>NC_137735.1:153578425-158853425 GCF_963264785.1 Psittacula echo | reverse complement strand
AATTCTCCTCTGCTTGCTCGGGTGGAGCCTTCAGTGCGGTTTGTTTATGAGCTCCCTCCCTTTGGAGAACAAGATATTCCAAGCTACTTTTTGCCTATTTTTATTTTTCCCAACTGCCCACTGTTTTACGGTGCTTTCCCATTTCACAGAAACTGTGAAGAATGAATACAATGATACAAACGACTTTACCTACTCCAGAGGAAATAAATGATAGTTTCCATTATCACATCAGTCAAATAACATTTTCACACAAATCTGTTTACATTCACCAGAAGGATAACATAATATGCTCTTTAGCCACGCTGCCTTATCAACCTGCAAAGCGGTGCAGTAACAATTAATGACACTTGTGTTTTACCCACAAAAGTTTGTTAAAAAAAAACTTGCTATCTCTGACATTCAAAAATAATGTTATAAATATGCAAATTATTTTTTTTTAAGTAAAATATTTGCATCTCCTTTCCTCCTCCAGGCTTTTGAACTTCTGAGGTCAACAAGGACAAACAATACCACCAGTGTCTCTTTGCAAAAAGCTGGGTTTGCTGTCTGCAAGCAATGGTATCATTTCCATAGCAACCCCCTAACTATTAATTTTCAATTAAAGCAGACACAAAGCGGACAGCCTGAGGCCGGCAGACAGTGTCAAGAGCCCATCTCTGTAGGCAACAGTTTCACACAGCTATCAAGCGATAGGTGCCTCTGCCACAAAGCTCTATCAGAGGTACGTCAAGTTTGGCTGGTTAAAATTGCATTAACCTTGAGTTCAGTCCTAAATATTTTATATCAGGCATTTACAAAGACAACAAAATACTGACCAAAGCCCAAGTCAGAAATAAACTAGCAAACAATTTCCAAACCATGTGCAGCACAGGAAAGAAAAGGGAAAAAAAAATAAAAAGGATCATGGAAATGTACTAATGGGAGGACATGCTACTCAATGGCTATGATACCACTGTGTTTGTCAAAAGCCTTTTAATCTTTAGCATCAGCATCATCATTACCATCATCATCATCATCATCTCCTAGAACACACTCCACACTCTTGAATAAAACAGTCAATACACCTACTCCATTATGCAAATGAGAATTAATTCCCAGGCATAAATTTTCACCGGATGTCACAACACTGGGTACTATTCTGTAATAAAAAACCTCAACATATTTTTAAGTATCAGGGAATTCTCTAATCTCTCTCTCTGTTCCACTTGCCATCTTTTCATCAGAAAAACTTCCAAACTTCCGCTCATGGCCGCCAGCTTTCAGCCCATCTCTCTGCTAACAACCTGGAGGTACACACCTGCATTCTGTACCTACTTCCCTCTGGCCCAACAGCAAACTCAGAGGACATTTCTTGATCTCCTCTCCCAGAACCAAGGCTGGCATTAGATTTTAATTTTTGTGATTTTTAATTTAAATGTCCCTGTGTCTGCTTCCCTCCTTAACTGAGGCAAGTGGCCCCTGCATGCAAATACATACTACTGTAACAGCCGGATCCTGTGCAGTCACATAGGTAGCCTAGACCTCAGGCTGCTACTGCATGGGATTTTTCACTCCAGGGTGCAGAGAAAAACCCGCTGGCAGTGACAGGTATTATGTCACAGCCTGTTTTCCACCAAACAAAAGATGACAGGCGATGCAAACTGTTTTTCAGATGACAAGTTCCCGTCAAATGCATTGCTCTAATTCTGCACCCTTCCTGCCCTTTAGCCTCCAGCAACAATTATGCAAAAGAACATATAACAGGTCAGGATCCCCCCAAACTCTATATGATCTCAGTTGTAATCCTCTGGACAACTGTCAACCCTTGCAACAGTTGGATGCAATCTCTAGTACCGCACGATCTATAAGCAAGCCTTGCACTGATAAGCCAAAGAACCGATCTGAAACCAACTCTGAGCACTAGATGGAACTCAGAGGAAGAAATGTGATTAGTACATATCAGCATTAAGTAATACAAATTCCATGTAGAGAAGATATTTAGGGAATCTCTTTACTGATTTAAATAGTAGTAACTAGAAAGCATAGCCTTAACCCTGCAAAACCTCTACACGTGTGAGAGGACAGACAGACAGACTACTTCAGTAAGTAAGAATTGGAATCACAGAACCTTAGAATGGTTTAGGTTGGGAGGGACCTTAGAGATCATCTAGTTCCATCTCCTCTGGAAGGAGACACAATCACGGATTTACAGAATAATTACTAGGTTTAAATTGTATATATTTACATTATACTGTATATGTGGTCACAGAATATACACTATCATACCTAATCCTAAAAAACTAAAAAAACAAAGTAAAATGTTGTCCCTTATTTCCTGGTACACAAATGCTACTCCTTACATTTACAATATTAGGGTTAAATAGTCAGATATCAGAATCTTACTGTTTCTTTTCAAACTTAATTTTAATAATGGCAATATAACAAGGATGATAAAATTAAAGATGATGTAATGAACATCTTTAAAACAGCCTCTCCAAATTTCTAGTCTTTAAAGTTAAGCCCGCTTAGCAAGCTCTTTTTACCCCCCCTAACTTGTTTAACAGCACTTAACATTGGTAGCAACAATATGCATGCACAAGGAAAAGATTGACTGTTCGGTTCCCAGTTTCCCAATTTTCCATCAATGTCTGTTGTTTGCTATGTGCAGACATGAAGTAACACACAAACCTTTGGATACTCGTTGTAGGAGGTTTTCACTTTCCAGAGGTTTATTGGAGCCTGGCAGTGAAAAGTCACCAAGGAACCCCAAGCTCACTCTGTACTGTTGGTTTCACTGCTACTGCCATCAGACTGAGGCAGTCTAGGAACACACTTGGGAGTACATGGTGGTGAACTTGGGACCTATACCCACAATGCTTGTGAAGATGCCACAAAGAAGCAAACCCTAACCAACAGCACCCCTGAGGACTGATGCACGTACACACTACTCAGGGATGGGTGAGCCGCAACCTTCACAATTTACACAGCTCAGCTTGCAACTTCTTTGCACCCTGGGTGACCACGAGATACAAAGTATAGTCATTATTTTTCATTCATTTGCCAGTTCGAAGCATCCTCAACATTGAGAGGACTGGGCCACGGATGAGCAGTGTGGGGTCTTACAGCAGGATGACAGTGGTGTGAGTTGTGTGCTCCTCATCATGGCACAGGGATATGTGAGGGCAAGCAAGGGCACAAGACTTGTCTTGAAGGATTGTCCTGGGTAAAGGGAGTCAGTCTGGCTGGAATGGATCCAAGAGTGAACAATCCTGTCTGCTGCCGTGCGCTGCTTCCTGGGAGGGAAAAGCTTCAGGAGAAAGCCTGGGTGGGAACTGGCATAAATAAAGTGAGCAGGATCGGGGGCCCCAGGAGGGACAGAGAATAAGCCAGGCAGCTCATGTGCATCACACGTGAAATTCAAGCACACGGGTTTTACCAAAAACTCCTTTTGCTTCATGAATGACTTAAGAAAAACCCACCTGTGTTTCCAGTAATGACTGCGGTTGGTTCCACTCAAACCCAAAAGTCCTTAATTGTTAACAGTATGTCAACACTTACCTCTTCTTCTCTCTCCCAAGGTTAAGAAACATTACAAACTTCAATATTAAACTTGGAGTTTCATATTTATTCTACATGTATTTGTCATGATTTTTAAACACTGGACCCAGTAAGAATGGCTAATTGCTTGACCACTCTGTAATTAACTTGTGGATTCAGACCTCTCTACCCATGTGAATCCAACAGATCATGGTCTGCTGCAAAGAGTAAGTTGCCATCACACTGGAACACACAGATAGTCAGGAACCAACTGGTTAACAACAGTTTTTACTTATAGCATGTGACCAAGGATACTAGATTAAAACCAGCAAAGTGGGCAAATATATTCCTTAAAGCCTCTGTTTGCAATAAACTACAAATACGTTCTCAATCCAGCGTGTTCATAGAACTCTGAGAGGTTTTGGCAGTAAAACAAACTAGAACAGGTTGAAGTGCGGAAAGTGTCTACATCTCTGCTTTAGATTCCCTCCCCCCTATACTAGAGATCAGTATTTATTTACCAAGAGGAAACTCTGACAACTGTAGACATAGAGACATGACAAAGAAGAAAACTGAGTTTCAGTTCACTGTTTACAACCCACTGATTAGTTGACTGGTTGTTCTTGTTCAGAACCATTTATCACCAGTATTTAATTCACAATAAACCTGTTAGTATACCGACACTTTTTCTCCAAGTAGGAAACTTAAAATAAGGGCTTGAGACTTTCAAGATTCATTCCAGCAAATTAAAGAAGACATGAATAATACATGAAACAAAAGAAGTCCTATCAGAAGATACCATTCGCCTTTTAGTGAATGGCAGCCAGATATTCTATACCATCCAGAACTGATGACAGAATTAAAAAATCCTCTGTCATACACACAAGATACGAAAGAAGCTGGAATGATTGGTGAAACCCTTCCCCTGTAAACATGGTTTAGTTTTTCCCTATGAAGTAATACACCATCTGCCTTACTGATTCTGGTCATATTTACAGTTCCACCAGAAAGAACAACAACAAAAAAACCCAAAACAGATCTCTTTTGCCTCTATCAGATCTCTTTTGCCTCTATCAGATCTCTGAAATTAGTGACCACCTACCAACACCAATCTCCATTTCAGGCTGTTCTGAGTGTGTGCCAGAGCCCAGGGGCACAAAAGGCAATCATAGGGAAAACCTGTTTTCACCAAAAAACCTCCAATGGTATCACTAAAATGATTCCTCCATCCTTAATTATTAAAGGACTCTCAAAATAGAACAAACTTGCAGATATCTCTTGCTTTCACAGGAGCCAAGTTTGGCAGGTTCCCAGGCTGGCTACCTACACGCTCCCATTTCTTGCAAAGCCAAAATGTCTGATGGGATAGAAAACAACATAGTTTCTTCTCAATTTCAGCTGCAAGAGAAAGGATGGGAAGCTCAGTACACCTCACAACTGCAACACAGGGGCCTTCTGCAACTGGAGACACGAGGGCAGCGCAGAGACCTGGTCTTGCCTGCCCAGGACAGCATGGAGGGGTACAGCGCTGTCCTTCTCAACATCATCATCACTTTATCTCTTTGCTAGATTTGCGTTTTATTTTTTCATTTTACTTCTTCAAACAGTGGATTGCAAAATTACTGGTTCTGATGGCATTTACGTACCTCCCTCCTCTCGTAACATTCACAATGAAATTTATCACAGTCAACAAAGCAAACAAAATGTGTTTTGAAGATCTCACTCAACCAAAACTTTTGTCACCTGTTCCCATCCAAAATAAGGTGCTCTCTGTCCTTCCCTGATGAAGGTCTGCAACAGCCTCCTCAGCTCATCTGTTCCTGGCCTCATTTATTCCAGCTCCACACTTCTCATCTGAGCAACTCACAGTCTTCGATTTGGTCTTTCTGCACTATTTTGGCTCCGAACTGACAGAGCAATGACCTACTGAAGCTATTTTCCATCCAGAATGAGGACTAAAAAGGAGGGCTTGGAGGTCTGGACATTACAGCTCTGGAGGTTTCAAACAGTGCCACCTACCAAGTCCCAGAAATCCTCACTCTTTCCAGTCACTTTGCAAAGGCTTTTACTCTCACACGTATCTCCACAATAGCTAGGTTCCATATACAAAACCTTTATACACTGAAGGACAAGTTTCTGATGTATTTAAATAAAAAGTTACTCCACTGCCTGTAGAAAAAAATAGCTATTTTAGTGAGGCCCACATAAACAAGGGTTTGAGCTCCCTCTGCAGGCATCGGGTCTGTAATTAACTAAGAAATGCTTTTCCCACGGCCACGCAGTCATAAACGAATAATGATGATGTGCAGAAACAAAAATGTTTTGACAGGATTTGGCACGACAGTAGTTGAAAATTATCACTGATGTTGTTCTTTAAATGAGACATTTGGGGAAAATTCTGGCCTAGTATAACCAGGTGCACTCCACCACAGCGAAAGGAGCGCCAGACACGTCGCTTCGCAATGGGGTTAGCTAATTTTCTGTTAGGTGGATGGCAACTTAAATAAATAATGATAACTAACACGAGAGCTAGTACCTGGGGAAAGCCTTAGGAGAAAAAGAGTGCCATCGGGATAGAATAGCAGAGAGATATATGTAGAAGATTAACTTTTAACTTGAACTAGGAAAGCAGATTATGCTACTGCAGCAGGCTTACACTGATTTAGTGGTACAGACTATCTGAAGTGTACGAAGTATTAAACTCACAAACAGAGACTTCTATCCCAAGTATCATCAGAGCTGCACACTCAGGAGCTAAGTCAGCTCTGAGTTTCACTGGAGCCACTATCTAATGGGATTCCATATAGGATTAGGACAGAAATGTGGATTTCCTTGACATTTCAAGTCCTGTCATTAGAAAGAAACTACCCTTTTCAAGCCAATAAGTTTTGAGTTTTTACTTTTCAAATTAAAAATCAGGACTTAAGACACAACAAAGTCTTGGAAAAAGCTATTCAGATTACAAAGTGATAAGAATCTGAAGGAGGTAAAATGTATTTCATAAACAAAGCTAAATAATAATGTTAACTGAAAAATGTTGTCTATGTTTAGAACCCCTCCAATCCAACATTTCACTGTATTTTGGCCCCAGTCTATTCTGGCTGGGAGTTCAGGTGTGAAGCCCAAAAAAACAATGCAACAACACAGCAAAGAACTTCTCTAATAGCCACAGATATTGGAAATAGCAAACACACAAACATATTAGAAAACACAGTGTATCTGAAGACTGAGCCTGTAACCTTCTCAGTGAAAGAGAGGAAAAGTAAGATTTTACTAGCTAGAACTCAGCTATTTCTTGTAGAAGACACTGCTGTATAGTCACGTTTCTTATTAATCATTTCTAATTGACATTCAGCCAAAATTTTCCCTGACTTCAACTGTTTACATGTCATATCACACTCTTCTCCTATTCTTATATCTTTGAAGTCTATGCATGCTAACATTTTTAGATAATTGCCCTATTTTTGTACTGCAGCCTCTTAGAGGTAAAACTGCATTACACTGTGGAGAGATCTATAATCTCTGGTATGCACAAGAGCTCTCTCTGGGGCCAGAAACAGTATCAATGGATTCACTGCAGCAGCTCTGCTCTGCTCATCAGCCCACAGGCAGCCAAGACCCTCTTTCTCCAACAGGTCTTTTTTCTGTTTGTTGAGATGAGCTGTATGAAAACTGACTGGTGGTCAGATAGTAGAGATGCTTCCCAGGGATCAGGACCAGGACCAGTACTGTTCAAAATCTTTGGCAACTGCCTGGACAACTAAATGAAGTGGACCCTTGGCACATCCATGGATGGTCCCAAACTCGGGGGCCTGGAGGAGATGTGGAAGCACCACTGGGCTGCTATTCAGAGGGAGCTCAAGAGGCCAGTGGAATGAAGAGCCTCATGCAGAATCTCACTAAAAGCAAGTGCAAAGTACTACAACTGGGCAGTAAGAACCTATACTAGAGGTGAGGAGTTGAAAGGATACAAAGCATCTTTTCAGAATAAAGCGTGAGAAGTCCTGATGGACAAGTTGAACATAACCCTGCATGAATGCTTGCAGCTAAGGTGGCTTATTGCATACTGTATTAGCAAAACTGCAGACATCAGGTCAAAGGAAATGGTTTATTCTCCATTTGGTACTTACGGCACTGCATCTGGAGTACTGGGCTACAGGCTTCTGTACAAGACATCAAGATACTATGGTGAGACCAGCAGAAGACCATTGAGATGCTAAGGGACCTAGGACATGATATATGGGGAGAGTTTGACAGTACTAGGTTCGTTCAGCCATCAGAAAACACAGCTATGTAAGGATCCCCTTACTGTCTTCAAGGACCTTCAACAGTAAAGTGTGAAAAGGTGGAACCAGAGGTGCACAGCAACACGACAAAAGGCAATGGACACAAGCTGCAACACAAGAATATGTGATTACATGATAGAAAAAAAACCCATTTACAGCGAAGTGGTCTAACACCGCAACATGTTTCCACCCTCAGAGAGATTCAAAATCAACTAGGAAAGATCCTGATCAGCCTGATCAAGTCATCTTGAGCAGGACATGGAGCCCCATCACTTCCAGAGGGCCCTTTCTAGCTAAATTCCACCAGAAGCTATGATATTATCCATTAGCAATCCTGCCTAATGGATACCCTTGAGTACTGTACATATCACCCGAGCTATCTCTGGCTGTCACATGCAACGGCCAGAGGATGTACAGAAGCATTTGCAGAAGCTCTTTGTGTGTGCACAGATAAGCTGTTGCAGTTACTAAGTGAGCACTGCAACCCTGCCAAACTAAGGACACACCAGGTTTCCTATGTGTGCTCTGGTCACTGCTCCAGCGCCCGCAGAGCAAGTCATGTCCCTTGTATTAGCCAAGACAAACTTTGTGCAGTAGTGCTATGCTAAAACTGCATAGGTTGGTTCTGTGCCTGCACAGGGCTGCACCAGGGCATGCAGATCAAATCGTTCACAGCTAACATAACTTGGGTAGCTTTGCATCAACTTATCATTCTTATGCTGCATCTTCCAGAACCCACTGGAGCATCTGTTCCAAACAGCTTTACACATGGTTTAAAAACACTAAACCTCATCTAAAACCACCTAACTCAGAGTCAAACTCTACATGTTTATTAAGTCCTTGAATCATCACTAGAAAAAAAAAAATCTTCCTTTTTCTTACTGATACCCTTCATGTTTATTTTGGTTAACTGAGGCTTAGACTTAAAGAGAATATTTTGCCTGTAGTAAATCATAGTTACAAATTGCATAGTTTTACATTATAGTTACAAATTCATGAACCATTAGCTACTGACCTGGGGATCTGATACCCTGCTTATAATAGCACCCACATTTTGTAAAGCATTTTTCATCAGCAAGTCAGTATCATTATCCCCATTTTTTAACAGATGAAAAAACTGAGGCATAAAATAAGGAACTGATTGGATCAAGGTCATGTTGCAAGGCAGCAGCAGAGACAGGAACAAAAACAAGGTGGCCTAAGACCTAGTGCACTGTCATTTCCTCACCCTAACATCTCTTTTGTCTGGGTTCCTGCATTTCAATTTACCCTCTCTTGAGTCTATTAACTTACTCTGAGGCAAAAATATTCTAATTTTTTGGTTGTGTGACTGCTCCCTCTATTGTGGTCTTTATGGGTACTCGGATACCTTTCTAGACAGCTAAAATATAAAAGATATGGCAAATGAGATTATATGTATACTTCCTTAGATTAATTTAATGATGACAGAATCTTTATTTCCTCATCCCTGGAGAGATAGCTCCCGTGTGCTGAAAGCCTTTCTTACCTTTTTAGTGCTGTTAGTGTTGACAACTCTAACCATATCTAACCGTATCTTCTTTGGACTTCACTAACATGCTGTTTAGTAGTACTGTGGATAATTAAGAACAGAGATGCCAGAAGGGATTCACCAGTTGGCATCTTACCATATTGTTATTTACAATCCTTCTTACCAGCTTCAGATTCTATTTTATTTCGGAGTTAGTCTTCATGAAATACTTTGCCAAAAGTTACAACAAAACTGGGTGTGTGTGTGTGTGGGGTGTGTGTGTCTGAGTGTTTGGTGGTTTTTTTGTGTTTGGCCTCTTTCATTTTGCTCACCAGATCTGTAGTTCTATCAAGAAAATAATTCTACTGATTTGACAGAAGAGATGACAAATTTGTTGAACACTGAAGCTCCTCAGAATCCAGAGTGTCTCACTTGGAAGTCTAAAGGCATGACTACACTCTGCAGTTAAATATAACACAAGCCATCAGCATTCAAGCTAGCTGCAGAATGGAGCTCAGAAACTCAGCAGGGCTTTTCAGCAGTACTACCAAAATGAGCGTCTCTGCACAGACGTACAGCTGCGCTATGTAGAAGTACTTGCATGGATCAGTACTAGCTCAGGTAGAATGAGTATGTACTACATGACTTCCCATTGTACAACACAAACACATTGAAAGCATCTTTGAAAGGCAGTCTCAGTTCCCACAGACAAGTTGCAAAACAGCAATTAAGTGCCTGAAATACCAGGTGGCACTGAAGCCTCTAAGTCTACGAAAGTAATCCAAAGCTTTGCCTCCCTGAATGAAAAGACATCACTTAAGTGCCAGAAGTTCTGCTACTGTGTATGCTGAGAGGCACCACTGTGGCAGCCCTGCACACTGAAGGCAGTCAGCAATTCACAGATTTGCATGTAGGACCCTTCCAAGCTGCAAAACTCACAGGGATTATGCCTCGCAGCCAAGGAGAACAGTGCATCCGGGATGAAGCACAGCAGCATGGGTACTCTGCTTCAAAAGTGCAGCAGGAAGAGGAGTGAAAAGCAGTGAAAAAGCTGCAAATCCTACAATAAATGCTGTGCAGTACTGCAAAATGCCACGTATGACATGGTAAACAAAAATGTTAAAGAATAGCTAAGTAACTGCATAGCTCCTGGTGGCTCTGGTATTATCTACTACCCCTATTATGATCTGATTCAACAAGGTATCCAAAGCATGTTCACAACTGAAACTTTCCAAGTATTCCCACCTTCACTATGAATAGTCAATCCCCTGAAGTTGCTCACAATGCTGAACTGAGGACATTTGACACACGTTCTCTGCTGAAACTGATACATCTAACACTACTTAAAACTTATGTTTATATATACTCATATATGTAAGTTTTAAGTAAGTATGTGTGTGTATAAATATATATGCATATATATTCTTCACTTCCTCAAAAATTCATAGAGGAAAAATATATTGCACATGACAGATTGAAAAGGAGTTCTTTTGCAATTCTTGAAACATTTTGAAATAATAATGAGTTACTGCTTTGCACTGGGATGAAACCAAGTTTGATTTTTAAACAATTTGTTTTTTAAATAGAAATGAGGTCATAAGAAACACCCCACCTGTCTCACCGTAACGTTTAAGAGTTTTCATTACACATACATCGCACTTGTCTTGAAGTTCCTGCTCTTACTCACTCATGAAAAATGGAACATCTCGAGGAGAGATTAGAAAAGATGCAGTGCATGCTTCTCAACACTTCAGATGCCTCACAAGTGGGGTATCCACACCAGATCCTTGGCGAGATGGAAGAGAAACACCAAACACAATTTCAAGGTGATAAAGTGATAAGCATCATGCCAGATCTGGGCCAAAATAATAAACAGAGTATGAAAGTTGAAGCACAGGAAAAAAGCAGAAAGTTGGATAAAGAAAAAGGAAACAGCAGCCAAAAGGGAATCCCCTTCTTCATAACAGCTGCAGTTCCACTCGGTCAAAATATGAATGAACCTAAAAATGAGAAAGTAAAAGGAAGGAAGAAAACTAAATTTTAAAGGTGCTGTCTAGATTTTGTGCTGAAGGGTGCAAGGACTGCTCTTGTACAAGAGGAAATGTGCACCTAAACCCGCTCTTTATGAGCTAAGGCTTTTCTAAGTACTCCAACTGATCACAGCAACTGGGCTGACAGAAACAGATTTGCAGGCATATCTATTCTGCCTATATATGCCCTCCTCTAAGTAACAAAGGAAGACATCTGACAGATATTTTATAAGAAAATGACATTATTTTGACAACAGGAATTCTTTCTGTTTGAAGTTTGATTAAGTATAGTAACAGCAAAAAGCCCAGGCTGATGTCCTCATCTGAATGCTCATCAGGCTCAGCTCTACTTAATTTCTCAAATCCTCTGGGGCCACTAAGGATCCATTCATAATCCCAAAGTCACCATTTGCCAACACTTGCATGGACTTGGCAGCTTGATCTATACTAGTAAATACTGCCCAGAAACACTCCTGAGCACTACAATATGATCACCTACATTTTAAATTGTTACAATGGCTCTTGAAATGCTTTTCAGCCATGCCAGCTAGCACTCTCCTACACCATTTGCATGCACAGTTCAGAAGCGAGAACATCGTAGGAACCATTCCAAGCAAGCAGGTGGAAATCTTGCCACAAATTGCTTTAGAAGCTCAGAGAATTTGCACCATAGACATCAGCTGTTCTGTACAGTGGATGCAGAGCATAGGGATGATCCTGGATATGTCTGATTTTACAGTCTAAACACAGCCTAAACATTGAATTGCAGTGGTACCTCAGTGAAACCAAGAGTCGTCCCACTGACGTTTTTGTTGCTTCACTCATGCCAGCAAAATAAAAAACACACACATTTCCTTCCCTAATATTTTCCAATGTTCCTGAGCAATCTTTGGGTTCTAAACTCCACCTCCTCAGAAGGGTGCACTTCAGTATCTTTCTTTTCTGAAAGTGATTTTGCACTAATCCAAGTCACTCCCTTCTGATAACATAGTACAAACCATTTTTCTTAAGCCTGACCTGGCTTGACCATCACATGATCCTTCAGTGTACCTGCCTGATCATTTATCCTGCTATGGCCACACAACTCACAAATTGTTGACTACTCTGTTGGGAGATCACAGGTTTAGCCTTGCATTTGGAAGACACAAAATAGATCGACACTCACAAAACGCCAGCCAATTACATAGACAACTGGAAGAGATGATCATTTAATAAAACAGCACCAAGTTGAGGGTGAGGAGTTAAAAAAAGCAGTTTGAGACTTTCTGTTGTTCTTTTCCAATTCTGGCTATCTCAGTTTCTTGTACAGGAAAAGCAGGCAGAAACTCTTTCTTGAACCTCCCTGAATGTAATCTATGCTGAAGAGAAGTTTTAAAGTTTTTTTAGTCTAAGTTACTTTCTCTCAGTACTCATGGCAGGAAAAAAAAAATGAGACTGACAGCTTCTTGGACCTTCCACTTTGGCTTTTAAGGCATGAGGGAAGAGAATATCCCTCTGTGAGCTAAGCATACACTGGAATGGATTTTTCATCTATTTTTAACAGTAATTTATCTAATTGCTCTGCATTATGCTACAGCACATCATGTTAAACTGCATTTTTACATGGCTGCATTACAGTTTCATTTTATTATATAATCTACAGTGACATTTTACTTACTGTATTCATCTTGCAAGAACAATGCAAAAATGGCTACAACAATGCGAACACAGTTTTCATATCATGCCTGCTTAGGATATAGGGATAATACTATTGTACAGTACTTATTAATGCTTTCTCAGTCAATATGTTATGATGTACTGTATTCTTTGTGTCGTGGGGCTCAATTGCTTAGATCTGGCAGTCAGATGAAATTATAAGAAATAAAAAACAGGGTAATCAAACATAAATGTGATCTTAACTTTTTATTGACTGCATTTATCCACTATGGGTGGAATTTCTCTGAGAGGAGAAAGGTGGAGGAGTGCAAAAGACAAGTCCCTTCTGTTGTCAGTAAAGTCAAAAGTTTGGGGAGGGAATGCTGTTTAAAATCCATTTTCTTTGCATGGATGACCTAATTTTTAAAAGAATTATTGCCTTTGAGTGGTAACAGAGATATTTACATGGAAAACTGTATTTAAGATATGATTAGTGATTACATGGAATACAACAGTATCTTTGTTAGTCGGGTATGAGATGCATAAACCATGTGCAAGTGAACCAGGACTGGTACTCGGCATGGCTTAACACTGGATTAATCAGTTTTTGTAAGAACTGCCTCTTAAATGTTACCAGATCAAGCATCCTGTTCTAAAAATCACGTATTCAGATTTCCCTGGTTATTCTGAACTTACAAAATCCCTGTGTTCCTGCAGCAGTCTAAAAGGTTGTTCATCACTATCTGATATATAAATCTTTGATTTACATGTTTTAAATAAACTGCCATATTAACCAGCAATAACCAAATGGTTTCTTTAAAGAGAAGAAGGGGCAGGTTTCCTGGAACTACCCCTTTTTTACCTATTACCTCAACAGATGCCTCAAGTGGAAGCTTGGCAGAAGACACCAGAATTGTTCCTTGAAGGATCTCTTCCTTTTTCCTGAAGATAATCAAGGACAAGGTGGCATGAGATAATTAGCTACAAGTACCATTAGCTCCCTGAATTATCTCCATGACTGATACTGAGCTCCTGCGGGCGGCCCTGGCTTACAGCCTGGGACTCCCAGGGAAGATATTTCAACATAAGAAAGAGGCCCTACATCGAGGGAAGAAGGAGCTATGCATATGAATGACTACTGCCCGGCTGATACGAGAATTCCTCAGTATTTCCAGCTCCTCGCTGTTAGGGTAAAGCAGCTTACCACAGGGATACCAGACTGTTCCTCTGACCTCTGTCTTTTGCTTTGGCAGTGTCTTCAAATAAGACCACTGTCTCAAAAATCTTACAATTATTAACTGTAGAATAATTAGATATTTTTTAAAAAATAAATAGGTAGGGAGCTCCTGACATCAGTGTAGGTACATAATTGCATTTGAAATTAATAACATCTGTCGATAAAATGTTGTATTGGAGATGGAAGATGCGAGTTTTGCCCACCAGGCTTGTATCCCAATTCTACTGTAGTCTTGATGGCAATCCCTGTTTTGAAACTGCATACCTAGAGGCAAGCTCATAATTCCCTTAGATACCTCAACAAAAAGTTCTAATTCTCAAGGGCATGAAGCAGTTCCTTACTCCTGAAAATAACACAGAAATATGAATTTAAGAGCTTAACTATAGACAATGAAGTTAAAAAAAATAAATCTTAGTAACCCACAGTCTCGATTTCTCCATCTTTAAAACAACTGAATTCTTTATAAAGTGACTTTATTTTTCTTGGATAAGAAGCTCTGCATCTGCTATGTATTCTTATTTATTGCTATTAATGGCTGCCATTTTTGCGTTTTACAAGGTAGTCTTTAAGAGTAACATGACATGAGACAGTTTTTTTCAGGTGACGTTTCTAAGCAGGGCAACATTATTAATAAAAACTTTATAGCTAATCCAGATAATTTCACTACAAAAAACTCAGAATGCAAACAATCATGTTAGGATAAAATTTTACAAGTAGCCATGAAAAATCATTACATCTTTTATTCTGCACATCCAGTTTCCATGCAAGTGACACATCTGAGAATGTGTTATTAATCCTGATGCAAAACCATGGATCTTGTCAATACTTATCAGGGTGTAAGAAACCTGGAGAACACTGTTGTTACAGTCAAGGATATGGCACACACACAATTTCACTACATTGGCTTTAATGCTTTAATACTACTACATCTTACCAGTAGGCAGCACTGTTACATCTTTTTAGATGTTCGCAATGTTAATGACATACAGTGCCATCTGCAACTTTCTACATAATATCTGACCTTTACTTCCATTCAACCCTCATTATTTTTTCTTCACGCAGTGTTTCTATCTCCCAGATTTTATTTCATAAAAGAAAATAAGAAGAAAATCAAAATGCTGGAATATTTTTTAGCACATCAAAAATGAGAAATGGATATGCAATGTTATATTGGACTGCATTAACCAATTACCTGACTGCCGCTATTTAAAACACAGCAATATCTATATTGCTATATGATGAATTACCTTAGGCAAATATCTCGGTAGCGGAAATGGTTCATTTCAGTATTGATTAAATCAGATCTTAAAAGAACAAACTGATAGAATAAACAATGGTCCCGATCCAGAAAACCCTTCTTCAAATGAAGAACATGAGCCTCAGTTACAAGAGTCATATCTTAAATTGGACTATTCTTCTCAAGAAGGATTTGAAATGTAAAATTCAGAACCAATGAGTGTTATAAGCCCAATAAACTGTTCTCATTACTGTTTAAAAAACAGACAAACCTAAATACACAGACATGTACAATGCTCTTGGGGCTGATAATTTTCAGTTTTACCATTCTACAGAGTCTGTATCACCACTTAATTGAACCTTGATCTTCTATTTGCTAAAAATTAAAATTCAATACTGAGTTCAATGAGATTTTTGGATGTACAAGAAAGGAAGAATTTTCTGTCGAATACACATGTACCCAGCTGCAAAGGTTACTGCCAGGGGTTAATAAGAATATTTGCAAAGCACAGATAATGAATACTTACATTAGAATATGTATCTGTTTTATATATATTTCTATGTATAGACACACACAGGTGCCCACGCAGACACACTCACGTATTTGTGTAAGTCTAAAAACAAACAGTATTCTCTAAGTTCTTTGGTAAACAAGATGCACCAGCTTAAACATCTCAGCAGTGCCAAAGATTTTTTTTTCCACTTTCTGTCCTACTTTCACACCAAAATTATAATTTCATATTTCATAAAAAGGCACTGAAACGTAAAATGGGCCAACATCAAAATATAACAAGGAAGCAAAGATAAATTAGAGGAATTCTTTGGTTCTTTCACTAACTAATCAGAGATATACAGAAAAGGACCTTTTAAGTTTAATGATACCTGCTCATTAAATGATGCTAAACACTAAAATACCACGAACAGCAGGGAATTTCAGTTTACATTAGAGAAAAAAATAAAAGGGTAAAAATGACTGAAGTTGGTCAGTTCAAGCTGATAGGGCACTTCAAATGAATAACAGAAGAATAAAAGAGACACTCTAGGTTAAATTAGGTTCTCCTATGCCTTTTCTTGAAAGTGCTTAACTTCACAAATTTTATTTGAATTAACTAACCTGCCAAAATCAAAGACTTGAATAGGGGTAAAGTTAAACAAGCAACTATACTTCACAGTAAGTTTACCCATTAAACAGCAGATAAAACCTCTGCATAAGAAAAAAATAGGAGAAGCCGTTTTAGAATGTGCATTTTTTCCTTCTCCAGTCAGGGAAAATGTCATCCCTTTCATATTCCTGAAGTAAAGCTGTACTTCAGGATAAAATTAGTCAGATATGGAACTTAACTCTTCTAGTAATTTGTTTGTAAGAATCTGCTTTTCTAAGCACAGTTTTCTTTCTCTTCATTTGAAATACATAATACTTGAATATTACCATCTTAGTGTGACATTAAAGATATCAAACAATTAATTACATTGCATTACCTAATAACTTTTGCAAATACACTGTAAAGCATCTAAAGGAAAATAAGGCATTTCAAGAAATTGTCAAGGTTGAAGGAAAAAATAAGGCTGTAGATAAGAATTGTGGCTTCACATCCTTCTCAACATACGTGCTATACCCTATGTTAATTTTGTTTGAAGGTGATTACATTTATCATTAAGAAGAAGAAAAGAGAAGTGCTCCATTCCATTTTTTTTTCCCTGTGAGAGGAGCCATAACATTCTAATAAAAATACAGACTTCACATGCATTCAATTTGTTCCTCACACTTCCATCAAACTTTCTTTCTGTCCCTAAATTAAAAAGACAAACCCCATTTTATTAAGCAAGCAAACTTGTAACAGACAAGTTTTAACTGCAAAACCTAAGAACTCCAGTCCTGGAAGTGAATCCTTGTAGGCTTGAGAGCGGATCCTTGTACAATGTGCTTGAAAGTCTCAGCTGAAGATCAGCCTCCTCATCGACTAGCATTTGGGTTTTAATTTTTATTACACACAATACTTCTATAGATTTAGTTAGTTAGTTTTAGGTGGCAACCGAGCAATTTTGGAGAGGGACAGAGTCAGAGAAAGAGGAGACAGAAGCAAAAATATATTTGGGTGTACACAGGTAGCAAGCAACTCCCCCCATCTTGATTTGTCTCAAGCAAAGTGTCTGTTCCTTGATGTCCCTCCCACAGTCTCCCCTCTCTCTTTGTAGGCTAATGCTCATTGTGAGGATGCCACACTGGATTGGGACACAATAACCCTTATTTTGGTCACTGACAGAAAAACAAGTTTGGATTTGATTTTCAGAGATGATAAACAGTCATGGTTGCCAAGCATGTCTCCAGTCCAGCCCATTCATCTCACAGATTTAAATGGTAACCCACAAAATACAGGTAATGGCTATCCACCTCAGTGAGGGGCTGCAAGATTATTCTCATGGCTTCCAAACACTCCAAATACTATAAGCATGGCAGGAATGCAAACAAATACAACCCCAAAGTAAAAGATGCAAAGACATTTGTTCTCTTTGGTCACCAACCTTAAGATAGTCATTTCCAAGGGGATGAATCCATGCCTCCATCTAGCTAAGTGCCACCACCTTTAAACTTTATTCTCAAAGCGAAGTTGTTGTATCAAAACACCATTACATAAAGATACTGAGTGATGGGTGCTTTGTCAGCCTCAGAATAAACACTAGATTGCTTTAATATGTCACAACTATAAGATGCAGGAGAGCACCACCCATCTGAGGACGTTTAACTAAAAAAGGTGCAGCAGCAGTTGTAGAACAACAGCATATAAAAACTCCGTATGTGATGGGACTGAAACATATGAGAAAGATCTCTGCTCTAGGAAAGTTGCCATGAAAAGACAAATTAAGGATGGGGATGAGATAAAGTAAATAAATAACATGATGACCATCAGGATGTATTTTATTCCCCATTTCAACTGTTACTTCTATCTTATCTTTAAGAAAATGAATAGCTTATTTCCTGTGACAAAAGCCAGGCAAATCTCTTGGCACTTGCAACCCATCTTATAGCATCGATCAAGTAAGTCTCATGTGTATGCTCAGAAGTACATAAAGGCTACTACTACAGTTCACTGCAAACAACTAAGCTTACTGTAGCATAAAGAACAGCGAGTTACATCTTCCCATGCCTCAGCAATACAATCAGAGCTAACAAGGACATAGTAGCTCACATACTATTTTTCTGTTCACACCTGCACTGGGTTAACTTAAGAGAATACACCCAAGCATCTCCTATTTGTGTGAAACTCAGCAGCGAAGAACTTCCTTAGCGGTATTTCTCCCAGTGAGAATACTATCAACTTGCATCTGTAAAAAATGCATTGGTTGCACTCTGTAGCTGTCTTCTCAGTCCATTCCAGATAACACTAGAGAATATTTCATGCTAAAGGCCTAAGCAGAGCATGAAGATGAAATAACACCACCAGTCTCATTAAATGGAAAATGGTATACCATACTGTGATACTGTGATCTCAAAATGAGATTTAGGAAGTAAGTGTGGACTTTTTCATTCAATGAGAGAGAAGGAACTAATTTAATCTTTTTGTGGTCACCAACATCATTAAGAAAACAACTTTTTAATTAAAAAATATAAAGTTACAGGAAATGAGCAGCTAGAAAGTTGCCCTTGCTTATTAGGAAAGCTAGCAAAGGCTTAGTTAAGATTAGTTAGGCTTTGTTGAGAAAGTCATCTGTAAGACAGCATTGACAACTATGTAATTACAATGTCAGATACACTGAGTTAACAGCTTATTCATTCTACTGGTAAATACAGATGAGAACAATCAGGATGCTGTTATCTTCATTCTCGTTAGTATTTTTACTACAAGTGGTTGGAAGCATCAGCTGAGAAGCCCCACTGATACACTCTATGAACCACAGCAAGAGACACCACCACCAAAGAACTCATAGCCTGATCAAAGACACCTTACAGAATAATTTAAAGGAATTTTATGCTTTCCCTAACTTGCACATTTTATTCTAATTATTTTTGCAGCATGCCTGACAATAAATATTTCCTTATCTATTATTCTTAACTAATTATTCTCCTATTCTTAAATCATAGTAATTCATGTCACTGCTTTCCACCAGCAAAAATCCTCTTTTTTAGCATAAAAGCAGAGCTGGAAAATATGAAAAAAACAGCTCAGAAGGACAGGAACTTACAAACTGAAAACATACCCCTTGCGTTCACTTTCTGAATGCATGATCCGTTAAGTGACGAACTCTACCTGGCCGCCTGCTCTTCCCATAGCATGAGCTGAAACTCAAGCCCTGAATACCACCTTGAAGGATGACAGATCTTGAAGGGAGAGATCCCAGCATAGCCAGAACTGATTCATGGAATTTAAGGTTTGGTAAGTCTGATGTATGTAGTCTGATGGAATGTTATTCTCAAAAAAAACCCTTCTGTGCTAGATTTACAGTTATTGTTAGAATCACGATCATGGTACTGCATTACATTCTCCAAACTTTCATGTATTATTTTAATTAGACACTTTAGCTGAATACATGACATTCAAGCTCTAACTGATGTGTTTAAACAGAATATAGGGGCAGGAAAAAAATCACCAGACCATTGAAGAAGTTCATGCTACTGAAAAGCCAATATACTCTTTCAAAAAATGATGTACCAAATATTGCACCTGTTACTGTATTTTGCCAAAAAGATGAGAGGTGCTTTAGTGATGCCAGAATAAATGCCCTGAAATTAGGACTGGGGGGATTGCCTGCTGCTCTGGCAAGTAATCTGCAAAAAAAACCTCTGCCCACCTGTGGGGCCACAAACATCCAACTATTTTAACCAAGTTGTAAGAGCAATGGCTTTCCTTTAAAGCCCACCAAATTAACACAGATCTAAACTAGACATGGAGAAATGTGTGCAGTCTCTAGTACACAAATGAGAAATTCTATCTCACGTTAGGCTTGCATCTTTCTATTATTTTACTTCATTATCTCCAGTTTTCCTTCTATATATTAGTTTTGTTTATATGTATCCAAATGTTGATCCTATAATTCATTTTCTTTTCTCTTACACTGCCTACCTTCCCTTTAATTTCATTTTCCTCCTTTGCCTAATTTTCTCACTCTGCTTTTCCATTATTCATGTGTTTTATCCAGATACTTCTCTATTCTGAAAAAAACCCTTGACTTAATATTGAAGAACATAGTAATAAAGTGATTCTTTCTTATTTTGCACTTCCACTTTCACTCTTCTGTCTTCCCTTTTACTCCCTCCTCCTTCCCTCATTCCCTTCTCAGTCATTTATCCTGAAATTTCTATTAACTTTCAGTCCATTCTGGCCTTAAAATTCACACATTTTTTTTTTTGAAAACATTAATTACTAGCATATTTAAAGTTGTGGAAAAGCAGGACTTAACACAGAATGGGTATGACCCATCTTATCACGCATCTCACAGAAGCAATCTGAATGGCATTTGATCTGTCTTGAAGGACACTGCAGTATGCAGATGATTAAATCAAATGTGTTCTCTGGTTTTACTAAATTAATACCCATTATATAGGAAAAAACCCTTTTTCTAACTCAGGATGAAGGCCATATTTTGGAATAATTTATAAGCTTCTGCTATTTTTTTACAAATTAACTTAATATGTATATTATGGGTCACAATTTTTACATATGCCCCCAGAATATATTAATTTAATAGGGAAATTGAACTATTCGTGACTATATAAACTAGATTTTTTATTATTATTATTTTTTCTTTTCGGGGGGCAGGGGAGAAGGCGCTACCAACTATATCATCAAAACTGCTATTCACAGGGAACAAGCCCTACACAGCACCAGATCGAAAGAAAGCATACAACGTCCATTATAAATTATAAGATCATTTACACTTGAAAGCAGTCACAGTGTGCTAGGTGCTTTCTAAACAGAGGAGAAGTGATGTGGCTGGCATGTAATTCCAACTTAAGGAAGTCACATTTCTTGTAAACTGGGAATAGTGCAACCTGCCTTCTCTGAAAATTACATTAACAAAAGTAAGAATCTACCCTTTCAGAACAATGCATTGCTATCACAAACCTCAAATTATTCTTGCCCAATGCTAAAATCTAAAGATATTAGATTCTCAATTAGATACTCAAGTAATGCATTATCTTCAACAGACTGCCCAATATGGTGGCTAAGTTAATGAAACTTGTACCCATGTTTCCTCTCAATCTCCCTACCATTATTCATTTGCTTCCTGCACAGATTCTGAAATAATTTAAACTGCTTACAATCCACATTTTTGTAATAGGAAGAGGCGAATGACATCTCACAAAATCAAAAAGGAGCAGGAAACATATCCCTTTGTACTACTGTATATGGCAACGATTGAAGCTGGCCATTGTGATTAAGAATGCACATGATCACCTCAATTCCTTTAGATGGAAGAGAAAGGTCAGAAACTTACATAGGAAATAGTCTAGATGAGGTGATAAAGAAGCTTCCTTTATGCTGCTTTGATAGAACGTCTCCACAAAGTGGTATTTGACCCTACCAAAGGTAAGCAGAGTCCAGGGATTGTCTTTGGAAGTCAATATTTCTCAGTTACCTAAAAATTGAGATTGCATCACTTCCCATTATAACTAGAACAAAACAAACCAACCAACCACAAAACAGTCAGTGCCTTTCTCTTGAGCTTTTTTTCACTTTACCACAATTAAATTTGATACCTGAGTTGCATCCTTTTGGCCTATTTTGCATAGATAAACTTCTACCATGAACAAACATTGAATATGTATTTTGACAGTTTAGGGATAACTAACTAGATTTAAAATACTGTTTTGTATCAGGGGAAAAACTTTCTGTATTATTTGAACTTTGTATTTTCAGAGAGAAGTTCAAAGGCAAGATTTAGCTTCATATTAAAGCATTTAAATTTAGGTTTCCACATGTACATTTGGTTTCTAATAATCTATTACAATCAAGAAAAATCTTTACTTTCTTCTACACTCTGTACAATCAGTGGAGCCTAGAGAGAAATAAAACTGCCCATTGACAAGGGCTTTTACTTAGTTGCATAAACACAGGTATCCGTTGTTATTATAGATGATACCATGTCCAATTTTTAGCTGCCAATCCAGGAGACAGGGGTCTCCCACTGCTCCTTTGTGAAATCTGCTAACCCACTGTGGACATCTAAAATATCTAAAGGCATCTCTAGTGACACTAAAAATGTTTATGCAAATAAATTCCACTCTAGACATCTAATTAAGGGCAAGCAAATTCATTCTCCAGACTCAGCTGACTCTGTTGATTAAAGTGGGAGCACCGTTCATTACAAATTGAAACTCTGGCACCTACCGCAAGTACAGACACCTGTGACTGGGCAGGTATAATCAGATACTTCAGTCTGAGAGCTGAACCTTATTCAAGATGCCTTCAGGTTTGTCAGCTGGACAGCATGGCTAGAAATAATTAAAACTGGAATGCACTGGATATATAAAGAAACTAGTCCATATATGTCTGACAGGGCCACCTATAGCTCACAGCTGTTCAAATGAACCTTTTCTTCTTTGTAGAGAAGTAACATCTCTCTTGGATTTCTTTTCACCCAAAAATTAATATAATTAGATTTCAAGAATCTACTATCCAGCTAAGTTACACCTAAAACAATGAAATTATCAATTTTTTCTCATGTGCTCTTATTTCTTAATGTTTCCCCTATTTAAATATGCATCCCTGTTTTTCATAGATATAAACATACTGTTTGAGAAAACATGTTAGATTTGGTCATTTTACTAGTCCGGTATTCTAAGAGAAGATCTGCATGGTCATGTTTTGCCTGTCAGTCAATCACCAGTATCTTCTGGGCTATTTCCTCCAAATGTGACTGTGAGCATCAACCACCTTAAATTGTTCCAAGTTTAATGAAAAAGAAAGACAAAGGTGTTACTAATGTACCCACCAAAATAAAGGCTGTGCCATAGTTTCTGTGCCACACAGACATCAGAGATTTCATGTGGATTCTACTGCTCATATAAATGGGGCTTTTTTTAGAAATAAGACTGGCTTCTGTACCTTACAACAGCAAAATTTATATGATCATATTAAAATCCAGCTGCCAGAATTAGAAAGCTAAGCGGATACTAAAGGCTTATAAACAGAGGCTTTCCATTTCCTACCTCCTGTTAAAACTAAAAAACTTAAAAGGAATATCTGAAATGCAACCAACAATGAATTTGAGTTTCATTTTGAAAGCTTTAACTGGAAGTGGCAAAGACTGAAGACAATCAGCTCTTCAGTACTGTTATATCTTTTGAACAATGTTATACACTGGCAAAGCCCAGCTGCAGAGATTTTTCTATGTAACAGGATTGTTCCTAGACACCCATTTTTTCCTAAAGCTTACTTATGGTGGGTAGTGTATTTCTTTGCTACTTGAAGAAGTGTTTGATAACGATAAGGGACTCACCAGTATCAATGCAGGACTGCAGAAAAGACAAAGGTCTCTCTCTGCCCGAGTTAGAATATGATGTCTTCCACCTAAGGAAGACCTATGAGGTAACATTTTCCGCTTATCTTCCATAACCCTGCTAGTATCAGTAAAGGATATTATAAAAGGGGAAAGTAAGAGGGAAAGCATCTTACCTTTATCCAGATCAGGATAAGCAGTTGGACTGATATTACAAAACAGAGAAGGGGAAAAGCTGCTGTTGGAACAACAACTTCTTGTGCTAGGGTTTGTTCCCTTGGAACAATACTGACAGGATTTCATGGGCAGGGACCTTACGAGCTGGTGAACTGTTGGCCAGTACAATGAAAAACTAAGGGAGCACACTGGTTTCTTATCTATGAACTTTATGACTAAGGAAACCAACAAGCCAACAGCATATTTGTGCAAGAGCACAAGAGACTCCAAAAGGAGTGTGGGTGCAGGGGAAGCATATACTGGGAAATGTGTAATAGTCCCTCAATATGGTGACAGTCTACAGAGAGTGCAGCAGACAGTAAAAATCCTATGTGTATATCTCCAATGACAGTTTTTTCCCACACCACTGAAACATTCAGGTTTCCTTTACATACATTCACATCTGTCAGCATGTATGTCTACACTCAGCACTTCAGAGCTTGTTCTGCCATAGGTTGTAAGTCTGTACATCAATGCAAAATTAGAAAAACACAAGAAACAGTCTCACATCTACCATAGAATCATAGAATCATAGAATAGTTAGGGTTGGAAAGGACCTTAAGATCATCTAGTTCCAAACCACCCTGCCATGGGCAGGGACACCTCCCACTAAACCTCCACCATGGAGTGACTACTACCAACTCCTAATGAAATCAATATGTAAGAAAACATTTATACTGTCTATCTTATATACTGATGACTGTACATTCATATTCATCATCACACTCTGGCCTCACATGAGGCTTCCTAATCAGCAATGGGTTTGTTTTTTTCTTTCCTCTCTGGATAATAATTCAGAAAGTCTTCCCACTTCTTCACAAATTTGTGAGGGTCTTTATCTTGCATCATTATTCTGCAAAGGGAGCTTTCACCTATTCAGATATTTTTCATGTTTATGCAAGTTCCTAAAGAGAGCATCACTAAATCCATGCTCATTTCTTCAGCTGCTCTGGAAAGCAGATATACTGCATATATCCTCTTTTTTTTTTTTTCCTGCCAAAGCAGCTGGTAAAATTCTTCACAAGCCAGTGAAGCAGAGGGTAAATTGGGAATACCAGACATGACAGGAATAGCCGTAACTCCATTCATGTCAACAGTGTTCACAGGGACAGAAGCTCTTTTTCCAGTCAGAAAAAATAAGGCTAGTGCCTATCTGGAGGAGAAATAAAGCCTCCAGAAAAAAGGTACTGCTCTGCAACACAGAGCAATGCATTTCCCTTATTCACAGCAGATTAGCACAAAATAAAATAGAAAATACTACCTTCTGTAATTGCACTGAATCCAATGAGTCATGTTAAGGATTTGAGTAAAAGTAGCCACAAATACCTTGTAAGCTATACAGATATTGCAGAATACTTAGAGATTACTTACCTCATAAAATTCAAAAGCAGCTAGAAGCTCAAGGTGCTGATCAAACTGATTTTACAATTGATTTTGTTCTTTTTCTTAGCAGACAACAGTCATGCTAGAAATCTTGGATTAAAATGTATGATTTCAGATCTCAGGAGAATTCAGTCAATGGCACAGCACCATGGGAAAAAGAGGCAAAATGGAAACAAGGTTGGTCAGTGCTACAGGGCTCTGGGGCTTCAGAGAAGCCAACTGTCTGCAAGGGGGACTTCTGAGAATGATATTGGGGAATAAAGAGGAGGTGGAGAAGAAATCTGAGCAGAAGGGGGCAGGCACATAATTAACATCTATTTCATATGACTGCACTCACCAACAGAGGCCATGCAACACTTAGTTCCTGATACGTCTTTTCAGCAATTAATACCTGTTCCCTGTTGTTTCTGAGGGCATTTCCAGAACCTGAACTATGCTGACAAGGTCTAGAATAATCCCTGTCCTATCGGTGTCTGGAGCAACTTGGGTGAATCTAAGACTGGATCCAAATGCTTAGTCACTGATTGCCTTCCTTCAGAGAAACACAATCCACCTTATCATAAATCGAGTAGGTTTTGGAAACAGTCCTCCTCTTGCCTTTTATAGTGAAATATGCTTCTGTAGTTCTGCCTAGCAGCTAACAGTGGCCAAACCATAGCAGAGATCTAGAATATCCAGGGGCTCCTCTAAACATTTTTAGTAGTCAACATTTTAGTGATTGCTGTTCAGATGAAATTGAGCATGCTATTTTCTTCGGACAGCAAAAACCATTGATACCTAGGGTAACCAGTGCACAATGGGAATGCAAGTGTATCAATGAAATCATGCTAAACTGAGAACACAGTGAGGGATATCTAACTGCATGTCATCACTTAGACACTAACTCAGCCAGAAGCATTAAAAAATGGTGCAGAAGACATATGCCAAGAAGTTACTCCAGATGTGGATGAATGGAGTGTGAGAAAGCAGAGGAAAACTAACAAGAATGTAACAGTTAAACTAATGATACAGGTGTAGTCATGAAAACTATAGAAATGTAAATGACTCCCAGATAAAATACTTTAACTTCTGTGGTAAATTTAAAAAAAAACAAAACAAAAAACTCTGTACATTGTGTTTGTGTGTCCATGCCTTATTCTGAAAAAATAGAAAAAGAAAAATCTAAACACACAAAAATATCCCAAAAGCTTTTTCAGTGCAAGCAGAGATCATGACATTCATCCACAACTGGAAACCTAAAGAGGGGTTTAAGTTACTGCTACATATGATACTCACAGAAATCTACGTACAGGATTTTGTCTGTCTTGAATAGGCGAGTGACATTACAAGTCAATCATTTAGAACAGAAACTGAAGATCTTTTTAGATAAAACATAGAAAGGAAGGACACAGAAGTTGCACTTGCAGGTTTGGTCAGTGCTCACCACATATTAGAATAAAAACTTCAAAACAACTGGAATTATAGAGCAGAAATAAAGCAAAGGAAGAGAAAGACAGAAAAAAGTAATATTATAAAACCCGTTCACTATCTGTAGCTTAGTAAAAAAGAGAAAACCAATCAAATCACAGCTGAAGGAAAGGACAATCTCTTAAGAGACTGCGAGGTTTTTTTGATAGCACACTGAGAGTTAACAGTATTTCAGTCATGCTATAGCATCTAGGCTATTCTGCTTTAGAAAGGCCTGATGTAAGAGACAGGGGGATAGCTTGAAGGTCAGCAGTCTGACCAGAGGCTGAGAGCTGTGACTGGTGTGCCCATTAAGAAACGACATTCAAAGGACAGCCCAAAGTCTCTTCTGCTGTGCAGGCCAGGGTGAGCACTACATGCTTTATTTATCTCCTCTATCCCAAATAAAATTTGAAACTACACCTGTGAAACAGGACACATTAAAAAAGGTAAGGTGGGTAAGTTGATTAGCTAATTAACCAAGCTCTTATATACAACCCATAGGGAGCATCTCAAATGCATAGGACGTTTTTTGTTATTAAAAAAAATAGGACAAGGAAGATTTATCATTAAAATATATTTCACTAATTATACCACCTGGAGTTCCTTCCACAAAACAAACTTTTAATTAGAAAATGTGGGTTTATAGAAAATGTTTGGTAAAAAAGTTTGTTTATTAAAAGTAGAATGTAGAAAGTTCCTTTCATGCTAAGGAGCACAGTGGTACTGTGCGCGAGGGTGTCCTCTGTCTACTTAAATGGCTCAGGGATCTCTTCAGAAACTACTGGCACTTACTTTTTGTGTCCTCTTTAGGAATAGGAGAGGCAAGATAAATCGGCTATCTGTTTTTTACATGGTGGAAAAGCTTTGCTAATTGTAGACACAGAATTTACTTCTCTTTAAGGAAGTAGTAAAACCTGATGATACATTTAATAGGAGATAACATGAGATGTTGAATACTCAAGTCCCATACAGGCACCCTGTCACCAGCTGAGTTTTGCGAAGGAGCTGCATTCTTCCCAGAAGCCCCAGTCACCCTGTTACAAAATCACAGATTCATAGAATGGTTTGGGTTGGGAAAGACCTTAAAGATCACCTAGTTCTACCCCCTGCCACAGGCAGGGACATCTTTCACTGGATCAAGTTGCTCAAAGCCCCCTTCAACCTGGCCCTGAACACTGCCAGGGATGGGGCAGTCACAGCTTTTCTGGGCAACCTGTTCCAGTGTTCTCCATGCCTGGAGAAACTCAGCTCATACACTGGAATGCACTATCTCTAGCAAAGCACAGGCTTGCACTGGAGATGTAGCTACATCTGCCACATACAAAATCCCTTAAATTGCTTATAGAGTGTCTTGAGGAAAAGCAGCGAAGTACTGCTGTTCAGATATGCAGCTGAGAACAGCACAGACACATGGGGGCATTTTTTGATGCCCATCTTCATGCTCTTCAAATAACACTTCACTGATTTCTTTTACTGTATGAATATCCTTTTCAAAATAGTATTTGTTAAAATTTTTCTGAATTGAGGTTTTTGTGTTGATGTTTTTTTTTCATGAAAAAAATATTTGGGTTAGACATTTTAGGTTTAGACATGTTTAGGTAAGACATACTTCTAAGAAAGTTACTGGAGAGGCAAGGGAAAGATGCATGACTCCCTGCATACGGTATCAAAAGGACAAATCCCCTCTTTCACATATTCCTTAACATAGTCCTTGTATAACGGAAGAACTATGAGGTCCCATCTCTACGGCTGAAAAAAAGAAGTGAACATAAGTCCTCCAAAACTCGGAATGATCAAGGAAAGAACAATGACCTGCATTTATTGCCGGGTAGTGCTCCCAGTTGAGTTAATAAAGTTGTGGCCTAATTAAGCTGAGCACTTCACATCTTGTTTTTCTTCTTGGATGGCCGGGACAATTAAGCATCCTTTGATGTAAAGTGCTCTGAGGAAATCTCCCAATTACTTTATGAACAATTTTTGCCATAAAGCCTGAGAGAATTTATTGAAACCACCTACAGTGGAATGAGGCCAGAACCAATCAACACTGGATGACCAGACTTAGGGCTAAGGACTTTAAACTAGAGGCCACGAAGACCACAAGCAGCACATCATACGGAGAAATTTAAGCTTTAGGACGTGCTAGCTGGGTACAGAAAGCTGAACAAAATTCTGTGGAAATTATTCAGTTTCACTCCTTGAACAGAAAGTGCTGACAACTATTGATTTTCTGTATATTGGAGGCTGTTTTGTACAAAATGAAATTAGTATTACCTGTAACTGCTCTGCTTAATCAAGCTGAAAAAGGCATTCTGTTCCTTTCAAACCAAAAAAAAAAAAAGAAGAAAAGCAAGGATATTAGTAATTCAAAACAACAGTTTATTAACCTAAAGTCAAAGTGCTATGGCCATAGGATAATAAGGATTATCCGTTATCATAGGCAACCATGCTTTATATTTTCCTCTATAAACTGATCAATTTCCACCTTAAAACTAGTCAGGTTAAATAACGCACCTGTAAAACTAAATATACGGAAGAGGTAGTCTTAGAAAACCATATGCATACATATGAATATATATTCCAAATATATATATTTAAATCTTAAACTGTATATTTCTTTTTTAAGTATTATATACTCTATTTAATTAATTGGTACAATTAATTCATGTGAATTCAGATGCACCACATATAGAACTTTTTTTAAAAAGAAATTTTCAGATTGCAGTAATAGGGAAGTAATTAAAACAAATAAACAGAAGTAATTACAGGTTTAGGAAAAGAATCATTTCCATGTTGGCTATCATTTAAATAATGTTAGGTCCAAACTACTGCCTCTATTCAGTGGCCACTTGTGGTGACAAACTCCCCCCCCCCCGACCTCCCATACCTGAAGAGAACAATTATGCAATCGGAACATCTAAAATATACTTTCTTTTCACATACATAAGAAAAGTACAGTATTTTAAACTCTCATCTGTTATTACTTTGTGCATGAGGCAAAATTTGTTTTGTGGCATTTGTTTTGATCGTCTGGGTAACTCAGCCCTCTGGTACTGGGTCTCGACAATTAAAATGTGAATTAAGTTTTAAAGATAGCGCTATTATTAACTTGACCAACACAAACAGGGCAGAAAATAAATAAATTATTATAAATCAACATTAAATCCCCTATAAGGCAATGCATCATTAGTACAAACTAACTGTAAAATGCATCATAGGCAAGTAAAAAAAGATGCCATTATTTTTGTTATACAGTCTAATAATGAGTCCTGACTAGGAAAAAAAGATACAGTAATTTAGTAATGTTAAGATATACCCACTGGAAAACACCACTACTGCTGTTGAAATATTTTAAGACATATATTCCTTTCAACTCCCCGAACAAATAGCAGGCTGTACTTCAAATGCATTGCAAGACTATTAGGTAATCTTTTTCTTTGTTTAGATTCAGTAGGGTTCAGTGACAAACATTCATCTCCTCTTTCTATAAAAGTTCCTGTTCTTTTACTTAGTTAAGAATTGCTTCAGTTTTAGTAGCAACTCACAGTTTACTTCACCACTGATTAGCCTCACGCAATAAACTTCAAACAAAATGCAAAAATGATAATTTAAGTATTTTAAAATTATGAATTATTTGGTCTGTGTTTAGATCACACAGTGGAAAAGAGCAGTTACATCTGCAGGTAGGCTAATAGAATCAGACACAAAGCTTTGGAAATAAACCAATACCAGCTGCTCCCATGCCTCATTACTCGGCAGTAGCTGCTAGCCTGAAATACTGTACATTGCAGAACTGTTGGCTTTCAAAAGCCATGCAGACTTTTGAGAAGATGTAGCAGTACAAAACAGACACTTCCCTCAGACAGGAGGGGAAAAAAAAACGTCCTGTACTTCAGGGTATGTGTTCAACTATTTTCCGTTCTAAAGCACACATATTTTCCACCACCGTGCATTTTACTTATTTTAACAAGTGAAAGCAATTCAATTTCAAAATTATTACATTGTCAATGTTCCCATTTCCAAAAGAATAATTTAAAAATCCTAGAACAAATTAAATATCCTTTTGATTAGTAACACATCCTTTGTGCTTACAGCAGATACTGAAGTAGGAATGACAGTATCATAATCAGTGTCTAATCATTTAGCTCACTAAGAGAGGATAAATTAATGGGAAAAAAAAGAGTTTGGCTCCAGACAGAGTGCAGTCAAAAATGCTAAGGGCACACAGCATTTTGTACGGCTACAAACATGCTGTACAAAAAAACAGAACTTCTGAAAAATAGTTTTCAAAATCCTTATTAAATTCATTGAGCTTGCTGTACTCTGCAAAAATTAAGACTGCAGCAGCTAAAACCCTCAGTAAAAGGTACTGTCAGACCTTCATCATCTCCTATGGTCATTAACAAAGCCTAAAGCGATTCAGCTTCTTGAAACACAGAAGTAATTTTAACGTAAAAGTTTACACAATTAAAATTACAGAGGTTTAATTTCCAAGGAGCCCCAAAAAATTCAATAATCCACAGCTCTCAGGACATCCGCAAGACAGAGAGTTAGTTTTAAATGCTTAGGTTATACATTTTGTATTAGAATTAAAAACGTGAGTTATGTTTGAAAGAACATTTGTATTCTAAAAGGAATCAACTGTATACGTCTAATTTGCCTCCTTTGATTTTGATATACACTAATTGGGCAGAAAAATTAAAGCAGACTTCTGCTTTACATCAGCAAATACTCAACACTCTTTTCTGTAGGTACTCTGGAGTATCATTTAGAGGCAGTATGTCACAGTATCATTCTTAATTTTAAAATAACTGAAGTAATGAAAAGCAACATCTGTGATGCTATATGTTTCAGAACAGCACTGTCTTTTTTATATCAATCATTAAATATTTTTTCCTAATATTTAATATCTCTGAAACTATCCTCTGCATAATAAAATAAATTCAACTCACCATCTTCAGGATAGTAAGTGCCTCCTGAATATTATTTCCCTTACTCTCAAGTGGACAATTATGAATATGATTACATGAGATCCAATACGCAAGAAGTCACTAGTAGTAAGCATGTTAGGTAAGGCAATACCTTCTAAGTTTATCAGATAAACTGTTACATGTTTAGAAATCTTCTTCCCTTTGTTCAATAGTATGATAGGGTCAGCATTATATCTTAGAACACTGTTTCATCACTTTTTATATCGCTTTAATTTAAAAATTCCCTAATAAATAAAATACAGAAATCCAAGCTGAAAAACACTGAATATTTCATTTAAATATAATATTCAGGTACTTTGAAGAAACAGCATTATTTTAAGTGAAATGAGGCCTCTCTTTCTTCTGTATTTGTCAGATTTGAAATCAATTGTACTCAATATCCTGGATTGCATTTGACTAATGAAAAAAAAAAAACCCTATATAAATTATTACCAAATAATAAAGGGAAAAAAGCTTCTCTGGCCAGAAAGGTGGGACAGCATCCAGACAGTGCAAACCCTGAACACAAGTGATTCTCACTGCTGGACACTCATCTCACTAAGCAATCAGGCATAATTTGCTCCACCATTAGCAGAATTACAGCATAGCCCAGCTAAGGAGACTGGCAATAAAGCAGTTCAAAATTCAAGATTTACAGTGATATCCCATATATTAATGATGCACCCATGTCTGAAGGCCCTAAGTTCCTTACCAAGTGAACACAGAGAATGAAGAGTGTGTCACTTTTTGGCATTACTATGTCATGGTACCTAAAGAACAGCTGAAAGTATAACTACATTCCCAAACCAGACAGTTTACTAACAAAATGTGACCTGCTGTCAACAGAAGGTTGGTTAAATCATGGCTTTTCCTGCCATTGCTTCACTTAATCTTAAGAAGCCCCATCGTATCCATACCTTCAGGGAAGTATCTATAGGCACTGGATCAGACAAGACAGCATATTAAAGCTGGGTATTTTCATTACATACTGTAAACACTTCATATCCGATCTCTAAGCAGGAAACAAAGGTCCATTAGCAATGCTTCAAGTGCAGTCTCAGTGCTAGAGGCCAGCTAGATCCCTAAAGTGGAAATCATTAGCAAAGAAAGTGTATTGGCTTTGCATGGCAAGGTTTTGGTAGCTGGGTGCCACAGGGGTGGTTTCTGTGAGAAGCTGCTGGAAGCTTCTCTCATGTCCAATGGTGCCAATGCAGCTGCCTCCAGGACAGACCCACCACTGGCCAAAGCCATGAACCATGGCAGAAGCACCTCTGGGATAACATGTTTAAGAAGGGGGAAAAGTTGCTGTGCAACACCAGCCGCAGACAAAGAGGAGTGAGAATATGTGAGAAAAAAAGCCCCGCAGACACCCAGGTCAGTGCAGAAGGAGGGCAGGAGGTGTTCCGGGTGCCGGGGCAGAGACTCCCCTGCAGCCTGTGGCGCCGCCCATGGTGAGGCAGCTGTGCTCCTGCAGCACATGGAGGTCCACAGTGGAGCACATAGATGCAGGGGGATGTCCAAAGGATGCTGTGATCTGTGGGAAGCCCATGCTGGAACGGAGGAAGAATCACAGAATCACAGAACATCAGGAATTGGAAGGGACCTCAAAAGATCATCTAGTCCAATCCCCCTGCCAGAGCAGGAACACCTAGATGAGGTTACACAGGAAGGCGTCCAGGTGAGTTTTGAATGTCTCCAGAGAAGGAGACTCCACAACCTCCCTGGGCAGCCTGTTCCAGTGTTCCATCACCCTCACTGAGAAGAAGTTTCTTCTCAAGTTTAAGTGGAACCTCTTGTGTTCCAGTTTGAGCCCATTACCCCTTGTCCTACCATTGGTTGTCACCAAGAAGAGCCTGGCTCCATCCTCGTGACACTCACCCTTTATATATTTATAAACATTAATGAGGTCACCCCTCAGTCTCCTCTTCTCCAAACTATAGAGACCCAGCTCCCTCAGCCTTTCCTCGTAAGGGAGATGCTCCACTCCCTAAATCATCTTAGTTGCCCTGCGCTGGACTCTCTCCAGCAGGTCCCTGTCCTTCTTGAACTGAGGGACCAGAACTGGACACAATATTCCAGATGCGGTCTCACCAGGGCAGAGTAGAGGGGAAGGAGGACCTCTCTCGACCTACTGACCACCCCCCTTCTAATACACCCCAGGATGCCATTGGCCTTCTTGGCCACAAGGGCACAGTGCTGGCTTGACCCATGAGCATTTTGTTATATTTCCTTTCCTCTGTCCAGCTGAGGATGGGAGTGATAAAGCAGCTTTGGTGGGCACCTGGTGACAAGCCACAATCAACCCACCACAAAAAGCCATGTGAGTAAGAGGAAAACCAAAAGGTGTCAAAAATCCACAACCATAGGGCTTAAGAAAATAATAACCAATCCTTAAAATGTAACTGGGAAAGAAGTATTTAGCAAATCTCAATTTGGGAAAAGGAGGATGTTTATTAAAATCCAGAGAGGTAACTTGTACCCCAAAAGTATTAAAGCCACTGGAGAGCAATTAAAGCAAAGGGAATTCACTGAAACATTAACGTGTTTTTAACAAATCTTGGAGTACTCTACAAGATCAAGAAAACGGCAAGAACTCAGTATGGTATTCGTGTTGATGAAGATCAAACCTGAGAAACTACAAGCAGGCTGACATCAAGCTAGTATAAATTCTGGAAAGGTTGAACAGTAAATAATTAAGAAACGCTAGCATAATTCATTCACTTGTAAGTCTTGTCAACTAAACTCGATACCATTTTTTATGCTATAACAAGTTTGGCTAATAACATTAACTTGTATTGTCATAGTACACTTAGACTGCTATAAGATTTAATCTTGCATGACATTTTCAAGCACCATACAAAATCAATACTCTACATTACATGGATTAAAACTGTTTAAATACACAGATCTTGAAAACTCTAAGTGGCAAATTGTCAGACAATGTAGGTTCTCTGAAGAACTTTTATTGTCCCAAATTTATTACTACCATTGAAAATCAGAGATTAATTTTTTCAGATGACCTCAGCCTCAATACAACGGGAAATATCAATCAAACAGATGGGCCCATCTTTCTCAGTATAACTCATCTGAGCATCACACAACTAACATGTTCCTCTCAAACAGAAATATGAAAACTATAATTCAGTTCATTTATATAATGAAGCGTTAAGAGATAACAACTGTAAGTATCTGTAAGGCAAGGGGTACCTAAGAGTACACACCTGTTTAGCAGGAAAAAAAAAGAGCATTTTTGTATTCCAGTGGTAGGAATCTATTACTTGGCTCTGTTCATCTAAAAATTGTATTTCTTTATTTCTAAACAATGAAAATAAATAATATATTAGCATCAACTGTTGACAGATATGGTATATGATCTATCTTTCCAAATCTTTACAAAAAGCTTTGGTATCTTTCTAAAAGATATTATCACATATCAAGTAAAGTTATAGTGTCAATGAATGCACAAATTCTATCAGGAAGTTCTGAGACCCACACTATGTCACGAGTCCAAGTAAATTAGTAGGACTAGATTACCAGTATTGACACACAGCAACCCACAAAAGGCCAGGAAGAAAAGCAACTTGACATGCATGTGCCAGAAGTTCTTGAGGACAGGAAGAAGTTAGTAACACAAACAAAAGGAATAATTTATATCTACTTAATAATCACATCTTCTGGGTTTCTCCACAAAAGGCAGTGCTGAGAGTAGTGAACCTGCAAAGTTCGACTGTAGTCAAATCTAGACTGTATTACTTGTTTCTGTACACTGAAGAATTAAGGTTTTTCACTTCACTAAAGTAGTTTAAAGCAGCAGCCATAAGAGGATTGGACTGCCCCATTTATTACAGCCCAGCTGTGCCTTAAGGACACTGGCTGCCTATTTGCATTACTGAAGCTCAGAAAGGCAACACAAGTTCTGAAGAATTTTTACACACATACTTATTAGTGCACCTTCAGAAGCAACCGTATTTTCCAAAGACCATATTTTACTAAGATGGAAAGAAAAACTTAGTTTTAATATGTTCAGAAAGATGGCTAGAGAAATGGTAAGAAAACCTAAAGAAAACACAGGGCTGCGTCTCCTTTCAGCAACAGAAGAATTTAATCCTGAATACTTAGCAGAATATGCTAGGGATATATATATATATAACCATAAAAATAGACAGAACTATCTGAGAAAAATAAAGAAAAATCGCATATGCTATTTATCTGATTAACATTCTAACAGAGCTACAGCATACAGAAAGTGCTAGATTTTGTCATGAAATAACCAAATTTGTCTGTGAGAAGCAGAACTAGCAAAGCTCAGGTTTCTTCAGACACAGTGTCTTGAAATGTCCTCATGCAAGATGTATTGCTTCTCCCCTCTTTTCACTTCACTTACTTTAAGTTCCTCCCCTCTTCCCTTATTCCTTCTCTTTTCCTATCCTTTCTATTCCTTTCCCATAAGAGAATTCCCTCAGTTCCCTTCTACCTCACCTAACAACCAGCTGGCTAAGAGCAAGTACATAGTCTGAAGACTTCCATAAGACATGCTGATCTGCTGCTCAATACCCATGTACTGACTATGAGACTAAAAGAACAGCTAATAGTAGATACCAAGTATAAATTCAGCTTGGGTATCATATTGACATATTGGTTAGGAAAACAATCTAAAAAATAAGTTTTTTATTTTTTCCTATTAAAGATTAATTAGCTTAGTAGGTTAATAAAAATGCTTTTCAGTTCCTGAAAATTTGATTCCAAATACCACAATCTGATCACACGCACACACAAAATCTTGGTTTAGACTCTACTGAACCCTATTATACAACTTGTGTGAAATTTGGCAATTCAGTCCCACTTCCCACTACCCCAAATCTCCTCAGAAATAACAAAAACAGTCAATTATTAGATTTGTGGCAGATGCTGATTAGGACAGACAGATTTTAATCTGGATACACATAAACACATTCTCATATTCTTACTGACTAAACCTTTCTCTTCTTCTTATCTGCCAAGCAAAACCTGTACTTCAAATTCCTTTTCAAAATCCTTTCTAAAATCCACTTCTTTAGGAAGTCTTTTCATCTTTTAGCCATTTTACCTCATGTTTGTATTACACTGCATAAAACTACAGCTCTACTTTTTCTTCTGCTGCTTTAAATAAGGATTCAATGCAGAAGAACTCAAAACCTGAAGGGTATTTTATTTTGGCAGATCTGGGAAGAAAATCAGGATCAGGTTCTGGAGGCTTCCAGAGCATGAAGGTAGGTTTCACTTTTGGCTGAAAAGGAGGTCATAAGCCAAGGCACAAGCTCCCAAAGTAGTGAGTGAAAGCTTGAACCAACAATTCTTTTATTGTGGGGCTGGGGGGGGGTGTGAGTGGGTGTTCACAGTACTTAAACCACCAAGCTCTCTTAAGGGCAGAAACTCTTATTTGTATTATTGGGAAGCACGGCTGTATACTTTGGAGCTCGCGGAGACACTTCTGTAAGGATACCTGTTATTTATCTGTAAGATAAATAGTGTCAGGTACATATGTTAGTCCTGCCTCATTTCCACTTGTTTGACTTCAACTTCTCTTCCACTAAAAGTTATCTCTTTAAAATTTTGGAGTGTACCTGAAAGCTTCCTATATATTATTTTAATTCAAATCTGTGAGTACATTAATGTACAATGAACTGTTATTACAAACCTAAAAGCTTTCTACAGTCTCAGAAATAAACCATCCAGACAAATGAGAAAATCTGTTCACCTTACTCTGGATAGGTACTTACTGACAGAACTATATAAGAAAACTTGTGAAACCTTTGCACATGTACAGATAATCTCTTTCCTAAAACACTGTTACACTTATTTGAAAAGTTGAATAATTCCAAATTAACCACATAAAATTGGCATCTGCAATTATTAAGAAGGTATTTTAAATACTTGAGAATTTTATCTTTTTTCTCTGAATGGTCTAAATTCCTCACTGACTGCATCATGGTAGCTATGAGATCTCCATATAAGAATATCCATGCAAGAATAGAGGACAATTCCCTGCAGATTTCTAGAGTTTTTCAAAAGTCTTTTCTTTTTATTAACAAAAGGTTTCAAATAAGAAGTGTTACAGGTTTACAGAAACCATTAAGAACTGAAAGTCTAGAGCTCTCAAAAGGGAAATGCATGTTTATTTATAACCACCTCTAATTACGTATAAATTTATCTTCCTAATAAGAACAAAATCTACAGTGATGAACAATCTAACAATGACAACAGGAAGAATAATGTATTTTACTAAAATTTAAAATTCAAATAAGAAGCATTTAAAATCGATTTAAAATTTCATTGGAATTAAAATAGCTTATTTTTAAGTATGGACTCACTACATAGCATTTACATAAATTTAACAAAAGCAGTACTAACAGTAAAGTTTTAGAGAAAAAAAAATCCAACCAGCAATCCACTGGAAAATGCCAAATATAAAATTAGTACCAGATTTAACTGAAGTGTTAATCAGGTTTTCAAACCAGGAACCTTTCAGGAAGGGCAAAAAACCTTTCATTTAATTCCAGTTCAGATCCTTACTAGTTCAGCTGGTGCATATGAACAGCTAAATGAAAAAGCTGAGAATGGTGAGAACGGAGAAGCTTTTCTTTTTTTCCAAAGTGTTGCAAGATGTATATAAGAATCAGTTTAAACCTATCAGTTACTCTAAACAACTAAGAAAATATAATACTGTTGGTTAAATACCAGCTTTACAAGCATGTAATCTTTGTGACAGATTTGGAATAGGTTTTTCTTATATATCCAATAAAGATGAAGGGGGTTTACTTGAAAGAATTTTAAATAAAAATTAATTTATTTTCTGTGCATTACTAATCCTTTTCCAATCTTCTCTGGAATCATGATACAAAATACAAAATGCTTCATTTCTTTTTAAGAATTTAATGTTTAAAAAGTACACCTGAGAACGAAAGTAAAGGAATGAGTTAGAAGTATTGTAATGAAGGTTGATATAAAAAGAGCAGCAGCATGTTTAGGAAAACAACTGAAGTAGAAATATTAACATGGTTAAAGGTAACTTAGGAAGTTAAACTGAACCAGTTCACAGTATCAAAGAAAAAACATGTGTTATTTTAACAAAAAATGTAACACTTGTAAGTATATTGCGGCAGTACTGATTTAAAATTACTCAGAGATTACCAAGTTTGAGTCTCACCACTCCATTAAGGAGAACTTCAAATTTCCATTGGTCACTGATCATACACGTACTACCAGAATTTGTACCATACTATCACAATAAAACTGAGAATGTAACTGCAAATGTTTCTGAGACTCGAAAACAAAATCTCAGAGTGGCTAAAACTGAGGCACAAAGTTAAGTGTTATATTAAGCCAGCTATAAGCAATGACTTCCAGAACTTTTTCCTTTAACTGTAAGACAAAAAGCATAAAGTATATTTTAGTCTGTCTGTTGTTCTACTGTTACTCTCAAGCAATGTCTTCCATGATCCCATGCTCTCAACAGCCTATTTATTCTAGCATAATCAAAACACACTCTTTCACACTACCTGGGACTCCCAATGCCTCCACTCAGTATCTACTACTGACATATTCTGATTTGGACAATATTGTTATGGATTTTCCCTGATTAAGTTCCCTAGGTAGTCTTGTATCATTACATAAATTATTAATTAGGAACATCACAGCATTAAATCAATGGAATTCCTAATCAATTATCTGAAAAGAATACCGTCACTCACTCTGAGCATGATGTTAATCATCAGAAATCATGTACTGTCAGAGATTTCATTTCTAAATCAGACACCTGAATTTGGCTCTGAACTTACTTTTTTTTGTAGATGAGATTTTATGGACTGATAGTTGCACTTACATTATTTAGCAATAACATAGATATTGTACTCTTAGCTGTTAAGCAAAAACTTCATATGAAGGTTTTTTTGTGTTCTTTGTTCTGTTCTTCAAGCAGGATGAAACTGCCAATCACTACAAAACTGTCCCTTTGTGAAGAGATAAAATTTTTTAAGAACCCTGGATTTAACCATAATGCAAATCAAATACAACAACATTCAGGCTCCTGAGGTAAGTAATTTGGCATTGTTTAACATCAGTGTACACTTTGAAAAACAACCAGCATAACATTCAAAAAGGAATTTGAATTTAATAGTAATTTTTATTTTCCTTTCTAGGCTACCTGAAAGCAAAACATTTGTTTCAAAGCCGTAATTTTTGCGGTTTCTAGTTTATTCTAAAAAGCAGACATTCATAAAGGCTTGCATTTATTTTAAATTCACACACTGGCATTACAAAGTACCATTTGTTCATGTTTTGTGAGTAACCTGTGAAAATGTCCGAGAGAAAAATAGTAAAAGAATATGTAATGCATTTTCAAATAAAAATCATTAATTAAAGTTCTAAGTCAGCATGCTGTAAACATCTGCTGAAAACACTCATTCCAAAGTCTAGAAGAAATTAACATTTTTCTCAGAAGGGTACGCGAACCTAAATATAGTCATCCTCTGAAATCACACGTGAGCTTTAATCAATATGTAATCTACAATTAAGCAATTATTTTCTGATTTGCAAGCATTACAAGCATAACGAATACGATTAACCTAGTATTTCAGACAAATTAGCTCAATTAATATACCCCACCTATATGCCACTATGAATCTATGTACTTTTTTCCATTTTGAATTTTAATTGGATATGAAAAACAGCTCTAACTCAAAAGTAAAGATCTAAAGCTATTTGAGAACCTGTATGTCCATTTTAAGGCAATGATCAGTGTTATGTTTTGTGCAGATAAACTATACAAACAAGTTAAATTTCTAACTCAAAACAGAATATACCATCTATGTTAATGAGAGTTACAAGATTAAAAAAGTGCTTAGTAACAAAAAAAACCTCTTTAAAAGAAAGTAATTTTGTTCTCTGTGCTTTAGGTGGTGACACTTGTCATTTCAGACATAATGTAGGCAGCCATGTCATAATTTAGCTCAAACAACTATCAACTGTTTTATATTCTGAGTCACCAAAACCAGTTTAGACATCTGTCTCAGGATGAAATGAGTCCTTCTTTATAAATGTCTGATTCTTTCCATTGACTACAATTAGTGTTTAGATGATTTTCTCAGATCTAGATACCTACACTATGGTCAGGTAGCGATGAATTCTATCTTAAGTTTCATGAAGCCAGTTTCTCACACTGTTTCTGAAGAACTGCCCTCATTCTGCAATCCATCTGGATGATATCTGACCAAGTATCTTATTTTTCATGTTTTTTGTTATCTAATTAGCTTTTATTACTGTATTCACTGCTCATTTGTTTAACTGTCCTTTGTATGCTGAAGCTTAATAGGTACATAAAGTAGTATTTTTCCTATTCTTATCTGTCTAAAAAAGAAAAGATAAAATAGTTACTTATTAACTTAGCAGAGTTCAAAGCTATTTAATGTTTCAAATGGGAACAGACAGAAGGAGGTCTGCTGTTCAATCGCACTATCTGGCAAAAAGAGGTAATTCCTACACAGACAAAAGTCTGTTAAAATTATCTGTGTATTTCAGTTAAGTTAGTTAATAATTCCTATTCACCCCTAAATATGGGGTGCACCAGTTAATTTATCTTTTTCAGGATTTTGACAGAAAGAAAATTAAGACATTTGAGGTTCAAGGAAAACATTTCTAACTGAGTTCAAACTTTAATTTATTTTAATTCTGTCAGCAAAATAACTGATTTCAGTTCAACTGGAACATTATGAAATTTTAGTTCATCCATGACTGCTAAGAATTTTTTGGGAAGTAGGCTCCAACTCCATTTAAAAGCCAAAAGCTCCAAGCATAATTTTATATAAATATATGCATCAAGTTCACATAATACCATATTACCCAAGAAGTTAGCTCTTCCAAAAGGAAAATCCATGCAAATGTGAAAATCTACTTAAGTTTGATTAAATTCTAAAAACCTACATCTACAGATGCTCAGATGCATGAAATAATTATTTTGGAGTCTCTGATCTTAATTAAGGATCATAGAATGGTTTGGTTGGGGAGGGACCTTAAAGATCACGTAGTTACAGTAAAGGGAGAATCTATTCAACTCAAATTAGGGAAGGCCACACAGCACCCCAGCTCAGCCTGAAGAAAATGCCCATCCACTCATCAGGTGTATCACTGATCTGATACTTTCAAACCACACTAAAGCAACCTTTACCAAGGCACAAAGAAATCTGCCTTCCACAGGATAAAAGAGAAAATCATGGCATAGATAAATCACTGTATGAAAGATGGAAAATAAGAAAAGTGAAGATGAGTAAAACTGGTTTTATTGAGTTAATTACAATTTTAAGATAGGGCCAAGTGTCAGAAATTGCAGGACTTAGTAAGACTGAGTACCTGGACAAGAAAGTAGTGTACAATATTCAACAGACATAAATGTAAGGTGATACATTGATGTAAAATGTTATCCCAACTTCATCAATATGATAACAGACATGTATGACCAATCACCACTGAAGAGTCAGATCTTGGGTTATAAATGAAAGTTGAACAAAACCAACATGCTAAAACTATGATTAAAAAAGGAAATCTATTATAAAATGTTAGAAAAGAGAACAAAAGAAATCATTAATACACCAGATACAATGAATTTGCCTCCTGTATCTGTGCAGACCCTCCATGCCTCAATTCCAAAGATACGATAAAACCAGAAAATGTGTGTAAAAAGGCTAGCAAGTATGATCAAATGCAATAGTTTTGACTAATTTGACTACTACTCATTAGTCTGGGGAAGAAAGGATTGACAGAAGTAAACAAAACCATCCCAAGGAAAAGATGCACAAGGGAAGACTGTCCACTGTTCCCATATGAATGTAAGATGGTATCAAATGATGATGATGTTGGGTTCAAAGAACATCAAAGCAAGTGGTTCTCTACAGAGAATGAATTCAGTCATGTAATTCCTTGATGTAAGACACTTTGGATGCTACAGATCAGTTAAAAAAAACAAAACAAAACAAACAAAACAAAGCAAAAAGAAAACCAACAACCAGGAAAAAATCATAGGGGAAAAAGATCATCAATATAAATTGAAATGAAGCATCTCCTCTGGCTCAGGAAGTCTCTGAATTGTGAAGATACTCCACCTGTTTGACATGTTCATTTTCTCTTCCCTCCCATATGCTGTTGACCACAAGGAGGGATGGGTCTCTAAGTTGTCCCTGCGCACTCACCTGCTTCTGCACAGCAGCACACATACTGAAGTAAGTTCAGTGACATTCTGGAGTACTAGAGTAACTCCACCTTTATCAGAGAGTTTCAGTGTGATACTCAACAAGTGTTAAATCTTTTTTTCCCTGAAACTGATGAAGATTTCTGCTTTCCTTTCTGATGGGTCTAATCATCAACCTGCTGAGCTTGACATGACAGGACATCAATGAAAACCATGTTCTGGACAAACAAATCTTTTGTAACACTCAAAAAAAAAAAAAAAAAAAAGGAAAAAAAAGTTGATCAGAGATGCCCCGGTGCTTAGTTTGCCATTCACAGAACACAAATAATACCAACACATCTCTCAACTGATCACGGAAATTATTCTGGAGATGTTAGAAAGTATTCACAATCTACAGCGAACAGTAATGTAGAAAAGCTGACCACAATAGCTCAAATGATTTCCCATAAACAAAGGAAAACTGTCAGATGTTTTTGATACTGAACTAAATACTGGATAACTACCTATTCAATAGCCACTAAACACTGTGAAAACTGAATGAAGCATGGTGCCCTGCAGCACTATATATAAGGTGGCTGAATCAGAGGCTTGTGCATGCAAAAGGACTATGCCAGGACTGCACTAACTACATTCCCACATTTTTGAGTATTATTTTATAACCTTAACATAGATCTGTAAAAACACGGTTACTTGCAATAAATGTATTATTTAAGATGAAAAAAAAGCTTCTGTTATTGCATGAATATACCAGAGCAGAGTCTCCACTTCATAATAAAGCAGTCACTGACATTTTCATAAATTATGTCCATCCATAATAACTAAGCAGACAAAGCAATGAGAGCAGACCAGTACAACCCATACTGCAGGTTCATCATCCACTTTATGTATCCGCTGGTGGATTTCACTTCAGTCTAGTTCAGTATCTTGAATGTTCTCTAGATGATGGAGACCAACTGATGCTCTTGGACAGCATCTTTCACTTTACTTTTATCTAAAGAGATCCAATCTACACAAGCCAAGACATAGTAGAAGGGATGATTTGGAAATGTGCCTCAAAAGTGCACTCCTCATTCAAACTAAAATTAAACCAGTAATTACAATATTACCTGAAATTATACCAAAGTGGATACTGTAAATAGGCAATGATCTTGATAAGTCACCTTTGTTTTCTTCTCCCAAAATGAAGTTGGGATGCATCATGAAAGGAAAGAGGATCTGATCACAGAACAAAACAGCTTATACTAAGATGATCACAAAAATAAGGTTATCTAGAAGTTAATGTGTTATTAATGTTGTAATTTATTTGAGGGAAAGCAATTAATTCTGCAAGTACATTTTTAGTCTGATTTGCACCTATGAAATACTAACTTGAACTTAGTGAACCTGCTATTTCTTTTTTTTTTTTTTGTTTTAATTTAGAAAAGTGGGTAATAAAGTGAATCCAAATTGCTGAAATTTATTTGGGGACTCCTAATACTATCATCTAATCATTCCAAAACAGAATGCAGAATTTGGGAATTATACGAGCCTTACCTACTCTACTTTATTGGAAAGGTTATTTATAGTTAATGTTGCAAACAAGGTTCCTAGCTGCCTTAGTTTTCCTTCATATCCTTTTTTAACCAAGAAAATTAAAGACATGTTAAAGTGTTTGTAATGAAATGGTTAATTTTTTTAACCAAAGCTAAAAAGAATTGCTACTGATTTCAAAAGAGTTCTGTGATGTTCTTCAAGCTTTACTAAAAATGGAAAATAAATTTCTGTAATGATTTTTTTCTCATGTCCCAAGTTTTTTTTGTGTATTTATTTTTCCTAATATTTAGCATCTGCAAAACATCAGTGTAGTACATTAAAAACATTACTGTTCATAATTGAATTACTCAACCTTTAATTAAAATGATAGTATGGAAAACTTAAAAATTAATTACTTGTATCAGCTCAAACCTTCTGCATAAACTGTTTGCTGGGGTATAATATCCCTTTTACAAGAGTATTTACTTGAACATTTTAGTTTTCCACATTACTCCTAAGGGCTAGGTAAATGCAAAGGTCTGTTTTAATTCTGATTCAAATTTATCAATCCTCTTAGCACACAACCGATCAAAATTCTGAATGTTTTTTCACTCTGTAGATATCCAATCTGGGGTAAAAATTATACTGAGTAGTAGTATAGATACAAATAAATAACAAAATAATCCTTAGCTGCAAAATCCACACCATCATCACACCAGGATGTCATCAAGGCAAGACTAATCAGTCAAGTTAAGTACCAATTATAATTACATTTCTATGACAAATACCTTGTTTTAGCCTTCTACATCTCACAGACTTTGATGGCTTTGAGTCCTGATCAATGAACTTCAACTTCCTTAGCTTCAAAATGTGAAAAAATAATTTTACAACAACTGTGCTGCCTCTTTGAGGATTAGTTTGACAGCCCTGCCTCTAAACTGACTCACCACTGATCAAATGGAAGCCATTCCCATTTAGAGATGCAGATTCAGTAACATGGGACAAGCAGACTACTTCTGGATATGACAGTAAAAGGATTATGAACAGAACAAAACTCAGGCTTCAATGAATTCAGGAGCAAAAGACTCCAATCAATTTCAATAGCCAGACCTTCTCACCCATTGGTGGACATAAACTGATTTTACTTTTCATAGTATAACTTTGGATATGATACTTTGGGCTTTATTTGAAATTTCACAATGCTTGCCATTTTTCTTAAAGCTTCAACTGTTTGAATCTAGAAATTTTACAAGAATTCCGCCCCCCCCCTTTTTTTTCTGTGAAATATAAATTTACAGTTCTCATGGGTGCAAATTAAAAGTATAAAAGCCCGAAACCTAAAAGGTTCAGAGCCCAAAAGAATATATATTTGAAAAGCCCTTCTAGTACATAAAAGCCAAATATCAAAATTCGAGGTAGCCAACTTGTGATTTTATGAAACTATTTCAATATCACAAATTTTTTAACTGACACCACAAGAGCTAAAAGATTTCTTTTCTGTTTTCTTCCTTTCTCTGTTGGCAATATGTATTGCTACAATACTCATACACTTACTCTTACATCTGATCCTCATTATGAGTGGAATCAATTCTCAGTCATGGTTTTCATAACCACACTCTGAATAGCTGCTCCATCGCTAGCAGTTAAGTGGTATTCAACAGTGGTTCACAGAAACCTGTTGTTGAGGCTTATTGTCAACAAAAAGCACTTTCTCAGTGATGGCAGAGCCTATATATAGAGCTGCAAGGGTGAGTCACAGTGAAAAACGTGTACGACAGATTTAGCACTACTTTGTGTTTATGCTTTGTTCAGAGAAAGGAATGACATTTAACAAAACTCTTCATCTTTTGGGCCTGCCTGTTCAAGCAAAATTCAGATTAGGACTTGGGCACGTGCTGGTTCCTATTATTTCTGCTACTTAGAACTTCTTATTCAGTACTATCTGGTTCAGGATGTAAGTCACAAAATTTACTGTGCTCCTTGACTGGATGACCCAAACAGAAGCAGCTGGCGAAGGGAGTGTGTGTGTCATCGATAGTTTACAGTTTTTACTGTTTGCCTCTCTGCTGCTTTCAGAGAATGGTTCAAAACGCTTATCAAATTTGCTGGCACATTATCAATAAAATCTTGCTGATGTTCTTATGAGCAAAGATTGGTGTTTTTTCATTAGGAAACTCAAATGCTTCTTAACTTTTCTGCTTCTGAAATCTCACGCAGGAAACACGCACACTCCTTAGATTAATCTAAAACAGCTACCTACTATGATAGCTTCATATACAACATGAAATAGTGATACCAGCTGATCAACCCCTAACCATAACACTGGTGTTTATTCTTCTTATGGCTTTATGCAAAACCAAAGGAATTATTTTTGCAACCCACGCTACTGACAATAAACCTCACTCTATTAAAGAACACACAGACAATTTATCATAGATTTTAAGACTGGTAAAACACTTTTCAATTTCTTTTGATTTCTTTAACACAGTCGTTTAGAATAGCAAGCTTAAAATATTTGCAAATACGTCTAACATTACGCCATGTATCTGCAGATAGTTGCTTATACTTTCATTCTACAGAAGGAGGAACCACAGAAGAGTGACAACTAGTATGGTCATTCATGTTTTCACTTAGTCAAATCACAACTATCCTAAAACTTCCCAAGTTATGACTGAAATACAATTTTCTGAAGTATTTTTAGCTTGCATTGTGGATAATCTGGATAATGCCCATCCAAACTCTAAAGAACTGCCTTCTCTCTTTCTAGGCAAGGAAAGAACAGAGGAATCTCAACACAGAAAGGTAAATGTATTTAAGTATCAATAACATGTTGCATGGATGAAGAAGGCATGAAACAACTACTTTCAGGAACACAGTAAGATTTAATCACCAAAACCACAAACTTACGAATTCCACATTTGTCATCTTCCTTTAAAAATGGCATTAGGTGGCCATTTGTAATTTGTAATAAGCATTATTATATTATTTCAAACCTATTTTAATGCTATATAGTACTATTAATTCATCCACATTGCAAGCTATATATTTTTCATCTTTTTTTGAACCATGGCTAAAGAACTTGGTCTTCTCTTTTTTCTTCCAAGTCTACAGTAGTTCCGTTTCCATATGGCATAATACACAGATATAAGCCTTAGTATAAGCAATTGAACTTTTCACACCCTCAAAAGCCACAAAATCAGATGGTCTGTGGTTTTTGCAGCTGGTGCACTGCACTCATATTGGGTAGTGTCATATGAAAAATATTTCACTCCCCAAGCCCTAAACAGAGTCCCTCATTAATGAAATGCAGGCAGTACAATGAGATCATATAAGGTATAGATTTCAACAGCCATACTAAAAACAGTAAAGGAACACTGAACAAGAACACAAATCAAGTTCGCCTGCCAGAACAGGATTTTTTTTTCCCAAGGAATGTCTTCTTAGATTTAACATTTGCTTTGAAAACAACTGCTAACCACTACCCAGAAAAACCTTTAGTACAAGTGTTAGCAGACTAAACAATCACAATTTGGCAGAGGAAAAACAGTAAATAACTTCAGACATAGTTACATTACAGGATGTCTCACCCCAGTATGAGCCACTATCAAATCACAGAATGATTTACTTAATACCACATATGGAATCTGCTTACTTAAGAAAATAAGCTGTCACCAGTGAAACTTTGTTTAAAAATAATTTCAGGGCTGAGGTTTATCGGATTTCACTTTAGTTTGTTTTTACAGAACTCTTTAAAAAAAAAAAAAAGTAAGGCAATCTAGTTGCAAAAATATTGTATTAATCCCACTTAAACAGAAAATGTGTTCTTAAGGCTCAATTTTTAAACTTTATTACTGGTACTATTCATTAAAAGAATGCCCATGACTTTGCAGGGTATGTCATGACATTTTATTTCAGTAAAATGTATCAGGATGTTATTATTTAATCGTTACCATTCTCAAATAATACCCATCTGTTTTCCTCAATCTTAAAGATTTCTTTAAGCAAGAAAAGCCTCGGAAGCACAAATAAACACCAGACGATACAACCAAGGTACTCTATGGACTTGATTCTCTTCTCCTTGACTCAGATAAAACTCTGTGGACTTTAGTGGCCTGAGTATGAATGACAGCTGTAACTGAGCTAATTATTTGGCTCTTTGCAACTACTTTATTAATCTAAGGACTAAATCAGGTTTGGTTATCTGCGAAGAATATATAAAGGGAGAAGTATACCCAAGCAAAATAGTTTGTAGCTTCTATCTTTCCCTCAACAGCCAATGAGGATATACTGGTAGTAAACAGCCAAGTGTATTTTATCTCTATTACACGTTTATTTAACTCCTAAAATAACAGCATTCTGAAAATCTCATGCAATTGGGATAACCCTTTAGTGTAATTACAAATATAATGGTCTACCTGTAATTTTAGTCACTGGAGACCAGGAGACCCAAGAGGTTTTTTCCTGCTGCTCGTCACTCTTCCATGCATGAAAATTTTTCACTGCAACGCTTTTGAGAAGCAACTTTGTATTTTATACATAGGAAGTTATGATTATTCTTTCTTTGCAGTAATTACTCTTGTGGTAATTTATATGCTTTTTAATTGTCCAGTATTAATCAGCATAAAGAAATTACTAAAGGCTGTATCTCTCAGCCAAACAAGTACACACTGCATGAGATGAATTCCTCCATTTATCTGCATCTGTTGTCCATAAAATGTTTATATGCCTCATTCCTGCCACCTGGCAATAAACTCTAGCTTACACTTGAAACACTACACGGAGTTGAAATAATCCATAGCACCACAGCTCAATACAGAGAATTAAATATGAGCTAAGAATAGAGCTGCTTTTGTATTAATCCTGTATCAGTACTGATGCAAAAGCCTACCAGGAGTCATAAATACCGCAGATACCAGGAAACAAGATTCTGCACACTTTCCAGTGTTTATTTTGCCAAAAGTTTCCACAATTACAAAGCATTTCTTTAACAATATTTATCAGGTTGGCAGAGCCCACAAGGATCATCAACTCCAACTCCTGGCCTATTAATATTACTATTAATTAGCAATTAATAATAATTACTATTAATAGTAATAAAAAACAGGAGCTGAGCTTTACTGTGAACATCAATTCAATGACCAAATATTAAAAGTGTATTTAAAGGTCTCCAATACCTCTTACTGTAAGTACGCCTTAAGAAATTACATTACACATGGTGATCATGAGGCTTTTATATATTGCTCATTTTTGAAGTTTCACAGTAAACATGCCAAGTTTATTTAACCCTTCAGTAACAGGTCTTCTCAAATTCTTCTACAGCTGACTTCAGTACGGAAAAATGGTTCCTCTTAATTGAGAAAATTATATGAAGTAAAAATCAGAAACAATTTTCTCCAATATACACTGTCTCCACGTTTTTATATGATATACCAATACAGTATCATGCTTCTTAAAGTTAGGAATTCTTAGAGCAACTTTACTTACAGTAATAAAAACTCATCACTATGTGTTCAAACAAAGTGTTTAGACATATAATCTATGGCCACCTTTTACTTACACCTGGTTTTAAGCAAAGTATCTCACTTGACTTCAGTGAAAAATACTTTCTGTGTGTTAGCTTGCAGAGCACCACTCCAGGACTTCAAAGCAAGAATGATACAAAATTAACATCAAAAATATGTTATGGATTAGAATGGATTAGAAACAGGCAAATCAGTAAGTCTCAGAATGTAATTGCAAACAGGGAGTTATATTAAGGGCATTTGCAAGAGAGATCTGCCATGATAGGTTACCGGTCCCATACTGTTCCATGCTTTTATCAACAGCCTTCAAGAAAATGCAAATTCACTACTGATGATGTTTGCTGACAACATGGCAAATGATAATGATGAGAGCCAGCTACTAGAGTAAAATGATCTGAATCTCTGATAATGCTCTACTTAAAAGGAATACTTTTTCTACCACCACATGTGTAAAGCTGTACTTCTACCTACAAAGAAAGAAGTTCATATTCCGAGGATGTAACACAGTATCAGAGAAAAATTACAGACTTGGAGTTACGATGCATAAGCTAAGTCCCATGGCACAGTGGTCAAACAGGCAAAGACCCTTCACAGCATAAAGAATGGGAAAAGAAAGTTTTATACTTTTTTAAATCCCAAGGTAACATAACCATTGCAGAACACTAACCAGCTCAAATGTTTACTGTGAACCGGAATAGTATAAAAGACAATCCAAATAACAAGAAAACTTTTCTTAAGTATTGAACTCCAGGAGTATTCCTCTATTCAGGTTCTCCAAAAGGAGGTTAAAAGCACGTGACTGATAAAAAAAGTTCTTCATTAGTAAAAGATCTAGTGACTGCACTTTGAACCTAGAGACACTCAGATGAAAAACAAATACCCCCTCCTTTAGCACTGAAATTAATTACAAAACATCTATGCGTAGAGCAGCATTTTAAAACTTCAGTAGTCACCTTAATCTCCAGTGGGCTGTTTTAACTAATCTGCCAGCCAGACGAAGAAAATCTGTAAGCAATAGCTTTAGCCTGAATAAAAGAACTGCTTTTCAGTACAAAAAATGATTGCCTATTACACTCTCCTGCAATCCCATTCCAAAAGCAGCTCCAGGGTACAGTCACCATTATCTTTTAAGATAAAGATGCAGCTATTTTATGGTGGCTATGGGAACACATGATGACCCAGCTACCATTCATACTGATGTTAAAGTCACTGTAGCTATGTCATCACAAGGAATTCAGTAACATATCGGACAAGACAGTTACTGACTGAATTGTACCCTTTTGTTTTATAAAGCACAAGAGGGGGTGCAGTCTGTAACATTACCCACTAGAAGTATCATATTTACATTGCAGAAGAATGCAATTTGAAAATTTAAGCACACTTAATAAAATAAGAAGTAGGCATAGTAAAATTTTGTAGCACTGATCTCCTCGGAGTAAGGAAATAGAATTATTTAAAAATGAAAATCTCTACTTAAGATCAGAAGACCAGGTAGGAAAACTAAAAATCTTCCAAGAATATTAATACTTCATTGAAACAAAAGTCACTGCATTCACACGATACCTTAATTTACCCAAATAGCTGCTGCGTAACAAAATAAAATCTCACCACAAAATGCCCTGGCTTATATAGAACACAAGTATCCCAGTAGTAAAACCAAACCAAAACAAAACAGAGAACCTTTCATTTGCTCTCTCTCATGAACAAAACCAGCATTTTAAAGGTATCATTAAACTTAAAACAGTGTTCAAGAAAATAAGTATAATATAAAGAACAGATCTATGACTACACAGAAGTCCTCATATACTACAATATTACTTTCGTAGGAACTTAAACTACTGCAAAATTTTATGCGTATCATCACTTGCACTTGCATTCATCAGAATATGACTGGATATGAACAGACTAATGATAGATGATAAAAAGCAGAGGGCGGAAAAGATGTTTGCACATGTCCCTGCCCATGGCAGGGGGCCTGGAACTAGATGATCTTAAGGTCCTTTCCAACCCTAACTACTCTATGATTCTATGATATATCACAACATCCAGTTAGTAGTAGTTTTATCTGAGATCCTTAATGATCTGGAAATTTATGTGAATACCAGCACCAAAATTGGCAGTTCTTAATAAAGGAGACAATGCTGAAAACTACCAAGGTAAACACACATATTACTGTTTTAAAGACAGACCTTAGGGAAGATTATAAATGTGTGTTCAGCAGCACAAGATAAACCTTTTCAACTACAAGAAAATTCATGAAAATCTCAGATTCAATGGGATGGATGAACCATCATTACAGTATTCAAACATTCCTAAGTGTGCTCCTAGATAGCAAATACGACATGAAAATGAACAAAATATTGTGATGTGGCAGAAGACAATCTCAGAACAGAAACACAAAAACATTGAAGTACCACCAATTATAAAAGGAGGTCACCTGTATCTCCATAAACATTTCGTAAGACATAACATGTTTAGCTGGAGTCCTGGTGTACTCGAAAGCCTTAGGAAAGCTGGAGTCCCAAAGGACTGTAAATCTTTTTAAGGGAAGAGGTACATCTCTTTGGTTTTCTACAACACACAGCACAGAAGAAGCCATAAAAATCGAAGCTTCCACTTAGATTCCTGTCCCAGAGAATAGCCATAGCAGGCGAAGCAATGGTAGACGAATGTCTAGAAGACACAGAAAAAATGAGGACAGGAAAAGACTGGGCTTTCACACAAAATAGTACACTCAGTTAGGGAACATATAAGCTCTGGATCTGACCAGAAATGTTTCATGTAAAATAAACTACAGAAAGGTTGCTGGCCCAAACAGCAATAAGTGAATGTTCCAACTGTTTGTAATAACCAATAACTAGCAATCACATCTATTTAAATTACTTGTTTAATAACAAACAGGATGCACTGATCTAACTGCATCTCTCTTGTATGGACCAGGAGAAACACTGCAATTCTATCGATTAAAAAAAAAAACAAACAAAACCAACCAACCAAAAAAACCCCAAACCAAACACTCCTCCCAAAAAAACACCAAAGAAGGCAAAAAAACCCAAAACAAAACAACCAGAAAAAGAAACAAAACAACAAATAAAACAAAACACACAAAAACAAGCCAATAAGATAGTCTCACTTACATTTCTTTACATATAAAACCATGGCTACCAAGGGGACCATCTGACTTGTTCTCAACTCCAACATCAGAATTCACAGCAAGTCAGTGATCTGTTGTGTATGTTGTATGTGAAAATTTAACCCAAAATATATAAACAGGATACTTCCATAGATTCAAAGGGGAAATGATCCTCATTTCACTGATTGGAGATTATATGTAACTACAAATGTAGACAAAAAAAAATTCCTAAAAGTAAAAGTCAGGTTAAAGTAACTGCATGACAAGAACTGGCCTCAGTAAATACACCATGAAGAGAGCTGCAAGGCAGAGGTGGCAACAGGTGAGCAAGGTCTCTTGCAGGATGAAGCAAAGGAAGTCAAATCAGGACAATCCAACTTCCAGGTCTCTTCTCTCAAGGCAAAATTAAAGAGGAGAGATCCCTCAGAAGATCTGTATTACAAAAAAGCATAAAACATGAGGGGGGAACAAACACGGGCTAGATGCCTTGAACAATCTGTAGCAGCAGCAGCAGCTGCAACATCAGCTCCCTAAGAGAAATTTCAGTCTATTAGACCATTTGGTCTAACTCTTTTGTATCCCTCACAATTTCTTCCCATAAAACTTGAGCTCATACCTCTTAGTTTCTTCTTCTTGACCCTCTCTAAAATTCAGCAAACAAAAGCAAAACAGAAAAAATATTGGAACTAACATACTGACAATTGTAAGAGACATTCACATGACAAAACGGCTGGTACACTCCAATGTCCTTTCTTTGATCATCACATTTCACATATTAATTTCTAAGCTTTCATCTGAAAGAAGGTAAGCAAGGTAATTAGCTGTTTTCAAGCATAAGTCCAGACACAGTTAAAAGGACAGAGGATTCTGGGCTTACTCCAGGTCAACAGGATGGAGCTGAGCCATGTCATCTTTGGTGCCCTAAACCTCGAGCAAGAATCCCACATGCTGCAAGACTGGCCGCATTGTTTCAGGCACTCTGAAAAATTTCCCCCAAAATACAAACTAACTCTGTCTTAAGCCACAGGGGTAGCATATCTTATTTAAAAGCTAGACTTATATTATAAAACAGCACAGGCTTAAGCATCACATTGCAATTACCCATTACCACTTAATTCTGGCCAGTGCCAAAAGCAATGCTCAGCCCCAGGCTGTGAGTCTGCACAAAGCAGGGTAGCTCTCAGCACAGTACAGTGGACGCCTCCCTGTTTGGGCAGTGGGGATGGACAATCAATAAATAATAATGATAAAAATAATAATTAATAATAATAAATACAGCCCCATAATTCTCCATCTGCCTATATGATCTACCTTCTCTTTCTTGCTCCACATCCTATGTAACTCATGGCAGGGTCTCTGATACCTTCTGACTTTATACATTACCACTACCACAATAAATGTGAACTGATATTCACAAGGTTATGTAGAGCTACTAACAAGAAGTACGCTTTAATTCACTATTTCTTTCTTAGAAGTTTGGACTTATGGCCATAATGATGAAACACAGGCAGGAGAGAGAAACACTCCAATGCTCAGAAGTGCTGTGTACAAAACAGAAGCACATTTACACATTTATTCCTAACACTATACTACTACTCCCACATGTATCTTTACCAAAAGTCCAAGTGTTTGGGCTTTTTATAAGAAAGGCAAGAACTCTAATAAGAATGATTCTGCATCCTAAATTCAGTGACTTCACATAGGCAGGCTTCCTGCTCCTGTTAACACCCATCATATGGAATAGCAGTACCAGCTGACAGTCTGCTTGTCCTTCCTTTAAGGCAGTTTATTGGCCTTTTATTCTGTGCAATGATACCCAAATGAGCAGATCTCCCTCTGTCCCACACTGGACAAAATTACTCCTACTGATTACTGTAGCAAGAAGAGCACCTCTGTGTGCTGCTCCCTGCAAAAATGAACTACTCCACAAATTCAGACTCCAAAGTCTTCACCATAGTCAACAGCACAGACTTACTTCAAAACAAAGTACAAATAAAATAAAATATCAAGCGTAGACACAGTACTGTTAGAGGTATTTTTTTCATGTGCAAACTGGAAGATACTGGTCCCACCTGAATATCATGAGCTATCAGTCATTCAACTCAAATACTCTCCATTACATTGCCACACACTTAGAAAACTTCTACCCAAACTGGGGAACACTGCTGCTTTTATTAACAATAGACATTAAAGGACTTGAGCTGGAAACTGCAAAATTCGTAATAGCTAATATGAATTCTGGCAGAACAATCACACCATACTGCCTCTAGGAAATAAGTAGAAACAAACTATGGAAACAGATTAGGGAAAATGGTTACAATCACTGACTGTACATGTTTAAAAGATAAAAGGATCATTTTGCCCCACTTTTCAGCCCTAATACTTATAACTATCGCAAAAGAAGAAAATAAAACACAAAGAAAAAATCTTGAGTGCGCAAAAGAATAGCAATCTTATTAATATTGCCTGTAAGAGCAAGAATAAAATCAAATACATTTCATTTTCAGAGATTTAATAATCTGCCAAGTAGTGACAAGAAACAAAAAGTGCCCCTATTTTTCCCAGGAATATTTTTTTCTTTAAAGTTACAGAACCAAAACAATTATATTACTGAAGTCCTCTTAGAAACTGGTATTACAAAAACTTGTTAAATAGACTTGGTGTAATGTCATGGCCAAGCGTGATGGGTTTAGAAAGGTTCGGTGTGTCTTTGAGAACTGGTGCAGTTCTCCAAACTGCTTCATGTGCATTATGTATAGCATACCTTAAGGCAGTGCAGCCATCATATGGCAAAGGAGGAAATCTCCTTAGGCATTAATTGTGTATTTTCTTACTTGTTTCTTCCCAAAGGTGAGTAACACCTACTTAAAAGACTCTGTTTTTCACCTCTTTCCTTCTTTATGATGTAAAAAAGGCCACAAAGAAATTTCTGCAGATTTCTCTCCAAAAAAACATATGAAAGGGAGACAGAGGTTACCCGGTTTCTCAGTTTAGACTCGGGAGAATAATCACACCTCTGCCTGCATTTTATTCTAGAAGAGATGGAGGTCAAATAAACTGGAATAGGAACTTTCCAGTTGGAGGGGTGAAAATATTGTGAGCTTTTAAATAAAACATTTGTTTTTCCAAAGGAAAGCAAGTTAAATCAAGTTAGGTTAATTTAAATGAGTTCTAAAATTTTAGCAAGTAAACCTCTCTGCTGTAACCTTCTGCATTTCCCTATTACACAACATCAGCACCTTATCCATGTTCAAACCTTCTAGAAAAAACTGAAGTGAAATTCTCCCCACCAAAAAACAAAATTAAAAAAAAAAGAAAAATACCCCAACTTGATAAGAACTACAATGCGAAAGGATCAGGAACATCAAATGTATGATGATGATAAGCATTCATTAAGTATTTATACCAGGGCATTAGCCTTTAATAGCACAAGTCTGCATGCAAGTCTTACTTTCAGAATAGCGTAATAGAGCAGTGTAATAAAAGTAACAGTTTTAGGAAAGTCAATTAATAAAAGCCATGTGGTGAGAGACATCTACTTCAGAACAATGCATCTGAACAACTATGTTGAAAACAATCGATCAGTGGAAAAAACCCACAGACCACTCAGCAGCCAGGTGTATCAATCTAACTGTTCTTTGAGCAGTGCCAAACGGGAGGCAGAAGAACTTCCTTTTGCATTCATTCTTCCCCCTTGCATAATCCCAATCTACTCACTGTATTTTGTGTTGGATCAAAACCCAATTAGACATCAGTTCACTTAGACCAAATCTGTCTCTCTTCCAAACTATAGCAGGATAGCCGCTCATGGGCTTTTCTGCTGGTCAGTTATCACCAGACTACATCAGGAGACCAAGGAGTGGGAATCTGAAGAGTGGCCTGGTGTATTTATTTCATCACGTTTGCTGATTGATCTGTGAAGCACAGCAATACAGTAATTTATTTTAAAGTGCTGTTTCAGAGCAATGCAAAAATATTCTCTAACAGTGCAATTGCCTCAGTGTGGTTTTAAATATCCATGGTCTTTGTGAAAAAAAATCAAACAATATATTATTGCTTATTAAATTATTGCTTGAAAATTACTAAAGAGCATTATTTTATTTATAATTATTCTGGGTTTATATTACAAGTATTATTGTTATGATCACTCTACCATTAAACTTTATTTTTTCTCATCCAGAAACAAGTTGAAAGTAGAAAGAGCGTGAATCATATGGATCAAAGACTATCCATCAGAGTGTCACACACCATGTGGCATTGTGTTTTGCCAAGTCAAAGTCATGCTCCAAGTTTCAAAGCTTCAAACAACTGAAATACCACAACATTCATAAAACAGAACTGAGCTACTGGGAGTAAGAAAAAAAAAATACAAAAAAAGGTAACAGACCTCAACAGCAGATAGTAAAATTAACATTTCAACAGTTCTTGCCTTTCATCTCAGTCTCCATAGTACATTTTTTCTGGAAAAGCTACGATTTAGGTTGAGAAAGATGCAGAATTACATAAAACATCTGGAATATGGGACAAGGAATATTGGCTTATTATCCCTGGTGGACCCTCCCTATGAAAAATTTAATAGGTCTGTTTTGGTAGTTTTAATCTCCAGAGCACCCCAAGCTATGTTATGGAAACATCATCTTGGTAATTTATATTAGAAAGAACACCTGGTGATGAAAGCAAATATACCCTCTTTAAAATTGTGAGTGATTTTTCTTTAATCCTCAAACTTTTCATCTTCTTAAATATATAATTTTTAACAGCTTGACTAAAAATTAGTTTTTGTATCTTTGAGACTGATCACATTGTAACCATTGTGAACTTACACTATTTTATTAGAGAGCTACATTTCTTCATTCCTGTCTTCAGAGAACAAGTCATTTTGTCTTTACTTTGACATTGGCCTTTTACAGATTACAGAGGAAGCTCTGTTGAATCTTATATGAATATCACAAAATCACTTAAAATGTTGTCTGTTTATTACTGCACAGCAATAAAGGAAAAAAAGAACTGTTAAATAGATTTCTACTATTCTTATTCTGAGCTCTAATTCTAAAGGGAGAGTTAGCTATAAATAATAATAAACACATAAATTTTGTCACAATTTATTCTAGTACTAATTTCCAGTGACAGCATACAGCATACGTAAATTATATGAATACTGGTCTGCAATTGCTTTCTTGGTATCTATTATGTTTAGTATACAATTTCAAAATAAATACTAAAAATCTATACATGAAAGCAGAGAAATTATTTCCCATTAAAATCATTAACTGGATTCCTCTGAAAATAAATACAGCCAGAATGCTATATAACGGAACGGAACTTAGCATACACGTTTCTATTGTCACACTGCCTCATGCTTTATGAAAAGACCCACATTTTTAACTGTTGCTAATTTACCCTTTTATCGGTAAAGGGGAAATTAATGAAAGTACCAGTCAATCTATAAAACAAGTTACTAATAAAAATGCATTCTTTACTTTCCAGCTACAATCAAGTTTCCATTTATCCCATTTCTAAAGAAACAACACATGGACAAATTAATCTGTTTTTACCATTTAACATGCCTCATGTAAAATATATCCTCACACACATTTTTGTATTTTCTAACAAAAAAGCCCATAATATTATAATCGGTAGGCTATAAAGATTTTCAGAAACATTTTTTTATTAATTTGACACTGATACGCCTCCATTTCTAATATCCCAACCCTGCAACATTTTAAATGCAATTAAAAGTGGTTATGAAAGAGTGTGGACTTCCTTGTGAAGTAGGAAATCACTCTTGTGATTAACATGCAAACGAGCTCATGCTGGCAGAATAGATTGGGGTTTTAAAACCCCAATTACTTTTGTATGATTATCTATTTACCCGTACACAGACTATTTTCATTTTTCATCTAATACAAAGTCATCCTGCTTACATTTTTAGCACAGCAATTAATATTTACAATAATTATGACATCAAGCACCACTGAGAGTACACCAAGTGAATCACTTACCATGTTTTTTAATATTATCTGTTATTAAAATAACATCTATGGTAATACACTGCAGAGGATGGAGATATATTATTGGCCTTTATACACAATCCAGCCTAATACAACAATTCTACTGGCTTTAAATTTAGTTAAGGGGCATATTATTTTTAGTATCTGAGTAAGTCAACTGCTGTTCGTTCAGATTACAGATGCCAAAACTCTCAAGTCTGCAACTGCTTTGTATAAAGTGTAAGGTTTGCTTAAACTTTCACAGTAAAAATAACAATAAAATTACTTCATCCGATTTTTCTTTCTTATTTCTCCCCCTCCTTTTTGTTAGTAATAACAGACAATTCTTAACTTTCACTAACACACTTTGATTAATACCTGCTATAGAGTGCACATATACACATTTTTTCCAGACTTCTAAAGAAAATTATAATGCATTAATGACAGGAACTATGGTAATGGAAAAAGGTCACCCTCTTTTGAACACCTTCTGTTTTAAACCATTATATATAAAGACATTTGAGAAAGCAAAGAATTAAAAGGCAGCCTTTGTGCAACCCATTACTGAAATATTATAGAATAATCTATATCAAATGTAGTGAAATAGCAGATTCTTTTGGATCTGAATTTACTGCAGCCATAGAAATGCTTTTATGCTTATTATGTATCTGCATGTTGATTCAATTATTAAAAGAACACCTGACAGCAGACTTACTTAATTGAATTAATTAAACTGGATGAATAATCACAGAATTACTATTGTATGAAATTTGTCCTCAGAAATAACACTGGCATTTTGAAATTGCAAGTAATCTGAATGGTGAAATACACTGAGCAGAGAAGTCTTCACTTACTATATTCTGAAATTCTTCACCTCATACATGAACAAATGGGACACAAATGAATAGACAGCTGTGAGTAATGGATGCTTTTTCTTATGTACTGTAATTTATTACGTGAGCCCAGCTATGTCACTAGATCTTTTTAAAACTTTGCAAAAACATGTGAAATACTAATAATAATTATCTCTTGCTCTGAAATAATACAATAGAGTGGACTATCAGATATCAAGAGAGAGACAGTGTAACACTGAAATACTTGTGTAAAACAGTGCTTCCAAACAGGATATCTAGGAAAGACTCGAATATGTGCAATTGAAATTATGGAAATACTGGCTGCTGAATAAAGCAAGCAAATGAAAGATCTTAAATTATTTTTAAAACATTTTAATACATAGTACAGTGAAATTCTACTACTGCTTTTAGCAACAGGAGCAGTCTTCAGTGATTAAATGTTACGACATAGTGCATAGAATATATTCCTTTTAAGGTCTTCTGAAACCATTTTTTTGTTATTATTTAAAACCAGTCTGATGACGAAGTTCAGAAGAATTTAATATACCCTCTTTTATTCAGTTACATTTGATAATTCACTAGATAGGAGGGAAATTTTGTGTGGCAGATTTTTTTAACGTGCCTTTTTTCTGTTGTCCCTGCTTTCACACCAAAAAGACACAGAAGTGCCTCGCACTGCTCAGAACAGAAGTTTATACTGGCAGAGTACATTCCTGGAGTGCAAGCAACCAATCTGGCATATATCCAAGCCCCAGCTATTAGCTCTGCGTCACCGATGGGTGTTTTTCTTACTTTCTCTTGCTGGGTTTTTGTTTTGTTTATTTGTTTGTTTCTTGCACTGATCCTCATAATAGCAAAATGTATAGAATAGTCAAATTTTTACATGAAAAAATGGTGGGACTGAGTGTTTACCTCCCTCTAAAATAAACTGCAGCATCACAGAATGACACCCAGCACCTCTTTTCTTTTCTTTTTTTTTTTGAATCAGCAATGTGTTTTCTCCTGCTAAAATTAATATTGATGATTCTACAAACAGAAAGTATTAACTGAGAGGTGACTGTTAATTTAGATTACTAAAAAGAACATGAACATTTATTGGTGTTCAGTCAGAATATTTAAAAATGAAATAATAGGACACCTAATATCTATATACTATAAATCACTGATTTTTTTTTTTACAGTCATATTTTCCCTCATATTCCTACTTGAATATAATTCATTTTACAAATATGTCTGATCCTGTCTCTGACCTTACTACACTTTAAGCTCTTTTCTGCTCATGGAAAGCTAATTTGCATTTTTTAAAAATGTGTCTGTATTAATGATCTAATTTACCACAAAAAGGCTTTATATTAAATACAAAAAGGACAGCCGTTAGCTTTCTTCTCACAATAAAATCAAAACAAAAAATAAAACATCTCATTTACACAACAATTAAGTTTTCTTCCTAACACAATGATAAATGAATCTGTACAGTTCAGCATCCATAAACATTATCTACCGTGCAGAATTTTTGCTCTACAATCAAAATAAGGAATATTATAAATATGCAAAGTTTTACAAAACACTTTTCTGAGAAATCTATACATCCATTTTAATACCTATATTAATAACCAGAGTGGTTAGATTTTTTCTTTTACATAAATTATACAAAGTACATTGGAATTACATACCATTTTAATACCAGTTTATTATAGCTTTATTTCATAATATTGGAGGTGGAAATGGAAACAGTGCCATCATGTGATGCTTTTCAGGCTACTTCACTTCTTTTATTTCCAAGGAGTGAGTCTATTGCTGCTATACAAATAAGAGTTCCTAGAAAAGCACGCACTGGCAGTATAATTTATTATATACCATGTCATAACTAGATCACTTTAGGTATTTTTACGCATCAAGTATTGCAAACACCTTCTAAATCTACAAAGGTAAACAGGCATATGATCAGTACAAATGATATGTAGCCACTTTTATTAAGAGTTCACAAATTAGCCAACAGTCTCGTGAAATTCCTTTCAGTTTACAGTCAAGATATTAATCCGAACAGCTTCATTTTTACAAAAGAGCACAGAAGTTAAATTCACTGGTTTTAATTAGTACCGGGCAGGTTCCTTGGAATAAAACCTAATATATGAAATCATCACAGGCATACGGTATCAAAGTCAAATCCAACTCATATTATATTTACTATATAAGATATTTTTCATGGAATCAGACACACTGTCATTTTTTCCTTTGCATTTATTTCATACTGAAATAAAGGCATTTTTCTCCCCAGTGTTCACAATAAACTAGAAAATACAGAGTTGATGCTAAGGACACGTATTTTCACTTATCCCTTCCTTTTTCCAGAGATCAAGACAACCATTTGACAACCGCTTGGAATCTAGAAATGCAAGTAATCTATTAAATCTGAAATCCCACTTTACTGAACAACTCACAGCTGCCAAATCTCAAACTACTTTACAGTAGTGGGTTTTTTTTTAAATACATCTTTAGACAAAATTAAACCCTTACAGTGAATTCGTTGATGCATGAGTGGAAGTTGATAAAAAACACAGGAATTGCAACTTTTAAAAGCAAGCACAGATGCTAGATATTGCTTATAGAGTTTCAGAATTTACAGAATATCAACAATGACTGAATTCACCAAGATTAAAAATCCTCAGGCAATTTAACTGCCTACTGTTCCACAAAGAAAATTGTCCCTATTACGTGCTTATTTGTAAGCATATGGTCACATACAGACACTTAAAAACACCTAGATTTCTTTAGGTAGGACTTAAAAATTCATGATATATGCATGCAAGCTTCATATATGAGTTATGCTCAAGCGTATTTTGAGTCAGAAACAAACACAAGGGGGTTTTATAAAAATCAGAATATTTCATATATCCAGAACTCCATTTATGGGTCAGCATTACAGCTGGCAAATATATCTGCTCGTGCTGAAAGATAACAGAACAAACCCTTCCACCTTTGAGAACCTTCAGAGAGCAGGATTCACAACCAGAAACATTAAATATAAGAAAAATACTGCAGAAAGGAAAGAACAGGAAGAAATAATGTTGCGTTCTTACTTAAAATTAATCTGTACTACTTATAGGCAACATTTTATAAATTGTTCAAACTAAAGCAAATTACATTTAGCAGGCTGGAAAGCAGGCCAATTACACACTGCATAAACACTGATTTGTACACCTACTATGCAGAAGTTTGGTTTTTGTTTGCAATCCAGCAAGCAAGTTTTGAGGAACACACTAAAAAGAAAAAGCAAGAGCACTACTGTTATTTATTCTCCAAAAGCCTGACATTTTCATTAGTGCCAGTAATAACCACCCTGGCTCCCACCCTGACACTTCTACCTTAACAAGCTGGTTAGAAAACTAATCTGACTGGAATTTTACCAGCACAAGCGATACATGGAACTCTTTGCATGGTAAAGAGAATCTGTTGCAAGTTATTTAATACCTAATATAAGGCCTTTTTAAGCTTCTTTGTTGTTGCTGCTGATTGCTGGCCTTGAGGGTGATAAAATACTTCTCTTTTTCTATGATTAGGGTTTAGACTTGACCACCCTTTTTCCCACCCAAGGGTGGAACAATCAGCAACAATTTTCTGTCATCATGAGACACACAGAACCCACATTAGCCCTTACTACATAGTTTTATTACATTGATTATGAACTAAATGGTGAGTATTAATATGATCTTACAAAAAACTGTTGGGATACTCAGAAAGCTGATCAGAAACAAGATTATAAATTAGATAAAATCGTAAGACTCTAGGTACATGAAGCACTAAGCAAAAGATATAACCTGGTTGGGTATATGCTGGTGGATCAGCTGAGACAGTTGAGAAACCTGGAAAAGGAAGCCAAAACTGTTCACTTCCAGATTCCTTCCCAGTCACCCTTTCAGCAACTACAAGAAAAGGGATTTGGAAGTTCTTATGTTCCATTATTTCCTGTGGTGCCCAAAACAGATGCTTATTTAAGACTGAGATAAACTATGCTGCAGATTAATGCTTTGAATGTAAGCTGAGGAGAGTGTTCTACATAAACATTTGCAGAAGTATTTCTACAATTTTGAACCAAGGGAGAGGCTGCGTTTCCCTCTGGGTTAAAAGATAACACTACATTTCTTATTTGTAGTCTTATTTCTCTACCTCAGAAACCCAGTTCTAAATGGAAGTCAAATAAGCAGAACGAATACCAAATATCTGATGGGAAAGCTCAGATATCTCACAGTTCTAATAGAAAAGGTACAAAATTTCTAAATTGTAAAAAATAGAAGAGTAATTTTTAGTGCTAAGACCATTAGATAAATGTGTTGGCTGACTGTGAGACGGCAGACTTGTAGACGGCTAACCCAGAAGGCTAATATTTATCTAATTACATAGCACCCACCTGTTTGAATGAGACACAAAATCTGAGAGTAAATTCCCAAATTACTAATTTAATTGCCCCAGTACAGATTTGTTGGATTTAGCTGGATCAAAATTAATGAGAACAAAACATTAGAATGCAGACTTCAAGAAAATTATTAGGCATCTCTGGTTTTGAAAATTTTAGAAAGCAGTTTTGACCAGGTCCTGCGTATACAGTTACATGGTCTCCTTAATTTGAGAAGAGGCTGAAAACAGAAAGAAAACTTCCCCGCACATGAGCAACGAAGAACTTTAGCTAGTGTGCAAGGTTTTCTCAAATAGAAATATTGTTATTCATATTAACTTTCCAACCCAAACAAAACGTCCGATGAAATAAGATACACTGTCAGAAAAGCAAAATAAGCCATAGGTGGTGGTTTAAAAACAGGTTCACTGATAGCTGCAGCACCATATTCCATCACCTCACAGCCACAGGTTACCTTATAAAAAGAGTTACACTGTAAGGCGGTAATGGCTGCCATCATTCACTGACATGGTTAGAAACTAGGAGTTTACCCAGCACTTGTCACTCAAGTTAAATGGAAGGAACAGCTAAATGTTCTTTTGTGTAGGGAGAGCTGGAACAGGCCCTGAGTGGGAGCAGCATGCATCTGCCCATGCAGATCTCGTTACAGGTTACAAAGCAATGTATATCAGGACTCATGAGACATGAGAACGTTTCTTTGAACAATGAAGCTCAAAACCATACAACCTATCAGTCTTCATGAAACAGACTGTTGTAAGGAATTCTAAAGTTTTGTGGAGGAAAATAAATGTGACTTTAGTAATGGATATACTGAGGTCAAAGAATACCTAAAAGAATTATTATTAAGAAACCAAGTAGGAAGTAACAGAAACTGATAATCAGAAAATATCAGACAAGTGCCATTATCAGAGTCAGTATAACTGAAAATACTTTTGTATTTAATAAGAATACTCACAATCAAAAGGCAGAGATGGTCAACATATGGCAAAATACGACTGGACATATTTTTCTATCTGTGGACTTACAGACAACAGGAAAATCCCTTGAGGATGAAGTCCTGCGAGCTTCAAGACAGCTTTAGTAGAGAGTTTGATGTGTGCAAAAGACATGGGAGGTCAAGTAATCCCCTTATGGTTAGAAAATATATAGTAAAAATTCTATTTGCTTGTAAAGTCTCTTTATTTCACTAGTCTTTCAGATAAAGTATTATGATTATGTGACACATGGCCTTTAGTAGGACACACTGGTTTCTGGAATGGTACCTACTACTGGAAATCTGCTAGAAGAAAAAAGACTGGAATAAAGAAAAAGATCTGGAAAAAAAAAAAAAAAGTTTAATCCCTAAGTCACTCATTTTGGATGGAAAATTCCTTCTGCTCTTACCTTAAGACTTTTTTCCCACTGAACGTACCTGTTGTTCAGCAAAAACTGCCTTTCTACTGAATGGATACCTACTGCCAACCTTTCTTCTATTTGGACTCCTGTTTTACAGGAAGAGGGAAACACTTTCTTTTTCAATTCCTTTATGCTACCTGCAGGGTTTCTGAAGGGCTTCTAATAATACTTCATTGGAAAGAACATACAATAGTACATCCTATCTCTAAAGAAGCCCCTGATGCTGGTCCCTATAGTTAGTTACTCATTGCTACCTGAAGCAAGACTCCTAGGAAATTAATACAATTCTTAGAAACAACAAGAAGCTAAAGGTAAGCTTAAGCTGTTTTCTGTTGTTGTTTCTCTAAAGCAGGAACAACCACAACAAAGGCAATTTCTCTAGAAAGAAACCAAATGTTTTCAGCCCCAACACAGGAACAACACAAACACAACATCAAGCAGTTTCTTGATGTTATTTTCAACTTAACAGAAATAAATCAGACTGCCAAACACGGAACTTGTGAAAGACGAATAAAACTACCAGAAACTGTATCTCTTCAGCTTGTGAATCACAGAAATGTTTGGGTTGGAAGGGGCCTTACAGACTATCTAGTTCCAACCTCCATGCCACAGGGACATCTTACACTAGACCAGATTGCTTAAAGCCCCATCTAACCTGGCCTTGAACACTTCCAGGGATGAGGCATCCACAGTTTCTCTGGGCAACCTGTTCCAGTGTCTCACTACCTTGATAGTAAAGAACTTCTTCTTAAGGTCTAATTAAATCTGCCCTCTTTCAGTTTAAAACCATCCCCCCTTGTCCTATTAACAGGTAGGTTTTCTTTACACATACTCAGCTAAGGACAAAATGATGTCTGTGGTATTTTTGTAAAAAATTCATTGTTGGAGCATAATTGGGTGGAAATAGTCTCTCTCTGGTCATATAAGTAGAATTAGGTTTTAGAGGCAGGAAGGCCAGCACTGGCTCGAGAATATACAGGTGACATATTTCACTGTGAATCAATGCTGACTCAATTGCCAGTCTTATCTTAAGAGGAACATACTTGGCTTTTGGCTGTTCGCAGTATTTCAGATGAGCCATAACACACAATTCCAGAACACTTGTGCTTACAGATCACATTGCACTTCACAGCTGTTGTGTTTTACCCCAGCAGAGGGTGCATTTAAGCAAGTGGAAAAAAGCAATTTTCTTTTGCACATAGATTAAAGTGCTTAGGGGTCTTTTTGAATTACACGTAATATATACATATATTATACTTAAAATATATTAAACAATTCATAACAAATAATTAAGTCTGCTTGCAATGTTTGTCCCATTTTTTGTAGTTCCTCATGAACAACAGTGTAATGCTGCAACCAGTTGCATAGAACTGTGAAGTCTGAGGAGTAGATCTAAATTTTAGAGCATTGTGATAAACAAGAGGTCAGTAAATCTGTGTAATGGAACTGTTGTTATGATTACGTTTTGAAAAGGCAATTTTTGTTTAATCTTCTACATTAAAAGAATGCTGAGACTGCAAAAACAAAGCTTTTAAAAAAGTGAATGTGCCTGAAGTAAAGCTGTTCATATGGCATTATTTTCAGCCTTCACTGCATGACCTTTCCTCCATTCTTTGATACTATGTGCCATATTATTTGTTTCCCCAGGACCTACATTTTCATCAATGCATTGGATAGACTGAGTTTTGAAGATGAACAAGTATTTTAAATACTTTTATTTAGTGTTACTTAGTGTAGATACTGTTGTCTCTGTCCTGTGCTCCTTTTGTTGTTAAAGGGTTGTGGCCAAGGTGTGCACACATGGAACTCGAGGAATGTTTTAGAGAAGCAGAAGTCCACTCTAAGGAAATGGATTTCTGCCACAAATAGCTTTTCATTCAGCTCAATAAAATGAATTAAAAAAAAAAAAAAAAAGAAAAAAAGAATCGATTTGCCATTCAATACAAATTCTTTCCTTTAAAGATTGTCATACACAACCATTATGGTAGCTAGATGTAGACAAAGGCAAAGCTTCCATAAAAGTTCATGCATAGTTTCTGTTGCATGGATGTTCTACCATGAAGCCTCAAAGTAAATCTATGTTCACAAACTTTTTACTCCTCTAGCCAACACAAGCCAAAAATTCAGAAAAAGAATAGTCCACAATTACCTTCCTACTAATTTTTCTTTCCCTTAAGTGAAAAACCCCACCTTTTAATGATTTTATGTCAAAGACAGCAGCAGTCATTCTGTTTGAAGGAGCAGGGATTCCTACCCGCAGTAGGAAGCAGTTTTCAAATAAAACTCTTAAATAACATGTATTTAGTAGTCTGACATTTGTAACTGCAGTTGGACATGGAATGAAAAAAAACCCCAAACAAGTAAATGATTACGGGTGGAAGCCATAATGACAAAAAACCAAGGTAATTCCGTGAGCAACAGAACTTACAAATAACAGCATGGATATACATAATGCTGCAGCCTATTTCCTCAGCAGATGTGCTATTTTCCATATTTCTGTTACATAGTCCATCTGTTTTCATGGATATTAGCACCTTTAAGCTTCTACTTCACCACCAAATTTGCCTAAAGTTGGCCAGCAGGTTCAAGAACTATTGTGGAGGCCTGGAAGACAAACAGTACGACTGCATCAAGTTACAAAACTTGTGTTTCCTCACAAAAGTACAATTAAAATAGCAAATCTAGGCTATGGTAGCCTAGGAGATAGTTCCACAGCAGGGCACTTTCTGCAAGGAAGGCTATGCCAGAAGAACACAGGAATTCGGTGTTCACGTCTAACCGTAAGAATTTTCAAGCTGATAAACTGTCAAAACACAGTAAAAGAAGAACGCAAATAAAAATACAGCCAGTACATTACATATTAAAAATTAAACAATTAGAATACTTTAAATAGCACACTCAAGTGTAATGAAAGTAGCATCTTTTATTATATCACAGTTATCTGTTGTTAGCAACATTTGGTTAATTCCTTAAGAAAAATCTCAAACAGGTCTTAACATAAAGAAGAACCTGCTTTGAGTTCAACTTACTGCCTGGTATCGGTTGAGCAAAATGACAGACCAAATTAATTTCACTGCAGTACTTCAAATGGAGATTTATCAAGGATTAATATACCACAGTACTTCCAATTGAGCGTGTGGTCATCAGCTCAAGTGCAGTAACTCCCTTTTTAGTAATCTCTGAATTCTCCAGTGCACCTATCTCACCTATTACTTACTCATCAGAATAAATACTGCCTGTAAGGAATGGTGTAGTTTTGTTACAGGACAACTAATACAATACAATCTCTTCATTTAATTTTGTTCACTGTGTTGTTTAGCATGAAATCAAGATTAGGTCACAGAAGATTGCAAAGATCTGACATTGTATTACCACCAAAACTATTGTACGTATCAGGATTACAAGGGAGACCAGTACTTGTTCATTCATTTCATCTTGTTCCACATCCAGGTAGACTCATGACATAATACAGTACATTCAACACATTCACAAGCATTGAGTGCTTTTCACACCTCCAAGTCAGTACCTGTAGCAAAAAGTAGCAAAAGCTTCACCTACAAGTAGCAAAAGCTACACCTACATTCGGTGTACTTTATTGATAAGAAGATTACTGATGAAATCATTTATTCACACTGGTCTAATGTTATATATAAGCTAGACATGTACCCTAACTTTCTTTTTTACTCTCATGTAATGGACACAAAATTAATATCCACTTTATTTGGCTCATGAATGAGTTTCTCCAAATATAAAGTTACAGATACAGGAATTTACACCATCTTCAAGGGCACCACAAAAGAGACGTACAACTTCGCCAATTTAAGTCTAAAGCAACTGAACACAAATTAATATTTGCACTTAACTAATTAGAACTGTTTCATATCCAAAATATTGTAGTAGAATTAAATTGTGTTAAGAACCACAACATGATTAAAAAAGGTAGAAAATACATAACATGAGAAATGGTGAAACCATGAATTAAATTCCAGTTGCTACACATGCTCAAGTAAGTGAACACTGTTTTCACAAATGATTTTTCATCTGTAAATCGGGGGGGGGGGGGAAAGGACATGGAAGGAAAAAAAAAGGCTGAAGAAATCTTTACCATTCAATTTAAGCACTTTAATATTCAAGATTTCTTTTTTCAAATGCTCAGTTAGACAGAAATTTTGAGTAAGACCACAAACCGTTCACTTAAAGTAACAATAGTGCAACACACTGAAGAATCAGCCACCAATCGGAAGCTATAAAATGTCATTAACATACACTAATCATAGCTAGCACTGTAACATGACCCACACCTATGAATGTTCCATGTATCACAACATGACACTGCTGCAAGAGGGAAAACCTTTCTTATACTTTTGTTGGTACCATCTTGAGGACTTAAAATGGAGGTCTTCAGAGACAAAATCAAAAGAAAGTAACAGGGAAGAAAAAAGGAAGATGCTGAAGCAGAAACCTAGAGATAAATATGAAACATCTACCTAAGGCAGACATGAATTCAAGACATGAGTGTATGCGTTCAAAAAGAAAACAAAACACAAAAGCTGAATTACGGGACTACATTTCTACCTCAATGCCCTACTGACTACACAAAGTAGGCAAGCTTTGCTTTCATGCGCTGTGACCTCCTAAGAAGCTCCTCAGCGGTATTACAGCCCACTAATTCACAGTTGCCTTGTAGTTGCTCGAACTGTATTATATTATTATGGATGTTATAAATATGAAGTATATGTAATAAAACCACAGAAGAATATTAATCCTTTGTGACATCACTGCAAACTACTCTACAAATCTTACACTTTAATTACTGTAAACTTTTACATATCATATTTATAATATCTTCACACATCTTGCTTTCCTGGACACGGCTGACTTTGTTCCAACAGGGAATCATCCTAAACCAGTAAAATGGAAAGGCATGAAGGAAGTCCAGCCATCAACATCACCAACAATGTCACAAGACACAAAGCATTTATTTTACTCATGGTCTTCACAGAACTTTACAAGATGGCCTCCTGATTCAATTCACAAATTTCAGAAGACAAGTATTACACACTTATTTGCCAAAGCCCCTACACCCTTGTGTCCTCCTGCCATTCTGACATCATTAGCAAGTCCCATCCTGCCTTTCTTGGATCCTGAACCTCTTTTGTACTGTATTTGTGTCCTGAACAACGTATTTTCTATTAGAGGGCTAATAATTGCTCCTTTTTCTTTGCTATACACACATATGAATCCTTGCATAATTACATTAGAATTATTCATTCCCATGTACATTGTCCCCTCACTGCTATTTTTTCTCTAATTCTTTGGGATCATAACAAACATAAAAAGATCAAGACAGCTGGGAAACCACATCTGGTAACTCAGCATGGCTGCCTAGCACCATAAATTTTATCTGCTCATTTGTTTGTTTGAATGGTCAATGTTTATGACTTATCCCCATCACCACCATTAGAATCATTGTGGCGTATGTTAAATGCTTCTTGCAATGTCCAAAAAATTTAGTTGGTTTTCCTTACAACACTATTTTACCTACTCCCTAATCAAAAACAACATAACATCATCACATTTAATACAGAAGCTCTGTCCATCCTAGAAAGCTGTCATTAATCAGGCTGATTAACAACAGAAAAATTAGTGAAAAAGCTGAATGGCAACAAAATGTAAACAATTTCAATTTGACAAAATCAAATTACGTTAAAATAAGTTATGAAATGTCAAACAGTGTCTATTCTGCATGCACTTCTGCTGCACTTCTACTAAGACAGGAAGTGTAGTGCTTCCTGTTTCTGAAAAGACCTAGACTGGGAGTTAGGTACACTGCAGCCATTGTTGTGCCTACATTTTCTGCATACTTACTGGAGATAGCCTGAAACTAGCCAGCCCAAGTGCTGTGACCCATGTAGCCACAGCTCTGATGAACTCAGCACAGGCCGAAAAATCTGCCTGAGAACCAGAATAAATATGCAATTACTTAATTGTGTGTGTACCTCCAGTCTCATAGACACAGACATACTCTGCAGGAATCCCATATTGCTATAAAGAGGAGTGACTGCTGATGAATGACACAAGAGTGCCCTTGGAATACTTCCAATATTGAGTGTTAGGCACAGAATCAGAAAAAAAGCAGGAAAAAACTTTGCCTTATAGTGAAACCAGCTAATTTAAAGATGAATAGAGAAACCAGACCCTAACACAGCTATCATATATTAAAATCCAGCTAAAAGGTAATACTTTTGGAAGAGCATTTTTAGTATTTGGTGTTATTATTTTACTTTTTTATATACATTTACATGTACAGCACTTATTAAAAAAATACTTCATTTACAAGAAGGTGTCTCCAACATCCGAATATTTACAGTATCTTCACCATTTTATGTGTTTCCAAGTAAAAATTATTGACAGTTTGGGACAGAAATTCTTGCTCCAGGCCAGCAAAAACCCAAAATGTTTTAACACCAAATGGTTACAACAGATTGACAGACGTAACTCTTTACCAGAGAGGGACACTGCACCTCGCAATGGTATATTAATAAATCAGGTTCTAATTACAAGCACTGACTGAGCACTGTATTTTAAAAGAAAAATATTCTGCAAACTTCCCTTCCCCACCCCACACCCCACCCCCCCCTCCCAGCACTCTCAAAGTGATGGGATAGGAACTGAGAATTGGTGCATAGCCCCGGGCTGGGAATCTTGGGAGATAAGTGCATTAAATTCAGGCAACTGGAAATTCCAGGTAGCAAGTCTGGTTTTCATGGATCAGAAAATCTGTAATCTCAGTATTTCCGTAACTTTTCCATCATGTAAAACTTACTTGTTTCCCAGTGGATGGGCTCCACATCCCACAGATGAGAATCCAAAATAAGCAGCCATGGTTTTCAGCATACAACAAACCCTTCTGCCTTCTCACAGTTGGACAAGCAGTGTAATAATAAAGGCTTGTTGATATTTATAGGGTTTCTGTACACAAAAAGTAGTTTATGGCTGACTCAGCACTGCAGACCCCTCTTATGGGTTAAGATACGCATTATACCAATACCTGTTGATGCTGTCACTGAGTATACCAGACAACATTGTTCTTAAAAAGTGCTCCTGAGCTATTCAGGTAACCATAATAAATATAAAAACAAAGTAACAAATTAGGTCTCCAATAGTATTTCTGGTGTGAAATGCGTGAAGGATGCCAGATTTCAGAAATACTGCTAAGGCTTTCTGCAAAATCAGGATACATCTTCAGGATAGACAATTATATCAAATCTTGAGTTAATCCAGTTGTCCAGACACACATAAAAAAGTAAGAGGCATTTCAGCAGGTAAGCACACTCACTGCCACAGACAAATGTGCAGAGAACCCTAGTAAGTACGATCGTACTATAGGTACTACACACTTACTGCTCTCTAAAACAGCAACATTAAAGCTACCTCTAGCAGGTGTACACATGACTGTTCTCTTAAGTGCAAAATAATTTAGGACAGATAACACTGCATAGGCTGTATGGGCATATTTCCATGATCATAATGTCCAAAGCAAGGCTTCTGGTTTTTGGGGGGTTAAGGGGGGGTTTTGACAGGGGTGTGAGGGGGTGTTTTCTATTTGCTGCTCTGGGGAAAAAAAAAAGAAAAAGAAAGAAAAATCAAGATTTCTCACTTCATGAGTTTTGGAATTGTACAACTACCCTTTTTTCTAAGGTTGTCACCATTATCTCACTTTTTATGGGACTTTTTATGTTTCTGTATACAAAGTTTAATGATTTTATTCTATCTGTCCTGACCTTTATTTCTGTAGGAACTTATTCAAGAATTTTAGGTCTCTCAAGATTTTTTTTCTCCTTGAAATGTGAAGGAATAGGGTTCTACATGTTTCTTACTCAGGGACCTTCTTTGGCCTTGACTCCAATTATGCATATCACACATTGCAAATGCCATTACCTGGTGCTTCAAACAGCTAAGAAAACAAAAAAATTGAAACAGAATTCCATGTGAAATACTCCAGAGTGATCATGATGATACTGCAATTTGTAAGCACATATAGTTTCCTGAACTCTACTTCTCAGCTCAAAATTACATCATATGTAATACACTTGCAATAGTGTTTTACGAACTTTTCTGGATGCTATGTCCTCCAAAAGTTGATGATTTTGAGGTATTCCTTACTGATTCTTTTAGTTCATAACAGGACTGCAGTATTACAAATCATACCACTTTTGCCCCTAGGAGAAGTGTAGGAGACCTTTTGAGTTCCAGTATCTAGAAGGGGACAGGGCAGACCTAGACTGTAAGGGTCTCTGCCTTTGCTTTCCTGTCACTAACGGATGGCAGGACAAAGATAGCAGTGGTTTAGGAACCTTGTAAGCTTCTGTTTCTCACCACAGAACCTTTCAGGAATATTGTCTAAAAAGAAAGAGCTCACTTCCCCTATTCATGCCAATCTCTTTACACAAATCTATGAAAAGGTTACCTGTGGCTACTGCCAGTTTTCTTGAATAGACTAGATGATTTCCAGTTTGAAGAGACCTATAATGATCACCTAGTCAACTGCTTGATCAAAAGTTAAAGCATGGTATTAAGGGCATTGTGCAAATGCCTCTTCAACACGAACAGGCTTGGGGCATTGACCACCTCTCTAGGAAGCCCATTCCAGTGTTTGACCACCCTCTTGGTAAATAAGTGTTTCCTAATATCCAGTCTAAACATGCCCTGGCACAACTGAACCATTCCCATTCTTCCTAACACCGGATGCTAGAGAGATTGCCCTTTCTCCTCCTCAGGAAGCTGTAGTGAACAATAAGGTCACCTCTAATGCTCCTTTTCTCCAAAGCAGATAAGCCCAAAGTCCTCAGCCACTCCTCATAGCCATTTCCAGCCATTTCACCAGCTTTGTTGCCCTCCTCTGGATGCATTCAAGGACCTGCACACCCTTCTTAAATTGTGAGGCCCAGGAGCAGTACACGAGAGAGTTTATGTACTTTGTCACTAATTAACCATTTACCCTAACACCTCTAGCACCTACCAAACAATGAGAGATGATGCCAATTAAACAGCTCTATTATTTTTCATCCAAATGGATTTTGCACTTCAAGTACATATTACATTAAGCTGTTTACTGCTATGCCACAAACATATAGACAAATAAATGCAAATGCCAACAAATGAACACTAACTTTAGGAACATGTTGGAATTTATTACTACTGATATATACAGTCCTAAAAGACGCTAAGTATATGATTACGGTTCAGCCAAAGATCTATTCACAGTCTTAAAACTAAATGTACACATTTCTAGATAGAGTCCTGATGGCTCAAACTTTATCCAGTCAAGCCATATATGAATGTATCATCAAAATAATTGAGGCTTCTACAGAACTCCAGCATTAATTATTTTAATCATGCATGTGTTCCCTTGACAAAAAGTTCTTTGGATGTTTGACTTCAGCAGAAAAAATCTGCACATTTTCTGCACTTCTTTTTAACTTCTAACCCCTTATTGAGCAGCATTTGCATTGTTAAGAGGAGGAGAAACTGATAAATTAGTACTTTTCCTCAAAAAAATACCAAAACAATTCAATGCAGTAGCAGACCAAGAGTGGCAGAAGGAGTCATCCACAAAATAAGTACATAGAGGAATGTGGTATATTTCCCAGCTGTCTTGATCATAAATGGAATTGGTATTATTTGATTTGCTAATTTGGTGAAAAATGCTGAGAGCACAAAGAAAGGAATGAAATCTCAAAAAGACTTCCTCTACTTCACTCAACTTCATCTGACCTTGAACAATGCTGGTGCAAAGAGCCCAGACAAATTAGATTTTACATTTACAAGAACTCCACACAGTGAACATCTAAGAGTGTGAAACCTTCCTGACAATTTTTCCAGGTAGTTCACAAAACCAGGTAAGAATTTCCTTGCTAAAACATCAATCGGCTCCCAATGGGAGTTACTTTAGGTAGGCCCGAGGAATAAGAAGCTTCAGAATTATGGTCTTTCTGTCACAGTACAGCAGCTCAAGAAAAAGGACAAGAGCAAGGGATTAAGGAAGCTTAATATTGTTCACAATTCAAATTAATCTTTGAGTAGATGATGGGTTGTAAGTGACAGATGAATAAGAAAGTCAAATTTTCAAGTAAATGTTGCTTCTGTCCCACAGCCAGCAAGATTTGCTTAGCTGAACTACAGTATCCCCAGTACGCCTGACTGATGCAGTATCCTACAGTATGCCTGACTGATGCAAGGACAAACAGCAAGGCACAAATTTAAGCTAAAAAGCTTACCCTCATTAATAAAAGGGTTAAGGAAGAAATATGGCGTTTGTTTTCTTACTTTTAAGCAGAAAGCTAGTAAGTCAAGAGTGCAAATCAAGCAGGGTAAAACTCACAGGAAAAAAGAGCAACAAATACTACTGCTTGAACAATCCTAGAAGTCTCGTTCAAGTCATTTGGAAAACTCTTTTACCAAGGGTGAGAGATCAGACAGGCCTGCTCAAATAGCTGGTGTTGTATGATGGCTCATCTATATTGCATTAGAGTAACACAATACGTTCAGAAAAGCCTAAGAAAACATTAAGTATCCCATATTTAATTATCCTTTATACAATTAAATAAAAAATAAGAATCTTTTTATAAATGCATAACTATTAAATTTGCCAGCTAAGGACAAACTTTCATCTTTTTCTCTCAATGTACGTAAATATCCTTCATACAACAAATGAAAACAAAACAAAAACCAACTACTTATATCAGTTAAAACTAACCAGACCTATTTAGAAAAGCAGAAAACCAAAATGTGAATACTTCAAGCAATCACGTGTAGTGAATTTAGATGGTCTTTTATATACTCTTGTTTGTTGTGATTTGCCAAATCAAAAAATCTCTTGTAATAATTATTTTAATAGATTTAACTGAAGCTGTTCAGGACAGACTTTTAAAGCTACTTTATTATGTAGAGTAAGACAGAAGCAGTACCTTTTATTTTCAATAGACAGGTTTAAAATATTTTAATAAATGCCTTCACATTACACGATTTTGTATTCCTAAGATATAAATAAAACAATAACTTTGTAAAGCTCACTGAGTAACTCCATAAGCTATTTTACAAGAAGGATATACTTTTCATTCTTTTCTGTGAATGCATAAAGCTCTCCTTCAAGCTCTTACTAAATCTATTGATCTGTGAAACACAGGGCACTCCAGGGAGGCAATTCACTTGACGTTATATATCAAATGAGGAGATGAATAATGATCATACCATTTGGTAATTAAACGTCTTACAAGCCTTTTAACTGACTGAACGTCAGAAAGGTCAAATGAGATCAAACCTTTTTTTGGGAGTTTTTTTTTTAATTCTTTTCTTACAGTAGCAATACAGAAGTCATATTTAATAGTAACTATAACACTACATGACAAAACCAAATAATTAAACAACATACTTTTCATTCCTATATTATTACACAGTTTGAATATATAGAGAGAAATTGTTCTTTCATCCCACAGTCTTATTATAATCTTAACTATTAAGCTTACAGAGAAATAGCCACTCACCAGGATAGTTCAAATAACTAGCCATGTTAATGGCTTAAGAGAAATGAACAATACATAGAGCAAATCTAAAACATGCTAAAGCACCAAGCAATTAAAAAACCCCTCTTTGACAATCTCTTATATAGTTATAGGAATCTGATTTTTTATGAGAAGATGAGTACAGGCCATTCCAACAGTTTGAGGACATTATCAGTGTTTGTCACTTTACACTTTATTTTGGACATTTTATCTATTAGCATATAGCAATAACAAGCTTTTGACGCTATAAACAAACCCAAAATATTTAATAAAATAGTCACAACTATAATTTCATGAACAGTTTTGTCTTTTGCCTGTAAATTTAGCAGCTGCAAAAGGCAATCAAAAGATGCAGCATAAATGGCTTTTACTATAGACTGCAAACACTGTGAAAAGCAATTGCCTCAATGACTAAAAATTTCTCACCAATATCTTTTTCAAACATGGCCTTTCCAGAAAAGACGCTATCTATTCCCATACAACTTAGGCATAAGCTTATGGGTTCTCATGAATCAAGGTCTGCATTATCAGAAAGACTAAATCTCTCAATTTTCATGCAAACTATCATCAGCCTTCACTGCCCAAAAGACTCAGGTCCTAAACATTAAAGAATGTCTTAGGAGAATCATAGAATGGTTTGGGTTGCAAGGGACCTTAAAGATCACTTAGGGACACCTTCCACTAGACCAGCTTCCTCAAAGCCCTGTCCAACCTGGCCTTTTCCTTGAAAACAAACAAATTGTATTAGTCTGTGAAGAAAACACCCAGCATATTCCTCAATACTGGGATAGATTCAATCAGCTTCCACAAACATACAAACACACAGTCAATCTGAAATAACTAAAGAACACAACGAGTAACAGCCTGTATGTATATTACAGTTCTGTCTTGTAGAAGTGCAGACACTCTCAAAAACCATCCTTAGTCTACTGAAGCCAGTATCCCTGTGTTAAACAGGTGTTTCTGCACAGCTAGAGCTAACCCAGGAAAGAAAGATTTCTTCCGCAGAAGTTGAAAGAAAGAGAAAGGATTTTCAGAAGGCATCTAAAGAAGTAAAGCAGTACATGAATTTGCCAGCCAAAGGACAGAATTTTCCTGGGGAAGTCCCACATACATGCGGAGGACTGCCTATTACTACAGGTCATGAGAGAGATGTGGGAGATACCTTCTTAATATCAACTGCCAACTGCTCATAGTGCTTTGTCTTTCTTTGTCTCGAGGGTTGGAACAGAGGTCAAGTTCACAAAATGAAATAGAGTTAATTAAATCACATGCTCTATCTTCTGGTATCATTTAAGTATTGGACAGGGTATTCAATTTCATAATGTAGTAACTTCAAAACACTGACCTATCAAATACACTCAATCAATCCAATATATAGCTTTTCAGGCCTAGTAAATCAAATTAATTTCAAACACCTCGAACTAAAAATATTTCTGGATTGCAAAATTAAAAGAATATAAATGATAAGATTGCAGTACCATTAATACTTCCTCAGACCTCCATTTCTTATATAGTCCAAAAGTACAGCATTCAGCAAATCTTAGCGAGACAGAGAAAGAGCAAATACTAATTTTTTTCTAAAAGGTCATCATGAAAAATTTTAGGGAAAAATGGTACCTCACTGGTATTCCATTACCTTTTATAACACAAAGTAAGTAACTGCAGGACTTCCAAAATAGAACCACCACCCTTAGAAAAGCAAATAAACAGGTGCTCAGATCAAACTTACTTTATGCATGTGATTTAAGCACTGACCTGTGAAAAGATGTTCTGTGGAGGCTCTAGGGCTTTAGCATATGCTCACTTAGCAAACAGCTGCAGCAGTTAAGGATGCTCCCACCCTCTCCCTCCTTCCCCTGCTGTTTGTTACCTTCCCACTGCCAGAGCTGCCTGCTGCCATTCAGGGGCTGGCAAAACAACCATGTGAGCACTCCTAAGGAACTTTCCTTAGGTTTAAACTGTTATGGGTTTTTCACTGCATCAGCTGGGGATCCTTTATGCATTCATTTCCGTTTTCCTTTTTGAAAGTGATGCATTGAAGAAGAGAAAGAAGAAAGAAAGTAACCATAAGTTCTGGTGTAGGGGCAATAATGAATTTTGGCGAGAGCAAAGATACCTATAACTGTAGCACCTATTCATTAAATAGTTATGCACTTTAGTTATCAAAAGGATTACTGATAACAATGAGCCTAATGCTTCTGCAGTGAATCATAGAATCATAGAATAGTTAGGGTTGGAAAGGACCTTAAGATCATCTAGTTCCAACCCCCCTGCCATGGGCAGGGACACCTCACACTAAACCATGCCACCCAAGGCCTCATCCAACCTGGCCTTGAACACCGCCAGGGATGGAGCATTCACAACCTCCCTGGGCAACCCATTCCAGTGCCTCACCACCCTCTCAGTAAAGAATTTCTTCCTTAGATCCAATCTAAACTTCCCCTGTTTAAGTTTGAACCCGTTACCCCTTGTCCTGTCACTACAGGCACTAATGAAGAGTCCCTCCCCAGCATCCTTGTAGGCCCCCTTCAGATACTGGAAGGCTGCTATGAGGTCTCCACGCAGCCTTCTCTTCTCCAGGCTGAACAGCCCCAACTTTCTCAGCCTCTCTCCATACGGGAGGTGCTCCACACCCCTGATCATCCTCGTGACCCTCCTCTGGACTTGTTCCAACAGTTCCATGTCCTTTTTATGTTGAGGACACCAGAACTGCACACAATACTCCAAGTGAGGTCTCACGAGAGCAGAGTAGAGGGGCAGGATCACCTCCTTCGACCTCCTGAGGTCACACTCCTTTTGATGCAGCCCAGGATACAGTTGGCTTTCTGGGCTGTGAGCGCACACTGAAGCCAGCTCATGTTCAGTTTCTCATCAACCAACACCCTCAAGTCCTCCACAGGGCTGCTCTGAATCTCTTCTCTGCCCAACCTGTAGCTGTGCCTGGGATTGCTCCGACCCAGGTGTAGGACCTTGCACTTGGCTTGGTTAAACTTCATAAGGTTGACATCAGCCCACCTCACAAGCGTGTCGAGGTCCCTCTGGATGGCATCCCTTCCCTCCGGCGTATCAACCGAACCACACAGCTTGGTGTCATCGGCAAACTTGCTGAGGGCGCACTCAATCCCACTCTCCATGTCACTGACAAAGATGTTGAACAAGACCAGTCCCAACACCCATTCCTGAGGGACACCACTCGTTACTGGTCTCCAGCCGGACATCGAGCCATTGACCACAACTCTTTGCGTGCAGCCATCCAGCCAGTTCTTTATCCACCGAGTGGTCCACCCATCAAATTGATGTCTCTCCAATTTAGAGACAAGGATGTCATGTGGGACAGTGTCGAATGCTTTGCACAAGTCCAGGTAGATGACGTCAACTGCTCTGCCCCTGTCCATCAGTTTCGTAGCCCCATCACAGAAGGCCACCAAATTGGTCAGGCAGGATTTCCCCTTAGTGAAGCCATGCTGGCTGTCACCAGCCACCTCCTTGTTTTTCATGTGCCTTAGCATGTCTTCCAGGAGAATCTGCTCCAAGAGTTTGCCAGACACAGAGGTGAGACTGACTGGTCTGTCATTCCCCAGGTCATCCATTTTCCCCTTCCTGAAAATGGGGGCTGTATTTCCCTTTTTCCAGTCGTCGGGAATTTCACCTGATTGCCATGATTTTTCAAATATGATGGCCAGTGGCTTAGCAACTTCATTCACCAGCTCCTTCAGGACCCGCGGATGGATTTCATCAGGTCCCATGGACTTGTGTACGTTCACGTTTTTAAGATGGTCTTGAACCAGATCCTCTCCTACAGTGAGCCCAGGGTCTTCATTCTCACAGTCCCTGCGTTCGCCTTCCAAGACTTGGGTGGTGCGGTCAGAGACTTTGCCAGTGAAGACTGAGGCAAAGAAGTCATTAAGAACCTCGGCCTTCTCCAAATCCAGGGTAGAAAGACTTACAAATGGGCATGCTAACGTTCCACATTCCTTATGACACTACTGCTGAAAAAGGCCAGTGCAAAATGATTTTGTCATTAGAGATATCTTTAAATATTTACCTTTTATTTAAGGTAATAGCTAAATATTTACCTTTTTAAAATATTCTTCTATTCATTTCAGTAATATAGTTCAATATATCAGCCTTTTTTGTAAAAATAAAATAAATTATAATCCTGTTATTCCTTTAGTCCACTTAACAAGTGGAAAGAAACTGGTCTGAAAATTCCAGTTTAGTTTTGATAGGATGGTGATGCAAAGATTACAAAATCCTGAACTTTTTTTTTTAAACAAGGCTTAATGACCAAATTTCAGAAAGAGTACACCTACCTAAAACTAAAATAAAAGCCTTTGACTGGTTGAGCAGGAATTCTGGATATGTTATTAGCTGAAGTCTTTAATAAGTGATAGAGATAACTGGAGTTGTATTACGTCATGAAATATATTCTACAGAAAACAAAGTAAAAACTTATGGCAAGTAGCCATGTAAGAAATTTTCCATCTTGAGAGGACGAAAGTTAAATATTCATCAACATGACTGTAGTATGCACTGTTCAGACAATAAATGCTAGTTTCAAAATAGTTGCAAAACTTTTAGGACATGAGGTCGCATGTCTTTCGCATCAAACTATCCATCTGATCTAATTCGAAATGTTTAGCAGCTAACTTCACCAAAATAATAAAGAATGATAATAGGCTGCATATTCAATTACAGAAGCACAGGAACAGCTATATATATTTCAACAGATCAAAACAAAGTTTAATTCAGTATCTCCTTCAAATATAACACTGAATTAAAATTACAGTCCGTTTCCCCTTACTGTAGTTAACTAGGAAACTATACTCAACCAAAGTTGAGTATAGAAGAAGCTTCTATTTCAACCAAAGTTCAAATAAAAGAAATCCATGAATTTCTAATTTGTACATGCTGATGTACCATGTCCTACACTTTATTCTTGAGAAAGCCACTTTATATTGTTTAAACTATAGCAAGCAGTCACAACTTCGCAGTCTAAGATTACATGCCTGGTATTTTCTTTTGCAAAACCTTCACTGGATCTGTTATAATTTACGGAATCTTCATATAAGTACTTGAATCTATAGGTCTACATTTGGATGCAGGACCAGAACCACCATACGAGCCAAAACACGACCTATTTTGCTTCTCTAGAAGACTTAAGCTCAGCGAAAAAAAGAAAATCATAAAAAAGTTCCTTCAAAAATGAAACTGTGAACATTTGACTTCTATTGAAAAAAAACCTGATGCAGTTAAGCACAGTTTTCCCCATCAAATCAGTAAAAACCTATCTCCTGTACACTCACAATCACCATTAAATAGCTGGTTTACAGACCACATTAAAAATGCTGCAGCCCAGTTCCTAAAGGATCATGATCTTTGTCCAGTTCCTAGATGACAATGCCCACATCAAAAAAGACCTGAAAAATCATTACCTCTTGCTTTCCTAGATGCCTTAACGTGTTTCCAGAGGAGAGAAGAAATCACTCCCCAAGACAGTTAACAAGCACCACTTACACATACAAAACTCATTTAAATCAGGGGTTTTTGGGGGGGCTAACTCCAAAAGCAATGAAATAAACATCTACTCCATTTTCAAGATCTCATTTATTTTCAGGAATCATACACGCTGTTATTTCTTCCACATGCACTTACTTGCACTGAATGGGTTTCTTTACTGCCAATATTTGTATTTTTTAAAGAAGATTTTCAATAGCTAGTTCATCACATTTATCATGGACTGATTTCTGGATAAGGGAACTTCAAAAACATCCCAAAAATATAAATAATTTCTTTTAATGTGTTAATGGAAAACACAGGGAAGAATAACATGAAAATCAGCCTTTCCGAATTACTTCGGATATGGTCAAGTAAGAGACCATGCTGAAAAAAACCAGCATAAATAGGTTGTTCTGAGAAATACCGGAAACCACATTTTGTTTCCTTAAGTTTTACAGAAATCCAAAGTAAACTACTGTTGAAATTTCTGTTTCTCTTGGTAAAATTAGCTCTTATTCTTTCTAAATCGATCTATGCTGGAGCACTCACAGGTCTCAGCATTTTCTTTCAAAAACTGTGGTAATGCTTAATGGCTTTCCAATTTAACTAGAAAAAGCCATGAGAAAAAGAAAAGACTTCCCAGAAATGAGCAGTGATTCTTCATCTTGGATCTCTTACCATGGAGAAAGCCCCAAGGCAATTCTAAGTATGTAATTAAAATCTAATTAGATATTCTTTGTTGCCTCCTCCAAAAGCCAACACTTTCTAAGGATGCAATTTCATAGAAAGATGAAAAGAAAACAAAAGGGTTAAAACAGAGATTTGTGACAGAGTTCTGTCTTCCTTTAGTCCCTCCCACAGAAAGACAAAGCTGTTGATGACCCTTTTACCTGACTGCCTGAACAGAAAGAGCACCAAGGAATGAATGAGGAGAGACTCCCCTCAGGAGGATGGGAAGCTCTATCTATCTTGCTGGCATCACATCACTAAATTTTGCTTTTCAAGTGTTGAAATTTCAAGTCTGGAGCAGCTGCAAGAGCATAGAGAGTTTGGCCAGACACACGCAGTCATCAGCATGGCAACAACAGAACAGAGGAAAGACCTCTCCAGAGCACAGCTCATGCCAGCGCACCAGTGCATTGTGAGCACAATAGAGTAATTTTCCCTCTTAAAACTATGACCAGGATGAGAAAATCTGAGAATATCGTTCAAATTTCTTAGATTTATTCACAGTCATACTGGAAATATGATTTTGACCAGCACTGTCCCTGCCATTGCACACATCATCACAACTAGCTGTGTATTCCAGCTAACAGTTAATCTAGAAATCCATCCTTACTATGTTTTTCCAGTCTGTCAACTCACTCCTGCAAGTCATTCTCAAATGGCTCATTCATAATTTATTCTGAGCCCAGTATTTGTGAAATCGCACAAGCATTCCAGCATTAAGTACCAACAGCACAATCTAAGACATTTTTTAACTTTAAAAAATAAAATTGATATCTAACAGAAAGAGTAGATTTTAGTTAAACATAAAGAAAAAAGCAAAACGAACATATTTGTTATTTAATTGGCTGTGTTTTTAAGGTGGAAAACTAAGGCTGTATCTGCAAACTTTATACATATATTTTTAACTTATATGAAATTTCCTTTACTAATTCTAAGTGAGTTTCACATAATTTATTGTCCTCAACTAAAACAGAGGTGTCTTGTTTCCTTGAAGAAGTGGCCAACTAGTAAGAAGGAACCCCCGAGTGAGACTAAAAAGACTAATACTCATTGTTACCCACATAAAAAAAAATGAGGTATATGTTATCTGTTGCATCTTAACTTCTTATGTATTATCTTATTTCTAAAAATAACACAGACTTACTGCACTGCTTATCTACAAAAATTCTTTATAAAGTATTGTGAGGAGTATTTGTGGTTTGTTCACCATTATCTACACAGTTTGTCACAACAGCTTTAACAGTTCGTATTTTTGTATACTGCAACACACATAACTTTAGAAATGTCAGGGCTTACTGTAGCAACTTCACTTGTAATATTCAAAATTATGTCACTTAGTGATTATTAAAGACCTATAAAAGTAACAATCTATTTTGCATTATTCCACAGAATTATTTTCTGAAATAATAAACTCACCCTCAGTTAATCTCTATTATTTTCTTACATTAAGCTTTAAGAGACTTACTATCCATCATCAGTCTCTTAAAGAATCAGAAGCAATAAGAAAATAAAATCACTATATCCATTACACTTAAATTAAAAAAAAAAAAAAATCCCTCTGTTTGAGAGAAGTAACAATTTAAACACCAAAGGAAATTCCACTGGAAATGATGATAATACTTTCAACAATTATACTTTTGGTAAAAGCCATTAACAGCTTAACATCAAGCCAGCAGACACCTTTTCCTGCTATATTGTGCATAAAAAGTATTCCCATCTGTTTCAATGCATTGGCTTTTTCATGGGCTTAAACCTGTCAAATTATTCCATTTGATTTCAGAGAATTCTCATATGGCAATCTATTTTATTTACTTTATCTTCAATAAAATGGTTGAGTGAGCATTACCAACTATGAGACACAAGTTTCAATCAGTCCTTTGGCAAAGGCGTCAATCTACATTAGACCTACTGTGCTGTGAGCTGCAGCTAGAAAGCTGGAGTAAGACAGGGCAACAGTGAATGAGTGAGCAAGACCTAATAAAGCAGCAGTGAAGAGAGAGAAAATTCCCCCTAGACACTACCATACACTGCTTATATAATGCATGTGCCTAGTTCAACACACCAGTAGCTCCTTAATAAAGCTGACAGCTAAAAAGGAGCTTCAGATTCCAACTTTATTTTACATGACAACTACAGTAATGGTCCTCTGTTCTCAGGCAGGCCACATTTAGAAACATGTATTCAGTTCAGTTCAAAATTAAGAGTTCTCACCTCCCTCATTCATGTCATTTAGAAAAAAAGAATCATAAAATTATTAAGATGCACCTCATCTCGCCTCATTTCACACTATTACCTGAAAAAACAATAGACTTCAGCTAGCTTTTCTTCAAAATTTCTATGCTAGAAACCACAAACCAACCAGTGTATTTGAGCAATAACTCATTTTTGAATCATTATCACAGTATCATTAAGGACTAGTTCCAACAAATGTGGGGCATCACTCCTAGATGCAGTGAACACATCTCCCAAAGCACAAACTTTGTAACAGGTGACACAAGTTCGTATTTGATGTGGGCTGTAAAAAGCATATTATTGTATTAGTGCTCTTCCCAGCAAATCAGACCATTAAGACCATACTTAATGTTCAGCTGAACTGAAGAGCTGGCCAGTTTAAATCCATAATTTGGTATTTTGTACAATCACAGCAAAAAAATTTACTATCATCTCTTGGTTCCAGGCCACAAAAATTTGTTTTTATCAATGTAAACTCCCTTTTGACAAAAGTTGCCTTCAGGTTCCCTAAATCAGTAATTTACAGTTATTCACAATCACCCTGGAAAGCAATTCAAAATTCTACAATAAACAGTATCTCTGTCCCTAATACAATTCCATTAAAATGTAAAGTACTGTTTATGTTTCAGACTCTTTCTGGTGGAAACCAGACTGAAGACAAAGCCCATCAATCCCCATCCAATTACTTCTTGGAAAGACAATACCATCTTTTCCTTTCAGGATTATGCTGTACATCCTCCACCCCTGCACCTACAGCCGTATCAAAACTTATCTGCCTTCTCACCAGACATGTGGAAGGGTTAGCCTTCTTTGTGGACAGTTACTGCCAATCATTATCCAGCTGATGGAATGACTTGTACATCAAATGTTGCACATCAGTAATCAGCATGATCACCAGTAATGAGTCCTTATAAAACTCTTCAGACAGTTCCAGTTCAGCTGCAAGATGACTATTAGATGTACTTTGTACTAATCTAATGTGCAAAATAAACATATATAGAGACTGAATATTTGGTAGGTATACAAAATGCATACATATACAACACGTGTACATGAGTCGTACTGTTTCGAGCCCTGTAGTTCCAACAAAAAACAGGAATGAACATGTTTTCTTTTCCCCAAATTGCCAACACAGGACAGAAAAGCTCATTGACTTAACAATAATTAATATCCACAATTCAGTTCACTACCACAGAAAAAATTCAGATTTAGAAAACTTCCTTTGCTTTTTTCTCAAAGCCTAATTAACTCAGAAAATCCAGACATAACTGTACCACTAATAGTCCCAAAAGCGTTCATTTAAGCCATTAATTCAAAACTGGAACATTTTTTCTCTGCTTTTGCATTTTTCCAACATGGATTTTTGTCTTGGTTTCAGTCTTCTAACCCTAACTCAGTTTTCTAAGACTCAGTCCTAAACAGTTAAGTGGTCTATTGAAAGACAGGACAGAAAACAAACAGGTTTTTTTCTCTTTGTTAATTATAAATGCACTCATGAATGAGATTTTATTTTTTATGTATTGCTATCACCACATTTATGACTGAATCCTAGTTTTCAATCAGCGCAAAGACACTGTGTCCTGCCATAAAAAAGTATCAACTGTAAATGGCAAACTGAAGAATGAGCATTCAGAATTTACTACTATTTCCTCATGGACTACAAAACCACTCCCTCTCCACTTTCACATACTGCAAGAAATAGAGATCAGTGCTAAAAAGGCCAAAGAGATTTTTGGCTTTCTTTACAGAAAGCATTTTTATAGATTGTATTTAACTTAAAGTTATGGAAGAAAATAATGGAGGAAACAGAACAACAGTTACTTTCCTCCATATGCCTTAAGTTCCAGACATAGTGGAATTCAATAAAATGATACTGCCAACTATTATACATGTGTAAGTCAGTATTGCTGCATTTCTGACATTATTTGGTACAGAACATAGTAAATTTCCAGAAAAAACAATTCCTTTTAAAATAAACACCTCTTGCTGGCTCATCAGATTTCAATTAGTACACAATTACCAGTTTCTGTCAAACCAAACAGTTCTCCAAGATACTGACACTGCCTGTGAAGAAACTATCTACTATTATTCAGATAAGTTACACTGTTCAGACGTGTATAAATAAACACTAGAAATCCAGTCATATTTCCATTGCTACCTAAAAAGCAAAGAATCTGACTTTTTTTACTTTTCTCCATTGGGTTATGTAAGGAAAAACACTGCTTTGAAAATGTATTATTACATATTAACATACAGCCTCACACAAACTTATAGGTTATGGCAGTAACATCTATAGTTTTCCTGTACAGAGCTGTATAGTCCTTTATCCACATCATTGCTAAAGCTGATATTGCATCTTTTCTTCTTTTTATGGTTTCACCATGTTCACACAGTACCCTTCAGGCCAGTGAGTCAAGTCCTTGGCAGAAGGTGAAGTTAAATCTGAAGAAAGGAATTTTCCCTTTTAATTACTCCATGAGTAAAGACAGTCACAGTGAAACACGTACCAGGATGGTCTTGTTTTGCACTGCTTTGAATTAGGTAAAAAGCCTGTGTTTCCTCCCAGAGGGTGAAACTTCAGAAAACTTGTTATGAAAATAGTTTCACCACTAATTACTCTCACCATCATTAACTCCTTTGGAACTACTTCTTTTCTTGCCTTTCTGAGTCATCAGTTCATGACAATGGATATATCAGTATTATGGAGCATATAGGTGTATCTTAGTATTTCATAATACCTTAGCAATTACTGCACATGACAAACAGGGAAACAATAGATATTTACTTTGGAAACAGTGGTGTACCTAGAAGCAATTAGGCCTGGTTACCATTATAGTGAGTTAGACTGTACACAGTTGGAATCTGCATCTGTAAGATTTAGTATCAGGCTCCAGTTGAGCAAATTTTGCAATTTATACATTAAAATATCGCCTAGAATTTTGAATTTGAAAAATTCTGGAAATATGCTCAAGGAATTTTCTACCCCTGTCGGAGAAACAAAATGTGAACAATTGCAACACTCAACATACAGATTAATTATTTGTTGCAATATCAAATATGAAAAATCTGAAACAGATGTGAGTGGCTCGTTAAGCTCTCGTCTTACACTAACTCCTTCATTAAGTCCTTTCCCAGATCTCTCTAAAGTAAAAAAAAACCCGGTATCAGTTGTACACAATTCACTCAGGATAGCTGCGAAGGTCTGGAGCAAAGGAAGGTGTTCAGTGAAGGTATGCCAAGTCCCCTGGTGGGAGTACACCCACTAACAGTGCTTCTTCACAGGCAGGTTCAGACTGTTAACACACATAGCAATTCAAACAAGACCTGAACTCATGGTCCTTGACATCATCAAATATTCCTGGTTATCAACAGAACAGGTATTACCCCAGTTTCAGGAAACTAGGAATACCCAAACTCAAGGATGCATTACTATTTAGTCCTGCCTTTTAAAATTTTAATTTATTATAATACATATGTATACCAGTAAAGTGTAAAAGAATTTTCTGACCAAATTAGCTTAATTATCATACTCCTGACCCAGCTGATGCAATGAAACTACACAGTGAGACTGAACTCCAGAGTTCCAGAGACCCTGGTAAAAAAACAAGTTTTCACTTACTTTTGTGGTGGCACTGAACAAGCATGTAGGGAAGGCCTACGTGATTTAAATACTCTCTGCTATCCTGTCATACTGCAAGCAGTCCTACATCTCAGTGAATCAGAGGATGCAGAGATCAACTATTTAAATATGGGCTGGTAAGCAAGAATAGCAATTCCAGAACCAATGAAAGTTGCAAAATAAGACTTGTGATTCTTTATGGGTACTCACCTGCTTCTTCTAAGCCTCAAAGAAACCTTTTCACTTCAACCTTGAACTGAAGTGATGTCCAAAATCAATTCCAGTACCATCATCCTGACAAGACAAAGAGAAATGTTTACAGCTATTTAGACATAATCTAATGAAAACAACACAGAATTTGGCTTTATCACAGCTTCTAACTAGTTCCGGATGTGCATAAGCTGATTCATAAGTATTCTGAAAGAAACAGGAAGGATTCATACTTTTTAATTTTTTTATTTTGACATAAATATTTTGGTTGAAATACCAAACAAGTTCAAAGAGAAAGATTCTTTCAAAAAGTAGTCAGCTTAAATGTAGTCCACAAAGACATATAATTGTTCATCAAGTTTCTGTCTTGCAGTACAGGGGCAGATAAAGCATCACTCAAAGTCTAGTCCTATTCTTTTAAATCTATTTTTATTATTAAAGTACCTAAAGGCAAACAAGAGGGAGGCTTCCCTGAAGTAGCTTGCTCCAGACAGAGAACTGCACACCATATCACTACCAGTAAGTTTACAGGGTCATCTGATGGAAGGAACAGAAGCTGGGAAACAGCATGCCAATGAAATTTAAATCTATATGCATTTTAGGAAGGACAAAAGGACAAGTAAAGAGAAGAAAAACAACTCTGAGGCTTAGACTGCAATGAAGGGAGAAGGTAGGACAAGGCAAAAGAAATAAAGACCATGCAGACCAAGTAGAAAGTATATATAGATTACCTGATCTAAATATATACATATATATATGCCTGAGTACATTTCTCTTTGCTGCAATCAAGTGACACAGATAAATCCTACATCTCTGCTAGAATACTCACATGCACTCCAAAACAGAGGGGCTGCATAAAAACCGTCAAATAAACACCGGGGAATTTTCTGGAACAGTGTTAGTTTGCAAAGAACAAAACTGTGGCAGAGTCCTGGAAATACTTCCAAGCATTTTTTAATTTACTAATATAGACACAGCCTCAACGCCTGAAACTCTGATACTTCTAAAGCTGATGCTACCGGCTTTTCAATGGTGCCTCCTGGCAATTGTCCCTTGCTGACAAGGTCATGCAGAAGCAGACTGAAGAGTAAAATGAATGTACAGTTTTAAAGAAAAGCCTGCTTTCTCACAGTTTAAAAAAAAATATAAAAAAATCCGTGTTCCAACTGGCATTATTAATACACACTTTGTTACAAGATGTTTGGACATTTAAAAGAGCTGCAGCTCTAACTTCTTCCTTTGTTTGTAGAGCGTAACCAAACCTGCTGGGAAGGTCGAAGTTCCTAGAAAACTGAAAGCTACCTGGCAGCCTCTGTAGTAGAGCAAGTGAAGAAGAGCAAAGAGTGACCGGCTTCAGGAATAAACACCACGTGAAAGCCCTGCACAGCAGGACAGCACAGGGAAACGAGAAGGAAATCTTATGAGCTCTTAATACAAAGAGAAAAAAGAAGAAAATGTTACAAATGGGTAACAATCTAAGGTAAATATGAGGAGGTGAAGGTGGGTGGCAATTCTTAAAAGTTGTTGAAAAGTATAATATATGTCAATGAAACTTTGCTTGATGGTCATATGGTCACCCTGGATCCACAATGGAAATATCCAGCTAACTGAGAGCAGCATTCCTCTCGCTCTCCTATTTCCTATTAAAAGACTGCAAGTGTAGCTTTGCTCTAAATCTTTGAAATTTCTTGTGCACCTGAAGTCTAGAGAGAAATATACCTTATGGTTATTTCTTCAACAGTACATGTTGTTTGTTTACAGATGTTAATATGTAACGCTCAAACATCAGTATTCTATATTTCTCTTTTTTCTGTATTCCTTTATGTCAAAACAAATAGGTTTCTTAAGCTTGGATCCTAGTAAACGCATTGTGCTTCAACTCAGAAAGGAAGCCAAGATAGTTACAACATATGAAATCTTACATCAAAACAAGATTTATTTTGGCTAGATACAGCATTCTTAGAAGAAATTAGTCGCAATATGAAAAAAACCACACTCAATCTTGATTATTATAATTTTACCTTTGGTCTTTTTTAGTTATCAGGATTTCTATCATTTTTCAGAAGTCAGTAAGGAATATTTAAAGTGGGCAGGATCACACATAGTAGATGTGACAGATGTGTCAGATGCAGGCCTTATCTAGCACTTTTTTTTTTTTACCAGTACAAATCTTTACCTTTAGTAACTTACATCTTTTGACCTATGTCTTATTTACACTACATTCCAGCATGGTTTACATCATGAAGGCAGCTGCCTCTGAAAAATAGTATTACTTTAGTTATAAACATTGATTTGACTTTTCTTTCCATCCTAAAACCTGGACCTGACTTATTCCAGTTACGCCATTTTAACAATAACTTCACGTTCCATCCCTTGCACCATAGCAGGTAGACCTTTGATAATATTGTTCACCTATCCCATGCTGACAGGTATTTTTTCTATTCTTCAGTATCTAACAATTCCATCTTCATTTCACCCAAACCCTAAAACTTTACACTCAAATCTACAGAACATGTCAACCAAAGCCTTAAAAGCACCCAGAGAGAATTTCGTTTTTAAATACAGTTGCAGTGGATGAAAGTTCAAGCAATTCTGGCAGCTTAATGTGGTGGTGTTTACTCAGACAGGAACACCCTTACCATCTGAACAGTAAGAAACAACTGAATTCAGAGTCACCTGCATGACACTTGACTGTCCATTCAGGTCCCTAAAATTTGAGTCACACAAAGAAATACCACAAACTCCTACAATATCTGAGAAAGGAAAAATGAACTGGACAAGAACTGAACTAATATGATATGTATGTTTATTAAAGATGCCTATTAAAACACAGATTTAGAGGAATTCTAGCATTTTTTTTCTCCTAATGATAAAGTGTGTAACAGTTATGATTACCCACCTAGCACAGAAGCTACATAGGTGGCAATGCATTTTCAACACTGACAGTGTTATGCAGTTCAGGTAGCATTTTGTCATATGATACGCCACACTAGACTCTTACATAATAAAGTATTATTCCCTATACACACAACTAACAGAATCTGGCTCTTATCTGAATGGTCACGGTTGTTTCAGAAGTCACTAGAATATAAAAATAATTTCATTCAAGAGACAAATTCATCCTTAGATTAAGGCATTCTTTTGAAACTGGGCTTAAATAAATGAATATAGTAATGCCTGTGTGCTACAAACCTCTCCCTTTAACACATTTGTTTGTTGCATTCACCTCCCAACTCATTTTAGGCTTTTGATTACAAACCAGTAGGATAAGCTTGCCTGTTATTTGAACATTGCACCTATGGCAAAATTTGGGGGTTGATACTACTTGGTCTTATTTATTAACCTGCTTTGTTGGTGGCCTTTTGTCTTTTTAAAAATGTAAATAAACTCACAAAAAAACACCACAGCTCTTTAGGCAGCTCTACTATTTGATAGCTCAACAGCCACTATGATGTGTCTCTTTCACATAAGCCCAACTTACTCACATTTCTTCTATAGTAGAAATAGTTCAAACTGTGCATTACTGCTTAAAGTGGGTATTTATATGAAATTTTCCAATGAAGCACTGGAAGCATTCAGGAATATTTTAGAACATGGCTGAGGGCTTCCTATATAAAGTATGTACAGATATACTTAATTTAAATCAGATAGATTGTGCCAAAGACACAACTGGTTTCAGTAAAGCAAGAATTCCTTGCTAGAAAGACTTGACTATAATTTTAAAGGCATATACATTCACTGGTATCCACAGCTTCCACCTTTCCATTGTATAGCCCTTCTATGCAATTAAAAACAAAAGAAGTCTTAATTTGTAACAGGACTTCTGAGCAAGTCTTAAATTGCACTATGTCAACAGGACACCCGGGGTTTTATTTGAAAATACATCATTTACACACAATCTATAATGAAAATTTTCTAAAAGTCAAAAAGAAAAAATATGTGAAGTTACTTAATAGTCTAGGTATTTTAGTTATATTTAAAACACTTCAAGCCACTAATTTACCCTATAAAAATATACATTTTTAAGAATACTAAGTAAACTACAGAATTGCAAATAAGAAAAAAATACTCCTTTTCTTCCTGAAGCCAAGTATTGAGTTAGTTAGACAACTTCTGTGACAAATATTTAAAAGCTCATAACCGGATAAGCACTCCTGAATGCTGTTATAATTAACAAGAACATGAAAATAATTTAGTAGTTATGCTTTATAATCATTCCAAAGTTAAGTAAGCCTATGAAAAGACCTTCATACTACTGTGATCACATTAGCCAATTTTTACATGCTACTCTACATTACTACTTAGACAAATGAAGGCTGGATTTTGTTATGTCATCAGTAGTGCCAAGCAGAATTATGGCAGCGGTAGGAGAAGTAACCATTTTTTTTTTACCTGGCACAGAGAAAACAATAAATTCCTGAATGCTTCTTGATCTGTCAGCCTTCCCCAACTGTACCTTTTCCAAAATTTTTAACAAATGCTACGTACTTATAGAATTTCACATTAAATATATATATTCTACAGCACTAAAATTAATCTTGAATTTTCACAGTATGGAATTTGCTTATCAAAATATCTGTACTCTATTAATCAAGACAACATGCAACTATGCAAGGAAATAATAAAATTTACAGAAAAGCATTAAAAATTTAGCATTTAATGCCTCTGAAATTGCATGGTGTAAGAAAAAAAAAAAAGGTGACATGGACTCATCTACTTCTGATATGTCCCATTCACTGTGTAACTGATGTACAGGTTACATACAACTATATGAGGTCTGGAGAAGGGGACAATGTTCCATTTAGGTGTTACATCTCCTAAAGATTAATAGGACACTGATTACCTGTGCTTATCAAGGCATGCTGGAGAAAATGGAGACAGTACAAATAAACGGGAAGCCTGGAGCAAAGGCAAAAAAAAACCCTCCTCAGCCTTCTCTTCTGAGTAGTTGGGCATACAGACTAAACCACCCCTGAGGCAAGTCTAACTTGCTTTACTTGCCCTTACATGATAGATAAACCGTGTTGACACTAATCTTGTAAGTATGCATGATACCAATATCATACTCACGGTGATTTCTGAACAATTTATCCAGCATGCACAGATACCATGCCTTACTTTATCTTCAGGCATGTCTGGCTTTCTGCTGAAAACATACAATATATTGTAAGACAGCTCAGAGAAGAACCACTTTCCACTTGTTGAATTTTCTCATTGCAACAAACTGCAGCTGCTTACAGGAATTGGGGGAGAAGAATATAACCAAAAATGAAAGCAATTGACTATTTTCTAAATAGTTTGATCTACAATACCCTAAACACAATGGCACAGCAATCTTGTGAATTCTTTCCAGAATTACAATTTTTTTCTCCCATTTTCTCATGTTACATGATTAGATGGAATTCAGGAATACTATCAGATGAAAATATAGAAATAACTCCTTTAAGAAGTATTATCTCGTAAGAGCACATATATGGTGATCATCCTCGGTTGTCTTACCTATCTAGTTTGTTCTTGTAAGGAGATGTATGTACAGATTTATACGTCAGTAATACATAATTCCAAAGATGTCAAAGAGCACCTGACCCTTCTGCCATGATGCATGCATCATATCACAGACTCATTCACTCACAGTAGGAGGTTGTCTAGTCCAGACTGTATAAAGCAGTACCTGAATTCAGACTAGGTCACTTAGGACATCAGCCAGATGTATCTTCAAATCTTCCAGGAAAGGCAGTTCCACAACCTGGCTTCTCTAGGCAACCTGTTCTGCTGCATAACTGTCTTTTCATTGAAAATCTTTTGCCTTTTATTGAATCTAAACTTTCACACATAAGAGCTCCACACTGCTCCTTCATGTAAAGGGCAACCCTTCTGCCTCTTCTCCTGCCTCCTGACTCTTCTGTAGGGCTAGCATCATTCGTCATTGAACTTCCACCATTCATGTTGTTCTGCTATTTGGAAGTTTATTCCAATGACACCATAGTTCTGCATCTACACACAGAGCTCTAGCTCTTCCCATTTCTTCACCACCCACAAAAATCTCATTGAAACAAACTGAAACCCCAACAAAATCAATGAAATACAAAAAAATTAAACAGCCACACATACAGCATCCAGGGCAAAAGAAACACAGAACTGTTAAACTCCACCCCCCAAACAATGTAAAACCCCCCTAATCAATGAAAATACACCAAAAAATGTCCACAAGCTGCCAGAAAACATGATGCACACACACACCCCTTAAGCTTCTAAAGTAAAGACCAAAAAGCAAAATGGAAGAGCATACGAGCAAACAAACAAGAAAAGGTTCTAACCTTTTCGATCTACTTGGGCAACCATGTTCTCCTACCGAATAAGTTACCATAAAGTCTTCAGCTATGCTGTATTTTCATAAGGACCAATTCAGGGTACTGGGAAAGCTCAACGATTCAGCTGGGTTTTGTTTGTTTATTTGTTTGTTTTCCCCACATCAATTACAGAATGACTGCTCTTGATTATCAGAGCCATCTGGAGGTTAATGGCCCATTCAAATCAAACAACTCAGAGACTCATCTTCAACAATGGCCACAGAAGAAAATACTGAGAAAGACAGAGGCTATAAACATAACCCATGTTCTGAACCAATCTGTAAAGATATCTAAAGACACCTAAGGAACAGAGCAGCTTTATAACTCTGAAAAATGTTCTTATAAGTATGGCAGGTAAATATTAGGGCTGTTAGATATTTCTGCCTGTCTTGTAGAAGTACACGACACACTGGGGTATGACCCAAAGTAAATTTCTATCCACAGTCAATAACTGCTTTGATGTAGATTGGAATCTATGCTCTTGAAGGAGCAACAAAAGCCAAAAATCTCTACCATTATTTCAAAGAGGGTCACTGAATAAAAATGAGTAAGCTTGCTACAAGGAAGAAAAAAGGGGCAGCTACAAGAGTCAGCTACAGATGGCACAGAGGCTGATTAAAGATACCTTTCGCCAGCTCCGAAGAAATGCATGCAACCTATGAAAAAAGACTGAGAAAATCCAGAGAAGGCAGCTGTTGTGAACAAACAGGATGAAGAAGGTTATTAGAAAGAAAAAGGCATCCTTTTCAAAGCTTCAAGTTTTGTCAAAGTGAGGAAAACAGAAAGGATTGTAATCTCTGGGAGGCTTAAACATAAATATACAGTAATAGGTTAGAGGGCTGCAGGGACCAGCAGCTTCCTATGGGCAGCCCCAGCCAGTAGCAGGACGGGCCAAGGCTGGAGGTCAGGATTAGGCCTAGTGAGTAGTCTCCCACATACAGCCACCTAGAAGCTTCTGCCCAAGGCTGGCAGAGAGAAGAAGCCACAGAAAAATTGGGTTTGCATCTGTGGCAAAGGAGACTGGAGAAGTTATTAGACCAGACACACATGAAAGATACATGAGAGGATCTGTATAAAGTGCCAGTAGGAAAGATGAGAACAAAATGACAAAAACTGAGCTCTAACAGATAATTTTTATGTTGATATCCCATCAACAGCTCTAAAGGAAAACAAGTGATAATAATAATGGACAAATGCCTGCTTCAGAACTGAATAATAGCAAAGAAAGGCGGTAATATGAAATCAGTCCTAAAAAATCTAGACAACATCCAGAAAACTAGAGATCAATACACAAATTCACTCTAGCCAACTTGGTACAGACTACAATAGTTTGTGCATGTCAACATATATGAGACATGTTGGGAAGGAGTCAACATTCCAGAAAAGGAAAGCCATGTCTCAGATGATCACAGGTTTTTGAGAAGTCACTGCAGCTGTTTAAGTTCAGTGGCAATGCAACAGTATCTAGAATTCAGTATATAACTCTTTCTCTCTTTCCTCCCTAGACAAACAGATTACTGTAGACCTGTAGAAGATCCAGAGAAAACAGAATAGTCAAAAGTACAGATGACTTCTGTACAGGCAGTAGCTATGTAGACTATGATGCCACAGGTTAAAAAAGAGATCTAAGAAAAGTCCAAACACGGGAAGGGCATTGCATGGGAGGCCAACACTCCAGCCGAAGAATTAGCAAACCAAGTTACCGGACACATGTTCAAAACGAAAAAAAGAGGGCGATTTCTTACAAAATTTATTACTGAGCTACAAAGATCTGGTTCCTTAATAATTACAAAGAAAAAGTGATGTAAACTGTTATCTCTATATAATAATTTTCTTGCAGATATTTCATAAATTACCCTTTTTTTCCCTGAAATCCAGCCCATATAACAGAGGTACGTAGATGTACTTCAAAGAAGTTGATCCATTTTTGTTAACAGAAACTCTCATCAATACAACAGGATCCTCAATTAAGAAAAAAGAACATTTCAAAAATAATGTTTTTATACATGTTTCTGTTCAAAACCAGCATAAATGCACATGTTAATTGTAATTGTAACTGAAGTCACAGGCATCATGTTAGCTGCTAATCGCTACGGAGCGGGATAAGAACATCAGTAAAGACACATGAGTGTAAGCCCAGTCCTACTGGTCTCCCATATCACTCATTACCAAAATGAAGTATGTAATAACTTGCAGATAACTTGATCTTTCATGAAGAAAAATTTGCATGAGCTATTAGTTTCTAAGTTAGACCTTAGGTAGAAAAAGTAATTACACATTTACTTGACTGCTGTAAGAACAAATCTTCACACTCGGTAGGTTTCTGTATGTGATCCCACAGTAAATACAGAGGTAACACCTTCTACAACTATTTTTAATTACCTTTTGGACAATATTGTCACAGCAGCAAAGCCTCTTATTCTAGTGATTTAAACCAATAGTAAAAGCCAAAGAAGACTGATCAAATCTTTGATTTTCATTAAGATAAGCCAATGTATTTATTCATGGAGAAGCAAGAGTGCAGGAATGAGTTTAACCTATTTAATGGACTTAAAAACCCAACAATTTTTAAGCAAATGAAGAGCACAAGTTAATTTAGGCATTTACACAAGTTCTCATTTCTGCATCAACTTTCATAACAAATGAGTAAACCAATTCCCATAGCAACCTCCTGTACTGTAGGAAGCATATGTTGCTTATGTAACACAAAACATCTTCTATTTGAAACATACAAATCAAAACATAATGGGAATGTGGACACCTTTTGTATTTTAAAAGCAATATATTTTCTTAGACAGACATTTTTATCCTCCTCTTGTGACTTCCAACCAAGCAATCAATTTTGCATGAATAAAATGTTCCTCATACAAACACCTCTGGACACTGCCCTAACTCAATACAATATAAATAAAGTAAAATATTAATAAGCTAAACAACACATTTTTGCTCTCCAAAATATTACCATATTTTCTTTGAAAGAGGGATGATTGAAATGCATACGGTAAGAGAATCCTGGGAGGTAAGAACTTCAAAAAGGTACAACGTGATTAGTTTTGCCAGTAACATCATTCACTTTGGCCATTACTGAGCCAGGAATTATGATTTATGACAACTGACTGAATATGATCCTGTGGAAATTCCTGTCAGGGGTGTGAGCCTGATCCAACGTCCCAGAACGAAAGCCTTTCCACTGACCCACCAGCACTCACTAAAAACTGTCAGGTAACACATGGGCTCTGTTCCTAAACTGCTTTTATTTTTATGTATAGAAAGTGGCACAAACATATAGTCTCCAACCCTGAAAAAATAAGCCCCCTCCCCTCTAAAATGAGGAAAATGAAACATAACTTACATTTACATTCCACAGAAAATTACTATGTAATACCTAAATTTCAGCTTTCAGTTTTCGTATCTTACCGTGTGACAAATAAAGGCCTCTCCTTGCAAGAAAGTAATTCATGTTTTTATCATTCTATCAAAACAGCAGTTTAGCTATGCTAGCAATATACTGTAACTATTTAGGTGCTGGGTTTTCAGACCAAGTAGGCCATTCCCCACCTAACCTCAAGGCCTCTGTCAGGCATCTCTCTTCCCTGGGCAGCACTCACTAACGCAGCTAACAGGAGATATTTAAGTTTATGCTTCTCACTTCACCTAAAAGCGTAGAAAAATTATCTCCCTTACAGATAATTCAGTGTTCTGGGTGTCTGTGGTGAGGTGCTGGCAGCAGGGGCTGCAGGGTGGCCTCTGTGAGGAGGGGCCAGGTGTCAGACACAGCCGGTTCCAGTGGCACCTCACTCAACTCTGCCTAGCGCTGGTATCAGTAGAGCTGCAGGGTAGGTAGGCTTATAGTCAATTTCCCATTCCACCTATGGTATGAGAAAGGGATGAGGCAAGAATGCTGAATGTAAACCTCTTCTCAGATACAAGATGTAGTTGTCCTCCTATCTTGAGAAGCGAAAGGGTTGTGCAGAGTGATCACAAAAAAAAAAACCAGAAAAAACCAGAAAGGTATCACACTAGATCTAGTCCTTCAGCTTCTTTCTGGTTCTGAGAACTGTCCTTAAAAAGGCCATGTTCTCAGAGACAAGCACCAGAAATCTAAGCATAGATATACTCTCTGGTTTTGATATATGTGCAACTCTTTTACAGACCAATTAACTGTACAAGGTAAAGATCTTGCTTTGCTTTTCTTCTTGCTGGAGAACATTAGTGTGATATTCCTTATGATGCCCAGAGGTGTGCACCAAAGCGATTCAGAGATTCTGCAAATTGCCTGAGCTCCAAAAGAACAAATTTCTCATCGAGAATAAAGAACCTGAGCTTGGAGGTACTCCAAGTGGATTTTCCAGCCTTTTAATGAGCTAAATCAAACTGTCAGGACTGGCGAGCGAAATATGAAAAGATCTCTGCTGCAGATACCTTTTGGATCTTACCTCTCTACCAGACAGGATAACCTTAGTAAGACATACCTGAAAAACACTCAGAGTTCCCATTTACCACTAAAGACTCACTTCTCCTATATGCCATACAAACAGCAGTAATACAATTTCCAAGAGACAGAGGCTAAAGGAAACAAAAACAGAAGAAAGACAGAAGCAATGATTAAACATGCTATCAGCAGGCAATCAGCATGCAGGCACATTATTATTTCTTAGTAACAGTTAATTTCCTTATATGTTTGCTTTAGTCTTGGAAGAAGAAAAAAGTATGCATTTAATTGAAATGCCTGGTAGCATTTCCAATATTCCTTTTTTATAAATCAAATGCATTTTATGTATATGGATATATTTGGCATTTTCACTTCCATTTTTTCCTTGTTACCACTGTAACAGTAAAGTGAAAGCATTCATTACTTACGTTCAGCTTCTGCCTCTTTCAGTTTTTTAATAATCAGATTTCTAATAATTCTTCCCTATTCAAATGCTGTTGCAGTGTTTATATATTTCTTTTACAGTGATGTGATTGTTGTTTCCCATAATTGTTTTACAATTGTTTTGCAATTACAATTGAAAACAACCAAAATAACACCTAAAACCTGCCTAACAAATCAGGGTATTTCTCCTACAATGCAAACATTCAGTAATTTTAAGATTACCCCCCCTCCCATGCTTTTTTATGATTTTGAACGTTATGCTTTAAAATATCCCAGTTATATGATACTTGTACACAATTCTGTCATGATATTACAGTCGAAGCTATCACAAGAATTGCTCACCAGCATAACCATGAACACAAGTCAGGAGTGACAAATGCTGCGTTCACCCATGAACAAACAGTACATACAAAAAAATATATATACACTGCTACACTTGTCATTTTCCCCGTAATTTTTAATGAAAATTAAATTGAAAAATGCATTATTTTATACCTAAATATATGACATACCACCAAGCTCTTCAGTTTTGCATATTTTCATGGTTGAAGAATAAACTCCAGAAAATATTAACCACCCACAGAGATCACCTTGACATGCTTTTGCTGCAGAAAATAGAACATTATACAAACTACTGAAGCCTGAAGCATACTCAAAACATCACATCCTATTTGCAAAATGCGCAGAAAGAATAACGGGATCAGTAAGAACATTTAAAAAGTAATGTGCTATAGTCACTTTTAACTCTAGAAAAAAAGAGGCTTCTCAAAAAGCAAGCATACTCACTTTCCAAGATGGTCAGACTATGCTGAACCTATTTGTTGGATAAATTCTGGTTAGTTTTACACATACAATCTCAAAGACATTAAAGAGGAAAATTAAGCCATAGCCGTAAAAAATATGCATGTCTGATATGAATACCAGAGGACAAGCTATTGGACAACCACTGCCCTTATGTGAAAAACTGGTAATCACATCAGAATTTCACAAATCCGTATTTGAAAAGAATCTAGTGTTCAATTTAACTTACTTGGAAGGATGGTAACATTTGTAAAAGCCTTCATCTAAAAATTACAGTGTACTTCCAACTATGACTGTTCCTGAATTTAGAAAAATCAGTGTGAAGGTTCAGGATGCACTTCTTTACCAAAAGTTCATGCGAACTGCCACAGGACTTCTGGCCCTAAAGAAAGGGCTATGCAAGTTTAATGCAGTTATGATTTTAAATATTTTTTTTTAAAAGGAATTGCAAAGAAAAATATGGTGTTACAGCTATGATAGTAAATATCAGCCTTAGTGACTCGGGAGAACCCTTCTGATCCTAAATTCTGAGGCCAATACACAAATTCACACAAATTCAGCATGCACAGGCAAAAGACAGATAATTACAATTACAATGAGGACAAATAATATAACACTGTCTAATAAGAAGTTTCATATATGAAGATCCTTTGCCATTATTCCTGCTAAGCTCCATATAGAGAAAGAAAAATATGCATTGTTGAATATTCTACTAGAGCTATTTAATCTCTTAATTGCTCTGACTCCTCAATAAAGAGGACAACACAAAAGAGTAAGAAATCACATCTGTGAAAAAAGAAATATGCTACATATAAGTATGTTTCTTTTAAAGGAAATATGATCCCACAAGAAGGAAAACATTATGTATTTGCCTAGCAGTAAATAAAGTTGCAGCACATAAACATGGAAGAACCTACTGTTCTTCCTACACCTGGGGAGTAAGACAAAATCTGTGAGCCAGCGGTGGAGGAAGGAGAGGACTGACATAGAAGGAGCTATCCAGGGAGAAGCCAGAAAAATTTCTGGAGGTTACATGATGCATTTGTACAGAGAAAGATTTAAAAGTTGCTGTGCTAGAAAACCATTCTGTTTCACTGTATGTTTCAAGTAATATTTGTTTAAGTATTTTGATGCATCATTAGTATAGGCATCAGAACTAAGGTTTCCCAAATCACTAAAGCTTCAAGCATTTGAACTATAATTACACCAGCTTTTAGGCTCCCTTTTTATTTTTTCTGTGATCTGTTTTATTGCTAGGACTATCACCCTGCACATGCTGTAAAAGTCAGTAGAGCTCAGAAGTTGAATCTAGGACTGGTGGGAACAGGCTGGGTACTCCAATCACACATTCTTGCCTGCATATTTCCTTCTATTTTCTTCCATTCTTTTCTTACAATAACAAAATAGTATTTCTTAGACTACACCCAAAAACCCCAACATGTTCTCATTTCTGCAACTTGTGTCTCTAATGGAAACCAGCAACAATATGACAGACCAAGAGGAGGGAGAGGAGTGGCACCTACAGGACTAGAATACAAAGACCTTTCATGAGTACCTCTGATAAAGTAGAAAATATGTACATGCCAAATGCTGCAGCACCGCATACCCCTCTATCCCTTAAGTCAGCATACTGTGTTGCACATTCATGACATGAACTGGAATATCCACTGAGCTATATAAAGCCCTGCTTGAACAAGCGTGGTCACTGCAGTACCTCTTCCTATCCAAGGAATGCTAGAATTATACAATATAGTTTCACATTATCAAAAAAAACGTCTCTCAGACGCATGGTGTTTTCTAAACTTTTGTTGGACTTTTTTTTTGCCCTTGTCTATTCTTTCTTGCCTCATGATATAACTCACCATGTTGATTCTCAGGATCCTTCCAAAACCCGAACTCAATGCATTTCATAATTCCACAGGATTTCACAATAATCAGATGACTTTTTTAGTAAGTAATTTTGCCAGTCCTTTTCAGTGAAAGCAGAAACTATCTTTCAGAATGACAAACGAAGCAAAATAATGTAAAAACTTCAGAAATTTCATAAACACATTCTGTCAGTACTGGCAGAGTACTGACTGCCTCTACTACTGGTAGAGTTTACAGTGAGAGAAAAGGGAACCATTCGGAGCTGATTGTTATAAATTCCAACTGCGCTTGTGGTTTGTGCAATATATCTCATACATTCTGGCAAAGCTTCACTCACCATCTAGATTTCCAAAGTAATGTACTGAGCGGAACAGGTGTATGAACTGCTTCATGAAACAAAATTCTATGAGCAATTAGCTGCTGAAGTGTCATCACTCAGATACTGAGAGCTCTTTCACGTGCATTGTCACTGCACTCTTAGCAAATCCTCAATGTAGTCATTAGGGAGGAAGAAAATTGAGACTTATCTCAACAGAAGAGGCACACAAAGCATTTAGAAAAAGCTGCACACAAAACGTGGTGCAACATGAGTTCAATTATCTCCTTATGCTACAGTATGAGCATGCAGGATGTGAAAATAGAAGGGAAATAGTACAAGGACTAAGATGCAATCCGCACAATACAGAGAGCAGTTAGGTAAACCATATCTGAGCACTGTAGTGAATTAAAAAGAAACACAAAAAGGTGTGAGAGGGAGGCACCTGCGGGCACCACGGCCTGGAAAACAGCTGTGTTTGGAGGACTATGCTGGAGCTCAGACCAAGTTCCTTTATTGGCATAAAATACAAAAAAGTCTGGTATTTTTTTAAAGCTTTTTTTAGAAGCCTGGTGCTCACTTTGTTTTATTTAACATTTAACATATTTAAAGACAGTCGAATTGAAGTCTTCCTTTTACCATAATGATATATCAAGAGTTCATAAGCATTAATGGTGTTCACCAATATTTGGAAAATTTGTCAGCAATTAAAAACTGCTGTAAACTACCCTGAAAAGCCAGATGCCAGAATCACATCCTGTCACTCCTAGTGCTATACAAATAGAGATAATTGCATTATACTTCCTTTGGACCTTATATTGTGAAAGCAGTATGCAGCACAAGTAGGATCAGAAGTCTAAGGTCATAAGACACGAGGTTCAGTCTCAGTTGGGCATTAGACTTGGTGCCCATTTACATACTAAGAACATTAACTGGGGTGGAAAAAAGGCTAACCTGCAATTGAAAACTTATAGAGAGTGCTCAGACTCCCAGTACAGCTGTTCTTTTTTTCAGTTAACAACCACTCTTACTGTTCAACACTGTCCAGATAGGGCTTAGCAGAATATTTATGGACATGTGCAACATCTTTTTGGAACTAATACAAAATGTAAATAGAATTTATAGGGTCACACTTCTAAAATACTTCTATTTAGATAAAACCAAGGATCTGATAAAAATAATACAGCAAGGTCTCCATGTCCTGGGGTATGGGGGACAGCGGTTTAGTTCTACACATCGTTTCTTGCTGTTTTCCAAGTACTGCCAGGGAGAACTTGCATAAATTTTGATGGAAAATTCCTGCTTTGTAACTGGAAGAAGACAATATGACTTGATACAAATATTTTATTGACCAAGTTTGCAATAATGCCAAGTGTTTGTTCTCAAGCAGCAAACCCAGCATAGTTAGAATCATGTTGAACTTACAAATATGCAAAACTGTTTGCTTACAATTCTTTTCAAGATAGTCAAAGCACCAACTATATGCACGAATACTGGTCAGCATGAACTAAGATCATCAACCCAGTTTAAAATGACATCTGACTGAAAGTGCCTCTAGTGGCTCTATTAATCTTGTGTTGAATCTCTGTCACAGAATCACAGAATCATAGAATCCTAATCTGAAGGCACCTGCCACACATCTAGAATCAGTTCAGATCAACTTAGGTCCCCAAATGACATTAATCAATAGACACCTTCAAACAGTTAGTGGAAGGAAAGAAAAAGACACTTCTAAAGAGTCTGAAGAGATTTACCACAGAACCCTCCAGTTGTCTGAAGTGCTTGCTAAAGCATCTTGTCCCTCTCCAGTGACTATTAATAGATTTCATGTATACTAGCCTGCTAGTACAGGCACCTAGAATATGGCTGTCAGAATACACTAATTTTCCTTGTACGTAGACACTTCACAATAGAAACTACTGAAGTCGTGTTTTCTTTCTAAAAGTTGAGAAGGAAATAAAATACTTCCTTCGCATCTCTGTCAATATGAGATTTTTGATCTTCACGTTTCTGTCCTGTGGCATCTTTATTTTAAAAATTAAAAAAAAAAAAAAAACAAAACAAAACCCAACATCAAGCAAACAAAAAAAAATACCCACAGAAAATGATCTTCACATAACAAGCAATGTGTTTACTGCTTCCAGCACTGAAAACCATCTGCTTATTATCTCTGATAGTATGAGCTTTTGCTTTATTCTCTACTAGGTCTCCACAACACAGTGGCAGCAGTGCTGCTTATAGGTGTACCCGGAACAGTGCATTAGACTGCCCAATGAATTTTTACACTAGTAAAGACTGTATCAATGCCACCTTTAGAAGACTTTTCAACAAGTGATGATGGCAGGGCAGAAAGGCAGCTGAAAGATTAGAATCTACATTGCCCCCTTTTTTGCACTGTTTGCCCAACATCTGCAAATACCCTACTTCCTATTTTGATCACCAATTTTATTTAGTAGTCCTGCACTGAAATTCTGCTGCAGCATTCAAGGATTTCCATTAGAGTATGTCCTCCCTATCAAATACCTCCATAAAAGCAGAAAAATATCAAAAATACAGGTCTTCCAAACATCTGGCAACTCCTCTGGTAACAGATGTTCTCATATTCAGTATCAAACCAGTTTAAACATGTTTGGCACTTGCATTACAAACCTCACATCTGGTACATAAACAAATGTGTTTGGGTATTCAGTTAATGTTTTCTGCAGCTTAGCTTAAAACAGCATCTGATTAAAAAAATGCCTCCTATATAACTTCGGGTTGAATCTCATTAGTCTTAACCTTTGTGTACCTGCAATGCATACCTACATACTACTGCCCAGTAATGTGAGTTCAATTAATCAGGACTTAATGTACCACTAGACTCTAACCAAACACACTAAAAATGCAAAGTTAGCTTTTCCAATAATATCTGGTAAAGAATAACATGAGATATTTACACCTTTAAATGGCTCTTCAAAAATGTCTGCTTTCCTCAACACACCAGTCACTTCGGATCATTCTGTCAGTGTAACTTCATCATGGCACACTACGCTGACATACAGCTTTAAGACAGAACGGAAATTTTAGCCAGTTTGAAATAGACATACTGGTGTGCGTAGTTATCTTGGATTCTTTTGGGATTTTGTTTAAATCCAAGCTATTTATTTAGTTTAAAAATATTATCCTAGAGGTAACATATATATAGCTACAAATAACCACAAAAAAGTTACTGCAATAACCTGTAAAACTTCAAAATGGAATTAAAAATATTTAAATTTACTTCTGAAGTTTTACAGAAAAACAGGCTATTCAAAAGGTTACCTACAAAATACATGTGGAAGAAGCAGGAGATAGTCCTACTGCCAACAGTGTTGCTATAAACTCTTTTTAGGGCTTAAGGAACACAGGTTCTACGGCAAAATTATGTATCAGTATTTTAAAAGATTCTGAAGACTGATCAAATCACAGGTATTTAGAGATAGGGGAAAAAAAGAGACTGCAGGAATTAAAAAAAAAAATAACAAAAAGGAGTTGAGCTTAATGAAGACAGAAAAACACACAACTGAAACCTGACTGATGGCACAGATCATCTGTCATCCAAATGACAATCACTTTCTCTTCAAAGAGAATAAAGAAAGAGGTGAGAATGCAAAAGGCAGTATTAGTATGGGTTGCTGGGGAAAACAGCTAGAGAAAAAGGTATTTCCAAGGGTATTAGTGTATGGGGAACAGACTAACAACTAAAAGCATTAAAAAAAAAAATAGGACTATGTGGACATTTGATGTATTTTTTTCCTAATCATTTTGTGATTTTGAAGTATTCTGAGATGTTACAAGAAGGTCATATTTCAGACTCAAAAACTGGAATAAAACAGATAGTGGTAATTACTCCCTAAGAATTACAGATGATAAGAGTTACAGTTTCTAACACTTCCTGCTGCACTCCATGCCATACTTGGCCAGGGAACTGAAAGACATCCCCACAGCTGTGTGAGACTTCAGTTAGATGAAGCCCATCTGGTTGAGGCTATAGACTTCAGTAACATCAGCAAACACCTAGCACCAAACCAATCACCAGCAAAAACTATGTGCAAAAAAATCTGATAAAAAAAAATCTAAATTACGGGTGTGCATCCATATCTACATCCTACATCAAAACATTAGTGCAATGTTTGCTCTTTGTCGATTGTTGCTATTCAGAAAATACTGGTGGAATAGCAATCTGAAGCTTTCCTATGCAGAAGTTACCGCCTAACCAATGGGTCTTTTTCAGCATGAAATCGTGTCTGCCCCTGTAACACTTCCCTGTAACCTACACTTTAAAGCTAAGCCTCCAAAAACCTGGTTTAGTGTGGGGTGTCCCTGCCCATGGCAGGGGGGTTGGAACTAGATGATCTTAAGGTCCTTTCCAACCCTAATTATTCTATGATTCTATGATTCAGTCCTGGAAGGTGTTATCCTCCAATATACCCACCTTTCAACAGGACCTATATGGCAGACAGTCGACTTAGTATCTCACACTCCACGTATCACTGCCTTTGATCCAACCTCCTTTTTAATCACACAGAGGTGCCATCTTCTCTTCTTTTTTTTTTTTTGGGCTATCAGTAGCCAATTCACACAGTATCAAAACTGATAAGAGAGCCATTTCCTGACTCATCTGGGTTATGACTTCCTGATGACATCTCATTATTCCTGGCAAAGAGTCTCAGTATTCCTCACTGAACTTGGCCCACAATTCAACCACTATCTCCTATTGAGTCTCCACATTACTTGCATAATAAATGAAACTGATCAGAGCCTTCAAGACATTGTTTTTCTAGAAATATGGAAAAGGTTATAGGAAACGGAAAATATAACTACAAAAAAAGCAGGGAAGAAATGAACAGAGGAGCAAGGGAACATAGGTACTCAAGGCAGGTAAGCTTTTCACAGGTATTTCAGCTGGATAGCAACTTCAAGCAATATAGTTTTATAAGTGTTTATTAAAAAAAGAAAGGAAGGAAGGGAAGAAGCTTCAGGAAAATAAATACAGTAGGGACTCTGAGTGAGGCAAATCAGAATGCTGCTTGGGGTCTTTGCTTCAAGTCCAGAGGGTCTTTTTTTATTTTCTGTATGAAAAGCAGAAAAAAAGGGAAATAAATAAATAAAGCCTTCAAGTTTTAAGCACACACACACAAGCATTCACACACACACATCCGTTCTCTCAAACACATTTCAGAAGTGCCTGAACTTCAGTCTACAGTTATTAATCCTGCAATCCACCTTTGAGTCTGTATCGCAGCTGTTTTACTTAGTTCCCCCATATTCTTCATTACTAAAACAGCTCAAAAAATTTTCTCATTGCTGAACATCCTTATAACATATTTTAAGACAAATCTTTTAAATAGGCCAATTGATATTTTTAGTACATTTGGTGAGTTTTGAGCAGGCAAATTTCTCCCTTTATATAAACAGCCAAATAGGCCTACTGTTTCACAGACTGTTAGGTGGAATTCTTATTTAATCAATACATTTACTACAGCAAATAATGACTGAAGACACATTTCATGTGTGTAGACAAAGTTAGAGTAACAAATTAAGTAATGACTGCTGGGAGGACTTTGCTAGTGTTCAGGTAAAGATTAATAAAGAAATCAAAAGTCATCAAAGTTAATATTCAAAAATAGAACAAGGCAAACACAACTGATACTTTACAAAAACAGGATTGAGAATTTCCAGAAACAAAGAATTTGTTTTGTGATAAGATGACCATCTATGACGTCTCAAGTTAAAAGAGTAACGAGAATGAAAGGTAATGAAATTGCATATATACTTAAGAGTTTAAAATGCCAGTAGCTTAACAAAAGTTCCTTCAAAAAAACCCCGAAAACATATCTATAATGGCTTGAGACACTCAGTTTCTGAAACTCCTAGAACAAGGACTCTTCAGAGTAAGTTTGTTCCTGTTGCAGGACATTGCAAAAGTGCAGAAGTACAACCACTAAATGGCTTTGCCTAAGGCAAAATAAGGAAGAACTGCCAGTAAAGAAATCCAAGAGCCCCCAGTTGGTAGGTCTGAAGCAACACAGATGAAGATTAACATTTATTGAGCTTCAAAATGCATACTGCATGCCACTGAAAGAAAACATGGACGTAGTCAAAAGTGGTTTAATTCATAAAATGTACCTAATCTGTAATTTTTAAAGAAAGTCAGTTCTTCATGTGAAGGAAACACACTTTCCAGATACTGAGATTTAATGGCCATTTTGACAAAATATTTTAAAACTATTATCAAACTATAATAATATGCAATTACCACATATTGCCATGTAATAAAAATAACTGAGAACCAGATGGACCAACACATGATAGAATTCTCAACATTTAACCTCTGACCACAATCAAATTTAGAATAAGCAAATGTCCGAAAGCTCTTCTTAGTTCATGAATGTGTCGACCTCCATGAAATGAGCAGATTCTGTTTCCATTTGTACCAGAAAATGTTAGTAACAGCCGATAAACTAGTTACATAAAAGTATCTTGACCCTAAACATATCCAAATGCATTCATTTAGATTATGTCCTTCCACATCAAAGAACAGTGAAGAGCAAAACTGGCCTCATACTGACAGATAATAGTCCTGAACACTGCCCTGCATTGCCTTTAGTGTCCCTGCCCAAGCCAGCACCATCCATCTTGATTCTTCTGTCCCTCTGCCTCCAACCCTTTGTTCTTTATCTTCCACTTCAGCCCATGCCTGTTATTACCACCCTTGCTTCAGCAGGCTCAAAGGGAAAGAACTAGGGTCCCAACCACCACGAAGCTCTTCTTCCCAGAAAAGTGATGGGGCAGCACGGGGCAGCCATGAATTGCGAAGGCCAGAGCAGTCCTCTCTCAGCTCACAGCACAGTGCTGCATGCTGAGAAGCAGCATCCAGCAGAGAGAGGGAGGGATAGAAGTCCTCTCTGAACAGATTCCAGCCCTCCGGTACAATCAATTCAGCCAGGGAGAAGAAGCTGTTTTAAGAAAGGTGATAGAGACCTTCACATCCAGACACAGTCCTAAAAGTGCCACTCTTCTGTATTACACCACCTGATACTATATAATGTTACAAAAATCTAGTGCCATTGTCTATCACTACTGGATGCTTACAGAACAAAGATTCAACACAATCCGCATAATACAGTTACCCATCAGCTGGGGACCTTATGAGAGCCAGATGCTCTCTTTCAGTGGAATAATGCTCCAGACAACATGTAGAAAACAGCACCAACTATTATGGTAATAGAATGACAGGAAAGTTGGAAGTATTGCATGGCAGCAGATTAACACTAAAGAGGAAGCAGCTTTCCCACTCTTCAAAATTCCTGAAAAGCAGAGAGCAAGTTCTAGTCAGTTAAAGAGATCTGAAGAACAAGAAGAACTGCCGATGACATACACTCAAATGAACAAAGTTCTACGAAGTTAAAAATACACGCTTTGAAAACATTCATGAGAAGGCAGAAAACTTCTACCTATGCTTAAGGACTGGAAAGTGAAGCACTGGTGGGTATGAGCATAGACAGACACTGCTGCTGGGCAGCATTAACTATTTGAAGGATAGAAATGTCTTCAGAAGTATTCCTTTTCTGCAAGAGACACCACTCAGATGGTTAAAGCAAATATGAAATAACATCATGCAAATAAGAGAATAATTTATACTTCCAGGAAGCTTCTTCCTTAAATAACATAGAATCATAGAATCATAGAATAGTTAGGGTAGGAAAGGACCTTGAGATCATCTAGTTCCAATCCCCCTGCCATCAGCAGGGACATCTCACACTAAACCATGTCACCCAAGGCCTCATCCAACCTGGCCTTGAACACCGCCAAGGATGGAGCACTCACAACCTCCCTGGGCAACCCATTCCAGTGCCTCACCACCCTCTCAGTAAAGAATTTCTTCCTTAGATCCAATCTAAACTTCCCCTGTTTCAGTTTGAACCCGTTACCCCTTGTCCTGTCACTACAGTCCCTGATGAAGAGTCCCTCCCCAGCATCCTTGTAGGCCCCCTTCAGATACTGGAAGGCTGCTATGAGGTCTCCACGCAGCCTTCTCTTCTCCAGGCTGAACAGCCCCAACTTTCTCAGCCTGTCTTCATACGGGAGGTGCTCCACTCCCCTGATCATCCTTGTGGCCCTCCTCTGCACTTGTTCCAACAGTTCCATGTCCTTTTTATGTTGAGGACACCAGAACTGCACACAATACTCCAAGTGAGGTCTCACGAGAGCGGATTACCTACTTATGGCTAATTGTTTTGTGTTTTCCACACACACCTGACTGGAAATCTTTGTGAGTATTTTCAGTAAGCAGATAAAGTACATGAAAGCACTATGTTAAGAATATGTACATGTGTGAAAAATATTATTAAAACAAAAATAAGTGAAGTTGAGACAATTCAGTATGCGATACATCTGAAAAGTCAGAAACATTTAACCTACAACCATGGACAGTTTCATTACTTCTCACACTCAGGACAGCATGCCGTATTTAAAAAAGCCTGATTAAACCTGTGCTATTTTTACTTTACTGATTTTGCCAATCTTTGTTTATTGCTGGAGAGAACACTGCATCCCACCCTCCTCAGGACTCGCATGCCTTTGTTACACTTCTGTAGCTTCACTCCAACTGTGCTAGAAATTATTTTCAGCTGGCCCAGAGGCACTGTCAAATGCTCTGCGCTGCCATGGGCAAGACCAGTATTTGATAGCTAACTTAGGATTCCTGCTGCCTGAACTGGTAGAGAACAAGCATGTGGCAGAAGTGATGAACTTGTTCTCCCGAGGGTAAGGTGCCAGCTGCACTATAAAAAAGAGATAGTGTGGAATTAATAGTGGCTTCACAGGCAGGCTATATATTTTGCCTTTCAACAGAGAAATATATGCCTTAATGGAAGCTAGAATGGAAGAATGAAGACTCAGAATGCAGAAAAGCTGACTGGTACCTTGCAAAATGAATTTCAGTTTTGTGTTCTTCAGTCTCACTACTGCAGGATGCTCTTCAGATGCTTTAAAGGATAGCTTGTGTTTAAATAAGCCTATCATCTAATGACAAACCACTACAGAACTGCTACAGAGAAGTAAAGAAGGCAACAGAAGCAAATTCTGCACATGGAAACTTTTGACTTATGCATGCAAGAAGGAAGAAGTGGGCTTATGAGAAGGATACAAAAGCAAATGCAGCAGAAGCTTTTTTGATGAGCTCGTGAGGTTCTCTCATGCATACAAAGCTGTAGAAAACAAAATATAACTGTGAGAGAAATTGTCTTGAAATATGTGGACAAGTCTGGAAGTACTGGCAGAGCAGAATGAACACGTATGACATAAGACTTGATGATAAGGAAAAAAACACACAAATTACAATGTTCCAAGATATTTCCTGAAGTTCTGGACCTAACAAACAAACTTCCTCAAAAAAATAAATCAATGTAGCACTGACACTTCATTTGGTTCCACCGACATTTTCCACCCACTCACAATCTATTACTGGACTGCTCACCACAGTTGGAAAGCACCCATGTAAAGCTTTGCAAGCAGCTTAAATTCAAGGCAAGAGGCCTTAAGAAGAATGTAAAACGGGAAGGAATATGAAAATGCAAGCAGACTAAAAGAAGGAATTCACTGACTACATTTTAAGAGAAGCAACATCTGATTTGCAAACCAACAAAAAAAGAACAAATGAAACAGCAGAAGTTAGGATAGAGGGTCCTTCAGAAAGGAGGTCTGAATACAAAATGGAATAGAAGGATCAAAGAGAAAAAGTGGATCTGAATGATATTAAAAAAAAAACGGTGCAAATGCTGGTTCTGGTCAGGATGTATGAAGCATGAAGAAAGCAAGAGTAAAAAATAACCCTGAGTCACTGAGTCAGAGTGACAATAAGGATAATGTTCTTGTCATTTGTGATAGAAAAGGAGAGAAGTGGAAAGAGTTCTGTTTTGAAATGATAAGATAATTAAAAGGCATCATGTTAGAGATCCAGCCTGAGACACAAGATTAGATGCAAGGAGCAGTAACACTGGTGGCAAGACAGATTTACAAGTCATCTGTATAGCTGCAACAGTAAAAGCAATGCAAGTCGCTAATTCAGCTGGAAACAGAGCATCAAAGGGGGGGGGGGGGGGGGAAGGGGGAGAAGGAAGGGAAGGAGGAGAGATTAAACCAAGAAGTTCAAGGCCACAGTCTTGGCAACTTCAATGACAAAGTATGAAAGAGTGAAGGCTGATACACTGAAAAGGGCATTAAAGGAGTCAAACGTAAGAGAAGACCAGACAGAGGATTATCTCAAAGTGACCATGAAGGTGCTAAAGTACAATTAAATCACACAAAACTAGCCACATGTCATGTCAGAGGCTAGAACTGCACCAACGACTGAACACAGGTAAAGCCATTGAGACTACTAGTCTCAATGACACAGTAAAGCAGTACACACAAATGTAGAGAATGAGGCATTAAACATCATCCAGATACAGCTCCTCTGAGTACAAGGAGCTGAACCATGACCAGTAGGTAGATCAGGAGCGTTTTCACTGATGGTGGTGGTGACTCTCCTCTAGGCTCAAATGGTGCACTGAGCACCAGTATCAGTAGATGAACTGTGCGAATCAAAGATTATTTCTCCTCCTTCATTTTTTATTTTAGGTTTTACGATGAAAATTGCATGTTGGAATATGTAGTTGTCCCATTTGCTATTGAGGAGAATTATTGACTCTAGGTTAAATGTCATAACAAGAGGGTAGTACAGGTAAAACTGCTGGGGATGACTCCTTAAGACACGACGTTTTCCCAAAACTGCTTTCTTATCTCATCTGCCTTCTGAACCAAGCGATGGGAAAAGCTGTATTTTCTGCTACACACAGACAGGAGCTGGGCTTCTCAACCTTTCCAGACCGATCCAGGGAAATCAGTTTTAGTTTCATCTCATGAATCACAAAGCGATTGATTCATCATATATACCTTACCTTCCCTGATAAAAGTGGTAACAACTGTGTAAATTAATGGTCAAGATTATGGTTTACAGGGATATACTGATGAAACAGTACACTTTCTGCTTTGAGTTGTTCTTGAGAACTGCAGGAAGGACGAGCTGACGAACAAATAGTGTCAAAGTAAGATCTCAAGACAGGAAACCACTGGAATAGCTACAACTTCTCTTGTAGCTTTGAGCAAGCCTGAAAGTCAAAAGTTTTTAGGAGGAGCTTTAAGGGAACGCAGAACATGAGATCTTGCATCAGGAAATAACAAAGGCTTGAAATTGTTGATGAAGTTCCCTCTGAAATTTGCTTTTAAATCCTCTGGTTACAACAGAACTCAAGTAGTATTCTTCAACATGGAATAACAAGGTCAAATTAGGATCTTCTGCAGAAGATCCTGATGTTATACTTGCTTTTCAGTATTTTTATTAACGAAAGCAAATATGAAGATACAGGTAAAAAATGTGGGGCAGACAAGCAAGGTAGAATGACAAACACAAATGTTGGTAAGAGAGTCAGACAGGGCAGCACTTCTCAGTCCCTGCCACACGCACTGCCAGAGAGATGGTGCAAAGAGCAAACAAAGTGTGAACCATCCATCCCTCAGAAACCCAACGCTGGCACAATTTTCAGTTGGTTGTGAGGTCAGACAGAAGTCACTGAGGTGGTTACTTAGTAAACTGGATCTGTTCTAATAAAACTAACCTTAACAAACCAGCAGCTATTTTCAGAGATGTCAAATTTCTACAAATGAAGAACGTGCACGTCCTGCAACACACGTGGGTGTGACAAAGAGAGAACTGCAGGTTAACAGCCCATCTATTTACACAAACAAGCAAATAAGGCAACGTTGTGGCAAAAGACGTAGCATAATTCTCACTTGAAGCCAGTTCTTCTGCAACAATCCTTCAAATCTGGCTTGTGGGATGGTTTACAGGATCAAGGGATGTTTTTTTCCTTAACACTCCAGCATCGGATGGGATTTATAGTATGCCTTCTTAGCCAATGCTTGAGAAATTGCACAGAAACCACTTGCTCAATTTAGAACCCAAATAAAAAAAAAATTAAAAAAATCAAAAGAACCACAGGGTTTTATCTATGTCTACAAATGAGAGAAACATGTCCATGTACAGCTTACAAACGGCACACAGAATCGGGTGAGAAAGTATCTTTCTTAGTAACACCCACATGTCAAACTATCTCCCCTTTACAAGAACTTCCCATTTCAAGAAAGGTAGGTAAAAGCCCAGGACTCAAGGATCCCACTTCCATGAGCAGGACTCATGCCTCTCAGATGAATCTGAGCAGAGCAGAGACAGTATTTGTAACGCTGTACCAGGACTACAAGCTACCGATATAAACACAGCCCTCCTGCTGGCAGACCAAGGAGAGCCAGGACTGTGGGAAGTACACTTCAGCAGCTGGGCACTTTTTACTACTACAGCAGGAAAAAAGCCTGTTGAAGTGGTGCCACCTCTAAAAGGAACTCAGAAGGCACAACCACACCTTTTCGGGTGTCCCAAGTTTTTAATAGAGGGCTTACTTTGAATATGAATATTGCTTTGGTCAGCAAAATCAGATCACAGAAACTATCCATTTAGCACGGAGAAACTTACCCATTCACCTCAGAAACCTGCCAGTATAAAAATAAGGTCTTGGTAAAGGTCCCTTTTTTTTTTTTCAGTTTTCAGCAGACCAACTTATATCCCTCCCTCCCCTGAGAGCGTAAAGGAAACAACTGCAACATCAAAGATCTTGTATAAAACCAGAAGTCAAGCACACACAGTATTTTACACAGGATGTTGGGAAAGAATGGCCCCACCGGACTACAGATGCTTTTCTTTCCCATTTGACATACAACTCTTTAGCATAAAACTCATCTGTAAACACAGGCTCGCCTGCAGTACTTCACAGACATCCTCAGGACAGTCCTGATGATGCCAAGGCATGGCCACCATGGGTAGATACACCTGCAGTGCCCAGACTCCCAGCACACTTTCATCCAATAGCAGCCTCACGCAGACCACAGCCAGCACGGTTAAGCCCTTCCTTAGTCTCCAGTGCCACGGCCATGGTGGCTGTGACAGGGACCCACCCCTGCCTAAAGAAATGCCAGGACATGCTTCACTACATCTCTTCCATAAACAGGGGTGGATAAGACTCTGCCCTTTGTTCATATAAATGGGAAACAGATCATCCACCACTGCTTGTGGTCAGTGAAAGATATAAATCTATCCTGAACAAAAAAACGTTTCTTGTTGATGTACTCATGAACAGAGCAGAAGAGAACAGGAGGAGAGTAGAGTGGAGTGGAGCAGAGTAGTCCAAATGCCCTTAAACACTGACAGGTTTGGGGCATCAACCACTCTCTAGGAAGCCTGTTCCAGTGTTTGACCACCCTCCAGGCACAGCCATGGTTCCTAATGTCCAGTCTAGACCTCCCTTGGCACAGCTTTGAACCAGTCCCACATGTCCTATTGTTGGACACCAGGGAAGGGAGCTCAGCATCTCCCTCTCTCTCCATCTCCTCTCCTCAGGAAGCTCTAGACAGCAATTGAGGTGTTCCTTCAGGCTTCTTTCCTCTGAACTAGACAAATCCTGAGTCCTCAGCTGCTCCTCATAGGACATTCCTTCCAGCCCTTTCACCAGCTTTGTTGCCCTCCTCTGGATGTATTCAAGGGCCTTCACATCTTTCTTAAAAAGATGGGGCCCAGAACTGCACACGATGCTCAAGGTAAGGTTGCACCAACACCGAATACAGTGTGGGACAATCACCTCTTCTGACCAGCTGAGCTAGCGCTTCCGTGACGACAACAAATCATGGAAAGTACAATTTGGGAAAATTTCAATGGACTACAACTCAGACCCCATACACTCAAGAATATTCCAGGGTTTTTTCACATTGTCATGTACGTATCCCTGTTTTACTCCTTCACTTGAAGGCTACAGTGAGGAAGCACTGGCTGGATGCTGTCTTATGTCTGTCTTGCTGGTATGTTCAGTGAAGCCACTTCTTATTAAATCCATTTTCTGTTGGTTCTAAGACATGGGTTTTGTCGTATTTACAGCATGTTGAAAGTATTAAAAATTGGAAGTTCTTCTCATCTGAGTGGTGTCTGATGCTGACTGATAAATTTTATAAGGATCATTTTTTGGTATAAATACCAAGTGGGATGCTGGGTAACCCAAGCTCACCCTGGTAAGCCAAAGAGAAAAAGACCTGCCAAGCCACACTAAGAACAGAAATATTTTGTAACTGCTTTTACTGAACAAACTGAACTTCAGAAAAACTCTTCTCAGTCCTTCAGTATTAGCTTCAAGTGAGGTCAGCTAGTTTCATGCAACATACTTAGCATGAACTTTTTAAAAAGTGCTCAGGAAGGGCTATTTTCAATATTCAAATTACTGCATGTGTGAAGCTGTAGCATCCACAGCTTCTAGAAAATGACAGGACTTTCAGTAATATACCAAGATGTGACACAGTTGTGCTTGAATTCTGCTTAGATTTGAACTTTTCCAGTTTTAAAGACCACTATTAAAATGTATTTATTCTTCAGTTATTTTTAATCATAATATCCCATTGAAGTTTGGGTCAAAATAAATAACCTGGCCCAAGGGCCCAATTTGCAGCGAGGTCCTATTTCAGAGTTTGCTGATAACCTCATGAAGAAATAATTAGAACATTTAAAGTGACAAATTAAAGCCAATGCAATTAGCAATAACCCTCATGATTACTTAATATTTTCTAAGTGCTTTTGAAAAAGCAGTGACAGGATTTTATGCTGCAAGATAAAATTCTATTCATGTGGAGAAGTGAATTACATATGTTTACCATATTAAACAGGGTGAGAAAAAATCGGATGCAGTAAAAGGATATTAATAAATTATCACTACAGAGTATTACCAAAGGAAAATGTCCACCCTGTCCTTATTCTGTCATGGTGGTCTGTGAGTCCTGAACTTAGTATGTCAATGGCCAGCCAAAACAGATCTCTCTTTCCATCTTCGAAAGTAGAGTACGATCAATTGAACCGATTTGGAATATAACATCTGATCAAAGAAACAGTTTAAAAACTAGTTTTCATGAAGGATTCTGTGGAGTAAACTTTTTTTTTCTGTAGAACACAATACAACTGCACGGGATCCAAGGAAAGTCTGGCCTTTGCTATAAAAACAAGCATGTACCAAAATGCTCTGAATTTTTTCCTTCTCTCTCAAATGCTATCATTCTTGGTTCTTCCCTGTTCTCAGAATACCACACAGCACAGTCTGAAAACAGCCATGGACCAACAATTGCATATTTGCAAATGCCCACAAATGTGTACATCTGCATTTGCACCCCACTGAAAGAACTCAAATCATCAATAAACCTTTTATTTTTTTTTTCTTCAGTCATCCCTTGGTTTTCTTTTAATTTAAAATCGTTTCAGAATAGGAAATTAAATTCTTTAAGAGTCAGTGCTACAGTGCTGCTTGGAGGAAAAAAAACTGTTGTACTTGAAATCTGTGAAAAGATTTCCCATCAACCTCCAGGTCTGGAAATAAGAATAAACTCATTAAATCCAAATAGACTACTGCTCAACTGAGAAACAACTCACTTCAGAAAATATGTATCTGTTGCACTGGTTAGAGACAGGAAATATTTTCTTCTTCTCCCCAGACAATCAGTAATAACGAATACACCTGAATAAAGTAAGGACATGAAAATGCACAAGATTTGAAGCAGCAAATCAATAAGGACTTTGTGCAGTATCATTTAAATGTGGGATGTGAAACAAAGTCCTAGTTCTATGCCTCTATGAAACACATACAACCAAAACCTAAGATCTTCCATCATAAATGCCTGATGTATTAAAAGGGCAAATTTATATAAAAGACCACCCTTCCTAACCGTTTTACAATACCAAATGTAACACCTAGTTTCACATGTGGACTACAGGCTTTCTGACATATTGACTCAGCAAGCCATGTACTTTGTATCCAAATGCAGGTAATATTAAAGGAAAATGTACAATCGCAGACTTTTCCCAACACAGAGCAGAGCATGCTCCTTTCCCTTTGCGTAACACAGATGCTCTTTCCATCCTCCCTGTTCCTCCAGCAGCGAGGGAACATTTCTTTCCCTCTCCATTGGCATGAAAAGGCCAGTGTTGGTTTATATGAGACCATTCAATCTCATTCTCATCTGCTACTGAAACACATTCTCTTAACATTTAGGAGAGGTTTTCTTCATACAGGATAGAACACTGCAAAGGAAACCATCTTCGGGAAAAAATCTGGTGTGCAGCTCAGCATTAAAATAGCAAATGCTGTTTGTTTTGATGGTTTTCTCTTTTGTGCCATGAAGATTTTATTGTGATTTCCTTCTATTAATCAGGCTGGGAATATAAAATGAGCAGCTCTGGCTATTGACTCTATTGGACTGGTGGAACCAACACTTCAAACCAATAAGGCACAGCCCGTATTTCGTGCAGCACAGGCAGACTGCACACCTCTGCTTGCTGAAACGCCTGCCGCTGTTGAATGGTAAATTCTTCTCTCCTGCCTATACATTCTCTTTTTCAAGTGTCTGAATGTTGGCAATACAGAATGTCTCAATCTGCCAGTTAGTTCATATCACCAGGCAGTACTGACTGCTTTTTAAGTCATTTGCAATTGAAATTTTGCTCATAAAAAGCATTTACTTAAAGCCACCACGATTGCTTCCTATTTTCTTAAAAATACTAGCAAAACCAGGTTTAAAGCAAAACAAAAGCATGCTTTGTTGCTTAGTAACCTCTTTTTTCTAAGTTTACAACTCTTTCTCAAGTTATTTGAGACTGGTTGACCATTCTCCAGAGAAAAAAATCTGGCAAACAGGTCAGCAACAAACGCTGTACTCCTCTATGCCAAGTAAAACAAATTTTCATTATTTTCCATTGAAAAAGCAGCAACAACTGCAGCGTCTGCCACAACATCTTTGTAGATTCTCACCAACTGAAAAAAATGATTGTAGCTGTCACAACCTGGACAGGAAAAATATCCAACAGGAGCTGAAGGGTTTCTGTAACTTTCATGGGCAGACTTTCAGCATCTTTGCCTCCCTTGTCATTATTTCATGTTTTGAAATCAGCTAGGATAACACAACCTCAGGTATAGCAGTATTTTCACATCAAAACCAGTCATCCTTGGATCGCTGCTCTTGTCGTGTATTTGAGCCAAATGGTCCCTAGGCTGGACAAAAACCCTGTGACCAAGGACACACAGGGGGACACAGTGTGGTTCTCCCCTATGGAGGCTGGAAGCAGAGCACCATGCTCACATAATGCTGTACACAGACACTGCACCACGCCATGCAGCGGCTCAGGTAGCTCAGCAGAACTTCAGCAACGTCAGCAACACACTCCATTGTCAGATGAAGATATCCTACCTATAGCTCCATACTTAGGGAAAACTTGTAGACACTAATGCTAGTCCTAGGCAGCTAACCATCCCATGGGCTTCACAGCTGTGCTTTCACTGCAAGAGTAGTGAAAGTTTACCATTTCCAAAAATATTCTACTTTTGACTGGGTTTTATCTGAAACTCCCAATTTTCTTTTTTGAATGCTTTCTTTTCTGGTTTGCAATATTTTATTAAAGATAGAGAACACCCCCAAATGTACTTGTATAGAGGTTTCTGCGACACATCTGGTTTCTTGTTCTTGGTCGCCTTTACAAGCTTCCAGTAAAATCCAAATTTATTCTGCAGCAGCATTTAAATTTCTTCCCATTGCCCAGCTCCTCAGAGGCTTGCAGAGTGGCTCAGTGAGTCCTGCTCTTGGGTGTACAAATTCAGTACACTGGGGAAATACAGGAACCACAGTTAAACTTCATCTTTGGCAGACTTCTGTTCAACTATTAGGACAACCTGAAAAATTTATTTAGAGACTTACATAATCCTGAGGCTACCACCTCAATATACTAATCTATACAAACAGCTGCATTGGAGAATATTGAAGAAACGTATTTAAACTGCAAAGTAATACATTCCGCAGTATTTAATTTTCCCAGATCCTCATGTATGTATGTTCCTATATACAGGTTTCATTCTCCATTCACATTACAGGCAATCTTGTAATTAAAATTTAATTAAATTTTAATTTAATTTAATTAAAAATTAAACATATATGCAAAAATTAAAGTTTGTATCAGACCCAGGGAAGATCATTATTATTTACATCAAATTTAAGGTGTCCTTTTTAAAAATGCGTAAGTTATTAAGTAACTACTAACTAACTACAGAGTAGTAACTTAATTACATATTTACTGGCTACTCTGACCTGTGTCTGCATTAGTCTTCTGAATGAATTTAAGTGAATGCTTGATTCAGTTATTTAACATTTTTTTCTCCAAAGTAATCAATAAAAAGAAGTCCTACAGGAAAAAAAGGCTACAGAGAGATCTGCTGTTTTCTAAATAATGCATTCCAAAAAATTTCTGATTCAAAGATGAATTCTAAAGCACGAGATGGAGCTTGTGGAGACTTCTCCGCATGAAAGGCATCTGTCAGGATGGAGAAAGAAAAAAAATAATCTAGTAGCATAGTACCATGCAATACTGAAATGATAATTGCTTTTGGTTTGAAACACAGAATGTTGTATCTGCGAAAAAAGACTCAGGTAAAATGTTTCAATACCCTCTAAGAAGTAAATAGGGTTTTTCTTTTCAGTAAACAGAGAAATGTTTCATCTTTCCCTTGAACATACCTGAATCCCTTCTGTGTTTGTTTGTTTCTAATTCCACTGGTAACATTTGCATCCCTTTTCCCTTGTATGGTGGCATACTAACGAGAAACTTTTGAAAAAATTAAAAGGACAAAAACAAAAAGAAAAAAAAAGAAATCAATGAAAGAACACAATGTTAAGAAGCAGTAATGTTTAAGAGGGAATCAAAGGAAAGGAGAGCAGCTAAAAAGACTGAAAAAAGATAAAGGGCAAAGGATTTAAAAATTAAACAGAAGGAAAAAGATTAAAGAAAGAATGGCAAAAGGCAATGCAAAAGGATTTAAGAAGCCAGTATAAAGAAAAGACATTCCGTTATGAGAAAGGAATAGCAACTACTAGGGGAAAAATACTTGAATATAATGAATCAAAAAAATTAATGAAAAAAGAAATTAATTAAAAAGCAAACAGTTAAAAACTTTCCTTTTTCTCCATGAAATACAGGAAATAAATACACAACATCCAGTCAAATTTTAAAAGCCTTTTTCTATTATATACAACATCATTCAACAATCTTTCTGCATTAGTCATTTTAGTGATATGAAAATAGAATACAAAGCAATGTGATGCCAATTATCTTCTATACAGCTATTTCTATGCATCATGTGCAAAGCTGAGAATAAAATGCACCCCTATCTAAAATATCAAATCCTTTTACTTTTATTTATATAGCATTAAAATTCCAGGAATTTGTCTACTTTATATAGGATTTCAACAGCATTATGAAGATGGTTCATTAAGAGTTTCTAAAGGGTTAATTATGCTTACAGCTGCTTCTTTTACTGTCAAAAGTAGTTTATGGACAAAACTACAGTAACCAACACTTAACTGGACTTTGTAAAATTTACAATTAAGTTAGCACTAATGCACTCAACCCCTTTAAAACCTTTTAATAAACATTCTCTTGCTACAGTGGAAATACTTTCTACCTCAGCAAAGATACACAGCATAGAGAAAAGTTGGAAGAAATGCAACTCAGAAGATAGGAAACACAAAGACAGTTCAACGGTGGCACCTTCGTTTGAACATTATACATTATATACATTGTGATTTTTAAAAAATTTATATAACTTAGGGAATTGTTAGTTATTCCTTTCCATATTTACGTCACATACCCCAATTTTCTCTCAAAGCCAGTAACGTACCAAAGCCGGCAACTTTTGTCATCTACACAGCCTGCATTTAAAGATAGTAATTTTTTTTTTCTTTTTTTTTATTATTATTTTTTTTTTAATTTTCATGGACTATTTCCCTGCTCCCTGGTTTTATTAGAGAAAGTAAACAGATTTTCAAATTTTACTTATTTTATATGCCACTTACCGTGTCACCCCTTATTTCTCTGCTCTCAAAACTGATCTTTTTAATCTCAATTCGTATGAAATCATTTCCATGCCTCCAGTCATTTTGAGTGGCCTTTTCTGGACCTTTTCTGTTCCTGCAATACTTTTTCCACGATGAAGTAACCAGCCTACACAGACTCCTCAAACTGAAGGCATAGCATCACTTTATTTAAATGCATTCTAATGCCTGTGGGAATATTCTTCAGACCACTCACAATACCACTACTTTTTTCTTTTTGGACATGACAATATATGTTGAACAAACATCTTCTATGACCAGAACAAAATAACACCTAGGTGTCATTACTTGGTGGAAGAATTTCAGATGCGTAATGAGAAGTTGTCCAAGCTCCTTCTCAGCATGCGTTGCCGTTTTGCATCACTTGTTAATTGCCTACTGTGTTGAAAACTGATCATTAATGCAACTTTTTGTTTATGCATTCCATAGCACTCGGTAAACTAGGCAGGTAACATAACCTCTTCTCCTAATTATACAATTTCCTTTGCCAGTCTGAAGGATGTAAGATCAACCAGTCGTCCTTGTTTTACTAAAATGCCACACAGTCTGAATGACTGGAGGAGCACAGTAAAAATTTACAGAAAAGACACTGGATTTCATCAATATTATTTTTCAAGCTTTTTAATTTGTAAGAATTAACCAGACTGTAAACAAAATTACTATTAAAATAAGGCTTGAATTTGTTTTTTCAATGCAGTAATTTCCACTGCTTTGCTCATTTCTCCATCTAATTACTTAACTATTCAATTCTGAAGTTGCAAACATTGCCTTGGTCAGCTCTGTCCATTGTCCTCAATCTCAAGTCAATTAAAAAAAGAAGAAAAGGAAAAAAATACCATGAACAGAAATTTGCAAGCTGAAAACCACACCTATTACAACAGCTGTGCCACCAGAGATTGCTCTAAATGGTTTTTTGTTCCATCCCCACCTACCTTCTCTTTAGACAGAAGACTTGCAAAGCAGGACATTCTGGACAGATATCAGCACATAAAAGCATAGAACGGTTTGGGCTGGAAGGGACCTTAAAACTCAGCTAGTTCCAACCTTCCTGCCATGGGCAGAGGTACCTTCCACTAGACCAGATCGCTCAAAGCCCTGTCCCACCTGGCCTTGGAACACCTTTCCATTTGACTGGTAAGTTTTCCATAAACAGTAACTTTGGGATTAAAACTTTAGCCCTGATTAAAGGAAGCGCTGTAAAATGTGAAATCAAATCACACAAGCCCATGAGAAAACAGAGATGTCCCACACAGAGCGGACAACAGTCCTGTGTAGAACAGTGTTTATACACATAGAGGTGATCATACAGTATCTCTGTGCTGCAATGTGCTGGGAGAACTTTTTGCAAGCCCAATGAACAAGTGTTTTTCATTTCAGGCGTCGGGGGGCATTAATCCAACTATGAAAGGCACATGAATTACTTCAGCTACACAGAAATTAGTTTTCACTCTTCACACAGCTCATCTCAACATGTTCTTTTACTTGGTCCCCGAAATACTACAAAGCCAAAGAGAAGTGCTGACAGTTAAACAGTATTTGATGTGTATTCCCTATAGGATTCTTTCTGAAGAAGTCACTCTAATTTTAAGATCAGTGTAACTTTACAGAATGTACATAGGGTGGGTTGCCCTGGATCAGGGAGCAAGCACTCAAGGTCAGCGCAATAAGCAACAAGTTTTCTAGTAACTTACTTCAGCAGAGCTAACTAATACAGCAAATATATTAAATAAAGCATTGATACACATACCAAACCATTTACTGGATTAAACATACTAGGACTTAAAACTGATACAGCTTTCATATACATTTAGCTATGGTACTGGTATAAGCATGTTGAATCTTACCAAGTAACTTTCCAGTTATGGCTATATATCATTCTGGTTTAAAATTCCTGAAGTTTTCTCAATGTATATATTTTTATAGATGTATATGAATCCAAAATTATCTTTTACTAGTGTGCAAAATGTTACAGTAACACAGATGCACCAGATTGTCACTTTGGGGGACAAATAGGTCACCGAGAAGTTTTGTTTCTCACATATTTTTCTTCTCTGAACAACATACAATTTAAATAGATGGCATTTACTGAAGAACGTTACAGCAAGCCTTCAATTAAAACTTTTTACGTTAATTAAAAGTCAAGGACGATGGATCATAGAGAGGTAAAGCACTAAAATGCTGGAGAATGCTCCAAAGCGGCGTAAAATTTCGCAAAACATAACAAGGCAAAATTCAAAGAAGGTGCCTAAGATGAGTACGAATAAAAACAAGTGATGGAGAGCTTCATTTGTAAAGCAACCCCACTGCAGCTGAGAGAGAGGAATGCTGCAAAAGATCTGTGACAGCTTTGTAAGAAACAAATTTAGAGTAGCTGTACGCTAAGAAATGCTGAGTTCAGAGGTAAAGGCAAGAAGAGAAATGAGAGTGACTGCAGCAGCAGGTACAGCTCAGGACAGGTTCTGTGCATGCAGGCTGTGCACAAAATGGACTGTGGAGGAATGAGAAGTGAGGGACGATGTGAGAAAGGGGAAACACGAGACAAGAAAGCAAGCAAATATGCATAGTGGGACAGCTGCAGGGGTTCAGAGGCACTGCACAAAATCCGTGTCAGTGGCAATGTGACTATCTTTAGCAAGCCCAGGCACATAGCAACACTTTCTTTGTCACATTCCGTATTTTGAAGGTTTTCTGTACCTAAGATACAGAAAGCAAAATAAATTTATTTGCTAAATGGAAAGATTGCATTCTACAAAAGCTAATGCAAACTGCCAGAAGCCAGGTGGGCAAATGAGAAGCTCCAGCCCAGGCAGAGAAGGCAGAGTAATGCTCAAGTTTCCAGTTGGGAGTCAGATAAAAGTAGGAGAAGGATGAAAGGGAAGAGAACTTAGAACAGCATGCTTCTTGGGCACAGCAAACAAGAAAGGAGGAGGAGGCAAAGAAGAACAAGCAAGCAGCGAGAAGCTGAAGACATAGAAATGGCTAGGGAAAATAAATGGCACTTAACAAAATTATCTGAAGAGATTACATATAATACAGATTATTATTATTTATCTATTTGTTTGCCAGAGGAGAAAAGCACAGTATTATGCTGGAAAAAGGAACTGCTATTTGCACAGGAAAAAGCAATTAGCGCACGTACAAGGGCTCCCTTATTGTTCTACCTTCTTATCCCAAGTTCCAGTAATATTTACATTGCATGACCTCAAACAGCTATACAAGGGAAAATCCTGCTTATAACAGTCACACAAGAAGCCCTACTCAGATGTTAGTTTCATGAAACATCCTACCTGACTGAGCCGACTTTGACTGCACACACCTGTGGCAGCTGCGCTTCCTTGCTTCAAAGCCCACTTAGTTAAGGGCTTCCCACTTGTCTTTTCCCAAATAGAAACTGATGAGTTTGAGTTCAGAGATGGAATACTGATAAATTCCTTTCTTTTCCAGATCATCCTTATTGCATTGGGTTTGATTACGTGATAGTGAGAGATACTCATGGGAGCATAATTAATTAAAGCAGCTATATGATCAAAGACTGTTTTCTTAGAAATGAAATAAAAACAACTTCCCTATTCAGAGATGACCAACTGCTTCACTTTCTTCTGTAAATACAATGACTACTTTTGCCTGTCTAAAGTACCACTCATTTAGAAGAATGTTGCAAAGTCATTCTTTGTCTAATGATTTCAGCCCACTTCTTAATTTCACAATATCAGGTATTTTGCTTCTACAGAGCTGAGGACAGACCACTGGGATTCATATAGCTCTTTCCGTGTCATAACAGTGCCTTACAGTGCTCTTAAGATCTCAGCTAGCTGGAACCTGGGCTTCTTCTCCAGCAGTTGTTATTCTAGGAGGTGGACTTTTTGCACCCAGCCACACTTCACAAGGCAGATGGAGGCTACATCCCACGGTGTAGCAGTTTGAGCACCTACCTCAAATTGGCAGTGTTCACCTCTGTTTACGAGTCAAACAATCTACAGATTGTAGTGATGTTAAGACAATCAAGTCCCTTCTGTCTTTCCATTATTTCCACTTCATTACAAGACTATTCTTCGCTCTTTAAACTGACTTAAGAGCTATGCTTGGCATTAAAACAAAACCACCTTTATCAAGAAAATACTCGCAATCTTACTCCAAAAATTTTACTGTCGAATTCTAGGAAACAATCAAAAGTTTTCAACATAGTAATTTTACTCCAAACTTGCCTCACTGATTTTCATTAAGATCTATTATTACATAAGAAAACATTATCTATTAATCATATAAAAAAAAAATAACTGAATCAACAACTGCAATACTTCCATCCAGAAGTATCCAGACAGAAATGTCACAACAAGCATTTTAATTTTACTCACTGATCTAATTTACAGTTAATTAACTGATTTATAGTCTCAACTGATTTTATTTCTTAATTCTCCTTATTTTCTACATGTATTTTATCCCACTTCTTAATAACAGATGACATGAAACCATTCCAGCAAGAATTGCCTACAATGTCTATCATTATACGATGCAGTGCAAGCAACAGCAGTAAATACAAGATATGCCTTAATTTCTTAAAGCTAAAATGTGTATTTTAAGGTTCTTTAACCATTACAAAACTGGTTGAAGTGGCACCGACTAAATGACCTTGAAAAGCCATGCAGTTTCAGGCGAGGCACGTTGGCGGGAGGACACTGAGCCTGAGAAGGTTCATCTCACCACTGCTCCCATCAGGGTGTGGGATGGGTTCATCTCAAGGCACTGCACTTTGTAGGGAGGGAGGTGAGAGAGATTTCAGCAATAGAAACCAAGCCGCTAGCACAAATGATGGGAAAAAGAACTACCTATGCCTCAGAACAAGGCTTCTTAGCTTCAAATTTCTTGTGTCTGTACATGACTGGAAACAGAAAAGCTCTGGAGTTTTGGAGCTGTGCAACCAGCCACAACCAGGACCTAGCAGGAGAAAAAAAAAAGATTTTCTCTCCAAGAAATTCCATGGAATATTTCACCAAAAATCCTATTAGGGTACATAGCGTAAAATATTCACATCGCCTCCTGTTAGATAAGCAGAAGCTTTAGACAGACACACAGTGACAGTCAACACATTTACGGAGAGTGATGGAGCTGCAAGTGTGATACAGGAATTGGTAAGTTTTCCAGGCTTGGCACGCAGATGACAGGGTTTACCATTTTGACCGGGGCTCTCCTATGGTGAAGCAACGCAGAGTATCTTGTACAATTTGGCTAACGCAGTAAGCTGACAAATAACTACAGGATCCCAATGTGTAAAGGGATTTCCCTTTGCTGTTACCTACTTTCACCATTCCCATGTGTTTGAACAATGCCATTCCTCATGTTTTGTGATCTTACTTTTCATATTAATCTCTACATCATTAAGCATCAATAAGAAAGAACCAGAAGGAATGAAATTTAACGTAAAATCTTTTAACTGACATTAAGGTGTGCCACTTTTGGAGACGGTTTCTTTCCGAATAACTTTTCATACAGGTGAAATTTAAAAAGAGAGCTGAGAGTATACGACCAAATGGTCTGGGCATAACTCTGATGGTTTTTTTTTCCTTGAAAATTCAAATGATCCCTGCAGGCAACCGACAACTGCAAGATCTGTGGAATGTGCTCTTTGAACTGTACAAAAGCCTTCAGCCTTTCGTGCATTGCTGCAAACAAAAACTGCCAAGTGCAATTATTTCTCAAATTTAATGTTATGGAAGTGCGGTGTCGTTTTTTTCACAGCTTTGAGAACAGCTGTAGAAAAACCGGGTTTACAGGAGTATTTCCCCACAACAGTTGTACACTGCATTTATCACCTTCTGTAAACAACTGATACAAATGAGCACCAGTCAAATCTCAAAGAGTGCCACTCTTTCTGCGGTGCTCTTACAATTATATTTCTATGGAAAGAATCAAAGGAAGAAGTGGAAGGAGGCCTCCCAAGAATGATTTTTCATCCTTTAGCCTTTCTGACAGAAGAAAAAACCCACAACTTATATCAGAAGCACCAAACAGTGCTGAGAGAACAACAGAAGCTTGAAAATTCATAGTTCACTTACCACTTTTTTTCCTTAACCTCCACTGCTCTATCTAATGTTCCTGCCAACATCCACATGCTAAAAGGTAGCTTGGTAGATATATTACAAAATACTAGCACAGCAATCTAGATGACCTTGTCTGCATCTGTAGTTCTAGCAAGAACTGCCTTGTTTTTGAACACAGATGTATTCAACTTGCTGAACTGAAAGCGTTCAAACTTTACTCACTGAATACAGACTCAGTAAGATGACTTTTATTATTGACTTCAGCTAGATCTGAGATTTTTAAGCTAGAGATGACACTAAGGTGAAACCAACTGCCCTTAAGTAAGTCTCCATATCTGAAATAAACGTTTCCCAGCCATGAAGACACCCAAATTCAAAACAGTCATTTTTGCTTGGATTGCAGAAGGGCCTTGCTTTAGAAAGCAAGCTATTCAGTTCCAGTTTAAACTTCACTGCAATTCAGACATGAGATGGAGCACTGTCTACTCGCCAGCTTATTCCCAAAGCAGACCTAAGCTCCTAGGTCTCACCCAGGATCCCTTGCCCACACCCACATGTAAAGTTAGCCACAATATCCTGTTTCAAAGCTGGATGAGAAGGGACCTACAAAGAGTCCTATCCAAGAGGAGCTCTGCCTTCAGGACTCTCCTCCTCAGCTGGAGCAGATTCAGTAACAGCTCATGAAAGCCTCTGCAGATCCAAGCTGTGAAACAGTCCAGGTGCATGTACCCTCTGAATGCACTCCTTAACTGGTAACACATGAAGGTGGGCCACTGCATGGCAACAAAATAAAAAGAAATAAATAAAAACCCCCTAAGAAATGCGATATGGAATCCAAAAGGAGATCGAAGGAAAAGGAGCCTAACTCTTCAGCTCGATTATGTGGACGGGAAGGACCAGAAGAAGGCATTCAGTATGCTTACAACAGCTCCTTTAGCCAATCTCCAGTTGGCTGCTATAAGGAACCCTCAGTCAATAGAAGCAATGGCATTTTTTTCAAGTACATAAGGAGGCTGAATACACGAATCACCTTGCTTGTGCCACACCTTTACTTTAGCCACACTTACGTCATACAGGCAAAAAGTCATTCTTAATCATGAGGTGTCACATTTCTGCTCCTGAGCTGCTGCAGTTTACATACAAATGCACTGTGTGGGACTCGACGATCTTTAGGGCCTTTTCCAACCTAAATGATTCAATGATTGTGTGTCCTCTGGCACAAAGAACAACAGAATCTGGACCAAAGTTAAGCAGAGCACCTCTAAGCTACTAAAGGGCTATGTAGAGCAAAGGAAATTAAAAGCCAGTGCCCCAAAGAGATGTTCCCACAAGAGAACTGGGGAACAAATCCATTTAATTCAGGCATTAAGAAAAAAATGAAAAGGACTTACTGCAATGGTGCCAAGGAAGATCAAATTCTTAGGGTATTCAAACGCATTTTGTGTCACTGCTCGAAGTGAAGCAGCGCGCAGCACCATGTACTGATAGTCTGTGCTTTAACAGAACCATATTCTTGTCATACTTTAGGCAAACATCTACATGCAGAATGACGACAGGACTGTCACGCACACAGGCAAGATGGATCAAGGCACAGCCACTGACAGGGAGCAGACCCCTCTCACATGCCAGGACATGTTTACTTTTCCAGCAGCAACAGACAGCTCCTTCGCAGCAACTGCAGCAGCGCAAGTTGAATGTGCGGTAAGCCACTGATTCACCAAGGAGGTCGGTCAGTGGTGCACTGTGTCAAATGCTATCACTGGGCTTCCACCGATGCTATAAACTGCAAAACTTTTGTTTCATTTCAAAATTAGAAGAGATAAAATCTTCACAATTTCTGTGGTCTGAAGTGCGGAGTATGTGGATGGAGGAAACCTTGGGAGTTTGACGAGACAACCTTTAAAAGTGCCTTCCAAACCGAACCATTCTGTGATTGTGAGTGACTAAGAGTACTGCTTTGGTAGAGGCAACGTCACACTGAACACCTTAGAATCACAGAATATCTCAAGCTAGAACTTTGCCTTCTGCTTGCTGTTTGCTTGCTACTTGCTTGCTATTCGCTTGTTTGCATCAAACATGGACATATTTGCCATTTTAAAAATAGAATATATCTCACTGTCTTTTCTTTAACTGTCTTTATGGTAAGTGAATCTTGGTCAAGCTTCAGTGTTAACATGCCTTATACAAACACAGAAGAGCAGACCACAGAACTGCTAGTGATGAACATAATGACAGTAAGAAGGATGTGGTCTCAAAAGTTCATGGTAAATCAAGCCAAGCCAAGCAAAACTTGCAATGGAGAAACTGCGATGGATTTTGAATGGAAGAGTGCAGGGGCACAGTTCCTCCTTGCTAAGCTTTTCAGCAGGACAGCAAAAACCCAAATAATAAGTATGTTCATGGGTTTTTAATGGCATTTCATGTAAAAAGCAACAAAATGTAAGTACACTTACAACTTCATGAGTGAGAGGACTGCACTCTGGGAGGCACAAGAGTCAGGCAGTTGCTGTTGCAAAGACACAGTTGCTTCTTTTAAAAAGTTACAAAATAAGCTGAAAAACAGCAAAGTCTGTCATCAAAGCAGACACAAACACTAAAAAATAAACAAAAGCATACTCTATTTTTGATCAGTTTCTAATATCTGTAAAAAAACCAAAAAATTGTTAATTTACCATTGATATTGCTAAGCTTTTTTCAGGTAAATGAAGTACGTCTCTTAGTCTTCCTATTCTTCCATCAATACGGCAAGCAAATGTCAGTATTTAAGAGAGAAATCAGTAGAAAGGTTTGCTGAAAATAAAATAGGGATGATAAAGTCAATTGTTGAGAAGAAAAGCACTTTATTAGTGATTTGCATAAGAGTAGCGTTGCCTCATTTCCAAGATGTAACAAGCTTGATTCTAGATCTCTTAAATATACCCTTGCTGAGGCCACTCTAGACACCCAAGTGCCACAAAGGCACAAAGTCTACACCTGAAGATGCTTCCATATATTGTTTATGTGGGAAGTGTAAGAAAGGCATGTGGAAAGCAAACATGGGATAATCTGTTCCTCATGAAGGTTTCCCCAGACTTGTCAGAAATTTGTCTAATACCAGTCATTCCACTCTTGACACAAAGGTTTCAAACCTGTTGATCCATGTGGAAGCGTTAGTGCAAACCTGTCTATCTTTTGTACTTCCTAAAACATGCCTGACTAAAAGAAATCTGACAAAAAAAATCTGCTCTCGGGTGGAGAGCTTTAATGCCAAACTTTAGCCTAAAGCATACTTCAAAGCCCAGATCTTAATCTTTGAGGGTGGAAGAAAAGGGTTTATGATGGTTTTCCAGTTTGAACATTCGTGCTGCAAGTGTCTGTAATCCCCTAAACAAGAGTATTTGCTTTCCTCCAATTCCCAGATTCCTGTAAGTAAATAACAACCCAAGCTTTTTGTAGTACCAAGTCTGGCTAGTCCACAACTTTGGTACTCCTCTAGGTAAAGGCTAGTGGATGCAGTTCTGAATGAAGGGAGTTAACATTTTAATACTGCAGAAGACAATAAGAAATAACTCCCAACTTTTACTACAAGCTATAATAAAAGAATTCACTAATGGTCTCTGCATTCCAGATATCAAGTCTTGTATCATCTTTCTGAATTTTTTCTTAAAGAAAAAAGTCAACAAAGCCCACTAGAAGCTGGCTAAATGAGCAATGCATCTCAGCCAGGGGACAGTTAACTATAAAACCAAAGAATAAATGAATCACCACGACTAACAGTTTCTGGAAGGGGCCCTCCAACAGAATAAGAAAATGGAAACCAGTCACAAATTTATAAAATGCCTTTAGAAAGCAGATCCCCCACAATGAACCACAGTTAGTTCAAAAGGAAATCTCCCATCCCCTGCTCTTTTTTTATCTTATCCTACAAGTCCCTCCCAGTGAAAGTGTATTTCTCTTCTGTGGGCTGTCAAGGTTGTCAAGAAGAGGGCCATGTGTTTTACAGAAGAACAAAGTTAAGAAGATTCATGGATTACAGAGAATATAAGGTCAGAAAGGACTACTAGATCATCAAGTCTGACTTCCTGTAATATCACAGAACTAAAATAAATAGAAATAAAATTTCAGTTACCTTATTATTGAGACCAAACACTTAAGAGTTGATTGAAGAATAAATTCTGTTTCAGCAAAAACAATTGTTTCATGCCATGCTTTTTCTGTACTAGATTAAAAAGCTCTTTAGAGCACCAGATATCTTCTCTCTGTGAAGGTATGCTGTAATTAAGTCACTTCTCAAACATCTTTTTGATAAGGTAAACAGACTGATCTCCTTAAATATTTCACTGCAAGGCAATTTTCAAGCTCTTAAATCACTTTCACAATTGTTTCTGGCACCATCTCCAATTTTCCAAAAGGATTTTTTCTTTCAGACGTGGCCACAAGAACCATAAGCTAGAATTCAGTCTTGTTTACCATGAGGTATAAAAAGATAAATTCACATCTTTGCTGACATTTGGTTGCCTGTACACCCCGCACAGTTCTTTCTCTTTTGCACAGCATACTCTGTTTCTCTCCTCAGGAAAAACGATTGTATGAATGATATTTTTTTGTGACTGAGCAGTGTACAAACAAGTATCAGCAGAACTTGGCAGTAACAAGGAATCTTAACTAGCTGGCCATCTTTTTGGAAGGGAGACAGCAAGACACAGGCTATCCAGAAGTGTGCTGGCAGCCATTTTTCAGAATAGAAACTGAGGAAAACACCCAAACCAAAACCCATTTTTGATTCTACATCAATCTTCAACCTTTGATTCACTGGCAACATGAAAATTGAGGGCAGCTTGGTTGAAAGAAGCCAAAGAAACCGTAAGATGGGAGAATTCCCATTTCTAAGGAAGGGAAGGGTAAGGCAGGATAGGAAAATTACAGAAGAGCACTTGAATAAATGAACTGGTGGCCAAGACTGCACGAATGCTAAATCAAAGGGAAGAAGAAAGAGTTCAAGAGAGCTGGCAGTGCCATAAAGGAGTAACATTAAAGGCATAAGAGCAAACTAAGTCAATGTTGAAAAGGCTAAACCAGAAACTCTTCCAGCACCTGCAACTTAAGGACTGTAGTGACAGGACAAGGGGTAACGGGTTCAAACTTAAACAGGGGAAGTTTAGATTGGATCTAAGGAAGAAATTCTTTACTGAGAGGGTGGTGAGGCACTGGAATGGGTTGCCCAGGGAGGTTGTGAATGCTCCATCCTTGGCAGTGTTCAAGGCCAGGTTGAACAGAGCCTTGGGTGACATGGTTTAGTGTGGGGTGTCCCTGCTGATGGCAGGGGGGTTGAAACTAGATGATCTTAAGGTCCTTTCCAACCTTAACTATTCTATGATTCTATGATTCTATGACTGGAGTACAGATCCCTGAACACAGGTATGCAAGAGAAAAACGTGACAGTATAGGGTCAAACTCAGAATGGCAAAAACAGAAAGTGAAATATAACTTACAATAAAAATTCAGTGACTAGCGAGAAAGCATTTTTTACAGTTCTTAATAGCAATAGGAAAATTCAAGCAAGAGTTGATCCGGCTATTTGCAGAAGATACAAAGACAAATACATTTTGCTTCGTTTTTGATGTAAAAGTCCAGTACAATCTGATGGTTAAAACTAGTGAGAAAAAACAGGAGTACAATAGGAAAAACAGATCAAGAGACCCTTCACTAAGATGCTGTCAGATCAACTCAGCCTAATCAAGCTTATGCTTAGGAGAGGTACGAACATGATGTTGGCTTGTGCTGTGAAGCCAGTTGAAGAATGCCAAGCTCCAGTGTGTGACTGCACTGAAATTTTGCTAACCTGCATCTATAGCTACTTAAACCAAATCAGTGAAATTGTAAGATTTTAAAATAATCTCTTCTTTGAAATTGATTTTTAACTCAAATCAATCCAGTGCCTAAGCGTTCTACTTCTTGTTCCCACTAACAGCTGCACTGCCTCAATAGGTAGGACAGTGAACTGCACTGCAAAGGACTCTTAAAAGAATTAACTGAAACTCTCACAGCCATTAGCAACTTTTCAGAACCTTTAGAGAAACAATGAAGTTCCAGAACAATGAGAAGGGAAAAATCTGGTGCCTGTCTTAAAACGGTGAGAAAAGAGAAGGTAAGGAATGCCAAACTTGTCCAATTAGTTTCAGTTCCTGCAATATTCTTAACAAAACAAGAAGATTTTCTTTTCTTTTTTGCAGCAAGAAAATAAATACCTGCCAATATAGTTTCGTCATGAGCAGAATCTGGCAAGCCAATTAAATTTCTTCTTCAATAGCAAAATAGTTTGTGAGTGGGAAAGAAGCAGCAGATGACATATAAAAAGTAGATTACTCATAAAAAGAAGTTAAGGAAACAATACCTAAATTCATAGAATGATAGAACCATAGAATGGGTTTGGTTGGATGAGACAGAGATCGCCTAGTTCCAACCCCCCTGCCATGGACAGGGACACCTTCCACTAGAGCAGGTTGCTCCAAGTCCCATCCAACCTGGCCTTGAACACTGCCGGGGATGAGGCAACTGGGCAACCTGTGCCAGGGCCTCAGCACCCTCACAGAAAGGAATCTTCTTCTAAATTTAACTATTTCCTAGGCGGATACAGGCTGTACATTGCCTGCCCAGTCACAAAGGTTACCCTCACCTTCAACTCCTGTTCCTATACATGACACTCTTCTACCTCACTACTACCCTATAGTAACTGAGTAACATCAGTGCTGTAGTACAGACCCACGAGAAAAATGCGAGTTTGGATTGATGGACTGGTGCCTATTGATTTGAGGCAGCACAGAATATCTTGAATGAATGGTGGCAATTCACTTTTTATACACTGAGAAGTATAAATACTTGGTTAATAAAATAACAAATAAAAAATACACTTTTTAGGAATATACCTACAATTACAGAAGCATAGAGACTTAAAAAATATGTTATGTAAATAGCACTTTAGAGAAGAATTTAGGCAAGGCACCTCAGGACAAGAATAAATACATAAACTGATTGAATTAAAAAACAAACAAGCAAAAAAGCCACTGAGACCTAGATATGTAATATTTGTTATTCCTTATCACTGAGGTAGAATATCAGCAAAACTACAAAATTAAACTAAACTATTTCCTGTTTTCTGGCATACTGAATTAAAGACGGTCTTTACCTTTTAAGATTAAATTGTTTCCTTGCATGTCCATAATCTGATTCTACCTTGATCATCTATTTGATGTTCTTTACCAAATCAGTCACAACAAGCAGCAGAAGCAGAAACCATTTCCTAACTCACTGGCTATCAAGCATTAAAAAACGCTGCTTCTGGATTTCATATCCAGCTGTTTCCTAGACACCATCCATTGTTCTGTCCATCTTTGATGCATATGTGCTGTGGTCAAGTTAATGCTGCTACTGAAATCTAGAATTTTGCATTTCTCAAATGCAGCCCAAACACTGCATCTATAGTTTTTTTGGCATTTAATTTCCCAGGTTCCTTTTAGGGCAAAAAAAGGAAAAAGTCCTTAAGGCAATATAAGCACTTAATCCAACTCAAATACTAAAGAGGACATAACCTTTTAAATCATCTTAAATATTTACGATGCCATAAGCTCTTAAACTTCCTGGAATACTTAGCCTTCCTTAAAACCTCACAGTACTCAAAGTCCCTAGAGCAACATAAGCACCTAAACTGCTTCAAATCCTTCCAAAGGACACAACCTTTAAACCAACATCCAGGGTCTCATTTTTAGAAATATTTTTGTTTCTTCAGGCACAATTCTACCTGCTTTTGTCCACAAACAGGTAGCTATTTAAGTACTATTCACATGCTTCCCTTGACACAATACTTTCATCTGATGGAAGACAGATGCATGAAAGACGTACAGCATCCTGTCACTCTGAGAAAGTCAACACAACTAATGGAAAGGATTCCCCTGGTCCTAAATCTGGCCAGCTTCACAGAAACAGAAGTAACACAAAAACAAGACAGCAACCAAAGCCTTCGCAGCATTTTGTTCATACCTTTAAGCAATGTCTCACAATAAACCAAGCCAATTTCATAATATTTCACCATCAACTCACGGTAGTAATTAAGAAATTACAAAATTGGTATCTGCAACAACAGCAGCAAACATGACCTCTGGGTGGGAACCCAGCAGTACATTTTAATAGAGCCACTATACAAGCCACATTTAAGAAATAATCAGCTAATGCACACACTACTACCAATTCTTCGGGACAGTGTCCCCTCCATTCATTTTCTAAACTTTTTAGCAACTGCGTGAGCCTACAAGGATGCTGGGGAGGGACTCTTCATTAGGGACTGTAGTGATAGGACAAGGGGTAACGGGTTCAAACTGAAACAGGGGAAGTTTAGATTGGATATAAGGAAGAAATTCTTTACTGTTAGGGTGGTGAGGCACTGGAATGGGTTGCCCAAGGAAGCTGTGAATGCTCCATCCCTGGCGGTGTTCAAGGCCAGCTTGGACAGAGCCTTGGGTGGCATGGTTTAGTGTGGGGTGTCCCTGCCCATGGCAGGAGGGTTGGAACTTGATGATTTTAAGGTCCTTTCCAACCCTAACTATTCTATGATTCTATGCATTTATGTGGTGAACTTAGGTCACTGTGTTTCCTTCTTCCTTGAGCCTTTCAGGTAAGTCTAGAGTGAGCAAAAAAACCTTTCAGAGTAAAGCAACCTTACACGCACAATCCTGAGAAGCAAAAGTGCTTCTCTTTCCAGAATTTTCTTGTTCAGGTTTTCAGTGTTTCCCATAGCCCAGGAAGGGAATTGTCCATGTTCCACTCTAAAGGATATCTCATTTTGTATTCAAGGAGTAAGTGGAGCATTAAGTGAAAAATTAGTGCCACAGACACTCTCCAGCAATTGAGAAAAATTACAAATACTTGTTTCATGTTTTAATGTTGAAATTCACATACCAGGTAGCTAATGGCAGGTCAGCCATGTTGCTCATCCTTGGGAAGTAAATAAAGGTAAAGCTGTGCATCTTCAGAGCACACTTAAAAACTCACATGTGCCAGACTTCTGCATGACAAGCAGTCACTGAATATACACACCTGACATTTTTTTCAGACTACTTTTACACGAATCATAAACCATGCCAATAAAAGTGCTGCATCCACCAAGGAATAAAATACTTCAAATATTCAGCTCAACATTAAAAAAAGTACTGCTACACTGATGTTCCAACACGTTGAAAATCTGGACGTCTGGGAACGCTCCTGCAGCTAGCTATATGGCAGTGGCTTAAGAGTTTTGAAGAGACTGTGTTTATGGTGAACCTGGTGAGCAAAACACTGTAAAGTCCATTTTATCATTTTTATCCATTTTCGTTGTATCTTTACCATCTTACCAATGAAATCAGTTGATGTTCACATATTTGATTAACTCACCCTACAGTGGCTGGTCAAATGCCACTGAGAGTTAATGGCCATTTCGTAACTAATGCCTTCCTGTTGTTCAGGTAGTCCCAAATTACATGTGTTTACAAACTGCCTATTTCCTTAAATCCCACGATACTCAACTTTATCTACAAGCACAAAAAGGATACAAAATTTTCAGCTATTTGAGTCAGTATAATTACTTAAAAAAATGCAAAAGTGTCTAGAATTTTAAATTATTAAACAGCAAGCTACAGTGGACACAAATGTTGGTTTTTCAGTAATCCCCAAACATAGGATTTGGATTTTTACCTTTGTCATTTCAGAAGTATCATTTTTATTGTTTCACAGTATACTACCAAAGTAACTATCTACTGACTCAGTTTGAAAAGCAATGGAAATGGGTAAGTAAGTCATTGACTCAGTACTGTCATGGAAACAGAGTATTGGCTGATGGGCCAAAAGCAAAGACCTTGTTAACTAAGAGCTCATAAATCATGGTAAAGTCTCCAGTGAAGAACTACAGATACAGCATACAGCAATCTCATTTACAAACACTCACTAGCATAAAAAAACACTGCAAAGGTGCACAACGGGATTAGAAACCTGGGCATAAAGTAGTGGGACTCTTTAAAAAAGCAGACTAAATGATTCATCTTACAAGCAATGAGGAGAGTGTATGTACTACAACCAATGCCCTGTCCAATGAACTGCCTCATTAATATTGCTATTATCAGCAATTCGTTCTTCAATGTGCCATACTAAATTCAGCAATTTTTACGTATATATACACTTGTGTGTTTGTGCATGTATATCTGTATATAAAAACATCCCCAACCCCACCACAATTTATTACAATACAGAAGATAATATGTTATGATGAAAAGATACTCAACTTCTGGCTTTTAGTATTACCTTCCTTTTTTTTCTTAACCATTGATAAACAAGCAGTAACTTTACTATTGCTTCATTTAACATATAATAACAGACAAGGGAGTTGAAAAGAACCGACCTCCACAGGTCACCAAGTTCTTGTCTTTAAGATACCTGTTTAAAGTTTCCCTTAGGAATGTGAATAGGGAACGTGAGATCAAAAATTCGAAACATCCCCCTTTGGATGACAGTTTTAATGTAAACAGACTAGGTAAAACAACTCCGGTGGCAATACAGTTTAAAACATACTAAACAAACCAGCCCAACGGTCCTAAAAGTACTTGTGAATATCTGAGAACATTTTGATTCCAGAACAGACCTCTACAGTCACAGGCTCTAACCCACTATCTGAGCAAAAAGTGGAAATACTACATTACTCACAGATAAGGGGCTTTTTTACACTTTTTTATGACAAGGACACCTGTGGTTTTATTTAATGAAAACATCTACATTAGGGAACAGTGGACCCCAACAATCTTGTGATTTGGAGCCAAGCACTTTACACCCATGCAACATGTGCTTCAAGATACTTTTTTTTTGTATTACGGCATACTTTGGGCCCAGTTTTGAGTACTTGCCATTAATACTGAGAGATAACCATTTTCTTGTACCTTGTTTTCGGTACAAGACCACATTATTTTTGTTTTGTATGGCAATCTGTAAAGGTTTCTTTTGCTATGGCAGATTTATATCTTTTATCTCCAGACAATTGGCTATTCCAGCCATATGCGGGCACTCAGCTTCATAAGCCAACTTCAGTATAGGAGCAATTCATCTGCAGACAATGAAGAGCTTTGGAATTTAGCTGTAGGGCTTCAAACCAAATTTCTCCAAAGACAGGAGGTCTCAGCTTCAAAATTCCCAATGGCTTCTATTTCATCATGAATTTTAGAGGACTTTACAGTAATGTATGCATGTTAGGGGATTTAGCGTGATAAACTCCAACACGCATACACTACATTATTGCAAAATCAATTAAAATTCGTCTAAAAAATTTGATCAGTCACTGATTTTTGCAGTTGAAAAAACAGAAGTACATCTTTCACTAACATATGGCTGGGGATTGCTCATGTGAGACTACACAGTTTCAGGTAGTTCATCTGAAGCCTATCTCCCCTATGTTCAACACTTTCATCAGAAACAAAAACTGAGAGATAATGACCTCTTGGGGGAAGGTTGATGACCTTGATCCTGCTCTCAATAACTGTCTCAGAAATCATTTATCGCATCTTGCAAAAATACAGGTATAAGATGCACCCTGAGAATCAAAATACCATTTAACTGCTCCGCTGAAGAGCTCTTTCTCCCTAAAAGACCTGATGACAGACCTTTTTTTTTCCCCTGAGCAAAGATACCAGCTAAAATTGTGATTCTTTCTCTGTCAGAGTAAAATTAGGGGAAGGATGTGGAGAGAAAGGGGATCACATTCTAGTTTTATTCCACTGATGCTGCTGCCTGTCACTAAAAGATGAAGGGCTGAAATCCCATCAGTCTGGATTTGCAGATCTGAGGATGAGGAATTAGTATTTTTCTGTTTTTACAGAAAACTCCTTGATGTATGGCTCCATTATTGAATGTTAACAGCTGCAGTTTAAATTACAAATGAGGTTCTATTAGCATAACCCATACTTGGTTTCTATTTAAAAATATAATTTTAGCCAAAATTGTGTCAGTCGAGAACCTACACGTTTTGAGTTGTTGCTACAGATAAAGGAGAGAAGCGACTTTATATTTCGCTACCACAAAATATGAGGTCTAGAACAGCAAAACCATTAAAGAACACTTGTAAGACACTACTGGTATCTCCTTCAACAGAAGGGACAAGAGGCAAGTGAACAGTCCATAGCAATGATGCAGAAAAGAAAGCCTTAAATAGGCAGCAGTGTGGATGGAGGAAAAAAAAAGGGTCTTTTCTAGATGTCTCTCCAAACCAATTTTCTAAGTAAGTTTATTTAAAAAGCCCTAAATTGCATTGTGGAATAACTGTTTAATTAGCTTTGGTTTCCATCATGGCTGTTTTCATCAAAATACACTACGCAACAGATGGTTTCTGCTCTTATGCTTTGCAACTGCACTGTTTGTGCAACTACTGTCTTGCCCTTGAAAAGCTGTTTGTGTTTAATGTATCTTGTACCGATGGTTTTAACATATTCCTATGTTTTAACACATAAAAATATGCTGGGTTTCTGACACGTACGTGTATCAGCATATCAGCACTCCTGAAATTGTTACTCTAAATGGCCAGGTTCCAACTGCACTGTGTTTGCACAGTATTATCTTCTATAATACTGCACAGTGCTTCAAACCGTACGATAGCAAGTGATGACAGCACTCATTCCAGGCATCTGAAGCTAACTCTTTTCATGTGAAGCAGTCAAAATCATCATTTTCATTACAGAGCATGGTCAAGGTCTGGACACAATCCTTACATAGCTCACAGGATGCATGTAACTGGATGACAAATTCCAGAGACCCAGCAGCCCCAGCCAACTACTGCTGCAAACAGGCAGCCAATTTTGGATGATTTTAGGATTGGGATGCTCATGCACTGTTTGACTGTACTAAGTCAATCTGTTTCTCTATGCCCTAACAGCTCCATGTTGAAAATGCTCATCAGGATACATGTAACTGAAGCTTCCTGAACTACCTGTGTGCAGTAAAGGCATGGCAACCAACACAGAGCTAAAACGACACAGTATTTCTTCATTCAGCCCACCTAGTGATTTAAACAGTCTTAGCAGTACTTCACAGGGGTTTAGGGTGATACTTAATTCATTAATGTTTTCTACAAAGTTCTTTAAAATCATCAGATGAAATGCAGTGTATTATTACTGTTTTTATGTCAGTACTTGTGCCCCAAAGGATCTCACTGTGCCTTGTTAACTGTATATAAGAATCCCTTCATTAACATTCAAATGCTTCTACCTCTGAAGCATAACACTGCAGCTGTTTACCAAAGACAGTAATCCTATAAAAACATTTACTGATCTTATATGAAAAATATTGTGTTCCATTACAAATGCATGTTTCATACCATTTCCAATTCCTGATCGGCTTAACGCCAGGGAACTGCAACTGCATGTAGGGTGACACCAGAGTCTACGAAAGTGTCATTTCAGCAAAAGGCATCTGCTTAGTTGGCACCTTTATTTAGTCTCTCACCCATCTTCCGCTCCCCTATACGGGGAAGATACCTCAAATCAAGTAATAGGACTCCACCTCTCACAAAGTAGAAAATGAAGAAAACTGATAGTCAGAATGGGGATAAGGTCCAGTTAATGGATGTGCTGAACCAAGTAATTCAGGAATCTAACCATCAAAAATGCGCTGGAGAAGGGAGAGCTTATATAGGATGAAGAAATGAAGACACGCTTGTGAAATGTTTTTCTTCCTCTCTTGCCTGCTTTGTGACTTGAGACAAGATACATGTAAGTACATATAAGTAGTTTTAGAAGATCAATGCATATTTACACTTTTTAAAAACGCCTACAACAATCAAACCATCTTTTCATTTTTCCCTGTTTGAAACTTCAGTTTGCCTTTAAATTTTGAGTTAGACCAACAGTATGATGAGAACTTGATTCCCTATGTAAATGGAATGGGACTAACCCCATGTGGAATTTCCTATTATTAAAATGATTTAGATTCCTGTGCTGTGCACAATATTTGCTCTGTTAATTTTGATGCAGTCCATTTCTTTAATAGATATTTCTCAAGTTTCTATACTCACATTCACTTACTGGACCCAGATATTCTCAGATCCGTGGGATCTACTCAGTTTGAAACCTCTAACAGGGTTAGGACAAAATGCCAATCACAAAGTAAAATTTGTAGTTCAATACAAATACGCATAGTTCTTCACTACTCAAACATCCTCTGTTTAGTGGCACCTTGGCTGAACTGCCCTTTTCGTTTTCTCAGAACTAGGGTCTTTTTGGTGGATTTTTGTGATAATGCATAAAATGCCATTCAAAGCTAAACATTCTTAAAGTAGCAGGAGGGTAGGAGCATTACAAATCCAACTCAAATAAAGCCAGACAATCGTGAAAAAAATCAAGCCTGTAAAACTTGTATGAACTACGTAAGGAGCCAGCTTGTCAGCTTCAGTGAGGTTCTGCGTATTTATCAGTAAGAATCTTGGCCAGCTAGCACTGATATGACAGTGTTTCTAAGGGAAATATTTTGTTCCTGTTTACAGCACACAGCTTACTGAGATACAAACACTGTTTTGTGCAAATATTAGGGAGAAAGAAAAAAGACATGAGATTACTTCACTTCCTAAGTACTTTCTTCAGGCCAATTTGCAAGTGCTCTTTTTAAAAACAAATAAATTCTTTCCTTGTGTTGAATGTAGATTCCAAGAGTCAGGCATTCTCTGTAGTTTTACACTACTATGTATGTGCTCTGCTACTATGCAATACTCGACTAAATGTATCACATTTTACAATGTAAAGAGTGAAACGAAAGATACATCCCAGATATAAAAAGTAGTATTAAAAATAAAATTTAAACTGAAAGAAAACATTTATATACCCCAATGAGGTTTCTCCTGTTTCTCCTACAACAGGACAAGTATAATACCGAGACTACCTTTGAAGCATATTCTACTGTTGTCCATAGTTTCATCACAGTGATGTTAAAAACACAGATGAGGTAAGTCTAGGTAAGTTTATCAGTGCAAGGGAATAAGTCAAATACATGGTGATTAGCCTCAAAAAAGACATCTAATAGTAAGTTACACTTTGTTATATACCTATATTTAAACTAAAAAGCAAACAGAAACAACATACATTCCTTCTGACGTGTTCTATTATTCCATGGAAATAAAGTACTCCCCATATATAGACCATATCCATGAACCCTGGAACTGAGGAAGGTAGCATGGTATCATCTTAATGGTAGGTGATGTAGTTGCCACTACTCAAATACAGTTTAAATTACTAAAGAAATCTACAATACTTCATTACAAATGGAAAATAGCATTTCATCACAATCTCATTTAATAGAACACATTATCAACATTAGTTGATAGTAGAGCAATCTTTTTCAAATTGGAAAGTCACTGAAATTGCCTGCTTTAAAAAATTAAATTTAAATCTAATATAAAAATTAGCTGAAAAAGCATTTTCGTGTTATATTAGCACCTGATTTTTTCAGTCTTTTATTGCAAGCTATAATAAATATACCTTCTACTATCTTACTAGACGTTAAATAACGACACAGTTAAAATATTTGCATTTCTCAACCTAGAGACAAAACATAAGAAGAAAAAACTAGAAATCTATTGATACTTCATAGTTAATATTAAAATGGCATTTGAAGAGCATTTTTTAATGGTTACGTACAGAGTCTAAGCAACAAGGAAAATGTCCTTTTAATAAGCTCATATGTATCACTGTAACCACAAAGAAATAATACAAAGATGAATTTTGTTTACTCATGTGAAAACAGGACATTTTTGTCAATGTCAGCAGTAACATTCTTGCCTCACATTATGCCACATGAGATTGAATTTATCTGCCTTAAATTTAAAAGAAAAGTTAGATGTCTAAATTTGTGCTGGTCACCTTAAGCTTCTTTTATTGCCAGTGACAAGAAACAGGCATCTCCAAAGGATGAATCATCTCATTTTAAGACAGACATAAAAAGAGGCTACAGGAGTTCTCCCCTGGAAGCCTCCATCTCTCTTCACTGACTACAGAAGTCTATAGTGACCGGCTCAGATTTACAACACATATCTTTTTAGATGGCTAACATCAGAGGAAATTAATCCCGCTCTTGACATCCTTCTGAAAGAGTACACGGGAAAAGTAAGCGTAAGATGCAGAAAAACAGAATTCTCAACAAGCATAAAAATCAAAATACGGTGTCCTGGAAAAATTCAAAAAACAAGACCTTTTTGTGAAAATAACAGGGGATCTGTGCGTTTGAAATGTCATGCAGTGTTTAATCTCCAAGCCAGGACGGGCTCAATCATTTTTTAGGAGATTAAGAATACACAGAGAATATTTTCAGAATATGCTGACAAAGTAATATGCCTCTTCTGATTATGAGTAAGCAGCAATTTTCAAAAGCTTATAATTCAGTGCAATAAGGATAGACGTTCAGCAGCATGGCAAAAGGCACATCTTATAACCCATTAAAGCTTCACTTTCAAATTTGAAGTCCTTGCTCAAAGCAAAGCAGAGATCCTAGAGCTTTTTTTAGATCCTCTTTTTTAACATTTTCAGAAATGATACACCCATCTCACAGAAGCTTTAGCAAAGACATTCTGCCCATAGCAAAACCGTGGACAGAAAATGTCTGCCAAACTAATCAAAGTCAAAATTCAAGAAAACCAACATTTAAAGAGAGAGATGCTTTTCCTTAAGTGCTCCAAAAGACAAGGAAGCCCCTGAATCACACATTCATAGAAGATGGAAGACTTAATTGTCAAGTGTCGCTGTACATTTGCCCTATTTTTACATGCGTACATTGGCATCCACTTGAATTATGGATGATCCCAGAATGGCCATTTGCAGGTACCTCAAAGCAGAGTTCATAATGACATTGTTAGACAGCTTTAAAGGTCTCATTGACCTCTGACAAGACTATAGGAAGATATCCATTTCTATTGTGGATTAATAGATCTCTATTCCAAAGCTTTGTCCCTAGTTTTGTCTTTTTCTTTTTTTGGTGCTAAAAATGTACCTTCTTTTCCATGGATCAAGTGAAAAAGATGCTCATTTTAAACATCTAAAATCCCCATCATATGACTGTTCAAATCACGTGAATTATGGTGCTAATTCATAGCTAAAATATATTTTCACAGACTTCAATGTGATTTTTGTAGTTATATTCACAAGTCTTTAAATATAATTTAACACATTTTAGAAAGCTCGCAACTTCTGCCATCTCTCATCTTTAGCCAAAACTTAAGTAAAAGCCTAAACTGAACAGCTAAATACATCAAAATTGGAAAAATAAAAATATAAAAAAATCACTAAGTAAAATAGCAGAATCTTGTCTGATTTTGCTTACCCATAAATATTCTCAGAATCACAGAAGAGCTGAGATTAGAAGGGACCTCAGAAGATCATCTAGTCTAAACCCCTGCTCAAGCGGGGTCAGATGCTGCAGGCTGCTTGTTACCGTGTCCGTGAACATGTATCTCCATGGATGGAGACTCTACAGCCTGTCTAGGCAATTTGCTCCAGTGTCTGACCATCCTCAAGGTAAGGATGCTTTATGTATTATGTTTAAACGGAGTTTTCTGTATTCAATTTGTAGCCATTGCCTCTCATCCTGTCACTGGGCACCAATGAAAAAATTCTGTCTCTGTCTTTACACCCTCCCATCAGGTATTTAATGTGAAAATGAAATGCTATTCAGTATTTTGCTGTTCAGGAGAGGCAAGAATTTTGTGCTTAAATTAGTCCAACCACTAATCATATGACATCACCCAACCCACACATGATGCTTGGTGCTATACAAAATCAAGCTAGCATTTTTAAGATTCAGAAATCATGTATGTATATATGAATTATATAGCATCTTGCCTACACTATAAATTACTATAGGACGCCTGCTTACCTGCTAGCCATTTGTGATCATTTCCTGGTTTTGGAGATCTGACTTCTAATTTGCTACGGATATAAAAGACCCTGCACTACCAGAGTGTGAAATGTACAACAAAACAGTAGTTCCCCATTAGATAATAAGCTAGGGTGCCTCACACAAGTTTTTCCACTGTTATAAATGGCAGAGCACTAAAAATATCTACAAGGTCTGAGACTATAGCTTACCAAGCACTTTAAGCTGTACAAACTAGCACAGCTGCCAAAAGAAGTTATCATGCACTCCCCCACACTTTTGGCTGCTAATTCCCACCACTATCACCCTTTGTACCAGTCACAGCCCTTGGACAGCCATATGGGAGAAGGCTGGGATAAACCCAGCTGAAAACAAAACTGCAGAAATAATTAGTTATTTTCAGCCAGAACCATTCTGCAAATTTATGAACAGCTACACATGCTGAGGGAGAATGACAATATGGGGCGGGGAAAAGAAACTGGCGCTGCTTCTTACACAGACGTGCCAGGTTAAAATGAATACTTAGGCTGAAGCTAAGTGGTCAATGGAGAGACAGAAGCCACTCAACGTGTAATACTGAATTCCCTAGGCACTACTTTTAGGATAAGTTGGATTGGCCTCTAGAGATGTCTGCTCCTCTCCTGATGGCAAACGGAATCTAGGATGACTAACTGAGACTTAGCTGCTTAGTTTCTATGTATCTAAATTAACTCAGATCTAGATGAGTAGAAAGTGGTAGAAAAACATGTCTGTGACTCTTAGAGCACTTCATTCCCATTAACAATTGCCATCTGGGGAGGGAAAAAGAAAAGTAGCATAGCTTACCATCACGCAAAAATAGGAGGAGTACGTATTTTCTGTATGCTCCACAAATTTCTTCCTAAACCATATTTTATACCTATAAGCAATATGTTTCAATGACATGGTCCTGTATTCCTCCCACAGAGCATATAAAGAGCATATAAATCCACAGCAGAAACAGCCACGGCCACAGTTAGGTTATAAATCACTTACATTTCTTTGGAGTCACTCAGTCACCTTGCTGTGCTGTTGGAAGGGACGATCTTTTCCTTTTTGACCAACTGGTTCTCCTTCCAGAAGAGTCTATCACCTCTACAGCAGATAAGGACAAAAGGTCCTTAACTTTGACTTGAAATTATCTAGGGATAAGATGAGAAAGGAACACAGTAAGTGCAAGCATCCATATTGTGTTTTATAGCAAGGTATTACAACCACCTCTTTGAAATACACTTTGGGGGCCATTCTTACACACATGTACTATGTACCCTGGAAGAAATCCCACACATTTTATATGTTTCTTACCTTTCTTGTTTGAAACATGTAAAGTAGTCACTACTCCTAAAATAGCCACCTGCTCCACTCCTGGGATTCCCAGTAACAAGACTGTATTATTTTAAAACCTGGAAGTGTACAAATTATAGAATCACAGATTCATAGAATAGTCAGGGTTGGAAAGGACCTTAAGATCATCCAGTTCCAAACCCCCTGCTATGGGAAGGGACAACTCACACTAAACCATGCCACCCAAGGCCTCATCCAGCCTGGCCTTGAACACCACCAGGGATGGAGCATTCACAACCTCCCTGGGCAACCCATTCCAGTGCCTCACCACCCTCTCAGTAAAGAATTTCTTCCTTAGATCCAATCTAAACTTCCCCTGTTTCAGTTTGAACCCGTTACCCCTTGTCCTGTCACTACAGTCCCTAATGAAGAGCTCATCCCCAGCATCCTTGTAGGCCCCCTTCAGATACTGGAAGGCTGCTATGAGGTCTCCACGCAGCCTTCTCTTCTCCAGGCTGAAAAGCCCCAAAAGGTTTGGGCTCATCCGGGATTTGAACCTGGGACCTCTCACACCCTAAGCGAGAATCATACCCCTAGACCAACGAGACAATTTCCTAATACTGATTGTCTATTTTTCACCACCAAGAAATTTTGAATACTTTTGGAAGGGCTCAAGCAGGCAATCACAGTTTGATGAACACAGGTTCACCGGAAACTATCTTGGCTCCCCATTACAATACTCTAATCTGAACCTTCTGTTAAACAAAACAGCCCTCTCTTGCACTACATCTTATTGCTCAGAAAGTCAGACCTGGTGTTTATGATGGATAGGTCCATGAAAACTCACCAGTCAGAGTCAAAATTATAAACTTAATGTCAAAAATTACTGGGAAAGCAATAAGTAACAAAGCATAACACATCATCTGCCACTGTATTAACCCCCGTCTTTAAAAGCCTGCTCTACTTTGGTGTCCAGCACAGAACACACAACCCAACAGAACTAATTAGCAAAGGTTCAGAGAAGAAAATCGTACATGATCAAAGGTTTAGAATGGTTTCCATATGAGGCAGGCCACAACTGTGAGACAGCTTAACGAAGGGCTGTATAGAAGATAGCAGACTACAAAAGCCTGAAGAAGATGGTGAGGTTGCACAGACATCATCTGTTCCCTATCCCTTTAACTCAGGGAACTGCCTAGTAAAATTCAAATTCCAAAGAAAAAGCAGGAATTTGTTCCCCACAAAACGGGTAACAGATCTGTAGACTTCCTCCCAAGGATGCTTCTGACACAACGAGTTTTCATGAGTCAAAGGGGAGAGTGGATGTATCCTTGGAAGAGAGACTTCACTGGAGACAGACGATGGCCTATATGAACCATCGGTCTGAACCAGGATGACAATCATATCTCCTTGCATATTCTCTTATGCTAGTGCTAATTCAACAGATTCTAAGATCCATTTTACACTGATATATTCACTACACAAGAACCACAATTACTGCATTTGGTACACAGGCAGACTAGTCTAACTTGCATTGGAAGTACAGGCTAGATCCTTTTCAACTGCAATGAGAATTCCCATGGTTCTCTGTATTTTACTACATGCTTAATAAATGTGATTGACTTTTCCAAAATAGCATCACCATGGAAAAAAAAGAAAACATCAAATGAGGTAGCAAAGTCTTACTGTAAAGCAGCAGTAGCCTTCCTCTCCCCAGTCCACAGTCCCAAAGCAGCCAGGGCAGACGGCTACAAAGCAAGGTTCTGCTTCTCAAGTTGTTCGCTGGTCTCATGTGTTTGAGTCTGTAACTTCATCCATGTGTCCCCACTCAGTACAACACATATAAATGCAGGTCAGCATCTCCATGTCCCAAGTTTCATCTCAAAGCAAACCTTAAAAATCATATACTCTGTGTTCCAGTATCTTCTCTTTTACTTTAATCTCTAGGATACAGCAGTGTTTCTGATTTATTTTGGGTAAGTGCAGATCAATTAAAATTCCTTCAGGGAAGCCTTCTGAACCAGCAGAAAGTGAATGACTGTCATCAGGAACAAACACTTTTTGCTGTCATGGACTGGCATGTCTCTTTTGAGCAAAAACTATGTTAATTAATTCTATCCATACCTAACAGGTGTACCAAAGGAATATAAGCAGTCCTTTCTGCCGTCTTGCTAGATACAGATCTTTGTGTCCCTGAACTGAGTATCCCTATATGGAGACTTATGCATTGGCACACTATATGAAGAAGCAGTCTGTACTAGCACAAAAAAAACATAACAGGACAAAAATAACTTTGTTCAGACATCAGTATGCAACCAAAGTCCCTTTTGCAAGATGCACAAATTAATACCCTAACGTTCCACCCAAAAATCAGAGATTTTCCACTCCATCTACACATAGACCTATTTATTATCATTCTTTTTAGACCTTACAGTGAGGAATTTGAATTACTGATACTTTTTTTGGTCAGCTTGATATATCGGATCAAAGTGTGTTTACTGTTCTGTCTATTCCCCCTCATCACTTCTGTGCTCTGCAGAAGAAGAGGCTGCTACGATGTTTGCTGTTCTGCTCGATTCTGCAGCTCAAATGGCTACACTGAGGATGAAAGAAAATTCACTGTATAGCGTGCTAATGATCAAAGACCCATGCACTACTGGCCTATAGCAACATTTTAGGCCACCTCTCCCTTCTACCATTTGTCCAACTTTCTGTTTAGAATGTAAAATCTTAAGGGTAGGAATATAATCCATCCAGCTCAAAAGGAATCCAAGTTCTGTTTGACATCCTGCACGTCACTGTGATACTAACTATAAATAAGTGCAAGATGTAGCAAACAAGAACCGAATGTCTTAGAATTGATGCATGAGCAATGACAAGCTTCTTGCAAAACTGCAAGTTTTAGAGAAGTGGAATCCAGGTATACCATAGCAGATAAAATGCTAGTGCAGGATAAACCCTCTAAAAACTATCTGATAGCAGTAATTAACAACAACACAGAATTATCACTGCCAGTATTTCACTGGTAAGAAAGAATGCCATGAGAACAGATATTAGAAGACAGCTACTGTCTGACAACCTACTGGTTGCCAAATAAAAGCTGTGATTCTCGCTCTTTCCATACGTGGCCTCAAGTTGCATGATTTGGCTCTCTCACACAAGGGCACAGAAAGGGGCAAAAGCTGATATGCAACTACTTCAGTTGCAAGAGCTGGGAATCGAGAGTTACCCAAAAAATTGTGTAAACTAAGAATGCTTTTTCAACCACTTGTTATATAATCCCATTTGAAGGTTAAATGAGCATTCATGCCTGCTTTAAAAATTTATTCCGTATATTCCCTAACTCAATGATACCCCTGGTAGAAATCTACTTATATCATAGCACATATCAGAGATACAGGAAGAAATTTTTACACAAAGAATTTCTTAGCTTATGTTCTTTATTTCTGGAACAGCATAATGATACAAGTAACCAATGAGATTAAAGACATAAACATATTCCAGAGTACACGTGTATCAACTCGGGGTATTAAAAGCTATGCTTGTGTGCAGGCTCACACCGTTTCCATAAGTTACCTAAGACACAAAGTAAAAGCTATATACGGTAATGTGCTCTTATTAGCATTACTGTTATGTGACTTTTTTGGCAATTCATAAAGCCACAGCTGCATTACAAAGTCATCCCAAACAGGTATTGATAAGATACTTTCTCTCATGACTGCCACGTATTTTTAGAGTGTGTTACATAAAAATGTGTTAAAGTGAGGACTATACAAGCAAGTTTCTCAATTATTTTAGGATTATATATCTTATTTACAAAAAAATCCAATTGCTCTGGTCCCTGACTGAATATGCCATAAAAATCCATTTTAAGCATCCTATTAATTTTACTTTCAGTATCTGTAGCCTATTGCATGACACTAAGCAGAAGACTAGAGCAGGATCTGGCCTGAAATTATAGTGTATAAACAATCAAGGAGACTGGATTGGAGTTTTGGTTTGAGACTGAATAACATTTGCTCTCACATGTAATTGTGTAGTCAGCCTAATGTAGCATTACAATCATGTGTCTTTAGTACCGTGTTTATCTAAAAGCCCTTACCCAGAAACCTTATCTCACAAAAACATAAAACTCACAAAAACAATCACTGCTTCGCTAGTGAACGCTGAAACCTCTGTTAAGAAAGATGTATTAAAATACTGCCACAAAAGACACAAATATATCTGTGCAAATGTCCTTTCCAGCTGATCTCTGGTATCATTGTCCTAATCTGGAAAAAAGACAATGAGTAAACAACAGATGAGTCACAATGTAAATAATTCAAGAAGTAAAGGTGTTGCACTTCAAAATTCCCTAAATGCTGTGCTGTTCAACTGAACGAAGCTGTTTGGTCTGTCTGCAATTTAAGGAAGTTTATTGTGCTATTATTAAAAAAAGAATACTTCAGAAAACATCAGAGTTGGTACTACTTCCCTTCTCTTACCTAATAAAAAGAGAAAGGCAGGACAAATTATGCATCTAGAGGTAAAATGGCCTTTCTAGTACAAGAGCCAATGCATCGGTGCCATTAAGATAAACAATAATCATGCTGATTCTTTGCTATAAATCTCCTGCAGGACCTGAAAACACCCACTAAAATTTGTAATGTTTTAAGATCTACTCCTCTCACCAGCTGCATACTGAACTCTTCAAATCTTCTGGATTTGGATCAACATTGAGAGTTAGAGAAATATTCCTCGTTTCTCCTGCAGATTTATTCAATGTTTATTCAAAATGTATTGAACAGAAATACAACCGTGAACTGAATTGTAGGAGGATGGACTGGCATGAAAACAAAGGTAAGACCTGTGTCTAAGTAATTGCTTGCATGGCTAGCTGTCTACCATCCCAAAGTAAATGCTATATACAAGAGAGATGATAGAAGACCCAGGCTACCTAGCTCTGTCAGGCAATCTGCCAACAAAGATATAATGCTGGATTCAGGACAACCAGATGGAATAATTGGTAAACAGCTGTTAAAACAACATCTAAGCTTGGGAAGGTTAAACAGATAGCAGTAAACTTGCATAGTACTTCTTGTGGCAAATATTTTTCTCCAGCCATCCCCACTGGGAAGAGTGCCACCTCCTTTATCTGATATTCCTTCCAGCTTTACCTGCCCTTCTCTTTCCAATGCTAGGCCATGATTCAACACAGGCATACAGCACAATCTGAAGAGATGAATACTGAGCGCTTCGGTGTGATTCCAGACGTGCAGCACCACACACAATGCAGGCAGGCAGGGCTCTGAAATCAACACCACCACTGACACAACGGTAGCAGGAATTCAAGTTTTGGTTTTTAATCCACCTCATTTCTAAACGGTTTTGATCCCAATCACCTGAGAGAAGATCACTCAAACACACAGTACTGCTACAGTGCTGCAGGAGGGTAGGGGTGCACTCCTAGACTGGGGGGTGCACAAGGTTTTTGTAGAGGGAGAGATGCGAAAAATACCGTACAATTTCATTTGGCTTTTTTTTTCCCCTATTTCTCCTTCCACTCTTTTATTTTTTCTCCCACTCTCAGTTTTGCTGAAAACACTCTCCCCTCTTTTAGCTCTGCAAGAAACACAACACGTGCATGGAGCCGGCAGGGACAGGAGCACAAGAGGCAAACATTCAATGACAGCCGAGATGCCTCCTTGTCACCTTAGGCAATGCCTGGACACAGGAGGGCTTAGATGGGATGGAGCGAGGTCAGCGATGCTAAAGCCAAAAGTACAAGGGCATGAGGTTTGTAAAACAGTCTACGACTGATGAAACTCTGAAGACTGTGACAGGCCAAACAGTAGGAGCATATGTTTATTTGAGGGATGATTTAAGTTGTTACACAAAAGAAGGAAGACCAAATCTAAAGATGTGAACACCACTGAGCCTGAATGGATTTGCTCACGTGGACCTATTTGTTTGCTCTTGCGTACTGTAAACAGGATGACATCCTTGGGACCCCTTCAAATCCAGTATTGCCCTTCTGAGCTTTGGCAAATTGGGACGTAATTATACGTTCACATACACTGTGGAGTTTTCTAGGGGAGCCTGACTTGTTGGCATTGTTACATTGGCTGGTACATACTTATTTCACAAAGCAGTGCAAGTTGTCTTTCTGAGTAATTGTTACTTGTCTTGTCTACTTCATTTCACACATGCAGAGCATACAGTGGCCTAGGGTGGGTAAAGGCAAGGATTTCCAGAAAGGATACAGCAGCACAATGACATAAGCCGCGCTAAACTGGGGCTGAAGCAGCCCTAACTTCCTTCACCTTCCTCTTCAGCTGCAGACTTCTGCTCCTTCCTTGTGCTTACTTGGAACATTTGTGCAATTGCAAAGTGAGACAGATCAGGGAGTTCAATTATTTGAAAACAGTCCTGCAAAACAAGTGATCAGCTTTTGACCAAAATGGGGACATCCCTGCCACGGCAAGAGAGGAGTGGGGAGATGTGGCCTGGATAAAGGTGGGACATACAGTTTTGATGTGGCTTGGCTCATACTGCTGAGAAATTCACCCTGTGCATCTTGGGGTGTAGACTGATGAACACTTCATCCAGTGCAGAGGCACCACATCCTCCTTCCCAGCACTGGCAACTGAGCTGTGCAAAGGCACCTGTGCATGGAGCTACATGATCAGCCATGCCATGGAAGTACTCTAGATTAAATTTCCACCTTGCAGACCCGCAAACCAATGTATGAGCATCTTCAGAGGTATGGCAATGAGGCGAAGGAACCAAAAGATGCTTACGCCAGTACTACAACTAAAGAAGCATTTACCACCCCATGATCTGATTAGCTATGGACTTCAGCAGTCAAAAGCTATCGGGTATCACTGCAGCCTACCAAGTGCCATTGTCCACAGCTGCCTCCCCCTCCGCTCATCCCCAACCTACAAAGAAACCCCACACTTCATATGAGATGGCGGTGCAGTCCTCAGGGCACAGATGTGGGATCTATGACTAGGACAGGCTGCAGCAGGGCAACAAGTACTATAGCATGAAAATGCAACAGCTGCTGGTTTTGATTTACATGTCTTAGAACTGGGCCCCATTATTAGAGTGGACATACACCGGCCTGGCATGCTTTGCCATATTATTGTTATATTTATACCCAGGTATGCACACACTTGTGATCAATTCTCTCAATAGGCCATTGTTAGCATTTATATTACAAAGTGAAAACTAAATCCAAGTAAAAGGCTGGGGTTTGGCCTTAAGATTAAAAAGCCTTTTTTAAATTCCAAAAAGAGACCCTAAATTCTACTTTATATCACTCTTAATTTCAATCATATTTGATTTTTATGATGTATCTATCACATTTTTTCCAGATAACATGGCTGTATTTAGAACGTACAAAGTACACAACGCACACATACATTGTCTACAACCTTCAGAGTGCACATAAAACAACTGTGGTCTACTAAACTATTGTCCACCTTTTAATAGTTTTGTTTAATAGACAGAGGAGGGCAATCATTAAATGGAACCTTAATATGAGCTATCAGCTTGCAAACAGACCTGCAAAGTATGGTATGTCTGAACTCACAGCTCAAGAAATTCTATTTTTCATATTTAGTAATTTAGATTTGCTTAAGTATTCATTTTCTCCATAATAAAAAACAATAAAATAACTAAAAAGGAAAAAAAAAAAAGCCAACCACTTAGAGAAAACAGGGGGAAATACCTTATCTGCATTTCTCTTGCAATTCCATTTGGACAACAGTATTTCCTAAACGTAGCCTATTCACTGCTGGATATGTAATTACCTTCAGTTCATAGTCTAGACATTAATGCTTTCGTAGTATTTAAGACTCCTTGTAACATGCTTGCTGCTTTAAGTAAGCAAGGCTAAATCTTGACCAGATAAATTAGCAAAGAATGCAATAAAAGCTGCAATAAAAGAACTTTATCCTCCAAACCTTCAAGTTGCTGCTAAATGAGATTTCTTTGAAATGCAGATCAGTTGAACTAGATTAGTGAATTTTAGCTCCTGTCAACATCATAACAAAATACAAATACAATTGTTCACTGGCCTTATCTCCATGCTTCCATCTGCTGCCTTGTTATTTACTTTCCTTGATTTACTATGCAGATCTAAATAAGACACATCAAGGAGGGCTTACAACACAATGGCTTCTTAAGCTTTACATCAAGGTATTTGAAACTGAAGCCCTGAAAGGGCTGCCATCAAAGACATATCTCTAATGAACTTCCATATCAGAGAAGGTTTGGTATTTAATACTGCTGTGAAAAGAGAAAGCTACAAATCAGAATGGCCTATGAAGGAAAATGTCTGCAAATCTTGATGAGATTAGCACCTACCAGAATTAGTACCCTAATAAAAATGATATCTGGTTCCTTGAAGAGTTAAAACTCCCAACCTTTGCAAAAATAAAGCCTAGTGTCAGAATGGGAAAACTCAGCTTACAAGGTTGAAAGGTCAGGGCAGAATTCTTTTTTCTCCACAAAATGTTCAAAAAGCATTTCTGCTCGTGGCTTGATTAAGCGACTGTTGGCAAACTATCCTTCGAATTAAATAATTACCACAGTGCTACCATGGTACTTTGTGCAACAGCAGGATTCTACAGTATCCTTAAAAAAAATTAGCAACAACTTCATGGCAAAACAACGTAATCTAAAATGACAGCATGCAACATTTGTTCATCAATTTTACTATTTCCCTTTCTCCCCCACAGCAATCTATGGCAGTGCAGAATAAAATCTCCTGTCAGTCTGCTTAAAAAAACAACTCTTAAGCGCCATTTCTATTACATGCCACAGCCTTACTCGCAAAGTGCCATAAACGAAGAAGTTTTCTCCTCATGATTTAAACTCTCTCTATATATCTGATAGATTACACAAATATAAACAGCTTGAAAGTTTCCACAACCCACACGTAACCTTGTGCAGTAAACCGTCAGTTCTCGCAGCGTGCTGCCATTTGACAGGAATTTTTTTGCTAGGCACCAAATTCCATAAACAAATGATACTTTTCTTTCTTAAGAAAGCATTTCAATCATTTATGTTCTTCTATAGCAAGAGAAGATCCCACAAGCGTGTTCCATACCGTGGATCAATCAGCTCCAAACCGAAGTAGACATGTTGTATGCTCCAGTGCCCGGAAATCATGCTGCAGGCTTACCAGATGATGAAAACAGAGGTATGCAGCGTAGGGGCGCCCCACATGGCACCCGCTAGCTTCTGGGCATGTCAAACTTCACAACTGCCCTACAGTCAATGACAGCAAACACCTTCCCTTTTCTTCTCGCCTCCAAACATCTACTTGTCTTTCTACCCTCCTTCCAAATTACAGGCAGTCTTCCAGAAACAAAGCCCCCAAACAGAAGCAGTATCCCATGGCTATACTGCAGAAACCACAGTTGTCTTTGCTAGATTTCCTTTCATACGGGCTATATTCCAGGCTTACTTACGGCCACGAGAGACCACTACCTTTCCTTGTTTAATGAAATGACAAAACAACAGATTTGCATATGCAGAAGCAGGTGCTGTAACAGGTTTGACTACTTTTGACCTAAAGCATATAAAAAAGATTTATCAGCAACAGCTGTCCCTAAGGTATTTGGGCTCTGACGGGCAGTCAAAACTTCACCATCTGCACCGCCGTGTGTTAAAAATGACAATCTGAATTAAAAGCTGGTCAACAAATCTCATATAACTAATGCCTTCCGTACCCCCATCCATATGTTGAATTCCCGAGATACACAACACTTAGACTATCTATTATAAATACCAGTCTTAAAACCTAAATAAAATAAGTCAATCTGGGAAGACGTGAAAAGTAAGTCTGTGGGAGTTGCTACTTATTCACGAAACAAGCATTTGAATAATACTTTGCACATACATAAGTCTGAATTGCTTCAACAATTTCTCATCATGGTATAATCATTTATTCTTTTAAAATAGCATTATATCTCTTTTCAGAATCAAAAAATTGCTATAAATATTTACGTAGGCTAGCTTGAGGATTTACAGTGGTACAGCATTGTTTAGCCTGTGGATTATTAACCAATACAATTTTTGTTTAGCTTAACTTCTCTGAAACCTTTCCTAAATGCCTTGACAAAAAACCCGACTGACAGCAAAACATTTCAGAGCATCTCTGTGCCCTCTGCACAATGAAGGCATCACAGGGAAGTGAGGTTTGTGGGGTTTTGTTCCGATTTTTCCATCTGAAGAGGAACTGGTTTTTCCCCTAGACCAGAGGAAGGAACCTGAGAGTCTGAATATGACCCCTTAGTGAACACAGTGACTTGGTCTGGAGCTATGCTAGCAGAAGGTAGCACCATATGCCCCGAGCCCCAACTTGGATGCTCTTTCTACAGTCTAATGTGCTTGTCAAAAGATGTTAAAATCACAGATTTACATTCTCTGAATAATCTTTATTATTGTACAAAGTAAAAATGAAGGATAATACAATTTATTATGACTTATATAAACTAGCATCCAAAATATATTTAAACTGTGAGATCGTTTTTTTGCTGGTGAACAGTTTCTGAGGTGTTTAAAATTACAGCGATCTTGTATCTGGTATCAGTCACAGCTATTACAACTCTTCTTGACTACAAACTAACTACATTATAAACTACAGCATTCATAATTTTCCTTACAAATGTGGAAAAATGCAGCTCATGAACTGCAAATGAATGAAAATCACTGAAGTTCACTTAACTTTATATATACATATATATATATATATATATATTAGAGTTTTCTTAAGATTTAGAGCACCAGAGATCTCATCACCGTAATCCAGGCAAGAAAATTACTAAAAGAAGTAAAAAACAATCCATGGAGCACATACTGGAAGTAAATTTAAAATAACAGAAAATGTGCTTCACAACATTTCTAATGATAGTTTTAAACGTGGTGGCACATGTGAATTCATTCACTTCGTGTTTTGTTCCTTGGTTTTTAGAAGAAAGAGAAGCATTTTGTTTTAAACCTATATATATGCCCAAATATATTTGCAGGCACTGCTGAAAGACAGGAGGTACTTTTTTCTCAAGTGAATAACAAAACTATCTTGCAGAATTTCATGAGATTCAAGTGATCTTTCAAACAGTTACAATTTCTTGCAAAAACAATGCAGACTTGGAAAAAAAAAAAAGAAATACAATTTATTTACTCGCTAGGTTGTAACTGTCTGTTGAGAGCTACAGTGATCCCCTCAAGAGCATAAATATTTAGACAAATTTTAAAACGTGCATTATATACTTGACAGAACGTATTTACATGACAGCTCGGAGCTTAAGCAATCTGATCAGAAATATTTCCTCTATAAAACAAAATCAAGTTAGGGAAAAAAAAAAAGCAGCTCAGCCATGTAAAGAGGCTTGAGATTAAAAACACAACCATTTAGAAACAGATTAGCCATTTAAGTGTTTGCATCAAAATTGAGATAACCTTCATCCTTCTTCCCGATTCACTGGATCCTATGTATGAGTTTATGAGCATCGCAGAGGAGCAGCACACGGCATTAACTCTGTGTCTTCTTTTACTAAGCTATTTAATTGCCTGCTCGTTATCTGCTGCCCTGTGCTCCCGTGGGTGCTGCATCCCGGGCAGGCAGGGCTGCCTCAGCATAGAGGGATGCCCATCCTACCCAGCTGCCCCAGGCAAGGCCAAAGGCTGGAAGGAAGGATATCACCCCTCTCCTGCATGGCAAAAGCTGGAAACCAGATCCCTGTACAGTGGTGCTGAGGTGATGTCCAAAAGTGACAGGGATGGGAATAAGGTGGAAATAAGCCTTACGCACTTTGCTGGCACTTGGTGAGGGTGGATTCTGCCATCTCCCTGAAGCCCAGCACAGCTCTCCCCAACATGCCCACTGAAGGAGCTGAGGGCTCATTCATCCCTCCGTTGAGGGATTATCTTAGCTGGATTTAAATGAGTTCTGTATTTTGGCATCAGATTTTGTGCTTCCAGGTCTGGCTTGCAAGCAGTAACAAGTACATTCATCAAGCCCAACTTTAAACCACCACGACTGTATGGGGAAATCCTCCCTACTTCAGACCACGAAGAGCGCGAGACTCGGGACTTCAATGTGGCCAAAACCAACTGCCAATGCATGAGAAACATGCACAGAAAAATCTAGTAAATACACTTACAGGCATAAACACTCAGTGTGCTCTGTGCTTTTCAAAACGGAAACAAGCTTTTTACAGAAAACAGAGCCAGCCCCATGCAGCCATCGGACACTTCAACCTCTACTGCTGCCACCAAGCAGCAACTTACCGGAAAGGAAGTGTGGAAGGTTTGTATGAATACATGTATTGAAAATCTACCATGTGAGCTACTTGGAGGACCTTTCACATTCCTATGTTGGAAAACAGGTATCTCAGGGTAACTATCTAGACTGAATGAAGATGCAAAAGAAGAAACAGAAGAGATTAACAAGGAGCAGACTCACAGCCAAGCAGTAAACTGGAAATACTTGGTGAAAGAAGTTAGGTTTGGACCACCTTTACTCACTGGTAGGCAACACTAAAATCAGATTAATCATGCCTAACTTTAAACATCCAAATAGGATGCAATCCATCATTAACTCATGCAGAGCTCCCAGCAGAGCTCGTGGCTCTCCCCTGAAGGGGGAGCCAGGCAGAGACGGTGCTGTCCTGGTTAAGGAGCATCACTGAAGCAGCCGAAGTTTGAAAGGATGAATGCAGACATTGCTAGGAAGCATCACAAAAGCAAGCAGACCACAAGGACAATTTTATTTGGAAGAGAGAAGGAATTGTTGGATACTTTCTAAACATAATGCCATTTGAGTTTGAAAAAAATTCAACTTTAACAGAAAAAATCTATCAGTCCAGATTGTAGCTCGAGTTTCACAATGGCTATCTCCTCTACAGTGCTACATAGACTTCTGTTTCTCGTATTTCAGACTGTTAAATTCAGTGGCTATTAACGTCGAATACCGTGAACTTACGGGCACTCATTAAGTTAGTTCCCATAAAGAACATACCATGTTTGGCTATACTTAGCTATAATTTTCAACATCTTAAGAAATCAAAAGCTAGGAAATGGTGGTGAAGAAGTGCTGAGGATATTTGGTTTTGAAAGCCCCAAAACAAAAAGCAACAAAGTCCCAGCACATATAGACACCATGTATTAGTGGACTATAAAAACATACCACTTGTCAAATGATTTCCTATTCTACCTTTTTTCAAATTATAAAGCAATCATTCAGATTTAATACTGAAAACTCATGCCTTTTGTAAAAATATGTGTGCCTCATAATGCAGACGGAATGATTTTTCACAAGGACTTGTTTACTTATTATATTAAGTAGCATGGAGACGTAATCTTTATGTTTACAGCATATGAAATCTCTATTATTAATATTTTATATTAAAATAGGGTGGCAACTGGTGAATTTTCGGGTATTAATCTCCCTCCCGAAGTCTATTTTCTTTTGTTTAGCTACAGCAATTCTTTTTTAAGTTTTAAAAGTGGGAATCTTAAAAAGTGGAAAAATACAATTATAAAATGTTCTTTATTTGCAACCAGATTCCAAGGTTGCAGAACACCGTATCTGTCCCAATTTTACAGAACTGCTTAAGGCATCTGCCAACCAAGTTTCAAGAGGATTAGCTGTAATGAAAATGCAACATATGTAAATACAACCAAGTATTTAAATGTCAAATATTTCAAACACAATAGAAAAATTACAAATTCAGAATTATCTTTCCCAACATATAATTCTATCAGCTCCTTCCATGAAAGATAAAAACTTGGAAACAGCATTTTTACTGTGCAAAACACACTCTGTGGCAATACATTAACTTAGCCTTCTTCATGTATCTCATTACTGAACTGAATGGGGATTTTTTATGAACAGACAGCATACTCCACCTTTAACACCAATTCCACATACTTCAGATTCACCTTGTAAATTCAGAAGAATCTTGTTCTTTGTGCCAAAGCTAGCAAAAACAAGGTATAGTATGAACTTTGAAAAGCACCTTTTCCTTTATGTACTTTGGGTATCTTGTTTACTTGACATGATGTATAATATTAGCACAGGAAAAAGAATGCTATTACACAAGAAAATAAAACCGTGCAGCTAAAACTCCTCTGACTTCAGACACATTTTTCTCATCTCTGGATGTGGTACAACCTTGCTGTGAACTATTAGGTTTCCACTACTTAGAGACAGACGGTTTCATACTGCTCAACAGAGATTACTGCTGTCTATCTAAATAGGGCTTACAGTGGCATCAGCATATTTTATTAACTCAGAACCATAAATCCTATTCTTATATGCTCTCAAAGACCAATACTCCTAGGGTCAGTTAAATTTACAACAGCGTGGCACCTACCAGGAGAAAGCTTCAAAGTGCAGATATGTTCCTTTGCAATAGCAAATTCTGAACTCCTGACACCTATTGAAAGTTTAAAAAGCAATACCCAATCCTTAATATTACACAAGAGTTTTCCAAGCAGATTTTTAGCTCTCTGAAAACATTACACATTATCCCAATATACTTTATACTGCCTCACAACACAGGTTTTCTTTGTGTTTCAAGAAACCTCCCTCCTTTGCATGATAAGCATGGTATTTGCAGGTGAGCAGATCTTAACATCTGCTCTTCCATGAAACCTTATTTAAAAAACAGAGGTTGTTACCAAGGTTCTACAATTTGGGGATCTGATTTTAAAGTAACAAACCAATTTTAAACGAGATCTTCTCCAATGGCAGACCATCCACTATTTTATCTTATTCTTATTGTAACACAACACTATTCAGTGGAACTTCACTCTCAAGTAACAATTTAACAATTCAATGCTATCACTGCTATGAGGAGAAAAAGAAAGTGAGCTTGGAAGCTATCTGATCTCCTCATATCAAAATTGCAGTCTTGTACCTATTTCAGAATGTACTGAATTTGCTATTTTGTAGCAAAACAGTAAGACGACTGCAAAAAGCAAAGAGTCAGAAGTAAACATTTTGATCAACCTAATTCTTTTTCAAAAAACAAGACTCCTGCTGTTCTTTTTTAGAAAAATATCTTGACATTTGAAAACAAAAATAAATGCATGTGTGTGACTTGTTTCTATCAGATAGAAACAATTCCCTCCTAAACATAGAAAGCACAGACTTTTCTTTCGGTAGTTTATGACAAATATTTAAGGAAACGCTGAAAACACTTAGCAAATCTTTTGACAATTTAGCACGGTGATGTGCATCGTATGTAGACGTCTGAAAAAGAAGCATCAACTCAAAAGAAGCATGCAATTTTAGCGTACAGAGAAGGGACAGGGTGCAATTATACTGCATGCAAGAAGGTAGGTGTTGCAGTATCATACGGTGTATCACCAGGATATGGGAGAAGTGTCGAGTCGGAAACACTGATGACCTGCCATGATGTGCATGCCAGCAAAAATATGGTTTGGAAGGAATTAATAAAGTCTCTCATGAAAAAAACTGTGTACACTAAAGGCTTTAAGCATGAAAACTCACGATAAATATGAAATTCAGCTACTCAAGTAAAATCACACAGAAGCTGCTTTCTTCAGATGCATTCCACCCTGCATCTACATGAATGCCGTGCTGGCTTTGAGCAAGCCACCACAACCTGTGGTTTCTGATGCCTCAAACTCACCTATTAGTAGGTTTTTCAATTCAGGGATTTCCCAGTTGGGCAACTCTGCCGCTGTTTTACAAGGACACCGTCCTCAAAGATACAGTGACCACCCACAGTCATGTAGGTGATTTTTTAAGGCCTACCAATCCTCACAAGATTGGTTCCTGAGATGGGGCAAGCAGGTTTAATAGCTCACTACTTCCACAAAGGGAACACTCTCCACCTTCTCTCTGCCTTCCTGCATCACCCACTGGTACCCACTGCTTACCTTATACTGTCTACAGCGATCTCACACACCTCTGTGAGACAATTCAATTCACAGAAATGGCAGAAAGCATATTCAGGCTTTTGCTAGGTTGGCTTTCCACTGTTTTGCTGCATTAATCTGACCCACAGAGGGGTTTGCTGAGCCCCAGATCCAGTCCAAAAGTGGTTGCAAGCCTACATACGTGAGAAGAGGGAAAGGGATGGTAGGCTGAGGGCAAGTGACCAGGGGGAAACCTTTCCTTTAAAAAATGGCAACAGCCTATCATAAAAAGCGCTGAAACTACAATCGCGCTCCAAAACTGACTCTCCAGTTCATTACTTACAATGAACCTATTTCTAGTTTGTTCATATGTTCCCTCTTTACTTTATCAAGCACAGAAGCCTTTTGCCTCCCAAGTCCCAGCTCAGACTTGCTTCTCAGAAAATGCTGGGTCTACTGTCCTGTATATGTCATCAGAATATTGGCTATCCACTAGCTTCAACACCTACTGCAATCCCTGCCAAACCTGTGCAGATTCACACTTCTTCCCATCTTCACGATGGTCCCTAGGTAAGACTTGATGGTCCCTAGAGAGCCAGGTGCCTTCACAGCATCCTCTAATTGAAACAGCTATCATATGGCCAACAAAAGGATTTATTTACTAAAAGCCTACACGTAAAATATCAGTAAATCACAACACTACCCAACGGTCTCAGTGCAGATCAGGGGATAATTTGAAGGTTACAGTCAAAATGCTACCTGATGTGTCTCACAGTAAACAGTATCTATATTTGTGTACCACTTCCTTCCAGTTTACACAATGGAAACAAGCGCTGGCTTTGTAAGTTATTTGTTTGTTTATGTACTTAGGAGAGGTAGGGAGGAAACAGAGAACAATAAAGGGGAAGAAAGAGCATTTTACTGGGCAACTGTGTGTCCCATTATACTGACTGCTCTTGGGTTACCAAACAATTACATACAGTTATATGTACTCGGCTGTTATGCTCAGCTACAAACTGTGCTAAACTGCAAAAAAAAAAGGGGGGGAAGAAATAAGACAACTTTGTCACTCGTGTGTGCAAAGGCTACCGCAAACCCAAACACCAAGAACTCTTAAATCAATTTAATGAGTTCTTGGAAGAAAGGTCTTATACTTCCTGAGAGTAAAAGAGCAGGAACTTAAGCAGAGAGAAGGTATTTGGGCATACATTTGGAGAACTAAGCGCTATTTAGTCCTGCTAATAAACTGCAAGCAAGACTCCCAGGTAGACATTACCAAAAGGTTATCTTCAAAGTTGTAATGGTCAAAGATCTCAGGGGATAACAGATGGGCAACACAAAATTATGAAAGTAGTAGAGACAGGTTTCACTGCTGACATTGACAGGTTTCCAGGCTACTACCTACTTCCTAATCAACAATGACAAAGCATTTTGCCATCAACAACAACTAGAAAAGCAGTTGTTCAAGCTTTCAAAGCTTGCAACTAATCTTGGAAGGTTTTTAGAAGACACAGCTTGTTACAGACCTCTCAACTCAAACCTTGAATCCAACAGCTCTCCTTCATGGAAATGTGGCTTTCAAGAATAATAGATCATCAAGGTAAAAGTAGACACTGCCAAGTGCAACCCAAGATTCTACTTGGATGTTACACACTGTATATTGCCAAAGAAACTGCAAGAGGCTGCAGATCTAGATCTACACACACATCAAGCTGCTGATGCGTAAGTTTCCTGACTGGTTTATTCAGTCCATTTTGATTCTCCCCACTCACAGCAAAGCACAGGCCAACTTTTTACCCACATCAAATATCCACAGTTCTTCCAGAGAAGCATCTATAAACTCTCCTTGACAGCTGAGTTAGTTCACTATTAATAGTACTACCTGTGGTACTGGGAAGATGCAGCTTCTCTACAACACGCAACATCCAGAAAAGTTATATGTAAGATGCTCTTCTGAGCACAAGTATATTTTAATGCAAATGCAGGCATTAATGGCAAGTTAAAACTTCAATATGATGACAGTAGTGATTCATGAAAAGTCCAACGTCTTACAGGATAATCTAAGATTATAGAAATCGTGTCCATGGGAAAAAGTCCAAGTTCCTTGTTTCACCTTACCACAGTCCCAAAGATCTCTCCTATCACGTGACAGTCTTAGCTGTCCACCCTCTGAATTTCTGGAACTACAAGAACTACCTGCGAGACAGCTCCACAGCAGATCTTAGCACAACAGCTCTGCGGGTGACTCCAGGTGCAATCCTATTGCATCTCCTTGCTGAGCACCGTCCTTCATGACCGCCTTCCTTCCCTGCTCCCCTCCATGTTTACTGACTGGCTGGACTGTTAGAGAACAGCACAAGTCAACAGAAAACTAACACCATAAATAACACTACAAAAAATAAAGCATATTTATTAACTTAATATGCTGAAATGACCTAGTGAAGTCTAAGAAATAGTGGAGCTGATGCACAGCAATTAGGCTACACTGAAGTTAGACAGGATCACAGAGTTTACTGAAAAAATCAATTTAAATCATTTTGTATCAGTAATCTCAACTTTGCTACTTTTTCTCAATCTCCAGTTTCTCTTGTGCAATGTTTCATTCCCTTATTTTAAATTTACAGAAGTATCTCTCAGATCCTCCCTCTGATGATTCTATTGTCCCAAGTTCCAGTGTGTCCTGGGTTCAAATGTTGGCTCACCTCTTGTATCTCCTTCAGAAAGAAGGGCAGCTTTCACATAGAACAAGCTACAGCTTTCCCACTTTCACTCCTCCATTGATATTATCCATCATTATGTTTAACAGAATGAAGAAACACTGCAGGTTCCTACTGAACAAAGAGATTTACAGCAAAAATAGAAAACTGAGATGGCATTAAGGCACTGGAGTTTATAGGCAGCTGCAGGAGACAAGAGCATAAGAACACCTGGGAAAAAGGAAAGTATGATATTCAATACCAAGGGAGTACTCTCTCAAAAATCCTTCAAATTTCTCCTTTTTGCTGGCCACAGTGCCCAGCAGTCAAAGGCCTTCTGATGTAAAATATTTCACGGGGATGTCAAGAAGCTGTGCACAGAAACAAGGGATTTTATTATAAGCCAACGAGATCTAAAAATACGCTATTTCTCTTGTAGGAATTATTTTTTTACTAGCTCATAACTTTTTAGTTTAGACCAATAAAATTTGTACAACTGAGATTCACTGTGGTGTTGCCAGTTCTCAAAATGTTACTACAAATATTTTTATACCGGCTTTCATACACCCCACGTAACTGTAAAAGAACTTCATGCTAAAAAAAATACCCTAAGAATCTGTGCTTGGTATCAGGGAGAAGTAAAGTTCAAAAACATGTATCTGAAGTCTTTAACCTACAAACAAGGTTTTTAAAAGTACCAAAAATAATGAAAACGTCATAAATTCTGATGCCTCTGAATGTTACATGAGTTCCTAAAAGCATGTGAGAACATTGTTTGAAATGACTGAATCCATCTTACTGTCCCATTCTGCTTCTGAAAGGGACACATGTAACATTCCTTAAATAACTGGGACCCAGACAGAGATGAAAAACTGTGGTGCTTTTTTATACAAAAAGAAACTCATTTGTCACAAGGTATAAAGGGCAATGCAGAAAGCCAAGCATAAGCTGGAAAGAAAGACAGACTGTGCATGTCCATACCAAGCTATAAGGGTCATCCTCAGTACTAACCAATGCATCCAAGTTTACAATGTAGGATGTCCACAGAAGGCTGATATCAAATCAAAGACCATGGCTGCACAGTTAAGAATTTTAACAGGCTTTGGCTTGTATTCTATACTGTTTTAACATTGTTACATCATTATGTCAGTCTCAAGAGCATCGTAACAACTAGGAACTCTTTGTGAATGGATGTCAAAGGCCTTTATACAGAAGGAAAGTGCCAACTTAAAAGCACAGGAGAGGTGCAAAAGGTAAAAGGAGGAGTCCCAGCTCATCCTGCTCACCTCCTCTCTTCTCCACTGGTGTCCATACGAATACCAGTATTAAGGTAGGCACAGGATAAAAGAAAGCATGAACTTCCCAGAGCTGGTTACCTTCACAAACCCCCAGCTCTGCGGATGGGATGGCAACCGTGGCAAAACAACGTGCTGCAAGCATGGAACTCCTACCTGAAACACAGCTTCAGAAATTTTAAGTAGAAGAGACAAAACAAGTGGAGAAACACTCAGCTGCTCTGTTTAAACTACAACTCAGTTTTCTCTTATTCACAACATGCTGCTTCTACCTAAAGCGTGAAGTTCAGTCCCTTTGGATAAATCTATTTTTATTATAATATTGAGCATATTCAGTGCTGAGGGCAAGCTGAATGAGAGTGGAATGGACACACTTATCATGACTACAGAGTGTGGAGGCAGCACTAGGTGTCCCCAGGGACAAGAGTACCAGGCACAGCCCGTCCACCTCTTGCAGGGAGCTAATGACTGAGAGACAGCTACACCTGAAAATATCATACACAGGAACCAGAAGGAAGACAAAAGATCAGTTACTAGACTGGAAGTCAGGCAACTTTAGACAGCAAGTTCATTCTCTGTGATCCTACAACTGACTACCATTCTTTGTCTTTGTAAATGCAGATTTTACATTACCTAGAAATAATTCTTGTAGTCACCAATGTATCCAGCAAGATAGGCTTGCTTAGATTTCAGACAAACCCCATTCTGTAGCTACTGTCATTTGCTAATGAGTTTTACTTCTTTAAGATAATTTAACAGGTCTCCTAAAAACCTGGGCTCAGATCTTCTCCACTGGAAAGAAGAACACATAATGTTTAATGAAACAGAGAAATTCTATACACTAGTAAGCATATAATATTTTAACTATACGCTATGTGATCAGGCTACCAATTGGAACCATCACATCTATGCCCATCTATTTAAAACTCTCGTATTTCAACGCTCAACACCAACATTTCATCAATATATCTTCAATATTAGCCTCCTATACGAAATGGCATACAGTTTACAATTGAGCAAACAGAATGTATAATATCCAAACACAAATCAGTGTTACATTTCAAACAGAAGATGACTGGCGGAAGACCAATTTGCCGTTATAACATCAGTAGCAAGGTTATACTTAACCTTAAAGACCACGCCTTCAAGAAGAATAAATGGCATCTAAGCAAACCAAGGGTGCTTTGTTCCTTGAGAATATTCAGAGCAATGCTGGCAATGGTCCTACGCTGACACAAGAAACAAATGTGCTAAAAACAGTGGCAATGAAAAAAAAGTGCAAGAGCTAGCAAATACCATCTTTCAAGACCAGATGAAACTCAGCAGTTGAACAGAAGGTAGTAGAGGACAAAGTGACTTGAGAATAAGAAGTCATGAGGTCCAGAGATAGCTGTTACTGAATGATGTCTCTCAAGAGACAGAATATTTATTTCCTGTTGAAGAATTCAAAAAGTCCATGTTCTCCATCCATGCTAGGTGTTACCATTTTGTTACTTAGCCTGTCATTGCTATTTTTAGTCAAGAAGAATGGTAGCCCCTTTTTAATTCAGGCTTGATGTAAATGCACAACCCTATACAGAAAAGAGAGAGGGATGGGAATGGGAGGACGGAGATTCTGCAACATGCTCTCTTTATTGCTGCTATCCTGTTTTCACAAGGGAAAGCAGTATTCATCAGGGGCTATACACACTTTCTTCTCTCTTCTCGTTGGTGCTGATGCTGACACACAGAGAGATGCCACTAGAAATGGCTGCACTGTTAATTATCAAAGGACACCCTGGGCTGAAACTGTGCTGGTACATACTGTACCCTGCACCTTCCTGAGCTGCAGCGCTGTGCTCTGCAATTCAAGCTTGCACGTCTTCTAGCCCTTAGTGTTTCAAAATAATTTTGAGAATGCTAAATGTTACTTACTAGCCACTGGAATTTCTCATGTTGTGTCATAAACCCTCTACTTTCCTGGTGAGTGAGTGAGAATTCCAAGAAGGGCATTCCAGGTGGCATTTTAATTCACCCTCGACCACAGAAAAAAATATAGAAGAACAGAAGAAGAACCCAGAAGAAGATGGGAACGCCAGGCAAAACCAAATGCAGATGAAAATAATTCTTATATTTAAAACAGAGTGTGTAAACTTTACTTTCTTCAGTTGAATGACAGCCTGCATGGACACTGTGAATGATGCCAAGCCATTAAGCCTCTGACATAAATTACCTAGCAGAGGACCTGAGGCCTCTAGGCAACCAGCAACACCATCAGTCTTCTGTGTCTCAGACACCGCTTAATGCCTGATGAATGTGTGGTCACTCAACAGTGATTTGGGCTCCAGTTGGAAAGACCCAATCAAGTTAAAAGACCCTGCTTTGGCCACTTGTTGCAAATTTTGACACCAAGCTCTATTCGCTACAAGGGCAGCAACCATACAGAAACCTGTGATCCTTTCAGCAACAGGCATGGAGGCTCTGCCCAACCTAATAAACCAAAAGCACCAAGACACACACTCAAGTGCTGAATCTGAGAGTACAAAAACACAGTACTTGCTTGTGCTGCCTTGGCACCAAGCGTCTGAACAAGGAAACTTGCAGGTCTGAGGTTTAGGAGGAAAAACTGGGAGATGAAGATAAAATGCAGCCACAAATGGAGAAATTTAGACATTTTCCTCTATGCTCGTCCAGCCTCCAAAAAAGAAGTGTATGGAATATACAGATCTGCACTTACGCCACTCTTCCTGCACCTTCACAGGAAAGTGGAGCTGCAAGCAGGCAGTTAAGAGGTTACAAGGCAGTCCCACATGCTGTGCATGGGTGGGTTTAAATCAAACCAACCACTGGGTAAGTATCTCAACAAGCCTAATAAAGCCATTGATGACCCTGGAAAATAAAAGGGAAGAAAATAAAGCTTCTTCAGTGAGCATGAGCAGAAATGGTGAGAGATGGGCTTTTACAGAGCTAAGGGAGAGGACATTGCAACAAGCACACTAAATGTCAAACACTCCTCTCTAGTATTTACAGTGACTGGTCTAATAGAAGTGAAGGGCAATACCCCCCCACAGTTCTCACAAAACACTCACAAAGCTCTCAGAAGTCTTCAGGGCCCATGCAGTGACAGTGGAGTCACTTTGGGAAAGTGGAACAAGTCAGAGAGACTGATCTGTGGGCAATAGTTAGGAGAAACAGCAGAGATCCTGCAGGTCTTCAGCACACAGTGAAAAAAATCCAGGCATTGTATCAGCCTTAAACATTCCAGAGAACTGTAATGACCAGGGCCCTGCTCAGATTTCTTATGGCCACAGTTCCTCACACCGGGGTGACTGGATGAAATCCTGTCAACAGCCTACTTGAGCACAGTAGCAAGAATGCGCCGAGAGACAGCCTGCACCCTGACCTCATCTTCTGCAGAAGCATGAGCACCTCCTGCCAGTGTGGAAAGTACAATGGATTTATGCTAGGCTGACTTCCCCTTAGAAAGATTCAGATAAGGCAACCAGAAACAGATCTTCTGCACACCCTCAAGAAACATGACTCTGATGGATGTGACAGACAGCTGGAAGATTAGGGTGAACAGCTGATCCGTTTCTCTATGGACCAACTGTATAGGGCCTCCAGGGAACAGAGAAGGTGTTGCAAATTCTGCTCGGGCACGCAATCTACGCTATCCTTTGATGATCACCAGAGCCTGGAAATCTCACGGTAGGAGTTATTTCAGGGGCATTTTGAGCTCCAAAACACATAAGTGAGTATCATGCTCCTGCACAGATCTCAGCCGTCTGATAATGAGATTTATCCTATGGGATCCCCAGGCCAAATTTGCCAGGCATTGTTACCTGAGTAGGGAAGGAACTGAAGGAGTATTCTTCTATGGTCTGATACTGCCACCACAGCAAAAGTACCATATATTCAGAGAAACGGTAGTGGACCTGCTGAAAGGACACAAAGTGGGAGAGCACACATAAGGGAGACATATTTAGTGTTAGGTGATGTGTGGCACAAGGCATCACAGAGGTTAGCTGGGTAGTGTATTGTCAGAAAAGAAAAGCACAGGCTAGGATCTGTTCACAGACAAAAGAGCTCTCACAAATTGAGAGTTAATAGTTTCTCTAGTGAGCCCCAGGATTTGCAGTAATATAATTTTTGATTCAAGTGTTCACCTTGGGACCCAATGCTTGGAAAGAGACTGCGTCATTTGCAGAGATTCAGGCTTTGCACCTTTGTGGTACCCTTTATCAAGCAAACAATTGTAAAAGTAAATGAAAAAAGGCACACAGAGACACAAGAAGTTAACAGCAATGACTACCACCACCATGATGAAAACTTCAAGGTTTACAGAAAGGACACATGAGAAGACCCTGAAATGAACACAGTTATCATCAGAGAAGAAAATAAATTATTGACAACGGGCCAGATTTATAACTATGTGAAAACATGCACCTACAATACAAAAAAGTTACAGACCGCCTACTGAACAGCCAGATGAATGCTACCCAAACCCATACTGAATTTCAGACACAGGAACAGGATGCCAAAACACCTTTTATCTTCGCAGGGAACAGCCTATGTACAATCCACTCTGCTGGGGTGTGCTGCAACCGGCTGTAAGGCACCTGTGATGCAAAGCAAAATCGAATCACAGATAAGGCACGCTTTCATGAAAATGGTGTCTGAAAAAGTACACAGAAGTGGGGATGTGTGGCCAGCTGCATCACCAGCCATTACTCACTGTACCCAAACGTCTGTCGTTTCGTTATACCAAGATGGTAGAAAACCTGCCCATCTGGCAACAGAAAAAGAGTGGAATTCACATTCAGGCAGCAGACAGCAAAGCAAAGCATAAGATCCCAGGACAGCATCAGCCCTGCTCCCTGCCTCTGTGCCATGACCTAATAGGAGTTAGTATCTAGAGCTGTCCATGATCTCAACCATAGTTCAGGCTGTTCAAATTGCTGTTCGGAGCAGAATGCCTCAAGAGGGCTTGCTGATCATTTGGAGGTTTTCTCCTGCCAAAATACTGACTTCTTTCTTAGGATACATGGAGACATGACATGACCTATGAGGTGTCCCTCACAGCTTTGCAGGATTATGGAACTTCACTTGTCCAAGAACTGAAGAAAGAGGAAACATCTAATAGGAAGTCACTGGCAGATGTGTGGAGTCAAGATGAACTTCTCATCAAACTGACCAGAAGATTCCATCATAGTCACAGAGACTACCGAGAATACTCTTGTCAACCACGTGTGCCTCAGAAGACATTAGAGTGCAGTCCTCCTCCAACATGATATGAAAGGGAGGACATCTGAAACAGGTGAAATTTTCTCCAATAGTTTGATATACAAGATGAAACTGCAGTGATGCAAATGAACATACTTACTTATTCACCGTTATAAACATCTAAAGATACTGGCCGCTGAATCGCAAACAGTGATGCTTTCTGAATACAGGAACTGCTTCCAGGGATGAGGAGTTAAGGATGAGGCCCACACTCCCTGAAGCCTGCTGTTTCTTTCCAAATCCTCCTGGTGGCAGAAGGGGAGCAGGCTGTAGGACAATGGCTCTAAAATTACCTCAACAAGGGTACTCATGCAAAATGTCCATGCACCAGGCTTTACGGAGCTTCTACCTCTTTATTAAGGGGAACCCTAACATAATCTGTGATCATTTAAGTAGGTCATTAAGGAGAACTAGTCACCATGGTCCCCTGTTCCCTCTCGATGCAAGAGTAAGACAGCTGATCCAGGTATCATCAACCATCAGACAATACTGTTAAGGTTTGAATATCTTACAAACAACTGAAAACAAATCTTACAGACAACTGGGTGAAAAAAGTTTGATCTTGAGAAGGCAGGTCAGGAGATCTTTTCTTACCACAGGGCAAGAAGAATGACATATCACTGTCGCATTGTTAGCAGGCTTTTTGCCTCAATAATGGTAACTGCTTCTGAAGAGGTTTCTGTATTGGCCAGATCAATAGAAATTGAAACAGACCTAACTCAAGCAAAAGCCTTTTTAAAGGAGATACACATGAATTTGAAACAGATTTCTCAAACAATATTTACTATTGTAGAAGTATGGTTACAACACGGATGCAAGTAAAGGACATTATGAAATGCCACAACGGGAATAGATCTAGTCACTTCACAGTAGTAAGATCTTTTAATACAAATTTTCATTTCAGGCATAAACTGAACAACAAAACAGAGAAGCATATGGCTCTAATTTCACATTTTATTTTATTGCTTTATTTGTCCCCACATTTCCTTTTTTCACATGAACATTTCTCTCACGTAGCTTTTGTTTTTAGATTTCCAGTACTTAACTGGTGTTTGATGACGAGGACTAAGAGGAAGCTCTTCCACAAAACCGTAATATCCTTCTTGTTCAAAATGAAACCAGCAGAAAACTCTGAAGTAAAGTACTAAATTAAAGGCCAGAGCTCAAGAAAATGTCAGCTTCTCCTCCCAGAAAAACAAAACCACCGAAGTTTCAGGATGCTAAGTTATTAAAAAAAAATCAAATTGAAATCTACAGAGCAGCATACTCTTAGCAATGTCAATCTGCATGCAATTCAAAACAGAGTAATGCTGGCTCATTACTGTTGATATTATCATGTTAGGAAATGGTGCTAGTTAAAGATAATAGTCTCTCAACTCAACCCTAGTAGTAAAGATATAGCTAAATTAGAGCACATAAATAATTCATTACTTATGAGGCCTGATTTTGCATTATTTCTGCATTACTTTTAAATTGCAGGTTACTCTCATGGATAACAGAGACTGCTGTTTGAAGATCCTCACGATTTCTAGAACTTTCTTGGGCAGTGTGTTATTGTCTTGGCATTAAGTATTCAGGAATCTGAAAATCAGGGTTCCCTCCTCCATGCCCTCAAAACAGATCACATGTAACAATAAGAGGAAAACACATCTCCTGCATTTTTAATCTGCAACACTGCTAGTCCATCTTGTAAAAGCTTCTCTTAAATATAAACATGCTTCTTTAATTTATAAAGTTTGAAAAACCAACACTTTTCCAAATGAAAATAAGTGGAACTACTTACAGAATTAACTTCCTGATTAGAACTCAGTATGTTCTAAAAAGTCAGCACAAAAGCTCCATGTTTCCTATTAAAAACATTTTCAATGCGATTTTTTGCACTTCATAATCAAAATTTATATGCAGCATACTGAAATTCCAAGTATTCTAAGTGCTTAAAAATAATTATCCTTAATTATAATTTTGGCAGAGCTACTTCAGGAAAGTTTTATCCAAGTTGCATGACAGTTTGGACATGACTCCAGATGACAAGAAAATGTCATTCTATTTCACATGCAGGTACCAAAAGTAGGCTTTCTGAAGTCATTATTTTACATTCCTAAGTACAAGCTGGTATTTCTACAGCTCCTAAATAATATTTTTTTTCCCAAATAATAAATCTAACCTTTAAAATATTCTTTAGAATTGCAGCCTGTACAACAAATGGTTCTGCCTTCAGCCTAGAGCTCTTTTGTCTTTGTTTCAGTTCTCTTTCAGGCAGAAGAGGTGCAGAAGCCACTGAGGAATGGCTATACACCGCTGTACCCCCCGGAAAGTACAGCTCCACTTCTTCAGCTCCTCTGTAGACGCTCGAAGCTCTGCCTCTGCCTGTGCAAGCAGAGAGGACAGAAATGCAGGAAGGAAGCAGAAACCCCACTAGGAGAGGCCACTGCAATCAGTCCCACACAGTCAGCACTGCCGTTTCCTCCCAAACCCATTAACTGAACCAACTTCCAGCCCTCAGCCCCGGAATGTGAATCCCAGCACCCAGATGTACCTGCTGGAGTGGCCACCACGGACATCAAAGCATGACCTGGTTTTTACACAGTTTGATGTCAATAATACACTAAGATGGATTATATTTGCAGATACTGGAGATAAAGTTTATATGCTGAAAGTCATAAAAAGTTGTGGAAACAAGCAGTCCACATGTGTTTATGTAGGAATGCTACACATCAGAAACCAGGATCTATCAGAATAAAAGGTATTTGTAAAGGAAGTTTACCTTATGCACTCTTTGAACTAGGGTCAAACTTACAATTACCTTAAAATACAGTGCCATAGATATATAGAAACAAAAATACACAACAATCAGACTGTGTCTCAAACTGTTCAAAAGGCAAGGCTTTATGGATAGAATATACCACACGCAGTATTGAGACATCTCTAAGTAATGTTGGTCAAGTTCAGTTAAGTAGAACAAAATTTCAGTGAACTGCAATCATCATTCTTTTGAATTCGCGTAAGTACAATATTAATTAAGCATTCTTAGAAAGCAAGACGAATTAGCTGTGAAGAAGGATAAGAAATATCTGCAACACTGTTATTATAGACTATTTTTTTTCTTCATTTGACATGTTAAAGGTTGCTTCCTATCATACGTGTAAGACGCTATGCAATTTTTATACCAATATATCATAGTATGACAACACCATCACATCAAGGAACTAAGCACGTCTCTCTTGCCACCCGCCACTTCTGTCAACTATCCTGAGCGGTTCAGTAAATCTTCCACTAGAAAACGGTAACATGCCATCACTTCTGCTCACATTACATGCTTTTTAACCAGGATCTGGTAAATAAGCTCTGAAGCACTCCATTAAAGCTGTCCAGAGGTTCTGCGACTGCTTCACTTGAACTAGACAAAGTATATGAGGCAGTCGTTAATTGAAAAGAAGCAATACAGTGAGTCCTTAGATCTATATTTAGTATTCATGTCATTTTGTGTATCTCTCTACCATACAATTTTAACACACCAAAACTTTTGTAAGAGTAACACTGGACAGCTTTGTCAAATGGATGTCTGCAAACTGTGACCTGTAAGTGGGACATCAGCTTGGAAATCCAATTTTAACAGCCAGCAGAGGAAATATGAGATAGCTATTTCTGCTAAAAGGGCTCAGCATTGTATCAGGTAACCCTGCAGACTTCCCGCTGGAGAGGGGCTTCCCTTGACTCTGCTGATGAGGAAACCAGAATAAACATCAGCATTAATACGGCCTCAGTTCTCTGAAGAGTGTACTTCTAAATCATGCAATGGCATCTCCAGCCAATACAGTTTTCCTTTCAGAGCTTCCTACAGAGGTTTTGCAGACTACCTACTAGGAGTATAGGCCTACAAAGAAAACAAAGGGAAAACAGACAAAAAAGCTTTTCTCCTTTTGCTCCATGGACTTCCAGTTTTCAGAATTAGTAAGCGGTAACTACCAGGAAATAGGGAAAAGAGAATTACTGCTATAAAATGCTTCACTGATGCCTTTTTTTTTTTTCCAAAATAAACATGAAAATCATTTTCTAAAATAAAGAATTAGTTTTACTTAAGTGTGTGTCAAATATGCGCAGAAACTGAGATGCAGCTAAAATAACAGCGAAGGGTAGAGAAGGTTTCGTTATATTCTTTTATCAATCCAATTAACTGTGGAAAGAAAAGCTACAGCATTAAACAAGCAAGCTTCTCTTTATACTTGTTCCATTTCAGAAAAGACTGATTCCCTTTCTGCCTGTATTTTCTCCTCTTTTGGGCTGTTTCTGTTTTCAAATGCATCACATTGACATGTCTGCCAATCTAGCCAAATTTTGATCCTCTTTAACTCCCTTCTACCACAGCCCCATAACCCTTGAGAGGATTCTTCCCATGAGAACCACAGCCAGACATCAGTGATCTTGGGACTGCCCAACAGTTTTGGTCCCCTTCTCTACTGCACAGCACAGGGATTTTCTACTTCTCTGGGCACTGAGTCCATGCAGAACTAGTTTCAGAAACAGCTTCGAGAGAAAACAGACTCCACTGGTTTTTTCTCACTCCCCTTTCTTCTACTGGACACCCCATCAGTACCACCTTGTACCTGCCCACTGTTCTGCTTCCCACCTGCTGCTCAGGGTATGCGCCAGAATCCTCTTTTATAAATCATGACTGAGGAGTTAAGCAGAGGACATGATTTAAGTTGAGGAGGGGGAGAGAGGCAGATTTCTACCTAAAGAAGATGACAGATAAGACGAGACAGTAATGTCAAGATAATGCTGCTTCTGAAGTCCATAGCAACATTAATGAGTTATTGTGGATATAATATGATGAAGAGATTGAAATCAGTACCCACTACACTGTCAGTTACCTTACCTTCAGGATGATTACTTTATCTGAGAATGAAGACTCAAGGAAAAGCGAATCTTCCCAATTTCAATTATATGACTATCAGCAGTGCTGGGAAAGCAAGCCACTAGCCCAAAATACCAGCTCATAGTGAAGCCTTCATGAAACTTAAAGATCGCATCACTTTCTCGGCATGGAAGACTGATGGAAAGAGGACTAGAACAGTTGCCAAATTTAAGTACTGACAGATTGTAGCAAGTTGTAGCATTGCTCATGGACTTCAGAATGTACAAGTCAAGTCCTTTGCTTCCACTGACTTTAAGGTCATCAGCAGCACCCCAGAAAAATCTTTCTCTTGTTTTCACCAGCTACTCTGACAGGCAGGAGGCCAAGCAGACGTTGGTATTCCTCAAACCAGGGTTACGGTTTTATAAAACCCCACAATTACTTCACTCAACTCCATGTGTGTACTCAGACACGTTCAAAATTAGGGGGATTAAAAGCAATCATACAGGCAATTCCTGCCTTTGCACCTCATCTCCCATTTGGGATAACAAATACTGGTAGAACAGGAAGGCAGATTTTTTACCAAATTGGGGGGCAGCAGCAAAGGAACAAACAATGAACGAATGGCAAAAAACGAGCGGCAGCGTTGGCAGCAGAGTGTATCTACACTGCCTCTATCAAATTATCTGGAAAATACACCATCAGTTACAACAAGGAGAACAAATATGTGTATATATGCTATATGTAGCAACAAATAATGCTTTACAGGATGGGGAACACCTTCCTGGGAAACTGTAACTGTGAAAGAATTATGGTGCTTAATCAGCATGAATATGAGCTAGCATGGTCAAAGGACTAACATAATCTTTGACTGCATAACAAGGAAATCTAACCAAGAAGCGATGCTGCCTGAGCATTTGACACTGGGGTCATTCCTACTGAAACGGTGTCACTAGTCTCATGGCCGCAATTCAAATGGAACACTGCTCAAATGTGGAGGATGCACAGAGCACTCTTTAAGTATCATTACCTGACTGGAAAATAGGCCTACCAGTGAAATAAGTGCATCTGTTTACCAAAGAGAAGATTATAGCATGATTTAACCACAGCCTGTAAGTACCCAAACACAGGGCAGAAGCTTAACAGTGCTTTATTCCTCCCTTTCCTTCTCCAAGGAAAGCGTAACAACAACCTGGAAAGCTGAAGCAAGGCAAATTCAGATGAGAATTTAGGGATGAGGGCCAAACACTGAATTGCTAAATGCTACAGCACAGGCTACTAAGGGCTACAAAGGATTTTCCATCACTAGAAGTTTTCCCTTCCTTTACCCCCCTCCATTAAGATCAACTGTTTTTCTAAGACATACGATTTACTCCAATCTTTAACAGCCTTAAAGCATAAATGGAGGAAGTCCTCACCACAAAGGCAGTCATACCCAAAGATTACAGTAGTTCTTTGCAGGCTTAAAAGCTGTTAAAGTAGGACAACAATAGCTCAAAATTCTTTTAATCCTTTATGCCCTCATAACATGCTCATTGGCAAGGAGCACCTGCCAGGGACTAAGACCCTGCTTTACTCTGTGCCATATAAACATAACATATAGGTAATCCCTGCATGGGAAAGCAGGAAACCCAAACATATGGCACAAGACAAAACAGGTGGATTCAGAGGGAGAGCAGGAGGAAACAAGGAAACAATACGGGTCAGCAGGAAAGGCAGGAGCCCTCCCATCCATGGCCCATCCATTGTCACGTTTTCTGTAGGCAACACAGCAAGGGAGAGTTTTAATGAGGGATTTGAAGTTGGACAAGTTCAGACCAAAAATATTTTTTTAGTAGTGAGGATAATTACCGGTGGAGCAAGTTACCGAGGGCTGTCATGTGCTCTCCATCGCAAGGAATATTTTAAAACAGTGTTGATTTTATTCCCCCCAAAAAGATATGCTCTACTTCAAACAGAAATTAATTCAAGAAGTTCTATAGCTGCTGTTATGCTGAAGATCACAATGGTCCCCTCTGGCTTTGCAGACTGCCCTTTCCAAGTAAGTCCTGTCTCTTTAAAAAGATGTCTCATAATCTCCTATCAAACAAAATTATTTAGATCAGTTTATGGAGTCCCACAAAACCAGTAAAATTATTTATATGATGCACCAGCTACAAAGGCATCCGAACACTCTTCTGTACTTTTATTTTCCCCTGCCATGAAATATGTAAATATTTAGAGAAGTGGACTTCACTAAGCCCACATGCCTACCATACAGTTAGGTCACTTACACAGTTGAATGAATTGTTGAATTCCTCAATGAGGATCATAAAAGTATTACAAGAAAAAAGACGACCGTATCACACTCATGCTTACTCTGCTTTAGAGAAACAAAATGAAGTACAGAGAAAGATAATCAAAGTCTAGAATGTCAAAGAAAGAAAAAAAGTCTGCAAACCATCCATTCAGAAAGCTGAAGACCATTTGCTAGCAAGTTAAAATAACATATATAGTTAACAGGAAGGGGCAAAAAGAAAAGACTTTACATTGTCTGTGTTAAAACATGACTCACGTTCTTAAGCTGGAAAGTAAACAGCTTTGGGCAGTACTCAGTCATAGAACCACAGAATAGCTGAGGTCGGCAGGAACCTCAGGAGGTCTGTAGCCCAATCCTGCTCACAGCAGCCTCAACTATGAGATCAGACCAGGTTACTCAAGACTATCAAGGGGACAAGAATTTAATACTCAATTCAGGAAACAAGGCCTTAATATGCCTGATAGAATGACCACGGTAACCACAGCAAACATGCATGCAAATAGGTTTATAACATAAATACATTTGTTTTTCTCATCTGTTCATTTATAACATCTCAAAAAAATCTGCTTGTGAGCCTCCTAAACTACAATGCAGGGAAGGTTTTAATCAGTGAAATTACTCCTTTTCAAATACTACTACATATACAACTGCACACAGGTTCCTCCTTGAAGTGCAAGCTCACATGGCTGGATAAATTCCAAAATTACTTCAACAGTGTGGATTAGAGCATTATAGCTCCTATCTTTCCAGTAGCAAAAATCTGGACTAATCAGCCATGGTCAGCATCTGTGAAATCCCTGGAATAAAAAAAACCCAAGTAAATCATTGAATAAAGAAGTCTGTAACATAATTTTTTGTATGACAGATGTTTTCCAAAGTGGTTTTACTAATTTTAAAAGCATTCATTCTGATAAAAAAACATGTTAAGGAATTAATAATGGGTAAGGTAAAAATGTAAGAGGAAATGAAGTCATCAACAAATAGTTGAAGAGACAATGGAAAGTGCCCCATTACTGATTACATAAAAATCCCCATGTTACTGGGAATCTAAATCTCCTAACAAGAAACCATAATGCTAGGATAACAAATCAGCATTCTGAAGTGTCCTCTATAGGTCAAAACACTTATTGTCTTGGACTGCTTTTTAAAAGTTTCTTTTGCATTTTCACTGACACAGATCTAAAATAAACCAACACAATTACAGTTGCTAAAGTTTACCAACCTTTGGAATGCTTTTCCAGAACTAGTTTTTAAGATGCTTAGTTGTGAATAGAAATACACTCTAGTATAAGCTTTTACCTTCATAACATTTGTAGAGAGTGTGGTCAAATCATTGCTCACACTCGGCACATGAGTACACACAGCTAAGAATGTTTAGTCCTTTTCAGTTTGTAAAAATCCTAAGACAGGTATCTTGGAGTACTGAAGAAATAGGAATGTGCCATACTAACATACACATGGGCTACGCATAAGGAAAATCTAAGAGTCAGCTTTTCATCTTTTGAGTAATGAACCACAAGTAATAAACATTGTTTGTGTAATAAAACACACCCACATTATTCATGCCATCAGTGATGCCTCTCAGTAATGTACAACCACTTTTTTTGAGGTAGGTATGTGATGAGTCCTTCACCTAAACAAGGCTACACCATTGCTGCACAAAGAAACACATCGACTCTGTGTCCAACAATGTGAAGTTTAGTGAAGTTTGGACAGGATTCCAAGTAATCCCTAATCAAATGGCATTAATACAGACATTTGACAGTGAGCAACTGATGCACGTTGAGCCAGAACTCAAATGAGAATTCACTTTTTTGGCTACCACATGGTGCTGGCTAAATCTTGCAATTTTAAGACTCTGCATGGAAGTAGCAACACCTTTATATTTGCCAGCTACTGGGACAAATAGCCTTGGGAATCATCTAAAGAGAGTAACTGCATCCATACAAAAGCAAGACACCTAGAATCACAGAATCATAGAATAGTTAGGGTAGGAAAGGACCTTAAGATCATCCAGTTCCAACCCCCCTGCCATGGGCAGGGACACCTCACACTAAACCATGTCACTTAAGGCTTGTCCAACCTGGCCTTGAACACCACCAGGGATGGAGCATTCACAACCTCCCTGGGCAACCCATTCCAGTGCCTCACCACCCTAACAGTAAAGAATTTCTTCCTTATATCCAATTTAAACTTCCCCTGTTTAAGTTTGAACCCGTTACCCCTTGTCCTGCCACTACAGTCCCTGATGAAGAGTCCCTCTCCAACATCCTTGTAGGCCCCCTTCAGACACTGGAAGGCTGCTACGAGGTCTCCACCTTTTGATGTTGAGGCAATAAAGAAGCCTCTATTCCAGAAGTATGAGACTTTGGAAGAGGGAAAGGAAAGACATTAAGATCATTTCCAGGTTAAAGAAAGTATTAGAAACAAAGTTTTAAAAATCCGGAAAGAATACTATACTGAGAATATGTATCTGACAATCACTTAGAAAGGCATTCTTGCAACAAAGAATAGCAATTTCTGAGCATAAGAAAACACATTTTTACTGTAAGGTGGCTGAACAGTGGATTAAATTGCCCAGACAGGTTCTAGATTTGCCATCCCTCGAGATACTCAAAATCCAACTGGACAAGGTCCTGGACAACCTGCTCTAACTTGCTTGAGAGGAGGTTGGACTAGGCAACTCTTCACAGCTCCCTTCCAATCTCAACTAGTCTGTGATTCTGTGAACTCCACAGAAGAGTACAAAAGTGAATAGTCATTAAAATCTTTAAGACAGACATCTTAAGTACCAAACTTGCATCCATTTGTGGCTTTGACTCCTTAATACCTTAACCAGATCTTCAAGTAACCTACAGAACTGAAATTTCCCCTGCACTTGAGTTCAGTTTCTGAAGCAGATTCAAGAAGATTTTTGAGTCTGTCTTACCAGAATCTCATAAGCAGGGCACATGAAGGAACTTCCTTTCAAAATTAACAAAGCCCTTGGTAAAAAGCAGTCTCTGAAAAACCTTTGCGAATGAGGTTTTAGAGCCTTTGAGCTCTAGGTGGTCAGGAGAGAAGATCCGGGAAACTGATCTGTCATTTTTTCCTGAGACTTCACTGAAGAGACACAAACAAGTATGTTTTAAAGAAGGAAGCACAACCATGCCATCTGGGTATCTGGCACAGAAGGTGGCTTATCAGTCCTGGGTGGTAGACTGACAGATAGATATATATATAGATAGATATATATATATATATATATATATGTGTATGTGTGTGTGTCTGTGTGCATACTCCAGAAACACAGAAGACAAGAAAACAAAACTGATCAAGTGCATTTCTGGATATCCTCCTCTCTTGAGTCTTCTGGATCTCATCATGTCAAGAAGAGAGATCTAAGTGTGAGACCACAGCGGTGGAGGGGCCTCATATGAGGAGCAGATACCCTTTTGCCACCAGACTTCTTTGGCTACTGAGAGTAGGAAAACTTACCCAAAAGCATTTCTATCTCTGATGTGCTGTTAACCACAGCAGTTACTTTGAATAACTTCTGTTGTGTTCAATTTTGAGTACCTCGAAGTACTGACAAACTTCAAAAAATACTCAGGAAGTTATAAAATAAGAGTCTAGAAATGCAGGATTGAAAGTATTAAATAAATGTACAGACTGTTTACACAATAAACTGTCAAGAATATGGTGATAACCACCTTATCTTTCCAGTTGCACAGAAAATACCAAAGGAGGAAAAAAAAATACATTCTTAGGTGGGTTAAAGCTTGTAACTAACTACAGCAAGATGAATCTGAGAAGGAATTTAAAAGTAGTACTCCCGTATCTATAGAACCACTAAGAAAAGAATGAGTTTAAGAAGACCCAGGATATTACTGCAAATAACATTGAAGAAGGCACTTTATCTGAAAACAGACTGAGGAATCTACCCAAGAATTAAACATGCTTTGGAAGTGAAACAAAATATAATTTTAAAAAGCTTCTCTTAGATTCCATCTACAAGTTTTCACAGTACTGTGCAATAAGCCAGCATGGGGGTTTTACCCATCTAGTTAGGCAAAAAAGATGGCACAGGATTGGAAGGAACAATCTGAGTCAATGTGTGCAATCTTTCGCTATTCAAGGCAATTGTACCATGCAGATTTTGCTGAGAAGACCCACTCTTTGAAATCTCCTGTGTCCTCCACACTACTTGAATGCCCAGTTCTGTCTTGAGTGTCCTCTTTTCCAGCACAAATTTATCCAGGAGTATTTTACATTCATTTTTACTTGTTCTAACAATGTCCCCTAGCTTAAAAAGCTCTTCTGCTTCCCTGATGCCACTCCTGACTTTCCCTAACACACTTAGGGATATGAAAGAGAAATCATATCCTCTCTCAGGTTTTGTTTCATTAAGCCAAACATGTCACACATTCTTAGTCTCATCTTGCAAGATAAGCTCTCCATTTCCTGATAACCCTCGCAGCCCATCTCTGTTGCTGTTCCAGTATGAATTCATTTTTCCTGGGGAAAAAAAAGAAAAGTGTTAGGTCTAACAGCCTGTTTGTCCCTCCCACTTCATGCCTGTCCTCAACACTGGTTTGTGTCATGTTCCCAGAGTCAGAGTTCAGATTTATGTGTGTCTACACCATAGTTCCAAAATAAATCCAATAATTACAGATCACATAATATTATTTCAGACACAGTAACAAACTACTCTATAAATACTAACACTGGGAAACAAGCACACACTGCTTATTTGTATCATATGCTTAAGTACTACACAATCTTTCACAACCAAGTGACCACGAAGAAAATAAAGCCTGCTGCTTAGTACTATCATAAAATATATTCATTCTAGCAACCCACACATTTTGAATTGCAAGTTTACTTTAATAAACTGGATTTTCAGATTATACATACACCTATGCATTCAGAGAAACTGATTTAGCGCAAGTTGTTTAGTCCAGTTACCTAAAGCAGATCTGAAATAACAAGCTGATCTGAATTAAAATTCTTATCAACTTAATTTGTGTCTAATTACTTTCATAGTGAACAAAGAAAGAGTATGAAGGGTGGTAGTGGACCCTGCACATCCCTCATGACAGACCAAGCCCTCCAGCTAAAACAGGTTAGAGATCTAAGGGAGTGCACATACAGCTAGCTTTGTTCATCCCCTTTTCTCTGGGAAGTTTCTCATCAATATCCCAGCTTTCCTACATGAAGGAAGGCACAGCAAATGCCCAAAAATGAGGCAAGAGTATTACAGATGATAGCATCTTACACTGATAGTATAGAGAGAAGTACTCTTTCTACAATCTGAAACTTGGGGGATTTAGGCATCAAACTTCAATGTTTTAATTTCCCTTCCTAGTGTCACCAACTACCAACAACCATATAAGCAGCTCCTGACTCAACAGACACACACACTTTGTAAAAGCAATGACATCCACATACAAACCCGCACAAAATCTTAATTTAGACCATTTCAAGCCCTGTTAGTTTTAACAGATCACTCAAGAGTGACTCAGTTGCCTTAAAAAGTATCATTACTTGAAATAACAAACATTCTGCAATTACTAAAATTAATTACATGTCCAAAAGACTGGAGTCCTGAATATAAATGATGTCTTCACATGCAAGACACGCAACAAGTTATCACACCTCATAGCTGACTTTTCATGAGTATTACTAAATCTTACTGTCCCCTAAACCAAGGTATTTATTATGACAAAATATCAGTCCTTGTTTTACAACAACAGACTTTCAGAAGACAATGTTGTACCTTAAATATTTACATTTTTAAAAAATAAAAACCAAATGAACCTGTGCTACACACACACTCAACAGTCAAGAACATACTTGTCTACTAGCCTGACGAGGAACAGGCACACTACAAAAGCAAATTGTTCAACTTGGTACAGGTAATGCCTTCAAACTTCCTGCTGGTAGTGAATGAACTTGCTGGAGTAGTATTTACTAGCTGATTAACAGTTCAGATAATTACCCATCCATTTATTTCCAAATGTTCTACCTAGAAAGTGCCCCATGAAGAGAAGTATCTCAAAACCAGTTTCATTCTGTCTTCATTCATTTCATTTCTAACTATCTGATGGACATGTAACCATACACAACAGTCCATCTGTACTGCTATTATGTTACACTCCAGAGAGGTTATCTCAGTCACATCTTAGGCACACTTCTGTTTTTTTAAGCTTGTGAGAGACAAAACACCTCTACTTACATTATTTTCTTCTTAACAGAGTCCATAACTAGCATATTTCAGCTTCCAGCATATTTCATCACCAGCTAAATATGAAAACAGGGCCCAGAAATTCTAATTCATAACAAATAATTACAGCAGTTATGATTCACCCCATACCGCAGAATGTGATTTTTATCACTGTAAATACAATAGTTTAAATTTAAAACAACCAAGCAGGTTTCAGATTATTGTTTTCCAGAAACTGTAAAGGACAAAATTAACTCACCATTAATGCTTTGGAACTAATAAGTCTAATTTTTTAAGTGTACTGAAGCAAATGGATACTTTTGCACTGATGTGAGTAATTAAAGTACAAGAGCTCCACAGACTCAGAGATGTAATGCAGCCCTTTTATCAAAAGCAGTCACTCTGTCTCGGTCTGACAGTTAACAGCATATGATCTAGTAAACAAATACTTTCACACAGTACAAAAGTGCCATTAAAGGCCAGAACTGTCAACACAAATTCCATTCTTACAGGCGAAAAAAATTATATAAACTGTTGATCACCTCTGGTTGCCTTAACTAGCATGGAGGTTGTCATGGAAACATTTCTGCGAAGTTCACAGTGATGAAACACAAACACTTCCAGTTTAATTGCTATTAGGTTTAGCATACCAGAGTTTATTTATACTCAAAGAGCATTATGATAAAATGCAGTAGAAAGTAAAGCTAGTAATGATCTGGCATAACAAAGCCAACGGATTTAGAAAAAAATAAAAGAAAGAAAGGAAACTAAAGCCAAATCAGATGACTTTTTAATTAGGCTGAAACAAGACACAAATGAATTACCTCTTTCCCAAAAATATTAACCAAACTTTCAGCTAGAACATAACTTGTCCATGATGGGTTTAATGTAACTATATTAACATACTGCCATGTGAAGACACTAAAGAAACAAAATGTCTTCAAACAAAGCAGTATATATTTGAACCACCAGATATGTAAGTATTTACTTTACAGATTCAAAACAGGTTCTTAAAAAAATTTGGAGCATCATGCTAACTTCTGTAGCACACATTATGTGAGTCCCATATATAGTCACCTCTTTTTTCCAGATACAACAGACCTAGTCCTGCTATTTTCTTACCAAGAGAGCTCCCCCAGCATAAATGACAATTCTGTTGTCCTTGCAGACAAATTGAGCCCAATGAGATTTCAAATAATAGTGCTGACTGACTACATGAATAGAACTCAGGGAGAGCTTAATTTTATTTTATTACAGTTAATGGGGATTCACTTTCATTTTATTAGAATTAAACAAAATTTATAGAGATGCATGAATGTTACTAACTAAAATCTGCAGGTTTCTTTCATTATAATCCGATTTCATTTTTTAATAACACTACATTCATTCTTAGAGCATGATTTAAGTAAATGCAAAAGCTTTAATAAATTCCAGTGACTTTTTATCTGTTTTCATTAGCAGAAGTTTACTCAACTCAGCTGACAGCCTGCAACACTGAGAGGCTGAACAGAGGTCAGAGGTTTGGAAGAGGGACTGGAACCAGTCAGTGCACTGAAACGCATAAGGCACGAGCACAGAGCGAGGATTCAGACGTGGTGCTGCGGGCATACGATAAACATAGATGGAGAGCAGGAAAAAAGAAATCAAGCAGGATACATCACACTTACTTTACAGCCATTGTCAAATTCCTGGCTGCTGACTCCAGCACAGAACTATAAAATGCAATCTATTGCCCATAACTTGCCATCAATTTCTTTCATTCGCGTGAGTGATATGTTTTGAACAAAGGTATGGAAGGGAAAATGATCTATAATGAAATAACTATATTTTTAATCATTTCCCACTACCTGCTTGTTACGTCTAATATCAAAGTAAAAATACATTCAGCTTTACAATTACCATATTTATGCCTCTTAATTCTGTTTTTTCTTTTCCCATTTGCCCCTCTTGCATTTATTCAATCTCCACTCTTCTTCTTGCTGATGTTCCTGACAATCATCATTCTCTCCTTCACAGCCAGAAAAGTTATCATTAATGAAACTGTTAACACTGAATTGTAAAGACTATCATTAGGTTTAGAATGAGCACCTAAAAAAGGATTAATAAGGAAAATGGAATAAGGATGGAGTTAATGTTTCAGATTACCAGCAGATTCAGGAAAATAACAGAGTAACAAGTTTACATTCTCAAGATTACAATTATTATCCCAAACTGAATATATGGATTTGAAATGAAAGCTTAGATCTGCAGCAATTAGAAAAAGACCACAAACATTTTTGTCAAGTAGGCTCATATCCACCATGTAGAGAGTAATTTCTTTCATACTACTTTTATTAGCTAGCCATACTTCAGCTCCTACTACATAATTTAGCTTCTAAGATGCTACTTTCTGTTAATTAGTAGTACGTTTCTGACCTATACAAACATTATTTCTGTGAAAATTACTGGAAGACAGCAGTTTCTTTAATCCCGAAACGTGATTCTGAAGTATTACCAGGGTCAATACTGCAGAACCTGAGTGAACCCAGTTCTGCCACCATAATGTATTTGTCTTCTTCCCAAGAGGGATAAATATGCAGATGAGTGACCTGTTTTGTTAAAGCCATTTTCTCTTCTACTTCCATGAGTTATTTTGTCCTAGGGGCTACTGGCAAGTTGGTTTTTTCAGAGAATACACACAAAAATAAACTCCCATGGATTTGTATTAAAAAAATAATTTAAAGAGACTTTGTATTAGCAGTGAAGTATGATGAAAATCACGGTGGTCTTCATTTCTTCTTTCTCCAAGACACACCCAGCCCCCTAAACAAGGTCCTTACTCTGCACAGAGGATCTTAGGCTTTCCATCACAGGAAATGCACATCACATCCCTTTTCTTGGAGAATCCCAGGGATCCAACAGAGGCTCTACTCCTGAGCTCATGGGGAACCACACCAAGAACCCTGAAAATAAATACTGAGACACCAAACTTCTTCCAAAGTCCTGTAAGATGATAGAGATAACAGAAGATAGACACAATTAACTAAAGTCAGCATATATTACCTACTTCAACATTTTCAGCTACATCTTCACATCCCGTTGTGCCACACTGAAAGCATAGCTTCCAAAAGGTGTGGATACCAAAAATTACATAACCATCTCACAAGATGGTGAGTGGACAGTTCTACCTTACAGAAAGTCTTAAATCCAGGTAATTCCCCATAAAAAGACATATCTTGGAGGGGTTTTTTATGCATTCACTGAACAGGTGTATCACAATTCTTTACAACACTTCACAAAGAGATTTATGAGAATTTACTGTTATTCCAAGTAATATTTCAGTGAACTCTCTGACCATGCTGTCCATAGAGTGCTTGATAGAAGGTTATAAAGTCTATGACTGTTTTGACCCAGCTTCAGCAGTGAGATACCAGAGATACCTTCTCATTCAGCTGTCTTAGGGGAAGCCCATTCAGAAAAGATTAAACAAATACCATGATATTTTAGCCCCATCTGGAACTGGAAAGGAACTCCCACCAGGAACACAATACCATTTTGTCTCACACACATCTCAACACAGGCTCATTCTGCTGGTGATGAGCATCAACACTGCATCACACTGCTTTGTACTGCCTGACACGCCTCTGGTTGACATAGAGGTTTCTTCTACTGAAGGTCTCAAGTCTGACTGTTTCTGGTTACTTTCATAGAATCATAAAATCATAAAGTGGTTTGGGTTGGAAGGGACCTTAGATATCATCTAGTTCCAACCTTCCTGCAATGGGCAGGGACACTTCTCACTAGACCAGGTTGCTCTAAGCTCCGTCCAACCTGGCCTTGAACACTTCCAGGGATGGGGCATCCACAGCTTCTCTAGGCAACCTGCCCCAGTGTCTTACTATATTCACAGTAAAGAACTAATTCCTTCTATCTAAGCTCAATCTACCCTCTTTCAGTTTAAAGCCATTACCCCTTGTCCTATCACTACATGGCCCTTGTAAAAAAGTACTTCTCCAGCTTCCTTGCAGGTCACCCTTCAGGTATTAGAAGGCTGCTGAAGATGTCTCCTTAGCCTTCTCCAAGCTAAAAAGAACCGAACTACCTCAACCCATCTTCACAGGACAGGTGCTTCAGCCCTCTCACCTTCAGGGCCCTCTTCTAGGTCCACTCTAACCGGTCCGCATCCCTCTTGTGTTGGGACCCCTGAGCTGATCACAGTACTCCAGATGGGGTCTCACAAGAGTGGAGCAGAGGGGGAGAATCACCTTTCTTGACCTGCTGGTCACGTTCCTATTGATGCAGCCCAGCACACAGTTGGTTTCTGGGCTGTGAGCGCACACTGCTGAGTCATGTTGAGCTTCTCATCAATCAACACTCGCAAGGCTTTCTCCTCAGGGCTGCTCTTAATCCATTCTCTGCTCAGACTGTGTCTGCACTTGGGATTGCCCTGCCCCAGGTGCAGGACCTTGCACTTGGCCCTGTTGAACTTCACGAGGTTTGCGCTGGCCCTCTCTTGAGCCTGCAGAGGTCCTTCTGGATGACGTCTCCTCCCTCCAGCATGTTGACGACACCACACAGCTTGGTGTCATCAGCAAACCTTCTGAGGGTGCACTCCATTCCACTGTCCATGTCATCAACAAAGATGTTAAAGAGAACTTTGGTATCCCCCGATATCAACCTCTGAGGAACACTACTTGTCACTGGTCTCTACTTGGACATCAAGCTGTTGACGGCAACTCTTTGAGTGTGACCATCCAACTAATTCCTTATCCACCAAGTGGTCCATCCATCAAATCCATATCACTCCAGTTTAGAGATAAGGATGTCATACGGGACAGTGTGAAATACTTTTGCACCCAAAGGATCTCGAATTCCACTATTTCATGGTCACTGCAGCTGAGGCTGTCCTCAAGCTTCCCATTCCCCACCAGCTCTTTCCTCTTGGTGAGAACAAGATCCAGGATACAATCTCTTCTTTTGGGCTTCTCTATCACTTGGAGAAAGAAGTTATCATCAACACATTCCAGGAACCTCCTGGATTGCTCCTTATGGGCTGCCCCTCCAACAGATAACAGGACTGTTGAAATCCCCCATGAGGACCCAGGCTTGTGAATGTGAAGTTGCTCCTATCTGTCTATAGAGGGCCTCATCTGTCGATCTTCTTGGTCAGGCAGACTGCAGCAGACACCCAGTATGTCACCTGTCCCTGCCCACTCTTTAATCCTGATCTATAAACTCTCGATCAGCAACTCATCCATCCCCAGGCGGTGCTCCATGCACTACAGCTAGTCAATGACATACAGGGTGACACCCCCTCCTTGTCATCCCTGCCTGTCATTCCTAAAGAGCCTGTATCCTTCCATTCCATCACTCCGGTCATAGGAGCCATCCCACCATGTCTCTGTGATGCCAGTAAGATCATGGTTCCCTTGACTCTTTATGAGAGAGCAGAGTTCCCTGACAGCTTTATTCCTGGTGGCTCCTGGGCAAAAGGTGAAGGAGCAATGGGGGAATCCCCCACCTTCCTTTCAGTCTTTGATTGCCTTTTCTCACCTGTTAACAGCTCCTCAACAACAAAATATGATCTTAGGCACACCAAAACCACATCTTTTCTAGACACTCTGAGCCAATCCTAGTGCTCTACATCCTTTTGGCAATGAAGAAAGGGGCCAGAAGAGAGAACAAATCCCATTACTGGGTATTCAGATCCCTGATTTTTTCCATGATTTGTATTAAAAAGCTGAAGATGGAAGTTGAATATCAGACACACTGCAGTATGCTAAGTCTTTAATACACTTCAGTATAAATGAGAAAGGAAAAAAATCAAAATATACTAACAGAATCTACAGCCTCTGTATCACTGCCATGAAGTGATTCAAATCCCTCGAATTTCAGGCATTTTTTTGCCAAGAGATTAAATACTTAAGGCACAAAAATTGTTAAGATTATGACTGTTTACCTCCCTGGTGGCAGCATCTTCACAGGTGAGCAACAACAAGCTCATTCTCGCTTTAATTTCTATCAGTGGAATGGCAGAGCAAAGAGAGAGGGTGGTATCTTTATTTCTTTTAACTTTAATTGTCATATTAATTAAAAGCTGCATAGTCATTTCAGTTTTCTCTGTAGCACAATGGCAGTCTGTTAGAGCCAGCTCCAGAAACAAAAACAGAATTAGAAGGACATAAACCTTTGAGAAAAATAATTGATAAACACCTAACTGCAATGCTGTTAATACTGTTGCAGGCAAACATACACTAGCAAGTTTACAGCTGATGCGTTCCAGGCTACACCAAAATTATGTATGTGTAAAATGTTTAAAATAGAGTGTAAAAAGTGTAAAATTGATGAAGGTTTCATGCTGATCCTCCAGTCTGCCAAATGTTTGTAAAAAGAAAAGGGAAAAAAACAGACAGTGTTAAGTAAACATTTCAGACCTCAACCTTCTTTATATGCCTTTGAACCTTTGCTTTCATGTGCAATACCTGACAGCCCACTGAGAATAAATGCTGAAAGCCCCAAAGATGGGTAAAACAGAATTTCTGACTCAGGAAATAAAGATCAGCTGAATATGATTCCCATATGGCAAACCAGATCAATGGAAACCAAGACCAAAATTTACAATATCTATACTGTGCAGTACAACATGGAGGTTGTCTTTTATTGCTGATAGCAAAACTCCCAGTGGCCGAGAATAAAAGCAGACACAAAGATTATACATCCACTAATGGTGAACTCTGAAAACACACATTTTTAAGATTTTAGAGTAGAAAAATGAAAAAGATGAAATTTTGAGCTTTCATTTAGTGTTACCGAATACCAATGAGCAATTAAGAGAGATCAACTTTCAGCAAAAACCCCTGGATTATTAATATAAAGGCATGTTTTCAAAGCCAAGGGGGGAAAAAGCCCCAGCAGATCGGATTACCTGATATGAAAAGAAACACTCTTGCTGTAAAACTAAAACAGCTTCAAGGCTACTTTTGTGATAGCATGTGTGGCTGAATGTGAGAGAATGTATAACAATCTTATTACTTTTATTTCAAGATTTCCTGTAAAACCTCAGGTCATGCTCATGAAGACTTATTCTTAAAAAGCGGTGATAAATCTGATGAACCATTTTTAGAACTTGAAAGAAGGACAATGGGCAGGGGGGAGGTAATCAAGCAGTCCTGAGCGAGCACAGCAACACTCTCACTTGGGTTAGCAGGAATCCCCTGTCAGGAATCCCACAGCAATGCACCTAGCTGTCTCTGGTGGGGTCCCAGAGGGCACATGTAGCCAGAAGTCTGCAGGCAAATGAGAAAAGTTCAACTTTTCATGTTCTTCTAATACAGCTCAGAAGGAAACACAGTGCAGAGAAATTCGTCAAAAGAAAACAGAGCTGACAACTTTTTTTAGTAAACGTACAACAGACCAAATAATTAGAAAGACATCAAATCACTTTCAAACTTTAGAGAAATATTTGCTCTATTCTCGCAGTGAAGTCTCAACCATAAATAATGAAACCTCACAGTGTCTTGGGCCCACCTCGCTTGACACTACTCCACCATTCTGCACTTGAAAAAAAGCTGAACAGATGACCGCAGCAACACGAAGGTCCCATGGTCTCCCCTAAACCCAGAACTGGACCAGCACTGCCTGTTCCAGGATGTCCACAGAGATATGAGGGAGGAGGTCAAAAGCAGAAACTCCACAGCGATTTGTCTCCTCAATCCCTCTATAAATGAGCAAATGAAATACCTTGACACTACATATGGAAAGAGATGACTTGTCTAAGCATTTCCAAAACAGCTTTTCCAGTAGGTGGAAATATACCCCACGTATGTAAAATACACAGTGTACATGGCAGAGATTCTACTGGCATTCAGCTCTCACAGCTCATGGTTTCACCACTGGTGAGCAATGCAGTCAAGTCATTGCTAAATACTTACGCATGTCACTATGCACTAATAAATAGAAATATGTATTAATACATATTTTCTGTGGTATTTCACCAACAGTGGTGTGACACACTTTAATCATAACCTCATGCTGCAAATGCTGACACTGAAGAGCAATACAGAAACTGCTAAGAACAATAATATTCAAGGAACTTTATGAAAGCTCCTCTTCCACAAGAGAACTGATAAAGTGGGACCTCACAAAAATTCTGGACCACACCAGACTGCCACTCACCTGAAGCATGCCTTTTTCCTTCTGTCACTTAACAGCACTCCGCTGCTGTGAGCTAGACCACAACTCTGTACAGGCAGAAGGCAGAGAGTGTATATTAGTCTTCTCTACAGGGCTAATAAGGCTTTCGCCTTGCCTCCTTTCTTGGACAACATTACCATTCATTTAGGCAAATAATTTGGGCATCCTCTTTGACTCACTTACACATCTTTCTCAGTCTCTGGACACAAGCACCTAGGTCCCACAGATTCACATATTTACAAAAGATTTACATGTGAATATTGTAGGATCATTACAAGTACTACCCTTCAAGTATGTGTCTTCTCTCAAACTGTACACTTTTTTTACTTCCATCGCTCTTATTTTACATTTTGTTCCTGTCTTTTGTTCTATTCTTGACAAACGCAATCACATTCCACTGACATAAATCCTGTATCCCATTATATATTAATCACCTATCTTCCACGTCAAAGCCAACCTATCATCTCTCATTCCATATCTAGAAGTAAACTCCCTTCTCCTTTAGGTCCAGACTGCCAGCTTCCATCATCTATGTGTTATTTTTTCTATTAAGTGTCTTCAGGCTTTTTATCCAGGCTGACACCTCACATATCTGTGAACGTCCACAAGACTACCTCTTTTAAACTGCTTTGTCAGGAGACCTATGGAAAATTTTAAAACAGATTATTTGCTGCCATGCTATGATAACTCCTTGTTTTCCTGACTTCCCTGGTCTGTTTCTAGCTGTTGTCTCTACCCATGTATTTAAATTGTCCTACTTCTGGCTTGGGACTAACAGCGGTTCTGAGTTCGCACAGCAGCTAGCAGGGGCCTTCCAGTCCCAGTCCAGAACTCTAAAATACTGCCAAAGGACAGACATGGAGCTAATGAATATTGATACAACAATAAGTAAACTAAGCACTCTCCTGCTTCTTTTGAAAGAAAAACCAGTGATCAAGACAACACTGGTACATTTCCTGATTGTAAGGTACTGATGGTATAATTTCTTCACCAAATTTAAGCGTGTGTTAGAAAAGCCCTTAACTCTCAATGTAATGATTCCCAGTGAAATCTACTTTGAAGTCCTTAATAATGTCTTGCAAGTAACTTCTCTCAGTGTTTAAAATGGCTCTTCTCCTAGTGCATGTTATTATACCCTCATAAGGTGGACTGATAATCCTCTATTATAAAGTTTCTCCTCTTCACATAGTCTCTTCTCCATACAGCTTTTCAAGAAACTATCAAAAAACAATGTAGACACCAAAAAACGAAGGAATTAATTTAGGCAGAAATATCTAGGCTTGTTATTCCTATATAAAATATATTTCTATATATAAATACATCTTTATACACCCAAGGGTATAAAGTCACAGTTTAAATATAAAATGTCTGTATTCATGTGATTAGCCAGCAAAAATACAGACGCCTTTTCAAAGTCACGACTTTACACTCTGGATATAGACCCCAATACTGAAAGCAAAACCAGCATAATGTTCCTAGGTGTATGCCCTTGTGGTTTTTTTGTATTTAAATACTTAATCTGGTCAGTACCATTTCCTGACTTCTTAACTATGTACTTGTCTTGTGTTTTATCAGCAGACTTATTTCCTCTCCACTGTTTTCAATTTTTGATCAGCTTCACATTTTACTTTCACAGAACTAGCAAGTTACATTCAAGACCCTTCCAAGTCATCACAAAAAATAAAGAAATCCTTCAAAAATATCAGGCTGTTTTCTTTGCCTCTTATTATCCTGTATCACTTTCTTACAATTAAAAAAAATAATCCTAAAAGCAAAGTTGCTGGAGGAAATGAAGCAGTGCCTCTCCACAAATGCAAAAGCCCGAGCAAGAAAACTGTTATCATGTAACACGGAATCGTGAGAAAGTTTCAACTCTCACTTATGAATCAGATCTTCAAAGATTTTCAGTATCTAAAAATACAGCACATCCTTCTCTCACATTTTTATCCCTGTGGTATAAAAAAATCAAAAAAAGCAAATTAGAGACACACCTCCAAACTGTAAACGGACTTTATTTTCCATCCCTCTTCCTCTTTTACAAGCTGAGTGCTGTTCCTACCAAACCAACTTCCCACACAGCATGCAAGATCAATGCAGGTCTAGCATCTCCTCTGATGAGCCCCAGCTGCGGAGGATGGAAATCTTGCACGCTGCAGAACATATGGGGCACCAAGGTTTAATAGCCTGATTCTGTAACACTGGGTTCAGGAAGTTTTCTACACATCCTGTTAATTATAATAATATCAGTGAGGCTTACCCAGCAAACAAGCCAAAGCAGCTGAGCTCTGCAAGAAGTTTTTCAAAGGTATAATGGAGTTAACCAAAGGGCATTAGTAAGTACTGAAGGAAAAGAGGGGAGGGGGGGATAATAAAAACAGGCAATCAACTACAAAACATGAGATGAGACTTGAAGGCTACTATTCCCTCTTTCAAGCATAAGATTGATTTTCTACTGCATCCCTAAGCAAATTACTTGAATCTTTAGCCTTACAGAAATCAGGTTCCACTTTAACTTTTTCCTGATACATCTGACATTTCAGCTGACACGAAGCACTTTCCACTTTACAATGATTTCAGTAAAAATGTGACGGTTTCTTGTACTACTGCTGTATTTTATGCAGCTTCTTCACTTTGCAGTATACCTCTAGTTAGGTAAAAGTTTTAGGACTCTCCTTTGATGACATACTCCTTTTCTAGAACCATCTCCTCCACTGTTAGGATTCATTTTAAATAAGCACAAGAAGAAAGAAAACCAAGAAAGTACAAGAAAGCAAACAGAAAAATTTCACAGCTATACTCCCCAGCATTAGCAGTGCTACTGAAAACTTCCAAAAGCAAAGATTAGGAAGGATTATAGCAGAGGAAGTTTTCTTTGACCCATATTCTGGCTTCCACAAGTAAGCATCTCACATGATTACAAGGGGCAAACTTGCCTCAGCCCTCACAAGCCATTGCTACCGTGAAGGGCATCATGTGCCCCGACACGGTTCTCGCCCAAAAGTTCTGTCCTGGTGATCCAAGACAGCTACAGCTACAGCTCTGATGCTCTGGTTTTTCTAAGACCTACAGATTTTTACAGCTGAACATGAAATGAGTTAAATTACTTTGAAGAGCTAGAAGCAAGTTAAGCTGTCTGCACAGATATAACCTTTGTGTTTTCTGACAGTTCTATAGCAAAGAAAAATGCATCGTAATCCCAGAAGTTTAAAAACCATAACTGGTCTCCTTAAAAAATGGAGAAGAAAAGAAGTTCCCCTCTTCTCTTCATCCTTTCATTATCAGCAGCTCTGTATTTCTTTCTTCTGGGTTTTTGTTTGTTTGAATTTGAACGTATTTTCCACCTGCCCTGTGTCTTAAGGTTTCAGAACACTTTCTCTCTGCCTATTATGTATGTATGTGAGAATTAGTATACTGCCAAGTCCAGGAGGTTGATTAGGTGTTTTTCTTTGCAAGGACAATCCATACACAGTGACAAGACAGCTTTTTTGTCAACTACACAACTATTTGAGACAGTAGAAGAATGCAGACTATCAGGATTCCTAGTTTCTACTTTCTAAAAGCTGCACACAGTAAACACTTCCAAAGATGAACGGCAACAGCATCTTCCTTTGCATCATCAGCCATGACTGGGTTCCACCCTGTGTGTGGAAATCATGAGCTTCTGCTTGGGCCAAGTTAACGAAGTCAATTATCATTAAGAGACTAACCCTCTGTAGTGCAGGTCACACTGTATCAATGCAACTTACCCAAGCATCCAGTGTGGTGGTGTGTGTTTTCTGAAAGGCACTGCAGTGAAGCAGATGGGCCACAGGCCTCCTAGACCTGTATCTGAACTGTATTTTACATTTTGTATGAAGTGACTTTAGTGCCAACATTCACTCATGCATTTTTGCAGGTAAGATAACAGAGAGTTAATTCTTTTAAAGAGAGAGTACTGAGCCTTAATGAACAGTAATTATCAAGGAAGGCATATGCATTTTAACAATATTCAATGTAAAAGATAGGCCTATTATTCTTGTTTCTATTAAATCTGCCTTAAATAAAGATACCTGAATGAAAACAGGATGATCTTTTTCTCTTTTGAAATAAATAAAACCATATAAAAGCAAGAGCTTTCACAATGGAGTCTGGCGCAGGTGCAGAAATTATGCTTCACAAAATAAATTTGCAGTGTTTAGCATTTGTTTCAGTTTGCAGCCTTTTGTTATTGTTTAGAATCTTATTTATTTGTTTATTTAAATTCTTAAGTTATTAGTGGTCAAATTTAACATCCCATACAAACATACAACCATCTACAGAAGATTAAACTAAAAAAAAATAACAATGGTCTGCATGAGATTATACTGAACTGCAAACAAAAGTGGCAAAAGCAATTAATCAACCTTAAACGAGCAAAAGCTCTAGATCAACAACAGGGTTTAAAACAAATTAAAACTTCGCACACGGTCACAGAAACGGCTTTTTCATTTCAAGTATACTGAATTTTAAGAGACTTCAAACTGTTAAAATCGCAACCCAAAGACAGAAACACTGCTCATGCAGTTACTCACTATATATATTCATGTTGCTAGAGTATTTTTTTAACTTCTTTCCACCAACAACAAAAATGCATGCCTTCAGCGAAGTTTACAGTTGCCGAAGAAGCACTGACTTCAATGTTATATTGCTATAATTGAAAACAGGTCTCTCACAGCAGGTTTTTAAGGAAACCAGTCCCATTCTTTCTGTAATTGAAGCAAACCAATGGTGTGGGGGCTAATTCAACAAGAATTGTTTTCCAAATCAACATCATCAATCACCTTTTTCTCTCTTTCTTCCCCCTCCCCAGACATGCATGGCACTTTCACCTTGAAATAAAACCCAAAACAGTAGCCCAAAACAAAGAGGAGAAAGAGGCTTCCTCAGTACCTTGGATACTGCACAAAGCACAAGACCAAGAACTAATTTGGAGCAAAACCCAAAGCAGCTGGTTTATACTGCTGGCTTTATGTCCCTTCAGCTAATCTACTAGGCTTCTGAAATCTATGTCAAATGAGTTGGCCAAAAGAAACACTGAAGTCTGTCAATGTAAAGTGCTTACTAGTTTTCGCCTGCATTTTCCATTAACACTCCTTATTTCCAAGTGATCTTACTGAACTGGGCTGTCCTGATTGAGATGAGCAAATGCATGGCAAATGCTGTTGCAAATAAGGCACAGGAATCACAGTCTTGCTTATGTGCAGGACAGACATCTTCATCCCAATTGTGAACCATGTGGTCTGCAGCCATCTGCAGTCCTGTACTTCTCAGTTCAAGGGGTGAACCAGACAGACTCCAACCGCAAGCTGCAAGCTGCGGTCACTGATTAAACAAAGGTTTTGGTCACAATGAGAAGCAATCCAGCCTGAGCCAGCGAGTACCTAAATCTGAGAAGAGGTAATCTCCGTACACTTATCCCAGGAGACTCCCCTAACCACCAGGCTGATGGAGAGATCACAGAAGAAGATTGCAGCTGCTCCTGGGCCACGGCGAGGGAAGCATAAAAATGTCGATGCATCAGCGGTCCATCGAGTATGGACCTCATCAGTAACAAGCACTGACACAGAGGACAGGGACAGACTCTTGGTCCTCCCTTAGGAGATCTCTGGCACAGCACACTTAAGTCCCCATATAAAAGTGTGTGAAACATCAGAGAGAGAGACTGAATTCAACACCTCTGCCAGGTCCAACTGTGCTGTCGTATGTCTTGCCCACTGCCATCATGACTCAACTCCATTTCAGAGCTCAAAGGGTGAGACTACAGGTATAACTTGATACAGTATTAAGAAACCTAACAGGAAACAGCATGCTAGATGAGGAATACCCTGCACAAAGCAACAACTCACCAAGAAAAATCACTGACACTTTCCTAGAGGATGCATTTTCCCATACGTTTCTATCCTTAAGAGCTCAGCCTAAAAGTGTAAAGTGAACGCTTTCCTCCTGCAGCTAGATTACCGTCTGTGAGCAAGGCTGATTTCAGAGGTATCTGATTTCTCACAGAAATAATTTCTTCACACACGTAATTCACAAGGAAAACGCACAGTCTACTGAGAGAATGATAACATTTGTTCAGACCAACCAAAAAGCTAGATGTGAGCAATACTGCAACACCACCAAAAGACATGGGCTTAACTAATTCTTCTCATTTGGGCAGTATCTCTTTCATTGTGTCGTTAGCTTCTTAATTTTTCCTCTGTGTGTCAGGGCTATCACAAACTGGTACAAATCCAGGCAGACAGCGAGAAACGTAAAAATCTCTGAAAATGACAGGCACTCTAAAACCTGTTTCTGCTCTACATTTTCCATCCAGTCTCAACTTATATTGAAGAATGACTTCTAGTCCTCATCCAAGGATCTCCCATTAGGGAACTCAGTCTCGCAGTCACTGTGCCTGGAGTAGGGCTAATTTCTCAGTCTCCAAAGCCTTTCAGCAAGTGAATGGGAAGCGGTAGATAGATTAAATTAGAAGATCAGAGTTTACAGTCATTGAGCTTCAGAAAGCAATTTACTGGCATTCTCTATTTAATTACATCAACACCTCATAACCATTAATGAATTTATCTTTACTGCACTGAGATTAAGCAACTCTATCATGAAGTTCCACAAGAAGTCTACATCTGAGCCAAGAATTATACTTATAAATTTTAGGATGGCACTTTGTCTACATCATCATCATTCTTCACACTGTTAAAACCAGTTAATTTCAACCTCATGAGCAGTGACTGCTGCCCCCTTCCCCACCTACTTAAGATAAAAAATAACGCTTGTTTCTCTTGAGGCCATTCTTGCCCACTACCTCCCTACTGATGTGTTCACCCCCGACAGCAGTTTACAGAACATAAAAAACCCAAGATTTTTTCAGTTAAGTCAGGCAAATAGCCTGACATGTAGCAAAACCTGCTCCCCCTCTCCAACCCACAATGCCCCCTTGAGGCAAACAGGAAGGGCAATGAAAGAGGAAAATAAAAAAGGAAAAAAGAAAAATAAACGGGCTGAACAGTGGGAAAAGCGCTTTCTACACTAACAGTGGGAAAAGAAAATGCAAATCCCAGCAAAGGCTGTCCACACTTGCAACACATCTTACCTTTCTCTGCGTAAGCAGTCTGTTGGGTTTGGGTTTTTTCTCTCCTGAACTATTTTCTGGTATCAAGCTCTACTGCCTTCACCACCATTTAAAGCATTTTCAAGAAGGGTGCAGGGCGACAAGTTCTGAAATCCCTTCCATCGACACCAAATTCTACACATATACTTAGATATGTGGTTAAAAAGGAACAATCGCATCAACAAAAATTAAACACAGGAGAAATACTTCACTTTAACTACAACTCCAAACAAACCTACATTTCTCTAATGCAATCAAATGAACTAATATCCATAAATATGAGCAAACATTTGTCACTGAGGAAAATCAATCTTTAAATCCGTTATAAACTAGTGATTCCTGTGCCTGAACTCTTGAGTATAGGTTGCTCTCCTTGAACTGTAAGGAAAGAAAGAATTGTGATTTATCTATTGTACCCGATATGCTTTTTGTATTTTTGTATGCATCAAAGTACAAAAACTTTCTGGAGACAGCAATTTGCACTAGGTTAATAATTATCACTAAGAAAGATACTGGAGGACAAAACAGACTTCCTCAATATACTGTACCATCTTCCCTTAGCAGGCACACACAAAACACAATAAGAACAAATTACATTCAGATGGTACTACTGTTCAGGATTTTAATATCGGTCTCCTTACTATAACTATATAAAACTCTCCACATAAAGGTTACTTCTAACACATCTTCCAACTCTTAAACACATTAAAAACCACCCCTATTACATCGTACATTTAACCACAACACAAGAAAAGGTCAGCTCCCAATAATAACCTTATAAAGAAAGTACAGTATCAGTTAAATGGATTTTAAGTAAGGGTCTAAGATCATATTAGGCAGCAATTATAAGCTACAAATTGTATTTCATATCTTCAGCAAGAGTTAGCACAAGTCTTGCTGAGTCAAATCTCTGCTATAAACCTCCCCGCCATGCTTTAAATGCCGCAAGAATCTGAGCCCTGAGGGGTTAAAGCCAATGCTAAAGGTAAAGGCTGGAGGAGCTGACCAGGTATCTTATAGCCGTAGATCTAAGCACGTCAGTCACAGGCAAATACACTGTACTGGGTTTGCCAGTGAAGGCCAGGAGTAATAGATCAGGTTCACCAGCTATTGTGGAGCCTATCCGAGCAGCAGCAAAGCAAAACATTAGTTTCACTGTGCCTACAGCGATCTGAGCAGTAGAGGTGACACTGGATGGTGACTCACTATTTCCATCTGTCAGAAGAAAGTAAACACACTAGAAATGTTTTCTTCCAAACAACTCCTCCCAACAAAGGGGCCCCCTAAGTGTTGGGAGTAAAAAGGAGAAAGAGCCCATCCCAATCAGCAGGCCCCAAAGAAGCAGCAATCTCTTACCACAGCCCCCCAGCTTAGGAAAGCAGCCGTCCTCACAGCCTGACCCAAATCATCACCTATGCGCACCATGAGCAAGGCTCTGAGCACTCACCTCGCCATGGGGAAGGTCTCTCCACAGTGAAGCAGGGGATCCAGGGGACCACCCATGGAAGGAGGTCTCCAAGAGGAGCAGCTCGCCCCCTCCCAAGCATGCAGCACAAGACTTGGGTCTGTGTCTTGTTTTGATACCAAAGAATTCCAGGCTGTGTCAGTTTGGATTGCAACATAAATATTGTGCAACTTCAGACTCCTCAGTTCCAATTATGGTAATATTGCAGGTGACAATGAGAAAGATATTTTAAGTCTGTGGTCACATTCTGCTCCCACTCATCTGTGACTTAGATGAGGAGAAATTTAGCTAAAGGGAATCTTGTTGGGAAGAGAATTTGCAACAGAATTTTATGCCTAACAGTGACTTGAAAACATGGTGTCTTCCTTATCCTGACAGCAACACAGTTGTAACAAGACTCAAACGGCAGCCACTGGGTACAGAAACCTGTTTATAAAACTATATTTAAATGATACATTGGTATAATTAGAGGTTTGGATATAAGCTCTATTGATTTACAAGGCGTAGGGATGCCCATGTATAAGAAGGCTACTCGTTTAAGCTTAAAATTTCATTCTAGCTACCGAAGACAGGTACTGAAACGCAAGTTAAAATGGCACTTTAGTTAAGTCCAGGACAACAGGTTCCATTTCTACTCATAACCAAGTAATACAAATGTATTCTTCCACTGAGTCGCACAGAGATTTAATATACAAGTGCCCAGGCTGCAGCTCAGGAGGACAGCTCAAGTATCACACAGTTCGCTCTATCCGCCACCTTTCTCAGACTTTACACTAACTCTCCTCTCATGTGACAACCAAATAATAAGGTGGAGTAAGAGTCTCAAGAAACGAGAGCAAGGTCCAGCCTACAGCCAGATCCCTTCTGGAGGAATATATAGCGCATTACTGGTGTTCATATGTTGTGTATAAAGCAAGCCCAAAGCTCCTGGGAAATGCCACGCTTGCTGCATATGCATATTAGGACTGATCATGTGGCACATAACACCCTACAGCCACAGCAAAAGACATGTCATGCTTGGCTGATTAGGTTGGACACGACTGACTGAAAACAAGTATTTATGTTCATCTTTTCAGGAACATCTTTCTCTCGTGTCTTTGCATTCTCACCAATGATGTACCTGACCGCTGTACTTTTCAAGATTCATTTACTGAGCAAATGCAAGTGAGCCTTTAAACTATTTAAATACTGTTTAAAAAAACACTTTGAATATGGGATTTTCATCTTAGGAGTGACTTACCAAGCGCCTATGAACAGTTGGTGTGAGAACCTGTACTGAAAGAAAAACTGAAAACACTTGGATTTGGCTTAAATACGCACAAGTGGTCCATCACCTACCTCAGTCTAGGTGGCTCTGAAGAGCAGCTACCTTCTCAGCCTCAGAAATCTGTTTTCACAGGAACATACAAACAAATCCAAAGCATCAAGAACCTCAGTGCCTAGGCCAAAACAGGGAGCCTTCACATCAGTTACATAAAATTCAGGATCAGAGCTGAAGGTATTGGGGCAGATTTTTCAACACAAGGATGTCGCCATCCTATCAAGCGTGTTCTCTCCTGAACTCTGAGACAGGTCAAGCCACAACAAGGGCACCTGCATGCCATAGGATCTGGGAAGATCAGACTGAGCACAGTGTCCTCCTGGGTGGAATGCTGTTGCCAATGGATTGAGTTATTACCTCACTCACCAATCCAGACCTCATTGCCAGTACAAGCCCCTCTGGACCACACAGCCACCCCAGGGGACAACCAGCAGCTGGGACACAGGAACACACCATTTTCCACAAGCCATGCTCAGTCTGGAAATGAACGCAAACCTGGTCTGGAAGCACTCTTCCCTCATTTCTTCAAGGAAGACTTTAAAGGATGGGTTTTCCTGTCACAACCCTTTAAAATATCTTTTTTATATTGTAAAACTCACTCTCCAGCACAGTCGGTTCCTGCCCAGGAGAATCCCATTTCTCAAACACCTTTACTGTTTTAGCAAAAGACTGAACGTTTTTGTCTTTACTGACTACAATCTTTTTTAGGATGTTTTCTGTCCCATATCCCGAGATGCAGTATATCCATCCGCCCAACATACTCATTCTCCTTCTGAAGGCCAAAGCTCCATTTCCAGATTCCCATAAAGCTGTGGAAGGACACAGGAGCAGCCTATTGTGCAGCCATATGTGCAGGCATAACCACGGACACCCACTGCTCCCAAAGCTGCACAGCTCCGCAGGAACAACATCTGAGCAATCATCAACTTCCTCACCTTAGCAACGTCCTGCAGTTATAGACAAGTATTCTGGCAGTTTTACCATACTCCTGGCTTCTCTGTGACCTGAAAGCATGACCAAGCTCCCAGACAGAAAACATAAAACAGAACACACACACAAAACCCTCAACAGTTTTAAAAGGTTGCCACATCGCAGCTCACAAGATATAAATTTCTGGTTGCTGAGGTATTTGTCACCCCCTTTCCTGGTCAGTAACACATAGAGGCCCAAGAATGGATTGGTCACAACATCCAATGCTAAACATACCTTTAACGCTTTTACAAGATGCCAGTCACTAAAAATAGAATTAAACGCCAAATATGTTAAAGTTTCTGTCAGAATGCACTTAATTCCTTTTCTTAAGCAAAAGAACGTGCAAAGATTTATAACACCATGCAAAAATTCTTCCATACATTCAATACAGTTATCCGTTGAATTACTGCCCATACGTATTCTTCAATGTACACTGACAGCTACTGTGTACCGACAACAATTTACCGACATCATCACAATATTAGAAGTAATTTAAATGCATTCAAGATTGGTAACAAATGAGTCCGAATGAATCTCTGCATGAAGGCATTTCACCTTTAGCAAAGTACCATCCTAATATTTTTACAGTGTTAGCACCCGTATATTCCATTAATTGATTTTCTATGAGGAATTATTTTTGCCATGGATCAAAAATAATTTTGATATGAAGCACCTCTTACATTCACTGTGCAGTACACACGACAGTCGTTTATTCCTTACTGAGCTAAATGTGCTCTTCTACAAAGATGAAAACATGGTGACACAAGTGGAAAGCACAACAGTTCACCAGATACATGTATCTCTGCAGTCTGTGCACACCTGAGTGCATTAGGTTTTGTGTTTTCATTTTTAGGTCATGAGAATACTGTAAGTACTGTAATGAAACCACAATCCTGGCTGTTTTCTCTCACAGAAAAGTGCCTTGAATCATAAATATTTCAATTACGGTGTTTTAGACTCCGAAAAATACTAGCCTCTGTTTTCCATACACTTTTCTTCCCCTTTATCTTCAAAAGAGCTCCGTCCCTCCTCTGCCACACTAAGAAAAGGATACTTTGATCTGTAGTAATGAAAATTCAACTTTCAGTGTAACAACAAATAAAAGTATCCAAAGACGCACATTAGAATTAACCAGATCTAGTATTTAAAAAGCAGCTTACAGCATTCTACTGCCTCAACTGCGGCCAGCGTAAACTCACATAACTCCTGTGCCTTTCAGATAGGTGCCTGACCGCATGCGTAACAACGGTGTGCAAGTTCATTATCTCTTCCCGTAGATGAAGTGAAGGTGAAAAAACGCACTTCATATATCAGGCTCCACATAAAAATCACATTGCTTTTTCCCCTGCAAACCCAAGCCCCTGTTTTCCAAGCGGCTGCCCACCTCCTGGCAGTGCTGCCTGCGCCTTCCCTGGCTCCTGCCCAGCCACATGTTTTCTCTGGCCTCCTTCCATAGCGCTCCCCAACTCTCCATTGTTTCCGTGTTGTCCCTCTCCTTTCCAAAGCCCTTTGTGGCTTCCCACTGCTAACCCTTAAAATTTCCTCTACACTATTTGTACGTGGTAAAACTTGACAGTTTCTGATCTAATTTCCAAGCAGTTAAATATCAGCTACAGGTTATATTACACAGGTACTACCCGCCACTTGCTTTACTAGGTGGGTTACGATTTCAGGAGAACAATGTGCCTCCCCAGCATCAGTAGTAAGACTTACAAAAGGAGAAATCAACAACATAATTGAGAGTAACTTTTTTCACAAGAACACTTGGCACTGACAGAATGGCAAAACTTAAATGGTGTTCAGGGACAGACACCTATTTACATCTTCTTCGCTGTTCCTGTGCAAAATCAAAATCGACATCTGATAGATCCTTAGCACAGCATTATGCTTGAAATAACTTGGCAACTCAGATTGTTTCTCTAAACACAACTTCCTTAGTTTGCAGACTGAATTATCCGATTTGGTCCTGCTAGACAAGCAGTGTAACACACTAAACTTGTACAGCCATCCTCTCTCCTTCCTTCCCTCAAAGGACAGGTCACAAAAATCATAGTAGTAATATCCACCAAGATCACACAGGTTTTACATATACATCTGGCAAAAATGCAATTTATCAAATTAGGACAAATACATAATTTCAAATTAGATCAAATACAATTTATATATTTTTTTTTAATATGTATTACGTTGGTTTAAGTTGAAATATGAAGCTGGATAATGGAATAAATCAGTATTTAAGTTTACTTAGGAGAGAAATGCTGACCTAAGTTGCAAAACACGTATCATGTTGTGAGAGAAAAAACAAATTACTCTAAAAGGATCATCAACAAAATATCAATCTTAAAAGATACAGGAAAACTGTTATAACAATGTAAATACTTATACAAAGAAATAATGTGCTTACAAAAACCCAACAACTTTCTAGTTATACGGTTACATACCTATACACAGATACACATATATGGATATATATATCTGTTATACCTATACCAGTATATCACCTAGCCTCAAAATGCCACTCTTCAAATGAATTTTCAATTTGGGGCCCAATAGTAAAGAGTATCTCTCCCAGGGACAAGGTTGGCACAGGCCTGCTGGAATCTCAGTCATCCTCACAACATCCCGGAGGCAAACTAGCTGAAATGGGACCGAGATCAGCAATTTACAAGAATACCTGATTTGATGCTATCTGCAGCCATGGTCTGATGCACGGCAGAGGTCTAAAGGACCAGCTTAGTGAGCAAAGGACCTGCAGCATCTCTGTGGACCCTGCAACCACCAAGAGGCTGGAAACTTTCTGAAAGAGAGACACCCCACCACTCGCTTTCAGTGCCTGCTGCCCATGGAAAGAAGGGAGAAGATTAGAGCCTCTTGCCAAGCAAGTAAGCTTCACAGGTGAGCCAAAACCTGTGGACCCCAATGAGGGTTTGGGTTTTGTGACTGAGAGCTGCGGTCAGTCACTCCTTACACCCCACAAGGGCTATCACACAGCAGCGGAGACATGGGCAGAGGGGACATGGCAGAAAATGTCCCTTCTGCACCTCAAATGAAGGTGCTGCCTGTCCCTGACCTGTTTGCCTCGTGCAGATTGAGCCATCAGAAAGTCACCTGTGTTACCTACATCCACACAGAAGCCCTCTACTATCAAGCAGAAACTACAGCAGTGCTCGGGGCACATCGAGAGCAGAGCCCGCCGTATCCAAGGGGACTGGCTCTCCCCTCAGCAGCCAGCCTGGCTAACGCACACATTTAAATAAGAAACAAACTGCTGCGAAACCCTTTCCAGCTACAGACATGCAATTACTATTTGCAGGAAGAAGAAACAACTAACTAAACAGATAAAAAGTTATGCCTACAAATGTTCTTATTCCCCCTCCTCAACAACCTCTACAATTTACTGAAAACACTTAAGATAGTTAATAGTATAACACAACGTGCTTAACTTTTTAATTCCATTTTTCTCAGAATAGGAACTGAAATCATGATACTAAACACAATTCGACACATAACTCACTTGTCAGAGTTCAAACTTCACTTTCTAACACCATCCCAAACTGCGCTTTGGTGAACCAATAAACACTGTAGCAACCGTTCATTAAAGAGATTACTTTCAGCTACTTCAGTGATGACAGCATAGGCCAACTCTTGCTGGCACTCTCAAATCCAGCTTTCGGGCATAAAACACGGTCTTGCCCTTAAAACACAAACCTAAAAGAAATTGGGGGGCAGGGGGGAGGGCGGGAATGGGGCAGAAAAGCCAAAGCAGATCCAAATCTTGCATCAAAGGATAGATGTCTCTTATAATTTGCTGTAAACAACTTGGAATGTTTTAAAAAGTAGTGTGATTGAACTACTAAGAGCCTCGGAAAGGAGAAAAAAAGATGATCGGTGTTAAATGATACTTGTGGGGCTGCTCCTTGGTTTGGTGCCAGTCTAGAAGTTTTGAAATTTAAGTTTAAAACTACCCTTGGAAGTGATTACAAGAAGGCAAGTATGCTCATTCCTACTCACGAGCGAGGCAAACATGGAAAAAACCTCCGAACAACTAACAATGAACTATGTAACTGGAATTTTAAGGTTAATTTTTATTTAAGAGGTTAGTTTATTACAGCTAACCTTTTCTACTAGTTATACCTTTTTTTTCCCCCCCAGTTTTACTGATGCCTCTAATTTACACACACAATCAAGAAAAAGAAAGATCTCAAGTCAACACAGAACAGGGAACAGGAATCTAAAGAACTATTTCTTCTAACAAGGATTAGTTAAGAGCTATGCTACAGTGGCTCTGAAAAAAAGAACAGGCAATTTGCATTACTTCTAGACCCACTAGCTGTCACAAAATTTAAACAAGTAATCAGTTCCAGTGTACCAAAAATTATTATTTTGCAACAAAGTTGATAACATTTTATTCAATTTGACCGTGATTTGCAATTTTCTCTGGTAAAAATCATCCCATGGGTACTTCTCAGTGACCTATGTCCTAAATCATTTTCGATCCCTATGAGCAAGTGACCTCTTCACGATCTGACTCACAAAGAAAAAACATGATGACTCCCATGAACCATTCTTTTCCAGCCACCATCAAAATTTAATTTCTCCAAAATAAACCTGGTAAAAATAGAGACGGAACAAAAGAGTACTCAGTGTTCAAGAAATATTAATTAATCACCCTATCACAAAGGTAGATAAATACCAGCCCTCACATTTTGATGATGAAAAACAAAGTGCTTAAGTGACATTTTCAATGACACATAGCAAAACACTGCCACAACACGGCTCACATCTCAGAAGTTTTCTATTGTTTTCAGCCCACTAGCCTTGAATAACTCCTGTGCATGCAATGCTGAATCAGGTATATTCCTCAGAATATGAAAAGCTCATTGCAGCTCACGTAAATCAGTCCACACACACACACACAAAATAAAAAGCTTGTGCTACTGCAGGTTTTTTTTAATACATTCGAGTCCAACAAGAACTTTTCTAAAAATACACTGGAGTCCGACAGGAATGTTTCTGAGCAAATACACCTTTAATCTTGAAATGATCGTCTGACACAGTCTATTACAGAAAGCATTTAAAAAATGTATAAGCAACAGATGATTACAAAAAAAATCAATCACTCAAAAATGCATGAAACTCAACACCTGACTTGTACAAACCCTGGTGCAGCTTTAAAATAGCACCATGTATTCACCAGTTAAAATGTTCTGAACTTGAAATACTTTTATTACTCTTCCTCACACTCAAAAAAAACCTAGTTTGGTTGTTACCTATAGACTCTTCCGTAATTTTACACAAATCGCCACTAAACAGAAAGCAACAAATCATTCAGGTTCTGTCCTCTCTCAAACATTACAAACACTTCACTTCAGTAAAGATCTTGTGACCAAAAGTAAAAATCACTGAGGTTAAACTAAAAACAAAGAAATACCCAAATATTTATCCAATTGGTTATGCTTAAGCTTCCTGGCAAGGTTACAGTTAAAGCACATACCACCAAGGCCTCACATGAAGCAGTGCGTTTCAGATGCTATATATTAACAAAATAAATCAGAATGTCTAATTGCGCATCTTTTGTATGTCACTGACACATCAATTCCCATGAAGGTTACTGTATGGGCTTTGGAATCGCTGTACTTGAAACACTCTTTCCTCTCCCGCAACAGTTTAGTAATCTACTATTCTGAATTGTTAAAGGAATTATTTAAGTATACAAAAATGCTACAGAACATTACCTGTTTGCAAGAATGACATTAAAATAGCATATTACCGCAAAACACGGGTATTTTTAGTATCTATATTTAATATAACAAATACTACAGTCAGGAAAAACCTTAAAAATAAATACTAATTCAAACACTAAAAACTATATCTCACTGAAAAGGGTTTAGTGTAGCATTAGAGAAACTGATTTAATAATTAATCATATTTTCTTCAGAGTAGTATTGCTAGCACTGATGTTTTTCCTTAATGGTTTTAAATTACCTAGCATAAGGGAAAAAAATAAATAAACATGTTAGAATCTCTAGAAACTTTGTCTCTGACTTCTTCCCCCCTACACACACAAACTAACATGGGTACACAGACACCGCGCACCACCTCCTAGTCCCACATTTGTAATGAAATTTCCAAGAGCCTGATCCAAGCCCACGCAGTCAATGGAGCCGTTCTTACTGAGGTCAACGGACAGATTCCCTTTCCCTTGAGCAAGTTTCAGACAGGGGCTGTTATGCAGGGAAGAGAGATGGGGAAATCCTCTTTGGAAGGGGAACTTCTGGGTTTCTCTCTGTGAGAAAGCACATAAACAGGGCTTTCTAAAAGTAGAAGTGATTCCCAGGTGGAAATTACTGCCTGCTCTTCCATAGGCAGCTCTGCACTCCTTACGTACAGACGACAACACTAGAAACTGAGGGTGGTTACTGCTGAGATTGTTTTTCCCTGGAGCACACACTGGAAGCCCGCTTTCTGTCTGGCCTATTCTCACAAATTTTAGCTGAATGTTTTCCTGCCTGCACCCACTGCCTGAACACAGCCCAGGCTTTCCCCCTCCGCCAGAAATCCCATCCCTGGATGTGGCCAGCACACTCGGCCACGGCTGTGCAGGGAAATGGGCCCGTAGACTCCCAAACCTGACTCTGAACCCAACACAAGCCCAGCTGCGGTGAAGGGAGCAAAACCACCTCACGGACTGGCTTCACCTTCCCTATGAAAGCTCGATGGGCAGCAAGCGTCTCTGCAGCAGGTTATGGGATGCGGAGAGCTCCACAGTCACCCATGCTCGTCCTTCCCTCTGCTCTCTGATCCCGACTGGAAAAGCATCACCAAGTGTGCTCCATAGCCATGGGCCTCTGCCTCTCCCCACTCCTAAAAATTAAACTTCCCAAACTTTCCTAGTCCTGCAGTCTTTTCAATTTAGAGAACCGAATTAAGGGGAGGCCCCTGCACACTGGCCACGGTGGCCATCTCCGGAGCTCCACAGCTTTGACATTATTCATTATTATTGGGTTTGGGCTTTTATTTGTCTTTTGGGAGGGTGCACGCGAAGGGGGGGGTCAGGCCGCACACTGGCGGGATGCCCCGCGGGCACCCCGCGCCCCTGCGGTTTCCGCCCGCGCCAGCGGGGGCGCTTCGGTTCGGCCCCGAGGGAGCGGCCGGCAGCGGGAGCGAGAGCGGCGGCGGCCCCTGCGCGGGGCGGGCGGGAGGGAGGCGGAGGCCGGGGTGCGCCGCTCCCTCGGCAGGCAGAGCAGGCAGGCAGCACACAAAGAGAAACGTGACACGTTTCTTCACCCGGGCTGTCTGCTGGGGAGGTCTCGGGGAAAAGAGGAAAAAAAAACCCAAAAACATAAAAAGAGGAAAAAGAAAGGAAAAAAAAAACCCACAACCGGGGAGGCGAGGCGCGGACGTCCGAGCCTTCCCGGCACACGTTCCCTCAGAAGCCCGGCCCCGAGCCCTCCCCGCCTCGCACTTCTGTACCCGTACGGCGAGGCTACAGGTTGTTTGTTTTCAATTACTTGGGGGGGGGGGGCGCGGATTCCGCGGCCTTGCGCGGCGGGAGGGTGGCTTCCGCGCTGCCAGCCTCGGCCGCTCCGCAGGTTTGGGTGAGTCGCCGCCGCCCCGCTCCCCGGGCCGGCCCGGTACGCGGGGTTGGGCAGGAGCGGCACGAACTCCGGCCGGGACACAGGCGTTCCCGGGCCGCCGAGCGCGCTTCCCGTCCCCACCCGCGGTGCATTTTCGGGATCCGTGCCCCCGGGCGCCGGCAGACCTGACACATGTCACTCCCGCGGCCGCACCGGCCGCGGCCAAACTTTCCCGAGGCGGCAGCAAGTCAGTGAGCGCCGGCGGGAGGGGGGGAGCGGGTGGAAGCAGCAAAGTCACACCGGGGAGCGAGGGGGGGGGGGAGCGGGGGGGGGAGGGGGGGTGTTGCACTTACCGGGAGGAGGCACCGTGCAGGGCGTCCCGGCGAGCTGACACCGAGAGAAAAGGGCGACCGGAGCCGCGCGCCGCCGCGCGCACATGCAAAGTCTCTGCGGGCGGAGCCGCCGCCGGGACGCGCGGGGCCGGGGGAGAGCGGGGGGGGGGGGCGGGCGCGCGGGGCTGTTCCGCGCGCGCGGAGCGGCGGTGCGTCGCGCCCCGCCGGCGCTGCTTCGCGCCGCCTGACGCTGCCGGTGCGGTGCCGCGCTCCCTGCCGCGGCGTGCGGGTCCGCCCGAGCGCGGAGAGTGCGGGGTGCGCCTCTGTGTGTATGTGTTTTGTTGGGAATGCGAAAAAAAGCGGGGGGGGGGGGGGGCGGGGGGGAAGAGAAGGAAAGAAAACCCCGCCGCCGCCGCACACACCGGCTGCTTCGGAGAGCGGAGTGAGCAGGGAGCCCTCACATGATCGCGCACTGGCCTGCACAGAAGTGCTAATAACGCGCCGGGGGGGGGGGGGGGGGGAGCAGCGGAGGGGGATGGCGACAATAAAAAAAGTGCGGCGGGACGCGTTGGGCCGTGCCCGTGCCGCTCCGCGCCTCCCCCGGCCGGTGCCCGCTGGAGCCGGGAGCTGTGGCCGCGGCGGGCAGCAGGTTCACCTGCTATGTCAACAAACACAACGTCGGAGAAGTTGTTTGCTGTCGGCGGCCGCCCCCTCGCCGCCGCCGCGCCCCGACCCCGTTAGGCACAGCGAGTTTAGCAGACGGGCGGAAAACAAAGCCGAGCTCCGTGCTGTGCTGGCAGCCCCGAGGTGCCGCGGGCCTCGCGCGAATGCAGGCCGGGGACACGCGTGGAAGGGGGGGCAGCGTGTCCGGGCGGGCCTGGCTCCGGCGGCAGCTTTGCCAGAGAGACGCGTGGGACCCACAAACTTTCTTCCTCTTTCTCCCCCCGGGCCATTTCGGAGCAAGGTGCAGGAGCCCCACAGGAGTCCGCCCGCAGCGGGGCTCCGCAGCTCTCCGCGTGTCCGGGGCTGCCGCTTCCCCATGGAGAAACGTTTTACAGTGATACCCAAGTGAGGGAGCGGGGTAGGGAGGAGCCCTGGCACGGCAGGGAGAGGGGCACAGGCCGGTGCCGTCCTCACCCGTACCCGCCGCGAATCGCGGTCGCTCGGTATCGGGGGTGCGTCTGTGAGAAAGGACTCGCGCGAGCGCGGAGGCTGCACGCGCTGCTCGCGAGCGGGGAGCGAGGTTCGTTGTCCCGGCTCCCACCGGAGCGCGGCGCGGAGACACGGGCTCCGCGCTCCTCGCGTGGGACGGGACGGGATGGGATGGGGTGGGATGGGATGGGAGAGCCGCCCGGTGCTCGCCGGGGACCAGGATCAAAGCGGCCGTCAGTCGGCGTTAACCGGCACCGCGGTTGTTAAACAAAAACCCCCGCAAACTTTGCCGCCCGGTGCTCGGGGGGACCCTGCCCGCTCGCCGCCGCGCCGATCCCGCCCGAAGCTGCTGGCGATCCCCGGCGCGGGCACCACCAACCGCTCGGCCCCGGCGGCACCGGGCGGGGCGGGGGGAGCCGCTACCGCGGAGGCGGAGCCGCCGCAACTCCGGCAACTCTGCGGGGCCCCCCGCAGTGGCCCCCGGGCGCGGCCAGCCCCCAGCCCCGCCGCGCACCCATCCACCCGATCACGGCGGAGGGACCGGGGCCTGGCCGGGGGCCGGGGCGGTGGCGGAGCCCGTGCGGGGCGGTGGCGGGGCGCGGGCAGCCAATGGGGCGCGGCCGGGTTCGCGAGGTGAAAGTTCACCGCCGGGGCAGGCTCTCGGCGCGGCCGATGGGTGGTCGTAAAACATATTTATTTGCTACTCGCCACTCTTTTGTCTCGACACCCCCTTCTCCAGCCCGGACACCGCACGGGTTACCGGGGAGCTCCCGGCTCCCGCGCCGCTTTGCGAGCTCAACGGTTGCGGGCGACACGCGCCGCGCACCCCTCGGGGCTGCGGCAGCGCGGGACAGAGTTTCCGCGGGCAGCCGCCCTCTGCGGCCCCGCGCCCCGCTGGCCGGCCGGGCAGGGAGGGGGAAGCGTGCTGGGCCCGCCGCCCCGCTCCCCGCCGGCTTGCAAACGAAATCGGGTCCCGCAGGCTCCGGCTGCCGACGGGCTCCGCGGGCCGGGGCGCGGAGCATCGCGGGGGCGCAAGTTGCGCGGCGCGGAGGCAGCCGTTTGACCCCCAGTGCGGGCGCGGTCGGTCGGAAAGGGGTTTCCCGAGGAGAGCGGCGGCTTTACTTCCGAAGCCGTCAGTGGCGGGCGGCCGAACGCCGGTATCGGCGGAACACACCTAGCCGCGCACTTGTTGAGGGCAGAGCCCGCGGCACCGGACCGGCGGAGCGATGCGGCCACCGCCGGCTTCGCTGGGCGCCGAGCGGACGGCGGCGTTCCCGGACGGGCGGGATGAGCGGCACACCGCCACTGCCCGGCCGGGCCATGCCGCGGGCCGCCGCCGTCGGACCCGGCCCCTGTGCTGCTGCGAGTTTCCTCAGCGCCGCTAGCGCCGTCCCTTCGCGCGGGCTGCGCTTTGTTCCACGAACCCCTCCGTTCAGAGGGCACGCTGAGAGTCTCTGTCCCGGGCGACAGCGCACCGGGAACCGCACGGCCTTGAGCTGCTTGAATGCCTCGGCGGTGCTCGCCGGTCCCACACAAATTTAAAGCTCAACACCTAAACACTTTCCCGAGTTTTTTTTTTTTTTTCTTTTTTTCTTTTACAGCGGCGATTACGGTGTGAAATATAACAGATTTCTAATGAAAAAGCCTAGTGTGTTTATTTGTTCTTGTTTACAGTTCGAGATTTCATCTACACAATTGTATTTCTTGCTTGAAATAAACCGCTTTGAAACCGTCTTCCTTTAATTAATTTAATGTATTTTCTCCGTGCAGCTGGCAGCGTTGGGTGTCTATCACTGCCATTTCCATTAGGGTTGTTTAGAAAGCGAACAGGAAAACAAACGGGCTCCTCTTTTAAACAGGTTCGTTCCCCTTCTTCCCACACACAGCTCCCGAGACACTTCGGGAAGAGCAGAAAATGCTGGTTTTAACCGAAGTCAAACCGGGGGAATCTGTATTACAACATCAAAGCGAAAAGAGACGTTGCAAAATTGGTGGAGTTACACCACCATCTGTCGTTAAGCTTCGGGACTACAAAAGTTCAGGCCTATAATAAATCTTAATGAGAGCTGGCAACTTTCTTTCTGTTCTTTCGCCCTAGAAATCTTGCCATTCTGTTTGGTATACCTGTCCTCTGCGATGCTGCGTCCTGAAAAGGAATATATAGAAAACACACCTTGGAATGGTGTCTGGGAAGAAGGCTGTGATGTCCTAATGCAGCCTTGATTACTCTTTAAGATTTCAAGAGCTGAAAACAAATCCTCAGCAGAAGTATGAAATTATTTCATATTCCCTGGTGTAAACATGGTACCTGCTTTGTCCATGTAAGAGCTCCCCAGCAGACTTCCTCTTTTCCTGAATCCTTCACTTGAAACGAGTGCAAATGCCAATTTGCTATAGGTACTGAAGGATCAAGAAGGAAGGAGTGTTTCCTTTGGGGTGCTCTGGGTCCTGCTGTTCCTTGTGTTTCAGAGGCCGGTTGTTACTCATGCACACAGAGATCCTCACAGGAGCCTATGGTGGAAACCATCAAGTTTATCATTATTTTATCACAGTTCCTATTTTAAGGCAGGTGTGGTATAGTAAGTATTGATCCAGGTGAGTTGCTGTATGGACTGCTTATCATTAAAAGTCAACTTTTCGAGTCGAGGTTGTTTCTCTTCCAGTGTGGAAATTTCACAGCTTTTTGCCTGTCTTCAGCCTGACATTTTACATGTGCTCACGGTCCTTATACTGTAATTAGCGCTAGGTATTTCCCACTACTACTGTGAGGTGAAGGTGGCACTTTAACACTCTTATACAAATCCTATTTCCCAGTCTGATCCCTCCTCCCAGAGAAACTCCCTTTCCTATATCCTACCAGTAGCTGTTGATACTCAGAAGGAAAGTTCCACTTTTAACTTGTTGACATGTCAAAGAGAGAAACTCATTTCTTCTGAAGCTCTATGTCCGCTTTCCAGGCTATCTCATAAAATGCGGGACTATCCAGCAGGCAATAAACATTTTCAGCATTCCTTTGACCACCACGTTATTTTCATGTTATTCTGAAAAGAAATTTTCTACTTTCTCCATAGTCAACTAACCTGTCATAACCAACTAAGCTCTTCCAATCAACATTAAAAACTAAGGTTTCTAAATTGTTGAGAAAGGTATTTGACATTCATCATGAAAATAAATCTCATTGCACTTTCTCAGCTTTGAGAAATGGCTAGGTCATTACAACCAGTTACTGATTTAGGAACGTCTGGTAAAAAACTTGTGTCCAAAACTTTGCTGATGATTTCAGTGTTTGCACTGACTGCAGTTTTATATATGTGTAATCAAGTGTAATTTCATTTCTTAGTTATTCAGTAGACTTCATAGCAGCAACCAAATTAAAAAAAGCCCCAAATAATTATGGTTTGCTGGAGAAAAGAGAAACAAAGTGTGGTGCTCTAAGTTGTCTTGCTTGACTTGTAGTGAATCCTGCCCTGAACAGTACTGGCAGAAACAAAGGGATTACACCATGCCAGTCTGATTTCTTTGATATAGGAAGTAAAAAACTGTGCAAATCTTTTATTTGCTTTCTGTATTGGAAAAACATGTCAGAATTTTTGACATTGTATTTGGCATCTGTACATAAAGATAACTTATGCATCTTTCTGAATTCTTTTTCTATTTTGTGGCCAGGTATATAGAAATACACCATGCTGACAATTCGGGTCCTGGTCCCCATCCATATATTTGCATATAGGCAAAGGTGAGGAAAGTTTTAAGACTGCTAGACATTTTGGTGAGTTTCCAAAGTATAATCCGGGGAGCAGTATCACAAACACACATAAACAAGTAGCTGCACGAGTCCCATGAACAGCTCATAACTTCTGGAAGGTTTGGCGTCTGACCTGTAAGGTGCTGCTAAGGCTTCAGGATGTAAATCTAAGACTGCAATCTTCCAAATCCATGTTTAGCTCCTGAGGAGTTAACATTGATAAAGTGCCAGTAAAATTCTTTAGACTCCTTAAGATACCACCTCTGAAAATACTCAAAATAACAACTGTCACAGTCAGGCTGAAAAGCTCAGTGAGTTTCCTCAGCCTAACCAACCTCCTACAGCTAAGCATCTTCTGGCAGCTGAGCATTAAATTGTCATTAGGTAAAATGCCCAACCAGTCCTTAAGAGCAGCAACTGACCCAAGCCTCCCCTTTCCTCTGTAAGCATTCCGGCTGCTGGGCTGTGTACCCCTGCTGTTGCTGCTGCTCCAGCCAGTCTTCAACCCCTGTTGTGAAAAGTAACACCACAGCCCTGCTCCAGATCAACCAAAATGCAGTGCTTAGGTCACAGTCCTGGGAGATGACTTTTGGCTTAGGCCTCAGAAGGGTCTAGAAGCCAATTAGAATAATAATTTAGTTATTATATATATATATGAAAAAAAAAGACATTGCAGCAACTTGCCTTTGCTGTCATGTTTCAACCATCGGTGAGAACATCTGCTGCTTTTACATACAGACAGACATATAAACACCATCTGCAAAAGAGGGTTCAGGGCTCTGAATGGCAAAACAGCAGGGTACGGCAGCCCCAAGAAGGGCAGCAGTTAGGAACATGTACTCACTTCAACCTTTCCTGCAACTGCTGTCAGCAACACAGAACGCTGCCCACTGTGAATTTCTCACACTGAGGTTCCCAGCTCGCTCACCCAGATGCAAAGGCAGCCCAGATACCATCCTGAGTTTATGGATTATATGGGATGGCATGTAGGGGCCAGGTAAGTCAAAAAACAAGCACAGCAGTGAAAATGTGGTCATGAATATAAAGCAATGAGTCTTCACAAATTCCACCCATGTCCGAAGTCCAACCTTTCCTTTTCTGTCTTGTGCTCATTTATTTGTATTTTTCCCCTTCTCTGTTTCCTTGGAGGAAAACTTAAGAAATGGGGACTTGAGGAAGTTTTTTATTAAGGCTGGCATAAACCTTCCTGACAGGCAGACTTTTCTCTTGTATTCATTCTGTTGCTTCTACTCTCCTCTTCCAGCTGTAGTACTTTCTCACGCCTCAGCAGAAGGTTGTGTAGAAGCATCTCTGCCACAAGCTGTGCTCCGGTGGAAAGCGTCACCTCCAGATGAACTGCTCCAGCCTTACTCAGAACAAAAATGGTGTGTGGGTTGGTAGAGGAGTAGTAAATGAGTGGGCTACTTATGGTAAAGCAGCACAAGACCTCTGATAGACTTGCCCCATGAAGTCTTCACAGAGCACATGTGACTTGCCCATGGGTTATGGTTTGCTCTCCCAGAGCAGGCAAACATCTGCCAGAACCTGGATGTTATGGAGGAAACAAAGTTCTGTTTCACAGAAGAAAACAGGGTTAATTGTTCTCTTCCACCCCAAATGCAGTTTTCAATACTGATATTAAAGTATGACTTTGTAAAACAAAAGAACATACAGTTATTTTCTTTTCTTCTTAAGCAAAATAACTTCTTACATTTAGGGAAATATATTTAGTAACCAAACAACAGTTACAGCTGTATGTGGATGATGCCTTCCTTTGGTACCACAGACACAAGGACCACATTAAAGATGTAAAATTGCTTTCAGTTTCATGACGTTTACACATCTGTAACAACATTCCGGGCATTCTGGAAATTTTGTCAGTATTTAGGATTAAGGGTCAGAGCTGTCTTTTTAGAAACCATTTCTATGTCATACACACAAATTAACATGTATTAAGTAGTCATCTTTCTGACCACAAGCACTTGTGTAGAATTCATGGGTTTGGGAAGTAAATTGAAAGCAGACCGTGGATGTTAAAAATATGGTTAGATACAGGAGTTTTATGCTAGTCAAACACTAAATAAACAGGCCCCTTTTTAGGTTTGTTTAAGAGGACTGTGGGGACACAACCTCAGAAGATGTATTTTTAAGGCAATAGAGATACTGCACTGTAGATGTGAATTACAGGGTTCTGTAATACAAGAGCAGCAGAGTAACTTGTTTTCCAAATTGGTACAAAACTGTAATCAAAGATGACAAAATACTATTTGCTTCCTCGGCATACCACTCATCACTTTCCTTCTACAGTAAAACCTGTTTTTTAATTGCTACAGCTACACAGCCAAAACAGCTAGGAGAATAATCAGAGAAATATAGGATCACGCACTGTCAACACAAGTGGATATCACAGAGTTGCACTCTAGTCTGTCAGTTATTTTACTCATTGTGTAAGAAGCAAAGCAGTAGGCAAGGGAAAGTGACTCAGAAAAAAGTACTTTTTAGAACAAATGATTTGTAAAGCAAAGAAGTGTCTGTAGCCTTAGGCATGAGTACGAAGGCTAGCGGTTTAGCAGTTTTATACCCATTTGTTAAAAACTAATTTTTAAAGAAATTATTTTTATTCACGCAGTCTAGTTTTTTGGTGATAGACATCGTTTATTTCCACAGTAACAAAATGCAACTTCACCCAAATCTTCCCAGTAATTCATAGCTCCTGATTGCAGTTGAAGGCTGGAACTATGGTAGCTTCAGTGGTCCATATTCCCAAGGATGAGGTGCCAACTGAAGCTTAATCCAATATTTGGAAAGCATGTTATGGAGTCAGCTGCTTGAACCATATGCATCTTTCTACCTCAGTCTAACCATCCAGTAGCTTTGTGTGTGTTTGAAGAGCTTTCTTCCTAAACTTGGCAGCAAGCATCTTAGCCAAAGGAGAGAGGCTGACATTTTCTCATTAAAGGAAGAATTCTTCCATCCATGAGTGTTCTTCATATGTCAGACAAAAGGAGTCACCACTTAAGGAACTGAAACAAGTGACCACCGCATGCTACAGAAAGAAGTCGCCACCTCTTAACGAAATCAGATAATCAAAGGGTGCAGCTGAATCTTGAAAATCTAGTCTTTAAAAGTACTTAAATGGATGCTGACTTCTTGAAAATCTCTTCCAGTTAGAAGTGCTGGCATTCTTCTTTATTGAAAATCTACCACTGCAGCATCATGTTGCATTGTGTGGGTGCACCAAACCCCTTTATTTTGGATTACTTCAAATCCATGTGGAAGAAGAGAAAAGCAGGAAGCCCACATTTGAAGAATTTCATATACCTACATGTACATTACTACGCATACCTATGCCTGCATGGTATTAGGGGACAGTGACATATAAGGAAAAGATTATCACAAAATTTTAAATAACAAAGAGAAAACAGAATGGTTTAATCACAGCGCACGATGAATAAACAGTTTTCCATTTTAGAGCAACAAAAAACGACAATAAGCAGCAGTTACAAAAGCTAGAGATTTTAAAATAAATAGGCACAGATAATTGATATTCTAGAGTCTTAAAAGAGTGGGATGAGGTTTTCGCTTTAGCATTAATATAGATTTCCAATAAATCTGTGAAAACAAAGGAAGTTCCAAAAGAATGGAAGAATGCAAAAGCTCTAACTGTAATTCTAAGCGGTAAACAGGACAGCGTGGATAGGCTTGTCAATCTGGTATCAGTCCCAAACAATGAATGAAATACACACTAAAGTGATGCATGGGAAAAGGGAATGCAAAATGTGCAGTGGATATTTGCTGGGAGTGCCTGAGGGTGAGACAAAGGGCCTGTGTTGATAAAAAACAGCACTTCTAAAAACCCACAGGGATCATGACAGATAATCAACTGAACAAAATCCTTGCTCAGGCCTCAGTGCAAGGCTGTGATCAGAAGTAATATATGTCCACAGTCGTAGAGAGATGGTTGAAAGCTGGAAAAGGCTAATGGAAGAGTAACTGGAATTCAAACAAATTTGAAAACACGTATCACAATATCTACAAACCAGTACGTTGTGATAATAGAAGCATCTTCAATGTCACAGGCAAGGTATAAGAGATTCCGCAGGGTGGCATCTGCAGTGAGGCAAATTCAGACTAGAACACAGAGGAACATTTTTGACAGTAAGACTTTTTCTGGACAGTAAGACCATCCTGGAATAATTTCTTGCATGCTGTCAGGGGTTCCCCATCACAATTAATTTTTGAAGCAAGTGTGAATATTTTCCTGTAAGTATACTATAATTTAAATAATAATTAATTCAGGAAAATGTCATAGCCTGGGTGGTGTAGGTGTTAAGGCTCCATGATCACAATAGCCAGGTCTGACTTTCTTACGCATGAGCAGTTTGAACTGTCATCAGTAGATACTTAGCACCCCATGAAGATAAATGAGACCATCCATACCATTCCTTTAAATATGCAGGAGCACTGCTATATTGGATTGCATGTGGGAAGATGTATTCATAAACAAAAAGGAAATATTTCTAAAGGAAATGTGTTAAAGTTATTAATATTTAAGATTTCTATTTCAGTAGCAGTTAACACTTGCAAGTTGAGGACTTTGTTGTACTATGCACTGTAAAAAGTCTATTTCAGTTCGTTTACAATGGATCTTGCAGCACAATTTGAAAACAACAGTTATTTGTAGCTAGGGAACAGACACAGCCATAGCTGTTTAGGATACTCATCCTATTACTCTGAACCACTGTTCCACTTATTCATGTGGCATGCATCACTATTACAGCATGGAAAAATTCTGGGATCAAAGCTTAGCTGGATTCTGTCTTGTAATTATTCTTGATTCTTCATTAATGTGCTGAAGCGAGTGTGAAAACGCAAGCATGAAAGTACTGACAGCACATTTGCAAGTATTTTGTGGTTTGTTTTGTTGAACAATAGTCTAAGATGTAAAATTTACAGTGTTTGGTATTCCACAAAATATCTGTGTAGCAGTAGTACTGTTGGTTTTGTATTGGACTTCCCTATAACATCACACATAAGAGGAAAATTTTACAATGAAACGAAGGATCTAGCCTCTACAGTAAAGCAAGGGATGTTCCTCACAAACTAAACCGATGGGTATTAATGTACTTTTTTGGTTTACTTTTTCTCTTCGCTCCCCTCCCCCTGATCAAATTTGAGTGAAGACTTGAGTGCTGGGTGCAAGAATCTGCGTTTGAACTAGGCTGAGTAATCTCTGTGTTCGTAGTTTTCTTAATTGCTTTTCACCGTCTTGTCCAAGGAACACTTTGCAAGGCATAGCTGCATGGGCTATGATGTAATGAGATCTTGTTAGCTAAGCAAGACCAGACCTCAAGCTTTAGCAAAATAAATTCGTATAGACTCTCTGCCCCTTGACCCAGCTGTTTTGCAGTCTTTGAACAGTAAAGAAACTTGGAATCTGGTCACAGATGCCAGTGTAAAAATTCCCCTGGCTGAAGGGAACTGTCAAGCGGTGTAAAACCAGAGGAGCTGGTTCCCACTGCTTTCTGTCTTATCCAAAAAAGCATGTTAAGCTAAAGAAAGGATGGGAAATTCAGAGGGAAGATGAACTGTATCTTTATCGTGATGATTTCTGGCCGGCATATGGTCCCTTAGGGACCAAAGCCAGCTTCATAAATTAGAACCATATAGGGTTCACAAACTTATTTTATGCTGTAACTTCAGCTGAGGAGCAAAGCAAGACAGGACAGGGCAGGCTGAGAAAGAAGAAGCTGTAACTAGTTCTGACAGACATGCCAACATTTCCCCTGTGCACATTTTGAAGAGCAGCAAATACGTCCTTCTATAAAGCATTTTGCAAAACCAGCATCGTTTGTCTGAGAAAATTACAGCAATAAATATATTTATATATATACAATGTGTATATATGTAATATACATATATATGAACATACATATATGCAATAATACATATATATCATTGATAATAAATCTGAGTAGTACCAAGGAAAATAAGGATTACAAATTAAAAGAAGCACGTATCATGTATGTAATATTATAGTAAGAAGTACGATTTACTTATCCTTTTCTACCCACTGAAGATTTCTCTCTCTTCTCATTACTTACTGCTTTTCACTAGCAAATTGTTATTTGAGAGTAGTTGGAGAGATAGTGAGTTAGTGAAATCTTGAGATTATCTACAGTCTGCTTACTTTAAGTATGGGACTGGGTATACCTACTCAGTATACCAGTAAAATCTGTAATTCTCTGTAGGACTTGCTTAAATGGCATCTTTGGCCAAATATGTTTCTTTCAGCCAAACCTTATAGCCTAGGAGTTTGCATTTGGCTTGGTCTGTTTTAACAGAACTGTAAATTTTGGAGGGATTTATCAATTAAATATTATTAATTTCTTTGGCTAAGAGATGACAAAGGATGTTCTAACGAATAGCTGGGATTCAGGAGGACTGGTGTGTGCTCTGGCACTGACGTTATGTAGCCTACGTTGCCAATAAAGGATAATTTGAGGAGATTTAATTGGAATTTTTAAGTTTGCAAAGATAATTTAAAACTATTTAACCCAGTCTTTGCATATGCTATCATAATACATGTATTAATACGGAATCAGTGACAGGTTAATATAGAACAAAGAAAAGACAATTCAGCTTTACACAACAAGTTCTTGAACTGTGGCATTCAATACCAAAAGACGGTGTTAAGTATCTGTATTTTAAAAGGTCCGGATACTTATGATCAATAGCAACTTCCAGATTTATAAATGGTGGAAGAAAAGTGAGCACCTTCCTTACTCATCTCTGTGGGATTCAGAAATGCATCTTACCAAGATGTGGCTGAGAACTGTACCGTTCTCATGTCTTTTCTTTGAAAGAGTCTTCCTCTATCAGCTGAAACTTCAGGCATTGACCATTGCCCCATGTAGATCAACAGAGCTGGGCCATCAGTGCCTACATCTGAGAACAAAACAGTGACTGAAGGGCGAGTACATAGGATCATCATCAATACCAGATGACCAAATCTCTTGCCAATAGTGTTGAGATTACTATAGCAAATATATTAAACATAACTAAAACTCTAAAACCTAGAATTTCAGCCTGTAATTAGAGAGTGCAGCCTCAGTTCTGGGAAGCAGTGATTCTCAAAAAGAGTTGGGGATCAGAGTTCATAGTCATCTGGGTATAATTTCCCAGTGTGACACAGTGCACAAAATGTCTAATATGAGCTTAATAAATAGGCATCAGAGGAATAATGAATGAAGATAGGTGTCGAGAGTTATTACACTGTTGTTGTATTTAGCACTGATGAAATCATTACTGGAATATTTTGTCCAGTTCTGGGGTCCATGGTTCAGGGATATTGTTGAAGAAGTTCAGAGAAGAGTCACAGACACGACCTGGGAACTGTTAATCATGCTTCAGGGTAAAAGACTCAAAGAGCTTAATCTGCTTAGTTTATCAGTTGAGACTACTAAAGATTGATTTGGACCTAACCTCTAAGCTGTTACCATGGGGAATTATATGGGTTTGATTGCAGACTCTTAAATCTAGCAAATACATGAAATTAGCAATAATGTAAAGAGTAAAATAGTAGGAAAATCTGGACAAATTCATGCTAGAAATAAGGGTGCATATTTTTGTCAACTGGAGCGAGCAACTTCCTAAGGTCTGTGGCAGATTCCTTCTCAACAGCAATTTTAAAATGTTTTTCTAAAAGACAGTTTGTAGCTCTTACAAGAATAAATGTAGGCAGCTGTAACAGCTTGCTTTATACAATAGTACTTCTGGTTTTATCATCTGCAAAACAGGTGGAAATACTGAGCTTTGGGACCTCGCAGCCATCAAGACAGATGCTTCCAAATGTATCAGTACAAAACCTAGGAGTCTAAGGAATGAAAAGAGCCCTTACTGGTAGCATATCTTTTCTCTGAACGAGGCTTTTAGGAGATATTACTGTATTTAAAAGAAAAGAAAAAAAAAACCAAAAACCAAACAAAAAACACCCAAAAAGTCTCCAGAGAAACTATAGGTATGCAATTGGAAGCTTTTTTTTCCCAACATTAAACTAGTTTCAGTGTATACTAGTGTATAAAGTACTAATAACTGTGTAAGTAAAACCTGGCACTTTCATATTACTTTCCAGCAAGAAAATCTCATAGACAACACTTAATGAGTCAAGTCACTCAGAAATCCTGTGAAGTTAGTAACTACTATTATTTGCATTGTACAGAGGACAAATTGAGAGACAGAGAGTGCCCAAGATCAGAGAAGAATTCTGGGACTTGTCTGGAAATGAAACAAAAGCCTTTTGAGAGCAGTTCCTGTGCTTTAACCAACTTTTTCTGTTCTACAGAGCAAGCTGTAAAGAAACTGGCAGGTGACATTCCTGTTCTTGTGTCAGTATTGATCCAATCCTGTGTCCCATGCCAAAAGAAACTCTGATGCTGAAAGTGCTGTCTCTTTCCAATGACATATAGGAAGTAAAGTCTTCAGCTCTTATATTGTGACTTATTCTCATTGCACTCGTATATGGAAGAGGTGATACTGATTTTGGTGTCTTGTCAAAATTCCAACTTAGGTAATTAGTTTATTCTTACCTAAACTCCTTGAATTTCCATATTGATAATACCTTTCATATATCTCCCTGCAGAAAAGAATACCTGTGCTACTACAGCTAAAAAGTTTGCAATATTAAATGAACCAAACAGAGAAGCAATATAACATGTCTGCTACTTTAAAAAATATAAAGGAGTCTGCAGCAAAACTGATTAGTGGTGCAGCACTGATTTTAAAAGGGTATAAATAAAAATAAGGGTAAATAAAAAGGGTAAATAAATTTCAAAATGGAATTTTAGTGTAAGACTGCCCTGTGCCCCAAATCTAAAATGCTTTTTTTTTTAATCCCTGTTTTTAGAAAATTTAGGAACTGCTTTCATGATACCAAATGTCCGTTCTTATGGGTATGCTACGGGTAGGAGACATAAAGTAAATTCAAGGACAAATGGTGAAAATTAACACATATTAAGCAGCAATCAGCTTACTGCACTTACAGCAACAACAAAAAAAAGGGACTTCTAGCAAGAAAAACCCACAAGTCCCATCTGTTACTAGCATTGAACAAAATCAACATAAAATGAACCAACATTATTTTGGTCTTTGATCTCTTGGATGCTTTGTGACAGAGGTCATAAATCACGTAATTATTATCTGATATCAAGACAGCTTGAATTAACCTCTTACATTCCTAAGGCAATGAGAGCCCTCATCGTAAGTCAAAATCTGCTTGTGTGAAATAAGTAACCTTACCAGGGAAACAAATCCCTTCCCTCCCATTTTAGTCTAACCTGGACTTTTGGAAACGTCTTAATGGTTCAGAGGTAGAAAATGTCACACTGAAATTCATTGAATTGCAGACATTGCCTGTTTGTTTCTGGAAGCTGTGCTTACAATTTATAAATCACATCATCACTTGAGTTCTAACTTCTTTTAATTGTAGACTTCCTTCTTCCTTTTGCTCCTTTTCATCAGCAGAGGTAAACTTAAGATGCCTCTGAGTTTTGGCTCCTGAGATCCAGGAAAATTTGGAAGGCCTTTAATTCTGACATTTTCTTCTTGCCATTGATATGAAACAGCCTCCATTTGATAAGCTTCAGAAAACACAGCAGAGAATAGTACACACTTGGATTTTCTTTTTTTTCTCCCAATAGGACATTTTTAGAATTTTCACTGTAAATTGGCCAGCAGGGAAGATGGGCACATCATGATTAAAACATCATATTTTTATGTATATAGCAGATAATAGTTTGTAGCAGGTACCATACGTATATATTGTGAAAAACAGGCACACAATAGAAGTTCTTTCACAAAAGAATACACTTTTCCAAAAGAGTGATGTACCCTGAAATACTGTGTTACAAAAATATAGCAGCTAGACTAAGAACATCCGAATCAGGTCACACAGAATCATGACAAATAATTCAGCGTTTCAAGTACAAGAAAAGAAGACAATTTATAAACTTCATAATGGAAAACATAACAGAATAAACAGAGAAGATTCTTTTACTGGCAACACTTGGAGCTGAAAGGCAGCTGAAAGGGAGATGGGAGTTTTGTGCACATTCTCACAGGAAGGGCACTAGATTAGGTAGTCCACAGAATGATCTGTTCTTGAAAAAGTTATATGCTGCTTCTGCCCAGCCAGACGGCTGGTGCTGTATTCAGGCAGAGCTTGCACTGGTTTTCCTACTACTTATAGTAAAAGCTTACAAACACAAATTTGAGAATCAGGTGTTTTTTTCTAGCAGCATGCCATTTTCACTCTGATGTAAAGTGTAACTCTTTATGTAAGATTTAAGCACTCTTGCTATCAAATGTGGCCAACCACTTCTTGCTCCACTTTTCACTGTGCCTTAATAGTACACCATTGTTTTTTCTTCACTATTTATAAATTTTGGACCTACAGTAATAAAGATAACTGTTCAAATTTCTGAGTACTTGACTAGAATTGTATACAGATACTGTATATAATATATAGTACAGAACAGTACAGTACAGAATTATATATAGATACGGTATTAGATACTCCCATCATGAAAACAATTGGCTTCATGGGCTTCATTGTGTCCACTTGGGTACTACAAACTAGACTCAGAGCTCAAGCTTGCATGTAAGCTGTGCAGGGCGAGCTCCCACATGGACCAGAGCCTTGAGCTAACTCAGCAGTGCAAGGGCAACCAGAAGCTGAGGTGCAAATACTGTATTTGTCATTGCCTTGGCCTTTGCAAGGAATGCATAAGGTCTGAGGAAGCATCCTATTGCCCTTTCAGTCTTGCATACATGTGCAAAAATAGGGACAGACCCATTCAGTTCGCAAAACATCCAGGCTGCAAGGCACTGAGTGTGAAAAATGCATCTGACAGCTCGTCTAGTGTATGTGCTATAAAGACTTACACAAGTGAGCAAGCACAGTTCACCATTTTGGTAACTGAGACAGCAAAAATTTTGCATGATATTGAAAGCTTAGTTCCACTGATTTAGACAGGTAATTCTGATGGTGGGATTGTCATCACTACTTCATGACTCAGTGTTCCTTCCTTGTAACAAGGGAAGGGAAAGGCAATGTACAGGATGGCATAGGATCAGGCATCAATCTCATACAGAGCTAAGAAATTATGAATGAAATTATGCAATTGCATATATATATCATTGTATAATGAAATCATTTAAAGAAAATATGAAAATTATGTTATATCTATTATTATAACCTGCACTTAAATAGACTCACAGAAAGTAAAATCCTTAAGCAGGAAAAAAAAGAGATTTCTATAAATTTCTACCAGCACTATTGCCTAGAAAAGACTTCTGTCTCACGTGAGTGAAGTCCACATTTGATATGTAACTACAAATTTGGGTAAAATCCCCTGAAAACAAGAGAAATATAAAAATCTGCTGTAAAAGACAGGAAAATACAATTTAGGAGTAGAGCCGTAGGAGAATGTAATAATAACAGTTCTGTCATACACATTAAATGTTCTGATCAGGCTAACATGTATCAGTGTAACTTCTTCCTGAGTTCCCACAAGTCTACAGAGGGGTGTTTAAAAGTTCTTAATTCTGCCATGCAATCTATGATAGAAAAAAAACAATACGAAAAAGAAATGTGTAGGTGGTCTGTATTTGAGTCTGTGTGATGGTAGATCTCAGTGTGGAATGTGATGCACAAGAAGCACGCTGCTTTATGCCAGATTTATCTTCTCTTGAAATTGGGGTTGGCCTGAGCATAAGTTAAAATAACTTATCCTTTATGTAAGTTGCATTTTGTCTAGCTATAAGTGAAAATGAGACTAAGGGCAGCATTGTTTTCAGTATTTTAGACTGATCTATCTATCTATCTATCTATCTATCCATCTATCTTTCTATCCATCTCCTTTTTTGTTAAGGTAAGTCACAAATATTCAGGAATTTCAGATGACCTCAGACTCCTCTAAAGAAGATAAACGTGGGACAGGCACCTGGGGTAGGCAGGGTCTCATGATTAGAACAAGTAATCATCTGAAAGCCCAATGTCCAGGTCCATAGAAATCAACAGGAATCTATTGACTTCAGGGAATTTTAGAGCTGGCTCTGGAAGAACTCAAGGAAATCACTCCTTCTGCACATCACTTCATTCATCTGCTCAGCGACTACAGCATACCTACACATTCTGTGACAAGTGAGAGTCTGTCAAGTGACTCCCACGGCATTTTCCCCTTTCATCCAGGAAACTCCTTCATTAGCGATAAGCCTCTGGCCCCTGGCATCCGTGTACCAGCCGAGGGGAGGGACCTGTTTGTAAACCAGATGCTTTGACATAGCTGGAACTTGGAAGGGAGGCAGCAGTACTTGGCAAACAAACTTGTAATAAGTGCACTTTGCTTGAAATGTTTATCATTCGTTCTTGAAAAATATGCTGAGAAGATGGGCGCTAGACACACTGCTTGACTTTGAAGTTCAAGTTTGGAGGTGGGGATCCTAAATACGTCCCAAGGAACATTTGAGAAAAACAACCTGGTGTTCTGTAAAGTAAAGAATGTGCTTGAGGAAAGGGGGTGGGGAGAGTTAGTAAATTCCACTGTTGTGCCATCTGTAGTGAAATTGTCAAGATCCAGACGAAGGCAGCTTCGTTGTAAGCAACAGTATGCTCATATGAAGCCTTTCTAAGGTGCTGGTAGAGCTTTAATAAGAAGCACACAGGTATATCAAGTATCCCTTCCAAACCATGTTGATACTTTCAGTTTAGCAACATACTCAAAAAAATAGGCAAATATGAAAGCAGAAATGCAGTCTTATTGTCTGACTTACATTTTCTCAAAATAGGGAGTTATTTTGCTGAGCTCAGATGTATGTGATGCCTACCGCTGATCCACACGAAGTTAATTCCAACAGGAGCAACCAGAGCTCCTCCTGGGGACAGTCTGATCAAGGAGGTAAAGAAAAGACCTCGGGTGCTCAAAATATGAAGACTAACCCACAGGTTTCTTCCCTCTGATGGTCTCATTACCCTGAGAACAGAGAACTGCAGATAGAAGTTTTGAACACGGATGGAGGCTAACCTGAACAAATTTCTGAAATCAGTTATCAATTATTGACATTTAGAATTTGGCTGCATAAAAAGGGGGAAAGGTATGGCACTCCCATGGTTTATGTCTTCACAATCAAATAAATTCAGCTCAGTTCAGATCTCAAGCTGAGGGAGAATACTACTACAGGAAGGGGAGCTGAGAGAGGTTCAAAACCCTCAGGAATTTTCCAACCAATTCCTCTCCATCAACTCCATTTCTTTTCTGCCCCTACCTCCCTTTCCTGCTTTGCTCTCCTCTCCTCCTCTTTTTCTCATAAGTCTATAAGCATCAGTGTGAATCAATGTGGACAGGGAGGCAAAGTGGTGTTTGCATGGAGATTGCATAGCAAACGCCTGTCCAGCAATGAGATGCCTCCTCGGCAGAGAGGATGGTTGGTTGTGCAGGGAGAAGATCAGTCTTTGGGGATGCTGTAACGCTCTGGAGGCAGGTGAAGGCAGACTTTTGTACTCCAGAGTGGTCAGTGTGGCTGAAGGTTTCGGACCCAAAATCCTACAGAAAAGGGAAAGAGTTGTACTGAAGTGGCATGGGAACCACTGCCTTAGAGCCTAAATCGGAAGGTAGGTAAGATCGAAAGAGCCAAGGAAAAGAATATCCAGGGATTAATAGTTGCATGAAAAGCAAAATAATTATTTGGCAAAATTTTGTCTCTCCTTAATTAAGCATGTGAATAGTTTCATGGATACCTAGTGGGGATACACGTGGGTAAAGATAAACACACAAGACAGAAACCTGGAATAGGAAATGGTGCATAAAACCGAAAATAATTAATAAGGAATAGGAAGGGCTGAAAAATAGCGAAAAATGGAGAAAGAAAAGAGAACGGCAAATATAATTTTTAAAAGAAGCAAATTAGATGCAGAAAAAATGGTACCTCGCTGATTATTTTCTGTTGATGCTTTAAATATATGAAAACATATTTAATACTGATACTGCTCTTAAAGGCTTAACTTAGAATACATTAAAGAAAGTATATTCAGCTTTCTTGGATTAGAAAGCAGGCAAGATTTGCATTTAAAATAAAAGTCCAGATCGTGCACCCTCTCAGACAGGGTTAAACCAGACCAGAAAAAATTGCAGGGTCAGGGCCAAGGCAGCTGCCTGCATGCCTGTTATGTCTGTCATTGTTTGTTTTGTCTTTTTGGACTTGTAAGCTCTCCGGGCTAGGAACACTCCCCGTGGGGCCCATCCAACCTCTGCTGCCTTCAGTTGGCACTGGGTGATGCTTTGTTTGTCCAGCATTTGGCTCAGAAGAGTCAGAGCCTGATTGAGACTTTTAAGTAATAGATGTAATAACAGCAAAATATCACGTATAGTCACAGAGATGTGAGATGCTGGCCCTGCTTGAATGTTTTTACTCACACTGGTGCTCTGCACAGCCATGAAGTTGCATCCACATAGAGCAAGACAGAGTTCTGGGGTCTTAGACACCATTATGATTGGTGAATGTAGAGTAAAAAGCCAGAGCGAATGACAAGGCAGTTTAAAAGCAGTCCTTAAAAGCATGTCTGCTTATTTTCACACTCGTGGCAGCGCGAGCTCTGCTGGCACCACTGATGTAGCGGGGGGAAGAGCCGTACTCAGAGAACGAGGGGGCCTGTGGCCTTTCTGGTGTACACAGATGACTTGCTGTCCTGTTTCCATGTGCCCAGAATAACAAGTATTACAAGGGCACGGAAGAGCTAAAAAGGTGTGAGAGAAACCCTCTGAACACTGACACCTGTGAACACTCCATGCCCACTTGACCTAAAGGGCAGTAAATGCACCTCGGCCGCAGCATCCTTCAGGTGGCTTTTCAGCCACAGACCCGCAGGTTCTGCGCTGATGGCTCATTGCTGTGTCTGCCCATACCGCGGCCTGGCCCGCGGCACCGCACCGCGCACGGTCCAGCCGAGGGGCTTCTCACCGAAACCCCCGCGCAGAGAAGCCTGGGCTGTGGAGCTGGGAGCTCAGCGCGGTGCGGACGATGCGCGGTGCAGTGGCAGAGGGAAGAGCGGCGCTTTGGTGCCACCGCGTGGCTTACGGCGGCACAGGGGGACGGGGGCCACCCCGGCCCGTTCCCGTTGTTTAATTACTCCTTGTCGAATGAACGCGCTGGAGCAAGGATGTGGTGTTTTTAGGAGATTGTGTGAGATGCAGAGGGAAAGATGCCAGGGTTCTGTAGCACTTAGCAAGAAAATTCTGAAGGGTTTGGGGAGCTTATTTTTGTTAATGTTGTTTTTTCATTTGTTTGGGGTTTTTTTGTGTTTCTGTTTTCTTAGGGGTTTTTTGTGTGTGTTTTGCTTGGTTGGTTGGTTTTTGTTGGTTGCTGTTGTGGAATTTTTTGGTGTAGAATTACATAAAACTGTGCTTGCTAATGGGTTCTGCACACAGGTGACCCACTACCAGCAATTGCAGTGTCGGTGGAGGTTCGGGGCAGTCTGTAATGCCTGGAGTTTGGCAGAGTGAAGATGTCTTCTCTGTCTACTTTTCTTTTTGCAAAATGCATATTCTCATTTTTTTACAGATTATATATCTCGGGGTCATCTTTTAGATTTGCTGGGCGCAATGTTCTAACGTTGTGACAGAGGTCAGGAATCGCTTTTAGAATGTGATAAAAGAAGAAATCTCAGGGTAAATTTTGATTTCTGGAATTGAAAGTATTGAAGTAAATCAGGTGTGTGCCACCTCACCAGTGCTTCATCCAGAAGCCCTGAGCCTAATTTTGGGCACATGTTAAAAGTGGTGTAAATTGAGCTGTTTCTCTCCACTCCATTTAATGTGGTGAACATTTCCAACAGCGAAATTAGGAGCAAGAGTAATGTTTGTTGGGGAAAGAAGAGTGACCGCTAATTCTGTGATGTGTCTGTACCAAGAGTAGCAAAGGTTTCTCATGGTGCCGCCATTTACCTGTCTGTTCCAGCTCTTCCGCTTCCATTATGACACTAGCATCTGAGAAGCAGCATCAGCCTTCTCTTCACAATTAGGGCATGCAGAAAATCTTGTGATCTGAATACTCCTTTATTACAAACTCCATTCTTGGACATTTAGAGTTGAAACTTACAGTCTGGGTCCCTTCTGCTGGAAGTATATTTCAAGTGTTACTTGCTGTGGGCAAATATTTAGAATACACAGTGTATTTCAGCAATTCCAGAAAACAGACTGTAAGGCTAAATGCAACAGCACAAAGTAAAACTCACTGTGAGTGTAGTGGTGAATTGTTTGTGCCCAGGAAATTCTGGTCCCATTGAAGGCAATGGCAGAAGTTGTTGTATTTTCAAGAGCACAAGAATTACCTGCTATCCTTTGCTTATATAAAACCACTCAGAGAGAGTGACAAACATTGCAGAGTTTCAGCATTATTCCTGGAAATAAGCTGACCAAAAATCCACGGGTGTTATGTATACTCCTGTGTGTTTCTTTCGCATATGAATTGGTTTTGGGACTGAAGAAAAAGGCTCTATATGCTCAATCCTAAGATTAAAGTTACGGTATAGTAGTGTAAAAGTTATCTACTTTCTCAATGCATGTGTACATCTAGTTTATGAGCAAAGCCGCTTGCTTGTAGCAATGGAAAAAATGCATGAAAAGATTAATATTGAAAAAGAATTTGAATCCTGCAAGCTGAGAGAGGGGAACCTGCCAATGCCACGTATTACCTGGAAGGCAAGGATCCATCATATTCTGCAATTCACTGATGACCCATCTTGCATATCTGAACATCTCCACACTACTTAGAGTTGGCATTAGCTGAGTCACTTGCTACTTTCAGTTTTAGCTCCCTCATAGAGAAGGTATATTAGAAAAATCAATAGACAAATCAATACATTTTGCCCAAGTTATCGCATGTGCTCCAGATGCTTAAGTTGCCAAATGCATTTTATTTGAATCAAATGCTATCTCGCATCCTTTCTATTAAAGTGAGAGTTGGCATATATTTCTCTTCCCTCCCTCTCCATTCCCAGTTGAGTAGCATTTGCACTCTGGCACCAATTTATGTGGAATTTCAATGTGGTTTTGAAATAAAATCGATTAGCATTTTCTCTCCTGAAAAACTGTCTTGATATCATTCCAACAATTATGGGAAATTAGGTTGTATAAAAATACGTTTTAGTTTTATTTCCCAAATAAAGAAATAATGCAGCATAATGAAGGGTTGTGCAAGAGAGCTCTAGGAGTACTTTGAAAAAGCAACAGTCAGTGAAGTGGAAAAATGAGAGAATGAAGACTGGATTTCACAGTAAACTGTTTCCATTGGATTTCATCTCTAGATATTACGTTGATTTTTTTATGTGCATACAAATTATATTCCATGGGAACTCAAGGGGGTAAATTAACAGTGCATTGCACTTAGATTACACATGCAAATGACAGAAATAGGAGGTAAATATGTAGCAAATGTAGCCCTAAATCAGCATGTACTTAACTCATTGACAAACAGGAGTATCACAAAAGCATTGTGGGACATACTATGTTTTGCAGGAAGATGCATAGGTTTTGATAAAGGTGTTGGTAATGCTCGTCTCAAATTCCCTCAAACAGTGATAGCCTTTAAGGTAAGACTGATAAGCACTTTTTTTTTTTTTTGACCAGCTAATTCTCACATAAATATATGGAAAAAAAGGAAAAGCCAAATCCAGGGCCTGCGTGTTTTCATGGTGATAATGGAATGCAGTGCCTCAAATCTGTAGGTTAGAATCACAACTTGGTACCCCTTTAGTGAACTTGCAGTGACATGGGAATTTCAGTTATTTCCAAAGCTCAGTATGTCACTGAAGAAAACCACCACTGCAATTTGCAATGGTGATAACCCTTGCTGGCAGATCTAACCAAGTCAACACCATTCGAAGGAATGGGGACCCTGACACTACAAAAGTCTAGGGGAAAGAAGGAGGTTATCTACATGAGTAGATCACTCATGCAGTGTGAATTGCATGTGCTTAAACAGACTTGCATCCATGCAGTAAACTGCAGTGATGTAGCTGGCAGATTACTCTGGTGGCTTTACTCCACTGGAGTCATCAGAGATTTCATCTTACAGTAAGTTAGCTAGTACTGACGATTTGTGAAGCTGGTATTCACTGTAAACCTTGTCCTGACTTGACCAGCTGGTCTGTTTACCTGAACGATCTTTACTAATTATGATGGCTAGAAGTTACATCTCATTATGTGCTGGCTCATATATATGCCATATCTATATCTGTCCTTCCAGTGAGAGCTCTGTGAGCATCTTGAAGCTCCTCAATTTCTTTATAAAAGTAGAGAAATTAATGGAGTTCAGAGGGAGTCATGCAAACATTTTGGAGGAAGTTGCTAAGAATATGGCAGAGTAAAGTTTTTCCTCAAATGTCATAGGGAGCTCTGCTGAAACAAAGAGCATGAAAATGTTCTCAGAGAAAGCTAAGGACTCATCATGTTTGAGCAGGTAGCTAGACTGGTTTTGACATAGGTTGCCAGCATCAGGCTATGTGTCATTTCAGACACAGTCAATGCACAAAAGGTTTGTATCTCCTGTCTCAGCCTCTTCTGTCATTCTTGTCTTACTTGCCTCCATGAAGAAAACTGATGCCAGGCACAACTTTGGATACCAGGATGCTAGTGATTTACCCAGATCCAAACAGGACCTCAGCAAGATTGACCTAGGACCCTCCATGCAGACCCATTGCCAAACAGCCTTCTGCCTCTGAAAATATCTCATTTTAATCTGAATATAAACATTCAGTTCTCTGCTAAGAGGACTGAAAGGCATGATAGTATACGCTTTAACTAAAGGTCTGGCAGGCTGTGACATTATCGAAGATATAGCTGCAGATCACTGTTTTGTGAGCCAGTACTTTTTCTGAGCACTGTCCCCAGTTCCCTGACTCTCACTGTTGACATAATGGACCCAAAGTAGTGAGGAAACTGTGAGAATGCAGTAGCTCAGCTCTCGCTTGTGCCAGGTCACTGCTGCTCCCCTTTTCTCCTGTTGTCCTGACTGAACAAGGTTTTTGAGAAGCAAATGTAGTCTGTGACTTGTAAGCTCACTAATTCAGAGTGTATCCAGCTTCATCCTGTCTTCTCCCTACTGAGAAAGTTTTCCCATCCCTGCTGCAGGCTCAGTGCGGTGGCTCCTTCAGTGAAATCCAGGACACCAGTTGTTTACAATAGGTTTGCATACGTACTTTGCCTGGAAGACTCTATCCCTAATGTAGTCAAATCTCAGGTATTTTGTTAAGATACCATAGAGAAGCTTGCCATCCTGCAGACAAAAGAGTAATTTTGATTTTTAGAGAAGCTGCTGTAATAGTTTTCAGAGAAAAAAAATCCTTATGAAAACCAAAGTTCTGTTTTGAAGTAGAATTAAAATCTTGTTTCTTCTTTCAGTATTTGTGACCTGTAAGGTGCTGTTTAAATTGCAGCATAAATTCACAGCAACATCCACTGGCCGTGTTAGGCCGTATTTCTTCTTTGGTCTTTCAAGTGAGAGCATTCTATTGAAGTACAGTTAGAAAAATTAGCCTTTCAAGTTGCTTTTTGCCTGTGTACATCAAACTGCTGTTCTCGGGGAACAAATCCTTGGCCTGGCATGTTGGATCCTGGAAACTTGTCTTCGCTTTTGTTCGCAAACAGATTACTTTGTTACCTCAAACCACCTCATTTTTTTGTAGCATAGTTTCATTTCCCTGTTCTTGTTCTGTATGAATAGATATCTTCTAGTCACATTCATACATTTTTCCCCTGGTTAATTGTTTGAAATGTTTGATACCCCAGAGCTACAGTCATTGGCCTGTGTGGAATTTGTCAGGCTGCACATTGATGAAGGATTTAAAGAATGCATTTAGACATGTTTTGAATCTGTAAACCAATGTATTCACTGTAGTACACTGGGACTGTTATCTACTGCCCCCCACAGACGTTCACATTGGCACAAAAATCAGTGCTGACTTCCATGAGTTAAGGATCAGAAAAAAAATAAATCATAATATATATTTGACAGATAGAATTCCAGTTTGTATTCTAAGAATTATCATGATTGGTTTTCTGTTGGGAGATTGTTTTTCTTTTTCAATTTTCTATTTCTTAGTTTCTTTTCTTAACAAGCTACAGCGCTACTGGCAAGCTCAAACATTCACAAGTCAGGTCCCCAAAATACCAGCAGATTGTCTTGAATATGCTCTGTACTTAGTACAGTCTGAAACAATCAAAGATGAAAGAGAATTGGAGAAAGAATAAAAGCAAGTGAAGACCTAGCTTTGTAAGTTTATGAAACTCTTTTGAGAGGCAGAGGAAGATCTCTTCCACAGCCCTTGACCTGCCGTGTATTTGGAGTAAATAGTGAAGCCTGTGCTGCAGCAGGGACTGCATTTCAGACTACCCTTCTTGCAGTAAGCTGCCCCTTGCCACTGAGCTGTAGGAACATACAATATCTAGTTAAGCTCTTACTGACTGCATGTTGCGTAGTTTTGCAGTGCCAAGGGGACCAGCCTCACCATGAAGATCAGCATGTCTGAGCAATGTCCCATGACCCGTTGGGTGGTGCATCTCCCTCTAAACTGAGGTTCAAATCATCTGCAGATACTAGGAATGCAGTTCAATGTCTTGAAATTAGTAGAAACCAATTTTTTTTTTTAATTTAAATAAATACACACCAAATAAACACTGTATTTTCAGCTTTAAGATACAGCAGGTTTACCTAAGTCTCTATGCTTGTGATGCACAGTAGTCATCAAGCTGGCTGCTGAATTATTTCCTTATAAGATCATTTAACTTCAAAACTTCGTATTATACAGGTCACATGTTCTGGTGATATTCAGAAGGGAATTGTCACTTTCAGACAACTAATATCAGTCATTCTTCTATCTATATTTGGATTGCAGGCTCAGGAAAGTGTGATGGCAGTTATTAACTGCTCTCAAGAAATCCACTTCCAAGATGGATTTATTTCTTGATTAATGATGGAGATTATTCAAGTATTAATTCCAGTTTTTTATATCACAAACTTGATATCATCCTTGTTCTCTCCACCCTTAAAATTACTATGATTACTCTAATTGTTAGAAAGCTATTATTTGATTCAGATTTGCAAAGTAATTATCAGCTAGTAGCACATCTGCCATTTCTTACTAAATTTTGGTACGCATTGTTGTATCTCAATTAACAAAAGATCTACTAACTGAAGCATTGCTGTATGAATTCTAGTTAGGCTTTCAAGCATGACATAAATTTTGTCCTGATTGATTCTGACTCTTACTGTGTGCTGCTTAATTTGTTGCTTTGCATTTCAGAATTGTTCTGCGAACCCGGTGCTTGATGATTCATACAATGATTTCTTCGTCTGCAGCAATCAGATGTACATCTAGAGGTTTTAACTGATGGAGCAGTCTTTGTGACATTATTTTTACTTCTTCTTTGTGAGTTGTATTCTCATTACCTTTTATCTTTGATTGTGTCACAGGCTACAGGGATTAAGTAGAATTACAGTTTTTAATCTCATCTTTAAGATGGTGCTACTAACATAATAGGATAATTTTCTCCACATGTCTAGCTTCTCTTTCATTAATATGAGGAGCATTGAAGGCAGCAAATATACTAGCTATTTATACTGGAGCATCATCAATTTGCTTTTTATACCAGCTGTACTTCTTATATAAAGTTGTCCAACTTGTTGCAAAATTATAAAGCATTTAAGAATTAGATTTTTAAATTCGTAAATATGCGCACATGCACACCCAGACACACACAAATTCTGCAAAAGTCTGTGAACATTGCTATATTAGGTATTAGATAAACATTATATTAGATAAACAATTTCAGTAACTTACTGAAAATAACTTACTGATGAGCTGTTTACAGTGTGTCTTATATAGAAAATATATGAATAGTTCGATTGATATACAATGTTGCTTTCTCAACACTATAAACTCATCTGGATTGTGAAGTTCAGCTTATGTCTGTTTTCTGTAAAAATACTTTCATAACCTTTCTTAGAAGCTATTATCAGACAAAATCTATTTCAGAGTGTCTGCAGGCTTCTCTCAAACTCCTTCTACAGTCTCCAGATTCAGAACAACCTCTGATTACAATGGTTTTCCTTTACAACTTCTTTTTATTTCAGTAATATTACTTACTGGCTTTACAAAAAATGATAGCCATGAAAATACTAATAGAAAGTTAGAAATAAAATTGTGTAATTCATGTGTAGGTTGGGAAGAGTGGAATACATGCTGATTCAGTTGCATTTAATGGCTGCTTTATTTGCTTAATTAGGTAATTTTATTGTCCTTAGCATTTACATGTATAACTATCATAGCAGGAACCTAGCGTGTTGCATGTGTATTAGAAAGACTAAATAATTCTGAAACCCTTGAACAAACTGAATTGTGATCCACAGCTTCAGAGTTTTTATGGAAGAGGAGCAAAGAAGGATAGTAAAAATTTCTCTTATAGTGGAGCTGTATATCCCAGGCTATAGAGATACTGCTTTTTTTAAATTGGTATCTAACATTTTTATAATTATTGGTTTTTTAAACAGCACAGTATTCCAGATGTGTACTTTGATTTTTAATATGCTTATTTTAAAAATTAAGTAGCATATTCTATTATTAAAAAGCCAGGTCTGAGCACATACATTTAAGTCTAAATCTGTTTATATTACAGAAATACCTATGTATGTGTCAACATCACCAATGGATGCATTGTGGAGTGTGGAGCATTTGAATTACTTGGAGTAGAATGCTGCAACACTAATTATTTCCTTTTAGACCTGCAGTGGAATTGTACTCTACAACAGCAAAATACTTTAATTGCATGTTAAATCAGTTTATTCAGGATGATATTCACTTACTATTACATCGCTGCTTCTCATGTCCAAAACTCTGATGCATAACTGTTTGGAAGAGGAACTGGGCTCTCCTGATCGTGGAGAGCTTGGCTCTCCTGGAGAATGCCAGCATAGAGGAGAGTACTGAGGATCAGGAATCTTCAGTTTCATAGTCCTGCATGACATTCAAGAGCTTCAGCTTCTGTTACAAGTTAGGTGGCTCTATTCTCTTCCTTCTTGCAAGCTGGAAAATCAGGTATATGCTAACATACATAGGGCTTTCCTTCCCTTCAATCCCCCCATTCTGGCTTTGTTAAATATCATATATTTATTAAAGCTTTCTCTTACACTCCTTTGGACAGCATGGAAACAGGAAAATATTTTTCCAGCAGGCAGATTAGTGTTTTTTTCTTACTAAAGTGGGGGAGCTTTTCTGTTGCAACTCACTGCTTCGAAAGGCAAATGTCTCCTTCTCCAAAACAAGCCAATATTCTCTAATAGAAGCCTACTCTTAGGCTGTTTTTCTCAAGCTATTTTTCACTGCAAGTTCAGATTTGTCTGATGTTTCTTCCAGGTGTAGAGGATTCCCCCATTATTTTTCTACTCCTTCACTTGGAGAGAAGCAGCCATTTGAAAATACAGCATGCCTGACTCTTTGTCTTGTTTCTTCTTGTCCTTAGATGTACTAACGTCACAAGCGTATAGTGTAAACCATGCACTGTCTTCAAAGGACACAAATAGGTAAGCTCTGCATGCAGGAAGTGCAGTACTAAAATGAATGTTAAACCAGTTAAATAAAAATGCTAAGTGTTTAAAGCTCCAGAGAGTTTTTGAATGGCTGACAGCTCTAGCTGGAGACAAGAACTTCCCAGGAGCAAGTGCTTTAACTGAGACTTGGCTTGCTGAACTATCAGGTTGACTCAAGTTTGCTTCACATTGTGCTGAGAAATCTGTCATGGGCACAGCAAAATTAGTACAGTGTGGTCTTATGGTTGAAACAAAGTCCACAAGCCTGAGTTTTACTAACATTATGCTCTGTGCTTCTAATTAAACTAGTTCTTGTTTCCATGGTTGTTGGTAAGATCAGAATCAGGCTCTATATAATCTTTCTACATTGTTCTCACAATAATTGTTTGAGTTTAATTCCTGTGCGTTGACGTAAGCTTTGTTCTGTCTCTGATGAACTAGGAGTATTGGGATGCAGGGTTCTGCTTTGACAGCGTTGGCTGAGCAATACATAAGAAGGTAACAGAGCTGGGCCACAGGAAATCTGAAATGAGAAATTCAGGTTGGAACTGGAAGACAGCAAAGTGAACAGAGACACAGAAGGACGGAGTAAGCACCGGAGAAGGAGGAAGAGAGAATGAAATAGTTAATGCAGCTGCTCAGGTCCTCAGTTGTACTGGGAACAGGTAAGGTGCAGAGGAATCGCTCATGGACTTTATATCCAACTTCCTACCTAAACAGAGTGTAAACATAGATGCATAGAGCTGCAAAAATCACAGAAGATCTGACCTCCAGCTTTCAGCCACATCCTCTTTGCCAAAGCAGCATTGAGACAAGGTAGTACACGACATGCCACGGTGGCTTTCAGCCGTTTGAAGTGAGCCTTCCAGGGCATTTCTCTGGTGCTTGGATGCACCTGATCAAGAGTCTGTGTTGGCTAAAAAGATTCAAAACTTGGTTTCTAGTACAAAAATTGTGATTTTTGACCCAGGTCTGCATGATCAATTTGGCACAACACTTGATTTGTGAGTTATTATCACTATTTGGCATATCATTTAGATTAAGGCTGTTAACAAATGTTTAATTATTTTAACATGCACAGGCCAGATCATGCAAACCTGAGAAAGTCCTGGTTAAAATTACACTTCAGAGAAATTCAAAGGTTTAGGTACAGGAGGGCACATATAAATCAATCAACCCTTGCTGTGTCTTACAGTGATGCTGTATCGTTCCTGTATGATTGGGGCATTTTCATTTTCATAATCTCGTTTCTGATGACACCAGAACAACTGTCAGAGGCCTTGAGTGTTTCCTTTTCTTCTTTTTTTTCCCTCATGGTGTCACTACAGGCCAAACCTGACTTACCCTCATGCATCCCTGTACACAAGCCTCACCAGAGTGGAAGAGGTATTTGTGCTCTGCTAACTCCAAAGGGGAGAGTTGTCTTCCATGACAGAAGTACAAGAAACGGATAACTATTGGGTGGGCATAAATTAGTGTACATAAGTTTGAGTGGCCATGCAGCTCGCAGGCGGCTTCTTTTTCTACAAAGCTTTTATTTGTGCTCCTGGACAGTGGTTATTTTCAATATGAAAGAAGACAAGTCTCAGACTCAGCAGTTGTGCTGGGAAGCAAATGTATCAGAAATTAAACTGTATACTAACTTTCTGGGCTTTATAGGCTGAGACATTTTATTGCACTTTCAGAATAAATATTTGTATAAACTGGTGAAGGTCAACTGCAAAGGCAATGTTATTATCTGGCTTAAAATTATTACCTGTAAAGTGTAATAACCTTAATAAAAGGTTCTCATGTTCAGGCCTAGTTCTCTTACTGCTTATCATTAAGACACAGTTTATTGAAAGTGTTAGCAAATGTATGGTTCGAACATAATTTCATTATGCAGAAGTCATTTACTTTAGTGCAAAAAGAAGAGGAGAGCAATTGGCAGCATTTATTTATGAGAGCGTGCGTGACCTCCGTTCCAGCTTTATGTCATGTGCTGGCATTTCATCTGTGTACTCCAGAAGTAGATCTGCTCTAGAAAGATGACCTCTGTCTTACTTGTGGGCAGAACACAGGTGACAATGGTCAAAATGCTGAGATTTGGACTGCCTGACAGTTTTACCAACCCCAGTAATGCATTTCAGCTGGAAAATGCTGAAGTTGTCAACATGCAGCTTCTGGATATTGTGTTCCTGTCAAACGTTCTGTAATTCAGCATTTGTAACTGCTGGTTTTACTTCTAAAGGAGCCCCTTGCACCACATGTACTGCCTCAGACATTCCCGTACAAGCGTGTAATTCATCCACTTAATTTTCAAGAACCTTTCTGTCTTCTCATTAAATGGTAATTTCCTGTATCAGAAACTTAATGTCCTCTAATTGTAGGATAATATTTCAAGATCAGAAAATTATTTATTTTCGTATGCCAAGTGGATTTTGGGTTTGGAATTCAGATAAAATACACAACTTGATTTGTTTCTTATTGCTTTTATATTTTTACTTCAACTTGTTTGCAAATTAGTACTTTGACATTTTCATCACAAAATGACATACTAACCCTACCCCTTCAGCTGTGATGAAAAACATTATTAAGATTGCAATGTCAAGCTTTCAGAAGCTAGGGGAAAAAAGATGGCATCTTGTCTAAATAGCGCATTTCTAACTTGGCCCTTACCTCAGTTGAAGACATTACAATATTGCCTTTAATTATTTGAAAAAGTCTATTTTTTCTCTTGCCACATTTAATATCCAAAGTAGGCGTGTTTTGTAGATTGATTAGAATTGTGTGATGAAGAAATGCTTCATTAAATGATTCTAGTTACATGAAGCAGGTTTTGTTGCAGAAGTTGGAAGGTATTTATCAAACTCAGTTAGGGATTACCATCAAAAAAAGGGTTGTCTGTATTATGGCAGTGGCAGTTTGCCTTCCAGAGATGGATTGCTCTCTTTCATCTGCTGTGGCATTTCTGGACTGGTGACGATGGTCACTGGTTTCCTTGTTGCTTGGGATCACTGGAAATCTTCTGAACATTCAGAGCTGAAAGCCAGGGCAGTGGGAGCTGGGCTTTGAGCACATAAAATGCTACACAGTGATTTCACAAATGTGATGTCCAAAGTGAGCATGTACGTTTGACCTCAGTCTTTTATGTGTATGTTTCAAGGTGTTCCTCATCTCTCAGGTTATTTTGAAAGTAAATTATATTATGGATTTGGAGGATTATAATAAAATAGGGATTGGGTGATTTTGTCTTCAGAATAGTGTTTAAACTATGCAAAGTAAGAAAGCTACAGATACCCACTGAATGATGAAGACAAAATAAACAGTTGCTCATTACATAAAAAGAATCCTCCTCCACTGCAGCATTCAGGTGCTATGCAAACAAACAAAAAGTTGAAACACATTTAAAAAAGGCCATAAAAAAGCATACTGACAGCTACGTGATCAAACTGGCAATATGTAAGATGGGAGTTCTCAGGCTATGGTACGTGTACCACTAGTGGTATGAAAACTATTTCAAAGTGGTCTTCAAATAAAATCTGAGAAGAGGAATGTCTCCTCCCGCATGTGAGTTGCTCTTATTGCATTCCCACAGGAAACTGGGGCGAAGATCTGAAAGCATGTGTGTGGTTTAGTACATGCCATGTTTCCACCATCGCTAATCTGTTAAAATGCAATTCTTTTTCCGGAGCAAACTGAAATGGTTACTACAGGCTTAAAGGATGTCCTGTTAGGTGAGAAGTCACAAAAGTGCCGTGTTAACACCTACTCCCCTTACTCCTCTCCTCTGACTCTTAGCAGGGAAGATGAAGTCAAATAGCATTGTGTCCTTTTAGGAATGTCCTCAGGTACACTTCACAAGCTTTTGCCAAGTAAGCTAACGGAGCCAGTGAGATCAAGCAGGAGTTACTTGTTGTTTTGTGTAATTTTAAAGTAGTTTGCTGACAGCTGAAGAACTGCATGAAATTCCATCCCAGGCATTCCAATACATAAACTGTAGCAGGCAACGACTTTTCCCACCTGCTACTCCTCAAACCTGCCCAGACTCTTATCCTTAGCTTTATTTTTTTGTCTGATTGTAATTGCCTGGCATTCACAGTTTGTATTCCTCAAGCTTCTCATAGCTCATTGCTTAGCACGTATGGGCTCCTTGTCCCAGCCCCATTAATTTCCATCATTTCCTCAACCCAAGTCTCGTCATCTGGCCAAACCTGAACCCCATGTTCCCCATCTTTGTCCAAGTCTCAAGTTTTGTCCACACACTAGGGCTCTTCATGACTAAGGCACAGCAGGGTCTTTGGGGCTTTACTACTCAAATCTGTATTTTAAGTGAGCAAGTATTTCAAAGTAAATATATGGGTGTAAATGTTTGAATATATAGTTATAAATACACATACATGTGCATTAATTTGAATCTAACAGAGTAGTATACAGTAATATGATTAATAGAGGACAACTTAAAAATAATTTTATTGGTTAGTGCCAATGGATTTACTATTATACAAAATAACCTATGCAGCCCATTGACCAGTAGAAATTTAAAACCACTATTCATTGTTATAAGTTCAAAGTTAATATACTCATTCATAATCACTGGCTTGCATAAATAAGTAAGATCTTTTGCTGTCTTTAAACATATACAAGTGTTCAAGAATGTGCAAGATATATTAATACATTTTTATCTTGACAGAGTCCCAGCCTGCCTGCAAAGTTACTGCACTTCAAATACTTTCTAGTACTTACAGATGTGTCTGAATGCTTCACTTTGCTGTTGCTTTTGAGTGGAAAAGAAAAGGGAGTTAGGAAAACCCTGTTGAATATTTAGGAAAATGTTCTGCTGCATAACTGAAGTAGCAGGAGATCCATAAAACCAGTCCGCAGAAATGCCATGTGTTTTTTCAGTCTGTAGTGGAGGTGAAAACTTCCCCATGATTAAATCACTGTTTACATTCCACTTTTGATATTCATGCACAAACTGCAGTCTGTCAGCATTCAGCATTTTCCACAGAGGATCCAGAAAACAATATGTTTGGGAAAGCCAATGTGGTGCTGGGTAGGAAGAATAGTGTCCCCATGGCATGAAATAATTCATAGCAAGGCAATGCTCCAGCTCCTTTAAACGCCCTCGCTTTCGTGACCTTCGATGTTGCCTGAAGTCCCCATGAACAAAGTCATTTAAGTTTGATGGGTGAATACTCCAGTAGTTTCCTTTGCCATCCTCACATCTCCCCACCTTGATGAAACAGTCATTTAGTGAAAGGTTGTGCCTTACACTGTTCCTCCAGCCCCGACCTTTGTTCCTGTAGAAAGGAAAGTTATCTTCAATATATTTGTAGATAGCAGCTAAATTCAATTTTTTTGTAGGGGAAGAAAGAATTGCCTTTGCAATTAAGGCTATGTAAGATAGGGGTGGTTTTTCCAGAAATGTTTCTTCATCCACCGTCACAGAAAGACCCTTTTTGGCATGTACGAGGGAGCTGGGAATTTGGGATGGTATCCTGTGAATGAGTTTTTCTTCTTCTTCTCCTCCTGCTGTACAGATGTCTGGACTTCCTTCACAGTTTTCAGAAGACTCTTCACTCATTATGGCAGCCTGAAGTCTAGCGTTTAGTTTATGTGTTCAGATATTTTGCTGTAAGTAGTCAGTTGAATAATTGGTCCACTGAATATAACCAGCAGGAGAAATGAAAGTTGGACTTTAAATGTGGTGCTCTCACGTACCCAGATTCCTATTTTATACTGTTAAGTCAACATCCTTAACAATGAAAACTGAACTGCCTATGTTTACAAAAGTCAAGGTGCAAGTCCTAGCTGAATGAAAAAAAAATACAAAATAATTATACTATGTTAAGTATGAAGATAAACAGACCATGACGTTAGCCTCTCACTTCATTATAATCTGTGAAAACACCCTTCAGTGTTCCCCATTGAAACATAATGATTAATGAGAAAGTGATGGTGGCTAGATAGAGTTGTGAAAGGATTAGACCCTCCAGTGATAGGCAGAACAAATTGAAACCAACATGTTGGTTCCTGTGTTTTACACTTAGTCAAACATGTTGTATTTAGTACAATAAACATTTGTTTTACGCACTAAAAGAAAGTAGCTTATGAAATGAAACTTGCTATCAAATTTTGTAGTTGCAGGGGACGTATACTCGGTGAAATGGAATTGTAGAACAGAACCCCCACAGATTGCTCCCCTTTTTTCTTATTAACTCTCTGATCCCAATTGTGCAACTAGTTCTCATGACGAATATGCATGTGACCAGTCCTGCTGACCCAGGAAACCACTTGAGGGAGCAAGTACCACTCACAGCAAGCAAGCACTGTGCTCCGGGACCCTCAAAGCACAAACTGTCCCTTGAACTTTCCCATTGCCCTCAGCCTCCTGAGGTCTGACACTGTTAAGGACAAGAGACTCATCCTGTGGTTAGCCAAGGACGGTAATTAAATATGGTTGAATATGTTCTAAACCAAAACAAAATAAAATGGTAGAAGCTTTGAAAGAATATGTGTTGTTTTCTTTTGAGTAACTTGATGATCAAAATACGTAGTCCCAAATGAGATCTGTGTTTTGAGGCATCAACAGCCTCAAAGACAATCTTATGAGGCTGAAGTTGATGTTGTTGTCCAGGTTTTGATGGGTTCTGAAAATAATCCGTAGTTGCTTCCTATAGATGCTAATTCTGGCAGGGGCATCCATTAAACTGATTCCTTTCACCCTGAGCCGGAAGTTCTCATTCTGGTTGATCATCTTGACTGGACACTTGTAAGTCTTTTCTCAGGCTTTCACATCCACCAGACTATGTTTCAGTTGGCAGCCACAATGTTTTTGGATCAGGAAAAAGACTCAGTGCAATGCTATAGTTCACATGGGTTATCCAGCATTTCTGTCAGAACAGAATTGCCACTTTCTTGCTTGCAAGATTTAATAGATGACTTTTCCACTAACCATTGTGAGTGGGATGAATGGGTTGAACAGCCTTGGCTGTTTCAAAATCCTAATGATGACATGATGAGATACCAATTATTTTTCCTGGGTCCAAAGTCTCAACAATAATTTATTCTGAAGGCATTCATTTTACCTACTCTGTCCCTACCAGAAATTCCCTGCTTGGCACAACCCAAAGTTGCCATCATCTTTCTATTAATGGTGGCTTTTCATAGCTGTCTGATGACTAATTTGCCCAGTTTGTTCTTCTCTTCTCTTACGTGTGGCTGAATGGTTGCCAGATCATAGCAGAAATTACTGAGATTAACTCTGAAATGTGTGATCTGGCACTTTATTTATTACAAATAATTCTTTTTCTGTTGCTGCAACTGTAAGTAGATCATGCCTAAAGGGTTTCCTATAATAATAACATTGAAAGTTTGATTTCCATTCAAAATACCGGATCCACTTTAGATTATTAGGTTATTTCTACTGGGATTTGTGTTTTTACGGAACTGGAGAACAAATGCTACTCGCTGGGGCAAGGATCATCTATTTCCTTACCTCCTGTCTTCAAGAAAGAAACACAGAATCAACAAAATGTTTCTGCTCTTTTAGTAGTGACTTTGAAAATGGAGAGGATTTTAAAGAAGGACTAGGCACTGAGACTACACTTTGACTGTCTACAAATATCCAAATTATATCAAGAATAAGCAAAATCGTGTTATTACAGTTTTCAAGTTTAAGGGCAGGTTTTCAGAAACTGAGGAAACTGATGTTATTAAAGGAAGCCAGCCAGAAGAGTTTAGAAATCTAAATGTACTAAATGCCCAAAAGTTGACAATGTGAAACTTGAACTCAAATCCTATGCATAAAGAAAAAAATATGTAGGAAAGGGCTCCATACTTGAACAGATGAACGATCCTTTCAGTAAGTAAGGGAAGATTCTACAGGGAATTAAAGATAAAAGCGTGAGCAAGAAGAACTACATTGGAAGGGCTGAAATCTCCGATCTCCAAGATAAAGATTGTATTTTTTCCCACATATGACTTCAAGGAAAATATTAATCCCATACTTCCGGGTATCTTGCTTTTTCCTCTTTTCTCCACATTATTTCTAGAGGCAACTTTTGTTTTCTTCTGAGTCCTATCTTTAAAGATGAAAGGATGAAGATCTCTCTCTTTCCCCAAGTCAAGGTTACTTCTAAAGAGTATAAGGCAAATTCCTGGTTTATCCTTACGCTTTGTAGGAAATTTCTTGTCACTGCCTGAAATCATAGAATAATTAGGGTTGGAAAGGACCTTAAGATCATCAAGTTCCAACCCTCCTGCCATGGGCAGGGACACCTCACACTAAACCATGCCACCCAAGGCTCTGTCCAACCCGGCCTTGAACACAGCCAGGGATGGAGAGGGATACTGCCTCACAGCCCGCGGTTGTCTGCAAAGATCTCACATTAGAGGGAGAACTACCTTCCTTAACTCAATGTCTGGTTTTATCTGAAAAAAAGAATCTGAGGCAGGGAAAGCTTACTGTCTACTTTTACTATATAGACTTTTTCCAACCTGAGGAAGCAGATTCTTCTACAAATATCCCCATTTTTGTTACTGCAGTCTCTACAGTGCTGCTAAAACATTGGATGGTTAGAAATCTGAGATTTCTCACAAAACACCATAGCAAAGAACGTGCTAGCTTTATCAGCCAACTAGTTAAATTGTTTATTGTTTTGCCTTGAAAAGACGAATAGGGAACCCATAGTATTTGGAAACTCTTTTGCAGTAACATAATCTGTTCTGATTTTTTAACTTCTCAAAGATTGCATTTTTCTCTGTCAGTGTTTGATTTTCTGTCCTCAATTTAGGTTAAAGAGAGTATTGTCAGTGGCTTATTGTTAGTAATTGTGTGAATGCAGGCTATCTCCTTACAATAATACTAATGTTTCTTTTTTTTTATTTTTATATATATATTTAAGAACTGCATTTTTTTTCTGCTTGGCATTGTGAAAACAGAACAAATTTTAAACAATGAGCTGGATTTTACTGTGGGTCACAGAGACCAGTTGCAGTCATTGGAGAAAGTTTCATTAAAAAATTCTGACAGTGCATACAATTTATAACTAAGAGCAGAAAACAATTGAGGGCAGTCTTTGTCCTCACTCAGCCTTTATTACTGATATTTAACTTCAATCGTGTTGAATTTAGAGAGAAACTCTTGCTTAAGTGAAATGCTCTGCTTTTTATCCTAGCTCTATGTGCTTTGAGAATGAATTGCTCTTTCGAAATACGTCCCACAATATGCCAGCAATGTTTTTTTCTGAAGAATATAACCTTTAAAATCTTTCTTCTACCTCTTGTTCAGCACTTTTGACCGTTCAACAGTCAGCTAGAATAGTGTTCTCTGCAAAGAGAGAATGTTTTTATGCCTTATCCTAATAGATTTATTTAATAGCAGCAAAGTAATACATCTCATAGTATCTGCTGAAGAAGTGCAGTTTTCTAGGACACTAGGGAGTACACTGTTAGGAAGCCAAGTGGAACCAGATTTTATACTGCTCGTCTTTAGTCCATGCTTAAGACACAATTGTTTCTCAGTTGACACAGAAAGGTATATTCTCTATCCTTCCAGTTAAGACCAAGAAAGATCAGCTGGTCTGTGCTAATAACAGATATGCCAAAAACATAGGCAGGTGCGAGTATTTTTTAATTAAAGGTCTGTTTGGTTATTGGTTTTGTTGCTCTGCTGTGTGTTTTTAATTAAGTCCCAAGCCTGCTGACTCTGTGATGTTCTTACTATGCTGTTCAACAGAGACGCTACCCCATACAGAGCTGTCTTATTCTCTACACATTCTTTCTCAGTTCTATCTGGTTTTCCCCCTGTTTCTTAGTGTTTAGGGACACCTGGAAACCATTTGTCTTAATTCGACATTTGAATTGAAGATGAGGCTTTAGAGAAGAAGGGATTAGAGAAGTTATTCCATTAAAATGTTCTAAAATTACCTATTGCTGTTACAGTCTGAAAGAAAATCGTCTGTTGTCTGCTCCTAGGTATTTTGGGCACTATTTTGCAAGATGCAGAGAACAAACAATATTATTTTTCATTAAAAATATTTTCACACATAGAAACAGTTAATGCAGTTCTTGTATATATAACAATGCTTGCATTGGTCTGACTCTATATACGCTTCTGATAAAATATTTGCACCGTCATGAAAAGTTTGACTCAATCCAAATTGTCCAGGTAAGACCTAACTCAGATAAGAACAGAGATAAACCGCTACCACTCTGCACTGAAATAGGTGAAGATTGTGGATTGGAAATTGCTTTCTGCAAGAGTGTGGCCTTCCTCTGTTCTCAGCTATGCTTGTTGTTCTCCACCTTTATAAATGCTAGGATTTCTTTCCTGTATGAGGACAGAATCTTTTCCCTATTTTATATTATTTATTTCTTCTATGACATTTTTCTATTTCCTATTTTAACTGACCTTACTAAGTAGATGCTGCTTCTCTCACTAGATAATGCTGCTCAGTGGTACCTCTTAGACTAAACTATTAAACAACCTATTGGTTCTCAGTACCAATGTTTCCTTACACCCGGAAGTAAAGAATTTTAACTCAATGAATGAAAAGAGAGTTACAGGTGCACAGAATTTTCTGAGTTAATTAATGTTGCCAATATTACTCAATTCAAAAAAAGAGAAGAATGTGTTTGAATGCATCTTTGTTTTCAGAAATCCTGCTGCCACCCTTCCTTCCCAAGCAGCCCTTGGCATCGCATGAAGTGATTTGCTTGATGGCTTAGGCAGAATGTCTATCCTACTACTCACTGAAGCCAATGGAAAGGATCTCCTTAACTGAACTAGTGCTCAACTGGGCCAAGACAAATCACTGCTTGGTTTCAGCAAGCATTAAGAAAACAAAAATTACAACAACAACAACAACAAATCAATGGATCAAACCCCTCTTTAACCAAACTTTAACCTGTTTTCATATTGTCTACCAGCAATACTTCTTTGATTTTCACCTAGAAATGAACTCATTTTCAAAGCATGTTTTGGTCTGAGGGATGCCTTTCTTCTCCCTGAGCGCATTCGGCAGGCAGCCCTCCTCCTGCTTGCACCTCTTACCTCTGTGATGTGCCAGAGTCCATTGGGGAAGTTACCTTCCCATTTACATTTGTCTATGCAGCTTTTTCTAAAGAAACATGCCGAACAAGAAAGGGGAAATGGCTCTTCACATAAACAGGTGTAACCATTAGGGTAACAGTGTCATAAATAAGTTCTCCTTGTTTGCATAATTGCTACAGTAATATTTTCTTAGATTATGTGTTGACAGAAGTTGAGTTGCCTCTAGAGCAAGAAGCCTCATTTTCCAAATTGTACCTAATTCACACAGTAGAAAGCCAAAACATGCATGTGGCAAATCATCTTTGCAGTTATGTGCAGAGCAGTAAGTGGGAGCAGGCAGAAGTGGTGGTTATGGGAAGGACTCAAAATGGCCTGCAAGACCTGAGCCATTTGAAAACATGAGTGAAGAACCAGGTTTCTAGCCTGTGCTGAGATTTTTGATGAGGTCACTAATGCTGTCAGTCTCTGACATGGCTTGTTATATTTATTAGCTCACACTGTGCCATTACATTATAATCTAGGCTTACCATTTGAGACAGATAGGGGGGAAGTAGGAGAGGTTAAATAATATGAAGGGAAATGGTGACATTTGAGTTCATGATCTTTGTACTGTAAACACTGCATCTTTCCATGCGGGGAATGCCATAAAAGTAAAAGCCAAATGCTAACTGATTATTGAGGATAATTGAGAAGTCATAGTTTTATTTCATGTTGTGGGAAGATGTCCTGTACAGAGGCTGAAAACCCTTTAAGCAGTGCACTGTGTTTCTTCCTCTTGTTTATAGGTGTGTGGCACAGGGTTTGTGTTTCACAGCTGGCTGCACAAGTTAGTTCTGTGAGTTGCTTTTCTCTCCATTTGGCTGGATGATGCTAAATGCAGTCAAGCACTAGATGATTTCATAATCTAAATAGTGGTGAATTCAGTCATATTTACAATGGAGCATTGCACGTTCATCTCCAGTGTACTCACTTTAAGGTTTCGTAGCATTCCTGGTTCATTTAAATTATGATGGCTAGTCCATAGCTAGAAAAAGCTAGCAGTCCTAGGATCTGTCCCACTGAGTTAACATGGTGTGAAACCAGGGTAGAATGTGACATTGCTCTTTTATACCTGAAAATACAGCAAAAACATAGAATCATAGAATCATAGAATAGTTAGGGTTGGAAAGGACCTTGAGATCATCTAGTTCCAATCCCCCTGCCATGGGCAGGGACACCCCACACTAAACCATGTCACCCAAGGCCTCATCCAACCTGGCCTTGAACACCACCAGGGATGGAGCATTCACAACCTCCCTGGGCAACCCATTCCAGTGCCTCACCACCCTCACAGTAAAGAATTTCTTCCTTAGATCCAATCTAAACTTCCCCTGTTTAAGTTTGAACCCGTTACCCCTTGTCCTGTCACTACAGTCCCTGATGAAGAGTCCATCCCCAGCATCCTTGTAGGCCCCCTTCAGACACTGGAAGGCTGCTATGAGGTCTCCACGCAGCCTTCTCTTCTCCAGGCTGAACAGCCCCAACTTTCTCAGCCTGTCTCCATACAGGAGGTGCTCCAGTCCCCTGATCATCCTCGTGGCCCTCCTCTGGACTTGTTCCAACAGTTCCATGTCCTTTTTATGTTGAGGACACCAGAACTGCACACAATACTCCAAGTGAGGTCTCACGAGAGCAGAGTAGAGGGGCAGGATCACCTCCTTCGACCTGCTGGTCACGCTCCTCTTGATGCCTTAAAAAGATGGCCTTAAAAAGATAAGTAAGAATGGTTTACAATACAGAAACTATTTACCTGATGATGTATACATCCTAATTAGAGATTTAGTTATGTAATATGATAAATCTGTTGTGCAACATAAATTGGTAATCTAAAAATAGTTCCGTGTGTGCAATTTAACAATGCAAATTAGTTTTTAAATACTATTTTTCTTCTTGACACTTAAAGCCACTTAAAAATAGGGAATGCAAAATTTTAAATGTATCATTGAAATTGTAACACCTAATACTGTCAGATGGTGAACAGGCCAACATAGCTCACACACCACAGCATCTATTAATAGGCCTGACTCCCTTTTGCAATGTCAACTGTAACATTAATCCTTGTTTTAAATCACAGTGTCTCAAATATCAGCTGCTACTAGTTGTACAGTTGTCTCTCAGTTTATATCAGAGAGCCCAATGGAGTCTTTTGAAGGACCTAGTAAGGTTAGCAGGGCTAACTTCTTAGAAGTCCCCACAATAAATGATTTCTCTTCAGAGGACGAAGATGTTAAACCTGATATTAAACATCGTTTCTCTCCACTTCCCCGAAGGCGGAATTCTGCTTCTTCTTCGGAGGAGGAGGCAGAAACCCCCACCACCATCTCAAGAAAAGTTTCATTTGCTGATGCATTTGGGTTTGATCTCGTGTCTGTTAAAGAGTTCGATACCTGGGAAGTTCCAAACACAAGTCTAAACGACAGCATAGAAGATGAAGTTTTCCCTCAGGAGGAATATTTTTTCTCCCAACAGTTTATGTTGCCTGCTTCACAAGAAGAACTTTTGCAAAAAGTGAGAGAGCAGAAAGTACTGTTGGAGTCAGTCGTGTTCCTGCCTGGGATTACCTGTATGAACGGCGTTATACGAGTCCTCAATGTATCCTTTGAAAAACTGGTGTATGTTCGAATGACACTGAATAACTGGCTCAGTTATTACGATATCCTCGCAGAGTTCATGCCTAATTCTTGTGGTAGTGAAACTGATCAGTTCTGCTTTAAGATTTCTTTGGTGCCTCCCTACCAGAAAGATGGAGCTAAGGTGGAGTTCTGTATACGCTACGAGACATCGGTGGGTACCTTCTGGGCAAACAACGACGACAAAAATTACATACTGATTTGTCACAAGAAAGAAACTGTGTCCAAGGTGGATAATAAACCACACAAAGAGAATACTGATAGGCAACTTAAAGGCTGCTTAAAGACGACACAAAGCAGGTGAGGTTACACCTTAAGTTTTGCTAATTCACAATGGAGCTGACTAATTCTAACTTTCTAAGCGTGCTTGCTGGAGCTAAGGCTGCTCATGCTGGTTTCTTCTGTTGGTTTTTTTTTCCTAATGATAAATTAGATCAAGACTGTTTTTTTTGTAAAACTCTTGTGTATATCAGCCAGAAGTTTTCTGCAGACAGATTGGTTGGGTTCATACTTTTAATAGATGGCATGCATGCCTCTCAATCGAAAAGTAGTGTGAAAGACTATGAATTATGGGCTGTGTACTGATTTTGATCTCTGTAGGGTATAAATTGAGCTGACACGAGTGAGAGCTTTGCTCCAGACTGAGGTAGCTATACAGTTAAAACACTTTACATCCACTTCCTTAGTGAGGCAACAAAAGTTTGAAAGGTTTTTCACATGATTTATTTCAGGGTTCATTTTGTACATGCAATTATTGAAACAGAAATTACGCTGGTGGTTCAGGAAGCTGATAACTTAGGGAAAGGTCTTGTTGTAATTAGAATAGCTGGTACTAACTTTTCTGCAAGTGGTTGGGCTATTCTGGAAGTTGTATATTATGGTAATAATTCCTTTTTCCTGCCACTGGTTGATGTTTCTATTTCTCAAATGGTGAAGTGAATAATGATTTATAAGGCAGGATTGGTAATTATTAAAGAAAAATATATAGAATTTCTCTCAGTTATATTATTCTAATTAAATGTAGGCAAGAACTATGTTAATTAGAAAGTGGCAGTGGTTAACTTATAACTTAACCACACATAAACAGAAACACTCAGGAATAATAACTTTTGGCTTCTTACTCTGTTTTAAATTTCTTCCTGTAAGCAAAACAATGTTGCCTCTGCAAAAACTTGAGTCTCAATTTTTTGCTCACCAAATTTGCTACAAATCAGTCGGAGTTCTGCAGAACCAAATCTTTATGTTCTCTGCAGTGGCCTTTGCAATACTTAGATCCTAGAACTGCATCCATGTTCAGGTTTTAGTTCCTATACTCTTTCCAAGCCAGGCAGTGCTGTTTTATTTCCCTGGTGTTCTCCTACTGGACTGAGCTGGTGGGGAAGTGGGAACAAAACTGCAGCAGTGGTGGGAGCTTAAGGAGAAAGGAGACAGCCAGGGCTTCCCCCGTGCAGAAACTCCCTTCCCAAAACCCAGACTCAGGGTGCCGAGGGCCTCTGCCAGCCCTAATGCTGCGCATCAGCCCTGTGAAGAGAGGTACGCAATATGGCTTAGTGCCTGCATTAACACTATGGTGTAAGAGCAGCTCTGGGGCTAACCTGAGGCTGGATTCATAGCCAGCCCACAAAGCTATCCTGATAAGTGCCACTTGGTCCAGCTCTGGGGTCACCATGATGGTGCTTCCATGAGGGAACATCCCAGTAAATCAGAGCAGAGGGAACCTCCCAGTACATCAGAGCAGAGGAAACCAAGCCTTTACCTGCCATGTGGTTAGATCCTGACATTTGTGCCTGGTTCGGTACATCATTTCTGTCCTTCAAGAAATGTCACACGACCCATTCTGGGTAAATAAGATAGCCTGAGATTCCCTGAAGAAGGGCCATGATATCAAATACCACAGCATATGCAGGCAGTGTGACTTCAGCCTGAGTTCAGGTAGCCCACATAGAGCAGATGATGGACATGGAGAGTCTTAACTTATGTGAGCCCTGGGCTTCCAGGGGCTTTCAGGATTGACCTACAAATTTGGGTACAATTGGACTTCTAAGGTCAAAGGACTCCTAAAAGCTTAAGTCCCTGAAGTCTCCTGTGACATGCCTAATGCTAGCACAAGTTGTAGAAGCATTTCTTCTGGGGCATCCTCTTTTACAAGTATATGCTAAATTTATTACATGTAAGTCAGACAGAGTTTTTAAAAAAAATGAGAAATGAGATAATATATCTACTCCTTAACATGAAATTACCTTGTCTGTAATCAGAGTGCAAAGTTTTCTCCTTCCGTATCAGCCTGCAGAGGAATATATATATGTCTGTGTACATGCATATATATGTATATATAGGTATATGTGCATAGTTGCTCATATATACACATACATGCATGTATATTTGTGACATTAAAGCCAAAGTGGTCAGATTCTTGTTTACATTAAGATCTGTTACACGTTTTTGGCAAATAGTTAACTGTTTCAAGGCCCTCTTTAGTGGTAGATGGATGTAAAGAGTCTTTACAGTAAATGCAAAAATGAAGGTATTTTTGGAACATGGTTTCAGTGGTTGCCAAGGCTTCTGATAGACTGTTCTGGCAGATTGTAATCCAGGACCAATTTTATGCTACAGGGACTTCATTGACTTCACAGGAGTTACAGCTTTCACCAGTGTAAATGAGGTCAGCATCAGGGCCTTTCATTTCAAAAGAACTAAGATGCCAACCTCCACTGCTCACTTGTTTTTCAAAGTGTCTTTGTACATGTTGCCCCTTTGAGTGAGGAGGAACACCCTGCAGATATCTGCAAAAGTACCTCATTATTCTCCTTCAGACCCTCATTAAAACTCCTTTGCTTTGATGCCTAGAAAAAAGCGCAAGAAAAACAAACCCCCCAAAACTGGCAAAGTGAGGCTGCTGATGTGCTATGACTCCTTCATATCACGTTGAACAGTGCTGCCTGTTTCCCAGCTCTACTCCACCAGCCCAACTCCCTCTCACCTCGTGTGTTATGTTCAGATAATAAGCTCTGCAGCGTTTATGTACGCTGTGCTGGATGTTTATAGAACACTTAGCAAAGTGGGAGTCCTGGACCACAACTAGCTTGTCCTAGGAGCTGCAGCAATGCAAACATATACACTAGAGTCATAACAATTTTACCTACAGTTCACACAAGAGATACACAGATAAGGACTATTCTTATCCATGCCTATGAGCTGGACATCTAAAAATTAAAGATTCCTTTATAGCAATCTGAATAGAAGAGTATTTTAACAGGACACTTATTTAGGCCCCTGTTTAAAATTTAAAAACCTGTTATCACTTTTTTTTTCTTAATTTAATCTTAGCTCTGAGATATTTATACGTGCTCTTAAAATGTGCAATTTACCTCTTCACTTGAAAAATAGGATTGTTAAAGAATTATGTTTTTTTAAGCAGAGAGTTTGATACACTCTAGGGCATACTTGTGTGTCTCATTAAATGTCGTTAGTGAGGATTAGTTGCATTAGTTAAGTGAAAGGAATAATATGCACTTTCAGAGGAAGTTACTGAGGAAACACAATATAACTGTATCATGTTACCCTTAAGAATATGAGCCAGGACAAAGTTGTGTGAATGAGGGCAATGGGATGGCTTCTGACATCATTATTAAGAACTCAAATAAAAATGGATTTAACCCTAAAAAGTTGCACTGAAAAAGATGATAGTGAAAAGCAAAACTGCATGGAGTAATTAATACTGAAAACTGTCTAGATTTAGATATTCAGAACCACATGACTTAAAACCCTGCCTGTTCATTCCATATTTCCTTTGCTTTTGCTTCTCTGTCTAGGCATGAACAAATAGTCATCTCTTAACATTTCAGAAAGTATTTGCTTGTAAATGCATTTTTCCAAGCTAAAATTCTTTCCAACCTAAATGTTAGCAGTTCTTGTAGTCTTCAAAAAAAGGATTCATAGGCACAAAATAAAGTTGGAAAAGATAACATTTGAATTAATTAATTTATGTCTTAGTCTATGTGAAATTGTGCATTTAACTTGCACACATTCATAAATATACTTTGGGAAAAAAACTTAAGGCTGTCACTCAAAAACAAAGTGCTTCTGTCAGTAAATAGCCCTGAGTTCTATTGTATATTACATTCAGAAAAATGTAAATTAATTGTATCAGCTCCACTCTTATCTCTTTTTGTTTGACTCTCGTGCTTTTGCGACATGGATAATGATTCTGAATACAAATTTCTCCTGGTCGTCAGGTTTGGACCACATGATTTTGATGTGGACCCCAGGCTCCTGCATCGCTCTGATCAGACAGGGACTGGTTTTGTGTTGCATGAGGCAAACTCCTGTAGATCATGCTGCACGGCGCAGTGATAACGACCTGCAAACCATTTGCCCCGTCACTGGTGAGGCTGCGCCCCATTTCTGTGCTTGGTCCTGGTTTGCCACCTGTCAAGAGAGCAGCGGGAGCAAGAGCACAAGGAAAATGGCTGATAAGCACAAGACTTGTTTTACAAAAGGGTAAAATGTGCATTTGGACTCCTATCCTCTGACAAGGAAGGGAGAAGCTACTGGTTTTATCAGAACTGTTAGAGTTATCCTCTTCTTAGCACTCTGAGTCCCCAAGTGTGTCACTCTGAACTGATGTTGGTCCTGTGCTTTTTTTTGTAATTGCTAGACTGTACCTCTCTTTGAATGGTAGTGCATCAATTCCCTTCCCTTCATGGTGCCACTTTAAAACAGAACACAAAATAGGGCAATGTCTTGTACTAGAGCTGCTCTATGTGCAATGTGTGATGAGAAGGAAGAGTTAAAAACCCCGCGTCTGTGGGTTGACAATGCTGACTTCTGGAGCATAAATACTGAATGGTCTTAAGAGCAATTGACAGTGAGAGAACTTCTGTGCATGGGTACTCTCCCATCTTCAATTGCTGCCTCATCCCTTTCTGAGGGAAGGCAAAGGAAGTAACTTGCTGAAGATTCAGCCTGGCAGGACTGCTCTGTGCTCAGCCAGTTTTCCCCAGGCAGATGGCAGAGCAGTGCCTAGGTTGTCCCAAGAAATGCAGTTCTGCATCGGCTCTTCTTGGCCTTTCGCACAACCCCATGATGTAATTAAAAAAATCCAAGACTTCTGAGTTAGATGTTTGGAAATAGTTTCGCATGTACTTCGCTACAACTGTATTATTCCCAGATGGTCCATTTAAAATATGCATTTAAATTATGCTCCTCTTTAATCCTTGTTGCTTTGATTACTGCACATCATAATCAGAAAGGGGAAAGGAGAGCAGAAAAGGTGTTAAAAAACACATCTTCTTTGTGTACTGCTATTTAATCTCAGTGTTGTTTCTGACATCCCAAGTCACAAGTTACACCTTGATCAGCATACAGATATGGGATTTGACTAAAGTTTATTACTATTATTAGGAAGTGACTGCAGTCACTGTTTTTGCCAGGAGAGCAGCTGCTTGAGAAGCTATCCATTCACAGGGAGCCAGCTAAAAGCGGCCCTCCTCTGCTGTTCAATATGATTTAGTATTCCCAGCCCTTCTCTTGCCTCCTGGTCATTGCTAGTTTTGCCATGCAGAAGTCTTTGTCTTGTAGAAGTAGGTAGCACTGGCACCAAAATAAGACTTCTTCAAGTACTTGAAGACTTGATTATCAGGGACACAGGATAAATATTTAAGGTGATCAAAAATATACTATTCAAACAAAAGGGGTAAAAGCAAGCTGTGGAACTGAGGCTGAGTATTAGGAATGCTTCTTAATAGGGACTCTAGAGTAATCTTTTAGGAAATTGCTGCGGCTTAACTCTCCAAAGTCATTTAAAAAAAGCTAAGATAAACCACTTTAAAAATGTTCTACCGGGAACAAACCTACTTGGCCAGGAACTATGCTCAATGGTCCTTTTTTTTCCTATCTGTTTAATCATAATATTTCAAAATCTGGGCATACTTACTATTTGAAGTATGAAATATATTAAAGACCCTAAAGATAGATATCTAAGTTAATGGCATAAAGCTTTGAATGCTATCACAGAAATGCTGAAGAAACAGGTGGAAATTATGGATGAGAATGGCATGCACAGAGCAAATAGACACCTGCTAACCATAGAATCATAGAATAGTTAGGGTTGGAAAGGACCTTGAGATCATCTGGTTCCAACCCCCCTGCCATGGGCAGGGACACCCCACACTAAACCAAGCCACCCAAGGCTCTGTCCAACCTGACCTTGAACACCGCCAGGGATGGAGCATTCACAACCTCCCTGGGCAACCCATTCCAGTGCCTCACCACCATCACAGTAAAGAACTTCTTCCTTATATCCAATCTAAACTTCCCCTGTTTAAGTTTGAACCCGTTACCCCTTGTCCTGTCACTACAGTCCCTGATGAAGAGTCCATCCCCAGCATCCTTGTAGGCCCCCTTCAGATACTGGAAGGCTGCTATGAGGTCTCCACGCAGCCTTCTCTTCTCCAGGCTGAACAGCCCCAACTTTCTCAGCCTGTCTCCATACAGGAGGTGCTCCAGTCCCCTGATCATCCTCGTGGCCTCCTCTGGACTTGTTCCAACAGTTCCATGTCCTTTTTATGTTGAGGACACCAGAACTGCACACAATACTGCAAGTGAGGTCTCACGAGAGCAGAGTAGAGGGGCAGGATCACCTCCTTCGACCTGCTGGTCACGCTCTTCTTGATGCAGCCCAGGATACGGTTGGCTTTCTGGGCTGCGAGCGCACACTGAAGCCGGCTCATGTTCATTTTCTCATTGACCAACTCCCCCAAGTCCTTCTCTGCAGGGCTGCTCTGAATCTCTTCTCTGCCCAACCTGTAGCTGTACCTACAGTCTCCTAGTTAGAGAGTACCTGAAGATGGAAAAACAGTCTTATTTTTCCTTTTGCTGTTTGTGAACTGTGCTACTCATGTTTTAGCACATTATCCATTTATTGCACTAAAAATATAAAAAGAAGCCTCTAAATTTTTAAGTATCAACATATGAAAATAGCATGTTGCTTTACTGGCAGTCTTGGTGCAGTATTTATTCTGGATCTTAGTATCAGTGGTTTCTCATTCACTTCCATGACCTGCTTTCGAAACTGTTCTCACCAATGTTACAGAACAGAAATTCGTGCTATAAAACTTTTTCACTTGTTTGCATAGAACTATATAAACCTGATGCTTTGTATCATTTCTCAACCACATGGTAAGTTCTTGTAATTATAGATGCATTGCTTGGCTTTACACATGTAAAGTATTTGTTTTCTTTTTTTGCCATTGCTACTATTTCATCAGCTTATTTGAATATGCCAGTACTGTAACACTATTGCAACTGACTCTTAAAGCTCTTTAATGCAGCAACTGTCTTGATCCTGCAGTAGGCACAATAAATAATTTAATAAACACCAGGAGTTTCACTGGACTTTGTAGAACTCTGCATGTGTAAAATTATCCTTGAATGTCAATATTTACAGGACTAGAGCTTAGTTCTACGCTCTTTCAGATCACTGATTAAGAACCTTCAGACAAATAGAATATATTGCTCAATGAACCCCTATATTCCTTTGTTTAGTGACTCTTTTGTTGAGGGAGATATCTGTTTTACAGATTGAACTATTCTGGTAATGACCATTTCAATACTCCTGTCCACTGTTCAGGTATTACAGTTCATAAATGTTCAGTTGGGAAAAAATGTTTCATTACATTCACCTTGACTTGGCTAAATGTTAGTCTTGAAAAGATGTTTAAAGTCAGTGAAACATTAACTGAGAGCACTGGAGTCATATTTAATCAATGCATTCACTACCAGTGTCATTTGAGCTGTTTATTCTGATTATGAACTTTAAGCTGTGATCCAGGCACAGTGCTGCAGCTTTGAAATTGAAGCAATTGATTCAGCTGTACTGGAAGTCCAGAGAACCAGTCACCCAGCACATTTTTTGAAATAAAATGTGGATTATCTTCTCAGTTAGGAAAAAAGTGGAAAAAACAGTCCAAACAAATACTTTGCAAGTTAAATGCAGTCCCTGCCTTAAGGCAAAGGAAGAGAAAGACCTTTTAAACGCCATGTGAGCATGTTAGAAGTGGCTATTTGATCCCCAGGCCTTCAGTTGACACACAAGAAAACAGTAGTTGATTTGCCAAAGCATAATGGGGGGCTTGGTTTTCTAAGTGTCTCTCCACTCTCCTCCTGATCTGTGGAATCAGGTGATACTCTGACACTAAACCCAAAGATTTATTGCTGCTGGTTACTAATAGTCCTTAAAGAACACTGGAGAGTACTGAGCTATGCAAATGAATGTGAACTGAGTGAAGCTGATAGGTTTTTCTCTACCTTATACTTAGGTGCACCAAGTGGCTTTGAATTTACATGTTGCTTTGATGCATAATAATTGACCCTGCAATAATGTTTATGGTTGCTGGATGATAAACATAAGATGTTCAAGCCTGGGTCACTTCATGTTGAGGTAGAGGGCTGAGGAGTTTGTCAGTCCTCCTCTCTCCCCATCTACCCTAGTAAATGTGCAACAGTGTCTCCTAGGTTATATTACATGTCTTCCTGATAAAAATATTGATACCTATTCCACAGCTGCCTTCTTCCTGTATGGCAGTAAGATAACATGTGAAAATAAAAATAAAGGTTATAGAAGTCTCTTGTCATGGTAACAACTGGGAATTTTGTCCTATTGAGATATTTACTGAATTTACAATGCTTTCCAAGATTTAGATTATAGTTGTCCTTTCTCAAGAATGACTGGCTAAGTCTTTTTGGTGGTCACCTGTTCTGTTCTCCTCCCCAGGGGTGGTACCTGTGTCTTAGTCTCACCTGGGTGCCATCTATCTAGATGTCTCTCTAAGGCATCTGTCACCTTTTTACATAGGTATCTCAGCGTGCTGCAGTCAGCTTCCAGAAAATGACTCTTTACTGGCACGCCAGTAGGGAACCGCTCCTTCTGTATTTTTTCCATGTGAGGGAAAGACCAAGTGTGACACAGGGTAATGTCTTTTTCTTATTGGATGTATCCAAAAACTTGAGAGAAGTTCAAGACCCATTGATGGTACTTGCTTTACTCTCCTGTCTTTTAAAACAGTGGGAGAAAGAAGCAAGAGAACAGAGGGGCTTTACTCCCAGCTCCTTTCTACAACACCGTTTTGATATTTGATCATGCCACTAGTGGGCAAAAAGAAGCATATTCTCTTACCTTAGGCCAAACTTGAGTCCTGACTCACTTTTTCCTCTTTTTCAACAGCTTGGCTCTGGAGATAGGCATCTCAATAGTAAGGGCTGCATTACTAATTCTCAATGGAGCTGTCAATAGATCTTCTAATGTTGTTCAGGGGACTCTTTCCTAAAGAAATTCTTTGGTTTTGAAGTAGTTAACCCATTCATCAAAGGACTTAAAACAATTTTCTGATCAATGCATGTATAAAACAGCTGCGGAACAAGATTTCTGAACTGGCTTCTTTTCAACATATTGGAATAAGGTACAAGAATCATGACAGAGCTATAGAGGAATCTGAAAAAAAATATAATCTTCCTGTTTATAATTGCTGTAACAATTCAGTTACAGTTGAGGTATAACTGACTTACTAGGCATGGGGGTTTCTGCAGTCTTCATACCTATAGCCACAAGATTTGCGGATAGACAGGGCTACATTAAAGGTTCAAGCCTGGCATGAAACTGGTGTTGAGCCCCTGTTTAGACTGTCTGGCACTAAAAGCTTCAAACAGACAGATATAAATCTATGTTAAAAAAAATAATGTACGAATGTTTTGCCATTAAAACTCAAGGTCTTTTTTAATGAGCTTGAAAATAAAGACTAATTTCTTGGGACTCTGTTTGCTTTGAGGCTATGATTATTCTCATCCCAAACCAGGCCAATGCATTTTGTTCTGTGCCACCTACGTCCCCGCTTCAATCATAAACTAAGACTGAAAAATGAAAATATTAGTAATTGGAAAATATAATCCCCTGGATAGCACCAATCCAATAATCTTAATAAAAATAGGTTTATTGCAAACATTGCCTGAACCCAACTGGGAATTATCTTTTCAGAAAAATACTCGAACTCCCTTACAGCTGCTCTCTTGATCAATTGTCGCTCTTGATACTATTAATGATCATACTATATACCACTTATTCTGAGCATTCTTTTTCCACTTTTCTTTCCAAACTTCCTTTCCAATTTCTCCTTCTTTAGAAGTTACTGACAGTCCTTTACTGTCCTTTTGCAGACCTACCTTTTCTTCTCTTCTGGTGTCAGCCCTTTAGATGAGGTGGCCAAAACTAAATGGTATTTATTTCCTCAAGGTGGAGAAATACTATGAATCAATATTCTCTTCCTCAGGTTTCAAACATTAAAGTAGATGTTCTACTGTTTTCATGCAAGATACCTGTGAAGGTTGCTGGACTGACTCTCCTGATAATGCAATCTTCTATTCATAGCCTAGTTTCAAAATGGTAGCCGCAGTTCAAGCCTCCATTTCCATGCCAGCATGCAAATATCCTCACCTACGCTCTAATAATGAGTGGGTCACTCTGTGTCCCTGCCTCTTTCCTTTGTGTCCTGACTATCAACAAGGGAGCTAATTAGTGTCAGTCCTGTTTGTTTGGTGACACCTATTTATTAAGAACAAGATTGAGCCTTCCCTAACACTGCTGGTAGTTGAAGGTCATGTAAGGAAATCAATCTTGTCGAGATTTGTAATAAGGGCTCTGATTTTACCTACAGCTTCATTCTAATAGGATCGCTCGTAATGGCATAATACTTTAAAATATTATTCAGTAATTTCTATTTAATGTTCACTCAGCTATTCCTTTATGGCTGCTGATTTTTCTTCACAGTTTTTGTTTTAATTTCTGAATCTTTTCCTGTGTGGTCTCAATCAGTTTGGAATCTAACAATGTAATTTAAATTATTATTTTCTGCATTGTTTAAATGAAATTATTTTACTCTTGTGATTATATTTGTTAAATAGTTCCTGAAAAAAAGAACCACATATAAACAGAAGGCAATGATACTGCCATGCATGACATGTAACAGTAATGTCATGGTTCAGGTGTACATAATACAACATCTCCACAAGCAGGGGTCATTTGAAGCCAAAATGCTTTTAGGTAGGATTTGGCTATTTTCAGGTTAAAGCCACCTGGCAGGTAGAAATTCAGGTGTGTATATTCAGGGCCCAGAACTGAGGAATGGTGTTCACTGAGCTTCCGTCACCCTCTGCTTTGTTGGCAGCACAGACAGCAATGCTCCATGCCATGCTCCATGCCATGCTCCATGCCATGCTCACGCTGTGATTTGCAGTCTTCGTCTGTCTGTAATTTGTGCAGCTGTTGGTTTCTGCTGTACCTAAAGTCTAGCTCCCAGGACTCTACCTTGAGTTTTTGCAGGAGGCAGTTATTTCAACCCCACACTGCACTTCTGCCCAGCACCAGCAGTTTCCAGCGGGGCTGTGATGCCCTGCCCAGCATTAAGATCAGCTTCCCTTAACAGTATGTAAAAGCTTGAAAATGACTTAGAGTGTTTCCCGAAAAGGTGGTACAGCTGCTTCCATAGTTTCCTTGCAACTTTCTTTCAGAACCACTTTACTGCTTCTCCCCCCCACTAATGGATTTGGTACTTCAGAGCTCACACATGCTGCAGTGTTGACACTGACTGCCTTTTGCTGGTTGCCATCCTTGCACTGTGCTCACTTTGTCCTCTCCTCCAAACACTGGGCAGACTCTCCCCAGTTCTGATTTTAAATGCCCAGCACTTCTGCCTTCTGTCCAGCCATAATTCTGTGTCCAGTTGTTTAGTGCTTTTCCTAGGGTCTAATATTTGAATTTTATTTCATTGGGCTTTAGCCCAGTGTCCTATCTTTAAAGAGCAGAGAGCCATTTAATCTGCTCCTGAAGTAATGCCACTTTTCTTGTATTTTCTTCATATGTACCATAGTCTATCACAGCACTTCTTGTAGGGTGCACATATTTTCTTATGCACCCTAATCTTCATATGCTGCACATCTGGTTCAAATGATTGAAAACCTTTAGCAATCATAAAAAGCCTTATTGTGCATTTAGATTATTCTTAAGAAAAGAATGTATTTCCTTAATTTCTAGCAAATTCTTATCAATACCTTTATATGCAAATTGCTATAAAGATAAGCTATTCTTATCTAATTGTTTCTAGGAGTTTAAGACTGTCTCAGCAGGAGTTGCTGAGGGATGAAACTTCTAATGATGATTTAAAGCAGTGAAGTGTGTAGGCTGAAACTGAAATAATTATTGCTGTAACCCTCTAAGCACTCTAAGTTCCTCAGGAGAAAATACTTCACTCAGAACAGACCCTGAACAACAAAATGCTAAAAAAGTAAAATAAAAAGAAAAGAAAAAAAAAAAAAGAAAAAAAAAAAGACAAGACACTCTTGGAGCAAGATGATAATTTAGAACTAGAATCAGTATAATGTGAGGATGTTCTCAACAACTGCTCACAAATGCATCAGACATCACAATTAAAAAGGAATAATAATTATGGCCCCATTCTAAAGTATGTAATATTCTATTCCATTCAATAAGACATGAACACTTTAAAACCATCAGTGTAATCCACAAACCTATATTTACAACATTAAACTGGATGTTCTGCCTTTTCAATAACTGTCATCTCATCTCTATTATTTTCACCTCAGACTCTAATTGTTTCTTTTATAGGAGCTAACCTACCAGTGTCCTTGGCAGTACAGTTTATGGCTCATGCATTTACAGTAATTGTTTGGGCAATTTGCCACACAGTATAACAATCTTCACATCACAATCAGTTTTTATAATAAACAGCATTAGTTGTGAAAAATACGAGCGATGCATGATTCTTATGGTAGACAAAGGGCACTGAAGATGCCCTTTAGGAAATGAAAGGAAAATGCTCAGGCCTTGAACTGCTTGAGAAAAATACTGATGTCACAATAGAGCTAATTAACTTGATGGTACAAACAAGAGGGGTAAGGGCCTTGCATTCATTAGTGTCAATTCCAAATGAGAGCATACCGTTCATAAAAATAATATTCTGCCTTTGTTTAGACAAAACGTGCAGGTAAACAAATCAGAAATAAGCAGCATTTCCTGCAATAACCATGATTTTGCTCCTTAGCTTTATCAAGTCTCTTTCCCTTCTTTAGCCACAGGGAGCTCAAAACCCGCGTAAGTACAACTTGCAGGTAGACCTGCAGGCGAGGCCAGACCCAGCTGTGCACCAGCCAGGCTGGCTCCAGCATGGCCAGCGCTGCTGGCACTACGGGGCGCTGGAGCCTCCGTGCCTGGAGCTGGTCTGCTCCTGGGAAGCTGAGCACACACTTAATGACTTCTCTCCACAGCACATAGGTGGTTGCACATAAAGGTGTCCCACCGCATGCGGCTCTGCTGCAGGCATCCTGTGGCACATTTTTCAGGTGTCCAGAAATAAGAGGTCAAGCGCTGCTCAGTGGGGAGGCTGTCTGACACACCGCCAGCAGGCACAGTCTCCCACATTAGGAATTCTCCAGAGGAGAAATAAGGTATATGTTCCTTTATGCCAGTGCACAGGCTGTCAGCCTCCTTGTCATCTCCACAATACCTTACAGATCATGGCTTGTGCTGAGGTACAATGAGGCGAAGCCCCGGGAAGCACAAAGGTGGCTTCAAGCCAAGGTTGCACCTCCCCTTCTTGAGCTAGGCTGTGAGTTCTCTGGCAGCAGTAGGGCTTGAGACTAAAAACCACGTGAGAAAAGAAATTGTGCAGTGATTGTATTATAAGACCACAACTTAACAGCAGATAAGATGGTCGTCAATTTAAATCAGTAGGAGACTTGTCCCTGTAGTGAGTTTTGGACTGAGATTTATGCTGGCAAGAAATGAGTTTATCTTTGCTTGTTAAATATTCAGTTCATATATTCAGTGAGGAAGATGTAATAGAATTAACTATGCAGACACCATCACAAGAGAAGTCAAAATTTGCAGTTTAGAGAGTCACACCGGGATCCTGGTTGGCTCCCAATGGGTGTTCATCAGTTGTCATATGAAGACAGAGAGGTTAGGATGTGATTTGGGTCTAGATCCTGGAGGGTGATGGGATGTATCTTCAGTGGTAGTCTCACTATGGGAATGAGACCAGAATCAAGGTTATGTTTTTAATTTCTTTTTTTCAAGTACCATTTTTTTGCCATAGTACCAATTTTTTTTTTACCATCTTGCATTTTCTTCTCTCCATGATTTTTTTTTCTAATATTTTCTTCTCTGTTCCACTGGTATTTTAAGTCCAGGATAAATGGACCACTATTTATGATGTAATTTTCCAGTAAGCCAACTGCGGGGGGAGAGAGTTGTGTTAGTAAAAAAATGGATTGAATTCTTAGTCTACTGAGTCTTAGAAGCAATCTAATAGAACCTCAAAGCTCTGTTTAGAACTTTACATATACACAATCTTTCATACTGCTTCCCAAAATTCCTTCTTCCTTGAAAATATATTTTTCTGCAAGTTTATGGGTTTTGAATGGCATCGCATACAATAGTACAGAAGTTCAGAATTACATATGAAGAATTCTTCATTTACCTTCTTATCAATGTTCTTTTATCCCAAAAGGTCCAAACCTGTTACAGACTTCCTGCTTCCGATGTGCACATCCAATTAAAAATATTTTTTGTTGTTGCTTGGTTTTGATTTTGTTTGGTTTGGGTTGTTTTTTGTTTTGTTTTGGTTTGTTTTTAATAAGTGCATCTATTTTGTTCTAGGCTTCCTTTTGAAATGACATCTGTTGCTAATGATACAAAAAATGACTGAACCAAACTGCCAGCCCTTTCCGTTTCATGTGTCCCTTCTCTCTCCAGCTCTTTTGGGGTTACAGTTTTCTGCAGGATGCTTGTTTAGCTCCAGTGACACCTCAAACCTGGGCACTTACCTGCACTAATTTACTTTTAGCTCTTCTTCTTCTAGTGAAACATTGCTGACACATTTAACTACTTCTTTTCAAGGATCTCTTATGTTGTTTACATCCCAGTGGCATCATTCTTCAGCAAGGCTGGCTATTTTCAGCACGAGATCCAAAAGCGCTAGTTACATTGAAAGTTGCTGCTGTATAAGGCTCCTCCTCAATTGAGAAATCTGACCTGAAACTAAAATAGAATTACTGTTTGATTAGCGACTTATGTCTTGCCAGATCTTTTCACGAGGACATTTCAGCTTCACCTCAACTTCAGGGTAGAAAAGGATTGCTTTGATTTTGAATCCACTTTGAAGTACAAAACAGAAGCATGAAAGATTCTGTGAGACCCTAAGCCTATCTGGATTTAAAAATAAAATTATGTTGAAAACTTTTTCCCTCTTAAGTGTTTTTAACTAAATATTTGAGAAATGTATTCTTTAAATACTTTAATGTCCCCTTACGTCTTTAAATTTCAGGCTAAATAATATATTCCCACATTTTCTTTTAAATTTGAGATAGTATAAAATTGTTCAAGTTGCATTAAGAATTTTACAGGTATGTTTTCATCTTTCCATATTCTGTATTCCAACAATTCTAGCCTTTTCCCACACTCTGTAAAAGAAATATCTTGTGATTTCAATATCAAGGTCTAGCATAAGTGGATATAACACAGAACAGTGTGAATGGTGCTACTGGTTATACACAACTTTTGCCACATATTGGTATGTGAATTAAAACTATGGCAAGTTGCAACAACCTCACCAATCATGAAGAGATTGGTAGCTCCTGGCTATATTCCCAAACCTATTTCAGACCACACCAAAGCACCTGCTGTTCACAGTGAAATATGTGCTCCCTAAAGCATAACTCTGAGGGCATGTATCTGTATAGGAGCACTTTAAATAAGGCTAGACTGGGACTATAGGACCATGATGTCTTAACTCTTGGGAAATGTGTTGCATAATCTCATTCACAAAACTGTATCCCTGTTTCCATACCAAGACCTTCTCAATTTCTTGTGCCTGGTACTTTCACCGAAAAATAGCAAGATATACTTTTTCAGTGCTTACAGATCTTCTTTCAAGATTCCACAACAAACGTTTTTGTGAGCTCTTTCTACTAGTACATTAACAGAGTCTTGCTGCCTAATATCTTTTCTGCCTTCTCAGTATTTACCCCTTTGCTGTAAGAGTAGAGGGCATTTATTTCTCCTCTTGCTAGGCTGAAAATAGAAATACTCAATTTGTCTCCTTGCTTAATATAGATTTTTCATCCTGCCAGTCTTCCTGTAGTCATCTTCTGCACCTGTTCCAGTTTGAACTAATCTTTTTTGAACATCGTATACAAATGTCTTGGAGGAGTTCTTACTAGTGCCTGGTACTGCGACATGAATATTTCCTGTAAATCCTTCATTACTGGGAAACCCATCTCTGACACATTACTGGAGAACTTGTTGCCACTGCCATCTCACACTTGGAAATGTTTTCTGCCAAGAACAAACTCAGATTTTTCTTGTTTTAAAGTTTCTTCCAATTTCAGAGCCCTCATTTTGTGGCAGAAACTCTAGTCCCTTAATGTATAACCTGGCACTTTATAATTTTGTTTTTTCATCCCATGTCTATTATTTTGATCCTCCAGGCCTCCTATTTCATTCAATCCTCCTCTGTGTTGATGATGCCTCCCAACGTCCTATCTGCCACAGATTTAATTTAACTTTGACTTTTTGTGCCTTGGTCTGTAATAACGTGACTGAGTAAGGCTGATTACACGACCGGTCCTCTCCAGTTCCCCAGTGATGTCTGCCAGCTCCGTGCAGCCCAGCTCATGGGACCTCACTTGGCACCAAGCCTGTCTCCCACCACCCAGCTCTTGTACTCATCTCCCTCTTCTTCAGTTTAATTAACAAATTTCCCATGTGGCTACACAACAAATGCTTTAATGAAGTCCAGATAGATTTGATAGCTGATTTTTAGACAAGGGAAATATAGTAATCTTAGCAAAGACAGATATTATCAGGTGAGTCTGGCATTTTTATGCCATTTTTCATTTATCTCTATTTATTCTCTCATTAAGTTTTGTTCTAAATCTTTTGTGAAAACTTTTTGATGACACCTAGGTCTGTAGTTGCCTCAACACTACTTCTCTTTTTTCCTCTAAAAACAGCTACTACTTTTCCTAGTCTTCTGAGACTGTTGCGGTAGTATCAAGGCTAATTTGGTAGATCTGAATAGCAAATAGTTTAAACCAATGTGTGATTCCCTGTTTTGGGTCTCTCAGTATTTTGGGTTGGAGATTATCTGCTCCTCTTAATTGGATCATATTTAACCACCAAGTTCTGCTCCCAGACTGGGTGAAATAATATAATTTTCTAAATCTCTGTTCCTCTCAGTTGTGCCCTGTACAATCTCTGTTCCTACAAGATTCTGCCCCACTACTAGCACTGTGGTAAAAAAAGCTTAGGAGAAGTATTTGACTGTGGAGTTATACATAGATTACCTGAAATCTTCATCAAACTTCTAAAAAAATCCTATTTACCCTAAGAAGACTAAGTCCAGAGGCTTGACATGTCTTATTTTATCCAAACCCTTTCTGAAGTCAAAAATGTACTGTTTATTGGCTAAATGATTTTTTTCCTTATCACTTAGATGCTGTCTATCTACTCCTCACATCTTTAGGTTTCAAGTTTAACATTCCCTGGGATGCCAATTCAACATAACTTTGGGACTTCCTCTGCATAATGTCCACCAACTTTTCAGTCTTCTCAGTCCTACTAAGTGGTCCCTGAACTTCCATTTTGTTCTTTCTAAATACAAAATTATAGCGATGACCTGTTTTCATTCCTGATTTCTTTTTGTCACTCAGTTCAAGTGGATGATAATGCCACCAAGAATGAAGCATATGAGCATAAGGAGGTTTTCTTTGAAGCTGTTTGCTAGAAATTCTTAAATTCCTGATGTACTTTATGAGGATGTGTCTCAGCAGAAGGAGAAAAAGCAACCAAGCTTCTGCAGGTGTACGGATAGTTATGCTGGAAAGGAACTACAGCAGCTGATAACATGGATTTTTCTAACTTTCATTGCTGTTAGAATGGCTGGACCACTTAAAGATAACAGGAGACATTTTTAAACAGAACACAATTTTTGTGCCTCTCACTATAAAATGCAGGCACTTTTAGACCACTTTCCATAACACAGCAAGATAATTAATTTATAAACGAAATGTTTAATTAATATTACAATTTAAAAATTACTCGTGGAATTCTGATAGGGAGCTAGGAACTTTTCAGAGATATATGGAGAAAAAAAGTCAGTCAAAAATCATACTAACTAGAGAAACACTTTCTAATTGCCACTGTTTGATGAAGAGTCTAATTTTTATCAGGTTTTGGGAAGTATTTAATTCTTTAGGGTGTACATATATGTTTGAGATTGCTCTGTATTTGCATGCACTCATAGTATCAGCATCTTCATATCACTTCCTAGATTGAAGTAGTGCTGTTAAATGACTCAAAGGATTCTCAAAGACTTCAGTATTAGTATCCTCAATTCAGGTTAATTTTAGATTTCCCACTAGAATAATTACATGAGGACAGATATTCTCATGAACAAGTAAAATAAGGAAAATAGCTGTTACACTGACTTTCACTGTAGTGATGTATTTGCAGGATGGGTGTGCACAGAAAATGGGCTATAAGCCAGCAACCTTTATAAAATTCAGTGCAACATGCAAGAAGTTGTGTTACAAGCCTTGCCCTGTGGGTCCAGGCTGTGAAGCTTTAGCATCATTGCTGTTTATTACCTGTGTTGCAGCTGTGAAAACAGGCTTGCAGTCCAGGGGTCCAGATTCTACTAGAACAAGAGTTAAGGACAAATTCAACTCTATTCACAACAAAAGTAAAACTGAGGGGGTCAGGTCACACACTAACAGCCCCAGCCGCTGAAACTCAATAGCTACATTCCAGTTTGAATTTAGAGTTCCAAGGTGAGGTTCAGTCAGCTAATTTCGGTTATTTAAAACCTATCATTCCAGCATAAGGAAGTCACTCTAGGTTTCCCTATGGTCAGTCTCTTCCAGAGGCAGAAAAGCTCCATCTTACTTGTGATGCCCATGACAGAAGGAATAGATGTCCCTCTGGAAGTTTTAATCTGTCTGGTGATGGTAAGGGTGATGTACACTATTTCCTGAGCACAGCTAGATAAGGTTAACCCCATGCCAGCACATGCCCATAAGCATCCAGCTCTAAGCATCTTTATACCTGTTCATTTAAAGGTTTAGAAAATAGGTATTCCTTCTTGGCATCCTAATTCAAATGCTGTGTTTATATTTTACACTGAAAAGTTGTTAATAAAACCCCTCAAATAATCACCGCATAGGTAATACAGGGAACAGGGGACAGAATCCAGGACTGTTTTTTTTCTCCAAGGAATGAAAAACAAGCTAAAGACTAAGGTTCCTGCTTGTATATCCAACTTCAAGAGCAGTAAGCAAATCTGCCCTCCAGTTTCTCCCTAAATTGTCTACATCCTGGTAATTTGGTTATTCTTCGGATGCGTGTGCAGTGGGATTTTTAATCACATCAGGGTGTGGTAGAATCTGACAGTGTCTCTGCATCTTGGGTGCAAGTTCTGGCTGCCAGTAGACTATAAAGTCAGATATGGGCATTAACCTCTCCCCTCCTGGGAATGATTCTTAAAAGAAAACAGCATGTCAAAATCCATTCCTTTAAGAAATAGATGAGGGCCCCTTCTAGCAGCAAATGATGCCATCTCTGCTCCCCAAGTGTTGCATCCACACAGAATCATAGAATGGTTTGGGATGGAAAGGATCTTAAGATCATCCAGTTCCAACCCTGCTGCACATGGCTGAATGCTGCAGGTAGCCAGTTACATTGAAAGAAAAGCTTTGAGACACTCCTTTTTTTTGCCCCCACTGGATAGTAGTAGGAGGTTCTCTGCTGTATCCATGTGGTTTTGGGATCATTTTGGGTGGCTAACTCACTCATGCTTTATAGCTGTCTTGGCTCCTAATTCAGGGCTTTTACATACACCCTACTGGCACCTAAATACTTTAATGCATCTGTCTCATGGTTAAGCCCCAAGATACACAGTGCCTAGGGTTATGGAAGAAGGGAGCAGGTGGGTGAAAAAGATGCAAAAGAGAAAAAGAAAATTGGGAACAAGATGTTACAGTAAGACAAGCATTTAAATCATTAAAAAAAATTAAAATTGTATAAATATTAAGCAATAATGATTTACCTTAAACTCCCCACAGATCTATTGATAAGTAGGGTCTGGGTCTGCCAGCCTTTTCAGGATGAAATGCAGATTATAGCAACTGCTGGCGGGGGAAAGTACAACTTGGTGTGAGTAGGAGAGTGAGACATATGTGGAGGTTACGCAGGCACCAGAATTCAGGAGTGACATGACATTCATATGGATGGAAAGAATATTCAGCATTACTGAAATTAGTGCTGAAAAAGAACTGTTGAGAGAGTTTTAAATCTTGTGCTCCAAGCACAGCTTTGAACAACAAAAGGCCAAGAGGAAATTTAATAGGGCAGTGCAAATTACTCCAAGTATCCTCGTATAAGAACTTTACATCTTCCCCTGAGGTATCTGATGGTGGCCAGTGTCAGAGATCAGATGCTAGGCTAGCAGGATCTTCTGTCTGCTTTAGCCTGACAATCCCTATAAAGGCTGGATTTTAAGAAGTTGGTGACAGCCGATGTCTAGATTCTTTTAACAGAGTATAAATTTAGCATCCTCCTTCTGAATGAAGCATTTAGGTGGCAGAGTTAATGCTATATCAAGTCAAATGAAAGATGCTGTGAGAAAATAGAAGGGGAAAAGATTAATATTTGAAAATTAGAAAGTAATTTTCAGTAACAGAGGTGGACGGCTGGTTGACAAACGCATAAATTAAGACCTACCGAAAAAAATGGCTCCTCATAGAGAACTCATTAGCAGTGATCCAATAATTTACATTTTACATAAGTGACAATCTTTTTACATTCTTTTCCCCTTTCCACTAAAGGTTAATCCCTATAAGCACACAATTCAAACTGCTATCACTTTGCATTGATATCGATGAGGACTGCAGGTGCTCAGCATCTCTCTGTAGGTGTTTGTCATGTTGGACCTGGCCTTTGTTTTCACAGCCAGCAAAGCAACAGTAAAAATTGCACTGGCTGCAGGGAAGTAGAATTCATTCCTGCTGGCCAGGCACAGCTTAGCAACAGGATTTATACTGTATACACACAGGGAGAAGCTTTTGATTTATTTCAGGTAACAAAGATGTCTTTTTCCAGTGATCTCTGCCTACATACAAATATTAAAATAGGTATTGAAAAATACAAGCAAGAGAGAGGCGCAGTCTCTGGAACACATATATCCTTCCAGACCCTTGCCTGACCCCAAAGTTGTGCTCTCCTGTCACTGACCCATCTAATCACTTTTGTGCTGCTTTCTTAAAAAAGGCCTGGGAAAACCCATCAGCTTTGCCATGTAATCTGAAGGTCAACACATTTTCATTTTCTTGGCCAATTTTCTTTGACCAAGGCTTAATATTAGGTCATTCAAAAAAAAGCTATATTTTATAAAGCTGTTACTTTCGGTGTTTCAAACAGCATTCAAAATACTGTGTAATCAACTAATGGTCTTTATATCTGACTCTAAGAGGAATTTGAGCAATAATTTCTGCAGAATAACACATCAAGTTTCTTTTTCTTTAACAGCAAAGAAGAAATAGTGGCAACGTCTGACAATGACACATGGAATAATTCAAGGACTTCAGGTACAACACCCTGTTTAATTAGTTCTTCCTTGCTGCGCATGTTAATTAAAAAATAGTGTAACAAACAACCTCATGGAAATTGTTCAAGTATGTTTTGTTAACCCTTCAGGCACAAACATCCCAACAATTGTTTATTCACAAACAGAAGACAAAGACACCAAACCAGATAAAGAAAATAGAAGAGATAAAAATGCAGAATACAACCAGGGTAATCATGAAGATGATGAAAAAGAATTAGAGTTGCTGGTAAGTGTTATACAATTATATCTACAGTATTAAATGATTTGAATCCATTTACGCTTCAAAGCTGGTGAAATGCCCCCTTTTAACAGAGCTGACTGATGTACTAATTTACAAATGTAAAGCCCTGGTCTGTACTTTCATTGAGTCTCTAACTGATTCAACAATAGAAGGTGCTTTGATTTCAGCATAGTGCATCAACTTTTTCTGGTCTTAAATTAATGACTTCTCCATTTTACTTCTTTGCCAGAGTCTCTAAATGACAGTTTGAAGGAATTAGAAGAGTAATATTTCAAAAACCTGCCCTCCTAGAAAGTAGGATAGGAATATTCTTAAATAAATGCTTTGCATTTGGTAAAATTCTTATATTTATGGTACTGTTTGCTTCTGGGTTTTTTCAAAGGATAACTATGTAACATGCTATATGAGCAAAATAAATATATATATTCATATTAGCAGATTTTGAGATATCTGTATTTGACATTAGATTTTTTATAATAAATTTCACACTCAGTGAACATTCAATCTATTTGGATTTGTGTGTGTGTGTGCTTTGGCTTGCATTTTTCAGCATGAAAGAAAAAATGGCAATAAATGAGACACGTACAGCAATCTATTATTCTCAGTGTCTGTTCTCAGCTCATATCATTTGGGTGCATAGATTCATAATCATAGATTATAATAGCTATCACCTGTGAAAATGTGAATGCTGAATCAGACAGGAAAGGAAGATGAGAACCATTCTTTTTATTTTTTTTTTTATTGATAGAGAATAAATTCATCTTATTTGAATATAAATTTTTCTTATTTTTTACGTTACAAAAGTTGAAAATTGTTGCCTATTTTGGGACCCTTTTTTTTTTTTTAATGGTGAAACATAAAAAGGAGGACCTCTAAAATCCCTTGTTGCTCTCAGTCCACCCTGCTACAAAAAGCAGGATCAAATATAACCGTTTGTTTATCGATTGCCAGGATTGTCCATACAATAAATGAAGGGGGAGCTATAATTTAGATGTTAATTTGCACTATGCGCTCTTTAATGAATTAAACAATGAAGGCTTATAATAGATGGAAATGCAACCAAATCTTTGAAACGCGCAGGCATTGGCTCACAAGACAGCTGTGCAGTTGACAAGTAACATGAGCCTTATGTGAGAAGAAGGGGAAATCGTAAGATTTGCATATAATTATTGAGATCATGCAAATGTCAGTTATGAGGAGGGGAAAAAAACACAGGCATCTCACTGTTAAATTCTGACAGTTGGCATCACCGAAGAACTCAAATACACTTGAGCACTGGTTGGCAGAGGGTCATTAAAACAGAATTTGCAGAGACATTAGCTCCCTCACTTTTCTTTGAGTGACGTTTTACTATTAATAGTTTGCAGAGGCTTTGCAGAAAACATATTAATAAGAGAAACTGTAATGGGGGTATCTACAGCAAGTGCAAATGCATAAAGGGGTGCCCAAGAAGCTAGCCTCTAATTGATTAGCTGGTGCTATCAGTGTGACTATGCTAAAGTGAAAAGAGAGTGCAATGACAAGCAGGCATAGCTGAATAATACAATATGATATTTGGGAGCTAGGAGGGAGAGTGATTAGTTTCTGGCCTTTTACTTTGCTAATCTCATTTCCAACTCATGTCTTACCAGACTGTCTAAAAACAGTCTGGTTTGAAGCCTGTAAAATGGTCCCTGAGAGAAATGAAGCACAGATAATCCTTACAGTATTTGTCAGGGTGAAATGTGTCTTTGTTTTACTGGACAATACTGTACATTACCAGGCTTTGATGTACTATATCAATGCCCTTATTTAAGCACCAATCCTCCCCCCTCACCCCGCACCTCCCTCCCTCCAAACCTAGAACCAAATTTATACAAACTGAATTAGCCTCCCTTTAAGGAAATATTCTCTTCAGATTTAATTTGTATAAAATGCACTAGCAGCTTACTGAACTCATGAATAAAGAGAGGGTTCTGAATGCTATTTTATTTCCCGCTTCTTTCAACACCACCATAAAGCTCATTACCTATGTTAAAAAATACATACAATGCAAATTTTGCAAATGGTTTGGAACACGTTTCCATAAAAGCTTTGTTACTGAAAACAAAACTTTCCATAACAAAATCCTGCCTCCTTCATTAGGAATCTTTTTTCAAAAGCACTTTTTGATCATTCTTTTATGTCCTATTGTTTCAGCTAAATCAGCACTTCACAAGAACTACAGGTACCTCTTCCAGAGATGAAAGAAACTTGCACACAACAGAACCAGTTAATTTTCCAAGTGAAACTGAAAGACTGGAGGAAAAGCTAACCTGGACAGAAAGAAGCAGTCACTTGCACCCTGTGCCTATCAGTTCTTCATCTGAAAACACTTCACAAGGGATAAGAGAATTAAAAGATAAAGTTAAGTATTCCCTAAGAGATTATGATAGTCAGCCATCAGGGAAAGAAGCTGCTGCTGGCTCAGTAAACAGTGGTAAGCGGTCTTTGGAGTGTGTTGGTACCAACGAAAGCCTTTTATCAGCAAAATATTTTCCTGGGACAAAGCAGAATGAGGCTGTCGATATTACAGCTGCTGTCTCAAGCAGACAAGGAGAGAGCCACACAGATATTTCAAAAGGTGAAAGAGATAGTGCCTCGGGAAGTAAGATGATGGAGAGGTTATTCATCAGTGAGGATGATGTCGATACCCCGAAAGGGGCCTGTGAAACGAGGCCAGAAACCATTTCTCCAGAGCATGATGAATCCATGCAATTAAATGCATGCATAGCAGGGACACTGGATGGCAATGCTAATCCAGCTCCGGAGCACCAGGCGCTGCAAATGTCTCACCAAACTCTGGATTCATTGTTGTCAGGCGCTGACAAAAATGAAGGAAAAATCAAGATGATTGAAAGCAAAGTTCAGGTACACTTAAGAGGAGATTTATATGCCGACACTTTTGGATGTGCTGGTGTCTCAATAGATTCCACACAAAGCCAATACACACAAAAAAAAGGAGATGGTGAAATGTCAGGAAAGAACTATAACTCTGATGCAGGGAATGAGAAGAAAGTCATCGAAGTAGCGGACTTAACAATAATTGGTGAGGAGGAAGCACCCAAGCCTTTCAAGTCACATAGAAAACATGCCACCAAAGCATTGAACACAACACCTCTGTCAGCTGAAGACAACAAACAGGCACCCAGGTCTGCAGATTCCCTAGCATCCTTTCCAGAGGATGAAAGAAGAGCTGAAGACACACGGGAACACAGAGGATTCAGGAAGTTAAAAGACAGAGGGAACTCAGAACACACAAGTAAAGGAAGACTGATAGGAAAGGAAAGTGAAGCAAACCCCATAGAGTGGAGTTGGCAAGAAATGTGTAGCGAGGTTCGGTGGGGAGCAAGGGGGAGCGCAGGGCCTCGGAGTACGGCTTCCACAGGGGAGTTGTTTACCTGCCAGGAGGCAGAGAGTTGTAAAAAGTCTTCTGTCTCTGAGCAGGGTATTACAGCAGAAGCAGAGGCAGGTACAGCTTATATAATTAAAACAACATCAGAAAGTGCTCCAGAAAAAATGTCTGCCAGTGAAAAAGCAGTAATTGCTAAGCTACCTCAAGAGACTGCACTAAGTGACAGGCCCACAGAGGAAAAGGAAACAGCGTTTGATACACATGAAGGGAGAAATGATGGTTCACATTATGCTCTTTGTCAACTCAACACAGTGGGTGTATTATATGACACTGAATTTGAAAAGGAATCAGTTTTAGGTATTTATAATGCATGCGTACATGAAACACTGCAAGGAGAAACGATGTCTGTATGCAATAGCAGGGAAAAGCGTGCCAAAGCACAACCAGACATGGGCAATATTCTACCTGTAGGAGAAGCAGTAAAGGCTTCTTCCACAGGAAAGAAGGAGGATCTGAAGCACGGCTTGTGTTCAGAAGTATCTAAATGTCCCCTGAGCACCCAGAAGAACCTGTACAGTAAGAAAGCAGAAGAGCTCTATAGGGAAGAAAGCCACGTTGATGCACTTTCCCATTTAAATGCTAAAGCTGAAACAAAAATGCCACCTTCTGGTGCTAATACTGTGCCCAGCTACCATTATATAAGCTCTTCACTGACATCTTCTGAAATGTCCACTGTGACAGGAGACATGGAGCATCTGTATAGACACTTTGATAAGGTTGCTGCTGAGTCAGGCTATGATTTAAATCTAGCAAATGAAATGACATGTATTAATAAAAACCTATATCCTGAAGCTGAGAACAAAGAAGTAACTTCCACTTCAGAAATAGCAATTTCTAGAGAAGGAAGAGGAAGAAGTATGGGTCAATGTTTCCATCAAGCAGAGTTGAAACAGGAGAAGTCATGGAGTCCACAGGTTTTAATTAGTAAGCCTACAAAAGAAGCTGGAGGAACAGGCTTTCAATCTGTCCATTCGATAACTGAGGGGAAAACACCAAACTGGCTTGGTGACTCACAGAAGGAAAACCTGCACGCTTCTGATTCTGCAGGTATTTCTAACCAGAAGAGTGAAGCACCTGAGTTACCTAGTGAGTCTTCAGGTTTAAAACATGTTGCTTTCAAAATCTTTTATTTCTTCTTCTTTCTTCTTTTTGCTGCAACACTTTACCACTATGATTTGATGGTTTGTCTTGCACTCTACCTATTCTCCTTGTGTTGGCTATACTGCGGAGGAGGAAGAAGCAAAGAGTCTATCAAGAAGGAATAACATTGATTGCCAACTGTGCTCAAGATTTATGGTCGATAGCCTCCAAAGCATTTTCACAGCTTTTTCATTGTTAGAACCAAAGCAAGTTTTCCACTAAAGCATCTTTTTTAAAAGATTACATATGAAGTTGAGCCTTCATATAAATAATTATACTATATAGGACCATTATATTTGGATCATTAAATACCTATATGAATATGAGTTCTGAAGCACATCAAGTTAAAATGAAGTACAGTTGTTGCTCCTTAGCAGGATATGAAGAAACAATGCTTCATATCCCTTTAGTACTTAAAACCACTGTTTTCTTGCATTAATTTCTTTTGCAGTAAAGCTTCATATACTTCTGGAAGTTTTTTTTTTAAGACTTTGTGTAGTACATAACAACACGAGGAACGATATAAAAACGGAACGATATAAAAACTAACTCGGTGTTTGGTACTGACACTGCAGTTGATAATCTGCTAGCGTAATTAGCCAGTGCTATAAGAAATACGACATCTGTTGATAGGTTAATGGTTTTTTCCAAATTTTTATTTCACTGTTTTGGCTCCAGTGGTACCCCTGTTGGAAGAACGTAACGCTTTCACTTCAGTAACATCATGGAACTTTCAGGATGTAACTGCATAGCAGAATAGATGTGCTGTTTCCACCCTGAGGAGATTAAAGGCCCAGGCATTTTACTACTCACTCATGTGCAGGAATGTTTTCATTTTTTGTAAATGAGGACTGTGTAACATGACTGAGAAGTTCACTGATCTGTTATTTCCAGACAGACCCTTTTGGATAGCATTTTTCATCAGTGTTGCTTGAGCATATCTACAAAGCATTAAATAAATTCTACAAAGGAGTGCTATGACAGTGTTGACCATGACTGAATTCAGTTTACTGCTTGTTTCTATGGCTTGTTACCTAGATTTTATCAAACACCAAGTGAAAGCACAGGGAATAACCATGGCTTTCAGTGAGGCTACTTCCTGTGGTTTGGGTCAGGTGCAAAAGCCTGGTATCTGCCCTAAGGAAAGACCAGATTGATCCTGTGCAGTAGGAGTCCTACAGGGCAGGCACACTGGTGGCTCCACTCTTTCAACAGAGCGTCTCCTACATAGAGTCATGCCTGGAGATTGTCCAGAAAGAAAAGAATGGACAGATTCCGTTGGGCTTCAGCCGTTTCCCAGGATATGATCACAAATGCCATCATACGTAGTATGTTAAAAGACGTACCAAGGCTACATAATGTTACTAGAGCCCTAGAAATTATGAAGGAAAAAGACCTGGTTTTAAGCTGTGTTTCTCTGTCCTTACTGCCACTGTGAAATACCACACCAACTGTAAAAGGCATGGTTGCAATATACAGCTGAAGCTATTTATTTGTTTAGCAAGCAAATATATCTTTTAAAGTCTACTTAAAACTCAGAATGTTAAGAAACTGCTACAGGAGGCACCTTGGCATTCTTCTTCTCCAGAGGGACACAACTTTGGAGCATGTGTATGGGTGATCTATTGCTGATGGCTGGACACCTTGACAACTTTTGACAGAAACCCGTGAATGAGTTACAGTGGTGGGCTAAAGGAATTCAAGAGTGACACAGAAGGCTGTGTCCCGAGGTTCAAAGGTATATAGGAATAAAATGTTCATTGCGATAAAGAAACTAATTCGATAGGCATTAGGAGCTAGATCCAATAAAAAGCTTAGGCTTAGACTTCAAGGAGGATTGAGGTTGAATCTGTGTAAGTCCAAAATAATGATAGCAAACACTTCTTTACAAATGTTTAAAGAACCTAGCCTTTTCATGATGTTTACAGGTACTTTTTATTTTAAAAAGCATGACATTCGCTTACCTTTGGTGGTTCATTTTCTGTAGTGTGACAAGTCCCTGGTCTAAGTGTTTCTGAATTTCAGCCTCACTGGGATGGCGATGTCAGGTATTGCTTTGCTTCCCAGTACAATGGAAGCTCGTAAATAGTGTCTAATATATTCTGACAGGATCAAGGTTTTCAGTTAAAGGGTTAAAAAAGTGAATAAAGCACCCTGTGTCTGTCCTGTGGAAGTGTCAGCGTGCAGTCAAGTACCAGATTCTTGGGAAGAGAGAACAAGCACCGAAGATGCATTTTAGCTTAATAGCTCAAACCACCATGCCAGAAAGAAGAATCTTTAGATTCAATGCCCAAGTCAAAACATTCTTCCATCTCTGTACCCTATAATGGTTTAAAGCAAAATTCAGAAAATTAGGAGTAAGGACCAAACCCCAGGTTCCTGTCCTGTTAGGCAAATGGTGTATTCACTAAGCCACAGGATTCAAATCCTTGTTTGAATATCTTCAGCTTTACCAAACCTGGGCCTTCCATCCTGCAGGATATACTTCAGCTATTGGACGACTATTGTTTTCAGGAGGATTCTGGTCCCTAGGGTATGGAGATACCTCTGTGTGTAGGTAGGCATTCTGAACTGAGTTAAGCTGAAAGTGGTTCTCTGAACAAAATAATAGCTACTTTTCCTCCAATTTGAGGGTAGACACTTTCATTTGCAGCTCACATCCCAGGGGAGTTTCCTTCTCCCAGAGATTCTGTCTTAAAAGAGACAAGTAATGTCTGTTTCTTACAGAAATATAGATCAGATGTAGTCCAAATACTTAAGCATCTGAAATAGCTAAAAAACCTTCAACATCTTGGACACAGGCCCTATTGCAAGCAGAGCTGGGCAGCTCAGCCTTCGTGGAAGTGGGAGAGGCTGTATTCTATTTAATCATGGGGGCTCCAAGGAGTGTGCACTCTGAGGAATCTTTTATTCTTTTACCTGGGAGCCTTGATGTGGGAACCCTTGTGTGGTGGTTCTCTGTATGTAATGTGCAAGGTGAAAGTTGTTTCCTTTATTTATTTCAACCCAAATATTTGGTCTATCGCAAAAGATTCAGCTCAGCTAACTGGACAGCAAGAAAAGGGGTCAGGCATAATTGATGGGCCCAGGACCATGGATGGAAATAAATCCTTGGATTGAATCAGTCTCTGGAGAACAGCAAAAAATGTTACAGAGAGATCAGGAGAGTCAATATGACCTGCAAAAAGAATGCAGGGGATAAATAGAGAGGATCTATTAATACAGATATTCATTAAAAGTTAGTGGGCTTTTAGTGTATGCCATAATATACTTGAACCAGTTGCTAAATATCAGCTAAAATTCTGCTAAATCGCTTAAATCTCTACAGAAAGCTAGCTTCAAACAGCTGTATTTTTGTGTCCAACAGGTTAAACGTCTGGGTCTCCCATTTTAACACATATGGTCATTCAGAATTAGAACTGGAATTTAGGGTAAATATTTGAACGTTAGAATAAGCATATTTAATCTACATACAAGTGGAATACTGTTAGCATTTCTCATATTTGGAATGGGATTTTATGTTCTATATTTAAGATATTTAGTCATCATATCACATCTCATGATTGCAAAACAGGACTCTAGACAGATCTGTGAACACAGGTGCCCAAACTTTTAAGTGCTTATGTACTTAAAACAACAAAGCAAGTAATTTTATCTTTTTTATTTATCATTTGATAAGTTATCTTTTAAAAGTCCTCTTACTTTTGTTTATAGAATGGAAGCAACACCTTTGTAACATTGGCAAAATATTCAGCTTTTAATTATTTCAGGGAGTAAGTGCTATGTTGTGGTTTTGCAATGATTCATAAGCTACTAGCCTTCAATAACATATTTATAGTTAATACTTTGATTTCTAGTAGCTTCCAATAATTTCTTCGGGCAATGCAACAGAAAGAAAGCATAATCCTGTGTGGCTAGCCCTTGGTCATGAAAGGCAATGAACTCTGATATAAACCATAGATTAAAAATAATATCATGGAAAAAGGATTGCTTGCATTGCTACAGATATCCTATACCGTAGGAGGCTTATTGCATGGCTATCATCTGAACTGTATGCGTAACAAATAAATTAGTCTTCATATTGAGGCATCTAAATCTGTTGGATTTACTTAAAACTGTATTCAGAGCAGCAGGGAAAAGAGTCAGAGGAAGTTCTGTATCCAGATACCTTGATAGCGGATAGTGAAAGCAAGCTATATCGCTAATGCCCCAAATATTTGTTGTTACTAACTGCTTGCTGCTTTGTATCCATCAGTGACTTTTGGCTCAACAGCAAATAAGCTGCAGAAACAAGCTACAGCCTTTAAAGGCTTATTTAATATCGGAAATGAAAAACAAAGAGGACAGAGTATGAACTAGATCCCTAAAGGAAAGTTGATATGTTATTAGTTAATGATAATGTAAGAGGTACTGTTCAGAGCCATGATACTAAATTTTAGGTGCTTAGTGGTATTTACACCCCAGAATAAAAAGCCTAAGCTCTCTATTCATTGAACCTATGAATGAGAATCAAAATAGACAATGTGTTAAATAGGGAGCTGCCAAAGTTATCTGATAGGAAACCCTGACAGCAGAGTTGAGTCTTATACCCTTGCCCTTCTCAGAGGGATGAGGTACTTAATGTTGAGTTGCAGGGACATGTTTTTATTCCTATCAGGTTTCATATCCCACAGCCCTCCTGTGCAGTGAAGTACCTAAGGTGCTGCTTTCAGAAACAGGACTTGGCAGAAAACAATCCCAGAGTTCTGGGACCGAAGAAGGGAAAAGTTTAAGCCCTTAAAGCATAGACTGGGACATTCATCTAAGAGGACATACTTGCATATAATCCTTGTTCCAAGGAAAACTTGTGCAGTTTATGTGAAATTCTAGTTAGATAAAATACAAAACTGACACCAAGACCTTCATGTCTCCTAAGTGAAGTCAAATTCTTCCTTAGTCTATAAAGTCACTCTTCCAGGCCTATACCATTGCCTCAAGAACTGGGACTGAACAATTGTTCTAGCCATGAAGAAATCACAGGAAAACGGGTAACATCTCCAGTGGCCGAGCCACCGTGCTTTTTGAAGACCTTGATCTTGTAGCTGTACTTTAAGGTCAGGTCCCTTCTTTTCCAGCACAGTCAATGTTGCTCTGTTCAGTTACATTGACTGGAACAAGGAACTGGACTGGTAAAATGTGTAAATGTCTGAAGACAGCTGGAATTTGTGGATTTCTTTTAGACCTGCAAAGGTGCCTAAATCCCAGCAGAGTCCCACTTCAGAAAACCATGTCATTTTCTGAATCTCAGCTAAACTTTGTAAGATTTGAAGGTCTTAAGAGAGCACTGTCTGCAAAGGAGATCATAGAAGAATACGGATAATGACAGGACTCAGGATGCTTTGCTATTCTAAGATGTCTTGATGCTTCTCAGCACTCAGAGTTGAGGTAGTAATCCAGAGATCAAGTCTTCTTTGAGCACCAGGGAAGAGTCTTTGGTCAAAACTACATATGCCTGAGTGAGAACTGAATTTGTGAAACAGGATGTGTACATGTAAGGAAACCGGTAAATTCTGCATTCCGAGCAGGCATGAGCTAGGTGAGCTGAGTCATTTAACAACTGAGGTATGTGTGACTTGCTGGTACGTACGAGATATGTGTATGCATACATGTGTGGGTGGCACTAGGACAAGTGGGTGGAAAGGTGAGAACTAGATTTCATTGGTGAATGGAGAAGAAATAATAAACAAAAAGGCTAATTGCAAAGTTTCTGAACAGCCTTCTCTAGAGACGTGAAAGTTTAATAAGTTCTGAGTAGGTTGGACATTAAACACAAATATGGTATTAGATATATAAAGTAGTAAAAATTAAATTATATGCTAACTTCTTTTTGTAACTTATCAATTGCCCATTAATGGAATTATAGAGGATATTATCTTGCCCTTGACCTAAACATTCAGTGATTCAAGATTAGAGCATAGCTCTGAGGACCAGAAACACAGGCTCCTTCTCAGGATGCTATAGCCCTCCAGGGAAGTATGGCCTCCATCCTGAGCCACAAACCTGCCTTGTGGCCATTTACACAGGTAAGTAAGTCCCCAAAGACATGATGCTGTGTGCATCAGGAGAAAACAAGAGTATTTGTCAGCCTGTGGTTATTACTGTAGAATATAAAACTGTCTGTAAATAGTTAATCTCCCACAATCCCTATGCTGTCTAGTATAGTTCAGAGACACTTAGGAGCTTCTTTAATTTCTTTTTAGTGTACCTGGCTGCAGGAGAACACTCAAATTCCCATGGTCTACAGGGCATAAGTGTGCCTTGTGCATGTGTAATGGCATGGAGATCACAGGACATACAGACTCACATGAGCCACACTATACGGGTTGTATTTATGTGGGAATTTCTTCTCCATTCCACCATGGGATCTTTCTGGGGCCGAGTGTGTCAAGCACTTGTGCTCCTGGCCCTGCATCCTCCAGGGGAGGACAGAAGACTACTCTATACTGCTGTACATCCCCAGTGCCTCTGAAGAGGGGAGAGAACTGCCAAGGGATAGACAGTGAAAGACCCAGCTCTCAAATAAAGGCTCCTTTAATAGGCAGGAATGCTTTCCACTCCCAGGGCAATTGGGGGCAATTAGGGACCATTAGGAGGAACCTGAACTCTTTAAATACAACAGTGGCCTATTTGGTGGAAAGTCTTGATCAACTTCCTCGGAAACTCCTTATTTTTTCATACAAGCTACATGGCTGGCTGTCTCTCTGAGTTATGGATAACCCAAGATCCATGACTGAGAGATGACAAGGGTAGGATGACATCTTGTGTGGGTTTCTTGCCTTGCTGAATGATCTAGGCTGTTGAAGGCTTGGGGTGGTTAGACACACTAGGTAATGCCTTGACCATCCTCAGAATTAAGAAAACATATGGGAAATGAGTCGGCAGTCAAAGCGGCGCTTGCCTGGAACCCATCATAATTTCATGTTATGGGCAACAGAAGTCAGTCTTTTATAACAGGTTATGTGTGAAAAATAAATACTGTCTGATAAACTACTGGTTTATCCATAGCGAAGTATTTACCTAATAAAAGGACCTTCTAAGTACTAACTAGAACTACTTTACACAATTTTGTGATGTAATTTTAGTGTTTAACCCTTTTATATGATGCAGTATTTTTGTAGAATTACTAATAAAACTTACAAAACAGGGAAGAAAAGAAGAGAGGGAGAGCTGGAAAAGAGCGAAAAAAAGCAAGTAAGCAAGCAGGCATAGGTCTGCATTGCTCCATAATAAGTGAAAGATTCAGAAATAGGAGAATTATCTTCTACATTCAGGTTGAGCTTGTGATCAACACTGTTCTCTAAGACCTACTGCACTCCAAGAAAGGGCACCAACTCAGACAAGCATTTTTAGTTCTCTGCCTCATATATTAATAATAACAAAATCATCAGTAATAGAAAGTAATTAATGAAGACTTTGTTCCTGTGGTCAAAAGCAATGCCTCTGTTTGCCTTGGAGGTGATGGAGCAGGATGCTGTAAACACAGAGTGTTGGGATGGTATGGCTGGGATGTGCTAACAACCCACTTTGCTGGGACTCTGCTTCCACATTTCACATACACTCCATTATGTGACCATTATCAGTCACTGAAGTCACCTATGTCCTGGAGCATGGACACTTGCCTTCAATCGTATGCTAATGTGCATGGTAAACTGTATGTGCAGTTTTATTCATTACATGATATATAATTTGGTATAAAATATTTAAATAAGCAGCTATTATCCTGAAATTATCAAACACTGGAAGATATGCAGTGCAAGAAACTCAACACTAGCAAATGCACTGCGACCTTTGAGGCTAACTGATCTGGACAGACTTACACCTGTAGCTGTACATCATCTTTTGGCATAGACATATCAAGTGAGAAGCAACGTGATTTTTCAAAAGTGTGTTGTCTGATACTGCATAAGATAACAGCATGACTTGCCATGTACTCTCCTTTTAACTCCACAGAAGTCAAGAATTTGCGCGCTCAAGAGACATTGATTATAAATTAGATCCATAGAATCATAGAACAGTTAGGGTTGGAAAGGACCTTAAGATCATCTAGTTCCAACCCCCCTGCCATGGGCAGGGACACCTCACACTAAACCATGCCACCCAAGGCTCTGTCCAACCTGGCCTTGAACACCACCAGGGATGGAGCACTCACAACCTCCCTGGGCAACCCATTCCAGTGCCTCACCACCCTCTCAGTAAAGAATTTCTTTCTTATATCTAACCTGAACTTCCCCTGTTTAAGTTTGAACCCGTTACCCCTTGTCCTGTCACTACGGTCCCTAATGAATAGCCCAAACCCCAGCATCCCTACAGCCCCCCTTCAGATACTGACAAGTGTAACTTCATTAATTATATTTTTTAATAAACCACTGCTAAACCATGTTCTATTCTGTGGCTACAAAGCTACTTGTTTTGTTTTTGCTATGCACTAGGCATCACAATCTTCATGTTTATTTGTTCTGTGGGATATTTAAGCCAGCCATACTGTTGTGGGCAAACTTTCTTCACAGTGAGATGTCCGCCAGCTGGGAGCACAACCCACAGCCCTGAGTAAGGCTTCTGTGCTCGCTATCCAATGCAGTGGAAAATGAGCTGTTTCAGAGTGACATCTCAGAAGCCCACTGGCTATGGACTCATCTCTAGTTTGAACAGAAAGACACCTGGACAGTTAAAATAAATCCAGACTTGGGTAGAAGCCATGGCCACTCGTACACAGTGGGGAAGAGGTGCCAATAGTCTGGAGATTCTTACTCCCAGAGGTCTTCCCACTCCAAACTCCAGGAGAAGACTGGGCTGCCCTACCACAGCTGTGCACATGTGTGTTTCTTCTTCTGGGGTCACTGAGAGGAGAGGACACCAGGTATCTGTCAGGTCTCCAGATGGGGATGACCAGGAGACCATGACTGGTGGAATACTGTGGGCTCTTCCTTGAAAAGCCATTGTGAGTCACCAGATTTACATAACTCAGCTTCACCTAGTTCTAGTTTTAAGCACATGAGACCTTTATTGAATATAGGCTAATATTATCCAGCTTCAGTGCATGAGAAGAGATAGTATTTTGGAATAAAATTTCATTTTACTCTTAATTAAATTGACAATAAAAACTTGCAGTTCCTCTTCAATACCTACCTTGTTTCTGTCTTGACAATATTTTGCCTACTGTCTTGCATCATAGTTATAATTAAGAGAACTTCCTTTTTAGGTGCTTGGTTCTTTAATATTTAGGTCCTTTCAAATGTTCATATTTTGTAAGCACTCTCGTTCAGTTTGACCTTATGGAGACTGTGTTTGTCTTTTCTTAATTCTGCTTAACACAAAGGCATATCTATGTAAAGATACAGCAGATACTATACTTATATGCCAAGCAAATTCTTCCACGAATCCTAATCTGAAATACATGAATTTTAGATAAATTCTTCACATACCTTTGCTCATAAAATCTTATTGACTTTGTATTAAAAAATGTAGAAATCATAAGTTTCATTTTGTAATGTTTCAGTTTGTAAAGACATCAGTTTCAAGAAATGAATGAAAAATACAGTGATACTTAGAAATAATTCTCTCAAAGTATTAGTGGAATATATTTCCAGTAAAAGTCTGAGCATTGGACAACACTGACAAAAGAATGTATATTTAAAAGCTACATTCCTAGGATACAGCCTGTGGAGCAGGTCTGTGTTGCTCGACAGTGATGCATTATGTGTTTTGGGGTAACTCTGGCTACAGTCTTTGTCATATGCTACAGTGATAATCTGTTTCCTTACATCATATTAACAGCATCTCCTTGCTGTTATTACTTGTGCTCTGTATTATGAAGACTGTGCATTTTGGGCTGAGTAGATATTTAAGACAGCAGCTACACGATCACCCCTTGAAACTGAGTGAAAATTAAAAACACTGCATAAAATTACAGATACAAGAAGGACAGGCTCTGAGGAGTGCCTGGGAGTTGCAGATACCTCCACTTAGCTATGAAATGAGAGGAAACCAACAGCAAGGACAGAGAAAAAGCAGAAAGAAACCATCATAGAGAAATCCCATTGTACTTGGGTGTATTTCTCAACAGAAATCCCTACCCGACTTACAAGTACTGCTTAGGCCAGCAATAGCTCCCCTGTTTAGGATGTGTCCTGAATTTGGGTGACAGATCCTGAAGTGGCTGGCTCTGTCCTTTAGTGTGGGCAGTGACATCCCCTAGGCTCCTGGATCCTCTGGCTATTTAGGTCAGAGGAAGGTTTAGTCCACATCCCCAGCCAGAGCAGCGGCATGGGAAATATTTAAGAGTAGAAATGGGGAAAATTCTGCTTTGGAGTGGAATCTGGCTCACTGCTTTGCAGCAGGTATGTAAGCTATTCATGCCTGGGACAGCATTTAATTCAGTGTTTGAACAACTCTTGGCACAACAAGGTCCAAATATTTAGGTCTAAGAAGTAATAGATGCATTTTTAAAGATCTTAGGGTAGTGAAATCAATGAAAGATGGCTAAAACACCTCTTAATTTGGCTCTTATATCTTAATAAAAGATGCTGGATAGCTTTTTCTTTTGTAAAACATTTTCAGAGCAATTACTGTTTTATTTTTATTCTAGCAAGTAAAGAGATTTCAAAGCCAGGTGAACGGGTGTTCTAGGGGCACTGTGAGAAATGCAGACCAAATGGGGACAAATGCCTCTAAAATTTGCTAGCTGTTTCATCTGCAGGAAAGAGGGATTTCAGGTTAGTGGCAGCTGACAGGAGCCAGCACTCAGGCATGTGGTATTTGAGTGTCCCAGGAGCCAAAACATTCTTTGACATATTGGGCAAAAAATGACCATAATTATTATGATCTCCTGCATAGCACAGGTTGTGGAACTTCAAATAAATGATCCCTGAATGCGAGATGGTGTCTTTTAAAAACAGACCTACTCTTGATTTAAAGAAGGTGAATGAGAACGCATTATATCCTTTGATAGTCTGTTCCAGCGGTTAATTATTCTCACTGTCAAAAATGCATGTCTTTTTTCTTGTTTGGATGTATGCTAATTTCAAACAGGTGTTCAGTTTTGATTGTGCAGTTAAAACACTGTGAGGAAATCTACAAGGCACTTTAGACAAATGGAAATTCTGAAATACTTCTCTATTATAAAACTTTCCAATTATATAATTATGATAAAACTGTTTTTCACGTCTCCTTTTAGCTGGCTCATAATGATTTTTGAAAGAATTTGGCACTTTAATAAAGCTATAATTAGCAAGTAAAGTTATAAGACATTTTTGTTTCCATAAAAAAAAAAATGTAGATTTTCTTTTAATTGGGACAAATGCTTTAAGTCAGTAATTTGTTGCCAGGTTAACTGTTATAAGTCCACAGTTTTGCCAATCAAAATGAGACTGCACTAAGCGTGACATAAACCATCCTGACCAGCCCCAAAATGAAGCTGATTTCACAGTCTTATTTCTTCAAGAATAAAATAGGGAAAATATGAAGTTAGAACAAGTTAAGACCCATGTGGTGTTGCTGCACTGAGTGCAGAGTCATGGTATGTGCCTGACCCAGGTCTGTGGCCCATGATACCCTTTCCTATAGCACATCTTTGGTCAGCTGAGTGTGTTCTGCAAGCTGCTGGCAGTACTGATGCTGCCTGCCAGCACACAGCGCACACAGCCTATGGCACTGCATGTGACTACATCCAGCTGTTGGGAAAGCAGCAGTCGATAGGGACATTACTTAAGGATCAGTAGTAGGTGTGAAGATCAGCCATGTGTGGTGGTGATTGTGGTGGTTCAGACTAGAGCGCGCACACAGCTGGGGTGATGTGAGCCCATGTGATGGGAAATTCATCTGCCAGCAGCAGCACGGCATGGGAGAGCAGTGCTACAGCATCAGGCCCTGCCTTCCACGGGTTGCAGCTGGGAGATGCTGAAGTTCAGTGTGCTGTTTGATGTCTTTATTATTATGGTTTCTCCCACCAAAGCCCAGCCTTCTGTCCTCAAATGTATATCCTAGCATATCTCACATTAAAGGTCTCTGTGTATTTCCTTTGTTCTTCTCATGCATTATGAATAACGAGAGCTTGTGGCATCTCAGAGCAGAGCACAGCTCTGAATGTAGCAGCATCTTCCTCTCTGGATTTAAACCAGTTCTGGACATATAGGACATGCAGTTTGGAATAAATATAGTTTGTACTGCTCAGTTCTTTCCATGCAGTTGCTCAGGAGGTAACAGAGAAACAAACAGCAGCATGGAAGCAAAAATCTATTTGGCAGGATGTATTTCTTTAGTTTCCTAAGCTCCCATAGCAGATTACATGCACTGCAGTGCAAGCTCTTCCAGCAAACCGTCAGGTCAAGATGTGACTTTAAGCTGGCCAGTGGGAAAAAATGTTTGAGGAGTTCACAAGTGAAATGTCAGCAAAGAGGCGTAACATTTGGCACATTTGTGAAGGTGCCTTGTGATTTTGGGTGCTTGGCTGAAATAGAATATGGGTCAGGCGTCTATGATGGGCACAGGAGTTGCTTTTGTAAATGTTAGCTGTGATGTCTCACACATGATGTAGTCACACCATAGCCAACAGGGCACTGTGGGTCATGATATAGCACAGAATTTGCACCTGCGAATTTGCACCTGCAAATTTGCACAGAAGGGCCCACTGCTGTTCTCATTCCTGTGTAAATAGAGAGTCTTTCCAATGTTGATGTTGACTTGTATAAAATTAGGACAAATAAGATAATGTAGTGAATAATGATTGTAAAATTTGGGAATTACTACAATTTACAGTAAGACATAACAGCATAAATTGAAGTTTGCATCCCTGTTTTCAAAGCAGTTTAATCTTAGATATTGTAATTGCTGCTAATTCCACAGTAAGCCAAGCTAAACAAGAATGAGACTTGCAGATGGTTTATTTAAATGTTAAATTTTTATTTACAGTTTTGGTTGTTTTTTTTTTCACAAATTATTGTTGCATCCTGCAGTGCTCAGAAACTTAGTTTACAAAAGTATTATCTTGTTACTGTGAGATGTGCTTTTGAGTCACACCGCAGTGAGAGAAACTGCTATATTTGTCAGCCCAGCAGCACTGATGTAGCTGTAGAACAGAGCTGTGTCCTAAGCACTGCATGAATCTTTAACAAGGCTATCAATACTCCACCTCGATGCTGTAGTTATGGTCACATTAGAATAACAGCTAAGCCCGTACAGATATGTGGATTCCAAATCATTATTGCTGATGCTTATGTAGTAGATTTGGCAGAAAGAACACGAATTGAATTTTAAATGTCCAGCACAGTCAAGCTGAGCTGTCAGTGAAAAATTAAAAAAAAGCTTTTAACCCTGTGAAGTGAGGACATAATTTTCTTGTGGGAATTTATTCAAATCCTGCATTTTAAGATAGTATACGTGCACCTAAATTTGCTAACTGCAAAAGTAAGAATGTAAGAGGACACTAAGAATGCCTGGCATGTTAAACGACACAAGTTTCTTAGGACTCATATATTACTTTCACAGTCCCACAACCATTAGCCTCAACCCTTTTTAGTCCACCACACCGGAGAAGTGAGCTAGACAAAGTGAATAAGTGAATTCTTCATCATTCACTTCTTTATGTTATTGTGAGGATCGATAAATGCCCATTCAAAGGAACTGAGGTTAAGCTGCTCATTAATCCTGCCTCCTAGAGATTCTAAAATATGATTTTCTTTGTCATCACCTTTAAAGTATGCAAAACGCAGTTTATAGAAATTGGAAATAAGACAGAAAAGAGCGTGATGGAAGATCAAGCGGGTATTTGTATGGTGAAAACTGCACTCAATGAACAGGTCCTCAGAATCTGTGGTTGGGCCACTTACAGCACTTTTTTCCTTGGCAATCTTTTTTGCTCAAGGAAGGACCTGATTTCTCCCTATGCTATTTTTTGCCCCCCCAGGGATTCTTGTTGCTTCACAGACAAAAAATGCATTGTTGAATGTAGCGTTTGATGACATTTTTTTAAATAATAAACTTGCAATATAGACAAGGGAACGTTCAATGCACTGGGCCAAATTCAATAAAGCTGTTCAGAACAACTCAGAATAGCTTTGTTTATGCATCCCAATATTTTTTTCACTCTATAGCTTTTATCTTCTTTTAGCTGTCTTTTCAGTAAAGAGAAAATTAAACTGTAAGAACCTTGAAATAATGAGGCACAGAACAACTGTGGCGAATCTTTTTGTCATCTGTAACTGAAATACTTTACTTTATGATGCATACTGCGATCCATTTATGCTTTCCCACCCAGACTTTCAGCGCTGGGACCCACAGCAGCAGGGGCTCAGCTCTTTGAACAGTACTGTACAGACTGGCTATCAGAAAGGTCTGCTGCTGTTTGATTTTGTGTTTATTTTGGCAAACCCCTTAGAGTTGATGTTTGTTACTGTAAAACAACTGTAAAACTTGCTTGGGAGTGAACCATTCAAGGTATGTACAAACAGATATTTATCTGCCCTGGAATACAACTCTAGCTTCGAAATGGGGTAACTACATATGCCTGAGCTAATAACTTCCCTTGGAATATGAATAAAGCAAACTAGATTTGTCTTGAACATATCTACCTATCTACTTACTTGACATAAATTGTGCTCAGACCAGGTTCCACCTGGAATGCCAGAAAAATAAATAAGTTGCTAACTGAACCCAACTGACTTCTCAAAAGGATGATCCAGCATGAAGACAGGAAAGAAGCACACAGATAGGGCTGTGGGGAGAACGGAAATCTGCCTTTCCAGCAGCAATTTAAAATCAGCTGTCAGCGTGCATCTCAACAATCTAATGTAAAGTGAAAGATTTAGTGCTATGTAACATTATAAAGTAAACATTTCAAAATAAATGCTTAAAAGGCCTAATGGAAAAAATATTCTACTTTCCTGGAAATGGGTATTTTTAAAACCTTCAGGATTCCAGCTTTCCTAGAGAAAGAATTTACAAAAGTAGCCATATTTTCTGTTTTATTTCTATGCGAAGTTGGTGAATTTGTATGGAAGTCTAGTCACATACCCTACATGAGTGATAGAGAAGTACATATAGAGCTTCTTGTCTAGATAATTCATTGCAGTACCAAACCTATTCTGTAATGTTAATGGGATACTGTACAAGACCACCACTCTATAGGAAACCACTCTTAAATCCATTCATCTCCTTTCCTTCACAACCACAGGAAGAGAAAGACAATGGCAGGATGGATTTTATGTCTATTCAGTTACATTTTGTACACAAAGAGAATACAAATATATTGTTAGCCTTGCTCTTTATTAATTGCCTCAGTGACTATTGACTCCAGCTCAGGTGGTATATTTTTCAAAAGCATTAATAACCTCTTTGTGTTCTAGGCCAGTCTTCCTCAGTCTTTTCAAGATGATTCCTTATTTCAAGTCAATATTACAACCACACTTCCAACATATATTGTAGAGTAAGAGTAAAAATGGTTTACACACTATAATAGCATTGAGCTGGCTTAATACAGCGCCTTTTGACAGAATGACTCCATCCATGTCTAAAAATCAGACATAAACACCTGGGGCCCCTATGCCCTGACTGCCTCCATTAGGGATATGATCTACCTGTGCTCTAGGAGGTGCCCAGCTTCCCTGGTCTCCACACAGGAGGCCAAGGCAGAGGCCATGCCTCCAGCTCTTTTCACAGCTGAGACAAAAAAAGGTATTTTCACCCACACTGGGGTACTAAGAAGCTCTGCACAGTACAGTATTTTGGTTTTAGCCAGAAAACGCTGGTCATTCAAAGAAGAAGTCCTATGGGGACTGAAAGAGCAAGAGAGAGTCACTTGTGGTAGTTAAGAGGAGCAGATCTCAGGTACCTTGATGGTTTTGGCATCCTGAGAGTTATTCTGCGACTTCTTTTCTTTGACATGGATTCTACTCATGCTTTCAGCTCTTTGCAAACTCACTGATTTTACAGTCACAAAGTGTCACAGGGGAACAGTGACCCAGCACTGCAGCTCCACATAGATGGTGGCTGCTGGTTGAGGAATTGTCTGATGCCCATTTCTTCAGTCCTCCCACTAGCCATAGAGTCCAGCATTTAATTTGGAAACCACACATACATGCAGGTTCAGTCACGACTGCAGTGCCTCATTGTTTTGCACCTCAGGCTTCAGTTGGCCTTTTGAGTCTCTAGAACCTCATAAATTCTCTTTCTCCAGGCCAGTACTACTGGCACCAATACATTGCAATAGCCTAAGCAAACCAGAATCTATTTCTGCACTTGAATCCTTCTCTCCATGAAGCCACTACAGGGCAGTTCAGTTGCTTGCCAGCCTTTTAAAAACACGGTAACATTAATTCAACACAAGAGCATAGCAGAGAAGTAACAGGTTTCCATACTTGAAATAATGGGCAGCCAGTGCTTGAGGTTGTATTAAAACTCAGATAAAATATCTAAAGAGACTACAGGCACTCTGCTGTCTGTCCAAGAAAGCAGTTAGGTCCAGATGGTCTTACTCATTTTGTTCCTGCTTCTGAACCTTCTTTGGTTCCTACAGCACTTGGGAAGAACTCCGTGCTGTGCATTCAACATAACTCAATAGGCTGAGCGAACTGTTGATCCTGGGATGGTACTTGTGTCCTAATAGTACTAGGTCCAAATTCAAAGTGTTCTTGCGGGATAAGTAGCAAGTGCTGTGAAATAGTGGAAAAGTTAGTGGAGCAACACAGAATCAGTTCAGATGCTTCCAGCTCTGAAAGTGGCTTGCAGATTTGCATGAGTTCATTCTCCATGGAGCCAGCTGCGTTTGTTAATTCCATGTCTAAGCCATATAAAAGCAGTCAAAACCTTCCCCAACCTGAAAGCCAGGGTTGTGAAGAGATGCTATCCCCCACCTGCTTGACCTAGCGTGCCAAAGTCATATCATCATGGACAGGAATATCTCAAAACAATTTATAAAATACATAATTAATTATCTCTTAACTTTTATGTCCTGATAGATCCAAACGACTTCAACTATGACCACATAGCCTGTCTCAGACTCAAGTTTGCTCATTTTAGGTAGTGTATTTGTGAGGCAGAGTACAATTTAGGGTCTCTTTAGGCCTTCAGCTATGTAAATATAGGAGTTTCCTCTTCAGGAAGGTAAGTCTCTGTGGCCTTTCAAAACACTCACTGTCATCTATATTTGCCTTCTGAGGATTTGCCTTTTTACTATGATTCTATGATTTACCTCTTGCTGCCTTAAAAACTGCTGTATGTTCTCCTTACAGCAATATCCAGTCCTTACAGTGGTGACTCAGATAGCAATGCCTCTAAAGGTACATTTCTAATGCTGTGCTAATGGTATGTAGTCCACACCATGACTTATCCAAGCAGCATGCTTATGCAAATAGTCCTGGATTTCTGTAGGTTTCATGCATATTCAGGCATCCATGTACTTCATACGCCTGCTTTAAACTGGAAATACAACGCATGGGCTGTGGCTTTGAAGGTAATTCCAGTTTTTTTCAAGTTAGATGTTTAGTTTAGCACTGTAATGCTCTCTGTAAGGGAAACTCAATATGGCACTGTATAAAACAAATGCAGACATGTTGGAAAAGTTAGCTATGGGGGTTTTCCACATGAGTGTGGAAATCATATATAATGGTTGCTTATTACATACCCTATTTATTCATAGGGCATCTTTAGAAAAATATTTGTCCTCAGTTAGGTGGGGACTAGTGAAAAAAAATAAAATTAAAAAAGACGAACAGAAGATTCCCTAGATCTTCAATTTCTTTGACTGTCAGAATTCTTTTCACTAATATGAAAGTATGTCAATGGAAAAGTAAGAAAACAAATCGGCAACAGAACTCCCTAAATCCCAAACTCTTGCCATGCTTAACAGATAAATAGAGTGAAAGTGTGCTGGTTTTAAAGGTTATTTGGTAAGCAACATGCCTGCCTAATGTCTCTGCAAGCTTTTTTAGACTCAAGGTTTTAACTTCAAAGATAAATATTTATGGCATAAGACCAGGGTGTGAGTCTACAGTAGCATTACATGGGCAAAACTGAAAAAGAAAACAAACCTCCAAACCAAATATATGTTATATATACTAAGAAATGTTTTTTAATCACTAAAACTAAATAAATAGTTAGATCGACTTATTACTTTGGAACTGAAGAACAAGTTAAAGGTACAGAAATTCCTTGGAAGAGTTGGAGCCTGCAAAACCAATTTCCCAGCTGTCCTCAAACTCTGCTGAGCAACGGCTGCTGAGTATCAGTAACAGGAATGTTGAGTTCACACATAACAAGATGCTGTGAGATACTCCATTAGCCTACTGTCATCTGATTAACACCTAGCATCTGAAATTGATTTCCTTCCGCCTAGGCTTAGTGGGAATATTTACAAACAAAAAAGAGGAATCTTAATTTATGGGTTTTTTCTTTACATTTCTATTCCATGGCATTTTTGCACCATGAAAAGTGCTAAATGAACCTAGTCATATGTCATATCTGGAAACACCTACTCTCTTAATAGAATAAGAATGGAATATCGAGAGCTGAATTAGCATTTTTTGGTACAATTCAGAGCAAGTTACTTCAAGAAGCAGTGAGATTCTTTTTGGAAACACAGTTTTGAACACTGCTGATGTTTCATGGTGCATTGTTCTAAGAATTTCTAAAAAAAGTCAGGGTACCTTTTTAATATATGCTGGGGCAGTTTTTCTCCAAGTGCAGTTTTCCCTTTCCTAATAATATCAGTAAAATGAATATTTTCAAACAATTTCTGCTGCATTAATATTCTTTTCCCCTAAGTGTGAGTTCCCACAAAATCTATGGTGTTTTGATAATGTTGTTTAAACTTGAAATACGAAAACATCTTTCGTAATAAATCTTACACTATACCCTCAGCAGACAGGATACAATTTGGGCTACCTTGCTCTGCTCCTAATGGAGGGAAATGCTTTCTCTGTGTACTCCCTCTTCTCACATATCTGTCTTAGAAATAAAAGCAATAAAGATGTGATATGCCAGTAATACTCATTAGGCCAGACCTGGAGCAATTCATGCTGTGGATTAAATTTCTAGATATTGAAAATTAGTTTAAAATTCTGACACTAAGTAACACTCAGAGTAGCATCATAATATTTGTATCTGAAATGCCCCAAGTAGGAGAAGTGATGTGATTCATTGCTGATCCCCATCTTCATGGACAGCATGTAAGCCTTTCTGGTCAATGAAATGGATAACTCGGCTACCTGCTTCAGGGAACATGTCTGGCTGCTTACAGTCACATTTTCCAGGCATGGAAAGCGAAAAACTTGGTGAATAAATTAATTCCTAAGTGAAAAAAGGGAACGTGCCTGCTTTCTGCATGCCACTTTATGCGAACAGGCTGGCACATTTTTTAAATTTTAGTGACATTTTCTGCAATACAGCATGTACTACAGCAAAAGTAACAGCCTTTTTCATATATAATCGATACTGTACCATCCCCGTTCAAAGACAAGTCAGACTAACAATACTTTGAGATGGCTGGCACATTATGCATTCTGGAAATTCTAATTTTATGTAAATTTAGGAAATGTATGCATGTGCCAGAGTTGCTCTTTGTTCATGCACTGTTTTAGCATGTCTAAGTAGGAGAGGCTGCCATACAACATGCGTCGCAAAACAGCAGATGGGGGTGATTTAGTCTCTGAGGAACTCTAATTTCCTTTGAAAAAGTACTCAGGTTTGTTATTTTACTACTACAGGGAAATATATATTTTTAAATATATTAACAATTAGTGCTTGTCTAGTTGGAAAATATCTTGGAATACCTTTAAGAAATAGTTTTCTGTGTGGACACTAATTCCTCTGTAGGAGTCCACTGTGAAAATGGATTAACTTAAACTGGAAATAAAACCCTGAAGTCTTAATGTTGAAGAGCATCTACATAGAGACTTAGAGCACAGCAGTTATTTTGCTTGAAATTCATGCCCTGACATATTTTGTTGTAGCTTTCCCATACAGACCCACACTTTATTACCTCCAGATGGAGTTACGAAATGCAACTGTTTCTTTCTGCTTTTACTGATAAAATTCTACACTGAAGACTGATTAGGGGTGACAAAACTTTGCAGTCAGAGGTTGAATAGTGCATCCCTGAAATACTCATTTTATGCAGATTTAGGAAATAAATACATTTACAATGGTTTCCTCTTTGTTCTGCCACTGTTCTGGCATGTCAGATTAGTGGTAGATGCCACACAGCAGGAGCTAGGAAATTCTGCCTGAAAAAAGGATGAGGTTTAGAGTCATTTTAGTCCCTGTCAAGACCAGAGTTTCCAAGTAAAGGGACACATTTAATACTGTTGTAATCAGGATATTTTAAGCATTTAAAGGGCTCGTGTTTGTGTCGTCAGATTATTTGCTGGAATTTCATATCCAAGCAACTGTGTGCATTTGGCTGGGGCGTAGGAAGAAATGAAGCTTGTGTATATTGTGCTCTTTAACATTGCTTCAGCCTCAAAAAGATTTGAGGCTAACGCAACCTTGATGTATGATTTCAAATTAATATCCCTGAAATCCTCATTTCGGTTATCGCCTTCCAGATATGAAATTCAAAGGTGGCCCTACGTCTTGTTGGCAGTAGGATGATCCACAACTTGTCTGAGTTTATGCAAAAGTTCCCACTAATTTTAACCGCACAGAATCAGGATACTTATGACAAATTTATGGTGTTTGGGAAAAGCATGGTAAGATTATGGTGTCTGCAACCTATGACGTTTTTAGGATGCCTAGATATATATGTCTGTAGAAATACTACGTTCAACTGAAAATCCATGATACAGTCTATATTCAACTTGAACCTTTCAAATGTATAATTAAATAGCAAGAATCTTTTGCGTTTCTTTGAAAAATACTGGTGCAGTCAAAAAAAGCCAGGCTGAAATACTGTCCGTGGAGCAATCACAAAATTCTCTAAGGTGATGAATCTGGTGAGCCAGATTAACAGGCTGGCATGGGTTTGCAAAGTTCCCCCACCTCCAAGTTTGAAACCATGTGTTCACTTGAACACATTTTAGCTCCATTTGCTCAGGACAGCCTCATAGGATTGTGCTTTTCTTCGGCCTCTGGCTTACATCTAGGCTTAGAGTGTCTACAAGGCACATCATCTTCAGAGTGAAACCCAAATATACAAAGGCTTGAAGCCCCAGGGACAGGGCTTTCGAGTTTCCCTGGTGACATAAACATTTCTTCCTCAGAATAACCTTTTATGGAGGTCTAAGTAAATATATTTTAAGAAAGTAAAAACTTTGCAGGCCTGTAGGAACACATATATGGAGTCAGCCACATTTCAAATAAGTCACCATATTTCAAAAAAGAGTATCACATTTAGCAACTAAGGAAGTATATGGGACAATTTTTATCTTGCATATATGCGTTAGCATGTATGTGTAAGGTACTGGATCTTACATTCTGGTGGCTGAAAGGACCCAACTACCGTTATTGTGGTCAATTATGAAGAAATATGTAGCATACATGGGGTCAGAGAGAGATTCAAATTGTGGGCTGAGATACGGAAGTCTCTTCATTTTAGTTTTCAGTGGTGAGGATTCAGTTTCATCCTATCTGTTGCTCCTTATAAATCATATCACAGATTTGAAATCTGAAGCTTGTGGTTGGCATTTGAGCTGAACACCAAAATGCTTTTGCTGCTTTACCTGTGAAGTAGCAATCTATATTGAATGTCCTTGAAACAGTCATTTTGGTAGTCTGACCTTTTTCATGCAGAGCAATCTGGGTTCAGAAGCACAGATAAACCAAATATTGTTAACATTCACTAGCACACTTTCTCATCCTTGAACGGAGAGTTACAAGTATTAGTTATTAAATTACCAGTGGGATTAACATGGAATAGCCTGTCTGCCCTTTCATAATCTGGCAGGCTTGGGTCCAAAAAGAAAGAGGTGCAGAAGCCTTACCTGTTCAGAGCCAGCACGAGCAGCCCCTATGTCTACTCCATAAGTAAAAGCACAATCTATCCCATGACTGCTTCACTAACTGCAACTTCCATGACTCTTACAATGTTAGTTTTACATAGCCACATTTTTGTATTTTCACAGTTGAGATGGTCTTGGATCCAGTTGAGTCCAAACCCGACAAGTTTACCAGTGTGTAACATCATCATGTAGTTTTGCATGTCTAAATATTTTCAACAAGTTCAGTATAGCTGTGGTTTACATTAATTCAGCAACATGCATGATCCAAATAGGCCCTGGAGAGCATGACATCTGACTTTTCAGAATATGCAGATTATATTGAAATCCAAAATATATCCTAGAACATAGATACAAGCTAAGAATCTAGTATAGTGGTATGACTGAGGCAATGTAAGTATATATAGTCTTCCAATTTTAATAAAATATTTAGTTCCACTCAAAGTAAAAACAAACATTTCCACAGTGGAATAATGAATATAAAATCATTTTAATTTTATCTCACCACTTATACATATTTACATCTTGTATTAGTCATGCCTTCTCTTTTTTCTTTAAATTTACTTTTTCTGATGCATCACAATTGCATTCTAGCACTTGCTTCTTTCAGGCAACTTTTACAGCTCACCTCTTTCCTTGATCCACTTATAAAGGGTGTACCCTTCACTAATAAAACTTGACGCAGTTTTGTCTTTGATATTTCAGCTCTTGTAGCCATGTCCAGTCTCTTAAGATTCACACAATCATTGCATGTCCTATTCATGCGGTAAAAGATATACTTTAATTTAAAAGTATGCATTTAAAATTGTAGTGTATCTAAGGGTTCAGCTGAGGTTTTAGGCCGTGTTTGCACACATAAAAACTCAGAATCTGAGGATACAGGCTATGCGAGAGTTTTTGCACCCAGCACCAAACCATGCTGTATTCAAGCTCTGCTCGTCTTCTCAGATGGAAATTGCAAAGGTGGGGTGACGGGGATGTGTGGGTGTAATTGTATAATTAGGCACATACTGCTTTATTTTAGCACATACTGTCCCCTGGTGGGAATAATCATATTACTGGTGAAAGTAACCTTTAAGAGCAGTTGAGTTTGTCCTTCCACCTACCATTCAAAAAGGTGGGTAAGGAGGTAAAGCCTCCTTTGCCTTTCCTTCTCAGACAAAGGCATGGCCTCTCTGACCCATCCCTTCATCACCACAATGCCAAGTGTAAACATTTCCATTTGTTGAGGATTTCACTTCATCAGGTGGGATTGCTATATGCAAGATGCAGTTGACAGCACTGCAGAGGCTCCCACAGGAGGGAAATGACATATTTTGACCTTTCCATGGGATAGGCTGCTATGTTCCCATCAGCATGCCTTGGTGTTCAAGGCATGTTTTTCCTAGAGAAAATCTTCCCATGGTGTTAGTGGTTGTCTGCCGGCTGCCCCACACAACCCTCACTGAGCTTCAGAACCATTTTGATTTTCCAGAAAATTTCAAGTGGAAATAAGCACTTTCTGCAACAATTCCCTGTTTCATTGCAGAAATGAGACATGAACCATTACATTCCCTTGTCTTCTTCCCAGAGGTCAAAACCTTCCCTCCCCACTACAATGCAGAGCAGCAGGTGATCAGTGGAAAGCAAAGGTCTGGGGCATAAAGGCAGCCTGGTTGCCATGGCCCAGGGTCTGACAAACATGATGGGGCTTCTGGCCTGACCATGACTCCATGCCCATCCCTGCTCTTGCCCACCTCCAGGTCGCTCGAATTTCCTGGCTGATGGTCCCCAAGGTTATTTCAGTGCACACCAATGCCGTCCTTTGGTGAACAGCAGAATTGGTGTCGTTAATACAAAGCTGAGACTGGTGGGAATCGGTGGTTTTTGTTTGCTTAGAAGATACAGTGATATTTGGGTGTCTGGCTATTCACTTTAAATTGGTGCAGCTTTGCTAGACTTCATGATTTGGTTTATTGCTCTTCTTTTTCACAGAATCACAGAATCCCAAGGGTTGGAAGGGACCTCAAAAGATCATCTAGTCCAACCCCCCTGCAAGAGCAGGGTAACCTAGAGTACATCACACAGGAACTTGTCCAGCCGGGCCTTGAATATCTCCAACACAGGAGACTCCACAACCCCCCTGGGCAACCTGTTCCAGTGCTCTGTCACTCTCACAGTAAAGAAGTTTTTCCTGATGTTCACATGGAACCTCTTATGCTCCAGTTTGCACCCATTGCCCCTTGTCCTATCACTGGACATCACTGAAAAAAACCTAGCTCCATCATCCTGGCACTCACCCTTTACATATTGGTAAACATTGATGAGGTCACCCCTCAGTCTCCTCTTCTCCAAGCTAAAGAGACCCAGCTCCCTCAGCCTCTCCTCATAAGGGAGATGTTCCACTCCCTTAATCATCTTTGTGGCTCTGCGCTGGACTCTTTCAAGCAATTCCCTGTCCTTCTTGAACTGAGGGGCCCAGAACTGGACACAATATTCCAGATGCGGCCTCACCAGGGCAGAGTAGAGGGGGAGGAGAACCTCTCTTGACCTCCTAACCGCACCCTTTCTAATGCACCCTAGGATGCCATTGGCCTTCTTGGCCACAAGGGCACATTGCTGGCTCATGGTCATCCTCTCATCCACCAGGACCCCCAGGTCCCTTTCCCCTTCACTACTTTCCAACAGGCCAACCCCCAACCTGTACTGGTTCATGGGGTTGTTCCTGCCCAGATGCAGGACTCTACACTTGCCCTTGTTGAATTTCATCAAGTTTCTCCCCGCCCAACTCTCCAGCCTGTCCAGGTCTCGCTGGATGGCAGCACAGCCTTCTGGTGTGTCAGCCACTCCTCCCAGCTTAGTGTCATCAGCGAACTTGCTGAGGGTACATTCAGTTCCCTCATCCAGGTCGTTGATGAAAATATTAAACAGCAGTGGTCCCAGCACCGACCCCTGGGGGACTCCACTAGTCACAGACCTCCAGCTAGATTCTGCCCCATTGACCACAACTCTCTGCCTTCTTCCTTTCAACCAGTTCTTGATCCACCTCACTACCTGATCATCAAGCCCACACTTCCTTAGCTTATCTATGAGGATGCTGTGGGAGATAGTATCAAATGCCTTACTTAAATCAAGAAAATCCACATCTTCTGTTCTACCATCATCCATCCACCTAGTTGCTTCCTCATAGAAGGCTATAAGGTTGGTCAAACATGACTTCCCCTTGGTAAAACCATGTTGGCTACTCTTAATGACCCCCTCATCCTTGATATGTCTAGAGACATATCATATATCAATATGACATATCAATATGTCATAGGGACATTTTCTTCTTTAAAGTTTAAATACTTAGCTCTACGTACATGAGGTAAATTCTTGCCGTTCATTTTTACATGGCAGTGATGAGGTAAGAAGTTTCAGAGACTGAAACATCCTTCATCAACAAATTTTCTATTTTCAAGACTGAATTTCTGACATTCATGTGGCATTTTCTATAAAACTTAGCAATACACTAAAATGATGACTGTCTGGTGAAGATCTTAACAAAATTATGTACATCTTGACAATTATACAGCCTGTGTGTGACTTTCGGAAACCAATAACAATTTTTGTATCTGCATTTTATGTTGATGTCCCTCTGTTTGTTAATTACCATTTGGTTTTATCTTTCTCAGCAGCTGTTTGTCTCCCTTTTAGAGGGTAGACTGCATCACAGACCAATGTGTTACCAAATATTTATTTTTCTTGGAACCTTGGAACTCAGTGTTTTGGATAAGAAAATTTTTCACTATGAGCCATTGTTCAGAATCTTTTTCAACACATTGCGTAGTAATATTAATAAAGCTATAAAGCAATGTGCGAGTAGGAGTCCTCATTATTATTTTGTTTTTCTTATTTAAAAATACAATAACAAACAGGAAATCCAAAGTTTTCAGTGCACATAGAGACTGATTTACAGTGTTAGCCATGGGACATGGTCACATTATATAGACTTTATGTGAGTCCATTATTAGAGGATGCACATGCTTTTATGTTGTACTAAGTAACTTTAATAATATAGACTATAATGAAATGGGAATTGTATGAGAGAATATAGTTCAACCTAGAGCAAACAACTTCTGGGACATTTTGATTTTAATGTGCTTTTCCTTTGTCCTTAATGTCTCATCTCTAATGTTTCTTTATCCTTTCCCTTTTAAAATTGTTGGTCTCCTGTTAAAACAGAAACAAGAGAATAAAAAATGAAAGGGAAAGGAAAATAGGAAAAAAATTCAAATTAAATACCACATATACGCGTGTTGAAGCTGAGTGCCCTATAAGATTCTTTCCATATGGCAAGTCAGTATATTAGACAAAATCTCCATTCAAAACCCATTGATGTTCTTTAACTAAAACTCCTTTAACGTTTTTTTCCTTTCTCTAAAATATTAAGGACTTGCACAAAGGATTTTGGCATCCAGCAGATTCACAGGAGAAAATAGAACTATAGACAACTGCTTAGCAGGACTGAGAGTTTCAGTCCTGTGTTCTTCCTTAACTTACTGGTTCTTATCCTCCTTGCCTTCAGCTCTCATTATAAAAAAGCTATGAGATATAAGTATTATTTTCAAACTAAAAATCTCATAGTCAAATTCACAGAAAAAGTGGTCTTTGTTGAACATGGGGCACATCCATGTGGAAGGTAAGCCCAAACTGAGCTCCTGTCCCTGCTCCAAGCTGCAGGAATGGGGCCAAATTCTAACCAGAAGCTGTATCGCCACTCAGAGGTGACACTGTCTCCATGCTAATGTGCTTAAAGAGAGGTTATATTGGTGTGCACACATTTTCTTGTTTGTTTGTTTTATGTTCTCCTGGAATTGGCTCATTCTGGGAGAAAATGTGAGGTTTCACTAAAAAATAACCTAGACTCTAATGCTTAAGGTGTCCTCCTGGAAAGCAGGACATGTGAGTTCAAGTTTCTTCATCAACTGGGGCATCTCTGCATGTTTATTGCCTGAGGAACCTTACTGGTGAAAATAAAGGAAAGCCATGATACCTCTGAAACATAAACCAAATCCCCACATCCCCATTATCTGTCTTGCTTGGGCATGAATCTTGTTTTAACAGATCTGGCTAGTTTGGGGTCTAAATCTTGTGATGACTTGTATACATAACTGTATTCCTGCAATCTGCAGACATAGTACCTCATCTATGGCTTTCATCCTCCCCACATTAGTGCCTACAGTACAATATAGATCTACTCTAGGATCCTTTCATGACCAGAACATCAAGTATTAAGAGAGTTGGAGTTATGAGGGTGTAAATTTGAATTTAGGGTATAAAATTTGAATTCACCACAGTGGACAGCTATATTTCTTTCTGGTAATAACAAGCTGAAGTATCTGTAATTTATTATAATCAGGCATACAGGTCTCGGGGAAACTTAGCTGTATTTTCGGATAATAAAGAAAATTGTATTTCCTTCATATACAAAACATATTTCTGATTCATAAACTTTAAATTATGTTGAGAAAAAGGAATATACTTCACTGGATTTGAAAGTCACTGTGAAGAAAAACAGGTTGTGGGAAGCAAGAAAACGCACGTGTCACTGTTTTGTGAAACAAAAATGTGCAGAGGATTTTCAAAGGTTCAGTAAGAAGCTCAATACTTATCTGTCACTTGCGGCTTTAAAGCTCTTCCCTTGTGATGAGCAGTTGCCTGCAGGAGAGCCGTGAGACCGGGTCACCCTCCGCTCTAATGAGCATTGTGGGAGCATGTGTCTGGGGTTTAGGCGGAGGACAGGAGAGGCAGCCCAAGGTGAGTCACTTCTCATCCCAGCTGCCTAACCTCTTCATTTTTATTGCAAACATGTTTCAAGTGAAAATGTCCTTGTGAGAAAGCCATTACAAGCAGTGGCCAGGCTTTGGCTGGTCACTAACAGCAGGAGCGCTGACACTTTTCTGTCCTGCTTGGCTTCCCCTGTTGCAGGCAATGCTTAAAGAATGCGCTTTTTTATATCTGTTCTGAACCTACAGCTTTTTGAATAAAAATTGCCAACATAAAATAGGAAAAATATGTTACCTTTGCAGTAGTTCCCTTTCAATTTAAACTAAACTAGAGAACCTGAAAAATGAGCAGTTGCTCTCTTGTTGCTCTTATTGAAAAAAAGTTTTTAATCAAGAAATGCATGCGATGTTCAGACTTTCACTGCAACACCTCTCAAATGTAATGTTACCCTAAACAATAACATTGACGTCTGTTTTCCTAAGCACTGTATTGGTTAGTATAATGACATCTGTGTTAGTAAATATGCAGATGGATGTTTTAAATTAAATTTTAAAACATTCTGAGTTGCTATAATGAAACCAAATTCATTGTGTAAAAAATATCAAACCATCTTTACAAGATAATTATTCTGGTATTGAAACAGTATGTTCCTTATTTTTTGGCTCTCACTCTTGAGACAACAACATGCACCAACTTCTCTGGGCAACCTGTTCCAATGTCTCACCACCCTCGCAATAAAGAATTTCTGCCTAATATCTATACCTCCCCTCTTTCAGTTTAAAACCATTACACCTTCACCTGACACTACATGCCCTTGTAAGAAGTCCCTCTCCAGATTTCTTGTAAACTCTGGTAGATTTCTGGATATCTGGAAACTGTTGACATTGTTGGGATATATTCTTAACTCTGCTATTGAGTTAGTGATAGTTGTAGCCATTGGTAACAGAAATAAATCATGTTATTTGAAGGAGCTTATTATACTTAAGTCCAGGTCAGTAAAGATTCACAGAAGCATTGAATGGCTTTCAGAGTAACTGGAATTTTTTTATACTGGTTTTGGATGAGCATATGTTCATATAAACCGTCTGAATTATCCAAACCTCTTTGTTATGCGCATTAGAACAGAGACTGTAAGAGTATGTTTTTCCATGGGGTAATTTACCACTTTTTCCCTTTTTCAAAGCTGAATAGAAAAGATGCACCATGCTGTGTGATCTGGTGGGTTAAAAAAGCAGCACTACTTTTTACCCTAATAAAGATTTCAGTCTACACTTGTTTTGTGGGTGAGCAGTTATTTTGAGCTGGTCTTTTCAGTCCTCTCTTGATCACAATGTGTACAGAAGTAGTCAATGGATTTAAAATTAATGTTTATGTGGCAGCAAAATAAAGTATTTGTGTACATAAGAATATGAGAACCCTGTGAAGATGTAATCCTTCCAGATGCTGCTAGGTTTAATTGTTTGTTTTAAGGGAAGCCAACTATACTTGACCAAGTCTGGAATCTTAATCAAGCTGAATAAACCATCAGTGAATCCAGCGAGTTTTGGCTCGTACTGAGCTGTCTGATTTAGGTCCTGCAGTGTGCAGTGCTACCTTGCTTGGTGAGCTGAATAATTATTTATATCTCACTGAACACTAATATCACTCCTTATCTAACTTTACACAGGCTGTCAAGTTAGCAGTTCCTTAAGTGATCATTCAGCTGGGCAGTGTTGTCCCACACGGTGGGTCAGGGTCCAGCTGCCCTTTTCTCATTCTGTGGGGATGGTTTGAAAGTGCTGGAACAATGGTTTTACACCACATTGATTTTATAATCCCTAATCTAATGTCTCCAGGGGGGACTATAATTCTATGTAACAGGCATAAAACAAAGAGATAAATGTTAAAGTTCCTAATGAAAATGGAGGCATCAAGGACCCACTGAGAGGCTCTGTATTTATTTTCAGACTGGTGATTCACGTTACTTAAGTAAATTATTTTTAAAAAGCATGTTTCTCAGAATGGTGTGATACAAATAATGTATGTAGCATGGTGCCAAGGTTTGTCAAGTTGCTAAATTGAACCCACATTGATTCCACATTAATCAAGTTTATATAATTTAGTGATGCTGTACAGTAGGCCTTTATGAAAGAGTATTTATACCTAAGGTGTGCACTGAGGCACTGAGGCATGAGGCTGAATTTATGCCATTTAGGTTCACATACTCCTACAGACATAGTCTAGAGAGTTTTATTTTGACTTGGAATATGAAATTATCAAAGATTGAAGAAATTATCTGAAGTCTCAATTCATAAAATACTCATGTTTTTTGTCTACAACTCCAAAGTCATTTCAAGGTACAGGAGCAGTTTCTATTCTGTGCTGGAAGCGTGCACAACTCCAACAAATGATCTGCTTGAGAAACAGGTTGTGATTTTAATAACAATAATAATGAGCTTTAACAGGTGTGAAAGTGGACACCGAACTCTGTAAAAACATGGTGTTACCACCATATTTCTAATTTGTCAAAATACACTTGAATTCTTGCTCCTGTTGTCCAGTGTCCTTACAGCAGTTCTAGTGCAATATGGTCTGCAGATTTAATAAGCAAGCTATCTTTTCCATCATCCAGGTCATTAACAAAAATACTGTAAAGCAACAGAACAAGACCGACACCTGTGCAAGCCCCCTTCATGCATCCTTCTGGTCCTAACAGTGAGCCACTAATAAGTACTCTGAGTAAATCTTTTCACTCATCACGCAGTAGTTTCATGAAAGCTATGTTTTCCTATCTTGCTTTTAAGATTATTATGCGAGGTAAGTTTCAAAAAAAATCCTAAATTCAGGATATGATATATGACATTCACTTTTCTCTGCTGTACTCTTCTGTTTTATGCTGTCATATAGGGCTACAGGGCAGTTAAGATGGTTTGACTTGATTTGGTTTTGACAAATTCATACTGGTTGTTACTGTTCTTCATTATTTTTAGCTATTTGCTTACCATTTGCCTGCTTGCTTGTGCCTACAACTCTTTTTATCCCTGAAGGAAAATTGACTGTTTGTGACTAATTTTCTAATTTTACAACTTTTTTCCCCCCTTTTTAGAGATGGTCACTACAGCTTTATTCTTGTAATCTTCTGGGACTTCCCTTGGACTTCACAAGTTTCTGGAAATAACAGCTTTGCTGGTTCTCTCAAATGCCCGAATTTGTCTCAGCTGGCTGGAAAATATTGAATCTATCCACATATTCACTAACTTCACCTGTTTTTGGAGTAAATACAATACTGCCCCAGCTTGCAGCTTTGTCCAATTTACGGCATTTACTGTCCTCATAGTAGGGATGTCAAAAGTCAATATTTAAGGCTTGCACTTAAGACAGTTCTGCATGTGGTTTAAACCATAAATGAGGGTAAGCCTGTGCTATTCTGGACTGTGAACTGCCACATCTGGGATTAAGAGTGCACATCTGTCTTTTTCTTCTCTAGCATGGTGTGGTTATAACTTTTGGCAAAAGAGAAGGTAGGAGGCTTGGGGAAGGCAAACGTAGCTGATGCACCTGCTTGCTTTGGTGCATGGGGCAGAACCCTACAAGGCTAAATTGCAGGATCCAAGTGGCCAGGTGATCTGTGGGCCAGCCTTTCCCATGTTCCAACACCAGGTCCCTAGGGATGATGCACCTATACCAGCAGCAGGAATTTTTCAATTGAAAACTCTACACTCTAGCAAGAAAAAGATTTATCCCTACCCTCCCACCCGCTTATTTTTACTGTATTGTGCTACTTGGAGTCTTTGGGGCACACATTTTTTGGTTAGTCAGCAGAATTATAGAGGCTGAATTTGTTGGTGTGGACTTGCCCCATGCTCTGCCCCAGACCTGCAGCCTGAAAAATGGTGCTTGAACTATGAAATACAAATTCAGAACACTTGGAGTCTGTTGTGAACAAGGGCAAGTCTCGTTACCCTTTTGAACCTCAGTTCCCCAACTGTAAAGTAGAGGCACTGGTACTTTGCCTCCTTTTAATGTGTCTAAGGTGCAGAGGCATAGATTATCATATGAGACAAGTCTGGGCAGACTATTTAGGTAGAAACTTATTTTGTTATTCTATTGGATCTGTTTCTTGTATCATTGCTTGAGACTTAGCTGAACTCTCTGATTGTATTTTATTACTAACGTAACTATCAGAAGTCCTGAAACTTGCGTTTCTTTATAGGCAATACATTTAAATAAACTTATATTATAAGCCTATTTTTACAAGATATAAATTTCCATACTTTACACTGACACCTATGACGCTATCAGTTTGTTGAACATAACATATATGCATGCTAGTCTGGAAATGGTTAGTTGAGGGTAAATGGCGAGCTAGCAAGAAAAATCAAACATCACCTGAACTAAAATTTGAGGATTTGAGAATTAAAAGAAAAAAACCCCATTCCTGAAAGAGCACTCCTCGAATGTTTGGTGCCATTGAACTTCGTAACGACGAAGTGTGGTATCAGAGTAAAAGAGATGGCTGGGGTCCTTTCATCCTCACAACAGCAGAAACAATTATGCTTTGTATGGAGCAATTAAATACTCATCAGACATATGAGAGAAGGTTCTTTGGTGAATGCAGAGCTCGCCTGCTGAAGTCCAGCCACAGCAGGCCTAGGAGCACATCCACACAAGTTGAGCAAGGGTGATGCTCTTATCTTGGGGCTGTAGCACAGACTCTGGGCCCATGGCTAGCTTTGTCTCCAGGGGCTGTGTGCACCAGTTATGTCTCCACTGCTCAACACAGCCATGTGCATATGGATGCCCCAATTAAAAAAAAAGCCTCTGAGGTCCGAAGGGACTGAAGAGATCTGCTGTTTAGTCAGGCTAACAGCTAAAGTCCAGGCTTAACACACCTCACTCCCAAATTCCTTCATGAAGCTCACAGTTGTTCATTATCTGCACATCATTTGCGCATTTTAATGGCTTTTCAGAGTCAGCTCGAGGACAGCACTGAACTGGCTCTGAGCAATTGAAGGAATTTCTGCAAAGAAAGTGTTTTTCTATCTTCTCTGTGCTCAGAAGAGGCTACAGGATCATCTAACATCACTGCTTAACGAGGAACTAATTCCTCTTGCAAGTCTAGCAGCTGCGGTGGAGCTTTGGCTGATCACTCAGGAATATCCAGTCCTGCTAAAAATATTCAGTGTTGAAGATTTTACTAGAGCTTGGTAAGCTCTTACTCATCATAACAGGAACTAGGGGAAAGGCAGGTACTTTTAAAACCACTGTTTCTGATGTGCTCAAGGTTCCTGACAATAAATAAAATGTTTCTGTATGATAGCAACCTCTTACAGAATTCCTAAGCTCTGTAGCATTCTCCCCATAGTATCCTACTCTATGGTCTCATCTGTCTTCCCACCTTTATCCTTGCAAAGATGCCTCCAGACATCTGTTTTGTGGCTGTCTCTATGCTGCAGGGAAACATGCTGTATAATGAAGACTTTTACTGCAGCTCCAGATATTTTATGTAGTAAATAAAGGCAGGAACAGAACCTCATCCTGTATTCACACAATTAGAAGTGATGAATTATACTGTTTGATGTTTCTTTAATGTAAAGAGAAGTATCAGTCACCGAAAATGTATTTAATGAAAGTACAAATGTTAGCAAGAATTGCCATGCACTACCATAAAATTTATAGAATTGCTATTTCAAATACAAAAATAAATGCAAACTTAAGAATAACATGTCTGTGTAAATTAATGCCTAAAAACAGGGTGTGTGAATTTGGACCCCAAAGCCATCTATCTCATGACATAAGAAAGGCTTCTTTGGGAAACTGTTTCACTAATAATTATTTATATTAGCAGATCTCTTTTCAGAGTTAAGTATTCTAAAATGATGAGTTTCATTTTTCAACAAAAGAAATCATAAATAAGAATAATTTGAGGCTAGGCAGAGAACAGTTGACAGATCAAGGTGTTGGGAATGCGTATGCATTTCAATCTAAATCACCTCTTTCAGGAAATACAATCTATTTGTCAGCAATAAAATAATTTGTGAAAGCTTAAAATAGCATTGCATTTAAAAAGTGCTCAAGAGAAACTGAAAAAAGAAGCTATACCAACTGACATTCAGAGGCACAGGTGCCTCTTTAAGCCTACCAAGATGCTTCCCATCCAAAGCCTACATGCCAAGGCGCTGATAGGAGACAGTGCGCATCATCCACATGGTAAGACGTGCCTGCCAGGTGGCCAAATGGCTGATGCATGATTTGCTGTATAATACAAGCATTTCATAGCATGAGTCCCTTGAGTATCCAGGCTGAGAAACTTTCCCAGGCAAGGATTTGGGCTTGTCCACTCTGGACAACCCTGCAGAGGCACTCCCAGAAAAGGTGCATGGCAAGGAGGCCTGGGATTGTACACTACACAACGACAAAAAGTGGAGGTCTTAAGAGTAAGACCCATCTTTCTTGCCTGCAAAGAAAAAGTGATCCAAATCTTTTAAAGGAATTAATATCAGGACACACAAAAATATTTAAGGAAGTATAATTGTATAGCTTTTTATGTTAAAATTCAAAGAAAAGTCTTTGAAATTTTATACTGGCACAAAAATGTATCAGCAATCACAATGTGCAAATTTTATTCTTCTCCCTAAATGTTCAGTTAAACATTGTAGAAATCATGGGCTGTTGAGTACTTCCTCAAACAGAGCTAACTTTCTAATTCATAAATAACATTTAGGGAAACAGCATAAATGAGTATATTTTGCTGAAAAACAAGATCAGGAAAGATTTTGAAAATGTGTTTCTTTGTTTTCTTATTCACCTGTTACTATCTTTTCTTCTTTCCCTTCTTCCAAGTGTAAATTCTATTTAGACTAGCATACCAACATGTAATTACATGTATTTTCATTATCTCGTAATTTGGCTGGGGAATCTACACTGTATGCACAAAATGTTGATTGCCTGCAGCTGCAGACAAGTGATTATTTAGATACACAAGCTAGTTGATGAGATGAACCAGAAACTTGGAGGAAAGTCACTCTCAGTCCTGGTGCTTGGTAGAACAGCTTGAACCCCTGGGGCACACTGGGACTAAAGGGCCCAGATAAACTCATCTACTGTATTTGTTTTGTCATTAGCCCACAATAATATACAATATCCTCGACTGCTTATAGTATAAATATTTACTTCAAAATGCTTCTGCAATGCAGACAGTCATCCAATTTTAAGGATAAGGCAGTGAATAGTGAAGTAATACTGAATAGCATTTATTTTAACCAACTTTACTAACCATCACACTCCTGCTCTTCATTTTTGCACAGCCTCCTGTTTATTTAGCAACTGGTATCTTTGCAAATTAAAGAAGGCAGCCAAGAAAAATGGAAAGCTGTGATAATGATTATTTCACATAGCTTTCTGAATGAGAAAATAAATGTCTGCAATTAGTTGTAACACCTGTGATTTTCAGGTGTCAAAACCACAAAAAACCCAACAAAAACAGCAACCCCAAACAGCTCCCCCCACAACAACAGCAATAAACCTGTATCAAAAGTAATTTAGAAAAGCCATATCAGCCTTCTGAAAAACTAACCTTGCCAGGTACCTCAAACATTATCAGCAACTTGACAAAAAAAGAAAGAAATAGAAGAAAAAACGTAATTCCATAACAGTATTAAAACTCCTGGGACTGCTTTCCCAAGTGCCCAAGTATCTCAAAGCCTTCAGAAACAGCCTGTCCCTATGATCTTGACAAGTCAAGAAATATGAAGTACACAAATGCAGTATTTTAAGGAAAATATTCTGTTAGCAGCAGTAATACAGTAAAACACCTTCTTCACAACAATAAATACAGAAACATAGATTATTTGAGATTAGTATTAGTGGGATGGACAGCATCCTAGGCATCCAGCTGCAATAACATCTCGCCCAGGTCCTGTGCAGCCTACTGAAGTGGATGGCCCTAGGGCTGCTGCTCCGACCCTCAGCTCAGTGCCCTCTTGCCTCTGCATCTTGGAGAGTGCTGCAACCCAGCCTCTGCTCCTTGCTAATGTCACTACAGGCCTTTTAGTCCCATAAAGCCAAAACAAGTAGATGCCTCACTGTGGGTCCGGTTGAGAAACACAGTATTTTGTGGCGCGACCTGCTAAAACTAACTTACAGTGGGGGAAGAAAGTGGAAACAAGCACATATTCACTTGCAGAAGAGGATTTTAATGTCATGAGCAATTGTGCTCTTAAAGATAGCAAAAAGGCAGGATGGTTAGGGTACATTGTTTCTGCCTTCATACAGGAAAACATGGTTGAAGAGATGGCTAGTCAGTTTTGGCAATATTTTCTTTGAATTGTTTTCTTTCTAAGTGAAATGTTTTCCATGTAGTAGATAATACCAAACATGACCACAAATTCTGTAGTTTCACTCAGCTTTGTTTAATTTCTATTCTGGAAACACATATATATAACAGAAAACATGAAAATAAAATCTCATCTGACAGTCATCTGTGTAACACATCCAGGTTTAAGATAGTACTTGAAGCTGAAAATCACTGTAGTAACTCCAGGTACATCATATATATAGTTCACATGAAAAATACCTGAACACAAGAAGCCTTCTTTTTCATTTTTTTATCTTCTTCTTCTCCCCCTCCCCCCCAGGATGCAGGTGATTTTATTAGGTCAAGTATCTGGTTTTGTGGGGTTTTTTTCACAGGGCATAGAATACTGTCAGTGTCGGCATCCTATTTTAACAGCCTGGCTAGAGTTGCTTTAGCAAGATATGAATTTTAAGACCGTGGCATTGAAAGGTCTCATTTTGAACTCTGTACTGAATACTCAGAATGTGATGTGTGTATTACCTATTGAACTTCACTGGGCTTGTATAATTAAATCTGAACCAGTACTTCAGAGGTAATTCCTGTTCTATCTTGCAGTGCATATTTTTCATTGCTTCCTTATTATTTGTTTTCTATTTACACTGAAAAAAAATAGTGTCTAAACCAAGTTGTGCATGCATAACATTATCAACACATTTATCTGTGAAGCTTTACCATTGCAGTTTTAAGAATAGAAAGATTGTATCTGCATATTGTTAATAATTATTAGGAAAATGTGCAAATATAGCAGCCCTGTCCCAGGGTTTGGTAAGTAAGGTCATGGTACAATAAGGGTTGCAAGCTCTGTAAGCATTAGTTGTATTTGCATATGTCAGAACAGTCTGTGAATACTAAGGGCACAAACACTTCACATCTGCTTCTGTTTACTCCCATGCTAACAGTCAAAAGTACAAAAGTACTTTGTTAATTGCTCTGTTACATACTGACTGTTGACACATTCTCCATAGAGCTTTCATAAATACACTGTTGCAAACAAACTACTAATGACTTTGCTTATTTCCAGCCCATCTTTAAAGGAAATCCAGAATATATACACAGATTAATGATTCCTCAATTTAGCAGTGTGTCTTGTTGCTTGCTATTGTGGAGGCTTGTATAAAGGCAGTATCAATTAAGCAGCAATTATCTATGAAGTGCGAAGAGAAAGTGATGATATAAATAAGTAATGTGCATGAAGTGAGAATTTCTGAAAACAACTTGAGGTGAACTCTGAGGCAAGGGCACCGACTAGTGAACAAACCCTCTCCATCTGCTCTTCTATCTGAAACCATTAGAGCCCAATTTGAAGTCTGACTAAACAGCAGTGATACCTGTGGGCCTCCACTGAGATTTTTCACTCTATATGACATGCCCTGGAGAAATTTAAGAAAAAAAAAAGGATGGGAGCTGAGGGTTAAAAATAAGACTCCTAAACCCCACCACTAACAAGCTGATCATATTTAAATCTGTGCTTCAAGTTTCTTTTTGCTGTGGCACTTCAACATAGGAGTATAATTATCTTGTTTTTAGAAAACAACAAAGGAGCTGCAAACCAAACCCACTGTTATAGTTAGTGTGGTATTCCGTTTCTGACAATGGTCTGCTTCTTGCTGAAGGAGAGAGAAAATCTCATGGTGCACCTCAGCTTCCTCAAGCAGCAAGCACTGCTGGTTTCTTGAATGTCCCTTCTGTTCTGATATTGAAATCTGTTGTTCCCCTAAGAACCTGTCCAAAATCGTGCTTTCTCTGCCTCCTGAATCTTTCAGGTGCAGACATTCGTTGCTAGAAATGCAGTGTATTTTATTTCTTTTTTTCTTTTTCATTTCCTTTTTTCCCCCAATTTGTTTTCTTTTGTTTAATTTGCATGGCAGAACAAGATAAAATGGAGCTAGCCTTCTTTATTTTATTTGTCATCACATGTCTGTCTCCTGTAGTTACATCTTTACTCATTTTGATCAGGACAATCCAGAACAGATGACATGACAGTCACCAGGAAGAACCCACTCCTTCACTAATTTAATCTTATTAATTCATTCCTTCATGTCCTAGACATTTAATCAGGTCCAGTGAAGAGTGCTAAAGCATTATAACTAACAAACCATTTTGTGCTTTTTATTTTCTATTTAGTTTCTTGCAAACCTTTGAAGGTTCTTTCCAACCCAAACTATTCTATGATTCTAAGTAAAAGGAATTGGATGTCAGAAATAAGAGGGAGCGCTCCAACCATCCCATCCTAGCCCTGTGGCAGCCAAATATGTCTCCCAAAGGACATTCCCAATGGGGCACTACTGTGCCCTCTCCATGCTGCAGACCATGTATGTGGGGTGAGCTTGCTGCTGACCAGGGACTACAGGGCTGGTGCTCCCTTGCTCCTGCTGCAACTCCTGTGCCAACGAAAGCATGGCATGGCAGAGACAGAGGAGAGCCCAAAATCTGCAGCTGCCTCTGTGCAAATGCTAGGCTTGGTAGAAACTGATTTTGATTATATGTTATATAAGGTCTCCCCAAGAGCCTTCTCTTCTCCAGGCTGTTGGAAGCAGACTTCCAGTAACTAAAGGGAACCTACAAAAAAGCTGGAGCAGGAGCTTTTATATGACCAAGTGATCGGACAAGGGATAATGGTTTTAAACTGAAAGAAGGTAGATTTAGGTTAGATATTAGGAAGAAATTCTTCAATGTGTGTGTGGTGTGACACTGGCGCAGGCTGCCCAAAGAAGCTGTGGATGTCCCATCTGTGGAAGCAGTGAAGGCCAAGTTGGACGGGGCTTGGAGCAACCTGGTCTAGTGGAAGGTGTCCATGCCCATGGCACAGGGGTTGAAACAAGATGATCTTTAAGGTCCCTCCCAACGCAAACCATTTTATGATTCTGTGATATCACAGAATAACATTACTGAAAGCAAGTATTTCTTCAGGCTCAAACTTGTTTATTTCAACTCAGCTATAATGGTCTGTACAATGCTCCTAGAAATCCTTCAAGTTCCTGGTTTGTGGTCTCTGCTTTATCTCATTTTTTAAACTCTTGTCAGATCTGGAAGACATTTTACCATCAGCCAGAGTGACCCAAAGTCAGAAAAAGCATTTTTCAAAGAATTCTAGAATTATGAGTACAGGTCTATCGACATTATTCTCCTGGGTATGAAAATTAGACCTTTCAAAAGAAACCTAAAAGCTCCTTAGCTTCTGTCTCAGCCTTGGCTTTTGGACTCAGCGCTAAACGCAAAACCAAAGCACGGGCTGAGCCAGGGCTGCTCGGCAATTCTGCAGCGGGTGAAGTGGGGAGTCAGCAAACTCTTGCTGTAAAGTGTAGTTTGCAAAAATTCAGGTTTTCTGGAGAGGCCTTCACAATTCAGCCACATTTAAAGAGCCCTTTAGAGAGAGCTATTCCCCTTCAGAGATACCTATTCCCAGGATTTCTGTGGGCTTGAGCCTCTCAGTATTAGAATATAAATAATCCTATGAGTAATACTAGGGAACTGGAAGATGTCAGGTTCTTGGGGTAGTGACTGCTTCAGCAGGGTTTGCTAAGAACATGGGATCCTAATGCTTTCCTGGAAGGGCTCCTTCTGGCAAAGGTCATGACTGTGCTCAGGTCAGCAAAATCAAGTCGGTAAAACCAAGCATATTTCCATTAGAACACTTCTGATCAGTTTTCAGTTTACTTGCTAAATTGGTTTCTTATTAATTCAGATGGGGGTTATTTTAGAAATGGTAAGTGATCAGCAACAGCCAAGTATCTCTGTTGCTTACTTACAATAACGTACCTAATCCTGGGGGTCTTTTGCAGAGTTTTTGTTTAATATTTTTGTTTGTTTGTTTTAAATACATTAAACCCCAGGCAGCCAGAGAACCTTTCTCTGCTTTCAGACCTAACCAAACACCCTGACTCATCAGTCTGCTCTGTCTGTAATGCCCAAAGGTCTGACTGCTAAGGCACTTTTCTTCTAATACCAGCTTTTGGTTCTCTCCTCCATCTCAGCCATTTCTCATTCCAGCACTATTCAACAGAATCTCTCCAACTCTTTGTAGAGTCAGATATACATTTATAGCTTGCATTTCAGATTTGGAAACACTGATGGTTTAGGTTAGCTGCTGAGGTGTTTTTTCTGCTAATTTCTAGAACAGAAGTTTAAAATAAGCAGTCTCAGAAGTCTTCAAACAAACCTGAGAAAGAAAATGTTTTCTCTTCATAAAAAGTATGTGAAAGAGAAATCTTGGGTTTGGCCATGCCTAATTTAAACATTACCTTCACTGATTTTAACAGTTCCTATGGGTTGAGGTGCTTGAGCAAACAATCCTGAACACAGCAAGATTACTACAACCTGTAGTATGCCAGGAAGGCAGGCTTTAGAAGTGAGATTTCGTCATAGGTGTGTGAAGACAGGTAAAGTGCCCAGTGTAAATACTATGTCTCTGTGGGTTCTCACTCTGTGAAATGAGGAAATAATACTTATTTTAGTTTATGAAGTGCTTTGAAGTCCTTAGATAAAAGCACTATATAAAGGAGAGCCTTGAATGTCTTGAAAGTCCTGAATAGATCGGTTTCTACCTCTAAGTGCTGTTGAGATCCTCAGATAAGGTATTTCCTTGACTATAGTAAGCAGTTCAATCCAACCTGCTCAGGGCATCCCTAAAGCACACTGACAGGACTGAGCCCTTCAAAAAAGCACCCCTAACTTGTGACGTATGTCCACCTTGTTAAAGACAAAAAAAAAAAATAAAGGAAGAAGAGGCTTATCCTTTTATGTAGTAATCTAATGAGGAAGAGAAAGGCTCAGTTCCTTTTTCTACCTCAAGGAAATCAGATACGTTTTTTTCCTACCTTTTAGGCAAATTCTGACTATCAGATTATCAAAGCCCTTTCTAGGGACACTCACTTAATTTTATATTCAAATTTAAAATTAAGTAGGTTGGCTCTGGGTCTGGATGTCTCTGTGGATCTAGCATTAAGTGATTCAACTAAACCTGCCTGGAAAGCATATGTCACAGCAAGGAACGTGTCATTCTTCTCTAATATCCCTACCAGCACATATGAAAGCATGTAGGTAGATGGCTCTGTGGCTTTTGGATGCAAATTAAATGAACCAATGATGCGCCAAATCATGATCATATCTCTTGTACTGAACTCATAAAAAGAGATGGCAAAGTGAAAAGTATAGTTAAGAATAAAACAGAATAATAGTTTTCTGCAAATTTTATATGTAAATACCCTTCTTACTTAGATTTGTCTTCACAAAACTGTTAAAGAAAGGTTTTTAAAAAAGAAACATTATAAAGATTATAAGTAGCTGAGTTATAGAGAAAAAAAATCGAAAATTAAGAATAGTTACTAGTCACCAGCATGTCAGAGATACATCAGTGCCCTTATTCTTTATCTACTAAATATTAGTCTTTACTAAAATGTTTTACCTGAGCTACAGATGTGCTTGTCACATTCTTATTTCCAAATTACAGCATTAATAAGTTAAAATGAAATATTTGAGATATTTATAAAGGGGAGGCAAATTTCAAAATGCCATCCCGTGTAACAAAAAAAACTACAACACATAAATTCTAGCTGATGAGAACATATTTTTCATGAAAGTATATGTTCCGTAAGTATTTTTGATATTTTCTTAGTAGGTAGTGTGCAATTACCTTGACAGAAAATTTAAAGTATAGTCAGGTAGGCTGACTTTTAAGTTAAGCATGGTAGAAGGAGAACTGAAACATTCCTTTCCTGTTTTCTATATAACATCTCTATTTTTAGAAGTGCCTGAGTTTCTCAATTCCTGTTCATGTAATTAACTACATTAAGCAAGAGATTTCTCTGGCACTGCTAACAAAATCTGTGTAAAATCTGTCACAGTTATCTATCTCCAAGCCCCTTCAATTAAACCTAACATAATTGGCAATTTGAAAGACGTTTTTTCCTTATAAAATCGATAACATTTAAACACATACATGCAAATAGCTTCAGTTTATGGACAGTTTTTTCAGACACTATTAGGGTGGTTGAGCAGCCTTGGTCTTTGAACGTCATATAGGCAAGGCAGCCAACAGCTGACTGCCCAAAGAACTGGTTTGACGATCACCAGGGTAATCACTTGGTTACAAAAGTATACGATAACCTCAATATTCATCAGGTTGCAATGCTACAGAAATTTACTGTGCACTAAAGGAATAGAAATATTGTGAATCAAAGCATTTAATATTCATTGATTTCTGCTTAATGATTAGTTTTTTTCATTTTCTGAACAACATTTAACAGTCGGGTGGAAGCTTTCATAATACTTTGACCAGACAAGGCATATAACAACTATAATTTAAGATTTCCATCCTTTCTGAGCTTTACCCTTACACCATTTTGCTACTTTAAACACACCATGGCGGTCAGACTTATGTCCAAATTAGTACATTTGCAGATGCTTCCTGGGCTTTTTTCTTGCTCTGCAGTGATCTCCCATTGTTTCTTGCTTTTCCACTGTTAAAACTTGGGTAGAAAACTGACCTGATCTTTGTGGCAGTTTTAACCAGGCCCAGTGTACTGTTTCAGAGCTGAGTCCATCCCTGGTTTTTTTCTGGTCTCTGATACTCTGTTCCTGTAATGCAATTCCTCTAACAAAACCTGCTTTGGGCTTTTTAGCCCAGGTTTATAGTAGTGTTTACCAAGAAATACAGAAAACTGAGGAGAAAAAAGGGGACCTCTTCACTGACATATGTTTAAAAAGGAAAGGAGAATTTGTCTATGCATTCCCCAATTTTCACACTCACAGCTTTCAGTTTCATGGCAATCTTAGTCTATTTCATGCTGGAGATGTGTCAAACTGAGAGTGGAGGGAAAAGGAAGGATTGCTTAGTGAACAGTGGCTAACAACATTATTATATACCTAAAATAAAATCCTCCTCATTTGTAGAGATCAAAGTCAACCCAGGATGTATAATTTTTCATGTTTTTCTCCACATTTACTCAAAAAAGCCCTCTGGATTTGACAGTCAGTGACATAACTGAGGGAGAACTGTCCAAACCTAATTCATTCATTTTCTAGTAATGCTGGTAGGAAAAACCTTGGAGATCACTCCTCTGCTTCAGAAGAGGTGGAGCTCAGCTGCTCATGCTTGTTAACAACTGAAATGAAGCAAATAATTTCCATAAGCTATCTCTTGGTATAATGTTGCCTGTTGGTTCTATTTGTGAATTGTCTGAGCAGATTATGTAGTTTTTGGATTTCTCCATTCCTTTTGAACATTTGGTTATTTCCTCATTGAGTAAATCTTGGTCTAAGACCAGTCACAATTTACTGCACATTCTTGAAACCAGCACTGTATGTTGTTGAGGTCTTCTGCATAGGTGACATTGTACAGGTTTGGGGCTTTTTTAGCTATCACTGAAATAGAAAATTACAGGCCTTATAACTCAGAGAAATTTTGAAGCTGACTTTGTTGAATTAGCAGAGCACTTCACTTCCAAAGGCTGCACTTCATGAATATTCATGGTAGTAAAAGCTGTGTACTTGAACATTCCTGGAAAAGAAATAATGGATTGGCGAGAATAAAGTCAAACTGGAATTTAGCTTAGAATTTGAATATGAATATTTATAAATTTCTTTTTTCCCTAATACTTGGGAAAAAATATGCTGCCACTGTGTTCTACTGTGTTGCCAAAATACACTTTTCTAACTAGGAGGGTTTAGCAAGTCCTTGACCTATGCAATAAAGAAGAAAATTGAAATATCCACATATACTTCCATGGACATTGGATGTGATTGAAAGAAGAGGTGGTTGCTCTGTCCAGAACCACTCTCCCTAATTTTCTGAATGTCCTTTGATGAAGGTATTCAGGAAGTTCAGAACAGCTCATGTAACACACTATCACACGGTGTTATGTGTCCATAACATTTTCATCTCTTGTCTTGTGGTCCATGCTGAGGCCGCGGTCTTATGAACACTTACATGCTCACTCACCTCAGTAGTGTAGCTTTTCTAATCACTTCACTGAAGAATCTATGCCCTGTTATGCTGAAAAAGGGTACATGAATTATTGCAAAATAAACAGCATATATAAATTGGAGTGTTATGCACAATACTAGAGATCTTGCCTACTTCTTTCAACTTTTCCTCTTTATTACCATTACTATTTCCATTTCAAACATGTTCCATCCAGCTCCAGACCACACTGTGTTAGGGTTTTTTTAAACTCACCTATTTATTGCTCATATCCCTTGTACTCTCTCTTTATTTTTGTTAATCAAAATCATCTCTTCTGATTTCCTTAACCATTTATTTTGCTTTGCTTCCTTTCTTTGGCTTCCAGGCCTATCTTTGTACTTGAACTGCTCTCTCAGCCCTCAATGCCATCTGTGTGTTCTCTCCATGGCCTCTTCACTAATCTTCATTTATAATATAATTCATAAATAATACTTAGCATTTACATATCCTTTTACAAATATTAATTAATTAGTGCTCATGTACATGTAGAAAGCAAGCACATTGTCCTCACTTGACAGATGGGGAAACAACAGCTGAGAGGACACTGTCTGCTCTTTGCTTTCATGGTGTCTAGCACAATGGGGTCTCTTGCAGTATTTGGTTTATAGACATTACTGCACCAAATATTAACACCAGCAATGCTAAGTGATTCATTCAGAGCAGAAATCAGAATCAGAATGCAACAGAAGTGTCCCTGCATTTATGTTTGATTCTTATTTCAACACAGTACTAATCCAGAGCATTGCTCTCCTAATGCTATTATGAAGGTACTTTCGTGCTCTCCATCACTGAAGCAGATGGACATCTCCCAGATGTTTGAAAGGAGAAAATCGCCTTGCACAGCAGGGAAGAAAAATACTGCAGAAGTTTAATTTTCAAGGAAAAAGAAACCCTCTCCCCTCCCAAGGGGGGGAAAAAAAAAAAAAGAAAAAAAGGAAAGAAAAGAAAAGGAAAGAAAAAAAGACAAGACAAGACAAGAAAGGAAAAGAAAATAAAGAAAGAAAAGAAAAGAAAAAAAAAAGGAAAGGAAAGGAAAGGAAAGGAAAGGAAAGGAAAGGAAAGGAAAGGAAAGGAAAGGAAAGGAAAGGAAAGGAAAGGAAAGGAAAGGAAAGGAAAGGAAAGGAAAGGAAAGGGAAGGGAAGGGAAAAGAAAAGAAAAAAAGGAAAGGAAAGAAGGAAAGGAAAGGAAAGGAAAGGAAAGGAAAGGAAAGGAAAGGAAAGGAAAGGAAAGGAAAGGAAAGGAAAGGAAAGGAAAGGAAAGGAAAGGAAAGGGAAAAGAAAAGAAAGGAAAGAAAAGAAAAGAAAAGAAAAGAAAAGAAAAGAAAAGAAAAGAAAAGAAAAGAAAAGAAAAGAAAAGAAAAGGCTTTGATAAGCATTTAGGATTAAATATTCTTGGAAGGGTTTTTTTCAGTTTCTAGGACCTAATACAACAGGAAGGGTTGGGAATTTCCTTTTGAAAAGGATTATTATGATTAGTCTTATCACATTTAGTGTCCAGAATCAGGGAGCTGCTTTATCAGGTTTCCTGAACCCCAAAGGCCCACTATATTTACAAGAGTACATGTCTAAATATTGGACATTACTGAATCTATTTGACTAAGTTACTACCAGTAGCACAGCAGCTGCTGTACCGTTTTCTAACCTAACATGTATTTGCCAGCCATATTATCAGATTTACACAGAAGTTGTTGTTGCCAAAAGCAGAGGAGAGGTAAATTCCAACACTGTGACCCTTTGCAATCAAGAAACTTGCATTTTATTCCAGTGCCTCTCCATGGAATGTAAGGGAAAGGGTTCCCAATGAACCTGGAAACTGATGCACAAAAAATGAGTACGGATTCAGTGTTACAGATAACACTGCAAATAGTGAGCCACTGCACTGAAGAGAGGCTCGTGGAAATAATGTTTGGAACAAAATTTTTAAGATTAATAAAAATAACACTATGAGAAGGCCAAAATTTGAGAATTCATACGCCTTAATTTAAATGCATGTATACCTAGAAGCATCCACACACACCTCTTGTATTTTTCACATTAACGCCACTGGGGATTTCCCTGGCAGGGAACTTGATGTTACATCCAAGCTTTGGAAGCAAGCATCGCTGCACTGGGCATAGGTGTCTCACAAAATCCTCCCTCCATGTAATGCTGCTGTCCCCAGTCTGTGTCCCTGCCCCACGGAAGCAGTGCGCTGCCTAAGGGCGCAGCAAAGCACAGCAAAGCGAAGCAAAGCAAAACAAGGGCGGACAGCTGGTGCATCATGCTGTTTATGGCAGGTTTGGGGAGCATTTTGCAGAAGGGACAGGCACAAATTTTAACTATAGACCCATGTCAGTGCAAATCTCACGGATGAGGGTCCGGTTCTATTCTTGCTCTGCTAGAGCTGCCTATCCCTGTCGTAGCCTCAGCTGGAAGAGAATAAAACATAAAAATAAATAAATAAATGAAAAGCCTAAAAAGGGACACGGTTGCAAATACCAGGTGCCATCTAGTGGCTAACGGATAAACTGTCGCTGCGAGTGACACGGACTCCTGACTCTTAATCAACTGCTCATCATACTTTTCAAGTCATGACTGCTGCTCTTTCTGACTCCGGCTGTCACGCTGTGCGTGGAGCACGGAGAAAAAGTGGCTCTGAGAAGAATCATGGAACAGTTTGGGTTGGAAGGGACCTTCAAAGCTCACCTAGTCCAACACCCCTGCAATGAGCAGGGACATCTTCAACTAGATCAGGTTGCCCAGAACCACATCCAGCCTGGCCTTGAATGTCTCCACGGATGGCACATTCACCACCTCAAGAGTGGCCTTTCTCTCCAGGGACCACCAGGAGCCTGTCGGTGGGACTGCCTCTGCCCTCTGCACAGGCTGGAGGTGTGCCAGGGTCTAGCAAGAACCCAGCCAAACTGCATAAGTCTGTCACTGATGGTTAGTGATGTCTGGGAGTTCCTTTGCAGTCTGTTTCGTTGGGATGCTGTGAGCTTAGCCTGCCTTCTGTTGAGGCCTTCCAGTGAAAAAAAATGTTGTTGGAGACTGCTAAGCTCTAGCCCTGTGAAAGAGAAGACAGTTGACTGCTTGTTATGGCCAGGCACATGCTGGGAAACTGCTTTTCCATAGATCGGAAAATTCACCCAGATCCTCATTTGCCTCAGCTATACCTTTGCTCTGCTGTAATGCAAAGGCAGACAGCTGGCTGTGGGACACAGCCCGTGGCTCTCACATGGGTGGCAGCTCCCCAGGCAAAGAAAGTGTTTAGAGTCAGAACCTCACTTGTGGGATGAGAAATCTTCCTGCGGAACCTTGGGACCAAATGGTGAGTGCCTTCCTACAGCCCAAAGGCTAGAAAGACAAACTTTGTGTCATGACATAAATATTACCCTACAAAAGAAGTCTGGGAGACACAGGACTTGTGCTGATGAGTGCTATTTTCCCCTTTGCAAATAAAGGTTTGTAAGGTCCTAGCAAGTATTTCTGGCAAAAAATATACCTTATTTTCTGGGCAGAGTGTGAATACATGTACGTGTTCTCAGGGTTAAAAAATGGCTCTTAGAAACTTTCAGTTAGTCAGAAGCACACAGACAAACCTAAGGATTTTGTTAGTGAAAAATATCTATACTCTGGTTCTGATGAAGATGTCTACCTAATCTCGTAAGATGCTAACTTGACTAAAAACATCTATTTCATCCACAAGTATACACTAATAATTGAAAACATCTTAAAAGTTAGTTTTTGATAAAATGCAGATTTTTTTAGTAACATTTAAGAAAATGCAGGGAAATAAACACATTGGTGAGTCCATAGCTTGTTTTCATGGTCTTGACTGTTGCTATGACCAGCACTTTTTGACCAGTTGCCTCCCACATCTGGAGCAGAGAACCGTCTCTACTGCAGATGCTCCTCTTTAAATGAGAGGTGCCCACATGTAATGCTGAGACCATGATCCTGGCAAGTGGCCATGATGTTATATGACAGCCAAGGAATATATGTCTTCGGGTGGACTACTGCCTCAAAGGAGCCCATGTGAAGAGGTATCTAACTCCAAGCCAGCACTTGTGTTCCACACACCCCCACACCATATGATCTACCACAGGCTTACTCTCAACCTGATGATCCTGACACACACTCCCACCGCATGGATTCTCATACCCTGAAGAGTTGTAAACTTTAATACTAAAGAGAAAACAAGTGAATATCCACATTTTTGTTGTCTAGCAGCCAGGTTGGGACCAGAGATTTTGGGTTAAAAGCAAAAAAAAACCCTCAAACTTCAGCTTCCAAATTCCAGGACCCACTTTCTAATGTATGTGTTCTAACCAATACAAGATAGGTCCCCTTTCCTTGGTTCTTCTCCTGGCTCCAGGACTTCTGGCTTCTTGGCTACACAGTGGTTCTACCTCAGCAACATGCCCAAGCATGGTATATAAGATGAAATAAATTATGAGTTTATTAGCCACCTTCTTTCAAAACAGGAATATATGTATTAATGATTCTTTAGCATTCCATATTCCATATGATTCCTCTTTATTGGTCTTAATAGATTTGCCTTATTATTTTTTGCTAGTACCTTTCCATTCCATCTTCAGTTAACTTCTTCTGATTTGCATTTTGTCCATTTTTCTTTGTTCTATAACTGGTTAGGTTGGAAGTTTCATAACATATTTTTCAGCTTTTTTATGAACCACGTAAAGTGCCACTTCCTATTCTTTTGCTAGTAGGAAAGAGGAAATGTAGTCTTATAAGATTATACAAATTGTTCTAGAAACCACAGGTATTTGACAGGAATTTTGGCTAAAAGCTAGTTGAAACACCCTTAAATCAAAACATGAACTGAATATATGGGATATTTGTGGATGAAGATGTACATCTGGGAGCTGGGAGGGCTGTCTCAAGAGATACCTTTCTGACATTTCAATTCTTAGTAAGCTGCATAAACACATAGATAACAACTAACTGTGGCCTGTCCACCAGTGGTGTTTCCCAAATAACTGGTTGATCTCTTCAGTTTATTTCCATCAGCTAGAGTGACACCACAGACAGCTGCACATATGTTAAATACTTTCCTCATATTACTTTTCCATGTGAGCCGCTGCTGCAATTACCACACCGATGCTACTTGCTCAGTAATGGGAAGGGAGCTTGCCCGCAAAATGTCAAGTGGGGAGAAAGGCAGCTTGCAATTCCGCAACTGTTATGTTGTGGTATCCCCTATGAGATCATTGGAAAACTCACCTATGGAGTTTGATATGTGCCGTAATTACCAGAAACAGTGAAGGGGGCAAAAGCTTTACCTAAAGCTTCTATGAACAAAGAAAAGCAGAATGAGTGTTAATCTTTTTCTCTGAAGTTAGATTGAATTACAGCATAAAAGGCTGACTGCAAACACTTGTTATTTGTGAGTAACTTTACTCACATGAGATACAGATTTAAACCATCCATTTGTGGCTCAGGAGCTGATGGCAGAATAAATTTCTTACTATTTTTAAACAGCAACTTTTGTCATCTAGGTGAAAAAAAGAAGATGCCAATTGAATTATCTGAAACAAATTGTTTCCTTTTTTGAAATTCTTCACTAAAACCAGAAAGTGAGCTTTCCAGGGAGATGCAGTGCAAACACAGGAAGGAACAGCAGGTTCCTCTCTGGGGTAAATTGCTATGCATTGACAACGAAAATAGCAGAATTTTACTACATATCAATAAGCTGGTAACATGCAATGTACAGAGGTATGTGTGTTCATGCCTAGATCTTGATTCACTGTTCTAACAAGAAAGATCATGTATACAGTATAGATGACACTGAAATTTATAGGCAAGGATAGGAATAAGTTATTGTATAGACTCACACATATTCTTTTCCCTTCTGGCAACCCCGTGGGAGTCAATGTTAAGAAAAACTGTAGCTGTGTTTATGCCATTACAGGCTTAACATCCTCATGGCTTTTATGAATACCAAACGAGCTTCATACCAGTGAAAGCAGGTCACTGTTAAGTTCTATTTTCTGCCAGTGCACCAGCTGACAGAAGGGATTTTTTCACTTCTATCCATGTGCACAGGCACACTCTATGTCAGCCTCACTGGAATCATGGTCCATGTAAATTGCTCATAAAAAAGGCTTAGAAGATGTGCCTGGTAAGCCTAATGGATAAAATCATTACCTAAGGAGAAGTTGCAAAACTGTGCCTTTGATGAGGACGATCAGGTGCTAAGTGTGCAGCCTTATCAAGACTGAGGAAACAAAAGTTGTGCTAGATGCAGGATCAAAGAGAGGATGTTGAAATGAAAACATCTACCACTGCTGGCCATGAAGCAAAGACTTGGTGTAATGCGAATATATAAGTAGCCCAGTATAAATGAGAGTGGAAACATGGAGATGAACAAGTACTCCCAGAGAAGGCATCTGGAGTTGAGCCGCTCACCTTGCCACAGGCAGGTTGGTCTTTAATTCTTGCGCTGATCATTACTGGTCAAATTGTGTTAGAATTGTGTTTGTGTGCATTAGACTTGATGAAACCTTTGCCCCAGAACTGAGTCTGTGATCACTCTATCAAGATGTAAGACCTTTTTCCTGTATCCCTGCTGGCACTGAGGTGCTTGAGACCTTGACACGTATTTAATGAACTCAATGGCATATCTGAAAACAGCAGAAACTGTAAAAGCTGTATTGATCAGGAGCCAGCAGGAGCTCTAATGAATCCATATGACATCCTGGTGCATCTTTTTCCAGAGCTTTAGTCATGAAGATTTCCTCAAAAAAAGTGTGAAGCACTCCAATGACTCCTGTGTCTGTCTTTCCTATGGTTTTAGAGAGTCCTGGATTACATTCAGTGGGAAAGTTTTCACTTTTTTCTAAATACAATTGTCCTGGCACTTCAAGTGTATTCATTTAATTAAACATTCATGTGCTTTATTCCACAAGATCACTAGGCTTTTCCTAAGTGTAAGACAAAGGACAAATTATCTGAAATAGTCCAAGAGTAGGGTGTGTTCCTAGAGACTCAAATATCTGATGTCTTAGTGATAAAAGCATACAAACACACAAAGGAATAAATAATGAAGTAAATATAAAAGCACTTAAAGAGCATGTTGGTGAAAGACTCAAATGATATAAGGGCACGTTGAAAAGAACAGACTGGTCTTTAGACCATGATCAGTACACATGTCACTGAGAAAGATGTAGTTTAAGCATTTTCATGTAGCTTTTATTCTTTTCTCTCCATTTCCATTTTTCAGCTTTTTGCTTGGAATACTTCTCTGCCAACTTGGACAATCTCTTCTTAGAAATCTAGTGCAAAGTGGCCATCAAACCATCCTTTATTGCAACTGCAACAGGAGCCTTCAAAAGTTGACTCATCCCATTCTGATACACTTATTGAAGGTACATGGGGTGTTTTCAGGCACCCTCATGATTGCCCATTGTTTCATATTTGAAAAGAAGAAATTACTTAAAAACACAAGATGCTGAGAAACATTATGCAAGTCCTTCCTGTATTTTCTTATTTCTATTTTTTTCTAGTACCCATCTATCCTCGTCTCATTGGCATCTAATATGCATTTTTCCTTACAATCTGAAATCTATTAATTTGTTTCTTTTCTATTCAATTTCATGTTCTGAGCAGGGTTCCACTTTTCTTTTTTCCTTTTTTTTTTTACCATGAAAATGAGAAGTGAAGATTTATGAATGAATTTGCAGACAGAATGTGTAAAAAAATCTGACTTCCTGTCAAATTTTATGTAGGGATTTTTTTCATCTTTTTTTGTAAGGAGGAAAATGTTGGACATGCACCAGGCATGCCAAGGCACTGACGCGGTGAATGCTGAGGAGCAGCAATGTGTGGCTGTGAGTGCCTGGGAGCTTGGGGAGGCAGGCAGCCAGGCAGCCCATGGTATGGGCAGCGGGGAGCCGGGGAAGGAGCCAGCCTGCAGAGCCAGGCAAGCTGCCAGCCCCTGACCCATGGGCTGGAAGGCTGGTGAGAAAACTCAAAAAATGGCTTGATTTCCTTCAAAGTTTTTGATGGAATTGACAGGTTCCAGTGAAGTGTTTTGATTCATTAAATCAGAATTTAATGATGGAGAACCATCTTGCTGGCAAATTTCTGACTGACTGGAAATCTCAGCTTTGTTGTGGTGATGTGTCCTGCAGAGTACACACAGTTTAGGAACAGAAAGTGCTGGACTGTATTCTTTAATTCAACAACAGTTCCTGTAATTCAACAAAAGTTATTTTACAGAGAAAGCTACCCAAATAAGAGATAATTCGGGGCACGACAGTCATCTACATTTTCCATTTTAGAAGTAATTATGCCAGAGATAGTCAGTTTGAGGTTTATTTTTAACTGATGGTCAATATAAATCATCACCTTTAAAAGTTAGAAGCTGCATTGCAGCTAAGAGTTATAAGCTGATGTTACAGCCAGCTGTAGACCAAGAAAGAACATTCTGCTTTTCTCTGTAGTTGCAGGTCCTAAACACACCTTATGTGGGATCATAGCTTACATGGCCGCAGCATGACTCAGGTCAGAAAGCTGGTGCAAAGGCCGGTTGTTTGGTTTGGTAGCGCAATTTTGTCCAGATTAGCCAGATGGGCCACTTCACCCTATGTTCCCTGGCTGCTGGACCAGGAGTTGGGGAAATGGGAGCAGCCTATGGACTAGTAGCCACATCCTTGTAGAACGGCTAGCCGCTAATACGTGTCTGCAGTACGGCTCTATCCCTGCATACGCAGGCAGCTACTTCTGAAAATTTACTGATGTTGTCCCCAAAACCAAAAAGTTTTTCCAGAAAAATGACTCCTGGTATAATTTTAAATGTTTGCAGTCTCCTTTGTCCCTAATCTCTCACAGTGCAGTGGCACACTTTCCTACATTTTCTCAAACCAATGTCTATGATTGCAGCTGGAGTGATTATTTATTATTAATACTGAGTTTACTATCCCACTGAATTCTTTGAGACAATGGACTGTTAAGTAGTATGAGGCTGACTGAAGTGTCTCCGCCATTTAGGGGTTAGCAACTAAATGGCATTATATAATTTGAGTCAATTTCTGTCCAAGATTCCAGGGAGTGAACTCATCAGGACTACTCATTGTTAAAGGAGTGCCTCAGGGTTTAGTACTTTGACTTTATTATTTTTTCCTTTAGCTATTCAAAACCTTGGTTCATTTGTAGGAAATGTTAATTATCCTTTCTGTGCTGATGTCCCACTGCTGTTTTATAAGCAGAGCTTTGCTTGTACAACTTCAAAAGAAATCTTCAAACTCAATATTACCAAGTTTGAATATTATCTAATTAACCTCCCAGTCTGTCATGCCTTGTTGGTTATCATGAAATAATCACAGCCCCTCAGGTGTTGAAACTCTAGATGCAGCTAAGTGCCTCTAATTCCCTAAGGGGGTGATTAGCTCATGATAACAATGCTCCCTTGAGTTGTTTTATTGCTTTTATAAAAAGACTTTATTGTGGGGGAAATGTTTATTTTTATGCAGGAAGAAGATGGAGCTGACAGTTGAGGCTGGTGAGTGACTGTAGCTGCTACTCCTGAGCCGTGGTGCAAGCCTTGATACATTTGTTCGTTTCTGATGCTCCTTGGACAATCACAATATGCTGGCTGGTAATTAAGCTCCTGCTGAACTCACAGTGCGGAGAGAGAAAATAAATACTTCTGGTCCTGCCAGAGGTGAGCAGTTAAAACAAAACAAGACAAAGCAAAACAAAAGGTTCCTTCTGCTGCGGGGATCATAACCTCCAGAGTCTGGAGTACTTTGATGCTCTGGAAGACACTGGATCAATTTCTTTGTGTTGTTTCCCAAAGAAAGATCTTTGTCTAAGTACAGAAAATGGAACATTCAAATCAGTAAGTTAATAGCTGGATATTTCTTACAAAATAAGTACAATTAGAAAAACTTATAAGCATTAAAAGCCCAAACATTTCAATCAATAGGTTAATTGAAGCCTCTGAGCATTGATTTGACAGCTTAAGTTATCTAGACTTTCCTAACCCTAATGCCTTCAGATCTTTATCTCTTTTCCCACAAAAGCTATACTGCAGAACACTGCTTTTAGAGTGCCTTCCTGTACAGAGCCTTATGAGAAATGTTGTGCCTTCCTGCCAAGCTGTCCAGCCCCTTTTCATGTAAACAAAATGACTCTAGTCTGAAGACATGCGTGCATGAGACTTGCCTAATGACAACCTGGTGGTTGATTTTTTCACAGAATTATAATGCTTGGTTACAGAATTGGTTCATTAACGATGAAAGGAGAAAAAAAAGTCCTTAATTGACTAAACAACAGTTAAAAATTGTAGGGTTTTGTCTCTTTTAGAATGACCACAGAAAAAAAAATAAGCCAATTTGCACAACAAACATTCTCTGAAGAGCTGCTGCTATAGCTAATGATATAAAACTCTGTCAAGGATGACTAATGTGATCAGAATGTCTCATTCTGGGTATCATTGTGATGGCTTTTATTTAGAGCTAAATTTCTAACATTTTTCCTATTTTTAATACAGAAAGCATTCTCTTTGTATTAAAGAAATTCTTGTGAGAATTTCTAAACCTTAGGTTATTGACATACACATTCATCACTGGCATATGCTCCTAGCCTCATCTTGTACTTTTGTTTCAGATAATCCTTTGTTCTTTTGTGGTAGTGTCAGACCTATAATATCTTGCTTCCCTTTCAGAAATTATCTTCTGTTAAAAACCAGTCACTTCACCGCAGTAGATTTATGAAAGGTTCAACATAGAGACTGATCAAGTCTATATTTATGCAAAGTCATTTGGTCATAGCCTCTCAACACTCGTCTGTTAACAACATCATATCCATCAGGTAAAATACACCCAAGAAACCTCAAAATTTACTTTCAGAGGCCAATGCAACAAGCTTCAGAGTAAGTGATCATAAGATTCACCAATTTTTTAGCAACTTCTCTTCATATGTGTCTTTATATATTTACATAATTGACCATACTCTTCTAGTTCCAAGAGCTCTTTCTTGATAACTTTAGATGTAAAGATAATCCTCAATATTTGCTTTTCAAGGCAAAAAGTTTTGAAATCTTTGTGTTGTCTTTGCAACCAACATGTAATGTGCAAGGGAAAACAAGCACCTAAGGACCATTATCTTCACAGCAAATGGCAATTAATTGTGTACGTATGCAAAGGTAAGAAGGTTTGCATGATAGATAAGAACAGGATACTTGTCCAAACAATTCATAATCTCAGGGTTGGAATAAGAAAATCAGTTGTGTGATTCAATATTCTTTTTTTATTTATTTATAAAATTCATCTCAGATTTTAGCATCAATGTTTGGCAAAAGACTGTTAAGTTTAGGTGTTAAGGCCACCTATTTTAATCCTTTCTGTGTCATCTTGTTACTGTTAACTATTTCCCGCAAGTACACAGCAGCACACTCACCCTCTCAACAACGACAACAACAAAAATAAAAATAAAAGAACGTTTGCTTTAACAAAAATGTATTTTTTGTCTGAATAAGACCATAGTAGCCAACCTGGCTATTTCATGACTGTGGTTTTGGTAGTATTCAGACAAGTATTGGATCAAAGTGTTAAAACGTCTTAGAGTATTAGTGGAAAAGGTAACTCTGAAGAAACTCATACACAGTATGTAAGCACATTTTGTTTCCTAGGTAACAACTCTTGGTGATAACAGTCACATATAAAAGAGCTGCACATGGGAAGCCATTTGCAGTGTACAACTTTCACTGGAGAACAGCACTGCCTTTTTTCGTAACATCATCATTTGGTATACCATCTCTTAACTACAATATAAGCAATCATATATAACACCTCTGCTGAGCATTCTTGTAACTCAGGGTGAGTTCTTGTGCTGAGGGTGGTAATTGTGAGAAAAGAAAAAAAGGGAAAATTTGGAGATCAGTTGGTGATCAGGTTGCTCTGGAGGCAAAGCTCTAGGTGCTTCTCACTATTGTCAGACGAGCTTTGATTACAGCACAAGCTTCCCCACTGAAAAAGAGCAGGAACAAGCCAGCAGATCTTTCTGTGATTCTTCTCTTCAGTAGTCTATATCTTATCTATACCTAAATATATCCTGTATAATAAATATTACATTTTATTATATTATATTATATTAATATTATATCATATATAATATAATATTACTAAATATTATTATTAAATATTATATAATATTATATTATTATATTATAATAATAATTACATTAATAATTTGACACTTGGGTTCTCTTTTCCCACGAAAGAAGAAACAAAATATTCATTTGAACAAAAATTGGTATTTTACATAACAACAATGAAGGAACTTGCATCTAGTAAATCATAATGTACAGTTTCATTCCACTAGTGGTTCTCATAGAAATTCAACATTTTCTTATAAACTAATTTTCTTTTCCAACCATGCAATGGAAGTTATTTTTCATATCCTAATATCAATCAGAATTAAATATTTAATTCAATAAATTATTATTAATTGTTATCCTATCATGTAAGTTCCAAGAGTGCTCTGCAACAATTTTTTCTGTGCCTGTGTGTATGTTTTCATATACATTTATGCTTCACTGTAAGTGAAAAAACATGATTAACATTGAAAACAATATGCAGGCATTTTTGTGATTTTTTTACTGTAATGAAAATATTGTCTCTTAATGAACCTTAATGAAACAGTACTTTACAGTACTTTACACATGGTGTGAAAAGTTGCCAAGAGGTGTAAAGCAATTATTATGACAAAAAGCATGAGTTTTGAAGAGCCATTTCTCTTGTGAAGAGTGTGTGTGAAAAAGCAGAAGAAGTCCTTAGGGAAAGAATTAATTTTAATAAGCTTCTGTGCATGCTCAAAGACTGTATAAATCTAGGCTCCAAGTATAATGTGTAATACAATAATCACCTAGAAATGCAACTTGAAATAGCAGCCTAACCGTCTTGTCTGTGAACAAAGCTAAGTTGCCACCGCTGAATGATGAGAACGTCATGCTGGAGAGGACTCAAATGAAGGTCCCTGCCATGTTCCTCTCTCAGAGACTGATGCTTCCTCCCTGGGCTACCCAGCTTCTCACAGAAATTGCTTTGCTGCTTTTCTTCGCTTTCATGATTGCTGCCATATTTCCTGGGGAGCTGTACCTTGTCTGTGCAGTTTTTGTCATGGTATACCTCTGGAAGATGAAGGTTCAAATGGGTCCTTGCTAAAATCAATACATGAAATTAGATAGCAAATAAAAAGGTGAGAAAAAGCATTTCTAGAATCACTCATAATGTTGTCCTTAGCAGGCTGTAGCTTCTGCTTTTCAGAACTGTCACTGTGTGATACCAGCAGAATCTTATTAGAAGGGGCATAACTATTGGTCATGAAATTCCTAGGAGTTAACAGATATAACTGTTATGTATTTGGAAGGTTCATGCATCCCTATTTGCTGGTGCCTGAAGTACCTATGTACAAATTCCTACTGTGAAGAAGCTGCCATGTGTTAAGTTCAGTCCTATCAACTGACTAATTTAAACCTTGTGGGCAGTTTGAGTCATTCATAAAAAAGTAATGGGGTATTTCTGACTGGAGAGTTTACTGATACAGTACAAATATAGAATCATAGTATCCTCCTAGACTGCTGAAAAAAATACTGTCTGCTCTCTACTGTCTCCCAGGAAGAAACACCCTGCTGTCTACTATCTCCCATATATTTGTCCTCTTCATGAATTGTTAAGAGTGGGGCTGCTAAAGTTGGAAGTAAACTGTAATATACTCCAGCACAGTGAAGAAAGCCTGTACTATTAAGTCTAATATGAGTAATCAGTAATAGAAGATTCCTGTTTCAAACACCCACAATTTTTCTCAAAGTTCGACCATGTAGGAATTAAGGCAAAGAGAATTGTACTGGAAAACATATTTCAATAACATTCCTTCATTTCTCTCTCAATTTAAGTAGCCCTGCAAAGGTTCTCTGCCTGGATTCCAGAGGTCCTTGAAGCCAGCTGATCAAGTACATCCAGTTCATCTCTAGCACTGCCAGCTTCTGGTAGTATTGCTTGAATGCCACTCAAATAATTTGTGTGTTTTCTGGTCACTGTCTTGCTGCCAAGCTTCATCATGACAATAATTTTTCTCTGTATATAATTTTCGCTATGTAGCTGCACTTTTGCACTTCCCATTAATTCATTTTCTTTACTTTTTCTTTCACTCTTATCCACTTGTCACTCTATGTGTGACTGATTTTAATTGCCGTGGCATTCCCAGCTTGATGTTGCTTTGGATTGGTGCCCAAAAGGTGTATTTTCAAATAGAACAACAGAGCATTACCAATATTGTGAAGCAGACCCATCTGAGGAATGCAATAAACTAGAGGGGAAGAGCGTCCCACACTTTTCTCACAAAAAGACTTCATCTATGCTTTGTGTGATGAAGGTAGCTCAGATTAAGTGGGCCACATCCAGTGTGGTTCATGACCTGGATCTGTTCAGCCATGGAATGATAGACTCATAGAATGTTTTGGGTTCAAAGAGACCTTAAATATCCTCTTGTTCCATTCCAACTCCCTCTGCCATGGGCAGGGACACCTTCCACTAGACCAGGTTGCTCCAAGCCCCATCCAACTTGGCCTTGAACACTTTCAAAGATGGGGCAGTCACAGCTTCTCCAGGCAACCTGTGCAAGTGTCTCACCACCCTAACAGTGAAGAATTTCTTCCTAATACCTGATCTAAATCTACCATCTTTCAGTTTAAATCCATTTCCCCTTTCCTGTCACTACATGTGTTACATGGTGTTACACCGTTCAGTTTTTGGTTACTCAGCTCTTAGATGCTCTGTACTATGGGATATTGGATCCTTCCAGGCAGGTTCTTCTCTGCCTATCATTTATGTCTCCAACCAGCTGCATGACTGCTGTCGCAAAGGAGATGAACTAGTTCACACAGCAGTGATGTCTTGTTGGCATGTGATTTACTTGGATGGGCATGTTGTCTAGACTGCCAGCTGGGGAAACAGGAAATAAGTTAGGCATTTACCTCATAGTAAAAAGACCTCTGAGTAGCATCTGAACCTAAAAATATAATTTGTATTTATCTTAGCATATTTCGCAGGCATTCCAATAGATACTCACATAAAGAACAGGAAATGGCTCTGAAGAACGTCCTTAGAGAAAACTGGGAAAGAAATTTGAACCTTATCTACATACAAGAAGAGCTTGAAATCATGAGAACAGAAACACACACAGTGAAGGACAGGCATGTACAAGTGACTTCACTACAGTAAAATGGAGAAGACTTCTGAGCATATAAATGTTAAAGGTTTGGAATAGCTAAGAAACTGGCAAATGAGATAGCATGCCATCAGTGTGCCCTTGGTGTGTCAGCAGCAGCAATAGGCTAGCTTGTCATTGTCTGTTATAAAAAGAAATAACTCATGGCCTTTCAAGCCTGAATCAAATGGGATGTATTTATGAATCAGAATATTATATTGTTTGAAAAACTTCTCTGCCAATTAATGTACTGGCAGCAGCAGGAGCTGATTGGCTACTTCTGTGACTGCTTCAGATTCTCGTGCAAGAGTGACACTTTTCCTAGAAAAGGTTTCAGTGTGTTTGCTTTCTGGTCAAGTTACTCACCAGTGTTACTGCATACTTTCATCCCTCGAAGGCAAAGCTTTGAATAGCCAGATCAGAAAATAAATTGTGGGTAGGGTTAAAATCCTAAAGCCAAAATGAAGCTCTGGGTCCCCTTTCCCTTTATCCTCTAGCCTGCTCAATAACCTGAGAGGTACCAAAATCACAAGCATCATCAGTTTCTCCGTGAGAATGTCCTGTCTGTTTGCTGTTCTGTTTCTGACCACAGCTGCAGCTCCATGCAGTGCAGCCAACATCTCTTTCATGCCTGGCCCATAAATGATTTTCCATTCCTCTTCTCTTCAGAGCACAATTTATTAGACACTGTTAGATCAAATCTAATGAATCTCACTCTGAAAAAAATTCTGCTTGAAGTGATCCTCCCCAAAGCTCAGTGGTTTCTGTAGTCATTTGCCATGTGGGAAACATGCACACAGTTTTGTCTAAGGGGATGTGAACCTTCGTTTCCCAAGACATTTTCATAGCCACTAGATTGTCAGCTATCTTTAGGTGAAATACTCTTCAGGACAGTCTTCTCCATCCTTCATGTCAGCTTCTAATGTCCTTGGGCACTTACTGTCCTAACCACTAAGTCACACATACATGAAGTCACACTTTCTCTGGCTCCAAGAATATATAACTAGTACATGCAGACAGAATCAAAATGTTCTGCTGCCCTCTGTCATAGCTTGATTAATATGTGCTTCCTTAGGACATGATGTGAATTTAAATTATGAATGCCTGGATAAAAAAAAAAAAAAGAAAAGAAAAGAAGGCAGTTTATGTCACTCTTGTTTCCTATGGTGCTTTGGAAAAGAGACTTTTCTCAATTTCCAAGGCTTATAAATCTAGGAAAAGTACAGTTTGAAGAGAAATGGCATCTTCCATCAATAGCGTTCAGCATGTGACGAATGCACAGTCTGAAAAACACTCTCCATCATTCAGCATTTCCCTAGGGGATCTTAAGCAAAGCTTTTTCAATTGGTCCCTACATTCTTCAAAACAAGCCCATGTCCAAGGAGAGTGCTAGATTGCATGGACAAAAATTGTCCATAAAAGTTTATACTCCAGTGCATCCACTACTCACGAGAAAGCTGAATGGAGTGTGATAACATCATTGAAACAGAGTGCATTTAGTTCAGATATCAAAAGGTGTGCTCTGAAATATATATGAATTCCCTTTATAAATAACTGATAACTCTTTATTCTTAGCAAAAAAACCCCACCCGCAACAAATTTCAGTAGAAAATGAATTATATGTTTTAGACAGTATAAATCAAGGTCTTCAATTAGGATGCACCTTCAAATGATGGCTGTGTAAGTGTCCTGGTTTAGCAGTAGCAGTCATTTTTTCTACTGGTGCAGTGCTGTGTTTTGACTTTCAACCTGGGAATAATACTGATAAAGCCGACGTTTTCAGTTGCTGGTCAGAATGTTTACCCTGACCAAGGACTTTGTGAGTCTCATGCTCTGCCAGGGAGGAGGAGAAGCCGGGAGGAAGCAGGGACAGGACACCTGACCCAAACTAGCCAAAGAGGTATTCCATACCACAGCACGTCATGCCCAGGATGTAGAACTGAGAGTTCCCGGAAGGGCTGGATCATGGCAGGGTGGGGGTGAGGTACCAGTTTGTGAGCGGTTGTATTCTCTTCCTTGTTATTTCCTTTATCATTATTACTATTAGTGGCAGCAGTAGTGATTTGTGTTATACCTTAGTTATTAAACTGTTCTTATCTCAACCCGTGGGAGTTGCATTCTTTTGATTCTCCTCCCCGTCCCTCCAGAAGCGGAGGGAAGAAAGGTGGGGGGGGAAGTGGACTTCGTGGTTCTGATTTACGGCCTGGGCTTAAACCACGACAGTAAGCAAGTTTAACATACAAAGAAACTGGTAAAATTTGAGAGAAAATTAAAGAGAAAAATATCACAGTGTAATTTTTTGGCACTCAATCCTCTACTGCTATGAAACAAGATGTTCAAGAAATTGAGTTATGTTGCCACGGAACGATCTTGAGTTTAGATGTGCCAAATTGTACAACTGCAGAAATCCCTCCTCCCTTAGCAGCCTGGTCCACAGGACTGAGGTGCTCTTATTCATAGAGTAAATTCTCAAGTTGGATCATTTGTGTTGAAAGTATTAAAATGGAAATAATAAGTACTGATTTGCAAGAACAAATATTTATCTTCTCAGGAAAATGTTTCAGGGGAACCTAGGCTTGACTTTTTTGGTTTGTTCAGAAGGTATAAAGTGTAGTTAGTTCTTGGTAAGAAACAGTGATCTCAGAGTAAATGAGGACCGTCTTCAACACTTGCATCTAATACTGAAACTCTTAAAAGATATGGTTCATGTGTTATTCCAGAGAACTGCTGAGTACAATAAAAACTAATTTTGTCCCTGCAAGGAGGGTAAGAAAAAATTTGGGCATTGCTATCTGTTCTAATCAACGGTTTTTATGGGAAGCCTAACTTCTTCATGACTGGAAAGCAGAAATGGGTGATGAGTAAGCATTGCAAGCAACCTGAACAAGAAATACTTTGAGAACACACCAAAAACCTGAAGAGGTTTTATCATTTTAATATGAATTGAATAAATACAATTATTCTTGATTGCTACCAATTAAGTGTTTCTGATATTTTATCATGGAGCAATTATTATTGAACTACAGATGAGGGAATGAATTTGAAAGTCTGGGGATTTTTTTCTGCATATCCATGCTGAATATCCAGACATTGAAGTTTGTGGGAGCTCTTTTGCTCTGCTTCTCATCCAGCACATTTTAGTGTCAAAATGCTATACTTCAAGCCTATTGGTTAAACAGTTCTAAGAGGACCCTGATCCATGAGATGTAAATGGGGTTTTGCTATTTTTTGTTGTCCACATTCTCAGTTTTTTCTTGATTTTTACATTATTTTTTATTGATTTTTACATTATTTTTTCTTGATTTTTGCATTATTATCTTGGGCTTTCAGCCCAGGACACTGAGATTGCCCACCCAGCGTGGGATAAGCCCATTTAAAATTTCTCAGTTAGGTGTCTAAGGGCATCTGTTGGTTTTGGTCTGGATGTGCTGCCCCCCCTGAAAATCTAAAATAACAGCACACATCCTTAGGCACCAGAGAATTAAGCGGTTCCATTCCAGTGTTACTGGACTTTGAGTATTTAAGTTTCATTGGAAAGTAGTCTGCTAGAACAGAAGGAAAACAGAATGTGTCGGAGTAACGCTATGAAATGCAACAGGGTGTCTCAGAAAGCCCACAAAAAGATGATACTATGCTACAACAGTTATACATTAATATCTGAAGGGCTTGTTTTCTTTTAGTCAAGTTAAATTCTTTGAGTCACGTTAAATTCTGTGAGTCACTTTAAATTCTGTGTATTTTGTATACTTATATCTCCTTATGTTTGTGGGCCTCATTTTTCAATTGCAAATACCTATTTTACATAGCCTGAACTCTCTCAGATGCATAAGTGTCACTCCTATTGTGTACTGGTATAACCAAAAGAACATTAGGATTTGTTGTGTAAATGTGAGAACATGCCATCTGTTTGGCAATGGGAAGCTGAAAACTGAGGGAAAACATTAGAGGTGTTAGAACACCTACCAGCTGGAAACTGAGGGAAAACACAAGAAGAAATAAAATATCTGCCAGTTGGAAAACAGAAAGATACAGCTGGTTGCAAAATGCCTGCTTTAAGGGTGCAAATTCAGACAGCAAGCTGCAGAAAGACATGCTGGGAAAAACCTCCTAAAGACAGCCTTGAACTAGAAAATTAGTAGATGTGAGGAGATTGCTGGGAAGGTGATCTAGAAAACATGTTTTTTACTGTGGTGTAGATACCACTGTTCTCACACATTATATGTCTGTGATGTTTATATTCCCAGACAAAAGCCAGTAGAAAGCAATATTAAAGGAAGGAACAATATAACTTCAGTAGGAAAAATTAGAGAGGCATTGTCAACTCCACAGTGATCTCTGTATGGTTCAGTAATTAATAACTTCAGAAGCAGAGAAAAGCACTCTACTGTTCCTGTTTATTTGATGGTCTTGATTAATTAAAGTACAAGTTTCCTTTAAAAACTCAAGACTGCCTTTAATTTTAACACTAAGTGTGGCACTTTGTTCTTCAGTAGCTTTACACAGTGCATGCAGCCAGTTTTGCTGATTGAAGAGGTTTAAAACATAAGGCAGGCTGTGTGGACATTTAGTAGCTGACTACAGCAAAATTGGTTAATGAATAGTATCATCTAAATGAGGCAGCAAGCTGAAAGACTCATAATCTCTCCCCATGCACAAATTTTAATTAAATAATTATGATGTCCTTGTTGTAATTATTTATCAGTAACTATGCTCCTGAGTATTGTCTCTTTTGCTTTCATCTGTTCTGTCAGCTCAGCTGTACAATGAAAAAATCAGTTTCAAAGATCTGGTATGATTAATTCTTATTACCGAGGGCCCTATTCTGCTGCCATTATTCAACCTGATTAGTACTTTACTGCACAATTAGTTACATTGAATTCAGCAGTTCTATGTGTGCATTTAGGCACTGCTCAAAGGGGTGGCAGAATCGGACCTCGACTAGCAGCAGATTTGGGGCTGATGGTCTAAAAGCATTTCTAAGATACCAATTCACATTTTCTTCCTGTTGGTGAGAAGCCAATCAAGAAAAGAACTATCCCTATGAAAAGAACTATCCCCATGAAGGCTTCAGGTGCCTCTGAGGCTAGTTCAAATGCTTAGTGTCTATCCTTGCACTTGGGGATATGGAAAAACACAGCAACCAGAGTCTTCAACTTCCTGCTGAAGTGTGGGTCCTTTATGCTTTCCTTCTAGCAGCAAAGCCAGGCTCACTCTTCTGTTTAAAATTATTGGTCTTTTCTTTAAGCAGCAGCCTGGTTGATCAAGGACTGGTTGAGGCTGTGGAAGACCCAAATTCAATGCTGCCCTCACCCTCAGGGGGAGAATAAAGCATTTTCCCATGTTACAGAAGACTCTTCAGAATTATGAGAATAGTTCTCGATGTGGGCTACTGTGCTATGTATCAGCAGTGGAAACTGCAGTCACACAGGTGTGAGCTCATGTCAAGTTCCTCTGCAAGTCTCTGTGGCTTCAGTTTCTTGGCATCTTAGTAGCTATCAATAAGATTTCAGTTTTAAAATAAAATTTAAACAATTTCCTTAAGCTGTTTTCTTTTAACAGGTAAACTGCCTTCACACATAAGAGTGCACGAATACTCAAATCCCAAACACGGAATTATCTCCTGCTGTGACACAATGGAGACCAAATAAGCCGAATTGTATAAAGAGAAAAACCCACATCAAGGGCTGAAGGGCAAAATGTGGTATTGTAATCAACAGTGTTCCTGCCAGGTCTCAATCAGATGGTTTGGTTATTGTTAATATAGCCCTGCTAAATTGCAGCAAGACGGCATCAGTAACTGCATTGCCTCAGCCAACTTGGTTTGCTTATGCTTATATGGCATTTTATTGCTAGCTTGCAAATCCCAAAATGAGCAATGAAAGTGGCAGAATCAAAGAAAATCTACGGACTACTTTAACCAGTGATGAGTTTTTTCAGCAAAATACACTGCTTTGTTAATGTGTGTGTCATACTTGTAGGAATCTGCTTTTATATTGAAGATGAAATTTCTAGGCTGGGGAAGAGAAAGAGCAGGAGTACTGCCTCTTGGTTTCCAATACCCAGCTGAGCTGGGACATAGACTTGATACAGGAGTACCCACTCCCAGGCAAAACCCCAGTCAGCATGTACAGTCATGCTTTTCCTTATCTGACAATAAGAATTTAGATGCTAGCATAAGGCAGTAGGATACCTAAATGCCAGCCAACAGTTTACTAAAGCTACACTGTGATTAATATGAGGTCAAAGACAGATATACAAAGAATAACACAATAATATAAAAGACAAACAGCTAATACAGATCAAAGTCAGAATATAGTATAGTTTTCTCTGCAGTTGATGTGCTGCATTTTCTTCAAGACTGAGTTTGCTTCTTGAAAGCAAATATCTAAATATGAAAATTCAGTTTAATTTATGGATATTTAATTCTTTACAATAAATCAGAAATATACAAATCTAAATTCCTGGGAAAAGTAAATATAAATAAACCACATGGAGGAAGAATTTATGAAAAATTTAAAGAAAAAATTAGGATATATTTATATGCAACTATTTTTAGATAACAAAAGCCCTCGCAGAATATGTAGGAATGAAATTTTCTTCAATGGATAAAGTAGGTATTAGTACCAACATTTCTTCTCCCATTATGTGTCTTACGTATCTGTGTTTAGACACATGACAAGCAGTTACTTCTAGAAATATGAATAAAGGTGAATATCTCTGCATTCTACTTTCTAAAATGGAAATTATTGGAATAAGTGAAACTATATAGTTATATCACTCAGTTAAGTGCTATCATAAACTATTATGAAACCTTATTCAAGAGTGTGCCATTGTCACATAGTAGGGATGGCCTGAGAAAGTAGATTTCTCAGAAATGCTGGCTAAGATATAATTTAATGCAGAAGATAAAAAAAAGACATCTTTATTCAAGGTACCCTGTGATAGGTGTAGATGAAAGATGTTTTTCGCTTCCCTTACGCAACCTCTATTAATAACACAGAACTTCTCCCTAAAACGTATCAGACATGAAGATGTGACTGAGTCTGTACAGGTACTACTCAGACCATTTCTTTTGGTAATGGATTTAAAAGTTACCAGGAAACATACAATGGCCAAATGCAGTAAAAGTTTTTATCTTTGAGGTAAAACTCAAAAGAAAAGGGTTGATTCCTAAGCTGTACAAAAAAAAAAGCATTAATCAAGAAAGGGAAGACAGGAAGGTTTACCAAGCAGAGGCATGCCTTGTGTACTTAGGCAAAGCCAGCTTTCACAGAACACCATGAAGGTGGTACAAGGATCCAGCATGTGTTTCCTAATGTTGGTGAAACTTGCTGGATAATGTGGACAGAAAGGATCCCTTTCCTCCAAGTGGTGTTTATATTTGCAGGTCTCCAAATTCCTCCTAGTAGTGACCTGAATAAGAGACATCGTGGTGGGCAATGTCCCTTAGTATCTGCTGGGTTGCTTGCTTAACACTCCTCTTAAGAAAGCTATGCAAAATTAAAACCGGATATCAATCTTGTTATAAGCAGTTAGACTTCTTATCAGGAAAACCTAATTTTTGTATAGATTAAATTATAATTTTCAATGAAAAGCTTTTTAAAAAGGCTAATAGTCAAAACACATTAAAACCGACATTTAGATATTCTTTAACTGTATCAGGAAGAACACACTAAATAAGTGACTAGGTCAACTAGACCACTAAAGTTGTAATTAAAAAGGATGCAGAGATTGTAGAGAAATTACATGAATTCTTTGTAATCAGCCTTCACTAATGAGGATGAGGCAGACATTTCTAACTCAAGGTTAAGTTTTACAGATGAGGCATTGTCAAAGAGAGTGGCCTCTGAATATAAGGCATTAGAGCAACTAGATAAAGTTAATGGTAGAAAATCCCTGGGGCTGGAGAGTATCTATTCGAGATTTTAAATAGGAGAAACAAAAAGTAGCTGAACTACTAACTAAAATATGTAATATACCTCCAATAGCAGGAGCCATTCCTGAGGATTGATTTTTATGTAAAGAATGAAAGAACAAAGGATGACCTTGGGAATTACAGAAAAAGGGAACAGTGCTTTAGTGCCGCTGAATTGTCCAAAACCATTTCCATAACCAGCCATTAAAGGACCTTTTTGAAACTAACTGTGTATTTTAAATTGATCTTCACAGCTTCTCTGGGTGTAATTTTTAGTTTTCCAACCTTACAGAAATCCAGGAAGGAAGCCACAAAAGTGTAGCCAGGAATACAAGTAGGTATAACTTACCTTGACTTCCAAAAATCTTCTGAGAAGCTAAAGAATAAAGACTGTTACCAAACTACTAAATTACTAGAGACTAAAGAATTTTTACTACAGAATGTTGCCAAACACTAATGACAGCAGACTGAGAACAAAAATTCTGTCATGTTTCAAAAACTGGTTGATGGATGGAATATGGTTTGTGAGTACTCATCAGACAGCCTGAGTGACTCAAGATTTAACTTACTGTAAATTCACAAATGGCCTGCAGGAAGGATGGGAAATTTTTCCAGGCTAATCTTATTTTGCAGAGGCCAGGAAACCTGTATTACTTAACCCACCCACCCAAAAAATACCAAACCCAAAACCAGAAAACCAAGAAACCACCAGCAATACCTGCAGCAACCTTTGGGAAAGCCCAGCACTTCCCAAGTGGACCCTTGAGCTGCAAGGCATTTGGGTGCCTGGAGAACACAAGATGGATACTCACTCCTCAATGCATCTGATGGGACGTGCTGCACAGGAGGCAGCAGCTGTCGCAGAGCTGCAGGCTCAGCTTTTGAAGATAAACTGCAACATGCAGGGACAAAATCACTGAAGAAGGGCATAGGATAAATTTTGGGGTGTAGAAATAGGTTTATTCTCAAAAAAAAGGCAAAAATACCAGTGAATGCCTTCAAACCAAACATCCAGGTTGTTCATAAGTTTTACCTCATTACCGAAGTTACCTAAAGTCTGTTTGACTTGGCCTTTCTTTCATGAAAGTAACAACTATTTTGGGAGAATATTTACTTTGTTGGTGATATTAAATTGTTGGAGAATGTTGTAGAAAGAAAGATTGTGAAAATCATGATGAATAATGGAGATAGGCATATTCTGTGGCACAGTGAATCATTAGGGAGAATATGCAAAACTATACACAATGAATTACTAGATGGAAAATATTTCACGAATAATTTTGCATCCTAAGCACCCTCATAACCTATTATCACCTTGTGAATGAAATAGATTAATTCTGAAAAGTGGTTTGCAGCTAAATCCAGCACTTTGTGATTTTTTTCGTTTTCAGAACTATAAGTTTTGGCAGGTGCTAACTTTTTTACTGCAATCACAGTTAAGGTTTGGAATAGTGTTTAGCAAAACGGTAACTATAGTACCCACTGATTATTGATAGCAGGGAGGGTAGAGCAATATAGTGTTTGACATAACATCCTGAATCCTGTCTTAAAGTGAACCTTTATAGCTTATACTAACCTTTAAGCGGAAGAGTTGTGGCTTTGTTACTTTTATGGAGAATTCATTTTGTTGCTGAGCTAGTGAAGTATAAATAACCATGATTTAAAGTTCTTTCATAGTTATATAGCTAATGAGATGTTGCTACTTTCCAAAAGGGGAGACAATATTAAATTAAATTAGTTCTTAATGTTGCTACACCATATTAGGGCTTTTGGAAGTTTAGCTCTTTGTTAAAGGTATGATTTCTTCAGAAGGTATGATTTCTTCAGCCAAACAGGCCAGTGAAACTTTCTAGGGCATTGTAGACTAGGCCAGAGTGACTTTTTCATTTACATGTTAATAGAGTCTGCGCCGAGTAAAGTTAATTGAAGAACATGCATAAAGATTTGTTTGCTCTGTGGACAGATGCAATGGAAAAATCTGTTTAAAACCATACACTAGGGTATGAATATTGATGTGAATGGGAAAGTAAATTATTATGGGAAAGTCATTTTTATCACATACGCAATATAGTTTGAATTCCATGGAGGCAAAAAAATATATGCAGTTTCATACATTCCTTAATTTCAAATAAGGGACAGCAGTGATTAAGAAACTAATATACTCTTTGTTTCCCTATTGTGCTTCCTGCAATGTTTCTGTATTTCTTGTTCTAAATTGCTGTTTCTCAGCTGTCAAGGTGGACAACCTCAGATGGTTGTGCAGTATATCCTTGAAGCCTCTATGAATATGCCAGCTGGCCTATGTTTTCCTTTTCCCTTGCATTTTCTCCACATCTTTTGAAGCCATATGAAAACAGAATATTTCCTTTGAGTGACCACAAGCAAGCGAAGTTGGGGACAGATTTGCTGAAGCTTGATGTATGAGGATGTTTTCCTGCCTGCTCTCTGTCGACAGCCCACCAAGAGATAATATCTGTTGAACAGCATACACCTGCTACTGAACTGCGGGAATTTGAAGCAGTGAAAAGTGTGAGTGTTCACCCATGTGTGGCCATGGAGGTAGGAGAAAAAGGTGCCTAATTTTTTTAATTGAAGAATGGAGTGTCTGTGCTGTTATTTTTTAATTCAATTCCTTTCACAGAGCCTACTTTTGACCCTGAACAGCTCAGGACTCAAATCACTTGTCTAAAGACCTAGTGCCATCTCAGAGATCCTTTGACTCCAGCAGTCATTTCAAGAGAGTGCAGATGTCTTTCACATATCCTACCTTATATCTGGTACCCCATGTAGGTATCTGATATATTCTGGAACCTCTAAAATGGCAGTAGACACCCATGCTTCAAAAATAAGATGAGTTTTCAGGTTGGGATTCAGTTTGAGATTAAGACACCTGGATGTAGACATCTACATGTAGCTGTTGACACAAGACCTTAGTATCTAAATCCCAGTTATAGGCCATGGGATTCAATAGACTTGCCAAAACACTGAGCAATTTTAAATACCCTTGAGCTTATCTGAGACATCCACATGGGGCTGGCAGATATGACACAGTCCTGAGACCTTTAGGAGTGGAAACTGGATGCTAGGTGGGACTTCTTATGCATTGGACATGCCAGCACCCATCTTCATTTAGCCAACTGAATAGTGACTGGCATTCAGCATTCAGTGAATACTGAAATAATACAGTTTTCCTAAAACATCATTTCAGCATTTTCACAGAAACTAACAAATGACACTGTACATGGTTTTGATGTTTGATGTTCTCTCACTTCTTACAAATAAGGTGTTGCTACTCACAGTATTGCCAAAGATATGTTCAGAAAGAAACACAGTCACATTTAGCATGAGGTAAATTGAGGCAGAAGTGCAGTGCCATGAGTTTTTGGGGTGAAATTCAGCCTCACTGATCCCATGCACTCCTAGGCAACCTGACAGAGACCAAAACATTATTGCATGCCATGTTCTTTAACTGTACTATCTGCAAGGGCAACAAACAGAGTGCAACCTAGAAGTCCTAATGCAAACCACAAGTCATGTGAGAATCACCACATGCAGGAAAGAGCCAAAGGGAGAAATTTGTGTCACTATTGAGCCACTCCAGTAGCAGGCTATGACCTCTTTCTCTCTGGTCCCAGCCGTATGCTTCTGTTACTTCCTGGCACTGTCTCTGGGATATATCTAATCCCATGGAAACCGGATTTAGAGAAATAAAACAGCAGGACACTAACATTTACAAAGGGGTGAATAATTATAACTAAGCAACCAAACACTTCTCTGTCAGTTTAGTGAGCTGAACCAGTTCAAGAGCCAAAGCCAGCACAATAGAAGTCCAGAAGACTGGTGAAAATGAGACACTTTTTGTGGCAGCTTACTTTTAACTTGACTGAAGTGTAATATATAAGCATATTCCCAGGTGGATGGATCTGTTGGTTTTAAAACAATTTTGGAACATTGCTATATCGACAATATCCTTAAAATGCAGTTGGAGCCATCTTTTCCAGTAGAAACATAGCTTGAGTAATAAAAAATATAATTAATGATATTTGTTTTTCCCCTCACGGACGTCTAATATAAGGTGCTTTATGAAAGCTGACAAAGTCCTGAGTCATAGGAGTGCCAGAGATGTAAGTGATAGATGAGATGTGGAGTCTCACAGCAAGCCAAGCCCAAAGCCCAAACTCTGAAGTGTGCCCTTTGTAATGGAGCTCCCTCATCTAGCAAGAGCTGTCTCAGAGGTATGTGGAGCATGACTGTCAAAAGCTTGCCTTTATTCTGAACAGCTGAAAAGGCAACAGAAAACTGTACACAAATAAGCGGATAGGTCTTCACATGCTTAACAAAGCTGTGTGCATGTGGGATGGGTGCCCAATTTATCACACTGCATCTTCACACTAATGTGTAGTTGAGCTTCACATTTGCTTTATTTTGCCTTTGCACTACTGGCAAATTTTTACCTTACAAATTGCTATGGATTCTCTTTCATGTGTTTATTTCATCAGCACACAGATCTAATAAGACTGAGTCAACAGGCTCGGAGCTGCTAATCTAGCCGTGTCAGATATGACGTTCTACAAACAGGGTGTCTAGTTTCTTTGGACAGGAACTGGATTTGTTGGATACCAATTCAGTTGCTTTATACAGTCTCCTAACGGCTGAAAGAAATTGGAAACAGTAAGTAACCTCTTATTTATGACAGACAAAGATCAAAGTGGAAGAAAAGGGAAAAGAAACAGCAGAGACTGAAACATGTATTGTGTTTAAGATTTTGAATAGTAGCACTCTGATATAAATTTAGGTCTGTAACACAAGTATACTGACTGGTTTTGCTGTCCCCACAAATACTATGGCTGTACTGGGATCTTTTGGGTATCCCCATTAACTCAGCTAATTTAGGCACATTGAATAGGTGTGAAGAGAGACTACAGGGAATTCAGCTCCTAAACTTAGGTCCTGTATCACACTTCAATTAGATGCCTCAGATGATAGTTTTAAGCAAATGGTGTAAAAACGCTGTTTTGTATCTAAGTCATTCAGGGGACCATTTGAAAACACACATACTAACAGACCATTCAAAAGTGAAACAGAGAAGCAGGGGTCATTGCAAACCACACTGTTTCCAGCAGTTGCATCTAAACAACGGTCTCTCTGATGACATAGAGTTAGAAGAAATACCCTTCTTTCACTGGACTACATAAAATTGATAGAAAGAAATTAGCAGGAAAGAGTTTCCAGATCAGGGTTTGGCCTCTTGGGGATAACAAAGTAGACTCTGAAAGAAACACAACAGCATTTCAGCAATTGGGTACCATGCTTTGCTAGGTTACTTAAGACATTACAAGTAATGTATTGTTTCGTTGTACCCATGTACACCATTAAAGTTATTCCAGTGTGGCATAGAGTGAGCAAGTTGAGATCATAATATGCCAGCTGGAGAATATTAGGGAAAAATGTTCCTTCAATTTCTGCTTAATGTTCTGGTGAAAATAAAGAAGCCATTCAGTTGTACTTGCGAATATGTTTACTTACACTACTGTATACCTATCATTCTCTGACTTACACTGGCTCCTGCAATATCTCTTCAGTATTCTTCGTTTTCTTGAATTTTTTTCAGACTTTTAGGAGGGAGGGAGTGCTTTCTTTCCATCATGTTTCTTTTGCAGGCAAAGAAACCCCAAACAACAAACAACCCCAGATATAATTAACTGTAGCAAGATGTTTGTGCAGTTGTTTGGGGGTTTTATTTTTATAATGGAACTATGTTAGAAGGAAAAATTATATAAACACATAAGCCACATTTGGCAATGGGCTACATAAAAGTTTCATGGAGACGAAACCCTACAGGGTTCTTTTAGAGATAATTATTCCAATATGCAAATTAAAATTGTGCATTATTCATTTTTTTGTCAAATAATTTTCATTTGCTTTGCTGCTCTTATAATAAAAATCTGCCAACAGGGTTTCCTCTTAACTCATCTAAGGAAGCCTGTGAAGAACACTCCATATTTAACTCTTCTTTTAGATCACTGTGGCTTGAGAATACTTTTAATCTCTTTTCCATTTATAACTGTACTGCTTGACCTTTTTGCAGCAAGGTGTCTTGTATATAAAATGTCAAAGAGAGGATTATAGACATGGGACAAAGATATAGTTTAATTAAAAAAAGTCCTGTGAGACTGAAAAAGGTTACTGGCCCAGATCACAAATATTTAATGCCAGATTACTATTTATGATGTTAAAATAACAAAAAAGGGTTTATGGGTAACTTGTAATTGACCAACCTTTACAGATGCATATGATAATATTAAGCTTCAAGTAATAACTTTCATGTTAGCTTGGAAATTAGTTTTAAAAATTTAAGAAATACCTCCTTAATGTTTTCTGTCTACTAGAGAACTATCTTTACAAAATGAAATGGGTTTATGGTTTAAGGTCTGTTTCTAATTCAAAATGGTGCAGTAAGAGTGTATAAAATAAAGTGTGCAGTTTTGCAATTTATTCACGTGATCGTTAGTTTCCTTCTCTGACATTTAGGAATGGATAGGAGCATGGGTTTAATACTGAATGAATGGTTAAGAAAGACCAAACTAGATTTGTTGCAGGTTTTCCCCAAAAAAATAGTGAATACATTCCACATCTGAACTGTTCTACAAGGCTTTCTTACTCCTTTTCATGTTGTGGGTTAAAGTGATGAGATGGTCATTTTTGCAGTTCAGAGACAAAGGGGAGGCCATGTACAAGTGTTTCCTGAAGGAACCCAATTTACTAGTTTGTTTGTGAATCAAAATGATGGCATTGACTGGATTTTGGCTCCAGACTGGGTGCTAACAGAACAATGATTCGGCAGTGGAAAACCAAGAAGATTTGAATCCCAGTTTTAAGAGAAACAAGGCACTCACAGATCTCTGACTTCCACTGAAAAAACTCATGGAAGCATCAGAAAAAAACTGGCAGCTTTTATGCAAGTATCTCAGTTATGCAATTAGCACTGTGTAGTGCTAGTTTGCACCTGTGATAATTTGATTTTTACTTGTTAATATAATACCAATTTTGTGACTTTTAGTTAGAGTCATTATGTAAAAGTTTGTAGAGACAAAGACAGTTAAAGAATAATACAGACTTTTATAAAGTTAAACATTTTTAGAGGAAAGTGGAGAACAGGATAAGATAAAAAAATGCTTCTTTTGCGTGGCAAATATGACTGCTATAAATATCCACAGCTGATTTTGAATATGGGTAGAGATATTTATAATATTATTAGACAAAATTACTACCAAAATTCCCATGAGAAGCCCCCTGCCACTGTGGGGTATTCTGGAATTTCCAGGTTCTGAATGGAGAAAAAGTCCTGCTAACAGAGGCAGCACTTAGTTATGTCCTACTCTGCCACTCAGTACACTTCAATGTCTATAATCACGTAGAAAGTGGGGGTGAAGCCAAGACTAGCAAAGAGGATGAGGATAAGGATTTGGAGAGTAGATTGCTCAAAATATAGAATCATAGAATCATAGAATAGTTAGGGTTAGAAAGGACCTTAAGATCATCTATATAAAGATCATCTATATCATCTAAATATGATGAAAGCATTTATTGAAATAGTTAACATTCTTTTGATTAAGAGATCTGATAATTTCTATCTTACAGCTCTGAAAATCTGATAAAAGAAACAACAGATATTCTAAATAATCCTGCATGATTACTGCCTGTTTGGGAAGCAGCACATACAGTACCTCAGAAACAAATAAAAATATAAATTGAATACCTGAAGAAATTGTAGCCTAATCTTAAGATTACACAGGACTTGTAGATGTTAATAATTAAAGATGTAAGTAAACAGAAAATGTGATATGGTGTAATCTGGATTTTCCAGCATCTTTGTGGTTGAAAAGCCTGGTATCACCCTTTGATCAGAAAATGTTTTATAAACAAATGAAATGTGATGGATCTCATCTAAGAACAGGTCATAAATTAAGTAGTTTGTCATGTAGAAGTTGTTAGATAAGATACAGACAGTGGGCATTAGCACCAAAGCAGGCTGTTTGGTATCCCGGAGACCTTCAGCATCTACTAGGATTATGTGTGTCTATGCAAAATAGCTGTTAATTAGCACACAGACCTGATGAGTTCCCGAATACTGCATTACCAAGTTACTGTCATTTCTTATGGGTCAAAATGCACCAAATGCTGCAGGGTAGTTTGCATAGCTCCTACCCTGCTTGTTGGCCCCAGGTTATTCCATTTTTACTGGCTTACCTCTCCCAGGTGCCATATCAACCTGGAGCCTAATCAATCAGTACAGTGCAGGGCACATACATGCTGGGCACTGCAACACTTGGTGCTGTGGTCCCTTTGTCCTTTTGAAGATCTAACTCCCAACACCTGCATGTTGTATAAAGAAATGGAAAAAACAGAGGTTTATTTCACTACTATACATACCCTGATTTTCAATCAATGAAAGCTGCTAGTGTTCAGTTAAATGTCTGTCAGGTTAGATATGGACCTGAAAACAAAGGACATGCTTTCATATTCAGAAATATTTGGTATATTTACAGTTTCTAATTAATATTTTGTGTAAGTAGAACTCACTGGTATAACTATTTACTTTTCATGATCGTAGAGCTGTATTAAAACATACAAACCACTTCATTTTTAACCAGCGTACTACAGTCATATGGCTTGGCCCTTCCCTCAACCCTCAGTACTCTTACTTTCTCTTCTGAAAGAAAATTAAGTTTTCAAATGTGTTATGAAGAGAAGATACATTAAGCATCACCAACCACAGTGATCCTGTGGGTTGTGTCAAATCCAGCGTATGCCACCAGATCTGCACTTTAGAAGTGGCATTGTCATGATGTTAACATTTCCCATCCTGTGAGACATATGGGCTGATCCTGTAAACCTGGCAGGGACAGACCTCATGATGACTTCACTGTTTGCAGTCTCCAGCCTTTACTTTGTCTACTTATCAGAAAGGGAATAACAGAAAGGACCATTGAGACCTGGCATCATTATCCATAGGTAAAATGGTGTTCAGATTTTGCCAATTTCTGTTGAACTCCAATAGGATATACACCAAGGGTTTCCCACAGGAAAAAATTATTCCCAAATGCATATACTTTTGTCTAGAATGGGGTTTCTCAAACACAGGGCCATGACTCCTGTCTAGGCGTGCAGAGAATGATAATGACCTTCTCCTTCTCTACCGTCTTTTACAATAGGACTATTGAGTTCTCACTGTGCTGGGTATGACTTTAAAAACATAGCTATAAATTACCTGTAAACAGAACTTCGTACAGTGATGCCCATTTGAATCAGCAGAGGGACTGAAAAAGTGGGCTTATGAGATGTGTTTTGTTCATTCACTTCAAGAGGTGCCTCGAGCATTGTCCTTAGCAGCACATCTGACATACCCAGGGTACAGTTTCACATTACAGCTTAACTAAACTAAGGTCTTGCTTCCAGTAATAGCAGGAGATGTCATTCCTTCTCTCGCCTACTCTGTTCCTTCCTCCCCTTGCTTCTGTGCCCAGCTGCTTGATCTTTTCCCCCTTTGTGTCACTCTGATACCCATCTTATCACATGGTAAACTGAGTCAATCTGCTAACCTTGCAAAAACCAAATGGATTCCGGGGGGGGGGGGGGGGGGGGCGGGGAGGGGATTTGCTAGATTTGTTTTCTGTATTTTTAATGAATTAAACTTGCCTGTCATGCTATCCACTGATCACTGGCTTAGGCCACACTGGGCTTGAGCCCATGGTTTTTGTGTGGTGAGAGCAGGGATGTAATGGAGAGCAGTGGGAAACCCACCAAAGTAGTGAGGAGCTGCTAAATCTGCCAACACTACCCTCTAATATGTAGCTGAAGGCAGAACTTCTACAGCATTTGACATTGTGCTCAGCTTGGCTTTTGTTCTCCTCTGCCCTTGAGTTCCCCTTGAACTTGCTTGCTTATCCCTCAAGCTTTTCATTTCAAGAGAGGGTGATTGGGTGACAACTGGATACGCACCATGTCCATTTGCAAATATGCACAAGGGAGGGCCATAAACACTCTGCCCTTTGTATTTTTCTAAGGTAGCAACTGTACCCCAGACCTCGGAAGCCATAGTATGCAACACAGAGACCCAGATGCCTTTAACTTCAGACTGGGCAAGCATTCTGTGCAGCCCAAACTTTTGATTTGCAAATTTAAAAGCTAAAAACATTTTCAAGCATTTCCAGAGCAAAACTCATTTAAATTCACAGGGCTGATCTCAAGCTGCAAGCAGACTCACTTAATTTGTTATGTGCCCAGTAGCTATTGACAAAGATATTACTCACTGTTCTTGTCTTTCTTTTTTCCAGAGAAATCTTTCTTATATTCCTGTGTCTTTCACAAGTACTAGTTTCCATAATCCATCAGATTTCATATTATCACATTGTTTGAAGATGTATGTTCAGATTTCTTTGCTTGCTTAGCAGTATGTAAACACTGGAGACCTCAGATTTATATGACAAAGGAAGTGACAGGATTTCTTTGATGAAGCTAAGCAAGAGGTCTAAATTATTAGAATTTTGGAGAATGTTTGTTGAAATTAGTAGTTAGAATCCATCCTCCATCAGTGGAACAATAGATACACAGGGTGATTTAATCCTACAGCCAGTGCCTAAACCCAGGGAGGATCCTTAAGATCCTAAAGTAATCACCTTGTTCAAAATCTAGAATTGACATCTATCAAGAATTTTGCCCCAGATCTGAGAGCTACCCTGACTGTTCCACAGAATTATGTTACCTCTTAGAAGATGTTATTAATAAATAACATCTTGGAGGATGTTTGTCGTGGTTTAAGCCCAGCCAGTAACTCAGAACCACATGGCAGCTCGCTCACTCCCCCCGCTTCCTTCCCCCCTGCTCCCAGAGGGATGAAGAGGAGAATTGAAAGAATGTAACTGCCATGGGTTGAGATAAGAACAGTCCAGTAACTAAGGTATAACACAAACCACAACTGCTACCACCAATAACAATAATGATAAGTGAAATAACAAGGGAAGAGAATACAACCGCTCACCACCCACCGACTGATACCCAGCCCTACCGAGCAGTGATCTAGCCCTTCCAGGTAACTGCCCCCAGTTTGTATAGTGGGCCTGACGTGCTGTGGTATGGAATACCCATTTGGCTAGTTTGGATCAGGTGTCCTGTCTCTGCTTCCTCCTGGCTTCCCCTCCTCCCTGGCAGAGCATGAGACTCAGAAAGTCCTTGGTCAGAGTAAACATTACTGTGCAACAACTAAAAACATCGGTGTTATCAGTGCTGTTCCCAGGCTGAAAGTCAAAAACACAGCACTGCACCAGCTACTAAGAAGGAGAAAAATGACTGCTACTGCTGAACCCGGGACAATGTTATTAATAAAAACAAAGAGGATTGTGGAGTTATTTGCCAGTTTAATTGTCCACTTGGAATTTTTAGGTAATTCAATAAATAATTTGGGATTAGAGACAGTTATGGTTGTTTTGCTGAAGATGAGAATGCAAATTGCCACATCTCAGAGTTATTATATCTACAGTTCTGGCAATGACATATCTTTTACTTAAGTGGGACTTTTATCTCAAGGCACTTTGTTACTGACCATGTGAGAAAAACAGCATCATCTGCTCATCATTAAACTTGCTGCTCCTCTGTACTGTAGTTTTACTGACAGCACTACTGCAGATAAGCAGCAAAATGTCCAGTGGTGCGGTACCATATCACATTGCCATTGTCATGCATACTGTTATTGTTATATAGCTGCTAATGCTTCTTCAGATGAAGCCATCCAACTGTCTGCCTTGTATCCTTTGCTATTATGCTCAAACTTTTGTAATCCTGTAAGCAATTGCTTGCTAAACAAGCTGAAAACAGACCTTGAAATATACTATTTTCAAGTTAGGTTTTGAAACCCATATGATCCGCTGCTCTTCAGGGCCACTCAACACTCTTTTATGATGTAGCAATATGTTTTCTAATATAAAAAATTATGTTTTTATATGTGAACAATTTATATAATCACAAAACCAATTTATCGTAACAATACTTAACCCTCACATGGTTTAATTTTCTTAGGAATAACTTGAAAAACACCATTAAGAATCTTAGATCCTAGGTTGTAAAATTCCAGTAGCCATGGAAAATGTAAAAAGGAGTAAAACAATGACTGTTTTTCTGGTATGCCCTGAGCCCACCAGATTGGTTTGCCTGTGTAAAGTTGCTTAGAAATGGTTAGATTTGGCCAGCTGGGAATCCCTGCTATACTGTCCATATGCTTTAACAGGTGGAAGGACGGCTCAGTTCTTCGCTCTTCTGCTTGGAAGAGAGTGATATTTGGAGGAGCCCAGGGGGTGCCCACTGGGCTGGATCAGTTCCAGCATTCTGAAGCTGCAACAGATAGGGTAAGACAGAGGCATTCACAAAGTCAGTCTTTAACTCCTTTGCAGTAAAGAGAAAAAGTTTCCTTCCTGGGGCATGGAGAACAGTTAAACAAGGCTTCTGTTCTCAGTCTCTTTCCAGCAACTCTGCTGGGAACTCAGGGAGATAGCCTAATTGGTCCTCTTTGCTACTTTGGAATAGATAATAATAAAATTAATGCTCATTTGCTGTATCATTTGAGATGAAATTTCTACCAAAACATATAAGAATAATATTCACCATTGTAGTTCTATTGTCATGATCCATGACAAATTCACCGAATAAAAGACATATGGAGGGGGAGAGAGTGAGAGAGAGGTGGGAATCAAGTTAATACTGAGGAAATCTGTCACATAAAGTCCTTGCAAACTCTCAAGGTCAACAACATGAAAAAGCACTTAGGAAACCTAACAAGCAAGCAAATAAAAATGACCTCATGTTTATGAGAAGACAGATAGGAAAATATGGCTTTGCATTTGCCCTGCTGCTGTTTACGTTTCCTGTGGTTTTGTATTTACTAATATGAGATTCTTGGAGCAAACAAGTAACATCAGTTTGCACCTCCATCTGACAGGCAGTAACTGCCATGCCTTGAAAGTTCACACCCTAAGTATCTGAAGACAGTATTCCCAGGGGAACCTCTCAAGACTCATCACAACTCTTCAGACTGAGAGGAAAGTACAGGCAAACATTCACTGACAGATGAATAGCAACAAAAAGCTTAATAAATAAGAACTTCCTTAGAGCAGGTATATTTATGACTTCGTGAAACGTAAGGAACCTTTATAGTAAATCATAACGCATTTTCAATATTTATAATATACCTATTGTATAACCAAGGAACTTTGAGCTGTAGAACAATGCTGTTAGAGTTTTAGCAGTGCTATGAAGCCGGTAAGTTCCATTTTTAACCCGTTAAAAAAGGAGTAGATGACCTTTCTTTATACACTTTCCATCAGCTTCAGAAGACATTAAAGTGTGACAGAATTCTAAATTCCTGGTGATGCAATTTTGCATGTCCTGTTTCGAAGGAAATTTCAAAATTTTGCAAGCTTGCGTGCAACACCTGGCCTATAGGAACTCTACATAAAAAAAGCAGAAAATAGTAAACTGTGTGCTGCTAGTGGCATTGATTTTTCCCTCCCTTGAAAAAGATAAGTCAGCTGGCTGCCATGACAGCTACAAATCTGTCAGGATATGTAAACTGGGAGCAGTCACAGAAAAAGAATGTGTCACAAGAGATGCCTACAATTTCTGAGCATTTGAGCTGCTTCTTTTTCTTCCTGGGCTTTTGGGCTCTTGCTGCACATTAAGGACTTTTGAAACGCTGGGATCCAGTTGTGTTCAAATGAGGCTTCTTGGACAGGCAGGAATAGCATCGCTGTCTATTCAACTCATGCAACCCTTGATCTCCTTAGGCAAAAGGGTCACTAGCTTTCTCTAGTCCTCAGTGACCTCCAAGCCAAATTTCCAGGAAATAAGGCAGGTTTCAGATGAAAAACCTGCCTGTATTTCAGAAGAGGTTTACTCAAATATACATGCTCTTATCTCACTAATATTGTTTAAAAGCAATTTTCTGGAAAGAAGAAAATCCTGAAGGCACTAACCAGCTTTCTTCAGATCTATGACACTGCAGTTAGTTGGAATCCACTGAAACAGTGACTGAGCAGTCAGAGATAAAAATAAAACCCTGGTTCACATTTCATTCCTACTCACAGAGAAAGATTCAGGATATGCTGAGCAATCAGCATTTGATCACTTAAAGTGGCTCTTTAATGTTATTTTTTTATTTACTATTCCACTGATAACTAATATTACTATTAAATGAATGTCAGAAGCTGCAGTTGTTTAGATCTAGCCTAATGTTCCTAACTTATCAGTGTTTTATGCCTGTCAAGCTTTTTGTCCCTTTTAATCTCTAAGGAACAGGAAGAACTGTTCGAGTTCCAATAATGTATTATTTTATTTTATTCCCAAGATCATTTTTAACAAGCTGTTCTACCATACCTAATGTAGGGCCCAAGTGTGTTTGTTTTGTTGATACACTTTGCAGCTGGATTATGACCAGGTGCTCATGCCAGTTTCATTAGCTTTCTTGGCAGTCATTCATGCAGATGACTATAAACTGCAGCTAATTCATTTGCAGGGTCTAGCAGCAGTGGAAGGAATTGATTTTTAGGGGCTCCCATTACTACTGCTAGGGGACATAGAAAACACAGTTGTACAGAACTGCTTGTGCAGTTCAAGGGTGTCCTAACAGGTCCTTTAGGGTTAATTTTTGCTGTTTTCTCCTTCTTGACATATCTGGCCTGCAGGGAAAATTCAGGAACATTGTGAATGATGATGACTACGTATAACCATATCATCAGCCTAGCATTTAAGTGTCCATATTAGCAACAATGAAGAGGTATATTTCTCTCTAGGCAAATGACTATTGGCACTTCCAGTTCTGATTAAGCCAGTGGTGCAGGGGTTAATGCCCAGAGCTGTGGAAGACGTGCTCCCACCATGATGTGCTCCCATCATGATGTGTGCTAGAAAACACAGAACCTCTGGGTTTGATCATTCGCACTCTCTCTTTTCAGACCATCTCCTCTAGACTGCCTTTTCAGACAGACAGCTTCTGAGTAGAGAAAGCTCAGGTTTTGTGTCTGTAGCATGCAGTAACAGCATGGACTGAAGGGTTAGCTGAGTTGAAACTCTTCAGTGTGTATGATAAATAAATTTAAGAATAGTTAGCAGTAGTAGTAGTTTTTTCCTGGATAATACCTAGAGGAGATACAGGTAGATGGGATTCATGTGCTACTAACTTAAGTATTAACATCTTTACCACTCCAACACAGACACCCAGCAAGTCAGACTGCCTCCTGGCCAGGTGGTCCCCAGTCAGGCAAGAGAAGTTGGAATAGGCTGTTCCTTGATCTTTCTGAGTTATCCAGAATTTCCACTGATTTCTAGCTCAGATCACAGTTTAAACCATGATGGTAATTTTTTTCTTGAGTCCTTGAGTTACTAACTGCTAGCATATCAACAGTTTAATTTCTATCAGTGTTTCTATTATCTTTCAGATGTTTCACAGCTTTAGCTTTTGTACTTCTCATAGCTCAAAATTTTTTTCAAAACAGGTAAACCAATGTCACACAGTTGCACAGCACAAAAATGCATGCTGGTTCATAGATAGCTACAGGGCAGGATGTTTAACCTCTGCTATCCAGCAGATACTTTCACTCCTGTTCATGCAGCTTCCAGGTTGACCTTTTCTTCATGAAGACAAAGAATATTGCTGATGTTGATGTTCTTCAGGCCCATCCCATTCAGTCCTGGGCACCCATCTGGAGTCTTTAGGCAAGAAAAGCTTAACAATGGTTAATGTAGCCAACTTCAAGGACATAAGATTGAGGGTCAGATGAGGCACAGCAGGCACTGGTGCCTTGGTGGAGACTGCTGGGGAGATTCTGTATGTACTATCCTCAGGAGATGACCGTAGCATGTTCATGTACTTCATGGTGTGTTCCTATGGCAGAACTAGTGACTTTGCCTTCGTATCACAAAGGTAGGCAATTGAAACAGTCTGTTCTCCAGATGAATTCTAGAGACCACTTAAAAGATCCAGCTTATCTATCTGAAGCAGTTCTTGCTTTTCATGTGGGAATGGCTAGCAGAATCACACAGTCTCTGTGCCATGCATCTTTGTTTCTGCATAGTATTTAAAATCAAGTATCTTATTGACCATTCTGTCAGCTCTTTTCTTTGGGGGAAGAAACAGCTGAATATTTCTCATGGTAAGTCCTTGCCATGGGAATTGTCACCTCCTCTATAGCTCAGATTTGTAGCTTAGATAAAAGTCACATTTATTTACTCTAGGTTTTTCTTAGCCTGGGCAAACAGCCAAAGAACAAAGAAATATAGCACTAGGATGGTTTGGTTTGTGCCAGTTTTTGATAGTGGTTATTGTAGTCTTGATAACTGTAAAAGTCACAAACATCACAATGGTCAGCATGATAATCAAAACCCAAAATCAAAAGCCTATTTTCAGAGACCTCTTGGAGTTCACTTCAGGACAAAAAAGAGCTGGAAATCACTCTACAGCAACAAATGTTACTTGATTGCATCAGTTGCATAAAAGCTTTTAAGTGTAAATCTCTTTAAAGACTTTCCATATGGGGAAAATGTCAGTTGGGAGGACCTGGGTAGGTGTCATGGACCCTGTGGAATGTAGTCATGGGCTTCATTTGGTGAGCTGGATAGCTTCCCAGCTATCAGCAATTCCACTGTGGCCTCAGATAAGAAATTAAAGACACAAGTCGCTATATTTGGCGTAAGCCAAATGTAATCTGAGCCATTAATGAAACAAGGGGGTGATTTCTGTGGTTCTCAGACAAATAATGGGTTTGAGATTCACCCAGAAGTTTTAACTCCAAAGTTCTCACCGTCCAAGTTAGCCAAGCTTTTTCTAAATTGCTCTAACAGATAGGCTTGAATAACTGCCTCTTCCAACAGCAGATGGGCAGTCAAAGGCTGTTGGGCAAGAAGTCCTCTGGCAGCAAAGATGGATATCTAAGGATTACTGGCTCAGAAATTCTTAGATAAAATATAGGCTTCAGTAATTATCACTGAATAGGTTGGAGGAATTAAAATTGAGGATCATACTTCAGGCCAATTTTAAAGAGATATCAGATCTCCAAAGAATTAATGATGTGTTTAATTTTTATTTCTTTTCACTGAAATCATCTGCATATTTTTATCCATTGCACTGTGCCTGTATATTCCTCTACTAATATTTTGATACGGTAATCAGGTACGAATTGTATCTGATGCTCAAACTTTCTCATCAAAGGTCTCTAAGGACCTGTGAAGAATGAGGTATTAGGATTTAATGTATAGGATACTTTTATATTAAACACGGAAATTCCCCTCTTCCAAGATGGGAAATAACATAGCATAGAAAACAGATTTATTTGCAGTATACTTTACGTTTTGGTTATTATAGATCAGCATATACCGGTGAAGACAATGGAGCTACTCCAGTTAGCAGTAGTTAAGGAATGTATTGCTCTTAATTTGAGTATTTATTTTTTTTAAGTATTACATGCATTTTATATCATGGTCCAGCAACCTGTGTATATCCTGTCACTCATATGGCCCCATGTGCCATCTAGTGGAAAAGGTCATCCTTAAAAGATACTGTCAACTGAGCTAGGAGGGTTTACAGTGGAAAATAGAGGAGGAAAAAAAAAAGTAAAGAAAGGAAAAAGAGTCTTTTTATCTGAAAAACAACGCATTGCCAAGTACAGATAATAATAAATCAGTGGAAAAGGATAATATGTGACAATTTAGAATTTTTAATAAGAAAATTATTTCCTGTATAAATAAACACGTTTCAATTTTTAACCACGTAGAGAACGATGCTGTCTAAGGGACAGAAGAACTTGCTATTCTAATTCTTCCGATTAGTCTTGATTCCATGAAAGTAATCTGGAGAAGGAAAAAACGGAAAGATTAAAGATAAAAAAAGTGCAGGTGGAATTCAGAATTTGAATGATTTTGAAGGAAGTAGTAAAATCACTTTTTAGAAACAGTGACAATTTTCCTATTGTCTGAAATGCAAATGTAAAAGAAAGCAGTGAAATATAAATATAGCAAATTATGCTAACAATTATTTAATGCTTAAATCCCCCTGTGTTTCACAGTTTTGGTTTTTTTCCATTTTACTGTCTCTCTCCAAGTAGTCTGCTCTAGAGATTTATTTTCTGGGTTTTTTTGGTGTTTCAGAAGACATCTCTTACATCTTACTTCTTTCCTCAGACTTTTTCCTCAATTCCAGAATTGCTTACGGCTGTTCTCCCCAAGCCACTCTCCCTAGCTTAATCTCACTTTTACAGTTCAGAGTAAGACTGTGACTGTAGAACTACTTTAACTTTATCACCTACCAAGTAATTCCTACAGAATTCATCTTCACAGATACGTTTCTGAACCAACTTACTCTCAGCACTTAAGTTGTAGCAGGAGTTCATACTGTACTAGAAACACATGGAATACTATTAACTCCAGACGAGTCCAGCAAGTCCTCTCCACAGAGCCAAGACAAGGCACCAGTGCCCTTAGTTTCATGCGCTGGGAGGAAAGTTTTACCTCCAGCTAAAGCTTTTCTTCTGAGACCAGGGAAGTAAAAATTTGTTGCTGCTTAAAGCAGAGTGAACTAAGGTCCCCTGCAAATGATATTTCAGGCAAGATACCACAGTGTCAAGGTTCAGCACAATCTCTGTGCCCTTGCTTGCTTGAGTCTTAGATATCAGCTATTAGCACAGAGGAATATATTTGTGGAGATGGTGGAATTACTCCATAAATTATACACATTTCCCCCCCCCCAATTTAATAATCTTAAGCCATTTGAATGATGCAGAGAAAAAAAAAAAAAGAGAGGAAAAAAGGACCAAGAAACCAAATGTGGGCCCTGACTCTGTTTCCACTTTCAACACCTGTGTGTATTCACTGTATGTTTTGCAAGTTCAGTAGCAAAGTCTGTTTCATTACTTTTAACAAGCTACAGATGTTGGCCTGGAAAATGTAGGCAAAACCAGGAAAAAGTGGTTGCCAGCAACTTTCATCTCTGCAAACATATAGAGAATTCTGTGAGATAAAGCATGTGTACTCCCCAGTCTAAGAGTGTGCCCCTGTCGAGTGGGTCTCAGGATTGCTGACAGCTTTACAGGTATGGGAAGTTCTCAAAGAAAATATTCCCCAAATCTTTCACAGTGGAAAGTGTCAGTCACCTGAAAGGTGGGACTTGCTGGCTTCTCTCATGTGTCTCTTAACAGATCCCTGTGTAGGTGAAGACGTATATGTCCTCATACACTAGCATCGAACAGACATTTGCAGAACCTAGAATTACTTTTGTTATCCTTCTGATCAAAGGCAGGGCTTTAATCAGCAAAGATTATATCATAATATGAATGATTTTTTTTTTCTGGAAAGAAACCCACTATTGGGAAGTGTAGAATTTAAATTATTAAATCCATTGCTGAAACAATTCTATATATTCTCTGGCCCTGCCACTCACTGCTTCAGTGGTATAGTTCTCTCATGAGTGCACTTCAAATCTGTGAAACATAATCCTGAGCTGTGGAGATTCAGTGAGTATCTGTATGCTGATATTCACTGGAACTGCTGAGTGATGAGGAAGGGAGACTATGCAGTTAACTTCAAGTACATGTATGTAGCACATTAGCTGGTGCTAATCAGGGAGCTAGACTTTCCTTCTTGCTCTCAATAAATTTGTCATGAGTATATTTTCTACTTGCATGTCTGTCTGTCTATCTATCTATCTATCTATCTATCTATCTATCGTCTACCTACCTACCTATATATAACACTTGTAGAGCTTTTCCAGGTTATTCCAAAAATGTGCTCCCAAGAAAACATGCTCATAAAATACAGTGTATTCCTTTCCCCTTATAAAACATTGCTACATCATGATAATTTCTAATCCTAAAATCAGGGAGAACATAATATGATAACTGGCTATGCTCATGAGAATTGGAAAGGTATTAGCCCACCCTAGGACCAAGAAAAAGCATGAAATATATCAGAAATAACTAGATTAATTTAGAGTAGAGTAATTAGAAGATAAAGTGCATGAATATTAGGTTATAAAATTATTGTCATGAATTTATTAAAACACACTTCAGCAGTCAGAGCAGAATAAAAGCTAATTTGCAACTGGTTGTAATGGGCTTGGTATCAGCCATAATATTAGAAGAAAGTTCAAATACAGTAGGAAGGAAATGTAATACAATAAAGCAGTGACTCAGGGGGCTGATTGGGATAATGAAATGCATTTCAACGAATTCTGATGGGCAAAGTATTATTATAGCTGAGCTTCTAAACAAGAGAGGAATAGATGGAATTTGCAACACTGCTACTATATTGCAATTTTTATTACTATAGAAATTATTTCAAAGTGACTATCTCTGTTTCACTGAGCTTTGTTGTTTATCAGCATCCAAGGTATATACTCTGTGTTTAATCCTTGACAGAACTGCTAATGCTCTATTCATCTTGTCAGCTGTGAGTCTCCTCTGCATGCAAAGACCACAGAGCAGACATTCTGCACAACTATTATTATGAAATCCAGGGAGGCTGTGGAAGTTTGCTTTTTTGCCTGCTCTGTGGGGGCCTCCTGTGGCCTGAGTTAGATGGCTCCTTTCCTTACTGCAAGGCAAAAATAACTCTTGACTTATGATTTGCAAAAGCACCATGGCTAATGCCAAGATCAAAGAGCAGTGATTTGCTCCTTGTGTGCTTTGAAACAATTCAAATCACATGTTATGAACTTTTTATTTTTATATTATTTAATTTATGCAAATATGTGCTTGCTTGTTGAAATGTTCATCATTTTATAAGCCCTAAAGTTGACTTGCCTCAAAGTAGTAATTTAAAAATGCAGATTTTAAAGCTGCACAACTTTTTGATATATTTCTGCCCCACTCAACCGTGTAATCAAACCTTATGAGGAACTGAGGAACATGGAGCAATTATGTAATTTCTAAATTTTCCCAACTCTATGCTGTTAATGTTACAACATTTCTGTAATCTTAGATACTTTTAGTTTGAAAGGAAAACTGTGATTCTTGTCAGTTTTTGGAATATTGGTTAAGAACTCCTGTGAATTGTGCTGAAGAAAAGAGGTTAGTTGAGAAGATGATGGGTGGTGTATCCTTTGAATATATTTAAGATACTGTTAAAATACTTTTGCATCTAATAAGGCATAAAATTTCATCAGTGACTTGATTAATTGTAGACAGTATCTCATTTTCCACCACCTTCGGTTCTCCCTAGACTCCTTATGTTCTGGATGGGATTATGCACATCCCTTACAGGGTTGTTCTTTGTTAGCACACATTGTGTTTTGGGCATTACCGCAGTATAAGAATGCTTCCATATTACTGTTCTGCTTAAAGATGTGTCTTTGCCAGTTTCCCACTCACTCACTGTATTATTTTTGGTTCTTCTCCAAGAGGTTATCATACACACACCTTATTTGTGCCAATTATACTGCGTGTGTGATCTGGGAAATTGTATCTTTTTCAAAATATACAGCCTCTTGTCATTTTTTGAGAAAGATGCATGCATAGATCTCTTGGATGGTACAGTTACACCACTGAAGGGGCACAACCAAAGACCGATGATCTCTTGCAGGAGATGAGGAATGAGCACTTCAAAGGTGAGAGGCAAACTTGTTGAAAGTGAACTCCCATTCATTAGTCCTAGTCTGTTTGCAGTTCATAAAAGTTTGTCTTTCAGAAGTTATTAAATATCTTGCCCCACCACATAGTTAGTAACACCTAATGACAGCTTATATTTTACCTGGGCAGCTTGTGAAACATGCTGAGTTCACATCCTCTGTAAGACATTTGCATCACGTCTCCTTATTCTTTCTCACATCTGTTCAGGGCATATAACAGAAAGGGAACATGAGCACTGGAGAAAGAGCACATGAGCTTCACAGCAGGGACTGTTTCAGCTGCCAACAAAATAAATCATGTTACAGGAGGTAAATGGGAAGCCAACCTAAGTACTACTCGAGAGCTATGATGAGTAAAGAACTGTTTGCTTGCATCCTGTTTGCAGGCATTTCCATGTTGGGCAACAACATAAGGGGAAAACCAAGCAGCAGAATAACAGATGTGACAGACCACAAAATGTTACATGCTATATCAAACTAGTCTGGAGTCCATAACTGAGGTCAGTCAATAATAGGCAGTGCCTTCCCCATGTGGAGTGAAAAAGAAGAGGGGAAAAAAGGCCCATCTTGTTCCTGCCCAAGAAATATTATTCGTATTGTGTGTGGATATGTGAGAGCAAGGGTCAGCCATTTCTCAGCTACAATCAGCCTTTGGAAAGAAGCAGACTCACACAGCAGGTAGCAGGTTTCAGCAATCACCATGCGTCATGTGGGACTGGCTGCTGGTGGAGCTCAGGAAAGTGGAAGAATCAAGCATACAGGAGGTCAGTTTGCTACCTCTCTGTCTTTAGTTTCTCCCTCCCATCCCTAAGCCTTCTTGCCTGCCTGCTCAAGCGCTACACAGTGAGTGTGCCAGAGCAAACCAGTGCAGTTCAAATGCATTCGATAAACACAACTGGCCTAACAAATGGTGGTTGTTGAGTAATCTAGTACTCCTCTAAGGCAAAGCTTCACAACTGTAATAGGTTTTTGTTTGTGCATCTACTTGACGTATGTTCTAAGCAAGTGGGAGCTTGCTGTCTGTTGGGAAGCAGTGTTTTTAGTGCTCACAAAAGTAAAATTGTCTGAATTCAGTCTTTCTTCTGTGATAAATGGGTCTGCATTATGTACTGTCCTCTGGGTTAATATGTTTCTCTATTCTAACTGAAGAGGAGTGATAGTTGTGAGTGCAGGCTATCAATAACTCAGATAAAGCAGTTCTGCAGATGTACAGATGGAGAAGTCACAGCAAGATTCTTCACTAACATTACCTTAGTGACTATCAGCTCCAACCATGGGCCAATGACACCAGAAGTCATGCTAGCTAGCACTGGCTAATTAATACCAGTGACATGATACTGCTGTGTAATTCTCTCTGTACACTCTCTAGTAACATCATGCTTTTGGTCAGGGGTCAAAGGGATTTCATGGGGGCTAATGTGGGAATTTCTCCCTTACTAACTCCTCCACAATGTAGCCTGCCAAGATCTCTCCCTAGCAATCTCCCCATGGGACATCTGCCTCTTCAGACTTCCTTGACTCATTCTTACCTCTGTGGGATTCTGTGTTGTCACTTTACCTCACATCTGATCCAGCATTTACTACAGAAAACTTTCACCAGCTATGGAACCTAATCTTTCTTCCTTGCCACTCTTTTCTCATTAATAGGGATACTCTCTAAATATCACCACCTCACTATGAGGAAAAGAACAGGGAATATAAAAATATAGGACCATGAAAGGGTTAGATGAATAGAGTCACAGCAGCCCATAGAGTGTTGTGGATATGGTAGTACTATTGGCACCTTTAATTTCAGTATTGTCTGTGCCACTACCTCTTAGAGCAGCAGTATTGTAATAACAGTCATTAGTACAAATGGGGCAAAATAACAGCTTTGCGATACAGAGTCATAAGCTAAGCAACACTCCACAGCTGTAGAGATTTGTGATCTGCTCATTATAAATTAAGTTGTACTTCATGTAAAATTCATGTTTGAGTCTAAGCAAGCACGGAGACAGCTTTTCCAACAAAATGAAACGCATCCCGTCAACAGAGACAGATGCAAAGTTGGGGCCAAGTTTCTTAAATGGTTGTATAACTAAAAGCATTTAGCAGCACCACCTATCCTATGGCGCTTGGGAAACACTTCTAAAACTTTTAAAGAGTCCTGTAAGTTCATCTTCCTTTCCGTCCGTGAAAAACAGAACCCAAAATACCAACACCAAACACACACACACGAGCATTCCCACCACCGCGGATCACCGGCGCTACCCTGGCTGCACCGCCGCGCTGCGTCCGGCAGAGGGCGCCAGAAGACAGGCGCGAAGAGGCGCCCGGGCGCCCTCCGCCACGGCCTGCCCGCACCGCCCTACGGCCACCCCCTCGGTGGCTCCTCACGGTGGCTCCGTGACATCTCCGCGGTGTCCCCACGGCAGGTCCCCACCGCCCGGTGTCCCCGCCTCGCCACCGCGATGCTGTGCAGAACGACGTGGCCGACTCAGCCTGCGTCCTAGGGGCAGCGGCGGCCGTGGGAGCCGGGCGGTGCATTGCCAGCGAGGGCTTAAATGTGGCCTCCCGGCTTCTTTCAGTGCTTAAAAGGAAGTGTGGAATGTGTTAAATGGGCAAATGAGAGGCGAAAGTCATCCTGCGCGCAGCAGAATCCTTCCCTAGCTCAGAAGGCAGACCTACAATTGTGGTGTCAATCACTGGAGTGCTTCTTTTGGAAGCTGAAAGCCGCATGTTAGAGGAAGCAGAAGAGTAAAATCTGTAAAAAGCACCTGTAAAATGATGTAATAGAACGACATGTGATTTTTTAATTTTTCTTTTTTTAACTTTAAGCTTCAGAAAGCCTTCCAAACTAATTGCTGTTTTCAGAGGCGCAGGCAGAACAGTAACTACACGCACTCCACAAAGACCCATGTCAGAGCTATCAGAAAAAAGAAACAATACCCCCCTCCCCCCAAAAAACCAACCAAAGGGCCACCATTGCAAGCACATCTCAAAAACTATTACCTTTTATATTTATTTCTTTATATCTTTTTAAATGACATGGACTGTTCTTTCCCAGCTGCTGGTCAAAGAAACTGGGCAGAAGGGGTTTAAATTCAGACTAACCAACAGTCTGAGTCAGCAAAGCATCAAGGTGAAAGCTTCAGGGCTTTCCAGAAACAGGAGGGCCTTAAACAACTGCTTAAATACGTCTGTAAGGGCTTTGCTTCATTTGAGACAAGGGGTGCACAGTAAGGTCAGTCCTGGGCTCGCACCTCCATCTGGACAAGAGGGTTTTGGTCTAGAGGGGAATGTTACCTACTGAGTTTGGTACTTTACAGATCTGACCTAATGGGAACATGGCATACTTGCATGAATGGATATCCTGTAGGCTTTGTGTCAGGGGTATGACAGTAATACCTCAAATGAAAGAAAAGTTTTATTCCCGTCTATTCAAAATGTGAATGGGACAGTTCTGAATATGAGAAAGAAGGACACCAGGAGAGGCTGAGATTCCCTACTTCATGTCAGAGAATCAAAATGTGTCTTTAATATGTTTGGGTCGGTTCTTGATCATTATGTGGTTATGTAGTTTGGTTATTACAAATGCAGGGTGAAAAACTGGCAGCTTTCTGAAATGAATTTTCTATGCAATTTGTTGTTAGATGCAATACTGACAAATATTCAGCATCACCCTGGTTTTCTGAAACAAGAAAAAGAATCCTGTTTTAAAAGACATGCATCAGAATCGGGGGAGGACAACTAGAAAATGAGCCAGACATTCATTTGATGCAGGTCAACAGATATGAACTACATAGATATAAACATTCAGTGGAGTTGCACAAGCTAAGGATGGAGCTTGGTATCTTCAGGAAAATGGGTAAGTGCTGTTAGGCGTACCGCAGTCGCTGCCCTAGCCCATCATTCTTCCTCTAAAATTGAAATAACTAAATACTTTCTGTATGCTAGAGGTATTTGCAGAGGGAGGAAACATTTCTTTCTGTCTAGTAGCAAATGACACCCTTGAAAAACTGGGTAATTAATCAAGCCTGTATAGCTCTGATACTGTACCATAATAAGATTGATCGTACTCTGATGGAGACTGGTAGAAGAAATTAATTACTGACCCGGACATATTACAAAGTTCTGGTATATGTGTTTGGTGGTATATTGGGGAAGCCTGTCACGTATTACCTAGGGAAAAATGAAAGAAAAATAGCCCTGTAAGACAAAAAAAAAAGATATAAATGTATATACAAATAAATTCAATTATGGAGAGGATCAAGATCTAAAATAAGACTTTTTTTTTCCTTGACTCTCGAGTGTTGGAGGATATAGCAATTTGTTTAAATAAGTCGTGATAGTTTTCCAGACCTAGCTCCTAATAACTGAGAAGCATAAATCATCAGTATTTCCCAGTCTTCCAGTAATTAATGGCACTCTGGAAAGCAGGTCTTGGAGAAACATTTCCTGGAAAAGTGCAATGATTTTTTAAATAAAAAATCTGGTGAGATGACAGAACAGTTTTGAAAAAATGCTATGAGGAATGAAAGTGAATAGCAACAGGGTAAAGAGAGTATTTAGCATCATAATTGTCCTAAAATTAGGACAGTCAGGATAATAAAAAAACCCAAGGAGACAATGCTGAAGGCATAAGATGAATTGCAAGAAAGTAACCATGAAGGAAAAGGAGCCTTTCAGGTAACAAGCATCAAAAACATACACAGCTTTAGTAATCAGCATCAACAGTGTGAATTTGTACTGTGGGAATGTATAGTAAAAATAACAGTAGCATAAGGTATTCTCCTACTGCCAAATCTGCTAAGCAAATAGCAACTTCATTTTGCACCAGCTGCAGCTTCCAAGTGGTCTACAAATGTGACATATGGTCTACAATGCGTAGATTGGTGCTTTAATACTATGGCTGCCCCCCACTGTACCTAAGTATGGAAGACATATGTTAGATTACATTACTTAATTGTGCATTACCTTGTATCTGTAGGCATTAATTTACTAACTTTTTGTACTTCTTTTGACTTAGGAGATGAAATTTTCTGAATTTTGTATGCAATTACATTCAGATTCCAATTTAACATCACAATGAATCAAATCTTAGCTGCAGGGCTTATGTGGTTTTTAATGCATTGAGCATGCAAATCCATATTTAGGATTCTTTGCTTTGGGTATTGTGTTATACTGAGATCTGTTTTGGGATGGGATGAAAAAGTTTCACTGGGATTAATAGAGGATTTCTAAGGACTACACATACACAAAATAAACTAAGGTCTAGACAAGAAAGAGAAAAACAATAGAACAATGAAGAAGTCCTGTCAACATGCACTGTCAATAAGCAACACTGAGGTTAAGGTGGCTCATACATCAGGCTAATCTTTAGGATACATTAATAGTTGCATAATAAATGAAAACTTAGTTAAAAGTTCTTAAAATCAGCAAATTTAGAGAGGAAGAACTGATTTCTGTGTAAAGAATTCCACAATTCTGTATATTCCTCATACTTTCGCTGTTTGGTGAACTCTTCATATTGAGTTTTTTTAAGGTAGTAGAATAATTGCAGTCATGCCTGCAATTTATTGATTATATCTTTTAAATTTTAGTGGATTATTCATCATTACGTAATTGTCCCTTCTTCTAAAACATGTACTGGCAAAATGTTTGATTGTGTTTTCCTTGGGATGTTTTGTCCCAAAGATTTAAAATTTCATGCAATATTGGACATTAATTTGTTCCACATACTGAAAGGCTGGATTATTTAATTTTTGTAAAGCAATCCTTATTTTACTCCACAGAGTTAAAGCCTTCAAGGCTACATGTTCCTTTTTCTTTTTTATATTTTGAATACAGAAAAAGCCTGTGTCCCAGTGCATTCTATAAGCTCCTGTTGGACAATCACATTCAGCAGAGACCTCCTTTTGCCTCAGTGACTTCACAGTTCCTCTCTGATCATATAGCCTCCTAGTAGGCAAAGGATCAGACTCAACAGAGGAAAACCTCTTGAAAAATAACTTCTCCTTTAAATTCCCTTATTATAGCAAAGCAAGGGGTATATTAGCATTCTCTACCATGTTTTTAAATGTGAGATTATCAATAGAATAGTGCAAAAATCCTCAGAATAGCTCCATCTGGTTTGGCTGTAACTGCTGCCGAAAATCTAGTCTGTGTTGCACCCTGGAAGAAAAGTCCATCTCTCCTCCCTCTCATGCACATTTTTGCATGGTTCATTAATTTATCTTCCATTTTTATGCTGAAGCTTGTCTGCTATTTGAAGTGAAAAAGGGGAATAGCAAATATCAAAGCACTGGAACAACATAACTCAGGTTATGTGATGTTTATATTGCCATAAGATATTGGGAAAGCCAGGTTCTCTGTTCTAAAAAGCATCCAGTCATTGTCCTTATAATTTTAATTGCCATAGGAATAGGTTTTGATAGAGCTTTATGTCTATTTTGCATACGAACATGCTGGTGTGCAACATGACAACATTGGAATAATCTTGCATATAACAGCTAAAAATGGACAATAGTGTGTATGAATTTGCATCTAAACCTGTTACCACTTCACATACTGACCTTAATAAAGCCTGATGGGGTATTTTTATCTTCACAGCTAGTTGCCTTTTGAACTGGTAGGAAGTGATACCTTAATGCAGAAATTTGCAGGAAGTTAGGTGTACTCTGAAGGAAATTTCACTGCCTTCTTTTTATAGTCTATCTTAAACGAAGCTATTGTTTGGGAATGCGCATGGGGAGGGAAGGCTTTGTCAGAGACAAAGTACTGGCCTGTGCTCTAATCCAATCCAGTAAACATGTCCTTATGAACCTATTAAAGTACATTGGGTCATCTATTAGCATGATGTACAAAAATAAACAGAAGGAGAATTTTAATTTTTGACACACAAATTATTTTGACCAACAAGAAAGTAATTTGTCTGAGGCCATCTAGACAATTGGGAGAAGAAGGTAGGAGTTCTTGTTCATCCTTCTGTTATTAGACTTCTTTTTAGACTTTTGTAACTTCCCAAGATTCAGTAGATTCTCATTTTCTAATTGGCTGTTGAAGAAAATGGGGACCAGCTAAATGGTAATTTAGCAACATTTTATAATGCATGGAGCTATATGGAGACAACATAATTCATACTTAAGAAAGCATGTATTTTCTGGTCATCAGTATGAAACTTCAGTTATGATTACTTGTGGTTCATGAGGTTGAACAGTCCACTGTCAAAACCCATTTTTATCTTTAATGTCTTAGTGTGATTTTTGTCTCTTTCTTAATGAAAGCTTTTGTATTTGTGAATTTATCTGCCTGCCTGCCACAGGCTACTGCTGAGTAAGTTGAAATACAGCTCTTGGATGGTGCTTGCAGTTGGGAGTTTTACAGGAACAATGACAGAAAGCTTAGTTCTCATTAGGAGGTACAGTAGCTCAGCAGCACAGGTCATCTGAGGATGCTGATGCAGAAACATGGGATTAAATCAAATTTATGTTTCTCTCTAATATCCTATCAAAATAATCTTCCTATCCCATATCATTTAAATCATATAAGAACTTAAGATGACAGCTGAACACAATTAGAATTTCCTAGAGGATAAGCAGGGCATCAGAGTATGGCTCTAAATGTATGTACAGGAATCACAAATGCTGTTCAAAAGGATTCTGTTCTCCAAGCGTCCTGCAGGGATTAAGCATTTCATATTAGAAAGCCATTGGTCTAACTCTCCCCTGCGCAACCAGGAGTCTTACTAGATGGTTTAGCATGACTCAAAGTCACTCCAGCTGAGGCCATGATATTGAAATATTATAAACATGACATACAAAAATTAAAACTGGGAAAGAGAGGTAATTTTCTAACAATTAAAACTGAGTTAATATAAAATGTGTGATGAAGGGAAAGGAGGAGAACTGCTTGGCTTTTCCAGCTTTCCCCTTTTTCAGTGAGTGTCCACTACTCTTTGCTGTATTTGCATTAGCCATTTTTGGAAAGAAGGGGGCTGAAAATTTCTCCGATCTATTAAAATAAACATTATTATTATTACCATTCTGGATAGAGTACAAAGTTCTGTTAGAAAGGAGATCCTCAAGGACATTCTTAGGTTTAACAAGGTAATTTCCATGTTTAATTGTAAAGGTTGTGCAGTTAGCAATCAGGAGTATGCCTGGGCCACCACCAGCAGTGTTACAGATATTTTAATGGTTTGTTTCTTGTTTTTCAAACTGTAACGGCGCTTCTTTATATTAATGGGTTTAGACCAGGCACAATAGTGTTGCATTGGTTTCTCAATTTGCTGGATAATGCCAAATGTTGTATATGAACATTAGTCTAACTAAATGAAAAGTATATATTTGCTCTGTGTGTGTTGGTGATGATACTCATCTCACATCTTAAAAATTGGAAAGTATTGATTCTTGTTGGTATAATTTAGATTTAATTCTGCTGATGGCTACCTCAATAAAAATGTTAAAAAAATATTTTAATCTTTCCAGACAGTCTTAAATAAAGCAAATGTTTTCCAGAGAAACGTTAAGAACAGATAATTGAACTAAGAACCAGAAATTCTTCTACTGATTTTTTACTAGTTTAGGTTTATTCCAATCATAATCCCTTGGTGTTCTGCTAACTTGTTTCTAATCACTCCTGCTACTTCACTTTTGTTCTTTCTCATGATCAGATCCAATAAAAATCTCTGCACCTCTAAGAAATAATTTGGATAGGATGAAGGTATCTAAGACCAAAGCTTAAGCCTAAAATCCCCCTTTATTCAGCTGACACTCAGCTAATGAGGGAGGCACATCACCTCATGCAAGGTCCTGCTGGAAAACTTTCCAGGAAAACTTTATTTTATGGAGTACTTGTTTACACGTTTCAGAATCCATCCACCAGCTAATGAGGATTCATTCAGTTGCCTCTTCAATCCCACTTCACCCATAAGAGCGTCAAAGCATCAAGTAATATCTTACTCTGAGTGGTGGCAGAAGAGCAGAAAAGAGCTCAAGGAGGAATGTGACTTGGTATCACAGGGCCCTGAGCTTTCTGCAGGGATCCTGGGTTCTGTTCAGGGACCAGAGCTGCATTTTATGTGATGCCTGTCTAAAGGAATTTCTCATTAAATCCTCTGCTGATCCGAATTTATTGTGCTTTCCTTTTTTTTTTTTTTCCACATCCTGGAGGAGCTGAGGCTAAGCAGAAATGACAACAGCCTTGGAGCTCATCAGCCAGTTTTCAAGAGTCTTTAATTGAGAATTAATTAAGATATTTTTTATTTTTAAAACCTTCATTTTTCTATTTTTCTCACAGTAAATTAAAACAAAAAAAAAAAAAGAAAAGAAATAAAAATAAGAAATAATAAGGAAAAAAAAATAGGAAAGGATTTTATTTCTTCTGAGGCCTGATCTGTTGACCTGCTTGATCTGCAGTAGTGGGTATTTACTACTGTAGGTGATCCATCCATGTGAACACAGAAGATTTAGCTAGCCAACAAAATGGGAGTTATGTAGTTCCCAGAGGGAAGCTGTGGAACATGTGAAATTATGGGGAGCTGGTTGGATAGTCTAGCCACAGAAATGTCCCCATCACTGAGATCTGTCAGGGACTCAGGGTCTCTATGGAGCTCTGCAGCCACTGATCCTGGGCCATCTCAGAGTCCATACGTAGTGTCTCTTATGGTGACAGATCCTGTGTTTCAAGCCTGTTTGTGCAGTGAAAATCTTTCTCCATAGCACACAGAGACTGTGCCACTAGATTAGTCATTCCCTCAAAAACAGAAGACACTTTTCCTTCCCAGTCTCCTGCAGCCCTGAGTCAGGGGAGCGAGGATGAGGTTTATTTATAATGAGCTTCTCTCTCAGTGCTGCTGATCCATCAAACACTCCTGACAAGTCGTTAGTGTGCCGTCCACCCAGAAGGTAAATTCATCCTCATCGGCGAGCGCTAAATGTCTGCCCTGGCCTAGTGGATGTTACCCAGACGCTGTTTCAACTTCTGCTGCCTTTTCCTCTGGTTTATCAAGAGGTGGCAGCAAAAAGCCATTTAACCTTTGATCTCAGTCCTCGGGGCCTCTATCTGTCACAGAACCATGGCACCCAACTCATCCCGCCAGCCGCCTGCTACAGACAGCAAACAGCGTGATGCTTTGCCTGCTATGTCACTTGGAAGGGCAGTGGAGCAACAGCCAGGACCAGGCACCATTGGACATGTCCCATACGCAGCACAACCATGCAGCTCTGCCTGCATCCTGCCTAGCCCCTGCCTGCAGGAAGGTGGTTGGGCAGCTCAGGGTCAGGCTCAGCAATGGCCACATCCCGATGTAGAAGCTGACAGCTACGACTGATGTGAAATCCAATAACAGAGGAAGCCAGAGTTGCCCAGTGCTATCAATTAGAGATCCGGATGGATTCCCCTGTGGCAAAAGAAAAGGTGCTGTAAGGGCCAGGCCACTGAAGGGCCCCTTAAGTGAAGGGGAATATTACTTAACATGAGCAAACCCAAAACTAAGGGATTAAAGCACCCCAAAAAAGGCATGTGAAGACTAAGTTCTTGGGGGGGACGTAGTCCTTGGCTTTGGGTGGTGGGAATTTCCCTTTTAGAAAGGGACACAAAATATTCAGACTGTGCATTGCTGTTATGATGCTATGTCTAAGGTGAGGGACACAGGAACGGTCTTTCGGATTCACCATGACAATTCATTTGCTACAGGGACATTTGTGAGAAGGAAAAAAATGGTAATATAATGTGTCAATAAAGACAGCTAGAAAAAAAAATAGACTTAGATATGCTTAGAAACATAGCACATAACTCTATTCCAAATATTCTCATGTTTTCGTGTTAAAGAAAGGAATAATTGTCAACATAATTTGACTTAAATGGGATTTAAAAATGATTTACAGTGATCAGCAAGAGATGTCATTATTAAGTGTTACAGGATGCTTTCAGAATCTGGTTTCAGATAAAGAAGCTAGAGTCAGCTGCATTTAAAGTCAAGGCAAGCTCTGGGGGTTTCAGTGATACTACTTACTCTTAAATGTCACTGAGGAGCTGTCAACAGGTATGAAAAGGCACACAGCTGCCCAAGCCTCTTTCACTTGAAGACAAAGAAAGAATGGAAAATATATGGAGGGAAACTTGGAGTTCCAGAAGATGCAAATGGCAGTATTCCACATGAGATTGATCCATCTTCCTTTAATCTTCCTATTGTTCTGTTGCACTGCAGTTGCATTTTAACCAAAATGAGCCAAATTTCATTTTCATGTTCAGGAATGTGAATAGGGATTATTTCTACTGCCAAAATAGTGGTCAGTTTGAGTTTACCTGAGATTAGAATTTGGTCTCAGTAGAAATAGCAAGCAACAACAACATGAGGTAGTTTGTTACTATGAAGTCTTATGTGGATTCCTTACATTGTAATTAATAGTTTTATCAAATGTTCATAGACTCATAGAATCACAGAGTGGTTAGGATTGGAAAGCACCTTAAAAATCATCCAGTTCCAACCCCACTGCCACAGTCAAGGACACCTTCCACTAGACCAGGTTGCTCAAAGCCACGTCCAGCCTGGCCTTGAACACTGCCAGGGATGGGGCAGCCTCAATTTCTGTGGTCAATTGGTCATTTCATTTTGGTTATTTCATGTTGGTCATGTTGATCATATTCTGTTATGCCGTAAAGAATTATTCTGGATCAATAAAACTTAATATAATTTAATCAACGTATTGCTTCTCAATGAGTGGATTTGTCATTTGTCAAAAGTAGCAAATCATAAATTGTGATGCAGTTTCCTTGATTGTTTTTAATTTCCTATATTCGCTGTCCCTTTTTCGTTTGTTAAATCAGCTCTAATATCAATCAAGAAGGTTACATTGAGAAGATCTAATTCAAACCCAAATCAGTTTAGTAACTGGAGAGGTGAATAAACATACGAAAAAAAGGATACACTCCATAAGAGGATTGTTTCCTGAGGTATGTCTGACATTTAGTGAAAATTATATTATCCTTTTTATTTAATAAATGACAGAACTTTCTCTCTTCCTGCCTGGCTGCTAGAAATCTAACAGATGTCCATAAAAGATGCATGTGTGAGCTCTGCTGCTTTGGGTCAGTGTCTGTGTTTATCTCAGAGCATCCACCAATGACACAATTAACTAGTTGCAGCAGTCTTAAATGCCGCATATGATGACATCACTAATGAAATCACCTCTGGAGGAAACATAAGCTTGACGTCCTTGAAAATTATCTTCAGACCTCAAATGGCTGACCTCATAGGGATTTGGCCATCAACAGGTTTCCAAGGCTTATAATGGCAACAAATGTAAGCATTTAAATAAATCATTTTGTGGAAAAGACATCATGGGAAAATTAGCTTTCCTTCCTACCCTATGTCAGCCCAGGTTTATTACAGCACTTACCATGGAAGGCAACCAGCTGAATGATGTTAAATCACTGCATTAAAATTCTAGCCACCATGCCACAATCCTACTATCTATATGTGGAGACTGTATAAAATATCTTTCTCATCATCCAGATGCCCCTCAATTGAAATGTAGTGGAAACTATTAATAAGTCAACACCTTCACCTGGTAAAATTATGTACATTGTTGAAGGTTATTGGTTCATAACATTTGGCAGCTCATATATAATTTTATAACTTGCCAGATAAATAATAATAACAAAATAGCAATTTGAGTTATACAGCAGGTATAATATTGCAGAATGACACAAAGCAAGCGTATAATATGATTCCTATGCTGTAACCCTGGAAGTGCAGAACCTCTTTGTTTTGCCTTCTGGAGTTCCAGTGAGTTTCCCAATAGTCAGTTTTCTTTACTTCACATATGACTTTCTCCTATGTGAAATATTATGGAATACTTAAATGCTATGGAATAACATGAACTTGTGTGAAATATTGGTCAACTTAGTCATGGCAAGGTAGCATGATAACTTTTAAGATGATTTTTTTTGTGTTATATTCTGCAGAATAAGAGTTTGAAAGACCGTATCTACAGTTTAGGCTGCCATGGGTCAAATACTGAGAACTTGTATTGAAGTGAGTCTGCTGAGGACATTGCTATGGGTAGAGCACTTCACTCCTCCGAAACAGCTATCATCCTTCTCTACTGCTGTTGAGCTTTAACTATAAAGTAGATTTAGTGACTGCATTTATATGTGCAAAGATGCCTTATCAAACATCATTTGGAATTCTAACCATTCAGCAACTGCCATTATGCTTGCAAATAGATCTGTCTTCAAAAATGCAATGTAATGGTGATTCATAGGGAAGTTAAGTGTTAGTTCTTGTGATAAAAATTCAGATACAGAAAATGTTTGGTTTAGTAACATGGGACCCCTAAATTTCAATGCAAATACTGTTAATTTAATTTGCATATTTTTAGGTTTCTATATGTTTCATGTGACTTCAGAAATTGTGAAATATATTACATGGGTGACAGAAAGTGAGGGAAAGCTTCCACATATTCATGTATTCATGTATTTCATGCTGTATTACTGATACTAAATCAAGAGCAAATACTTGAATAGCTAATCATATGGGAGCATATACTGTGCTTGCCTATGTGGTAGATACAGAGTGTCATCAGTGCAGACATGATTTTAAGATAAAAAGTCAGTATATTTCAGAATCATCTCAGTTATCCTGAATTCATCCAATGAATTTACTTACCTTCTTTTATTTATCTAACAAACTCTTTCTAGACTAATAACTTTACTTCATTTCAAGTAGCAATGCTACGTGGTACCACCATATGATTGCAGTGCTCCTGAGGTGCTACCTCCTTATGATTCTGTGGACACTACTGCAGCTCCTTGTTTCCTCATCTGCCACCAATACAAACCAGAGCTGATAAGAGGCTTCAGCTTAGTTTCCATAGCACAAAACAGTGCGGTGCCAGGCTTGCACCTGTTTCTGAAGTTAGTTTCTTTCCTCTGTCCCTGTGGATGTGTTGTGCAATTCCCACTGGACCTTTATCAAATTGAGAGTTACAGCAGCAGCAGATTTATTTCTTTTTTAATCACGCAGCTGGACTTGGAGGAGTCCTTTTCTGAGAACAGCAGCAACTCCCATCAGATGTGTCTTGTGCAGTTTGCTCCTTTGATGAAGAGATTTGACTCCCAGTGCTGTGGAGTGTGCATCAGCTGCCAGCTTTTTGTGTGTTTCGTTGAGGTAGAAGATAATTTCCACTCTTCCAGCTGAGATCTTAGTGTCAGGCACAAAAGGACTCAGCATTCATTAGGGCAGAAGAGAAAATAAAATTCTGCACTCTGGTGGTTTACGACATTAGAAACTCTTACCTTTCATGTTGCAAGGACTGGACAAAATACTTAATGCATGAAGACTGGGACCTTGGTTTGTTTTCATGCACTGTGAAACAATGTAGAGAGGTAGAGTTGACAGCACTTTCCTATGGCCTTAGATGCCTCTATAAAAAGGTGAGAAAAAGTCATTCACTGGAGGCATGGATCTGAAAGCCCTCAAGCAGAGAAAGAAACTGGAACTAAGATTTTCTGACAGAAGAACCCCAAAGGTAACAGCAGGAGGTAGGAGGCTGCCTGTTCTCTGTGACATAATCTCACACATAACTATTTTTTGATGATCTTCCAGTTGTCTGTGGAAGCTGCGGTTGATCTCATTGGTAATATCTAAGCCAAGTGTGCACGATGGCCCACCCTCTACAGTCTTACCTGCAGGATTCATGTGCCTACAGGAGCCCATGCAAAGGTCATCTAACCCAGCCTGCTTGCATTCCAGCTGCTCCAGCTGCTTTGGCCGCAAAACATTGCTTCTGGGATGATGAATCTCTGTTTTGGAGAGTGAATGGCTGTGGTGGGTTCACCTTGGCCAGCTCCTCCCAGGACCATGCTCTGCCATGGGCTTCTCTCCACAAGCTGCAGCACTCTTTAAGGAATGTCCATCTGCTCCAGCAGGCAGTTCCCCATGGCCTGCAGTGTGGATATCTGGTCCACTGTGGTCTGCAGAGAGACCACAAACTTCACCATGGTCTTCTCCATGGACTGCAGAGGAATCTCTGCTCTGGCGCCTGGAGTACTCCCCTCATTCCCTCACTGACCTGGGGGTCTGCAGGGCTGTTTCTCTCACACTTTGCTCATTCCTCTTTCCCAGCTACTATGCAGTATTTTTACCTTTTCTCAAATGTGTTATCCCAGAGTAGCTGCCAACATCACCAATTGACTCAGTTTTCACCAGGAGTGGGTCCATCCAGACAGCTGGAACTGCCTGTATCTGACACGGGGGCAGCTCCTGATCTACTCTTACAGAAGCCACCCCTGCAGCTTTCCCCTGCTACCAAACGTTTGCCACATAAACCAAATACATTGACCTGAACACACTACAGGTGCATGACTGGGTCCTTGCTTAGGAACAGCAAAGGACCAACTTTGCTCTCACAACATGCTACTCTTCTTGTCTGAGCCCTCTCCTGAGAGCTGTGCCTTTCACAAAAGCCCAGGATTTTCTTCATGTGTATATACAAGCTCTCTTGTGTTTTCCTCCATTTCTCTTTGCTGTACCATCAGTTTGCTTCTTTCTTCAGAAAGTTCCCAAGTCACAGATTGTTCAGTCTGAGGAACTATTCTGGGAAAGCATCACCATCACGTGGCTGCTGTCTTCCAATGCATTTTTCTAAGCATCTCAGTTGCTGTAGGGGTTTTTTGAATAGATGGACTTGGAAGCCACCCAGCTTGCTATTGTTCCTCAGGTAGAAAAGGCATTTTTCTACAGAAATCTTTATGTCTGTTTTATCTGATTTGTATCCTTTATGACTTAAGCTCACAGAGATACACGTGATGTAATTTTAGGTTAGCTAGCTTGGATGCCACTAGCTATACAAGCTATACAGCTTGGATATATAACCACTATACAACCATATGGATGTAATATCAGCATATCTCAAAGAATTGGATAAATTTGTGAGTGGCTGAGCCAGGTGAGCTGTTTTCCACTGTGCTTACACTCTTAGCTCTCTCATTATCAGTCATCAGCCTGCATGTCTGTGTGAGCTGCTGCCTTTTTAACCATCCTTACTGTTTTTCAGACCCTGCATTTTCTAACCCACCCATTCTGTTCTCCAACCTTCAACTCCTTGCAGGGTGAAAATAGAATATATCTTGGGGGTATGATGCTCACCCTACCATCAGATCTTTTCAGCTGTTAATAGTTTTTAATATCAGCTTGGGAGAGCACTGCCTTGCCTTCTTAGTGCAAGATGAATGAGACAAGAAACAGGAGAAGAGAGTTATATGATTTAAGGGAACAGCACTTGAGCTCACACTGGCAATCACAAACCACAGAGTGATGGATTCTGAGCTATCATAACGTCTCTTTAAGTTTAAATGTGATCTGATTTTCCTGCTATTGGAAGGTATATATTCCGGAACAATATTTCAAGAGAATAACTCAAATTATTCCCAGTTTTTATTTAAGAAACTATCCAGCAGAAGTCAATGGAAAAACAGGTTGTGCTAAAGTTTGTATTTCTTTAATAATCTATGCAAAATTTTGGAATTAGAAAATACATATTTCAAACCTTCAAGCCTCTGCTAGTTTTTTTTTTCATTTTTTACATCCATATGTATCTCATGAAAAACTTCCTTTAAAAACACAAGGAAAACCACAAATTAATTGAAAACAGAAAATTACTTCTTTGCATGTGTGAGTGCTGCAGGTCCTTCAACATAAAAGGTTCCATACACGATTTTGGGAAGGGATCTTTTTTTCTTCAAACTGATCAATGTTAAAATTGCACAAGGGGCAAAGGGCAGTTTTCAATATTGGGGTTTTTTTTTGATGAATAAAGAGTGAATTAAGTACCAGAGAGACCTTATAAAATACTTCATGTTCTTCCTTTATGTGGTCAAAAATTTGTCAGACTGGAAAAGAAAGCTGAGATTATATCAAAAGTGAACACAAACACCCCACCTGTGTATGAAAGAAAGTTAATGAGATAAAATTGACAGAATATATAATGGCTCTTAGTTTCTGTTCTATTTACATCTATATATATCACTGAAGCCCCATTTTGAGGATATAATGAGAATCTGAATGATAAATTTTCTTGCAGAAGCTATGGAATAAGTGAACTATTTTAAGGAAGATTAAGTTTTTGTTGATCTGACAGAGTTGACTTAGTTCTCCGAGGGATTCATTTATAAAATTGCTGTTGCTCTCCATGGTTGAGTGAAAGAGTGACAGAACATGAAATATGATCTTCTCCTTTTTATTTTTTCCCTTTTTACCCCCCCTTTCTTTTTTTCTTTTTTTTTTTTTTTGATTCTGCCACACTTTTTTTTTTGAGATGTTTCCTCACTTCTCTGAGTTACCCTGGTTAACTGAGAGAGTTAACCTGGTACCCTGGTTAATTTGGTGCAGCTAGGCACAAATTGCACACAGTAACCATCTGTGGCCAACTGATTGTCCCTCAGCAATAACTGTCCAGCAGTACTTATTTTTAGAGACAAAGTATTTTTCTAAACATATGTTAAATAAATGCTTTAAGTTTCACTTATTTTTATTAATTAAACAAAGCATTTTAAAACCTGCTGTCTTTCCCTGAATCCAAGAAATTATAGTATACGGTAAATATTTGATATATAAAAGCGTCCTGTCATTGAACTTATAGGTAAGTCTGAGGAATAACCCATAATGTGAGAGAAAGCCAAGACCAAGAAAATAATAAAATGGCCAAAGCTATAACAGTTAATTCTTCACATTTCAGTTCAGTCTGCAGACGAGTGACGTCAGTGCTTTTCTGTGGATGCATTGGGGAAAAAAGTGAAGCTTCTTAGATTTGATGACCCATGTTTTGCTCTTAATTACACCACTGCTAAACTTCAGTACCTCCATCAGTTTCAATTACATGTTGTTTACGCTATGTCTTGAGAACAAAAGGAGCAATTTATCACAACTCATATTTTCTCAAACTCCTGCCCCTCACTGCTGTGAAAAAACGTAGACAAATTGTTGTATGAGAGAGGGTAAACGTTTTTTAAAAATAGAAAACCATTCAGTTTTTTGAGAGTATAGAAATGGGTTTCATGGAGACCAAAGGCTTTTTCCTTAAAGTATACATATTCCCTTTTCATAAAGCATCTTCAAGTCCAAGTGAGGGACAAAAGTTCCTCACAAAACACAAGGAACAAGTTAGGTGCTAAAAAGGGGTTTCATAAAGTGATGCTGAGCATAGAGCCAGTAGCTGACAGGGAGAGTCAGGTAAAGGATAAAGGAATTAAGTACCTAATATATTCCTTAAGGAAAAAGCAAAATCCCACGGCCTATGTGGTAGTCATTTGGACCAAAATTACTTTGAGGAGCAAACCTGGATTTGGAACAATGTTTCCTACATGCTTGTTGTTGCAGTAACGTGTGTAGTAGTTGCTTGTCACGGGCAGCAGATCCTAAGGCTTCCATTGTATTCACAGTTTGAATACTTGGAAAACAACTCATGTAGTGAGTGAGCCCTGTGGATAAGTCTGCAGCTCTTTAGATGCTGGAAGCTCCATGTACCCAGGTTTTCTATTAGATCCAACTCATATTAAGCTGTTGTTCTGTAGGAAGAAGAACTTAACGCTGTTTCTCTCTCAGAGCAAAAATAGCTTGGAGAGTAAACATCTTAATTTAACTTGGAAGTAAATTGCATGGAATTGTTACCTTAATTATCTCTAACATTATTTCCAAAATTAAGAACTAAATAAAATGTTTTCTCTGCAACAGAATTAAATTTCCTTGAGGATTAACCTTTTCCGTTTTCAAAGAAAACCCCCTTGATATAAGTACTTTATATAAAGTACAATATGTAAATGCTTTTCTCAATGACTTTTTTTTTTGTCTCCAAAAGAGCTGCCAGAGGGATTGTCAATCCTTGAGCATAGCAAAATCCTCTTCTCTTTTCCCCGATGGAAAATTACTCTATGACTTTGTTTTATCTCCATATTTCTGGAACTTTTATGGTCCAGGCACATCAAAAGTAATTCTCTCATATTAGAGTTTTGCTTATTATAAATATCTGATCAGATCTTAACAGTACTGGTGAGGAAGAGTTTAGAAAAGTCTCAGTGGACAATGGAAAAGATACAGGTATCTATTCTTGCAGCAGAAGAGCTTCCCTGGGGTATATGTGATGAGCTCTCAGCCTCTCTAAAGCCAGGAATAAGACTATTGGAAAAAAACTCTTTCATTGGAAAGAGAAACTGCTGGAGTTACTAGATAATCACTGATGGAGGAGAGGATTACAGCTCAGCTATAGAAACCTACATCACATACACAAATAAGACCCCTAGTAAGGGCAGTGCAACTGCTGTACTGTCGGTCTGAAGTAAGAGTTGTGAAGACAGTCACAGACAGGCAGGAGAGACTCTGCTGAGGAGCCTCCTGGAGAGCTCTGTGTCTAGGAGCATGAGAGGTCTCAGGCTAAGCTGTGTAACTACAACTGCAAGGAAGTTCCCTACAACTAAGTGAAGTTCTGTCTCTTCTGCACACAGATCTGATTCTAAATCACTCAGCAAAACACTGTGTTTTCAGGAATTACGTCAACATAGCACATCACCTTTTTGGTTTTTGTTTGAAACTGGTAACAGTGGAAGGCTTAGATTTATCTTATAGAGACAGTTTACATAATAGGTCAGAGACTTCCTACAAAAAGCTGATAGACGTATTGGTTTACAGATTTACTATGCACAGAAATAAATCTGAATATTTTTTTTACCGAAATAAGAGTAAAGAAGATGGCATATTAGTTATGGTTAGTAGATGTAGAAATTGTTAAGTCATGCACCAGGGTAAAAAGTTTTTTATGACATATTCTTGATTTCTTCCCTTTCCTCCCTCCCCCCCCTCCCCCAGGTTATCAGCTTTGCCAGTGTATTTTCAGGTCAAAGAAAAGCTGGTTGCCATAATGGGATAAATCTTTGACCCATGATGAATATTTTGTGACCTTCTCTATCATAAAATTAAAGAATGTTCTTTATGCAACTGTTACACAACAGTATTATTGTCAAAACAAAAATAACAAATACCTATTAAATCTATGAACTTAATTAAATTTTTAACTTGAGATACTGTTACAAAGTCATTCAAAGTCAAAGAAAGTAATTTCTTTGACTCTCATTTATGGGGATTCAGTGCTTTGTTTAGAACAATATATATATATTTCATGCCTTAAGACTTACCATGCCTATGATTAAAAGTACAGAGTTGTCTAAATGCATGACTTAAATGTTTAGTACATAATTCTTCTAGTTGTCCTCTGCCAATCAGAAATACAATAGCAAATTATGCTATTCTGTATTTGTGTATCACTCTTTTATCTCCAAAACCGTAAACACACAATAATAATTTTCCCCTCTGGGAAAGCTGTCTGTAGTATGTTTCTGCAACACTACAGATAAAGGGGAGAAAATCCACAGACATTGTTACTTTGCTTCAGTCTGATCAGGATTCTCTTTTTGGTACTTTATTTGTTCTGCAGGTCATAGAGTCTATGCCTTTTTCAGCTCCAGAAAAGCAGACTCAAGCTATAGCTTTTCATTGTTTGCATCGTTATGATGTGTGACAGTAGTCAGCATATGGGTTGGGAATCAGCAAAAGAAAGAAGGGATGAGATTGATTTTCAAAAGGCTATCTGTCTGAGACCTCAGAGACAGACACATTGGTTTCCCCAAAGTCTGACCTCTGTGAAATGTTAAAATAAAAACGTTGGAAAGTACAGGAGCATAAATGCTCTTCTGATCTGAGGCTGTATAGTCAAGATCCAGGCCATCTGCTGGGCGCCTTACATCTATCACTTTCATTGCTTTATATATATAAAAAAAAAAAAAAAAAGATTTCAAAGAGCCCTGAATTTTTCAGATATCATTGTAAAGATGGATATTAAAAATCTGGTTTATTTTCCATAGTTCAAAAGCTGGTTGATAGTAAGTAATGGCCAACTGGTGAGGCACTGTATACTAATGAGACATAGTGTCCAGGATTTGAGACAGTGAGCTACACTTTAAGTTTTGATTGGCAGAAATCAGTTCTGGACAAATCTGTATCCTGCCTCTTCAATGCATTGCATTGCTTCAGACACAATTGAGTCACTTTCATTTTAAAACTTTTAGTTTCAAAACCACCAATATTTGAATCTAGTTGCTAACACATGTTTTGATCTGCCTGATATTAATCCCAGCGATCGACAAAGCATTCATGCATAGTAACTTGCATTTAAATGTTACTATAAATTAAGGTATCACTGCGAAGAATTTTTTTAACGGTTCTCAAGATAATGCTAGGTTCAAAAGGCCAATGCACACAGCACATCAGCTTACTTGCTTTAATTGTAATAGTTTTATGGCAATATCCAAATGCTTAGCTACCTGTAGCTTAATCCAATAAATTACTTTGAAGCCAACACATTAGAATCTTCAATGTCTTCTGTTTAAGCTGTAATACTTAGATCAGGAACGTGAGTTAGGTTCCTTCCTGTGGGCACATAGACAGAAAGGAGCCTTGTTACCCAATCCAAAAGACCACATATATCTAGGATCTCTCTAGTAGGAGACACAAAGCACTGGGGGAACAACTAAAACTGTCCTTTTTCTGACATCTGTTGACCTATGTCCACATATGGGCCTTGAGCATCCTTTTTCTGAAATAGGGGTCACTACTGATGTTTTACATAGATTTTCTAGTTCTGCTTCTTTTGGAGTAGAAGGCATTACCATCTTGCTTGCCTAGAGATCTTTTTATAAGAATGTAACCAAATGTTTGTTTTATAAGAAGCCTGAACTCATCAGTAACAAGTATGTTCAGACAATACTGATAAGAATTTTGTCCTTGGGGACTGAAGAGGAGAGATTGGGACAAGCAAACTAGAATGAAGTTTAATAAGATGATTTGATTTACACGTCACAATTAGGGACTCGGTTGCTTTAATTACATCTGAATTCTCATCTGAAAGGCCAAGTTTCTTTGTAAGTCTTTAGTCTGTAATCTCTAAAATAAACTTCTCAACATTTATTCAAGTAGTCTTTCTAGTTCAGAAGTATTTTTGTGATTATCACGAATTCTGATTCCTTTTAATTAAATATTCAATATTTTAAAAATACCTTAGTTAAATTTGAGACACTCTTGAAGAATTATTTTTAAGATTCTCCTGTATATTTTACCCCGGTTGCCTTTGATTTTTGCTTTCCAGTTAAGAGTTTAATATTAGTTAAAATAAATGCAGGTCAGAAATTTTCTAAGCTGTCATTATATTGCAGCATTGATTGCTGGTGATAATCTCACTGCTTTTAGAGTGACTTCTAATTCATGCAGTATCTAAGTGTTTTGATTAGCTGCTTTAGGACAATATAGGATAAAGGAGAAAACTAAATGTGAAATGACAGCTTAAAAACCACAGTCCTGTTAAATGCAGGTCCACCAAAATGAGCATCACTTTTTCATGTTGCAATCACTCTTTGATGTGCATTGGAGTCTCCATTCAGTAAATCCTTGTTGAAGAATTGTGAAAGGTTTGACAAATGAGTTGCTGAGGTAATTACTTAGTTCCTTTCCATCTCGCTAGCTTTTTGTCTGATAAATGAAGGCTTAGACTCTGATTTCAACAATTCTAATCTCAGTAGCACAATCAATTACAGTAAAATGCCTATATATTTTTTCCAGAGTCTGGCCAATTTAAGACTTCTTCCTTGCAGTTGTTTATTGTTTAGGTCAAAGGATAGCATATGCATTATGTATGATGAATGTATCCAGTCAGAGACGAAAAGAAAACATACCTTTAAGTGACAGATACATTTTTAGCAGATGGTGTTGCCATCTACCAAACAATACCTTAATTCTCTTTTTAAGCAACAGCTAAGTATAAAATGAAAGCTAAGAGGGCAAATTATTGTTTTGTATAAATATCTCACAAACAACAGTAAGGAGAGAGAAGAGCCTCTTCCATGAAGGAAAGCTTATAGACTGTGTTGTCACAAGAACATGTTTTTAATAAAACCTCCAAGATGTTAAAATAGTGAGATGATTGAATATTTTTTTAATTGAAACAAGGGGTCAAAAGACCTAGAATGAAAACTAATATACTTGTAAAAGTTCTACAGGATGTTGTACTGGTGGAAGATCTGATTGTGCTTGATTATCTCAACTTTTGTCTTACATTCTTCAACATAAGACAATTGCAGAATGCACTTTCCTATGAATTAAGGATCTGAGGCCAAATGGGTGATTTTTGGGGCTATGTACTACAGCTGAGTGTGAATGTTCAGACAATTCATTCAGACGATCTGTCTTTTATATTCAAAATTGGATCTGAATTTTGCTTCTTACCAATTTCTACTTGAGCATAAAAAAGCCAAGGGAAAACAATTTCAGAGGCAAAGTCCCACACACACTGTTTTAAATTTCAGGTTTTTAACTAGAAAACAAAACTGAAATCTGTTGATCTAGGAATAATGTATAATCAAGTAAAGAATACCAAAATTTTAGTCAGAACTACTCACAGTACTTTAGACTGACATGTATTAATGGTATTAATAAAAATTTGAGTCTCTTGTAAATTAAACCAATGGATAGGACTGTAGGTCATACTTCATATATATCTACACCTAAGTATCTGGTAGATGTCTACTCAGGTAAAGCAGAAATACTGACCAATTGTAATACAAGAAAAAGGCACCAGGCCGAAAGAGAAAGTCAGAGGATGTCACTTTTTTCATCATGTCGTGCTTTCTTACTTGCCTGAGTTTAAGGCATTTTATTTAAGACTTGAAGGCATTACTTCTGAGAGGGAATTTAGCAACCTCTGTCCTGCAAGCAACTTTGAAAATGTTTTTTGTTGTTATTGCTAATTAATGTTTTCTGGACAAAGCAAGAGGATTCAAGGAGCAACTGTGTACCAGTGGCACCTTCAAAGAGATAAATCAAGAAGAAACCTTTCTGTCAAGGTGACAAAATGACCAGTTGATTTATTTCAAGCAGGCATCTGTTTCAGGATACCTGTTGCAACTTGTAACATGTTTCTATGTTGGGGTTTTTTTTCATTATTTGTTAATGTTTGTATGTTTATCAGAGTCCTCATGAATCTGCACTTGGGCAGCAGCTCTCGATGGGGATTTCTCTGGCTATCCTCAGGTTTACTGAGATGGACATTGAGGAACCAGGGCTAGCACAAAGGAGGGAGCACTGGGGAAAATTACAAGGTCGTTTGCAAATGTGAATTTTTGTTTTCCATCATGTAACAAATAAAAGTTTACATTCTGTTATTACTTTGATAATGAATGACCTATGCTTTTTATATTTTGCACAAAAATGTCCTCTGAAACTCTGCTGTTGTTTTTGGCATGTGCACACAGACTTGCCCTGCAGAATTTCCTCTTAAAGTCCCAGCCTGCTAAAAGGCTTTAGAGCTGCCGCTGGTTTCAAGAGACTAATCTGCCATCAGTGCTGGAACTACTGGACATATGCCTCACATGACGAGTGGATACTCTATTTTTCTTATGTCTCAGCCAGCTGATGCCTTGTTTCATCACATAGAGAACTCTTATGTTAATCAGGGAAATATGTTCAGCTCTTTTGGTAATATCTGGGTTACAAAACTACTTGAAGGAACCCACTGTTGAAGGATCAGTTAGGTTGGCCTAACTGGCAAATATTGAAATGAACCATTACAACTCACTTAAGGACTTCCACTGAGTATGTATAATTATATATATTTTTTTAATGATTAACTTTTTATTCACTTTCAAATCCTTTATTGATTAAAAGAAAGGCTTTAAAAAAGGTGACAGCCAAAATTAGCATAGTTGCTCAGAATTAATATAATAATATAATTTCTTAAATAGTACACATTTGAAGTACTAGTACTTTGGTTTAAGGAATTGATTTAGTCCTTGAGATTACTGAACAATTTTCTCTTGCAAAAGTGGCTTGTACTAGAGTTTGAAATAAACAAAAGAGGAGTGTAGGTGTGTTCCATCACATACTGTGGGCCACAATGGGTCAAATTCATAGCCTATTTTTAAATGCCTTTTCTTGAAAGATGGAGAGAGTTAGATTTATATGTATTAAAACATTATTTTTTTCTTCATACCAGTAAGCAGTGTTAAGAATGGCTTTTGATTTTTCTGTACAGGCTGCCAAACACTGGAAAGAATTTCTCAGAAGGCTTAGATTTTTTTGTCATTGTTGAAGGATGACTTGGAAAAGGGTGTCTGCTCATGTCTTTTTCTGCTTGTTCCTACACTTATCTGGCAAAGGGCAGGATTCAGGCTGCTGTTGTACAGGAAACACAGAAGGGCAGCTGATTCCATGAGGGGCTCTAGCATCAACACCAAACTCGCTGGGAATATGTTTTTCAAGTAGGAATTGAACCTTTGAGGAAGTGGAGAAGGGATTCCTGGACCAAGATAACTCACCGAGGTAGTCATTACATCACCAAAATTACCTCCATCCAACACAGTGATGTCAACCAGTACTTCCGAAGGAGCTAACTTTGGTTGCTTGCAAAATAAGCTGAAACTAAATTAAATAAAGAGAGAGGTAGTCACTTCTAAAGACCTCCAGACAGTGGTCTTCATCTAGATCAGGTGTCTATTAATTCTGAGCCCAGAATTATCAAATGTGTAGGAAAAAGCAGTATTAAAGGATGGTATGGCAGGTTCCTTGGCACTGAGTATTAGGGAGGTGGATTGGTAGAAGGCAGTGAGAATCTCTACTAAAACAGGAGAGGAGAGAGACCTGACATGGAAACAATTCTTGCTGTATATATAGCAATAAACATAAAGATGGTCCATGTGATATACTGTAGCTAGCTATACAGCAAATAGTCAGAATATACAAAACCCTCAGAAGGCTGCATATGCATTGGTAATGCTTTAGATTAGCAAAAATGTTTAAGTTTGCTGTCTCTAGCTGCTGTAAATAGATTTAAATCTAACTAGATTTAGGTAAAACAAATAACGTTGATGCTTGCCAAATTCTAGCTTTAGTCATCACAGTGAACCCATTTGAAATTAATCCTTCAATTTTTGTTTGATTAAGGGTATTGCTTTCTTTCAGATCTCCAGCTATAAGTGATGCTAGCCAGAAAATAATTTTAAAGGGTCAAAAAATCAGTTGTCTGGATTTACAGTGTTTTAAAACCTGACACTTGTTTGTTCTTGTTGAGAGTTATTCTTTAACTCTTGCAGTCACTCATTAGTCTTCCTGTTGGGAACAATGTCTGCCTTGGCTATTGGGGACAGCAACCATATCTGAGCATGCTGAGCTGTGATGCTATTACTGGCAGCTTGGAGTAGTCAATCTGCAAACCTTGTGAATTATTATATCTAGACTATAGCTTGACTTTGGCCTTGACATCTCAAGCTACTTACTGATTGGTGCAAAAATTCCTCTAGGTTTTACACTAATGAAATTGGATACAGATCACTTGTCATCAGAAAGCACTGGATTGGCCTCCGAATGGATGAAATGTATGCACATAGAGTTAGCACAAGTCCTCCTTCCTCATATCTGTTCCCACAACTTCACGACAATCTGAATTGTATCCATTGCTGTATGACAGCCTATACGATGCTCCTGGGTGACAATCTCTTGCTCTGCTGTAAGCCACTGTGCTTCATTGCTTCCCAGGATTTCCTGTGGAGTTTGACTTCCATGTTCTGAGCATATCTCCATGTGCTAAATATGCTGCTGTCCTGTAGACTGTAGTAACAGCAAGATAAGTTTCTGAGGATGTAATTGCACTGCATATCTTATGTTGGATGCTTAAGGTACCTAACTGGTAGTTTAGCCTGCCAAAGTCTTCATCTGCTCAGCACAGAGGGAAAGGCTTTTAATGATATCAGTTCAGGGCAGAATCCCTATTTAGGATGAACCTGTCTCTTGCTCTGACCGTAACCTCAGCTTTGTTCTTAGGCCTAGGTGGTGGTAATAAAACTTTTTTCTTTCCTGTGTTGCATAGAAAACTGAAAGCTTTGTCAGCAATATAGAGATAATAAATAATAATTGCATAAGTCAGTGGTCATTAATGGTTTGTTAAAACAAGCATACAAAGTCTGTATTTCTATAGAACTGCAAAGGGTCTAAATATGCCTCAATAACAATAATATATGTGCCAATTTAATGTTTTCTGGGTACGTTATATACTTTTTTTTTTTGCCAGGGTGGCTTTCATAATTACAATTGTTGCAGTCTTCAAGTTTCTAACATCACAGTTTTTGACATTAATATGTTATAATCTTCTTTTCCTGGCTAACTAACACAGTGCAGTCAGTATTCATTCTGTATGAACTAATGCTACATCACAGTCTCATATAGTACAAATTTTACTGTCAGAAACTGATGAATGCTGATTGTCAAACATTTCATTAAATTCAATACATACCTCATGTAACTTGAATATAAATGCCATATCTAAATCTAAACTTTTCAGAACTGTTTCATAACTCTCAGCAGCACTCTTAATATCAGGTATCAGAGTACTTGATATGTAAAAGGATTTAACAAATACATACTTTGCCTGCACATTTTGTTTCTGTGAAAGGTTTTCTTTTCTTTAAGCTTTTTCTTTGCTTTGGAAATAAAAGCTCTGTGTAGGCCCAGTCTAAATGCCATATCTAAATCTAAACTTTTCAGAACTGTTTTATAACTCTCAGCAGCACTCTTAATATCAGGTATCAGAGTACTTGATATGTAAAAGGATTTAACAAATACATACTTTGCCTGCACATTTTGTTTCTGTGAAAGGTTTTCTTTTCTTTAAGCTTTTTCTTTGCTTTGGAAATAAAAGCTCTGTGTAGGCCCAGTCTAGGATGTTACTTAGTTCCCTGAAGTTTGATTATGAATCAGTTTCTATCTTTACAGGGAGGACATTCTTTATGTCAGGTAAAGCACACATTTCAGTGTCAAGTTTGACACTCTTCTTTTAGCCCTTTGACATATTAAATAACATGGAAGTCAGACTTCAGTAAAGTGTCTTTTAAATTTCCATAGCAGAACTGGCTTATATTTTATAGTCAAAATGATCCTGTCAAATTCATGTGCCATTCTAAAGCTCAACTGTGATTTTCACAAACAATTTCAAAACTAATACAGAATCATGTAGTGCTACCCAGTGAGATCACTGCAAATATTTGTCTTTAATTTCATTTTTAGCCTTAAATAAGAAACAAAAAGTCATCATGTGTATGTCAAACAAAACACATTTATCACATTTATCAATCAGTTAGAAAATAGGTATTTCTAGAGGGATTTACTCCTTGATCCACCTTATTTATTAAAAGGAAGAAAACATTTCTGTCCCACTATAATTAAAATAATGGGCACGCTATGTGCATTTGAAGTCATATGTGGAGTAGTCTGTGCTAGGATTTAAGGGCAGAGAAGGTAAAGAAAAAAGTGAGAGATCTCACACACTCTCTCAAAGCTTTAAGATAAGCTGAGTATCTAACATTTTAGACATTAATTGATTGCTCCTTTCCTAAGGGCTTTTATGCCTTTTCTATTACCTAATTATCTCTGTCTAATTTATTTGAGGCTAATGCACTAATGTAGGGAAAAAAATAACTCTTCTCAAATCTTTCAGCTTCACAGACTGATGATTTTAAGGGACATTGCTGATCATTGTGTCTATCCTTTCACAGGTGGATATTGTTCTCTACAGGAAGCATTTCTGTACTCTTGTAGAAACTGTCTGTAGACAAAGGATAAAAATAAAACAAGAAAAAAAAGTAAAAATTTGCTAGTGTTCCAAGTGAAACTGAGAGATACAGCGAAGGTTTTGCCATCAGTTAAGAAAATCATGTTCTCTGTTGTTTCCATTTTTACCATTAACGTTGTACTTCTTAACTTTCTAAACTGCCTCTGTGTGACACAAGAAATCACACTTCTCATTACAATTTCATTATCAGTACACATTAAGTGTTGGCGTACACAGTCAAATGTATGTCATGCTTTTTCAATTGGATATGTGAGGCGTTAATTCATGTTAAGTATTATGTTAGGTTAGGCTATTATGTAGCATGTTTCTTCTTATACCTGGAAGGAAATATATACAAAAGGAGTTCTTTAGAGTGAAGTCTACTGCTGTTAATGGAAAATAAGTACGTTCTGTTGATGAAACAGAACTGCGCTGTCATGTAGTTCACCTGAAAAGCGTCTCCTAACTTTAAAATGTATCCACTAACAAACAGCCTTTCTATATGCTCAGACAAACGTTAAATTAGAGGGGTGTTGAGAGTGTTTATTTGAAAGTACAAAGCATTCCATGTGTCAGTGAATGAAACTGCAAATTCAGGAAGCCTTAAGATTGCTTTTATACCTAGATATGTTAACGTAGGAAATGCAGTAATATCAAAGCATGAAAGACACAGTTCTATCTGCTGCTGGGATATGATAGCTAAAATCCTAACTTCTGAATTCTCAGAATAGATAGATAAATTATTTTTTTAAGGGAATATACTTATTCTTACAAAATCAGTAATTCAGTAGCATCAAATATTTTGAGTAATCTGGTTTTATGATGGACATTTTTATGAAGCTTTAGTTAGAGTAACAAATAATTTCAATGGGTTTGCTAATGCTTCTTTAATTAGAAGTATAGGATGTGTGAATAAAATGTAAACAAACATATATATGCATGTATGTATGTATACAGAGATGTTATTCTAAAAAATATCACTGTTAGGGGACCAAGTTTTCTTCTTTTCCTTTATAGAATTATTATGTTATTTTATTCTATTTTTGGATTACAGGGTTTTTTTGAAAAACAGACTTTTATCTTAAATTGAATATTCACTTTATTATCTTTAATCTATATTTGTTAGTGATGAGGCTACTTTTTTTTTAACATATTTACAAGAGAAACATGAAAAGAATTTAACTCCAAAAAATCCTGTTATTAATCTCTGTGTTTAGAAATTGTGAAAGTATGTGAGTGTATTTTTAATCCAGAAGGGAAAAGAGAAAGATTTTATTATGAGATGGTTTAATGCAGTGGAGGTAGCCATGAAATTCCTAAAGAAATCTAAATACGGGAGAACTTCAGTTTTCAAATGCAGCTATAGAGCTTACCAGTTCTTTGCTGTCATTTTGCTTGATGTGTGGAGGGTATGAAAGATGTCACAAAGGTTTCTCTTTAAATGGGACAAAATGACACCCCATATTTTTTCACTGTCTCTATAAGCAGAAAGTTACTCTCCTTTTATTGGTGCTTGCATCTGAGATCAGCACTGAGTACTAGAACAGGGAACTAACAGAGTAGAGAAAGATATCTTGCAGGTGGGGAATAATTCTGGAAAGATTTCAGACTGCTGCATTTCACAGTTTTATCCTTGAAATCATTACACACATATATAACTACATACTTACTTTGTTCCACTGCCTTATATCAGGTTTCACAGGACTTTTTTTGTCTCTTACTAGAGCCACAGCATTCAGTTATAAGATTCTGACACTTGCAAACTTGTCTTCTGTATAACTGTTTTGGTGAAAAGCATTAGGCCTGCTCAGAAGATTTTGCAGTCTGTAAAGCTTAATGACAGCTTTCTGATCTTTGGTTATGCTCAATATTTTGTCTGAGAACAAATTTCAGACCAAGACCTGTTATCAGTTTCCAGGACTTTTTACTTCGTGAAACCGGATTTTGAAAGCTGTAAGAAGAAAAATAGTTGGTCCATTTCAAACTAGCAAAAAGTTAAAATTTAAGGCATATGAATGGAAAAAAAAATCTCTTTTTATGTTCTTGAGCTTCAGGGCAATAACACAAACAAAGACAGTTTCTCTATTCACAGCACAAATATTTTCACTGAGCACTCAGGCTGAGAGCCCTCCTAGATTATTTCCCTGTGAGTCATATGTTAGTGCTTGGTCAGACCGTACTGAGATTTTCTGGTCTTTTATAGTAGATCATCACGGTATAATTCTAAGTTCAACAGCTAAATACACTTACCTAAGGAGGACAGTGAGATGCTCAAAGCAGTTTGGCATGTGTTCAAGGCCAGGTTGGGTGAGGCCTTGGGTGGCATGGTTTAGTGAGGGGTGTCCCTGCCCATGGCAGGGGGGTTGGAACTAGATGATCTCAAGGTCCTTTCCAACCCTAACTGTTCTATGATTCTATGGGTAATTCCCTGGAGCTGAAGAGCAGCAGTACCTCCATGTGGCATCATACTGTGCTCTGTGGACATAGTCCCTCATTTCTGTATGCCCCTTTCCATCCCCTCTGAGTGTGCTGTGTATGTCCCTTCTCAAAGAGTACCTGCATGGGCCCATTTTTCCAAGAGCACTAAAGAGCTTTGTCTTGTCTGAAACATGCAACCCTACCAGTTGCAGAGAGGTTTGATCCAGACTCAAACGTTGTCTCCTAAACTGGACATTTTAGCCAAATAATCAAAAATCCAGAGAAAAATTAATGTATTTCTACTGATGCAGTTTGCAACTTTAAAATTTCACCAACATGAGACTTACTAAGACTAATAAATTGGAGTAGCAAGTTGTGTAGTTAGAGCTCCATAAAACATTGCTGAGGTTTGATGTGAAATGCTCAAATGGTTGATAGCAACATCTTTGCCACCTGAAGTCAGTATCGCATTATCCCTAAAATCTCATATTTGTGTCACAGGTGGCCATACTAGCAACATCTGGATCCTCATGGAGTTTTACTTTTCTGAAGGTCAGATGTGAAAATGCATTCAGGCCTAAAAAGTGATTCAGCAAAATTGTAAAGCAAAAAGTCCAGATATAACAGATTTATATTTAACTTTAAAATCTCTTTAACTACTAAAACCCAGAAACATTGATTAAGTAAGAGATTTCAGACAATTCCTGAAAGGCTGTAAGATCTGATTCCCCTACAGTGCCCATGAACTTTTTCAGGATAATAAATCCTTAAACACAGTGAAAGTGATGCATTACAGAGTGTCAAAATTATCATTTGTCCCAGACAAGCTGGTAGTGAGTATGCATATGTTATTAGTATGTGGTCTGATATAATCTGTGAAAAATGACTTTGTGAGCACAGAGTCACTCCAGTGAAACATCTTAAAATGCTTTTTTGTGTGCTGTGGATGACAAGGGCAAATTTTCAATCATTAAAAAAATTCAAGAAAGAAAACAGTTGGGCAAAAGGGAGTAAGACTGTGTTCATACTAGAAATAGTCCTAGGAGAAGATTCTCTTCTATTACTAATAAAGTTTTGCTATGACCAAGAGTGTTGTATGAAAATAATTGAGCATCTAGCCAAATTAATCCCAAATTTAATGCTCGTCATAATATTAAATAATATAATAATTACAATATATAGATCTAGATGAGAAAGCACAGGTTGTTTGACAGTAGCTTAAATCTCTTGTTTTGGGTACTTATTTTTAATTTTATTTAAATATAAATATAAAATTATCACAAGCCTTTTGTTACAGTTTTTTTTACCCTTTCTGGAACAGACATAGAGAGAAGACATTTCTTATGCAATCCAAGCAATGTCTCAGTTTAGCAGGACATTGGGTTGAAACACAATGAAGTTTGTTTCCAAGACCACATATTTTACAAGTCCACTAAGGAGGGAAGGAAAATGGTTAATGGCATACGTGGACAAGTTGTTATCATAAATGGTTTATTCACTGAAAACTGTGCTTTACAGAGTACCAAAAGTATTAGAATGTGAACAGCTTTGACAGATCCAAAAAAGAAAGGTTAAAAACTTCTGAAAATACAAAAATAGAACCGTTTACATAAATTTCATTTTGAATTTAGCCAAATACATTTGAAAGGATTACACAACAAAAAGAAATTAAAACTTTTTCACTTAATTGAAACATTTTGTTTTATTTTATTTTATTATTTTATTTTATATTTTATTTTATTTTCATTCCAGTGAGATAAAGTTAACATTTTCTCTTTCAGATTGGCTAGAAATTAATTTTCTCAAATTATTTCTTTAGTTTATATGTATATATATCTAAAAAATATATAGGGTTTTTTCCCATTCTTTTCATGAGGGAAATCACTTTGCCTGAGCTGATAACATCCCAGCTCTCTAGCTCTACTGTGTCCACTCTTGAAGCAGCAGGTTTATGGCTGTTGATCTGTGAGGAAGGGTTACAGCACAGATGAGTCACAGTGAAAACAGGATTGACCGCAGTTTCATAAGCTCTGCTGGGCTTGTTGGCAGAAATCTCTGTGTTAACATCGTGACATTAAATGTCAGAGGAGAAGAAGGGAGGAGTGAGGAAGAGCCAGCTGGGGGGAGGCCAAAGAACCAGTAGACGTTTGGAGCATGGCATGGCAAGGCAAGGCTGCAGTGGGATTTCAGTACTGGGGGAGAAGCAGGAAGTCTTCAGGGATGAAGAAACCAGCAAAAGCCAGCTAGGAAGCAGTATTTGGTCAAAAGGGCAAGGCATGGTAGGCAGCAGTGAGGCTGGCTCCGTAAAGATTGGGAGCTGCTGATCTGCAAGAAGCAGCTGGAGGTGACATAACAGCTGCTCTGTGGCAGAGGGCAGATATCCATCAAAACTAACAAGTTACAGAACTAATTAAATTCCCAGCTGCTTTTAGGCAAATGAGTAACGACATTAATTAGGATGGCTTTTTACCATCTTCAACGGTCAGAGGGTACTGGCCTTTTGTTTTGCATTCAGACTGCACTATGTGAAACCATCTATGCTATCTCAGGAGGAAATCCCTGAAAACAAACACTTTTCCGAAAAGGAGTCTGGAAGTGTCTGATGTTACAAGTACAACATTGGGACCCTGACTCCTGGGTTGTTTTTTCTGTCTTGGATATAAAATAATTTTTATTTAGTGCATGAAAAGCATGACACGAAGCCCATCTCTTTTGGTGGGCCTAAAATATAGGACTTTGAGAATTGTGTGACATTTATTTATTATATTCTTCCTTGCCTAGCTACTTTGTTAAAGAAGAGCTAAGCAATCTTATGTGTTGCAGTTAGAAAAGATGACAGGATATCTAATCAGCACAATGCAATTCACAGATAATAGAAGCATGAAGAAACTAAAGATATGAAACCAATTAATCTTAGAGCAGCTTTAATTCTATAATAATAATCAGGTGGATTCAATTTAAGTGAAAGTGTAATACCAGGTTCAGTTTCTGTTAAAAATAAAATGCAATTTAATAAATTATTCTCTTCTAACACTTTATCTTAATGATGCATAGACATTAAAGAACATGAAATTATAGCATATGAATGTCAGTGTGAAGCTGTTTACATCTACTCTGTGCTTTGGTTGCAGTACAGGATACACAAATATAGCATGCTCAGGGTTTGATGAGTAACACCTTTATTATGCCCATTGACTAGCACTACATCAGAACATAATAGTCCTCACAGTACACGACACCTCCATGAACATAAAATGAATTTCTTTCATCAGTATATTATAATTACTGGCATGTGAATTCATAATGTTCAAACACTTCTTATGCCCAAGATATTTATCAGCTGTTCAGAATACAAATGGTAACAGCTCATGCAGGTACCTTGGAAATGGTAATTTTGGATAGACTGGTACGTGGCAGTTAGAAGATGTAACAAAATCATTTTCTTATGTAGAGGTCATCTCATTTGACACTTCTATATTTGCAAAGGTTTTACAATTATGTTTAAAGTCTTCATTTTTGTATTCAACATTATATTTAAACCCTATTCTAGTGCAATCAATATTTTCCAGTTTGTAATATTATATCATATTAATTCAGCAATAATAAGAAAATTTGAACCCACTTACAAGTAAACGTCTGAAAAAACAAAGAATGGTGAAAGTTCTTAATCTTTGCTCATATTGCATAAAATTGTTAGCCTGAATAATATGGAGTAATCCCAATCTAATCAACTGAATCTTATTTAAAAATTCAGCACCTATTTTTCTTTGTATTTAATTCATTGTGATTTATCAAAGTGCTTTGACTTGCATCTAACTAGTTCCATTTCATCCTTTGATGGATTTACATCTTGTGCTTGTGTTATGTAAGGTCTTGCCAAGAATTTGTTCATATTAAATACTCTGAATTCTCAGAGATGTTATACTTTCAAAGCCTCAAAGATGTATTTAGAGATCTGCTTCAAGATCACCTTTTTTCATAAATAGACAAAAGAACGAAATCTAGCTATGACTACGTTAAAATCTTTCAGGCTATCTCTCAGTATGCTACCAAGGAGAATATCATTGCTCCAAAGACCATAAATAAACTTTTATTTCTTCCTAAGGAAAAGTAATTGCCCAGTTTAGAATTGAAAGAAGTGGCGGAAAATCAGCTGGTAATCTCTTACTAAGGAGCGTTCATTTTAATAACAAAGAGGGGGTTTTTAGTTGTGAAATATAAACAGTTGCAGCAATACTGCATGTGACTACACAAGCAATCCCATCTAAGGTATAAAAATGGTAAAATAAATCAAGCTTTTGGTCCCCTTAAAATATTGAAGTTGCAGCTGTAATTGGTTTGATAGCTCTAAAATAAATTGATCTCTTTCTGCATCTCCCATCTTCATAATCCAATGAATCACACTGCTTAACAGGTCTATATCATTTATTGCTATGTACAGCTAAATTTCTTGACAACTGTGAGAGTAATAAAGTTTGCACACCTGCATCCTCATTACTATACTCTGGAGCTTATTCTTTAAGTTTTCATTCATGTATTACTCTTCAAACTTGTATGTAATGCTGGGGGTCTGTGTAAGCCTATGAAAGCTGTAGAAACTGAATCTCAATCAAGCATGCAGAATCAGCAAATAAAAAGCTGACTTCTGGAGGCTGAAGAACAGAGTGGACTGGAAGGTGACAGGTTTGTATTCTCCAGCCTCAGCTCAGCAGTACTTGATGGAGTACTTCACACTTTACATGCTGTTTCTCTGGAAGCTAAAACCCATGCAAGACAGGTTGATGTTAATCTCACTTCTGGCTAAGAAGACCAATGTTATAGGTTATATATGTTATATTAAAAACAAACGAGGAGAGTTTTTTATTTTTATGAAATTCCCGAAGGACAACTGAAAAAGAAATACCTGCAGGGTATTACATGAAGGGATTACATGAAGGGATGATGCTGATTTCAGCCTCTGTTTTGTTTGAAAATTTGAACACAGCATTCTTCAAAAGTAGCAGAAGAGGGAGACTAATGTCACCTCAGACATTATATTGTATGATATGATATATTATATATTATACTATAACATAATGCTATGCTATATTAATTATATTAATTTTATTCTACTGTACTACATTACATTACATTACACTACATTACTTTACATAATGTTGTTACATTACGTTATGTGATATTATGTTACACACTGGATCATCTCGTATTGTACCATATTGTATTTTATTATATATACTATATATATTGAAATAATATGGTACTACAGACAAACTACAGACTAGAAAAAATAATAATTAGGATCTGAAGAGATTATTCAGGGCTAATCTATATGCACTTCATTATATTTCAAGGTAGCATAAGACAAAGTGCAGATATGCAGGACTATTGAGTTCTCACTGAAACTGCTGTAAGCTACTGTTTTCAAGCTCCTCTGACAAGCAAGTGAAAAGTGTGAATTAGATATTTGTAAATATCAGGTTTCCATTCAGAAATCAAAATACAGGATCTACTGTTCTTTACGAGCTTGGTAAAGAGCTTCAAAAGACCCTTTACCAGAGCTCTGTGTGATCAGAAGCTTTAACTCATGCTTTCTGACTACTGATGAGAAATTGCTTCAGTGCAGCAGCACTGGCATTTGGAAGAATGACCTGTTGAGCTGTGCTTCTAGGAGAAGAACAAAAATCAATGCTACAAGAGATCAAAAGGACAAGAGCATGTGAAGACCATATCAGGGAATTGTTTCATAGTGGATATTATCTGGGTGATAAACCTATATTTGTAGGTGAGATAAAAGGTGAAAAGACAGAATACAGTCATTCATCTGTTTTCAGTTTGCATTAATATGTTGAGCTTCATATAAATACGTTATATACCACACAGTAAACAAAGTCTTCATCAAGAAATCTTTATTCAGACATTATTCAGACATTAACCAATCTTATTGGTTGAGAGACTGTCTATGAACAGACCTGAATCAAATAGGACAAACACTGTTATATATCACTGGGGCAAACAGGAGGCTAATTGGTCAAAACAGGGTGAGGATATAGCTGCTTCCATCTCTTAGGAAGGCTTTTTTCCTTCCTGTCAGTAATTTTACAGTATTGTATAATTCATTCCTCTAACTTCAGACTCATCACTGCTAAATTGTCGTGTTGCTCACACCTGGTAGGAGCTTTGGCTCCATGTACATGCAATAAAAATAAATAAATAATTATTTTGAAGTTTGTGCCTTAAAGAAGCATTTTTCCCCACAAGAGTCGGAATCAGAAATCCTCTTTATTGTGGAATAAAAAAATAGATCTCCCCAGCATCACCACCACAAGAAAGAGAGTGTCTAAGCTACTGCTTCATCTCCTCAGGTCTTCATAATAGATAAACTTCCATATTTGTTGAGGTAAGCAAGATTCATGTGAGACTTCAGTGCTTGAAATACATGCACATTTCACAAGAAATAGACTGGAAAAGTAAAAAATCAAATTCTAATATTGGCAAATATTCCTTTTTGTACTTGTCTGCATTACAAGTGCAATGTTCAGTTAAAGCCATTTCTTTCTGGTTTTTTATTTCTAGCATAATTATTTCAAAATAATTTTTTGAAAAAAGAAAAAGAAAAAGAGAAAAAGAAAGAGAAATTTCTAGCTAGAATAACCTTAATTTCACAAGACATTATTCTTTATTCTTTTTCTGGAGAAAATTGCCACTGTTTCATTGATTTTAGCTGTCTAGATGAAATATTGGTCCTATACAATGGCTGATATCAAAGTCTGCATTTTTCCATGCAGTGAGAAATGACCTTCAACAGTGTAGGCAGGGAATGACATACCCACCCACACACCCAGTCACATATGCACTCGCTCAGCTATTAAAACATGACCTAGCTTCAGTCTAGTTCCAGCACCACACCAGGGAACCCAGGCTTTCTTCTGGCAGAGGACTCTGTGTAAAGCCTCTCTAAAGGAAATATTTGTGCAGTATGGGAATTTTCAAGGGTCAAAATGCAAGCGTGTAGCAGACTATGTAACAAAATACAACACTGAGCAAAGAAAAAGTGTCCAGGATGACACTGGAAAATGCAAATATTGGAGTTAATTATCATTCTGAGCTCAACAGATTTATGATTACGGCAGTCACAAAGGATATGTTTTAACTGGACAACTAATTGAATTATTGTTGCAATTGGGCTGTTGGAAAATCATTAAAACATTATTATTATTTGCACCTCAATTAGCTGAAATGATAAATGTTGATAGGTTCAAAATTATCACTACAAGAGGAAAGTATTTTTAGTGCGTAGCGTGAAACATGAACTTCTTGTGTCAGTGATCCCTATTTAATTAAATATAATTATCAGTGTGCTCATTCTTGATGAAAGCACAACATGTATCAATCATACATGTATTCAAAGGTAAGCATAGATTTCTATGCTATTGCTACTGCAAATTGTTGTACAGTCATTATACTATAGTCTTTTCTTCTATGACTCAGATGAGAAATGGAGAGGCCATATAAAAATCATTTCTTGGTCAGCCCACATATTCTTCTTATGGGAATATTTTCTTTCTATAGCTGGGCTATGCTAAGATAAACTGGATTTTTCTGGTATGAAATATTACCTTTAGTTAGATTTCTATAAATAGTTATCCGCTAGCAGCACCTGCAGAACCTCTTCAGATTTTGGGAGGTATAAAAATATTTAGATTGGAAGAAATTTCTCTTAGACAACAAAATGTCTTCAAGAGTGTAGCGCTGAAATTATGCAGCCATTCTGTTTTGATTGTTATTTAAGTCTTTCAATCTCCTTATGGGGACAACAGAAATGCATTCAGGCCATAGATGCAAGCTGACCCTGTCCCTTAAAACTACAGAACTGCTCTGAAGGCAAGAATAAGAAGGATATGGGTTGAGTCCCAGAGGAAGTCCCAGGGAACATGCTGGCTACTATGGTTGTGTTAATAATCATAAGCCATATTACAGTGTGTTATACATGATATGAAGGCAGACAAGGCCCAGAAGCTGCCTCTTCCCTTTGTTCACTCTCTAAAGCCAACTACAGCCTGTCCTTTGCTTTGATTCAAATCCACCTCTGAACTATTACATACATTAAAAGCATGGCTGAAAAGCACATTCTGCTTTAGAGGCTGTGATTGAGAAAAATACCAGATTCTTAGTTTTATCAATTTCAGTGAAAAAAGGTTCCAATTTGGGAGAGTAAAATGCTTACTCTCTTTGATGGCAGACAGCTCAGAAAAAGCCTCCACTTACCTGGCCGCTAATGATCCTCACAGAGACTTCTTTGTTCAACCCAGCAGGCTAATCAAAGATGCTTTCTTGAGCCAGTTCTGATAACAGAAAGGAATGTACTCATCATCATTCTGAGACTTTCAAAAAATGTTCATTATTCCAGAAGAGAGAAGACTAAAAAGCCAGAAGATCCTGTAATCAGTGAAAGTTTCCATTATTGCACCAAATGTAAAATATCACACAAAGCGGTATGGGGGCTTGCTCTAGCTTTAGCTCACTGTTTGACCGCTTGTGCTCTTCTGATAATTCCCTCATTCATCGTCTTTTCTTCTGACTGCTCTCTTCTCCATTAGCCTGTTGGATGGGGGTATTTCAGGGGAGGCTCCAACGACTCTGTGAACCCTCAGGATTCCGTTACGTACCTACATATACATGTAGATGCTGCAGCATATTGTGATTTAAATGATAATGTGCTTGAAAGTGAGCTGCTTACATTAAAAAATGAGTGTTTCAACATGAGTTTTTAAAGCATTTAGAGTATTCTGAGAAGCTGCTTAAGAGTATTGTAGTTATCTACTGGACTTTGGAGGAAAAAATGTAAATCCTTATTTGTAATTAAGAAGGACATTGAATCCTTTTCTGCAAGTCCATATTGACATTCAAATAATGAAGGTTATGTTAGAACAAAAAAAGGCTTTATTTGAACAGTTAAGGGTTTGTTTTTTGTTGTTGTTGTTTGTTTTTTCCATTTCTTATTGACTACAAACACTATTCTGGTTTTCATTTTTTCATTTTCTTAGGTGGGTACTTCCAGATGTTTGGACAGATGTTGCTGGCAAGGAACATGCAGTCACATTCCTGGAACTCTATACTGTTAATTTATACTAATACAGAAAAGATTAATGCAAAGTCCTGGGTAGATGCAGATTGTTTATAGTACCAATTTGGGTGTGAAAAGTTGTTCCCTACTGTTTGCTCATTAATGTCAGCTAGGTTGTCAATAAAATCTTAGATCTTCATGGCATGTGTTCCTTTGGTTCTGGCAGGTATTGTGATTAAAATATAACTTGTGCAACATGTGTGATGAGCTGTGAGGACTCAAAAGGAGGAGCACAGGATGTCCTCCAGGTCTGAGCTGTTGATTCAGTGAGACACTCCTCTTTGGGCACTCTTACTGGGGTGATTTTTAGGGACTAAGATGTTGCCAGTATCTCTTATGGCTTTTGACTATTCAGTCTTTTCCCTTTGTGGCTTTATATCTCTCTTGTGTTCTTCATATAACACCTTGCAGTTTGGACCCCTAGGCATCACAGTGTTGCTATTAACAAGACAGTGCATAGAGATCATGCTTTTGAGTGATTAAATTATCATTAAAAAAAAGTGTGTGAGTTGAGAAAGGCCTCACCTCTGTTCAGACAGAAGGGAAAAGTAAAGTTCAGTGATCTACACCTTCATGATGGCTGCTCTTTCAGAATACACATACGGTTCAAAACAGTCCTGAAACATGGAGTCTTATGACCCGTTTTTTGTAGCACAGTATTGGCTGTTATCTCTACCAGTTGTAATGCCTAATTTTACTTTGATTCCTCATAAACATGTGGATTCTTATAATGCCTCCTGGCACTGAGATCTTTTGGCAATTACTGCATATTTTTGATAAAATGCATATCCTTCTGCATCTAACTAAACCATATTAAACAAAAAATAATTAGTAAATATCAGTACCAGTTTATCAAACCCGTCAGACTTGTAACTTGCTGCTGTCAGCTGAAAATATGATTCAATACTGACCTGGGGCCATCATTTGCCCTTTTGCTCTCTCATGCTGATGAGTATTAATTATTTATCTTATGACACCAGCAGCACGCTAGCTGCTTCACAGTTAAAAACTAAAGATCTCTACTTACAAAGCCTATCATCAGAGTGGACAAAGAGTGGGAGGAGGCGCAGCACAAGCATGACTGAGCAAGGAGGTTTTGCTCAGCTTTTTCTGCCACATGATTTTTTTCATATGGATTATTTTATTAGGGTAAATCTTCTTTTTTTTTTGGTGAAAATTTTACTTCCTAGTATAAAAGCCATGTGAGAAAAATTAAAATTGCTCACTATTTTCAAGTAGATGAGCTCAGGTTGTTTGATACTGCATGAAGGCAGACGCTCACAACCACAGTGATGTCCTAGCACTCCTATGAGGTTCTTTTAGCTAGAAAACTGTATGTGGGGCCATTTATGCATTAATCTTTTTAAGACAGAATTGCACACCTCTTACCTTGAATATCTGAGAATGCCTGGTGACTAAGGCAGTCTTTCAGAAGAAAGGAAGAGAAAATCAAACTCAGCTTTCCTAGGTCTAACTCCAAGGCTATCATAAATGGTGGATGCTGTCCCTTCACCAAAGAAGGAAGCCAGCTTAGGCTTTTTAAAAGAATAATGTTACAAATATGCTATTGAAAAATATCATTTTTTTGTCTTCTAAATCTCAAATCCAGTTTCCTTCAACATTGGTTTTCTCCAGAGAACTTAGGCTTTCAAGCAAACTGCTACAAATACCATGCAATGCTTTAGGGGATCCCTGCTGTTTTCATCCTTTTCTGAGGTGCCTGATTCCGTTTCTGTAAAGAAATCCAAGTGTCTCAGCACACAAGTGAGTATTTCACTTTGAGGGTCTAAAAATTATACTGCCAGATTTACCTGTTAGAGGCATAACTCTTCAATCTCAGAGGAAGCATATACCTACGCTCCAAGCAAGCATCATTAGATGAAAACACAATAGTAATCAAATGAAAATCTATCCAACTCCCACACTGGAATTCTTCTAGCATTGCCCTTTATGCTGCCTAGATTATCTATCAGTCATTTACTAAGTAATAATAATCAATATTCAGTCAGCGGCTGGTAGATCTCCAGCTGTGCCACTTGCATATCCCTAGTAACACAGCCTTGTCAGATGGGAGTTCTCTGGAACTGCTGGTGGCATCAGCACTTGGGGACGTGAGTTTGGCCACCATAATCTCACAGATAACAAAAGAAAGTTATTTTAACAGAAGGGTGCATTTGGGTAAGTTGAGGTGTTCCTTCTCAGACGCATGTATGTGGCCTTGTATAACACGGACTAGGAGAGGGGTAAGTACAACCGATGAGATGCAGCTTCCCGTAGCCAGCTTGCCATCTTTTCTGAGTCAGACTCTTTTGTTTTCTTTCTCTTCATTTGAGCTGTAGAGTATTTAATTTTAAAGCATCCTCACTCAACAGCCAGGATTCATCCTGCCACAGGACAATTTGGGAACTGTTGAATGTACAAGCCCTATTGCTACAACAATGTAACTTGGGTTTACCTTCAATGCTATATTAATATTCCTCATGCAGGGATGCTGGCCTTTTTTTTTTTTGTTTCTAAAAGATATGGGCAAATAAGTGACACCTGCAGAAATTAACCTTGCATGAAATGGCAGGCTGCAAAATCAACAAGGAATGGAAGTCTTGCATCAAAAAAGTGTCTCGTTGGCATTATTTTTAAATCTATCCAAGTTCCTAATAGACTGGGGAGAAGTAGTTCCTGAAAGAAAGTAAGAAAGCAAGCAAACAAGAAAGGGGTCAGGTCATATGGGAAGAACAGGAAACAATATGTTTATTTTTACCAATAGAGGCACCTACTCCTTCTGAAATTGTAAAAGTTAACTAGCATGAAAAGACAAACGTTGGAAATGTACCCAATTTGTTATTCCCTCTCCTTATCCAAAATGCATAGCATTTGAAAACAAGGTGTTTGTGATTGATGCAGCCAGAAAGCTATTCCTGAAACTTTTATTCTCTAGAAAATACACGGAGAGGGGAAGGGAGACTGTTATTACAGATTCACATTTCCTGATTTAAGCAATGTGGGCTGAAACTTAAGCAAATACAAATATACTAAGATATACCCATTTACTGATCATACTAATTTACAGATCTAAAATATAATAGGGGAAAATATATTAAAGATTGCCAAGAATGGTGGGTCAATAAGACAGCTGCCACCTAGAGCACACACTTGTTTGCTTTACTTTTGGGTGGTTTTCTTTCTATGAGATGCAAAGAGAGGGTTGACCAATTATTTTTACCATGCCTTAGTTTTCTGAAAAGGATAAAAATACAGGAATATTCTGATAAATTCATAAAAATTGTCCTCATTCCTCTGAGATAGGAAAGGAGACCACAGAATGCCATCAGGAGCATTGCTTGTACCTGGTAGAAAACTCCCATAAAACTTTATTTGAATTAAATCCTATCCATCTGGCCATCTAAAGAAAGCTGAAAGCTTAAAGGTGTTTTGGGGAGGACTAACTGCAAAATTGGGGTGATAACCTTGCTCTCTAACCACCCTGTGTATGGACAATAATCAGACATTTTTATAGCAATTACCTAGAATTAAGTACTTTGCAATGTGAAGTCAGAGTAGCCACTAAAATGTTCGTTTCCTCTAACAAAATTAATGAGGTTTAAAACGTGAGATCCACACATCCAGAACCTAGACCATTTTTGTAAATACTGACTTTTTATGTTTCACTTTACTTAAAGTTGCAGTTCTGCAGAGATTGGAAGAACAGAAGCAGACCACAGAATATATGCAGCAAGCCTAGGTTTGTGCGCCAGAATGGTAAAAAGTAATTTAAAATAGGGAATAAACACTGGTGAGAATCAGAAAACAGTAAAGGAAGTACATGACAGAGAAACTGCAGAAAGCACCAAAGTATTAGAATGTTGTGCAGGCACTAGAAGAAAAATAGAATTTATATAATCTTGGGTTTATCAGAAAGGAGAAAGGGATACAAATATAAAATTCCACCAAGAAGAAGATAATTCTTAAGAGAAATATTTATGTGACATGCTGAATTATGCTGACAACTTCATTTCTCAATATCTGTGCATATATAATATATGTTTCTTTGACCTGCCTATACTGTGCGACTCTGCTGTTATTAACAGAATATCTATGCAAGTGGCAATGAAATATTCACTAAAGCAGTCAATAATGCTGAGATACAATCCAAGGTTAAGAAAAATGTAACCTTGAGACTGAAAAAAGCAAAGTTAACACAGAAACGTGTTTTTTGTCACCTAGTGAAATAAATTGAAAAATCCATAAATCTAAGGTTGTTGCTGGCAACTGTTGTGGAATAAATTACTGTATTATTCTGTGACTTTCAAATAGAAAAAGTATACCAGTAGAACAGTCTTCTATATTTCAACTAGGAATAAGAGAAAAAAACCCAAAACCAAAGCTACAAAACCACTACTTCATTTACATTCACCACTGTGTCGTGTCAAAATACATTACAAAACAGCATACTAACATTCTGAAAATGCTTGTAGAAGCTGTTGGGGAAAGAGATGGTTATGACCTCTCAAAATGCTGCAGACATCCTCAATGAAATAAAAAACACATTATTGTTCATAATATTTTCTTCTAGTAGTGCATATTAAAGCCATAATGCAGCATTTTTTTTATGCTCATTTGACATCATTATTTCATGCCACAGGTTCATGAGGCTGAGATTCTTCCATCCTCACTTAGGCACCTGAAACTAGTGCATTTATCTCAAAGCAGATTACCATAGCTTTAATTTATAATTGATGGAGATAAATAGGTCTCTTTATAAGACAACTCTTTTCAGGGTCAGCAAAAAGCAAGAATCACTTTCCCCAAAATAGGTATCCTAGGTCTCTCGAGATCCAAATATCTGCATGTGCATGGCAGATGCAATGCAAGATAGGTAGGACACCCATGCTCTGTGATATGCAGGCTGGTAACCTGAAGTGCCAAAAGTGACCACAGACAACTGTTTTAGGACAAGTGAACCATTCCCTGAGCATCCAATGTAGGAGTCACTCTCTGAAGGGCTCTGTTCTATCCTCCCACTTACAAAAGAAGCCTAGGATGATGACTTAAATATGTATTTACAGCTTTTAGATATTTAAATTGGGTCCCACCTTTTATGCTAACATTCTTCCTACTAATAATCCACATAATTCTTCACATACACAAAGAAATAGATTCTCTCTGCTTTATATTTGCTATCATATTATTGGCTTCAAGATAATTCATATCAAGAGAATCTATGCATAGTAATTTCTTCAGGTAGCGTTCCAAAATGAGATGTACCACAGCAGAAACTAACTTGTGGGGAGGGGCTAAATATAGTAATTCATGAAACCGTTGCATTATCTGGTTTTAGACTTAGAAATAAAGGTGAAAGAGATGATAGATATTATGGGTATAATTATTCTCTTTAAACATTGCCTATAGTTTTGCTGCCTTGCCTTCCAAGGTATCATACTGCCAAATACTGACCAGCTAAGGGCAGTACTATTTTATGTGCTTAATTTAGGTTTATGCAGCAAGAGGGAAGAGGGTCATTTAGAGCAGGTGGCTAGGTAAGGTGCTCTGAATTGCCTTTTAGAGTAGCCAAGTCCAAGCTTTGACTCTAGATAGCCAAGAAGAACAAATTTCTCCTGTAAGCCATGTCAGTCCCAATTTCATGCTGAACACAGACAGAAGGTTCTACCGGCTCCTTTTTTTTTTTTTGCCTTTTTTGTCTGCTTCACTGTATGTTTCTGTAGGGAGGCATTTGTTACATAAATGTAGAAAATGAGACTATATCCTCATTTGCCTGCTTTGGAGAAGAGATTAGAAATTACCTCTTCAGAAAATCTCCCAAACAATTGTTCCTATAGAAGTGGTCTCCTTTTGTATAACTAATTATGACTGGAGTAGAGACTCAAATCTAAGATGCCTATATCTGACATGGGCACTCCATTATGTTAAGTTTTTTTGTCTCCCTGGCCCAATAAATAATTCTTTATTTGAGACATGAATGGGAGAAAGTTTCCCAGCCTCATGCCTTTGAAAGTACAAAACTGGAATTCAAGTGGGTTTGCTTATAATTTAGCCAGAGGAGAATAATGAACTGCAGTCTCCACAGGCTGTTTTGTTTTATGTCTTATTTAACTACACTTTTTTTATTTCCTGATGGCAAGTTTGTGACTTCTGTCACAATTTTGTGCATATTCTGCAGATTGATGTATATGCAGCTCCAGAGTCAGAAATTTACTTGTTAGAGAAGTGGTGTAAAATTGTGTGCTTCAGACAAAGCAGCAAATATTTAGGAAGGCCCACAATGTGCGCCGAAATGTGGAAGCCAGTTTAATGGTGGGTAGACACCTGTGTATGACTATGGATCCAAAAATATATGACAGTATTTTGTAATAGATGGCAGATGGCTTTCTTGTTGTAAAGCATGTATCCAAGAGATGAGTACAAGGTACTTATTTATAAAGTCAGCAATGGGTATAAGTACTAGTTTTGTTATACAGTTTCATCATGTAGTTTACATAAAATTATATAAGATTATAACATTTCATTACAGGAGTATTTATGCTAAGCTGGCTTTTTGATAGCATTTGCATTCTTCCAAGTGTATGCGTGATGACAGCAACAGTAATGAAAATAGTGAGCTTGGGTTTTTTTTGTAAATAGGCTAGAACCAGCTGTCGTTTTTGGTAGTGTAGATGAGCAGTGTTTTATAGAGCCAGGGGTAGATAATTTCTAGGCAGATTGTTTCTTAGTTATTCTTAGAAGAAGCATATGTGCTGCATATCAATGCCAGGAAATCACTTGCGGTAAGTGTGTTGGTAGCAAAAAGATACTGCTATTAATTGGTGCTTATAAATTTGAACTACTCATACATTTTAGCCAGTGATATTACAAACACAGACTATTTTAAGAAGGGGAATCTAGTCTGAAATAATGCAGGTTTAATTGTTAAAACAGCATTTTTACAAAATGCCTTTACCAGGACATTTTGTGGCATCAGCAAAAATTATACAAAGTCAAGTTACAACAGTAGTTTTTGGGATGTTTGTGAGAATTTCAATGAAGGCTTCCAAGGGATGCTTTTGGATGTTTTGGAATTCAGAATATCTGAATTGCTTCAATTTCATCAAATGGTACAGTTTAACTCATCCAACTCCAACTGCATTACTGTTTTTCTCAGGGAATCACAAGAGGAAAAACATGTGTCTTCAAAATCAGTAACCATACAGAAGGTAGGCAGCGCAAGCTAGCCAGTAGAAAACCTAACCTCAAGATGAGCATACTGAGTTTGCAATTTGCCTCCCTAGTTATTTCTACAAACTGAGAAGCAACTCAGCAAACAAGGCTGAGAGAACACTAAACCTGCTTTCCTGTAACTGTGAATGATGCACTACAATTATCCTTGCCTCTAAAATGTGATCTAGATTCATCTTATATTCTTAGTAGTAGCAGTACTCATAAGGATTATTTTCTTATTCTTCTCTAGGTATTTGGAAAGCTTTTTTCTGCAAAACAAAGCAAAAAAACCCATTAAAATATGTTGAATCAATGAAAATAAAGATTTTTTTATCAGAGTATGTATCTATATATATGCCAACAAAAATAATTAAAACGGCATTTTTCTCTGAAAACTGTTCTTTTATCCAACAAAAAAGCCTAAGGAAAACTGAATACAGTTCTTCAACCTTGGAGAAAATCAGAGGCTGTAGGGTTCTGCTGTATTTTAATTCAATGCATGGGAAGCCATGGTCCCAGTTTTGTCCCATTGACCTTTACTAAACATAAAAATGAAAAAGAATAAAAGACTCAACACAAGTCGAGTTCAAAACAAAACAACACAACACAACACATTACTTGAGAAACACTCTCCACAATTTCTAGCCAAAATTTGTTTGAACAATGCAAAATCACTGGAGGAGAAGGAAGACTGCACTGTATAATTTGTGCTTCTGATTTAAATCTAGACTTCTTTGGATGGAAAGTTCACAGACTTCTGCAGTGGCATGTAGAAATCGTAGTGGATTAGGTGGTTTTGTGTAGGATGTGAAGGAGATGAAACATGGGAAGCTAATTTCAACCTGGCTAACACAGCATGGTGGTATTACGCATATGGCCTATAATTGAAATGTTCTTTATTCTCTGAAATATTTGAAGTATCCTGCTGTGGAAATGGGCTTATTTGCTGCTGCTGCTGCTGGTTGATATCATTTTATTATGCTTTAATTTGGTAATCTTCAGTCTTGTGATTAACTGTATGCAATGCACAATTTGTATGGATCATGTTCAGTACTGCTTAGGCTACACATTAAAACAGAGAAAAGAACCTCTAAACATTAGAACAGAGAGAAAGTTTGGTTTCAAAGGCTTTTATCTCTGAGAGTTTTAGCATTTCAATGATTTCTTTCATAGCTTTGTGCCTAATACACTTTGTGGTTTGGTCATCTTGGTCTGAAAACAGTCAATTAGCTTTGAATGCTATTGATTATAAATTTGGATAAAATAGACAATAGATATCATGATAAAAGCACAGTAAGCTTTTCGTGTAGGTATCATGTTTTGTTTATTTTTATTTCTACATTTATTCTATTTTGGTCAGAACATCTGATTCTTATTGTAATGTGACAAAATAATAATAATACACAGATCAGTACAGAGTTAAGATTTTAAAAGACACCTAACAGGAAATGCATCCATCTGCTTGGAAAGCTTTGGATCACACCATCAAAGAAATCCAAGCTACCTTCATCTAATCTAGGAAATGCTAAAATTAATCAACCATAAAGTAGCTATATTTAAAAACAAACCAAAAAATGGACATTCTGAGTCATAGTGTAAGAATTCTTTTATTTTAAGTAAAACCTAGGATTCACCTGCTTTAGATGTCTCCATTTGTCTTTTAGACCAAGCACAGTAACTAAGGCACATTTGGATCCTTGAACGAGCACTGGAAGATGCTCATTTGGTGCTGTTCAATTTCTTCTGCCATAATCATTTAATTAGTACTAAAACGTTTTCTAGATAGAAACTTTCGCATGAACTGAATACATTTGGAATTAATGAAGGAAATGAAAAAGCCCTCAAATGCACAAAACCAAATTGGATATTAATTGAACAATATATCTTAGACTGTTAACATTTGCTTTTTTTCACTTCTTCCTAATGGATAGAAGAATGTTCAATTAAGCACAGGATTTTTTCCTTCTATGCATCTTATTTATTCAATTTCTTGTGTTTCCATGGGTGGCATTTTGAGTTCAGCCCTGTGGAGAAAGACTTAGGGGTGTTGGTCAATGAGAAAATGAACATGAGCCGGCTTCAGTGTGCGCTCGCAGCCCAGAAAGCCAACCGTATCCTGGGCTGCATCAAGAGGAACGTGACCAGCAGGTCCAAGGAGGTGATCCTGCTCCCCTACTCTGTTCTTGTGAGACCTCACTTGGAGTATTGTGTGCAGTTCTGGTGTCCTCGACATAAAAAGGACATGGAACTGTTGGAACAAGTCCAGAGGAGGGACACGAGGATAATCAGGGGACTGGAGCACCTCCCATATGGAGAGAGGCTGAGAAAGTTGGGGCTGTTCAGCCTGGAGAAGAGAAGGCTGCGTGGAGACCTCATAGCAGCCTTCCAGTATCTGAAGGGAGCCTACAGGGATGCCAGAGAGGTACTTTTCATCAGGGATTGTACTGACAGGACAAGGGGTAATGTGTTAAAACTAAAACAGGGGAAGTTCAGGTTAGATATAAGGAAGAAGTTCTTTACTGTGAGAGTGGTGAGGCACTGGAACAGGTTGCCCAAAGAAGTGGTAAATGCCCCATTTCTGACAGAGCCTTGGGTGGCACGGTTTAGTGTGAGGTGTTTCTGCCCATGGCAGGGGGATTGGAACCAGATGATCTTCAGGTCCTTTCCAACCCTAATCATTCTATGATTCTCTGATTCCATCCCTGAAGTTTAACAGGCCTATTTTGAATGTTGTTTCTATTCTCCAATGTACTGATTGTACCTCACAGTATGGCATCATAAGAAAACTTGAGTAAACTCACTGCTCTATCATTCAGTTCCTTAATTAAAATATTTAATAGAAAAATAAAATGGACTCCTGCAAAATTCGTTCTATGCATCCTTCTATCTTAGCCATGAACTACTGATATTTACAGTCTGTGTACAGTTTTCTATTCTACAGTATTATCAATTAGACTGACATTCCTTTACTAGCTTATGAGAATTTCATGAGAGAGAATGACTTTCTTAAGGAAAGATATGTGACATCTATAGTTTCTTCTCTGTCCACAAAACCCGCTATCCTGCTGTGGAAGGAAATTAGATTAGCTAGATGTAATTTGTTGTTTGCAGATCCATGTTGGCTGATGTTCATTTTCCCTGTTGCCTTGCAGGTGCTTATGAAGAGCTGGTATAATGATTTGTCCAAATGTATAGAAAGAAATGAAGTAAGTCAGATAACTTGTAGTACTTGGCTCTTCTTTTTTAACTTCTTTTAATGGAACATTTTCCTTTCTCTGGTCTTTTGAGATGTTCCTTTCCCATAGTATCTTTAATACGACTTTTAATGGCTCTAAAATAAAATCAGGTGGCCTAATGGCCATACCTAATGATGTTGTTCGTCAAGGTCATCTGGCCTGAAAATACATAACTTATCTAGTTAGCTATTGAGCCTAGCCCCCGGACACACATAGACATACATATCTAGACACCAACTTTGAGGTGTCTTGGTGTATGATTTAACTGAAACATAGACATCTGGTGGTGTGTTGTGATTTAAGTCCAGTTGGCAACTCAGCCACACAGCCTCTCGCTCACTCCCCCCCTTTCATCCCCCACTCCTGGAGGGATGGGAAGGAGGATCAAAAGAATGCAACTCCCACAGATTGAGATAAGAACAGTCCAGTAACTAAGGTATAACACAAATCAGTACTGCTACCACCAATAACAATAATGATAAAGGAAATAACAAGGGAACAGAATACAACCACTCACCACCAGCTGACCGATACCCAGCCTGACCCCAGCAGCGATCTAACTCTCCGGGTAACTGCCCCCAGTTTATATAGTGGGCATGACATGCTGTGATATGTAATACCCCTTTGGCTAGTTTGGGTCAGGTGTTCTGTCTCTGCTTCCTCCCGGCTTTCCCCCCTCCCTGGCAGAGCGTGAGACTCACAAAGTCCTTGGTCAGAGTAAACATTACTGAGCAGCAACTAAAAACATCAGTGTTATCAGTGCTGTTCCCAGGCTGAAAGTCAAAAACACAGCACTGCACCAGCTACTGAGAAGGAGAAAAATGACTGCTACTGCTGAACCCAGGACAGGGTGAAACACAGACATCTGGTATTATATGCATTATAAACTGTGGGTACACTTCCTGGCCTCCAGCTTCCATTCCAGATGAATATGCATCTCTTGAAGGACCTATGTCATACCTTTTGGCCTCAAATATATAGCTAATTTACAATACCATAAAATGGTATTAATACCTATATTTAGGCAATAGAATTGTGCCCCATCATCCAAAGAAGTCCAGAAAATTTCAGTGAGTGAATGTCCATTGCAGGGTGATGGGAATTTCTCTCCATGCTTCCCTAACTAGAACAATGGTTATTGTGGACACCCATAAGACACATAAAGACACTAGCTTTAGAACTAGCTGTAGACACTCAGATCTTGATCAGTAGCCTAGATATAGGCATTTGTGCCAACTTAAATAGCAAATGGCTTCTTGCCTGGCTTCCAGCTGACAGTCCAGAAAGTAAGATGTAAACTTTAGCTCCTGTATCATACCTGCCAGATCAAATGGCAGCAGATTTCTGTGTTTAGGAAATTAATGGAGACCCTAAATTTCGGTCTTAATATGGAATTTAATCCTGTTCTTGGTGTTGAACTGCTGTGTTTACCCCCACCTTCTGTGTCACCTAGAGTAAGCTCACTCCTACTGAAGTGACTGGACCTTGGCCTTTTGTTATTGTAAAATACAACCACCACTTGGAGCCCTGTTTCAGTCCTTTAGCTGTGACTCAATTTTCTTATTCATTAAACAGAGAAAAATACTTAGGGGTTATAAGAGTTATAAAGGAATTACTTTTACCAAGCGATATGAATACCCCCAGATAGGAGTTACTATCTAAATCCCAGTTTTTATTATTGTTAATGAAAGAAACTTCAGGAGCTGATGTGAATGATGAAAGGAAAGTATCTATAGCTAACAATGGATAAAATATCTGCAGTTTCCCTTGATGAAATTCAGGCCCCTTCTAAATGCAACATTCCTGAAAAGATTGATTGAAACGTGGTAATGGAAAATCTGTAATTGTCATGAATCAAATTATGACAGACCAATCATCAGAACAAAGCTACAGTGGTACGCATGTATGAATATTATCTGAAACACTTGGTAAGCAAGAGGCCAGAAACTTCTCAAGCTTTTTGTGCTTCTTTATTTTTATTGCTTTTGTTTTCAGGTCTGCTTGGGAAAGATTCTTTAATTCTATTAAATGTCAAAACCAGGTGAATTCTTCCCTTTGAGGATGGTGAGAAAAAGATGGTGAGAAACTGGCACAAGTTGCCCAGAGAAGCTGTGGCTGCCTCATCCCTGGCAGTGTTCAAGGCCAGGTTGGATGCGGCTTTGAGCAACCTCATCTAGCGGAAGGTGTGCCTGCCCGTAGCAGGGGATTTAGAACTCGATAATCTTTAAGGTCCTTCCCATGCCATACCATTCTGTGATTCTATGAAATAATGGTATACAGCACAGTTCTGTGCATGTAGACCCAGGGGCCCGATTGCAGGTTCAGTTCAAGAGGATTATAAGCATGATCTCAAAAGGTCCTCTCCAACCTAAACAATTCTGTGAATCAGGGGGATGGTCTTGCTCAAACTGCTCGAAAAGAAATCCAACCCAAGAAACAGAAAGAAATTTGTAGTACAGAAAATAACCAAAGAAGTTAATACCCAAATTTTCTGTAGTACAGAAAAAAATCAAAGCAGAATCCACTAATCTAATTCTCTGGCTTCAAAATATTTATGCTTATTATTCTGTAGCTAAAAGTCACCCTAAAAAATACATCTCCTTTGTGGAGAGCGAGTCGTATGTGACGGAAGATAATATTGCCTCTTCTATCCATTTTTATTTTTTCTCCTACCCAAAGTTCTTTGTTTCTACCCAAATTAATGATAGTTGCCTGTGTGCCTGACGCACTTTCAAGCTCTACAGAGGTACGTGCCTCAGAGCTGCACAGACAATATGTATGTCTACAAGGCAGAGAAGGGCTTTAGACATGCACCTCTTCAGCCTGGATTAGGAACTCTCTGTGCTCAACCTCTTCCCACATTTAGATGTCTGAGTCAATGTCAGTGATTTATGTGTGAGCACAGCATATTTTCTGCTGGATGGCATGTCAAATATGTGCTTGCGTTTGGAAATGTTGCATCATTCTGTGGAGGGTGCTCAAAACAAAAAGCGAGACAGTTGGTGTTCTTTGATCATGAACTTAAGAAACTTCAGTCGAGAGTCCTTTAAGTCCTTTCACTGTGGTTGCTCTCTCATTTTCTGTGCTGAATGTAATACTTGTTCCTGAAAGATTATAATTCTAAGGAAAGTCTATATTATTTTTCCTTCTGAATAAGGCTTTGCAGATTTCATCTGATGTTTCTAAAAGTCAGGACAAAAGTTACAGAAATTTGTGATTTGCTGGGCCAGCTTAAAGTAGTTCAAAAGATGAGGAAATTATAAGTAGCTTTCAGTTGTCTTCCAGTCCAGCTCTTCCAGATTCTGAGTGCAGTTTCAAACTTAATTAAAAGATAATTTTTTGCATGTGCTATGTGTGAAGCGTCTTGGTTCTGTGTTTCTTACCTTTCCCTGGAGCTTGGGTGGTTGAAATAACTTTCAATTTACTGCATCAAGGGAAAATTTTGTCTGAATAAGTCTCTAATCCAAGTGAAAGTAGGTAAAAGAAGGCCTTGATTTTTAAAGAAGGAGTAACTCAGTTCTAAGTACTTTAAAATTCAGACTATTTAAAGACTAACTACCAGATGTCTTAGACTCTCTGCCCTTCTTCTTCCTTCCCTTCACCTCCTTCTCATTCCTCATCACTCTTGAACTAAATAAAAGTTTAAACAGGCTGTCAAAATGTTTCTATTTTTCTGTGTTAGTTTCTAAGTCGTATCATTTTGCCCCAGAATGAGTGCTTTTATTCATTCCATCTGAACTTCAGAATCATTTGCCACCATTAAAACAAAAAATTGCAGTATCTGTTCTAAACCTGGTCCTATTCTTCTACTTTCAATCCGAACTTTTACTCATGCCTAAGTAAAAGTTAAATTGTTGGCCTTAAATAATATACCTTTACTAAGCTTGTGTTAAGTTCAATATTTTTGAAAAAGGCATGACTGGAGTTACACTGATAAGAGGAAGCTAATCTACAGCATTACGTATTTAAAGAATGAGAATAGCAGCAAATTTTGAGTGACATTATATGACGTTTCAACAAAGGAAATGTCTTTTATTGAATGCAACCTATGTTAACATAATTGCTTTTGTATGTAGAACTTTTACTTGTATATTTTATTTTTTTTTTTTTTTTAAAGCACTGTGGAAATGTTTTGTATAATCCTTTTCAACATGAAATTCTACCATACATGCAGTGACTCATGTTTGCATTTCAGGGCCCATCCTGCTTACAGGTTTGACTTTGGCTGAAATGCAAGAAAAAACCAACAAAGAAACTTCAATAATAACTCTATAAGAATGTTACAAATAAACAACTACAACAACAACAATAATAATAATAAGGATAAACAACATGGAAAATTAGAAGGGTCTCTTACTAGATTTATTAATGGTTCTCAATGCATAAATATCTATGTCTAGTATTTTCTAATGCTATCTTAGCACTTTCTATTGCAACGTTTGTTCCCTTAAGGCTATAGAGCAAAACACATGTTGACTTCAGTAAAATGTGGATCATGCCTTTATTGTAGTACCTGGGAGAAGTTCTTGTTCCTTGTTAGGAGTAACACATCAAGTGGAGACATGGCATACAAAGCTTGTGCTCACGTATTCTTTTCCAAGGCAGATCTACCAGTTTGCATCCAAAGAAACTATAGCTTTCTCTTATTGATAGGAGTACATGTATCCTGGCTGTGATCAAATGCCTGACAAGAGTAGGATTTGTGATGTGGAGTGCAATTAAATTTGGCAGCATCAGTTTTCATATTTGTATCAAATTCTATGTACAAATGATTGCAATGGAACTCTGAAGCTTCTTTTCTTTCTTCTTTCTGTGTGTTTACGCTTTTTTTATTAGGTGTTATGATCAACTTTTCTTTCCTGACTGCTTTACTTTGCAGCTAAAGACCCGCAAGAGTGTGGATGAAGGAGGTTGAAAGCAGGAGCCAAACAATAGTGCACACACAAAAAGGATTTCTCTCTATTGGTTAGATAATGAAAACATTTATTTTGAGGTAACCTCATCCATGTGTTTACCAGGCTGGAAAAATGCATTCACTGTTTTTCCTGAGAAAATCAGCTGGTAATTTACAAAGCTTGCACAATTTCATTTGGGAGTATATCTATCAACTGATGCAATCTCATAATACTTGCATTTCCAGACTGAAGAGGCAAAAGGGTTCTCTCACCACATGAAGAAATGAAGTTCCAAAGTAGGAAAAAAGGGTTGACATTGATAAACTGTGATGTCTTGCAGCAAATGCAAAGTCCTGAACTTAGGATAGGGACAGCAGTACAGACTGAGTATTAACTGGCCTGAAAGCAGCTTTGCCAAAATAAAAAAAACCCACCATTGTCCTGGGTTCAGCAGTAGCAGTCATTTTTCTCCTTCTCAGTAGCTGGTGCAGTGCTGTGTTTTTGACTTTCACCCTGGGAACAGCACTGATAATACCGATGTTTTTAGTTGCTGCTCAGTAATGTTTACTCTGACCAAGGACTTTGTGAGTCTCACGCTCTGCCAGGGAGGAGGGGAAGGTGGGAGGAAGCAGAGACAGGACACCTGACCCAAACTAGCCAAAGGGGTATTACATATCACAACATGTCATGCCCACTATATAAACTGGGGGCAGTTACCCGGAAGGGTTAGATCACTGCTTGGGTCGGGCTGGGTATCAGTCAGCTGGTGGTGAGTGGTTGTATTCTGTTCCCTTGTTATTGGTGGTAGCAGTAGTGGGTTTGCGTTATGCCTTAGTTACTGGACTGTTCTTATCTCAACCCATTCTTTCGATTCTTCTTTCCATTCCTCTTGGAGCCACAGGAGGAAGTGGGGGGAGGAAGCGAGCAGCTTCATGGTTCTGGGTTGCCGGTTGGGCTTAAACCACAACAACCATAAACAAACAAGTCAACCTAGGGGGACTCCATCAACAGCAAATTGTTTCTTCACAACCATTGTGCAGTGGCTAACAGGAGTGTAGCCAACAGGTCAGGCTTCAAATCTCTTCAAGAGGTACACGTTGAAAGGATGAGATGCAACAGTCACCAGCTTCAATGCGGGAAATTCTCATTTGAATTTGATATAAGGAGCACATTTTTTACCATGAAAATATTCAACCATTAGAACAGGTCATAAAGAAAGCTGTAGGATCTCTGGAGCCTTATACTTACATCTCAGATAATTTTCAGCACTACAGATATCACTAGATTAGTTAGGCAACTGAACTGTCTCTCATGTGTCTACCTTTTCAATATAGTAATCGTAGTGCCTAGACCAGTACCATATGAACTCAGTGACAATGTGTTAGGCTCTTTACAAAAGCAATTAGCATATTCCTGCTGAACAAACATCTAGGTTACTAGAGGTGTATTGCCAAAAAAAATTTGGGAGAGGTTCTGAGGGAATTAATAGAACTGCTCTGAGATATTATATAGGATTGCCTCAAGGGACAGCATGAGAAAAAGAATTTCCTGTTTAGAAAGTTTAAGATGGATTTTTTTTGTAATCACCAGTTTGAGAATGAATTCGCAGGAAGAGTTAGCAAGGGAGATAAGCCGAGATGAATGTTTAAAGTGAAGACAGGATGCTGATGTTCAATTCAACAAAGATGGGGAAGCCAATGGAGAAATAGAAAGGGAAGTGATGTGTAACTGTTCCTTCTTTCCAAGGTCTCAAAGGCCTGGTACTATTTGTAGTGCTCATCAAAATCTACTTGATTCCGTTGAAAGAGAAAGTGACATATGCTTCCATCAGCTGCCAACCATATGGTCCCGACAGTCAGATATTTTTCCCATTCTCAACAACTGCAACCACTATCCTTCCTGAATTTAAGAACGCCTTCAGGAAATAAGTTGAGGGAAGAATCTAGAGAAGACTATAAGTGTGACAGTGAAAGAAAGGAAACACTAAGGTTTTGCCAAGAAGCTGGATAGTTGGATGTAAGCTTCGGTCAGCTTAATGGGTAATTAGAAGTTAGGATATGCCTGACCGTATGGAAGACTTGTTTCCATGAAAGGCATAGGGGTCGTCTTCATTAAACTGGTGCCAAGAAGAAGCAAAATGGCTCTTTGTTATGTCTGGATGACCAGATAGCATCAGTTGTCCAAGTGTTTTCAATTTCATCTTGCTTAGAAGTTTCATTCTTTCTTCCTTGACAAGACTGTTAACTACAGTGATATGCACATGCATGTGCATAGCACATGGATATGTGTTAGAACATGAGAAGTGCATAAGAATTCTGTATGTTAAAAGACTCTGTCTTCTCCATATGCCTAACATTAATCAAAGGGGAAGGAAAAATCTGTGCTTGCCTAGATTCAGTTATTTCATTCTATAGTGTGAATATAAAGATAAGAGCAACCTGGAAATTACTGATTTTGCCATTCTGTTGCGTACTAGTATAGAAAACTTCACCAGCTTCTTAAATAAGAAGTTACATGTGAGATCGTTTGGCTATGCATGAAGCAGGGTAGATAACTGGAACTCTATGAAAAGCATCTTAAAGTGTTGTGTGATGATGTATGAAAGCTATTGTTGAAGCAATATTTTTCATGCACATGAGATATTTGAAAGCATTTTCCCATCTTTTCCACACACCACTTGCTTGTCAAAGTTTGCTCTATTAAATGGCTACATTAGCAAAAACGCTATACACACCATCCTCCCAGGTAGCACAGAAGCAAAACACTTGGTCAATTTTTCTAACTAAAAGTGAAAGAGAGAGGAGTTGTTGTGAAAGATCTTATAATGTTTGTATGGTGTCTATCAATGATGTTACTATAACAGTTTCAGGAAGTCAAGGATCCACTACGATTTGAATGTTATACTCTGCTGAAAATATCTTGAGCAACCTGGAATTCTTCATATACAGATTTAATATTAATAAAGTAAACACAAAAATTGTATAATTCAATCAAACAAAGCAATAAACACAGCTTCCTGAAGGAAAGTACTTTAGTGTATATGTACTGGTACTCAGTCCTTGAAAAATTCAAGACAAGGTCCAAAATTCAAGACATGGCTAGATTGACCTCATCTTTTTCTCTATTCCACAGTAAAATAAATGGAGACAGCTTTGAGGAAAGCAATCTTCACAAGACTTCAGTCTTGACAATTCTTCATTTAATCTCTCAGGGTAGGAAACAGACTGCGAGTAGAAAACATGCTGGTAGAAGCTGTGAAAACAGGAATATGAAAATGATGGTTCAATAACAGGAAATGTGTTGAGATTTGTGTGCTGTTCAGCACCTATTCCTGTCTAAGTATGGCGCTTTGTGAACCAGGCAGCAGGTTCAGGAGAGCTGTGACAAAAAATACATAAATTACTTAGAGCTGAAACAGTATATAGTGACAATAATCTAAATATATAAGTACAAATACAGATCCAAACCCTTATATGTGTGTGGGACTAGAAAGCATCCCAGTGTGAAAGGGTGAGAGGAGGTTAAATCCCTTCCCACATTGTAGGAGACCTTTCTGGTTCTTCTTAGGACAATCTTCCTACAGACTGTCCTAAGAACAATCTAATCTAATTCCTGTGTCCAAGAATCCCATCCTGCACACACAGCAGAATACTCCTGAATATGGATTTCAGTGACAGACAGCTCTTTGGCTAAAGCTGCTTTTCTGTCAAAATGCTGATTTGTTGGGACAAAAATGTTTTCTGAGAAAGGTTGTAACTGAGCAAGCCTCAGCCAAAACACAGGCAGTCATTTCAAGGAACTTGGACCATTGGGCAGGTTTCTCTCCAAAACTTGTGCAAATCCCTGCCAGTGTGCTGGGAATCCTGCTCAGCAGGTGGATATCAAAGATATCCACCTGTGAGCAGGGAAAGGGCTAACCTAGGATAGATGCTTGTTAGACACCTCTGGGAGCTCCACCTCTTGCCAGACCTAGCTCTTGGCTCCCCATCTGCAGCCAATGACTGCTGTCTGTGCAGCAGGGTTGTTTCACATGCATGGGTTTGACAGCCTCACTCAGTAGCTTGCCAGCCAGACTGGCAGGAGGCTGAAAAGATAAGGAGTGGACCTGGAATCTAGTGAGCTTTAGCCTGGTACATATTTTCCAAGCTTTCCTTTCAGTAGAGAAGTTGCCAAAGACATTTCATCCAGTAATCTAGGGAAGAGGGAACCTGGCTGGTTGTTTATAGCTTGATTTGAGCTTTTAGAAAAGGGCCTTTTTCTTCTTCCCATTCACTGGCAAGTGGCTGGCATGATGGGGTTAAGTGGAGTAGAATATGCTGTTACACCACAAGAAGAAAAAGGATGCAAGGACTTTAAAGGGAAATCCTTATGCAGGAGGGAAACAACAATCATGAGGAAGGGATGAAGTTTGGCATCCTCCTTCATTCACATAAAACCAGTGTGTCCCTCTTGTTGGGAGCTGAGGTCATATTTATTTATACGGCCTCCACTATTATAGTGTCTAAGCAGCTCTTAATCGCTAACAGTTTATTCTTCAGAGCCCTCCAGAGAGGTGGAATCTTCATTTAAGAGATGAGGACCGAAGCACAACGAGGGTAGCAGCTATTTTCCTGGCATGGATGTTGTTTTCCTGTCACAGTTATAGAGCAGCAACCCTCCCTCTCCTGGTGCCACTGGTCCCTGAAGGACCCCTTCTGTATGAGGCCCATGTGCCCTCTGCCTCCTTCAGCATGGGCTCCAAGGGCAGCTCCTTGTGTTGTGCCCAACAAATCCATACTCCGTTGGTACAAAATCTGTAAGCCACATGACATGCGGGAGCACTGCAACACACTGCCATACACCAGGCTTCTCTGGCTCTCCGTATCTTCTTCATCTTCTAGCACCAGCTACAGCAGAGCCTCATCCTCGTAGGCAGAGCTGCATGTAATGAACACAACTGCTATTGCTCTGCTTTCAGCTTCATTCACGAAAAATTGAACTGGTTCTTTTTCTTAGTTTGGAAATGAATACTGAGGTACAGGTAATGACTGTGCTTTGGAAAACATCACAGTGACTAAGCAGCTCTGCTGGGAGCCTGAGAGAGATTCTGTGGAATTTCAACATTACTTTATGAGAAAAAAATATTAAAATAAACTCTGCATTTCTCCCTTCTTTCTTTCCTGCCACAACAAAGGCCACAGGACTTCCCACAGCTGACTATGGAAATCAGCTAAACCTCGAAGCAACACTGAGCTATGCTGTTCATTCTCCTCAGTTCACTTGTTCTCTTTCTGTTCCTCCTTACGTAAATTTTAAATGTACTTAGGAAAGTTATTAGCTTATATTAAGGTTTGATTCATCATCTTGCAAAGAACAGATGGACAGAAAGGAAGATGAGAAAAACTGAAGAAAGGATACAAGAAAAATGAAAAAAGAGGACAAAAGAAGAAAACTAAGGAAAGTCTATAAAAAGAAAAGGACAGAGACACAATACGCATTTGTAGTGCCCTTTTTATGACAAATACCAATATACTTCTCAAGCTAAAAATTCACATGACTATTGCAATGACTATAAAATACAGTTCAGAGCAACTTGGACAGTAATGGCCTCACTGAAGTGCCATGAAATGTTTAGCTGACTTCATGTATTTATTCAAAGCACTGCCTTTCCTGACTGTTCACATAACACTAGCAATACTCGCACTTTAAGGACCTATTTACTCATTCACAGCAAACTTCATTGAATTCCATGGATTTCTAGATCATCCTTGGCAGGATCCTTGAGGCCAAACTGCTTCTCCACTGTCTTTCTCATGAAGCAACGCTGGCTCATGTTGACAGCTGCCCAGTTGGCACAACAGGACAACATACTACAAAGGGCATTTATCTTTATAACTGCCCTTTGGTGTGTCTCTCCTTCTGCCAACACAGTCTGGACAGCCTGCATGAGGGATCCCTCCGACAGCATCCCCAGTTCTTGTAAGCACATATAGAAAGCATGCCCTCAAAACTCATTTCAGGATCCTGATACTACTGCATGCAACTTTCTGTAACAACTCTGTGGCATCATCAAGGTGCCCACTAGCGCTGGGGAGTACCCTATGTGATTCTCAGTATAGGTAGCTAAAAAGTAGGTGCAGATAACTAAAACAAGAACCAGCACTTTCCATACAAGTAGCAGGTAAAGAGATTTCAGCTGCCACTATTCAGTCCAACAACCAACCAACCAACCAACCAACCAACCACCCAGCCATCAGTGAATGTGGGACAGCAGTGGCAAGCTACAACACATTTCACCAGGGAGCATCATATCTCTTATTTATACCTGATCAGCCAAACTGATTTTTAATAAAAAAGCAAGTTTAAACTGAAGCACTTACCTCCCACTACTTGTGCCCATATGAAGGCATATTAAAAGTACCAAGACAGCAAAGCTCAGAAATTTACCCAAAATCACAAAGTAACAGATCTGAACACAGTACTGGACCTATCTATTCTTTAGTCAGTGCATTTTTCAAGGAATCTTGCCATTTCTGCAAAACAACCACACAAGTCTTGGTAGTATCAAACTACTAAAACTCAGGGGTATTTTTAGCTCCAGAAGCAGAGATTTAGTGGGAAAGAGGCTACAAAATTTGGTTAAAATGTGTGTGGGGGGAAATAATAACAACAAAAAAATGGAAATTGTGGAAGAGAAATTTATTATGGTTAATAAATGAGTGAATGTGAAGAAAGAAAAAAAGAAGGACTAGAATGTTAAACAGTTGTAACAGGTATAGGAAAACTGAGGGGAGAAGAAGAAAATGAGAGAAGAGGAAAGTTGGAGGTTTTTCAGGTATAAGATTTCACTCATACACAGTGAAATGTTTCCAGACAGAATCATTATTTTCCAGAAGATAGTTTTTGTTCTTAAAATGGCTTTTCCTGAAGTGGCTTAAACTGGAGAAGAATCCATAATCTGAAGAGTCTGATGGACATTGACAATCTTATGTTTTAATATCAGCCGATGCTTGATCTTTTGAATCTGTCCAGACGTTGCTTTTCTAACACTATTTTTTAAATACTGCTTTCCTGTGTATTCTAATGTTTCTGCTACCTCATTTGACCGTCTTAATGTGCAAATAAACTCACATCCATTAGTGTTCCAGAGCTGTGTGGAGTGTGGGCCAGTAACCATTAAAACTCATTTGGAATTTTATGCCACAGACAAAACTGTTTGGATTTTATCGAATGTAAACCAGCCAGAAATCTCAGGAAATTTGTTGATAAATATATATTCTATTGACATAATTTGCAACATATGTTCATCTTACATTTAACTATGATACATTTCACTTTTGCAGTCTTCCATGTGTAATTTGAAACTGCAAATTTGTGTGGTAGAATAGAATCATAGAATAGTTAGGGTTGGAAAGGACCTTAAGATCATCTAGTTCCAACCCGCCTGCCATGTGCAGGGACACCTCATTGTTATATTGTTATATGTTATATTATTGTTATATGTTATATTACCTCATCATGAGGTAATAAAATAATAATTTGTTATTGCATTTTAAAATTGCAGATATGGGTATTAGCATTGAGGTTTATGTATCTGGCTTCAGCTTGGTTACTACCACGACAAGATTTTTCCTACCTATACTGGACACTTAGAAAAACTATTTTTCATAGTTTCAATGTTTTACATAATATGCTAATCAAAGATTATTCTTCTTCTGTGACCACACTTCTTCATTCAACAAATCACCATCTTAAATTAAATTTTACTTTACCTTTTCCTTCTTTTTCCTCACAAACACATCACAGTATATCAGTAAAATATTCCGAAGTACTGATGGATGCTATTTTGGATAGCCTTTATACATACTAGATATCACCATTCCAGTACCATTTTCCCAGAATCTGATTTTCACATGATTTTAAAGCCACATCAAAATGTTTTCACGTTATTGAGGAAGTAGTTGATGTGACTGTGTATTAGATTTTTATAGAACTCTCCTGATTGAGATAGTCTCGCGTATCAGTGATAGCAATTTATTTTTTGGCAGTATAATTCTGAGGTTTTTGTATATAAAGATAATTTAATTTGGAATATTATTTTTATAGATCTCTTACTTTTTCTCTGTTTGAAAAGCAGAAATATTTGTTAATAACTTTAAATATGAAGTTGATCTTATTTCTGAATAGCCTTCATGGGAGGAATTTTAAAGAAGACATCCGTTATGCTCTTAAGCATCTCATTAATTTTAAAACCAAGCATGTTTAATTGCATGTTTACATATTACAAAATACCACTGACCTTGTAAGCAAAATTGTATTGTACTGATTTATTTGGATGCTGAGGTCTTGCCACTGGTTTTTTACCTTCTTCTAAAGCAAATAATTTCAGCATGAGTGAGCAGCTCTCAGCTATAAGTAAGACTAGAACACAAATGGGAGGTGCAGGATGCTAGTATTAACTACAACATCAAAAGATTGCCTGTAATATGAGAAGTTGATATGGATTTCTACAGATATTTGGATTTAGCATATGAAGAATGACTTACAATGAAGGTGGCAGTCATTGATGTATATTTTTTGCCAGATCATAGAATCATAGAATAGTTAGGGTTGGAAAGGACCTTAAGATCATCTAGTTCCAACCCCCCTGCCATGGGCAGGGACACCCCACACTAAACCAAGCCACCCAAGGCCTCATCCAGCCTGGCCTTGAACACCGCCAAGGATGGAGCATTCACAACCTCCCTGGGCAACCCATTCCAGTGCCTCACCACCCTCTCAGTAAAGAATTTCTTCCTTATATCCAATCTAAACTTCCCCTGTTTCAGTTTGAACCCGTTGCACCTTGTCCTGTCACTACAGCCCCTAATGAAGAGTCCATCCTCAGCATCCTTGTAGGCCCCCTTCATATACTGGAAGGCTGCTATGAGGTCTCCACGCAGCCTTCTCTTCTCCAGGCTGAACAGTCCCAACTTTCTCAGCCTGTCTTCATACAGGAGGTGCTCCAGTCCCCTGATCATCCTCGTGACTCTCCTCTGGACTTGTTCCAACAGTTCCATGTCCTTTTTATGTTGAGGACACCAGAACTGCACACAATACTCCAAGTGAGGTCTCACGAGAGCAGAGTGGAGGGGCCGATCAAGGCCATCTTCCCCAGTTTGCAAGAAAATGTATGCTTTATGTTTTAGAATATGTGCTCGGTTTGCATATCTCTATCCAGATAAATGAGTTAACCTTTTAGATATTTGGCAATTAGAAGTAGGACCATTCAAATTTCAATGCATAATTGAACTACAGATGCAAATTTTGCAGTTTCACTGTTTTGGAAATTTACCTTTTCATTTGCACTACTTGACTACAGAACATCCTGAGTCAAGCTTGCGCTGTCAGTGCTTTAGAATTATTCATTGGCCACAAGAAGATGTCTTTCTTTTTCCCATTCTATTTGACTCATCACTTTTGCCTGTCCTGCAGTCCCACTCATGCACTGGTCTCATACCCAGTGTGAGAGCTCCAATAAATGTTGACTGCCACATTCTGTGGCACGTGTAAACTCCACATGAATCACTACCGCTGATGGCAAAGCTTTTATCATCTCCATACAGTGCCTCTTCAGCAATCTTTCTCTTCATCTAGATGTTACACAACATTATTGCTGCCAAAATTCCCTTTCCATTCATTTCATGCATACCTACTGCACTAACCACCTTGTGTATCTGTCTTGTCCTGAAGGCTAAATGTTGGCCAGGTGAGTGGCATGGTCATTTGGCAGGAGATACGAGGGAGCAGTGACATATATCCTTTAGCTACAGGGTGACTATGGAAAAGGTCATCTATACAGCAATGGAATAAAGCCCTATTGTCTTCATTATTTCAATGTGGCTGTGTTGAATTGTAATCACTGTGTGATAATTCAAGAATTTATTCCAATTGATTTTGTATAACGAGAATAATGTCTCATTATGTTGTGTGATACTCCACAAAGAAGGACCGTGAAATAAAATAGTGCTTTAGTCAGTGGTGTTCTACATGATAAGACCTATCCTATGAAAGACATTGTCCTATCGTTTTCTCTAGTGTCTGGCTTTTCTATCTTTCATTTATTACTATTTTGCGATGACAGTAATAGAGATGTTGTATTTCAAATTCATTACCATTGCTGTTTCTCAACATTTCCCATGGTGAGATAGACCACCATGCTTCCATTTCCCTGCTAATCACTTTCTCCAAGGAAACACATAGGTTTCAAATTTATGTTGATAACGAAGGCGCTATTTGTCTACAGCTATCTTGGTAAGTCTTTTTTCTCTCTTTTTTCTTTTTCTCTTTTTTCTTCTATTTTTTTTCTTTCTTTTCAGTACAGCAGCCTTTGTGCTTTCCAGGTCAGTGAAAATGGGACAGAATGCTCTGAGCGATGTGCCCTACAGACTGGAACTGTTTTGTTCACATGCACTGATGCTTCCTTTGTAAAGAAAAATTGCAATCAGGAGAATGCAAAGGTGAATGTTTTTATCCTATGCTCTAAGCTTAACAAAACAAACACATTGCAGGCCTCCTCTGTATTTCAAATATTTCACAGATGTGGTCAGGTGCTGATAATTCCATTTTGCTATGGCACTTAATTTTTATCGCACTAATGTCTCTCTGAAGCTGTTTTATTTATGCAATGACAGTTTAAAGTGGAGGTATTTTCCAACATACAACATTTTTTCTCTTATTATTCTAATATTCCTAATGCCAAAGAAAAAAGTAAAAGTTTGTTTAAAAAAAAACCAAACATGTAAAAGCACTTGAAATAATAATACTCTGCATTATTTTAAAGGATCTCAAGGGGCAACATATGCTTTGCAAAGAAGTGCAGTGAATGCTTGCTGGCCTGAGATGCAACACAGGAGAAAAGCTGAAGTGAGGGAGATCTTTGCTACCAACACATAGCTTTTATAAATAAATAAAAAATAATAATAATAAAAAAAGAAGTCTCTTGCTGTAAAAAAAAGTAAAAATGGAGCTACAGAGCTCACCCTGTCTTAAGTGTAATGCAATAGTTTTTTCCTATCTGCTATTTTGTGAGATGTGTACTCTAAGACTGATGGATTAGAGTGTAGAAGAGAAACAGTAAAGGCAAAGCCTCACTGAAGTATTCCAAAACAATAAACTTTCAGTTGTCATTCAGAGAAAGGAAGGGAAGGGAAGGGAAGGGAAGGGAAGGGAAGGGAAGGGAAGGGAAGGGAAGGGAAGGGAAGGGAAGGGAAGGGAAGGGAAGAAAACAAGCTTTGAAATTATGACTGGGTAACCGTGCTCATAAAAATTATATTCTCAATGTGTTTTGAGTGTTATACCATAAAGCAAACTGAATAAAAGCCTCGCTCTTATTCATGTCTATAGAACAGCAAACTATTAAAGACTTCATCTCTAACAGACTGAAAAATTCAGTAAAAAGATTTCCTTTTTCTGGGAAATCACAATTTTTACAACTATCGTAAATATTTTGGAATGTACTAACAGATTTTTTTTTCTCATAATGTATCTTTTGTTGAATATCTACTCAGAATCATCCATACTGTCTCTGACAAAAGTTCTTTCATGAACATGAAAACAGCATGTATGTACATATATGTCTATGTGTTCACAACTATACACATAGGAACGTAATTTAAGATTGTTCTATACTATAGGAAAAACTTGGTTATACAGACTGTTACTAGAGCTGATGAAAACAACCCAGCTATGTGTCCTATATCACAGAAAAAGGCATGAACCTAGATTTCCAAAACACCAAAAACTTTGACTCACTCCAGTCCACTATGTTTGCATGTGTCCATTTTCAGGAAGGGACTGGTTACTTGTTTAAATGCTTTGTTGGGGCAGTACCAGAGTGCTTCGTACTTCGCAGTATTGAGTTTTATCTACTATTCACCACCTTTCTGGTTTCCTCGACTTCGGAGCATGTTTTCACTTAGGATTTGTGGCAGACTGCCACTTTCTGAAGCACTATCACTGTTGCCTTTAGAATCTGGGCTTTTTGGAAGCTTCTGAGCAATTATAAATCAGGCCTTGAGCCTGTTAAGTGTAGGAAAGAAGATCAGATCTGAAGCTCAGGTAGTACCTCTGATGGGATTCAGAAGTACATATTCTCAAGTAAATATGCATGTGAGCAGTGTGTCAGGGGAACTTTATCAAACTGGAACACTGAAATGCACCAAAACAAGAAAGTAATCGTTATTAATTATCCTGCACTATCTTCTGTGAAGATGTCCTTTATAATCTGCAGAGAATCTTTGATATTTAACCTGAGTTTTAGGACAAACTGCCTAACCTCAATTTTTAATTCTAGGCACGCTTCAGTTTCTAAAGTTCTCCCCAGGCACTTCAATGCAGAATTTCTTTGATACACTGCAAAATGAAGTTTGACATATCTTATTATGAAGAAATACTTCATTTGAAAACGTACAGAATAGCTCTAGGAAAACAACAGTACACTCAGAAAACCTTGCCAATAGTGCAGCCTTTCTACAAATGCAACTGACCAAACTATATTTCCCATTAACAATGAAGCTTGCAAATAGCTGTGAGTGGAATCGGTGAAGTTACTCTCACTGTAACACTGTTAGCCAGAAAATGTTTAATTTATAAGTTTGTTATGCTGTCCTGAGAGCACTTACAGAGAATTCTGTGGTCTCACTCATTGCAAATAGCACTCTCACCTCGTTTTGTTGCTGTGGGAGAAACATAGGTGGAATATTTATGCAGCGAGTCTTGTGTTACCAGTTCCTCTGAGTCAGTGTAGAAGACATTTCACAAGTGAAGTGACTGAATCCCAGGTTGCGTAAAACAAGTCTGTCAAAACCTCATATCCATTTTGTCCTTCTCTGCAGAATACTGTCATTTAAGTGAAATCAGTGGAGTAATGCCCACTTACAAAAGGCTTGGATTATATCTGCAGCTTTTTTCCCACCCTTCTTTTCTTTTCCATTCATTGTTTTCCTCTTTCATTGACATCTACAATGGCATCTTACACACCCAGACATGGCTGATATTGGCCCACACTATAAATCAGATTGTTTATTCACACTGCTAATGTTTCATACTTTCTGAGAATTCCCTGGGATGTCACAGCCTTTTCCTTTCCTCCAGAAGAAAACTGCAAAACGTGTTCCCTGTTCAGCTCAATATGTTCAGATCATTCCACTGAATAGACTGGTGGGGCAGGCAGTGGTGGTGGAGAGTGGGGTGGGAATGAAGAAAAGGACACTCTTTATACATATATGTTTTTATTGGTTAAATTTATCAGACAAAGCTGTCAGCCCGTTGGTATTAAAAGGTCATTAATGGCAAATGCAGGGATGCATGGGGTACCAAAGGGCTTTCTCATCATTCCCAGTACCACTGTGTCCTCCATGAGGCTTACTCATGTTTGGGAGACACCTTAGTGGTAACCAGATGGAAAGAGATTGGCAGCCTCACTGTCACTCCTAAGGGGTCATTTCCATCTTCAGCATTTTTCCATTTTTAAAAAAATCTTCCTCTCCATTTTATTTCTAAAAAAAGCCTGTAGTTTGCAAATCTCAACATTTTGTTGTGAGCCATGACTGTCATGTTGAGATAAATCAACGCCTTCAACAGCCAGATATGGTGAAGGATTTGCTAGCTGTGTGAGCAGCCCATCTGACCAGGTGCTGTATTTCTGGTACAAAGAGGCAGTACAGAGGAGTCAGCACCAGAAACAGAACCATTTTCCAGAAACATTTTCCCTTTTCATCATTTTATTTTCTTTGGGTGCATTTTTTATTATCTATAAAGAAAGATCACAGAATCATAGAATAGTTAGGGTTGGAAAGGACTTTGAGATCATCTAGTTCCAACCCTCCTGCCATGGGCAGGGACACCCCACACTAAACCATGTCACCCAAGGCCTCATCCAACCTGGCCTTGAACACCGCCAAGGATGGAGCATTCACAGCTTCCCTGGGCAACCCATTCCAGTGCCTCACCACCCTCTCAGTAAAGAATTTCTGAGATAATGCTGCTACAAGAATAGTCCCAAGTTTTCTCTTCCTCCCACTGATGACTCTAAATAATTCTTGATACCATCCAAAATATTGTCCTGCAGAAGGGGGGAGGTTTATACACTTCTGAATGAGCAAAATTTTAAATGCAAATTTTATTTGGCTGAATGCTCAGAAAGGAGGCAGTAGGTTCATTACAATATGCAGTGGCTGAGATGCATTTTAGGGTCAAGGACCAAAGTGTCTCATAGTGTGGTTAGGGTGAGTACAAGAAGAGGCAACCAGTACTGCTCCTCTCAGATGTGGTGTATGTGCTCAGTGTAACAAGCGTGATGACTGCACTATGTTGCCAGCAACCTGACCACAACACATTGATTCTTTGGTGCTCTGCTTAGAGAATAGGCCATTAATCAACTTACCTGCCAATTGGGCAGAAATATTTTCATGTTCTTCCAGCTCCTGCACAAACACCAGAAGTCTAGATCTTTAATATTATACGTATCTGCCTTAACAAGCCATAGCTATATAGCTTTTTTTTTTCTCACTCATTTTCATACATGTAAATGAGGATGTAAGGGTGTGCAGATATAGAGAGTTGTCAGTTACCTCATGTTCTAAATTCTTGGCAATAAAGTCATTCAGAAATACAGCTTTATCACATAACAGTATCTTTGAAAGAAACATGAAAAAGCCTCTTTTACATCACGGCATCTCCCTCATAGGTATGCTGAAGCAGGAGACCTAATTACTTTATTGGCTGTCTGCAAACAGACAGATAAAGAGTAAAATATTACATCCTTGCACAGTGACCAAGCAGTGACAGCAAAAAGAGGAAGGGTAAGAAGATAAAGAAACTGTGGTTTTGTTGTTACAAGGAAATCAGTACAAATCTTTGGGAAAACACTCTGAATAACTGGTGTTTAAATCAGTGTAGGTAATATGGGTATTTTAAACCAGGAGTTCAGTTAATAGCATTTAATATAATAGGTGTTGCCACCTGCTCCATATATTAATAAAAAAGTGCACAGACATGCTGTGACCTCATTCTGCATCAGCACATTGAAGAACTCTGGAGTTCTCTGCTGCTTGTAAATATTCTTTCTTCCTTTGCAGATGTGCACAGGTGAATAATATCTGTGGGAACTGATAGAAGCACTTCACCAAGATAAAGTGTTCTTATATTTCTGACATGTCAAAAAAATCTGCTTCGTTCTTAAATAAACCATTGAATGAATATTTTCATACAGCATGCAATACAGATTCACTAAAAGCCTTCCACTGCCCTCCAGATACACTTAAGAAAATAACTCCAAATGGAAGGATGATACACACAATAGCTAAAGGAAATACAGTCACATTCAAAGAAGATGAAGAAATCAGAAGCAGCCACCTGCATTTCTGGAAAGTCCTTCGGGTCTTGCTTTTGACAATCTAACAAAACACTTCACAGCCTACACCCCTGTCTGCTCCCAAAGCTTTCAGGTTGAACCAGAGGCTCTGGCTTGCCTTGCTATTATGAGAATGACTTGCTTTTATGAAAAGCAGTTATTTGGGAATAGGAAAGACTACTAGAAATCAGTAGTAGCCAGGCAGTTCTTCCCCAGGAACTTTGTTAGGCATTAAAAAAAGAGTAAGCGGAAGAACTGCAGGAATGTTAAGGGATGGATCCCCAAGACTTGATTCTATGCAGTCAGAATACCCCAGGTGCCAGCCCCAGCTGCATGCATGGGTAACTCAAGTTCAAATTTTGCTTGTGCCATGGGGCAGAGGGAAAATTTCTGTCCTGGGCCCACCGTTTGAAACAGAATTGGGAAGAGCCAGTCATGACTGGGGTTGTTTGATAGCATCTTTTAGAAAAAAATAGAACGCATTTTGACAGTCAGAAACAAGACAACATGATAAGAAAGCTGGGGCTGTTCAGCCTGGAGAATGGAAGGCTGCATGAAGACCTCATAGCATCCTTCCAGTATCTGAAGGGAGCCTGCAAGGATGCTGGAGAGGGACTCTTTGTCAGGAACTGTAACACTAGGACAAGGAGTAATGGGTTTAAACTTAAACAGAGGAAGTTCAGATTAGATATAACAAAGAAGTTCTTACTGTGAGGGCGGTGAGGCACTGGAACAGGTTGCCCAAAGAAGCGGTAAATGCTCCATTTCTGGCAGTGTTCAAGGCCAGGTTGGACAGAGCCTTGGGCAGCATGGTCTAGTGTGAGGCATCCCTGTCCATGGCAGGAGGGTTGGAACTAGATGATCTTGAGGTCCTTTCCAATCCCAACCATTCTATGATTCTATGATTAGCCTTGTACTAGGTCAGTGGGAATATACATGGGAATATATAGTGGCTGATCTAATCGTACTCTGGTTCTACAACTCCAGGGTTTCAGATTTTCTTCCTTCTCACAACTTAAGTAACAGTAATTTACCTGCTTTCTTATATTCCAGTTATATTAGTTTCCACCTTTGAGATAAACTCTTAGAAATTATGCTTTTGTCTTTACTTTTCACAAATTCCCACGCTGGGCAAGTAGGCTGTTTCCCAACATGGTGGTGGCTGAGTACTGTCAGTATCCCAGGAAACTCTCTCCTGATCCTCCCAGCTGAAATGCTGCTGATCATAACTCTCCCAACTGTTTTTGCTCCATAACATCTTAACTATTTGACCCTTGAGCTCCACAGCAAAGCCTGAACTGAAACATCAAACAACATATTCTTAAAACACCAACATGTCAAATTCTTCACAAAGGACACATAGGTCAACGGTAAATTTTTAAAAACCCATTCTTTTTTTTATGATTTTTTCAAGTGTGTAAAATGCTGGAGTTAAGGCTCTTCCCAGGGTCTTTGTCTCCTGTAGAGTTACTACCTCCTCAATAAGAAAAAAAGGTGCTCTTGTTTAAGGCTATGGGGGGCATACTGAGCTTCTCATCCCCTCTCTTAGATGTTCTGCCTTTCTTTCCCTGAAAAATCCTGTTGAAAGGAGTATATTTCTTAGAGAGAAAGTCAGAGAGAAGGACTAGAATAGCTTCCTGCAGGCAGTTGCCAGGTTGATATATCAAAGCAATATTGCTTTCTGAATTGAGTGGCACCAATCAGCAGGAACTGTCAGTCTGAGCATATAATAACTGTGGTGCCAGTCATCAGGAATCTAAATGAAAGTTTCAGCTGTACTTGTATATTTAAAGTGCCTGTTGGCTCAGTGAGGGGAATAGGAACAGGAAGAGCTTTGCTGGCAGTGTCAAGGAAAGGATGGCATCAGAAAAAAAATTTGGTGAGGCACTGAGCACCTGGATTCTCCTCCTGGAGCAGTGTGAGAGTCAGACGACCAAAGTCACGGCATGAAGTGGATCTCGCATCTGTGCCTCCCGTAATTCCAAGCCCCATTAACTATCTTTGTGAAGAGAAGGTGAAGATTTGTATAAGACTGTCACATTTGCCACATCCTTCCGAACTGCCTCTCCAGACTCCAGTCCAAATATAGATCTCTGAAAACTTTGCTCAGCTGCTGTCTGACTCTGACAGCGCCTGAAATCTGTAGACACCTGACTTTTTAATGAATAAAGTTCCTCAATTCTTACCAAGATGGTTACACAAACTTCCTGAGAGCCTACAGATCCGGCACCTTTCCTTTTACCCTGCACGGGTATGGCTCTGGGTGCATGAGGAAGCCAGTGGCCTTCAAGCTGCAGGTCCAGGTGGGAAGGGCACAGCTGTGGGCTCAGCCATTGCACTCATCCATGGAGTATGGGGCCGAGGGAGCTGTTTTCCACGTTCCCAGGACACTTCTCTGGTTGTGACTATAGGCAAGGCTGTTTTGTCCCTCTTGTTGAAGATGTTGCCTTCACATTATTGAGGATGTGTGAGGATCATGATTTCCAGGTGAAGTCAGAGAGGGAGGGTTAGGCTCTGTTTGCTGCTTCCAGGGCTCTTTCAGAATATATCGTATTATGACTGCTCAACACAAATAAATACTGTTTGAGCAAGGACTGAAACTTGGCTATCCCCTCCTGAAGGAATGCCCACAGCACTGCAAAGTGCATGCTGGAAATCCTGAGATATTGCCACCCCTCAATGCTATGACATTGAAGATCTTTTCCAGATCTAGGACTGAATAAAATAGCTAATGTAATGAACTAGATCACCCTTCTGTGAGGGAACCACAGGTCCTGGCATCAGTGCTATTTTAACAAAATTTTGCTATGTGAATCATAGTTTAATTGGATTTCATATTTTTTTTATACTCTGCACTGTAAACATGAAATAAACTATTATATCCATGCAGTACCTGTGACTAGTGGTAAGGTCACAGTGTTGATTCAGTTTTCTGCGTATATGCCTATGACTCACCAGGCAAAGGAAAACTCTCAGACTGCAGCAGTGCAGGTATCAAAAGGAGGTAAAGCTCATCTTTTCTGGGACCACAAAACTGAGCCTTCATTCTCCACAACCTTAGCCTGATGTCAGATTTATTGAGACGGTTGCACAGGCTCAGCTTCATTCCTGTCCCTCTACTCGCATGCTGCAGAGCTCTGACTCCCACCGAACTTGCATAATTTTCTGGAAAGCCATTCCTTTGCTGAATTGAGCAAAAATCCCACCATCTACTAAAAAGGTCAAAATAATATTGTATGCAGCTTTACAGTTCCTGATCTGGAACTTCTAGGAGAGTAAGACAACAATCCTAACAAAAAATAGAGGAGAACCACTTTTCTGGCCAAAAAGAATTCTTCCTTTAATTTCATGAGCATCTGTGATTCATCCAGCCGTTGTAAATACACAATTAAACATTCTGCCTTTTACAATATTTGGGAGTTTACCTTCTAATATAATGCAAAATTGAAACTAAGGTCTCTAATGAAGAAAATGCCTTCTAAAATGAAAGTAATTTAGAATTTTTTTAAAATATGTTTCTAAAAATGCCTCTCTTTCATTTACTTCTTCCTGTAATGACAAAGATAAGTTATGATTTCTGTGGAGTGGGATTAAACGGACATTTTATACAGTTTCTTTGCCTGGGAAAGAATCAGATAGAGGTAGTACAACTCTGATTTCTCAATTTATCTTAGCATGGTCTTTAAAAGATGCTAACCACTGAAAAGGTGACAACCAGTTTAAAAGGATATGTAATATTGATCTTATAAATGGACTCATGTTAACCAGATATGACTGCAGAATTTCCTACTCTCTGTCCCTTTGGGTAATGCTCTGCACTAGTTCTGAAGGTCCATGCCATATCTCATGCTTACGCTCTTCAGGCTGTTTTGTCCTCCTGGATGTTGTCAGTTGCAATTGAATTTCTTTTTATTCTCAGTATTTTGCACCCTGGTGCCCGCTGAGGAACAGATTCTTGTGCACACATCCTGTGGCATTGCTACAGGCAGATGGTTTCTATCCCAGCGTATCACTGGCAGTCCTAGAATCCTGATTTTTTTCTTTAAAGGATTTTGACTAATGTTTGCTGTGCCAGCAATAGAATGATCTTTTGTATTATCTAACTTTGGAATAGCTTTCAGAATAAGAAGGAATTAGGGTATCCAAATTTCTTTCCATTAAATAATCAAAAACAAATTCACTTCCTCAAAATGTTTGTGAACTCTTTAACCTGGAATAAAAAGGCAAAGCCCACATCAAACGGCTGAAAAATTAATCTAAAAGCATTCAGAATAGAAGCAGTGTGCCAATATTCAATAGTGGCAGTAATTAACTGCTGGGAAACCTGATTAGAAGGAGAGCATAATAACCTTTATATTAGAAGGAGAGCATAATAACCTCTGAATCAAATTCATATCCCTCAGTATTGACAAGCCAATTCTAAACCAGTTCGTGCACAAGGACTATTGGTCTAGATTATCTGATTTTCACCATGCAAAAAATAAGAACATATTGTAATGAACATTTGTAGTTTTTCTCCCCGGTTTTATTTGAAAATTATTTTCTTTGGCTTTATGAACCATAAAGAGTTATGCATAGTTAAACTCTTCAGTGAAAATAAAAAGTAACTTGTTCTAACTGATAAAAGGAAATATTAAGTTCTGGATTCTTTATTTTTAATGTATTGTATTGTATTTACATTTCCACTGGTTACCAGTGCATTTGAGAGCTTATCAGGATGTTAAGAAGGATAAGCAGTTTCAGAAGAACATCTATAAATCATCTACTAACTGCAAGGAGATTTGGGACAAAAATTCTCTGATGACTCCAAAATTGTTGATTGCAGTAACTTCAGTACATCCCACTGAAGAATCATGTCTGGGCTCAGATGTGGGTATGGCACTAGATGCACCATTGATTTGATACTCCAAACCCATTATGGTTTTATGTTGTAGCTTTTTACCTTAAAATTTTCCAGGCTTTCCAGTAGCATGTGAATAATAATTTAAATGTCTCAAAACCATAACGGTTCTTAGATTATTTGCTCCCCCGTGGTTTCTTCGCCATGTTTCTTATTTTCAAAAGGCACAGACCATTCCCTAAAAGAGGCAAGGACAGGTTCAAAGAATGTAAAACTTGCAGGCAAGCTCCACATTGTTTCACTTACGTACAATACTCCCATTTAGCTGAGCATTCAGCAGTGTCTTAGCTCGCTTAGATAATTCCATTTGCCAATTTGATTTGCAACTTGATAGATTTTAAATCGATAAGAAAACAAACCCAACAAAATATGCAAATCCTACATCAGTGTAGTATCTGTTCATGAGGGAGTAGCCCTCTTGCAACATAAATACGTCAAAGATTAGGCATTTCATGAGGCTGTCATATAAATACACCGGTGTTTATTTAGACAGAACCAGGTAGGCAGTTGATTCCTTGAATTTTGATATATTTGTTTGTTAAAAGCTTTAATATTATTAGTTGTGCTGGCAGAGAACTGTGGATTGCTTGGTGGGGACAAGGATATTTTATATCTTACTTGAACATTTTTTCAGGAGTTTGACCATTGTTCCTGTCTTTACCAGATGACCAGCTTTATATGAGCTGCACATTAGAGATACAGAGATAAGCAGAAGGAACTGTGTAATTTAGCCAGCTCTTCAGTAGATAGAAATAAATTTTTAGCAAATGTTTCACTGTGTAGGAACAGGTAATGCAAGTGACACACACCAGCTGCCTTCTGCTCTCTGTTGACTGCTACAGACACCACCATCCCTGGCAGAGTGAGAGTGATGCTGAGTCAAATTCCTCTGCCACTTTGCATTAAACCCCCCTGTTTGCAGTTGATCATAACTTTTCTGGAGTTTGGCTGGAAGACAGAGGACTGTCCCCATAACTGTTGACCCCAGCCATGCAGCGCTGGGCTCAGGAGCTGCAGGCAAGGAGGTCATCTCTCCTGCCCAGCCGGGAAAGGAGGGGCCATAAGGCAAGATGAAGGATTAAAACAAGCATGGATAAGTATAAGGAAGAGAAAAATCAAGTAGGATGAACAATAGGGGTTTTAGCAAAAGGCATTGCAAATAAGAGGCTGACAGAGGAGACACTGACAGCTGTATGGCTGCTGGTGGGCGGTTAGGTGGACGCTGAGATTAAACAAGACTCTGGGGTGGAGAAAGGATGGGGACCAGCAGGAAGGTCACTGTGAGATATCATGTAAAGAAGGAGACAGAACTGAGGTGGAAAGACTGAGGCAAGGAACCATGCTCTGAGTGTGAAGAGCCCTGCTATGGAGCAGTGTATGGTAAGGAAGTACAGACACTGTCCATACGGCACAGCAGGTCTGGGCAGTGAGCACCTGCATTGAAAAGCCTGTGGGAGAAGTCCAAGCAAGAGAACATGTGGTGAGGTATGTGATGAGGAACCCAATGTCTGGAGGGGGAAAAGGCACTGAAAGAAACAGATTAAATGAAACCGTTGACTTGATATAAACTTTAATTATCTTTATTGCAAGGGGAACAAATATTGACAAGATCTAAAGCAGCTCTCTGCTTTGAGGTTAAAAGTTGCTAGGAGAAATGTAACCCTGAAACCAGTTAAAGCCATAACAGTTAGTTTCCCATCTCCTTGTCTGGTGAAGATCTAATGTGACAGCTGCCATTAGGCATCTACAGTTATTCCAAGAAATACTAAAGGGATGTAGAAAGATGTAAGGTAATGGGTGAGTGACAATAACTGTTCATTAGTCTTCCTCCTGATCATGTCAAGGCTTTATGCTGGACACATGGTGCCATATGTTGCCCTCCAGTTGTTCCCATCAGGAAGACTGGGTTCTATTGCAATCATACCGTCTGCACCTTTTTGGTTATGCCGCTGCAGCCTTCACTGCTCTGCCTTCAGGGAACAACACTGCAAATTAGCTAGATTTAGCCATCTGAAGGTTGGACTTGTCAGTATTCAGTTTTGTGTAATGCTTTTATTTTACTTCTAACACTGTCTGGACCATATAAAATATGTCAACCTACCATCATCCCCCAGTTTCGGCATAAGCTCAAACAGTGGAGTCACTTAGACTAAAAGGTGCATGAGGCGGACCATTTTTGGAGATGACTCAGTTTTCTGATGTAAGGTCTCCCAATGCATCTGTAACTGAGGCTGAAAGGCTTGTGTTGAGGAAGACAGGTAAGACACTCCGTAAGAGAGAGTGGCCTTCTGTATAAGACAGTCTATCAACAGTCTTATCCCTATTCTTGCCAGAAAATACCTACCTAAAGCTATATTACATATTCATTGCACTAAATGCTCTACACAATATATAAAATGCAGTTCATATCACCCTACATACCACAAAAATACTGCACAAATAAAGTTTACAATGAGTAACACCATAGAAAAATCCCCCAAGGACATGTGTGTTTCTGTCACATGAAAGGTTTTCAGTAGCATAAAGCAAATGTGTCCATGGGCCATGCACTGCAATATTAGAGTAAAACAAAAATATTGAGAAGCCCCTCAATCACTGAGTGCTGTCCACCCAGGGCACTGAATGAGATGGTCTTGTGGGGTAAACAGTGTGTGATCCTCAGTCAAACTGCCACAATTCATATGCAGCAAGGGGACAGCCCAGGGCTGTACAGACAGAAATGTAGATAGATACACAAAAAGCTTAATTCAGGCATTTTGTAACTTTTCAGTGCTTGCATTACAACCTTACTGTAACTTTACTGAGTGTCTAGAACATAGATTGATCAGAGGTGAAGGGTGTTCTGATAGTTTTGTTGAAGTTCCACCATCACCTACATATTCTTTATATCCTTTCAGAAAAAGGCACTTTCACTTAAAAGTGTTACAATTGTCCTAAACCCCTGTTGAAATTATGTTCTTATTTAGTAGTCAAATTGCTGCAGCAGTAAAGTCTTACTGGATAGCCATGAGAAAAAACCTTTCATAGTTCAACACTCATTGTATTATCATTCTCTTGTGTCCTGATTTAGCAATAGCAGTCATTTTTTCTCCTTCTTAGTAGCTGGTGCAGTGCTGTGGTTTTGATTTTCAGCCTGGGAACAGAGGTGATAAAACCGATGTTTTCAGTTGCTGGTCAGAATGTTTATCCTGACCAAGGACTTTGTGAGTCTCATGCTCTGCCAGGGAGGAGGAGAAGCCAGGAGGAAGCAGGGACAGGACACCTGACCCAAACTAGCCAAAGAGATATTCCATACCATAGCACGTCATGCCCAGGATGTAGAACTGAGAGTACCCGGAAGGTCTAGAATGCTGGGGGGTGGGGGCAAGATATCAGTTGGTGAGGTGTTGTATTCTCTTCCCTTGTTATTTCCTTTATCATTATTATTATTGGTGGCAGCAGTAGTGATTTGTGTTATACCTTAGTTATTAAACTGTTCTTATCTCAACCCGTGGGAGTTGTAGTCTTTTGATTCTCCTCCCCATCCCTCCAGGAGCGGGGGGAAGAAAGCGGGGGGGGAGAAGTAGACTGCGTAAAAAAGTAAAGTAGATTTACGGCCTGAGCTTAAATCACGACAGTTCTTCTTGGCGCCCAACGTGGGGCACGAAGGGTTGAGATAACAACAGATCTGACCGAGGCACAATGCTGATTTATTGGCTCTTCAAAGTTGTTTCTCTTGATGTCACAGTTTCAGTATGCTGTAGCTTACTTAGAGCCAGTATTTGCTGTGTTAGTGTTTATCAAGTGTGGGCCTTGGGCTAAGGTTCTTGTTTCATTGTATTTTATGGTAATGGCTTGTAATACGGGCGGGCTCCGGCAGCAGGGTGGGATGGACGTGGCCGTGGACTTGTACCTGGCCGTCCCGCTGCTCGGCACTGCCCTGGCCCTCGTCCTCGCCTCCGTCTTCGTGAGGCTGCGGGGAGCTGAGGGGGAGCGGCCCCGGGAGCCGGCGGCGGCCGAAGCGGCCCGGGAGAGAGGCCCCGGGGACCAAGCAGCGGCGGGAGCGGGGCCGGAGGCCGGGAAGGAGGCGGCTGCCGAGGAAGGGAAGGAGGCGGCTGCCGAGCAGCGGGAGGAGGCGGCGGAGGAGCCGAGCCCCACGGCCGAGCCCAGCCCCGCGACAGCCAAGAGCATTCCCTGGCAGCCGTCCGCCGAGCCCCGTGAGCCTGATCCCCAGGAGGATGCAGGAGACCCCGCAGCACTTCCCAGCAAGGCAGAGGAGGAAGATCTGGACTCAGAAAAAGGGAAGCTGGTGGTGAGAGAGCCTGCAAGCACAGCAGCTACAGCCCCAGTGACAAGTACAGCAGCAGCATTTGAGAGTTCTGAAGGTTTTGAATGGCCTCTGGGTACCCTTGGGACCTGCCTGCTGATTGTGATGGGGATCACCTTGTTGGCACACACACAGAGTGTGTTCTACCCATGATGATTTTGTCTGATCCTGAGAGTTAAGCAGAGTCAGGTTTGGGTCTTGTCTGGGGTTAGACGACGATATACGGGGACCAAAAGGTTTTCCCCAAGGCTGGACAGTCATGAGTGACAGAGTGTGTGGGACAGTATGGGCGAGCATCTGGTCCACTGGGCCCCTCCAGTGCTTTGGAAGCATTGGAGATGGAAGACAGCCGTAGGGAGTCCCTAGCGACAAGTTGCAGAAACTGCTGAAGGGGAGGGTGAATTATTTTGAGCCTGGTGGGCCCGTGACATCTTGTATTCATTTCGATGTTTCACTTTAATTCAGAATCATAAAATCATAGTTTGGAAAGTTAGGTATGGAAAGGACCTTAAGATCATCTAGTTCCAACCCCCCTGCCATAGGCAGGGACACCTCACACTAAACCATTCCACCTAAGACTTGATCCAACCTGGCCCTGAACACTGCCAGACATGGAGCATTCACAACTTCCCTGGGCAACCCATTCCAGTGCCTCACCAGCCTTACAGCAGAGAACTTCTTCCTTATATCCAATTTAAACTTCCCCTGTTTAAGTTTTAACCTGTTACCCCTTGTCCTATCACTACAGTCCCTAATATATATCATGGCATCCTTTCATGTTACCAAAGGTCCACACAACATATGTTCGCTTACCTTGGATGCTACATCATCCTCACTAGATTTTGATTTCTTCTATTTCTGAGGCTTGTCAGCCTCAGAAACCATAGAGGAGCAAGCACTTTTGTGCTCATTCAGGTACATCTTGTATGTACAGTGATGACACTGACTGCAGTATCCAACACCATTGCAGGCAACAAACATGCATCTTAACTCTACTACAAATTAGTGTCTGTGGCAACACTTGCTTCATGATAGGTGTTAGGCAGGACTGTTCAGTGGTTCTGTCCCCAGGGAATTAGACTGTTGCATATATACATGGGAGTACATGTGATGCTCATTTAAAAGTGGCAGTAGCTGCCACAGCAGCATGTACTACCATGCAGGTGAAGAAAGGGTTCAGGCTAAGCAGATCAGAGCTCCTCCTGGGAGTCCCATTCTTTCATTGTCCCTGTGTGATATCAAAATTCAAAACCACACACAGACCTAGCATTTCTTAACACGTTCAATTTGGCCAAATGTGAGGTCTTTTTCCTAAATGCGTTGCAGTTTTCTGTACTCTGTCAGTTGAAAGATGGGAAAGTACACATCTCAGCAACTGTTGCAAATGTGCCCTACCAGCTTGGTGCAATATTCAAAGGATGAAAACTGACAGTTCAAGCCTCTTTTGCTCTAATGTGCTGAATCTGAATGCTCTAAAGTAAAGAAGGCTTGAATTTCAATTCAGAATTCAACACCCATATCCTTAAACTCAAGAGCATTTGGGGTTGGTTTTTAATGTTGATTTCTTGCGGGGCTAAGACCAATTTGGTATGAAGCCAGAAAAGAAAAAAAAATCTGGGGTCCTCTTTGCCCTTTGCTACTGCTGTCTGGCAAATCAATCTCATGCCTAATTGAAGACTGCACCTGCAGAATATTAAAGGTAGGGAGTGTGCAATACATTTTGACTGACACTCACCTCACTATGATGGATGCTGTGTGACAGTGTTAACTCAGTGGAAGGATAACACCCCTCCTCCCCCGTCACAGGAGCCTGACAGCAGTCAGACAGTTGGCAGTCAGTGTCAGCCGTTGATGGTGCTGCCCAGCCTGGTCTGATTGCTTCTTTGCGCCCATGTGATGTGAAAGGGAGCTGCTGGGCAACTCTCTGTGTTGCTCTCTCTTCTCTGCCCCTCAGTGTAACTCTCTGCTGGCATGCGAGCCAGCTCTCTATCTCCTCAAAAAAGCATTACGTGGCAGAAGCTTTCAGAGAAACTTCACTGAAATACTGATAAGCAGATACTAATGGCTGCCAGACAGTATTCAGAGGAAGGGCTCTTAGGAAAGGAAACGTCAAATATACAGAGAAAATATTAGAAGTAATCTGAAATATTAAATATTATCTGGAATGCTTTGCACCACTAAAAATAAGATGGAATTACCTAATAGCAATACTGTGGTTCTTCCTACACAGATATGGCTCTTTTCTTCTCCTACCTCTATTAATAGGATTTCAGCTGCAATATTCATTTACATAGCATTTATATTGCATTAACATTAAAATAATATAGTGCTCAAGCAAACACATTCCTCCAAAAGTTTCTTCTAGAGGTGTTTTCTTGGTCTGTCTGGGATACCCCTGATACCCTGACACCTGGGCTCCAGAGTTGAGAAAGAAAGGCAACATCTCAGTCTTTGCAATGTCCTCCTGACTCTCACCAACAAACTATCTTAATTCTTCACATTCTGGCTTACAGGTAAATCACTGATGACTCTTCAGCTAACAGTTAACACAAAAATAGTATTTGTCAAATACAAGGTCTCTTCCTTGTATCTATAGGGTTTAGCTTGAGAACCTGTTTCAGTTGCCTGTGCATGCATTCATTTGTAGAGCTACAAGATACTACCGTCTACCCATAAACCCAGGTAAATTAAATACTAATACCCACACAAGCATACCATTACCTCAGATGCGCTTGCCTACATTCTCTTCTGAAGAGAAGCAGAATCCCAGCTTAAAAGCAGTGAATAGCAAAATGCAATGTGTAGTCTACAGAGGTGATGAACAGTTCACTATGCACTGTCTCGTCCGTAAACCAATCTGTGGTAGATCAAATCCCCACTGCTCATTGCAGGGGGGTTGGACTAGATGACCTTTGAAGGTCCCTTCCAACCCAAAATATTCATGATTCCATAAAACTTACTCATGGCAGGGAAATTAAGCTATTTTATGTACTGAAAGTGGTGAAGGCAGAGGACAGAATATACAACAAATTCATTTAGGTTCTGCACTGCTCAAGTCTCCTTTTTCTCACAAACTTTTTTTCTGCAGTCTGACTCAAAGAGCTCTTGGAGGGTGAGCACGTATGGCTTGAGGGAATAACCAACCACAATCTTCCTCAGATAGTGACAGAAAAACTACTAAGCATGACTTGTAGCTGTCATGCTCATTTCCCGATTTTTCAGAGTCTCATAGCTGAATGCCCCTGCCCTCTACATGTGGGTAGGGATCCAGAATATTCCAGCTAGGATCCACCTTTCTTTGAACAGTTTTTGTCCTGCCCTTTGGCAAAAATTCAAATGGTTGACATGGCAAAGCATGTAGGCTACACATTTAGATCTGTTCCACTTTAATCTACTCATCGCCTCTGCTCTTACATTGAAAGAAATACATATTATTGGAGCTGAGCCATCTATTTGAATCTGAGCACTTAACATTGGCAGGGTCACGGTCAGTAGCAGGGACTCCCTAGGGACTCATTAACACTTCCAAAACTGTGTATCGATGCAGTATATATATATATGTATATGTTGCTCTGTCTCAGAAAGCTCAGGGAAAAATGCCAGTTTAACTGTCATGTAAGTTGAAGCCCAGATAAGTAGTGGGCATCTTGCAATCAGCCAAAGCAGGAGGATCTCCTTTTGGTCATTATGAATTTTGTCAGCTGAAACAAGCTGAACCACAAAATTTTGTTTAACTACTGCGCATAAGAAATCTTCCTCTATCCCTTGTTCACCAGATGAAGCTTCAGTGTGGCTTAGTAGGACCTGAGCATGGCTGTCTTCAAAAGCACTGAATTCACAAGCAGTGGAGTAACTCAATGACTTTGCCTGAGCCCTTACTGAGAGAATTTGCCAACATGACCCATGCAGGACAAGCTACAGGATGATAAAAAAAATAACAGAAGAAGGCAGTTTCTTTTAATTTTTGTTCATTTATTTCCTTTTTTCCACCAGTCTCTGGTATTTTCGTAGCTTCTTTTATTTTTTAATCTCTCAGTAGTTTACATTATTAAGAGGCCAAAAAGCAGTAATATCATGCAACTTTAATTATGGAGCAACTCAAACGTGTACTTTTTGTAGAACTTTGAACAAGCAGTAGTTATTAATGTAGCAAATCATTTAAGTAACTACCAAAGTATAGACTATTGTGATGGTTAACTCAAGAAAGTCAAGGGAATCACATTGCTCTAAAACTCCTGGGTTTTGACATGGGGAAATTTTCTGAATTATATGACTCTTTTCCTGTTAACCTGAGGAAAGGGAATGCAAAAGGAAAGGGCACAGCAAGGCAAGGGAAAGGGGAAAGGGAAGAAGAAGAAAGGGAAATGGAAGAAGAGGAAGAAGGAAGGGCAAGGAGAATAAGGGGAAAGTAATAAGAAAGGCAGAACAGCAGCAAACATTTTGCTTATAAGGAAGCCTGATTACTGCGATCCCCACCATAGAAGTGAAAGGTTTTTTGCTGAAGTACCACAGTGCTTCTGTTTGTAAATTGCATTCTGCATCATGTCCTGACAATATTTTCCTGGATGTTAAGCAGAATCTAGTTATATCTGATAGTAAACCAAGGATGAGCAAGTACTGGAGCAACAGCGAATTATCGAGAACTAGAGTTTGGTGCTGCATGAAGGCAGATATTTAGCCAGAAGGTGTTTGATTCTTCAGTCCAAATGACATGCTTAGGCATACCACAAGAGAAAACTTAAGTCACAAATCTCATTCTAGGGAGAGTGCCTTGCAAGGACAGAGAATCAGAAGCAAGTTAGTATTTACACTTCTGACAAAGTGCAACCTTAGATGTGTCAACCAATGATATTTTGATATGGATAATGCTCTGAATTTGCATGTTACTAAAATGATTTAACTGGTTTTGACATTTTAGGAATTTCAGGGGAGGAGATGAAGAGAATTTCATTGTGCTCTTTCCAATCCACTTAAAATGCAGGAGACACGAGTCACTGTACCAAGGAAAGGAGAGAGATGGCACATGTAATATCCATGGCAGTAATCCAGCTTCTGGACTAAATTCCCTGATCCGATCTTGTTTTCTGAAGCAAGAATTGCTCCCTTTCCATTAGCTGGAGCAGCAGTGTTCCACTGTTGCAGATGGGCTCTGTGTGTGTTAATGAAGAATGTAAAGTTGTTAGATATAGTTTGAAAAAAGTCTGACATTGTGTGCACTACCCTAAACACATAGCATCAGATGGGGTGAAGACTGCTACTGTCCTTCTAATATAAAATGTGTTTGGGCTGGTCTAGATGGATTCTTAGCTGCCCTTTATGTCCAATGTTTTCTTCTCTCTTCATTACTGTTACTTTGACACTTGGCAGTATATTCCCTAGGTAAAGAATGGTATAGCTTGCTGCAACAAAATGAGCCGTTCAGACTTCCTGTTGCAAAATCACTCAGGAATCTCCGGTAAGTGTTGAGTACATGTATATATATATATATATATAGTCTTTATAATTTCAAAGAGAGTGTTACAAAAAAGATTGAAACACCTCCTGCCTCATGCCTGCAGCATGGGGATCAATTCAATTGCCCATACATAGGCGTCTACCAACCTCTGCGGTATCCTGGGGTATTCAAGAAGCACAAAAATGTGGTGGATAATACAGAAGACTTAAAAGAGATTCAAGTCCTTTTGGAACAGCTTCTGAAGGCCAGGTTGAAGAGTATGGGCTGTCTGAAGTGACACTAGGCAGCCATGTGTGGACGAATGAGTCAAGCCCAATGAATAGGATTCTGTTTGTGATTCAGACACACAAATATACGTATCTCTGTATGAGTACCTGTATGTGTGGTGGATGGCCAAATTTGTAAGTTCCACTATAGGCAAAGGAGATCAGGAGGCCTACTAATTTGCCTGACCACAGGTATCTGGTGCCATATGAGGTTCACATCCATATCAGGTGGGCAAATGAGACCCAAAGGCTTATAGCAGACCTGTGGCTTTCTGCAGTATGAGGTGAGGGCAGGTAAAATATCCTAGAATATCTTAAATGAAACTAAACACCTATGTTGAGGCAATGGCATGGGTTGGGGGTGGGAAGCGGCAAGCTCTTTCATTAAAGCCTAGACAATTCCTCCAGAGTTGACACCATGGACTCCACTCAGCTGTTCAAATCAATGTGGTTTGTGCTATTAGAAATGTTCTTCCTGTCCTCTGCTTGCCCCTCCAGAGACAGTCTGCAGTGAGTTGCCCACCAAAGCTGCTTTATGACTCCTCTCCTCAGCTGGACAGGAGAGATAAAATATAAAGAAAGGCTTATGAGTAGAAATAAGGACATGGACAAAATTAGGACATCATGGGCAAAACAGACTCGATTTGGGGAAATTAGTTTATTACCAGTCAAATCAGAGTAAGTTAATGAGAAAATAAAACCTAAATCTTCAAATACCTTCACCCCACTCCTCCCTTCTTCATCATGGGCTCCTCTCTCCCTGGGGCCACAGGTACTGCCAGAAGCCTGCTCCAGTGTGGGCTTCCCACAAGGTCACAGCTTCCTTTGGGCATCCTCCTGCTCAGGTGTGGTGTCCTCCATGGGCTGCAGGTGGAGATCTGCTCCACCATGGACCTCCATGGGCTGCAGAGGCACAGCTGCCTCACCATGGGCTGCACCATGGGCTGCAGGGGAGTCTCTGCTCTGGTGCTTGGAACACCTCCTCTACCTCCTTCTGCACTGACCTGGGTGTCTGCAGGGCTGGTTCTCTCACAGATTCTCATTACTTTGGCTGTTTTTGCTCAGCAGGTTTTCCCCCCTTCTTAAGTGTGTTCTCTCAGAGTTGCTACCACCATCACTGATGGGATTGGCCATGGGTCCATCTTGCAGCTGGCTGCATTGGCTCTGTCAGAAACAGGGGATGCTTCTAGCTTCTTCTCACTGAGCCGCCCCTGTAGCCCTGCCAGTACCAATACCTCGCCATGCAAACCCAATACACAAACCTTCCATTTGCTCTATGCTCTATTTGTTAGCCTCATATGGGTGTCTCAGATGCATAAATACCACAAACTACACTTACACCTTCATTCATTTCAACTGGAGTCTAAACTAGTTCACATGGAGACAGATAAACTTTGCCAGAAAGGATGTCAATGTTTTTCATTTAAACCAAACTAAAATCAGTGTCATACATTTTTTTCTAGGAAAGAAAGCAAGCTGTTGCAAAAAGCCTCCAGGAGAAAAAAAGTTACGATGAAATGAAAAAGTTCTTTTGATTTCTTGTTGTTGTGAAGATCTTTATGGCTCAGAAGCAATTCAGTGTTTGAATGCTAGTTCTGTGGAAATCTAGAATTAGTGAAGAGCTGTTTAACAACACATTTGTTTATCTGAACATTATCACTCGGGACCGCCTCATTATGGCTTATTATTTTCATGCTTCAGCCCTAAACTATCAGCATAAGGATCAATTATAACACATTTTCCTGTTAAAAAGAAGTTCATGGGTCAGTGACAGAGTGCTGAAACTGCAAAAATATATATTTTTCTCATAAAAATAACCTTTTTCTGCAGCAGCCTCAACAATAACTTCATTAAATTATGGAAAATCTCAAAATTCCCATGACCCAGCCAAGTGCAAGGTCCTATACCTGGGTCAGAGCAATCCCAGGCACAGCTACAGGTTGAGTGGAGAAAAGATTCAAAGCAGCCCTGCAGAGAAGGACTTGGGGGTGTTGGTCAATGAGAAAATGAACATGAGCCAGCTTCAGTGTGCGCTCACAGCCCAGAAAGCCAACCGTATCCTGGGCTGCATCAAAAGGACCATGACCAGCAGGTTGAAGGAGGTGATCCTGCCCCTCTACTCTGCTCTCGTGAGACCTCACTTGGAGCATTGTGTGCAGTTCTGGTGTCCTCAACATAAAAAGGACATGGAACTGTTGGAACAAGTCCAGAGGAGAGTCACGAGGATGATCAGGGGACTGGAGCACCTCCCATATGGAGAGAGGCTGAGAAAGTTGGGGCTGTTCAGCCTGGAGAAGAGAAGGCTGCGTGGAGACCTCATAGCAGCCTTCCAGTATATGAAGGGAGCCTACAAGGATGCTGGGGAGGGACTCTTCATTAGGGACTGTAGTGACAGGACAAGGGGTAACGGGTTCAAACTGAAACAGGGGAAGTTTAGATTGGATCTAAGGAAGAAATTCATTACTGAGAGGGTGGTGAGGCACTGGAATGGGTTGCCCAAGGAAGTTGTGAATGCTCCATCCCTGGTGGTGTTCAAGGCCAGGTTGGACAGAGCCTTGGGCGACATGGTTTAGTGTGAGGTGTCCCTGCCCATGGCAGTGGGGTTGGAACTTGATGATCTTAAGGTCCTTTCCAACCCTAACTATTCTATATTCTACGAAATGCGCATATGGGTCTCCTGTGCCTGTGCTCTCTTGGCACATTTGCACTTACCAGAACTAAGCTATAAAAGAAGGCATTCTCTCCCTCAGTAACCTAGACTTATTTTCAGAGAAAGAGAAGTGTACTCAGGTGGGTTGTTTTTTAAGCGATTACCTTGAAACACAGAAATCTATTTGAAAGCACCAACCAGTTTTCCAAGAGTTAGATCCTATTAAACATTTCATATTGTGCAGCTCAAACTGGCTAAGTTAAACCTCACATTAAAGCTAAATGTAACTCTATGTTAATGACATTTGTTGCAACGGGAGATAGAAAATGCCTGCTCTAGACAACTAGAAATGCAGAAGTGTTTTCTTTTGTTTCCATTAGCCTGGTGCATATATAGATTTCTTCCCAAATATGAAGACTACCAAATGCACACCGAACTTCAAACTCTGGCTGCCAACTCCTCCACACTGAGAAGATATCTTTGGATGCTTCTCTGGTATTAGGTTCCCTGCACCTTTCTTCTGCTTTTTGACTCTCTGCACTACATACAGCTGGTCAGTGGGTTGCAGTGACCACACCACAGCTGTCAATAAGCAGGAGCAAGACCGGGGTATGGCTTTGCATCCAGGGATTGTTCCCTAGAGGGTTCCTTAGAGGAGTTCCACGATCTGGCACACTTCCTCCCTGCAGGTCAACGGTGCCCCATAAGCAGATCTACCAGAAGAAAGACAGGCCACACTGCTGGCCTATGGAAGAGAGTAGGAAAAAAAGATGGCTGAGTTTCATGAACAAGAGGGATAAAAAGTGCTCTTCCTCCACAGAATAAAAGCTTGGATAGATGAGTCTATCAGTAGGATTTTAAAATGAGCTCTGACAAGAGATGGCAATACAACATTTGTTTCTTCTGGTAGATTTTGCAATTCAGATTTAAGCTTGTGACACGCTAGTGTATGAGAAAGCTGTCAGAAGCATTTTAAGCATAGTTATTTTTCTCTTTCCTAGGCTGTGTTAAGGTAACCTGGGTTTGTAACTTGAAGAATTAAAGCAGAACATTTTGTAGAATTGTGAAGTATTTCTTAAATACTTTCTGTAAGACACAGATTATGCTGCATGGATGGTGGTGGGGTAATGTTTATTAGTATTCACTCGATATAGCCTAATTTATTCATTGCTTCATCACTGAGAAATATGCACCCCTCCGAGTGAGATGACTAAACCCTATACCTTACCATCAAGCACTCTTTTTCCATAAGATTCTACAAACGGTAAATGTATGGGAAATATGTTTCTCCCTACAAAATTAATCTGTGCAGTCAGGGAGTCTAGGAGATATGACAAGGTTGATGTATTGTACAGCAATTCATTTCAGTGAAATATTTCTACATAACTGTTGATAGGGAACAAAGTTGGAGTTTGCTGAAACAGTTGTATATGGTATGCACTAGCATCTCAATAGCAGGAACCCTTTAGCAGTACAGCAGCTCATTCCTAAAGGGTTCTTTTCTTAAGCCAAGATGCAGCAAAGTTGGCAGCTTGGCCCCATCCAAAGTGGTGCTAGACAAGATGCAGAACCACAGGGTTTGGACAGATGTACCACTGACAGATGGTGCTGAGATTAGTCATTATCAATCAGCTTCAACTTGCTTTTATTCATCTGGTTCAGTGCCAGTAAATGATGAACCCTGACTGGTAATGCTTTATTACTAGATAATATTTATCAAGAGTTGCTGACACCCTAGAAGACAAAGTGGGGGCATAGACCCTGCTCATGGGAAAGCACAGACAAAGCATACTGAGTTTGCTCATTGTTACTAAGACTGATGCTTACAACTCCAGCATCAGCTCTGCTGGTGCCACTCTCTGCAGAGAGATCAAGGGTTGAATATAAGCAGAAAGACCAGCTGCCACCTCTCACAGAGATAGTTCCACCCAATTAAGGCTGAAGTGTGCTTTTTGGGATAGCATAAAAGGAACATAAGTAGGCACCAACCTGTAAAAATTCAAGACTGGCAGTTATATGAGTACTATATCCACTTTAAAAATGTTAAAGTATAGCATTTTATTTTAAATCTGGATAGCATTTAAGTGGCAAGGTGACCCTGCCAAGGTCAACCAACCACAGAATCCTGAACAACGATTTGAGGACTTAACTATGGCTCAAAAAAGCCTCTCATTTCTTGTCTCAGGGGTAAAAAGGAGTACATATGTAAGTACACATATAGGTATGCAAGTATGTAGTACAGAAACATAAATTTATTAGACGGTAAATGAGACTTGTTCATTTTTCCTTGCCTTTTCCAGCATTATGCAATCTCATGATGTGGCAATGACAAAGCAGAACTAGCTGCACTACATCCTCTGTGAGTACCCTGAGACTGTAACATAGTACTAAACTCATCCCCAAACCCAAAACTACAGGAGTATAATGTAATACTAAGCATTATTACACCAGACTGAGACTCAACACTGAATTTCATCCCAAGACTTAACTCCTTCCTTTGACATTATGGAGATTGAAGAATTGATGCTAAAAATAAAGATATTTGTCCTCGTAGTCTGACTGATATCTACAAATTAGATTAATCCCCTCTAAAGAAAAAAACATTAAATTATGTTATAAGCAGCAGAGGGCACATTTCATGTTCATTGTTGAGGTGTCACAGCAAAGTTTTCTAAAATCATCATTGCTGATACTGACTGGAAGAAAAATGCATCTATAATAGATAGCTGCTTTAACAAAACTGTCCTAGCATGTCTTTTATTTGATAAGGATTAAAAGAGAATTACTGCATAATGCAATATACCCAAGTCAGCACAGCAGGAAGAGGAGTCATTTTATCTACAGGATTAAGTCTCACAATAGAATAATCCATCATGGAAGTTACAGGAATGGAGCAAAAGAGAGAGCTAAGAAGGTTGCTCTTTGCTTTCTCCCCCAAGAATTATAAGATGATCTACTGCTATGTTTCCATAAGCAGAGTTCTTTCCCAAAGCATTTCCCAGGATCATTTCTTTTTTACATCTAACAAATTTTGGGAAGAGAGGAAGGTTGATGTTTTATGCTTAACGTAGTCCCTGAAGAGCAGAATACTCCATGAAGATATTCTATGTATCTCATTTTATAGCTGCCAAAAATCAAAAATTCTTTTTTTTTTCTTTTTCCTTGAACAAAGACTATCTATCAATTTATGAGTGTATTTAAACATTCAGGCATTTCAGGGCAGCAGAGGTTTTACCTGAGGATACAGGGAATTTACAAACCTCAGGTTTTCATCACAAACACACCCTCAGACTGGTTTCATACCAGCACTCTCCAGCTCAGGCTGAACGCAGTGTCTGGCTACCTCTCCCAGGACAGAAGAGTCTCTTGGTGAGGGGAGGCATGGCCGTGTGGCTGCAGTCTGCCCTGAGAGGTGAAGCCCAGTGAAAAAGCCCAGCGATAAAGCCCAGCTCACAGGGGAGACCATGGCTCTGCGGTATCTTTTATGAGGCAATATTCAAGAAGCAAGTAATTTATGACTTGAGACATTTCTCCACAAGGTAGGAAGCACAGATAGATTCAGAATCCCTGTAGATAATTTGTGACACTTCCATAGATACTTTTTCGGGCTAATGTTATCTAAATTGAAAAACAAAACAATATTTAAAAATAAGGATCTACTCAGAATTGATTCTTCAGTAGAAGACAGCAAATGTGAGCAATCAGTTGGTCAGATTACCACAGCTAATTTCTTAGTGGGAAATGCAGAGAAGGAAGGTAACATCCTTTAATATTTTTTATCAAAGTCATAGATAGGCTTTCAAGTAAATAACCAGCTAGTTGAAAATAAAAATTTGAAGCATTTTAAGTCATTGAGGTTCATGACAATATAATCTGAAATATTGGATGTGCTATCAACTATTTTATGTGCAAATCATTAGATTGGGTTATGTTGTACTTAATAGCTGAAACACAAGCTCAGCTGACAACTGACACTGTTATTTTGGGGAAACGACATATTTTACCAAAACAGTTTTACTTATCTTTTTAAAAATCCCACAAAAGCTGATGCAATTTAAAAAATAAATAAACAAAAAGTTGAATCAATTCCAGACAGATGTACCTGAAAAAAGATTCATACCTTAAATAATAGAGGTCTGAACTTGCAGCACTGACATAGATAAATAGGACGCCTAATAGGTTGTTTACTGTGCTAGTGGACCTGGAGCATGATAAAGTAAGCAGAAAAGGGACTGCATAAGCTGTATCTCCATAACAACCAAGGAAAGAACAATTGCAAAAGAGCACGGAAAAGCCACCTTCACAAAACAGACTTTAACCTCAGAGCAATGGGAGCAGCACAGCACAGAGCTGCTGATGTCTAAATAAGAAAAGACTGTCTTGGCTCAAAACTATTGCATCTCGCACCCAGTTGGATGCTCCAGCTAGAATAATAGAAGTGTAAAGCTATCTAATAAAGCAATTGGATGGAACAATAAATTCTTATAAAGGAATTGAATTATGATGAGTATGTTACAGAAGAATAAAAGATAGCATTGCATTAAAAAGCCTGTCAGAATATACCTGTATATTAAGAAATCATGCACATAATACTTTCTTTTAGCACATTTCAGGGTATTATGCCATTTTAAAACCAGCTAGTTTTTCTCTTTTATTTTTCCACAAGTTAGAAAATTCAAAAAGCTCTTCACTGGAGTTTGACCTGCCTGGATGAGTTCTTTAAGGTTTTACAAGAAAAGGCAGCATTCAAAAGTAGCCTTCACAGAAACCTCCTAGCTGAATAAAAAAGGGGACAGATGTTTGAAAAGAAAGAGTCCTTGGGAAGGCAGACCCACTTGCTGCCTAAACCTGTTCCTACTCAAAATGTTGGCAAAACTCCTGCTGGCTTTAATGAGCATGGGATCAAGACCTTGGGTTTTCTCTTTAGATTACAAATTAAGCTCCTTGAGGTTAAACTACTTTTAGGGGGACGCTTCAGCTTTAATGTACAGGCTTTCAGTAACGCAACGTCTAGAAGAGCCTTGCTTTGGCTAAAACTCCTGGGGGGCATTTTTCTTGCCCTCAGGTACAATAATTTGTAGCAGACATGCTACAGGTATATGTAACAGAACAGGCACAGCTACCCTGGCTGCCATTAACAACTGAATTTAGCTCCCTCCTTCTTTCACAACCCACAAACTCTTTGCATGATCTCTCTCAGACAGTGTCATCCCAGTGGCTTAGGAGCAAAATGAGAATTACACTTCCCAGAAGAATTTAAAAGCTATTTTTAAATTAATTAATTTATTTATTTATTTATTTATTTATTTATGATTTATTTATTTTAAATAGCAAATGGCTATTTCGCTTAGACGTTTTTCCCATGCTGCTTTATACTAAATATAACAAATGGAGGGAAAAGATATGGGGACTTTCTTCGTTCACATAAGGGTTCTAGTAAACAAGAAGTTATGGCGCAGTTTTCCACACAAATGTGGAGAGAAAGAGGCCATTTTCAACAGCAAACCTCTTTATTAAAAATAATTCCAATGGCAGTGGAGAGCAATCCTGACCCATGAAGTAGATCCCCTGTCCCTGCCCTTTCTACTTTGGATCTTGCAGCCCATGGTAGGGAGCAGTCCTTGTGCTTTGGCAGCACAGTACAGCAAGGAAATACAAGATGCTTGCCTCAGTTTCCTTATTCATGAGCAGTGTCCTTCTTCAGAACAGAAAAATCTTGCCTGCGCTAAGCACATTTAACCCAATATTGAGAAACTAACTTACCTACTTGAAGAACTTTCACTAAGACTTCCAATCCAAATAGTGTTTAATCATTTTTTGGGCAGACCTGCTACAGGTAGGTGCACAAAGCAAATAAACTTTGAGAGGATAGAACTACAACTGCTACAATCAGCAAATATGTATTTAAGATTTATTCTAACGCTAGTCACTCAAGACTTTATTCTTCTTTTCCTTGCTGCCATATGTTCCAATTAAGTTACAATTTCATTTCTACCTATACCAAAATACTTGAATTGCAAAATTCTTTCTCCAAAACTATGTAAAAGACCTGCCAAGGCTGATGTTTTATCACTTTTACATTAAAACATGTAACTTCAATCATATGAAAGAGGCAAGCTGGTTTTAGTCATTTTAAGCTCCTTTGTGCATGTGTGACTTTAATGCTCTGCTCTACTGAGTAGGTGAAGACAGTGGTACTAATTAGAGGAAAATGAGAAAGTAATGTTTAGCAGATGCTGGTATAAAGCTGCTTAGGTATGACTGCAGCAAGACTAGCTTATTCAGGTATTAACACTGACATACTACTTAAAAAATTAACTCTGCATCAGAAATACTGGAAGTGGCTGTTTTACCTTCAGTGAAAGACCGCAGTAATCAGTAGATGAAACCTGTTGACAAGACCCCATTTTAAATCCCACAGAACTGGATGTCTTACTTCTTACTCAGGCAAGAAGTAGTTTCAGATGTAGTGCTATCATGGCAGAAATACTGGAGAAGGGGGACCTCAGTTGGAGCATTGTGTGCAGTTCTGGTGTCCTCGACATAAAAAGGACATGGAACTGTTGGAACAAGTCCAGAGGAGGCCACGAGGAGGATCAGGGGACTGGAGCACCTCCCGTATGGAGACAGGCTGAGAAAGTTGGGGCTGTTCATCCTGGAGAAGAGAAGGCTGCTTGGAGACCTCATGGCAGCCTTCCAGTATATGAAGGCGGGCTATAAGGATGCCAGAGGGGGACTTTTCATTAGTAACTGTAGTGACAGGACAAGGGGTAACGGGTTCAAACTTAAACAGAGGAAGTTTAGATTGGATCTAAGGAAGAAATTCTTTACTGTTAGGGTGGTGAGGCACTGGAATGGGTTGCCCAGGGAGGTTGTGAATGCTTCATCCCTGGCAGTGCTCAAGTCCAGGTTGAACAGAGCCTTGGGTAGCATGGTTAGTGGGAGGTGTCCCTGCCCACGACGGGTTGGTTGGAATTAGATGATCTTAAGGTCCTTTCTAACCCTAACTATTCTCTGATTCTAAGGGCTCCCTACATGACATCCTCCACTACTAACACTAGCAGCTTTCCAATGATATATTCACCAATCAGTTTTGCATAAACTTATTCTGAAGTACTCTTACTGAATAGCTGAGTGGGAAAATATACTAGCACTAACAGAATTTGTTATTCAGATCATCCTGATGTCTTTTCTTTTGGTGGTGTTTGACAAGTATTGACATTTAGACCAAACTTTACAAGTATGTAGATTGAAACCCCATCCCAGACTGATACATAGCATTCATCCTGCACACCTTTCATAAGCAGTTTTCATTAAATCAGTTGTTTCTTTGCAGACTAGTGTGCAAATCCTACTCATAAATCTTACAAAATGTTAACAGTGAATAAATAATCTAAGATATAACCAATATCTGGTAGATGACCTCATTTGCTTTCACAAGAGAAATATTTTCTTAGAAGAGAAAATGAACGTCGTAAATGAGTATCTGTGCTGGTTTGGGCTGGGATAGAGTAATCAGTAGCTGATATGGGTTGGATTTGTTGCTATTGGATCTGTGCTGAAATCAGTGTTGATAATTCAGTGCTTACACAAAGTCAAGGCCTTTTCTGCTCCTCACACCACCACACCAGTGAGCAGGCTGGGGGTTCACGAGAAGTTGAGAGGGGACACAGCCAGGGCAGCTGACCCCAACTGACCAAAGGGATATTCCACATCATATGGAGTCATGCTCAGCATATAAAGCTCGGGGAAGAAGGTGGACATTCAAAGTGATGGCATTTCTCTTCCCAAGTCACTGCTGTGTGATGAAGCCCTGCTGTCCTGGAGATGGCTGAACACCTGCCTGACGATAGGAAGTTGTGAGTTAATTCCATTGTTTTGCTTTGCTTGTGTACATGGCTTTTGCAATACCTGTTAAACTGTGTTCACCTCAACCCACATGTTTTCTCGCTTTTATTCTTCCAATTCTCTCCCCCATCACGCTGTAGGGGGAGTGAGTAAGCAGCTGTGTGGGGCTTAGATGCCAGCTGGGGTTAAACCACGAAAGCATCATATGCCTAGATAGATACACATGCAGAGTATGCTAATATTTTATTCAGCTGTGACATAATGAAACGTTACACTGACTGTACACTCGCATCAGCAATCTAAATAATATGCCATGGTTTTGTCAAGATTTTGGTGATTGACATCAGCAGGACAGCATTGTTTCAGGAGCATTTCCAAACCCCTGTTTGAACCTGACTCAGCTATGAACAAAATTAGTTTGGCCAATTTACATACACGACTAAGAACTCAGAGCAGGAAGGTTTCATAAAGCCAAAGCATCTCAGCTGACATCCTGAAGAGCTCTGCGAAGGCAAATACCTTTCCTCAGGCAATGAGTTTCTGGACAACTTGGTGATGAGCCTGCACATGACAGGAATTCCACAATGTCTTCAGACAGCTTGTTATTGCCTGCAAATTTGCTGTCTCATCTATATCTTTTTATATAAAATGTTTAAGAGCCTTTTGAAAGTAAGCAAGCACAAACAGGCTCAAAAGATTAAATACCGAAGGAGGCTTTTTCCAAGGCACAAAGAACAGGTAGGTACTTATCTCTATACATGTTAGTTGTTAATGAATCTTGCTATGAACCAGTGCAATGACATTTACAGAGCATAATCATGACACAGTGCTCCATCTTCAGTGATGGAATCCAAGTAATGCGATAGCGGCAGACAGATGGAGAAATGGCAGCTCCTTTCCCAGCATCTCAGCTCTGGGAAGTCACCCCTGTCTGTACATACTTCTGGGTTGGCTGCATGAAAATAACACCATCAGGATACTATCATGCCATAGTGTAATATTTGATCTGCCAGAAATATCGTGGTCTGATCTTGTCTCCTGGCAGTCAGGAGAGTGAATTCCACAGTGTATCTAGAGCTAAGCTGCATATTCAGTTAATGTGCACTTCAATACAAGAACAAGGCAAAGTCACACAGTGGTGAGCAGCCCTGTTCACTTCAGTCTAGGCAGTGAGGCACTTTGCTTTTCCCAGGAAGCTAACACTGCCCTCTTTGTTGTTTTGGTCTACCCATTCACACCTCATTTTGCTTTTCTCTCTGTTAGAAGAAGCACATTAGGTGTTCCTCTCCCTTTAAAAATACAAACATTCAGATTATGCCTTTACTCTGGGTTGAAAGCTTATATAAATACCAATAACTGGAGCTCTTGGTCTCATTCTGATCACCTGTTCAGGGTTTCCATGGAGTCTGGGGACAGCTGCACTTTCAGGCTCTTAAAATACTCACATACTTATTCAAGATTCAGTCAGGTTACAATATTAATGCTCTCTGGTGGTCCTGTACTAGAGACCTCACGCTCTGCCTTGTTCCCCAAGAGGAGCAATTGAATGTGGACATAGGGCCACTGCACTGTGTGTGCTTCTCGTGTCACACAACTGCAAGGTGCGGGCTGCACTACTTCAGCATAAACTGTGCCAGAATCATGGAGAGGGGGTTAATACTGTTTTGTAATTTTTAATAATGTTTTGCAATTTAACAACAGCTTTTCCTTTCAATTACAGTTGTTTCCTTACTGCTTCATCTTATCTGTTGAGATATGCTTTGCCCTCCTTTCATTTGCACTACCACTGCCCAGTCCTGAGCATAGGCAATAAACCTGTCAGTATAATATCTAGATACTGGTAATGTGAGTCCATCTGTGAAGAAATAAGAGGCTGTTGGCAGTGAAATTGCGGTCTGCAAAAAAAGGATGAATTGTGGTCTATAAAGTCTGTTTAGGCAACAACAGGGTACGTGGTAGCTCAATCTTTGCTTTACTAAATCTGGAGAGACAGGAGGAGAGGAGGGGAATCGGTATGTATCACAGTGAGCAACATGCCTGCAAAGGAAGGATTAACTTGACCCAAGGGGAGAGAGGTCAAAGGAGACTGAGATGCCTTCAGAGGGCTTGATCATCAGGAGATGCTTAGCAATCTCCTAAATCCTCACTCATAAATGACTAGTTATTTTTTGAACCTTAAGTCACTAGGCAACACTAGTGCATGCCCAATTGCAATTAAAAAAATATATATATAACTATTCACATAGTTGTACATTTAAGTATCATGTTTGAAGACCAGAGTTTAAAGAAACACAAAGCTTCCAGAGTCATTTAATATGTGGCTTAATTAGCTGGCAGCATTCTCTGTCATGTGGTTTTGTGCACTGTAGTAATAGCAGGAAAAGATTAGAGAAAACAGACACTGCAGCATAGAATATATCTAGATTAACATTTCGGGTTGGAGCAGTAGTCCAATTTTGAAGCTCAGACAAGCCTCATCACATCATTTGCCACACACTGGTCTGGACTGCAGAGCAACACCTTTGAGCAAAGTCAATGGACAGTTGTATTCCCTGCTTAGAGCACCTGCAGCACACAGACACTGAAGAGCCAGGAAAAGAAAGACAGATGGCAGTGTTCAGCTCTACAGGTTTTTTGTAGATCTTGAGATGCCCAGAACTTTCCCAAAATCTGTTCCCAGAGTGATGGTATTACCTGAGAGTTTCTGGTTTCATTAGAACAATACAAACTTTTGGTTCTCAGGAGTTCAGAGAAAAGCTGATCAATTTTAACTGCTGTGACTTTAAAACTAATATCATTTGGCAACCTTCCCTGTGATTTTTTAATGCTTTAAACCAGCATCTCCTAATCTATTTCTCTAGAGATGGTGACCCAGAATAATCTGTGCCAAGCTTGATTTTGACAGAAAATTGAATTGACAGCAATGATAAGCAACTATTTATATATCAATGCCTAAATATATGTTTTATATATATATGCGTAGTATGTAGAATGTGGCAGCATGCACAAAATAGCTTACTGCTGATGAGCTAGTTACTCTAGTCTTCTTTCCACACTATTACTATTTAGTGAGAATTTAGCAACATTTAAAATGCTCCCAGAACTTCTGTGATTCAAACAAAACCATCCAAATTTACCCCAAAATAAAACCAAACTGTGCAGAACATTCTAGCACTATTTATTTGACCTCTAGTTGCTGAAATAAGACCTTTTGATGGTTCATTTATCAATAATCTTTGCATATGACGAGGAGATCAAAGATTCTCAGCTTTCATCTGAAAAACTAAAGCAATTGGAATTAATATGTGAAAGGAAAAAGAGCTTATACTCTTATCTTGTACATGCATGCATCATATGAATCCCATACATAGCCTATTAACCCATACAGAAAATTTTGAATTGGGAAACAGAAATTATTTCCAGACTACTGGCTAAATGATCTGAATTTCAGAACATTAACATAACCTTATTATAATAAACCATGATATTTTAAATGTAATGGCAAACACAATTAACATAACGAAGGGGAAAAAAAGAACGTTTCTTAATTGAGTAGCTCACATAAGAGCCAGATGTTGCTAAAGGAATACCTTTAATAGAAACTGAGTTTGACCTTGGATGTGAAAGAGTTGTGGTCAAACGCAAAGAGTTGTGGTCAATGGCCCTATGTCCGGCTGGAGACCGGTAATGAGTGGTGTCCCTCAGGGATCGGTGTTGGGACCGGTCTTGTTCAACATCTTTGTCGGTGACATGGACAGTGGGATTGAGTGCGCCCTCAGCAAGTTTGCCGATGACACCAAGCTGTGTGGTTCGGTTGATACGCCGGAGGGAAGGGATGCCATCCAGAGGGACCTCGACATGCTTGTGAGGTGGGCTGATGCCAACCTGATGAAGTTTAACCATGCCAAGTGCAAGGTCCTACACCTGGGTCGGAGCAATCCCAGGCACAGCTACAGGTTGGGCAGAGAAGAGATTCAGAGCAGCCCTGCAGAGAAGGACTTGGGGGTGTTGGTTGATGAGAAAATGAACATGAGCCAGCTTCAGTGTGCTCTCACAGCCCAGAAAGCCAACCGTATCCTGGGCTGCATCAAGAGGAGCGTGACCAGCAGGTCGAAGGAGGTGATCCTGCCCCTCTACTCTGCTCTCGTGAGACCTCACTTGGAGTATTGTGTGCAGTTCTGGTGTCCTCAACATAAAAAGGACATGGAACTGTTGGAACAAGTCCAGAGGAGGGCCACGAGGATGATCAGGGGACTGGAGCACCTCCTGTATGGAGAGAGGCTGAGAAAGTTGGGGCTGTTCAGCCTGGAGAAGAGAAGGCTGCGTGGAGACCTCATAGCAGCCTTCCTGTATCTGAAGGGGGCCTACAAGGATGCTGGGGAGGGACTCTTCATTAGGGACTGTAGTGACAGGACAAGGGGTAACGGGTTCAAGCTTAAACAGGGGAAGTTTAGATTGGGTATAAGGAAGAAGTTCTTTACTGTGAGGGTGGTGAGGCACTGGAATGGGTTGCCCAGGGAGGGTGAATGCTTCATCCTGTGCGGCGTTCAAGGCCGGGTTGGATGAGGCCTTGGGTGGCATGGTTTAGTGTGAGGTGTCCCTGCCCGTGGCAGGGGGGTTGGAACTTGATGATCTTAAGGTCCTTTCCAACCCTAACTATTCTATGATTCTATCTTTAGGTCCTTTCCAGCCCTAACTATTTTATGATTCTATGATTCTATTGTGAACATTCTCAGAGTCATACATGTTTCTCATGAAATAAAAGGCTTGTATAGTTGAATGACTATGGGTTTTTTCTTTCTACAAACCTGTTTGTATAAAAATAATATATCAGACTTTCTCCAAGTCCAAGATGGGCCAAACTGGAGTCACGTCACCCTGAGGCAATGGGAGGCCTCCATTCAACTGCTTTCTTTTCTTTCCAGGAGACAAGGAATAGCATTTAGAGAAAGATGCAGACACATAGCACCTCCTCTGAATTCATCTGGCCTGATAGCTGTGGATGCTGAATTAATGCAGCTCACAAGGGGCATGGAGATGTCAAAGCATGCAGCTTAGGTTGCATCTTTGGCTGCAGAAAACTGGTCACATTTGATGGACACATAAACTCTTACGTTTCATCTAAGAAATATTTTGTGTTATCTATGCTGCAATCTGTGATGAAGATACCATCAAAGGAGACCTGGGACAGTATTGATGCGTGACTGATCAGTGAGCACCCTGACACTGTGGCATTTGCTACTCCCACTAGCACTGTTGTCTTATGTTGCACTACAGAGAAAGAAAGAGCACCGAAAGATCACATTTTAGGAAACTTTTCATGCTGGGTGATGCCTGCATTCGATTAGTTTTTCTGGGAAATGATGCAGTCATATCTAATAGTGAGAGCAGATGCAATATCCAGCTTTACCTACATGAAGCCTGGCAGTCTTACTGTAAACCTCTCCTGACCTTATGCTTCCGAGGCAGCAGCTGACATCTGTCAGAAGAGTTAATTCGTACCCCTCACATGAAAATCTTATCAAACTTGTGAAAACTTACCCAGATTCAACCAAGTGATATATCCCTGGAAAACCTCCAGTCCAACGACTTTTTGGCTCAGTTGCCTGTCTCTGACAGTGACCAGTAGCTTGAGGAGAAGTATCAGAAAAAGGTAGGTATGTGGTACTCCTTCCTTGACACTCATCCAAGCCTTGGCCAAGACACTGAGGTTAGAAAACGATCTCAATCTACTCCTGACTTCTGAAAAACAATTGCATATGCTTTGGGTGCTCACCTAAGGACTCAATAAGAGCAATTAACAAAAATATGAGGAAAGGAATACTTTTTTTTTTTTTTCTGAAATTTGGAGGGCTTGAAGTATCTAAAGTACAATCCCAACATGGAAGAAGAAGAGGAGGAGGGGGTGTCCTGGTTTCAGCTGGGATAGAGTTAATTTTCTTCCTAGTATCTGGTACGGTGCTGTGCTTGGATTTAGTATAAACACAATGTTGATAACACACAGGTGTTTTAGTTGTTGCTAAGTAGTACTTTAAACCAAGGACTTTCCAGTTTCCTATGCTCTGCCAGTGAGGAGGGGCATGGGAAGCTGAGAGGAAGCAGAGACAGGACACGTGACCCAAACTAGCCAAAGGGGTATTCCATAGCGCAGCACAGCATGCCCAGTATATAAATGGGAGGGAGTTACCCAGAAGGGCTAGATCACTGCTCGGGTTGGGCTGGGTATCGGTCAGAGGGTGCTGAGCAACTGTACTGTGCATCACTTGTGTTTCCTGAATTAGTATTATATTTTGCTTCATATCAATTATTAAATTGTTCTTATCTCAACCTGTGGGTTTTCCCTTCTTCCAGTTCTCCTCCCTATCCTACTGGTGGGAAATAGGACGAGTGAGAAGCTGCAAGGTACTTGTTGCCAGCTGGGCTTAAACCATGGCGAGGGGGAATATAGAAAAAAATACATAAAATATCATTTTCCCATAGGGAAATTATGGCATAATTACATAACTAGTTACCATATCATCACATGCTTTCACAAGGGAACAAATAAAATTTTTAAATACAAGTTATTAGCAGCTGTTTCCCAATTATCAGGTGTTTTGGAATGCAACCAAAACAGTGCTCCTTAATGAGGAAACTTGGTTACTGATAAGGATTTAATACAAAAAGCATTAAATAGTACATAGAATAAAGACATTTACAGGTTTAAGACAATGTGTTTTGCTTTAATAAGTTATAATGATTGTATGATTAGAAAATATTTTAGAAGAATATTTAATACCAATTTAATATGAAATCCTGTTTCCAGTTTATTAATAACCTGCAGTTTTGCTATGGAAAAAAACCCCAACAATTTATTTTTAATCAAATTAAGAGTGAAAAATCGGACTTCCCTTCTTTAAATCTTTGTTAAGATCCTATCATGATATACAAGGATATAAGACGACATTTTTGCTGTTTTTCTCCAACCCCCAGATAAGGATTTAATCCATGTGCTATATAAGAGCATACAATGGCAACCTACATATAACAACTGTATGGAACAAATTGTGATGAAAACGTAGGGATAACTCTATAGTTCCATCTTGCTCATCTGTTTTCTCCTTTTGTCAATATAAAGACAATGAATGTTGTCTTTTAATGATTTAAAACAACATATGGATCACTTTTTTAATACAGAGAAAAGAAATGCCTCCTTCATGTACAAAGGTCAATTACGCCTTGAAGTCTTGTAGAAATCAATGTAAGAGTGATAATGAAAGGTTACAACTTAGATGAAGCCTAGCTAAATAATAAGTTAATATCCAGTAATGAAAACCTGAGAAGTGTTCAAGGTAAATCCAACAGTTATTACGCTAATAAGAGACCTTCCAAGGAGCTTCTTCAACATTGAAAAAAATAATATATATTTTGTGTTTGAGATAAATTCTTAAGTCTGCTCAGGGAGATAACCAAATTACAAACTTATTAAAAGGCCATCTGAGCCTCATACCCATTCACGACTGCATATTTTAACTGGAATTAAAAATGGTCACCTGATCTCATATTCAGTAAATAGGTTGAAAGTAATTTTCCCGGTTGAAAGTAATTTTCCCGGTTAAAGTGGTGCCCACTAATGTTACTACAGATAAGGGTCTGACAGCATTTTCATTATGCAGTCCTATTTTTAGAGATTTAATGCAAGTTGGCTGTCAAATCAAGCTCATCGTTGCACTGAGAAATACAATGACTCAGACCACTGAATGTGCCTTAATACAAGAAAAGAAAAGAAATCTTGTGTTTAGCAGTATTTAGGTTAAAACTAAATGTTTTTGAAGCAAGGGTTAACTACAGAGCAAACATTTAAACTCAGATAAGTTTACTGGACCCAAGGGTCGAGTTATGCCTTAATTTAATAGCTACATTTTATGGCAGTCCTTATTTAGTAAAGATCCTAATCATGTAGGTAATCTATATGTACTTAAATTCCTTGCATGCTTAAGGAAAGTCATACATGTGAACAATTTATTGCATCAGAGAAAGACACTCAAAGGTACTTTGGAGTACAGGTATCAAGGATGAGAAAAGATCCTAAAGCCATATGAATAAGGAGCTATTTATGCTTCAGAAGTGAAATGCTCGGCTACACTGTCTGGGTGACTCTCTCCACATCTTCCTCCATCTAGGATCCTGTGCAGCTGTTTTTCTTCTTGTAAACACAAGACAGCAAGACAGAGTTCTTTGAGATGAGAGCCAGCTTGCATGCTTCCTTGGGAGTTCATTTCAAATCTCTTTCTGCTTCAAAGTAGAGGTGCAAGCTCAAGTCTTTCTATTTAGTACTGTTCCACTTCATACAATGGCAACATGTTCATGTGGCTGTTGTCCCCGTGTTGTTCCTTTCTAAATATGTGAGGGGAGTGAGAGAGGCTCATTGACTTTCCTGGATAGGATTTAGGGCGCTGTAACCAAATCTCTTGAATTAAGAGATTCAAGTGCCTTTATTTATGTACAAAAGACTTTGCAAGAAGCTTAGGAACCAGGTCAAGTACAAAACTGTTATTTATTGGGCAACACACACAAAAAATATCCAAGATTAATAAGCCTACCACCCCAATAAAATGTCTTTGCTGCAGAGGTAGGCATTAGTTAGATGGGGAAGATCTGACTTCCAATGGTCCCAAGAGCAGAACCTCCATTTCTATTGATTTGCCATCTTCCAAATCCAGGTTTTTTCCTTCAGAATTATCTGTCTTTCCGTGGTTGGGTTTCTCCTCCTGAACCCTCAAGCTACTCCTGAGCCAAGTCTCAACAATCTCACACCTTTCTACAGTTTTGCCTTTTTGTCTTACATGGCATGACTCCATGGCCTTTTTTAAATCTCTTTCTCTTTTTGCAATTCCCTCTTAAATCTGAGACATGGTTATCCATATAGACGGTATCAGAGCTTGGCCATAGATAACTGAAGCCCAAGGTAATAATAAGGTTAAGGTCTCCCCAGGTCTGTGTGATAACCAAATTCAGGAAGAGCTACAGTTAATGAAGATGGTACTTTTGGTACTATCCTGGAATAACTAATAACTGTTGGCTTAATTATTACGAACCCCCTTGGAACAGAAAAGCTAACAATCTTAGAACAACGTGAAGACGAGTAAAGAAGTGAAACACCACACTGTGACTCTAAGATACCCTTTGCTTTTCATTCTCAGCTATGCATTTTTCCCATTAGTCTGAGGGATTGCAGCACGCTCAGAACTGGTTAACATGGAGAAGAGTCTGTTAGTGTTATGTGCTTGCCCACAAGCAGGATTTAGACACAGGCAGTGTAAGGCAGAACAGCAGTAGTTTTTGCAGGTGTCAGAAACACAGTTCTTTGAACAAAATGCATTAAAAGTCCTGGGACCTGGAAGGACACTGGAGCCTGAAAAATTCCCATGTAGCACCCTGAATTAATTACATACAAAATATCCAACACCATAATTCTTTTTCTCTTGTACGCATTTGGACCTACACATACATTAATCCATTAATTATACTGAGAATGGCTGACAGAGTCCATTTGGGAGTCTGGTGGAAGACCTCATTTTCCAATTTTTTTTGCCAGGCAATGAAAGGTTTTGTTTCAAATAGATAAGGGCAGCTTTGGGCATGTTCAGAAACTTAACTATAGCTTTTGGGACACAATAAAATGAAAATTATAGTGCCTGTGGAGGCAGAGAGGAGCAAGGATTACAGTCAGAAAGAGAAACATAAAGCCCACCTAAAACTCCTCTTTAGATACCTATCACCTGCTCTTTTAGTATATTCAGTCCTTTATCTAGAGTACTGAAGTGATAAAATCAGGGCAGTGGTTATAAATGAGCCCTTCATTTTTAGTATTCATGTTGCATTCTGTGGTAATGATTTAGATCCAAATTCTATTTAGAGCTAGGGAAAATATCTTTTAAAAAGAAGTCATTGTAAATTTTGGCAATTTTTGCATTACTTATTCACAGCCCTTTATTAAGCCAGCTCTATAAATGGCTAAACAATATAATATGAATAACATCCACTGCAGATTTTTGGGGGGGTTTCAATGAATAATTATCTATCTTGACATTTCCTAGTTGCTCAAACAGCTCTTATTCTCAGACATACAGATAATACCACTACCAGTACTACATCTGGAATATGCTGAAAGTTCAAAATATCCAAGACTACATTTTCAAGTAATACATAGATATTATAGCATGCGATGCCTATAAAGTTTCCCAAGAATTGAGCTGCTAAATCCACATTCCTCTATGATCTCCTGGAGCATAGCAGAGGCATCCCTTACACTGAATTCAGTGTTAATCTTCATTTTCTCTCTTTTTCATGGTGGATCTCAGTAATTCCTCTCAGCTCCCTAGCTCACAGGCTAGCTTGAATAGCTTGTGTTTAATGCCATCACCACATGAAGTCCCTATAAATCCTCCTACTGGACTAGATAGCTATGAAATATGCTGCAGGCTGTATTACTTTCCCCATTCCAAAAATTTAGGGGCAAATGCTTGAAGAATGCTGTGATTAAGTTGGGTATTTTGATTACCAGTAAGCTGGAGCACACAGGTACCATGATTTATAGTGCTTCGAGGAATGGTGAGACTGAAGTGGATATTTCTAAAGTGAAAAGAGATGTATTATAACATCAGCTGGTTCTTCATTTGCCAGGAGAAAGATGGAGCTCCTGGAAGCATCGTCCTTTACAGGTTTACTGATACTTGGCGTAATAGTTGGAACTAGCAGGTATCTAGAAAGGTGTGTAAGCACTGAGTTTCCTTAATCACAACACTATTAAACATAAGGAATGGTGTTCTTTTTCACAAGTACTTAGGGTACAGCCTTTGCAGAATTTCCTGTATCTACTTCGTCTGTGGAAGAGCACTGAAAAGTCTTGATTGCTGCTGCTGACGGAGTAGTTAGTGCATGGGGTCCAGTGGTGCTGGCCCATGAGCTGCCTTTCCCTAAAGGAAGCTGATCAGCAGCTCTGACTTTCCAGTGACCAGCACTTGCACCATCATGTCCTGCCTTCCTCTTCCAGGAAGAGAAGGAACCCAAGCTTGAACTCTTCTTGGTTCATCATGAGCAAAAGTCAGTTCTGCTTGCTGTCCTGGTAAGTCTTCAAAAGGCTCTACTTAGACAAGCCTTAAAATAGAAGGGAATCAGGCCTGATGTATTTTTAGCTGTATAACTAAATAGTGGTGTATTCAGCAGAGAGAGGTTATTTTTACTGGATCCATAAATTGATTTCCATGGGAATTCTGTACCTAGGAGGTGAAATCCTCGTCTTAGCAGAGCTATGGAATAAAGGCTGTTTATGCCACATTTGCTGTTGGTGTTTTGTGTCTTTTCAGATACGTTTGCAGAACCTGCAGACAGGTGATTTTCAATTAAAGCTAGCTTAGGAGCAGATTCTAAAAATAATAGATGCAGACGCTTGTTGCAGATCTGCAGCAGAAGCTGTACTAGGCAAAATCTAATGTTTCCATGTAAACATAAATTAAACGTAAACATGACTGTGCTGAATTTGTATCGGAAAACTGACATGGGCTCACAACACTGAAACAGGGATGGAAGCAGACAGTTATGGAGTAAATTTGGGTACAACCCTTTTTTTATTATTGCTATTTTTTTACTTGTCTTTAGAATTTTCCCACATTAAAGCATTATAATTTAATCTACACAAGAACTTTAATCTGTATGTAGTTTAGGAGGGATAAGAAATTTTCTTCTTCAGCTGTTCCAGGCTGTTGGATCTGACCACATCTCAGAAACGATTTTCTTGCATCAAGCAGCAGATACTCTGAAACCATTTGAAAGAATACATATTCAACCAACTTTTCAATAAGAGCTCAGCTGCACCTACACATTGACCACAGCTTCCTGCAGGTTTTTGGAGGACAAACTAGAGCTGTGGGGACAAGGTTCCATGCAGCCCCAGGGCCAGTCTCCCTGCAGCAGCCACAGTTGAGCACCAAGGCAGACAGGGCACGATCTCAGCTAGAAACTGCAGCCTAGAGTCAGCAAGTGTGGTCAGGATGAGGTCTGGACATGGGGATCTGAGTCAGCCTCCATACAAGGCACTGCCAGATGAGCTCCTGCAAGGGGAGGCCAATCAGGTCGCTTGCAATATAAATCTGACTTACAGACCTGAGTTAAGAAGATGTTTTGGTTTGTTGGTTAAAGCTGGTAGGTTAAAAGTCATATTATAGAGAAAACTACAGGAATGACTCTTCAGAACTAAAGTACTGCATTTTTTTCAAAGTATTTTTATACCTCACATATATATACACATACTATTTTAATTATTTTTTTATGTATTCTTCACTGTTTTAGAACCACTGAGCGGTGATCTGTGTCCTTACAGAGGAAACTGCTCCTTTCCTGACACTTTCTGCCCTTTGGGTTGGCCTTCAGATGTGAAAACAAATCCTCCCATTTGGGACAAATAACAGGCAACAGCTGTGGTTCACAGAGCCCTGACTGATCAGATACTGCTGGTCTTCATTTTCTTCTAAAAAATACCATCTTGTGTAGGGTGTCTACAAAAAAGATGGAGACTCTCTTTTTACAAGGAATCTCATGGAAAAGGCAGGGGGTAATGGGCACAAATTACTTCTAGGGAGATTCTGGCTGGACACAAGAGGAAAATTTTTCACACTGAGAACAGCCAGCCACTGGAATAATCTCCCCAGGGAAGTGGTGGGTTCCCCAGTGCTGGACATTTTTAAGGTTCAGCTGGACAGGGTACTAGGACATCCAGTATAGACTGGTTTTGCAAAGAAGGGTTGGACCAGATGATCCTTGAGTCCCCTTCCAACTTTGTATTCTATGATTCAATGATCTTTGTATCAACTTCATAATAAAACTGAAATGCCTGTCAACCTCAGAAACAGGAGTACAAAATTGCCAAGTGTTTCTTAATATGAGTAAGGACATTTTTGGTACAGCTGCCACCAATGTAAAGGCTAAGGTCCCCCTTGGCTGCCTGGAGCCTGACGCTGCATAGGTGATGATGGAGTATGCAAAGCACATTGAAATAAGCTTGTGACTGGAATGTAAAAATGTCCTGGGAGACCTGCTCTTTCCTCCCTCAGCACTCTTACCAGTGATATTGGCCTACTGGTAAGAGTCATCACTTTTTTTCTGAAGTCCTCTAATTACCAGTTTTGAATTCCAAGGTAGTCCTCAGTTCCCAAAACTAAATTATCCCTCACTGACTTATAGTGGAAAATTGAAATCCTGTGTGATTTTGTGTATTTGATGCAAATATCTCTTTGATTGCCCTAGTTTTGTGATTCTCAAGGTGTGGAATAAGTAATTTTCAGGATGAAAATTGAAGAGAAAAATATGGCAAGCAGGAAGCCTGGGTCATTTCTTACAGATCATCATTTCTTACAGGTTCAAAACTTTATGTGAAGTGATAAGTTAAGTTGTCATGAATGGATGTTCAAGAAAGTGTTGCTCAGGACCAAAAAGCTTGAAATTTGGAGCACCAGCATGAATTAATTCAATTTGCCTTAATAAAGGTCTTAGTGAAGGAAGTAGTTTTTAATGTTACATCACAATAAGGCTTTTGCATGTCACTATGGAGCCAGAAGGGATTTTAAGGGATCATTTATCCTGTCCTCAACACAGGACCAGCTGCAGCTATGTAATTCAGTTCACTGGCAGATTGGGAACTGAGGTTACACGGATGCTATTGCAGTGAGCGGTGCCAGTGCTCACATCACGGAGCTGGCACAGCAGTTTTGGGAACTGCTGCACCTGCATCAGCCCACACTCTCCCAGAGCATTCCTGGCACGGTTTGGGAGTCCCAGCATGCCAGGGACTGACCACAGCAGACACACCACAGGTAGAATATTAATATTTTAAAGTCCTATTGATAGGCCAATGACAATGCTGCTATTTTATAAAATTGAAAAAGACCACCAAGTCCTTTCTTATTCTGTCATGATGATTAACACAATTTAAATTTATAATGGGCTTATGAACAGAAAAAAAATCATAGAATCATAGAATAGTTTGGATTGGAAGGGACCTTTAACAGTCTAGTCCAACCCCCCTGCCATGAGCAGGGGCATCTTCAATTAGACCAGGTTGCTAAAAGCTCCATGGAACCTGACCTTGAATGTTTCCAGGGATGGGATATCAACCACCTCTCTGGGCTACTTGTTCCAGTGTTCCACCACTCACAATGCAAAGAATTTCTTCCTTATATCTAGTCTGAATCTACCTTTTTTCAGTTTAAAACCGTTACGCCTTGTTCTATCACTGCAGGCTGTACTAAAAAGTCTGTTCCCAAATGTCTTTTCACGGTTAAAAAACACCCTTCTTTTAACTGTCAAAATAAAACAACTTCAGAAGTTCAAACCATTGTTTCGCAGTAACTAGTAGAATTAACATATTTTCTATGTTTTTTCTTTTTAATTATTCTGTGGCTTACAAGTCACTTAAATTTAAACAACATAAAATTTGTTTAGGCCAAACTGATTTATAGTATATTTTGTGACCTCGCTTTATTGGGAAAGCTACTTTGCAAAGAAGGGCAATTTTGCTTTAAAAACACTAGAATTATCTCATAAAGCTCAGTATCAGAAAAGTGTTATTGAATCAAACTCATCTTTTCCTCTAGGAAAACACATCTCATGTATTAGTTCTGTGGTTTTATATAACATGAAGATACAGTAGTAAAACTTGTACTGTGATAGCAAAACCATCATAGCACCTGTCCAGTGTCTAATTTATAGAGATAGAAATTTTTAAAAGCAAGTGTAGATCTGTATTGCACAACCTTCAGCAATGCCAATAACTGCCAGTCACACTGCACTTTCAATAATCAGATTTGCAGCATTGATTTGGCAGATTAACGCTTGTCACTTAAAAATATATTGGTCATAAATTGTGTGGGGTTGACCTTATTTTGGTAATATTCCCATCAGTGTAAGTATTATGCCTTAGACTACAAGGATTAGACAGAAAATATGCAAGACAAAATGTAGGCAAAAAGAAGTAAAGTATGCAATTTGATTTTTTTGCCTGGTTTCTGTTGTTGACTGCTCTTGATTTACTTGGAAAGAAACCTATCGGCTGTGCTCCCAAAAATTGATTTCTAAAGCAGGTAAGCTAAATTGCTTATCAACAGGTTATCTGTCATCATTTTGTTCCAGGCTGTTATTACTACCTGTAGTTGGTCAAAAATTTTTATCAGAACAGATTTGATGGAAACTGTGCTATAGAAGTATTTCATTAGAAAACAAATAGGAGAGAAAGAGCTTGAACTTGAAGGGAATGTAAAAGGCTTTAGATATCTACAAATCACCGTGTTTCTTAATATTATATAACTTTATGAAAATGTAATAAAACCGTGTAAAAATACAGATTACTTTTCAAACATTTTCATTAAAGTAATTAAAATTTGCAAGTTAAGTTTTTTGAAATCCCACACCATGGGAAATACTGAAAATACTTTTGATGTTTCGTGAAAACAAACTTCAAAATGTCAAAACTGTTCACAAGCCATCAAGTTCAGAGTTATGACCAGCTCAGATACATACAGAGAAATAGGGCAGGATATTACTTAATAATTTTACCAGTCAGCCAGTGAAGACTGGAGGATGAAGCATGAAGTAACCTATGTTTCTGCTCTTCATAGACAAAGGAGCCAGGAGAAATGAAACAGTTTCTGAGCTCCCTGCAAGTTGCTTTTCTTCTGTCAGGACTCCCACTGATAAATATTAGACATTTCTTCTTTCTTTGTCTACACGTTTTTCTGAGGGGTTTGTGGCTTTCTTTGCAATTACAGTCCCATTGGTTTACAGTGAGGTGGTTGGGAAGTATTTCTGTCTGTATCCTCTGTTCACTATGAAGATGGTGAGGCACTGGCACAGGTTGCCCAGAGAAGCTGGGGCTGCCTCATCCCTGGCAGTGTTCAAGGCCAGGTTGGACAGGGCTTGGAGCAACCTGGTCTAGCAGAAGGTGTCCTTGCCCACAGCAGGAGGTTGGAATCAGATGAGCTTTCAGGTACCTTCTAACCCAAACCATTCTGTCATTCCATGATTTTGTAAGAACGTCTCTCTTTAGGCATCTCTGAAGTCAAGTAAATCATCTGTTCTCTACTTCCATTTTCTCCCTTTAATAGTCTAGCTAAGTGCTAAAAGCTAAGCAGACAGTTATATGCTTTTCCAAACTGAGGTCTCAATTAAAAACAGTCAAAAATACATGCCTCAAGAATATTTACAGTCTTGCTGTATCCATGGAAACACGATGGCTGGAGAGAGTTCCATCATATAACTCTTTCCTCAGATGTATTAACACATGTTTGCTAGAAACATACCTTCCTTGGTCTTATTTGCCAAGTTTTCTCAACGCTCTACCTTTTAGGGCAGAGATCCTCAACACAGAGTGCGAGCATCTGCTTTTCTTCTCTGTTTATGGGAATTCCCATTTTTAGACCACCTCCAGGCTACTCAAATTAATTTCATCATTCTTTGAAATAATTTACGGAATTATTAAATGTATTCTATGTATTTTTATACAGTTCATGATTGTGTATAATTTTTATTGTGACATTTTGTCCTGGGTTCAGCAGTGGCAGTCAGTTTTTTTGTTTTTTTTTTTTTTCCTTCTTAGTAGCTGTTGCAGCACTGTGTTTTTGACTTTTGGCTTGGGAACAAAAAAAAACTGATAACACCGATGTTTAGACTGACCAAGGATTTTGTGAGTCTCATGCTCTGCCAGGGAGGAGGAGGGGCCGGGAGGAAGCGGGGACAGGACACCTGACCCAGACTGGCCAAGGAGGTGTTCCATACCACAGCACGTCATGCCAGGGGATGGAACTGGGAGCTACCCGGAAGGGCACGTCCCCTGGTCGGGCGGGCTGTCTTTTCCGGCGGGCGGTATCGTATTCTCTTCCCTTGTTATTTCTCTTGTCGTTGTTATTGTTGGTGGCGGCAGTGGTGATTTGTGTTATACCTTAGTTATTAAACTGTTCTTATCTCAACCCGTGGGAGCTGCATTCTTTTGATTCTCCTCCCCGTCCCTCCAGAAGCGGAGGGAAGAAAGGTGGGGGGGGGGGGGCAGTAGACTGCGTGGTTCTGATTTACAGCTTGGGCTTAAACCACGACAGTTCTTTTGGCGCCCAACGTGGGGCACGAAGGGTTGAGATAACGACAGATCTGACCGGAGTGTGTCTAATCGTATTTGTGATAAGCATTCAGTGTTTTGGATTGATAGTCACTTGTCACAATGCTGATTTATTGGCTCTCAAAGTTGTTGTTTTTGATCTCACAGTCTCAATATGCCGTAGGTTACTTAGAGCCGGTATTTGCTGTGTTAGTGTTTTTCAAGTGTGGGGCTTGGGCTAAGGTTATTGTCTCATTATATTTTATGGTAATGACTTGTAATACAATAGAAAAATTGATCATGAAACTGATCTGGCTTATGTTCCCAGTGTGGTCACCACCTTTATACTTTGGGAGGTATATAATACAAATGCTTAGCAACTATACATCTTTTTTCTCCTTCCTGGGTGGTCAACCTATGAAGGAGACATTCTTTTACCCTCCCAGTGCCCCTTCCAGACCGTTTACAGCATCGTTTGAGAGTTTTGAAGTTTTTGAGTGGCCTTTTAATATTGTTGAGACCTGTTTGCTGATTGTGATGGGGGTCACCATGTTGGCACGCATACAGAGTGTGTTTTGTCCACAACCATTACGTCTGATCTCAAGAGTTAAGCAGAGTCGGGTTTGGGCCTTGTCTGGGGTTAGACGACAAAATAGGGGGACCGAGAGATTTTCCCCGAGGCTGGACAGCCATGAGTGGCAGGGTGTGTGGGATAGTATGGGCAAGTATCTAGGTCAGTGGGCCCCTCCAGTGTTTTGGAACTTCACCACCGAACAAGTGCAAAATCCAGAAGAATTAGTAAAACACTTAAATGAGGTGTGCTGTCATCCTGGTCATACCAGAGAGGGACAAATCATGTCAACGTGCTGGGGCTTGGCCTATGCTTACCGGGCCTTGTTCAACACTATCCAGCACCTTCAAAAGGAAGGAAATGTCCTTGGATCTGAGGGCGAAGCAACAGACAGCGCAGCTACTCCAGCTCCGAGCACAGCAGCTACACCACCCCTAGCGACAAGTACAGCCGCTACTCAAACTTCAACTGCAACAGACAGTGCAGCTACCCCAGCGACAAGTACAGCCACTACTCAAACTTCAACTGCAACAGACAGCGAAGCTACCCCAGCTCCGAGCACAGCAGCTACACCACTCCCAGCGACAAGTACAGCCACTACTCAAACTTCAACTGCAACAGATAGCGAAGCTACCCCAGCCCCAACCACAGCAGCTACACCACCCCCCGCGACAAGTACTGTTGCTACTCAAAGCACAGTGATAATGACTGCAGCTAAACCAGAGGACCAATTCGTACCAATATCGATTGCCCCCATAAGCAAGAGAAAAAGCAGAAAAGAGGCAAGAAGGGTGAAGCAAGATGAAGAAACAATGTATTCACCACCCAGGCCACCACCTGATCAGGAGTCATCATCCCATGATGAAGAAGAAGAAGAAGAGGTGACTTCTCGACCTCGGACCTCAACCGAGCTACGGAATATGCGAAAAGAATTTACCCGTCAACCAGGGGAGCACATCATCAGCTGGTTGCTCCGATGCTGGGACAATGGGGCCAATGGTCACAAACTAGGAGGTACGGAAGCCAAGCAGCTGGGATCACTTGCTAGAGAAGGGGGAATTGACAAAGCAATTGCAAGAGAGAAAAAGTCCCTCAGTCTTTGGAGGCGGCTCTTGGCAGCTGTGAAAGAAAGGTTTCCATACAAGGATGATGTTACGAGTCGTTCGGCCAAGTGGACTACTTTAGACAAAGGCATCCAGTCTCTGAGGGAATCAGCCATCGTAGAGATGATCTATCACACCAAACCGAATAACGGAGATATACCCATAGACCCAGATGAAGTCGAATGTACACGACCCATGTGGCGAAAACTTACACGGAATGCACCGTCATCATATGCCCATTCATTGGCAACGGTAACCTGGGGTGACATAGTAACACCAACAGTGGATGAAATGATTCACAAACTCCGAGAGTTCGAAGACAATCTCACCCCTTCCATCATCTCAGCTGTGGAAAAACTGTCCCAGGATGTCAAACAATTGAGGGACGATCTATCTGATTTATCCAGCTCCTCACGTGTACCAACATACGTCTCAGCTGTTAACAAAAGACGTCCTATTGTTCAAGACAGAAGATATAGAAGGCAAACACCACGGGCCACCCTATGGTTTTACCCGCGGGATCATGGAGAAGACATGACGAAGTGGGATGGAAAACCTACTTCAGCTTTGGAGGAACGGGTGCATGAATTGAAAATAGGAACAAGGGTCAAGACTAATCATCCCATGAGAGCTGCGGCTTCAGTCTCTGGTGAGCAGGTTCCCAGATGGAGCGGAAGAGCTGATTTTACTCCAGCTCCTGTGATAACGAAGAATAATCCCTTTCAACACGACTTAGGTGTCCAACGTTGTGATGACTGTTAGAGGGACCCTGCCTCCAGCCAGGTGGAGGTAGGGGATAATCGGATTTACTGGACTGTGTGGGTCAGATGGCCTGGCACATCAGTCCCGCAGAAGTATAAAGCTCTAGTAGATACCGGTGCACAGTGTACCCTGATGCCGTCAAGCTGTCAAGGGGTGGAACCCATCTATATCTCTGGAGTGACAGGAGGATCCCAAGAGTTGACTGTACTGGAGGCTGAGATCAGCCTGACTGGAAGGAAATGGCAAAAGCACCCCATTGTGACTGGTCCAGAGGCTCCATGCATCCTCGGCATAGATTACCTCAGGAGAGGGTACTTCAAAGACCCAAAAGGGTACCGATGGGCTTTTGGTATTGCTGCTTTGGAGACTGAGGAAAATGAACAGCTGTCCACCTTGCCTGGTCTCTCAGAGGATCCCTCTGTTGTGGGGTTGCTGAAGGTCGAAGAACAACAAGTGCCAATCGCAACCACAACAGTGCACCGGCGGCAGTATCGCACCAACCGAGACTCCCTGATTCCCATCCATAAACTGATCCGTAGTCTGGAGAGTCAGGGAGTGATCAGCAGGACCCGCTCACCCTTTAATAGCCCCATATGGCCAGTGCGAAAGTCTAATGGAGAGTGGAGACTAACAGTAGACTATCATGGCCTGAATGAAGTCACACCACCATTGAGTGCTGCCGTACCGGACATGCTAGAACTTCAGTATGAACTGGAGTCAAAGGCAGCCAAGTGGTATGCCACGATTGATATTGCCAATGCATTCTTCTCAATTCCTTTGGCAGCAGAATGCAGGCCACAGTTTGCTTTTACTTGGAGGGGCGTCCAGTACACTTGGAACCGACTGCCCCAGGGGTGGAAACACAGCCCTACCATCTGCCATGGACTGATCCAGAATGCACTGGAACAGGGGCAAGCTCCAGAACACCTGCAGTACATTGATGACATTATTGTGTGGGGTGATACAGCGGAAGAAGTCTTTGAGAAAGGGAGGAAAATAATCCAAATCCTGCTGAAAGCTGGTTTTGCCATAAAACGGAGTAAGGTCAAGGGACCTGCACAGGAGATTCAATTTTTGGGAATAAAATGGCAAGATGGACGTCGCCAGATCCCTACAGATGTGATCAACAAAATAATAGCAATGTCTCCACCAACTAATAAGAAAGAAACACAAGCTTTCTTGGGTGCTGTGGGGTTCTGGAGAATGCACATCCCGAATTACAGTTCGATTGTAAGCCCTCTCTATCATGTGACCCGGAAGAAGAACGATTTTAAATGGGGCCCTGAGCAACAACAAGCCTTTGAGCAAATTAAACGTGAGATAGTTCATGCAGTAGCCCTTGGACCAGTCCGGAACGGGCCAGATGTAAAAAATGTACTCTACACCGCAGCCGGGGAGAATGGTCCTACCTGGAGCCTCTGGCAGAAAGCTCCAGGGGAGACTCGAGGTCGACCCCTCGGCTTTTGGAGTCGGGGATACAAAGGATCTGAGGGCAGCTATACCCCAACTGAGAAAGAGATACTGGCAGCCTATGAAGGGGTTCGAGCTGCTTCGGAGGTGATTGGCACTGAAGCACAGCTCCTCCTGGCACCCAGGTTGCCCGTTCTGGGCTGGATGTTCAAAGGCAGGGTCTCCTCTACACATCATGCAACCGATGCGACATGGAGTAAATGGGCTGCACTAATTACACAACGAGCTCGAATAGGAAATCCCAGTCGTCCAGGCATTCTAGAAGTCATCATGGACTGGCCAGAGGGCAAAGATTTTGGAATGTCACCAGAGGAGGAGGTGATGCGTGCTGAAGAAGCCCCACCATATAATAAACTATCAGAAAGTGAAAGGCAGTATGCCTTGTTTACTGATGGGTCCTGCCGTATTGTGGGAAAGCATCGGAGATGGAAGGCAGCTGTATGGAGTCCTCAACGACAAGTTGCAGAAACTGCTGAAGGAGAGGGTGAATCGAGTCAGTTTGCCGAGGTGAAAGCCATCCAGCTGGCCCTGGACATTGCTGAACGAGAAAAGTGGCCAGTACTTTATCTCTATACTGACTCATGGATGGTGGCAAATGCCCTGTGGGGGTGGTTGCAGCAATGGAAGCAGAGCAACTGGCAACGCAGAGGTAAACCCATCTGGGCTGCTGCACTGTGGCAAGATATCGCTGCCCGGGTGCAGAACCTGGTGGTGAAGGTACGCCATGTAGACGCCCATGTACCCAAGAGTCGGGCCACTGAGGAACACCAGAACAACCAACAAGTGGATAAAGCTGCTAAGATTGAAGTGGCTCAGATGGACTTAGATTGGCAACATAAAGGTGAATTATTTTTGGCCCGGTGGGCCCATGACACTTCAGGTCATCAGGGCAGAGATGCAACATACAGATGGGCCCGTGATCGAGGGGTGGACTTAACAATGGACACTATTGCCCGGGTTATTCACGAGTGTGAAACATGTGCTGCAATTAAACAAGCCAAACGGTTAAAGCCTCTTTGGTATGGAGGACGATGGCTGAAGTATAAATATGGGGAGGCCTGGCAAATTGATTATATCACACTCCCACCAACCCGCCAAGGCAAGCGCCATGTGCTTACCATGGTGGAAGCAACCACCGGATGGCTGGAAACATACGCTGTGCCCCACGCCACTGCCCGGAACACTATCCTGGGCCTTGAGAACCAGATTTTGTGGCGACATGGCACCCCAGAAAGAATTGAATCAGACAATGGGACTCATTTCCGGAATAACCTTATAGACACTTGGGCCAAAGAGCATGGCATTGAGTGGGTATATCACATCCCCTACCATGCACCAGCCTCTGGGAAAATCGAACGGTATAATGGGCTGTTAAAAACTACACTGAGAGCAATGGGTGGGGGAACTTTCAAGCATTGGGATACACACTTACCAAAGGCCACCTGGTTGGTCAACACCAGAGGATCTGCCAACAGGGCTGGCCCAGCACAGTCAGAACTTTTACATATTGTAGAGGGGGACAAAGTTCCTGTGGTGCACATGAAGAATTTGCTGGGGAAGACAGTCTGGGTTATTCCTGCTTCAGGTAAAGGCAAACCCACTCGTGGGATTGCTTTTGCTCAGGGACCTGGATATACTTGGTGGGTAATGCGGGAAGATGGGGAAGTCCGATGCGTACCTCAAGGGGATTTGATTTTAGGGGAAAACAGACAATGAACTCAATTGTACGCTGTTGCCTGCTATAGTCCATCAACTAGAAGTCTGCAGGGCACCAGCGACTGGCCCTGACTTCCCTCCGACCATCATCCCAACAGAGAATGAACTTTGATAGAACCGGATGAGTTCTACAGTAAAGGAATGATCAGCATCAGCAGGCAACGATCCAACGCTGCATACAGCTTCTTCTGCCCTGAAAGACTGTTCCAAGAGATGGAGCCCAACATCATGAACCGAATGGACTCAGTAGCTTTATAGGAATTGGTCCGTGCACTAAGATAACAGTGCACCGAGATGAGAGTGAGGGTATATGGAAAATGTGGGATCTGAGCATGACGTGAATGGTATGGAACAAGGGGTGGATACTGTCCTGGGTTCAGCAGTGGCAGTCAGTTTTTTGTTTGTTTTTTTTTTTCCTTCTTAGTAGCTGTTGCAGCACTGTGTTTTTGACTTTTGGCTTGGGAACAAAAAAAAACTGATAACACCGATGTTTAGACTGACCAAGGATTTTGTGAGTCTCATGCTCTGCCAGGGAGGAGGAGGGGCCGGGAGGAAGCGGGGACAGGACACCTGACCCAGACTGGCCAAGGAGGTGTTCCATACCACAGCACGTCATGCCAGGGGATGGAACTGGGAGCTACCCGGAAGGGCACGTCCCCTGGTCGGGCGGGCTGTCTTTTCCGGCGGGCGGTATCGTATTCTCTTCCCTTGTTATTTCTCTTGTCGTTGTTATTGTTGGTGGCGGCAGTGGTGATTTGTGTTATACCTTAGTTATTAAACTGTTCTTATCTCAACCCGTGGGAGCTGCATTCTTTTGATTCTCCTCCCCGTCCCTCCAGAAGCGGAGGGAAGAAAGGTGGGGGGGGGGGGCAGTAGACTGCGTGGTTCTGATTTACAGCTTGGGCTTAAACCACGACACATTTGTATAAATGTCAGCCTTATCAGTCACTATCTTAACACTTTCTTTTCAACAGGGCAGGAAAAAGAAGATTTGTAATTATTATTTTTTAAAAGTCAGATGAAAAGTATAAATGAGAAAAACACAGTAGCATGTAAGGGAACACTGAAATTCATCTGTGCTCAGTCATACACTCACTGCTCATTTACTCACTGAGCTATTAATAGACAGAGGTTCTATTTTTGTTAAATAGGCTCAAGTCCTATTCTTTTCATTACAATGCTCAGGAGCACTATAGGACATTCAGACACAGGATTAGAATAATAGAAAAACAGCACAGAAGGGCATTGTAGTGAGTCTTTTATTTGTCATAATCTAGTACTCAAAAAGCAGAAAAGGGAAGGAATGCTTTCCAGAGAACTGCTTCGTGCCCCAAGATACTCTCGCAACCAAAATATCCATCTCATACCTTTCCCACTCATGAAACACCTTGCTAACAAGAACTACATACACAGAGTTGACAGTCATTAAGACAACATTTTCATTTCATATCTCCAAAAGCAGTTAAGTTTCTTGCCGTCAATATGCTTACTAGAAAATTTCTGACCACCCATCCACACACCCTTCTTGTGATCAGAAACTGTTTGATAATTTCCATTCAAAATAGAGCTAATTAAATACTATTAAATCTTGAGGCTACTTTGTTCTTTAACTCAAAGAAATTTTCTTCACCTCTGATGGCTATTTCCTTTGCATATTTACAGGTACAATCCTGTCTCTTTTCATCTTTTGTTTGGCAAAGTATCTAATTTTACAGTTAGATTACTTGAACAAAAACTCATGACTTTATAGAATTCATTAGCCACCTCATGGAAGCTGCCATAGTATTTCTCCATAGCAAGTTCGAGACAGCTTATCTTTCAGTGGATACTAAGTAAAATTACCTTGAATTTATTATGAGAGAAGCGCAAACAAGCAAACACTCAGTAGAGACTACTTTACAATAACCAAGAAATCTGCATCTTTCCCAAATTTGCAGTAACTCATTCGTATATTCCTATCTTAAGACTCCTCTTTCATTGCAGCACCTAACCAGTTTTAATTTTTCAGGGAGATTTTCAAATTATAAATGACATTTTACCATTTGAGTGATGTTTTTGTCCATTTCTAGCATCATCGGAAATAACTTTAAATGTTTTTTTCACAGTCATATCCTTAAGTGGCTCACAGGCATTCTGTGGCTCACTTACACTCACAGACTTGCCCTCCTTTCTCATTTGCACCTGTTGCATCCCCAGTTTATGGCAGCCATTCTCCTTCTTAGTCCCTGGGTGTGTGACCTTGCACTTGGTACTGCACATTATCCTCCTGTTCCTATTACACCAGTCCTCAAGGTCATCCAGCTCTTCCTGTATGATATTCTGATGCTCCTGTGTATTGATTACTGCTCCCAGCTTTGTGTCATCAGCAGATTTCATCAGCACACAGCTACTTTTTGTGCCAAGGTCACCAATAAAAACATTACATGTAATTGGCCTCAAGACCTCTCCTTGAGGAATTACACTAGCTATCTTCTTCCGGAAACATTGTTCTGCTTTTTGCAGTCTCCCTATTGCCCAGGGCTTTTTTTCCTGCTTTACAGTTGTTGTGTTGTGTATTTGGAGGCAGGTGAGTTTATCCTTTAAGATTTTACTCTCTTTCTTTTGCCCATAATGCTCATTATGTCAACAAAGCTAGAGATCAGCTTGATCTGGTATGATCTGTCATACATTATCCCACACTGCCTTTCTTTCCTATTTTCCATCTGCCTCTCTGTCTTTGTCTTTTCCTTCAGATGTTGTAAAGCTTTACAGACTATTCTAATCAGACTGTCTGGTAGATAGTAGAAGAGGCATATATGACTATGAACTATCTTATAAATAATTATCAAATGCAAATTCAGATTATTTCCACCAACATAGTGGTAAAGCCAAGTCAGAATCACACCATGTTGTTATTAAAACAAAGCCCTAAGGTTAGGGCTTAAGTCTCTTACACCTCCATAAGTACCCTAGCTACCCATCTAGTGGTTAAAAGGACATCAGGACTTGCTTTTCTGCTCATCTCTCAGAATAAACAATTTTACTTTAAATGCTGAAAGTAAGTAAGCTCAGTTCCTTGTTCTGTAAGAAGTGCCGACTGCTGGCTCAGAGAACTTAACTGCCTGTCATAGGCAGGATGCGACTCTTCTATTCTTCTTTATACTTCTGCTTTAGTAAAACCATTTTTTAGGCTTAAATCTTTCCCCTTGCACTATAGGAGAAAGTATGGGTGCCTTACACAGGATTGTGAATTGCATTGGGTGCCAAAGAACCTGAAATTACTCTTAGGGACTGTAGTGATAGGACAAGGGGCAATGGGTTCAAACTGAAACAGGGGAAGTTTAGATTGGATCTAAGGAGGAAGTTCTTTACTGTGAGGGTGGTGAGGCACTGGAATGGGTTGCCCAGGGAAGCTGTGAATGCTCCATCCCTGGTGGTGCTCAAGGCCAGGTTGGACAGAGCTTGGGTGACATGGTTTAGTGTGAGGTGTCCCTTCCCATGGCAGGGAGGTTGGAACTTGATGATTTTAAGGTCCTTTCCAACACTAACTGTTCTAAGATATTATTTCCACTTGAGAACCCTTCCTAATGTGATTTAGAAACTAGAAGAACATAGAAAGTAATCAACAGAAAGGGTTTATTTTGTCATCATCTACTTTCTCCTGCTTGCAAGCAAGGCAAAATGGATAGCAAAATATCTTCTCACTAGGTTGCAAACCTTCCAGTGCAAATGTCAAACTCAGTGTTTGGCATCATCTCAGTTCCAGTATTTTTTAACGACCTGATTTTCTTTTACTTTTGCACAGAATATCAAGAAGCTCAACTCAACTTTATAGTATTTTACCCTATATATATTTTTAAGGGACTTCAAAGATACCCACTATGGTAAATTAGGCTTCAACATTCACAGAGATTCTTCTCCGCTTTCCCCTTCTCACGTCATGTACTCAGAGACAGGCTAATTCCTCCTCTCCAAATTAGCTATAAAGAAGCATATGATACTAAGATGGCCTTACTTTATGCGTGATGGGCCAGCTTCTACCACTTTCTTGGTTATTTTGGTTGCTTGGCCCTTCATAAAAGCTCTCACACATTGATCAGATGCAGCTTTCTGATCTTTTTGCATGTTCTCAAATAGAAAATAATTTTAGAACTTCTAACCTTCTTACTTCTCGAGAGAGCAAAAAAATAAACCTCATTAATCATGTCCTGCAGAATGTCACTATTATGGATGCTGTGGAGAGTTGCCACAGTGGCAGTAAAATATTCATATTTTCAGAAAACCAATTACAAGGTACAGTAAATCACTTAAACATGTTATTGGTGATATTCAGAAAGCAGTGAGAATTTCTTCCTGTACGCATAATTACCTGAGGCAACCACTTCTTTTCACGGTCAGTGAGGCGAAAATGATAGTTGATGATGAAAGAGAAGCTCGTGTTTGAGAACCACTTTAAAGCATAAACAAGTCACCATTTTCCACCCTTGACTTCAACAAGGGCTGAATGCGGTCTTTGCCTTAGTGGTTAGCAAAAAACAAGTTGCAAAGACCTCTTTTAAATCTTTGCCAATATACTATTTGAAGTACAACTTCATACCAGAGCAGGCTTGTGGTACCCCCCATCCATTTGGTTTCATAGGAAACCAAGACCAATGAGATTTTTCCTAGCATTGTAAAAGGATGCAGTTATTTTCCTTTGTGGTAGTGGTCCTCATTCTTACCAGTATTCCTCAACATCCACATGAATGTAAGTTTATGAGAAATAAATTCAATGTCACCACAGTTTCTCATGGTCTCAAGTTCTGATGTTCTAAATCCCTCACATTTTTTCCTACCACAATACTACCAGGTGACTGTCACGTGGCTTGGGGGACACTGGTTGTCATCTATCTTATGTGACCACTTTATATGTACGTGAGAAAACTCATGGTTATTGTCACCTTAGTCCCTCCCTTAGGTCCTCAGCCCTCATGTGTCTACATGCCTTTCGCATCTTATAAACCTGGACTGCTGGTTCTCTGGATTGGAGCATAGCCTTTTCCCATGTTTTCTTCTTTTTTGTATTCTACAGCCAGGAACCCCAGGTGCTACCATGACAGAATGAAATAACAGTGGAAAAAAGCCCCACAGGTGTGCATCAACAGAACAACACTGGGTATGTGGCAGCGTAATTGTTGAACAAAGACTGCACACATTTTCTTTGCCTGGATTCTGCTAATAGTTACTATGGAAATGTAAATTAAATAATTGGAGATGTATTGGACTATAAATACACCTGTAGATTTCGTCTGCAGTGCCCAGCTTTTAAAGCAAAAGAGTTTTGCATTAGAATGCCTGCATGAAACACAATGCAAGAGAACTGTCATCTTTACTAAGCTGCTGTCTAGACTTGAGTGAGAAGATACATTAATTTTGGGAGAAAAAACAAAATCTCTCTTTCCTTCCTTACCTTTTCCTTGTTTTATTACTATTCTTCTTTTTGTCTTTCTTCTTCTCTATTTTTATTGCCTTTTTGTTTCTGACTGTTGGATGGTTCTCTTTGATACCTCTTCCTCAAATATCATTCCTTCACTCGTCATAGAAGAAACTTTGTGGAGTTAAACTGCAAAGCTGATAAGATGAAGAATTATTTTTAAGCACTCTTACCTGAGTTTAATTGCTTTTGCTTGGCAGTCCCCTTCAATTTTCTTCCTGTGCTAGACCTCTTTCCTTTGCCATTAGTGGCTTGAGCTTCATGACCTTCTTCTCTTGCCCTTCCAGTTCTCCCAGAAAAAAAATGGATGTTTCAAAGTGATCTTTGACTACAGATTGATTACCCTGTGCTTTCCAGAAAAAGATGTCACCCAAGAGCCAGCAGACAGTAACCTTTGGTTGCAACAAGGGTGAGTCTCTTGTGTTTACACTGACATAAATTGTAAACAATTCCACTGAAGTCAGTGAGTAAACTCTGCATTGGTGTATATCTAAAATGAGAATCAGACCTCATATGTTGTTATCTCCATATATTGATAAAAGCTTCCAACAGAGCCACTGCAGTAGAAATCCTATACACAGAAGTTTTAATAGCCATGGGCATAGTGCTTACTTATAAAAGTTGACTGAAATTAAATGTCTAAATAAAGGCAGATTCTTTGAAGATCAGATACAGTTTCCCATTGATTCACTTCTGTTATCACTGTTTTGAAGAAATACTGTGATCTCTATCAGTTGTAAAAAGGTACACGACTATTTTTATAGATGAAGCACCCAGGACTGACACTTGGCAGCACACTGACTATTTCAGTTTCTTACAGCAACACTGTGATATATTTGCAATGTTAGCCCTCCACACCCACGTAATACAACACATTTGGCTTGTAATTGCACTGTTCATATACACATAATCTGCCTTACATATAAGCTGCATACATGCTTTGTGCTGGCCTGCAAAGTTTAAAATACAGCCACATACTCAATCACTTAGCACTGACTACACTAGCAGAAATCATGACATCATAACTGCTATTTGTTAAAATGGGTAAAACGATCTGATCAGAACTTTTCCTACTGGTGTGCATGCATAATTATACACACACATACACGTGAAGGCACAGAAACACACAGACACAGGCACCCTTTACAAATATTAAGTTATTGGCTTCAGTGAGAGCAACATTTCATCTGTGTGAAGGTAAACTGATGACAGACAAGAAATAAATTGTACTTTCTTGCCCTTTGACTATCTTGCCAATGCCAATACATCTCCCTTGGGAATGCTTGTGACACTGCAAGCCATTGGGTCCTCTGAAATATGGCTGAAAGCATTTTAAATCAGCCTTCAAGACAAATATTTCCTCTCTCCACAACATGGCAGAATTTCAAAAACCAAATAACATTGTATTTCTTGCCTAACAGGTATAATAACTTATTTTTGTCACACCCCACACCCTATCATGAACGTTATTGCACTTGCTAGTAGGCAACTTTGTTTAAATCTTTGTCTTTAAAGCAGACAGCATAATGCATGAGACTGTATACTATGAAGACATCAGCAGCTAATTCATAGTTAAATGGTTTGAGATTTGCAGGATTAAAATGTCACTATTTCACACTTTAAGGAGGGTATTTCATGTCCAAATTTAATTAATTAATTCTTCAGAGGACAACCGAATTACCATACTATTTTTGAATTTGATATTCAGTGACTGCTGCAGCAGAAACAATTAAAGTGAGCCTGCTGGAGCAATTAGATATCAAGAAATGAACAGCTGTAATCCCTAAAACTTTCAAACATCAAATATGCATTTATTGTTACAACATCTCCCAGAATATTTATCAATATTTAAACATTAGCTATTTCCATTTCTTTTCATAAAATGTCTTTTTACAAAAATGCAGTTGGAATCTCTGACAATGATAAACAAACATCCTTGAAACCTCCTTAATTTTAAGGTACTATGGATTTTCTCTGGGGTTTTAAAGTGATAGTAGTTGAGTCAGTAGACTTTTTTAGGCTTTCACCTAACCTGAATCAGATCTATAATAACCTGGATGTGCCAATTCTACTTGTACCTTCATGATGAAAGGTACAAACTCCTGTGGAATCAAGAGATACACAGCTACATTTGGGTATGTTTGCATAAAATCCTTCACTGGACAAGAAGGCACAGGACCGGTATTCAGCCTTTATTTTAAGTGTGATCCATAATGCCATTGATATTGAATGGTGAACATGGTTAGGAAGTACCTTGAATTAAAATGTTAACAGTTAAGTAGACAGTCTGATGCTAATGAGTTACGGATGTTAATATAGGATATCCCAAGAGTCTGGATGTGTTTCAGGAACCAGTTCAAATCAATATTCAAATAATTAAACATTTTTAGTGACAAGAGCATAGTCCTTGATAGACCGACCAAGGTTACCTTCTCGTGATGTTAGTTTTTTGAAGTTTACCTGTTATGATGTGAGTATCTGAAAGTCCAAACACAACAGTCGCAATGAGGGACTCTGCCATTTCTCTGAAAGTCTGTTAATTATGACAAATCCATAGAATTTAAGTTAAAATTGTGATACTGGGAGAAAATTCAAGTTCCTTTTGTGGTACAGCTGGGTGTAAGGGCTGTGCCTGTGCACGCCCTCAGGGCTCTGGGTGGCCCAGGAGTGCAGCAGCTAGTGCCTGCACAGGGAAGAGAAATGGTTCAATGGGCTTATTTGATACAAATTCTGACTTGAAAGAAGGTGATTGAACTCCACAACAAAACGTTTGAGTAATCCTTACAGAAACTCTCCAGGTGGGAATTTTGGACAGCTGCTTCCCCCAGGCAGCTCCTGCTGTGCTTAGTCCAATTACTAGTCACTATTTTTGTGCTTCAGATGTGCTGATTAACTCCCTGGGTGGAGAAACTGGCAGTCCCAGGGACTCCTCCAAGCAGTTTCTCCTGCAGAACTGACCAAACTTTCTATAGATTATTTTAAATAGTCAGGAGCAACTGCTCCTGAAGATGCAGAAATGGTCACGCAGGGCAGTCCTTTGTATTTAGTTAAATTGGAGCGCTTTTTTTACACAGAATTCAAAATAATGAATAGCAATGGTTCATGCATGTGCTGGAATAATCACATAGGACCACGGCCCAGCTGAATTATAAGAATTCGCTGGAAGAGCTCAAAGACTCTCATTTGATACAGCTGAAGTTGTCACTGCAAGGGACATTTGTAACAAAGACTCTCATCACCTTCAGGACAATGGCTGACCATCCCATTCAGGATATGTAATTACATGCATAAACACGTTGCTATGCAAAAGATCTGAATAAATAAAGATTTTTAAAAATGCTCTGTCCATGAGTTTCTATGCAAAACAATAGGACAGTCCTTTCCATGAACCCTGTGGATAGTGCATATGTTGTTTCCCATTAAGGTGTGAACTGCCTATAGTCTGAGTACTTACAGTGCTTAAAACCACATTTGCTTACTTTTCACCTGGTATTTTCTGTTCTGTGTTTTCAGAAGAAGCCACACAGGGTCAGATCTCACCATATCTGCTTACAAATTCTGTAATAACTTTCCATGGCCAAGAATATACACACATAAATATCCATGGCCACAGAAGAATGAGCAGCAGTCTTCAAAGAAGTTTTAAATTCCAGTAACATTAGAGCTTTGCAGAGACACTGAAAATATCAGAAAGTGTTGTTTAAAATTAGCAAGAGAAAGTTCTTTAAGAAGAAAAGTGTGTATGGGGCTGCAATGCCAAGAAGGCAAATGGCATGAAATCAAGGTTTCCCGCAAACACCTTCAAACACTAATAATGAAAAATGCTTCCTTTTTTCTTCTCCATGACAAATATATCAGGACAGCAGGTTCCAAGTGTGGAATAGTGGCTTTGGAATGGGAATGGATGGAGGCTACAAGAGCTGCTGTCTTTAAACACAGCAGAAATTAATTCAGAGCCAAAGGAAATACAGGACAGCTCCCTACAAACTCTCATGAATGAGTCTGAATCCAAGGTTTGGAACTATCACTGTAGTAGCCAAAGAGGACAATTCATTTATCTGTTCATACTGGGGAAATAAAAGTAAAATTAATGAAGCTTTGCAAATATTCCAGTTGCTAAATGCTGTATGACAACAGTTTCTTTGTTGGTTTTACTGCAGCCATTTTTTATTTACATGATATATGACTTTGTTTTGCCATTTTATACACCCAGGTTTCACAAAAAAGTACAAATGATTAATCACAGAAATGCCTACCACTTCTGTTTCCTTATTCAATTCAAAGACAAACAGTGATCTTCAAAAATATTTAAGTAAGGTATTGCCAAAATCAGAAAGAAAAGTAAGAAGAAAAAAAAAATTTCATTAGAAAATAAAAAGTAATTATTCCAGTGCATTCCGTTATCTTCTTTCATTGGCAGTGATTGCTCTCCTTCAGCTGGTTCACTTAACTTGCTGTTATAACCCCTCATTTTATCAAATTTAATTTATCTACACATAATCATGTAAATTATAGGCAGTAAATCAGGTAACAAGTAATAGTGACAGATAATGCAGTTACTTTATTTTATTCTTCATGCAACACAATGATATGGCTTTATCAGGGAAGGAAAGGAGAAAGAGTATTTGAGTTGTCAGCGGTCTGTTTATACATGCAAGAAAGCGGAAGACTGGGTTTTGGGTCACAAATTTATTTGTTCCTATGCAAACAACCTGAGTTTGGAAGAATTTACCTCAGTATCTTAAGTCAGAAGAATGAGTGTAGGATTGCATTTCTTTGTGTATGCACATGCATATGCACGTACATAACTAGAACAAAGGCGAGAAAAAGGTCTGTGAGTGTTAAGATGCCACACTAACTTGGTGACTTCTGTAAAATAACATTTTTGACTAACAAAATGAAGTGCCAAAAGGAATTTCATCCAGCAGTTTTAGAAGTCCCAGTGACTGATCTTAAGAACTGGTCCTGAGAAGCCTATTCTCCCAGTATCTTGACAGTCTTATTCTATAAATACGTACCCCTTCACTTGGGGATACTCAGGCTTGTGATGTACCAGTCCTGGACCATCCCGTGCACAGAAATTTGAGCACTTGAAAGTCTATTGGAAACAAAGCCAAAAGGAAAACTGGCAGACCCAAAGCAAATGTTTCTTTTGAGATCTGAGACACAACTATGTAGCCAAGAGTTTTTTAAAATGTTCAGAATTTGCACACCTGCAATACCAGTATTTTGTACTGAACAGCAGAATTGTTCAGTGTGACCAATTCAGGCCTATCTTCCTGTTTTCCAGCCACATGATGATGTGTAATCGTTGCACGAGGCATAGAAATGTCACTTCTGAATAAATGTTTTTAGAAAACAAGCATTGAAAAATAGGCAAAGAAAATTATTGTGACAGTGTAAAGTAAAACCTGTAGCAGCATCCAGAAAACAATGTTGATAATTATCCACTTTACGAAAACATTATGTTTAACTGAAACAGCAGTTGCTTAGTCTTATCATTATATTCAGTTCACATATGCACAATACATAGGAATATCTATCTGAAGAGTGAAAAAGGCCAGCTGCAAGTTTTTGGAACAAAATATCTTCAATTTTCTTTGCAGAAACTGGTCAAATATATTTAAGCATTTTCAGTAAAACGGTTCACCAAACTTTCCTAAAAAACTCCTTCAACTATGACTCATTTCCTGCTTTGTTCAGCGAGTTAATTTTTTTTTTTAATACATAGACCTTTGCAATTTAAAATTTACTTTGGTATTTAGAATCTCACCAAGAAAGAGCAAAATAATTTTAAGTTTCTAAAAAACAAGCACAAGTTTCTAAACAGTCCCTTTTCATTCTTCCACCCCTATCAGATAGTGCATTTTCCTCTTCACTTTCCCAGTGTAGCCTCATATGTATAGCACATTTTTCTAAACATTAATTTTCATTTCAATCCTGCTCTCTGCAGGAATGCCCACATAAAGCCCCAAATACTGGCTTGAGAACATTTTGCCAAAATAGGCTAAAAAGGTTTTCTGCTTTGGAACACCTGACATACCCTCATAATCATGAGCAAATCTATTTGCTGGTGATATTCCAGGACACTCCATTGCACACTGCAGAGTGATGTTTAATGCCTTTTAGGGCTGTCAGAAACATTCATCAGAGCATATTTCAGCCCAGTTCTTAAAGTCATGTCTGTAGTTCTGAGCCTCACTTCCTGGGAAAAATCTGTGGATGCTTTTACAAAGATTTAGTACCTTCACTCTTGAGATGATGAAAGAGTGGAACAGGATTGCTGGGCCTAAGTGTCTTTTTCTGCAGTTGTCTCCATGAACAAAAGATCTGAATTTCAAAGTCTGCTTCAGCAAGTCCCTACACAGTCCTCATACATTGCAACTTCTGCTCCTACTATCTGTTACTGTCTTGGGTGTTCAAACACCAACCTAACTGTGAACATATTTTCTTCTGGTCACTTCATTGAAGACTTTCAATCAGTCCATCTCACACTAAGATGTGCTGTGCTCCTCATAAATAATTTCTGATAGTCCCATCTTTTCATCTCATTCAGACCATAAAGAACCATCTTGGACTACAGATTTTTCTGTGGCGCAAAGGCTACATGTAAATACTACTCTCAGTACAGGTCTCATCCAACCACCCAGTTGAAAGTCTTGCCCAAACCCTCATCATTCTGTATTTCTGTTATTATAGTGTCTGTTTCTTTGGTCTTGGTAAGTGCAGTTTTGTGCTGCTCATGTCCATTGAGATTAGCACTGCAAAAAATCAGTTCTCAACCTAATTCATCTGCTCTTCTCCCTCTTTTTTTTCCACAAGCATGCTCTTCCCTTTAAATGCAAACACAGTTTAGTCATCTCAGTTTTCAAGGTCATCTCCACCTTGCTCTCTTGACGCTATCAAAATGCATTGCTGGTTTAATCCTGACTCATGACCTACTAGCTACTCCATCACAACTGCATCTTAATTTTTAAGCTAGGGTCTTTCTTCCTTACTGCTCTTCATGCTTGAGAAGACCTTCCAATAACTGGCTCCAAATCTACTTCACTGCTGTCCTTCAATTTCCATTTAAATCCTCATGTTCTCACATTTAGAAATGCCTGACATGAGTTATGCCTACTTAACACCTTCAGTTACTGCTGTCTAAACATTTCCTTGTCTTCTTCTTTTGTCTGTAACATAACTTGCCTTTTGTTTTAACTTTGGATTGCAAAAACTTTAGGACAGACACATTTTTGTTCTGTCATCCCTCCCCTTCAGACATTACCATTCTATCTATGACTGTCAGTTATAGAAGTTATAGAACTAAAAATTATTGATATTGAATCATGACAGTTGCTTCATGCACCACGTTATGAATCTGAAACCTATAATGGAAAGCTTTATTTTCATATTCTTTTTTCATGTCTCTCCCTTCTCTAACTTCTCTTCATAGATTTTCTTTTTCACATTTTTTGTCTACTTTCACTTGGGAAGTTCTCCTCTTCTTCTGTCTCTTGCACCATTATCACCTTGTGCTTGTTTCTTCATCTCAAACCAGTCTTAATTTACGTCTCTATTACATTTACATGCCTTCTCCATTCTCTCCCTGCTATGCCTCTCCCTCCATATCCCTCTTATCTTTCTTTTCCAACTCCTTTGGAGAATTCAACAGCTACATCTGTATAAATGTAAATAAATTGAAGTTATTCTTGACCCTAACACAAACAGATATTCATAAATAAATAAGCCATTTTTGCAATGCCTTTTTCACTAAGTGATCTGTAGTATATGTACTGGGATCCAGTTTCTGCACCAGTCTCACCTGATCAAAATGCAGACTGTCTCATCTTGCAGCTTTTGGTCTCCGAAGAGTCAAGTATGGAAAAGCCGAAACAATTGCATGCAGGTAAGCATGGTATAAAACAGAGTTCTGAGAGGGGAAAACAATTGCTTTAACTCTATTTCCTTTTGCAGGTGTGAAGTGAGTTACCATGGTATTACAAAAGGTGCAACACTGCATTTCTGTGAGAGTTAGTGTGTTTAGATGGGTGTAGGATACTTCATGAAACCCTATCCTTGCCCACCTATTTTCCTAGTTTTGTTTGAGTCTGAATTTATATATTACAGGAAAACTGGGTGGAGATAGTTAGAAACATTTCTTTTTCCCCTCTGGAAACAAATGTACCTTTTTGTTGTCAAATACTAAAACAAATATATTTTTTCTACAGTATTTTTGACAATAAATTAGAAGACTCTGCTGTTTTGCCAAGATAGATTTTAACATGGCCACAGGATGCTTCCTTCCTCCCAGTTGCTCAGAACTCAACAGCTAGCTGACACCTTTATCTACTTAAAAGCACCATTCCTATTGAAAAAGTCACTTCAAAAGTTCTGGGGTTTTTTTAATCTAGTAAAACTATCAGATCAGATGGAGAATCAGGCTGTACAATGTTTTTTCTGTTCACAGGGGAGGAGTGCCCCCAAGTTTTTACCTGAAATAATTTGCAATTGCAGTTTTAATATGTGATCAGAAAGACCATTGTGGAGGGATACTGAGGGCTGAGACACAAGCACTGAAGCATGTGAAGTAGCTAAGAAAGTGCTAGCGGAGAAGTCTAATGGGAACAGCACAAGAAATCTCTAGAAAATCGGGCTTTTTTAATGCTGCTGGCCACAGAATAGCTTTTCCTTTCTGTAGTACCATCTACTGTAGTCTGCAGGGGGCTTGAGGTCTAACAGATGACTGCTGGCAGCTCACTGCGGCGCTTTAAAACATTATCAACCTCAGCTGTTTGTTCCTTTGGCTTTGCTGAAGGCTACCACTCCCACAGCAAAGGCATGAAAAAGCAGCCTGTTCCCGCATCAGCCACTCCAATGCACAGGGCTTCTAACAGCCTAAAGTGCCTCTGAAAGGATGCTGAAGCGCTGGTTTGCAAGCTGCACCAGCTAAGGGAGGCTGGCAGGTTCCTGGCAGCCAGCGTGGCTGCTGTGCCAGCCTCCAGCAGAAGGTTATTCTGCTCCACAGGACCGCCCTGTCCTGAACCTCTGTGACTCCTTCCTCATCAGACGTGATTCAGAGCCTGCAGATCACACCCGCCCCAACAGAAATTGCTTTGCGGTCAGGGTGTTTGTTATATTGGTTGCTGTATGTTTGTCACAGTGTACTTCCACAGGAAACAGAACAAGATAAGGTAAATGACATAAAATGTACTGGACACGATTCACAGTGCAAGCTGCTGTGTAGGTGAGGAGTGTGATTAGAGTGCTGTGAGAACATAAAACAAGTGCAAGGTCACCATAATGATGACACTGCTGTAATTACTCTGCTTTACATCGATTCAGAAAGTGGTTGAATTGGACCCTAATTCTGCATTGTGAACTGCAAATCCATTAGATTTTGTGTTACAGCTGTTAACATAGCTGAAACACTCCCTCCATGGAGAGTCATGGTGTGCCCAAGAGCATACAGTGTCACCTATGGCCTCCAGAGAAAATCTCTGCTTCCTTTGACCCATGTGGTGCCACCTCTCAATGTTGCCTGAGCAGTCTCCTCCACTCCTTTCTGACTACAGTGAAGTACATGGAGGGGAGCTGGACACTTGCTGCGGTGTTCCCGGGTCTTGCTTTATAGATTTGACACTCTCCTGAGTAAGCAATGCTGTGTCATTATGCAGCTAACCTTAGAAACACCTGTCTCCAAGCAGGTTAAGGCAACTGCAACTCAACGCAATTTCCAAGGCAAATTATCTGAAGAAAGGAAATCTCCTGCATTACTTGATCTGAACAGCACAAAGTTGTTGAATGCTAACAAGGCTTTCACAACATTTTAAAGAATTGCTAATCTGAAATGCAAGTTTGGAAAACTTTTTCTTTACAAAATAAAAGCTATCGCCAGCATACTGACAGCTTAAGTGAGCTTCCTCTCCTGGCAGTTTATTGCTAGTGGCTCTAATGGTTGCTGATATATCAGTCAATGTGCGCAACATGCTTCTCTTCTGAAGTGGCAGCTGCATAAAAGTTTGGCTCATAGATGCACTTTTACGGTAAATGGGAAAAAGAAATCCCAAACTACTGTATACTCATACCTCACTTTGGAAAAGCCAATAGAACAAAAAACTCTAAGCAAAATCCAGTACTGGATATTAGTTAATAACCAACGTTAATTTAAAGAGAGTTATTTTCTTCCGTACTATTTTAACTGAAGTCACTATGACAAAAATAACTTGTTAATAAAATAACACTTTCTGCCACCCAAAGGAGAAATAAAAACTGTCTCAATCTCCACTTCATCTACTGAAAACTCGAAAATATTTTCCCTTAATTCTCCAGGTATTTTTGTAGTCCAGTGGTGAATATCTGCATCACAGCATACCTAAATCTTCATGATTTTTCTCAAGCCATGACAGGTCCTTCCTGTAGCTCTGGAAGTCCTGTATCTTGCCCTACTCTGAGTCCAAGGCTGCAGTACTCCTGCCGTGCTGACCCTGAGCTAAGGTTGCAGCTACAGATGTCCATCACTCTTACCCTGGTCTGACAGCGAACACAGCAGCCCAACCTGATGCTGCCAAATTCAGGAGTCTGACAAAAATCATACTCTGGTTCATAGCAAACACACACAACCATCAAACAAGGCGAAGGGGAACTGGAGCCGTTACTTGTAGGTGCCCATCTTCTTCTTTGATCATTAGAATAAGTAACACTTTAGTATCTGTTATACTCTCTTGCACCACCGGACGTTAACTTATGCTTATTATTAGCTGATAAAGAAATGATGAAGAAAATATACAACAGAACGTACTTTCCAGAACTGAAAATCTGCATCACATGTTTCACCGATGGAAAATGTGTTGCACTATCCCTGCTTTTAGTTACCGTGGCAAAAAGCAGAAGCTTTGAAGATAATCTACCACTCATTAAGGACAAAAAATATAATCACTCACCCCAGATGACCGGAAAATTTTGTTAAGCTGGCTTTAATCTTGAGGCAATTACTTTTCCATTTTTGATTACTGTATTCTGTCCTAATTTATATCACCCCAGGCCTCTAGTGCATCTGGCCTGGAGGTGAACCTAGCACTGCTATCTGTCATTTGTGACCAGTTTTAAAAAGTTGTGGTATATATTACACGTACATATCTCAAGATATATGTATAAAGATACATATCAAGAGTGAGAAAGCAGACATAAGCATTGTTACTGGATTCTTATTGGAGGATCAAGAATAACTTTATTACTGACTCTTCCTGCCTTCCATAAGGGAAAAAGAGAAACAAACGAAAAACATTCATTCTCTTGTTCTGCAGAAACACACTCTTGAACATACTAAATTCATTGTCAAAACAGCTTGGAATGGGAAATACAAATGGCACCTCCAGTATTTAATTAATTATTTTCTTGCACTGACCTTGTCACCACGGGGAACCCTTGTTTGGTGCATTCCACAGTTTCATTTTTTCTTGCATTTCTTCTTGCTCGGACTCTTTCCCAGACATCGATGAGGAGTGACTTGAAATGCACAAATCTAAAATAAAGAAGAAGAAAAGCTGCAACTTCAGTCCCCAGGCTCCTCATCTGGTATCTTCTAGCCCCCTCTAAGCTGGCCATCCGTGCCACTAGCAGCAAAAGTGACAAGAACAATGTTGTTGATGCTAGCACCTCTGTGTCAATTGCTGTAATATCCAGTGTCCCTGGATGAGAAAATTTCTTCAGGCTTCAAACCACTAATGCCCCTGTTAAGCATCCTCTTCCAAAAGCCATTGACAGAATAAAGGGAGTACTCTTCCTATAGTCAATAAAGATAAAATACAGTATACAGGTAATCAGGGTAATAGTAAGAACACAAAGCACTTTTAAAATATCATTTAACCCCTTGGGCATCTAGCATAAGTACAGTGTCTGTGAAGAAAAGCATGAACTGGGATTCATCTGAGTTTGTGTCATTTCAAAGCACTTGTCAAAAATATTGTATTTAAATGGGCACATTTCAGGTTCTGTTTATGTAAACTCTTTAACACATATAGTCAAAGACTGTCTGAAAATGATGTAGAAATGGATTTTCTAAGGAGATTTCCCAATTTTATGGTCTTTACTGAGATGGTTATAGCTTCTCTCCTATCTGGTGCTTCAACCTAATACCTTGCTTTGAATCTAAAACTATATTAAAAAGAAAAAGAAAGAAAAGCATGAAGAAACATGCCAAAAATACTGCTGCTATTATCCATGCCTTCCTGTGATAATCTGATTCAATTTTATGTTCTAAATCACCACAAGTAGGGTAGAACAGATCTGCTGTTATCTTTAGAGTATCTGTAGTCACTGCGCAGGCCCAAAGGGTTTACTCACACTCACAAAGCCCTATAGCAACAGGCAAGGGACGAAACAGCAGGTGATAAGGTGCACTGGAAGCCACAGACCCAACCCTGCATGCAGGCGGTTCAGGACATTGGTCGCTCGAGACTGACCCAGGAGATGACAATCTTGTTTGGAAACATCCTGAATGACCAGCAGCCCTTTTTCCAACTGGATTTGCCTATCCCACATCGCCCTTTTAGTCATCATCACGCTTTTAGTAAGCATGGGTAAAGCCCTTCCCAAACCTTTGTTCACGAAGCCAAGCCATCAGTCAATCAATCTGTACTCACTTTGAGGGCAATATAATCTTAGGTTATCTTTTACTGGAAAAGCTTCAGGACAGAGTGGTGGAAAAGTACAGAAATCCTTCACACTGCAGATGAGAAGAGGTATTGTGGAGTTTGCATTGCCTACCGTCATTGAGATTTAACTATACCTGTGGTATGCTAAGGAACAACAACTTATTATGCCACAGTACACTGACGATGAGAAAAGTCTGATTTTGGAAAAACAGCAAAATTGCTTCCATGCTCCTCCAGCATTATAAGGTTCACAGCTGTGATAAATTGCTTTTCTATCTGAGCCTTTGCTTAAATCAATCAGTGGCCGTTTCAGTTATTTTAAACATTGATATACATCAAAATGCAACTGCTTTTATCTACAGCCACTGCTACAGACACAGCATTGATAAGCACAGAATACAATCTAGGCTCAATGACACTGATTCCTTCCTCCTATTCTCACTCTTCCCTGAGAAAAGTCCCAAATGTTGGTTTCTCTACTAAAAATAGCAAATACAATAAGGTGTATTAAGAAAGCCTTTGTCAGAATATTTTTATAATTTGTTAAATAAAGGATGCTTTGCTCCGGCATACTGAATAATAATAATAATAATAATAATGCATTTACAAACATAGGGATTTGTTATTAATAAAATGTATATATTAGAAATGAATGAAAAATGTGATTATATAATCCATGTGAAGTCAAAAAAAACCAAACCACATTACTTGAGGGATAAATATAAAATTAAATTGAGGAATACATTGCATGATGAAGTTTAAATTAAACTTCAACCCCCTAACAAAGGAAATTAATATCCATCATGAACCGAACATCTTTAAATAAATTTAATCAGAAGATTTGTTCTGAACAATGAATAAAGATTTTTTTCAGTGTTGATCAAGTAAATTCAACATACTTCTCCCTCTCAGAGAAGAAAGAAAAAGAAATCCTAAAATTGATGTTACAACTTAAGCATGCAATTACTACTTTACAAATAAAATTACTGGAAGTATCTTTTTTAATCTATAACCCTAAAACTAGTGATTTTTGTAAAGAAACTTTCCTGTATATGCTTATGTCCTGTAATAATCTTATTCAAGCTTCCGTGCATATTCCTTTGAAACATTTAGAAAAGACTGTTATTGGAGACAAGAAACAAAGTTTGATGGCCTATTCCTTTACTGACAGGTCTTTTCATCTCTGCTGTATCAGAGCCTATTAGTGCATGGGATACTCCTAGGAAATGTGGAATGAACAAGGGGCATATTTCTTGCTGACACTCCATCCATATCCTACGCCCCAGTAGAAAAGCTGTCTCTGCAACTGCCCGCAACACAAAACTTCTATATCACATCCCCTACTTGCTTTTGCATTGGTCAAAATGACGATTATGTGTGGCTAGTAGGATGTGGTTGAACTAAAGCTTTATGGAAAAAGCTGTCATGCTGAGTGGGAGAAAGGAGGCAAAACTCAGATATGAGTCTCAAATCTGCAGTTTGGGCCCATCACTAGTTAACTTAAACACCCAAAGTTTCCTTGAAAGTTGGGAGTGATGGATGTTGTGAATGCTCCATCCCTGGTGGTGTTCAAGGCTGGGTTGGACAGCGCCTTGGGTGACATGGTTTAGTGTGAGGTGTCCCTGCCCATGGCAGGGGGGTTGGAACTGGATGATCTTTAGGTCCTTTCCAACCCTAACTATTCTATGATACTATTTCCACTTGAGAACCCTTCAAAATTCAAAATCAGTATTCAGATTTCAAAATCAGTTATTACCCACCAACTCCCTTGCAAGTCAGATGTCTTAGAGAAAAGGAAAACAACTGCTGTTCTCATAAATCAGGCAATAAATGCAGATCTCAACAGATCGGATGGAAGCCATCATGATTAGCCTCATCTATATTTCCTTGTTTATTACAGCCATTTTCTGTTTCAGGAAATACTCCGATCTGCCTGCAGCATAGCTTAGAGCTAGAGTAAAAAATCTGTTTTTTCTCACCATATGCAAGCAGACTAACTCAATAGTCATTACACAGAAGAGACATGGAGAAGAGAAACTCAAAGTGTCACATCAGTAATGTCACATTCTCAGTTCCTGTAAATCCTTTTAAATTGGAGTTCTGCACACATCAAAAATAGCCAGTTAGGGATTTTATGTCACCCTTTAAAACTGCATCCCAGTCGCTCCTACCCATTTCTACCCTATCAATAACTGGATAGCTCAGTTGCTGCAGTGCCAGTCTATAACAAGCATTTACAATGGCATTGTGTTATTTCACCTATGTACTTCAGGCCAGCATGCTAACAAAGCTCATGGGAGGGGAACAAAGTGGAAATCTCTCCCGAGATCACCATCAGGGAGGGGGTGTGGTAAACTGTGCTCATTTTTCATTCCAGTCCTGTGACCACTGTGGATCTGAGTGTGTCATGGGGGAGCAGCAAAAAGACCACAGATATGGTTGTAAGGACTCAATCACCTTTGCAGACCCAGGGCCTTCTAACTTTTTTGTAGTCCACATTCCCCTCCTTTACAAATCACAGCAGAATGGCTTTAGCCTGAGCATCTACTGAGGCACTTTACCTCCCTCAAAGGTGTTGCTTTCCCTAGCCATCTCCGTGAATCCAGTATGTCTGCAGTCCTTTAGCACTCCCATTTTCCAGCTCCTTCAGCACTATTAATCCTCTAAGAAAGCAACTATATCTGCTCTCTATTTGTATTCTGAGATGTACATGAAGCCTTGGTCTTCTGCTTTGATATACAAAAGGCAAGAGTACAGACACTATTTCCCTTCCAACATTTACACATAATTTAGTTTTTCAATCCTGATGGTTAAGACTCTTTGTCTCTTTTTTTTTTCTTTCTCTAACCATATGTCTCTTAAATGGTTTTAGTCAATGTTTTTGCTCGATGTAGTTGATCATACTACTCTAGACAAAACTACACTGGCTAAAGTGATGTCCATTTCTTTCTGCTCTAAATATTTCAGCTACAATGGAACTCAATTTGCCTAGAAGCTAAAATTCTTAGATTTAATTTTTCAGCTTGTATTTATTCAAACCTGTGTGACCTTTTGATCAATTTTCAGCCTTACTGAATTTAAGAAAATAATGAAAAGGAATGCTGAAGGTTAGTTCCCCTTCTTTGACCTAAAAAGCCTTAATTCAAACCCCATGTATTGATCCTGAATGGGAAACAATTACCCATTTTAGAGCTTGTGATCCACATAACAGTTAACCTCAACAGGCACAGGCCTGTCTTGTGCTGCACAAATCCTTCACCGCACAATGAGCTTGGCTCACTGCAACAAAGCCACCTATATGGCCTTGCCTTTACCTAACAGTGCAACAACCAGTTTTCATGAGAACATCCCTTACAAATAGAGCTGTTCTCTTGTAAAGAAATTATAGTTTGAATGGCTAAAATGAAGAGCTCCTTTCCATGAACAGGATCTGTGCACTGTGGGCAAATCTGTCCGGGCTCTGGCCAATTCTGCACAAACCTGGAGAGCCCAGCATCTGAAGATTTATTCACTATCTATCTCTTCTCACTGTGCTTTATTGAAGCAGTTATCTTATTAAGTCTTTTGTTGTCAAGCTTGTCTCACCAAGATGCAGAAAGGATTCTGCACTGTCTCTGTCTTCGTCTCCCCCCTGCCACAGCTGGTACAGAACAACTTATGAACCCAAGCCTCCAAAAATTCCTAGGATACAGATTCAGTGCCTTTCTTCCATAAAATATCTCTTTACCAGTTCAAACTTTAGCTTTGTTTTCCAGTTGTCATAGTCTAAACATTATAGCTACTCTATTGTTTCACGCAATTCAATGGCCAGAAGTAATTACTATTTTGATATGATGAAATTTTGCGCTATTAATCATATTTCAGAAGGAGCTTTTTTATAGTTTTTTACTTCAGGAAGACTGAAAACTCCCAATCTTTTCACAAATAATACATGAAGCGTTTCCTTGAATATGGAAGATGACTCATTTTTAAATTATTGTTTTCTTCTGTAACATGATTTGAGATGTAATCGGCCACAAATGGGTACTGACTGTCACAGTCTAGTTTCTGCTGGATTGACTTCCACTGATTTGAATAACCCTGGGCCCTGCTGAAGCCAAATGGGTCTTCAAATGTTTAAATCATTGAAAAATCAGGCAAAGTCTATGTGCAGGGTATTCTCTTTTCCTTCCTGTACTTCCTTGCTTCTTTAATTCATACAGGGTATAGCAACATCTTTAAACATACTCTAGGTTTTCTGGTGATTAGTTCCCTGACCACAGTATTTCCTCAGGTCATATATCAACCACTGACTAGAAGTGGTAGTACAGGAGTGAGAAGTAACAGAAATATGTGGCAATGTTTGGCATCCATAAAAACCAGTTTAACATGAGTGGTCCAAACGCATAGGAAGAATTGCTAAATAAAGAATTCTCAGGTATTAGGTACAGGACACCCTTGCACAAAAAATGTTTCACACCAGGACTGAGTATTCCCTGACGGTTATAATGGCAAAGCTGGAAAGTTTTGGGACAACTCCACTGCTTCAGGAATTGTTTCATAATCCCACTTGGGAAATGGTAGGACAACTCAGGTTAATAGTAATTTTTATATCTTACTGGAACCTTGTTATTCTAACTTCATATCTTGATATATGATACGGCTGTCAGGATAGCACATGGAAAAACCAGTCCTTGTCAAACATACCTTGTAATCTTTTCACCAAATTTACAGCAAAATACTCCAATCTCTAAGGAGACTGAAACACATGCTTCAACTTCTGTTTACTTTTTTAATGAACTAAACTTTCACATGTTATTTGAAGACAGAGATATGATTGATGTCAGTCTTTCTCAGATTGGGTGTAGCACCTGAAGTATCTCCTGCTGCAATGCTCATGAATCTATTAACAGTAATGTTCACCTGACAAATATGAACTCCGAACACCGTTGCAATACACGATAAACCCTGTGGAAAGCCCAGGAAGCTCAATACTGCATAAGTGGCATCTGTGCCGTCATATGGTATAAAAAAGGGAATTAAGAGAACTCTACACTGACAATATGAGTACAAAAGCTCTAAATATCAGCAGTCATTAGTTAATAAAAAATTCAGAGTTTTGATTTGAGCCCACTGGAAGCTGGATGAAAGAAGTTATGACAGCAGGAAGAGTAGCTGTCAAAGGAGCACCAATGTGTAATGAGAGAAGACATTTCAGAAAATAGAATATGGCTCCATTTCTGCTTGTCAGGACTCATTGAAGCTGAACAGCTCTGAATTCACTGCTCAGAACGGACAGTATAGACTGGCAACTAGTAGCAACCAGCCTGACTTCAAGCTACAAATCTGCCTCAGAAGGGAATGCATGCCCAAGCACCTCCAGAGCATGGTGCCTGGTTGCATAAGCCTGCTTTCTCATGGTGATTAATATGATTGTCAAGCATTTACGAGTACTGGCACTTTGGCCCATTTACAGAGGCAAATGTTTATTATCGAAACCTGATTTCTTCTATTTTTATAGCATGTGCTGAAAAAGGAGTTAGTGCTTTCTTCTTTGGCTTGCAAAATTTATGTGTCCCTCGGAGTAAATTCATTACTTCGAAAATAGGAAAACATGAAAAGAAATACATGGAACATTTCTTAAATCTAGACAACTATAGATTACTACATATGCCAGGAAAGTGCCATTTCAGTTAAATATAGTGTAAATACAACTTTGTTTTGCATTGTGAATTTCGAGCAGAAATCAAGAAAATACATGTTCTTTTATCCCGATGATCCTTTGAAAGACCTGTCTCTAGTGAATCAGAGCTAGAGATTCTTGGAAGCTGAATGTCTACAAGCAAATGCACAGGATGTTTTCTTCTGGAAGGAAACGTCTGAGGCTAATTGGTCCAATGTGCTGAATGACATTTTACAGACACAAGATTCATATCCTAAACAATGATACAAGATAGCTCCTTCTGAAATCTCACACACATACCTGAAAAGCCTGTTGCCTTACCTAAAATCCTTTACAATCTGAGTCCTGCAACAAAACCTACTGACAGATAAAGAGCAAAACCCATGCTGATTTTGGTCCTGACCAAGCTCTAAGATCAACTTTATGTCTTGTCTCCATCATGAGTGGGCAGAGAGGAAGCTGCTCTGCATTAGGTCACAACCACACCTAGAGGCATGTGCAAATGCCATATTGGCTCTAGCCCTGTTAGTTCAGTTCTCCCACTAAGCTTTAGAAAAGCCTCCACAGAGCTACATGGTGGATTTGATTGCTAAATGTGGGTAAGTATCTCAGTTGATTAAAAGACATATTGCAATCTCATTGAATCCCAGCACTGCCATCTTCCACCCCACAGAGAAAAAGCAGATAGAGAAGCAGCACAAGCACTCTGGGGAGTCCACAGATTTCTGCCTTCTAACAAGAGGTAAAGGAAATAGTAGACTCAAACTGCAAATACTGGGTGGAGATTTGGGTAACCATATATTCTCTTTTATCTGTCATAAACAAACACAACCCAAGCAACCGTTTTGTTTGGAGACAAATAATTGTGGTTACTTTGGATTTGGAATCATTTTAAAGTATAAACAAAAGGGCCCAAGGAAGAGGGTTAGCAGTCAATAATAAACCACAAAGGATTGCAAGTTCAGAAAAGGACCCATTGGAAGTTCACATATGTCTTCTAACAAGCCTATACCTGCCGGGAAAATCTCCAGATCTCTTCATGAGCTGGTCCCAGAAATGGCCAGACACTTCAACATGAGGAGTGATGTGGTGAAGTGTGACACCCACACTCCTGAGGGATCTGGCATTCTGCAGTCAGAGCACAGCTCTGACACAACCCAGCCATGTAGCCTTGGCTCAGGCTGCTGAGGAAGTTGCAAAGCTGTGAGAAAGAGCACTGGGATGTTACGTAAAGCAGAGACAGGTAAGATAAGGAAGGTAAAATTGTAGACACAGAGATGTTGAGACAGGTCACTAGCAGCTCCAGGAGGAGAGTTCAAAAGGAAAAACATGAACCTTGGAAGGTATAAAACCTTAAAGGGAAAACCAAGGATCTGGCAACTCAGCACCACTGCGGACATGCTCTATGGAGCATGACTGATGACTGATTACCAGTGGCAGCTCTGTGGTGAGCTCACTAACAGTAAGCTGAATAGCACAGTAATCTTTGCTATCTTGTATATGTGTTATCCTTCAAATAACAATTCTATACTTATAAGTTGTGTATATCTTATTTGCAAAGTCTCTTTGCATATGGTAAATGGTTCCTGAACAAAGTGACCTGGAAAATTACAACTAACACAAAGAAAATGAGCAATAAAACAAAATTTAGGGTAAGGAATAGGCACAACTGAAAACAAAGAAAATAAAATATGACATTGCATAAGAGATGGATGTGTGCCTACAGCCTATTTAGTAAAAGCTACCAAGAGAGAGATCGTTGTGCCTCCCTGCTGTGCAAGTTCTCTGCAATACATGATATTTATTTAAAAATAAGTATGTCCCATCAGGAGGTGGATTTCCGATGAGGACCAATAATATCAAATAAATTCAGCATTGTGCTTCAGCTGTTCACATACATGAATTGTATTTATGCACTACAGTTGCAGACTGGTGTCATTGTAGTTCATACTTTGCTAACTAGATGACTTGAATGTTGGTGGTAGTCTAACCACAGCAGAAAAGAGGGGTTTTTTTCCCAGTGAAAGCAGACAAATTCTGCCTACTTCCATACGCTGAGCACCACGATACTGCAGCCAGGCTTCTGCAAATGTTTGAATAAAGCTTTCCTCGTTATATCTACACTGCAGATAAACTGTTTTGCTCAAAGAGGGCAAAGATCACCAAAAAGAGTCACTTAAAATAAACCACTGAATGCAGCTGAGGATACTGCTGACCCGTAGAAGAAGGCTGGCAGGAAAGGCTTTTAAGATAAACTGCTGGAGCAGAAAATGACCCCAAGGAGTGAATGCCACAGTGATAGAGAGAGAACCAGGTGCCACTTCCTGTCCTAAACCTGTGGCACAGGAAGGAGTCAGGCTCTTTCACACTTTCAGAAGGGTCAATATGAAGCCAGGATAAATCTTGGGTTGCAGCCCTAAGCAAAAGGTTTGTAGGATCATGGCATCAAGAAGAAAATAGTAATGATCAGCAAATCTTAGTACCAAAAGAAACTGTGCAAGTAAGATGAAAAACAAATGAATGTCAAAGAATGGCTAGAATGACTGAATGACTGATGAAGCCAGAATAGTTGAAAATGGTCCAGACAGTATGATTTCCTTAAACAGACAAACCAAACCCCAATCTATTCTATGTCAGGGTGTATTTAATAACTGCCCCAATTTCCCTTCGCCAGTAATCTAACTGCACTGATTCTGCACAGTGATTTGCCACAGTTCTTTCTCTTCCATCTTTGGACCTGGGTCTGACTTAGTGTTCTCCAAACACTTCCCAGCAAAAGCTGGGATCCGGCACTCCTTCCTTGTTCTCTTTAGCTAGTCAGCCCTCCCTGACATTGCTTTGTTAAATTCCCATGTTTTCATTTAGTCCTTTCTCACATCTTGTAGGTTACAACCTGCTGACCTCTTCAGCTAGTTGGATAGGATGATGAAATACTCTGGAAACAGTGAAAGTATTGCTTTAGTGATAATTTCTGTCTGGCACTTTCTACTAAGAAAGAAATGAATTCATAATAGCACTGTTTTCTCTGTAAAACAAACCCATTCTCTGATACAAGAGTTTAATTTTCTTTGGCAAGCAGGCAGGAAGAAATATACTCATTTAAATTTGGGTTCTTATGAAATAAGAAGTTTTTAAAATGAGCCATATTTTATGTTTTTCTCTCTTCCACTGCTTTCTGTTATTCCTCACTCACCATTTCAATTCTTGTTAAGTCGTCACTTTGCATTTTTTCCCTATGGAATGACAGCAGGGCATGCTGCTTACACTGGCTAGACAGATGCCTACCCCAGAGAGAAAGCATATCAGCTTCTGGACTGCACAGCCTGTACCAATGTGGTATGTGTCCTTGACATCAGATCTTTGGCATTAATGTATGTAGGTGACAAGCTCGTTAGCAAGTCAGATGGTGCAGAAGTTATGCAAGTCAAGAAACAGCCAAAGAGCTAATTTTACCACCTGAAAACAAAAACTTCAGTTCTGGTTCCTGTATTAAAATTCGTCTGATAATCAAACTTGAACCAAGTCCCTGCAGCAATATTTAAATGGCTAAACCCAGAAGTACTGAAAAATACAGTTTAGCCTGATTTGAACAATATTAAACAGGAGCCGAATTACTGCTATTGAAGTGTCTAGAGCACCAGCGTAAATACAACTTTTGCTGTGGGAGGTGATATGTCTTCGTAAGGTTTTGCTGTTCCAGAGCAGCCTTGGAGGAATGTTTTGCAGGGCTGAAACTAAAGAGATGCAGTTAACCTTCCTACACCAGCATATAAGTCACCAAGAAGAATGAAGTTTCTTCCCTGCCAGCATTCAAGCTGCCAGGGTAACTGCATTAATCCTATCCTTACTTTTCTGCTCAAAAGTCCAGAAAATACTATTATGCCATCATGGGTCCTCATTCCCACCTTCACTCCTGATAAGTTCACCCAATGCAATATCTCAGCCAAGTCTTCACATTTCTCAAAAGAAAGGAAGACGACAAGATCATCCAAAGCTCTTCTGAGGGGCTGTTATGACAAAGTGCAAGTGATTATATGATATGTAAAAGAACTTAAAGCAAAAGGTTAAAATCCATACTCAGAGTAACTTTGGATCAGGAGAGATTCCAGCATATATAGTGACCTTACTGTAGATTAATGCAGTTTGAACACTGAGATTTCAGCTCAGCCACCACCAGTTTGGTTGAAGATACCACACTTACATAGACATGGTGTTAGATCCGTCTGATTCACCATTGCAAAAGTATGCAATGTAGACATCTGCAATTGCATTGGACTTGCACATGTTGGAACAAGTCCAGAGGAGGGCCACGAGGATGATCAGGGGACTGGAGCACCTCCTGTATGAAGACAGGCTGAGAAAGTTGGGGCTGTTCAGCCTGGAGAAGAGAAGGATCCATGGAGACATAGCAGCCTTCCAGTGTCTGAAGGGGGACTACAAGGATGCTGGGGAGGGACTCTTCATCAGGGACTGTAGTGACAGGACAAGGGGTAACGGGTTCAAACTGAAACAGGGGAAGTTTAGATTGGATATAAGGAAGAAGTTCTTTAGTATGAGGGTGGTGAGGCACTGGAATGGGTTGCCCAGGGAGGCTGTGAATGCTCCATCCCTGGCGGTGTTCAAGGCCAGGCTGGACAGAGCCTTGGGTGACCTTAGTGTGAAGTGTCCCTGCCCATGGCAGGGGGTTGAAACTAGATGATCTTAAGGTCCCTTCCAACCCTAACTATTCTACGATTCTATGATTCTATGTTACTGTTTCTAGAGGTGAAATAAGTTCTTCTGCAGTGTGACTTCTCCCAGCTAAAGTATGCACACAAAATGTTTCAGACAACTTAAGCCTTGCAAGTGCATCCATTTCTCTCTACTGACTATCAGAGGAGTCAAGGCTGACTACATCAGATAGTTGTCTACATTACTTTTCTCTAAAATCAGGTGTGATCAACCCCATCTTGGAGTCCATGGAACACCTCTGGGACATCCACCACACGCAGTCAAAAACTTGACACCTCTGTCAATGGAGAATTGGAAGGGGATTTGTATAGTGGCTTTGTTTCTCATTTCCACTAGGAAAGCAGACAGCTTCAGGTTTTGTCTTGCTTATGCCACAATCAGCCAGCACTATCTGTGTGCCATGGCAAAACACACTGTCCCAGCTTACTGCCAGTTGCAGAACGTGCGGATGGCACATTTTCAGGCTTCAGAGACATTATACTGCAAATTTTAAAGAGCAAAGATTTGGCACAGTTCTCATTTCATCCCAGCTGATTCTCTCCTCCTGAGACACAGGTAGGTTGTCAGCCTTCAAGTGAGATGAGATCCATTTAAAGAGTGTGACATTGCAGGTGTCAGAAAAATCTCAGATTCTACTTGAAACCAACATTTTTAATTACATTTGGCATTCCCATGCATATTGCTGTCACTTCTCTACCACTGATGGCAATAGGCTAGGGAATGTCCAACATAATTAAAAACTTTCATTCTTAATATATTCCATGACTTTTATGTATCTTCAAACCTTTGGACTCCTGTGTAAAGAAACTATAGGAGTCTGACACCTCAAGCATCACTTACAAAGTAAGATCCTGCCCAAGTATTGCCGAAAAGTGATTGCCAAAACAAAGCACCTGGAAGCAGCTGGCTTTATTCCCCCATCCCTCTACAGAGCCAGAATCCTCTTCCAGGAGTAGCTGCTTAATTTATCACATCTACTTTTGAAACCAGGACTGGAGGACATGTAATGGCATTGGTGATGCTCTCTGCCTTCTTCAGAATAGCGCTGTGGTTAGGTCACTCGCAAAGAAAGTGGAAAACATATTTTAGGCTCTCTTGCAGCTGATGGGTTTCAAGCTTCTCCAGCAGACAAACACAACGATAGGTTCAAGTTTCTCTTCATCCCTCTTGCCAAAGCCGAGTCACCCTAAAACCAAGGCAGTAGGAGTCATGGGATCAAAAGATGAGCAAATAAGGAAGATGCCAGTACTGTGACATTGTGAATAGGGCACTCATTTAGGAGAGGGTAGGAATGAGTGGTTCTGATCCCTGCTCACAGACATTGTACAGCTAACAATCAGACGCAAAAAATAGCATGATCCAGAGTGCAGAGTGCTGAAGTTTTCATGCTCCTTTTTGAAGACCAAATCAGCAGCAAAGATTTTCAAGGCTATCCTAGATTAGCTTCAGTAAAACCTCTTCAAAACATATACTGAAGTGTTCAATTCCTCCACCATCTTCAAAACAGAAAACTGACAATCTTCTACAATACAATATTTCTCTCTGAGAAAAGCTTCAAATCCTTAGGATACATATTGCAATTTGGTGTCTGACACTAACTCTTCCTGTTCCATGGGACACCTAAAGGAGAAATCATTTATGGTTGCTGAAAGTGAGTGCAAATATAAGCTCTATGTCTGATCCCTTCCTGAAGTAATTTATTAGTGAGATGACCTGCAAGATCAAATGTCACTACAGTATCACACACAAGTTCTTCTTACAATGAACTAGGAAAAAAGATAAATTGGAATGGCAGTTCAACACATCGCTACTGTCCCATAATGTGACCTTCATGCAGCAAAATTTTAGAGTAGCCTTAACTTCAGTATTGAGTCCTGACCAACAGTACAACTGCACATTTTGCCTGCAGCATTTCTAAGATAGTGAGTCAAAGAACATCTGTTATCACACATCCATCTGGTAAGTGAAACTCGTTCTTTAGTATGAAGAACTGTATTAAAGATGAATCAAGGCATTTGAGAACATTTAGCCATTGCACTGTCAGGTTTCTGCAGTTTCTCTTAAATCTGTCAAAGAAATCTAAATTCAACTGGAATTGCTGTATTCATACTTGTGATGAAGGTAAAAGTTCCCTCCATGCCATTGATCTGTGAACCTGCAGACATCACATGTTCTATTATTTCCTGTTCTTGCAGTTTGGTGCAACAAATGCTGTCAGGTGTCTGCTGTCTTGATAATATAATGGTTCACATGATATAACTTCAAAGAGAAATAAACAAAGAAATTTGTTCAACAATGCTCTAGAAGGATTTATTTCATATGTGTGATTCGCAGTCACCCTAGGTCTATATCCACAAAACTAGACAAACAGTCCTAGTCTTCTTTTCATCAACTTTAGGGGAGAGCTGTCATTGAGCACTAAGAGATCTCATCAGAAGACTGGTGCTTTACTGGGCTGCTTTAACCTCATAGAATCATAGAATAGTTAGGGTTGGAAAGGACCTTAAGATCGTCTAGTTCCAACCCCCCCGCCATGGGCAGGGACACCGCACACTAAACCAAGCCACCCAAGGCTCTGTCCAACCTGGCATTGAACACCGCCAAGGATGGAGCATTTAGCACTTCTTCAGGCAACCCGTTCCAGTGCCTCACCACCCTTACAGTAAAGAATTTCTTCCTTATATCCAATCTAAACTTCCCCTGTTCCAGTTTGAACCCGTTACCCCTTGTCCTGTCACTACAGTCCCTGATGAAGAGTCTCTCTCAAGCATTCTTGTAGGCCCCCTTCAGATACTGGAAAGCTGCTATGAGGATTGGAAGGCTGCTATGAGACAGAACCAATGGCAAGACAGCCCCTGCATCTCCATGGTGGCCATGGTTCCTTCATCCTTCCTTCAGTATGGCCAGTTCTTCTTCTTCATCTGACACATGGACATTTTCACCATGTGCCTCAGTCTTTCTCATCTCCTAAATCCACCACCACCGTAGGTCATCACGTCTTCTTGCTTCACAAGTGGGATGTGCAAAGCACCCTGTGCAGCCAGTGCTATACAACAATGGGGATATGCCCCAGTCTTCCTTTAAGACTTAAACACCACTGTTGCATCAAGATTAAAGCATTTTAAAACTTTCATTGTTATTTTTTCTAATTTGCAATGCACACGAAGCAACCACCACAGCAGCAGGTTGTAGAGTTAAGCAATCACCTTTTCCTTTCTTTTGTAGCAAGGAAGATATCAGGTACCTCAGGCCAGATTCAGTCCCCTGAACATAGGCCTGACCACCATTAGAGATGTGTTTCAGTGTGGCACTTCACTTTCCATTGCCATTCCAGGAGGATGTTTGAGGTAAAAGTTCCCTGCAGATGTCTTGGAAATTTAATGTATCTGAAACGGCCATAAACAAACATGTTTAAGCAGCTGAATGCAGCCTTTCACTTAGGACTCAATTTGAGACTAACATCTAAATCACAGTTTAGAAGGGGAATCAGATCATATAGGCAGGACATCTGCTAAAAGTAATACCATGCCAGTTGTGGGTATTCCTTTCCTGAATCTTTGGCTAATAGCTACCAGTAAAAGTGTTGACTTCATTTCCATGTGGTGTTGCTGTTCTTTGAACTGTTTCAGAATGCATGTTTTTTTGAAGCTTGTTGTTAAGTCTGTATCTTAGAATCATAGAACCGTTTGGGTTAGAAGGGACCTTAAAGATCATCCAATTTCAATCCCCTGCCATGGGCAGGGACACCTTCCATTAGACCAGGTTGCTCCAAGCCCTGTCCAACCTGACCTTGAGCACTGCCAGAGATGGGGCAGCCACAGCTTCTTTGAGCAACCTGTGCCAGTGTATCTTTAGGTGTATTTAAGTACTCAAGCCCCTTACAGCACTGGGTGTTCATGTCGAGGTGCTGGCAGCAGAGCTGTGTGGCAGCCTCCGTAAGGAGAGGCTGGGGCTGCTCCACATTGGACATGGCCAGTTCCAGTGGCTCCAACCAACCCACCACAGGGCACAGCTGAGACCCTCGGCCAAGGTGGTGCCTCAGGGAAACAGATTTAAGAAAGGGCAAAAATGCCTGACAGAGAGAGGATCTGGGACCACAAAGGAGCGAGGAACAGCCCTGCAGACAGCCAGATCAGAGACCCATACTGACAAAGTCAGTGAAGGACTGCATCCCATGGCAGGGACACCACCCTTGAGCAGGGGAACAGCGTGAGGAAGAAGGAGCAGCACAGATGAGCTGTTATGAACTGGCTGCAGCCCCCATTCTTAATCCCGCTGCACCCTGGGACCAAGAGAAGGTAGAGGACAAAGGAGAGAAGTTGAGTTTGGGACGAAGGGAGAAGGGGGGAAGGTGGTTTAGTTTTTGTCTTTTTCTCACAAGTCTACTCTGTTATTAATTTGCCATAAATTAAATTAATCTTCCCCGAGGGGAGTCTGCTCAGTATGTGACAGTAACTGGAGTGAGCTCTCTGTCCTTATCTCAACCTGGGCTTTTCATCTTATTTTCGTCCCTTGTCCTGTTGAGGATGGGGAGTGTTTATAATGAATCATAGCTATACCAGCTTCATTTAGGAAATTCATCTTAGCATAGATATGGTCAAATCATGATCAACAGGGCAAGTACCAGTCCTCAAATTACAGTGCCTATTTGCAGTTGCTAAAAATGGTTCTATATGTAGCAAAACTAGTTTCATGCATGTTCCACAGACTGCCCTGCTATAATTATAGTTTGATATATATTCCTGGTCCCACCTTCCACAGAGCTGTTTTACCCACACCATGCAGGCTTCTGGCCCTTGAGCTGTCTCTGGTTCCCAGGCACTGTACTCACAGCCCCTCTGATTCCTTTCCCCCACTTTTGCCCGTGTCCTCCAGCCCCTAGCTTCCTTTTCTATCCTAGATTATCCTCTTCCCCAGCTGTGCTGCACTGCAGCCAGGCAGACCTGTGCACAGGGCTCCTGGTCAGCCAGAGTCCAAAGCAAACAAATAACTGCTCAGATTACATAGCCAGTGCAGGCATTTGAATGGGTGTTTGCCAGTGTGGGCTTTGACTCTGATGTCTTTCCTCTACTCAACCACTGCTTTTTTTGACATTTTTAAGAGCTTAATATGTTTGAGACTTCATTTCAGTAAAATCTGGGGAAATCGGACAGTGACTTCAAAACCTATTTGTGGTGGGAGAAATGAGTGAGAGAGAGAGAGACGGAACAATCACAATAAAAAAGAGAGCAGGCTAACAGCCTATTGAGCTATGAGTCTTTTCATCTTTAATGCAGAGGAAATACCTGCAAAGACTTCAGAGACAACAGGTGCCATCACATACCATTTCATCTTGATATAAACAGCATGAAACTGTAAAGTTTGTGTATTTGTACCTGTGACTCCTGCCATCTGCTCATGAGATGAGGCTGGAGCATTATATGCTGGGACTGCATATCACATTATGAAACATTACACGCAGTGACCTTCAGTCTCCAGGGGCCACACTTCAGTTATTAAAGATGAAAGAGGCAGCAGTCTTCTCTGGTTGAGTCCTGGCATTAGATCTCTCTGTGTAAGGGATTAATATTATTTTTTACATTATTTTCTGTAGCTGTTATGTATGCATTATGTCAGCTTAGAGGAATCATTTTCTTAAGAAATATCTGAACCATGCATCCAAACCTTGTTGAAAGAACAAATTTGAAAGTTACTTTAAAATGCATTCAAGAGTCTTTTATGCTAGGGTGAGTAAATAATAACCTTACCACCAAGGCTTTGTTGGGAATCTATTAAAATATGTAACTGTCATCATAGTGCTTCCTCCTTTGCATTTGAGCCAAGAAACTATCTGTGCCCCTTAGCCAACTCATCATGCCTTCTCTACACAAGTATCTTTTTTCCTTCTGAAATGGGAAAGCAAGACTACAAATAAGAACATACTGTATTTTTATTGGCACTCTATTTCTATTAAATGCTGTCTGCAACTATTAGTGCAAAAAGTTTTTCCACCAGTAAGGCCAGTAGGAAACTGGACATCTGAGATGCTTACTCTCCCCAAGCTTCCTCAGGCCAGTCATAGAATCATAGAATCGTAGAATAGTTAGGGTTGGAAAGGACCTTAAGATCATCTAGTTCCAACCCCCTGCCATGGGCAGGGACACCTCACACTAAGGTCACCCAAGGCCTCATCCAACCTGGCCTTGAACACCGCCAAGGATGGAGCATTCACAACCTCCCTGGGCAACCCATTCCAGTGCCTCACCACCTTCTCAGTAAAGAATTTCTTCCTTATATCCAATCTAAACTTCCCCTGTTTCAGTTTGAACCCGTTACCCCTTGTCCTGTCACTACAGTCCCTGATGAAGAGTCCATCCCCAGCATCCTTGTAGGCCGCCTTCAGATACTGGAAGGCTGCTATGAGGTCTCCACGCAGCCTTCTCTTCTCCAGGCTGAACAGCCCCAACTTTCTCAGCCTGTCTTCATACGGGAGGTGCTCCAGTCCCCTGATCATCCTCGTGGCCCTCCTCTGGACTTGTTCCAACAGTTCCATGTCCTTTTGATGTTGAGGACACCACAACTGCACACAATATTCTGCCTCGCAGGCTCAAAGGCTCCATATCGTTCCGAGGCGATACTCCAAGTGAGGTCTCACGAGAGCCCTCACTCAGTCCTTAAAATCCTATGGATAGATATATCTGTATTGAAGAACTTAATGTTGTGGGGAGAAAAAATGTTATATAATATACAGGAGATACGATTCTTACAGTACTGTTCTCAGTACTGCATACTTAATGCTCATTAACAACAAGATACATCTGCTCTGGAGAAGAACCAGGGTAGCACAGCTACATACTCCTGCTTTCCAGGCTAGCGCAGACGGCTCCACAAAGCGTGCCTTGTGCTGCACAGTTGTATCCTGAGAATCCCAGTCAACAGAAAAGGGAAAGACATTTGGCAGCTGGTTAGAAGTTAGTAATCCAGCCTGTCTCACTGTAGAAATGTGTACCATACATACCGCAGTGTGAGACCCCTTCCCCAGTTCTTGCCAAAATGCAGGACAAACTCTGTTCCATGGTGACTTGACAGATGTCGCAGAAGTGCAAAATAGGAACCGGTTCTGCAAACTGCCCCAGAACTCATAAAGTGGGTCTAGACACAAAGGGACCCCACTTGCCAATCCCATGGGATTTTAATGTCTCAAAGACATCCAGCTGAGTTAGACGTATACTCTAGTTTGCACTTTTTCTAATTGTTCCAATTCTCTCCTCCCATCAGAATTACAGATTTCTATTTCTTGAAGGGCTGGTGAGACCTTAAAGAAATTAGGAGAGATTACAGAGAAAGTTTCATTGCCCATTGAGCAATTTATATGGTTTCTGCATCAGGCTTAGAAATGGGAGTTGAGGCTGAAAGGCTGATTTTATCAAACACCAAACAATCACTGCGTTGTGAAGTGTCCTGTTCCTTTCATGTCATTGACAAAAAGGAGAGCAAGTCCCCTGGGATCCTGAAAGCAAGCCTGGGCTAGTAAACAACCTAGGAGATGTGAAATGAAATACACATAGAAGTGAGTTCTACCCAGAAGTGCTCCGTCTTCACCCACGTGCTCTGCAGTCAGAGTACCTGGCTGTTGTGAGCAAGGCAGTGAGATATTATTTTTGAAGACAAGTCAGAAATATTCTTCCTGCCTCCTGTTTTCTCCTTCCTCCCAAACATAGGAGCAGAAGAGGAGTGTCCCTGATGCACAATGCCTTGAAGTGCTGCTTTTGTGGCGCTTCAGCCTGTGCGACTTGTGTTGCGCAGGGCTGCGCCTAGAGACACAGACTAGCTTGGAGGGCTAGCAACAAATATGTCAGCATTGTAATCAGGCATGAGAACACTGAAATAACTGAAAGAACTGTGCTGGTTTCACGTGCTGAAGGAAATATAAACTATACATAAAAGCTAATTTAGTTTGCAAAAATTCTTTTAACGTCACAAGATATTGTTAGGCACTGTATGGTGTTGGTCGTTGCACAGGCGAAGTATTTTAAATACGATTTTCATCTTTTTGATGTCCTTGAAAACCCTCATATATGAACTCCACTTGCATTGTTTCCAATCATTCTGGTCCAGGAAAAAGGAAAAGCTCTTCAAAGAAAGATAGAACTGTAAATAAGGCATAGAAGCAAGCAATTCCCAACAAATCTTGAAAAGAGGAAAACTGTGGAAAGAAGTTCAGTGCAAAATATATTGCAGCATTAAACCACTGCACTGAATAGAATCATAGAATCATAGAATAGTTAGGGTTGGAAAGGACCTTAAGATCATCTAGTTCCAACCCCCCTGCCATGGGCAGGGACACCTCACACTAAACCTCTTGATACAGTTCTATCTGCCTATTCTGTACATTTTAAACAACTTACCTCATCTCATGCTTTTTTTAAGAAGAAAAGGAAAAGAGAGGCTTATTAAGAGCATTTTGTATTCATATTTCCTGTCACTACTACAGGCTCTGACACAACTGCCATCACACTGAAACGTTGGTACAGGATGCAACATGCCACATAATGAGGATGTTTCCCTTTTGTTTCCAGTCCTTTTCAGAATGCCACGAGACAGATGCATTTCCAGCACATGTGCAGGCTGTGTGGCATGCCATCAAACAGCTTCTGCACAGTTTGGGTTTTCATCACTGAAGCACTTATTTTGGTTTCTATTTTGAAATGTGTTTCTTTCTCAGTCTATGTCAGTCACCATTACAAACTGACAGGTGCATGGAGCAAATGCCAGCTCTGCGCTTTGCCTAAGGTCAATCTTTCTAAGTGCTCTACCTTTGTCAAACTATCTTATCTCTTATCATCCTTCCTGGGACAGGTGTAGAGCCTCCAGTAACATGTGAATATTTTGTCTGTGTGTGAGCATGAACTGTTTAAAGTCTATAGATTCCTTTAATTATAATTAGATAACTCGATACACCAAAGGACAACAGGTGAAATAAAGAGGTAAAGAGGCTACAACAGACATGAATGGGGTACGACAGGCTGGGTCCTTTCAAGGTTCAAATGGGGGAAAATGGGGAATGTGCTCAGTCTAAATTTGGGATAACTAATTCAAAATTTGCCTACCTATTTTAGCTTCTGCTGCATATAAATTACTATATATTATTCATAATATTTCCTTCATTATGATTTGATCTTCCCACTCGACTCTTAATAAGTCTTGGTTTTAATTAGGCCACCTGCAACTGGTAATGTAATAGAGGCACAACCTTAAAACTAAGAATTCAAAACAGTAAGTGCAGCCTCATGTGAAGAAACTTACCATGACAAATAATTTCACATTATTGTTTGAAGCTTTGCATTTCTGTAATGTGATAAGTGAGAATAATTTCCTCTTGCTGTAATTCTTATAGGTCATAACGTTCATTTAATACAGAATTTAATAGAACAGAAAGTGCTCATGTAAGGGGAAAAGATTAGAAAAAGAGGTATGCAGCATGCATTTCAATGAAACCTTTCCCACACATCTATTTTAGCTATTGCAGGCCACCTGTTAACTAAATGCCTCATTTGACTAGACACGAGTATTGTGTACCATTGTGGCTGTGCCACTTTAGATACTAAGGAAGAGTGACACCTGTCATTCACATCCTTGGCTTGACAGAAGATGGTTGGTATATCAGTGGGAAAGGGTACACTGCTGAATTGTCATTTGTTATTTAAAGGCACAATAGCTATTACATTTCTTGTTAAGACATTCAAGGGGTACCCTAATGATGTGTAAGTAAAGCCTAAGCAGCACATTTGGATTCATAATGATTCACCACAAACCAGCATGCTTCAAAAATAAGGAATTTGTTTGAAAAGACGCTCCATGCAAACTAAGGCTAGTGAGCTCAGCCCACATTACAAAGTAATCTTGTTTCAGTTGAGTAAACAAGGATCCAGACATGAATAACAAGAATTCATGAATAACAACAATTCATGAATAACAACAATTCATGAACAGTATTCATTAACTATCATCCACAAGTTGATAAAATATAGCTGCATCTCTAAATGTTTCTGAAAATACATAATTTAGCAAAAACATTTAATGATCCACTGGGGTTTGCATTTTGAATCGTCTTTCTCTAAAGGAAGAAAGTCTTTTTAACTCCATGGTTTACTCATAAAAGAATTATCTTTAAAACGTAATGAGAACATGCTATGTACTAAATGTATTTCTTCTTATTTAATAACAAATTTTAAAGTACAAAATTTGGGAGAATGCAAACATGAAACAAAACAAAACTATGCGATAATGTAAGGTTTTGAGAGGCCATGCTAATTGGATTGAATAAGCAGAAATGTTTTATGTAAGATAAGCCTTTTTCAGTATCAAGTTCCACTGCTGACAGATTTTAGTTTCCAAAGCTGTTTCTTACTTCCATATCACATCATTGCATGAAACTGTGGCAATTAATTTGAAATTTTCCTTCTGCTGTCTTTTAATTACATGAAAGAAAACTATCAATATGCTTCCTATCACTCAATAATTAGAGCTGCTAATGTTTCTAGGTTTTCTTGCGAAATTACTGTGTGATTACTTCTCACTCTAGCAGAAGAATGTAAATATATTCTACTGTGAGTCTGCAGCAAGTCAGAAAATTTGACACAATATTGTGCAGCTATTGCAAGGCTTGGAAATATATTAAATCATTTTCTTTACCTCTGTGCCTGAAAATTGTTTCTACAGTTAACATTCTGGCTGAGCACTGCATGATTTCCCTCCTACTCATGCCTTTCCCCAGTCCAGAATCACTGCATTTCCTGACTGTTCCCCCTTTAAATCTGTTACAAGTTCAATAAAAGTCTGTGAGATGCTGCTTCAAGCCCTTCAAATATGCTTCAAGATGTGCCAAAGTTTGCCTAGACTTGGCAAATCAAAGCATCCTTACTGCCTCATGAACTGAAAAACCTGGCTCAAAAGTCCTCCAGAGACCTATTATCTGTGGATCACTGACACAATACACCAGAATAGCTTTCAAGGAACCATTCGGGTCAGCAGTGTCGCTTTGTACACAGCACCTGGGGAATCTTTAATCTATCACTCATTGACACAATCCAGAACGATTCCAGACTACTCAGGCTTTCCTTAGAGAGCATTAAGGCAATAAATCTGTACAACCTCCTAAACTCAGCCTTCTAAAAATCCTTATTGAAGACTTCAGCTAAAATTATTGATGAGTCTGTGGATGACCAGTTTTCTGTGTGATGTAACTTGCTTTAAAGTATATGCTTGCCTCAACGTAATTCTGTATACCGCTCTGGAGACCAAGAACTATGTTACTTTCTAGGAGTAATTAAAAGATGTCCCAGGATTTTGTGTCCCTTATTCACTACCCACATGAGCTCTAAGGGTACTGCCATAAATAACTTGCCAAGACTCAGGAGCACCAACAGCGTATTGATGACCTGACCAGCCTTTAATTATCTTTCTCTATAGATGTGACTCTCATTCAACTCCTGCTCAGGTTTTTGCTAACACACGAGGCCTGAGGTATGCTGTTAGGTCAAAGTGACAGCAACATGTAGGCAGGACATGGTGGTCAGAAAGGGCTGAGGGTCCTTACACAGCCACTGCGCCCTGCAGTTTGCTGTCTCCTGCAGCCACAATCCTTGCATATTGGTTGACTGGCCCCTTAGCTTTCTTCAGAATCTGCTAACTCACAGAAATGGGATAGACCAAACCTCCAAGCTGGAGGGTATCAATACATCAGCCTACCAAAACAGTTTATGAAGCGGATCCCACAGCAGATGGACTGCTGAGGGTTTCATGCTTCCTGGTGTGGTACAGGGGATCCCTGCACTGTAACGGAGGAGGAAGGATGAGCACTCTCACCATTGGCTAGGCAACTATTTTGCTCCTAAGTGCACAAGTTACAAGTTGTGAGTTATGAACTAGAGAACTTGTGAGTTAGAAATGTCATGAATTACATGATGAATTAGTGAATTCACATGTTAAACTAGCATGTACAAAGGACATTGAGCCCTTGTAGCTGTGTTTGTTTTTCTTTCTTAGCGAGTTCATAAAATAAAGTTTCATTTACAGAGTACTTTGTCATGTAAATTTGAGAGATCCAGACCAACAGTGACAGCAGTGATCCTCCAGGGGTTAACTGCCCATGCTTAAGGTCTGCCCTGATCTGGTGCAGCCACGTAACCTGGGATCCAGTTTCACAGAAAACAGCCAAGTTGTGAAAAAGGGTCATGAAAAATCACCCCTGGGGCCCCCTCTGAGGTGGGACTGGCACTGAGCTCCTCTGGTGCTTGCTGGAGGCACCTTGTAGCTCTGCCTGTGTCCAGCCTTGTGTCCTGATGGTCTTGATCATGACCCTGACTTGTCTCCTGGACTTCCCAGCAGGACCGCAGACCTGCCTTGTGGCTACAGATCTACAGGGCACTGGGCTGTCCCACTCATATCTACAGCCCAACCCCACTCGCCCATCAGCCCCCTTCTTCCCAGCCCTGGCATAACCCAGAACAGGAATACTTGCAAGGTCCTAGGGAATAACTGAAGGGTTGGGATTAGGCAGGAGCATTGTCAGAAAGGACACAACTGCTTCCACCATCTTTTTCCCCGTGATGCTGGGTAAAGGCAGCATCTTCCTCATATCACATGCTAATCTGTTGTGAAGGGGTTGTAACAAAATACAAAAGTCTTGGGAGAAGTCTAAACAGAGGTGAAAAATCTAATCCTATCCATAATAGGGTATAGCAAAGAGAGAGGATGGTGAATTGGTTTGCTAAATACCTTAAATGTCTTCATATCTTGGCTAGAAATGTGAAACTAAAGGAAAAGAGTTGGAAATCTTACTACATGATTAAGGACATGACTAAATATTCATAGCATATATTTTGTGGAAAATCTCACGACTCACTTGTCAATGTTAAAGGATATAGCTTTTTCACTAAGAGCATGCAAATAAAGAGAAGTCACCGTGTGTACTCAGTACCAAGTTAGCATCTTGGAAAGCCAGCATATGGAGAAAGTTGAGCCAACTGAAGGGAGGTTTATTCCAGGTTAAGAAAATAAAAGAGTGTAGGTACAGCCACAGCCAATTAAAGACCAGGAAGACTGCACTCCCTTGGAGATTTTATCTGAAGAAGGCGGAAGTAAGATGGGAAATCTCAGCCTCCTGATTGACTAGGGAAAGAAACCTAGCAGGATAGGCTTGTCATACACAAGTTAGGGAAATATGGCCTTGCTCAATCTCCTACTGCATGATGTAAAACTAGTTGTACAATCGGAGGCTAGGTAGCAGCTGACAGTAGATAACTGTCCAAAATAAATGGATGTATTGAGGTTCAACTGTAGTCTGTCCTGGCTTTAGCACTGGCAACATTTTTATTAAGAGTCCGAAGATTAAAGGGGAAGGCTTCCTATGCTCTTTTTAACAAGTATCTTGGCTAGCATCATGACTGTTCAAATATTCTTAACAAACAAAGAATGATCTATTGACAAACAGGAAACAAGTCGCATGCTTCTATTCTTAGCAATAATTGACTGCACAAATGCGGGATGTACAATATTTGATTTAGGTAGAAATTGATCTTAGGGCATAGTGGATCACAAACTGAATGTGAGTGAACAATGGCCTACTCCCAAGAAGAAGATAAAGAGACATGTCAGGATTTATAATTAGGAATATGGGAAGACAAGCGACATAATCTCCTTGCTCTCTCTAGCATGGATTAGGTTTCAGATGGAATATGGGATTCTCTTCCAGGCCCAGAACTTCAAAAGAGTTGTAACAATCTAAGCATAAAATGTAAAAAGTCAAGAAAAATAGAAAATCGTAACTATTTAATCAAATAGGATACAACTAACTGGGGGACACAACAACAACTTTCATGTACACTGAAAGGAATTAAATACTCTGTTCTCTGCCCATGATACACAGGACAAGAAGTAAATGGCTTAAGCTGCAGCAATAAATTTTTGTGGTAGACAGTGGGAAAACCTTAATAACAGTGAAAGAGCAAAGCCCTTGAACAGGTTGCATGGGGATGTTCTGAAAACCTCCATACTGGAAACACACCAAAAAGGGTTACACATATGATTTTGTCAGAAGAGATATATGTTATACAACACATCTTGGATGTGGCAGGTCATTCTAGCCTTTTCTGACAATAAGAAATAAAGTACCACAAAGCTGCAGTGCAAAACTATATATTCAGTTATTCTTTTTCTCATTGTTGTAGCTCTTTATTTGTATTACAAAAGCAGCATTTGTCATGATGATGTTTGCTCAGTTTTCATTTATTTATGATCTTTCTCCAAAGTCTATTTCTTCCCTTAATGAAACAGGAATTGTTTAAAAAATCATTACATAGTTTAAAGGATTATCAGAAACATAACATACCTGATAATTAAGTAAGCTATATCTTTACACTCAATAGGAAGACTTTCAACAATAAATTAATAAGCATTTATCAGATTCAGTATTTAAAGTCCCAACAAGAGCACAAGTATATTTTATACCCTCGTAACCTTAAAGCTGTATATCAACATTATTAGGTTATATATTGTGTATATTCTCAGTATGGTTTCCTCAGCAACTATATTTTGGGTAGCTTTGCTATGGCAACCAAAGATGATTGCTTATTTTACTGTTTCAATTAATAATCCATGGCCTGAACCATTAAAGCAATAGTTAGATAATACATCTACAAAAGGCTAAATAAACATATGTTACACAAGTGCAAGCCTTCTGTAAGAGTTATTTCTCTGGTGTAGGAATAATACATAAGTACATCACTAATTAGACTCTGTATTTCAGTGCTTAAAATAGAAACACTGGGCTCAATTCTAGCCTTATACAGAGGAAGGCACAATAGTGGGTTTTGCAATGTACGTGACAATCATCTATTATGAAACTATCACATTATGTCAGAATCAACTCCTTATTTATAAAGGCAGGAGAATGAATTTCCCAGTATGCCCTTGTGCCCCAGTCCTGCCCCCAATTACTTGGGAACAAATCTATTAAATCAAAGGAGCCTCTCTGTAAAGCTGGAAGAGAATTGGGCCTTTGTCGGTTTTGCTTTCAGAATTTCTAATCACACTTAGCTGATCCACTGCTTTTGTTACGTATAATGGGCAACATATAATTCTGTAAGACTTCATAAAACTGGTGACAAAATATTCTCAAGCAAAAGCATTCCAGATTTCAGGATGGCAAGTGCAAAAGCTGGACATATCTCTTAAGCAAACATGATTTTCTGTCTTTAGTTTGGAAAAATATAAAAAGTATCCAGATGATCTTAACCCTTTTGCAAGTTTCATTTATATAAGAATTAGTATTTTTTTTTTGCACCTCTCCACATTTCAGCACTTTGTCATCTGACTATGAAGTGGCTCCCAAATGTAATTATAAATACAAGTCTAGAAGCCCGGTTTATGTTACCAGTCTGGATTTGAACATTGCTTTCTTAAGCCATGTCTACGCTTTTTTTTCTCCCAGCAGCAACGCCCTCATACTGCAGGTCAAACTATTCTTTACATGGTCAACCTATTCTTTACATGGTCAACCTATGCGAACTAACTTATGCAAGGTCTGAAAATTAAAACATGATAAATATCGGAACTTGTGCGAGTCTTAATATATGTTCTTATTAGAGTAATGTCATCATTGTTTGATATATATTATGTCATAACTGTGTACTTGGTGAACAGGTAGCTAATACATACAATGCATAATGTCATTCCATGAAGAGAGCTAAGTTCTGAAGGCAGTACCGCATGGTAGACTGTGGAAATGCAATGGAAAAGCACAAGAATCTACACAACTGTCCTTTTTTTTTCCTTAGATCTTAGCCCCATTGTCTTGTGCCTTAAACTACTCATAGGAGTATCTTTTCTACTCAGAGCATTTAAGATTTTGAGCTATACATGTGATACAGTAGTATCTGAAGATGTGATGTGGTTACATAAGCAGCTGTATTCTCCATGTCATTCAGTATTTCATAGTTCAAGTCTCCCAACCCAGTTAGATGGGAATCCATGATCAACGAAATCACTCATCTGCACATAAACTAGGGTCCTACAGTTATTATGATCTTTGATACTGAGGTCCTAATGAAAATACTTCAGTTATTCCATTTATTTGGAAAACTTAATAATCCTGAACAAGACACTCACCTAATCTTTCTCATATATATATATATATAAAATTTGCCAGCTGATGCACTTTTCTACAATTATGCCATCTCTTTTTAAAGAAGGTCAAACCAGAGCTGTCATTTTCTGAAGAGAACACAGTGATTTCTGAAGGGAACATTACCTTCTTCTGAGTAATCTAAATGAACGTGGAAATACAAATCAAAATCCTCATGTGCAGGTGCAAAAGTACATACTGAATTTTCAAAATATAACACCTATATACACATTCCATGAATTAATAGAGAAGCTTTCACTGGCTCATAGCACCATCACATTAAACATCAAGACGACCTTACTGTTTATTATCAAATTTTCCAAGTTCTCTAAAATCCATATGTTGACCTAGATTGCCTTGAAAATCTCCAGACCTTAAGACATTCAGACAAGAATGTCTGAGCAAGGCATATGCAGACAAACACCACACTACACAAAAAAAAATCCCCCCAAAAAACTCCAAACAACATTCCTCTGTGTTTTCCTCCATACCCAAAGAAACTATGCCTCTGTCTCAAACTAGTATGTCAAGCTGTTTGGGGAAAATAGCCCTTACAATTTTTTTCATGGCAAAAGTCTGAGTATCTGTGAACTTCAGGTAAAACTGATAAATAGGAGCCTTCAATGAGCAACAGGCTGTTTTAAAGGTAGCCTAATGATGCTATAGCAGTGTGACTCCCGTTACTGTGCATTAATCACAGAGTACCTTTCATATCCTATGAGTCTGGATCCCCAAACGCATGTTTACTAGGAGTATGTAATTCTCCATCTGTACAGCAGTAAATTTCTCCCAAGAGTAAAATTTCTGATTTAAGAGATTATGGGTAAGATTAATTATATAACTTAGGACATTTAAAAATTTGGACATCAAAGTCTAAGTTACTTACCCAATGACCAGTGGAATATAAAAGACACCTAAAAAAGGTGGACTTTCTTATCTCAAGAAAGGTGCTTAAAAGATGTTAAATAACTGCTAGAGATGCTCATTTCCTCACTTGTGAGTAAGTGATGACAGGGTCAAGTTGATACATGACTGTGGCACTGGTGGGGGCAAGAAGAAGAGGAAGACAGAGGACGGAGGAAGGTGGAGGAAACTAGAAGCAGGAGCAGCCCTTACATAGGAAGTTATGCTAGCTGGACATTGCTGATGTGTTGTCAAGTGAGATGCAGCTACAACAGATTTGGAGACTCCTGCCTTAAAGAAACAATATCAACCAGTGAATTTCCTTGTCCAGATGCCATTTTCCCTAGAATGGCTCCCCAAGATTAGAACTTCTGGATACCAGTGTTACATCCTGGGTTTTTTTGCAGATACCAGCATACTAATAGATACTGTTTTGCATTTAAATTGTTTAATTATATTTTCATGGCATTTTCTTTGGGATTCTAGAAAGAAAATTTTCCTTCTATTTGAAGATGAAAATGCTTCCACTTTCACTTTGTAAATGCATTTCCTCTTTTCTAACTGAAAAAACCCTAAACCCATACCAAACTGTAAACTGAAATTTCTGGACAGAATTACAATTAAGTCACTGAAGACAAAACCAAAAGGAAATTCTTCCAACAAATATCATAGCAGAATTGCTAGAGAGAAAGGAAAGGAATAGGAAGCATTTTAGCAACAAATGTAGCTGATTAAGACCTCCTACACATATTGGTTACCTTCTTTTGAAATCAATTTTAACACCTTAGGATATTCAGCAGTAAACATTACCAATCCTAATTTTATTTTTCATATTAAATAGTATAACTGACTTCTAGAATCACTACCAAGAGGAACATGTAACTGTAAATGTGGTTTGAGATTGAGCTCCCTGCAAAATGAATGTATTTATGTTGGTTTTCACACTCTTAATAATTATCAAGCAACTTGCCAATGTTAAACTTAATTCTTGCCAAAAGCCCTGTTCGTGTAGTAATCAATCAACACTTGCTCAACAGTAGTTTAAGTTTCACAGAAACATTCAAAGTATGCCACAAAGTACAGAATTACTTGTGAGAAAAATGGTGCAGGCACTGTTTTCATAGCTAACTGTTTTCCTGTTATGACCTCTGTAAATACGATAATGGTAAAAACACTGCTTTGAATTCTGCATTTAGCAAAAAAAATGTTTTAAAGAGTAATGGGTGGTGAGCAGGCAGTTAAGCTTTTGAAACCAGCTCCCTCACAGCGAGGAGGTAAAAACAAGGGTCAAAATCAGCAAATGCTTTCCAGGCAACAAAAGAAATGTTGCCAGCTGAACAATGACCTCTTTAGGGCTACAGAGATTTGGACTTACCAAGGTAAAAGAGCTTGTTTAGAGAGAAAGTGCTGAAGAGGAAGCTACAAAAAAGGAGGTCACCGACTTCCAAATTAATTATTGGACAAAAGAGCACTGAGCTGAAAATGTAAGAGTGCAGTTTCAAATAAAGATTCTATAGTAAGGAGCCTGACTAAGACATTATGGTCTTGATACAAAATGCCACTGCTTGTTGTTTCTTGTGAATTATGAAGAAGGATAAGAGAAGGATAAGAATTTGAGATTGGATTATGAATAGTGGGAATTTCTTCCTGATGATACATAAATATATAAACCCCACCAATTAAATGTTGATATATCAACAATTATGATCCTGGGGAAAATAAATATAGGAAATAAAGATAGGCTAGGAGGTTTTTGTTTTGGTCTTGCTGCCAGCTAATGAACCACCATTAAGAAATTCAGAAAAGCTGATGTAACTTCTATAGGAGCTTATTTAAATATGTTGATGATTTCTACATTATGCAGAGAAGCACCAGCCTGCTAGTATTCAGAACTGGCTGGGCTTTATAAGCAAAACTTAAATTAAGAAAGAACAAGGTAGTTACTATTCAATTTACTTGGCAATATGCAACATGAGAAGCACAATGGAGAAGTTCTCAAACAAATCCTAAAAAACAGAGTAAATATGAATATTCAAAAGCATATGTATACAAATTTCAGAGAAAGAAGAACAGGCAAGGAAATGTAGAAATTTCCAGCAATTTCAAGAATTATTCCAAACTGGTTTGAAATGGACACACTTCCCCTAAAGACTCAAGGCAGTAGGAGAAAAATAAGTAAGCCTTAAAACTTTTTTAGCTTCTAACAAAGCACACTGATAGTAGTATCTATGTCAGAAGTGCACATCTGAGGTCCACACCTTCAACAGCTGTAAATTACTCTGAAAAAAATCGTCCTATTATTTCCTCTTTATGTGAATTTAACAGCAACAACGAACAAGACTGAAAGAGATTTCTGTAATGTTGTGATTGTTGAAATAAAAGCTATTTCTTTCACTCAGTCTTAAAACTACTGCAAGCACAGTGGGAGGAAATCAAGCTGTTCCATTGAGAAAATTGGTGTTGAAGATCAAGGATCCTTTCAGTGGATACAATAACTCCTATTACAGGGTGAGGTGGCTCCTGGCTATGATGAGCCTCAACTCCCGCTGCAAAAACATATTTCTAGGAGCAGATTGTCACCTTTATAGTCTGCAGCTGAAGTGTGTGTGTAAGGCCCTCAGTGACAAGTGCAGACATATTGGCTTTTTCTACAACATCTGCAGGTTGTGACTTCTTTGGTGGGGTGTTCAACATGTGGATGCCTACAGGCATGTCCACACCTGACAGTGTGATGGTAAGCCTTGCTGCTGTAACTGCCTCTTCTAGCATCAAATCCAAGCCAAGCTGCGGCCTCTCTGAGATGCAGCGGTCCTTATGTCATACAATATGAACCCATGCCATTTTGTAGTAAAGCCCTTAGCAAAGCCAGTGTTGTGTAAAGGTGTAAACAACTGTGCCAGAACTTCTCAAATGCTGTCCCCAGTGAGCTAAGAGGAAAACATTTCTCCCATGAAAGATATTTTACAAGGAAATAAAATATTTATCCTTCTTACTGCAACAGTGTTATATGCTTTTAGTGCATCACTTGGGAAGTTAAAGGGCAGCATGATATCTTAAATCACATCAGATCTGGAGGGAGAAAGTCTTGTCTCTGGATTTTTTTTAAAGCAAAATACTGCAATATATTCCCAATACTTCTGCACCCCATCCTTGTCCCCATATTTAGATACAGCCACAATCATAGTAACTATTCCCGAGGTGGCATCCAGAAAACAAGAGCACTGAGTTTTATGGGGGCTGCTTCCACACAGCTGTCTTCATGATTATGAAGACTGTCTTCAGATTGCTCTTACTTGGCCATACTTCCATCATACAGTATTTACTGTGACTGAAGTAAAAAGTGCATCCGCAGCTTTGGTTTCAGCCGTAGTCTGAGAACAACGCTGATAACACCATGTTTCGGTTGTTGCTAAGTAATGTTTACACCAATCAAAGACTTTTCAATCTCATGCTCTGCCAGTGAGGAGGGGCATGGGAAGCCGGGAGGAAGCAGAGACAGGACACCTGACCCAAACTAGCCAAAGAGGTATTCCATACCACAGCAGGTCACGGCCAGTAAATAAACGGCGGGCAGTTACCTGGAAGTGCCAGAACACTGCTCAGGTTGGGCTGGGTATCGGTCAGTGGGTGGTGAGCAATTACATTGTGCTTCACTTGTGTTTATTGCTTTCTTTTCCTTTTCCCCTTTTAGTTTTGTATTGTCTTCCCTTGTTATCTCCCTTATCATTGTTATTATTGGTGGTAGCAGTAGTGGTTTTGTGTTATACCTTAGTTACTGGACTGTTCTTATCTCAGCCCGTGGGATCTACATTCTTTTGATTCTCATCCCAAGAGGCAGGGGGAAAAGAAGGGGAGCAAGCAAGTAGCTGCTTGGTTCTGAGTTACTGGCTTGGTCTAAACCATGACACATTATTACTGTATTCCTTGAAAAGTAACATGGAAAATGTCATTTCTAATATCCTCCAAGAGGCCTTTCTTAGAAAAATTTGTTATTTAAAGTAGCTTAAAAACAAGAATAGCAGCAATGAAAACATGCTCACAGCATCACCGCCGTGACAGACCTGCTAATGGACACACAAAAGCAGCAATGTTGCCTTTGCAGGGAGGTAGCAGCTTAGATATGGGAGATGTCTCTGCAATTGCTGATGCAAGAGACCTACTTGCAAACCTTCTAACAAGGAACTATACAGGAAGGACAAATCCTAATTACTCAGTGCATGCATTTGTTTTACCAGAACCAAATTAGAACAGAGATAAAAGCATCCTCCCACCACACAGGTATTTAGTGCACAGCGATACCTCTGACATGCAATTTGTCTTTCAAGAGGGGGAAACCACCGTCTGCATTGTAAAACTCTTTAAAAGATTATCCAGGATGACATACCTTTGTGTTTTCTCTCTGATCTGAGGCAGCAGACTCGACAGGAATGTTCCTCAGTGTCACAATCAGGCTGCAGTCATCAAGCTGCCCACTTCCAGAGAGGCAGAAATTTACCGTGTTGACATATTCTTACTGGCAGTGTAAGCTGTTTCATCTCACACAGAAGGAACACACTGTCGTGTTAGGTTTTGACAGGTCTCCAGAAAAAAAAATGCACTTAGCTGGCAACTTCTAGGCAGAGACACTGTGATATCTAACCTACTTAAACAAAGAACAACAGAAACATTTTCGTTATTATTGGCAATACAATCAGCATGATGTGGACTTTCATTATTGAATTTTCTTGTTAGTAGGTTGTTAGAGAAGCTTTGAGATAAAAATATTGGTTTACTAGCATCTAATCTCTACCGAGAAATTAAGGCCATCAATCCCAAGCTCTAACACCTAACATTTTCTCACGGCCATTAGTTTCTTCCTCTATGCCAGTAGCTGACTGAAAGAAGTTTGGCATTGTTGCTAACTCTATAGAAGACACCGCCATTTGAAATCTGAAGTCTAAGGGGTTGCTGTATATGACCCTTTTTTTACCTGAGAGAAGTTAAATAAATTCAACCTCTTTTGTCTTCATGCTGGCATCTGATCAGAATTGCTGCACTGTTAAAAAGCAGTGATCATTTATTCTTAACACAAGCATATTCTCTCTTGGAAAAGAAATGCATCCTAGTTCTGCACGGGTTTTATAGTCACTAAACTAAACAGCATGCTGCTATAATTGGGGGATAAACATTGTGTCCTGCTACATGCCCTTTTCTCACTTTACTGTTTTTCATGATGCTTTTCTCTGGCTCCTGAGACAATTGTTTGTCCTGAGTTATCTTTACTGTGATCTCTAATGCATTTGCTCCATGCTTTACTGTACTGCCTGGGCTCTGCTTTCGCTTACTGAACAAGTCTGACCCTTGGGGGTTGTAGCTGAAAGAACATATTGGTTATAAAGAGTAACAACAATAATACATGGACCACATTAAAAACAGTGAACAATATTATTAATTAATTATCTAAAGCAATTCTGGATAGTAACTGGGCATAATTATCATTCACATTACAGTAGAGAAGCAAGAACAGCACTGGGGATAGAGGGATCTGCCCCTGCATATCTAAAACTTGGTGGTGGTGCCAGGACAAGCACATTTCAACCCCTGTTCCTGCCATGACTTGGACACTTCTGTGCTACAGTGAAGTGCTTCCCTACCCCCTGCACAGATCTTCAGTCCTGTCCCTTTTTACATAAACTGGGTTTAATTTGCTCAACCCGGGTGTAATATATCAACATGTTCTTGTGTGGGTGCTGGCTTTGGACCCACTTCAGAGCCCATTCTGCCTGCAGACACTGACCAAGAGTGGTAAAGGCAGCTTAGCCGCTCCAAAGCAGCGCTGCGCCAGGACTACATAGGCAGAAACCAGAGCAGGGTACAGAGTGGTGTTTGTGTATACACATTTCAGCCTTCCTTTAAAAACTAAATGCGGGAGAAAGACAGATATGGACAAAAGATGGTTTGAGAAATACAACCTTAATAAAGCTCAAATATAATTCCCTACCGAACTACACTTCACATCCTAGGACCCTTGTATATGCTTTCAAAAAATAGTCTCTAGCAAATTTAAATTGCAAATGAAGCTACTCTAATCTTAGCTACTTTAAATACCTTACTACATGGATCCTTCAGGGTGACATATGACTAGATGTAAATTTCTTTCAAGTCAGTCTCATGACAACCATTTGTGAGATAATACAATCTCTATTTTTCTGCAACTCTGAGGTAGGCTTTGGCTGTTCGATACACACTAAGAACACCTTTGTTCTAGCTCCTTGATACCCTGACCAAAGGAAAGCTCAGCTACCCCTTCATTTTTACTCCAGGATCTGTGTAAGCCACTGTCTGTCAGCAAAAATAAAACCCTCCAATCTCTACCATTGCTGAGCATAGAGCAACTACATCATTCCCCTGGACAATTACAGCATTTCTAATGTCTAAACCTTTCTGGCAGAGCACTTGGAGATTTTTAACAGAGGGGAAAATACTGTCTGAAACTAAAATCTATTGCATTCTATTTATTGGTTAATTACCAAACTGTAAAGTTCTTGGGGCAATTGCTCAGTAAAACTATATTAAACTCAATTGAAACAATTTAGGGAAAGAGATAATGCTCTGTGCTCTAATAGCTTTTTATTTGAGTGTTTACTATTGCTAAATTTTGTGTGGACATGTAATTTCAAGGGGCATATTTCAAGCTCACAAATCTCATGCCAACATTGCTAGGAAGAAATGTCCTCTATCATTCCATATCTCTGTGGCTGCAGCGGGATTAAATTGAGTTCTAAATTGAACCATTACTATTCTCATTATTGTAAATAATACAGTACTTCAGAACTAAACCCATGCAGGGAAAAGTCAAAACCTGATTGTTTTTAGTTTTGCTAGATGACATCATAAAAAACTCCTATAGCAATGTCAACATCTAGAAATTCAGAGTGAAGACATTTTTTCTTTTCATGGCCTGACAAAACCCCTGATATTCATATTCTTAAAGTAGAATTAATGACCTATGCACAAAACCCAGTATTGTTTCCATACATCAGAAATAGATCTGAACTGAAGAGTACCTTTAAATAAAATATCTGCAGCTATGTTGTCACAAGGGACATTTCTAAGAGAACATGAGACTGCCGCCTTAGGACGATTGACATAAGAGTAAATTACTTTTATACCATTTCCTACTCTTTCTACACATTTTGTTGGAAGAATGAATATATCTTACAGTGCATTCTGTACTTGCTGTAGTCTGTCACAGGAATGAATTATCACCAAATTTTAATGCTTCAATACTGTGCATTTTTATTCTCATTATATTCTCCCTTTTTTCTCAATCTTGTGAGAAAAATTATAATAATAAAGAGAAAATAGCAGAACATTTATCCATTTATCCATTCCCTTGACACCCTTAAGATTGTAACCAGAACAGAAAATTATATGAAAATGATTTGTTCTTACACTAAATATAGACACAAGGAAAGAAATAAGTTTAAAATTAATCAGCTCCCTGAAGAATATGAATCCTTGGTCCATCCTCAGTGCTCTAAAATGTACTCCTACATTGAGCATTGTCATCAATTAAAGCTATAGACAGTATTAAACATTATCATCTGCCACTGTGATGTGGATCGCTGTGAAGCAAGACTGCAGTTGGACATGATACCCCAGTTTGGGACAATGAGGCACAGAGAAAAGAAAGGCAGAGCACTAGATCTCTAAAATGTTTTATAAAAGCATAGGTATTAGGAAATCTGAACTCTTCAAGTCCTTGTGTCTAAATCAGAGAGAGATATTTCTGCTAAATATGAAGTATATGTTATATTTAAGGGGTTTCGATAATTTCTTCTTTTAAGACAGGATGAGATACAGGTGCATAAATTGACATTTTATCAGCACGCAGGACTGCCATACCAAGGAAGCAAAAAACATTTAAGAGCTGCTTATGAGAGTACTATTTTATAAATATTATGCCTCTTTAACTATGTATTTGTATATATATTTATGTATGTATATATCCATTACTATATTTATATACACACATATATATACAGAGCAATGATATTCTGAGTAAAAACAGCTGAAAAAGTTTTTACAGGTAAGCTTAGGAGGATATTGCAGCTAAGTTTAAATTGCATGTTTTCCTGATATGAAGAGTTCACCTAATACTCCCAGTGCCAGGTCTGTCCTACAGGCACTCTACCATCATGTAGTGAATGGCAATTCCTGTCCCAAAGCCATTATAAACTCTAGGAGTGAGAAATGGGAAAATAAACTGAGGCACAAAGACTTGTTAAGGGCATGGAAAAAGAATATGATCCGGGTTTACTGACTGTCATGCCAGTATCCTTTCTCCTTTTAGGAGGGATAACATCGATTCACAAATCTGCAAAGCAAGATAATCTAATGATCAGAGCTCATATACAGATTTTTGTTTTGTTATTGGTGGAAAACACCCAAATGCATTTGATATTTTAATCACCTTTAGAAAACACTTTGTATGTCACAAAGCTAATCTAAAAAAGTCTAAACATTTTACAAACTACAAGTAACTGCATTTAACTATCTGTGAATTTAAGTTCAGATTAGAAGCAGTGTAAATTGAGGGGCTGTGAATCATGTGACAGAGAAGCTCAGATCCCCTGGGCCATGAGAGAGATGCTACAGCCTGTTTCCCTGTCCTGGTAAATCTGCACATCTGTCCTGCCCCCATACTCTGCAGGTAATATAACACCTTGTTTCCAGGGACTTTTAGTTACTAATAAAGTATATTCATTCTCTTGCCTGCAGATCTTCTACTGGATTCTAAGAACATGAAAACATGTTCTCACAAATAAGACAACTAGTATATAACAGTTATTGTGCTAATAAACTCATATTGATGAGTTCACACTAAAACAAATACATTCCCTGATTTTAAGTCAATGCAATGCAACATAAACATGCTAACTTATTTCATTTTGGTCAGATAAAACATCATTCTTCTGGAAGAATCCAAATGGACCATTGGTTTGAACCCTTGTATGCATAAGGATTTATTACATACCATACTTGGCACCCTCAACACCTCCAGTGATTCTTTTTGCCTAAAAAAGAAGTTTCCTAGAATCATAGAATAGTTAGGGTTGGAAAGGACCTTAAGATCAGCCAGTTCCAACCCCCCTGCCATGGGCAGGGACACCCCACACTAAACCATGCCACAAGTTTATTGAATTTAGTTTAAAAAGAGAAGTACCTTCCTGGCACTAAATTATGTAATTTAATCCAGAATCTGAGTTTAGAAAGCTCATTATAAATTCACTCATTTTTAGTCTAAAATGTACTTTTGTGGATATACTCACAAAACTAAAAAGATGACTTAACTCCTCCTCAAGTTTTAGAAAATGACAGGAGATTTGAAAGACGTGCCAAGAATAACAAGAATTAAGATCAACAAAGATAAAAACAAATTTGTGCTTGTAAATTGACAAGAATGACTTCCAGAAGTTTATCTAATAGTCAATAGCAAGGGATAGCAATATAAGCTCCTTAAATACCTAGCAACATTAATTATTAGTAGCTATTGAATAAAGAGAAATATTAAGACATAAGAATTTAATTTGATACTCAGCAATCAGATACTGTTTAATTTTAGCAACCACAAAGAACCAGTTTTAAGACAGCTATGCAAATCTCCTACAGGAGACCCTCCATATGTAAGTCAAGAGCCTTTATAAGAAGCAGCTAAATACATATTGGAATTAATTTTGGGGTCAGTAAAGAAGTAAGATCAAGAAAAAGATTTTCCAAGGAAGTGTAGAAAGCCTCAGGGAAAACATCAGAAGGGAATACAGTGAAATTTTGACAGCCTTGAATAGGTGGGCAGTACAATGAGTTAAGACATGATGCATATTCTCTATGAATATGAATTTCCCCCTGTTAGGACTCTGCAAAATGCTTAAGTATGTATCTTTTCTGTACCCTTTAGAGACCCTCCGTGGCTACCACCAGGTAGCGTGAGACAGAACTGGTCACAGTCTCTTGAAAGCACCTTCCTCTGGGGATTTTTGCGGTGCATCCAAGAAAAAGTATCTTACTATGGATTATAACGCACTGTCCTAATGCAGAGGGACTTTAGGTATGACTCCTTACTACCTCCCTTCCCGGCTATGGTGGAAAACTGTTGGTGTCTCCCTGCCTTCAGTTCTCCTCCAGGCTAAACCACTCACTGTGTTCTTCATAGCCTGATGCCTAGAAAATTGACAGCACTTAAGTCACCATTTTTCCCACAATCACTTGACCTCCAGTTTTTGTGCTCTTGGCTGTTACGTTTTGTTCTGGGGATCAGTTTGTCTGGACACCTAGAGTTGGGCACTGTTTTTGCAAGCAGGATATATAAGGTTAAAAGTAAAAAGCAGTTATATTATAATGACTATTAGACATTGGTATGCTCACCGGCCCAAAAGGGTTTTTTTGCAGGCTGGGAGGGTTCATCCTCTGCAGCTGTCTGGAAGGGATCATAAGTGTTGCTGAGCTGCCATCCCAAACCAGCTCAATTGACACTGATAACAACGATGATTCAATTTAATGTCCCTATGATCACTGGACTAACCCTTCACCAACCTCCTTGGACTTTCCTGTAAAGTTTTACATCTTTCCACGCTGTGTTTTCCTTCAACTGCTTCAACTGTCTCAACAATGCTGCTTCTATCTATGACTTTACGTTTCTGACCTTTCTGCAGAATTTCCCACAGGTCTTTCTCAGCAGCAAGAGCAAAGGTTACACAACAGAGATGTCCGAGAACTGAGACCTGCTGCCCAGGACCCCTGGGTTCATCTGGGCGCACAGATTGTATAGTCCTTGCTAGTCACTGCCAACTTCTGGATCCCCATTCCCACATAGGAAAATATTCTCTCCATTTCATCCAGAGCTGACATAGTAACCTCATGCAGACTGGAACAGAGTGCAGCTCCCTGCCCATTACTAGGTCCAGCTCAGGGTCAACCATCTGAGACATCAAAGTCCTAATAGACTGGGAATTTTTAGAAAAGGAAAAATTGCTTTTTTCCAAGAACAAAGTGGGATCTACTGCTAGTTCTGTGGCTAGGATTGTGTCTTTTAAGGCCTGAATTCTTAGCAAGGGAGCTTTGATGTGATATTCAAAGCTTTTTTTTCCTCTCACAGCCCATTGTAGTAAGGGACCAAAGTGCAGCCATAGAGCTAACATGATATAGGAAACATGGCAAGCTTTTAGCAGTATGACACTTCACAGCTGGCATTCAATACAGGTGTTTGCTCAACCATCTGTGGCAGAACACATCACTGGCCAGATGCTGCCTTCTTCTTCAGGCCAGGTAGGATGTGGGTGGGTGGTTTTCTCTCTGTCCTACCAGAGACTCATAAACCCCGTGGGTCTTCTTCACATGCATGAGCGACTATGCACTCTCTTTAGTGGTCATGGGAGCTGCATTTTTTCATGTCTGATCAGGTAAGGAGAGTCTACAAATACATCGCTGACTTTAGCATTATTTCAGGTACACATGATGGAGATGGAACATTTGTAGTAAAGTTGCGTTTGCTGGGCTTGGGTACTGTGCTAAAAAAGTGGTTTGAAACAAAGGAAGCATCTAAGCACTTCACTCCTATTATAACCATATTGACAGGGAGGGCGCAACCACTGACCACTGTAGCTACTTTTTGCTCAAGAAGCACATTGTCAGCATAAGCCTTTTGACTACCAGCTGTGACAAAATCAAGACACAGAATTTGGCATCACCACTACCTACAGGTTAGAGTATCAGGGAATACAGCTCGTATTGTTATCAAATTTATCAAATATATTTATCAAATATTTTCTCTAAGGCATTTGCATCTCCAAGAATCTGTCAAATGTCCTTAGAAATATCAAATCTTGTTGCACGAGTGTTAAACATCTTGGGAAGATGTTGGGTTGGAGTTTGGCACCCAAGGCTTTTCATCAGAAAATATAACATATTTTATGATGAGGTCTGTATAAAGGACATTTTCCTGTGCGGAAAAGTGCAAAACCAGTTTAAACTGCTAAACAAAAGCAACACTTAATTTACATTCTGTGTTTTGGATTGAAAGAAGTGAATAATACAGAATGCAAGAGCATTTCATAGTAACCTGAGGCTTTACCATTGGACCTGCTTCAACAGATAAGGAGAATCACAAAGATTTCTTGTAAGAACCATCAGTGTTCTTTTTCTAGCCATCTGTACTGATAAGCTAAAAGTGCAACTACAGGAAGATACACAGTGGATATGACACAATGGTATTAATGAAAAGCTCAAGAATTTACACAAGTTACCTAAAAGACATCAGTCCCGAAGTAAAATGAAAATAAATATACAATTAAATACTCCATGAACATATTCAGAGGGAGTACAGAAGACTTGTTACCACAAAATGAGCAAAATGAAGGGCCAATGTTAATGCCATGATATCTAACTAGTTTAGATTTCTAGAATTTTTACACTATTGGCAAAAGTGAGGTATTCCTACTACACTACCCCAAGACAGCTACAGTTCCAGGTAACTGAGACTTTTTTCCTGCCAAATCTGCTTTTGCCAGACGTGTTACATCTGACAGCAGTACCTGACAATAGGCTTATAATTTTTAGGACATGAATTTAAGCAATTTAAAACTATATATGTGACTTCCTATGTGACAGCGAGTCTATGTTAACTTCCAATCTAGAATAAAAAAAGTTGAATTAATAAACCAGTAGCCAGGTGGTTGGCCTGTCTGTCTTGGGTGATATAGAAGATGAGGGATGCCAGCTACTGAGTCCTCATCATGTTTTCTGGGCTTTTCTTAGGTTGGTGATGACATGCTGGTTTTAGATGTGCTTTTCTGTACTCCTTAGGAAGCAAATATAATTCCTGTTCCTCCTCCATCAGTTATTAGGGCTTATTCAGTGTCTCTTGACTTCTGAACTGGGTATCCTGAGAATCTGTACATAGATGCATAGAGATCCTGAAGATGTGCTGATACAGGTGTCATCAACACATGCTATTTTTCTGTTGTTCCTTCTGGTGCTTATGCATTGTCATTTACTCCCCACTCATATCAGTCTTCATGGCTCTTTATAATTCTTTGCACAGGTAACGTAATCACAAAATGACATCGATGAATCATGTACTGACAGCTCCTGACACTTCGCTAAACAAAAACAAAACACCTGCACAGTCAGAAAACAGTGTCAGTCACCAAAGAACCGCAGGAAGAGAAAGATACAAATTTGGTTTTAAAAAAAGCCCATCAGTATTCCAGGAGCTGCCACCGCTTCCTGAAAACAACACTGTTCATCTCTGTAATGAGAAACTACAGCCACAGTGACTGTTTCTTGGGAGGTTGCCCCAGGACTTATACAACAGTCATTCTCAGCAGACAAATATGAGAGATGGACAAAGGTGCTTAGGAGATCTGGGAGGAGGATGGACTGGGAAAAGAGCCAGAGACCAAGCACAGCAGGGACCAAGCACAGCAAATTGGCCATCGCATTAACAGCTATCTGGACCTGCTGCCCCCAAAACCTGCCATGCTAAGGAACCAGTGACTCATTCTTCCAGTAACATCGAAGATTAAATGAACATGGTTAGCACAGTATTTATTTTGGTGCTTCTTAATGTATTTGTAATGGCACAACGTATGACTGCTATTTTTATTTTTAATACTGTTATTAATTGGCAGCAGGAAAAGATAGAAATGACACTGGCTGGTAGTGCTTTCAAACACTGAGCTTCCCCTTTAGAAAGTCTGCATGCAGTGCAGAAGAGATCAGTACTGCTGAATTGAGCCAAACACAGATCGAGCCTGACCTCTGGCAGCATTCCCAGCACTGCACAGCCACAAGTGGAGGATACTGCATGTTTCTTAGACAATGCCCAGCTCTCTGACATTCTTGGTCATGCCAGGAAGTTGATTACCGTATATCTAAGCCCTCTGCCACTAGTGCCAGGCCAAGTTGGAGCATAATTCCACCCTGTCACAGCACAGTCCTGAGCCTCTTTTTGCCATGCACTGTGCAGGGCAAGAGGAGGCCAGAGATCCTCTGCTCTACAAGATCCTCAGAAGCCATGTAAGACCTGATTGCACAAGAAAAAGGTTTGGGATCAAGGAGAACAGCTGACATCTCCAGGGATACCCACTTACTTCTGCCTGGAACACCAAATTGTACATCTTGACTTCCTAAGAAACAGAGCAGGTTGGACGCTCCTGTCTTATCTCAGAAACACAAGTTCAAGTCCCTGCCTTAGATCAGGCCCAAGTAAAGATCTGAAGCCAAATTCTTTGTGTACAAGTTGCTGTTCCACTATTCTGTACGTACAGTGGCATTTACACACCTCGTTCCTGGGGTGTGGTGAAAGGTACCTCCAGCTGAAGCACACCTCAAGCACAGCCAAAGTCTGGGGCAACACTGACATGGTGGACACCCCGCCAGCTGCACTGAGGATCCTATTTCTGGGGCTGTCAGTTAACATCTGTCTTGAATGATTAATGGGCAGCTTGTTAACCACAGAGCAGTGTCAGCTCACAGATGGTTCTGTACATGCCTCGTGGCAAGATTATAGTCACTTCTGGGTTAAGAGACAGCCAGGTAGAACTGATGGGAGAGGTATTATATGGAAATATATAGGACCTAAATATGCTTGATGAATTTGACCTATATTTGCCAAGGTTATGGCTGCGGTGCTTTTAAGGTTTGAGATTTTTAACTGTCTAGTGCCTCTCCATCAACAAATCGCTATTGTTATTGATAAAGCCATCAATACTTTAGTTCAGATTCAGCCACTCATAATCAGATGTCATAACTGACACACTGAAAACACCAGAGTTCAGTTCAGTAATTCACAGAAAGAGTAAACATAAAGAGATAAGACAGGAGCGTCCAAGCTGCTCTGTTTCTTAGATGATCACAGGGAGGATTAAAGAACATTAATTCTTTCATTACTCATCTCATCATAAGGTCAACTGCATCTAAAGGCTATGGAGTATGCTCTTGTGCAATACTGAAATCATCAGGCAAGTATGATTGCTGCATCTTATCAGCTTGGAAATGTCAACTGGAGGAAGCACACCAAGCAAGTCAATAAGATTTATTCTACTTTCAGAATTATCCTAAACTTAGAATAAATACTTAGAAAACTGTTAGAAAGAAAAACAGTAATAAATGCATTCCAATTCCAGGAATAAGATAGGGTTCCAGTATCAGCTAAGTGGGGGAAAAGACTTTTTATTGAACTTCTTCAACACATTAACTTCAGATGCAGGCCAAAGCATTGATCTTTCTATTAGTCATTCACTAGTGTTTGTAATGCTAACTGGTAGTAACACTTTTCCTACCTCAAACTGACATCAAGGGCTTATCATCTGTCCTTCATGTAGACAGCAGGACAACTGACACTCTGCAGAGACATTACGAATAAAGCCAAACACCATAGGATTATTAAATACTCCAGATAACTTTCCTCATCTTCCTAAGAGCAGTTTTTGCACACTGTAACTTTCAACAAATGCATTACCGTCACAATGACTTGCTGTTGAGGTTTTTAGTCTAAGCACATAGAAAAAAGTGATCCTGTACAAAACGAAAGATTACAGCGTGAAGAACTTCAGTAACAGTTGCTGACCTTTCACTATAGAAAACCTTTAGAGCAGTGAAACCAGGAATGAGGATTTCTCAGTGGCTGCTAAGGGGTTATGCAGCCTTTTATCTGTGTACTAATTCAAATCCCACCTGGACAAGCATTCATCTTTCAGCCATACTCAGCTGACAATTACCCTGCCAAAGTTAAGTGACTGCCATAGCCTTGAGGGTGGAAAAAAATGTTAACTCTCAGTCTTCTTTTGTATAGTCCAATATAATCCCAGTTCTGTGGGATTTCCCAAGACAGCCGCAGTACATGATGCAAGGCACCTGGTCCAGTGGCAACAGCAGTTACAGAACTAGTCAGAAATTGTTGCTTTACAGCAACAAATTTAGATGGCCTCCATCTGGCTTCACATCTTAACACTCATCAAAACCAGCCTTCTGCTTTCCTTCCCATAGTATGAAGCATACAACTGCTATCTGTGGCTTGCAGTGTAATCTTCTACCCACACTTTCTAGTAGGCACCAAAACGTCAACAGACCGTCACATAGCTTTCTCTCTAAATCAAAATCCAACCTTTTCACTCTACACCTACTGTTAAAATACTGGTCCATGCTCCTGTCATCTCCCTCTTTGACCCATATAACCTTCTCCTTTATGGCCCCACCATCATTTGCATAAATCTTTTCTGATGCATTGAAAATAATAAAAAGGCATGAAACAGAAGGTCAATGTTTGTAAGGAAAGCAATGTCTAAACCAATCTGCATAGAGCTACTGTGTTCTGAAATAACACAGACTAATGGATATATGCTTTCTAATTGCCTGCAATAATGGATAAATAAGAGGCTACATTACTACAGGCTGATGAAGAGAAACTGTGACTTATTATCTCTATTTGGGCTTCAAGTCATGAAAGAGTCAGAATAAATTTTGAATCCATCAATGCTTGACACTTCCAGAAGATGACGGATACTGGCAAAAGGGGTCCCCAGAGACTACGAATACAAGCAATTAGCACCACCTATTAAATATTTTCAAGATATTCTGCAATGGGAACAGATAGACAATGTGTTTATAATTTAGTCAAAAGCATTAGAATGCAGATGGTCAGACAAAATTGGTTTCAAACTCAGTAATCTGTTACCCCTTTTTAGGAGTTTATTCTCCACATCCTCAAAAGCATTACACATTAAAATCTAATTTCAAATGGTCTTTAATGTAGATGCCTTTTCTACATGTTTGTGTGTTTTCCAAAGTTTGTCTGAACAGACATTGCTGGTTTGTGTGCAGAGGTGTGCAACAGTACATAACACTGAGGCATAAAACCTGGCCTCTACACACTTAAAAATGCAACCTTAATACTTGGAAAAGTCTTATCAAAAAGTGGGATGCCAGGTGCAGGAGCTTACTGCCTTCTCAATTTGCTGGGATACACATTTAGGGCTTTACTCGGCAGGGCCCTGAAGGTGCTGCTCCTAACACAATTAAGCACATGAGTTGATTTCAACAGCTGACTTGTCTCATTGACTCTCCCAGTACCACCTATATGCATACAGCATAGCACAGGATTAGGAGTTTCACAGAATGTCAGACAAAATGTGTAGACTGTCACACTGCTCAGACTAAGAGAGAAGTGAAACAGGAGTATGTGTGTTTATATATTTATGTACATATGTTCGCATACATATCATAGAATCTTAGACTCCTAGAATGGTTTGGATTGGAAAAGACTCTAAGGATCATCCAGTTCCAACCCCCTGTCATGTGCAGGGACATCTTCCACTAGACCAGGTTGCTCAATTTAAATCTCCCCTTTTTCAGCTTTAAGCCATTCCCCCTCGTCCCGTCACTATATGCCATTATAAAACCAACATAAACATATCTTGTACATATAATACATGATACTAATATGATGTAATATAATTACTACAATGCATTATATTATGATTACTAATCATTAATTATAATTTTATAACTATAAATGTAAATATAATTCATATATAATGTCTTGCAGAAGCAATATAAACACACAGTTGAGTATGCATGTTTTACATGTTTATATCATCATGAGCATTGGGTATTTCACCAAAGTGACAAAGTTTGAGCTTTGCCCTCATGATACTGATGAGTTCCTAGCCACACATTAAACAACTGCAACCATATTTACACACATCTCCCTAATGGATAAAATGGGTAATTTTTCTTACTCCTGCTCTGGAGAAAGGACCGTGATTACACAAAACAGCAAATAGCCCTCTGAGTGAAGAAACCCCTATCCCCTTTAAATTTGAGCACTGGTAAAATAAAATGTTTTGTGATTTAAGATGCTACCAGTAAATTTTGAAAATAGGGACTTAAGTATCTATCTATCTTTACAGCTTTCATCACAATCATCTTTGTATCTCGGCTAGAACATAAGGCCAGTCAGCATGGAAAAGGCTGAAATATGTCATTGCAAAAGACATCTCCTAAGACATTCATGGGGTTTCTGGTTTTGGCAGGAAATTCCACACATCTTGACAGAGATAGCACATTTTCACAAAAGGATTTTCCTTTTCTGTTTCCACAGAAACCTCCGGAAGTTACCACCATGCACAATGGGTACAGAAGTGGCAAGAAAAAGGTAGCACAGGCTCCTTTCCCAATATGCTGTTGATCTTCTGCAAGCATTCCAGGAACTAGTTTCATCTTTCCATGTCTTGAAAAGCTGAAGGAGGCTGAGACCCATGCCGAGTTTGCAGAGAGGTCTGTGGTGAAGCTGGAGAAAACCATTGATGATCTAGAAGGTAAAATGTCCCCACCAGCCCTGAGTCCCTCTTTTTTGGGGAGCACTGCTCAGGATGTGCCCCTGGTGGGGCTGGGGTGAGGGGATGGGCAAGGGTCCCATAAAGGGTGAGGCTGGATGCCATGGTGGAAGCACAGAGCTTCTGGGGTCTGGGCTCTGCCTTTGGTGGTGAATAGAGCTGCATCCACTCCACCTATGCCTGCATGCTCCTTGGCCCCCCATTCACAGCCACTCTTTCTCTCTCCACCACCTGCCCCCCACTCTGCTCCACCATCTGCCCCCCGCCTGCAGACGAAGTGTATGCGCAGAAGATGAAGTACAAAGCCATCAGCGAGGAGCTGGACAATGCACTTAATGACATGACCTCCCTCTGAGCCCACACCAGGCACCAGCACTGCAGCCCCCTGCCCACCTTCCCCTTCCCCAGCTCAGCCACTTGCCTGCCTGGCCATCCCACTGCTCTCCCTGCCTGCTCTGTCCTCCTCTGTGCTTCCTAGCCCATGCCTGTCCATTGGCTCCTTTGGGTCAGCGTGTTCCTGAAATACCCCTTAGTGGGGAGACAGATTTATCCACTGAAAGGGTGCTCAGGCATTGGAACAGGCTGCCCAGCAAAGTGGTGGAATCACCATCCCTGGAAGTGTTCAAAACCCGTATAGATGAGGCCCTCAGTGGTAACTATTTAGTCTTGGTAGTCCTGCGGCAATGGTTGGACTTGATGATCTTAAAGGTCTTTTCCAACCTAGCTGATTCTGTGATTCTGTGATTATTCCAGCTGTAAAATAGGGATGACCATCCCCAGCTGTCCTTTATAACATGACATGAAATCCATGCATGAAAGCTAATATTTAAACATCACCCAAAATCCACTAAAATCTATGAAAAAAAAAAACCAAAACAGTAACTTTGGTGGGTGAGTTTGGATTGAGTGCTCTAATTTGGCTATTATTATTTTATTATTTATATGTATATCACTACTAAACATACACATAAAATATATACAGATTCCATATTCCATGAGTCTTAGATTTTTATCACCTTGGTCACTGAAGCCATTAAGGTGAGATATGTCAGTTTTAATTACATGTATTTACAACTATATTTCTCAGCTTACACATCACAAGTGGTATTTCTCACTGAATGAATTTTCAGACTGGTAATAGAAGCTAAATGCATTTTCCTTTAAAAGTTTGTGTAATCTGTGAAACACAAAGGCATTAAGCAGTTATATTTTCCTGAATCACGGTGTCTTTTGTAACAACAGCTGTGTATTCAGCTCAACAGTGAAACTCAAACTGTTTTGCTCATGAAAATGGAGCCAAATAACCAAGTGCTGGAATGAGCTGCAGGCTATTGAAAGCGGACAGTTGGCTCATTAAATGTGCCCCCCGTGAATGATGTCCCTTCCCTTTATACTGGCATTGAAATAATCCAGATTTACTTTGTATTCTACAAAGTATTTTTAGGGCCTTCTATGATCAAAATAAGATAAGATACAGGAAATACATTCTACTAATATAATACAATTTGTTAGCAAGAGCAAAACTTCAGCATTTACCAAACAAATGCATGTAGTTTTAGGATAAATGACTTTCAGTGTAATTATTTATAGGATTTCATGTGGGTTTACCACCACCGTTAGACTGCTGCACTTGCATCAGAAAATTTATGAAATTTTGGCAATATTGAGAGGAATGATTGCCTCTATTTTTCAGATACAGGTGGGATCATGGCCTCCCTGAAGGCAAAGGGAAAATTCCAGTACATATCAGTAAGAAAATACTTTAGATAGGGAACTCAAGCTCAAAAACAATAAAGATGTCCAAGATTAATTGGCACATTATAATTAGTTCTCAATGCAGTCATATGCAACTATGACTCTTCTTTTTCCTTTAAAGTGTTTAGTTTTATTATCTTCTCTGATTGTCTTCAGCAAGTCCCACCCTCAGTTTCACTCTATGTAGCTCAGATCTTTTTACACTTTCCGGTTTTCCTTCTCCAGGCTTTGGCATTTTTTAATTCTGTGTATTAATTTAACTGCTTCTTGCCTTGTACATAATTCCATAAACATCTTTAGTTATATAAACCTCTGTTTTGTGGCAGGACTGTTCACTCTGTACACATAACAACCCAGCAGCCTAGTCTCTGACCGGGATACTGACACTGCACCATGACAAAAGGGTTCTAAAAGATCTGAGTCAGTCAAAAAAAGTTCCTTCAGATCAAGTTCTAAGCTGATAAGCAAAAATACCGAGCTGCCTTTTGAAGGGCCCATTGCAAGTACTACATGAAAGAGTGATTTAATTACTGCCCCAAAACCACAGAGCATTTAAAGAGTGTGATAACTTTAACAGCTCTTGAGGGATGTATAAATTACTCCAAAACCCCTCTGCTCCTCAGATCAGTGTAGAATCTGGAGAGCATAGCAGCAGTGTAGGGACATACTGTGCTCCAACAGCATCCTGGACACCATTAGGAAAAGCATCTCCAGCAGGTTAAGGGAGGTGATCCTTCCCTCTACTCAGCACTGGTGAGTTACATCATACAATCATAGAATGGAAGTGACTCTAAAGATATCTAGTTCCAAACCCTCTGCCATGGGCAGGGACACCTTCCACTGACCAGGTTCCTCAAAGTCCCGTCCATCCACAGCTTCTCTGGGCATCCTGTTCCAGTTCCTCACCACTCTCTAATACTCTAATTTAAAAAAGGGGGGGGGGTGGGGGGGGTGGAAATGCTGTGCGACCGCAACAGCAGCTGAAGAAATGAGTGAGAATGTCAGAGGAAAATAATCCTGCAGACACCCAGGTCAGTACAGATGAAGGTGGAGGAGGTGCTCCAAACACCAGAGCAGAGATTCTCTTGCAGCCCACGGTGCAGCCCATGGTGAGGCAGCTGTGCCCCTGCAGCACATGGAGGTCCATGGTTGAGCAGATCTCCACCTGCAGCACATGGAGGACCCCACACCGGAGCAGGGGGGTGTGGAAAGGAGGTTGTGACCCCGTTGAAAGCCTGCACTTGATCAGGCTCCTGGGAGGACCTGTGGCCCTGTGGAGAGAAGAGCCCATGTTGAACTTGTACAATAACTTACTTTCCTCAAAAAGAAACAGACTAATACACAATATTCAACATACCTGTGGAAAGAAAGACTGAAGAATAATGTGAGAACATCTCAATAGATTACATTAGTACAAAGACTGAAATTAAGATGACTAGATTAAGACTTTACTTCTTCAAAGCTGAAAGGACTTTGGATGCATCATTCCAATAGATATCTATCTCTACTTCTATAAAACCCTAGGAGTCTGCTCCTCATAATGCAGAAAAAGCATGACAGCGCTCACAGTAATCATAGGGAATTCCCAGATTTGCCATTACTGATGAGGAGCGCTCACATTCTCCTGCAGAGTTCAGCAGAGAAGTCAGTCAATGGGTGTTTAACTCTGGCTGGCATCCTCTGCACTCACTCCTGCAGTTTCACTGCTCCTGCCTCCTGCCAGCACCAACTCCAGAGCTTTTTTTTGCAGGGCCGACAGCTGTCTCCATGTCTCTGCTCCAGCCAGCGCTGCACAGAGACATCTCTGAAGTGCTGGCAAGAGAACTCAAAGAGATTCCAGCGGGCAGGGGAGATATCCTGCCAGGCTAAAGGAGCAAAGGACTGAGGGAAAAGGAATCACTGGGCTATTTAATCCTTTCTTTTCATGTCTGTATAAAGGACAGTGGGAAGCATGTGCTACCAAAGGAAAGAATTTTCTATCATAAAGTGGCACAATTCTTTCTGTGAGCCTTTCCATGCTCTCAGAAGTAACTTTTTCTCCTCAGAGGGATCAAAAGGAGTCTGCCAGGGGTGACAAAAGAAAGGTAGAAGTTAACCTCCTGACATGGCAATAAGATAAGCTAGTATGAAGGAAGATTATACTGCAAAGACCTTCTAGGACTGAGAAGAAAATTGTCTTTGGTTAAGCAAAAAAGAGGAGATGCAACACCAGAGGATTAAGAAGTGAGGGAACACGGTAAAAATTACAGACCAGAGAGACCCCTTCACAGCAGCACTTTGAATAAACAAGGTTTCAGGGGTCACAGCAAGAGGCAAGAATCATTGTCAAGACATGACTTTAGATCATAACAGTCAGAAGAGAACTGTTAGGCCTAGGAGCTGCTGTGCTACATGCAGTAAGACCTCAACACCATCACGTGGGTATAAAAAGAAAGCAAATACAAATAAAAACATGAGTTATGGATGGTATTCAAAGTCCTTATTTGTTGATAACAGCAGCCAGGAGCAATGTCTAGAGTCAAGAGGAAAAAACATGGAAGTAAGCCTAGCACTCTCTTGGCAGCAGAAAAGGAGGACTCAGCACTAAAGATTCAAGAAACAGAAGTGAAGAATCAGGAAATGGGGGGGAAGGGGGTTAAGTGTTTACTGGATTTGGGAAAAGGAATGAGAGTTTCAAAAGCAGTCTATCAGTCAAAGAGACAACAATGAAACACAGGCTTTCATGTCTGTGATGATAACTAGAGAAAGCAATATGAGCAGCTTTAGCTGATGGAGGAAGGAATGTACCATACTGAGGGAGATGTAGGATGTAATTAGAGCAGTTTTAGGCAGCAGGTTTGGAGAGGTTAGAGATGAGAGGAATGAAACAGATGACATGAGAGTTACAGGAAGGGAATCCAACTCATGTTTTCATGACAGGGAAGGTCTGTGACTACCTTCATTTGAGAAGAAACTTATGGACTTTGAGAAACAGAAGTGGAAAAAAGAAGACAGGATGAAGTAGACACACGATAGGAAGGGAGGGGATAATAATGACAGAGGAAGGAAGAGAAAGGATGAAGTCAACATTTGTGTGACAGCAGAATGAGAAGTGAATGTGGAAAAGGTTAATGACCTAAGTAATTTGTGCTGTATTTTAACTCTGGCTTTTCTGCAGAAGCAAATGAGGTGGTTGCAAATGAGATTGAGGCCATTTTCTCAAAGAAAGAGAAGCACCCAGTGAAACACAAATAAAGCAAGTAATGTTTTTTGTATGAGAAAAATTGGATGTAGATCTGTGAGTGAAGACATGAGGACATAGTGACAGACAGCTAAAATGTCAGATTAGGTATCAGCAGGGAAAAGTAGCTCAAGGGTGAACATGTTGATGTAGAAGTGATAATCTCTGCCCCATAGTCAATGTCTTATCGGTAATCAGAGTTAGCATTTCTCATTACAGCAGTACAACTGAAGCCTAAAGATTGATCAGAAAGCTTCTCAAATCAGTGTGGTCATGCAATAAACAAATGGCTCTCAAAAGCAGACGAACCAAGGAGGAGGGGAAGAAAAATACTGAATACCTCCTTCAGGGTGTAGTCTTGCTCTGCTGATTATCTCCTAACGTTTTGCTCTCCAGAAAGTGCACTTTATTTTCAGTTTCCGTTCTCACGTACACCTCCTTAGCCTTGTGCTCAAAATTTACAAAGCTTCAGCTCCTCAGCTCTGGGAATTCTCTGTCTTTCCTCTGAATATTAGTTACATAATAGCTTGAGCTAAGCAATCAAAGCAGTGATAGGTCAAAAGGAAGATTTGCCTGAGGTGATGCAGGAAGTTGATGGCAGAGCTTGAAGCTGAATACACATTTCTCTGCTATTCAGATAGCACAAAACCCAACAGAGCCTCCTTCACTGTTTAGATTTTGTTGGCTTTTTTTCAAAGCAGCACTGTTTCTGAAGCCAATGCTACAAAATGCAATGGCACTGAAAGAGCTAATAAGCGAAAGAAATATCCCCAGATGGCACTGCTTTCTAGCCCTCCATGGCATTTCCATTATATTATTAATAAATTATATATCTCACAATCAATATTTGCCACATCCCTACCGTAGTTCTCCCATTTCATTTCAACTGCCTATAAATTTGTATGGTTGTTGAGAAGAGATAGTATGTGAAGACCAGTCTTCCCCTTGGACTTTACGTTCGTCACCTTCAAAACACTCAAGTCCAAAGATGCCAGAGCTCGTTGGTACTGACATTTCTAGTTGTAAAAGATGAACTTGAGAGTCACTGTTCAATCCCCTCACATCAGTTTTGTGGGACAACTATTGAATATATTATTTGGCAAGTGGTGGTGACAGCAAATAGAGCACCAAAATTTAAAGGGATGATTTAAACATTTTTGGCATTGGAGAACAGTGTAACATTTACCTGTCAACAGTGCAGGATGCAGTAAATAGGCCAAGCAAGGAACAAAGACAGCCAGGACTCCAAGGACCACTGTCCAAGATGACAACAGTTATTAAGGTGACACCTATCTCCAGCACTTCAAATTGCCACCCTTCAGGGCCTGTTTGGGTTACAATATATCTGATTCCTTAAGGAAAGGGATTGTACTGGAAAGGTATTGTAGCATTACTCTCCTCCATGCCATGACAATTTTCTTAGGAATTTCAAGATTTTTCTACAGTGAGTTTATCTGGCATCAGCTTCTTGAGAAAATGCCTTCAGAACTGAACACGAAGCATGAAGTATTTCAGATCTGAAAAAATTAAATAGGTGTCTCATGAACAAAAAGGATGCTTAAGAGTTATACTGATATTCATTACTACTTGTATTACACAGAATCTGGGCACTACTCCTCATAATGAAGATGCTTTTATGCTACTTGGTATTAAAAGGGAGCAAAAAGACTGTTCTATCCCTGGACATTTACTGCCTAATAAAATTGACAGCTGATGGATCCAGACAGATGGGGAAAGGAAGGGCATGAATGAAAGAATAACAATCAGCACAATGGTGACATCCCACCTCAGATTTCTGAAGTTCCTGTAAGCATGAAGAAGGGTTGCTGAAGGGCAATTACAGTGCAATTACATAACGCAGAGGCAAGGCTATATGTATGTAGAACAATCTGGGTTTCTGCTGCTTTTTAAGAAGGTCATTGGAAACTGTTTCTTTAAGAGAAATGTTTACAAAAGTTGGCTTTCTTGCACAAGTCTTGGTTAACATTGTGAGAGCTTGGGTTCTCACTCAGAATTAATGCTTGATGTAATGGATTACACATTCTAGGCTGATTTTGACATCAGATTAGCATGGTTTCCTCTGGTTATTTCTGTGAGCATTCCAAAGACACATATACTTTGAATTCATAACTGCTTACAGGTCTTATATTCAAACTCAGGTACACGTTTTCCACTTAGATAAAAACTGAGCTCTGACTAGGAGCCACCTCTTACCTGCTGCAGCATTTACAAGGACATTTTAACCCCGCTCCATGTAACAGAACAGTGTAACACAATTATTTCTACAAGCAGCCTTCCCAAAGTAGAAATAAGATAAAAATCAAGACAAGCTTGACTTAGGCTTTGGGGTGATCCCAGGTTATACTCGGTAACACTTCTCTGTGTCTTGGACTTTTGTTTTACAAGGCACCAGACTGCTTTCCGTCCACCCTGTAACTGCTTTCCTCAGAGCAGGAACTGGTTATAATGGCTCAGGTGAGTACTTCTTATCACAGCTGCAGGACAGCCTAGGTGTGAAACGAAGCAGGTACTGCCTGCAATCCAACCAAGGGTAACTTGTGCTATTTGTTTTAGTGAAATCTCTAGGGACAACCAGCCCAAGTCGCCATGGTTTGACTCCAGCTAAGCCGCAGTGCGTAGGTACGGGCCCGCTGCCCGCCGACACGCTCCTTCGGCTGGAGTTCACCACGACGCAGCAGGAACTCGGGGCCGGCCGATGGTGCCGGGGCTCCCCGGCGGCGCCCGGTGCTTCACCTGCCCATAGGCGGCACCAACTCCCGGGCCCAGGCCGGCAGCGCTCCCCAGACCACGGCTGCGCCCGCAAACCACACAGAAACAACGCGCCGAGCCCGCGCTGAGGCGGCAGGGCTGAGGCGGCTCGGGGGCGGTGCGTGGCGGGAGCGGGAGGCGGCCCGGCCGGGTCACGCCCGCCCCCGGCCGCGCCACCGCCCCTTCCTGTCATGGCCGCTGGCGGGCAGCGAGAGCGGGGTGAGGCGGTGCGGCCCGGCGCCCCCCGCAGCTGAGGGTCCGTCCGGGCGGCGCTGAGCGGAGCGGAGCGGGAAGGTCCCCCCAGTGCGGAGCCGGCAGCAGGAGGTGACTGAGGGGCGCCGTGCGGGCAGGGGCTGCCCTGGGGAGCGGCCGTCTCGCAGCCAGCCCAGCTCCGCTGGGACGGGTCCGGTCTGTGCCTCCCTGCCTCGCGGCCCCTCCGGTGTGGGCCGGCCGGATGCGGGCGAGAGCCCCGTACTACCCCCGGTGGGGGCTGGTGGAGAAGCCGCTTGTCCCGCGTGGCCCAGGCGGCCTCGGCCACGGCGGAGCATCTCGGCGGGGGGGTTCTGTAGTGTGTCCCCGCGAGTGAGCCGCTTCTGCGGGAAAAGCGGCTGCGGAGAGGCCGTGCGGGTGGGTCCCGGCGGCATGCCGAAGTTGGAGGAAACAGGAAGGATAATCCTTGTCCCGCAGGAAGGTGTGCTTGGAGACACGTACCCGGGGAGGGGCTATCAGTGAAATTCAGATCCCGCCGGAGTGCAGCGGTCTCCCCGTGCTCACGGGGATGTCCCGCTGTATAAGGCGTGGGTAAGTGGTGTGCAGCAGCCACCCAGCCCTGAACAGCAGGTGGAGAAGGCCCGTGTAGCGCAACGTGAAGTCAGCAGGCACAGCGGGCGGCAGGCAGGAGAGCCTGGTGCGATTTTAACTCGTGGTAAGGCTCCAAAAGATTAGTTTCCACCGAGCTGCATAACAAGATAGCAATCCCACCGTGGCTTTCTCATGATAGTAAGTCATTTACTTTTGTAATTGTGAAGATAAAACCGTAATTTCCTGAGTCCCACAGAGGTATTTGTAATACATCAGTCACATCGGTTGGCTTTCAGCAAGACAATTCCAGGGAGGAAGGAAAGGGAAATCCTATCACGTTCCTTTTGCTTTCCTTTGTAGATAACACTGAAGTACCTGCTTCCAAGCTTTCCACTGCTTTTCTCCTTTAACTTCCGCTTGGGGTCAGCTGGCCGTCATTATGCCTTCTACCAAGAACACCTCAAAACTTTTCCTGGTCCTCATTTCACTGCTGCTGGTGCTGCCAGTAGCCGAAGCCCTGGATGCAGGAGATACCATCGCCTTCCTACTAGGGCTTGCCGTCAGTGTCATTGGATTCTGTGCCTGCCTTGGCTTGTACGCAAGGAAAAGGAATGGGCAGCAGTGATTTCAAGAAGATGCTCAGATGAAGTGAATTTCCAAACATGGCTTGGGGTTGAGATCTGGGGTGTGAGGCGGAGCTTTGGTTCTGGATGACTTTCAGAAACCATATAGTAGATATTTTTGCGAACCCCCTCTTACTGTGCAAGGCAGCAGAATCAAGACTGTGCACAGTAAAAGGGATTTGTAGGATCTGGCCTTGTGACAGTAAGATGGTTTTATATTGCTTGTGTTTAATTGTGATTAAATACTTTCTTAGAGAAGAGTAAGAACTTTCTGAATGGGGAAGGAAAACCACAGTGGTTCACAGTAAACGTTTATAAATGGTACATGTATGGGAGACCGTCAACAAGTTCCTCAATTTTGGTTTCAAGGGTTAATCAGGAGGATGCACCTGTTAATCTTCCAGTCAGAACGACAGCGCTTTGGAAGTACTCCTGACTAGATAGCTAGTGAGCAGACTGGTTTGACTTGTGTGCACATGCTCACATTCTTCATAATGACAGTTAACGCCTAACAGGTCACTTCTGTTACAGGGATTGAGACTTCAGAGAACTAAGAAAACATTTAAACCTTTTTTTTTTACTTATTTTAGAACATGCCTCTCCGGTAGCCTGTGTTCTGGTTACCAAGTAGATACACTTAAGAATGGAACCAGTATTTTTCTTTAATGTGTATTTCACAGAAAAGTACGTATAAGGCTACATAAATAGGATTAGGGATATGGGGTTTGTCTGTACTTTTTTGTACTCAGCTTTCTATTAGGCACACCAGGTTTAAGGCTTATTTCATTTGGTGTTTGTTTTTTCCCTAAAACAGAAATTACCTATTTAATGAGGAATTATGTGTAATACTTCTGCATTAGGGGGTCATTAGAGTTACAACGAGACAGTTGTGCACATACTTCTTTTGGAAATGTTGTGTTAAAATCCTGGTTTTAGTCAACAGGTCCATTGTTCTTAAGTGTCTTCCTCATGACGAACTTACGCTGCTAGCTAAGTGTTTAGGCTTCTTACCTGACTGATGCATGTATGTTCCACAAAAGATCAGCACCAAAACCAAAGTAAAAAATCCTGTTGCAAAATGGGTGATGTAAGTTGTCTTACTCTATTCATGCTCAGTCGGATTGTATGGTGTATGGTTGAAAGACTACTCAGTAGCATATCCAGGACCCTTTTCTTCCTTTAAGTACCAAAGGTGAGATGGCACAGCCAAGAATGTCTACCACAAGTCCCTCTGGCTTGTTAGGATGTTCTAGCTTCCACTTGAGCGCAGTCTGTAGCAGCAGCAGGATAAGGAGCACAGGAAGGTGAGCTTTCCGCAGTTCACAGAATTTCCTTCTGATTTTGTACTGGGAACGCTGCCACTTTTACTAGAAATTTTGGCTTTTATCTTTCAGAGCTGGGGAAGAAGGTTAAATGTGATGCAGTGCTACATATTTTGATACTGTTCCTCCCTCTGTGTCTCTGTTCAATAGAGCACAAAGCACAATGGCTAGAGGAGTTGTCAGGCAGGGCTGTACTGGGTGGGCAGATCATGTAATCCAAATCACAAGATTTCTGTATGCCATTTGTGACTGGTTTGACTTTGCTTTCCAACCTCTGAGGAGACAGAAGCCCTGGTGATTTCAGTCTTGCAATTTATACTCCTTTCATGGTTGATGGAGGGAGGAAGGTAAAACGAAAGCTTCTGAAATTGTGGGGGGTTAAAACTACAGGACTCAACCCAGCAAGCCACAGGAATGTAGGTTTCTGCTCTGAAGTTACAGGGATAATAGTGGTCACAAAGTTACTCTGATGAGATTTAAGTCTTGCCAGATAGCTCTTCTTGAACCCTTCTTGTGACTTGCAAAAGGCAGAAAGGGACATAGTGCACTAGTACTATGTACAGGTGAAATTTGCAGCCCTAAGAAGAGCTTCAGTAGTGTCACCTTTGAAAGCTGCCTAGCAGCAGATGATCCTGAATCTGATTTTTCAACTGGGTGGATGCAAGCACACATAAAGTGTGATCTTCCACTATTACCCTGGGAAAAACAAACAACAACCCACAAAACCACCACACCATTAGCTTTATATTTTCTGAAGTTCAAGAATTTTGCCAATTTCTCAGAAGAATATTAAATATTGCTCTCTCAATAGAATAAATCTTATCACAAGCAGCTTTTCACAGACTCCTTTATCTTTACTTTGGAAAAGATCCCTGGCAGTAGTTTCACAGAGCTGTGCAATAGTTTCATTGCAAGAGAACTAAACTTTACCAGAGTAATTAGCATCAGGCGACAGGGATATGCAGAACTGTGTTCTTTGCCTGAAGCTCTATATTCTATTGAAAGGTGTTTGCACAGTGTAATGGTGTTGTTTCCTGGGTTCTGACAGAAGCTTTATTGTTAAAGACTTGCATTTGTTAATGGCTTGAGTGTAAAATCGGATACCCATGTTTTTCTTTTGTCTTAATAAACTTTCATGTATGATTTGTCATCAGCTTGATAAAGTAGTTCTTATGAAAAGGAAAATCGGGATGACAAGAAATTAAACTGCTTACATTTCTTATATTAAATACTTTTTTCTTATATATTTTTGCCTATGTTAGGTGAGTTTAAAAACTAACGTGGCCTTTTGGTCCTGTTACTTGTTTATCTCATTTCAATACCAATTAGTTCAGCGCACTTCAAGGGGGCTGGTCCCCTTACTTTGAAACTGGCAGCTTGCATTGTGAAGAAGCCTGTTTCTCTGGTACAAGGTAAACTTGAAGTATTAATGTTTAAAAATCACATTCAAAAGGAAAAATAATTGTTATGTAGTTGTCTTTATACGAGAAGAGCCATTTATGGTAGTCTTCTAGCTGGAAATCCAAGGATATAAAGGACCATTTTCTTTTTTTCTAAAGAAAAATTATGTTCTAGTGCTTTATAATTATTTGAATTATATATTTGTATATTTTTTAGGCTTCAAAAGAGCTTGGTTTATCCCAGCATTTTATGAAAACAGAGTTCTAGCTTATTTGGGACTTCAGCCAGTACACAAAGCAGTTCACTGCACGCTAAGCTAATACCATTAGTGGCTGTCTTTAGAGCAGAAAGCCAAGACAGCCTGACAATGCCTACCTCTTAACAAATACAACCTACCCTCTAATTAGTGCAAGAAAGCTGCAAGTCATGAACGAGTAGCTTCTGACTGCTATGATTTCCATCTGCTTTAATAGTGTAGCTCAAACCCAGCCATCCTACAAACATTTAACAGTCAGTGTACAGTCCCTTTGTAAATGGACAGAAACCGTTCGCTCTTCATGGTGTACCTTAAGGCGCTACACACCAGCTAGGCATTGCCATTCTGCTGGGTACAACAGTACGTGGGACTGGAACTCTAAACACTTCACCCAATTCCTAATGCACTTGCTTCCCTGGGTATATGAAAACTGACAACTGCTGTGAACCCTTTCTCCCACTCAGATAAGTCCTGCTGCCAGTGGTGCTGCTTTAACACTATTTGTGAGACTTGGCAGTTCTATAGCACCTTCTATCTGAGAACCCTTATATGGTATTAATTGTTTGCAACCCTATCGTATCCTTTGATGAGTGGAACAAGTAGAAGGAGAGTCACTGAGTTGCAGTGGTGTCACAGGAAGTAGGTCATATCTCCAGGATGCTCACTGAGATTTCTGGAGGGTATTGTGCTTGTGGTTCGTGGCCACCATGTTCCTGCCCATGAGAGCTGCCCCTGGACCAGCTTAGAGATAAAGATATTTTTTTAGATAAAGCCTGAAGCCTTGATTCCTCTTTCCATGAAGCTGTTTACATAGGCTTTGTGAGAAGGGAGTAGGGAGCTGGGCTCACCATTTGTAATAACATAAAACATGACCTCTACACACTTGTGAGGTGGGCTGATGCCAACCTTATGAAGTTTAACCATGCCAAGTGCAAGGTCCTACACCTGGGTCGAAGCAATCCCAGGCACAGCTACAGGTTGGGCAGAGAAGAGATTCAGAGCAGCCCTGCAGAGAAGGACTTGGGGGTGTTGGTCGATGAGAAAATGAACATGAGCTGGCTTCAGTGTGCGCTCGCAGCCCAGAAAGCCAACTGTATCCTGGGCTGCATCAAGAGGAGCGTGACCAGCAGGTCCAAGGAGGTGATCCTGCCCCTCTACTCTGCTCTCGTGAGACCTCACTTGGAGTATTGTGTGCAGTTCTGGTGTCCTCAACATCAAAAGGACATGGAACTGTTGGAACAAGTCCAGAGGAGGGCCACAAGGATGATCAGGGGACTGGAGCACCTCCCGTATGGAGATAGGCTGAGAAAGTTGGGGCTGTTCAGCCTGGAGGAGAGAAGGCTGCGTGGAGACCTCATAGCAGCCTTCCAGTATCTGAAGGGGGGCTACAAGGATGCTGGGGAGGGACTCTTCATCAGGGACTGTAGTGAGAGGACAAGGGGTAACGGGTTCAAGCTTAAACAGGGGAAGTTTAGATTGGATCTAAGGAAGAAATTCTTTACTGAGAGGGTGGTGAGGCACTGGAATGGGTTGCCCAGGGAGGTTGTGAATGCTCCATCCTTGGCGGTGTTCAAGGCCAGGTTGGATGAGGCCTTGGGTGACATGGTTTAGTGTGAGTTGTCCCTTCCCATGGCAGGGGGGTTGGAACTAGATGATCTCAAGGTCCTTTCCAACCCTAACTATTCTATGATTCTATGATTCTATGACTAAATGGATGATTCGTAATAGGTCTGTTACCATGGTAAGTGCTTTAATTATTATATCACAGAAGTAACCTTTCCATTCAGTTTTACATCTGATGAAAGGTTTGGCAGTTCTAAACAGATACAATGACAAGAGGTTGTTAAGAGTGGTGGAAAGGAGGGCTTGGATCTGTTTGTCCTTGAAGTTTACACTTGAACAAATTGTTAGTAAATGATCTGAAGTCAACAGAAAGTACAGGTTTTTCACTTGATTAGAAAATTAAGACTACTAATTCAGAAACAAATGCAGAAACATATTGGGTGAGATTGATGTGACTAATCACAGAATCATAGAATACCAAGTTGGAAGGGACCTCAAGGATCACCTGGTCCAACCTTTATTGGCAAAACATGATCTAGACCAGAGAACACCCCATCCAGCTGAATTCTGAAAGTGTCCAGCACTGGGGAATCCACCACTTCCCTGGGGAGATTATTTCAATGGCTAATTGTTCTCCTTGTGAAAATTTTTCCTCTTGTGTCCAACTGGAATCTCCCTGGGAGTAACTTATACCCATTACCCCTTGTCTTTTCCATGTGACTCCTTGTAAAAAGGGACTCTCTGCCTTCTTTGTAGCCACTCTTTAAATACTGGAGCATGGTGATAAGGTCTTCCTGAGCCTTCTTTTCCCCTGGCTGAACAGACCCAGCTCTCTTAGCCTTTCCTCACATGGCAGGCTTCCCAGTCCTTGGATCATGTTTGTGGCCCTTCTCTGAAGATGCAAAGGACCCAAACCACTTAATTCCTGCTGAAATCAAAACTTGCAAGGGACAAGTTGTTAATACATTAGGTACTGACCACAGTACTAAGCCTTAAATTGTTAAAGAATGCAAGCAGTTTTGAAACTATGAAGATTTTCAGTTCACATGCATCTACATCCTACATTTCCAATATTCAGAAAACAAGCTTTCCAGCAAGCAAGCTGTAATTTACATACCAAGCTATGGTATGGTAAATACCATAAAAGCACATCTACTTTGAAGTAAAATTAAAGGAACAATAAAATTATATATATATATTCAAAACCTTTCCAGATGTTGTACTGGTCTTGTCAGCTCCATTTGTCTGTAATGAAATTTGAATATACGTGGAAGGCTCTGTCACACTGAGGTGCAGGCACACGAGACAGCATAGCCTTTTGTTTCTGGATCATTCATCTCATTAGAGCAGAGCAGAGATTTTCATGAGCAAAGTAGACCTGTATAAGAAGTGAAGGCCTGAAGGCGGTGTGGCATCCAGCAGACCTAGGACTTGCGACCACTAGAGGCAGGGAAGAATGAATTGTATCCCCAGACATGCTACTGTATAACACTAGAGCTTGCTGCTGTCTTGGGTTAAAGTTTTGTGTTCAGCTTGAGCTTTTCTGTTGGTTTTATTGGTTCTATTCCTACTCACTAATCTTTGCCTCAGAAATTGCAACTGGAACCAGCACTACTGTCAGCTTTCCCAGCTGCCATTCGTTCAAGGCACTAAAATGTTTGCACACATCTTCATACCGCTACTCTTCACTCTGAAAGTATAAAAAAAGCATGAAAATCACCTTCTCTTTTTGAATGGAGTCAAAATGCTGCAGCGCAACACAGTTCTATAAAACTTACTAGAGAAGGGTCTTTTTCTTCTGTTCTGCTCTGTTTGTGCAGCTATTTGCACGCATTGTGATGATACTAATAATAGGTAATCCAACTGCACATGCCTTCTCTACCCGCTCACAAAAAAGCAGCAGTCCTAAAACATCACCAATTTTAATCTTGGCACAATTAAAGTGAAGAAAATTGTCACTTTTAGCAAAGTATGTTCCCTTTCCATTGCATGAACCACCTGTGAAATGAGAATTAATTTTAGAACTGTTCAAGGGCATTTTCTGCCAACTTTTTTCTGAGCTCAGATGGCTGTGGAAATGGCAGTCAATACCTGAACTTGTTTCTCAGACTTTAACATGATTGTGGATAAGTAACATGGTAGCAGTTTTAAACTTCATTTGTATCTATGCAAATGATCTAGAGGATCAGCAGAAGCCATGTTGACTCATTTTTTTTCTCAAAAAGTATGTCTTTATTTCAGTGTCTGCATGATTAGCAAGGAATGATTGTGCCTTTTCAAGTCTGACCTTTTCAGAAAGGTTATTTGTGGTCAGCTTCCAAAAGTCTATCTGAGATTTGGAGACAGCATAGCATCTATGGTATCTAGAGTCTGTATCTACAAAAAAAAACCCAAAAAGTCCTTTTTCATCAAAAGTAATATTGCAATGGGCCTTACCTAAGTCTCTTTTCATCTTTTCATAAAAATGAAAGATACTGATTGTGTATCCGGAGCAGTTGCCAATAAGAAACCAGTACTCAGCAATAAACACCACATAGTCTTATTTTTCATTCTATTGTATTTGCAGAAAGAAAATATAAATCCCAGAAAAGAAACTATTCTGTGTTAAAAATATGATGAAGTGCTTTTCCAAAAACAGGTCAGTGTTATCTAGTAATAATTATGGCCCTGGTGAAAATCTCAGTGAAGTCAGCTCAAAAAATTTTATTATCCTAAAATGAAATCAAGCTCTCATAAAGGGGTGGCCAAACTGTATCCTTTGAAGCCCATACAACTTTGCCACGACCATCTCCCATGCCAGGGTTATGGCAGCAGGCTGTCCTGATGCAAAGGGAGCTGGATAACCTCAAATCCTGTCTGGGAAGTGACAGGTGACTCTCACTGGGTACCAAACACATGCCCAGGCCACTGCTACCCTCTTGCTCCATGGAATGATCTCCTGCTGAGAAAGAAGTCAGACAGGTGATCAGGTATTTGTTTAGACATTCAGGAATAGCTGTGTGGCTTATGCATCTTCAACCTTTTTCCATGCCTCATTTCACATTTCAAAGTTGAGTATTTTATATTACACTCTTTTTTTTACAAAGCTTGTATATAATCTTTTACAATATGGAATGTGTGGAGGCTGGGGTGAGTCCTTGCATTTGAGAGAAGTAGGAAAGCAGAGGTCACTCTGTCAGCTGAAAGGGTATTTGTAAATTGTCCATCCACAAAAGGGGAAAAAAGAAATCATCTCTGGGAAGAGACCAAGCCAGGAAATGTACAAGGTGACTTCCAGAGGTCCTTTCCAACCTAATTTACTGTATGATTCTATGAAATCCTAGTTGCAAATGGGATGCATAAACAGCAGCTCAATTCACTCATATCTTTATGGCAAACAGGGATATATTTGTGGTGAACAAATCTAATCACAGTGTGAACCCATAGGGAACCTGACCGCAAAAGCTGTGAGGCTGTTCAGTCATCATGTAAGACCACAGGGAAACCAGATGTACCAGGATTCTCCCACTGTGTCTACTGAAACTCAATCCCTGAGGCATTAAAATGTTATGGAAAAAAGGGAGCAAATGTAGCATATGTACAGTAATCCTCTTTTCAGGGTGGGATTTTTAGAGATGGGTTTATGGGGCTGGTACTGTACTCAAAATGGAATTCAAGTTCTTCACTGCAAAGCCCCAAATGTGACTTATCTCAATGCCTGCTCAAGTCAATGTTTTGAAAATATTAAGGTTTGACAGCCTGAATAAAAGACCATGTTGCACATGTAGTTCGCATTGGCATCAGTGGGAGTTTAGGACAAGGTCAAACCCAAAATACAGGTTTGGATGCAATAGTTACGTCGATAGGACAGAGGGGTCCCTGTCATTTGACCAGTAGTGCACCTTGCACCAGATGGTGCTCATGGGGAACTGCAGCCACATTAGACTTCATCCCCATCTCTTTCCTTAAGGAAAATACTACCTGAATTACTTACTGTGATAACTGAATGCCAAATTTTCATCTGGTTAAAAAAAACCAGCCTGAAGTTGCTGAAATCAGTGCAGTCATCCTGATTTAAATTCATTTTGAACAGAAATCACAGGAGGCTTCACTCTGACCTTGCACCAGCCCTTATACTTCTGTGTAATGCAGTAGAATTATTCTTGATTTCCATTTATGTGAAAATCTAAATTGGTTCTTAAAATTGATGCTGTCTTTTTTTTTTTTCTCTCAGCCCGCTACCAGTAAATTATTTGACCTACATCTTAATAAATATTAGAAAAAAATATTCCTCCTACTTTTATTCCACAAATACACTTCAGAACTTGCATATTCAATTTAGACTCCATTGTTTCTCTTATCCCCCAAGATTTATCAACCAAGGCAAAAGGAAATCCACAAACCAGCCTACTCTCAAGGACATTATAATAATGCAAAGTGCCTCTTCACACACTTTAAATATACGTACGCTGTACACATCTGATGTACATCAGCTTACCTTTCTACCTTGTTGCTATTATCATTTTGGTAATGAGCAGTCTACTTTGTGTCTATGTCAAAGTCTTCCTCAAGAACTCCCTTCGCCAAGTCTACATGAGGTTCTCTGTACTGAATGAGACAGACTTTGTAATTTCCTTTCCCTATCCAGAAGTAAAAATGAAATTCCAGTAAAAAAAGGATTACAGGCTCTCAATTTCAGAAAGGCTAGCAAGGAAAATGTTATAGCTGTAGTTAGAAATGTAAATCACTCAAAATTTGAACTTTCATGAATTCTGCCAGAGGTTTCTCTGCATAACTCCCAATAGACTTAATAGGAATTAAGAATTAAAATCCTTTCTAAAAGGAATACTGACCTTCCAATAGTGAATGTAGAGCACGTGATCACCTTATGCACACTACCAAAATAATGTGAAATTGGCTGTACATAGTAGTTGTCAGACTGCTGCCTTAATATATCATAATGCCAACCATCTTAACTCAGAACAATAAATTGCCTGATTTAGTGCAAAATAGAGGTGTTGGGAAGCAAATGTCATAGAAACAGAGTGAAGAGGCACTGACAGATATACTTTAAACACACTCTCATGCAGTAGTAGCTGAGCCATTTGCTCTGTAAGAATTCTGTGTCTCTTACAGGAATGGGCTTTTGGTTTTTCATGATCTGGTGTTGAAAACCCACTTTCCTTTTGTCCTGTGTTTGCAAAAGCTGCATTCTGTTTTCACAAGAAATAAATGCTAAGGAAGTAAACTTCATGAGTGAAAGATTTGGTTTTTTTCATTTCTGAACCAGTCGATCCCTGCCAGCTGCTTACAGTAGCTACTTCTGGTCTTATTACAAAGACTGAGAAATATGCAGCTTACATGGAACTGGGACATTTATAAAGAGTTTTGTAAATACACACGTTTCTGTAAACTTACTACAGAAATAACAGAAGCTCATAAACTACACTGGTTCAAAAAATTCCTTCTAGGAAGCTCGCACTGAACAGACCAGAACAAATCTTTCACCATCCCCTGGTAGAGACACTTTGGAAATCCTTTCCTGAAACTGCTATATAATCCAGTTTTATTCGCATTACAGCATAGCTAAGCCTTTAACCATAATGCTGAGTCAAATTCTGCTAGACTTGTATCTCTTTCTTCATTTTAGCACTTGGAAGCCCAATGTTAACATCTCAACATATTCTTAGTACTAGCAATTATTCATCCTCTTACTCTTTCTTGTATTTTTCAATTTCAGAAACCTCCAGTCATGTTTTAACATGTAGGTTTTTCACGTTAAAAAGAAGCATTTAGCATTATTTTCTGTTTTGAAAGGTATCTTACTGTATCTGTTCATTAGGAGCTATATCTGAATATCTATATTCCAAATTTAGCAGATTTTTAAGTAAAGGTTAAAGGGTTTAAGGGCTGAAAACCTACCTCACTTTAAAATAGTTTTGGTTAAGTAGGTTCAAAATTGTATTCTGAGACTGACAAGTGAAGCAGAAGTCTGAAAGTTTCGTAATTAAGACTATAGCTTTAGCTCTCTCCAACTTCTCAGTGTAGCTCCATTCATTATCTAACTAGGTTTGCCTAAATTGGTCAAAAGTGCATTTAAATCTAGCCTTCAATTTCACAGATTCTATGCTCTCAATCGCCTCTGTCTGCCAGTGACAGCAGAAAATAACTTCTCACATTCCTGCCACAAGTTTTTCCTCCTGATTTCTTCTTACTCCAGAATGGCCATTAAGTCATCTTCCCTTTTTTACCTTCTACTTCTCTTTCAGCATCACTAAGTTTTCCCAAGATGTGATCCGTGTTTTGGTAACTAACCCACTTGGGCAAATACATCATTCTGAGCAATTGCCAGCTCTTTTTGTCTGAAGGTCTTCCATTTGATTTCAGGTTGTCAGCATTCCATTATGCTCCATGGTTGGCCTTGTGGCAGATCCTTTGAAATTCTGAATGCACTGAAAAGGTTAGGGAAAAGAAAAAAAAAAAAAAGAAAGAAAAAACTTTCTCTGTTTTCAATATAGAGCATGCAGGTTGAAACAGATCTATCTTGAGGACCCATGATATCAAAGAGAATTCATAAGTTTTACATAAATTCCTCAAATTGCCAGTTTTGTTATGCATGCATATTTATGAGGAGATATTATACATAATAGAGAGATACAGTATATCAACTAAATGTTCTGTTAGCTTTTGAAGCCTTACATTAATGCCAAATTTTACAATGCAGCCCAGAATTACACAACAGGTATGTTTTCCTTGGCTACTGCTACTATCCTGTACTATGAGGGACTGCTGTGTTCACTCATCAAAGAGTGCTTTTATGTCCAGGTACATACCCCATTTTATGAAAGCCAGATTAATATTATTTAGATCCCTTATTTCCACATTTTATTTTAAGAATGGAGAGTGAGTAAGTTCACTGAGGCTTAATAATATTCTGCAGTGGGGAACTGCAAGAGCTTAAAAGGTGATTTAAGTGTCTAAAACATGACTTTGAACAGGATTTAGGACATAAACCCTCCAGAAACCACTCACTGCAGCAACAGCAAGACTTAGCAGTGTTCACTTTTCAGCTGACGTTTACACTTTGGACCTGAGGTTGCAAGCTTTCCATGTGCAGAACTGCCTAAGAGTGTGCAGTGCAGAATCTCTGTGCTCCAGATGTGAGAGAGCATAACCTAAATGTCTCACTCTTAGTAATGTCCTTGGAAGAGTCTGGTCTGAGAGGTGTGTCCAGGTTAGGTACATCAGCAGCAGTGCTGAGCCCAGTGAATGTACAAATGCTGCAGTAAGCCTACCTTTTCCATAATCACCTAGTAACTAAGTCACACAAAATGGAAGATCTGGAATTCAAGCCCAGTCTCCCACCTCCAAAAAAGAATTCCCTGGTGTGCCAGGAGGTACAATCCCAGAAAGGATGCTCTTCTCTTTATCCTGGACACTCTATGTGTGAAAACGTAAAAGCAATGGCACAGGAGCGTGGGATGTGGACAAATCATGACTGAGGTCCTGGTCCCAGCTCCATAATCTAACATCATGTAGTCAACCAAAAAACAAAGCAAAATCAGCACTAAACAATCTAGGTAGCTGGGATCAGATACCATGTGTTTTCTCCTGCCAGCACAGTGTCTTATCTAGTACAGTGTGAAATCCTATTCCTGCTCAGTTTTTTACCCTTTTCTCTAAATACTATTACTCAAACATTGCCTAACTATATAAAAATCCTAGTCAAATTAAGAAAAAGATATTGCCATTTGCTAAAATTAGGTTGACTAGTTTTGTAGGTGACATTTAAATAAAACATTCATTCTTTCATACCGCCATGAAATAGGCAGTGCAGTAGTAAGTTTACATTTACGGCTGCATCCTAGAGCTGCATTCATGCAGTTCCTCCTACTGTGCCATCATAGTGCTGTTCCGACAGTATCTGCAGAACTCGACCTGTCATGTTTCTTAACAGATGACCTATCTTTTTCCAGAGATAGACTGCTCTCTGCATCCTTGCAAGTATAAAACTTGAAATTGCTTCTCTTTGTTCTACATGTAAATGAGAACATTTCATAGTTAATAATCCAACAAACTGGCAAAATGGGACCATGACACTTGGTTCTAGGTATCAAATTAGCTACAGTGAACAGGTAACAGCTGAGTTTACACAGGAATATCCAAGAGTATGTCCACTTTCTAGATCATAAGACCTGAAGCTCACAAGTAGAACATATATTCATACTAGCTGCTTGCAAAGCCGGTGTTTACTCTCCATCTAAGACTTTATATGCTTGAATCCATTGCCTCAATTTTATATATTCAAAGTAATTATCAGTCAGCAGTATACTTTAACCAACTTATATTTTCTTTACAAAGCTTTAAATCAATCCAGAGTCGTCATACTGTATATGTCAGTATTATTTCATGACTGGAAAAAGGTAATATAACCCCATTTTCAAGGAGGGGAAAATAGATGACCCAGGGAACTACAGATCCATCAGTCTCACCTCTGTGCCTGGCAAAATCTTGGAGCAGATTCTCCTGGAAGACATGCTAATGCACATGAAAAACAAGGAGGTGCTTGGTGACAGCCAGCATGGCTTCACTAAGGGGAAATCCTGCCTCACCAATTTGGTGGCCTTCTATGATGGGGCTATGAAACTGATGGACAGGGGCAGAGCAGTTGACGTCATCTACCTGGACTTGTGCAAAGCCTTTGACACTGTCCCACATAACATCCTTGTCTCTAAATTGGAGAGATATCAATTTGATGGGTGGACCACTCGGTGGATAAAGAACTGGCTGGATGGCTGCACACAAAGAGTTGTGCTCAATGGCTCAATGTCCAGTTGGAGACTGGTAACGAGTGGTGTCCCTCAGGGATGGGTGTTGGGACCAGTCTTGTTCAACATCTTTGTCGGTGACATGGACAGTGGGATTGAGTGCGCCCTCAGCAAGTTTGCCGATGACACCAAGCTGTGTGGTTCGGTTGATACACCAGAGGGAAGGGATGCCATCCAGAGGGACCTCGACACGCTTGTGAGGTGGGCTGATACCAACCTGATGATGTTTAACCATGCCAAGTGCAAGGTCCTACACCTGGGTCGGAGCAATCCCAGGCACAGCTACAGGTTGGGCAGAGAAGAGATTCAGAGCAGCCCTGCAGAGAAGGACTTGGGAGTGTTGGTCGATGAGAAACTGAACATGAGCCAGCTTCAGTGTGTGCTCACAGCCCAGAAAGCCAACTGTATCGTGGGCTGCATCAAGAGGAGCGTGACCAGCAGGTCCAAGGAGGTGCTCCTGCCCCTCTACTCTGCTCTCATGAGACCTCACTTGGAGTATTGTGTGCAGTTCTGGTGTCCTCAACATAAAAAGGACATGGAACTGTTGGAACAAGAGTCCAGAGGAGGCCACGAGGATGATCAGGGGACTGGAGCACCTCCCGTATGGAGACAGGCTGAGAAAGTTGGGGCTGTTCAGCCTGGAGAAGAGAAGGCTGCGTGGAGCCCTCATAGCAGCCTTCCAGTGTCTGAAGGGGGCCTACAAGGATGCTGGGGATGGACTCTTCATCAGGGACTGTAGTGACAGGACAAGGGGTAACGGGTTAAATCTTAAACAGGGGAAGTTTAGATTGGATCTAAGGAAGAAATTCTTTACTGAGAGGGTGGTGAGGCACTGGAATGGGTTGCCCGGGGAAGTTGTGAATGCTCTGTCCCTGGCAGTGTTCAAGGCCAGGTTGGATGAGGCCTTGGCTGGCATGGTTTAGTGTGAGGTGTCCCTGCCCATGGCAGGGGGGTTAGAACTTGATGATCTTAAGGTCCTTTCCAACCCTAACTATTCTATGATTCTATGATTCTATCTTAATTTAAAATTTGAACAATAAATTAGTAGGAAGCCTACTGTCTTCATGTGAACCAGTCCTATCAGCAAAACCAAATATTTCTAACATTGACACTTAATGTTTTTCCTGAGCACAGCCTAAATGTTCTCTGAAAGCTCTCAGTGACAGTTATCCTATTTTATCCTATTATTTTTAAATCCCCCTCTCAGTATATTGCTAGAAATAGAAAATGCTATTGCCCAAATAATCTCTTTAATCTTACAACAAACTGTCCATTCATGGTTCATCTCTAACCTAACCTTAAAGGTGGCAGAAAATGGAAATACTTCTTTGTCTCAGCTCTACAAAAATGTTTGAGTTGACATATATCCCTACACACTAAGAATAGTCATTCTAATATTTCTATGAACACTGCAGCATGGCTGTTGATCCATTTGATATTGAACTGATGAATAGGATGTGTGTAGTCTGTCAAAGAACCAGCATGGTCTTTGGGTATAACATAGTGCTGTGCTTGCTACTACTGCCGCTAGATAGAGAAACCATGGTGATGCACCCCATGTACTGTTCAGCGGCACAGCTGAGTGCAGCCAAGCCTGGTCATGAAGTGTTCAGACTGGGAAGGGATTAAGACTCCAAGCCATAGCCAGCTCTGAACAGCAGCTAAATCGACGTATGCTGAAGCCTAAGGTATAGACCAGGGTCCCTCACGAGTGGTGGCCAGCCTGAAAGAACAGCAAGGGAAAAAGGTAATCTGCTGGGACAAGCAGCCAAAGCCTACATTCACAAAATTTATAGGAACCTCACCTGCCTCTGAGACCTCTCTGCTCATGTATCTGACCACTAGAATCAGCCTCCAGGTTTAAAAGACACTGAAGGGGAGTGCCTTTTAAAAGACAATGAAGTGCATAAATTCACTTAGTCATTATATAGCTTCATGACAGAAAGTATATGAAAAATAATGGAGCATAATTACTCCCTTCATTAAGCCCCAGCCATGGCCTAATAATCTTCAGTGAGCCAACAGCACAGAAAGAGATGGGAGCAATACCTGCCAGTCTGCTAGCCTGGCAGTTCCCCCTGTCAGCCAAAGCAGCATTCCACACATATCCATACACGCTGGAAAACTGTGGAAGAGCTTGGGATAGAGTAGGTTTGCATAACTCATGTAGTCATGTGCATCTCAGACATGAGGCTGTCTAGACTTGATATCAGGTGCACAAAACTGTTGGATGCAGCTCAGCTGGAAGAAGTCATCCTTCCCCTGACTCTTAGTAATTTTCAGGTTCCTCTCTCAAAGCAAGCATTCTGTTCTGTAAAGTCACTTACCCCATTCATTTTGCTACACGGTGTTCCACTGGAGTCTGTAACGGCGATAGGAAAAAAGTGTTCTTGAATGCTGTGATTGGCACTGTTAATGATGATGACACTACAGAGCTGCTGTGTGCTTCAGCACTGGTTAGCTGTACTTCCACGTAGTAAGGCAAACCAGAAGCATTACATAGCCTCTGAGAAAGCATTTTATTCAAAACTCAAGTGTTAAAATAGCATAGAAAAAAGGACTATCAAACATGGTATCTGAGAAGGGGTGAGGTGTGTAATCAACACAAACTAAACACTTCCTTTCTTTAAAAAAAATCTATAAACTTCTGTCCATCATCGGTTTCTAAAGCTAACAGAGGACACTTCTGAAATCACAGTAACAGATCCCCCGCTGGTGTAAATTAATGTAACTTTCTATACTAGAGATTCTGAGGTGCTGTCTCTCATTGGCTGGAAATCTCTTGCGTGAGGATGCTTCACGTTTACCCAAACATAGCTGATAGTGTCAGAAGGTAAGATATGAGAACAACAGTCAGCAAATAGGCTTAGCCATGCATCAGAGTCAGGACGTCACTAGCACGGCCCTGGGGCAGTGCTCCCAATTCAGCTTCATAATGTTGAAAGACTGTCCACCTGTTTCTCATCAGATTGTTTTCGTATTATTGGTTAGACGAGCCTCATGCAAAAATCATGCCTTGCACCTATGGTGACTGAGTCATGAATTCTTAACTGTGCTCAGCATTGCTGCTTTCAACCCCTTTGGTTGCTGAATTGTACCACAATAATGTGTTCACATTACCGTATGTCATGCACAGAAAAACAAATCAGTGAATGGAAGGTATTTACAGTAGCTGAAAGACATATTGTAATGTATATGTACAATTAATTGGATTAATTAAACTGCAGATGAAAATACATTAAATAAATGAATCACTTCTTCTGTAAGACTATTCCCAGTGTCTGCGCATGCTTCAACAAATTCCATCCACAAGATTTGCAAGGAACGGTATTATATTTTTTGTAAGGAGAAAGAAGAAAGTCTTTTTCCTCCCATTCCACACGCAGTTACCAAAACACTGACAGATTTTCTGGCATAGAAATTGAGCAGAGTGTCTGGATATAGTGGGAACTTCAGGAAGCTTGGTCCATGTTCTCTTAATGTTTTGATAAGAGCTTCTTTCACCTCCTCAGGAGTTCAGAGAATAACAGCAAGTATCCTCAGGTCAGCAGCTCAGAACCTCACTATAGACCCTCTTACTGAGGCATCTCTACAGTGCAGCCCATATTAACCAAACAAACTGTGGATAAAATAAGAATTTCAATACTTCCCACTAACAAGACTGCAAGCTCAGAATTTAAAGATTTTTTTATACAGAATACAAGATAGAGCTTACCCTCTGTTATTAAAAAAAAAAACCTTAACAAAAAAAACAAACAACATAAAACCCACAAAGCCCCAAAATGAGCTAAACAAATTACTCACAGATTAAATTTTGAGTACTTTGTTATTTATATATACCATTTACGAGGGATCCAACAAGGTGATATTAGAGAAATATTCTCAAACATCCAGAAATATTCTCTCAACAAGTGTATCTATTTGGAGATTTAGATTAGATTTTAGGAAGAAGCTCTCCCCTATGAGGGTGGTGAGACACTGGCACAGGTTGCCCAGAGAAGCTGTGGCTGCCCCTTCCCTGACAGTACTCAAGGCCAGGTTGCATGGGGCTTAGAGCAATCTGGTCTAATGGAAGGCCCGTGGCAGGGGGATTGGAACTAGATGAACTTTCAGGTCCCTTCCAGCCCAAACAATTCTGTGATCCTATGACCTCCTTGTTCAGATACTAGAAAGATCCCCTTTTTTTTCCTTTTTTAATTTTTTTCCTTCTGAGGAGCTCAACCATTGATCTGTGTCACTGTGGATGTCATTGGCTGTATGTTGTTGAAGTTACATGTTAACACTCCACCTTGGCTGTGAAAACAAGCAATATGGTCATTTTTCAGTACAGGACAACATGCATACAACAACAAAGACTGCATATGAACCTTGATTTGCCTCTCTAATTCTCTTTTATTCTCTCAATCATACATATGTGTGTGTATGCATATATATATATATACACACACACATATATATAAGGCCATGTGTGGAGTCCGGCAATTAAAAAACATAGCTGATCTTTTTGCAGGCACAAGTAATTACTAGCAGCACAATTTAACATTGGTTTATTCATAACCATAATGAAGTTCATTCTCATTTCTACCTACCTGGTATGCAACTGAAGTCAAGTATTTACATATCCACCCTATGAAAATTGTACAATAGCTGCACTTAACACTACAACACTGGTTTAATAGTGTATCTACAAAATCTAGATGCAAAGAAGTGTTCAGGTTTTCAAATGTTGCCCTAATGAACCAGTTGATAAAAGGTGTTTAGAAGCCTGAGGATACAGGTCTGTCGGGAACATTTTTGTGCCTCACTCCCATTAGTCACAAAGAGCAGAGGTCTTCCTCTGGAGGACAAAGCCTTTTTCATATGCCTAGCACATAAGCTTATGTGTATTTGCCCATAAACCTTCACTTATTCCTATGTAAATGTGCGACTCAGATCAACTTTTAAGTACAAAAACTAAGTTTCAAAGGGTAGTCATGAAACATTTTTTTTTAAAATACCTCATTAAGTTTTTTTGAATAATATTTATAAAACATCTGAGGATCTGATTAAAGATTAATATAAAAAATGCAATGATTATCCATAGAACTTGTTACAGTCACGTGAATGCAATTTTGTTATAGGTGAAACATACATCACTGGGCCAGAGACTAGAGAGATTTTCAGTGTGGGGTGAAATTTATGTCTGTGTTGAAAGTCAGCCCAGGAGCCAGACACTATCAACAAGCATCTTTACTGTGTAAATACTTTACAAAGCACAGTAACCAAATATATTGCAGGTGAAATTCTCCATTGTGCAGGGGTTTCACACAGGTCTCTGTATTACAGAAGTCCTACTTAAATACTATTTCAAAGCTGCACAAATCTACTGCACAGGCAAGAAATTTCCCTTGGAAGAATTCCTTGAGCCCTTTGAAAATTATGTACTTTGGTAGTATCTATCACAGTCTTTTAAGCAATACATAAATCTTGTGCTGGCCTCTGCGCAGAGGTGGGTACACCTGGCAGAGCATCTCTCCTGTTGTGCAGAAACGTTGCAAAATCCTACAGTGCTTCAGAGTCTGCATTATGCAGACTGGGTAGATATGGCATATATACAAGTTTCAAGGCAGCCAGTAAATACGTTAATTACTTAAATGATCAGGAGAACAGGGACATAAGTATTTTACACTTTAGCTAGTCACAACTTCTGGTCCTATGCTGAAATCCTCATTCCTCTGAAATTGGTGACAGCTGTTATTGACCTTGGTAAAGCCAGTATCTCACCCCGTCTTTTCAGCTGATAGCTACTTGTCATCACTAGCCTGTCTTCTAGACCAGTCTCTGCCTCTGACTCAATTGGTGAGATTTCTCAGTTTCAGAATTTTCTCAAAAACCTTTCCTGTTCTGAAGAAAAAGCTCAAAACAATAAGAATCACCTACCCAGCACCCTCACCTGGCTTACGACTGTGGTACAGGATCCCAAGAATATCAAAACAGGATTCCTCAGTAAGGTGATCCTGATCTGGGAATGGACGTAGTAGGTCCAATTCACTGAACCCAGTCTCTAGGTTATTCTTAAACAGTACCTAAATTGAAAAAAATTACAACTGGAATACAGGATATTCAGTCACCACCAACAAAACTGAGTACTTCACCAGTAACTTTCTAGGCCATGATTATTAAATAAATCCAACAGGAGAAAACGAAAGAGCTCTGTATCAGAACCGTCAGTAACTTTGCACTGGAGTTGCCCAAATCTGGCGATGGTTCATGTCTGATCTAAATCAGAAAATCAGGGAAATAATCTTGGCTCTCTCATTTTCTAGGAAAAGCTCTAATGGGGTATGTAAGCGTTCTTGTGCCTACACTTCACTTACACTCACTCCCTTGAGCTTTCCTTCTTGGAGAAAAGCAGACTTAAATACTTAAGTAAAAATAAATAAATAAATAAATAAATAAATACATACAAAGCCAAGAGAAAAAGGTTGACTTTCTGAGTAATCACTTCTTTCATCTGAAATGCTAATAAAGCATACAGGTCCTCTGGGTTTTTTGAACCACCCTAGTGTAGCCCCCCTTACACTGTGTAGTGGGCAATTTATTCATTGTTCTGGATTCTTTCTTGTGGCAAAGCCCCAAGAAATTCTGCGGGGCTACCCCTGATTGTTGCCACAAAGGCTGCTGCACACTTTTTTCTGAACCTTTCATATCTCTAGCCCAGCTATTCTGAAGAACTAGTTACCACAGACCTCTTCACTGTCCTCCCATAGCTCTTCTCCTCCTCCCCTTTCAATTGTACATTCATCTTCTGATTCATGCTTCCAGGAACCATCTTTAACTGAGATCTGTCTTCATCACCCAGAGTCCTGTCCCATGACTCCTGGATTTTCTTTCCCTCTGTGGGGGATGTGACCTGCTCCCAGTGCAACAGCTTAACATAGCGTTATGTCACGCTCCATCAGAAATATCTCCCTTGGTAACAAGGGTTTGTCTTGACTTAAAATACAGAAGATAGAGCACAATCCGTCTGACATATTTTAGACTTGTGATTCAGAATGAGATGATCTGCTACCTAGCGCATCTTTTACTCACCATTGACTATGATGGGAAACTAGCTTAGTTATATGTTGCTTCAGTCTAGATGTCTACATTTTGTTGAACAAAATTACAGTACTGGTTCTCAGATTACACATACAGTGGCAAATGGGTTTATGGTGAACCAGTGGTTGAACACTGAATTCTGAAGACCACAGATTACTTGTAAGCAGTTTGTTGAGAGGTCTAAAAGAAAGTTCAAGTTCTTGAATGTTATACAGCAATATACCTCTGTGACATCTCTAAAAGGAAGCACAGACAGAAAAGGTTAAAAACTACTGCACTGAATCTTTTTACAATGATGATGGTGTAATATTATTTACTCTTCACAAAAAAAAAAGTCATACATCAGAGTATAAGAACAGGCACTGACCATGAACATACTGTAGCCATCCTGTACCACATATTATAAATCTGCTTCCTAAACTGGCATTGTGTTTGATCTCCATGGCATTCAGAGAATTCTTTGCTATATTAGACCATTAAAATGCCTGTTCTTGCTGGCTTAGTAGCCATTTCCTTGTCCTTCACATTTTAACATTAAGAATGACTTTTAAAGTCACTGTTCGTGTCACTATGAGTACATCTATTAAACAACAGAAAAGAGACAGCTGGAGAGGTCTGCATAGCTTAGGTGACTGTGATATGAAAAGTGCAGCTTGAAGTAGTAACTTTAATAACAACCTAAAATGCCAATGATCACCAATACAGTCATCACAATTACATTCACAGAAGAAAAAAAATACAAAAAAAGATCCCTGAGCCCTGTGTGAGTTTTCTGCTCAAGAATAATTTTCACCTGAAGCTAGTCACATGCTGTGATGTGTAATTTGGGGTTTAAATACAGTGCAATTTGGGTTTTAAATAACTGTATTTTCCAGTGGCTGAAGACCTTTGGGCTTGATGGTGCAGTTACTGAAGCTAATTTTGCGGTTTGGCCACCAATTCCAACGCCTTTTAGAAAGTGCCAAAAAAAGAACCGAACTTTGACAACAGGCTGAAAAAAATGCCTGCGCTCTACTAACGGCCTCAGAGATGTGACACACATTATGAATCAACCCCATAAATCTATCCCGCAGAAGGATTTATTTTGACCGGAGCGGAAGCTCCCAGTGAAGAAGTTCCCCTGAATCCAAATCTCTCGACCCAAAATAAGCTGTTCCTCAGCTGCCTCGCAGTCAGAGCCAGTTGCTTTTGGGGCAATCCTTCCCGCTCTTCCCGGATAAACTTCCATGAAAACCACGGAGGTGGGAGGCCGGAGGGACGTGGTTTTCCCAGCCGTACCCAAGCCCTTCCCGTTCGCTCCCGGTCCCACCGCGGCGCATCGCTGCCAGGCCCGGGGCTCTCGGAGGCCGGCGGCAGGCCCCTGCGGCGGAACAGGCCACGGGCCGCCCCGCGGAGCCACCGCCCCGGCCCCCGGCCCGCATGACATCATCGGGCCGCTCCGTACCGATCCCCGTCGGTGAGCGGCGGCTGCCGCTGTCACCGCGCCCGCCCTGCGCTGAGGGGGAGAGCGGGTCCTGCTACACTGGAACTCATCGCTGTCGCCATGCAGCGCACTGACAGTGCTGCGCCGGCTTTGGTCTGAACGAGAACCGGCTGCGAGGGGAAGGAAAGGCGGTGGAGCCCGGCGGAAAGCGCCCTGTCGTCGCGGCAAATCCGCCCTCCACGGACCGCCGCACTTTTGAAGGACCTCCCCGGCTCAGGGGTTAGGAAGAAGAAATTCACCGGGTGGGAAACAGGAGGGAAGAAAACGAGCGACGAGCGGGAGGATCCGAGTGGTGACAGGCGAAGAAACCGCCCGGTCCCTCTCCCGACAGGCTGCGACGCGCACCACGGCGGGCGCTTCCGAGCCCCTCGCTTTAAGCGAAAGGAGCAGGAGGGGGACTTCAAAGGCATACACAAGGAGCGCAGGATATAATGCTTCCCCCTCTCTTTCCTCAAGCTGGCTTGCCCAGGCTCGCCAATAAATCCAGCTGGGCTATGCACTGCGATGGGAACGTGCTGCCGCGAAGGCTGCTCTCCAGTCACTGAGGAGGCTGCTGCTGCCAGCGGTGCCGGGGCTTCCTTCCCCTCACCGAGGAGGCTGCCGCCGCCGCCGCCGCTGCTGCTGCCTGCCCACCCCTGAGGACACTGCTGCTGCCGCGGAGCTGCCTTGCCCCCATTGAGGCAGCGTTACTGGGAGAGATTGTGCCGCTGCGACAGGGGAGGACGGAGCTGGGGGCGCAGTGAGCATGCGCCGCGCCAGCCGCTGACTGGGCTCTGGTAAGGTACTGGGGGGAAAAAGGGGAAAAAAGAACAAGAAAAGGAAAAGGATTGCGAGAAAGAAGAATGGCAGGCGGCGGAGGAAAATAAAACAGGCGCTAAAAGAGACCGCTCGGCCGGCGGGAAGGCGCAGCTCTGGCATGTGGGGATCTCCGGCACCAACAGGTAGGAGGAGAGGGGCCGGGGCAGTCTGGGGGTGGCGAGGGCTGCCGCAGCTGCCGGTGCGTGTGGGGAGGGCTCCCCTCGGGAGCGGGTCTGGAGAGGGGGGTGATTTCTAAAGAGGCGGCATGATGGAAGTGTGCTCAGACAATGCCTCTTCCGCTCTCCCGAGCTCCCCGCCGCGGGAGGCTCCCGCATGGCTCCGGCAGATGCGGCTCTGCCAGGCAGCGGCACCCGGGCTGCCTTGCAGCGCGGCGCAGTCCAGCCCTGCATGGCCGTGCGCGGGGGAGCGGGCGGCTTCGTGTGCGTGTGAGTGAGCGTCTATGTCAGTGTGTCAGTGCCAGTGTGTGTCCGTGTGCCCGTGCGGAGGTAGGGCCGGCGCGCCGCGGGGACAGCTCCACAGAGGAGGGGAAGCGGCGGGGCTGGCGGCAGGGGGGAGGGCGAGCCTGATTTCATGGCTTTAAAACGATGCCATGATCTGATCAGCCTCTGTTTACACAGCAGCAATCAGGCTCTTTTGTGGACGGTAAGAATGGAAGGGTTTTGCTGGGATTCGGTGGGAATATCCTTTGTACACCCGAGGTAGCATAGGGAACACTTGGTGTGAATAACGAAGGAGCCTGATCATTGCTGCTGTGGCTCCTGTCCCTGGCTCTGGAGGGAAAGGATAAAAAAACAACAACAAAACCCCCCTCCAGCAGCAGCAGGCAGTTCTTTTTGTTATTTTATTGCATGAAATGTGTTCCGGTAAGATTCACTGGGAGGATTAGTGGGAATCACGGAGCCCTAATTAGCTAAAAAAATAATAATATCAATTTATTATATGTTTATTTAAGCATTACCAAAACCAGCCTTCCGAAAGGATGGGCATTGCATCTTGGATGTACTGCCCATTTTTGCTCAGTATTTACACTGACCGTTGCTTATTATGAATTATGTTGAGGCTTTAATGATTTGCATTAAAGCGAGGAGGTGGGGGGAGGGAGCCCCTAAAGCATCGTGCTATCGACTGTCTGGCATACCTGTTTATTTGAGAGCTTAAATGATAAAATTACGGTTTATAGGAGGAAGGGAGGGGAACGTGAATACTGTTTCTCTTACAATATGCATGAACTAACACAGTGTGATTAATGTGCTTTGGTGACTTGGGTTAAAAAACATAAATTCGGCAAGATTTCTTTGGGTGTGAACCGTATCAACACAGCAGCTGCCTCTAAAACATTGACAAATACTGTAGCCATAAAATAAATGTAGCTAATGTCAAAATATCAGCAGTCTTTGTTTTCTTTTTTTTTTTCCTTTTTTTTTTTTTTTTTAAGATGTCAGTGATTAACTCTTGAGCTTGCAAACTGGGAGTCTTTTGATTCATAAAATCTCTGAGGCTTTAACTGCAAAATTATATATGCTACCAAATATAAGGGGCACCAGTCAGTTCTGAAACTGTAACAAGCCAAATCTGTGAAATGCCAGTAATCGATCATGCTAAACAGTAAGTATATATATGTCTATATATATATATATATAAAAGCCTCATGGTTTTTAAAAACAAACAATAGTACTCAAATTTACAACTTCATTTGGTTCTCCATAAATTAACATCTTTGTTAGCACTTTCTGACATCATTTCTTGTTAACTTAAGAACTGATAGCTCGATTTTTTTTCAGATATTTTGATGGCATGACAAATCAGAAAGAAGAGGATGTACTGTATGACTAGACACAAGATCAGTTCTGTTTGTGGATTACATTTTCAGTAAGATGTATGGATCTATTTTTTCCTTGTTCTTAAATATAGATCATGAGACTTGACTGAGGCAATATACATATCATCCATCCATCTATGGCGAACTACAGCCATGCAGCTGACAACATTTTACAAAATCTCTCTCCTTTAACAGCTTTTCTGAAACTGACTTCACTGGGTTTCATAATAGGAGTCAGTGTGGTGGGTAACCTTCTGATCTCCATTTTGCTAGTCAAAGATAAGACCTTGCATAGAGCTCCTTACTACTTCCTGTTGGATCTTTGCTGCTCAGATATCCTCAGATCTGCAATTTGTTTCCCATTTGTTTTCACCTCTGTAAAAAATGGCTCTACTTGGACGTACGGGACTCTTACTTGCAAAGTGATTGCCTTTTTGGGGGTTTTGTCCTGCTTTCACACTGCTTTCATGTTATTCTGCATAAGCGTCACCAGATACTTAGCTATTGCCCACCACCGTTTTTATACAAAAAGACTGACCTTCTGGACCTGTTTGGCCGTTATCTGTATGGTGTGGACCCTCTCTGTAGCCATGGCTTTCCCCCCAGTTTTAGATGTGGGCACCTACTCGTTCATTAGGGAGGAAGACCAATGCACTTTCCAGCATCGTTCCTTCAGGGCTAATGATTCCTTGGGATTTATGCTTCTTCTTGCCCTTATCCTCCTAGCCACACAGCTTGTCTACCTCAAGCTGATATTTTTTGTTCACGATCGCAGGAAAATGAAGCCAGTCCAATTTGTTGCAGCAGTGAGCCAGAACTGGACTTTTCATGGTCCTGGAGCGAGTGGTCAAGCAGCTGCTAATTGGCTGGCTGGATTTGGAAGGGGTCCCACACCTCCAACCTTGCTGGGAATCAGGCAAAACGCGAACACCACAGGCAGGAGAAGGCTACTGGTTTTAGATGAGTTCAAAATGGAGAAGAGAATCAGCAGAATGTTCTACATCATGACATTCCTCTTTCTGACCTTGTGGGGTCCCTATTTGGTAGCCTGTTACTGGAGAGTTTTTGCAAGAGGGCCTGTAGTACCGGGGGGATTTCTAACGGCCGCTGTCTGGATGAGTTTTGCCCAAGCTGGAATCAATCCTTTTGTCTGCATTTTCTCCAACAGGGAGCTGAGGCGCTGTTTCAGCACAACCCTTCTTTACTGCAGAAAATCCAGGTTACCAAGGGAACCTTACTGTGTTATATGAGGGAGCATCTGTAAATCTTTAGCCTTGTGAAACACTACCATTCTCTGCTAAGCAATTGTGGCCTGTAGCCATGTCTTGAGGAGAAAATCAAGAATGGGATGTCAGCAGTTGTAAGGATTTGGGCAACATTCTGCAGTCTTTGCAATAGCTCACCTCTAATCCTATTTTAAACCTAAACATGTTCCTGCTGACCACTGCTGAAGGTTTGTAATTAAGAACAAAGGACCGAACTACTGCCCTGAATTCCTTTATGTGGTTAAAATCTAGATTATGAAAGTAGCAGGTGCTAAGTATCAGTGCTAAATGCTGTGTATATCACTACATAAAATAAGACCATCAAAAAGATTAGCATTGGACATCTTAATAAATTAAGTTGATATGAGGTTAATGTGTTGATAAAACTAATTTTAGACATCTGAAGACCTTTAAAACATTTCATACAATTATTGTTTTGCAAAGACTGAAAACTGGGGACTCAAGTACTGTAACTGATTAAAGATGTGCCATGCGTTATTGGATTATCACACTTACAAATCTGTTTGCCTTGTGAGTAAGTTTTGGGGAGCATTCCAAAGCAGTATTTTTGGTCAGATTTAGGCTTTTTTTTTTTGTTTTGTTTTGTTTTTTTTTTCCCCCAGAATATATTACTCTTTCTAAATGCCATTTTCCCTAACAGTGAAATTACTAACATCTAACTGTATTCTGTGTTTTTTGCTGATTTGGTATAAAGTTTAGTAGACTCTTATTTATATTTTTTAAAAAGCTAGATATCAGTCTGTTAGGCAACGTTAATGACAATATCCAGTCATAATTGAACAGTTATAATTATACAGAATAAACACATGTTGCCTTAAAGGGTTATCTAGTATCTTCCATTTTGTTTAGCATTGAAGCAAATAAGCAAGGAAAACTGAATCAATAACTCTGGTCAGTCATTTGGGAGTGCATGAAAGATCACTTAGTCCTCTTTTTTCCTTTTTACTCCAGTGGTTCCCAAAATCAGTATGCACATCACTGGGATTATATGATTTTTTTCTAGGTGTGCCGCCCTTTCTAGTTTGTTCTGAGAAACACAGGCAGTTGATGTATGTTTATATTTTAAGACAGCTGTCATGGGGAGACCGCAGCCTTAGTATGATATCTTGCACAATTTGTGAAGCATTTATTCTACTGAAGGCACAGTCTTGTTTATATTTTCTGCACATTTTGATGTATTGGTTGTTTTAAATTATTTAAGTTTTAACTTGTGAAAGCATATAATATGATTTCTTAGTATTTTAGAAAAACATTAGAGTCTGTGAGTCTTTCCTTCTTTAAGATACAGATGTGTGGATTTCAATATAAAGTTGCATTTGCCAAAATTTACCTGTGTAGCTTGTTAATTTTCTTGGAATAAAATTTTACATTTTTCCAGTTATACAATTAACCTTTTTTATTTTGTCTAGTGAGGTAGCATGAAGTACTGAGAATGTAGCCATTATGAATTATTATCCTTTGCAGTCACTGTATTCCCAAACTGTAAATGCATGAATGATGGGGACCACAGGATTGATAAATGATATTATCTACAGTAGCACTATTGTGTAGTTTATCATAATTACCCATTTATCTGTTCTAATATGTCAGCTATATTTAAAGTTACAACACAGTATTTGACATTAACTTCACAGTTTAATTTTGGAAAATGTGTATATTTGAAGCACAACATCATGAGTTGGTCAATCACAAAGAACATGGATTTTTCTTAATTTTTGGAGAGACAAGACTAGAGGTCTTAATTCAGTATTGGTACATCTTGTCCTTTGTTGTGTTTTTATGACCAGCAAGTTAATATAGACATACACAAGCAGCAGTCAATAATGGAAACGCTTAAATTTGTATGATAACATTATACAACGTATGCAACAATTCAGAGAGTTGTGTCTATATATGATCAGACAACTTGATCAAAGATTTGGTGAGCAATCTGTTTGACCTCACTTACACTTTTATACTGAGGTTGATTGGTTGAGAGGCATGGCTATATATACTGTGTTGAAACAGAAAAATTGCTAAAATAATGAGTCCTCGTCAATACAAGAATGTTTCAGAACATAATTTGAAATGGGACCAATAAACTTCTACCAAAAGGACTTTTTTATTACACTGAAAAAGGCTTTGAAATTAAGGTAGTTAAGTAATTGTCAAAGATAGCAAGAGTGAATAAAACCTGGATCGTATGTGGAGAAAAAATCTGAAAGTTATCCCACTTAAGTTTATTAAAAGGTTGATTGGCAATAACTTCAGTCTAATTTCTATAAAATAGTAACCTTTACAAGGAACATTGATATTACATATTGTAATAAAGAAGTACATATAAATAAAGTTGTAAATAGTGTTATAGTTGTAGAAGTAGTCGGTTTTGAAGGTTAGCCAGAAAATTTTCAACCATGAAATTTCAAAAGCTGCAAATCTGGGGCCTGACCTAACTCCTAATAAAGTCAGTTGGTGTTTTCCCATTAACTTCATTTGGAGCAGAAGCAGGCCCTAACATTTCTATAGTACTATGCTTCTGAAATACTAAGAAGGCTGTAATTACTATGCAGTGGGAAAAGAAAAAATAAAAACAATTCAAAATTATTTCCCTGGAAGTTTTGCAAGCAGTAACTGATGTAAATTAAAATAATAAACAGTAAACAAGTCTGAAAGCAAATATTTTGCTAAATGTTTTTCTTTTGATATGAATATAATTTCTTCGGCTAGCTGCGAAATGCGCAACTGTATTACTACATGGCAGAGGAGAAGTACTTTTTTTAAGCAAATTTTTATAATTGTTCCAGTAAGCAGTCAGCAAACAACTGAAGTATTTCCTTTTATTTTCTCTGTTGTTAAAAGAACAAGAGGATGTTCAGGGAAATTAAAATGCAACATATGAAGTAATATTTTATGCGAAGTTATTACTCAGTGGAACTCACTGGCACAGGATGTCAAGTAGTTTAGAGAGATTCCTACAAGAATTGTATGTATACATGAATTAAAGCAGCTTGCAGGTTTTGGCATTTTGATCCCAGTCAGCATATCAGACCTAATATATTAAGCTATAAATTCAAAGGAGCAAGAAGGTTTATTCCAATTCAGTACACTGTTGTCTCACAGTATGAAAAGTCTTTTGCTTTCATTTTGATACAGGAGTAAGCTATTGCCAAAGTTAAATACAGGGCTGGTAGGTTACTCTTTTCTTTTAGAACAGCGAAGAATGTCATACTATTTTGTATCTGTATGCTCATGGGTAATGTGAAGTTAGTAGCTTTAATTTTCCTGGTGACATAAAAAAAGGGTGAGAACAGATTCTGTGGAGAAAAGGCTGTCTGTCCCTGTTGCTTTCCTGCCCTCTGTTGCCCCACTGGCCCTTTGACAGCCTCTCTGTCAATCCTTCTTCAAAATTAAATGTTTCATATAGTGAGTCTTATCTTTCTCCTGCTCCTTACAAAGTGCCTCAGCCATCCCTCCTCCTCAGCAGATAAGCTCCTGCAGCAGCTTCCCAAGGTTTGTTAGTGTCTGCATTCCCTTCCTGAAGACAGAGAGAGACCGCCAGTTCCAGCTGCCTCAGTAGTTCATGGAGTCATCATTCCATGACACACTGGGTGTCGCTGTCTTTTGGCTTTGCTATGAAGCAGGTGTTGTTTATGTTCTGCAGATTAAAATGAGAATGAGAAATGAGGGGAAGGGGGCAACAGGAAACAACTTCCCCTCTCCTAACTCCTCATGAAGAAACCTCTATTATTGTTGCATTGCCTAGGAGCAAATGATTTTTTTAAAGTATATTCGGTGCTAATGACCCTCTAAATTAATAAAATGTACAGCTAGCCAATTAATACAAGGGTTTTGGTACAGCTACAAAATCTAATTACAAAATAGCATTCCATCAGTCTCTAGTCTTTGGGGGCAGATGAGTCCACTGAATCTATCTCCTTTTAAGTGCATTGAGTTTGTTCCCTTCTATTGTCTTTGCTTTGCCTTTCAAGCAGGTGAACATTTTACTTATATTAATAGAAGTCCAGTATTGCAGCAAGCTGCTATTACTCATGGGTTTAAAAAAATAATATAAAGGGGAACTCTGATGCTTTTTAAGGTGAATTAGGTATTTTGACAAGCAATTGGTTTTTAGCAAATGTCAAATAAAACTGTGGGTTGCTGGGCTCTTTCATGGTTGCACAGTCAACTCTTAGTTATTGAAAATAGAAATGGAGTAGCCTAACCCACATAAAGCTATAACACAGGTAATACAAAGCGTATGCACATTAGGTAAGGACTTCCTGTGTTTGTTACATTTATTGAGGAGTAAAGTTAAGCTGAAGTAAAAAGTGAGTTCAGAATTCAAAGAAAAATGGTGGGTGTTTTTCCTTTTTTTCTTTTTTGTTTTAGCATAGCACTGCTAATCTGCAACCTGGGTTACACACCCACAGACTACCAAGAGTTGACTGTACAATTCTGCATACCACAGACAACTTCCTTCTGGTTTATATTCATTGAGAGCTGTGTAAATGTACATTGCTAATCTGATTGACTTTTCAGAGAAAAGAGAAGGCTCAGTCTGAGGTACTGTTTGTCAAAACTAAAATTCAGTATGTTCTCTGCTTGTGTTTACTGAAGTGATTCTGAGTGTGAAGAAACCAGTGATACAAATCAGTAATGATCATAAGCATTCTCTGGCCATGACCGTTAACAACAGGAGATGACATTTTGCAATGCGTATGCCAGCAACAAATCAAAGAGTTTGATATAACACACCATGACTTTCCCTGAGTGGCCTGAAAATAGCTCATGCTTTATATTTAGGAAAAAAAAAAAAAGAAAAGATAAAGCTGCCCATTTAAGTGGATAAAGTCTTTTAACTAGCCAGTGTGGAAAAACAGGGGTGAATTTTAAACTTGGCTCATTATAAAGAGTGAAGTGGTTTTGTGGTGTTCTTAGTTGGGCTGAACTGTGTAATGACATAAGTATACGATGATCAAAGGAGTGCCACAGTAAATAAGTTAGATTTTTTTATAGTCTAAAGGGGAAATAAATAACAACAATCATCAGCCATTTGAAATAAAATAATTGCAGATGTCCATATGTTTCATAAAATTTAGATAACAAAACAGTTATTGACATTTTCAGCACTTAGTGATTTTAGGTACTTGATGCTTTTAAAGAACAATGCCTTTAGACAGTGAGTTGGCTGATGCAGCCCAGTGAGAGACTTACTCTTCGCATCACTGGTTTTGTACTATGCTTTGTATTTAATAAGCACAAGAAAGGTACAACCAGAATTCAACTGATACAATCTTCAACAAACTCTGCATCAGCTACAACAAAACTTCTCCAAATATTTGGCAAGTTACTGTCTCCAGAGATTATTCATAATTATCCCTGTGCTAATTCATGAAAAGTCTACTTCACATTTATTAAAGAGCCATCCAGTTAAAGATGCATATTTTTTTTCATCCTTTCATTGGCTGGCTAAGACAAGTTCTGCTGTAATGTGGAGTTAAAAATCACAATATCAAATAATTCATTTGAATTTCAGTTATTACACTACCTATATGTGGCGTTGTTGTAGCCACATTTTAAATAACCTCACAAAGTTTATGTCTGAAGAATGCAAATGATTTATGATGAAAAAATCCCCCCAAACAATCACGTGCTTCCAGTTCATTCTTTCTCTTATTTCCACTGAATGTTACAGTTTCAATTTAGGAATGTAAAGGCAAGCTCTGAAATACAAGTGTGTTGGATAGGAGAGAAAAAATACCAGAAATAGATCTGTTAAGGTTACCTTTGCAATATATGTATCGTATTTGGTACATAGCGTATATGTAGTGCATTTTATCCATAGTTATAATCTGTCAGTTTGCCTACTTTTTCCCAGTACGTATATGTTGTATAGATACAATTTTTGGGCCACCATTAACTGCAGGATTTCCTGAGCCCTTTTATTTTCATTCTGTAACCATTAAGCTCAGGCATGCTAACATCCTCATGCAAATTGAAGAAATTGCTAAAAATATGAAGTTTTGCACTATCTCAGCAGATCAGGTCCTTCACATAGTTTAAGAGGGCGGCACAGATATTTTATGACTATTCTGGGCAGCAGGTTGAAGGATACAATAAACTTTTCACCCCTGTTTATGAGCCAGTTAAAAAACTGCTGTTATCCCATAATGAAGCCACCTCCTATCACAGCCCATCACAGCCCTGTGACCCTCTTCATGTTGAGTTTAAGTTGAACTTTGGTTCTGCATACTCTGAGTGCTAGGTGAGTGAAATTCAGCAGTGAGCAAAGATAAGGAATGCCTAGACAACATTCATAGGCTACAGACAGGTGATACGTGCTTGTCTTCTCAAAACAGAACAGAAGCAGCAGAGGCCCAAAGGTAAATGGTTTTTTTGTGACCTGGTTGATATTTCATGCCTTGTTGGCCCCTCAGAAGTGGCTGAGAAGATCTATTCTATTCTTAATTCGGGGTTTTTGTGGAAAATGCATGCCATCTCAGCTACTCCATTCCATCCCACCAATTAACAGTTGAGCATTTGATTTTATGCTCAATCAAGTTTGTATACTCTTTAAAATACATATTTAATAGTAAAATGTATTTGTAGCTTTGAACTGATTATGGACAGGTATATCAGCGTATGTGCTTCCTCATTTCCATAAGCATTTCCTGTGTAACAGACACACAAATCCTGTTTTTTAAGTTAAAACACTCTACAATTACGTGTTTCCTGAATTCTCTGTGAAGGCCTTTAAACTTTGGAAAATCCTCCTGTTTGTTGATCCAAAATACTAAATGCAGTTTCTTAGGGCACACCACAGGGAACATTTTATTTCTCTGACTGCAGAACTGTTTGGACATCAGAGACTGAAAATATATATTTAGGTCCTGTATAATAATTTATTGTAATGACTGGGCAATAGAATCGATAGTGGTGGGACTGCTAGAATAGGATATTTCAGTAACTGCAACTTTTAAATTACATAGTAAGACATCTAGCACAAAGCAGAAATGCTCCTTTTGTAAGATGATTATGTACATAGAAAGTAAACACACACACAAATGAGTACAGTTCTATAGGATTTTGATTAACATATTCAGTCATAGCTCCAGCAAGATGGGCACAAAGCAAAAAAGAAAAAGCAGCGTACCATTTGATATGTAATCCATGTAACTGGCTCAGTTCCTACAATTCCTACTCAAGCAGAATTTTCCCCCTCTTTTGTGGAAAATTGTCTCAATAAAGACTACAAGATCTTTATAATTTACGTAAGTGTTTATGTTTCTTACTTGACCAGTTCTCAGTGAGAGCACAGCATAGCAGGACTTGTAATCTCTGTCATAGCTTGTGGGCAAAAGCAATCTTCTGATTGGTTTAAAGAGGGAAATATATGTATATACACACACATATAGAGATCGACTTCTTAGACTCCCCAAAATAGTGTAGTGTAGTCGAAACCAAACAGGGACAGCTCAAGCCCTTTTCAGGGCACAAAATATCACGCTAGAATACAGTGAGTATAAAATCTTGATGCAAGGAAGGAGAGGGACATTTAGTAATAGCTTGCTATGCTATGTAGTTGTAAATAATGTTTTTGGACTCATTTGTAAACCTTATAAGCTCCTAAGTGGTGCTAAGGGCATCTGCAGTAAGGTGGGGTGTACTGCTGCAGCTGAGTCCTTATCCCCACTTCTTTACATAGGGGGGGCTGGAAGCAGTACACATTTTAGGCTGGCTGCTGCACCAAACACCTTGTGTAGCAGTAATACTCACTAAACTCAGCAGCCTTGGGATTTCCTCCAGATGGGTTATTTGGTCACAGTCATATTTTTGAAGCTTGTTTTTCTTTCAGTGTTTTCTGTGAGTAGTTTCTGTTCTGTGGAAAAGAAATGCATGTAAAGGGAGTGAATGAGTTGAGCAAATCCTTATCAACCCAGTCTTGGTGTGAGGAATTTCATCAGGGTGTAAATAGGTGTGGAAGCCCCTCACAATTATTCCACATCTCAGACACCCTGTTACTTCAGTGTAGCTAGCATTTACACATACAAGGGCCTCAAATGGTCTGCCCCAGTCAGTATTCAGTCTCTCTTTCTAATGTTCATCTCCAGAAAAACACACACCATTTTTTGTGGAGACTTGTCTAGATAGATGACCATCCTCTAAGAGGTACATCGTCACAGAAGCTGAGATTTGTTGTTTCCTTTGGTATTGCAGAAAACATTTCCGTTTTGTACCTTTTGTATTAAAATTTCATGCTAAACTTGCTTTTTAGCATGCTAACTTAAATGTGGTATCACAGAAAAGCCCATTACCCCTCCCAGTCAGGAAAACCACCAGTCTAACTGGTAAACACAATGTTGATCGGAATATTTTGATCCTTTGACATCATTTAAATGCTAATGCAATAACAATTATTGCAATATTTGATTGTATGAACCCCTGAAGGGGTTAATTTCCTGCTTTGACATTTTTCTTATGCAAATATCCTCATCCCATTTCATGCAAGACAGGTTTGGCAAATGTGGCTGCTTTGAGTGGTATTGACATCTAAGTTATGCCATCTAAGGACAAGTGCTGGCTGCTAAATAATTTATTCATTTAAATTTCAGAGGAGACTGTGTGAAACTAGCTACCATAAAAAAAAATGAGCAATGTATGTGATCCATTAAACATTGGCTTTGGTACCTGACTATTGTCAGATTTAGCATTCAAACTTAATACAGAATTAGAAACCAAGCTGTCAAGATAATTTCTAGTCACTGAATGTAACTATGAAATGGTATTGTTATATATATTCTACTTGACTGCTTCTTTGCAAATATTGAAAAAGTGTGTATGGTAAAACTCAGATAGAAAAACCTTGACCATACTGAAATAAGTAATAAAATGCCTGTTGCTTTCAGTGAAGGCAGGGTTCTATAAACCGTAAGTTCTAAAGACAATGGATACATGCCATGCAGTTGATGTATGCGTTGCACTTGTATGCCCAGCATATCTAAGAAATGAGTTTTTCAGGCCCACTTCTCATTCTTAAGCTTTTTTGTTCTGATTTCTTCATGACAAGGTCTTCATACTATGCTCTTACAGCAATGAAATCTAAACTCCTGCTGTAATTTGTATTTATATATAACCATGTTGCTTAATAGCTTCTTCGTAGACAATTACCCCTTTGTATTAGGTTCTGTGAAAAAGCAACTGCTGTCTAAAAGCAAACAATTAAAAGATAACACAAGATGGGTGCAGACAAGTGGGATTGCAAGGAATTGATGAGACAGTGCTGGTAAGCATGATGGGCAAGGAGATCCCAGCATAATCAGGCTTTGTGAGGGGGGGAGCTGGGAGAGAGGAAAGGGAAAAGGAAAGAGAGGGAGAGAGATATATATTTGAAAAATGAAGTTTTAAAAGAACTGAAAAATAACAGGGGGATGGATTGTCAGAAGGGAAGAGCAGCTTGGGAGAAAGTACAAAGTCTGTTTTCCTGAAAATCTAATTGTCAGTGGTAATTGTCAGTGATAGCCTGTCAACATGAGCGGATTGGAACCTCTTGATAAAGAAAGAAACGTGATAGGCCAAGACGAGAATGAAGTCGCATCAAAGCTGAGGGAGAAACATAGCTGCTGATTCACAGCATTAGGTGGAGAGAGGTCATTAGAGGTCAGACTGAAAGTAAGGTTCAATGAAAACAATTGGTGAAAGCCAAGGAGACTGACTCCAGGTAGTGACTGCAGTCAGGGAACTTAAAAAGAGCAGTAGAGATGGCGGAATAGCTGCCAGAATAAGTGGGATACAGGTTTGTCATTCCCTCACCCCTTTTTTTTCTTTTTTTCCCGTACTAAAGTAAGGAAGAGACTGCATAATGCCTGAATTGTATGGGAAGAGACAGAGGACAGAAGAAGGTGATGAAACCAGCAAAGGAGTGGCTGAGGGTCAGGACTAGCTATTGGTAAGGGTGGTGGGAGGTGAGGATAGCTGAAGGGAGGGCTGGCAGAAATACCAAATTTGGATGAATGTTCTTGGAGTAAAGTGATGAAATGTGCATCTGAGATTCCAGGAGGTGGAGGACTCTGGGAAAGATGGAAAGGATGATAATAACAAGAAAGGGTAATGACATCACTCAGGGAAAGGGAGGGACAAAGAAGTGATGAGCAGCCGTCTTGCAGGAGGATGGCAAAAGCCAACAGTGAGGTCACCCAGACAGGAACAGGTTGCTGTTGTCTGTTATAGGTGCTGCTTATCAATTACACTGTGTTAACCTTTGGCAAAAGGAAGCAGTGTCAAGTGATTCCAACATTAGTGAGTTCTGGGCAACTGTGGTCCCAGTGCTCTTGTAGTGTCTTGCAGCCTGTATTACATCTGAGTTCAGTAGAAGCTTGAAGAAAGACTGACTAGTATCCATTATTTACTGGTCTTTCCTTTGTAACATCTTAACAGGAGTTTCTGTTCTACATTCATGTTCTTTTTCTTGCCCTTTTTTGTAACGTTACTCTACTAAGAAAAACTACATGTTCTTCGTAAGTGACACTATGTATTTAGAGTATGTTGGCCCAGCAATTTTTATAACTTTCAGACTGAATGATAGCTTTTCAGAACAGTGAAAGTGCAGTTTCTGTGCAATTTGAGAGCACTGCAGTGTTTTATTGTCATTATCTCCCATAATGGTGGTATCTTGGTCTGGTGAAGTGACCATTAGGATGAAAGCCAGTAACGTCCAGGTTCTCATTGCAGCTTTGCCACTAACATCACCGCATGGGTGACCTTGGGTGATTCATATAGGACAACTTTTCAGCTATCCACTAATTTTAAGCAATTCAAGGACATTTTGGGTTCCCAGTTTAAGACACTACTGAATGTATTTATAAGGAAATGCAGCACCCATAATTATAGATTGTGTTAATGTGGTAGGTGTATAGGTGGTGAAGCCAATCAAGAATATTCTATTTAACTTGGTTAGCCAAGTCTTGGCCTTGTGTGGGAAATTTTATCTTCCACTTCTCAGACTTTTCCTTCCTGAGAAACAGAAAATATTTTGGGAAGAAAAGTTCTAATTCCTGACCACTGTTTAAGATTAGGGCAAACAGTATCTCGAGGTAGTCTTCCAAAAATAAGGTAACCAGATCAATAGTCAGCTTGAAAATGGAGGTTGGAAACTTTTCTGCGTTGTTTGCCAGTTGAATGAAATGGCTAATAATATAACTTACTTGAAGTATGAGAGGCTTAATTATGTAATGTTTCTAGATTGCTGAAACTCGTTATAAATCAGGATTTACCCCCTGTAATTGACAGGGCCATGGTAAGATGCCGAGAGCCGCCCTAGGCAAGCAAATAATTGTTAAGAGTTTTTTCAGTTAAAGGTTGATGAGACAGTGTGGTGGTCAGCTTCATTGCTGATCGTAGACTTTGCTGACTGCAGCCCCAAAGTTTGGAGACAACTATGACAGATGATTTTGGATGTTCAGATAACCTCATCTTGCCAAGAGATATGTTCATTAAGTTGTCAAGGAACTGAAATGTATGCATTGCCCATCCGTCTGGCATATAATTTAAATACAGCTGAATTCCTGACCTCAGATATGATATAAGCATTTCTGAGTAGACATGACTGATGAATTTGCATAAACAGAGGCTCTTAGAATAAAAATGCATTTAGAAAGGAAAGTAAAAAACACTCCTGAGATCTAGAGTCTCGTGACAACAGTGATAGATGGTAACATACTCAAATAAAAAAATATTTCACTGAGTGCTAACTAATATTTTTAAAATGTTTGCACAGGATTTTTAGTACAATTAATAAAGTCTCTCTGTAGCCTGAAGAAAGGTGTCAGCAGTTGAAGTGCCTGAAACTCAGATACTGAATTAATCACAATGAGTTTTCTGAGGGCTGAATAGATAATCTGCATGATTTTAAATATTAAAAGCTTTTGTCAGGGTAGATGTGCCTGCAAAAATGCAAGCTGGCAGTTACACATGATTAAGTCACAGTTGTCTGGGCGATTCCATATCTGGGTTACCACAAAATATTATAAATAAAAACAAGTATTGATCCCTGATTAAAAAAACCCAGTACTTCTGTCAGGCAGCAATGCTGTCATCAGTTAGGTGGACTTTGGCAATGTTACTTTAACATGCTAGTATTTGAAACCAAATCATACTAATGCAATGTTAGAACTCAAACATGTAAAACCCGAGTGAGACATAATGACCCTATGGGAACAGCAGCACCATGGAGGCTATGTGTGTCGCTTTGGACCAACCTAGCCTCTCTTGGAACAACCTAGTTCCCTTGACTGTCAGTGGACTTCTAACAAATAGATTGATGGTTTGATTGATAGGTTTAGAGAGGCATTTTCTGAATTCTGGAGGCTTTCAGTCTAGGTGCCTGAATCAGAGCACGAGGCTTGATGGTGAGCACTCTTTCAGTCTTTCTTCAGGTCTCTCTGTGAGAAAACTGCCTCGCTCTTAATACTGAATGTAACATAAAGGGAAGACTTTTTATTTCACTGTGCAGTAGAGCTGGTGCATGAATTTAAACTTCTACACAAGCAGGCGGCAACGCTTTCTTTTCCACTTCCTTTCTCAGCATGGAGTGCATCACTGTCCTCAAGTCACGAATCTAGGGATGTGTTTATAAACAGAGCTAATAGCAAAGGCTCCCTCTGCTGCATGAGGAGTTTAAAGAGTGATGTATTTCTCACAGTCTCATGAGCGTATTGAAAACCTGTTTCACTTGCGGGCACTTCTGAACAGCCTGTCAATAGCTGTTCCTGCCAGCTCTTGTGAATATCCACGGGAAGTCCATGTCACTGGTGTCAGAGGGAGTGACTCTGCCATCTAGTAGATCCTCAAAATCCACATGGAATTTAGTAGTTCCAAAGGGCAGAAACTTCTGCCAGCACCCACATGAAGAATATAAATGCAAATCTGTAATGTCCAGTTTGCACAAGTACTGCCCCACTCTGTCAGTTTTTTCCTTTCTCCTTTTCCAGATGCTACAGCCTTAAGACCTTGTGTTCTTGGAGGGCAACAACTGCAGAACTCGACCATATTTGTCCCTATCCAACAAAAATTCAGCAAATACTAATTTGTGTCCTGAGCTACTTTCGTTTGATACCCCCGTGCTTGCTTCCAAGTGTCTCATTGGAGGAGGACAGAGTATGACCCAGGTGAAAACCTAGGTTTACCCTGTCAGGACTGCTTAAATCTGTAAACATTTGCATCATCTGGTCTTTAGTCTGTCTCCATTGTTCAGTGGTGTGGAGGCTCAAGAGCAACTTAAAGTGCAAAATGCTCCATGATGTTCTGTCCATCATAGGTTCTTGGTTCAGCTCACAATGACCGTCCCATGGTACCTTCCTATACATATAATCTACTAAAGAATCCAGACTGGTATTCTGGGATACCTGTGGTGAATTCAAGCTATGCTGTGGTTATGCCTGTCCCATTGCTGCTGCTTGAAGGGCATGTTTAAAAAAGGTGGCATGCTGGCTCTTGAAAGCCTCTTCCTCCTGACTGCAGGCTTGCATCCAAACAGTTCAAGCTATGGCTGTAAGCCACACACAACTCCCAAGGTGATTTCTGCATCTGGGGCGTAAGCAAGTGCTTCTATGCTCGGGATGTGCGGTGGTACAGGCATGTCCTTAGTCAACTGATGGACTAGTCAGGGTACTTGTACCTTTGTTGTTTTTGCTCATGCCTCTAACCCAAGCAGCACACTGAGCAGCAAGAGTTGTCTCTGAGGGCCAAGGAAAGATTTAACTGTGGGCACTGCAGGGTGGGCAAAGGGAAGAATTGCAGTGGGAGGGAGGAGATGAACATTGGATTTCATTGTGAAAGAGGAGGACCGATGACAACAATTGCAGTGTCAGAGGCAGTATACCTAGGAGTAGCGTGAATGCTCAGAGAGCAGAGGCAATGTGGAGAGACTACGAGAGACAGTAGGGGTCTTGGGACAAGGAGCAAAAGAAATGCATGCACAGGCAGGCAAGCAGGTCTGGGTGAGAAAGGATGGTGATTTGAAAGGCTGCTGAAATGTAACCATTCATCAGTAGCCATTCTGTGCCTTGGGAAGTCATTTTAGACACAGCCAAAGTGGCTTGGTTTAGGGGAAAACATGAATCATGCTTAAAAAACACAATAAATGCAGCCAGAAAGTTCTCAAAGAATATAGGGGTCAGTGGCAATTGGATCTGATGATCCTGTTTTTTCCAGGCCAGCTAGCAATTCTGGTGCACACTCTATCGAGGGCAGGACAAGGCAGAGGGAAGGTATGGGAGGCCATACTTGAAAGAGGTGTGTGATTTGATGCTTCCCCTGCAGCCTGTCTCAACAGTGTGCTCCTGTAAGGCCTTAATTGGAACTGAAAACTGCTGCTCTTTCGCAGAACTCCCTAGGGAGAAGGGGAACAGCATTGCCTTCACTGTCGTGGGGATGATTTCTTTCCTCCTTTTCTCTCCTGTGACACAAACAGGGAAATTGATATTCCAGCCCATTGATCCTGCTTGGTGAATCTGGCACAGCATTATTTAAGATGACTGGAATTTTTACTTCTTTTTTAACTGTTGCCATCTGACTTAGCATTTGAAAAACCTTGAAGATCATGTTATGTGCACAAGCACAGATAATTTGTTTGTTGCAAGGACCCCAGTCACAAGATGTGGATATCCAAGGCCATTGTGGAATTAAGACTTAAAGCCATTTAAGCAAGTCTGCATGTGAGTAAATAACCCTAGGCCTCCGGCTGCCAAGAAGTATCGAGGCAGAGCCCAAAGAGCCGATGCTTTCAGCACAACACTGCCCTCTGGAGCTTTCTGAATCACTCTCGTTGCAAGCCGAACAAAGAACATCAGAGAGAAAACCAGAAAAAGGCCTTGGTCTCCAATGTGAAAATGAATAGCACAGTGCACACAGTGCAGTGAGTGCTGAAAGCAGCTGTACTGCAAAAGCAATGGAAATACAAAGACATTCAACCCCATCACAAATACCAGCAAATATTCTCAACACTGAATGGAAGGCAGAAAGTAATTGAGTATTTTAAACAGACCTGGAAAGAATAGCATACAATAATAAAAATGCTTTTTAATTTTGCTTCAAGGTGTTGGCAGCATTCTAACAAAGAAAATCAACAGGCTATTGGGAAGGAGAAAAATAATTTGCTCTCTCAAAAATCTTATTTTAGATGCAGATCTTTTTCTGCTATGCATCCTTTCACATTTTGATAGTGTTTGTGTCAACGCAAAGATGATATGTTACCTTGTGCTGTCAAGAGCTTACCAAAATAAACCTCATCAACAAGGCATTAAATAATAATATCACCTTTCCCCTGAAGTTTTTATAGTCTCTGTGATGTACTTATGCATATTTTTATAAGAACCTAAATTATTGATTCCCTCCTTCCATCAAACCTGTCTAACCAGTGAAGTGTATATAGAATGCAGTCCTGTTGTAAGCTCTGTTAAAGAACAATCCCTTAATTGAAAGCCTGGACTTGTTAGAAGTGAATTTCTTGAGTTTACGAAGGGCCTAATCTTGCAAATGCAACCTATAACCAGTAACAATTCATCGTTAGTGATATTTCTGATAGCAGATCTTATTCTCAGTAAAACACATGCTCAGAATTGGATTCTAGGACATAAGAACCACATTCCAATACCTTCGCTACCCAGTATTTTTCTATTAAAGTGAAAGACGAAAGAGCTGATGTTAGAAAGTACCTCTGGAGATCATCTAGATCAAACACCTGCTCAAAGGAGGGTAAGCTAGAGGAGGTTGTTCAGGGCGTCAGGTTATGAGTGCTTCCAAGGGTGGAGGGTCCACAACCTGTCTGGGTAACCTGTGCCAGTGTTTGACCACCCTCACAATAAAGAGAGGTTGGGGTTTTTTAATAGTTTTAAGTGTTATTTCCTGTTTTTCAGGTTGTGGCCATTGCCTCTTATCCTGTCACTGAGCAGAGTCTGCCTGTCTTCTTTTCTCCCCCAGTCAGGCATTTACACACATTGATAAGATCCCTCCTTAAGCAGTTCCAGCTAAGCAGTCCCAGATCTCTCACATCTCCCCATATACCCTTAGTTATCTTAGTGGCCCTTGGTTGGACTCTATCCAGTACCTCCACATCTCTTTTGTACTGGGGAGTCCAGCACTGAGCCCAGTGCTGAGTAGAAGGGAAGGATCACTTCCCTTAACCTGCTGGCAATGCTCCTCCTAGAGCAGCCCTGAACACTGTTGGCCTTCTTTGCCACAGGGGTTTATTGCTGGCCCATGTTCAATTTGGGGTCCACCAGGATTCCAAAGGTCCTTTTCTGCGAAGTGGCTTCCAGCCAGTCAGCCTGCAGCCTGTGCCAGTGCCTGAGGCTCTTCCTCCTGAGGAGAGTTCATAGTGCAGTTCAATATTGTCAGGATAGTAGCTGCCACTGTTTGAAAAGAGCAGAAATAATAACTTGGGAATAAATGACTCTGTTACTGTAGTCGAAAGAAAGGTTATTTGAATACCAGTAGACTAAGGGGAATGGATTGCAACAAACAGAAAAAGAGAAGCAGTGGTTCCCAGGCGAGAGAATGTCTGATCACAGAAACAGAACTCTTGAATGATTCACTCAGGGCTTGAACTAGTACCTATTTAAGCCCACAAGAGCTTCCCCATGGTTTTGTGGGGCACTGAATGAAGCCAAAATGTATCATGAAGAAAGGAAGAAAAGTTGCATAACATTTTTTTTTCTAGCCTGCTAATAATAATGAGGCAGCAAAGCAAGCTTCTAGAAATAGTGGGATATTCTGAAGAGATGTCATAAACTGAATTTAGAGTACTACAAATGTAACAATGTCAAGTAAGAGCATTGGTAGTCTTAGCCTCAGTGAGGTAAACAGTTGCTTAGCTGCAATTAATTAGTTATGTACATAAACTTTTGCAGGACTGATACATGTATGGGAAAGGATATCCAGAGTAAACCACAACACAGAAATCCTACGTTTCCTCTCTATTTCTCAGGGAATAAAAACTAGCTTGGCACTACAAGATTTAAATTTGTGTGTCTTAGGCAGTTAACTCCAGTGCAAGTAGTGTAGAAAAAGAAACGATTATACATTTTATCCTGTGAGACTAGTTATGAAATGCCAATGCCAACACTGCAGTGTATAATAAAGCTAATAATAATTAGCAGGTTTCATCCTTAGTACAGCTGAGTAAGTTTAATAAAATGTTTTAATTTCACTTCAGTTCCAAATGGATAGCATGGGTCAGCTCGGCTGATCTGCATGTGTGTGTATCAAGAACATTCAAAGCTGCTTTTCTCTTAACAAACTATGAATTTTCCTAAAACCTTATTTTGTAAAATTTATGACACAGAAGGTGGAATTCAAGTTCCTTTTCCTCTTCACAGAATATAAGTTGAAATACAGTTGGAATACAAAGTTTATGGAGCACATGTCCTTGTTAGGTAGGAGATACGATCTGAATTTAGGACCATGGATAAGGGCTTTTGGAAGATAACGTACAAAGCAAATTGGTCCTTACATTCCTGTCCTGAAATAGAAATAGATCAGAGAGATCTGAGGTATTTGTTTTTGCTTCAGTGTTTTATTAGAAAATCTAGATTTCCTATAGGCATTCAAAAGTTTACTTATTCCACTCTCTCAATAGTAATTAATTTTAAAAATTTAAATGGGAGCTCTTCTCTTTCCAAGGTGAAGAGCTCTTCACCTCTCATGCTCACTGGGTACAGCATTTTATATTCGGTGTACAGATACACTGAAAAAAGTTTAAACTTCTTATTTCTGAGCGTCCTCCCAGATAAGATTGCCAAAGCAGAAACCTGTGATCAGAAATCACTGCAGGACTTTTTTTCTTCCCATTGTTTATACAACTATCTCATATCATCCAGCCACATTCAGGTGGATGCCAGCTTTTTCACTTGAGATCTTTAGGATATTTTCTATTTTAAATACCTTCAGATACAAAATCTTTAAAGTGTTCCTTTGTAAGCTTGGATAGTTAAATTTATTTTAAGTGCAGCTTTCTTACTGATAGCATTGTTATCATTGTCTAATCATTAAAAGAGTGGAAGGTCATGTCCTCAAGGATATCAGTTTAAGATCAGCTCTGTGTATGTATTTAGCTAACTCAGAGGACATGATGTGGCTCATAGTGATTAATAACTGTTCTCCAGAAGCTGGCATCTTCACTGAGGTCTACAGTATATTTAATTGAATTGGTCCCACTGAATTTAATCTTGAGATTCCAAACACACCAAAATTAAGCACAATTTTAACTATAGCTATTGAATTATACTTTCATTTTACTAGGAATTATGGACATGCAACACTTTAGTGACACATGAGATGAAAGATTAAAAATAATTTAGAACAATTTACAACTTTTGTCTAGAAGTAGAATAGCATTATTATTTTAAAAAAATAATAATTATTTAAATATTTATCCAATATAGGCTAAAAGTAAGTCCTTACTTGTTATAGGTCCTCTGATATTAGTGAAATCAATATACATATGAGGATGTGGACTATCATTTAGGCACACTGCCAGCAAAGTGGATGACACTTCACCTTTGACTTCAGTAATACCAAGTGGAGAACCAAATTGACTATAGTGATGACAGTAATTTAGGCACTGGAATGCCTAAAGATAAACAACTGTTTCATACTTGTTGATTCAGAGGAGTGGAAACATATCCTTAAAAAGCATATTTAATTAGTGGAAAGAAAGTGCTTACCCAGAGGGCAAACAGGAAAGCCTACAAACTGATCCAAAGTAAGAAAGTGCTTGCTGGTAAGTGACAATGGACACAAAAGCACTCTTCTGACCTCCTGTGCTGGGAGGATTTCCTGTCCTGCCAAGATCCAGACTACAAAATCCTCTCCTGAGGAAGACTGATTCTTTTAAAACAGGACTCTGGGGGTGATTAGAGCTCTGATAGTTCAATCCCTCCTTAGTTTCAGCAAATTCAAACCTTCCATTCATCCTTCCATGCCCCAGGATGAGACTATGGAACAATCTGTTTAAGTAGAGTCATTGTTTAAACAGCACTGTGTGACTGATGAAACTGAAAGGAAAGCAAGCATGGAGGAATTTGGTTTTATAGCCTAGTGATTATAGACCTTTGCTAAGAGGTGTGTGTCTGGGGTATAGCCTACCTGATAAATTCCAAAATCATTGCTGATAATTTTGGACCATTGACTACAAACAGTTTCTGCTGGGTGACTGTTTCTAGGGGTTTAGTCAAGTTACAAACTGATTAGCCTGGTATCAATATCAGGATAGATAAAGGAACAGCTGGAAAAACTTAGGCAATATTTAGTCCAAACCATGGGATGCATGGTAGGATTCATGAATTATTAATCCCAGGGAAAAAAAGGTTTAATTGATTGATACTTCTGACTAAAAGACAAACAGCATTGTTCAAAGCAGTATTGGAGATGTAACGTACTTACACTTTGATACATCACTTGACCTAGACTTGTAACTTGTACTTGTGCTTAAGAAACAGGATACAAAAGTAACTGTTTAAAGCCACTGAGGTCTGAGTAACCGCCTGCGTGAAACTGTAGGCTCTGAATCCCCATCAAACAGAAAAAAAAGTTACTGCAGCCTTCAAGGATTTGCTCTTGGCTACAGATGGTTTCTTTTTTTATCAGTGACCGGGAGGACAAAAAAAATCATGATTGAGAAGGTTTACAGGGATTGAGAGAGCAGTAAACAGTGAGGCTGACAGGTTGCTGATAGAATTTGGATTGTGTTTTTGAGCGGGCACAGGCAAACAATATGCATTTCTGATCAGTTTATTGGCTCATGCTTCAAGATCAGGAGCTTGGTACTAACGAGCAGTCACTCTGACAATGACTTACTGGCCTGGTAATCAGCCAGGCACCAGTTCCCAGTGTACAAGTGTGGCTGAAGGGGCCAAATGTAATCCTTCAGTATTTAAACAAAGCCATGTGGAAAAGGAGCAAAGAGGTGGTTTCATTTGAATGTTTGGTATGGACATGGCTGCTACCAGAATACTGTGAACAATTTCTGATTGGGTAAGTGGTTAAAGATTTAGAGAAACCCATAGCAACAATGAAGTTTGTGAAAAGACTATTAAGCCTGAAAGGCTTGAGGAACTGTTTTATTTGAGGCTATTGTTTCATTCCATCCAGGGTAAAAAAAAGTTGTATTTAACTGGAAGATCAGCCTGGTATAGGTCAGCAGAAGGGCTGGTGAAACAGCAACCATGCCAGAGTTCCTCAGAGGGCTGATACATTTGCAGGGAGGGTTGGAAATGTCGTGTCTTAATGCTGGGGCTCTGTTGAGATGAGTGGGTCTGCAGTAGCAAAAGCCTGTGAGAACAGTCTAGATTAAAGAAAGGATCCCATGACTTGGCCCCTCATTGCCATCACTGCTGTCACTGCTGTGCAGTGCCAGGTGGACAAAAGGAATAGAAGAAGGTCAGATTAGGTAATCATTTTAGAGCGTTGGTGCTTATCTGAACTATATATTTATCATATGCTACTTTAGTCGTTTGTATCAGCAGAATTATTTTCTAATCTCATTAGAACAAAATGGCCTGAACCATTTAATATTTCACATTCCTGGAGAAACTGTATTTTTCCATATTTCAGCACTAAGTCTAGAAGTGCACCAGTTTGTAAAAATGAAGATGGGGGGAAATCTTAATTAACTTTCTCCATTAATATAACTTAATCCCTAGGGAGAACAGTGTTGAGGATTGGACAACACACTATTATAACTTAAAAGGGCAAAACCATCACTGATTTTTAGCTTGGAAATAGCAAAAATGCAAAAGATAACATTTGCAATGCAGTAACCCACTGCAAACAACCCTGCATTTTCCAGGGCATTTCACATGCAGGCTGCCTTCCAGTCAGTGCAAGCCAGGTGAAGTTTCAAGCACTAAATATTACCTGGCGAAACGATTTTGCACAGTAATTGACCTCCTGCCACATGTCACTTGTACAGCGTCCTTTCCCCTAGCTGTGGCCTATAATAGAAGTTTTTGGAAGAATATTAACCTGGCTGTATGTTACTTTCTGGTTCATTAAATATAATAGCAATTCTGGCAAGGACTTTAGTTGATGAGAAAGGTTTGGCCTCCACAAGAAACATGGTCACAATACTAGATGCTGTATCCTTATCTAATTTGCTTACAGCCAATACATTTTTGAAGAGAGACATTATATGGCAAACCCACATATTTTACACTCTACAAAACACTCGCACTTCTCAGCTTTATCTCTGCTGGCAAATGCTCCCATAATCCCCAAAATCTTTAATGCATTCTCTTTTGCATAGAGGCCTTCAGCTCCTCTTCCCTTGCCATTAATACTAACCATTTTGTTGTGAATGTTTGATGTTCTTTTGCTGTGAGAATACTGAGGCAGGAACAAGCATATCACTGTCTTGGTGGCTTCACTCCTGTGTGTAAGAAAGACCCTATAACCAAAAGAGTTCAGGTGTCTGTTTTCAGTGCTTCACCCAGCTTTAAAGCATCTGCTGTTGCTCTTAGACTATCCCTTTCAGGCCATTTGTCACTGTCCTAGTTTGACTGGCAGTGATAGTTAACCTTTGCTTAACACCCTGCAGATGCTTACTTTATACTTCAATATATTTTCCCTTGCGTACTAATAAAATACCTGCATCTACAGAGGGCCTTTTATCCCAAAGGATTTCAGCAAGCTCTGCAAGCTATAAATTTACAGTGATACTGTAGAAGTAATGTAGCTTTTTGCTCAGTACAGAAGACAGTAGCCAAAATCTGGGAATCCTGATGTCACAACAAGCAACTGCTGAGAACATGGAATTAAGGCAGAGGGTTGAGCATTCGACGGAGTATTAGCGCAGGTCATAGAGCTAGGTTCAACTTCCTTCTGAACAAAACTTTCACAGGCATCCTGTGTGGCTCAGGAAGGTACTAGTGCACAGACCCACAGAGAACATAGGCACAGACCCACAGAGAACATAGGCACAGACCCACAGAGAACATAGGCACCTGACATGGGACTTGAGTGGAAATGAAGCATGTATCTCAGTGGTGCAGCCCTCAAAGCTGTGCCTGGCTCCTTAGGCAGCAATACATCTATCAACACCTGCATTTTAGCATTTATGATGATTAAAAAAAAAATCAGTGATGCTAATAGTGTGCATAGCCCTGTGCAATATTCAACTTCATGCTGCCCAGACTGAAAAATTACTGTGTATCTCACCCAGTTAAGACTTACAGCTGAACTGGCCATGTCCTTCTCAGGCCCGCTGCATTAGGGAGGTTTAGGTCAAGCTTAATGCAGAGCACTAAACAGTATGACAACTGTGTCAGGAGGAATACTGGTTCTGATTCCTGGTCTTGCAGTGGCTGTCAGAGGTGGGGAGAGTGTGTTGCTTTCCATACAGTTGTGGCTATGTGTGAAATCAGTAAAGAGCAAGAAGAATGAGGAGTTTCCTCCATCTTTGCCTTTGGTCAGCGTAGGGGCTAGTATCACTGAGGCTAAAAAGAGCCTGAAACTTAAGTCTCCTTCTTTCTGAACAGGCATGCTAACTGTTAGCCTGGCTTTTCAGAAAACAGAGGCTGGTCTAAAAGGAAACCATGAAACTAACTCCACCTTTAGAAGAAGATTGGTGGGTGTTAAGCCTCAGAAAAGGATTCTTGGCTATCTGTGCCAAAGGGGTAGAAATCTGGATGCAGATGCTGGAAGGGAGCTGCTGAGCAGCCTAGCAGATCCCTTGAGGTGAAGGATTGAGGGAGAGGGACCTTGAGTTCCATCACAGAGGACATCCACCCTCAGTACAGACATAGCTTTCATGTCTCACCCGTAAAAAAACAACAAAACACAACAAAATCAGCTTTCCCTCTTCACACTAGGAGGCTGCACTGACTCTGTAACAACTGAAGTACAAAAGCCTGACATATTCAGGATCTGACTTGGCTCTTATGAAATACATGTCTAAAATAAGCAGTCATTTTTTTAAGTTTTGGCCTCAGTATCGAAAATAAGCTGAGGATCACACAAAGTTGAAAATACAAACCTTTACAATGGATTCATATTGTAAACCAAATGCAGATTATTCTTTTTCCTCACTTGCAGTTACCTCTGGCTATTTAATCCATCCTTCACTAATTCTCCTCTGCATTATTGGTCTGGAATTTAGTCTACGTGATGAGAATAATTTAGTTGATAGCACTTTAAACTCATCTATAAACAGCTTTTGATGACTAATATGCATTTTTCTGTTCCTGCAATAAATTTGTTTCAAGCAAAAGGAGACTGTTTGGAAACAACACCTTAAATTTCCTGATAAATCAAGTACTTAATATTTAATTTCAAATCATATGGGAAAACAAATCTATTTTTTTTCTCAGGCTAATGTCTGAAGGGAAAAAAGTAAGATTGCTGCAGAAATACAGGATTAGTATTATTTTGATATGGAATATGTCTTCTTAAGCCATAAGGAGAATAATTTTATATGTTGTTTACATTCTTCTACCTTAAAAGACAGCCACTTTAGACTAATTTAATTTGAAATCCTACATGGCTTCTGCAAATAAAGAGAATGAATAACCAAATGGAAAACTCCTTTGCTTATTCCCAGCTGTGAAAATGATTCATTATTTAAAACATTACCATTAAAAATGAGCCATTTCCACAGATAAGGTGAAACAGGTAATTTTTTTACAGGCATCCTTATAACTCTGGAAAACCTGAATATCCATTTACTGGCAAGCTTTTGAGAGCTGTCCTTAGTAATATACACACAAAGAGACATCACAGATGTCTTCTGTCCTACATTTTCTATGCCACTGTCATGCTAAATGGCATTAGGCCTTATCATACCTTTCTTTCATATTCTTCTTTTTGTGCTATAACCAGTCCCAACTTGCTTCTGTAGTTAAAACCAAAGGAGCTCCTGGGTTTCACCATTGCTTCTTCTATTCTGTATTAAAAGACAGCACTACTGTCACTTAATGATACTGGATTTACACTTCTGCTCAATCCTGCCCAAGCACTGAGTGTGCCAGTGCCCTGTTCAGCCTTTTATAAAACAATCTATCCCACTAAGGTTGCACTGAGTGTAGTTTGTGTTACTGTCAATGGCTTGGCCATTGGTGCACTCTTACATGGCTGCCTGCATTTGAACTGAGGAAAAGGTTTTCATGGAGTAACAAACACAGTCTGGATCAGAACTTCAAGGATGAGAAGTCCTGTCCACAAAGGCAAAACCTGTGATTAGAGAGGATTCCTGATGCAGGTGCTGTACTGTGGGTACACATACAGCAGGGGTAATGGTGAGATGATGCACATGTAATGGGTATCCAAGAGGAGCAGCAGTTCTAAACCCCACCATTCAGGTAATTTGGCTGATCGCTTACTTCTCTGAGTTTTCTCATCACCTTGGGATCTCTTTTTTAGCCAAAGCACACAGTGGAGAAGTGCTTTAGCTAAAATAGTTCCTGAAGGAGACAGAGTGAACTGAAGACTTGAGTTAGAGCTCAACATTAATATTTTCAAGAGGTAATGACTCAGCTCAGTCTTATCACAATTCTTTTGCAAACTCAGACTTTGATCTTTGTTTCTGCTGACTCCACACAAAGGAATTTGCTCCTAAAATGGAATAATATTTTTCTGATGCAGGTCCTTACCTCATGCAGGTTAAGCTTCTGTGCCAGTGGAATTACAGGTTTGTCTATGCTGTTGTGAGTATATTAGGAAAGCGTAAGAGAGATTTATTCCTCAAAAGGTACCAGATTAATTAGAAACCCACTAAGTGGGATTCAAGCCCAACATTAGTACCGTATCTGGTGGCATGTGCTCTGTGCTGTGTGATGGAACTGGTTTTATAACACTTCCCTACCACAGGCAGAGAGCCTCCACCTCTGCCAACTAGCAGCTGATAATCCTTGCAACAACATTTTTTCATTTATATATGCAAGACTATCATACATAAAAGCCTACAACATTCTGTTGATAATTGTAAAGAAAATCCCCCTTGCCTTGGAAGTCAGTCAGCACTCCCAGCTTTTTTGGCACCCTATCTAAAGGTTGAGATACAGGTAATATTTTTAGCTTTCAGGCAGACTCGAAGAGTCTTACTCATTCTGCGAGGCTGTTCATGCTCTTCACCATGAAGTACAAGTGATTCATGGCTTTAGTCCACTTAGAATTCTTTATAATAATATCTCCTGTACAGGAACATAATTTCTCTGTGTAATTTATTTCTCCCTCTTCAATAGTTTCGTTTGACTGGTATAATTTGACTGGCATAACCTCTGGGCTTTCTGTTTAGCAAAATACAAGCACAGATTATGCATTTTATTCATTCAGACCATTTTAAAATCAGATGTGTACTCTTCTGAGAAGCACTTAAGTTATTATTGAGGTAAATACTATGTGCGACAAAAGTAATTTTTTCAGCTCTCTAGCAGGAACTGATGCAGAGGTGGATTTTTTCAGCTCATTTGCAGAGTTGCACTGATTAGTCTGTCAGACTTCAATCAGGCAAATCATCCACATTCCTGTAACAACGTTCCTATTCTCATTCATAATTTTGCCCTGTTCTCTCTTGATAAACTAAAGGGCGGTGTTAAAGGGCCCTGTTTATCAGGAAGACTAATCAAGGGACACTTTCACTAATTTAAGCAATAATTTTCCCACTTGCAGTCTGCAAGTTGTATCCTTCCTTATAATTCGACAAGAAAAGGAAATGTTGATGTTGTTTCTTTCTGCAAGCTTGAAAACTTTGTTTCTTTGTGCAAAACAGCTGGTGCCATCACAGTCTGTGACATTCTGGGCCATATCCCAGACATCTGGAAGGCTGGCTTTGGTCAGTAGCCTGCCTTCCCGTAGTATTTTCTTCTACCTTTTATGAAGGTACCTCAAGACTATCCCCTTAAGCATTTTCTACAGTGAATAAAACTGACCGCAGAATAGTCAGGGACTAGAGAGTATTTATGTAGCATCTCTGAATATTTTTTAATAGTCCTTTACTTCTTCAGTAGCTCCTTATTAAGGCATGAAATCATTTGATACTGTATCTGGTTATCAAACAACAGGAGATAATCTACGAAAACATTGTTCTTGATTATTGCTGTGCTTCAGTGATACAGTTGTCAAGATTGCTTCAGAAATAAAACCTCCTCTAGGGAACTCAGAGTCAACCAGTGACGTCTTACAGTTGACATCTTACAGTTGAAGTCTGCCAGTCACGTCTTACAGCAACTTAAGGCATAGAGTTAGTTCTTCTTAAAGGCTAGTATTTCATACAGGTGTCTCTTCCAATTAAACATATCCATTCAAAACAAGTACTTGTCAGTTATTCAATTGTTGAAAAGTAAGTGTAGTGCAGATCATATTCCTCTTCAAATTAACATGGTTCAATATTTGCAGTATTTTGTGGTCAGATTACAGAGGCAGCTGGAGGAGCTTATACCAAAAAGCCTTCAGTTAGCTTTAGTTCTCTGGTACAGTTTCTTCAATGACATGATTTCAATTTATTTTAGCTAGTAATAACACCATATGATACTGTGTTAAATGTTGGGCTTGATCTCCTTTATCTTTACAAATGCATAAGCATAAAGCATATAAAACATAAGAAAAGGGTAAAAGGGGATGACAGTTCACAAATTAGCAAGGTTTTGTAGTTAAGGCTATCTGGTTAGCTGTTTTACTATGCAGCCTACACATCCCCAGTGCGAAGCTCATAAGTAGCATCTGCTTTTTGACACAACTTAAAGACGTTGGCCTAAGTTATGCAAAGACTCCAGCCTATGTGTGGGTACGTAGCAAACATGAAATGACATCTGAAAAACTGTTACTATTAAGTTGCACATTTTCTATATTGCGCTTTGTATGTTGATAGTGGAGGCTTTTGCATCACCACCTCACCTTCACTGCGTAGGTTAGCAGAGCAGCTTCTGAGAAGCCGGGGGGTGGTGCATAGCTCTTGTTCCAAGACTTCTCCTGATCACGTGTGTTTCCACCAGACCACTTACCCAGAAAGCTCTGTAGAATTGCAGTGTTATCTGGTATTCAGAGGGCAAATCTTAGGTACCATTAATTTAGGCAGTCAGAGCAAAATTTCTGTGTCTCAGCTTCTGTTCCCCAATCCCATTTTTTGTCCCTGTGGAGAAGGAAATAGCAGCAGCCGGAGGCTGTCACTCTACTCTGCCTTTGGAGAGGACCATTCATCTCTGCACCGAACATAGATGCTGCACTCCACTCCTCACAAGAAAACACATTTAATAGTCTGTATTTCTCCTTGGCTTGTCTCAGGCAAAAATTATATGAGGATTTATTTTCACAAACAAAATGCTTGTTTATGTTCAAAAGCACTGAAACAATTCCTCCATGATTCTTCTTGGTAGTGCCGTTGAATTTAGCCTTGCTTCGCAGTGGTGCCTATACAATACCAATACTACATACAACCCTGTGAACTCATTTAGGGAACATCTTGTTGAACGAGATAGGATGTTTCTTTCCTTCTCTGCTACAAGGCACTAAGAATAAATCCTATTAAAAGTAATGCAAATTGCTGTCATTAAGAGAATAATCCTGTTCGGACTACATAGAGTTCACATTTTTCTAGCAAAACAGTACAGATTCTTGGTTTGTTCATCAAGAAGTATATAGACTATGCCACTGTTGCTGATAAATAATGCAATATCTTCTTTTGTTTTGTACCCACCCTCAAGTTATCATTGTTTTATGCAAAACAACTGTAAACCCTGGAGTCAACCTAGCAGAGTTTATAGGTGAGAATCACCTGAGGCAGGAATCGCTAGTATCCTGTGCATGTGGTCTGACACTGACCTAAACAAATTTGCACGCATTCATTATACCTCGCAGTACCCAACACTAGTAATATGTTAATTCTAATAATATGTTTTACTGCATATTATACAGTCATCCATACTGAGATCTTGTCGGTGGGGAAATGACAGCAGATCCTATGACAAAAGAATTTCAGGTTTTGAAAGAGTGATTACATGGAAGATAGCGCAGTCTGTCGAAATGAAATCTGAAACTGGGAATCTGAATTCACAGTCCTAAAAATACTGTGCTGTCCTTTCTGAAAGTAACCTAAACCATCACATTAACTCACTCTGGATATTCTAATGGAGGGTTTAGCTTGGGGATGGAATAGATTGAACAAACAAATTGACTGCAGGTACTTCAAACATCAGTCCAAAAGTCACCATTTTTACCAGAACATTCAGTTTTACTTGGAAATGAGGTTTCAGATGATGATAATGCACACTGTTAAATGAAGAGCTCAGTGATTACTTTAAATGACCTGCATAATTTTCCACATGTGGTTCAAGATAGCTTTGTACACATTCTTCCTTCAGGGTTCCCTGACTTCTCAGGGTTCCTGGAAATTCAACTTACATAGCATTAGCAAAAAGTTATGTGTAAAAAGAGCATATTGAATTAAGCATAATATATGGTATTTCTGTATAGGGATGGAAATAAAATTCCTTTTTAATTGTTTATTAGTATCTTAAAATCTAATTACAGCAATGTTAATAGTACTTATCAAACTTGTTTACTAATTCTTTGATTCTCTTCAGGCTGCATGTCTCTTTTCAGGAAAACGCCTTAGCTACCAGCCATAAACATTTTTAGAATAAAGCAATTGTTAAAATTTCTTGTCATAATAGTGCAGGAAATATTGCAAGAATGGTGGGACCAAAGGGAGAGAGCATACGCAAAAGCAGGCATGGATCCACAAAGGGGAGGTCATGCTAGACCAACATAATACCCTTCTATAATGAGTGGCTTGGTAGATGAGGGAAGAGCAGTTGATATTGTCTGCCTGGACTGCAGTATGGCTGCTCCCATAATATTTTCACAGAGAAACTGAAGGGCTGGATGAGCAGACCATTAGATGGATTTAAAACTGTCTGTCCATCTAGGTCCAGAGGTTGGAGATTCGTGCTACAAAGTTTTATTGGAGATCAGTAGCTATCAGTGTACCACAGGGGTTAACACTGTGTACAATCCTGTTCAATATGATTTGGATAATGGGGTAGAGTGTACCATCGGCAGCCTTGCTGGTGATACAAAACTGAGTGACTGATGCACCAGGGCTTGTGCTACATCCAGAGGGACCTTGGGAGAATGGAGAAATGGGCTGAAAGGAATCTTCTGAAGTTCATCAAGGGGAAGTGCAAAGTCCAGCACCTGAGGAGGAACAAGTACATGCTAGGGCCAACGAGCTGGAAGGCAGAAAAGCACCTGAGGGTCCTGGTGGGCACCAAGCTGACCGTGAGCCAACAATGTGCCATTGTGGCAAAGGTTAATCGTAGGATCATAAAATCATTTAGGTTGGAAAAGACGTTTAAGGGCATCAAGTCCAAACGTAAACCTAACACTGCCAAGTCCACCACTAACCCATGTCCCTAAAATGAACATTAAATATTCAATTCCTGTCTGCAAAAGGAATTTCAGTTAAAATAAACAAAATTGCTGAATTAAATTGTAAGCTAGCCTCTCTTTTCTGCCCATAACTTTAATAAATGGTATCCTGGGCTGCATTAGGAGGAGTGTTGCTAGTGGGTTGAGGGAAGTGATCTTTCCACGCCACTCAGCACTGGTAGGGCCACCCCTGAAGTGTTGTGTCCAGTTCTTGGCTCCTCAGAATAAGAGACATGGACATACTGAAGAGAATCCAATGAAGAGCTACAAGGATGATTAAGAAATTGCAGTATCTCTGCTATGATGAAAGACTGAGATCATAGAATCATAGAATGGGAGGTTCTATCCCAGTAAGAGAGAGTTTTTCCTGAGTAAGGGGGGAATTTTACCCCTTTACCTGTAGTTTTGGTCAGTCTGTTAACATCCCAGGAAAGGCGAGATCCTTGAGCCCTATTATCGGAGAAGATGCTCTACCGGACAGCTGTAGATTCACAGTAACAGATTCACCCTTCAAATTAATTGTTTAGGTTTCCAGAAACTCACACAAAATAGATCTCAGCTGAGAATTTTTGTTATATAAATCTGTGACAGATAAAGTTTCAAAGATTGCCTTTGACAGTACACTAACTGCAGGAACAAGTGTGGAAATAACATACACAAAAGCCAGCGAAAGTTAATTACTAAGCATGAATAGCATATAGTTCTTACCAAACTATAGGCCTCCGTATGTGGGAGAAGACAGGTTCAGCCCATTGACTGATCCCAGCAGTTTATGATGGAGTCTTCTCTAACTTCTTCCCTCCTCATTTTGTGTGTTAATACAATCTAATTCAGGTTAGTAACTCCCCGTAACCCTCCCACCATTTAATGATTGATCAGTTAATTTGCATAAAGTTGCATTATTTGTTTTCGTACTACACATGCTCAGGGAAGGGTTTTTTGACCTGGGCAGGGATTCTTTTGACCTATGGGTATGCTTTTTAGTATTATAATGAGAGTATAATAAGGATAGTTCATCTAAAGGACATCCTAATCATGTTTTGCTGACACGTGAAGCCATATTTTGATGGATGTCCATGTGTTGTCAGAATGTGCCAGACTTCAAGGGTAGTCCTTCCAGATTGGAGGTTCATTAGTCCAGTTTTCTTAATCCACCCACACAAGGCCAAAGCCTCCTCTCATGCTATTAACTCTCATCATAAATTATAGAATCATAGAATAGCTAGGGTTGGAAAGGACTTTAAGATCATCTAGTTCAAACCCCCTTGCCATGGGCAAGGATGGCTCACACTAGACCACGTCACCCAAGACTCCATCCAACCTGGCCTTCAACACTGCCAGGGGTGGAGCATTCACAACTTCCTTTCAACTGGAACAGGCAACCTGTTCCTGTGCCTCACCACCCTCACAGTAAAGAACTTCCTCCTTATATCCAATCTAAACTTCCCCTGTTTAAGTTTGAACCCCTTGTCCTATCGCTACAGTCCCTAATGAAAAGTCCCTCCCCGGCGTCCTTATAGGCCCCCTTCAGATACTGGAAGGCTGCTATGAGGTCTCCACGCAGCCTTCTCTTCTCCAGGCTGAACAGCCCAAATTTTCTCAGCCTGTCTTCATATAATGTTTCTCAGGTCTTCTGATCTTTTAGGAGGCCCTTGTATCTGTTCAGGCTTTTTCATAGTAAAACAAGTTTCAATTTTTTAGCTAAATGCCTATTTAACTAAATGCGTATTTTTTGTTAATTATTGGCGTAAAATGCTCTCGCTTTACAATAAAAATGCAGCTCCCTTGTTTGGCAGCTGCTAGGCAGTTTATCAGTGCACAGCACTTTCAAGTTGCTGCACATGCTGGAAGTATAACACAGCTTGGCCTCAGTGTCTTCACTCCGCTCCATCTTCTGTTCAGTTTCTCTTAGCATATGTCAAGGCTGCAGGGTTGCCTGGGGAACTATCATAGGGGAGATTCCCTTCATGCCAACCACATTCTATTCTGGAAGTAGCAGCTGCATTTTACCAAAAAAGTTCCTTAATGTTTTGAGGATCTAGTGGAAGGTTGTCTCTAATTTCCCCCCTTTTCTCATAGTTTGGGTTGGAAGGGACCTTAAAGATCATCTAGTTCAATCCCCCCTACTGAGACTGTTTACCCTAAGGAAGAGATGGCCTGGAAGATCTCATCAATGTATATAAATGTCTGAAGGGAGGATGTAGACAGTGTCAGGCTGTTTTTAATAGTGCCCCGGTGACAGAACCAGAGTCAATGGGCACAAACTGAAACACAGGAACGGCAGGCTGAACATCACCTGATGTAAAGGTAACTGAAGCCCAGCACAGGTTGCTCAGGGAGATTGTGAAGTCTCCATTTTCTTTCAAAAGCCGTCTGGGCATTGTCCTGTGCAACCTGGTCTGGGTGGCCCTGCTTGACAGGGAGGTTGGGCAAGATGATCTCCAGAGGTCCCTTCCAATCTCAACCATTCTGTGATTCTGGGGACCAGAACTCTCTTATTATGGTCAGAGAAAGTCAAGAGAACAGAGTTGTGATGACTTCTGCAAAGACTAAGTGTTTTACCCAGTGACTGTGATGCTGTTGCACTTCTTACTGTCTAGACTGAGGCAGTCCCAGAAGTAATGCAACGCTCAGACTCATGTGTCCAGCCTCCTAGTAAAGCCTACACTGTACAGTCCTCAGCCAACAGACTAAGGAACTTTTTTTACTTGAGAGTCATTCCTTTCAAGAACCGTGATAAACATCTGAGGATAACAGGCTTGGACTCATTAGCTTTCCATGCCATGCTTTGTGTTTCTTCAATGATGTCAGTTGCCAGAAATGTCAGTTTTCTTGTTTTCTTCACATTTTGTGTATTTAACAGATGGTCATATCTTAAAGATCTGATCCTAAGTGCTCCCTCCTATAGATGGAACCTGCATCATCACTGTCATTTTTTTCTCCCCAGTGAGGCTTTTTTCAGGCTTGAGGTCTCTTCTCATCAAGTATTGCAGATTTTTTGTTATGTTTTAGGGACAGAAAGAAAAAAAAGCATTTTTTTTTCACAGTTGGTAATAAAATCTCAGTATAGCAGATTTCAATGTAGCTTGGCAATGTGTCCTACTGATTTCAAGTGTCTGAAGTGATAAATCATCACTAAACAATCTTTGACATTATTCCATGTCCACACCATTAAAGTAGTAGTCATTTCCATCAAGGAATATTTCTACTTCCATTTTCCTCTTCAGTTAGTTCAGTGATATAAAAGAAGGTATGAAGTCCCAAGTTCATTCAAGATGACAGTAATTTCATCCCCTATAGCAAGGTTCCTTTGTCATTTTATGACTTCCAGAAAAGCAACATAAGCCAAATAACAGTAAGGAAGAAATATCTATAAAAATTAATAACTCATAACAAATTTATTTCCTGATATAGTACATCAGAATAATAATTTGCATATTTGATGCCAACTGCCATTTGCAAATCCCTGGGATGGTTTTCATCCAACTGTGATCATAACAAACCTTTCCATCTGTGTATTTTTCTGTGAGAAATCTTCATCAGAATTGTTCCCAAAAACGCCTTATGGGCTCAAAAATCTCAACATGGTTCCATCATTCTCATAGCAAAAGTGATACAGAATTTAAGAAGTTATAGTTATTCCTGAAGCTTGCTCAGCTATTTCTATGAATAGATCAGCTGTAATTTTGTTCTGAAAACACTATAGAATGCATATTAGCAATACTATTTCATTAAGTCCTTGTAAGTTCTAAAATATGTTTTCTAACACACAATTTTTGTGGAACATTTGTCACTTCATATCTACTAAATTCCATACAACTTTATAAACAGGGATGATTATTCTAAAAAATAATGGTTTCACATTTCCACATTTCTATGGCATTTCCATCTTTTTTTCTCAAAACTCCAAAAGTTCTTCCCAGACAATGGCAAATTAAACACATCAATGTTCCAGAAAATATGTTCGCTTCCTTTTACGTGTGGGTAAAATGAGGCCATGGAAGAAAGTCTGCCATTTACTGAGGTATTTCTTACTCCTGGCAGTAGTTGCCTGTGGTGTTGGATATACACATACTTGACAAGTGATTTATAGCAAAGTCCCAGGGAAAATTCTTGTTAGAATGAGAAGAAGATCTAGATATACTGAATCTCAATTCTGTGTTAACCTTAAAATTATCATTTGACTTTTATTGATGGAATGGGAACAGGTATAGTAAATTACAGAAAAAGTCTGTACATAAAGGAAAGATCTTGTAGTCTCTTTTGAACCACAGTTCTCAGAGAAATTAGATTCAGGAAAATACTCCAATGTACATCTGGAGCCATCCATGTTTGTAGAAGTGAGTTGCAAAAGTGAATCTTTTGGGTTTCCCAGTTCAGTGCCCAGTTCTCCTCTGTCTCAGAAACTTGCAAGTAAAGAGATAAGCAGAACTAAGGGAATGAGAATCTTTCCAAGAAAGAGGAATATTTAGGAAGGGAGTAAGGATCATCTGAAAAATGTGTTATTTCTTTTAAAATAAGCAATCTTTCAAAGTGGGCCATCTAATAAAAATATACATTTTCCTACTTTCAGACTAAGATAAACACATCAAAAGGAAAACATTTAAGCAAGTTTTAAACTTTAAGTGTGCCTAAGTGAGGTACTGAGTAAAAAGTCTGACAGAATCAAAGCCCAGCATGGATAGGGAATTGCTTTTGCAGGCACCAGGACTTTTTTGGAAGAGCCCAAGGACAAGCCATGTGCTCTGAACCAGGCAGGAATATTAATCTAAATGAAAGATCTGACTTAATACTTTTATTTATTATTTTCTATGAAGTCAGCCAAGTAAACATTTTCATATCAAATTTACCTTGCAAATCCGGTAAGACACATTTCTCATGTGAGGCAGCTTGCCAACAGTGGAGCAGTAAGTACCATGCCCTGTATCTAAGAGGTAAAGGAGGCACGATACCAGCTAACATCAACAGGCACCAGTATCACAGGAGAAGGACATCAAGGCATCAAAGAGTGAAGAAAGAAAGAAACTTATCAGATGCTATGGCACGCAAGCAGCATCTAGCCACATTTGCCAGTGCACTCCAGAAACACCTCCCTGATTTAATGGGAGATGTTATCATTTTTGCCATGTGATAGAGACACATCTATCTAGTCGTGTTGATGAAGGGGCTGTGGAAAGAGGGAAAGAGGGAGGCTGGGAACACATCACAGGCTGGAAAAACCGTGAAGTCAACCACCATCCCACTCCTCACTCCTGCCTGTGGGTGCTTGGAAAAGAGGCTACAGGAATAGGTTGTGGGCTAGGAAAACTGTTAGGCAGGCTGGAACTCTCTGATGGGTCATACTTTGGGGAAAACTGAGCTAAGCTATCAAAGAGTTTTAAAGAAAACAATTGAGAAGTTTTCTGGTGTTGCTAAGAAGTTACACATTTTTACATTGTAAGCTCATCAGAGGTTACAGAGCACCTCTTTGTTCTAACAGAGTGGACATCATTAAAGTCATGTGTCCAAAACAGCGCTAAAATCAAATAACAAATTAAGGGGAAACTAGTCACAATTTGCAGTGAAACTCAAAAGGAAGTTAAGGTAGGGAGAATGTCTTATTTCTGCACTGAGACACGGAAATTGGCGTTCTCAGCCCTTGCACTGATCTCCTGGCTGATTCTGAGACTGACTTCACCACCCCATGCTTCTATTTCCCCAGCTCCAAAGTTCTGATAAAAATAGTTGTCTCACTTTTTAAGTACTCTTGAGATCTGATTTTACTGATAAAAATCAAGGTGAGTGTTTAAAAAGAGGAGGTGCAAGCAGGGGTATACAAACTGTCGCTAAAATCTTTACTGGAGGATTAGAGTAGAGCAAGTGTTTTACTGCTCTTTTAAGAAGACATTCAAACAGGGAACCTAAGAATTACAGATCAGTAAGACTTAGTCCAATTCAAGGTCATTCTAAATGCAAGAAATAATTAAAAAGAAAACAAAAATAACCCCACTATGGTAATGACAACACAGCTTCATCATAAGCTCCAAGCACAAATAAACAGGATCTTCCCTCTTAAATATATTATAATTAATTTTTTTTTTATGGATAAAGGAGATATTGTTGATATTTATATATTTACTAGTTTTACTGCAGTTTTTGACTACTGACTCTGGGAGAAAGAGTTTGGTTTTGAAAGTTCAAGGCGCTTGCAGCTAAATACTCTGGAATGCAAAGGCATCGTGATGGATTCTAGATTAGCTGGAACCATACAAGAGAAATGTCTAGGTGTTTTGTTAAAACTATGTATTTTAGAGAGCTGGGGAAAAAAAATAAAGAAAAAGGCAGCTTTCATTAAAAAGGGCATAGAAAATAATCAACAATATTTCTAATCCACATCCTTGTCTAACCTTCACAAAATAGTAAGCAGAGATTAGGAGGATCAGAAACACAGTGACTATTGGGAAAGAGGGGGGTGGCTGAAGCCCTGTCAAGAGGGTTTTATTGTAGACATAAAAACATCTTGCATGTTGCCAAGTTATAGTCCTTCACTTCACACAGCCCGCAGGCCATAGTCATAAACTACGGTCCTGAAAGGATGACAATGTCATCACAGGCATTTACATCTCAGTTTCCCATTGGATATTGTTATAGTGCTCATGAGTAAAGCAGCTCAATTTCCAATAATTTCTGTGATCAGTTCATAGTAAGAAGTACCTTTTAACACTCAAACTTTCAGATTGCCACAATAAGTGGGCTACAACTTTCTGTCAAGAGTTCATTTAGACTTGCATAATTACAAGCAGCGGTATGCTGATGGAATCTGGTAAGATACAGTTTTCTCTCCTAAAAGAAATGTTTTAGGAGACTTTCAAGTACATTTCTGGGAACTGTGATTTAGTTTAAAAGATATTTTACACAGAGTGGGATGGGAGAGTGTGTTGGATGGGATGAATAATATGGAAAAAAACCATATGACTGCACCAAAGTGCAGTGGATTTCAAACAGAAAGGTGATCCCCTATAACTTATTTTTAGAAATGTTTTAATTAAGCAAAGCCTTTTCTGATGTCTAAGGTAATGCAGCAAGTAAACAGGGTAAATCTGGTGTTTACTAAGCATTTATACAAGGATTGTGCACTGTGATATGAAGCAAGGAGAGATTTGATTCGTGATTTTATAGTGGTATATCACAGATTCATGGAGCTCCTGTGGGCAAGGAGCCACGGTGATTACAGGCTCCTAATAAAGGCCTAAACTTTCTTTGATGCACAGAATTTTGTTTCCTTGATAGGAATGTTATCAGACCGAGTTTCATTAGCCATGTTTACTTACTTGATAACTTTGCTCATTAAAAAATGAGTTAATTAAATGAGTGGGAAAAATAATGAATTAAATTATTAAAATTAAATAGTGAAAAAATAACCTATGTAAAACCAAAAAAGATGTCTGGTTGCACGACTCCTATTTAGGCAAGGTACTGTTAATATAAAAAAATCCTGTCCCTTTGCAAGCTTTTAAAACCCTTTTCAATGTTGCATTAAATAAAACAAGCAGAGCAGCGTGCAAACTATTTTCTGTGGTATTTTTTACTAGGAGAACTTGCCATAATTTTGAGACAGGTTTCCCAAATTTCAAACAGGATGTGAATATTTTCAGCCTGATCTTTGTGAGGTTCAGGACTCTTGCCGAAAATCACAGGTCTGTATCATTAAGACAGCAGTTCTCAGTAAGTGAGAGAAATATTTCTATAAATACATTAGTATGCCTTCTTTGCCCCCATCTGTAATAGTAAGGCCAGTTGCTCTCTGGGCATCTGGTCCCCTGAGCTGTAAGACAGAGATTGGAGGCAGAATGAAGCCCCTATAATCCAAGAGGAAATGGTCAGTGACTTGCTATACCACTTGGACACACTCAAGTCTATGGGACAGGGTGGGATCCACCCAGGGGTACTGAGGGAGCTGGCAAAAGTGCTCACTGAGCCACTCTCAATGGTCCCAGTTGAGTGGAAGTTACCAAATGTGACACCCATCGACAAGAAGGGCCGGAAGGAGGATCCGACCTGTCAGCCTGACCTTGGCACTGTGGGAGGTTATGGAGCAGATCCTCTCGAGTGCCATCATGCAGCACATACAGGACAACCTGGTGATCAGGCCCAATCAGTATAGGTTTAGGAAAGGCAGGTCCTGCTTGACTAAACTGATCGCCTCTATGACAAGGTGACCTGCTTAGTTGATGGGGAATGGCTCTGGATATTGTTTATCTGGACTTTAGTAAACCTTTTGACACTGTCTCCCACAGCATTCTCCTGGAGAAGCTGGCTTGGATGGGTGTACTCTTTGCTGGGTAAAAAACTGGCTGGATGGCCAAACCCAAAGTGTGGTGGTGAATGGAGTTAAATCCAGTTGGCAGTGGTCACAAGTGGCACTCCCCAGGGCTCAGTATTGGGGCTACTTCTGTTTAATATCTTTATCAATGATCCGGACAAGGGAACCTTCAGTAAGTTTGCCTATGACACCAAATTGTCTGGGAGTGTTCATATGCTTAAGGGTAGGAAGGTTCTACAAAGGGATCTGGATGGGCTGTGGCCAGTGGTTTGAGGTTCAACAAAGCAAAGTGCCAAGCCCTGCACTTGGGCCACAACAACCCCATGCAACACTTACAGGCTTGGGGAAGAGTGGCTGAAAAGCTGCTTGGCAGAAACAGACCTGAGGGTGCTGATTGATGGAGCTGAACATGAGCCAGCTTGTGCCCAGGCAGCCAAGAAGAACAACGGCATCCTGGCCTGTATCAGAAGTAGCACAGCCAGCAGGGCCAGGGCAGAGATCATCCTCCTGTACTGGGCACTGGTGAGGCTGCACCTTGAATCCAGTGTTCAGTTCTGGGCCCCTCACTACAAGAAAGACATTGAGGAGCTGGAGCTGGTCCAGAGAAGGGCAATGAAGCTGGCGAAGAGTCTGGAGTCCAAATCCTATGAGGAGCAGCTGAGGGAACTGGGGTTGTTTAGTCTGGAGAAAAGGAGGCTCAGGGGGGACCTTATCACTCTCTACAACTACCTGAAAGGAGGATGAAGAGAGGTGAGTGTTGGTCTCTTCTCCCAAGTAACAAGTGACAGGACAAGAGGAAATGGCCTTAAGTTGTGCCACGGTTGGTTTAGGTTAGATACTAGGAAAAATTTCTTTACTGAAAGGGTTGTCAAGACTTGGAACAGGCTGCACAGGGAAGTGGTTGAGTCACCATCCCTGCAGGTATTTAGAAGATGTGTAGGTGTGGTGCTTAGGGACCTGGTTTAGTGATGGCTAGGTAAATGGCTGGACTTGATGATGTTAATGGTCTTTTCCAAATTATTCTGATTCTATTATTCTATGAAATAACAGCTTGCTTTCTCGTAATAAAAGATGCTGAAGTACAACCAGCATTTTCTAAACTCATTTAAAATGTCTTTAAAATAAATACGTGTGCTTATATAAAAAATCATGGCCATATTCTCTTACATTTTTAGAAGTAGTGGCATTCCAGGATGCCATGGCTAAAGCACACTGGTGCTGTCACAAATTATTATATCAGTAGCTTAAAAATGTCAGAAAGTATCTCTCAACTGATGGGAAAGGAATTTAATGTGAGACATTTTCAAGACAGAAAATGACCACTTTTTTGTTAAATAAGAAAATACTGAGAATTGAGGGATCTTCAATGAATTTAGAAGCTCATGGCAACGTAGCAAAGAGCTGGGCTACAGACATATCCCTTTGTTAAAAAGAGAGAATTTGTTAATACACACTGTGCTATGATGGAGAACACCAACAACAAGGGAGACCTTTGTTAAGGTTTATTTTACATAACAGCAATTTACCCTTGGGAGCAGTGCTTACATACAAGTCGCATCCGCATGGTAGTAGTTCTCCTTGGTGGGAGATTGATTCTCCAAGCAATGGCAGGCTGCAGCTGTGTCACTAATCTCTGTGGGCTTCCACTGGGGGACAAAAGCTATGTTTTATCCAGGTTTTGTAGGAGTCCTGCCAATAACACGGAACATCTCCCAACCTCTGTCCCTCCTAAAATGGCCAGTTCCCAGTAGAGAAGAAGATAGGAAATACAGACAGTGGTTTCAGAGTCTAAGATTTGTAGCTCTTGTCAGTGCTTTTGTCCACAGCAGACTTTTTTTGTCTTTCTGTAGACTATTTCTGTTTCATATTATTCTTTATCATCCTCTTTTGGGAAAAATAATGGAAGTTAATATTTTCCAAAATTCACCTCATTCTCACATCTGGTATGTTACATTTCTCTCATTAAATGTAAAGCCTTTGTTATAAGGATGTTGTTATTAAGTGATAACAGTGCTCCCACGGAGGTATCTACATATATCTGAACACCCCAAAGCATTACTACTCTGATTGCACCAGTGACAAGGTATTTTAAAATAATCACTAAAAATATCACCCTCACATATGTTATTTTTAGAGTATCTATAGCAGTAGCAAAAACAGCACAGAGAACTGGGCACAACTTTCACAAACACTGTATAAAATGTGAAATCTAAGAAGAATAAATTAAGTTACTGGCATCTGTTTGTCTGGAAATAGAATCATCTTACAGTATGTTCTGTATAGAGGAGGAAAACACACTTCTGAAAATGAGTCAACATTTTCAGGAAAAGCCTCTAGTTCTGACTATGTCATATTCTGGTTGCTCAGCTTGGACACGTGAAGTCTAGTTTGTTCCTTGACCCTCTCGCTGCGTTCAAGTCCTCCATCCATGTGTTTTCTCTTGCTTATAAAATAGAAAGCGTGGCCTCATGTACTTGGAGGTCTCAGGCACCAGACTCCATCTATTTCCCTCCCTGCTTAGTATTTTCCCGATGTTGAAAGAAAGCAACTTTTTTTTAAATGTGTTGATTTTAACCGTTGATTTCTCTTAAATGTTAAGAGGAGGGGAACAACCTTTATTTCACTCAATAGAACTCCTATTAACTGTAACTTAAGACTTGTAAAATTGCCTGGGTGGTTGAAACTCAAGCTAAAAAATTAGTAGCATGATCTTCAGAAATTGCAATTATAGTGACAAAATAAATACATGTTAGTGTTCACGGTATCATTTTTCTCAATTTTCACTGAGATTTTCAGGTGCAAAACTCCTGTATCACAAGGTAGGATGGAGGTTGGAAAATCTCAGAAAAATCCAGTTCTCTTTTATCCTTCTCCAAAGTGAATTAAATTTCCACAGACAAGTACTTTGTCAAGATGCTAATGCCAGCAATTTACCCAACTCCACAAGATGTGACGGTCTGAAAAAATACGTCAAAAAAGGCAAAGGCCAAGTTTTGTGATATTTTCAAGGAGCACATTTCTTTTTAGTTTAATTCATGCTCATAAAACTGTTTTGAAGATGAAAAGTTCTGTGTGTTATGCATTACCACTTTTATTAACAATATTAGTTAATTTGTCTTTGGGCAGAAAAAGAAAAAATAATGCATGATATTGGTTGTGCAGGAAAAGCAATAAGCATTACAGCTGTCTACTTGTTTTATTTGCTTGATAATATTTTGCCGTCAAAATTAAACTTAAATTCCAATAGCAGCATATCTTCCCTTACACACGTCTTACAGGTTCCTGCTCAAGAAATCATCAGTGTGATAAGTTCTATTGGACTCAACAGGATTGAAACACAAGCTGAAATTAAAGCATATGTATGAGCGTTCGCCTACAAAGAGATGGATTTATGCACCTTACAATATTTTTTAATATAAACTTAAGAACAACTGTTATTTAAGAGTTTATGGACAATTACATCATTTTGCTAGTTACATTCTATTGCATTATTTTGTCTTACACCTTGTACTGCTACCTGCTGTAGAAATACCTGTGTAGGGTCATAATACCTGTGCCTGGTGGGACTCTGCGAAAGCCTGGAGATAAATTGGTAAGCTCAAGTTCAATTGTAAGTATATTGTGATGAAAGCTGTAAGTAAAATCACAGTTTTGCCAAAGAAGAGATGAATTTTACTGTTTGTCCTGGCACCATATTATGTTTCTTCATTTCACTCTAAATGAAAGTCAGTCATGACTAAGGACAGCATATGAATGCTCTTCTGGAGCAAACATTAATGAAACTGTGTTATTTCATAAAGATTGTCCCATTTTCAGTGTCAGTAAGGCTGTGTTTTTGTCACTGATAAGGCTGTCAAGTCTTGTAGAACTGTATAATTTGAGACCAAGAGAACCATTTATAATCAATATGGTCCAACTGAAGTGATTCTAAAAACTTTTGGAATGCAATGAACTATGATAAATTATTGAAAATTCCATACATGTGGTAAAAAAAAGTTCTGTAAATATGCTCCAAATTAAATTCTGTAGAACTGTGTTATTAGGTGAGGAGCTTGTCGTATCTGGAATGATTTATCTCTTAACATGTACAATATTGAGAAAAGCAAGATAGGCCTGTTATTTTGATTCAGCAGAGTAGGCATTTTTTCTGTATCTGTTGTCTACATGATTGTATATAACTGTTAACCTATCTTCTGAACAGAGTTACACCTATGAAACTCATTCTAACAGTTTTCTCCAGCTTCAAGTAAGTACCTCGTGGTTTTTCATGAGTCAGATTTGTTTAACCAAATCATGCTGTATGGATTGTTTTGTTTGATTTGGTTTGTTTTTCATAAGTGTTGCACATCATTGTTGACTGGTTCCCAGGACAAAACCAGAAATGCTGGAATAGAAATACGAAATATTCGTTTCCACTCCCCAGTGAGAAATTAACTTGTGAGATGTGGCTCAGAAGGACACCTGTGCAGAATAGGGAGTGCAGAATCTTCTCAGACGTAATCTAAACCTCAAAAAAGGATGGAATGGGTTTTAATTCCATCCTCCACAAGGTGAAAGAGATGTTAATGAAGAAATTTAACTCAGTATCCTCTTGAGATTGTTCCTTGCTGAGTTATGTTGTTGATGATGCAAGGTAAGACAGAGAACTTCAGTCATGCTCAAAATATGGAAATGTCGGACTAGTCTCAGAGTTTGGTTTCTGGCATAATTTATTATTACATAATGCTATTCCATTACAGTGTAATTGGACAGGTCAAAACTGCAGATTAATTCACAAATTAATTAATTGCCAAACTGCAAACAGTTAAAACTTGTTGCAAGTTTGTCTTTTTTTATTAAACTTGCATAAAAATTTATAGGTTCATGCAAAGTCATTAGAATTATGTGAATAACCGAAGACTTTGTCTCACAATGCCTTTAGACCTCCATTTTCCTACACAAAAATGTCATCTTTAAGATTCATTTGCAGCCCGTAATTCTCTCAAAGAAATGTCAGCCTTTTTTTTTAAACTAGAAGATGGATGGAAGGATGGATGGATGGATGCATGGATATACATATAGATTTCTGCAAATCCTTTTCCCCAAAATATCAAAGTGGCATCATGTAAAGTATCTGGCATCAGCTAGAAATCTGGGGGCTGATCCTTGAATACGACTAATACTTTTGGGAAGCTCTCTTTTAAGTGACATGGAGAGAGCAGTGACACACATTTTACATCACCAAAAGCTCTCCAAACAAGAGTTTGAGCAACTCTCCTGGCCGAAGGACAGCTGAGAGGGGAAGGAAGCTGACTTCTGCACCTTCACCTCTTCAGCTGTTGCTAACAAGGCAAGGAGACAGTTATTACTATTTGCCCTAGAAAACACTACCCATTTTCCTTCACCTCAAAATTAAGAATAAATTTCTTTCCAACTGATAAGTGACAAGCACCTTTATGCTAAGTGTTCTTCCAAAAATAATGTTAGAATGGGACCTCCAATCACCATTTTTCAGTTCTAAGCCAAACCAATCTATTTATTGTGAATTGCATCATAATAAACTCGGTTTTGCGGCACTTTCCCAGGTGTTAATAAGATAAATTCTAATTGATATCTTCTTTGAGTAATCATGTTTCAGACGTAACTTTTAATATTTTTAAACACAATGGCAACATTTCTCTGATGTAAGGAAAATACAGTGGATTGTTAAATTCATTAACCCTGGGAATGTTAGATGTTAAAGGCTTTGAAACATTTTATGCCCTTCCAAAAACCCCAGAAATTGGAACCTCAGTCTACATTTTTATGGTCACTGATACGATTAAATGAAAACCCTTCCAATACATTATCCGTATCTGCTACACTTTCATTCTCACTAACAACTTCAGAGACCAGAGAATTACAACATTGTGAGTGAAATTCAGGCCCCACTGATTTGGCATTGATTCACTAAGATCACTGATTCTTTGGATTTTTTTCTGCTTCAGCTTTTCTTAGTTACCTAGTTATGCTGGAAAATTCATGTTAAATCCACATAAGTATATTAAAAATGAGAGTTTCCTTGCAATAAAATCTGGACCAAGCTTCTGCAATGATTCACTATATGTACTTTTACATAATAATGTACTCAAATGCCTTATCTACTCTATTTCCATTGACATAGTACTTCCAAAAATTAGACACTTTCTCCCTTCTATAGCAAATACAGAAGAATTAAAAGATTATTTTTTTTTTGTGTGGTGTTTCTATCAGATATTTAACTTAACACTCTAGCCATTGTACTTTAGTGGCCAAGCTACTGATACCTCAGTACGTTTTACAGCTATATCTAAGGAAACAGTGTCATCTGTATTTCCCAGAGACACATAATCTTCCCATTCTAGCCTTCCATATTTTTAGGCCATTCGGTTTCATTTAGTGACTCCGGTACCGAGCTGAACAACTCATGGTCTGAAAAGAAATCTAGAAAGTTATTCAGCTCTGTTTCAGAAGTAATAAAAATGATGAACTGAAGCAGAAACAATGAGCTGTCATGTGGGAAGATTATGGTGGAGCTGCAAATTGAACTTGGTTCTCCTGGGTCTCACGCTAACTGCACTAACATCTTATCCTCTGTTCCACACTACCCAAGGCAGCTTCCAACAAAATAAGGAAGAAACTTCTCTGAGAGTTTAAAAGGTGTTAGAGCTGATGAAATGTTCCTAACTAGATGCCACCTTGGCAAGATTAGAACTTTGCAAAAAAATTTATTCAAGCTGGATGCCTGCCCAGGCTCACCTAAATGCAAGTGGTCTAATTAAGGCACTGGTGAAGTGCTTTTCCCATGGATTGTTTACTAGATAATACACCGGAGGCAATCAGAAGCGTAGGTTCCTGGTGGTTAGGAAAACTGGGTCATTCACACAATTTTTACTCAGAGATCCTGGCTTTTGATACCTAACTTTTCAAATAGAGCCTTGGGCCCCTCTTCATTCACAAAATGTATATGAAGGGTAGGCTTCCAACTAGCCTTAGGCCAAGACACAGTTCTGTTCCTGAAGAAGTTCTTCTGCAGGGGGACATAATCCCAGACACCCATCTACTCTCCAGTGAAGATGCAGGAGCATTGTGCATGGCAGTGAGACATAGGCATCAGATTGCCACAACTACCATGTGCCTTTGCTTGGCGAACCTGGAAGAACACAGCGTTTGGTGGATATCTGAGAGGGCACTAGAGGCTTTTGTACGGCTTAGCCTATGTCTTTGTAGATAAAACAGCAAACTTGTCTGGCTTGCCCTGAAGCGCACTCAGGCTAAAATACAAAGTTTTCACAGGAAATAAAAACAACTAAATTTTTGGGTTATAAAGCTATTTCTGTCTTAACCTTTATATTCTGTCAGCGTGGTGTCTCCGTAATCATGCTTCTTTTTTTTTTGTCTTCCTCAGGCTAAATATTTCGTGCTTCCAGCTGAGGAATGTGGCTGGGCAGTGGGGAGCTCTGTGGGAGGAAAACAGAAGTTTGTCTTCAAATGCCAGTTCATTTTAACTGCCTCCATACTTCCTCCGTGGAAGCCGGATATTTGACTGTTCACAGTTGTGCACTGGGCTCCCCATCCTGTTTTCTGCCATCTGTGGTGTTTGATCTGTGTTTGTTTACGGTTTATGGTTCAGTATAGTGTAAATTTCATATAAAATAATCCCGTGTCTGTATGGCAGAGAGGTGGAACCTCACAGATGGCGAGGTGGAACCAGAGGAAGGGAGGAAAAGATGGAAAGAAACTGTGCTTTCCTTGAGCATAGCTGTGCGTGTTCAGTGGGAGGAAGCTTTGGGTTTGCAGGATAGGGCAGGTAGGAGGGAGTCAGCAGAATCCAGGAGATACTTGGCAGGAGCAGGACACAGAAACGATGTCAAGCTCAGGGGTAGTGGGAAGCAGGAAGCTTCCTAGGGAAGCGCCTACGGAGGGAACCCCTGGAAGTTGCTGGGTTGGAAAGCGAGGCTGTAAGTAAAGACTTGTCCTGCAAAGATGGCGGGAGATTCGTTTTCAAATCCTGGCATTTAATGTCTCCTCCAGTTAGCTTCTTGGAAAGTTAACTGGCTGTAGTGTATAGTCTGCATTACGCCAATGCTGAAGGGCTTCTGATGTGTTGGTGTGCTCCCCTCAACGAAAATTCTGCTTTAGAATTTTCTAAATGTAGAAAATTACACAAACTGACCAGTTCTACTCCTAGGCTTGGTTAATGGGGTTCTGTCAGATTCTTTTTTCCTATTGTGGTCAGCAAGCTGGTTGTGGATTTCCAGTTGTAGCTATATGACAATATCTATGGAAAGGGTTTTGTTGACGGCACTTAGAAGTGCGCCGCCAAACTTAGGGCCTATCTGTCTTCTCTTGGTTTGTTTGCTTTTTTGAACAAATAAAGCTTTACAAATCCCCACTGCCGGCCACACTGAGAATGCAGATATTTAGCATTTTCTATTTTTTTTCTGTTTATTTTTAACTTGCTTTTGTGGTGGTGCCAACCAAAGCTGCTCTATCACTGCCCTCCTCGGCTGGACAGGGGAGGGAAAATATAACCGAAGGCTCATGGGTTGAAATAAGGACATGGAGAGATCACTCAGCAATTACTGTCACAGGCAAAACAGACTCAACTTAAGGAAATCAGTTTAATTTATTATCAGTTTAATTTATTACCAACCAAATCAGAGTAGGATAATGAGAAAGCAAACTCCAAAACTTAAAAACACCTTCCCCGCACCCCTTTCTTCTGCCTGGGCTTAACATTACTCCCAGTTTCTCTACCTCCTCCCCTCACAGCTGTGCAGGGGGACGGGGAATGGGGGTTATGGTCAGTTCACCACACATTGTCTCTGCAGCTCCTTCCTCCTCAGGGGAGGACTCCTCACACTCTTTTCCCCCTACAGTGTGGGTCCCCCACAGGGTCACCAGTCCTGCAGCAAACCTGCTCCAGTTCGGGCTCCTCTCTCCGTGGGGCCACAGGTCCTGCGAGAAGCATGATCCAGTGCAGGCTTCCCATGGGGTCATGGCCTCCTTCAGGCATCCCCCTGCTCCGGTGTGTGGTCCTCCATGTACTGCAGGTGGAGATCTGCTCCACCATGGACCTCCATGTACTGTAGGAGCACAGCTGCCTCACCATGGGCTGCACCACGGGCTGCAGGGGAGTCTCTGCCCCAGTGCCTGGAACACCTCCTGCCCTCCTTCTGCACTGACCTGGGTGTCTGCAGGGCTGGTTCTCTCACAGATTCTCAGTCCTCTCTCTGGCTGTAATTGCTCCTGCACAGTAACTTTCCCCCCTTCTTAACTATGTTATTGCAGAGGCATTACCACTATTGGTGATGGGCTTAGTGTTGGCCAGTGATGGGTCTATCTTTGAGCTGGCTGCATTGGCTTTATCAGGCACAGGGAAGCTTCTAGCTTCTTCTTACGGAAGCCTTGTAGCCCCCACTACCAAAACTTGGCCACAGAAACCACATACAGCTTTGTAACTCTTGGGACAGTGCTTCTTTTGCAGGTAAAGGTAAGTGTCAGAATTCCTGCTGTATTGGAACCAAATCATTTGAGTTTCATTTGGTGAACAAATGCAGTTCACAGATCATTGCTCAGACAGTGCACAATGGAGAGGACAAAAACGAGCAAACAAAGGGAAGAAATGTAGCTATTAGTAACCCTGGTGGTACCCAACCAGAAAATGGTTTGCATTCTAAGTAGGGATGGCAGTTTCGCTGATACAGAGCTCTCAAGGTGTGCAGACAAGATGTTGCCACTTCAGTTAAGCAAATAGACTCAGGGACTGTTTTCTTCCTTAAGCCATCAAGAGGCTCAATTTTGTAAAACTTTGTCCTTTAATATCTTTGCGAGTAAACAGATGCAAGGCAAATTAAAACAGCTGAGACTGTATCCAGACTCACTTCAGCAGTCTGCGGCTTTCCACAGGGGAGTTATACATCAGCTGAATAACACAATTTATAAAGAGCATGAGGTGATCTGCATTTATCTACATTCAGGAAATAACTGCATAAAATGGGCCTGATTCTTCTTGCATTTACTCACTTTTCAGATGAATTCCAGTGTGATTTCTCCTTACAGCACCCTGAATGAGAATCAAAACCCATGGTTTCACATAGCAGCAATGAATCCAAATAAGCTGGTCTGCCTTTCAACAGTGTCAGAAATAGGCATGCATTTTTAGGGCATCCATGCAGCTGCCATGTGCGCATTATACATCCATGTGAGTTCAGTCAGTGTAAGGGATGGTGTTATAATGGGTGGTGCTTATAAGAGACATGAATTGTACCACAAATGCAAGCTCACCTTCTGCTGCTCCACCAGGCTGGGGACTAAACAGTGATGCAGGCCCAGCCTCCCCTTCTCTTACGTCCTTCTTATAGGAGGTGGCCTCCAGGTGAGCCTCTCTCAGGGTGACAGTGGCATTCCAGTGCAGCAGCTCAGGGTCCTGGGGAAGCCACTGGCTCTCCATGGGTGTCTGACAGAATTGAGAGTGGCTCCTGCGGATGCTCAGAGCTGCACAAGAAACAGCTCCCGCAGAAAACATCAACGGTGAATGCCTTGAAAATGCCTTTATGGAGACTTTTTCCAGGAAGCTTTTTGGGTAGAAATACTTCGGAAATACTTTTCTTGCATTAAATGTTCAGCGTACTGCTATTCACCTCATGGCCTGTGGGAATTACTTTTTAGCATCCAAGAGCTGTTCATGAGCGGATCTATGACTGTGTTCCTATCTCCTCCCATGAGCTTTCATATCTTCTCTCATCTGTTAACATCTTGGTTAATTTTCTAAGGAGATAGAAGCAAGGCCTTACGAATGATAAATGCTACTGAAAATAGAGGGGGAGACTTAAGAAGGCAGGCCCAGCAGACAGTATCTATTTTGCTGGGATTTGGTTCTACTGAGGCATGCTTTCCTTGTGGATACGACTAACAAGTCATCACCTTTTCCAGATGACAGGAAAGCATAATAGCTGGACTCTTCTCAGCCTTTTCTGCATATGTGCTCTTTACTTTTTTCCAAATGAGTTCCCTGTAAAAATGTCACATTGCAGCACTGCTCAAAGGCTATTTAATATTCTTCTTTTCTTAAAAGAGCCATGTATTCGCTGACATCTGAGGTTCTTTAATCAGCTCTGGAGATGGCCCATCTTCCTCATCGTTTTTCTTGCTGACTTAGAAGGAAACACACACACACACACAAAGAATCCCTAATCTGTGTATTTCCCATTTGACTTGAGGAAATATCTATCTTTCGGAGCAACACATCAATTCCTGAGGTTCTTCTGTTGCCTAAAATGTTACTAAAGATAAAGGATTTGGCCTGGTCATGTTTTTCAGAACTACTTGCTAAACTAAGGGTTTTACAGAATCTAATTCACTATCTTCAAGCTAACAAGGCACCAAACATGTCATTATAAACTTCTTGTTCAGGATACGGAACATTTTCAGGCTTAAACTGGTTTTAGTGTGATTTTTCAAACAAGCAAAACACAGCCTCTAAGAAAACAGGATGTTCATTCCTGTGGAAAATGTAATATTTCACACTGTTTCACTCCAGATAGGGATAGAAATGTAAATTGGAATTGTGTTTATACTGAAATACTATGATTTTTTAATATTGGAACATGTAATATTTTATGTAAGGATATTATAAAGTGTTTGGTATGAAGAAATATACTCAGATACTCTAGCATGAAAGTTGAGTGAATGAAAATGATAGTTGAACTAAGAACTTTATCTCATAAAAATGAGCCATTTTTCTCCATTTGTATGTAATTATATTTAACCAATTTAGATAAATTCTCTGTTAAAAATGGAAAACCGTGTTTTACTAACACTTAAAAATGAATAAAACTATAGTCAAAAGTTGTTAACCAAAAACCTTTCTGATCAGTTCTAAACTAAATTAATCATCAAAATGCCTGCTCAGTTGCAAGTTTCAACATGTGTTTTGATCCTGTGAATTAAAATAGGCCACAATTTTCCATGTGGACAGTTTAAAATGGTGCAACTATACCTCTCCATTTCCAGAGGAGCAGGAAAGGGCAATAACTGTATTTAACATTGCTTTATGTGCCATATAAGCACTGCTGAATGTGTTGAATTGATTTTGACTGATATTAAAGAAAAGCCAAGTTATTTTCCTTGCCTCCACAAGTATATCTGCCTTCTAGAGCTCTGGAGGGCAAAACACTACATCTCCATTACATATGTCCTATGAAAGCCCCTACAGATGCTAAGCACAGTAGCTGTGATGTACATAGATGCATCCCATAGCAGTTTATTGGAGTGAAGATTGGTGAATGTACAGCAGGATCAGTGCATCTTTGCAGATTCTGCTATTCTCCAGTACAAAATGCAAGAAAAGCAACACCTACAAAAGTTGCTTGAGTTATAGTATATGATCATCAGCAAAAGAGATTCACTACTACTTCTGCAAATGGCAATGAAATTGCCTCTGTGGATCCTTACAAGAAATTCCATGTTCACTCCCCAGAAAAATGAATGAGGATAATACCAATATAGTCTCAAATAGTCTCAAATATTATCAATAGCCTAGTTGAGCCAAATTATACATTCCATTTTATTTTTTCCTTTCAAAATTAATTATTTTTTCTAACTATTTTTTTAATCTTCTTGCAAGTATAAAGGTCGTAAAAGTAAAAATGTTATAAATTTTTTTTACTTAATTATTATATTTGTGTTTGTGAACAGGTGGTATTCTACGTGTGCCACATTTAACAAGTTATTAGGTTGCTATCCGATCAGCTCCATTCTGCTAGGTATGAAAAGGAAAACGGAAACCAAGATCCTCATTGTTTGGTTTGTGTGTTGCAAGTTCTAAACATCACATTTATTGTAAGTTTAAGAGAAAAGGAGAATGGCAATTGCGAAGATCATAAGGATGTTTGGTCTGTTGAATGAAAAAGGTCACAGTTCCTGGAAGGCAGGAAATCTGTAAGCTTATTCATTCACGCATACTGAAAAAGAAGAACACAGAAAGACTCATCAGTATCTCTTCTATGACATACTCTAGCCTTAAAGTGAACTTGGTTTAGCAGAGAGTTACAGAAAAAATGTGTAAGTGCTACAGAGGAGCAGCAGCGAGTGGGTTAATAGGAAGGTGGAATGGGCAGCAGGCAGGGAAAAACAGGCAAATAGGTTTATTATATTTAGATAATAAAAAATAACAATGAATATATATATAACATATATAAATGATATATAATATATGCAAAATCACCTAATGCCACTCCTTACCTGCCAGATAGCAATGCAGGGAATGTGTGGGCACCCTCGGGGATTGAAATTGCTATTTCTCAGCTATTTGAGGCTTTTCTCAGTCTGCTGTTTCTTCATATTTCTGACATAGAGTTTAACACGGTGCAGCTATAGGAACCTGGGGTTTATTGAGCATGAACAGGTTCCTAAAATTGTAATAGGTTTGTTACTTCAGGGCCGGGTGTGTATGCATTTGCATATTGAAGGACATATCAGAAGTACTGGGAGTTAAAGCTAGCATGTAAGACCAAAGAAGGCACTAAATGGACAGACTTCTCTAAAGGACTTCTTTTTCTTGCTGAAGCATCAGATTCTACCAGCTTCTGTTCTTGCTTGTTGTAGGGCACCTTTATTTGCAGTATAAAGCACTTCAGTATTATTTGGAATAGAACCCATACATCTTTAAATTTGGATCTAGTGAAAAGAATGATTCTATAACAACAACGCTGTATTTCTTCCACCCTCTACTCATTCCCAGAGCCAAAGTATTTGTTGCACAATACTCTTTAGCTCATTCTGCTACCAGCAATGCAGAGCCATTACAGCAATCAGATGTAATCTGCTTTATCACCAGCAAAGCAGTTGCCAGGAGAATTTCAGATTGCCACGTTTTTTATACTAATTCAGTGAAAGTGTACCTGGTGTTTAAAGCACGTCTTGATTTTCAGTTCTGAAGTCGTATTTTCAAGCCTAAAATTTGGGTAGCTTAGCAAATTTGTTTTATTGAGCGAGTGCATACTTGCACAAATTAAGAAGGTTGAGTATGAAACATCAAGGCAGCATTTTTAGGAATCAAATTTTGCAGCCAGGCATGTTTAGCCAAAAGCCAAACTATTAAGCTTATTTTCACTGCATCTTGAATTGGTAGAAAAGTATCTGTGGCCAAAGAGAAAACTTTGATCGTTGAGCCTTATCGCTGAAATATCAAATGACCTTTCCTGTGCCAATACAACCACTTCTACTGTATTCCCACGACTCCCTCTGGTGGCAAACTTCTCCATCCCAGGTGCTGGATAACCCCTCTGGTTTTGATTGGTGCTATACATGGGCCAGAGGCATCTTGGTGAATTCTCAGCTCATTCCAGCAGTGGAAATGCTGTTAAAATTTCTGTTCCAGTTATGGTTTTTTCTTACTTTTAGTTATATACCTAACAGTTTGAGTTATCAAACTACTGTTGAACCTGCATAATATTGAAAACACTGCAGAAAATGTTTGTTTAAATAAATATTTTGTAAAAGAAATGATATCTCTGGTTTACATTCTTCCCTTTCATGTAGCCCATCACTATACAAACACCTCACAAACGGTCCTGATTTGTCTCAGGCCAGGCTGCTGAGGCAAAGAGCAGCATCACAACAGGGAGTTGCAGCCTGGAGGAGGCAAGTGATTTTCCCAGTTTCACATGCAAAGACAGTGCCATGCTGGGAAAACCCGGAGTTTCGTCTTACCTGGGGCAGTATACCCCACGCAGTTATATAAAGGGACTGTAACATCTACTAATTCACTTTTATGTTCAAGGTTTTTCTTTCCCCACCATTGGAGACAGCGCTGCCCACCAGCTGCCGTCCTCGCCAGACCATCCCTCACTACCTGCCTGCTGCCTAGACACGGAGCAGCGGACCCTGACAGTCTCTGTGTGCCCAGAATCCTGGCGAATGTGGTAGGAATTTGATGAGAGAAGACCCATCATAAAGTTGGATGGCCTGCTCATCCAGCATTATGAAACTGATTGGTACCAAAATTATGTTACATAATTAAGTCACTTTAATGACAGCTAAACTCCTTTATAAACATTGCTTTGCAACTTATTTTCTGCTTCAGACTTGTCCTTTCTTGTGCACATCTGACCTCACTTTCATCAAGCACTGCCATCAGCGCTGAAATATCAAGAGAAATTACAGATTTTAGCGGAAAAGTAATCATCCTCTAACTCAATAGCTGAAAGGAGGATGAAAATATTTCTGTTTATCCTGCTGTCGAATCAACTGTGTTTTATTTGTTACATTACTCAGATTAGTAACACGGGTTTCCACAAAGGCACTATGTTGGTAAGGCATACTCCATGCCCACACTGATCATGTAATTCCTCCTCTTGTCATGAATAAATCGTCTTAGCTGAGTACATAAGGATGATGTGCAAAAGCATCACAACTAGCCCAAAAGGTAGAATGATACAGGGATATGTATGTGGAACAAAATAGGAAGCACTATAATGCATGATGATGTCCCGGTGATCAAAATAGAGCGTGCATTACAGGGAGACTGGGAAATTAAGGAGGTCTCTTATGTCACCTCTGCTAAGCAGGATCCTACTATTTTTAACATTTGAATTCAGGTTAGAATTCAGGTCTCTCTTCCAGACACACACGTGTCCCTGCCTATATATACGTACACAATATATGTGACATAATTTTCAATTGCCTCAAATGGAAATTTTTTATGCAGTGATTTCTTATTCCGAGGCTGTTCTGAAGAAAGGTAGGTCCAGTTATGTGATCCTAGTAAATTTATTATGACTACGGCTCTGGTCTTTATCCTGTAAGTATCTAAGCATGGGCTTTTTATGCTTGAATTTTATTTCCCTATATGAATCATACCTATTGCAGCTGCCATGAAGTGGAGGCATACTTGGCCCTGTTGATGTGGGATCAGAATAATGGAACCTGAACACATCGGTCCTGCCCCTGTCTGACAGAAGAGAATAAACCCTTGCAACACTTTTTTGCCTGTTCAGGTTTACCCTGTATTATAACTTCTAAGAGTAGATTGACAATGATAATACAAAAGTATGAGGACTGACACCTATACAAATTCATCAGCACCGGAGACCATTCCCATCCCAGTGTCATAACCATTTTGTTGTGTTTCTCCTTCCTGAGTTTTTTCCTCTGCCCAGTGAATCTTCGTTTTCTAGCTGCAGAGCGGATCAACTACAGCTGAAAGCAGAGCTACCTAAACCAGCTAAAAGCCAAAGCATTCTCCTGGTACAGGGACAGAATTGATCCAAACACCTACATGCTCAGGAATGGGTAGAAATTGGAGTTTCCTATTCGTGGGTAAGTGCTCCCAAAAGTCAGGCGTAAGTAGGATCATTCAAGTGATGAATGAAACAGCAATACTGCCTGCAAAGCCTCTGTATTTTGTCTCAACCATTCAATAATACTGGGGAGCCCTAAACTGAAGTGCTCTCTGCAGTGTTGAGTTATGGGCACCATGCTCTGTGAATGGCATGAACCAAACAGAAAACATGATAGCAATGAGAATGGCACAACGGCTAAAATCCAGAACTTGCAAGGAAGGTTAAGGGAGAGTTAGGGTTGTTGGTGGAGGTCACGATGAGAAACTTGGGTAGCTCAAAGACTGCTACTAAGTAAGAAGGATCTGTTACCCACATCTGTGGTGGCAAGACAAGAAATAGTAGCCTTTGATCAAAGAAAGGGTAGTTAGATGACATATTAATGCACATTTTCTTGCAGCAAGGTAATTACGCACTAGAACAGCTCAGCAGGGGAAACAGTAGATTCTCCTTCACCAGAAGCCTTAAGCAACAGGCTAGATGCAGATACAAACTCATCCAGCCTTGGGCTAGCACAAGGTTAGATGACTTCCAGCTCTAGTTTTCAGTGCTATTTTTCTAGGTGTTAGGATTCTCAGAACACATGTAAGGGATAAACCTCTGGGGTGGAAAGGCATCCAAACTCTGGATTGCAATAGGGGTTTTTTAGGAAGTAGGTTCTGCATGTTCCTGAGTGAAGGAGGTGCTTGTATTTAGGTGCCTGAAGAGCTCTCAGACTGACCTTGCAAACATCTCTAGGATAAGGCAAGGACAAAGATGCTCTCTGCAAAGATGTATTTGACACCAAGTTTACAGCTGAGCATGGTAGTATCCGTTCACAGCATATCGGCATGTGACAAGCAGGGAATTTTAGACTTTGGTGAAGCATAACTAGCTAATAATAACAACTGCATAGTTTATTTATGGATGTAAATTTGCATAGGTTCCTCAGGGCCAGTGAGGTCAAGAACCCGACAAATTTTCTTTTCCCAGATTTGTGACAAAATCATGCAGTTACGTATACAGGATATGCAGTTAACTTTAGGCATTCAATGTCTTACCCAAGCAGTAAATGTGTACAACTCAGGTTTAAATACGGTATAATTTAGGTACAAACTCTTTTCCATACCTGTGTAAGACAAAAGTATCCACAGCCTATCTGTTCCATCACTTCTTCATGCTCTGCTTCCTTAGTAACCACTCCAGCATTCACCCTGTGTGTTGTAGAGGAAGCTCTGATAAATTCTCCCTGAGGTCGACTGTGTGAACGAACAGAAACCATCATTTTTTATTGTCCATACCTTACCTCCTTGAATATCCCTGGTTTTAAGTACTGTATATGTTAGTGGTGCATCTTTAGCTAAAACTACAGTATCCAGAATTACATACATTTAAGCAGTCATCAAAGGGTAGGGTAAGCATAGATTCATGGTTGGATTCATCTGGGGTTTTATGTACACAAGTCCCTGAGCCATTAGCTGTCGACACACTCTTGGGTAAAAGTACTGATTAGTGAAACTAATTTTTTGTACAGAAACACTTGTATCAGCAGCACCATATCACCAACTGTAATGAAGACACGCAGAGTATTGCTTGCATGATACCCTTGTTCTTCTGTGAATTCATCTAAAAGTCATGTGGAATAGGTATAATTAACATTGCTCATGTATTTTATTTCTCCCTGGGATTAAAGCACTAACCTTGTCATGTTACACCCCAGCCACTATTCCTAGCCCCAAGTCTGTGTCTCCTCACCCCTGCACCCCTCCTCCTTCCCCTTCCTTACTGCTCCCTCAGCCCCAAGGTGCAGCCTGGCCACAGAGGCATGACTGCAGCCAGCCAAGGTGAAGGGTCTCGCTGAGGGTTTGCAGGCAGTGGATAGAGAGGTACTTACCAAGGCTCTGGCTTTGTTCAGTTCCTTCTGCTGAGAGCCTGGTCCCTGGTCCCACTGCAGGCTGGCACCAGAATGCTGCCCCCCCCCGCCCCACCAGGGTCCTCTTCACTGCTGGGTTTTTAACCCCATGAGCTGTGGGTCATCCTGCACACGTGGCTATGGGTCACAGTCACATGTGGGTGGGTGCTGAAGTGCCAAGGCAGAGCAGAACTTCTCATGGTCCATGGACATTCCTGCCAATGTAGCAACACTGCTGAGACACCCGCAGGAAGGGCATTTATTGACATTCTGCAAAAGCATGTACTGCTGCTAACAGGTAGTTAAATGACTAAAAGGCAGTTGTTTCATTCCTCTAAACTTGCTCACTGGCTCAGTCTCGCAGAAACAAGGAGTACAAAGAGAAGGCTTCAACCATTTTATTTTTCAGAAAGGTCCCATGTTAGTTTGCCAAGGTTGAAGGATCGTATTTATGTACAGGTTGGTGGTTCTGGGAATACTCTTTGCTTGGTTTTGTGGTCAGATAGGAGCAAAATCTGCTTCCCATATGTATGTTTTTCCATCTACCAATGTAACCTCTTTCTCTGAGGTACTCATGAATTATCCTTTACTCATCATCTTCATTTCTCTGTTTTTCTCCAGTCACTGGATGTTTTATTTTTTCTCTTACTGCAATATTTTTCATGTACATGCTCAATCTATTTCTTCTTAAACTCCTTGGTGTTTTAATGAAATTCATATGACTTTAATTTCTTTCCAGAATCATAGCCTAAAACATATTTCCTATCCTCTCTTTGATGTTTTGCTTTAGGGGAAGGTTCTTTAGATGGACTATTCTTAAATGGCACCCTCTGTGAAGACTCTGTTCTTTTCTGTAAGTACATTTTAAACTCCATCTTAATAACGCACTCCTGTATTCACCTTCAATGTCGCCCTGCTTATCACCTCAAAGCAGCGTTTGTCCATAGTGCTTCACTGAGGTGTAATGCGCAGTATATCTGACAAATACCCAATGATTTCCATGTGAGTACGCTTCAGTGTGGTTTCTCCTGAAATCACATCCTGTCCAAAACAGATTCTACCTTTGCTTTTTACAAATAAGCAAACTTGGCTCCAAGCTGAAATAACAGGGTCTCTTACCATATTTCTAGCAGGACTGAAACTCCTCAGACACATGAAGCCTGGAGAGAGCTGAGCTCCTCTGAACCCTTCTAGCCTGTCTCCTGGGTGGGAATGGCTGTCTGCAGCAGCCGTGTTATTTGGCACTGCTTCTCCAAGCACAGGTCGTATGGGCCCCTGCGCTGCTATTTGTGTGGTCACTGCCCTTTCTGCTGGTGTCTCTCTACTTGTGAGTCATCGGCAGGTCAGGTAGTTCAGATTAGAACCTCACCAGAGATGGCTGCGTGTTCCCATAACACATCATCCCTCAGCAGGCAGCTGCCGCTGTAACTTGGGCTGTTCCAGCCCTGAAGGCTAGTTCTGAAATAGTCTCTTCCCCAGGCAAGCACCTCCCCAGTTGAAGAGTTCAGAGGACCCAGGCAAGGGCAGACCACAGAGAGCTGCTCCAAAGGCACCTTCAGGGCTAATGTGTTTGACATTGTTTTGCTTACGCTTCCTGCTGCAAATCAAGATGACACTTAGGAAATTAATATATAAAGCCTCCTTATTGCACCACCACATCCCGTTAGCAGTTCAGAGGCCAGCTGTGAGCACTTGCTTGCCAAAGCCTCTTACTGACTTCATGAAAGCATGGAGCGCTTTATCAGACTCTGCAGAGACAGGTTTTTAACCTTTTTTCCCTACTCCTCCTCACTTTTCCCTCCCCAGTGCTGTTGGCCTTGGCTTTTTGTAACCCAGCAAACATGCTCTCTCCTTAGAAGGATGAGACAAATCCATCAAAATCTAACACTGTGCCCCATTTGAAGCCATTCAAGAAACAGCAGTTACGAAATGAGGCTTTGTATTGTGGTTTTCAGTGAATAAATATGCACTAGAAGGGTGCCACAGGGGCACTGCACTAAAAATGTCATGTTTTGGGGAGGCAATATATACATACTTTCTTTAACAGGACATTTTCTGTGCACTTTCATCGGAATAAACTCATTGGTAGAGATCATTTTTCAAAAATAATTACTATTGGAGCTGTTCACAATATTAGTTTTCATAAATTCATCTGGTTATAATTAATATGTGCCTTTCAAGGGCCTAAAAGGGAAGGCATTCAATATTTCTTGCCTCTAATTTTAGTATGATCTGATTTTCCTCTGGTTGCCTTTCCAAACACCTGGGGCCAGCCATATGAGTAAATTAGATTGTGCTAAAATGCATATTAATGAAGCTCAAGCAATGGTTCCCTAAAGGGACAGTAAAACTATATATAGCTCCTTTTTTCCCCCTCTCTTGGTTAATGTGCCTTTCAACATATTTAGATCCTAGTAAAATCACGCCATTTTGGAATAGCCAAAAAATACAAAGAAACCGTTAAAACAAAACCTCAGAAGCACATTTATTTCAAGTGTACAGATGATCTCTCCTTTTAGTACTTGTGTTTTGAAATTATTTCCTATTAAAAATGGATTTACTTTTAACTGACTTATGAGAAAAAACATAATATTGAGACCTTTGGGGTAGGAAGAAGTGGCATATTTGTTAACTGCCTACAGTGATTGCTGCATTTTCCTCTCCATAAAAACCCATGGGGCTCATTATAACAGATAGCAGTGGAGGGTGACAACCAGTTATCACATGTGACCGTCAGTATGCAGAATGGAAGGAGTTTTGGGAAAGGGCACTGGGATAAACCCCTATTCCTCAAGAAAGTCCCGTGGTGTTATTGGGGATTGTCCACAGCAGCATTTAAGTCTGGACCAGGAGGGTGGTTTTTAAGGGAATCAGTGTTGACAGTGCCTTGGTTCACACCACAGAGCAGACACAGAGCACATGAACCAGATTCATTCAGGAGAAACTAAGCTGGAAGATAGACTCCAGAGGCACATTTAAAGTGCATCGACTGCTAATGGGCATTCAGCTCATTGAAAGAGACTAAATGAAATCCAAACTGGAAACCTCCTTACATGTGTGCACTGGGTCCTCAGCATCACCACTTTTGAACCAGGTGGATGCAGAGGAAATTGCTTGCATGACTAGGGAAGGCCAGGTTATCATACCAGAAAAAAAATGGTTGGATAATTAGACCAAAGGCTTAGAGAGGATGTGACTCAGTGATAAAACAACAGGAAGGGAGAAGAACTCCCGAGTCACAAAACAAACTGACATAAAAACAAGTGAGTATTAATTGCTCACATCCTAGAAATTAGGAGGAGGATCTAAACACAGGGTTAGAAAGAAGATCTGAACAAAACTGAACTTTTGGAACAAGCTTTCCACTGGAATATCATGGCTTAAGGGAGCTCCAAATGCTTTTAAAATGCAGTTTATGGAAGGAAGGGTATCATACGGCTTCTTTTAAGTGTAGGGGGCAGAATTTGACAGTTTAATCCATTAGAAAACAATCTTTCATCCCTAAGCATTTTCAAAGCACTGATGCAAGTTCTTCATATCATTATACTCAAGCCACATTTTAAACAGGTTAAGATATTTTTTAAGAGCCTTTAAGTGTAAAAAGAAAGGGGGAATATACAGATGACTTCTCACTGTAAAAGAAACAAAAAGAGAAAAGAGCAGATCTTTAGGATGAGGAATAATGTCTGCTAATTTTGGACAGAAATATTGAAAGTAGCATATCTGTTTAATTGCCTACAGCAATCTCTGCAGTTTCCTCTTCATAAATACTGCAGTGCCCACTGTAATGGATAACAATTGCAAATAGTGGCTTTACAAACCATGCAACAGTCATGCAATTGCAGCCTGTGGATCTACAGGCCAGTTAGCAGTCCTGCCTATTTATGTGTTTAGTTTTATTGCACAGTGTAAGGCATATCAGAAGAGGTAATCAAGAGCAGAGACAGTCAGAATCAGTGGCTACTTCTCCAAGCGTTGCCTGTCAGCCAAGGGCTTTGCCATGCATGATTTTCAATTAGAAAGAGGAGATGTGGATTCAGGAAGCGTCCACGTAGTTATTCAGGTTTTCATTTTCTTCCAAGCACCCCTTCAGAGTCAGCAATTGAAAACACAGGATAAGAGCTCTCTCTCTGTATTTAATGAAAATTTACTTTCTGCATTCTACTCTTCTTTCCTGGAGAAATAAAATTGTAAGCATTCCAAAGCCTTACTTGTTACTTTAAAAACAGCATCCAATTTTACAGCTATTGAAGTTTCATTCTGAGTGTTCTATTATTCCTATTATTAGCTTTCTTCCTTAAATATCTGTGCTAAGTTTCCTTCTCTACCCTCAAATATCCACCCTCTTGCTCGTCTCTTTGAAGATAATTCTATCCTCTCTGACAGAATCACCGCTTTGCCACCATGGGCAACATTTGGAGTCTGTTGGTTTCCAGCACCAGGAACTGCAGGAATAAGTATTCCTGCTACCTGCCTTCCCACTGCTACTCATCTCTAGGAGCAGGCAAAACATATCTGTCTTCTCCTGAGGCTGAGCAACAGTTCTTGAGGTAGGATATCCTGGCAGGAAGTGATTGTTTATTTGCACTGATTGCTCTGGACACCCAAGATATTCGCAAAGCTTTACTCACTTAGGTGCTGTCCATCCTTGGTGTGGATAGAACTGGAACAACACCGGCCACTCCAAGAAGTAAAGGTTTTCTGAAGGTTTTGGGGTCAGTCATGACAAAATGAACAGCCAGTTGGGAGAAAGAAGGTCACTCAGATGCAGGTGCACAGGCAAAGGATGCTCTCATTCAGAAGTGGTCCATGGGTGCTACAAAGGAAAATCTGTAATTTCAGTACGTTCAGTGTGTAAGAAAAGAACATTAGTTCAGGGCTCCCACAGAGTTTCCTGCTTTTATTCTGTAACCATCGGATTCAGTTGGGCTCTGAAAAATTAAAATGCCAAATATTAAGTTAGCGCATATATAAATAAATGTAAAATTAAAAACTAGAGAGAATGGTAAGAAAGCACAATTTTGGCTAAAACATTCCAACTATGTCAGGCAGTGTCTTTCTATAAAAGCAATTCCAGATCAGTTAAATTGCTCTTACAAAATTTAAATTTGATGCATAAAATATGCAATACCTTTAACTTTTCATCTTTTATGTTTTAATTGTGTGGTAAAACATGATTTTGTTCAGGTAATTTTGTTCATTTAACTTTGAAGCACTTTTAAAAAGTCAGTGACATGGTTTTAAAATCCAGCACATCAAACGATGTTTCCATCAGCATACAGCAGTTGCCATAAACAGACTTAATCTCCAGTCTAAATTACTGATCTAAACATATGCAGACAAATTAATGCAATGGAAAATTATAGAACCCAAACTGCGTATTTGCTTATTGCGACATGTTTCACTTGCGTCTCATCTGCCATTCATACAAGGTTACTTCAATTTTTGCCCTTTTCATGCTCAAGTTGAGAGGAAAACTTGTCTCCAAACATTCGTAACCGAGTTGGACTAATCTGTTCACTGGGCTGCTATTTCCTATATGTCATACATTACAGCTTCATTGTTACAACTGTGTTCAGCTTGTTTGAGACGTCAAATAACTGAACAATAAGTAAAATTGGCCTTTCAGGTTACGTGTCGGGTGGCTTTGAAGCAGCCAGCCATACAAAGGGCACCGAGGTGCAGAGGATAACCAGCGTATGTGTGGTTTTGTTTCACAGCCTGTCTCCTGACGACAGCTTCGTAATTGGTTTTGGAGTGACACACGGCACAGGCAGTCTGAACCAGGGCACTACTGGGACCGGCTTCATTGAGAAAGGGTTGTATTCGTCGAGGACAGGATTTCTAATAGCAAAAAAACATGTCTTAGCTAATGATATTCCACTAATCATCTGAGGCTGGGACAATAGACAGTAGATTAGCTCCCCCAGCAAGTGTTAATGCTGGAAATCAAAAGCGGTGAGTGGTAGAATTTATTTCATAGTCTTCAAGAAGAAAAGGCTTCTACTTTACTACAAATTAAGACCTGGTTTGATGAGACAGCAGACTGTCCTCTTATTCTCCAGACTATTTTAAAGTTAAGCCTTTTTCTCTTCTTTTAGACATTGCAGCGTATTATGAACAAAAAACCTTAATTGTTCACTATGTCACCTTCTGTTTGACAGGAGGAAACGAGGAGCGATTACTGCATCTGTGGATTTCACATGGAGCCAGGGAAGACAATAAAAAAATGAAGCAAGATTTCTTCTTATAAGGGAAAATGAAAAGAAACCGTTTATGAGCAGCAGAATAAATGGCTGTGTTTGATATTACTTTTCTTCTTTCTTTCTCACAATTGAATTGCATTAGCCTCACCTTCTTTCTGTTACTTCTTAAATCTCTCACTTGTCACACACTGATACAGGGGGCTGGGAGTGGGGAATGGCGCCAGCACACTGAGGACCTTCTGCCCCTGCGTGACTGTGTGAGCCAGGGAGAACTGCTCTGCTCATCCCAGGGAGGAGGCAGCTTTGTGACCACCACATGCTGTGTGCTGGCCCCTTGTAGAAACTCAACACCCTTGACCATCATTAAGCTGGTTGCCTTGCCAGGTGTGGCTAATGGTGGTCAAACAGATCAAAAGCTGTTCAAGGGGAGATGAGGTAAACAGAAAGCATCATATGAAACTGGGATGCAAATACAGAAAGAGAACAGAATTACATGCAGCAATGAGGAATTGGTTACAAATACAGCTGAGTCAGTGCAAAACCAGCTGGCTCTTCCACATCTCCTATCCCTTCCCCATCACCTCTGTCCCAGCTTCCATTCACCTCCTGGTCCCTTCAGCTGACAAAAATACTCGCTTTGTGTCACGTCTGACAGCAAATAGGAATAATTCGGAAAATTCCACCCGGTACTTGTCAGGAGCAGCTGCCTCCAAGCATCCAGCTTTGCCCTGGGCACAAACTGGAACCTGACGTTCTCAAAACCACAGAAAGCTTGCGGTGAACCACTTGAAGTTGGGCAGCCAAAGGCTGGCCGGCTGCAGTCTGTCAGAGCAGTGAATACGTAGCAGGCTGGGAGCCGCTATCTTGGGACACAGATAATATTATCCAGCCTGGAACAGTGCCGAACAGATGTGTGATTTTTCATGAACAGTTGGAAGAGCCACTGCTGCTGGCTCACGGGTCAACCATGGGCACACAAAACTGATTTGTATGAGCAGCGTAGGGTTGCTCAGCCCCAAGTGTACAAAAGCTCCCTTTTCAGAAGTCTTGCAACTGCAAACACACATGCAAAGCCATGTGCTCTTCATGCAATGCATGGCATTCAAACGTAGTAGTGGAAATCGCACTTTGTCTTCGACATTTGGCAGCCCTAGCAGCAGCTGTTCTGCCTTGGAGGCCCTGGAGCCTGCACCTCACAGATGTGGGTCTTGAGGTGGCACTGAAAGATGCACTGGTGCAGCCACAGCATTGAGAAGGTCAGAGTCAAACTTCCAGCATCTGATAAGGCCGAAGGAGGGATGATTTTAGGGTCACAGACTGAGGAATGAAGCCAGAGATGTCTGCTGGCAGTGCGGGAGGGAAGCAGGGGCTCGTGTGGGAGCAGAAGCTCCACAGAAGTCATGCCAGATGGGAGCAGAGGCAGCACAGAGCCAGAGCCGGGGTCCTGCACTGGCTGGGGGGATCAGCACACCCCCAGGCCCCATGTGCATCATGGCTGTAACAGGGACGATTTTGGTGCCTGGGGCACCAGTGCTGTGAGATGCACTGAACCACCCCATATACCTCTCCTTGGGGTACGCTTGGTTTGACTAGGAGCAGCATCCAGGAATACACAGGACAGTGCTTCATGCCCAAGGAGACATCCAGCACTCGCCAAACTCAGAGTAATGAGGCCCCTGACAAGAACTAGAGCGAGTCTCCTCAGCTGCACTTGTCCTACGCTTCACACGTGCTTTTGGATATGGCAGCCTTCTAAAACAGGCTCTGGGAAATGAATGTTCGGTGGACATTTTAACCACCAATGGCAGTGAGTGTGTTTCAGTTGTAATTTCCTTCGATGGAAAAGTTGGACACAGAGAAAAACTGGGTTTAGGCCTGAAGAAACGGCTTAAAAGAATTGTTCTATTCAGGGTTTGGAAAACATCATAGAAGCAGGTACAGAAGCCATGCACAGCAGCAGCCGCCGCCAGCAGCATGCCATCCCAGATGAAGTGATCCAGCATGGATCTTCCTCTTACAAAGGTGAAACAGATGGAACAGCAGCTCTCCAACAGAAAAACAGATTTGCCCCAAAATTTCGTAATAAGCTTGAAAATGGTTCTCAGAGAGAATTGTGCCCAAGCACATTATCTTCCCTGCCTCCCTACCGTACCCAAAAATAACAGCCTGGAAAAACAGCTCCTGTAGTTACTCTTGAAGACTGTTGTATTCAGGTTTCGGTGAAGGAAGGCAGAAGACATGAAAGCCACTGAGTATTTGAATTAGTCTCAGCAGGTCAATTACTACAAAGATTTTCTGCTCTAGTTGGTTGCAGAGAGATGTGCACTTCTTAAAATCCCAGCTATTTTCTGTTTAATTTGTTTGCAGAGCAAGGCATAACAGTGCAAAAAAATCAATTGAACAAAACAATTTTATTGGCGTTCACATGCTTCAACAAGGTGTACGAGCACAAGACCTTGAGCAAGACAAGCAAGCAGTCCTGTAGCTGCTTTCAAAGACCTCTGCTGCTTGCAGCAGCGTAGGCTGAGCACACCAGCAGTTTAACAGGTTTCCTCCTTAATCAATTATTTAGCTTTTCATTCTATTTTGCTGAAAGTGCTTCTTTTTTTTTTTCTCTTTCTTATTTAGTACAGTCACTACCTTTAATAAAAGGTGTACCCCTGTACTTCAGTACGTTTGCATTTAGAGCACTATAAATCCCTGCTTTCATACCTCTGTTTCAGTGGTTCCTCTCTACCCTCAGTAGTTTGTCAGGCAGAGGCAGCATGAGAAGCCCATAGAAGTTCCAGCAGATCAAAGAACAGGATCTGTCAGGCCTCCACTGCCTCCACATCCAATATTGTGTTGCAGTCCTCAGGGGCCAAAGAGAACCTTTCATTTGAGAACTTGCACTGAAGAAGTTCCAGAATACCAAAAAATGGATGAAAGCCAACGAAAGTCTGTAGGCTTGAGATGTGCAGGAATAAAGGGAGAATTAACACCATCGCACACAACCGTGCTTGCTGTCATTAAACAGAGGCGATAATAAAGAAGATGTCTGAGGATAATTAGCTAAAACTGTACTGTAATCTTCAATAGAAAAATAGATTCTTTACAAAACTCCCTCCAGAAGTCCTGGAGCTTGTATTTATTTCTAGACATTAATAATCCTTTTTTGCTTTTATTCTATGTACACATTAGATGCAATTGATATTTAAATTTTGTTCAATCCTTACGAGGCTCAGTGGACAGAAGCAATTCAATCAGAAATGAAGAATGATGTGAAAAGCAGCAAGGGACTGCCTCTTCATTCAACATACAGAAAAATTAATATCCACAGAACAGCTGTTAAATAGGGCAGATATTTTTCCTTGCTTGAGTAGTAAAGTCACACCAATTTCATATCAAGCATTATGTGCTCAAGAAAGATGGGCAACAGAGCTGAAATTTGCTAAGATGGGGCAGGGGAGTACGTGTTCAACTGACCTGTAATGATAAATCCCACAGTAAACCACTAATAGCTGTTACCTTACTCATATGAATGATTTCTGCTTTGTTTTTTAAAAAAGCTGGTTTTGTCAATACAATGCTATAGAAAACACGCTTGAAAAGTACAGAACATTGAGTAAGAGATAGTAATTAGTCAAATTTCTGTTTATATCCCTGTTACAAGGAAATTATCTTACCATTAATGATTATTGTTATATTTCTATTATTATATTGTTATATGTTATGTTTATTAATAATGATATTGTTATATATATATAAATATATATATATATTTCCTTAATTGTTATTAAGGAAATAGCCCAGAAATAGTCTTCCTTAAAGAGTGCAGGGCCAACAGTATCAGAGAGAAACTGGACAAGCAAAGGAGCAGAAGAGACACAGGCGCCTGCAAAAGCTGCAGATCAACAGCAGCCCTCAAACCCCAGTGTCATGGTTTAAACCAGGACACCCAACCACAGTGTAGGCCGAGTCCCAATGGCTCCTCTAAGCTCAGCATGGCCAAATCAGGGATTAAAATACCAGATAGTTACATGCCACCCTGTTTCATGTCCGAGATATGAAACAAGGCATTATAACCGCATGAGCTAAAGCTGGAAAGGAGAAACAGGAGAAGCCCCAGTCCGGGGAGGACCTTTCCAACACGCTGACCAGAAATATAGGTCTGATGAAAGAAACTGGCTCCTTTGCAAACTCTGAATCTCAAGCAATAGATGAAACCCAAGCTACTGAAATAGTTTCATCTTCTGATGTGTTGCCTCCACACATCTTATCCTCAGCAGGAAGGTTCTGCACACCACCACCAGCTTTAGCTCCTGAATACAACTGTCTCAAAGGGTATTTAGAAGTATGGGCTAGGAAAATACCCCTCCGCAGCTCTAATGCACACTGGGGTAAAACCACCTTTCCTCAGGGATCCCAAAGCTTCTGGTAACATGGAGGTCACGTAACAACCTATTCATCACCACATCTAATCTCTCCTCCCTCAAAGGGAGGACTACGTTTTCAGTATGTTATAACATGAAGTTTTATAATTGGTTTGAACTAGAAGGAGAAAATGGCCTGTTGTTTCTCATCATCTAATCAATGCTTCTGCCAGTTCAGGGCATTAAAATGATAATGCATTTTCCTAGTACTTGCATTAAAAGGGTAAGGAAGACACCGGCAGAAACAATTTAAACTCTTCAAAATTCCCCATACCACATTAGTGCAAATTTCCTACTGTGTGGAAGACGAATCCATATTGCACAAAATCCACAATAATGCAAGAATTACATTCCAGAATGGCTGTTCCACCCAGGCCTAGAATGAAAAATGGAAAATGGGCAGGGGGGGAATTGGAAAGGAAAATGTACATTAAATGTATTTTCTTAGAACAGTGACAGAACTTTGAAATAATATTTGAAATTCTGCTTTTACAGTTGCACTTCAGTTTCTCACAGGTTTTGACATAATAATTATAGGAAGACAAGTGATTTTAATTTAAAGTTGCATATGAAAACTCCTATAGAGTATGCAGATGTAACACCCCAGTGTGTTACAGTGGTTTATGTGATGGCTGGCTTTGTGTACAGTGATGACATCCTATATGATATTTATATTCTATTAAAGTGGCTGGTGATAATAATACAGCTTAGATAGAGCCTCAGTTCTCAGGTTGTTGGATAACACAGTTATTGTTTTAATAACTTCATAATGAATCTACATAGAGATGGTGTGCTGCCAAAGAAAAATGGAAATGAGTTTCTTCTATATCAGCACTATAAAATTCAGTCTCCTTTTTAATCCTATGTCTGGGCCACACAAACAGAACCTTTATACTTGCTTATAGGTCATTGAAAATGACACTTCCCGCTTTTCATTTTGTTACTGTAAGGCTATAGAAACAGGAAAAAAAGGTATCTAAGTATATTGTGCACACCAATTTAAAGAGGCATATATTCTTAGTCATGACTATACAGTGCCGATCATGCTTCTAAGTAAATTATATACATATTTCTTACTTTTCTTTTAGAGCTTAGTTTTCATGAACAAGTAATTACTGTAAAATCTTTCCTTTTGTCATGATTTCTATCAAGGTTGTGGAAGAATGCAACCATGCAATCACCTATTAATTTGTAGTAAAAGACACAGCAAAGGAAATCAGAAGGTATATGTTTCAATTCTAACAGTTAAAACCCAAACAAACAAAAAACCCATGCAAAACCACATTCACATAAACCCTCAAATGCAGCTTCAACATTGTAAGAAAATGCTAGATTTTGCTGACAGCTTAATAGCTGGAACAAAAGTGAGAAATAGCATGACAACTACAAGTAAGCAAGGGAAGGTAATGTAAGCAATGATATCTGATCATTGCTGTGTAAACAGAGCTGGCAAAAAAGATACAGATTTCACATGCTGATTTCTATTGAACTGAAAGATGCACTGAGGGCTTAGCTCGGTCCCAGCTAATGGGATCTGTCAGGTGGTAGAAACCATATGGACATTGATCATCTTCCCCGTTACAGCAGGGTTGCTTCTAAGCAGGAAACAACAGAAAATGTCAGTATGGTCCCCAAAAGCCCCTATGCCTTACACATGTGCAGAGCACTGGTTCTGAAGAGTCCATTGCTGTTCTGTGCAGCACAGCTGTATGTGGAGGACAGCGAGACCTTGATGAACATGGATCTTCATTCACAGAAGAACTGGAGTGGGTCTGAGTAGCAGGTTTTTCCCCTTGTCAAGGAGGTATCAGCATGGCTTAAACTGTTCTGTAATTCAGCTGGCTGATAAGAGTGCTCTGAAACCTATTTTCTATCAAAAGCTGGCCCCTCACACTCATAATGCTTATGGAGGTAAATCTGCAGCACTAGAGGTAGCTAAGTAGAACAGCTAAGCCACCTTTCCACAGCCAACAAGGTATAACCCAGCTCACACTCCCTCTGTTCTCATAAATATATAATGTTTAACTTTCATTTGCAAAATCCCCCAAACAATCCTTTCACAAGACTTCTGGGATGACTACTTGAGAGCAAATAAACAATTTTACTGTTCTAATCCCTTATCTATTATGTGTGACACCCACAGGTTCTTTCTGGATAATTTTTATGGACGTTAAATGGAACCAGCAATATCCATACACCAAAACTTTGGTGTAATCTTTTCATGTTTCACATTACTGTGCCTTATGAACTGGGAGAAGCAAGAAATGAGGTTATGTCATCTTTAGAATGTGGACCAGCAGATTTATTATCATTGAAAAGGACTGTCCAAAGTGCCTATTGCCCATGGCATAACATTAAATTTTAATAAAATATATGATGTTACTTAAATGCATTAAAACTCAGCAACACAGACTCAGGAGTGGGACAGACCTGAGCTGAAGATGTACTTGAACGCTTGTTTATGAATTACTGCGTAAGCAGAACCATTCAACTCCAGCAACCTCTGATTTCTTATCCTAACAAAACCAGACAAGTTCAGTTCAAGTTTGAGAAAAATATTAAGATTTCAAAACCTGATTTTGGAAAACTTTGCTATAAGATGGGTGATGGCTGAAAAAATTGATGTTTGAAAGAAGAGTCTGGCTCAAGTGTCTTCTCCTGGGTATTTTTAGCAGGTGAGATGCTTTGGAAAACTGGTGGGTGCTAGAATCAACTGCAGAATACGTTGATTCTAAAATGATTTTCCTACACAAGCTGAGGGGAATATGAGGTGTAAAATAAACGTTATACTACCTTGTATCAACTAGTCAATCTTATTAGGGCACAAAGCAATTTAGATGATAGGCTGAAAATTGGCCAGGGCAGAATGCAAACAAGACCCAATTAAGACAAAAAGCAATTTGAGTTTACTGAATAATCTGTACGAGTCAATAACAAATTACAAAAGACAGAGAAAATTACAAGTAGGTTTTGTTTTCAGTGCACAATTAGAAGTAGTGAAAGAAAAAAAATAGCATTACATTACCAAATAATTAAAGTGGCATTACTTCATGTTCAGTCTCCAGTGGTGAAGGACAGAAAATGTATTAGCAATCTGAATAGGTTTCTGAATAAAACCAGCTGCTTTTCTGTTCAACAAAGGAAAACTGGGGCTCTGGGGTACTGATTCTACACAAAGACAGAAAACATAGCCCCTTCATTTTAGATGTTGGGTCATAAGCTGTGATTCTTGCCCTGTTAATGATCCTGAAGTTGGTATTGAGGCTCTCTGCAGGTGGGCAAAGCCAGTTTACTGATCAAGCTGGCTTAAGGGTTTCTAATGCCAAATCAAACTGCATTAAGTGACCCCAAAACAATACATCAGCCAAAAGATCTTGTAGAGTTTGTGGCAGCGGTTCTCCTGCTTGAGTACATGTGTGCACATCCTGGTGTGCTTGTGTATGCCCCATTCCCACTCAGGGCGTGGGGATGCTGGGTTTTTCACCTTCACCTTCTCTTAACTGTTAACTTAACCAAGCCGACCAAAGCTTCCTTTCCTCCGTCACATAGCTTGGAGATACAGGACCTCTTGCCGTAAGAGAAATAACCAATATGAATTCTTACAAGCCAAAGATGAAAGCAAAAAACTGAATTTTTAACTGGAAGATTCAGGCACTGTCTCTTGTGCATCTTTCCCAAGGCAACTCATCCATGTGCAAGAAACGTGGGTACTTAAATGAAGGTGACTTCTACAAAGCAACTGACTGCAAGGCACTTACCTGCCACAGCTATCACCATAAGAGCACTTAAGTGTTTCATTTATGTGCTCCATCACTATTAACATTAGCAGCTACAGTCTGAAATACCGTGTCCTGGTTCATCAGACTCCTCCTGTACAGAGCTACAAAAAGCCCAGTAACATTATACATTTTTGTTGGCATTTGCATTTCACAACATTTAAAGTAAACTTTGAGTGCTCAGTGATGCCAGTGGGCTGCTACTGGAATTCCCGAAGGCACTTTAGTGCCTTGCCTGTTAATTGAAAGGATAACTTCACAAGCTTGGTTGCAAGTCAAGCTAGGAGCTATTCTTCAAACCCTTAAACAACTTGCACCGCCATAGCACAAGCAAACATTATCTCATCCAGCATAAAGTCTGCAGGCATAAATATAACCCAAAGGGTTCTTTTGAACTTGCAAAGTATTTTTTAAATCAGGAAGTTGTACCAAGCTGAAACATGACCAGAGAGAAAAAAGAACGGTCCTTTTTCCCCTCCTAAGTTCTAAGAATTTAACTACCAGGTAATAAATTACTACAAGTGAGTAAAGATGGCATTGAAAATACACAGAAAATAATGATTTGTGACAGGATTATCAGTGGTGATTTATATGTGAGTACGCATTAGAGCAGGCCTATACCAAAGAACATAAGTACTTAATGGTTTAGTATACCTATTTCTCGAGGGAAAGAAGCCATATTATTGTTGCAGTACTTAGTAGAATATTCACTGCAGCTGCTTATTCCATTTCTATTTTAGGTAGGTCTTCCCTTATCAGGTAAAAGAAAAGAAAGGCCTGTAGGAAATGCTTTTTAGGGTCATGGGCTTTTTTATAGGGAGTATAACATGTGACATTCATTTAACCTCCCTCCACTTCAAAATATGTTGCAAACAGATTGTGATTTTTTTCAACACACTATACAAAACTATTCAAGAATTCATTTCAACAATAAGTCCCACCCTGAACCTCCTTAGCCAGTAGTTTGCTGCCGGTAGTCAGTATTACAACCACACTGTTTCAATAGACTAGTCATGTTGCTTTGTTGGGCTTTTTTTCTTTAGTTTTTAACTGGGTTGCACAGATGTAAATCAGACAATGAATTTGCTTGTGTGAAACAAGAATTCAGCTCTATGTGTCACCAATATTTTGCAATAGTCAGTTAATCTCTATTTTGGCAGTCACTCCTACTAGCTAACTTACTTGCTCTCCTTGAAGAATGTGACCACCAAAACAGTATGAAAATAGGCTAAATAAGCTTCTTAACAAACAGGGTAGCTAAAGCCTCATCCAATCTTTATTCACTGGAGAGCCAAATTAATCTTTGGGGTTTTTTGGTTTGTTAGTTGGGGGTTTTTTTACTTTGTGTATACAATTACGTGAATGTCACAGAGGCACCAATGGAGGTATCACTTTCTGTGTGTTCAAGTTACTACATGGAGACTGCCATGGCAGAGAAGGAGGCACAAGGTTTCTCCATTTGCAGACCAAGTGTTATCAAAGCAGGGTGCAGCTTTACTATTAAAGCTTCAGTGACAAACAAGGTGACTCGACAGAAACAGGAACTCCCCGAGAGCAGCATATTCCACAAAATCGTGTTTAGTTTCTCCACCTTTATACACGTAACTTCTAGACAGCCATGCTGTGCTGGCTTTTCTTCAGAAGCAGGGAGGGAACTGCAGGACTTCACCTTCTCTGCTACTGCAGCTTCAAAGAGCCCATTAAGGACACAGAGCCCTGCTTTGATACCTTTGCCTCATTCTTGAAGATGGGTAGATGACGGTCTGCCCTCCAGGTCATAGGAGCAGAGCCCCTGTGGGTCACAGAGACAGGCCTGCCCTATGCCAAATTCTGGGAAATTGAACTCTGCAGCTTCTGTTATGAATTGTCATTTTGTTCCTTAGAAAGTTCCTACCTTACCGGAACAAGCCTCAGCATCTGAAAATCCACCTCAGATAGAAAAAACTTACTTGGGTAAGTGAAGGCACTGACAATTCAGGAGCTGTTTAACGGAGTGGCAGGCACAAACCCAAAATATACTGCAGGGTTAATTTTTGGCTGCATTTGATATAAGCTAAGAGACAACAGTTTACATGCTCGAGCAGTCATTCAAATACATTCAAAACACTCCCTCATTTTTAGAAGTTTAGTAGAAAAAAAAAGAAGTAATAGTATATGTAATGACTGTTTTTTCATTATCACACATATCTAGAGCAACCATGCAGTTCTGAAGACTTGACAATCTTCATCTGGCAAACAAAGGCTGCCAGATTCTAGCAGTAATCCTTGTAACTATGTAGTATTCCATACTTCAGGTCAGTTGTGAGCTGAAGTTCACAAAGATGGAATTTGTAGCAAGCCTTTTGTACATCATTTCTCACGTGATTGCTAGAAGAGGGTTCATCTCTGCTTCATAAACAGATATGAAGCAAAAAGGAATCTTTCAGTCCTTACTGCTCCTTTCTGGTAGGATGTCTTCTTCATCTGCTACAATCTGTGCTAGAAGACAGCAACTAGACTTCGGGAGACCCAAAAACTGATGTCAGGCCAGGCTGAAACACAAGTAACAGCTGTTCTTCTGCAGAAGAGGGTGTCTCTCCATTCATCACTCGGCCCCTCATTGCAAGGAGGCAGAGCTGAAGGTTGGATTTCAGCCTCTCATGACATGGCTATGCCAGCCCTCCCACAGGCTGCAGGGACATGACCTTTCAGATGTAAAAATAGAAAGCTGAATTCCCTGGACAGAGAACACAGCTTGAATTGGAGGCAGGAGGACATTTAACTTGTTTTCCTATAAAGCAGATAGATGCCTTACACTACATATGCCCTTCAAGCTCTCTTAAATTACTAACATTAAAATCTTAATTGGTAACCAGCTCTTTCTGCTTCCCCCAGGCAATTACAACAACAGAATTAGACTCAGGTAGCTTAGACACCAGCCTAACCCAGCACTCTCCAAGCAGGTCTCTAAGCAAAACCACCCATGAGCTTGATGAAAACAGCGCTAGGATTGCTCTGTGGAGGTCAAACAGAGTATGCCTACAATAATCAAAAGTTACACTTCCTCCTTGAAGGCCAACTGCTGCCTCATTGTTTATGCTACAAATCTCTCCGCTCAGCACTTGAACGCCTCATCCATTCTGACCCAGAAATTCTGCTGATCTGCTTGGTGTAGCATGAGGTTGACCTCATTCTTGTCTTGTTTCACTTCAGTCCTGCTTTTTTCCCAAACACTGTGTTTCAGACACATATCTGAAGCACAAGAGATCAGGTAGCAGCAAATCTGAGCTGTGTTCCAGCAATCTTCCCTGTATTTCCTGTTCGGCATGAGCATGATGTCTGAGGACATGGTCTCAGGCATCAGTCCTAATGAACTTGGGGCCATGTTATTAAAATAAATCCTTAGCCTCTTGACTCTTAAAGGAAGCCCGAGATAAAGCTCAGAGGCATCACTGGGGAGAGGGAGGTGTCTCCAAAGCATCACCCAACCATCCTGTGCACTGAAAACATGGTATGTTGCATGGTGGTTACGTTCACTGGCTAAAACCCTGTGACTTTGCTGTGGAACAAGAATTTCCTTGCTCTGGGGAAGCAGTCCACCCCTAACCTATCCCCCTAGACTCTAACCTATCTGCTCCACAGCTGAAGAAGGGATAGGAGGTGCTTCCCATGGTGAAACAGGCAGCTACCAGTGGCTGTTTCCCAGGCTGAGGACAGCTGATGGCCTGGGCTTGCTCCCCTGCCCTGGGCTCCATCTGCTTGGCTGTTATGGAGGAGCTGGGAGGCACAACCATACCAAAGGCAAGGCTACTAAAACCATGTGTTTGCAGACATCCAAAAACAGGTTGGAGCTCTTGACACCCCTTTTTTCAGGCTAGGCATTAAGACTCCAGAAAAGGGTTCAGATACACCCCTGTGCTCAACATCCCCATCACTAACTTGGAGGAGATTCCTGTTGCACAAGGGCTGGACCGATCCCCCTCTCAGGCACTTAATTCTTCCAATTTTCCATACAGGGAGGCTGTATGCTCTACAGTATGATTGCACTTTACTCCAAGCACTTAGAATTTGGGCACTGGAGCACTTAATTCATGGGTACTAAGCCCTTTATAATATCTGCTCTCCATCGGTAGCTTTCTGACACAAGCAAATTGATATACACAAGGGTTAAAAGGATTAACGGAAATCTACATTAGAGATTTGCACCAGATGAACCAGACTGATTTTTAAATCCACTTGATTAAATGGGTGCACTTTTTCAAGACTGATGATTCATTTAGCAATTTCTCCCTCAAAGGCTTCACTGATATTTCACATACAGCAACTAATTACTTTTCAGAACACTGTGTACTTGTTCTCTGCTTTTGTGGACTTCAGTGGCTTCTGCACAGTCACTACATCTGGGTAAAGTGAGTATAAAGTGCTATTCTGCTTGACAGTATTTCACACCACTCTGCAGGGATGAACACGGGATCACAAAAGGGGCAAGAGAGTGTCTGATGACTGCTGTTGGAGGTAGAGCTGCAACCAGTGGAAAAACACATTGCCAAAGCCTTCCCAGGGGGTGAGAATGTCATACTGGCTTTGTAGGGTGAATAAAGCAAAGTGAAGGCAGGAGCAGAGTCTAGAGGTGATTGAGCCCTTGCTGTGAAGATCACAGAGGAGGAGGAGAGCGAAAAAATACAGCCCTCCACCACCTGCCCACTGCCCCATCACCATGCCATAGGGCACAAAGTAGTCCCCAGGATACCTGCAGGACAGCTCTGGCAGGGCTGGCATCTTGCTGCCCTCCTTCTGACAGAGACCAATGACAAGTGATGATTTAATACCTGCTCAATATTCATTTTATGCTAAATTCTTGAACCCATCTGCCCTGCCACTGCACCTGGGGGTTACTTGCCTGCCCTTTCTTAACTTTGTAAGTGGGTTTTGTGCAGCTCTGACTCAGGTTTTCATAGCTGCTTGGAGTTTTTTTCCTCTGCCTCCTTCATGTATGAGTGGATTTCAGTATAAAGTCTGCCAAGTCCTCAAAACTCCTCTGAAAATTCTCCTTAGTGATGTGCATGTCAGTATGAAAGTCTGCGAAGTCTTGTAAAGCCTACTAAAACTTCTCTACAGTGATGCCCACAGAACCCAGACAGGCTGCAGGTTTGGCTGGTGGTCACACCACTGCCTGTCATGCTAACTAGTGTTTTCTCATTGCCAGCTTGTGCTCCCTCCTCCTTCTTAATTTATGTCATTGCGGTGCCTCATCTTACACAGGAACTGTTTACTTCATGGCACAGGGGCTGAATTTATGTTGTTTAAATCATATAGATTTAAAGGATCTATAGCTATGAAATACCTGGTTTTTACCATCTACTGTTTCCTTATGCAAAAGCAGATGTACTCAAGATGTACTCAAGAACCCTTTGGGTTCTCCTTCCCACGGATTTGAGGAGAACAGGGCCTGTGGACCAGTCACAAGGTATGTTTGAATAAGACATTTAGACCACCTGAGATGTGCGCCTGCTTTGACAGGGAGATCTGCATCCACTCCTCTCGTGCTTGCCCCAGTGGCAAAAGCACATAGGATACAGTGCTGGAAGAGCTGACATAGCTGGATGTGAGACAGCACAGCTTTCTTGACTAACATGGGCCCAATGACAGCCTCAGAAGGGGCTCCAACAAAGAGGTTCAGATCTCCAAATGCATCAAAGTCATATGCTGCCCTAAATTCACCATCTTATTGAAATTAATGCACCTTACTAATGTATTTATCTAACACCAGTAGTCTCACACTGCCAGTGCTGTCATGAGCAGGAGGAAGAAAGCCCGTGGTGAAAAGAAGCCCTTTTAGAAAAGTGTATAAAGGGGATCTTATTTCTTAAACATCATCACCTTGCTCAATGTAGTGTTTTCACTCAGATACCCCATAATGCCAGGAGAAGTAAAACTGGGACAAAACTTCCCCAGAGATATGTCTGCAAAGAACTGAGATAATCTTTTGCACTCTGCTGCAGTGTAGGAAACCTGGCTGGTGCCTGTGGCATTAGGGCCGGTTCACCTGAGCATACACAAGGAGGCTGGTGTCCCTAAGCTTCCCCAAGCCGGACTTCTCATTTCAGAGCTGACCTTCAGGATCCAGTTGCTCTGCTGCTTTGGAGCTGCTAGAATTGTGAAAATTCACTCTGAGCATGTTTGCAGATCTCATGATGTTCTGTACTTAAGAAACAAAATGATCTCTGGAAAACCCATTGCCAAGCAGGGCTGGAAGGGCAGTTTATGGCCACCACTCCTCTGCATCTTGGAGGCAGCTTGAAACCAGTTCTGACATTTCCAGGGTAGTTAATGCCAGCACATGCTCCCTGCTAAAGCTGCCAGAAGCCACTTGTGATTGGACATAACCTCTGTTGTGACCAGTAGAGTGTAATACATATCTTGGTCTAAAGGAACTCCTTCAGTGACGGAGAGCTGTGTGCCAAGTCCAGTTCCAACTGCACCGGAGCAACCGGAGCAATCCCAGGCACAGCTGCAGGTTGGGCAGAGAAGAGATTCAGAGCAGCCCTGAGGAGAAGGGCTTGGGGATGTTGGTCAATGAGAAAATGAACATGAGCCAGCTTCAGTGTGCGCTCGCAGCCCAGAAAGCCAACTGTATCCTGGGCTGCATCAAAAGGAGCGTGACCAGCAGGTCGAAGGAGGTGATCCTGCCCCTCTACTCTGCTCTCGTGAGACCTCATTGGAGTATTGTGTGCAGTTCTGGTGTCCATAAAGAGGACATGGAAGTGTTGGAACAAGTCCAGAGGAGGCCATGAGGATGATCAGGGGACTGGAGCACCTCCCATATGGAGACAGGCTGAGAAAGTTGGGGCTGTTCAGCCTGGAGAAGAGAAGGATGCATGGAGACCTCATAGCAGCCTTCCAGTATCTGAAGGGGGACAACAAGGATGCTGGGGAGGGACTTTTCATTAGGGACTGTAGTGACAGGACAAGGGGTAATGGGTTCAAACTTAAACAGGGGAAGTTTAGATTGGATCTAAGGAAGAAATTCTTTACTGAGAGGGTGGTGAGGCACTGGAATGGGTTGCCCAAGGAAGCTGTGAATGCTCCATCCCTGGTGGTGTTCAAGGCCAGGTTGGACAGAGCCTTGGGTGACATGGTTTAGTGTGGGGTGTCCCTGCTCACGGCAGGGGGGTTGGAACGTGATGATCTTAAGGTCCTTTCCAACCTTAACTATTCTATGATTCTATGGACTCTGCTGATGACTGAAGGAATGACGTTCCAGTCCCAGGGTCCCCAGCTACAGAACAGGTATCTGCCTGCGCTGGGCTGCTGTGATACTTACAGCACAGCAAAAACAGTGTTAACCCCTGTTGTACATTAATCAGTGACTTTAGCATTGATGGTTAAGGTGTGAATCATAGTGGAAATCAGTGAAGTATTTCGAAATCAGCACAAATACTAGGCAGTGGAAAGAAAGGTCATGCCTAACCTCAAAAAGGCAATGCTACAGAGGCAAGGGCCTTTCAGGGTGATGTAGCTACAGCAGAAAGGAAAGACAAAACAAGAGAGGGGACAATGAAGAAAAAAGAAGTATGAAAAATTAACTAAGAAAGGAAAAATTAAAAAAAACAAGAAAAGGAAAATTTCCCTTTTCAGAGGGAAATTACACATAAAAAAAATGGTTGAGGAAAGTCAACACTTAAATAAATTAAACAAACAAACCACAAAGGAAAGATAAATACAGAAATATAAACTGCCTCTACATTTACAAGAGGTCTTTCCCACAACACTACTCTTGATTCTTCCTGTTAACACTTTGTGGACATTCCTAATGTACTTTTAAAATCATAAGACCTGATTAAACGAATATGGGTAAAATATGGACACCCTCCTTACTAAAAAGCCCAGGAAAAATACCATGTAAGGTTTAGGATAGGACTGGTATCTGCTCTTCCCATTAGCCCCGTGGATTTGAAGACTAAATTAATACGATTTCAATACATAATGATTTTATTACTTCTTATTCCCAACCACTCATCCATTAGAATCCCTAAATACATTTTGCAAGACACCACTCTTCAGAGTTGACAACAATTGATAAAATCAGTTATTCATAATATTTCAGTAACTGCTATGAGATTAATCTCAATTTTGAGGTTGTTCTCTTTTATGACTGACAAGGTTAGCACTTCCATGGTCCCTCCTCTTTGCTCATATTCTGATTGGACAAATGACAGTGATATGACAGAGATTTTTTTTTGCCCTACTTTCTGCTTTGGATAGTAATTCACCTCTTCCTCTGACAATTAAGATATACCTCAGAAAATTACTATTCTACACACTACACTGAACATAAGTCAAAACAGTTTTCAGTTCAGTTTGCAGGCCCCAGAGGAAACTACTAGCATATGCATATTGCATCCTCTATAAATGAATGCATGAATTATACATCAACATTATACGTCTCAATTCTTTTTAGATTATGAGTTGTTTATAGAGCACATTAAGATTATACCGACCTTAACATGCAACATGACCCAAAGCTTGTCTTGCAAGTCAGTCAGCTTGCAGTGCATAATAAGGGTACCAGGACCCATCTTCAGAGAATATAGCTGTACCATTTACAAAAAGAGAAACAATGTAAAGCTTCAAAAAGCAAAATACAAGGAGCTCACCTGCATATCAGAAAGGCTTCCTGGCTCCATTAAGAGACCACCAAAAGAAACCAGTAAACATAACTGTATCACTACAGGCCTTAAGCCTATGAGTCAGCACTATCTAGTCTAGTCTATTAAAACATCTAAAAACCAAATATTCCCTGGAAATCTGTGAAAGTTACCATTAGATGTGGGTTTTCCAACTGTATATTTTTTCTGGTCATCAGCCAAAGCTAGCATAAACCTGTGAGAGACTAAATTACACAGACTAAAATTTTATGATCCTGAAATCAAAGATTTCAAGCATGAAAGAATCCACCTTCCTGAAAACCTAATCCCAGTGATCACAGCTTTCCTGGCATAACATGAAAAGATCTTTTTCAGAATGTAAAAGGCTATATTCCAAGAGACAAATTTCAAGGACTTCAGAAAGAGCAAGAACATCAAAAAAAAAAAAATGAGTCCATGTTCGTAATGCTGGGCAAATAGGTAAGAGGATTATGAAGAGCTTCACCAAGTACATATGTGAGGAAGTACTGGGTATAGGACCAGGGCAGAAGTTAACAATGATTCAGAAATTACTACAATATTGAACACAGTCTAAGCATGTGGTAAGGGAAGATGAGCCATGAATATAAGTAGATAAATGGAAGTAAAGGAAAACATGAGGAATGCCACATTCAGATGAAGGGCTGGGAAAAGAGCATTAGACAGCTTTCTGCACTGCTCGGTATCTGGGGAGAGCAAGCAATGAAAGGAGGAACCAAACAATAAGCATAAAAACCAAATTGGTTTTGAAAATTTGCATCGGATGGAAAAAGGCACTTTCAAGCTATGATCCCTAAAAGTCTATTTTAGTATTCATAAAAAAAGGCTGCCACTAATTTACCAGCACAGTGAAAGGAAATGGATATACTGAACACTAGAGGTAGAAGACATTTTCAGAGATCAGAAATTATCCTGAGGAAAGGCAAATCTATCAAATCTGAAAGGAATTACAGCTGGATTGAATTAAGTGAATAATTTTAATGCCTTTTTAATTAAAACAAGTTTAATCCCAAAATTATATTTTCTTTTCCAGTCAGAAATAAGTATTTAATATTGAGTAAATCCAAACAATTTTACACCCGAGTTTTATCCTTGCCCCGCACCAGAATCCATTACTCACACAGGTTTGGTAAGTACCTTTTATTCAGACTAAAGGAAGGAGTAATTAAATATTCCCATGTGTGATGAGACCTGAAACAGAAACTCCGGCCCAAGGTTAAAGCCAGTATGGTAAGCAGTTAAGCCAGTTCAGTAAACAGGCTTCTCTGATTTCTCACTTGATTGCAAGGCAACGGGTTGAAGAAGCATAAATGTATTCTGCTTTACATTATTAGAAGCTGAGGGGAATCAAACCACTAAAAGCAACCCAGCAGAAGGCACAAATCGTATTCATCATGAGCAAGTGGAGGGCTCAGTGTTGTACAGGACCAGTTGGAAAGTCACACTTGGCTACCGGAAGTTTAAAAGTTGGTCATGGAAGTTTATTTGGGTACTGTGTTAGAGCAATTAAGCACACAAAGTTGCAACAAATAAATACCAAGGATGATTAAATTCTGCTATCGATAGAAAGAACCCAGAAGAGCCTCCAAATACTGGCAAACCATTTGTGCCAAAGGCCAAGAAATTACCATGGGGACAATGTTCGGGGAAAAAAATAAGAATGTGAAAAGGCATAAACCCAAAGAAACGGAACCTTGCAGTACTCATCTGAATTGGCCTCCTCGGGGACAGATGGGGGGAAAGATGCATAGAAGATATTTATACATGTATGTATGTGTAAAACCCTTCCTTCTGTCTCAGACCAGGCTTTTGGAAAGACAATTTGCATTAAAAGTAGCCCTGGCTACTGAATACAGCATTCAGGTTTCTATGATATTTTTCATGCCATGCTTTTAAATCACAACACAGAAAGAAAAAGAAAAAAAACCACAACCAACAACAAACCAACCCACAGCATCTGTCATGTACAGAGCCCATCCTATTTTTCCTGATAAAGCTGCCTATGTGTTCATTCATCATCAAACCTGTGGCCTTTTATACATGAAGGCAGGCCTCAAGTTCCCCTGCTGTCTGGCACAGAGTAATGAGATCAGAAGTGATCCTGAGTCAGTCTCCAAGAAGGGGCTGCCTCATCCCCTGACTTTTCTGTTGTGAGTCAGATCCATTGTACCTGAGCTGACAGCTGCTGTCTTAACCCAGATACATACCATAAAATGTCTTCCTTATAGAAGAGGAAAGTGATCCTGAACATAACATATTTATTTTGCGGAGAGAAGTAAGACTGTGACGGCAGGACCGGGCACGCGCTCATGGGAATTTCTGCACTTGATAAGATATATTTGTGAGAGCACTGAAGAAGCCAGGAAAACAACACAATCTATGTTACAAAAGGCCCCCTTGTTTGGGATTCAGTCATCAGCAAGGCTCCTCAAGGGCACAAAACACTGAAGAGCAGCAACACTTCCTGCAAGCTCCCATTCACATCGCTAGAAACTGATCTTTCACAACATTAGTCCTGGCTTTGTTGTAGCTTGTGTCCAATACAAAATGCTTGAAAACGGACAGCAGGAGAGCTTGAATGCATCCGACCTAATTTACAAATAACATAAAAGAAAGCTAACAACTGATTATGTTCATAAGTATTTGTCTTTTAGGGAAAAAAAATCCTTCTCAAAAGCAGTCAGTAACTGAAACTTTGTTCAGCTTTTCAACCTTGTTTCAACGTGCTGCTTTTCTCATGTAGAGAAGGCCCATAAAAACAGTGTCTTTTAATTCTCTTATTGGATATTTAATAAGAGATAATTATTTACTAACTACTTACACCTAGAAGCAAAGAGTTTTACTTCCAGTTATCAACTCTTTCAGCTACTTAGTCTCCTCCTGCTGTGGAGCAAACCTGGGTTATAATGTCATGCAGTTTAAAGACTGTATACTTTTATTGGCATTAGCCACACATCCTCTACTCGGACATTAAAGCAGAATAAAAATGTGCATGACATCCCACTGGTATATGACATCCACGATATTTCTACCTATAGAAGACGAGTTAAAGATGTAACATCCAGGGATAAAGATCAGACTAGCTAAGGGGCTGCTTTTTCCAAACTATTAGTAAAACAATTGGACAAACACAGAGATTAGATAATTCATAGATACACTTACATAAAATAATTATGCTTTTTTCTTTTCTTTTTTTTTGCCTCACTGTTACAGAGTCCAGCATTTTCATGTGCTACATACTGGAAACAGTGCAACCAGTGTCTGGAGTTAGTAGATGCAGCTCCTAATTACATCAGCTGTTTGCCTGGTTTTAATCCAGTATGTTTACACCTTACTGTACCGAGCAAATGGCCAGATACCTTGACCTAGCAAATATATTGATCCATAGTAACCTACTCATCTACTAATCATAGAATCATAGTTAGGGTTGGAAAGGACCTTAAGATCATCTAGTTCCAACCCCCCTGCCGTGGGCAGGGACACCTCACACTAAACCATACCTAACTTCTAGGCCCATGTTTTTAGATAAAGCACATTTCATGACTGATATGCTGCTATCTCTGTGCATGGAAAGAAGTATGTGTTATTCACTTATGTTTGTTCAGAAGTAGTAATTCACATGCTGTGAAATTCTGGAAAAGAGTGACTTGTATTTTTAAGACATGCTGGCAGTCAAACTGATATGAAGGAATCCAGTGCTTACCATCATCCTGGGTTTGATGCATCTGACAATTTGCTGCTGACGCAGGAAATACCTCACTCGCCTGAAGAGGTACATAAGGCCTCTCTTGAAACAGGGCAAATCACCAAGAGCTCATTGAGAATTAAATAGCAGGACAGCTATTTGGATTTCAGAACATTCCGTGTGTTTTGTATCAGCAATTGTCTCACATGACTGAAATATCATAGGTTATTCCAGGCCGAGGAACAGACTGTAGTCTCAGCTTTTTCTCTCTAGACTGAAATTCCTTTGTTATTTCCACAGGAATCATTCCCCAAAACCTTAGGATTACTGTCGGATGTCTAAGATCTCAGAGATTTTGCAAAATCTTTTAAAACCTGGACACAGTACTCCCAAGTGTAAACAAAGCTGCACGAAGCAGAATTATTTTCCTGTCCTTAAAAGTCATACCCTATTTAAATATCTGGTACCGTACTCATTTTTTTGCAGCTTCATCACATTGTGTGAACTCCTGTCCAATTTGCTCTCCACCACCCTCAGGTCTTCCTCTGCATTACTGCACTTTAAAACTTACGATAAGGGAACTGCCCTTAAGTCAAAATAACCAACTCAATCAGCCCTTACCCAGAATTTTGAGAATTCAGACAATCCAACAGAATATTCCCTTACTCTCCTAACTCCATCTTCCCGAGTCAAACTGTAAATAAGCACATTTACTCCCACCACACACTAATCCTATTATAATTACTTCTCAGAAAGCCTTTGCTGTGGGTTGAGAGGAAATGGAGAAGAAAATACAAAACTGTGCCAGAGGCTCCAGTCCCATCAGGGACAGGTAAGTGTTCCTTCCAGCACCTGGTGCCAGCCTACCACTCTGTACCTGAGGATGAAATCAAGAATTCCTGCTTTGTTATAATCACCTTTGCTCCAGTGTCTCCTCATTAGCAACGCCTCTCTGAAGCACTTCTCCACCATCGATGGTTTCCCTCAAAGCTCCACAGAGTTGGAAATCTCCTGCTTGGTGGCAAGTGGGCATTTTCTTCTGCATGGCAAAGGGGCTCTAAGCTATTAAATTTGGGAGTATGCTGAAGTCAGATTTTACATTATATTTCTGCAATCAATACTGCTAGAAACTTCCATACAAAGCAGAGTAAGATGACATTCTTAGATCATATGATTCTAAAAGTTGATGCTTCATGAAAATCACCAAAATAAACATTCCCTGCACAACATAATGCACAACATTCCCTCATGATTTACTTCTGTATCAAGGTTACCTGCTGCAGAATTAGTTTCTGGATTTAAAAGACAGGTTACTCAATCTCTCCTCCCCTGACTGCATTTCTACCAAGCAGCAAACTTGTGAAAAAGGAAAGCCTTGACCATAAGGCTTCTGTTTCTACTCATGTTACACTGCACATGTTGACAAAGGCTGACAGACCTTCATCCAGACTCAGCTAGATAAAACCATGGCTAATCTGATTCAGCTCCAGGACAAGTTCTGTTTGAAGCAAGAGATGGAGTAGATGATGTCCACAGGTTTCTTCCAAACTCTTCTGGGAACCTTGGTTGTGAAAGCAACAGGGAAGTCAGTTGTATCTCAGCGCTTTTTAGATGTCCAATACTGAATAAGGGAAGAGGAGAAAACGCATCTTAAAATAAAAACAGATTCAAAGGATGCTTTGTTTTTGCTGTCTCACAACAGCAACAAGAGCCAGGAGCAGGCAGAAAATACAAAAGATCTTTTTCTCTCTGGCAGTTTGGGTGGGTGACTCATAGCAAGTAATGAACTCCACATATTGCTCCTGTGAGTGCCAAGTGAATTTCCCTTCTGAGCCCTGACCTGGGCCATGCAACTGCAGACAGAACGCAGGAGCTTGGCTTCTTCCTAGCAGTTTTGTCAGTAAGACATAATGCCAAGGATAGGTGAGGACAGCAATCACTGGAACTTGGACTTTGCAAAGCAGCTAAAACCCAAGTGACAAGAAAGCAGGTTGAGAAAACCCCAGCACTCTCACATCCCACAGCTGCTGTGAATTGCAGTAAGCTGAGTCTCTCACCAGCCTTCCCAGAATTCAGAGTGCCTTTGGATCCCATTAACCTTTACACTTGCCTACTGCCAGCCAGAACAATTATGATGCGTGTTCTTGCATTCCCCTATCAGCAAAGTGCCCCACTGAAAACTCTGGTTTTCCTTGTGACTTCTAAGTTGCAAACCAAACCTGAAGATTAAACAAAGGCAGCTTTTTCATGTGGGGAGCAGGGAAGAGAATTTGAGGATGATTTTGCAATTAACTTATTTTTGTCCAGTTACTATAAACTGTAATTGCATGCAAACACTGAGGCACTGAAGGCATGTTTCATTTAGAGTACCATACATTTTCACAGTGCGTGTATATTCAGAGAAGGTTGTTCATGTTCTTTCACAATAATAGAAAACAAAATCTTGCAGTAAAGATTTGTTTTTAAATTTTCACTTGTGTTTTGCAGAACCAATAGATTTGTATATCAGCTAAGCCTACTATTACAGTTATTAAACCCAGAAAGTTGAACTGTATTTCATTTGACCTTCAGCTATGGATACTAGCTGTTAGTCTCCATAGCTCAGCCAGCATTACACTAGTGTCTTGCTTTTCCATGTATATAGTTTTTTCCCATGTATCTCTACACCTAAGGGCAATGAGCATTACGGCTGTGACATCTGCTGCCAGTGCAGCTGTGGCTCCAGCTGGTTTTCTTCCCTGGGGTAAATGAACAGCACAATATTTAGATTCTGAGGGGGTTAATTTATTGCAGCCAGTATTACCATAACCATCAATCATATCAGTTATACTTCTTGAAACAAGTTGTTTCACAAAAAGTATGATTTAAGAAGCATTCCCAAGATTTCTCAAACTTGAGAATGACAAACCTGTTTTTTCTTGTCTTTCCTGTATACAATGTGTTACTGCTTACTTGTATACAAGGCAGAACAAGAGCATCTTATGCCTGCTTGCTGTGTTTTAAGCCCAGGACACTGCTTCACACAGCTCAAGGCTAAAAAGAACCATATCCACATTGCACAGGCTTTATGACTGGAAGTTTTCTTGTTGAATTTACCAGCACAAGGAGCAAAGTGACTGTTGATATTAAGTGTAGGGCTGGTAGAAGTTCAGTTCAAACTCTGAGAATAGAGCTCTCTTGGCCTCATTCTGGAAATGGATCAGGAAGCAGCAGTGCACTTCCCTCTTTCCTGAGGTCTTCCTCCTTTAATTTAAAGTCCTTTGATACTGCAAGAGGTAGTTTTATTCCACACTGAAACAGTCCCTCCTAAGAAGTCTTTTCCTCCCTTATGCTTTCTGACCTCCTACTTCAAGTCTAGTTCAGTTCAGTTTTAAGTGCAGCAAGCTCACAGTTGCATGCAAAGTAGAATGATTTGTGGATGCTTGTGAAGTACATCCATACCACAGGATCTCCTGTGACAGTGGTGAACTAGTCCTATTGAATGTGGTGGCTCTTTCCACCACTCATAAAACAACCTGAAGACGCCATTAGTAGTATAGCTGTCACACAGGCATTTGTCCATTAGGAACTGTCCCTGACAGATAAGAAGCTATGGAAAAGCAGTCATGATAAATTAATTATATTTAATTCAAATTATGATAGATTTAATCTGTGACTTCAGGGTGAAAGAGAATGAGTTCTGTGCATGTATCTCCTACTGTGGGATGTGCTTAGGAAAGCTGCATGGTATCAACAGTTGACTCCTTTCTGACAGCAAGTCTCTCTGCTCAAGGTCAGGTAAGGGCAACACAAGTGAATGTGAAAGTAATTATTTAGGGAAAAAAGAGACAACATCAACAAGATTAGGAATTTTAGCTGGCATGAAAGGAGGTTACGCTTATCTTAAAGATGCAAATGCTGTTAAGTAAGCACATTTGTTTTCATTTGAAGACAGAACCATTGATCTGTTTGCCCTTGTTATGTTGTCTAATTGATTACTTAACTGGCTGATTGGATTAAAATGTGTTCCTGGTATGTGCCCTTTCCTCTTCTTGGTTTCTATTACTTCAATTTTTAGACCATATTAAAAATCAGTTTAAAATTATTTTTCTGATCACAGACTACCTTTATATTATCTCTTGTTGTTTTAAACACATTGCGAGCTTTAGAAAAAAATGTTACATTCATCTGTTATGTTTTCAGTCTCTAAATGCTGTATTTACTCAGTCACTTCCCATTTACTGGTACTTGGTTCTTGTAAGAAATCTACACTTTTTACTTACAGGAAATCTGCAAGTACTACAGTTCAGGTTCACTAGTGTAAATCAAACGACCTTTGTGAAAGTGCAATCTCATAGATACTACCTTCACTTAGCTTCTAGACTTAAAATCAATCTTGTGAAATCTAGAAAGACAAATACCCAATCCAGGTTTCAATTCGTGCTTTTCTTCTGTGATTCATTAGGTCGCCCCCCATCACGTACAACAAATCTTGTGCAGTTTTTTCAAAATAATCAATACTTGGTTAAAGTTGCCACGTATGCACTCATCAATCACAAAGCATTATTTTGCAATTAAAATACTGAATTGTGAGCCAGGAACCACACAGTATCAAGACCAAAACCTGACTTACAGACCAGTTCTTTATTACCTCACTCTGCCTATCGGCAGGCAGTAGCTTCTTTCTCAACTATTCAAAGATGGATGGCTCAAAACTTGCAGTGCAGGTTAGGCCCTTGATTGATTTTGGAAGGTGTCCTGTGAATTACAGGATCTCTGTGGCACTCCAGCAGAGGCTACCCTGTGCCAAAATGGCTGAAAGGTAAAAGAGTCTTTTTTTCATCTCCACACTGAAACTAGGTGGCAAGACGACTTAAATAAACAATCCTCTGAAATAGTAGGTCTAACACCCTATATGGTACCTTTTTTTCTCTTAACATACAAACTAGTCACAAGTGACTACACAAATTGTGTGGCTTGACAAGAAACAGATGACTCAGTTCTTGTCAGTTATAAAAGGTGATGGAACTGGACTCAATTTCCCTCCAGTTACTCTCAGAGAAATGTCCTTTCTTGAAAGTGATATTCTGATGAGCATCAGCTTGAGATGCTACAGGCCAATTTACCTATATGGTTTGTGAGACGATGCATTTGCATCAACAACTTATTTTCTTCAAGAATATATCATTTGAAATATAGTCTTGCTGTTTGTTAAGAAATCCTTCGAAGTCTGAACCAGATACAATTAATGATCTGATATTTTTGCCTGGAAATAATCACAAAGAATGATACTGAACAGGGGAACAGCACATAACCTAGGGCTGTAGTATTCTTAGAACCCAGTTTTTCCTAATCCTGATCCAGCTGTAAACCTTAATTTATTTAAAGACCTGTCAGATTTTCTAGGTTGTGCATGAGCTTCACCCAATGGGTCTTTGCCTCATGCTTCCTTGCACTGGTGTCAAAATTCCATTAATTTAAAGCACAGCACTTCCCTTCAATGCTGGTAACCTCCATGCTAGACAGAGCTGCGCAAGCTGTGTTTGCTGTGCCAGGATAAGAGGTGGTGGAGCCAGGGAGGGGCCACAGTAGGATGGCAGGTGTCAGTGAATCCAAAATCAAGGACTACTTCCTACACATCAGGAATTTTTCCCACTATATGATCCTGAATTTGGAATCTTGCACGTTGGCCGAGATAGCAATTCTGAGTCTTCCCAAGTTGCTCCTATGGCACTCACAACCACATTCAACACAGTTACATGAATGGTAAAAATAGTGTAATGTGCCAATTAATTTATATATAAGATAAAAAAATTAGTTCTTTGGTTTTGGCTTTATTCAAAAGCTTAGTTTACAAATCTCTTCTGGTTACAACCTCTTCTGGTCGTATTTAAGGACTCATCTCTACAAGTTAGGTTTAGAAAGAAACTTACATCAGACTTCTACTTATGTGAAACTATAAAATCACACAAGAAACAGTGAAGGACTGACGTGAGAAAATGCTTCCTCTGAGCACAATGACTACTACGCCTGCAGTCAGAATTAAAGCCTGTTCCAAAACTATGCGGCTATTTTGTCCATTCATCAATCAAGATTTGCATGTTTACACACCAGATGACAACATGCAATCCAATGGCCGTTACGGGTTTTGCATTAAGAGGAAAGACAGATTACATTAGTCTGTCTGAATCCAACTGTTTGTAAAACTATTGTAAAAAGAGTATATGCAGAGTAACAGTGATCACAGATCAGTTACTAAGCATATTGGACAAAGCCTTGCCACTAAATTTAAGAGAGTCAAATTTAGACCTGATAAGCAACTGCTGTCAGAAGTGGTAGCTGCTTAAAACAGTCATCTCTGATACCCAGCAAGCACATGTGAATTCAGCAATCCCCAGCAGCAAAAGAAGACTTCAGACTATAGCCATTTGCTTGTCACCTTCATTTAGGTGCTAGGTTCAATAGGAAGAGGAGTCTCAGAAACATTCACAGATGACCTGGTAACTTGAAATATGAGAACATCAAGTATTATAGTCACTGAGCATATACCCCAGAGTGGAGAAAGGGTAGAAGATAATTTATTTAAAACAGAATTCCATTAAAAACGTGACTCACTGAGGACTAGCTAACTCTTTTGGAAGGCTCTTACACCATACCAACAACACAGGCATTTTGGAAAGCCCCTCTCTTTACAGTTTCAAAAGTCTCATCAAGTTCCTCAGATAAAAAAAGGAAATCCTAGCGCTTCTATAGAAGTCTCAGCAATGAAGAGCTTTAAAAGCTCACCTTTGTGTTGGTATTTCTCTTATTCAGGATAAAGAAGGAATTGATGCTGGAGTACAATTCAAAATAATAACAGGATCAGCCTCTGTATTCTTTCTCAACAGCCCAAAGATTACATGTTCCCATTACCATTGGGGTGTGTTAGAAAAACCCCTAGTGTGCAATTTCCAGCTAAGCTTCTAGGAAGAAATCTAGGTCCTGTCTTCCAAACGCTTTAAGTGATGTAACTTAAAGAACATCAAATGTAGAATATTCTCAGGCAAGAACAATTCACATCACAGAAACATTTATGCTGTGCTCTTAACTGCTAATGGAGGTAGATCCATTCAGTCCCCAGGAGCAAAACATTCTTTCAGCAAACGAAAACTGGCCAGGGTCTATTCCTGTCATCTGCATGAAGAAGCTGCCACAAAACAAACAACCCAGGTGTGAATTTAAAGTACAATAGCCATTTATATTGTTTCTCTTAGTGCTTTGGTTCCAGCAGGTTACATTTGGGGTGGCTACAGAAGATGCTGTTCACAGCTGGATGTGTGCCCCTAGTTCAGAGGTTTCTGCCTCCATTATGAGGCTAGCTGATGAAGCAGCCACTGGGCTGCCACAAATTACAGACTAAAATCGAGGAAAACCATCAGGCATAAAACACAACCAAGACTGCATCCTCATCCTAAGTAATCCTAGGCATTCTAAGCAATATCAAGGCCACAGAATAAATGAGATCTGTAGGTAGCCTGAAAAGAATTGTCAACAAGGATTCATAGGAGGATGCCTTGTGCTGAATCCAGCAACAGGGTGAGATTCTGAGTGCTCGTAGAAGTCCTTGTCAAACATGATTTAAATATAACCAGTGTCCATACCAAAAACCAATGTCTTTCACACCATCTAATTTGAGCTGTTTCTCTCATAAATGAGCCTCCACAGACCAACAGAATTCTGTTTGTCCCACCTAACTGGATTTACAGGCAACTTCTTTTGAAATAGCAAATTGTGTAAAAATAACTATACACACAGGCAACCCTCTAATAACTGCAAAGACAGAACTTTCTATATATCTATGGGTGTTTAGACTTTACCCTGAACGGTAAAAAAATTGAGGTAGCCTTACCAAAGGGAAGTACAACCTAAAATACTTTCAAACCAAACATTTCTTCCTACCTTTTCATACAGGTTTTAGTATTGTTTCTTAAAAAAAAGTTAACGAAAAGGCAGGCTTCAAACTTATTTTAAAAATACATTTTTGGTCAGGTTGGTTCTATTTATGTAGAAAAGCCTCCAGGAGACCATTCTGAAAACGCAAGAGAGCAATGCTTCAAGTATCTGTCAGGTTGTGTGATAAGCCTCATGCTGCATTTTGCTGATTACGTTTGGCTCCAAAAGAGGCCAGTATTATAACTTCATAATATGAAATTATGTTTGCGCTGAGCATGTGACCTGGGAGCTGCCAGCCATTTCACCTGGATTTAAAGGAGTCATTCAACAAAAATCCACCTTTCACATTCCTGCAAGCAGCAGCTTTGCCTCTGGTTCTTACCAACTTCTTACCTCCTATGTTATAATTTTCCCCATTTTGCAGTACGTTGTCATTATGGCTTCCAAACTGATGTTGTTTCTTTTGTGAGCAGTGCAGAAAAGCGAGTAGCCTAAACAGACATTCTATTATAAAAGCATTCTTAATGTTCTTTCTCTGCAATGAAGCCATCTATATTTATAAGGAATGTCTGCATCAGTTTGAAAACTTCTCTGACAAGGAGCATCTATGTGCGATGTGTTTCAAGGAGTTGAAATGGCAAATGTGAGCACGTCAATACTGGATCCCCACCAAAATTTTAGCTGCTTTTGAAAAGCAGAACTACATTTTCTGTAAAGATATAAATGCCACTTGACAACCACAACTCTGAAGAATTTAAGTATTCACAGTCATCTCATCCCCTGCCTTATTTTTTAATTAATGAAAAAGAGACAGCACCTGTAGGGGCTGACAAATGTGTTGTGGTTGTAATTATGGAACCATTCAGATCATACTGCTGGGATTCTGCCAAAGCCAGATGAAGGTGCACGCTGCCATGTGGCTTGGAGGTGCTTTTTCCTCCTCCTGTTAGGATGTCAGTGAGATTACGGTTGTGCCCAGAAACGTTTTGAAGCTGCCTGGGGAGAAAGCAAAGAAGTGCTGTAGGTCTCAAGCTCCAAAGGTTTGTGCTTTGTGGTGGCTATCCTAACTTTATGTGTGTCTGCACATGTGTGTCTTCTCCGCGGTTTGCTGGATGTACAATTCCACATCACCCCACCCTTCCCGGATAAATGAGCCATTCTTGTTTGCAGCACTGCCAGCTTTCCTGACGGCAGCAGTTCAAACTTGCCATGAGGCATATGGCAGCTTTTCCTCAATGTATGTTCTCCTTTCTCAGCATGGATGCCACCTTCCATTTTGGACAAATGGGTTTACAGCGGCCGCTTCACCTCTATGTTTCTCTGTGTGGCTGCAAGGCCAGGTTTCAGCACAGGCACTGCCATCCGCTGCTTTTACTCAGACTGAAATTGTGTCCAGTGACAAAGTGATGGGAGTTGTGGAAATCCTACAGGAAAAAAGGAGAAAGACAGCAATGAGTAGTCAGGATGCAGGCTTGAAGGGATCTGAGGCGGCTGTGGCATAGGGAGCATGAAGGACTGGTGCAGTGTTGCTGTTGCAAGGGCTCAGGTGATGAAGATGGTGAGAGCAACACAGGACGTGCTGTGGGATAGAAAGCATGGCAGAAGAGAGTAAACTCTGCATGACAGCCTGGGGCAGAGGAGCTGCTGTGGCTCCCCATGCAGGAAATGTCCAACAGAAACTGAAAGAAGGGTGTTTGAAGATAGGTATTTACTTCCTTGCTGTTTGACAATTTATTTTTTTTTAACCTGTAATGATTATATGTAGCTCAAACACACACTTTTTAAATTATTATTGAAATGTTTACAGCGTGTGAGAAATCATTAACAAAACTTAAGATTCCAACCATAATTATAGCACTCAATAACAGCAGCTTATTAGTCTAAAGTGTTTATTAATTTTTTTCTTTAGAGATGAGTTAACAAGATGGTTAATGTCCAAGAACACTCCTACATATACAGAGAGGCTACAGAAATTTTTAGTAGCCAGAAATCTGAAAGACTTCAAGACTAAAATCTGAACATCAGTATGAAATGTATGTCTCCATTAACTGCTACAGTAGCTTTCTGTTCTACTTCCTAGTTATTGAACGTAATTTATCAGTATATCCTTAACAAATTGAAACGGTTATTTAATTCTATCACAATTCTACCTATCTTTAAATTAAGCATTTCAGAACTGCTTTCTGCTTCTGCAGATTGTAGTCCCGTTCACACTCTGGGGCAGCTGCTATCAGATCATTCTTAATCCACAGTAATAGGAGATGAAATTTCTAAAAATATAGTGTGGAGAATGTTCACTTCATGGTTTTTGTGTCACAGTTGTTTTATTAGATGTTCCAGAGAAGAAAAGAGAAACCATTCTTCTAACAGTAGATAATCTTTATCTGTGGTGCTCATATGGAAAAACTATGGCAAACTTTGTGTACTTACTGTCAAAAATTCTGAAACAGCTTTAATATTTGTGGTTTCACTTGTCCTACCACCATTCTTTAGGCTCCTAAGTCCTGATCCTTCAACTGATGAAGAGAGTACTAATCCCTTTAATTTTATTGATAATAGCTTAGGCATTAGTGTCACTGAGGTCAGTTAACCAAACCTAAAACATGAACTGTGCACAAGCCAAACACAGTGTGTGCAGCGTAGGGAAGAGCTTTGGCATTTCTTGCTCTTCCTGAAGTACATCATACTGCCTGCAATATATTGTCCTGAAGATGGAGCTCCATTTGATGTTGTATGAACAGACTTTATTATTGTTCTCTCATCTTCGTTACTGAAAACCTGACTTGACCTAGAGTAGAGTCCCAAATAAACCACATGACAGTATTCAAGAGGCAGGAGAAATTAAAAGGAGTTGGGCAATCTTTGGAATAGACGAGAACAGTTTATGTATACTAGAGATGTATAGGTCGTATCTAATGATACCCAAAATATCTTCTCCCACACCCTTCCAGGACTTAGGAGGGTTAAAAAATGAGAACAGTGAAATGACGCAGAATACCGTCACCTATCCATGGCATCACAGAAGCAGAATATTCTCCATAGATTTAGTCTTTCTATCTCAGAAATTCTCATGCAGCTTAGCCTTTCTCTGGGTGCTTTTCAGCTCCCACGAATCCAATCAGACTGTGAGGTCATCTTAGTTTATAAGTCAGGCTATCATACTTGCAACACAAGATTACAGGATACGGGAGTGTTTCTCAAGTTCAAAATGACCTAATGCACAGCTACATTGCTATTGAGCTCAACTGGAATTATACATACCTGACCCGTACAGAATGACTGGAATTTGAATCCCAAGAACTGAGAACATCTTTAAGGCTATTAGGTTCCACTGATGCGTGAATAATCAAACATCAAAAGTTTTCCTACTTGCACTGAATTTTCCCAAAGTTGTTGTGTCTGAATTAATTACTCAGCAGGTTTATGCATAGCAGCTGACAGAAACATGAATCAGTACTAAAACCACATACTATTTTGACTGACATTGGAAGAAAACCAGTTAGACCTGCTGGATGTTTTGACATCTCTTGCTAAATCAAAGCGATTTTATGAGTTAATCTTTTATGGCAGCAAGAAATCAGCTAAGAAAAAACTCAATCTAGAAAAAGTAGCTAGTAGTCTCTGACTAAGTAATCACTATATTGACTCTCTCCATTTCATAATTTATATATGCCAAATAACAGGGGAACGTGCTCAGACTAAAATCAATGAAAAAAAGAACGCAACAGATTTTTAAGGTAATTCAAGATTACTTTTCAGTAAATTGTGTTTTAATGATCTTCGTTGATAGAATATTAAGTATGTTTGTGATGCTCATGTTGCAAAGCAGTTTACAATGAAGTACAGCATTTATTTGAAAAATGCATTATCTGTTCTCAGCATTAAAGGATAGTTTACTTTCTATACCTGCACATAACATTCAGAATAAGTCAGGTATAAAGTACTTAGCTGGTTTTCACTAAGCATTTCAGTAGTTCCAAGGAATTTAATTCCCACTTTACTATTAGGCAAGTGACAGACTGAAGGGATGAACAAATTCTTAACTTTTCCCCCATGTTGAAAGAAACAGCTCATTTCCATTGACAGACACAGGTGGCATCTGCTGGCCACAATGGATTCAGTGAATGTATTGTTTATTAGAAATGCTGGCTACCGTTAAAATTATTCCTACCTTATTGCAACACAAGCTAATAAGCAAAAGACATTATTTCAATAAATAAAATCTCCTATGAGTATCTAATTTTCGTGGTCTTGAGGCTACATAATTAGACTCCACAATGAGCCTCCATGTGTGAAGGACTTCAGTCCTCTTCTTCTGGTTGGGTGACTCTGCCTTCTTGAGGAGCAATTTTAATTGGTCCTTCAGTAGAAGAATCCTTTTGTTTTCCAGAAGCAAAATATTTATTTTGGTAAATACTGGGACTTTGGATACAAACCAAAGTCAATATCAAGTCTATTTTTCCCACTAAAATACACAGGGGGCTAATTAAGGAGACTGCTGATGCAAACTTACTTTTAGAGGTGTCAACCTTCAAGAATGGAATCCAGGATCTGTAGTTATAAAAATATTGTTATGGGGCAGTGCTTTTAATTACTATGTAATTTTAATTACTAAATTACTAAAGTGTATATAGTCTGGAGAAATGTAAAAATGGACCAGCTCTGCATAACTGCATCAGTGTAAATTCTGGGCTGTGACTCCCACTTTTAAAATCAAATTATATTATTTTCCTGGCTTATACGACTCCACAATTAATGAAGAAGAAAAGTCTTAAATCCAAACCAAATATGCTATTGTTGCCTGCTTGCCTTCCCTTTGGATACACGTAGCAAAACTAGTTCTGCATCTAACAAAGATTTATAATACCACAGTGTTTCAATATTCCATTAAAATCATTACACGCTTTTGGCAATATTTTTGCAGATTACATTGCATTAGAGACTTTTACGATGATGTCATCACACCGGAGAGAGTGCTGCCTAGAAAGGTTTCTTCTCTTTGATGCTGTCTCATTTTTTTGATTCCTTTTCAAAACAACCAGCATCTGTAAGATAGAAGGGATGAAGAGGCTGAAAAGATTTGATTGTCCAAAGTACCACTGAAATAGGGATGGAAGCAGAGTACTGCTGATTTGCGTAGCTCAGAAAGTTTTTGTTACTTTTCTTCCACAGTTTCCCTGGGGAGAAGGGCTGAAAACACAGGCTGCCGTCACTCTTCCCCCAAGGAAGGAAGAGCACTTCCACTTTGTATCATCTCGTAGTGAAGATGTGGGTTCAGACACCCTCCAGCAGAGCAGGGATGTGAATTGGTTTTCCCACATCCTCAGTGAATGTTCCAGCCACCCGAGTACTAGAAAGGGCTGGGGTTATTCCTCCTCTTGGCCTGTGAATTGAGGCTTCTGTTTCTAAAGCTATTAATGAAAAGTGACGGGAACTGAAACACTGCAGAAATGTTAAAAGAAACTGTTCTAGTCTGCCGTAAATCAGCTCATTTTTTTGAGAAAGTAACTAATACACAGAGAATCTTCTGTCCATCTTCTACATTTGAGATAGTAAGTCCAGCTACTGAAAACAATTGTTTCCCAGATGGTCATATTCCATCGTCCCCATCAGGACAGAGGTAGTTTATTATCTCCTCAGAGTAAGCGCACGCATCCTTGCTTGTTCTGCTCTTATGCCTCAAGGAAAAACCCAGGATTTATATTCATCTTCATTTGTTCTTTGACTCTTCCTGTACTGTGCTCCAGAACTGTATTGAGCACACGTGTTTTCACCACTGTAACAGAGCACTGGATCATCAGTTCCAGGCCTGCCAGAACTGGCCCCGCTTTAATCACCTGTTCCATAACCAGCTCCTCCTTCATCCCTCCAAAATCTCCATGCAGTGCTCCAGGGAAGTGCCTTCTCCAATCACTTTGCATTTGGAGTCTGTCTCTGGGAACCATCTCTCACCACATACTCTGTTGTAAGTACATGTGTGTCCTGAAAGCATAAAGCCTCTTCCTCGAGTATTCTTTTATTTTTGTTCCTGGAAATACTTGACATCTGGTAAATGTTGTTTACTTGCTTACTGAAGCATTAAAGTGTTAAGCCACTTCTTTAAGAAGGAAAAATGTATTTTATATCTTGGTCTACTTTCATATAGAACCACTTATGTTAAAAAGTCAATACTTCCCTATTTCCTGTTTTTTTAATAATAGCTTGTAAACCCAGATACGAAACTAGTCTGTGCACTGAAGTACTGAGTGGGATTTTTTCTCTCATAGACATATTTATAAAATATCAGAACATAGACAACATACTGACAATATAAAGCAACATAATTAACTTTTATTAAAAAAGGAGAGTTATGTAAAAACCGTAGTGTAAAGTCCTAGTAGGAAAGTATGCCTACCATTAATACTGTAAGTTTTGAAATAATTGTGATAAATTAAAGCCACTTTGTATTTAAAACCACTTCATCAGTTTTAGCAAGCACTCCTGAGAACTGAAATCAAAAGAACAAAAATTAAAGAGTAACTGTTTATTATTAATCTGAGAGAGTATATTTCATTTATGTGCAATTTCCCCCTGATTTTCCAGTTCTAAAATTAGGTTTCCAATTTACCAGCACCCAGATACACTCACATTTTGGCTGTGTGCGCTACACTTCTAAGTCTGGATACTCACAACTGGGGGAGTGGGGGGCTTGATGTCACAGAAGTATCTGTCAGGCATCCTCCAAATGCCTCTATGTCTTTTCTGTCACTGGTACTCCTACTCTTCTGAGAAGACTTCCCCAGTGTTCTCCTATAGGATCACACTGCACATAGAAGACTATCTCATGCTTTTTCTCTTCATTCTGTGCTTCCCCAAATCCTACACAATGTAGAAGTGGAAGGCACACCAACCACTGTGTAGGCTCCTCCTTAACCAAAGGGTTCCTAGTAGGTATCAATGTAATCTCTTTTACACTATCTTAATTCTTCTTATATGGACTCGCATATAAAGCTAGTAATAGAAATATTCCAGAAAGCTATCATTAACCCCAGCAATCAAGTCTTCTTTCTAATTTGGATTTGACTTCCTGGACTAATCTGGTGAATATCGAATACAATAACCCCTATGAGAGCTGATTTTCAGATGTTTTCCAAGTCAAATTAATATATATTGGTGTTATTTTCATTAACACAATCTTTTTTTTTTTCAGTTTCAAAATTAAAAGAAAAATCTACCTGAAAGAATAACTCAATCACTACAGTTCTCTTTCTTTTCTTAGTGCTGATGTCAGTAGCAAAAAATTTAATTCTCCTTTCCAATACTCTCCTGTATTTTGATATAAAAAAATAAATATTCTGACAATAAAATACATTATGGCATGTAAATACAGTGATGGAAGATCCAAACTACACTAAAGTTTTGTAAGCATTTACTGAAAAATAACAGTACCGAAACAGCTGGACCTTTAGGCACAATGTGCAACCCCCTTTCAGGGCATTGGACGTGATGCAGTATTTGCCTGCACAGCTCAGAGTGAAGTGGAAAAGGGATGTCTTCGCAGTCAGTAACAATGCAAAGCTTTTGTTTGGACATTGCTTTTTTTGTCTGGATAATTGTACCTTCAAAAAGACATTTATCAGAAGAGCAGAACTCCACCCTGCTGTGTGATCAGATGTAATTTTTTTGGCAGGACTAACACATTGCTGATAAGGACCTGTTATACACCCACTGCATGTGTCACTGACTTCTCATTAGGATGAAATCTTGACCCTACCCAAGTCAGATTTGTCACCGATTTAATTGTAGCCACAATTACCTCCTTAATGTTTTCTAACATCTTCAGAGGAGACAATTAGCTGCTTCTGGCCAAGTCAAACAAGCAAGTGACTTCACGGCAGAGTGGTTTTGTCTGTCCTATTTCCATCAACAGCTGAAAGAGGGAACTAAAATACTTTGGGTTTGGAGAAAGGTTGCAGCTGGGCAGAAGCTGCAGACAAAGGCCTTTCCCTGTAAGGGGCAGTTTTGCTGGCTGCAGTTGCTGCCCCTGCTCCAGCAGTGTATTTCCACCTGAAAACCATGCTTTGCTCAGGAACACACCCAGCAGCACCATGTAGACAGAAAAAAGCCCATGCAAAATGGTGCTCTTCAGATACCAGCCTTCACACCATGGACACCAGCCTACCGAGATTTGCTTTACTTCACTTTGAACTCTGTTTCTGTAAGGTCTTTTGTAGGCCTGGGACGGGTTTTACCATCCTTCTTCAGAAGAGGTCTCTGGACAGCATGTGTGCTGGGGTAATGCAGGGAGGAGAGAGGAGCCCCTACTGCATCCATGCCCTGGAATCATAGAATCGCAGAATGGTTTGGGTTGGAAAGGCCCTTGAGATCATCCAGTTCCAACCCCCTGTGTCATACCAGGTGACATTGCTGAACGCTCTGTCCAACCTGGCCTTGAACACCACCACGGATGGAGCATTCACAGCCTCCCTGGGTGACCCATTCCAGTGCCTCACCACCCTCACAGTAAAGAATTTCTTCCTTATATCCAACCTAAACTTCCCCTGTTTAATTTTGAATCCATTACCCCTTGTCCTATCACTACAGTCGCTGATGAAGAGTCTCTTTCCAGCATCCCTGAGGGCCCCCTTCAGGAATTCGCACTGCCCCTGAACCCGTCATGTTTTTTCACCTGACTCCTGCACTAGTCTGTCAAGCACCCAGGCCTTCCTGCTCCATACCTGAGAAAGTTTTGGAATCCGCCAAGCCCGGGACTCCCGCTGTGCTACCAACCCCACACCCTCAGGGACGGGCCACTTGACGCTCAGCTCCTCGGCCCGCCCGACGGCGGCGGACTCCATCTCCCGGCATGCCGAGCGGGCGGAGCAAGCGCATGCCCGCCCTGCCATAGCGCCCGGCGCTCACGCCTACCCCTCAGCCGGGCTGCGCGCGGCGGAGCAGCAGTAACACCATGGAGGCCGTTCCACAGCCACAGCCACGGCCCGGCGGGGCTGCCGCCTCCGCTGCCCCCCTGCCGCCGCAGCAGCCCCCGGAGCAGGAGCGGAAGCTGGAGCAGGAGAAGCTGTCGGGAGTGGTGAAAAGCGTTCACCGGCGGCTGCGCAAGAAGTACCGGGAAGGTAACCGCGGGGGACGGGGCCGCCCCCTCTGCGCCGCCCAGGCCGAGCCGCCCGCTCCCCTCCGCGTAGGAGGGATGGGGGGATGGCCCGGGAAGCAGCCGCCGTGCGGCGGCGGTAGGAGGGAGCCGGGTTCCGCGCGGGCCGAGGTGTCCTCCCTCGGGCGGGCCGGCTCGGTGTCCGCAGCCGCCGTGGGAGCGGCGCGGGCCGGCTGGGCCGCGGACCGCTGCCGAAGGGGGTGTGTCGAGGGGGGCAGCGGCCGGGAGCTAGCGGTAGGGAGCCGCGCCGGGTGCGCTTCCTGCTCCTCCCCGGGAGGCCGGGGACTCGGCTGGCACCGGCTGCCCGTAGCCGCCGCCGGGTCTGCCGGTGTCCTGCCGCTTTACTGGAGCTCTTGGTAGCGGAAAGTCCTTCCTGGCTCGGGAGGGCTCGCAGCTCATCTCCCGGAGCTTTTCCCGCGGGTTGGAGTGCACGGATAATGCTGCAAGATGAAAATATGCTAAAGGTGTGCTACACCTGTGTGTGGATATGGGTCCCTCCGAATGGCCCTACCTTACTGCTCTGTGCGCCTTTGAATAGCTGACAGCTAGGCCTTTGGCCACCGACAGCTTCTAAGTCATACAGTAGTGTTTTCCACTCTGAGGATCTGCAGGAGTGAGGAGAACAGTCAGTTCTGAATGCCAGGAGGGACTGAATGGTGATCTGGAAAGGCATGGGTCTTTGTGAATTGTTTGTGCCTTCTGTCTTTCAGCTGTGGAGAAATAGTTCAGGCTGGAGCACTAAGCAAAAGGGTTGGGAAAAAGCTGTTACAAAATAAATTACTCTGAGTCCTGAAAAATCTACTTTGTCATCAGTATTAACGCCCTTGTGCAAGGTTCTTATGGGTGGTATTGGAATGCTTAAAACCTCCCAGAAGTGCTTTCAGATGAGTGCCAGAGTTGAGATTTGTTTGCTGAAATTTGCAGCTTCCTCTGATTGATTGTACTAATCTGTTCAATCTCCTTTATAACACAGGTTACAAAAAAATTCATTCTCCGTTCATTCTTTCAGTGAGTCCATAGCCCTTTGGTGTGTACCTGCAGAAGGACAGTCATAAAATGGGAACTCTTTCTGTTGCAGGCACAGCTTCTTGCCTGTTCTCTGTTTATGTATGACACTTAAAGAAACAATGTCATACTGCTTTGTGAACTGTAGAAGTCTCCACAGGAGCCTGTCCATGGAATTTGGGCAGAGATATCTACCGATCTAGACACTGATAAAAAGTTGCTGTTTATTTTGGCTTTGGTGAGTCAAAAGGGAGGATCTCCCTTGTTCTTCCAACTTTTGAGTGAAGGCATGTTATATGTTTTAAAGTTCAAATTCTGGCAAAGGAGTGAAGCTTTTAGGAGTTCATATTTCTCTGTTATTTCAGAGTGCCAGCAGATTAAGACAGACAAGCATTGGCACTGTTATATTAAAAAATGTGAGCGATCTCTGTAAACAACTGAACTTTTTATAGATGAGAGCCTAAACTACATGGAAGCCTATGTAGTCTCAGCAAAGAGCAAGTTAGTATGCAGGGGGTAAGTTGTGTGTAACTGCTTAACTGAAAGAGCCAGCAGTACTCTTAATTTACTTTTTATGTCCTGTAAATCGTGTGTTAATGAAGACTGCAGTGATTTTTCTAGTTGCTCTAAATTAGCAACGCTATGTATGTTCATGGAGAGAGTTAAAAACCAATCAGTTCATCACCTCATGCCTCTACCACGAGGAGAGTTCCACCCATTACCTGTTCATCCAATCACAGATGCTCTGTACATGTTACTAGCACTTAGTAGTCATAGTACTTCATACATTAGGTTCTTTCAGCTTTAGAATTTTGGTTGGAGTCTTCTCCCTACATTTCTCCATGCTTCTAGAAGCAGGCTTGAGGATCTCCTTCCTAAATGCCTTTAATGTCCCTTGGAAATTGTAATGCTTGGATGTACTTGACCTCTGAAGGAGCTTTTCTTGAATTTTTTTGTTTTCTAATACTTTGCAGTACTGACTGGCAAGTACGTTACCCTGACAAAAATCAAAGTTGACAGTTTGCTGAAGAGAAATAAAAAAGTAACAAATAATCTGTAATTTTTCAGTATGATCTGAATTATAACTTGTGTATGAAAAAGCAAGGAGGAGAAATGCGTACTTGATTATATACTTAGAGCTTACTACACAAGGAAAGCCTCGTGACTCCATAGTGCAGTGTATCCCCCTCCATATGAAGCAGAAACAGAGCTCTCTGTATTATTCTAGAGTCTTTTATTCCAGAGTCTTGTATTGTGCTTATTTTTGTCTTTTTTTAACTCTTCTCATGTTTACTAGAATTCTGTGAAACTAGTTTCTATTTTGTCTAAATAAGCAATCAGTATTAGGATATCTCTTTCATGGACTTTGGTGCTTTTTAGATATCTAAAATAGAATCACATATTAATTTTGTTGGTGGAGGAAAAAGCATGGTGACTATTCTTCTGAAAGCTATATGATCATGTTGCACAGGGTGGATAAGTCTAAGAAAGCCCTTGTTATTGTAATATGATCTTAAGTTAGTGTCTTCTATTAGAAGTGTAGGAGAGAAATAGATGTGTCCTTGAGACACTGAGATGTTTATTGATAGAAGTTATACAGGCTTGATTTTAATAAGCTGATTTCTTTGGGAATTCATTTGCCTTGCTGATGTGTGCAAGGCTGGTGTTTTAATGGGGAATTGTAAAAGGCGAGTCAGTGTATTATCTGACTTGCTTATAACTGGCACCATTGTTACAATTTTGTTTCACTTTCTGCCATGGTTCCCCTCCTTTTTTGAAGATGAGTCAGTGCACAAGTGACAGTATGCTTCAAAACTGCAAGCTAGGGAGTTTCTGAAGAAGTTCCATACTTGTCAAAGTGCAAGAGTGATATTTCTTAACTAGGGATGCATCACAGAAAACTTTTTGCAGTTACAAGGAATTATTAGAGTAAAGCTTAGTCAGCATCGTGTCATCTAAAGGGCTTGATGGGTTTTTTTCCTGGTGAAATACTGCAACTCTTCAGATCTGTCAAACCTGAATCTTGGCTTCTTTTCCAATTTCTGCATTTGTTGAACCACTTCTAATTTTAAGTATGGTGGATGAGTTTTGCATGTAGTTCTGTATTGTGGCTCATGTCATATCGTAATCCCAGAGCATGCCAGTGTATGACAAAACATTCACCATGTTTGAAATTGTTCAGCTTAAATTCTTTTTGGTTTGTGTTGAAGTGCATTGGGGTTTTCTTCCTTCAACAACTTTGGCTTTTTTTTACTGTGTGACTAGTACCTACCTTTTCCTATTTTCAGAATATTAATAATCTAGTATGACTTCTAGTGGGAATAGTTATATATTTTTTCTCCTTTTTCATCTTCTCTTCATCCTTTTCAAATTCCTGCCTTTCCCCTTACACCCTCTCTGTTGTTCATTAGTAAATAAAGAAGGAAAGAATGTAATCATAAATGCCATGTCAGATTTGGTATTTCATGTTTGCAGGATACTCTTTTTCCACAGTGGATCCTATGGTAGTATTATGCTGTATATTTTAAAATGGTTTAATGAGGTTTATCAAGTGAGTGTGGGGGCTTTAGTGAGGGGGAAAAAATGGTGTATTTTTTTCAAATTAAAGTGACTGGTCCCTGTCCACAGGGAGTGAATGTGTCAACTAAATTAGATAATCCTTGTTAGTAGACTAGTTAAAAGTCGTTTCAGACTAATGCAGTGATAAAGACAGACAATGCCTGTCTAGTGGTTCCTGATGACACACGTAACTCCTCAGGTTAGCATATAAATTTTGTCTTCATGAAGAAAATTTCAAGTGAGAACAGAAGACACTGAGGTGTAACATGTTGTTCACTTAAGAGTATATCTCGTTAGCATAAGACTTGTGTTTTTCTGAAGTTTTATTCTTGCTTCCCATCTAGAATGCATTAGTTTCATCTTAATTACCTTACACACCAGGGTAAAATCCAAAAGCTAAAACAGCTCTCGAGTGCTCAGTTATTCACTTCAGAGAAACTTCAGCGCTCTACATGTTTGACACAAGCACTTAAAAAGTACAGAAATTAGGGGTTTTCATGAGTCTTGAATTTCTCCCACTAGCCTGTTAAAACATTAGGATGGAGAAAACCAGTGTTTGCTTTAGTCTCTTGGTTCTGTTGCCTGGTACTGTATGTGACCCCACATTTTATAGGATCTTCTTATATGCATCCTTTGGGCACCTCCAGCTGTGGGCTGGAGCATGTTGTATCGGTTGCATATGTGACCGTATACTGCATATATTGCATGCATGCTGATGTCTGTCAAGCCCGATAGGCTTGTAAAAGCAGATTTAGAGGTTTGTAGGGAGCTAAACATGATCTGCTGAACATCTGCTACGTGATATTTGTTTGTTTGTTTCCTGTTGCTTGTAGCAGCCAAGTAGGCTTAATTTTTACTGTGATAAAAATCCCTTCCCCTGATACAGACGCAGTCTTTTTTTTTTCCTGAGTTGTTTATTACTTTTATAGTCGTGCAGGGCTGTATTTATCAAGTAAACACTTTCATTATGCATTATGAGCCTCAGTTGTAGGTGGTTTTGTACATAGTCTGGAAAGATGATTTACAGGACTCTCTAATTCTCCCTGGAAATCCCTATTAAGTGCAAGTGGGAATAAATGCTGAGCTATCTGTAAAGGTATTTTATGAAATATTTAGCTGTTTCATTTCTCCTTCCATACACTCGCTAAAGCTGTTCAGGCTTAAAATCACACGAAACTGGTACTTGTGCTGGTATTAGTTACTATGTCACAGGAGCTGATAGAAACATTCCTAGATGGTAGTCCTTTAAAGACAGATTTGTTGAAATGTCAAAGAAATGGATAACAACTTTATCGGGAATTTTTCAAATTCAGAAAATTCGGAAGAATTTACAGTACCCTGCCTGATGATAATAAGTAGCCTGAGTAGGTAAGTGGTTTAGACATCATGGGAGAAATGTCATTCTGAAATCAGTTGCTTCATGGTCTCTTCCTCTTGCATGTTTTTCATGAAAAAGCTTGAGAGCTGAAGTTCTTCCTGATGTGAAACAGGAAACGTTTTGAAATAGTGGCATTTTCACAGGACAGGAAAACTTTGTCACTGACCTCTACACGTAAGTTAGCAGTTGTTACTCCTTTTTTGTTAAATGTAACTGGCTTACTGTAGAAATAAAGCTAAGTTTTTAAGGTCTCCGTTTGTCTTTTCCCAGTTGCATTAATTTCTTGGAAGAGGGAGACATTTTGTAATACTAACTTACATTTTTCAAGCAATAGAAACAAAATTCCATTTCATTAAAATTAATGCAATTTTATGACATAAGCATTAAGATACGATTGCCCTTTCAGTTTGCACACCACAGTTTTGCAAGAAAGTTTCTTTAGAAATCCCGTAGTTGTAGAGTTTGGGGGATTTAATCATTGATATCATGTAGTTAGCTCACAGTTTCTGAAAGCAACACACTGGCTATGGCACAGACTTGCACCCACTGAACAAACAACTGTACGTAGCCTTCTTCCCTGCTCCTTTATGGCCTTGGAGGGAAAATGGTGTTCCTGTTGGAGGGTCAGCATAATGAAATCTGTACCTGTGCTTCATCTGTTTCCCATTTTTGCTTCTGCATTTGCACAAATTTACCAAAATCAGTAGTTTCTGATAATATGTTCATCTCTGTGTTGGTGGTGTTGAGGCGCAGCACACAGTCCATCCCATGAAGTCAGTTTTGGGGGAGAGGGGTGATAGTTTCCATTAGAGTAGATCCAACACCTGGGGGCAGTAATTGCTTGAACTATCACAAATAGGCTCCCCACTGTTTGTGTGACAGCCATCAGCAATTTGTAGCAGATCAGAGACCCAGATCATTCTTCAGGGTGATCTAAGCTGACCGCTGTAGATGTCTTAAATAGCAGATGATTTGTGCCCTGGTTGTCTGTTTAGTGTAAACAGATAAATAGGAAGTTTACCTGCCAGGTCAAATGTAGAAACTCTCATTTGGTCAAATGAATCCTTTCTGTGTGAATAGAAGGAAGCAATGTTTAGATAAAGAAAATGAGATTCTATGTTGGTTTTTTTTAAGATTTTATTGTGAAATATTTCAGGTAAATCCTAAGGAATTTAAAACAAACACTAGTCAGACAAGAGAAGGAAAATATTAGCTCTGACTGCTTGAACTTTGTCCAACTTGAACTTCGTGTTCTGTATTTAGACATGTAAAACTGGAAAACTGTGAAGGCAAAAATACCTAATGCCTTTCATAAGAAATACTGGATATACTGTTTTAGTAAGACAGATACTCAGTAAGTTTCTAGTTTATCTTGTGCACACTGTAACTTGTAAATAGCATATTAGCTGATATTCCTCATGTAATTAGTTTTACTGATCATTGCCACAGCATCCAGACATTTAGTAGTACAGCTAAATGTCAACTGACAAGTCACTGTTAATGACAAAAATTTTGTTAGATATTCATAGGAATTTGATTTCAGCTTTAGCCTCATGGGCAGCATAGGGTTGCTTTTCCCATTTATTGTTTAGCATATTGTAGAAGTTTAGCATGTTTATTGTTTCTAGCAAGTAAGTGAAGAGGCAGTGTTAAGAAGCTAAAAATTAGATGGATTTTCTTCATTCTGCAGTGCATCGCCATCAACAACAAAAAAGAAAGCTCAAAGGTCTTGCCTAGGCATTGCTAGTGCCAGCAGCTTTTATCTGAAATTATCCAGCGTTGTCATGGACACTTTTTAATTCTGGGGATAGGTTTGTTTTATACAATGAGCAGTTCAAAGAGCTTTATTAATAACTGTTGTACAAATACGAACATGTCACTTTTTCTTGTCTTTCATTGTTAGTCAAGGTATTGACCTTACTTTCTTCTCTACCAGAGCCATCAAAGATGTAAATGGGAAGGTAGCGTGCTGTTAAATAGGAGTATTGAAAAGGCAGTGGATCAGATCTGGATTTTTTTTTTTTACATTAGCAATTTGTATCAGCATGTAGGCAGGCGTCCTTTAAACCCTTGTTTGGTTTTTTGACTAGGGTTGGGGGTTTTTTTCTTCTTTTTTGGGGAGGAATTTTGTCAGTTAAATTTTGGGATGCAAGATCTTGTTTGGTGGTGGATGGAGTATTTTGCACTTGTTTCTGAGCTTGTCAGAGGTGACTGCACTGTTTTTCTGAAGAGCACAAATCGAATTAAGGAAATGAATAATTACAAAACTTGTCTTGCGGGTACAGAGTAGTACTTTTAACTCTGAATGACTTTACTATTTTATTGCTTGATAAAGCAGAATGATTCAAATAGGTTGTTTTGGTTTCAATCCCATTCCAAAATGAAAAATACTGCCTTTAGCAAAACTGAGCTCTGTTTCTTTTTTATACGGAGGGTTGTGATTTCTTTAAAATAGCAATTGATTTGTTCTGTCAGAAGTTGAAGAATAGTTGACTAATAAATTTTTCTATTTCATAAACATACCTTAAATGACAGTTCCACTTAACACCCTATAAAGAAATATATTAAATGCATTTTTAAAATAAACAAGACAGAAACTAGGATGGAAGAAAGCTGCATTTTTGTTCTTCAAAACAGACTGCCTGGAGAGAATAGTTATGCTGTGGGATTGTCTCACTAAGAATGACAAACCTGGTCTTCTCATGCTCAGCTGGGGACCTTTGATGAGAACTTGTAAATAAACATGGAATGACAAGAGGTCTTACTGAGCTTGTATGACTTTCTTCTTTATTACAAGTGTTTTCAGTTGTTGAAACTTCCAGCTAACGTTAGGTACCCACAATTAAAGCTATCACATAATTAGGATCATTTAAAAATAACTTTTTCATGCCTGACCTGTTCTGTCTGTGACAGGGTTCAGAAACTGCTGATTACTTTGTGGTTGGGTTTGGGTTTATGATTTGGCTATTATGCGGGCAACATTAATGTGAGTGGAAAACATTTAGAGGGATTCATCTGTTCTAGGTAAACAATATTGGAATTTTGTTACTGCATTAGAACAGGCTGTGTTACAAAGAACCTACAAGTTGGTCAGTCATTTGTTCACTGACAATTGCTAGAAGGAGGTGGGCTTTGGGCTTCTTTGTTTTTAAAAGGATAATTAATCTTCAACGTGAAGAGCAGGTAATACTTATTTTCCAGGCAGTTCTGATAAAGAGGAGAGCAAACACAAAATTTAAAATAATGTCACTGTACTGACTTGAGAGATATGTGAAATTCCTGTTATGAGCCAGTCTTGCTGATCACACTTTGCAGCTGGATGCTGGCATGACTGGTTTCTTCATGGAGGTCTGAGATGTATGAAGATCTCTGAAGAGTCAGTGCTTCAAACAGGTTTTAAAATGCATAAAAGGTGATCCCCAAGTACATAGTAAGAGTGTTGAGTAGTTTTTAACTTCAGTTTATGGTATTGTCCTGAGTACGTGAGATGAAATGTATACTGTGCAAATTCAAATATTAACTTTAAGATGTGTTCAAAGCTGCAAGACTTTATTATTATTATTATTATTATTCCTTTAGATTAACCTACCACAAACATCTATTTAATTTACAGCATTATTGAGTGCTTAACGGAAGATTTTATTTATCTTACTTCTTCAGTAACCATCAGTTTTGTGGTGAAATCTTCCTGCATATTTTACTGCCTTTTTGATCATATAAGCAATGATTAATAAATGAATGTTTAACTACACTGGAGTTAATGCAGTGTTATCATGTGAATTATAATGTACTGTTTGAAAAATGAAAAATGTAATACATAGCTCTAGTGTGTTCTGGGCGTCAGTTTGAAATTGGATGCTGCAAGATCTGTTGTAGTCACTTCCTCAAAATCTCAGCAGATAGGAAGCGTTACTTGCATTTTCAACTCAGTATTGGAGCATGAGTCTGAAATTAAAGTTCCTGTAAATCTAATGTGCCTGTCTGTGCCTTCTCAGAGCTCACCCTGAAGAAGAATAGGGGAAAAACCACCAACTCAACACCATAGTATTTGCTCAAGGGAAACTGGACCTCAGACCCTTCTTTGAAAGTCCATGCACAATGGTGCCTATGTCTTAAGACCACCCTTTATTTGCAGTTATTTTGGAGCTAACATTAAGAGAAGACAAATGGGCATCATATAAAACCCAGTACTGACAGTGGGTCAACAGCAGATGCTTAGACAAGAATATATGAGAAGTGCTGCTGGAGTATCACTGTATGCTTGCTGACAATTCTGTCTTTTGCTGGTTTCATGGTCTAGGAGCTCCTGAGTTAGAAATTGCATCTTTGAATATGGAATTGTCTTTTTATACTTTTCCTGAAGGTCTCCTGCTTTTGGAACAAGATGTTCTGTATTTACCCTTCCTCTGTCAGTTGTGATCTTGAGTGGGTCTGTCCTACCCTGCTGTCATCTGCTTTTTTCTTGCCTTTGTGTAGGTGTTCCTCATGCAGAAGCTGTGCTGGATCTGTCCCACATTGACATTTTCTATGTCTCTAGACCTGCTGTATAGGTAAATGAAAACAAATGAGAAGTGCACACAGAATTGACTTGATATAGGATGTGTGACAGAATTACTCTGTGATAAATTTTTCACTTTTGTTCTGTATGTCTCTCCTAATAGTCTGTATCATTCAGTTTTATTTTCTTGTCAACTCAGTGCCAAGAAGCTGTTACTGTCATAAGCAGCTCTGTTATAACCCAAAGTTCATGTCCTAGAGTGCTAGTAGTCAGCTCCAGGTCTGTTGCTGTATGACTAAATTTAGGATGCCTTATCTGTGGACTCTCTTGACCCTTATCTGACTTTTAGAAAGAGGTGAAAAATCTCTGCTTTGTTCAGAGGGAAATAAGAAGTATTGCTATGAGAACAGGACTGAGTGTTAAGGAGGCATAGCTACTTTGCTGTAAGAAAGGACTGGCTAGTTAGGTTAAGAACATCTGGTCATTGCATATTTCTTCTTCCCCATCTGTCTTATTTCTTAAGTTTTAAAGAACAGTGGTATTTGGAAATAGAGTAATTGCTAAAGAATAGACCATATGAAGTAATGGAATAAAAGAACAACAGTATTAAACTTGGGACTTTGTATTTGTGATATTTTCCCTTGGTAAGTGCTCATTTGTTACTTTTTTTCTGTTCTAATTAGCCATGTAATCTTCAAACAAAACTTCTGCAACTGCGTGTCATTCAAGCGTTTCACAGTTGTCTGAAGTATGCAGTAAGATTCAGAGTGCTGTGGCAGAGGCAGTATGATACTTTATCTAACTTGCACCAGAATTATTTGGCTATTGAGAATACATTTTGACCTTTGCCAGTGCTTTCTGGCTTGGTGCTGTTCTGCACATAGGTTCTGCAATTTGTCAACATAAGAAATAAAGGTTTGTAAGAGTTGTGCTTGGTGTGGCCCCTTTTCTTGCTCTCGTTCATCGGTCGAGTATGTGCTCTCCTCCTGTGTGATTGTTTCTACAATCCTGAAAACTTTGGAAAAGTGACACAGGTTTTAGCTGAAACCTCTCTCGGGCCTGCCTGCGATTTGGCTATTTTCTCTGATGGTCAGCTGGTGACCACGCTAGTGCCTTTCCTATAAAGCATATGTTTCTGAGCTTGGATCACTTGGGAAATAATGAGGGATACCACTCAAATATAATACTACTTGTATTTTTTGTCCAGTCTAATAACTTTCTCATATATGCTTGTTGAATAGCAAGCAGAACACATGATTTCTTGCATAGCTTCCCTATTTTGTTAAAACTAAAATTATGGCCACTCCCTTCCATCTCAGCTGCCATCTCACACAAGGGAGTATAAACACCTAATTTTAAACATGACTCATTTTGATGATTGTACGAGTGTGCTAGATTATTATTTTGAAGAGAAAATTGCTGTGACATCCCTAAACCAAACTTAAATAGGGAGTAGCATGGATGATTGGTTTAAATCTTCTAAGTATGCAACAATCTATACTTGTCCATCATACCCAGTCTAGTTATAAGGGGGGGACAGGTGAGGTGAGGAATCATTACTGAAAAAGGAAGAAATCTGTTATTTGCTGCTAATTAAAACAAAGCACATCAAAGAAATTGCTTTAAGTGGGTTTGAAACAGAAATCTCTTATGATAGGAGAAGGATGGGTTATACTGTAAACTACTTTCAGGCTTCAGCAGATATTAATAGCTGGCTTCTGCTTGATACACTTTTAAAATGCTTCTTTGTAATATGAGGGTGCTATAAAAACTGGCTCTGGAGCCATGTGGTGAAAAGTGTATTGGTTGTCTGAGTCAAAGGTTGAAGTATATCTCTGCTTTTGAAAACTTGGGTTTAGTTGTATCAGCTTATAAGTGCAAAATCGGTAGATAATTTTCATTCTACAGCTTTATGTATTTATACTAGATGTGTGCACACATTTGTGATTAAGAAACATAAGGGATTAGTGAAGATGATACTATTGAGCATGTATTTTTCTTTCTTGAGGCAGAAATCCATTTTAGTGAAGTATCCAAGAGTTTGCGTGCCGAGAAACTATGGTAGGAATTGTGGCTAGGCAGAACTGGCATTTATCTTGGCTTTGTTGAGCAGTGCATTATGTAAAGCAAGGTAGGAGAAGTGGCTACTTAGCAGCAAAAGAGGGAAAATCATCCTTTTAATAACTTTGAAGCGCCAAAACTTAACTGCAAGATTTCTTTTCAGCAAGGTGAGGAGCATGGAAATAAATCTGTCTCTAGGGATCAGCAGATGAGTTTATCTGTCATTTCCTGATTAGTTGGTTTGATTCTTCAGTACTGTCCCCTAAAAGCTAATTCATTGGAACTGGGTAGATCAGACAGACATCAATGAAGGCTTGAATTCCTTTTCCAATGTATCCAAAGAAATCTGTATTCTGGACTAAGCTTACTTTTTGGCATTTTTGCATGTAGTATCATCCATGGTATTTGCCATGAACATGAATGCTACTAGGAAACCTTTCAGTCTTTCATTTCTGAAATGCTTGTCATGTTAATACTCATGCAGAGAGACCTGAAATAAAACTTCCCAGGGATGTGAATTTCACAGAATAAACTCAACAGAATCAGTATACTGAGAATATTGTTAGTTTCTCAAGTACCCGATAGCCCTTTCCTTCTCCAAAACCTGGACTTTTGTGTGTGACTGGAGAAAGGGGACCTTGTTTTTGTTACATGCAGGTAAAGTAATCTCTTGGTGTGTTATGTAACTTCTTTTAACTGGAAGATGGGAATTTTGCCATGGACATAATGAGACACCTTGTATCTAATGTGCAATTTCTTTGGTGTTGTTTTGTTTAGTGGGAGACTTTGATAAGATCTGGCGTGAGCACTGTGAGGATGAGGAAACTCTGTGTGAATACGCTGTGGCAATGAAAAACCTTGCAGATAATCACTGGGCAAAAACTTGTGAAGGGGAAGGCCGAATTGAATGGTGTTGCAGGTAAATTTTAATGTATTTGAAAGATGCAATTGCGCGCTTCTGTTTTATTTATAATACAATTGTTGAGCAGTTTTTGCTTTTTTGCTAACTTTCAAGATTTGTTCTATAAGATGTTAATAATTCATTGCTTCCCAAAACAAATACCTGCTTACTGTGTTGATCTGCTAAGGAAATAGCTTGTGAAGTGTTTTGTTATGAGGTGACCCTTTTTTTAAAGTATCTTCAACAACCAAATCTTTCCTCTGCTCAAATACTGAAGCTGTAGCAAGTGAAACTATGAAGTTATTTTCCATACATTTGAACCTAAACTGAGCAAATGCAGTAAGGGTAGCTCAAGTTTAATTTTCAAGTCTTTGGTTCGATTTGTGCATATAATAGTGTTTGAACTCTACATGTGAATCTCTGGTGCTTAATTTTCAAGTTTTAATCTCCTGCAACAGACTTTAACCTCTGTGAAACTTGCTTTAAATCAATTTTAAAATTCCTGTAAGTCATAAGCATCTAATTTATGTCAGGTTATGATAATTGTAAAGTCATTAAGGGGGTTCAGCTAAGCTACTTCAATCCTTAAGGAAAACAAACTCCTGCAAGTGAAGAAATGTTGGTAACTCAGGATTCCTGCATACGGTTGGCATCCAAGGTATACCATGGAATCAGCAGAACTAAATAAAACAAATTATTGTTGATCTCTGACTGGGAAGAGAATTTATCAACAGTCCTGCCTCTGAGAATGACTTTAGACGAACAAAAAGTAGTCTCGTATGCCAGTCTGTAGGTCCTGCAGGTGAGTGTTGCAGTGCTGAGCAAGAGGCAGCAAACAGTAGATGTGGTATTGTTAAATTAATTGCGCTGGTCTTTTAAGCCCCTAAAATGGAAAAAAAAAAACCCAGAAGGGGAGAGTGGCTCTGAAACAGTTGATCTAGAGTACATCTTGGTGGCAACTTGAGCTGTTGTGTGGTTTCTGGAAATGGAGCGAGTAATAACAAGCTCATTTCCTTGTTCCATGCCATCGGCTTGTAAATATCTGAAAACCATTCCTTTATGTATCAATCATTTATCCTTTAGCTTAGCCAAAAAAAAAAAAACCCAAAAAAACAACCCGCCACCACCCATAAAACCCCCAGGTCAGTGTTTCTTTATAGACCCTTTTCTGGACATTTATTTTGTATCCTTATCCAAGTTATAAGAGAGGTGAATCATCTCGTAAAGAACTACGCCCAAAAAATAGACACAGCTTTCCAATGGCCTTGTCAGGGATAGATAAAGAATTGTCATTGAGGTAAACTCTTGTTTATGTTGTTGACCTTGTTTTAAATTTTCTGTGTTTTGGGGGGTTTTATTATGTTTTTGTGTTTGTATTTTTAATTGGTGTGGCATTGATTTATGCTCATTTGTGATTCCCCAGCAACTCTTTCTTTTTTACAGCCTTCCTCAGTTATTGGTTGTTTTCTTGCAATTGTGCTATTTATTACTTCTGTGGAAATGCTGATATTTGTATTCTCTTTACTGAATTACACTCTTGAATCATACTGAATTCTAATACTGAGATTTCTTGCAGCAGCAGTCTCCACCCCAGCTTGGCATTGTTCTCAGATTGATTAAGAAAAGTACTGACTGTTCCAATGTTCAGGTTATCCGTGAAAAAACTGATTGTACTGGATCCAGGGCAGATTCCTATAAAACATTGCTCAGTATTTTCTTACAGTCTGATTGTCAACTAATATGTGAAACTTTTTTCAGTAGAGGTGTGTGCACTTACTCTCATTTCAGCCAAACAGTATTCCCTTAGCTTGTAGCAAGCTTGTCTGGTACCTGGTACGACAGGATAATGTTCCTTGTGGACAGGGGGAGAACAGTTGATGGCCTGTATATTGGAAGTTTTTTGGCTCTGTCTCACTTGATTTCTGTTTGTAGTTCCTACAAGATTTACAAAGTAAGCATTTAAATAAGTGTTTGGGTCTTGCAGAATGAGCTCACTTTAAGAAGAGAATCAACCTGGGAAGAGACTAAAATGCTCTCAGCATAAAGCTTTGGTTGAAGCCTTTTCAGTTTGCAAAGTTAAGGGGTCAGGAGTTCTACATCAGTAGAAAGAAGGGTACTATTCACTTCTGTGTGTCTCAGATTAAACCGAGGCCTGGATGGTTGGGGAGCAGAACATACCAGGTTGACTAGATTCTGTAATTTTTTTGTTCTTTCTCAAAGGGCCAAGAGGTGTGCCAGACAAATGGCAGGTCCCATTGTTGTTACTTCTCCTTGTGTCTGGGTGCATAATTGCATGTGAGAGAACTTTACTTGCATGAGACTTCACTGAAAGCTTTTGTTCAATGTTTTAATTCTGTCACCATGACAGCAGAAAGGTAGCCGATACTCTAGATGGAGTATAAGTTGAGAGTGGAATGCTAAAAATACTTTGGAACCACAGGTGTGTCCCTGCTGATGAAAGGATAGTAGAGCTTTTTTGTTCTAATGTGAAGGAAGATATTTTCAGAGACCTGAAACTCACAAGCGTGTTTTCACTAGCTGGAAAAACCCCACTTTCCTTCATTTTCTTTGTATTGTCTTATAAACTAGCACTTGATAAAGTAAATTGGAGAATGCAGAATAACCACTAGAGAAGCTGTGAGTACTTCTCAGGATCAAGAATAACAAATTTCTTGCAGGGTTCTCCTTTCTGAAGTCTTTCTAGCTATTTAGTTGAGACACTGGGAAAAATGCTTTTTCTAACAATAATTCTTCAACCATATGGCATAAAAGGCATTATTTTACCTTGTTAGTTTTGACTTGATCAAATATCGAGGCTTTAGAAACTGTAAAAGATAGAAAGCAGTACATGAAAGATTATGCTAATGACCATATGCTGTGTTCTGTAGGGCCAATTTTATTTATTGCTTAAGGGCAACATTATACAACAGTTAATTAGGGAGAGGGGCAGGGGAAAGAGAGATTAAAACTTCATCTCCTGCCAGATGCAGGTTAATGATCCCCTGAGTGATGGTGTGAAAAACCTGGGCGACACTCAACTGTCCTTCCCTTGCTTTCTTTTTCTGTCTTTGGAAAATCAAATATACAGTAGAAAATGGTATTTGGAAATTAACACTTCTGTTTCTGTTTAATTTATATTACAACACAAAACTTAAACCAAAATAGGGTAAAATGATGTTTACCCTGACTAATTGTCCTAACTCTTAATTTTTGCTGGCATAGGTGGGGTGGTGTCCTGGGTGACTGCTACTGCTGAACCCAGGACAGGCGGTGACCTTTTGTGTGGACAATGAATGTCAGCCTGTTCTGGTTCTATTTAGAACAAAATAAGCTAGACCAGCAGGTTTGCTTCTTTCTGTTGCCTTTGCATCAGTGTCAAGACTTGTGTTGACTTGGCTATTTTTTTTAAATAACAAAACCCCCAAATCTGCACTTCTGACTGTCATGACAAAATGCTATTGAGACCTGCTTTTTAAGTCTTTTGTTTCATAAGCAAACAGAAGAAATATGGTTGTGATGAAATTAATGTTGGGTGAGTTCAGAGAAGTTTGGAAAAACTTGTAGAGAATAGATGTTAGAAGCTTATCTTGAAAATGTGATTTACTGGAAAGGGCTCTGTCAGTGTCTGTCCCTGCATCCATTACTAATGAGTATTTTCGTTAGCAATCTGCTAGAATGAAGTCTGTTTTTTAAATTTGCAAATGAGACCAAATGGAAAAGAATTCTCACTCTGAGAGCAGGATTGAAATTAACAGTGTTGTCAACTATACTAAATATTATCAACAGTACAAATACAGGCCAGGGAGTAATTGGTTGTGTCAGCCTTTTAGAAAGGCATTTGGATTGTGTAGCAGGCTGCAGGCTCAATATGAAACAGTTATGGGATGCTTTGCAGTAAAGGCAAACATTATACTGGAGGGTGTTAATGAGATTGTTCTCAAGATGCATAAAGTACTCTGACTTTATTTAGCATTGCTCTTAGCCAAAATATCACCTTGGCCGCTGCATTTAAAAATAACAAACAACAGTGGAACTCCAAGAAAGGTAAAGGAATGATCAGAAGTCTTACATTTATTTTTTTTTTCCCCACAAAAGCCTGTGGGTTTTTTTCCTCAACTGGAGCTTTCTTGTCAAAAGGAGAGAATGCTGAGTAATCTCTTACAGGATCGAATAACAGGTCTCTGCTGGAATTGGAAACTGATCCTGTTTGGGTTTGGAAGATTGAATGAATAAATGAATATTCGAAGTCACCTTAACACTGTTTTGCAGCTTTCTTGATTAATGCAGTTAGTCAAGTGATTCACTTTCAAGGAAATAGAATTAAGAGGGAGGTAAACAGGAGGAGGGAAACCATTTAAAATGGAGAAAAAGACTTCATGTTCATTGTTCATGTTTGTTTGACAGTCTTCATTTTTGCTCTTAAACACTACTTTATTCTGACAAAACCATATCTGTTCTTGAACACTAGAACTAATTAGAGCAGTGATCATATGATAACTGCTGGCTCTTTTGAGTTCTTGAAATCCTCCAGTAATGAAGGATGTTGACTCCAGAAGCAGGCTTGGGGTGGACATAACAGAAAAGAAGCATCTGATTACACATGTAATTATGTTTCTCAAAAGGAAAATGTCTCAAAACTAAGACTAAGTATGAAAAATACAATTACGATGATAAAAAATGACAATACTTCCAGAAACCTAGTGCTTTCACCTATACTGAATACAGGATTTCCTTAACCTGAAGCTGGGTGCACATGACAATCACAAAATACTTTCCAGTCCAGAGGAAAGCTATATGTACAAGGGCATTTGAGAATTCTTCCTCCCTTGATTTTCTTTGGAAGTTGGGGAGTGTTGGGGGGAGGGGGGGAGCAATAGGGCATTAAACCTGTAGAAGAGTTTACACCACTTTTTTTCAGACCAGCAGCCGTCTCGGTTGACATTAAACTTACTCCTCTGAGTGTGGGAGGACGAGAGAAACTTTCTGTAGACAGAAACCATGAGAAGTCCAGACTTTCCTTCAGCTTTGAAGTAAAGTATGCTATTTTCTGTACCCTCACTAAATATCATCTTCAGTATTAGCTTTTGGTTAATAAATACTCTGAGGAACAGAAGTCAAGCTCACCTTTTCCTCATTATAAAGCAGAAGGAAAGAGATGGACTGTGTCTGTTCTTAGCATGCAAACTGGCTGCTTGAAACCCTCGAGCATTGATAACAGCTATCAGAAACTGCTTTTTGCCATGATAAAAGCTGACCACACCAGCTTTAATTTAGTTGTTCATTGTTACTTGATGAGAACAACTAAACTACTGATTCTTTCATGGCTTCTAAATTTCATATGGCAATTCCCCCTCACTATTATTTTTTTGTCATTATATGGTCTATTGAAACCCCTGGTTTTGGTGACTATTCAAAACCAAATCTTCTCTTTCATTGCTGGAGAGTATTAACGAATTAATATGTATTCACATTGGCTTTTACTGATACTTCTATACACGTGCAGCCCAAATAGTGGAGCAGGGGGGTCAGCTTGAACAGGTTGTTTACCATTTGAGGTTTGGAGTATGGAAAACAAGTTTCACTGAGCAAATACCTAGATGATTTTATTTAATTTTTAAAGACAAGACACAAGGTGGACACTTCAGCTGTCTCTCTGCCAGCAGGCTTCAGTGGTTCAGACCTGAAATGTTTATTTCATGGTTTGTGTAAACTGTAGTAAGTGTTAGCTCAGGTAGCATTTACATTGCACAATTCTTCCCAAACAAGTATATTAATTGTAGAGTGAATGTTGCGTCATCAAAGACTAAGCACTTAAATGTGAGACTGTAGTTCTCAGTATTATAAAATAGGCTCCCTAATTTTATTCTTCTTCGTAGATGATTAACAGATGCTCTGTTCATTACTTGGGACAGTTGTTAAATGTAGAGTCTTATATAACTGCATACTCAAACCCACAGTGTGATCAGTGATGGCTTTTAATGGTCAGGAAGTTAAATATGTGGCTACATCAACAAGTTCCCATGGGGCAAACTATGGAGTATATTGCATCTGGTTAGATACTGTGCAATGACTGCCCACGTGCTCACTTGTTACCTCATGTAGGTGTAAGGTCTGCTTCCACGAGGGGAGTTCACAGACAGCTCCTCTGAGGCCTCGGGAGCCAAATGAGCTACATTACATGTAGTAATCCTGCAAGACTCTTTCTTACTTCAGAAAGATGTGAAATGGAGATAAACCTCAATGGTTATGAAGTGTGTTGCCTGGGTTTTTTTGTTTGAATGGGCGGATTTGGTATTTTCTTGTTTCCTTGTGGTACTGCACAGGTATGCAGACTGGGATCTGAATGTGAAGAATTTTATCTGGTCTTGGGCCTTCCTGTAGCTCTGGCCCCTCTCTCCACCAACGAAAACACAGGAGTAGAAGATGCTCCTCTTCATGGTTGGCTTTGACAGTGTCTAATGTGCAGACAAGGAAGGTCAGTAAAAAATACAGAATTACGAGAGCTCGGTGGACATGATAGACAAGGGTAGAAGGATAGAGAAAATACTGATTTACACCATTAACAACGAGGAGGAAATGTCTTCTCAGTGACAAGAGGAACTTGTACTATACAAGTAGGTGGTTCTCCTGTGCAACAGCTCATTAAGTGTTAAGCTGGGCAACATACCAGCCTCTAGTGAGTTAAAAGGCTGATAACATCAACAGTTAAGGAGAAAAAACAATACATTCTGCAGAGGTTGTGAACTTTTTAATGTGTTCTGACTTACACAGCAGGTTCAATGCCAGTACAACACTATTTAAACTGCCATTGATTCTGAATGTTTTAAGAGATGTAATGAGAAAAAAGGCTTAGAATAAAAATAAAGAGACTGCAAGATGCTAGCAAAATATGAAGGCAGCTGATAAAGGGTGAGGAAAAAGGTTTTTTTTCCCTGAGTTTCATTTCTTTGACTAAATGACATGCAGAACTAGAGAGTTCTAAATTTATCATCAGCTTATAAACAAATAATAGAACATTGTGTAAAGTACGCTTCTATTAGCATGCCAGCAATAATTCAAAGGTTTTTCAAGGGTTCTCTTTTGTTTACTGATGTTCTTAATCTCTTTCCCGCTAAGTTAAGTGACTGGCTGGTTCTATTTAACTTTGTTAATTTTAGACTTGCCTTTCCATAGGTGCAATCTCTAATGGATGGAGTTGGTATGGTTTCACAGTCTATGTATCTAGGATTATTGCAGTCTGGACTGCTATTTGTGCTTCTGCATGCGATCTTGCTCTGTACTGCTAAGATGTGGATTTTATTTCTTTATTACACCTAGCTTCTCTTTGGTCTGAAAACAGCTTTGGTTACTGAGGAATTGGAACTATAAACTTGTTGATTATAAATAAAGTGTTTACTGAGTTTATTTCTCATATAGCTGTGTTCTCTGCTTAAGGTTACTGTCTGCATTTTAGGCTTTTTGTATAGTGCAAGAATGCCTAGGGCCAGCTTGAGCAAGTAAAACTTGCTTGTGCTTTGTGTTTTAGGCACAGATCGGTTTTGAACTTCAGGTGCTATAAGCATGTCAGCACAGGAATGTGTGCAGACCAAGAATTCCCCCCTGCTATGACAAGAGTTAGTAACCTGGACATACTGTGCTACTTGTAATTATACATTTACTAACTCAAGGTGGTCATTTCCTACCATCTTGGAGTAAAGTGACTTGTATCTGAACCTGTTTGTTTGTGTATGTTTACCTTTAAGAAACTCCAATGATTTTTTTATTTTATTTTTTCCCCTTCACATCTTAAATGGTGGAGATGCTGAATATATTTGGGGCTTATAATATCACCAGCCCATGGATAAGGCCTGTTTATGCCAAGTCCTTGCCTTTATTTGCGATTTAAATGCAGCATTATACCGACATGTCCTTTCCTGAATCTCTGATATGAAATAGTATGTTATCTTGATCCTGCTTTATATAAGGTGTTATTAAACTATGTTTATGTTTTCTGGAATGTTTCCTTCAAAACTCTGCAGTTTTATTAGAGGAAAATCGAATAAATTTCAAGAAAGCATCCTAAAAATGGGTTGTTAAAGAACATCGTTCAAACAAGTATTATTTCTGTTAAACTTGCTATGCAAATACTTAGCTGGCACATCTAATTAAAAATACTGCTTTATACAGGGTGAGTCAGGCTTTTTAATTTCACAGCAACAAATTGTTTCCAGTTCTATTTCTATTTTGTGGACAAAACTCAATTATTCTCAAACATAATGCTTGCTTCTTTTACACTAATGCTGACTACTTGTTGAAGTATGCAGGTATGGTTTAACTTTTTCTGTAACATAGTTAACATTTCTGTTCAAGTCTAACCAGATTGTTTTGTTCAGGTTCCTATTAGCAAAATAATTGAGTGTGGAGGGGGGGAGGTTGCGAATTGAAAACTAAAGTCTTCCACAAAAATACATCTGTTGCTTAAACAAAAAAACACCCCAGGCGAACTTAATAAAAATTAAAAACTGGTGTGTGTAAGTTAGCCCGTAAGCCGGGATTATGTTTCTTTCCCCCCGCATTTCATACCTTGCAAGACATGGACGTTTCAAAGCCTTCTGTTAGAGGAGCTAGTTAATAACTCTGCACCTTAGTGGAGAACTGTGGTGCTCAGGTGACAGCTGAAGTTTACCTTCTGGTGATGTTCTGACAAGACTTATGCTGCCTTAGTCTAAAAATCTATCCAGATAAAACTATTTTGAATCAACTGTAACTTATGGCCTAATTTTTGGAAATAAAACACCACTTGACTTCAGGTTTGTCTTTGGGTGTATTGCATTTGTCCTAAAGCTGATTTACCAAAGTTGCAGTAAAACCCAGATTTGTTTGGAAGCTGGCAGCGCTTGTAAATCTTAATCCTGTGTGTTGTGTCTTATCTATAGTAATGACCAAAAATAGCATCCTGTTTTTCTGGGGAATTGTTCTTTTTGTCTTTTCAGTGTATGCAGAGAATATTTCCAGAACGGTGGGAAGAGAAAAGCACTCGAGAAAGATGAAAAAAGAGCACTTCTTGCTTCTAAGACCACTCCAGCTTTAAGTGTCCCCCAGGCTCCCAAGATCGAAGATCCCTTGCCAAACTCTGGCTTGACAAATCATGAAGCCGTAACAGAAGAGTAAGTTTTACTTGTTTTCAGACTGATTTTCTCTGTCTTTGTGTGACAGTACTTACCTGGAAATTTTTTCCCTGTAACGTATTAGATCAGTCTGATATATTTTTAATAGTTAAGAAGGGGCATTTTCATGTGAATATATACATTTTACAAAAAATACTTATGTTGTAGTATATTTTGGTAGATGCCATAAAAAAAAGTTGCTTGAGAATGACTACTTAGTCATCTTAATTTAAGTCTTAGAGCTGTTTCACTTTTGCATGTCATTGGTGTGCAATGCAATTTATGTAAAACCTTGAGGTGAAATAAGGGAGATTGTAATTAAGTTAGAATCTAATGGCTGTTCAGCACTGTTGAAAAGTCAATTGCTTATGTAAGTACTAAGTGCCAAATGTAAATATCAGAGTACTTAAAACTTTCCCTTCATAAATAATTGCAGAGAAACTCTTCCAATAATACACTTCAAAAGCAATTTTGAATTACAACCCTTAATTTTAAATGTGCTAGCTTTCTGATGACTGGCTTTGCGGAAGTTGTAGTATCCTTGAGGTATTTTCCTAACAACAGTTTTAATTTTTTGACCTTCACTCAAGTAGGAATTTTATTTTTGGCATTCAGGAGTAGCTTTATTATTTCAGTTACAGTCTCACCCTCTGTTTTTCTTACATGGGTCATGTTTGTGGCTATTCAGGTGTGGTGGAAGAAACACTTAATATTTTGCAAGGATAATGGCATAATGAATACATAAGCATATTCTCATTAAATGTTACACTTAGGACTTGCTTCATGTTCTTGCAACTGTCTGCAGTAGTGGTGTTTCTGTTCTGAGAAGACGTTTTTCTCATTATTGCAGCACAGCTGCTGTGATCAGCACTTTAAGTTAGATATGGTATTAGGAAAGAAATGAGCATGCTACTAATGTTATGAAGAGATGTGTCAGTCCTTATGAACTAATATCTTGTGCAGTTTCTTGTGTTTGTAAAGTAATTTGCAAAAGGCATTAAGATTCCAAATGCCCATGTGGTTGAATAGCTGCATGAAAAATGAATACATTTTCCCTGTTCTTGTCCTATTATAACAAGACAAAATAGATGCTTCTGAAATGAAGGTAGTGGCTTCTCATAAGCTGACTTCCTCCACAGACTCCTCTTTTTACTGCTCATTTTGCTAAGTCAGCCTCAAAATGAATACCTGTTTTTAATGAGAACTGCCAGGCACTTTCACACAAAGGTATGATAAGATACTAATACATTATAATATCTCAGTAATGCTGGCATTTGTTAACACATAATTTTAGCATTACTATAAATAGCAGTTGGTTAAAACTTGTTTGTTTAAATCAATAGGTTTGGTAATCACACGCTACTTAAAGTTGATTTGGCTTCCACTGGGAGGCCTTGTCACGATAAAGCATTAGCCCTCTCTTTGCATGTGCTCTGTTGTCATACTTTGTAATGGCTGTTGGGGAGCTAACTTCACAAGTGTCTTCTTGCTGCCTGTAGGCTTACCTTTTGTTCTGACTAGTGTGTATAGAAAGTAGTTAATAGAGAAGTTTTTATTCAATAATTTTAAAAGTACTTTTTAGTTGTTAATATAGTGAGTGATTATGGGTTTTTTTATCTTTGTTCTAAAACTGTAAAAATACATACATTCATAAAGACATACCTGGCAGAGGCAAGTTTCTATTATCAGAGGAAGCAACAGATGATAGTAAGGTTCTTAGTAGATGTACAGACCTTAAAGCAACAAGGCATAGTTGTTCTGTGAAGCTGCCCAGCATGAAAATTCAATTTCTTCCTCTATGCCTTAGAAGAAATTAGAGTTTATCAGAATGAAAGTGGACTGTGTATTACACAAAGCATACTTTCCTCCTAAATGCTTTTCTACCATGTCTGATCAGTAACTGAAGTCTGAATCTCACTGAGGTCTTTGTACAAGGGGTTCTTCTTCCCACTAAAGGGAAGAAGGAAGGGGAACTTCTTCCCACACATGCACATGTTCATATTCTGGCACTCCTTTCTGGTCATATAACACTATGTTGTCTATAGGTATGGCTAAGCCTGTGACTTTGGTTTACTCTAGGTAAGCGTAAAAACCGTAATTTTGTTCTTCACATATAATCTTCTCTCAAGTAGTATTTAAACCAAGTTCCTTCTGTAGGACCTCTTTCTGAATCTGCCTTTACTGGAGAACTTGTGGAGACACTGTACTTTGCTTGTTAAGGAGCAAAGCAGGCTTAAGAGTAAAAAGTTCCATGGGTAATAGAAAAGATGCTGAGAGATGTGGAGAGCAGCTCAGCCAGCTCTTAAAGGTGAGAGAAGGAAATATCATAGGAGCCAGAAATGCAAAGTTTACTGCAACTCAGTCACTCAGCTATTCTGATGAACCCATTTCCAGTTGCTCATGTTGCTCACCTCTTTGCCACTTTAAAATTGGTGAATTGCACAGCAATAACTAATGTGAAGTTATTTTTTACTTTCTTCTATATGAAAAATAATGTATTTTCTGCAGTACTTCCTTCCACCTCATAATGAGTACTTATGTCTCTGACATTACAACTGCACCTGTTGTGAAGTTGGACATCAAAGTGCCAAGTCTTGCAAGATGAAACTGGTTGTTATCTGCTCTTTAACAGTTCCTCCCTTCAATAAATCAGTTCCCTCTTTGTTCTGTTTTTGAGTATTTTCTTTTGCCGTCAAATTAAGCAGCCTTGCTTTTTATCCTTAATGGTAAAAGTCACAGACTTTTTGTATGGATTCTTCTCAGGGCCTAGTTTGACTGTCTCTTAAGGTACAACCAGTTATTCCTTCTTTTATAAGTATCCCAGCAAAGTAGATCTTCTCTTTGGATTTGAGGCATACCAGTGTTACCACTCCAGACCAGATGTATAGCTTTGTTCTGCTTTTCTGACAGCAGCATAAGGCTTCTGAAATTTCTTCCCCCTCATGTCCTTGATAAATAATAGTGTAATTTAAAACTGTGAACTAGGAGATCAGCACTTAAAGTGATTAATTTCAGAGATAGTGACTTTCCTCATGGTCATATCATTGCTCTACTTCTATCTACTTCCAAGAGAAAATGTCATTTTACCTGTACAGCATGTAGTTGAATAATAGGTACATTTTTAAGGGGGCTACTAATAAAGAGCTGTAGTTCATTTAATAAAGTTCTTGAAATAAACAAGTGGGGGACATATTTAAAAAGCAGCCATTCCCTGGAAGTGTTCAAAACCCATGTAGATGAGGCCCTGACATGGTTTAGTGGTGGACTTGGCAATCCTAGAGTAATGATTCAACTTGATGATCTTAAAGGTCTTTTCCAATCTAGTTGATTCTGTTATTCTGCTTCTCAGGTTATGTACACTTCTTCACCAGTTCCTGATCTTTAACTATTCACATTTTGGTTTTTCTACCTGTACACTAATGCATTGAAGAATTATGCATCAAGATGTGCCTGGATATTGCCTACAGTGACAGAGTACTTCCTTTGCTTTTAATGTTGCCTTGGCTGAAAATCATTAAGAAACAGGGGTTGAAGGATGGTTATTAGTGAATTCAGCAAGACTGTGTTTCTAATGAAGTCACTGGCTCACTAGATGAGTGATTGTCACCTAAATTACAGCTTCAAAACTATTTCAAGCACCTAACTAGGCTCCTGTTCCTACTGGCAGCCTAGGAGTTGCTACTAAGCAATTCATCACACCTGTGCTCTGAGAGGCAGCAAAACCTTACAAGCAACAGGAAGTCAAGACACAAGTGAGAATCGGAATCTCTGCTACTTTTATGATTTCAAAGTACGTTTACATTGAATTTAGATTACAAGGCTCCTTGGATGTGACACACCTATCAAAGTGAATTTGTTCTCCATTAGTGTAGAAGAGAGTTTCTGGCATCTGCTCAGATTGGAACCCAGAGTTACAGCTTTCCAGAAGTGTGTCCAATGCTGTAGTAGTCTTAAGTATTGTCTCCCTTCACCCAGTCAAAAAATAACAGTGCAGCCAAGGATGCGGGTTGTGTAAGAGAGGAAGACAGAATACATTGCAGTGATTTTTCACTTTACTGTAGGTGAGGAGGGCTCTCATGGAGATTAGAGGGTTCTGGGTTATATTGCTTAATTTTAATTTCTACAGGTATTTCATCAAATACTTTAAATGGAAAATGTTTTTAAATGGAAATCACTGGAGGCTGTCCCTCTCATAGGAAGTTTTCTCTGCACTGTAGAGTCACATTCTCTGTTCTTGTATTTCATGTGTCTCCTGTTGATTTGTCATTGGACTCTTACATAGAACACAAATGTACATACAGACATACATTTTTGCATTTGAATGAGAATCTACCATCAGTGTCTCCATTTGCTGGACAAGGAAACGTGCTTGTCCAGGAAACCTCATACTAGCCTTATGTGGAAAAACACACTGCTTGACTTCAGCCCGTGTTTGTGATTTATGGCCACTAGGATCTGAATGGTCCCTCTGCAGCATTTCAAATTCCTGTTGTACAGATTACATTGTGATTGGCATCCAAGCTGCGGGAAAAATTGTCACTATCCTCTTCATTCTGAAATCCCACTCAGGACTGAGTGACTTCCAGGGCAGCCTGGTAATGTGTGCATTTTAACGTAGGGTTAATTGTTGCATTATTTGCCTTGGTGATGCTGGTATTTTGACAGAACTATCCCCTGGATATCTTCTGTTCTGTGTAGAAGTGAAATCCCTTAACTTGTCATTCATTCTTCCAGATGCAACAAGAAATCCTTTCTTGTTTTTTTCAGCATCCTCTTTGTGGTAGATCACTGGGAGTTTAGGAGCCCAGATCTATTTATGCTGCTTAAAGATACTGCAGAAAATTTTATTCCTTACTGTTTTGTTGTTGCTGTGAGTACATGCATGGTTTTGTTGGACTCCATTAGCCCTGCAGATCTGTTTCTGAAAGTTTTTGTAGTTATTTGTCTCTCGAGGGCTGAGTCTTTCCCAGAAAGATGACAAGTGATATTTTGGAGATGCCAATTGGAATTGGCTACAGACACTTGAAACAAAAAGCAACATTTGCTTGCTGGATAGTTACCATCTCCTCCCTGTAAGTTCTCTGTGAATGTGGTGAGTTTGTGTTTGTTTGCCTCCATTAATGGATTTGGGGTATTCTAAGATCTTAGAAATAGTGATGGAAATTTTTAGATGCAGCTCTGTAAATGATCCAGTAGAAAGAGCTCAAACTGTTGAGTGCTAGTGGTGCTGTGTTTTTGCTTGTTTTTTTTTTTTTTTTATGTGGATGCATTCATTATGTGGATGCATTCATTAAGTTATGTTCTAAAGAACAGGCAGATGCAAAGTCTGTACTAGTGGGCTAGAACAGAGTAGTTTAACTAACAATTAACAATTAACAATGTTTTGTTGGAGTTGCAAAGAAAGAGTAAACAGCAGGGGCCTCCATATTCAGAGTGTAAGGAAAATAACAATGTGTTTGAATGTAGGATGTATTCAACAGCTGAGTCCTGGGTATTAGTGATAACTGAGTGCAACATTCTCATTCTTTTTAAGAGGGACAGCGTATCAGGTTAGACACATGAAATGCCAGGAAGAGGCAAAACTTTTAAATTACATGATAGCTGACTCCCGTACTTCTGTACAGGTGCATTGATCTCACCTGATGCTATGTTCCATACACTGGTAACTGCCTTATCATGAAGAAAGTACTTAAGGTTGGAAACTTGACCACAAATGTTCCTCCTGGCATTGGTCAAGGAGACTGTCCTTTGGGAGATAAGAATGCTTTCAGAGGCAAGGCAGCAGTCACTAACGGCAAAAGTTGCCAGGCAACTTTTTTCTTTGTTTTGTTTTACATTATACATTTAACTTGAAAGAGCAGTGATCTCTTTATTTCAGATTGGGTTTGCAGTTGGTCAAAGATGTCACAGCTTCCCAAGAAAGGCAAATCCAGCCTCTAGTGTATATCTCTAGTGTACCTCTGCTGTGGTATAATAGGAGCTTCAACCAGACAGTACAAGAATGTCCTCTGTTTGTTTCTTCAGTCTGCTGTTTTCTTTCTGATCTCCCACTCCTCACAGGATTTTTTTTACCTCAGAAAGTTTTAAAATCTGTTTGAGCAGATGATGAGCCAGTTATTCTGTGTGGGGTTTTTTGGGGTTTTTTTTGGTGGTGGTGGTTGGTTTTGTTTTTTCATTTTTCTATGACATCTTGGAAGAGTATATATGTGCATCTCTGCATTCTGGAACTAGTGTCCTCAGTAGTCTGTCAACTGCCAGCTATCAGTCCAAGCAGTAAGTCATGATTTCTCAAGTTACTTTCTCCTTGTGTCCTGGGTTCACCCTGCCCTCCCCCATCTCCTCCTTTTAAACATTCACCTTTTGTTGTTTGGTAGCATAGGTATTTAGCATTACAGCCATTGGTCTTCTTATCTATAATTTCACCTTGAATAGTAGGGTCCTCACACAGTGGCAGATAAGGATATAGATTTTTGGCTTACTAAAATGTTCACAAGAATTCTTATGGGATGAATCTTCATTTGTGAGTACTACAGTAATACTCTGATTAGGACTCTCCTAAGCCAGACAGCTATTTTTGCCTACTTCTAATTAAAAAGCTTTTGGATACTGCAAAAGAAAATTGATTGCCTGGCATGGAGTAGGTTGGGGGGGCTTTTTTTATTTGGTTGGTTGTTCTTTTTCCCAAGTAATTTTCAGGGATTACTTTCATTCATTTAGATGCTTAGTAGAATAACTTCCCTACAACTTGAGCAGCCAGTTTTTAAGTTTGTGGCTGTGTGTGGACTGATCTAACTCTTTTACAGCATCCGTTGAAAACAGAATTGGAGTGAACCTCCAGCAGTCATCCATTTAAAAAATAAATTAGGTAACATGAAGCAAATTGAAGATTTTAAATTTTTTTTTCAAGGAATAACTAAATGCTTTAAGGTTTGTTTTGTTTACCTTGGAATACAATTATGTGTTCTCTTGTCTTTATTAAACAAATTGTGGCACTTGACTTCACATGCCCTTTAAAATGGGACTGACAAGTAGAAATGCCATAGTGTTACCAGTTTCTCTTTTAAACTCATGAAATTTTAAGTGACTTATGTGACTTCAACACCAATAAGTACTGCAAAAAGGTAAGTAGGAAACACAAAGGAATAGAGAAAGTCTGTCTAGTGGGCACAAAAGTTGCCATTTAATTTCTTACTACAAGTACACAAGTTAATAGTATTACAGCTGCTCTGAACAGAACTCTTCCACTTCAAAACCATCTGCTTTACTGGTGTAGCTTGGCTTTTTAGGTATCTCAGCAATTCAAGTAAGGCATTCATTTCTATTACTCATTACAGTGGTGTTCTGTGAGAAATTTTTTTGCATGAGTTATCTGAAATTGTAGTTCGGAGTATAGCTTCAGAAATAACACTTGATGAAACTGAATTCTTGTTGCTTTTTAGATTGCTCCACTCCTTGGGGAAGATCAGGTTACTTGATGTTGGTAGCTGCTTTAATCCATTCCTGAAGTTTGAAGAATTTCTGACAGTTGGTATAGATATTGTTCCAGCTGTTGAGGTATGTAACACTTGCTGAATTTATATTAAGTTTGATTCTCAGATATTTCAGAATTCTTCAAAATGACTGTAAAACAAAGTATGTTTAATACTTCAGTATGCATCCTAAATATCTGTGCTTTTAATAGGCACTGTGGCCTTCCTACTACATCATTTCCTATGAATAGGATGTAAACTGTAGTTGTGGTTTGGTTTAAAAATCTAATTTTCTTTTTTTTTTTTTTTTCCAATAGTTATGCCTTTATAATGCAGTTGTGAATCTTAAAATTGGAACATTTTAGTAGCCATCTTTTAATAGCATTTCACATATGCCTTTGCATCTTAAAAGGTGTAAATAAAAATTGAGTAGGCTTATGCTTAGGCATGAACCTCCCAAGAAGTTCCTTTCGCTCATAGAAGGAAATGATCAGTGACTGTACTTGGTGAGTTTTTCTGGGGAGCTTTAGTAACCAGTAGTGCACTGTAACAGGGCTTTTCTGTTTGTTGCTAGAAATATTACTGAACTAGTGTTAATCCTAAGGACAAATTTATTGTCACTTTTGGGGTAAATTCAGTTTCTCTAGGCAGTAATTCTGCTGTAATCTTACGTTCTTGCTTTTGCTCTTGACCCAACTTATGTGAGTCATAATAGTGTTTATCAACCAAGCAAAACGACAAAGTGTTATGAAAATGAGAAGATAGAAGTAAATTTCTGACAGAAAAAACCTTGACCATTCACACCTTCACCACTTACAGTTTAAAATCAGGCTCTATTAAAAACAGTGGCCTAAGTTGACCCTCTTCAGAGGTGGAAAGATGAGAATTGTACAAATACAGTAACGCCTTTAACTAGGAAGTAGCATTCTCTTATTTGCCGCATTGTGGTTTACATGCTAAATGCGTGGTATTTTGTTGTGGTTACCAGGTGTAGTTTACTAACACCTAATTTATCTTTTTGTGTATGTGCTTAGAATTAATGAAAGATCTTCCTGGAAAAAAAAAGTAGTCCAAGTCTGATAGATTGCCTTTTAAAGCAATTCAATGTTTGTTTCATCTAAAACACAAAGAAACTTTGAGTGGTCTCCATCTTGCCTAATTTGAAGACTAGGCACCAGTTGCCCAAACACAATTTTACAAATACTTAAGAGACTGTAGGACACCTGCATCCGGCTTTTGGGCAAGACGCAGGATGTGAAGGAGACAGATGCCACTGAAGTGGCAGCCTGTGGCATCTAAAATGGTAATATGTGGCAAGTAAATTTCCAGCTAAGATATACAGGGTGTCTACATCTGGGGTTCTAAGTTCCAGTTGCAGTCAGTGAAGATCTATCAAAAATAGTCAGGGTGAAACCTAAACATCTGCTGTTTCATGGTGAGGTGAATTGTGTTCTGACCTCCTGGGCTGTATTGCCTAGCTCACCAGTGACTATAATGGGAGCATAGGCACCTGAAGTTACATGAGCTGAATCTAAGCATTAATTTTTGGGTATGCATAGTTAATATTTTGCTATGTAGGCTATTGTGCTGTTTTCATAAGAAAATTACTTTTGTTCTCATGAAAACCAATTTAAATGTAGTGACCAAAACCGTTACTGGAAGTGTCCCAGAAATGTCACTTCTGTGGAGGAATATGAGTAATCCAGGCCAGACAAAAGAAGAGGAAACTAAGATCAGGGTAAACAGAACAGGTTTCTTCTTGACCTAGTGTTCTTGTTGGCTGTTCCTTCAAACATTCTGCTCATAACACAGATATTCCAGACTGCAATTAGCAGTGGTTATTTTCATAGAGGAGTTTCATTTGTCTACATTAAAAAAAAAAAAAACCCACAACAAAACAAAACCAAACCCCACAGCAACAAACAATAACGCAAAAAGCAAAATTGGACTGAAGAGAGAATCTCCACTTTGGGAAAACACAAATAAAATGTCATACTTTGGCAAAGCATGCAGTACTGGAATTAAAAATTATAATATACAAGTAGGATTGTGTTCTTAAATGTCAGTGGATGCACTGAAATGTGGCTGCTGTTTCAGTGTCCAGGAGGACTTTAACATCAGTTCAAGATTTGTATATCGAGAGTTAAGTAGCAATCTCCACTTTAACTGCATTTTTGTCCTAAACCTGTCTGCAGAGTCGAGGTTCTGCTTGAAGCACGCTTTAGTCCTGAATTCATCTTTAACATGACTTCTACACAACTGTTTCATTTTTCCACTACTCACAAATACTTGCAGTCTAAATTGTTTTTTTAACTGTATATGTATAACCTCAAACTTTTAAAGTCTTCTAAGTGAAGTTAGCATGGTACTGTGAACAATTACTCTTCAAAGCACTTCCTTCTTCTAAAACTTAATAGAGGATATCATGAAATGACTACTGATGATTTCCTGTTCTAAGTATTATAAGCAAGCAGAATATAGCCCTGCAGGTATAATGGTTGCAATTAAAATTTCTCTATTATAGCCACATAATGCAAGTCTTTCTTGATTTTTGCCCATTGGAGGCCAAGATTAAAGCTGCTGAAAAATAAATCACAAATTCTTATCTTTTTTAAACTGACTTTTTCTAATTTACTGCATACTCTCAGAGAATGGGATATCATATAAGCAGGAATAACATTCTCTTCTACTTGGAAACAATTGTGCTTATCGATTGCTTTAGAAATGCCTTTACAGTGGTGTTCTAAAGAGATTTCTGAATATTTGTTCATAAAAATGCTATAAATATTTTTGTGGTATGAAAATGCCGATTTAAGTCCACCTTTCAGATGTGCTCAACAGAATGTTTTGTGTCTGCTTTCATGTTAACTTACCTGGTTAAGTGTCTGTCATTCGCTGCACATTCTCTTGGCATTAATAACAATTTTTGTTGCTATTGTGTCAAAACTTTATGCCTTAATACCATTTTTAAGAGCGAAGTCAGTACCAGGTTTTGATGAATATAAAGTGTCAAAACTTAAATGTAGTGAATAGCATACTGTTATCTTGATTTTTTTTTTTTTTTTTTTGAATGCTCTGTGATTAAAGATGTTAAGAACTCGCTCTTCTGTATGTTGTATTGCGGTGAGCACATGAGTGATCAACAGATGAATTTATAGCCCTGGACTTACTTTGATAATTGCCCAGATGTGTACTGCTACACTTTGCTTTTACAGTAAGGTTAAAACACGAATCTGTATTACTGCTGCCAAGCAGTTTCTAGTGTATATTGCCTTGCCGTAGCTTCTTTGTTTCTGTACTAGTGAGGAATAACACTTTTTTCCCAAGTGACCGAACTTGGGAAAGCTAAGCTTCTTAGATTCTTTTTGGAGAATTGGTGGAAATACGGAGGTATCAGATTTAGTTTCTAAATACTAATTTCAGGTTTATAAAAATCTGTAAAAGGTTTCTAGCATCTGGAGAAACAAAAGCAGTATAGGCTTATCTGACTTCTTAAAGCATTTGTTAGATAGTTGTTTTGATACTTTGTTCTACTTGAGCTAGATTTCTGTTTTATTATTTTAAGTAAGTGCTCTCAATTAACAAATCTCTAGAAAACTACTGCACATAGAAAATTTTGCTTTGCAACTGTGAAAGCTGGCATTGTATGTTAAATTGATATTTTAGATTGTTGGATTTTAACAGGAGGAGGAGTGTTCAACAGGCTTAATATTTCCTCAAGAGAATGGAGAGGTTCTCATTGATTTTTCTGAAAATCTGGATTGTATTTGCTCTTTAAATTAACCTTTATATTTGTTTGGTTTTTTTCATATTCCATCAGAGCGTATACAAATGTGACTTCTTAAATCTTCAAATTCAGCAACCACTCCAACTGGCACAAGATGCTATAGATGCCTTTCTTAAGCAACTGAAAAACCCTATTGATTCTCTACCTGGAGAACTGTTCCATGTCGTTGTTTTCTCACTCCTCCTTTCTTATTTTCCATCACCCTATCAACGATGGATATGCTGCAAGAAGGCACATGAACTTCTCGTATTAAATGGCTTACTGCTTGTAATAACTCCTGATTCATCTCATCAGAATCGCCGGGCTATGATGATGAAAAGCTGGAAAATTGCCATAGAGTCCTTGGGTTTTAAACGCTTCAAGTATTCCAAGTTTTCTCACATGCACCTGATGGCATTTAGGAAGACTTCCCTGCAAACAACAAGTGACTTAGTTAGCAGGAACTACCCAGGAATGTTGTATATCCCACAGGATTTCAACAGCATAGAGGAGGAGGAGTATTCCAACACTTCCTGCTATGTTCGATCAGATACAGAAGATGAACAACTAGCTTATGGTTTTATGGAGCTACCTGATGCTCCTTATGACTCAGACTCTGGAGAAAGCCAGTCTAGTTCAATTCCTTTCTATGAGCTAGAAGATCCTATATTGCTTCTAAGTTAATGTAGTTGTTGAAAGGCCCTTTCAGTCAAACTCTTGCTTAACTGATTTTGCTATACTAACATGGGCTCAACACACAAAAACGGTTTGCATAAAGAAAATGCAAAGGTTTACAGAGTTTGCTATTTTTTTCTACTTTTGAATTTTAAAATTTATTCTTGTATGAAAGTGAAGAAAATACAAGTTTTATGCACATGACTCATGTCATAGCATAAATTGCTGTTACTTTCTTTAGATTTGTATCACTAATTCTTTTCAAGAAAGGTACCATTCTTTTCTTTAGTGCTGTGAAGTGTGAATTCTATTTAATTTGTTAAACGTTGTTTCAATATTTTAACCCAATGTGGTTGAGCTTAAGGCACTGGAGTTGGTGGGCTTCTGAGAAGTATATGTAGGAAGAAATAATTAGCACTTTAACTAAATGTGCAGATAGTTTAAGACACTTGGTTACACGTATCCCTTCGTAATTATGGAGCAAAACTTTTTCCCAGAATTTGTTTCACTCTGAGTAAGCCAGAGATGGAGAAACTATAATGCTTGCACATTTAATTTTGTTTGTTGCAGCCCTCTTGAGGTAAAGCCAAATGGAGGTAACACCCAATACTGGAATATATTCATCCGTAGTTATACATACAGTGTAATTTTGTTGCATAACTAGCAGTTAGATATGAGATTTCTGAAGAGGTTATCCCCCCCAGAGGAGTATGGTACGTCTAGACAGTTATGTTTCACTTGAAAGCTGGAATGTGGTTTTGCACTTTTATGAGTGTACAAGCACAGACATATATCAGTATTTTTCTCCAGTTCTCTTCAAACTGTTTTTTTTTTGGGGGGACTGGGTGGGTTTGTTATGTTTTAAAGTAAATTATTTATGCATTTTTAAAAACAAGTATCTCTTTCTTTAGTTGTCCTTATTTGTAGACCTCCCAAGTTATACAGTAACTACAGACCAATTTTGTAAAAAGGAACATAATTATACAGTTTTTCAAGGATACACATATTTGCACAAAGTTGTGTATTCAGACCACACAAGTGAAGTTAACGTGATTTGTTTGCTTATGTGGACCCCAAAATCTTCTGGATAGCTAAATAAAAACTCCATAGCTGTCTGAAAACTGGTCCTCACTATAAGGAGATGGAACAGAAGTGGTTTACATCTATTAAGTTTTTTAACTTGGGTAATAAATCTGTGAGTTTTTGCAGGAAAAAACAATTATATTCAGTGGTAAACCCAAGGGATTCAGTATTAGCTTAGCTTAGCTTTCCCTCCATCTAAAAATAATGGCCAGAATTTTCAGGTTTGGATGTTAGGCTGTTAAATCTATATGTAAGTGCCTAATAATAAATGATTTGAACTAGGTGCCACATCGGGGTTTTAGACTGACTTCTGCAAAATGGTAGAAAATACTAATACAGAGTTTCAAAGGTGGTTGTGGTAAAATGCACCTTACACTGTATTAACCTACCATATTGTACTTATCATAGAGAGGTTACCAGATAAACTGAAGTTGTAGTGTGGAATTTACAGTGGTTGCTACAAAAAATGAAACTTACTCCTTCCATTGAAGTTTTGCACTGAAAGTGTCACAGTTTGACCTACCTGGTTGGTTTTTTTTTCTTTTATACTGCTTCCTACATAGAGTCATCCCCCATTGGTCCAGTTTACACTCGAAATGTGATCTGGACTGTAATGCTTTATTCTTTAACATATGCTTTTTGTGTTTCTCTCCTTAAATTTAAAGCATTCCCTAATACCTGATTAGATTTGTTACTCAATCTGAATGATATCCTTATATACAAACCAAACAATTCTGATGTATTAAAAAAAGTTTTGACATACAAGCGTTAAGGTTGACCTTTTTTGGTTATTTTTTACAGAGAATACTTCTCTAATGAAATAGACAATGGCTCCAAAATTGGCTCTAAGTCAGTATTTGCATCCAATGCTTTACCACTTCACTTGTCGTTCAAAGCCTTTCTTCTTCCCAGTTAACCACTGACTCCAGCAGTGCTCCTGTTAAAAGCTCAAATGCTGGTGCTATAAATTCAGCTGTTTATGGAAACTTAATCTGTGCATACTTCAAAGTGTACCTAACATTTTAACTGATACTCCTTTTAAAACAAGTTATATACCAGCTAACATATATGTTGGCATTGATTAAATTTTGTGATTCATACAAAAAAGTATTTCAGACCAAGATCTATCCCCTCCAAACAGTTTAAAATATTAACATTTAAAATCTAAGCCTTTTTGACAGGTTGGTGACACCATAGTATTTGTGGTTTAGGGACCTGAAGCTCAAAAACAGCTTGGTTTTTTTTGCTGCTCATTCAAATACCTGAAGGGGGGGTTGGGGGTGTGTGTGTTTAGTTTGGTTTTTTAATTTTTACCTTTTTTACCTTTTTTTTTTTTTTTGGGGGGGGGGGGGTGGGCAATGGGGAGGTAGAAAGTGGGATTTACATAAATCTCTTATCTCCCTGAACAACAAAGTGGTGATAGCAGGAGTTGTTGGATATTTGGCTTTGGTGCAAGAAGAATGTTTCTAGACTATGAAGTATTTGAAAATTATGACTGTGCAAGAGATCTCTTGTTCTTAAGGTGCTGGAGAGGAAAAGGAACGTGTATTTGCATTTCTGTTGTCTTTATGTCACTACCTTTTGTGAACAAAGCACATTTATTAAAAAATACAAAACCTGAATCTTTTTAAAGACTGTTTCTTTGAGGTGGAGATGTCCCTTTTCTTTCCTGTGCAATTGGCTTATGCAGAAATCTAGTGAAACCAATGCATAGTTTTCCTTATTGTCAAGAAAGTAGTTGTGTTTGGGTTAATTTTATAAACTGAATTACAGTACAGATGTTAAATTGGGTACTTCAGTTTCAGCATCCACATCTTGGTTGTGGTCTTTGCTTTACAGAAGGCCTTCTGGAGTTCCTCCAGTTGTACCATGTTTCTTTGCCTGCCCACTTAGAATGCAACCACTTTTTTTAAGACAGTTCCTCTCTTCTCTCTTTACATGTTCTTAATTTCTCTTCTGTCTCCCTGGAATATTTTTGCAGCAGAGTGCTTGTGTTTGTTTGTTGCAAACCCATGGAACTTTAGGCTTGTTGGGTGGTTTTACTGAGTTTTGAAGAGGGAAAAGGATCTTGGAGACAGCTCAGGTTCTGTTGAATCAGTTGTCTGAATAATAAAGACAGCCTGTTGACAGTCAGTTCCTTGGATATCCAGCTGCCGGCAGTCAGCACTAGGGCTTCTTGACTGTGGGAGGGAAAGGGGCTGGTTGGGATGAAGGGATTACAGGAACAAGGGACATAAATGTGTAACAGGCCAGCCCTCTTGGAAGTTCAAAGAACCCCTGTGCAGCTGCTGTCTAAACTTCATTCAAACACCCATCTCCCTGCAAGGGCCAATTCAGAACCTCTCTTTGTAACGGTGTTGTGAAAATAGTGATGGTTAAGGAAGCGTGCCTGCTGTATAAATGCGAGGGAGGTGAAAGCCTTTGTTTTGGAAGCACGCAGGTCAGTCCAGGATCAGGGTCCTGCTAGCCAAGGATCACAGAATGGTTTTGGGTTGGAAGGGACCGTAAAGCTCATCTGGTTCCATAGGCAGAGGCACCATCCACTCAACCAGGTTGCTCAAAGCCCCGCCCAACCTGGCCTTGAACACTGCCAGGGATGGGGCAGCCACGGCTTCTCCAGGTAACCTGTTCCAGGCTGATGTGGGTTCAGTCTGCCTTGCAGTCCTGACTCAAAACACTTTTCTCCCTCTTCCGTGTCCTAAGTACCAGCGGACAGTACTTACCGTTTTGATGATTTTTATTCTTCCTGCCTACCAACCTTTCAGTGGTCTGTGCAGTGTGCCTTCACTGCTGCCCGTCAGCTGCATGCTGCTGAATTAATTCCCCAGAGCACGACAGCTATGGGGCTGGAGCTACCGATAGAACGCTGTTATAGCCCCGCGCTGTCCCGTTCTCCCGGCCCGCCGCGTAAGGTTCCGGCAGCGGCGGCGTTTGAGCCTCGGCGGGGCCCGTACCCGGGCCGCTCGCTCAGCCTCAACATGGCGGCGGCGCTGCGCGAGGGGCGGGAAGTTTCCGGGACGCCTGTTGAGGTGAGTGCAGGCCGGACCGGGCCGCCTCCCGCAGCTGGGGGCCACGGCGGGGTCCGCGGCACCGTCAGGCTGGGGACGGGTCTGCCCTGCGTGGAGCAGGGCCCTGTCACCGCGGCGTGGCGAGGGGAGCCGGGCGGCCTGGCTGGGAAAGCGGGCGGCTGTACAGAGCGGGCTCCCGGGCGGTGCGCGGCGTTGGTCTGGCAGAGCCGCGGCTGGCAGCGCCCGCTCCGCGGGCCGAGCACCGACATGGAGCTTACCGGGCGGGTTAGGCCAGCAGCTGGTGCTTGGGCAGTGGCCTCTCTGTGTCTGACACCGGTAACCCGGAACGTGGGCCCGGCATCAGCATCTGGGAACTACCGGGGTCGGTCACTGAGGTTTAAGCTTAAGGTATTAATTAGCTAAACAAGAGGTTTTGTTTAAAAAAAAAAAAAAAAGGTACATGTTAAACTGGAAGAATAAAGCTGAAGGAAAGTGGATCCAGTATTTTGGATAAACCTCACCTGGACTTGAAATCAGCTGCAAACTACCAAACCGTCTTTGAGTTTTGGTTCTTTTTTTACGTTCTTAGATAAATTAGGGTAAAAACTACTTTGGGAATGGCAGCCCTTTATGTATAGGAAAGCCCTGGGGTAGTTCAGTCTCTAAATCTCTACTTAGGCTCTCGGTTTTGCTTAAAATTGTGTTTGCAATAGCTGACACGTCTTTAAAAATGGGCATACAGATTCCGTTTTGGATCTGAGAGTAGTTAGCTCAGGTATGCAGCTAGGAGGTTGCAATCTAAACATTGAAAGAGCATTAGTTTGAAAACCAAGCAAATACAACACCCTCCCTCCCCCCTACTTTTAACAGTCTAAACTGTCAGTCTTAACAGATAGCTGTGTTTTAAAGAAGAAATCAGATACTGGAACTTTCCATTTAAATTGCCTGAATTGCTGTGTTACGTTTATTTGGTAATAGCTGTGTGATGGGATACATAATCATGAAAACGCTCCTCTTCCTCTTTTCACCAGAAAGTTGACCGTGTGTTTCAGTTAGCACAACACGAATGGTGACCAGCATGGTTTGCTAATTGGCTAGAAGGTGTCTCCAGGAAGCGGAGGTTGCGTTCAGGGTCCGGGCTGTCATGTTGCATATACCTTGTGCTCAAGCAGACGTGGTGCCTTCCTGCCATCGCACCTGGTGCAGCACGTGGGGCAGCAGCAGGGGAGCTTCCCTCTGGTGTTTCTCGTGGTGTGATGGCAGCAAGACTCCCCTTGGAGCTGAGGCCGTCACAGTAGTTTTCCGTCAGGGTGGCTGCTTGCCTGCAGGAGTTTGCTAGTGTAAGGATCCCACCAGAAAATGATTTAGCCACCACAGCAGAATTGTAAAGCAGGCATTAGGCAGGAGCTTCCGCTCTTTGCATATGAGCCAGGTTGTGACCTCTGTGAGGCTGTTGTCTAAATGAATGTTTATGCTGTTAGCCCCTTGACTTGAAGGGGTTCCAGAGAGGCTCAGGAACCAAGATAACAGGATGGCATGGCGGATGTGCTTCAGCGTAGCAGTAGTCATGCCCCAGTGCTGTGGGTTAGCGAGAGGTGAGGAATTGTTCCTCTGTATTCATGGTTTGAACAAGAGATAGCTGCGGGCAGGGAGAGGGCTTGTATAAGAGTTGAAATAAATTGCTCAAGTTGTCTGTAAAGCGAATGTTGATTGTAGCACAAAAACAAGTGAGATTGCAGACAGTGCTATGGTACCTGATATATTGTGGAATGTGATAACAGCTTTGGGCTGTGTTATCTACATAAAGTAGAAACAAATGAAAGGTTGAAAGGAGCAGAGAGTATACCAAGTGAGGAGGAAAATATTGCGGCATCTTGAGCGTGCTGGCTACTCAGAATGTTGTGGTTTAAGCCATGGACAGGACACAGAATTAAGTTCATATGTATAAAACAATAATAATGAGTACTAAGAAAACACATAATTGAAATCCAGAGAACTTTAACTTGAAATGGCATCATGTAATAACTGTTTGCTTTTAAGTACATGGTAAGTATTGTATTTTAATTAAACAGATTTTTAATGTGTAGTTCGATGTTACCAAACTTCAGTAATTTAAACAAAAGTGTTTCTTGGGTCTGGTTTGTCTCTACATCACTTAGGCTGGTTTTACAGTGGGTGTCAGTAAAATCTGCCTAGCCACATTTCTTACAAAATTCCCCTAAAAATACTAGTATCTGTTCCTTTACTATATTAAAAAGGAAAGCACGTTTGTTTTAAGTGGATCTGAGTAGGAGGTGCTTATGTTTTAACTAAAATAAATTGTTTTTTCTTTTGTGGGGGAAAAAAAAAAGTGGTTTGGAGAAGTGAAAGTCATAGAATGGTTGCTCAAATACTGGTTTTAATAATGACCCCAATATGAGTGACCTGTAACAATACACTTTGTTTCTCTTTGTTATATGTTTTTTAATTTAGATAAACTCCTTGGTGAGAAAGGATGTGTCATATTTATGCAGTATAAAATTAAAAGGAATTATTTTGCCATTAAAACGTTTTTCATTCTTCCAGGACTTCAGTGATTCTGGGCTACTGTTACTGAAATGATACTACAGAAGGCAGTGATTGCACTGTGTTTGTTGGAGGAAACCCAAGTATTTACTTTCAGTCAAGTGGGTAAAACCCCCTAACTGCAGTTTACATGTGTAGATCCCTGCGTTACTGTGTTAGTCATTGTCTCTATGCAGCAATGACAAGGCTAGAAGAAGCAAACAGAGAAGTGAACATGCATTCATCAGTCAGATACCTTGGCTATCTTGCCAGAATCAACCTCCTGGTTGCCATTTGCATGGGCCTTTACGTCAGATGGGAAAAAACGTCAGATGCACTGATTTTGGTAATATTTATTCTGGGGCTCTTTGTTCTTGGAATTGCCAGCATACTGTACTACTATTTTTCAATGGAAACAGCAAGTCTGAGTCTTTCTAATCTCTGGTTTGGTTTTTTGCTTGGCCTTCTGTGTTTCCTTAATAATTCTGCATTCAAAAGGGATATGAAAGAAGAAGCTACAAAATACTTGCTCCTCTCCGCCATAGTTTTAAGGATATTATATGCTTTGGTTGAGAGGATTTGTGGTTGTATCCATCATCGACCGACTCTGCTGACACCAGTTGAATTTTTGGAGCTAGTTGGGTTTGCAATTGCCAGCACAACTATGCTGGTAGAAGAATCTGGAAGCATTATTCTGTTGGTCGTAGCTTTGGCCATGTTGATTATTGACTTACGTATGAAGTCTTTCTTGGCAATTCCAAATTTGGCAATTTTTGGAGCCATTGCATCCTTACTCTTTTTTCCATCACTGCAAATCCCCACAAACCCTTTTGCCTTGTCATGTTTCTTTAGCTGCCTGATTTCAAATCCCCTTCTCGACGTTTACTTCAGTGGACTTTCAGTTACTGAACGATGGAAGCCCTACTTATACCGTGGTAAAGTCTGCAGAAGGCTTTCTGTCATCTTAGTTGGAGTCATCGAACTCACCTTTTTCATTCTTGCAGCCTTTAAACTGCGTGATTTGGATCTCTGGTATTTTGTGATACCTGGTTTTTCTATTTTTGGAATTTTCTGGATGATTTGTCATGTGATCTTTTTTATAACTCTTTGGGGATTTCACACAAAACTGAATGACTGCCACAAGGTGTACTATACCCACCATGCAGAAAACAACAGCCTTGACAGAGTTATGGCATCTAAAGGAATGCGTCACTTCTGTTTGATTTCACAGCAGCTAGTATTTTTCAGCCTTGTCGCAACTGCTGTTTTGGGAGCCGTTTGTTGGCAGGTAAATATGATCTCTTTATCTTAATCTCCCTCTTGATAATGCTCCTGAGAATTGTTGGCATCTTAAAATTCCTGTGACATTTGATGGTGTGCTGTGGCTCTGCAATTCAAAGGTGGAGCCTTTGGTTTTACCAGCATATGCTTCACCAGCATGCACTTTGAATTTTAGCGCATCGTGCGGCCTTGGCTGTGACCTGTTAAGGCAATTGGAACTTAACCAGCTTCCTTATGTTGGCAGAATGGGAAGAGTTAGTGCTTCTGGGGCAGAAGTGGTTTGTAAAGTATTATACATTTACCTGCTTATGAAATGATTTTGCTTTTTAATTCATACAATCATAGAATAGTTAGGGTTGGAAAGGACCTTAAGATCATCTGGTTCCAACCCCCCTGCCATGAGCAGGGAGACCTCACACTAAACCATGTCACCCAAGGCTCTGTCCAACATGGCCTTGAACACCACCAGGGATGGAGCATTCACAACTTTCCTGGGCAACCCATTCCAGTGCCTCACCACCCTTACAGTAAAGAACTTCCTCCTTATATCCAATCTAAACTTCCCCTGTTTAAGTTTGAACCCGTTACCCCTTGTGCTATCACTGCAGTCCCTGATGAAGAGTCCCTCCCCAGCATCCTTATAGGCCACCTTCAGATACTGAAAGGCTGCTATGAGGTCTTCACACAGCCTTCTCTAGAACTTGTTTTCAAAGTAAATCAGTGTTGAACTCTAATAATGCTCACTATATTCGGGTTTTTCTTATAGACTGTTTTAATTGAATCAAAGCAACTTCATGTTTTGAGAGTAAATTTATCAATAATTTTCCTTTACATTTAACCATCAGTGTGGAGTTAGAGATCAGCTGATGAACTTGTGAATTGTTGGTATAATTTGTGCTCTATCTGTCTTATTTTCAAATCTGTTTATGCACCACAGGATATGTTCTCTGAAAGACCAGTTCTTAAAATCACACAGTGTTCTTTGACTTTTTTTTTTACATTTCTGAATTAAGGATGATGTATTTTCTTTAGCAGAAAACATACATTTCTCTCAAAATATTTGTTCAGTGCCCAAGTGTGTTGTTGCAGTTGCAGCAGGATGTTTGGTGTCTGTTTTCTTTTTAAGTTGATCTAAAGATAACAGTCATTTTTGTATCCATGCATTTCTTAAATGAATCACATATATGTTTATATAATATATATGAAATATATATTATTTATGACAGATCCAGATTACAGAAGTGCCTCTATAGTGTGGCCAAAACAATTTGCTGTCCAATTCTGCAGATTTTCTTAGATAAAATGACCCAGTGGATGAAAGGTGTTAAAGAACCTGATGGGCAGGAAAAATGACAGTTATTTTGTGAGTTTTTCTGTGTTGGGTTTAGTTTGGTTTTTTGTTGTTGTTGTTTGGCTGGTTTTGTGGGGGTTTTTTGTTTGGGGTTTTTTTGGGGGGAGTTGGGGTGGAGGAGATGTTTTTTACTTGCATGGAGAGCATTAGAGGTTAACAGACAAGTCTTGAGAGGAAAGCTGGGTAATTGTGCTCTTTCTTTGGGAAAGTATCAGCATGCATAGCTCTAGTGTGTGGGCTTGCAGAAAGGACAAAAGGAAGAAACAGAACCAAAAAGAAGTAGAGAAGAAAAATCTCAAAAATGTGTTCATACAAAGTAAAAGTGCTAATGCATCAGAAGAAACGGGGAAGTGGTTTGAGAGACAGAAACAATAAAGATGGGATATCAGCATCCTGTTATTGATCACTTACATACTTTTTCTTCTGAGAATTATGTGATTTATCAAAATGCCAGTCATTAATTTTTATATGCTAGGTAACTTTTTCAGTAAAAGCAATTCTTTTATCATCTCTATCAGATAGTCTTACTAATTCCTCTGCCCTTGCCATCCTTCTTTAATATCCTGGGACACATTAGTTAATTTAAAAACTATGTAATTGTTACTTGAATAGAGGCCCCCCACCTAGTTACACCTAACAAAGCAGTCAAAACAAATGAAGTGTGTAAGTTGTCCAGATAGGCACTGGAGAAGAGGCACTTCTCAGGTGATGCCCAGAGCCTGTCCGCAGAGAGTTAGCCACCAGGCTTGGACAGGATCCCCTGCTGTGGCACTCCACGGGAAGGGCTCGCTCTCTGCATGCTGTCTGTTTAAAGCCCACAGGAGCATCCTTTAGAGCTGCTTCATTATGCAAGCTGTGTGCATAAGCGAGGAGGGTTGGACTCATACACTTGTTACTTTATTCTCTTACACTGACTGATAGTTCATTGTAATTCTTTTCTGTCTCTGTGTTCTGACCCAGATTAACTGCAACTGTTACATGTCTGATAATCTTCAGTCCTTTCTAATTCTGACAAAGTGGAGTTGTGCTGTCGTATGACTTGCTCAGGACCATTCACAAGAAGCAGACTGGCAATATGGCTAAAATCTTAGTATTTATTACTAGCTAATTTCAGTTTCTATCATCCTGTGTGTAAATAAGACAAGGTATTGCTCATCACCTTCGTCTGATAGGTTGTGTATTTGCCTGCTCAGTGGGAGGAGTAATTGTAGTAGCAAAAAGGCATCAGACCAAATACTTTCACTTGTCAGGAAATCCACTTTTTTATTATAATAATTTATTTTTAGTAGATAATTACATTGACATTTATTTTACTATATTTATATGTCTTTCATCATGTATTTATAGTAACGGGTTAGTTTAAGATTATGAATGTAGTTGTCTCCAACTAAAAGAGTTTCTACTTCAGAGCATGTTATGATGTTTGCCTGGCAGATCATTGTGTCTATTTCATCTCTTGTCAGAAAATGAACTACTTTATCAGACCTGGCCGGAACAGAAATTAATAAATGGATGTGTCATTCATCAAAGTGATTGTGGGAAGCTGTGGCCTTTTCTGTATTTTTTCTGGATAGTGTCAGGTTTGAAAATAATTAGAAGCAAGAAAGCAATGATGAATAAGCTCACGGTTTACTCTCTTGCAGATCACTGTTTTTTTTTCTAGAGGTTTAAGGAAACCAGTGGTTTTTCTTCTTTGCAGGAGGACATTCAAGGCCTTAAGACTCAACTTTAGAATCCTTTGCTGGATTTTTGAGTCTGCAGGTTCAGGAAGTCTAACAAGCTCAGCAGTAATGCAACAAACAAGCTTCTTCAGTGAATGTGTACTTTCCTCATGGTGATTTATATGTACTGTAACACTTAAAGAAACAAATCAGCCTGTTAGAGATCACTCTCTACCTTTCCTCTTTGGAAGGTGATGGTTATTGCTGAGTACTTAGTGGGTGGGATTTCAGGGGTTTGTTTGGTTTTGGTTTGTTTTTAAGAAAACTTTGCTGCAGAAAAAAGCGATATCAGTATGTGTTAGAAAGAGATCTTAGGGCTGTCTTAGATACCTTTCAATAAAAATAGCAGCTTAATGTGTATTTGTGGTCAAAAAAGCAAATAAAATATTGGGAACTCTTAGGACTGGAGACATCATTATGCCATTATGTATAAATCTGTAGTGTCGCTATTTTGAATAACTGCAATTCTTACTTGCTATTTTATAGATAAGCAAACAAGCAAAGGTTCAGAGAAGAGCAACAGAATTCATTAAAGACATGGAACAGTTTACATGGAGGGAATGCAGAAACAAGGATACTTCAGTCAGGAAAAAACTGAGTGAGAACATGATGAATATGCAAAATATGTGTGATATGGGAAAAGGTGAACAGTAAGAGACAAAAAATGATCAGTTCCAGTGCAAGAGTTGGAGGGAATCAAGTTGGCAAGAAGCAGGTTGGAGCCAGACAGGTGGGAATCATTCCTCGTACAGCACTGAGTTAGCTCTGGGCCTGTGTATCGTGGCATGCCATATGTGCCAAGCAGTTGTGGAGGATCAGGAGCAAGGTGAGCAAGTTCATGGAGACAAATTCGCTGAGGTTTACATACTACATGGAAACCACATTGGGCTTAGGAAGTCCTTGAGCCACCAGTGGGTGGCGTACTTGGGAAATATGCGCTTGATCTGTCCTTATAGTCTTTCCTAGGCATCCATTTGGCCTTTTTGGAGACCAGACATTCTTCTAGGTGGACCTTTGGTGCAGCCTGATACAACAACTCTTACATTCTTGTATTATGGACATTTTTTTTTTACTTAAATTTTCAACATGGTTTTTCCTACATTCTCTTCTTCAGTCACCAGTTCCTGAAAATGTGTTTGGTCTTTAAAAAATTGTTTAAAACATTTTTTATATGTGTAAGATTAATGGGTTTCAGGCTTTGCAACTTCACTCTGGGATTTATGTAGTCACTTTAGAAACTGCTAATTATATTTGAAATCTGTTAAGTGCCACCTGGAAGGTGAAACATTTTTTATTTATACCTTTCTTCACTCTCAAGATGTGCTGAAAGCTGGTTTAATTATACTGCATTTGATAAGAGAGGTGGCTTGAAATCGCTTGACGGTCTGCCAGTTGACCTCCTATATAATGAATAGAATTGGCTAAAACCTGAGCCTTGGAAAGGTACTTCCTAGCAGCTATAAATAATTAGTTGTAGCATATGAACAGTCTAGCTCAGCTTTGAGTGTTAGGTTGCAGCAGAAATGGAGTGGTGGAGGGGAGGGGTTCTGTATCATGGAAAACTTTGTTACAGGCACATTATATATGCCCTTTTAATATTTTTGATAACTAGCATCTGTGCATCATATTAATCTCCAGTGTGTACAAGGTCAAGACCTAACGAGACAGCTGTCTGCTAATTGGTGGCTAGAAGTATCCCAGTTGATTAAAATTGCCAGAAAAATATCAAACCTCGTTTTATGGAAAGGCTCATAAAGTGAGGTCAATTAACTCACTGTTGCACATGTAGTGGTTTTCTGACTCATGCAGAACTGTTGCGGCTGGATGTCGTGTTAGCCAAGGACCTTTCTTTCAGGGAAGCTTAGCCCTTGTAATAAGCCAGGGGTTGAAAGTCTCTTTTCCTGGAGCTTCGGTATGTGCTTGGCTTGACCTGTGGCTCCTGAAACCAGACTCTGTCTCTGACAGATTAGACTTTAAATGTGAAGAGCAGAATTGACAGGTCTGTCTGAAGCTGGAGGATGAGCTCAGGAAGCATGAGGAGTGTAAAAGTAATTTGTTAAAGCTAATTGCATTAAAAAATGTAGTAACAGCTTTTCAGTGGGGCATGTTTCAGGTGGGACATGGTCTGCTTCTGACAATCCCTGCTTTAGCTGGAGAGGAAAGATACCTTTCCTTGTCGGTAGAAATACATTGACATTTTCTTTGCAAAATGTGCAGGAAGTGTTCTGCTCCTCCTTCACATTTGTGTGAGTAATTTCAGTCAGATGAATAGACTGTAACTCCCAAATAATTTCAGCAATTACTCATGTACTTGTTCATAATTAGGCCCTTGGATGGGACAGGATCCAGCAGAAGTCATGTAAATGACTCAGGCATTGCTTCTTTCAGAAGCCAATAACATGGTGAAAAAATTGCAGATGAAGGTCTTGGAATTTGCAGGCAAAGGTCTTGGAAAGGTTTGGAGCACTCTTTTTCTCAGAAACTGAAAATCAGATTTTGTTAAGTGTTCTATGCTAAGGTAACTGCAGGTTTTCTGAGTTACTGACCAAAGAGAATTATTATCCCTGGAAGACCCGTATTTAATATTACCAAGAGAAAAATGGACTATAGACAGGTAAAGTAATGGAATTAAGAAGTCACAGTACATTATTCTTGGGTTTTAGTGAATTTTATGGGTTAGTAAAATACCAGTATTCATGATATGCTTGAGTATTGGTACTTAAATGGACAGTACAGTTGAATTCAAATTATTGATGGAAGAAAAGGTAGGTTTTGTATGCATGAGCATTTTCTTTTTTGGGGGAGAGTTAGTGATTTTGTATTTTTTATTGTGAAATGATTACTTGGTGTTTCTTGAAAGCTCACTTTATGAAGTCTTAAGTTGAAGATGGTAGCTTCTTTTAGCTTCTCTAAAAGCGAGATTATTTTCTGAATAGTAAGAAGGTTTCTAGGTAACGTGTATTTACTTGCACATACTTTTGTTAACATCACAGATTTAATTACTCTGTTGAATGCAAATCATATATAGGCTTTCTTCTTCATTTTCCCCTTCTTTTCTTCCTGACTTGTATTTTTAATCCCGTCCTTCTCAGACTTCACTTGTCCAGTTTAATTTGGTTTCTTTTTAACCCTGGAGGCCCTGCTGCATCCTTTGGGCCTCTCTCCGTATTTTCTCAAATAGCTGTGCTGCTCCTGCTTCTTTTTCCTCTATGTCTGTCTGGTCATCTTTAGTTCCCCCCTTTCCTCACTAGCAGTTTTACCCCTCCTTGCCAGTGGATATCTGTGCCTTGCTATTTCTTTATGGACTTGTCTCTTCAATTGCTTTTGTAATACCTTTATTCCCTCGTTCCCTACCGTTTCATCTTCTTTTAAGCTGGATCCTAAATGCCCCTTTCTCACTGCTGATCGTTTCTTCTCAGACTTGCCCGCTATCCTGTTTGTTTTTGCTGCCTGTCTTCCTCTCTGCAGTGGGTTCTCAGCCCTACTTGGCTCTCCACCTCTCCACTCCTGTCCTGCGGGCTACATCAGGCTGCCTGCTCCCATCTGCAGTGGCGGCACACCTTGCTGCTGTCACCACCACTTCCAGAGGCCCTGAGGTCATGAAGGGGATCTCTGGTGACAAGACAAGATATTCATTGTTAGTCTGAAGAATCTGATTTATGTGGTAAGCCTGCTGTCAAAATCTCATTAATTTCTGAGCTCAAATTTTTATATTAAAAATATTAGAAATCCGTTTGGTATGCTTTTAAATTGACATCCACTTCTGGGTTTGCTGGGTCAGTGTATGCAGACTAAAGCACAGGCTTTCACATTGTTAGAACAGGAGTTAGGGATAGGAAACACAATGCATCAAATCCATCTGCCAGTGAACATGACGGTTATTTCCTGCATACTGTTTCCTAGATTTTCTCAGTGCTGTTTTGATAGACAGAAATAATGGGTTATTTATTGTTCTCCAGGGGGTATTATTTCATTCAGTAGCTTGTTACAGGACTGTTTCTTCTGGTAGTTAATCACCACTGTAACTTCGCAAGTTTTGTCTGTGTACTTCTTTTTATCTGTAATATATATTGCTTATTCCAAATGAAGAGAATATACCCATCAAATATTTGTAGATGATACTTATCATGTTATGCTTTTTCTCCTGAGCTCCGTCATGAAGCATATACTTCTTTGCATTTGCAGAATCACTGCAGAGGAGCTAAGCAGAAGTGTTTATATTTACTTACGTGTATATAGATATATAAAAATAGGTAAATATTATTCAGCTTGGGTAATGGAAAGCAGGGCAGAATTTTGCTTGGAAATGCAAAGAGGCATCTGTGTAAGCCTCCTCAGTTGTCGTTCTCTTACGTATAATCCCGGGCAGCCTGCTTGTGCAGCGGGTTGGACCAGAGAATTTTCAGAGACCTCTTCCAACCGCAGCCATTCAGTGATTCTGTGATCGTCTTAGCTGACATACATTTAGCAATTTATTTCTGTTTTAAACAGAAGGGCTCTTCTGTAGGTCTTTGTAACTGGCTTCCAACTTAAAATAAGGTTTCATTTTTAGTTTTTTCTTTACCTCCTCCCCTCCCCTTGTTATTTTCATCAGTCACATGTCACTTATGCTCCATTGTTAAATACAGGTCCAGAATTGTTCCACTTCCAACAGTGGTTTACTCTTTGGGACTGGAGTTGTCCTTTCCATGAATTATAAAATTAGTATCTTGGCTGTAAAATACTCCTGAATTCTTCCGGTGTTTTAACAGTTACACTCAACAATAAGCATTGCTTGAAACACTGAAGTGGAAAGATAATACCACCAGTGAATCTTGACGATCTTTTATTGTCTATCATTTCAAGTATCAGAGGCAAGAAGCATGTTGTGGTTTTTTTTTTACTTCTTGTACATCATTTTGTACAGAGAGCACCCTGTGTGTTTCCTAAATATTCATTCAGAAGAAGACAGACAAAGGGAACAAAAAACAAAGACTAAGAGATAAGATGATGTTTCATGTTTTCAGTGGGATTGCTGAGATGGTCCCTGTCTTCTGTTTGCTTTTTGAGCAGTCTTTTTGGAATCAGTGAGCACTTGGGGTAAGGGGTGTATTGCAGGCTGTGATTGCCAGTGCAGTCAAAAACAGAATGAAAATGGATTGAACAGATGAAAGAACAAAATCCCTTTCTGGCTTCGCCTATGCATCCATGGCCATCTGCTTCATTAAGGAGCAGTCATCAAATCTTCTGGATTTAGTAAAGCACTGACAGTCTCCACCTGGCATCTTAGCTGATATCTTAAAAGAGGAACCTATCTTCAGATTTACCGCAACTACTAACTTAATTAGGTACTATTTTTGGTATTTCAAGTTCTCATAGTTTAGGTATTTTAAAATGCCATTTTTGCAGCCCTGAACTAAAATATTTTATTATTTACTGCGGAGCTGCTCTAAACATCATTAATCATTTTTATATTTGCTGGTGATATATTTCTTCCGAATTAAAACTGTTGAAAAAGTGCTGACAACAGGTGCCAGCATCTTAACATTAGATAGATGTCTTTAAATATAAAATATCCATACAAACGTTTTCCTATTTCATAGCGTAAGATGGCCATTAAATGAAGATAAAATTTCAGATGGAGCTGAGTCTTAACACTATAGAGCATATTTCCCATTCCTGTTCAGTATTTGGTACAAACTCAAAGCAAGATGACAGAGCAAGAGGGATCACTGACATGATCCTTACAGTTCTGTGTAGGGTCCTTGTCTCACAAGTACTTGTGAATTTTCGTCACTACCTTCATATTAGTCAGAGTACTTTCAATAGTGAAATGTAGATTTTTATTTAGTAGTCAGAAGTTTGGTGAAAACTGTTAATCTTTGTGATAATCTTAAATTGTGTTATTGCAAAACACAGTGGGCTTGATAACTTTCATGTGTTCTGGGGACTGAGGAAATGCAGGGAGTGCTTAAAACAGCATGGCATTTTATAAGAAAACTTCCACAATAAAATCCATATAAAGTAATAATATAGTAGTATTCTTCAGGATTTTGTGATTCGTGTAGCTTTTATGGGCAGATGTGTTTTTTATTTTGTAATATGGTCACTGTGATCATAGCACTAATGCAATGTAAGAGCAGTTTGATCCAAGAAAAGTCATACTTCTGCCCGGGATTTAGAGAAGGATGAGGTTCTTAGTGACTTCTTTGCCTCAGTCTTCACTGGCAAAGTCTCTGACCGCACCACCCAAGTCTTGGAAGGCGAACGCAGGGACTGTGAGAATGAGGACCCTAGGCCCACTGTAGGAAAGGATCTGGTTCGAGACCATCTTAAAAACCTAAACGTACATAAGTCCATGGGACCTGACGGAATCCATCCGCGGGTCCTGAAGGAGCTGATGAATGAAGTTGCTAAGCCACTGTCCATCATATTTGAAAAATCATGGCAGTCAGGTGAAGTTCCCGACGACTGGAAAAAGTGAAATATAACCCCCATTTTCAAGAAGGGAAAATGGATGACCTGGGGAATGACAGACCAGTCAGTCTCACCTCTGTGCCTGGCAAACTCTTGGAGCAGATTCTCCTGGAAGACATGCTAAGACACATGAAAAACAAGGAGGTGGTTGGGGACAGCCAGCATGGCTTCACTAAGGGGAAATCCTGCCTCACCAATTTGGTGGCCTTCTATGATGGGGCTACGAAACTGATGGACAGGGGCAGAGCAGTTGACGTCATCTATCTGGACTTGTGCAAAGCCTTAGACACTGTCCCACATGACATCCTTGTCTCTAAATTGGAGAGACATCAATTTGATGGGTGGACCACTCGGTGGATAAAGAACTGGCTGGATGGCTGCACGCAAAGAGTTGTGCTCAATGGCTCGATGTCCGGCTGGAGACCGGTAACGAGTGGTGTCCCTCAGGAATGGGTGTTGGGACCGGTCTTGTTCAACATCTTTGTCGGTGACATGGACAGTGGGATTGAGTGCGCCCTCAGCAAGTTTGCCGATGACACCAAGCTGTGTGGTTCGGTTGATACGCCGGAGGGAAGGGATGCCATCCAGAGGGACCTCGACACGCTTGTGAGGTGGGCTGATACCAACCTTATGAAGTTTAACCATGCCAAGTGCAAGGTCCTACACCTGGGTCGGAGCAATCCCAGGCACAGGTTGGGCAAAGAAGAAATTCAGAGCAGCCCTGTGAAGAAGGACTTGGGGGTGTTGGTCAATGAGAAAATGAACATGAGCTGGCTTCAGTGTGCGCTCGCAGCCCAGAAAGCCAACTGTATCCTGGGCTGCATCAAGAGGAGCGTGACCAGCAGGTCGAAGGAGGTGATCCTGCCCCTCTACTCTGCTCTCGTGAGACCTCACTTGGAGTATTGTGTGCAGTTCTGGTGTCCTCAACATCAAAAGGACATGGAACTGTTGGAACAAGTCCAGAGGAGGGCCACGAGGATGATCAGGGGACTGGAGCCCCTCCCGTATGAAGACAGGCTGAGAAAGTTGGGGCTGTTGAGCCTGGAGGAGAGAAGGCTGCGTGGAGACCTCATAGCAGCCTTCCAGTATCTGAAGGGGGCCTACAAGGATGCTGGGGATGGACTCTTCATCAGGGACTGTAGTGACAGGACAAGGGGTAATGGGTTCAAACTGAAACAGGGGAAGTTTAGATTGGATATAAGGAAGAAATTCTTTACTGTTAGGGTGGTGAGGCACTGGAATGGGTTGCCCAAGGAAGTTGTGAATGCTCCATCCCTGGTGGTGTTCAAGGCCGGGTTGGACAGAGCCTTGGGTGACATGGTTTAGTGTGAGGTCTCCCTGCTCATGGCAGGGGGGTTGGAACGTGATGATCTTAAGGTCCTTTCCAACCCTAACTGTTCTATGATTCTATGTGCCAACAAGAACTGAGTTGGTTTAGGTGTAGTTTTTTTCATTATAATTTATTTTCCAAATTATTCATAACTTTGCCCATATGTTAAGCTGAGCTGCCCATCCTCATCAAGTCACTGGTAAACAGTAAGGCAGATTTAAAAAAAAAAATTAATATTGTAGATTTATGCAAAGAGGGTGGATAAAACACAGATGTGGTCAGAGGTCACAGGGCTCTTCTCAAGACAGAAATCTGTACTATAAATTTATTTCCTTTGCTATATAACAAACTTTAATAACTGCACCATGGACATTAAAGATCTTGCTTAATTATAATACTGTTTCTATCTTTCTTAAAATATTCAATGCCTCAGTAAATCCATTCACATAATGTTAAAATAATTAAAATGAATCTGTATTTTTTCTGCCTCTCCCTGACATCTGGCATTTCAGAAGTCCATTTTTATTTTACTAGTCCTAGTGGCTGAGACTTAACTTTTGAAGCCTCTTTTTCTTATTTACAGAAAGCATCTGTGTATCAGTGAGTGTAATCTTTTCCTAACCTGCTTTTTACTTACAAAAGAGGAAAGCTCAATATGGGATATTAGCTGTGTGAATGCTGCAAAGTCCTTTAGTGGATGTCCCTTCTCATCTTCTATTTATGTAGCTGATAAAGAATTGTATTTTTAATTGCAGTAATGTTCATAAATGTTCTCAGAATCATATTTTGTATGATACATAGTATTACACAAAGAATATTTTAAAAACTCTTGGCATTGAAAAGCAAGAATAGTCAAATCTATGTTTTTAACAGCAAGATAGTATGCTGTCATCTGGTGCTAAGTACATAATATTCTGTTTTGTACTTTACTAAGGCTTGACCCTGCAGATATTTACAGATACAGATTTTATGCACTTAAATAATTCCATGGCATTTGATTTTCCTGCTTAAATGGGTAAAGCTAAGGCATCAGGGCTTCTAAACCTATGTTCTGTGCTGTTAGTGTTTTCAAGTATGTTCCCCTCAGAAGAGTGATCCCTGCTTATCAGCCACCTTCTTCCCAAGCCATTCATTCCTCCTTAGAGTACTTCATCTTGTAATATGTGGAAAAATAAGTTTACATTATGTATAATAACTTGCATGTTTCAGGATGTGATCAAACACGGGGACTTACTTATAAAACAGACAGGAAGGATTTTCCATGCAGTACCTAAATCTTCCTGTTTTCTTTTTAGCCAACCAATGGGATCTTCATGAGTGTATTTCTCATCGTTTTACCTCTGGAGTCCATGGCTCATGGGCTTTTCCATGAGCTGGGAAACTGCCTGGGAGGAACGTGTGTCGGGTATGCTGTTGTGATTCCCACCAGCTTTTGCAGGTATTGTTACCATGTATTTCAGCTTTGCAGTGGTGTAAGGGTACTGTCAGCTGCTAGAGGCAATGAAGTGCTGTTGCTTGTATTTTTCAATAGTTAAATACAAATTTAAATAATAGGAAGATTTTGTATTTTTCCTTTTCCTCACTTTCAAAAAAAAATGAGAAACTCCAAATCCACCTTTTTATATGTGTTTAATTTGCTTTCAGAAAGCTGGTGAAGGCTTTACACACCAATCATGAGTAGGCAGATTTCAGTCAGTCTTTCATGCAAAGGAGGATTGGGGCATTTGACTGAGTGCAGGTATTTTACATGAGGAGATTTAATAAGCCAAATAGATGAGTTCAAAACAATTTTGAATTCTATTAAATGAGATGGTGTCTACCTTTAAAAGACATTGAAATTAGATTTGTGAGTGGGCTACATATCAGTTATTGGTATTGTGAATTTACAGATGATTTTTGTTCCAATATAAATGTTGCCTTATGAGAAATGACTGGGGTGGAGGGATTGTACTGTTCTTATTTGCCCATTTGTGTGGGGTTTTTATAAGCCTTAAACTTTCAAATGTTACGTTAGCCATATAATTAAAATTGCTTATACACTTTTTTGTAAACAATAAACAAGAACTACGTGAGTTATCTGTTTGATTTACAAAAGAAACAGAATAGTAACTTGAAATCAGAGGTTTAAAAATAGAACTGCCCAATTAATAAAAACTGCCCAGCTTTAGTATGTGTAATAGGTTCAGTGGGTAGGGGAAAAAAAATAACAGGCAAAGAAACAGAAGGTTGCATGCTCATTTCAGATCAGTGTATCTTAAATAGTGTGAAATAGTGTAAAAACAGTTTCTCTGATCATTCAGCTTGGAAATCAAAAAAATTCATGTACTCAATTATTGTTGGGGGTTATAAGTATACATTGCAATATAAATTTGTTTGATTGTTTCTATGGCAACAGTTTAATTCCTTCATTACATCATAATATTCTGGCTCTGGCAGTTCCCTCGCATTTTTGAGTGAAGTGACATACTCCTGAGCAACTGTTTAGGTCCTCACAGCACTGAACTTCCTTATTAACAAAGCTTGACTCTCTCGATGAGGCTTCACTTGCTGAGATAAAACAGTAATGATAATGTATTCAGTATAGCTGTAGTAGTGGAACATTAGGCTTCCTGAAAGCACTAGACGGCTGAGGAGGTGCAAAATTTAATTGGCTAGACCAATAAAGGAAGCAGGTAGCTTTACACACTGACTTGCAAACAAAATACATGAAGAATACATAGGTACATGCATATCTATAGAAAACAGAAGTCATATTTTGCATTGGTAGAGTAAGTGCATCTCCTTATTTTCACCCACAAAACCTCTCCATGTCTGTAACTGAGCATAAATCAGGTCAGTTTCGGATGGCTGTCAGTCATGCTTTTTATCGTTACCATTGGCTGAAGCGTGATGAATGTATTTCTTTTTCTGAAAACACATCCTGAAGAGCACTCCCATAACTGCGTGTCTTGCAAGACCAGATCTCTTATTTTCATGATTAGTGAGTACTTATGTAGAACTTAAAAAAAAGGGGGGGGGGGGAAGTGCTTGTGTATTTTTATATATTTTTAAAGATATAAAATATATTTTCTATATTGTTATATAGAATATATATATATAAGTGCAAATAAAATGCATTTTGGAACCCAGGTACTCTTTTGTTATACATGCATATTCATAGACACATACACATCTATATATTTGTTTCAGGTCTAGTTTGTAATTTTCTTAGAACTTTCATTTTCTAAGCTGTGAATAACATTATCTGAAATGCATTTCTGATGCTGAAAGATCATCTGAACAACACACACAAGTAGGAACTGCTGTGTTTGTGTGAACACCATGTTGAATAAAAGCTAGTTTAGAACAGAGTAAAATTAGTTCAAAATATCTGAGCAAATGTGTAGCTGGATCTCTCTTTAGTCTATTATTAGAAACTAGTTTGCAGGTTTTGTGAAAATTAGCACTCATTCTCCCTGTGCTTTTTTCCAGTCGTATGTGAAAAAGTGCCTGTCTGAAGGGAATGCTCTCCCAGTGGAACTTTATCGCATTGTTGAAGCATACCTAGAGTGTTCATGTCCCAGCTCTTGTCTCTCTCCCTCTGTCTCTCAGCTGCAGGAATAGCATGGGGTTTAGTAAGAACTGTACTTTGAATGAAGAAGTGTGACAGAAGGGAGGGGGAGATAGTGGTCCCTCAGTCAAATACAGTGTTTTGAATTGTTTATAAACTGTACATGTCAAGTGAAATTGAATTTAGAACAGTGCTACTTCATATCAGCAAAAATGTGCACAGGGAGAAAAAATCACCAATTGCTAAAAGTCCACTAAGCATGAAATAATTACAGATAATAATCATAGCTGGTTTTCTTCTCTTTAGTCCTGATGGCCAACCAACTCTTCTTCCACCTGAGCATGTACAAGAGTTAAATCTGAGGTCTACTGGCATGCTTAATGCCATCCAAAGATTTTTTGCATATCACATGATTGAGACATATGGTTGTGACTACTCTACAAGTGGACTGACCTTTGATACCCTTCACTCCAAGATCAAGTCTTTTCTTGAGCTTCGGACATCAGATGGACCCAGACATGATACCTACATTTTATACTACAGCGGTCACTCACATGGCACTGGCGAATGGGCCTTGGCAGGTAACTCATTTGTGGATTTTTTTTTTATTACTAGTTTTGATATTGATAAACTTCCCAAATCACTTAGTTTGCTCTGTGAAAAATCATACTGTATTGCAGAATTTTGAAGTTTTGGTCACATTTATTATCTGATAATCCAGAATGGCAAAAGAAACCACCAGTCTTCGGAGAACAGGTAGTTCATGAACGTCTGTGTTATTTTAGTATTGAGTCACTTTGTTAAAAATCCTTTTGCAGCTAACTAATCATAGAATCATAGAATAGTTAGGGTTGGAAAGGACCTTAAGATCATCTGGTTCCAACCCCCCTGCCATGAGCAGGGAGACCTCACACTAAACTATGTCACCCAAGGCTCTGTCCAACATGGCCTTGAACACCACCAGGGGTGGAGCACTCACAACCTCCCTGGGCAACCCATTCCAGTGCCTCACCACCCTTACAGTAAAGAACTTCCTCCTTATATCCAATCTAAACTTCCCCTGTTTAAGTTTGAACCCGTTACCCCTTGTGCTATCACTACAGTCCCTGAAGAATAGTCCCTCCCCAGCATAATCTTACACTTTTTCTCAAAATTGTCTAAATACTGTTGACTCCAAATGTATGCTTACAAGTTTAAAGTTGATTTCATACTCCCCTTACAATTCAACAAGTTAACTTTAAAGATCACTTTTTTCTAGAAAATTGGTAGTGACCCTCCTGCTCTAAAAACACATTTAGAGAACTAGATTGATTGCCTAGCAAACTTGTGGATGCCCCATCCCTGGAAGTGTTCAGAGCCAGGTTGGATGGGGGTTTGATCAACCTGAATGGTTGAAGGTTAAGGGTTCACCTTCTTAACCAGAAGGTGTTCCTGCCCATGGCAAGCGTTTGGAACTAGGTGGTCTTTACCATCCCTTCCAACCCAAACCATTCTATGATTCTGTGATTTCTTTTGTATTTTGAGGAATATTCGTTCTCTGTAATGAGCAAGCGTAGTCTCTCCTCATTCCCTGGACGTGACAGAGTGAGTTATACAGTGTTCTGTGTCACAGTGTCAGTTAAGCTGTCATGAGGGTACGCTGTACTTTTTGTAAAAGATTCAGTAAAAGAAATAGGAGGCAAGTACACAATCCACACTAGAAAAGCAGGTCTTAACACCTACAGCAAACCTTGTATTGTGAAAACAGCTATGATTTGCTGACATCCTAGAGGTTGGGAGTCACTGTGGGTGCAGACTACAGACCCCTATGTAAAGGGCCAGTTTAAGTCTCGTCATGGCATAGACTTCATCATTTCCACTTTTCTTGTTCCATTTTTAATCTGTCTGTATAATGGGCAATTCTCTCTCAGCTGTACTCTTTGGTAAACCTGCTGAAGTTCTCACATCATGGGTAGCTATAGCCTTACTTTCCTGCTGTATGGAACCAGGCTTCTGAAGGTGCATGCAAAAAGTGAATCTTGAAAATCTGCAACATTTTTCTTCTTGGGGCAGAATTAATTCTCTTGGATAGTGCTCTGCCTGCAAGCTCCTGGCTGTTTGTCAGCAGTCTCTCTCCAGGCATGTGTGCTCTTCAATAGTGTAGACAGATATTAGCTTTCATGTGGTCATGCTGAGGTGTTCAGGTGCAGGTCAGTTTTCACCTGGAGACCATATACCTAGCAGCAAAACTCTGCCTCCCACCCATGCTGGCAGCATAGATACCGTTAGCTTTCTAGCATATATAGAGCCAAATGTTGCTGCAGAAATTGAACAGCTTCCAGACCAGTCCTGGCTTATGTCTGTCCTGCCTGCAGTGTGACAGGTCTCTGTGTACCTGCTCAGGTAACTGTAGCCTAAGATAAATTCTGTCTTCACTTTTAGAGTAAGGGCTGAAGTAACCATTAAAAGAAAGTTTCTGTAGTAAAATATGCAGTATGTAAATGCAGTGCTGGTCAGCTTTCTCACAAAGCTCATTTTCAGGTCTCTGTCCAAGCACATCTTCAGCTTCTACTTCAAGATATGTATAGTTGCGTAAAGGAGAGGAAGAGGTAGCTGTCACGTCACATGCCTTGGATCCTTTTTTGTGATTAATTTTAGATAAACCACGGTACTCCTTCCAGATAGCACTGCTTCTGAATGTAACTTGAAGTGTAAACTGAAAAGATGACTTCTGGCTGATTGTGTGATTGTACTGCGTATATTGGACAGTGGCATTCTGTGACAGATGGAACATTTGATCATCAGCTCACATAATGTGTACTGTCCTCTGACCTCTGGAGAGGATAAAGAGAGGTGGAAACAATGAAATAAAACATTTGGATCTAATAGAAGTAGTGTCTCATTGCCCGCTTATGTCATGATACGGCACAGCAGTAGCAGTGTAGGCTTTGCATTGTAATAATGTCTTTTAAATGAAGCTTGCTGGATTTATTTGTTCACTAATGATGTTTCTCTGTTGTTGGAAGCTGGGATGTACCACGGTGGGGTATAAAAAAGCTGTTAACTAGTCATTGCATGAAGTATGAGCAATCAAACGACCTGGGAGGTCATATTCTCTGAGTGAAGGCAAAGGCAAGAGCTGGACTAATGAAGCTTTATCTCTGTTGCTGAAACTGTCAGCTTAACTGATTGCAAAACCTGTCAAAGAGCCAGATGTGGCCAGGCACATGGATTTCTTACACAGCTTGGTGCATAAACCTTGTCCTGGCTGATAAGTGCATGTGTTTATGATCACTAGGGTTAGAAGCTGAGCATGTGTGCATAAAGGATGAGATGGTTTTCTTTGGGTAGTTCTATCCAGTACCGTTTAAAATCACCTGCACTGCTACATACACTAAAATAAAATTTATTTATAAGTCTTTTAAACGTGAATAAATAAAGACATTTTGCTGCTAATTGACACAGAAAGCTTACCTAGAAAAGGGAAAATGCTTCTACAGAAATCTCTGCTGTAAATAACTACAGCAATTTGGGGATCATGTACCAAGACAAGTCGTTACTGTAGGTTTTTATATTAAGATTCTCCTTGGTACTAAATTTTTCAATTTTTTGAGAAAGTTGTTGCCCTTCAATTTTGCTTTTACTTTAACTGCAATAGCATGCTAATGTGAAGCACTTTTTGTCACCACTTACAGGTAGAAATGTAGGTGCTGAAATACGCAGTTATTCCATTTGAGATTCATCTGTGCTGTTAAATTCCTACTAACAAGATTTTAAACACTGCTAAATGTACTTACATTCCACAGTGAAAATCACTATGGAATTAAAATGCAGTTATTTAAAATCACATTTTTCTCCCTTTTTTCTAAAAGTCATACTTTTTTTAAATTTGACATTTTCAAACTAGAGTGTTTTCATTGTAAATCTGTATCATATCTCCAAATTGCCAAAGCTCTTCACATTAATAGTCACTACAGAGCCAGTGGAGATTTATCCACTTGTTTGCAAGATGTTTTCCTTACGCAATTGAGTAAGTAGTCTGTTTTTCAAAGCTACATAGATCCTGCAGTATCCATTACACTTAAGCAGAAGTATATTTGTCCCCACTATAGGTAACTTGGTTTAATTACAGTCTGATCTTCCAGAGCATTGTCGGAGCAAGAGCTGAGATGGAACATGAGAAGTTGGATGCTCTAGTTGCAAGTGTTTTCTGAGCTGACAGGAAATAAATATTGTGGAAAAAAGTCCTATGAGGTTTTTATTTCATTGAGCTATAAATCCATACCAGTTTTAATTTTCTTGAAGCTCTGAAGACAACTGTGTCTGTAAAGTCTCTCCATTTCTGGTCATGTGAATTTTTCAAGTCAAACCAGTGGTTGTGCCTGTAGGTGGCTTTCTTGTTGTGCTTCAAAACTGTTAGCATGCATTGTGTTCAAAAGTCCTCTCTTTTCCTTAAAAGAGGAGTCCTTTTTAACATTAATAAAAACATATTAAAAGGGGCTTTTTTCTCTTCTTAAAATTATTAATAATAATACAAAAATAAACTATTTCTGGTTTTCTCTTCTTGTTTAGCTATTTCCACATTCCTCCAATAGGCTGCAATTTCTTATCCTCTGTGAGGAAATTCCTTTTTTTTTTAATCAAGGGTGAGTTAATGCCCTCATCTGCCACGGCAAGTCAGGTGGAATCAGTTAGTACCTCCCTGGAGATCTGCAACATCTGCAGATGGGGAGGATTAGCTGAAAACTTCTGTTATATCTGTCCAGGTTGTTAAAATATCCACAGTCAAAATTGTAGAGAGGGTTCTGTTTCTTTGTCCTAATATGAAATCTTTTTTCCCATGTGGCAGGGGGTGATGCTTTACGACTGGACACACTGTTGGACTGGTGGAGAGAAAAGAACGGTGCTTTCTGTTCTCGACTCATCATTGTTTTAGACTGTGAGAACTCTCAGCCTTGGGTTAAACAAGTAAGAAAAGTAAATGACCAGTATATTGCTGTGCAAGGAGCAGAAATGGCCAGAGTTGTAGACATCGAGGAAGCAGACCCTCCACAGCTTGGTGACTTCACCAAGCAATGGGTTGAGTACAACTGTAATCCTGACAGCAACATCAGCTGGTCTGAAAAGGGACGTACAGTGAAAGCAGTGTATGGTGTGTCAAAACACTGGAGTGACTACACTTTGCATTTGCCAACAGGAAGCGATGTTGCCAAACACTGGATGATATACTTCCCACGCATCACCTACCCCTTAGTACATTTGGCAAACTGGTTTTGTGGTCTCAATCTGTTCTGGGTCTGTAAAGCGTGCTTTAGGTGCTTGAAAAGACTGAAAATGAGCTGGTTTCTTCCCACAGTGCTGGACACCGGACAGGGTTTCAAACTTGTCAAATCCTAATTAGCAACCAAAGAGAAAATAAAGTGAGAGCTCTGGGAACTTTCTCACTCTACTGTACTTACAACTTTTTATATGAGTATTTTTCTCTGAAAAAGTCTGCTACGCTCACTTTACTCAGCTCTTTGAGCAGCTACAGTATATGCAACAGTTAGAAACTGCAGTCTTAAACAGAAGGGGGTCAGACTGAGGTGTTTGATTTTTGTTGCTGGTGTGTATGTACATACATAAGAGACTTATTTAATATGACCATGCATTTTGGAGACAGTTCACATGTTCGTAGATGTTACTTAAAGCAGCCTGTGTTCAGAGTTATCAGTTTGATGGACAACAGCTCCTGTGAATGTTACAGCATGCTTTTTTGTCATTTATATCCACTGTAAGGTTCAAATACAGGAAAGGAACCAAGCTAATACTCAAATCAATTTATATGTCCTTGAAATTAGATGGTGCAATCAAGGGTATTATAAAACAGCACTGAGCCAAAAAAAAGAGAAGAATGAATAGCCATTTAGGTAAGTAGCTACCAAGAATCTTTAGTTTTATTTGCCTTTACACCTTTAGCCCCTGCCTCAGTTCTCTGCTGCATCTGTGGAAATTTACCACAGAAAAAAAGGAAATTGGACAGTCCTCTGGTGATGTTCAGGCAGTGCTGGGACAATGTTTGCTGAAGTGCAGTTTCAGAAACTTTTCAGTTCTACTTTCAAAGTTCAGTATCTTGCTGGTGAGCTTTCTTTATTATTTTTCTTCTAATATTCCTAGTAGTTATTTCATATGTGGAATAAAAAGTGCACTGAGAGTTTTTCCTTCACCTGTTAAGGTGGTTCTGGCTTTTCCTTCCTGGGCTGTGATTAGTTTGTGTTTTGAAAAGCTACCCTGAAAAAAGCTAAAAACAAAAAAAACCCAAGGAGTTTAACAAAGAAAATAGTCCGTAGGTTAAAAATGGAAATGCAGATGTTGCCTCGCTTCCATGCTTATTTGAAGTCTCTGCTGTGCCTAAGACCTTGACTCTGTAAAATGCTGACTACACGATTTGACTGATGAGTTCATTATCTATTAAAACCATGAACAAAGTTTATCAAGAGTGTATTATGCCCTTAGGACAGGAGGGAATCCTGAGCATTCCTCAACTCTTTTCTCCCAGCCAAAAGGTCCTAATTTTAATCCTTCTATTTACAGAGCTGGATGGAACTTGAGAAATCTTGTCTCAGCCTTTCCTCTTCAGTCAGAGAAGCTGCATAGGATTCTGGTCTCATTTTCTCAGTTACAGAAAATAAGGAGTGAAACAAGCAGCTAAGTCAGTACAGTTTGTGCATATGTATGTGCAATCCAGTATAGCTAGAGTTTACTTTACATTTCCATCAGTATTTTAGTAAAAATGTTAGGCATTAGCTGATAGGGGTCTAAATTACAACTTGTTATTATTTTTGTATTTAAATATATTAAAATACTTTAGGAGCTCTTCCAGACTTCACCATCAAGAGTTTTTCTAATTCCATTTGAACCTTTTAGCCAGCTAAGTTAAAGAATCTTCTAGCACTGATAATGTTAGTAACTCCTGAAAATAAAAGGTGCGATTAAATTGAGATCTGCAATAGCCAGAGTAATTTGCACCCACCAACTTAAAAAATGGTGGTTTTGTAGGATTTACAAGTGACAGCCGCTAAGTTTCTTCATTAGTGTGTATTACACGACTTTGTTTAGCAAGATACCATCCGCTGTCCCTCTTTGTCTTTCTCCGTTCCCTTCAATAAAGTGAAAAGGGGATTGAGAGATTAGAGAGATGTCCTAGCAAGGCTCAGTTCCATTGGGTCTTCTCTAAATAAATGCTGTGATTGCAGCTTGTCCTGGATTCAGGAGGTGGCTGTTCTCAGTAAGGACAGAGGGTACTCGCACTGTCTAACTTCAGGTATCAAACTTGACTTCCTAATGTGGGAGCCTGAGATAGGAGTCATCTCATTTAAATTCAGATGTCTGAAAGCTAGACATCTGAATCCATGCTTAGTACCAGAAGTGCTCTACTGCTCATTAACAAAGAGAAGTATTTCAAGAGGATGACTCATTTTATCTCTGTTTTAGAAATAATTTTCCTGTGGTTTTGCCTGTTAGATTTGTTTTGGTTTTGCTTTCATATCCCAAAGGTCAAGCATATAAGTCCCTTATGTCTGTTGAATAACCTTAGAGCACTTCTGTTCCAAGTTATCCTCTGGAGCCTGGGCTGGGTACACAGGCTCCTTGTTCAAGCACATAAATTGAGTACTTGAAGTCCGGCTGAATGAGCATCCATTGGGTTGCAGGAGAGCCACATTGTCTCCTCTGCGGAAGTCATTTTCAGTCATTTTTGGTCAACAGCCCTTGAGTATAGAGAAAAAAATATTACATAAAGGCAATAATTTGGATTGTAAAATCACTGTTAGTTTGGCTGCTATTGCAGGAAAAGTTCATCACATAAACAGTTCCAACTGGACAACTAGAAATTTTTAGCAGAGTCCCCGTAAAGCAGCACCATAATACCTGATAGTCACCCTGGGGACATTTGAAAGTCAAGATTGGCCTCAGATCAATCAGAACACACCCTGCTAATTATAATGGGTAAATCTTACTCTGTACCTGATACTGCTATGTTTTTATGGCCATTATCAGTATCTTTCTTTTTGCACATCAAGGGGAACACGAGAAGTGTGGGACTCCTGACCTGTCCTGGGATGGGGAGCAGTGGCTGCTCTACAGTGCACCCATGGGCCTAGGTTTGGGCAGGACGAAATCAACAGTTGATGCTGATCGTTTGTCTCTGTTTATTAAATGGTTTGCAGCTTGCTCATGAGTTTCCCTTTATTTTGTAAAGACTGAAAGTTAGATAGAGCCAGCTAAAAATACAGCAGAAAGATTATTTGCAAAACTAGTCACATGTTTGCAGATTTGTTCCCGTTTTCTCAATTAAAGAACTCGTTTTCTGAATTTGAAATAGTTTCAATGTGTGCTGAAGGGTTCCTACTTTTAATCTGTTATTTTTTTAAACAGCAAAGGCATGGTGAAAATGCTAATTTAAACTAAAAGAAATGTTTACAGTGATTTAAACTATGAGGCCTTTTTGGACAAAGAGACTGTCTTGTGTGTTTCGAAACACAAAAAAGCCCAGGGCTGTGGAACGATGAGCCTCAGGAATTCAACAGCACTAATTCCCTACTCTTACATTGACTAGTATCAAGGCATCCTACTGTGACCCATGTTCCCACATGGAGTTTTTCTCCATCTCCAGGCGCTCACGCACCTCTGGGGGCCTCTGCCCAGCCCTGGGCACTGCCTGAGGAACAACGCACCAGGAGCTCCTAATCCTAGTGAGGAGTGGGGAGTTATCCCTCTGCTGTTCCCTGTATGAAGTACAGGGCAACACCTGAAAGAAATTTAAATCTAATTCCAAAGAATGTTACACCTGCTATCAGTTACATGCATGTTGTTTAGTGGTAACATGCTTACAGATTGTCTGGATGGAGAAAATGTGAACTTCTTTGAGAGGCTTGTCTCTGTACTGTATATTCAGATATATTGTTGCAAAGGTTGTTATAAATTTATACCACAGTAGTAATTTTATGTTGACTTTGTTTCATTTACCTTCTCTATATTGTCAGCCTTGCTAAAACGTGCAACTGCACTGAGTCCTACAAATGTAAGTCTTTGAAAGGAATTCAAATTGCAAATTCACAGCAGTATTTTTCTCTGAACAAGTATTGGGGGAAAAAAGCCATTCTTCTTCATCTTTGCACTGCCAGAGTTACATATTTGCAGTTCCTTATGCTTTTGTTTGCTTTGTGATTGTTGTTGTCCAACTTTCATTTTAAAGTTTTTCCCAGAAATTATGTCTTCACCTTTATGAAGTTTTCCCTTTATTTTACAAAGCCATAACTAATGCTACACTGGTTGAAAAGCACTTTGGTTGCCAGCAGTAGACAATGTAACTGGGTTAATTTTCTTCTTCATAAATATCTTTCTGTGGGAGGGCTTTTACTGGATGTACTGATTTTAGATCTGTAAACAGGGAGGGTTTTGTGTGTATTTGTGATACCACTTAAATATATTTTGCTGGTTTGGATGCTCATTTCCATTTCATGTTTTTGTTTATGCCTTGATCACTTCCCAAATTTCTGTGCTTCCTCTTGAATTCCATGGGTCTTTTCAGTACAGCTTGTTTCAGAGGGTTTTTTTAGCTACAAATTGCAACAGAGTTTGCTAAAAATAAGGAGTATTTATAGTTTAACAATTTAATAGAAATGAGAAATACTAGCTTAAATTATTAATACCTTTCATCGTGTCATTTCTTTATCACTTTGTCAACAAGCTAGAAAAAAATATTGTTTATACTTTGAGACGTTGTTTTAGAGAGACTTAATTGAAGACTTCATATATGTAAGTATTATTATGTGGTCAAACTTGTGTTCTCCAGTAAGATCAAGTTATGGGAGGGTTCCTGCCTAAGTGAGACCAAGCCTGGGGGATGAAGCAGGAGGAAGCTTTAGAATAGTAAGCAGGGCAGAACTGCACATCTGCTCCTCTCAAAAACTGCTGAGGAGTTCCTGCAGTCTCTCCCCATGAAACAGTCCTTTACTTTTAAACAAGCCAGGGCTTGTTAAGTGAGGACTTAAGTGGGAAACGAAGGAGAAACAGAGGGCTTAGTGTGACAAGGGGTGACAGGCACGTCAGTGGAAATTCCATGTCCAGATCTGAGGAGAAGGGCACTGCACAATTAGCAATGCCTTTAACACACTGATTAGCTGATTACAGTGAGGATTTAGTGGCACTTTGTTGTTTTTTATGTTTGGGGTTTTTTTTATGAGAAGGAATCCTTTCCAACCCTAACTATCCTATGATTCTGTGATTTCATTTTGACTCATCCCTCTAATTCATGATTGAATCCATTACTTTTGCACTTACTAATCACTGTTCCCTTTTTATTAAATTTCTGTAGATCCTTCTCTTCAATCTCAAATTTAGAGATACCCCTAGCGAGCAGTACTGCTCACCCTCAGTGCTGCCCTGCAGCTATTCTGAGTCTCCTCGAATGGAGCCAGGCAACCCAAGATAGGACTGCATCCATGGCACTGGCTTTGGGGGTTTTGGTCAACATTTTTGGTGACCTAGGAAATAAAAGTCAGTGTAAAAAGCCACATGAATGTTCAAATACTGTTTCTTCGTAGATGCTGTTATATAAATATATATATATTATTGTTGGAAAACAAGTGTAGCATATAATTCAAGCACATTGATTTGAAGCAAGAAGTGCATAAAGGCTTTGATCAGTGTTAGCTCCTGCACCAGCCCTGCACTCAGCTGATTTCCATCAGCTCTTGAATACATTGCCCACTACCACCATGGAGTAAAATACAGATACGCTGTTACTGCTGTGTTTTACTGGAGACTGGAAAGCTGGATCCAGTGAAGACCCTCAGTATTGCAGAGCTCACCTTCAGAGATTCAAATGAGAACAATTTCCTTGAACAACCAGATGCACACCACAGGCATTTGTGAAGGGTTGGTCACCCTGCAAGGCAGCAGTCAGGCTGTTTCGGGTACTGGGTAGAAAGCTGTTCCCAACAGGTACCTGCAGCATGCAGCTGCTTACAGCTAGTGACACAGAAATGAAAATATCACTCCTTGTCAGCACTGAATTATATTCTCTATGTAGTAATTTTATTGCAACTTCATGGTGTAGTGAAACGTTCTGGGCACTTACCTCAGACACCACTGCACGAAGCTAGGGAACTGTCAGTGCTGACTCTGCCAGTGCTGAAGCTGATGGAGAAATGCAGCCAGCTCTGTTGACAGTTCTGTAGTTAATAGCTGCTGAAATAAATCATCATGAACCTGGCTTTGCCATCTCACAAGTGCAAAGCCAGGATACTGTAAGACAGCCTGTGTCGGGAGTGTAAAACAGACAGCTTGGCTTCATGTGCAAGTCAGAGAGAAACAGCCTGATTCAGAGATTGGCAATAGCCAGAAAAGAAGCAGAAGCTTCTTGCAGAAAAATGTTTGCTTTATAAATTGTGTATAAGGTCCCTAGATACCATGATACTGAGTACATTATAAATGCATAAGAGATCCATTAAGAGAGATGGGGAGGGGGAAAAAAATCTGCCAAATTAGGTTTGTATAGCTGAAAGCCCTAAAGATTTATTCTGCCTTGCAAAAGAGCGTAACAATTTTTTTATCCTTAGAGAAAGGTTACTTCTTTACCCAGGAAGGAAAGGGCAGAAGACAAGGAAGAAGGAAAACAAAAAGAAGCAAAGAGGAGAAGTAATCCTATCAAATGGGTCAGATTCAGTGCTGTGGCCAGGAGAACTAGAGAGAGATTTCAGAATTAATCAGTTGTGTTTCTTACAGAGGTGGCCTTTGTGCACTATCAGACTGTCTTATCTCCCAAACCATGGCAGTGCATCCAGACTGCCTACCGAGTGCATCCCACACCAGCTCCCAGACCTTGCCAGGGAAAGCTGTCAGCCTGGCCAGAAACAAGCTGTGGCCCATCCTAACAAACTGACGGGGCAGACGGGCAAGTTTCCACTCTGGGCTCGTGTCCTGGCACCATTTAATTTACTGTTATAAAGATGGCTTCTAAAAAATTATGATTATTACATTTTTAATACAGTGCCTGAAACCAGATAATGCTGTACAGCTACAGATGGCTGAGCAGGGGAGCTTGTAAAGTATGAAGGCAACAGTGAATGTTATGTACCCTCAGGCATGTTCCCACAGCAGTATTTGTGCATGAAACAATTGCCGCAGCACTGAAGAAGGTTCCCTGTCTCTGCCATTGCTGCTGAGGAAGATGGCTCAGACCATTTAAGCCAGGTCTCTGCCCTTGTTTCATTTCTGCTCTCAGGTGAGTTTCCAGCTGCTTCTCTGCATGAGAAAACGTGGCACCTTCCCAGCTGAATCTGAAGCGGGTTTCTAATATCTAAAATTACTCAGCGAAATGAATTGTATAAAGATTGAGCGTATTCTGATTAGAGAGTTGATGAATGCTGACAGAATGCAGTGCTGAGGTATGTGGACTGTAGAAGGGTGAAAAGCGGGGCTGGAAAGGGCGCTAGAAGCCCTATAAAGGAACCACAACCTGCTTGTCTTGCACCCAGAGGTACCACAGGACCACATGATTTAGGGCAAGAAGTCAAATATTTTGTAATTCCTGCTTGTTTGGCATATGTGTATAAAAACAATAAACCTGAGATAACTGCCAGGAAGGATACGGATGACTGACCTACAGCCTACCTCATCTGCAAATATAGAAAGTGCATAATGGGCCAGCACTTGGGAGTTTGCCCATCTGAACAAGCCAGAACAGACCAGTTCCACCCACAGAGAAGAGGAAGTAAGCTTTTGGACCAGCCTGCTCTTGCTGCACGAAAATGTGTACATAAACATCAGCGTGAGCTGTTCGAGTCTTGTAATAGATGTACTGAATCTTCAGGCATCTCCAGTTCTGGGTAGGCAATTTGTCCTGCTGGGGATGCCAGACTTCAAGTGTGGGGCTCCTGGCAATCCACTCCAAAGCTTCTAATGCATGTTACAATACAATTATTATTTAGAGACAGTTTCTGTGAAGGGGCTAAAAACCCCAGAACCCCACCATCTGAAAAGCTGGTACTTCTCTGGAATGCGTTGCTGCGTGTCTGCTGCCCTGTGTCTCTTCTGAGGAAACAGCAAGAGGAATTGTGGCAGCCGGAAAATCGCTACGCACAATTGCACACTGAACTGCTGCCACTGGACAGTTAGCAGCTCCCGCTCGCATGTACTCTGGAGAGAAGATTTGTTGGTCAGTGTGTTATGTCTGATATCAAGGTGCAGCTGGAGGACGGTTACCATACTTCATTTCCTAATTCTTTCCCCAGCTTGTCGCTAAATAACCTTAATTGAGAGTTAGGCTGAGTCCTGCCAGAGGATGTTCCAGGAGCTTACGTGGATTAAAGAGGACTAGGACAGACTCATGGGAGACAGCTGCAGTGCAGGCACTGAGACACAACATTAGTAACCCAAGTTCAGGACCCCTACAAATTGACACGTTCATGTGGCTCATCCCATTTTGGGCCACTGTAAGAAACATGGTTCCAGACTGGATGGGGCTCGGACCAGACCCAACAAGGCTGCTCCCGTTTGATGTTCTCCTCCCCACAAAAGGCCCGCAGCCCTCCTGTCTACCAAGTGAGCAAAACGGTCCCCATGACCAGCACGCTGCTTAGTGGTTGGTGAATGGTGTTGCTGTGTGTCCCCTCATGGCTGACAGAGACTGAGGTAGCTATTTGAGGGTCCCAGGATCTTTAAGATCAGCCACTAAAATACCCCAGAACCATAAACTGTGAAACTATTTTCATCCCTAGGCCCATGGCAGATTAGAGGACAGTCACTGTGTGATGCTGAAAGCCCACGGTTGTGTCAGTGTGCCAATTCAATCTGCAATGTCAAAACTGGAGTAAATATTCAAAATCACCACTTTGAGGAGAGAACTCATTCCCTTTCGCTATCATTTCCCTTCTAGTTACAGTCCCTGCTCTTTCTATTTCCAGCAATCCTAGGATGGTTTTCGTTGTGGTTGTTGCAGTTTCAATGTCTTCAGAATTTATGAGGCACTTGGCTTTAGACCGCAAAAAAGAAGTAAGTCAAAACCAGTCACAAAGCAGTCAGTTCACAGCTCATCCATCTTTCCCTTTTCATTTATTCATTTGGTTGCCTTTCCCACAGCAGAAATCCTCCATTTGAGTGCCATAGCTCAGATACAGCTCCTATTCAAGATACCAGATTGACCCCAAACCCCATTCAGATTAAGCTGTGATGAGAATGGTACCAGAGGGCTGGGGAATAGTCACCAATCTTGCAGGCAGCAGAGTGGAAGCATCCCAGCACTCAGCATGCTGTATCTGCACAGCTCTGGACACCCACCTCAGTGCTTCTGCCATTCCAACTAGCCTACAGTCTGATAAACATTGGTTTATTTACTGGAAAGTCAAAGGGAGACGTAACATACTTCATACCCCCTGATTTCATGGGATACAAAGTAGGACACAGCTCGCGCTTCTCCACCAAATATCGTCCTGCCACCAAAGCAAATCCAGCCCAGCTTTTAGTGTTCTGTTAGGGTTTCCTCAGCAAACAGGAATGGCTCATTCCCTCACCTGAGCTGTTTGCAGCCTCACATGCACTGCACAGGAAGCCGGTGTGTTTGCGGATGCGCAATGCCAGAAACGAGCGGCCCTCCTGAGGAGCCCTGCTGTCATTACCTTCCCTCTGGGAAAAAGGGAGCCAGCCCCAGAGCCTCCACCTGCTGTTGGTGCAGGGTGTGAAAGTGGTCCCTCACACCCAGGATTTCCAGCGTTCAGATACAGGAGGCAAGGCATGCAAGCAGGACTCCAAGGCCACCAGCGAGGCAGGATGCAGCTGATGAACTGCCAGTAACATCAACAGAAAGCCCACTGGCAAATGGGAAGCAGCTTGGGACAGGGAACTGTGGAGTCCATTCTGGAGCTAAACATTCAAGTTAATTTCTGGAGTCTTGTTTCACCATTAAAATGGTATTTTGAAACCATACCAAGGGAAGGGGAAGAAGGCAGGAAGCCCAGTTGGCTCTACAGGCAGGCTGTTGGCACTAACGCTGCAGTCAGAGCAGTTTGCAGAGAACAGGCACAAAGTTCAGATCACTGAGGTGATTTCAGTGCTTACACCTCTTCTTCCCAGAGCCCTGCCTGAACTCTGTACCAGTGCCTGTGTCTATCGTCAATGAAATCCTGGTGTCCCCTCAGCAATGTTTCAGCTTCCGTCTGTAAGCCTGCAGTGCAGAGGGGGCTGTGTAGTGACCCGTCCAACTCAGGGTTACAAGCACCTCTTAGTCCATAAAATTTTGCCCTGTTCATCTCTGTACTGGGTTTGCACAGCAAGTTTTGGTAGAAGGGGGACTACAGGGATGGCTTCTGTGAGAGCCAATGCAGCCGGTTACAAGAGGGACCCGCTGCTGGCTAAGGCTAAGCCCACCTGTGACAGTGGTAGCGTGCCTGGGATAACATAGTTAAGAAGGAAAATGTTGCTGCGCAGGAGCAATTGCAGCCAGAGAGAAACAGCCCTGCAGACATCAAGATCAGTGAAGGAGAGGAAGAGATGCTCCAGGCTCCGGAGCAGAGATTCCCCTGCAGCCCGTGGTGCAGCTCACGGTGAGGCAGCTGTGCCCCTGCAGCCCGTGGAGGTCCATGGTGGAGCAGATCTCCACCTGCAACACATGGAGGACCCCACACTGGGGCAGGGGGTGCCCGGAGGAAGCTGTGATCCCATTGGAAGCCTGCACTGGAGCAGGCTCCTGGCAAGAGCTGTGGCCCAGTGGAAAGAGGAGTCCACACTGGAGCAGTTTTGCTGCAGGACTGGTGACCCCACAGCCTGTTCCTAAAGGGCTGCAGCCCATGGAAGGGACCTCATGCTGGAGCAAGGGAAGAGTGCGAGGAGTCCCCCCTTGAGGAGGAAGGAGCAGCAGCCAACATGTGATAGGTTTCCCCCCTCAGGGTAGTGTGATACCCTTGAGTACAGCCCATCACCTTCCTCTGACCTGCCCCATGCAGTGAAACACCTGTGGGATGAGGACTGGAAAAGACGCCCCACCAGAGACAGTGCACCGCAGGGTGGGAGGTGCTGGTCTGCCGGAGCAGCGGTGGGCAGTGAGCTGGGGCCACCCTGGCTGTGGGGGAATGGCTGTAACACCGAATTGGGGTAAGTAAGAAAATCCCTGTCTCCTTGGTTTATTGGAGCAAGCAGCTGCTTGCCCTTGTGTACCAAAAGCCCCATCCTGTACAGCCTCGTGGTGTTCACAGGAAACCCAGCAGTGAGTATTTACTTACCACCTTTTGTCTCCGGAAAACATGCATGAATGCAAGCACAGGAAGCTGCATTTTAAATGTTAAAATATGCTTTAAAAGCTTCATGTCAGCTACACTTTTCCAAGCTAGAAAAAATGCCTACAGTTTTGAGAGTTGCTTCAGCGCAAGAAGAAATTAAATTACTTACGGGTTTTTTCTGACTTCCCTTCATAAACCACACTCTCCTGAAGTCAAGCACTAATATATTAAAATGTTTTCCATCAGGGGCTTTTTGCACATCAGGAAGAGCTCGTAATCTTGGTTTGAATTGGCATTTGCATATTCAGTTAGTCAAATGCATTTCCTCTTATGATTAAGCATGCTATATAATTGATATTCTTCTTCCCTGTAGTGTGACACAGCATGTGACTCAAAACTTGTCTTCATAAGGGTACTCATGAATTCAAAAGCATAACACATGCAGAAAAGCATATTGCATTCCTGTATGCTCAAGCTAGAGGAAAGTAGCTGCGGTGCTCCATAATTTGGCTTTTTTCAGAGGACTGGATGGCGTCTTTGATCTGAGAGAGAAATATTTGCAAGGAAATACCAATGAAGCCCTTTGCATTTGTAATTCTGTGAGTTTGAGGCATGTTGAGGTAAGTGTATGCATCATGGAATCACTGAATAGTTTGGGTTGGAAGGGACCCTCAAAGCTCATCTAGTCCAACCCCCCTGCAATTAGCAGGGACATCTTTGACTAGATCAGGTTGCTCCTGTATCAACTATATATTCCAATCAGGTTGCATGCATTTCATATAAGGAGGACACCAACCTCAAAGACTGTTTTGGTTCCTTCTTCCTCAATTTGGGGGCTTTGTTTTGTTACTTAAGTACTGAATTGACTTCAGGAAAGAAGCCAAACACATACTTAGTGCGTTGCTCCGAAAATGCACAATCCCGATAGGATTTTTGCCCCATGCAGAGCATGGGCAGGCAGAAGAAAATCCTGTGCTTCATCAAACATTTAAAGAGGCGTCACGTGCCCAGCCGCCATCTGCCTGTATTTAAAGCTCTCTTCTGCCTAACCCAGGCTTTTCAAACTCATCCTAATTGAAAAGAAAGCCCCTGGCAAGTATAAAATTTTAATATTAAGCCACGGGAGACGTCCAGTGAAGGAGAGAAGTTTTTAAAGAGACTGAACCTGAGAGAAAGGGAACTCCTGGAGCAACCACGGGAGGAACTGGAAACCTCAGGAGACAAGGATCCGGATGCTGACCACAGGGTGGGAAGCGGTTCACTGCTGCCATGCTGGGACAGTGTGCAAAGTGTTCTTCACATCCATACGCATACAGGCCCCGAGTGTCACCTGTACATGTTCCTCCACTTCTTAACAAGTCTTAATTTCTCATTCAGCTTCATGTTTCTAACTCTAAAATGATCCATAATACAAGGTAATGTCATTATATTACAAGATAGCTTAATTTGCAAGTTCATTCCATGCCAAGAGCAAGGCAGCAGAGTCTATAATTCCAAATAAAATCTATTTTATGCCAAAATACCCTTGCCAAAGGCCTCTAATGAGCTGGCAGCAAATGGCTTCATGGGAACACCCTACTGTCAGCAGCACTTTCCAGGCCTTACTGATACCTTATGACTCTTTTTTATCCCCATGTGGTTGCTGGTTTGCTCTACCCTTCTCTAAGTAGCAAGCGTGAAGATTTCCTTTCTCAACCACCCTACACATTAAAAAAAGCAGGTCACTTCAGTGTATTGTATTTCAGCTCTGCCATGTCTGGAAATATGAAACATTACTATTAAGTATTTATATAGTGAAGCACTCCTGTCACTGGTGGAGAAAGTAGACATTGTTAGAGTCCAATTCATGGACATCAACAATAGACCTCTCATTCACACACAGACAGGAGGAAAACTTTATGTGGGACTCAATTGCTTCAAGAGCTTACACGAATTATCCTGAAGATTTTGCTCAGCCCAAATGCTCTTTGCCTGTGGAGAAGCTGAAGGCTTCATTTACTGGCCTAGTGGGAGCTGAGGAGGCAAGAGTATTTTAAGACCTCTCTTGACAAATAAGCATGTTCCTCTCAGGAGGAGCCAAAAAATTAGATCAAAGCACTGCCTTCTCTCTATCAATTTAATCGTCATGAGCCAAATTATAAGCTAGTTTCTTTCAGACTCCCGTTAGACGAAGCTTCCCTAAGAAGAAACTGAATAAACTCCAGAAGATATCCCAGTGTCTCTCCCCACTGCCCAGCACACACAACACATCCCTGCAGTGGCAGAAAGTACTGCCTGAGTGCTTTTACACTGCAGGTTGGGTATGTGTTATGCACATTAATTGGTATGTTTTGTACTGTATTGCCTTCCACAGGCACCGATAGCTGAGTATAGCAAAACATTAAACAAATAAAAGGAATTAAAAAAGAGAAACAGCCCAGAAGAGAGCTTACTTATGTGAAGGGCCGGTTAGCACCGAGCTGTGGTTTTCAGGGCTTGCTAACACATCTCCATGACCTCTCTTCTGATGCAGGCAGGCACCTCCGGATGCGCATGGGTCAGACACAATGATCCGCTCCACAGCCTTGCCAACACTCACAGAGCCTTGGGAATGTACTTGACAGCCTGCTCCTTACAGCCTCCGCTCCACTCGTCAACAAGAAGCAGCTTTGCCGACAGCTCCAGCAGATCGTAGATGAGGAGCCAAGGACCTGAGCCCAGTAACAAGTTTTTCTGGATGTCCTTGATGCAGTAAAAGGTTTCAGGACTCAAAAAGGGAGAAAGCATTTCCTTGAATGCGTGGGTTGTGTTTCCTCAGACCTGCCCTGGCTGAAGACCCTCATTGCAAGGCAGACCATGTCTCTAGAGACACAATGAGCAACCAGCAAAGCTGGGGAAGCAGCACACTGGTACCAGATCCTAATCTCTGCAAAAGCCTGTCACCAGCCAGAAACCTCTTGCCTCAGCTCATCAGCTGTTGGGCCTGAGCAGCTTACTTGCTGCTGGTGATGGGACTGTGCTCTGCTGATGCAAAGAAAGTACAGCTGGTGCAGGTGGGACGTGGTATATTTTCAACAGGGTTGAAGTGGTTAAAGAGCCTTGTTTGCTCCTCCTTGCTGTTACGTTATGAGTCTGTCTTTGTTAGTGGAGTCCTTACTCAAAAGTGTGGTTTAGCACAATGATATGTTGGTCAGCATTAATGCACCATGCTGTAAAGCATCTCCTTCTAATGTAATTGGTAGAACTGATGGTCTTTTCTCTGGAGATCCACCTTATCCTCTGCTTTCCTGATCAACAAAGCTTTTCCCTGAATGGCTGTTGAATTAATGTCTAGTTAGGTGCAAGGTGAGGATGAAGTATGAACTTGGAAAACTGAGCAGCAAGTTGCAAGGCTGAAGACTTTCATTTAATAGCCTTTTAGTGTTAAGATTATATACTTCACAACACCGAAGTAGAAATTTGAGCAACTAGAAAGCTACTCTTTCCAGAAGGACATTATGCAGTCAGTGATGAAGGCTGGCAGAGCAGCATTTCTGCTATGACAGAGGGGGCTATTCTTTATTACTAGTGATTTAAAATAAGCTCCAGTGAAGCTGTGACTCTGCTGTCTTCATGCTCTGTGTAATTTTGAATGGCTACCCATGAATGGCTGGTGAGAATTTGAAGACCTACTTCATGACTCTACCATGAAACATTATTTGTCTTTCTTCAATGAAATATAAGTAAAATGAAGCAAGATGCCTGTTCTCTTACAGCTTGGAAGGAAGTTTGTGTTCCTGGGATTTATTAAGCTTGTGCCTGTGATGGTTTTTTCATGCTTTCTTTAATATTGTATGCATATTGCTCTTAAATGTCATGAACATTGCTAGGAAACTTAATATTGTAAACATGGGGTCTGAACAACTCATGAAATGCAACATACAATTCCATGAAAGCCAGGCATGTGTTGTCTTGGAGTCTGCCCAACTCACAACATATGTCACGGATATCTTAATTATTTTCTTATTCACAGGCATCTATATTTTATGAAAGCATCAGGGAGTCTTTTTTAGGCACTTTAAATATTCCAGGGCAGTGGCTGAATGTGAGAGCAGAACTTTGGCTAGAAGTTACATTTTTATAGAACTTGTTTCAGTTACACAGATGTAAAATACTTCTTCAGTAAAAAAAAAAAAAAAAAAAAAAAAAAAAGAGTTTATTTTGCTCTAATAAATTACACCAAAGAGGAAAGCTTCTAAACTTAAAGGGAGCCATTAAATTTTGATGGTTACAGAAACTATAGCGTGAATTTGCTGAAGTCCAAGAGATCAGAAGTTTCCAACTTTACAAGTAGCTGCTCACTTTGTTTCAGGTACCTGGAGGAGCAGAATCTTGTGTTGGAGAGAATCCTCAGATGGATGTTCTGTTCCATATGGCCATCAAAACAAACCTTCAGTTCCTAATGCCCATTTTTTCTGCTTCTGTAGAACAAGGGGGATTGGCTTTAAACTGAGAGAGGGTAGATTTAGATTAGATGTTAGAAAGAAGCTCATCCCTGTGAGGGTGCTGAGGCGCTGGCTCAGGGTGCCCAGAGAAGCTGTGGCTGCCCCATCCCTGGCAGTGTTCAAGGCCAGGTTGGACACAGGGGCTTGGAGCAAGCTGCTCTAGTGAAAGATGTCTCTGCCTGTGGATGAGCTTTAAGGATGAGCTTTAAGGTTCCTTCCAACCCAAACTGTTCTTTGATTCTATGAAAAAAATGTGCCTTGTTTTAGTATGCTTTCCAGTGAAGCCATTTGTTTGTTCTTTATCTGCCGAAGTGATACTTATCTCTGTTTTCCCAAATCTTGTTGCTTATGGCGGGGTTTTCTTCAGTTATTACATGGCTAACCCTGTCTATTTTCAACCTTGTGAGATCAGGAAACAGTCCTGAAAGCACTTGCTCTCAGCCTTCTTAAACTACTAGGTGTTGTTTAAGCACATCCTCCTTTGATTGTTCTCTCCTTCTTGTTCAGAATTGCAAAGGAGGAGGAAATCGTCTTTGACGGCACCACCGTCTCATGTTCCTATATTGTGGAATGCAGGTAGCTGTATGTGAACTTCTTACTTGGATGACTTTAAAGGTTCAGTCTCCCACACCCTTCAGTTAACATGTGTTTGCATCTTCCCTAGACTGCAGACCACAAATCGTTTCCCTATTGTTTTCCTTGAGTATGAGATAAGATTCCTCTGCGTACTCCTGGGATGTGTGGCCAGTGCGGGTAGGTGGGTGATTGTTTTGCTGTGGACCATTGATCAAGAAGAGCTGACTGTCAGCAGCAATGGTTGCCATCACTGCAGTAGGAAAGGGAGGAAGAGCTTTCAGAGGACATTGGAAATGCTTTTCAGAGGACATTGGCAGGGAAATAGGAAAACTGTGGAAGAAATGTCATGCCTTAAATGTCTGCAGGAAGTAAGGTAACAATAGTACAGTGGTTCCTGCTGACAGACAGCATCTAGTGTTAAAAAGCACAGAGGTACTTGTTTAAGAAGGTAAATGGAAACTCAACAAGACAGGCAGATTGATTCCCTCACAAAATGCTGCTGGCATGTCAGGGTGTAGCTGTTCGTATTGGAGCAGATGAGAAGGGAGTGCTGCCTGGCAGTGTTACAGATGTACCTTCTGCATATCTTGCAGATAGGTACAAAGTTCATTCACTGGTTATAATAACCCCTGTAAGGTTTCCTTGTAGAATTGCCATGTTAGGCAATTAGATGCTCTGTCACCATGACATAATTCTATGAGTCATCTGTCATAAGTGTCATCTCAACAACCTAATGATAAAACTGAATCAAACTGCTTTAAATGATAAAACTGAATCAAACTGCTTTAAATGATGCCTCAGCTCTAGCCTGCTCCAGAAATGTACTTCACTGTAAGGTTTTATTACCCAAACTCTAGTACGTGGCACGCTAAAATCACTGCCAAGGAAGACAGGTTGGTTCTGATGCCAGAATCCTCTTGGACAACTTTCTCATCAGCCCTGTGTACCAGAAGCTGTCCTCAGCTCTGAGGGCCAGGGTTTGTCTGCAGCCTAAGGGGCTCGCTGCGGGCTGCTCTCTGACGAAATGCCACCCAGCTTGTCAGAACATGAATATGATAAAAATACCGCTGGAGGTGTGGGGTTTGCGCAGTTTCCCATGGAGATAACACATAACCCTCTGTGTGCATGTTCCCAGTAACTTTTAAACATAGTAATCAATATAAATCTTGTTTCATGATAAGATAGAGATGTTAAAGATGTTAGGTTCCTACAAACTTCATGAACATACGGGGAGGAGATAGACAGTGATCTTGTGTAATTGTCCCTCTTGAATGAAAGGCTGAACCACTTCAGGTGCTAGGTACTGCATACAGGAGTGAATACATTGTAAATGTCCTTATTCCCATAGTGTAAATCACAGCTGGTGTCATTAAATGCTATTGAAAAACCAGCTATATGATTCAAGTCCACAGGTAACTCATTTCCTTTGCTTTCGCTACTCATGAAACTTGCCATTTGTTCTTTGGGTCTTCTACAATTTGCTTTTACCTCACAACGCTAATAAACAGGCTAGCCCTCCTGACGTCCCCTTTAGAGGATACTTCTCAAGGCCATCTCGAACCTTTCCTTCTTTCCCAAAGTCACAGAGATCTGCTCCTTGCTGGCTGACACAGCACTGGAGTACCACAGCCACGTTCTGCTGATTGATGGTGATGGACAGGGATGTACAGCTAAAAATGCACACAGTGTTCTCCACAGCTGGATAATGCCTGAAGGCAAAAGTACTACTTGATCCTGGTGTGAAACACATTGGAAAGACTGCCACGTATTAAGAGTATATGTTTAGCTGTATTATATCAATAAGCAGTGAACTTAAAACACCTTCAAAACAGATCAAGGAACAAACACTGTCTTGGCAGTCAGTGCACACTAATTATTTTGCATTGTTAGTTGTTAGCTGCGGCTGCTTTCATGAGCAGCAGCTAAGCTTAATGCAAATTAAAGATCTCTGTGAGGAGACGTCTTCAGCTTTGGACTTGTCATCTTATCCAAACTGCTTCAGCATCACAGGAAAATAACTGCATTTAAGCATTCATTCTGTGTACCGCTCTCCTGAACTCTTTTGTAAAGTGATCTTCGAGACACGGTGATGGTACCTGGTGAAGTGACTCAGCCAAAACCAAACGGTACCATCGGGGGGGGGGATTTTCACAGGGCCGGTAATGCACAGCCCAAGCTCAGGGGAGCTTGGAACAGCCCCAGTAACTCAGCAGCTCACCCCTGCCCTCTGCTCCCCAGCTGGCTGCTGCTGTTGTGCTGCGCACCTGCGGAGGAAGCAGGAAGCTGGAGCCTGCCAGCATTATTCTTTACTGACACAACACAGAGAGGCTGCCGAAAGCTGGAGGTTGCTTGGTGTGTCTGAATGTCCTCTCCAGCTTGCTCAAGGCGGAGTCTGGGACAAGAAGGCTGAGGTTATTAGATGGGAAGTGGCTCTCCTGGCCTCTAAGGTAAGAGGCCTAATGTCAGGTCTTGCAGAAGGACCCCGGTTCACAGGCTCATGAGAGATGTGCTCCTTCAAGATCCTGGTACACAGTAAGAGGCGACTGACCTCTGTTCCCTATAAAACCACTTCCTTCTACTTCTCCAGTTTCACCCCCAAGCCGTTCTCCCCAGAGTTGCCCCAAACCTTGACCTTTTCCCATAATTTCCCTTTCTCTTCAGTGCAACCCCAAGTTGTTTCCTCCCCATCTTTTCATCCCATAGTCTCTGCTCTGACAAAAATTCATACATCATTTCTTTCCTGAACTAATTGAATTATAACCCACATAAAGCAGATAATTACATAAGATACTTCCTGTAGGTAAAAAGAAAAGAAACACCGTCCCCTCCAACAGTCATTTCTGAATTCAACACTGATTTCTGTCAACGACAAGCATGAACTTTACACAGACTGGATGGTGTTGCAGTTCAGTGGCCACAGTATGTCCTCAACAGTCATCCTCAAATGGCAATTTCACAAGGCCACATTTTATTGGCCCACAAGATCCCCTGCAGTCTCCCTAAAGAAAGAATTCAGCTCTCCACACAGGTCCCTCAGAGCTGCACAAGGTGCTTTGCCCTGGTTACAATAAGGTTTGAGCAGCTAAGGACATTTGAGGTATAAATAGATTAATGATTTGCAGATGACATCTTCCCAAAAGAAGTGACCTTCACTCGCTAGAGCTAAAAAAGCCCTGTTTTATGAAATGGAAAATGCATTTCAAGACTCCTGCCTGAATCTGAGTCACAGGTTCTATCCCACATCAGCACAGGACACGCCAGATTTCAAGGTAATCTTGAGTACATGTATGTAATTCAGACACTCAAAAGAGCCAATCTTCACATCTGAAGGGCATAATCAACTTCACTGTAACAAAATCAGCACTGGAATGTGATCTCCAGGTGAGGCTGAAGGCTGTAATTTATGAATGCACAGAAATTACCTTGGAATTCCAGTTGCAGCGACATCAACCTCTTGGAAAATCCTACCCCCGCTTCAGGTGTGCCTCTGTTCTTCAAGCAACAGTTCTAAAATGTCAAGGGTTTACAAAGATTATCCATGAACTGCAATGGTTCAGTTGCTGTGACACACACATCTGAGACTATAATAGAAATAGAAGGAGCAGGGCAGAAACCAGGAGCGTGACAGCTCCTCTGGATCCATGAGGATTATGAATAAAAAACTGGATTATACTGACCAAAGAGATAAGTGCATTTCAAAGCCTTCTTGTAGAGCTTGCATGGTGCTTTGCAAGAGATTCTGCTTGACCTCATCATATTTTGCTTTTTGTTTAAAGGTACAACAAATTATGACAGTGAAGTAAATAACAGCCACAGGCTTTTGTAGAGTACACACCACAGTCTGTTAAAGCTGATAAACTGCACTGCCATAAAGTGTTCAGTTCCTTGGATTCAGATGAGTTTTTAGTAATTGCACTGAGTCAAAGCTGCTCCTGAAGCCATTAGTCACAAGGGGTCTCTTAATTTCTCCTTGCAGTGTTGGACTGAATGGGATTTTTCTGTTCTCTTCTGTCAATACTTTTTTTTCGCTGGCTGTCATTAATATTCTCCCCAGCCTTTTAAGTAAAGAGCTTTCCTGTAAGCACTCCATTGCATGCACATGAGAGGCAGGAAAGTCTCCTGTTATGGCTATACAAAGCATCTAAGTTGAAACATGGATTTTGCACTGAAGAGGGAAGAAATACTGCCACCAGTGTTCCTTGAAATGCTTCCTCATCACAATGGTAATCAGTATTTCCCTAATAAAAACCCAGTTGGGCCTGCAGAACCTCTGAAAGCCAGGCCACATGTTTTAGTGGCTAAATTTAAGAGTGCAAATATAATTGGTTTAACTTAAATTAGCCACGAAATTTCACCTTGCTGTACTAGACAAGCTAGTGCAGGTCCTAAGACCGCCTCCTCTGGCTCCATCTTTTGGAAACCGGCTGACTCAGGATCCTGTCCAAAATTGGTGCAATGCAACTGGAAATTCCCCAGCTGTGTCTCTGAGGTCCCCCCTGGAACAGGTGAAGCTGAGCAGGAGGTTACGTGTGCATGAACAGGACGTGTCCTGCGAGAACACAGAAGCATTAACCAACACAAAAAGGCAGCTAGACTTCTTCAGACCACCATACCCAAGACCTCTATTAGAGTTAGACCTTTCTCCTCCTGATCTCACCACATCAGGCTACGATGGAAAAGGGGGAAAGCAAAGACTTCATGCCTGCTACTTTGTTTTATTGATTGAAAGGAAAACTAGTCTGCTGCTTTGGTTTTCTCCATCCAGTACTGAAAAGAGTTCCTTTATCTACAGCAAAATGCAGACATGCTGTTTCCATATGTTAAAAGCTATGAAATCTGCATGTTATGAGCTCTCTGTTATGTGTTCAATCCTAACATCATCCGGTTTGCTTTCTGGAGTTTTTTTGGGGTTTTTTAATCAGAACTGGCATGCTTCAGGACAGGAAATTGGAAACCAGACCTTCTCCTTATGAGATAACCAATAACTGAAAAAGTTGTGCAGGGAGTTAGGCTAGGAAATTGCTTCTCGTTATGTTGTCCATAGAGATATAAAAGAGGAAAATTAAAGAATTGAGGGAGTGAAAAGGAGTGTCAGAGCTGGATTTTAAACCTTCAGACGAGATGTTTAAAGGGCATGCTTTCTCAGTAGAACCATCTTGATCGTCAAAAGAGTCCAGGCCTAGATCAAACTCCCCAGAAATGCTCAAGATGAAATCAAGTGCATATGTTCCACTTTGCATGTCCTCTGTGACTTAGGTAAGATGACAGAAAAACTATTTAGAAATCTCCTCGTAAAACCCATCTTTCTTATTTCTCTTGCCCAAAAGACTTTAGTATTTCTGCAACAGATTCCACTGGATGGTGCTGCTATTTCCCAAGGTGCCTCATGTTCCCAGAGTAAACGCTAAAACCTGGGTGAATGTGGGAAGGCTCTGAAGGGAAGGACAGAAACCCTGCAGAACCATGAGAAAGTCCTGGTTTTTCTGGCTAGGCCTGGGTAACGTGAGCAATGTCTGGGGATCCATGGTTGTAGATACAGGGGAATGGTTTAAGCTTTGGGGGACAAGGCAGCAAACTTCAGGCGCAACCAGGCACATAAATCCCTTCTCAGACCTAGGGCAAAGTCAGGGTTCTATGCTGGGATTCTGCTATATAGTGTCTAAAACTAAGTACTGCACGATCAGCTTTATTCTCTTTACTTTCACCTTATACTCTTGGGAGGATTCAGATCCTAGTTGTTTTACTAATATTGTCTGAAATAGACTTCATTCATACACCAAGATCTGATTCTGGCAGAGTAACACTTCATCTTGTTCTCATTCTTACTATTCAGGAAGCTGATCCCTTGTAGAATCAGGGGCTGTAGTCTATGAGTTACAAAAACCTGACCCAACCAGTACAGACCAGCTATTCCTGTATTAATGTTGGGTTTGGGAATACCTGGGGCCTTCTATACATTAAGGGAGCAGAGTGAAAAACCTTAGTGTGCAAATCTCATAACCTGGGCAAATCACCAACCATAGAGGGGATGTTACGGCAGGTTAAACAGGGCACGCTGCAGCAGGGCAGGGCTAAAACTTTTTTAGATGGCTCCTAGAAGCTGACAAGAAGTAGATGTCTTGTAGCTAAACTGACTGATGTCTGACTGCTTGGCAGGCCTGGACAGGTAAAATACCATATTATTTGTAGCAGAAGCCAGTGATCCAGTGAAACAGGGTGGTAAAGCTGCAGCAAAGGGCAAAGCCGTGTAATCAGACATAGCTCATTGAGAAATTGCTTTCTTAACAGCATTATGCTCATCGTATTCAAAGCTTTAAAACAGTATATCTACTTATTTTAGATCAGGACCAAGACCTGCAGAGTTAGTGCAGTGCCTCTGTCTGAAGCAATTAGCCTTGCTGAAAGGTTCAGCAATGTAATGTTATGCAATTGCACAAAGCTATGCAGCGGGTCAAATACTCCTTCCTACTTCTACTGCTATTTATATGTTGCCAGACTGAAAGCTGGCGTGCAGACATGAGGTGTCCCAAGAGTTGTGTGCTTTGTTTTCATAAAAAATGAACTTAGCTTCACCTCAGGAGCTTTGGAAACTTCTTAGGCTAATAGATCCATTAAGTTTAGGCTGTGAACACAACTCAGCAATCCTGGGGGGCAGGTTTCTGGGCACTACAGCTATCAAGCAGTGTAAAGAATCAGGCCATATATTCATTAGCTTTTCTTTAGATAACCACGGTTTAAAAGAAATTCCCCAAACCTCAGCATTAATATGTCATACCATTAAAAGATAAAAAGAACTTAAGTGTAAACTAAAAATGCCTTTTGGGAATGTTTTTAAAATACAATATTATGATGCTGCAACAAGTTAGATTAAAGTCTGAAAATTCAAAACAATACTAAGATAAAGTCCTTTTACTATAAAGTTTTACTGGTGCTTTAAAGAGAAGCTAAATACCTGAAATGGATTGAGGAGAAACAATAGGTCTGTTATTTTTTTTTTTAAGTATTCACAAAAGCACAAAACCGAGAATAATGCCCAAATTCAATTTAACCTTTTTTTATATTAGTTATTTATTGAATCAGTTTTACTGTTGGGTTGCCACATAAACAAAACTGTTTCTTAATCCACGCATGAAAGAAAGGAGGAGCTTTTTAATGCAGAAGTGAGAGACATGTAAGCATAGCTGCAGGAGCTATTCCACCTGGAGCAAAGGCAGGAAGAGCTCTTCAGAGCAAAAGCAGGGAGGACACAAAAACAGGTCACCAGTCCTCAGGACATGCAAAGAGCCACTGTCCCTGCAGGATCCAAGTCAGGTACCAAGGTAGCCACAGTAGTTATCTGAGTTATTTACACTGAGAGAACTAAAATCAATTACTCTGGTGCTACAATAATGGCTCTTTTTAACAAGCTTAAATAACCACTAAGCATGAAAAGGTTGATGAGAAAAATATGAAGACACTTCACTGAGATGGGGGTAAATCCGTTTTCCTTACATTATTTGTCCTCTGAGGGAGCAGAGGATCACCTCCCTATTTTGCTGCATTATGACCATAATTATGACAGGTAAAAGAAGGTATGTGCAACTAGGCTTGGATTAAGAAAAAGTAACTGAGATGGTTTTCTTGTTTAGTGTCATTGAAGATGGACACACTGTTACAGGGAGTGCTAAACGCAGAAACAATGTTCTGCTTTTCTGGCTAAAATCTTTCAATCTCTACTGAAAAAGGAAATTTGCAATGATTCTGTAAATTACTTCTTTAAAATTAGCAGTAATTCTAAATAACAGTTCCACACAGAGGACTGATCTAAAATAAGTACATACGCTGGCTTAATGCTTTGGCTATAACGAGCATAACGCTGTTAAGGAAGCAGTTTTTCAAGACTGCTCTTCCTCAGCTTCCCCAAGTTCTCTAAGAATAAATCGCAACCGGTGGCTCCTGAGGAAGATACGCCCCACTCCGTACAAGCTGGGGATACTGTAAAGCACTAGCACCTCCCAGAGGACGCTGATTGCCATCAGCTCTGTGGCACCCCATACAGTCTTTTCTCCCGCTAATAGTCTCATTTGAGGGGTGCAAGCGTTGATCCAGATGTGAGTTGAGATGTGAATTATCTTGCAAATACTACACAGGAAGTCCTCCGCTGAAATCCTCACACAAGTGACAGTCACACTGCCTTCAATCACAGCAGTGAATGATCTTCTGATGAAACAGATCTTCCTGCTCCGGGAACAAGACCTAAGAGCTGCAGAAAGCTGGGGCATTCCACTCACTTTGGGACCAGGAACATGAAAGCAGACAGCTTCACTTTCCAAATGGAAAATGTTTTAAACCAGATTTCACATAGGAGAGTATTCTGGAAATACAGATTTTACATTTAATGGGAACACAAACTTGTTTAAATCTCAGCATTTTCAGAAATTCTGTGTTGATTAACTGAGGTTGCTTAACTCTAGTAGTATTGCCTGGGCTGACCGAGGCTGCAGGACTGGATTATAATACATTACAGCAGTGCTCTCCATTCAAGGAACGGGCAGAACAGAATGCTGAGATACATCTTCATCACACAGCAACATACTGGTACCTTTGATCTAAAAGCTATTATCCATTCACATGAAGTTGGATTCACTCTCCACTGAGATTTAAAGAGACTTTTCTGGCTTCACTAGCAGCTAGATGTGGTCTCTGTTGTCTACAGAACTATCATTGCCACAGAGAAAGTACAAGAAGCACCAATGGAATTGTTAGTCTTTTCCTTTTTATACGTGATAATGTGGTAAAAGCTTTCCAGTCCTACAAAAATCAAGGGGAGGCACAAATTCCAAATCCCTGAACAAAAGTGGTTTATGAATAACGACAGGGAATTTCATTGGTAAAAAAATTATACGCAGGGAATAAAAACAAAAAAGCAGTTAACTCAGAATCAGAGAATGTTTTAAAAATAGAAGTATTTTAATACATTACTTAAACAAAACGGTTGTATCAGATCACAATGAAGAAATATAATTCAGACATCAATGCCTTAAACATAAACCAAAGGAAAATAATGCAGAAGAATGCATTATGACAAAAGTATGCAAATGGTATAGGACAGTATTATTCTGCAAATCTATTACACAAAGCCTCTTCTCAAATATTTCAAAGCAACTTGAGACAAACACAATCAGGTTTTGTTGTTTTTTTTTTGATACTTTGGGAAAAAAATACTGTATTTAGAGAAATTGACTGTGATGATAAATTTTCACTGAAGTGGTTTTGGTTTCCTCAAAAATGAATCAATACTGGCACTGATGCTCTCATGATTAGATAAGCCTTGACACCAAGAGCTGCAACGCAGCTGAAGTTGATCTTTAGCATGGGTAACTTGTGTGAATGCCATCAAAATTAGTATCAACCAGAGACATAAAGCTAATACACTTCTTGAAGATATGTGCTGCCATTTCTTAGTCTCTTTCCATCTCCAGTATGCAATGCTGCTTCTGCACTGCAAGTCTGATGCTGACTGCTCTGGAAAGTGCAACTGCCTGAACTTTTGTAGGGATGAAAAATTGTTCCAAACAGCTACACCAGACAAACAGACCTCTGCTAAACTCAACAAAAACAAGGCATGAGGTTCCACGAACAATGGCAATCCTTCTTCAGTTGTTTGATAAGTAACTATATCCTAAATCAGAAAGCCTGGTCCCTCAAGTGCAGAGGCACATGCTTGCAATTCCAGTTCTGCATGGTACTGAGAGACTTCAGAGGAACTTTTGATACTCCACATCACTTCAGTCCTGGTTGTAACTAGAGGCCACAAAATTCAGGCTATTACTTTTGCGAAAGTCTGAGGTGCCAGAAGTTAAATCCTCAAATTTGGGAGGAATTAGGCTCACTAAACTGCATTTCAAACTGATACATAGAATCATAGAATAGTTAGGGTTGGAAAGGACCTTGAGATCATCTAGCTCCAACCCCCCTGCCATGGGCAGGGACACCCCACACTAAACCATGCCACCCAAGGACTCATCCAACCTGGCCTTGAACACCGCCAAGGATGGAGCATTCACAACCTCCCTGGGCAACCCATTCCAGTGCCTCACCACCCTCTCAGTAAAGAATTTCTTCCTTAGATCCAATCTAAACTTCCCCTGTTTCAGTTTTACCTTTTACCCATAAAGTTTTACCTTTAACCCATTACCCCTTGTCCTGTCACTACAGTCCCTGATGAATAGTCCATCCCCAGCATCCTTGTAGGCCCCCTTCAGATACTGGAAGGCTGCTATGAGGTCTCCACACAGCCTTCTCTTCTCCAGGCTGAACAGCATGACTAAGCATAAAATAATCTCAGTCCAGAAATAAAACTGATATGCAGGAAACTTATTTTATTTTCCTTGTAATGACTAGACTGATCAGTAAAGTGTAATCATTTACAATCCTACAGTTCCATAATATTAAATACCTTCACCAGATAACTCATGCCAATAATCCAGGAACTGGTTCTCTAAGAAAGCTGCATGATCATCTTACTTTAGCTGACTTCTGGCACTGTACCACACGCATGTCAACAAATTCTCCTCTTTGTGTTGGAGTATTACCTAACCCTGAGCTGCAGGAAGTGTATTCTATGCTGGGATAACAAGGTCTTCCTGTTAGAGGATGATACTTCCCAAGAGTTAAGTCTATTAACCTTTAAACAAGTACTTCAAAAAATGGCTTGGAAAGCCACCAAAACCCAACTGATTTAAAGGTATTCAAGAAACTCCTTCTTTAACATTAAAGAAACAATGTTTTTGTAATTAGAACAAAACATGCAAACATTCCTATTCCTATAGCCACTGATTTAAATAGAAACAAGACAGCAAGACTGAAGTAGGTATACATTCGCTGAGAGGGTGCGAGTTTACAATAGCTTTCTCAAACTTGAAGTTAGGTAATGGAATCAAAACGTCTAATGCTGATTAATCAAGTCACATGCTTAAGCGAAATGGAAGACTTCTGTAAGCTTTTAAATACTTTCAAAGTTAATACATGTGCCCAACACAGACCACCCTGTTTCTCTGAATTACTTTTGTCTTTTGAAACCAGCATAGATCTGGTAAGCAGTTTCAGTCAGCAGCCATGTGTATAGTTCAAGGGCATCTGGAGAAGCCGCATGCAAACTTAAATTGTCATGACTGATGTTTACTTCTAATCAGCCCCACAGATGTGACAGGATAATTCTGAGTAGTTTACTCTCAGCAGCAGCACTCTGAGTCATATAAGGTGTCAATTATACTGAAGTTAATAAGAAAATATTGAATTTACTAACTGCAGGGTAATACAATGCATCAGCCCCTGAAGAAACAGGATTAGTTAAAAACCAACAAACAGTAATTGCCTGTGTTTAAAAAAACAAACCCAAGCTATAACAATATCAAATCTAGTTCAGTCTTATTTTCCACATGCAAGTCAGATTATTTAAATTCATGAATAATGGATATATCCCTTTTATGATGTCTTGTTGCTTTCTCTATTATGAAAAGAGAAGCATTATGCAAATATAGTATCTTGAAACCTGTCTCTTGTCAAATAGGCATTGTTTTCTGTTTTTTCTGTTGCTAATATAATTGACAAAATACTTGATACTACTGATTATGTTTTTTCTTGTAAAGCACTTATTTTATGGGCTTAAACAGCTGTGGTTTTGCCTCCATGAGTTTGTGATTGCATTACAAAGTTGTAACCATGCTGTGAAAGAGCAATAGGGAAAGTCTGAGCCATGCTATCCTACCAGCTGGTGAACAACATTCCATAGCTATAAAGGTATAATTCAATCAACATTGGTACATTTCTAAAAAAGGAAGAGGGTTACTATCGTTCTCCCCTCCTCCTCCTCCTCAAGCCGTCAAACCCACATGAAATGAACAGAGATTTCATTTGCAAATCTAAATGTAGAAGTTCTTGATTTATATAGAATCCCTTCAGAGCTCTGCAAACATCTGTCACAGCTAACAGTTCCAGGTCTCACCCTGGGATGCCTTGAGTCAATTCAGCTCTCTCCAAAATTTCTTTTAGGATCTATCCTATCTGCTATAAAATCAGACCACAGGCTAATTCAAGCCTAGTGGCTCCAAGATTAGAAAAAACAAGATTACGGGCACAAGTCTCGTTCATTCCCACATAACACCATTTCTGCAAGTGAAACCCGACCAACTTCTACAGCAATGAAACAGTGACAACAGAGTGGCAAATTCCAACCAAAGATTTTGTTTGGAAGCACTTATTACAAAGATATTTGCCACTGAAGTACTTCAGTACCTCGCCAGATTAATTCTGCAGTGTGACAGCCATTGAATGGAAAACTCTGTTCTGAAAAACACGGCTTTCAGTTTAATGAGATATTGGGGATCAAGGCAACAGAAACTTCATAAAGTCCCATGAGAAGTGCAAAGTTCAGCACCTGAGGCAGAAAACTTGGATGCATCATGACAGACTTAGAACCAACTGGCTGAAAAGCAACCCTGCTGAAAAGCTGCTGGGGTCATCTTGGTGGATCTCAAGTTGTATATGTTGGTACGCCCTCATATAAAGGAAACAATGCACACATCAGCAGGATTATGTGCTATGTATAATATATATATATATGTATTATATATATATTATACTATGTATAATATATATATATATTATATATATATATACCAGCAAACTGCAGAAAGCGTGTACATTTCTTTCTACTTGGCATTGGTGAGGGATGCACTGAATAGTGTATCTAGCTTTGTGCCCCCTAGTTGGAGCACAAAAGTAAGGTAACTGGAGAAAGTACAGGAGAGGGCTCTTGAGGCAGAGGACACGTGGCCTACAAGGGCAGTTTGGGGAAAAAACCCTTGTTTAATTTGACCAGGAGGAGATGAAGGCTGAGAGGAAAGAACTGCTGCTACTGGAACTAACTGAAGGGCAGTTACAACAACAAGGGTGCCAAACTTGCCAGGCAGCTGCCTCAACTTGAAATTCATTCTGGGCATTAGGGAAACTTACTTACCAAGAAGACACTGAACCTTTGAACAGGCTACCCAGGAAGGTCATGGAAACTCCATCCATCCCTGGAGGTTTTTGAGGCTCAGCTAGATGAAGTCACATACGATGAATGAATATGATGATATGAATTAGACTCGGCAACAGTCTTGCTGCAAGTGAGAGGCTGGACTAGATGATTTACCTGTGATTCCATGTGAAGAGCAGAAAATCAGCATGTAGTCTTAAACATGCTTATCCAGTGAGAAATAAGAAGTCTTTTTAGCTTTTCTTAAACTAGAGAAAATGGGCTGCAGTTTGCATTACACAGCAAATTGTAATTGAACAAGTGCCATCTTTTAGCTATCTCCCTTTTTTTTTTTCAGCTACACTAAAATGATATTATTTCACTAGGGAGAAAGCTGAAATCTAAGAATCCCAACTGGAGGTAAGCACCTTTGAGAAACAGAATTCAGACCTTATTTCTCTCCTCTGCATGTCTCCACTCATCTCTGCAGCTTCTTTGAAGTCACTTCTTAGGTGTTTCATTTTCCCTGCTGTGCGAGGCACCCCTGCTCTTAGCATTAACTGGTGAAGTTAAGGACTGCAACAACCAGGCAGTATTCACCGAGGTAGCTTCCGAACTCTGTGGTATCTCTGCTGGAGAAAATGGGTTGAAGACATAAGGGAGAATATGTTTTTACTTTTAGCTATTTTGTAAATTAAAAACATGATAAATTGGAATATACTACACAGTACAGATTCACAGGACATATTTCATGCAAGATACTCTAATTAGCCGCCAACTTTTCATCATTAATGTTAAAAAGTTGTAGGACTATCCTGGGCAGGTTTCCTTTCCTTTAAGGGCACATCATAGCTGGAAGAGGTGTGGAAGATGAATAATAAGCTTAAAACCAAGAAGCCCTTCTTGGTGCCAAAGTATTTTTTATAAGTACATAGCTGACAGTTGCTGGTGACAACCCAAATCTGTCACTGCTGACTGTGGCACAAGGACCAGTGTTTTGCCATAATTTGTCTGCCTTGTGAATCTTAAAATCTTCCTTCTACTCATGTGGAACTCCTTCCTTATTTTAGAACAGTTTTGTCCCTACACATGAATGTATGTGCATGTGTGTATGCTGACCACAGCAATTTAACTAATCACCATTTGGACAGGGACACCTTCCACTAGACCAGGTTGCTCAAAGTCTTGTCAAACTGGCCTTGAACGCTTCTAGGGACTGGACATTCACAGCTTCTCTGGGCACCCGGTGCCGGTGTCTCAACACCACCATAGTGAATAACTTCTTTCTTATATATAATCTAAATCTACCCTCTGTCAGTTTAAAACCTATCGCTCCATGCCCTTGTAAAAAGTCCTCTCCATATTTCTTGTCGACAGTCCCTTTTAGGCACTAGAACCTGCCCTAAGTTCTGCCCTGAGCCTTCTCTTCTCCAGGCTGAAAAAAACCCCAGCTCTCCCATCCTGTCTCCATAAGAGAGGTGCTCCAGCCCTCAGACCATCTTCATGGCCCTCCTCTGGACTTGCTCAGGCAGGTCCATGTCCCTCTTGTGTTGGAGGCCCCAGAGCTGATCACAGCACTCCAGATGAGGTCTCACAAGAGTAGAGGGGGAGAATCCCTCAACCCGCTGGTCACACTCTTTTTTTGCAGCCCAGCATACAGTTGGCTTTCTGGGGTGTAAGCACCCATTACCAAGTCACACTGAGCTTCTTATCAACCAACACCCCCAAGGCCTTCTCCTCAGGGCTGCTCTTAATCCATTCTCTGGCCAGCCTGTATTTGTGCTTGGGATTACCCCAACCCAGGTGCAGGACCTTGCACTTGTCCTTGTGTGGACAGCAATGATTTCTAATATCTACAGAGCTGTCTTGGGGTCTGAAAAGATTGGCATGAAGTAGAATGGCCCAAAGTTTCACTTGCTTTCATGTTTCATGATATCAAAATGTGGAGGAAACATCGGGAAAGGAATTGTGTAAAACTGCTTAGGCCAACACTGCTATTCCCTGCTTTGGAGTAGCAAGAAAATGAGCTTATTTTAGCCTGATGAGAACAAAATCCTCATCTGACCACCACGTTAGGACTTAGATAAACAGACTAACCAAAACAGATTACAGAGAAACAACAGCCAGAAATTAGTTTACATTTGCACTTCAATTACTTCCAAAATCTTCCCTGTGTTGTTTCACTGTTTGACCTACACATGCAAATATACTGTATATTAACAAAAAATATAATCGGGTCTGAACCTTCCCCATGGGTACAATGAGTCTTCCTCGTGCCTCTAGCTAAAAAGTGTTGCCATTCTTCAACTGGTTTTATTCAGTTTAATCCACTCAAGGAAAAAATCCAAAATCTCTCTCAGCAATTCAACTGAGTGAGTCCAAGCTTTACCCTTTCCAATCAGCAACCCAGTAACACTGAAAAGGATTAATTTAGGTGTTTCCAGCAAGAAAATAAAAATCTGTGCCTGGATTTAAGAAGTCACAACTTGGTCATTAACATGCAAGTATTTTATTTGCAAAGATACGTGTACATTGTATTTTACAGGTTAATCAGCAAATGTAATCTACCTCCTGTCTTCAGACTCCACCACACTAAGGCCTTCATTCCTTACCTGTCCGTTCTTTCTTTATTGTGAATTAAACAAAAAACAAACCAGAACAAAACAGCTCACACTTTGGATAGGGACTAAGTGAACTCTGCTTTATGCTCCATAAAAACACGTTGTACTTCTGTATTTCCATAGAAATGCTTCTCAATAAAAGTAAGATAATAGAACATTCTACAGGAAGAGCAATAGGCCTTCGGGAGATATTCTCAGCCAGTAAGAATGGATATATTATTACCTTCTAATGTTGCATCTTTGTTGTTGTCTGGATATCTAGTTGGGGTACTAGAGCTTAAAGGCTGCACTATTTAATGTGGAAGGGATTCAGTTGCATGCTTTTTCCTTAATGCTGCACTGAAAGAAAGCAGACCTCAAAAAAATGTAGCTGTTTCAGTATTTTAGTAAAGGAAGTTTTATGGGTCAGAAACATTTTCTTGAAAGATTGTGTAATAAAATCTTTAATGTGTTCAGAATTGTCTGTATGTAAACAACTTTAATGACAGAGGTGAGAATAGAAACACACTGTTACGGATGGAAGATGTTAATTGCTATACATACAAGGGTATTTTATACTGGCATAGCTGTAAATGTACCTCTAACCACTAACCCTAACCACTCCTGAAGGCCTGTCCCCACCACCAGAGCTGCCTGTGGCCATTGATCCAAGATCCAGCTCTGATAAAGCCAGTTCAGTAACCTTCACTCTAGCTGCTAAGCGAATTACAAGGTGAGAAAGAGCAATGAGAGGATCTGTAAAGCCAGGCAAGATAAGAAAGTTAAAATTGCAAATAGAGGATTACTGAGATAGGGATACTTGGCAGCATAAGGGGAAAAGAAAACAACATATAAAGGTATAAAAACTCTCAGGAAAAACAAAAAACAGGGAATCAGAGGATGACAATTCAGCACCACCAAGGATTTCTTCCAAGAAGGAACATAAGTCAGCCTGCCACCAAACACTCTTCCTGTGTCTTATTGGGCTGGGGAGCATACTAATGCTTAGCTGAGTAGCTTGTTAATTCTCAGGATCTTTGCTGTGTTTGGCATGACGCTGATTTCTGCCTTTGACTAGAGATATTCTGTATGCAGAGTGCTCCTAGTGCATGGTAAAATGTGCCTGAACCAAGTGACTCCTCCACGATCACAGGGGGAAGGTAACTTACTCAATAAGGGGTGCAGTGCACAACCAAGTTGCAATATAAATAAAGAGGTCTGGCTATACAAAATAGTAATATCTGAATTTAAAATAGTGAGGGGGTGTTCTCTAGAGGAACAAATGGAGTTTTGCCTTCAAAGAAAGGAAGCTATTCTTTAAAATAATAATGGAAAAGTAATCTGTATTTTCAGACCTGCAAAAACTCTTAAGACAAACTGAGAGTTACATGCTATGGATACTTGCCATTACAAGGATCCTGATTCAATGACCGAAGACATCCCCTTCCAATCTTCATATTTTTATCCTATTTGGTTCTGTTTCATGGTCAAACAAACAAAAAAATACCCAAGCTTTGCAAAATCAGTCCAAGTGGCTCCCCTGAATTTTATACTACCAACTGTTGCTAATTGTAAGGCACACGTATCAATTTTTGCCTTTGTCTTAAAGTTTATCTACACAGAAAGAATCTAAAAAGGAACAGGCAGGCCAGGAAAGGATGATCAATTGTGGTCAGTTTTCTGAAAGGAATTCTTAGGCAAAGGCAATATGGAAGGTACTGCACCAAAATAAACCCTTTCAGGATTCTTACAAAAGAATAGTGATTGTGAAAAACAGTTACCACCCAGCCAACAATAAATAACAAGAAGTGACTGTCCAGCCTGTAAGCTGCTCGATGTCCAGCCAAAAGCTGATTTCCATAATTGTTTGAGGTGTATTTAGTGACCATGGGTGTCTGAGAAAAAGAAAAGCCATTGAAATCCTTTCTTGTTATTATGAGCATTCAGGTCCTTGCCATTCTTCAGACAAGTTTTACAAAACAGGGTGATCCTTTTTACTACAGCACAATCCACTCTTTAAAGAGGATTTGGTCTTTCTTCTTTGAAAAAGTGTTGCTTTAAGAATATGAAAATTTATCTTATTTGATATTAACAAATACTTTAATTTTATATTATTCATGGGTAAGTATTTGAGAGCATAGGTTTGTTCTCTTTGCATTTCTTTCTTACTTTTAAAAAGGTAGTAATAAGTACCAATTGAAACAATTTCCCAGTATTCTGCCTATTTGCCTTCTTTAATAGCTTGCTAGGATAGAACATCTAAGTTTTCTCGGGTGTGCTCTGCCTGACAAGCCATAGGTCTATGATATAGTTTTCATGAGCCATGTAGTATCACTGTAAATTTTCAAATGCCTCCACAGCTAGCCCATGCCAGAGAACAGTCAATCGATCTGCCCGAGACTTGACCTTTCAACAGTAAGATACAACTAAGACACAAAAAGTACTTGGGCAACCTGAATTTGACCCCAAGCCTTGAATTCAAAGGGACTAGGAAATTCTTCTGTAAGTATGTAAAGACCCATCATTCACTGGAGACATCACCAAGTAAAGATGTGTTATCTGCAAGTTCAAGTTCGAGGACAGCCAAAAAATAATGTCTGAAGTACTCTGCCAAAACCCAATGACCACACCACCCAAAGATAACGAGCCTTAGTCTAGACCTTTTATTTTCTAGTTGCAGAATACATTTTATTAATGGAACAAAACCTATTTGTGCCATAACTATTAAAGAATCCAGTGGTAAACAATGATACCAATACCTAAGTAAGATGATTCACATGTTGGCATAGCTAAATTGTAAAGGAGGAGTATTTCAGGTTGTGGCATTTACCATAAGATTTTTTGCTAAATACTGTGTGAACTCTGCTTTGATGATGGTTTTATTTATCCCCAAAGTGATGCCCGTGTTGCTCTTTTGTCAGAATAGCATTATTTACAAGCTCTTCTCAAATACAGGGATAGAAACAAATGTACTTATTTGGATCAACATTAAAATCACAGAATACTCATTCCTAATTTAGTTTTATTTCAATTGTTCACAATCTTGCCATAGTTTCTACAGCAAATGGTAGCCATAGCAACTACATATCACGTATCAGATAGAAATCAGTAACAAATCCATCCACCATACAAAAAAATTGTTTTGATAGAGCCAAGAGAAAACAACTGAGGAATGTTCTTGTATCAGATTTGTCATATTGAGAAGCTAAGTTCATGTACATTGCATCAGCACATTATAGAATCCTAGATTTTTTTTTAGGTTGGAGAAGTCCTTTAAGTTCATCAAGTCCAACCATTAACCCAGCACTGCCAAGTCCACCACTAAACCATGGTCCTAAGTGCCACATCTACGTGTCTTTAAAATACCTCCAGTGATGGTGACTCAACCACTTCTCTGGGCAGCCTGTTCCAAGGCTTGACAATCCTATCTGTGAAGAAATTTTCCCTAATATCCAATCTAAACCTCCCCTGGTGCAACTTGAGGCCATTTCCTCTTATCCTATCACTTGTTACCTGGGAGAACAGCTCAACACCCACGTTTCCACAATGCCCTTGCATGGTTTTTTTCGCATAAGGAACTGTTGCAACACGTTACTGCAATGATCAAAATCTGAACAACAAAGGGTTAACAGCTGAGGTACAGAGTTCCCCTTCGGGACAAAACAGCATCTGTCTCCACCAAGTGACCATTTTACAAAATAATGATTTTCCTTATGTAAAATTGCTGTCAAATATACATAAAATAGGACACACTAATTCAATTTCAGTGTGGCTATATTTAAAATAAATAAATAAATAAAACTCAAATGTGTTTACCAAATTCTGTTCTCAATGAGCAAGTGCTACAATTGCAATTTCAGTGAGGTATGACTACATTTAAGGCCAGCATAATGGTGGATGCAGTTTTTACTGTAAACATTCAGTTTTCTGAACAGAAATTCTCAGCCGTGGGAAGCATGAAAAGAACAATTGGCTTAAACAGAACAGCTTCCAAGGCTGCTCTCAAGGCACAAAGGGACAGTATTTTTCCTGTCTTTAAGAAATTACATTTTATCACTCTTATAAGCTAAAGACGAACTGATTCTTAACCCCTTGCTCTAGTATAACTGCCTGGCCTGGCTTTTTTTCGTAACACTATTCCTATAGGAGATCAGAATTATTCATTGTTCCATTTTGCAGCCTTGTTTATGGCCTTCTAACGCAATAGAGAAGTTACAGGAGTATTAACAATCATTCCCTTACAGAACTCTCATTTAAAGGTACCAGTTAAGCAGCTTTTAGTCAAGGAGTGTGCTTGTTCTTAAAGAAATCACGCGTTTTACTCAGCTAGATGCTGCACAAACACCCATCTCTTAACCAGGACTCAGTATCTCAAACCCTGAAAACCAGTTCTGACTTACTGTAAGAACTGAAGGTTCACTACATTTGTTTATCTAATGGTCTAACTGGAATTACTGAAGTGCAGAGCACAGCCACATTGAAAAAGCAGCAGGCTGTTAGCAGATTAGTTTTTCTCGGCCCTTTTTGTGTTCATTTCTAATCACATGTATGTGATCACATGCATGTATGTGATAGGTTAAAATCCTTAAGAACCAAACCAAAAGATCAAGCCAATGCACATCTCAGTCTAACCACACTAACGTTTGAAAAGTTCATCACATAAGCTCACAGGTGCTAAGTTCAAATGAAAGCTTTTATAATTAAAAACAATAGCTTTTATCACAAGCTCAAAGACAGGTTTTTTCAATATAGTTCCTGATTGTTGCATGTATTTTCACATCTTTGGACTCAAATCAGATTGGGACTGGTGCTTTCTGAAAAGCTTTGGAAAAATACATTGGGCATAAAGCTAAAGTTAGTTAAGGATATTACGAATACCAGAGGTAACATTGATCTTTTTCAAGGAGAGAAGAAATTTTGAGTTATTATCATTTTAAGTTACTACATGCCAGCTCAGCAGCAATTAATAGCATGCCCATTTTCGCTTCGGTTAATGACAGCCATACAGAGCTAGGTTTCCGTCCCTTGCACTCACTGCTTCATCATTAATATCTGCTTGCTCTCAGGAGAAATTTTAGATAACCATTTTCACTAAAGTTGCAGTAGTTTAGTCATCCTCTGTGTCAACTTGCCCAAAATTATTAGTGTTTCAGTGCAATTTTATTAGTTTATCCACCTCATCTAATTCAAAATACACTACCACAAGGGGGCTGGAGGGCAGAGCATTATCTTCTGAGAGGTAATCTTTACCCAGAAAAGCAATACAGCACAAAAGTCTGTGTATTCTTTGGGTTTGGTTAGAGGCCTGCTCAGCATAATCCCTTCTCCTGCATCCAGAAGTACATCAGCGTTTTTCCTCATTCTGCCTCTTAGCACATTTTACTGGGGAAATTCCCATCATAAAGAAAGATCCATAAGCAAAGGGTGAATTATCTTCTCCAAAACATTTGAAAATAGTGTGCAGCACCTAAGTCACATCTTTGTGTATTCTTAGCCATTGATTATCAACTGTAGAATCTGCTTTGGAGAAAAGCAGTGCTATAGAATTCTGCATATGAAAGAATTACATATATATATATACCCTAGGGAAAAAAGTCTTGTAGTTGATTCTACTATGACAATCCCATGGCCACTGCAGAAAAAAAATGGAATAACCAGGGACTTGTATTGCCAGGAAGCAAAACCATAATAGGTCAAAGCTTCTTCACACCAGGCATTTCAGATAAGCTCTTTACTTCTCTATAATATATTAACTGAGTTCTCACTTTTCATAGGGATATACCATTTTAACACTAAAGAAGTCCTTCACATCAAAAAACTGGTGATTTTCTTGGGCAATTGAAAGGTGTGTTGGTGGAAAAGAACTTAAATTTTAACTAGATTATTGACAGGATGGGATTGAGTGTATGACAACATAGCAATGATTCCTAGAGTAAGCTTGAGCATGTGGAGAAGCTACAGAAACCAGATTCCAAAAACCATCACTCCTGATTCCTTGAGTGATTCATAACAAGAAATAGGTGTCCACCTGGCCAGTTTTAATACATATGATGCCAGTGGTAATTGAAAATCACTTAACCTGTGAGAACTAGCTAGCTGTCTGAGCAAATCTTACAGCCTTAATCAAGGGGTCCTTATACTGTGCTGGCACTTTGAGTCTCAGCAGTCCCACTATGTAACTATCTGAGTTCTAAGTGGACCTCACATTTCCAAATCTTTTGCCTCCAAACCTAGGACAAAGCATATTGGGAAAGGCATTTTTAGGAAGGCAGAATACACGCTCGCTATACTGCATCTGTTCTGTGAAATAACAGAGGATTCTTTACAAATTTTATGTGCTTTCATAGAGCATTAGAAGTAAAGTGTCTATTTACGAATGCACATTAATTACCAGAGTACTTGCAACACAATCCAACACTGTAATCAGAAGCATATGAAAATTGCAAGCTACCTAGCAAATGAACTTGAAACACTCCAGGTGTATGTGTTGAAGTCCAACTGCAAAAGATTACAGTTAAAACACTGGTTCCAGGGAGCATATAATTAATTTTGAGTCATGCTGATTTGTGTAACATTACTTTTGTGTTAAAAATGAAGGATATTCTTCAGTGTTGCTTCACCACAGCTTTAAGTGTAATCAGCCAGTTTGCTTGGCAAGACTCTTTCTTTGAAAACATACCTTAAATTCCCAGCCAGCAAGGTGACTTCTTTCTTCAGTTTTAAAAAGTGATCAATTACATTTCACATACTTCATCATCATTGGTCATGTTGGTAACATAGAAACTGATTTTTTACCTCCCAAGTGTAGATATTAATAATCTCATAAATTTAAATTTGGATGGAAAAGGTTTACCTTGCTGTTGGAGTGCCATGATCTGTCTTGCAAGACCTGCTTTTAAGAACTATTCCAAAAATCATGTAGTAAAAGAAGTGTAACCTTCAGTAAACTAGCTTCAAGTTTTCCTGAGGGGCTTTCCAAATTTTCATTTAGTGTGTTCCATATAGATGTAATTTGAATTTCTCACCAGCAAAAATTCCTATGATGTTATGCTATTGTCCCATGCGAAGTAGTTTGCATCTAATACAAATCGAGTTGAAAAGACCAATGTCTTGGCTTCCATGCCAAGTGCAAGGTCCTACACCTGGGTCGGAGCAATCCCAGGCACAGCTACAGGTTGGGCAGAGAAGAGATTCAGAGCAGCCCTGCAGAGAAGGACTTGGGGGTGTTGGTCGATGAGAAACTGAACATGAAAACATGACTTTTCTGATTGGCCCAGAAAGCCAACCGTATCCTGGGCTGCATCAAGAGGAGTGTGACCAGCAGGTCCAAGGAGGTGATCCTGCCCCTTTACTCTGCTCTCGTGAGACCTCACTTGGAGCATTGTGTGCAGTTCTGGTGTCCTCAACATAAAAAGGACATGGAACTGTTGGAACAAGTCCAGAGTTGGGCCACGAGGATGATCAGGGAACTGGAGCACCTCCCGTATGAAGATAGGCTGAGAAAGTTGGGGCTGTTGAGCCTGGAGAAGAGAAGGCTGCATGGAGACCTCAGAGCAGCCTTCCAGTATCTGAAGGGGGCCTACAAGGATGCTGGGGAGGGACTCTTCATTAGGGACTGTAGTGACAGGACAAGGGGTAACGGGTTCAAACTTAAACAGGGGAAGTTTAGATTGGATCTAAGGAAGAAATTCTTTACTGAGAGGGTGGTGAGGCACTGGAATGGGTTGCCCAGGGAGGTTGTGAATGCTCCATCCCTGGTGGTGTTCAAGGCCGGGTTGGACAGAGCCTTGGGTGACATGGTTTGGCATGAGGTGTCCTTGCCCATGGCAGGGGGGTTGGAACTTGATGATCTTAAGGTCCTTTCCAACCCTAACTATTCTATGATTCTATGTGTCCTTCTTAAAACACAAAAGAAGGTGGTGGTGAGGAATGCACTAAAGATTGAATCTCATTTATTTCAAAACGTACTTTCTTTGCTGATCCTCGGAAGTGTCAGGAGGTGATGAAACTAACCCAGATTTGCTATTTTACTGATGGAGCATTTTACCCTGATGCAATGTCTAGAACTGTTCCACTGATGCTGTATTATTATTATGTATGCACACACACTGCTCAGTAACCATAAATCTTCATATTTCTTAATTATTATAATTAATGATAATGTTCCTGTAATTCCTTTTTCTCATTATAACCAAAATCCTGTATTTAGTCACACTGCCATCAACAAAAGACACTTCCAAATCTTTGGTAGTCTCAATTTCTTTTTATCCTACTTTTGACAGTATTCTTTCCGTCAACTCTAAACCAAATTCAACTTCAGAAAACACTGTGCCACAGTGGAGGGTCATACCAGAATGACAGTTCTTCCTGGGCTGGCATTCTTTCATCATTGATATTCTCCCAATTTTCAGAGGCGTATTAGCTCAGATTTCAATGCCTCATCACATCAGTGCATCCTGGGAAATCACTGTAAGCTTCTCATTGATTTCAAGCTACAAGAATCATTCCCTTGATCCCCATAAAAGGCTACATTCACTGCAAAATCTCCATTGGTATCTCTCCTCTGAAGGACAACTGTTTTCAGAGAATGCCTTTGTAATAGGAAAACATTTATTAAACAGGCAGATTACAGTGAACAAAATGGAGTTCAGAAAGCAGGTAAAGATGGGCAACAGTCAGCTAATTCTGTACCGCCCTTCATCAGTTGCTATATACTGCCTTCCTTTTGTTTTATTTTATGTGTGGTTTTATACCACATTTATCACGGTAGTATCTGAATGCCTTCCAATAGTACACATAGCAATGTGACTGGCATCTGTCACACGTTGTTTGTTCCCTTATCTTCTCCCTAGAGAGAACTGTATGTGGTGAGGAGCAATCTGCTTCGGTAAGGCTCAATTTTTATAATGAATCACTATCAGTTACTGCAGAAGGGACAGAGAATTGTAACTGAAAGATGATCCAGAAACAAAACTTTCACTTAAACACTCCACGACATGAGAAGATCAGATCAAATCAGAACTCAAGAACAAAAAGCATTTGAGGTCCATTGCTGTTTCAGTGTAAACAGTGACTTAGCAAAGATGTGCAAGTCCTTAAACTAAAGCCGAATTTGACCTAATTTTTTCTTTATGAAACACAGTGTGAGAATTTTTAAATCTTTTTATGGTCTGCATATTTTTCTAAAGGCTGCAGGCGAGAGCCTTAAGAATACTTATGATAGCCCCCTTTACGACTAAAGCACAGACATGAGAAGGATTGAGCCTGAGGCTATAGCCTAAATCAGTGTCTCTCTCTCTCTCTGTGCTTTACAGTACTCCACATGAGCTCTGATACAGAATGCATCCCATAAAACAAAGCATAACAGCTGTTTGCTCCATCCTGAAGGATTATTTCGCGACACTTTTCTTGTGTGCACACTGAAGACATAATGATGTCTCTGAAGCTGGCAGAAGCCTCAAAGGGAACTATCCAGCAGGTTCTTTTTAGTGCATTAGAGTTAACAGAGCCCGCTTCGGTTAAAAACTGTATACACCTGACCAGTGTGTATCAAGAAGCATAGTGCCATGTTTCTGACTCCAAGAGGAGTATCTCTTATACCTTTTTGAATTTAATAGTAATACCTCTATTACTAATAGCAATGGACCTATTCTGTCCTGAGTCCTGGAGTTTATTGCTGTAACTGTTCAAGCATTTATTGCGCATGTTGCGTGACTGAGCCACTATAAATCTACATCCGTAAGCCCATTTCTTACATGTGGTGTCTGCACCACAAACTCTTTTATGACTCTGTACACATATTCCTCTAGGTACCTCTAGTCCTGGGAGAAGTTCAGCTGTGCAACCCAGAGCTCAGCACAGGCTGGTGATGCAAAAATATACTAATCTTCTGAGCCTACATTAAGCCAATTCTTTTATGCCTAGTAAAGTTTGCACTGACATCGCCACCTTAGGGTCCCTTCAATTCCACCAGCCTATTTTCATGGAATTTGTGGGAAGTGAGGATCTCTGAGTTTCTGACATTTTGGCACTTGGCTGAAACAGAAAAACAAGATCAATTTCCTAGATTAGAGATCTGGAGTGTAATTGCATGAACTACTTTTCGTTTTGGAAACAAGCCACAAGGTACTCTTGGAAGAAGACAGAAAATGAACGAACCACAAGTGACAAATATTAGTCATGCTGCCTTTTGCAATACTGGTAACAGCCTATATACAACGCTGACAGGAAAGCCCACAGCAGAACTTGTACATACTAGACCAGAAGATGCCCAGTTTTCACTGGCACCCATACAAGGCATACTGTGGCTCCAACCAGGCGGCATCATATACACTCGCAGCAAATCTTTATTGAATTCAAATTTCAAAAATAATTCCTAGACAATACTCACAGTGGGTTTGCTCACTGCAAAGTCCAGGAGTCAAAAATCAGGCACGTTTGAGCCAAATTTATAACCTGCACTTTTTTAATGAGTTGTGACCTCTGCTCACCAGCGTGGCTAAATAAATTCTTGGTCTACTGCATCAGAAACAGGGGAAAACACACCAGCGAAAAAGCACATCGTTCTTACCACTAAAGCTTACAGTTCAAATAGAAAAAGCAGACAGCTGGAAATAAAACAAGAGACCCATGAAGAGGCAGCTACACCTTCACGGTCACAAAACAAATTGAAAGAAACTGGAGCGCAGAACTTACAAGCCCTGGGTTCCAAGTCTTCAGAAAGAGAAACAGCCAGTGTTGTAGTGGAGTTCTTCTACTGATGTATGGTTGTTCCTGACCACCTATCTAGCTACTGATACCTTTCTGAAAAGGTGAGCACTCCCTTCTCTTTCCCCATTGCCCCCTCTGCACATCTGCAATGACTCATAAAGCCAAAATATACAGCATACCTCCTCTTTTGTCTTCTACTTTGCCTGGTATTATTGTCATTATTTTTAGATTTTAAGAATAAATTTCATGAAAAGACAAGTAAATTTATACGGTATTTTAATTAAATTAAAGCCATCAGAAAGATTTGTTGAATAATGTCAGGAAAAATATCGTACAAATGAAGAAAATAAAACCTAGAAACTGGTCTATGAATGCATGTTTTCATACATAGCAAAGCCACCTATAACATATATATATGACTATATAACAATATGGAAAAAATATGTAAAATACAGACATTTATAAGAAATTATTTGCACAATTTAGTCAAAAAGTTACATAATGCTTTTCTGAAATGGACTATCTGCAGGAAACACAGATGCATGAACACTGACTTTGCCACAAAGAACAAGACTATCCCCATAAGCATATTTTTGTACCCGGAATTTCAATTTGTTGGCTAAATTTAACCAAAGTTCTAGAGAATCTTACCGCATTTCACATGTGCATATGCCCTTTGACAAAGTGCTGATGTTTGAAGGATAGATGTGGAAACACAGCCAACCTAACATACCCTCTGAAGGAAAAGAGAAGAGATCATGAACTATAAAGTTATGACTTAAGCAGCAGCATTATGTTACATCCAATATCATTACACCAATAAACACCGCCATTACAAACTTAATGATAGTCTTGAGAGATCCACATTAGCACCATTGGTCTTTTATTTATTTCAAATTACTGCTCTTATTTACCTCAGCAGGGCTCTATACGATTACTCCCCAGACTGCTCAGACTCCTACGGCGATGATATATGTTGTCATTCCAATATAATGTTTCCCATAATTGTACTGTGTTTAAAAAACATTAGAACCCAAAGGGCTAGACAAGGAGTTATAATATTAACAGCATGCTCATATAAATCAATTTGCTCCCTTGGAGGGAAACAAAAAATTAAAGAAGAAGCTAATAAGATTACAGAAGAAGTGCAAAGCAAATGCAAATCTAGCACTTTAAGTGTGTTTAATCAATAACTGTCAATGCACCACAGACAGAGTCTGGAAATGAAAACATAAGCAGGAATCCATTCTCCACATGTGTAGCATTATGTTATTGACATTAGCAGACTGATCACAAAAAATAGGAAAAGCATCATTCCACTGAAAAGATTCAATCCCAGGAAGTGGTGAGTCCCCAAACACTGTAAATGCACAGTATTTTTTCAGAGCTCTCAGACTCCTGTAAGATCAACCTAACACTAGTGGCAGACATTAAGGCTGCGTGGAGACCTCATAGCAGCCTTCCAGTATCTGAAGGGGGCCTACAAGGATGCTGGGGATGGACTCTTCATCAGGGACTGTAGTGACAGGACAAGGGGTAACGGGTTCAAACTTAAACAGGGGAAGTTTAGATTGGATCTAAGGAAGAAATTCTTTACTGAGAGGGTGGTGAGGCACTGGAATGGATTGCCCAGGGAGGTTGTGAATGCTCCATCCCTGGCGGTGTTCAAGGCCAGGTTGGACAGAGCCTTGGGTGACATGGTTTAGTGTGGGGTGTCCTTGCCCATGGCAGGGAGGTTGGAACTAGATAATCTCAAGGTCCTTTCCAACCCTAACTATTCTATGATTCTATGTATTGCATAATTTTAAAGTTCCCAAGCATATTGCAGGGATCAAGAAGTAAGCCATGAGTTCAGAAACACTGACCATTAAGGATAAAATCTAATGATAAATGTTACGGGGGTAGAAAACCAGGGAACTTGGGCCTTTCTTTTCCATTACCTACTAAAATACCTTGTTTTATTAAAAAAATCCCCTCACAATTCAATTTTTAATATGCTTTATGCAATGTGCAACCATAAGATAACCTAATACGTTCAGAAGATGGATTACTCTTAGCTCAGTCTGATCTGAGCCTCTAGATGCAGTACTGTTTATTATATTGACTGATCTAATTTTGCTGTACTGTAGCTACATTCTACGATGCAGCTGTCAATCACTTTAGGCCAAACTTAGTGTAATAAAAAACTGCAAGACTGAAACAGGACAACAAACATTAAAAAGCTATTCTGATATACTCCCTGATGGAAGATGTAGCAGCTCACTAAACCTATGATATTCTTCTCCCCACAAAAGAGCAGGCTATTTTGCAACACACACACCATAAATCCCACTGCAGATGTACCTTAGGGATAGATGAAACATCCATTGCTTTAGTGAGTTCATCCAAAGCCTTTTATATGGTGATTCAGTTTTTGCAAGGCTAGAGCTAAATGATCAGAATCACAACTAGCTTTTGCAGTTTTAGTCTTGCTTAAGTTCACTTTGCCCTGGTGGAAACTACTTTTACTCTTTCCTGTGCAGCCATTATATCCAACATCTGTCTACTTCAAACACCTCCTCTAAAGTACTCTCAGGTAGTGTCTCAGGACAGACTCATAGCTTCTGTAAAGCAGCCTGCTCTTCAGGATTAAATGGAAATATTCTGCTTCACAGCAGCTGAAGATCTAACCCTTTGTCATTAACTAGAACCATGAAACTTGCTGCTCATGCAAGAACTACATCATTAGTGCACATTACAAAACCTTCAGTCCTTCTAATAAGAAAGAAGATGTTTCATAAATCTGACAAATTCTAAATGGTGCAAATGTGTCAGAATACTAAGCCACAACAAATATTTATTTCAGGCTTGTAAAAAACCCCAGCATTTTGAATTCCAACATCAAATCACATATCAGCTGCAAATCGAACTGCTTGGGTAAACAGGGGTATTGTCATGGTTAAAATTTGGCACCTGAAACTGTATTACCAAAAGAAGTTTAATCAGAAAACATCAGGTTGTTCAGCACAAAGTATTCCACTTAAACAGCTGCTCTGGGAGTAGGAAATCTGGGAAATCCAGATACCTGCAGGACAGGTTACCTGAAGGTTTTGTCCTGGAGCCAAAAATTCCTGCAAGCACAGACACTGCAGTGATTCCGAAATGTGCCGCTGGGAACTGCAGTGGAGGCAGGAGCTCTGAATGTTCCATGCTTTAAACTCAGAGCAAAATAGAAGTAATATATACAACTAATTCTCTCATGAACAAGAATTACAGTAGCAGGAGCTTGCCTATTGACTGCAATGCAATCAGATGTTTACACCTTTTAAAGATGTGGAGAGAAGAAAGGAGAAGACTTGGAAGGGAAATCTGAAAAGTAACATGAAAATTACTCTTCATGCTGTTTGCATTTATAGCCAGGCCTTTTGTCAGAATTTTCTCTTGCACACAGAAGGGGTGCTCTCCCCATTTATACCAGCTCAGGGTATTGCTGGCAGTGCTGCCCAAATCACCCGGAATTGACATTCATCAGTCAGACTGAAGTTCTCCTCCTTTTCTCCTGCTGACCCCACCACACGACCTCCCAAATTTCCTAGCAGCTCTCCAGGACACTGTATTGACAAAACACCACTTGCTTGCTATTTTTGCATTCGGACTCCAGAATCTCAAGCCAGCTTCCCTCCTCTGACAACATGAAATGTGAAAGGGCCAGACTTCACAAGGCAGTCAAGACTTTTCCACCTCGTGGTTTCTGGAGTCCTCAGAGATCACTTTAAAGCTATTGGTTTGGGGGGGTTTCATTTGTTTCTGAGGAGGGGAGCATTTGGGGGACATCACACAGAGCAGTTTCCAGATTTTATACAGGGGGTGATGCTGCTGCCTGCTCACTGCCTCCCCATGGGCACGATGGCAGTGACCTCCCTCACCATGATAGAGGGGTGCAGACGGCTGCAGGGCCTCCCATGTGCACCAGTATGTGAGAAATAGGTAGAAATATTCTGGTTTAAGTGCTGCATGCCTGCTTGTCTTTTGTGTGAAGCAGAAATAGAAGACGTTAAACAATCTTCTTTACCTGTTGCTATTATTCCCTTTTCATGCTTTAATACTTGTGGTTTATGTATGAACGAATATATTATTGCTACTGTAATACTGAAATAAAGTGTTAAAGCCAGTCCATTTTGGATGTTAATTCAGCAAATGTGTCAATGATTTCCTTGAGCAACTGAAAATATCATAAATGTTCTAGGCTTTAAAAATTATCCACTGCCATTTCAATAATGCTAAAAATGGTATTTGTTGTGAAAAGTCATCCTAGCGATATTGCCTTGTAAAATACCATCGTTTTGTCAACACAACCAGTTTTGTGGCCAGTGCACATAGGTTTTTGTGAGACCTTCAGAGTACAGCGATAGAAGTGATCACTGAGGGAGTAATCTTAGACCTAAGGCAGGAGATAAATGAAAGTAGCTGAAAGCAGCATCAGGCGGATGAGAGCAAATTCCCTGTGTCCTGTCCACTAAGTGTCAGTTGGTATCAGGTGGCATTGGAGGAAATCAGAGTTTTGTCCTTATGCAGGGCTGCCTTGAATAAGGTTGTTCTGAACACCCATAAGCACCACTATGACCTGTGCCTCTTCCAGGCTGGCACTGCCCTGTCTTAAGAAGAAAGAAAGAACAGCACAGGACTAATAATTGTCATACAAAGAATGTCATGCACACATTGATTGGTTGGTCATGTTACCTTCCTTAGGAAGAAACCAGGTAAATCAGTACATTAAACAGATAGGAGACTTATTCCCATCTTTTCACAGCAGGATTTTGATTTCTTCCCAAACCAGTTTTAAAAGTTACATCCATTTATGAGCATGGCCCCATTCCTTGGAAAATACAGTTGTTGAGTGAAAGCTGTGAGGTTTTGTGATTCCCAACACCTGGCTTTCATAAAAAAAAATAAGAAATGAAGAGCACATTTTAGTATGAACACACATAACAGATAATTGAAATATTATTATTTTAATTTAAATAATATTATTTTAGTAATATTAATATTATTGGTTATATTTTAGATATTTAATATTAATAATACTATTTAAATTAAAGGACATATGACTATATTGAAAAGTTTAGTTTAGACTGTTACAGTGAATTACATTAGCTGAATCATAAATACCTCAATATTGCTCTCTTTATCTTAAAAAGTAGCAAAGAGCTCTAAACTTTTCTTCAGTGGGGATGCCAAGAGGTTAGAAAGACAAACAGAAATAAGAGTTTTTGGGGGTTTTTTCTAACTTATTTTTTCCTGCATCACGTAAGTGTTGCATGCTTAAGCGTCAGGCTGACATGGGTTTCCTGAGTGCAGCTGCACACTCCTATGAAAAAGAGCTGCCACATTGAAAAACCAACAAAACAAGTCATATCAGAGACACGATTGCTATTCATTCACTGCTCACACATCATTAGTGTGAACATGACATTGGCAAGTCATGAACACATTGGGTCTCTTACCCTTGTACCTGTTTAATCTCTGTAAATGTGCTATACCCTGGCTGTGTTAGAGCTATGAAACATCCAGGTGTTTCAGTGATTGTTCACAGCTATCAGTCCTGTATAAGTGATCTGGATAATGCAAGGGGTTCTGCACTTTCTTATTAAATGTACGACTGGCACAGTTGTTTCCACTAACTGGAGAGTTAAAATTAGTTTGGCAAGGCAGAAACATAATTCAAAACCTCATGTGCAGAAAACGGCAGTTTGGGAATACATCTAAGGCATCTAATGTCATCTGCTGCCAAAAGGGGCAGTCCCACTGCCCTCCCCAGACTGAACAGTCAAGTCTATCATTTGCCCCAAAGCTGCCATGTATCTGACACTTGTGGTGAGGCAGTTCATGGAGCTCTGTCATGGAGCTGGCTTGCCAGAAAATTGGGACCATTTCCCTGCAGGACCAGCTACGCACCAGTGCCAACACAGGAGAGACAACTGGAGCACATGGGTTAAAAAAAGGAGCAGAGGTGGAAAAAGAGAGCTGTCTCGGTTTTGCAGCATCTGGTTCAGTTTAGCTGTACTATAACATCATCCTGGAAGCAACAGAGTATCTAGCACTAACAGGAAAGACTGAATGTGGATTAGGAAATCCAAAATCCTATTACCTCTGCAGAGTTTATGTGGCTGAACTAGCTTTCATTCGTATAGAAAGCAGAGGTTAAGGCATTCTCCTAAGAGCTGGCACTTACAAATGCTATTACCAAGAACACAGCAGGGTTGGTTTTTTTAAATCACAGTGAGAGGCACTTGCAAGTGACAGGAGGTCTATAGTATGGGGGAGACCAATGTGGAAATTGCTTTTGAGCATGAAGAGGTTCAGACCACATCTTCTTTTCTAAAATACTAAAACAGTACTCTCTCCATCAGGCCCTATTTGGAGCAGAAAAAGCACATTTTCTTCAGTTGGCCAGAGTAGCAACTATAATACACGACAAGCCAGTTCAAGGCTATTAGCCCATCTAGGTTCAGAATAATACCACTGTCATGGCAAAATACGAGTCCTTTCAAACTCATGCTGTACAATACATGAAAGTCTAACTCATAACAAAATGCCATTGTATGAAAAATAACCTTCACCATAGCTGTAATTTTCCTGTCAATAGTTGCTAGAATTACTCACAAAAGAGGTAGTTCAAATAGAGTCAATGAAAAGTGACCAGTTGTGTACAGCAGCTACCTTTAAAGAATAAAACCCTTTTGCCTACACCAAAGAAAGGATCTGCAGGACAGTCATCTTCCCCCAGATTGTAACATAGATCTTGAGAGCACAGAAACAGGTTGCTGTAAAACGTGGAAGTAATTTGCCTTGGAGCAAACATGGCAGTCAGTAATGACAGTCCATTTTATGCCCCTGAGACTGAAGAGGTGATTAAGTTTAATAATAAGAAAAGTTATAGCATGTTTAGCAGAGTCTCTGAAACCTGAACTATACTTCAGGATACTGAAAAAAAACCCAGCCTATTGCTAGGTTCTTTGAATTATTCTGTCTGTACTACATTCATAGTGTTCCCACAGAGAACAAAGGAAAACAGGCAAGTCCAAATGCTTTATGCTTTTTGCAATATCCTGTGATCAGTGCTCCCAGTACCTAGGAAAAGACATGGCTGAAATGGAATGAGTAGTCAAAGCTCTCATTTCGAAGTAAAGGGAAGGAGCATTAGATTATTTTTCTTTCAAGAACAGAATTTAGGGGAAAACTAAGTTACCTTATATAAGCAAGGAGAAAATCTTTATTGTTCCAATTCTAAGTTGCTGACAGCTTATGAATCTATAAGTAGATTTTTAATTAAAATCCTCTGGTGAGATGTCAAGTAAATCAGAAAGAGGAGATGGGCACTAAAGTCTATGTATGCAGTAAGCCACAAGGGAAGTGGCAGAGGTGTTCTTTTCACCATTCATCATTCCTCTTGAACCAGCGTAAATGTGCAGCAAATTTACAAAACCAGAACTGGAGGAGAGAGGATGAGTATGACTCTCTAACTGATGGCTTCCAAAAGTAAGGAAAGCTCATGTCTGTGGCTCATTGCAGCTGAAGCTTTTGCTATTTTATATTACATAATAATTAGATATCAGCAAAGACCCCTAGGTGCTGAATTTGGAATATTATGTGTCTAAGAAGGGCCCTTAGCTTGAGAGCTTTTCCTACAGTTGCACTTGCTTGATCACTTTGGGAGTTTCAAATTCTCTTGATGACAACAGAGTTCCAGTGAATAAAACAGAAGGGTGCAATAGCCTGCAGGTGATTGCACTTCGAATTGGAGATGGGAGATAAAGTTTTTTGGAGATGGAGGATAAAGTTTTACCATCTCTCATGCCTTATCTTGAAGAGAAACATGGAATGTGTCTCAGCTGCTAGACACATATCACCTGTGCCTCAAAATGCAGTGATTCCCACCTTCATGTGCATTAAGTGCAATATTACAAAGCCTTCTGGAATCAGTCCCTCTCAGGAACAGAGGCAGAGAGCTTAATTTCTGGGTTCTGGTTGGGCTGAGGCTGGAGACATGCACAGAGCTACAATGTCTGGGTGATTCTGACCACCTCTGCACGCGTGCAGCAGCTCCAAGAGCAGGCATCCTCTTTCTGAAACACGATTTGCTGCTTAGGTATCTAATTCTTCCTGAGCCTCACTTCCAGCCCCTAAGTCCTGTCTCTCATCTAGCAGTTTGCTCTACAAAGACACATGGTCATACCGAATCTTACCACAAAAACTAGGTTTATGAAACTGAGACTAATTCAGTTATTTTTAAAATTAAAAAATAATTCTAAAAATTATAGAATTTCTTAACTTACAAAATCAAATATTTTAATGCCTACAGTTCAGTTAAATGTGAACATCTGTGTGCAGCATACTCCTTCTTCCTCCCCCAGAAGAATTAAGATAATCAGGCTCCAGACACAGAATCCAGAGAACATAGAATCTACCAGGAAAAAAAAATAAGCTAATTCATATTCTGCCTGAAAACAGTATAATAGGGCCTTGTGTTCCTTCCTATGGATCAGCATGTTCTCTTATTAAATCTTAATCAATTGAATGCTGTTTCTGCCATATACAATGGACTTTAAAAATTGCAATTCGTATTAGGGAGAGTAGAATTTGAAAAACTCAAAAATATTTCCTACATCATTTTGAGAGATGTGGTGCTGTGCAATCCAGGATCAGGTATTATATGCTTTTGCTTTAAAAAATATTAATACCTTCCATCCCTACATGATGTAATTTGGCATGCTTCCTTGTCAGCTTTCAAAACCAGATTTGCATAGCATGCACTACTGGTTTATAGAAGTCTGGTCTGGGGTGTGGTGAACATGATGTCTAGACTATTTTTTGTGTGAATTACAACTGCAAGAGCAGGGAAAATGCTTTCACAGCTTTCATCCAACAATAAGGAATGAACTTTTAATTCCTTCTCTTTCCTTGAAAAAAAGAAAATGCAGCAGGATTTTTAGATGCCATTGGTTACATAGACTTTGGAAACGTTGCCAGAAGCAAAAGCCATCTGTCCAGAGACTTCGTGTTTCTACACAGCTGCTCTGAACATACTTCCTTTACTCAGAATCAGAGGACATAAGAGGTACTGCTGTAGGTTCTAGGCTTCCTAGCCTTACAGCAAAAGAGTCATGTAAAAGGATAGGGAAAACATTTATCCCTCATCCCATTGCTAGTAGCAAAAGCCTAGCACTGAACTAATAGACCTTTCTTTTCACCATTGTTACTGGATGTTGGCATTTTGCTCCCCTAAATGGACCTCTATTATATGACGGAAAGAATCAAGTTGCAAATTTGAGAGCCCCTTGCAGAAAACTCTCTGCTGGCAGCTCTATGTGTTTTCAAACAATGACAGTTACACCTGTATTGTAGCAGAAACAGAAAAGTCCTGCATAAACCCTGTCATGCTTAGCTGAGGGCAGCAAGCAATAAGCAGCTCTCTACAAAATTGAACTTCAATCACAGCTGGCAGTCACACATCTCTGCAAGGCAGGTGTGCCCATGTATTATTTTCCATGCCTTCCATCAGGTTTCCTCAATCTTGTACCATTGCATCAGTTTCCTCTCCTCTCATGTCCCGTCTTCTATTCCTTTAAAATTTTGAAGCAGGGAGACTTTCATTCCTGATGACCAACCTCTCCTTCAGAAGGTATGTGAATACAAACAAACCACTACAAAACAAATATGTGAGTTAGCCAAGTCATAATTCTAAATTCAGTGTTGACAAACATAAAGATACAAAATCCTTTCAATTCCAGCATACCGCATGGAACGTCTTTGCTTGTTTATAGCACACATAAATTTTGAAAGACATCTATGTAAGTAAAAAGATCATTGCACAAGTCTTATTTACAGAGGTAATGCTGTGAAAAGAGTAGAAAGTCAACCACACGCATCTAGAGAAGATCAGTCTGTCCACCTGGGGACTATGATCTCCATGCAGTTTTAATCCCTGGAGGTATAAATCACAGGAGAAGATGCATTCTTTGAAGAGACTTGTCTCTTTTTTTGTTCTGGCACACAAAAAGAAAAATAAGCATTCAGCCATCAGCAGTAGCAATAAATATTCAGCAGTCTAATAATTAATTCCTAAGCATTCGTAATCTAAAACACTGTTTTTACCAAGGGTCTCTTTTAGCATGGTCCCAGTTTTTATCACTGACTTCTAATTTAAGATGAGCTACCAGAAAACCAATTAATATATTACTTCTGGCATGATGTCCTTGTCATTAACAAAAATAATTGTTGTCCTTTGCTGTGTATAAACCCATTTTCTATATGTTTAAACGTTCAACAGGACTGATCCCAAATTCTTTATGCTAATTCCTTTTTTTTTTTTTCCTCAGAAAAACTCACTTTAATCTACATCTTTGTGATGTTCTGATTTGGGGCAGCTCCCAGATAGCCAGATAGCCTTCAAAAGTAGTTAAAGTAAATGGTTTAGGGGGACCACTACAGAAATACTCAGCATGCAATGCTTGCATGATTCTTCCAAAGGACCATTCTCATGAATGTTTTGCCAGTATATGTAGATGAACCATAGTGAAATTATTCGGTCAACAAGTACACATAAATTCGTGCCTTGCTAACCTATTCCTTGCTTATACCAGTCCATATTTTCCTAGTGAAATGCCATTAGTTCCACTGAAGTCACTCGTGTCACTCAAGTTATCCAACTGAAGTCATCCAATGGAGTGAAGAGTGTCCTTGTGGGCTGGAGGGCAGCCCAAGCTGTGGGCTCCTATCTTTCATAGCATACTTCATATAAAGTAACCAGAGTGTCATGGTTATGGCTAAGTAATTCTGTCTATACACACACGTAACATGCAGTGCTAGTACACGCGTGCTGTCAATGTCTCACACACATACTGCTGCTCTACCAGAATGTCAGGATTGAAAAACCGTAAGAAATCAGCCACAATATCGGAAGAGATGTGAAATCAGAAAGAATTGTATCCACAAAAATGTTAATTCTACAAAACCATAAAGTACAAAAGAGATTTTTCCCACTCTATCCTATGGTACCTTAAGCAACAAGGAAAGGAGGGGTCATGAGTGTCCCAGGAGGCATTGGACAGAAAAGCCAATGGCAATGGGGGCTTCCTCGAGGCATTGGACAGAAAAGCCAATGGCAATGGGGGCTTACAATTTATAAATTATTATAAAAACAGATTACTACCAAATGTGTTTTCAGGTGGAGCTATCTTTGCAGTGGAAAAATGAATGAAAGAATGTGCGAATGAATGTATAAATGAAAGAGACAAATTGAGACTTCACCAAAAATATGAAGACACTACCAAAATGGAAAAAAAAGACATAAACTTTGCTTCCCACATTCAGAACTATATCTTCATATCAAAGTGTGTAGAGAGTAATTAGAGAACTGAACACAGGAAAAGAAATATGCAACAGACTATTCATACTACAGCAACATAGAGTCCTTCTGTATGCAGTTTTACTTTTGAAGTTAACCCAGAAAGTAAACTGACAGTGCTCTTTTCCTCAGCACAGCAGTTACAGTAGTATAAACCTCATGTAAATGAAATTAAGCACTCATGTTTTACCTTGGAACAAACTCTTGCCATATTAGTTCCTGGCAAGATGTGATAGTCATTTCATTGCGCCTGAGTGAGCTACATACTCTTCATAAAGAAGTCAGGCTGTTCTTCTATCATAAGGATTTTTCTCTTTTTATGTCATGAAATAAAAGAAAACTAAATAAGTCTTTTAATAACTTTTTCAGTGAATTCTCTCACTGTAATCTTTGTAGAGGATGGACTGGTGTTTTGATTAATCTAGTTCTTTCTTACAACTTAAAATAGACTCAAGCATAAGTGTTTGAAACATAAGCTGTTCAGAGATGCTCATGTATAGCTTTCTGTTTTAGCTAAAACTTTGATAAGCTGTTTCAAAGCAAGAGGTAAACTCTAGAGGAGTCAATGATGGAATGCTTTGGGATGTTGAAGGTCCCTCACTTCTTTAGCATGGTAAGCTACATCAGGGAGTCAGAGATCTGTGAGTACAGGACATTGGAAAACTAACAGCTGTAACAGTACAAGGAAGATTCTAAGTACTCGTTCAGTGGGTGAGAAACGACACACCTCCAACACACAAGCAGCACACTCCTTTACACTGGTGTGAGCTGGGGGCCACGTGCAGCGTATCATAGCAGGAAGCAACCATTGCACAAGGTGACATCTGGGGAATGTCTTTTCCTATGATTTATGTCACTGTGTGTTCCAGCAGATGACACCACAGCAGTTTCAGTACACCACCACAGCTTCTCGCAGTCACGACCCAATATACCATACACTGAAGGCAGATCACAGGCTCAATTGCTGACTGCATGTGGTGTATGGAGTTGCTTAATAGAAGACAATCTGGCTCCTCTTCAGACATCTGGCCTAGGTGATCAAACTGCACAAGGATCTTGTATTCAAGTCTATAACCTCAACAGTTCTGTGGCCTGATCACTATCTAGTTTCAGATACCTCTGGGCCCATATTTAATCTTTTTATTATTTCCATCTCAGCTTTTCTATTGTTTTAGTCTTTCAGTTCATTCTTACATCTCAAACACTAGTCAGATAAGTCACAAAATACAATTCACCATAGTTATATGTTTCTCCAGTCATTACATGTTACAGGTAAAATCTTAATCCAAATCCATATTGATAGCAGCATGTTTGAGATTTCACTCTCTAGATATTTTGTGTGTAAGAAGTCAGGTGAAGAGAACAATTGTGTTTCACTATCAAGCACCCAGGAAGTTTGACAAGCAGAATTCAAGTTGTTTCAATTTCAGTCCCTTTGGTATCTGCGCTATCACATGCCCTTTAGCTATGGTAGAGTTCAGTTGGCACAGCTCCTGGCACATTTCTTGCTATTCTTCTGCCTCCCCCTGCACCTCCTTCACCTGCTTGGGCTCTTGCTTGTATGATATCTCTCCCCTGCCCTGTGTCTCCTACTGTCTGTCCCCAGAGCTTCTGCTTCCCATGAGAGGAAAAACCAGCTCCTGGAAGTATCCTCCAACTGGATCCTCACTGTCAGACATGAAAAGCATGCACTGCCCTGAATTCAGACACGACTAAATCATATGCCAAACGTTCTGTGGTGCTGTTGTGCCTCTTAGAGTGAAAGGAAGTAGGGCACACCTGAGACACGTGCTGGAGCCTCTCGTTCTTCCACCAGCCTTTCTCAGCCTCCCTGCTCACTCCAGCCCTGCTGAAGTTTAACATCACATAAAAGCTGTTCAAAATCTGTGAGACCAGAAGGAGAGTGATCAAGAGGAAATGTGATACTACAGCTCTTGGGCTCACGGCTCTTTTTGACAAGCAGCACCACTACTTCTGCTTTCTTTTCTGTATTCCTGCTCGGACACCACATTCACACTTCCCTGGACTAAAAATATTGCCTCTCTTTCCCTGCTTGACTGCTCTCTTCTTGTCGCATGGAGCTGACATCTTCCTCCACCCACACCCCCCAGCACTGGGACCACAGGGACTAAGCAGCAGGACAGGAAAGGAAGGTGGATCTGTCATCCTGGAGATGACTTGGCTCTACCATGTTGGAGATGACTTCCTCCCCCATGCTGTCCAACATTACTGGTGGGACAAGCAGCAGTAATATAACATTACAAAGACTTTTCAGAGTGCTTTCTTGGTAGGTAGACAGTTCTGGAGCACAGCAAGGAGGAACAGGCTTCTGCAGATATTTTTGCCATGAGTTGTCTGTAAAAACATGCAAACAGGTTTGAAGGCAGAGACTGGACCACATCTCCCATAGGAATTAGGCCTGATGATGCTTAGTCTGTGTATCTTGTATGGTCCTAGACACCAGGAGGGTCTCAGTTTTCTCAGGCAGAAAATGTTCAGTAGCAGAAATTCAGGAACAAGAGGAACTTACAGGTGCTTATGGGCTCTGATCAGACAGGATTTGTGTAGACAGTTCTACTGACATCTTTTGGCTCTGCAGGTTTCTGCCAACATGAACAAGTTGAGGCCTTTCAGAAATGTGATCAATCTGGAGTGGCATTGCACTGCAGAAGGCCATTCTGGCCACAAATACTGCTTCCTGCTCAGTTCCAAGCCCTATTCAAAACTTAGGGATGCAAGACCTGGTCAGAAGAGAAGTTTGCCAAAATTCTTTTTAATTTAGCAGAACAATGTATTTTCCTTTCGCCTTATTTTCAGAAACAGCTGAAATATTAAAGAAAAGGGGTGGATCAGGGAAAGGGAAAATCCTGTGTGAATCAGGCAGCCAGCAGGAAAATTTTCAGCAGAGCATTTAAAGTTTGGCGAAACTACAGCAAACAAAGTTTGTATCTTAACCTTGAAAGTATTATAATCACTGGCACTGCTACTAACCCTGCTTAATTTGGTGCATTAGTATCTTTCTATCTGTGTTAATTATAGTATTCCAAAACCATTGTTCAAACAGATGTCACAGCAACAAAAAAAAGCTGCATGTAGGTTTCTTGCTTTCTCCCATGTAATCTCTCCCTCCCATTATTGTAACAACATGTGATATGAGATGGGTAATGCTCAGGCCTAGCCAAGATCTGAGCAAGACAATTCTATACTCTCTGTCCCCTGTTGGAAGAGTCACTGTTGTTGTAAGAAACCTATTCTCCCAAGAGAAAAAAGCACTTTATCTTTTCAGTATACTCACAATTTCTGCTGCAATCAGTATCGCTGTTGTTTTCAGCAGTGGGGTTATGTTTATAGGCCTGCTTTCATTGAATCATTTTCTTCTCATAAATCATTTAATCTCTTGCCAGGCTGCAATATCAGACTTGGGCTACACGACATAAAAATAGATGGATGCTTTGCAGCCAGGAAACCAGACATTTAGAGCTCTATATGTTCTTTCATAAGAACTCTGCAAATGACATTATTCCATCATTTTAAAAAATGCTGCTTTTTTCCTTTTAGACTCTGCTTTTAAATGAACAAAGGTTGATATGGTTACTCCCATTAAATTAATTAAAATATAGGCAGATCCACAGATAACATAATGTATAAACAAAAGCACCCCAGAAAATCATTTTAAGTGGCACATAGAAATAGAGTCTCTTTAAGCATATGTATTTATGGGGCCCAGTAAGAAATTACTAAAATGCTAGGTAGACTATGTGTCTCCTTGCAGATGGGGTCTGGTGTATGTATTTATGAAGACCGGTTATTTCTCATGTCTCTATCCAGGTAAAATTTAGAGCCATCTCTCACTGAACACGTTTAATTATTGCAGAACAAGAAACATCAACAATGAATTGTACAGTAATCTGTAAAAAAAGACATAGTGCTAAAGAGCAATTAGAAACTGTTCTCACACTTGGGTTAGCTTTATCAAAACCTATGGCCTTGTAATGAGGGGAGAAAAACATGTAGATAACAAGCATTGCAGAAGGAATGCAATTAGTGAAGTTAAATATACTGAGCAAGGCTCAAAGCACACCTGCAGATCAGAAAAATGGCAACTTCATTGTTTGCATTATTCTCAGCAGTATGCACAAGGTAATGCTGAAAAACTGAAAATATTGCACTCCATCATTTACACGTTATCATTTCCTCCTCAGAAAACCGTCAGCTGTAAGGACCTTGCTGACAGACAGATACATCAGACAGACAGTATCTTCTTCAGTAGAGACAAATTTAGCTCTTGCATCAGACGGTCTTTATTAAAATAAGAACAACAATACTTAACTTTAAATTAAATAAAATCCCAGGAAGTGTCTTAACATGATCACATAGGGTGGAACCTCACTATTCTGACCATTTGGGACCTTTTTACCATCCAGACAATGGAAAGTTTCTGTTGCTGAAATGTGATTGCTACCAGCATAAGGCTATGTTTTTCAAAGTGTAACAATTTTTTTAACCAGAATGTAGAATTTTTACCTAAGGTAAAATACATAAAGCAAGACCTTTTAAATGCATGCTGTAAACACAAGCATACATGCACACAAGCATGGGGTCAGATCAGCAGCAGAGCAGCACTAAGCTAATGCTCAGGTGAGATTCAGAATGTAGTTTCCATGGAGCATTCTAAAAAATGGTTACAAAGAAAATAAAAGGGATTTCTCTCTTGTAGTTGTGTATCATAGACAAGCAGCAGGAACAAAAAAGAAGTAGCACAGTAAAAAGGTAAAGAGAGTCCATACCAGTGTATTTTAGCTTTTTCTGCTCAAGCCATTACCCTATACTTCCTGTAGCCATCTCTCCATTTTGAACTCGGTTTGCAGAAGTTTTAACAAGCTGTTTGAGTGTCTTAGCCTTTCTGCATCCAACAATTATACTGGTCACAATAGTGTCTGTACTATGTATGCACTGGTCACCACACTTTACGGGTTTATTTTTCATAAAATATAAATTCAACTATGACGTTCTTTAAAACAAGTAAGTTGCAACCTTGACTCATCAAACCTGTAGCTCTTATTTTTTTACAACAGTTTCAATGCTTTCAGGATTTAGTAATAAATCCATAAGTTGGTTCCTGAGTAAATACAATTAAATCTGGATCTATTAAGACAGCTTTTGTGCTGCATTAAAAACAATATAACAAAGACCAAAAGTGTACCCAGTTAGAATTCACAAATCCTGTGACTAGACCTTAGTCGGAAAATTAAATGACACTAAATTATATTATAAAAGGTGTTTTAAATGTTTGTGCATTCCAAAAGCAGGACAAATTTTTCAGCTCTACCAGTACTGAAGTGTACGCATGTGTTTTCTCTTGTCCTTTCAACGGTGTGTTTAGAAATGTACACATATGTATTTGTGTGTTTGTACCCACAAATAAATATGAAGATGTAAGCAAAATACTTCAACAGCTATATCTAAAAGTCTAGGAGAAGTAAATGCACAAGATAAATTTCAGTGGACTCGACAGAGGAGACCCCAGGTACAGATGGCAGATCAGAATCTATGCTTGCCAATGCCTTTATTCCACTGAGTCATGAGCAACTGTGTTAACATTTTATTTTAAAAGAGGAAAGAAAGCAACATGGTGCCTCATTACTGATTCTGATACAGAATCAGGAACCTGATTCTGTTCTCATTTGGAGATAAAAGCCATTTTTGGGTAAGTCATGCATAACTCTCCCGAAGTCAATAGATTTAAAACAGTGGAAAACTGGTGTGAGGGAGAAGACTTATATTTCTCAGCTGCTTAGGAAACCCATTTTCAAGATATATTCTATAAATTTGTAGGAAGCCTACATAAAATTTTCCATTTAGGCAATTTCCTGTAGCATAGCTAATTACTGTCATCTAACTAAGGGGAAACATGTAATTGCAATATGACTCACTAAAACGTTAAAGTACTCAACAGAAGATATAGTTTGCATAAACAATCTCAGCAACAAATTAATCTTTGAACAATACTGCTCTCTAACTATTTATTTCAATATTTTGCAAAGAGATATTTAAAAACAGCAAAACTGCTTTATGATTAAGGTTCAAGATCAGGAGGATGTGTGATGACTTTTCTTCCTTAATGTTGCTGCAAAATTGCTATAGTAGGCACAAGATTATGAGCACAAAGTTTTCCACCTTGTAATTTCTCCACAATATTTTAATGCCTTTTTCTGGGCCCACAGAGGTATGTTTTAACTTTGATGGAACTGAGAAGCTCCTACCTTTTGGGGACCCAGAGACAAGGCATTTCTCCTGTGCTGTTCCTGGGATGACTTGGTGAACCCTCTCGACCACAACTGGCAAGTCAACACAAGATTAAAGATACAATACTTCAGTGAGTTGAACACACTTTTGGGATGTGGCACACCTACCTGGACTTTTTCTTCATATCATGAGGACAGCTTCAGTACATAGCTCCAGGATAAAGCTCTTCTCTGTGCAAGTTAAATGTGTAGGAGGGCATCAGTTTAAAGCCTGTTGATCGGTGTTGAGTTTTTCTTACAGATTAAAGTTAAGTTGCCTCTCAGTAGAGATTCCCTCAGATCAGGACATAGGCTTTTCTAGATTCAGATGTGGCACTCAGCTATTCCAGTTGTATCTGGTCTTTTGCCAAACATCTCACCTTTCCCTGCAAGCCTTGTCTACCTTACATGCCTAAGCTTCCTGGCTGCAGCAGAAATACTGTTGTGGTGGGGTGTGTGGGGAGCATAAGACAGCAGAGCCTATTAGATGGAAAAGCACTTTTAAAGTTTGGTGATACATACAGTCAGAATATTACTGAAGTCCACAGGCTAAAATTCCCTTCAATACTGAAAGGGAATATATTTCTCCTTTAGAGCTGCTGGATTCATTTTGATGCAGTGCACAGACTTTTAAGAATTAAAAGTGTTAACACAGCTCTGTCACAATATGAAATTCAATAGTTGCATATAATCTGTCAGTTCTGGTACTGAAGCCTGCTTACTGTCGACTACCATTAAAAATCTTTTGTTTCCTTTATCAAAGGCACAGACAGCGAAGGGGGGAAATGAAAGCACTAGCAACTGAAACTATTAAGCATTAATTATATGCTTTATTTTTAGTTGCCTTTTAGAGGGCAGTGGTTGTCCTATTTGAGGGGCAAAAAGGAAAATTTACAGGGATTGTAACTGCAGCTGCTGCTATTGCCATTGAAATCTAATTTTGTTTCCTGAAGATAAACCAAAACAGGTATGTACAGAACAGGACAGAAAAGCTAAGATAACCTGCAGCTTTTCATTCTGGTATTGACTGTTTTTCAGTGCAGGTGCACCTGGTCTTACCAACCTTCCTTCAATATTAGATTCCTCCTCTGATAGCAGTTCCTGTTTGCAGCTTCTTCCTGATATTTGAAGACAAATGCTGCTTTCTGACTCTACTTTCTGAATGGCCTATCTTCTGAACGAGAACCAGAAGCATCCAGCTTTGTCTCATGCCTTGTACTAAAGCTCTGAAGATAAATCATCAGTGTTGTCCTTCCTGCCTCCTCATATCAGTATCCAGAAGGACACAAGCAACTCAGAAAAAGCCAGGTGAAGCTAAAACTCAAAAAGAGTCTTAGTTAGTAGAAGACTGTCCTACATGTTCTTGGGTTAAAGGAAAGCCTGCTAATGCAAGTGGCCAAACAGACAGACATATAATTTTTGTCTGAGTTAAGGGGCAAAAAAGATATTTGTGAACTTGAACCAGTATTCAGAAAAGCCCAGAAGAAAGAGGGAACTTCTGAAGCTGTGCTGCATGTGGCCAAGGAGAGGGTGCTGCTTTTCTTCAATACACTGCCCTGGGACAAATAGATTGCATCCTTTCCAACATGGCAGATAGTACTTTTATAGCACAACTGGCAGATCAAAAGTAGAAAGATTCTTGAGGCGCTGCTCTAATGTAATGTTGCCAGAGGCTTCTTAAAAAAGTTTTTTTCTGTTCAATGACACACCAGACATACGTTGTTGGACACTTGAACTCACAGTTGTGGCTAAGAAGAGTAGAGCGCTCTGCTATTCAACTTTGCTCTCCTGCATCTCTATTCAGGCATAGAACAGGCTGAGCCTGGGCTGCTCTACCATGGCCTCCACCAGCCATGGAGATGAGGGGATCTAACTTACCTGCTGTTCTTGGGACACACCCTGGACATCACTTGATGCTGATTCTCTCTAACAAGTACTTGCTTATTTAGGCAGTTCTTGTATTCTTGTCTAACATTTAGATCTGTATTGTTTCCAAAGTGCAACTTGACTTCTGTAGGCTGACGCTCAGAGGAAACAATAAACAAAAATAAATATGTTAGTATTAATTTAATATTATAATCAGAGTTTAAAATACATGTAATAATTCCAGTAGCCCAATATACTGACATATATTTTTCATTAAAACAGGCTTTTTTTGGTACAGAAAACAGTTTCCTTTTAGCCCCATGCAGATTTGTTCATTACAAACAAACTAATAATTATGCTTTATTCTCTAGAATTACACAGGAAACTTTAGTCTGATTTATAGATATATTTTGAAGCCACAACTATTTTTCATGTGTGAAAGTAAGTAAAAAAATTTAAAAAAGCACCATTTTTTCAAGCATTCCTACAATTTTATTATTAAAAATAACATACCCTATTAAATCTAATCAGAGAAAATTAATGTTTATGTTCAAGTAGGAAGAAGAATTTCTAATTCTGCAGCCTCGGGAAGATTTTGATAGAAACAGAAAGTAACTCTAAATAGAAAAAATATCAACATAATAACCATTACTTGCTACTAAATACACTTATATTTTTCTTGCATAGATCCGAGAAGTGTGGATCAGCAGCTGTTATTTATGCATCTGCTAAGATGGCCATGAATTTTAATGGGTTTCTTAATGTGATTAAACACTACAGACCTCTAGAAGAAAAATACCAGATTTCTATTTTTTTTCCCTAAATATCCTCATCTTTTGAATAGAGGAATATAAAGGGCGCTGAGAAATGATCAGGGATTGGCTCCTAAGATTACTCATTAAGTGTCCAATAAAATTTAGAAAACAATATAAAGGGTTTTATTCTGTTCTCTTTGCTTACAAAAATGGAATTTAATCAAAGCTCTTCTGCGAAAGAATGGCAAAACCAAACCTCAACACATATATTGTAACACAAAGATGTTTCCATTATCACAGGACCTTCCCCTCTCCCTAGCTCATACATATTTTACTTTATTTACATTACCCTTTCCATTTCAACATTTTCCAAGGTGACCTGGATTCTGCAAGCATAAAGTAGTAACACCACCAAATGGTAACGCTCAACATCAATTTTGTACTGACCAAATGACTACAGCTTGCATAGGGCAGTGAAGAATAGGCCTCATTTTATATTACACGTAAATGAAGCTCTTTCCAAATTTTCTAGACCAAAAACAAAGAGTGGGGGCTTCTCTCACCACGGGGCCACAGGTCCTGCCAGGAGCATACTCCAGCGCTGGCTTCCAACAGGGTCACAGCCTCCTCCAGGCATCCCCCTGCTTCAGCGTGGGTTCCTCCATGTACTGCAGGTGGAGATCTGCTTCTCCATGGACCTCCATGTACTGTAGGAGCACAGCTGCCTCACCATGGGCTGCACCACGGGCTGCAAGGGAATCTCTGCCCCAGTGCCTGGAACACCTCCTGCCCTCCTTCTGCACTGACCTGGGTGTCTGCAAAGCTGTTTCTTTCACAGATTCTCAGCCCTTTCTCTGGCTATAATTGCTCCTGCACAGTAACTTGTTCATCTTTCTTAACTATGTTATCCCAGGGGCATCTCCAGCATCACTGATGGGCTCAGCCTTGGCCAACAGCAGGTCCATCTTGGAACTGGTTGATACTGGTTCCATCAGACACAGGTGAAGCTTCTAGCATCTTCTCACAGAAGCCACCCCTGTAGCTTTGCACCACCAAAACCTTGCATGCAAATCCAATACACTGACTGAACATCCTATCCTAATATAAATACACATTATCATTTGTAGCCAATAAAATATAACGCAGTTTTGGATAAAAATCCCATAATACCAAAATAGCAAATTTTTAGAAGCAGATTTCAAAAACTAGAATCAGTCTCAGCCTGCCCTAAGTCTTGGGTTGGTTTTTTTTTTTTTCAAATGTGACTAACAGTACTTGATATAATTTCCATGACTTTCAATATGCAATTCATTCACATTCATACATAAAGCTGGATATTCCAAACCTTTAAAAAATCTTTATGAAATAATTTCTGGCAAAATATCAGTAAAATGAAAGCCTGGAACTGCACTCCCAAGTGAGATTTTAGCATGCTAAAATATTCTTCACAGCACTGAACATTTTAATACATTTTTAACAGTCTCTGGATTTCAAAACAGCAGAAAAGGGGCAAAGGTTCAAACTTCAGATCTGAAGAATGATTTTATTTATATGATCAAAATATTTTTCATTATTAAAACTTTCCCAAAAATCACATCAAAAGTGACTTGGAGGTCTTCCAGGACTTAAAGCCTTTGCAAAATATTTTTAATAGATAAGTGGGTGCACTGAAAAAGTGCTGTAAAGTTTAAGTCTATTCACATGATGAAACCTCCTGCTTATCCCAGTTTTATTCTGAAGAATGAATGATGCTGATATCCCAGATGAGAGCTGACAGTGCATAAAACAATTTGGACTGCACTGCAATTGCTCTGTTCCTCTGTTTCACATGCCTGTCCCAGTAATACAGCCATATTCTTCATTTCACCTTTTCTGTCGGACCCATTTTCTTTCTGTCTTTCCCTCTAACACCATTCTTTTTTTTATAGCCCTCATGACACAGGGCATCTTAATAAACTTTAAATGTCGGCCAAGGACAGTGATCCAGAATACTATTCATACCTTCCCTCAGCAACTCCGAGGCCAGAGGTTTATGGGTTAAGGCTAGAAACTTTACTCCCTGCTGCTGCTGCAGTTACCAGGGGAGCTGTAACGCTGGGCAGACCACTCATCCTGCTGCCCATGCCAAAGGCAGCAGGACTCCCCTTGCAGTGACCTGTGTGCTCACTCAGGGAGGACAAATGCAAATTGAGCTTTTTGGCTTCATGGGGTCTGAAGCCCACACACAACCGAGTGCTGTTTCCACAGGGCTACATGGAATCTGCACAAAGGAGCATTCTCTGTCCTTTTTGTTAAATCTGGATACTGTATATCAAGAGTATTTCATGACTTGGATACAAATTCAAGATACAAAACTAAAAAGAACATACAAAACAAGCAACCTAGAGCATTGCTAATAGGATACAAGAAATCCAGCTCTATGTCCATGCTCCTAATCAAGACTTTTTAAGTACATGGCCTCAGCTGACATCTTCTTGTGCCTTCTAGGGAATACAGTATTTTCAGGCAGAACAAACATTCTCAGGAGCCACAGGGAGAAAAGATCCCACTTGAGTCACTGGGCAGGTTTCCCAGATCCTCCATAGATATATCCGGACCTAGTTCTAGACATAACTGGGTGAAAATTTGTAAAGTCAGTAGCAAAACTCCCACTGTATCTATTAGGGAAAAACATTACCTGAAGTAAGCAATACACTCAGATGAGTGAAAGTTTCTACTAACTCAGATGTAAGGAAATAAAAAAATAGATAGTTCTGATCATGTAAATCTGCAGAAGGTTTGATGCAATCTTGTACTCAGTATTTAAGCAACCGATATCAGCAGCCACATCTGTTCTGGCTTTGCATAATGGTTGGTGGCTGTGATCTTACCCATGATAGCAATCTATTAAAAAAAAAATCAAATCATTGTTGCTATTGGTTGAGAATTCATAGAACAAGCCAGAAAATCCAATAACTTACCTATAAATAGGTTAAAATCATCTGCAGTGTCTATGGGTACAGGTGTTTCTCTTCATTTGCTTGGTAAGATTAGACCAGGAGGGTTATTAAATTGAAAAAAAACAAACAAAACATTCAAACTGCCTTCATGGTAGCAAGAAAACTGACAGAAATTGGAAAAGGAGCAATTTACAGCACAAGAGCAGGTGAAACCATTTCTTGTAATCATTAATTTAGGAGCCCTGATAAGAGATTTATGGGCTCCTGAACCTTGAAATATAAGAAAATTGTTCCTAGAACATCTTCAGCCTGCAGTTTCCCACTGTGTATTAAATTCAGTATCAGACATAACAGTTAACACTTGGAATTTGTCTCATGCTTACCAAGCAATCTTCCAGACTAGTATAAAATTGCTCCCATTGGATAGAACCTTTTTTTAATAAAAATGAAAAAGTTCATGTTGAGATTAAATGTTACATCTGTGCTCACCTACACTTCTGGATTTTTTAATCTGTTTTTGCACCTGTATGTGTAAGATCAAAGGCATTTTGGAGGACCAATAGCTTTATTATTATTTTATGTGTTTAGAAGTGTGTGAATTTAATACAGCTTTTATGTGTGCATTTGGGTATGCCCTTACTCATGCATATGTCTGTGAGGTATAAAAAAGCTTACAGCAAAAGAGTAGTCAGGTTGCAATTTCAGGTATTCAGAAATCAGAAAATGCTAGAATGAAAGCTGCCAGTGCATTATCATTGGCTGTCTTATTCAGAAGGAAGAGTATGAATACCATTCACACATATGCCAGCTCTTGTCAGCTTCTCAGAAAACACATATGCCCACACAAATAAAATTGTATAATTTAATTCTAATTATTGTTATTAGTATTGACCCATTTCATACTTTCACCTTCCATTCCGCATTCATACTCTTATTTGAACAGGTGTTCAAACTTTCTGTTTCAGACAATGATAGCCATTTAGAATACAGAAATTAGGAGAACAAAATTACTCCTCCTTCAAGTTTTCTTCTCACTTTCTACCTATCCTTTGATTGTCTCTGCAGTCCATAGCTCAGAGGTGAAATTCCTCTTTTGCCATAGTGGTATATATTACAAAAACCTGAAGCAGCCAGCCCAGGTGACTGGTTTTATAGCACTCTAATATAGGAAGTGTTCTGTCCTCCAGGCATCTTGCTTACCTTAATCTCTTTCTCCTTCTGGCACTAAGGGAATTGCAATATCATGCAGTTACTGCTAATACATGGGGGTGTTGTACATCCTCCTGTCTTGAATATCATTTGTTGGGTTTATTACTATACCTAAGACCAACTGAATTTGAATTTATTTTGTTCTCCGCAAAATACAAAATCAAAATAACAAAGCCCCTTCTGCAAAGAGCTTAAACTAAAAATAGATACAGGAAAAGGGAGGGTACGTACCACCTGGCAGTCAAATGCTCGAGCAACTACTTTAAGTTGAGAGCTACCTAATCACATCAGACAAACATGAATGGATAAAACCCAGTTTCTACAGGTTGTTGCTGCTGTGCTTCTCTCTCTTCGGACAAACAGCTCCAATGTTACAGTGCTGTGTGCTAGAGGAATCCCTGAGAAGTCTTTCCAACTAACCATCTAACGCCATGATGAATTCAGGGTTGAGACTGTGATCCAAATGATCTTCCATCTTGGAAAACCAAACCACCAAGGTTATTGAGGCAGTGGTGCTGCCTCCCAGGGGTGAACCAAACTAAAGACCGCTTCACTGAAAACCTGCCTACTGCTACACATAGGAATTAATAAATGTGAACAAACAAGATCATAGGATAACACAGATTGGAAGAGACCTGAGGAAGTCTATAGTCTAACCTTCTACTCAAAGCAGGGTCACCTGTGAGCTCAGACCAGGTTGCTCAATGATTTGTCCAGTTGATTCTTGACAAGGTCCAAGGCTGAGCTTGTGCAACCTTTCTAAGCAGTCTGTACCAGGGCCTGACTGTCCTCATGAGAAAAAAATGTACTTTATATCCAGTCAGAACCTCTCTTGTTTCAGTTTATGTTCCTTGTCATTCATTTTCCTGCTATGCACTGCTTTGAAGAGTCTGACTCCATCTTTTTGATGCCTTCCCCACAGGTATTGGCAGGATGGCGTAAGCTGCCTCCAAAGCCAGCTCTCCTTCAAACCGAAGCAGTCTCCTTCCCTCAGCTTCTCCTCACAGGACAAGTGCTCCAGCCACTGACTGTCCTGGTGCCTTCTGCTGAACTCACACTAGTTTATTAGGGTCCTTGTACTGGGGGGCCCAACACTGGGTGCACTATCTAGATGTGGTCTAACAAGCGCTGAGTAAGCCTACATTAGCCTTTACAGAGAAGTTCTATAATAAAGGTTGAAAATGTTTTCACATATGCTCACTGACTTACAAAAGAAACTGTAAGCTGCACAGGTAGCATGACATTGCCTGGAACCAAGTTTGCCCTGAACCCTGAGGTTATATTCGCATTGTGGCAATTAGTATCACAGACTCCAAAGCCTGTCTCTGCTGCAGCCAAATGCTTGATTTGTAAAGCTGTGCGAACCCTACCTTAAAAATAACTAGTGTGTGTTCTCAGAGAAATGTAGCTGTTACATTCAGCACAGGATTGTTCTGTGCTACTTACTGTCTTGGGTGAACACTATAATCTGAGATAAGTGTTGCTGCTAGTGTACCCAAGCCAGCTGAGTTAAGAAAATTTCATGTTGATATATTTCATTTTCATGATGGGAAGCATTTGCAAATGAAGCAGTACTTTACCAGGACTGTTAAAAGGCAACCAAAGTTGGAGAGAAGTACTATAGCTTGTGCATTGTAATAACATTGTCCTGGGTGAAAGTCTCTGCACAGAAAAGAAATGGTTTGGATTGCTAATGTGATTCTGTGTTATAGAAGCATCTAAAATAACCCTTATGTAAGTGATACTAGATTTTTGAGGGTGAAGGATAACATTGCAAAATGAGAGACCTAAAATTAGGTGTAACAGTTAATGAATAATGGATTTCTGGAAATTATTAGAGTATCTGTGGAATGCAGAGCTTCTACTCCTTATATTAAGGCAGGACAAAAAATGAGGCTGTCTTCAATTCTTCAAACAACTTAACTTTTTGAATGACATTCCAGAAAGCAAATAAAAATGGAGTAACCACCTCCTTTATTAGCATTTCCACTGCAATATTATTTGCTCTGGATATCAGCAGTCCGTTAAATACACCCACCCAAGAAAAAGAACAAAACTTTTAATTAATAGGAGAAAAGTAATCTAGTTACGGCAATACCTGTCTAAGTATTGCTGGCTAACTTTCTAATTTTCTGTCTCTTATCAGTATAGCACATCATTCCAGTTCTGATCTGGACTTCCCATTATACTGTCAGCATTTTTTTTTGGTTAGATTTCAGTTGAGCAGCAACCAAATATTCATCTAAAAAATCCCACAAAAACAAAACAAAACAGAAAAAGTATATCAACTTGAGTGGTCACCTAAGTACATGAATGGCTAATTCATGAAAGAGTATTTTACACAGTTTCAGAATAACCACTGTATGCTCCATTACTTTTTGGCAATGAGGCTGGAGGTAAGTGTAACTAGGTTCCCTGGCACAATCACTTTATCCAGGAAAAGCAGAGATGATAAGAAAGGCTTTTAAAGTAGACAGAATTGAAGAAGCCCTCTTCTGGTTACCACTACCAGTGTTGGGGTTCATGGCAATTCCCTAGAAAAGTGCTGACACTTTTCTGTTTTGTTTTCCACTTGGCTGTGCATTTCTTTTTCAAAATTCCCCTGATAGTGCCCAGCACATTAACTACACAGTACAGCTGAATTTCGCAATCCATAAAGCATCAGTTGCACAGCAGGGGCTCCTGAATGAGTGGAACCTCAGGGAGAGCCAAGAGTTCTGCCAGGAGCCTGCAGCTCACATTAGGGCAGCTGATGGAACCTGGGCCAGACCAGGAGAAATGGTGGTCAAGCCCTTTCTCCAGTATAAAAGAAGCCCCTTGGGAACACAGAGAGGAAGCAATCTAAGAGGTTCATGGAGTGTGTGGAAGACAACTTCCTGACACAGCTGGTGAGGAAGCCAACTAGGGAAGGTGCCCTGTTGAACCTGTCATTTGTGAGCAGAGAAGGACTTGTGGGTGATGTGATGGTTGGAGGCCATCTTGGGCACAGGTATCACAAAATTACAGTTTTTGATTTCTGGAGTCATAAGGAGGCAGGTCAGCAGAACTGCTGCCTTGGAGTTCTGGAGGGCAGACTTTGGCCTGTTTAGAGTCTTTTGGGTGGCAGTCCTGAAGGGCAAAAGTGTCCAGGAAGGCTGGACATGATTCAGGAAGGAAATCTTCAACACGCAGGAGCAGGACATTCCCACGTGCCAAAAGATGAGCTGCTGAGGAAGCAGACTGCTCTGGCTGAACAGAGAGATTTGGCTGGAACTCAAGAAAAAAGGAGAGTTTATGACTTTTGGAAGAAGGGGCAGGCAACTTGGGAGGACTATAAGGATGTTGTGAGATTATGCAGGAAGAAAATTAGAAGGGCCAAAGCCCAGCTAAAACTTAATCTGGTTGCCACAAAAGACAATAAAAAATATTTATGTAAATACATTAGTAACAAAACGAGGGCTATGGAGAACTCCCATCCTTTATTGGAAGCGGGAGGGAAACATAGTGACAAAGGATGAGAAAGAGGCTGAGATTAATGCCTTCTTTGCCTCAGTCTTTTACAGTAAGACCAGTTCTCAGGGTACCCAGTCCCCTGAGCTGGAAGACAGGGATCAGAAGCAGAATGAAACCCCCATAATCCAAGGCGAAATGGTCAGCGACCTGCTACAGCCCTAAGTCACGCACAAGTCTAAAGGGCCAGATGAGATTCACCCAAGGGAAGCGTATTGAGGGAGCTGGCATAAGTGCTCACCAAGCCACTTTCCATCATTTATGAGCAGTCCTGGCTTAACTGGGGAGGCTTCAGTTGACTAGAGGCTACCAAATGTGTAAGATAGTCCTCAATGTCTTTGAAATCTGTGACCATAATAGTTGCTTTCATCTTCAAACTTGAATTATATATCACATATGGCTTCTTTGAAGAAAGAAGGGTGGAATAAAGTCAGCAGCAGTTTTTTTGTTGGTGCTGTATTCCAAGTGACTTTGCAAATCCTTGTTCCTTCTGTGATGTTAGCACCAGAGCATGTGCTTTGTCTCTGCTGTTTCAGCCACGAATTATGCCAAGAACAACAGAAAATTGTGTCATTTTCAAATCTGTTATTGTTAAATAATTGATCGTTTTGCTGCCACCATGAGGACACCTTTAGAAACAATGCTTACATGGCAGTGAGTGTTGGGCTGTGGGAGAAGTATGAAGCATGTTAATTAAAATTACTAATTTAAAAAATATATTTTGGCAGTTGAAGATAAATAAATGCATGAGAGATTTGTTTCCTGAGTTCCCATGGTCTGAAATTACAGATGACAGTCCTTCCTTAGAGGGTGAGAGAATTTATTCAGATTAAATTATCCTTTCATTTCCTTTTGTAAAACATCAGAAAACCTCCCTAACCGACATTTTTGCCTTTGTGTCAGGGATAGCATTAAGAATAATTTTCTGTGATTGTCTCTTCAACAGGCAGAGAACTCATTTTAATCGATACATTGTAAGCTGTTATTACAGCTATTTTCTATCTTAATTCAGCCTGCCCTTCATAATTATGTGGATTTTTTCCTGTTTTTAAAAGCTCTGGATGATGGCAGATTTCCACCACCTAGTGGAAAAAGTCTGTATTGTCTCCCGGAAAGCTTGGCTCAGATTTCTCTCTAATGGCTGGTTTAAACCTTCCCATCACAAGCTCCCTTTTACCAGCACTTACACTACCAAAGAGTTTTCTTTTTTCCATGCGCTGGTGAATGTACCCAGGTGTATACAGCTCTCCTTGAAACGTCAGACATTACATATTCCACAGACCATATGTCTCAATATATGGGAATTTTATGTCTGTGTTTTCAATTCAGCAATTGGTAAGGTAAGGGAAAGTGGAAAGCTTAAAAATGGAGCAAGATCTGCCAGTGAATGTCACTGCTTTCCTGTAGCCCATCTGCTTTGCAGGAAGCCCTGATCCCCGTGTGCATACTATGCCAAAACCCACCTGTCGTGGTTTAAGCCCAGGCCGTAAATTAGAACCACGCAGTCTACTTCCCCCCCCCCACTCCCCAGAGGGATGGGGAGGAGAATCGAAAGAATGAAACTCCCACGGGTTGAGATAAGAACAGTCCAGTAACTCAGGTATAACACAAATCACTACTGCTGCCACCAATAATAATAATGATAAGAGAAATAACAAGGGAAGAAAATATGATACCGCTCGCCGGAAAAGAGCCCGACCGAAAAGAGGACGTGCCCTTCCGGGTAGCTCCCAGTTACATCCCCGGGCATGACGTGCTGTGGTATGGAATACCTCTTTGGCTAGTTTGGGTCAGGCGTCCTGTCCCTGCTTCCTCTCGGCCCCTCCTCCTCCCTGGCAGAGCATGAGACTCACAAAGTCTTTGGTCAGTCTAAACATCACTGTTATCAGCTTTGTTCCGAGGCTGAAAGTCAAAAACACAGTGCTGCAACAGCTACTAAGAAGGAGAAAAACTGACTGCTACTGCTGAACCCAGGACAGTATCCACCCCTTATTCCATGCCATTCACGTCATGCTCAGATCCCACATTTTCCATATACCCTCACTCTCATTTCAGTGCACTGTTATCTTAGTGCACGGACCAATTCCTATAAAGCTACTGAGTCCGTTCGGTTCATGATGTTGGGCTCCATCTCTTGTAACAGTCTTTCAGGGCAGGAGAGGCTGTGTGCAGTGTTGGATCGTTGTCTGCTGATGCTGATCGTTCCTTCACTGTAGAACTCATCCGGTTCTATCAAAGTTCATTCTCTGTTGGGATGATGGTCGGAGGGAAGTCAGGGCCAGTCGCTGGTGCCCTGCAGACTTCTAGTTGATGGCTATAGCAGGCAACAGCGTACAATTGAGTTCATTGTCTGTTTTCCCCTAAAATCAAATCCCCTTGAGGTACGCATCGGACTTCCCCATCTTCCTGCATTACCCACCAAGTATATCCAGGTCCCTGAGCAAAAGCAATCCCACGAGTGGGTTTGCCTTTACCTGAAGCAGGAATAACCCAGACTGTCTTCCCCAGCAAATTCTTCACGTGCACCACAGGAACTTTGTCCCCCTCTACAATATGTAAAAGTTCTGACTGTGCTGGGCCAGCCCTGTTGGCAGATCCTCTGGTGTTGACCAACCAGGTGGCCTTTGGTAAGTGTGTATCCCAATGCTTGAAAGTTCCCCCGCCCATTGCTCTCAGTGTAGTTTTTAACAGCCCATTATACCGTTCGATTTTCCCAGAGGCTGGTGCATGGTAGGGGATGTGATATACCCACTCAATGTCATGCTCTTTGGCCCAAGTGTCTATAAGGTTATTCCAGAAATGAGTCCCATTGTCTGATTCAATTCTTTCTGGGGTGCCATGTCGCCACAAAATCTGGTTCTCAAGGCCCAGGATAGTGTTCCTGGCAGTGGCATGGGGCACAGCGTATGTTTCCAGCCATCCGGTGGTTGCTTCCACCATGGTAAGCACATGGCGCTTGCCGTGGCGGGTTGGTGGGAGTGTGATATAATCAATCTGCCAGGCCTCCCCATATTTGTACTTCAGCCATCGTCCTCCATACCAAAGAGGCTTTAACCGTTTGGCTTGTTTAATTGCAGCACATGTTTCACACTCATGAATAACCTGGGCAATAGTGTCCATTGTTAAGTCCACCCCTCGATCACGGGCCCATCTGTATGTTGCATCTCTGCCCTGATGGCCTGAAGTGTCATGGGCCCACCGAGCCAAAAATAATTCACCTTTATGTTGCCAATCTAAGTCCATCTGAGCCACTTCAATCTTAGCAGCTTTATCCACTTGTTGGTTGTTCTGGTGTTCCTCAGTGGCCCGACTCTTGGGTACATGGGCGTCTACATGGCGTACCTTCACCACCAGGTTCTGCACCCGGGCAGCGATATCTTGCCACAGTGCAGCAGCCCGGATGGGTTTACCTCTGCGTTGCCAGTTGCTCTGCTTCCATTGCTGCAACCACCCCCACAGGGCATTTGCCACCATCCATGAGTCAGTATAGAGATAAAGTACTGGCCACTTTTCTCGTTCAGCAATGTCCAAGGCCAGCTGGATGGCTTTCACCTCGGCAAACTGACTCGATTCACCCTCCCCTTCAGCAGTTTCTGCAACTTGTCGTTGAGGACTCCATACAGCTGCCTTCCATCTCCGATGCTTTCCCACAATACGGCAGGACCCATCAGTAAACAAGGCATACTGCTTTTCACTTTCTGACAGTTTACTATATGGTGGGGCCTCTTCAGCACGCATCACCTCCTCCTCTGGTGACATTCCAAAATCTTTGCCCTCTGGCCAGTCCATGATGACTTCTAGAATGCCTGGACGACTGGGATTTCCTATTCGAGCTCGTTGTGTAATTAGTGCAGCCCATTTACTCCATGTCGCATCGGTTGCATGATGTGTAGAGGAGACCCTGCCTTTGAACATCCAGCCCAGAACGGGCAACCTGGGTGCCAGGAGGAGCTGTGCTTCAGTGCCAATCACCTCCGAAGCAGCTCGAACCCCTTCATAGGCTGCCAGTATCTCTTTCTCAGTTGGGGTATAGCTGGCCTCAGATCCTTTGTATCCCCGACTCCAAAAGCCGAGGGGTCGACCTCGAGTCTCCCCTGGAGCTTTCTGCCAGAGGCTCCAGGTAGGACCATTCTCCCCGGCTGCGGTGTACAGTACATTTTTTACATCTGGCCCGTTCCGGACTGGTCCAAGGGCTACTGCATGAACTATCTCACGTTTAATTTGCTCAAAGGCTTGTTGTTGCTCAGGGCCCCATTTAAAATCGTTCTTCTTCCGGGTCACATGATAGAGAGGGCTTACAATCGAACTGTAATTTGGGATGTGCATTCTCCAGAACCCCACAGCACCCAAGAAAGCTTGTGTTTCTTTCTTATTAGTTGGTGGAGACATTGCTGTTATTTTGTTGATCACATCTGTAGGGATCTGGCGACGTCCATCTTGCCATTTTATTCCCAAAAACTGAATCTCCTGTGCAGGTCCCTTGACCTTACTCCGTTTTATGGCAAAACCAGCTTTCAGCAGGATTTGGATTATTTCCCTCCCTTTCTCAAAGACTTCTTCCGCTGTATCACCCCACACAATAATGTCATCAATGTATTGCAGGTGTTCTGGAGCTTGCCCCTGTTCCAGTGCATTCTGGATCAGTCCATGGCAGATGGTAGGGCTGTGTTTCCACCCCTGGGGCAGTCGGTTCCAAGTGTACTGGACGCCCCTCCAAGTAAAAGCAAACTGTGGCCTGCATTCTGCTGCCAAAGGAATTGAGAAGAATGCATTGGCAATATCAATCGTGGCATACCACTTGGCTGCCTTTGACTCCAGTTCATACTGAAGGTCTAGCATGTCCGGTACAGCAGCACTCAATGGTGGTGTGACTTCATTCAGGCCACGATAGTCTACTGTTAGTCTCCACTCTCCGTTAGACTTTCGCACTGGCCATATGGGGCTATTAAAGGGTGAGCAGGTCCTGCTGATCACTCCCTGACTCTCCAGACTGCGGATCAGCTTATGGATGGGAATCAGGGAGTCTCGATTGGTGCGATATTGCCGCCGGTGCACTGTTGCGGTCGCGATTGGCACTTGTTGTTCTTCGACCTTCAGCAACCCCACAACAGAAGGATCCTCTGAGAGACCAGGCAAGGTGGACAGCTGCTCATTTTCCTCAGTCTCCAAAGCAGCAATACCAAAAGCCCATCGGTACCCTTTTGGGTCTTTGAAGTACCCTCTCCTGAGGTAATCTATGCCGAGGATGCATGGAGCCTCTGGACCAGTCACAATGGGGTGCTTTTGCCATTTCCTTCCAGTCAGGCTGATCTCAGCCTCCAGTACAGTCAACTCTTGGGAACCTCCTGTCACTCCAGAGATATAGATGGGTTCCACCCCTTGACAGCTTGACGGCATCAGGGTACACTGTGCACCGGTATCTACGAGAGCTTTATACTTCTGTGGGACTGATGTGCCAGGCCATCTGACCCACACAGTCCAGTAAATCCGATTATCCCCTACCTCCACCTGGCTGGAGGCAGGGTCCCTCTAACAGTCATCACAACGTTGGACACCTAAGTCGTATTGAAAGGGATTATTCTTCGTTATCACAGGAGCTGGAGTAAAATCAGCTCTTCCGCTCCATCTGGGAACCTGCTCACCAGAGACTGAAGCCACAGCTCTCATGGGATGATTAGTCTTGACCCTTGTTCCTATTTTCAATTCATGCACCCGTTCCTCCAAAGCTGAAGTAGGTTTTCCATCCCACTTCGTCATGTCTTCTCCATGATCCCGCAGGTAAAACCATAGGGTGGCCCGTGGTGTTTGCCTTCTATATCTTCTGTCTCGAACAATAGGACGTCTTTTGTTAACAGCTGAGACCTGTGTTGGTACACGTGAGGAGCTGGATAAATCAGATAGATCGTCCCTCAATTGTTTGACATCCTGGGACAGTTTTTCCACAGCTGAGATGATGGAAGGGGTGAGATTGTCTTCGAACTCTCGGAGTTTATGAATCATTTCATCCACTGTTGGTGTTACTATGTCACCCCAGGTTACTGTTGCCAATGAATGGGCATATGATGACGGTGCATTCCGTGTAAGTTTTCGCCACATGGGTCGTGTACATTCGACTTCATCTGGGTCTATGGGTATATCTCCGTTATTCGGTTTGATGTGATAAATCATCTCTACGATGGCTGATTCCCTCAGAGACTGGATGCCTTTGTCTAAAGTAGTCCACTTGGCCGAACGACTCGTAACATCATCCTTGTATGGAAATCTTTCTTTCACAGCTGCCAAGAGCCGCCTCCAAAGACTGAGGGACTTTTTCTCTCTTGCAATTGCTTTGTCAATTCCCCCTTCTCTAGCAAGTGATCCCAGCTGCTTGGCTTCCGTACCTCCTAGTTCGTGACCATCGGCCCCATTGTCCCAGCATCGCAGCAACCAGGTGATGATGTGCTCCCCTGGTTGACGGGTAAAATCTTTTCGCATATTCCGTAGCTCGGTTGAGGTCCGAGGTCGAGAAGTCACCTCTTCTTCTTCTTCGTCATGTGATGATGACTCCTGACCAGATGCTGTCCTGAGTGGTGAATACATTGTTTCTTCATCTCGCTTCACCCTTCTTGCCTCTTTTTTGCTTTTTCTCTTGCGTAGAGGGGCAATCGATATTGGTACGAATTGGTCCTCTGGTTTAGCTGCAGTCATCACTGTGGTTTGAGTAGCAACAGTACTTGTTGCTGGGGGTGGTGTAGCTGCTGTGGTTGGAGCTGGGGTAGCTTCGCTGTCTGTTGCAGTTGAAGTTTGAGTAGCGGCTGTACTTGTCGCTGGCGGTGGTGTAGCTGCTGTGGTTGGAGCTGGGGTAGCTTCGCTGTCTGTTGCAGTTGAAGTTTGAGTAGCGGATGTACTTGTCGCTGGCGGTGGTGTAGCTGCTGTGTTTGGAGCTGGGGTAGCTGCACTGTCTGTTGCAGTCGAAGTTTGAGTAGTGGCTGTACTTGTCGCTGGGGGTGGTGTAGCTGCTGTGCTCGGAGCTGGAGTAGCTGCGCTGTCTGTTGCTTCGCCCTCAGATCCAGGGACATTTTTTCCCTTTTGAAGGTGCTGGATAGCGTTGAACAAGGCCCGGTAGGCATAGGCCAAGCCCCAGCACGTTGACATGATTTGTCCCTCTCTGGTATGACCAGGATGACAGCACACCTCATTTAAGTGTTTTACTAATTCTTCTGGATTTTGCAGTTGTTCGGTGGTGAAATTCCAAAACACTGGAGGGGCCCACTGACCTAGGTACTTGCCCATACTATCCCACACACCTTGCCACTCATGGCTGTCCAGCCTCGGGGAAAATCTCTCGGTCCCCCTATTTTGTCGTCTAACCCCAGACAAGACCCAAACCCGACTCTGCTTAACTCTTGAGATCAGACGTAATGGTTGTGGACAAAACACACTCTGTATGCGTGCCAACATGGTGACCCCCATCACAATCAGCAAACAGGTCTCAACAATATTAAAAGGCCACTCAAAAATTTCAAAACTCTCAAACGATGCTGTAAACGGTCTGGGAGGGGCACTGGGAGGGTAAAAGAATGTCTCCTTCATAGGTTGACCACCCAGGAAGGAGAAAAAAGATGTATAGTTGCTAAGCATTTGTATTATATACCTCCCAAAGTATAAAGGTGGTGACCACACTGGGAACACAAGCCAGATCAGTTTCATGATCAATCCTTCTATTGTTTTACAAGTCATTGCCACAAAATACAACGAGACAACAACCTTAGCCCAAGCCCCACACTTGAAAAACACCAACACAGCAAATACCGGCTCTAAGTAACCTACGGCATATTGAGACTGTGAGATCAAAAACAACAACTTTGAGAGCCAATAAATCAGCATTGTGATGAGTGACTATTAATCTAAAACACTGAATGCTTATCACAAATACGATTAGACACATTCCGGTCAGATCTGTCGTTATCTCAACCCTTCGTGGGTTCGGGCACCACGTTGGGCGCCAAAAAGAACTGTCGTGGTTTAAGCCCAGGCCGTAAATTAGAACCACGCAGTCTACTTCCCCCCCCCCACTCCCCAGAGGGATGGGGAGGAGAATCGAAAGAATGAAACTCCCACGGGTTGAGATAAGAACAGTCCAGTAACTCAGGTATAACACAAATCACTACTGCTGCCACCAATAATAATAATGATAAGAGAAATAACAAGGGAAGAAAATATGATACCGCTCGCCGGAAAAGAGCCCGACCGAAAAGAGGACGTGCCCTTCCGGGTAGCTCCCAGTTACATCCCCGGGCATGACGTGCTGTGGTATGGAATACCTCTTTGGCTAGTTTGGGTCAGGCGTCCTGTCCCTGCTTCCTCCCAGCCCCTCCTCCTCCCTGGCAGAGCATGAGACTCACAAAGTCTTTGGTCAGTCTAAACATCACTGTTATCAGCTTTGTTCCGAGGCTGAAAGTCAAAAACACAGTGCTGCAACAGCTACTAAAAAGGAGAAAAACTGACTGCTACTGCTGAACCCAGGACACCACCATGCTCACGTCTCCTTTGGCCTCCAAACAGAAACTACTTTTCAGATACAGCTTTGAACATGAATTGCCAGAGATAAGAGCAACGGGTTAAGGAGCTCTATTCCTTTCACACTATCCAAGATAGAATAAAACTCAAGAAAAATCCTGTGTCTGTTGAACCGAACAGGATTTTTCCTATTGTTTTCCCTGGGATAAAAAAAAGAGATATCGTTATCTGGTTCTTATCACTAGACGACTCACACTATTTAGCTTACCCTCATCATGCCTCTTTGAATTAGGAAAATGCTATTACCTCCAATTCACACCAGGAATATTAAGGTGTAGATTTACAAAGGGCTGTCATCATGATAGCTAGTCACCTTTAGGAGTTACAACACCTTTAGGAGTCATTAGGATTTGGGTGCCACAGAGATCCTGGGAGATACTGCTCCTGTTTGGTTATCTTCCTAATCATTTGGACTTCTTACTGGATAAAAAAAAAAAACCCTGGATACAGTTTTTTTTTCCCCAGCACCTTATTTCCAGCTAACTGCTACTTCATTCCTCTGTGCTCAAAATTGAGATCTTCAAAACTCCAGCTAATTTGCCATGTAACATTGGAAGCATGCAAACACATCTTTGCAGCAGCAGATCTCCCTGAGCATTTAAAAACTCTCTCCTGGCAATGCTGATCAGTTAGCATCTAGTTCACAGATAAGGTTTGCCAGGATTCAGAAATGAGCTGTTTACACATCTCTCCCTCTCCTACAGCACCCAATCTGCTCAGTTTTTTAGAGTACATCTGATGAATCATGGTCTACACAGGATACAAAAAAACCAATGATAGTCTTACTATCCCCTCTCCTACTTTGTCCAGTAGCTCAATGAAAGGCTACTGCTCAGCTGTCATGTGTCAGGCTTAAGGAGATTTCAGATACTGCTTCCTACTTCCCAGGTGAGGGCTATAGCTTTCAAATTACAGGGCATTTAGATGTAGCTCTCAGTGACACTTGTTAAAGCTGTAACATTTACATGGAAAACACACAGTTGAGAAAGGAATGGTTTCAAGCAAATATATCAGTAGCTAGAACTTCCAGATGAAGTTTATGTTTCTGCAAGAGGAACAAGAAAATACAATGCAAGAAGTAGCTGGCAACAAATTAAAAGCAGGTGAGAAGTATAGTCTGTGGTATTCATAAAATAATCGCCCAAAGAGGAAACTTAATTAGAAATGAGAAACCCCATTGCTTTTTTAGATGCTTAAAGAGCTAGAACTAAGCTATACAACACAAATTGTTGGAAACTGCCATAAAGACATTTTACTTGTCAAGGACACCTGGAGGTGGCAAGGAGAGCCTGGATGGGAAGTTTACCAGTTTACTGCATGCCAAGCAATGGTATTAGTGCTTGTCATTCCTAAGGAAAGGATAGGAGATTGTATTGACTGTTTGGGAAGGGTGTGTTTCCCTTCTGATTAGCCTGTTTAATATTTTCGTGGTTACAAAAATATAGAGCCTGCAGTCCTTTAAATGGAAACAGGACAAGTTTGCCAATGACACCAAGCTGTGTCGCTCAGTTGATATGCTGAAGGGGAGGGATGCCGTCCAGAGGGACCTTGACACGCTTGTGAGGTGGCAATACCTCATGAAGTTCAACCAAGCCAAGTGCAAGGTCCTACACCTGGGATATCTGTTATAAATAAGATGCTTCACTTTCTGCCAAGATGGATAACTAAATTAACTATAAATACTGGCTAAAAATTCCTTATATACCAGAATAACAGCTTTAAGGAGACAAGCAAGATTTGTCTTGAAACGTCTGAAGATGCAACAGATTACAGTCACTCAGGCAAATCAGTCAGGTGGCAGCTATCCTGTGATGACTGATCCCAAATCAGAGGTCCTCCAGAAAGAAATGTGAACAGAGGAGGCTGCAGTGTCACAGTGATGAGAGATCCGACCATTTTGAGCAGACCCAGCTAACTCTGAAGTATGTAACTGCTCCTTTCAAGAGCAGAGAGGCAGTTTGCTGGCTACTTTGGGGTGGCAGGTATTGCATAATAACATTGTACTGGGACAGCTAACATAGCTACTCCAGTAGGATCATAGAAATTCAAACTACAAATCCCAGATTCTTACAGAAAAGAAGATGTTGGTCTATAAAGCATAATGGAGGATGTTTATTGACAGAAATGCCTTCATCTTTACTAGCCCTGCAGAGTATTGGGAAGTGTTCTTTAAGTGGCATAAAAAATTCTCCATCTCAAAATGAGTGGATACATCATGGATATAAAATTGCCCCTTGCATTATAATAATTTTCAAGAGGGCCTACATCTCCCCCAAATCAATGCATATGCCTAACCCTTGTCAAAGTAATGACTCAAGTGTGTGACTCTACGTCACTGATTGTCTAATAGGCTTAGCAGCATGTCCTCCATCAGCATGTGAATGGCCATTCTAGGCACTGGCAAAATGTCATTTTTCACAAATGTGAAGGAAGAAAAAATGATGCTGAACAGACCAGTGAGAGCCAAGTTAACCACCCCTCAGAAAACACTACCCCAGCTCCCAGGCCTGGCAAATGCCACGTGCTTGAGCGCAGGGCTCCCTCGCTCCTGCCTCACCTGCCCCCATGCATGGCTGCACTTCACATGTCCACAGGGGCCATCACAGACCCTTTCCTGGGAATGCACACAGCAGGATCTGCTGGCCAGAAAATGTCCATTCCCCATCTCCAAGACGGGCTGAGGTTCCTCCTATGACAGCCCCTACCCCAGCTCCGCCCCATACATAGCCAAAGCAGGTATTTGAGAGGTCCACATTTTCTGGGGCTGACTCATCAGACAGCCCCCTCCTCCAGTTCAGGCCTTGCCTTCCTTCTGCTCCTTCTTCCCTCCTTCCCTTACTTCCCTTTCTTCCTCCCTCCATCCCTTACTTCCCTTTCTTTCTCCCTTCATCCTTCTTCCCCAGGCTGGGACAGCAGTGCAGACTTCACGTTGGCAGTTGCTCTTCCCTGTTCTCCTGAAAGGCTGCCATGTTTGCAGTGAAGGAGAACACTGGAACACCCAGGCGCATTTCAAAAGACACTCAGGTTGATTAATTCCTTTTTACACTTGATTTGGTTATGGGCACCTGGGTGTACCAATGTAGCACACAGCGGAGTAGCTTCTCAGACCTAGGATAGGTCACTACATGGGGGCATGTAGTGACAGGACAAGGAGGAATGGCTTTAAACTGAAAGACGGCAGATTTAGACTAGATATTAGGGAAAAATTCTTCCCTGTGAGGGTGCTGAGGCGCTGGCACAGGGTGCCCAGAGAAGCTGTGGCTGCCCCATCCCTGGCAGTGTTCAAAGCCAGGTTGGATGGGGCTTGGAGAAACCTGCTCTAGTGGAAGGTGTCCCTGCCCTTGGCAGGGGGTTGGAACTGGATGGTCTTCAAGGTCCAGTTCAACCCAAACTATTCTGTGATTCCATTCTGTGATTCTCCTGGCCTGACAACTCAGGAAACTCTGACCAAAGTGATGGCCACTGCTTTTGCAATTTAACTGATCATGATTTGAACAGGGTGATTTGGAGCAACCTGCTCTAGTGGAAGGTGTCCCTGCCAGTGGCAGGGGGTTGGAACTAGACAATCGTTAATGTCCCTTTCAGCCCAAACCATTCTATGATGGTATGATTCTACAATGACAATGGAGTCAGCAGTGACTGCATTGTAAATACTAAAAGGAAAATTTACAATACTGCATTCATATTTCTCTCAAGCTTATGTTTTTGATCAGCTGCACTTCTGCAAAGCCCCCTTGCTTCTTCTCCGTAAGTAAGCCTAGCATGAGGCTCGGGATGGCCCGAGACAGCCCCTGCTCTGTAGCTGTCGCACAGAGGTAAGGGACCAAAAAGACGATGAGGACTGGAAACAAGTTCCAGTTCGGCGTCATGGGCAACCCTCCTCCCTTCCTGCCCTGCTTCCCCAGGTGCCCCTCCGTAATAGGTTTGAGGCCCTGGATCTTGATGGAGAGGTAGGTGAAGATGTGGTGCAAGGCCGGCCTACAAGGTCACATAGGAAAAGGCGGTCGACTTCGCACCTCAAGACTGCCTCTGATAAGAAAGAAAGAAAGGTCATTGTCGTAGGCGATTCCCTTCTGAGAGGAACAGAGGGCCCGATATGCAGAGTTGACCCTCATCATAGGGAAGTGTGTAGTCTGCCTGGAGCCCGGATCAGGGATATCACCAGGGCGCTCCCCAGCCTGGTGCACCCGACAGACTACTACCCGCTGCTGGTCTTCCAGACAGGTGGGGGGGAAGCTGCTTCCCGCAGTCTGAGGGGGATGAAGAAAGACTACAGGGCCTTGGGGCGGATGGTGAAAGAGTCTGGGGCTCAAGTGATCTTCTCCTCAGTTCTTCCATCTTCCGGTGATGATGTGGGATTGAATGGGAAAATTCAGTCCGTAAACAACTAGCTACAAGACTGGTGCTTCAGGCAGGGCTTTGGGTTCTTTGATAATAGCTGGTTTTTTAGGGCTCCAGTCCGGATGATGGCACATGGGAAAGGTTTATCTCACCGAGGCAAAGGATGCTGGGGCATGAATTAGCAGGGCTCATTTGGAGAGCTTTAAACTAGATTCGAAGGGGGATGGGGTTGTAACTGGGCTTGCCCCAGTGGGGCAGCACTCTAGAACTGATGAAGACTGGGAGGCCTCCTATAATCCTAGGGTGAAATTGGTGAGCTCAGCTCCCTCCTTGAAATGCCTATACACCAATGCGCGCAGCATGGGAAATAAGCAGGAGGAGTTGGAGACCTGTGTTAAGTCAGGAGATTATGATCTGGTGGCAATTACAGAGACGTGGTGGGACAGCTCACATGACTGGAATATACTCATGGAGGGCTATGTCCTTCTCAGGAAAGACAGGCCAGCCAGGCGGGGTGGTGGGGTTGCTCTTTATGTGCGAGAGCAGCTGCAATGTACTGAGCTCTGTCCAGGGACAGGGGACGAGCGAGTTGAGAGTCTGTGGGTGAGAATTAAGGGGCAGGCTGGCAGGGGTGATACTGTTGTGGGTGTCTGTTACAGGCCACCAGATCAGGGTGAGGAAGTTGACGAGGCCTTCTACAGGCAGCTGAGAGCGGCCTCACAGTCACAGGCCGTGGTCATCGTGGGGGATTTTAACTTCCCTGATGTTTGCTGGAAGGACTACTCAGCAACCCAGCCACAGTCCAGGAGGTTCCTCCAGTGCATTGATGATAACTTCCTCATGCAAATGGTGGATGAGCCAACCAGGAGAGGAGCGCTGCTGGATCTCATCCTCACTAACAAGGAGGGTCTGGTCGAAGCAGTAAAGGTTGAGGGCTCCCTTGGTTGCAGCGACCACAAGATGGTGGAATTCAGGATCTTGTGTGGTAGGGCCAGTACAATAGCAAGCAGAATTGCAACCCTGGACTTCAGCAGGGCAAACTCTGGCCTTTTCAAGCAATTGCTAGAGGAAATCCCATGGGCGAGGCTGCTTGAAGGTAAAGGGGCCCAAGATAGTTGGTTGACATTCAAGAATTGCTTATTCAGAGCTCAAGAGCAGAGCATCCCGACACGTAGGAAGTCAAGGAAGAGGGCCAAGAGACCTACGTGGCTAAATAAGGAACTGCTGGGTATGCTCAAGTGGAAGAGCAGAGTTTACAGGTCATGGAAGGAGGGGCTGGCCACTTGGGAGGAATATAAGGCTGCTGCTAGAGGATGTAGGAAGGCAGCTAGGATGGCTAAGGCCTCCTTAGAATTAAATCTGGCGAGAGGGGTCAAGGACAGCAGAAAGAGCTTTTTCAAATACATAGCTGATAAAACTAACACCAGAGGCAAGGTTGGACCACTGGTGGACGGGATGGGTGCCCTGGTGACAGAAGATACAGAGATAGCAGAGTTATTGAATGTCTTCTTTATCTCTGTCTACTCTGCCGGAGGCAGTCCTGAAGAGCCCTGTACTCCTGAGACCTCAGATGAAGCCAGGTCACTGGAGCAGTTTGCCTTAGTCAATGAGGAATGGGTTAGAGACCAGCTGAGCAATCTGGACATCCATAAATCCATGGGTCCAGATGGGATGCACCCGCGGGTGCTGAGGGAACTGGCAGAAGTCATTGCTAGACCACTCTCCATCATCTTTACCAAGTCTTGGGAAACGGGAGAGGTGCCTGAGGACTGGAAGAAAGCAAATGTCACTCCAGTCTTCAAAAAGGGCAAGAAGGAGGACCCGGGTAACTATAGACCGGTCAGCCTCACCTCCATCCCTGGGAAAGTGATGGAACACCTTATCCTTGATGCCATCTTAAGGCATGTCAAGGATAAGAGGGTCATGAGGGGCAGTCAACATGGCTTTACCAAGGGGAAGTCATGCTCGACCAACCTCATAGCCTTTTATGAGGAAATAACACGGTGGATGGATGATGGCAGAGCAGTGGATGTGGTCTACCTTGACTTCAGCAAAGCATTTGACACAGTCTCCCACAGCATCCTCATAGCTAAACTGAGGAAGTGTGGTCTGGATGATCAGGTAGTGAGGTGGACTGCAAACTGGCTGAAGGAGAGAAGCCAGAGAGTTGTAGTCTATGGGGCGGAGTCTAGTTGGAGGCCTGTATCTAGTGGAGTGCCTCAAGGGTCAGTGCTGGGGCCAGTATTATTTAATATATTCATCAATGATTTAGATGAGGGAATTGAGTGTACTGTCAGCAAGTTTGCTGATGACACTAAGCTGGGAGGAGTGGCTGACACGCCAGAAGGCTGTGCTGCCATCCAGCGGGACCTGGACAGGCTGGAGAGTTGGGCAGGGAATAACTTGATGAAATATAACAAGGGAAAGTGTAGAGTCCTGCATCTGGGCAGGAACAACCCCAGGTTCCAGTATAGGTTGGGGAACGACCTGTTAGAGAGCAGTGTAGGGGAGAGGGACCTGGGGGTCCTAGTGGATGGCAGGATGACCATGAGCCAACACTGTGCCCTTGTGGCCAAGAAGGCCAATGGCATTCTGGGGTGTATTAGAAGGGGGGTGGTCAGTAGGTCGAGAGAGGTCCTCATTCCCCTCTACTCTGCCCTGGTGAGACCGCATCTGGAATATTGTGTCCAGTTCTGGTCCCTCAGTTCAAGAAGGACAGGGAACTGCTGGAGAGAGTCCAGCGCAGGGCAACTAAGATGATTAAGGGAGTGGAGCATCTCCCTTATGAGGAAAGGCTGAGGGAGCTGGGTCTCTATAGTTTGGAGAAGAGGAGACTGCGGGGGGACCTTATTAGTGTATATAAATATATAAAGGAGGAGTGTCACGAGGATGGAGCCAGGCTCTTCTCAGTGGCAAACAATGATAGGACAAGGGGTAATGGGTATAAACTGGAACACAAGAGGTTCCACTTAAACTTGAGAAGAAACTTCTTCTCAGTGAGGGTGACAGAACACTGGAACAGGCTGCCCAGGGGGGTTGTGGAGTCTCCTTCTCTGGAGACATTCAAAACCCCCCTGGACACATTCCTGTGTAACCTCATCTAGGTATTCCTGCTCCGGCAGGGGGATTGGACTAGATGATCTTTTGAGGTCCCTTCCAATCTCTAACATACTGTGATACTGTGATACTGTGACTTGACAATTTCCACCAAATTAATGCTGTCCCTCGGGGAAGAAGGAAAGAGAGCCATTGATGAAAATGAGGCTTTTCTGACAGCGGGCTCTGAACAACAGTGCCTGTTGGCCTAAGCACAGGGAGGCGTTTCATTTCTCTGCACATCCAACACATCCGCGCCTATCTGCGGGCACACCACTGCAGCCCACCGTGCTTCCCGCCGTGTCCTCAGCTTGCACTCGGATTACTGGGCTGCAGAAGCGCCCGTCGTCAGCGCCCGTTCCTGCCCTTTCGATCCGCACCAGACCAGCCAAGGTGCCGACGCCACCGCCCGCGGGATTCCGCCCCAGGGCCATTCCCCTTCCCTGTCCTCCTCAGGCCTGAGGATCGCCCGCCGCCGCCCTGCCGGTTCCGGCCGCCAGGGGTCTCCCTCGTCCGCCGCGTAGCGGTCGGGCACTCGGCGCCTGCGCCGACGGGGAGCTGGCAGCGGTGGTGGGTTCGGAGCGGTGTGCGGCTCCGGTCGCGCAGTGCAAGGAAAGAGAGTTGGGGTTTGGAGGGGCAGCCACGCTCAGCCACGCTCTGTCTTCGGCCTGTTTCCCACTGCCAGCAGGCTTCCACTCACTGCAGGGGCCACAGAGTCTTAATAAATGGAAGATCTTTCTAGAATTAACAACAACCACCGTTCTCGGGGGCTGCGTACGTAGAAAGAGGTGGCGTTTTTTACAGGCCTGCCGGAAGAGGTCTGAGCTGGCCAGAGGTTGCTGCTTCTCTGCTCCGTGGTGCCTGAATAAAGACCTTAAAGCAGCTGCTCTGCCTGGAGGTGATTTCCGGGGGAGCCACAGAACGTGCAGAGTGTTAAAGAGTTTTCCAGCTCGGGGCTGTTTCCTCTTTTACCGCTTTATCTGTTTGTTACCACTGTTCCTCTGGAGGAGGCCGCAATGAGTCAGTCAGTGTTTATTTATAGGTGCTGAATCAGCTCAGTAGGTTTCATTCACTCCCCACATACTTCAGTGATCTGAGTCACTTAGCTGGGGATCCTCCTGCTGCCGATTTGTGTGTGAAGCTGAATGTAGTTCAGACTGGCCGCAAACGCTAGAACCAGCGAGCACTCTCTTAAAGTCGTTCACTTATATCCATGTCAGGCAAGAAGTGCAATCCTAGAGCTGCTTCAGATCAAAGCAGCAGCTCAGGCACACCAGTCTGAACAAAACCTTACAGGTGAGCATCTGGAAGAAAACTTTCGTTCTGTCTCACAAGATGTTGGTTGACATTGGGTTTTTATTTTAAAAACAGTACACCTAAAAACTCTGTTTAAAAAGGTATCATTAAATTCAGTGTTTGTTATTATTGGCTTACTTTTCCTCCGTTATCCAGCTTGCTCCAGGATGCAAAGTCGGTCACTGCTGATGCACAAAAGGTAGAACCAGTGTCACACCTTCTGTCGAAAAATCAATAAAAATATTGTTATCACCTACATATCTACCCATATGATTTTAAGTACTCAGGGAGAGGCCTTTCTGAAGGAAATGCTTCAGCATTCCTTTCAGAGAAAAACTAAAGCATTATTGGAAGTTAATGAATTAGCCATGAGCTTTTGCTGAGGAGCAAAGGGAGTCTATGTGTCAAAATTCTGTGTCACCTTGTAGACAAGCACTGTTTTATGAAGTCACTTACGTGTGTGTGGTGAAGAAAATGTTCAAGATTAAATGAGCAGTGCAGAACTTGAAAAGCAAATCCACAATTATTAATAGATTTTTAAATTGGCATGCAATCGATTTTTGAATTGTCCTTTCACCCTTGTGTGTAATGGGTTTTGCCTCACAGTGATAAATTAGCAGCAGCACTGTGCTGTGACTGTTCCTACTGGAAGGGTCTCATTACCATTCAGGGGTTTTGCTGGCTCATCAGTGAATCGTGGACAGCATTCTGATTGCTGAAGTGTTGCCCAGAAACCAGAGAAAGGAGAGGAGACTGAGTCTATAAAAGCCTTTTCCTGAATTCTAAGATTGATTGGGTTCTCGAGTAAGACTAACAACCTCTTTGGCCACAGTGTTATTATTTCTATATTTGTCCCAGAGGAAGTGACATTACATTCGTCCCCTCTGTCCCTCTCTTTAAATCTCAGTATCTTTGTTAATATGGTGGGAAAATAAGAACAATAACATGTAATGGACTGAATGTGCTTTTTTTCCTTATTGAAGAGAACAGTTCCCTTAATCTCAGCAGCACTGGGCTGCGATCTAAGGTTTTAATCCAACTTTCATTATTTGCCAACATCTTCCAAGATAAACTATGCCAACAACCTATAAGAAGATCAAGTTAAGCATCTTCTCAGACAGATGACTTTCAGTTACTAATCAAAACATAAATCCAATTTTTAGTTGCTGTTTGGCTTTTATATAGATATAAAAAACACCTCTATATATAGGTATATATAATTGTTGCTTAATCACAGTTCCAGTTGTAACCAACTGGTTGCAAATTTGTCAGAAGAAACATTTTCAAAACACTAACACTTTCAATAGAGCACATTGCTTTGATGCCATTTTCAGTGGGGTAGGTTCTGAGTCTCGAAGCTGAAACTCCAGTCAGAGAAGGTGAAGTGAGTAAGAAAACTTGGAATTTTGGAACTGAAAATGCATATTTGCAAGTAATTTCATGTGTAATTTTGCAAAATTATGCTTTGGTAGAATGAAAATAAGTATTTGATCTTCAAAGACTTCAAAACTCAGTGAAAGGGGTTTTGTTCTTCAGAGAATTCTAGTTCTGACAATACCGCTGTTTTGTTCAACATTGTTTCACTGTGCTCATTTTGCAAATACCTAGACACTGCATTTAGTGTTCCTGAACAGTTTGGATTGTGTGCAGCAGTCGGCACATCACCTTTGAGAGCGTATGGTCTAACAAAATCTGTGACAATCCTTTTGCCACTCCTGGAATTTTCTCTTCTCTTTTTCCAGATTCAGAGTATGCACATCATTATGGGTTTTTATCTGTGTTCAGCTTTGTATTGTTACCAGTGAATGAATTGTGTGAACTGAACTCAGAGTTTAAGAATAAATGTTATATTAAAATTGCAAGTATCTCAGAGGGTGAAAAAGCTTTCTTAAGAGTAAAATTGCTTGTGGACTTAGTATAATATATAATAACAGAAAAAGGTAACAAACTGGTTTTCATATTCACAAGCAATAGGTAATAGTGGGCTTAAATTTCAACAGGGAAAACCTTAGTTAGACTTCAGGAAAAAAAAATAAGGTTAATTAAGCAGTGGAAGTTCCATCATTTAAATATTTTATGGTGTGAATGGAAAAGCATCTGTCAGGAATAGTTGAAGTAAATCTGAAAGGGATGGATTTGATTGCCTCTCAAAAATGCCCCCTTATTGTCTGTGCATCATTTTCTACTGAAGATGCCTGCTGCCTGGATTTACCTAACCTCTTACTGGTTCATAGACCAGTCTCTTTAAAGAATGTTTTATCCTCAGTTCTTACATGCTGCTTGTAGATACTGAGCTCTGTTTCCCTCTAGAGGAGCACAAGGCCGAGTAGAAATTCATGTGCTCATGGTAACATGACTCCAAAAAAGGCAAGTAAATGCCTGCACTAGCTGACCCACTACTATTTATTACTGTATAGTCTCTCCAGATGTAGTTTTCACATAGTCAGATACAGTCCAATAGTTTTGGCTTAACAAGAACATGGGCTGTTGCAGATATCTGGAGCAAAGGAGTGTATTTCTAGCAAACTAACCAGAGGAAGAAAGTATTTTGTCTACTGATACTACCTAACCACCTAAGATTCAGACAGCACTTAAGGGACCAACACCATGATGCCTCTGATGGAAGCTGAAGATAATTTACTGGATGAATCTTCCAAGTGTTTCTCCTTGCTTGCCAGCATCTTCCTAGTGTTGTCCAGATTTATTCACCAGAAAATTGCCTGAAGCCAAGTTGTCATTTCAGCAATGACAGCAGCTGCAGCTGTTGAGAGAGATGAGTGTCAGTGGCATGTTGTTACATCTGTCTGAACCCCTTTGCATCATTTTAATTCACAGTGGACTCAGCAAAATAACTGAAAATGAGGTTACTTTGGATAGATACCTCCATAGCCTGCAAATCAGAGGTAAAGTAGCAGCATTAATGAGGAGAACGGCTGTGGCTACTATAAGGTGAAATTGTGACTGTCAGATCACCTTGCTCCTGTTCTTTGTCATAATAGCAGTCTTTGCAAAGGCCCCTGAGATGTGCAGCCTGTGTCTGCAGGAGACATTGTAATATGCCTATACAGCACGGTGGTTACACCACATGCAGCTGGAGCTTGGAGTTTACTAGTCACTTAGCTGTTTATTCAAGATGAGGATCGTGGAGCTCTGGAATGAGCTGAAGTTCAGTTCAGAGTTAAGTTTGCAGAAATTTTAGGAGTCAAGCTTTCTTTGGGACTATTTAACTGTCAGTAGATTAGACAGAAATGTCCGCGTGCAGGAAACGCTTCTTGCTTCTATTTAGGGGGATATTCCAGAAAGTGTTGGTGGAGTGGTTGTGGCACTCTGCTGTAAAGGCAGCCCTCTAAACCATTGCTCTGGTCTCATATGGAAGCAGTTCTAACTGTAAATAGATATTAGTAACTTAAGCTGAGAAGCCATAAGCAGCCATATGCAGTGCTGCCCCATGTCTCCCTTGTACACAAGTAGCTCCAACAACAAATGTGTTTCACCAGTGCTAGCAGAATGATCCTAAGGAGGCCCTTGGGTCTTTGCACTTCTTCAGTCACTGATCTTAATAGCTGATCACTGCAACTGAAGAAGCAAGAAAGGATGACTCGGGGCCTCAGTCCTGTGTGTTACTGAGCATGCCTGCACATCCTTATGCCCGAGTTGGTCCTAAGTCTGTGGCACACAAGGGCACTCAGCACCTTGCAGGATCAAACCATGGAGTGAACCCTCTCCCCCCACCACCCAACACTTCTAATCAATAATAAAGACAGGAAAAGTGGATTTATTATGAGTACTGATCAAATAACTAGATTTAGAGTAATTGAAGACAGGATCAGACAGATGACTAAGCTTTAATTTCTTTGGGGACTGTTGCTATAGCACAGATTTTATTTACAGTCTCCTGCCAGAAAAAAATCTATTGACTATTTGTGTCAGTTTCTAGTGGACCACAGACTGCTCTAATAGCTGCAGTTGCAACAAGGGATGTGACAAATCCACATTTTGAGATGCACTGAGTACCAAATACTAGAGCTCTTTTTCCCTGGCTAACAACTACAGATGTGTGTCAGTGCAAGACAGGAGCTTGAAAGCACTTAGAGTAGCTACAAGATGAGTGGGAGAGATGTGAACTTAAGATTGTCACTAAAAATCAGCTGACAGCTCAAAAAACAGAGAAGCAGTGTTGCGAGTGTCATGTTTTTAGGCTTATGATACCTTCTCTTTCATTATTTAACAGCATATACAGAAATATGTTTGGGTTGGACTTTAGTCTTATGTTTTTAGGCTTATGATACCTTTTCTTTCATTATTTAACAGCATATACAGAAATATGTTTGGGTTGGACTTTTAGGATTTCTTTCATTACAACTTCTACAGTTACTTTTATCATTCTCTGTTAGCTATTTTAAAGTCATCTTTGTAACAACTACTTGTGATGTCCAGAGAAGATAATTGCAACTGCAGCTGGGCATTAACAGCAGGAGTAATGAAGTCTTGAGAACGACCTCACAGTTTTCATGTGAATGACTTGGCAGTAATATGTCAGGAAAAGAAAAATCAAGAAATATAAAGTAGGTGATCTAAAACATAGGTGTAAAGCAGTCCTAATAGCAGGAATAGAATGGTTGGGCAAATCTGAGTAGAGTGATACCAAGAAAGATTCCTGGGCGTAGTTCTTCACTCTGTTGTAGACAATGAAGTAGCCAGCACAGAAATGACTATCAGTCATTCTGGAAGAAGAGACTGCAATACAAGTTGTCAACTTTGGTGATGTTTTTGTAAAATTGTCCAAAAGAGATAAGGAAGCATTGAATGACAAACACACTTCAGAGTAAAAGAGAAGATGTTGCACATACCATAGTGTCAGCTGCCATTACATTGTTCAGATGGGAGTAACCGATTTATTTATTGATAATGGAGGTGGCTTCTTAATGTATGTGCCGGTGGAAGGTTCTTAATGCTAATATGACAACTCTGCCCACCAGTGCATTAAGTGATCACTCTTCTGGGTGTTGGTCTCCACAACTGTGTAAAGTCAGAGTGAGAAAGCATTGACTTCTGCTTTTACCCTCTGAGGTACGGCTCCATTTTAAAACCATGAAGGTTCAGAGTAGATTTTACCTGGCTGTTTTCTGATAGTGGCCAACAGCAACTATAGGGAAGAGTAGAAGAACATGTAGCATTTTCTCCATGTCACTTTATAAAAACACTTGGTCTTCACCTAGAAACTACCAGCAAATACTGATGACTCATTGTTATGAGATGGGTATTCCCAGACTGAGTTCTGTAAACCTGTTTCCTATATAAGACAATATAATACACATGTTCAGCCAATACAGATTTGGCAGAATATGGGATGTTATGAAATGCTTTGATTTTATTCAAGTTAGTTTTCTCACAAAAGGAGTATTAAGTCGATCTATTTAGATGAACAGAAAGGAAAACCACCAAACTCCATGGCAGAAATGGATTTATTTATAAGTTAAGGAATCAGAAGTTGTCCTTAAATACAAATAATACAGAAGCAAACACAAAACTTGTTCAAAAAAAACCCCAGGAGAATGACTAAGTGAACAAGGTCATGCTGGAATTGTGTGAACAGAAATTACTATTTTCTGTGATCACTCACATTTAAAGTAAAACTAAGCCCTTAGCCCTGCAATTTACAATGCACAGAGAATCTGGAACTCTTGCCCAAAATCATTGATAATCCATCATTTATTATAAATCATATGGTTTTAGTTGTCAACTCTATATTCATATGAAACAGGATAAAATACTATTTTCTGCTGTCTTTCATACATCTGGATTTTCTAATGTTCCTGTGACCATATCAGAATGTTTAAGTGACCCATGTGCCATATGTGAAAATATCTTGAGTACATAAATACACTGAATTTCATTCCAAAGAAGATCTATTCTTCAGGGACTTTCAGCTCAGCATGGGTAAAGAGGTAATTGTGAAGATCAGGAGACTGTGTGAAGAGGTATCTCCCATTTTCCTTAATTCCTGATTGATTTAGATGCCTTAATATCATATTGTTAATTTTCTTAAGCTCTTCTATGTTCTTCTTTTCAGCTATTAGTCTGCTTGATATTTGGTCCATCTTGTTTCTAGTTTGAACTTGAAAAGGAAAATGTACCACATTAAATTGGCAACATTTAAGTCAAGAACGTCATTACCCTCTCTTGCATTCCCATGGGAGTCTGTAGGGAATTATGATGAGTAAAAACATTAAACTGGAAAGCAACTGCAGGGCCTAATGATAAGAAGTTATGTTGCTTATTTAATTGCTTATTTTCTGGTTCATTCAGGTTAGTGCAGAGAAATAAAATCAAATACGGCCCTGAAAAATTTTGCAGTCTTCAGGAGTATATCAATTGCATTGCTGTCCACAGGAAAATGTCTTATGTAGGGGCTGCAGGGTGTTATTTGTAGGCAGCATGCATCTGTATTTTTCTAAACGCAGAATTGCTAAAACACACAGCAGACTACAGCCCCATAGCTGGATTTCCTAATGCATTTAAATTAAAGAAAAAGTCTTGCAAATACTGGCATTTGGAGGCCAGTTTCCCCTGGAACACCAATATGCATAACCACCATGCACACTTCTGGAGCTATTTTTATTTTGGCCTTCTGAAGTTAACAAAATTTACCCATGTTTTGAAGCTTAAGCTGGTAGTGCCAGTGGTAAACAAATCTGTCTGTGGATTGCAAACATAATCTCAGATTATTTGTAACATAATCTGAAACACTGGAAATCAGTTTCAAAACCCATAAGCCTACACCAACCTGAGCCCAAGCAAACTCCTTTAACCCTTGTAAGTAACCTTTTCACTATTACTTCACCAGTTTTCCACTAGAGGGGCACATTGCTCATTTTTCTATACTGAAGCTCCACTTTTAGCAGTTCCCCATGAAATAAATGTGGAATTCAAGTATGAGGTATTTTAATTAGGGTTTTACAATCATGCCACTTAAAATTTCCTTTGTATTCTTTACTTGTCTGACATTCTGTTCTTCGAGTGTTTGTGTGCAAGTCAAGGGTTACAATTTCCTATTCAAAAAGGAAAATGAGGATTTTTGCTATACCCCAGTGAATCCGCTACTATAGGATAAAAGAAATCTTAATTTCACATGGATTCCAATTCATTGAAAATAAACTTGTAAGTTAAAAGAATGCATCTCATACTCTGTTCAATACCATTAGCCCAGAAAAGCCCAAGATGGCAAGGGCTCCATAAAGCAAGGTCACCTGTAGCCATGTGTTTAGCTAAGCCAGCCCAGCTGAAGCAGAGTGGTAGTTTCATCTACAGACTCAATGCTGCATGCCAATTTTGATCCATCTTACCAGTTTTTTTGGTTCTTATGTTTGACATTTTTGTAGTGCCAAACCAATTTCCAGTCAGTATTTAGCTGGCAACCTTCAGGTCCTTATGCAGGTAGCCTGATTTAAGTGTTAGCCTGGATGTAATTCCAGTTGCAGTGAAATGACACCAGTACTGAGTTTTATTTGGAAAGGAATGGAAGGCATGTTGTCAAAGCATCTCACTGCCATACAGTCATCTTTAAAATTCAGTTTCCAGCCAGCATTTTTAGCAGCACAGTATAACCCTGCTGAGCTGAATTCTTCACAGCTGTTGAAGCTCACAAAACCTTTGCACTAAGAAGAAAACTGTGCATTCTAGCTCACAGAGTAGAGGCCTGTGGTTTTGCACCCAGGACCAAGACCCACTGCCTATATCCAGCCAAAGCCTTTGACCGTGCAGATACAGCAGTAAAATGTTGCATGGTAGCATGACATATTTCAGCAGAGTTCTTGTAATTTGCCTTATATTTTCAAGAACCACTGTTTGGTTTACTTACTTATTATGAATATTACAAATGAAACAAGTGCCAAACTGATGATCAAAGTAAGAATGAAGGTGATGAAGAACAAACGCTGGTTTCTGATGTTGCTCCCTGACGTGTTTTCTTCAGTAGGACCAGTGTTCTCTTCCTCATCTATTATGAGATGATAAATTATTTGGTGGTAAGTTTGTCAAGGTTGGTTATGATAAACATGACAAAATGCTTCTAGATTCATGAAGACGATGCAGAATGTATCATAATTCAAATATATTGTAGCTCTTACTGAGTGAAAATATTCTGGTTGCCATGAGAAATCAAAGATAAAAGCCATATAAAACCAGTAGAAGCGTGAGAGCCCATACCTGAAACTGTAAATAAAGAGACTATGAATTAAAATGCTTAAAAGTCTCATGGAATATTTCAGATAACTGGTTTGACGCCTTAGGAGATGTGTCTTAAAAGAATGAACAGTTTTTCCTCTCGTGTTTCTGTTGCCATGTGTGAATTTATTGCTTGTGACAATACTCACAGAGTTACAATGCAATTTATGTAGTAGGTGTTTATAGAGCAGTACTAGAGACATTATCCTGCAAGGGATCACTTAATGAATCCCAGTTGAAATGGAAGATAAGTTCAGGCTTGACAGTGAATCCCTAGCTAAATGCAAGGATTTTCAAGAACGTGATAACTTAAACACTCAGCAGGAGCAGCTAAACCATTAATCTGATCTAAATTACACCATTTTCCATCTTCTTACATTTTTCAGTACAGAGCTTGACATATATATTGGCCTATTGACAGCAGTGATACACAATAAGATCAGCCTTTTCAAATGTCATACATAACTCTTTCTGATGGCCTGTTGTATGTACAGAAAACCACAGAGCATCGCCTATTTTACGTACCTAGCACATGTTGGGATCCATCTGGACAAACATTTAGCTTGTTTAGGTTGTTTAAGGAATCAACTACATAAAGTTTCCCTTCTTCCTGAGTATTGGGCAGGTTAATTTCCAAGGAAGGCCTCTCCATTGTATCTAAAAGAACTAATAATTAAAAAAGTAAATTAAAACATGGATATAGGAAATAACTGGTAACAGTTGGTGTCCTGTTCTAAGGAAATGATGAGCAGCCTTAACAACCTGTAAAATAAATGGATTTGAAGGACCAGCACACTTCCTAGGTCTTGAAGGCAAGGGTAACCTCAGTACATAGCGCTTGTTTATTCTTAGAGATTATTGATAAGATTTTATTTCTGCATTGTGTTCGTGGACATGTGTATACTTATGCATACATATGCTTACATATGTGTGTGGAGAAGGAGAGAAACAGAAAAATGTCTTTGACAGACACCACCATTCATTTGACTTTAGTTATTTTGTTGCATAACCCTTTTGATCTGGTGTGTACTTGGTAGAATGTAGGGTGATATCCTGACCATGGTGAAAGCCAAACCTTCACTGACACTGCCAGGAAGGATATCACTCAGGTCTTCTGCTTAGAATATCACTGTGAAGTTATTATTTGTGGAAAATGGAGCAAAAAATAGTCAAATACGGCTTACTCCACATAGATGATAGTTTTGGACAAATTAAAGCCTGATGGAAAAGCCTTTTTTTTTGGACTATATAATAAATACAGTTCTGAAGGAAGATTATACCTAGAAAAAAAGCAATACCTAAGCAGGCTCCTCTATGAATTGCACACAATGTGACCAGCTTCCTAACATAGTGCTTAAGTTAAAAACCTGAAGTTTGAGGAATAGCCCTAAGTGTTTAGGGAGAAGACCCACTCCTTCCCTCATCAAACCAAATGCAGAAGATTGCTGTAATTCCCCCGGATTGGACCACACAGCCAAGCTTCACTGAGCCTTACTAAGTCTGAACACTAAGTGCTTAAATCCTTCCTGGCAATGGGTCTCATTCACCTAATAGTGGAGATTGACAGGCGCACATGTACACGTTCATATTTCTGTTTAATAGAGTGTAAGGAAAGATTACTGCTTAATCTTTTCCTCTGTTCAGAATTGTTGCTGCAAAATACAAAGATAAGGTGGAAAGCTGGCACAGTACTGGTTCCTCCTACTGAGAGTATGATTTTTAGGTGTCCCAGCAATAATTTCAGGACAGATGGCTGCATCCACTGCCCTTCCACTAGATTGCCACATGGTGCCAGGCAGCAGCCTCTTCGCTATCTCCCCACAAGCACATCCGTGGCCAGCTGCCATCATTAGGAGCCCCGTGTTTCAACAATGGCGCGCTAGGAGTTACCACCTCGTGGCACGGAGGCTTTTGGTTATTTTTAGCTTCCAAAGAGCAGTTGTTTCTCTTGAACATTTTGATTAGCACCTCCCTGCAACTTCAGGGAAGACTCTTCTCAACAGCTTGAGTGGTAATAAACGTGAGTACCTTTGATTCATTAATATTATGTTTCTGCATTCATTATTATTTAAAACTGATTTCCTCACTGTGCATGCAATCACAGTGAAGATGATAACCATTATTAATTCAACAAAGTCTATATTACATTTGTTTGATTCTATTGACATGCCAAACAAAGGAGAGAGGATAGAGACATCAGTGTTACTGGCCAGAAGTATTATTGTCCCAATAACCTGATCTACACACTGGGGTTTTGTGAGTTACTCTGTCTCATACTTTAACCTTGCTTAAAGACTTTTTTCCCCATGTGACTTTTAAATTTCTTCTTAAGCTGTTCTGGTAAAATTAGAATAAGAACATACCAAAAATTCTTCACAGAAAAGAAAGAAGTAAAATCTAAAAGCAATTAAAAAGCAGGAGAGTGAAACATTACTTACAACATAACTACGTTCAGGTAATGTGCCAGTACGGAAGAGATCAGCCAGTGAAAATCACTCGAAGAGCACTTGTTCTGCTGTTCTTTCTCTACTTTTAGGGTCATAGGAAGCTGTCAACCCCAGCAGGACCCATGAAGGCAGCTAAGAAACAGCCTGTCCCTTTCCATCTATATTTAGAGTTCATCTTGGCTAAGTATGCTGACTTCACAGTATCGATCTGTTTATAAAGGAATCAGCACATACACAGTTCTTTTTTATTATATTGGAATCATCATGATAATATCCTATCATGGAAAATGAGAAGGCTTGTTACTGATGATCAATATTTCACTAACCTTTTGGTTTATGATGCCTTTCCAAAACTCATTTGCTTACGCAGAAGAGTCATAGCTACCAGACTGTAGCTATGATTAACCAGTTTGCTATGCAGAAGTGTCATATCTACAGTATTGCAGATGTGAGTACATTAAAGGCATAGGCTAAAAAAACTCAGGGTATTTTCCTCCTCCTCCCCCACACCTTACCAGTTCAGGTGGGGGAGTATTATGGGATGGACTAATTTGTACAACATCGCTAGTTACTTAAAAATCAGATTCTGATGAGCTGTGTTGTGAGCACTGGAAACTGCTCCTTCGCAGACACGTTTTTCTCTCTCTGACGTTGCCAAACGTGATGTTCCAGCACACTGCAATGACAGGCAGCTGACATTCATATGAAAGCATCACAGCTTGAAACAACAATCCCTTTCTGAAGTCATCCTCTAGAATTTCAAATCCTTTTAAGCCGACAAAGTATTTTTCTTCCAGGAAACAAGAGGATCCATCTTCTGACTCACAGCTCCCACCGCAAGCTGACAAGCTTGGCTGCTACCCGGTGCAAGTAACAAGGACCCAGGTCTCTGCAGTCCAGAGGGCAAGGTCTACAAACCTATCAGAGCATACAGGGCAGCAGAGATCCATCCCCCCTCAGCCAGCCTTGGAAACCATCCTGATCTCTGCAGTTGGCAGTGGCAGGGTAGTGGGGGAAAGGGCAACCACGTGCTGGGCCACCAGCCAGAAAGGGCTGTGGAAAGCACTGGAAAACACTGCCAGGACAGGAAGCTATCAAAAGTGCTGCTTTTACATGAGCAAAGGATGCCAAAGGCAGTACCAGCAGCCAGGGTAGAGACCACCAGGCTTGTGGGAACACTTGGGCTGGGGAAACAAAGATAGCTTCATATAGCCCAGGGATCAAAAGTTACTTCTCTGCTTGCATGACAAATACTGACAGTACATGTTGATAATAGCAGAGACCTCAGCTGAAGGCCTTGTTGTAATGTATAGAATCAGTTATGTAAGCCAAACAAGTTCATACATAATACATTATTTCAGTGAATAAAAAGAAACAACAGGTTAGAAGGTACAGCTCATTGGCATGTATGGAGTTTCTGGAATAGCTTCTGCTATAATCAGAAACTTAAAAAAAATCCCAAACCAAAACACCCTTATCAGAGCAAGCAGTAATTTTTAGAGGGTGGGGTTGTTTTGGGGTGTGAGGTTCACTTCCTCTGCTGATAACTTGACTTACACTTTTAAGAATGTTTAACAAGCACTTTTACTTACAGATCTTCTGGTTCAGAAGCTTCAGCTAGCTGGGATTTAGTGTCTTTTTTACATTACAGCTCCCCATCCTTATGACAAGACAGCTCTCGGGTATTGGCACACTTCAGTGTTCTAGAGCCAGAAACCAAGGGTAGGAGTAGTTTTTAACATGTCAAAAGTAGGGCAGCTGGAATGGCTCCGGTAAGATAAGGGAGAAGGTGTTGTGCAGTACCAGAACTAGAAAACATTTCACCATGAGAAATGTGATGACAAGTCTACAGTAGGCTGTTGTGCAGACCCTGTGTAGATCAGACACCTTCAAAACTCAGCAAGGCAGCTACTAAAGCATGGAGACTAACCCAACCACATTGCTGAATGGGCAAATAAACCCATCTGTTTCAGCCTTTTGGTGTTGCTAGTGTTAACTTTTCGTTCATGTAGTAATCACTTTTACACAGAAAGCAAGCAACAAGAAACAATTTTATTCCAAAAATTAAACTTCCAATTTCAGAGCACAAGAATCTTGGGTTTATTTTACATTGAGGCAAGTATTTGTCATTTAGTACTTCACTGTAAGTGAAGGTAATGGAACTTCATTGGATAGTCACACTATGCAGAAATTTGTCTACCTGCCAGCCAGAGGAGTTTAAAAAGTTACTAAATTAACTTCACGCGACCAAGTTCATCTTTTAAGATTAGCACATTCTTACCAGAACATTTGGCCAATGAACTCATTTAGTTTGCCTTGATATGAAGTAAGGAATCCCATCTGACACGTGGCATTCGACTGCAGTTATCCACCTCACTGAACAGTTCAGTAACAGCATATTCAGACTTTGGAGAAAGTTGCATCTAATGCAAATGTTACAACGTACCCCTGCACCCCATCTTACACCCATCTATGTACAGCGTATATGCAACTAAGCAACAACATGCATTGTATTTACAGACTTTATACAACATCTCTGTGCGCAAGTGCAAACTGACTACAGAAATAAAAAGATCATTTAAAGGTTAAAAATACATTTCAATTATGAATACTGAAAGCCATGGAAAAGGAGATCTAGAAAAACTCCCCCACATCTGCTCTTTTATCACGACATTTACTTCTAGCCTTTGTCCGAGCCTTGAATGCTGCAGAGTTGTACAAGTGCTACAAAATAAAAGGAAAACATTAATTGCAGATATTAAAAAGCTTATGTACATTGGTTTTCATCTTAAAAAACCAGCCTGAAATAAATTCTTATTAATCTTTGAACAAACTAGTAGGCCTTCTGGAATTTATAGTATAGTATTTGTGCACCAAAGACAGATTCATTTTAATATACACACATTTAAAAGAAACTTGGATTGCGTAAGAAAGGCTGAGCTAGGAGCAATCCTGAAGCCCGTCAGTCCTGAACATCACACAGAGGCACAACGTCTGCCCCCATGTTAAACTTGGCAGCACCATTTCACAAATGGTTTGTACAGGGTAAGTACCTTTACAACCAACAGAAAAAAGCCATCATCCTGCCAGTGTCCCCTTCACACTGCGAAGTTTGGGACTGTCTTCATTAAGACTTGGTTTCTGCAGCTTCCTGTAGGTCCCTGCCCAAAATCCTACAGCTTTCCTTAGAGCCCTAAGTTCCACATGCACAGAGCATGAATCTGATACCAGTCAGCAACCACATCAACCCCTCCAGACCTCCTTGGGAGAAAAAGCAGTAGCAGACACATGCTCAGTGGAAGAGCTAAAGTAGGAGCTTGAAGACACCCACAAAAGCAAGGTTTGGTTTCATTCAGGATAATACAGGACACTTAGTTCTAAAGTGACACCTTAAATATGCAGCTTCTCAACCACATTATTGGAATACCATTTAATTCAGCAGAAATCTATTAATGTATCAACATTAAAGTGCAAGAACCTACCCTTTCAAAACGGGATATCTTCATTGTTTTAAGAGCTGCAGCATCTAGCATTACTGGTGGACCAAGCTCAAACACATTCCGAAGAAAGTCATTTGACTAAACAAGAAACACATCAAACAATCAGTTTCTCCCCTGATTATCAAGTCTCCAAAGATGACTACTGTTAAATATCAAGTACTACAGTAAGAAATTGCAGCAATTTGACACAGATCTTAGTAACTTTTGCAATTAAGCCAGGGAACACATCTTCCTTTAATCAGAAAAAGGCTAAGAACTACAACTGCCCTGACTGAAACAGGTACCCCCCATGGATTTTTTTGTCCTTGAAAATGAAGACACTGTTCTGTGACACCCTCTATGCAAGATTAGGCAGCAGGACAGACCTGTATGGTTCCACAACACAGCAATTTTAAAGTATCTGGCTGTAAATGTATTTTTAAAATCTGAAGAAGCTGTCACATGCCTGGGCTCCCTCAGTCACCTTGAAAATCAGCTGGCACTGCCCTGAAGATTTTAACACCCCATGACTATCATAGCAATTTCGGTGCATATACCCCAAGCTACAATTCCTGTTTCTGTTACCTATCTGAACAGATGACTAGTGAACAAATAAGGACTTATTCTTTCCCTTCTGGAATGCTGTCATCATTGGGCTGCAAGTTGTGTTCATCACTTTAGACTAAAATTTTGAATTCCTTTCTACAGGCTTGACCAGGAAGGGTGGAGGCGTGCAGCTCTTTAACAGCCAGTCAACTACACCACTGCTGAAAGACAGCACAGATTCAGGAAAACCCCTGAAGCTAAGAAGGTATTCAGCTTGAATATCTTACTTCTTAGAGAAGTCTTTCAGTTGCTAACCCACAGCAAACTCAGGCTACAACTCAGAAAAAGCTCTCTCTAGTTCATTTTGTAAGTGCTGTATTTTAACAATTCTAATGCAAAGCTCATCATTTCATCAAGTTCTACTCATGACTTCATAATTCAGACCGAATTGCTACAAAGCCAGACAGAGAACAACAGTCTGAGCATGTATCAAACAGCAGCTCACCTGCAAATGATATTGCATCCCCGACCCCAGAATATCCTTGAAGGTATCGTAAGTTTGTTTTTTAACCCAGCAGTCAATATACATACGCTCAGGTCCAAACTTAACCATCTCTGTAGGAAAGTCACGCTCCTATCCAAAATTAAAGGAAACAACATATATAATTTTAATAACCCTCCAAATAATACATGTATATAAACACTGTATTTATTCATAAACTGATGAGTTTAACCTAAAGTTAAATCTCAGGTAAGACTTGAAGCTGATATTCTTCAAGTCAGAAAGCATTTTAAAGAAAGAACACTTGACTTTCGTCTTTAAAGTGAGTTTAAGAATTGGACTCCAGAATCTCCAGAAAAGCCAGTTCCGAGTTCAGCAGTGACCTTGACTTCAGTGTGTAAACCTCATTTAGTCCCCACCTTTCAAGTGCTGTGAGCTACATTTGTGACAATGGAATGTAACAAGTGCTAATAAGTGACTCGGACTCTTCTACAGGCAGATCTCAAAAGTGACTCCAAATCTCTTCAAAGCCTTCTCCTTAGCTTCCGAGATGTCAACTGTTCTGAATGTCAACTAATATTTAGTTGGTCTTACCAATACAACTACATAAGAAACAATTAACTGACAAGTAAAAAACCAAAAATCTAGTGAGAGGTGTAAAATAACAACCCACTGAAATGACAGAAATGTGACATTTGAGTGAAGCCTTTAAGACACGTTGCTAACCAGAAATTTTGAAAGTCCTGCTTTGCATATTGTTCCCTTAATTTGGATATGGAAAACCAAAAGATTACAGCACAAAAATTAGGACAATGACAATCCACATTTCCCCTACCCTCCTCCTTTGACCCCTGACAGAGATGCCAGTTGGAAATGTATTTTACTACCAAGTTGTTCTTCGTTTATTATGCACAGCAGTTCAGTAGCAGATTCTAGAATGAAACTTTTCACAGAATTCAGGACACTGATTTGGATGTCCTACAAGGTCTTCTATGAAAAATAAATCTGCTCATGGTATAAGAATTTAGTATTTACAGGGAAATGCTTAACCTTCTTGAAAGAAACATGGAGTCAAGCTTGAAGTAAAATAAAAACTTACATGAAATATAATTACTTTTTTAGAAACGCAGAATAAAGTAAGTAGTCAGAATTTGAAATCTCATTTAAATTAATTTGTTCCTGTTGCTCTTACTGAAACAGCAATTTGTACACTGCATGGTTAAGATCCAGACACTTAAAGAAAGACAAAAGAATCACCTCAACAGCTCGTAGAACATCTCTGAAAACAGATCGCTGCTTTCTCTTATCTACTTTGGCTCGGTGCTTGTTTCCATCAGTAGCCAGAGCTCTTAGTTTTTCTGTTAGAAGTTCCATATCTTCATAAAAGAAATCCTAGTGAAAGAAAGAGAACACAACAAAACACTTTAGCTTCTGGCCTCAACATCTTCCCCTGCAAATAGGAAAATGGATCTCTCCAAATTCTGGGCACGTAGACCTCTACAACCTATTACTTCGTTCTTTAAGGAGACTGAGATGGCACTAACTTCCTGCTGGTCCATTTGCAGCATTTAAACCAGTAAGAACAAAGTCACAGTATCCACTTTACCAAGTAGGACACCATCAAACTCTATCCTGGTAGCCAGAGCCAGTATTTTGTTTTTTTTTTTTTAATCTGAATGTCAACTGACCAGGCTGAGTTTACTGCACGCTTTTTGAAAGACACTGGTTGAAGGCAAAACACAGTAAACATTTGTAATCTGTGCTGACTGTTAAGGATCCAAAGAGAATACTTTGCAACCATTACAGGGGCATTTCCTCAATAGAATCCAAGATATTTTTGGTGAATGCATGCCTCGTTCATTAATGCATTTTAAGGTTTTAGTTACTTGCAGTTTCCATCTCTCTGTTATCTTTCAAAGTTGGCTTCCACAGCCAAGAGACCCAAACCCCTACTGTGTGCAATTATACATAAATCTCAGCATATTGCTTCAGATTATGCAGTGTTAAGTGTGTCACGTATCCTGACTCAACTGGAGTTAGCATTTCACTTTCTGGCAAAATCCAGCTTGTTCAAGATAGAAGCCATTCAGGCAACTCTCCCAAACTGTGCCATGGGAGAGTAAGGAGAGGCTGTTTCCTTCACTGCTGTCAATAAAACAGTTCAAAAATCAGTAAGACATATTGGAGAACGTAAAGGCATGTTTAGCTATGCAACTCCTGTCCTTTCAAAATCTTCCCCCTTAAATTGACTGACTAGTCCCAACTGACTAAAATTGTCACAAACGCTATGAAACCATCATGAGATACTAATTCTGCTTTTCAAGGTACCTAAATAAGGATACGGAAAACACAATACTGGAAGTCAACATGATTTCTACTGAAGAACATATTTTTAGCTGTGAGTGCAGAACTGTGCAGATTTCGAATCACTGGAACTTGACTGCTCAAGTATCTAATGAGTTTTAGCCTGGAATCTCTCCAGGGTTTTTGGTTTTGGGTGGGTTTTTTTTGTTGGTTGGTTTTTTTTTGTTATTTGCTTTTTTTTTTTTAAAGCTGGCACTGGATTTAGATTTTAAAGCTTACATGCTACACTTCTAATTGCTCTTCAGTACTGTTTGATGTATTTTGTTATACTGGTCCTGTTTTGCAATGTGGAAATTGGTATAAAAATGCTAGCTAAATAGCTGTGAATCACTGCTATACCCACTTAGATTTGGGCAGGCTCACTATAAAGAACATAAGCCAGGGAATTATCTGCCACTTGTTGAAATCTAGGGTGCTATGCAGCGCAGGTTAAGTAATTTGCCTTATCATCCCAGTGCAAGAAAACGGAGCTGCTGACATCTACTTACAGCATCTGTTTCCCGTGCTAGTTCAAACAGAAGGGCTAGTGTTTCTCCAGCAGCTATTCTCATGTTGAGATCATCACAAGACAGCAGACTTGGAAGTTTATGCAAGTGCCTAAGGACAAAGTCACATTTCATTAAGATGTACGCTTTGTTGACCCTGCTTCACTGCATATAAAAAGTCATTAGAGATTTTTTTTTCCAGGATAGACACTCACGTTTCAATTTTCTTCTTCACTTCATTCATTGGACAAATGGTCAACAACAGTGTCCATGCTAAGAGAGCACTGATGTGAAGCACAGTGTTATGTGTACTTGATACACCATTAGTGTCTCTATCTCTCTGATAGGCCTTTGTGAAGATGTTTTCCAAGCACTCCATAGTAGAGTACAGCTCCTGAACAGGGGAAAAAACGTAATGGCACTGGTTTAAGATACATGCATTTTCATATTGTCAATGCACTAAAAAGAATACAAAAAAAAGTATTAATCCTCACCGTAATGTCATCAGTGACAATGAAACAGCAAATCCCTAAGCAGGTTGCACACTAGACACAAAAGAAAAAAAAACATCAGTATTTGACATTAACCTTACTGTTGACAAAACTTTGACCTTTGAAATTTAACATCCAGAGTAATCGAAACTTGAGATTAAGACCGTAGCAGAGTACAAGTCTTCAACACCGTTTAATTCAGCCACTTTGCAGTAGTTAGCTCATAGTTCCTTTCTACTCTCAGGATGATTTTACAACAGATGCTACTCACAAGCCTTTACTTTTCATGCTGTTTTAGTTAATATAATTTACATAAAGCGACACGTAGCACTCCTTTCACCCAATTATTTTAAAGCCCACTGGGATCAAGCTAGCAGAAACTATGTTGCTAATTAGTAACAAACAAATATTTATTCACATTTGTGTGAAAGTACTTTCCCTTTTCTGCTCTCTGTTATAATTAAATGGCATGAAAACACTGGACTTCAAGAGCCATTACTGGAAACTTCCAACTATTGCTGCGAGGTCCCACTCATCTCTTCCCTATCCCCCATATGCTACTCTGTGTTCTCCTACAAAGAGTAAGACAGAAGTGTTTGAAAGTGATGTTTGCACTAACCAAACAGGACTCAAAACTACACTTGAAACAGGAGAAGCTTCAGTAGCTTTTGTTTGCTTGCAGAAATAACTGCTGTTGAACTAAGACTTCCTCCTCTTCCAGCTGATAGTATCTATTGTAACACAGCTGGAGGACAACAGAAGTAGCCAACTACACAATAATAAAGGCAAACTGGAGAGTATTAGTTATAACTCTAAAGTTTAAGAAAATATTAGCAAGAGCTTCAGACTGTCTTCAGTCACTATTTCAAGTATACCGCTGATGCACAGGTGAGGTGACTGGGCAAAATACTTTGGTAGGACAAATGTATCAAGTTCCTTCTAGATATGCTATATGTTATCATATGTAAATACGTTTGCATAAGTAACATTCCTCTGCAGTTAAAGAAGTTAAAATTAATACAAGAAGGATATAACAGTCAGTGGGAAAACTTTCTTTTTTTTTCTCCTATAGGCCTTCTACATCAGCCCTCAGAACTGCAGTAAGGAGACTGCAACATAAGTGAGTGAAGACACTTGACACAAAAGTACTAGATCTAACAGTTCTTTCATGAAATTCCTAGGTTGAAGAAGAGGATGACATTCAACCTTTATGTGGAACTTCCTAGGTCAGTGAGAACTACTATGGCTCATTCAGAGCGTATCTTAACATTCTGAGTTTACACTTGTGTAATAGCCTTTAGTCTGGATTACACAATAGTGAGCTGATCAAAAACTGCCCTCTGTCCCTGCCTGGCAAATAAACATTTCATACTTACAGCCTGTCTGGCTTGTATGCTCGCTGTTCCATCACAGACAATCTTCTTTAGAACTGGACCAAGGGTCTTAAAAATCTCTTCACTTTCAATTCCTGACCCCATCTGCACACACAGAAGACATGCCAGTCCAGCAGCTGCACATTGTTCATCGCTCTTACCTAGAGATTAACATATATGATGAGTGATCACTTTGTGCATTGCTTCCATCCTTTAACCCTTTAAAAATAATAGTCTGAAAACTTGCAAAAGGAAATGTAGAAGCCAACAGACAGAAGATAATTTAAGTTAATTTTCTAGGTGTAAAATGTGACATCTAAATGAAAAAAGAAAAAGGAATGTTACATAACTAAATTATTAAGCACTGAAAAGTACTAGAAAAGCCTCGCAGTCTTGATTCCTTTGAAACAACGAGCTATTTGAAACAATGAGCTATTTCGTAAGGATTATTGCCTTCTAATAGCAAGCATGTTAATTACCTTTCTTTATGCAGCGTTCAATGCTATCAGTTAGCGTCATTCTCCTTTCCATGACAAATTCATAGAGTATTTTAGAAGAAAAAGCATTTTTCAGACTTTCAAGAGCTGCTTGTCTTGTCTTTGCACTGTTAGAAGAGAGAAGGAGGACATCCTAAAATCAGCATACATCAGTTAAAGCTCAGCCTTTGTTTTTTACGGTAGCTTCTTCTATTGGTTACAGTCAAATACAGTAACTCACACAAGCACCATCAAGTACCAGATGCTACAAATTGCCTCCTTCCTCAAGGATAGACTTAAGATTGGAGATAGAATTCACAAGAGTATACCAGGCTAGAAATAAAGTCCCTCTACTTCAAGCTATTAGGAAAGGGAAGTCTGACTCTCACTTATCCAAAAACTATGGAGGCAAAAAGGTCTTTTCAGATCCAGAAGAAAAGCAGTCCTCCCCAGCATGAAATAATTGTCATTTCAGTAAGCATATAAAGAAGTTTGATACGTATTTCTCTTATCATAACAGAGGAAACCAGTAAGCAATATATGAATGTTTCTTCAAAGCACACTATACCTCTTGTCCAATGTAAGATCAATAAATCCCTTCAATTTGTATTCTAAGTCTTCTTGAGTGGCTTCTTCATCAATTTCAGGCCCTAATCCAGAGAAAATAATTTAGTTCTATGCATTTTATTAGCGGACAGAGTAGTATCCAACAGTTAATATTTTTAATTCTAATAAAAAAATCAGCTTACCATAGACAACCACTACAGAATGGTGTTATACCTACAACAAACTGCCCCTTAAAATAATTTTATAAAAACTGATCTATTGATACATCTGTGGTGTTTCTATACCTGCTTCTTAGATATGCCAGGAATGAACAAGGAAGCTAATCAGCTCTTACGTAAATTTGCTACAACTGACACCCATGAGCCAACCCTGTCAGCAGCACATTTTCATGCAATACACTACACCTACCCCTGAAATAGAGCAGGGTGCTCACTGTTAATACAGTGAGTAACTACTCTCTAAGCAGCCTGTCCCATCTGCCATTGCTTCAGATGTCTCTGCAACAGCAGCTCAGTTAAGAGTAGCAAGTATTCACAGTGAAGCCTCTCTGCCTTAAGCTACTGTAGGAGGCTTTTAAGTCCCTTCCTCCCAAAAAATGACATAAAAGCAGCCCAGGTTACAGAGACGGTAGAAGACAAGGAATAAATCTACTTCAAAACAGGCAAATCTTTCCATCTCAAATTCTTCTGCAGTTCTTACATCTCAACTATGTGTTATGAAAATCAATGCCTTATAATTTACCTGAAAATTCTTATTGTCTCCAAAAGTTAGTCTTGCATAATTTTAAAAGAAAAAAGCCTAATAGTTTCAGGAGAGGCTCATGAAACCTGGAGTATATTCTTGCCAAACAAAAACAACAGCCACTAAATCAACAATCATGCCATTATTGTGCTACTGCTACTTACAGTCTAGTACATAAACTGCTAAGTCAATTAAGATTTTATGGTTTTGAACAGATGAATAGATATAAAAGAAAAATATACCATCCTCAGTGAAGCTAGCAGGATCACTGAAGCCACTGCAGTGGCTCATAGTTTCAATTGAAGCATCTTCATCACTAAAAGGCTGCACACTTCTGGGCTGACCGCCTTCAGGAAAGATAAATACAATAGTTTGGTCATTTTCTCATATAGAAAAGGCATATCTGAATACCAAAAGTAGAATGCAACCCTCCCAACACACTCACTTTTCCTGACCCATTCATGGAAAGCACATATTCTTCCTCTGATGGTTCTTTTACTCCTGCCTGACCTGAAGATTTAGTTGGCTCTGTTCTGGAAGATCATTTTCAATGTACTGGTAGAATTCCTAACTCTAAATTTAGGATTCTTCTACAATCAACTTCAAGTTAATGCAATTCCCTGTGACAGTGCTTTAAAAACAGCTCTATATTAATTTAACTGTTAGGAAAAGCTACATAAAAATTGCTATATAATCTATTTTTCAATTTTGAAAGACTTCAAGCCAGGGTAAGTTATACATCACCCAGTTCACTGCAGGATTTACGTGATTAAGTGTAGTATGTGCAGGATCAGCAATGTCTAACCCTATATCCAGCTGAATTGCAAATACAAGCCAGAGCATCAAATGCTTCAACAGGGGAGAAACGTTTTCCCCTCTCAGGACCAAGAAGGCCTCAGTTCAGTAACTTCAGTCTTTTTAAAGAAAGTGGTATTATTTTTACCAATGCTCATCTCTACAACTTTTCATACCTGTATCTTATCATTACAAGATTAAGAGTTGGAGGAGTTCGACCTGAGAATACTGTAATTTCAACCGCTGTCCTAGTCTAGCCCTCAACTTGCATCTACTAAGGTTGATTAGCAAAATAGTTTCACTGCTATTTCTCCAATAGCTCCCAAATGACATTTACAAACCCTGGGATTCTGCTCTTCCACCTATTTTTTGTGGTTCAATTGATTCCAAATTACTTAAAAAGGCAGTGCAAAGTGCTTGCCAGCTTCGGACAGGTTTCCTGACTACCAAAACCCCCGAAAACCCCATTTTCACCTAGAGAGAATCAACCTCAAGTTGATCACTGTCCAAGTTAAATTCGTACTCTAGAAGTTTTGCAGCTCTTAGTCATAAACCATCTACTTGTACCACTGATCATAACCTTTGATGCTTCCTGTAGTTACAACGGAAAATACTAGCCAATGCATGGATGAAGAAACTTGTAAGCTCAGAGCCCTGGCACGGCCACTTTCTTGCTTCCAGCCCTTCACAAACTAAAACAAAAGCAGCTGCAGAAAGACCCAGTGAATTGCTCATTTCCTAAACATTTGATACTAGAAACACATTCTGCTCACAGCTACGGTAGGCTGAAGTGGAAGTTCTCACCACCCCACAAAACCTTTGTTCTGCCCTGGCATCAGCACCGTGGCAGCATGGATTCCAGATGGTATGAACACACTTTCTTCTATAATATCCCCTTTGAGGCTAAGAAGATACGTTGTTTTTTTGCTTTCAAGGACCCTGCAGCCTTTCAGAGCACAATACGCTGACATGGAGCCACATGAGGGACTCCGGAATGGCAGCACCAGCTGTTCTCCCGCCCCGGAAGGGCCCACGCTGCCGGCGAGGCAGCAACGCTGACACCGAAGGCTGTGCGTGCCGAGGACGCGCTCCAGCCCCCCGTGCGCCCGGCCTCCCCGTCCGCAGCCCGGCTCCCCGTGCTGCCGTAGGGCCGCCGGCCAGGAGGCACCCGCGACCGCGGCTGTCGGGAGGCCCCGGCGGGCCCGGCGCCGGCCGCTGTCCTCAGGGCGCCGCTGGCCGCCGGTGGCGCCAGGCACAGCCGCCGGCCACCGCCTCCCCAGGGCCGCCCGCGCCGCCGGGCGCATGCGCGCAAGCGGCGTGAGGTGGCGGTTTCGGGGTCGGCTACTGTCACCCCGGCGGCGCCGCCCGGGCCGTGCCGTGCTCCAGCTCCGTCGAGCCCAGCGGCCGCGCCCGCCCGTCCTGCCTCTTCCCCACTGGTCCTGTAGGGAGCCGGGGAGCAGTCGGCCAAGGCGGCCCATCCGGCTGCAGCCCCTCACTCCGGCAAAGGCCGCCTCCCTTCCCCCGACAGCGGCCACGGGAAACGGCGGGTGAACTCCCCGCCCGGCAAGGCCGCCTTCCCCGAGCCCCCGCCACCTGGCCACACTCACCGGCCCCGCGCTGGTGGTTGCTCCCCCGCTTCTTAGGCTTAGGCATGGTCGCAGCGGCGCTCGGCTCGGCTCCCGCGGCCCCTCTCCGGGTCTCCGTCTCTCTGCTCCCCCCCGCCCGGGAATCAGCGACAATCAGCCGATGGAAGAGCAGGATCGCTTTTTACTCCAACGCCTCTGCGAGGTTGACTTCGCGGTCCGGGGCAGCGGGGGTGATTGGCGAAAGCAAGCAGAGGATGAAACAGCGGCGAAGGCAGAAATCCCCGTGGAGGCCCGTGAGCGGAGTCGATGCATCTTTCTCCTCTCAGACACCTGGGGCTAAAGGCGCGGAGCGTGCTCCGGCGCCGCTTTTATAGCCGGCCGGGCTGCGGGGGCGGGGCCAGGAGGCGAGCCGTTGCCTCCACCAATGGCCGGGCGTTCCGACGCGCGCGGGTGACTCGTTGCGTGAGCCCGTGACGCGACCGCGCTGCCGCCCAGCGGCGGGAAGGGGGGCGTCATTGGCGCTTGGCGCGCCATGCCGCAGTGCATGCTGGGAGCGGCGGGGTTGGCCGCCAGCTCAGGTGTGTGGGGGAGAGGCGGCTGTGGTGGTGGTGGTAGTAGCAGTAGCAGTAGCAGCAGCGGAGCCCGGCCCGGTCCGCCGGCGCTGGGCCGCGGCCTTGGGAGCTGGCAGCGGCCGCCGCAGCCCGCACCGGGCTCGGTGCCGCTTGGGGGTGGGGGGATGCCTGCGAGGGCAAGCGCTGGGCCAGAGGGCCGGCGTGGTTGCTTGTCCCCGCGCTGGCGCTCCTCTGGGCGTCTGGAGTACCGCGCTGTCTCCTGGGCGGGGGATGCCAGGGCGGGCCAGACAGAGGATCGCGTTGTGCCCCTCCGTATCCGTACGTGCCGGTCTGTTGTGCCGGGGCCCGCGCCGTGTCCGGCGGTGGCAGCGGGCACTGTTGGATTGGTTTGTCATGGGGAGCACTGTAGGGGTACGGGGCTGCCTGAGAGCTGGTGGCGGTGGGAAGTGCCGTCAGGAGTCGGCTGTGTGCCCGTTGCTTCAGAACACACGGGACTGAGCTGACTTGTGCACACCAAGTTTTCTTCCATGCAGAAAAATAGGTTTTGTTGTCACGTTTGTATTAGTTGTATCTTACAATGTAGAGACGGGTACTTCAAGTCTTAAGTGGTTTCATTTTTAATGCAAAATTGATTTTTTTTTTACTGTTTTCCGATCTTCAAATAAAACTAGGATAACATTCCTATCGTTTATAACATTTCTGAAATGTGAACGTTTATGAATTGTTACTGGTGGGCCACAAGTACTGTGGTGTTGATCAGAGGGAAGATAACTTTGCGGAACATGCTGTAAAGTTACATAAGGCTTAATAGCCATTACCCTGAATTCTTTTGCATACAAAATACATGTACACTGACTTCCAGGAAGGTGAACTTTCATAACAATTCTGTATAAATGCTACATGAAAAATGAAGGAAATGGGGTTTAATGACCTGTTTGTGCATGCTGAGTAAGGAAACACTGGTAGTGTTTATTGGGGAAGCAGTAGCTGTCGACTGTGATACATGTGGGCACTGGTGGAGCCCAGTGCTTTGCATTGCTGTAGAGTAAGAGCCTGCTGATGAACAGTTCACTGAGCATGGGAGAGTCAAGTTGCTGAAAAGGTCTAACCAGTTCTAGCATCCTAGTGAAGAGCAGAAAAGAGACAGAAGTCATTACACACCACATGTGTTTAGGCCGACACATGAATGTCTCAAAGCCACTGGGTTTTCTTCACAATGAAATGTTAGAGCAAAGGACAGCCTTCCAGGTAAGCAGGTGGAGGACTTGCAATTAAATACAGAAGGCATAACACTACCCTTTGGTACACACATTATTAAAACCAGAGAACTGTGCTGGGTAGTCTGTAACACCTAACAGCAGCCAAGCAAACTTATATGGTGGGAGTATTTGCAGTACAAGATGCCAATACCATTTTAGTGAGGTCAGCCATGTCCTAACCATTTCCTGTGTGCTGGCTCTCTTAATATATAGATTGATGGCAGAGGTGCAAGCTGTCTGGCCTGGACTGAACTGCAGTTGTTTCTTTCATGCTGATAGCCCCATCTCACAGCAGTGCTGTTTGAGGCTGTTGGTGAGGGATTAGATTTAATGCTGAACTCCTTGCAGGTGTGACAATCTGAACAACGTGCAGAACTGTACACGTACATGTGGTAGTTCAGGTGTCCCGTAGTGGGCAGGTGCGACAGCCACAGTACCAGTTTGTGGTGGAATTGGAAGAACTGGAAAGATGAAGCCTCTCCTGTGAAAACAAGGAAAGGGAGCTGGGCTTGTTCAGCCTGGAAAAGAAAAGTCTCTGAGGAGACCTTGTTAGCAGCCTTCCAGTACCTAATGGAGGCCTACAAGAAACCTGGAGAAGGACTTTTCATAAGGGCATTTAGTGATAGCACAAGGAGGAATGGCTTTAAATTGACAGAGCATAGATTTATATCAGATATGGGGAAGAAGTTCTTTACAGTGAGAGTGGTGAGACACTGGAACAGGTTGCCCACAGAAGTTGTGGCTGCCCCATTCCTGGCAGTGTTCAAGACCAGGTCGGGTGGGGCTTGGAGCACCCTGGTCTAGTGGAAGGTGTCCCTGCCCTTGGCAGGGGTGTTGGAACTGGATAAGCTGTAAGGTCCCTTCCAACCCAAACCATGATTTGGAGAGGTGTCACCAGGATAGGTGGAGGTAAAGCCAATGTTGCAGGTAAGGTGGAGAAAGCAACTGCCAAGGCACAGAAAGGTGTTGCCAGACTTGGACAGCCAAAATAAATTATAAAAGGTGACCAGAGAAGTCGTGACTACTTTGGATATGTGACCACTTTGAATTTCACTTGATGTCCTGGGTTCAGCAGTAGCAGTCATTTTTCTCCTTCTTAGCAGTTGGTGCAGTGCTGTGCGTTTGACTCTCAGCCTGAGAACAACGCTGATAACACCGATGTTTTTAGTTGTTGCTAAGTCATGTTTACTCCGACCAAGGACTTTCTGAGTCTCATGCTCTGCCAGGGAGGAGGGGAAGCCGGGAGGAAGCAGAGACAGGACACCTGACCCAAACTAACCAAAGACATATTCCATACCACAGCACGTCATGCCCAGTATGTAAACTAGGGGCAATTACCTGGAAGGACTAGATCACTGCTCGGGTCGGGCTGGGTATCGGTCGGCGAGTGATGAGTGGTTGTATTCTCTTCCCTTGTTATTTCCCTTATCATTATTATTATTGGTGGCAGCAGCAGTGGTTTGTGTTATACCTTAGTTACTGGACTGCTCTTATCTCAACCTGTGGGAGTTACATTCTTTCGATTCTCCTCTCCATCCCTCCGGGAACAGGGGGAGGAAGGGGGGAAGTGAGCGAGCAGCTGCGTGGTTCTGGGTTGCCGGCTGGTCTTAAACCACGACCCTTTGGGTTGTGAAATACACAGTCTCCAGGTTGCTCAGATTCCCTGGATATCTGACCAAGAGTTCAGTGAGATCGCACAAGAAGAGTTGCATATCACTGCTTAGTTTTGCTATCTCTCTGTGACAGAACAGACTCTTTGTCTCACTTGCTGACTTCTTGCCCGCTATCATGATTTATGCTACTGGCAGGAATGCACGGCACCAGTAGGCTTGCTAAAGACAGCTTTCTAACAAAAATCTTTGGTTAGAAGAAGAGTAATGTGCGGGCAATCTGTGTACCTATTGTCTGGCTTGTGCTAGTCAGGGGAGCCACAGTCCCACTGGCACCAATGACAACAGCTGCAGATGAGAAGTGGCATCCTTCAGAGAAACAAGTTTCAAGAAGTGGCAAGTCAAGCTGGGAGCGGAGTGTCACAGCAAGGCAGGCATGGCAGTGGCTTCCCTACTAAGCAGGAGAAGCCCCAAAGCACCAAACAAGAATAGAAAAGCAGGTCTGGTGATGGTTACTAGTTTCAGCTAAGGGTACAGGTAGCCAGCGGTGATCCAAGTGACCATAGTGACAAGAAGGTCTAGGGTGAAGCCAGAAAGGCAAGTCAGTGAGTTAGGGTCAGAATCTGGTTCAGTTACGATACCGACGCCAGCCAACCAGCAGTCTGATCATCACAGTGATGGGAAGGATCCAAGATCAGCCCAAATGGGTCAGGATCTGTACCAGCACATATAGGGGCTGGCACAGGCATATCTGTAACATCACTCAGGCAAGGACCAGGGGAGAGTGCTTCAGTGTAAGCGCAGCTTCTCACAAAGTTAAGCTGCTCTTGCTTTTTAGAGCTTTCTCATGCAGCTGATCCAAGGCCACATGGCTGCACTGTGGCAGGGCTGCCTTCAAGCACAGACAGCTTCCTGCTAACAGAGGCCCCAAGAAAAGGTCTAATGAAGAACTTCAGCAAAGAGGGGCATACATATGTGACTGACTCAGTATATGTGGCTTAGCAAGTATTTGTGTGTCAGAGTTTATTTTAAAGACATGTAAACCAGCATCATTTATGAACAATTGGAGGCATGGCCAGACATACTCTGTTTACACAATTAAATGCTGCAAAGAAGCCAGAAATGAGGGAATCACATGGATCCTTGTTTCATGTGGGTATTTTTAGTTCCTCCTTTAGACATGATACTTCTGCTATCTTTGCAGACAAAATCCTTTGGATTTTCTTCTTTCTGCTGCTCCTTAGGATACAACTCTCTTCAGGCACAGAAGAGAATCCCAGGCTCATGCTGGTTGCCTTGTATTGCATGGTCAAGTTTCTCACAATCGTTAAAGATCTCAGCACCGAGAAAGAGTTCAAAGCTGGAAGATGGGCTATGCTAAAGCAATCCCTGCACGAATACTCCATAACGCCTGTGCTTCTAGTGACCTGTCAGGACTGACAGGCCGTCAGAGTGTGAACCTGTTAGCAGTGCCATGGTCCTCACCCTGGAACACTTAATGCTCTAAATGCTGTCAGTATCAATGTGTAGCCGCACTGCCCAAAATAAATCTGCCCGTAACAAATTAACAGCCACAGCCCTCTTCCATTCTGGCTGTAGTTGCTACAGATGTATATACTTGGTTGGGGATTTACTTAGCCCTGTAGGTGAAAGCAATCATTCATTTCCTCTGCACCTGGACTTGTATCTGGGGAGAAGGACTAAGATGGAAGGGAAAGCTTATGTCAAGTCTTCACTGGGAAGGTGCTTACATGGATGCATGTACTTCCAGGCATACATGAAGGTGTATCCGATCAGTTCTTACAGAGTGATTAATGACATTTCTGAGATAGCAATTGCAAGGGATGTGATTTTTTTATTGGACAACAGTAAGATACAAACTTCAAATAAACATACAGAGAGGAAAGCCAAGAGCTGCAGCTTTTTGCCTTTGACTGCTGGAACTCATATTGGAGGGCTAAGGAGTTCCCACTATAATATGTCAGGGATATTACATTGCAACAAGAGTTGTACAGCATCCAGGTTGGAGGTCCTTTCGGTTTTCTTACATCATTTACCTCTCTTCTTGCTTATACTTTGGAAGCCTGACCAGTTGTGGTTCAAGTACACCCAAGAACCCCAAGTTCAAAATAAATAATTTTATTTTAAAAACGTGAGAACGTTTGTTTTTTTTTTTTTAATTTTCTTTTTTTATTTTATAAATGTGATAGGAGGCTCACTATTAGAGTCACTATTATTAGAGCTTGAGAAAGTTTTGTCTTAGCTGAAGGAGTAACTGCAGACACTGAGGAAAGCTCTTGATGCCTACAGCTGGCTGAAGCTCAGAGCTTTAAGGTGATGTGAAAGCAGCCCATACTCTTTTCCCTTATTTCAGTAGCCCTCAGTGTATGGACATGCAGAAGACATTTTTAAGGGAAAAGAAAGCAATCCGGAAAGTTTTTTGAGTGAGCGGATGGATTTAGCAAGCCTGGCTGCTGAGACAGAGGCATGACCATGCAAATCAGCTATGTGGTTAATGGTCACAGATACCAACCTCTCAATGCCCTACATGAAGTGGTGTTTATATAATATACACAGTGCTAGAAGAATATATTGCACTCTGCACATAAAAAGAATGATGGCTTGTGCTTTTTTTGTATTAACAATCCTCTTTAAATGACCAATTTCTGCAGTACAACATATGTGGACTTTATCAAACACTGTATATTTTATGCAGCTAAGCACATCCTCAGTCACAGACCACCCTTTCTACGGCAAAGGAGTTCAGCTGCATTCATACTCCAGATATTTCAGTTGATTTTATCCATATTTTACTGATACTTACCTCCTTTTCTTGAGGCAGATCCTTTGTTCCATATTTATGACTTATTCGTGCCAAAACTTCTTGGATCTCACTGAGAATTTTTCCTGGTAAGTCATGAAGAAACAATGCATACGTAAGCTCTCTGGTACATATGCCATTATTAATTTCATGTCTAAATTTGGCTGCCCGAACTTCGACTGTAACTGTCAATAGCAACTGACCACAAACATTATCCCTACCAATAACAGCATTACAGAGCAACTGTGCCCCCATGGAAAAAGAAAGATAAGTCTCTTTGTCAAACATAAAGCCCTTGCAAACATTTTGCAATAGCTAATAAGATTTTGCTAGAAAAAAGGTGAACAAAAAATTGTATGGGGTGCTGGATTTCTCTGTAGTTTATTGTTTCTTGTGTGGCTTTAGTGAAAAACAACTTTGAGTAATGAATGTCAGTGCTATTGTAAAATTGCGTTGTAAAAGCAAGTATTTGGTGCCTGTTAAAGCCTCGTATGTTGTCAGTTTGTGTCTTGCTTCACTTGGTTCCCTGCCTGTTTTGCAAAATTTTGGGTTTCCTAATATCAACCCTAAGTTGACCTAAGTATTACTGAGGAAAGTCAGCAGTTTTCTGCTATTCTGAAATGAGGTTTTGGGGTTTTTTTAGATCCAGGTTCAAGTTTAAACTTAAAATTTTTAATGACTTCCATTCCTCCAAATTAACTTCAAAGTATCAGGGTTAGATAGAATTAGCGGACTGTGACGCGCCATTTACCCTGGCATATGATACAATAATGGGGAGTACACATCTTGTTCCCCTTAGCAAACATGTTTCTATTGCATTAAAACGTTGTTGACCAAACTGGTTAGCCAATATTCAGTGTCATTTGTAGGGCAATCAGATATTTCTGTGTTTCTTCTCCATTATTTTCAGGCAATGTGTGTAGAGGCTCATTTCACTGAAAATTAGGAAGGATTAAATATCAGGAGACAATACTCCAAATCTTACTTGTGCCAATGCTTTAGCCAAAACCCCTCCAGGCTCACACTCCCATGTCCTTTTCTAGCTGTTTGCCATGCACTTGGCTGTGCTCTGCCACCTCATTTAGCAATACACAGCTGCAATTGATAGTCCATGTTTGTATTGCTGGGGCACTTTTAGACAGGTGTCCCAAGCACTTCAGCCTTACCTGTGGGGCTGGCCTATGGGCAATGATTTTCCATTACTGCAACAGCAGAAGCAGTGGAAGGACACTTACTTGGCCTAACTTGCCAACAGTTACACACCCTGCCACACGTGCCATATTTGCCAGTGACAACTACAAGCATGTTCATAGTGTTTCTGTTCCTTCTGAATAGCACCTTGCCATGTGTTTGCCCACCTCTTAGGAGAGTGGGCCTCCCTCACCTGGGGCAGCACAAGCATTTTGCTCAGTTTGCAGGGATAGGCAGCACAAGGGTAGCTCAGACACTCAGTGCTGTAGCTCTTCTCGTTTTTCCTCTTGAGCAGTTCTGGTCCTATGAAATAGATTTTGCCATCCTTCCCTTTGATGCAGATGAGCAGCAAGGCAGCAGTAACTTCCAATAATTCTTTACCAAAACACACATCATTTTGCACGACATCCCTTTTGATGCAGATATAAAGGATTAGTTCTGACTGTATTCAGTAACAACAAATCCAAATGAAACAGCGTAGCACAGAGGATCAGAAGAGATCTTTCTGTATCTGCCAGTCCAAATGTTTGCTCTTCCAGGTATGTTCATCACGTAACCTCTTAGATGAACTTATTCAGCTGCAATTTAATTCTAGCCAAGTTTCTTATTCCCCATGGAAGGCTGTTTGTAAAGATCAACCTTCTGTTTCTCAGAACGGTTTATTTGTGCCCAGCATTTATCAGCTTGTCCTGCCGATGAACCTGACCTTCACCTCTTTTGTGGTGTTTACCCTTCTTGGAGCAGCTGGTTCCTTTCTCTCAAGCCTTTGTTTTCGAGAGCACCATGCCAATTCCCTAGGGCAATATTCTTCCTGTGTAGTTTAAAGTGTTTCAATAAAACATCTAATTTAGAAGCCAAGTCAGAACTTAGGTAGGCTGAATGACTGGAGATGCCCATCTCTTTCCATTGACTACAGAAGTCCCTAGTGACTATACTCCTAATCTGTGTGTCTTTGTGAAGTACCTGAAGTTGGGCAGCAGGAATGTGGGCTTTAAATGCTGTGGGGTTTTGTGTCCTGTCTTGAAGTCCTTCTCTGCAGTGGTTCCTATGGGAATTTATCTTTCTTTGACATAGATGACACCTCATCACTGCCATCAATAGCTTTCCTGCTTCTCTGTCACTTGGCAATACCCTGTCTGAAATAGTTTGCCATCATGTTTACTTTAAACAGGCCTGTATTCTGTATTATATTTCCTTCCTCCCTGTGATTTACATTTCATTAACTCCCTAGTTGAGACCTGAAATTCATGTTAGCCCTGAAGTCCACGATCTTTCACCCTGGGTTATTACATTTTACTTTATTATTAATTTTACTAGACCGCATGGTCAGTTCTTCCTAGGCAATATTTTAAACCTCCTTTATAAATATATCACCTTCCACTTTACGTGGCAATCTTAAATTTCATTAACACCCTCTTGCTTCTGATGTCTTGGTAATTACTTGGCAGCATTGGGCTGCTTGCTCCCAGGAACAAGAAATTCCTGTTGGAAGTGTTGAATAGTTTTTTGTGTTGAAAACGTTTTGTGTTGAATAGTCACTCACTTGTTGCTTATACATTTGCCAGGCTGCCCAAATAGTGAATATCAAAAAGTGTCATTTCTTAATTATAAATTTGTTCTTGAAATGGAAGGAAATGTAACAATAAAGCTGTTATCAGCTATCATGTAATTGCAGCCCTATTTTCATTCTGTCAGTGGAAACTGCTTCTTATTTGAAAGATGATTATTTGATTGCTGCTTGATTGCTGCTTATTTGGAAGGTGATTTCTCTCTGCAAGTCTCAATGTAGCTGCTGGGACCTGCCAAAGCCCGTGCTCCACAGTCTTCATATTTCTTTTTACATCAGAAACTGGAAATATGAAGAGTGGCTCATTGTTGGAGGGAAAAGATTGTTTCAGCTGCTGGCTTAGAGAGCTTGTTGGGCAAGATATGGATAGGAGTGGCAGAGGTAATCTCCAAAGAAGGGAGGCTCTGTCTTTCTCTGTGGTATAAAGAGAGCCAATAGCTACATGGTTTTTATTCTACCTAAATCAAAGGAAAGAAATACCAGGCTGTACACCTTGTGGTACCTCAAGGTCAAAGTCCTGGCACATCCCAGATGCATTTCTGCCTTCCTCTTCTCCACAGGATGACTGTGTGCTCCCTTCCTGTCCCTCTCTATTCACCATCTCCAAGTCCTCCCTCACTCCAGGTCTTCTGTGTCACTGGGTACACTGTTCTGCCCTCAAGGAGTTCAGTGTCCTTTGTTTCCTTTTCTCTCACCATGGCCACTGTGATTCCCCTCTCACTCATCCTGCTCTGCTTCTCTTTCACAGACTTACTCGGACCCTTTGGACTTACTCTGAGAAGCACTGGGATCTTTGCAATGCTGGAAGATTTCAACTTATTTTCTGAGAGGTGGGCACTTCCAGCTGTTCTTAGAAGTGCTGGATGTGCTAACTAGAAGCTCTAACCACTACTCTCAGGTTGACTCGCTTCAAAGTCAGGCAGTTTCTGCCCAAGAATATCTGTAAGGTTCCTCCAATGTTTGGGAAATGATTGAATGCAATGCTGTACGGTTACCCTATAACAGGAAAACATAAATAAGGAGAGATGGATATGAAGGTTTTGGTGGGCCCTGGTTTCAATTCTGGGTTCCTCACCCAGAGGTGAGGACTCACTCCTGGTTGCAAAAGCTGCATTACCATTTCAAGCTACTGCTCATGATGTATAAAATTAACACAATCAAATTGCTAGTGCTACGTAGTCACTATTTGCTCAATAAGCGACTATGCAGAAGTGCTTTTGCAACAGAGAGAGAAATGTACAGGTCTGGCAGGCATCGGAGAGTCCTTCCTGGCACAATAAGAAAGCTCTCAGATGAAAACAGAAAAAAAGTGTGAATGGAGCAGAAATAGGATGCAACCCATACAGGAAACTCCTGTGTGACCTCTGGAGTGCAGGGTACGTACAAGGCAATAATGTTTAGATTTTCCAGTTGCTGTCAATGCTGACCAAAAGTAATGACTCATTCAAATATGCTTCAGAGCTTCACTTTGAAAATAAGAATCCAGGCAGACAGGTACTGGCATGGAAATGTACACAGCAGTTTGTTTAAACAGTGTCTTTCACAACCAGCTACTCAGTGGCACGTGACAAGCCACAGTGACATGTGACAAGCCACAGCACCTTTGCCACGTCAGTAGCCTGCACTGCCTGTCCCAGCTCTGTCACCTTTGCCTGGTTCTATGCTCAGCACCCCCATCTCACTGACCTGCCCCGCTGCCACACAGCTCTCATCTGCTCTCAAGCGTGCTTCGACCTCAGGGACACAGCAGCACAAACTCTTCGTCTTTCAGGGCACCTGCTCTCCCCATCCTTTCAAGGTTTTCCTATGGCATGCAAGCAATTTTTGCAGGTGGTTAAAGCAAAGCAGAATTTGATCGTGAGAAGTGTTGTGTAAGCACCCACGCCCAAGAGAAGCTTTTGGAAAATACACGTATATGTGCCATTGGAAATACAAAATCTCATTTGGGGTGAGGTCTGTGGGTGAAGACGTGCTGTCTTCCTGATCTTTGAGTATTCCTGGCAAAAGGACCTTAAGAAGAAAGAGGAAGAAGAAACTTTGAATAAAAAAAAAAAAGAAGAGAGGAAAATACGTGACCCTGCATCAAGTTTCACATTGAGTGCTCAGATGCAGAAGGCTCCACACATCTGTCACCAGAGCTTACTTTCTCATCTAAGAGAGAAAAGTACTGAAAATAGTGCTTGCCAGACCCTTGCTATGCACTGAGGAACATAGAATCATAGAATAGTAAGGGTTGGAAAGGACATTTAGATCATCTAGTTCCAGCCCCCTGCCATGGACATGGTATCTCTCAGATAGTGATTCTGGGATTCCCCTGCAGCCTCCTCACCATCACCTCTCATGTTTGTGTCTGCAGGCAGCAGCACAGAGGGATTGCCCCCACCATCCCTGAGGGGGTTCAAAATGCCCCATAATGGGACCTGTCATTAATACTGTAGCAGAGACGCAGTGGAAATACCCATGGACGTGGTGCCTCATGAGCTGGCTCGTTGGAGGCGATAATCACAATGTGTAGTGCAGGCAGCATTCCTCTGCCTTGATGTCAGCATCCCAAACCAGTCAGAATGATGCCAGCACTTTGCCACACCTGCCAGTAATGTCATTAAAAGCCTCATCTCCAAGAAGTCAGCACCAAAGCCTAGTCCTTTACTGCCTTTTTGGCAGGCCCAGCCATCAGGCATATCCATGGGAAGGGGGACAGGCTAAGGCCAGGTTGGGATGCCAGCATGTGGACTTCTGCATGTGGGTAGGGGTCAGGATCAGGCATGGTGAGGGGTCTCCTGACATGTGGCAGCTCCACTTCACTGTCACCCTGCTATTTTTAGAACAGAGTCAGTGGACTCCAGACAGAAAACAGTATCAGCAAGGCTATAATGGAAAAGATATCACTAGATATAGTGCAATACAATGCAGTATTGTGTTGCATAAGATTTTACTGCTGTGGTTATGAGAGCTCTAGGTGGAACAAGCAACAAGGAAGAGCAAGGTGATTCTTCTGAGTTGTTTTCAATTTGTGTGGGTTTTGGTGGTGTTTGGTGGGTTGGGTTTTTTTTGAGATTCCTCTACTAAATCTAGAGAAAGCTCCCTTCTGTCTGGTGACATTGCTATTCCAGCCTTCATGATACATCTGCATCTAAATTCAGGCATTTCAGAGGGCATCTCATTTTTTAAGCAGGACCACAGTAAAGCTCTGTGCTGCAACTTGAAAGGGCAGCCAGCACCCAGCCTGCAGCAGGGAGAGGGATGGAGCTCACAAGCCTTCAAATGTCCTTTACTCCTCCTGCAGGGCAAAGCCTATGGAGAAAAGAAATCAGAGCAGGCCCCTCCGGGATGCTGCTGCCCAGGACCTCCACACTTGGGTGTGATGCCACATCGCTGCCAGGCCTTTTTGCCAGCATTAAGAAAATCTGCTCAGGGGACAGTTAGACACTGTTTTCCCCTTCTTGCATCACAGAATTTGTCTGTTCATAATTGCACTTAGGATTATTAAAATATCTTTAAATCTCTCCAGTCTATTTATATGTTATATAAAAAGGGATGGAGGAATGAGGCATACTCTATAGATTAACAACATACCAGTAGTCCTGCAGGTACCATTCCTTCCATTTTTTGTTTGAAAATATCTCAGGAGCAGTAGAATAACATACTGAAAATGTAACTCTGGCTGCCTTTTGATGCAGTTGAGTAGCTAGAAATAAGGAAGAGAGACAGATTTACGTACTGGAGTATTATAGACACAAGTCAGATGAACACTCCATGTAGCTTGTAATAAAATTTTTGACACAGGTAGTAATAGGACATAATTACATTTGAGGTTTTTAAGAGAAGGCTCCTCATACACATTAACCATAGGAACAATTAGAGGTTCAAAAGTCCATTTTCCTCATGTGCTCTCAGACACAGAGTATATTAAACTATGAACAAACCCAGAGGTTGAGAGCTTTTGTTCTGCAAATTAACTAACCTCGCAATTACATGTTTTTGTATAACTAAAAAGAGGTTTCTTTGATCTGCACTTTGTTTAGATCATGGTGCTTTACATCAAAATAATCACTGACCTGGTTTGCACAGGGCACTCTCCGAGCAGTATTAGTGAGATTTTCCTGTGACAGAGGTCGTTACGCCTTAAGGCTTGTGGATCTTTAATTTTCGGAAACAAAATTGCTCAAAAGTCTCTACCTTGATTGAAATGGCTCTTAGCTACAAACCCCACGTATTCCTTCTGGCAGTATTAGCCTTTCTAACTCAAGCAAACCTCATAAAACCTCATAACATCATTTGTTTTCAGTAGTTGCTACTAATTTCTCACTCATGAAAAGAGTGTGGGGCAGGAAAGATTTATGTCCATAAACATGATTTACTTTGTTATCTATCTCATTATAACAAGCAATTAGCCAAAGCTTTCAGTGTTACAGTTTTCTGTACGGATACATTGATGATGAAAGCAGATATTTCTCTGGGGTGGGAGTTCCTGTTCATTTACAAAAGCAGCAAGAAAACTTACATCCCCAAATTCAACAAGAAACATGATCAGGGACTATGTCTTTTCTCACTGCTCAAATTCCCTTTCAGGAGAGCATGTAGCCAGCAACCTTTGCCTCCTAACCTTCCACCTGCTCAGGATTGCCCCAGCTGTGCTGAAAGCCATGGATGAATCAGAGCATCTGTGCCAGCCGCAGTGCCCAGTGCTGGCACTGCCAGTGCTGCCCTGCTTCACTGTAGCCTTCAGCTTCAACGCTCCTGCTGCTCAGCAGCACACAAACACTACCCCCAGCAGGGTAGCTCATTTCCTCCATGTGCTCTTTATTTTGGGCAATAAATAAATGTAGAATATGTACCATATATATAGAATATGAATATATTCTAGTAGCAAAAGCTCGTCACTGAAGCTGAGAGAGTTTTGCATTTGACATGCATGATAAATCCTGGCTGTAACACAAGCACCCGTGTCGGTAAGGTTAGCAGCTATATTGCCCTGAAGACTGGTCCATATTTAGAAGGGTAAATAAGATTGCTTCTTTCCTCAGCGGTTGCTGACAAAGCTTATAACAGGTCTAATAATGCTTGTGTCCTGTGGGAAATATGTATGTTAATTCACCAGTGTAAACACTCATTCCTCCTAAGGAAATGCTCTGTCTGGCTCTACGTGTTCCTGCACATGTTTTATAAAATCAGCTAAATAAACATCTTACTCCCAGTGCCTCTTCTTACTGATTCAGTGACACAAGTCGAACTCCAGCATCCCAAAACCGTATCTGACCTTTATGATTTCTCTGCAGACTCTCCTCAGTCCTCCACTCCAGATTCACATGCTTTTTGGTGCGTGCCATGAAGATCAAATGGATTAAGGCTACTTCAGACTTTTTGGGACATGGTAGTCTGGGAAAGGCATGCCTTCCATCAGTTTCAGTTATAGACATCTCTATCCCTGGTCTTTGCAACTTAGGTGTTGAAAAAATGACCTATGAATGCTAGGAAGGGAGCACGTAGTTCCTTCCACATTTCACAACTTTTTTAATATCTTTCAGTGTGGAAACTGATTTTCTTGGGTTTTTTAAACAATTTTTAAACTCTGATTGATATTATCGCTGATTGCTGCTCAGCGTGAAACAGCACTTAGGAATGGGAGGCACGAAAGTGGTTTCCATTGCTGCCATCTTCTGGTGCAGTTAATGAACTCCACACCGCAATAACAAAGGCACATTAACAGTGAAGAGAAATTAAACAAACCCAAATAGCATATAAATCTTCCTGAAGGCAGCTGTTAGATGCCAGAAAAGCATCTTAAAGGGTAATGCACACCAGAAGGACCATTGCCAGCTGAAAATTGCAATGCTCCCTGGAACTGCCTTGCCTGTTGTAGTATCGATGGTAACACCCATGATGATATTAGAAAACATAAGAAAAAAATTGTATTTCGTGGTGTTTTGGAAGGCGTTTGATATTGCAGCTCTGCAGTCAATTTTATGGCTTTGCTGAAGACATTTCCTCTCTGTTGGCATGGCTCTTTCAGAGTGGGGAAAAAGAGAACGAGAACATTTAGGGGTTTATGTGAAACAGGTAAACGTGAAATAATGGAAATTCCCCAGGAAAGTTCAAGGAGAGGTGCAGGGTTAGAAATGACTAATTTACTTTTTGGGACTGATGAGCTGACAATGTCCCTATAGTTACTGTGATTTGGTAATGGTGGTAAAGGAAAGAAAAATGAATAAATTTCCTAGAGTTCAGTAAAGGCAAAATAAAAAACTGCAGTAACCTGAGCAAACATAAATAAGTATATTTAGGAGCTATTTTTGCTGCCCACCACCACAACACATTTCAGAGCAAAAATGGACTTTGTTGTGCTCTGCACGGAGAGCAACTCCGTGAGGTGCACAGCTGAATCCAGTGGGAATCCATCAAACCAATACAAAATACGCTGAATTTCTGCCCTCGTTTTGTGAACAGAAGCGCAGTATTCTGTCTGTATTCCATTCATTCGTGCTGAGTTTCAGATTCTTTGGAGTTTTGTTACTGCGCTGGCTTGCTCGTGCGCTCAAATTAATTTTTAATGATCTAAGAATCCAAAAAGCGCTCGATATATTCCCAAAATCACACTGATGCACTTCAACTGCAAGCTTCACTAACCCTCAGAAATTCATACTGCCGCCGTTATGGGGGGTGATGGAGCACTCCTGCGCTTTCTGATCTCTTCCACAATCGTTACTCCATTCATCATCCCTCCAGCTGGCCGCATTGGCTCCCTTTGGAGTCCCTTTCCCTGACTAAGCAGTGCTGCCATAAAACTGCATTGTACCCACGCGCTCTGCCCTTCCTCCACAGATGTTACCGTTTCAATGGGCATACACAGTCCCTCAGCAGAGCTAAAATACTGCTCTGCCAAGTTCCTCTTGGCCAAGATACTTCCTGATGCTGATTTTCTTTCTAAGTGCTCATGCCAACTGTGTACCTTTCCCACCCCAAGGACAAAATGTCTTTGGTTTACCCTGGCTGGCAGCCTGCCCATATGGCATCCAGGTTTCTGGAGTTCTGCATGGTTTCCATATGATCAGATTGAATTTTTTTGGGATAATAAATGATTTGTCAGCGCACAGCACTCTCTGGAGCATAGTCATTTACTCTCCACAAATATTTTGCATACAAAAATGAATGCAACCCCCAGAAATGTAAATCCCAACCTTAGGCACAGCTATTTTTCTTGCATGGTGAAGTAAAGTAATAGGCTTGAAGAAAATTTTCAGTATGAACCTCTACCCCATGCAATGAACTAAGTAATTTTTACCTGTCATTCTTTATTTTTTAATCCCACTGGCAATTACTCATGTGAAATACAAGTGGCTCTCATGAAATTGCTCAGGAAGAACTGTGCTAAGTATTTGGACTTATTTTGTATATTGTATCAATGCTGTTCAGAGTAAGATAACCAAGTATCCTCTTCTTTTTGCTGCTCTTAGGGCTCTCCTAGTTCACACATTAACAATGTGTGTAAAAGCACAATTAGACCCATTAGAGACAAGTGTGGCCTAATGAGGAATTCACAGGATGAGGGATGAGGAATGAGGAATGGCAGGATGAGCAGGGACTGCATGGTGACAGCCACGGTAGTGGGCAGGGTTCTGGTATGTTTTGAGGCTGCTTACAGCAATGAATATCAGACTTAGTGCTTTCTCATACAATGGATGAGAACAAAGGAGCACAGAAGACAGTATAAAATATTTATGATTTATTTGTGTTTTCATAACTGCTTCATGTACCTGTGGGAAAAGTCCCCTTATCTGGCAGAAGCAGATGCCTAGGAGCATTTGCAGGCAGACAGCAGCCTGAGAGAAGCACTTCAGTGAGCAGCGTGTGTGCACGTGAGCAGGAGGAAAGCTGGAAGAACACATATTCAGGTGCAGCGGCTCTGCAGCTGGGGCTTGGAGCACTTTCCAAAATGCTTCCAACTGCACTTAGCTGCTCAGTTTTATCACTGACCCCAGGAGGGAAACAGGAGATTGAGCGGCTCAGTGAATGACAGGCTCACCTTGTCTTGAAAGTGTTTCTTACTGGTGGGTCAGATGTTGATTTGCTGTTGACTCCATTGTACCTCTCCTGCGCCTAAATCAGGGACCAGGGTTGCCATGTTTTGCAGCCTGGCAGCTTTCCCAGGCGTGCAGTTATGCTACACACACAAGAGTTGCAGTAGTTGTCCTATAGACAAAATCTGCTTCCTCACAGATCGTTTCATGTGTCTTCCCACATCCTCCTACACGTGATGATCCCAGTCGCCTCCCTGTCACCTCGGCACCCACTCTCATGTAAGACTGGTCAGATCTCCTCTGTCTCCTGTAGACTTTCCCTCTTTTCCTTCAGCTGTGCATCATGTTTTCACTACTCCTCACTGCAGTGCTCCATCTTCCTCTCAGGCCTCCATATTTTTGGCAGCTCAAGAGGCAACATATGCTCCAGTGAGTTCAGAGCTACATGTATGCTGCCCAGCTCACCAGTGTGCACATGCTGTTCACACCGTGGAGCGATGCCTTTTGCAACGGAGAAGGGCTGAGTTATCCTTTCCTCTTCTCCTTTGGGACACTCCTTCAGTACTCTCTACTAGATCTACCCAGACACCAGCAATCCCTGTAGGAGTTAAATGTCTTTGAGACTTGTACTTCTTTGGCAGATTTAGTAAAAATAGGCTGACAGCTTCAGGAGCCTGTGGGGAGGGGAGGCAGACAGGAGGACGGGCAGCCGCTGCAATTGCACAGCTCCAGTTCCTTAGTGAACCAAGCTAAAAATGAATTACATTGGAAAATGGATCCTAAGAAGCTGGACTCAGTACTGTCCTCTTTTATCTGTCTACCAGGCTTCCTCTCATCTTTCAACATGAATTCAGATCACAAGGTCTATGGAACAAGAAATGTATCTTTGCTCTCTGTATTCTCCATTACAGTAATAAGAAAGTAATAACAGATAGAAGTACACAAGATTTGACTAAATTTATTCTCTACGGCAATCACTTCTTACAAAATTGTTTTAAAAGCCCCAGTTCACATGGAGCCGGTGAACTCCAATTTCAGTATGACTGAAGGTGCTGCAAGCTGCCCCATGACCTCTTCCCCAGATGCTCTTACCCCCCCAGTATTGTTTTTGCTGCTTATAACCCTTCTGACACTCGATATGCCAGGTCTCCATCGCAGATCTGTTGTCATGGAGGGGGAGAGCATGCCTCCCTCAGCCATCTGAGTGACAGGTCCTGAGCAGAGCTGCACCCCAAGGAGCGCTGTCCCCAGCAAGGTCTGCCTGTCACACAGCTCGTCAGGGGCATCGCGAGGGGAACGTAATGCATGGAAACATGCTCTGAATTCTTAAAAACACCTGGGTTTGTCCAGCGTTCCCTGCAAATGTGCAGCCTCGTCACAGGAGGTCACCCGCTGGCTGATGGCACTGCCACGGCATTAAGAACTGTAATGAAACAATAAAGCAAGAGAGGTTGTGTTCATAATGAGCTAATAACACCTCCAGGGTGGTCTGAAGCAAGATGGAGTGATCGAAACTTTGCCTTGATATTCAGCGCTGACGGCTGGGGGTGAGGGGCATCACAAAATAATGAATCAGCTTAATAGAGTTAAATCTGTTCCCCTGTTAGTTTGAACAGTAGGGTAAGTGATTTGATATTCACGCATGTCACAAGGGGGCCAGAAAGACAGAGGTTAGCTCGCACAGGAAGAAAAGGCAGTATTAAATATCTAACCAGGATGAATAAATGAAAAACACTGAAAACAGGCACAAGTAAGCCTGTTCTTAGAGGTCTGAAAAGTGGCAATATTTGTGACCCCTGTCCTGTAAGATACACACCCCATTGGCCTGTCTCAGGTGGCTAGTCAAATGAATATTAGATTTCCTCTTTTTCAAAAGGAGCAGGCAAGAGCTATGATGCTGGATCACCATTTCCACTATTGTGTTCCTGTGTTAAAGGTCATGCCTGCTCTTTGCACGTTAAACCGGTACTCAGATCCACACAACTGTTGTTTGGCTCTGACAGTAATCTGTCCCCCAGGCAACAGAGAATATTGCTGAGGTTTAGCACCTGCCAAAGCAGCAGCAAACTGGAGCTGGGGAGTTTTCCAGCGCTCTGTTTCTGTTTTTACTCGCTTTGGATACCTGCTGTTACCCTTAGTTTGAACCCAATAAATGCAATGTTTAGCAACAACAGAAATAGATAACACAAAAGAAAGGGGCCAAGGGCTCAGTTGTTTTAACTGTATGGCCTTAATCAACATGGGCCCTTGTAAAGTTATCCCTCAAAACAGAGGGACAGCTATCCCAGGGTTAGCTGGAACCCCAGAGGGAAGTCCTGCCTCCTACCTGTGACCCCAGCAGGGTGGCAGTGCTCTGCCTTAAGCTAGCTTGTAGTGCTGGAAGATGGACCTGGCTCTTAACTACAGAGGCTGGGGAGAGCTGCCTTGCTCTTTGCTGACTGTGGACAAGAGGGGCTTCTCAAACACTTTCCGGGTGCACTTACCTTTCCCGGCACAGGCTGCACACAGGCAGGCTGCTGGCCGCAGCGGGCAGGCTCACACGCAGCAGAGAGGTGCAAAGGTGAGGGGAAGCACACTTGAAAATGGCGCTGGTTGCTCTGGAAGCGATGGTGCCTTTTGCTTTCTGCACCCAACTGTGAGGCCAGCTGGTGCCTGCAGGGTGCAGGCAGGAGGAGGAGGCTCCTGGCGTGGCTTCCTTGGGAGGAAGACTCCGTGTTTCTGTCACCCTGCACGTCTGGTGATCCAATGGAGCATGCCTTTGGGAAGAGGAATAGGTCTGTAGCAGGCTGGTGTAAGAGCTCAGCAGCCCATAGGGCTGCCCAGAGGCACCGGTGTGGTGGTGCTCTTCTCACATGCCTGTCTGCCCTAGGCTCTTCACAGCACACAGCCTGCCTTGTGGTATCCAGCAGGTTGCAGCCAGCGCTGTTTTGGCAGGTAGGCTGATGAGGTGCTTTATATCTGGGGCTTCAGCTTGACCTGTGCCTTCCTGCTTCCCTGCGTGGCTGCGGTGCCCTCCTGGCTGGTAGCACAAGCTAACCTTGCGGTGGGTTGCTCTACCTCGCACTGATTTTGTTCCCCCCCCCCCCCAATATAGATGGGTTGATATTGAAGGCTGCAGTGACATCTGTGGCCTTATTGTTATGCTGGCTTTCTTTGTGTATTGCTTGCAATGCTCCCAAGTGAGAAGCTGTCACTGGAGCCAGGGCTGCGGTGGGTGTTTGGCTCTCACCTCGCCTCTTGTCTGTGCCAGCAGCAGCTCTCTCAGTGACAAATGGCTGCTGGGATGAAGCTGTCTCCTGCCGGGGGCTACACACAAGCACCAGAGAAAATGAGAGCAAGAAAATGCTGAGGTTTCTCATAGAAATTAGGAATTAAACATGCAGTGTTTGGGGTATGGCTTCTGTCTGTATGCATGTGCTGAGCTGCGTCAGCGTTCTGAGAGCAGCACATCGCGGCCACTGACACAAAACACCCTTCCTGGCTGGTTGAAACTCTGAAAGCGCTCAGTCTGAGGGGTGCTGTGCATTCAAATGTGCAGAGAGAAGCAGATGGGTGCGTTACAGAAGAGTTGTACCAGTAGGAGCCCTACCTGAAACACAACACCCAAGGAGAACCTGAGCCCCGCAGTGTGTCCCTAGGCACCAATGACAGATGTAGGTCCAGCGTGCAGTGGTGGGGGAAGGAAGGGGAAACCACAGCTAGAGGAACAGGGTGATGGTGAGAGAAAGCCGGGGAAGCTGTTGTTGTGTATGTGAGTTATAAAGGGGCTTAGAGCTGTAAGCAAAGCAAATCTCAGGAAAAGAACTGTGCTACTAATACTGAAACTAAAAGGGGCTCCTGATTCCATCAGTTAACAACCTCTGTGACCCCCAAATATGTAACCAAAGTTGTTTAAAAAGTTAGCTGTGGGAAAAGCTGCCGTGTGACACCTGAAATCCCTGCTTATACATCAATGGCAGTGCCTTTTAAGTGGTGGATATTCCCCTATCCCATTCCACCCCGTCCCTCCTTTTTACTTATAGCTCTTCATCTTTGATTTAGTCTCATGCATGAGCTAAGGCACAGCAGATCATCACAAATCATGCACTTATGTGAGAAGTGGGCACTTGGATGCTCAGGCACGTACAGCTTGTTTAAATCCTAGTTTAAGTTAAAAGTAAGTAATGACACAAAGAGTCACTGAAGCCTGTGTCTTCAGGAGGGAAAACCCAACAATCCTATGTCCAGGCCATTTCTGATATTGTTACAATCCAGCAGATTTAAAATACAACTGTCCACAACTGTGGTTTCACCACACAAACATCCTAAAAGCCATTCTCTTAAGGTACTAGTCCAGAAGTGACTGTAGCCAGCTGCTTGTCCCTGGCATTTATTTCTAGCCTATTTAGCCTCGGGGTGTGTAAGTTATTCAGGCCAAAACTGATTCAAGCAGAGGCCAGGCAGGACAAGGAGCTCTGATAGTTCTCTGTAGGTGGGGATGGTGGGCAGCAGCGTGGGAGCAAGCAAGGATGTAACAACCATGGGGTGATCTCTGCAATGCCTGTGGAATCCCCGCCAAGCAGGCGGTGGCACAACACAGATGATAGCCAGTCGGACTGAATTGGGAAAGAGCTATTAAGACTAATGATGTACATGAAGTTACAGTCTTGTGTGATCAGTGAATGAGCAGCTCAACAGGATGAGTTTATTTTTATAGGCTGCTTGTGCAAAGACTACCTTATGAGTATGCACTGTGTTGTGTCAATGGTATAGGAGCATATGACCAAATAACCAATGGGGTGCACTGGCAAGGCTCCTCTCCAGAGAAGTGCCCTAACTGAGGATCTGCGTCTGAACCTCCCTGACTGACTTGTTGTGTGAGATGTGAGATCTCTCTGATCTTGCTGTCCACTTCACAATAGCACTCTGACCCTGTATCCATGCCTTCTTCTACAGCCTGCCAGCCCCTCAGCACTTCTATCTTTTGCCTTGACTCCCTTCTGGGAAGCCTGTTCTTCTCCCTTTCCTGGGAGACCGCTCTGATGTTGTCTTTCTGAGGTAAAATCAGTGGCCATGTACTCAGGCCCCTTCTCCATTATCTTTTCTAGAATCTGAGTTTTGGCACCAAGTTCCCAAAATGTTGTCCAGCTTCTCCTGAACTCGATCTTTTACAGACATCCAGTCTGTGTGAGTCACACTTTTATGTCACTCTTTCCTAATGAATTAAAGCACTCCTCTTACTTCCATACAAGTGGCACGAAAACCTTCTTCCCTTTTCCTTGCTTGCGTGTTATTTTTTCTGTTGCTTCTACCTACTAACTAGTGAGAAAGAACACTTCAGTCTCATCTGCTTTTCTAATCCAACTTTTTCTTCTTATCTTTGTAAGTCACACTCTCTCTTCCAGGACGTGAATTTCTCTTTCTTTCCTACCTCCATGTTGCATTTGGAGACAGCTTGGCTGAAACAAAGGTTTAATATAAAAGCAATTGCCTTGCATTGTGCTGAGAGTGCACTTGGGGTTCGATAACGCTGCAGACCAACAGGGTGCAGTACCACACTGCACGCTGCTCCTCACGGCACAGCGCACACATTGTCTCTTTATACAGGCAAAAAGTAATTTTCCAGTTCTAAAAGATGAAATTCAGTTGGTTCTCCACAGCTTAACATCTATTCCTCAATCACATGTTAGCATTCATACCTAAAATAATTTGGTTTGTGCATGAATAAAGAGAGAGCAGATGAGAAAATGGCTGGTTTTGTAAAGCCACTTAAAACACTTTTTCCCTGTTCATCAAAACCCTCACAGTGGCAATTACCCACAGCGTGTTTTCATGGCTATGGAGCCTCAACAAATAGCCAGGAGTCTTCAGATGAGATGTACACATGCTGACTGCAAAGGGGATTTAAAATGATCTCTTATAAATAGTTAATATAGCATAAATGGAATATAAGGAAAAAGAATTGCTAAGCAGGAGAGGTAGAATGGTGTCTTACTTATGCACGGCATTTGCAGACAGCCTGAATGCTTTTGCTCTAAACCAGTACACTAATTTCCTTCATGGCTTGCCATTTTAATCTTCCAGCTCGGCTAATACAGCTGCCTGAAAATGAGAGGAGCTGCAAGCCCATGTTTGTTACTTGCATTGCAGGGTGCTATGGAGAAGGGTCTTTGCCTACTGTGAAATGGCTCGGGCCGACAGAAAAGCAAAGAAAACCTGTCCTGCAAACCAAGGTACTGCTCTGTGTTTATTGCCACACTATAACTTGCTCAGCATGGCCAGATTTTTTAGTTTTCAATCTGAAGGTATTTCAGTTTCCCTTGACAATGAGAGCAAACAGCCTAGTGAGCCTGTGTGTTATCTAATTCCCAGCAAGTATTTTTTTTTATTCATCTTCCAAACTCTGAAAGCTAAACTATTTTCTTGCTAGGCAGATGTGATGCACAAGGAGCCATAGGTAGAATTACAGAACCACAGAATAGTTTGGGTTGGAAGGGACCTTCAAAGGTCATCTTGTCCAAACAAGGGCAACGGGCAGGGACATCTTTAACTAGATCAGCTTGCCCAGAACCACATCCAGCCTGGCCTTGCATGTCTCCAGGGATGGCTCATCTACCACCTCTCTGGGCAACATGTACCAGTATTTTACCACCCTCATTGTAAAGATTTTTAACTCATGTTCAGCCTGAATCTCCCCTCTTTTATTTTAAAACCATCACCCCTCGTCCTATCACAACAGGCCCTGCTGAAAAAGCTTTCCCTGTCTTTCTCATAGGGCCCTTCTAAGAACTGAAAAGCTGCAATAAGGTCTCCCCGGAATCTTCTTTTCTCCAGGCTGAACACCCTCAAAACTCTCAGCCTTTCCTCATAGGAGAAGTGCTCCTGTGTACCTGGGACTGTTTTGCTACCAAGGTTTCTACGTTTGGAGAGAAGATCCACTGTTTTGCCAGCAGCTGGTGTGTTTGGGTTGTGCTTAGATGCTGAAGTTCAGCCCTGCCCTCGCACAGCCCGCTTCTGTCTCTGCTCGCACCCGCAGAGGGGCTTGACACCAGCAGCAGCGTTCAGCCATGCAGGTACCACCATAGCCAAAGCGAGCTGCAGGAACCAAGTCCTCAGCACAGTCTGAAGCCTGTGGCTTTAGGGCTGGATTTGACAGAAGCTGAAATACTTCTCCTTTGTGTGAAGCCAGTCCTAGTTAAATGTCTGCTCTGAGATAAGTCTGTACTGCTACTTTTAAACAACCACAAGGAACCCAGCCTTCCCCAGATATTTCCTTCATTTTTAGGTTATGCTAAGAAGATACTGTTAAAATCCTCTTAACAGAGAAGGAGACTGGTGGTTCCTAATAGTACTCTCAGATATTTGCAAATAACGTTATCTCCCCAAAATTGTTTTGTTCTGTTTCCTTCCTGACTCCTGTGTGATAGCGTTGGTGACAACAAGCAGAAGACAAAGGACAAGGAAGTCAGAGTTCAGTTCTTGAAATACAAGACCATCCTGAAGGAAAAACTGCTTTTATTTTTGTAATCTGGCTTCCTTTTCTCCTCTGACTTACCTTCAGCTGCCCATTTTCCCAGTCACTGCACACTGCTTGAAGCAGAAAGAAGGCATGTAGAAGAGGTACTGTGGTCTCCTGGGTCACAGACCTTTCCCACCATTTTTTGCCCTACCATGCAACGAAGACTACAGTCAGCAAAATTTGCCATGGGACTAAAAGAGGGAAACAAAAGCATTTTAGAAAAAAAAAAAAAAAAAGGTTGTGCACTTCTGTGTTGGCAGTGTTAGGAAGTTTGTTCATCAAACCGATTGTGGATAGTGCAGTGCAGGTAGCAGTGATGGTGAGAAACCCATGAGCATTGGCCAAACAGATACCAAAAGGGAGGAGCGGGGAGGCCAAAATCTATAGGAAAAATTACCCATGAGTTATCCTGATGCCCGAAAAAGCTGAACCAAATGAAAACCAAGGCTGTTGCCCATGTCTCTCTCCCCTGCTGAGCAAACCCACAGGATTCAGCAGAGAAACCTTCCTGAAAGATATGGGCAAGACTATGGTGGTTCTGGGAAGGAGAATTGCACAGAGTGCTCCTGCACCAAGGGCATCTTTGATGCTGAGGAAGTATTTAATTTGAGGAAGATGATTGTCAGAACACAAAAGTAGGATTAAAAGGCTCTGAAAGCCTTTTAAAAGCCTTTGCAGCATTTCTAAAAAGTATTGTGCCTTTTATCTTCAGAGTTGTCAAACTAACCCTTCTAAAGATGTAGTCATGGAGCAGAAGCAGATTAAAATGCTACTTAAAATCTGTTCTGTTTTCTGTTAATTTATGCTTAGTTTCTGTCTTAATCAGGTGCATCCACATTATGTTTCCATGCTTTTGTTGCCCGACACTGAGTGCGAAGTTACCCTTACGAAAAGAGGGAGGCTGGTGGTGGTTCTTTTTTCACCACAAAGAGCTACAACATTTGGAATTGAGAAGAATGTTATGAAACGTGTTAAAGCTGTGGAAGTTCATGTTGCCTTGTCCTTTACTGTAATGCTGAAGCTTTTGTGCCTGTGCTGGTGTCAAGCTCCCTTTTCCAGTGGGAAGGAAGAAAGCCAGCAGCCAGGAACTGGCACCGAGGCTTGCTTGCTGCACCCATGTGAATAAGTGCTCCTTCTATCCCCTCAGCTTTCAGTTCAGCACACATAACTCTACCCTCCAGAAAGACTATGTATGCCTGGAGCTTAGTCATTTCTTGCTAATAGTGCGTTGAATTTAAAGATGAGGCACAGATCCTGGCAAATACCAGTTTTAAAACACAGTTAAAATTTCATCATTACCTGTGTTGCTTTTCAGTGCCTTGCAACCAGATACCAGCTTTTTAAAGTAGGATACAGCCAAGCACAGGTTCAGAGAGCAGCAAAGGAAACCTGCCCTTGATGACCTTCAGGAGTGGGAGTGGTTTCTCTCCCTACACAAACAGAAGTGAAAGAAAAAGGGATGAGGTGGCTTTGGTCCCTCCCTCTCCAAGCAGGGCTATGTACACTTGCCCTGCTCCATCCACAAGGTGTCTGGATGCTCTGTGGTCCTTCCCTGAGTGTACTCAGAAGACACTGCCATGGTGAGACCACTGAGAGGCCAGAAAGATGCCTGTGGTCTGAAAAGGATGGGCTATGTTTCATGTTGTTTGGCTTTCTGTTAGCGCAAGGAGGAAGGACTCCAGGTTTTGCCTGCATCCTGGCACACCCAAGGCTGCCCTGAGTTGCGCTGTACCCCAGGAAGCCCGGGCAGGCACTCCTCAGCACTGCAGACTGCCCTGCACTGAATGATTGCTGTTGGCAGTCCACTCTCATCTCCCTCCCTGCTTCCAGGATTTTGCTCAAAACCTGTAAAAACACAAAGGGATTTTCAGGCCAGTAACAGCAGAGTGACTGCAGGAGCAATACAAATGATTAGGGTAAGCTGAAAGCCAGTGAGGTACCAAGCTCAAATATTCTACCTCTTTCTTTTCTTTTTTAATTCTTCTTTTTTTTTTTTTTTTTTAATATATTTTTCTCTATGATTGCTTAAAAGAAATTCTTGTTTTTGCACTGCTTACCCTTTGACTCCAGCCTCGTAGTCCTTCAGCGAGATGCTACATGACTTAAACTTGACTTCTGCGTAAACAGTGTCTGCAGCGCTGCCATCTCCAGCCTGAAGGTTTGCAATGCAGAATCCTTGAATTCATAAAAGACTCTACTGTATTGCCTAATTCTTGCCTGTGTCAGGGCATGTCACTCGCACCACATCCCGAGTAACCTGGATAAAACACAGAAGCAGTGTGTTCTCTTGAAAGCTATTTGCATTAGAAATAAAACGCATGAAACTAAAATGAGCTTGTCAGAGCAGAGAGATGAATTCTGCAGTATTCTGGATTTCCTGCATGAATCATTTTGTGTGTCTGTGTGTTCCTCTTTCGATGACTTGGCAGAGCAGAAGGAATAAATAGCACGTATTTAAAGCTGGTCTGAATTCTGCTCTGGGTTTCCATCAGTGTTACAATTTGTGCAGCAGTCATTCAAGTGACAGTGGGTTACTTTTCTTTCAAGCTTTCTCAAACGGCCTGTCCAGCACAGGGCAATGTTTGTGTTAGCAGAGAAATTGAGAGATTATGATTTCTTGGTTTGTTCTATTGGCGTTGCCCGTGGTAATGAAATGATGCTGCTGACATGAAAGCTGATCAGTTGTCTGTGTGACCCTGTCTATGATGAGGGATAAAATACTTCATTTTACAAAGAATCTGGACCACCTGGAAGGGCAGAACAGACAGGAACCAGATCATTAAGGATACTGTAATAGATTATCACATTATTTTCGTATGTGTTCACAAGAAGGGAAGATTATTTGGAAAGACCCCTGCAGACACACAGCCATGTTTTAAACCAGCTATCACTGTCCTGCCTTCAGAAACCTGTACCAGCCAACTGACATGAGAATCAGCACGTCCCTCACCGTAGCCTAAGAAAAAGACCACTGGTTTAATACAGCTAAAGCAGAGCTCCTGTCTCTGAGTCTCTGTAGTCATGATGTGTTTATTCTAGAATCTGAGCAATTTGGTTGTCCAGGTACTTTGCCACCAAATTTCCAAAGAGATTTCTGTTGTCCAGAGAAGTTAGCAGCACCCTCAGCTGTGGCGCCTTGGGCAGGTTGCTATGCGCAGTGCCTTGTGTGTGCAGCCTTCAGTCTTGAGGTTCAGCTTCTAATTGCCTTGGCTGCTGGGGCCATGAAGGAGCAAGTTCTCCTCCTCGTCTCCACAAGGCTCTACTGTCCCCCAGGAGATCCCAGCATTCTGGACTGTGTGTAAATCAGCCAGTCAATGTTCTGCGCCTCTTTACAGTATTAATTGGAAAACCCAGGGATAGGCATGTGCTCCGTTAGACTCATCCCCTTCACTATTTCAAAAGAGCTGTTCACAGGCTTTCCAGAACTATATTCCTGTGCTGGAAAAGCAGACTAACTGCAATGCAAACTGGCCCATTAATGGCCCACTGGTACTTTCTAAATGAGCAGCAAGCAAAGTTTTCAATAACCAATTGTGAGTTTCTGTCTTTTATTCAATTCCAGCTTTAAGACAAAAAGATGAAAATAAAAAGTATCTGACTGACCAAACCAATTTTAACAAATGTAAGTTTCATTTTCTGCCATGCAAGCAAAATAATTTTCATAATGCTATTGTTGCCATAGACTGAAGTCACCAGCTTACGTGTATGTAGTCCTTGTGTTGTATTGGTGAGAAGATACATGGAGGGAATATAATGCAAATTTCCCACAAACTGTTACATAAAACATAATATGATAAAAGAAAATGCCTTTATTTGCCTGCTGAATCCTCTAACAAGAACATGTTCTAAGTTATTGTGTTGCTACAGTGACATAGCTGTCTCTGGGTTTAAATGACTCCTGAAAGGTGAGCTTGAGGAGTTAAGTGATGAGTTTCAATAACCTAAAAGACAGATGCATGCTCAGCCACCCCTTGTGATTCTTTCCTTCAGTTCTCTATGCTTTGATCCCTCTCTGAAAGTGAAAAAAGTAGCAATTCACAGGGAGTTTATGCTGTACTTGGGAATTTCAGAGAAGTAGCACAGACTTACTGCACTCTTCTTGGTGACAGACATTCCTGCCACCAGTATACAGCCATAGCACACTGGGAAACTCTTCCGAGACTGCTGACTCTGTTGGGAGACCTTGGTTTTGCCCCCACCGCTCATGGTAGTTGCAGTATTGTCCACTTCCCATGTGGTTTTCAGCTTCTGAACATGTACTACAAAACGCATACTCATTCAAAGAAGTACACTTTTGAGGGTGCGTAGTTTATTTAAACATCAGGTGCTCAGCCTTTGGTGTTGCAAGGGGCAAGAGCTGGCATGGAAAGTTGCTGGTGAGAGGCAGCAGTGCAGGCAGACCTGGCTGGGGGTCATCCCCAGTGAGGGGACAGCCAGCATGATGGTCTGATGCGCTTCAGAGGGGAATTTGGCTTAGGAAAGGTTTTGATTCTCTTTTCCTAGCCCAAGACATGACACAGCCCTTCAAATGTGGGTTGCAGAAAACAGATTAATTATGTTCAAGCTAAAAATATTCCTCCCTCTAACACTGATGCAGGCACTTGCCTGGTCTGGTCTGTTACCTGGAGCATGCATTGGCAAGGTTAGACTGTGAGACACAGCTATACATCACCACGTTTTTTCAACAGCCATGCTACTTGCCTGGCCAATAGTCCAGATTCAAGTTTCTGTAGCCACTTGCAGAGAATCTAATTTAGGCTTATGTATTTCAACCAGCTCAGCACACGTTTCAGAGGTTTCCTAGGCATAATCAAGCTGAAAAAAAAGCCCTCTGAATCTTTTTAAGGAAATTAGGTTCCAATTGCTACATAGGTTTCCAAGTATTCTCCTTCTCTTGCAGAAGTAGGTGATGCCCTAATAATACCTCTAATGCTCAAAGAAACTGGGAACTGGCAAACCCACTGCTGCCAGCAGTGACTGGGGCTGTAAGGGGTTTGAATATGTGCGAGGAGCCCAAAGCAACTGAAATGAGAGGACAGAAATCTGCATAATGGAGCTACAAATGCTTTTCTTGCTGGTGCTCCCATGGCTTTGCTTTCCTGTGAAGCAAGAATGCAATGTCCAAAGGGAGAAAGATTCTTCAAAAGAGGCAGAGGTAGGCAGTGGACCCAAACCTGAAAGGAACACGTCATAGGAAAGGAAAAGCTGGCGCAGAGCCTTTTCCAGCAGAACGGTTTCACAAGCAGTCATCGAAGCTGCCCCTTGCCTCGCTTGTTTTTCTGACTTGCTTCTAGCCCTGTAGAGCCTGATTTGCAAAACAGCAGTCTGAAAAAGGCTGTGCAGAGCACCTAACTTGCATGTCTGATTGCTGGAAATGCCAGATTTTCAGGGTATTCACAGTAACTGAGCATTTAACTGACCTCTGCTGTTGTACATGGACTTTTGAGTGCAGCCCTGGGACAATGTAATTCTCATGTCTGTGTATCATTCCATGTCTCCAACCATAGCAGGCTGCTCAATGGGATTAGTATATGATTGGTTCTTAAAAAGGACTTCACAAGTTAAGGTTTAACCTCTGCCTCCCTGTCTATAGGCAGTGAGAGCAGAGGGGTTATTTTTGGAATGGCCCTAGCACACCCTCTTACTGTGAATGAAGATTTAAAGCAGGCACATGCAGTTGGCACAAACTTCTAGCAGACCTTTCTTTGTCCTCTCACTAATGTGGAAATCTTTTTACTGGCCAGCCCAGTTATAATATGCACAATCTCTGTAACATGCAGGCACCATGCAAAGAATCGCACAGCTTGAGGGATCCCTGTAAGGCATAACACCATATCCTGTAGCTCTTACTTGGAAGTAGCTTGGTGTTTCTCGACAGAATCGCCTCGTGCCAGAGACACATACTCTCATGAGGTTTGGGTTGGAAAGGTTTACAACTTAAAGCAGACTTGGGTCAAGTCAGAAAAAACGTTTGTCTAAAAAGCCTACCAATGCAGCCATGATCTCACAGCTCTCCTAGCACAACAGCACAGTTATTGGAAAGTTGCAAAGACTTTTCCTGCACAGATAATGGAAATTACATGTAAGATCCTGTGCATTTCACCAAAATCAAAATTGGGGAGAGATGATAAGAAATAATTTCTCATTCCCACTGTATAACTCTGGGGGTTTTAGTCAAATTTGTTTGCTCTTGTTAAGCAATACCTCTATTTGGAAAAGGAAGACACTATTCAGCATCCAGTTAGTAACAGCAGCACAGTGTGGTCCCACATGAAGGAATGTGTATTGGAAATAGGAAAAGGTTTTCAGTATAATATCCTAAAACAACTGCTGCAGACAGACATATAGTGAGCAAAAATGGAATGCAGGTGATGCCTGATCCTGAAGATACTCCTGGGATTCTTACATGATAGTGCACAGTATCTTTCTCTCTTGCCCAAAGCTGGTTACTATATACCTATGGTTTATATCACTTTACTACCACTATATTTGAGTAGCTTAGCATATTTAATTCAAAGATTTCAAAAAATGCAGTGTGGTGCTTAAAAATGCCATTCATCACCAGAGCTAGCACAGCTGGCTCACCACGCTGGTTCAGCCGAGCGTCAGGGCTGGTAATTGTAAGGAGAATAGTGCTAACCTCCCTGCTAGAGGACCAGTTTTAACAACAAGGTCTTTAGTGTCTCTCAGGTAATTCCGGAGAACAACTTTCCTTACAAAGGCATAGGGTTGCATTCCAAATTTTAGCAATTTTAAGACTTCAGCATGAAAGGTTAATGGTTAGACCTTCATACTGCAATTATGCTATACATTGAGTCCCTCCTTAGGTGAATCCAACAATTTATGTAAACACAGAAATGTAGAATTGGGCTATCCAAGAAAACATGAGAATAATATACTTATGAAATGCATCATAAGGGAGGGAAAGATGTGGTTTCTGAGAATATTGAGAAAATATCATTTATATGCCAGCTGGAAAACTGTGTAGACTCCTACTGTGAAATACCTGAGCCTAATTATAAATTGATGATAACTGCCCATGAAGTATGAGGGTATGCACTTACCCAGTACTGGAAAAAAGGAGCTGGGAGCTAATATTATCATTAATTTTTTATATTATGCCAGAACCTAAGTCAAAGCAGAAAAGGTACTCATGATATTTTGGCTCTCTGCAAATACAGGTAGATATATTCCTGATACTCAGAGCCCAGGACATAATAGAATTAAGATGCAACAGGGGAGAAGGCAGCAGTAGCAAGAACGTAATAATTTTGTTTTCATTGGCATCAAGACTTCCAAATATTTTTTAGTGAGAGCTAATCATCAGTAAACAGTTATTCTGCCTAGCCCCTGAAATAACCTATACAACAAAGATTTAGGAATCAAACACAGACAGGAGTTTCTGTCCAGTATTTAACACCTCCCTCTGACTTACATCTTTACCTGAAACAGGGAATCTGGGCAATCACTGCTCATATATGTAGGACGCTTTTAGGCTCTGGTCTCCAGAGATCCTGACTGTGGCACTCAGAACTCTTCAGCATGTAGGGGTGCTTATCAGTGAAGGATAAAGAACATTGACATGGAATCACAGGACACTTGCAAAAGAAAAAAAAGATGCTGTGAAGTTAAAATGCAGAAAGAAATAGAAAAAATTTGTTTCCTTATTGTAGTCTTTCCCCCATGAGCATTTACTTCACAAGCAAACAGTCCTATAAATAAATTCAGCTTTTTCTCCTTCATATGTAGGGAAAAAAAAGGCTATCATTAATCTTCTTTTCCAACACTTGAAGTACATTTAGTGGGCTCTCTAGATAAGAGAACTTATTTCTTCTTATAACTTTCTCTTTATGTTTATTGGTTAATTTATCCCGTAATATAAAATACTTGCTAAGTTGTACATGTGGAAAACCTGATTAGGATAGGATAAGCCTCTTTGAATTAAAAGAGACGGCTGAACACCGTTTATACAAAAAGGTTCTTTAGAAAACTATCAGTAGATTAGACTGATAAATGGACTTAGAATTTCTGAAGCTCACAAAATTTCCTCTGCAAGAAAACATGTTTGCCAAATTGCCTCAAAGCAGGAAGGAAAGTCATATTGATAAATGAAGACACTATGCTGGACCAGGAATTCCGTTTCAGCATTTCTTTGTAAATTGGCCAGAAAAGACCACAGTGTTACTCTATAACAATGTGTTAGGCTCCTTTTGCCTTTCTACTGGCAGTTTTATATATATATATATATATATATATATATATATATATATATGTATCTGCATTTATGTCTTCTTTTTTCCCTCCGCTCCTCTGACAAAACCCCGAGTAAGTACTAACACAGAAGCTGTGGGTGGTGAGCTTCTGAGGCTGGAATACACTGCTTTTCTAATGAAAAGGCACAAATATCATGAGAAATTTTCAATCCCCTTATCTTAAGAGGCCTTGTCAGTGTTAGGCAGAACAGCAAATGCAGCTGCTTGGCCTTGCATGCTCTTAGATTGCATGACCTGCATTAAATTGCATTATGCTTAAGTAAGCTGGAGAGAGACTGTCTGACATGTGTTCTCACAAAATGAGATGAGTGGTCCATGAGGCTGTTGAAGGAAAAAGTACTACCAGCAGATAAAAATCCATGTGGTTTACTTACTGATCTAAGTAAAACTGCAAATATTTGTTAAAAGCATTTTCAACCCCCCAGATAAACTGATTTCTTTTAAGAAAATATTTTGGATTAGGTTAGAAAGGCAAGAATTTATTTCCAGGAAATTAGTTGTAAAATACAAGAATACTTGCCAGTATAAGGAGCTTGCCTGATGGCACAGGATTTATGTGCCTCCCCTTAGTGAGCCTGTACTTGTGATGAGCTTTCTTTCTCTGCACTCAACGCCTGAAGAAACCACTGTGGTAAGGGTAGTTCAAATTCCATGTCTTACCTTTCAGATGTTGGCTGATCACTGAAAACCAGTGGATGGGCACAGTGATCAAGGTTCTGAAGTTAGTCTCCTGCAGGCTCAGTGATGCCTCCAGACCAACTATCAGAGGGTACAAACTTTCAGCTTCTGAATGCAATTGAATTCCCCTTGAGTAAACAAGCAAAAGATACAATCTATAATGCAAAGAAATTAGTGAATAAAAGATCATGAGGTGTATCAATGATTCAAAATCACTTGAGATCTTCTTTAATATTACTGGACTGACCTGCTTGAGGAATCATATGAGTTCAGTGACCTGGACTGGTATCTCTATGAGAAGATGAAGCATTGCACAGCTAGGTACAGTCCTATAGCCCTTTCTGTCCTTTCAGGTCAGCCATCTATGTATTGTAGTCTATACATAACTTTTATATAACAGAACATATCTTTTCACAAAGCCTGCTAACTCCTACTAACCAGAAAGTGGGACATTTAGTTCCTTCCTTTCTTCTGGAAGTCTGGAACCTGTGGTTTCCAACCAGGCACTCCAGGTTTGCTTCCAAAGTGACCAAGAAAAGCAAATTTGCATCCTGCATGTGTGACTCTGCACGTACCACAGGCTTCTGAGGGGTCCGTGCCTCATGAAAAACTAGGGTTGAATATTCTTGCTCTGTGCAATTCCAGGAAGTTGCCAACCTTCAGTCTTTCTACTTCAGTGATGGTGGCTTTGCCTATTTCAGGTAGAACATTTTTGGTTTGCTTCCCCAAAGGACACAAACTCATTTTATTCTCTCTGAAGATCAGTGAAAGGGAATTTGTGAGCTTAAATTATTCAACGCTTTGAGAAAGCAGGCAGCTATTTGTAGTTTGTCCACTGACTCCAGCATATTAAGTGGCTAATTTCAGAAGCCTTCCACATCTGATTTTTTCATAGGAGGTTTGTAGGATGCTGTGTGGAAGCAGCAGTTACATTTCTTACAGTGCGTTAAATGACAGTAATGGATGCAGAGCCTGATGCAGTCAACTTTCTAAAGGTAAGGTAGTTTGAAACCTGTCACCAGTGACAAAGCCAATTTGAAATAGGAACAGAAACTCTATGTAGAAAAGGACAGCAGAGACCTCTGCAGTTTGTTAATCAAATACTGGCAAACTTGTGGCACTTGCAAGATTTGAGGAAGTTAAACGGTGCTGACACAAAAGATCTACCTTGAGACCCAGATTGTGGCTTTTTATCATACCATAGTAATGTAGTGCTGTAACTGAGCTAATGCTAAAGCAAGTCAGCTCTGGTCACTGCTTGGAGCTGCAGCTTCTCCAGGCAAATATACCCTTCTTCCACTCAGAAACAATGTGTAGTGGCTGCTGGTGTCTTTATGAGTTGCTCAGACACTGTGCAGCAGCTCTTAGGTATCTGCCCTTGCCATGTAATACAGAGCCCTGAATTGGTACCTGTGTTCCCTGTCTAGCCCATGGAGACAAGCATCCTCAAATAAAGTCCAAACCAGTCAGCATAGGAATCAGAGAGCCACAGAAAAGGATGAAGAAGTTTGCATTCAAAAGCCCTTTGCTCACTAGCACGTAGTTGCCTGAATGAAGGCTTCAGAAGTTTCATCCAGGTAATATATGGATCCAACAGTCTCCCCTGGAGGTTGCTTTCATCTGGTTTAAATTATTGAAAGGCATTCACTGCTTTCTTTTATGCTGTGAGTGGAATTGGCATGTAAGAGCCTAGCTAGCACAGGCATGCAGGGAGTGGGGATCTGGTCCACCTAAAACAGTTTCAAGCATCTTCTACATGGTCAGCCTCATCTTAAACATTTTTAAGCCTCATGGATGTCTTGCCACAGAAGAGAAAGGCCAGTGCAAGAAAGTGGCATCAAAATGGGCACAGGTCTACATCCCCATGCTGAAGGCAGTCAACCCGGAGGGGCAATCCCTTCTTCAGAGAATAGTGAAAATCCCCAGCCAAACAGTCACTGAGGGGAAAAAAACGTTCCTGTGAACTGGGACCATTCTGCTTAACTCAGTTTTAAAGCACCCAAATCCTTACTTGGATTTAGCCATGAAATTCACAAATTTCACTGACAAACTGTGCACAAGGATGAAATTCTGTACCAGGAGGCTATGGGCAAAGGAAATTCTTGTGGGTTTAGCTGGTGTATTAGCTACTGCCCTTAAGGGGAAAGAGGGACTAAAGAAATAGGGGCTTGACAGTGAACCATCTGCCTTCAACCCCTTATGAGACCTGCCACAAAGTGAAGAGTGAATATAAGGAATGTACTCTTAGAAGAAATCAGGAGGGTTTCTCACTCTTCTGTCTCTCTTTGGACAACGGAGAGGCCTAACCTTCCACTACTACAGGGATAGGAGAACCTCGGACAGGGCAAGTTGCCATGAGATGAAAGGGCAGTCGGCTGCAGACCAGCTGGAGACAGAAGTGGTGTCACCCAGTGCTGGAGAAGAGAGGGGAGAAAATGAAGAGGTGTCTTACCCTTCCTCGCCGTCTTTGCAAGCACTCACATGGCTCTTGATCATAAAAACAAGTGCTGCTCACTAGAAGAATACATTATTGCATGATTTGACTTACTGCAGTTCCTGGTCGCAGCAGTCAGCGACAGGAGTGAGTACATTTGGTGACTGAATCCGTAAGTTACTCCTGGCAACTCCCATTGAAATCAGGAGGAAACAAGGTCACTCAAGACCATACAGGAGGTTTGAGATGTCAGGACTCATGGGAGGATGGGAAGAGAAGGAAGATCCCTAGGAAGGATTTATTAGGGCTAGGAAGGATTTATTAGGGCAGTGTAGTTTACCTCTGCTCTTCTGCCTATTCCCTGGTATTCAAGTGCAAACAAGTTACCCCTAATTTATGAATACGCTGTTGAGTAAGTTCTGTGTGCTAACTATTCTTAATGTCTCCCATTGCTGGAAAATGATGCTTAATTTCAGAAAATAAATTAAAAATCGGGTGGTTTTTCCAGATTTTTGCAAGAATTTTTATTATTCTGGGGGAAAAAAAATGCATTTTTTGGCATGCCTTTGACATTTTTGGAAATCCTGCATCTCGAGCTGTACTACCATTACATGGCTTCTGCTTTTTTTAAATTTCAGCTTACAGACTCCAAGCCTCCTATTTTCCACATAAGACAAAAATAAATAATAATTAAATAAGTAAGAAAACGAAAGGAGCTAAAGGGAATTTTAATTCAGTCACTGAAAATGAGATTTATTGGCCCCCTTTTTAAGCAGATGGCTGCCTTATCAGCATGTGTCTCAGCTAAGACCATTTCAATTGCTATCTAAATTCAGAGGTGCAAGGAGTTAAATGTTACAAAACAGAACAGCAAGGAGTGAATGCTCTAAACACCTGGACAAAAAGATCACATCTTCTGCAGATGCCCTTCTCACAGACAGACATAAAACCTCTGTAAATAAAAGGATGAAGTATTAATTGGCTCTTTGAAATAAGAAAAAATCCAGATTTCCTTTACTATCTTGCAGCCACCGGATCATTAATTCACAGCCTGCAAAACAGATGACACCAGTCATCTGTTCATAGTTTGCTCAAGTATTGTTGTGTCCAATAGATTAGTAGATACTTTATCATTGATTTATCAAATCCCCCTTGCAAGGTCCCATAAGTACTGATTTTTACATGAATCATCTCATGTACATACAGAAAACATGTTCTTGCCTTTTACTTCATGACTAGAGCACACCAAGAGCATTTAGCAGGTTTCGCTAGCCTCACCTGCCTCTACAAAGCCCTTAGTCTGCATAGGAGGCATCCTGCACATGTACTAAGCTCTCATAAATCATTAGTTCCTCGGAGTAATATTTAGTCTAGCTTCCAGATGATATACTGATACCTCATTCAGTTATGCGGCTTCATCTGCAACTGCCACTTCCACTTAGATGACAGTTTGATGCTCTGGTTTTCTCAGCTCTATTTGTGACTGTTGTGGTTTAACCCCAGCCAGAAACTAAGAAATACCCCACAGCTGCTCACTCACTCCCCCCGCCTCAGTGGGATGGGGACGAGAACTGGGAAAAGATAAAACCCATGGGTTGAGATAAGGACAGTTCAATAATTGACATAAGGTAAAATATAATAATAATAAAGGAGAAAAAGAGGAATAAGCCCCATGAAAGACAAGGGATGCACCTATGGCATAGAGTGCCCCTCTGGTTAGTTCAGGTCATCTGTCCTGGCTATGCTCCCTCCCAGCTTCTTGTGCCCCTCCTCACTGACAGAGCGTCTTTGATTAGGGTACGCACTAGTTAGCAACAACTAAAACATCAGTGTGTTATTAACATTTTTCTCATACTAGATCCAAAACACAGCACCGCACCAGATACTAGGAAGAAAAATAATTATATCCCAGCCAAAGCCAGGACATTGGCCCATGTTACCCTGATATTTTTAGCTTAATATTTTTATTCTAATAGAAAATGTCTTGTCATCTTTCCTGATTTTTTTCCTTCCAGCCGTTGCTGCCACTCTGGCAGTCAGTGCAAGTTCCTACTTCATGTCCCAGGAAAGTCTCCCATCCCTCCTCTGATTTCTCCACAGCATATTATCCAATTATTTCTTTCATTTTAGTCTTATTTTTCAGGTAGTACTTGAGGCATAATTTTTAAAGATTCTTTCAGCCCCAAAGCCCTTTATTTCTTTTCAGGTCAGCTTTCAGCTGCTGCTACAGTCTTACTGGACTTTGTCATCCTATGGGAGAACCAGAGTCTGAGCTTACTCTGTGGATGACTCCTCTGAGCCTGCAAGGGGGGCCAGGGGTAACAGGAGGGATGGTGGCAGAGGAAATGAGGAATAAAGCAGCAGGAACAAGAGAGCGCAGAGTCTACAACTGTCCTATTTTTAATCAGCACAAAGCCCAAAAGAAATCTAATGGATAAACACTGTTGAACATAGAATCATAGAATAGTTAGGGTTGGAAAGGACCTTAAGATCATCTAGTTCCAACCCACCTGCCGTGGGCAGGGACGCCTCACATGTTAAGGAATTCTTTTTTTCAGATGGAAACAAAACTAAATAGCAGAAAATCCTCGCTTGGCAGGATGCTGACATTGATTTTATATCTTTTATATCTGAGGGTTGGAAGCAGGTGATCTTTAATGTCCCTTCCAACACAAACTATTCTATGATTCTACGATTGGAATCCTACCTAACTGATTTCAAACCAGTCATAAGGGGCAAGTTCACAGCTTTCCCAGTGGCACCAACGTGTGCCAGGAAGCAGCAGAAACTCCACCTCCTTGACCTTTAAAGGTCACTGGGGACAGTCCAGCATCAATGGCAAAATAGTCCATGCTGTTACATTGCAGCATAGATCCCAGCATCCTGCTGCAGGCTGGAGATGCTGCTCTCACGTCCCTCTCTGTGACACTCAGAGGATGAATGGTCATTGAGAGCACTCTGGGACTCCTGCAGATGTAAGCAGGAAATGGGTGAAAATCTCCAAAAGATTATTTTTCCAGCCCAAATACAACAGGGGTCATACAGAGAATATCCAGGGTTCTTTAATGAAAGAGTCTTTCATGGATCCCCACTGTTTTCTGGGAAAAAAAAAAAGGGGGGGGGGGGGGAGAAAGAAATTAAGGATAAGACACTAAGATTTTTCTTAGTGAATGAATTAAAGGATACACAATATTTTGCCTTTTTTTTTTAATTTTAGTTTTCTAATCTCAGCAAACTCATGGGTTTGTAGCTTTTAAAGCTAGAGGAGACCAGCATGAACATCTCCAATCTGTGTGGACCATGGCTACTCTACATTATGCAGTGATTTTTTTTCTTACAGAAAACTGGTCTTCCTTAGTATGCAACTGAACACTTGGAAGTTCTATAATGTGACTGAAAGCGGAGAATCTTTTACATAATATTAAGTCTTCGCTTAAAAACCCTCAAGTGATGGCAAATCAGATCTGTTCTGAAAATCTTAACCCTTATTTTTAGAAGATGTCATTTCCAAAATATTCAACTTTTGGTTTCTTATGGGAATGTGCCCCCAAAATTAAGTTTCTTCTTCTTGAATGAGGAACTATTTTAACCATGATCTAGTCACCTTTTAAACTAAATATTTCAAATATGAAAACCTGACTAATGCAGATAAGCTGCACGCATACATTGGAGCCCTATATTATATGTGCCTTTTTTTTTCCCCTGCCCCTGGTAGTTATGATCACATAATCACAGTCTTGCTGTTTAGGAAACTGAGGCTCTGGAAAGTAACAGTATTTGTCAAAGGATGCATGGTAAGTCACTATCTGTAAAAATACAGTTGGCCAGCACTGCCGCACGTTCGTGATCGTGCTTCCCAAATGCTAAGCTCCATCCTTGCTTATTTGCTCTTCATTTCAGCTCGATTCAAACAAAAAAATATCAGGCAGCTTATTAAAATAGGTCAAATATTTGTGAAGATTCACAGCAGTATTTCAGTAAATGGTGTGAAGACAGATATGCATCAGAAAGTCAAAAATCGACCACAATACAATTGGAAGTTTAAAGATAAAACCACCTGAAGGTTAAAGCAGTGCTCAGCTCTGTAAAGCTGTGGCAGGCAGTTTACAAAGGCAGACTCCCTAATGAGCAATCAGCAATTCCTGCATTATTTATTTATGTATTGTTCTGGTATTTCCAGTCTCCTAACACTGAGTGAAGCTGTGGCTGGAGGTAATGCAAACAGTCTGCCTGTAATTATTCTGGGGGGTTTCACTACATTCATGTGTGATGTGATGTGATAAAAAAATTCATTGCGTGCCCCCCTCACAGTTTGAAATTCTGAAGCATTTGTTTATACTAAAGAATCACATTTGCAGCTTACCAATGTTCAGGTGCTTAGCAATAATACTGGAGAGCTGCCACTGGCACTTCCCGGACAGACTCTTCCTGGTGCTTAGAAGGAAGAGCAGGGGTTTCTGGAATGTATCAGATTTATCTGAGTAATGATACCAGTGGGGATACCCGTGAAAGAAGCACTGCAGAAGTGATGAGTCTGACTGCATGTGGGCATGCTGGAACACTAACTGCAGATAAAGAACAGTATGTTTTCCTTCCTGTGATGCAATAAGGCTCCTCATACTCCTTGTACTTTCTTTGCAATATAGTCAGATGTGCAATATAAATACCAACCACCAGCCTGTAGATTTGAAAATAATAATTAGCAATGACTAATATCTGGCTTAGGTTTCACACCTTCTAGTTTGAATTCACACCTAAGTCCCTGTGGTGTTCTGGTTTACTGGTTTATGCCAGTACTGAAAGGTATGAGCTGCCAGAGGAAGGGACACATATTGTTGGGGTCTTCTCAGTCCTAGTTTCATGAACAGCTACAAACTTGCAAAGGCACGCCAAGGGGATATGTGCTATCTGAAGTGATATCTAATGTTTTCTTCTGTGGTGAGTTGGTACAAAGACTAATAATTTATGCCAAGAGCCAGGTTAAATTAATCACCGTAGTTCTTTATTTTTTTTTTTGATGTCATTGTAATAGCACCTGCTGGTCTCAAGCATGCATGCTAAATGCTGGAAAGAAAACTTTTGGAAAGATAGTTCTTGGTGCAAAATGCTTGTAAGCCAAAAAAAATTTGCACGAAAGATACGCATGAAAAACCTCAGATGCGGTTAAAGGGCAGGAGTGGAATAGCCAAGGTTTAGGTAAATTTCTCAGTGAGGTCTATGGACTTCTACTACCATCTTTTTCATACATATTCAGTTTCAGGAGGGACTTCCAAGACAAAAATAGGAACAAACCAACAGTTGACAGGCAGGAAGAACAAAAGCAACACAACCTATCTGCAGAAATTGTCCAGATTCTTGACTACTGTTTAACATGTATCTACTCAATAGCAGATCATAATTGAGATTCCTTGAGTCATGGAAGCACATATATAAATAATGTTTTGTGGATACTTTTGCTATGTTTTAGTGGTTTCTACGCTTAGATCCAGGATTATAATTTAACCTGTGACCCTATGTGCAAAAAGGTAACCAACTGTCGTCCTTCCCCAAAACTGTTGAGAGAACAGAGCTGCAGAGACTAAATGACTAGGTTTAGACATTTCCAATGTAGCTACCAAAGCTAGTTCTCCTTTCCAGAAAGCAAATCATTTGATACTTGTAGATATCTACCTTAAGATTAAATGAATTCCATCATAGTAGGGTAGAAATCAGCTCTAAATTAATACAACCAAATTTAGGAGTCCAGATGTAGGGGAACACACATGCCCTAGGTGCCTAAGTTTCCATTATAGTTAATGCAGCCTAAAAGAAGTATTAATCTACCAGCCAATGGTGCTGGATTTAGCTGCTTTGACTTAAATATGCCTCAATGCTATCTGAGATGCTTAACATTATCCGAAACGCTCATATGCAGTTGACAGAACTGACACAAGACCTCTGATCGATCAGCATCCTTCAGAAGCAGCTAGAGACCATGGTATTTTCAAGCATTTCAGATGACATTTCTTCTTTAGGGACTGTAGTGACAGGACAAGGGGTAACGGGTTCAAACTTAATCAGGGGAAGTTTAGATTGGATCTAAGGAAGAAATTCTTTACTGAGAGGGTGGTGAGGCACTGGAATGGGTTGCCCAGGGAGGTTGTGAATGCTCCATCCTTGGTGGTGTTCAAGGCCAGGTTGGACAGAGCCTTGGGTGACATGGTTTAGTGTGAGGTGTTCCTGCCCATGGCAGGGGGGTTGGAACTTGATGATCTTAAGGTCCTTTCCAAACCTAACTATTGATTCTATGATTCTATGACATTAGTTGTCTCTGGGAAAGAAACTGAATAAAGTTTTAAGTGTTTACTTTAGGGTAAGCTGAGTGACTCTAGGATTCATAGACTACATTCATTGATTATAACGGAAGCTTAGACATTAAGTTCATATGTAACTTACACATAGGCAGCTTCTCAGACTCAGGATGGTAAACCAGATGGAGAGAACTGTGTTCCAAGGAACATTTGTGGAAGGAAAATACTTCTATCTAAATTTATGCAAAGACAAGTGATGTATTTTTAGTTGTAAATCTCCTAAATTCCTATGGAAAGAGTGAATTTATCAGGGATGTAAAATACCAAATGTGAGTTCAACTAAGGGGTTACATGGTAATTTCTAAAATAGTTATTTTGTCTGTATCTTCATGAGCAAGAGTCTGGAAAAACCTGTAAAATCAGATTCAAGAACCAACTAAAAATTTCACTGGTGGAAGAAGTCAAATTAAGCAAGGTTTAATTTGTAAGAGAAAAATTCCAATAGGAAAAAAACCTCAAACACTGGTGAGAACAGCACATTCGGCGCTCATGGAATGAATTTTACATAACTAGGTTCTTCACACAATCACTATTGCCTGTAGTGCTTCTACAGCAGCTGACTTACATGGAAGTACTAATTCATTCTAGGGATACAAATTACCTGTGCCATGTGACAGTTGTTATCTAACCAAATTTGATGAGGGCATGATTTGACCATGGACACTTTAGTCGCTCTATTGTAACTAAGGCCCCAAAAGCATCATGACTTAACAAAAAATGCTGGAGACAACAAAGTAGTTTTCATGTTGCCTCTATGAAATACACTTTTTCTCTGGTGATATTTGATTCTTTTTTGCCTCTGTATAAGTAAAATGCAAATAATGCAAGATCATTTAATACTGCACCAAGTCACAGACAGAGCTGTGAAATTTGCTGCTGTTCAATGGCCACAGATGGTAGATGCTACCAAGGCCTATTGTTCAATGTTTGCTCTGGTAATCTTGGAAGAAAGCCTTGGGTGGCATGGTTTAGTGTGAGGTGTCCCTGCCCATGGCAGGGTGGTTGGAACTAGATGATCTTAAGGTCCTTTCCAACCCTAACTATTCTACGATTTTAAGATCTAGGCTAAGAGGAAATATTATGGCAAGAAATGTGCATTAGACTGAAACTAGTGTAGCTTTTTTTTTATAGCAATTAGCATCACCCATTCTCCTGATCTGGCTCCCTTAAGAGCATTTGCAAACACCAACTCTGTCCATTCTGTGACTTACAGCAACACTGTGTTGTAGTGATTCAAAAAATGCTCTTTTGTTAGAAGAACATATTTGCTTATGTAATAGCTAAGCCCATACAGAATGCAGTCAAAACTGTGCCCCCTGCTCGTGATCAAAAGGTAGCTTCAGTTTTTAAACAGGCACTGATGTTGGCTTTGCTTTACATAGAGAACAAGAATGCCTAGGGAAAATTGTGGCCACTATACAAGCATGTAAGCATGCTTCAGCAAAATGTTGAATAAAAGCATCATTGTGCTAAATAAAGATGCTCAATTTTTACTCTAGAAACTGTACCCAACTCCCTCTGTGAACCTTTGCTGCCTGCTGTTCATATTTGAAGTAACAAGGTCACCCTAATCCGACTCCACATGTTTTTGGTATTTTCAGAGAAGAGTTATACTCTGCTGAGAAACTTTTCCTAAGTAGCTTTTTCTCTTTACTCAATAAAGGCAACCAGTCCATGTCATTTATACAGTTTCTCTTAAGGTATCTCTTAATGCTACACCGATAAATGGCTATTTCAAATTTCTGTTAGAACCAGGCACAGCAGTCATTCCATGTTGGTGGGTTCTTTCAGGTATTTTTCTTGTTTTCATTTTGTAGGGATTTGAGTGACTCAGCATCACATTCCTCATGATTAGGAAATGTTTCATAATTTCACTTTACTGTATATCAATAACATTTTATCTTTCCCTTAATGTGCCCTTCTGAGATGGGCTTGCAGTAAAACACATTCATGTGCTGTTGATGTAGCCATAGTTCTCTTACTGACTTTTTCCATTGCTCAATACACTTATTAACATAAACCCCATCAACTTTTACTCCCATCTCAGCTAAGAATCTGACTGAAAAGCAGAGACTGGAATCAATTTCTACTTTAGGAAGAAAATAAGTGCTTGGAAAGAAAATCGCTTCAGAGGGAAGAAAAATTCAGCAGCAACAGCTGTTGTGATTACTGTATGAAATTGAGGAATTTACAAATGCAATCACAGACTACAGTGTATTTAAGATGGTCAGACCTCCTAGTTCAAAAATATTGAGGTTGTTCCTCCTCCATTTTTGTACCAGTTTAACCCAAGGAAATGCAGACATATGACTACACCTGCCCCCTTCTTTTGTCTGTATTCTCAGCACCTGCTGAACCACTCCTATCCCATTTCCTTTTGACAAGTCAGATATTGCTGCTGTCTCTGTTGCACTGTGCAGTTAAGTAGCTGCTGTGTCTTCCTCAGCACATTCCCAGCATCCTGTCGTTCTCACTTCTCTCTAGAGCACCTTGGCCCAGGAAAAGATAAGAAAAGAGATTTGCTAGTGGGTGATGGGAAATGCCAAGACAAAGCAAGTTCGAAGAAACTGATACAAATAAATTGCAGGGTGAATTAGGCTGGATATGGAGGCTTGACAGAACACCAGTAAAGGCTTGAACTTTAGCCCTTGCTCCCAGAGACTGCTATATAATTCTCAATCACCGTATAATGACAAACAACAATTCTTATTGACAGCAGTCTATTTCAGGTAAAGAGGGGTGTGCAAAGGCAAAGCTATGGCTTTGAATCTTCTCAGGCAGGGAAGGACACTGAGCCAAGACTCCCACACTTTGAGCAAGTGCTCTAACACTGACCTAGGGAAGAAAAACTTGCTTGCTAGTTTTGAAATTGGTTATATGTATTATGGAAAGCCAAACCTGAACTCCGGAACTACTTCTTCAGACATCAGAGAAGAAAGAGGAAGGAATACCTAATTTGGATCATCCTAGCGAGACCTATGCTCTGAGCTGCTTTGTCCTATGAAGACTGAAGTGCTTTCTGGACATGCTGAAGATCCTTTGTTACCTTGGAAAATGTAAAGTTCAACATTAAAGGAAATAACTTTACTGGACAGTTGAACTGAGATTTTGCGAATTTAACTTGGATGTATGTATCTGCAATCTTCTAAGTCATTATTTTGCATCTCAGTTCATGCCCATACAAGCAGTCTACTTTAAATTCTTTGGATCTTTGATGAAACCAACACTGAAATTGTTCTTATGCTTTTTTAGGCTTTGGACTGGCAGCTTTCCATGCAGTCAGATCCCCATGGGCCAAGCAGAGCTCTACTGATGTTTCTGAGCCAGTTTTCAGAACAGGCACCATATATATTATATATTGATGATGAATAATATACATCTACAGATCAGTTTTCACTTTGAAGAATGTCTAAGATTAAAATAGCAAAATTTGCTTTATGTAACAGCTCAAGACTCCGATTCTGATTTATTCAGGGGAAAAAAAAAAAGAAAATCCTGTTTAAAAGTAATACTAAAAGTATTTGGAGAGCTAGGCAGAAAATCCAGCATTTTACTTTAAAATAAAGCTATACTTTTAAGGAATATAAACCAAAACCATTTACACTTAAATTTTATTATTCACTTTCATATATTTGCCCAGTGATAACATCTATGAGTTAAACTATTCCAATATTAGCGAAAGAATGTGGGTTTTTTTATCTTGCAGAAGAAACACTCAAAAGTCAGCAGCTGTAATTCTAGGTCAGAATTTCTCCTGACTCTTGTTCTCTTTATACAGGAGCTGGTTTAAAACACTGCTCTGTTTGAGAGCTTTTAGATTGGATATATCTTCGCTTACAACAGGGATATCTTCACTTTGACCCTCAGTTATCAGATCTTCACTGTCAGAGAGCGTACACAGGAGTGTATCATTTTCATAGGTAGGAAAATAATACCTGAAAGAAACAAGGCATAATTACTAGACGTATTTTGTTTCAAGGAGGCTGAGCATATCTTATGAGATTCCATTTTAAGAAAGGAAAAATGAGAAAGTCTGTCTGGAATGACAGTAAATAGCGCATCCAAAAAGTCCAGCTGGCATGTACATCGTAGAAGAGTTGTACAGAACAGCTGGCAACAAACAAGTTTTCCCCCTATTTCTTCACCTGTACATTGTCAAAACTGAGGCTTGCAGATCTAGATTTGTCCCACAACAAATGCTGTAGTGAGCTGTTTGAGTTAGAACACTCCTTGTGTTCTGCCACCTATGGTATCATCCCCCAGACCTATTCAGCCTACTTACAATCTGAACCAGTGTTGTTACACTCTATTTGCTATGGAGGAAACTTAAGGGCAAACTTGTTTTGATGCCTAAAATGAGGCAGATGTAATGCATATATCTACATTAGACATGCAAAAGAAGTGGTTTAATTTGGTTCTAGAACCATATGCCTGCAGTGTATCTTTACTAGCAATGGGATTATGTGTCAGATACCCATCCCAGGCATGAGCTGCATGTGTTTAGAGAGCCAATGGCTGGAAGACCTAAAAGGTGCCTACAAGAGGGAGAGTTGAGATGTCACTGGTGCACAGGCTCAGCCTTTGTTCCACCAGGAGAGAACATGATCTCTGTGTACCATGTATGTTTGTTGCCATGTACTGCACAACTGCAAAAGGCAAAACACAATTCTGCCTTCTCTAGCATACTGACCTGACAGTGCAGACACAACTTACAGGGACAGTGCATCCTGGGTGCAACTACAAGAGTGGTATCTCATGTTCATTTCAGTTTCAGACTGTACAGAGATTTCTAATTCTGAGTAGTTCTGAGATCACTTATTATTTTATCTAGGCCGGTAGAACTGGGGAGCTCAGGGCACTACTGCACTGGCAAACCCCAGAACTTTCAACTTATTGTTTTACAGGTATTATCAAGTAACAGTATAAATGCTGGAAGAAACATGCTTGCCCTTACTGTGGTTGATCCCATGTAGACCTGGCTGGCAGGAATGTAACGTGTTTGGTCTCCTCCATATGACTTATCAATCCTCCTTTAGACTGGAATTTCTCCTGGCAGTTGTAGCAACGACAATGATGGATTTCTCTCCTGATGAAGTTCAGTAGCTTTACTTGCTGATAAAAGTTCAGACCTGGAAAAGATAGCAAAGAAGCACTTGGGAAACACAAGATTTAATTTACAAATGCTTTCCTGGATTCAGCATAGAGATTGATAAGAGTTTATCACTCTTACAGCACTGGCAGAATGCTGTAACTTAGCAAATCAACTGAACAATTGCTTTTTCCCAGCTGTAGAGGAAATAGCCCTTCTTTTAATGTAAAAATTGTAAACACTTTGCTTCCTCTTGGTCCAAGTAAGTCTCTCCACTTAGTCACCAGCAGAAAGCAAACACTGGCTGAACAAAGCCTAGAGCACTTGCAATCAAGTACCAACAGGCATAACAACAATAGCAATAATAATAATAATAAAATCCATAATAATAACAACATCAATAATAATGATAATGATTGCAATAATAGTAATAATAATAATTCCAGTACTCCAGCAGCCAGATCTGGGACTCACGGAGTGGGTATTTGTAGAAGATACTCTGCAAAAGAATGCAATGGGTCTAAAGAAAATAGCAGACATCCTTGGTACCAACAACAGTTCCAAAAAAATAAAGTGTTCTTGGCTTCCTTTTGTAAGCTGGGAGAAACAGTTTCCATAATGGAAAAGTTAAATCTCCCAACAAAAATCAAATCGATATAGTTGTTTTCCACTACTCTTATGATGTGGTTTTCTCCACGCTAGTGGCAAATGCTGACAATTACAGCACCTCTTACTCACCATGCTCTGACTTTATTTTAGGAAAGTCAAATCCATGTGATTTCTGAAGCGGAAAAAAAAGGAAATAAAAAAATATCTTATTTCCACTCCTTCTACTATTTCAAGTTAAAACCAGCACAACATTTCATAGACTGACACAGACATATGCATATAGACGTGCAAACACTACTACATGAAACAAACACCCACCCTCTCCCCGCCTCCCTCCCAGTTTTGTTTCATCAGGAACTTTCATATTCTGTTAGACTGCAACACTCTCATTAAATAGTTTATTAAAACTGAAACACAGATGATAACCATTAAGTGCATTAAATCATTAAACCACTACAATATTAAAGATGCTATCTCTTTATTGTGTGTACCAGTCTGTACACTCACAAGTAATGGCTAGTCATAGTCTCAATGTAAAACTTGACTCCTCTGTCTGTTTTACAGAAGAGATGCTGGAGATGCATGCAGTACTTTAGCTCTGCACTAAAGAGGGCATTCCAATGCAGCAGCGGATTTGATCTTAACAAAGATGCTACAATCCTACTCTTTATTTCCAAAGTTATGAAAGAACTGTTACTTAAAACAAGTCTTACCTGCATGTGAAGATATAATTTTTCCGTGGTGTCTGCTTGTTGTTCACAGAACAGGCAAACGGCACATACAGGATGCTCTTCCCAGTCAGACCAGTCTCTTATGATTCAGAACCAAAAAGATTCATTTAATTGTGGAAAAGAGAAGAGACATTTTGTGAAAGGGCACTTCAGATTCTGCACTTGCAGCACTAGAAATAAATCCAGAGAAACTGAATACTTTAAAGAGGTGGAAGAGACATCGTGGATTTATACCTGAATACACGATTAGAATCTGATTTATAGTCTAAAAAAAAATTACAAATTCAAGAGTAACTGAGCAGTTACTGTTGGCTAATTCCTGTGCAGACAGGCAGTAAGTCCTACTTGAATTTGCCTGCACTAATAAACAGGATCTTCAGCTTCTCTCCAGTTTGGCAAGTCATCAAATATTGCATTCTGTGTTTACTACTATAACATCTTTTAAATTCTTTTATACCTTTCTAATCTTTCAATACACCAGCCAAAGATGTAATCATCAGACAGACTTCATTTTAAGTGTTATTTACTTATCAAATGTTATTATTGCTGAGACACTCATTTATGCTCCATTTAGACATGCACACAGGGAATACTTTGCCAACACATTCATTTAAACCCCCAGTGCTACTGAGGGATAGAAATATTATTGCAAACAGGTATAATCAAGCAAAATTAAGCTCAAGTCACAGGCAGAACCAGGAAGGTCAGGGACCCCAATACCCACAAATTACTTCCTGCCTATTCAATTCTCTATAGCCAAGGAAGCCACCTTTGCAGTGATCTGAGGGCCTGGACCACAGGAGAATGCAGAGGAGAGGTGGATGTCACCCGCAGTCAGTTTTGCTGAGAAGTTTCCTTTGAAATCCTGCTTTAATTTCTAGTTGTTACCTTTTTATCAGACTTCTTAATGTAATTTCTTTCTCACGCTGACATTTTTGATGTTTACTCTTCATTTTTAAATTTGAGCAAAACTTGTTCAGCTGCTTTTTTGGTACAAAAGTAAAAAAACAACTCATTTTACCTACATCATTACAAACACAAATGGCTCTTGTTTGAGCTCTGTGCAAATGAAAAATAGGCTTCCAGTTGAAGTACAAAATTCACAGCCCTCACTGTGGAGAGCTGTCTTTAATGAGAACATTTTGGAGTTGATTCGATTGGTTTAAATGAATTTTAACTGTGTACTAACTGCGCACAGCATTTTCCCTGTAACTACTTTTGACGATAATGGCCTTGCAAGTCTTCATAATTGGCATATAAGTAACTCTTACTCTTCTAGGTTATCTAGTAACTCCCGGTCATCCTCTGACTGCACTTCCTCCCAGGACTTTCCAAATTCCTGGGGAGAAAAAAGAAAAGAAAGAGAAAAAACATTTCCTGTTTCACATTGTCTTTTATATATCAATGGAATTAACATCTTGGAAATCACAGTCAACATCTTATTTTGGATCACTTTGGTACTTCTGTGAGTTAAAGGTAGTCGTACAACATTGCTTTAGTAATAATTTTTAAAGTAACAATTTGCTTTGTCTTTTAATGAAGCATTTCCCAACCTATACCTCAGAAGATGATGATTTGGCACAGAGTTCTCAAGAAAACCATCCACGCTCTGTGTAAAACTAAAGCGTTGCAACACTACCAAGATGTTCACAAGGTGGGTACATTATCACTGCCTTGAGTTTGCCATCACACTTTTTCTATCCAGTCTGCCTACCCTGCACTTCATGCAGCATATGCTGCTTAAATAATGCAGCTATAACACCTGAGACTTCAGTTGGCATAGCTACACCAGTCAGCGCTCGTACCTTGTGTGAGGTTATGTTAGTGAAAACACATGGTGTAAACTTAGCTACAGAGTACTCCAGAAAAGCAGCATAGGGCATAGATCCAGTGCACAGATTTCTGAGCTAGGCTCCAGTTTCTCTTCCATCCTCTTCTCAGACGTGAATGTAAGCACACCTATTTATGGTGTTCTGTTTTTCCTTTTACTTTTTGTGTTGTTTATTTATATCTGAAAGACCTTCAGCACAAAGTACATCCCAATACATTTATGCAGCATTCAGCACAATGGCAAGCACTCTCAGCATGACTGCAATATAAATAACAGGCAACAAAAAGCTGAAGTGGCCTACTGAAATACCAGCAGTGATCTTTAGCTACTGTTTTCCTTTTCCTCTGATTTTTCCTGCCTTTAAAAGTAAACCTGAGCAAACTAACCTGTAATCAAAATAGTAATTTTGAAATCATGCTTTTGACTGCTGTGAAGGATTCACAAAGATCACAGTTGACAATCTCATCCCAATTAAAAAAAAAAGCATCTAATAAGCTCATTCTTTCATTTATCTCATTCAAATATTCTCTCTAATAAATATATTTAATAACATCCTTAGTACCAAGTGTTATTATTGCCTTCATGCTTGGTTGGTGAAAGAAGGAAAAGATATCCATCATTTAACAATTAATGAGAATTTGCAATGCTGTTAGTGTCTATCAGGTAAACAATAAAAAAAAATGTCTCTAGACAGCTCTAAACATGCCATCATATATTACAGAATGAAAACTCAGTAATTAATTCAGTGATGCTACATGGTTGTGTGCAAACTCTCTGAGTTACAGGACAGACTCATTAATGTCACCATCACTGTGTGAGATAACATGAAGCCATTAACACTTCTCACCACGTTCTCAGGGCCGCACTCTAGTTTCTTATGGCTGCTAATGTTAACACCTTAATGAGCGGATAGTCGCTTACAACCATGCAAAGTGAAGACGAACGCTCACAATTTTTCCTTGTACCAGCTTGAAGTATATATGCATAAAAGAGTATGTTCAAAACAGCAGCCGACGTTAAACTTCACCTTTCAATTAGAGGTGAAATGGAAAAACCACACAAAAGCTTTACTGTTGTTGCTGTTTCTTTATGAAGTTTCTGTGAAGAAGGCAGAGAAGGTCTCCATTTCCCTCATCTATTTATATACAGAGGAGAAAAAAAAAAGAGGAAAAAGGAAAAAAGCTAACCAGGTCTTGCATCACTGGAAAATTGCACAGTGCACGGGTAACTGGGAACACTGTGATGAAAGGGCCAAGAGACTGAAGCTGAACCAATTGGGTGGGCAAGAGTTCTTCAGAACATTCTTAAAGGTCTTCCAGTTGTTTTGATTTTTTTTGGTAACATACACCTTTCCAGCTACAGCTTGATGGGCATCTGGGACCAAGGGTGCCTTTGTTAAGTATTCAACTTCCCTTGCTCTTTCATCTGAGATGCAAGAGCTCCCAGCAACCATCTCTAGAGATTCTCAAGAAATTCTTAACAAAACAAGAGAAAAAATAGACTTGACATAGTTTATACTTCAAACAGTAGAAAACACATGATTAAAAAAGCTACAGGCCTTGCTAGATATCCAAGCAAACCCAAATATGTATGGTTTGATTATTTCCTCTTCCAAAATGAAGTCAAAATGCACAGAGATGAATTGCCTCACTGACAATTTACCTTCTCGAGTGAAATTCTAAAGGTTCTACAGGGAGACAGTCTGCGTGCTTTACTGAGGCAACATAACCCAACTTGAGAAGAAGTGCTGAGACAGGAGAAACTAGAAACGGCAGCTGGTATCTCAAGCAGTTTTCCCAAAAGAACAGTTACAGAACTACCTGAAAACAAAGCTCCAGGCCCATGGAGCTCAGAAACTCTGAACAGATGCTGCTTTCCCCAGCAAATTTCCTCTCGCCCCTCTTCTCACCTGCCTTACTGCGATCATCTGGATTGTTTTATATTGCTGCAGAACTCAAGATGCTTAAGCACATAGAGGAGGTTACGCCAACATTAGTTAATAAACATTGGATGAATTTCAATATGAAGCATTTCCCCACTTGTGGGATTTTATTAAGTTCTGAACTATCACCAACTGATGAAGGTCTCCCTTTACTGTTTTACAAAATATACACTGCGTAATTCAAATAGGCTAAATATACCTAGTAACCCCCATGACAAAACATTCTTCCACTGCCCTTCAACAGGTAATAATGATGATTTTGGGCTTGGCAATAAGGAAAACCATTTTTTATCTTCGAGGAAAAACAAAGGCTTTATGAAACAAGTTTTCTTGTAGGTAATAGGTACCATTTTTCAGCTGTCTAGCTTAGTCATCAGCACATTCATTATCGTGATGTTACATTACTACAGATACATGCCATTTGTCAATTTGAAAATAAACATCTGTGCTTCCTACAGAGCATACGTTATCCTTAAAGTGCTGCTGGTAACAATCAGGTGAACCCAGAAAGGAAGGCCTTCTCGATCTTGGTCCATCTCAGTTCCTGGGGCTGGGAATAAGAGAGTTTTAATACTGCCTTCTGTTCTTTCATGGCCTCCAGCAGGCACCACAGAGTACAGAGTTCTTCCCTCTCTGCTTTCACTTGGCCCTTTGGGCAACTCCTGGGGCCACAGCCTAACACAGGCACAGAAACAAGAAAATTAGGTTGGAGGAGTTTTTTGAGAAAAGAAAAATACGGTAACCTACATGTATATCTTGGATGCATCGTTGCTCAGTTCCTCACCCTCTACTATCAGTTGGTCTTTTTCAATTTATACTTCAAGACTTTCTGAATAGGATTGGTACCATCTTCCATACTTACACAATACTGACAAAAGACCTCTAAATCCACTGGGAAGTCTGCACTGCCTTTCAAGTCATTTGCATAATTGCAAACCTCCCAGTCTAATTCAATGTAACTACCCAATAATAAACTTTTGATACTTGCTTATGAAAGAAATCTCATGCACGACAAAAAAGCTGCCACTCCTACTAAAGATTATGTGTAATTTACCTTAACACTAACATGTGAATATGTCAATTAAATGGGGGTAGACAAATCAAAGCAGCTTGTAGATCATGACAGAAGTCATAGAAAGCCTCAGAATACTAGAATATCTACAAAGGAATTTGCACTGTATTACTCATTGCTATGCCAAATTGGAAATTTAGGGGTAGGAATCACCAACAAATAGACATAAAATGTAACTTATATGAAAACAGATTCTCACAACTGCATTAAAATGACATATGAAGGCAAAAGCATAATGGAGGGCAAGAAAGAAGGCAGGCAAACCTACTGCTCTAAATGAAATCAATGGGAGCTCTGACATCAGTTTAAAAACACAAGTAAGAACTGGCCAAAAGATCGTGAGGCAATTCAGCAGACGTTCTCAGGACATCTGAACAAAAAGCCCTTAAAATGTCTCAGTACAAAAGCCACAAATTAAAGGAAACTGCCAGTTCCAGCTTAATAAGACTATTTCACGCAGTGTTTGGTAAAGACAATATGTAATGGAAAATCATAAGAAAAGGACAATTATGTCTGTAAGATAGTTGTAATAAAGAACTGTCCATTTAAGTAGCTTAATAGCTTAAAATCCAGTTGCTGACAGAAAAGCTTTATGGTGCACATCCTAAAAATAAAGTGGGTAAGACTGTGATAATACTTATATTTATCATTAGAGGCCTACTTAGTGTTATAGTCTCTTTATGAAAACAAACTTGATCAAACTGGCTAAGATCTTTGTTACATTCTCAAACTTTAGGGTTTTTTTGGTGAAAATATACCAAAATAGATAAACTGTATGCCTACATCTTTAGGTCAAGGTGAATTCAGTAGTAAAATTGGAAACAGTCCATCTATTATGTCTGATAAGATATTTAATCCATGGCTGTGAAATTGACCCTGGACATTTAGAGCAATGTGAAGCACAGATCTTAAAGACTCATTGAGAAGTCAGTAAAGCTTGACAGTACACATTAGAAAAAATGATCCTTTAGTAAGTTGTAAGTTGCTGGGGGAGAGGAATTAAAATCACTACACCCTGAATATAGACTCAGCTTGGAAAAACCCCATCCTATTACATCAATATACCCTACTGTAGATACATATGTGCAGTAGAGAATAATGTTATTTCTCCTTACACATAAAGGCCAATCTACTGAACCCCAAGCGAATAAATTAAAGTTCTTCCTTTTAATCTTTTCTCCTTTGTGCAAAAATAAAGGGGTTACCAAAGGCTACTTGGAAAGCAACCCTTTCTGCTACATAGGGACTATCCTAAAAGTTTCATGTCAGTGAAAAGTTTGATCTCATACAAAAAGTGTGCAAATGCACATTTTATAGCATATCATTTTATAAGTGTTTAAGATACAGGTTTTAGTCTGTTTTTAATTCTTTAATAATAAAAGATCATTTTTTTAAAGAAGAAATGTCAGCATTCTGGAATGGATACAGTTTGAAAGATCAGAAAGAGTGAGTATAAACAGTTCACTGAGCAGAACGTAGTGAAACACAACTGAAAATGCATGGAAAGAAAACAAGTCTGTAGCAGAGCATATAGAGCCAGATAAAGAATTGTGATCATTCAAAGCATGTCCCAGAAGCACTGGCAGCACACTGTACAAACCTTGCACATGAAGGCCCCCCAACCAATTTTAAACATCTTGACAACATATTTTAGTTGAATTATATTTACCATCCTCTGTCTGTAACAGCATGGACCTGAAAAATACATCTCTAAGTGATGCCGCTAAGTTAACAATATGTGAATTTGGTTCAGGCTGGCATAAGAAGTTACTCTGGAGTCCTGTCTGGAATACCAGCAATAACTAAAGAGGACCAAGTGACCTGAGCACTGTCCTGCAATTGCCCATCCTAATAGTTTGCATGTTCCGTGGCCATGCCAGCAGCACTACCCAGACAATGCTTGGATATGGTTCAGGAAGCATACAGGCTGTAGATCATTCTCAACAGACATGGACAAGGCCACTAGTTTTGGAGCAACTGGAGACAGTGGGGAAAAAAGGTTAAGTATATGAATATTAGTCTTGCTGTTATATTTAGTTTGGCACATTCTGCTTGTTAACATGGCACAGGCACTGCGTCTGCACTGATGTTATGACCTCCCTGTATCATAATGGTTGTCTGTGCTTCTGGGCAGTCATCTAGCTCAATTTCCTCATCACAGCTGGGACAGATTAAAATCCGAACAATGAATGCAAGCCAGAGGCAGAAGGTAATTTAAAAAGGATGTCAAGTTCTGAAAACTGCAGGATTACCTGCAGGGCTAGCAGAGAGGAATAAAACTATTAAAATCACTTAAAACAATTACAACATTAAATTCAAGTCTGTTAACTTGCAAGGGGAGAAGTGAATGCCCAGTTCTGTCAAGGAGCTGAGAACATACACCCTCCAGAGCTTCACAGCTTTTTCCACACCATGCAGCAAGTATAGGTCAGTTTTTAAAGCAGTGATATTTAAATATCTAGAAAAGAAAATATAGGCCATAGATCATTGATATTTTGAAGGGAAGTATGCAGGATCACAGAGAAAATTCACTCCATCTTGGGTAAAAAGGACTTTGCAGAGCATTAAACATACAACTTTTTGTTCTTAGCATTGAGTAAAACCCTGGGAGAGAAATTAAAGGAAAAGAGTAGGTAGAACAGTCAAGGATGCCTACTTATAACATGGATATTAACACACATAGAAGGCACAAAGCCTATTTCAGATGAAATTTAGTTACTTCTGGGACAAAATGTAGCAGCTTTTGAAGCAGTTCCTATATTCGTTAAGTCGAAGACAGCAAGTGAAAATCTTTTACACACACACATACACACTCTCAAAGGTCTGAGATAGCAAAATATTAATACCTAGCAACACACACCTACCTGGAGGCTAAAAATGAACACTCATTTTTCCTTTCATCTATGTATCTTTCATTTTCCTCCTCTTTCCATTCAATTTATACTCTGAAGAGCACTTTCAGCTTAAGCTTTGTAGAAAACAAGCTCAAAGCCAACAGCATTCAAGTCAGACCTCCATTTACTGCATTATCTCATTTTCCCTTCTGGTTTTTAAAGCAGAAGCTGAGCACTAATGACATGATGATTAGCGTCTCTTCAAGCTACATTCTTGTATCTCTCAAAATCAATTCTCAACAACAAATGTTTACTATTCCTTAGATTAACAATTATCCAGAAAATCATACCATAAAACAGCATATTTCTTAAGAGTCCTTCACTTGATTTTTGACCTTTGTACTAATTGGAGGTTTGGAATTACTTACTTCTAATAAGATATTGTCTGTATCTCTGTAGTCAATTTATTAATCATTCATAGAACCACTTACCAAGTAATTAATGATGTAAAATTTGTCATATTCTTTGTTTTTGGCATTGATTCTGCGATGCTGCTTCTTTCTCATGTGATCTTTAAGTGTGTTTTTGTCTCTGAAGACTTTTTCACAGTATAAACACTGCAAACTGAGATAAAAAGTTTGAGGTCCACACATTAAAATAAAACCGGTACAAGATAATAATCTTAGATCACAGTAGAGTCAAACAAACACAGAGATGACAAAAATAACATAAAATGGAAAAATAGATAATATAAAAGTTTACTGTTTGCCCCACCTGTAAAGTGAGAAAAAAGTCTGATTACCCAAAATTGTTCTACCAGCGCACAGGAGGGACACTGACTGGTCAACATGTAAACTCTTAACTCAGCATGCACTTATACTGGCATCCAATCCATCAGTAACCGTGTATTTATAACTCAGAGTGAAAAAACCCAAACTCTCAATGTGCTACATAGCTTTTAAACCAATTTAAATCAGCTGAAGAGGAAGTTCGATATTTCTAAGTCAACAGAGAGACTAAATGAAAGTTTGCCAGGGTGAGCAATGGGTTTTGAAAGCCTGAGAAATTGAATTTAGTAAATAAATTCTTTCATACGCACACACATATGTGTATATTTTAAAAATAATTCATATCTATGTAGATACGTGAATTATTACATATATATACACACAGTACTTGAGAATTTGAAAACTCATTAGTGAATGACAATTTTACCACACTTAGGTCTTCCAGAGCAATTCAAACAAAACACAAGTATATGCACTGTCTTAAATTCTCTGTTAAAGTACTATAAAATAATTGTTCTCTCCACTGTAGTATCAACTAACACCTGGAAGTTGAGCCTATAAAGGATTAAGTCAAATCTCCTGGCTCAGACTATGAGGACAGTAATCTGCATTTCAGCCTAAGTGGGTGATTCTCCCTGAAATAGATGATGGTCATTTTTTTTTTCCTGGCAGAGATGTAGCAGAGCCCTGAGCTTGTAGGAACATCACTGTTTAAAGGATGCAGGTCTTGAGCCTCCAGTTAGCCAAGATGCTAAAACATTTTTCTTATAAGCGATGGCTTACATGTCCTGCCAAGATGGAGACAGGTTCTTGGGCCATTTGAAAAATTATCTCCATGGGGCGAACTGGGAAAACCCCTGGAAAATAATTTCCCATGAAATAAAAACTATGTAACTGTGGCATTTTGCCTTTGCATTGGAGATACCGGCAGCAGGAAAAACAATGTGATGGGAGGGTAAATGACAGCATTTTAGGACAGAAAACCCACGGATTTCTTTAAAAGAGCAGTGTCTCTGAAATAAAATTATTATTATTTTTTTCTTCCCTTTACTGGCAGACGAAAGCTTGATTGTACAGTCAGAAGGAATTTTAACAGCGCCTGGGTCAGGTCTTTCTGAGATTTCCCCAGGGTTTAAGATACAGCTGGTGAAGAACAAAATTATTTTCTTACTCAAGCATTTGCCCCCACAAAACCCATTAATATTGTGCCTAGAAGGTCTGTACCTACACCCTGAAAAAACTCATACTCCTTCAGTAAAGGTGTATTCAGATTCCTCTCAGCTCTTGTGTGAGGAGCAGCAAGTCAGGATTCTCAGTATCTTTTTGTCTTCCAAGACCTGCTGTAACATTTACACTGTTAAGGAAGCTTTGAGTTCTTCTTGTGCTAGCAGCCTCAAAATCAAAATATTGCTTTGTTGGTAATCATAGGTCCTATGGCAGAACACATTTTATATATAAAATATATATATATTTTAGATTTATATATATATTAGATTTCATATGTTATATATCTAAAATCTATACATTTTAGTATCTGCTTTGCTCTGCTTGCTAACAGTAAAATGTTTGCTCTATTTGTGAAAGGCATCCCTGGAAGAATACTTAATGCTTTTCCTCAGCATATACAATGTAGTTATGCTATTTGCCTGAAACAAGATTTTTCTCCGCTTAATAATATTTTCAGGTACTATTTTACTAGCATGGCTATGAAGTTCATTCTTAGCAGTAGAAGAAGTGGCCTTCCAGTGCTTTAGAAGTAATTTAAGCATGTGTACAGAGAGGATTTGCTTTGAGAAACCTCCTTCTAAACAAAAGCCTAGGTCCTCCTGATAAATAGTAAAGCTGCAACTTACCAGTGAGCACGGTAACTCACTGCACTGGGCAACACCAATGGTAAAATACATTCTTAATAAATCTTCATTTCTGGAGAAAGTTAACATGTATCTACTGTGACTGCACATTCTTTGTCAAGCCAAAGACTAAATTTGAGAGTCTTGTTGCATTTTCCATCCTTTGAATCTTTTATTTCATTTCCTTCCTCCGCACCCCCAGATGTACAAATGAATGGATCCTAAACTGACTTGGAAGGCTATTTAATCTGATTTCCATATCCTAATTTTCACAGATCCAAGTGTTCTGTGCTTTCATAACTAAGCCTAAGACTTAGGCAAATTCTCCTACAGTCTTTGATTACAGACTGTATTAAAATCTACTAAACTTGTTAAAGCTTATTTGACTCTTAAAGAAGTAAATTGTCAGCTAGAGATCAGTTTATATTTGTGGCATGCTTCTTATTGTCCCATTTATGAAACTTATAAAGGGTACTTAGATACTTGCAAAGGAAACTCAAAGTAAAGAGTTTCTTGTTCTCCGCTACCTAAGCTTTTCTCCCAGATTCCTTTTCTAACTTCTTCGGCCATCTCAGGTTTATGTGTTTCTAAGGAAGCATATACACTGGCTTTCTCCTGCTCTGGGATGTACTCTGTAAGCAGTAAAGAAGGGAAAGACAAAATATCCCATGATATTGATATATAGAGTCAAACAAATATTGTTATAAGAACTGTGTATTCAGTGATTAAAGAAATGTTTAGCAAAAAGATCGTGATAAGAAGAACACTAACAATTATGAGAAAAAGGGATGTGCTATTACTGATGTCAATGCAATGCATAACAACTGAAGCTTCGTGCTTTCAAAGAATTAAAAGAAAGCCTTCTAAAGAGCACAAACAATAAACTTATGTTCTCTGTTTCTTCTTAACTAATTATGAATGTTGAATTAAATTTAACCCAACTTATTTCCAAGGTTAAAAAAATATGACCTAAGTCCATTAACACTCCCCAAAAAAAACCCCAAATAAAACACTACTTACTTGTCAAGCTTCCCCTGTAATACAGCCAAAAACTCATAACAATTCACAATGTTATCTGGCAGCCCAATGTTAAAAGCATGCTCTCTTGCCATATGATTGAGAAGGACAGATCTACAAAAGACATAACAAAAAGTCGTATTATTCAATTAGTGACTCAAAATACACAAATTGATCTAAAAATGCATAAAAGCCAACATTAAATAACAATAATAATGTTGCTGACACTGCTAGAAAAAAAGAAAGCAACTTTATTAAAATAAGTTTTCAATTCCAGCTCTGCTCAACGTTCAGTAACATTTCAACTGCTTAATCTATGCGCACAAATAGTATCTTTTAAATGAAAATTACAATATAGTTTATTTTGACCCTCACTGTTAACAAAGGTCATTTATTAACTTGAATAAGCAAATCACATGATTCAACCAACTTTCTTAAGAAACAATTCTAAAAAGCCATTTTGTTTTCTCTGTGCTAGTTAGCACAGTGGAAATTCCTGGATGCGATATGCTTTTACATCATTGCTTCACACAGCACCAGCAATGCAAACAGCACTCAAAAGTACACGCGAACAAACACGGATGTTCAAATAAGGTATTTTCCTAATAGAGATATACTGGTTAATTCTTTATGTGCCAAACATCTCTTTATGCCCCAGCTTCTGCTTTTGAGGACTAAACAAATAGTGTTGACACTGCTAAGCTTTGCTTTAACCACAGTCCAGGTGCAATTTTCAAGCGACCTGTCAGACCCAATAAGCAGAGGATGAAGTTCTAGGGCTCAATAATGTGAACTTCACTACTACAGTCAGGGAAAAGGATTGGATGCTCGTGCCACATTGGGATAACCTGTGCGGACATGACCCTGGGCCCTTCTACCTTTCCAGAGTACCACAACTGGCCAGGCAAACACACATTCAAAGAAAAGACTCAGCCTTTCCAGCTGAAACTGATTTACTTGTATAAAGAAAGTTTCTTTGGAATAAGCACTTGAATGGAATTCAGGCTTGCATTTGACTGATGCTGCAAAGCACTCCATTCTCTGGTTTTCCACTTTAATTTTCTAATTTGATATTTGAATTCACGCTGGTTTGGTGAGGTTTAAATACGAAAATATGTAACTCAATAGAAACATTTTGTAATAGCCATACTGGCTTAGGTAGCTCAACTTGCCACTATAACAGCTGCTGAAAAACTGTCTGTCTTTAAAATGGTTCAGTTCCCAACTCCATCTTGCTGGGTAGTATAAAGAGTTGTACTGAAATAGATAAAAAATTGAGAAGTAGGTCGGGGTCTATTTAAAATGGCATTGCAGTTGAAAGAAACACTTAAACTACACCTTTAATTCTAACATTAGGCACTAACTGGTTCGATGCCATCAAAACCATAAACAAAGATGCTGAGCACATAGGAAAAAACCAAATCAAAAGCAAACAGGTAAACAAACCAACCTGTTTCCTGTGAATTCTTGATCGCAGAACATACACATACTATGAAAACTTGTGTCATCTCTCTCTTGCTGTTGCTGTTCTAGAATTTCTCTCTATGAAAAGAATCAGATACAGTGATTCAGAAAAAATAAGAATCATCCCATAACATAAACTTATTTTACCTCTTTATCTTTACTGGTAACAATGAACTAATAAAATTAAAATGTGCTGCTGACAGAAACCAGATATTAGTATTTCATAAGGCTGGGTTCTCACAAAAATTGCAGCTTTTCAAAGGCAGCATGTGTTCCAGTCAAGTGCTAGTAATGTCCTCCTAATATTATACCAGATGCATGGAAAGAAGCACAATCCTCATTGAGATTTTATGCATCTATTTAAATAATTCTGTATGGAACATGTCAGTTTATTGTTTCTACTTACGGTTCAGATTTATCTCTGGTATCAGTGAGCAAATTATTGGGAAACCACATAGCACCTAATAGAATGAGAAACTCAATTTTACATGGCTAAGTGCAGGTGATCTAGAGGACTTTTTCATAATACAGGACCGACGATGTTTCTGCAAGAAGCTGTGCAACATCCTAAACTCAGGATAAGCTGATTGCCTTTACCACTGGTCCTATTTAAGGTAGAGCAACAGGCCAGGCAGCTTTACAACACTTGACACAATTTTCATACCAACAAAAACATGCAGCAGATGATTTTCTCTGATGCTGTAACAGCAGCAGTGTAGTTATACTGTGGAATTACTATACGTTTCAGATGGAAAGACCATAATCATCTGGGACACGGGACAATTGCTGTTTGAATTAAAACAGTGTATTTTCAGCCCAGTAGCACACTACCCTCTACTTGTGTTTTAAGTACTAATAATAGGTAAAGGATTTATTTCCTGTGCAATGTAGAGATGCTACCACCAGCTCTCTGACATTCGGAATCCTGACTGAATATCTTAGGGGATTTTCTGAATCTATTTATCTCCTTAGAGCCTGCAACAGTGGAGCTTTGTTTCTCACCTACCTCTTTAGTAACTCTTTTGTGTGGATTAAGACCCAAATTTGCCCACAGTCTACATCTGAATTCAGCTATGCCTGTTGGATAAGCTCCATAGCAGGCAGAAAAGAAAGCAAAGAAAAAAGAAAGCAAAGAACCCCCTTTCCCAAAAGAAGAAGGCTTGAGCAATTGTCATTACAGGTCCTGCAGCATGGATGGGCTGGTGTGGGTCAACCACACCACATCCTGCTGCCCCCCACTGAGAGATGGCAGGAGGTTGATATTGGGCAAATAAGTGTTCTGTTGGTTTCTCCTAAACCAGAGCAGCACACCATCCAGTGAGGGGCAATGGGATGAACAGGATGCCTGCTGGAGAGTGCAGGAGCATGCCCACCTGAGCTACATTTGGGCTAGGGCCAGTGGCTGCTGTGGAGGACGAACGCACTGTGCCATAGCTTGTTTCAGGGCCCCATATTCACCCCCACAATTTGCAAACTGTAGCTGTTGCACATCATTTAAGAGTCTGTTACCCTGAAATGCAGATCCTGGGGCTTTTTTTTGATGTTTTTGTACTACAAGGTATATATTTGAGGTTAGAGTCATGCTCAGCAGTGCCTCCCTACTCAAATTTTAGGTCACATTCACTCATGTCTTGCTGCATTATGCAAAACGTCAACTAACAGAAATATAAATTCCTATTTTTCAGGTCTGACTCTGGAAGGAGATAAATGGAGCATAACATATTTTGTGAGAGCCCTTCAGCAGAGGCACAATTAAGCAAGGATATCTGTCTGCTCCACATAGGCAATGAACGTCCCACAACACGCCAGTATGAACTGGTACTTGTAGCTGTCACCTCTCTCCACTCAGCATGTCTGACCTTGTTTGGTTAACCCTGAATGTGAAAGCATCTGTGTGCAGTTTATATACTTTGTAAAACACACTAGAGACCGCCTAAAAAAAAAATCAAAATATTTCAATTCAAACATTAAGATAGCAAGGTTTGAACCCCCATCCTCCCATTAGAGATACTGTAATGTAGCTTCCTAACTGTACTCCACTAGGAAGGAAAAATCCCTCATGTTCTGCACTATCTGGCTGCCTAACCCCAGATTTTCACCTCATAAAAATTGCTTACTGGAGCCCTGGTGAGCTGCTGCTCCCAGTTATGTCTGAAGGGGAAGCGCACTGTATCCTCCACACTGAAGGTGCTCCTGCTACCCTCCTCTTTCACCCTTCCCATTTCCCCTCCATCAGTATGCTCAACAGCTGGTAAACTCCGACTAGCCCAGCATCATTGTTCTACCAATTCACTCATCAGAGATTAAAAAATATTTTCCAAGGTAGACACTCCTTTTATTGAATGTTGGCATCATTCATTGCTGGAGGGAACTTCCGAAGCCAGAAAGCAAATGTGGTACTTGCACAGGTGAGGAGTTAGAAGCGCTGGTTCAAGTACAGCAAAAGCAAGAGGGCTGCTCTTCTTCCTTACAGACATTCCAACCCTTCACTTCACTGCTGAGACTCTGATGGGAGAACAGCAATTACAATAATTTGCATAAAACTTGAGGTTTTTCTGAGTGGAGACTTTCAGCTGGTAATAAAAGCTTAAACTGAAGCTATGAGGCAGGAAATGAGTAATTTACTTTAATACCTGCACCAGTTACCAACTCTTTTGAATTTTTAGGGATGTTAGCAATAATTCGTGGCTATAAGAAGACAAAAATACCCAAAATATTTCAGCCATGAAGATTTTCCAAACCTTTTTAGGACACTGTGTTGCATCAAAGTGTCAGAGAAGGACAGGACAAAGTCATTTGAGGAAAAAGCACATATGTTATTTTTCTTTTGAAACAAATAAAAGAATTAAGCATAGACAGGAAAGGTAATTCAAAACACTAAAAAAGTGTCTATATACACCAGGATGATCATCTTTAAATATACCAGCACACTAAATTGCTAATACAGAAGAAATCTGATCATTTGTATGACAGTTTGTAACCTGGAGTGTAGAAAAATGCCCTGCACATTCACAGGGCTCAGTCTGAGGCTGCGAGGAATTCAGATTTTCTCCTAGAAGGTGGTAATTTAAAATGTGTCTGTAAAAAAAAAAAGTGCCTGCTCCTCTCCTGGGAAGCAATATTTTGGAAGAAATTACCCAGAAGTGCTCACACACTATGCATCAGCAAGAATTCACACCGAAAATCAGTAAAGATGAAAAATGCATACTTGCAGCTAGTAAGCACTTTTCCCTAAACAATTACTGTGTCCCTGGTCTGCAGCTCAAGAGACATTCAAGAAATACAAAATATCTTCAAAAGGCAAGACTAAAAACTCCACTGAGTGACAAAAGCTATGGACTCAGGACGGTAGGCTTTATCGCGCATGAGACTTTTCTGATACTGTAATTCCTGTTACCCTTCCCTCCAACAGACACTGTATCCCAGGTGCTAAATTAGATTTCTTTATTGCTGTCAGATCACTGTTGGTTTTTTTTTTGGTCATAGACTCCTTCCTTTACTAACAAGGCCCTCATAAATAATTTACGTAGCCATTTAAATGCACGGCTTGGATCACTGACACAGAGCAATCATTCACAACTTGTACTCAGCACAAGTTTTGCCGAGTACAAGTTTGATTATACTCAGCAACCGTAAGAAAGAATTAGTGGTCACTGTTTTGCCTGTTCTTTCCATCTCCATCAGTTGGCCTGACAAAAAACCCCCAACACTTCTTTCTCCTGTCTCTTTTATAATCACAGCACTTCTTAGAGGTAAGAAATTTAGGCAGAAAGTACTTCTCTAGCTTTAAGATAGAGGCAGATTGCACCATGCAGTCTGGGACAAGATCAGGCAGTGACTGCAGTAAGACCTGAACTTCTCATTCCTCAGTCCACAGACCTGATTGTGCAGTCAGGGTTGGATTCTGCAGTTCAGTCTGTAAAACAGAGCTAACAACAGTATGATTCTTCTTTGTTTTTAAGATGTTCAGGACTAAAAAATAAAAATAGAAAAATAAATTACTGCCATAAGGCAAAGTCCAAAGTTTCTATTCCAAACCAAAGTAATCTCAAATTATTGTGTTTCAGTAGTGGCTTGACTGGGACAGGAGCATTTTGTAGTTTGGGGTTCTTGTTGGCATCTGTCTTGCCAGTTCTGGTCCTTTGCTCTCATCCTCTCTAGGCAACAGACTAGAAAGACAGTAGTTATACAAATGATCACTTAAGGTAAGTTCCAATGAAAGCTGTTTATAAATGGTGCTATACGCTCTGGGGAGGTGGTTTGTCTGAACATGTTCCTTTGAAGAGGAAACTTCACAACTGTCACAGTGTGAAGGACTCAAACATCTGAGCATTCAGGCACACTACTACGAAGAGTGCAGGATCACAGGCCACATGCCTTCTGTAATGATAATGGACTAATTAATACTACTGAAATCAGAGTGTCTGCCTGGGAAATGAGGTACTACCAGAAATAGCAATGTTGGTATGAATTTTGATCTAAATATCATAAGATAGAGACTTTACAATAAGAATATGTGTTTTATCAAGGTCTCCTAGGTGATCGCTCAAACACAGTGTGCATCTTTAGCTTTAGTTTCTTCCAATTTAAATAAGAGCTCCATTTCCCTGCTGAGTGCTCACAGAAACTAGCTATTGCTGTAGGCAAAGGAAGCAGGTGAAACATTCTGGTTTAAAAACAAAACAAAAAGATCATGCTGACAGATCACAACAAGAAGCTGTTTATACCCTTTCCTGGCAATAAAACAAACTAGCACAGTACACTGAGATGAAGACTAGGATTCATAGAATCATAGAATAGTTAGGGTTGGAAAGGACCTTAAGATCATCAAGTTCCAACCCCCCTGCCATGGGCAGGGACACCTCACACTAAACCATGCCACCCAAGGCTCTGTCCAACCTGGCCTTAAACACCGCCAGAGATGGGGCATTCACAACCTCCCTGGGCAACCCATTCCAGTGCCTCACCACCCTCTCAGTAAAGAATTTCTTCCTTAGATCCAATCTAAACTTCCCCTGTTTCAGTTTGAACCCGTTACCCCTTGTCCTGTCACTACAGTCCCTAATGAAGAGTCCCTCCCCAGCATCCTTGTAGGCCCCCTTCAGATACTGGAAGGCTGCTATGAGGTCTCCATGCAGCCTTCTCCAGGCTGAACAGCCCCAACTTTCTCAGCCTCTCTCCATACGGGAGGTGCTCCACTCCCCTGATCATCCTCGTGGCCCTCCTCTGCACTTGTTCCAGCAGTTCCATGTCCTTTTTATGTTGAGGATACCAGAACTGTACACAATACTCCAAGTGAGGTCTCACGAGAGCAGAGTAGAGGGGCAGGATCACCTCCTTTGACCTGCTGGTCACACTCCTCTTGATGCAGCCCAGGATACAGTTGGCTTTCTGGGCTGCGAGCGCACACTAAAGCCAGCTCGTGTTCATTTTCTCATCGAACAACACCCCCAAGTCCTTCTTCACAGGGCTGCTCTGAATTTCTTCTTTGCCCAATCTCAGGATTGGTAACACCTGAGATCCACTACAGTCTCTAAAAACTTGCCAAGCACATTATTTGACAATTGTATACACTGTTAGGATAAACTAGCTTTGGAGTAAGTTACATTTGGTTTTGTGTCTACAGTTTCCTCAAAGATTGATTGATGAGCTTGAAACTCTGCTTGAAGCTGCTAAATAGGTAAAACATTTATAAAGAGCCAGGGTATCAGAAATTTCACGCCTTTGTAAAGACCAGCAATCTTATCCGTATCAGTAACTTGTCTCCTAACTTCTATCTTCAGCTTCTCTCCTTACTTATCGTTACATACAGCTCTCCCACTTCAAACAGTACTCTCTCACCTCTTGAGTATAGAAAAAAAACACAGCTTCCAATTCTGTAACCATTATAACGTCCTCTCTGATGCTATCTCAAGAAGAATGCCTTTAATATCATCAGAGATGCCTGTTGGAGAAGCACTTCATGAAAGAAACTTAACTGTAAGGTGCATGGAAATACAAGGAATTTGTCGGGATAGAACATTTGGTCTGGAGAACACTCAACCATTTTTAGGCCAGCTGTCACACCATCCAATGTACTTGTATTTGCTGACTATTTTGTGCACTTTCTCTCTCACCCAGTGATTATGAAAACTCATACATAGTTCAGGAATGTCATAAAAAGCCTCACTGGCTAGGCAAGCAAGACCAGCATGTCAAAGACTAGTCTCTACGGAATGAAGGATGATGCCATTAGAGACCTACTTTTGGGACAAACAAGAGAGGAAAGCAATGGGGCAGTGACCTACTGTCATTTAAGAGATGTTTTTGAGCCTATCTGGTGATGAAACTAAAAGTACCCCACTTCATCTGGTACATGCCGATTGCCCAAGTGGACATTCCTGACTTCTATGTGAACAAGAATGAAGTAGAAAAAGGAACAGGTAGTCTTCCTTTGGTTTAGTTCAAAGCACAGGCATAGAGCAACACGTTCTGGCGAGGAATACATAGCTATGGAAATAAAATAGGGAGCATTTAAGAATATTGTCATATGGCTTGGGAAAAAAAAGACTACCCCTGACAAAGATGAGAAAGAGCACCTCAGGACATCAGCTTGTCAGCTAAGTGACGAGACTTTAAACTAGGTTTGACAAGAAAGTAACAGAAACCCCAGAGAAAAATAACAGTTGTAGCCTACTGGGAAAACAGGAAATCGGGAAGAAAATGGTGGCGGTGGTGGGGAAACTATGTAAGAACCCTGTCTCAGATTAAGCTTGTGACAAACTGGGGATCATACAAACAGCTCATTCTGGGAAGCTCGTATAGCTGTGTCCATCCGAGTTTTGGTGAAGACTTCTCTTCAGGGTCTCTTTACTGGGAGGAAGAATAACCTCATCATTCAGAACTACCAGTCACATCACAAGAGAACAGCTGTAAACATGACAGCAAGACAAGGACAGTGCTGTGGCAGGGAGTGTGTATTTTCAGAAAATAGGTTTGGGGTTTTTATCTTTTTAAGAAAAATCTTAAAGATAAGACCAAGTGGCTTATACTGACATTCCCCCCCCTGTATCTTGAGTTTTGCCACGAGGACTTCCTTTCCTGGTACTGCTTCACATCTGTGAATTCTTTGTCCACACTGTGGTTTTCCAATAGACCGTATCTTTTTTTGTGTTACATGGCCTTTGTCAGCTATTTCAGCAAGCTGTGCTCTCTAACCTAGTTCAGGCTCATTCCTTGGCCTCTCTCAATACATCACAGTCACCGTAATGTCTCTGCACGACATCCACCTTGGCTAGCCCCCCTGCTGCAATACAGCCCGAAATATTCCTGAACCGGGGTTTCAAAATGGTAAATGAGATGTTCCAGCTAGCACATTTGAAAGACATTTGTCCTTGTTTGGGCTTGCTGTTGGAAACAGCAGTTAGGATCCAAAGGCTGCAGAAAAATCACCAAGAGTCGTATGGTTCTGGTCTTTGTTCTGTGGAACTCACATGAGTCCATTTGCCAGCTCAATCTTAATTGCTGGACTTGTCTGCAGGTAAAAGACTTTGAAAAGCAAAATAACTATTTAACTTGCAAGTCAACACTCAGATTGCAGCAAAAGGAAATGAAAAAATAAACAGACATCATTGCTGTAACTAAAGCAGTGACTCCATTAGCCCCAACTACAGCTGCAGCTTGATTTCACAAAATCCTGCTGTAAAAACTGAAGATACAATTCTGATATTTAAACCAAGGTTAATACCAAAAGTTATTTCACACCGTCATAACAATGGTAACTTAATTTACTCTGTAAATTAACTTTTCTAATTTACTCTGTAAACAAATGCAGAACTTGCTTTGGGGTAAACCCTGCACTCCTTCCTGAATTTGAGAAAACGTCTATGTGCAGAGATGAAACAGTTTACCTGCCAACAGACTCCACACTCCCTTGACACTGGCAGTGGACAGAAGGCCCAGCTGGAACAAGACTACATAGCACAAACCACCACAAAACCAGAAACAAATGCCCTTTAAATAAAGAAAAAGTACAGTCCAATATGTAGCAGCCAGGAGTTACTGTTACAACAGATAGTTCTATCAAAACATTAGCTGCAGGCTCAAGCAGGACCCTCTTTCCCTCCTTAAAGCCACAAACAACATGATATATGCTTGGGAAACAAACACCATTCTGACACTGCCTGCCCACATGCAATATTCAAGATGTCTTTCATAACCTCAAAGGTATGATAGGAAACTGGAAAAGGTACAGAGAAGTGCCATAATGATGCACAGTGAAGAACCATCAAATAGACAGCACCTGCAACCTCAAATCACTGAATCATTGAGGCTACAAAGGATCTCTTGAGAGCAATTAGTCCAACCTCAAGCAGGGTCACCTTCAGCTGTTCACTGTGTCTAGTTGTGTTTTGAGTATCGCCACAGATGAAGAGTCTACAACATCTCTGGAGAACTTGTTCTAGTGTTAACCACCCTCACAGTAAATAAGCTTTCTTGTTTTCAAAGGGAATTTCCTGATTTTTAATTCCTGTCCATTGCTTCTTGTCCTGTTGGTGAGCAATGTGAGAAGAATCTGACTCCCTCTTCTTCATTCCCACCAAGTATTTACACACACTGATGGGATTCCCCCTGAGCCTTGTCTTTCAGGATAAGATACTGAACTAGACAAACCTCTTTTAACTAATCCAAGATGACTTTTCCTACAATGAACTGGAAGAGAAGCATGTTAGACATGAGTGCATCAGCTGTTTTTACTGAGTCCATGCCAATCCAATGGACCTACGCAGGAACGAAGATTTCAGCTGAGGCAACTCCACGGGAAATCCTCAGCAGCAGAACTACCATAATGCTCCTCTGCTGGAGCTAGGATACTATGGAGGGCTGTGTAAGACCTGTACATATTCCACTGGTTCTGGGAATTTGCCAGACATGTACTGTGAGCTGTAGAACACTCACAGGATAGTTGAACTAAATGGATTTTATCTGCCAATTTCAATTTTCCTGGGGACTAGAATTTGTTGTAAGCATCTCCTTCATTGTGAATGCTGATGATTTAAGGTGTCTTCAGTTGCGGGCTGCAGTACATACAGACTTGTGATAGAAACATCCTAGAAGAAACAGCGTAACAAAGGGTTAAAAGGCCTGTGTTGGCAATTCCCAGGACAGAGCTGCCAGCAGTAAAATGAGGAAGATATTTATGCAAAGACCATAAGGCCTGCACTCTAATACCTTACAGCGCAGATGACTTGCCAGCAGAAGACCCTGCCTGAGGAGACTGGTAACAAGGCTGCTACATATCACATAACACTCATTTTTAAATTAGCCCAACAGCAAAACCACACTGCAGATGTGTATTTCAAACAAGAAAACAACAAAAAATCCCCAGTGGTCAGCAACCTCGACTAAGACTCATGGAAGCTGAAGTCAGCAAGAGCTTAACATGAAGGACCACACATTCAGAGCTGACAGCTACTAAAAGATACGAGAGATCTGTCCAAAGTACAAGGTTGCCACCACCAAGCAAGAAGAACAAGAGCAGTTCATGAGGTCTCAACAGCTGGCATTTCTGGTCCTTTGCATCTCATAGAAACAATCCTGGTCAGACTTCCTCCACTCACACAATGTGGTGCTTTTGAGCGTGCGAGTGTGAATTAAGGAAATCTGGGTAACAGAGTGTGAATGCTCAAAAAGAACCTGCTTGAAGATTCTGTAAGTATCACCTTCTCTTTTCACAGTATCACACACTGAGCTTTATTTTGCTAATTTCCCTGCATTTGTATTATTACACAAAAGATAGTGTGCCAGTGCATTGCAGATGCTTGCAAGAAGAAAAATGTTCAGCACACTCAGCCTTTTTCAGTGCTCAGGGCTTATTCTCCACTTTTTGCGGAACACTGACTTACAATCTTTGAATTTATTCCAAGGAAAAATCTATAAACAAGGAGTTTGTGTATGTTTGTGCAGCAGCTAGGGAAATGAGCTTTAAAAAATAACATAAAAATCAGGATTTTGCAGTTTAGCAAAAAAGATGTTTTCACTTTAAAATGCCCACTAAGTTACCATATATTGCACTATGGAACTGGCCACCTCAAAAAATTAAAGAATAGTAATTTCTTACCAGTCTCTTCTGCTGAAGCTGTTCTCTAAGTAATCTGTCTTCTGGTAAAACATCACATAGAAGAAAATAATTATCCTGTTCTTCTGTTAAGAGATCAGGAAGTGTGGGTAAGGGATGAGAATTTGCAGCTGCTTTGAATATTTCTGGCACACAATTTGCTAAACCTTTGGAATGAGTTAAGAATGTGAGAATGTGTTTTTTAATCTATAAAAGTCATAATTTAATGAAACATGCTTAAATATTTGTATATACATATTTGTAAGACCTTTACATCATTCATATTACAGTACAAAGTCGGAAGTCTTGTATAGATCTTCTCCAATACCAGCTTTATTCTTTTTTATGACGGTTCTTCTGGAGACATCAAGCAATTTTAATTATTTACATTGGTTACAGTATAAAGTCAGCATGAAAGAAACATGAAATCATCTTTAGTTTTACCTTGTATGTGGGATTTTTAGTTATTTCCCGAAGTTATTGTCAGTTTTCACTAGTTACCATTTGGTATACCCTTCCTCCTTACCCTGACTGATCATGTTACCATGATCGCTTTTGCCATCTCATTTTACCATCTGCATCACAACTGCTTAGTAATACACATTGAGACTTGCCTAATTTACATTTCTACTTTTGTTTTACCCACATTTCATGTTAAATAACCTTTTTACTAAATACATTCATATACAATTTAGTAATAAATCTTACTCAAATGGATTACTTTAAAATTACTCAGCATGTAAGAATATGTAAATACACTTAATAGTTTGCATTTAAAAGTTACTCTTTGTTAATCAAAGGGTTATGTGGTTGGTGAACTGAAATGTCCATTAGTAGATCTTTTATAACTTAAACTTGCCAGATTTCAGCCTTTCCCATCTTTTCATACAGAAGCCTGTGTGAAGACAACCCCCCTGATTTGTCATTTTCCTCTGGAAGGGCTATCGACAGTTTACAATTCTGGCAAGCTCTGGCATTCAGGCATTTGATCCGCAATTTTCAAACTGAGTGGTAAGGCAAAACCATAAATATGCAAGAGAAAAACAACTATGGTCTTTGAAGTAACGTTTTCTAGGGCTTTTTTTCTAAACATTAGTTTGCATAACAACAACAACATTTTGTACCCAGCTTTCACCTTCCACCCATCTCTGACACTGGCTGCATGCACTTATGCCTCTCTTTCAGCTCTCCATGAAGAATTAAAGATGCAGCAAAGCCCTAATGTTCTCTTATCTGCTTTTAGGTAAATTATATTTTTCTGTTAGAAAAGGGAGAGGCAAAGAAACGTATCAGCTACTTCTGAGAAATGGTCATTTCACACAGTCATCACTGTCCTTCGGATGGAATGTCCCACTGTGCCAGTGCACCAGAATGGTGAAGTATGGTCTTTGGTCTTGTGCTGGAACCCCCAAAATGGCAGTCTTTGTATCCCTGCTGTGGAGGTATTGTCTTCTAATACTCTTGGGACAGTAAGCACTATGGCACCCTGTGGCTCTGATGTCCAGGAAGAGCTAGCAGCATCAGTGGGGGTGGTGGACAGGGTGAAGTCAGAAAGTCCCAAAAAACCAGGAATGTTTCTCCACATTTCTGGAAGGACTGTCACCAATTATCCATGCAGTGGGTACCAAAGCTTCCCCAGCCACGATATAAGCTGTACCAATTATAGGTCCTGATTTGCAACTGGCCTCAGTTTGGCAGCTCATTTAAGCATGTACTGAGTTCATCCTCACTCAACACAGTGCTGAGACACGTGTTGCAATCCTTGGAAAAGATAAGTTTAAATATGTGGTTAAGAGTTAAACATTAGTCCTGTGGTTTTCTGACCTAGTGTCAGACTTCTTCACACTTGGCATCAAAGCAGCAGTATATGCCAGAAATTATCACATGATCTGGCAAACAGAGAGTAAGCAAGTGGCAGACTTACCTAACGGAGCTTCCGAATTCGTTCTTATCACACTACAAAAATCTGTGATGGGCTGTTCTGCAAACCTCTTCTTCCAGTACAAGATGTATCTTTGACAATAAGGGATGATTAGTGAAAAAGGAAACATCAAACAAAGTTTAATAAAGAGTTGATCGCCTCTGGTTTTTCCCGTCCTCTAAATTCTTGAGTTTAGTATTTTTAATTCCTGTCTCTGTTTTCAATTTCTTTATTTTTCACAACCATTAAATTCATTCAGCTTCATTCAAACTGGGTTTAACTACCCTACCACAGTGAAGAACTCAATAAGCCAGATTTGCATTAAGCTTCACATAAATACTGTGGCCTATTCCCATCTTCAGACAGAAGCTGGCACTCAGATGCATGCTTACTGAACAGTTATACTACAGAGTACTCTCAAATTCCAAAACTATTGTGCTTTGTGCTTTGCAACATGCATCAGGAATCTGAAGCTCAGTAAAAACATCAGCTTGTCAGAAGTGGGGTTCTGGCAGGTCTCCTGCAGAGTTGCAATGAAAGCTGTAGCTTAGCAGACAACTACATAGACAGAAAAATAAAGTCCCCGAACACCTGGGAATGGGATGGCAGACAGATAAGGAAAGCACTAAACACACCTTGAAGGTTTAATCCATCAACTACGGTTGTTTAAAAACATTATTGTACTATCGTTTGTATTACAGCAGCATCAACAGAGCAGATCCCAACTGAGCTAGAAGCTACTGTCTAACCTAGAAGAAATTATCACCTTAAATTATATGATGAAGGGAACCAAGCAATCCTTATGTTAATTACTCAGAATCTTACTATTAAAGAAAAAAAATCTGAAAATGCTTAAGTGAATGCTTATGTTTATACTTATGGCTCATATGCATGATATAAATCATGGGAGAGTCAGTAAGGTAAAGGCTAACTACTCAGCAACAACTTGCTATTGACACGCCACCAAATTAGTCAAAGAATCAGAAAAAGATCGGATATTGTTATTATGAAGTGTAAATAATGTAGCTTTTAATACTTGTGCAATCTAAAAGTTTACTGGCCACAGCTATCACATCCCATGGTGGTTCACGTTACCTCTGTTTACCATCTAAATATATGAGGACTTCAATTGCAGCAGCTAAGGAAGCAGCGCATATTTCTTTCTACTAACTCTGACATGGAGAGGACTAACCTCTGGTGCAGCAGCCTGCTAAGGACAGTGAAGCCAGCATGCATGGCTGAAGCTCATTCAGAGGCATCATTAGATGTCAGTGAGAGGTGAGCATTCTGTTGTTCCCCTCACTACTCCACTGTTCATAATGCACAATGTCTTGCTGCTACTCAGAACAGCAACTCTCCTAGAGTAAGTCATCCTTGAGCTTTTAGGACATAAATGTGCAAATGAAGGGATTTGAAGATGTCATTTAGTCTGTTCTCTGCACTGAAAAAAATGAACACCGTTCAAACAAACCCACTTAACCATAACCATCTGTGCCATGAAGCTGACTGTTAAGGGATTTCATATCATAACCCAAATAATCAACGATCAAGTAAAGGCAATGCCTTGTTGCACTTTCAGGGAGAGAGAATGAATGATCAGTGTCCATGAGTGACACTGATTATGTTCATGTCCAGTCATGCAGCTGAAGCTTATTCCCCTTATCTCTTCCTCTTGACTTCATGCCAACCAACCCTTATTCTTGTTTTCCATTAGCACTGCTCTTGTCTGCATTCTCCACTTCTTGTAGCTCTGTCACAAAACATATTCCTGACTGTAATTCACTGCTAAGTATAAAAAAAAAAATAACTAGGTTTTCATAGTTGCTTCTCTGTATTTTCCACATTTCTGTTTAACACCTCAGATTATGCTTTTTTTTGTGTGTGTGTATGCATAGTATTAGACTATTTTACTGATATTCAGTATAACAAATAAGAGGAGGCACACTGAAGAGTAACAACGCCATCACTTCACATCCTGGGGCCACTTTCTAAAAGATTTGGCTACTTTCCAATTGCATCAGCAGCAAAAAGAATCCAAATGGGCATTTTCTTGAAAAGGTGATTTTAAAATACATTTCTATTCACGCAGAATAATCCCCCAAGCACACTTAAACTGGTGGTCTGTGACTGAACAGCTCCAATCCCTTTATTTATCTGAATAAACTAGCATTAAAGCACCTTGCATTCTTGTTCTGCCTGCTTTCAGCCTAAAACCAAACAAAAACAAGTATCAGTTTTCAAATTTAAACAACGTTAAGCTCACACATCTGAATAGGGATTTATATGGCTTATGTTTCCCTTCCTAAATTTCATCTTAGTATTTATTTATCTTTTTTGCATCTTGATAGACACAAATTACTGTCTTTGGCTGAGTAACTAATAACAGAACACCTACCAGGAAACTCCCTTTAGTTGAGAAATTATCCAGCTAACATTTAAACACTGTGACAGACCTATCTACAAACTGGCAGCTACCATCTAGCCTGCTGCTGAGCCCATACATTGCTGTGTGTGAAAGCAAAATGCCAGGCAAGTGCCTTGTCTCTGAAGATACAAGCCAGCTGGGGCCATGCCAGGTACTGGAGGAAGCAAGCCAAACGTGACCCTGCTGAGATGATCAATGACACAGCTGTAGAAGGAGTCGCAGTTGTATGTAAATTGCAGTACTGTAAAGTGTAGTTAAGGATTAAATGTGATTTCTATGGGGAAATATTGGCATCCTTAAAATATGGCAAATGAATTTCATTCCAGAATGTAAGAGATCCTGTATTGAGCAACTTCTGCGTACAATACACTTCAGGTAGGACACTGTAAGTGGAGAAACAGAGTCTTGTCCTATGCGAATAAATCCCCAAATTAGGAGTTGATTCTCTAGAATGTGCTTTATGAAACAAACAGCTTCCTAGCTTGTATGCAACTTGTTGATTATTAACGAGACCTGAGAAGTCCCTAGGATATGTCAAATAATCTCTAATGCAGGCATTGCTCTGTATTCTAATATCAAGTCCCCTGGTCCCAGCAACATCCAGGGGCTGGGGAATGTGAGGGGATGACAAAACAACCTTTTAATCCAGCAACAAAAAGATCATAAAAAGAGTAATAAAAATCCTCCCACAACACCCCTCTGTTATCTTTAAAAGACAACCTCTAGTTTTCTGAAGCTTTCTACAGTATCTGCAGCACACACACACACTCATTTTAAACAATATAACCCTTACCTTCTAAAATCCGCTACCAGTTTCACATCTGCTATGACGAGCTTGTGTTCAATAATCATGTGCTTCAGGAGCTGGCTTTGCTCTGCTAAGTGATAGCATTCTTTGCAGAAAACACAAGGCACATAGGGAGAACTTTCTACAGCAGCAACGCCACCTGGACTTTCTGGCAGAGACAAAGGCTCCAAAATACACTCTGTATCTAAAACAAATAAAGAGAATAATTAAGTGTGACTAAGCGAATAAATCTACATCACTTGCAGTACTTTTAGGCAGTACATGTAAAACCTGTTTTGTTGGGTCCCTGTTTTATTGCATGGATCACTCCAGCAACAAGGTGCTTGGAAGTGAGTTGACTGCATTATTTCCAAGAAGGATGGTGTGATGTCAGCACAGGGCAGTTATTGAGTACTTGCTCCAGCTGAAACTCCCTGCTGACACCAAGACAAACAGACACAAGTGCTCTCTGGTTATTACTAATGAAAGTTTTATGATGAGAAACCTATTTTTCTTCCTTTCATTACCTAGAGTACCTGATGATATGAACGAAGCTACTCTCTTTCACACATTCCTCATGCTATCAGGAAGGCTTTAGGCTCTATAGCACAAACTGAAACACTTCCTAACTGTACAGATGTCGACAGGCACTCGCCATGCCCCATGTGGAAAGGTCATTGGCCTGTGTTTGTATTATACTGCACCAGTCAGACATAGGTTGCTCAAATGACAGCACACAGAGGTGAGTCACCAGCTTCTGTTCTTCAGGTTCACTGCTGTTTGTGGTTCAACAAGTGGGTGGATTGCACAGTACTGCAGTAGTACTGCAAACAAACACATTGACCCACGGTATACTTGTGTCCCTATAAACAACATAAACAATAACAGTGTAAATTCATAAGCTCTTCCACTGGTATAAATTAGTGTAACTCATTAAGAAACATTGTGAAACCAACAGATTTCAAGAGCTGTCCCCATTAGCCTAACCAAATTCCAGTTGTCCAGAAATGAACCATGGTGTTCATAGAATCATAGAATAGTTAGGGTTGGAAAGGACCTTAAGATCATCAAGTTCCAAACCACCCTGCCATGGGCAGGGACACCTCACACTAAACCATGCCACCCAAGGCCTCATCCAACCTGGCCTTGAACACTGCCAGGGATGGAGCATTCACAACCTCCCTGGGCAACCCATTCCAGTGCCTCACCACCCTCTCAGTAAAGAATTTCTTCCTTAGATCCAATCTAAACTTCCCCTGTTTAAGTTTGAACCCGTTACCCCTTGTCCTATCACTACAGTCCCTGATGAAGAGTCCCTCCCCAGCATCCTTGTAGGCCCCCTTCAGATACTGGAAGGCTGCTATGAGGTCTCCACGCAGCCTTCTCTTCTCCAGGCTGAACAGCCCCAACTTTCTCAGCCTCTCTCCATACGGGAGGTGCTCCACTCCCCTGATCATCCTTGTGGCCCTCCTCTGGACTTGTTCCAACAGTTCCATGTCCTTTTTATGTTGAGGACACCAGAACTGCACACAATACTGCAAGTGAGGTCTCACGAGAGCAGAGTAGAGGGGCAGGATCACCTCCTTCGACCTGCTGGTCACACTCCTCTTGATGCAGCCCAGGATACAGTTGGCTTTCTGGGCTGCGAGCGCACACTGAAGCCGGCTCATGTTCATTTTTTCATCGACCAACACCCCCAAGTCCCTCTCTGCAGGGCTGCTCTCAATCTCTTCTCTGCCCAACCGGTAGCCGTGCCTGGGATTGCTCCCACCCAGGTGTAGGACCTTGCACTTGGCATGGTTAAAATTCATAAGGTTGGCATCAGCCCACCTCACAAGTGTGTCGAGGTCCCTCTGGATGGCATCCCTTCCCTCCGGCGTATCAACCGAACCACACAGCTTGGTGTCATCGGCAAACTTGCTGAGGGCACACTCAATCCCACTGTCCATGTCACCGACAAAGATGTTGAACAAGACCGGTCCCAACACCGATCCCTGAGGGACACCACTCGTTACCGGTCTCCAGCCGGACATTGAGCCATTGAGCACAACTCTTTGTGTGTGGCCATCCAGCCAGTTCACTTTCCAAACAAATCATATCTCAGTCTTTGGTACGGGTTTATGTTGGAAGCAAATACCAATCTCATTATTAATCCTTGATTTCAGCTACATGAATTTTGGATAACAAAAGGAGAGTAAAAGCAAACAGAAAAAACTCCCCAAACAGTTCTTGCATTCTGAGGATGAAAACTGAAAAGAAAACATCATGGTTCTCCCTGACTCTTGTGTTATGAAGTTAATTTGTGCGGCAGGACAACAAACTCTATGTCTCTTGAGTCGTGCAGCAACACGAACACCCCTGTAGAAAAATGAAATTTCATAGAATCATAGAATAGTTAGGGTTGGAAAGGACCTTAAGATCATCTAGTTCCAACCCCCCTGCCATGGGCAGGGACACCCCACACTAAACCATGCCACCCAAGGCCTCATCCAACCTGGCCTTGAACACTGCCAAGGATGGAGCATTCACAACTTCCCCGGGCAACCCATTCCAGTGCCTCACCACCCTCTCAGTAAAGAATTTCCTCCTTAGATCCAATCTAAACTTCCCCTGCTTAAGTTGGAACCCATTACCCCTTGTCCTGTCACTACAGTCCCTGATGAAGAGTCCCTCCCCAGCATCCTTGTAGGCCCCCTTCAGATACTGGAAGGCTGCTATGAGGTCTCCACGCAGCCTTCTCCAGGCTGAACAGCCCCAACAGAGATGTCACGGGGATCACAGGATGTTTGAGGCTCAAGGGACCTTTTAAGACCATCTGGTCCAATCCACTTGCTCAAGCAGGGCCACATAGAGCTGGTGGCCCGGGACCATGTTCAGATGGCTTCTGAGTATTTCCAAGGATGGAGTCTCTACAACCTCCCTGGGGAACCTGTGCCAGTGCTCAGTCACCCTCACAATGAAAGAGCAAGGCCTGATATGCAGAGGGAACGTCCTCAGTTTCAGTTTCTGAAGACATGGAAAGAATTAAGAAAGAGGCCTTCTCCCAAGTCTTATTTTGTCCTGCAGGAATGTACGGTTAAAGGAAGTTTAATTAACAATATTTACCAGATAGAAGAATCAATATATGACAACTTTCACCCTACAAAATACACATATATGTATTATGCAGTGGCAAGCACACAAAATCTGGTAATCTGGTAACTTGTCCACATGAAAAATAATTTTTAAATTTACATCCATTTAGCTTTCTTTCCCAGGAAAATAACCTAATGGAGGTTCCCCCCCCGCCCCAACATTGAAATAACCAAAGGGCTGGAGTTTCAGAGATGGACCTGGGAAGCTCCTAAAAGTTCTGTGACAAATTTCCATTCAGATAAAGGAAGAGAGGTATGAGAGGAGCACGAGGCTCTGCTACCCATCATATATGCTGTTCAGCAGCGGCTGGCCAGCCAGTGTGGACACGTAGTACTCCACAGCAGCCACAGCTGTCTGATGAAGGTGCTCCAGGGTAAGCTGGAGCTACTGTCCCACAGGTGGGAAAAGGTACAAAGCCATAGGAAATACAATTTTGTTGGTTCCACAGTGCTCCTGGAACAACATATCTGCCCTGCACAACCTTTGAGGGTTGTATTTATGACATTTGAATACATTAAACTTCCTGGAAAGGCAATGATTTGGCTGAAGACTGGCAGTCAGGTTACTTCAGTCTCTTCCATAAAATTATCTGAGAAGAGATGGCAGCACACAGAAAAGGCATTACCTGGAGCTATACAACTGGTGTTGACAGCCTAACATTTTTCCTCTCATAATTTTACCTGCACTTCAGCCCATTCCCTTCCCCAAGACATTTCTTTATTAAACTGGCATTGTAAAAAGGGTTCAATTTTTTCCTACCTTAAGAACAGCAGCTGCTACACTAAGTGCTAGAGCAATGCTCCTGAAAGGGTCTGTTCTCCCAAACAAAACTGATGTTACCTGCAAGAGTCTAGGTCTGTGCATTCTTACAGTCAGTATTAGTTTGTAGCCTGAAGAATCATTAAAACATGGTTTCTGAGAAAAGTAGAGCAACTTGATTCCCTTTGCAATTGCTGACTCTCTCTGATGCTAAGAGTACCAAGATATGCTGTCAGCCAGTTCAGCTGTGCCCAGTAAGCAGCTACACTGCTTTTTGTTCATTTTTGGTTCAGGTCTCTTGCAATGACCTATTTAAACATTTAGAAGTCCAAATAAACAATGCCTATCTGTCTCAGCAAACCAACTTTCAAAAGACAGGTGCATATGGGAGGAACCGCTACGGAATATAGACAAAGAGCTGATAGAGTTATTTAGCATGACTACTGAGAACAGTAATTGCATGGGCTGGAAAATCAGAGCTGTTAATCTTCAACTGCAGTGACGACTTGCTGAAAGGAATAAACTGGGGTGAAGATTCTTTTTTGCTGCCCAGAGTAGCTAACACTAAAAGACAATAACTTAAATACAGACTACTAGACCTGTTTGGCAACTGCAGAAGCTTATGCAATTTATTTCAAAGGCACTTAAAGGAGAAGGTGAGGGGAAAATAAAAATCTATGAAAATATCTGTGTACTCATCTGCTGCAAAAAAAACTCACTGAAAGGAGAATAAATGCACAGAGCTGAACAAAGACACACAGCCTTTAGCCTAGGACTTAATGGACTAACATGTAACAGAAACATCAAAATAGTACAAATAAAGCGAAGCATACTACTGAAATCTCTGCAAAACCAGCTAATTTTGATTCTACTTTTTTTAAAGCAGAGTGGCCATGGGTACTGAAGAAAAGCTGTTAACTAAGGCACAGCTAAGGGCTATCAGGGAAATAAAACACTCAGATCGAGTTCTTGAGCTCCACCAGGACTCCCACATGCAGAGAGACTTGAAAATGAGGGAGAAGTAGCGAGCTTTTCTCTTAAAATTTACTGCCACAAGAATGACTTCGTAGGGTCAGATTAAACATCTCTCTAGTGCAAATGCCTTGGCTGAGGATAGCAAGAAGCAATTACCTAGAGAAGTGTACATAAATATGGAAAACAATAGGGAATAATAGCATAGGGAATATGGAAAAATAGCATAGTCTTCCAGAAATGCAAGTGTGGAGAGTTTAAGTCACAGGCTATATGAGTACCTCAGTTTAACAGCATTTTATGGCTTTTATCTTTTTTCTTTCCCCTCCATGGATTTGTTTCTGTACTGTTTGAATTTGTCGGTCTTTCAACATCTACAGAAACCTGCAGCAACATTTTATGTTCTCCTAATGGTTCATCATTCCTTGGCCTTGTGGAACTCTTGGCTAGTTTTACTCTACCCTTCTTCATGTGCTGGTGTGAGGAGTGGTTTGAAAATGCTCAAAAGTTGAAGAAAATGGATTTTAAATCAGTACAGTTTTTCCTCAGCCTCTTCCCTATTTCTTTTATATTCCTAGCATTTTGCTTGCTTTTATGATTATTGAATTAACCACTGAAGTATCTTTAGTGATTTCAAAGTCTCAGAGAAGTTGTGAATCAGGTGTTAATGTACAAGACACTGGACATACTCTTCATGTTCACTCCCATGTGTGTTACTTTGCATTTAACATCAAATAGCACTTTTTTTTTGTCCAGTTCACTCAAGAGCTTGGGGGGGGAAATTATATTAACAGCAAAATTTATCGCCTAACACCCTTTCTATTTGTGTCCGTGAACAGCACGAGACCTAGCTCCCTATGAGAACAGAGCTCTATAAAATCCATGCATTAAGTTTCTGCCAAATCATCCTGTTACCACTGTCATCACTGAGTTTTCCTCCTCTGCCTAATGGAAAAACAGCATGACTGTTACACAAACAGATATCCCAAAGGCTTCACAGAAAGTCCACCGAACCCAGGAACTAAGAAAATCCCTATCTCATTCACAGTGTTGACAGTCACCATGTTGTTCAGGCTTTAACAGGACAGATAAAATCGTGGTCTTCTGCAGCTAATTCAGAGCTAAAGAATGTAGATTAGTAGAAAGAAAAGACTAAAGGAATATATTATTTGAAAACAAAGACTAAGAAGTATGCCCAGTTCTTTAGGGGAAAAGAAAATGAATGCTTTGAAGACATTTGAGATTATATAGAAAACTATCTGGGTTACACAAATTACTTTCAAAACTAGAATAAACACTACTTTTTGTTATAAGCACGCACAGGATACCTACTGCAATGGAATCCTGATGCAAGCACAGGAACTCTATAAGCCTTTAGAACAGTGACAAAAGAAAATGAAAAAAATGCCTGTGACAGAGATTATAAGGTGTTATTTTAAGTGTTGTTATAATATAGACCAGTTAATCTTCACAACTAACAAAGCAACAGGCCCAAATTGGATTCCTTTTCCTTACTGAAACATTTTTCATTTCAAATGCAATTGCTTTCAACTCGAAACTAATGTTAGTTTGCACATTAAGTAAATGTTACACCCACAAAGTCATAATACAGATGACTACAGTAGTACAGGCAATGTACTCTACCTGCACAATGACACATGCAATTATCACAAAGCAATATGCCATGTAATTTTATGGCCAATATAATAGATGTAAGTATCAGAAATAAAAGGAAAGAAAAATTCAGCATTTGAAGGTGAGTTGCAAAAGGCAAAGTCCTTAGAGATGGTCCAGCCTGTGTTACAGCTTGCTGCCACCAAGTAAAGTGGTGTCTTGTTAGCCTGTCTTTCTCCACCTTATACTACCACTCCTAACCATCTGCTACTGCCCTTCTGCTTGTGCTGGCTCCTCTGCCTGCCAAATCCTTTTCTGAGTTGATTCAACTCTTTAACCAGACAGAACTACTCCTTTGTTTTTTGCTCCACAATATTGAAAACTCTCACAGAAGAGTCCAAGAGTCCAAGTGCAAGAGCAAACTAAGGAGTGCATGGTAAGAAGCAGCAAGATGAAACAGGACCTTCTTCTTCTCATCTCAGTTTCCTTCTCTCTTCTCAGTTTAACAGCCTTCGTTGTTTCATGTTTTTTTACCATAAGCATATCTTATAAAGCGTGCAAGGTTCTTTAAAAAAGCACTGCACACAAAGGAAAAGAAAACACTGAGATTTCATCACTGTGCTTCCTAACAAGGAGAACCAGCACTGGCTTCAGTCTTGGAATTTGGTAATTCGTCTTGGTTACACATCTGAACTATGTGCTCTAAGTAGATCTGGGGACAAGCTGAACACTGCTGCAGAAATTACATTCTGTAGCTGGAAAGTGGACACACTGGGGTTCAGATCAATGAAACAACTTCACTGTTACAACTCCTAATTCACATGGCTTGGCTCTGGGGTGCAACCTGCAGCTGTGACTTGAGCACGTGAGCTCAGGCAGAGGCAAACCCCTCCAGCAGGCAACCAGCAAGCTGAGGGAGGAACTCCCTAAATCCACCCACAGCGAACGCTGAGGAGAGGGACACTTGTATCCTTTTTGAAGCTTTGCCACCAGACAAAAAGGAATGAAAGTCATGAGACCAGGAGGAAAGGAGGTAAGCTCAAAGACAATGGGTTTTAACTAGGCAAGAAACTTAACTAATTTTAAAGAGATCAAGCATTTTGTTACCAGATGAAGAATACTCTGAAAATTCAAGACTGCACATAATCTGAGAAATTAAATGATGGAAGAGCAATTAATACAGATTGGCTTAAGACACATATTTACAGGTTTCATGTAACTTTTTGCAGTTTATTGCAAAATGACAAGACTTCGGGTTGAGGAACGTGTTACGTAAATATAGACATGCAGAGTACATATTTATAAGCCTGCTGTTGTAACACAAGGAAAATGAAACAAAATAGGAACATCTGTTGGAATGTTAAGTGTCTTTCTAATTAAATACAATAGTTGAATGAATCAGTTCATTACCAACAAGTCTGGTTTATTATCTCATTAATACAGCTGGCTAATATTACGAGGAAATTAGCACAGGAACTTGAAATGATCCTAAACCAAAAATGAATGCAACAAAGATATACAGGCAAATAAAAGAGCCCAAACAATGAGTAAAGACTGAGGTTTTTAGACATGTAAAGAACAAAGGGCAGAAAAAAGAACAGGAAAACAAAAGATACCTAGCAAACCTGGCACTCCACAGTAACAGCGTAACAGATGCAGAAAACAGAAAGCCTGAGCACCCTCCCCCCAAGCTCACACTGATTACATGGCAAAACCATTTAGTTACCAAAACGACCAAACCCCTAGATATGGTACATTAGGGAACCAAGCTGGATTCCTATAGCTAATTCTGCACAAAAGTGTGCTGCATTTAAAACTCACTGGAAAATGAGTGGTTTGAAAGCTTTGTCTAGCATTGAAGCTGTTTTGAGATATAATGAAAAAGAACATTGAGAAGCACTGGCTTGACACTTGAAATACTCATGACAGCTTCCCTGTTTTGCAGCCTTGGCACTGCAGCATCTATTTGTTGGCACAGCAGCATCTCCTAATTTGTGGTCATATTCTTGGAAGAGATTTTATACTGATTACAGGATTCCTCCTTTGTTTTCCAGAGTATAAAAGATAGATGACTAATGACTTGCCAAATAAACAGTATTCAAAACTAAAACTCAGAATAATGGAAATGAACCACCCTGTCATCATCCTCACCAATGCTACATGAAAATACGTTCTTTAGCTAAAGAACCACCAATGTACATAACCATTTCCCACCTCCATATATGAAAGCACTCAAGTACTTCTATTAAGCTGAATTGAGCCTGAGCTCATGAGGAATTATTTAGATATTACTTCTGCTTGTTAACACACTATGAATGATACTTAGTCAAAACGTCCATTTGCTCTAGGAGACAGCACATCCTGTAGCTTCCCCCAAGATCAGTCTGTCTCAACCCTGCCTGGTTTTTCATTGAATGCAAATGAGCACTTCAAAAGAGTACTTAATCCTACAGCTAAACCTTGTCAGTTTTACAGAAACCGTACATATTCCTCAGCATCCACTGTCTGGGAGTATTGAGAATTTTACTCCAACCAAATGACAGCTTTAAGAAAAGCTGTGAGTTACCAAATCCTTGTATCTCAGCACAGAGTTTCTTTAGAGCAGGTGTCTGCTGGGAGCTGGAACTAACAGAAATACAACTGTGCTTAATAGCCATATTTAACAGGGCTGCTCTGTCGGGGAGCTTAGGATGTTGCAGTTTCATTAGCATGAACAAGTGTTGCTATGGGTACCAGAGCAGAGGCATCAGAATACAAGTGAATAGAGGGAGTGGGAAGTGATTAATAAAAATGTGAAGTGTTGGAATTTTAATAAAACAAAACCAATTTGCTTGCCAATAAGATCATGTTTAAATAATAGACTACATGACTTCTCAGTTCACATGCCACTGATTGTTATCTTCCTGCGTGAGCCCAGACAAACCTTTACATCAATAAAAATAAAGACCAGAGCAAACCCACTGTTCTCCCACTGAGAAGGATGCACATGCACACACACACCAATGAAAGTGACCCTAGCAAGCATTCATATTTAAGTACTGATGTTAATATACAATTTATAAATATTTAACACACTACAGGCAAGCTCTGTGCAAGCTCAGTGTCACATAATACCTCATTCCTGGGTAAATGGTATGGACTTATATTAGTGTAACTAATATAAGGGTTTGATATCTTGGCTGCAAACATGAAATGATACTTATCTACTACAGAATGAATTTTTGAGTAATTTTACTGCACTACTTAGAGCTACTCTGATTTCTTACAACTGTTGTTAAGCAAAATTAGTACTGTTTCTGTCTACAGAACACCTAAAAAATGAAAAGGTAGTATTGCAGGGGCATCTGTGTCATACTCAAAATACAAAGTCAATTCCTACTTTTAGCCAAACTAGGGAAACATATCTTACCCTAATTACTAAATGAATCTATGTTGACCCATTTTTCCCCACCTTCCCTGTCCAAAAGTTGGAATTAAAAATGCACAGCAATATTAATTCCTACGAGTGACAACCCATGTGATCATTAGGAGCAGAACTTCCACTTTGCTGTTTCATTAAACAGTGAAGGCTGTAGTCTAGACTCACAACAGGTGTTTTCTTTACTTTAGCAAGGTCTTGAAATTACCTCCCTAGTCCTAACACATCCACTCTCACCCACTTTTGCCAGTTAATAAATTCTTACCAGTTCCTTTGGGGTGCCTTAGGATTTACTCATGTTCCTTCCCTCAGCTATGGGTGCTGCCCTGGGCCCGAAGGACAGCTCATGTCTATTCCATAGAACTGGCACTGTGACTGGTAAGCAGTTTTTCATTGCTACCACGGTCAAAACACGTTCTTGAGTTTCAGCACATCAGTCTTCCACACCTGTGGCTATACCTTCCTTTCTGACCCCACTCTGCCCACTCCTCCACAATGCCCTTAGCAGAGCCTTCCTCTTCTGAACACCTTCAGCACTCAGATCTCCTCATGGATGTGACAGGGGAATTGGGACACCAAGCTCAGTTTAATTCTTTAAGCAATCTTCCATAAAACTTAATTCTTAATTACTACCTCCCTCTGCTCCCTGCCCACTACCCAACCCTGCAGTACATACACGGCACACGTGAGTTACATCACCAGCCATCTCCCTCCCAACTCTATCCCCTCAAGAACACTCGTTTACCTTTGTCACACAGTCTCCCCAAAGCTTTTCCTTTCCTGAATTTTAGCTTTGGATGCAGTTTTTCTTGCAACCGCTGTGGTTAGCTCTACAAACATTTACTTGTACAAACACTTTACTTACATGAAAAATCTTACTCAGTTCAGCAAGCTATTTGACTTCTTATTCACCTCAATGTATTTTCAAGATGAGAACTGTAGATCATGAATACAGGGAGGCTGTCTTAAAGAACATCTATAAAGAACTGCTCTGGTCTACACTTTCCTTTTTTAATAGAAAAGCAATAAAGCAAATCAAGATGACTCTGAAGGGGTACTCACTGGTTTTCCCCGACGTTTTGTCTGTACTTAACGTTTAATTTTAAAAGCTGAAATTTATGAGTCACTTAGGCTTGTATGAATTATTATACTGATCTCCAGATAATAGGGCACTTCAATAAAAAAGGTATTTTTAAAGTAAACAATACTGACCTTCTCTTGTTTAGTGTGGTAAGATGACATGATAGACATGGAGAGCTGAGATCCACATTATGTACTAAAAACAAGGATTAAAGGAGCAGTGATTAAAACTTACCCTGTTATCAGGAAAGATCAACAAGCTAATTATGTAGCCTGAAACTCAGAATGTTTAGAAACAAAGAAGAGGTAGAAAATATCCAACACAATAATTTGAAATGGAAGGACAAAAGTGATTACCTTGGTTCTTTCTTTGTACTTATCACCCAAATCTAAAAAAAATAGTACCTTTTTTTCTGTTCACCTTGCTATTTAATACAAAGGCATACCAAAGGCATAATAAGAACGCATAAACCATCAATTGAGGTATAAAAACTGAATTTCTGCTATTTTCACATGAAAATGAAATTCCTAAAAAAAAAAAAAAAAAAAAAAAAGAAAAAAAAAGGAGTATAAATTCATGCCAAGCTGACAAGACTGACATGCAAAAACTTCTACACGTACGCACTGGAAGATTGCACAAGTAAAGATGTATACATGAATTCAGTACCTGCCTATGTTGTTACCACTGCCACTGTTCTGCTGGCTCTTCTGCAAATATTAGCAAGCTGGAAGTAGGCACATCTTAGCTCCATTTACTGTGACCTTAGCTCTTCCACAAAGAATGGATCTTAACAATGTGTTTAATAAGGATAGGATACTTTTTCATTGTTACAATGTATCTTTGCGGCGTGTTTAACAACTACGGCACTAAGCCTAGCAACTTTCATGCTGGCATTACTGTTAATTAGTTTACTTCTTGTTAGCTTTATTTAGTAGAGATCAATAATTCTTTATTACAAGGATTTTCCTTATCTTTTCTCTTGTCACCTGTCCTTTTCCTCTAACAGGATTCAATTTCCAAGCACGTTTATCCTCTTGATGGTAAAAGGATTGCCTAGTCGTCTTTTCAAATGATTGCTTTACATTCTGTAGCTAAAGGAAAGGCTGTGTGATTTTCCTTTAAAACCCTAAGGCCTGCTTTAGCCATTCTTAAGAGACACCTCCATGTCATTATGACAGGAATTTTTACCATGTTCCTGACTAAAATGTTTGTACCCCAGGGTTTATAACTCTTTTCCACTGGTAAACTCTCCTTGAAAAAGGCAACCATTTGAGAAAAACAACTAAAAACAGTGTGACATTGTCATTTTAAATGTCACCTTTTTTTTTTTTTTCCCAGACTCATATAAATTAGAACTAACCTCAAAGTGCATCCTGATGTATTTTGGTTTTATACTGAAAAAACAGGTATTCTGAACAAGCTTCCTGATACTCAGAAAGCCTTCATGACTGAACTGTTTAACTGAATTTTATACTTAATGAAGAAGAATCAGGACAAGGAAGAGGCCCTGTGGTGTCAGCAGCTCTGTGGTCTGTTGTTGCTTTTTCAGTGAGCTGGTGCTTTTCCAGATGGAGAGTGGCAAAATAAGTTGTTTCTATTTGCAGAATCAAACCTGCATAAACTGGTATTCAAACTAGAAAAAACAATGGCTGAAAAGGAAAGTTCATTTTAGCGTGCAGTGATGTGGATCAACCTAGTTTAGCCTAATTGATATCTTAGTTCAGGAAAACAAAGCATTGACTGTATTTCAAATAATCCACTATTTATACTCTTTATGAATAGATTTTTGAAATTTAATTTCAGAGGAAAGCATTTTCAAGTCAGAGCTTAAACACTAATGTCTTACAGATCAAAGCCACATCTCACAGCAGGCTATACAGAACTTCTGTGAGCATATTCTGACTTTGTACCAGAGCTTCAAATAAATAATTTTGTGATACTGGACTTAATTTCTCTTGTCCTTCATACTTCATTAAACACATAACACAAATCTTGACTTTCTAAGTATAATATTCACTTACGAACTGATACCACTAACGTAGCTCATGGACATGGATGGTAAAATAATTGAAGTTAATTTCCTCGAGAAACAGAATTAGAATGTTAGAATTAGTGGTACAAGTTGTTTATGTTTTTCAAGCAACATTTTGCTAACTGTATAAATACATGCAGACTCCTGAACATTAAATTAGTGCGGTAACAACACAGGCTGAATGTTTTCATCCCATATAAGACAAAATCGAATTAAAACCTCAAGCAGGATGTTTTCTGTTACATACCAGTCTTCAGAGAAAAAGCTCTGTCTCATTTATTCATGCATTACTGAGTCATAATAAAATTCAGTGCTGGCACACTGGTCAAGACAAATGATAGAAAAACGCTGAGATGACAGCAGTATCACTTATTACTGCATGCATTTGTTTCACTGCCGTTCCTGTTTTCATATTCTGAGTCTTGTGCACTCCCACTGTAGGACTACCAGGGCCGACCTGGCGCACACGCTACATATGGACTTGGGCAGTGGTCCCGCATCTCAGGATGCTGTGTCATGCTTCCCTGTGATACCCACCAGCCCTGTCCCTCTTCTTGCATTTCAGCACAGCTCTGACCCACACAGGAGTCCTGCCACCACTAATCATCCTCCAGCTGCTTTGCACATTGGCTGGGTTGAGAGAGCAGTTTTGGTGCATGAGAACCAGATTCTTCTGGAGTCCAGATACTTACAAAACATATCCAAACCCTTAGGAGACATCTGAGTCTAAACCAAGGGGCACTGCTTCAGACAGCTTTGAAACACCTGCACATTTAGGCTGTTTGGTGTGGGAAGACTGGCTACATGTAATCCAAAGCAAAAATGCCAAACCACGTAATATACAGCCGCAGGGAGTGTGGCATCAATTGTCTTTATCTACTGTGCCTTACTACATGTTCATGTGGACAGAGCCATGCCATACCATACCAGCCTGTGAGGTTGAAACAGATGGCATATCCAGTTATAAAGCTTCTATACCAGAGGGATAAAGAGGATGGCTTTAATCTGCTACTACTACACAGTGTAAGAAGCAGAAGTAGCTACTGCTTGGGGATGGAGCTACAGATGACAAATGGGAGGATGACATTTCAATGAGCAGGAATCAAACAGAAGCAGCTGGGTCATTTCACACTGGTCACTGTCTGTCAGTCATAAAAATCAGAGAAAAAATACACAGAAGTGGAAAAAAGACTATCTGAAATAGTGAAAACATGAGGCAAACAAAAAAGATAAAGAGGAAACCCAGCTGAAATATAACCCTAAGAACAGACAGGCCTGTCTGGGAGTTTTGGACCACTGAAACCACTGATGAAAAATCGACAACAATTTCTCATTTACAAGTCTACTACAGCAAAAAATTAGGACAGAGTGGCAAACAAGCAGTGAATATGGAATTACCTGCTGGGAAACCAGGCCTTGATATCAATGATCAGACATCAGACTTGCAACTGTACCATTCCCTATAGTGCCAACATATTAAAAGTTGACAGTTAGTGTTGCAAACTGACGATCTAAAATCCTTTATAATCAGAGAACAAACTCAAGCAAAACACAATGCCCTTTTCATTTACTTCATAATTACAACTTGACTGCTGTAACATGTAGCATCTTTTGAAAAATCAATAAAGACTCCAGTTGAGCATTCCTGGTTCCATACCATAACCAAAGTCTCAAACATGGTACTACTTCTGTATGAAATAGTTTGAGCACTTTACATTTGTACATCAAAAAATGTTATTGCTTGTACTACAGGGCACAAATCTACTGCCCTTTGAAGCGGTGCTGAAACAGAGCAGCTCCCTAACATGAACCTGTACTGCATAAAGAGCTACATGCATTACATTTGTACCCTTCTGTTATATCTGGCATATTCTTACTGAGGAAAACTGCTTGTGCACACCCAACTTACCTAACCCTACTGCTTAGCAGTTTGGCTTCATTGAAAAATTTGCACATCATATCACAAGCTAAGCAGTAGTTTCAGTTTTGATATATGGTTTTAATGGTACTGACCAATTCATTATTTAATTCAACAATTATCAGGTCACGGGACACTATTTTTGCTGAGTGACTGAAGACAACTACTCTGCAAAGAACCTGCACTTACACAAATGCATGCCCCTGACTCCAGGGAGACACCAGTCAGGATGATGTGCCCAACGTTTCACAAGCACAAGTTTTGTGTTTTAAAGTTGCACAAACCTTACTCCATTTCTTCCCTCCCAGGCCTTCAATGCCATGGTCTTTCCTACATTGTGTGGGGCTTTTATTGATGCAATATTTAAAGCCATTATGAAAGCTGCATAGAAAGACATTCAAATGCTTTCAGGCTTTTCTCCTGGCTTCAGCCTGCTGGGAGTTCGTGGATGAGGATGTGAAGCAGAAGCCTCAGGGAGTCTGGGAGCAGTTGTAGTTTCAGGATGCAGATGTTCACACAAGGATGAAGAGTTCTAGCAGAGGTTGCAAGATAGGACATGATGGAAGGAAGCCCAGAGGGCTGGGAAGGGTTATGAAAGCTGTTTGGACAGACAAGAATTTCACCTATACAGAAGTTAAAATACTTAACACTTTAAATTTCATCATATTTCGGCCCTTTTTTCCCTTTCCCTGTTCACTTTTATTATAACCAGATCCTATCTTAAACCCTGCATCCCTTCAACTGTCAAAGGGAGAAGCCTGTCACCTATTTATATAAAAGGCACACCTTGCAGCAGGCATCATTGGCAACAAGGATTTACAACTCCCAGAAAACCAGTACTCCCCTGTAAAAACAAAATGAAACAGTGAACAAGGTGTTTCAATAGGTGTAACAAACTACCTTGGAGTCTGTGTTACACTTTGAACATTCAAAACACTAGCAATACCTCCCTAGTCCACACCTCTACATCTAAACAAAGCAAACCTACGTCTATTATTTATTCAGGTAATTCTTACCCTCTTCAAGTAAGATTTAGGTATTTGCTAATACTGAGACAATTTAAAGGTCTTCATCAATCTGTGGACTGATGAGCCACCAATCACTGTTGCTCCATCACAGGTAACAGAAGGCCTGAACAGAGACTTCAAACAACTTAAAGGCTTTAACATGCAAACAAGTTATCATGATTAAGCTGTGTACGTGCTCACCAGGGCATCCGAAGCAGCTTACTTCTCAAAGTGCTCCAGATAGTACACAGAACAGTTGACGCTTGGTGGTTTGTTCAGGTATCAAAGCCTTTACCTGCTACTGAGCAGGCGAGAATTGGCTTAGATTACTGGAATTAGATTACTGGAATTAAATACAGCTGTATATTCACTAGTAGGCAGTTAAAGACATTAGATCTAACAAGGATAAAGGCCATCCACCTTTGCTTTTATAAGCTATCAAAGTTTTCTAAATTCAGAGAAAACCAAATAACAAGCCTTTATTATTTAAAAATACAAAAGTAATAATAATAATAATAAAGTAATAGCCTTTACTTCTATTATTTTGGAGAATATAATATATCCGATGCCTTGTGCTAATGGGAATTACATATTCATGCCAAGGTGTGGGAATGCCCCTTTGTCTTCAGATAAAATACACTGCACATTTGTAACACAATTATTTGTCAAACTATGGCAAGATCGCAGGTAGATCAGATTTGTATCACCAAGCAATACAATATATTACTTATAAATCCATAACTACCATTCAATTAAATACTCGATTGCACTTGCATATTGTATATTCGCTTGTATATTCTCCCATTATAATTTTTTAAAGAAATGTGCTATGAAAGCTAAAAGCACTAAAATCTTGATATAACACTTTGTTGTGGTTTAAGCCCAGCCAGCAACCCAGAACCACGCAGCCACTTGCTCACTCTCCCCCACTGCTTCCTCCCCGGCTCCCGAAGGGATGGGAAGGAAAATAGAAAGAATGTAACTCCCATGGGTTGAGATAAGAGCAGTCCAGTAACTAAGGTATAACACAAACCACTGCTGCTACCACCAATAATAATAATGATAAGGGAAATAACAAGGGAAGAGAATACAACCGCTCACCACCTGCCGACCGATACCCAGCCCAAGCTGAGCAGTGATCTAACCCTTCCGGGTAACTGTCTCCAGTTTATATACTGGGCATGACGTGCTGTGTATGGAATACCCCTTTGGTTAGTTAGGGTCAGGTGTCCTGTCTCTGCTTCCTCCTGGCTTTCCTCCTCCCTGGCAGAGCATGAGACTCAGAAAGTCCTCGGTCAGAGTAAACATGACTTAGCAACAACCAAAATCATTGGTGTTAGCAGCATTATTCCCAGGCTGAAAGTCAAAAACACAGCACTGCACCAGCTACTAAGAAGGAGAAAAATGACTGCTACTGCTGAACCCAGGACACAGCTACATTAAAAGATTTTGTCTTTTCAAACACAGAAACACATAAAATGTGACTTTACCAATAACTTAGTAATTCCCAGTCCTCCACAAGATCCATATGCTTAATTAGATAACTGCTTAAAGTACTATGAGATTGCATTTTTAATTAAAAATCGCAACAAATACTCTTAAAACACTTTTAAATAATACTGTTTTAGAAGACTCATTCTTGTAATCATACTAAAATAATTGTGTCACACAGAATTAATTAGCAAACCTGCCCTCCAAGTGCAATTGCTAGTTGTTCAGTTTACAATGATTAACCTGTGGCAAACCTAGATCCTTTTCAGAGCTTATAATGCCTGCTGGTAGAGGGAATTCCCTCTCCAAAAATCTATGGTGGAAGCCCCAGGTCTTGAAATCCTCCACTGAACACCTACCATTTAACCCAAGAAACAGATCGCCAGTTGTACGCTAGATGCTTGGAAATGCCCTGTGGGGAGACAACTAAGGATACAACCATGTGTATGAACATTTGGAACTGGCCAGGGTTTTAAAGAAAGGGTACTGAGGAGGATACCAGCCTCAAACCATCTAACAGAAACAAGCAGCCAGAGGTAGGCTGATAGAGGCTAATGTCTGAGGAACTCTGATGAATGAACAAAGAAGTGGCAGCTGTATGCTCAGGGCAATGGCTGCTCTGTCACCTTGCTGGGGCTTTCACCTATGGCAGCATCAGACAGCTGCTCCCTGTTCACAGCCACACACTGTGATAAATGAAGATGGAGGAGATAACCCACGGTAACCTGCTCACTCAGGGCTAATCTGAATAGATGTAGTATAAAGGCGCGTGGGGTGGGAGAGCATCTGGTTCATTATTTGTTTAAGGACTATTCAGCATATATTAAAAAAGTAACAAGGGAAGTGGTAGATTACACATAAGCAAACATTAATGAGCAGGTGATAACAGAGACAGTAACTCATCTTTGGTCACTACAGGAACTAATGCCATTAAAGGAACTACTGAGGCACAGCCTTGAACAGGTTCAACCTCAACACTGTCACTGTGATAAGAAAGGGGAAATGTGATTATCATATGTATTATCGTATATTTGAGGCTGTTTGTGGAACTGTGTGAAACTTCCTATGGTACATGAGAAGCGGCTTGTGGAATTGCATTTATCTTTAGGGAAATTTAGAGGAGGGGCCTCCTGACGATAGTATCGCAGTGACAGCTTCCTTCACATTTGCTACTCCAAGCTATGTTAGAGGATGTGGTGGTACAGAGCACCTTAGATAAAGCTCATGGCGCACCAGTGTAGCCCTGCTGAAGAAGCAGTTAAAGGGTTTCCCTGTCAGTGATATGGTGAAAGCGAATGATACACAGGAATTAAGAGGTGGAAAAGCATTAAAGAAAGAAAATAATAAAAAAAGGGAAAAAAACCCCTCCAACAGAATAAGTATGGAGAGCAGAGGTGAAAACAGGATCCAGAAGCAGTTTGTGGACAGCAGCTCTTGAGAAACATGGCAGCAAGACAGGAGAGGTGGGACCAAAGGAAGAGCTGTGCACAGCAGAGTCTGGTGGTTTGTTACGGAAAGGGACAGGACAAAAGGAATACCTGAGCTGGATGAGGGAGAGAGCAGGGGGGCAGGAGGGACTGAATTAATGTTGGGAGTAACTAGCTGAGGAATTGTCATTAGAGCATCAGAAGGGACTTCTAAGAGGCAGATGACAGCTAAAGAACAGAGGCAATGAGTAAGAAATGAAAAGCAGGCTCCAAGCACAAGAGAGAACAATGTGAAAAGCTGGACAGACACAAAGGACAGAAGAGAAAAGTCAGATCGAGCCCTTTTTTTGCTGATTCACAAGCAAATGGGGAAAATCACAAAGAAGTCTATGAAGACAGTTAACTGGAAGCTAAAATGCCCACCAAACCCTCAGGCTGGCAGAGGCTGCAGCTGCAGAGAGGAAACCCTGAGGGCGCAGTGATGAGACAGTAAGCCTAACTTCTGGCAGCCAAAACCAAACAGTGCAGAAAGGGTACTAAGATACACAGGACAATGACTGGGCCCTGGTCTCAGGTTTAACTAAAATGAGGAACTGCTGGGCATGACATGAGAAACAGCTGAACTTAAAGAACAGAGTGAGAAGCTCAAAAACCTTGCCAAGGGCACAATGAGGAAGGGCTGGGTTTCAGGTATTTAGGAGGGGCAGTATGTAAGAGGTGGCTGGGCTTCAAAAAGGCTTGGAGGGAGTATTGTGTTGAGTCCTCTGGGGGAGTGAAATCTTGCAAGACACACAGGACTGAGGCATCACTGATACCATGTGAGGCTGAGATGGCTCAGGTGAGAGCACTGGGAATACCAGATTTGGTTATGCATCAGGTAGTGAACATCAAGCTGGAACAGTCAGTGAGTAGGAGATCCGCACCTGGAAAGACTCGGTGTCTGACCCAGTGCCTGGATAGGGGGCCCAGGGTTCAGTCATGGATGTTAAACAGACTTAGAGCCCACGCTGGTATTCAGGCAGCCTGCAGATATGCTTGTGAATATGAAGAGGATTACATCCCTTGACTTGGACAGAGAAGCCTCTCAGGTCTGAAAGGACATGGGACTGACGTTCAATAACCAGGAAAGAGGAACCCTGGATCCCAGAGTCCACTGGGTGGAGCGCCTCCCACAGCACCCTCAACGGGGAGAGCTTAAGAACTGGGCTAAAGATGTGATGCTTATAGTATCAGGAACAAAACAACTTTCACTAAAATGTCCTCTAGGTAGCAATGAAAAAAGGTAGACTTATGCAAGACCAGTCAAACTTTAGTTTTCCACAGTAAACTGAATTCCCTTAAAAATGGGACACGAGAGAGATGTGGAAGGAATAAGAATAACATGCTGTGCTCTGGCATGGTACACTCCAGCAGCATGGTATTAAAAAGCATTTGAGCCATAAAGACCTGGAGTAGGAAACCGTAACTGCCAGACTGCAGATGAAACTATCAAAGACACACTTCCAGAAGAAACCTCGTTTTAAAACACACTGGCAGATGCTGTAAGAAATGTTGATACGTAGCATAATTAAACTGAACAAATTGTACTGTGGGCAGTGATATGTTTATTAAAAACCACTTGGGGAAGGCTGCTGGAGGGAACTAACTAGAAAGCGACACAGTCCTGGATTAGAATGCAAAAGCACAGGCTTTCCTGCTTTTTCCTTTCTAATAAATAGAAAACAGCAAGACAGGAAAAAACGCTATTTAATTTTCCAATATCCAGTCTCCAAAGAAGTGACACACCTTCTCAGGGGCACATGCAAGTACAAGATGCTGCCAGAGTGACTAGTTTTGTAGAATTGAAACCTCTGAAAGAGTAAGGATTTTGCTCAGAGACAAGGAAATGGTAAATATTAGGGTGAGGCATTTCTTTGCCCACAGACAATGCGATTTACGGTATAAGATCTGTTTACCCTAAGCGACTGGGTTCTAAATTAATAATTTTGAAAAGGCTATTTCAGCAATTGGGTATTCTTGTCTTTGTTCAAGGGAAGAAGAAAGACGGGCTCTGTGCCTAATACAAACATGCTGAAGTCAGTCACGGTTAACATGACAGACAGCAGTTAAAAGCTGGTGGCACAATTTCAAGACTCCCAGCCAGCGTGTTGGCAGTCTTCTCCTTATGGAGACAGGGATAGCCTGGTACATGGATGTCTACAGGCTGAGGTGGAAGTGAGTTTAGCCTGGTACCTATTATTTTGATTTTCAGTAGTGACTTTTACACATTCTGTCACCATAGAGACTCCAAAGGATCTGTCAGGGGATGCAAAGTGAGTTTGGGAGTAAAGTTCACCAATCCTTTCAATGAGTGCTTGAGCTCAGTGATAGGAAAACTGCCCAAGCCTCTGAATTCCAATGAAACAAACTTTTTTTAGTGCTTGTGCTAGTGTCTGTACTACAGTGATCTGGAAAACACTCAGGGTAACCTCATCATCTCTCATACTCCACAGACCTATATACTGTTTCACACAGACTTCCACAGACTGAAGTGCACGTCCTTTACAACAGCTGAGCGGCACAGATTTGCCTCTGGGTGCAGTTACACCAGCGTGGAAGTGCCATAGACAGGTATGCCTTTTTCAAGGAGATGCTCATGTCAACACAGTGCAACACATGACTAAAGTAAATGCATAGCTTTAACTACTAGAATAAAATGATATTATTTTTCTGAACAGAAGCAGGGTACTACTATAGAAACAACACAAAGGTCACTTAAAGGACCACTCACTACCAAAGTCTGACAACTAGAAGGATAAACACAGAGTAAGTGCACTCTAACTCTATGTTTGAAATTGCCTCTTTGCATATGACTTCCTTCCATTGTGCCCTTCACACTATCAGCGACTTAAAAATTCAACATACTTTGACAGTAGAAGCTAAAAGCCAACTGAACTGAAAAAACCCAAACCCTCCTCTCTTAAACATAAAAACATTAACGTATTTTTATGTTCAGCTCAAACTGAGTCATTCCATAAAATTTCTGGTTACCAGTTCAGAGTAATAACTTGATTGTAGAATACTTCTTAAAACCAGACGTACTCATTATACAGACAACCTATACCTGGTGAGGCCTGCAGAGCAGCATCATGTCACTGGGTTTTCTCACTTCTTTCCATCTCTGCCTTCCCACAGTTGTAACCAAAGCTCTTGCTCCTGTCTCACAACGCCCGTGTTTCTCTCACGAGGATCAGTTCAGCCTGAGGATTTCTTGCAGTTCACCTATGGTGAGCTCTCCCTAAGCTGCTTCTAGAAGGGCACAGCCACACAGGCCTCTCAACAAGGGTGGAAACCTTGCTGCTTACGATGCCTGCCTTACTCCTGGCTGTCACCCCTATAGTCCATTTGCGCTCCTCACTGTACACTGCCTGCTTTTCTCCATCTCTGTGCATGCGTGTGCCGAGGCATGGATTTCTGTATAAGTCAAAAAGTCGCCCAAACTACATCCAGTGTCCCACCTCCCTGGCACACTGCCGGCACCTGCTCCCTCTTCAGCCCAACTTGCCGTTGAAGTCTCTTCCTGTCCCCACAGCTTCATGTGTCCAGCGCTAGACTTTGCTAAGAGAAAGAATAGCTCCAGCAGGACCACGAGAACGACTTGTAAACTCCACGAGGCAGGGACGTGGCTGCCCCTGGCTCCCCCGGCTCCGACGGGTCATCGGCGGAGCCCGCACCTCACCACGCTGGGCCCGGACGGCTCCCGGCTGTGTCACACGTATCCGCCGCTCCCTACTCCCGGTTCCCCGCCGAGTCGGCCCCGTCCCACTGCCCGAGCCGGGGCCGCAGAGCCACCGGGAGGAGGGGAGCGGGGGTCCCAGCCGTACACTCACCTCTCCGCCCCACGGTCCCTCCGGCCCCGCAGGACGCAGCCATGCTGCTGCCGGTCCCCCCGCCCCGGAGTGGGACGGCCTCCGGGAGCAGAGCTCCGCCCTGCCCCGCCCGGCGGGGAGCGCGGAGCCAGTCGGGGCTCGTAGTCTCTCTCCGGCCGCGGGCGACGAGGGGCGCGGCCGTACCGAGGCACTACGTTCCCCGGCGTGCAGCGGGACCGGGCTTATAAGTGGCTGGCGGCGAGCGCGCCCCAGCTAGTTAGTCCGCCAGCCCGACGGGGTGAACAATGCATTCGCCGCCGGGGCCGGGTAGCTGCGGCTAAAGCGCGGCGGGAGCAGCAGGCAGCGTGCGCGCTCCCGGCACCGCCGCTCCTAGCGCAGGGGTTGCCGCCGGGCGGGCGGGAAGCTGCCGCGAGCATGTGGATACCCACGGAGCACGAGAAGTACGGCGTGGGTGAGTGCGGGCAGTGAGCGGGGGACCGCGGTGCCTTAGGGAGCGCATCCCGCGGGGGAGCGGGTTCCCGCACTCCTCGCCGGAGCGGAGGCAGCGTCCCGCCCGTGCAAGCAGCGTCGGAAGTCCCGGCGGGACGGCCGGGGAGCGGTCTCTTGCCCAGCAGAGCCACAAAGGGCGGCCGCTGCCCGCGGATGGGGCCGGTCCCAGTGCCCCAGCTCTGAGGCAGGCGCTCGGCTTTCCCTCGCTGGCGCTGGGTGGGAAGGCTGGTGTTCCGCGGGGAACAAAGCAGCCTCGGCAGATATCGCTGGCAGCGGCGACCCGGCGGGGAACCGGTCACCGTCGGTGGCAGCGGCAGCCGGGGGTGAAGCGAGAGTGGGGCCGCGGGCATTGTTCGCGCGTAGGGGGTTTGTCGCTGCTTCAGTGGAAACAAGACAAAGTGTCGCTTGTGAGAGCCGCGCTTCCTTGCCTGTTTGTTGAACTCTGCGGGGCTGTGAAGCTCCTTGCTTTGACTTACTGAGTGGTCGGAGAGAGTCACTGTGATTTTTATTTATTATCTGTTTTGACACCGCTGATGAAAATCGTCAGCGCTCGGTGAGCGGCGGTGGCTCGTCCCGGACAATAGCCCTCTCTAACGCAAACGCAGCTGAACTGTTACATAGACCTACTAGCGTAGTAAGCGGCTTTCTCTGTGTTTACGTCGCATTTGAACGCGGCGTGGTGCCTGTCGCGAAAAAAGCCGGAGGAGCCGGGAGCCCTCCTTTGTGCTGGGGTGTGTGTGTTGGTGTGTGCCTGTGTCAGCGCCGGAGCCAGCCTCGCTGGAGCGGTGCCGCTCCGTCCCATTTGGAGTTGAGCCCAGGTGTTGCTGTCCCCCGAACGTTAAATTAAACAGATCATCAGTGGGATTTATTTTCCTGACTTCTTTATTTGCCAGGTCACAGCTGTGTTACGAGGTATTGATTAGTCCTGCCACCCGCCTTTCTTTACTAGGATGGGCAGAGGCTTAAAAATCACCCTGGGACTCCCTGGAATGGCATGCTGGATATTAACAGTCAAATATTTCACGCTGCAGCCCTCCTATCGGTATATTTGTTGCTTCTTTTTTTGTCATTATAATTTATTATTATTTTTGAGCTTAATATGCTGTTTCCCAATTGAAGCATTTTTCTGCCTAATTTATGAGCTAAAAATCACTATGAAGCATTTTTTTCTAATACTGAAAAGAAGCAGCCAAATGCTGTTCCCCTTATTTGAATAACTACCCCCTGGTCACTAAACAATTAAGTGATATTCCTTAAATAAGATTTTCTCTGTTCTGTGAATCCTCTCGGGTACTTGCACATGGTTCACTGTCCAGCTCTTCCTCACTTACCAAGGCTGTTGTCACTGAAACCTCATGCCTGCCAAAGAGATACAGTTGAGATTTCTCAATAGTGAGCTTTGCCTCAAACAGAAAATGCAGTTCACTACAAAGATCCTCTTTATTTGTGTAAATATAATATAGTCACAAAAAGATGCTTATTCTTATTTAAATTCATTCCATTGTTTTCTGTGATTTGGCTTCTAAAAGGCTATTCAAGTCAGTAACAAAAACCCACTGTTCAGTTTGGGTCCTCTGTACCCCTGGGGTGGGGGTGACAGCCTTGTTATATGACCATTGCAAAACGTTGAAATACTGACCTAAAGTAGTCTAATTTTTTGCTAGGACTGTGCTTTATGCTGTTTGCTCACTCACCTGCATGATGAGACCTGTCTGCAAAATCTTCACACCCAATTATTGTATAAGCTATTGTGCTCTAGAGCAGTGATAGGGGAGGCAGGAGAAAGAGTTGTGTATCGCTGTATAATTCTTTAAAATTCATGTAGAATGAATTTCACAGTTCAAACTTGCATTTAGCACCACAGACCTGCTTATGTATTTTCTTTTTAATGATGGGATTATTGTATTTCCAAATAGTTTTCTTTTTTAATACTGATGTGTTTATCTACCCTGGTAAAATGGGTACATTATAAAACCCCTTTGAGAATCCCGATTAGTTGTACCAAGCATATGTATCCTTTGTATAAAGAGCTCAGGGCTTGCATCAACATCAGACCTCATCTGCATTTTCAATCTGAGTTTTGCAGCACATGCTGTGTGCTGCACATTTCTACTGTGACATGCCAAAATGGATGAATAACCAGGCAACAGCCACCTGGTTGCACTGAAGGGTTGCTGGTAACCAGGTGGCTGTTGCTCACTTGCACAGCCTGACTGTTTCCCACTTTGAGGAGTGGTTAATATGAGTAACAATCTTCTCTTCAAATTTTTAAACTTCTGCCTGCTAGCCAGTGATGATGTCTAATTGCTTTCTGCTGAGCAGGTTGCTTTACTCTGAGTTCATTTACTACTAGACAGACATACTGCCAGTTCATTTCCTAGTAGATATACATCCTGCTGTAATGAAGAACATTATTATGCTTATATGGGACACCCTTTGTACTGCAGTTATGTGTTCTTATTTCTAAGGCTATCAATTTTGTCAGTTGTTGTATTATCTCTCAGGATGCTAAAGATGAAATACATATCAGAGTATTTCTGGTTCTGAGAAAGTTTGCTTTGTCTGGGTTTTGATACATCTATTTCCAGAACAGAAGGTTAAGCTTCTGTATTTCACTTTGAAATACCATGTTTTGAATCACACCTTTAGCTGCTGTGTCAAACTAGTGATGGAATTGCACAAAGGATTCAGTGGTCATTATATGGAGTGTTTAGCACAAAGTATGCTGATGTAGGGGTAGGAAAGGTAAGGTATTTCTTTTTGCTGTTAATAGTATCTTAATATAGTAAATTTCAAATGGAATTGACTTACATAAATGCTGTGTGCTTTGCTGTGTGGATTCAGAACCTAACAGAACAATATTGTTTAGAACAATAGCCAAACCCTTTGTTCAGATGAGACATTTAAGATTGCATGTATGTGGATGCTCTGCAGGTGGCAAATAGGCAAGTGTAGCTTTCAAAGGTTGGTGCGAACTGCAAGCTTCTCGCTGCAATAAATAGATAAATTGCAGGACTACATAAATATCTCCTAGCTGCTGTTTGGAGTGAAGATACAAGTTCTGTTAGATAATCTGTGTACACAGGATCAGTTTTTCCTTATTGTCTCGCCAGATCTGCATACTGCTGTATCATCTGATTTCTTTGATTTACCTGAATCTGTAAGAATGCAGTTAACGCTTTCTGCAATGTAGGTGGTTCCTCTTCTACTGAGCACAGAGCTTCTCACTGCTTCCTAGGAAGGCTTTTTTTTTTTTTTTTTTTTTTTGAATTAGGATGGAAAGATTAAGAAGAATAATTAAAACCAGTTGCTGAATGCATCATCTAATTTATAAGCAGGATGGTATTCCAGATCCTGAAGTTGTTCTGTACAGCAAAATATACCAGTTTAACTTATCTAAGTTTAAATAGTGCTTGGTATTTTTAGTGTGATGAAGCCATAAATCTGCCTTCCCAAGGGAGTGTGAAGTGTGGCCATCTCCTACAGCACATGACTTTGTGCTGTAAGCTCAAGTTTACAGGAGGAAAAAGATGGGGGTGAATTTGCTGATCACAGGAGCAGTACTGATTTGCACATAGACAAAAGCCAAATCAATTGGCCTGTGCCCTACTCTGAGTTGCAGCCAGCCTAGTCTTCCTGGCAGTCCTGTTGAAGGACAGCTGAGACATCTTCGCCTTCATTCTGCAATCACTATTTTGACTGCAAGTTAACTTTATTGTAAGTGTGCTTGGTTGGTTTAGCTCAACAACATCTCTGCTGATAACATGCAAGACTTCTAATACAGTGTCTTTTGTTTAGCACAAATACTTTATCAGCCTCTCTTGCATTCATCTTCAAATGAAGCGTTCAATCTTATTTCCTCTGTTCTCCTGTGTTGATCTTCCCTTACACTTCTATGTGGAATTCAGTTTGTATTTCTGTCTTGGACTAATATGGCCACTAATAATGAGCTATATTGAAAACTTCTGTCAAACTGCCTAAGTATCTGTTTAGGGGTGAGGCAAGGCCAAACATAGTGAATTTGTGGGCTCATATGGCTAAAGAACAGTTGGAAGATGATCTTAGTTTTATTGTTATAGCTCATAGCTCCTTGTGGGGCTGTGAGATTCCATGGGGCACTGAGGGTGAGGTTGGCAGGGTACCAGTGCTCCCTTCACTGGAGCCGTGGGAGCCCATTCTCATTTTATGGAAATACTCCCTGATTCCTAGCTATCTCAGATAGCAAAGACCCACACATTTTTCTGTATTAAGATTTTTGACATGTGATGCATTGTCATGGAGGCTCTTACGTAAGTTTAGGATGTCAGTCAGATAAGGATTATATTTTCCATTGTCTTTGATATAAGCAATGACTCTCAGTATCTTTCAAAAATGGAATGATCTCAACTCACAAGTTTTGGACAGCCCCCCCATCCCCAAACATTGACTATATTCTATTGGAGAGCAGAATAAGAAGGTTGAGGTTTTCAAGTCATTTTGGTCATAAGACTAGTTTTAACTTAGTCTTATAAGTGTTGATGAAGTGGTGAAATTGCCTTAAAATAAGACTAAAAAAAGTGGGGGTTTTTGCTATTTTTATTTTGTTGTTGTTGGTTTGGTTTTTTTTTTCTTTTTTCTAACAGCTGCCTCCCAAAACCAGTCTTTAGGATGGATGTGATATTTTGAATGTCTGTCATCTTCTAGGGGACAGCCCAGAGCTGGTTGGTTCATTAACAACTTTTTACATAGTGCCCTTCAGAGATCTCAACTTTCCTATTCACAACATATCTGGAAATACTGGGGAATATATTTGTCAAGGCTGATGTTATTTCAGTTAGCTGTATACTGATGACACTGGTGGTGTTCCTCTTTCACTGATTGAGGGCTTTTGCCACCATTCTCAGTGTTGGACTTGTGTGGCTACTAGCTGGGTCAGATTTAGTCCAAAGATGATGAAACAATGGTGAGTTAAGTAACAAAAGAAAAAGCATTCTCCCTTTCAGCATGGGGACCACGTCTTCACCTTCACTCCTTATGTTATCTAAGATGGGCTAATATAATCTGTGATTGCTTTTGGGAGTTTGGAGAGCATGTGATGGAGTCACTGACTTCTCTGTCAAGGAAGCTATAATTGGTTCTTTTACTCCTACCACAGAGAGATCAGTAACTTTTTGCACTGCTGCAAGAGTGTCTGTCTTTGACTCATCTCTTTGCTTCCCTAACTGGCACCACAGAAAGGAAACTTCAGAATAAAATAGGGTTTCACATTTACAGCGTGATTCAAGGTGAACATGTTCCAGAGTTTCCACTTCATTTCTGAGTGTAATTCCCCATGTAAGTTTTGGTCTATAAAGTTCTCCATAATTTGAGTCTCGGGATCAGGGAAAATCCTGAGGAGAGCACTTTGACTGCTTGGATCGTTTGTGACACTTGAGTGTATTCAGCAGCTGAGACAAGGCGCTTTCAGCAGAGTTTGCACCCCTGGGAGATGTGTTGCTTCATTTCTTCAGTTTTGAGAGACTTTGATGGCTGTGCGCGAGTGGTTTTTTTGGTGTTCTGTTTGCTTTCCTACTGGATTTGTATTTGCTTCTGTGGAGGTACAGGGGAACAAACTAGGTAATCCTTCAAAGTCTTTTCAAGCCTCTCTTTGTGGTTCTGCACACAGGGGTTGAAATATGAAGGTTTTTCTTCACTTTCAATCTGAAATTTCTTTTGTTACCGTGGTGTTTTATATTTTTTTTTTCCCATATAGCAGTACATCATCAAGGAATCTTTTTTTTTTGTTTTGCTTTTCCTCATTTTCTTGCTGTGTGTCCTTTTGTGAGAAGCTGACACAATGCCTTTGAGGTGACTGAACACTGTCTCCTTTGCAGTGATTCGGAAGCCAGGAGACTAACCAGGAAGGAGATGTGACTATTAAATAAAAAAGGGACATGTGTTTAATTTTGTTGAAAAGGTCTCAAACATTATGTAATAAAAAGGATTGATGTTATTTTGGGAGATGATCAATAGAAACATAGTTAAAATAGGTTTAGAAAGAGTTTCGAGAAATGTAATCTGTATTACTTTTTCAAAGCCAAGTCAGCCTTCTCTGTCACTTCTGAAGGATGTTTGCGAGCATGTTCTTTAAAATGCTGTTAATAAAGCACCTGCAACTTTTGTAGTCAGTGCTTAGCAACCTTTCTACTAGAAAGTAATTAGCACTGGAGTAGTTTTCCTCTTGAATGTATCATTATGTGCTTATGAAAACTTGCCATGACTGTCTCCTTTTCCTTTTATGAAATAGCTGCAATTATTTTGTCCTTTCGTTGTAGATGATGCTGTTCTTATCTTTGACCAATTAATCTATGTTCAAAACTGGACAGGAAAGCTTTATCAGGTAAAGCAGGAGAATCTTTTAGCGTGTGCTTTAGGCAATGCCTGCTTGTCATTCCTTGTGTGATGTTTGTTCCTTTTGCAGTAGCAGCACATTGACTCATGTTCAGTCGGGAACTGCTAATCAATCCTTCAGATCCTTTTCCGGAATACTGTTGTCTAGACAGTCATTCTCCCATCCTGTATTTGTCAGCTGATTATTTCTGCTTGTGTCCTTAGTGAATGGCACTTCTCTTCCATACTATCTCTACTGTTTGTCAGCCCTGCTGGCTCCCAAATTTCCTTTCTCTCCTCATTGTCTTGGAAGCACCTTGTTTCACAGCTTTGTTGTGTGAGATGCAATTTAGGAATTGTACTTGCTAACAGAAGTGGTGCTTGTTTGGAGAAGCAATGTATGATGAACAGCTAAAGACACTTGAATGACACAATGATTTGCCATTAGTTTGCCTTTGGAGTGCATTTTTTTTTTTTATCTTTAGATGACAAGAGGCTGAAGTGATAGCTGTTTCCTGTTTCTCTTCATAATGCATGTTTGTAGTTATTCAGAATGGATGCTTCCAGTTAAATAATCTGTAAACGATGTAACTTGTCAACTTTGCATTCTTGGGCACCTGAAATACTTAGTTTGAAAATAATGCTGATCTAACTTCCAGATGCTCAAGGCTGGATAGGAGAGCTGCAAGCAATGCAGCTCTGAAAGTTGCCTGTACTGTAGGGACAAAGAAAGAAGCTTGGATTTTGCAATCTAATGCATTGTGCTTGCTGGTTTTTGTTGTATTCTGTAAGAAAATAGCACAAAATCAAATCAGTTTTGCAGGATTAAAAAAACCCCAGAGTCCTATGGGATGAGGCACAAGAGTGCTCATGTGCTCTTGAAGGAGAGCTAATATAAGGGGGAAAAAAAGTATACTGATGCTGACTGCACCTTTCATTTCTTTCCAGTTAAGGAATCAAGTCAATTTTCTTTCCAGATTCACATGTGCTTATTTATCTACTTTGTTAGTATCAACAGCTGAAATTATTACAACTCAAAGTGGATAAAGCTGTTTACTCAAGTCTCTAGTACATAGTTTTGTTTTTTGATAGTTTGTGTAGAAAAGTGCAAATAGTAAATGAGGTAATAAACCCGAAAATGGGGTTGTTGGCAGAAGTCACAATGAAGTGTTTGAGGAATAACTTCAACTGATTTCAGTTTTGCTTTGTGTTACTCGATTTCAAGTGTGTGTATGTTCTTTGAGGGCTCTGGAAGCAGGTAGTGGCTGATGAGTTGCTTCAGTTCTTTCTGCAGCAGAGAATAAACGGAGTGCCCTCTCAAATCCATTGCTTGGGATTTCTTGATTTGATTTTTATTGTTGTTTGCACTTAACTTATGATTTCTGAATCTTTAGAAATGCAAAATGGGTTCTGGACTATAAAGGTGTCTACCGACAATTTTTTATGAGTAATTTGCATTGAGTGTATGGGAGTCTGCGTATGCTGTGAATGAGAGGTGAGCATCAGCTGCACAGTAGGGACTCTTCTGTAATAGAAGTTACTGATTTCTGTTTATTTTTAAAACAAAGCATTTGCTTTTACTGTCATAAGTCATTGACCACATATAATAGGGTAATGTTTCATCTTTTGAAGCTCTTTGAAATTACAGGTTGCAGTGCAAAAGGCAAATGATTACTCAGTGAAGCCTTGTTTTAACTTTCTCCAGACTAGTGTAGTGAAGTGAAGCATGTATAAGATGTTGGAGGGGTAGGAACCAGTACTTCTGATGCTTTGTTTTGTTATATAAGTTAAATACAAGTTAGCTGCAAAAATTATTTTTTCATTATTTGTTGTACTGTACAAACAGTAGTGGGTAACAGCTTGATTCTTCATCAAGCTATAGGTGTTGTAGGCATCTGATATGAGATCTTTGTAAAGTAGCATTCATGCTTTTATAGGTAATGATTCTTATAAAATGCAGAATACTATTTTTCTGAGGAAAAGTCCTGTATAGAGATGACTATTTGATTTTAAGTGGACTATCTTATTTTTGATGGGGGAAAAAGTAGCATTGGGAAACTTAAATGAACAACTGTGAGGCATACTCTGAAACTAAGTGGTATAGAAATGGGCTGTAAATCTTTTGTGGTTGTGGTAGTTTTTATATAGAATAAAGTTGGCTAGTATTTTTTACCTTGAAGGAAGATACCTCTTTCCTAGGCCACGTAGTTCGCTTCCTAACATCTGTACTGGGTCTGTTAGTACAGTGAGGACACAGAGCTTCACTTGCAGTTTCTACCTTTGCATGAAATTCAGAATTGCTCCTTCTGGTGTTCACATTGTCTTCTGTCTTGCTATGATAAAGAAAGAAGAAATCTGAGCATGTATTTTTGAAACAATTCAGTGGACAACAGCTGGCAGAGCTGCTGTGTTATTCATGGTTCGTAGTGGAAACTTCTTAAACATTCTTCACTTATCTGTCTCTTCCCTATTCCTCTACCTCCCCCCCTTCCTGCCCCCAGCTTCCTTCCTTTTTTCTGTCTCAAAAACTTCAGACAAAAAAGAGGAAATCCTAAGGTGGAAACCAGAAGATCCCTGTACTTCTGTTTCAGTGTAGGAGAGCACGTGTCAATTCTGTACAGGGTTCATTACTGGAGCTACACTTCTCTTCCTCTACCCACCCATATCAGAAAGAGTAGTTAATTATAACTCAAGCCAAAATCATTATTTCACAATATCCTTTCTTCCACTTGCAATAACAAGACCTGAAAGCTAGAATTCTTCTCACTGGGCCAGATGTAGTTCTGAGTGCTCAGCTGTGTTGAACAAATAGGCTTATTCCTATTGCTTGCCAGGTTAAACAGGTAAAGTAAGGGTAGGGATATCTGCCTGCACTTATTTTGCCATTATATTTGTCTTAGGAAAATATAGCAGTGATAATAGTATGCATCTGAAGCTACAGATTCTCCAGTTGGTTACCTAACTAGAAAGCTAAATTCAATAACTTCAGCTATTTGCCTTCTTTTTTTTTTTTTTTTTTTGCCAATCTGATTGGAAGACAAGACTTGTCTGTTGTCTTTTCTGCATACAAGTTAGGCTTTTTGTAATTTAATTATCCAGACTTTGACCAATATCTTTCCACCAATTCATTGAAAAGGGCGTAGTACAAAATGCTGAAAATAGGTAAAATATCAGAATAATATATATTTTTCCAGGAAAGTGAGTGCTCTTGCATTTGAGGCAACTGTTGGTTTTGGAGTTTAATCTTCTTTGAATAAGGGGAAACAGGTTCAAACTTAAACAGAGGAAGTTTAGATATAAGGAAGAAGTTCCTTACTGTGAGGGTGGTAAGCCACTAGAGCAGGTGGCCCAGGGAGGTTGTGAATGCTCCATTCCTAGCAGTATTCAAGGCCAGGTTGGACAAAGCCTTGGATGACATGGTCTAGTGTGAGGCGTCCCTGCCCGTGGCAGGGGGAGTTGGAACTGGATGATCTTAAGGTCTTTTCCAGCTGAAACCATTCTATAATTTTATGAATATGGTATTTGGAGATGTAGCATGGTAAACAGCATTCAGAGGAATCTGAGGTAATGGACTCCAGCTTCAGAGACAAGGTTATATGGAAGTCACTTATTCTATAGTAGTCACCTGCATAGTTATTTTTTTTTTTTTTTAAGCTGTCACTGGTTGCTTCTGAAAAACATTATTGGTTTAGGTTTTATTTATTTTTTTTGTCATATCAACAGTAGCTTTATCTCAACCTGAATACATTTATAATACACTTCGAGAAGAAGTATTTAGACCTTGTTCTCTTGATGAAAAGCCTTGGCTTCCTGGCAGCATGAGAGATGAGTGGTGTCAGCCTTGCTGCTGCTACCTGTCTTTTGTTCAGTGTTAGAGCACAGCCACTGCTTTTGTATCTTCAAGCTTGAATATGGTCATGCTCGTTTACATCCATATAATTGCCTGGGAAGCCTTGAAGACTGAAAATTGTCAGGTTTTAATGCATTTGCATGCAAAAGAAACTGTTTCTTTGACTTCTGCAAGGACTCAGTTCTACTGAATAGGCTGGGTTTTGAATAGAAGTGCCTGTAAAAATGTGTATTTCATAGGTATATTGAATAACACCAGTTTAAAGATGGCAGAGATAAATCACAGAGGTTAGTTGTTGTATTAAAGAGGAATGAATTGTGTGGTTCTTTTTTTTTCCCAATCATAAAAATGTAACCCAGTGAACAGAAGAAGTGCAACTGGACCAAGTGGAGAAATCAAATAAGTTTGTGATGATCTTACAAGGATCTGCTTGAACTTATAAGTATTGCCTTGAGCTCTCTCTGAGAGTTAACAGCATCATAATTGAGGAGTAGATTGTGCAGCTGACAGATCTGTGGTCTTTACCAGTGTGCTTTGCCTCTTTGTGGGTTCCTCAGCAAAATAATGGCCAAGTAGAAAGGGACTGGACTGAGGGGAGATCTTCCCTTTCAGAAGAAGCAGAGGTCTAAAATAAACTTATTTAGCTGGTGAGTGTTGAATGGTCTCTTTTAAGCTAACAAGTTAGAATCCTTTGGTTAATCTATGAGGTGGATTTATTGTTTGCAGAACTGTCATAACTTTTGTTTTTTTAATGACATCTAAAAATGCCACTTATGTTTTTACATACCTTATGCAAAACCTCAAAAGCACTCTGCAGACTACAAATAGCAGGTTTTATGTAAAAATATGGGGATTGTGTAGGATAGAAATATGCACAGCTACAGTACCATATGTTAAAGTAATTCAGGAAGCTCAAAATAACATATTGTCTCTTCAGTATGTGTGTGTGTGGAAACTTTGGCAGGGAGATTGTAATTGTCTGGGGACCAGCATTAGCATGGCCAGGCCAGCTCTGATGCTCACCCAGCCCTGGCCATGTGCTTCTTCCTGCTTGCTTGTAACAGCTTCTGTAATGAACAGTTGAGCTGATCTGGCTGGAAACTAATCGCTTCTTTTTGGCAGGGAGGGATTTCTACTGGATCAGCACCTCTAGCTGGGCTTCAGTGGTCTGCCAAAGCTTGTGTGCCAGCACGGGGGAGGCGAGGGAGAGTGCAGCTGGGAGCACAAAAGATGGCAGGACCCCAGCACTCTCCATGTGCCTTGCTCGAAGTGCACTGCAGCATGCTGGTGCTTCCTTGTGCTTTCCTGGTGCTGCCAAGCAGTGGGGATTCTCTGCTTTGAGCAGCACCTGGCTGCAGGGTGAGCTCACTGAGTGTGTCTGAAGGCACTGGCTACCCTGACCTATGAGAGGTGACTGGCTTGGTGTTGTGCAGTTGCTAGCCCTGGTGCAGATTAAGCTGCCTTGCTCAAACATCACATTAGATGAGGTGTAACGGACAGCTATAGCTTGATGAGAAATGTAGTTGGCCTGTCAAGAGTATATGGCTGCCTTCATGGGGCAGCAATAAATAATGATCTGAAGTAGGTGGTTTATTGTGTATCTTCTTGTCTAGCTCTCTTTGTTCTGGATTCATGAGTGTGCCCACTGTTAGCTCTAGGAAGTCTTGTACAAATTTTAAGCTACTCCTACTTGACAGTGCTGTTCTGATATGGTCTTAATTTGCTTAGATTAGCATGGCAAGTATGTTCTTTCCCATTCTAGAGGCTGCTCAGTAAGCAATTGCTTGTCCTTGCTATCTCAAACTTTATCTCTACATGCAACAAGTGGAACTGTCCAAGCTTGTATTTTGGACCCTAAGTTGGGATTGGTTCTTGTCAGCTCTCAGGAAGCTGCTGAAATAGTGTAAGTGCCACAAGATTAGAAACTAAAAATAAAGGTGCAGTTTCAGTTTCATGGATGTAAAACTTGTCTAATTTTGCCATGAAGCAAAACTTGGAAAAAGACAGAACAATGACAGAACTGAGAACTGGTAAATGTACAGCAGGAGTTCAGTGGGATGTAAGTAACAAATAAAGTAGAATGAGCATAGACGTAACGTTTCTAACATCCTTTTGAGGCTTGCATTTCACTGCTGCATCCAGAATTTAAACAGGTCAACGTGAGTCCTTTCAATGTGGTAATATGAGAAAGAAAAATAAAAGTTCTGCCTGATATAATCAAAATACATATTTTATAATGGTTGCATTTAATAATGAAGTTGATCTGAGGCTATTGAAGTTCTCATAATAATGGGAACTGCTGCTTCTCATAACATGATGGCTCTTGAACATTTCCATTGCCTTTTCAGCTGGGATAGTTCTGGGGATGGTTCTGAAGAAAAAGCCTTGGCATTTGTTCCTTCCAACTATCTCTGTTAGTCTTGTCCCGTTTTCTCTTTTGCTGTGGATGTCTCTGTGATAGCCTTCCTGGAAATTCTGTGGAGTGCCTGGGCATCCTGCACTGCCACTAATGTGTTCCCTGCTTCTGGCTCTTGTCCCTATCCCCCAGCTCCTCTGTCTGACTTCTGTTTGTCATTTTATTAGGCCCAGAAACTGGGATTCAAGCTTAGAAAAAGCAGTCTTCTGTTAATTATGCAACATTTGTCTTGTTCCAAAACACATAACAGGCATCTTCAGCACAGGAGGATTTGTTTGATTTGCCTGTGATCTATGGAGATACCAGACTTTTCAATGTCTGTTAAATGTGAAACAGCATCCTTACAACTTCTCTGGTATGGTAGCTGTAAAGCTAGGGGATTACATATATAATACTCATCATATGGGAGGCATTTTCTTCGTTGTCCTCACCCTTTTTAATTAGAGTAGTTGTGAACTGATTTCTACTGTGTTCAAAGCATTTGTTGATTTTTAAAACACACCCCCTGAGAGTGTGTGGTGGGTGTACAGAATGATGTACAGAAATGCATGAGAATAGGAACTGGAATGCGATGTGTAACCTGTGTGTATTTTTTCTAAGTTTCTTCAAGTTGGCTCGTGACACGCTTCAATTAGAGTGTTTTCAACCAGTTTTCACACAAGTTTTTCATTTTGTGTGTCCCTGCTGTTCAACCCTACCACAATGAACTGGGAGGTGAAGGAGGAAAAAAAAAAAAGAGCTGTCATATGTCTGGTAATCATTGGGCTGGCTCAGACCCAGGATTCTGTTTATGAAGAGTTCCATAGCATGATCTTACAATATGTAACTTGTCAGAAAATGTCAATATTTACTTTTTTCCCCCCTTTAAGTCTTGAATCCTTGAAGTACCTTTAAAACTGAAGGGGCAGATACTTGTTATCAGGCATTGGTATTTTGATTTGCAAAGGGAAGTGTTTTCTGGGTGTTGTAAGTGGATATCAAACCAATATAATGATAAAATGTATAAGTGGTTTGGAAGAGAATAGCTTGGTGTCTTCAGATCTATATTTAATAGGAAAGCTGATTGGGCAGGTCTGGCTTTTGTTCTCTCTTAGTTTTAAAGGTTGGATACTGGGTAATTCTTGTAATCCATCTTGTGCTTGGTTTTCTGCCTCTGCAGATGACTTGAGCTCCGGAAATGCATCAGTATGCAGTTCAGCCATAAAGTTCTTCGACTTTTTCCCAGTATTAGTTATTACATACTAGCTAAAAAGAAATTTGTGTTCTGTATGAATGTTGACTTAACGAATGTGTGAAGGCATTCCTGCAGCCTGTGGTATGTCACGCAGACTGCAGGGATGTGAGAGGAATGCTGCGGCTTCAGATGTCACACTGAAATACTGACACTAGTAGTGTAAAATGTTGCAGTACATAAACACTATGGCATACCTGATTTAAATACCTCAGATTCTCCAAGCTTAGAGGTGGAGCAGTATTTCATATAATTTGCTTTGTAATCTCATACCAAACTCTCTTCAAGTCAGCATTATACACTTGTGCATGTGTGGGTGAATAGCACTTGGCAGGCTTTCCTGGCACTTGGCTCTTCTAATGTCTCCTACAGTAATGACTTAAAACCAGAACTTCTACCCTTCCCCCTACTTAAATTACCCATGTGCTTCCAAGTAACACCATCCTTTTGGTACTTTCTGTACAACATTAGTTTCAGGCTAAATTAGTTTATTTTTCTGATAATATGAAAAGGAAATTGATCTGTACAGTTGCGTAGAGAGGCACACAAAGATTTCCCAGTTGTTTTGTGGTTCCTTATAAGCTGCTTTTATCTATAAACTGCTTGCTTTGTTACTATTGCAAAGGTGAATTGGTATAACTCCAGTAAGTGAACTGAAAACACTTGTTAAGTATGTATTTTACTTGTAACTTTTGGAGGGGCTTATTTGTGTATGTGAAAATAGGGAAGCTTTCACATTGCAGCATCTTCAGTTGAAAATGGAGAGGTCTGGACAACGTGCTTGAAGTTAGACTTAGAGGGTGCTCAGTACAGAATTTGGGATGATACTGGATGAGGGATTATAGAGTTTAAGATAAGGGACAGGCAGGGCACAGAGGTCATGTGGTTTTATCAGGTCACAAAGTGGGACTTGCAGAAGGGTTTGCTAGTGAGCTGACAGAAGGAAAAGCTGGTAATAAGGCATGGAGAGCGAGGAGAAGTAATGACTGTAGTGAAAGGCACAGAAATAAATCAAAGCATGAGAAGCTTTCTTCATGCTGCACTGATGGCCTCTTTGTGGCATCTGCTGCCTGTCTAGTCAGGAAGTTGTAATTAAGGTTTGCCGCAAAACTTGTGGAGTGAAGACTTGGGAGGGCAGATCTGGGCAGCTGTTTCTGGACAATGTACTGTCAGGGATTACGGTTTAGCAAGGATATATAACACTGCTTGTGCTACGAACTGGATCTTGCTAAAGCACGCTTCAGAAACATGACCATGTCAAAAATTTTGAATGCTTGATTTAGCTTGAATTCTCATATCTTAATTGTGCGGTTTTGGGTTAGGACCTCAGATTCGAGCTTTCTGTAATCAGTTTTATTTGAATTAGTTTGTAGGTTATGGGGATTTAGCTTGCTATGTAACAACTGAGAGATTCTTGAATGCTGCTAATGAGCTTTGGGCTAATCGAAGGTCCTTGTCCTGTGGTGCTAAGTAAGGGCATGCTGCTTTCTGAATGAGCTGTTCCTGAACATACAGTTTCTCACTTCCAGAAGGCTGCTTGAAAGGTTCTGGCTCAATATTTAATTGTGATCAAAGAAGAGTGCTTGAATTGAGAGCTGATGGGGTAATGATTTTCCTGTATTATGGGCTCTTGATACTGAGGTTCTTGTGCATTATCTAGGAATGGACAGTATTTAGTTGCATCTTGGACTCAGTCACTTGTGACCTACAGAGGCAGTGGCTGATGTTGAAAGATGGGGATGCTACAGGTCTTATCTGTAAGATGTCATTAATGCTGCTTCACCAGGGTGGTGGATTCTGTCAGTGTCCTGTTGCCTAAGGGAATCAAGTTTGAATTTCATATGTAAGTGAACTTTCAAATAGCAGATCCAATTTTGATTAAATGACATGTTTGCTTGGCTTTAAAAGAAATGCTTTGTTCACTGTATAATACATTAGCATTCCCTGTATTGTCTGTGCCACCTCATTTCACCTCAGTGAAATGTAGAGACTAGTACAACTTTGGTACAACTTCTGTACCAAGAAGCATAATTTGTTAAATAAAATGGAGAGCATGTATTTGTTCAGAAGCGTAGAAAGTGATGAATGAGTGTGGTTTTGTTGAACTAAGGTTGATTGCGCACTGCAGGACTTTTTTTGAGGTGTAGAGAGAGCCTTCTGGGGCTGCTGTCAGGCACTTTTATTTAGAAAACAGGATGAGTGTGTGAATACATATGTACTAGTACTGCTTAAAATACTGTCAGAAAGGGCTGTTGTGGAGAGTGATAGGAGTTGAACCTGGATTACCAAGAACTGTGTGCAGAAGTATGACATGCATATAATGCCTGTTTGGTGGCCTTTTTATTGATGAATAACAATGCATAGTATTAAAATGTTTTAACTGCTCTTCTACAGTCCACTTCTGTAATCTTACATATGCATTTGAAAGGGTTTTCTGTTTTCATATCACAAATGATTTAAGTTTTCAAGCAATGTAGCTGTGTGTGTTGTGAGAGACACTGCTGACCTTACAAAAGACCAAATTCAGGCCATTTGGCTACTGTCCAAGTGCTCTGCCAGCTTAGCTACTTGACCACCTGCTTCTGTTTTTCCATTCCCTTTGCAAATGTAGGTTTTATTCATTTTCTGGCATCTCAACATTGTGTTTCGTAAAAGAAATTAAATCTTGAGGGCAAGGCCTATGCTGTAGACTTCTCAGTGTCCTTTGTGATTCTTGTAGTCATTTGAATTTTCATTAACTATTCGAGCACGGGCTTGTTGGGAAAATGATGGCTTCTGCACTTCCACACTTGCTTTCCTAGGCCAGGCTCATACACTTCAGATTGTGAGACACAATGGCAGCTGTGTAGTTCTGCTCAGCCACTGTAGTTTTCCTGCTCTGCATAAGCTTGGTGATTATCTCCAGTGAGAAATATACAGGTAGCACTGGCATGCTATGGGGCGTAATGGTATTCCTTAAACTGTTAAAATATGCAGCTTAAGTTCTTTGTCTCTTCTCATATCTTTTCAACATGAAAATTAGGGAAAAAAGGAAATGTGGATTGTAAATCTGACTTGGAGGTGTAACAGTAAATGCTTCTGAGTATGAATCCCTTAACAGCCTAATGTGGTTAGAGTGCTGAAGGGGGAAGCCTCCAGTAATGAGTTATATTCTCACATCAACTACTGATCTGCTCACTGACTAGGTCAGAACTGCATGATCTCAGTGCATGGTTTGTAAAGCAGCATGCTGAAAAGCAGCCTGTTGCTGCTGACTGAGAGCCTGTGTACTTGTATCCTCTGACATAGCTGAGATAGTTCAGGAGTTACGTCTGTGGTGGTTGATGAAAGCTAAAGGAAAAAGGATTGGCTGTTGTGTGACTTCTTGCTGTGTTAAATGCTGCTATTCGTTTCTAAGGGTTCTGTCCCATTTTTGTCAACAGATACAACCATGATATTGTGATTTGGGTGCACATGGGTATTAAAGCACTAAATTTAAAATGGAAAAATCTTGAATTATGTCTGGTATCAATACAAATGCCAATGGATTGTTTTTATCTTGTACATTTTAAAATGTGTAAATCATGTGGACAAAAGAAGTTGTGTCTCTCCTGCTTATTTCTGTTGCTTCTGAAGACTGCCTTAGAGTAAGCCATACCTAGCTGAAACACACTGAATGTAGGAGGCCATGTCACACTTGCAGCTCATCCTAGAAGTATCCATGTTGCAGTGGGTGCTCATAGCATCAGATGTGTGGAGCCATGTTGCATCTCTGCAAATGCACAGTGGTACCATGCTGCTCAGCATGTATCTGTACCTGGCACTGCCATCCATATACACAAGTGTTGCTTAGTGTAACTGCCCATTATCTCATGGTGAAAGAGGGTCTTGGCTTTTAGCACCTGTTTTTGGACCACCTGCGTGTGCATTCCGTGTTCTCACACGCTTGGTCTTACCTGAGCGAATAAGATGGAATAGGAAGGTACTGCAGAAGCTGTGCAGATGGCTGAAGAATGCTCACTTTTATTTTGGTGACGGTTTCTATTGTATTCTGCAATGTGTGTAAGAAATGGCATCTTTCAAAAGGCATCTTGACTACTTGGACTGTCATCTGCTGGTTGTTTGGGTAGGAGAAGAAAGTAGGCTGAGCAGGCACTGGCTATGGGGTTGATCTAAATATAGTCAGCTATGCAGATACTTGCAACATTGGCTGGATGAGTGCGATGTTGTTAGCTGGCTCTATTGCTTGTTAGACAGATTAGTGACTTGGCAGTGCTGAAGTGGGAACTTTGGCCTGTGAGGCACAGTCTGTTAAGAGGGTTAAATGCTTACATGTTCCAGTATTTGAAAAAGTATCTGTTGTGTTGGGATCTGGCATCAGGATGTGGTTGTGCAGACTCGACTGAGATGTGCATGAGGCCTGCATGAGGTCCATGTAGGTATGGGGTTCAGAATTTTGCTGGATTGTTCCTATAGTGTCTGGAGGTCCCAAGGTTTCCTTCTGACATCCTAGAGGATTGTTATAAGGCTCCCAGTGGAGGGTGATATCATGGTGTAAGTTGTTAAGAAACTTAGCTTTCTCTATGCTATTGTGCTATGGGGGCTTCAGTAGAAACATTAAGAATTCTTTAAGAATAGCTTACTGGTTTGATAATTTATTTAACAGAAGTGGAATACTTGAGCTCCCACTCTTAAGCTTCCTACAGTAAATATTTATGCCCTTTTCTGATTTTCATCTATTGGGTACCGAAGATGTGCTTTAGAGGCAGCATTCCTTCACACATCTTTCTTTTCCTCCTCTGCTTTGTAAAAGAATCTACCACAGAAAAGCCCCTAACACAGGAGGGTAAATCTTTCTTTTAAAAAAGAACTCCTACAAAAAAGCACCACCAAAGAAATCTCCCAAAAACCACCCACAAAAGGTCCCTGATACAAAAATACGGCAGTCCAACTTCTACCAATTTGTGCCTAGTATTCTGCTTTCAGGATATGAAATAATGACATGAAACAGTGCACATGGAAACAGTTTTCATTGTAAAGCTGGTACTTGTGAGCATTCAGAGTTAGATGGGTGGAAAAGAAAGTTTGGCTTGGTGTCATCAGGGAAAGATTTCCAATGGTGTCCTGTTTATAAAGTTTCTCCTTCCCAAGTAGCAAAATACTGTATATTATAAAGATAAGTTATGAAAACATTACCTCTTTGGACCATTTTCTGTTAGTGTTCTGTGTAAATCACGTGCTGTCAGCTGCTTTTTAGTGTCAAATGGAGATTATTTTTTGTTCACAACAGCGTACAGACTGTCACCAAGTAGCAGATTGCTGTGTGCCAGCAATGCGCCACTGCAAGCTTTGTTGTAGTAGTATCTGGATTAAGATATCAAATAAGAGCTTTTCTTGATATATCTTAAAGAGAGACTTGTTAGAGCATCCAAGCTCTCCAGAGATTTATTCACTTTCCTTTTTAACTGGCTGTGTACTCATCATACCTGGGCTGCTGGGAAGAGTTTAAAAAGGCATCAAGAAAAAAATTAGTGTTTTGTTTCCAATTTGTAATTAGTCAACATAAAGCCCACTTGTGTGTGATTTGTTGTTTTTTTGTGGCTAAAACTTAAGCTTTTATTTCTCAAAATATATGCAGAAAACTGGATATTCTGTGATGTAATGCATAGTTTTGTCTCATTTCCTGTTAACCTTTTCAGTCTTAGGCATTTGGAGAAGAGATGCTGTTGATGTCAAAAGCAGTTAGGCGTAATAACAGCTAGGTTGAGAACTGACCATTTGTTTGCCCTACCTTGTTAGGATATTGAAAGAAGAAACAGCATCAATATTTTACTATTCTCCAGAGGCTGGCACTGGAGAAAGACTTGTTGTGGCTTAAAGGTTTGACAGTTGACTTTGTTATGCTGTGTTAAACATGATGTGAATGTGCTATATGTGAACTATTGATATTTTTTGTGTAGTCTGGGGAGAGTGGTCTTGGTTCTCAAGCTGTTGTGCTCAGTAGTCTTAAGTGCATGAATAAATCATCACTGCATTAGTTTCAATTGCATTGCAAAATTGTATTTGGTGTGCATGGCTTACAGTTTCTTTGGGGGTTATATTGGATTTGCCTGTCAAGGTTTTGGTAGTGGGGGAATTACAGGAGTGGCTTCTGTGAGAAGCTGCTGGAAGCTTCACCTGTGTCCAGTGGAGCCAATGCAGCCAGCTCTGAGACCCATCTCTGGCCAAAGCTGAGCCCTATTAGTGATGGTGGTAACTCCTTTGGAATAACAAAGTTAAATGCAGCTGGAAAGTGGAGTTAGAATCTGTGAGACAAGCAACCCTGCAGGCACCCAGGTCAGTGCAGAAGAAGGCGAGGAGGTGCTCTGGGCACCAGAGCAGAGATTGCCCTGCAGCCTGTGGTGCAGCCCATGGTGGAGCAGGTCTCCACCTGCAGCCCATGGAGGTCCACGGTGGAGCAGGGGGATGCTCCAAGGAGGCTGTGACCCCGTGGGAAGCCTGTGCTGGAGTAGGGTCCTTGCATGAGCTGTGGCCCCATGGAGAGGGGATCCTGTGCTGGTGCAGGTTTACTGCAGGACTGGGGACCCCTACTGGAGCAGTCTGTTCCTGAAGGGCTGCACCCATGGAAGGGACCCACACTGGAGAAGTTCATGGGGGACTGTCTGCTGTGGGAGGGATCCCATGCTGGAGTAGGGGAAGAGTGTGAGGAGTCCTTCCCTGGGGAGAAAGGAGCAAACAGACAACATGTGGTGAACTGACCATAACCCCCATTCCCTGTCCTCCTGCTCTGCATGCAGGGAGGAGGTAGAGAAAATTGGGAGTAAAGTGAAGCCTGGGAAGAAGTGTGTGTGTGGGAAGGTTTCTTTTAAGGTTTATTTTCATTTCTCGTTACCCTTCTCTGATTTGATTGGTAATAATTAAACAAATTTCCCCAAGCCAAGTGTGTTTTGCCCATGATGGTAACTGGTGAGTGATCTCTCAGTGTCCTTATCTTGATCCATAAGCCTTTCATTACATGTTTTCTCTCCTGTCTGGTTGAGGAGGGCAGTGATAAAGCAGTTTTGGTGGTCACCTTGTGTCCAGCCAGGGTCAGGCTGTCACAGTAAGGAATGAAGGCTGAAGGGAGGTATCTGAAAGTACTTGCTGTGAGAAAAGGAAATAGTGCTGTCAAATTTCTTTTGGGTCATTATTTAAGCATTTTTTTAATGTTTGGAACCAGAAAGGCCTTGTTATCAAAAACAGACTTAATGACAGACAGGTCTGATGTATGAAAACAAAACCAAACTCTGATTATCCATTCCTGTCAACTAGACTAGAAGCTTGTCAGGTGTTGGGAGAGGAGGAAGCAGAAGGGAAGGGGAAATGGACAAGGTACAACTGGAGTTTCTTCAAAGACATCCAGTTTTGCTGAGGTATTTCTGAAATGTGCTTATTTTTGGTTGGTTTCTGCTTGATATGAGGATTTTGGTAGTATCTGTAATGCAGGATTGGGATTAATATTTCAGCAAGACCAGAATATTTTTTTCTGAGAACAATACTTTGGTTTATTTCTACATTTGCAACAGTAAGTCTAGGAAGCTTACTTTTTTTGGCTCTAGCACATACTTTCTGTAGAAACAGCTGCTTTTATAAGATTGATATAAAATTAATCTTAGATTTGCCTTATTTGTCTTAGGTATTATTTCTTTAAATTGATCGTCTTTCCTCATGTTTATTAGTGTCACCACTATCCTGTGTTTCAGATAGTACAGTGATTCTGTGTTAGTCAGTGTTTATATGGGCAACCTATTAACTGTCTCAGTTTGCTTGAGAACTAGATATGTTCCCTACCATCACAAGAAAACAAAAGCAGTGTTGGTTTTTGGCAACACTTGACAATTATTTCTTATACTTGACAGTTAGTTCTGAGGGTGATGTATCAAATAAAAGGAGACCTTGAAGTCCACAATGCTTCAAGTTCAGGTGTTTTTCCTCTATTGAAATGTCCTCATTAGCTACATCCATGGCTTGTTCTATGCTGCACAAAGTTTGGGGACGCAATGTGGTGACAGACTGGAGGAAAAAAGTGGTGGAATAACCTCAACTTGGTAAGATGAAGCCAGAAAGCAGGTGTTTAGGAGTGGGAGCTTGGAACTGTCAAGGGAAGTATTTGGGAGAGGAGACCTTGGAGGTGATAGAAGGAGGATTTGTGAAGAAGGGGTACAGGAGAGCTCTCTGCTTTTGGCAGTTTTAAGTGTCTGTTTAAGCCTGTGAATGTGGGATGATAAATGAATTGGGAATGTCACCTGTTGTCTATGTCTTAGCCACAGCTGCTCTGTTAGCTGTCTCAAAGTACTGGGCAGTGGAGAGGAGATGTTACTTCTTCCTTTTCACAGGGAGAAGTAACATCCACTCTCTCCAGCTGCCACTGCCAGACTGAGAATGCAGGTGCCCTGCTTTGTTCTCTGTGCAGGCACTTTGTGTACTGCTGATGTCCTCGGCTGCTATTGCCCTTTGCAGCCTAAGGTGAGCAGGTGTGCTCAGCCCTTCTAGAACCTCTTCTGCAGTTAATCCCCAACTAATGTCCATGTTCCAGCTCTCCTCTTCCAGTTTTTGTGTGCCTCACAGTAGATTGCTGCAGAGACAGTTAGTGAAGAGAAGTCAGCAGGGTTGATTTGGGGAAGTCAAAGCTTGGAGCTGTGAAAGTGGAAGCATCTCGAACAGGAGCTGCAGGAGGGGAAGTGAAAACAGACTGGTGATTAAGAGGCTCCTCGTGCTAACTTGTTTGGGTTGGTTTTTTTTGTTGCCCTCAGCACTGGTTTGTGTACAAGAGCTCACATGTGCCTGTCTTCCCTCAGGCCCATCTCAGTACCTGCTTGGAAGGGGATGGAAAGCAGTTGCAAAGTCAGTTCTTCCTAATACTTGCTTGTACCAAGAAAAGCATTTGAAGCAGCTTTTGATTCAATGAGCGTGGGGAAGGCTTCAGATTCTTAACTCAAATATAGCATGTTCATGTAGATTTCCTGGAGGACATCATTAGCACTGGCTTAAAAACTGTCATCAAATATATTTGATATCTAGCATGCTTGAGTCCTGAGGACTTTAGGTTTTACCCTAACAGAAACAATGGTCTCTATTGTGGTCTAGAGATGTCTACCCTCATGCATACCCAACTTGTATACCTTAAACTGACAACATGTTTTCATAGAATCACAGAATGATTTGGGTTGGAATCATCTAGTTCCAACCCCGCAGCCATGGACAGAGACACTTCACACTAAACCATGTCACCCAAGGCTCTGTCCAACCTGGCCTTGGACACTGCCAGGGATGGAGCATTCGCACCTTCCTTGGGCATCCCATTCCGGTGCCTCACCACCCTTACAGTAAAGAACTTCCTCCTTATATCCAATCTAAACTTCCCGTATTTAAGTTTTAACCCGTTACCCCTTGTCCTATCACTACAGTCCCTAATGAAGAGTCTGTCCCCAGCATCCTTGTAGCCCCCCTTCAGATACTGGAAGGCTGCTATGAGGTCTCCACGCAGCCTTCTCTTCTCCAGGCTGAACAGCCCCAACTTTCTCAGCCTGTCTCCATACGGGAGGTGCTCCAGTACCCTGATCATCCCTGTGGCCCTGTGGTCTCATGAGAGCAGAGTAGAGGGGCAAGATCACCTCCTTTGACCTGCTGGTCACTCTGCTTTTGATGCAGCCCAGGATACGGTTTGTGTCATGCAGGATGGATGTTGGAAGATTATTCTACTGGTGTATGTGGAAACTTAGTAGGTTAGTGCAGTGGCCAAGCCTCATAGCAGTCTGGCACTTGAGGGATCTAGGCTTACCATGGGCCATCTCACTCTGGCAAGAAGTGGCCACCTTTCCGTGTTTCATGTAATGCAAAACACTGTTACAATTTTCAGCTAGTCTAAATGAGTTTGGAAGTGGACATACTGGAGTGAAGTTTGTTCTTAATTAACGATTTTTGAATCTGAAGTGATAATGAGTGAAGGTACTTAACCTAAAACATGGAAAAAGAACTTGGGTTTTTAATGTAAACCCCAAGACATGCTACTTTATTTAAAAAGAAAAAACCCAACACAACAAACAAAATACTCTTCATATTTATTTTTAATAATGCATAGAAATAAGTGTATGCTAAAAATTGGATCTTTTGGAAAAGTTTTACTAGTGTTACTTCAAGTAGATGAAATACTTCAAGTATTTTAATAAGTCATTTTAATAGTGGTATAATTTATGATTGGCAGCTTCTCTGGTAATTAGCAAACAATTTCTTTCTGCATAAATTGCTTTTCTGATATTAATGAATGTAACATTAATTGAAACCACTTTAACTTATGAAAGTAGGCTTGTGAAAAGAAATAATTACGGAGAGCGGCCAAGGCTCAGGAAAATACTATGGCTTCTCAGTTAATTTTAATGACTGCTTCTGAAACTCCTGGAAAAGAGCTTTGAGGTTTATTTTAAAATTAAACTGTGCCTGCATTTCGCCACGCACAGAATAAACTGCTATGTGCTAGTTCTCAGTTGTAGTGATTTGTTTTGTTCCAATGGGTCTAGCATTTCTTGCTGTGTCAGTGTACAGATAGTACTGTCATTTCTCTTGTACTGGACTTGTTTGCGCCTATGATGATTCAAGTAATCGACAAAATAAAGTGGAGTCTTTGTATTTGAGAAAGAGGAACTCTGGTATAGATCAGCTCTGTTAGAGAATTTCTTTGTTTGGGTTTATTAATCTGTGGCACTATTTCTGTAAGATATGAGGGAGCCTTTATCTCAGGGAGGAATAAATGTCAGTCTCTGTGTTTCTGGTTTTGGTTTGGGTGGTTTTTTGTTTTTATACATTCTTTGCAGAGAACAGTTGTTCTCTTAGAGTAGACAGTGCTTAATGTAGTGATCCATAACTCTTCTTCATGAAGCATGGAAGCTGTTCTGACTTTTTGAGCTACTCTAAAGGAAAGTGGCATACTTTCTTTTCTAGAACTTATCCCAGCAAATATATAGGATAACCTTTAAAGAAATATTACTGTCTTTTTTTTTTTTTTCCCCCCCATCACTTTCCACTAAGAAGTGCACACATAGGTTAGACTTCAGTGGACTCTTAATTTTCTTTCCTTTACTACAGGCCATATAAAGCTTTATGTTCAGTGACTATTGATAAGCATTACATTATGTAAGGTTGTTAAAACATGCACTTAAAATGCCTTGCCTGACAACATCTTTTTCTTCCTGCAAGTTTTCATTGCAGTCCCTTCGTCATCTTTGTGACCTTTTCCTGGACTGGAGTCTTTCCAGTATGCCCATGTGCCTTTCACTGGGGAGCCCAGAACTGGATATAGTTCTGTGTTCCAGCTGGCTCACAGACCTTCCCAGTGCTGAGTAGGGAAGGATCAACACCCTCAACCTGCTGGCAATTATTTTAGTGCAGCCCAGGATACCAGTCTTACAGGGAGACAGTGTCAAACGTGTTACTGAAGTTCAGGTAGACACTACCCACTGCTCTTCCTTTGTTTGCCAGGCCAGTTATTTCACTGTAGAAAGGTATTGTGTAGGTATGTGTTTGTACAGATGTACAGTTGTTACTTGTACGTATTGAAGTGCTGCTCTGACCAGGTTTGCTTCAAAGTCTGTGCTATTTAGACCATATCTATCTTCCTAGGCTGCCACACTTGAAGGCTCTGAACTCTTCTGTTTGAGATAAATGACTAATGCTATGCTAATTGAAAATGAATATGTCTTATTCATTGTGGAATGCCTTAATGATATATTTCAAGCTGAACTTTTAAGCTCTGGAACTTCTCTGGAGAGACTTTATAGCAGCCTTCTAGTACCTGAAGGGGGCCTACAAGAAATGGGAGAGGGCAAATAATACACTGTTAATACAGTAAAGAAGCTCTGCTTTGTAGCATCAGATGCAGAAGGGAACAATGATTTTTCCATAACAATGGTTTCTTTAGTTTGTTCATGTCGCAGGGGAGGGAATATCTCTTTGTCCTTACCATAATGTCCTCAGGAGGCGCCGCAGCCCAGGAGCCACAGTGTAGAAGATTCAATGGGACAGTTGCTTTCTTCAGCTCTGTTTTAGCTGATTATTTGCTCTCAGGAATGCCCTGACCAAGTTGCTCCTTCTGGTGTCCTTACATCTGTGCTGGCTGAGGGGTGAAGAGGAGCATGACTTCTAAATATTCACTCCCAGAGCTCCTAAAGGACAGGTTGGAAGAAAAGACATGGGCAGGATCCTGTTGGACATCATTGTAGCTGAAACAGGCCCAGGAAGGAAAGGGATTGGTGTGCATGTATCTTAGTGTTTGTTCAATATTTAACAGTCAGGTTTTTGAATAGTTTGAAACACTTCCCCTTTACAAAAAGAAAATGTTCGTACAGGACTGATTTTGGGGAGATACAGTTGCTCTGGTGTTCCTGATAACTGTAGACCAAGTACAGAATCAGATAATGATTAATATTTAAACCTCAAAGTCTTCATCACAGGCTTGTTTGAATATTTGGGGCAAAAACTCTAGTTACCAAATAAATTTCTTTAGGGATTAAAAAATATATTGTAAGGGCTTCAGCTGTGGGATTTGCATTGTTCATTTATGTCCTTTAATTACTTCTGATTGTGGTCAGCCGCACATTTCTTGCAGTATAGTTTTAGCCATAGTAATTATGCAATAATATACTGGGTCTGGGGTGGTAATAAGGAAACTCTGTTCTATTTCTTTCTGTTCTTCACTTTTATTTTGACATGCAGCAAATCACCAAACCTGTTTGTAGTCTCATTTGTTAATACTAGGAAAATAATTATGTTCTTCTATTTGTGAAGTATTTGAAGGCACTTCAGACAACCAATGTGTAGTGTATGTATATTTTACTACTTCAAAATAATTAAATATCTATCTCTATTAAAGTTCAGAGAAGAGTAATAAACTCTAATTTGTATTTTTTTTGTGCAAAAAGGTGTTTGAATTGCATGATGTCATTGTTGATAAAGCGTAAATAACATGTGGAACAAAGCTTTGAAATGTAATTTTGTATTGAGGTAGCTGTGCTTGCTAAGCAATCAAAATAATAAGCAGTGTTTGGTACCTGTTAGTTCTGCTCTTTTCCATTTTTACAATATAGAAGTAAAAAAGGTTTATGCTGGTATTCGGTTTAACTGTATGTGCTAATATCCATGGTGTGCTCTGGTTGTTTTTTGTAATAGCAGGAAAGAACAAACTTCCAAGAAAAAAATGTGATATCTTATTAGCTGATTATCATAATTAATCAAAAATTAAATTAGATTTGGTAAAATATATTGTGTTACCAAGATCAGTTGTAATTCTTTGCAGATGAAATGGTAAAGTGAAGGGTTTTTCTGTTTTTATTAGAGTATAAGATACTTGGGCATAATGGAAGAAGTGAAAAAGAGTGAATAACTTTCAGTACAGACCTGCTTTAAATATAGTTCAGTTGCTCCCATGTAAAGTTCTGATTTCACTTTTGCTCAGAAGAAATTGAATTATTTTGGTCAGAACGACAGGAGGAGATTTCTTGTGATGCCACAGAGCTTGGCCTACAGAGAGGAGCTGTCATCTGTCAGAAGTACTTACAGAGAGCGCAGATCACTGCATAAAATAATCCATATTAATGTTTACCTAGGGAGTCTATAATATGAAATGATTGCCATGAGGAGACCCCAGCTGTATGTTAATAACAAGAAGTCATTGTATTTACATGGTAATTGTTTGGCCTTTTTTTTTTTTTCTAAAGGCATACTTTGAAGTAGCAGAGTTAATTGGGGTCAACCTCTTGGCTGCTCTATACAGGCACTCTTCCATTAACTTGAGCTTCTCCTCTAGTAAACCTATCCTTGATGATAAAAATTTATGGCCCTAATGCTTTCCATTTTTTAAAAGGATTAAGCACAGACATTGATGCTTCTCTGCATAGAGCTGGGGATTTTCTTCCTTATTCAAAGCTGTTTGATCAATGTTTGATGATGGGATTCTTAATGTGGCTGCTTACATCACAGGGAAAACCCAATTAAATTTATTAGCTGAACGTATTCTGCCTGACCTAGTCACAGAGTCTTCACTGCCAAAGTCTAATCTTTGTTTTTTTTGTGTGGTACTCTTAAATGTGAGGAAGAAGTAGATCATTTTCTCACAGTACAATAGCTTTTTCTTCTCTGCTTTTTTCTGAGTCCTCCACAAGAAGTAGAGTTGGGCCTCTGAACTTGATCTAACAGTGTCTGTGATTTGGCTGAAAGACAGATCTATACCTCTGCTCATGGTGGAAGAAGGTTGAGCAATACTTGCTTTCCTTGGTTCCACTAAGGCAAAATGCCTATATCAGCAAAAAGCTTGAGGGTTCTTGGTGAAGTCCAGTTGAACAGTGACTGAATGCTTATTCACATTGAAACAAACACATTTTATGCAGACTATGAAATCAGGCACTTGTCTGAAGAAAGCAAGGAGGGAGAGGAGAATAGTTCATAGCTATTGTATAATGTGCTATTAAATGTTTAAAAAAATTCACTAGATAAAAGTATCGGCATGTGCAGGTTATAAATATGCAGATCAAAGATGTATCTCTGCTGTCTAAGCTGGTGTCTGCCAGGAAAAGCAGAATGAAATAGAGGATGGAATAAGATACTATTTTAAATACTATGTAACTTCAGGTGATGATACATAAACTGTCTAGCAAGCTTCCCCTGGTTTTTATTATACCTGGCTTTATTCTTTGAACAGAGGGATTCTTGAGTCATGGTTGTGTAATACCTTGGGAAAAAAAGTCAAAGGTTTTGACTGAACTTAAATAGACTGATACTTGGACTACACGTGTCTGAAATAAAGCAGCAATAATAAAGTGATAAGAACAATAAAGGAAGCCTTACAATTATATTTACCTTTAGTTGATTGCATTGGATCTGTTGTCCTCTTTGTAACATCAAACAGTGCCCAGTGGTGATAATGAGTTGAGCATGGATATGAAGGGAAATATTGCCCCTTGGTGATTTTGAAGAATTGCTGTGGCAGATGTTGTTCTTGGAAGGAAGAAATTTTCAGGCTTTATCACTGAGTGGTTTCTAGGACATTAAGTAAGAATGAAGAAAACACTGACTCTTTTGCCATGTCATAATCCAAAGAAAAACACTCTCAAGAACAGAAGAAAATACTACAAGGAAAGGCTTAAAATACCTGATTTCATTTGAGCTATATGAATTGGGATACATGTTTTCAAAAGCTGCAAAACTTAATTAAAAAAAAAAAGAAAGTGACTTAGCAGACAAGAGCTCTTCAAAAATAACACACCTCATCCACTGATTTGTTTTATACTTTGTTTCTATACTACTTTCCTGGGTGAAACTTCACTCTGTTTCCTTCCCATTAAGCTTAAGTTGAAGCTCAATATTTTTCAACTGTATACATCATTAAGCAGCCACTTAGCATACAACTATGTTAAATTAGGTTTACTTTTGCAATTGCACATTCTGCACACAAGGAAAAACAAAACCCAAAGACTATAAACAGAATCAGAAAGCTTAGACAGACTATGTAAAGCTTGTTGCCATCTCAAATACACCAGTATTTTACTTTTTCCTGGATTAGAGGGGGAAAAAAAAAAGACCCACAAGGAAAAAAACTACAACAAAATGGCTATATTTTAAAGTTGGAACTATTATTCCAGGAAGGGAATTGCTAAATGCTTTAAATTGTTGGTAACAACTCACAGAAGTTGGGCAGTTGCATATCCCAACTCTATCCAATTACTGTGGCTACTCCTTTACCTTTCCTGGAGGAATTGAGCTTGTTTCTGCCTTTTCTGAGCTGTGACCAAGCTTAGTAGGAAGTGTGTTGACCACTCAAGTCTTGATTTAATGTACAGCATAAGAAAGTAATCATAAAAAGGCTTAGATGCAGGAACAAATCACATGGAGAAACATACTACTAAGGACAAGTTGTATGTAGGACTTCAGGGTATTGGAGATGAAGCAGACCATTTCATAGAAGGGCCTCTTTTTATTGATTAGGAAGGAAGTCTGACTTACTGCTGGTGAGACAGATTTCATTCCATATGTCTTAGGAAAAATATAAAATGCCAAAATCCAGCCTCCAGTCATACAAGTGACATCCTGCTGTGCCTTTCTTTGCATGTTTGAGCAGTAGCACGTCCACACTGCTTCTGTGTTTTGCACAGAGCAAGGTGGAATAGGCCAGATGTGGAGCTGGTGGGTAGTAGTGTGTGAACTTTCAGTTGTGCTTCCTCCTGTAATTTAAGGTTTAGGGGCCCTACTATCCTCTTCAGTGATCCTTAATTCCAGTATTTCTATGCAGAGGTATTAAAATGCTCTAAATAAAAATATATTTAAAGAAATTTCTTTCTCCTGCAAACAAGCTAGAGAATTTCAGGTTCCCCAAACAACAGTGGCCAGCTCTTTTGGAGACATTATTGCTCTAATTTTCTACCAGCTGTGGCAAGCTGAGCAAATTCAGACTCTGACTTCTGCAATAATAAGAGACATTCTCCATGACATTTCCTAAGATGGCAAATTCTCTGAATGATTAGGTGACCTGGGAGCTGTATGGCTGTTTATGCTGTAGAAATGGCAGAACAATGAGGATGAAACTTTTTGAGTGAAAACAGACTTTTCTCTTTACTTCCTCTGCAGTTTTTCCTGAGTATCTGTTTTTGAATCCAGCTCTTCCAGTGTGCCTTATTTTTCATGACATTGAGCATGTTCAGTGTTTTTAAAAACAAACATAAAAAACCTCTTTGCAAGGTGACAAAGACCAAGCCAGGCAATAAAAAAGTGAGGTATGAACTCTATGGAATGGATAGCTGGTATTATTCATGGTGTGTGGGGAGATAGGAAATGAGAAACTGGCTTATGAATTCTGATAGGATGTATAACCATGACAACAGTGGCTAATACACACTGGACTGCAGTATAATGTATGGTAAAATGTTTTCTGGGGGTTTACTTCAAATTTTGCCAGTGAACACTGAATTGCCCTACTTCAAATACGTAAGGCTGGATTTTATGAGAATAACTACTTAAAATTTAATGTAATGTATAATAAATTAATCTTAGCACATAACTCTCCCAAAGTACTTTTTTAGCAGTGCTTTTTTCTCAGTTGAATTTTTCAATTGTTCAGTTTATTGTTTGATACAAGGAGCTTATCTTGACCATTTGCAACAACCCCTTCCTATTAACACCCTGCAGGTAAGTAAAGCAGGAAGTTAATAGGATCTCTGAGTTTTAAGTTCTTGGTAAGAACTCCTTTGTGTGCTGTTCCTGGACTAAGGGTTTTGCTATTGGAATAGCATTAAGTTGCTTTAAATCAACCAGAAATGGGAAAAATGAAGCAGGATTTCAGGAAATTAATCACCCACCAGTGTTTTGTGTTAGTGTTTCACTTCTACATGTAAACAAGTAGGAAACACTGAATGCTTGCATTTGTGTCTAAAACATTAAGAGTACAAGGCTGAAAGCTTAGGAGTGACTTCTACAACTCTGTTCATTCTGTGGTTCTTAGCTTTCCTGAAGGTTCAAAAGATTGAATTAAACTACATTGCAAGTTGGATTGCCATACCTACATATTGGGTTTAATGTATGTTTTCTAAATGAAGATAAATGGAATGCCAGTTACTGGTTTTGGTTGTTGGTACCTAACCACCCCAGCCATCACCCCAATATAATAGTCTGTAATTAGATGCTTATTATAACTTTTTCTTTCACAATAGCCACAATTTTCTACCTTGTGAGCTGACAAGAAATGGAAATTGAAAACTTAAGGTAGGATACATATGTGACAAAGTTCTGCATTACTGATGATACTATTAATGACTGTAAATGGGGCTGGGATAGAACTACCAGTATTTTGGCCATCCTTAAAAGCAAATGAGCTTTTTTGGTTTTTTTTTTTGTACACAACAAAATTGTTAAATGGAGAATTATCTCTTACAGATGGATCATGTGGCCTTTCTGATAAGAATGTGGAAACAACATTTTTAATTGGAGGAGTGATTCATTTCCAGGAGGCCAGGGTCTGTTTCAGTGGGAGGTGTGAAAACTGCTTCTTGGGAACCACAGAACCTGCCAATGGAGAAGGGCTTTTCTCCATTACAGGGTAGTGGAGATCACCGAAAGCCAGTGAAATTCTGCCCTTTCAAAATAGTTCATATTTAAAATATTGACTTCTAATTGTGTTGTGTACCCTTGCAAATACCTGTTTTTTTTTTTTTCTTTTCCCCTGGTGGTTTTACTAAGCATTAGCCTTCTCTTCCTTGTGATTAGACCCAGTAATTACTGTATAAACAGGAATTTCTCTTACTGGTTTCAATTCAGCCTTTCAGTTGCATTGTCTACTTATAATTTCGAGAGAAATGTTGAATAGTTGTTCCTGACCTACTTCCTCTGTGTTGCTCATTGTATTGTATATTTCTGCCATGTTGCCTCTTCAGGGACTTTATTTTTTGGGGGAGCAACTCCTTCTATTATCCCTTCATTAGGATGCACTTCTACTGCTCCAGTTTAAAATTTGCTTTGGCAAAATTAAGAAGCTGTGGTCCTCATATAGCATGTCCTCAAAGAGAACATTTGGGTTTTTTCCCTGCCTTTTCTGTTATTTGTAAGAAAGCTTTTGGAAGGAGCTATTTTCCCTGGGGAAATTTTCTCTTCTGCCTTTTTCATCGTTCACTGACAAAACACGTTGCTGAGATGGAGTACCTTGCTGTAGGTGGATTCTCTTACTTCCAGATACTTTAACACTGTTTCTCTTGCCCTGTGGCAAGATAAAGATTTTTTCAGGACAGAGGAATGAGCTTTCCTGTATTTAGATACTAAATTACATGTGTGCAATTGTCCTGCTGCCCTCAAGGGAAGATCAGTCATACATAAAAAATCACAGCATGCTCACAGTTTTCCTTATTTCATGGGTTTCCTGTAGTAGATGGGTTAAGGAAGCATAAAGGTTTTCTTCTGCTCCTTCAAGCAGCTGTTCACAATTAGCAAAAGGGGCATTTAGCAATTGCCTGGGACCAGTCCAGTGTTGAATTTAGTGGTTCATCCAGAGCAACTATTTGCTATGGTATTTCAACTGCTATTCAGTTCTCCAGACCAACTATTTTTTGACAGTGGCTGCCTGACTGGCTGTGTGACTATCGGGTTGGTTGAAAAACTGCTTTTTCCTTTCCTGCAGATGGGTTGGCATATATCAATCTTATTCAGTCCCTGACTCACTCTAACTTAAGGCACTGTTTCAGTGGATGTTTGTTTGGCATCTCAAATTTGCATGACTTATTTGCCTTCTGTTACTTCTTTGTGGTAGAGAAAAGTTACTTTTTGCCACACATAGCTTACTGGGGGCCTGTTGAGGGAATGAAGCTTTACTGGAAGAGAGAAGCTTTGAGAAGCATGGCATTTCTGTTGGCTCTTGTGTAAATTCATTGTTTGGGATGAATGTTACTTATGTTTGTAGGATTAGGCATGGATAGAGATGGGAAAAAAGGACTTCCCTATATGTTTTACACAGACACTGAGATAATCGTGTGGGTAATCTTTGCCTGATCATAGATTGCACCTGCTGTTCTCTTAATGTTAAATTTTTGAGAAGGCATGCATGAGAGTATAGTGTAATTTTTAAGTTAATTGGGTTAAGTTTAAAAAATGGAATTTATATATGAAAGCAAGCTTCTTGCTTTCCAAAAGCAAATGGGTATTATTTCCATATTCAGAAAATATTCAGAGAAGAAAGAAGGTACCCAGTGTGCCTTAATTTAACTTCTTAATTATATTCTGACTGGCTGCATGTGTGAAATAAAAAGAAATGCACAAGAAAATAGACAAAAAAGTATTCCAGTGTTTCTAGAGTGCCTTACAGGAAAGTATGGGTAAGCTATTGTCGTGGTTTAAGCCCCGGCTGTAAATTAGAACCACGCAGTCTACTGCCTCCCCCCCACTCCCCAGAGGGATGGGGAGGAGAATCGAAAGAATGTAACTCCCACGGGTTGAGATAAGAACAGTCCAGTAACTCAGGTATAACACAAATCACTACTGCTGCCACCAATAATAATAATGATAAGAGAAATAACAAGGGAAGAAAATATGATACCGCTCGCCGGAAAAGAGCCCGACCGAAAAGAGGACGTGCCCTTCCGGGTAGCTCCCAGTTACATCCCCGGGCATGACGTGCTGTGGTATGGAATACCTCTTTGGCTAGTTTGGGTCAGGCGTCCTGTCCCTGCTTCCTCCCGGCCCCTCCTCCTCCCTGGCAGAGCATGAGACTCACAAAGTCTTTGATCAGTCTAAACATCACTGTTATCAGCTTTGTTCCGAGGCTGAAAGTCAAAAACACAGTGCTGCAACAGCTACTAAAAAGGAGAAAAACTGACTGCTACTGCTGAACCCAGGACAGTATCCACCCCTTATTCCATACCATTCACGTCATGCTCAGATCCCACATTTTCCATATACCCTCACTCTCATTTCAGTGCACTGTTATCTTAGTGCACGGACCAATTCCTATAAAGCTACTGAGTCCGTTCGGTTCATGATGTTGGGCTCCATCTCTTGTAACAGTCTTTCAGGGCAGGAGAGGCTGTGTGCAGTGTTGGATCGTTGTCTGCTGATGCTGATCATTCCTTCACTGTAGAACTCATCCGGTTCTATCAAAGTTCATTCTCTGTTGGGATGATGGTCGGAGGGAAGTCAGGGCCAGTCGCTGGTGCCCTGCAGACTTCTAGTTGATGGCTCTAGCAGGCAACAGCGTACAATTGAGTTCATTGTCTGTTTTCCCCTAAAATCAAATCCCCTTGAGGTACGCATCGGACTTCCCCATCTTCCTGCATTACCCACCAAGTATATCCAGGTCCCTGAGCAAAAGCAATCCCACGAGTGGGTTTGCCTTTACCTGAAGCAGGAATAACCCAGACTGTCTTCCCCAGCAAATTCTTCATGTGCACCACAGGAACTTTGTCCCCCTCTACAATATGTAAAAGTTCCGACTGGGCTGGGCCAGCCCTGTTGGCAGATCCTCTGGTGTTGACCAACCAGGTGGCCTTTGGTAAGTGTGTATCCCAATGCTTGAAAGTTCCTCCGCCCATTGCTCTCAGTGTAGTTTTTAACAGCCCATTATACCGTTCGATTTTCCCAGAGGCTGGTGCATGGTAGGGGATGTGATATACCCACTCAATGCCATGCTCTTTGGCCCAAGTGTCTATAAGGTTATTCCGGAAATGAGTCCCATTGTCTGATTCAATTCTTTCTGGGGTGCCATGTCGCCACAAAATCTGGTTCTCAAGGCCCAGGATAGTGTTCCGGGCAGTGGCATGGGGCACAGCGTATGTTTCCAGCCATCCGGTGGTTGCTTCCACCATGGTAAGCACATGGCGCTTGCCGTGGCGGGTTGGTGGGAGTGTGATATAATCAATCTGCCAGGCCTCCCCATATTTGTACTTCAGCCATCGTCCTCCATACCAAAGAGGCTTTAACCGTTTGGCTTGTTTAATTGCAGCACATGTTTCACACTCATGAATAACCTGGGCAATAGTGTCCATTGTTAAGTCCACCCCTCGATCACGGGCCCATCTGTATGTTGCATCTCTGCCCTGATGGCCTGAAGTGTCATGGGCCCACCGAGCCAAAAATAATTCACCTTTATGTTGCCAATCTAAGTCCATCTGAGCCACTTCAATCTTAGCAGCTTTATCCACTTGTTGGTTGTTCTGGTGTTCCTCAGTGGCCCGACTCTTGGGTACATGGGCGTCTACATGACGTACCTTCACCACCAGGTTCTGCACCCGGGCAGCGATATCTTGCCACAGTGCAGCAGCCCAGATGGGTTTACCTCTGCGTTGCCAGTTGCTCTGCTTCCATTGCTGCAACCACCCCCACAGGGCATTTGCCACCATCCATGAGTCAGTATAGAGATAAAGTACTGGCCACTTTTCTTGTTCAGCAATGTCCAAGGCCAGCTGGATGGCTTTCACCTCGGCAAACTGACTCGATTCACCCTCCCCTTCAGCAGTTTCTGCAACTTGTCTTTGAGGACTCCATACAGCTGCCTTCCATCTCCGATGCTTTCCCACAATACGGCAGGACCCATCAGTAAACAAGGCATACTGCTTTTCACTTTCTGACAGTTTATTATATGGTGGGGCCTCTTCAGCACGCATCACCTCCTCCTCTGGTGACATTCCAAAATCTTTGCCCTCTGGCCAGTCCATGATGACTTCTAGAATGCCTGGACGACTGGGATTTCCTATTCGAGCTCGTTGTGTAATTAGTGCAGCCCATTTACTCCATGTCGCATCGGTTGCATGATGTGTAGAGGAGACCCTGCCTTTGAACATCCAGCCCAGAACGGGCAACCGGGGTGCCAGGAGGAGCTGTGCTTCAGTGCCAATCACCTCCGAAGCAGCTCGAACCCCTTCATAGGCTGCCAGTATCTCTTTCTCAGTTGGGGTATAGCTGGCCTCAGATCCTTTGTATCCCCGACTCCAAAAGCCGAGGGGTCGACCTCGAGTCTCCCCTGGAGCTTTCTGCCAGAGGCTCCAGGTAGGACCATTCTCCCCGGCTGCGGTGTACAGTACATTTTTTACATCTGGCCCAGTTCGGACTGGTCTAGCCCGGCTAGCTCAGTCGGTAGAGCATGAGACTCTTAATCTCAGGGTCGTGGGTTCGAGCCCCACGTTGGGCGCCAAAATGAACTGTCGTGGTTTAAGCCCCGGCTGTAAATTAGAACCACGCAGTCTACTGCCTCCCCCCCACTCCCCAGAGGGATGGGGAGGAGAATCGAAAGAATGTAACTCCCACGGGTTGAGATAAGAACAGTCCAGTAACTCAGGTATAACACAAATCACTACTGCTGCCACCAATAATAATAATGATAAGAGAAATAACAAGGGAAGAAAATATGATACCGCTCGCCGGAAAAGAGCCCGACCGAAAAGAGGACGTGCCCTTCCGGGTAGCTCCCAGTTACATCCCCGGGCATGACGTGCTGTGGTATGGAATACCTCTTTGGCTAGTTTGGGTCAGGCGTCCTGTCCCTGCTTCCTCCCGGCCCCTCCTCCTCCCTGGCAGAGCATGAGACTCACAAAGTCTTTGATCAGTCTAAACATCACTGTTATCAGCTTTGTTCCGAGGCTGAAAGTCAAAAACACAGTGCTGCAACAGCTACTAAAAAGGAGAAAAACTGACTGCTACTGCTGAACCCAGGACAGCTATTCATGGGGAAACAGCTCCTAGAAAGTCATCAGGTAATTTTATATTCCGAAAGTCTGGGAGCAAGGAGAACATTAAGTTGTTCAAAACGTGTGCCTGGAAGGGGTGTTCTGAGATGGCAATATGTATGTAAGTAAAGGAGCTGTAGACACTGCACTACTTGGGAGTCAGCAGAATGTGAGACAGTGCAGTGTAGAACAAAGGCAGGGGGTCCACAAGTTATGTGTACAGCACAGGCACAACACTGACTGACTGACATGTCTGCCTATGTTAACATTAGCTACCTATCTTGGGCTTCTCTAGCCTACAGTTACAGCCATAGCTATAGAGGAAGACAGACATACCGTAGGTTCCTTTTGACCTTCCTTTCTGCTGGTGCTACACTTATGTGAATGTATGGAAAATCGATCTGGAAGCAGGTGCTTGGGGTTGCTTTAGCAACACAGTAATTGCAAGCCCTGGAAGAAGAGTATCTTGTACACAGAAATTGTTAGTGGCCTCAGGGTAGCAGTCGTGGTCTTTGCACCAGTTCATAGAGGGGCTGTTTAGTAAGGGGTCTTGCTATCCTGGGCTTATGGTGATTGATAAAGGTGAGCAGCTTACCTTGGTAGGAGAGAGGTGGGCATAATGGAAACCTATCGCAGTGAGGTGGCAAAGCAGTATAAATTACTTGCCCTGCAATCATGATGGGGTGCTAAGAAATTGGATGTTGTGCAAAGATCTACTTTGAAATTGGGTGAAATATGAATTTCATGCTGTAGAGAATGCTGTACATGGCTATCATTTCAGTATAGTTCCATAACAGAATAGAGGAGAAGTGGGGATACAGCTCAATCCCCATCTGTAATGAGCTTCTCTAGTGGTTGTGAAATATTTCTTCTGTCTTCCTACTCCCTCACAGGGAGGGATACTGACAGTGCTGGCTTCTCTTTTTCTGTCATGCCATGTTTTGAAACTAGAAAAATATTTTTAGAAACTACTTTTCTCTTGCATTCTTTGTGAATCTATCCCTTTTGGAACCTGTAACTGTGTTTACATGCACTGGAGTCCTTTGTATTTTAAGGAGCTGTGGAAAATGACCTTAGAAGGGGGTGTGTGTAGGGAGGAGTAGGAAACAAATGGGTAGTGTTGGTTTGTTGTTTGTGGTTTTATTTTTAATTTTATTACTGTCTTAATTTTTGTTTTCCTGCAGAAAACAGCCTCTGAAATCTGAAAAAGCTAAAGCTGTTGGGACGGAGCTCATACTATCACTGCCAGGGTTGCTTTTCACAATAAGGCTTCCATGAATATACAAATTCAGAATCACTGTGCATATGAGAAAGAAACAAGGCAAGATATAAAGAGAATATACATCAGCACAAAACCACTCAACTTACTTAGAGCCAGTCTGCAGCTTGAGACAGTGGTTGGAGACTGAAGAAAATCTCTGAAAATTGCAGTTTTTCCTTCCTTCCATGCAGAGTCAGCCTGGAAGCTCAGGAAACAACAAAGTTGTTCATGTTCATTATGCCTGTGATGCATCTCTCCATTCCCCTTAATGTTAATTTTCTCACTCAATATGGAGTTACTGTTACCGGAACTGTCCTAGTATATATCAAATGAATGATAGTGAGACGTAAATTACAGACTGTCTGTGCACTTGCTGTCTGTGTAGAATGTACCAGTCTCATTTGTCAAACAGGCTTGTTTTATTCTGTGTTTTCTGAGGTAGCCAGTGATGATCTGTGTGTTTGAGTGTCAGTGGCCTTGGGTGATGTGCCAGTTGCTGAGCAGTCAAAAATGCATGCAGTTCAAAGCAGCTCTGGATATTGTGCAAGCAGAAACACTGACACAATCTGAGAAATCTGGTTGGACGTTCTCTGACATTCTTGGTTTCAGTCACTGAAACTGTATTTTATTCTTGGGTACTAATTGCATCTCAAATATTTTAGAGGTTATGGTCCTTCTGAACCAAACCATTTCTGCAAATTCAGCAAAGGGGGAAAGGCTGAACTAATTATTGGCAAATGCAAATTGAGTTATCTCTAATGTGGATAACTGGAGACATAAGAGTTGGAAATTACCATGCTAATAAAAATTGCTCTTGAGCAGAATGAAGAAATTTGATTCGAACAATTGAGGAGGTAAAGACAGAACTTTGGCTTGAATCCAAGTGTTTCTTGCAACACTCCAACTAAATCAAAAAGCAAAGGAAATCAAATGCAAAATGCACTTCATCCAGTATGGGAAGAGAATTAAATAAGGACTTTGGAAAGGATAAAAGAAATCACAGGCTGCTGGTGTTCTCAGTTATTTACAACCACCAAAGTACTGAATAAGAACTATGAGGAACTTCTACTTTCTTTTTTTTTTTTTTTCCAAAGAAATATCAATAGTTATCAGGTGTGCTCTAGAAATTAAGAGAAGACTTCTTAAACTGACCAGCACCAGAAAGGCTTTCCTTGGCTTAAGGTGTCATTTGAAAAAGAAAAGAAGATGCAGGTCCCACACTACTGCACAATTGCTGTGACTATAATTAAGTGGGAGATACTCTAACCAGAACCTGTTGTGGCTGAAAAGAAGTAAGAAAAGAAGAGCAACCATGCAACAGCGGTTTCTATGCTGAATGCTTATTGCAATTGACCGTTATTCAAAGGTTTTCACTATGCTCATAGAATCTTGATTAGAAATAGACTGTGGGATCTCATGCTGATGTGCTTTGTTCTTTGACAGCTTGGGGGGAGTGTGTGTGTCAGGAACATACATCCTCACAGCTACTTCTAAAAGGTTAAGGAACTGCTTTAATACATTGTTTTGAATCCATTTCTTCAATGAGCAATGATTTTGATCTTCACTGGAAGCTGTTATTACGCCTAAATAGTTGTTTTGGAAATGCAAACAGCCATTGGCAGAAAACTCCTACTCTGTTGTAAATGTGAACTAAATGTTGTTACAAGCTGGATACATGATGTCCAAAAGTGCTTCCTCCATTTTCTGTCACATTGACATTATGAAAAAATTACATACCTCTTAAAAATTTGTTTGCTATTAAATAAATCTGTTAAATTGAAACTTGAAAGATCTTCCTATTCCTGTTGTCCTGATAGATTAAGGAATGAAATATTAGGAATGCATTGGAAGGGAACTTGGCTTGAAAGCAGAAATGTAATAAAGGAAGGTAACACTGTGGGCACACACTTCTGCAAATTCCACACATTATGTAGACATCAGTTGGTTCCCCTTCTGCAGTTTGGCTTTTCTAACTACAGCAACATTCTGCACAAGCATTTTCTACAGCTTGATGTGTGTGTGTGTGTGTGCACATACACATACCTATAAGTTGTCTAGAATGTCCTCCCTGTCTCTTTTGTCTTTGAGAATATGGTTGTCTCATGCATCCACAATCACAAGGGATGCTCAGAGGAAAATGCTGGCCAGATTACAACAGGGCAAAAGCCAGAAAGCACTTGGTGTGAAGGATTACTTAAATGTTAAAAATGGTAATTAGAGAGTGAAATGGGTCTCTGACTAGACTTGTGTTTGTGTGAGATAAAAGATTTGGTTCTTATCATGAAATTTTGTACCAGTCTGAGCTAAAATGAGTCAGATGAATATTTAGGCATGGCTAGTTTGCCTAATATAATTTGCTCAACATAATTTCTGTAATGGAGAAGGAATTAAAGAAAAGCTAGATTTAAAGTAAGCGACTCCTCCAAGTATATTGGGCATACATATAAGATCTATAAAAAGTTAAATGATAGGTGCTTGCAGCCATTTACATAAAGTAAAAATGTAGCCTCTAACTCTGATGAATGCTTTCTATCAAATTACTTAAATTTAGATGTCCGTTACAATTCACAATTGCTGTTCTTTATTCTCTGCACTGGGAAGATATTAACAAAATCTTAGTTTGCTGTGTACATAGCACATGGAAGCAGGTAAGATCTGGTTCAGGGAGGTCATACAAAGGGATTATGATTTCAGGAAAGCTGGTACTAAGGATAGTTGTGTATTGGTGTGGTGGATTGATCTAGGCTGGCTGCCAGATGCCCAGGTAGCTGCTCTCTTTCCTCCTCCCTCAGCAGGATGAGGGGAGAAAGATGTAAAAACTGGTGGATGAAGATAGAAACAGAGATCACTCAGCAATTACTGTCACAGTCAAAGCAGGCTTGATTTGGAGTGAATGATGAGAAACAAAGACAAAACCTGACCCACCTCCTGCCAGCCATCCCTCTTTTGCCCATGTTTAATGTCATTCCTTCATTCCCAACTCTTCTGCCTGCCCAAGCAGCACAGGGGAATGAGGGTCTGGTTGGTTATGATCAGTTTGTAACAGCTGCTTTTTGCCTCCTCTCTTCTCGTTATATTTTTTCTCTGCTCTAGTGTGGGACCCCCAGGGTAGAGTCCTTCAAGAACTGTTCCAGTGTGGGTCCTTCCCACAGGCTGCAGAAAACCTGGCTCCTGCATAGGCTCTCCATGGTAGCAGCTTGCTTCAGGCCATGTCCTGTTGCATGGTGTGGTGTCCTCCATGTGCTGCAAAGGCACAGCTGCTTCACCATGGGCTGCACCACAGACTGCAGGGGAATCTGCTCCTGCGCCTGGAGCACCTCCTTCCTCTCTGACCTGGCTGTCTGCAGGGCTGTTTCTCACTCCTTTTTGCTCCCTCCTCCTCTGTCAGGCATTTTTGCCCTTTCTTTGATCTGTTTCCCCGAGGCACCACCTCGGCTGAGGGGGTTGAGTTGTGCCTTGCAGTGGGTTGGTTGGCAGCCCCCTTTGCCAGTGCCTCGCCACGAACATCCAGTGCAAGTATGTGTGTGTGAGCTGCCCTAAATGGTACTGTCAAATTACTTGGAAAAGTCCAGAGAAAGAGACTATCTTTAATCTGTTTAAATGCTGTTTGACAAATCCTACATCATAGGTTTCCTGTTGGGGCTTTTCAGGAGACCTCGTTGGGCAGACCAGTCAACTCTGGATTTAAGGGATAGTGAAATCCAAGTATTGAGCGTGTCAGTATGTATGTGGATTTAAAAATATGTGCCTAGTGTTCATTGTCTAGGTTTTTTAACTTTTATGAAAAAACTAGCTTAACTTGAATTAATAATTTTAGAGAGACCTTTAACAAGTGTGACATGTTTATAACTATACACTTGATCTCATACAGATGTAAACATCTCCAGACTGTTAGCCAGCCTTTCCCAAATTAGCTGCAGTTATGTGAGTGTCTCTGTCTAGTGAAATGTAAGATTTCAAATGCCAAGAGAAGGAATTCACCTGTCCTCTGCCCCGGTTTAAAAACCTGTTAAATTCTGTGCTCTTATCTTCACCTAAAATAGATTTGGATTTTGTAGCTTGTCTGAAGAGTCATTAAATTTGGCTGATCAAAAATGACACTAATTGAGGGCCAGATTTTCTGTGGAAAAAAGGCCTGTGAGCCCCTATTTGTGAGTGAATATTTCAGCTTGAGCAGCTCTGCTGAGCGTGTCTTTTGCAGAAGCAGTTGAAAAAACTCCTAGATCTTGATCTGAATACCAAGATTTTTATGGCTTTTTTTTTTTTTTAGTCATATATAGGAATAAAACTGGAATATCTTTCTTGAGCAGAGCCAGGAAGTTTTACATTCTTCATGTACACTTTCAGTCTCATTAGTGGAATTATAAATTGTTAGAGTGTGCGTACTGGGCTAAGCCCTTGGGAGAGGAGACCTTCAGTACTACTTTGAATGCTGGTCAGGTTTAGGTCTAGAAATGTGCAGAGGTTTCAGCAGTTGGGGCAACACTCAGCTATAAACTGTAGGAACCTGGAGAAACAGTTCTTGCAAAAACCGTGAAGGGCTCTTGTAGACTTCATCTCTGTATTTAGAAACCTGATTAAATGCATGGCTTATAGATACAATGACATCTGAGTGAGAAACATTAATATGTGTGCTATAATACCTGATCAAAAATAGAATTTTGAAACAGCTTGCACGGGACAAACATGATGTGCTTCCTTTAAAACCTGAGTTCTTTAGCAGAAGCTTGGTGTAAGGCAGTGAGTGTGTGAGCCAATTTACTTGATGGACTGTAAGGAGCAATTTGTTTTTATTCTATTTAATCAGGTACATGCCTGTGTGCAGGAGGGGAATGCTGTGTCCCATGTTCATTGAAAGCATTCAGTGTTCAAACTCTTAATGCAGAGTGCTTTCTGGTTTGACAGAACTATGCTATGAAGCATGTATATTTTGTTCTTTTTGAAGTAAAACATATATTTGTGGTAGGTACTTTAAAATGAGGGGTCCTACAAAGAAGATCGTGTAACTGCACCTGTTTAAATTTGTCTGATTTAGCTGTCCAGCAATCTGGGTACATGGTGTCCCTTCCCCTTCTTTAAAATATTGTGAGACTCAGTGGATGTGATAGTTTTAAATGTTCTAGAGTGCTTTGTATACTCTGGAAAATATCTCAAAAATGGTCACTACTTATTGTTCCTCCATAAATAATCGGAATTGTGGAAGAAACAAATTTATGGTGGAAACCCCACTTTTTTTTTTCTTCAAAGGTGATTCTGTCTGTGCTTTCAGGAATCCAGACAAGTTGGTTCTTTGTGATTAACTGTTGAGCCGCTTGTGTATGTGCTTCGTTATAATGAATAACTACTTATGCTTGTGGTTTTATTGTTACATGGTAGTACATTCCTGAAGTAGTCTGTTTTAATGGAAGAGGGAAAGTTTTATTGGAGAAATAATTCCCTTTAGTTGCCTGAATGTGTATCTATTACTTATATTCTCATTATTTGCATAATCATCTTCTTGCTTTGCTGATATATAAATCCAAAGCAGGTGCTGAGGTGTGCTTAAACTGATACAGAGTAATGGAACACAATTCTGCCTAGGTCCTTTGGACTCTACTTCCTGTATGTATCCGTGTCTACAGCTGATAGGAAAAGCTTGAAAGTTCTTACACTTCTAACATATTGGATATGAAAAATTGAACAGTATTAAGTTTCTTTTTCTAGCTGAAACTTCCAGTATGAATCTTGGACATGTTTTAATGCAGACATGCATTTTCTCAATGCCAGATGAAGTTATTGACAGCATTTGTAAATAATGGTAAAAAAACCACCCCAAACCCAATTTGTTAATATGTTAGTCTGCTCTTTAAACTTGATTTCTCAGGCAGATAGTGCGTTGTAGCCTGTGGCTGTGTGAAGATTTCTGCTCTACAGCTCATAAGAACAAGGAGGGTGCTGAACAGCAGTAATTGTTAGACATTGAGGATAGGCTGTGAAATTGCTTGGGCTAATTAGTTGTGACTTCTGCTGAAAGATGACACCTTTAGCAGGCTAACCCTGTGTCTTGCATTGAAATGATATTGTTCCCCCTTAAGTAAAGGCTCTGGACTGGAAAATATTTGTTTAGCTATTTGTTTTAACTGGAATAAAATATGTATAGCCCAAAGAAAGGGAGAACCTAGAGAATGCTAGGAACATAGCACAGGAACACTTCAGCGACTGCAGTAGTTGCCTTGTTTTTAGCGGGATTATTGACATCTGCTACGTATTAGTCATGCAGTACCTGAAATGACTCTAGAACCAAACAAGCATTGTTGCAGGGCTCAGGCTCTACATGAGTGCAGCAAGTGTACAGGGCCAGTAGGACCTGGCACAGTGCTCTGATGAATAAACCTTACCAGAGGTAAGGTTGTGCTGGGGGGATGCAGCACAAAGCTGTCTTGAAACCTGTGTGCCTTTGAGTTTACAAGCCTTTGCTATGCTTGGGTAGAACATGAGAACTAGGGGATTCTGCAGCATGTAGTTCACAGTGGTTATAATTCAAGGATTATGGTCTTAATACACCTGAGGTGGTTCTTCATAAAACTAGCTCAGCTTTATAGCCAAAGTGGGTAGTAAATTTTCCCAGATCCATGCAGGGTACTGGAAGTCATACTGCTAGTTGTTCAACCAGGTCTGCAATCATTCTTGCTTGTGCGTCTGTTGCCATTATTGCCTTGTAATTGGACAACTTATCATGGGCGCATGGAAGCTGACTGTGCTTGTGAAGAAGCTCTCAAGACTTTTCATCAGCTTTCTCCCAAAATTTAAGAAGAAAAAGTTGAAATCATGAACGTATCAGCTTGCTGCTAACTTCTGCACAATGGATCCTAAATTGTTCAGCCTCATTTTTTTTCTGACTTGCTTACTGATGTTTTTCTTTTAAAAGAACTGCTCAAGCTTGCCTTTAAATTCAAAGATCATTAGAATTCTGTTCTGTCATTTCTGGAAATGGCTGGTCTGCCACAAAAACCTGTTAGAGCTTCCCATTATGCCCATGGAACATGAACTGCAATTTAGAACAGGAAACTTGTGTGCCAAATTCAGAGCAAAAGAAGAAAACAAAACTTTAACTCTTGTGTGCTGCCATTCTCTGTGATTTGTATTATGGCGGGTTTAACTGCTATCAATAGTGTGTCTTGTGACTCATTAACTCTTATAAAACATTGTCACATACAGTATTCGAGGTACATCTAGTAGGACTATTTGTGTACTCAAATGTATGTAGATGTTCGATTGTAATTAAAATGCTCTCATTTCAGGCAAAATGTAAACCCAGCTCAATATAAAAAAATAACTCTTGGTGTCTCAGGAGAGCGGAATAGAGGGGAAGAATAACCTCACTTGACCTGCTGGTCCCACTCCTCTTGATGCAGCCCAGCGTTTGGTTAGCTTTCGGTGCTGCCAGTGCACACTGCTGGGTCATGTTGAGCTTTTTATCAACCAACACCCCCAAGTCCTTTTTTAATTGTTTTTTTATTATTAAGGGGGGATGTATAATAGAATGCAGCTGAAACATCAATGATTAGACACCCATCCCAGTAAAGAGCTAAGGCAGGAAGTTTAAATTGGATCTTTTTTTGTGGCTTTTTTTTTTTTTTCCTTTTCTTTTTGATGCCTCTTGTCTCTGCATTGTCCCATCTCACTCACAAAAAGTTGCTTGCTTCCCAAAGTATTTTGTTTTGTAGGCTATGAAAGCACTGATGTTTCGAAACTAAATTCTGCTTCCCTACAGGCTTGATTGTATTCCATCAGATCTCAACATCTAAGGATGTCTGCTTTTTATTGTTAGTTATGCAAGTTGTGGATTGTACCCCTGTCGTTTCATCCCTAATTGCAGCTTTTAGAGACATTGATTCAGCACAATGCTAAAATAGTACTTGTCCGCTCAAGGGTTCTGCTGAATTTTGGCATGGAATGAGAACCACAGATATGAGTGAGTGGGGAGAAAAGCAGCCGTTCCAACCTTTGAAACATAGGTAGATGACACGCAAAACTACTGGTCTGTGGTTCTGTTTTATCTTTCGTGCAAAAAAGCCTTTTTGATGAGGGATGGCTGTAGCGTGGATTCAAGCACATATGACAGAACTGTAGTAGATGTGGTCAGATTTTTTCACTTAGCAGCTCCCCCTTGTTTTGACGGTACACTTCTGACAATAAAAAAGTCTGAAGAGAGACTTGTAAGAAGCTTCTTGATTGCAATCAGCCCCTTTAAAGCCACGTCTTCCATAATGGTCGATTTTTGGAAAACTAGTCTTCAGCTACTGTTCTAAGTCTAAATAAACAGGCTTTTCCATTTATTTCTTAGACAAATTACAGTTTCATCGATATGTATTTGCATATTTTCCCTTTCCCAATTATGTGAGAACTAAAGGACTAGCTTCTGCCATTGTCAGTTCTTTGTTAAAAATGAATAAGCAGTTGACGTAGGATCTTGGGCGTAATTCAACATTTTTATGGTAACACTTATGCTACTGTCTTGTTGGCAGTAAAAGATGTGGCTGCATTGCCATTATTTATGTATTGGAGAGAGAAGTACAAAAATACCATGTAAAGTATGTCAATTCTTCTATGAATTAGCCTTGTTTTCCATGATCGCAGCTGTAGCTGGGGTTTTTGCCCTGTGTGTGATGATGTGGATAAAAACAAATCCTGCAGCGTATTATAAGCCACTATGGAATGTTTTGAGAAAGTCGTCTGGATCTCATTTGCTTGTGGAATTGTTCTAGTCTGTGGTCTCTACTGCAAACTTCGCTACTGTGAAGAATGAATAAGAAAATAGTAAAGTGTGCATCATCTAGGAGGAACACTAAAAACATCACTTGTGTGCTATAACTATCTTTCACATGCTGCTGATGCAAAAATCCTGTTGAATTTGGTGTTAGTTACAGTTAGTATACTTGCTGTAGTAATTTGTTTTCTTTCTGAGAAAAGCAAAGGCAATATCACCTGCGTTAGCTGAGTATGTAGTGTGTGCTTCATGTTCACATAACTGATGTTAAATTAGGTCAGTATTTCCCTAGGTAAATGGGAACTGAAGATTTGGTGTTTTTCCTTTTTTATGTCATTTTTTTAATATTCAAATTTTACTTGACATAGCTTGGAAAATTTTGAAGATTCAAAGGTTTCTGTCAAACCACTAGATATTAAAATCTCTGAATATTTGTGCATACAGCACTTTCAGGTTATGTTTTTTAGTCCATGGGAAATTTTAGCAAGTCTGGCAGCACAAGTCATATTGAAGGACCTAGGCTAAGTTGGATGTGGAAGGAAGAAATGCATTGTTCTATTTGCATCCCTGACTAGATGGCTTGATTTGATGTCTTACCCTTTCCTAGAATTGTATAGGGCTTATGAAATAGTTATATTGCTTTAATTCAGTTTTGGGGAGCTTTAGTAACTAACAAAAAAATCAAAATAATTGCAAAACCTACTGCTATAGATTAGTGTTTTTTCTGATTATGCTTTTTATGTGCAGAAGACTTCTGACCCACCACTGCAGTCACTTATTTTGAGATCTGGCCATGAAAGTTTAAATTGCCAAATTGTAAATTTGTGACAAAATTGCCTTTAGCTATCTCTTTGAAGGCATATGATAGCTTAATTTTACAAATCTGTACTCTTGTGAGAGTTTATAGGAAAATGGGTTTTTGGTGTACTGATCCCTCATTCCTGTTAATGCTGATGTATAAATGTATTGACGTTGCATGTTTTTATCAGGTGAATGGAGATTAAATGGGGCTAGTATTTGTTATACAATAAATGTTGATTATTATATGTTGTTACAGTTTATTTAAAATTAAAACAATTATTAAGCAGGTGGAAGTTCAGGTTAGATATAAGGAAGAAGTCCTTTACTGTGCAAGTGGTGAGGCACTGGAACAGGTTGCCAAATGAAGTGGTAAATGCTCCATCCCTGGCAATGTTCAAGGCCAAGTTGGACAGAGTCTTGGGCAACATCGTCTGGTGTGAGGTGTCCCTGTCCATGGCAGGGGCATTGGAGCCAGATGATCTTAATGTTCTTTCCAACCCTAAATATTCTATGATTCTATCATCACTGTTTTATAGGGTGTTGAGCTGCTGGGGAGGACAGGTTTCTGAGTTATTAAAAGAAAGATTCCAGAGAAATTCCCTTTTTTCACTTCAGCATTTTTGAAGTTTATCATGGAATGCTTTTAATATCTGCCCACAGCTTTGCTTGAAATTATCTTTTGTATTATATCAGCAATTTTTAGTGTTGTTCTCTGTAGCTCTTCAGCTGTTCAACGCCTGCAGATGTTAATGAAAATGAGAATTGAGACTATTGTTTCCTCTCCAGTAATTTAAACTTCAGTTATATCAGTTTAAGAAAAAATGATCAGTTCTTAAATAATATCAGAGTGTATTTTGTGATAATACTTTGTTCAAAGCACTTTTTAAAAATGTGCTTATTTTTTTTATGCCTACCAGTCTCTACTAATGTCTGTGTTCTCTGTGTTCTCTGTGTTCCCCTTCACAGTTTTGCCTTGCCCTGGGGACTTTAATGTTTTCATCTTCTGAGTTGTCCCTTTCTGTGGTACCCCCAGAAATCCTTCAGGTTCAGTTCTCATGAAGTATGCAGAATTTGCTTTTTCTTCTTCATCTCCCTGCCCTCCCCAGCCTTATGAATTCCATCAATGCTTGATACACCACTTCCAGATTTGTAAACTGAATAAGGTGCTTCTAATTATAGTACAAAATGAACTTGGTAAAATTACAATTGAGTGGTGGAACTTTAAACTTGCTAGTTGGCTACATTGGTGTTGTAGAGATTTTGCGTGGATGGGTAGCTTCAAGTCAGCTTCATTGGATATGATGAACAGCCTGAATAAAGGCTCATTTAAGTCTTGGTGGTGGTCAGCAACAAGTAAACTGTATTTCGCTGGGATTAGAAGGATTGAACTGTCCTGAGGATCTATCAAAACATCTTTAAATACTAGACAAAACCTTTGCTTGAAACTGAATTTCATAACTTTGGTCAGGCTGCCTTGTACACAGCAAGCACATGTGCAATTTAAACAGCTCACGGAAGAGGATGGACTCCATTCATGCTTGAACATCATAAATTTTGAGGACTTAATTGCATCTAAGAATGCTGGGGAGGGACTCTTCATTAGGAATGTAGTGATAGGACAAGGGGTAACAGGTTCAAACTTAAACAGGGGAAGTTTAGATTGGATATAAGGAGGAAGTTCTTTACTGTAAGGGTGGTGAGGCACTGGAATGGGTTGCCCAAAGAAGTTGTGAATGCTCCATCCCTGGCAGTGTTCAAGGCCAGGTTGGATGAGGCCTTGGGTGGCATGGTTTAGTGTGAGGTGTCCCTGCCCAATGCAGGGGGGTTGGAACTAGATGATCTTAAGGTCCTTTCCAACCCTAACTGTTCTATGATTCTATGATCTGCCTGTAACTCTTTTCCCCTGCTTTGAAGACCATTCTAACTGATTCAACATGCTAAATCTTTCTATTTTTTTGGTGCATAGATATAAAGGAAAAAAAATGCACATATGGGAGACGGGTATTTCCTGCTAATCAAAATACTGTAGTAAAAATAATTCTCTTGCATTGTTTGAATTAGTCTTTAAAAAACCCTACTTAAAATTAAGCTTGTATCCCCAGACTTCTTTAAAGGCTTTCATATGATTTTTGCTTGCTTCTGTAGTTACCAGTTTAATTTTAAAGCCCAATATTACTCTGATTATTTTTTTCTTTAGTTATCTGTTGCAGAGGGAGATGCATCCCTGAGCTATGCAGGTGCAGTAGGTTAGCTAGCACGTGATGCTGTACTTGCTTCTTAGCTATTAGAGCAGCACAAGGTTTTTCAGTCTTTGCCAGTTCCTCTCAGTCTTACAAAGAAAATGTTTTGCTTCTTGCTGACTTCTGTTCTTATCTCATTCCTAAAGAGAAACGTTGCTCTTTTCTATGTCTCTGAGCTAGACTGGATGTAGCAGAACTGATGAGCTTGGATCCCTGTGTCCAACCAGCAAGACTATCTCAAAGACAGCATAGCTAGGTATAATAGTCTGTTGATTTGGTCAGAGACTAAGGCTGGGATCATGGTAGATAAAGGTCATGCTTGCAGCCTTGGAAGATCTTCTGTTGCACAAGAGAGTGCTAAAGATTGCTACAGTTCAGATTTGTAGCATAGCATGTACCCTTCTCAAGGCTATGGTACAGTCTGGGGAGGACGCTGCTTCTGGTGTTCTGTTTCAGTGTACCAATGTTTGTCATGGATATGCTTGTATGCTATCCTAAATTTTATTTCAAATTCTTGTGGATATCTGAGCATGTTCTAACATAAGTCATCAATTGAACAGGTATGGGAATGTGCTCCCATCTCTCCCAGATTGAAACATGGCATGTGAAAGCACTTCTGCCTCTAGTCTGCTATGATGAGAAGCAAGTCGGTTCTGGTTCAGTCTTCAGCACATGGCTATAGCCATATCTAGGCACTGGTTTGTACTTGTGTTTGGCTGGTTTATGAGGCAATAATGGGACATACTGTTCTGTGTTTGCTATGGGTGGCTCCTTTTTCAGGAGAACCTTAAGATTTGGGGGTTTTCTTTGGTTCATCTTTCTGTATTTTTTTTTTAACATCAGTAAATACTTGCGTAAGTCCAATTTTGTATCATTTTATTAATTGCAAATATTTGCAAAATAAATGGTTTTATTTTTACATTTGGCGTGTAAAATGGGGCCTATGTTCTGTTTCTTCTGCAGAGGAGAAAAACTAGCTTCAGAAGAGAGAACTCTGCTGTTACAGCCTTCAGTCTCAATCTTTCTTATTTACTGTGACACTTGAACAGACATTGCTGCTGTGTTTTAGCAGCTCTCTGGTGTTTTAAAGTTTAGAATTAGAAGTTACTCTTATGTTAAATTTCTTTTGTGTGTCCCAGACTAATTAAGAATCCATTAACATGAAGTGCTTTGCCACTTTTTATTGGTCATGGGCCTAGAGGTGCAGAATAAAATCCTTGAAATTTATTTCACCTTCTAACTGGAGTGCTTAGGGAATAATCACATCTGAAGTAATATTCCAATAATAGTAGTTCAGCACTTAGAGACTGCGTGCACACACGTCAAAATATTGCAATGTATTTAAGCTTCAAGTTCTGCATTAATGTGTTTACTTCTACTTTGATCCCACTTTGTTCATTGTTTATATGTATACTTATATAAAGTCTTTCTGATACTGGTGTGACTTTCACTTGTTTTGCTTGGAGTTAAATATCTGCAAGCAAAACTTTCCTGATGTTTTTAGTCCTCACTCAATTTTTTAAGGGGGGAAAATAATCTGGTATTATAATCTTCAAGTGTCCTGTGGAAAATATCCATAAATATCACCTAATTACCATACCCTGCAGCGTATTTTAAAATATGCCTGTAACATAACCAATAAGAGTAAATGGAAATATGATAGAAGGTGTGTTTGCTGACCTTCCTGCTGTGTTATTAAAGTAATGCTCAGCATTCCTATCCTTAGTATAGCTGGTGGAGAGCCCTGAGCCTTATGAGGCTTTTCAATCAATATGGATTTGCGGAGCAGTGGAGGAGATGGGGTTTCTTTAGCATCAAGCTGAAAAACACAGAAGTCCTCAAAGAGAACAAATCTACTTCCATTAACTTTTCAGTCTTTGGACACTAAGCAATTGTGATAGAGGTTGGAGGTGTGATCAGTTGCAGAGAACTGATACTACTGTTATACAACCTGTGAATCATTTCAACAAGTAATTCACCTTAACAAAGGTGAAGTCAGCTGAGTTCTGAGAGTTCTTCATGTGCGCTAGTCACACTTGAGGACAAGCTTCTTTCTTCTTGGGTACTTCCTGCTGTGGTAAGAGGTGTTATATCATTGATTGCTAGAGTACACTTCCACTAACATAAAGCAGCTGTAAGGACTGGACCACTCAACCCAAACAAAATGAACCTTCCAATAAATGCCCCCCAAACCTGAAATCATTTATCCCTTTAAAGAAAATGAAGAAATATTTGCAATACAGTAATCATCCACGTAATGCTGAGGTACTCATCACAAATTCAGTTAGTGGAAATCATTCATTGGTTGTAAGGAGCATTATAGACATTCTTTCCAATGACCTTCAGGTATCCTATTTTTAGATTACTTTCCATAAAGTGATCTATATCTTTTCTTTGCCTGAGGTGTAAATGTTTAATAATTTGGTATTTCTCACTTGAGCTATTAAATTAATAGTATCATTTGTGGGCAAAAGATGGATTATGGATTGAAAGGTTCCTGGACTTTTAGGGTAAATGCAGGAGGTAATCAGGATGCCTTTGCTCCCCAACCAGTCTGATCATGGTCAGTGGGGAAAAAGATGATGCTCCGTTGTCCTTGGGGTACCTCAAATCATACCTGAGGTTACACAGTGAGGTGCTGTGGGGACCTGGCCCTGTGAAGTAGAAAACCTCCTCCTTGAGCAAGCTCTCTCTCTCTCTCTCTCTCCCAGGACTCGGTGGTACTTTTACATTTGCCTGATGTTTGACACTCCAAAGCACTTTTTTGTCAACTGAGCCAGACTTCTATGGGTGGAGGAGAAAAACTGAAAAGGAGGCTTGTGGTAACCTGTGGCTTGTGTGGCCTGTGACTGGTCTCTAATATTAACTGGGCTTCAGGGTATGATATGCTTTGCAAGTCTGAAGTAGTGCACAGCGTTTCTTCAGAAATTGGTGGATGCTGTTGGGAGCACTCGGTGTCCTTTTTGTTATCCATGTGAAGTCTTGTTTTTACTTAATGAAAACAACACAGTAAACCACACTCACCAAAGATTCCTTGACTGCACTGCCTTCATTTTTCCTCCCCATCCATTTGTTTGTATTGTATTCACTACCTCTTCTATTTTGCAAGCATTTACTCTCTGGCTCTGTGGATTGTGTCTTGTTCTGCTTCCCAGTAGAGCTTTTAATTTTATAGGATACCGTCTGGATCTGTTCTTGCTGTGGAATTCTCTGGAGACAAAAAGCAATAAGAGCAGGATCATCAACCTCCTGTTTGAAATGGGAGTGAAGGGCTTTTCCCTCCCATTACCTGGGTACTTTCTGGAAGAAGAAGAGGAAAATAAGAAAAGGAGATTGTTGCCATGACCACAGCTGCTACCACTGCTCTCATGATCATTTAATTGCTGCAGCCACTCTCACTGCCAGCACATGGGAGTAATTAACACTGATGAGAGAAGATCAAAGATCTGAAGTGTGTACCCTGCTTTACATATCTCCATGCAGAACAGATAAATCAAAATGAGAATCTAGCAACTTGCTGCTTGCTCTTTGCTTAGTACCAAGAAAGGGAAACTTTGGTGCTTTTTGTTTCAAACATGACTTGGAAGCATCACGTACTGTAATACCACAGAAGTAAATTATTAATGTAAACTAAACTCTCTGATGCTTGTAAAGCGTCCCTCACAAAACTGCGCTGTGGTCTGCAAGGCCAGCGAAGGAACACTAACCCTACAGTCAATTACTTCCATGAACTGTTGGATTATAATAAAGGTCTAATTGGAAGCCATCATTGCTCACTACTCCAGTGCTAACATATCAGTCTTTCCATTAATTGCACAATGACTCTTAATTTAACCTACAACAGATAAGTGGTAGGGAATAATTATCATAGAATCATAGAATAGTTTTGTGTTGGAAGGGACCTTAAAGCTTGTCTAGTTCCAAGCCTCTTCCCTTGAGCAGGCACACCTCACGCTAGACCAGGTTGCTCAAAGCCCCGTCCAACCTGGCCTTGAGCACTGCCAGGGATGGGGCAGCCACAGCTTCTCTGGGCAACCTGTGCCAGTGCCTCAGCACCCTTACAAAGAAGAATTTCTTCCTGATATTAAATCTGAAGTGCATTCTCCAGATGCATACCTATGCTTTTGCAAGTATCAGTAGCAATCCACTCAAGACTTACTGTTACAATAAGTGTGTAAAAACATTAAAAATTACTATTATAACAATTTCTGCTAATGTGTTTAGTTTCCTGTATAAATATTGGCCTTCTGCTGTTTGGCTGTATAGTAATTTTAAATTGTAATGGTACATTTTTAAAACTTCTCAAGATTTTCAAGATTGACCAGAGAATTTTGAGTGCTGCTTTGAAACTTTCCAAGGAAGACCTAAATATTAAAGCCTGATAGATCAGCACTTAGTGAAATTCAAAAGTATCTTCAGATGTCCCATTCTTTGTTTAAAATCTTCAAGTATAATGCAAGGTAAGATACAGAAATAAGTGTATAAGCAGCTGGAGCAGCATGTAGATTATCAAAAGTTTTTTGACTGATAAACTACTGTCATCCCTCAAAATTTTTCAGTGACTAGTGAAGTTCTGTTTTGTGATTCTGATTTGGGAACACCACTATTTGTGGTCCTCTGTTCCACCACTGGTATGTGTTTGCTCCATAGGCCCTGCTTATAAACTGTAGTCAAATACTTCTGTTAAATTCTTGAAAATAAACTGCCATCTTAGTTTTACTCTTGATGTATCACATCCCTTAAATTATTAAATATATAGCGTGAATTGTGCAACATGGATCATGAAACGCTTCTTGGGATGGGGCAGCAACAGCTTATCTGAGCAACTTGTACCAGGGCGTCACCACCTTCACAGGGAAGAACTTCTTCCTGATATTAAATATAAAATTAAGTACTTTATGTCATATTCCTGCCTGCAGAGATTGATGTAAACAGGTGACTATTGGTTTGTTTGTGAGCAGAATTGTAACTTGTATTTCAGTTGTGGTGAAATTTGAAGACTGATTGAAGACGTGCAGTGGCATTGTCACAACCTGCAGGTAATGCTGTACCTGCTCTACAGAGCCAGTACCTCATGGTGTGTAACACTTCATCAGCATTCCACGAGTCTACAACGTTCTACTACAGTAAAAGCTTTTCTGATCATACAAGCAAATTTCTAGATTTTAAAATAAATAATTTATTTCTGTCTGAAATCTATTTATGTAAATGATGTATTAAATAATACATGCATTTTGTGCAACCTGGTCTTTCCCATTGGCATTGTGTTACTGCTTTTGGTTAGGAGGATGCTTAAAAATGCTTTTCAAGTGTTCTCATAAAATGGTAGCAATATCAGCCATAGTGTTAAAAATACTATTTTTATGTAAGTAATTCCTTTAAAATATGGAATTTTGGCTTGGCAGTTATGTGCTGAAGGCAGGTGAAGACCATTTTGTGTGCCAGGCAGCCTCCCTGAAAGGGCCTGGTTGTTTGGCTGACAGCTGAGCTAACCTAATTCAGCTGGAAAGTGGGACAGAGTTCAGTTGTGCAGATTGTTTCTTGCACTGAGTTATTGACTGCATTCGCTGCCTCTTCTCTGAGAAATTTCACATTCAGCAAAATCACATCTATGTGCAGTGTTCAAGGCTTATTTATCAAATTGGAAAAATACCTTAGGTCTCAAAGATTTGCTTAATACTTTGAGAAATTAAGGGTTAGCCTTTTATTCCAGTACTAGATTTCCCATACTCATTTTGATTTCCACTCTTCAACTGCAGGAAATGATCTAATGTGTACTAGAAAGAATGCTCTTTGCTTTTCAGTAGTTTCAAAATTAGAAGCGTAGACATACAGCAATATGGGTTGCAGTTTTTAAATCATGTCCTCTGATCCTTCAGTTGAATGCTTCTCCCTATTTTTTTAGTATGAACTGAAGATATTCATACTTTGATTTTACTGACCAATGCAATTTTGGTTTTTTTTACAATGCTATGCCAAAGTATCTGTTTATTGTTTTCCTAAGTATTATGCAAGTCTCTATCCGCTTCTGTTTGCTGAATATTGAAATAATGCAGGCCTTGATGTTAGACTTGTCTGACAGGGGAAAGCTCCTGGGGAATGAAAAGATCTTACTTGATCTGCATACGTTTTAATAGCTGAAACACTGAATTTTTTAGTGACACGCACACTCCCCTAAACATTGATGGAAGCTGTGTTGCCGATGTTTTAATGCCATGGGGATAGAAAGAGACTGTTCAGAGAAACAGATTTATTTTTCTTTGATTTACCACTAAGGGAATTTTTTTGGTAGACTTTTTATTTCTTCTGATGGAAAACCGTTTCCATCAAGTGTGTCCACATGAGGCAGTAAAGTTAGAGGCAAGAATGCTTTTTTAGTTTGGGCTGTGTAGGCTAGGTAGCCCCAAAATAAATGCCTTTATACTACAAATGTGTTTTGCTTGTGGTGGTTGTTCAGACAGGACCAAGAGGAACAGAAGTGCTTTTATGACTTTCAGTATTGGTGTTACATTAACAGTTAAAGATGCAGTTTCCACACAGCTAAACGCTGTAACAGCACACAGAAATATATAACTGCAGTAAGTAATCTCTTTCCTCTCCTACACTCTCTTGTCTTTCTTTTTTTATTTCGGTCGTATGAGATAACGTCTGGAAGTGTAAGACTTGCAATATTGTGAAGCAATCATAATTGAGGCATTGGGGTTTATTGCACTAGAAAAATGAAATAAAAATGATTTGTTGCATAGATATTAATGTTAGCTATGGAAACCCTCTCCACAGAAGTGTCTCTAAGGCGGGTGGCCATTAATAACGCTGAGCCTTGTGATGATTTGGAGAGGGCCTTCTATCCTCCTGCCCTGGGAGACAGCATGAGGATTAAAGCTTAAGTGCCAAATGTTTCATAGCTTTTCTCCTCCAGATTTTATGTAAATTTCATAATCGATCAATTTGCATATTCCCAGGTAGTTTGCATATTTTGTTTAAACCGTGTAGTTTTGTTCTGAAGGCTAATCTTTGTAAATTAAGTTTATTGCTTCAATGTGAGATAGAGATGGAACAAGTCTCTTATTCTGCTCATGCCTCACCTTGATCCCAAGGGCACAGGTACTTTTTGAACAAGTTAACAATTTGGTTTTTGTCGTCTGGTTTATTTTTTACAGTTCTGCTAAGCACTAGACACTGCAGGGGGTTTGTGCTGTGGCAGTCAGCTCTGAAATACATTTGCTCAGGAGGTGCCACCAAGCACCCAACTGGTGTAAACACTGTTGCTCACAACAAATTGCTATGTGTAGGCCTGCAATAGATGTTCAGTTGAAAGAAGTGACATTACAGGACTAAAAATGCAGGTTAAATTTAAGGCTCGCTTTTCCCATCGAATGGGTTAAAGGCAGTATCTGCTGCAGGTCTGGAGCTTGTGGGTTGACATGTATCTTTGATTTATGGTGAAGAACAGTCTGATGAAAACCTTGCACAGCCATGAAAGTTTTGATGTGAATAAAAGCCATGAAGTTAAAGATATGGAGAAAGTTTAAGCAGCATTAGCTGAGCTATGTTGATTCTGCATGAGCTTTTTGGGGATTTGTTACGAAATCTGTCTGTAAACCCTATTTTATTTAGTCACCTAGCTGCTGCTTTCATGCATCTGAGGACTCCTCAGCAATTTGTTATTTCAGTTTCTCATCCTATTTGTCTCCTTGTAAGTGCTTATAACTAGTGTTACCGGCCAAGACTCCTGAATCTTGTGAAATGATGGCCTCTAGAATCATCTCTTGCTTTGGATGATCTGTACTGAATCAATATTAGATAGAGCCATTGTAGTGGAAAGTGCTGCATGAGCTGCCACTTTTATCAGCCCTTGCTCAAGATACATAGTGTGAGAGAAAATAACTGGGGAGAGAGAATTTCAGCTGAGGGGTTGTGGAGGTCGCTGGAAGATGGCTGGCAACATAAAGCAAAGTATCTAATGTACTACAAAGAACAAAACTCTGATGAGACTTTTTCCCTGCCACTGATGCCTAGAAATTAAGTTTTGAATATTTAGCCTAAACAGCACAGCTCTTTCCAATGGGATGTATGCAATCAGTTGTCCCTGGAAAGTGCTGTTGACTCTGGTATCTTAACTAGACTGAATAAAACACTCCTGTGTACTGCAGGATGTAATTGTGCACTGGTAGAGGAATTCACTAATGACACAACAGCTTTTATTTATAACTATTGGTCACTTAAAATGCAGATCTAGAACGTAAATCTTTCATGGAGGAATACTTTGGGTAGAAGAGAAAGCAAGACTTGCTTTTTTTTAACTCTCAACTGCTGGGTTGTGTATCAGCTCAGTCTTTGTAGAGCTGCCAGTAGGGATCTCAAAATGTACAGTTCTTTGTACGCTAACAAAAAGTTCAGCTCCTTGGTGTCTGTGGGAAACATTTTGTTACTATCCTGTGATTTATTCTTTTTGTTCACATCTTTCCATAGGTTCAACGTGTTGATTGTGTGATGAGGGCAGGATGCTTATTTGAGTATGCAGTGTTTTTTTCTTTTTTGTTATTGTTATGTTTGTGAGCTTTATTTGAAAAGGAAGTTTAACTTTGAATGAAACTTACTCCTTAATGGACCCATTTTTTGTCAGTCTCCTAGTGAATGGGTTTGTTGCCATCAAATTTCCAGACACAGCCCATTGCCACAATGATACAAATATTTACATCTTCTGATAAAAGCAGAAGTGAAGGACCTTCTGCCTTCCACTCATCCTATGTTTGAGATGTTGGTTCTGTTAATGGGTTTTAAGGGATAGGCATTCTTTTCATGCATTTTCTCCCATTCTTCCCTTAAGGTAATAAGTGCAGTCTCTCCTTTTGTTGTTTTTATTTTAATTTTTAGTCTTGCAGGAGAGAGAATGCACTTCTAACTGTAATGCAATGAGGTGAAAGGGTGAAAAGTGCTTCTGTTTGGTTGTCATGCAAAGCTGAAATCTGGAGTCCAGATGTCTGGTTTTAGCTCTGTTGCATGCTACTTGTTGGAGTTTGTTGTTCCTTCTTATACTTTTAATACAGCACTGATGTAGTCCATCTCCTTGGTTTTTTTTTGGGAGGGGGGCTATTTTTTCACAATAAAGCTGTGTTTCGTTCTTGTTTTGCACTCATGAAGAGCACACCCACAGTTTCTAGAAACTTTTACTTCAACTTACCTTTACCTTTAAATGCAACTTTTCTGGAGATGCTCATTATTTGCTATTTACCTGCTGTGTTTCAGATGACAAATATTGCTGTTATCATTTATTCTTTCATTGTAATTACATATTTTTTTTAATTATATCTTCCTGATTTGATTTGTATAATTTATATCTGGTTTTTGTTGCAGTATGTGCAGAAAGGTGCAAATCCAAATAGCTTGTATCTTATCTTGAACTTTTTTTCTCCACAGAATACATTTCTACCATTTATATGTTAATTTGGGGTGGGGTGTGGGTGTTGTGGGCATATTTTTTGATTTCCGGGGTAGCCTTCAATAGTTAGTCTGCTGTTATATCCTTGTTATTTTGGGTATCAATACTGCCACCAACAGTAGGATCTACAACCGAAGTAGATGTACTTGTGCCAAGATGTGGGAGTGCTGTTAATTCTAGTGGTTCATCAGAAATCCCTCTTTCCCTCTGTGAGAGCACAGGACTCAGGTAAACGACTTTCTTCTAAAGAACACAAGAGCTTCAGGCTTTATTTAGACAAGTCTGTCTTCTTTTAGATAGAAGTTGTATTCACTGTAGTCTCATCTGAGCTGGGTACAAAATGTACGATTACATAGCTCTTAAAGGAAACAGAATTTCATGAGAATACTGAATAATTATTTTTCTTCCACCTTTTGAAGATCAAATAGATTATCCTTAATGTTGCTTCTGAACATGACAAGAGGCAGGAGGACTTGTAAACAAAGTAAAAACGCTCTTCAGAATTTACTTGATAGCTTATGTTGGGTTTTCTTTTATACTTGCTTTTCAAGCATGGTTGTAGTTACAATCTCAGTTTGAGAACTCAGAATAAATCACAGCATAATCAGTGTGGAAGGGACCTCAGAAAGCCTCTAGTCCGACTTTCTTTTTGAATCAACGTCAGTTGTGAGATGAGACGGTGTTACCCAGTGCTTTATCCAGTTGGTAGCCTTGAAAACTTAATTAGAGAGACTGCACAATCTTCCTGAACAACTTTTTGGACTGCTGGACTGCCTCATGGTGACAAAGTTTTTCCTTATATTCACTCAGAAGCCAAATATAAAAAGTCTAGCTTTTAAAAGGAGGAGAAATCATGTTTCCTACCTCAGTTCTTCTCATTTCTAGCCTTTCCCCTCTTTTCTTTAGCCTCCTTTTTAAACTCAGCTCTACTACCTCTCCTACTGTCACTAATGTGATCCATCCCTCACCTTTGAGTGTCCTACAAGCACTTCTCTTTAAACTTTTTAAACATGATGGCAAAAGTAACTGCAAAAGGAAACTAAGGCAAAGAATGCTTTACGTAGCATTATAGTTATAAACTTATTGCATCCTTGACACTGAAAGCCTGGTACAGATGGTAAAGAAAGGGATGCGCTATGGTTATTTTGCAGTTTTCCTTTTCTGTTTAAGGATAGCATAATATGTGTTAAAAGTGTATTTGAAAGTAGTATGCTACTAGAAGCTATGATGTTATGAATTTATTTATCCCCCCCCAAAATGTCAAATTATGGTATTCTACAAACCATTCTAGTTTTTCAGTTTTGGTAGGCTATAGTTTTGGTTAAGTTCTGGTTGAAACATATTTCTTTTTCTTGTAATATCCCAGTTTACACCTAATATGAAATGAATAACAAAGATACTGCTTTTTTGTTAGAGTAATAGTTGTAAAATTAGGAATCACTCTAATGAAAAATACCAAAGTGTGCAGAAGGAAGTTTCAAAAGATGATTATATGGAATTGCTCAGATATTGAAAGGTTAAGTTCTTCCTTGAAAGACTTGAAAAAAGCGATCATGGATTTTATGTCTAAAGTCAAATGAATTTAAAAAACAATTGTATGGTATAAAGACAAGGTTATTCAGGATGTAAAGTTGATAAGTTGACATCTCAAGGGAACAATGCTACAATCAGTGTTAGCATGTGCTTTCATTGATGATGTAGTGGAAGGCTGGGCAACTAAGGTGATATGGCCCAACTTGTACTAGCCAGTTATATTAAGAAAAAAACCCAACTTATTCATATACTTTTCTGAAATACAGTTTCCTTGTTTGGAGACTGGGAGAGTGATATTAGTAGATTTCGGCAGTTTAGTGACAGCTTATCCTATTCAAAAGAAGAATTTAAAGCAAACAGGGTTCTTCAGCTGTTTTGAAAGCAAGTAGGAAAAATGTGGGAAAATATATCAATTGAAATGGTGACTTGCCTTCAGATAAAAAAGTATTCAATTCTCCTCTCACAGCTAAAATTGAAGAAGGCTAGATTAGTGAATCTAATCTGCCCTGGGTCAGAAATAAAGTTAAAATGGTTGCTTACAGATTTATTAGTGGGACATTATGAAATGATAGAGAAGCCAAGAACTTATTTGAAACTATACCCAACTGTGTAGATAGTGCTTTAGATAAGATGCTTTCTGGTCATGTTGTCTAACTTGAAAATCTGAAGATTATCCAGCAATCTAAGCAAAAAAATGGAAACCAGTTTGTGCAATCTCATTCAGCGAGGTGATAACTTGAATTCCTTGTAACAAGTGGTTTGATAAAGTAAAAAGATTTTAAAAGACTTTCATAACAGCTCAGTTCCCAGGTGATTTAGTATAGTTTAATACACCAGGGAAATCATTGTATCTGGTTTTGTAAAAGGCAAATGTAAAAAGTAACCTGCGGTCCTCCTTAGTGTAGTAAATTATGAATAAACTTGCTATATGAATATAAATTTTCCTTTTCTACTTTATTCTTTCCTACGAATCTGCCACAATAAAGAATAGCTACTTTCAAGATTTTATCCTGAGCAAAGGTCATTTCTAGGAATGAATGTGCTTTTCTTGATAAGATGTGACCTACAAAAAGTGAATGAGAGCTCCAGGCCTTGTCTTGGGTGATAATATTTAATACAGATGAAAATATTTCTTCCTGAGCATGTATAACTTATTAAAATTGGAGTAACCAGGCATTTTTCTTGTTCTCTGGAATATGCAAATGAAATGCAGTGTGGCAGAAAAATTTAGTTACGTAAGTCATCTAACTTGGAATTGAAACTTACATTTTTCTGGCTGAGGAAAAGGGAACAAGGAACTTTATGCATCTAGAATGCTGTGCGTGTACCTTTTCCAAGAACATGAACTGACAAATAATGCATTGCAGGAAACCAATGGATGGTTGACAAAAGCGTTCTTATGAAGAACAGAATGGGAAGTTAAATTTTGCTGGTTTTCTGTGTGGAGAGAATCATAGAATAGTTAGGGTTGGAAAGGACCTTAAAATCAGCACCCAAATGCTCGTTATCCTCAGTTGGAAACTGTATAAATGTTACCATTTCTTAGTAAGACCTAATTTTGGGTGCATTTGGATGTCTTGCTTACTCATTAGAAGTGAGAAAACCCCCCAAAATTTTCCTTGATATAAAGGCAATTTTGGAAGTGACTTGAAAATTTTTCAATTTCACCTTTCACCTGAGCTGAGCAACTTCGCAGTGGAGAATGAGGCAGGTATCTTCAGCTGTGTTGATGTTTAGCATATGAAATACATGTGTTGGTCCTCTTCTCACAATTTTCACACCAAAATACATTCTCAGAACATCTCGGGGACAACATTATAGGATTTGAAGTGCATATAGAAGAGAACAAGGTTCAACAGACTTAAGAAATAAAAGGTAGTGAAGTTTAGAATAGGGAAAATTTGCCATCAGAAAGCCAGAGTGGTAAGTGGGAAACATGTATGCAACCCTCTCCTTATCAACAGAAGACATACTTAATAAAATACTAGATCACAGAGGTGTTGTCAAGCTGTTCTAAAAAGAAATCTTTTGCTCTAGGCCAGTACCTATACGTGTGAGCTGCAGATAAACGTTTGTTGCTCTGTATTTCTGGTTTTGTAGCAGTGTTCTGTGTGTGATTTCTGAGGCTTGAGTTAATATGCTTATCCTCATTGCTGCTTTGCAGAAACCTTTAATAAATTTTAAGAAGTGAAGAAAGTCCCTTTGTACTTCCTTGTACTTTTGGGTTTGAGTAGGCAATATCTGCTTTTGTTCCTTTGTTAATTGTTAAGAGTAATTGCACTGCCGTGTCTTCCACTTTGTGAACTTTGCTTTGCACCTCCCAGTTTTTGTTTCTTGGCTGTTGCTGAAAGAATGTTCAATAGGCGTGTTTGATAGGTGTTTGTACTAGCTGTTTGTGTAGGTCTTGCTATAATGGAGATGTATAGCGTGTATAATGAAGTGTGTGGTTTACAGAATACATCATAGCTGCCTATTTTTAAGCAACTGTGATGCTTCTTTGTGGCTCTTAATGGTGTTCTCTTGCCAGAATTCAAATTTCTGTCTTTTTTTCTCAGGGAAGTTGGGGGATTTTGGGACCTGAGAAGAATGATACAGTTCAGGTTTCTATCCATGTTTGATTTCTTGGTACATAGTGAAGGAACTTTGTGTTTCATGAAAAAGGTAGTTATTAAGTGAGGAATTCCTCATTTCTTTAGTCCCAGGAGTATTAAATGAACCATTACCTCAATAACTACACCTTAGTTTATTAGTGACTACAGTAGGAACTTGCCATGAATACCCTGATCAATTTAGCAAGGAAGAATTCAAAGGAAGTTTTCAAGTCGCATTTTATGAGAGCTTTGCTTCTGCAACAGGTGGGCATCAGTGGCTACAATGCCAAGTGTGCAGACAGCCAGTGGATAATGCAGTTGGGCCTTTTAGAGAGAATGGCCCCATGTACTGTATTCAGGCTCACATCTTCAAGCATAAGGGTGAAGAGATGCACATCTGCATTCTTATACTTAATGCCTACTCTTTATATGCCATGAAATACAAAATATGTAATTGTTGTGGTTTAGACCCAGCTGGTAACTTGGCGCCAAGCAGCCACTTGCTCACTCCAACCCCGCCTGCCCTGATGTGGGATGGGGAGGAGAATCAAAAGAATGTAAATCCTACAGGCTGAGATAAGAGGAGTCCAATAACTAAAGTCCAGTATGCTACTGCTACTACTACTACTTATAATAATGGTAAGGGAAATAACAGAGGGAGGGAGTATAAAAACCAAAAAGGGAAAGCAGAAAAAAACAATGAAACAAGTGATGCACAATATAATTGCTCACCACCCACTGACTGATACCCATCACTGACCTGAGCAGCAATTGATCCCTAGCAGGGGACTCCCCCCAGTTTATATACTGGGCATGACGTGCTGTGGTATGGAATACCCCTTTGGCTAGTTTAGGTCAGTCACTAGCCAGTGCTTTCTCCTGGCTTCTTGTCACTGGCAGAGAGACTGAGAAGTCCTTGGTCAGGGTAAGCATTACTTAGCAACAACTAAAACATTGGTGTGTTATCAGCATTGTTCTCTGACTAAAGCCAAAACACAGCACTGCACCAGCTGCAAGGAAGAAAATTAACTCTATCCCAGCTGAAACCAGGACAGTAATCCACTTGTGTTTCTGTCCAGAGGTATGTCATGATTCAACCCCCAGCTGGCACCTAAGCACCACACAGCCACTTCCTCACTCACCCTGATGAGATTGGGAAGAGAATTAGAAAAGTGAGAAGACTCATGGGTTGAGATAAAGACAGTTTAATAGGCAAAGCAAAAGCTGCATGTGCAAACAAAGCAAAACAAGGAATTCATTAACTAGTTCCTGTGGTCAGGCAGGTGTTTAGCCTTGTCTGTGACATGTATTGGTTACTTTGGTGGACAAATGCCATCACGCTGAACTTCTCTCTTCCCTTTTTTCCCCCAGCTTTATACTCTGAGCATGACTCCATATGGTGTGGAATCTCCCTTTGGTCAGTTGGGGTCATCTGTCCCAGCTGTGTCCCCTCCCAACCTCTTGTGCACCCCCAGCCTGCTCCCTGGTAGGGTGAAGAGGAGAAAAGGCCTTGACTGTGTAAGTGCTGCTCAGCAGTAACTGAAACTTCCCTGTGTTATCAACACTGATTTCATCACAAGTCCAACACATAGCCCCATATGAGCTGCTGTGAAGAAAATTAACTCTAGCCCAGCCAAAGCCAACACAAGAGTTAAGCAAGTGACTTAAAAACGTCTTTATTTGTATGCAGGCTTGCTTTTCATCTTCCATGTAAGTCTCCAGAGTTGGAAGATTGGTCCTGTGTGTGGTATCAAATGTACATGGAGAGACAAGCAAATATGCCCAAACTGGAAATTAGGAAGCAAAATCACTTGTTTTGCCTAGATATCTCATGTGTATATCTCTTACTTTAAATTAGTTGGCAAACTCCCAGAGTGTTCGAGGTTTGTTTAAAAGTAATACAGCTGGGTGGCAAATTGTAACCACAGACATGATGTATGTGTAAGGGACAATTGTTATAGCCAAAAAAAACCCAACCCAACAACAAACCAAAACAAATTTGCAAGCTAATTTAAAAATATTAAGTGCTTGATTCGTTTTCTACTTTTAGGAGTTTGATCTCACATAGGCCACTTTGACTGGGGACGTGAGTTTGACCAGTAGCGAGCATGCCTTTTGTTTGTTCCAGGTATAGTAACTAAATGTGATGTTTTGTTGCAGGTCTGTAAGATGAGTGGAAAGAAAAAAAGAGAGAAAAGTGATTTGTAGAGACACGTTTTTGATGAGCTGTCCAAACACTGGATTTCTGGATAAGCAAACACTTTGAGCTCCATTTAAATGAATTATCAGCCCCTCCTCCTCCTGAGATTGATTCAGATCCCTTGTTTTCCATCCTGAATTTTTAAAGCTGTTGAGCTGTATTTCTGTAAACAAAACCAGCCACTCTTTCAACTCCTGTACTGTGTGTTTTTTGCTGCTGACTAGTGTCTTCTAGACATTAGAACCATTTCTCGGGGCTTGTGTTAACTGAAGGCTTTTTGCAGTAATAAATACCTTTGTAGATACTAGTTGATGTTTGACCCTTAAAATGAAGTAGTTAATTACTTTGTAATTGCTAGTTTGGATGTTGCTGGAACGCTTATTCTGGGCTACAGATACTTGAAATTTACTCTGGCGTGTCTAGCCTCATCCCTAGGGTAAATTGCAATTTCTTAATCTGGAAAAAACCAGTTTGGGATTGCCTAGCTGACTTTGACAGCTATATTTATGGCAGCATAATTGGCTCAGTCATCTTTAGTTTAAACATAGTGTAACATGACAAGCTTATTTAATACATGCCTAGAAAAAGATATGGGGTAGGTAACTGAAGAAACACATTGCCATAGAATCATAGCATCACAGAATGGTTTGGGTTGGAAGGGACCTTAAAGCATATCCAGTTCGAATCCCCTGCTGTGAGCAGGGACAGCTTCCACTAGATCAGGTTGCTCCAAGTCCCATCCAACCTGGCCTTGAACACTGCCAGAGATGGGGCAGCCACAGCTTCTCTGGGCAACCTGTGCCAGTGTCTCACCACCCTCATAGTGAGGAATTTTTTCCTAATGTCTAATCTATATCTACCCTCTTTCAGTTTGAAACCACTGTCATCTGTTGGGACTGAGATGCTAATGCAAATCTGTGAGATGTTGGTTGCTGGTTTATTTTTTGTTTTATAATTTTTTCTTGATATTTTTTCCTCCATTTATCCTTGAACAATGTAACAGCCAGTTATACAACAGTTACCTTGGCTGTCTTTCTGCAACACTTTATTTGCCTTGGGTTTGCAATTATCTGTTCTGGAGGGAGGTGGCCAAGTCCCACCACAAGTGTGAAGAGTAGGACAGAGGAAGAGGAGTCAGTTGCTGAGAGTGAGAGCAGGAGGCTTATCCTGTTGGGCTCAGGTAATCATAGTGGAGGTTTGTCCATGTCGGGGCTGTAGCCACTGATGTGCTAAAACCCCAGTACTTCACATAAGTTAACAAGCACTTCCCTGCTAATGAGAAGAGAATCTCAGCTACAGTCTTTCAAGTTGAAGAATTAAAGTCCATACTTATTACAGGATCTCTGTGATTATCTAAGTTTTCCTCCACAGTAACGCTGATATTACAGACGTGGTTGGGAAAGAGCCTTTGGGGAAACATTACACCTCGTGGTCAGCTTGAGCAATCCCAGGAGGCAGACAGGCGGGGTTGTTCTGCCGCGGAGGTCAGCGTGCTGAAAGAGCTCGTTTCCTATCTCTCTTCCTTTGTGGGATTTGTGCCCTTAGCAACACCCATTGGCAGCTGTGAGATTGCAGTTCCACTGTTGCCCAGCCCTCTGCAGTTCTTCTCGGCATACTGACCTAGAATACTGCCCTAGATCTGTTTCAGAGGATTTCTTTAATTTTCCCCTTCCAGCTTGTCAGAAACCCCCTCGGGATGTTAAATGGGTTGGTAGTTGCAGTGTGATAAATTGGCTGCTAATTAGTTTTTCTAGAAACATTACTTCTTACCTTTTAATTTTTTTACTACGCTGCACTTCTGACACTTTTCTTTCTCTGACACATCAGAATGGTAATTAATCTTATTTCATCTGTTTGTGTAAATACAGACCCTGTAGGCTACTGTGTTGTTTCCTATGAAATTTTGGCTTTGTACAATTGTAAGCTAGCCAGTTCACTGACTATCAGCAGTTGCAAACATTTGTGATGTCCCTGCATCACCAGGTTTTTGTTTATTGCAGTGCTTTTGTTGTGATGAATCACAACAGTGGGGCTTTCGCGCTCACTAATTAGTATCAAGTCACCGCATACTGAAATTCTTAACTGTCAAATATGAAATGCTGACTGTCCTTTTTTTGGCCTGTGCCTAAATAAGAGACATAAATAATGCTCTAAAATAGGAAAGAATGCTGATGGAGAGTCAGAAAGGGCATTCACTTTTGAAATGGTCAATGTAATCTAGAAATTATAGCAATCTGCTACTTGTTTAATGGTTTACATGGACTGACTTTTCTGGATTTAGTCTCTTTCTCTGAGGACAAATGACCACATCATAAAAAAGCCCCATTAATACTCTCTGATGTTCTTTGAAGAAAGAAGTCTGACAAGCCAACAGCCAAGTGCTTTTTTTTTCAGTATCTCCAAATATGGCACCTATCTTTTAAGATTTAAAGTTCTTTTATGCTAGCAGTTAATCTTCTCTCTGGATAAATATCAAAATCCTGCTGTGATAGAGCTGCTAGGCTTGTGAGCATTACTGGGTGTCACTTCGGTATGATGGTGTGCCTTAGAGTTTCTTAAGTTATGGTAGACTCACCTTGTGTTTCAGCTGTACTTGCCTCGTGAGGGTTATCTGTATGCTGTCCTTCTGTGACAGTGGGATCCTGGAGCCATCTCTGGTTTGGCAGGACCACTTGTGATCTCAGAAGCCTGCCCCGAAAAGATGCTATTCTGACCTTATTGGCACTTTTTACAGTTACTTGTCCTGGTAAATGTTATATGGAAAGGGTATTACAAATATTTAAGAATGTGTATGTTTCCAGAAAGATTCCTCTACCTAGCTGCTGTGTTCCTCATGGTTTAAAAGTTGCTACACTTCCTCCCTGCCTCAGTTCCTAACTGATGCTTGCTTGCTTTTATTTACATTTGAGTCTTTGAAAGGCTCATTCTTATGTTTCCCTTCACATTGCATCAACTTCGAATTGTTGGCACAATCCCTTTGTCCTCCTCCTAGGAGTTCCCTGGCATGGGAATAAGCTCCCATCTTTCTCCTGCAGAACCTCTCTGTGACTTCTTCAGATCCCTTAATTTTTCTGCCTCCTTTGGCTGCTCCTTCTAAATCTTTCCACCTCCACCCATTTGAAACCAAGATTTGCAAGAATCTGCATTAATAACTGAAAAAAAAAATATTCTGTCTTGGAGTTTTTTGCCTTTACAACAAACTTGGTCTGGTTTCTACAGATGAAAGTCATTAAAGTTTAATGATCCTTGATTCCCATTCCCCACCCAAAGGCCAGTTGGCCAACACATATCACCAACCTCTTTGTAATGGAAAAATCACTTGTAATGCAACCTGGGCATGGATAGACAGATACTCTTAACTCTTGCACCTGATTTACTGAATATTTAAAGTCTTATTAAACAGCATTAGGAAGTTCTGTTTTGGCATCTTAAGGGAGGTTTGGATTTGAAGATTGCAGCTACCTTAAGTACAAAGCAGACATCTTAAAACATGACTGTATATTGACAATAAAGGTGAGTCTAGCACTGTACTTTTAAAATGTAGAGAAAAAACCACAAATGTTAAGATGCATAGTTTCTCCTAGTCACTGCATTATAGCCGGTGTAATTTTCCCTACCATAGCTGTTGTTGGGGTTTTATTTATTTATTTTTAATCAAAGCCCCGCTAGTGTACATTACTTAAGTCTGAAAATGTTTTTTAAAAGGGGTATAAAGAAATGAAATTAAAAAACCCCAAACCTGCTTGGCAGGAGTTACCTAGATTATTTCTTGGATGCAAAAATTGTCTATCAGAATACACCTTTTAGATTTAAGAACATGATTTGGGAGCTGCTTACAAGAGTTTTACTTAGAATGAAGATCTTTAAGTGTTGGCCTTCACTTGGACAAAACTGTTTTGAAGCTGTAATGTTCTAAATGTCCCAAGTTAACTTACTAATTATAGGCAAGAGACAAATTTCACTTAATTAGCATGTGAAGTGTCAAGAATATTCAGTACTGAGAGTCATGATTCCAGTTTGTAATGTGAGGAAGCCAGACACTTTGTGGACTTTTGTCATTCTTGAGTAATTTTTCTTTCTTTTACCATTAAACATAATTTTCAGGATATGCTGAACATTAAGATAAATGTGATTACCTGAATTTTACCTATGAATAATGTTCACAAAGAAATAACTTGTATTTTCCTTTTTATCTTTCAGAAGTTCATAATTTAATTGCAATTTCTTCTGAAATCTGTTCTCAAATACTTCTGTGCAAAAGGTTAAATTTTCCATTAAGCCTGAGTTCTGAGAATATAATTTTAAAAAAATTATAAATATATGTATATTTTTAACTAGAGTTTCTATATAATGTATCGAGTCTCTTTAATATCTTCTGACCATAGCATTTAAGATAATACTGAGCAGATGTAAATCACTACTTAATTAAAAATAAATACTGAAAAAATTCTAGATCAATTAGAAGTGCTCTAAAAGCACATGGTTAGTTTTTAATACTTATTTTTAAAGGTGTGTACATAAATATTCCTCTGTTTGCAAAGGCAGTGTATCCCTTTGTAGTTGAGGCTTGGCTGGAATCAAGGCAGGGGGAAAGAAGTATCAACTTTGCAAGGAAGGTGATTTGCATACTATTACCCCTTCGTCTTTGCTTTCTGTCAAATTTTAAGCTTGCTGTGACCTACTTTAGAGTCTTATGATGAGATTAAGAATTCCAATGAATTCTGTGTGGTAGGCTACTGTAGTTTTAGCACTTGTGTTTACATTACCTTTTTTGTTTTACTGGGAATAATACATAGTTTCTCATCGTAAGACTTTGATTAAGTCCTTGATTAATTTTCCTTTACTCATTATTTCGTTTTTGTATTTTCTTTGTGATTATTTTGTTGGGTTTTTTGTTTGTGGGTTGGGTTATTATTATTATGGTTATGGTTATTGGCAATATTATGATAATGTAAGAGAATACTGGCTTGTTTTCATGGTTTTAAGTTTCTAAGTTACGTCAGGCAAAATATTGCAGCTGCAGGTTCACACCAGCTGTTCTGGCAGTCAGCTTTATGTTAGGAATCCCAGAGCAAACCCAACTGGAAACACTTGTCCTGCATCAAAATTTTCAAAGTCATTGCCAGAGCATCCTTTTTGTCATCACAACTACGGTAAAATCTGGTGGTGTCTTTGCTTTGCTTTAGTTGTACTAGAAATATGAGAAAACCAAACCCCGTATATATGAACCATAGGTATTTGTGGCTGTATGGCAGAACATATGTCTTGTAGAGATGCTAAAGTGACTCTGAAAGACCTCTTTTGGTACCAGAATTAAGATTAGATACCTTTGCGTGGTGAGTATACATGAGTTAATTAGGTTGCTGAGTATAGTATAATATATGATATATGGCTATAGTGTAGTGGCATTTGTACCTCTACTTCAGTCTACTTCACTAAAAATCATAGAATCAAAGAATGGTTTGGGTTGGAAGGGACCTTAAAGATCATCTGGTTCCAACTCTCCTGCCATGAGCAGGGAACCTTCCACTAGACCAGGTTCCTCAAAACCCTGTCCAACTTGGCTTTGAATACTGCCAGGGACGGGGCAGCCACAATTTCTTTGGGCAACCTCTGCCAGCGCCTCAGCACCCTCACAGTGAAGAATTTTTCCCTAATATCTAATCTGAATCTCCACTCTGTCAGCTTAAAGCCAGCATATGGATCCCATGGTTTAGTTTATGAATAATCCATAGTTTTGAAAAACATAAATGATCGGTTCCTGTGCGGTAATAATTTTATAGTTTAAAAAAATGGAATTAAGTGTGAAGTTCTAAATTGTAACATATATGCTTCCAAAGATGGAAAGAGTCTTTTTAATAAGGGATGAGTCAAAACTGGACAGCATCTTTTTCATTCAGTACTACCCTAAATTCAGGAGGCATGAGATAAAATACATCTATCTGAATTGCCCCAGTTTTGCTCTTCTCTACTTTTGTTAGCTTTTGTGTTGTTAAAGCCAGAGAGCTTTCTTTTTTTTTTTTTTTTTCTTTTTTAATGATTTTGGAATAAATTAAATATACTTTAAGAAATATTAAAGTGAGAAAAACCTACTGTAAATCTTAAAAGCCAGAGCACCATTGTCCTGGCTAATGTTGATGAATCTATCACAGTATCACAGTATGTTAGAGATTGGAAGGGACCTCAAAAGATCATCTAGGCGAACCCTGAATATTTTATGTAAATCCCTAGTCCTGATGGAGTACGTTCGTAGCTCAAAAGCCTACCTGGGCAAAGCAAATTGCAAGGTTGAATCATTAAGATGATACTTTAGTCTTGATTCAGCCCATGCTTTCCCTGCATGACAATAATTCCATAAATCAGTTCAGTATTTGTAATGGAAACCAACCTCTACACTTACTGTCAGGCCCTTTCTGTGTCCTAGGAACTATTGTGCTCCTTTTACAAAGACACAAATTAAAGTTCTCTTCAGTTTAACTTTTAATTCTAATTTATGCATTAGTTTGATCACTCCTTTTACTTCTTGTTTCTTGCTTATGTTCCAGTGTTGGTTGTTGTTTCAGTCCTTAAAAAGAAAAAAAGTTGGGGAAGGAATTGAAACAGCAAAGTAGAAATGATAGGGCAGATGAAAATAAACACATCTTGTTTCATAATCAGTACACCAACAGTTTTCAGAAGAGGTGAAGTGATGGTAGGGGTTTTTCCAAATAAAATTCACAGTTTGCCTCTTCTCATGTCTAGTCCAGCTGAAATATAAAAGCTCTAAATTCCACAAGATGTACTTGAGCAAAAATGTTCTCATTCAGCTCATTTGACATCTTCTGGGGACCAAAAGCATGAAATTGTCTAATTTCTGTACATTTTAGAAAACAAGTATGAAAAGTCATAACACTTCACTGATTTTGCTCATATGTAATTTCCTTTCGGTGACACTTCAGTGGTTTACATGCAAGCCTTCAAGGATTAGGTAGGATTATGTTGGTCACATAATGGTATGTCTTTCTGTCACAAGAAGTAACCAAACCACCAATGAGTGTAATCATCATATCCATTAACATTGCTGCTGGTTGGAGCTAATGAATTTCAGTGCAAGCCCAGCAGTGACTGTTGTCTGACCTTTCAGGAAATCCTAGTGAAGTGGAAAAGACAGTCCTTTTAATTGGGTTGGCAATTTTAGAGTTAATAAACTACATAGTTTTATAAGTGAGTTGAATATACTATATTGAAATTGCTTAAGAAAGTTAGAAGCAATGTTGCAAACCTTGGTGTGTCTCTTACTTTCCTCTTCTTCCTCACGTTTAACCATGTATTGGTTTGCAAATACTTTCCCAATCCTTAAAATGTCATTTTTCTTTGATTTTGTCCTTTCAATTCACACTGAGGAAGAATAAGCCCATTACAGGCTGGATGTGTTATTATTTACACACCTGTAATAGCTTTAATTAGTGAGTAGGATTATTATAGGGATCAAAAACTGCTGCTGAATCAAATCCAAAACAATGTTTATTCAGGTACGGTGCTCCCAGTGATTCTATAGTTGAGTTGGGATCTAGACTACTTAAATTCAGAGGTCTCAAGAAAATGCTTTTTTGAGAGAGGGGAAGGGAATGAGGTAGAAGTACTAAATCATAGTTATTTTTAAAGCAAGGTATGTCTAAGGAAAGTTGCTGTTTTTTTTAAAGTATGTTTGTGCTTGGCCATCTTCAGATTCAGCATTTGGCTTGGCTGTCAGCAGCTGATATTTTTTCAGTGGTTTTGAACAATCTTTCATTTAAACCCAAGAAATAGTAGATGTGCCACAAGATGTTCATCTTACTCAGCTCATCAGTCCTAAGGGCTTGTTCTGCTCAATTTTAAAAACATCCTTGTGGTCTCCTGATCATCTTAATTGACTCATTTTTAACACCTGTATGTAGCTACTTAAGCTGAATTTCATACCAGAAACTGCTTGATGTATAGGAACTGAACAGCTGCCAAGCTGGATCAAGAAGCAGATGTCTCTGACCAGTCCATTAATTGGGGAAGTGTGTAAGAAAGAAGGTAAGTCTAGATTCAACCATAGTTTTTAGAGACTTCCAAAGCCAAAGGGTGCATTATTTCCATCCTCATATGCCTGTAACCCCTTCTTAAAAGTCCTCCTATTTTTTACCTTCACAGAGTTCTGTGACCATGATGTAACTTGATTTGTGCCTTTGTGAAAATACTGTTTGATTCATTTCAAACCTGCTGCCAGACCATTCATTCCTTGATGTTATTATGCTTTGAGGAGAAGGGGATAATAATTCCATGTTCATTTTCCCATATCAGTTGTGATTTGCATATCTCTAATATCTTGTCAGTCAACTATCTTTTCCAAACTCAGGTTTGGAAGTGCAGTGGATGATGATGCGTGCCCCAATGAACCTTCCTGTCTTTCTCTAACCAGAACCTGTTCTGGTTCTCCTGGTTCCATTTATTCCAGAAATGTGGAAGAGAATTTTGTGCCAGTGGAGCTTCACCATGGATTTGGTAGTGGCAGAACTTCTGAGCCCTGCAGCAATTGGTTTTATACATGCTTTTGAGCTTTGAACATATGGTGCATTGGTTTTCATGTACCACTTGCCACAAGCTGACTCTGATTAAGCGAAGTTTTGCTTATACCTTAACCATAGTTTTTTTGTTTGCTTGTCTATTGTCATGGTGACAGCTACAGCTGTTATCTGAAGCACTGACCTTTGAGATAGAGTGTAGGATAGGGTAGAGGTGGTCCTCTTGATGCAGATAAAAATGCTCACTTACCTGCATGGTGTATCTTGCTCCTGCTTCTGTGAAGTAATGTTACTGCCAGACTCTGAAAGAATATTTTTATTAGGTTAGATTGGTGGTAACTATGGTTTCTTTACTTTTTATTTTGTCTGATGTACTCCTGAGCGCTGTCATTGCTGTTGGGCAATACTGCTTTCTGTGAAAGAAGAAAACTGTGTATTGTGATAAATGATTTTATCAACATTTATTTAAGATATAAATTGCTTTCTGGCATGTTAGTGTTCATAGCAGAGTGGAAAGCCTCATAGAAACAATTCCCAGGGTAATTTGCAACAGTCTGCCTTCAATTTCTCAGTGGACAGTTCAATGTTGTGCTGCAGGGCACTGCAGGACACTGATGGGATACTTTATGGTGCAGTCACAGAGGTAGTTACTGTTTTGGTTTTTATAATTGACAATGGTAAGGTCTGGGTGATTTATTCCTGCCAATTAGTTTCTGAATTAATATGTACTTTCAAAGGGTGTGCCAACAAAAAGCAGGAAGTCCAATATATTTGGAACAAATTTCTGAAGACAGATGTTAAAAATACATTTTTAAGCTCTGTGCAATGAAAAAAAATCCATTCACGCTCCACTACCTGACCAAATAATTTGTTTAACCACATGCATTACAATCAAAGGTGTCATCACTGTAGTTTATTACTTTATAAATGATAATTTGCATAAGCATTACATACTTATAGAGTCTGTTCTTGCAAGGGGTCTTCTGCTCAAGTTTCGTATTCTTGTTTTAGAAGGGCTCTTCATGCATAGGAATAAAATATAACTTTGTCCTCTCGTTACAGCAGATGCTGGACAAATCCCATGAGGGCTTTGTTACTCTATCATGATCCCCAGGAAGATATTAAGTGTAGGGGGAGGGAGATGGGAAGAACAAACCCAACAGTATGTGAGAAATGAATGATTTTAAATGAGTGTAATAATTATGTCAGCTGCGTGTGATGTGATTCTCCTCTTGATGAATCACAGCACCGTGGCCAAGTCTAGCCCTGACATTGTTGTTTGCTTGCTGTCCCTCCCTGGGAGTGGTCCCTTCCAGGGCAGCAGCCTCCTGTGAGGAGTCTGCTCTTCTTTATTGCAGGTTTTGCCTTGACTTTCATTTCCCTTCATTCCCTGCCTTGTCCATGCCCCTTTCAAGTGAAGTTCAACAGCTTCTCTTCCTTTAAAGTCTGTGAGGTTTGTACCTTGGTTCAGTACAAACCAAGTACATAATGTAGCTTAATGGCATGGACAGTGGCCAAGTGGATAAGACTGCAAATCTGCTTGATTTGAGTAAGCTTATTACAGCTTTGTTCCCAACCTGCTGACAGAAGCAGAGCTGACACAAGTCTTTTTACTTGTCTCTGCTGTTTTTGTCTTATTTACGAAACAGGTTTTTAAGAGTTTTAGGAAAGAGTCCTGTAGGTTCTTTCATCTGGAAAAGGGTGGGAAAACTCCTTAATACCAAAAGAAAACTACCATCTGTGTCTGGTTTGCCTGGGACTGCCAGCTGCTTGTCAAGTCCTTGACTAGTTTCACTCAGGAAGTAATTCATGGTGCAGGATAATGACTTGTGTCTCCCAGCACTAATTTCTTGGAAGTACATCTCTTGTTTCTATGTTTTCCTGGACCTGGGGTATCCCAAATGTATTCCTAGGTTTCTGTGCCAGATGTAGAGGAAGAGGTAAGGAGAGAAATTTTACAATGGCAGTTATTTTTAAAGACTCTCCCAAGGTGTTGAAAACCAAAAGAAACGTCTTTTCAAGTGTTCGTACATAGAATTATAAATGTTCAGGTGTAGCAATGAATTGTAATATAAACATTTGAAGAGGACTGTTTGCTCGCACACTTCCTTCCCACCCATTGTATCAAACTGAACAATCCGTCAGCAATCTGCATTATCCTAATTGGTTGCATATACTTTTCAGATACATTTTCCTCATGCTTTTGTGCACTTTCATAAAGAGCTACCAGCTGAACCAAAACCCTCTTCACCCTTGATTCTGGAGTAACAAGCAATGTTCTTAAGCAAGCATGAGCAGAATGTGAAGGTTCTGATTTTTCACGAGGATCCTGCAGTTGCACTTCTGAAAGTGCGCTGTAATACCACAGAAATACTGATGAAAGTATGCATCCATGTAGGTTTTCTTTACTTTTCAGAGCCTTGATTAGGAAAAAAAGTGTATGCACTTGTTACATTTCTGTTTGGTCACCCATTTGAAGATACATGTGGGATTACGTTAAATATCCCTGAAGTTCTGTCCCTCAGGGCTCAGTGTTAGGGCCAGTGTTGTTTAATATCTTCATTGATACTATTATTATTCATTGATGGTGTGGATAAGGGGATTGAGGGCACCCTCAGTAAATTTGCAGATGACACCAAGTTGGCTATGAGTGTTGGTCTGCTAAAGGATAGGAAGGCTCTGCAGAGAGATCTGGACAGGCTGGATCAATGGCCTGTGGCCAGTGGTTTGAGGTTCAACAAAGCAAAGTGCCAGGTGCCGCACTTGGGTCACAACAACCCCATGCAAGGCTACAGGCTTGGGGAAGAGTGGCTGGAAAGCTGCTCGGTGGAAAAGGACCTGGGGGTGCTGATTGATGGAGCTGAACATGAGCCAGCTTGTGCCCAGGCAGCCAAGAAGGCCAACAGCATCCTGGCCTGTATCAGAGACAGCGTGGGCAAGGGCAGTTATCTCCCTGTACTGGCACTGACGAGGCCTGCTCCTCGTAATCCTGTTTTCAGTTCTGGGCTGCTCACTACAAGAAAGACATTGAGGTGCTGGAGCAGGGCCAGAACAGGGTGACAAAGCTGGTGAAGGGTCTGGAGCAGAAGTCTGATGAGGAACAGCTGAGGGAACTGGGGTTGTTTAGTCTGGAGAAGGCTGAGAAGGGACCTGTTCCCTCTCTACAACTACCTGAAAGGAGGTTGTAGTGAGTTGGGAATCAGTCCCTTCTCCCAAATAACAAGGGATAGAACAAGAGGTAACAGCCTCAAGCTGTACCAGCAGAGGTTTGGATTGAATATCAAGAGAAAGTTGTTCACCGAGAGGGTGATCAGGCGTTGGAACAGGCTGCCCGGGAAGGTGGTGGAATCACCATCCCTGGATGATGTAGATAAGGTCCCTAGTGACATGGTTTAGTGGAGGTCTTGGCAGTCCTGTGGTAAAGGTTGGACTTGATGATCTTAAAGGTCTTTTCCAACCTAGCTGATTCCAAGATTCTAACTTTACAGATGTTCTGAATTAATGGTGAAACTCTGCAGGGCTATATACACTGAATTCTGCTGTCTCACCTATTGAAATCAGGCTGAAAAGCTTAGTGGTTTTTTCCAACCATTAAACCTAATAAACCATCTTAAAGCCAGAGTGGGACATTTAAACTTGCATTCATCCGTCTCTGAGGATTTTGATAGGAGAATGCAATTTTGCTTTATTAGTCCTGATAGCTGTATTCCATGTACTTGAAATGTATCTCAGTTACACCAGATCAAGAAAGTTCTGCCTCATTTAAGATAAAAAAACATGTGCAAGGGTAATTGTGAGTGATTTGTAATCACTGTCTTCCTTAGTTGGACTTAATTCCACGCCTTGCCAAACTGTCCTGTCTCTCAGGAGGATTTCTGATGCTCAGTTGGCTGACCTATAGGACAGGCTACAGAAGATCATCATGACAGTTTATTTTTAATGTTAGTTAAACTGCACAATTTGCTTATTGCATAAGCTGGTAGGATTTTTGTTTCATTACTGAAGAAATGTCTGCTGCCAAAACCGATATTCCAGTAATTTTTCATGCACAGCAAAAATTGACATTTAATAAATATACATTGTAAGTAGCAATGTGGTTAAGGCTCATGGCTTACAAAAGCATTTCTTGAGTTATAAAATGCTAGCGAGAACATTGCAGTTAGGTTAGAGTCAAATAAACAGAACTCTTAGTGGTAAAATTAAAATACTCACATTTATAATGAAATGGTTGAATGTCAGAAAATACAGATTACCGAAAGGCTAATGCTCATCTGAAATTCAGTGATGTCAGACAAGCTGAGAAGTAGTGGCATTGCAAATTACAGATTTGTTGATTTTTGTGTGTTTGAGTCCCACTGTGATGGTTTTTTATTGTCTTCCATCAATGGCAGGTCAAGTGCAGTGTTAAACTCTGCTCTTCCAGAGGAAATAGAAGAAAATTGGACAGTGTTTCATTTGTAAGGTCATTTGATGGACCTGTCAGAAAAAAATTACCGTGGAACATGGGTGCTTTGTCTCTTTTGTATTAGTGAAGAAAACTGCTCTGCTTTTCTTGGCATCCTTGAATGCTATTTATTACTCTAATGGGAGTAAACAGTGAAATATTAAGGAGAAATCAGTCTTATTTGCTAAACTCTTTGATAGGAAACACATGAAGTTTCTCAGCTACTGTACTGTTGTCTGACTGTTCCCCTTGGGTGGCTCTGATAGCTGGTGAAGACTGATGGTGCAGCTTGCACAGGCATCTTGTTTTCTTTGCAGTTTACAAGATTACAGCTTTGCTGAGCTTGGATTTGCATGATGTTACTTGCAGTTTGCTAATGGCTGTGAAATGATGCCCCTCCAAGTTCAGAGCAGCATGTTGTGTTATAATGCTTGTGGGGAGGAAAGAGGAGAATTAGGAAATGTGTGGTCATTAGAGTTTGTATCAAGCCCAGTGTTCTCACATTATCATGAAATTGTAAGACTGTACTTATCTATCCAAGGCTTACTTGAAAATAATCATCTTCCTGTTATTCTAAACAAAACTTAAATGTTTTCTGGGAGATTCTCCTGTGTCTATAATTATGTGAGGCATTTAATTTTCCCATTCAATTTCTGCTTTCTAGGGTTTGTAGGAGTACAACAGGTAGCCAGCAAACCTTCCAGCATAGGGATCTGAATTTGAAATCATGTAGAACTTCGTGTCTCTTAAATTCAACTTTTGGGGACTTTTGGTGAGTACCAATGAGGCCCAAAATGCGCTGAAGAGTTGTCATGAGATCTGGTACCTGTGATCACAGGGCTTTGTTGGCTTTGAAGGACCTCAGATGAGGCACTTGTGCTGGGAATACATTAACCTCCCTTCTTTACCACACTTCGCTTACAGGAAGTTACAAACCCCCCTGATGGTTTATTTGATTTTAATCAGAAACTTTGGTTCCTCAAAGGCTATGAACAAAACACGAAGACTTTTTCAAGTTAAAGTTAAATAGCAATAACTCCTTTCCCTCATCGTGCTATTAAAAATTAAGGCAATTACTTAACAAAGTTTGAAAATGCCTGGAACTTTGGAAATACTTAGTCTTAATAAAAGTCACAGTGAGTAATACAGTTATTTTTAATTAAAAAAGGTTGTTCTCAAAGATAATGTCATTTTAACATAATCTACTTTCTTCCACTTACTCCTTTCTATTAGCTGGATTTTTAAGCTGTTACTGTTACCAAGTAATGAAGGGAAATGACACATAATCCACGCTTACTGTTCAGGGTGGCAGTTTTAGTGCATTGATACTGTTTCTGTAGCTTTACATCACAGAATTGTAAATGAGACCAGCGGGTTGAACTGCATGTAGACTAGTTCCTTTATTACAGTTAGATTGAATGCATGAAATCTATACCTGATTGTACTGCACCCACCTCACCTTCTGTTATGATGCCTCTGACAGGTTTTAACGTTAACATTTCCTCTGTCTAAAGGAGACCCCTGAGAAAATTCACAGGGAGGAGCTGTATCTCCTGTTCACAGACTTTAAGGTGTACAAGATTTTCTAGACTTGGGAGGACCTGTTTGTTTTGTTTTACTGTTAAATTCCTGGTGCCAGAACTAATGCAAATCGAAAAAAATGTCCCTTGCAGGAACAAGATGCAGACACAACAAGATGCAGCAGGTGTTCAAGAAATGCAAAAGGCTTAACTAGCTATTCTTTTTTTAGCTTTCTAACTACTTTTGCCTCTTGATAGAAGAAGAAAAACAATTAATGAAATCTCATAGCTGCAAGGGCAGAGACCCTTGTGGTACATGCTGAATTACTCCAGTTCTGGTGTTCTAGATTGGCAGCTATTCTCAACAGCAAATAGGTGCCTTCACTTGTTACTTTTAGTGCTGTTTTTCTAAGATTTAGTGCCTAATAACTAGGCTATCCAAAGGAAAGAATTAGCAAAAATGCAAGTATTGGGAGAACCAGTCAAGCTGCTATCAAAGAGATGGTAAGGTTCCTGCCTGTACCTGAGATGCAGGGTGAGGAGAGCTTGACACTTGTTCGGTCAGTCACACTAAACTGATTATGTGTGTTAGAATCATCCTAGGGGTTTTGGCAGCATTGTAATCAGGGATTTGAAAGTGATTACCTCACTGAATTCAAATGTTGAGACCAGCACAGGAGGGAATACCGTCTGCTGCAGCTCTCTGTCCTTTGTGTATTTCAGGCTTGGTGTTTGCCTTATCTGTATAGATAGCTGCTGCCATTAGCAGCACTAGGAATTCCAGATGACTTTGTTTTGTTTTTTCAGAGAAGTGAAGAACAGTTGCATATAAGTATTCTACCTTATATAGTATTTTCAAAGCTTGGACATTGATAGAAACCTTTAAGTATTTTCATGCATAGCTGTTCAATGAATGTTCTTATTAGGAAAATTCCATGCAATCACTTGTGTCTTAAGAACAATTGGCTGCTGCACATGAGCAGCACTTCAGGTGTTCAAAAGCCACAGGTTACTCAAGAGTCCCGGACTGTCATCCAGGTCATGACTGAGCTGTCACAGAATCGTAGAGTCATAGAACCAGGTAGGTTGGAAAAGACCTTTAAGATCATCAAGTCCAGCCATGTGTTTGATCTTTTTAATTGTGGTGTATATATACAGACAAGAGAACTCACATTCTTTCATTCCAATATAAATTTGAGTGTTTATCTTCAGTGATCTGTAAGAGATTTAAGGATCACTTCTGTTATTGAAACTAACATTCATATATATATATATATACACACAGTGTTTATTGAAAGGAGATTAGATTGATTCCCCTCCATCCTCTCTGCTTTTCTGTCACTGTTAGCTTGGTTTTGGTTTGCAGCAAGCCTCCTAGGGTATCTGTAGGCAGCACAATGCATTACTGAGCAGATGCCCGAATTAACTCATGTGTTAGAAGGATGAGCATATAGCTGTGCTGCCGTGCCACTCCATCCAGATCAGTTCATATGCAGGCAAAGCTCAGTGCATATCATGGCCTTTTACAGTAAGCTTTGGCCATTCTGCATTAACAAAGCTGTATGCCTCTGTGTTCTTGTGCTTCTAAACCTTCTGTCTATTTAATAATCTAAAAAGGTTCTTCAGCTGCTTTTGAGAAGAAAAAACTTCATCCTGGAAAAGATGCAGCCAAGGTGCAGAGAGGGTGATAAAATTCTACTTATTCAAACTTCCCTACAAGAACAAGGGGACATGAAAATAAATTTTAAGTGGCACCATAAAACGAAAGGAAGACTTTTCTACCATGCTGCATATTTAGACTCACCGTGAGTTTGTGGACACTGACATTATGATGCATGTAAAGCCTGGTTAGACAAATTCAAAGAATTAAAATCCGTCAATGGTTGTTGAACACAGAAATACCGTGTCTGGTTCAGGAGATCCCTGTGCCACAAAATACTGAGAGCTGTATCACTAGGTGCTTGCATTGCTTGCCAGTGGTCAGTAGCTTCAGACATGAGTTTACAGACAGTATCCTGAGAAGAGTCCTTGGGCTGATTTTTTTGTTTTACATTTTAATGCCTGTCTTGCTGATGTGCTGTCTCTAACATTGTATTTTCTGCCGCTGCTTGCAGTGCCAGATGTCTGTTTTATTTACAATCCCTAAGTACGTATCAAAAGATAGCTTTTTATGTTTCTGCAGTAAAGACCACTGAATTGGAGCCTTCCTCAAAGGTGATATATACACTCATCAGCTAAAAAAATGTAAGAACAAGCTCAATTTTCCATCCATAAAGGAAAAATGCAACAGTAAATGATTGTTTTAACTAGTATAATAACTATATAATGTTAGAAGTTCCCTGATTCAATTTATTACAGATTTTGTATTTATTTTTCAACTGTTGAATAGACAAGAACCCTTTTGTCCTGGTTTTGGCTGGGATACCTTTTTATTAGTTATGCTCCCCATCCCATTGGGAAAGTGGGAGTGAGTGAGTGGCTGTGTGGTACTTAGTTGCCAGCTGGGGTTAAACCATGACACCCTTGAGATGGTTGTGCCTAAGAATCTCAATCTGGTGAAAGAACAGCAGTTTAAGGCCGGAATAAAAACTTGGAAAATTGCTTTTGCCACCAAGAGAACCTAATTTCAATCATAGTAGATAATATCTGGAATCAATAATAGCTGCTGGTCATCTGTTAGTAGGAAAGGAGCAACAATATCTGCCTCATTAGTTCTTACGTGCAGATCTCCAGTTATTTCAGGCAAAAAAGTTTTAAGGATATAATCCAAAGCAAAGCATCGAAATGGGCCACCCACCCTGTTACCAGCTAATCAATTCCTTTTCTGTCAGAGCGTCTTACTCCTGTCAGAACCAGTCCCTCTGATACAGTGTTCCAGTCCTTCAAATCTGTTATTTTCTAGTGTGGTGTTGCCACATTTCTGTGTGGTTTATAGGCTACCCTTGATAGTTGGGGCATTATGACTTAGAGCACTGAACTGGACTCTGTTTTTTACTCCAGTATTTAGCATGCACAATATGTCCAAGTAGTTATTAAAGTAAAATAATTTAAATTTTTCTACCCCATATCCTTCCCCCACCTCTTTCTTCAGTTGAAGGACTGGTTTCTATTAGGTGAGATCTGAGTCTGCTATTGTGGTACAAATACTCATTTTTGAGGTAGTGGTAGTTGCTGTAGATGTTGCTTTTACTGCTATTGATTCATTTATATGGGGGAAGGTTTGGTGTTTGTGTGTGTGTGTGTGTGTACGTCCTGCTGTTCAGCCAGGAGCTGCAGTGTACTGTGTGTCTCCTTTTGTAGTGTTGAGCTTAACTGTGACGGGGGACCTCTTCAGCACTGTACTGTATTGCACCCTTTGTGGGGAGACAGTTTCATCTTGGAAACAATGAGTCAAGCCAGCCATGAAACCAGCACGTTCTTGGTGGGTCTCAAATGCATCTTTATAATGCTAACTCATATGTAAGATTTGAGTGCACTAGTTGCAAGTAGAAAAAGAATCTTTTATTTTTAAGAGCTGCAGTGTTCTAGATGAGCAGAAGGCTGGATTCCTGAATGCAAAAAAGCTTTAGGCTTTAATTGACGCCTTGGGCTTGGATTGATCTTTTTATACACCAGGCCTTGCATATGTAAAACTGTCCAACAGCAAGCACAGACAGGTGGTCTGTGGATGGGAGCAAGAAGTTTAAGTTTCTTTTGAGAAGCTACAAATAAGAGCTCCATTGGATTATTCATTCTCTTTCATCTTTCCTAATTGCAATGGTCTGATATGAACGTAAATATTGGAAACCTCTTTCCAATTATTCACGCATGTGCTTGTAGTGAAAACCTTTGTAGAACCCATAGAACGGATGTCTTGTGTGGTCCTGCACCAAATTCTTGATTGAACTGACTCTGTTCTATTGAAATGTAGAAGAGGAATATTAAGAAATATTAGAACATTAAGAATTAAGAAAATATTAGAGTATTTGATGAATTTTAGCAGTTAATCACAGACAGGGGACTTAACTGGTTGCTTCATAAAGGTTCTTCTCTTTCAGATTCCCTCCATAGTTCTCACAGAAACAGGTTGTTTCATAACTTGTGATTCACAGCACCTACCCTAAAAATGTTAAGCTTGTCATGAAACCTAAAACTGTTTTAATAATGCAATCACTATGTTCTCGCCATATGATTTCACCTGCACTGTGGTCTTGCTTTCTTACCCTCTCAGTAGACTTTGGCAGCAAGAAAATATTTAATAATGCCAGCCAGCTGCTGTATTTGATCTCAGTTTTTAAAACACTCCTGAGAAAATATCCTCCTACAAACTTTTATTGTGGAGTTCCGCGTTTCTCCCATGTCTGAGTGGTGATTGAAGAGAGCATCAATCACTGTGCCTGTGCTTGAAGCACAAACAGGACATTTATATGACCTTCAGGTGCTACAATGACAAAAAATTGTATCTAGATGTAAGTGCTTTTGATATTTGGCTTCCTGGGGACATGCACGTGGGTCTGCAAAGACTGCAGATATTGGCAGGTGAGCCACATTCAGTGTGAGTATCTTCTCTCCGTCTGCCCTTTCTAAGGTCTCTGCTTGCAACAGTAAGTTGCATTGGAAATGAGATAAGGGGAAACCACACCAACTACTGCTTCTGTAAGAGTGAAAATGGTGCATATTTAATGCACATGGCTCAGTGAATGCTGTGTGTATAAAAAAGTCCAGTTCTACGAGTATGATAAATGTGTACTGCTCTGAAGTTAGGTTGAGAACACCTTAAGCCATGGTCACTGCAGAGTGATTAATTGTATACTTACTACTACTAGGAGAAAGAATTAAAGAACATCTATGAAGTGCTACAGAACAATGTGGCCATTGGAGGCAAGGGCAAGAGGTTTAGGACATCAAATTGATATCATGGCTTGCTTAAGAACCCAGCGTCCTAGCTGAACTGCTGAACCCTGGAATCTTCTCTGGTGGAACGGCAACTGCCTTCTTCTGTGACTTCACCATTATTTTCCCTTTAGTCTACTTATGTGTATACACCACAGATAAACTAAGAAGGCTTGAGCAGCCACCTTCTGCCTCAGTCGCAGCTCTGTAACATTACTTGATTAGTAGAAAGTTATCCAGGTAAACATTTGTGTGATAACTTTATCTGTGGATTTCTGTGCTTTGCACTAAACTCTGCTGCTCTGCAGTCCACAGTCTTTAGAGTGGCATTGCTAAAGACCATGGACTATCTGTTTTGAGCCTGACCTCACTGCAAGACCTCTGCGGGAATCCAGCCTGAGTTTTGTGAGTCAATCTGGTGAATATACTTGTCTCAGTGGTGCAGGTATTGCCCTCGTTTCTTTCTTTCTTTTCCTGGTACTCTGCAGGCTATCCTTCTAGAAGATATTTCAAGGTATAATTTTTTTTCTTCTATACTTACTCTAAAATGAGTTCTAGCTATTTTCTACATTGTGTCAGATTTCAATCCTTTTTTGTCCTGAAAGTTTTTCTTTGAAACTTCTATAAAAAGAAAAAAAAAAAGATCTCTAACAGATCTAGTAACTAAGTAATAAAAATTGAATGTCATAGCAAAGTCAGATCAAAACAATGTGACAGGTTATATTGGCTCTTAAAGAAAAAATTGCTGTCATTATTTTTATCTCATGGAGTTTAAAAATAAGACATCTCAGAAGTGTATACTTACAAGTGTAGTAACACACAAGGGCTTGGTTTGGTTTTGCATGCTGCTTCTGGTAATTCCTTAATTTTATTTCAGTGACTGTAGGTGCTATTTTGCTGGGCTTCATAGTTCAGTTGTGATTCTTGCAAGCAAGAAAGGTGGCCAGAATGGCTCTTCATCATTCCAGTGCCACAGAGGAATTTAGATACAGTTTTTGGGTCCTTGTATAAGAATTAATTGAAAAATTTTCATTTTTCAACTTTCAGACTAATTTTTTTGATGTATAAATACTGTCTTGAAGCTAACCCTCTTTAAAAATGGTGTACTTGATCATAGTGGGGGGATGAAAGTAGCTGTTCTTATTTCATAGCTCTTCTTATTTCATAATGCTTATCTCAGGGTATTCTAATTCTGTGTAAGTGCCTTGGAGATTTGAAGGAACACCAAAATGAATACAGGTTTATTCAATACACATGAGGCAGGGAGGTGGGGGAAGCTCAGTACTACAAATATTGGTCACGTATAGCATACTCTTGAGGACTAACCAGGTACATAATCTCACAAGCTTTATTCAAAGGCATAAATACAGGCCATGGGTAAAGCACAGTGATGATTTAGTGATGATTGAAGTCAGTGAGTTTTGAAGCCTTCAGATTCGGAATAAAGATTTGGCAAAAATGCTTTTCATACATTTTTATGCATGCCCTCCTGTAGTATAAACCGTATCCTGTTTGTTTACTCCTAGAGTCTGGAACTTTCTGGCAAAGATTCACAAATGAATTTTCAGTTTTCATGGTTGCTGACAGCTAATCTTTCCGCCTGCCTTTGATGAACAATGTGACAAACACAGGCAGTGGGTGACAGGTTATATTATGTTTGAGCTGACAGCAGGCAAAAGCCACCAAGATGGATTGTTATGACTCAAAATCTTACAGGTGCTTTGATGGAAGAGCAGTTACTTTGTAAATGTATCTGTACCCATGGGATTTCCTTTTGGCTTTTACATGTGAAGATTTGTGCTTACACCTCCTAGCTGGTGAGTTTTCCACATTGCTGCGAAATTTGGGTTTTCCTGGGTTTTCCTGGTTTTTCCAGGTTTACCCATCCTGTCTGGATGGGTAGGTATCATGGCTGGGGCAATCCCAGGCACAGCTACAGGTTGGGCAGAGAAGAGATTCAGAGCAGCCCTGCAGAGAAGGACTTGGGGGTGTTGGTCAATGAGAAAATGAACATGAGCTGGCTTCAGTGTGCGCTCACAGCCCAGAAAGCCAACTGTATCCTGGGCTGCATCAAGAGGAGCGTGACCAGCAGGTTGAAGGAGGTGATCCTGCCCCTCTACTCTGCTCTCGTGAGACCTCACTTGGAGTATTGTGTGCAGTTCTGGTGTCCTCAACATCAAAAGGACATGGAACTGTTGGAACAAGTCCAGAGGAGGCCACGAGGATGAGCAGGGGCTGGAGCACCTCCCGTATGGAGAGAGGCTGAGAAAGTTGGGGCTGTTCAGCCTGGAGAAGAGAAGGCTGCGTGGAGACCTCATAGCAGCCTTCCAGTATCTGAAGGGGGCCTACAAGGTTGCCAGAGAGGGACTCTTTATTGGAGACTTTATCGGATAGGACAAGGGGTAACGGGTTCAGACTTAAACAGGGGAAGTTCAGCTTAGATATGAGGAAGAAGTTCTTTACTGTGAGGGTGGTGTAGGCACTGGAATGGGTTGCCCAAAGGTGTGATAAACGCTCCATCCTTGGCAGTGTTCAAGTCCAGGTTTCACAGAGCCTTGGGTGTCATGGTCTAGTGTTAGGCATCACTGCCTGTGGCAGGGGGTTGGAACTAGATGATCTTAAGGTCCTTTCCAACCCTAACCTTTCTGTGATTCTGTATTTGATAGCTGCAAGACTGCTGTTAGGCCATTAATTAACAGCTGTGCTGATATTTGAACTCAGTTTCTAAAACACCTTATGAAGGCCATTTTCCTCTTCAACTTCTAAATTAAGCTCCGAAAGAATATTACAATACAGAGAATCATAACCAGTGTCGCTGTCTCATGGCCTGAATTTGGCAATATTTTAATTCATATTTTCAGTTAAAGTAAGCATAGGGTTGAATAGCTGAATTGCTGTTTAGTATGTTAGTGGATTTTTAGTGTTTGCAGGAGTGAGTATTTTGAGTCTTTTGTTTGATTCTGAGTGGAAAAAAAAAATAGATGGCTTTGTGTTTTTTTTTTTTTTTTTTTTTTTTAGCATTAACAATGTGAGTTAGATTTTTACTATTGTAAGTATTTGGGAACATCAGTGCCCTGGCAGACGTTCTGCTTCTGAGGCATGTTTATCTGCAGCAAGGGAAGCCCATTTCTGTTACTCTTGTCCCAGCCTGAGCTCATGACCTCCCCTTCACCGGCTTCGGGGAGGCTGCAGGGGAGACAGCATGTGCACTTAACGTATTTTAGTGAACAGCATGCTTTAGTGGTCTCCACTCCCCAGCAATTTCCTCTCACTTGGAATTATGTGGAGTGTTGGGTCTATAGCATCCATTAAGCAAATGTGAAATAAGGTTTTCCTTTTGTGGCATGTGGGTGGTATAGATGGAAACAAAAATATTATCACTTTCAGCTTGGAAAATTCTGAGGTCTCATATGTGTTAATGTGAGCATTTGGAATAAAACAGTTTCTGTCCTTCAGAGTAGTTATGGCCTCTCTAACAGAGCCCCACAATACAAGTTTTCCATTCGTGTATAGTAAGTCTCTAAGTGTTTGGAGGTTTTTTCCAAGTCCTGTATTTTAAATTTTGTGCTCATAGAAGTGGCTTAACCTCTGGTTCTTTCTACAGTTTATGAAATTTTAGGACGCCTGTTTGTTTTTAAAGGGAAGCACTGAACTTCCCCTGTTAGTATACTGTTTTTGTTAGCAAGAGGAATATTTATATTTTAATGTTGTAACTAATTGACACTTATCTTTTTCAGTAATAGCTGGTTTTCGAGGGACAGTCCCACATGGCCTATCACTGGAGATTGGAGACACCGTTCAAATATTAGAGAAATGTGATGGTGAGTTTACCAGGTTGGAATTTCAATGATAACAAAGTTTCATATCGTGTTGATTTGAACCCCATTGCCATTCATTTATTTTCTTCAACTAGCACATTTTTGAAGTGAATAATATAACACATTTTGGCCTCTTAATTTAATCACAATTCTAGTGAGCTCTAATCCCTATAGTAATTAATTTGCAACTTATTCTTTTTATTTAATCACTTAGTTTAATAAACATTCATAGAGGGTAACAGTTAAAACAGCAAGGAGTCCTTATTGTGATTCTTCTGCTTTCTTGGTATTTCCAAGGGAAGTTTGGCTGCCATCAAAGCTCTTTCAAATGGATTCAAAGTCATAAGCTTTAAATCTTAAAGCAGTGTAAACATTCTCTTCAGCCTCTGTGGTGAGGTAGAGAATAGAATCATAGGATGGTTTGGGTTGGAAGGGACCTTTAAGATCATCTGGTTCCAACATGTCTGCCATGGGCAGGGGCTAATGTGAGTAGAATGCTAATATGATTTTAGCAAATGTTCATTATCCAGTGTAAGAGAAATAAAGTTGTTTATTTTTCATAATCTGCCTCCTTAATACATTATCTAAGGGACACAGTTAAAGAGTAATACCTGAAATTGTGCGAATTATCCTCTGAATGTGAGGTGGTTTAAGCAAAATATCTTTCATTTTGTAAAAAACCTTTTAAGTCAGTGCAGTCTGTTAGCACCATGTAGTTGTCATATCTGTCCGAAAGGGAAAGATGAAATCTGTTTTACATATGGAAATGATTTACATAGTTTACAAAACAAAATGTTCTTTCTTCACAGGATGGTACAGAGGATTTGCCTTAAAAAACCCCAATGTTAAGGTAAAGGTCAATTGCAGTTTTGTGTTCTTTGGCAACAGCATTTATTTACTTTTTAAAAGTTTGTAGTCTCCATGTAAGTTTATGATATTTACTCTAGAAGAAAACTAGAGCTTAGTGTTAAGTATTATTGATAGTGCTTTAATTAGATTTTGACATGGATTACACTTCTGAAATGCTCCCATGTGTTGGAATGAGACTCTGCTGATTTTCCTTTTATTTCAGATTTTTAGATTGCAAACTCAGAGAAAGATAAGTTGAAGGGAAAAGACTACGGAGAATACAAATTGTAAACGCTGCTGGAAAAGTTGACTAGACGGTGCCTATTTTTCTTGATGTTGTGAATTAATTTAGAGCAGTCAGTGGAGGCAGCTAGCTTATAGGAGCCACATGCAGACTATCAATTGAATAAAAGCTGTGTATTGTCATATAAAATACATGGTTCATTTTGTTTTTCTTTGATGTGTAGTCTTTGATTTCCACAGTAGTATAGCTGATAGTGCTCTAAACCACACTTCACTGATTTTTTTTTTTTCTGCATTCAGACATAAAATACTAGGAAATTCATATTTCAGCATTTGTTCATGTTTAATGTTTAAGCTTTATGTATCTTACTTGTCTTTCTGTTTTCTTAATCTCTCCTGTCAGCTTGCCTCTGTGACTGTAAAGATTGTGGTTTTTACATAGGAAATAATTTTAAGATTTCCTCCTTTTTTTTTTTTTTTAATCAACACAGTGCTAGAGTTTTTAGTCTTATTAAAGCCGTTCTGTTGCTTCTTTAACCTCCATTGTAAGCTTCGCTATTTTTTATCTCTCTCTTCGTTTCCAAGCCTCTTCAGCTGCAGAATAGGGCACAGATATGTTAATTTCAAAAGTTTCTAGGTGCTCTTATCGTAAGTCATTGACCATTTGTGTCTAGGCATGTAGTGTCTGTTCACATAAATTCCCTTTGCTTTATATAGAAGGTCAATGTGAGCAATAAATTTAGCCACAGAGTCTAATATGGTGTTTACCACTTTGACTTCATTGATATATATTGCAATTTGATTTATAAGACATGAGCAGTTGGGATTTTGTTATTGCTTCTTCTATGTCTTTTGTTGCAATTCTTAACACATGCTTGCTGTCAGTCTTGCTTTGTGGTCTGTCAAATGTGTTGATAGAAGTTATGAATAGGTTTTCTAAACAAGAGTTGATGTGTGAAGAAATGAGATATGTATTTTCTGCTTTCCTAGTGCGAATGCAAACAGTTTTCTGAATCGGATTTTTGAAGGCAATCTTTCTGAAAGTAAAATAGTAAGAGCACCTTGTAACTCCACTTGTTATTGGTATTGCTCTGTCAAGATTCTTCCCTTGTTATTCTGCCAGCTTTGGCACTCAAAAGAAATATTCCGTGGCAGCTGGTCCGCAGTAAGCATGCATATGCAGCCATCCTGTTTTCTGGCACACTGTTACAAGTGCAAGGCTGTGCATCTTACTGTCCTTGGGAGATGCTCTCCAGAACTACTTTACATTACAGACAAGTAGGAGCAATTGCCTCTACACAGTACATGCATTTTCATCAACGCTCTAATGTCTGTGTTAAAAGAAAATGGGTCACCATCATCACAAAGGAAAGCTGTAAGCAGCTGTGCTTATTGTAAAGAGAACCTATATGCGTATTCCCTTGCTGCATTATGTAACAAGCTGTAGCATATTACGTTCTCAGCCAGAAGCTTGAAGCTGAGTTGCTCCATTTTGTGTATTGTTCCGATTTATGCAGGTTAGTGTGCTGTAAGAGCTGCAGAACTATGGCAGGAGTGCTGCTTGTTCAAAAGAAGAGTGGAGGGCGCTTAAGTAACTAGAAAAGGCTCTTTGGTAGGGATCTACTATGCTCTGCAGTCATGGGAAAGCTATAATAGCCATCAAATAAAACTATTGAGCTTTGTTAACTGTAATTTTTTGCTTCATTTTGAAATCATTATCTGAAGATATTAGTTTTAGGATGCTGCTGTTAAGACATCACCCCCCCACACACAGTTGATCCGTTTCTTATCAAGGTGGGAATAATTAATATCTAGCATAAGTGAGCTCTTCAGCAGTCTTCTACATGTTCTACACCTGTTTATCTCTAATTTTCTGAAGTGTTGAAGGATTTAACCTCTACTGAATATGGCATTTTAGTTTCCGTTAGATCTATGCTGACTATATCTCATTCTTTTTTGCAAGTTTTTTTGGTAATTATTTGGAGGACTTTTAATTCAGCATGCATTTGCATATTAAATGGTACTAAATGGTACTCCAAACTCATGTAAGGGGAGAGGGTTTTTTTTTGTTTTTACATAAACTGTTTTATTTTTCAGGGCATATTTCCATCCAACTACATTCACTTGAAAAATGCCTGTGTTAAGAACAAAGGGTAAGTGAAGTGTTCTGATTCAAATATTTAAACATGGTCAGTTACTTGAACCAGAAGTCTTTTGCTTATAAGGTAAAGTAATGATTTTGTTATTTAATATCTTAACTTCAGCTTACTGCCACAGGACTTAAAATGTTTGTCCTTAGCTAACCTGATATTCCTCCATGGTCATAAGGTTGGAGCAAGGTATTTTGAAAAGACCTGGAGCACAGTTTGGGACTATCAGCCTGTATTGTCTAAAGGACAGAGAAAACAATTACATGTTTTCACTTCCTGTTGGTAAGTTTTGCTTGAAAAAGGTTAAACCATGACAACAGTATTGCTTCAATTAGAAAAAGTTATTCTGTACAGAAGCTGGCTATTAACCTGCTGTTTAAGACTGGTTGTCTTCTTAGAGGACAGCAGCTGTACCATGGCACACAGACACAGTAAAATAGCATAAAAGTTCAAGGGCAGAAGATTTCAGTAGGATTGTAATTAGAGATGTTTTTTCCTTCATTTCTTTCCTTCAGGTGGTGGAGAGACAATAGTTATTTTTGACAACAACTGATCTCTTTTCATTTTTAGAGGAGTTAATAAGAAACCAGAACAATTTGCTAAAATTAGTTTAAATTTCTTTTGGATCTCAAATGTTCTAACTAAAAGAAACACTGGGTTTTGCCTTAGTTGTGGGGGGTTTTTTTGTTTGTTTTTTAGACACCTGCTGTGAGAGTATTGCTTTTTTTTCTTTTAATTTGTCAGTGATAATCATGAAGACTGGGACCATATTAAAAAAAAAAAAGAGGGCTTATACTCTTGTGGTTAAACACACTGTTGTTTGCTATGGAGTTCAAGCCACACGTGGTTTGGCATGCCCTAGGGTAGTTTCTACTTTAAAAGCGGTTGTAGATACAACTGAAGGTTCAGTGAAAAAAAATTGTTGGAAAACATCACAATAGAACAAAGCATAAAGATGGATAAATATTTGGTAGCAGACACCACAATGGTACTTGCAGGGAGTTCAACCTTTGTTGCCTCTCTTTTCTTCCTTGTGCATGTTTCCCCTTCAGGCCATGTGCCCATGTGCATTGTGGACAGGGGCTCTCACCTTGTTATGCTAACTTGGTTAGAGAGAAATGATATAATAAGAAAAGTAATCCAGGCCTGAATTCAAACCTTTGAAATGTAGTGTGTGTGAGAACAAAGTGGCAGTGATGACAGTATGTGAAATGATGGTGTGGTGGAAAGTTTGGTCTTCACCAAACCAATGCAGTTTTTTTCTTGGTCAGAATCTAATAGGCGAGGACTCGCACTGTACTGGTTTTCTTTTGAGTTTTTATGCCCTCTTTCAGTTGAAAAAACAGCATTTTCTGTCTTATTTCTATAAACAGAGATGTAAAAGAGTGGCAACAGTCACTGGTCTCGAGTCTAAACCAAAGTGGCAAAATCCCTTCAGAAACTGTGGGATTACTCTGCTGTGAAAGTATTTGACATGCTTATCTCATAGCAAAAAACCCACCTTGACTTCTCTAGGACTAAAACTTTCTGTGGGGATTAAATTATTTTCACCCAAGAGTTTTCCATGGGGATTAAACTAAATACACTAATGAAGTGTCACAGGCTGATGGATCACCCATGTAGGCTGTTAGACATCACATTTGGCAGGGCAGAAGTCTTTATATTAGTAACTGTAACGGGATTTGTAATACTTGCGTAATGTCATGTGTTCTTCTGAATGTTACAGACAATTTGAAATGGTTATTCCAACAGAAGATTCTGTTATTACAGAAATGACATCAACTCTTAGAGACTGGGGAACGATGTGGAAACAACTCTATGTGGCAAGTACCCTGAATAATATTACTTTGATTTAATATCAACTGTTGTTTAGATGCTCTAGTTTTGTTAGTTGAGTCCTCATTGTTGAGGGAGGCTGAGGGGTGATTCTTGATTAGCAAATGTACCTTGGATACAAGCTCCCTAGGCTGCTTTTCACTGCCATGTCTCCTGTGAACATGCTGCAGTCTGCTGTCCTTAGGAGAGGTTTCAGACCAGTGACTTATTTCTTCACTGTAAGAAATCCTACCATTTCCTTTTGTTCATTGGCTACCACCATAAGGAGTAATTAAGTTTTTTTTGTGTACTTACAACACATGGAAAGAAACATGTTAAATCTTTCTCTTTATTCTGATTGAAATTCAGTCTTTGCTGACTGTTCTGCATCTTTTTAATTCTTTTTATACATCATAATCTAAAACATAATAATTGCTATGATTTTCTTTTTCTGTTAACTGAACTGTTTTGTTTCTTTTCACTTTCTCTTGACTGTAGAGTTGTGTCTTTAAAGGTCTAACTAAAATATTTTAGTTTTAAATTGGGATTTGCCTCATGATTGTCTACTGTTTTTAACATTTGACCTTCTAATCTACTACATTACAACCAAGCCATGGTTTGGACTTGACAGCATGTGCACACAGAAAATGTAATCAAAACCTGTTCACTTGCATCTACATATTCTCCAACCCCTCATCTTAATTCATTGCTGAGTTGATAATTATGACTTAAATTGTGGGAAGGTTAGCCACCTTCTGCTGATACGGGGGCTGCTTCTGCTACATAAGAAACTACAGTGAGAGGTGCCAATATACCTTCTACAAGTCAGGATGATACAGAAGTAGCCAGCCTGCTACCTTTTGGGGATTATTGTATGGCTTGTGTTCAGAGAGGCTGTTCAGAACCAGGTGACCTTTCTGAAACCTGCAATTGGAGCAGTTACTGATTGCGTAGTGGAAGCTTTTACACAAGAACCTACAAAACAAGTATTTCTTATTGTTGGATTCCAAGTAATAGTATCCACTCAGTGCTTTGAGATACAAGCAGCTCAGAAAAATTCTAATGCTTTGGGAAAGAAAGGATACTTGAAAATGTTATTTTGAGCTTAATAGTGCTGTTAAACATTAACATGTCTCTTGTATTCACATTATAATTTACTGCAGTAGAGCTTATAATCAGATGCTGAAAACAAAGATGCACCTGAATTAGTGTTTATTTGATTTGTTCTTTTAACTGTAGAAATTAAATCTTTGTACACTAGCTTCTGATGGCAAACTCTGAAACCATACTTCAGCCTGGTTCTCTGTAACATTCCTTTTTTTGTCTCTTGCTCCTAATTCAAAGGTGATTTGTATAACCTTTTTTTCCCTTTTTCTTTTCCTTACAAAGTTCATATATTCCTATTGTTTTTACTGAAGTTGTTTCTTTTTTGGCATTTTTTTCTTCACTACTATTGTTACTGTATGACCAAAATATGCTGGCTTTCATTTTTTCTCTTTTCCAGACAGAAAGCCAAGACACAGTAAATTAATGCTTATTTTAGTGAGCTTATGAAGTGAATGAATATGAAATAAAAAGAGCAGATTTATCAAACAGCAGTTTGTCAGAGCCCTTGGAATATAAAAATTGACAGTAATGGTGCTTTTAAGTTGACTTAGCTTTTCATAGCAATTATGCACTAGAAGAAGATGAATTTTGTTTTAATGCCATTTGTTCATAGGAAGAATGAAAAGGGAAATGGGCTTAGTATTTTTTGGCTAGAATTAGCAGAACAAATCTGAATAGAAATGTTTTTTCAACTTTGTGTGATGCGTCACTTAAATGGAGGTTGCAATAATTTCCTCAAGCTAAAGTTTCTTAGAAAAGCTGCATGAGGTAAACTACTTAGAATTGGTGAAAGAAGAGTTAAAAGAACTTCTGCTTGGGAAGAAACTGTTATGGGAAATTGTTTATGCCCCTGTTATATACTTAGAGTAGAAGGATGTGGTTTAAAAAGCAATCCCATTCACATAATTATTCCTACTTCACAGTTAGATGAAGAACTGTCTGGACAAGATTCTGTCTATATATGCTATTTATTACGGTTAATAGTGTGTAGAGTTAGATACATACAATAAAAAGTTAAAAGAACATTAACACCCTGTGTTTCAGAGTTTGAATGCTAGAAACTATTGCCTTTTCATCTCCTTATGTGTTTGAGTTCAACTAATCTTGAATTACGTGAGCACATGTTCAGTTTGGATGAGACAGCAGCACAGAATGAACACTCTCTTGGAATAAAAAAGTGCTACAGGATGCAACTATTTTTTGTTGCATTTTTGTCATACCTGTCAAATAAATTAGACTCTGTTAACATGAGGCATAAGGACTTGGTGTGAAATTTTGCAATGAGTGTGGTGCAAAGACAGGGTCTGAGTTAAGCTCTGAAACTATTCTACACACACAAACGCATGCAGGTGAAATGGTCACAGTATGATGGGGAGAAAAAAGTCCAAGTAGGGGAATTAGTAGTGAGTTTTCTTAATTTCTCCTCCATATCTGTATTCATTAGGATTTTCAGCTTATATAGGTGATGTAAAGGCAGTTATATTTTTATCTCACAGAGGAATGAGGGGGATCTCTTTCACCGACTGTGGCACATAATGAATGAAATCCTAGACCTGCGGAGGCAGGTCCTTGTTGGCCATCTCACCCATGACCGAATGAAGGATGTCAAGCGACATATCACTGCTCGTCTGGATTGGGGCAATGAGTGAGTAAATATAGTAATAAATGAAATATAGTAATAAATGAAAATAGCGTAATCTAATTATAATGCCACAGCTTTAGGTTCATTGTAGAATGTTGAAATAAGGAGCAAGTTTCTGACACGTGTTACTTTGTGGGGTTTTTTTAATGGACTTTCTCCTTCATTGTTTTTCTGCCCACTGTGTGATAACAGAGAAAACTGGCTTGCCATTTTATTTTGCCTTTTTTCCTCAAGTTATTTTACATAGCAGTGGTACTGTCTACAAGAGAATTGCATTGGAATATCTGCAGGATCCTTTTCTATCTTTTTAAAACACACCTAACCAGATTCTGATGTGATGCAATCTGCATAACTCTGTTGTCTTAGCTGAAATGATTTTGGCTGGCATTGCTTCTTAATTGGGCATCTCTAACATACATCTTGCTACTATGATCTGCATCTTTCTTTTATTGGAATGTGAATATGAGCTAAGGCAAATTGTGTTATCTTACTAAAAAAAAAAGGCAAGAAAAAGGTTAAAATAATTTCTGGCATTTAGGAGCTGTTTCCAAAGTCTTTTCTTTAGCCTATTTTTTTTTTTTCCAGTTAAACTCTGCACTATTCAGTAATAGAATGAACTGAATTTCAAGGGGTTCTGCAACTACTGCTACCCGAAAGTCTAAATACCTAACATTGTGGAAGAACTGTGATTAACTGCTGCTTAGAATTTGGTGCCAACAGAATGGAATTGTGATGGTTTTGGAAGTGCTCAGTTCCTATTCTTTAAAAACATATTTTTAAAAAACATTCCAATCTCTTATGTTTTTCTGAATTCCACATGACTGCCACATGTGTGTTCTTAATCTTTATCGCTTGCTGCTGTGCTGAAACTAAGTATTATTGCTAGTGATCCAAGTTCATTTCATTACTGTGTTCAGGGGATACAGCCAGGCAGCTTTGATGTCATCCAGTCTAAATTAGAAATAACTTAATGTTTTGGATTTTCTTTCTACCTTCTTTTCTGCTATTGTCATTCAAATTGACAATACTAGTACGATTCACACTGTGCAATGTCCACAGTAGTACAAAGGACAATATCCATTATACATAGTCCACAGTGTGAAAAAGATTTAAAAATTCTGGAAAAACATATTCTACTAATGCTACCAAGTGAAGAAAGCGGAAATAGCCAAAACACCCAAACCCAGCTGCAGAGTACCAATTAACATATATGTTGTTTGTTGAAATGTTTCTGTTAAATGTAAGTAGAAGCAACAGGTTAATTTGTTTCCTTTATATGTAGAAACTACTTACTGTTATTCCATTTCTCAAACAGACAACTGGGACTTGACTTAGTTCCAAGAAAAGAGTATGCTATGGTGGATCCTGAAGAGATCAGCATTACGGAGCTTTACAGGCTGGTATGTGATTATAATACTCAGTATATTTGCTGTGAAATTTCATGCTGCTATTTTGGTGGCAGCTTTCTTCTAGTTAATCAAAAGTACTTTTTTTTTTAATCAAATAAACTGGTATTTGATAGTGCAATGAGTTTTGCTATGAGGAGAGAAGTTAACTTTTGAACAGGTATGTCATATCCATATGAGGTGCTTTGATTTGATAGAAGGGCAATGAAGCTGTTGAAGGTCCTAGAACGCAAGTCTCATGAGGCACCCCTGAGGGAACTGGGATTGTTTAGTCTGGAGAAAAGAAGGCTCGGGATGGACCTTATCGCTTTCTATGACTACCTGAAAGGAGGATGTAGTGAGGTGTGGGTTGGTTTCTTCCCCCAAGTAACAAGCAACAGGACAGGCGGAAATGGCTTCATGTTGTGCCAGGGGAGGTTTAAGTTGGAAATCAGGAAAGATTTCTTCACTGAAAGGATGCTCAGGCACTGGAACAGGCTGGCCAGGGAAGTGGTAGAATCACTGTCCATGAAAGTGTTGGAAAAAGAAAAAAAGATTGGATAATGCCCTTGGTGACGCGGTTTAGTGGTGGACTTGGCAGTCCTGTGGTAAAGGTTGGACTTGATGATCTTAAAAGTCTTTTCCAACCTGGTTGATTCTATGATACCAAATCTGTGTGTACACACATGCTTATTTTACATGTTATTTGTTAAAAGTTTTGTGTTCTGAGTTATCATTAAAATTATGACTGTTAACATGAATTTAATCATCAATAAAAGCTTATGAGGCTCTTTTTCATTAGATTTTTATCTTGCCCATGAGTCCTGTTAGATAAGACTTATGGAAATATAATCTTATACTCATGGTACAGGTATTGTCACAATTAATCATATTGAGCTATTGGTCTTTTCTAATATATTAATGTAAATAGCAGTTAACTGCATAGGAAGATCTCCTTTGGGTATGAAAGCCCATCTTCATTTACTAAAGCCAGCACTGATATTTCTTATTCTGATCTAATCTCCAGTGAGGTCTAAGAAAACCTACCAATTTGTTTATGTGGGCTTTGGCTCTTATTTAAGTACTGCAGCTGTTCTGAGCCTTACTTGCTTCAGGCTAACTAAATTTTATTTGTTACCTTTTATATTTAAATATAGAATAAAGCAAAAATGTAATGATGTAATTTTGTATGGAGCTGAAATTATATTCTTTATATTTTTTAACTGCTTGAGTTGATAACTTGTAATGTCAAGCCTAACAGTAATTTCTTAATGCTGGAATCAGTATATCTCTGGGCAGTTTCAAAGCCATATTTAATCGTATGGAATCCTGTTGAAGCACTTGATGAAATATAGTGAGGAACCATTAATCATAAGAAGAAACATACAGAAGAAGAATAACTGAGAAAGCTAGTAATGGAACTCATGGAGCGCTCTTTCAAAAACGAAAGAGGGGAAAAAAAAAGCCCACGATAACCTCAGTTTGAAGATAAGTAGCTTAGAAAAAGTGCTGTTCAAAATTATTTTTGGTACGGTGTAAGAAAGAAATAGTTCAACTTAATATCGTCATACTCTTAATGGGTGATTAAAATTGTGAAGTATAAACTGTAAAGTCAAAGCAAGATAATTTAGGAGCTTCAATATAGCAGTCTGCCAAAGACTGATTTTTTTTCTTTCCAAATTTAAAATACTGGTGTTTAGTCTTCTGCAGAAGTATTTTTTGTGTGTTTGGATACTAGAATATCAGATCGTTAACTATTTAAACCAGCTGTGAAATACTATGTTGTTAAAGCACAAAGCTTTAAAGTGGCTGAGAGTTTTCAGAGTAGTAAAAAGGTAAACTACTAGAGGTTACCGATTTTCTCTTAGAACTAATGATGATGCAGTGCAACACTGGGAAAGTCACTTGCTTGTGTTCTCCTTCTCAGATACAAAAAACAAACAAAAAAAGGAAAAGTATTACTAGTTAATACTGATTAAGAAAGTAGTTCAGTATTACAGTTTTTATGTCTTTTTGTTCTAAGATTTTGACTGTTAATTCAAACTGGTTGCTGTGTTGTTTGGGGTACTTTTAGATGGAACATCGTCATCGAAAAAAAGACACACCAGTGCAAGCTAGCAGCCACCATCTCTTTGTTCAAATGAAGAGTCTAATGTGCTCCAATCTGGGAGAGGAACTGGAAGTAATCTTCTCACTCTTTGACAGTAAAGAAAATCGGCCCATCAGGTACCACATGATTTTTCACTGGAATACTGATTTTACATAAGTTTTGTCATTATACAGTCTCTGTTTTGATCCAGGTAATAGAATTCACTTTTAGAAGAAAGCAGAACATATTTTTTTTTCTTCATTTTGAAATTCAGTTTCAAAATTTAATAGTTTTCGATATCATTTTAGGTTTAAATAATGCATATGTGTCAATCTTGTTTACCAATTTCAGTTTTCAGTTGGTTTTGCTTGTGTGGGAACATATATATATGTATGCATACAGAGTGAATGTTAGTTCTGTGACCTAAAGGTCATTTTTCAGTACCTCTATTTTCCTCTCTCCTAATCAGTGCACATTCAAAATGTAGAACTGTTTCTTGCTCTGTCATATGTATGAGATTAATTCTCCTAGGTACAGGAGACTGGAGGGCTGCCCTTAGTCAGTGAATTAAGAGTCTTTTTATGAAAGGAGCTTATACTTCAATGAGGAGGTCCCTCTCTTCAGTGAAACAATCAAACTCAATTTCACATCCACTTAGGGTTGGTTTGACCTCTTTTTTCACCTGGGAGCTGATCCTGGAACCATTCATTTTCTGTTTGTCCTGGAGCTTAAATTCTGTGAGAGCCCTGATAACCTTTGACTTTTTATATATTCAATAGTTATTTCTATTTCCAGCTTATTTCTGGCCGAGAGAGAATAGGGGAGTGAACAGTAGCAGAACCACTATGAACTTAATAAATATGGACACAGGAGAAGAGCAGAGTTAGCTCAAGACCCTATTAAATACTGCTTGAGGCATATGCCAGGAAGATTGAACCATTAAATGCTTGTGCAGTGGTGATGGGTGTGGTGGGTTGACCCTGGCTGGCCACCGAAACCACTGTATCACTCCCCTCCTCAGCTGGACAAGGAAGAGGAAATGTAACAAAAGGCTCGTATGTTGAGATGCGGGCAGGGAGAGATCACTCAGCAATTACTGTGACTGGCAAAACAGACTTGATTTGGGATAAAATTAGTTTAATTTATTACCAATCAAATCAGAGTAGGCTAATGAGAAATAAAAACAAATCTTAAAAGCACCTTCCCTCCCCTTCTTCCCAGGCTTAACTTTACTTGCAGTTTTCTCTACCTCCTCCCCTGAGTAGCACAAGGTGATGGGGAATGGGGGTTGTGGTCAGTTCATCACACGTTGTCTCTGCTGCTCCTTTCTCCTTAGGAGAAGACTCCTCACACTCTTCCACTTCTCTCACGTATTCTCACTCCTCTCTTCTGACTGCTGCTGTGCAGATTTCCCTTCCCCACCCCCACCCCCCTTAACTGTTATCCCAGAGGCACTTACCCCTGTCACTGATAGGCTTAGTCCATTTTGGAGCTGGCTGCACTGGCTTTGTTGGACATGTGGAAAGCTTCTGGCAGCTTCTCACAGAAATCCGCCCTGTAGCCCTCCTGCTACCAGAACCTTTCCATGTAAACTCAGTGCAATGGGAGATCCCCTTCTGGTCAGAAGGCTCCCATTCATAATTTGCTGCTGGTTGGCCACTGTATTCTTCTCTGCTCTCTTCACAATAGAAGGAACATGTTTTGGAAGCAGCAAACATTATCTGATTTAAGACTGGTCACTAGAGAAATGAAAGACTAGACTTTAAAACAACAAAAAACCCCACTTTAGGTAAGACAGCTCACAAGTACATGAAAAGAAATATAAGCTGCTTCTTTCAGCCTGTTAATATGGTAAAAGCTGTTACTTAAAATGTGTACAAAGCCATGACTTGTCATCATACGGCAGTACAAATTTGGGGAGCTGTGTGAAATTTGGCCTGACAAAATTATGTTTGTGCTTTGTAGTTGGCCAGGATACCTAACCAGTGCTTTGAAGATTATATTGAGTAAAATGATTTTTATTGTTAATGAGATCATATATATATGCAACTATTGCTACAGTGTTAGCTGCTACATACTGACACTTCATTCTGGCCTGCACTTTGAACGTTGGTCCCTAAATTGCAGTTTCCTGTCGTTGCTGAGACTTCAGCGTGCATCAGTGCACATCTTTTGTGTTCACTCCAGTAAATGCCACAGCAAGTGATGGACCTAGGAGAGAGCTTCAAACATTGACAGAAAACAATTTGAGTGTTATGGATTGCTGAAAACAAGGTTATGACAGTAGTGGTGGTATGAAAGCAAATGGATTGGATTTCATGTTCACATGAAAGCACAAATTCTAGAGCTGTTTGTCACATGCTTGCTGTGATCCACCCTTTAGTTATCGATTCCTGACTCCAGTGTATATTTGCAGCTGCTTTACTATATGTGAACTTCCTCATCCCATTACTGGCAAGCCTTGAAGAAATGTGTTGCCATGAATCCAAACTGTCTTCTAGGGCATGGGGGGACTGAGAAGATGAACTCTGTGAAGGTGGTTTAGAACTATCTGCAAAACAAACATGCATACACCCCCACAACAATAAAACCACAACAAAAAAAAACCTCTCAAGAAACAAATGGATATCTTTCAACATGCTGAAAAAGCTGAAACCAAAAGAATTTTCACAAAAGCAAATTAGATGCGATGTATATCTATATTACAGAATGAACTCTGGAGTGCAGAGGTGTCCAAGCTGGAGATTTATATGGTCTTTCTGGGCTAGACCTGGAAGTGATATAGCCATGTTATCACAGTCAAACCAAAGTTAGCTGGTCTTGGTGCACAACAGTAAGCTATGAGGAATTTTATTCAGTACAAGTAGGTGAGATAGTTCAGAGGTCTTTACGCCCTGGCAGATGCACACGTGAAATGAAAAGCCTTCATCAGAAAGATAATGTATGAGAAGAGACAGTGTCTGTGCTCCCCACCTACTGCAGTTCACACCCTGCAATGATGCCAAAGCCTGCTGTCAGTAATAGAGTTGTGGAGCCTGGATGCGCACTCTTTTGCTCATTTCTGAGGTCAAAAGCTGTATGTGGCAACACCTTAAGGTCTGTCTCAACCTAACTGTCTCAGTTGTCCATTGGTTTCCTAAGTCATTGTCTTGTGGTTCAGTAGAAAAATGCAATGAAAAAAATAGATGAAACTTGCAAATAGCATGGATAAATTTAAGGAACTATACATGATAATTTGTTTCCTGAAACAGGAAATTGACTTAAGAATAGCAGTATATGAATACACGACTTAAAATGTATTTCTTCAAATCAGTACTTATGATATTAGAATTTTTAGGCTTTGTTTCTTTGACCTTTGTTGCTTTTTACCTCAAGTTTCAGTTTGCCAAACACTATTTTTGTACCAAGCTTTCCTCAGGTGAGTAATCCTGCTTCTTTTAATGAGAACATTTGAATGCATAATGTTAAGTACAAGCTCACAGGTGACTTTATGTGGGTTCTAATATAATAGTCATTGTCCGGCTGATATAAATTGACATAAAGCAAGTGATCTCCGTAGCCTCTTAAATAAAGAGTTCATTTGGAAAGAGTAATAATAGCAGAATTGAGATTTTAATGATAGAACTTCTAATATTTTTCTTCAGACATACTTGGCTTCTTATCAGGTGGACGTGTATATGTGAGGTTTCTCTATATATCGTGTTTCATTTTTTGTAACCTCAGGTTAATGCAATTGAAATAGCGGCTTTAAAAGATTATTGAAGCCCTAGAAGCAACATTATCTGATTAATTTTTTTAGATTGGTTGTATGTCTTTTTCCAAAGCTATTTTTTTTTTGTTTGTTTTATTATTGCTTCTTTCATACGTTCAGCTGTTTGAGCAGAAATATTTGTTCAAGTGTCATGGTTAAACTGAATTGCAATTGTAGGTGCTGGATGGGGCAAGTATCTACAAAAAGGAATAGTAAAGCTTTAGGAAGTTTGAGTATAGCAACTTCATTTTTAGTCCAGCTCCAGACTAGTGCAAGAAAAAGCAGCCTGTGGGTAGGATGCTCTAAATCAAAACAGTTAGCAACATTCAGAAAGAAATATAGCATGTCTGAGCTCACAGCTCACCTGGCTTCTTCGTGGTACTGCCCTGCAAGGCATGATAGCATGTGAATGATATTTTGTGACATTTTCCTGAGTGAGATTATTTTTAATGTGTTAGTATAAATCTCTCTTTTGTTCAATTTTCAGTATTTATACAATAGTGATAAAAGGACATAACTTTTACTAACAATCATAAATGAGTTTGATTTTGTGACAGTGACTTGGCAAATTTGCAGGTATTGATTTTTCTGTTCAACTGTAGTGTCAAATAGTGTGTATGGGTTTGGTTGTTCTCTTCCTTTATTTTGAAAGTATCTGAGTTACTAAGAATGTGGGTAGTGTATTACCATGTGGAAAAGTCTGTGATTTGGAAAAAACAAGGGAAAAAGGAAGTTCTTGATAACATAGGGAAGGTTATAGTTTAACTGCTGAGCTTTATATTAAAGTGAAGAACAAGGCTGTCCTTAGGCCACTGTAGAGTTGAAGTTTTCTCAGGCAACATTAAGAACTGATCAGACTCAGGATGCAGACATTGAACAGTGAAAGGTAGTGAAACTTTGTGTTGTTGTTGCTTTAGTTATATATTCTTTCTGGAAAAAGCATGCCATAGCAACTGAGACAAACCAAGCAGAAAAAGCAGAAAGCACAGTGTGATACCAGTTCTTACATTTGGCTTAGTTGGGACTACAATTGTGTGTCTAACAAAAAAATATAACATCATTACATGCTAAGAACAGATTAAAAGAATATAGATGTTTAAAGTACAAAGAAATGTAGATATCAGATTGAAGACTATGATCCTGAATGTCAGCATGCAGCTTGTCTCTAATTCTCGTGACCCATGTGTTTTGTCACAGGAACTAATTCATTAAGTGTTCTCAGCAGGACTGGATTTCGACATGATGCAATATTAGCCACTGTTTGTCTTTGTAAAGACAACCAGAGGAGGAAGGGGAGAATAGTAATAATTGTAATTTCCTTTACACTTTATACAATATCTTAATGATGAGTGCTGTAGCTTAAAGATAGTCCAGACCCCCTGGCAGATAAGAAACAAAAATGTAAATATTCAAAGCCAGAGCAAGAAACTGAGCATGGGTCTTTGTTTCCTTAAAGAAAACTCCAACTTGTTAATATAAATCTCTTCTTACTACACTCTTGTTCCTCTTCATGTAAATAAATAAATTAAGAAAGAAAACCTGAAGTGGTCACCACATGCTTTGTATTGAAATCTAGCATTTGGCATTTGCTCTTCTTTGTCAACTTTTGTTTCTCTGATTAGTTGTGCTTCATTAGAAAAGAATTGGTTCTGAAAGAACATGCAAGTATGTCTTTGAGGTGGAGGCAATGTGCTGTCAGGCTCTGGAATTTGAGTAGGTGGAGGTATCTTTCTGTAGTCACGAGTAAGATGCTAAGATTAAGACATAGGCCAATGCTTTGCATTTTCTTTTTGTTTTATTTTAGCAGGTTGATGAATAACTGGACTTTAGGATTGGGATCCAGTTCCAAAGGCATGTAAACTTAAGATCTTTGTGTGAATTGCATGTCTAGGTTCCTGTTGCAACCTACAAGAGACTTAGTTACAGTCAGTGAAACCAGGAAGGCAATTCAGCTGATGAAATGTCTGCATCCTCTTTAGGGCACACTGGATAGCTCTTTAGAATCCACAGACTCTATTGACTGAAGAGCTGCTTAGCTTCCCCTGAAGTAATTTTGAGCTCTATCCATCCTATTTTTTTTGTTTGTTTTCTGTTTTGTTATATTAGATCTCAATAAATTTCAAGCCTTCAAGTGCAGAAAGAGTTGGTGTCGAATTCATGAAGGATATAGTTATTCAATATTAGTTATCTGACTTCTTGACATTAGCTCCTCAGAGTGGAATCCTTAAGGTGAAGCACTCTGAATTTGCTCTTAAAATGTTTGTGAAGGATTTAGAGTAGATGGAACAAAAATAAGTGATAGATGTAGGTACAAATTCGCAGGTTTTGCTTCAATAAAAGAAAGCATGGTCTGTGTGTCTCTTGTTATTATGTTGTGGTAGGCAATTCACATGTTCAAGGAATATTTTTCTAAATTAACATACAAATTGGTGCTTTCATATGTGACCTACCAGTGCATTTCTAGGATAGTACCTTTTAAAATAAGTAAGAGATGGAAATTAGAGCCGTTAAACCATTATTGTAGTTTTGATAATGTATCTTGGTATGCCTTTAGTGATTTGAATAAAAGAAAAATTGGGTAAATTTATAACTAGATTATTCTCAATTAAATATCTTTTCATCTTAAAAGCATGGATAAATGCTCATCATTTTCCTACTGTGTGCTAAGAATTAGATAATAATATGTTTTTCCGGTGAGATGGGAGGAACTGTGATGTTGAAATGCGTTAGTGCATTTGCCCAGAGAAGAAATCTTATGTCAGATAATAACAGAAAAATCAGTGTAATGCTTGGGGTTCTTTTTGACCTTCAGAGTTCCTAGCTAAAGATTTCTCTAGATTGGTAGCAGCTGTGATGCATCACTTGCACCTTACTGTGATCAGCACCCACTTTGGGCAGCAGGGTTTTTTTGCTGTCAAGTCTAGTAAGCTAGAGATAAATGTTCTTTTGTATCACTTTGCTGTTTGTTTGTTACAGTATGGGACTGTACTTTTCTCTAGGTTTTTGTTGTTGTTGCTGGAAATTGCTATTAAAAATAAGTGTTCCTTACTGTCTTGGCATCCACAATAACATCAGTTCTGTTGTATTCAGGTAGGTGTAAAAATAAAATTCAGGTTTATTGATGACTTTATAATTATTAATAAACAGCAATAATAAATATTACTTTGCAGACTGTTTCTATATTGATATAATTGTCAAATTTGTGTCTTCATACTTTAAAACGTTTTTTTTTTGGACATGGATATTCTACTTTCTGTATGGAAGCGAGAAAACTGTCAGTATTTAAGTCAAGTATTTAAATCTGAGTGATGACATGCTTTTGCACTTGATGCATTAAGACTACAGTTGCAAGTCATTCAGTTTCTACTTAATTGATGCATACTAATTTCACTTGACTATGTATGCATATGTATATCTCCATATTTTCTAGCTAAACTAGCTGTTAGGAATAATTTTTTTCTATGACTTACATTAACAATAAACAGCTGCATTCAGCCCTTGATGATTACTAGAGTTTTCCCTGGTGTGTTGTTGTATCTTGTTCCATTTGCCTTCCCTTCTTTCTGCTTTGCAGTTTCCTGTTTTGAAATGGTTAACAGCCCCTGATTAGCAGAGTGAGTTTGTGAATGATACAGCTTTAACATGGTACAGCCCTAGTTCTTTGGTTTGTGTGCTCTTACATTTTCTAACCTTACATTCTTCTTTTGTTAAGGTCAAAAGCTCTGTTTGTGTATTTTCCAGTTTCTTTGTTCTTTAAGACTGTAAAAAACTATCTTGAGGACACTTTCCTTTGTAGAACAGATTGCAATATTAGAATCTTAAGTCATAATTCTTAGCATACACAACTGTAGTGTTACTGTATTTGGAAAGTGGGAGAGGTCCATGATCACATCTTCTCTTGAGATTTTTCTGTCTTTCAGTTCAGTCCTATTTTCCTGGCTGTTGCTGAGCTTTTACTTAGAGTTGCACAACATCTTAGTCTGTTTCTGAAGTATATAACCTCAAGCACTATCTAGATCTATTGAGAGTCCAGGCGATAGTTAGTGTTGTTAAGAAATGCTTTTATAAAATCTGCTCTTAAAATCTGGCATGTTCAACAAATGTTGGACAAAAGCAAAATCAGAAGGACTTATCAATTTAGTACTGAGTTTTGAAGGACTGTTTTTATATCAACTAGTTTTGTTATAAGTAGATAAAGAGTTGGAAAGTCTAAGACTTCTGTCTACTTCAGCAAGTAGTGCCAGCCAGTAGGAGTGGATCTGTAGGGCAACAGTTCGTACTAAGCCCAATGATGAGGCTTTGAGCAACCTGATCCAGTGAAAAGTATCTCTGTCCATGGCAGGGGAATGGATAATCTTTAAGCTCCCTTCTAACCCGAACCGTTTTATGATTCTATGATAAATATATGTAAATGCTTTCAGTATTTTACTTTGGACTAACTCTGTTGTGGTGTGGACTGAGTGTCAAAAGCGTATGTTCCAGTTGAGTTTTCTGCAGAAGTCCAGTTCACTAGCTTAAACTGTTCTGGGTTGTGAATCGAAGTGTGGAGGCAATCAGATTTTCTTCAAAACCAAACAAGTGATTCAAACTAATCTGATCATGTGGATTGTAAAATAGTGTATGTGAGATGGGTATCACAGGATCGTAGTTAGAATGGAAGAAATTCTTGTAAAACATAAAATAACTCAGCTGTACTTATGTAATATTTTACTTTGGGAGAGAATGGATTTTTTTTAGCCATTACAACTACATAACAATAACAGTTTCCAAGTTAAAAGGGATTACAGACATCTGAATGAAGTTGATTGAGATGCAGTTACATAAAAATAACTAAGTGTAAACTTTAGGTAAAGGAGAACACATTGTTAGAGCTCCAGGGGAAGACTGGAAATGTGTGTTTTCAACATTTCATCAGAGTACAATGATCCTGTGTTCTGATGTTCTTTATTAGCTGCTTTATAAATCTATTGCAATGTGAGGTCATTTATGAGATTTGTGAAGTTTTTAAGGTTTTTCTGTTTCTAAGAAATTATTAGTAACTTCTGTTCTGTAATGTTGGAACATGAAGATGCTCAGATTCCCAGCATTTAGGGTACTTGAGAGTATGGTGATGATTGATTGTTGCTTCTGTTACCAGCACAAAAGTTAATGGAATGAACCTCTCTTCCTGCAGTTAGATCACACTTACAGAGCCGATAGTACATACTTCAACATATTACAGTTATTATTTTTGTAGTGGCAGATTTTTATAGAAATAAAAGACATCTGTACATGCTTTTCTCCCACATATACTCATATCATTTACCCAGTTCAACAGTTTGTGGCAGCAGTGATGATCTTAGTGTAGCCAGGGGGCCCATTTACACTGGAGCTCTAAACACCAATCCTTTAATCAAAACTATATTGATTTTTCGTTGTTTTTTTTTTTTTTTTTTTTTTTTTTAAAATCAGATCCTGGAAAGATCCCACTTATCAGCTTTTAATAGAATCAGTTTAACGAGTTACAAGGGACAAAGAAACATCTTAGCTGTTTTCCAGGCAGTGTGCATTATTCACTGAGACTCTGGCAACTTTATTTCTTGCCACAAGAATATTCTGCTTTTATAAAAAACAAAACAAGAAAACAAAACCCCAAATAAAATATTTACCAGGTGACCCTGTTCGAAAAATCTAATATCCCAATATCCTCTGAAGTGCCTACCTTTCCAGTGTAGATACAGCAAGACTGTTTATATCTGTAGCATATTGCTATGCAGAGATCTTACCTGTTGTTTTTTTTTTAAAGTACCAGCAACACTGGGCAGCGTACTATGAAAAGGGCCATGGATGGCAATAAGCCTGCTGCCTGCATTTCTTCAGTTCAGTCTGCAGACCCTGTTCTTGGCACTGATGGGCATGCATAAGAGTGGTGCATCATATCCTGCCCAGAGTCCCAGTTGCTTTGCTGACCTTCACATTTCTTGTAGTTTGTTCTCTGAGATATGTCAGCATACTGCTGTAGAAATTTTTTCTTTAACCTGCGAAGTGACACACAGTTCCTGTGTAGCAGTGCCTCTTTACACTATTTTCTTCATGCTTTAATTTTTTTCAAATAGCAATGCTATTAATAGGACAATTTCAAGGCGGTGCTTCAGAAAGATGGGGTGCAGTAGGATTTTCTGTTATTGATACACGCTTTGTGTCTGTGTCAATATGATATGAATGTATTATAAGAAATGATTGATGCCTCTGGCCCCATCTTATGTGAGGAGCAGAGATAAGTTGGCGTGCTAATCCTTTTCCTATCACCTTGAACAACCTTGTTTGTAACTATCATATTGCCTTCAAATGAGTACAGATTCTTAAGCAGCACAAAGAGGAACAGACTGTTTATCCAAGGCCAACAGAAGCAAACTGCATTTTCTGTTTTTGATTATATGCTTAAAGATTGTGTAAACTCCAGACCATGTCAAAGACTAAGATTACCTTTCCTTTGATTTACTCTCAACTTCACCTTTGTAGTGACATTCATACACATCATCAATCTTTTTATGCTTTTCTTCTTTCTGTTGTCCTATTACTTTAAATCAATTAAATCACCTGCCCAAATCTGAAATCCACATTTTATTGATCAAAATGTTTTATACTTTGTGTTCTAATTTTTTCTTTTTTTCTTAAAAAAAAAACCTACAAAGCAAACAAACCAAAATAAAAAAAACCCCCACAAAACCCCCAAAAAACACTACGACCCCCCCATAATATCAGTTTTTCTCCCCTTAAGAAAAAGAACACTCCCTTTCCACCTTATTCTATGAAAATCTTAAAGGATTCTGGTACAGTAAGAGAGTGTTTAAAGGCATTTTTTGCGAAGTCCATCAGCATCTTCAAACCTGAGATCTGCTGTTCTAGTACAGCTCAATGAATCCAACTTTTAATCATCTCTGTAACTACAGTTTACACAACTGACTACTGTTAATTTTTAATAGTCAAAACAACACCAGGGAAGGGCTTGGATACCTCTTGAGTCAAGCAGATAGTACATTTCCGTTTCCCAGAAGGTTTACTACTGAGAACCCAAGATGTCTGTCTTCAAAGATATCCCTGTGGCCTCTCTTGAGCAAGAGCTCAAAGGTTCAATATTACTTTAAGCTTTCAAGTGGGTTGCACTTGAGTTTCAATATCTAATTCACTTAGGATCAGTGCTCCAGACATCAGCACTCTAAATGCAGGAGACTTGAATAGGTAAATTCTTTGTTACTTCTAAACAGTGTTGAACACTAGACTACAAAGGAGGTGGAGAATATATTTGTGAAGCTGTAGGGTGTGTACTCAGTGCAAGGCTATGGAAGTTATTGAAAAAGTATGGGAGAAGAATCCTGTATGACTAATCATCCTCTGGCTAATTAAGAATATGTCACATGTTGTGAGGGACAGTTTATTAATTACAGGCATTTGGAACTTCAGGGCAAGTAAAGACAACTGTTAAAGTGTTGAAGCTTGACAGTTACTAACTTACAGATGTGGAAGATGGAGATAAATGTGTAAAGAACAAAAAACTAAACCCAAAATTAAATTAGTTTCTATGAAGACCCAAATGACCCAGCTTGATTACCTGTGCTGCCTTTATGTGGTACTTTCATGCAATGAGAAAATCACAGTTGATGTTTAAAGCAAACTCCAGAAGTCATCTGATCTAAGACCCCTAGAGTTGTTACAATAATGTCCAGAGGGCTTTTAAATATCTCCAAGGATGCAGACTCCACAACCTCCCTGGACAACGTGTGCCAGTTCTCAGACACCTTCAGTGAAGAAATTGTTTCCTGATGCTCAGAGGGAACCTCCTGTGTTTCAGTTTGTGCCCACTGCCTCTTGTCTTATCACTGTGCATCACTGAACAGAGTCTGCTTCTGTCCTTTCTGCTCCCTCCCTTCAGCAATTTATATATATATTAATAAGATCCCCTCTAAGCCTTCTCCAGGATAATGGTCCCAGCTCTCTCAGCCTTTCCCTCCAGTCCATTAATCATCTTCCTGGCCCTTCTTGGTTTCTCTCTAGTATGTCCATGTCTCTCTCATACTGAGCAGCCCATAATGGTACTCAGTACTCCAGGTAGGGGCACTTTAAAACCAGATTTGGGAATAATTGTAGATGGTGCAATCTATTTCAAATGCAAAAGCTGGAGAGAGAAGGAGAAAGAGTTTTTATATATGTGCATACACTCATGCACATTAGTTAATACTCAAATTTTCTGCTTCTGTATGTACAGTATCTGATTGTTTGATGTTTTAGTTTTGTGTTTCTGAATGTCATGGAATTCAGAGGTTTTATTAATAAATAACCCTGCTTAAAGAGAGGGTTATCTATGAGAATTAATATCATTGCTGGCAAGTAATTGTGTCCTTTTTTCTAGTTGTTTAAGGATATTTTACCTATATCTCAGGCTAGGTTACCTGATCCCAATAGCATAGAATTTCTGTGGAGGAGTGAATACTCACTAGAGGGGCAGAGATCAGACTGGACTAGTTTTTCTGCAACAGAATTTTTGTAAAGACAAAGTGTAGTACAAAGAAGTGTGCTCATTACAGTTCTGTATCACATGCTGCACGCAGTCTAGGTGCTTCTTATATTTTTTAATGTATCATTAGGTGATAGGCTACTCTGTCTTTTCCCCTTAAAATACTATCTTGTAACGTATTTAACCTTTACTTCATTAATAGTGTTCTGTGGAAATTATTATTCAGATACCTCCTCGTTATCCATGGATGCTTTTTGTGTTGAAGTAGTCTGGGATCTTGAGAAGGCATGGAGTTGAGCTAAAGGAGCTAGCAGGGTTTCTGATAGAGCAACCTGTGGGAACCAGTAAACTAGCTCAGGGCTATTTTTCCTTTATAGTGTTTCCACAAAAGCATAATCTGTGCTTTTATGGGACCACAGCATAGGGTAGCTCAGTGTTATTTTCAATTTCCTGTGCAACATGCATGAAAGTGTTTCCTCTTGCAAAGTATTAAAACTGTGCTACAGTGAATTATATGAAACCAATGCATATATATACCTTATAGATGCAGGAGAGATGAAACATATTGGTTTCCCTGACTAGCAGACTCCTTTAAGACTCCTCCATTCTAGTTTAGTCACTTACTACCCTGTCTTCAGAAACAAGATAAACCAAAAGCAGCCTGATTTTATTTACTTCATGCTCATTGAGGAGATAATCCTGATTTTAGCAGGAGAGTTGAAACACCTAGAAGGAAACATAAAGGTCACCTGGGCAAGAGAACAGTCACTGGTCTATTAACAGTCCTTTAAGCATTTGGAATAAAAATACCTCTTTAGATAGGTGATTTGGTGTATGTATTTATGAATGCGTTTGCCAATTTCAAAAAAAAAAAATTATCCTTTATATTGCGATACATACATTCAATATATAAGCAGGCTTAATTATTTTGTTATTGCCTGTGTTTAAGACAAATGGCAGATTGCCCTTGTGAACAAGAATGTATTTGGTGTGATTGTAACTGGAGGTAAATACTGGGTTATAAAAAGCAGATTAAAAGAGAAGCCTGGAGCTCCAGGACCTTCAAAAGCCTGCTTTTAGAAAATGTGTCTAATTTTTTTCCCGTAATTCATTGTGAGCAAAAAAATTCTTATGTGCAGGAATATAGTCAGGACATATATAGTCAGTCAGCCTTTTCTTGGCAGGAGTAGTGAAGTAGTAAAAATCATAGGGCTTTTCCTCTACTTGGATCCTGGATGAGAAGAAATTCAGGAGTAGGTGTAGTCAGAGGAGATTAGCTAAAAAGTTGTTTCTTTGTCCCAGTCAGACTGGAAATGTGAAGGATGTGCCTCAAGTGAGTAATACTTTTTGCTGGAGAATACTGACTCAAATTGCCTGCTGGGGCGTTCCTCCACATCAAAGGAGACCACTAAAGATCTGGCCCAGTCAGTGTGCCTTATTAATTACATTGTAATTTGTTGTTTTACAAAGCAAACCAGCTCCAAAAGTAGAGTAAATGACACAGTCACTGTAACTAATAGCCTGATCCATAAAGTGGTCAACATACAGTAACCAAATGTTGGAACTGGAGCCTCTTTAGGTACCCCATGAGCATTCAGGCTGCTTACCTTATGGTGTGAGGAATTGGTTTGTTGGGTTTTTTTCCTCTTTTCCTGAATCTGATTTTGACTTGAAAACTGTTCTGGATTTAGAAACTCTTCACAGGGGCATAATGTGAACAATGAGATCTGTACACTCTCTCCTTTGTATGTATTAATATTTATTTATTTATATAGCTTTCAGATAACAATAGCAAAAATATATTTTATTTATACCTCACAATCATTTTTAGTAGCTCAGTTTTACATAGCAGTTAACAGCAATAGTATAAGCAGACATGATTTATGCAGGGGGAAGAATGTGCATGAAAAGAATGTTTGGCACGGCTGCATCTCTCTGCCAAATGTTTTGGCCTTGTGGTAGTTTCTGTAGTAGTAAATGTCTTTTCCACAGATTGATATTGCTTTTCAATGCCAGATGACCAAAAGGGTTTGTCCGGCTTTAAAAGGTTCTAGATTCTTTACTAATGCTCCTTTTTGTGCTGGTTTTGGCTGGAATAGTGTTAATTTTCTTCCTAGCTGCTAGTAGGGGGCTATGGTTTTGATTTGTGCTGAAATCAGTGTTGATAACACAGGGATGTTTTAATTACTGCTGAGCAGTGCTTTCACAGTGTCAAGGCCTTTTCTGCCTCTCACACCAGCCCACCAGCAAGCAGGCTGGGGGTGTGCAAGTTGGGAGGGGACACAGCCAGGACAGCTGACCTCAACTGACCAAAGGGATGTTCTGTGCCTTATGGCATCATGCTCAGCATATAAAGCTGGGGGAAGAAGGAAAGGGAGCTGTTCAAGGTGATAGCGTTTCTCTCCCCAAGTAATGGACACGTGATGGAGCCCTGCTGTCCTGGAGATGGCTGAACACCTGCCTGCTGATGGGAAGCAGTGAATTAATTCCTTGTTTTGCTTTGCTTGTGTGCACAGCTTTTACTTTACCTGTTAAACTGTGTTTATCTCAATGAATGAGTTTTCTCACTTTTGCTTTTCTGATTCTCTCACCCATCCACTGGGCTCAGTTGCCAGCTGGGGTTAAACCACATTTTTACAACTCAGTCATTTAACCTGAGTTTGTGTAATGCTGTGTAGTTTGCTGTTATTAATGAAACATTTTTGATAAATTGCTCTTGCAATTCAAGAATGGTTAGTATTTAAAGATAATAACGTTTTACTTTGGGGTAAGTATTCCAAGTATTTTTTTGAGGAGCTGGCATTTTAGCAAGTTTATTTGCATTGGCCTGACTGCCTAGACTTTCCTATTCAGCAGTTGCACAGGAGCTGCTGCATGTGACTTTGCGGCAAAATAACTACGTTTGCGGATAAGTAAAATGAGGTAGATATGGTAGGAATAAGTTTCTTAAAAAAGGCGCAAGCATAGGCTAGCAAGAAAACGCTTTTGAAAGGATTTGGGTTTGTATTTTACAGGGAGACGGAGCCTCGTTTTAATCATATCTGTCATAGGCTCTCAAATCAACAAGTGCAGACGGGTTATTGCCAGTTGTGTTAGAAATCAGTTGTGTTTCATGATGTATCCATATTCAGTGAAACAAACATACCTAGCTATCTACTGTTTGAAGATTGTTTCTCAAGCATCTTCTGCTTGTGATGGTTGGAGTAAGGGTGGCAGCTAGTTTAGATCTTTGATCTGATCTTGTATAGATAGATGCTTTTTTAAAGCAGACAGACCAGCCCAAGCAAGAGGAACCTGTGGTATTGATCAGGTCTCATCTGCATTAACAAATAACCTTGTTATTGTTTGTATTGTAAATATTGAAAAGTAATAGGAGAAATAATTGGGTTTTATTCCAGTGATGAAAGCACTGCAAGAGGTGACATGTCTTGCAGCTGGTGGAGCTTACGCAATTAGTTACATTCAGAAAAGAATGAAGTGTTAGAATAGCGATATGTGGACCATTGTGACAGAATTAGGTAGTGAGGAGATATATTCACCACCAGTAGGCTTACAGATCATCTTGCTGACAACATATTGCAGTCACACTGGCTACCAGCAAAAGACATGTTAGGGTCAGCCCAGAAAAATAGCCTTGCAGTTTGTAAATCCCCAGGTGGTGATGAATGTGTAGGAGCCCAGGTACTGTTGGAGGGAGGGGAATTTTAAATGCTATTGTTTCCCTTCACTTTTACCAATAACTCCTGTTCAAGTTTAATTTCCATCTTTGGGAAAAGATACAGCAAATCTGCTTGTATCCATGCTGTTACCTCAGTCAGTGACTATGATAACAAGACTGTAATTCAGCTTAAAGGATCTGTAGGTCTGTGCACTGATAATGCTGTGCTGCAAAATGTTTATCTGTGGTGGCAGACTTAGCTCACTATTAGTGAGAGCTTCTGGTTTATGTTGTTTCTTTAGTTGCACATACCTGCTGATAGATTCCAGTATGCTCTCTGTCTTTTAAAGCTGTATTGTCTTCCCTTGGCTCACAAAAAATGATGTAAGATTAGCGCTTCCTAACTCTTCAAGAAATGTGTGATGCCACCTTTCTCTTAAAATAAAGGTGCAAATATCTAACATAATAGAGTGTCATAAAATGAATTTCCTTAAGGCTGTCGTCAAATAATAGATAGAAGATGAGAGCAAGAGCTTGATGTAGCTACATACATCTGTTTTAGTTTACCTCCCTCCCATCTCTCTGCTTTCCCCTTTCCTTTTTAACTTGTTAACTGTACAGCTAACAAAGGGGAATTTGGCTTCACAGCATAAAGCTAGCATTTGAAAATGGTTTTCTTCTTCTCCCCTTATGTTGTCAGCTTGAAGATAATCACCACATCATTGTAAAATTGTCTTGATTTCTTTTTTGTTAGTGTTAATGCTTTGATCTTTGATCTGATTGGCTGACATCTTATTTTTATAGTACTCCTCTTGCCTTTTCTCTCCCCCTTTGCTCATTGCACTTATTTTACAGTTAGAAATTTGGATACGGTTTTCGTAAGGGCATGGCAGAGATAAAATACAGGTACTGACTTACTGTGGAACAGCTTGTACTACTAAGGCATGTTGGCACATTTATCAGTTATCCTCTGATGACAAAGATACTTTCAAGGCTTTATTATCTTTACTTCACTAACTTATGACATGTTGTACCATATTTCTCTGCATTTCACCACTGAGTATGAGGATAACATTTTGCATCTGATCTTGGTTTTATGAAGTCAAAGGGCCTTTAGCTGTGAATGAAGTCAAACCAGATTCAAGTTCTTAATGAATGTCCATTAATGGTATTCTGGTATGTGATAAATTTGAGCTGGTGAATTATATGACACTATTCTCTTGTTATCTCACCTATTTGCTTTAGAAATCACTGTAACGTCTATTTAAGTAGAGAGTATTTGTAAAGATGTCTGAAAATGAAGCTATACAGAGAACTATGCCTATTTAATGGCATAGCTTTACTACACGAATTTGCTATGTGGTATAAAACTGGCTGGTTCTTTTTTTCTGATAGTGTGTTTATAAATCATGGAACAGGCAATCTGTCCTAGACTGGTAAGATGTGACTGGTAACATTTTCTTGCTGATACTAATGAAATAGGGGTCACTTATGAAAATAGAACAGTCTGTGGCTGCATTTCTTTTAAATGCATGCATTAAGCCTGCAGATTTGGAACACATTGTTGCTTCACTAATACACGAGATGTTACAGTACAAAAATCCCTTGTTGACCTTCTTAAATTAATCTCTCCAGCATTAGTTATTTCCTTATTTTCAGTGGGAAGACAGCAGAGTTTAAATGTGTACAGCATGTTTAAGTGGTAAGATTGGTGCTCAAAAAAAATTCATTGCAGTCTAAACTAGAATAAAATCTTCTTAATACAAAAGAAATTATTTCTGCTTTGGGGTATTGCTGTGTGTGTTTGCCATATATACATGTGTGTAACTGCTGAGAAAACTGCTGTGCAGTAAGATACTAGAGCTAGATTTAACCCTCTGGAGTTTTTCCTGCTATTTGAAGCCAAGATTTCATATCTTGGGAATTCTGTCTATTTTGTTTTAGGAAAGCTGTTTACTTTCCTCAACTGTTTTCCAACCTGTTTGCCTATACAGAAATCCACAGAAATGGTGTATAAATGCACGTGCTCTCTGTACTTAGATAAAACATTGCCATTTTTTTCTCATAATCTCAGAAGTCTGACTGCTTGCATTTGCTCCCTGATAATGTTCAGTGATACATTCAGTGGTACTGTGATACATGTCAAGAAAAAGAAAATCGAAGCACTGAACAAGGGTTAAGATTTTTGCCTTTTCTGTTTGTTATTTTCAGTTTGTGGTTTTTATCACCACTGGGCCCTATGCTTCAGTAAAACAAAATTTCAAATTCAAATGAGGAAATTAGATCTGCATAACCATGACATGTCTGTTGCAATCAGTGCATTTCTTTGTGGCATGACAGAAGTCCTTGGCTTTTAATTGTGTTGTGAATAATAATCTCATGATCTGTGAGTTTAAGCAGAGCTTGAAAAATTTCATATCATAATGGATAGTGAGTAGGAGGCTTTGAAAAGATGTGCCTTTATTTCTTCAGAATGTAATCTTCAATAAATGTATAATACGCTCCTAGTCAAATTCAGTATTTGCCAGTTCATAGGTAAGCTATGAAGGCACATTATCCACAGCAAGACAGTTGCTTGTTGAATGGCATTTTATTTTGAACCCACAGGTCTAGTGGTTGCTTTAAAGACAAAAAAGGTAGTGAGTACACATGTATTACTCTTAAGTAGTTCTACAGGCTGAAGATAAGGTGGTGAAATGCAGAATAACCTTGTATTAGCCAAATTTCTATTTGGCATGCCAGTGCACTGCAGGCTTCAGTGCATAGAAGCTATATTGTTACTGCTGGAACAAATACTTTGTTCTTTTTATTCGGTTGTGCACAATTCCCAAAATAATGGAGTCCTAAATCTTTAGCTACTTTGGTAATATAAATATTAGTTCCTGCTCAATGTACAATAAATTTGTGAGACCTATAAACAAAAGCTCTGCAATTTTTACCATATTTTCCAAGATTGCAAATGAGCTAAATCTAAATGAAAGGGAAGAATTATTTTGAAAACCATTTTTACATCAACATCAAAATACCAGCTTGTTTCTCTGTAAAAATATACTCACATAAACAGTCTTTAAAACTCAATTTTAAAGTTTCCATGGAGACCTAAGCTGCAGAAGTTGGCTGTGTCATAAAACACAGTTTCTGAGAAAGTACCATTATATGCACTTTGAGGTATTTGAGTTCAACTCTACTATTCTTAGGTTCTGCCTTTTATGCTGTCTGATCAAAAAGCTGCATAGCTGAGGATTGCACAAATGTTTTCAAATAACTGCAATGAAAAAGTATAAGTGCTTGCAGTTTCAGCCTGGATAGCTGGCACATAAAAAAAAATTAAGCATTCCTCAGGCATAGCTCTTAAGAAACATGCTCATGGGGGTAACAGCATCTTGGGCTATGTCAACAAGATCATAGCCAGTTGTTTAAGGGAAGTGGTCATCCCCTGCTTGGCATTGGTTACTCCATGCCCGTTGTAGGTTCTCCAGTGCAAGACTGATATTAATGAACTGAAGTGAGGCAGCAGAAGGCCTCACACTGTGCATGAGCTCTGAGAGGCCAGGCTGAGGGAGTGGGGCTTGTTCAGGCTGGAGAAGAAGCAGTTTTGGGGGTGGCTAAGTCACCTTCGTGTACCTACAAGATCAATAACATCTATAGTGCATGGTGGGGTAATGAGGGATAACGGATATAAATCGAAATAAGAGAAGGTTTAGATGTGAGGTGTCCCTGCCCATGGCAGAGGGGTTGGAACTAGATGATTTTAAGGTCCTTTCCAACCCTAACTATTCTATGGTTCTAAGGTCTGTCTGGATATAAATTAAAAACTGAGGGCAGTTAGACACTAGAATGTTTTTTTTTTTTTTCCCAGAGTGGCTGTGTGGTCTCTGTAACTGAAGGCTTTCAAGATCCAACTGGCTAAAGCTCTGAGCAAGCTAATCTGACCTTATAGCTGACCCTGCGTTGAGCAGGAGGTTGAACTTTGAGGGCTTTTGAGGTCCCTTTCGATATGAGTGACCGATTCCATAAATGATCGATGCAGATTTTCTACAAGGCAAATGTTGGTGTAATGAAGATTTAATTAGTCTCTGTTGACTTGGATCTTATCCAATGTATTCCTAGTGATTTTCCAGCTGCATTTTAAAAAGCTGTGGATGATACAGAACAGTGGTAAACCATGTTTAACCTCTGGGATAAGCAGAAGAGGTGGATACAGCTGAGAAAAACCTAGTTGCACTTTGAAGTTTTGCTTCTCATTTGAACATCACAGGGCATGCAGGCTCAAATGTCTGGCCACTGGAGGGGTAAAGAGAACCATATATAATAACACTTCTGGCTTCTTTGCTTTTCCCATTTTCCAAATCTTTGGCTGCAGAAATATGGCTGTTACCTTTCCTATGAGGCTGTATCTTGGAGAAAATTATCCAAAGCATGGAAAGTTTGGTTTGTTTTTGGGTTTGGGTTGGGTTTGTTTTGTTTTTTTTTTTGTCATAAACTTCCCATGTATGTATTGCCAAGTTTGCTCAGAGGTTATTCATAATGGACCTACTATCAAATAGGAATGTTTCAAAAAGTATTTTCTCTTTCAGTGGAGTATTTTGCTCTCTTCTAATCTGAAATAAGAATTCTCTGTATCTCCTCTCTAGCGGTATTAGTACCTACCTCATTTAACACTCCACAGTAGATTGCAAAACAGAATTCCGAAACTGAAATTTGCCCTAATGGAGCTTCCAGAAATTTTACAAGACTGCTAATGTCAGTGCGCTCTGGTGGTATATTTTGATGGGATTAAGTAGGAAAAATGTCTCTTTGGATTATCTTCCCATCTATGAAAAAGAATGTTGGTTGAATACAAGCATACTACACAACTAATTTCAGTTCTAGGATAAATGGATTTTATTGCTTGGGTTTCTCTATGTACTAGATTATACAGTATCATTCTTCCAAATGACAATCAGTCTTCTATTTTATGTTAAGTTTTTAGCCATTTTGTTAGGTGATTAAGTAAATCACCACCCTTCACTGGTCTCTCCCTTTTTCTTGTTGATAAGGCTGAAAATTTTAAAAAAGGAAATGTTTCATTCTTTTATATCTTGAGGAAGGTTGCATCTGGAAGTAAGATCCAAATGAGATGTACTTTGCAGAAGTGTTGTTCAACATATCTGTCATGTTTGTTTTCTTACAGTGAAAGGTTTTTTTTAAGACTGAATAGAAATGGGTTGCCAAAATGTCCAGAAAAGCCTGAAAGGCACTGTTCTCTCTTTGTGGTAAGTTCTTCCTATCCTCAGTCTTTGTCGTATTGAAAATAGAAGTTGAATTAAATTGTTATTCTGTGGTTGACTCAGAACTGCTCCCTGAGCTTGTACAGTGTTATGAACATCATCTGTAAGCGCTGGTTGAAATATATTGCTGAACTCTCAACTTGAATGTTTTCTGGCAATAGGTGGACACTCATCTAAACTTCCATGTGGTGTAGTACCAGGCCTTCCTGTAAGAAGGACCAGTTAGTTTTCCTCCATGTGCTTTTTTTACACTTTTTTTAGAATGTGCACCACTCTCACATTCTTACTTTCTTTACTGAATCTTACTTGGAATTGTATAAATGTATTGCCGCTGTTCAAGATATGCAGCAAGTCTTCTGTATCCTCCCACTGGTTTTGCTGCGTTACAGCATATTCTAGCCCATGATATTTTAAGACAGTTGGTTTGTGTGCATGACCGCCAATTTAAAGTGTTAAAGGGATGACTTCTTAATGCTGTATAAATGAACTTGCTGTTCGTTTATAACTTTTACTGGCAGAAAAAGCAGTGTGTAAAGATCTCTTTAAATGTCACATTTTAATTGTGAGTCAGAAATAATGAGGTTCTGATCTTGCGCAGGATTTGGGTAGCAGTGAACTCAGGAAGGACATCTATATCACTGTGCACATTATCCGAATAGGTAGGTATAATTGTAAGTAGAAATCTTAAATTTTTTAGTCATGACAATAAATAAAGAAAAACTGTGTGGGATCATCTCTGGGATTTGTTAGATTAGTAAGGCCTTTAAATAAATTTTTTGTGGAAAAAAGAATGCCTGGTTTTTGATTACTCAGCATTTTTTTTTGTGCTATTTTCCAAGTGTAATGATAACTGAGGTTAGATGCAGGATATTTCGATACTGTCACATAACAAAATAAAAGTGTCAAATATGAACTGTCTTAAGATGATGGAGTTGTCACTGGGGAGGCCATTCTCTTTCCAAAGAGAGTAATTTCAAGCATCCTTCATTCACAGAAAAACTTGCCTGGAAATTGAATGTACCTAATTAGTACCTAACGTCTGATGCATATCTGAAATTGTTCAGATTAATTTTGTCTTCTACTTGACCTCTTTAAAAATCAGGAGAGAGAAAGTCTCAAAAATTTTAATCCCTGATGCTACAGACAGATATCCAGTCTTCTACAACAAAGCAAAAGAGAAGTGTACTTTTGTATTAGGTGTTTATTTTAAGAAGCTATCCTCTGGGCTGTACTGATGTGAAACAATAATCTTAGTGTCTGCTTCTGACCTCTTAGCTACACTCTTTTCTTTGAAACTGTCTCTAGTTGCATCAGTGCAGTATTAAGTATAACTTCTTCCTTTTTAAAAGATATAAAAATGAAATATAGTTGCTTTAATTTGTGCTGAGTTCAGAAACAACTTGTCACAAAGTAAACACTATGGCTTTGAGGAATAATTTTTCCTTGCATTTTCATGCTGTTTTAGTGTTTCATCAGAATATCAAAATACTGTGTTTTGGTTTTATTGGCAAGGATTGGGAAAAGGTATAATAAACTCTGATGTAAGTATATTTGGTAAGGATAAATGCTCTAAAGAAGAATAAGGTCTGGAATTTTTCCTATTGTGTAGTTTTCATATATATTGTCAGTCAAGTTTATAAATGAACCACTGAAATATTAAGAAGTTAAAATAAGATTTGTATGCGGCATGGTGTGAAAATTAACAATTACTCTTCTAGCTGCTAGGATGCAGAGGAATATTTGGAGGAGGCATTGCCCTGCAGCGACTGCAATCAGAGGCTTGTCAGAAATTAAGACTTGGTGGGAAAGATACATAGCTGCCTGTGCACAATCGAATAAAATGCTTAGAAAGAGAGCAGTTTCAAATGCCAGGAACACAGAGAGAAGATTGATCCATTATATTTGAATCAAATAGAAAAGGCTAGGAAAAATATTTTGTTTCAAATCTCTTTTCCTTGGCTGCCTTCTTTCTTTCCTTATCGTAAATTGCTCTTCTACCCTTTGTCATCTTTCCTCCCTATGTTCCATCTCTGCTTCATTTTTCTGCAGCTGGTCGATTATCCCCTTGCTAGCCAGTTGCCACTTTGGAAGCAACATTTGATTATTAAATTGTAATGGCTCCATCACAACACCTCTCATGTAAATCATGGGTAGCAGCTAACACAGTAAAATAATTCTTATTGGACAGCAAATGTTGAACACTCCGTCACGTCTGAACTCTAAATTAGATTTGGTAATGTCATGAGCGTGCTGTCACTGGCCATCAGAAATGTGTTTGTTGAGTGGAGATTATGAGAGGGTGAGCAGTACCTCTGGTCTGAGACCTTTCAAGATCACCACATATTTAGTGGACTTCTTGCACCAGTTGCTATCCTAACATAGTGTAAAGACAGACCAGCTTTGCAGTGAGTATACTTGACATCATCTACTCAGGCCTTTCACCGTAATGAGCTGGATTGCTGTCTGTGTCCTTTAGGTGTTTTTAAGAGAGACAGTTCCATGCTCTATGCATCAAATATGTATTTTGTTTGGCAGGACGAATGGGAGCTGGAGAAAAGAAAAATGCCTGCAACGTACAATATAGGCGGCCCTTTGGCTGTGCAGTCCTCAGTATTGCAGATTTGCTGGCAGGAGATTCAAAGGATGACCTCATCTTAAAAGTATACATGTAAGGAATGCTTTTTTCTTTATTTTTGTAAGTAACTTAAAGCCAGTTTGCATCAGAAGTAATGGTGTTAAATGCGGTGCAAATAAATAGCCGTAGCTCCTTGTCTTAAAGTATAGTAGCTAATTTATATTTTTTTTTTTCTTTTGGCCACAGTTTGGAAATTTTGGTTAGTTCTACAGATGTAACCTTTATCTTTAATATTATCCCACTTTATAAACACATCCTTTTCAGATCCCTGTGTATGTTTCAGCATTTTTCACATCCCTAAGAGTTTCTGGAGCTCTCTTCTTATAGCAACAAGAAGTGCTTTTAGGACTTCTTAAAATTCCTCGTGCTGCCTAGGCAGCCAGTGGAGGTACTTTATAACTACACAAGAAAGTAGGCAGAGTGTCTTTTTGTGAAGAGAAGCAATTATATCATGGGAATAACAAAGGTGTATAATAACAAAGGCAATGAGTGCTGGAGAGTGAAAAATCAAAAATAGATTTTAAAATGAATAGCTGATAGTAATTGGAAAAAAGTTCAATTTGTCTAGTTGTAGCAACACAGTGCCTGTAATTTCCTGCTGATTTTGGACATTATAGTAAGAATGGTTTTGTGGAAAGGTCTATTCTAAGCACACAAAACTGGGGCACATATTGTCATGCACATGAGGGAAGTTCTGCCCCTTCCAGGTTTAGCACTCAAACCTTGAAGGCACAGAAGTCTTTCAGGTAGCCTTTCTCCTCTCCTCTGTATGCCTCTGTGCTGAATTAGAGCTACTGGAATCAAGAGCTGCAGAAAAGTAATTTAGTGTGACAATGGATATGTGGGCTGGCTCTTTTATAGACTCCCAGGACATTAAAGTCAAATAAGTGTTTGCTATTGGTTAACAAATAAATTTTTCTGCCTATGATAGTCTATTTTCTTTTTTTTTTTTTTTTTTTTTTCTAATCTTGCCTGTTTGTTTTAAACTGGCAAAAACAGTGAAGGAAGAAATGTCGCTCAAAACCAGACTTGATGCCAAGACTAACTCTAGTCTAACCCATGAAAAATGATCATTAGAACATGGCCAGCTTTTCCTTATGGAAAAGCAATTGTTTTCTACATGTATACTGAAATGCCATTTGCTCTTTCATTGACTATCTCCTGAAGATCACATCCTGTTTTAAGTAACTTTGAAGTGTATAGCACAGATTTTTCTGTCTGCTAAGACCAGCTCTGAGTCCTGTGTCTCCTCCTGAGTGTCACAGGATAGATTTCTGTATGGTTTAGAGATGAAGGTTAGATCTATACAGATGATGAACTTGGTCATGGCTGATTTCCTGAGCATAATTGCTCAAATCTTTCTCTCACCCTTTACGACATGAAGCGGATATTTTTAGGGTGCCTTTGTCAAATGGTAAGAGCACTCTGTTTCTATTGAGGCAGGCAGCTTCATGGGGCTTTATTAGCTCCTATTGTGTTACCAGTTTTATGACCAAAAGAGGCTTTGTTTAGAGATAGGTGGTGAAGCTGGTTTGAAAAACTTGTGTTCCTATTTCAGAGTTAAGAAAGTTATCATTTTTCTAGGTGCAACACAGAGAGTGACTGGTATCAGATCCATGAAAATATCATTAAAAAGCTGAACGCACGTTACAACTTGACAGGCTCCAATGCAGGTGAGTAAGTTGACATATTTCTGTTGGCGTTCTTAGGGTTTTCTTAGTTTGCAACTGAAGTGGCTCTATTTTAGAAGGACTTGCCTATGAAATAAATATTTTCTCACATAGAGAAAAATACTCAGAGGAAAATAGATGATGCTGCCATTCGTGTGCACATTTAAGAAGGAAATAACTGCATTTTTTCAAGTAACTATGTAATATAAACTTTTATTCTGTTCTGAGGAGCTACTGTTTGCTATGGAGATCTGTTCACATGCAGGACTGATCAATTTATTGATCCATGTTGCTTGACATTTCTGCTTCACATTTTCATCAAGAATATAAAATTTGCCGTTAATGTTGTATATTAGACTTCAGAAGAAAATGAACTGGGAGCTACCTGTGCAATCTCTGCATTCCTACTGGTAGCTCTGCATTCCAGCTGATCAAGATGCAGAGCTGATATTTAAGAACTTAACCAATAGTCCTCCACAGTCAGCCATATATTACAGTAACTGCCATCAAAATAAATTCAAGTGTGAGACTTAAGAAATGGGAGACAACTGACCTTTGTTATTGTAAGGTGAGGTTTGACCCATAGAAGATGCTGAATTTGCCTTTTTTTTTTTTCCTTTTTCCCTTTTTTTGTGATACCCATTTGCTAACTTCTGATTGCTCTCATCCAGGAATGCAGTCAAACTTGAAATGAAACCTGAAATTGGAAGCTTATGAGTCTATTTGCCTTGTATTAAAATATGGTTTTGTCCCTGTGAAATGTTAGCTAGTTGAAATACAGCTATGGAAAAATCTCATACGAGCTCATTTTCCAGGTTGTACTGTAATTGTAATCCCTTCCATGTAGTAGACTTCATGCTTTTTTAATTTGTTTTCAAGCATAATGAGTATCTTGAAAATGTATGTTCAACAGTCTTTAGGGGATAACCAGAAAGCACACAAATGCTCATGCTATTTATCAAGACTGAAGTTATTTATTTAACCCTTTCTAATCCTGTTATTTTCTCATATAGAATCTAGCCACATTTATATATATATTTAAGGTTTAGAGTATCATGCATCTTACTGGACAATAAATATAAAAATCATGTAGTGAAAATACAAAAGTGCGTTACTAAGTCAGTATCATGTTGTGGTTCGTAAATCTGTCAACCTTGTTCACGAAGAGCAGCTTATTCTTGGTTATTCTGACTGTCCATGCAATACATGCTTACTCTGTGATACATGCATTGCTTATCCTATTTCATTCTCATGAAATGAGAGTTCGCCATTAAATACCCAGTTGTCCTAGGAGACATTGGATAAATTTGAATACTCTTTAATTATGTGACTATTCAATATGAAGGACATGTGGGACATGAGAGCTTTTTTCCAGGTTACAGGGGACTGGTAACTAAAGCTAGCAAACTGAACATCAGTTACATTTTGTAAAGGGCTGTCTAGGGGAGGGAGGCAAAGAGACAAGAGCAGCGCAGAATTCCAGTAGTGCATGTGAAGGTTGGAGAGGGAAGGAGAAAGTGAGCAGTAAAGCCAGTTGGAGTACTGAGGATCTAAAAGATGAACTATGAAAGGTTATTTACATTGCACATGTGACATTTGTTCCTCTGTGACTACTTACAGCCTGAAAAAGTGCTCACGAGGCTTTAGCAATGCGTTCAGATACTTCTGCTGACACCTCATGGAAAATACTGTTGTTACACTACTTTTTATTTTTCCTTTGCTGTCTTTTCCTGTAATAGTATTGGATGGCTCATTCTGAAGCCTCATTAGCCTTGTCTGCCACCTTATAGTTGTTAAAAAAGGAAAAAAATCTTGCATTATAGGAGACATGCATCTTTTCTCTCTCTTGGTTTTTTTGGCCATCTTTTGAGCCAAAGGTAGGAAAACTTGAATTTTCAGTTTATATTGCACTTCCCCTTTTCAAATCACCTTAAAAAGACAGGAGAAAGAAAACACAGTAAACAAACAATAGCAAAGACGCTTCAAACTATTGTCTGTCCTCTAGGCTCATTTCCTCTTCAGATTCTGTCCTGTACAGTTTCTTTCAGCTCAGGAGATTTTCACACAAAGTCTTTAGTTTCCAAAAATTCCTATCTCCCAGTGCTGAAATAGTTTATCAGATAATTCAAAATATTCCTCGGAAAGTAACAATTCTCTCAGTCTTCTGGGAAAATCTAAAAAGGAACTCAAAATGTACTTTCAGCATCTTTTATGTGAAACACATATTGCCAGACAACAGCATTTGTATTTAGCTTTCAAACCTCTACTTCCACAAAAAGTACTTTTTCTACTTCAGCTCATGACATCTCTTAAGTACAGAATCCTCTTGAATCTTATTCTCAGCTTGTGTCTAAAAAAGATCAAATCAAGGTGAATTGATAACATGACCCTCAAAGGATCAGGGGACAGTTGTTCATCCCCTTTTCTGTTAGTGGAATGAGGAATGAGAGGACTCAGTCTTATGGATAATTTAGCACTCTTTGCTGGACTGGAAGCTGGAATGTGTTTTCTGCATGAATTTCCAGCCTGGAGGCTGGAAGTAGCAGGTAGTGGATCAAATTACCATGTGCCACTAGTCTTTGCAGCTCGTGTCAGGTATTAGCTTACTGGAAAACACCACATTGTCTAGTGTAGGAGATCAAAACATAAATGCAAAGGCCAAATTGTATAGCCTTTCCTGAATTTAGTAGCACTGTCATTTCTTACGTCGAGTTTGTTGTATTTGTAGAATAAATTGGTTTCACTAATATCTACAGTGGAGCTGGCTATAAAAACTATTTTTCCTATAATATTTTTTTCTTAGAATTAGAAGCCATTTACTTCATTTTTAAATGAAAAAAATCTGTGGAAAAAATATTATTCCTGCATAGAGATCACACCTAATTACATCAGTCTTACATGGAAAATACCACGTTTCTATTTCTGTATCTGTAGGAACAGAGAGCAGTGAAATGCATACTACAGATAGAGAAAACAGTTACTGGCTTCTCTCAAACCATATAAAATCATCCTTTATCCCATTATGGTATATTTTAGAGTAAAGCCTAGCCAAAGTCATTGCTTTTATATCAAAGCTTGGGCTGGTGTCAAGTGTCAAAATCTCCTTGTAGGATTTGCAATGTGGGTCATAGTTGCAGATCTTATTATTTGTATGTGACTGTGAAACTGTACTCTGGACCTTTCTTGGGACTACAGTAAACAAATAGTATTGTATGTGGGCTGCTTTTATCTTTAATAAAGGAGTCACTTATAGTGCTTTGTAAACTGTGATTGATCATAAAATAGCTGCTTCATTTGCCCATAGAATTACTGTGCCATGAGCCTGTTGATTTTTAAAATGGTTTGAAGTGCATTTTAGGGCAAGGGGCAAGAGAACAAAGCCAAATCTGGTCATCGTTAAACATGGTTCTATAAAAAAATAAATTGTGAATGCTACTCAGTTTGTACATATTTATGCAACATTATGAATTACTTACTTTCTTCTGATTTTTAGTAAGATTTTATCATGTGCAACTTTATATTCTATTCTTGCTTATAGCACTATTTCTTTTCTTCCTCCCCACCATTCTTTAGACTTTCAAAAGTTGAAATGTAGGGTTTTTATTTAGTACATGATAATGAAAGGAATATCCACTAATTGGTGCAGTGCTTTAAGTCTTGTGGTTGTAGCAGTCCTTTGGGCTCTGAAGGTAGAGGGTTCTTGTCCATAAAAATTACTTACTTATGACTATGAACAAGTTACATAGCTAAACATTGGTGGTTCTTACTGTAATCCCTACTTGCACACTAATAGCATCTTCCGAGTACCTTCTTAGGCACAAGATCTTCCTTTAAGTACATAAAGCTTAGGTAACTTTCATTTCTGACATTGCTTGAAGTTGAGGTCGAGGTGGGTAGCTGGAGGCACCCGGACAGTTGCACAGGCAGCGTACAGGTGAGATAGATTGAACTGCTTGGACACTAGGCTGAAAAAAAGTTCTAGGGATGATTGCTGTGATTCTTGTGCCCATGCTGTTTAAGGGAGTATATAGATATATAAATACAGGTTTACCATAGAAATCATTTACTCTAGTGTTTGAGACATTCTTCAAAGACAGAAAATGTCTTAGTTCAAACTCCGATTTGGAAAAACAGGGTTTCCAGTCTGTCTCACGTGTCCCAGATGAGCATGTTAATCACTTGGCTTCTCAGACTTCCCTGCAGCTACTATTCAACTTTGTGTACTATCAGGCAATATTCATTATGCCATGGGGAAAGTGAAAGTGGCCCTAAAGCCTGCCAACTTTCCCAAGTGTGATCTGTATTCATGACCTCTTAGCAAATCCTGTAGTGCGAGATTTAAACCTTGGTCTTGTGTTACATGTGAATATTCTCCCCAGTGAGAGATCTTACAAAAATCATGTTAAAAAACTGATGAAAAATACATTACAACTTCCTCTTTCCTCATCCTCCTTTGAGAAGAAAGACTGAGATATCTTAGTTTTAAAGAGTTGCAAAACATTCCTTTTTTTCTCCACTTTTTACTTTAGGTTGCTAATATTCTCATGTGTAAGCTTCTGTGTAAATGCCAATTTAGATTCCTTTATAACGAGTCTTGAAAGGCTGCATGTGCCTGATACAGAAATTCTTGAGAGCTGAGACAAGGGTACACATGCTTTTCACTTGTTACAGCAAAGGAGGCGAAAATCCTTTCAAATTCTACAGAGAATAACTTACTCGTTTGAGAAATTATAAACGTATCTAGCTGCTTTGTAGCTTTGGACTCTTGCATGAATTCCACGAAAATAGCAAATAGAGTGGGAAGGTCTTTTCCTGTGTGATTATCTTGGAATGCTCTGATGAACTAGACAAGAGTGATGTAACCTAATTGCATGTTTACTGAATGCAGTGTGGTGTATTCTGTGGTAGCAATGCCAAACTTACATTACAGCTCCACTGGAAACACTTAATTTTACATTAACTTTAACTGATGGGAGGGCCTTAAGCTTTAGAGTAAGCAGATTCAGAATAGTGGGATTTTTCTTGCCACTCCTGGCTCCAGCGTGTTAATTCTGTAGCTGTTCCATAGGCGGTCAAACTACAACTCTCGAAAAATCTACATAAATCATATCTGCTTGCATACAGTTTAGGTCATAAAAAGAAAAACAAAACATAAAAGAAATTATTGTATCTAGTAGTTGGCAAGAACATAGATTTTTTTTAGTATGGTGGAGGGAAGGCCTGAATTAGGAAGCTGTTTCTAAGACAGATCCAGGTTGTGGTTTGATTTGTAGAAGATTAAGTCTGTCAGCCACAAACTGTTAATTTTTCTAAAAGGCTAAGACTCACAAGTAGGTTTTTCAAAAGAACAGTTTACTATCTGTAGTAAATTCAAAGTTGTTTCCATGTACCTGTGCAAAAACCTGTGGGCAGGAGGTCATCCAAGGTGATGCTGTCTAACTCAAGGAAACTGGTCTATGAATGGGCAACTGCATAATGTCATGATTGAAGCATGGAGGACTCACAATCCATATTGTTGATAGATGTTTGCCAAGAATCCCATCATGGAGAAGGAGAAACTGTCTTCTTAGAGGGCAAAGTTATTAATCAAATTATACAGTAAGTTAGGTTGGAAGGGTTCTCAGGAGGTTATGGGGTCCAACACCAGTTCAAAGAGGAACCAACTCCAAAGTGGGATCTAACTTTTTTGAAGTTCAGTGAGGTTGCTCATTCAAAATGCGAATTTCATTACACTGCTATCCTTTTAATTCAACCAGACCAAAGTAAGTTTCATAAAGCAAACATCCCTGGATTTAGGGAACTATTGTTACTTCATATGTGCATTTTCTAACCCAGTGTATGCTGGCACTAAATCTCACTCTAGCTTATTGAGTATAAGACTCAGTCAGAGAAGGCATGAGGTAGAGCAGCCCAAGGTGTGAACTCTTCTGACAAGACACAAGTTCTGGGACAAGTATGACAATGGAGGTAGTTGGATACAAACAATGGTATATGCTTTGGGACAATATATGTCTTCCTACACCTATTTTCCTGCATTCAGCAGCCTCTTGGCACTCTAATATTATATTTTCTCCATGGTTACTGTTAAACACTGAGAAATTAAAAAAAACAACCAACCAAACAAAACCAAACCCATGCACTTTGTTTCATCACCTGTTTCAGAAAAGGTAGACTTTGGCTTACAAATTCCTGGACTTGAAGGGAGAAGCCTTTCAGAGGCATTAATTACCTTGTAGTGGAGAAATATTAGAAGTTCCATGAAGTGAGGTAGCTGAGGAGCATTATTGTTCCACACTTTGTGTGATGAAAAGCTACAACAGATAAAATACATTAGGGAATTTGTAGCTCAGTTGAAGTTTACAGAGTGTGGTATTTCTAGGAACATAACTGTGGTAACTTACAGTATTTTCTAAATACTGTAGAAGAAGAAGTAGTGTGACTGTTTGCATGACACTACTCTTCAGCAGTTCACAGCATTATCCCACTCAAGAGTTGTTGCAAGGAGAGCTTCTTCCTGTGAATCATCATGAGACGTGCCAGATGGGAAACAAAATATGCATTCCCTGCTGGGAACAGCTATAGTTGTTAGCCACAAAAAGGAGACGCAGGCTCACAGTGGAGAACTGACTGGAGCAATGGCTAGTAGAAAATGAGGAGGAATAAGAGCAGGAGTGGTAACATGCTGTCAATAGAGAAGATAGAGTAAATTGAAGTATCTAAATCTTAGGTTACTTCTGAGCGTATGATTAATCACAGAGAAATTTTCTGATGTTTGTCTTTTCTCAGCAGGGATCACAGATGTCAGTGGTGCTCTGAAATGTGTTTTGTGCATACATGACTAACATTTAACCAGCAAGTGCATTTGTTTAATTACTCCAGTTCTATGACAATTTATTAATCTGTCAGTTTTCATTTTTGTCACGTTTTGTGACAAGGAGATTTTGTGACAATGTGTATTCCATTTTGATGTGTTTAAGAATTAGTTGTCACTGAAGGCTGCAATTTGAAATACATTTAAAATAAGAATAGTGCTCGTATGTGCTTCACTAAGTTCACAATAAACTAAAGACATTTCTTTTTGTTCTGAACAAATGCTAAAGCTGAAAGATTAAGTATTTAAAGAATTTTGCACATAAATTGTTCAAGATCATTTGGCCCTGAATGACAACTTTGACATATAAAAAAGCCAGTTTTAAACCAGATTTTTAGGCAATGATTTGTAGAACTTGTAGTAAAAAGTACTTACTTACTTGCTTAAGTACTTTATACAAGTGGGATGATATTTTTCTGCAATCTTATATAAAGCTATTTTCTCAAATTCAAGAGTAACCAAATATCTAAAATTTGTAGCCTAATCTAGCAGGTAATATTAACTATGGTAGTTTGGGGAAAGGATATTAATCCTTAAAGGTGGTAGACTTTTATAGACTCATCAGATGTAATTTTGTGCATTTTTACAGCAATATAAGCTTGTATTGTTATTGTGAAAGTTCTGACTTTATCGTAAGTTCAAGGTAGATTTTTGGTATAATGATCTGTCCTTCATATAGCGTGACTTATAGACTGTGCTGGAGATGACAGCTTTAATAAGATTAAATTATTTTTAATTATTTTAATTATTATATTATTATATTGTATATTATATTTATATTATATATTTATATTTATATTATATTTATATTATATTTTTATATTTTTAATTATATTTATATTATAATATATTATATATTATATTATTTTAATTATTTTAATTATTATTTAATTTAAAAATTATATTGCCATCTCCCCTATAAAGAAATTCCAGGCCAAGTTACTCATGATAATAATGCCATTTGGTTTTCAGTGTTTATCTTCCATGTGAAGAAGAAAAAAACCCTGACTTTCCACGCTTGAGGGCATTTCTGGCAAAAGCTTTAGGTACAAGAGCTTATTTAATTCATAAGCTCTAAGAAAGTTGTCAACATTTTGCAAAGGCTGTTTTTCTTGCATTCTCTTTTACTAAGCTAAAAAGCAGTATTTAAAGCTGAGGAAAAGACAAAGAATTTGGAGTTTCCTTTGATAATTCAAAGTAATCACAATAAAGACTTTAACAAAGGCTGTTGAGTCTTGAATATACGTCTCCTTTAGTGGGATTTACTACACAGATCTTGCTGTGGCCAAATTGAGTAAGATTTACACAATTATTTTTCCCAGATCACATTAAATCAATAAATCATTTGTTTGCCAAATCCAATGTGGAAATCTGCTGATTTTATCTCTGCACTAGTAATTTGGCCACTTTAAATACAGAAATGGGACCACACGTATGTTTTCAGAATAGTTTTAACACCCTTAGGCAGCTTTATTTGGACAGATGCCGTATTTTATTACCTTTCTTAAAATATGAACAGTGCTGAATAGCATTCTGTCTGAGGCTTTTTTCTACCAGCTTCCTGAGCAGCTGCTAGGCATTTTCTTCTTAATATGATCTAGGATTCTCTGCTGCCAGTAGATAGAAGCTGTATGTAAATGTTTTCCCTTCCCCCCCAGAAGCTCAGATGCAAATAAGTGGTCTGTAAGCATAATAAACAGTTGCCTTTCACCATAACTAAATGCAGAAATCAGTAATGCAGTATAGAAGCTGTTTTAAGGTGAAATGACATATCTAACAAAAATCTGGAGTGCTTATTCAGCCCACTTGTCAATTTTCTGTGTTATTTTTCACCTGAATGATAAAAATAATCTGTGGTGAACTATGGTGTGAGTTAATTGTAAGGAATTTCATGTGCTTGCAAAAGAAATAAAAGCAGATCTGTTTGCAGTGCCGCACAGAGTTTTGTGCTAGTATTTTCAGAACTGGAGTAAATGAAGAATAACAGCTAACACAAGAGGGTTTAATTACCACTAGGAAGGTAACAAATTTTTTCTGAGAGGACAAAGCTACGCTATGTTCCTAACTAAATAAAATGTCAGTCCTTTAGAGACTTATAGATAATCTTTAATAATTTAATAATTTAAAAGATAATCTTTTTCATGTTATGTTTTAGCTCCTAATGTTCTCAAAATCGAAAATCTGTAGTTTTGAAGTTTCTGATAGATTCCAGGTCTCATAAATGGTGTAGCGATCATATCAGCCACAGCCAGATGCAGTGTATGGTGGCATGTTGTAGTTTTCTGTTTTGCTTTGTCTGTGCACAGCTGTTCCATCAGATGCTCTGATTTTTTCTACAGCTGCTAATTTTATTGTGTAGTGCATGAAATGAGATGAGAAGGAACTGATGTTGACATACATCATCAGAGTGGAATAAATTAAACTAAGGGATATTACCTTTGTTATATGACAGAAAAGTTATTCATGTTTCCACAGGAGAAATGTTAATGAATTTACTTTCTGTATGCAAAAGGAATATCTCTGCAATCTTTCTCTTGGTTTCTTTTTCATTGAGTGTCGTATTCATATCTCCTACATTGGCTACTGACCAAATTATGTGGAACTCTACTCCACCTTGACCCTGTCTCATTACTGTCTAGTGATTAAACCTTCCTTTCTAGGGACAGTAAGGTTTCCACCCGTTCATTTCTTCTCTGCAGAGCTATCTTTAATTACTTGTAAATTGTGTTCGGTGGCTTTCTGGTATGCAAAATCCTGGTTACATTTTGATGAGGAAGGTGGTGTCTTTCAGCTTGTCAGTTGCTCTTCATTTGCAGTGTGTCTGAGGGAATACCTCTGCACTTCAGTTGAATGTGCAACCTTCTGAAAAATCTGAATTGCTCTGTGACGTGGCAGTGTGTTTTAAATTACGTTAGTTAACTCTAATTCCTAGTCAGATAATTTATAATAAGGATACAAACTTTAGTCCCTTGTAAAATTTGAAATATTCCATCTTTCTAAACTGCCTCTTCCCCTTGACTTTTATTTCAGACATATAGTTTCTCAGTTATGATGGGTGTCTAGTAACTTTGGCAAGTGTGTTGTATTTTTATATACCCAATATGGTGTTGCTATGGCTTGTAACTGTCCATAGGATTTGTGTTTAGCTGACAGCAGTCCTCTTTACCTATCTGGCTTTGGGTATCTATAACCCTACTAGACTGAAATAGAACATAGAAGAGTAAAGACATGTGACAATAAACAAGGCCTTGAAAGTACTGGCAAGTACTAGAAAGTACTAGAGGACTCATACCTATGAACACCTCGGCAGTGGTAAATTACTGGTCATCAAATACTGTGACCTTGAGAGCAGAATAAAAGCAGTTTTAGGGGAAACTAAGAGATCAGAGAACAGATATGTGGCATATATGAAATACATCATATGTGATAAATAAAGATGTAACACATACTTGCAGACCAGTGAAGAAATAACAAGGTGTAAAGCTCATTAACAAACATAAAAATTACTCCAAGAGGAGCCTAGAGAGAGAGAAGGAAGAAACAAGCAACAGCATACTCCTTATAGCAGTGGACTTGGGATGCTTGTAACTTGATCACCATACCTTCCCCCTTCCCAGGTTGAAACCATTGACCTTAAGACCCCAGAGGGGCAGGCAGTGGAAGAGTGAGCAAAGGGTAGATACTGGAAACATTTTGTGTATGCGTATCTCTTCAACAGTATTTTGTTTGGACTGTGTTAGTATCTTTGTAAGTGGACTAATAATAAGTCTTTGATTAGATTGATGCAACTTTGATTAGAACTCAGAATAAGTCCCTGGCTTTGCATGTATAGTATGTTCCTTTTGTTCATCACAAGATCACGAATATAACAAATCCAGGGGAATTCAAGCAACCTATTCTGTAATGTGGCTGTCACACCTCAGTAACGGTATGCATCTTCTGATATTGGGTCCTTAATGCAGGGGAGCCTAACTTTCCATGCAAAATTAGTGAAGGTTTGAGAGAGCAATCAGAACACTTAACTGGGGATCATCTTCTTTTCATCAATTATATAAAGTCCGTACCCTTCTACCTTCAGTGTTTTTACCAGACGTATCTGACCTGCTTCCCTTCGTGTTAATTCTCTTTTCTTAGGCAGCTAGACCCTGAGCAGCAAGACCATTAACTTGCAGCCTTGGTTTTCAGAGGTTGTTCAGACTTCCTTCCCTGGGCATCTTTGCTCTGTTTCCATTCTGGTTTAGTTTCACTCTTTCCTGTCATACTGGACTATTTGCACTGTATAACATTCTTAAGTATCTTTGCTATCTTCAGTCCAGTGTTGGGGGATGAATTCCAAAGATGTATTTAAACTACAGGTAAAATGGCTAAGCCATGTTTTAAGTGAGAGATTTTCTTGATGCTTTTGAATATAAAAAGATAACTCTTCACTTTCTAACAATGCATGCTGTGAAATATAGACAGCTTATACCTTTCTTGCCTTGCATGATCAAGTATTTCAAATCCTTGACAGGCAGCTTATTTCTCCAGTTAGAACTGTTTTGACATTGGTGGTTTTTGACGTTTATCTCATTTTTGAGCTAATTTAAGTTCTTCAAGGAAATCTGTGAAATTTCTACACAAAGAGAACTGTAGTACGAATTGGATTTGAGGTCTTCAACTTTTATGTAGAAAACACAATAACTTTGCTCAACACCAGGTGGTGTACAATATCTGATTAATGCTGTTGTGATTGATGTGATTTGGAGCAATGGCAAATGCTTTTCAGGTTTCCAAGGAAACAGTGCACTAGGGGCATATGGGGGTATGCATATACATACATATGTATGTATAATGATTTCTTAAAATATAAGAGAAACAAGATTGGAGTTGGACTGAATATCCGTGTGTATAAGTGAACTATACCCAGCCTAGCTGTTCCCATCCAGCAATGAAAAACTTTTCACCTGCTCTAACTGTCTGAATTTTGCCCGTATGATTTCTTTACCAACCTCCTGTACTCTCAGAGGGCCACATCACTGGTGTGTTTTCTCATCTACACCAAAAATAATTGTAATTAATTCCTAAAAGTTGCTAACATGGTAACCACAGAACAAATTCCTACTACCAAATAATTAATGTACACGCCATTAAATGCAGTCCTTAAAATAGAAGTGTTTTTCCTTGTAAGATTTGTTTACGTACTCAGTTCGAGACGTGTAGGTGAGCTGTTTTTCATAAGAGAATGAAAGTCTTGTCAGAGTATCACATTCTCTGGAGTTGCCAAAATAATAAAATGTTAGTGGAGGTAAGAGGAAAGTGATAAAAGTTGTTGTGTAATTAGATCTCTGATCTCTTTAGTGCAGTAGCCTGGACTGACAGCCCTTAGTATGGATTTTTCAAGCTTTGATTTAAAAACCATCAAACTTCAAGTAAATTTATTCAGTTAAATAGTAACATGATTGTAGGGGGAATTTCTTCCAAAGCTGAAAGGACTGATGACCTTGTTATTCAGTCTGTGTGTGCATGTTATTTGTGTAAACTTAATCCAAAGTTCGTAATTAGTCCTCTGAGTTGCCTATTTATCTCCAGTTGTTCAGTGTATATGAAGAGTTTGCTCTTGTTTTCTCCTTGATCTGTATGTTGGCACATGGTACGCTGTAGTAATGTTGAAGGTTAGGGTAGACTAATCTGTACAAGCTGTATCATCCTGGCACTTGCCTTATTTAAATAACTAAAAGGCATGCCTGTTTTTGTTAATCTCAGCTGTAATGAAGTATACTGTTTGCAATTTATTTTTATACTGCAGATATAATTGATTAAGTTATTCTTCCTTTCTGTCTAGAGGGATATATATTGGAAAATTATTATATGGTCACCCTTGCATTTTGTATGCCTTCTAGCAAACACAGGAAAGAACATGATTGATTAGATCTGGTGAATATTGAAAAGAGGTTGTATTTTCAGTCATTATGGTCATTATGAAATTACTGTGCCGAAGTAAAACATATTTTATTATGCTATATTGGTTTATTAGTTTGTTTATTCAGATTTTGGGTTAATAGATTGTATAACTTTGTATCAGGTTAAGTGATGCATTGTAATGAGACTTGCAAGTTTTTCCTATAGATAGGGACATTCTGTTTCCACTTTTTCTTGTGTACCAATGAAGACAGCATTGTGTTGAAGGAAGTGAAAAATTGAAATGGTAGCAAATATTGCTGATTGATGTTTCTCTGAATTGACATTTTTCTAATTCTTTTTCCAATTAAGGCCTCAATCCATCCTCGATTATATTGAGATAATTTTGATCCAGCGTGTTATCATAGTAGAGTTACACATCAATAATAATTTGCTGATGCTTTTTAATGGGTATTTGTTTTTATGGGGTTTTTTTGTTTCATGGTTGCAAATCTTTATTGATTTCTGGTGATTGATACCCTTCCCAAATACATCAAGAAAATTGAGGTGGGTTGGCTTGGTACTATTGAACTTCCACTGAATTTTTTGAGTTCTCAGAAATGTGTATGTAATGTATGAAAATGCAAACGTATGTATTTTTTAAGTAGTAGTTACGGCTATAATCTGTTTTAATGTCTTATTTTTTCTCATTTTTCTTTTCATTTTCAGGTCTGGCAGTTTCTCTTCAATTGCTTCATGGAGACATAGAACAAATTAGGAGAGAGTATACATCCAGGTTTACCCATGGAATATCCATAACAAGGAAACTAGGTTTTTCCAATATTATAATGCCTGGTAAGTTAAAAAACAAAAAATTCAGTAAGCAGAAAAAGAAAGAACTAATGAGAAATTATTTCATTTTCAACTTCTTTCTAAATTAATACTGTAGACTAAAACTTCTTATCTCTTTGGAGACTTATATGTTAGGGTTTTTTTCAGATAGTTAGGAGAAAACTGGATCCCCGTGGCCCTATTGCATTATATATTGTATAGTTGCTATGTCAATGTCAGAAGGGCATACAGCCATAGCAGCCTTTTTTGAGAGATGGAACCCCACTTTGTAGAAGTGAGGATGACTGAATGCAAGACTGCTGAGCTCTATGCAGAGAAAGAGATAACCAGCAGAACATTATCTTCATAAGGGCTGATAGCTTTCTAAATAAGGATTCACAGAATTTCACTGACAGTGTACAGCTTCTGGTTTCATGAAGTTTGTGAGTCAAATACTGGAAATTAAGATACTGGAAATAGATAATAATAGGGCTGTAGAGACTTTTCGATTATATTCTATGACAAAATATGCAAATACTTAAACAGATGCTAAGGAAGGTAGAAAGACTGTGTCAGTATGAATGTGAAGAAGCAAATACAGAAAGAAGATTACAGAATTATCTACAGTTCTGTCCCTGAAATTAAATTTCTAAAAACTTTAACAGGCTGCTGGAAATTATAAGGGAAATGTCTCTTTAAAGATGAAGCATATTTGCAAGCAGACTAGTTTGGCATGATTATGGTGCTGTGTTGTTGCTCAGAAATGTTGCAGGGAGGAGCTCACATCTTACTTTCAGCTGAGTTCACACACAATGCCTTGACTCTCGCAAATGTAAATCATCCTCATGACTTGCAGATTTTTAGTAGACACTACCTTCTTCCTATAAAGATCTGTCTTTGCATTCATGTGTACCTAAATCAGAAATAAACTAAGGCTCTGAGGCAAGAATAAATAAGCTTCAATACTTCGTTAATCAGGGAGGTATAAATAGGCATTTAAAACTCATTACTGAGACTCAGCTTTAGCTATGGGCATGGATTTCTCTTGAACTTCTTCCTGAAACTTGACAACTGAGAATTCATTCTTGTGTTTTTACTGCCAATTAAACATCTGTCCTTCTGCATCTTGATCAGTATTACTAATCACTTAAAACATGCACAGAACTCAACAGAACAGTTTTGGGATTATCATGAAAATATTCTGCTGGTGTAACTGCAATATTTTGAACAATAAAATGTGTGAGTCACATGCCATTTCATTTGAACTTAGATTATATATGTTTGTTTAATGGAAGCATTCAATTGAAATCTTATGGCTTATTAGCTAGGGTCTATTTCTTGTAATACTGTTGAACATGTAATTTGAATCAGATGAGTACTGTAGATGATATGGCTGATAACAGTGGAAGCAGTTTTACTGAGCACACTGTAACTCTCATTAAGAAACCTTTTTCCATTTATTTATGATTTATTGACCTTCTGGTCTGTTTATCAAATTTTCTAAAGTCCGTAAATAGCTCTTGTATCCCTTCACTTTCCAGTTGTGAAATAATGTCACATAATAAACTGCGAAAAACATGTTATAGCAAAGTATTGTGTAGCAGCTACTGGAAAAAATTCTCAACTTGGTTTCAAAGAATTTTGCAGGCTCGGTGTGTCCAATTTTTCTTTTTTATTAAAAAAATAATATATAGGTTTTGGTGTGCTGCTTTCTCAGTGCAAAGGTATGCTTACCTCAGCTTGGAAAATGGACAGGCTTTTTATTCTCCATTTATTTATTCTGTGTTCACTGACATGGAAGATACTTTTCCTAAAGAGAAATAATCATCTCACTCTTGTGATGATGAGTTTCAAGGGCTAACCAGAGCAGTATGCCCTAGGCACTGAAATGCCTGCAGGAACCTAGCTTTTGAAATGCCTTTTTCTTTTAAAGCTCCCCTTTCATTTTGTTTCTCTTCTAATGTCTCTTTTCAGAGATAAATTAAAGAACTTCATCTTTTGCCACTGGAAATGGTCATTAATTAGATCTTATTTTATATTTTTGTTGAAAGTAAGTGTGTTGCCATGGCTAATTAGCACTTACTTTAGGGTTCTGAACCAGACTGTGTTGAATTATTCATTAAGAAATACTTCATGCTGCTAAACTACAGTATCTATTTTATAAATAAGTCTCTCTCCTATTCTGGTTTATCTAAACTCTCTGTGACCTTCATTTTTCATCATATCTTTTCTCGTTGGACGTTTTGTCATTAAAAGTAACTAGGATCATCATACATGCCAAACCAGAATTTTGTTGACAATAATAATGCATGATTTTATAGAGCAATGCTTTTTATGTCACTGGAGCTTGACAGGGTGAAGCCTCAGAATGCTCTTTCCAGGACCCATAGAGTGTTTTAATGAACTCCAAGTGTTTTAGGAAATTAAGTAGATAGCTAGAAAAAAAGCATACGTGATTCAAAAAGGCTGTGAAATAGGTAACTATTTTAGCAGTTTGATTTTTTTAAGAGCAAACTCTATGCGACAACTAGTAAACTTCCTTCCATCATCCTAGTTTGGCAGTCTGCAGGTGCACAAGCCAATGGTCTCGGGAAGCTTTGTAAAGCATTGAAGGATAGCTGGGCTTACCCCCTGAATTTCCATATTCACCATTCCTGAAAGGACAGACAACCACATCATTACTTAGTACATAAAATTTAGCATTTAATATTTACAAACATACTAGACTTTTTGAGCAGTCCTTTAAGTTAGATTAATGTACATTATAGGTGATGGAATGTAAAAGCCCTTTTGTATTTTTCTATATGTACTTTTACCAGATTTTTTTTCTCTTTTCTGTAGTGCATTCTCATGGAATCTGTTTCCAAATTTCAAAGCCGAATCCACTCAATATGAGACACTAGTACGTAAAGTAATCTCATGTCTTACTGTAGAATGACTTTTTCACTAAGTAATTCAGTTAGGCCCGATCCTTACTCCAGAGAACTTCACCTATGAATATACTCTATGCGTCTTTGTCTATAATATCAAAGAAAATTCTTACTTAAAACAGGTATAGATACGATTTTAAAAGGCTATGTATCTTATAGAAGACAGCAGCTCACCTCCAAATGTCTTAGTCCATAAATGTACTGCAGTGCGTAAACAGTTTTCTTGTTAGCTGATATCGCAACAGATTGTCATAAATGAATATTAATTAGCTATGGACACCCTTTTTCAGCTCATGATCTGAAATAGTTGCATTACCACTGCTGAGATCTGACAACCACTTGCTTTGAATTTAAATCAGGGTTTATATTTCTTCCTGTCCATCCAAATTATTGAACTCTTTTGATATTAGAAAAGGTTAAAGAATTGATGAGTCATTGTTTTCCTTGCACATTATCTTAAAAGATGTATAATCCTCATATCTATGGCTGAGCTAGTCAGTCCTGACTGCGAAGTTCTTGGTTTGTAATCCTTTCCTCTGAATTTTTTGGTCCTCTTCTAATCCTGTGATGGAATTTTGCAAATAACATAGCTAAAGACTACATGAAGCTGCAGTATTTAGTTCCATAACAGAATTGTCGTACTTTCAGACTTTTTTGTCAAACAATACAAGTCGCATCGTTTCTCAATGTTCTGTTTGGTTTCCTTAAAGTTTCTGCTCATTCAGCAGATAGAATGAGCTGCCCAGGATGTTGCAGTGCTTCTAAGTTTCCTTCACTAAGTTTCATATGCTTAATTTAGGAAACATAACTTAGGCTTTTTTACCATCACATCTGGTTGCTTTGCATTTGTCAGCTTTTAACTTCGTTAGATGTCCTTTATCTGTCCAGGTAAATCTCATCAGAATCCTTTCTTTGAAAGCTACTGAATATACTCATTACTGTTTCATCTGGATTATTAAAAGGTCTTCTATTCTTTTCATGTGCAAGCACACACTCTCCAGTGTTTCTTGCTTTCTATTTTCAGAAGCTTTTAAAATTAAACTAAAACTAGAATCTTTGTCTTTTTATACAAATGATCTCACAAAATGCTACCCTCATCATAACATGGATTTTTCAATGATGTTATTTTGACTAGAAGCATATTCCCTCTTTCAAAGCTTAGAGTAAGAGTGGAGAGCAAAAATGTAATGAAAGCTGTGGAATCTGTTCTCTTCATCATGGTGTCTGTATCTGTCAATGGGCTTGGACTTAGTGAAGAGCTGTTGATTCTAGGAACAGAAATTTCTGTCTGACACAGTTGAGCATTTTTCTCCCATGAGCAGTGGTATGAATTTTTCAAGTCTTCTTTATCCTGCATGGAGTACAAACAACCTAAATTTAACACCTGCCATTGTTTGCTATTCTGATCTCCAAGAATCTAGATACATGTATTTTTCATTACTGAAAGTGATATTGGCTGATATATTAGTTACACAAAATATTCTTAAGCAATACTGTGTAGTAAAGACACCCTGAATTTTGACCTTTCATAAAACTATAGTACTCTATAGGGAATAGCCTCTGCCTTCCAAATCCTATTTTAATACTTTCTTAAAACTTTGATCCTATCTACCTAAAGAATTATCATTTCCACAAGTCACTGGTGAAAACAAAGATGACTACATGACTACATACTTGGTAGGACAAGTGCAAGGAACTTCTAGGTTGTTCTTCTTCTTCCCATCTCCTCTGTTTTGTTTTGTTGGCTCATTAGGATCAGAAACAAAAGAGAGAACTATGGAAAGGAAAGACAGAATTTAATTGGACTTCCTTTGATTTAAAGTCTCTTGACATGGAGGATGGGAAAAAGGGACTTCTTCAGTTTATAGGATTTGGAAGAGTAAGCTGGCTCTCTTTTGAGTATTGAATAAGTATCAATGATGCATGAGAAGTGTATACAAGGATAGTTATGGCTTCCATTAACCAGGCAAGGACCACTCGCAAACTAACATAAATGCTTTAGCTCTGTAAAAATAAGTGGGCTTTCAAAATTCTGTTGGAAATACTTTATATTGTAGCTGTACAAAATCAGTAGGTCAAAGTTTTCTGTTAAAAAAACCTTGTCTTTTATACTCCACTTGTTCAAAGCAACTCGCTTTACATTTCATTGTTAAACGAAAGAGGAAAAAACAGATCACAGAGCAATTGGGTCTTATGTGGTAAGTCTACAATCCATTTGAAAGCTGAAGGTATTACAGTTTGAGAATCCCTTATAAAGGGCATTTCATTTTCTTAATCAGCTCTTTTCTGATGAGTGTTTCTTAGGGCTTGTTGAGAATTTCTGTAACAAAGCTGAAAATGCAGATAATGTTCTATTGAAAAAGGACAGAAGGGTAACTGAGGAAAGGAATCTGTTTATTCATCTTTGCCTTTGATTTAAATACCAAAGCTTACTTAATCCAATAGTGGAAAAGCAGTAGTGTTACCAAAGTCACAAACGCTCCCAGAATTCTAACACATGCTGAGTGGTTTTAATGTTTCTCTTATATAAACAAGAATATATGTAACATATAAAAACTAACTAGCAGCATATAAATAATAGAAATAATTATGATAATGGGATTTTACTTCCTATAGTGATTAAATTCTTTGTGAAATGCAGTGTGCCTGTATCTTCCTGAGCTGATCTCCTTAAGGATGCCCTTCTCTCAAATAGCATCCTTCTATACTGTGATTTTCATGAAATAATGCCAGATTGCTTATCTTGATTTTTTTTTTTTTTTTTTTTTAATTAAATCCAATTCTGAATCTTGTGTAAGAAATCAGGAAAGCAAGAGACTGGCGTAGCTGAGTAAAGGCATCCTGATCAAACTAAAGAGCAAGAAGGAAATGCAAAAGCAGTGGAAGCAGGGACAGACATCCTGGGAAGACTATAGGACTTTTGCTCGGTTGTGTAAAGGTGGCGTCGGGAAGGCCAAAGCACAGCTAGAGCTGAACTTGGCAGGAGATGCGAAGAATAATAGTAAGAGCTTCTATAGGTGTGTCAGCTAAAGAAGGTCAAGAATATGACTGGCAAACTGGTAACATAACAATAGGCAAGGGGATGGTTGAGGTACTCAACAACTTCTTTGTCTCAGTCTTCATTGGTGACCTCTCTTTTCAAACCTCTTGAGTGTTTGGACCTCAAGGCGCAGGGACTAGGGGAGCAAAGTCCCCCCCCGTAAGAGATGATCAGGTTTGGGACCACCTGAGGAACCTGAACAAAGACAAGTCTATAGGACCAGACAAGATGTATCCGAGTCCTGAAGGAATTGGCTGATGTGGTTACCAAACCACTTTTCATAATATTTGTATAGTAATGGCAGTCAGGTGAAATCTCCCGTGACTGGAAAAAAGGAAACGTTGCACCCATTTTTTAAAAGGGTAGAAAGAAGGGTCCTGGAAACTACTGACCTTTCAGCCTCACCTCTGTGCCTGGAGCAGATCCTCCTAGAAGCTACGCTAAAGCACAGCGTGGTGATTTGACGCAGCCAGCATTGCTCTACTAAGGGTAAGTCTTGCCTGAAAAACCAAGTGGCATTCTATCATGCAGTGACTACATCCATGGACAAGGGAAGAGCTATGGGTGCCATCTGTCTGGACTTGCGTAAGACTTTGACACGGTCCCCTACAACATCCTTCTCTAAATTGGAGAGATGTGGGTTTGATGGGTGGACTATTCAGTGGATTCATTGGTAGGATGGTTATATCCAGTGAGTAGTGGTCAACAGGTGAATGTCAATGGGCAGATAGAGATCAGTGCCAAGTGGGGCACTGACCCCTCGGGGGGTCTGTACTAAGACCAATGCTGCTTAATATCTTTATCAGCGACATAGACAGTAGGATTGAGTGCACCCTCAGCAGATTTGCAGATGTCAGCAAGCTGAGTGGTACAGTTGTGACAAGCATGAGGAAACTAATTTGTAATTTCCTCGCTTTTTAGTACGGCCTGTATCAATAGGACAAGGTGTAATGGTTTTAAACTAAAAGAGGCGAGATTTAGATAAGATACAAGTAAGAAATTCTTAACTGTGGGGGTGGTGAGGCACTGGAGCAGATTGCCCAGAGAAATTGTGGATGCTCTGTCCCTGGAAACATACAAAGTCAGATTGGACAAGACTCTGAGCAACCTGATTTAGTGGAAGGTCCTCTCCTTATTTCAGGGGGTTGGACTAGATGACCTTTAAAGGTCTCTTCCAACCCAAACTATTCTATGATTTTATGAAATCGTTGAAGTTCAACTGTCAGAAAGGCATTAGCAAGAGTTCAGTATTGCTATAGTATCCCAGGACTTAATCTCTTGCCCTTCTGCCCTCTAGGGTATATATTAATAAACACATGTATTGGGATAATTAAATTATTTACAACCTTCAGCTTGTGAGTACTGCAAATATGATCAGCTTGTAGTGTAACTTGTTGAAATTCAGGCTACATACAGGTGGTCAGTGCTGCATCACCCAGACATAGGGCCACCTACTTTTGAATTGAGCTCTTCCGTCTTGTTCACTGTATTTCTGTATAACTGCTTCTTATCACAACTTCAGCTGTGCCAGTTCAAAGTTTACTTGGCTAGAAAGGAAGTGTTAGATTTCCTGCCTTTGTCTTTTATCTTCCAGTTTTGCTTGTTATTGTCATTAGATCTGCGTGGATAGTAAGATCATAGAACATCCTAGCTGCTAAAAGGCATAGCATGGATTGATTTGAAGGGTAGGACGTGAGGTAGACTAAGGGTCCCTAGCCCTCTCCACATTTAAAATCACATTCTGCATGATTTTTTGAAGTCATCCCACTGACAGTAGCAACACAGGTCTTGTCCCATTCTACAAAGTAGTCTGAATAGTTTTTCTCTAAAATATTTTTCATCCACAAGTTTTACATCCTGGATAATAACATTTTGTGTGTGCTACAGCGAGAGATTTTCAGTCCCTACAACTGAAATTGTTTTAAGAGCTGTTCAAGTCATGTTGAGGGTATAAAACAAAGCAACTCGTTAGCTTGTATTTTACAGAGATGTAAATGAACAGGAGCTTTCTCTAAACAAAATAGTGTTTTCTGCTCCTTTTCAATTCATGCTTCTGAAGGACCTATAATTCCAAGCAAAGCTTTCAAAAAAGCATTCCTAACAAAAGCTTCTCGTGAGTTCTGTGTAATTATTTTTAAATTAGTGGCTGCTGTCAGGACAGTTTAGATTTGCCCACTGAAAGCTATAACTATCTGAGATGCTATCTTATTCAAGTACAATCACACTATGTTTTGTTATACTAAATAATCAAATTGGAATTTATTACACTAGAAAGCTTTTTGAGGATAGCTGGCAAACTGAACACTTTTCATTCTAACAAAGACAGCTGCCTTTGATCTTTGACAGCTATCTTCAGCTTGAAAACCTTGTTCCATATTAATATGCTACAAGAAATTCTACAGTTCTAAATGTGTTTGGAATATGAGAAAAGTCTTGTTATAATATCTCTGTTGCAATTGTAACTCAGTTTTCTCTCTGTAAGTTTAAAAACAGTTTTGTGATGAAAGGATCATTACTTTGATGCTTAGGTTAGATACAAATGTTGCTAGAAAAATAAAAGAACAACCAACATATAGTCATACAAATGTTCTCCCAATGCTTGTCCTGGTCTGACCTTCTTCTGTCTAGTGATTACCTGTAGCGTTCCTGTCGTTTGAGCTTCAGTGGGAGCATTCAAGCCTCTGTGGGCTAGGGGCAGCTTGCATGTAGGTCCCATAGCTGGGGTATGCAATGTGAGCAGCAGTAGACTAGTTCTTGTAGGCGGGTCCTGAATGGTGGTGATGCAGCATCCTACCTGTGAAAGAAAAGGAGCAAGCAGAGCCATCCCATGATGAAACTGCCCAGTAGAGATGACAGGACCCCTCCTGTCGTCTCCAACCTGCCTCTTCTTTCTTTACCCATTATTTAAAATTGTGTTTTATAGTTGGCAGGTTCAGGAAGGCTGACCTCCATTAGCTAAGTGTGTCCTCCAGCAGTCTGTCTGCTGGCTGTTTTTCAACATTAATTGACTTTTCCTCAGACATTTTATAATTGCCTCTTTCATGTAATTGATGCTGATCAGGTCTCTGTGCTGTGTTCTTGTTCAGCCCTTGGACAATTCATTTCTAGTTGGATTGACATGATGAAGCTTCTTTGGTTTCTTCTTAGGTCAGAAACCTTGAGCTGTCATGTGTCTGGTCAGCACCTACATCTGAGGCAAGAAGGGTTTGGAGTTTTTCCCCTTTAGGCCTACAAATAGGGCTTTCATGATTTGTTTGCCAGCCCACAGATGAAACGTATTGGCAAGACCATAAGAAGAGTCAGGTTCATATGCTAGTGCTGTGTTTGTACATGTTTTGGTTTAGCAACCCAGACATTTTAGTTCAGCACCTTTCACATTCAGTTAAATTCAGATACCAGAGTAAATATCTCTGCAGAATGTGCACAGGAAAGTTAAGGCTGTATAGTCATTCATATCACTGCAGCTTTAAGTTTTTTGTTAATTTCCATGGAACTTCAATTTCCATATAGCTTTAGACCTCACTTCATAGTAGAAGTCTTGTAGAACTGCTTCAGTCTGTAGCTTTTAGTATTTAAAAATCTGTTTTTGATTAGCCAAATAGATGAAATAGTGGAGTACTAACTAGTGCCAAAGTGTTGCAGTTAATGGGTGACTTCTTTAATTAGGGCAGAATATATCGATACCCTTTTTTAATACATTGCATTATTTTCTGAAGTAAGAACAAACAGCTTCCCTAGATATACACTCTGAGATCCTCGCAGTTCTTCTGTTTTTCCAAGAGACAGTTTATTACTCCCTACGCTTGCAGGACCCAACGCCAACTTTTTCTTCTACTTTGTTGTTTGTCATCTCGCATGCAGTGTGCAACAACCTTCTGCCTTACTTATGCTTGGTTGTAATGTGTTAACCTCATTTTTTATTGGGATAGTGGCTAGAAAGAAGCTTTGCCAAGATAAGCAGCTTTCTAAGCAGTGAAGTTTAGACAACACAGAAATGCAACACATGGCTTCTTTAATTTGCCTTTTTCCAGCCTCTGTTGACTCAGCTCATAACCCACATGTCTAGAAGTGTCCTTCACTTCTAAGGAGATCCAGGTGGTTTGGCTTCACCAAATATCTTTAATGATCTTAGTGTGTATTGTTCACCATTCTGTAATCTTTTCTTACCCAGAAAACTGTATGTCAGTCCTAGACAAAGCTGATTTAGGGGTTTGACCCTATATTGGTTAATAGTGTTACTAACTTGATGTTGATACCTGCATGTTCACTGCACAGTCCAGAAGGCCAGGTGAATTCAGAAAGCTGAAAGAAAACTGACATGACAGGAGCTGGGGTATTGAAGTGCTCCATAAGAACAGGGGAAAATGAGCTGCCCTTTCTTTTGAAAGAAGTGCTTTCAAGTGTTCTTAATCTTTGGTACCACACAACTTCATTATAGGTAGAAGTGAGTTTGTCAATTTAAAGTCAAGCATCATTTTCAATGTTGTTTTCAGTTGCTTATTCCTTTACCAAACTTCATGCTGAAAATAACCATTGGATGTTTTCAGTGAAGCAGACTTAGAGAAGGGGCATGGAAAGAAGATGGAATAAGTATGTTGCTTTTTTTGCTATGTTTAGTCTTATCATGTCTGATTGAGATTCCATTCTATAGGCATGTTTTCAACCAGTAATTAAAATCCGATGTACTGTACTATTTAAGATGTGCCTCTCTTGTTTCTGTGTAAATTCCTCATATTTGGTCAATTATAAGACTGTGTGAAAATCTCAATACACATACCTAGGAGAGATTTGAGTCATGCAAATACTATGGTATCTGAAGATACCATTTATACTCACCAAAGTCTACCTCTGAACTCAGATGTTCAGTAGGACTTTGCCTTTCAGTGCTACTTATGGCTGTAACTGTCCCTCTTAGTAAAAAGAAGATGATCTAATCTGTCAGTATTACCTGTCTGATATACTGGTTTAGGCAAAGAGCCCATAGAAAAATGGTACATGTTCTTGTAATCAAATGTGTAATTACAGTTGCCATAAATAAAAAGATCAGTTAAAGGAATATAGATAAATTTTCTGATGTTTGAATACATTGTAGAGGAAGTTTGAATTGTTTTTATCGGAACAGGCAACACAAACAAATGTCCTAACTTAGTCTTACACAATCGCAACTTTTTGAGAGAGAATTTCTGTTAAGGAAGATTAAAGCAATGGCATTTCTATACTGAGGAAATAAAAGTGATTAAGATCTTTTCAGAGCAATATATTTAGATTGAAATAATTTTTAAAATGTTGATCCAAATATATTTTTTAAAGTTTTTATTTTAATTTTCTTTCCTTTTTCCTTTCCAGCTTGAAAGTTTACTTTCCAAATCCATTTTCTTTTTTTACTGTCAGCTATTTTCTGATACGTTGTCCTGGTTTAGCAGCAGCAGTCATTTTTTTCTCCTTCTTAGTAGCTGGTGCAGTGCTGTGGTTTTGACTTTCGGCCTGGGAATAATACTGATAAAGCCGATGTTTTCAGTTGCTGGTCAGAATGTTTACCCTGACCAAGGACTTTGTGAGTCTCATGCTCTGCCAGGGAGGAGGAGAAGCCGGGAGGAAGCAGGGACAGGACACCTGACCCAAACTAGCCAAAGAGGTATTCCATACCACAGCACGTCATGCCCAGGATGTAGAACTGAGAGTACCTGGAAGGGCTGGAACTCTGCTGGGGTGGGGTCGAGGTATCAGTCGGTGAGGTGTTGTATTCTCTTCGCTTGTTATTTCCTTTATCATTATTACTATTAGTGGTAGCAGTAGTGATTTGTGTTATACCTTAGTTGTTAAACTGTTCTTATCTCAACCCATGAGAGTTGCATTCTTTTAATTCTCCTCCCCGTCCCTCCAGAAGCGAACGGAAGAAAGGTGGGGGGGGGGGGGGGGAAGTAGACTGCGTGGTTCTGATTTATGGCCTGGGCTTAAACCACGACATAAGGCTTTGTGCTTGACTTTTGCAACCTCATTGGCTTCCTGATTTTGTGGGCTTTTACTTACAAATGTTCATCCAAATATTGTGCTAAAGGTTTGTCAGGAGCATAGTTTTAAGTTCTTAACATTCCAGTACATGTATCTGTCCTGCGAACAGGCAGGGTACTCAAAAAGTGATCCCACGCTAGCTGTATAATATGCACAGTTTATTAAACAAGCATACTAAAGCAAACAAGCACACTAAGGTGAATCAGGTGTATATATATATGTGTGTATGTATAGCACAGAGGAAAATTAGCAAATCATTACTGCATAAAGAGAACAGAGATTAAGAAGAAATACATCACCAATTACCACCTAATCATTGTCCAGGGCCACACTTCAAGCTGAGAAGCCTCGTTCCAGCCCATGCCAGGAGTCTGGAATTGGGAAAATTCCTAGGTGGGGAATTTTCCCCATAGGTGGGGCTTCAGATTTGGCCACAAAAGGGTCCTGCTTTTATACCCTTAGAAAAACAATTAGCTTTGTGCCAAATCTGTAATTGTTCACTCTTGGGATGCAGTTTCTCTTGGTATCACTGTTGTCCATGCTGAAGCATTGGCCAGGTGCCCTGGTGTGGCCAAGTATGAAGGTCATAGATACCTGCACCCTTATATTTTCCTGCCTTTTCCTGACAAATAGTCACATTGAATAAATACATATACTTTATGGAACACATTTTGACAAGACTATACTCTGTTATGTCTCTCAGTCATGAGTAGGAATCCATTGTTGTACCTGAACTGTGAAAGTTCAAATATAGTTTGTTTTCTTATATTTTCGTTGGAAATAGTGATCTTTTCTAAACCAAAAGTGAAATATGTGTGTGTACAAATCCAGACAGAAGGCTAGATTTAAACTAAAACCTACATATTTGTAAAGACCATAAAATGTCAGATATGCCACATTGAGGAAAGGAAGCTGCTGTTATATCTGCATGGTACAGGCTTGATGTGTACGTACTTGATATGGTGCATACTTGGTATGTAGCCCATAGTTTACATTTTTTTTGATTAATTTTCCAGTCTATTTCTGTTCTCTCCCTTCTGCTTTTGTACTCATTTCCATATGAAACATTATAATTCTTCATATAGCATGAGAGGCTCAGTTTTCTCTTGGATTTAATTTGCCTTGCATGATAATGGAGAAAATCTGGCATTATCTTTCAATAACGTGACCAACATGTCTTACTTTTCTCTGGGACATTGAAAATGGAATAGAGATTCCTGAATAGATGTAGATCAGGTCAGAATTCATCTGAACTATCCTCTCATGACAAATGATTACGAACTCTGCCAAAGTTCTGTACGAGGAGTACAGGACAGTATTTGTGACAGTACATCCTCCTCCTGTGTTTTTTTTTCTCTGTGATTTCTTCTTTCAAGTAAATGGGTGAAAGTCCATGGGGTTGGATTTTTTTAAAAACCTTAAAATGCAGACACCATTTTTGAAAGCCTTCTTAACTTTTGTGAAGCTCTGATTCCTTCTTTTAGAAATGCTTTCCTATTTTTGCATAAAACCATAGAGTCATAGAATAGTTAGGGTTGGAAAAGACCTTAAGATCATCAAGTTTCAACCCCCCTGCCATGGGCAGGGACACCTCCCACTAAACCAAGCCACCCAAGGCTCTGTCCAACCTGGCCTTGAACACCGCCAAGGATGGAGCATTCACAACTTCCCTGGGCAACCCATTCCAGTGCCTCAGCACCCTCACAGTAAAGAATTTCTTCCTTATATTCAACTTAAACTTCCTCTATTTAAGTTTGAACCCATTACCCCTTGTCCTATCACTACAGTCCCTAATGAATAGTCCCTCCCCAGCATCCTTGTAGGCCCCCTTCAGATACTGGAAGGCTGCTCTGAGGTCTCCACGCAGCCTTCTCTTCTCCAGGCTGAACAGCCCCAACTTTCTCAGCCTGTCTCCATACGGGAGGTGCTCCAGTCCCCTGATCATCCTCGTGGCCCTCCTCTGGACTTGTTCCAACAGTTCCATGTCCTTTTTATGTTGAGGACACCAGAACTGCACACAATACTCCAAGTGGGGTCTCATGAGGGCAGAGTAGAGGGGCAGGATCACCTCCTTCGACCTGCTGGTCACGCTGCTCTTGATGCAGCCCAGGATACGGTTGGCTTTCTGGGCTGCGAGCGCACACTGAAGCTGGCTCATGTTCATTTTTTCATCGGCCAACACCCCCAAGTCCTTCTCTGCAGGGCTGCTCTGAACAGAGCATAGAATGACTTGAACGTTCTGAACATGGAATGGCTTGGGTTGGAAGGGACCTTTAAAGATAATTTTGATCTTTAAAAATCATTATTCCTGCCCCCACCATGGGCAGGGGCATCTTTCACTGCATCAGGTTTCTCAATGCCATGTCCAATCTGGCCTTGGAAACTTGCAATGATAGGGTATCCACAACTTCTCTGAGCATCCTGTTCCACTGTCATTTTCATTTGCACTTAAATTCTGTACAGTTTGCCCTTTTTAAAAAGGAAAAAACTTGGGTTTTGCCGAGTTTTATCTGGGATAGGTCATGAAATTTGTGGTGGACATGGTTATTTGGTTATGTTTCTGTGAAGACGCCATGGAAAATTGAAATAATTCCTTGCTGATAAATGTAAATGACAACAGAATGTAGCACAAATGCAAGTAGAAATCAAGTTAATCTTTCAAGAGAAAATGCTGCAACTACAAATTGTTGGCTAAAATTAGTTATATAGCAAAGCTTCTCTTTTTGATTACTATGCGTTGTCATTTATTTCTGTACTTGAAACTCTTGAAAGTGACCAACTGCCAGCACTAACGAGAACAGATCCTTGTATAGCCATATGCTAAGAAAGGACCTAATATATTGCATGCTTTTTAGTAAGTGTACTAGTTTCTAAAACATTTATAAAGAAATATTACTGCAATGTGTAAATAATCAGAATCTAGTAGTTCTAAGGATAATTGAAGGGTGACTTGAATAAACACCAGAACTGATTCAGACCAAGGGCCTATCTGGCTGATGTTGTAAACAGACACCTGAGGAAGAGTTAAGAACTGTGCATGCATATATGCATGTATGGTAATTATACTTGATATTCTTCCAGCCTCCAGCTATTTTCAACTCAGGGGATTTCCTGAGCTGCTTCTGTTCCTCTGTTTCGTATCCTTTAGTGGATTTTCCCTCCACAACTTCTCTATTCCTCTTGTGAACCTTTATACATTTCTCACGTTCACAACATCCTTTGGAAAGGTTTTTGGTTTGGATTTTGGTTTGGGGTTGCTTCTGCAGGTTTTTCTGTTTGGTTTTGTTGGTTTTGTTTTGTTTTGTAGACAAGGCTTGCGGTCCATTACCTGAATAACCACCACCTTTCCACCTTTTGCTCAGTTTGAACCTGGCTCCTACCGGGAACCAGAGGTTGATTCAATGATTGCACACACTTAATAATTCAGCTCTTTCATTCTTGACTTCACACAAAACTCTTAAGTGAATATCGTCTGGTCCTGGTATGTGTTTGTGTTTATTCTAACTTTATTCTAATCTCAGTCCATAGTTGTTTCAGAAGGTAAATAATAATAATACCAGATTTCCACACACACCTCTTATTTTGTGGGCATGGTTCTTGAGGACTTGATAATACAGCACTTTCCTCTTTTACCTTTTTTTTTATTTTTTTTTTCCATTTGTCAGTGGTTTAGGCTGTGCTTTGGAGAAATCATTGAATTATTTTGCAGACAGTGATGGAATAATATTATAAAAATGTTAGAAGAATTAGCAAGGTCATTGTTTCTGGTACTTCAAAATCACTGGTGAGTGATTATGCAGTAAAATAAAAGCAAGAAATATGAAATATGAGAGTATCCTGGAAATGTCAAGCACGTCAAATTCTGCTTGCATATTAAAAGAAAGCTGGAAATTGAAGATGAGCTAATTATTTATTAATTAAATATCTTGTAATTAATTTTACCCACAGTAGAAGTATCCATCTCATGTTTGACTGCTATGAATACTCAAAACTGTCATACCTGCACTCTTTTCACCAGTGCTCAGTGAAAATCTGCTTTATTAAAAAAAGATATTCCCATTATGATAAAATTGCATTGCACTAGATAAAAGCATACATTCTCAATTTCTTTTTCTACCAAATCTAGACATTAGAATTTTAGAGGATACTTATACTTATGACACTGTGCTGTATTTTTCTATTTCACAAGGAAAATCCAATTGTTTCCATGTAGTTCTGGTAATGTTTGTCCAGAGCTAGATTAGTTTACGCTTCTTAGAAAAAGAAATATCATTATCAGACAGAACAAAGGCTTCCCTATAATGCCACTCCAGTCAGCACCAGTACTGCTTCTCCCCTGTTCCGTCCTCCCTGCAACTCCCAACCAATCTTTCTTCCTTTCATCAACTATAAACTTTGCGATTTGTGTCAAATTAAACTAAAATAAAATTACCAACTTTTGGATGAGATCTGGTTATGGTCTTGGCAGGAAACTTAGCATGTTCCTGTATGAACATGCAAAGAATTTAATTTTAAATATGCTAGCAGTATTCAGTAACTTGTATGTTCTGTGTAGGACTTAAGTAATGCCTGTATTGGATTTGTAGTTTGAATGTGTTAATGAAGGTTTTAATTTCTCAGAAGCCTTTCCAACATGCTAAAAATATGCTAACATTTTTGCTAGTAAACTTTGGAACACCCTGATAATGTAAAGTATGTTGGCATCTTTTAGATCAAAAGACAAATTTGAATGCTAGCAGTCTGGAAAGCCTGCCCTTCTAATGGAAAGAACACCAACCTCTTGTTTTTTGCTTCTTCAGATAACGAACTTTCTTTTGAGATTCAGTGTAAAAAAGTTGTAATCAGTTCTTCAAGGAGACATCAAACAGAGAAATGTAATGATTACAAATGAAAGCAAGCACATTAATAATGCCTTAGATTAAAAGCGGCATTAGGTGAGGTGAAGCTAGACACCAGCTTTAGTATAGCTAGAGATAATCACTGTAAAGACCAAAAAGAGCTAACAGATGAGTAGAAGCCCCTAGGATTTGTTTAGTATGGCTTTGTTGTTGGTTTTCTTGGTTTATGAAAACCACTGGTTTTGTTTAAAATCCATAAATACTGATAAATTGTGGGTATGATACTATCCCTTGTTTGGAAGAGAAGATGAAAGTCTACTAAAGTACTAAAAGCAAAAATTAAGCAAGTTGAACTGACTTCTGTAAACTTTGTGTTTGGTTTCTGGTTTTTTTATAGGTGAAATGAGGAATGATTTATATATTACTGTAGAAAGAGGAGAGTTTGAGAAAGGAGGGAAAAGCGTGGCCAGAAATGTGGAAGTGACAATGCATGTCGTGGACAGCAGTGGTCAAATTTTAAAGGTATCTTTGTTGTATGTTTTTCCTTGGTGTAGTCCATTTTGATACACTTTTTTAGATGTAAATCATCTTTTGTGGCATTGTTTGAAGAGTACAGAATTGCTTTGGAGAAGTCATGTTTATCCTTTGCTGTCTTTAGATACTCGAAGTATTTTCACTTTGCATGAAAGTTTTATGAAATGCATGTTTGTTTTATTTCTGTGATCAATTACATGATTCAGGTAAACAACTGTAATTGCCAGCAAAATAATTAATGCTTCCATAAAAGACCTGAAAATGTTGAGGCAAGATTAAGCTTTGGTGAATTTCTTATTTCATAATAATTCTTCTCATGATATATTTCCTCATGATACACAGAACATGTTTTGATAACTTTCAATTTTTTTGTCTGATTTTAATGAATCAGAGATCCTTGATGCAAAAATCGCCACCATGTATCAATAAAACAATAAATTAATGTTCCTTCTTTTCTTCAGGTTTGATTGCATGCTGCTTGTGATAGCTTACAAACAGGCACTGTTTCATATTTTAACTATTGACAAATGACTTTTTCTCAGCTTTTTCTGTACCAAAAGATTTCTGTTCACCTTTCACCTTTTCCATATGTAGTTAATATAATTTTTCCCCTTTTATTTTAAAGTACTATTTTCTCATGTTCTGCATGATTTTGAGTGCTGTTGAATGACAAGTTAAAGAAAGGCTGACACAAATAGTCCTGGTGCAAATTGTGTGTGTCTGTATATGTGAAGAGAGATTGCATGTATAAATGCATGGCATGCAATGTATGTATGTTTTTATATATATACATAAATATACATAAGTGTGTGTGTATATATCTTCTATATGTATATATATTTATATTAAAATGTAATAGGCTATTAAGGTGCAAAGGTGATGTCTTATAATTGCTGAGGAGAAAAGCTACAGCTTAGCTTTCCCACAGAGAATTAATAGGTATCCCCAAGTAAGGACTTAGACAAATCCATTTGCCTATTGTGCTACTGTGCTATGGAAAGACCATCACGGGCATTGCAAAGGCAAACACGGTTTGCATCTTTCTAATCAGAGAGTCCACATTTCTTTGCTGTTTCGTGCTGGGACATATCGCTGATCGCAGCAGGGTTACAGACTTATTTCAGATGACTACAGACCTTGAGACTGGGCTGTTCTTGTCTCAATTGCATTCTTGTTTGTTGCTTGGGCATAACACTGAATAGACTGTGCTGTGTCATGGGACTTCACATCACATTTGTTGCTTAAGCCTTCTTGATTATCCAGTTCCCCCTATGTAACACTTTGATTCTCATCAGTGTGGATGGTTCTTGCAATTTTTTCTAATCAGTAGATACTAACAAAGTGCTACTATTTTTATGGGTTTAAAGATAGTGAATATTGAACTACATAGGTGGCATTTGTGATAAGAATGTAAATATTAAATATCTTCATTAGAAGAGAGCCCTTGATGACGTCTTACCAGTGAACTATTCTATCTTTAAATCTTTAATCATATTTTTTTTCATTAGGATTTTATCTCATTTGGCTCTGGAGAGCCACCAGCCAGTGAGTACCATTCCTTTGTGCTTTATCATAACAATGGTCCCAGATGGGCTGAGCTGCTGAAACTTCCTATTCCTGTGGATAAATTCAGAGGAGCACATATCCGCTGTGAATTCCGGCACTGTTCCAGTAAGTGCTGTTCATGACTTCTGCTAGTCCTCTCTCTTACAGCTGCAGTCAGCACATGAGTTTCCATAATACCTCAAGAAAAGGACAGCTGTGTGAACTTTCTCTGAAATGCTTTCATGACAGCTTCTCAGGATTGCAGCTCTACTTGGAACTCAGTGCTTTGGGAAAGCTTAAATGCTGGGAGAAACTAATCTAGTTTAATTAAATAGAAATAGATAACATTGCAGCTGCAAATATAAACAGAATTTCAGGTAAACTCAAAATGCATATTTAGAATTTACGTAGTGATTTATCCAAAATTATACCTGTCCCTTAGTAGATGTTTAGCAGTCCAACCAATGGGAAATGTACATAGATGCATCATGGTCAATCAACATTACTTTTTTATTGAGGGGCTTTTTTTCCCACTAATTCTCTAAACATTGTGAACAATTTTAGAGTTAATTTTGAGGTAAAAATTGAGGTCTGGGTCCATGTTCTGCATACCAGGGCATGCAAGACAGGTTTCATAGCTATGGTGCTGACTGCTCACAGGCTTGTGATAAAATTGCACATCTTTTAAACTGATGCTGTTCTTTGACTCTTTTTGGTGATGTAGATATAGCAAGATTTGGTTATTTAGATTGCCTTTGTGGAAAGTGGCACACAGAGTAAGTGATAGTATATTTAGATTTTGGATACTTAAACTTCAAAATATAAGGAACAGATAATATAGGAAGAAATTTGCGTTGATTTCTTCTTTTTCAGTTTTAAGGTTTTTATAAGCTATGAAGTAACAAAGGAAAAACATCAGTGGTGTGTTTCAGACAGATTCTTTGCTCAATCTTTCCTATGCAGCACAAGTTGGATATTTGTTATTGTTGCCTGCACCCCAACTGTTAAACCCTGTCTTAAAAGTCATACGTATACACATCCAAGTTTGAAAATGGTATCTGCTATCTAACGTTCAATAAGGAACAGCAACATCTTCAGCCATATTTATATAGGCAAATGCTTTATTTGAAGTGCAGTGTAGCCTGAGGCTGACCTAAAATGGAGACCAGAGGGTAGAAAGTAATTGTCACCCCAAAAAAATCCTTTTATTTTCATATTCATTTGGATTTCCTGGCATTCTGTATATTTCTGAGACTGCATATTTGGTGGCTTCCTTTATTTGTTGTTACTAAATACCAAACCATTCCAGAATACTGCTTTCTGATTAACAGTGAGATATATAAACCATTACAGGAGATAATGTGCAAATCTGAAAAGAAATTTAAGATAATATGAGACTGTCTAGCTGCGAATAGCTTCCAGAATTCTTTTTTATGTTGTATCATATCCGTTTATTTTGTCTAAAATGTATATTAAGTGCTGCTATTTACATATGCATTTCAGCAAAAGAAAAGGGTGAGAAGAAGTTGTTTGGCTTTTCTTTCATGCCCCTGATGCAGGAAAATGGGAGGACTCTGCCAGATGGCACCCATGAACTCATTGTACACAAGGTAATTTGAATTAGTAATGATTAGCTGTAATGAGTCCTCTGGAACATACTTTATATGCCCGGAAACATTAGGTTGAGAAAGTCTGTATTCATTAACAAACGAGTGATAATCTTTTCACCATTAAAATATCAGTTGCTGATTGTTTCATATTAAGATTTTTGTTACAAACTGCAATTGAATCTAGATATGCTTTTCAGTGACCTGGTTTTACTACGTCTTACTATTTTATTAAATTCTATTTTTAATGGATTTGAGAAAGATAAGTTGAATTAAAACACACAAAGTGAAGCCCATGATATCCTCTTACAGAATTGCTAAAGCTGGCAAATAAAGCAAGCTCATTTATGCAGATCTAATCAATGTTATAATTGTTTAGAGATGCTTCAGTTTAATGGAATTTTTGTTTCCGCATTTAGTAGTTACTGCTGTTCAGAGGATTTAATATGTTTCCCGCGAAATTTTAGATTTTTAACACCAAGGTTTTGTAGCTATTCATTTAACATAACCCCTGCGCATTTGTTGATTTCAGTTTCAGATATGAAACTATGACCCAAAACCAAAGTTGCAACAGGCATAGTGAAAATTATTCAGTTTCTGGCAGAGAAACAATAATAATTCATATAAATTAGGGATTTAGTCCTGTGTTTTTATGCAGTACAGTTATTTTAGCTGCTTTGTTTTCACAGTGTGAAGAAAACACAAACCTTCAGGATTCTGGTCGCTACCTCAAACTCCCCTTTTCAAAGGGAATTTTCCTAGGAAACAACAGCCAAGCAGTAAAAACCACTAAAGAGTCCTTCTGGATTACGTCCTTTCTCTGCTCCACTAAACTCACACAAAATGGTAGGATATGTTGATTATTTAAAACATGATGAATTCAAATGAGTGTTATAGCTAGCCTTTTCTGTTCCAAGTAAGCATGGATCTACTCAAAAATAGCTTATGTTCTATGCATTATACAAACTGGTTTTCTTCATAATTTTTTTTTTCCAGATGGAATCCAATGCAGCGTGATAAACCAATGATTTTGAGTAGCTCAAGAATGCTTTTTAGATTAACATGATATTGAAATCAAATGCGGCACTCTTGGAATAAACTATCAAAACGCAGCTGCTTTACAAAACCTCTTAATCTGTTTGTTGTAGAGTTTTTATGTAATACTTACCGTAGGCTTTAGGCTGTGGCAGTTTGGTTTTAGGCACAAATTGCTTTTTTGTTCTATCACTTGTCTTCCTTTAAGCCAACAAACATTTACTACTACTTTGATAAAACAATCACTGGATATAAGCAGTAGCAGATAGAAATACATGTGTTTGCATGCTTTGCCATTGCTATGTATAAAATTCTGAAGATTCTTGTTTGTTTGCATTATTAACTACAGTTTGTAACTGAAACAGCTTTCTACAAATTTCTAAATATTTTGTATTTGCTTAGTAACGTGACCGTTCTTTGGTATACACACAGTTCTGTATATTTTTTTCTAAGCTGTTTATCACAGTTTTAAGATCTGGCTTTGCTCTTTCTTGTATGTGAATGATTCTGTCTTTACCTTTCTTATATGTATGATGATAAAATTGCTGATTGCTTGCAAATTGATTATAGGTGTTTAACAACAACTAGATCAGCTTTTAAAATTGAAATAATCATCTTAATTTTCACTATTTAGTAGCAAGTGTCCCAAATAGAATTATGTGCAAATAGTAAGTGGTCTGTTTCACTGTGCACATATCCATTCTGTATTCTCATAGCAATTAGTTTCAAAGTAATAAAAGATTTTCCTAAAAGTTGCTAATAGGCAATCAGAGACTAAATCTGCTTCAGTTGAAGGCCTTGATTTAAGAAATCACATGAATCTACTGATAGTTACACATGCATGAAAGTGCTGCCCGGAACTTAAGTGTTTCACTGGTAAATAGTTGCACTGTTGTCTGGGGTTATAATACTTATTTATGTTCACAGTACAAGAGTTATTTTGTAGTTAGTGTAAATAGATGTGTGACAAAGGGCATAAAATTTCCTTCCTTTTAAACCATATTCTGAGTAAGAGGGTGTAGAATATCTGAATAATATTGATCGCCTTTTCAGCTCTGAAAGAGTTAACAATTATTTCAGCAGTACTTCAGAGTGTGGAAATATTTTCAGTAGACAGGCTCATATTTTCTCCAAGGATCTTCTTTGGGAATTTCATCTTGGTGAGTTTCCAAATCCCCATTCTTTTAAACAGAAATTTGCCAAAAAACCTATTGCATGCTCAGAAAATGAACATAGAGCAAAGCATGTGGATATTTGGTCATGTGAGCATTACTTCAGTTATCCCTGAGAGAATATAGCATATTTATAAAAAAATACAGGATTAAAAAGATCTGTGTTTTTCTTTTCTAGTAACTGTTTGTATTGGCAGTTTTGAAAGTTGCTAACTACTGTTAAATCTGTTTTTACATTTGGAGATTTTTCTGAAGCTCTCAGATCTGCCTGTGTCTACTTAACAACAGTGTCCAGCCTGAAAATTAGTTGAAAATTATGCTGGTGTTCTGGCCGTGGCGTGGGGGAGGACCCCAAACCCAGACTTATAAAGGGTGTGACTGAATTAGGCCACAGCTTTACTAGCTTGCTGGGAAACCTTACCCAGCTGTCATTCTCTCATTGATTGTTCCCACATGCCATCAGCTCTCATGTGTATTAAAATTATATGGACTGGGTGAAGGAGACTGCCTCCCAGTTGTTGGGATCCATAACTTCTTTACCTTCAGGATGTTGGAGGGGATTTTAGCATTATTTCCAAACAGTTTTCAGAAACCTTCTAACTAGGGGAGACTGCGTTCATCAACATATCTCATCAGAACATGTCCTTATCAAATCTGTCTGCCAGTTAGCTTTTCCTTAGCTTGACTTTTGATCCTGGATAGCTAATCAGTTGATATTAGCAAAAAAGTATACCAGCTTTTATATATTATGTTCTTAGCTAAGGAGTTATATTTCATTATCCTAAAGAAACCCCAAAAAAGCAAGAGAGAAGACAGTGGTTTTTCTACTGAGTAGTTATCAATACTTAGTTTTTGACATATAGGAGGAATTTCTGCTTGACACAGATTCAGGATCCATCCAGCAAGTCAGAATATTTTAGCAAGTTGGCATCTACTCACTTCTCAGCACTGATCAGCACATCCCCAGTAAGCAGCTGTTCATCATCAGAGCAACATGCCATACAGCATGTCTGTTGCAAGGCAAAGGTGTAATCCATCTATCTGCATTTGACAAAAATCCAAACTGGTGATTAATAAAATAAAAGTAACAGAGGGCAGCTTTCCAGAGCGACCTCAGTTTGGAGGGAGTGTTGGAAATCACAGAAGAGGCCTGTTGGAAGAGGAACCCAGACTGCCAGTTCTGGAATTCAGCTTTTTTCCTTTTGATGTGCAGTAGTGCTACACCAGGCCAATTTTGATGGCTCAGGATTTATAGGAGAGAGATGAAAAGATCAACCCAAACCACTTCCTTACACACATGATTCTGAACCTTTTGTTAAACTTAGCACTTTGGATTTAAATTAAACTTGAGAAGGGAAGTGCTGTGTTTGATAGGAATGGTAGGCCATGTGTAGCCGGTTTTAAATATACAAATCTGATCATGATGAAGAGAAGGCATTGGAAATGTTTTTGTTCTTCAGCAAAATTTATCAGCAGCATTGACTTTTTCCGATTTCCAAAACTATGTTTTCTTACTGGGCCTATTTTTGGGGACAATTTTATATTCTCATTTTTCTTAATACATGACACATTGCTATCCCTTCCCCTTGTGATTCACATGTCAGATTTTCTATTCATGTCATTTCTGCTTGGGCTATTCTCTACTGTTATCTCAGCCATGTCTTTCCGCCTTAAAATTTCCCTCGAAATAAGTGCTTTGAAGTCAGTGTCTTACATTTGCGTTCTCCTTCTTTTTTAATCCCCCAACAAATCCCTAGTATTGTGCGTGTCAACTATCTTCCACCCAGTTGCTCCAGCAAACCTGTAAGGAAGTGTTTTGCCTGCTATGAACCGACAGCTTCAGCTGGTCTCGCTACTCCTCAACTTAAGTTGAGGCTTAAATAGAATAGGGTGCATGTGGCGTGGAAGGCCATTTAATTATCCAAAAGACAAATGCAGTTCACTGGATTTTTAATGCTTATTTCTTGAAAATTCCTGACATAAGGAATAATTAGACCTATCATTTGTTCTTGATCTTGGGAATGTGTCTCTGACACACAAGTGGAATCCTTAAGCGCTGTTAGTGCAATTCTAGAATTTCTTTTAAGCCAAACCATTCCATACTAGCACAACATAGGGCAAAGCAAATAAGAAATATATAAATGCATAAAACCAATTTGTGCCTACCAGAATCAATTAAGGCAGCAAAATATTAATGGAATAGCATGTAAGGTGTTTGCCATTAACACTTCTGGCAAGATTTGTACACAGGTGGAGATGTATTTAATGTTATTAAATACAGAAATATTGCTTCATTTCTTGTGAGAGATAGAAGCTTTACTGGAACAGACTGGGAAAGAAATGACACAAAGATGTCTATGGCTCAAATGCTACTTGAGTATGAAATCAGTCTGTGAAAGTTCGTTCCCATATAGTTGCTGAACCAAGAGAAAAACTTTGTTAGCTTTTTAGTTTGGTAAGTACTGAGAACTTTTCAGAAGAGCTAGGTCCTTCTAAGACAATGTTGGATGGTGACCAACTAGACAGTAGTTCAGCTTAAACTAAAGGAAGGGTTGGATGGTGGTTAAGGTTTTCTGCTTCCAACAGACAGGTTTAAGAAATCCTGAAAAGCTGAGTAGTGAAATGTGGAAGTAGTAACTTGCATGTAGTGCAGCTTTGGGATTTGTTTAATTCAGTGATTCAAAATTACATGGAACTTCTACTCAATACAACTTGACAGGAGTGCTGCAGACCTGAGTGAGTGAGTCACAGCCAGAAAATGTGAGGTGTAAACAGAGAACCCGCAGCAGAAGGGAGAAAAATTATGGAAACCTGGCAGAGTTCAGCAAGGGTCAGGATCAAGTGAAAACTGCTGAAAAGCCAAGCCAAGTTTGCAGCACTCTATTTTAGGATGTTGAATGGTATAGGGCATGAAATTCCCAGTCTCATAGCAAAATGGTATTTTAGTACATCTCGGAAGCTGAAAGCAACAATGTATGACTGGAGAGTGACAAATACAGTACTTAGATTTAAGACAGCTGTGAGAGCAGATAGGTTAACTGGGCCATCACCCTCTGATGAATTTTATGCAAGTATTTACAAGAAATCATATATGAAAAAATGGGCATGTAGCTACATGGAATGTGCTGTAAGATGAGTTTATCAGGCATATCATGCGAGAATAAATTTCTTGATCTTTCATTTCAAAGGATTTCTTTATTATTATTCAGAGGAAACGTAGCAGATCTAAACCATCTGGACTTCAATAACATGCCACATGGAAAACTGGAAAAGATAGAAATTTGAATAAGAATTTTTAAACTGGTAAATATAGGCTAAACCAGAACTAGCAGGTTGCACTGTAGTGGAAGGAATTTCCCTCCTGAGTGGAAGGAAAATATTACCAGAGCTGAAGAATTAGGCTTGGAATTGATCTCTTTTTAAAGTGGTGGAAGGGATGGGGATGGGATTTACTTCTCTAAAACCTGAGACACTAGAGAGCCTGTTAATGAAAGTTGCTGCTAATACGTAGTTGAAAGAGCTTATCAGTTGAGAACAACAAAATCAAAATATGATACAGGCAAAGTCAAGTCACTTAGCTTTAAAGAATTAATAAGAAAGAGTAGAAATTAGATCAAATCTAATGGTACAAAGGGCAGGGTCATACCCTGATAGAGACTCTTGGGGATTCTGCTGAAGCCAGGGAGCTGAATGGTATTAAACAGAAGAAAGACCTATTTGTGTCACCAACATGATGTTTCTAGAAAAAAATTCCCAGATTCTAGAACATATGTCAGGTGTTTACAGTAGACATTCAAGCTTGGTATTGATATAGAAAACAGTCATGTAGTCTTGTCTGTAATGTAGTTACCATTTTGGTCAAGAAAGTTAAGGGCAAATGAATTAAAACTGGAGGAGGTGCAAAGACACTCCCATATGTTTTAGCTCAGAAGAGTGTATTTTCCAGAAGAGATTGTGTTGCTTGTTAAGAAAGCAGGATCTTAGAGACATTGTGTTTGTTCTCTGTAAAGACATAGGAAGATGAGTATTTTAAATATATTCAAACTAGTAGTTAGGAGACTATTTCTGGCTGTCAGAGGACAGCTCGGGAAGACATCCCCTTTGATGGGATGAGAGACAGCAAAAAAATTTCTTAAGATGGTAGTTGACAAATATCTGAACAAGATTATATGAGACAGTTGCTACAGGATACTGATTTTACTGACCCAGTACCATGTTCTTATGTTTCAATTGGTGGAGCAATTACGGAATGGAATGAAAATCTGTTGTTGGACCGATTATACTATAGCAAATCTTGAGATGTTTTCTTTTGGTTTAATGATGCCAAGTTTTGCTGAGTGGACTGTAATAGTAGAATTTAAAATATGAACTGCTGCTTTGCTTCCAACTTCAATTTGCATTTTGCTTTTGCAGGAGATATGCTTGACCTTCTGAAGTGGAGAACGCACCCAGACAAAATTGCAGGTTGCCTCTCAAAATTAAAAGAAATTGATGGTTCAGAAATAGTGAAGGTATATATGTTTCTGTCCTTTTAGATAATCCGAATTGCATGTCACAAAAATACCCATTTATTAACAAACTCTTTCTTCCTCTCTCTAATCAGTTTCTTCAAGATACACTAGACACTTTATTTGGGATTTTAGATGAAAACTCTCAAAAATATGGATCAAAAGTATTTGATTGTTTGGTAAGTTTCATTTTGTGATGATGTTTAACACTGTTTAAGAACTAAGTAAAAAAGAAAAAAAGAGCTTTTTTTTTCTTTTTCATTCACATTTAGGTTCACATAATAAATTTGCTGCAGGACAGCAAGTTTCACCACTTTAAGCCAGTAATGGACACTTACATTGAAAGTCATTTTGCAGGAGCACTTGCTTACAGGTGAAGTCTTTACTTTTTCTATCTGATTTGAATACTGACACTTATGGGTAAGCTAAGCAGAATCACTCATTAGGTTAAGTTAAACAGTATCATTAGAAATAAAATGCAATGCTTGTATGAATGCCCAGATTTATGCCATTAAAAAAGAGTAAAAATAAGTTACTAGAGAGATTACTTGCTAAAGCTTTAACATTGGCTTAATTTTTAAATTTTTTACTTTAGTAGATTTCTTTATTTGAATTACTTTGGAAAACATAGAAGCCTTAACACCATCCAGATACAACTTGTTCACCATCTGTGTAGAGCACTGCAATAATAAGCATCACTTACTCTGCTGTACTGTCTGTATTTATTGCTACCTTAGACATCCATTTAAACCAATGCAGTTTAATGAGAACAGCGCATGGAATATAGCTAGAGTTACTCCATGCTGGCAGTGAGTCTTCTGGCTTAACTGAGCTTGTGTATCCCTGTCGAAATTATTCTATTGCATATGGAATGCTGGTTCTCTGGTTTGTCAGAGATCTTCCAGGTGGCTGTCAGCAATGGAAAACTAAGTGTAATATTGAGTCTGTAGTGATTAGTGAAGTCTAGTCATATATTTTTTATTTTGTCAGTGTTTCTCATATGACAGCTATTGGTTTGCATTTAATGTGCGAAGTTGACTGTTCTCCCACTCTGTGTTATAATACTTTCTGATGTGCTATTCTAGAGATCTTATAAAAGTACTAAAGTGGCATATTGATCGAGTCACTGAAGTGGAGCTGCATGAGCACATACAGGAAGTACTAAAGGTAATAGAAATTGATGAAAGAAATTATATATATGAATGATGTATTCATGCAATACCAACAGGTTTAACTTAGGAAATGAAACAGAGTATGGAATGGTAGTAGTAATTCTAGGAAGCTGCAGACTTTTTCAGTGCAATAGTTTATTCGTCATTCTCTTTTGTCACTAAATTGATCAATGGAGCTTACTACCACTTGACTCTGGAGCGCTTATGTTCCTTTCTGAATGAGTAGAAGTTAGGTCTAAGAAATCAAATATAGATTGAACTGGTGGTATAAACATCTGTTGCATAACAGAATCTAAATGATAGTCATGCGTGCTGACTAAATGGTTCAACCCTGACACTGAGGAATTCTACTGAAAATGGTGGGTGTGATTGCTCTTGTCCCATTTTGTACTACGAACAGAGCACAGTGCGGAGTCAGGCTGAGTTGTACAACACAATAATCCCATCTGGGACAGGTGCTACAGTCTGGGAAAAAAATATCAGTATGGTACTCTTCTGTGCCTTTCTATGCTGCTGCTATCTCAGGTGTCTTGCTAGTAAGAAAGAACTGTTTTTTTATTTACATTCCAACAGTGTTACAACAAAATTTAGGCTTTTTTGGTTTTTATTACTTGGTTAACAGTTTATAGGAAAACCACTTTGAACAAGCAGAGGAATTTCAAGAACAGCTGAAAAATTTGAGCCTATTTCTTATATTGGCCTTGTATGTTTATGTAATGCATGTTTCTGTAGCCAAAGACATGCAAAGGATGTGGGAGGGGAGGCAATGCTGAGATTTTGCAGTTTTTCATTAAAAATACAAGTGTTCCCTGGTTTTTAGAGGTTATGAAAGGCAAGGGAAGAACATTTCTGAGTATGTGCTTTTTGAAATGTTGTTAGTGTTTTATTAGAAATATTTGACAATATTAAATAGATCCTGTTTCAGACCCTTGCTATTTGAATGATACAGTCATTACGTGTGTTCTATTTGAAGATGAGCTGGTTCATTTTTATGAGTTATCTCTGATTTTGACATTTGTAGGCACAGGAATACATCTTTAAATACATAGTTCAGTCTCGAAGGTTGTTCTCTATTGCCACTGGTGGACAAAATGAGGAGGAATTTCGCTGCTGTATTCAAGAGCTTCTTATGTCAGTACGCTTCTTTCTTTCCCAAGAGAGTAAAGGAGCTAGTGCTTTATCCCAACTACAAGTAAGTTTTCGAGCATGCCCTGCTTATTGCCATTTTCCATGTCCCACATAGAAAATGTATGCATGTCCTTACCTGTATTCCCAGGAACGAAAACGTTTTGGGTTTTTTTGCCAGGGCAAAATGGCACTTTCAGCTCATCCTCATACCTTTTCTCCTATTGTGTGAAATTTTCATAACAACAGCTGCTGGTTGGTATATATCTATGGCATATATCTATGCTTGGCATAGCTAATCTTAAATCTAATATTTAATTTTGAATTATAATAACTATATTGCTTGATATAAATGAAGTCATTTCTCTGTTTGGGGCATTTTACAGCTTAGTTTAACCGCATTGAAACTGAAGGATTTGAGCCATAAAAACTAACAGTGTTCATGCTTTACAAGAAACTTTTAGCTCTTGATGAACTGTATGTTTCAATACTTAGCTGGTATCTTTGTTTCAGTAATTTACCTACTTCTACAGCTCACAGATATACCATCCTCTTCCTCTGTTTCTGTAACCAGAGGTTTTTAAGACCAGTTAAGAATTATTAATTTCTTAAGCTCTGTAGAAAATTGTTCTTCCAAGAAAACTGCAAAGAACAGAGAACAGAGTAGAGAAGCGATTTGTCCATCTCAAGTCATGTAAGCAGGTGGAGTGAAAAGATAATAGCAAAATTATATAAACAATAACATTTTGAATTCCTCAGTATTTTTAACCTTCTATGTTATCTGTTCTGACACCAGTGTGAAGAAGGGCTGAGGTGTTGAGCATTTCTAGCTTCTGTTCTCAGGCATTGCCCTCCGTTCTTTTGTTTCCATACTCAGCAATTAATTTCTAAACCTATTTTAGGGTTGTTAAAGTGAACCAATACTGCCAGTGCATTCTCATTCCAAAATGAAAATGTTCATTATTTGAAAAATTGAAAATATAGAGGCCATTATATTATTTGTTTTACAACACAGCAAACCAAAACAAGTCCTCTGAACTCCACTTGTACTCATATCAGCTAACTTCTGTTACCCTTTTAAAAATTTCCTCTCACACATAAGTATTTTTCAAGTATATATATTTTTGTTTGAATTTGAACTTTCTACTTTCAGTTTGTCCTGGAGAACTGAATCATAGAATCATAGAATAGTTAGGGTTGGAAAGGACCTTAAGATCATCTAGTTCCAACCCCCCTGCCATGGGCAGGGACACCTCACACTAGACCATGCCACCCAAGGCCTCATCCAACCTGGCCTTGAACACCGCCAAGGATGGAGCATTCACAACCTCCCTGGGCAACCCATTCCAGTGCCTCACCACCCTCTCAGTAAAGAATTTCTTCCTTAGATCCAATCTAAACTTCCCCTGTTTAAGTTTAAACCCATTACCCCTTGTCCTGTCACTACAGTCCCTAATGAATAGTCCCTCCCCAGCATCCTTGTAGGCCCCCTTCAGATACTGGAAGGCTGCTATGAGGTCTCCACGCAGCCTTCTCTTCTCCAGGCTGAACAGCCCCAACTTTCTCAGCCTGTCTTCATACAGGAGGTGCTCCAGTCCCCTGATCATCCTTGTGGCCCTCCTCTGGACTTGTTCCAACAGTTCCATGTCCTTTTTATGTTGAGGACACCAGAACTGCACACAATACTCCAAGTGAGGTCTCACGAGATCAGAGTAGAGGGGCAGGATCACCTCCTTCGACCTGCTGGCCACGCTCCTTTTGATGCAGCCCAGGATACAGTTGGCTTTCTGGGCTGTGAGAGCACACTGCTGACCAATGTTCATTTTCTCATCGACCAACACCCCCAAGTCCTTCTCTGCAGGGCTGCTCTGAATCTCTTCTCTGCCCTACCTGTAGCTGTGCCTGGGATTGCTCCGACCCAGGTATAGGACCTTGCACTTGTCATGGTTTAACTTCATAAGGTTGGTATCAGCCCACCTCACAAGCATGTCAAGGTCCCTCGGGATGGCATCCCTTCCCTCCGGCGTATCAACCGAACCACACAGCTTGGTGTCCTCGGCAAACTTGCTGAGGGCGCACTCAGTCCCACTATCCATAGTCATTAGATAATGCTTAAAGGAAAACAGTCACAAGGGTAAGCCCGTTAATGAACGTGAGGATATTTCTTCTGAAAACATGACCATTTTTAAAGCTACCAACTATGTATCATTATTCTACAGTTTCTTAAATTTCTGTAATTATTTAAATGCTTAAATGTCAAAACTACACTTCAGTATCTGACTGTCCATTTTTGCCCTTTCCTCTAGGCTGTGTTTCTGAGCTCCTTCCCATCAGTGTACTCTGAACTTTTGAAGCTTTTTGATGTGAGAGAAGTGGCAAATTTGGTTCATGATGCTCTGGGCAGCTTGCCAACAGTCATGCATGGGGATGAGTCCCTTCAAGCTGTTAAACTGCAGAGTATTGGGAAAACTGTAGAGAGTCACCTGTACACTAACCCAGGTAAGGTTACCCTGGGCTGCCTGCAGATAAAGAACTCAAATTGTGTGCTTATTACTTGGGCCAGCAGGAGCTGAAGGGAATAATATTGCTGAGAGTAGTGCTTCCTAAGGAACAATTCTTCAAATACGGCTCTATGCAAACTGCTCATTTAGAAGAATACAGTTGGTTACATTTAGTAGTTTGGTTTTTAGAGACAAAGACTCTTGAAATAAAGCTTTGTTTTGGCCTACTGCTGGCAATATGTCTGTGAAGGAAGTTTTCCTAATACTTTTTAAATAATTGCAAAGGAAAAAGCTTTACTAGGTCTTTAGGTCTCGTTTCTTTTTGTTCTCCTTTGGGGGCAAACAGATCGTCACTTATTCATTAAGTCTTATTTGTGTAACTCTTGCTAGCTCAGCACTTTCATGCATTTCTTAATGTAGCATAAAAAGGCTACACATATGCAAGTTATACTTAGTGCACAGTGTATAACAGCATAGTTATTTGCTATGTGGAAGAAAAGTGGCTGTATGGTGGTGAGCCTGACATTCTTTTTTTCTATTCTATGTGAAACCCATAGAAGTGACCAAATGTTAAATTTGAGATGAACTTATTTGGAAATAAAAGAATTAATATAAAAGAGTTATAAAGAATTCTAATAAGTGTTAATTTATGTAACAAAAGCCCTCTGGAGAGCTGTTTGGGTATTGGCTGATGGAGTTCAGTAGAAACAGCAACTTTTACCATCTAAGATAAACACAGTGATGAATGATCTGCAAAAACCACTGGGATACGCATAAATGTTTTGACATGCTGCAAAATAAAGGAAGCGATTTTAGAACATTAGTTTTTAAAAATGCTTCCAGTGATTGTACTTTTAAAGTATGAGCTCAAAGAAATGGGTAAGAAGTATTGGATCCTGGCTACTTTGCTTCATTCTGGTGAAAAGGTCTCACCTTTTCCCTTCTGAGCCTTCACGGCAGTCCCTTCCAGAATAGTTACCTCTCCCTACAGCTGACTGATCAGGTCTTTGATACTCTGGGTAGATGATGACATACATCTTCATGGAGCAATCGTAAGGACGCTCTAAGTTACGTTTTCCCTTTTTCAAACTACTTAGGGACCAGGTAACATAATTTCCATTTTCCTCCCCTTGTCTTGGTTAGGTCAGCCTAACTGGAAGATCCAAATTAATAAATGTAATTAAAGAGAGTTATTTAATGCCAAGTAAGAGGTTCCTGGGGACTTCCTTGGAATTGTAAATCTACTTTCAGCTGTATGCCAATCTTTTTTGTTTGCTTCCTTTTGTGAAAGTGTTATTTTTTTATTCAAATCCAGTTTCATTATTAAGAAGTCATATGAATTGGTTTGGCTATGAATGCAATGAAAATTACATATTAAATTTTTTGTAGAGGGTGTGTTACACACAAATAAAATATATATTTGTTAGACACCAGGGAAACTGGTGTGAAAGACATCCAGCAGTAATATAAGCTCCTAATGTCCCTGATAGGAAGCTCAAGCAAATATTTGTACAGTATGATTTCAGTCATCTTTATATTGAAGAGTCTTGTGGTGATCAGCATCTTGGTCTCTTTGCCCTTTATGTTTTCTCTATTTAAAATACAAAATTTTAAGTAGACTTTCCTTCAGTCAGTCCCTAGAAGGGAATCCTTTTAAAATCATCTTGGAGAAATAAATATTGCACTAGACTGTTAATGTGCAGAGTAAACTGAACATCCTAATGTGAAGTTAAGGCTTGCTGCTGTGAAAATAATTGATTTCTGTCTCCCAAGTGAAGATGATGAATGCTATAAGCTATGCTGCTAGCTAATGTGTTGGAACTAGATGAAACACAGGAAAATAACTAGTTGTCCAAAGGTCTAATAATGAGGAGGGCACTTCTTAGATAACATTTTCTGTTATCTGTTTTTGTATATTCTGTTTAGCATGGAAGTTTCACGTATTTTCTTTTGCAAGGTCCTGAGCAGCTAACATATTAGTTCCCACTGCTGCAGAAATCATCTGATACTAAAGCTATGCTTTTGCTAAAATTGGGAGATACATTTGGTATATTGTTGGAATCAAACATCAGTGGTTTAAGGTGCCCAAGCACAGACGTTCAGTGCAATTTCAGATGTATTCAATGCATCTGGTCTCTGCCTGCCTCTCTAGAGAATGCAGGTGTCGTGGTTTAAGCCCAGGCCGTAAATTAGAACCACGCAGTCTACTTCTCCCCCCACCTTTCTTCCCTCCGTTTCTGGAGGGACGGGGAGGAGAATCGAAAGAATGCAACTCCCATGGGTTGAGATAAGAACAGTTTAATAACTAAGGTATAACACAAATCACTACTGCTACCACTAATAGTAATAATGATAAAGGAAATAACAAGCGAAGAGAATACAACCGCTCACCAACCAGTACCTCACCCCCACCCTGCAGTGATCCAGCCCTTCTGGGAACTCTCAGTTCTACATCCCAGGCATGACGTGCTGCGGTATGGAATACCTCTTTGGCTAGTTTGGGTCAGGTGTCCTGTCCCTGCTTTCTCCCGGCTTCTCCTCCTCCCTGGCAGAGCATGAGACTCACAAAGTCCTTGGTCAGGGTAAACATTCTGACCAGCAACTGAAAACATCGGCTTTATCAGCTTTGTTCCCAGGCTGAAAGTCAAAAACACAGTGCTGCACCAGCTACTAAGAAGGAGAAAAACTGACTGCTGCTGCTGAACCCAGGACAGCAGGTTATATACTGTATTTACTGATTATGTGTGAGTAGGATGTCTGAAATGGCTTTGTGTTGATGCTTTGGTATAGCTTACATAGAAGCCTTTTCCAGTGATTTTAAACTTCAGCTCTTCCTATAAGGTAACAACTACAGAGATGTTAAAAGGTGACAACAGAAGTTACCTGCCTAGCTCCTGTGAAAAGTTAGTGGGTATAAAGGCCTTACTTTACTTCTGTTTTTTCCTATTTACTTCTGCATCTTTATAATGCGCATAAAATGTAGTGAGTGTCTAGGTTTCTTCCTCCAAAGAGGAAGAATTTTCTTGGAATCACCACTGGTCAAACATCTCACTGTTTAAGGATAATGCTGTCTATTTGTTTAAGATGTTCAATTACACTGATTTTTTTTTTCCAAGCGGGCTGAAGTTTTGACTCAGATATAGTAATTTAAGAGAATATTTCATATTTCTGAAATTAATCTTTAAAATACACTAGAATAAGGAAAGCTTTGTAAGTCTGTGCAGGTGCTTTGCAACTAACTGAAAAGTAAGTAGGAAAGTTGTGCTGTGGGTTAAATATTTAATGTTAATGTAGCTTGCATTGCAAAGTCACACAGATTGCCCAGAGTAATCTCTAACTGCCAAGCATGTACTTGAAAAGCTCAATGTCATGATTTTTTTTCCTCTCTTTCAGTATAATATTTGTAAAGGGCAAGTATTAGCATTTTAAGCAGTCAGCTAATTTGGCTTCCTACACAGAAGAATAACTGAGACAATGAGTGATGGCTAAGAGTTCTGATTATTACACCATTCCTTGTGCTCATTAATTTTCCTATACAGAATGGCTGACATTGCAGCTGGCAATTTTTAAGAAGAAGAGTAATCTGAGACAAATGTTGTATGCTGCATTCTCCAGACTTTCTCACATAGTCCTCTCTTTGAAAGGCTGAGAGTCCTTTGTTAGATAGGTGCATTGCAAATATGAAGGTAAGTTCTGACAGGCAAAGGGATATGAGACAATTAAAACCAAATATTGCCTGTAGCAAATATTCCATCTCTCCTTGTCTGCAATACTATTACATCTCTTCACCTGAACAGGTCAAGACAGAGATGTGTTTAGATGATGGGCTTATAAGGAATATATCTGAAGCTGTGTAATATGTGGTGGTTAATTCAGTAGCTGGCACTGTTCCCCTCCATGTATAGTTGAAAGCCATTGTAAGATGCTTTTTGCTAATCTGTTTGGTCTTGGTGAAACACAGTTCCTGATCATTTTTACAAAAATGGAATACTTGAGACAGTTGAATGAGGATGCTGTTTTGCATGAGATGCTTCAGGCCATGCTTACTGTAACTGTTGGCTATATGTAAGCCAGGTGTTGCTACACATAGATTCTCTGTTCTTCAAAATGGAGTTCATAATGCTGTGCTTACATATGAGCAGCGCACAGAGTAGTGGGTGCTTCAGAAAATGTACTGTACCCTGAGTGTGCTCATAAGGAAGCTGCCTAGAGTTATCCAAGAAGAAACACCTTCGGACAGTGCTGTTCCTGTTTTCTCCTCACCTTCTGGACTGAGGGACTTGAATTGTAGCTGCAACAGAGGTCCTGCTGTCCTCAGAGGATCTATGGCCCAAAGGATAAGACTTAGACTAGTAATGGTGTGAAAGAACTACTAGATCTGCTCTGTAACAGATGTGGAGTTTAGTGTTTTGAGCATTTACCTGGGAATGAAAGACCAGGTTCAGTGCTCTGTCAGCTTGGATTCAGCTTCGCATCATGTGCCTGCCAGGAGAGTACCCTATCCATAGAACCACAGGTTGGTTTACACAATGAACCCTTCATCTCTCCTCTTGAAGATGGGTTACCCGATAGTCAAGAATTTGATGTGTGTAAGGCGTAATGGAAAACAAGGAAAAGTCACCATCCCCTGTATTCTAGAAGCAAGGTCTTTTTTTATAGGAATGGAGAGTCTTGCTTTTCACTTCAGCAGAAGCCATTAGCTCTGTTTTTTTTAATCTATCAGTAATCGATAAGCTGATTTAGCAGTGAGGATCAGAAGCTGGCACTTCCCTAACCACAGGTCTGCACATCAGCCAACTTTCTGCCTGCTTTCTCTTTGACCCTGTAGATCTTGGTGGTGGCGGCTGTGTACCCTTGACATCTCAGAGTACCTGAGGCAACACTTTGCTGAGCTTCTGGTTTTCAGATGAAAGGAAAATGCCTTGTTGGTTTGGTTGAAATGCTTCTGCCCAGCTGCAGTGCTAGAGACAGATAACAAACTCTCAGGCCAGTCCTGATGAAAACCTACTGAAATACTTTCAGAAGTAAGCAGTTACTGGATCGAGGCTCTTTGTTTCTCAGTTTTGGGTTTCAATGCCACTAGTTTTGTATTCCTTGATCACGTTTTGATTACTGCCATACAGTCTTTGTTTATATTTTTCTTCCATAGGAAGACATAGTGAGCACCTGAATAAATAATAAGCATGAAACACCTGTTTAAAAAGAGCAGGTGAGCTTTTTTTAAAAACAAGAATATACTTAAATAGTGTGTACAAATGAACTTCTCTGTATGATTTGTCTTGTTAAAGATAACTAGACAGTGAAAACAAGGGAATAATGAGAAAACCAAGATTAGTGCTGTATTTCAGTGAGTGAAAGAAGCATTCATCAAATAAAATCTCAGAATAAATCCATCTTTTTCTTCCTTGTGGAAAAAATAGAGGAAATATTTTGTGGGGGGAATATTTGCTTATAGAAAAGCTAATCCACAAACAATGCCTGGTTGGAAAAATTATTTTAAAGGAGTACTTTCCCAGCTAGATAAGCTACATTTTTCAGGAAAGAATTACATTAATGAACAAAGGAACTGAGCAGATGAATGTATTTAGATAATGTAGCATATAATCATCATTAAAATGTTAATAGAGGAAATGATTCAAGTACATTTCTATGAGAACATAATTTCTCAATTATGGAAAAGATCTAAAAACAACAACAAAATGGAAACAGATAACACCCATTCAATTTATCAAGTTGTAAATAGGTGTGTGTTGTCATAAATGTAAGTTTTAGGCTTTTCCCATTTAATGTTATCTTTAATTAAAAGAAAAAGAAGCAAGAAAAAGTAGCATGTTAATGAAGTTCTTGCATAATTTTGGGACAATTCAGGACTGAAAATAGCACCAAAGAGCTGTGTTTAGAAAATGAATTAGAGGAAAGGCAAATCAATTCATGTAGATACCAGTAGTCTAAATTGCTCATGCTTAGTAGGAGTGAGGAATATGGTAAAGTGAAAATCCTGAAAGAAATCTGAAAGTACTGCTTGTCTGAAAAGTAGAACTCATTAGAATAATTTCAAGATGAACCTTATTGTGACCTTGGCTTGCAAAGGGATCCTGTCACATGGCAGGGAACATTAGAACATAATTTCACATTATTTTCAATACAAGTATCCCTGTGCTAAGGTTTTTGCATGACAGTTCAATAAATCCTTAGAATTTTCTGTTACAGTATATTCCACACAGTGGTGTTTTTCTCCAATCATGATATGACATACTGACTTTCAGCATATTGTTTATTCTTCAAGTCTTTGCTTTAGAATATTGTGATTCTGCAGTAAAAGCTTCTGCTTACGAAAAAATGTTGGTTACAGCAAGTGAAAGCTTCTGCTTATCACAAATACTGGTTTAGACTGAAAACACATTTTTTTGTCTGTATTAAAATTAAATGTTTCTATGAGAAGCTTGTACTCATAAAATTTTTCATTTTTTCCAGATTCTCGATACATTCTTCTTCCAGTAGTTTTGCATCATCTCCACATGCATTTACAAGAGCAGAAGGATCTTATAATGTGCGCACGTATCCTTAGCAACATATTTTGCCTCATCAAGAAGAACAGCTCAGTGAGTAAACACTATGTCACTTCCACAAGGTGTTGAACTTTATGTGTCTCAGTGACATTTAATGACACGAACTGGACTGTGACGAGGAGCATTTTGAAGAGTCCTCTGAGTAATGATTCTGCATAAACATGTCATTTTGATTTCTCATGAGCCTTTTCTTCCATGCAAGAATATTTTAATTGTCGTGCATAGTGTTCTGCCAAGCTTTGACTCTTTTTGAGTGTTATGTCGGATAGAAAATGTCCATTTTCTCTTGGAGGCATTTTCAGTTGTGGGCTGATTAGTCGTAGAGGACACAGGGATGATATAGGTAAATAGATTGAGCCCAGTATTGCAAGGGGAGTTGCACTTGGTTGTTAGCTGATAAACTCTGGGGCCAGTTTCTGATGTTTGCATTTGCAAATTGATCTGTGAAAGCTGCATATGAGAGCTAGCTTAGATAGGTGTATTGCAAATATGAAGATGATGATAAGTTCTGACAAGCAAAGGGATATAAGACAATTAAAACCAAACATTGCCCATAGTTAGTGCAGTACATGCACATCGAGGCCAGCATACATTACACCGTAACGCATTAGTGACAACTGTTTTACGTGTTTCTTCATTTCATACCACTGTCAACAATTAAAGTTGATCCATCAGTGATTTGATATGGAAGTGGCTTGCCCTTTTGGCACTGTAACAACTTTTTCATTGCAGCTGCTCCTGGATTAGTGTTAGAGCTTATCACAGGATAAAGCGCTAAATGATAAAGCATAGCTGTGGGTTTGGATTGGGAGAAAGGCTTATATGTCTGTTCTTAATGTCAGGAGATCTTTCATTTGGAGTCACCAAGCAGACGTGTGCACAACGAGTGAATGTCTACATAAAACTCTCTTTAATGTTCGCGATATGCAGCTACTGTTTTTAGTAATCTTGCAGTCATTGACAGTATTAACAACTTAGTGACTTTGATATGATTTTTGTGGATCAGTTCCATCAATTCATTGCTTCATTCCAAGGTAATCAAGATAATTTAAAGATTGAGGGAACAAGTGAATTGGCAGTCAGGCAGCTTTGAAAATTAAAGTCATCAGCCGCTCTAATAGTTTGTGCATGAGTCCTCATGTTTCAGTTCCTAAATACATTGTATACTCTCTGCCTTCTTAAGTAGCAAAGTTAACAGTTGTTTGGTACTGGATGAAGTAACAGAGAACACACCCGTGACACTAGACTCCTCTTGAGTCCAAACAGGAATTTGGAGTTTTGTTACAAACAATATGCTTTGGGTGTGTAGGAAGCAAAATAAATAAATAAATCACTCCTACACCTGGTGTCAGCAAAGTTGAATGAGCTGTTTGTCAGCTGAGTTTTAGTTTGGTTGTATGCATTTGATTATGAAGTGTTTCTTTCTGCAAAGAAATGTCATCTTAAATCATGGATAAAATCACTCAGATTAAGATGATGTTGTCTTGCTGCAGTGGAGACAGAAAACATTGTTGAAGCAGGGAAAATGTATTTCCATCTGAATTAAAAAGGAAAAGTAACTAAGCTTGACTTCATCAAGTGCTTTCATGTGTGTAATTAAGGTATTCGTGGTCTCTTTCAGTGGTGAACACTTTGGTTCCTTTGTATTGATGTGGAGTACAAGCAGTTGTAGGCTTATATAAATGACTAATTTGTTTGTGCTACTCAGCTGATGGGAAGCAATGTAGCTGGTCTTTACTGCTGAAACAGGTCTTGAAGGTTGATCACCATCTGCTTGTTTCTGGTGATAGTTTTGAAGTGTGAAAACAGAATTCTACTTTTTTGAATTTAAGCCTCTCTTGGCAATTTCCCCAGAAAATATATGGGCATTACCTATAAAAATCTTGTCTCAAAATTTCTCCTATATTATTTCCTGCTTTCTTCTAAACATTAATTGGAAATAGAACTATGCTAATTTGATGAAAGCTTACATAGTCAAATTCCATCCCGTAACTGTCCTCTATACTTCAGTTCAATGTAATTAATTGAAAACTGTTAGAGAAAAAAACAATAGAATTAAACAGTATCTTAATTAGAGAATAGTCCTTGTTTCTTGAATGTAACATTTTTAGTAGAACTACAATTTGTTTCTAAAATGACATCAAAGGAAAGATGACTGTGGTCATCTTTCTATTCTAAAATCTTAAATGTTTTATTTACTATTTAAGGAAAAATCTGTCCTGGAAGAAATTGATGTGATAGTAAACAGCCTGCTAGATATTCTGTTAAGGACCATACTAGAGATCACCAGCCGACCACAACCATCAGGCTCTGCTATGCGCCTCCAGTTTCAAGATGTGACTGTAAGTTTCTTAAAATGAAATATCTCACAGTTGTCACTGCTTGGACTACTAGATTTGTAACAATGTTGTCTTTTCATTGCAATTCACAATGTTAAGATTTCGTTCATGAAACAGAAAATGAGAACAAAGAAAACTTTTTTTTGCACCTTATTTATTTTCAGTGGAAATAGTAATTTTTTTTAATTAAATTTACTTATAAATTCTGACTATAAAAAAAAGAACTCAAAAGACGAAATTTCTGTTGATACTGTTTCAGGTCAGGAATTATTTCATTATGATTCTTTTGTTGACAAAATCAATGGTTTTCTGAAACTGCTTAAGTTTGAATTCCTGAAAACAAGAGTATCAGTCAATAATATTTTACTTCTAAAAATGCATACATTTTTACATGATGAAACAGCTCTAAAATGCCTGCAGCATCTGTGATGCTAACTTGGACAAATCCAAATTTATTAATTGAAAGCCATTTTGTTGTTCTCAGGGCTGAGCATTTGAGCTTCATTTCTATCACATGAAGCAGAGCATGGAGGATGCATTTAGAAGATTAACAAATGATATTTTGGTCAACCTCCTGTAACATCTCATGGGAATTAGAAGGTTGAGATGCAGGCATTTACAGAAAGCCTATTATGAGCATTGATCAAACAATATGAGGTTTTATTTTGCTTTGTTTTCAGAAAGGTTCAAAGTTTGCTTTTGAAGGGCAGATCAGTTCTAATATGACATGGGATATGACCCCAGTATAAGCTGAGGGGGTAAGATTTTCTGCACCATGCCGTGTGATTTACATCTCATTGTATGCTTAATTAATTAATTAATTACCCAGTTTTTTACACTGTTAACAGTTTTAGTGAATGAATATATGGCTGTTTTTCAAATGAGAATTTCCTGAGATCAAACATTTCATAAGCATTTGATAGCTGTGGAAGAAACATGGGGTTGGTTGGTTGGTTGTTTTACTTTATCCCACAGAGAACAAGCCGCATGAAGTGTTTCATGGAGCTAACCAAGCTCTGTAGTAAGATAACACCACGCTTTAATGACTGTGATTCAGCAGGCCTATACGTCTAAGAATTGGGTGTTTTTTTCTTTAAATTACAAATTACAATTGTATGCTTTGTGGCATATCAGGCTATCACAAGAAAATCTAAACTGAAGTAAGTTTTGCAATACTAGATTGTTAGCGTAGCAAAGCTCTGAGCTTACTGGTTTCATCTAAGATATCCACTTGCTTGCAGATTACGTTTTCATAAAAAAACCATGACAGCCTAATTCGTTCACACCACCAAAAAATTAGTCTCTGGAAGTGCTTTCAAGTTGCAAAATTTCCTTTTTATACATCAGAAAAGCCATGTTATTGTCACCACGGGCTCTCAGAGAATACTTAATGTGGAAGTGACTCAGAGCACAGCATAAGGCAATTATATACATTTATGTAGAAACATCATGCAGTATGAGCTTATGGCAACACACGGAGCCAGATTCTTGGAACTATTTGTAGAGCAAATATGATAAAGTACTCAATATGAGTACAGCAGTAGAGTCTGTTCCAGTATGTTACCATTATTTCAAGCTGTATGTATCACAAATTGCTCTTTGTTAGATGTATCATGGCAGCACACTGGATAAAATTCCATCATACTTTTCCATCAGATATAGTCTTCCTCACCAAAGTAGTCCCAAACTCATTTCCCTGTGATCTGAAGCCCACACGTTGCTGTTTTTCTGCACAAAGCAGCAGCATAAACAAGCAGCATAAAATCAGGCAGCATCAGGCCATATGTTGCCATGACTGCACCATTTCTTTCATCTCAAGTAGTTTTGGTACCTTGGTACCATTTCACTCTGCAGTGAAGAATCGGTGACATGGACAGTGGGATTGAGTGCACCCTCAACAAGTTTGCCGATGACACCAAGCTGTGTGGTTCGGTTGATACGCCGGAGGAAAGGGATGCCATCCAGAGGGACCTTGACACACTTGTGAGGTGGGCTGATGCCAATCTCATGAAGTTTAACCATGCCAAGTGCAAGGTCCTACACCTGGGTCGGAGCAATCCCAGGCACGGCTACAGGTTGGGCAGAGAAGAGATTCAGAGCAGCCCTGCAGAGAAGGACTTGGGGGTGTTGGTCGATGAGAAACTGAACATGAGCCGGCTTCAGTGTGCGCTCGCAGCCCAGAAAGCCAACCGTATCCTGGGCTGCATCAAGAGGAGCGTGACCAGCAGGTCGAAGGGGGTGATCCTGCCCCTCTACTCTGCTCTCATGAGACCTCACTTGGAGTATTGTGTGCAGTTCTGGTGTCCTCAACATAAAAAGGACATGGAACTGTTGGAACAAGTGCAGAGGAGGGCCACGAGGATGATCAGGGGACTGGAGCACCTCCTGTATGGAGATAGGCTGAGAAAGTTGGGGCTGTTCAGCCTGGAGAAGAGAAGGCTGCGTGGAGACCTCATAGCAGCCTTCCAGTATCTGAAGGGGGGCTACAAGGATGCTGGGGATGGACTATTCATCAGGGACTGTAGTGATAGGACAAGAGTAACGGGTTAAAACCTAAACAGGGGAAGTTCAGATTGGATGTAAGGAAGAAATTCTTTACTGAGAGGGTGGTGAGGCACTGGAATGGGTTGCCCAGGAGGTTGTGAATGCTCCATCCTTGGCGGTGTTCAAGGCCAGGTTGGATGAGTCCTTGGGTGACATGGTTTAGTGTGAGGTGTCCCCGCCCATGGCAGGGGGGTTGGAACTTGATGATCTTAAGGTCCTTTCCAACCCTAACTATTCTATGATTCTATGGTAACCTGCAAAAGGATGTGATCCTTTAAACTGAGTGCAAGGAAGACATGGCTTTTTGAGTGTCAGTGTCACAGATGTTGCACTGAAAACCAGTGAATTTAATGCAATGGTGAAAGTGAAACTCCTGCTTTAGGATGGCAGTGATTTAGACCTTTGGATTTCCTGAAGAAAAATGCATTTACATATAAAGAGCTATCAGAAAACAATCAAAATTAATCTTTATTGATTTCAGATCTCGGAAGTTCAGTTTCTCAGAGCCAAAATGAATTGCAATTGAATTAATGAGGGGGTTTTTTGACAAATATTGGGGTTTGTGATGAAAAAATGCTTTGAAATGTTCACAGCCGACTCTATTATCCTTTTGCCTAAAGGAAAACAAGAGCATTCTTCCCAGAATTGTTCCAAATTATTTTTGTTTATATTTGCTTCAAAACTGGGTTGACTAAGAGGTTGTAATTTTAGCAATCTAAATAATCTGTTTAAAAACAGAGAAAGGGAAACAAATCACAAATCAAAATTTTACTGGTTTAGCCCTTCTGGAACTCTTTCAAATATTTTGCCAAGCAAGTAAACTGCATTTGGTGAAAAATCGTTCTTTATATGGGAAGGAAGTTTATAATTAAATTCATGTATTTTCACAAAATGTAGAGCCTAATTGTAGATTAATTTCTTTTTATTTGTTAATTATTTTTAAGTGCTTATAATATGACAGTTTAAGCTCAGGCACTGAAGTCATCATAATATTTCTATTTTTGTCTTATCTGAATAGGGGGAATTTGTCTCCTGTTTGTTGTCACTCTTGCGACAAATGACTGATAGACATTACCAACAGCTTCTCGATAGCTTCAACACAAAGGAAGATCTGAGGGTAAGTAACAGAATTGTTTTTCCACCTCTTCAGGTCTCTTTTTATTTCTCTTTATCTCCCTTTAAGAGATACTCCTGTGCTTTGATGAAACACTTCAATATTTAAATGCAGTCTGTTTTTCAGATTAGCTAACTTCTTCATGGGCTTTCTTGTGTACTCAGGTCCACTCTTACAGTGGGGTGAGGATTTTGTTGCTTCTGCAATGACAGAAGATAAGAACAGGGATGGAGGGGGGGACTATATAACTGCTATGAAGCTATAAACTCAAACTCCAAGCCTGTTTTAATCTAAGGTTACACAGTTCTGCTTGATTCTTCTTCTCAGGCAATTGGGCTTTTTGTTTGGTTTATTATACTTGTTTATTCATTCATTGAATTATATATGGCAATGGCACACATGCAGCTTGAGAAATGCATATTTAACTAACTCTCGATTTCTCCTAGCTGTGCAGCAAGTGTGTTGCAAGGAGGACCTGTCAGACTTGTAATGTCTGCTGGCCTGTTTGATCATAAAAGAGAGTAGTTGCTGAGCGTTTCAGGGCAGCTTCGACCGATTTCATTGATGCAGTTACCGGGTTCGTGGAGATACAGCGTTTTCAATTGTGTTTTGGAGGGGGGAGGTGGATTTTTTTTTTTTTTTAATAAGTTAATGTTTCCTGCATAAAGATATCAACAAGACTTCCACTCTGCTAGACCCTGAAAAACTTACCCGGTACCAGATTTGATCCATACAAGAGATCTTGAGCAACCACTTATGCCCATATTCAGCCAGTGAACCTAGATGGGAGAGTAATTAGTCGCACCAGTATCACACTAGTGTCCTAGTGTGATAGTATAGTTTTAGATGTTACCCTTAAATTACCATTTGATAAACTCAAATACTGCCCTGAAAAGGAGAGTCTAATCATGGTGCAATTTCAGATTTCCTTAAATTTCCTGATAGCTGTTTTGAAGAGAGCTTACCATTCGTGAGTGGCTTTTCTATGTAGTGAGATGGTTATATTGAACTTGAAGGATAGAAAATGGTGCTAAGGTTGTCACGATTCAAGAGTGCTATGTCAAGGTACATAGGGTGGATGACTTTTATACTAGTATTACAACATCTGTTTTCACATAGCATAGTTGCTGTCCTTAGGCATTTTTTAGTACATGTTGTGAAACCTAGGCATTTTTTTTCTGAAAACATTTTCCCTTTTGATTGAGTTCTGAGCAAGTCTGTATTCCTAGATTTTTACATTTCCTAGAGGTTTCAAGCTTTATTTCCATTTGATGTATCTATGAAATAGAGTGTTGAATTTATTTCAACTTTCTTGATTCTAGAACATGAAAACTCTGTAGAATTCGTGCTTGAATGGGGTTTGATTTGACACATTTATATTCTCCCCACGCACATATCCTACTATTATACAGAGACATATAGAAAGCAGCTGTAGCCAGTGTCATCAGATATCAAAACAGAGGTCTTAAGAACTCAAGTCCAGAATTTGTTTCCATTCATATCTCCTCAAATCAGCATCATCTCCACCAGTGATTCAGTGGCAGGAGGTCAGTCATCATTAATGCAGCATTGCTTCTGTTCTGAGTCTTAAATAATGTATTGGAAATATCAAATATTGTACAAATGTGTGTAACTGAGAGCAAGAGGAAAGGATAAGAGCTAGACACTGCTGTTAATCATGAGATGATTCCTTATAACTTAGGCTATCTGAATTATCTCGCAACTTACCTCTAGTTTTCTGATTGTTTGCCAAGTGTGGCACTTTGTTGGTATTTTATACTGCTTTAAGATATGCTTCTTAAGAAGTGACATCAGTATGACTAAATGAAGATTCAGGAGGTCAAAAGCACCTGTGATAAAACTTCTTTTCATCTCAGAGGCTTTTAGAGCTAGTAGCCATGGTTGATCTTGTGTCTAGTATGTACCTTTGGATTTAAGCTTCAGTGGTAACTACCATCAACTTGCTGTATTTTTGAATCCTCTTTTTGCCCCCGGTCAGTGATGTCAAAGTGGATGGGGTCTTCTTTAAGCCACATACAAGTTACAAATCTGATACTGGCTTTGCAAGGGACTTATCAGTGTGTAATCCAGGCTTCTGAACTGCTGTCTACTGTGCTTTTTTGCTTTGACTACCTCTGTTTATGATTAACCATCTGTATGAACAATTAGGCACTGATATTACAAGGTATATTTAATTTCTTCCAGGCTCATTCTCACGGTTACTGTCAAGTGCATGCATGAATGCATGTTTGCACAGCATTTCTGACACGGTTAAAAAAATACCCGTCCCCAAACCACTTCTCCAAACAAAAATTCCCTCATGCAAGCACTTGTAAAAAGAGAGTGGAGGCTGCCATTTGTTCTATCCAAATATATTTGCAGTTCTTAATTAAAAATAAAACAAACAAAAAGTCTATACCAGAATTATTAAAGGCTGTTTCCAGCTTGTTAATCACAGTATAACGAAATAGAGACTTTGAAGGAATGACACGTACACATTTTCGTACAACATGCATCTGAGTGATGCTTTAAACAAGTGGTTGTTTATGGAAATATTTTCTCTATTTTGTAAATATATTTAGTTTAAGTAATTGACATGGTGACTGTTTTTATTTTAGTCACTTCTTTAAGAGAGTCAGGTTTTTTCCACACAAAGCAAAAGACAGAAGAAGCATTTTATGTTTGAAAACATGCAAGTGAAGAAATGACAGGGAATTCATGGCTGAGTGGTAGCAGCAGAGACAATAAATACTTCACTCACTTTTTGAAACATTGAGTTTAATGAGGCAGTAATTTTAAATGCTTGCTTTTATCTTTCAATATTCATTTAAAGATGTGCTCCTTTCGCTTACCACAAAATACCATCATCTTCTAGTAAATATATTTTGCAGCAATCTATGGAACAGAGCCTTTGTAGGCAGATATTTGCTACCACAAAAAAGCTTGGATATAATTTATGACAAGAGGTAATGGTGGAAGTTATAAATAGGAGAGGTGGGAACGTGACTGAGAAAAACAGTGTATGTTAGCACAGTGCAGCTTTGAGCACAACAAGGTTGTTTTTGTTGATATGTGTCAGGTTTTTAAGTAATAGCTTAAAAGAAAACATAAGGATAGGTACCTGCTAGAAGGCCTAGTTTTTATCCATTGGCAGTGTACCCTACATAATGTGGAGAAATAGATATACAGGAGAGATCTGACGAAGAAAAAGCTAATAATTCATAGGTATAGATATAAACTTTACTAGGTTTCTGATTCCTCTCATTCAGCCAAAGGAGCCTGGTGAGTGCCAAACTCTGTCACCAAGTGCTATTTATTCCGCTGTTCTTTAATGACCCCTTGGACACAGGCTATGCAAGGTCTGTAAGGCATGGGGAATGTCTCTGGTGGAGAAGCTCAGTTCTGGCCACCACCCTTCCCCTGCTATGCAGGATCATCTGCTCATGCATGGGACTTCAGAAAGGATGAGTGCTGGGGCAGAGGGGTATCTCTGAAACGAATATTTGAGTGGCTTCTTATGTAGACTGACTAAGCAGTGAAGGAAAGAAGATCTGGAAAAGAAGCTGGCCACAGGATGGATGAGTTACCTGGCAGAGACAGCCCAATGGCAAACCATCCTCTTTCTTTTGGGCACCTTGGTACTCTGCAAAAAAGCTCTAGGATGCTCTAGAAAGACTTGATACCACTAAGTCTGCAATACAAACCAAAGCAATGGATGATCAAGCAATGAGCTTCAAAGTGGACTGTTGACCCAAACTAAAATGATGCGCAGATACACTCTTAGAGATCCAGTGAAAAGTCTGACCTGCTTTACAGAGGATTTTACATGCATACAGGGAAACGTGAAGGAAATTGCAAGGCAGTTTTTGGTTAAATGAAGTCTTTCAGAAGGTCAAGTTTCTGTCTTAATCACAGTTTGATAATTTCATCAAGCAAATATTGCTGCTAAAGGAAACCGAACTGTGATACTGTGATATTAGATGGTGTAAGATAATACTGGAGTCTATGTACACTAGGTAGGAATATTGAGAGATGGTATTTAGATGACGTAAAAGGACAAAATTACTCCCTTGCTGTCTCCTAAGATAGAAGGCATATGAGACATTAATTATATCTGTACTCAACCAACCAAATGTTAGTTCACATATACTGCGGGCAAAAATGTTTTTTAAATGTTAAAATCTGTTACTAAATCATTATGATGTGCTCAGCAGAGCAGATACAACTATGAAAGACAATAGGCTAGTGCAAAAGAAACGGTTCAAAATACAGTTACAAATTTGATCTTCCATGGATGGTGCTTAATGGTAATGTCTTGTGACTTTTGGATCATGAAACAAGAATGAGTGATTGCATCATGCAAAATGCCAGGCACTAGAATGATAACCAAAACATTTTATGGAATTGCTACTTGGAGGTGGGTCCCTTGAGAGCAAACACTGATGCTGAATACCAATGAGCAGTACTGACACATGAAGGATGCCAGTACATTAATGTCAAAGTATCAGACTAGTCAACTGGCATTCTACCCTTTGATTATTTTAATGCTTCTAATAGATTCCTAGGGAAATGTATCGTCAAATATAGAGAAACTAAATCATGAAAAATAAAAGTTAGCTACAGATTAATTCTGTTAATAGAAGCTTAACAGTTCTATCTTGAAAATCTTACAATTGACTAGTTTTTCCAAAGCTTTTTAAGAGTTACCTGTTTCAGTTATATTTCAGCTTTGAATTATACTGCGTTTTGTTTGGTTTTAACATGTACTGTAACAGAGATCTGCAGCCTTACTTGGGCTTTCAAATTCACATTTTATATCTAATATTGCTTGTTACTAAACTGATGCAATTTTATATTTTATTTTTCTGTTAAAATTAGAAATAATTAGCCTGGTGTTAATGATTCAAAATGATTCAGTGCCTACACTTGCTTTGGTTTGAAGTTTGCGTGGTATTCTGGTTTTAGCCAAGATACCTAAAGAAATTAAGTATATATGATTTTTCTCTGACATTGTTTTCTGACTGACTTTTGAAGCAGCTGAATGCTTCAAATTTCAGCAGGCTGGATGCCTGAATTTCAGCAGGCTTTGGCAGTGGCCCATGGGTCTCAAAGGAACTAAATTTAAACCTCATGCAGTCGTTGTCTTTTAAGTCCTCAGATCATTGCTTGGATTCCCAACAGCAGCCATTTGGGCTTTTCAGTTCAGCAGCCAGTCAGTTCCCTAACAGCATCAACATATATTGTGTCTGGACAGCAGGCAGGATAAAGATGGGATATGGGAGAATTTGGGACATTATTGTGAGGCAACCTGCAGCAGCATTCAGGGCATTGCAATATTGCTGGGAGTATGGCACAGAGCTGCAGGGATTACAGCACAGGGAAGAGAGGTAACCCCTAAAGGAAAGAAGAGAAGGCAGAAGTGTTAAAATTTAAGTACAAGGTGCAAAGCTCTAGGAAAGCAATCCGGCATAAATGTGTTTCTTGTAGAGCTACTTGTTTATCTGTAAAGCTGGTCATCTGCATTCAAACACTGTGTTATCTGCAATGAGTATCGTTTATACTCTTTAATACAGATAATTTTTGGCATCTTGCTCAGAAAACAGGTTGTCTCTTTTATGTAATCTTCTCTGGTGGGTGGGTGCAGGGATCTCAGCTGCCTTTCCCAGCGCCTGCATTCATCCCTCTTTACAGTGATTCTCTAATGAAAGACATCTGTTGTGCAATGCCAGTCATCTACACATTGATAAATGCAGTTGAGAATATATTTTGGTGTTCAAAATTGTTTGGTATCCTTTGTTTGTATCTTCATCACACCAGTGTTTCAGGCTAACTCTCTACAAGTGGTGTGGGCAGAATCAGTAAGAAACATTTCAAGGTCAGGTACCACACTGCTTCTGCTAGGCATGTTATGTCACTTGCCTCATGTTCTTCATGATGTCTGTTTCATTTACTAAAAAAAATACTGGCTGTTCTATACACAGTCAGGATGGACCATTAGAAGTATTAGTTTTGTTAGTAATTTTATTTGTGTAAAGAAAATCTGAAAAATTATGCATGGAGAGGAATAGTTCAGTTGTTTATTAGGGAGTTGAATGAAATAGGACATGATAATGCTCAAAGCTCTTAAGCAGTGATTTCTACATTCAAAATAGCCCACATGTGTTCACTATTTTTACAGATTCAGCATATGAGGCAGAATGGTTAAGGGACCTCCATACACCCAGGCAGCTGCAATAACAGTTCAGGGGCCTGGGCATCACTTTTGAATTCTCTGGGCTTTTCAAATCCAATAATAAAATTGTCCTTATGCTCCCTCTCTTTCCCATCAAATAATGTCACTTCCAGAATAAATTTTGAAAGTGATGAAAACCTGGCATGATTAGGGAGATACTCAAACCCTGTAGTGTTTGCAAAGTGCTTTTTTGATTTGCAGATTGTTCTCGGGATCACATTTGTGGAAGTGTATGGGTGGAAACCAAATGCATCTTTGACATTTCTCTTATGTGTTGCTGTCAATCAAATGGCAAATTAAATTATTTTCTTCCTCTTAATAAAAAATAATTAAATCACTATTTGAAGCTTTCTTCTGGATCAAAAAAAAAAATAAATTAGAGGTTTATGTTAAAAATAAATACAATTCTACTATTTCTATAAGGAATTTTTGTCTCTGATTAAAATATTTTTAAAGCTCACTGCTCTTTTTAAAGCAGCAAAGACATATGACTTCTTCTTTTCCTTCCAAGGATTTCCTGCTGCAGATTTTCACTGTATTTCGGATACTAATACGACCAGAGATGTTTCCAAAAGACTGGACAGTGATGCGTTTGGTTGCAAACAAGTAAGGCTTTTTTCAATGTTGATAAAAAATACGGGTGGTATGCGAATATCATGGTATAAATAAAGTTATATGATGTATGTAATAAAAATTAAAATATCTTTTATAATGCTGGCTGCAGTTTCTTGTTTTTGAATTTAAGATTTAAAATCTCTGGACTTACTTTACATAACATATTCATAATATAAGCTGTATCCCTTTCTATTCTGAATTTCAGTAAGCACATATAACTGGAAACTCAGAAACGCTTTTACAGAATGAAGATGCTATGCATCAACAGCTTTGTTTTCCAAGTAGCAAATGACAAGTCTCAACAGAACTTCATTTAAAATCTGTTTGTTGAAATGCTGAGTTGGTAAAGATCTGTTTGCTCCCAAGAAGAAATTGTCTGCTGTGATATCATTAACAGTGTTGTGTGTTTGTCAATTTAGTACTTGTCAGAATAATCACAAATTAAAAATCACGAATCAGAAAATGAGGTACAGCACAGGCAAGAGGAACACAGGGCTCTAAGCACTGCCTGGTGTTACTTTGAGATGTAACCTGCCTCTCAACTATCCTTCCTTTGGTCAAGCCTTATTTTTAGAGAAACAATTTCCCAGCATTTCTGGGAAGTCATTGCAATGGGTCTGAAACTATTGAATTTTATCTCACCTGTGTCATCAGCTCTCCTTTTTTGTAGGCTTAGCTTTAGATCAGATTAGCCAGCTGAGCAGTCAACACAATTGTACAAACACCAATGTCGGCGTGCGGGGGGGGGGGGGGTGTGTGTGTTGGGCCTAGGAATCCAGAATTTAGGATTGACATAAACTTTCATGGTACATATTGCAGTGCCTGAAGGAAATTGTTTTTTACTCTGTGTTGTGCCTGCTGGCTCCAAGGAATTTAAATTCGTGGTGCTGTACAGAATACTAGTAAAAAGATTACTGTTACAATTAGATTTGGCAAAGTTGTGTTCATTATAGGTATTTGTTATACGTGTGTGTGGATATGGAAGCATCATAATATTTGTTCAAACTTTGTCATTTTTAATACCTCAGTGTTGCTAATCTTGCTAAGTTTAAATTCCAGAAAAGAAAAATTATTGTTAATAATCAAAAAATACATATGATCTTCATATGATCTTTTGTTCTGTGTATGATATTAAAGAAGATATGGCTGATACCAGCCTGCATCTGGTAATCATGCTGAAGAAATAAATTGAGAAACACAGGAAGGAGGGCAAAAACATTGGAACTTTGAGACTAAATATATAATCTAAGAAATTGTTATATATTCCAGAAACAGCTGGCTTAGCAGATGGCTTCGCAACAGCTGACATGTACAAAATTAAGATTTAGGAACAACCTTGGCATGTTTTTTTCAGGGTGGTTGTGTTCAAGATTATGATACTGAATTCTGCAAAAGGATATTTGCTTCCAGCAGTATTTCAGTTATCTTCACACATCTCCTTTTATTAATCCATGTCATGGCCAAATCGGCTAACTGAACCAGATGACACACAATTGCATAAGCACTACTGCCAACAAATGGGATATAAATACATTGTTACCAATTCAGTATTCAATAATTGCTTTACTAGGCATTCGTTCCTTTGTGGAGGAAATGCTGGTTTGCTGTGAAACAAGGTCTTGGCCAGGTGTACTTTAAAGTGTGGAGTGAACTGAAAACTCATCATTCCTATGTTATATGCCTGTGGCTTAGTTTCTGTGCCTTCATGAGGCAACAAGAAGGAAAATCCCCTTCTCTCCTTGGCTGCAGAGGACTAGTTTTTCCAAAGCTGTTTCTGAACAGGAGCTCCTTCCTTTAAGTTGTGACCTCTACTGCCATTGGAGTGACTGCCTTCCTTCTCTTCCTCAAGGTGTTCAAAAGCACATAGCCACAAAGTAGTAGCTTTGCTAGAATTGTCCCAACCCAAAATCTTGAAGTGTAAAAAGAAGAGCCTAGAGACAGGATGAGAAATTAGAGCACTGCTTGTACCACAGACAGAAGTGGCTGTGAGCCATTCTTCCTGAGCTTCATTTGATGAGCCAGAGCTTTTCAAATGACCTGAGACTCTTCAGGTTTGAAGGCAAACTTCTTCAGCACCTTTCTCCATTCATGTCTAAAAGGAAAAACTAGCAGGTCTAACCCGTCTTTTTAAGAGTATAATCAAGTAATCCATTAACAGACTAGATGCTTTTAAGATTTGGCTGAACATGGTGCTGGGACATGTAGTCAAGGTCATGCATTGCCTAGAAAGATTAGACCAGATGATCCTTTAGGTCCCTTCCAACCTGGTATTCTATTTTCTAACTCCTGCTTCCCAGGAATAAAATTATAGTCATGTTTCCTGTGTCAGATGGCCGCCTTCTCGCTGTCTGGGCTTCAGCCCAAGCAGCAGTAGCTTATAAGGCAAGTGTGTGTCTTGGGAGCTTCACCCATCACTGCAGTCACATCACCAGCAGCACTGTCTTTTCTCTTTCCTGGCTCTAGAGTGATATAAAAACTCAAACTGTTTGGTATTTACAGTATTTAGCCTGGGGAAGAAATGAGTCCCTAGCAAGGTCAGGTAATAAGCTTTTCCTGAGAGGGGGGAAAAATATTTTGTTTGTCTTATTTATATATGCAGAACTTCAATTACCTGAAAGATTTTTAATTCTTAAAAGTGCCATAATTCTTTCAAAATATAGTATTTATATAGAAATATTGCTGCCTTCTGGCTTCTGGATTTTTTTCTTTCTTGTTGCAATGTTTTCAGTAAGCATGTAACGTCTAATATTTGGATGCTGTCTGGGATTAAAAAACCAGAGAAGATACTATGAGGTCAAGAAGACAAATCTGTAACTATCCAGAAATTAACATACTTCACGATGCCGCATGTGTGATCTGTAATTCTGAATGTTGGGTGCACAAATGAAACTTACGGCAAGCATTATAAAACTACCAAGTGACTTCCACAGTTTGGGACATAAAGTAACATTTTAAAAGACATACTTAGCACTAAAGCAGAGAAATAGATCTTTTTTGAATTGTGTTCTGTAATGGAAGTAGAAGAACATGCAAAAAAAGTCCTTAATGTTTATTAGCTTCTAGCAGTCAAGTAATGAGACAGAAATTCACTCTGCTTAAAAATGCATAACCTTGTAATAGCTGTAGTGAGCTAATCAGCAAAGCAAAATAATTATTTATGGTTATCTAATACTTCTAACATGGTTGTTACTACTGAGTGACAAAAATATCTTTTTATATATGCTATGGAAAATGCGATTTTAATTTATTTTCTTTCATTATAAGCATAGACTTGCTTTCTACATCAAGTAGGTATTAAGCTGGCTTACTGGCCCTCTAAGCAAACCTTATATTTGTAACATCAAATAAGCACCACATGATGTAGAAAAATGTCTGAATCAGTTGCCTTGTGCCAGAGAGGAATCCAAAATTCTATAATGAAAGGTGCCAGACTAAAATTGAAGCTTTTGGATATCACCTCCATAATGTCTCTCTCAACAAGAAATCACTGTGTAGTGGTCACTTACTTAAGTTGCCCTAAGGTTAGGAAAATAATCACTTATCTAATGCTTGACTGCCATCTTTTGAGGCGTTTAACAGACTCAGCTGAACTCTGGTTATATCATGTTTCATTAACAATTGAGGCGGCTGTTGGAGATCTGAGTAAGTTTCTATTACTTGCTGGGCAAAGGTTTGATATTTATAACAGACTTTAGCTATGTACTGTGGAACAGTGAACTAATTTTCCACTGCTTTCAATATGCAAGAAGATTTAGTTTTTAAGAACTCTGTATGATTAACTAAGTATATCCTAACTGCATTTTGTTGAATGTTAGAAATGCTAGATCATCCAATTCTCTATTTGAATTTTATAAGCATACAAAAATGGGTGTATGGGTGTATGAATTTATTTATAGTAAAATAATTGGTCCGTAAAGTAAGATTTGCTATCATGTGGTTTTTATACTAAAATTCCAAATGTATCTTCTGAGAGCTCAATATAGTGACTTTCAACAGAGAGCTCTTTTGGTTATCTGATGACCGAAAGACATTATTATTATTATTTCTTAAAAAGCAGCTCAAACAGAATACACAGTAAAGGAAGACATCAAATTAGCATTAGTTTCATCATTATGACTGCTTTGAAGAATCCTGTTACCTCCCATGGTGTGGGAGTCTGAGACTCCTACAATGAACAAAAATTCTTGCTTTTATGTAATACACAGTGTTGCTAATGCTCTTGCTTTTATGTAATACAAAATGCTTCTGACAACTGAACCTGACCTTCACTCTCTCACAAAAAGTGTATCTATACATAGGTTTGCCTGTATGAATAAGTTTATGTGTATATAACAATAGATATATGTACAAGAGGCTAATAAAAGGTGGAACCAAGGACAGGTGGCCTGGGAAGAATACAGGGATGTTGTCTAGGAAGCTATGGACCAGGTTTGCTAAGGCCCAGTTAGAACTGAACTTGGCTAGGGATGTGAAAGATAACAGGAAGGGATTCTATGGGTACATTGCAAATAAAAGACCGACTAGGGACAACGTGGGCCCTCTCCGCAAGCTATCAGGAGAACTGGCTACCCTGGGTTTGAAGAAGGCTGAGGTTCTTAATGACTTCTTTTCCTCAGTCTTCCCTGGCAAATGCTTCAACCACACCACCCAAGTCTTGGAAGGCAGACACAGGAACTGTGAGAATGAAAACCTTAGGCCCACTGTAGGAGAGGATCTGGTTTGAGACCACCTTAAGAACCTGAACGAACACAAGTCCATGGGACCCGATGAAATCCATCCGCAGGTCCTGAAGGAGCTGGCGAATGAAGTTGCTAAGCCTCTGACCATCATATTTGAAAAATCATGGCAGTCAGGGGAAGTTCCCGACAACTGGAAAAAGGGAAATATAACCCCCATTTTCAAGAAGGGGAAAATGGATGACCCAGGGAATGACAGAGCAGTCAGTCTCACCTCTGTGCCTGGCAAAATCTTGGAGCAGATTCTCCTGGAAGACATGCTAAGGCACATGAAAAAGAGCAAGGTGCTTGGTGACAGCCAGCATGGCTTCACTAAGGGGAAATCCTGCCTGACCCATTTGGTGGCCTTTTATGGTGGGGCTACGGAACTGATGGACAGGGGCAGAGCAGTTGATGTCATCTACCTGGACTTGTGCAAAGCGTTTGACACTGTCCTGCACAACATCCTTGTCTCTAAACTGGAGAGACATGAATTTGATAGGTGGACCACTTGGTAGATAAAGAATTGGCTGGATGGTCGCACGCAAAGTGTTGTGGTCAATGGCTCAATGTCCAGCTGGAGACCAGTAACGAGTGGTGTCCCTCAAGGATCAGTGTTGGGACCATGTCAGCGACATGGACAGTGGGATTGAGTGCGCCCTCAGCAAGTTTGCCATTGACACCAAACTCTGTAGTTCAGTTGATACACTGGAGGGAAGGGATGCCATCCAGAGGGACCTCGACACGCTTGTGAGGTGGGCTGATGCCAATCTCATGAAGTTTAACCATGCCAAGTGCAAGGTCCTACACCTGGGTCGCAGCAATCTCAGGCACGGCTACAGGTTGGGCAGAGAAGAGATTCAGAGCAGCCCTGAGGAGAAGGGCTTGGGGGTGTTGGTCGATGAGAAACTGAACATGAGCTGGCTTCAGTGTGCGCTCACAGCCCAGAAAGCCAACTGTATCCTGGGCTGCATCAAGAGGAGCGTGACCAGCAGGTCGAAGGAGGTGATCCTGCCCCTCTCCTCTGCTCTCGTGAGACCTCACTTGGAGTATTGTGTGCAGTTCTGGTGTCCTCAACATAAAAAGGACATGGAACTGTTGGAACAAGTCCAGAGGAGGTCACGAGGATGATCAGGGGACTGGAGCCCCTCCTGTATGAAGACAGGCTGAGAAAGTTGGGGCTGTTCAGCCTGGAGAAGAGAAGGCTGTGTGGAGACCTCATAGCAGCCTTCCAGTATCTGAAGGGGGCCTACAAGGATGCTGGGGATGGACTCTTCATCAGAGACTGTAGTGACAGGACAAGGGGTAATGGATTAAAACTTAACAGGGGAAGTTCAGATTGGATCTAAGGAAGAAATTCTTTACTGAGAGGGTGGTGAGGCACTGGAATGGGTTGCCTGGGGAAGTTGTGAATGCTCCATCCTGGCAGTGCTCAAAGCCAGGTTGGACATAGCCTTGGGTGGCATGGTCTAGTGTGAGGTGTCCCTGCCCATGGCAGGGGGGTTGGAACTAGATGATCTTAAGGTCCTTTCTAATCCTAAACATTCTATGATTCTATGATATATGTGACTCTAGGTGCATTTCATTTATGAAATATTAAAGAATCTCTTTTTCTGTTCAAACATATCTGTGCTAAGGAAGATTTCACTCTGCAGAGGTTGAAATGAGAATGTTATATATTTGTCCCATATCAGAATGGAAAAAGAAAGCTTTCATTTTCTACCATTGGCTGCCCAGACAAAAAACAGGTTGTCAGAGAGCAGGCTAGGCAGCAGACCAATCGTGGAGCTGCTGTTGTGGAGTTGTGGAGCATGGGAGCAGCTTTGGACTGTTCAAATAGATTATTGCACAAAACTTTGCTCTGAAAATGTGATGGAAAAGCCACTCTGCAAACAAGCGCCTTGTGTTAGCAATCTTGTATGAGCCCACATAGTAGCTGAAAGGAGAGGGTTTTCTCCTGTAATAGTCAGTAGTTCTGAACAAATTTGTGGCAGGTGGTAAGAGGAATGAAATCAAGTGTTTTCACAAACTCAGTGTTTTCTAGTTTGATACTCAAATGGATTTCAAATAAGTGTTGTTGTTGTTTTGAAATTGTTGGCTGGGAAGGAATTTGGAATGTGAGTATTATACCAGATCAGACAGCTGTCCATCTGTCCTCTGGCTGCTGTCTGCTTCATGTATTTTTACTTTTCTTTTTATGGAACCTACATTGCTTGTAGGAAAAGTGGAAAGAGAACTGCTAATCTTAGTTATGTTTTCTATACCTGATTTTAGTACGTTGTAGGTTCAGAATAATGGGTTGTAGGTCAAAACCGATGGTTTCATCTTTCTATCTTTAGTCTTATGTTTTGAGAGGTTTTATCTACAACGTACACATTCTCTACATTCACTACAGACCTATCCGTAGTGATTATCAACTAATCCATGTCATATCTTTGACTTACCAAATAAATCAAACCTGAGTTATGTTGCCTATAGCAAGAAATACATGCATTGCAATTATTCTGTTATCTCAGGAACATTCTAGAAAATATATTCTAAAACTTGCATTTTAAGTTTTCTACTCTAATCAACTTCTTGTAAGAACTGAAGCAGGTATTTCTCTTCATTTTCACCTGCCATGGAAGGAATGTGGCAAGAAAGGAATTGTCTCAGATATAAATAGAACTATGTAATGTAAACTTGGCAGTATGGTTGCAGTTCTTAAGCTTCTATGGAATTTTCTGTTGCATACAAATTTTCATGGATTTGTTACTTTGGACTTAGGTTGAAATTTTACATAGCAAAAGTTCTAATGATCTGACCTTTTTTATCAGAACATCTTCCTGAAATATGCAAACTGTTTCCATTTTGTGAAACACATGGGCTGTAAATTAAGTCATGCACAATAACAAGAATGACAGTACTCTCTTCTTATCCATGCCTTGATTCTTAGCTTTGCTTATATTACAGTTTGTTAACATTTTACTCTGCCTTCCTTGCTGCAACAAGGAGTGCTGTACATACACTGTGCCTGTTGGTGGAAAAGTGGACTAAACCATACAGATGAGTGCTAAACATGAGCCACTGCTTGGATAGGAAAGCTACAATGTAGTTGTTGTGAAAAAAATGTATGAAAATTACATTTGAGCAATGGAATTAGGAATGAATGACACTTGAGACCCAGGTAGTGTTCTAGAAGCAGTCTCAGGCTTGGCTGTTACAGGTGTTCAGACACATCAAACCAGAAGGTAAAGTGTGGCAGGGACAGTCATTTTAAAAGTAAAAAAATGGAAGCAAGTATTTGAACTAGTAATGTGCTAAATAATACATAGCCATTTTGTATTTATAAACTTGAAATCTGTCAAACATGCTGGAAGAATAATGCAGTTTATCTCCTGGGTGGGTTGGTTAACGTTTAATTCTTCAGTGTTGTGAAGATGAAACATATTACATATCTTTAATATATATATAATGGCAGTTATTAAATAGAAAACATTTTGCCTTGAATGAAAAATGGTAAAAAAATGAAATTCAAAGTATGGAGGAGCTAAGAAATTTAGCACTGTAACAGCATACAGGTCAAGAGCCATGCTCAAAGAAATATTAGATGTGTCAATAGTAGATAGATGGTAATGATATGAAATGTATAGAAATAAGCTTTTCCTCAGAAGATCGTTATACATTTGATTGTTGTAAAATATATGAGTGTAACAGCAAAAAGATCATGCTATATTTGTCTGATTTTCTCCCCTGTAAGCTTTCAAAAGTAATTTTTGGTTTAACTAAATCTGGTGATAGTCACGAAGTGCACTAAGCAGAGGTTAGCTTGGGGATTGAATCACTGACATGAATTGTATTTGAATAATCTCTAAGGATGTTCTGTTTCAGTAGATTACCAAACTTGATTGATACAATGAACAAGGGTGTCAATGACCTCTGATGACAACCACTGTGAAAAATTTGGGGTTGTATATATTTATCTAAGGTAGATTAATATAATTGAGACAGGTGTCAATGTAGGGCAAGGCATGACCGTTTGTAGCATACAGAATAGAGATCTTTAGAAGTAGGTCTTTCTTGCAGTTTTGCATTTATCTGTTGTCATTAAAAAGGCACTTTGTCCATAGGGCTGTCAATATTGTCAATATTGGAATTATTAGATATTTTATATTTATAATCTATATGCACATACTTTTCAGTACCAGGAAAGCTGAAAGTAAATTGCCCAACTGTATATACCAGTGCTAGAAGGACAAAGTGTATCTTAAATCTCATATCAGCAGTACTTGCAGCACAAAATTTATGATTTTTCTTCTTGAGCAGTTATATTCTATACAGAACATCTGTTTTCAGCACACATTCTTGCATCACACACATTTGTTTTTCTTTCTTAATCTGCATGTTTTCTCTCAATAGGTGCTGTTAGTGGTCAGATATTTGTATACATTTAAAATGTAGTATTTAATGCCACCCTACATGCTACATATATTTCTTCACTGGAAAATTGTCTGTCTCTGAGTATTAAATATGAATTTTTACTTAATGAAAACTCTTGTGTTTTTTATTCTTTTCTTCCCAGTGTGATCATTACTACAGTATTGTACCTTTCGGATGCCCTTCGTAAAAACTTCTTAAATGAAAACTTTGATTACAAGGTACAGTAAATGTGTCTAACATGAGATAGATGAGGTAGCTGCTACATCATCATGTGGGTTGATGGTTTATTATTAAACTTAGCTCCAGCATCTAAACAGCTACAACATATCCTAAATCAGCAATTTCAAGTGGTCAGAGATAAATTTTTTTCCTAAATGCAGGACTGACTTAAAAGTCTTAAAAAAAGCTATGGGTTGTTTTTTGGTTTGGTGGGGGTTTTTTGGTTTTTTTTTTTGGTTTTTTTTTTTTTTTCCCAATTTGTTTTTGTTTTCCATTTTGTTATTTCAGGTTCTTTGTTAGACTACTTATTCAGGATTTTTGCATAGCTATTTTTTTGGATTGTAGAAACTAATTTTCTTATTTGTCTGTTATTACAGTGTTATCACAGAAAGGAAAATTATTCCATTTTTAATCAATGCAAATTTATCAAAAATACAGATTTGCATTTCTGTAATTTCTCTCAAGACCAATTAACATGCTGCATAATTAAAATTAGAACATTATGACACTGCATGGTGAATGTAGTTAAAGATGTTAGAGAGTACCTCATATAACGAGATATGGCACCTATGATAAACTGTGAAATACAGAATGATGCATCTAGGATTCAGATGAGAAGACCTACGAATACATCTTAAAAGACCCATTCCCATGGAAACATGAATGAATATTCTGCCCAACCAAAAGACATTAGTCTAATTGCTTCTTCATAAAACGTGCAGAGCTTCCTTCTTAGAGAAGACAGCAAGCTCCTATTGACTTCCAGCAGAGCTGTGGATGCTTCTATGAAAATCCAGACTCCTGTTGGAGAAATTGATGGGAATGCAGATTTATCTACTTGTCATAACTGGGCATGAGGAAGCCTATCCTTTATGAAGTTCCAGAAGTTCAGGGGCTAAAACCTAGTACTAGAATTGCTTGTAGACAAGGTGTCTATGTCCTTAAATTTGCTATCCTGCAGAACTGCAGTGTATGAAATAGGGCTTCTCATACACTTCTTTATCCCTCCTGCTATGAGGCATCTATATTGAGTTAAAATAATTAATATTAAATTATCTTTAAATTTCTCTTAAATCTTCTAAATAGAAGATTCAACACCTGATTCATTAAGCATGTGCACAAAACATCTGTAAATTTGCAATATGTAAACAAAACCTGGCTTTGTTTTTGCCAAGTGAAGCCTGCAGCGAGACTTGCAAAGAATGTTATAAAGTAGGACAGGCTGAAGAATGACAATTCTGTTATGTGATGACTTCTGAGGTGTCAGATTGTTTTGAGTTGTTTTTGTTTGGTTTGGATTTAAAGGCATTACTTTTTGTACTCGTCTTTAAAAATGCCCAAAATGTTTCAATGGTTTTAAGGTTTTCTGATTTGAAGGGATGAAAAAAATTATCTGGAACTCTCAAACTGTTACATTTAAGAGATGTAGAATATTTAAAACAGATGTATTTCTGATAAACGTTGCGGGGTTGGTGAAAAGTATATTTCAATGCAAGGGAATTTAGTCAAAAGTAGTTGAGTAACTCAATAGTTGAGACTGAAACAAGTGATGTGATTTGAAAATGTGCATCTTGAGTGGTCATAAAATGGTGGTACCGAGAAAATGAAATAACCAAATGCCATATGCTTATTGTAGATATGGGATTCCTACTTTTTTCTTGCTGTCATTTTTATAAATCAGTTATGTCTGCAACTGGAGATGTTCACACCTTCCAAGAAGAAAAAGGTTTTAGAAAAGTAAGTACTGCTGTCAGCTTCTAGAAATCTGTAATAGTTTAAACACTTTCCAAAATGCAAGACATGGGAAGTTGGAAGAAGGCCTACTGAAAATATAACAATAACAGTATTTCCACTGTCGATGAGGGCAGTTGGTATAGGTCTTCAGAGCTGATAGCCTTTATAGAAGTGCCCAAATTGGTTCAGATATTGGTACAAAAATATCCGTATGGTAGCAGTGGCAACACTAATTTCCAGTTCTTGCATGAGTTGATTCACACTGCTTCAGGTGTGTCTGCCAGGCATAGCAGTGTTGTCTGTATGAGTTAATTGTATTTCTTTAAGCTAGAGCAAAGCTATTTGTTCTCATATTACTGCAAAAAAAAAAAAAAAAAGCTTTTGCTTCACGGCTGTTACTGATGTATAGCATTGAGAAAGAACCAGTACTTTTGACAATATTGCAAATAAGCTTGTATTTAAGAATCTGGTTTTAGCTTGGTACCATGGAAAGAGCAAAAACTTGGAAGAAATCATCACTTGTAGAGTAGTTTGTTTGGACGTCAAATGAGACATTTCATTTAACAGTGTCACAGAATGATATATGAACTTGATTTTCTTAAATGATCTTTCACTGTTTTAATACATTGCAGATACGGTGACATGCGGGTAACAATGGGATGTGAAATCTTCAGCATGTGGCAAAATTTAGGTAAGTAATTAAACACATCATCAGAAGCTCATAAAATGCAAATCAGTGATTACTTCTTATCTATTTGTCGTGGTTTAAGCCCAGGCCGTAAATCAGAACCAAGCAGTCCACTTCCCCCCCACCTTTCTTCCCTCCGCTTCTGGAGGGACGGGGAGGAGAATCAAAAGAATGCAACTCCCACGGGTTGAGATAAGAACAGTTTAATAACTAAGGTATAACACAAATCACTGCTGCTACCACTAATAGTAATAATGATAAAGGAAATAACAAGGAAGAGAATACAACCGCTCACTGACCGGTACGTTGCCCCCACCCCGCCATGATCCAGCCCTTCCGGGAACTCTCAGTTTTACCTCCTGGGCATGACGTGCTGTGGTATGGAATACCTCTTTGGCTAGTTTGGGTCAGGTGTCCTGTCCCTGCTTCCCCCCACCTTCCCCTCCTCCCTGGCAGAGCATGAGACTCACAAAGTCCTTGGTCAGTCTAAACATCGGTGTTATCAGCTTTGTTCCCAGGCTGAAAGTCAAAAACACAGTGCTGCAGCAGCTACTAAGAAGAAGGAAAAATGACTGCTGCTGCTGAACCCAGGACACTGTTAAATAAACTTGCCAGTGATAGCATTGATAACTACATTCACATGAAATCTTGATTAAGGTTAGGAAAACCCTAAGCGTCTGTAGCTCCCTTCTTTATAGCAAAACTCAGCTTTCTGAGCCTTGATACAAACCTTTCTGAACCTTGATCTGATCTATCCCTGTTTCTTCAGAGAGAACTGAAAGAATGCCATCAGAGAAAATTAAAAAAGACATTACCGCTCTTGCTGAGCAGCATTATTATGCCTGGAAATATACTTATATTCACAATTTTAAATCTGTTGCCAGACAGTTTAAGGAACAGACATATATCTTAATTCTGAAGCTCTCTTGAGATACTGGATTTACATCAAATCTTCCCCTGAGTCCCAGTTGCGCTGAAATATAAAGGCATAAAAAAATCAGTGGCTGATGTATAAATGACACATTGGACAGCATGAGAAAAATATATGCTTGGATATAAAGTTATGAACATTTTTATAGTTATAAGCAATAACCGTGAAAACTGTTTGAAAGTATGTACATCAGAGAAATGGCAGTTAAAGGTTGTTTGGATAGAAAAATCAAAGCTGAGTAGAAGATTTGGACATTTGTCATCTTTGTATTTCAATTATTCAATAGTTCATTAAATGGCTCATTAAAGGTATAAATACCATTGGTGGTTACTGAGATACTGTCATCTCAATTCCATCTTTTCCCCAGCAAGATATGTAGTTGTAAAAAACTGATCTTTCTGATCAGCTTGTACTAGAAAGAGAAATGTTCAAAATAAGAAATACTTGCTTATGAATAGATTGTTAACATTTGTTGTGTGGCATATTTTACTTATTTACAGTATTTAGTATTGCTTACTCTCTCTAAGGCATCCCTGTAAATTATTTGGATACATGATAGGTATTTCTAAACTGGTATATCAAGGACTCACTCCTGCATGCTAGGATAAGACATTAGTGTGCATCATCTCCCCACTCATGTTTTTTTCTGCTGAATGGAAACCTGATACACAGGCAAGGAGGGAATCATGATGCCTTTAGAAGAGAAGAGTTTTGTGGGGTACAATATGGAGCTCGTCTGGTAATATGTCCAATTAAATACTGGATTCAGGATATTTCATGTAACCGGTATTATACTAGTCAGTATTTTAAGTCATAAGCCTTGATCCTTGTACAGTCACCTTGCTTTCATATGGATATGCATCCCAGGATGTTTTCAGCAAAGGGAATTCTGGTTTTCCTTTGTGCAGACACCAGAGTATCTAGCAGGGGTGACTGCCCACTGGAATATCCAGAGGTAGACTGGACTTAAATTGGAAAGCTTGGAAAGTCAGTGCACTAACTACAGAACTTAGTTTTCTGCTAAGTAGAATATGGTGAATTAATGGAAGATGTTTTAGCACTGATTTTAAAGCAGGTCGTTTTGAGAACAGCTGAGTCACATCTTCCCTTTCCTGCAGTAAAAACAGGTATTTCCATTTCTGTACTCATAAAACTAAAGACAGGTAAAAATCAAAGTACCTAACTCTTTTTGATGAGCACAGAATATCAGTCAGTTAACTCTTTTGTAAACACAAAAATGCAGAGCTTAGAAACCAACCCATGCCTGTGAAAAATAAGTGAAATGCCCAAAGAGTGCTTTGTCTCTCTTTGTTCTTCTGGAAGACTAACTTGGGATACAGATAACCATCACTCCTGAAATCGGTATTGCGTAATAAAATCGGATAAGTTACATTGGCCTTGTCTTGTATAGTCTGCAAGTTTTCACTTTTTTGGTCTTAAGAAGTAGCCCATGCTGTGATGGGCGTGAGATAAATCAGCATTTAGTGTGCTATTTTTTTAAATTCGTCAGATAGTATTTGGATCGCTTGAAGGCTCACAGGATACCCAATTCCCATTCAAGTTCGTGTTCATTTTCATTTTAGGGGAACACAAGCTTCACTTTATTCCAGCGTTGATTGGCCCCTTCCTGGAAGTGACCTTGATCCCTCAGCCAGACTTGAGAAATGTAATGATTCCCATTTTCCATGACATGATGGACTGGGAGCAAAGGCGAAGTGGCAACTTTAAACAGGTACTGTGTGTGAAGCTGGTTATAAAACAGGACTGAAATTCAAGCACTTCAGAGAGGACTTGTCCTGACCATTGGTGGCTCAGGGTGGAGAAGGTACCTGATGGAGAGGGATCACCACGGTTTTTCCTTTTTACTCTCTGCAGGGGTAGTAGGATTCTTCAATTAGTGCTATCGCTTTAGTAATGTAAGATGAGGGATAAAATCTGTGGCCTGCTGAAGTGAATAAACAAGACTTTAGTTACCTTCAAACAAGGCTGCTTTCACTGTGGTGATTTTTCATCTCTGCTTTACAGCAGTACAGACTACTGGTTAGGCAGGATTCATCTAACTTCCCTTCTGGCTAGTATGAAAAAAGATAAGATGGTCTTTCTGAGGAACATTCTTCTGTAAGGATCCAAGTATTCATGTTGCTCAGACACCTTCTTAAGGGGCTAGGAAGGAACGATCAAGTGTGCCATCTGCTTCTGCAGCTCCCACTCAGTTCTTTCAGACTGCCTCAAATCATTTCTTAGTACTCTCCTCCCTGCTGCTTCAAATGAAGGAAAGCAGAAGTATCTGAATTACTCCTAGGCAATCATAATGCTTAGGGTGGGAGCTGTGACTGAAACACAAAACAGACTATTAAGAACAGAAGAGTGCATGTGATGTAAGTAGGTAGCTTTCCACTATCAATACGTAAGGTTATTGTTAAAAATCACCATAGAAATGTTAACAAGGAGTGAGAAGGAAAAAATCCACTTGTTCTGCTTCTCTGTGTTTTCAGCTTCAGTTTAAATGGAAATTGTAATAGATTTATTTTCTAATAAAATATCTTGACAACAGCTTGCTTTCTTTTCTAGATTTGTGGTTGCTAATATATTACTGCTAAAAAGGAGGCTTAAAATATTAAGGCAGTGTAGCCTAACCTCTATATTTTTCATAATCGATACACTTAAAAAATATGTTGAGGGAGTCATTAGCTACCAGCTATGTACTGTAAGTTTCTTTGATAGCTAATACGTAAATCCAGCAAATTGGATTTCTAACCAAATGCACTGGCAGGTAAGGAAGGTTGGGAAAGTAAGTCTGAGCCCTTGAGTGTGCTGAACAGCGCAGGCATTTCTAAGAATTATTTTATGAAGGGAGGTGTGCAGGTCAGAAAAGATGATACTTTTATTGAAGTCTAAGAAAATGTCTTGTGCATACAGCCCTGCAGTGAGAATTCAGGCAATTTATTTGGGCTGTGTGCTTTTTGTCTGACTCCATAAATAGATAGCTGCCTTAGCAGCAGCAAACGCTACTCAGCCTGTAGTTTTAAAGTCACGTTGCCCAATTTAAATTAGCTCCCTCCCTCAAAAAAAAAAAAAAAAAAAGAAAAATACCCACCACCAAAAAAAGAAAACCCCACAAACCTGGGGAATGGCAACAGCTTCAAAGAGATGAAATGGCTTATCGTCAGATTTACATGATGGAGCAGTAATTCTAAGACAGGCATTTAGCAAAGTCACTTACATAAAAACAAATTGTCCCTCATTTTTCTCTAATCTCATCAAAGGAAAAAGAAGCTGTTTACACCACACTTATATGTTGCAGGTGGAAGCAAAACTGATTGACAAACTGGACAGCCTAATGTCGGAAGGTAAAGGTGACGAAACGTACCGAGAGCTCTTCAACAGTATGTGAGTAATATGTTTATCTTATACTAATTCCTTGAGTTTGGTTGCTTCTGTCAGATGCTAATGGCATTGTAGAGAAGTAATGCTTAAACCAGTTGTGAATCCTGCTCTTTTTTTTTTTCCTGAAAATCTGAGGAATAAAACATTTTATGGTGGTTTATGGCATCTGTAAAGCCTGTCTGTACTTCTTGCATACTGCTATAATTGGGAAAGACTAGATCTGTTATATCACAGAACATTCTCTTTCTCTACCTACTAATTTTAAGATCAGAAAAGCAAGAAATGTTTCGTAATTGCATAGAGGGTGCAGGTAGATCTCAAATGGAGCATTTTGAAAACAAGACATGAGAATTCAGCAAAAAGGTGTTTAATAAGTAATTTTCTATTTCCAGAAACTTGTACTCATCTGTGTAATGTCACTTGTTGATTTCTTGACTGATGTAAATAATTTTATTTATTCTGATACAATTGTTTCTTATAATTTTCTTTTATAAATTACTTCTTAAGCTTTTAGTATATTTTAATAAATGACATAGCACTGAGATCTAATACGAAAAGCTAATAATAAGGTTGCTCTTAAGTTATCCCATTGACTGAAATAAATGAATGTCACAGAGCACAGGTATAAAATAACTGAGCTCTGTCTTTGCTGTTCCTCAGAACTCAGTTCCACCCAAGTGAAAGATTCCACTTATTTTTGGTGTGTTTAGTATGAGATGAGTTGTTCCTCTTCAGGATTCCAAGCTGTGTATTCTTCAGTACTATTAGACACATGATATTTTTCTTATATGGCTTCTTAACTACTCCTTCTTCTTTAAGTATTAGTTTTAGCTCTCTTGTCTTTGCTTAAATAACAACATTCAGATCTCAGTATCTGTGAATAGCAAATGTATAATAATCTGTAATTGTATTGAGGTGAAAAAAAAAAAGAGTTCCTAAATGTTTATCATTTACAGAAGGAAATATGTGTAGAGAGATTAGGCAGAATATTATGGAAATGGATGAATAATGTCAAACAGCGCATTATGGTAAAGAAAAACTTGTAATTATTCATGCTATTTTTCATAATCTGAGTAAAGATAACAAAAGGCAAGATGAGTTCAATATTTTAGTAAAACAGTATTTTAACCTCAAAATTAAGTCATTAAGAGAAAAGCTGTCATTATAAAATGAAGTCTAAATGCATTCTCCTATGCAAAATACATCAGGATGTCTGTCACTGAAATAACTTAAAATTCTGTAAGAAAGCATAATGGTATGAAATACAGTTCTGATTTTTTTTGTGGTTTTGAGTTAGATTTAAACTGGGGGGTGTTAAACAAGATACAGTGGAAAATGGTGAGAGCCTTTTAGAAATCTAAATGCTGAAGACATAATCATAGTAATTTAAATTGCAAAATGTCTCACAGCATCAGTAAACTTGTTGTTTCTGTTCTGGTACAACAGAAGTTAAAACTAAACTCTCTGGGAAATTTTGGAGCAACTGCTCAAGTTCACTTCCAGTTTAAGAAAAATTAGTATTTATCACTAGTTTTATATCTGAGTTTGATTTGACTTCACACATTAACACCTCTCAAGAGGAAAGCTTGAAGAAGATACTAGTCTGAAATGGAGGATAACATAGTGTTCTAGGGTATATAAAGGAAAATTATTAAAATCAGATATACAGTCTAGGGAGCTGAATGCAAGGGACAGGGTCAAATTTCTTTTACCTTCTGCCATGGGTAATTTAAAATAAGCAATATTAGAGTGTCTTTAGACAGTAACAGTGACAGAGATGTGGTACGTACCCAAGGGCCATGAATCAGTAATATAACTTTACAGCAAACAGTGGTTTTGTAGTCTGTAATGAAACAAATGATATAATATTACCTGATCTTTCTGAAGATTCGGCATGGTTGGTTTTGATAGGTACAGTTGGGAGCCAAGGGGATGCACATTTCTGCTTTGGAGCCAGTCTAGTAACTGCAGTGGGTGTGACACTTTCAGGTTTTGTAATGCTTTTTATTTTGTCTGAATCAAAAAATGAATTTAAATCTCTTAACTCCCACATTAACTGCTTTTTTTTCTAGAGACAATCTGTTTTCAAGAAAAAATTATAAGCATCTCTGGACATACCTAAAATATTATGTGCTTAGAATTTACTGCTTATAATAGAATTATCTTTATCAAATGAAAAGACATAGTGAAAGTAGGGAGAAGATGACTGCTGTTTGTTTTGAATCAATGTCTTCCTAGGGACTTGGATGTGACCACTCAGTGATTAGCTCCTAATGTCATTTGAAGAGCTGCAAAGCATGGAGTAGTGAACATTTTGCTATCATGAAAAACTAGATGTTGTAATTGGTACCCAGTGTAATCATGGTATGAAAGGTGTCCTGATCTACATTTACACTCTAAGACTGCAGTTGAATTCCTAAGTTAATTAGCACAGGTAAAAGAATGATTTCACTTTATTAAACAGTTAGTGGTTAGATACAGAGATATACTCAAATAGCTTCTAAATCCGACAGCTGCTACCCATTTATTACTTCTGTAGCTGTATTCCAGTTTGGCCTAACGCAAGCCATTTCAGGTTTGCGGGTTAGGTAGCCATATTATTGAAGCATAAAACCTGTGCTAGTGAGGGGGCCTGAAGATGAGGCTTCTCTTGGAGGAAATTTGAGCTGATATTCAAGCTGAGCAGGCATTTAATATCAAGCTATGCCAATTTGTGGGCGATTTCTGTAGCCATGAAGCTACCATATGAAAAGCGATGGCTGCTACCCTCTCCCATGTCTTCAGTCTTCTTAATTTCTTCCCTCAATTGCATGACTGAATTCAGCACTGCCCAGTCCATTAGACACTGTCTACACCGGTCCCTTCTGAATATTTTTGTGGAGTTTGGGTATTATAAATATATCCTCGTTATAACCATGAGGAAGTTGAGGAATATATTTGAGTAACTCTCATTCTGAGTGTTTGTTCTGTGCACTGTGATGAAAGATGTATGGCAGAGAGGGGGAGGCATGCATCACAAGGCATGTCACAAAATTGTTCAACTGACAACATTGATGTCGATTTGAATAAGTACTTTGACTGTATCTACACAACCCATTTGTAGAGATTGTATGCTTATAATGAATGTGCCAGTACATTTATAAAGAACATGCATTAGTCAAATACAAATGAAACCCATCTGGTTTAAAAACGATGTCAGACTTCTGCTGTTTTTCTACAACAGGTAATTATTTTGATGAATTTAGGTTGAAATGTTCCTGTTTAACACAGGGTTGAAAGGCAGTAGAAAGGAAAAATCGGTACAGTGATCAGTGCTTAATAATGGAACAGGCTCTACTCTTACTTCTTCTTAGACACAAAAACTTGTATTGAAAGGAACATAGAAGTCTGAAAGTGAATTAAGTTAGCCTGTGTATTCTGCATGGAAAGCAGAGATGCCAGATTAGTGCTTTATCCTCTGGTTAGGGATGGCCTTGCCATCTGTCTCTGCTAGCAATTGACAGGTAGCCAGTCTCTGAATGTGAGGGAAATACTCTGCCTCCTAAAGAGAAGTGAGTCTAAGATCGATATAAGGGTGCAGAATGAAGATCAATGTTTCCTCCTTGCTTCCAGCAGAACACAGCTTCATTTAGGTTGAATTAGTTTGGAGAACTGCATTTGTGACATCCTCCTGTACGTAAGGAGCTGAACAGAGCTGGAGTGTATAGCTAGTGCAGTTGGCATGTAGGAGTTATTGGGTGCTGTTATATGTTTGGTAAAATTTGGATGTAGGAGTTTTATGGGACTGAACATGCTCAGTATAGATGAAGGTCAGTGGAGCTGACAGCTTGCCCACTGCAGACAGAAGGTTTGTAGATGCTATTAACAACTCTCTAAAAAGCTCTAAGCATATGGATGTGGCAATTTTCAGACACATCTAAGTAAACCATACCTGAGTTCATTTGCAAGTACACTGCTAAAATATCTCCATGGGCATGTCAGTCATCTGAGATCCTGCCCCAAAGCATAAAAGTAACACAGCTCTGTAGATAAATATTTCTTTGTTCATCCTCAGAGAGGAAATGTGGGAAATTCATGCCCAAATGATTACTATTTAATAAACTTTAGCAGTGAAAATCAAAGGCCTTTGACAGAAAGAAATATGGAGTGTAATTTTATTGACAGCTCCACTTACAACACCATTTTGAAATCTTTTCATTTCACTGTGTAATCAGCATTTACATTAGTGTAAGAACTCAACACAACAGTTTTTAATAAAGAATCTTATGCCAATTTAAGCTAATGGAATTTCTAATATGCATGACAGTATGCTCTCAGAAGGAAAAAATAAGTGAAGAGGGGAAATAATTTTATTAAAATCCCTTCTTTTTGCATTCTGAACGATTAGAGAGGAGAGGAGAAGAAAAGATCTATTCTATGATTCTAAGAAAATTCTTTGTTACAAAAGTTGAGGTCTCATTGAGAAGGCATACTGACTTGATAAATATTCTTTTCTAGGTACATCTTAAACTCCCCATTTTCTGATGTATCAGCATAAAATTAAGATATATATTTTATGGAAGAGTTCTGTTAATTCTTTGGGATATTAATATATTCTGAAAATTAGGTATCTGATATATTTTAACCTGATGCAGCTAATATAAAAATCATTTGTTTTGTCAATGCTTCCTGGACTAGAATTCCACTTTTTGGTCCTTATCCTAGGTAAGACAATGTTTGCAAATTGTGCTTCTTGGGAGGGTGTTTGTAAAAGAAAATCTAACTATTGAAGATGTTGCTAAGGTATTAAGGTACTGGTAAAAACAGAGTGGTTGTCATAGTGACAGTTAAAAATAAACAGTGAAATCGTTCTGGCTTCTCTTTTTTTTCCAGTTTACTGAAGAAAATTGAGCGGGAAACATGGAGGGAAAGTGGCGTTTCGTTAATTGCCACTGTGACTCGCCTCATGGAGAGGCTACTGGATTACAGGTGAGGGATTAATATGATTTATAAATACGGTTGTCATCTTTGAAGTATCAGAAGGCAAATATGGTGATCTTGTGGAAACAGTGACTACACGTGGACACATCAACTGTATGTGCTCAGGATCTCTGGCAGCAGCTGCTTAGTCAACAGGAAAATTAGACAAACAGGCTGAAAACCAACCAAGTAGCCTTCCCGTAGTATGAAAATCCAGTGATGTGCACAAGTTTTCTGTCAAGGAATATAGGAGCTTTTGCCAGTAGGTTAATGACTCAAGTCTGTCTGAAGGCACAGAGCTCAATGCTAATCACCTGACAGTTGTTTTACACAGTATGTAAAATTCTTATCACTATGTCAATCATGCTTAGTTGTCAGACGGCATAGCAAGTATGCATACAAAGATAGGATATCTGGGTGAGGAGCTCACATCTGACTGTACCACATGAACAAAGAGGAGAGAAATGAGAGACGTATGCTCTCTTTCAGGAGTAGGAATTTCCAAATTGGTTGTGAAGCCAATGAAGAAACTTCAGTTTTTAACATAGTCCTCCTTACCACCATCAGTTGTAGCATGTCCTAGAGCTTAAGTGTTAGCTTGTTTGCCCTGATTCCATAGGGACACATGGTGAGACCTGGCACTCCACTTGCTGTCGTCACTGGTAGTTTGAAAGGAAAGCTATTTCATCAACAGAGACTGAACTCTGAATTTCTCGAAACCTGACAGTGCTATTCTCCTTCAGGGAATTGTGAAACCCTTCAGGGGGTTGGATTAAAACCCCCAGGGCTCCCTATCTTTAGGAACAATTGTGTATACTGGTAGTTATGAAAGTATTGGGAGATAATTGTTTAGCTCACGTATGCAAGAATGTTTTAAAGTTACATTACATTTCTTCTAGTGACTGCATTGTGATGTCTGCCTGTTGTTTGTTTTACTCCAGCATGGTTATATATTCTTTTACCCTGTGTGATAATCAAGCTCTGCATGTTTGAGAGGATGAACTAATGCTGAAATTCCATAAACACTTTAGGTGTACACTGTCTCTGAAGAAAGCAAACTCATCCCTACTCTTTCCTCATTCACATCACTCTCTTCCTTGTGCTAACAGAAGCGCTTGCGCTGCATTGTGGTAGTCTGACTGATATGGGCTAAAAATAACCCAGCAAAAGATGCTGCCTAACCTCTATCTTTCCCTGAGGTTTATTCAAGCAGCAGTGCAGGATTGGGAATGAGTGCCTGAGAGCAGGAGGGGAGTGGGACTGCGTCTTCTGGCAGTCATGCTGGCTTCTGCTGGCATGATTTCAGCACAAGGTATGAAGAAACCAAATAATCTCCAGCTTTCAACCAGTGAATCAATGACAGAGCCAGAAAAGAAACATTGACTTCCTTGATAATTGAGTTATTCCATGTCCTAGAAAAGGAGGCATTAAATCCCTTACACACCTGGGTCAGCTGTTCATCCAACGGCATCGTGTCAGTCAGCTTGCTGAACCAAATATGGGGTGTGCTTCGCTAAGAGGATAAAAGTGATTCCTTTTGACTTTCATTACTTTCTGTTTTAGGGACTGCATGAAAATGGGAGAAGTGGACGGCAAAAAGATTGGCTGCACTGTTAGCCTTCTGGTTTGTATAATACTTTTCTCCCCCTTTAATTTTAGTTGGACATTTTCTAATGTACAGTCACACATTCGAATAGGAGATATCTTGCTTCTTGATGCAGTTTGAGTGGAAGTTAACAAAATAATACTAATCTTAAGATCACTGAAATTGGTACAGTGGGGAGTTAGTTTTACGTGACATATTACAGTTGGGCTTTAAGAGATCTCTAATACTGCTTTATTCAGTTTTCCCTCTCTTCCTACCAGATAAATTTCACCAAAGTATTATTTCCTGAGTTTAATCGGTCTCTAAATTCATAGAAATATGCCTTTCCTCCTCCAAACTCAAGAAAACTTACATGATTTCTACTGGTTTCTTTCTCCTCTTGTCATATTATCATCATTACAACAAACCAACAGTGCAAATTCATAGTATGAAAAAAGATTAAAATTTTGTTTGCAAGATTAATTTTGGTTTCAGGCTAGTTTCCACTGACAACTTTGTTGACTTCTGTTAACCTTGGAAAGTTTCCATTTTTATGGTGAATGTTTTGGAAAGTTATATTTTTAGCCAGGGGAAAAACAGAATAAGCTGACTTGTAATTCTGCATTTTTGACGTCAGTGAAACAATTTGGTGTCACTTCTAAGTGGCAGTTATACAAAAGAGAATAAAGGATTTCTTCAGTAGGAAAATGGTGCTCTAGAAATAGGGATGATGTTTACTATGTAACCATAGAGCAGCTGGGTTTCTATCAGAATATCTGGCATGATCTGAATTCTGTAAAGCACCTGGATTATTTTTATCCTATCCCCAAGGAGCTTTTAAACTACTGTTAGCAAATCATCCAAGATTTGCACAAAAACAAAATGCAAATATTTAAAAACCTCAAATGATCATAATACTTTTTAATTGGATTTTCATTGACTTGTAGAGGCTAAGGAACGTTTCATATACGAATAATTTTCAGACAAATTTTAATACTGTTTGCATGCCAGAGCAACAACGAATGCTAAATTTTGAGAAGGAAATTTCAATTGCAGAAAGAGCACACAAATTTTAAGACATTTGCTTGCACATATGATGGATGAACTGGTTGTCATCTCGAAAGATGTTTCATGCAACGAGTAATTAGAAGAATGTATGATGTTAAAATCATTTGAAGTCCAGAGGAGGAAGCAATATTTCATTTTTCACCACTACTTTGAAGGTATTCCGACTTCCAAAGATAAGAGGACTCGTTGGCATGAAAAGAGAATTTTTACATTGTTTTGCCATAGATGTATATGCATTTCTTCCAGAAAATAGAATTGTGCAAGTTAACCAAGTTAACAAATTAACTGGAATTGTGCTACATTATGAAATATGCAGAAGGGGTATGCACCAGCAACAGTACCTTAGATGAAAGGAAAAGGTAGGAACTTTTTTCCTACTCTCCCCACTCTCTGGATCATCTGAGGTAATTTCACATTAGTAATACTTGTTTGGAAAAGCTTGTTTAAGAGGTATCTAATGGAGTTAGTTCCTTATGTATAAAAATCACCTAACTCCAATTTGAAAGTTGAATTCCTAATGAAAGAACTTGGCCATCACAAAGCTATGCAAAAGCATTGAAAGTGTATTGAATAACTTTTGGTAACTCACTGAGGAGTTTTTCTCAGGCAACTCTGGTCCTCATTGGGGTTTGATATTTCATGAATATTTCAGGTTCTATTAATTTAAAACTGTCTTTTTAGAAAGAGAACGTTTCCTGTGATACCCTATGCTGGTATATGACATCATGTCATTGATGTAGAACATGTCCACATTGCCTGTTTGAATGTTACGTTCAAGTTGTTTTTTCTTAGGGAAAGCTAAGTCTAATTAACAAAGTCTACCTTTCACATCATGTCCCCTTTTGAAGACTACACCTGTTCTATTTTATATCTTGAAGTAGTTGAAAAATCACATGACACTTTTGTTAGCACTATGCATTTCCTCAGCTGTGACTTGGTTGCCTTGCTGTGGTATGCCTTACAAACCAGGTGGATGCTGGCAGAGCTTCAGAGAAGATTTTTATAGTTTAGACTTGTGTCAAGCACTGAAGCCTTTAGTCCTTAGGGGTAAGAGCCAAGAAGTCTAGTACTGCTGTTCAATGCCGTATTTTGTCTTAATCTTTATTCTTTATTGCTCGCAATTCTGTATTGTAGATTATGCCTTTTTATCAGACAGGTAAATATGAACATACAAACAGATATTTTCTAAAGAGAAGCATCTGTTCCTGGTCTACACCTTGTGAGACGAAAAGAGAAGTCTTAGAAAGGCAGATAGTGGCCTAAGGGCTGCACGTCATTACAGAGCTGTTGTTATAGCAGTCATTTTTTCAAGTCAGTTAAAAAAATACTTTCTCTATAAAGTTTTTACTTGTATATTTTCATAATGTTCCTTCCAACTTTCTCTTTGATAACTCAGTTTAGGAAACAGTGGCACAGAATAAGAATACTGTAAAATAGGGGGGAATTCTGGCCACTTGCTTAGAGTTCAAAATAGCAAGTGATTGGAATAATAGAACAGAAATCATTAATTGCTCATGAGGACCAGTGCTAGATTTTTCTGTCCTATAAATTTTCATTAAACAAAGCAGATTTTCCTGAACATTAAGTATGGCTAGCACGGGGACTGCATGTCCATAATGAGTATGGCAATAGAATCATAGAATCATAGAATCATAGGGTTGGAAAGGACCTTGAGATCATCTAGTTCCAACCCCCCTGCCATGGGCAGGGACACCCCACACTAAACCATGCCACCCAAGGCCTCATCCAACCTGGCCTTGAACACCGCCAAGGATGGAGCATTCACAACCTCCCTGGGCAACCCATTCCAGTGCCTCACCACCCTCTCAGTAAAGAATTTCTTCCTTATATCCAATCTAAACTTCCCCTGTTTAAGTTTGAACCCGTTACCCCTTGTCCTATCACTACAGTCCCTGATGAATAGTCCCTCCTCAGCATCCTTGTACTTGTGAACAGCGCTACAGGGTTGTGCTCTTCTCCCTGTAACTTTTCCATAGTTTGTTTTAGGGCTTGTAGATAAATAATGCATGGTTTGAACTAAGAGTTTTGATGTTGCATTCCATATTTTATTCATGTAACGACAAATAGCAATTATACATCCAGAAATCTTTGCACACTGCTAGAAATATTTCCTGGCTATCACTTTTGAGTGCAACATTATGTATTTAAATCATGCAATGAAATATTTATCCATCAGTTGCCAGTTACAGCATCAGTTACCAGTTCTTAGCATCAGTTACCAGTTCCCAGCATCAGTTAGGACTGAAGAAATCGTGTTTTTCATTTGGGATTATGTTGTTTACGGTACTGAGTAGTTCTTCTTAAAGTCAACAGAGTCATTCTGGAATTTTGCTATGACAGAAGGAAGAGCAGACATAGTAGGTAGTAAATTTTCATTTTTTTTAATATGAATACAAAAGTCAGAGTGCTGTTGATATTTTAAAATCAACATACAGCTTTGAGCAAGATGTTAAATGGCCTAAGTAAAGATGTATGGGTGTAGTTTTTGAACAGATTAGTATTTTTTAAGAAAGAACGACCAGATTTCAGTTCTGTCAGGTGTCAGGTTCTTCCTCTTATGTTCTATCAGAATTTAAATAAAAAGCCATTCAAAAGCATGTTGACTTATGTCCTGAAAATTTAACGTTGTGTTTACTATTTCTTACTGTATTACTGCAGTTGTGTAATGACTTTGTACATGTGAAGCTTTCAAATCTATGCATGTATTTCTAAAGCATTAAGTTTGAAGCCTTTTGTTTGCAGCCATTATCATATATTTACTAACTACTATGTCATTACAAAATTCAATTTTATTACAGAATTTTTACAAGACTGAACTGAACAAGGAAGAGATGTATATTCGCTATATTCATAAACTCTATGACCTACATCTGAAAGCACAAAACTTCACAGGTAATTGAGTACAAACTAGGAAAAGATACTTAGGACTTGTCTATCCTTTGCAGTCTTTCACAAACCTGTAAGCTGTATTCTCAGTCTGAACATACCAACCCAAGCAACAAGCTGAGTATCCTTTCCCGATTAAATCTCTCTCAAAATACAGCTTTTTTTCAGCCCCACAACTCTACTATTTGCTGTGCCATGTTGAATGTAAATGACTACTATTGATACGCACTAGCAATGAATGTGTGATACGGTCATTCTTCAGCCAATAGGAATAAAGTTTAAAGGAAGTTTTTGTAAGTCCATTTGATAGTATCTGAGTATATATAATTTTTGTAATGCTGCTGGTTAGCTATTTGGTGTGCTGTTTCAACATAGCCCTGTTTCAGCACCTCACTTTCAGGTTAAAAAAGGAAAGAAAGAAAGACCATTTCTTTCTGATTATCGCTTACTAATGATGAAACAGAGACCCTAAAACATGTAACAAAATAGCTCTTTGCTGACTTCTTTCTGAATCTTCATGTACCACATTTACAGTATTATTGTCCAGGATTTCTCAATGCAAATTTAGTGCCAGGTCAGGCCATTATCTTTTAAATTAAGAAGTTATTGTGCATGGTTGTTGTTTATACAACATAAAGCGCACTTCATTTGCACTGTATGCCATCAATAAATGCTGGAGAAGATAAAATCTCTCTCTCTTTAAATTAAACAGTCTTTGGTTGTCAAAATATTTAACTGATGTTATAATACCTCCATCTTTTCCCCAGTGTTTACAATTGCAGCTGCATATGTTTAGATTCTCTCCAGAATTTTTTCCTTCTTAAAAGTGGATTAGTTGGCTGGGGGGGGTCACTAGTAAACTGGCTACAGGTGCTTACTGCCACAGCAAATTTCCTTATGCTGCTATCTATAGAAATGATTCTTCACTTGGAATTTCTGCAGTCTGTTTGCAGTCCATGGGTTTAAAGGGTAAACTAGATAATAGGGCATATTAAGATGAGATTTTAATTTCCTCATGTGACCTGGCAGTAGTGAGTCACAAGAGAGTTTTGATTATCAAGCAATATCTTTGCCACAGCTGGCTTTTGTGCCAAACTGTTAATTTCCTGATTTTACATAACAAATCTTAGTAACTCTTTAAGCAATGTTGAGTTCCCTTTACACATTGGCTGATTAGCATGTGTTGAGTTTATCTTCAGCAGTGAAATGAACTGGATTTTTTTTTTTTAATTGTGTTGCCATCTGTTCTTATTTAAACAGTATTTTGCTCAAAAATTATTTCACAGGCTGTTGTATTTCCTGTGTATTTATTATTAAAATATGTGATTTTTGCATTCTTTACTGTGGTAGATTCCACTACTTTTGATTTTTGTTTGGGGTTTTTTTGCCATGAGAGATTTAAGGAAGGATTGTCTCACACCCATGGCAATGTGATATTGACAGTCTTTCCACTAGAAAACAGACAGGCAATCCATTGGTTGCCTTATTAATCTGTGACAACACACAGACCTTTTGTAGATCATCTGATCTAATGTACATGGGAGTAGGAAAAGAAGTTCAGTGCCTCAGCAGCATTCCTGCATGTTTCACCGTTGAGTTTACTGACTTTATAGTTTCATTAAAATAATTTTTCCTTCCTTTCATAGTATGATTTGCAGGCTGTGTCTAATAATCCTCTGTTAAAAAAACACAAGCCAAACCAAAACAAACTCAAAACAAAACAAAAAAACAATGTCCTTTATAATACAAAACATACTTTCAAATCTTTCTTTACACAGGATTCAGTTACAGCTACAAATATAACTACCTTGAGGCTGTAGCACATGAATGCACTGTTACTTTTTGTGTCCCCTCAATCACAAAAGAAATGTAATGAAATTGTCTTTGTATCTAACTGTCTTAGAAATGTTTAGATTTTTTTCTTTCCTGTATAAATTTATAAATTTCCTGTATAAATTTAATTTTCCACGATGTGCATCAACCCTGTTTATCTCTTCTTGCTGTTTTCCTGCGCAGCCAACTGATACAGACCTCTCCCAGAGGTACCAGTATGTTGTTTGTTATGCTGGCCACTTCCAAACGTGGGATGCTGGGTTGAGGGACCCATGTACATGTGATCCCTCAGGTCCCTCAGGCCTTTCATCCAGTATGGCCATTCTTATTTTAGAAACTTTCTATATACATTTATGATAACTGTAAAAAAAAAAAAAAATTGTGTGGCAGACAAAATCTGTTAAAACAAAGGACTTGCATGAAAAGTTAAAAAGGAAGGATCATAGTGAGTTATCTTGACATGTCCTTGTGCTTTGCTATCTTTTGCTTACAATTTTGAATGAGTTCAAATTAATGTTTTACATTGGTGTGTAAAAATGCTGCATATTTTGAATACCAAACTGTAGCTTGAAACTATAACAGAGGCTGTTACCAGTGAAGCAGCCTGAAAGCTGTGTGATGCCAGAATTAAGATTGTCTGCAACTTCAGCCAGTCTCCCTTGCAGCATCATTTTGCACCATACTTAGCATTCTTCAACACTGGCATTCAAAGCACACTCTCCAACAAGTATCTGCTGCAGTGATGGTTTTTCATCCACAGATTCTTAAGCTGGACACATAAGAGGAATAGTACTGTTAGAAAAAACTCTAGAGAGCTTGGTTTAAGGTGCCTGTGTTGTGGGAACTCGTATGGCAGAGGCAGAAGTAGGATATGGTTGTCTGAGGCAAATTTACCTTAGCATAAAAAGTACTTTAGTACTTCATGGTTATTTTTTGCCTTATGTAAAACCTATAAAACCCGCAATAAAATAAGTCCAGTAGGCAACTTCTTTCTCCAGTGCAGTACATCTCCAGAACATGACCCATCTTTGTACTGACTCACTCATGCAAAGTGGTCTTGTGAGTGCAAAAACAGACTGTGACACTAACTTGGAAAACAATAATGCTTATGCACAGTTAGACAAACTGAATTGTCATAACCAGTATTAATTCTGGTGTTTCATAGTTGGCCAAAGTTTGACTTTGCAATAGAGAGATTCACTTACTATTAGTTTTAGTGTGTTATTTCTGAGGAATTCTTTAAATCAAAATAAAAATCATAGTATTTTTTATATTCCCAGATAATTTCTACCAACCGTGACCTAAAGATTATTCCACAGTTCTCTGACCAGAGAGCAACAATAGGTTTGATTTGTTTCAAACCTAAAAAATAACTAAAATAAAGAAATGTGTCTGTGTGCCCTTCTAAATTACTTGTTAAGGCTCAGCTATGAGCAATTTATTTCTCTGTGGAGTCTATTAAGCACACATCTGCCTCTCCATTTCCCTCCCAGCCTTGTTCTCTTTTGGACTGTGTCCACAGTCCTATCTGTCTTCTTTACTCTTTCTTTACTGATGTTCTCATCCTCTGGTCCTTGTTCCCTCAGACACCAGAACCATAGGGCTAATCAGAAATTGTTTTCTTAATTTGCCTGTCCTCTTTGTATTGCCAGACTCCAGGGAAACTGTCCCAGTGACTCCACTTTAAATAGTGTGTGAAAATTGTAAGCTGAATTTATTATAGCTGTAGATAGTAACTGTCCAAAACCAGCACTACCATCCGTCTTACACTTGAAATAAATCAGTTACCTATTAAAAAGGTGCATCTCATCAGAAGTATTCATATTTCCGTGTTCTTTGTTTGGCTGGTTTATTTGGTTGGTGTTTCATAAGTACCATGCTATAATTTGTCTTGTAGAGGCTGCCTACACACTCCTGCTATACGATGAGCTGTTGGAGTGGTCTGATCGGCCACTGCGAGAGTTTCTCACCTACCCCATGCAAACAGAGTGGCAACGTAAAGAGTGTCTCCATCTGACCATCATTCAGAACTTCGATAGGGGAAAGGTAAAATAGCCCTATTTTACTGAGGGGGTCTGGAAAGGATAGTTTATTTATTTTAGGACGTTACTGCCAGGGTTGCAGTCTTTTCGCATATAGAGGGGAAGTGTTTGTCATTGCCTGATTAAGCAGTTACTTAGCGACACAGTAGGTTTCTCCTAATCCTGTGTTTGTATCCTAGAAATCCCACACGTACATGTGAGAATAATTTGCACTTGTGTAGCAATTTACTTTGAACTGTCAAAGTACTTTATAAAACATAGTATAATTTCTCTCCATTTTAAAGGTGGGGAAAATGAAAGAAGAAGAGAAAGCTGATGAAATTCACTTAGTGACCAAATGAGCAAAAAAACCAGATTATAAGTGTTATTTTTACACCTTCCAAATTATATTGTATCTTTTAGAATAGCAGTTGCAGAATCTCTAAAATGGAACAGGGTTTAGGGATCACAGTTCATTGTCATCATTGAGAATGCTTATTCTGAATTAAGCAAGGGTAATTACCCTGTAGTCTAAATTTTATATACACTTTGTGTGATGATTTGTCTTGCTAATAAACAAGCAGTCATTTGTCTTGCTGATAAGCAAGCATTGCAATTTTGTGTAGATGGTGTAATATCCATGTAAGCCTTGTAATCAAACTGATGTTGATCATTATTCATTTTTTTATCCGAACATTCTATAATCAGCTTATAGAGTTTAATTTGTATGGTGCAATAAATATATTCCGATCTACAAAAATTAAGGAGGATGTGTTAAGAATAGTTTTAAAATCTAAAAATCATACTGTTGAATGAACCTCAGATGCAGTATCAAAAAAGATGTCTATCACTCTTGCAATGATTTTTATTTTATGATAGTCATGTGAGAATAACTTATTAAGTAGGTCTCTAAATATATTCTTGATTCTTCAAAGAATTCATCAGTATTACTCTGCAGCTCTCAGTATGTCTAGTGAACAATATTCCAGGTATTTTCACTTACTGGAAAGTATGAGTTACTACAGAAAGAGCAGACTACTAATAAATCATGAATTGTCAAACACTTGCTTTGAAATTACTGAACATCTTCTACTTGCTTGCAGTGTTGGGAAAATGGCATTATCTTATGCAGGAAAATTGCAGAACAGTATGAGAGCTACTATGACTACAGAAACCTCAGCAAGATGAGGGTAATGTACCTGAGTACTTTTCATGAATCAGAGCTCCAAGAGCTTTGGAATTTGGGTTATAAAATATTACTTGGAAAATTAAATTTGCCATGGAATTGTGCTTATGTTTGGTTTGCAAACCTTTGGTTTTTAGCTTTTGTCTTTTTTTCTGCAATAAAGATTATAAAAAAGGAGTGTGAGCTTTTTTCATTAAATGGGAAAATAGATTATCTTGTAATGTTTGTACCTGTACAGCACCCCTTTTATGTGCATGATTATGAAGAAAAAATATATTACAAATTCACTTTCAGTGGTTTACTATGGTTTATCCAGGGAATGTTCTCCATGCATTTCTTCACTAGGAGCAGCAATGTATTTCTGCAGTTTTAACTGCAAAGGAACAGCTTGCAACAAGCAGCATGCACCTTTGCAATTATTTTTTTTTTTAATTGCTTAAAAATATGGTCTGTTTAATATCATATAGCCAGGACGAATCTTCCCTGGCACAGTCTTCCTGCTTTCTCTTTCATTTTTTCTTAGAGCACTAAGCATTGTTTCTTTCTTCATTCTTTCTGTATTTTAAAGATTATTCAGTCTTTGCCTTTCTTGTTTGCTTCTGATGGATTCAACTTTATATTACGGCTTCCTTTTTAAATTTTCTGTATGTGTAGGACTGACTGAAGTATACTTAATCCAGAGCTGCTTAACAGCATCATGCAAAATTCTCAACACAGAACCATGTAGCAGTATCCTTGTGATCTGCTTGTTCCATAGCAATCTAGATATTCCAGTGGCAGAATCCTAGAAGCAAAAGAAGACTATCATCATGTGATAAAATAATTAGTTAATGCATGTTTCATTAATTGTACTTAATGTGGTTTGTGTTTGAATTGTGAAATATCATTCTACTGCATCTGTGCCACCTATGTTAATCCAAAAATGGAGGTATGGGGATTTCTCATAGAAATATAATTTGGCAGCTATTGATATATAGACATTAAATAGCTGCCTGCATTACCTGAAATTGGTCTTATATTGTTGGTTAGTTTTTTTCCCACGGTATTAAAAACTTAAGAACAGAGAATGCTTTTCTGTAATATCATTAGAAAAAAAGAAGGCTTTGACATTAAAATCACTTTGTGTCAGTGTTTTGAGTGAAATAAATGCAAGATGTATTAATCAAAACTTATGTTAATTGCTATTGTGAGATTTTTAAAGGAACTCACATTTGGTGCTTAAATCATTGGAATCTGGTTTGATTTGGACACAACTCTTTTGAATATGGAAAATGGACTTTGCTGACTAAACTGACCCAGTAACTGCCATGTGCTTGAATGATTATCAGATCACTGGGTAATATGTTTCAAACTGCATTTCTATTACTTCCATTTTTCTTCAAAGATCTATGCAGGTTGTCATTAATCTAATATTTTACCCCTTTAACGTAGGAACTCTATATTTAAAAGCAGGTTTTTTAATTCTTGAGAATGTTCAGGTTGTTAATAGGTGTAATTATTTAATCTGATGCATTCATAGACTTCTGGATGTCCTTCTTGCTGCTCAGAGATGCACTGGGGTACCCCAGAGCAGTGTACCGAAATCCCCTCCCTTTAGCGATAGCATAAGTTAAAAATATGTTTTCAAAAAAGACTAATTGCATTTCTTATCAATCTCACCCAGATGATGGAAGCATCTTTGTATGATAAAATAATGGATCAACAGCGTTTGGAGCCTGAATTTTTCAGAGTTGGATTCTATGGGAAAAAGTTCCCATTCTTCTTGAGAGTAAGTCAATTGAAAATGAACAGAATGGAGTAATTCTGGAATTCATGCTGTCATTCATAATCACATTTTCTATATGAGAATTTGATCATACCATATACAAGTTCTTACCCTGTGAGAAAGAGGGAATTCTTTGCGGCTATTAATAAAATAACCTCATGTTTTCAGGGTTAAGAAAAGGTCCTGTCTAATGGAATAACTAATGCTAGTCTTCCAGAATCCCACATAAGCTTAATTACCATGTTTATGTTGTAAACCATGCACCTATACTATTCCATTGACCAACATATTCTTTCCATGGTAGTTTGTTCCCTTTAACCTGTTCGGTTTCTGCTGGCAGCTATTCAGAAAGTGCTCTCAGAAGAGGTATCCCTTGGCAGTGGGACAGTCAGTAATTTAGCATTTAAGTAATTACATTACCAAGTTCCATTTTTATTGAAATTACTTAGAAATTCAACATGCTGAGTTTCATTAATTATCAATGTACTAAAGCTGACAAGATACATTAAGCTACTCTTGAACATTAATCTTGGATCCTGAAGTGCCCTTGAAAATGTTAGTTGTCTTTATACTGTTCCCCTCTTCCACAGTCTGCAGTAGTTTAGCTGCATTGACTGTCACCTTGGAAAGAGAAGAGAATCCAGCCTATTCATGGAGCTGCTGCAACCATGATCCAAGCTCCTCTTCCTATGATAACACAAATAAGTGATGGAGAAACCTCCTCTGTGTGATGGAGGCCTAAAAACTCTGATTTTTCTTTGACTTTGTGGTGGGGGAAATGACAAATTCCAAATGGTAGATATAGCATGAAAATCATCTCTTTAAAGGTGGTACACAAAAGCAGTCTGATAGGTATGTAGTTTTTGATATTACCTAGTAGTCGTCTGAATGCAACATCTGTATAAACCAATTTAAAAATGTTAATTGGAAAGGATTTAATGCTTAGGTTACTAAACATCAGCTGATGAAGTAAAACTACTGCAAGAAGTTGCACAATAGTGCAGTACTTTGAGATCTGTAGGTCTTTCACTGCTTCTGCATCTGCCCAGGAAGTATTTATGCCTTTTTCAAGTTAAATATACATAGCACAGAGTTATGCTCACAGCACCAACAAGGAATACCTCAAAACTTAGAAAGTTTGATTTAAGTTTTTTCTGGCAAAGCAGTTTCTAATCTGGTTGTCTTTGCTATAGAATGAATAAAGTGTAAAGCTTCAGAATAAAGCTTTCACATTTTAACTTCTAGTTGCACAGTAATACTATTGCAGTTGATTTCTTTTAGCAATTCCCATGAAAGTCCAGGCTGTCAGAATTCAGTGCTTTATTTCTCTATTATTGACATAAGGACAACTCTTTTCTATCTAAACCTGCTCAAGAGGAATAAATTACAACTTTTTAAAATTTTCTAATATAGATTTTAAAATGAATTCATTTACCAGTGTTTTTAGAAAAAGGGTTAAGATATTTCCTTATTTTGAATGTGTGTGCAAGCAGAATCAAACTAAAAAGTGCTGTCCACAGCTCCAGGAATTCCTCAGCCACTATGGTCAGTGAGTAGTTCCAACAGGTACTCCAAATCCAGGCATCTCATGTTTAATGTAGGATGTGTGTTGTATCTGTATTTTTGTTGCATAGTCGCAAGAAAATAATGGTGCAGCTTCAATAGTGGGCATTTTTATTAAAGCTTTAAATATAACCATTCCAGACTTTGTAATAAAACGTACCTTTTATGGTAAAATTTCCTTCTTCTAAGTAACCTCTTTCTCAAGATTCCTTATTCTTATCCTTGCATTTTGTTTCTTCTATTTTCCTTCTTAAAATGATGTAAAAATTGCACAGGAAGTCCATATTGAAGAGTATGTGTTTGGATCTATCTAATGATACCCAATTGTTTTCATGTAACTTGCTCTTGTGTTTTGTTTTTCTCTTCTTCTGCTCAGAATAAGGAATTTGTTTGCCGAGGACATGACTATGAAAGGCTGGAGGCCTTCCAGCAGCGAATGTTGAATGAGTTCCCACATGCCATTGCTATGCAACATGCTAATCAGCCAGATGAGACCATTTTTCAGGCAGAAGCACAGTGTATCCACATAATCACAAACCTATATGCCGCAGTTACATATTTCATGCTTTTAAAAAATGTAGGTACACATATAGCCAATTCCAATAACAATGTGCCTCCACTGAAATAAATGGTAGGTGAGAATTCCCATGCAATTTGTCCCAGTCGCTATTATGTTTGGAATTCTTTTTGTATAATTGTTGGTTTTATTTAAAAATTCCTTGACGCATTATTAAAATTCTTACTTTAGCCAAAAATACTTGTAGAACTATCACCACTGTGATAATGGTATATCAGTTCAAGTTAGAGTAATTCACATTCTTGTAGTACAACATGTCACCATTGCATGGCATATTGTGTGTAAGAATATATTTAATTAAACCCTTTATTCCATGTACTATTCTGTAACTGTATTTCAAAAATAAATAGGAAGTTTCAACAAAACAGCACAAAGACATCCCAAATCATCAAAAAATATCCTAGGTTGCTTTCCCAAGCCATTAATAGTCATGATGCACACTTTTTAAAGAGTTTTTTTTCTGTCATGCTTCAGGGGTCAATATGCTTTGCTAATTTGAATGACGTGGGAATAGCCTTGACTCTTTACATACAGATTTGCAGATTTATGCAGTGACACCAATTCCAGAAAACCAGGAAGTCCTGCAGAGAGACGGTATTCCCAACAACATCAAGAGCTTTTACAAAGTAAATCACATCTGGAGATTCCGATACGACAGGCCATTTCACAAAGGGACCAAGGACAAGGAAAATGAATTCAAGGTAAGGTGCCATGTGCTCTCCCAAGCTACTGGACCTTTGGATTTCTTTGTGACATCAACAATAGTTGTGCTATTCAACCATGTGTAGTATAACAAATTCTCTAGAGGAGACAGTAGCTCAGGTTTGACTATTTCACTTCTCATTTTAATTAAAATAATGTGAAAAACATATGGTAGATTAGAAGGTCTTGTTGTATATGGAAATAGGATAGAAAAATTACCCATTTGTTTTTCCATCAGTGGTATATAGAAGGCAGAACTGGAGACAGCAGAGTAGCTTCCAGAGAAATTTATAAGGCAAATGGGAAAACACTGTTAAGTAGATAATCTGGGGTATGAAAGGATTGCTAAAAGTTTTCTTTCTCTAAAGCAAGGGAGAGACAGTTTTGATGAATTGCAACATAATGTTCTGTTCCTATTAAGACAAAAAACTACCTATGAACTTAGAGATTATCTCAGAGAAGAACAGTAGTTCCTCCCGTAATACGTAAATGACTTCTGTTCCTCCTAATAAAAATGTCACACTGAAAATTCATCTTACATTCTTCAGGTGTAATTTTATTTCTGACCCAACAGAAACACATCCTGGTGCAGAATATAGTCTAGTATTCAGACACAGAGAGAGAATTATGCTGTAGTAATTTTGTTACAAAGTTAGAGGAAAGAACTGTGAGGATAATAAATCAGCTAAATTAAGTCATTGTTGTCCTCTAATAAAAGCTTAGGGCTTAATTTTAATTGTACAGCTTATATTTTGTGTAAGCACTATCCTATACGTTTATTTGTCATTTTACAAACCTCTTGCATAAAGTGTTTAACAGTAGTATATTCAAGTATCCCATCAGCTGTGCATTGCAGAATCTCAAGTAAGACTTCATAGAGGAGAGCTGGTCACTTTGTAATCTGTAAATTGTTCTTCTCCTGAACTCTTCCTCTTCTCAGATGTTAGTGTACCTCAGAGAGAAAATGTTAAAATGCTAATTTAGTTGTGAGTGACCTTTGGACATTAGAGGACCACATATAGCATAGAATAATACCATGTTTAAGAGCAAAGAATCAGCAGAAATTACTGCTTAGTAGTAGAAAGGAGAAAAGTGAATGTCATAGGTTTCTGGGATAGACATTTCAGTAGAAAATTGGACGTTAATACTTTTTGTTTAATGTATACTGTTATTTAAATGAAGGTATTCATAACGAAAAGTGGGAATGATTAAGAAAAACATAGAGGCAAATTATGGAAAAAACCTGATTTTGTATATTGTAGAGTCTATGGGTGGAGAGAACCACACTGATCTTGGTGCAGAGTTTACCTGGAATATCTCGTTGGTTTGAAGTGGAAAAACGTGAAGTAGTGAGTATAAGATCGTTGGCAATACATATTATGGATTGGTTTACTTCCTTAATCATGCCATTTGATGAACTACTTTAAGATTTGTTACCCATATCTTATTTCTTTGAGAAAAAATTTCTAGCTGGCTACAACAAAATTATTTACAAAGTATTTTGAGTTGTCTGGTTTCTCTTATCTTGAAAACTATTATTAAGAACCACACTTATGATTCATTTAAACAGCTGAGGAAAAAAGTTGAGAACAATAATGGGCAAAAGCAACTTCTAATGTCAAAACACTTACTTTCTTAAAACTCAGCCTGATGTAACATCTAATACTTAGAATATCTATAGCTTAACATATCTTTCCATATTCTTAAAAAGTAAGCATTCTCCAAGTTCCTGTACCATAATAAATGCCATGTGCCTGCCTAGAACTCTGTTGAAGTCTCCAGTTCTCAGCATGGGAAGGGAAGCACGCCTACGCAGAACCTGTAGGAATAGGGTCTTATGTAGCAATCTGTTACCAACACATTGAAATTTCTTCTTCTTTCTTGTTATTATATTTCTTAGAAAATCCTCAGATACATTTCAGATGTATTTGGAGGAGTGCTCCCCCTATAACAATCTCTAAATGGTCATTTGTTGAGTAGAGGAGTATAACAGCTGTAACTATTTTCCTTCCTGTCAAAGCCAGTCTTAAAATAGTCACATTAAATAAAAGGATGCAATTGTACAACTATTGTGTTTTTCTTTTAAAATGGGAACTAAATGCCATTTGTTCACCATCCTGGTAATCTCCTGTAGAAAACCAAAAATGAAATTTAATTATAATCAAAAAATCATGTGACATGGGAAATTTTGTTAGTTGACTTCTACAAAGCCCTTACTAGGTTAATGTGAGCCCCAATATAAAGATCCTCAGTTTACTATCATGCTACCATTATAGTCACTATTTCTGAAAGTTAATCATAGTATTTTTTCTTGGGCATGTACTAAATCATGACTTAGATTTGTGCTTGTATAATTTGGCAAATTATAGCAACTGCAGGCCTGTACTCTGCTGGTTGCAGTTGAATGCTACCTGTGAGAAAAGCACATTGCACTCAAGGACTGCCTTTGACTATAACTTGATTGTCATCTTAGCTCAAAGCTTACATTCAAACTCCTCATCCATAATGTCTTGTTGTTGACTTCACTTTGGGTGGGGAAACTAGCTCACACATACTTAAGCTCTGCTGTGTGCTGTTAACCATGGTGAAGCTCTCCCTGACCTCAGGTCTGATTTAGGTGAAGTTACTAAGGACAGTTTAGCCCTGAATTCCAAGAGTTCCACCACAGGCTGAAGTGTTTTGCTGAGTAATCTCTCAAGGTCAGATAATGAGTCTGCAGGAGAGGGACAGTTGTTTATTTTGATCCTTGATTACATTATAAAATTAATTCTTTTTATGCCCAGAGAGTGTAGCCCAGCTGAGAAGAAATTTTTCTGCCCTGATACTCTAGAACAGAGAGTAACATTATTTCCTTTCAAGAAATCAAAAATTACCTTTAATATATTTCATCTTTCAACTGAAGATTAAGTATGTTTGCCATGTTCCTCACTCCCCTTTCAGGTGGAAATGAGTCCCCTTGAGAATGCTATTGAAGTCCTAGAAAATAAGAACCAGCAGCTGAGAACATTGATTAGCCAGTGTCAAACTCGACAGATGCAAAATATTAACCCTCTCACAATGTGTCTAAATGGGGTCATTGATGCAGCAGTTAATGGTGGAGTTGCTAGATATCAAGAGGTAAGCAATTTATTTTCTGTTTATTAAAAAAATCCATCATAAGACAGCTTCTTACTTTTTTTTTCCTCTGTACAGATGTAGCTCCTCTGTATAAGTTGAGGACAGAAACTATTATATCAATAATAATTTTAGTTATTTATTATTGTTATCTAAGTTTTGAAGGAAAGCTATTTTCAGAAAAATCTAGTAATAAATAATCCATATAATTAAGAAATGTCTAGCACTGGATTTTTTCCCAGAAGTTGTTCCTCATTATTATAACCTCTGACCACCTTAGGAGAACCTTAAAAGTTTGGGGTGCTGTATTTCTACAAAGTTCTGTGCAATTTTGAAACCCCAGTTAAAAGAAAGTAAAGATTTTGCAGCCCAGCTTGATCTTCCTCTTTCCCCTAACAGTCTTACGAAATACTTGAATCTGCTGGTTGTTCCTTTTCCATTGAAAATGAAAAGTTGAATAATATTCTGAACACTTGTCTCAAAGGCTGCAAGACTTGGAGTTCACTCAACAGTGTCAAATTTGATAAAGCTGCATCTAAATTAAATTAAACAAGAAATTGAGTCCACTATAGCATTAGAATCTGTCATCAAAACTGCAATGTTGTGAAATTGTGAGACTAAAGCAGAGCAGTACCACATTTGATGTTTACCAGCTGCCTTTAAACACCACCACCACCACAACTGTTTAGCATAGTAAAGCACTATAAAGGGAGTCCCTTGAGAAATACAATGTGTCAGAACTGTCCAATTTGAATTAGCAGTGCCAGAGCTAGCTCAGTGTCTTTGCCTAGCTTTCTGTTCTTCATGAGCATATTAAAGGTTCTGGTTTGCTCCTTTCTTAGCTGCAATTCTTGATCTCCTAAACAGTTTTCCTTTTTCAATTCCCTCCTGTCCCCTCCCTCTTGCTATATATCTAAAATAGGGCTTTTCAACAGTTGTGTTGTAAAGACTAAAAATCATAGAGATAATTGTGAGATTTGTTTGGGTATTTTTTCTGTTTCACCCTCATTCTCTTTGCATGTCCCTTTTTCAGTGTTTATGTGTCTTCCTGCTGTTTTGCTATGTCTTATCTTCTACCTTCTTTTCCTCTCCTTTGTAAATGCTTTTCTCTGCCTGTTTCACTTGCTTTTGCCTTCTGCCCTATATAAAGCTTAAAACTCAGTCAGTCTTGAGGTAAGCATGACAATGTCTTTACAGATATCTTCCTTCCCTTCAGACAACTTCCAAACTTTAAGAAGTGTTAATACCCAGCAAATAACATCCTTTGGCCTGTTGCTGCCTTCTTGGTTCTTCCTGATGGGATAAAAAGAGGCTATCTCTAATTTTTCAGCACTTTGGCTAACATTGCAGGTGTTAAAGCTACACTTTTAACTAGTTTTGATACAGGAACAGATTCCAGAAAATCTACAAAAGTAATAGTTATTATGCAGCACCTTCATTCATGTGTGCTAATAAGTGACTGTAGACTGAAATACTGATTTTAATTTTTCTACACGCTGCTAGGAAAGCATGAAGAGTGTGTTTTGTGCCCACTAACACCTCTCAAACTGTGCTTTGTACTCTCACATTTCTTTTAGCTCCTTTACATGTGCTAGAAGAATAGAAGCACATTTATAATTAATTATTGAAACCACTGGTCCCAAGAATGTTCTTGGATTTAGTCAAATTCTGATTTGAAGTTAGATGATTACGTCTTTGATTCATATTACAGTTCTGTATAAGTCTCAGCCCAAAACCACTGCACCACCTGCTTGATACTGAAAGAACATTAAGCATGTAGCTGAGGGGAAGAAAAAAAACCATCAGCTGGCAGAAATTTGGGATTTTAACAACTATCAGAGGGCTCCTTTTAACAACTTAAACATGAATTCTTATAATTCTATTCATCTGTACTGAAAGAGCCATGTGAAATAAATCTTCATTACAGTATCAGTATTCATTTTCTAGGTAGGTCTCAGCGCTTCCTTGTTATGGGTTGTCACAGCATGAAATTTTGCAACCGAATCAGAAAAGGGGTACACTTATTTCTAGCTTCACTCCCCCCGTATTTGCAAATAATTCTGCATAGCAAGATTTTAGCAGCTAAAGTTGGATGGAGAACCTTGTAAAAAGCGTATGAGGGAAATATAAAGACAGGTGGAAAAAAGAAAAACACAGCACAGAGCAGCCGCTATTATCCTCTTAACTCTATGGATAGGAAACCATGAGTGTGTACAGGTGTGCCTACAGACACTTCTTGTGACAAATGCATTTTTGAGAAGGTCTAGAAATTTCTCAAATGAGCAGCTGTGCATTTTCTTTACAGGGCAGTGTTGAGAACTGTTGTAAACTCAATATAATCCCCTTGGAGGGTAGGATGTTTGCCATGTAAAGAAAGATGTGATTGTGAACATACAGGGGAATGCTATGTTCAGGCAATTGCTGGTGGGTAAAGTGACCTTGGGGTACCTAGCTGGTATAATTTGAGCACTGGAGGTGGGTTGGAAAGTCATGTAAGCTCATGAACACACTTGGATGTTGGTCATATGCTCTGAAGTGAAATTTGTGGCTTTTTGACATCAATGACAAGAACTGTGAGCTCTTTAAAACATTTTTTTTTTCCCTGAAGATATAATCTAGAAACTTATTTAAAAACCCTAAGTGATGTGGGTTCACTTATATTAAGTTACTTTGTGATTTTATTCTGCTTAGGCATTCTTTGTCAAAGAATACATCTTGAACCATCCAGAGGATGGAGAGAAGATCACACGCTTGAGAGAACTAATGCTTGAGCAGGTAAAGTGGGGAAAAGACTGAGTAGGTGGTCTACTCAACTGTTCTAGCTGAAAGTGTCCCAAAATAAAATACAAAGTTTCAGAGGTTAATGATTGCCCAGTGGTCTCCAGTATCTTCTGAATTAGATTCCAGGTAGACAGTAACTTCCTATACAAGCAAGTTTCTGGGTCGTGTTAATATTTTTTTTCCCTAGATCTTTTCATCATCTTAATCGCTTCATTCTAAATTAAAGGTTGAACGAGGGGCAAATTTTTGTCTTGTGATAAAATTTTGGAAATGCACAAAATAATTGCTTTGATTAAGTGTTCTTAGTATTTCAGCTTTTATTTTGGCTTTTTTAACTGACATTTACCTATCTTTGTTCTATGCAGCATGTTAAAACTTCAAACTTTATTGCTAGCTTGGAATAAAGAGGTCAGAGTATTGGAATTTGGCAAGATGGAGATTGCATTTTTCTTTAGCATTGTGCTAATGTCTGGTCAGATCAGCCGAAGCACAGATCCTCAGACAGTATAAATCAGAATAGGTTCACTGAGCTTGCTTTAATTTCATTTAGATAATATATAGTAATTTACATTGCAGTTTTGGTTTTTCAAACTGTAGTTAATCTCAGTAACCCTTACAATTTAAGACTGGAGTGAATAACTTGCTATGACAAAACGTGATAGCAGTTAAACCCTGTCTGGCACCTACAGATGGTTTAGCAGAAAACGTAGAGCATTCAGAAGGGCTGGGATGGCTGTGTGTGCAGATGGATGAATGTGCTGCAGGCTTGACCTTGGGTCAGTGATGCTGTACAGCTGTGTGCCCGCTCGCAGCCTGCCTGAAAACATCAGCCAGTAGCTCTCATCCAAAGATATTACAGCATAGTGTAGCTATTTTGTTTTTCAATTTGAGTTTATCTGATGTGTCATGTAACCAAGTCACTATTTTAAATGCCTGTGACCAAATTCAAGCAAGATTAGTTTTAGCAATGTTATTCTGAAACCTGTCATGCTTGCGTCAAGAATATACGTAAAGCTACCACTTTCAGAGGTCTCTGGGGAGCTGGAATAGGATAGGGAGCCATGGACATCATTGAAAATATGTTAGGTCTCTGGTGGATGTGGCCATTGCTGTTGTTTCCTGCTTTTTATAACTGTTCTTGTAGAAAATGGCTTTTATTTAGGATTTAGACCTGCTCCTTTGTAAAATTGACATTTAGCCATCTTTTCACTAAGTTATCAGTAATGGGTTTATTATTATTAGAGTTCAATTTGCAGAGGCCAGATCTTTGAGAAAGTTGAATAGTAAAATGGGAAGAGGCATAAATCCTCTTGTGTATTGATTGGTTGGTCTTAGGCCTTGTTTGATTACAGGTCTAGCCAGGGATTTAGATAGATACTTTTAATACAGCATGCAATTTGTTGGGGTTTTGATCAGTATATCTTAATTGATGAGGAAAGCTTAAAGAAAATGTATCCAAAATATTCTTCCTCTCTTTCCTTCTGTCTTTTCTGCAGGCCCAGATTCTAGAATTTGGCTTGGCAGTGCACGAGAAGGTGGTGCCACAGGACATGAGGCCATTGCACAAAAAGCTGGTGGATCAGTTCTTTGTGATGAAGTCAAGTTTGGGAATACAGGTAGGTGAGCAGGTGCATGGATAAACCAGGAGAGAGTTTTGGTGCAGTAAGGATTGCTTAGATTTCCTAAGCAACAAATAGTGACATCTTTTGGTTGTTTGTCCACATTACATCTAGCATTACAGTACCACAAAGGGGAGAGAAAGATAACAAACTTTCCCTACAGTTCCAAGAACAATAGTCACGTTTTACTAATGGAAATATATCATCAGCAAAAAGTTAAAATATTTTTCTTACTAATGATGAAGCTGATCCAAATGCAGCTGTGACTAGTCAAATGACTATATATATCTTAATGGTATTATGTTCATGTTGATCTTTTTACAAATTGCCAGGAATTTTCTGCCTGTGTACAAGCTAGCCCAGTTCATTTCCCAAATGGAAGTCCTCGTGTATGCCGAAATTCCATACCTGTTTCTATGAGCCCTGATGGTGCCAGGGTAATACCACGACGCAGGTAAGTTAAAATCCTAGAAATTGATAAATTTTGTTGCTCATGGAAGATGACCCATAAAAGGCTTCTATGGTGTGCATGCTTCCTTGCATGGTCCGCATGAAGTATCTTCAGTCATGAATAGCTGATATATATACTCTCTCCTCCTCTCCTTCCCCCCCTGCAATAAATCCAAATTAAACTGTAGAGATTAATAAATATGTGCTGTTTTCACACATGTGTGAAAAATGTGATTGGCAACTGCAGTTAACCATTTTGTATTTCATTACTCTTATAATAGTCCCTTGAGTTACCCAGCTGTCAATAGGTATTCGTCTTCATCACTGTCATCCCAAGCTTCTGCTGAAGTCAGCAATATCACTGGGCAGTCGGAAAGCTCTGATGAAGTTTTTAACATGCAGGTACACGTTTTTGTTATACTTCAAACTGAACAGAATCTTTCTTGCGAGGTTATTTACTAAATTAATGCTTTTTGTTTTGTTCAGAAATCTCAAAGTTAATGCTGATACTTCTTTATAAAAATGTCTTTCAATGTGCTGTTAACGTCCTTAATTTAGAAAGAACATTTTTTTTTATGTAATTGTTTCTTCTTTTTTAACTTGGAGCGTGGATTTTTTTATGAAAGTAAAAAGCAGCAATGCACTATTATGCAAAGTCATCTGACCTTACATAGACTCTTCTGTCTGGTTGACACAGTTGTGATGTAAATATTTTAAATATTAGTTACACTTCTCTTTATTTGATATTTTACTACATCTTTGTAAGTTACTTTAATGCTCTTTATACTGGTTTGCTATTTTGAAATACTGAGAAACTAGTCTGATGAATTACAAGTTCTTCGTTCTAGTGAAAAGTATATTATAAATTTTTGTTTTCCAAAGCAGTAAATGTAATGCGATATAACAACAGCATCTCTTTTATATGTAGCCTAGTCCGTCTACCTCAAGCCTGAGTTCTGCTCATTCCGCTTCTCCTAATGTGACCAGTTCGGCTCCGTCCAGTGCCAGAGGTCAGTGCTTATCTCCTGTGGTAAACCATGTTAAATGATTCTTGATACATTACACAGTTGAATATCTGCATGCTGTCATTGGTCAGATGTCAAAATTTAGCCAGTTTGAGGAATATGAATTATTGGGGACAGAGGATTTCTTTATCACAAACATAGACTTGAAATGTTTGAGTTTCACTGAATGAATTTAATCACTTGGCATATTTTTATTCCAGCCTCTCCTCTTTTGTCTGACAAACATAAGCATTCCCGAGAAAACTCTTGCCTGTCTCCCAGAGAAAGGCCCTGCAGTGCCATCTACCCTATTCCTTTGGAAACTTCACAGGTAGGAAGCTTGTTGGGACTCCTCGCAGATTCAATGCCTGCTCAATGCTGTTAATTTTCAAGCTGTTTTTTTTTTTTTCATTGTTGTTGTTGTTTTCATAAGAAAATACTCTAAAATATTTTACACGAAGGAGATATGATCAAGTACCATATATTCTATTCACATTTCTGCTTGCTATGTCTAGGTTTAGATCTGGTTGTTTATATTTGCTCACTGCAGTGAGAGAAACGCAAAGACTTGGCAATGACACAGCCTGCTTGTGTGAAACGGCAGTGTTTGTTCAGTCTAGGGAAGACGAAAGAAAAACTGTTATCACAGCAGTTGTCCCTGTTGACCTCCCCTTTATTCCTTCTGAAATAGCTAATCTTAGCCACTCTGAGATAATAACCCACCACATGTGGCCATTCCTATTTTTCAGTATAGTTTCAGAAAAGGAAGATAGACCTTTTGTTACTCCAGAGAGAAGAATGAGTTGAGTTCTTACCTTAAAATTACTGTTACATAGGTCTGTATGAAATTCGTATCTTTTGATTTACCTGAAATGCAAAATGAGCGTGGTGAGCTGGCCAACTTTGAATTTTTTTCGTCTTTTCTTCTTAATGGGCCTACTTTCCTGAAGTGCTTTCCTTTAACACAATTGCTGTTTAATCCCGGCCATCACACAATGCACCTCTTGCTGAAGCTGAGAAAGACAAGAACATAAGTACAGTGTGAAGGGCCCTCCTCTCAACACTCACATTTCCACCATAAGTTTTGCCTCTGACAAAATAAACCTGCTTGGCAGTCCAGGATCCTTTCTTTTAGAAATAATTTGTTGGTTTCTCATTAGTTGTATTCTTGTCCCTTGCTTCTTCAGTTACTGAATTAGCTCTTGATTTAATTTTTTCCTCTTTTCTGTTTAAGTCCTCCTGCTGTTACCTGAGGGCTTAAGAAGTACTACCGAAGCTTAGCCAGACTTAAGGGCATTTCTTGGGAACTATTTGCTCATGTATCTGCTGGGCATTTTCTCAGTTTCCAGCATACAGGAAAGAGCAGATGTTCTTTAAAGCAGTTTTACAGTTTGGTGCAAAATAAAAAATGATCCCATTTTTGCTCCCAGACTGCAAACTCTTGCTTTGCCAAATGGAATGCGACTTCTGTCCCACATTGTACCCGTGATTCGATAAGGGAGGCTGAGGAGCTCGTAGGCCCAGTCTCTGCTCTCTCTGAGGCTCGCCCAGCAGGAAAATCTCCCAATCTGCCTCTACCCTCAGTGTCCCAAGACAGGGTAAGTAGAAAAACTGACTTGCTTGTGCAGTGAAGTATGTCTCAAAGGTCTGACAGTTTCTTTCTGCCCTTGTAACCATAAATGAGGATATATCTTTCTGGGGAAGGTGCAGTTTCTTTCTCTGGTGCTCTGTCTCTATCCTGAGCAGTAAAAATGGACTGATGAGAAACAAGATTCTGATCCTCTGCCTTCTGATTAAGAAGGGGAAAAGAAATCCTCATGACGATAGTAAGGAGATACCTGCAAATCTCATTAGAATCTAAATGCCGGAACTGTTCCTTGTCGTTTCTATTTTTATCCTAATGCCAGGTAATTTCAACAGTCTTTGTTGGAGCTTCACACTAAATTAATGAGGAAGGGACCACCCACTTGTGAACATCTTTGTTACAGCTTAATGAATGCAATTTTCACAATAGTTTTTCAACAGGGAAAGATGAGATACATAGGCAAATTCCTGCACTTCAAGTCCAAGTCAGGTCTTTTCAGGCCATAGCTATTTCATTTAAGGAAGTTTGATGGACTTATGAAAACAAGATCACAGCAGTACTGTATCTGCGTCCCTCATTGAAATTGATGCTCAAGGTTGTCTTGTTCAGCTGTTTTCAGTTAACATCCATTTGTGCTTGCTTTTTGGTCTCTGGCTGAGTGACTGTACAGTGTCTCTCTAACTCTTCCCATACTCTGAAGAGGAATGCCTGCTGTCATTGACTGCTCAACAAGCCTCCTCAGTTTTGCACTATTATTCTTCCTAAGGGAGCTTTTTGGGTTTCACATTTTTGTTGGTTTGTTTGTTTTGGTTTTTTTTTTTTTGGTTTTTTTTTTTTTTTTTTGGTTTTTTTTTTTTTTTGTGTCATTAAACATCCTGTGATTCCTCTTGCTCTTCCATATGGGTTTACATTTAATTATTTTCATATGTCTTCATTTCTCTGTATCTCATTCAGCCTTGTCTCTTTATCTCCTTCAGTTTCAGTTGCTTTTTCAGGCTTTGCTCTTTACCTTCATGACAGAAAATGGACTTCAGCGCTTGCCCACCAGATCCTAGTGCACTGCAGACTCACTAGGCAGTGAACATTCAATCCAGACCAGGCAGGAACATATGATGACATTTTCTGTCACATTAGAGTGTACAGATAGTTACGCCACCTCAGTTTAATGGTAACTTCAGGAAAACAGCTGTTACCTGTTCCAGTATGACTCTAGCACAGCATACATAGATAAACCTAGTGTAGCTCAGTCTAATAAAGCATTTCCTCTATGTGATGTTTAAAGTCAAGTTAAATTGTCCAGATATTTGTTCATTGCTTTGTAACAGAGCTGCAACATGTTAGATCAATGATGAGTACTTTGCGGCTGTGTTTGCCATCTTGTGGAACCACAATGTAGTGCCTCGCTGACTCGGCATGGTCTTCTAACGTTGCAAGATTCAGCAATAGGATTTGATTTGGATTTCATGGCTTCTCTGATCTTGCTTTAAGGAAAAAAGATTGGGTTGGGGGAAGTAAAGTTCTGATTCTGCAATGAGGTTACTGCAAATCTATCTATGCACTTGTTCAATAATCTACCAAGATACCACTTGAGGAATGAGCCTTATTTTGTTTTTTAAGGAGTTGGAAACTGTCAGAACTTAGTACATAATAATTCTTTCTCTGATTCCACCGTGTTCAGAAAACTAGTCTACTCCCTATTTTATAATCATATTTTTATTAAACTATTTATGTACTTAGGTGATGTTTGTCACCACCTCCTGACCTGTGTAGGTCAGTAATTATCTTGTGGGGATAATAACACTAAGACATTTGTTTTCATAAAGGCTACTGAAATACAACAGCAGCTATGCATAAACCATGCTGTTCTCAATTTACAGAGAATACTATTTAATCATATTGGAGATGGTGCTTTGCCACGAAGTGATTCCAGTCTGCCTGGCCCTGACAAAGGTGAGTGGAAATGCTGTACCATACCAGTCTTGGAAGCAATGAAAATGTAATTAATGTGTCATATTCCTATGGAATGCTATTTTTTTTGAATGCATACTGTTATCTTCAAGTTTGAAAAAATTCTAATTTAACTGAAATTACATTAACACTCTGAAGTTTCAAAACACTTTGCCAGAAAGGAGGGAATATATTGTTTGCTTGAACACTAGTTTGCAGGAAAGAGTGATGGAGCAGCAAGTTGCAGCAGGCTGTGTGAGAACCATTCTTTCTGCTTCTCAAGAGAGACGTGGGATGATGAACTCTGGAGGTTAACTTCTGGAGACTGGGGCAGAGAGAAGCCAAAGAGATGGAAAGAGTCCCAGAGTTTGGCATCTGCTGGTCCTCTTTACCAAATACAAGTCACTGTGCTTTTGGTTACACTTTGATGGAAAAGAATGATCAATTTGTAGTTTGTTGGGGTTTGGGTTTCTTATTAATAAGAGTAAATGAGAAACCTATGAATTTCCATAGACAAAATACTGCCTTTCATAATTCTGCACATGGGGAAACTCAATATTGTTGGCACAGTTATTGTGATTATGATTTCATTGTACATTCCACATGTGTAATATATTCTATCATTTCATTATGTGCTGCCCTTTGTGGTGCCCTGAATGAAGGATACAGTAAAACAGGTGTATTGTAAAGAAATATGTTAAGAATCCACTGTAACAAGAACTGACCAGGAATCAGATTTTCATCAGTAGAAGCTGATTTTTATAAGTATTTTTGTGTCCAAGTTTTTATGAAAGTTGAAGTGTGGAATTCTTCACAGGGCTAAAAAAACATATGAAATAATTCAACATAGAAATGGCAAAACTTTTCCACTAGCCCATGCAGCCAAGTAAATTACAGAATTATTAAAATCAAATATTCTCTTCTGGAGACTTTAGCAGTCCAAAGAACTGACTGCTTGGATGACTTATAAGAAAAATTTGACTTGTCAAGAGACTCAGGCACTTGAAGTACCTACATCTGGTGCCAAGTCATTTTTAGTGTGAGGGCAAAACCATACTGCTAGGTGACAGCCTACTGTAAAAAAACAAACAATGTATTGCATATTTTGGCAGCAAAGAAGCAAAATGATCCTCTAGAAAGCAGATCTTCTGTGCACTGTTCTCAGGATCAACTAATGTGCAATTATACTGTAACAATATTTTTACAGATACAAAACAAATATTTGTGCTCTATTTTTTGCATTAAGTTTGGTATACACTCGTATAATGGGAATGCAGTCCTTCTGAGAGCCCTTGATGTTCCTGTAATAGCAATAATTGATACCATCAGTATAGCAACAATACTTTGCTTTTTTGCCTCATCTTTATAAATGAGCACAGAGTCCTCGCATGTGATTTTCTACTCGGAACTATGAAATGAGCAAACAAGAAGGAAACTGTCATGAGAAGGCAAGAGGTTTGAGGCTTTGAAGGTGGGAAAGGTTTGGTGGGTTTTTTTCTGGGGAAAAGGAAGGTTTGAAGCAGTGTTCTCCCACTTTTTTCCAGGACATGTAAGAAAAATTGTGGGACTTAAGTTGGCTTTTGTCCTGTCAATGTTAAATGCTCTCCCTTTCTATCTGACTTCTTTCCAGTATTGGTGGCTCCTTGATAACATAAGATAATCCAGTTACGGAAGCTGCTTCAGACCTTATAGGATCATTCAGTTAAAGTATTTGTGTTACATTTGCCAATTCCATGACAACAGCCAATTTTACCTGTGTCATGGTGGTAGTCAGTTTACATGATCAAGCAGAAATCCTTGACCATAAACACAAACAGTGTGTATAGCTTAACTCAGTCCACAAAAATGTCCTTTTTTTTTTTTTTTCCACCAGACGCTTTCATTTCTTCTAATTTTTGCTCCTTTCATTTTGTGCCCTTCTTTAAATTATGAATTTGTAGCCTACGCAGGCAACAAAAGACTGTTAGCATGGAAAGCTTTCTGAGGGAGGTCGATTGGAATTTGGCAAGTTCCTTTCTCTAGTCCCTTCTGCATATGAAATGAGTTAATGGAAACAGTTTATGAATAGTCTGTTCCTCTCTGTCTAGAAACCTCTAAGTAGGAGTCTGGTGCAAAGATAAGCTGATTGAATTAACAGGCTTCAAGCTTATCTCCCTTTGTGGCTGGTTTTGCAGCGCACCAGAGTGCTCTCTCAGCTGCTATTCTTGCTGATGGTCCCAACTGCTATGCAATCATAAACTGACCTGAGGGCCAGATGCATACATCAGGCAACCAGGAGATTGACAGGCATTATTTAAGAGCTTTTCAAATGTTGATGTAATCATAAAAGCTTTTCAGGCATGCTTGTTAAGTTGTTTAATGTTTTCACTCTGTGTAGTTTTACCTTCCTGGATAAAGGCCAGTCAGAGATATGGAAGTGTTGATGCATATGCTAGCTTTTTCATTCTCTTCCAGCTGTGAACAGCACCCCCAGCAGCTGGAGCCTGGACAGTGGGAAGGAAGCCAGAAACACATCAGAAAGTGGAAAGCTCATATCTCCTCCTGTACCACCAAGACCTGCACAGACTGGTGAGTTAATGGACATTTCAGGCTAAGCTCCAGTAAAAAAATTATTTACTTGGGGGCTTAGATTCTTTCCACTCTGATTAATATTTATCTTCTCGGATAGGTTAATTTATTATTTGATTACTTACATAGAAACCTGCAGTACTGCCTCTGCAGGTAATTTCATCTCATTAATGTTCTCTGTAATATTCTGTTTTCAATACTCTGCCCCTTCACTAAATGACTGAATAGCTTCAGACAGCTCATGCTACTACTAGGGAGGATGAAAAAATTTAATCTTTGGTCTTAAGATAATTGGAGGTTAGCGGTCAGAAATGATCATTAATCACAAAGAATCTTACTGGCCAGAAAAAGCACAGCAATCATAGAAGTACATAAGTTCTGTTACAATAACCAATTTGCCTTTCAAAAGATTAATTTCCATTTAAAGGAAAGGCTGCTTAAGTGATACTATAAATGTAATCATTCTCAAGAGAGTGAAAACGCTTTTTGAGTTTTAGACTTATGCCTCAGAGTATGTCCAGGCATGTTTACAGTATATTTACAGGTAAATGTTTTATAAAGGTACGTTATGTATTGTCTTTTTCCTTATTTGACACGCAAATACTTAATATATTTCTTAAGAGAAGAATAAAATGAGGAGGGGAAGAGTTGTTATACTGACTTACTTTGAATTCTGTTATCATTTGATAGGATATAAACCAATATAGTGATACAAAATTTGCCAGAAAAGATGGATGTAGAAATCTCTTATACTCCATTAGTTGTACTGCAACATAATCCTGACAATAGAGTAAGAACGAAATCTCTAATACTATTTGCAGCCATTGGGCAAATACCTGGAGGGAACCAGACATAATGTTTGTGTATCAAATGATCTTCTATCCACTTAAAAAGATTTCTTAGTGAAAATTATAATTCCAGGAGTGCACTGAAATCTTTCTGACTTTGCAGCATCACCAGCAAGACACATAGCCTCCGTTTCCCCTTCTCCTGCTGGCAGATCACCAATGAAGGTACCATCTTACTGCAGTGAATTGCCTTTGTGGGACAGGTTGTATGTGTTGTGGGGTACATAATATAATCCCAAATAATGTGTATTAAATATGTACATTTTTTGTTTTATTATCATATGCCTATACAAAAAACATTCACAAGAGTAAGCAGAGGTACACATCTCCTGAGGAGGAGGAAAGTGGCACCCCGAAATGACTCTTTTTCCCCTCAAGGTCCCTAATCACAAGTCCTCAGTCATTCTTCTGTTCATCATCCCGTGAGTCTGTAACTTTTCCACTTGTGACTGCACAGTGCTTGAGGTTCAATACAGAGCAATTGTGCTGGCCATCAATGCCTCTTAGTCGTACTACCGTAGTATAGCTGCTGAAGTGAGCATCAATCCAAGGGTTCACATTAACTGCTTACTAGGAAGCTCTTCAGAACATTAGGGGCTTTGGGGCCTCCAGCATAAGAAGAACATGGACCTGTTGGAGCAAGGTCAGAGAAGGGCCACGAAGATGATTGGAGGAATGGAGCACCTCTCCCAGAGGTGCTCCGAGAGGCTCTGAGAGAGTTGGCCTTCTTCAGCCTGAAGAAGAGAAGGCTCCAGGGAGACCTAACAGCAGCCTTCCAGTGCCTAGAGGGGAGCTACGAGAAATCTGGGGAGGGGCTTTTTTACAAGGGCATGTAGTGACAGGACAAGACGTGTAATGGCTTTAAACTGAAAGAAGATAGATTAGATATAAAGAAGAAATTTTTTTACTGTGAGAGTGGTGAGGCACCGCAACAAGTTGCCTGAGAAGCTGTGGATACTCAGTCTCTGGCAGTGTTCAAGGTCAGGTTGGACGGGGCTTTCCCTAGTCTAATGAAAGGTGTCCCTGCCCATGGCAGGAGAGTTGGAACTGGATGATCTTTTAAGGTCTTTTCCAACCCAAACCATTCTATGATTACATCTTTTGCAAAAGGTGAGCAACATTTTCTTTTTTCCTGGATGGACTCGGTACTGATGATTTTTAGAGATGTTTGAAGCTTGTTCTAACATTTTCTTCTAAAGGCCCACACAGAATTGAAGAATTTTGCAGCCAAAGTCTGGATTTCCACCTGGGAGAGGAATACTGGCCCACAATACTTCTGAGAGATCCTGGATCTCACTTCGAGCATCCATGAATTTCCAGACTGTTTGGTGTCTAGACTGTTACTACTGGTACAAGCAGTCTGCACTGCTGTCAGGAGCCATGTGCTTACCCTAGCTCCTAAATTGAATGGGGCAGGGTTTGCACATACTTGCTCTTGTTCTGAATGACAAAAGCAAAGGTCCTAAATCTTATCCATGGTTACTTAATCCAAGTGTCAAGAGTTCTTGGAACTTGAACCAATTAGATCATTTATTTGAAAACCTTGGCCTTGTTCATGTGTGGGGTAGGAGCGCAGCTGCAGCCCCTTCACATGCAGAGGAATGAAACCTGAAACAAGTAGTTAAAGCTCGCAATGTCTGAAATGTCTTCAACAAGCATTGAGCTTCAAATAAAACTTGCTTTGCTTTTCCCTAGCGATATGCAGGGCTTAGTTTTTAGCCTTTGTTCCAACTGTTATGTGCTGCCAGAAAAGGCCGTCTTAGTACAAAACCCACTGAGGTAAATGAAGATTTTTTTTTCCATTGCTTTCAGTGCACGGTGGATCCAGTCCTAAATGGATAACTAAAATTATCTCAACAGCATAAAGTCAGTGCAGCCAGCTCTATACACCCCTTCTCACTCCTTTTCCTTCCCTCCCCACCTTTTGTTGCATGGCTCACACTTTCACCTCAAGCTGAGCAGCTGAGCGCCAACTAGTCTAACAAGAATTGGGTGAGAAATTTGTCTTTAATGTGATTTCTCCATCCCTTCTATAGCCTGTGCTTGAGGCTGTTAAGTCTAGATTGTCCCGGATGGCTCCAGTCAAAATTGGATAAGTTGCAAAAACTTTTTAGTTGCCAAGGATGGTCCAACCTTTTACAGTTTTCAGTTGAAGCTGCTTCACTAGAATGGAACTGCTCAATGTTTTTGGGTAGGGCTTTACTATCCCTGCCTTTTACTCTTTGTCAGCACTGTTGTTGTCACAGGGGTCCTCAGCTCTCTCTTCCCTCACCGTTCCTCCCAGACCTGTGAGGCTGCTGGTGCGGCCATTTGCAACCGTTGCCCTGCATTGGACCCCGTTTTGTGCAGGTGGCATGGTGTGCCCAAGCAACACCTGGGAGATGGGGGAAAGGAAGGATGGAACAACTGTGGTTCAAAATGCCATCTGCAGCAGCAGCAATGCTTCACCTTCTGCCTTCCTGCTGCGGTGTCTGGATGGGCTGGCGCCCAGCTTGGCATCTGCTCTGCACTTCACATCCAACACTGGGATAATGACACACTCGTAAATGATGCCACAATGTAAATGCACTTTTCATTGCATGACGGTGCACTAAAACTGGGAGGAAAAGCTTTGAAAATGAATTTGGAACTTAACAAACTGAAATAGGCACAGTGGCTGAGATGCATGTCCTGTGCTTTGGCGTTAGGGGGCAGGACACCACTAGGTATGCCAGGCGCGGTGTTCAGCGTTTCACTGCAAGCCAGGAAAATCGAGTGTTCATTTTAAAGGCTTCCAGATTTTTCCGAGATATTTTGATAGTAAGATAACGTTTAAGCACAGTTTTTTACTTCCGCTTACATGAATTACTGGCATGAGCACTGTTTAAGGTGTACCTGGGCACCTGGAAATGAGCTTTTTATGGGTTTCTCACTGGATCTTAACTGCAGGGATACAATGTGTATGTTCATCAAGCCCCAGAATCCATGTGCTGTATCTCTGTATGTTTTTGATCTGAGCACAGAAATGCTCTCCCTCGGTAAAGTATTCTTCTGCCCTTTCTTTCAAGCAGGGGTCTGGGCAATCGTTCACACCATCTCCAGTGGAGTATCATTCCTCGGGGCTCATATCCAACTCCCCGGTGCTGTCGGGGAGTTACAGCAGCGGCATCTCTTCGCTGAGCCGATGTAGCACATCAGAGACATCAGGCTTTGAAAGCCAAGGCAGCGAACCAGCAGTGACTGTCTCAAGCTACAGCGTCCCTGAAGAGCCTGTGAGAAAAGAAAGTAAAACCCCGCCACCTTACAGCGTGTACGAGCGGACTCTGAAGCGCCCTGTTCCTCTACCTCACAGCCTCTCCATCCCGCCCGCCACAGACCCCCCGGCACTGCCGCCCAAGCCGCAGCTGGTCCGGACAAACAACCTGGAAAACAGCAGCAGGAGGACTGAGCAGGTTCCCCGGCCCAGGCCTCTGCCCCGAAAAGTCTCTCAGCTATGAGAAGCCCCTTTTGTATTTAATTGCAACCAATCCTTTCCCGTTTAAGAAATAATATTTTTTAAAGATGGTAAAATGCATTTAGTTAGGCACTTTAATATTTCGCCCACCTTTTTGTTTGAGGAATTTTGAAATGCTTATTAATATTGTGTTGCACATTTGAAATGAAATTACTAATTTAGGTTGCCAGCTATTATAGGAAGCATGAACGAGAGGATTTTTTTTTTTAATTTGGTGGTGAATACTGATAAATGGTTTTATTTGTACTTTATTTTTATTTAAAGAATTAAATCTAAAACCCTACAACTCTCATCTGAGTTAGCCGAATGCTTCTTACAAAATGCAGAATATATTGACTGGACCTATACTACTAGAGATAAATGCACACTTTCTAACAAAGTAGTCTGAAGACTAAGATTTTTCTGCAAGTAGACTGAAAGTTGTTTCTCTTACCCGATGAACAGGTTGATCATTTCAAATGTCTGTAGAAATATGGAGATATAATGCAAGTTATACTGCAGAGAACTGTTGTAAGAATGTGGTTTGGAATTTCTGAAACACGCACTTGGCTTATGTTCTTTTTAAGATGGAAAAATACCTGCATTTCGTTCAGCGTACAGCACCATTCTGGTGAATCCTGATGAGGTTTGGTGCCATTAGTGTATTATTGTACCTGGCGCATCCTTTTCTTTTTGAGGTGCAATTTACTTTTATTCTTCCAGTTAATGTTTTGATGTTGTTTTGTTTTGAGGTTTGTTTTTTTTAAGCTAGCAGTTTGCTAGTGGAGGCTCTCTGCTGTTTTTTGAAAGTTCACCCTAAAATACAATCTGTGTATGGAACAGGTACAAATGAATTGTTCATTTAACTTGCGTACAAGAATCAGTACTGACTAGTAACAAAGCAATACTTTAAGCAAACAAATTTTCAGAAATAGAAATTACTGATCAATAAATTTCAAAAGATAATTGCAAAGATCATTAATAATTCTGTAAAAACCTAGGAAGGATTCTGAACAGCTCTTTGGATGTGTGCTTACTGACGGAGCCAGGGTTTGGATTTACCTTTTAGCTTGAGTTCATCACCATCATCTTTATTGTAGGAGAATGGTGTTTGGCCTTAGGTTGTGTTTTAGTGACTGGCTTCTGAAGAGCTCTGGAAAATTAATGCCAAGCCGTAGGAATGTGGAAGGAAAATAAAAAAAAAGCACCTTCTGTATGTATTTTTTGTATCCTCTTTCTTTACTGACTGTTTAAATGTGCTTGGGATCAGATGTGTGAACTGCATTTTAAATCATGCTGTTAAAAATATTCTCCCTCTTTTGTTGGGAAGCTCATGTTGATTTTAGCTGTGTTTGATTTGTTGATAGTTTAACTGGAAGAAAGTGACCACTTTTTATATTCTCTCAATTAAACCTTCAGCAGTTACAAGCTGCTGACGGTAGTTATAGAGGTTTTCTATAATAAATGTTCAAGTATTTTTGTACATAATTGGTAAATTTTAATAAGGAGTGTACCATTATGTGAAAAAGAAGCAAACAGTTGTGTATGCAGTAAGATTGTTATAATTATGCCAAATACTTTATGTATGGAAAAAGAATATTTGTAAATATGTGCTTTTAACAATAATTCTGCCATATTGACTTTACAATTTTGAATGTCAGAAAAAATTAATATATGTTAAAATATTTATGTTTTAGTGAAAGTATTCATAACTTGAAAAGGAACATACACATTTTAGCTTTGTATCTTGCTGATTTCAAAGTCTGAAATTCTTTGAACTAGCTCTTGCTTTCTACTATAACATTTTTGTGTCTGTAACCACATCATAAAAGGTGTAGAAAGCTCCGTATTTATGCTGATATAAAGAAGTAACGCCTGAGATTTAAATGAGGTGTCACAAGTAAGATAACAAAGCTGCTTTGATTTCTTTTTTTCACCCATGTAGTTTAATAGGTTTTGTTGACTAGTGCTTGAGCACAGTATGAATCAGTGTTATTTGCTCCTGAAGCCATCTTCTTTTCTTTCGGGCAGTGAGCAGAGTTGATGACTTTATCATTTGCGTGCATTACTGAAGTCAGCTTTGCAGCAAAATGTTTCACAAAGTTTCTGTTTACCTAGGCATTCATATTGGTTGCTGCATAATGTTAATATGGAATAAAAGGACTTAGTCTTTACAGTACAACTTGTTTTCTACAGAATGAGAGATTACAGTTCAGTTTGTCATGGAATTAAAGTTCTGACTCCTTGTCTTGCTAAATCCAGTGTTCTTTCTGTTAAAAATCTCCAGATGGATCTAGTTTTCTCCCTATTTGGATCCATAATTGCTTTGTGAGACGATGTGGGAAGTATTGACCTGCTCTTCTGAACAAGTGAAGAATGTAAAATTTACTAGTAGAGTTCACTGTAAATTAACCTGCATGAGCGCTCTGTTTTTATAACCATGACATCAGGAATACTCTGAATGATAGCAGATGGTGTAAAATTGACAGAGTACTCTAAAACCGAGCTGACACATTTTCTGCTTTGCCAGTTTTGACAAACTGATTCTGTAGATCAGCTTTTCAACCTGATTACCTATAAAAAAATGTAGTATGAAATTTTGTTATGTGTGTTGCAGCACCCAGCGCTTGAAAACCTAAACACCTAATGTAAATAAAGTTCTTGTTTGAATTTTATGTATTACTCATAAATGTAGTTTTCACTTTCTGGATGACAGTGAATAATTCAGAAGCTCATATAGGAGGACCTATGAGAATGAATTGCTGTTTGCTACTCAATAGCTTGGATGTTAGCTAACATAGGCGTAGGTGAGGTGATCTTGTATACAAATGCTGAATTGGAGATGGTGGTACCTCTGGGATGCCACAGAAGCAACTGCTAACTGGCTCTGGAATGGTACAATTTAGACCAGTTCTCATGATGACTAATACCTTTGTTGTGTGAATGAAGTCAGTTATAAAAGCACAGTGACTGAGCAAAAAGATACCAATTGGCAGGAGTCAATGCCTGAGGTATAAATGAAAACCATCTTGTTTTGAGTGCAGTCGTGGTCAGTGAGGCATGTGGCAGCATTGTATCAGTAACTCCAGGTGCTGACAGGCACAGCTCTTTGCTCCAGAGCTCTGCTAGTAGGTGGGTTTTCCTACAGCGCTGATGATCCAGGTAGACCCTTTACATCTGCTTGCTGGAGAGCAAAGCCACATCTGCTGGGACAGTGTGAAAGGATGTTTAGCACTGGAGCCCCTGCAATTCTGACCATGAACCAGATTCTGTAGGAGAAAGACCTTTCCATATTAATTGAATTTGTCTTTATCTTTTCCTTGTCATTTTAATTCAGCTTTTGACATATATTTCATATAATAAACTAGGATGATTAGTTACTTTGGATAACATTAGCAAAAGCACCTTGTGATTAAATGGCTACTGTATGCAAGCCTCAGGAACACGAAAGGTTTGGAGCTGCGTACCTCATGTGTGCAGTAAGCATCAGGGTGATGTGACTCTTCCTGAGGGGTAAATTAAAGCTGCTGAAGAAACGACGATAGATATATTTTAAGATTGGATTGCTCAGTATGGAACTCAGTGTGCTTGTAATGACAGTCTGATGGCTTCGCAGGCTTCAGCGGGGACCGAGCCTGTGACACGAGCCTCCCAGGCATGGCTGGGCAGGCGTACCCAAGTCAGAACTTGTGTTAAGGATACAGTTCATGGCCCCTCTGTAATTGACTGATGCTAGGTTTGTATTTATTTCAGGAAGACTGTTTTAGAAGAAGGGAAAAGAAAGCGAACAGTTTGGAGACAAAAAGGGAAAGGTGGGGGGGGGGGGGGGGGAGGCAAATAAAAGTTGGGCAAAGCCCTTGATGGCTGGGTAATTAATCAAAGTGTGTTTTTACATTTCACCTTTTTAGCCAGGAAAAATAACAGTGGGAGAAATCGAGATGTTAGCTAAAACTGAAGCATCAAATGTATTTTGTATGCTTTTGTAGCATTATTGTAGCTTAACTGCAGGTTGAGCTGAAGGGGGCAGAAGGAAAGCTGGAAGTCTTGACAAAATACAGGGAGGTGGCAGGAAGGGGGATGTAGTGTTATTTGACAAAGGCTTTGGGGTGGGTTTTTTTTCCTCTTTTGCTGTGGCTTACAGAGGACAGGGAAGTCACTGCCATAAATTGCAAGAGCGAGGACCTTCTAAACCACAAAGCCCTGAAAAATACTAAAATCTTTCCCTGGGTTTGCTAAACAGTTCTTTCCTTACCCATTGGTGCATAATTCATAGAGTATTTTGCAATGAACATCTCGGTATTTTAGAAAGAAAATCCATGTCAAAATTTCATAGGAAATAGCTGCTCTGATAGCTTATAAACTGCTGAGATTTCGGTTATGTATTTAAACGGTTTACATCAATTTACTATTGGTACTAGATCGACCAGCATATTTCAATTTGTTCCACTTCCTGAGAAATTATTTTGCAGAGGGATTCTCTGCATTACATTCTTGCTTATTTGTGACAGACTGCTATCGCTGCTGGTTTTCCTTGACCTCACTGGCTTCCCTTGAAGTGTTTCCTCTTGCTTTTCAAAAGAAAGGCCACCAGTGAGGAGCTGCTTCAACTTTTTCCAGGGGAAATATTTCAGAAGCGCAGCATGAAAGGGATGCAGCACAGGCACGCATCCGCTCCCATGGGGAGGATCACAAGGGCCTTCAGAGCAAAAACTGTGGGGGAAGTTTACCTGTGAAGCATCTCTAGGAGTTTGTGTTCACGGACATGTCGGTAGCTCAAGTACAGGGAATAAGCTAATTAAACTAATTTACTAAAACCAGTAGGTGAGTGTAGTCCTGCAGGGACTGTGTTTTGCTAAAGGTTGAAACTCAGTCCCAAAACACCCTGTAAATGGAAATCCTTTGCCTTGTTTCCTGATCTTTTCACAGAAAAATAATGCTAGTAGATACACTGGGGGGGGGTTGAGGGTTGCTAAGCATGGGATAAGGGGCGACAAACTACTCCATACAGGGAGCAAATAAATGCTGAATCTACACTTGAAACCTTAAATGACTTGAAAGACCGTTGCTCTGGATATCCGGATGAGCTGCTATTCAAGGGATGTATCGTGTGCAATGATTTGTGCGCGTACTGAGAATATGCTCTGGTGAAGGGAAACCAAAGAGCTCTGAAGGCAGCTGCCCGCATGCCTTGAGCTGCGGCGCCAGTCTCACTTTTGCCATCTGCTCCAAGAGGTGGGTGTGCTGCAGGAACGCTGTCTGAAGCGGTGTGCTGCAGGAATGCTGTCTGAAGCAGTGTGCTGCGGCCTGACCACTGTGCCTGGTTTGGAGATGCTTACTCAGCCGCTGTGAACATGGTGCTGCAGTAAAGGCAAGGGTGCGATACAACACCCAGTAAAATGAATCCAAAGGTTCATATCAATAGTGTTAGAAACTGGCATGTGCCCAAGAGGAGCTGGGTGAACAAGGCTGGTACCTAATGAATTCAGTCCCACCTGAAGAAAATAAAACAGCCTAACAGTGACCACAATAGACTTTACAATGAACAAAACACATCAATAAACTCAGCTATTTTGTTTCAGGTAGTACATTGAACAGAGCAGCAAGTGTTATTGTGCTGCATCCTCCTCAGGCCATTAAGTGCAGCAAAGAAAGACTGCACACACACTGGACAGAAGCTTTTTATGTTATCAAGGAGAGTTTTCCTGCATCTGCAGTCCCCTCTCCAAGTTCTTACTCAGAACTGAAGCACATCTTGTCAATACCCCTAAAGCTATAATTCAGTGGAGTTTTTATAGCTGTAAAAGCTGAGCTGCATAACGATCAGCAAGCAGAATCAAAGCAAGTCGTAACCTGATTCTTCAAACTTACAGGCAGGGTCTATAGGGCAGCAAGCAGAAAAAGAGAGAAAATTGGTTTTCAGGTCATAAAGATCTATTTTGACTTCTGAAATATTTGCTACTTTTTGACAAGTGCTGGATTTTTACCACATACTTCACTGGGCTTTTCCCCTCTGTATGAGACAATGCTGAGTAGTGGTTTTCTCTGGTGGCTATGTAGGTTTCTATTACGTTGTACCTAGAGAAGATGTTTCTTGGTTTTGTTTTCCCCCAGTCCTGTGCAGAGACAGGGTAGAAAAGAAGAAAGAAGACAGAAAAAGTCAGTGCTATATAATCTCTTAGCTCAGAGGTGGTTATGTTCAGAGAAGTTCTCTAGCTAGCCCTTGATCCCAAACCTTCAAAGAGTAAAGATCAGTTCTAAATTGTGAATTTACTACTTGTTTGAATATAGATTAAGAAAAGCTTCCTAATCCTAGAAAAGAGTCAACAGCGCTTCAGTGAGCCTACTGCACTTATGAATGAAGCAAAGCACAGAAGCACCTCTAACACTTGCTGTAACATCCCAAAGGTATCTGAATGGGAAAGGATAGCCACGGAGAGGCAGAGGTACACACATTGTTCTTCAAGACATGTATTTACTTCCTGCTGCTCTTCCCTCCATGCCAAAATCTGCCTGGCTGAAAGCACAAAGAATCATTTCATAGAATCACAGAATGGTTGAGGCTGGCAGGAACCTCTGGAGGGCATCTGGTCCAACCCCCCTGCTCAAGCAGGGCCACCTAGAGCCAGTTGCCAGGACCATGTCCAGATGGTTTTTGAGTACCTCCAAGGATGGAGACTCCACAATCTCCTTGGTCAATCTCCCCCAGTGCTCGGTCAACCTCCCAGTCTTGATCAGAGGGAACATCCTGTGTTTGTTTGTGTCCATTGCCTCTGGTCCTGTCACTGTGCAGCACTGAAAAGAGCCTGGTTCTGTACCCGTTGCACCCTCCCTTCAGGTATTTATATACATTGATGAGATCCCTCCCAAGCCAGCTTTTCTCCAGGATGAACAGTCCCAGGTATCAGCCTTTCGTCACAGGAGAGATGCTCTTAATCATCTTCATGGCCCTTCTTTCTCCAATACATCCATGTCTCTTGTACTGATTTCTCCATGAAGTAACTTGTAATCACAACATGGATTAGCCAGAAAAAATGCCACCTTAGTAACAGGTTCCTTTTTCAGAGGAAATCCCACAGCATAACTGTGCTGGCCATACCCATTGATCTTACTGGAGGCTACACACCTGCCCTGTGCGAGGGCAGAAGAGTTATCAGGGAGACTGAGCTGACGTGAGGAAAGCAGGGCATGCCAGAGCCAGTTCAATGGCCCCGCGTTATGCAGCTTCCTGCCCAGCTCCAGCAGAGCAGCAGGGGTGCTCAGAGGAGCTCCACAGCCTGGACGCTCCCTGCTGGCCCCTCAGCCCATGCACAAGGTCAAAAAATGGGCGACTTCCATCTTGCTGTGGAAAATGCTTCTATACACACCTTGGATGTGGGGAGGTATGGACACAGATGTGCACCACAGCACACTGCCCTCCCTTCTGGTGTCCTTACTGCTGCAGCGGTGATGTATCTGTGGTATGCTGAGTATCACAAGTAGCTGTCATGGTATTGTACACAGTTGTCTTACCTGCAATGAGCCACAGCACTGTAAAGAACACAGGAACAGTTGAAATGTCAAATTGTAAAACAAAATTGCTGTTTATCATTCTCACCAACCCATTACTTACCGGGAAACTTTGTGGATTTCGCACATTTTCGCAGTGAGCCTTTTCTGGTTCAGTGCTATTTTTATTGAAGACATCACCAGCCCATCTTGCAAGTGAATCTTTCGGCAGTTGTGCTAGATGAAACCAGGCACAGCTTGAATGACAGGTCTTCAATACTGCACTGGCTCATTAGTGAGATCTGTATTCCACACTGAGCTGAAGGAACACGAGTAACCTGGGAGACTCCGAGCAGGCACTAAACCACAGAAGCAGCATCAGCAATGACAGCAGATGGCAGGGTCAGCTCATTAACTGCGTTTATCTAATGGAAGACTTCCCATTTATTGTCAGGTAACGATACAAAAAATCATCTGTCAGAAATTCCACCTGGTCATAATTGATCATCATTAATAAACTGTTCCAGAACAGGCTGCCAAAATCTCAGCTATGATCGCATAACTCAAAGTAATTAGCAAACAACTGCTGAAGCGAGTTGCTTTGGTTGGCTGATGAAAGGAACCAAAGCTGTGCCTCATGTGGCAGAATGGAAAGCTGTTTTGTGAAGGTTTGCTGGGCTGCCAAAACATCTGGTTTGCTGTCTTTCTCTGATAATGCATGTGTTGTGGAAAATAGGATTGTAACACTTTTTTCTAGAAACAAAAATGATACATAAATGAATAAATACTGTGGCTAGATTAACCTGAATTTGCTCTGAAAACCACAGGTTTCTCTCTGATTTCTACTTTGATGTCTAAAGAAAAAGACAATATACAGTAGTGTTCTTCCCAAAATAAAAAAGAGACTTTGTTTAAACCATGTTATGAATTTATTGCTCACATGATGCTGATGAATTTCAAACAACAAATTAATGTCATATGCACTTATCAGGGCAATCCCAAGCACAAATACAGGCTGGGTGGAGAATGGATTGACAGCAACCCTGAGGAGAAGGACTTGGGGGTGTTGGTTGACGAAAAGTTCAGCATGCCTCAGAAACACGTGCTTTCAGCCCAGAAAGCCAATGGTATCCTGGGATACATCAAAAGAAGTGTGACCAGCAGGTTGACAGAGGTGATCCTGGTCCTCTACTCTGCTCTTGTGAGACCCCACCTGCAATATTGCATCCAGCTCTGGGGTTCCCAACATAAGAAGGACACGGAGCTGATGGAGCAAGTCCAGAGTAGGGCCAAGAGGATGATCAGAGGTTGAAGCAACTCTGACAGGAAGGCAGGCTGAAAGAGTTGGGCTTGTAGAGCCTGGAGAAGAGAAGGCTGCGGGAAGACCCTGGAGCAGCTTCCAGTACCTAAATGAGAGCTACAAGAAATCTGGAGAAGGACTTTTTTACAAGGGCAAGTAGAGACAGGACAAGGAGTAATGGCTTTAAACTAACAGAGAGTAGATTTAGATAGAAGGAAGAAATTCTTTACTTTGAGGGTGGTGAGGCACTTGAACAGCTTGCTCAGAGAAGTTGTGGCTGCCCCATCCCTGGAAGTGTTCAAGGCCAGGTTGGACGGGGCTTTGAGCAACCTGGTCTAGTGGAAGGTTGCCCTGCCATGTCAGGGGGTGGATGATCTTTCAGGTCCCTTCCAACCCAAACCAGTCTGTGATTCAGGCTGGATTTGAGGAAAAAAATATTCACAATGAGGGTGGTAAAACAGTGGAAGAGATTGCCCAGAGAGGTGGTGGATTAACAATCCCTGGCGACATTGAAGGCCAGACTGGATGTCGTTCTGGGCAACCTCATCTAGTTGAGTTGGAGGGACCGGTTTAAAACTGGTGCTAAAAGTGAAATGTATGTGAGTGCTTTCACTGAGGCAGGATCTCACAGGCAAGAAAGCATCATGCCATGCTGTCCTTGGGCAACATACTTAGCAGCACTAAAAGTAGATTAATTAATAATGACAGAGAATGACAGGGTTTTGATCTTACTTCTGAATCCTCTGTCTGGCTGTGGTGCAGTCAGCAGCGCCTTGTGAAATGGTATTGCTACAGTTGGGTTTGTTTTATCTGGAGCAGATGAACTGCTGTGGCTCCTTCTCAGGTCTTTTGTAGGTGTCTTATTCTGTGTGCTGAAGAGCGACATAATGACAAGGTCATATGGCAGTAGGGGAAAAATGAGTGATATGCTTTACTTGCTTTGCCTGCGCTTGAGTAACTGTCTATTAAATGATGCTTCTGCACAGCATAGTCAGAATAGCTTAATGAGAGCTATCCTGAAGTATTCTTTCCAGTGGGAAATCAGGGCATAGTAGAGCCAGAAAAGAAATAACAGAATAAACAACAGATCAGGAAAACTGAAAAACTGATTCCACAGGGGTGGCTGGTCCTAGGTGATCAGGTTATTAAGCTGTATACATTGCATGAGTTCTCAGCACCCACAGAAAAATGTTGCAGGTAACATTCAGGTCAAAAAGATGTTGAGTTCTTCAAAGGGGACACATTTTTGCACAAACAGGTGAAGGAACTCTAGTTTCTGAATTTTTTTTCTTAATGTGTTTGGAATAAACACCAGAGACAGGTGGTGGATAATGAAGGTGTTAAAAAGATGCGTCAAAGAATAGTTTTATCATTTTACTGAGCTTATAAAATTAAGCAAAAGCAGTGTTCCAGTGCTTGTATTCCCACTTTTTGCATTGGTTTGTCTCTTCACACTAAAGACAGTTTTAAATTTAGTGGTTTACTAGTAAGAGGTTTTTTGTTGTGCATCATGCAATTGGGAATAGCTACTTCTGTCTTTGCAGAACTGGAATTTCTCATACAATTGGGACAAAAATATTTAAACTTCAAGACTGATTCACTACAATATTTTTGCTTTAAGGAAGGTTGAAACCTACATCATTTTCTCTAAATTCGTTCCTCTAAGATCACTGTGTCTAATAGGAGCATGAAAAATGTATATATGATCTGGTACACACTCAGGGTGAAAGTGGAACTCTTTAAACCGTTTACAATCAGAGTGTTCAGGGGCAATCATCTTCAATAGATTAATCTTGAAATGCTCTGGTGTGGTGGAGAATTGAAGCATAAAATTACAGTTACTACGTAGTTGTGTTTAGTTTCTGCAGTGTGTTTTGAAATCGAGTGACGCTACACATTAGAACTGCAAAAAATCGTTTTGATATACAGGATGCAATTATTAAAAATGAAAAATAAAAGCATTCATATTCTTTCTAAGCTGTCAGAAATAAATGATAGCAATGTGGCATGTTACAATCGCCATATTTTTTCTGTCTTTAGACAAAACCTGCTAATTGTAAAACCTGAAGTAAACTGAGAAGTCTCAAAGCACAGTTAGTGTACTAAATCCTCCAGGTTCAATAATTACCAGTGAAGTATTACATACCACATCACTGGAAAAACATGTTTTATGCCACTGAATCATTACGAGAGTAACTTACTCAAAACAAAATTTTGAATTAAAGTGTCATCCAGATGATGTTCCACAGACTCCAGAGTGCTTATTCCCAATTTGCAAGAGCCAAATAAATAATGAAAATAGTTTTCCCTTTACCTCTCCAGTCCTGAATTCAGAAAACTATTCGCCCTCCCATGCCGATTTCACACCAAACTAAGTATGAAGGGATAAAAAAACCAATGACAAACAAATGTCCCCCCCAACTTCAAACCCATATACACTGATCCCCAAACACAGAGAAAAAACATTTTAGAATTGTTACCTTTAATTTATAGTTTGCCCTCACACATATGCAGAATTTGCCCTGGCAGAGATGATGGCTTATTCCTAGTAAGTCCCTTAAATCAAAGGGGGAATCAGCGCATGAAGTTTACAGTGCTCCCCAGCACACACAGGAATTTTGTTCTTAGTTCATGCTATAATGCCTATGGAAGTGTGCTTTATATAACTGCTACCAAACAAGTGGAGGAGTTCTTGCCTCAATTTTCAAGCAAGACATATGAAAGAGTTTTGCCACCATTATACTAACTGCACAAAATATTCATGATACTTCAACAAATCTGGACTAGTATTCACAGAAGATTTGTTATTTGATGCTTTTCCAGGCATTTGGCTTGCTCAGTGTTTGTCAATTAGTTTAACTAACTCGCAACAGATGCGTTATTCTTTATGAAGAATAAACATTTTACTGTATGTTAAAAGCTTTGAGGTTCACATTCAATGTTTCAGAGGTTGTTTTTCTTCCCCTTGTTCTTAAATCCTAGGTCTCAGGCAGCTGGAAAAAAATGAATTCTTAATGCAAACTACATGGGGTTTTTTAGAACTAGTTCCTGCTTTGGCTTAGTTACAAACCTGCAGTCAGTCATCCAGTTCTGATATAAAAAAAAATTGGTTTAACAAGCAGTTTCAGTGGAGTTACTCTGGATTTACAGCAGTGTAATTCTGAACAGAACAATCTAACCTGGAAAGAGCCACTGAATTTAACTGAGTAGGTACAACACATCGAATGCAAGACATTCAAAGGGATATACATATCCAGCTGACATCTGGTGTGTGCAGTCATCCGAAGTCTTCAACTATGAGAGCCAAAAGGACAAGGCCTGACCTCACACAGTCTTCGTTGCTGATACTTAAAAGACTGTATGAACATTATCTCTTTGCATTTAGCATCCCCTAGATTTGCAAACTGCCATGAGCATGGCGTGCCTATATCATAAGTGTGCTGAGTAGCTAAGCATGTAGCCCACATGCAGGTCTGCAGTGATCAACTTGATAGCTCCCATGGCCTTCCTCCTAGAAAAGAAGACACCAACAAAATATGACTAGAAGAGACAGCACTTTCACTTCTACCCTCACCCCATGGCTAAAGCACACAACAGGTACGTGGCTGATTTATACCTAGTTTCCAGGTAAATCTTTGACCATTATGGAGACTACCACAATGTGGCTGTGGAGACCATATCATAACTTGGTTCAAGCCTGCAGTATAGTGCTAGTCCCTTCCCAAATTTTATGTTAAATATTGTGTAAAATTATGTTAATGTTAGTATGCATGTGTCCATGTTATATGTCATATACTTTAATTATGGTGAATATTAGTTGGCAGATTGGACCCAGATTCCCAAATCAAACCCAGATGAATGTCAAACCCCAGAATGAAGAGGTGCTTTTGTTATTTCTTGTCCTGTGTCTTGTTCAATACTTAGCTGCACATGTGGTGTGTTAGTTGCTCTCCACTGGAAAATAGTCTGCGGTGCTCTGTCATCTACAGCTTCCACAGCACAGGAAAATGCTCTCCTTATTAGGCTGCTAGCCGAGGGCAATGCTTTCCCGGTAAAGCTCTCCCAGTTTGGGTGACATAATTAGCAATTTGCTGCATTGTCCAACACAGCGTGACTTCGTTCATGCGTTTCTGGGGAGGGCAGGAAGCCACGATTACCTGCCTGCCTCCAGGCTGCCTGGCTAATTTCATTTGTCATTTAATAAGTGAAGCAGACTCAGACAGCAGCTCTCACAACTTGTTTATTAGCTCCCTGCATAAACATTTTGGTAAGACATTGCATGTATCACCAGCAGGAGCAAAGTACCAGAGCTCACAGCTCTTTAAAATTGCTAATGCAGGCGCCTGTCCTCAGCGGAGGATTTGGGACAGCACTTGGGACTCTTTCACCTGAGTACATGAGGGACACCAGCCTTAGCAATGGTGGAGTTCCAGCCTTAGCTGTCCTGCAGTTTTATTATTGACTAAGGATTTCCAGGTAGCTTCAAGTGGCCGCCTGAGGACTGGCTTCCCTCAGGGCAGTGCATTCCTAAGGGTGGGAAGCAGATGGAGAAAGGCAGAAATATAAAAGCCAGGTATTTATAGTTGGCACTAGCCCTAGGTACATAAATACAGAGTGTATTACAACATCTGTTTCCCTGTAAAGACTGTATATATTCTTTTATTGACCAGTTTGCAGAAGAATTCTTCTGGCAGTAACTGAACCCATTTTCACATAATTTTCTAAAATATGTTTATCAGTGGACAATGCATTGATCATCTGATCTTGAAGTTCCATACTATTTTCTGCTAAGCTTTAAAAGTCTCATAGTCTACAAACTTTCCTAAAGGTCTGAGAAGAGCTTTGAGAGACAAAATGAGCCCTGTAAGCTTATGTGTGAACATACAAACAGAAGCAAATGAAAAACATGACTGCTTTTAAGCGAATGCTATCATTGAGGGTTTTCATTTTAATAAGAGACCCAAAAACTTGCAATGTAATGCCTTCATTTGTCCGGGCAAGCAGATATATGCATATGTGTAACTGAAGTCTGGAGAAAGATTTAGAATGATTTCTCTTGATTTCCCTAATTTCTACCAGTAAATTTCATATTATTAGCTCCTAACTAAGCTGTTTGTGTGAGATTCAACTTCAATGGCTCATGCAGGAATGTAAGGATTAAAGCCTGAAATAAATGAGTTTAGGAAATGTTTGAAAATGATCAAGAATTCAATGAAAAAGAAACCCTTTCCCAGTATTGAAAGAAAAATCTTGCATGTCTTAAGCAAGTGGTTTCAAGGTCAAGTGATGGGAACTGAAATACAGCGTGGTAATAGATGGCTGCATTAGATTTGACTAATTATGTGCCCTTGGAAACTACAGTATGTATTACTGGTGAGTTTAAGAAAGAATGCAGCTCAGCATATAGATGTGACCAGCAGCCAGAGAGTGAATAATCTAAACTCCATCATGTCCCCTCTGCCTGTTACTGCCCTCTAGCACAGGTAGGGTTTGCACAGAGGAGTATGCCTGTCCAGAGTACACAACCCACGCAGAACAGATGGACAAGGGTGCGGTGGGTGGACAAAAGTGGTCAGACAGGTGAATGGCCAGCTAATTTACACCCAGAAATTTTACTTTAATGTGTGTGTAGATGTGAAGAAACTGAGGGAGCAGACAGCAAGAAGAGACTAAAACCCACTCAGCCATATAACTACTATTATCTATCTCAGGTATCCCCATCTAAACTCACTAGCCTTCAGGATGAGTGTTCTACAAAAATGGCCCCTAAGGGCTCAAAATTTCTTTCCAGAGAACATACGATGTGCCTCAGAGGTATGAGTTTAAGCTATAAAGTTGCGAATTACCTCCTGCAAAGTACCAAGCGTGAATTTCACAGGAGCAGGTGGTTCAATGCCTAAACTGTGTGCTGACCTGACCAGGTTTTGGGAATGACTCATTTTGTCTATGGCCCTTGAGGTCTAGCAGGGGATTTTAGAATATGCACTGTGCAGTCTGAGTGAGGTAGGAGCTGTAGAAATTGCAGGAGTAAGTCACCATTATCTTTTACATCTCAGCAGCAGCAGCTAGTGTCTCTTTTGTACATGGATCCAGACAGCACATTTGGTCTGGGATGTATGGATCAGTCCTAGGAACTCCTGAGCTCCTGAAATCGAACCCAAAAGGTGAGCAGGAAACTGGGATCAAGCTCTTCTGCCTACCAACAGGCTTCACTAACTACATGGTGGTTGTACACTAAATGCTGCTATTTTAAAACAAGTAGCTATATTTAGAGGGTTTGAGACTCTTGATCCCTTGGGATATGTGCAAGTCATGGTCTGATAATTTATATCAGATTTAAAAGCCTGTTCTGTTCAGTGCCTTGATTTAAGTATGTGCAACCGCAGCTGTATGCTTGTAGGAAGGCAGGATTTCAGAAAGAACTTGCAGGTCAAATGAGGAATTATCCACAAGGTTATACAACAGCTGAGCAGTAGGGTTTGGACCATAACTCTGGATTTAAGTGTCTCAGTTCCACATCTGATGCCTTAGTCCTTTATTGGCTCTAATTTCATGTCTTTGGAAGGGATTTTTCCCATGGCAGGTTTAGAAATGCAGCTCTGAAAGAGTGCAGCTAGCTGTTCTTTGAAGATTTTGGATTCATAAGGTGCTGATGTAATTCAAAAAACATTTTAACTCAGCCCAGGCTATACAATTAGAAGTAAAAATTGATTCAGTAAACAAGATGTGCTCGGAACACAGTGACCTGGCAACCTATAATAAGGCCCCCAAAATACACACTAAATAGAGCCAGAGATGCCAACTGCTCTAAACAGTGACACCCACTGTTCTGCACCACCGTGTCACATACTTGTTTAGAATCTATTAATAAATAATGTATTATGTTTTCTAAGATAACAATAATTGGAAATAATAAATGATCCACGTAGCATAAGTAAAGAAAACCTTTAAAGAATGATTTGGTGGTGCCACTTCCAGTGCCACGCTGCTGACTAGGAACTAATTATAACTGCCCCTCCAGCCTGGTGTTTGCTCCCAGGAAGGTTTTGATTAACCAGCATTGTGCTGTTGTGGCTGCCCGCGGTTGGCAGTGCTGCTCCTCGTGCAGCAAACCATGATATCACATATGCCACTGCCGACTGAGGTGAGGAGGGGATGAATTAAGAACAAAAGAGAAACTGTTGCCATCCTCTTGGAAGCGCTGCACTCAGGGTGTGTGTCCGTTCAATAATTGCATAGAAGCTCAGTCGCAGCAGGATTTCGTAATTACAGAGCTTAATTGTTCCTGCCTATTATAAGTGGCTCTTTGTTTTTGCTGTTGGTCTTTCATAGTCACCCACATGGTCTATTATATTTCTGCTCGCTTGTCCCCCGCTTGTTCCCCTACCAATTCCTCCGCATTCCTATTTGTCATTTCAATGCACTTTGCCATGCACGCCTCGGTTTAATTTTCTCATGCCTCTGCTGTTCAGTGTTTCTGTCTCAGTAGTTCTCAGCCTGCTCCCCTACTTCCATTTCAGCTCCCACTCTCTCACTGAAAACCACTCATGCTGATTTTACTTAATGCAGTATAATTAAGGGTAGGGCCTTTCAGAGGGAAAAATGTCACTTTCATAGATGAGAATGGAAAATTTGACAGGAAGATATAAAATCTTGGAAACAGACTTTAAGGTCCTGATGATAAGTCTAACAATGTCCCTTCACTTGGGGTTTTTGTGAGGTTTTGGGGTTGTTTTTTGTGTTTGGTATGGACCATTTTTGTGTTTGTTTGATCATCCTGAGGGCCATTGCCTACAAATTTGTCTTTTAAAAAGCTGCAAAGAGAGAAAACTAGCACTGGGGGGAAAGATTCGGTTTTGGCTTGCTCAGTATAATTACTTAAAATATTTTGTAACTAGTTATATACAAACAATGCAAATTATAAAACTATAAGCTTTTTTTGATAGTGGCTGCCCCTCCAGCACATCGTGCACATCCTTGAGGCCAATTTCCTGTCCTCCTGACACTGATTAGCTCTTGGAGCAACTCATGTGGCACTGTGAATGGCAGCTGCAAAGGAAAGGCCAGAAACCTGGAAGCACTCAGCTTTGCAGGGCACCTCCTTACGCCGCAGTTGGCTGGATCAACCTGCAGGGCCCCCTGGATCTGCTTGAATCCACAAATACAGCTCCTGCATGTCTGTACAACCTGACTTGGGCTGCCATGTTCTTCTGTTATCCTTGGCTTATCATGCATGGCATCAATCTTCATTAACTTTGGCATAAGCAATGTGCATGATGCCTCATGTTTATCTACATGGTGGCCCTATGCCCAGTCCACTCTAACTGCTAAGCTATAAGGCAGGTAACTCAGGGCTCCACCTGACCCTCTCAGGAAGCTTACTCCTTCCTCTCTATACAGATGTCACATATGAAGCCTCCAGCCTCACAAACGTCTTTGTCCGGATCTGGCATCTGTATGAGGAAGTCACTGCTTGGATAACTCAGGTTGTTCACAGATGAACTGGCAACTTGTTCTGCATTAAAAGATAGGAAATAAAGGATGCCTGTGCCTTTCACTTGTGATGATGGAAGAGGCACTCCAACTTTGCAGATGAGGTTTTCCGAGCAGATTTTTATAATAACCTAATATGGATTTGTCACATTAATGTCTGCTGGTGGTGGTGATAGTGGAGTGTGATAAGAACTCCCTCATTTTCCAGGTGAAGAAAACAGAGAGGAAAAGGAGGACATTCAGGCTTTGGGCATTGAAGATATATCATCAGTGAATTTGGCCTTGAAACTTCTGGCATGGCTGCATGTTGGTGGACTGCCTCTTAGCCAAATCATATCACTACCAGTGGCCAAGCTCTCCACAGAACACTAGGCTGTCTTTGTCTGAGAGCAGCTGCATCCTCAAATTCCCTGGCTGATGGAGGAGGAGATTTGCATTTCCCAGATGATCTGCTCTAGGTGTTGACACTGGAGCTATCAGAGAGAGCAGGTGCAGAGAACTGGTACATCTATTCTCAGTTTGAGTGGTGGCTGAGATGGTCTTTCCAATGTGTTTCCAGATGGGGTAACAGATGGCTTTGATGCACTTAGTCCATAACGGAAATCAAACATACTCCTTGTTTCCAGCCTTATGTTAATACTTTCACCAAACTTAATGGGCTAACTAGAACAGCAGCAACATAATGTGGCCTTCAGCACTGCTCTAGCAACCTTTGACCTTACAAACACACCACACGCACCCAGCAACTGCCTGCCATGACTCTTCATGCAACCAGAGCACACAAGCTATATCAGATTTGTCCTGTGCCTTCCTCACAGGATCATCTATGCCAAAGAATGCCAGCAGCTTGCTCAAGACTGTCCACTACCTCTACATCCCAATACACAAGACTCATAACTCTTCCTGCTGTTTGCGCTGCTGTCCTTTGTGATTTACATGAGTCCTACTCCATAACAGGAGGTCAACACTTTCAAGCCACAGTTATTCATGTTGCTTATCAAATAGCTCAGGCTGGACCAGTCACTGGAACTGACTCTCCCTAATAGCCTTGACACATACAGCACAGGGATCAGCTCTTGCAATATTCAGATTCCCTGTACAGACACCTTAATTTAGAAGAAAAGCCTCTTGAGACAAGAACTTTGCTGGTCTAGTCTGCAAGAAGCATCTGCAATAACCTTTTCAGTAGCCATTTCCCCAGTCAAAGGCAACCCTTCTGGCAGCATTCAGTGAGGGTGTTGAAGTGGAAGATCTGTGCGTGAAGTGGCCTACAAATAACATTCTGCATAAGGAAGGTACACACAGTTCCCTTTCTGATTTAATTTTCTTATCATTATAGAGAGGGCTTTTTCAGTCTGTGATAGCACATTTTATGGAGGTCAGAGGTCAATGGCTCAAGTCTGAACTCTAGGCCAAGAATTTTAAGGCAATTAAACCCAGCAATTCTTCAGCATGCATATTTTTATGGTCATATGTTGTTGATACAGATTTAGCCCACATTATGGCTCTTGTTTTCCTCCAAATATTTCGCAGCTGTCCATGGTCCATGGAAGAGTTTTAGACACATGCAGTCCAGGAATTGGAAATTTCCATGTCAAGCAAGAGTCTGTGTGTCAGGAATATGTGCTTATTCTTAACCTGTATTTGCACCAGTGAACAGGAGGTACCTATCTGTAAATATTATGTAGCTTGTGGCTCTGAAGCTTGTTGCTAAGTCTCATTGCAATTTACATTTTTTCTCTAGAAAAAAGTAAGCAGGAGGTTCTTGGTCCTATTATTCTCTTTACCATTAGCAAAGCCTGAAAAAGAGTACTGCCAGTATTGCATCACTAGATATGAAGACATATCCCTAGATATGAAGACATGTCACTGCGGATATCTTCTGCAATGACATCTGTTCAACTTGTAACAAGCTGATAAGCTCTCATGAGATAAAAAGCATCTCCAAGTCACACGCACAGAAAAGATGGAAGAATTCAGGGCATACAGTAAAATCTAGCTTTGAAGTCAGGAGAGATGCATGGCAAAGAGCTGGGATATACACAGTTAGCATCCACTGAGCAACTTTAGAGGCTTAGTACACGGACAGCTGTTATCCTTTTCTTTATACTAGCTACTACTCATAGTATCAGCTCTCTGTTCCATCCTTTTTTCATCACAATTGTTGCAGTTTGAGTACTGGAAAAGAAAGGTGAGTAGACATGGCAGTCTACATGTTAATGTGACCCTACAAGGCAGTTCACCTTTCTGAGGATGGGCAGGACAGGACCATGTGGTATAGTTCAGTCTGATGCCTTTTGCCAACAGTATTCTAGGATGAAGGTAAAGTACATGGGTGCAAAGTGTGAGGAGCTGTTTTCAGCCAGAAGCAAAAGGAAAAACTCCAGTTCCTGACTGTTCCTGTTGTTACGGCAACAGAGGGAGATGTCTGCTCTAAGAGGAAAGGGTCCAGAAATTTGTCTGAACTACGGAAGACAGGCAGGAGGGAGAAAGCAAAGAAATTGGTTCCAGGAGAGATGTGGCAGCTGTCGCAGACCTAGGAGGGAGGGAGGAGAAGGCAATTCTGTCTGGGTACACGCATATTGTGTCACATCCACCTCTTGCCTTGAGAAGACATGTTTCTGTAGCACAGAGCTATGAATGCGGCAATCCGCGCTCAGGACCCGTTACTACTGTGTGTGGTAAAGAGAGAGCCTTCTTACCCCCTGAGGTAAACGTTAGCAAGCTGAAAGAAAGCAAACGGGTACTCTGAAACCGTGGCTGTGTGACCTCCCAGCAGGAATGAACTGCCCACAGTGATCAGCAAGACTCGAGTGCTGATTACAACAATCATTACTGCCCCCTCAGTAAATGCGGGAAAGAACATGTGCTCTGCCTACCCTGCTAAGCTAGCAGGGCATGCTGTGTCATCTTGACTGTAGAGATCTTTTTTGCCATAAACTAGTTAGTTCACTTACATGAATGTTACAGAAACTACAGAAACATTTTTTTAAGCAGCTGCACAGCATATCTGTATGAACCTGGAATGGCCACCTTCCAGGCAGCAGGTCTGTACCTATGCCTTTCCTTCACTCATGCAGGTGCCAGCTTCTGTCATCAGTCATGAAGCCACTCTGCTATGAAAGGCTACAAGGGGGATATTGGGTCTCAATGTAAAAGGAGCTGGGCACAACAAAGAGGGAGCCATGTTAAAGGGTATCAGATGGCATGGAGGCTAGATTTCAAACCTGAGCATGCTGCATCCTTGATGTAATATGGACACAGGCAGTTGGGCAGTACACTGGGAGTATACCACATGAACACAAACAACATTCAATCCTGCAGTCCTTCCACTAGGGCTGCAGGTGGGACCGCAGTGGGTCAACCTTAGCTGGATGCCAGATGCTCTCCAAGCTGCTCTTCCGTTTCCCAGCTATAGTGACAGTGTTGATATAGCCAGTGAAAACTGATATTCTTCTGAGGTACAATATAGGAAAAATACAACAGAAAGGGTCTGAGTGGCTTTTGGGTTTTCGTTTTGTTTAAGTTTTATGTATTGTTTTTTGTTTGCTTGTTTACTGCAAATTGAAACTTAATTGGAAGTTATTTGATGAATGATGACAGTAAAATTAATACAGACTTAAGTGTAAAATAAATGATAGTAGTGTCTTCTGGGAGGCATCTGCACTGTAGGTTAAGAAGGACTCATGGCACTCTAATTTCCTATCAGGTCAGCTGTCCTGACTCACAAGGATCACCAGAACCTTCATGACAAAGTGCGGGTGACCTGAAGGCAACCTGGATGCAGTATTGCAAACCACGTTGCTTTACTAAACCACAGAGAACAATTCTCACTAGAAGAACTAGGATCAGTAAAAGCAAGTAAAAGATGGACTTATCAGGGGCAAGCTATTTATTATGCTTGCTAGAAACAATGCTAAAATAAAGGTGGCTACAAACACTCAAGGGTTGGCACTCAGGGATGGCGTTTGTAAGACCCCAGTGATGAAGATCTCTTAAAACATCTTCCTCCCTACCGCTTGGTTGAAGGGTGAGTTGCCCCACACAATTATTATTCTCCCTGGTTAAAATTGAATAGGTGGGGAAGGACTGAGTAATGAATGACAGAAAGTTTCTTAAATGTCTTGATCTTCAAAACCAGCATATTGTTAAACAAGCTGAGAGTGGTCAGCTGTACTGCTACACTTTAGATAAAACCAGACACTTCTTTAATCTGGTTATTTGAGTTAGTGATGGGAGTGCTCACAGAATCAAAGAATACCAGGTTGGAAGGGACCTCAGGGATCATCTGGTCCAACCTTTGTTAGCAAAGCATGATCTAGACTGGATGTCTCAACACCCTGTCCAGCTGAATCTTAAAACTGTCCAGTGTTGTGGAATCCACCACCTCCCTGGGGAGATTATTCCAATGGCTGCTTTTACTCATTGTGAAAATTGTTCCTCTTGTGTCCAGTCAGTATCTCCTCAGTAGTAACTTGTACCATTTATCCCTCATCTTCTCCATGTGAGTCTTTGTAAGAGGGAGTCTCTGCCTTCTTTGGCAACCCTTTAAATATGGAAACATGCTGATAAAGTCCCCTTGTGCTTTCTTTTCTCAAGACTGAAAAAACCCAGCTCTCTCAGCCTTTCCTCACAAAGCAGGCTTCCAATCCTTGGATCACCTCTGTGGTTCTTCTCTGGACCCTCTTCAGCCTGTCCACATCTTTTTTCTTTTTCTCTTTTTTTTTTTTTCTGGTCTGCATTCATATTGCAGTACTTATGTTTTTGATTAAGGTTTCCCTGGACACTAATTTTTATTGGAATTTGAGGAATTGCAAATGGCTTCATAAATAACTTCTTAATCTGATGAAATGAGCAAGGAATAATACAAAGGGTAAAAAAGCCTCAATATCCTGCTCTCATCAGAGTATTATGGGAAACATGCAAATAAAGAAAACAAATCAGTGCCCTGCGTACACTCCATCAACTGCCTAACAACTTGCAACCAGTTAATTACACACCTTTAAAATGCATGTACAGGAGAAATGATTCAGAAACAAGCCTATAATGAGAAAGGACAGCACAGAAATACTGACTCCACTCAGGGAAATTTAACCCTTTACATTTGACAGTGCAGAAAGAATGTACTGTATGTCATATCAAAGTGACAGCTGCTTTATGCTAAGCATTTAATGACCACTAATCTACAATAATCACTCTACATTTACTTATTGCTATTAACCTTTGTAACCTTTATCCTCACTTAAAAGGAAGATAAGGATTTACACATTACACATAAGAACTGAATGCTAAGTTAGTTACCCTTGATTAAATATACTGAAGAGTATTAAGTGATAAGTAATATTAGGGTGAGTTACTTTCACCTTTCCAATTATTTAGGACCCATGTAACCCGATAGCTCAGTAAATACAGCATTGCTATGGTTAGCAGCAGAACATGAGCTTCATTCCAACTTTGAAAATCCTTAGGACTTATCAGGCTTTGCAGAGCTTGCTTTAGCACGCCTGCAACTCTGGTTTACTTTGTTTATCTGTAACAATTTTCTCATGATCGGGTGGTAATTGTCTCATATGTTGATCTCTCTGGAGGCCAGGGAAAGGACATGAGGAAATGGAATGAGGCTGCATCAGGGGAAGTTCAGACTGGACATTAGGAAAAGGTTCTTCACCGAGACGGTGGTCAGCCACTGGAACTGGCTAGCCAGGGAAGTGGTCACAACACCAAATCTGCCAGAGTTCATGGGGCATCTGAACGATGTTCTTAGTCATACGGTTTACCTTTAGGTAGTCCTGTAAGGAGAAGGAAATTGAACTTGATGATCCTTATGGGTGCCTTTCAACTGGAGGCATCATATGATTCTACGATTCTGCATTTTACTTCCGTGTAATTTTATATAATTGTGTGACACAACCATTATATTTAGTAATGAGTGGTTAATAAGCAGTTACTTGTTAGGATGTAATGTTTACGCCCTTAGCATAATAAATGCAATGCAGGGGATTACAGTAATGAAATGTCAGGAGCAGAGGGAGGCTCAAGATGACACTGGAAATTTCAGGGCTGTAGACAAATGACCTAAAAATACATAGACGTGGGAGTAAGTCAGGGAAAGCCAGTTTTAGGGGTTATAAAGAGAACAAATAACTCCCACCACACTGAACCAAACCACCTTAGCACCTGTGGAGACAACAGAAGGGTGAGCACAACACTGGAGATAGAGAGGTGGATGTTAGGAAGCTTTTACAAGAATTTTAACTCTTTTTTAACTCTATTATTTGAGAATTTCTTCATGTAATACTGCTGTTTTCTTTTCCTATAATTATTAGATTAGGACCAATTAATTCTTTCATTGGCCTGTCAAGATTTTACCTACGCTGACAACATACTCTTGACTTTTCAAATCATGTTTGCTTCCTTTCTTCCTACAAGAAGAATTTGAGGGTAATAATGGCTCCTTGAGGAAAGCCTGCACAATGAAGTTGACTATTGTAAGTTACTTTTGTATTTTCTGCCCTTCAAAGACTATGCCAGTTTCACTGACTTCTGATAAGATTTCAGGAATAACTTGTGTTTCGATTCATCTCTTTTTCCCTGATTGTGGTGTGTCACTACAGAGTTTCATGCCCTGCTGCCTGCCTGACCAGCTAGAAGCAAAATGTACTTTATTCTGAGCAGGTTGTGTTTCAGTATGTATGAGCCATAATGTAAACAATATGTTACGGTCAAAAGAGTATCAGCACCAAGTAACAGCAATGTCTGTCCAAAAACCTTTAAATGTTAACTTCCATAATCAATCAAACCAGATGGTTTTCAATCTGTGTAAAAAAAGAGCACTGAACCATGGGTAAGTGCACAGGTACTAACATCAGTCAGGGAGTTCTGCCCCGTATTCCCACCAGTATTTGGTACCAGCCTTCCGGTGGGTCCCTGGGAACCCAGGCACAGGCAGGCATGGTGGGATGATTCTTCTCCCATGGTGAGCAACCTGCATGTGTCTACATATGAGGGAGTCATCAAGATGCACTGAGTAGAAACTGAGGACTAATAGGAACTTCCAAAACGTGATTTATCTGATTTCTTTGCAACATTCACCTGTGAATGAGATTAATTCTGTCCCGGAAGGGTCCTATGTCACGTCCTTCATAAACAGGAAATTTAGACAAATAGTTCATATATAGATAGCTATGTTATATATACGAGGGTAGATAACTCCCACTGAAGATAAATGTCATGGTTTAAGCCAGTCCACAAGTCAGCCACGCAGTTTCTACTCCCCCCCTCCCGCTCCCAGAGGGATGGGGAGGAGAATCGAAAAAATGTTAACTCCCACGGGTTGAGATAAGAACAGTGCAGTAACTAAGGTATAACACAAATCACTACTGCTACCACCAATAATAATAATGATAAGGGAAATAACAAGGGAAGAGAATACGATACCACCCGCTGAAAACAAGTCTGACAGAGCAGCACGTGCCCTTCCGGGTAACTCCCAGTTACATCCCCGGAGCATGACGTGCTGTGGTATAGAATACCTCTTTGGCTAGTTTGGGTCAGGTGTCCTGTCTCTGCTTCCTCCCGACTTCCCCCACTCCCTGGCAGAGCACGAGACTCACAAAGTCCTTGGTCAGAGTAAACATTCTGACCAGCAACTGAAAACATTGGTTTTATCAGTACTGTTCCCAGGCCGAAAGTCAAAAACACAGCACTGCACCAGCTACTAAGAAGGAGAAAAAGTGACTGCTGCTGCTGAACCCAGGACAATAAACTTCCATTTGGAAAAGACCACAAAAATAAGTGTGCAATCCTTTATCACAAGCCATTATCAGAGCCCAGAAGCTAGCAGGGTTTAGGTGCCTAGTCATGTAATAAAATGGAGATGCATAGTAATAATGAAGATGCACAATTGCTCTTTTCCCAGTACAATAGCAAGTTTAAGATTTATTGCCCTCTTTTGTTCCTCACTATTCATCACTGCCCTTGGGCCACAGGTCCTTCAGGTCACAGCTGGATGATATGAAGTGTTTATCTGCAATCTCCATTTAAGCAATCAGGCTTCTTGATCTGCTGCCTCCAGAGCTCATGCCGCTTTTTCACAGCAGCCTTACTGTGTGCTCAGGCTCCAGCCCAATATTCTCCCCCCAAAAAACCACACCTCTTCAGAACAGTACACTCAATACCCCTCAAACATTTATTCTTTTATTCTTATTTATTCTTTTATTACCTGGAGGAAGAGAAAACAGGCCAGAAATACCCTACAGATAGTTGCATTCACAAACGTATGGTACTTGATTTTAACTCAAAGCAGGTACTGCTTATCTGCCATAGATTTTCCCACTCTTAAAATCTGAAATTAAGCTAGAGAAAACTGAATTAAATGTGGGTTTTAGCATAGAGTTTGCTGCAGTCTGCAGTCTTTCAAATGGATACCGTGGTACAAGAGTTTTATGGATTGCCAAGAACGCTTTAATGGTACTCTCAACTGAAAAGCCATTGAAGAGGTGGATGAAAAGGGCATGCTTTATTTCAGCCACTGGTGCATCAAAACATGGAAACAGCAAACACTTTCAGTAGCTATTTGTTAAGAGTTTAAAGCAAAATAAACTATTCTTTGCTTCTAGGTAGCAATACAGTTGCAACAAGAATACTTATAAGAAAAAAAAAAAGATATATAAAATGGTGCAAACATTGGCAATGCATCATTTGCAGCTGGTAACTTCAGTATCCGCTTCTGTTAAATATCACTTTACCTACTAATAAACAAAGAGTAAGAACGGGCATTTCCTGTTAGCTGTTTAGCACATGCATAATTTCAAAATTAAGAAAGCTGCTGATAAGGCATCGTTCAATTTTGAGAGGTTTACAGCAAAAAAATTTCTCCAGAGAAGAGTTTCAGCAGGAAATATCTCATACTGTCAGCTTTGAATGCACGGAAACATTGGGGTATGTTCCTGTAAAACGCCTCTCTAATGTTACAGTTGCAAGTATAGCACCATGTTTTGCAGCAGAATTTTTGAACATTTTGGGATGATTTCCCATTTGAAACTTTTACATTATGGGTGATGAAAATCAAGATGGTGGATACCAGCAGCTCAATACTGTATTTCTGTGCAATTGTTCTGCTGACAGGCAGGGTACACAACAAAATGACCACACGCTAGCTGTATAACATGCACAGTTTATTAAACAAGCACATTAAAGCGATTAGGCACACTAAAGCAAACAAGCACACTAAGTGAATCAGCTATATATCTATAAATACATAATAAATAAGTACAAGAAAGCAAATCAGAAATATAAATACAAAGGAAAATCAGCAATGCATCAAATCATTACTGCATAAAGATAACAGGGATTAAGAAGAAATACATCACCAATTATCACCTAATCATTATGCAGGCCCACACTTCAAGCTGGGAAGCCCTGTTGAAGCCAATGCCAGGAGACTCAGCTAATCAGGTAAATTCCTATGCTGTGCATCCTCCCATAGGTGAGGCTTTGGATTCGGCTAGGCTATAGGAGGGTCCTGATTTTACACTCTTAGAAAACCAACTGGCTTCATGCCAGATCTGTAATTGTTCACTCTTGGGGTCGCGCAGTTTCTCTTGATCTCACCGTTGTCTGCGCCAAGAGCGCTGGCCAGGTGCCCCAGTGCGGCCAAGTATGAAGGTCATAGAACAGCTGCACCCTTTTGTTTTCCACAAACAGTCACAATGAACATAAACACGATGAACACATATACTCTACCAAATACACTTTTACAAAAAGCATACTTTGTTACGTCTGCCATGAGAGGGAATCAACTCTCAGCTAGGTTCTCATCCATTACAGCAATGACCTGAAAAGCTTATTGTAGAATCTTAGGGTGAGCACACGACTCAAATATGTTAAAGAAATAATGCATTAAATAAAGGGTAATTGACAACGAAATTAAGAATTGATTGAAAATGTGGTGCTTATTTAAAAATGTGTTGAGATAAAACAAAAAATGAAATAGGCAAGCAGTCAGTGGTTTACAGTAGGTAGCAGTATCTTGGTATCACAGCCATTTCAGCAGAATTACACTAAAGCTAATTCTGGTTTTTGTGCAAATGTTTTAAGCATTAAAAGGTGTAACTATTGCTGAAGTTTCAGGTTTGACAAGAGGCTGGGCATGCTGTGTTTAGAATAGTGTGTAACACGAAATTTTATAGATTATGCACACGTAAATCAAAAGCCTTGTACTAAAAAATGGTCTTAGAGTATGTCTTCCAACTCAGTTCATTAATAGCTAGGTACTCTATGGTATTGTCTTCTAAGAGAGTGTATTCCTGTTTCAAAAATCATGTACCTCCTCTGTAAAATGATGTAGTCAGCATACAGATAACTATGCATTCATACTTTCATAGATGAGCTTCAAAGGCAAGATAATTTCAATTTACTTCATTTTATATTTGAACTTAAAAATAACATTTTAATAGTAAGTTACAAATAATTGATAGCAGACAGTCAGGCAGAGGTGTCACATTGTTTCTCACAGTTCTCTGACTAGTATAAGTATTTCCCATTATGTAGGTAGGCCAGAGGTATATTCTATATGAATAACAACCTTTAGTGTATTTCTCTGCAATGAATGTGCCCATCAACTCTTGAAGGTACATGAACTATCTGGAAAACCTCCTGCTTCAGATTATACCAGCACCTGCACTTGTTACAGCAGCTGATAAAAACAAACACTGTGACTGAAGCCAAACCCCAGTGTATCCATCTGCACTGGACAGAAACAATCATGTTCCATTCATGAACACAGGACTGGAAGTATCGCACAGCAGCTGTGCTTTCCATCAGTCCAGGTGAAATCTGGGACACACTAGGAAACCCATCAGCTAACAAAACCCTGACTTTTCTGAGTGGATTACAATATATCAAATTTACAGGACTGCCTTTTACTGGAATATAATGTAAAAACTCCCAATATTACGTATTAATACTCAAACCAGTTAATTTTTATCAAACTGCCAAAACATGGCCACAGCAGTGGAGCTCTTGTGTATCTGCACTTCTGTCACCACTGAAATCACGGCTGCTGCAACCCAAGGGCCTCAGGTTTTGGGGGCTCTCACACAACTGTAAAAACAGACGCTTCAGAAAAGTCAGACCTCTTTGCAGATGCCTCTGACATGACACAACCCAACCCAGTCAGGCCACACCGCCTGCAGAGCGCCGCTCCGAGCAGGCCAGAACTAAGCTCTCGGGGCAACCCCTGCAGCCGAGCACCCCCACACCACGCCGGGATCGGACTGGATCGAATCCAATCCAATTCGATCCGATCCGGGCCGCACGGCCTACTGCCGCCTCCTCACTGGCCTCCCGATACGGTTCTGCCCCGGTTGGGCCTGCGTCCACCCCCCGCCACGCCGCGCCCCGCGCTGCCACCGCCGCTAACCCACGTGACAGAGGCACTGCCGGCCCGCCCCCCCCGCCGGAGGGAGGAGAGGGTAAGCGGGACGGAGCGTCCGTGGGAGCGGGGGTGGGTGAAGCGACGGAAGCCGGGCGGGCTCAGAGCGGAGAGGTGGGGCGGGGAGCGGCTGGCGCCGTGGTGGAGGAGGAAGGGGGACGGGCTTGCGGAGGGGGAGCGTGGGGGTCTGAGAAGGACCCATGCCACATGCCACATATCAGCCGGGCCGGCAGCCCGCGCCAGCCGCTCGGTGCCGCCTCTCTGCTCCGCCCCTGCCTCCGCCTGCCGGCGGCCGTTGGACGGTTGATGCCCTCCTGTGGAGGTTCCCCGGGGCAGGGAGAGCCGGGGAGCGCGGCTTGTCTGTCGGTAAGGGGACCCGGGGAGCCGGGACCCCAGCACCGCTGGCCGCAGCGCCGCCTCCCGCTCGGGACGAGGTGAGGCAGGGTGGCCTCAGGACCCGCTCGGTGGGAGACGATGCTCGCAGCAGGGCTGGAGGAACCGCGGCGTACTGGCAGGAGCCCGGCGACAGTGGGCGCCTGCGGTGACAGCCTCGTGTCAGTCCGCCGCCTCTCAGCCGTTGGTTTGTTGGTGCAGGTTCCCTCCCTTGCCCTTCCCTCTCTTACATTACCAAGGAGTTAACTCCTCGTGGGAAGGGACTGGATTAAAAAGTTGTGGCAAAGCTGGTAGTGTGAAGCGCTGTTCTTTTCTGTATATTCTGACCTTTAGTGGTGATTAAGGGAGGAACTAGCGGCCATGCAGCAAGGTAGAAGTGAGGAAACAGAACACTTGTGCAGGGGGGAACAGGGCTTGAGAGTGGGTTGTGGTTGTGCTCGTCACTTCATTGCGTTTTGTCTGCGCCTGGAACTTCTGCTCTGGTGTTCTTGGTCCTGGACTAGAAGCAGTTCTTATTTGGCATTTTCCTGCTTTATTAAACTTGCATCAAGTCTTGTATTTGTCCTGTGAGGCCTACAGTTAATGACAATTTTCTGGGGTGGCATTGCTGTTACCCTACAGCCTGGTCATCTGAGAGACAAATTATTATTTTAGTTTATAACGATACAACTTACCTTGAAGTGCCTGCTTTTCCGTGTCTGGTACTTGTCTTTTTTTCTGTTCTTAGTTTAATGCTTCTCTGCGTAAATGCCACGATGCTTGAAGCTGAAGGGATTCAGCAGTTCCTAGACATGGCTCTGCGATGTGCTTAGTGTTTTTAAGGAAAATTGATCTTTTTTGGAAGTAATGAATATCTTAGATAGAAAAACTGCAGCTGAACACCAAGTAGGCCCTAACCTCGTAACACCTTTTAATTAGCCAGTATTCCATTCTGGTTTGTTTTTTGTTTGTTTGTTTGTTTGTTTGTTTTAAGTTGTATCATTGCTGTTCCTTTAAACTGGAATTAACTGATTACATTGGGATACCACAAAAGGAGAGAGGTGACCTGGGAAAGTTGCTTTAGGTCTCTCTCGATAACATTATTGTACCAGCACATTTTTATTTTCTCTTTCTCCTCAAACACCATATGTCACACATAGTTGTTAGTTGCTCAGGTAGGAAGAAAATAGGAATTGTCTTCCAAGCATAATCTGTTGACAAATAAAACCTCTTGGGGGATTTCAGGTTAAATGAAATAATTTTTCAAGAAGACTTCAGAATTAGACCTGGTTTTTCCAATATTAAGCTTTGTAACTGAATCCACATGCACTTTGTAAAAAAAAAAATAATGTTTTAAACTGCTGTGACTGGGAGGTTTCTAGGAGCCTTCCATTTCTTTTAAAATTAAGGATTCTTCTGTTTAACTTGTATTTCATTACTATAATAAATTTGCTCCTGGAATTGATGGGAGATAACTTTACACGTGGTATAGTGATATCCATATCCATGAGAATAATATTTGGACCATGCTGAATAACAATTTTAAGATTCAAATGGTTTCACAGTCACAGTTGGAATTTTCTGTTGAGATTCTTACAATTTGACCCTTGTGACACAGATTCCAGCTATTTCTGGAATACCTGGATCCTTATGCTTGCATTTTAGTTGCTCTGTTTATTCTTAGGACATGAAAAATTGATGTGGTAGTTGAAGTTGTCACAAATCCCAGACTCAAAATCAATATGGTGGTGAATGGTTTTCACAGTGGATGCTAGGTGTGCTCTTAGAAAGTCCCACAGTGACCTCTAATGTTCAAGGATAAAACCCGGGTTCTTGCAGTTATTTTTCATTTATTAAATACATTCCGTCTATTATTTCTTTTGGAATTATTTATTCGTGCCATAATAAATATTGTCAGTTATTATTCTGTCCTCATATACTCATTGCATACTTGAAAGATTTGTAGCCAAGAAGCTTGTTTCTTGTATTCATTTCTTCTTGTATTAAGTTCCTTTTCCATTGGGCTAAAAGAAACTTTCCTGTTCTGTGACTAACTTACTTGTCCTTAATTCAAATGCAGAAACTTCAAGAATAGTTTGTGTCTGACAATGTTTATGTTTTGAATTGAATGTGTTATGCTTGGACCACTTAATTGGATGATATATGAATACTTAATGTTCCATATTTTGATTAAAACTGAGTATTTCCTCGCCTTTTTTCGTTTGTTTGTTTATTTGTTTGTTTGTTTTTGACCAAGTTTGATTCTAGGTAGCCACAATTAGCATGACAGTTCCATGGTACTTGAAATGATCCAGAGAGCTGACTAGATAAATGTGCAAATGAATGAAAAATCAAAGGTTACGCTATGATTTACTGTAAATATAATTTACGAATTTAGTGAGTTTGGAAGCAACACCTCATTTATGCAGTAAGCTCGAGACCAAAACATAACAGCAGCTGGTAGTTGTTCGTAAAGGGTACTTCAAATCAATTTATAAAATTAACTTGCTTTGCATGCCCTGAATCTTTAAGCTGAAAGGCAAAACAACTTTCAGTTGCAAGAAGCTAAATGTGTTATGTTGTTCACTTAAGTGTGTTCCAAAATTGATGTAATTTGGTACTTTTCTTTATGTACAATATATATTGATGACTAGTTTCTTTGAAGATAACAGCAATTTTTTTTTATGCATATTTCTGTATCTTTTATGTTAGAACAGCTGGTACTCTACCAGTCACCTCTGTGATAGTACTTGAAAACTTTGCATTACTTCTTCAGTTTAAGTGCTCTGAAAATATTTGATTTATAACAATTACTAATCTTTTTTTTTTTTTAATAGAAAACTGGTTGTGTTGCTGTTTCTTTTCTTGACTGCTTATGTGCATAAAATGGAATCCTGAATAACTTGTCAGAACCGAGGGGTGGCTGATTACTCTCCATTTTGAAATAGTTGTTACTTTAATTTCTGAGGATGACTTTCATCTACAGTTGCATTTTCTTCAATTTTTGCTTTATGTTTGAGGAGTGAAATGTTTTTTTTTTGGAAATACAAGATTGTCCATGAGGGTAAAATTTGTGTCCTTGGGACACAAAATGAATTTGTAAGAATAAGCAATATGAATTTCTTTCCAGTTGTAACCAACATGTGGACTCAGCCTTTATACATGAGGCAGATCCCAGTAATGTGATGTAGTAATATTAGAGGGCAAAGTGACTGACCTCAGAGAAACAGAACAGCAGAGCATTACAGACCACACAGGTAGTTACTAAAACTGCTGATCAGGTTAGGATTTTCTGCTTCAATGGTACAACAGTCATTTCCATGACGCATGACATTTCCAGACTCACAACAGAGTAGTATTCCTTAATGACGGTGTGTCGGGGGGGGGGGGGGGGGATACAGGGAGATCAATATGGTGGAAGAACACTGTGAGGAAAACCTGTGTGTAGTGTATAAATAGAATCATAGAATAATTAGGGTTGGAAAGGACCTTAAGATTATCTAGTTCCAGCCACCATAAATGGAATAGAAATATCACCACTATGGTGGAATAATACCGGGATGGAGTTGTCTTCATGGAAGGATAAATGAGAGCTCCTTCTGGAACTAGACAATATTTTTAAATGAAAACTTAAATGGACTGATGTATTTTGATTATTTTGAACTGAAAACTATCATAGACCAATGTATTTTGGTCCTTCTGTTGCATTCATCACCATCATAACTGCACATCAGCTAGTACCTGGATAAATTTATATGACCTAAATTAGCCTACTAACAAGTCTGCATACTTGTACCCTTACGAAAAACACTGTACTGTAAAAGTTCTTGAAACGTGCAACTGAGTGGGAAGTGAGGGTCAGGCTTTATGGCAGTAGTTTGCTCTGGCCTTGTCTCGTGAAAGATTGTAGAAGAGGTACATGTTAAAAAGATCACATAGATTCTGATACTGAGCAGCATCTTCTTCATCACAATTGTTAGACGAGGTATAACCTTGTCTTCAAGTTGCAGCAGTCTTACTTAAAACAAAAGCTTTTGTGCTCAATTTTATGTTTCATAGGTTACAGTGCAATTGGGCTCACTCATGTGGTTTGGTATTTTCTGTTACGCAAGTCTTCCTTGTTTTCAAACCATATATTCCAGAATTCTAGTGTGATATCATTGATTTATAGAAAAATGCATATTGTGATTGACAGAGAAGTTGGTTATTTCAGTAAATTATGGAACTGTATATAGTGTAGTTAGTAATTTTTGAACTAGATCTAATGGGTCCTTTCAAACTAACATGGCAGTCTTGGCTGAGTAGTTGTTTTGCATATAGGTTGTAATTCCCTCCTTCCTGTTCCCTCACATGCCTTCATGTAGAAGCACATCAGGGGCTATTTTATTTCCTTTGTGAATGGCTGCTAATGCCTTGTTTTTACAGCTATATTTCCTATCATGCTTCTATGGGTAATTTTTAAGTACCTAGATTTGCAAATATATTGTAACCTGGGGCTTTCTGAATGTTACTTGATGATTTTTGTGCAGGCTGTTTGATAAACAGTGTCTTCTAATGTGCAGGCAAGTGTAGAAAAAAATAAACATTTTATACATAGAGAGCTATCTAAATAGCATCTCTGCTCCATATGTTGTAGTACCCACGAGAGGCTCATTATAATCCCTGGACCTTTTGTGCACCAAATACTTCAGTCCAGATAATGCTGTGCTCCATCTGCCTTAATCTCTGAGCTGCACAATGTGGAATTCTTAATGCTTTGACCTTCTATATGCTAGCATTTTTGATCTTGGATTTTTCTTGTCTATGTTGCCATTTCAAGCAAGTTTTCAAGGTTGCTGCTTTCAAGCTTGTCAGTTCTACTTAATTATTCTGGTTTGTGGTTTGTTTTTTTGTTTATGTTTTTTCTTTATCCTAAACCAGGTGTAATTTACAAATGCTGAAAGGTGTATGCATCTTCTATGTTTTCTGTGTTTGATTTTGTTGCACCATCTTTAAAGTGTTGTGGTTTGTTGATCTTTTTCAAGGTGTTCCCTGACTGGGCAAAGATCCAGAAATATGTGTTGGTGAAATTACTGGGTTCTTTTGGAGCAAAGAATCCTTCTTCTGCTTCACTGACATGCATTTAAGCCTGCTGTCAGTATAAACCAGGCACTGCACTGGATTTCGGATTTTCACTCTGGAAACATGATGCTTTTAAAATCCACAGATATCTTGGAAATCTTTTGAATTTTACATACCAGAGAGCTACACACAGTATCATTAAACACTGATAATTCAGAGACCTTGTTTTTGGAAAGCATTTAAACCAACTGTTACTGATTTATTACTTGGATGAATTTACAATTTTAAAATAGTATATATGATGACTATCTTTTTATGTTTATATACAAGAAGCAGGCCTGCTCAGTTTATGTCCTGTGGAAAAGCTGTCCTTTACTGTGGGAGGTGGGGAACCAGGAAACTTTCAGAATGTAGCATGTGACTGGAACTGAAGAATTTATCTTGGTATGGATGGAAAAAAAACCCAGTGGTTTGATCAGTTGCCTAGTAGAGGGAGGAAGGTCAGAAAGAACAAAAATAAATCGGGGCATCTAGAGAAGTCAGCACAACAGCAGTTGTTGTCTTTGCAAATTGATTGCTTGTAGGGGTGCTGCTGGTGTTTTTTCCCCTCATCTTTATTGATACTGTGCCTTGTAATACTACGTGTGTCCAAAACCATGGAAGTAGGACCTGAACTCCCACCTTTCTTCACAGCTGCTTAATGTTCCTGGTGTTTCCTTGGCCGAGTGATGTACTGAGAATGTACTATTTTGTCTTAACTGTTCTAACCTGGATGCTAGATTCTGTGTCACTATTAATTAGTTAGTAGTTCCAGGAGCATATGGTTGGTCTCCTGTGGATTGTCTGACCAATTACTTCAGCTGCTAGATTTTTTCTTTTTTCAGATACCAGCATGGGACTCTTGCAAGAAGTTTATAACAAGATCTGTCAATGGATTTAGTAGAAGGGATGGGGTGAACATTCATGCTTCAATACTAGTGAAACATAGGTTTGACTATGAGGAATTTAAAGAGCTAGTAAATTCATCTGATTTCTTTAAAGTTTCAAAAATATTTCCTAAATCAGTCATATTGTGATACATCTGTCAGGCAGTGTCTTTCAGCTCAAAGTGACTGTAAGAGAACAATGTGGTGGATACCCCACAGAATGGTGGATATGCTTGCGGGCAAGACCTCAAAATTGTCTTTTCAGGCTCCTAGCTCCTCCTTTTCAGACCTCTAGCTGAGTAGGATTCCAGCCAGAAAACTCAAGAGGCAGCATTCAGAATCAGTAGGTTGAGAGAAAGGGTGTTGAGGTGTATGAAATGGTATAGTTTGTTAAACAGTAGACAAACCCCTAAGTTTTAGGGGTTCTCTTTTTATGTGGAATCATTCTAAGAGTAGATCTGTGCTGACTGAGGCAATAGTTTCTTTCTGTGGATTGGTACCAATAGCGACTTTTTAAACTATAAGCTGAAAGTAAAGCATTTTAACATTTGTCTTGAACTGATGAGGTTTTTGTTCTGTTCCACAACCTATTTCAAATTCGCTGTGAAAGCTGCTGATGCAAACTGAAAATGTGAAATGTGCAGGAAGAAAATATAATCAAATTACAAGCGTTAAGTACACTTTTTACTAGTTAAATTTGTGTTATGAGCAACAGTTATAGATGATGGTGAAGCATTTCCACTTAACACCCCCCCAGAAGAAAAAAACCCACCAAAACCAAACAACCAAAAAAACCCAAACAAAAAAATTAAAACCTTGTCAAGGTGAATGGCAGAAGTAATAGTAAAGTTGTTCATGTCTTTTAGAAGATAGATCTTGTCATTGCAAGGCTAGTAATACTTATTAAGAATTTTATTGAAGAATATGCTGATGGCTTACTTTGTAGAACTATGTTTCTTCTCTTCAGCATAGTGCTTTATGGAATTAAGAAGTCATATCTGTGACAGAAATACTGCTTTCAATACTGTTGCATCAGCATGATATGAATTTGTATTTTGCATACAAATAGTTCATCACTTCCATCTTGCTGAAAATGCAACAAAGAAAAATTATTATACTGTGAAATTTTAAATATTCTGTTTATAAGAGGATTGAATGAATCTGCATGTATTTATGTTTTCCATTATTTTGTTTGAAAAATAGTACTGTGTTCTTTAATCACACTGAAAGACTCAAAAGTTCAAGGCACAGTCTGTTTTCTGCTATTACTGTCTGTCAGAGTTAGGATGTGATAGAGGGAGCAGGGACTCCACAGACTGATCTTGTATGGGGTCTACCAGGGATCATTAGGTGGAAACAACAGTTTAAATTGGATTTGCCGGTAGGTGAAGGGCAGCATTTCTTATAATGAAACTGCAGTTACATAAAATAGTCTGTACCTTTGCAGCACTACCTGGATATTCAGCTTGTTTTTCAGAGGTATAACTAATAAGATCAAACAACTTGTGTTTCAGAGTACTTTGTAGGTATTTTTCAAGGATATTCAGTGGTTCAGGGCTAAATTGATGGGAAATAGCATAAAAAGAATGGTGAGTTGGAGTGGAATACTCCAACTCAAGTGTCCCATGTGTCATTACTTAGCTGTCCAGCTTCATAGAATGCTTTCAACTTTCTGATGGAGTAGTGAACAGGGAGTTCTGTGTGTCCCTATGATATACGTGACAATTTGAATTGGTTTTAGATGCCTGCAGTTACCACAAGTGTGGAAATGATGTGTTAGTGCATTTTTATGCATGATGATATTGAACAAAGAAATGGCAATGTTTTGCAAATAGTCAGCTTTTCCTTGCATAACACAATAGATATTTGGGGGTCACTAATTACCAGCGTAAGGAAATAAAATTATTCACAGGATTTTTGTTGTAAACTCCAACTGAATTCTCTGTAATTGGATATTTCAATCTAGTTGATTTTTAATCCCCCCAACACCTGAAATGCATAAGTAGATTTCATCTGATTATATCAGTTTGCTTCTTGCTTAGCTGAACTGTTCTCATTGAGTCATTTTTATCAAGTACTTCTGCTAGTACTGGATCACAAGAAATGGCCAAATTAGCTAAAGGGTAAATGTCAAGTATCAAGAAAAGCTGATGAAAATTTTTGTTCTGGTTCATTTTTGTGTGCAAATTCTACCCCCTCCTCCCCCCTTCCCTGCCTGTCCCCTCCCCCCCCCCCCCCCCCCCCCGTGTATACAGGGAGAATGTAACAGTTACTATAATTAATTTATCTTAATTGCTCCTTGTTGGATGGCTACAGTGTTGTGTTGTTACTCAAAATTTGTTTTATATCAAGTTTTGTTTTTTTCCCTTGTATTTTTCAGATTATGGCGCAGGCTCAAGGGCTGGGGAAGAGATACATTAAAGCCTTTTTTAAAGGTTTCTTTGTTGCTGTTCCCGTAACAGTGACTTTCCTGGATAGAGTTGCCTGCGTAGCAAGGGTGGAAGGAGCATCAATGCAGGTATTGCCGGAAATGTCTTTTGTCTGTCAGGAAATTAAAAAGTGAACGCCTCCTGTTAATAGTAAAGTGGAAAAGCAATCTTTTTCCTCCATTGTTATTAAGTGACCACATTGTATTATGGAATAGTTTTATTTTGATTTTGTTAAACAAATACTTTTATGATATGAAAAGGTTTTGAGAAGAAAACTTGCCAAACTTTTCTCTCAGTAAAAGCAAAAAAAATATATATATATATAAGTAGTGATAAAGATGTATATTTTTTGGTATCTTCCTAGTCATTTAGCAGTCATCTAGTAACTGTCTTTGGTTATTCTGAATGTTTGTAGAGTGTAAGAAAATAAATAGTAATAGGCTGTGTAACATTTCAAAGGTAAATACTCATGATAGTAAACAGCTAATTTGTTTCCTCTGTTCTCTGGACTTGAAAAATATATATTGTGATGCAGTTAGCCAATTTTTATGTTGTTACTCTGCATCTTAGATCATACACACTGTGTATTGCTTGCATCACTGCTGATTGATTTATTTTGTTCCAATAATGCAACATTCCAATTAGCAGAGACTAAGGATTTGATTCTTGGATGCCAAGTCCTCTTTCCTGTAAGCTCAGAACCTTAAAGAGAGGCTGCACAGCAGTCAAGACCAGCTGCTAGAGTTTGAATTGTGCAGTATTTACACAGAAAAAGCTTGGACTAGAACATGGGCTTAGCTGGTGTGTGTTTAATGCTGTAAAAAACGTGGTGGGGAAGAGGGAAGGCAAGGTGGCTTTGTACCTTTTGTGGCAGTCTGTAATCTGGTGTTTAGCCTCTGTCAAGAAACCACAGCTGGTCTAGAAGGCAGCTCTCACCTCAACAGGGACAAAAGTAAAATCATTGTACTCCAGTAATTCTACAATCCAAGACCAGAAGTTAGTTGTAACATAAAGTTACCTTTGCCCTCTTCATGCATATTATTCTGAGTATCATTGATGACAAATCAAAGGTAGGAGAATTTCAGGGTTTACAGTTGCAGAGCCAGAAATTTGCTCTAGAAAGGAGGAGAGGAGTGGGAAACTGGGAAAAATGGTTTCATACTACTTTTTACTATCTTCAGACAGGAGAAATTGAAATACATATCAGCATCTAGATAGTACAAAATAAGCCAGACAAATAGAACTTCCCCATTCTCTCACCTTTTTTTTGCCTTTGTTGGGATCTAGAGCCACATACACTACTCAAGATGCAGGTGCATTTGGCTTTTATGGGGTTTTTTGGGTGTAATTTTTTTGGTTTTTTTTTTTTTTTTTTTTAGTGTGCGTGTGTTTTGTTTAGTTTGTGCATGTGTGTTTGTTTTCTACTAGTGAGCATGACCTGAGCATTTAATTTTTGAGCAGTGGTTTTTATTAGTGTGCCCCATTGCCTTTCAATGTTTGGTCTTTTCCATCTCTGAAATAGTGTTCTGTTGTCATCCATTCTGGTTTTACTAGTTTTACCTTAGTAGCTGGAAAAAAAAAATTTCTATTCCACAAGTCTGTTAAGCTCCTCTGGTCAAGACCAGAATTTTAGATTTCCTTTGAAGTCTAAGTCTCAAATGTTTGGCAGTGCCCTGGTATTGTTCTGGGGTGTTGCATCTGTACTCACTTTAAGAGCATATAGTTAAATGTTGTTTATCCATGAAAGATTTGCAAAACACTACAGTTATTTGATCAGAGTTACTCAACCTGACAAAGAAAGATATGCACTCTGTAGTGGCTAGGGAAAGCAATATATAATCACTGGGTGATAAAAATCTAAGCTTTTCCCTTGATGTATTTTTTGACTAAACATTTCTTCTGTTGATTGAAGTATGGCTGGCTTTGAAAGCTGACATTTCTAACTTCACCAACATCTCAGTGTCTGTAAAATTCTCTCTCTGGTTTTATTTTGCACTGCAGCACTGCAATAGAAGTTTGTTTTAAACTTCTATGAATATGGATATTTTTCAGACTGCAAAAAGCCTCCTTCATAGTGCTTTTGACAAAATACTAATTAATATCCTTGCCAAGATTTAGTAGACACCTAATTAAGTCTGACAGGGGCATAATTATAAGGAATATATCCCTCTCTTGCAGAGTAGCTTGAAGGAGTACTGGTCATCACATTGCAATTCCATTTATTTACTCTGTTCTTTGGAGTGATCTATGTTGAATGTATCTGAAAGCTACGAGTATGAGGAAGAGTGAAGTTCAGTCAGCATGCAGTCATATATCCATCAATTGCATGCTTCCAATGATATCTTATTGTCTCAATTTGAAGGTATCATGGTATGATTCCCAAGAATTTGTTTGTAATAGACCCCTAAAATGTCTAGCTGCTTTGTGTACTCATCATTTTGGCTCCTGCTGAGCCCAAAATTAAAAGTTCTGACAAGAAGCAAGGAATAAATCTCTGTCATGCTCTCTCTCCTGCTCTTGTTCTCTGTTGTGTGCTGTCTCTCCCCCTTCACTTTCTCCTTTTGTTTTGGACCAGTCTTACTGTTGCTTCATAGTTACTGACGATGATAATACTTTTTGACACGCTGGCAAGCACACTGAATAAAGCTTCTAATGAGAATACAAATTTTCTGATTTATTCCCAATCAATTAAGACAGACTTCATGCATTTCATTGTCTCAAGCTGATCTTGTGTTTCTACAGTGCCACCTGTCATAATTTTCACTTGTGCTGACTCTAGCCTATAGGGAATAACAGTGAACTATTGCAGTTTATAATTTTAACAGTTTTTAATTGTTTCATTGCCTTCCCCCCCCCCCCCCCCCCATATTACTGTTTTGTTGTGTTGTTTTTGTTTGGTTTATTTATTTTGTATTTTTTCATCCCTATATGAGATGGCTTTGTTTCTTAGGATATGACAGGTTATTGTGCTCATCTAGTGTTTTGTTAATAGTGGGTTTCAAGTGAGTTGTAATCTGGTTTTAACATTGAATGCAAATGACACAAATAACTGGTAGCATGATTTCTTAATTGGCTGTTGTGGATTTTATGTAATTCCTCTGGTATTGCTGGATGTATACATTAAAATGTATGTCATATGGACATCTTGATATCCATTTAAGTTTTTTTTTTCTATTGAGTTTCATTGCTTCTCTGCTATTGTGAACTCTTTTTACATAATGATATGGAAGAGGGAACCCCTCAATGGATATATAAATCTGTAAATTCATTAAATCAAATGAACTGTTTTGAAGTGAGATGGAAGATGACAGCGTTAAGTGCAACTTTATATACAAGTTCTGTTGTAAACAATTTAATGCCAAGGATTATAGCAAGTAGCCTGACTAGCAATCTCTGACGAAGCACACTTTTTACAGCAGCAAACATTATTGAATGTTCTATTCCATTATGCATAATAGCAGTTGTAATTATTCTGTGGCAGTTTCTCCTAACTTTATTATGAGGATTACTGTACCTAAGCTTGTGTGCTCATGTGGATATTCTTTCTTCTCCCCGAGCTATAAGCAAATAAGTTGTGACCTTCTGGTATTCACTAGCAGCATAACAACTATCAAGTTAATCATTATTTATAGTAAAAGGGCATGCTTTTACCCTTCTATTTATGGAACCTCATGTCCTGTGAGGCTTCATCATATGGCTCAGGATCTCAATTTGCATGCTTTTAGTGTTAGATTAGTTAGTAATTGGAAAGAGTGACTGTTTTGTGACTTCTGTACTACAGTTCTAAATTAAGACCTGTGTGTCTCATTTGCATCAGGCTATTATGCCAAGAACTTGGGCAAACAAGTTATAATGTTTCAAGCGAGAGGGAAGAAGAAGCCCCTGTACTTTTTTCTTATACAAATACAGAGCCGTTGTGAGCCTGTTTGTTGACTGCTTTTACGGAAGCTTTATTTTTTTTTGCCATACCGGAGACCTTACTACTGATAAAAATGCCATGGGGACTAAGTTGTTTCTGAACAGTCGGCATTAAATACTTTCCACGCATCTTGTTGTGGAATCACAATTTATGCTATTTACATTAGAGAAAGACTTGTTGATATAAAATGGAAGTTGCCTCGTTCTAGTTTTCCTTACACTTCTACCAAAATAATTTTTTGTCTGGGTATTTTGAATATGTCATGTTGTTTTGTAGGAAAGAAAAAAAATTCTCTAAATTGCCGTATTTCTCAGCAACATAATTCTGATACGTAATGAGTTGGAGATCTACTCTGTATGTCAAAACCACATGAGCAATGTATTCTTAAAAATAACAAGCAATATGGTAATACATTTAGAGTGTTCTAAATTAAAAAGATTATGCAATATCTAGAAGTATTTAAACTCTAAAGTATTTCCTATGTTTAAATACAGAAAACAGTATGAGTCAATGGGGTAATGCAACGAAAGCAATACTGTAACTACCTGGTGTATATTTCTGTAAGATGAAATTGATACAAATTTAGTTGAGAGGTAATGCGTGTGAACACTCATGTAAATCTTTTCTGAGTATCAGCTGCAAAATACATTATCTTTTGGAGGAACAGATTTAGAATTTCCATTTGTTTTGACCATCTTTTTCTGCCCTGTAAGTACTCAAGCTGCTTTGAGTACCAAGCAGTTTGCTTTGTGAGAATATACCATATGTGTGATTCCTGCTTTGTAAGATCAGCCTCTTTGTCTTGTATTTAGTATCATTGTTAGCTCTGGTCCATATGCACCTGCATTTGGTAAAATGAGTATGACTGCATATTGTTTCTGAATTTGTGTGTAAATAATTTGTATGTAAAGATACTATCCTTTAGTGGGAGATGCTATGAAGGTGAAAAATAATTCTGGAAAATCCTGATTAAAAAATAATAATAAAATATTTGGTAATTAGCTCCTGGTTTTAATTTTTCTGGCTCTTGCAATGCATAGGCTCTAGTAGATAAAATAACAATGAATGTTAATATATTTATAGCTTAGACTTGGACCATATTTCTGAATGCTAGAGGTGATCTGCTTTGAGCAGACTTTCTTGACTAGAAATTTTCCTTTTAGTCCATAACTAGCCTTGTTTGCTGTTTAACTAAACATATTGTGTACCCTGTTACACAAGGCCTGCATTTACTGGCATTGTCAGTATGTGGTGTAGGGTTTGGTTTTCCCCTTTGCAAAGGGTGCTGAGATTAGTATTGTTACAAGTATGTGTTTCACTTTTAGGTTGTTATGCTTGTATAAGCAGTAAGATGTCTGTGGAAAACTTGCTTTTTCTGGGAATTAGTGGTTTTGGTTTTCCTTTGGTTTTAATGTTAAATAATATGCAGTAAAGGCAATCACTTCTTTTCATCAGGCTTGTCATAAGTATGTATCCTGCGTAACTTAATTTGCATGCAGTAGTGCGCTGAAAGATGTGAACTACAGTTTTAATAAATCAATGACATTTAACATGGCATTTAATAAAGAAATATATTTCCCAGAATACATGGTCCTTTTATAGTAAGTGGGTACGTTTTTACTGATTTAATGGATTTCACCTGCTGATGGAATGAGAGGTAGGTGGAAGACTCATAGAGAAAATGTACATCTAAAGCATTTTTTTCCTCCCCTCTCTCAGCCTTCTTTGAATCCTGGGGGAAGACAAGCATCTGATGTAGTGCTCTTAAACCACTGGAGCATTCGAAATTATGATGTACAGCGTGGGGACATTGTGTCATTGGTGTAAGTGATTTTGCATACATTTCCATACATGCTTATACAAATGTTGAGCTATCAGTATTTAATATTTAATCTAGAATACTGTACATATACATATGAGTAAGGAACATGACATTTTAATGATGCATTATTGCTATTCCTATAATCAGTTTTCAAAACTCAGATGTTCAAAGAATGCATTACCAAGTTTTCACTGGAAAGGAATGCAGTGTAAGATATTATGTGATACAGTATATATGTGTATCAAAACTGCCAAAAAAAAAAAGAGCTGTGGGAAAAAAGAGAAAATAGATAAAACATTACGTGGCTTAATGGAGTATACTTTTAAAGTTGTTTGGCTATGCGCGCATATTTGTGAGAAAAATACTGTTTCTTTAGTAATTGCTACTTTTTTTTCTTTTTTTTCTTTTTTTTTTTAAATGGAGGAATCTGGGTACTGCACAAAATTTTAACTAATATCACAAGACATCAACTGTCCCCATGAAGGACAAATGTAGCAAAACCAACCCCACAAAAGTTTTACAATTATAATGGCGAGGTCTATGTATCAAGCCAAAAGGTGGCAGTGTTTCGCTGTTGAAGGTATTCGAGAGTAAGGAAACTCCATTTCAGCCTTCATGTAATAAAGAAATGGAATGTCAAAGTGAGCATAACTGACACAATGATATAATACATACTAATACTACATGCTTGGATAGTTTTAAGCTTAAGGTTTTAGTTTTGTAAGTGAAATGCACAATATGTAGTTTATGACAGAACTGTCTTTGGAAGCTGTGTTATCTGGCTTCCTTCCTGTCATACATCACCTCTAATTGTCCCATTTTTTGTTGCCTACCTCTTCACTGTAGTGGTAATTCATATGACAGTTTTCACTACTAGCTCTTAAAGCAAGCCTTCCCATGTAGTCTTCTTTTGTTAGAAACTTAAAATATACTTATGGTCTGTCTTACTCTCTGGCTTATAAGAATTTCTGTAAGTGGTCCAGCGACAAATATAAATTTATTCATAAAGGATTCCAATTGCAGGTCACTTAATGACTGCTTGTAAAATTTGATTCAACCTGTGTATGCATCCCTCTATCCAAGTCATGCTCTGTGATTGTTTAAAACAGTGAATGTAACTGGTTAGTAATTATTAGACTGAACAGAAGATGAGCATGTTGTCTGATCAGAAAACAAAATTAATAGTTTCAGTATACTTCTTGAAGGCTTGTGGTACTATCTGAGCCATATGGATTGATTGCTTTCACTTTGCTGTATGTTTGGCATGATAACTGATATTTTAGATTCTGTGGTTTCTTTGTATGCTATGAAAATTTTGCCTGTTAGGATGGAGCTTAGGTACACCCACATGGAGGAAGTCCAGGTTTTTCTTAATCTTTAGGGAAGTACACTGAATAATCAGACTAGAGAATTAAAAAAACACTTTAAGAACAATACAAAGGAAGTTAAACAATGTAAAAATAATCTAATAGTTTTGATACAAAAATATTGAAAGATATTTTATACATCAGTAACAACTTTTAAGTGAAATATTTCGTGATACAGGTTTGTTAGAAGCTTTTGGTAAAAGTTTTTGGTTTTGGTGTAAGGACTTGCAGGATACAGTATCTGAATGTGATTTTGTACCTATGTGTGTTGTTTTAGGATTAACTTTTGGCACAAGAAGCTTTTATTGTGTAAGCAGGTTATTTTTATCCTTTTAATTTTGATTGTTTACGTATGATTTCTGTAATTCACTAGTGGATAGATATCCTACATATATGCATGAATTTTACCCAGTGGTTCTCTGAGGATTTGGCTGATTCAGGCAAGGCAAATGGGGAGGGCCAGTCTCCTATCAGCTGCTGCTTTTTGTGTTCCTGTCAAATTCAGATGAGAAAGTGTTGGTGTGACTGAGATAGGCAGATGGATATGTAAACCTTCTTTTATACCTACTTGGCTGCTTAACATTTATCTACTGTCTCATCTTTGCCAAGTCATAATAGAAAACAGCTATGAGGTTGTTGGAGGGTGATCTTCTGCTGAATAAGACCTGAAGTCAAATGTTACTTCATGGCAGCTTGACCATGGCTATCTTCACTTTCTTCATACGATTAGAAATACTGCGTCATTCTAAATGGGTGCTGTTTCTATCAGTAAGGGATTTTTGAGACCCCAGCTGGCAACGTCCAGTGTTAAGTAGATGGCCAACAACCAAATCTTGGAGCAGAGAGATGAGTTAGTCTTAGTGGCCCTGGATGCCCCAAGAGAGGATCAGTCAGCCTGTGATTATGCTTGTTATACTGCTTGCAGATCCAAAAGCTTTTCCTGTCATCCAGTCTAGTTCTTGATGAACAGATATATTTTTATTTGCTGATTTCGATTACAAATGAGCATCCTGTCCTCAAACAGTTGTTGGAGCTTTTGCCTGGTTAAGGTGTTAAATGAAGACTGCATGTTTATGGAGATGTGGCATGTGTCTCTGCCATACCTGTCTCTGCATCTGATGTAGATGTAACTATGCATCACAACCACATCTGTGAAATTAGCTGCTGTGTGTGCACACATACTTATACCTGGTTTTGACATAATATCTAGAATGGTGTTAGTCCTTGAAAGCATAAAATCAGATAAAACCAAAGGAGAGAATAAGTTGGTAGCAAGGACTGATTTGTTAATACGCAGTTTAGTGCTTTACAAATAGTTAAATTTTACCTCAGCTTATTATAAGATGGGTTAACGTTTTTCCTTTTAGCTTGAACTCGTCCTTATTGATTACCAGCATTAAGAGAGTTCAGTGTTACATGTTAGAACTTTTGAACTCAAAATTTTAAGTTGATTCAAAATGAAGGGAAATTAGTGTCCTTAATTCAATCACTTGCTTGAGTGCCTAATTTAGATATTGCTATATTACTGTGAGTTAATAAATTAAAAGTCAAAACAGGAATTTTTTTTCAGTAAATAAAATAATTTCCATTATTACGTGTTCTAAAATACTACCTCTGTGTCGCTTAAACAGATGCAAAAAAAGAAGGGTTTTGTTGGTTGGTTTGTTTGTTTGGTTGGTTGGTTTTTATTTTGGAAGTGCATTTATTTATCTTCAAAAAGAGAACATAAATTGTCACACATTAGGTCATCTTTAAAAGATAAATGAATGCATATTTTTGCCAGGCTGACCTTGATCTCTCAATGAGTTTTGTGGTGAAACAGGCATTTTATTTTGTAAGAGCTTTGCTGAGGTAATAACAACAATTATGTAGAACTTTATCAGATATTGCAGAATGAGTTATGAGTAGGCTTCTCCCAGCTGGTTTTACTCTGTAAAGCTTGAGTGCCAACAGCATTGTAGCTGTAGCAGTACCCATCTCAGTGTGGGCTGTATAGCTCATGCCGGTCTTTGGGAATATATACTGCAAGTGGAGTTCCTGGTACTAATGCAGCTAGTGCTCTTCCACTGTGTACTAATGGACATTTTTGCCAATTTATCTGTATGTAATTTGGCTTTAACTGTGTACAAATGCAAGCATTGTTATAAAAAGATATAGCCAAAGAATGATTTATAGCTCTACAACTTATTTTACTTGTCTCTGCTGAAAACCTTGTGTTCTGAATGTAAAATTGTGTCCTCTTTTTATTCTGAAATTCCTGTCTTAATGTAGAAGGCTGTTGCAACATGTAGAAGATTGCAAAATCAGCGTGTGTACATAGAGTGGGTATTTTATTAATATGACAAAATTTAAGTAAGCTTTTGAAATGAATGCACAATAGTATTAATTCAGGCATTTTAAATGTTTTTTTGGTTTTTTTTATTTTTTTAGATAAGTTTGGACATTGGCTTGTTTTTGGCTATAGGTTTCTAACAAAGGAGTTAACAATGCAGTATAAATCATATTGTTAAATTTTTTGAATGATGAAATGGTCAAGACTGTAAATATTCATAGATACTAATTTTAGTCTTTGGAGGTTGTGTTACTTCTGTAATAGAGAGAACATCTTCTCCAAGGTGTGACTGAGAGTGGGAACCTACTTGCTGGGTAGGTTGCTATATGTCTCTCCATTTCTGATGTTGAATATATGCTTATGTGTTAAATAAAAATAGCTACGCTAATTTAATCCAGAAAAAGACTGAGAACCAATGTTGTTTTTTCTGTACATTCAGAATGGTGATATGCTTCCAAAGTTTTGAACTACAATAGCTACATGAAAATGGGCAGTATATTTAAAAACATGTTTTTAAAGGTCAGCTATAATAATAAGGAAGCAAATATTTTATATCTTGCCATCTTCTTGTGAGTCCTTAAATAGAAGCGTAACAGTTTTAAGTACAAGTTTTTACATTGAAAGTCCCTTGACTTTTTCTTAAAAAAAACCCAAAACAAACAAACAACAAAAAACCAAAGCATAATTCCTGGTGGCTTCTGTCAATCCTTCCTCTGACTGTAAAATTATGTTCAGGCCTTCTGGCAAATTCCCTTACTTGTGGTAACTGCTACGGATTTTCATGTAAGGTTATGTGTGTTTGAGCTCTGAAAAATCCAGGGGAAATCAGCATTCTGGGGGAAGAATCAAAGAGTTGTGTATAAGATTGCCTCTGTGGCTGTGTCCTCTACTGATATCTGTTCAGAAATGACAACTGGAAAAGTTAGTTGCCGTGATAATTTTATATGATGGTTCAGCAAGTTTAAGCCAAATCACACAAATCTGAATAATCCAGATTTTAAAGGAATATAGTCCTGTTCAGTTGATGGAAGCATAAAAGTTCTCAAATGGTGCAAAGTGAATGCGTAATATCAATAAAACAACATTAATTGGAATTTCATTACTAAGACTAGCCTAGTAAAATAAAAATCAGTAAGAAGGTCCTTATTGAAGGAACTGACTTGAGTTTGAATCAGTAGTTGTTATTATAAAAAGACTTCCTACTAAATTCTGATGGGTGTAACATTAAGTGATACTTAATGGTTCTTGCATTAAGAAAACTTCATTTTGACTAAAATACTGAACAACCTTTTACGAATACCTCTGCTTGACCTTCTTAAGCCTTCCAATTTCTGTTCTATTTTTGTTTGTACTTAGGTCCCTGTACCCAGTCATCTGTCTTCTGGCAGGTAGGACGCTGCAAAGGAGGTTGTGCTGACATAGAAGCTAAATAATCACTTTACTTTCTGTGCCTCAGTGACATCAGAAAATCTTTTATTATTCTCTTCTTTTAGCTGTAAAAAAAAAAAAAACTCATACCTTTTCCTGATAAAAATTTTATATGTAGTTCTACTTTTCTTATCCGTGTTGCAATCTATACTTGGAGTAGACATCATACTCTATATGAGCATGTTAATACTGTTGGTCTTCTATTTATAAAGTAAGTAAAATCCATTTTCTAAAGAAAGATTTCAGATACTCTGCATTATCCCCAGTTTTATTAAGAAGTGTTCAGTATTGGTTTAAGCAGGCAGTTATTATGGTACTGTAGAAACTTCACACTTGTGGAGGAAAGAAGTTGTATTTAAAGTTACTGTTATTTAATTCAAAGTCTGTGGATATGAGTAGAATGTTTACAAGATTTGATTGCAAGAATCATTGCTGGAGAGAGTCTGTATAGCATCTTTAAGCCAAAAAAGTAACATATATGAATGTTACGGTTTACTGATTCTTTAGTGGTCAAATTGCAATTTGGAGAGTTAAAAATAAATATGTTTTATTTTCTAAAAAAGTAATGATGTGGAAGTCAGATGTTGTGGGCAGTTTGTTAAAGAGGTATTAATTGGGAAGACCACTCCATTTTTGTAAGTGGTGCCCATGAGAACTTGATATTCTGGTTGATTTTGATTTTATTTGCCTTGCTATTGAATTAAGTACCTTGCTGTTGAATTAAGAAACAAATTGTTCCTTGCAGAATATTTATTAGAGTATCTATTAGACATCTACACTGCAAGTTTACTAAACCCTATTTCATTGATTACTGACTTGAGCTGGTTGGACAAAAGTGAACATTAAGCTTATACATATTGTGCTAGCATAAACCAGAATGTGGGCAGTTGATAATTAAGAAAGAAGAATTTGTCATTCTATCACAGCAATGTATATCAGATAAAATTATTAAATCTCCATCAGGTACTTGACAGGTTTTAAGTGGATCTAGAACCTTGCTATAACATCAGTAATTCTGGCTATAAAAGCAGATATTGAGATTTAATAACAGGAGACTATTACCTGAACAGTTTTGTTTTTTTTAATTCTAGTTAGCTTCCCATGAATAAATTTATGGACATCAGTGCAGTTGTCAAATTCTGTTTAAAATGTGAACTCCTATTAGGAAATAGTCCTGATGACTGTTAATAAGGTAATTCGATCATTTCTTATTTGAGGTATTGCTGTCATAGTGGCTGAATGGTACAACTTGGAAAAACTGCAAATCACTATCACCATGTCTTTTGCTCTCAGTTTTGGTTTGTTTTTTTTTTTTTTTTTTTTTTTTATTTATTTTTTTATTTTTTTATTTTTTAAATGCAGCATAAATGATTTAGTTTCAGGTAGTTGTGCGAGGAGCAGGGAGTTGGACTCAATGGTCCTTATGGGTTCCTTCCAACTTGAGATATTCTATGATTGAGGGACTTGACAAAAAATTAAAATCAGTTGTACTGTCTGTGATTTTTGGTTGAATAAGATTTTTACTGAGATAAGTAGCATAACATTTCAGTAAGACATATTCTAGTGAAAGTGGAGGGAAGTTACCATCTTGTCAGCCTCAGTACCAGTTCAATAGCATCAAGATTAAAGCTTTTCCGTACAGGATCATCTACAGATCTGTACTCGTTGTTCCAAGTATTTTGTTTCTTGGCCCTTCTATATTTACATTGGAATAACTGTGAGTTATGTTTCAACCCATCCAGATTAGGATGTGAATAAAGTTGCATCTGAATATATATGCATGATTCTTTGGAAAGCAAGGAAGGTGGGAGAAAAACTGGTTCTGTTGTGATCTTTAAATTGTGAGATGAGCGGATAGGGTGTTAGCAGCTAATTAATACATAAGGAGGACCTATGTTCTGCTGAAGGAGGACTGTTAACAGTAATTTTTAATCTCAAAACTGATTTATTAATTCCATTCAATTATTTTAACCTTTTAGGCATATGAAGAAGAGAAGGGGGGGGGGGGGAACTTCTAACAAACCTTGTTCTAATAAATAAAATAACTTGTAGCTGCTTCTGAAACAAGAGGGGAAAAAGGAGAAAAGGGAACAGCGTAGAATAAGTTTTTATACTGGTCTGATGGTGGACACAGTATGTTGGGATCCTGGGCTTAAGAGGACAGCTGCTGTAAATGTCACAGAAATTGCAGCCATGATTTGGTTGGCTGGAAGGCTGTCTCTGGTTCTGTAACTCTCTGCCTTACAGTGTCATGCTTGAGTGCTGTGCGAATGTCATGTTGAGCAAAAAGAGCTTGAAACCTGCCTTGGTTTAGAAAAATGTCACTTCTACCTTCTGAAATATTCATAATTTAGATGCTAGGAGCTTGCTTTGCTTTCAGCAGGATCTGGTGATGTAAATGCTTGCTGCAATGTATATATGGAAAGGTAACTGTGTATTTTTCCTACTTTTTTTTTTTCTTTAACCTTAAGAAAAGTTGATAGTTCTGATAGGGAAATATTTGATATATTTTTTTCAGTACATTTCTAACTGCTGAGAGGTAATTACTAACTATTTACGACTGTCATTGCTTGTAGCTACCTAGAGCTAGGAAAGGTTTTACAAGTGAGTGAAATAGGCTGTATAAAGTCATGGGTATTCATATGGTTATCCTTGTGCAAAAATATCAAGTGAACTTTTGATTATGACAAGTATAAATGGACCATAATTTTTGAATGTGTACTCAGTCTGCTGAAAAGATAGCTAGAAGCTTTAGAGGATTGTTACACTGAAAGTAAAGAGATAGTTTGTTGAAAGTAAAGTAATTTCTTCTTTTGAAGGCAAAGGACTTGAGAAAGCTGATGCACCAACTATGATTCCTAAAGAGGGTAACATACCAAAGTACTTAAATCCAGATTCCACTGAACTGATGACATGCTGAGTGCTGAACTGATGAAATACTAGATTCAGTTTAAGATAAGCTTCTCACAAGATTGAGATCTTACATTTCATATTTCTTGAGTTGTGAATGATATACATTTTGGGTCTAAAAATGCTGTATCTACATCTATTATGAAGAAGTTGTTCTATACTTAGAAAGGGAGTAGTGAAAAATCTTTTTTGTAGAACAGCTCTGAAAATAAGTTCACCTTCTCCATACGAAACCATTCTCTTTCAAAGATGACCAGTTCCTTAACACCAAGGTTTGCATATTCCAATGCGAAGTTCTGTTACCTGCAGTAGTATGAAAGCTTTAAAAGAGAAATATATGTAGGATGTCGTAATATGATTCAGGAATGCTTAAAGTCTAGAATGCAAACATTTTTAAGTGATAAAGCTTGGTAATTTTATTCATTTTTGTTTTTATCTTTTTTATATCCTGGATATAAGCTATTAAACAAATGAAATTGGTTCTGTAGATTTTGAGTATGCAAAAAGATACCTAAATGCATTTTGCCCTTTAGTACAGTTAGGCTGCTTTTATGTTGTGTACAATCTGGGAAGTACTGAATGTTTTATTATACTGATGTTTTATTATATGGGATATTTCATACTGTATGTTCTTGGACAAATTATAGTTTAAATAGTGCCACCGCTGACTTCATATCTTCTAGTAATAACTTCCTCAAAGCCAGTATAGTCAGTTGTATTATGAGCAACCATAAATATTAACTGCAGGATGTTACTTCTAGGAATCTTTCAATGAACTATACATATGCTGACAAAGTGAATTCTGCTTACCCATCAAAAATATTTATTTCCAATCTAATTGGTGAAGTTGGAAGAAAAACTGTGGGTCTCGACCTGTGCTGAGTATACCGTGACATGAATATTTTTGCATCTAATAAGCAGAGTCTTGGCCTTGTTCTCTGGGTTGTGGATTTTTTTTTTTTTTTTTTTTGGTTGTTTTTTCTTTTTTTTCCCCCAGCCTGTTAGCAAAGACAAAAACAAGGGAATGGCAAATTATCAGGTTTAAAATGATAATTAACCTTATCATCACTGTATTTTCTAGGGAAATTATATTAGGCTGTATTCATGAATGTAACAGTATTTCTTTATGTGCAATCAGCTACAGCTGGAAAGTGCAACTGAACAAAATTTAGCTCTAAATACGTGCATATATGTTTGTTCAGCTGAGAGGGCACCTTACTGCTGTTGTCAACTGTCGTATCTGTTGATTTAGCTGCAGCAAAGTGGAGTCATATAGAATCATAGAATCATAGAATAGTTAGGGCTGGAAAGGACCTTAAGATCATCTAGTTCCAACCCCCCTGCCGTGGGCAGGGACACCTCACACTAAACCATGCCACCCAAGGCCTCATCCAACCTGGCTTTGAACACCGCCAAGGATGGAGCACTCACAACCTCCCTGGGCAACCCATTCCAGTGCCACACCACCCTCTCAGTAAAGAATTTCTTCCTTATATCCAATCTAAACTTCCCCTGTTTAAGTCTGAACTTAAGTTCACATGCAAGGTCCTATACCTGGGTCGGAGCAATCCCAGGCACGGCTACAGGTTGGGCATAGAAGAGATTCAGAGCAGCCCTGCAGAGAAGGACTTGGGGGTGTTGGTCGATGAAAAAATGAACATGAGCCGGCTTCAGTGTGCGCTCGCAGCCCAAAAAGCCAAGCGTATCCTGGGCTGCATCAAGAGGAGCGTGACCAGCAGGTCAAAGGAGGTGATCCTGCCCCTCTACTCTGCTCTTGTGAGACCTCACTTGGAGTATTGTGTGCAGTTCTGGTGTCCTCAACATAAAAAGGACATGGAACTGTTGGAACAAGTCCAGAGGAGGGCCACGAGGATGATCAGGGGATTGGAGCACCTCCCATATGGAGACAGGCTGAGAAAGTTGGGGCTGTTGAGCCTGGAGAAGAGAAGGCTGCGTGGAGACCTCAGAGCAGCCTTCCAGTATTTGAAGGGGGCCTACAAGGATGCTGGGGATGGACTCTTCATCAGGGACTGTAGTGACAGGACAAGGGGTAATGGGTTCAAACTTAAACAGGGGAAGTTTAGATTGGATATAAGGAAGAAATTCTTTACTTCCAGGGTGGTGAGGCACTGGAATGGGTTGCCCAGGGAGGTTGTGAATGCTCCATCCTTGACAGTGTTCAAGGCCAGGTTGGATGAGGCCTTGGGTGGCACGGTTTAGTGTGGGGTGTCCCTGCCCATGGCAGGGGGGTTGGAACTAGATGATCTTAAGGTGCTTTCCAACCCTAACTATTCTACGATTCTGTGAACCCATTACCCCTTGTCCTGTCACTACAGTCCCTGATGAATAGTCCATCCACATCAGAGGTGCACAGCAAAGTGACAAGTGCAAAGTGGTCACAATTGCAGCAGGGGACATTCTGACCAGGTACAAGTTAACAAAATGCAGAATTGGAATGCCTGATTCATTAGCCACATGGATTATGAAACCTCCATCCTTAGAGGTATTTAAAACTTGACTAGCAAAAGCCTGAGCACCCTGGTCTATCTTTGCCACCAGTATCAGTTTTGTACCAGTCTTGGCCAGCACTTGAAGTAGATGACTCCCAGAGGTCCTTCCAACCTAAGTTTTTCTGTTTGTCTACATCAAATGGAATTTCAGCATTGGAACTTCTAAGATATGAGGCATTACAGTTGTACACTTCCAAAATTAGAAGTCAACATTACCAGTCAGTGTTTACAATATGGATTATGGTGTTTTAAATTTGTTTTATAGCATGGAAGCAGAGTTTGTAAAACTCTCTTATTCTGTAGATGCAGTTGTGATATTTTTGTTATAGCAGCTTCTAAAAGACCAGTCATGCGCTGGGAGCCAGTTGTGTTAATAGCTGAATGTATAGAGAATGCTAAGGTTGCATTTGGGTTTTATAACTAAAATGTAAATAAAGGAGAAATGACAGGTAGATTCAGGTAAATGTGTGTGGTGAAACAATTGGTGAGGTGAGTGGCAGCCTGCATGCAGACGGCTGAACACTGGGTCATGTTTGACATAGTTTAGTAAAGGGGAACTACTTTGCAAATGTATGTGGAGAGCAGTTCCCAAGTGAGAAGAGGAGCCTGAAAAAGTACACAAGTAATTGTTTGCTCACTTGTTAAATTTTCAGTGAAGTCTGACCTGATTCATTCATAAGGGACAGGGTCAACGTTTTGACTGTAAATCAGAGAAATGAATCAAGAATAAAATATAAAGGACACCTAAAATGAAGGCCAGAAAAAAAAAAAAAAGATAGAAAACTGAAAGCACAGAGAAGGGTTACCTGTAAATTTTAGTGTCATGGCTGAAATGTAATGACATTGTAGGAAGAATCTATAAGAACCTTTTTCATTTATTCATAAATTGAACTTTGTGAACTTGACCTGTATCCTCCACCAATATGGAGCAGAATGATCTAGCCTCTCAGCTCAGATTTTCCCTTGTAGTGTAACTGTCTTCATTTATGGCTGCCTTTATGAAATTTAAGAAAAGTAGCATATAAACAGAAATTTGGACTAGGGAGAAGGTAGAAGTAAAAAATTAGAATTATAGTTGCTTAAAACCATCATCCATAGCATAATGCTGTTTAGGGTTTTGGTATTTAACAGTGTATGTCTTTAGGCAAAAAAGAGGTAGTTAGCATAGGTAGTTTTGTTTTATGTGTTGTTATATATTTGCTTTAAGGGTCAAATTAATGGCATTGTCAGAACAATAACTTTGATGTTTCAAGAACTAGGGCAACTGTAATGAGAGTAGTGTGGTCTTGCCATATAAAGGGAAGTATATTGTCAGTAAGCAAAAGATAATAGCATCCTGTACACCCAGAAGGCCTGCTATAATGTTTGTGTCTGCCTAAGATCCCCTTCGCCCTCAGAACAGTCTATTTTTAAACTGGTGCTGAGTTTGACCTTAGTAAAGAGATACTGTTGGAAGATTTTTAAATGCCTGATTATGCATAGTGAGTTCCTCACAGACCTCTCGGACAGTGACAGGTTGGGTTTGGCTTGTTGGTTTTTTTTTTTTTCTATAGCAAATTTAAATTAGTTTGCACTTTCCTTGAGTTCAAAGGCTTTTCTGTTTAACATTAAAGGGTAAAACTTGATTACAAATTACATTCTGTGTACTTAATTGAAAATGGCTTAGCTGAATCCATGAGACAGAATTAGAGACTTAGCTTCATTGTTCTAAACAGCTTATGATGAGATGTTTGAGATTTCTGATTAAAATAGGAATAGCTTCCATATGAAACGCTGACTTTGTTGTTAACTACATTTTCCTCACTCTGAGCTGTGCAATTTCGTTGTAAAACTTGTGAAGAGCAGAGACTGTTCTAGGTCAATATAACTGCTACTTCATAGGAACAGCAGGTACACCTTTGAGAACTGAACAAGGCTGTTGGTATAGTTGATGTATGTTTATTGTAACATATTTAAAATACCTTGTAAAACCAGGAAATTGTAACAGCAATAATCTTTCAGGAACCTCTTGTGACCTTCTACAATGATATTTGACCTTTATGTTATCCCAAGATATCCGGACTGGGTTGAATGTTGGGTTTCTTAAATAAGTTGCCTTAAAACTTGCCACCCTTAATACATGAAAACTTACAGTTTCCAGTGGACAGAAAGTGCAGTAGAACTGCAGTACTACCACTTAATTGAGAGAAGGAACACCTCATTCCGTATGTTTTAAAACTGACAGTGATGAGAAGGTGCAATGTTAGGATAAGTCTTCACTGGAATATTTTAATGATGTTGTAAAAATATGGAGGCTAATATTAAGTTAAACCTGATTTAGCAAATGAAGGACCTCTGAATGTCTGAACCCAAATTTAGGGGAAAAAACATGCATCTTAATATTTGAAACTTTGTATGCTTCTTGGTTTAATAAGGGAAAATGCTGAGCATGTTCATCTACAATATTTCCTCCTCTTTATTTCCCTTTTTGTCTGTTGTTTTTGAGGCATTATCTCAGTGGTTACCTTTGAGAGAGTTTTGAGTAGTTGGCCTTGCAGTTGTTTTATTCTGGTCAGTTTTCATTTGTAATCCTGTGGCCATGCCTGATGTTGAAGAGATTACAGAGCATGTGCATACATAAAGTGGGCTGAGGTTTATCTGAATCTTTATAGAGTGTTATAGTTTATTCTGTTTTGTGTTACCTCAAAACTGGAGGACTGGGGTCTGGATCTTAGACCTGTGTCTCTCAATTTTTCTAAAATCTGGTACTATTTTTCCAGCTAATTCTAAATAGTTCCCACTTTTCTCCTTTATAACACTTAAAAGGTTGGTTTTGTGTATATGTGTTTGTTTTTAATGTATGTTTTAATCAGCTTTTACCTGTGGTAAGTGAACAGATATAACATGTCTCTCTAGTCCATGTGTGAATGAAATGACACATTTGAAAATACAGCTTGCAAAGACTGTTGTGTTTAGGATTTCAGTGGTATAACTATATGCAAGGCAACTCAGCAGGGTTTTTTAGTTCACAGGATTTGCTTATGCAGCAGCAGTTAATCGCCAAGGGAAATTTAAATTTGAAGGGACTCTTCATGTCCTGATTTACAAAAGCCCTCTTGGGCTATCTAGAAATTTCTGCTAGCATCTACATTTAGCTCTACTCTGTGACTTGTTTCAACTCCTGTGTACATCTGTATACTGTTTGCTAAAGCTCATGAGGTATTACCTCTCAGCAACAAGTCCATTGTCTGGATGGTAGCAGCAGGGCTAGCAAACGTGTGTCAGCCCCTGGTATTCAGACAACATATATGGAACATTTGGACTTATTAGCACAAAGCATTACTTCAGGCTAGAAATATTATTTTTCTCTTTGTCTCATACATGCAGTTGACATAGTGAACAAATAAAACACATCAGGACTGCCTTTGTCAAGAGCTGCATCTACATGAAGAGAAAAGTTGTACAATTTTAATCTTATCTCATGAAGAACCCTTTCTTTTAAAAAAAGCACTTTTAACACAACAGGTTTATGATTCCCGTATTCATAGATTCCTGACAGGTCTCCCATGTGTTTTCTAAGAACAAACCGATTTTGGAAATTGCTATGGAAGTTTTATCCAAGTACAAAAGGTGAATAAATGTAGACTAGCATTAATAGCTGTTATTCAAAATTATCTTTAACTTATCAAGAAATTAGCCATACTAGGAATTCATGAACTGTAATACTAAAATTATTAATGGATGTAAATTGTTGAGATTATAATAATAATTAAAGTATCTATGTTATACATGCTGACAAATAAGAGGTCTGCATAATATTTTAATAATGCTTATTATGTGTATGTAATATTTGTAGAGTAACTTCTGATTACATAATCAATTTGGGAAATATTAATTATGGGCACATAGAGTCCCATTTTGAAACACTGGCATGCAGCAGCAGAATGACTGCAGCATATTGCTCACACCGAAGTTCTAAAATGTGCGTGCTCTTTATGAAAGTCAGTCATTTTCACCTTTCCCTGTGTGACTTGGAAAAAACCCTATAGTTGGTGCTGCTGAGAACCCAGGCTGTGGAATCCCTGTTGTCATAATTCCTTAGAGAGTATGAGGTTCATATTGCCTGTGAGAAGAGAGATTGTAATCCCTGTCTTGCTCTTCCAGCCTACAGCCCAGAAGATTACTCTCTACTTTTTCTCCTTAGGGTCCAAATCCAATATATATTTTAAAGCAGTTCAAAAAATCAAAAGACTTAAAAAATAACAAAAGGGGGAAGTGTAAAATGCATTTATTTAACAGTTTATTAAAAAATAAAAGATTAAAAAAATGGCATTTACATTATTTTAATCTGTTGATTTATAGATGTGTTTATGGTCTACAATGTCTAGAAAATTTTTATATCCTAGAATGACAGTGTTGTATTTGAAAATAAAATCCCTGTTCATTAGATTGCATAGAGTGTGCATGCAGCAGCTGAAGGTCTGCTGTAGAATGGTAAGCTTCCAGTCAGATATGGGGATTATTCAGCATCTTAATAATGAATAAGAAATATACATGAGGGTTATTTTTTTTATTGTTTAAAAAAACATAATCATTCTCACTTGTGTATTTACAGGCAAATGAGATCTTTTTCTGAAGTTGTTTACTGTCTGTCTTTGGATTGTTATATTCAGGAGCATACTAATAAGTTGAAGAGAATTTATAGCGTTGCAACCAATGTGATTCCGAGATTTGTGAAGAGGAATGCTAAAGAAGCATATTTAAGTTTGTCTCCAGTTAATTTTTTTTGGTGCTTAGATTGCATCTGTACCCAGGGCCCTATGCAAGCCACAGATGGTGTGCTACTTGACTGAACTGCTTTTCAACCCCCTTCCCTTTTAGTGTGTAAGTCTTGCAATGTCACTCATGCCATTTTCAACCAGTCCTAATAAACGCATATGGAAATATCAGAGAAAAAACAGGGAAGATGGGGACTGCTGTGATGCTGAAAAATAGATATTGATTGACATTTTGTGAGATTGTTCTGTTGGTGTTGATCCTAGCTGTGTTTCAGGGGAATCTCTTTTTAGTAGCGATTCCAGAGAAGGAGTTGCGACATTTTCATTTTACTGCTGATTTGGTTTTGTTTTGGTTTATTTTATTATCACAGACTTCAATAACTTCCTTAAATAAACAGGTTCCAATAATACTTTCCTTTGTCAGTGCTTGCAACAGACTAGTTCATCTGTTAAAGTTTGGGAAATAAGCAAATATGTTTCTTCTCTTCATAGTATCTTTTAACTTCGTTTTTTTTCATTTGAAGAGTCTCTAATGAAGCCTTAAGGATGAAGCCTCTAGGCTATTACTTTATTCTTACTTATATTTCTGATTTTGGAGAAGAGCATCAATATTCAAGAAATTCTACAGATTTTTTTGTTGCCTCAAGGGAGGTTTCTGCTTTAAACTTAGTCCAATTATCTCTATTGTTTTAGTAGTTACCTATCATAAATCAAGCCTACTCACCAGAATTTCTCTCTAGTTAATGGAGAAAAATGAGCACTTCCAGAAATTAGTTTTTATCAATTATCCATAGGCATTTAAAATATTTTAAATGATGGACCAAATAAAAGCCATGGTTTTTAATTTAGATTAAACCATATTTCTGTATGATTTTTTTGCTGCTGTCCCTAAACTAGGTGACCAGATAGTAATGAAATTATTTGAATCATAATACAATTTTAAGGATAATTTACATGCCATTTACTTATGTCCAGAAAAAATATTCTCCATGTTGTATCTTAAATTTCAGGGTGACATATCTTGCTCTTCACTGTATATATCTTGGAGGCTACTTTTGTGAGATTATAGTAGGTGACCAACAAGGGTCTTCAATGTTGCAGTCAAATTCTCATCCTGTTGTGATAAGTCATCTGTTAATCACACTTGCAAGTAATGAAATAGTATTGGGGGTCTTTCTTACTCTTCTTGTATTTACATAAATATTTTCTTTTTTTCTCTTCCTTCCTCTCTCTGTTAAACCACAAAGAAGAAAAAATGGCCATAATTTAATGAATGACCCCTTGGATCACAGATGCTGACAAAATGAAGCCTGAAAATTTTAAATTGGCTGGCTGCTGCTATCCTAACAGAGCCCATTAAGTCACACAAGAGAGCATAACTTATTATGTAGTGAAACTGTGACTTTTTCATGGTTTCTTTGTAAACATGACAAAATTTATGGATGGCATTAGTGATACTAAGTTGACAGAATTAAAACCACTGTTTATGGATACAGTTCAGTAACTTGATTTAATTAGATTCTCACCACATTGATCTAAGAGGATTTTCAAGCAGTATTTCATGACGAGGGTTTAAAAGAGAATGCTGAGGTTCTCACAGTGATGAATTCAAATGAATATTTTTACTTAAATTACATACATATTTAACTAAATACTTCTTGTTTAGGCTCTCGCGCTTTGAAACTGCATGCAGTGTTTGTACAGGGGCTTTGGCCATTATACAATCCCGAACTTTGTCTTTGGCTAATAGTATACTGCATTAACACTGGGTGTATTAGTATAACAGATTGAGATTCAGCTCTTGTCAAATAGATACATTAGAAGTGGGACATCAGAGTCCAGGCTTCATTGACACTATTGACTTATAATGGGAACTTCCGACCCGTAGTTCCTTTATTGATACCTACATCCAACATGGTGTATGGAACAGTTTCAGAAGTGAGTGAGGTTATTGCAAAAATCAATTTTCTCTGAGCCTGTCAGAGCAGATAATGGCTTTTAGTTTCTTCTTCTTTCCTGGTTTTAGCCTGTTCCTTTTCTTTCTCAGGCTACCAGGCCCTGTTAATAACCAACCTGGCTGTAAATCTACTAAGCATTGTATTATAACTCTTTCCTATTTGATGAGCTGTACTGAAAATAACAGGCAATAATAATCTCTGAGATTTTAAAGATAAATCTTTTGGACATTCAAATAGGGTAGGCTATTGGAAAATCCAGTATAGATCTATGAAGTGAGCATAAGAAATGATAAACTGAATACCAATTGATGGAAGCAAGCTGAAAAAAACTTCATGAAATTACTGATAAATTTATGGAGATGTCAGTGTTACATAAGAGCTTGTGTTCCATTAAATACGGTAAATGGTTTTAAGGTCATTGTGTTGTATGCATCTTAAAAATACCTGACAGAGATTTTACTTCAGAAAACAACATTACCAAGAAATAACATTCATCATGTAGAAAAAAGTTTGTGTTTCCTTTTATTCTGCTCTGGAATGAGATTATAAAATTAAAGTCAAAATTCATAACACTTCTAAAATACAAAATAATTTTGATTCTTGTTAAGTGTGGAAGGTATAAAAGGAACAGTACTTTAAACTAGGAACAAGTACATGAAAGCTGGCCAAGCCCCAGCTTATTGAAAGCCAAAGTAAATCCTGAAATTAAGTCCTTTGGTGAGGGCTGTAGTAGAAGGGTAGCTGGGAGATCTTTTAAACTGTAGATGTATAAATCAAGTTTCTAGCACAGCAATTCACCAAATAAAATGGACAGTCTGAAACTGGAATGTGGAGGTTCAAAGTGCAATGAAATCTAAGGCTACTTACTGGAAATCTCTTGACAAAGAAAACATTTATTCCAGCATGTTATCAAAACTGGCAAAAGCAGGTTGCAAGTGTCATGTGGCTTCCCCATCTGTGGTCAATTCCACTTGTAGTTCCTCAGCCCTGACAGCTGTTTCCATTAATGGTAATCTCTGAATCTGTCCAGCATCTTTTTTAAAACTAAACAAATTCAGGGACAGCTGATCAATAAACAGCTAAATATTACCCCTCTCTAAAATTTCTACAATTTCCCATGGCAACAAACTGAAAAAATTCTCTTTTTTTTGTTTTGTTTTGTTTTGTTGCTCTTCACACAGGGAATATCACATATCTATATCTGAGTATTACATTTTGAATTTGGATTTCAGATTTAGCTGAAAATTGTGCTGGTGTTGCATATCTTGGTAGAATATGCAAGCCTCTTTATGTAGGCTCCAGACTGGGATATGTGGGAGTCTGAGCACAGTCTTCAGAGCATCAGTTAGAATTGAAGAATTTCTCTAGATTCACTTTTCTCGAATATAAGAATTTGACAGTTATATGAAGATCATGTATTTCTTGCTCAGATTTTGCCTTCATTTTCATAGATACCGCAACAAAATAAGAAATACTCAAAGGTGATCTTCAGTTTCTGTACTTCATGTACTGTATGAAGTATCCATACACCAAACATTGAGTTCTGACGTTAGCATTCTGTCTTCCATTATTGTTAACTCCAAGCTACATGGTTTGTATCTAGTATTAAATTTATGTCTTAGTGATGTCAAGATGTCTTTGAAGAAGTAGTTCTTGAAGAGGAAAATTAGTGCCATGATAATTCTGCTTCATATCCATGATTACTTAGTGATGGTGCTCTTAAGAGAAGGTGTAATTATTTGATATTTAGTTATTTCTGCCTTATTTTATACTCCCAATTTGCATCTGGGAAGATCGTCTTTGTGAAATCTATGCAACATAAGAAAGCAGAAGAAAGGTTTATGTACTTTCAAAATTAAACTTCACTATTGTGTTATGGTGAGAAACATGCCTGTAGCCAGATGTATTCGTTTTCTGTAGGTTTATTTGTTTGTTTTGTTTACAATGTTTTCAAATTTTATAGCAAAACTTGAAAATTTATTACGAATCCTAAAAACCCCAAACTTTTTCCCAAATGGCAGAACAGAAAACTCAAAGAACTCCACTCCTGTGCTGCTCTTTTTAATTTTTCATACTAATGATTCATAATGTATCTAACAGTTTTATTTTTTATTTACAAAATCCTGCTGCGTTACCTTTCTGCTGTGTGTTAAAAATAGTGGAAACAGCAATGGTTCAGGGAGAGAAGCCAAGTGTATTGAAGAAAATAGCAGTCTTTAAACTTAAGTAAATCTGGTTCTATACTTTGCATCAAACAATACATTTCATTTTTACAGGTTCCTGTTTAAATTTACAAATTCGCAACCTGTCAGATATTTTCCTTTTGCTAAGGAAAGAATGCCATAGCAATATTGAAGGCTGCTCTTCAGTAGGAGCAAAGGTTTGGAGGAGATTTTTTTTTGTGTGTGTGTGTGTGTTTGTTTTTTTTTTTTTTTCTTTAAACTAAATATATCAAACTCTAACCAACACTGATGTACTTAACTTGGTTGGTTTATATTTCAGTTATAAAAATAACGCAGCAAAGCTTCCTTCTATAAAAGGATTATTCTAAGGAACATTTGCTTTACAAAGAATAAAATATATTCTGTGTTACTAGATTTGACAGAACAGAAGACATGCAGTATTCTATCCTGTATTTACAGTGAGGTGATGCTCTTTCTCTGTTACTAGAATTCAGAATTTATTTTCTTAGAATGACATAAAAACTTGTTCTGTAAGAGATTTCATGGTACATTTAAAAAAAATACTTTCTTTTTACAATGCTCTTCATACTAAAATAAATAATAGAATCTCTGAGGCATGATGGAAGATATCCTGGAAGAGCTTCTACTGCAATGAAAAACCGGTGCAGTTTGAAGGGATTATACAGTAAAACAGGACTAATCTAAGAAAACACAGCCGTAATATTGCCAACTGTTTTCACTTTAAGGCATTTTACAGAATGCTGATATAGCCAATAAAAGGGCACATTCATCAAAACGCATAATTGAATTAAAAAAACCTCAACACACCAGTTTAAGCACACAGGATTCAGATTTCACGTGAAGGTGAAGAAATCCCTTAGGACATTTAAAATTTATGAGGAGTCTTGTGATTTCATTCATTATGTTGACAATATGCACAGCTTCTTTTGAAAATTGATTGGACCAAAAAAGGTGAACAGACGTGGTTGTAATAGCTCTTCCCATAGTGTGTGCTGAATTATGAGAGTTACTTCTGGTTATACGTTACCCAGGAGGACTGTTTAATGTGATTGGTTATATAGATCTGCAAATTTTTAGCTGTGGGCTGGTATCCATATTGAGCCATAAATTTATAGTTGATGTATTGCTTTCCAGGCAGAACACTCATACTATGATAGAATTAAGGGAGAGGATTGATTTCCTGCTAAATAAGAAGCTTTTGGTTTGAAGTATAAAAAATGAAACTGAAATTTCCATATGAAGCAGGTATGTGTTGTAAATATTGCATGTATTAAAGATTTGCATATAGGTATAATACAAAAGATACCTTCTGAATGAATGCAAAATCTGTAATCTTTTTAGCATTTGAATTTTGGTTGACAGAAACATTTCTGCTAATATACCTTGGGCTGCTGTGGCTACATACATCTCTATTCTGACAATATGCCATACTATCAGAATATACTTTCAGCTTGTTTGTAGCTTGTATTAAGTACTGAGGTGAATATTGAATGAATTAGTGCTCACATGCTCTAAGTACCATAACAAAAAAAACTTTATAGGAAAAAAAAAAAATAAAAAAAGATTAGGTGGTGATTACTTATAAGCTCTGTACCAGCAAGGGTCTTCGTGAAAGTTGGAAGGAGGCTGATTCACTAAGATGCAGAGCAAAATCTTTTACAAACTGAAGCAATTTTTTTTCCTAATCAACAGTTAAGCTGCTAAGCAAGTCTGCTTGATTTCACTTCCACCCTGTGAAAAGCAGCTGCTGTTTTAGCATTTTCATGATACCGATGTAACACGGAAATGAGGAAAGAAGCTTCCTTTGCTGGCAGAATAAGGAAAACTTCACTGTGTTGTTTAGACTTAATTTCTATTTGGAATTACACCCTGGTTCGGAATTAAAACAACCTCAATTTCACTTCCCCCCTTCTTTTCCCCTTATTTCTCCCTTCTTTCCCCTGTGCAGTCGTTTTCACTGTTTATTTTTGTCTCCTCTTTCTCTGTGTTGTTTTTGCAGTGAAGAATGTGCTGTGTAAAGTTTAATGAACTTGGATCATTCCTCATCAGAGAGAGATTTATCCTGGAAGATTTCAAGCCATGTTTTTCCTTTAGAACTGTTTGCTATTAACTTTTTCAGTTGACATGAAATAATATGTATCCTTCTTTAAGATAAAGGAAACATTTTTCAGCAAATATTATTTCCCAGTTGTAGTCTGATTTTGTGTCAAAGCTGTATTGCTGTCTAAAAGAAACATCCCATCCATCTAGTTTTTTCCATGTGAATTTTTTCATTTAGTTGGTTACTGCATTCATGTATAGCTGAAATTGTATATTTACTCTGAAGCAAAGGAACCAGTTGCCATCTTACAGTGTTTTAGCTACTTGGTTTAAGTTAAATGCCAATAATTTTTCTAGCAAGTGCTAGAAAATGTGTGCCATGATTTGGATTTTCTGTTCTTGGGGAAGAATCTCCTTCATGATAGTTTTTAAAATTATTCAAGATACCTGTAGCTGCAGAATTCTATTAAACAGATTTTTAGGATGATAGCAGAAATAAATGTTTGTGAGTGTAATTAATTTTCTGAAGATACTAAGTATCTTTAAATCATAATAAGAAACATCTATCTTCTGAAGAATGGCATAATTTTTTACAGTTTACTGTAGGGAATGTAGTGTTTTACAGAAATTCTGAAGATGAGGCTTGTGCCCCACAGAAGTCACTAAAGACTTCTGTCTGGGTGATAGCCGGGCTAAAACTGCATAGATTTGGGAGTATATGCTGAATACTTTAGATATTCAAATAACACAAAGCTGTCCAGTCTAACTGGGCACCATACACATATTCATCTGGTCCTCTTCATCCTTTCCTGCTGCTGTGCTGACATTTTAAGCTTTTCCAGAGCATTTTTCTTGCCACATCATGTAATTTGTCCATCAATCAGTGTTTGATAGGAAGATTTATAAAGGAGGACAGACACCATTATGCAGTGGCTTAAATACGTTTCTAAGCACAGCATTTGAAGGAAGCCCGCCTATTACATGTAGCTCCATTATTTTTTTCATCATGTGGCACCTGTATAGGATGGCTCTGACATGTCCATTACTGTTAAGTGAGCCGGATTTAAAATGTCTCCAAGAATTTGAGCTTTGAGAAGGATGGAAGATTCAACTTCCATACTTCTACACTGAAAGGTTTGATGAACCTGGAAGAAATGCATTTCAGTTGGGAAACAATTGCAAGTGTAGAAGTTCATGATATCAAAGATCGTATGCAGTAACTTTTTCATTTCTAAGGGAAATCAACAAATCAAATAAAAAAAAAAAAATTCTCTCTGTTGGAAGAGAATATCCAAGTTGGTGAGATGTGAGGTGATGGTGGTCTTTTCTTACTTTTATGCAAATTAGTCTTCAGAACTGTCAAGGAGTTCTTAAATTTTGCGTATTACCTTTTATTTGGCGGTATCCTTATTTCTTGAAATAAACCCTGCATAATAATACACTACCGTATAATGCAGAGAGTAAGCAAGAGTGGAAAGTGCAATCACGTTGCCGTTGATGTGAGTTGGTAGAATCAATGAGAGTTAAAAAACAGACACCTTAAAAAAATCAGCATGATACTAAGTGGTTATGCACTGCTACTAGAGTTGACATGTTAACATAAAGGTATTCTATTCTACTTAAGTCCAGTATACATCTTCTGGTGGTATATAATTTTTGGGGAGATTTAATTTCTATCAGTAAAGCTTCTTCAGGAATGTCCACGTTTGGTAGCATGGCTGAAACTTCCTTTGGCCTGTAACTTGTGGGCCAAAAAGCTCATTGTACATAATTAAACCTACTCAAGATCAACAAATTATATACTCTCTCACTTTCCTGTGGGGTCCACTCACTAGGCTTTCTTGAAACGAATTTCAGAAGAAGTTCAGAGAATTTGTACTAGCTCTCCTGCCTTATTTGTGGACATTTTACTCTGAAACCAATCTACTGTTTTTCCTCTTCCCCACAATAACCTTTATATCTCGTAATCTAGGAAATCCACCTCCCTGTGATCCTGTCCAGCAAATCCATCCTTTTTTCCTTGTCCTAATCACTTATCTCACTTTTCAGCAGGGGCTTCCAGTTGTCTCCTTTTTCCTTGCTAGTGTTTTGTTTCTATGGGCAGATAAATAATTATGTCCCTGTCACTTGAAGTGCAGAAATAACCTTCCTCTTGTTTCTACTAGTTCCTTTCCTAAAGCATTTTCCCTTCCTGACAGCCTTGTTCTTTTGTATCCTGACTGGTCTTTGTGCTAGCCTGTGAGCCTGATCTGCCTGGTGTAGCTGCTGTAATGCATTGCTCAGGCATTTCTGTGCTCTCAATTTCCCAGAGCAAGGGCATGCCTCAGGACAACCCCAGCCTAGGATTAATGAGATGAACAGTGGAAGAAGAAGTTGCAGTTCCTTGTCTTACTTGAATTCTGTACATTGGTTGAAAATCATTGCTCACCTGGAAAAAAAAAAGAGAATTTTTCTAGAACTTCTCATACCTTTCAACTGGTCTTCACATGTTTCATCCCCATTTACCCTTCTCTTCTGGAGCTGGAAGTAGTAGAGAGCATAAGGCTACTTTCAAGAAAACCTATTTTAAAAATAAAGCGTCACTAGAATCTTGATATATTAATACAGTTTTTACTTTTATATTTTTTCTGCACTGGTATTTACTGAACATGATTTAAAGTTTTAGGACTATTAAAAGATTGTATTATCTCTGTTCATCATGACAGTAAACCCCCACCTCCCCAAAAAACCCAAAACCAAACCCCAAACAGAAAGCTTCTTAGTTCTGTTTTAGCCACCTTAGTTTGGAGTCATATAATACTTAACGTTAATTCTTTAAGCTCTCAATTTTAGTTGTCCTCTGTATCAGTGCTTTTATCCTAGTTATGTTTTTAAAACATTTTCCAGAAATAGCATTTGCTTGAGATTGTCTAAATTCAGCTCTAAATCCACAAGGCTTTCTTTTATTTCTAAGCATCTGTTCCTAAATTGGATCTTACCTGCATCACCTCTAAGCATGTGTGCAGTGCTGTGTCTGCTGGTTTTTTTGATGCACTGCTGTTTGCTTGCTAGATGTGATTTTTTTTTTTCCCTCCTTACTCTGAGCTGATAGCTCTTGGCTGCGTCACCTTCAGTTGTACTGCAAAGACTTTTGTGTGGCTCTACATCCCATACGCTTCTTGTCTTATGCTATTTCTAGCAGTATTTCCTTTGTGAGAGTTCTAAGTTTTTACTTTGTGTTCTTCTTATCATTTTTATTCTGTTCTGTAGCCCAATTAAGTATGGTTGTGGGGGAGGTGGGTTTATTTTAATTTTATCTTTTTTCCATTTGGGCGTTATCTTTTTGTCCTGAGTGATTTTTTGCAGTTTGCCATATCACATATCACTCTTCTAAGTGTGAAATCATATCTTTTGTTAGTTCCTTGCCCCTTGCTCTCTACCCTGCAGCTTTGGATATCTGAACTGAATTAGTATCTGAGCTGTTATAATGAAATCTGCCAAATGCCTTAATTATAAATCTGACTTATTAGTTTAAAATGAATAAAAGATTCTTCAAGGAATTATTTCACTTTTTGCAGTTTCATTTGCAGTCTTTCAAAAGTGTCTCTTTTGAGGGCTTCAGTATTATTGCAGTTTCACTCCAGAGCTTGTGCTTTCAGTGTGGCTCTGGAAACTGCTTAAATTATCAGTAGGTAGAGGTTCAGCAAAAATGAAAAAGCAGTGAAATTTGGTATAATTTTTTTACCTTCAGGAGTTTCCAGCTTTTCACATAGAGATATCAGATACTTACCTGATCTTCTTCCTATGACTCATCAACATAACACTAGTTTCACTAGTTTTGTGTTGTTAGTGGCCTTTAGTTCCCACACTGCAATTTTTCCCTCTCATTTTTAGGAGACTGGCTTCACTACTTTTCTGATAATCATAAAGTAATTCGGTACCTAACTATAGAGTTTTGGACTTTAAACTTTGAAGCTTTGTGATCCAAACACCTGCTTAAAGCAGAGCTAATATTATATCAGGTTGTGTTCTACAACCATACATTTTGAGTATCTCTAGTAATGAAAGTCGTGTAGTCTTGTGTGAGTTCCAGTTTGGTGGTGTGTAGCACCATGACATATGTAAGGATTAAAAGAGCAAGTATTATTGAAGTTCAAGCCCCATGTTTGAGAGTCTGTGGTATAGGGCGATCCCAATTTTCCCAGCAGTTGCTCAAGAAGGATTGGTACATGTTTCTGAAGATGCCTACATTGATGTGATTCTAGAGAAAGTGACAGTAATTCTGATGGAGCTGTAGGTCTGTAGGTATGGCTGATAGAATGCAACTCTCCATGAATGAAACTGTCTGTACGGCCAGAACCTGGCCATTCTATAAAGAAAAAAAAAAAAAACACCCCCAAAACACAGCTCATCTTTGGCAGGAAATAAATCCTTTTTGGCTTTTTTTTTTTTTTTGGTGACTTACTGTAGTGTTAGATTTTTTCTTTAGTTGTTATAGTGGCTGTTTTGCTGTATGCGAACTAATGTATTCAAATATTTTAATGTTAATTGTGAATCTAATCTTCAGACTATCAGTCAGATGTTATATATTTGACCAAATGAATATTGGTGTTATGGAGAGACAAGGGTGTGGGATGGCAAAGACTCCTTGATTTAAAAATGCATACAGTCTAGAAAAAGTGGAGAATAGTAATTGAGTGGAGAAGCTTTGTACTTAACTCCTTGAGGAAGAAAGTGTTGTCCAGTGATAACTATGGACAGTTAATAAATGTTGTGTAGGAACTGAAAATAATTCCCATCCACATTTCAAATAATTTTAGTACTGTTTGGAAATGAGGACTATCCATGAAGGACAGAAGGCAATTGCCTACAAACTGTTCTTCACTTTTTGAGCTGTTTGCTACATCAGCCCCTATGATAAAATAGGAAAGTTGACAATATGTACTGTATTATCTTTTCATGGAATAATGATAACTTCTTGGAGGTTGCTTCCAAAGGTACTTCATTTTACATAGATCAGATGTAAGCTATTATGTTTTCATAACAAAAAAATTGGTTCTTGCATGTGTCATTTAAATGAGAGTAGCTCTATAAGCAGGATTTTGAAGTTAAATGTTGAAACCTTTTTCCTTAAGGTTTCAGTAGTGACTACTTACTCTGCTACTGTCTTCATGCAACTGGAAAGTTTTGATTTTATTGTAAATGTTGAGTATATAGAATATTCCAAGATTTGAATGTATTATAATTGTATGAGTTCTCATGCTTGCTTAGAACATTTTCAGTTTTCATACACATTTATACCTAAACCCTAATTTTGATAACTCCATCCCATTTTAACTCTCTATTATTGATAAACCAAACTGACGTGCACAGTGTAACCTGCTTCTTCATGAAACAGTGGGAATCACTTTAAAAAAGCTGTTTCTGAGATAACTTGTACTTACTACAGCAAATCCCAAGAAACAACAGGCAACTCTGTGCTTGGTTCATTTACAGAAGCCATTCAGGAAAGTGCTGCTCTGACATTTCATTGAAATCTAAGACCAGGAAGAGGGAGTGCTGATATAATTAGATATTGAGCCTTTGTAGATGGGGCCTTCTGTCCCCAAAGACCTGATTATGGTTGCAAATTTTCTCTGTAGTGACTTGAAATGAGCTGTGCAAGCACATATGAGACCTACCATGCTATAGTTTCCACAAGAGTTGCAAAATTTCCACAAGCTCTGAATGTCTCACCAGGTCAATAATGTAGTTGGATGAGCATACGCTGCCAGGAATTTTTATTCCTTTTGTATTTCCTGTTTTAAATATTAATCATGCTGCATGCAGATCCCTTTCATATATTCAGTTTTAACTTGTTCTTATATTACAGACATCTACCGTAAGATACTTACGAAGTTAGAGGAGGCAGTTCAAGAATATTTTTGCTTGCCTTTATAAAGCTTGGGCTCTCTAAATGAATTCTGAACTTCCCATGTTGCCTTCTGACAAATATTGTGCATAAGAAACTCATATTATTGTAGGTCACTGAATTAATTTTTAAAATGCCAATTGACATGATTCCCTCAGGGAGTTGTAAGTTGCAGCCTTATATTAGGTTCCAGCACAAATGTGGAAATTCAGTGTTTTAGAAAGGAAAGCATTTGTAGTACAGAAACAGCTTAACATGAGTCAGGTGACACTTTCCTAGCATTTAAATGGGCACAGTTTCTAGAGATTTTTCACTGTCATTGCATATATAACTCTCAGGAGAAAATTGGTAAAATTGGTCTTTACTTCTGGCACCAAACTTCACAACTGTGGTTGATTGTTGTATTTTGCATAACCAAAACTGGGAGTTAAAGTTCTCCAAGTATACTGGACACTGCTTAGTTCAGTCCAGGCTCCTGCTAAATGCAGGAAGAGAAATAGACTATCAAGAGCTATTTGTGTGAGTGATTTTTGATCGGAAAAATCTATAGGATGATACTGGTATTTGTTATATCTTGCTAACATATGACATTTGGTCTCTTTCTGACAAATAGTCAAAAATAGAGCACTGTAGAGGAGAGGTGAGACCCATAAAATACTTTTCGCTTAATTATAACACTGTCCCGTAGCAGTGCTGCACTAAATGGCTTGTCAGCATGTCCTCTGTGTTCCTGGTATACTGAAGTTTATAAAAATGTTAATTTTTTACTTTGTAAAATTATGGAACATGATATTCAGTTTGTATGTCTGAAAGCAGGGTTGCTCTCTTTGGCCCACTCTCCATTATAGACACCCTCTAACATCATCTTGTCCACTTGAAAATTGAAATTGGTTTGGGACCAGTACAGTGTTACCAGAATTAACAAATCACTTACTGTGAAGTTGCTGTGAGTTTCTACAAGCACAGTTGCATATCATTCTCATCTTTTCTATATCAAACTTTTTTTAACTTAACAGAGTGATTGTGACCTTCTGAAACTTTGTGATGCTCTTGAGCCATGATTCCTGAATTTGGAATCCTAACTTTAGTGACAGGAAATATACTAAGAAAGCAGATAAACTACTTTTAACTAGCTAGGATAAAACACTGAGTAATACATGATACAGGATATTTATTTTGGCAGCAGGAAGGAAGACTTTGTACTACCTTGGGTTATTTTCCATTCACATCTGTAATTTGTATGATTGTGTCCTTGGATAAGTGGAGTTCTTTCTGGCATTCTCCAGTAAGAGTTTATATTAATAATGCAACTTTCATTTTAATTTTACCTTTTTTTTTTTTTTTTTTTGTCAAAGATCACTCAATTTTTTCCAGAATTTGGTTTCATAGTTTTTTTCTGCATGTGAAGCTTTTAATGGCACCATAGCATGACAAGATATCATAAACTCTGCTGAACTTTAAAAGCTGTTTTATATGTATTTTTGGTTACATGGGTAATGATGAGTTAAAAACTAACACCAGCTGAGGGAAGAAGAGGTTAGAGGGAAATGCTTTCTTTGTATTATTCAGACTCAGAGTAAATTTACATGAAAATTTTATCAGCATTCTTGGTGCTGTGCCTTCTCTGAACGAATTCCCTACAGATGCAAATTTTTGGACTGACTTCTTTATCTTTCTTCTTTTGAGATACTGGCTTAAAAGGATGGATCTGCCTTTTATGTCTAGAGAATGATGCCTTGAGACTTGCCACTATTTCAGAGCCTGTCCAGCTGTTGAAAGTAAAGAGCAATTCTGCAGACAGCTTTGACTTGTACTGGGGGTGAAGTCGAGGCCAAAGAATCTGGGAGAGTAGCCACTTCTTTGACCAACCTTTTTTCTATAGTTAGTGGAAATTGCTCAAAACACTCCATACTCTGAACATAAGCCTGCTGATGTATAAGAAACCTAAAAGAGTTGGACATTTTGTTAGGGAAAGTATTTATCTCTTTATATCTTCACTAATCTGCAAAATGGATCATGGGATCACATCCTTGTTCATAGGGTTGGAAGGGACCCAGGAGGTCCAACCTCCTACTCAAAGCAGGGCCAGCTATGATGTCAGGCCAGATTTGCTGGGCTTTATCCAGTTAGGTCTTAAAGACTTCTGAAGATAGACTGTATAACCTCTCTTGGCAGCCTCTTCCACTGCTTGCCTGTCCTCATTGCAAAAAAGTTTCTCCTTACATTAAGTCTGAACCTTTTTCAGCTTACGCCCATTGTCTTTTGTCTACTCACAATGTAGCAGTGTGAAGAGCCTGGCTGTGTCTTCTTGATAAGCTTGTAGGTTATCAAGTGGGCATAGTGGCCCACTTGGAGTGCTCTCTTCCTCAGGATGAGCAAGTTCATTCCCTTATCTTCTTCTTACAGGGCTAGTACACCAGCCCCTGACCAGTTTGCTGGCCCTCTGCTGAACATGCTTCACTTTATCAAGCTCTTTTCTTTTTCTGGGGGCTCAAAACTGGAGACGTGAGTGTGTCAGCTGACCCCCACAATTTAGTCATCTGCAAAGTTGATGATGATGTACTCTGTCACCTCCAGGTCACTGATTAAGAAGTTGAACAGGATGGGAATAGATAGATACCTGCCGTACTTCGTTTGTTACTGGTCCCTAGTCAGAGTACCAGCCATTTTTCTTTTCAGTCTGTTTGATTTTCCACCCATCCAGAATGCAGCATCCTCATATGAATACAAGAATATTGAAAGAGACAGTGATTCTTGTGAGAAAAATTGTGTGATCATTATTGACTTTCGTGTTCTTATTCAGAGTTAGAAAAATTTAATACTATTATAGTATGGCTTGTAGGTATAATACAGCAGTTTAATATATTCTGCAGTGCAGTGGAATTTAAACAGCTCTCCTGTGTAGATGATGTTACAAGTCATTAACCTAAACACAGTAAAGTCAAATAGAGGATAACCATTGCTTTGACTTGGAGATACTTGTGATTTTTTTTTTTTCTTTTTCATAGATCTTTGCTTAGATTTCCAAGTCTTTAAAGATTTTTAAGACTCATGTTTTCAGGATTGGATTCCTGCAGATGACCTGGAAAAATGCCAAACTGAGAAAATGTTTATTTAAAATGAAGTTTAGATCAATAAAGAGGACTTGAAAGGCTGGGAACTGGTATGTACAGTAATAATACAGTTACTGTCATTTGTTTTTCTGAATTGAGAACAGTGGTCTCTTCTACTTGAAAGCCAGTAATGATCTTTGCTGCTTTTAATGTGAGTAGAACACTGGACTCCTTATATGAGGAGTAAATTAGTTGCTTGGGGATTTTTTGAAGCACATGAGGAAGACAGAAGGAAATTGCTGCATTAGGATGTATGTTTGCATGACTGTTAGAAGTTTTATTGTTGTATTTTTCTTTTGTGGGTTTGCTTATTTTCTGTCTTCCATAAGCCCCTTCAGATGGAACTACTGTAGGAGGCAATATGATTTCATGGGTTGATTGTTTCTGTTCTTTTTGGATAAAATTCTGAGGACTGCTTTAGGAGAAGGTGTAGAATTCATTTCGTATAATGTGAAATCTGAAGGCTGACATTTTCAGCTCTAAGCATGATCAGCAAAACCTAGGAAAAAATCATTTGGTTTGATGTATTACCTACCGCATCACAAAAAAACACTCTTGTTTGCCAATGTAAGTGAAAAGGACTGTTACTTCAAGGCAGTGGTACATCAGGTAGCTCTTGTACTATTGCATAGCACCTGGGGTTCTCAGGATAAGGAATGTTAGTGGAAGTATTGGAAAATTACATTTGTATTATGAAAAAAAAACCCAACAAAACATTGTTTTCTTTCTTTAGGTCCCAGCATCATGAGGATGACGTGGGGCTCCTCTCTGTTTCAGTAAATTACAGAAATTGCAAGTTCGTGTGTTTTGCCTCCTGTTTTGTTACAGGAGTGACACCAGAAGGAGAAAATGACTGTCTGCTCTGGGCAAGAAAATCCAAATGGAAAAACTAAATTGTTTTAGAGTGTAGTTAGCATGCATTAACAAAAGTCTAGAAGAAAACCTGAGGATTTGGGTCTTGATCTAACTTTTGATTGTATATCACACACAGTATCACACACAGTATGCTAGAGATTGGAAAGGACCTCAAAAGATCATCTAGTCCAATCCCCCTGCCGGAGCAGGAACACCTAGATGAGGTTACACAGGAATGTGTCCAGGTGGGTTTTGAATGTCTCCAGAGGAGACTCCACAACCCCCCTGGGCAGCCTGTTCCAGTGTTCTGTCACCCTCACTGAGAAGAAGTTTCTTCTCAAGTTTAAGTGGAACTTCTTATGTCATATAGCTTTGAGAAGTGTTGTGCAACTTCCAAATACACTTTACAACTAATAGTTGTTCTTTTTCTTTTTAAAGGCTTTTTCTGTATGTGTGTACTATTAATCAGAAAAAGAAATCTGACATATTCAGACCTCTGCATTGTGTTCAGCTCTTTTTGAGCCTGAGACATCTTCAAGGAACTAATTTTTTGTCATACTACCCCACTCAGCTTTTTTCACCCAACAGCAAGAAAAAGTAGCATGTGTGATATGTATGTTACATATGTGTATATGTGTGATGCATATATATGTAAAAACTACCAGTGGTGTCATAATATTATGAAATGCTGTAAAATTATCAATGCATTCCCTGTGTCCAACGGAGCTAATGCAAGCGACTCCAAGACGGACCTGCTGCTGCAGGGGAGATGCAGCCTGTGGGAGGGGCTTATGTTGGAGAAGTTCATGGAGGACTATCTCCCACACTGGGACCCCACGCTGGAGCAGGGGAAGAGTGTGAAGAGTCCTCCCCTGAAGAGGAAGGAGTGGCAGAAATGTGTGATGGACTGACCACAACTCATTGTTGACACTGGTGGGGAGGAGGTAGAGAAAATTCATGAGTGAAGAAAATCTATGAGTTGAACCCAGGAAGAACAGAGAGGTGAGGAAAAGGTGCTTTTAAGATTTGTTTTTATTTCTCATTATCCTACGCTGATTTGATTGATAATAAATTAAACTGATTTCCCCAAACTGAGTCTGTTTTGCCCATGAGAGCAACAGTTGAGTGATCTCTCCATGTCCTTATCTCAACCTATGAGCCTTTTATTTCCTCTCCGCTGTCCAGCTGAGGAGGGGAGTGATAGAGTGGCTTTGGTGGGCATCTGGTATCCAGCCAGGGTCAAACCATGACAAGTGTATTGTGACTAAGGGGTCTCATTGGTACAAAATTTCAGCCTTTTTTTTGCAAATGCCATACCTGACAGATTGGATTTGAGGTTATTGTCTGAGTTTAAAAATTTCTTAACAGCTGGTTGCTTCCACAGACTTAATAGCATTTGCCTGAAAGTGTAGTTTTCCGTATTTCAAAATACCGCGTCTATCCCTTTTCTACTAGTTATGTTGTTTGGTCATAGAAGTAACTTACTGTTTCTGTATTACTAATGCATGAAATATATGGAAATCTGAGGTCTCTGTCCATCTGTAAAATAGAACCAAATCAAGGTGATGATACTTCCATTTCAAAATTATGAAAACAAGTTTAGGACTGATACGATATAGTAATCAATATTCCAGATCTAGTATGTGTGATCTGTGAACCTGAACTGCTTGTAGTTTTCACCGAAATTTTAAAAACAAGTACATAGCCAGATTCTGTTCAGTGGCTAAATTACATATGCTTGAAATTACTGAATGGAATATCTACCCTTTAGATATTGAAAGGCTGCTGTAAGGTCTCCCTGGAGCCTTCTCTTTTCCAGGCTGAACAAGCCCAACTCTCTCAGCCTGTCTTCATGAGAGAGGTGCTCCAGCCATCTGATCATCTTCATGGCCCTTCTCTGGACTTGCTCAGGCAGGTCCATGTACCTCTTGTATTGGGGGTCCCAGAGCTGATTGCAGCACTCCAGGTGAGGTCTCACAAGAGTGGAGTAGAGAGGGAGAATCACCTCCCTTGACCTAGTCACGCTCCTTTTGATGCAGCCCAGCATCCCGGCTGCAAGCATACGTTCCTGAGTCATGTTGAGCTTCTTGTCAGCCAGCATTCCCAAGTCCTTCTCCTTGGGGCTGCTCTCAATCCAGTCTCCTTCCAGCCTGTAGTTGTGCTTGCAGTTGCCCTGCCCCAGGTGCAGGACCTTGCACTTGGCCTTTTTGAACTTCATGAGGCTCATGCATCATTCAGTAGAAGCTCACAAAAATACCTAGGTTGCAGTGTGACACGTGGTCATTCCTGAGCTGCAGACACACGTCAGAAACAAGGGGCTAACCTGCATAACAATTTAAGGCAGTCTTACATAGTTACTCTCCTTATGGCATATTTGTAAAGGATAGCATTTAAGAAATAGAAGGCTATTACCCTGTTGGTAGAATTGTGAAATATCTCCTATTCTTATTTTGCTATAGCAGCAAAATGAGTATTTAAACTCAGTCACTAAGTCAGTTATGAGAAAAGGTATTGAATTTTTTTTTTTGATGACGTGAGTCAGTAACATTTCATTTGCAATATGAATAGAAAACATTCAAAGTATTTCAATTTTCTATCTGAAGTGAAAGAGCAGTTATTGAAAAAAAGTGTAATACCCTGCAGAAAAGGAACAAAAGCATGTACTTTTTTTTTTGTAGCATTCTAGTTGCCTTTGTCACTTCTTTCTGGAATTTTGTTTATGTCCGTGTTAAATTCTACCAGTAGCTGCAAATTAATTTTAATTCTATCGGTTTTTGTCAACCAGTTTTTTTTCATACCACCCTGATTTAAATGGAAGTGTTAGCATAAAGAGTACATATTCTTTTGAAATAAAGTGAGTTAGGTATGTAAATTCCATTTTTGTTCAAGTGTTGGGAAGTTAGAATGCTTTTTTGGGAAAGAATAATAAAATGCGAGGCTAGGTAAGCATTAAGACAATCACACTGTTGATAATAAGGCAAAAATTAAATGCCACACAGAAAAATATCAAGGCTTTCCTTGAAATTAAGCATATGTTAGTCAGGCACCTGATGATGAATCTTAGTGCTAATGTGACCAAATGTTATGACACGTTTCAATAGAAGGATGTGCTTTCTCTATGCTTTCCTCAAACAAACGTGTCATGTAAATACGCTTTAATGTTTGTCATGTAATAAATGTCAAAATATTTCATTACATGAACAATGAGCCCTTTCATAGTTTACAGTAATTCTAATTAGCATTCTACATGAAGAGCCAATTTGGGGTGCGTTCTCAGAAGCTTTTAATATGCTTTGTCTGATTTGTCCAGTTCTCTGTTGTTTATACATTTTAGCCTGAAATTACTGTTTGTGATGTGTTATGATAGCAAGATGTTAGTCTGTGGGTATAGAATGTGTTCAGAGTCTGCATTTTTATCAGTATGTTTCCTTACATCACTTGGATACTTTGATTTCTGCTTGAAGAATGGAGTGCTGGACTTGCAGAGCTGCATTGGTATCTGCCGTCATACTACTGAGCAGATAGGGTTTCACAGTGTGGCTGTTTCATGTTTTCTAGATACAGCATTTCCTCTGTGTGTTAGACACTTGAAGCACACCTCTTGGCAGTAGGTCCAAAATCTAGTCCCATCCTGTTTACAGAAACAGAAGAGTGGATACAGAGGTGTGTTCTACTTGACAAAAAAGCAGCTTGCCAAAACTGACTCTCCCCTCTTCGCCTCTCCATTCAGCCATGATCAAGTATCAAATCCTCATCCCTGATAGGGCATGTATAACCATAGCTTAGATTTCTGAGGAGACTGCCAAGTTGAGAGAGATGAGAAAATGACTGCAGAGTAGAATAATGCAAGACAAGGAAGATAAAACAAGCGATGTGGGTTGGATGGGCTTTGAGCAACCTGGTCTGATGGAAGGTGTCTCTGTCCATGGCAGAGGGGTTGGAACTGGATGATCTTTAAAGTACCTTCCAACCAAAACCATTCTATGATTCTATGGTATTGTTGTGATGGGAATCAGCAAAAAACTCAAATTGGAAAACACCAGCATGAAAAGGTATACAAACCTGAGAGCAAAAATGGAGTCAGAAAGAGATGCCAGATCAGTGCCATTAAGGAACATTTCCAGATAGCAGTGAAGGATGGCCCTTTCCAACTTGAATGATAGAAGTTAAGGGGAAAAACCTCTCCATGTCTTGCCTGGGTGTTGATAATACTGATTCTTTGTCACCTTGTGAAATTGTAGGTATATTTTGTGTGAGTTAGCCAATAAATAGTTTTAAACATCCTACTTATTGTTAAGTAAGTGTTGTATTTTAATGATATTTTAAATTTTATTCTGCTTGCAGTGACTTTTTGCCCACAGCTAATGGTACTTGAACAAAGCGATGCAAAGAAAGAGGGATGCAAATCTTGTTTAAGAGTTAAAATACATTTTTATTCAAAATTCAAAGCTCTTTTTTTTTCTGGCCAGTGTGGTATGTTACTTGACTAGGGAGGTTATGTTCATACAAACTTCCTGAAAAAAATATTCTGCTGGAGTTTTGAAAATGTAATAAATTAAAATTGTATCATTTGCCATGTTATTTTTCCCCCAGTGGTAATTTCCTATCCATTATTGTGTAATGTATATTGTACTAGTTCAGTTCCCATATTGAAAACTGCTTTAGTAGCCATTTCTTAAGCAATAGTATAAATTAAAGTGAAATTGAACCATAATATTATTGCACTATCAAAGTAATGTGATCATAGTCTTCCTACGGTGGGAGATGGACATAAATCTGTAAGTAGCAAAACCTGAAAAATACAAATACAAATCCACGCCATTGCACTGATGTGTTTTTTCAAGATCTTCGGGCTTTCAACCAGCTAGCCTGAATATATTGAATTTACCTTTGCTGTAGCAGTGAAGAAATCAATTCTGTAATTTTTTCCCATAAGTGTCATAAAAATCAGATTTAGGATGTCATTGTGCTGATTTAGAAAGAATTGATATATTATTTACATCGAAGTTGGAAAAAAAAGTGTGCATTTAAAATACAGGTGAAGTAATGGAGAAGATAATTCTGAATTACATAAAGTCATCTGAACATGATCCTGGGCAACTGGCTATAGGTGGCCTTGCTTGAGCAGGGGGTTTGAACCACAATTCTTGATGTAAAGAGTAAATTGGACAAAGTTCTGCCAGGAATAAATCAAGTGTTATTGATTTCATCTCAGTGCAAGAAGGCTCAACTGGACCATCTCCCTCTTTTCGAGACCTAATGTTCTTTGATCTCAACTCGTTGCCTTGCTCTTCCATCTAAAATAACTGCATCATAAGATCAAAACTGATTTTTGACGGCAGAGATGTAAGTCCTGCTCTTTTTAACAATGGTAGTTCCTGTTAATTAACCTGGAGAGTTGAAACAGGGTACAAGTGCATTTTGATGCTGGTTGATAGGTTTCTGTTATTACTTAATATATGGGACGAAGTGAATCCTTGTCAGATTTCGTGGTTAAAATTATTTTCCAATGGAAGACATGCAGATGTCATCTGAAATTCTTTGCTTTTAGAAATAATTTTTAGACCACGTAATGGCAATCTGCTTGCTTGGAGCAGTGTAATATTTAAAATGATGTGAAAACCAAACTGTTTAGGCTGTATGGTGACTGCAGATGTACGAAACTGCTTGTGTTCAATTCCATAACTGTGGAAAGCTTCAGTAAATTAGATAAATAGTATGCAAATTCTAAATCAACTACATATATTAGCTGGGTCTCTGCTGCTTAATTGGCTTAGTATCTAACACTCGGTGTAAAGAATACATTTATATATTAATGCCAATCCTTGTTCAAATGTTTTACATGTCTTGATGCATCTTAATCTGAACTCTACCTACAGCTTTTGTCACTGTTATGGAGGAAACTCTTTTAATATTTTATTCACTTCATCTTACATTATTTGTAAATCTAAGCTCTGTTAGTGCAGCTGACAGCGAAAAAAGGAAAGTTTTTAATCTTCATTAATATTTGAGGCATGTATATAACTCCTAATGGTACCAAAGCGGGAATTGTAGAAATTTTGTGGCCACAGAAAGAACAAGCTGTTATAATTTCTACTGGGAAAAATTTGTATTTTCAGTATACATATTTTAATTAAGTTCTTAGTGGTATGGATTCTTTTAGGCCTGCTTTATGAAAGTTAGTTACCAAACAAGGTCAATAAATCCATTCTAGAATTTGTATACTTTAAAGCTACACTTATACTACTTTATATGTGAGATCTGAGAACGGGCTCTGTATAAAACAAATGATCTTAAACCACTGTGTATGAGCCAGTGGATTGAATTGGATGTTTGTACTGTCTTTCTGGAAATTGTATGCATGTTGGAAATGTTTCTAATTTAATCCCTCTAACTCAAACTATCTGTAGTTGTTTGTAAACAGCAGAAAATAGATGTTCAAAAATACAGTAGAGAAAGTGTGTTTCTGGAAAAAAAATGAGTAAAATGTTTAGAAGAGGCATGGAAAGTTAAACACATAGTACTTTGTCATCCTAATTTGAGGTGAGAAAAGCAAGCTTTTTGAAGATTAGATACAGTGTGTCACCAACACGGCTTGGGTGTTGAAATTAGCTGTTGTAGCTGCATTTTTGTTCTGAATTCCTTTCCAATATATTTTACTTTCTTCGGAACTTTTATGTTCCAGTTAAGGGCACATATTCCTTAAAAAGAGAAGTTTTAATAAAAATTACAACACTGACTACATAGCAACAATTCTCTTTTGTTCCAGGCTTCTTTTGTTTTTCTTCTGTAATCCCAAATGTATTATTGCCAAAAGTGTTCTGTCTTTTGATCACAGACTTGAGAGGAGGCAAGAAAAAGCAGTATTTATGAGTGCAGCAGGCATAGCAGAGCTTAAATTTTTTACTGTCTTTTCATGCTATCTTTGCCTGATAAGTATCAGGTTTAAATAAAGCTTTTGTTGTTCCTGCTGTTTTTGTTTGGACAGATTAGTTTCTTTTTAAAAGGCCTTTGGGTAAGGGCGAAACTTCTAACATGTGAAACACAAACAGGTGGTTAATCCAGCATTGGAATCCGTGTTCCTTGCTTTGAATTCAGAATCAAAGGTCTGTCTTTACCAAGTGAGTTGTTTAAATTCACAAGAAAATTTACCATGTTGTTTTTTGCTACCATCCCACCACACTACCCAGACCTGGGGGATGATGTTTGTATACAGCTCTCAAAGCAAATTTGTTCCAGCACACATTGTTCTGTATTTCAGTTTCTTAGAACACTTTAATGTTTGCTGTGAACTGTACTTCTAGTTCTCATTTAAAGGAGATTATAAACTCTGAATGCACAGAATAAACGCTAATAACCAGCAGGATCCTTTTGCATCTCAGCAATCATACTTAGCTGTGAACTTAGATTATATACTAGGAAAAAGTTCTTCACTATGAGGGTGGTGATACACTGGCACAGGTTGTCCAGAGAAGCTGTGACTGCCCCAACCCTGGCAGTGTTCAATGCAAGGCTGGATGAGGCCTTAAGCAACCTGGTCTTGTGGAACGTGTCCCTGCCCATGTCAGGGGGTTTTAGAACTAGATGATCTTTAAGGCCCCTTCCAATCCAAACTATTCTATCATTCTATGATATAACTAATATGTCAATTAATGTATTGACTCAACTTTCTTATGGTTGCATTCCAGGCCAAGCTTTTCATATGGAGTTTTGCCAGTTTAGCGGTACTGGGCCATGGTAGAATATAAGCTAGCTGACAACTAGTCAAATAGTGCTGACAACTAGACAAATAGTGCTGACAACTCAGTCTGATTTCAATTCTGATGACAGCAACGGCCATTTTTCTGCTTAGTCTGTGTCTTTCTGAGCAGTTAATGTAACTATACTATCAGAAATACTCTGTCTGTTGCTGTGTAATGGCTGATTTATATTTTATTTAAATGTATTTTATCTGTTTAATAAAACATATTCACCTAGGCTTCCTTTATAATTAACCAGGCAAGCAGACACCCTGAGAGAGCATTTTATCCTGTTTTAAAAGATGTGTGATATAGATGGGATGAATTGTTCTCTTTTTGTGCCTGTCTGTCCCAATGAATTGGATGGAGGATCTGGGTGATTAGATTAGACAAACCTATGCTTTAGATAGGTGAAGTTAATCATGATGCATTTGACATGTAGGGTACCATGCTTACAGTGAATAACTGCAAGTTATTCCGAGGGATAATCATCACACCCTGTATAGTTTTTGTAATAATATACAATATGATATACATAATATGCATAATATACAATAATAATTCACTTAGAAGAGTGAATTCTGTTACCATTCACAAAATAGCTGTGAGCTGTATGTAGGCAGTTGTGTGCAAATCCCACCAAGATAATCATATGTAAAATAGATTAGGCATTTCAGAAAATGTCTCCAAAAAGTAAGAATAACATACTAACTTAAAGGGAGTTTTTATTTCATAAGAAGGAACATTTGAATTACTGCTATGTGGTGAAGGAAAACAAGCAGTCTGCTGGATCATAACTTCTAGTTATTTCTAAACCAGCAACTTTAAGTAGGATTGACTATTTGCAGGACTAATATTAGTATGTAAAATGTAAGTAATTAGAAATAGTGAGGCATTATTAGAGGAAGAATAGAATCAAAAATGTTTTAAGCCTTCATTTAATTTTTAAGTGTGGGGATGGGAATTTTAAGAAGAGCAGGTGACCTCCTGCTAGTTTACAGTGGTTTTAGTTAGTGTTGAAGGCAAGAATTTGTTGTGGATTAATCACCGAAGTAGTTGAATCTGGTAGTATTACGACAGAGCAGCTTTTTAATCTTGTTTGATCAATTTTATTGTGTATTATATTTGCAAAGGCTTGAGCTAAATACAGTTTACAAACAAACTTAATAGTATACAGTTTCTCTATTTCTGTGTTACTTTCTTAAGTGATTAAGTATTTAGCCTGTTTTAAGTACTAGTCAATTGGGTTAACAGATTGGCAAAAATGGCTGTCTGTTTCATAGTGCACAGTCTGTGGTTGGTTTTATTGGTACATTGGTTTGGGTTTTGTGCAGTGGGTCAGGTCTAGTCAATCTGGAGAACCACAGAGCAGGAAATGAGGGCAAGGTGCAGTCAGGTATTTCTTTTTTCTTTCTGTTTTTCAAGCTTATGTTATCTTTTTGTGTATTGTCTGTCTCCTCCCCCTCCCATTTTCCTCTTTAGATATTTGATATTTTGCTTCCTTATGTAACAGCTGGGAAGGATCAAAGAATGAGAGAATGCATGCATTTCCATAGAAATTGATCCATTAATAATATCACAGCATTTAATAGTCCGTTGGTATCTGCAGACTTTATATTCCAATAAATTCAAATAATATAATAATAAATATGGGCATAATGAAGCAAAGCTGCAGGAGGTTCATTGTTGTGCTGATTCCTGGGTTTTATCAATATTTCTGGGTTCAGAAATCTTTTGTACAGAATTCTGCTTCTACTGCAGTATTGATTGCTGTTGTGTGTTGGAATGGCTTAATATCTTCATAGTGGCCTATAAGAAGGTATGTTTCTGCTCCACATGTTACTGCTGAGGAGTAAGACAGAGTGCTACGCAAGGGATAGGAGAAGCAAATGGACAGTAGAGATAGAAGGTAATAAGGCAAAATAAAAAGAGGGGAAAAAAAGGGTAGTGGAGATGTATGAGAATAGAATTTATACTGGAGGGAGAAGGCAAGAACTACAGTCCTCCCATAACAGATTGTTTCTTGGTGATAAGTTGTAAGCCAAATGCAGACTTTTTATTAAGGTTTTCATTGCTTAGTCAAATGATCTCTAAGGTGTATGTAGAGAAGTCTTGGTAATTAATACAGAAGGCTATGCCCTGGCTTTATACAAAGGAATATTAAACAGGTGGGAGAAAAGTATTCATGACTCTATCTAGATATTTTTGTATACATATACTTTTCAAAAACCTGCTGTGAATGAGGAGGACTGAAGTCAGCTAATAAAACCTTATGCCCTGGAAATTGTTTACCCTTTATTCATCAGTTATATGACACCTCAAATTATTTTACTATTCTGTAATTGTTTTATTCTAAACAATTTTTGTCTGCAGAATGTCCCACACTTTGAAAATATATGACACTAAATTTTCTCTAACACATCTATCCAGGGCCTGGAATTTGAGCAGATGAGACCTGTCAATCCCTTCAAAGTGTTTTGCTTAGCATATTGTGTTCTTAAGTGTTCCACTAATATCTTTCTGTGTTGGTCCCACTGTGTGGACTAGATGATCTTTTGAGGTCCCTTCCAACCCTTGGGATTCTGTGATTCTGTGTGATTCTGTGTGTATTTAGGGTTGGAAATCCTGCATGCTTTCACTGTTTTCTGCTTCATGTTTTCAGACAGTTTTAAGACCATCAGAAAGAGCAGAATACTCTGCAGGTAGTGTCCATTTTTAGACTTTGACTATATTTAGAGCCTTAAAGCTTGTCTTAGATTTTATGTCTAGAGGTATTTTTGCATTTTGTCTTCATGGTCTGTAATCTTATTTCTTGGGTTTGAATTTTTCTAGCCCTCTCACTGACTCCTTCATTTCATGTGCTTTGTTGTCTGCAATCATATGTATTTCTCCAAGTCAGTTATTCATACAGTTAAAAAAAAAAGAAACCAAACCCCAAACAAAACCCTAACAAACTGTTTTGCATAAGTGGCTAGTTTTCAAGATGATGCTTTTAATTACTCCTGTGTCACCATCTGTAAGTAAGATCAGGGACATGAGCTGATTTTGTTATCTCGTTATCCTCTATTTAGATACCAAAGGCTCACCAATCACAGTGGCTCATTTTTCAGTTACATGAAAACTATAGGAAGCAAAACCCCTTCTGTTTTAAATCTTAGGTATAAATATTTCAGATTACTTCAGCTTTCTTTGAGACTACTCCAATTGCATCAAGGCAGTTATGCATCAGTAGATGTTCTGCAGAGGAGCATACATGTTACATGCTTCTGTCTATTCTACATTTTTATAAATAATTCTCACAATTCCATGCTTTAACTCAGATTTAGATTCCCTTTAATCCTGATACTAGCCCTCTTTGCTATTCTTCTTCCCTACAGAAATCACTGCAACTCATGGTTGAAATAAGTGTCTTTCACTCGTCTTTTGCCTGTGGATTTCTGTTCATATTCTTTTTCTTTATTTCTATTGCTTTTTTAATAAAGGAGTTAGGAACTAACTTCAGGCAAATCATTTATATTTGCAGAAGTATTCAAGTAGCTAAGTCTTCATTTGGACTTAAAGGTCACAGTTTAGAACATGATGTGGCAGTTCTGTGTTTCCTGACTGTTTCCCTTCAATCTTGTGCATGTCCTTCTTTTATTTTTATATTAGGATTGGCTATTAAGGTCTGTGAAATCCAGTAGTATCTGTAGTGTAGTCTGAAATGAATAACTTGGTGGGAAATGTGTTAACCTTTGAAGTGTACATAATAAAACAGTATTTTGTAGGATTGCTGAAAATTACAAGCATAGAAATCTTTCCAGTAGACTAAATAATTTACTTTAGAAATTAATACATATTATTTCCTTAAACTTAAAGAGCTACTAATTTCCTGTACTTACAATTTTGTAACTTATCTTAGTTCAGTAGAACAGCACTGTTGAATTCTTTTTAAAGCTACCATGGTTTAAAATAATCTTTTTTTTTTTTCTCTTTCACAAAGTTTGAGAGGTGTATCAGTGTTCCATGTGTGTGACATCAGAACTCCTATTACACTGAATCTTTTCAACCTTAAAATGGTGTTGGGCTGTCTGCATATTCCATTTTAAAAGGTCTTGCCAGTGAAACCAGACATACTGGTTCAGTTTGTTTCATCCAGAGTACTCCTTTCTGTGGATTTTAGCACTGATAATAGTAAATCATTGTTATCAGAATCCTCCTCCAGCAGTTGTTCTTCTATTCTTGCCCTTTTTAGAAAATCATTTATGATAGTGGTGGCTTCAGAGAGGAGTATCTGAGTTCTGCTGTCAGGGAATGTAAGAGGTGGAAGGCTTTAAAGAAGGGGACTGTGCTCTTCTGCTGCACCCCTGGGTAGTATGAGACTACCAAACTCTCCTCCAAACTTGCTTCTCTGAAGCAATCTCAGCTGTACCTGTCCAAGTAAAAGGGAGGGTGCTGACTAGTTTTTCATATTATTATGACCTTTGTTACTTAGAAAATACCTTCTATTTATCTGGGATTAAAATCACTATAATTAACAATCATCAGATCTTCTTTCCAGACTGCCCAGAGCCCAGCCAACCTTCCCATTATTGTTCAAGCCTTTATGCTGTATAATGTTGCTCCTATATGTTGATAAGAATTGTAGGAGAGACTAGTGCTGGGATATATGCAGTCTACTCTCTAAAGGTTTATGTAAACTGCACACTTTAAAATACCAATTCTTTTTCTTTCTTTATTAGTTCAATAGTTTGGCTGTTGGCTTGTCTCTATAAGAATGCTGTAAATATCTCATACCGATGTCTGCATCAATTTTGACCTGATCTTCCAGCTCATTAAACTTTTTATCATCTTCTGTTAGCTTTGAGAGAGACTTCTCACAGCCTTCTGGGGAGTAGACCCAGCACTTTGCATATTGTCAATGTTAAATTTTCATATTTGTGCATAAGGATATTGGGTGAAAATACTAAAAATAGTTAACACCATTTCCTTAGTCTGAAAGTAAGACAGAACTCCTAGTTAGCAAAACAGTTTGCTTACTTGCTTGTAAGAAGTGGAAATATGTATCAATACAGCAAGATATTGTGGAGGATATTTTTAGAACATAAATTCTTCATGAGAAAGCAAGCGTGGGCTTTAGAGAAGTGATGCATGAACTTTTTGAGCAGGATATATGGCAAAGATACCACAAGATATATTACAGTGTTTTTATACTTTCACTGGAAACATCATTTTAAAGTGGCGCAAGTTTAAGGTGAAAATTGAGTTGAGGAATAAGGTGCAGGAATATAGGGGAAAAATGAAGGTGGTTTTTCAGAAGACCAATTATAACTGTTTAGGCAAAGTAGGGTACAAAAATAGGTCAAAGTGGCCTAACTTCATTTAAAGCCTTCCTCCAAATGTTATTTAACATCTGTGTCACTATGAGACAAATGTTAGCTTCTATAATTGCACTGGTTTTTTTCTTTATATTCTGGATACTTGTTCTTGCAATATGGTTAATTGTATCTGCTGCTAAAATGAAATTATTATGCATGTTGCTTCAAGAACTGGTCTCTAGACATCTCTAATTTCCATGCTGTGTTGATTAAATCATTCAGAGGAACTCTCTGAAGTAGCTGTTGTACTATAACAGTGACAATGGGAATCAGGAGGACTAATATACATGGTTAGACAATTCAGACTTTTCTAGTGGTAGTCCGTTTTGGACAGCTTATGAAATGCCTAGAATAACTTCAAAATCCTCTAAGATTTTATCACAGTTACCACTGGTGCGAGAGTACAGTAGGAAATAGAGCTGCCAGATTTTGTTACTGCGTGTTTTTTACCTTTAAAAAGTCTCTTCTCTGCTGGCAATCATTTACAGCCTAGGTAAAACCTGGTATTGCTCAGTGGTTAAAGGTTAGAATTCTGTTAGGAGATTGATGGTGAAATATAAGTACCTACTTGCAGGCATCTAGGAGATTAGGTGTTTAAAGTCCTGTGATACACAGCAGAGATCTAAACAAGACCATCAGTAGACACTAGAAAGCAGATGGATGCTTACACATAAACTCCTGAATTTGTCTTTCTGAACTCATAACTGAAGTGTCTTAGTTTTTCTCTCAAAAAAGGCCTGTGCCAACCATCATTTTTTTTGTTGAAAGTCATATAGATATGTAATTGCATTTGCGTTTGAGAGAGGACATTTAGCCTTCTACTCTTATTGGGATATTTTAAAGTAGCTAACTGAAATGTACTTTGACAGTTTTGTTTCAAGTGATTGAGTTTTCTCTAGCGCTTTCTGTTTATGCAGTTTTAATCCAACATCGACCAGTCAACAACTTGAAGAGAGAGCATCTGTGGCTCCTTAGTCAAACAATTTTAATTTATATCTACAGTTCTGAACATCAGCCAAAGGAATATTGCTTGAGAATGCGAAGTGCACAGGAATGGGAATTATATCAAATGTAGCAACTTTGGAATTATGTGGTTGTCTGCGGCATGCTTCTAAAATTTGGTAATCTGACAGAATCTTTGTGTTCAAAATAGTGTTCCAGGGATGACCACAATTTTAATTTGTGTGGGCTAACTCTTAGTAAAAACTTCACTACTTTTTCTTGCTTTGATACTTCTACATAGTTTCAGTTTTCTCACTTTTCCTGCAAGGGATCCAAACTGGTTTTGAAAGTTAGTTACATATTTACAACATCACTAAAGCCAGCTTCCTCAATTTTCATTGTCGCTAGTATTTTCTTGTATAAGAATTGATTTAATGTTTAGGGGTTTGGTTTTGTTTTGGTGTGGGTTTTTTTTTGCTTGTTTGTTGGTTTTGGTTTCTGGTTTTTATTTGGTTGGTTGGTTTGTCTTTTGTCTTTTGTTTGTTTGTTTCCAAAACTATCTGGTACATTTTTTTTCAGTTAAAATCTGTTAAAAATTCATACATTTAGCTTCAAACATTTTTATTCAGAATCAGTTTTTCTTTATATTACTGTATACCTGGTTTTCAGATATACAACTGAACAGTTTCCAGATTGGATTTCTAAGAACTTTATGCATTTCTGTAAGATGTGGTGAGTGAAGCAGGGACCAGTAGCACATGATGCACAGTTGTTATACATATGCAGTAGATCAGTTCTTTCCGGAAGTGTCAGCTGTGTTGCGTGTGCGGGAGCTCTGTACATAGATATAACACTGCAGTTTCCCAAACAGTAAAGATTGCAGCTGCTAAAGGTATTCTCCTTGCTTGGCTCGTTGCACACAAAGTCACAGAAGGGTTTGGGTTGGAAGGGACCTTAAAGATCAACTATTTCCAACCCTGTGCCATGGGCAGGGACATCTTTCCACTAGACCAACTTGCCGAAAACCTTGTCCATCCTGGCCTTGAACACTTCCAGGTATGGAGCATCCACAACTTCTCTGGGCAACCTGTTCCAGTGCCTCACCACACTTACAATAAAGAATTTCTTCCTTATATCTAAACTACTTAAATCTACTCTCTCAGTTTAAAGCTGTTGCACCTTCTGTACCATCACATGCCCTTGTAACAAGTCGCTCTCCAGATTTCTTGTAACCTCCCTTTAGGTATTGGAAGGCTGTTCTAAGGTCTCCCTGGAGACTTCTCCTGAAGAAGCCCAGCTGTCTCAGCCTGTCTTCACAGGAGAAATGCTTCATCTTCTGATCATCTTCATGGTCCTCCTCTGGACTCACTCCAACAGGTGCACATCCTTCTTACCTTGGGGCCCATTGCTGAACACAGTATTCCAGGTGAGGTTGCATGAGAGTGGAGTAGAGGAGAGAATCACTTTCCTTGATTCGTCATGCTTCCTTTGACCCAACCCAGGATGTGGTTAGCTTTCTGGGCTACAAGCATACGTTTCTGGGTCACGTTGAGCTCCTTGTCAACCAACACCCCCAAGTCCTTCTCTTCAGGGCTACTCTCTCCATTCTCTGCCCAACCTGTAGTTGCGCTTGAAATTGCCCTGATCCAGTTGCAGGACCTTGCACTTGGCCCTGTTGAACTTCATGAGGTTCACACAGGCTCACCTCTCAAGCCTGTTGCAGTACCTCTAGATGGCATCCCGTCCCTCCAGTGTATCAACTGCAGCACACAGCCTGGTGTCATTGGCATACATGCTGGGGGTGCACTTGATCCCACTGTCTATGTCACTGAAAAAGATGTTAAACAGTGCTGGTCCCAATACTTGACCCCTGAGGAACACCACTGTCGCTGGTCTCCACTTGGACAGGTAACCACCCAGTAAATCATGATGTACTGGATAACTGGTAGCCATTTTGAATGTTTTGTTCTGTTTATTTATTTGTTTTGTTGTTGTTGTTTTTTTTTTTTTGTTGGTGGTTGGTTCGTTGGTTGTTAAGAACATTTTGAACTGGATGAATTCCACAATTTAAGTCTTTGAGGAGCATTATGAAAGCTCTGTTATGGTTAGAGTGTGAAAGAAAGTGGTGAAGGCAAGGAGCTGCAGGGTGAGTACTTTCTTCATTTGACACAGTGCTGAGTGATGTTAGTCTGTCCTTGAAACTGCAGTGCAAGTCTGCTGCATTTCGAAAGGACTAGACAATTGGCACTTATGCATGTTTGCATGCAGATGTGCGTGTGTATGTTGAGGTTCGATACTTTCTTAGAATATGGACTTTTGTGTGCACTTACTGTGCAAAATTAGCACATGCATTTCTAACACAATAGGAAAGGATTTTAATTTTGTAATGATGTATTCTTTTAGGTTTGAATTTTAAGCCATAGCTCTGCTATGCATTGGTTACACATGACTACTAACAAAAGGTTTTGGTTAGTTATCAAGTAGTTGATACTGGATTTCTTGCTTAAGATTTTTTGCTCTTCATTGCAAGAAGGGCAAAGGATTATCTTCCAGAAAATGTTGCTCATTCTTTAGAAACCCTTTCCTCTTTGAGTGTCTATGATTTGCAGAATATTAAAAAACTAGTGATAAAATGAGCTGTAAAAATACTCATTTTCCCTGTATTATAACGTTGAAATGAAAAGCACACTAACAAAATTCATAGAGAATCCTTAATGGTTTCTGTAAACTATTCGTTTCAGGGAAGTTGCAAATTCTATTTCTGATATTTTGAACTTTACTATCTTATGGATTTCTTCCAGCTGATGTATTTAATTTGCTCTTTTACCTTCAGTTTATAAGCACAATTTGATCCTTTGAAATGTATGTCTCCCACTGAAATGTCAAGGTTTCTGCTCTCAGTGTACGTTTTGAAAAATAATGTTATGAGGTGAAAAAAGAAAAAGAGCAGGTAGGTTATTTATATAATCCGGGTATGCAAGAAGGGGCCAAGTATTTCATGCACTTCATCTCTCAAAAACCTTTTTGTTTGAATATCCTATATGAAACTGTTGATGATGATATGTATAACATTAATAACTTAAACTTTCATTCCTTTTGTTACCAAAGTTAGACTATGTATCTTTATCAGGATACACATATTTGGAAGCCATATATAAAAACATTAGAACAAACAGTACTGAAATAAAAATAAGAATTTATTAAGATTCAAAATAGTTCAAAGTGATGAAACCATCTGCAGTTATAAGCAAATAGAATTAATCTCAGATTTCTCACACTTTTTTTCTGAATGCCTGCTATTAATCACAGTCTGAGAAAGCATTTGGGCTAGACATGGCACAGCTGCTTATATCTGCCTATAAGACACTTTTAACATAAAATATCTAAGTGTTTATACATTTAAAATACATATTGACATAAAATCAATCCTTGTAAAATGGTTGCTATGCAGAAATATGACAGCTTTGTAAGTTTCATTTATGGACATTCCTAATTCAGTGGAGTAGTTTAAGGTTCTCTGTCAGAACTCTACATTTTGTCTAGTGCTGGTGTGCTTACTTTATCCATCACAATAGCTCAAGGGTAAGCTAAGAGAAAAGACATAATTCATCTTGCTGACAAACACTTGGTAGGACTTGATTATGCTAATTGATTTAAATTTTGCAGTGCAAGTATACAAATGAGCCTCTGGTACCAAACAGTTTAAATCTCTCGCAGTTAAGTTAATCTGAAAACATATTTCGAGAAAACGGGTTTAAACAGGAAAGTTGGTTTTTGTTGTCATGTTCTGCAATCCAAATGGAACTCGTTTTCCTGTTCTAATGTTGCAATCAAACATGGTTAGAACTGTGTGAATTAGGAAGTTTTTAATGGCACTTATGGTCATCACAGTTCAATATGATGACTGAATTTCATAGTCAGTTATGGACTGATAGTTCTTATTGTTGGTTACTAAGAAATGATGCTTCGTGCTGTGTGCTAGAATGAAAATTTTAGTCATTTTGAGTGTTCTATCAAGATAATGTATGCTAAACCTCAGAATTTAGTAATTTTCTAGTGTCTTTTTTGCATTATTTTAACAAATGCATAATGTGCTGTGTTTGCTATATAGCACATATATACCAATTTTTGGATTTTCATTTCTGTTATTTGCTAGGTGGATATCTGTTATTTTGCCCCTTAGTTTAACGCAAAAATTTTGAAAATAAGTTTATTCAATGCTTATCATATATTATTTTTAGGTTCTATACAAAATTGAGTTACTTTTTGAAGAAAGCTGAATTATCTCTTCACTCTAGTCTGGCTTAAGTGTACACATTAGCTGAGTCTGCAGTAATAGTTCAAATGTGAAGACTAATGAGAGCATTATGCTTCCAGTCCTCTGTCTTTTAAACTTGTCATAGTGCAATTACAGAAAGGCATCAAAACTTATTAAGTAATTCTATTATTCTATATATTCTATTATTCCATAGAAGTACTATGTGAAGAAGGATCTCTCTTAAAGTAGTTAAGAATAAAACTCGTTATGCAGTAATACTAATTACCTTCGCGAGAATTTTCTAGTAGGTTAAATTGAGGTGAGTTCTCTTTCTTTTGTTGTTGTTGGGTTTGGTGGGGTTTTTTACTTTTTTTTTTTTTCCTTAATGCTGCTGAGTTATTAATTGCTTCTTTCTCAAAAAACTATGTGGGGTGTCTGCAAAATAAATCAGTAACAAATGCAAAGAGCTAGTATGAGCCTTAGGTAAACCTCAGAGGGCACAAGATGCTGTGTTATGTTCTGCCATAGGGTAGGCTTAGTAGGAGGTTCTCCCAAGATAATGAACTGCTGCAAATTTGAGAGATTAATTTATACACATGGCTGAGAGAAAGCTCCAGGAACTGAGGATTTATTAAGGGCATCTGAGATTCATGAGAATGAATAAACGTAGCTTTTCTTGAGAGAAGTGAAGCGGGCTATGCTGACCTGAAAAATACAGAGACAAGAAGCATGCAAGACCAGCAGAACAGCTGACTCTTGTAACAGGTTGCCCCAAGAGGTTGTGCAGTCTCTGTCCTTGGAAGTTCTCTACTCAATAAAGCCCTGAACAGCCTGACCTTTCTGGCCGAGCCTGCTTTTAGCAGGGACCTCCATTTCAGGATGCAATAGGTCGGCTACTGAACTGCATCAGGAAATTACCCAGATCAGAAAATACAATAGAAACAAAAGATTTTATCTACAGACACAGTAAACACACCTACAAAAAGAATGCTTCTCACTAGCATCTACTGTTAGAAGTTATCCCTCGTCTGTTTGTTACAGTCAGCCTGATATATTTTTAAATATTTTCAGTCCATCAAATTTTTTTTTTTTTGTGTGTGTGTGTTTTTTTTGGGTTGTTTCCCCCCCCCCCCCCCCATATAATTAACAATACTCTGTGATGTCCTGTGGTGGTTCTGTTTGGCCAGAGTCCACACAGTCCCTTTCAGGGACCTGTACTGGATATTTCCTCTTTTTTTTCATGTGTTTTAAAATTATGGTTATGAAGTCAGAACAATAAGGTTTGAAATCAGGTAGCAATGAATGTTCATTTAGCAATCCACTAGAAGTGCTTTCCAACTAAATGAAGTGTCTTGTGCTCCTACCTAGACACTGAATCTAATTGTCTGCAGTCTGTAATGGCAAATGTGAAGGCAAAGTAACTTTGTTCCTTGTAGATGGTTATTGGGACTTCTCTGAATAGACTAAATATTAGTATATTCTTTCCCCATCAGGGAGGCCTCGATGTGAATTTTGAATTGTAGTTAAATAGAAATAAGTAGGCAAGTGTCCTCCTTTTCAGTTTTAGCTCCCCACTGAAATCCTGCATTCTAGTTTAATTAATTGTATCAATAAAATGACATTTCATAAACTCCTGTTGTGTATTTATGTGCAGCAGTCCTCATTGTTCAGGACATGGTGAAGTTTCTGAGTATTCTCTAGGTGAAAAAATGCTAATTAAGTTCAGATTTTAACATAGATGTTCTGAACTCAAATTTAATCACATTATTCATGGAGGCCTAGAATACAGAGCAATGTATCAGCAATGATACCAGCACACAAATGACTGTAGTCAGCCTTGCATGCTGCAGTCACATTAGTCGTACTTGCAAAGGCTTGAATCCATGCAAAAAAATGATACAGAGAGTATTTTACAGATGTAGTAGGCAAGAGCATGCAACAGTAATATGTGCAGATATGAAAGACATTTTTTGACATGAAGGAAGGAAAGCTGTCATGTCAACTTTCATTTTATTGAAATGAAACTATTGCTAATGTACCTGAACATTATTTCATTGAGATGTGGTAGTCTAATCACATTCTGCGTAATATTAATAAATCAAATGGGATGTACTGAGGAGCTGTGTAACAGCTTTCTCAAAAGACATAAACCTGCAAAGTACAAAATGGTGTATAATGGATGTATGATACAGTTCTGACAAATATGAGGTAGAGTTGTCATTCTTCATTCACTAAGACGATATAGCAAAAATTGTAATAAAGTATTGAATGAATCAAAGACAGCAAAAATATTGTTACCATAACTATGTATTAGACTTTAATATGCTTTTATTCTACATGTATAGAAATCATGTGCTTTAATATTTGGATTTCATAAACCCATTTAACAAATTAGAATTTATAGGTTCTGTAAATGACATCTTTATCTGGAAGCCCAAAGCTGAAAAAGTTATTTTTATGATATTGGATACACTTCTTAAGCCATGTATTTAGTGGTGTGGCTTTGGAAAAAAAAAATAAAATTTATAAATCCTAAACCATAATGTTAAATTCCTGCACTGATTTTGATTTACGTAAACAAAAGCTGAAACTGCCATCACACTATTGTGAAAAACACATAAATACTACTTTAAGATGCATACAAAACCACACAAAACCCCCACTTCTGGTTATATCCCTGATTTTGCACACTGGAAAATGGCTGAGGGACTGCTTGAGCAGGATGTCAGGGAAGGCCAGATTAAACTCTTCTATCTCTTGCCAGTGGCTCACGTGGGTTGTGAACATTGCTTCAAGCCCAGAGGTTCACTTATTTTCTTGCAATACACAGTTTAACAGCACCCTGTTCTCATCTATTCCTTCTGAAAGACTTCATTTTCTTATTCCTGGACCTCTTAGCTATATTTATTTTTAACTTTAAGACCATAAAGTGAATTTCATGTATCATTTAAAATATCTTTTTTTTTTTTTTTTCCCTCTGGAGGAAATCACATTCTTAGGGTAGCCAACATATTTTATATTTTCCTTTATACATAATGAATGCTCTACAGTGCATAATAGCAAGAGACACTTAGTGTGTAATATTTGCTTCTTGGTATAGTTTTAATCCATAGTAAATGTTAAATATAGTTAAAGATGCATGAATGATCATAGTCTTTTGCATTACTTTGTATGTGTGTTGTCTCACACATTCTGTATTTTGCCATAGTATTAAATATGCTCATTAGGAACCAATGTCCTGTAAATCCCAGGAGGCAAATGTAAACTTATCTGTAGCATAGGGTGTACTCAAACATCTGTTTATTGCAGAGCAGTGGACCACAGAATATGCTTCTGATGTCCAGATATAAAATGATCTTGTTGGCTGAAATGTGCTTCAGTCTGGACTTGACTTTAAATGAAGTGCAACCAAAATACTTTAATAGTGAATCTCATCAGTGCTTTCTTTATATGCCTTTATACACAGATTATTTATGTTACAATTACTGTCAGCTGTGTGAAGGAGATGATTAAGTCCTGAGTAATCCTTAATTTTTGTATTAATTTTGATCACCTATTGAAAAATGTAACTACTTCAGGTTTTATTTTCAGATGGAAAGTGCTAATTTTCTGCCAAGTTAATGCTAAATAAAGCTGTTAATTCTGACAACTAAAATCCTCTCTCATTACATAAAAACTGCTGTTGTGAGTGTACAAAACCCCCACCAGTAAATGGCTTTTCTTTTCCTTTGGCTGGTTGGTTGGCTTAAGACAGTGAAAGTATTCCATCTTCTGAAATCGAGGATAAAATCAGTATGACATCAGTGTGATGAGACACCACACTTGCTTTGTGTTTTACAGATTGAATGGAATTCTAGGAAAACAACATGTAGCTCTGAAATTCATTGAAATAAAAACAGTTGGAGGCTGGGAGAATAAGGGGTCGGGGAGGAAAGCATGACATAGGCTTTCCCTGTCTTAAATGTTTTGAGGGCAACTCTTTTTCTAACTGCTGTCAGAGAAGGGATACCAAAATAGATGAGGTCTTTGATCAGGTTCACTATGTCTTTTTTTATGTTTTGAAGTATTTAAGAGGAAAATGGTATAAAATAGTTGTTTGGACAGTCATACCTTTCTCATTTAACTAGTTGTAAAAAAAGGTTTTATTTTCCTTTTGTGCATTTTAAACATGCTGGACTACTGATGAACTGAAACAGGTCTAGAACTGAAAAATTCTCATCTGATTTTGTGCTTTGGCAGTGTATCTTTGCACGGCTTACCTGTGGAACTGAGTTTCTACTTCTAAACAGGTATGGGGGAAAAACTAATCTGAGTTTTTGCTGCTATTTGGTATTTTGTTTCTCTCTCATTGTTGAAGCATGGTAAGACAGGAGGTTCAGTGGGGTGCTTTTATTCTGGTGCATAATTCCTGTCATAAGAAATGCAACTGAAGAGGTTCAGAAAATGGCTTGTGTTCACTTCCTGATTTGAAATGTAAATGTACTGCTGAAAGTCACTGGCATTCCTGGAGATAGGAATCAAACAGCTTTATGAGCAGCACAAAGTAACTTTTGAGAGACTGTTTTGTAAACTGGAAACGCTGCTTGAGAGTAGCAAAGTTCAGTCCATCTTATCTAGAGATGTGTGGCATGGCAAGCCAGGAGAAAAGGGATCAACAAAACTTGCAAAGAACTGCAAAATTTAAGGTTAAATATAATCTTGTATCTTAATCCTTTTTCTCTTTGCTGTGTTAGAAAATACAGAAGTGAGGTATTTTTTGTAATCCACAACCTGTTCTCTGTCATAGCCATTTGCCAGCACTGATGTGCCCTGGAATGGAAACCTCTAGCAGGATGTGAAATACAGTTGGATTTGCTAAAAGTTCCTTTAGTGAACAGGGTTGTTACCACCTGGGAATTCACACTTTCTGCAAGGAGGGATAGAGCAAAATGATCCCCACAGAAAGACTGAATGAAGGATTGGGGCTGTGGGTTGCTTTGGAACTGTAACAACTGCCAACTCAAAAGCAAACCCCAGGACTGACTGGGGATTAGGTTCCTTTCACTTATTCCAGGCACCCATCTGCCAAATTTCAGACTCCAATTTTAAATGAATTATAAAAACTGGTATCTCTTGCTGAAGGCATACCTTACCATTATAGGTTTAAAAATTAATAAGAGAGTTGGCCAGAGATATGCTAATTGGTATTTTAAAAGTACTTTTGTTAGTGCAATGCAGAAGTAGTTCAGGACTTCGAAATTCAACCAAAAGGCTTTGTTTCAAGTTAAATGATTTCTGTGCAGACTGCGCACCGGTTTACAATATCTGTATACCTTTCCGAAAGGAGTATACCCTACGTGCTGTTTCAAAAGGTCAGATATAAAGAGACGAGGAAGAAAAGAAAGATAAATATCATGAGTGTGGATTCGTGAGCCATTAGTCACATTATCACAGACTGACAGAAGTAAAAAAAAATATTTTAGACTATAAATATTCTTCAATTTTGCTTCAATGCTTTTCAATTTAGTTTTGGTACACCTGTATTGTAGTCATGTTTATCCTAACATGGAATGTAACTGCTGAGTTCTCATCATGCCTGCTGGTTCTTCGTTTGTTGGTGGCTATACTGGTTTGTGTTTTGGCTTTTGTACTCTTTAAGAGCTGACAGTGATTGGGATCTTCTATCATTCCATCCTATCCCACTTCTCTGAGCCCTTAGGATGTATGCACTATCTCTTAATAATATGCTGAAACTTTGGATCTTTATTCTGTTAAAAAATAAAGTAAAATATATGGCCTGTTGCATTGGTATTCTACTGAGGCTAAGATATGAGCGCTAAACTCAAGATTACTTGTTTGCTGGCCAACAGGTAGGATTAGGCACTAAATTCAGGAAATGATATGCAATGATCTTAGGTATGTTAGAAGTTATTGGCAAAACTTGTTTAACAAACAGGATTTACATGCAATGCGTACTATCAGACGTGTCCAGTAATGCCACAATTCTTCATTTGCAGTGTGCTTTTCTTCCATCTGATGGTCTTTAGAATCCAGACATCATGTGTTTTTGTTCTGAAGTCCAGTGAAAAATTTTTGTTGGATCCAAAACATAAGCAGAGATGGTGTTTTGTACAGTGATTTGGAAGCTGACCCTCAGCTTGAGGGTGTATGAGGCAACATCCTAGGAGTATTTCTTTCACAAATTGCCCATGTCTTTTTATTTGATACCATAGCCAAGAACAGGAGGATACTTCTGACTTTGATTTACCTTGTGGGTAGAGCTTCTGTTCCTTGCTGGAGTGAGGAAGAGCTTAATTCTAATCATTGGTTGCTTCCCTAGGTCTGTATTCTCCAAAGAAGGACTACTTTTTTCACCATTAAGACATTTTTTGTGTTTCTTGTAATACCTAGAAGAATGTCTTAACTATAATTCCAAGCCTGATTCTTATCTGAACAACTGTTGTTAGCATTGTGTGTTATTTAGAATTAATTACATCAGCCACTGTTTGAGTACTGAAATTCCCCAAATAAACAATCTCAAGATAAACTATAAATATGGCTACCTAGATATTTCTAGAGTTAGGTAATTGCTTCATATAATCAGTTGGTTCACAATTAAGGATATGCATCAGTGAAGACAAGCATATAATGAAGATGAAGAATGGCTGTGAAGGCTTCCTGGTCTTAATATGAAAGAATTAATTTAATTAACACAAATATAGGAAGCTCTGGCAGTTATTAGAAGGCTTGGAAATCTAAACAGACTTTTTTATACTGTTGCCCTGAAGAGGCTTGCAATTTTTTATGACATATTACAGATGCTTTCAGATTTTGTTTGGAAAGTTTGGATATAAAATTCAGTAGATCAGCTGCCATCAATCAAATATATTGATGCGTGTTTGAGGAAAATCTGTTTCCTTCAACTTCTAGCCACAAAAAGGCTTTGGAAAGAAAGGTCACTCTGTTGGTGAAATTGCATTCATAAGATTTTAGCAAAGTATGTCTGGGGAGGCTGTGAGAGAACATATAAGAGTTACTGAAACTGTGAGGTGTGTCTCACCAGGTCCGAAGGACTCCTTACGTGTTGATCTGTGTACACTGCTGAGGCATAACTGGCACTAACTCTTTTTGAATGAGAGATAGGAGAAGAAAGTTTCTTTCCCAAGAAACTAGGGAAAGAGGGAGCTCTTGAAGCCTGACACAATATCTGGAGAAACTATCTGGAATGAAACTGGAGAAATAGAAGCAGGATTTCCTCACTGGGTGATGGAGGAAGCAGCAAGTGATATAAGGTGATGATATGAGGTGATGGGATGATATAAAGCGATCTGACCTGGCCAGTGGTTTTGCTGGTTTGTAGACTACTGTTATAAATTAGTTAGAAAAATATGCTGGTTTGATGATCCCTTACCTTCCTAGGCATGCTGTTTCAAACCTTACATTACAAATAGATTAAAAAAAAATTACCGAACATTACAAATAGAAATGGGTTTTTTTGCAGATTCTTGTATTTATCTTTTGTCCACTGGTGCCATTTTGGCCCATTGCTTTTTATCCCACTGCAATGGAAATGAAGAACTGCTTATTACCCTTCTCTTTACAGTACCTTTGTGTTTATTTGAAGACTAAGTCTTTACTTCAGTTATCTTGTTATATTAAACAAACTCAACTAATTCTATACTTTTCCTGTAGATCACATTTGTAGATCTCTGATTGTTCTTACTGCTGTTCTCAGCATTTCCAGATTCTCTGCAGTTTATCCATTTCTTCACAGAATTTTAGTGCCCAAACTGGGACACCTGAGAACTTTCTAGTAAAGTGAAAAAATTACTGCATGCATTCTAGAATCATAGAACGGTTTGGGTTGAAAGGAACCATTAAGATCATTTAGTTCCAATCCCCCTGCTATGGGCAGGAACACCTTTCACTAGACCAGGTTGCTCGAAGCCTCCTCTAACCTGGCCTTGAATAGATTATGCACAATCTAAAAAGAGATTGTCCATTGCTATTGGTAACAGAAATATTTGTTGGTTATACTCGGGTTTACTATTGATGAGAATAATTTTTTTGCTAGTAACATACTACTTTTCTGAGTTTAAACAAGGGTGACGTCTTCATTCTAATACAATGACATGATGTCTAACAAGAATGTTACGATGTAGTACATTCTGGAGGGCTTTTTTCAAGTCTCCCTTTGATTGTCACTCTTTTCCATGATTTCACATGTTTATGCTTTTATTTATGATGCCTGTCAGCTGTGTAAGCAAGTAGATCCCAGGATCTTGTTGTTTTTCCCCAGTATGTCCCAAAATGTCCATATTAAGGGTTCAAACATACTTTTTTAAAAAAATTACAGCGCCATCTCATGCTCACTTTGTAAATCTGTTTTGCCCCAAACACTTTGTTTTTCCTCTTGCAGATAGAAATAGCATCTCTACTCAAATGGAAGGTGGCAATTCTAATCTCTGATTCTAGACACCCACTCATTTGTAAAAGAGAATTTATACTTTAACATTTGTGCAATACCTTACTGAAGAAGAAGTTGTAGATATTAAAGATCTTGAAAGTATATTCTGAAAGAAACAAAGCCATAAACATATTTCTTACAATGGAAATAGTGTGTTTCCAGGCATAATTGGAGCACAAGATAAATCATTCTATGTTATCTTATTTTCTGAGCCCTTTCAGAACAATTTTGCCACTGGCTGTCAGTATTCAGAATCAGAATGTTTTCTGAGGTGATGTATTAGAGGCCTTACATTCAAATAATTAAATATGGGATCCATCTTCAGTAGCTCTAGACATCTAGAAATAGTCATCTAGGCTCCTGTACTACTCAACAGAGAGGAAATAACCACCTTCAGGGGTTAATTCATCACTCGGTAAGATAGCTAAGTAAAGCTGCATGAATCATTTCAAAGGTATTTCTTCTTTTATTTCACTGATGGAAGAGGGGGTTTAAATCTCTGGCATGAGCTATGTGTCAACTTCAGATGTTTAAGGTTGCTTGAGGTAAATCCCTGTGGTTTAGAAAATGATGTTTACAAAACATCCATGAAGCCAGAGAAGCCAGTGTAAACATTTCTATTGTGATGAAATTTCTATTCATTTTTTCTTTTTTAAGAGGGATTATGGATTTGTATGTGTATAGTAATGTCACATGCAAACAGATTCTCTAAATACTTTTGTTTACCAATAACATTAAAATATAAACTTCTGAAGAATATGCCATGCTGTGTGTCTCAGCTTAAGGATATTTTCAATGTCCTTTCTATATACTTGGAGAATATTCTGATTGTGAGAGCTCTGAGTATTTGTTCAGAAAGTTTATGCGGTTATTACCATGATTATCTCCAGTTTTGAGTTCACATTAGCTGGTACTATTTTTCAGAAACATTGTGTTGAAAAAGAAATGTGATAGATCCTAAATAAACTGTTCAAGTGTGCTTCTAGATCAAAACAGCAAGTAGGTTCATAAAAGAAAATTTCAGGTATTCAGTCAGGCTGATTTTGCAGCCAGTGCTTGCTCATTACTGAGAACTTCTTACATATAATGAAGAAGGAAAGAAATAGGAACTTGGACTCAAGAGAACTTCTGAGTAGGTGATACTTGTTTACGACTGCTCCTGGCATGATGGTATCTTTTATCTTTCTCTGCTGCTTTGCTTGCCAGTAAGGGGTGATAATGAAGGCTGATTCTGTATACCCCGAAAGGTGTGAGGATAAAAGATTTCAAATAGAATCAGTACATTAGTCCTTTTATAAATGCACTTCTTTATGTGTAGAATTAAATGGAAATCACAGAAAATGAAATAAGTTATAGCTAAACATTTACTAGATACTGGATGTGAATCAGTATGTTTTGGAGTTTTGTATCTGACCAGCACACCAAATCCTTCTTGTGATTCTTTCTAAAGTGACACCTGGGTTATAGTTTTGACTGGATTTGTGCTGCCTCATAAGCAGGACATAAAATAAATTATGCGCATCAAATTGTTAGAAAAAAAAATTAGGTTTCTGTTGATTAAAACAGGCACTAAAAATGTAATGTGCCTTATTGCCACAGGAAATTAAAGAAACATAACTGCGGGCTCCCTTTGATAACGATCCCTGATTTCTATCTGTTTATAAAATGCATAAATGGATAATTTCTAAACTTCATTCTGCTCTCTAGTTGAGGTATAGTATACAATACCACCTGGGACACCTCTGAATCTGTCAGGCAGAATCAGTGGTTATATTTTGCATACCATTTTTTTTCATTGTGAAGAGTTCATCGTGGATAATCTGTAAGTAAAGCAGGTTAAAAGGCATGTTAAAAGTTGTATATGAAACAGGTCTGTGGGAATTTGTTGCAGTAATTTCTCCACTGCTTAATGATAAACAGTTACCACACATCACTTCCCAAGCTATACATCTTGTTCTGGCCTTTCAGAATTATATAGAAGCTACTCACAGAAACATGCATTCATTCTGTCCAAAATCCAACTGTAACTGATCCAAGAAGCAATATACTTCTAATTTATCTGCATTGATTCAAGACACAGGTCATAGATATATGCAACGCTGCTTGTAGTTTTCTCCAGGCTTTTTGTTTGCTTGGTGTTTTCAGGGGTGAGCTCGGGTGCTGGGAAGGCTTTGCCCTGTCCTTGGGTCCTTGGGTTTTGAATTACTTTTGAGACATGTAAATGCTTCAGCAGTTCTCCAATTCTTGCTTCAGATAGGAGGCTCAATCTGGGACTTTGACATGTCAGAAGAACTATGAGGTATTGCTTTCTGATTAATATTTTAGGTTAATAATCTGGTCAGGAGTGTAAGGCATATAAATGTGCATTGTGATTAAATTCCATTTCAATAGAAAATTTCAGATACAATTTTTCAAAAAAGGCCAGGGGAGCATGTCAATGAAAAAAAAAAAAAAAATAAAAAAAATTCCAGAATGTTCAAGTCTATTATTCAGATCTTTCCAGGACTTAACTTAGATTCAGAGGATAATTGAAGCCTTATAATGTGCATTTAAATTATAATCTTTACAAACCCTTTGCCAATTGGAGTTAAATATCTGATTTTTATATACAGCGTATGTGAAGGCCAGGACTGAGATGTGGAATGCTGGCACAGTAGGTAGGCAAGGATTTAAATTGGTCAGTAATGGCATAAGCCTTTAGCTCCTGGGAATTTGGGCATGTAGTCTAAACAGCAAGGTAGCATCTGTGCCTTCTCAGAATCCTAAAATTCAGCTTTAAAATTCTCATTTTTTTAGAGAAAGGTCCACTTTCCAAAAATGGAAGAAGGATGGGTAAAGAGGGCTTAAAGTAGTTCTGCTCCCCCCTTTTACTAAAGGCCCCCTGCCTTGTGGGGGCTGTGGCTCAGGCTTTCTCTGAGCATGGTAGCATGCCATGACTATGGTGCCACAGGGTGTTCTAGAACAAAGGTTTCTTTTCCTCTGCAAGCTTTAGCAGCATAACTTAGACACAGAGAGAACTGTGGTGCCTGCAGGGTTTTGTGAACCTCAGAAATGCTTAAATGTTGGACTTGTTGGACCTTGTCTCCCATGTTCTAACTTCCAATTGTTCCCCAGTGAGTACACAAGAAAATAGAGTTATGTGTGTACAAATCAATGTAGTTTAAAAAAAAATGCCCTTTTTTTTTTTTCACACTGTTCCTCTTTGGTGTTTTCAGATTCTTTGGTGATTTTTGAACTCTAGCAGTCGAGCTAATTTGTCAGATCTGTATACTTGTGATGCATGTCTACCACTACAAATGCTATGTTGGAGTCAACTCACATGTCATCTCTTCTCTAAGCTAGTTATATGTCAAAAACTAAAGCTTGAAAAACTCTTAACAGATTTGTGCCAGATTGTTAGGTCATGCAAATTGACCTATTATTGCTGGAATTAATGGAGCTGTACTGATTCATACAAGCTGTAGACTTGGTTTATTGCTTCCAGGTATATTGACGATGATGTTAACTGTGTTCAGAAATGCTCACTTTCTCTTGTCCGAATTGTTGATGCAGAAGGTAGTGCTCTTTGAACTATATTCCTTAATACAAAATTCTTTTTTAATTTCTTGGATGTTCTCTTTAAATTATCTTTAGAGTCAGAAAGGCACAGGTAAAAAATCCAAAGTTATACACATTGTTGAGATCTCCACTAACTGGAGAGGGTTAGTGCTGCCTCTGATTAGAGAAAGACAGATCCTATTGTCGTCTATTTAAGAAAACTAGGCCTCATGTAATAGGGTAGCTCCATTTCTAGATGATCTCTTTGCATTTCCTTTGAAAATCTGTGTGTCAACATTATCTTTCTTGTTAGGGCATTTCTACTATATTTTTCTCTGTGTGTGTGCATTTTTCCCTGTTGAATTTAAAAGATCATAGTGAGTTGTATTCCACTGAATCAGTATGTTTCATTTCACGGAACATTATTGAACTACTGGAGTATGGTGAGTGTCCTGAGCGGTTAGGTTTATCGGAATAATCTAGCAATTTAGGAAATATTAAAGTTATATACCAAAATCTTGTGAAATCTTTGTTGAAGAAAATTAGTGTGTGTTCTACCTTGGTCATAAAATAGCATTTTTTAATAGTTTGTTTTTAATACTCAAAGTCAATAATGCATATTATGCACTTAATGGCCTATGAAGAATTCCAGAAGGCATAACAAGGACTTTGAAAACAATGACTTCAGATTTTTTTTTCTATATATATTAAATGAGCTTAAAAATCAATCCGATTTCTCCCCTTCAAACTTTAATTTGCTACAGCTTTCTGACTGTCATGGTTTAAGCCCAGGCCGTAAATCAGAACCACGCAGTCTACTTCCCCCACTGCCCCCTTTTTCCCCTACCCCTACTCCCAGAGGGACGGGAAGGAGAATCAAAAAGAATGTAACTCCCACGGGTTGAGATAAGAACAGTTTAGTAACTAAGGTATAACACAAATCACTACTGCTACCACCAATATAATAATGATAAAGGAAATAACAAGGGAAGAGAATACAACACCTCATGACCTGTCGACCGATACCTCGCCCCCACCCCACAGCGAGCTAGCCGTTCCGGGGTAACTCCCAGTTACATCCCGGCCATGATGTGCTGCGGTATGGAATAACTCTTTGGTTAGTTTGGGTCAGGTGTCCTGTCCCTGCTTCCTCCCAGCTTCTTCTCCTCCCTGACAGAGCATGAGACTCACAAAGTCCTTGATCAGACCAAACATCAGTGTTATCAGCTCTGTTCCCAGGCCAAAAGTCAAAAACACAGTGCTGCAACAGCTACTAAGAAGGAGAAAAAATGACTGCTGCTGCTGAACCAGGACACTGACATTAAGGTTTTGAACAACATGAGAATCAGCCTCAAGATAATTGCTATGTCCAAAACATAGAAAGTAAAATGAGGTGACTAGTAATTGATGACTGAGATGTCTGAAATAACTAAAGCTGGGTTTCTTATTAAATATTCTGGATAAAGCATAACAGTTTATTGTATGGTGTCCCTGCCCATGGCAGGGGGTTGGAACTAGGTGGTCTTATGGTCCTTTCCAACCCCAACTATTCTATGATTCCATGATCTGAGAAGGTAGTCTAATACAACAAGGCCTATCAATTTCTCCACTGTGAATAATTTTTATTTTTAGTATTATATGGATAAAGCTACATTTTTTTTAACTTCATGCAGGTTTTGTGTATTTAAATCAAATCTTTGTAGCACTTCATGAAAACTGCAGTTTAGTAAGCTTGATTTTTAATTGTTCTGTTCTTGTAAATAATCAAAACAAAATTCTTAATGTATAAGAAACATTGTTTGCATGCATAATAAAATAAATACATTGTTAGTTTAATAGTTTATGCAAAACTACAACCAGTGTTAGCAAGCTAATCTCAGTAGTTTGTTACAATATTTGCAGTATATTTGGGTTAATGAAAGCAAGTGTAGAAACCAGTACAGATCACATTCAAGAAAGCTGTTCTCCCTCTAACTAAATTACCATGTATAGATTGGTTTTATGCCTCTTACCATGTAATTTACATGCATATGTAAAATAGGCATGCTCATGTAAATTATGCACTCGTAAATTATACCTAATAGTTGCATAGATGGCAATATAATTTTTAGTATACTTACTGTACTTGATAAATGCTGTTTAACATCATTTTTATACTGTGGTACCTGTAAAGTTTTAGCACATTAAAAATTAAATTTGCAAATGCATAAAAGGACACTACTGGATTTCTTTATAGCATAAACTGCTGCTAAAACATTATTATGCTTAGTTTGAAAACATTCCAAATCTAATATTTAACTTACTACAAAAGTAATTGCTCTTGTTACTGCAGTATGAGGCCTGCATGCTCTTCCTTAAATTAAACTGCTAAATAATTATCTTATTTTTATGTGCAGTGTGGAAATATTTTTTCTGCTGTAGGCAGAAAAAGGCTTTTTGAAGCCCTATATGGTTTTGTTTTATTGATCTCCCTAGACATTAGCGCTTAAAAGTCTTTATGCTAACAGCAACTACTTTAATGCACTCATAGCATTGTAACTATGATTTTCCAAGAATAAAAGCTTTACATGTTTTGTAAGAAGTTGATAATGTCCTAGACTAATTGCAATAGCTGTAAAATAAACCACCTTTTAAGCATGTGAGTCTTTAAGTTTGAAGTAGCAGGAGAGGTCTTGAAGTGTGAGTTGTTACAAGTTTAAACTCTTTACTGACCTGCATCGTCTGAAAGAAAAAAATAGTGGATATCTGTGGAGCAGGTATGGAGGAAGGAGAAAGGATATTATCCAGAGAAGAGACAGTCGAACCGTTAAGTCTTTTCAGTCAGGGAGGTCGAGACGAATCTGAAGCATTGTGGTAGGGATGAGTGAGAATTTTAAAGCATAAGAATCCTTATGCTCCCTGTTGTGTTATTTAGCATCCTTTGAAGCTTATGTTTTAGCTCTCAGAACAACCAGGATTTTCTGAGTCTCCCTCAGAGTCAGAACTGAGTGGTTTAGAAGACTCAGTGAAAGATTTGACAGATTTCTCTGGAGTGGTATGTTTATTTAGTTAAGGGTCTGGATTGCTGAGCTGGGTGTTGTGAGAGTACGATGCACAGTGAATGTTAGTGGTATCTGAGGACTTACTGTATTTTATAGCTTTCTTGGGCTGTTTCAAGAAGCACCTGGTTTTATAATGATGGGTATGATGGTTTGCACATATTTTACATACAGTAATTTGTAGGTTTTCTTTTTTGATGTCGAATGGCTAAGAAATTGATACTGCGGTAGTTGTATGTGAGATTGTTTGATGGAGAAGTAGCAGTTATTGAATGTTCTCATAGAAATTTGAGGGAGTCTAGGAGGTAAGATTGTTATCTGCGTATTTTTTGTGCACAATTAAATTGTGCTACATTTAATGTCTCCTTTGTGACTTGGCGTACTGTGGATCAGTCAGTATTGGTAGGTGAAGAAGTAGTTGCGGGTGAAAATGGAATCAATTTACTTTTAGGCACGAAATCTGAGTTCTTGCTGAACACAGATCATGATTGGCTCTTGTGGGATTGGCCAAGGTGGTGTTGGTTTTACTTGTTTTTGGTTTTGTTTTTGTGTGTGTGTAAGATATCTGTTGTGTTTCCCAGAAAACTAAACTGTTAAACAAGTGGAGACTTGATGATGGTTTCTGTGATTTCTACTGATTCTTCAATGACTTTTCTCTTGCATGTAATACAAATGTGGTAGGATTTCCTTCCTTGATGTTTTTAATTAGGATGGTTCTGGGACTGACAGTACAGATTGTGGTTTTTCTAGGAGCTGGTAAGGATGGGATTTGATGTCATTGTCAATAATGTGAAGCAGAATGAAGAAAAGTCTGTGTTAGGACCTGGTAGCAGGTGGGGTCAATTGGTTGTTGCTGCAGTTTGTAATTACAATATCACCTATTTCTGTTGACTTCAGCAGAAGAATGAGTGATGAAAGCATGAGCAAAACCAACCATCACCACAACTTTCCTTCCTCTGAAGAAAATCTATAAAGTCCTTTCTGTGCTTTTTAAATCAGCAGACAAACGATGAGCACAGGACGAGAGAGCTCAGATATGAAGATGGACTTGCTTATCTGAATGATTAGGTGTTCAGCTCTTCCCTTTATGAGATACCAACTGAGACAGAAAGAAACTGTGAGACACGGGCAAAATAAGTAATTCCTGGGATTGATTTTATTTTCTTTCTTCATCTCTTTACTTTCTGGGAACAATAATAACTTTTAAAGTACATTGCGGACAATTATAGTGGAAACTTAACAAGCTGTGATACTTTAAGTGAAAAATAAATACAGGTTGCCAAGAGCAAAACGAGTGATGTCTTCATAATGAGTATTATAACGGTGCTTGAGAAAGACATTAAACATCCCTCTACCTAATAACCTTTTGCTGAAATAACTCCACTCTGCAGAGCCTGTATCTAGGCATCCCTGTTGGGTTGGTACTGGAAAGTTACTGGAGATGTAAGACAGAGAGCCACGGCAGCAAAACTTCAGATGCCACTTTCCAGAGGTCTACATGGAAAGCATCTTAGAGTCACAGCATCCACTACCCACTGTTATTGGTCCTCTGTAATGACTTTCAATATCCATACTCTTAATAACTTGGGTCTGTATTGACTGTAGTCAAAAGCATTGACAATGCTTGGGGAAGTTTTAACAGATTTTTATGTTTGAGGTATCTTTTTAGCTGAGTTTTGATTGAAACTAGGATGCATGCGTTTATTTCTTTTCTAATGGAAAGCCTTGTCATTTTTCAGTAGAAAAATACTTGTCTTTGCAGATGCAGAACTAGGCAATGCTTACAAAAATTCAGAGAACATAGCTTTACAAGACCCATGACAAGTGGGTCTTGAAAACTTCTGCACTGATTTATGCAATGGTACACGGAAATTTTCCAAGAGGAACAACAGTGGTATCAATATTCTTCTGGTCATTTGAAGAATGAAATAATCCCCCTTTGCTTTTCTGACCTATGAAATCTGTTATTGCATTTTGTGGATAGGAGGTAAGAACAGTTTAACATGAGACAGCAGAAAGGAAATATTTCTCTGTAAGACTTGAGTGTAGGAAGAGGTAGCTGGTGAGTAGGTAGAGTGCTGCTGAGGGATGAGTGTCTCCTGACAATTTCTTGCTATATTTGGCAAAACTTAGGGTAGAAAATGATAGTTGCAGACATAAAGAGAAGGTTTCAATCTCAGAAAAAATGGAGGAAGGGATTCTAATAAAAGTTAGTTACTCAGGAAAACAGAGCAAAGTTACATATTACATTCATTTTAATGCCAGGATCAAGTCAAAACAGAGACTTGTGGAATCACAGAATGGTTAGGGTTGGAAAGGACCTTAATATCTAGTTCCAACTCCCCTGGCATGAGCAGGGATGCCTCACACTAAACCATGTCACCCAAGGCTCTGTCCAGCTCGGCCTTGGACACTGCCAGTGATGGAGCATTTACTATTTCTTTGGGCAACCTGTTTCAGTGCCTCACCAACTTCAGAGTAAAGAACTTCTTCCTTATATCCATTTTCCCCTTCTTGAAAATGGGGGTTATATTTCCCTTTTCAAGTCATTGGGAACTTGCCCTGACTGCCATGATTTTTCAAAAATGATGGACAGTGGCTTAGCAACTTCATTCGCCAGCTCTGTCTGGGCCCATGGATGGATTTCATAAGCTCCCATGGGCTTGTGTACATTCAGGTTCCTAAGATGATCCTGAACCTTATCCTCTCCTACAGTGGGCCTAAGGTCTTCATTCTCACAGTCATGCATTTGTATTCCAAGACTTAAGAGGCATGGATAGAGCACTTGCCAGTGAAGACTGAGGCAAAGAAGTAATTGAGAACCTCAGCCTCCAAATATAGGGTAGCCAGTTCTCCTGTTTCCTTCCAGAAAGGGCCCATGTTATCCCTAGTCTGTCTTTTTTTTTGCAACACACCTGTAGAAGCCTTTCCTGTTAGTCTCGACATCCCTAGCCAGACTATTTTAACGGGGCCTTAGCTTTCCTGACCTGATCCCTAGCTTCCCAGACGATGTCCCGGTATTCCTCCCAGGCTGCTTGTCCTCGCTTCCACCTTATATAAGCTTCTTTTTTCCCTCTGAGTCTTCTCAGCAGCTCCTTACTCATCCTTGGAGGTCTTCTGGCCCTCCTGCCCATTTCCTTCTAGTTGGAATGCAACACTTGAGCTTGGTGCAGGTGATCCTTGAATAACAACCAACAGTCTTGGGCCCCCCCTGCCCTCTAGGGCTATATCCCATGGAACCTTACTAAGCAGGTTCCTGAAGAGACCAAAGTCTCCTCTCCTGAAGTCCAGGGCAGTGAGCTTGCTGCACACTCTTCTCACTCTCCTGAGGATCTTGAACTTGACCATCTCATGATCGCTACAGCCAAGGCTGCCCGGGAGCATCACATTCCCAACCAGCCCCTCCATGGCACCTCTCCTTGTTGGCTCCTCTATTGCTTGCAAGAGGAAGTTGTCTTCCACAGAATAAAGGAACCCCCTGGATTGCTTTGTGCTGGGCCACACCGTTCCTCCAACAGACTCCTGTTATGGTTCTCACCTGCTCTTATAATTTACACCTAATTGCAGTCTGTGGACATGTAATGGTTATTTAATTTACATGTGTATTCAAGCTTAGGAAATACAGCATTTCTTTTAAGACTTCAGTATTTACCATGAAATAGCTAGCTTCCTGAATAGCAAGTGGGTGGAAATGTTTTAGGAAACAAAAAACAGATGATGCTTTATTGATAAAATGTATCTTCATCTAGTAGGAAATCAGTGGAATTAAAGGGATGAAAATCCTATCTCCATGTAATTGATATAATAAATGAACTTTAGCCATTGCAGCTAACAGACACTCATGTCTGTACATGCTTCTTTGTGTCACATCTGGACATGCTTCTTTGCCATCCAGACAAGCTAATTCAATTTCTGATTTATATGATCGTATCAATTCACAAAGTGTAATTACCTAGTAATCAATTATAAGTAAAATGACAGAGATATCAGAATTTCCTGCAAGATGATACTAAAATCCTAGTTGTGTGTGAGCATGTTCACTGCAAGGTGACATTGAATCAGAGTGACCTTAGAGCAGACAGGTGTTCTGCTAGTCAGCAGAGCTGCAGGGGATACTGACAGGAGGATTTGACAAGTGTGAAACATTCACTGCTAGCTGGGAATATATTCCTCATCATGTCATGGTTAAACAAATCTGATACCAAATTCTCCCTTCCCTCACCCCCCCCAAAACCCTGTTTCAAAGTGTTTCTGTACACTCAAAGGCTAGATGAGACATAAACCCCCCTTTTGTTTAAGGATACAAGTCTCGATGTGAAAAAGACTGATGTCTCAAGGGATGAAACTGCACCATACACCCTTCTTGATAAATACTTCAGGGAGGCATAGTAATGAAACAATCCTCTTGCTGAACAAAATAGCAGTTTCTATGACATTTGCAAAAACTGAGTAGCATATACCACCAGCAAACAGGTCATGTTGGAACATTTAGAATCACAATGGGAAACAAACACTTCACGATGCTGTCAGTAAGAAAAATAAATTTTTGATAATAGAAATAGTTTTAACCCTGAAATTTTCACACTTCTAAAATGAGATCTTCATAATTGAGTGTCTTGTGTTTTTAGTAAGTTTTATATCTTTTTCTAGAATTTGCTGTGTTTTCTTCAGAAAGTGAACATTTTATTTGCAGTGTTTGTTTCAGAAACACTTTGATAGTGTCATGCTCTTTGGGTACTCCACTAGGATACTAGAGTATATTAAAGCCAAGCATTATGCAGAGCATTTACAATCTTTGTGTCCAGACGTTAGTTAAAGAAAGCTGTTGAATAGTAAAGAATGTTATAACTTCTTTTCATGCTGACTTCTTCCAAAGTTGGTATTTTCACTTTAAGCTTCAAACTGGCCTATGTATTCATAAAGCTTTCTGCCCAAGACTAGGCACTTTTTAGACCGTGCTTTTTTCTTAGACTGTGATGGGTGACACAGGAAGTTCTGTGCCTCATAAAGCCTTTTATATTAACAGGAAGATTTGCATTTGTTTCAACAAAATAATTATGAGCAATATTTGCTTTACTGAGAACTTCAAAACCTGCTTTTGTTCCCTTTTCCAATAATTTGTTTTCATTGCTGTCTAAAGATGTTTTAAAAGGAAATGTCTACATGTGGGATTTTTTTCTGCACTGTAGGTTATATGTCTTCTTACAGGCAAAATGTCTGGTTTATCTTATATATATTAAATTCCAAGCCATTAATGTACATTACTGCCGTGCAAATATTATCTAATGCATAAAATACTTCTTAAGCAAAATTCAATAAATGCTGAATTCTCTGTGGAGTGGCAGTTGAAAAACTCATAAATTTAGATTACACAGTCATGTCAATGAATTCAAATTAATGAAATGGTGTCCCACACAAGCACTACAGTAATTTACATATTAATTTTGGCTGATGTTTTTTTATGGCTGTAACAGACTTGTACTAGTCATATTCAATAAAATACAACAGATTGTGAAACAACAAACAGTCAGCAGTTGGGTATGATTTATCTGTTGTTCCATTGGATCCTCATTTTCCTAGGAAAATGCTCTGTCTACAGTATTAATGTCTGACAATTTTCTTGTATTCATGCCCTGAAGCAGAATATGTCTGTTAATTTTGTGTAACGGCTGTTTTCCTAACAAATGGTATTTATTTTTCATATTATGACAATACCAATAAAAGAAAGTAAAGCTAGTTTTGTGGAGTTGGACACTGATGTGAAACCCATTTCTGTGTGTACAAGATGCACTCATTTTAGGTTACAGAGACATAAATGCAATTTCACTGGATTTTGTATGCTTTTGTTTTATAACATAGTCCCTACTTTGATAGTGAATGTTTCTCTTTTCTTTTTTTTTTTTTTTTATGAGTCCTACAAATGTTGGTAAAGAGCATGCTGTAGCAGAATGTGATAGCAAGCTGCTTCCCTTCAGAAAGTAGCCTGTGTCCGTGCAGTTGTATTAACCTCTTCCAGAACTCAGGTTTCGTCAAAAGACTTTCTTATATTAGTTGCTTTAGCTTCTCCTCTGATTGAGTGCTAGTGTAGATGAGAGTACAGGGTGAGTGGAGTAAATACTGGGTTTGGAAGGACTAGTACTGCACTAGCAAAGTGATGGTTAAGGTCACATACAAGATCTCTAGAAAATCTCCAAAACTTCTAATAAGTTGCTGTTAATATAAATAATACCCAGATATCAGGTAACTTTGAAATACCTATTTCTTCCTTTCCTGAATGGGAGTGTTAGCATTATGTGACTAGTCAAATACTTACTGACATGTAATCCTAGATCCTAGAAATAAAATGTCCTGCTCATATAAAGTTCTGAGCCTTTGCATGAGAAACATTACATTAAATGTCGACTGTTGACAGGGTAAGCAGGGGTAGTGAGAATGTGTTTAGCAGCAGTGTTTTCAGGGAAAAACCTACATTATCTGTATCTGTATATTTGTATACAAAATATCATGCTTAGCTATTTTTCTTTTTTTTCAATTCTGGCAATAAACTTCTCCCTCTGGATTCTCTGAAGACTTATTTCTCATTTCTTTCTACTACATATCATTTGCATTATTCTGTGCTATACTCTGTTATTGACTTTAGAATGTCAAAAAAGAAATATTCGGTAATTTTCATGTCTAGGTTGAAATAGAAATAAATGAAAAGCTAAATGTTTTTGAAAGTTTTTAGGCAAGGGAGCAAATTAGACAAACTTCAGTGTGACTAGTAATGCTGTAATACTGATACAAACCAAAGTGCTTTAATGAAGTTGCTAAATGTAAAGCTTCAGGATATCTTTTGGAAACAAAGATTATCTTCTGTCTACTCCAGCACCTACCTTTGCTAATAATTTACAGTTATTACTCATTCCTGGCTACCCAGAAGGCATGGTCTCAGCTTCACATAGTTATTTACAGTGCTACTCGAGTGGGATGATTTTTAGCTGCTTGTTGTGTCTTTGACTAGCTGTAATTGCTTACACTTCTAAACATTTTTAGCAATTTCCAAGCTGAACAAAATCTTGATTGAGTGCCACATGTGTGTTAAGATGAAAATTGGACAAATTTTAGGTAAGAAATCGTTTCAAAGTTAGGTTTTGTTTTCTTTCTGCATAGATAGAATGAAACAATGAGATGGCTTTTTACACATTTTCTGACCTCTTTGATTTCATGGTAATAAATTTCTGAGCTGGTTTTGTAGCTCATCCGCCACCCAGCCTTGTGCTTCATGGGTTTTTGGACCTGTCCTGTGGCAGGTAAAATACATCTCTAAATACTGCTGCATCCTCTTCAGTACAGCATGTGTTCGTACAACTATGATCCTTGAGTCTTAGTAACAGCTGCATTTTCTTGGGTTTGGAAATGGAGAATCAGAGGTTTGCTGAATCTAAAGACCCTTTATGTGTTTCAGTGTATTTTTACCAGAGTGGAATGCCTTTAGAAGTATTTTCTGAATGCTCAGAATGAATTGCTGCCAAGAAAAGTGGCAATGGGAACAGAAAATGAAATCCTGTGACAATACACCTACAAATGCTTTTCTTTGAGCATGCCCTTTTCATGGAGATGATAGATTTGAAATGTGGTGAGGGGCGTAGCATCCTAATGCAGCTATACTAATGCAGCTATAACTGATAATAGTATTTGAGTTATTGCAGACTTTGTCAAAATTTCAAATAATTCTCTACATAATATTTCTTTAAAAAGCCACAAATTATCTTGGAAATGGCTATAATGACTAGTGAAAGGAAGATAAAATTCAGGCGTCATACTTCTATTTTTTCTTTGTACTGCAAATAGCTTGCATTTTTACTTTTTTTTTAATTATTATTTTTTTTTCCCAAGCATGCTATGTTACTTTATCATTACTGTATTTTTTCATGTATGTATAGAACTGACCTTTTTCCAAAGTGACATTAACTAAGAGTACAGGATTGAGTATGTTGGCTCTGACCAAGGTCTGCATAGCTTAACATCTCCTTCCTGAAGTCTCACCTAGTCTTTCTGTTGTGCTTTTTTTGTTATTATGAACACAGAATATCTTCCTTCCTGTATAAAAATTACATTATGTACTTCAATGGTGAGATATAAACTGTACCAAAATCTGTATTCACAATTGTAAAACGACTGACTTCTCCATGCTAGTTGATTTTATATCAGCTGTTTGGAAATGTCCCCTTTTTTCCCCAGATGACATCAGTATCCATGAAGCTGTTCAAACAGATCGAATAAAATGGGCACGATTATTTATCTACAGAAGGATGCCTGAATTAATCAAACTTGATAAAATTTTGTGCATATATATGTTTCAAGTGTTTGGGGGGGAAAGTTACGGGCAGATTTAAGTAAAGTAGCCTAGAAGAAAATTAATAGTATTCACAAATGGCTTTGCTCATAAACAGAGCAAGTTTTGAAGCACATTATTTTTCCTACTGCATTAAGAGTAGATTTGGAGAAAAAAATTTCAATAATTTAGTGGTACATTTATAAGCCTGTTCTCACCTTGGTTATGCAATTCTGGTGCAATTCTCCATGTATTATGGAGATACCTAACATTATTCTTGCAGGAAAGAGAGAATCATAGAATAGTTAGGGTTGGAAACTGCCATGGGCAGGGACACCTCACACTAAACCATGTCACCCAAGGCCTCATCCAACCTGGCCTTGAACACCGCCAAGGATGGAGAATTCACAACTTCCCTGGGCAACCCATTCCAGCGCCTCACCACCCTCTCAGTAAAGAATTTCTTCCTTAGATCCAATCTAAACTTCCCCTGTTTAAGTTTTAACCCGTTACCCCTTGTCCTGTCACTACAGTCCCTAATGAAGAGTCCCTCTGCAGCATCCTTGTAGACCCCCTTCAGATACTGGAAGGCTGCTATGAGGTCTCCACGCAGCCTTCTCCTCTCCAGGCTGAACAGCCCCAACTTTCTCAGCCTGTCTCCATACGGGAGGTGCTCCAATCCCCTGATCATCCTCGTGGCCCTCCTCTGGACTTGTTCCAACAGTTCCATGTCCTTTTTATGTTGAGGACACCAGAACTGCACACAATGCTCCAAGTGAGGTCTCACGAGAGCAGAGTAGAGGGGCAGGATCACCTCCTTTGACCTGCTGGTCATGCTCCTTTTGATGCAGCCCAGGATACAGTTGGCTTTCTGGGCTGTGAGCACACAGTGAAGCCGGCTCATGTTCATTTTCTCATCAACCAACACCCCCAAGTCCTTCTCTGCAGGGCTGCTCTGAATCTCTTCTCTGCCCAACCTGTAGCCGTGCCTGGGATTGCTCCGACTCAGGTGTAGGACCTTGCACTTGGCATGGTTAAACTTCATCAGGTTGGCATCAGCCCACCTCACAAGCGTGTCGAGGTCCCTCTGGATGGCATCCCTTCCCTCCGGCGTATCAACTGAACCACACAGCTTGGTGTCATCGGCAAACTTGCTGAGGGCGCGCTCAATCCCACTGTCCATGTCACTGACAATGATGTTGAACAAGACCGGTCCCAACACCCATCCCTGAGGGACACCACTCATTACCGGTCTCCAGCCGGACATCGAGCCATTGACCACAAATCTTTACATGCGGCCATCCAGCCAGTTCTTTATCCACCGAGTGGTCCACCCATCCAATTGATGTCTCTCCAATTTAGTGACAAGGATGTCATGTGGGACAGTGTCAAAGACTTTGCACAAGTCCAGGTAGATGACGTCAACTGCTCTGCCCCTGTCCATCAGTTTCATAGCCCCATCATAGAAAGCCACCAAATTGGTCAGGCAGGATTTCCCCTTAGTGAAGCCACGCTGGCTGTCACCAACCACCTCCTTGTTTTTCATGTGCCTTAGCATGTCTTCCAGGAAAATCTGCTCCAAGATTTTGCCAGGCACAGAGGTGAGACTGACTGGTCTGTAATTCCCCTGGGTGATCCATTTTCCTGTTCTTGAAAATGGGGGTTATATTTTCCTTTTTTCCAGTCATCGGGAACTTCACCTGACTGCCATGATTTTTCAAATATGCCTTGAGTGGTACAGCTTACACATATTAGCAATATCATGCATAGTGAATTGATATTAATTTAAAACATTTTACAGTATTATTTTGTGGCTTCTGGTTAAGTGGTGGAAAGAATTGCTAAGTCACATATTGTTTCTAAAATTTTCTTTAGGAATATCATTTGAATTACTATGAAATGATGAAATGTGTTTGCTTATCTTGTAAACCATTAAATAAGGAATCTGTATTATTAAAGATCTTAAAAATCAGGGTTTCAGTTTGTATATGGAATAAAACAAGAATCTTACCATGAACTTTGTGAGAGACAATACAATATTAAAGGAAAACCTTTCTTTGAAGTTTCCTCATTTTGGAGAAAAAACAAATAATTATTTTGAAATGATTTTTTAGTTGCCTCACACAATCTGCATAACCTGTTCATTCCCATGTTCATTCAACCTGTGTTGTTGAATAGTGAAAGTAGGCAAGAAATAGGACCTTAGGGGGTTTGTAATGTTGGTGTTCCCTTGCATCTTGTTGCCCAGAAATAGTTTTTTTTTAAGGGATGTTTAGAAGTCTTTGAACCTGAATGCCACAGAAGTGTGTGTCTAGTTGTTTTGATTATCAGTTATCCTGATCTTTATAAGAGATCTGAAGATCTTATTTTCTTTGAAGTCTCAGGAAAAAATTAAGTTTTAACCATTACAGATGTTCCTGTCACTGTGCAAACAATTCAGAATACGTATTCATAAAAAGATCATATTAGATGTACAGAATTGTCAGTAAACAAATCACGTGATTTTTATGCAAATGTATTGTTTTTGTTTGTTTTTTTTTTTAATGAATGCTGTCTAGCATAAATGATTTGCTACCTATTCTGATAGGAATATTTTCTATTTGTTACTTACAAGTTTCATCTAATGGTTTCTTCTTTGTATGAATAAATTAAGCTTTCCAAAGTGGAGGTGTACTTGAAAAATTTGAGTAGTGCTTGTATCCTTCTGACAACTTAATGAAGTGGATTCACTGTCTTTTTTTTTTTTTCCTAGAAAAAGACAGAGGGAAGCAGGGAGTGGGGGAAGAGGGGAAGGGGTGAAAGAAGAGAGAGAAAGATAGTGGGGAGAGATTAGAAATCAAGTACACCCAAATGTTTCAAATTCTTGAAAGTTTACATATTTGTTTCTTTGGGTTTTTTGTTTGTTTTGTTTTCAAATCTGTACTGTGTTTCACTGTGCGTTGTACATAGTACCCCTTAATGTGTGTTCATTATAACTTTTTGAGGTTTATTCATTTATGCATTTCATTCAGCTGAGATGGTTTTATCTCTATGTCTCCTATGCTGTGATTTGACTTTTCAGAGTAGAATTTTTCATTTCTTTCAGTCCACCTCTGATCACTTGGCTTTATAACCGCTAGGACATTTTCTCACAGAGATCCTTCTGTGGCATCATGGCTTGTTATTCTCCATGTTGCATACCAAAATCTTTCCCTTCACTTTATTGCATTTATGTCTGTGGAAAAGGTAGAAGAGAGAAGGTAGAGTAATATCCTCTCCTCTACCCTTATTCTTTTATAGAACCTGCAGGTAAGAGAGAGAGAAATTTTGAGGAAGTAAAAGCTAAATAAAAAAATACACTGTTTCTACAAGTTCTTTCTTGATCTATAATATGCATTCTGGAGTAGGTTTGGTATTAAATGATGGAAATGGGAAACAGTAACTTATTTTATAATTCAGAAATGTGAACTAGGACATATGGGTCCTAACATGATGATATACTTAAGACTTTGCAGTAATGCCCATTTTTACAGAAAGTTCAAAGTATGGGTAGGGAGATCAGCAATAAGGTGGCACATTACTTAATGTTATTTTGTATGGATCAAGGAAGATGGAGAATTATGGTATGGAAGGCAGCTCCTGCAAAGACTATTCTTTAGCTTGAGGCAAAATTGAGTTTGAAGCTTTAAAGTTGTATGTGTTTTCTGAAGTGGGCTTTTCTTTTTAATCTTTCCCCCTACCATTGCTCTGTTCTTTTTCATTCGGTAATTTACTACTAATCATGACAAAACTCTCAGAGGTGAAGGGAATTTACAAGAACATACTTAACACTTTTATTGGAATAACAAATAATACCACATAGCAAAAAAACCTGCAAAGTACAAAAAAGTTTTCTGAGAAAATCTTTTTAATAGGTTCAAATTATGTTCATTTATGTAATTCTACCTTGTGAGAGGAATGATATTTAATACTCTATAACAGTTATAATCTGTTTATAAAGTAGTAGATAGACGTGCTAAGATACTGATTGCTTTTTCTCAGAGGCTGTTGACTATTCAACCCTCACTTTTTTATTTAATAGAAGCTAATAATTCCTATTTCTCCAAAAATGCAACATAGGAAAACTACATATTCTTGTTTTGGAAGGGTTGATACGAAGGGTTGATACAATTTTGGGCACTTTAAAGTCTATCAGTATTAATTTTATAAATTGTTTTTCTGATGCTAAAAGTTCTTCATCCTCTTAACAAATCTTCTCAAATGAGTAATAGAAGCACTGATGTGCAATTTTTATAGTAAAAAATAAACAGCTTCTAGATTTGGAACAAGACTTGATGTGTACCAGTGTTTATTATAAGCTTTATTGCTTGGAAGATAAAATATTTTAATTGAAGCATTTAAGTACAGGTTCCAGTGTACCATGTGAGGTTGGAAGTAAGTTTTTTTTGTTTTACGTACAGTTGGCTAGGAAAACACATGACAAAACTTGAACTTCAGCACAATAGCATGTTGGTGATCATAAGTTTAATTCTTATTTGGAAGTAATCTGCTGTCCCAGAGAGCAACAAAGCGTTTTTGAAACAAAATGTACTGCTCTGAAACTGCGATGTTAACAGTAAAAACCTTTTACAATTAAAATAGTAGCACCCTCTAGTGTGATTTAGTTATATGGGATTAAATCCTTTACATAAGTGTCAGTGTTTCAAGGGACGATAAATCCCTATAGCACAAAGAATTTTATACTAGCATAAATATGTTGAAATTAGAGGCTGTACTGTAGAGATTTGTCTCAGCTGTGAAAGGGATTTATAAACACCTGGGGGGTAGTCACATCTCAAACATATTTGCAAAGTTGGTCTGTGTCTCTGTTCTTCTGTAGATACTAAATACTTAGGAAAAAAAATAATGATTGATTTAACTAATTTTAATGTTAAGCAATTGCGTCAAGATTTAATGCAAAATGACACCATATTATGATAGAATTGAAATGCTTTTTACTTTATTTACAGTGATTGTTTCTCATAAAAACTAATTTATTTTTTGAAAGGTTAAGGAAGGATGATGAATTGGCTTGCATTTTCTTGTGTCATTAAGCTGCTGCACTTTTTAACCAAGGAACATATGGACATTTATGAGAACTGATGGAAATCTGAAAGTAGTGGTGACAATCAGTGCTTCAATAAATGCTCATCCAACTGAATCCAGCAGGAAGGGCCATCCATTAAGAAGTATTTTGTGGTATTTAAAGCTTATTCAAAACCTTTTGAGGAAAAAAACTTCTTGCAAAGTTTTAGATGATTGAATATATTGTTTTCCTACAGATGTGAGATTGTACTCAAACACTTATTGGCTTCTTTCCAGAAGCCAGTGGAATTGATCAAATTAGTTGTGCATGTCTTCTATGTCATCATGTTTATTTGTAAATTCTGTAATCCAAGTCTTCATTGTTTGAATACAGTAACAATAAACAGCAGTTGTACTCCTGACATCTAACCCTCTTTTTTCATCAAGGTTCTTTAGGACAATCTCTGCTTTGCTTTACTCCTCCTTTGTGTCAAAGAAACTTAGGTCTGAAAGGGACTTCATCTTTTCAACCTTTCCTTGCCTTTATAAGGGATTGTATTATATTCTTTCTTATGAGCTTGTGTGACCTAGAATCATAGAATCAACTAGGTTGGAAAAGACCTTTAAGATCATCAAGTCCAACCTTTACCACAGGATTCCCAAATCCATTACTAAACCGTATCACTGAGGGCCTCATCTACACAGTTTTTTAAGTCCCCCAGGGTTGGTGATTCCACCACTGCCCTGGGCAGCCTGTTCCAGTGCCTGCTCACCTTCTTGTTGGAGAAATTTTTCCTAATATCCAACCTAAACCTCCCCTGGTGCAGCTTGAGGCTGTTTCCTGTCTTCCCATTGCTTGTTACTTGGGAGAAGAGACTGATCCCCACCTCACTACAACCTCCTTTCAGCTAGTTGTAGAGTGATAATGTCCCCCCTGAGCCTTCTCTTCTCCAGGTTAAACAACCCCAGTTCTTTCAGCTGTTCCTCATCAGACTTGTGCTCCAGACTCTTCACAAGCTTTGTTGGCCTTTTCTGCTTCAACACCTCAATGTCTTTCTTGCAGTGAGGGGTCCAGAACTGAGCACAGGATTCCAGGTGCAGCCTCACCAGTGCCAAGTACAGGGGAATGATCACTGCCCTGGCCCTGCTGGCCACACTGTCTCTGATACAGGCCAGGATGCTGTTGGCCTTCTTGGCTGCCTGGGCGCAAGCTGGCTCATTTTCAGCTGTCTGTCAAGCCAGCATGCCCAGGTCCTTTTCCACAGACCAGCTTTCTAGCCACTCTTCCCCAAGCCTGTAGTGTTGCATGGGGTTTTTGTGTGCAAGACCCAGCATTTTGCCTTGTTAAACCTCATACTGCTGGCCGCAGCCCATTGATCCAGCCTGTCCAGATCCCCTGCAGAGCCTTCTTATCCTTTAGCAGATCAACACTCCCAGCCATTTCAGACCTCCACAAGCTCTGAATTCAATGTTGTGCTGGTGCCCAAAATGGTCACATTGTTTCTAGCAATAATTACATCACCCCATATATTTTTCTCCGGTAACTCTGTTAAATTAAATTCATTGTGATTGTAGAAATTTGGTTTTTATAAGATTATGTAATTTGGGCACTCATAGCATGTAAGCTTAATCCTGGCCCCCCTCTTCAAGAGGTTAACTATTTTTTCTGTTAATTATATTTTCTTTAAGAGTATAATCTTTATGGTTCGGTTTTGTTTTGTTGTTTTTTTTTTTTTTTTTTTTTTTGTTTAAGGAGGTGTTAATTCTGTAATTTTGGTACGTATGGAATTATTAGATGTACGTATATTAGATGTGTATATTGTATACAGTGAATATTATAACGAGGAAATGATTTATTATATTTCCTTTAATATTTCAGTGCTAAATTTAAGAAAACCTCACAAAGAACTCTGGAGTTACCTTTTAGCGTAATTTGCAGCTAGAACTCCTGGAATCCAATGTAAAATTACCAATGTACCCATTTATAATTAGTTAACTCAAGCATTACAATCCCAGTTGTGGAATGCTGACTTGCTTTACAAACTGTATATTTAAATAAGAGTGAGAGACTTCTATGTTGGATATTGGTGAAAAGAAACTACAAGATGGGATGACTATATTTGACAGTAAAGTAAAAGCACTGATTTATATTGCCCAAGGAAGTTGTAACTCTTCTGACTTTTGATCATAGAAATATTTTTAACCCTGAAATTTTCACACTTCTAAAATTAGATCTCCATAATTGAGTAAATGTTTTGTTGTGGTTTTAGTAAGTTTTATATATTTTGTAGAATTTGCTGTGTTTCCTTCAGAAAGCAAACATTTTATTTCATTATTTTCTTCAGAAACATTTTTATAGTGTCATGCTATCCCCAAGTTCTGGCAGTGCATTAGAGACCTGAAGGCATCTGCCATGAATGCTGTAGGTAAAGATACACCTGCTTTGGAGCATAAGGATGAATCTGGAGAACTCTTTTAAGTCCCTTATTCTCTCTGATTCTGTTTAAGAATTAGACTTTCTACAGAATTATGTTCCGTAGTCCCTGCAACACAATTTGCAGAAATTAAGAATGAAGAATAGTTTGTATTACTGAAGAACTTATATTGATTTTGTGAAGTTCTTTTATGAAGTTGTATTATAATATGATGTACAGTGTTTACGATGTTCTATTCTCATGAAAAATATGCAATTTTGTCTTTTTGTGAGATGATATTAGTTAGGAGAAATATATTATTAGTTAGGAGAAATCAGAAGTAGTTTGTTCATTTGCTTATTCTCCATGCCGATGATTCATAAGACTGTTTTCTTTTGTACAGTGGAAGTGATTTCACAGGAGAATATTTCAAATTCTTTTAATGTGTTCTTTAACAAATCCCTTGCATTTCTTTGCAGCTAACATAAACTTTTCTGTTTCCTGTCTCTAGTGTTTAATTTTCTATAACGCTTGTTAGATTTCCATGTGTTGGGGCTGAGTTCGGGGAAAAGGAGTTTATAACTAAAATTTCTTTCTCAGAATTTAGATACATGAGTAATGAAATACTAAAACTTTTTAATGATTTTTTTTTAAATTTATTTTTTCTCTGTCCCTTGTTGTATGAAAACCAAATAAATTATTGAAACAACTGACTGCTAAAACTTTAGATTGCTTCCAATGAAAAGTGTACCCATCCAGAAGTGTACCTTAGAGCCCTTTTATAGCCTTTCACTTTTGGCTAAACAGGAAAAACTAAGCTAAAAGAACATTGATTCTGAAAGAGATGAGGAGTGATTTTTCATTTTTAGTGCTTTTTCTTTCTTGCCTTTTCTACTAGAATTTTATCTGCTATATAGTGATTCTGCCAGGAGTTCTGGTGTTAAGAATTTGCAGAACTCCAGAATGCTCTGGGCAATGTTCCTGCCAAAAACATAATTAGATTCTAGAAAAATATATCTTCAAATGGAAAGAGAGTGTAAATATAGAAAAGTTGATAATTGGATACTAAAAGGCTTTAAATATGATTTACAGAATTTTTTATCCATAATCCATTGGCTTTTCTTTCTTTTCTAAATTTGGAAAAGTGTTCTGTGGAATGTAAAGTGACAGTCAAGAATTTAGAACCTAAATGTAAATAATTTTTCTGGCTCTGGAGAGGACATTGACTGTCCTATGACATATGTTTCAGAAATTTTTTGTATGATGTTTTGGAATGGCAGCAGTACCACGTCAGATAGTATAAAACATCATACTAAGTGGTTTACATGTGTGCAAATTGCTTTTGCCATAAGAAGCACAGTTTTTATGTGGTCCTAGTTAGACTGTGAACTTTGAAAACAGATGTCAAGTCTGCGTGCTGCCTAACACGAATTGATTGACAAAGACGCTGTGATAATTTAAAGAATATTATTGTAATCAGTAGTCAGAATAGGTGTTGCCTGAGTATAGGATCTTGAGATTGACTTTTGCTATTAGTATTTTTAATGATTATTTTTACGTTTTATTCTGCAAACTCAATAGAAACTTTTCAGACTGACGTATTCTATTTTGTCAATGCTTTTAGATGGAGGAATTTATGCTATTTAGCTTAGTTCTAACATCTTAAAACATTTTTGCATTTGAGTCGCATTAAGTTTGGTGTCGATCTAAGGATAGATATGCACTTCTCAATGAAATAAATATTTCTTATTTCTGCATACACTTCTTCTGTAAGTCACATTTTTCTTGAATCCCTGTTTCCTCCAGGAAATAAATTCTTCTTCTAGTGAAGCTGTGTTTCTGATTTCACTTTGAATTTTATTTGACGTTCCTTTAATTTAGAGTAGTCAATATTTCCAATGCATTTTTAAAGATTTTTTTTTATTTGTAAATTTTCTTTATTGAAAAGTGCTACTAATAATTCAAAAAATGACATCTTTTTCTTGACTTATCCTGGTGAGATTTAGAATTCAAGGAGTTTTCTCTTACTTTTCTGCTGTAGTTAGTAAGAGAAAAGCCGTATACAGATAGTAAGAGATGAACTTAGTAATTCCTGCATCACTTCAGCCAGTACCTTCCCATTACAATCTATCACACAATGTAATATTTTTTAATAATTTTTTGTACCCAGTGCTTTAATTGGAAGGTTGTTCCAGAATATTTTCTTTCAGGATCAGATATTGTCATTTTAGCCTAAATTTATTTATGATCAATTGATTATCATACTTACATTCATAGACTGTGTTTACATTAAGTTTATATTTATTTGTTCTGTTGTTACTACTGTCTTTTAGCTGAAATAGTTCTTCTTTCCTAGTATCTTTGTTCCTGATACATTTTAATGTGCAGTGATAACCTTCCCAGTCTTCATTTTATGTAAACCAAACAAAGCTCTTAGAATTAGCATGTAAGCCTAATAATGTGATGCATTTTCACACTTTCATTTTCCTGAAAATCATAGAAGTCTTAAATCCATGAACTGTTGTTAGCAGTACAGAAGCATCAGTCCAGTTTCTTAGGGTTAATGCTAATCTCGAATTTATCTGAAGTCTGTAAAAACTATAAATAAAAGATGTCTTTATCAGCTTACAAATCAGAGGCTGACTTTGATCACATTCTTGTTAAAAATACTAGGGAGAAAACTAACAGTATGCATCTATATAATCACCAGAAATTGCTGCTTTTTCACTTCTTAAAAGGAATTAATTGTGATTATAGACTTTGCTGAAAGAGTTGCTTTCCAGTTCTTGATTTGAACTCAGTTATATCCAGATTTCTACCTGACAGCTAAATCTGCCTTTATCCAACTGCTTTGTCACATGAACTGTGGTGTTTTTTATTTTGTAGAAGACTAAAGAAGTAAGGGCAGTTTCTGTTACTGTCGTCCCAACACATTCAATAATTTGTTAAGCTTTTCTGCAAAACATTATTAAGTTTTAGTCTACATTTTTACAATAATACTGATATTATTATATGGTACCTGTTACCTGAAGTATGTTCATATAATAATTCAGATGGAAATATCAGAGATCGTCATCTTCACATATGCCAAATGACTTTTTATATGCAGCATGTGTTTTGCAGAGATACTGAAATACAGAAATGGCCATGCTAATTATGTAGATATCAAAGTAAAAAATGCCCTCGTAAAAGGGGAAACACCTTAAGCTGTGTTTGTGGTGCTTTGGATAAGAAGGTTATAATTTACAGTAACTGCTGCCCAAATTCATTAAAGTTGTAGCGAAGAGCAATGCAGGTATGAAAATGCCTCAAGGTAGTGGGCAGCCTTTTCCTTTGCTCCTTTTAGCTATCTGAAATACAACTTTATAATTTTGAGAATTATAATGAGTATCAAACTGGAATAGCCTCCATATGTTTACATCCTTCATCTCCATATATATAGATAACAACATGACACTTTATCTTGTCTGTTTCAAAACATCAAACCCTTTAGGCAGATTTAACTACACCCTTTTCTGTTAGGTCAATATTTGAAGATTATTCAAAACCAGTACTGGCTGATTCCTTGTTTATTACTTTTATTGATGCTTTTGTAGTTGGTACCCTGTAATGCTAATAACTTTTGAAATAGGGAAGTGTTTTGATATTCATTAGGGACTGTAGTGATAGGACAAGGGGTAACGGGTTAAAACTTAAGCAGGGGAAGTTTAGATTGGATATAAGGAAGAAATTCTTTACTGTGAGGGTGGTGAGGCACTGGAATGGGTTGCCCAAGGAAGTTGTGACTGCTCTGTCCCTGGCGGTGTTCAAGGCCAGGTTGGACAGAGCCTTGGGTGACATGGTTTAGTGGGAGGTGTCCCTGCCCATGGCAGGGGGGTTGGAACTAGATGATCTTAAGGTCCTTTCCAACCCTAACTATTCTATGATTCTATGAGATAGAAAAATAGCCTATACTTTCATTCAGATCTTTCTTTTTCATTTAAAACACAAGTTAATAAAATAGCTGTGATCATTCCTAGTGAATTTCTGTGTTCTACACCCTAAAAACATAAAGGCTATATATTTGTTCTGCAGTTGTTTTCATTTGTGAAATAAAATACTGCCTTTTAAAGTCAGGAGCTAATAGGGAATTTTCTAGAATGACTTGCAAAAGTTCTAGTCTTGCAATTTTATTTCTTCTTTCTTGGAGAGTTGATTGCAATAATGGAATTTTTCTTGAAAGATGATAATTTTTGAGCAATTTAACAACATAAACAATTACATGGCATGTTAGATACACAGCGTTACTTGTAATTAAATATTGAGAAGTCCACTTAACTTAATCCCTGGTGAGAACTCTTTGTTCAACAAGTGCTACTTAAGAAATAACTTCTTTTGCTTATGCAATAATGTCTTTATTCTGTCAAAGAATAACTTCTAAATGGGTGCTGATATAACAGATGATGTCACCATTTTCTCTCTGCAAAGGTCTTTGGTAACTGGTGAAATTAAGTTAGAATTTAAAGTATTAGAAATATAAGCATGACAATGGTAATGTGCACTGGACCTGTTCACTGGGAAAGAGTATTAAAAACAGAGGCAAATTAGTGTTGCAAAAGACACAGTATTCTGCCTTGAAAAATACAGGGAAAAGAAGGAAGACAACATTCTGCTTTTCCTAACTTCATAACAGACAGGAGATTCATATTCATCCAATGCAAGGTCAAAGTACTAGGAAAAGGCTGCTGAACTGGGTCCAAGAGTAAAGGTAATCCACCATTTTCCTGGGAGATTGTTCCAGCGGCTGATTTTCTCATTGTGAAAATTTTCCTCTTGTATCCAGTTGGGAGTAACTTGTACCCATTACCCCCCTTCTTTTCCATGTGAATCCTTGTAAAGAGGGACTCTGCCTTCTTTGTAGCCAGCCTTTAAACACTAGAACATGGTGATAAGGTCTCCCCTGAGCCTTCTCAAGACTGAACAGAACCAGCTCTCTCAGCCTTTCCTCACACAGCAGTCTTCCAGTCCTCGGATCATCTTTGTGGTTCTTCTCTGGACCCTCTCCAGCCTGTCCACCTCTTTTTTGCATAGCACGGATCAAAACTGAACACAATATTCCACTTGTGGCCTGACAAGTGCTGAGGAGCATGGGATAATGACAACTTTATCTCTGCTGGTGATGCCCATGTTTGATGTAATCATAGAATCATAGAATCATAGAATCATAGAATAGTTAGGGTTGGAAAGGACCAGTGTCCTGTTGGCTTGCTTTGCTGCAGCAGCACACTATTCACTCATATTGAGCTTGCTGGCCCTCAGGACCTCAGGTCTCTTTCCACAGAGCTGCCCCCCAGCCACGTAGATCCCAGCCTGTTCTGCACTCTTGATCATATTTTCCAAGGTGCAAGACCTTGTCCTTTTTGAATGTCATAAGTTTCTTAGCCCACTCTTTCAGCCTATCCAGATTCCTGCAGGGTGGCTTTCCTTTCCAAAGTGTCTACTTCCCCACCCAGTTTTGTATCATCAGCAAACTTTGTCAAGGTACACTTGATCCCATCTTCCAGATAACTTACGAAGATATTAGACTGCATTGGGCCCAATATCTATCCCTGGGGCACCCCACTTATGACAGGTTGACAGCTGGAAAAGGAGCTATTTACCACCCACCTCTGGGTAGGGTCTGTCAGCTAACTCCCCACCCAGCACACGGATCACTTGTCTAGACCATAATACGTTAGTTTGTCTAGGAGGAGGCTGTGAGGAACTGTGTCAAAAGCTTCAGAGAAATCCAGGTAGACAATGTCTGCTGCTCACCCCACGTCTAGCAAGTAGGTTTCTTTGTCATAGAAGGTGGTCAGGTTTGTCAAGTATGATTTGCCCTTGGTGAATCTGTGCTGATAAACAGCATGTTAATCATGTGCTTCATTTGACTTGTGATAGCCCCCAGGAGGATTTGCTCCATAACTTTCCTGGGGATTGAAGTAACTGATGGGTCTGTAATTTCCTGGACCCTCCTTTAGGCCCTTCTTGTAGATGGGAGTGATGTTAGCCTTCTTCCAGTCTTGTGGGATATCCCTGATCCTCCACGACTTCTCAAAGGTTACAGAGAGCAGCTTCACAGCAACGGCAGCCAGCTCTTTTAACACCCTTTTTTACACATTGTCAGATCCCACTGATCTGTGGTGGTCAAGTTGCTGTATATACCAACTCTTCCTTCACTGATGGTGGGCCTGTGTTTGCATCAACCTGGATTTTTGGATGGTGGGCCTGTGTTTGCATCAACCTGGACTTTTGTTCCAAAGCCCTGGGGTTCAGCAGTGCTAGTAAAGACAAAGGTGAAGAAAGAGTTGAGAACCTCTGCCTTTTCAGCACTGTTGGTGACTAATTCACCTCTCCGATTTAACAGTATTTGACTTCTGTTTCTGCTTGTTGTTTATGTACCTGAAGAACTCTTTCTTGTAGTTCTTGGCTTCCCTGGCCAATTTCAATTCAAGCTGAGCTTTGGCTTTTCTAATTGCATCTCCGCACACGCTGGCAATGCCCTTGTATTTCTCATTGGCCACTTTTGAGGAAGCTAAGGAACATTTGTTACTGCTCTGGCTGGCTTGGCTTATTCCCCAGTTGGTTGCAATGGTGTGAATGTTGCCACTTTGGACCTTGCTTCCCAAGTCCTTCAGTTTAAAACCTGCCTCACCAACTTGGTCAGCCTGCTGCCAAAGATTCCCTTGCCTTTTCTAGACAAGTGGATCCCATGCCTCCCTAACAGGCTATAGTAATTGAAGAATGTCCTGTTATCAGAAAAGCCAAAACCCTTACAACAGCACCAGCCACGAATCCAGGAGCTGATTTACATTATATGTTTATTTCTGGCTGCACCCTTTCCTCTAACTGGTAAAATAGAGGAAAATATAACTTGGTCACCAATACTTTTTGGTTGCACACCCAGGGCTCTTTATTCATCATCATTTCTGCCAGATTCTTTCAGTGACATTTGTGCCCACATGAAAGAGTGGCAACAGATAGTAGTCTGTGCTCTTGACAAGTTTTGGGCACTCTTTTGGCAATATGTTGGATGTTAGCTTCTAGGAGGCCAGCAGACGAGTGCCTCTGTGCCCCTTAACAGAGAGTCACCCGCTATGAGTACTTGCCATTTCTTTTTTCGGTATCCACTGTGTGCTGGTACAGTTTCTGCTTGCAGACCTTCCTTGTGGATGTCTAAAGCTGTTAAAGCTTCATACCTATTTTTAATTGTAATATTGGAGGGTGGTGGCTGAAGCAGAGTCCACCTTTTGTGGGTCACCAGGATCAAAGGTGCTCATCTTCTGGTGTCCGCCACAGAAGCATAGTTCTGAAACCACTTGTCTCCTCTTATACTTCACAGCCTAGTAACTGTGTCCTGCAGCTTGGCAACCTGACACAACAGATCATCAGCCTGTGCACATCTTTTGCAGGTACTCACCTTTTCTCCATGAGGAGGGTCACTCATTGCAATTTACCGTCTATACTGAAGTCTCCTTCCTTACCAGTTCCTTCTGGGTGGAAGTGTCATACATCTCAGGGGCTTCCTCTGAAGGAACGCTGGTTTTAACTCTGAGATGAGTGCCCACCACTATGGCAGAGACCTAGAGCACTTCCCTGGGCTGTGCACCCTGGCCTACAAGCAGGGTGCACAGCCCTTCTCATGCACTCTTCTGTGCAAACTGCTGCTCCCTCAATCCCTGTTTGCATGCCCTGTTCACGGTGCTTCTGGTGACTTGCATCCTGGAGATCAGAGATATTTTATGTTCTCGTTAGAACTGTGATGGAGGAAACAAACTACACAGTTACTTGCTTTTTTGATGGAAAGATGTTTCATTAATTATTCCCTGGCCCTGGAAATTATTCGTGCTTTGTATGTGAGGGGTCAGGAACAGATCTTTGTGAACAGAAACAGTCACAAAGTACTAGAATGCTTACCTCATATAAAATGGGGGGGAATGGGAAAAGGGCTGGTTATGAGTGTCATTTTACAAGAATTGCTAAGTATCCAGCTATCACAACTTTTTGGCAGCCTGATTTGCAGGACTACACTGGTTGTAGGTCATCCACCAAAAGTACGGGAAGGATGGAAACAAATTGCTGGAAGGAGAAATATGAGAATGGAGAGCACGACACATATTTCCCTTAACTCCATCAGCCATGCCCTGACTATGTGAATGGTTTTTCACTTCTAAAAGGTAACAGTAAATTTGTTCCACCTTTATCAAATTGCTTTCATCAGCTTAACTTTTCTCAAGCACAAGTAAGCACCATGTTATATAACCAAGGCGTTACTTGCTATGTGAGTGTTATACTTGCTCTATATTCATAGACTGGGGATGAGAGTGTGTCCCAGAAAACTTGGCAGAAGAGATAGAAAAGATTATAAGGCAAGTTGCCAAAACCCATATTTCTGAGTTGTTAGGGATTTTCTTTATTTTGATTCTTTATTAAAAAAATAAATAAATCTGTTAATATTTTGCAACTTGTCATTTTAGAGCACATGAATAAAAATTTATATTTCTTGGTTAATTTATCTGAGTGCAACACTGAATATGGTTTACCACTACTGCTTTTCAACCACTTATGAAAACAGGAGAAGAAACAAAGAACTTACTTAACCACACATATGTATGGCCAAATCAAATGTGTAACTACAAAATGAAGATACACGAAAAATTGTCACAGGCAAATACAGTATTCTCAAGAACAAGTTTATTTTCTGCAATATTAATATATAATATTTTAGAATCACATTGTTTTTAAAAATACAAGAATTACAGTTATGAAAAAATGATTCAGCTTTTAACAATGTGAAGTAAACTGTCTGCAGTAAGATATAGACAGGAACAAAATAGGGAAAGTTGGCAGGTAGTAATTACTTTGTTGTTACCTTCTTACAACAACAGGAAAAAGTGCAACACCATGACTTGTTCAGTTCAGGACTGAATTTGCAAACATTTAGAATGCATATGGCCATTTATGACAGAAGGCCTCAGATTGAAAAGGAAAAGTACTTTTTAATCTTATAATTTCATTCATTTTTTTTGCATAAACATAGATCATGCTAAGAGCTTGGCAGTCCTAATTTGTTAATTATTACGCTTCTGCAGTGCTTCTCAATAGTAAGAGATACTCAAATATTTCATCAAGCTAGAATGATTCTATTGATCTCAGAGGATCTATTGTATTGTATAATTAATACCAGTGCAATCAAAGTAAGAGTTTCTTTTGTATGTCATTAGAGCCCATTCCTACTCTACATGCTATAAAGGGACATGAGTGCTTACAAAACTGTAGAAACCAGATCTGTAGAACAGCTTTGTCAGGTTTTACTCATCTATTCGCTAGGTACTTCAGTTAAGCACCCATAATAATGTTTTTTTATAGTTAAGTACACCCTTTCCTGTGATAAATAAGGAACCCTGCAGAGATTCAAAATATATGAAATTATGAAATAACTACCTTAAAAATTGTTTTTTTCAACAGTAAATTATACTGAGTGGTGAAATGCCATGAGTATATTGTATCTGAAAAATGCATTGCCTCAGACTTAGCTGATTTCGTTCTTTTTTTCTTCTGTGCCTTAAAAAATATTTCATACCAGTTTCTTTATTTCAGTTACATGTTCTCCATTTTGTTTCATAGCTGATTTTTTAGCAAAAGCAAGCAGCCCTCAGCACTAGCTCTTTTAAGTGCCACCATTTTCTAGGCATTCATTCTCAAGGTTAGCATTTATTAGTTCTAATGTTCCATATCTTTCCTCCTTCTCCCTTGTACATACCTTTTTCAGTCTGTCTGCAAAGCATTTTTGTTTGTACTTTCAGATCCCTACTGTAAATTTTCTGATGCACATAAATAATTTACTAAATTGTCACCTGCAGTTATAAATTTTAAGTCCATTTGCATGTCTGAGTTTCTTCCACTCTAAAAACTAGATTGGCAGTTACTTGAGGTCTTTTCCAGCCTGTAAAACACCTAGTATATCAGTAATTCTTAAAAAAGATAATTATTTCAGAAGCTTATGTGGTGAAGTGTTGAAAGATTTTCTACTTCCACCATGATTTATAAAAAAGACAACCAAGGGACCACTTTCAGTGTTTTTTTTTATTTTTTGATTTTCAGTGTTCATTTAGAAAGGAAGCGTTACTTACAAGCAATGGTCAGGAAACACATTCAGATGTGTGCTTCTAATTTGTTGAGGTTTCTGAAACTAAGCTCTTCAGAATTGTGCTCCAAGTCTTGTTTTGATCTTTTTTTTTTTTCCCCTATCTGGAAGGAAAGACTTAGGGACAGGGGTAGTGATTTTTGTCACTTAGTAAAAAAAGGTAGGCTTTTGGGCACACAAGCCCATATCTTAAATGCAAGCAGCCCAGCTGTATGATTTTAGTTAGTAAAAGGTAGTACTTCTCCCTCCAAAACCTGACTTACTTATATCTTTAAATGCTCACAGCTATAACAGCACCATGACTTTTGACTTTACCAGCATTAAGTTGACCTAGAGTAAAAAACCACATAAAAGCATGAGTGTGTATTATTATATTTATGAGATATTTTATTATATTTTTATATTATATTTATGAGATTTATATTATATTTCTTTTCAGCTGTGAAAATTTAAAACTTTACCTAAAAGTACTAAATAATAAAGAATATATTAACAATGAATAATATTACTCACATAATATCCCTGGTAGGACTACAGTCTTTGTCCTGGAGAGAGTTAAATTTATATTTGTATAGTTTACGAAGCATTGTTAAAAATATTCACCCTTTCCTTAATTCTAGAACTTTAGGAAGATTCTGAAACTTCAGGTCTTCTCTGGAACTTTTTTCCCAGTTTTAAACTTACATACAGGTATTTTAGCATTGTAGGAACAGTCCAATTTGCAATTTTTTTTGCTATAAGGAGGCTTGAGCGGTAAGAAAGGCTGTGATAAGGAGAAAGGCTTATCTTAACTGCTATTCCAAGAAAAACCAAGCTGTTCTGTAATAATGAAGCTGTCAATAGTATTACTTGTATTTACTGCTATGTTAGGTAGAAAAAAAGTATCAGAAAAAACCCTTTTAATCTGTTCTAAAATGAACTGGAAAGGGGATGAAGAAGTTTACACAGAGGATGTCTGTTACTTTCCTTTAGTATTTTTCCAGCTTTTCTGTAGAAAAGCATAGCTAGAACCAAAGATGTTAAGGGAAAAGCAAGGTTTCTCAAATGGATAGCTTCTGACAGAAGGAAAATAGGCAGTAAGAATGTATGTTCAAGTTTTGTATTAGTAGTGCAATGTAATTCAGCTCTTTGGTAATGCTTGTGTTACTTAATGTGCTATTATTAGCCAAAAAATGGAGGATGAATGGAGAGGTAGAAAATGTTGCAGAAGATAAAACACCATTTCAGCAACATAAATTGGGAAATACTCTAACAAAGCTCACAGTGAGTTGAATGGCATGATTGCAAGAGAAATTCATCTGGATAACTGGAAGGGAAGTAATCCTAAATACTTATTAGAAATGTCTCTAAGCCCTAAAATTACAACCACTCAAATAAAATATGGTTGAAATCAGACTAGCATCAGAAATGGGTGCTAGTACATAAAACTAGCTAGCTATGTTATTGTATTACATTGTATAGCCTAATTAATCTACCTGCAGTTTTTTCTTGTATGCTTCTGTGAGCTGATATCCAGTTTAAAAGAAACTAAAAATCCTGTGATGCTCACTGATGGTGAACAATGAGGAATACTAGAAGAAATCAAGATTGGGACTACTAGCACCGACAATAAATTAAAAAAAACTACTCATAAGAAAAAAAGGACTTTAGAAAGAGTGGTATGAAATTACAGATGGCTTATAAATTATTTGAAATTTCGAGTGTGTTTACTTCATGTGGAGATCACTGTAACTGGATGCTATAACTTCGCTTTGTAAAGAACATGAAATCTGTGATATTGCATAGTTTGGAATTAGGGAATACCTTCTTCAGCACAGTAGCTTGTTAGGTAGCACAGTTGCCTAGGAGCCAAACTCTGCTTTATTTTAGCTGAAGTGGCTTTGTGTACTTCATCTCAGCGCTCCAACCACCATTCTGGGGAGAAGAATCCTTCATCAAACCTGAAATATGCCAATGGGTACCCAGTGCAAGATTCCTGCCTGCATAAGGAAGCACAAGCAGTCTGCAGCTTTGTATTCATAGGTTAACCAGGAGAATCAAACCTCTTTGTTCTCTGAATGTTTCTGGATTTCAGTCAGTTATATGGATTAAGCCCACACACAGATTAATGGTGGTGCAGTAGCATCTACTTCTAGGTGCTGTATTTTGACTTCCTGTCTAAAATAATAGTCTCTCACCCTCATGTCCCTTAGATGTTTGTCCAAGTAAAATTAATGCACTATCAGGAATGGTTTCACCTGTCCTTGAAAAACTTCCAGTGATGAAGACCCTGTAAACTCCAGAACTGATGCGGTCTGTTTTTCATTTTTTAGTGATTGTAGTATGAAATGATATCAGTAAAAGTAGGTGTATTTCAATAATTTCTCAGTGGAACAGTGAAAAGATTGACATGCTCTCATTTTGTCACACCATCACAGCATTGGCCAACATAATTTTTCTCTCAAATTTCTGAAACAACACCAAATGAAGTGCCTCTAATATGAGCAGTGAATGTTCTTAATCTGAGATTTGATTATTCTTTTCCCTGGAAAAGGAAAGAACCCCCCCATCTATCAAACCTGCAAGCAAGAAAGCGTGATCTTTTCAAAAGATAAAATCCTTTACAGATGGTGTGTGTACTTAGTATTACAGCTCTGGATTAATCTTTACATGCTATATCCTGTACAGACACATTCTGAAAATGTAAGTCTGAAAAATAGACTAGGAATGAATGCTAAGGAAAATGGTTAGAGGTGTGGGAAAACTCCCTCAAGACAGTATGAAACTACTGGAGCAGTGCATTTTTCATAAGCAGGAACCTCTGAAGTGGTGGAAAGAAACGAGATATTTTGGGAAGACATAAGCTTCAGATTGGTGTGGGGAAGGAAGAAGTCATCTGATACAGAACCTGACATTTCAGCAAAATTGGGGGTATCTAAAACTAAAATAAACTGAACAGTTTATTTTAATAAAATGGTAAAGAAAAAGACTCAGAATAGCAATGCTTTCATTAAGACACACATAGAATCATAGAATCATAGAATAGTTAGGGTTGGAAAGGACCTTGAGATCATCTAGTTCCAACCCCCCTGCCATGGGCAGGGACACCTCACACTAAACCATGTCACCCAAGGCCTCATCCAACCTGGCCTTGAACACCGCCAAGGATGGAGCATTCACAACCTCCTGGGCAACCCATTCCAGTGCCTCACCACCCTCTCAGTAAAGAATTTCTTTCTTAGATCCAATCTAAACTTCCCCTGTTTCAGTTTTAACCCATTACCCCTTGTCCTGTCACTACAGTCCCTGATGAATAGTCCCTCCCCAGCATCCTTGTAGGCCCCCTTCAGATACTGGAAGGCTGCTATGAGGTCTCCACGCAGCCTTTTCCTCTCCGGGCTGAACAGCCCCAACTTTCTCAGCCTGTCTCCATACAGGAGGTGCTCCAGTCCCCTGATCATCCTCGTGGCCCTCCTCTGGACTTGTTCCAACAGTTCCATGTCCTTTTTATACTGAGGACACCAGAACTGCACACAATACTCCAAGTGAGGTCTCACGAGAACAGAGTAGAGAGGCAGGAGCACCTCCTTCGACCTGCTGGTCACGCTCCTTTTGTTGCAGCCCAGGATACGGCTGGCTTTCTGGGCTGTGAGCGCACAGTGAAGCCGGCTCATGTTCATTTTCTCTTTGACCAACACCCCCAAGTCCTTCTCTGCAGGGCTGCTCTGAATCTCTTCTCTGCCCAACCTGTAGCTGTGCCTGGGATTGCTCCGACTCAGGTTTAGGACCTTGCACTTGGCATGGTTAAACTTCATCAGGTTGGCATCAGCCCACCTCACAAGCGTGTCGAGGTCCCTCTGGATGGCATCCCTTCCCTCCAGCATATCAACTGAACCACACAGCTTGGTGTCATCGGCAAACTTGCTGAGGGCGCACTCAATCCCACTGTCCATGTCACTGACAATGATGTTGAACAAGACCGGTCCCAACACCCATCCCTGAGGGACACCACTCATTACCGGTCTCCAGCCGGACATCGAGCCATTGACCACAAATCTTTACATGCGGCCATCCAGCCAGTTCTTTATCCACCGAGTGGTCCACCCATCAAATTGATGTCTCTCCAATTTAGGGACAAGGATGTCATGTGGGACAGTGTCAAAGGCTTTGCACAAGTCCAGCTAGATGACGTCAACTGCTCTACCCGTCCATCAGTTTTGTAGCCCCATCATAGAAGGCCACCAAATTGGTCAGGCAGGATTTCCCCTTAGTGAAGCCATGCTGGCTGTCACCAACCACCTCCTTGTTTTTCATGTACCTTAGCATGCCTTCCAGGAGAATCTGCTCCAAGAGTGTGCCAGGCACAGAGGTGAGACTGACTGGTCTGTAACTCTCCGGGTAATCCATTTTCCTCTTCTTGAAAATGGGGGTTATATTTCCCTTCTTTTAGTCATCAGAAACTTCACCTGACTGCCATGATTTTTCAAATATCATGGACAGTGGCTTAGCAACTTCATTCGCCAGCTCCTTCAGGACCCGCGGATGGATTTCGTCAGGTCCCATGGACTTGTGTACGTTTAGGTTGAACAATACGTTCTTTTAAAAGGATTTTTTTAATGCCATAGTTGCCTAAACAAGTGGGCTAATCAGTTAAGCAAATCAACCTGTTTGAAATAATAGGGAGATACAGTGATGTCTTTTTGTTTATTTTGTTTATTTTACAGACCACAGTTAAATATTGAGGAAAGCAAAATAACTGCTGAAATGAAACTAATTGACTTTTCTCACAAAAACTAAAATAGAAATTATTGTGAATGAAAAGATTATGGAAAAATAGGAAGTACATGCAAATACAGGCCTATATTTTAGTTACTGTCTTTTACTGTGTTGAAAGAACATTGAGTTATTTAGTAATAGTAAACTAGTGTTAAGCTTTATGTAAGCAACAGCACAGAGGGATGAGACATCAACTTTGCCAATGGCTTTTTTGCTGGTAATTGGTGACATAAGACTAGTTTTTATACTTGGCAAACACAAGTTCTGTTCCAAAAAGAATATGTAGAGTTGCAAAGACAATTTTCTGTATGTTTATCTCATCCTGATTTTCTGTTGTCTCCCCTCCTTTGCCCTGCGTTATTCTCTCATCTTCTGTTTTCAGCTCCCAGCAAGACCAGCTAGTATTATTTTCTCCAACTTCCCTAGATACCTCTGGTAGAGCTATTGAAAGTACAGGTGAGACATTCTGCTCTGTTTCGGTTCTTGTGTTGAAGCTCTGCATCATATATTACCAGGCATGAGGAGCAACTGCAGGAAGAAGATTGCATACTCCATAGCCTTGAAGTAGATCATGATACTAATTGCCTAGCATGACACACATAGTCTTTAGTGTAGGATTCACAGAAAATGTTGAATCAAGGACTAGAAGTTCAGTTTCTAGAAGGATTAATTAGGAGAATGAGTCAAGCTGGTAAACATGCCCAGTTTTCCTTTGGGGGTAGATGCACTGTGCTGGCTCTATATGAGGGGATTGAATATGCTCAGTATAAACAAGATTGTCATAGAATAAAGTAGGTGACCTCAACAGAGTACAAGTAAAAAGTATTCTTCAAAGGTGTGTCACTTTGTAGAATTTAAATAGGTTTTGTGGGCTCAGAATAATCTATAATTTCATAGAAATTAATCTTTGGCCAGATTTGAAGATCCTGGTTCTAAAGAAAGGGTCATTAAAATCTCTCAATGAAGTAAGAACTTCATAGTATTGGCAGTATAATATATACTGTCTCTACCTGGTTTCCAATAATAGTTGAACAATTTTAATTGGCAACTTAAAAAAAAAAATAAAAAATCAACTTTTAATAGATGCCCAGCATGGAAAATTCTAGTCTGAATAGCAGAGACTATAAAAGCTGGATTTCACAATTAAGCAATAGGTGTCACTGTACATGCTGTCTGTAATGATCCTTATGAGAAAGTAATTTAGGTATCAAAGTGGGGAAGAAATATTTCAGATGACCTGCTTTTTGTTGAGGCTAATCAAACAAATTAAAACAATTTACAAGCTAATTACAGTCCCTTTGCAGCAGCAAATGGTACGGTATTAGAGCTTCAGATAACTTATCTCAATGCTTTGGAGCAGGGTATTTAAAAGCGAGTGGCAAATCTAGATTGATAACCTCAGTTAATCACTTGTATGCTGCCTGCCAGCCTTGCAGAGTAAAAAAACTGTCAACCACATGTACATGTGGACATAGTTTGGGATACAGTTCAAACAAATATTCAAATCATTGTCATCTGTTTTATGGACTCACTTAGGAGTGAAATACCTCCACTGACAGGTGCTACACTGAATCAGTTTCAGCTTAGCATTTCTGGAAACTACCACAGGATATTTAAAGCATCTTTAGCTAAGAGTGCTTCCTAGCAATCAGAATCATCTTTTTTTCTTTTCCTTTTCCCCCTTGTTCTCTATTTTTCATTTGCAAAGAACAATATGATTTACACTGTAAGCTCTCTGGGCAAAGACAGACCTGTCGTTGTAGAGAGCTTTGCACAGAGAACCTTTCAGGGCCTGGCCTTGCTCATTATAGTTATCCTTCTATTCATGCAATTTGACACTATGAGAAAAGCTATCACAAATAAATTAAGTCTATTTGAATCCCTTCTCTTAAATATGATATTATAAATTGCATGTAATACTAATTGGCACTTGACCTTTATTTTGTTATATGGATTACTTTCTAAAATGTTTTGTAGTGAGTACTACTTCTAGATGAAATATTTTGAGTCATCCTCCTTCTAAATTGCATTTGAGTTTGCTGGTGAAATGGATGAAGGTAGATGATGTGGAAGTAGTTTTAATATGGGCTTGTCTGTTGACCTGTTTGAGGCACCTGAAATAGGTATAGGCACAGTTTAGAAATGCGGTGTGCGGCATTCATTTAATGAGCATGGGTTAGACAGCTCTTTTCAGGACAGTCCGGTGCCTTAAAAACCTCCTGCAAAGATGTCATCCTTTTTGGCGTAGCTGTGTAGCTGTGCAATGAAATCTAAGATTTTTTTTTAATTTATTTATTTTTTTACAAGTATAATTTTAAAACCTGTTGATTGTAGTGTAGACTAGTACTGTTAATTGAGAAATAGGTGAATGTAAATTCAATGTTTCTGATTGCTTATTTTTCCACCTGGTGCTGATACTATTTAAACTGTATCTGGTATGTCCAAATGCAATATTTTGAGATGTCAGCACTTTTTACCCTTTCTGAGCTGATAACCATTAGGGTGATTTCTGTCTTGACATTCTCTCTGTTCATAATGGCAAATGTGCAATTTACTGTCAAAATGTGTTGAGGTGTTGGGTAAGAAACTCTTTCCTGTTTACTAGATTTAAGTGCCTCTTTTCCAAGTTCAGGATGAAATGTGACAGTGACAGGCACTTCTTGTTCCTTCCCAAGTAACAATCAGAGTTCAAATCTTGTCTCTTTAGAAAAGATCTCAAGAAAAGCAATAACACATACCAAGTACAATATTCTTTTTACTACACATAAATTGCTTAGTTTACTGTGGCTTTTATCATCTTCATTTGTGACTTGCTCATGTAATATATCTTGTCATAGTCCAAAAGTAAACTATTAAGTCAGAGGCTTCTTTTTTTGGTTATAGTGTGTCTTGATTAGTAGAGTTATAAATAATATAATTAATATTATGTTTTCCAAAAGTAAATGATTTTCTAAGGAAAATGCAAAATTAAGATTAACCAATTAAGCAGTTCAAAGTGTCTGCTTGCCAGTCATCATCTCCAGATTTTCTTGGTGAGCTACATAGTGTATTAATTGAATAATCTGTTGCACGTTCATGGGTGTGTAACCTCAAATTCATCTTTAACATTAAAAGCAGGATGGGCTATCGTATTCTGCCTTAAAATTAAGTGAAGCTGTCAACTGTAGTAGGTCTTCTGCCAAATAGAGGAATCCTACTGTGTAAGTCATACATAGATCTGTACAGTACGTGGTGCCTTGGAAAGCATTTAAAATTAGCCAAATCAACAATTACTAGTTGGTTAAATTTGTGCATAGAATAATTTTATACCTTATTGGTTCTGGCAGGACAAATATTTAAGTTACAAAAAATGCAACATAATTTACATTAATTACACACCAAAATGAGGGGATCAAGGAAGTTAGTCAATGACTAAGCGTCCTTCTTGCTATCTGGTAATTCACTGATTAACAGAGATTTGAAACCAAATGGCATGAGAGTAATAGGAAGAATAATGTTTGATTGATGCTTTTAATGCATACCTTTTCTGTACATTTTTTATTGAAAATTTTTTATTACTTAATAAGACCAAAATCCCAAACTGAATTTTGAAAGACAGTTGTTGGAAGTACCTGCAATGCATAGGCGGAAAATATCATCATAGCAACAACAGAATTAAAAAAAACCCACAAAACCCCCCAGTATTTAATATAGACCACAATACATGGAGAAGTTTAGATCTGGGTGGGGAAAAAAGTCCTATAATGTTTTTTAGGATTATTTTCTATTCTTAAAAATTGTTCCTACCCTTTTTGTCTCCAAATGAATTTTACTGTGAAACACAGATATCTGATCCTGTGACTGAAATAGTAGATTTCTATTTTAAAAGTCTCCTAATTCTGTTAAAATTATCTTCATCTTCTCATTACTTTAATTTAGGATAATAATCCAAACAGTTTCTGATGATTAAATCCATTTTAGTAGCTGTATTTCTTAAATGCCAGTTATTTTTTTTTGGTTTAATATGGCACCTAATAGAATAGTTTAATATGGCACATTATTATTTACATCTTATTAAGCTTTTTATTGCATGTGTTTGCTGTGTTGCGTGAAACTAATTGTAAGGTTTTGGAGGAGCCATTTATTTACTTTGTGCTTCTTAAGATGCTTTTTCATAACTTTGAGTTTCAGGAAAAATTTCTTCACTGAAAGGGTGCTCAGGCATTGGAACAGGCTTCCCAGGGAAGTGGTGGAATCACAGACTCTGGAAGTGTTCAAGAAACATGTTGATGAGGTCCTTAGTGACGTGGTTTAGTGGTGAACTTGACAGTCTGGGGGTAATGGTTGGACTTGATGATCCTAAAGGTCTTTTCCAACCTAGTTGATTCTATGATCCTATGATTCTAAGAGGTGTTTATTTGATTTTTTTTTTGTTGTTGTTGTTTGGGGTTTTTTTAGGGGGGGAGGGATGGGACCCACACACAATATGCACACCTTCTACATAGTTTTTTTAAGAGAACAGTTAAATTCTCTGGGTATCTGCTTTTGATTACCATTACATATTTTCAAAAATTACAAGCTGGACACACTGTTTGAACTGTGGGTCAGATAAGTTACTATTCTAAAGGAAAAGATAACCTGCACATGTGTTACAATTCAAGCATTGTTTCTAATAATGATTTTGTGTGTAGATTTAGCCTTTTTGTATATACACATTCTATTTTAGAAAGTGGTGCTTGTCATGTTGTTGGTTTGTAGTTACAAAATTAAGGTAGTACAGAAGCAATACCAAATATCAGAAATTTTAGTAAACACTGAGAGCTATTTTTTTCATTTAAAAACAGAGAATTCCTGTTGAGTTGTATTTTTATCTTTAAATTATATTGTCCTGCTTTCTAATTTGCACCTGCTTCTGTTCATCCATCTGGCTAAGTGGAGGTGCTAAAACCTATGGTTCTGCCAAACATAACCAACTTCTAACACACGCTTATGCCCATGCATAGGTCTCTGTTTAGTCATATTTTTCTACCATATGTCTTGCTCTTCAATTAAAAATTGCTGCTTTTTTTGTTTTTAACAGATAATAGACTAATAACTTTGATAACTGTTACATGAAGAATTAGCCATCTGTTACTGAGCTTTTTGGTTCCTGCTTATCTTTCAACATCTGTGTATTCGACAAATTATCTATTTCTCCCAATTTTTCATCTGTAATGATAATTTTTATAACTTCGGAATACATGTAATTAGAACTGAGCCAAGACTTTTCACACAGATAAAATTCAGTTTCATGATGACTACAGAGTGCATTCTGGGTAGATGGGAAAGCTAGGAAGGATAATTTAAGGATGCTCAGGTAGCAAGAAAAGCTGTAGCTTCTAAGGGGATGGGAGGACAGGAGATCTCTTTTCTCCTGCTTCCTCTCTTCCCTGCTGTTCAAATCCCTTTGTCTTTCTCCATCATTTTTGTGTTGAGAATCCACAAAACTCCTTATGTTTATTTCAACTGTATCCATTAAGTATAACATTTTAATATTCCTTCCAAAGATTTAGCTTGGTCTGCTGTTCTCCTTCAGTGGGTGACAAGAAGGAGATGGAAACAGAGGCCAAGAGTGGCTCTGCCTCTGTATGGAAACTTGGTCAGAATAGTGACTGAGCTAATGGAGTAGTATGGCTATCTTATCCACTTTAAGTGGGTATTTTCAAAAGAAGAAAGACTCCCAATGATGGTAATACAAGCTTAAAGGTGACTGACTGTAGATGTATACAAAAGTGCGGCATTTCTGGCGATCAAGTGTTTCTTTCAGCCCTTAATTATGAATATTTTTTTACTTTAAACCTGAGTATACTTGGCATGCTTTTGAGCGGATTTGTTCGTGAGATTAATGTGAACAGATGGTAAGGTGAGCATCACAGCAGTGCCTAAAATATGGTCCACGGCTTGAAGGTCTGTTTTGTTCCAGTAAAGGACAATTGTGATGCTGTACAAAATGCAATGGTATGCAGATTTCTTTAGAAAAGGAAAATCCTGGTTTGTGCAGCTGCTTGAATTCGAATGGCTGCCATAGAAATTAGTTTAATTTACATAACCATTTCATGGGCTAACATATTAGCAGTCCTATAAATGACTGAAATGTCTGTTAATGCAGAACATTTATGCAGTTGTTACAAATGTTTGACATAAGCTTTATGCAGGAATACAGACTGAGGAAATTGAGTGTGAAAACAGAACACTTTTTCGATATATTTGTGCTGTTTCTGTTATTCTAAGGAAAACATTCAATTGTCTCGGTCATTTTGTGTAATTGATGATTGCAAAACAAAAACTCTTCCTATTACCATATGAATGCATTTGGAGTTGAGATTAGCATGCACTGAACTCATTTTTCTGATGGCCTTCAGTGAAGATTCCTGTTTAAAAGTACTCTAGAATTTGAGGTCTTAAAGTAGCAAACGTGATTGCAATTTTAAAAAGGGTTTTGGAGGTGACCAGGGTAAGTGCAGACCTTGCTGAATTAGTGAAAACTGAATAGGTAATAGAATTAATTAATGGATAAATAAAGTATGTTTTTGGAAGAGCAAGCATGGCTGTTGTGAAAGCAAATGTTGCTTTTCAGATATATGGTGTTGCTTTGGGAGAATTGGTTGCTATATGGATCCTGTTAATTAATACATTTGGCTGGGATTCCTAAAAGGTGTTCACTCTGATCTTTTACCAGAGGCTATAAAGAAAACTAATAGTTATTGTATTAAGTGGAAAGGTTTGCAAAGATAAATTCTTGATTTAAATGCACGTTGCTTTGATCAGTCAAAGGTGGTTTCCAGTGAAATTTGCAAGACCTTCATTGAATATAGGCTTTTCAATATATTCATAAATAATATGGAATAAAAAGAAAAAAATAAGCAGTGCTATTAGTCAATTTGCTGTTGACTTGGTAACTTACTCAGGGTAGTTAAGATAGCACCAACAATGAAAATGTTCCAGGGGTCTTTATTGAATGGAGTGTCTGGCAGACAAATATCAATATAGGTAAATGTAAGGTGGTGTATAAGGGTAAAAAAGAATCTTAGCTCCATGAATAAAATTGCAAGGTCTGAGTTGACCATTATCACATGGTAATGAAAGTCTGGGATTATGATGTCTAATTCTTTGAAAACTAGATGTTCAACAGCAGACAAAAAAGCAAAGAAGTGTTATGAATTCTCAGCAAAAGATCAGAGAACAAAACGGAGAATATCACTGTAAGACTGTAAAAATCCATGGTTTTCCTACATCTTGATGGCTGCCTGCAGTTTTAGGTACTGTATTTGAAAAGGATATAGTAAAACATATAACAATGCTCATGTTGGGTTAAACCAGTGGCCAAAAGCATATTGACATGAATTATATTTCCCCCATTGTTGTGATTTAACCCCATACAGCAACTAACTACCATGCAGCTGCTCACTCACTCCCCCACTATCTCCTGGTGGGATGAGGAGGAGAGCTGGAAAAAGGTCAAATCCACTAATTTAGAACAGTTTAGTAATTGAAATAAGTTAAAATATGATGATGTTGATGATGATTGATGATGATGATGATGATGATTGATGATTGATGATGATGATGATGATGAAAAAGAGAGAAAGGAATAAATAAAATCCAGGAAAGATAAGTGATGCTCAATACAATTGCTCACCACTCAACAACTGATACCCAGCCCAACCCAATCAGCGATCAGTCCCTTCTGGATAACTCCCTCAGTTTATATACCAAGCATGACATGCTGTAGTATGGAATACCCCTTTGGCTAGTTCAGGTCAGCTGTCCTGGCTGTGCTCCCTCCTGGTTTCTTGTGCCGCTCCTCACTGGCACAGCAAGGGAAACTGGAAAGTCCTTGGTTTAGAGTAAGCACTGCTTACCAATACCTAAAACACTGGCATGTTATCAACATTATTTTTATACTAAATCGAAAACACAGCACTGTACCAAGTACTAAGAAAAAAATTAACTCTGTCCCAGTCAAAACCGGGATGCCAGTTCTTACAGTTTTTCATAAGCATCTAGGGAATATTAGAAGCTGGAGATATCATTTTATGCTAGTCAAGCTGTGTGAAGGGAATGGGATCTGCAAAGAAATCTTCAGGCTTATGCTGTTAGCAAACAGTACCAATTAGATGGTCTAAAGGGAGTGAAAGCTTACTGTAAATGCCTACCACTGGTGTTTAGGAGAAATCTGTTGAAAGTTAAGGGAAAGTTTCAGGAATAGGGCAGTCTTTATTTTCTACAAAACTACAAGGACTACATGTTTTGCAAAGATTGTTACCTCTCTTATGCCTAATGCAGTTGTATGTAAGACTCAAATATATATGGAACACTGAAATTACATGACATTTGACATGACATGACAATGGAACACTGTGGTAAGCATAGTAATATGATTTACATCTCCTGTCAAGGAGCTTCTTGGTCACTTTTTACTGTAAAATTGGTTTCTGTCACATATCTAAATTATTCAGAACTTCACAGTCTTAGGCTGTAAATTGTAATTTTTCAAAACAAAGTTTACTAATAAACTAACAGGTTATTCAGTAGAATTGCATCTTTTCAGAAAATTATACTATATGTGAATATTTATTTGTGTAAGTTTATACCAAAAGAGTAAGAGGTTCTGAAAAATGAAACATTTTGAAAATTAAACATTAAGATTCTTGTGTCAAAACAATTTAGCTAAATTTACTTTAAGTTAGTGTAAATACAAGTCCAAATTAAACCCATCAGCCAATCTCCACTTTCCTGCACTCTCTAAATTACTCAGCTCTGCCAGATGTAATACATAAGCATTTGTGCTAATTTCTTCATTATGCTATTTACTATTGAAAGAAAAGAAATAACAAGTAGAAATCGTATTTCTAATTGTGAATGTCTGAGCTAGACATTGCTGTAGATTTTTAGCTGTTACTCAGAATGTGAGGCAATAAAAAGTTTCATTCTAAAGTTTTCCATCTTGCCACAATTTCAAATTAGACCAGAATCACTTGATCTCTGATGGCTATGTTCCTGGATATATTCAGCATGTCAAAAATACATAGTTAGCAACACTTACAATATTTCGCTGTATCATATTTGATTCTGGGAGATAGGGAATGCATTCTGTCAATGAACTAATGACTAATTAGACAGTTCTATAAGTAAGTGAGCAAAGTAAAGTTATATTTACACACTGACAAGGACTTTTAGAACATATGTTATTTTTTTAGAAACTAAAATTTCGATTTCTCATTAGGCACATAGCACTGTAGCCTAGAAATATTCATGATGTTTTTTCCATCCTGTTGAATTTTCCACAGCGTGTGAAGCAACTAAATTATGAAGGAGTGTAAAGAAATTGAACTAGAGAATAGAACATCATGCATTGACTCATAGAATCTAAATTAAGTAGAGAAGATGAACCTAAAATGCATGACCAAATCATAATCAGCCATCACAAGAAGTCATGAGCTATTGTTAAGATCAAGAGGCATCAGTTAACGTAACATAAGACACTGTCTTTAGATTCTCTTGAAGGCTTTTTTGATGTTAAATTAGAAGAGAGATTGTTCTCCAGCAACAGCCTTTTATATATTTTGCTCACTGGACAGTTGCATTACTTAAGTAAAAGTGAGCTTTTGCTGCTTTTTCAAAATATTGCCATCTCAGCAGTGCTGGGACCGTAAGTTTACTTTTTAGAAGAAATTTAAGAGAACTGAATGGCCATGGGCAAGTCTCTGTTCCTTGGAAAATGAAGAAACAGTGTGATGTGCCTTGAATACTTTTGCATCTACTGAGAGTTTTTGAAAGATCTCTGTCACTTCTGGAAACAGAATCACAGGTAACCTACATTAGCCTCTCAGGAATGGATGGCAGCATGGAAGTGCTGGATTTTTTCCATGACTGCCAATGCAAGAGTGGGAAGGCACAGTTTCCAATGCCAGCTGTATTTTGATGCCTGTAATTTACCAAGGGTTTGGGTAATGGATGCAGTAGGGCCCACATCCTCTTTTTCTGTCTCATGGTTTCCATTGTCATCTATCTGTAAACATGGTCAATTTTGAATGTACCTGGTTAACCTTGCTTTCCATCTAAATGAATGTATAACCAACATCATTACAGTAAATGATGTTTAGTTTCAGTAAAATTTGAGAATGTGTCCCAAACAACTTTTTCAGGCAATGAAGCACTGTTTTTTGCACAAGTGGTGCTGAGGGGTGGTGGGGAAGGGGGGAGTAAGGGGCAGGGGAAGGGAGAAAAGGGAGGGAAACAAACAAGGCTTTTCCTGGGTTACAAGGGAAACAAGTTTGAGACACCAGTCAAACTTCACCTGCAACCCCAGCATACCTGGCACACTCACTCATTGTCTTTAATTGTCCTGTTTTAAATCTGTGTATAACAGGAATTATCACTGTATAAGTAGCTAAGTTCTACCTAATCTCTGGTTGGAAGAAACCCCTAAAGTTTTATGTATTAATCAAAGGATTAGAGATGGATAATAATGTGGGTTAAAGCTGCTGAAACTGTATTACCAGGAATCATAGAATAGTTAGGGTTGGAAAGGACCTTAAGATCATCCAGTTCCAACCCCCCTGCCATGGGCAGGGACACCCCACACTAAACCATGTCACCCAAGGCCTCATCCAACCTGGCCTTGAACACCGCCAAGGATGGAGCATTAGGCTTACTTCTGCTTGCAAGGATTATGTACGTTCTGTGTCTGTAGCGTTGAGCGTCTCTGCAGTTAAGCTGAGCTTTCTTTCCAGGGAATCTAAGGCTTGTCTCCAGGAAACTTCATGATAGGAACTTACTCAGGAAGAAAATAATATAGTCCCTTCCTTGTCACTTTATACTCAAGAAAGGTGTAAGGCTAGAATTAATGTAGATAAATTAGGCTTGAAATACAGTGGCGTAAGTGTAGAAAGAAGCTATCAGATCATTTTCTCTGTAGAACTTGGCTGAAATCAATGTGGTTTGTTTACTATATTTGTCTTAGTATACAGATAATATAATTTTAAATACTAAGTGTCTGATCTTCCAGAAGGGATTTCTCAAAGCAGGGAAGTGAAAAATATCAAGGTCACTGTCTTTGTTCATGAGCTTCCTTACAGAGTTTTCATATGCAGTCAGCGATGTTTTTTGACCTTGCATAATGAGTTTTGTTGCTAACGGTTCATTTGGAGAGATATCTTTGATTCTTCTGAGAATTTTTAGGATACTAAAAATCAAGCACATTTTTCCTAGTGCAATCAGATTCGAATAAACAGGAAGAATGCCAGGTTTATTTCTGATGCACCTCAAATTTAGAGTAGCAGAGCAAATGAGGAGCAATTTTGTCCCTTGGTTTTGTGTTTTTGGTGTATGAAACTAGATGTCAAACAAATAAAGCTGCAAATGATAGACAGCAAGTGCTTTACATATTGATGGGGACAAGTTGATGTCTTTAATGTCTGTGAAGCTCTAATACTTTAAACAGTAATAGTTGTACTGCTTCTGTTAGGAATCAACCAATAAAAGCTATTGTAGTTTTGTTCCTAGCCCTTGGAAGAAATATTTGTCTGCTTTGAAACTGTTCTTTGAGTATAGTATTGTTGAAGAACTATTAAGAAAACAAGAGCTATGGTGTACCTGAACATCCTCATCTCTGGTTCTTGGGATTAGCAACGTCAGTGATTCGTTTCCATTTGTTAATTTCAAGTTAACAACAATTCATTTGAAATGCTTGTTAGTAACAGTCTGACAGTCCTTTGAGGAATAGTAGATAAACTTCTGTGTCCTGCAACAGGATTAGGAAATGCTGCCTTGGGAATTAAATAGTTATTTTAGTGTAAATGAGTCCAAAAGCAGCCTGTCCAAAAACAAAATATGCAAGAAATTTGGGAAGAAAAATAAAGCTATTGCTTTTGGCTATTAGCTCTGCTTATCAATCCAATGATTAAACTCATAAGCTCATATTATAAGGGTTTTTAAGATTTTGTGGAGAAAATACTATGTGAAGGACTGCTCCAAATAAATAGCACCTATGTAAGAGAGAGTGACCTCATCTAAACTGCAAGGAAATCAAGCTGTTGACACTTAACATCAAGAAGATTGCAAGAAAATATTTAAATTGAGGAGCTGTAGACAGCTGTGAGGTACAGAAGAGAATGTGGTTCAGGATGACATTACTACAGCTGAAGATACTAGAATTATCCTAAGTGCAGTATAGCTCAGAAGATGAAACTAATTAAAAGGGAAATAGAACCACCTTTAAAGAGGGTGTCAAAAAAAGGCACCAAATCAATAGTACACCAAGTTACATACAAATTCTGGTAATTGAGGAAATAATGAGGGGAAAATGCTAGCCCTAGGTCAGTATGAATTTTGGTGGAAGTTAATCTTTACAATGCTGTGGTATCAGAAACAAAAACAAAACCAGAGAGAAGACACAACAAGCTACTGTTGGAAGAATACCATATTTTACAGAGTTTAGAAGCAAATTGCCACAGTGACCAGCTCAGGGAATGGCATAGTGGAAATCTGTTCAGGAAATTGGGTTCTGTTATACAGAACCTAAAAAAAAAAAAAAGCCTTTTGGGCATGTGAATTAGAGATTGTATCTGGGAGGACCTGGAAGCCTGGGATTCATCTGTCCAAATGGAGGTGTCTAAATCTAAGCTTATTGTTTTGACTTCTCCTACAGTCAGTAGAGAGAAATGGGCACCCCCATGTGAATAAACCATCTTTTGAAACAGACATCTAAAATAACTTACACAAATTGAGTCCTAAAAGTGACCATTTTCTTTCTATTCACTGTAGAGCATAAGGGGGCTAGCTGAGATAAAGACATCTCCAAAGAACATGACATGAAACCTGACTGAAAAGGCAGTGAAAGTAGGCGATGCAGATTTCAAAGTTTTTAAATTGTCAGAAGAAAAACAAGGAAAACAAGTCATGCAAATTGACAGGAAACACAATTGAATTTGGTTTGCTTTACATGTCTTTTTTTTTCTGTGGGGATTTTTTGTGTTGGTTTTTTCGTTTGTTTGCAAACAGCCCTATGATCCATTGAAGCATTTTTAAGAAACTGAGGTTTTAGAGATCTAGTGTTCAGCAGAATCCCAAAAGAACAAGCTTTTGTTGAACAAGATTGTGATGGTATTAAAATGGAATATTTCTGCTCAATTTGAAATATGTGCTGCCTAGTGTGTATCAACATAGATTGTTATAAACAATAACAAAATGGGTGAGTGTTCCAATAAAGGCACTGGGTTATTTAATTTGCATTATCATACGTAGTGAGACACTGTGAAAAGTATCAGTGTGTAATTTATACATGTCGTGAATCAGTCTATTTTGCAGAATGTCATGCCTTTTTATTATTCTTTTACTAAAAACTAATTTAATAGTTATTACAGCCAGCAAATGCCTTTTATTTAGTTTCTGTTCAATGAAAAATATGCACATCTCAGTGGAGATCATGTTCATGTAATCATGAGCAGCTTTTCTAATAACTTCAGAAAAAATAGGTTTAGGTTTCCACTAAGTTAGCTTCTGCATCTATTACCTGAAAAGAAAAACAAAAAACAAAAACATAACCACTGAGAGCAGAGAAGTTAGCACTAATGAAAGAATACTGAAAATGTAGGTGGAAATGTGGGTAGACATGTGGAGTTAGTCAATAAATTCGTGCAAATGGGCCAAGGAATGTTATTCTATGGACTTGCCAACCAGATAGAATATACTTTAGAATTAAAAACAAAGACTGGAGCCAATAATGATTTGAAGTTTGAAATTGTTGGAGGAATATTTGCCAATCTTACAATATTTTTTTCCATTTAAAAGACTCTTGATAATTTTGTTAGGCAATTTCTCATTCTAAGTCATGTAAGTCTTTGGTTTTTGTTTTCAGAGTTCATAGGCTAATTGCAAACAAATTCCAAGGAAAACACAAACACATATATCAATAGCTTATATTTTTTTAATCTTTAAAATCAACTTTGTCTTACTGTTGTCTATGTATGTCTGTTCTGTAATTTTCAGCAGTACATACTTACCTTACCCTTTGGAATAACCTTTGTATGTTTGAGTACTAATAGCCTATCTTAATGCCTTGTGAGAAAATGGAAACGAAAAATGTCTCGAAACTTTGCTGGAAGGATGAAGCTTAGTGTTATTGTTAATGTTTTTTTCATTAATTACAATTTAAGTACCAAATGCTGATGATTCAGAGAATGTAGAGGAAAATTAAATCAAGAAGATTATGCATTTTTCCCCTCAAGGCTGTAAAAGCAGTGACTAACTTATGCTTTTCAGTGTTAGCACATCATCGCAAGAGACTTGTTGAGATTTGCTTGCCAGAGATATTTCCTGCAGTTGTCCAGCAGCTGTCAGATGTACTCCTAATCAGAGGCTTGCTTAATGCAGGATATCTGTGTCTGCTCCATCTCCTTTTTATTCTAGAGAACTTTCATCTCCTCCTGGGTTAAGCAGACCAGATTAATAGTATTCAGGTTGTGAGAGCAGCAGCAGCATTGTGTGTTGTCCTCAGCCAGGAGTGCTGGAAGGAATATATTTGAGGTAATTCCTGAGTTTGTCAGAAGAGACATGATCATAGCTGTAGAGATGTTTTACTCATCACTTCGTGCTCTCCTCCTTCACTGATGCCCACTTTACAATGTGTGGCTACAGTTTTGGCCATAATGAAGCCATTTGCTTACACTATAGCTGCTTTTGTCAGTTCTTGTACACAAGAAGAGCTGTCTAGGGAAGAACTGTTTGGGGAAGAGGTAGTCTTAGGAAAGGCAGATGTACTGAACGATTTTAAACTTTCATGTTTGTAGATAATTGGAGCATATTTCTTTTGCAAAAGTGTTGAAAAAAAATGCCTCTCAGATTATTTTTACTTTTCATTGAATGCAAGATACATCTTCTTATTTGAAGAATCCACAACCAATTTAGAAAACACCAGATGAGATTGGAACTCTTCATTGATACAGAACTAGCCAATTTCTAGAGGAACACAGTAAGTGATTTGCGTGGTTGCTACAAAATGTCAGTATGTTAGACTCATCAGTTATCTAATCAGTAAGTTATTGTGTATTCTGACAGTCCTCCATGAAGACAGATTTGTTTTACTTTGCATACAATAAGTTGTTTCTATAACTGTTGCTTCAAAGAATTTTGTCATCTGTGAAATGGCTTTTCCATATTGGTTTTGCTGTGTATTTCTTTACTTAAACTGTATAGAAAAGGCGATTAGTAAGAGTAGTTAAACTGAACAAATATATATCAGGAAGAAAATCAAATGAGTGAGTCTTTTAAGTTGTGATTTCCAAGTAGAATATTTTATATCCTGTAGTTGAACATTGTGAGCCTTTTAAATGCTGTAACCTGAAAAGACACTGTTTCAACAATATCCTGCTCAATGCTGTCCTGCAGTACATTTTCCCTCCATACATGCATTTGGTTCTGCAGTAATGAATACAAATATGAACTAAAGAGAGAAGATTTAAAATAAACTTAAAAAAAAACCCCACCCTTTGTTAAATATTATTTCATGTTAAGAAGATTTGTTACTGATCTGAAATAGCAATCCTACAAGAAAATGTAGCTTTCTAGTTAGAGAGAGGCAGGAGATTGAAATCTGGCAGCAAGTATACCTGGTCATATCTGTGTAAATTATTCCAGATCTGTTAATTACCACTGTGCTTTGAATACGAAGAAATGCTAAAACCAGCTGTTTGTGAAGGCTAATTGTGGGTTGGGTTGTTTGGTGTTTTTTTTGGTTAAAGCTATGGTCTTCTATGTGTTTTTGAGTCTCTGAAAGATGCTGTGTACTGTAAGTTTTTGTTTAAAGGAAATTTTATCTGTGATACCCCTCACATTCTTGTGTCGTATTATGTCAGAGTATGAGCGCTACCAAAACTAAAATAAATCTTGGAATCCAGCAACTGGCTACAGTCTGCACAGTTTATGGCTTGAGATAAAATCTCTTGGGAAGGACCTCAGTGAGGCACCAAGAATAAAATAAGTGCGAAGGACAGTGAATTAGGTGCATTATAAATGCAGCCAAAGAGCAAAGAATCCTGGTGAAGAGTGACAAGTGGATTGAAGGTTCTGAGTTAGATAAACATGGATAAAAAGAAGAGTAGAGTGTCTGTAGAAGCAGGAAATAATTTAATGAACTGTACGTTCCTGGGGAGGATACATTCAGAGCTCTGACAAAAGTGTATTTGGGAAGCCCTTATAATCTTCTAATGTAGACCTCAGGCAAAATGACAAGTTACTAACAGAGGTAAAAATCCTCTTTCTTTGGAATTTTCATTACTTGAAAAATATATTTGATTGGTGGTGGGAGAAGCAAATAATATATAACTTCTTAACAATGGAAAGAAAACATGCTAAATCTGTAATATTCTATCAGACTTTTTCAATGCCAAGCATTACTTTCTAGTTTGTTCCTTAAATGGCTGCCAAGGTACCTGCACCGCTTCCATACTTTCAAAAGCATTATTACTAGGTAAACTTATGCTGTCTGATAAAAAGAAATGTGTGAGTTAATGACAGAAGCATATTTGTGTGTCTTGGCTTTTCCAAAGCATGTTGGTCTCAAACAATTTAACCATGATGATTAGTATAAAAAAATAAAAACTAAAATCCATCCTTAATTCAGAAGCAATGTAAGATGAAAAGAAGCCTTAGAAGGGGAAGAAAGAAGAAAAAGAAAATATAAGAGGACATGTAGAAAGCCTGTTTGTAGCAGATCTTCAAAGAAATGGGATTGTTAGGAGTCTCTTAAGCATCTACATTTTCAACATTCACCAGGAGAGACAGAAGTTCTGATCCCTTTGAAATACATGCACTAATGATACAAAATATGTTAAAAAAAATAAATTCAAGTCTGTAATGTTTTCTTGATGAAGTTATTTGGTTGGAATATAAGTGGGGAGATAGCAGGACCAAAACATATAAAGTTGGGTAAAATATTTACCTAGCATTATTTGAAGTAAAATATTAAATCATAGGTTTTATCAAGGGTCTTTCTATTTTTCTCACATTATTAAGGCAGTATTTCTGTTTTTCTGATAGTATAAATCATTTTCTTGGCTAACAGTCTTACATATCTCTGAATGAATATATTGCTGCTTAGTGAAGATCATTACATTTGCATGTGACTATTTTAGTCAGATAGTTAACAGTTGTTGCATGATGACAGTGCCATTCAGAATGGCTCTTCATTTTCTGCCATTGACCTAGATGTCATGTGTACAGTGAACACAAAGACACAAAATGCTTTTATTTACCTTTCTGAAACCAAAGAAGAAAACCTCCAAGAACTTGTTTCTCACCAAGTATGAACTCCTTTTTAGTTTTTTATTTTTTAAAGTTCTTTAAAGATTGCAGTAAATAGAAATAAAAGAGATTCTCTTTATGTCCTGAGATATCTATAGTAGTCTTCAATAGCATCAAATCCTGAAAGCCTCTAGCCCATCAATGAGAGTTTCAAACCCATGTTCAAAATTAGAAGTTACTCAGAAAAACACTGTCAGCTTCAAAAGAAATGAAGCTTCCCAACATGAGCTCAGAGACAGAAAGCTTCACAGAGCTTTATACAGAAACATGTAAAGAATATGCACAGAATCATCCAGCCTCATGCTCAGGACAGTATACATCATTCAAATTTACACCCTTCCTTAGTATTTATGATATATCCAGAATATTGCAAATTTTTCACCCATCTCTAATGCTCCTCCCTTTATGGCTTTGTAACTGCATTATATTTGAGCTGTGTTCGTAGTTAATTTCTAATGTTTTTATTTTATTGTCAGTTCTTACTTAGTAATGTTTCATTTCTTCTGTGTTCATGTAATTTATATACTGTAATTTGATTGTATGACAACTCTAAGTTTCATTCTTTGACCAGAATCCTCCAGTGAGTCACACATTATTAAGTAGACATATATATTTAAACCAAAGGCAACTGAACACATCTTTGGCGAATATATTCCTCAGTTTAAACTGTCCTGTCTCATCTATTGATATTTTCCCTACAGCTAACATATATTGCTTATCAGTCTATGGTGTGTGTAGGAAATCCCATTTCACACATCGCTTCTCACAATATTTCATAATCACACAGTCAAAAGATTTTGCATAATTGGCGAAACAAGGAAGTATTAAGTTAAACCATCTTTCATAGTGTTACTTAAATTGATGGTCAGGCTCTTTGCTCCTTTACCTTTTCTGACACCAGCTGCTCCATTTTGACTTACTTTGTACTGTTTCAAATTTAGTGCTGTTAGTAATACTAATTTTATTTGAATTCTGTATAAAGCAGATACTTTGATAGGCATAACTATTGAAAATAAGATACTGGGGAGCTAGTTAAAAACATAGATACACATTTCTCATATTCAGCTCAATCTTGGGAGTCCTGTCTCTCTTCTTTGGCTTATTTAATTCTGTGCTCTTTCCACGCAGATTCCCAGTTTCATTGTTATGTCATTAACACAGAATATTTCTTTCTTTCTTTCTTTTTTTTTTTTCTTTTCCCGAAGTTTCAGTTATCACTGTGTGTCATTTAAAGTGTGGAGGTTCTCAGTTAAAAATACCATACATCTACTTCTGCTACATAACGCATTTGAGAAGCTGAGAGAAGCCTCTCTCCTTCACATTTTTGCTTTAATTCCCAGAGTAAAATGATTTTTTTATGCTTGATATAGGTTCTTCTTTTCATGTACAGCTTTTGGACAAGCAGAGTTTGATTACTGGGCTTGTTGTATATTTTTATTTGCATTTCATTCTGCATGACTCTTTAGCAGGTGCTGATTTGTCCCATCATTTCAAATACAGATTCTCTAAATTGTCTAATTCTCTGGTTTTGACCTTTTGTCTTTCTTCTATTTGAATGTTTGGAATAACTGTTGCCTCTTCTGCTTGGAAACATATTAGATTGCATTTTCAGTACTTTTTTTTTAAATTAAGAAGTATTTTTTCAGTACTTCTTTTGAAAAGCAGATCTCATGTGCACGGCTACTAGCCATTTTTGGTAATTTTTAAGACCTGGAATTTGAGAATTCATTTTAGGTGTGTGTAAAATTATAGCTTTGTTTTTAATTAGTGAACACTGACTGTTTTCTCTACCCCTCTTATGTGCACCTGTGTTTTTTTTCTTGATTACCATTTCTTAACAGTTTCATGTTTTTCCTACTTTGTCTTCAAGACTGCAGCAGTGCCTCTCTTGTAATGTTGCCCAGCCTGTCACCAAATATTTTGCTTTCCTATTTGATGTGTGGTCATTTTTGGTGACTGGGGTAATGATCATATGGGCTTTGTGGAGGAATGAAAAGTCTTCCTGTGGATGATAATGGTGAGAAAAGGAGCAGAAATTGACCAAGGTTGGAACTGGTGACCAAAATTCCTTTTCAACTTTCAATATTCACTGAACATACGGAAAGTTAATTTTGAATAAAATTAAGCCAAGTGATATTGATTGATATGTTAGCCTACGTTGGATGATTTCAGTGTTTTCACAGCACCGCCAATGTAAAATGTGAGCTCTTTCAAATAGAGTGCTTTCAGATAGCATATATAATGAAATTTTAATAGGATTAATTAGAAAAGCACCTTCCCACAGAGGTGTCTGATGCCTGGGGCTACCCTGCTTCCTTGCTGTGGCAGTGGGAAGTCTGTGACCACCATTCCCAGTACCCCTGCCCATGGGGAGCTGCCAGCCTACACTGTGCCCTGACTTCTTTTTTGCTTTTGGAAATTGAATCTTAGAGTGTGTTTTATATAAAACAAGAATTATGGTAGTTTATTTAGTTTGACAAAAGCTTACATTTTAACCATGTAAAGTAAATTGGGAAACCGTAAAAAATAATGAGACAAAGTGTGAGTTTGAAGCCAATGAGTATACATTAATAAACCTGAAATAAGTACTCACTCTACAGAGGAAAAATTTTAGATGTGATTCAGAGGCCTTCTGTTTTAGATAGTCCTCTGCTTAAAGAAAAGAAAAAGCTTTATCAATCATTTCTGTAAGTGAGCCTGTAAATTGGTGTGTAAATGAAGTGTTGTATCTTGTTCTCTCGTTTTCTTTTATACCCTGAACCAATCCTCTGCAAGGCAGATTCATTTGTTGTTTAGTTGAAATGGAATGACTGCAATTCCACAAACAAATTGGGCCTCAGTTAAGTGCACTTTGTCATAAATAATCTCTGTGGAGATTGGATTTCTCTCCTTGGTGATATACTTCAGCTGTGTGTTAAACTCACAGCTTCTTGAATTCACCAAGTTATTGCTCAGCTGAGTGATCACTGAGCAGTATGCACCTGTCCTTGTTCTCCTGTGTTGTAGCCACCTCTATTTCCCTAAAGTATATTCAGCAAAGTTTATGATAAAAGAAACTACTAGTCCATTTTCTAGGATTTTTTTTTTTCATCTTTTGTCTCAGTTTTTTCTTCTTCAGCTCTAAGATGCACAGCTCTTTTGGCACACATTTCTTCATGATCTGGAAAGAAAAGCCATTTCATAAATTGGTTATAGGGCATTTTCTGTGTTCAGGTCATCTAATACTCACATTTCACATTCAGTAGTAGGCCACTTTGAAATTTAACAACATCTCTGTATCAGCAGCAGGAAATGTCTTTTACATTTTCATTTATAAATTTTACAGTTCTTTCTTTTGCTTATAGAAGTTTGCTCTCCATTTCAGTATATACTTTTTCTTTTCTTTCTGAAAAGCAAACTGAAACTCCTTAGATCTGTGGCTGATGGCTGGGGTGCCGGCAGTGTGATAATGTAATCTCTGCCTTTTCCTAAGCTGCCTTCTGCAGGTTGTGTAAGGGGTTGAGCAACATCTGCAAAAGTGTGATAGTTCTGATCTAGCCATTTCTGCACACAGCCGGTCATGCTGAGCAGTCTGAATAATACTTTGTTTAGATGGGATTACATAACTATCCCAATGATAAAAATTGAACTACATGATTCCAACAATGCAGCAAGCTTTAAATCTTTACTTATAAATAGGGGGTTGTGCATGTTTCATAATAGCATGTTCATATATTAAATGTCTTTGCATTTGATCTATTTATCGTCTGAAAAAAACCCATGCCAATGTATAGAAGGAGGGTGAAGGATACTATATTGTCTAATTCTTATATAAAATTCTAAAATAACAGAATAACAGAGACATTTATTGATGAATGAGCTAATGTTTCATGCATAGAATGTATATGAGGCTCATTTAGAAAACTAGTCAGACAGTTTCTCTCTCAAATTTGATCAGGTGCGTGATGTGCTGTTGAAGAGATACAAGTGTGGGCTTTTAATTGACAATATCAAGTCTCTTCATTGCAGAATAGCATGTAGGAAAAAAATAACCAAGGAAGCCATTAATATAAATCCAGTTGATAGGCTGAGGATAAGTACCAGATGTAACAGGCAGAGTAGCAGCTGGACAGATGAAATGGTACTTTTCCCACATTATCCAGTGATCACAGACATTACATATTGGCTGCACCTAATTTATAATAGAGTATTTCAGTAGTTCAGAAGTAGTGAAATTCTGTCATTCATCTTATGTGACTGTGTGAACATGGGTGTGGGAGTGGACAAATACCCTATCACTGCAAACACTATGAATGTATTGTAAATGAGCTAAAAAAATGCAGTATATAAAATATTTTTTCTTTCTTCTGCCATGTTGCACTTTGTATAGTTCAGGTTGTATTTCTGATATAAACCGCCTCACCAGCAGTGTCAGGTTGCACATGGGTGTAAGTAGAGTTGAATGTAAGTGCATATGCATGTCAGAATGAATCAGCTGTCTGCTTTGTATGTAGGCTGAAGGTAGTTATTAACAAAAGAGAAACTTGAAGGCAAAGAAGAGGTGGCCTTTGAATGAAGGAGCTTAACAAAAGGGATTTGAGGAATATGGCCAGGAATTCTCGATGGGCAGGAACTGGGCTCAGCAGAGCGGGTTAAACATGGTGTTTTCAGCAGTTTCAGGACAGTGTTATAAATTTAAATTTTGAAATGGCAGCAGAGAAGGACTCGACAGACAGAGTCGAAAGCATGTGGTTGGACAACAGTGTTGTTGCACAAAAATTGCCAGTGAAGCTGAAAGGATTGGTAAGAGAATAACTCAGGGCCAGAACAAGACCCTATTAATAGAAGCGCTGAGTCGTTGAATGGCAGTGCTTGCTGAAATGTGTGTGGAAATAAAATACTGGATACCAGAGAAAGATTTTGGATAACTGATGAGGGTAAAGAGAAGAAAGAACAACAAAGAAAATATAGCACATAGTCTTGAAAGATTTAAGAGAATAATAGTCATGATAGTGATGGAAAAAGAGGCAGAAAGAGTTTGAAAGTGAAGATGGGAGAATCATCAGTTCAAAGTGACAGGGGCATGGCTAAAAAAGATATTAAGCGAGTGTAGGGGATAAGTTGGTGCAACAGGTGGCTTTTTGAGTCATCAGTAGATAGCTTTATAAGCTGTGTGACTGGAGAAAAGTGTTCAGTCACTGCAAAGTGAGAAGAATGGGGGTTTAGGACCAAGCTCTGCTTTATCAGAAGAAAAATATTTTATGTAGGAGAGTACCAATAACTTTTCTGTATTTATGCCTCCCTTACTAAAGCTTGTGTCTTCTAGTGTGAAGCATGAGAGGAAACAGGTGGGATTTCTTTTATCTAACTGAGGTTTGCACACAGTCCTATTTCTTCAGTGGCACTGTAAGAAATGTTGTAAATAAAGTTTCTTTCTTCCAAATTAAAGAAAGAATGCCTTTTAAAACTGGTCTTATTACCTGTTTGAATTGATCCAGAGCTCTACAAAATATAAAATGATTGAATTATTCCTCCCTGAAAAGTGGACTTAAAGTAATGATGGATTCCAGACAGGGTGCTTTAATGTAATTGGCAAGCAGCCATTATTATGCTCACAGCATGATGATAAATTTAAATGGGAAATATTGTATCCAAGGTAAAGGATTTCAGAGGAATTGTGTAGTGGATTTTTCATGGGCTAACAAAATGCTCCACAGTACATATTTTTTAATTAGGTAAATACATTCCAAAGAGAAAAATCTTTCTATTATTGTGAAAAAAGAAGCTGGCTGGTTTTAAAAAATACCACTGATTTTTTTAAAAGGAATTGCTGTGTTATTCATGTGGTACAAAAAAGGTTTTTTTTCCTGTTTCAGTTATACATGGCAGACATTATTTTAAGTTTATTAGTATTACTACCTTGCAAAATTGTTATATGTGGTTCTGACTAGCCATTCTGTTCATTTATAAGAAACCAGAAATTTGTTCTGTGCATTATATACTGCTGTTTTCTCTACACAGCCTATGATTCCTATGGTGCTCACTGAAGGTAGCAACAATTACTTTGTGCTGAATATCGAAGATACTAAATATCCATGATATTTAGTTATCAGACTTCTTAGGTGCATAATATTTAAATGTATTTTAATATACAGTAAAGGTCTTTGGCTTTTCTGTGTGGTATGATGAGATGGGCAAAATGCTCTGCAGGATTAGGGCTTGAGGTCAGCAAGTTCTGAGTGCTGGTTTTCCTTTTTGCTTCAATTTCTTCACCTGTACAATATGGATAGCGAACAGATGACTAAGAGCACCTTACTTTTCATAGGCTTTTAAGTCAATTGATGTGAAAAGCTTACTGTCTTTTCTTAGATAGGCTCATGTTGTTATATTTTATCCAGATTTCACGAGGTTAAAAAAGGACAGTAGTGTGCTCATTTCTCTTACTGTTATATGGGGCTTTGGTGTAGTTGCTGCTCTCTGTTATCATATGTCTCTCCTTTGGAAAGTACCTGGAAACAGATAACTTATTTTCACAAAAAAATAAGAATTGGAATCACTTCTTTCAGTTTCACTTATTTAATAAGTGAGAAGTTTGCCTTATGAGTCAAACCATAAGATATGTTATGTGATTTATTCACTGCAAAACTCTGAAAATTCTTTTATTGGCACTTCTCATGGTAGGGGGTTTGGAACTAGATGATCTTAAGGTCCTTTCCAACCCAAAACGTTCTATGATTCTGTGATTCTCATACCATCACTGTGAGAATGTGATATTTTTCCCTCAAATTGCCTGGGTGTCTTGCAAGTATTTCCTGAAAGTTCTCAACCCGCTTGAGCAGAACAAGTATCTTCAGCAATTATGCTTTACTTGTTCTAACAACGTTTCTTCCTCCATAGTAGACCAGGGTTACTCTGCCTGCATTTGTTTACGTCTGTCACATGAAACTAATACAGTGTAAATGTTGCTCTGTTAAGGACCAGGCTGTTCTGATCTAATGTCATTATTTTCCTGTACTGGTGTGATATTCGCTCTTTAGAATTGTATTTTCCTTGTACCATGGAGTATAACTTGCATGTTGGATGGTCACCCTAACTTTCTGCTGTATAGTTCTCTGGCCATTTTAGATAGGGTAAGTTAGATTTGTCTGAGATGGAGTCAGTTTTCTCCATAGCAGCCCTCATAGTGCTGTGTTTTGTATTGTGGCTGGAAAGCTGTTGATAACGCCAGCAGTGTTTTGGCTACTGCTGGCCAGTGCTCAACTCATCAGGGCTGTCTCTCCAACACTGGCCCCTCACCAATAGATCTTGGGAGGGGGGACACAGGCAGGACAAGTGACCAAACTGATCAAAGGGATGTTGTATGTCTCCCATATCATATGTCTTCTGCTCAGCAATAAAAAGCTAAGAGAAAGGAGGAGGAAGTGGGGGGGCATTCATTATTTACAACATTTGCCTCTGGAACAACCAATATGTGTACTGAAGCCCTGCTCCTGGGAAGCGGTTTAAGTGGCTGGACATTGCCTGCTATGGGAAGTAGAGAATATTCGTTCTGTGCACAACCTTTGCTGCAGTACCTTTATCTTGACTGATTGGGGTTTTTTTCATCTTGTTTTCTCCTGCCAGTGCTGCTGAGGAAGGGAGTGGCAGAGTGGCTTGGTAGGCAACTCATGTCCAGTCAGGGTAGACCAACCATAGTCCTTTTTGTTGCCCAACATGGGGCATAAGGAATTTGTTACAAGTATAGTCATTGGGATGGTAATGGGCAGGACATGGACTAAACAATGTTAGAGAGTGAAATGAGCATGGGGAATTTCAGTTGTTGTAACTGTGGTGAAGGGATGAAGGGTGGATGATGTGTAAATTGTCCACTTTTCTTTGGGGTTCTGATGACATTTTGATTTTGGTGTGAGAAAATCTTTTTTTGTTAATGTGAGTGGAATTTGTGAAGATTGTGTGATGAATGTGAATTTTAATTATGAATGTGAATGATAATTCTTAAATATACAGTTTACAGAGGTGAGGAGTGGAATGTATTGGGTTTGCATGTCAAGGTTTTGGTAGTGGAGGTGTTTTCTGTGATAAGTTGCTAGAAGTTTCTCCTGTGTCTGATAGAGCCGATGCCAGCTGGCTCCAAGATAGACCCACTACAGGCTGAGAATGAGCTCATCAGTGACAGTGGCAGCACCTCTGGGGTAACACAGTTAAGAAAAGGAAAAAACTGCAGTGGAACAGCAGCTAAAGAGAGGAGTGAGAACATGTAAGAGAAACAAATGTGCAGACACTGTTGGTGCAGCCCATGGTGAGGCAGCTGTGCCCCTGCAGCACGTGGAGGTCCGTGGTGGAGCAGATCTCCACCTGCAGCACATGGAGGACCCCACGCTGGAGCAGGTGAATGCCCAAAGGAAGCTCTGACCCCGTGGGAAGCCTGTGCTGGATCAGGCTTCTAGCAGGAGAAGAATCTTCTGTGGCCCCATGGAGAGAGGAGCGCGCGCTGGAGCAGTTTTGATGCAGGACTGGGGACCCCATGGGGGACCCACGCTGGAGCAGTCTGTTCCTGAAGGGCTGCACCCATGGAAGGGACACACGCTGGAGCAGTTCATGAAGAACTGCAGCCCGTGGGAAGGAGTCACATTGGAGAAGTCCATGGAGGTCTGCTGTGAGAGGGACCCCATGCTGGAGCAGGGGAAGAGTGTGAGGAGTCATTCCCTGAGGAGAAAGGAGCAGCAGAGACAATGTGTGGTGAACTGACCACAAGCCCTGTTCCTTGTCCCCCTGTGCTGCTTAGGGAAGGAGGCAGAGAAAACTGGTAGTCAAGTTAAGCCCAGGAATAAGGGAGGGGTGAGGGGAAAGTATTCTTAAGATTTAGGGTTTTTTTATTTCTCATTATCCTACCCTGATTTGATTGGTAATAATTAAACTAATTTCCCCAAGTCGAATCTGTTTTGCCCGTGATGGTAATGGGTGAGTGATCTCTCCATGTTCTTATTTCAACCCATGAGCTTTTTGTTATATCTTCTCTGTTCAGCTGAGGAGGGGAGTGATAGAGCAGCTTTGGTGGGTACCTGTTATCCAGCCAGGGTCAACCCACCACACCATATTTTCATAATCCTCTCTGCTTTTCCCATAGTTTTAATTTTTTTTTTTATGTTCTCCCAGGCTCTGATAGGGTGTTGAAATAAAAAGTAACTCCATAGATGAAAGCTTCCTATTGTGATTTTTTTTAATGCAGATTCACTATTCTAATAATGTTATTAGAGTATGAAGGGTAGGGACCTGTGATTATTTAAGCAATAATGTTATTGTAATGGCTGGATTTTTCTTTTCAATGCAGCTGAGTTAAGAAATGTGGAAATAGGAGCAATAATTTTGTTGATATCTCATGCTGGATATGTGTTAGTGAATAGTCTTACATTGACTTTAATAGTATTCCCATATTTATTTATTGGCATAAATGCATTCTTGAACTATAACATAGTGTATTACATTATATTTTAGGCATATTTATGTTGTATAAACAATGTTCTTTATGTAGTGATATGCATTCTGTGTTTTAGTAGAAATTTGAACTCAGGGTTTTGAAATTGCTTACTATTCACAGTGGGGCCACAATTACAGAAACCTCATCATCCATCTAATTTCCTAAACCCAGTCAGTCTTGGACATTTTCTACTGAGAAATTACCATTATGAAGCCTTCTCACTGCCCCAGTAACCAATGCTCTCACTACACTGACTTACTCATCAGCTGAATGCCATCATCCACACTGAAAGTGCTTCAGCTGTTTGGCCTTTTGGAGGCTACCATGGTGCTTAACACAGACCTGTCACAGCAGCTTGAAGATTGCACCCATAATATATTTATGTTAGGAGCCTCTCTGTTCCGCTTTCTTGCTGAGGCTCCACATATGGCTCCTCATCCCTGAGTTAGTGCTTATTTCTGCCCTCCATGGAGGACATGTTCGGCTGACCTTTTTTCATATAGAGCTCTTACAGCTGATCATGTGTGGCTTCTATTTCTAACAGAAAGTATTACATCATATGAACATCATGCATGCACAATTAGTGGAATTCATGACTTTTAATAACATTATTAAAGTTGTTATTAAACAGAAAACAACAGAAGAAAATATATTTTATGCTTGGGCCAGTAGTCACATGGAATTTTGAATTTACTTCTATTATTTTTATAAACTTTAGGATTTAAACTGAAATAAGAGAAAGATATCACATACTGAACAGCTATTGCAGAAGCAATATGTACCCAGATGCAAAGATAATTAAATGTCTACATCTTGAAGAACTTTTTCTCTTTATGAAGTATTATTTTGAGAGAATATAGCTTTATCTAGAAATACCTTTAAGAGTTCCAATTCCAGATTTTTTTTTGAGTTTTCGTAGATATTTTTCCTTTTTAATGTTTCCTTTTTGCCTGTTACGAAATATGAGTCTAGAGTATACATTTCAATATAGAAAAAACCCAAGAAACTTCTTTCTTGTCCGTGTTATCACTTTTAGTTTTGAAGAACAGGAGTGAACTCCTTTCTAGGCTTTACTAGTAGGTTGAGTCTTTTCTGGTGAGTGGGTGCTATTAGTATTTTTAACAGCCTCAACAGTTACTAGAGAAGATGTTTTAATTCCATAGAACAGTGATTGCTTGTTAGACTCCTACAGTTACTATGAAACAAGCTGTAAAACCGTCTGGATTACTTGTAAAAAATTGCAAGTGCACAGGCAGGGCTTAACATTTCTTTGCCTTCAATCTTTCTGGTTTTGATAGAATTAACAGTCTGATTTTTAATGTCTAAATTATGCCAATGAAGCCCATCATAGTAGTGTAGTACAAGGCAACATCTTACTGGGAACATTCTCCAGCATTTCAGTTTCTAAAAAAATAATTTTTGCTTTATGAAGTATAAATTTTGCTTTATGAAGTATATGTCTTTGGTCTTGCCATGCTACTGGTCAGTGTGTGAGGATATGCTTCTGCAAGTTTGCCATCTTGTGCTGTAACTTTATTGTCTTCAAGGCAATACCATTTGGCCATTGTGTTCACTTTTAAAGCTCTTCCTGTTCTCCCTGAGCACCCACGTAAGGGTCAAATCCATTTGGCTTGATAATACATGTAATTATATTGCCTAAAGACAGAAGCAAATGTGCTTCAATGGCTACATAGGAAGCCTGGGATACATATGCAAGTCAAGCATATAAAGTAGTTGGTGTGAATAATCCCCAAGTAACTTGAAATACTTGGTTTCCAAAGGTCAGACCTTTAATATTACACCTTCAATTAAAGTAGTTCAGGTACATACCGGTGGGTTGAAGCAGCTGGTAACACAACATGCTATTGTTTTCAAAGATAAGGCATAGCAGTTCATGGCTCTTTAAGTACTGAGTGAATCTACTGCTCCTTCATGGGTATTTTCTATTGCAGTGCACACTGGGAAAAGTGTAGTCTATGTACCTGAAGAGACAAAGGAGATGTATTTCTCAGATTTCCAAGATTCTGCTGGAAATCCGTTGCTGCTGATGTTTATCTCTCTCGAGGAGGTCCCAAATGATCCATCAGGGCAATCCCTCAGAAGTGTCAGTGGTGGTTGTCATTGTTAACCTGTGTAGTGCTGGTGGTGCAAATAGCCCACAGCTTGTAGATAATCTCAGTGGGGCAAAGAAGGAAGACCTCCACTTGAGGAGGTGTTTCTGGAAGCACATGCAGCCTTGGAAAAAAAAGCTGTCAATAAGTTTTGACTACCTTGATTAATAGCAGGGAGTGGGGTAATTGGATGATTCATATGGATTTAATGAAAAGGGAAAAAAATCACTGAAGTACAATGTCAGGTTTGTATAAAAGCGGTAACACTGAAAATTCTTAAAGGAGGAGAAATGATAAAAACATAAAAAAAATCCAAAACGCCAAGATGTTTGTGTGTAGCAGAAGTGAAGTTATTGAATTAAATATTTGTCCTCATTCATGGCTTGCAATGTGTATTATTGGAATTCTAACTGAGTAAAGATACGGTGTTTTTAAAATTGCTGTGAGGCGTTGAAGAAAAACATTTCTAATTTGTTTTTCAAAGGGGAGTTACTTTTCAAGTTCTGATATATGTGCATGTGTTGATGAAGGGATCACTGCTCAATTGTTTCTCTGCATTCAGGAAATGCTGTAAAGCATATAAGTCTTACAGGCACAGCTTCAATAGATCTGCATTTCTCTCAGGAGCAGTACATTTATTTTCACAAAATATTTCATGAAATTGGACAGGTAATGTGGATTGAATGTAAATGGATGTGCATATAAGCTTTTCTGTCTCTGATAGGTAATTAAAGCGTAAGACAGAATACCGGATATAAAAATTTATTCTTAAAATAGAGAAGTGACAGAACATTGACAAATGTTTGCTTTTGGACATCTATTTCATTAAGAGATAAAACTATGGAGACCAAAACTTTAGGAATACTTGGTTTGCTTACATCTCTTAATTAAGTATCACCTGAATATAGTTAAAAGTTAAAAAAAACCCAAACAAACAGCTGTAAATGCTGGTATATGGTTTTGATCATTAGTTTGGTTTTACTAAACTGTTAGAATTAAATTCTATGAATTATTTATATTTTTTTTTTCAGAGCAATAATGCCTAGAACCTGGGCTCTAGAAAAAAAATGCATCTTATTATTGATTTTATTTTGTTATTCTATTTGAAAATCCAAAGATAGAATGTGTCAATAACACATCCTGTTGCATCCAAACTACTTCTTTTAAGATACTGTCAAACTAAAGCAAGAGAAGACTTGTACTTTCAGGGAATAGATCCAGATCAGTTTTTCTGATGCTGTAGTAAATTGGTGAGGAAATGTTTTCATTGATCTAATAATTTAAAATGCTTCGCACTTTTGTCCATCTTATTGCTCTAACTCAATATAGAAATTATATAATTAACATGCAAGAATCACATTTAATAAGTCTCTCTTGCAGTTTTGGCCTGCTTTTCTTGCTTCTCAGATGAAATTCCTGTGCACCTGTTTATCAATGTTATAAAGACTTGATATAAATAACAATGAAAAAAGACTGGTTTCTCTTAAGTAAAGCAGATATTTTCCTCTAAAAATAAAAAACTAGAAAACTGCATTACTTGATGGACTCCATATGTTCTTTCAGATTTCTTATTTAAGTGGTTGGATAGCATAGGTTTAAATTAAGCATTATAAAGTCAAATGATCTGTCTTCCAAGCAGTTTTTTTTTTCTGGTAGACCTATTTTAGCTTGAGTTGTACTTTGCTTACTGTGAAGCATTCACCTTCCTTTATTTAGAATATATGTAATGCATAAAATTGTATTAGGCAGAAAATGCATTTATAGTAAAGATTTTTTTTTCAATATCAGCTGTATTGCAAGCTGTCCACAAATCACAGTTCTGTCTCTTTTATTTATAGAGCTGTTACATGTCAGCTAATAAAACTAGGATTATTTTTCTGTCCTCAGCATTAAATTTCAGGAGGAGAGCAGATGAGACATAAACAGACATTATTTTTTGCTTATGGGCTTCCAAACCTGATAGTACTGAGATTTGCAGAATGTATCTTTTGGACCAGTCTTTTCCTGGGGAGGGCCTTCTAATAGAAGTAAGAAAAAATCGTTAACTAGTTTTGATTACCAGCATGTTGGTGTTGTGAGTTGTATCTGGTACCCTATATAGTATTTAAAACACGCTGTTAGCATTGAGAAAGAAGAGTGGTAGCTATAGAAAAAGCAAATGAGGCAGTTTGGTTGCAAAAGAATGTGGATTTCAGAAGTCTCAATTCCGTTAAAATTCTGGGAATGGGGAAGGAGTACTTATTAGTACTTCCTGGAAAATAAATAAGAAATAAGTACAAGTATTTTCTGGGCAAAATTCAAATCTAATATAATGAAGGTGGTCTGAGAATGAGAAAATATACATCCTAATTTATCTGTTATTTTGGAATATTTGCCTTGCTTTACTGACCACTTAGGAAAAAAGTATTTATTTTAGCCAAAGATAATTCTTACATTTATATGACATTTTAATAAAAAACAGTGATAGTGGATCTATTGATCAATCTTAAAACATAGTACTTAAATGATTCTAACATTTACTGGTATCAGTTCCAGGAGTTTTTAAAATGTATGAAAGAAGTACAAAGATCAAGAGCATTATATTTAATATAGAAAAATGATCATGCTATGTCAAATTATAGGTTCATAAAGATATTATTGGACATAGTCTTTAAAAATGTAAACTGACTATTAAAATACTTATTTGTGTTATTAATTTGAAACGCGTACCAGCTGCATGTAAATCTGTGGTAATCCTTGTTACATACCTAAACCATTAAGCCTTCACCAAGTTAAATAAGACTAGGTTAAACTCACCCTTTTAGAGTATGTATACATGAAGGTCACATGAAGGTCTGATTGCCACACTGATGAATAAATTTCTTTCACCTTTTCCTGAATCTGCTGAAAGTGGCCTATGCTTTGTTATTGGCCAGCATCCCCAACTTGTACCGAGTCCTCAGCAGGCTTGCTGCTAATGTGTGTGCCATTGCATTTTCAGTGTTGATACTCACACTAGCTAGGTTGTGCTTTCCTGTGCTGCAGTCCAACATTCTTTTTGCTGAGGAGTTACATCAGTAATTCTCAAAAATCACTAAGAGGCTTTTTCAGAAGTAGTTCTGCTGAAAGACTGGTATATTAAATAGAGGCAGATGTATATATGAAAATCTTAAAGGCTACTCATTAACAGTTGAGTGGCTCAGTCATTTGAAAAGTGGCATTATTCCAGGCTTATGGGGAATAAGCAGGTGTAGACAGTGTAAATTACATAAATCAAACAGAAACACAAAGCCTTTTTTTAAAAAAAATTAATTTAAATTTACAAGTTGGTTTATTTCTTTAAGCTTTAGAAAGTGTTGAGAGAAAAACAGACTTAAAATGACAGCATTCAGCATTCTGACATTTTCTGTTCATGCATGTTCTTAAGCGCATAACACTCATTTTATTTTCTTGTAGAGTATATAAACTGAGGCATAGCCCCCAGTAGTAAGGTAATGAATGTTTAAAGCATTTATGCATAAAGCTGCCTCAAAGGATGATTAGATGATTATAATGGTACTTACTTTAAGATAGCTAATTAAAAAAAATCTATTGCTCCCAAGCTTAGTTATTTGAGTAATGATAACGTATTAGTAACCTTCAAGTTTGTTAGACAGCTACAATAAAAAAAATAACCCAATAACAAAAAACCAAAACCCCTGAACTATAATACAAAACAGCAAACAAAAAACCACGAAAAGGTAAGTATGAAATTCAGGATTTCCTCATGAAGTCCAAGAGGCTGAAGCTTTACTAAATTTCATTTTAATAATTTTCTTTTTTACATACATTTTTGCTACTAAGCAGTTAGTGAGTGCTTTATAAATAGCTCTCTGCTCTCGTGTCATACGTGAACTCCAGAATGTTCTGATGTGTTGTATGGAAGTTGCACATGCGACTGCTCACCGTTATTTTGGAGGTGGCATGTATCGATGCATCTGTTCCTATTGCTAGCTCCTGTTACAACTTGTGTAGTTGTGGATGCTGCTCTAATTTAAGTCTTTAACTTGCCAGTCTATTGCCACCTCAAGTGTTGCAAAAATAGCGGGATGCATGCACTTGTTACAAATTGCTGTTTCTTTGTCTCATGTCCCAGTTTGTTATAAGAAAATGGAAAAAACTTTTTTATTAGTTTTTTAGAGCTAAAGTTTAAGCTGTTTATAAAAATTTCTTCAGCTTATTATAAGCACTTTACTGACATCATGTCACTAAGATACACTGAAAAGAGCAAGGGGAAATATAAGTGTTCATGGGTTTTATACCAGGGTACCATACCTGACAGCTTTGACAACTTTGCCTTCCCTAAATTAATTAGGAGAAATTCAGATTTCCAATAGACAATTGTTTACTAGGATATGTCTGGTTATGCCAAAATTTCGCTACTTATCGAATTTTTCTCACAGTTGAAAAAACAGATTGTGCAAATATATTGTTCTTTTCCTGTTTACTCTTGTAACAAAGTTAGAGAACAAAACACATTTTGTGATATTAGAGCACGTCTTTCTGTCTATTCCAAAACAAAACAAAACAAAAATTAGTGCTTCAGGAGCAATATTTTTAAATTTCTGATCTTAATTATTTAAATCATGGTGAAAGAAAAAAAGAATAGGACATAAATTTATTTTTTTCTTTCCCTTGAAATCAGTATTAGTCTCCTGTTCACTTTATACAAAAACGTTGATGTTCCATCTTTCCATTTTGGGATCTAAGAAGCTGATGGTAAAACTCTTTACTGATGTCAGTAACGGCCAGGATATTAAAATGGGGAAAATACATTAGAATGCTTTTTTCCCAAGAAAATCTGAAGAGAAAGAGAAGCAGTGAAATCCAGTGTAGAACAATATATATTGCTTAACTCAATATGATCACTGATAACCATTTTGTAAAGCTTATATTCTTGTATGCTCAAAAATGTTAGCTGTATCAGCCTAGAAAAGTGATTAAATCTTTTTCCTTTTTCCTATGATCTTCAGAATATTATTGTATATATTAGTGAAAAGAACTCCATAGCTTTATTAAAACCTCCATATCTGCATTTATATTTATAATGTTAGAAATGTAACATTGAAACCTGCAAGTTGTGAAGGATAAAAAGTCGTGTTTAAATTGGGAAGCTAAATTACTCCTTCCAAGAGCCAATAAAACGTAAAAGTATTCATTATAAAAGTAATAAAAACTTATGAGTCCCATTTTATTAAAGCTACTATCCAGTTTCCTGATGGAGCTGGATTACTTAGAGGATAAACCAGTGACATTTTATGCCTTGCAGTGGGGTTTATATTTAAGGTGAGGTCTCCTGAAATTAATATAGTCATTAATATGACTAGCTGAACTAATCCATTGAATATTTTAACCCTTGGAGTATCCACAAACCTTGGCTGAGTATTAATGAAGGTATAGTAACAGACAAAGAAAGAAATAAAAGAGAGCATAGTGATGAGGAGAAGACTGCTTTAGATGTAACAGATAATGTGTACAAACTGCCCTATACTGGTATGAAAGGAAGAAGAGCAAGGTCCAGACAAACTTTTTTCCCATGGTTTTGAAAGAGAGAAAACCACAAAAAATTAAGAACAAAAATATATCAGCCAACATACATTAGACATCTATTGCTGTGTTGGGTTTGCTTAGCAAGGTTTTAGTAGCATGGGGGCTACAGGGGAGGGTTCAGTGTGAAACACCTAGAAGCCTCTCCTGTGTCCAATGCAGTCAACACCACCCAGCTCCAAGAAGGACTTGCTGCTGGCCAAGGCTGAACCCCTCAGCAATGATGGCAGCGCCTCTCAGATAACATAGTTAAGAAGGGGAAATAAGCGCTAAGCAGTGGCAACGTCAGCTGGGGAGAGAATCTGTGAGAGAAACAGGCCTGCAGACACTCAGGTCAGTGCAGAAGGAGAGGAGGAGGTGCTCCAGGCTCTGGAGCAGAGATTGCCCATGGTGCACCCCAAAGTGAGACAGATGTGCCCCTGCAGCAGCACATGGAGGTCCATGGTGGAGCAGATCTCCACCTGCAGCCCATGGAGGACCCCACACCGGAGCAGGAGGGGTGTGCAAAGGTGGTTGTTACCCCAACGGAAGCCCGCACTGGATCAGGCTCCTGTCAGGAGCTGTGGCCCTGTGGAGAGAGGAGCCTGCACTGGAGCAGTCTGTTCCTGAAGGGCTTCACCCATGGAAGGGACCCACACTGGAGCAGTCTGTTCCTGAAGGGCTGCACCCATGGAAGGGACCCACACTGGAGCAGTCTGTTCCTGAAGGGCTGCACCCATGGAAGGGACACACGCTGGAGCATTTAATTAAGAACTGCAGCCCATGGGAAGGAGTCACGGAGAAGTTCATGGAGGACTGTCTGCTGTGGGAGGGACCCCATGCTGGAGCAGGGGAAGAGTGTGAGGAGGAAGGAGAGGCAGAGAAAACGTGTGTGGAACTGACCACAACTCCCATTCCCCATCCCCCTGCACTGCATGTGGGAAGGAGGTAGAGAAAGTTAAGCCCAGGAAGAAGGAAGGGGTGAGGAAAGGTATTCTTAAGATTTGCTTTTTTATTTCTCATTATCCTACTCGTATTTTGATTGGTAATTAAACTAATTTCTCCAAGTTAAGTCTATTTTGCCCATGTTGGTAATTACTGATTGATCTCTCCATGTCCTTATCTCGACCCATGAGTCATTCATTATATTTTCCCTCCACTGTCTAACTGAGGGGGGGAGTGACAGAGCAGCTTTGCTGGGAACCTGGTGTCCAGCCAAGGTCAACCAACCACAGCTGCTTAAATAGTCAGACTTTAAGGCTTTCAAGTAATGTCATTAAAAGCTGCACATTAAAAAATGTTTGTGGACATAAAATGACCCCCCCCCTCCAAAAAAAAAAAAAAAAGATACTAAGGAGAATTGCAGATATTTTTGATCTGCTTATTTACCACATGTCATGAAAAGCAGGAAGGATCTGTTTTTCCTGTGAGTAGACCTTTATCACCAGTTGTGGTGCATCAAGACTTTATTCTTTGGTTTTGGTATTTATGAATGTAAAGCTTACAAAAACCACGTTCTTTTAAAGACTTTTGCTATCTATAACGAGCAATATAGGAAAACAAATCTAAAGAAAACTGGGTGTGACAAATGTGCAGCAATTACCCAGAAACTGGGAGCTTGGACTATTAATTAGTCTATATTGAATTTCTTTGTTGTTCATTATGAAACTTAGCAGATAACTGGGTATGTTCTGCATGCTGTTTTGGAATAAAATTGCTTTTCTTTCAATTTAACATGATGTAAACAAGCAAACATAAAACTCAGAACTATCATTTAAAACCAATTAAATAATGGATTGAGTAATGTAAAGATTAATTTTCATTTGACCAAAGGTTAGGAAAATTTGATCCAAAATCTGGTAAATTGTTGAGTCTATTATAATTAATTAGTATAATACTCATTTTCTGTTGTCAGAAGATCTTAGAAATTCCCTTCCCTGTCTTTTAATGTATATAGAAACTTTATGTTGTTGTGAAATTAGCCTTCAGAATCAGCTGGTTTTCTGTCAGCCCAGTTTGTACAAGATGAGTGGTAGCAGTCATCAGATGAAATACAGAGTTCCGAAGTACATCGGATATTCCATAAATAATAATGGGATTTCAGTTCCTCCTGTCTGTATCATTTAAAATCACAGTAAATAAGCTCAGACAGTTGTAACAAAAGGACTTTTGATATGTACATCATATGAAGTGTAAAGAGTAAAACTTTGAATTATTTGCCCCAGTAAGTTTATAGATCTTTTAACATATGACAAATATTAAATGCTGACTTGTTTTAACAAGTACTGGCTAGAAAGATAGCCTTTTGCAGATAGAAAAAAACTTCTGATTAGGTCATTTCAGTACACAAGTACTCGTGGTTCATTAAAGAGAAAAGGAAGATATATAAAACTGCTCAGCTGTATCTGTTGATCTTAAAATTGGTGACTAAAGTGTAATCTCAGATTTTATTTCCTAATCTGTATCATTAGCTGCTTCAACATGAAAGTAGTGATTATATTCAGTGTTGTTATGTAAAATTCTCTATTTGCATTAGCTGATATTCCAAATTTGAGTCACTTCTTATCAGAGCACACAGCTTTGTGACTACAGCTAACTTCCTTTAATGAATTGAGTATAACATTGTGAATATGCTGAAATATAGATTATTAGGGGTTAAAAGCAAAATAAGTCGCAATTTTAGTTTATCTGATATTATTTTTAATATGATTTCATGTAGATAGATTATTATTGTCATATAAGCCAGCACAGAAGGTCAAGAAAATGGGAAAGATAACCTTATCACATTGTTTGAAAGTTCCCACGTACGTGGGAAAAAATTTTTAGAGTATTTGTGAAGTGAGAAATTTGTGACAATGTTTTCAAGACACGCATGATTATAGAAATGCTTCACTACAGAAGTACCCTTTTTGAAAGTTAATCATCTTAAGGTGAATCAGACTGTGCTCTCAAAATTCTGACCTTCTTGGCTTTTGGTTATATGCTGCTAAAGGCAGAAAGCCAGCATAATTTAAAGAGATGCTAGCAATTACATGTTAAAAAGAACAGTGCAGTGACTTATGGCTTAACACTTGATTTGTTCTCTTGAGGATCTAAAGGTTAAAACAGGTTGGCATGAAATGTAATAGGAGGCTGAAAGCAGTGGATGAAATTTAAAAATCATATTGAGCAGTTTGGGCTATGAAGCCTGGAATCAATTTTTGGCTAAGGAACTACAATAAAAATAGTTAAAAGGATATGTATAGTATCTACAGCTGTGAAAAATAATGGGAGGAGGAATAATTTAGGTATTAAGAGAGTTTAAAAAGTATTGCATGATGTCAGAAATTCGATGCGCATCTAAGGGACAAGACTGCCTATGGTAATGGTAGGAAAGTGTGATTTTAGTATCTTGAGAGGCAGGATGCACATCCTTTCCTCCAAGCTGCTTTTCTAGTAATTTCTTGTCCATTACTTAACCTGTTTTTCTGAATGCTCTAGAGAAAGCACTGCGAGGTGCTTTTTGTATGTCAAGGCACAGGGCCTGTGCTCTCTCTTATTTTAGCTGCAGATCTTTCATGCCTGAGACAGGCAATGCCCATGAAGGAGTTTCTATCCAAATTCTGCCTTTTACAGTGTACAACATTTCTTGCTGCCACTTCAACCTTGTGCTGTCCAGGTTCTCTCTAGTACTGAAAGCTGGCAATAAATACGTTCCAGCATGGTCTGTCAATATGTAGGAGCTCTTCAGGAGAAGAGAGGGAAGCCAGTTAGGCAACAAGACTGAGAGATCTCGTCTTGGCAGTCCAAGACTCTTCTTCTGCCCAAACACTTTGTTTACTGTGATAAGCAATGGTTCAGGAGATGACTGGATATTTGCAAACATTTTGGTATAGAATCTTGGACGTGCATCAGATGTGTAGAAGAAAGCACAAATATTTGCACAAATTAAATTTTTCTGCTGCGCTCTTTAATGAAAATATTTAGCACCTCTAGGCAATGAAAGAACTGTTTATGCATAAAAAAATACATAGAGTACTCATAGCATACAGATCTGAGGTTATTTTCTGAAACCTAAGAGAAGTTTTTTTAAAAATGAAAAATGTAATTTTCATAAAAAGATAGTAATTTCAGATTAGAATTAATTTGCCTATCCTGTCTCATTCTAGGGTAATTTTATTTCTTTATTAGAATAGTTAAAAATGGTTATGTTTTTATATTTCTAACTGAAATTTTTTGGGAATTTCTCTTCTGCAAGAACTTTTATTCTTTCCTGTTTGAATGAAAACAAATGATGAAATGTTAGAAATGTCTTTTCAATAGAAATTCTTCTTTTCTAAAAAATTCTTATAGCAATTCTGAGGTTGATCCTGAGCTATATTTTAGCTTTTATCATCATCTGTGCTATGGATCTATAGTTATGTTTTATGCTGGGGAAGCCACTTATACAGGCTGCTGTTGAACAACAAAATGTGAGAAAAGGCTGATATTTTAGCTAGTATTTTAGAACTGTTTTATTTATTCTAAAAATTGGAAGAGAACATATAGGAAAAATTACATAGTTGTGTGCTAGCTTACTCTGCTAAAGCTGGGCTCCAGATCAGCAGAATTAAGAACTACTAGGGAAATACAAGGAAAAGACGCATGGAAACAGAACAGGATGAGTAGATTGTATGTAAAGTAGTACCAAAACCTACAAGAAAAATATATGGCAACTCTGAGACTGACCCCAAAGCTAAGAGTTTGGTCATCTGACTTGAAAGCCCTCAAAACCATTTCATTATTTCAGGCTGTTAGAAGCATTTTAATAACAGTATGAGTGTCTGAGCAGCTCATTTTGACTTTGGAGTACTTTATGAACAATAAACACAGTTCACAAAACTCTGGTGTGACAGGTAAATTATTCCCTTTTTTATCACTTTCTATCATTAATGGAAATTATGGAAAATAATTATTAGATTATTTGTCCTTCTAACTTGTAGGGCAGTTTTTTTCTGTTACAGAAGTATTTTTTTGTGAGCCTTTTTAGTCATTGTAGTTCTCAGTCATTTCATGTACTGGCGTGATATTTATTCTATCTGCTTGTTCAGTCTCATTTTATTGTTTTGACATTGCTCTCTATTAGGATTCACACGTGTGCATATTCTTAGATTTCCTTTGTGACTAAAAATGGTAATACTGTCTGTTCTTAACCTATTTTCCCACATTATGCCCTTGTAGATTCAGTTTCACTTTGAAGATTCCTTGAGTATCTAAACCCTTCCTCTAGAGTTAGGAAGCTGAGCTGCACACATACTTTGTTCTAGTTACTCAGTGACCATAAAATATAGCTCACTCTATATATGTTTCATTTTTAGAGTCCGTATATTTGCTGTGTATTTTTGAGTGGTATGTGTAGGCAATTGTTGCCCCTCTGTTTAAGTTTCAGGTGGGATTAATGTTTGTTCTCCATCTGCATATCTTGTCCAGAAAGATTAATTATAATCTTAATCATCATAGTAACTTTTTTATAATATCCTATTTGAATATAATAGAAATTTGGATGACTATATGTTTTCTTTCCTTGTCATTCAGCATTGATCCATTAAATCAGATAGAGACATAATCCCTTCTGGGCAAATTATGCACAAAGAGAAAATTTAATATAACCTGAAATTCATTCCCCCTGGCATAAGTGTTAGGTATCAAATAAATAAAAAATATTTTCTTATTTACCTCAAGAAGATTTATCTGTAAATTTTATAGATCTATAAAATTCTCTTTATAAATTTTCTGGATCTCCATATAAAGTACATCTCCATAAATTGTGTAAATCTATGAATTGTAAATCCACAAAATGTATAAAAATATAATCTAAAATATAAAAATGAAATCTTAATGAAATGAGACTTGTTAGCAAAATTCTGGCAAACTCCTGTGGTTCCCTGAGAAGGGCAGAGCTTTGGATAGAATCTGCCTTGACCTTCTATTTATAGGGAGCTTTTGAAAAAGACCAAAAACTTTTTAAACTCATAAATTCAGTTTACTGGACAATGTTTTTATTTATTTATTTTTTTAATAGAGAGAAAAATGCAATGCTGCTCTACCTCCCCCAGCCCCCAAGAATCCAACCAAACAAAAACCAAACAAAACCACACAGCTAGCTTAGGCAAAGCAAAATAAACAGGGTTTCAAGATTACTTTCCGTGTACAGTGAGTCCTGGCAAGTAGGTCCTTCATTTGTCCCATGCTTGGTTTCAACCACTACATGGCTTTCTGGGATGAAGAAAATTCTCAGTCATCCTGTCTGATCTTTACTGATTTTCTTTCTCTTCTGATGTCTGGTTGCATGTGCCCTGCTCCCCTTGGCACTTCCTGCTCTGCCATCCCTCACTACCTTTGGGACTTTCTGCTCCTTGGTTCTCAGTTGGCCGCTATGAAGGCACAATTTTCTCATGCCTCCAGATGGTTTTTGCCTGACTCTACTTGAAGGGATGAAATAGGCAATTAAGAACACACAATAAAGTAGGTCTTGCCCATCACAGAAGCCATAACTTGAATGAAAAGTAATCTCTGATCTATAAACTTTATATTATATACCTGTGAATGGAGGGAGATTAAACATATATTGCTGTCAATGGTCCTTTTAAGACTGAAGTCCTGAAAAATCCATCCAATATGGTTTTCGTGGAACACAAGAAATATAGTTCCATGGTCAGCATTCGTAGTTAAATGGATGTACAGTTTATTTTAAAGTTGCTGATTCTAAAGTCATTCTTTATTTTGACAAATTAGCAATAACTGACTTGAAATAAATTCAGTGGGTAATTACAGGGAAAAAAAATATCAGCACAGACCTCATGAAAGCTGATATTTAGAAATGTCCACTAAATAAAACCTAATGAGTCATCTATACAACTTGAAATGTTGAAGTTAATCTACCATAGTGGTTTATATCTCTGCAAAAGTTGGGTCGAGAAAAACAGCCTATGATGTTTGACTATAATTCTTTGAAACAATCTCAGAACAGATGAAGAGCACCAGCGCTTTTGGTGTCACAATATGTGGAACATTATTTACTGAATCTGTTACAAGGAAAAAAAAAATAAGTCTACTACTAGCAGAATGCCCCATTTATTTGTGTCATATCACTAACAATCAATGAAAACCCAACAAAACTAAAAAAGAAAGTATCACAAATGTTGCATTTTATGGGGTTCATGTTTATTTTTGTCAGACTCTGTTACTTTTATTTTTTCCCTGCAGTAAGTGGGTTTGAAGAAATAAGGAATTTTCTTGACAGAATGAAGACATAAACAGTATTTAAAACCAAAATAAACTCCCATCAATCTGCTCAAACTATAACATATGGCAGAAGAACCACGTGTTTCTTCCCCTGGTGAATCTTGCTTCCAACAGACCAGATTTCAGGGACTGTCTGAGCCACAGGTTGCATTTTTATTATTTTGTTTAATACCTCTGATGTAACTTAATATCCAGCTTCCATTAGCTCTGGTGGTCCCTTTTGTATCTCTTCAGACTTTTGGTCTGTAAAACATCCTGTGGCAATGAGCTTCTCATGGTAATAACAGTTGTACCACTGATGTTGGCAGTAATTTGAAGTTGCTTTGAGATTGGAGTTTGTGGCAGACATGTCTAAATTAAATATGTTGAGACATTTTCCCTTGACTTTGCTGTACTCTGATCAGACCATTTTGAACTTTACTTATTTATTGGTTTAGTCAAATGTTTCTGCAGCAGAGTAGAAAAGCAATAAGAAAAACTCAGAAAATAGCTATGCTCTTTTTAGTGTGTGTTAGTGCAATTTTACTTGTCCTTAATGTTGAGCTAATTTCCTGTCTGGCAGGCACTAGCAGTATTTCACTTTTTCATTAAAGATAGAGATAGGGGGAGAGAGAGAAGAAAAAGAAATGGAGGGAGACATAGTAGACGATGTAGATTACAATAGTAATTGACACAGTGGTTTAACATGCCACTAGGATAGTGTATAAAGCCTTCTGCCTTTGAAAACTGCAGTCAGCTACTGCTGTTTGGGAACATGAACAGTGCTGGAATTTACTTTTTTCTGAGTTATTTGATGGAATCAGATGAGAGGAAATGACATTTCAGTTATACGAACCACTCACTGAAACTACCAAATATCAGTATGTGACTCCTTGCTGGTGATATTCCAGTCTAAAATTGGAAGCAAAAGATATTTTAGTCTTAGATGAAAATGGCTGCTGTCATGATGCCCCGCATCCTAGCAAGTCACATTTATAGCTCGTTTACCTCAAATAAATTACCATCATGTCCATCATCACATTTTTGTTCTATGAAGAGCTGTTAATGAGGTGCATTTCTTATTTTCAGTTATGTGTTTGCATAATGAATAATTCTGAAGTCATATTTTATTTAAGGATGAAAATCTCATGTACAGCCACAGTGATTTTTCACTTCTATGGAAGTGAAATGCACTCTGGAAGTGCATTTTGTTGTGTAAATAAGTGTGGCAGCAACCAAGTCCCTTTAACTGCTAGCTGCTGTCTTCCTTCAGCCTGTTCACTTACTACTCTCTTTCATATGCTTCAGTTCACCACAGATGCTGACTGAGCTCTTGCAGAACAGTAAGGCATCAGGAAGCTAACCTGGCCACCAAAGTGCCTTTGAAAACTTTGCATGCTGAATTACTCAATGATGGGCCTGAAGGGCATCAAAGCTGTAAAAAGAGTAGGAAAGGGCTAGAACTAATCTCTAGCAAAGCTGGCTTTAAAGGATATGTTTGATACGCATTTGGTATGTTCTGCTTAGAACTGCTGCCCAGATTACATGCTTGGGCTCATCCAGCAGGTAGTACTATTCAAAAAAGTATTTTTACCTGGCAACAACTAGCACTGTGCCAAAAAGGACTTCATTCTTACAGGATGTCCTGCCTGAAACAGTAACTGGTATTGAGAACTGTGGGCAACCCAAGGATTAATTTAGGTCACCAGAAGCAGAAATGCAGCTAAGAAAGCGCAATCTAAAGAAAGCTTTTACCACAAGTCAGTGTTTGTTTTGTGGAAGAAGTGGGTCCTGTCTAAAAAAATAGATGTCATTCCTGGGTATCTCTTCAAATTATGTAGAAATTTGCCAGTAACTGGAATTGAGAAATCACTTTGAACCCAGACTAAAGTGCAAGATAGGAATGTTACCGTTTCATGTTTCTGTCACTAAATACAGCAAATAATACCACAAGGTGTGCATTTTGGGCAAAATGAGCTAATTTTCTTTCACTTTAAAATTTGTGAAGTACTGGGGAGTGGCAGACCCCATACATGTCTTTGCCCAGTGGACTGGCAGTTCAGAAGTGAAATAAAGATGAGGGACTTTCTATCTAAAGCTTGAGATCCTTCACAAGTTGGCGGAGCTGCCTTTGGCTGAAGTCCAGCACCTGGTTTGGAAACTTGCTCATGTGAGGTGCTGGTTAGTGACAGTTGCCTCATGTTGTCAGCTGTTAGCCAGAACTTCCATAGCATCCCTGTGGAAAATTTGATCTCCCCCCACCTCCCCTTCAATTTAAATAAATATTATAAAAGATAAACCACAACTTGAAAATGGAATGTATAAAATTTGTATGGATTTTCTTCATGCCAGATTACTGTCATTACAGAGTTTGGTCAGATACCCATTCTGTTCTAAGTACCTAAGTATCTTGAATCCAGCCACTTTTAGTTAATTAGTAATTTCTCCAAGTATGTTTCCTTCCATCAGGAAAACCATATGTTTAGGAACAGTTTTGTAGTCTTCAAAACTGCACATGTTCTCCAAGTGCTTCTGGATTCTGTGCTTGATCATTGAAGCATTTATGTATTGTGGTAATTTTACTATTGTTAACCCCTTTTTGGCTAATAGTTACATATGAGTAAATGAGGATGGTATTTGCGTGATGCTTCCTATTTTGCTTCCAGTTACAGGAAGTACAGATTTGAAAAAGTGAGTTATAGGTGATTGCTTTTATGTACTAATGGTGCCTATGGAGGGTCTCATTAACACTCACAGCACGGAAAATTCCTGCAGCTACCCTACAGAGGACTGGAAAACATGACTGCTGAGCAGGCTTTATTGTTTATGCTTCGTTTTTCTAATTTATTCTCTAAAAGGGTATTTTTGCAGCCTCCATATGACAAATAACATACCATGTGGGAAAAAAGAACTGGACAAAGGCAGCAGGAATGCTTCATTTATTTATCACACATTTTTATTCTTTTTTTTCTTGGAAGTGGGCGTTTAATTTTAATTGTATTCTTGTGAATGTTTAATTTCCAAGCTGGCATTTGGTACATTATTAGAGCAGCAATCAGTGATAAAATGTCTTGTTGCAATATTTACACTTGGAAAACTGAATTATATATGTAGAATATATATATTTTATAGCAGAATCACTTTTCAGCTATAGCATGAATTATATATGTTCTCATGAGGGTTTTCATCCAAAACTAATGCTACTACTTCTTATTGATATTTGAGGGTAATTTTGTAAATTTAAAATATCTTAATTTAAAATATTCCATTTTAAAACAAGAAGAAAAAATATTTTTACACTCTGTCGTGGTTTAAGCTCAGTCAGTAACTCAGAACCATGTAGCCTCTTGCTCACTCCCCCTCCTCCCCCCTTCCTCCCTCCCGCTCCCGAAGGGATGGGGAGGAGAATCAAAAGAAAGTAACTCCCACAGGTTGAGATAAGAGCAGTCCAGTAACTAAGGTATAACACAAACCACTGCTGCTGCCACTGATAATAATAATGATAAGGGAAATAACAAAGGGAGGGAATACAACCACTCACCACCCACCAACCGATACCCAGCCCTACCCGAGCAGTGATCTAGCCCTTCCGGGTAACTGCCCCCAGTTTATATAGTGGGCATGATGTGCTGTGGTATAGAATGCCTCTTTGGTCAGTTTGGGTCAGGTGTCCTGTCTCTGCTTTCTCCTGGCTTCCCCTCCTCCCTGGCAGAGCATGAGACTCAGAAAGTCCTTGATCAAACTAAACATTATTGAGCAGTAACTAAAAACATTGGTGTTATCAGCGCTGTTCCCAGGCTGAAAGTCAAAAACACAGCAGTGCACCAGCTACTAAGAAGGAGGAAAATGACTGCTACTGCTGAACCCAGGACACACTCAAAAAAATAGTTCATTCCTTTTACCAGTAAAAAGCTGGCAATATCTTGCAATAGAGTGGTTTAATATGTATATAGTAAAGGGCAAGGTGACCATATTCTTCATTACCTACCATAATGCTTTGGATTTCTGTCTACTATATAGTGTCTGCCCCATTCTGTCTTGCAATTGAATTCCTTAAGATTTATCTGGAAGAGCAAAATGGCTTTCTTGTGCTAGAAAGGATGCTGTTGTTGCTCTCTAAAATAGTCAGCAGTCATGCAGCAATATTTGGACACACATTACCCTGCAGGCATCAGTCTTCTGTGATCAGCTCCCAGTGTATCCATTCATGAACTGGGAAGTTGTAGCTGGTGCTCAGCCTGTAGCTGTCATGCCACTACAGCAGCCAAACTTTTTATTGAGGTTCCTGAAAGACACTACAGCATAACATACACTGATTTCAGACATAATCTTATCTTTTAGAAATATTTACTACTGGAATATATTTGGACTTTTGGGGTAGAATTGTTTTTTCTTTTTCTTTTTTTTTTTTTTTGTGAGAGAAGAGAAGGGAGAGAAGGAAGGGAACAGACCGTCAGGTGCTTGGAGATAGTCATATTTCTTCTCAAGAAAGCTGGAAAGTCTTGTGTTTACTCCCTTTAGCTTAAATCTGAGGTCTTAAAAAAGATGGAGGAGTTTGATTCCTTTTGGGGCTCATTCATGGATTTTCTTTTGTTTTGAAGTTCATATTTTCTATTTCAAAGTCTAATGCTGTCTGCATGAATAGTTCAGGAATACTTGTGTCTCTCTCAGTCGTGGCCTCTTTTACTTCTTGTGAAATACACCATTTGTTTAATTGATTATTTTCCCTACCTGTATTTAATAAAAAAGAATAATAATCAAGTTATTTGTGAATATTTCGTGTGAAGGCTGAGTATTTAATGTTCATGATTTTGCAGATATATTGTTACTGGCTAAAAGTTACAGGTCTTTTGTTGATTCAGTGCGTGTATTTCTGTAAACTACTATGTATGTTTCTACATTTACACATAATATTCTCACATCTGATTCTTGCTCTGATTTTTGAATATCATATTATTTGGCTTGAAAAAAAATAATTATTCAATTTTAATATAAGTGAAAGTTTGGAAGCTATAAGTTGCCATCTGTTGTTGGTACCATGAAGAGGTATGTGAGGAGCTTTTTGATTCCATGTATTCCCTTTGCACAGACTCCTCATGCTCCATTTTGTATGTCTTGAATATTTTAATGGAGAGAGAAAGATATCAGAGAAAGATATGCCAGAATTTTGAAATTTTGTGGCTTGTGGCTGTGATACAATAAAGATGGGTCCATGGACTTGATGTCCTGTGGGAAATTAAAACATCTGTCTGCACCTGTTCAAGAAAAGTACAAAAGCAAAGGTTTTCTGTGCCCAATCACAAAAAGTCTCAGGCAGGTTTCCTAAGTCCTCTACTCCTCTTTGTTCTTACTAATTTACAGCTAGAAGCAATCTGGATGGATCATTATGCCTCTCATAAGGCCTTTTTTTGGCATACATTGATTAAAAGATCAGGTTCCAAGGCCTCTAAAGCAGAAGAGACTAAGCAATATGTGACACACACAAATGATCCCTGTCATTTATCAGTACTTCCAAGGAACATTTTAAACGTTCATTGCTTTAGGAAACAGCCATTTTTGTGCTTCTCATTTAGGGAAGACTTTTTTTTTTACATCAAATTTTTTGTGGGTAGAAAAAAATAGAAAGTAATTCTGAAGAAAAATTTTAATCCCCTTCAAAAGTATATAGTATATTTTATGGGGGAGAGGGGTTGCTGTTTTTTCCTGCTAGCCTATGTTGGAATCCACAAGGCAATGACTGTAGTTTATCTGTTTATAGCCTACAGTTTCTGATGTGAAACTAGCAAGCTTATAAAAACCAAGGAAATACACACTAAAATGAAGGTAGGGTGCTGCCACCTAGAATACCTTTATTTAATATATTTTTACTTGATTCTGCCATCATTTTTACTTTACTGGTCTGAGGCAATTACACACCCTGTTACTTTGATTCTTGTGGGATTATGACTTTTTTGTAATCTAGTATACTGAATTTATTTCTATATCTATGGTAAATGCTGAGAATAGCATACATCAAAATGTTTTATTTCACTCAGTTCAAAGAAATGTTTACTGGTGTGAATTTAATGGAGATTTTATAGATTTGTAATTATACAGTGATACAAAGTATCACTGAATAAGATATTAGTGAAGTGTAGATAATGTGTGTTCTAAAATTGCAATACTTTTCTTGACTTCATTAGTTTAGGTGTGCCACATCTTAGCGCTACTCAGCAGTGTTGGAAAAATTGAATTTGCCCCCTTGAGAACGAAGATAAAATGTTATATTTTGCTTTCATCTAATGAATAGTAAAATTTTGCTGAAGCAGAACAGCTGCTGTTCTCTGTCCTCCTTCCCCTACCCGTTGGCATGATGGTCTCTTTTAAGTGAACTCAGTGCCCAGTCAGCTGTGCTTGCCTGTATCCCAGCCTCTGCAATTGTCAGATGTTTGTACACCATGCCTTTGAGTGATGCAGGGATATTGATTAAAATAGGTCATAAGTGGTGCTTCACTCTGTCCTTGTGACCACCAGACAACTCACTGCCTACTCACAGCATCTCTCTCCATGGGCTGTGGAAGGACTAGAGGAAAGCAACTACACAAGGATGTGCGCCATAAACTGCCAGCTAGTTTCACTACTGTCAGCACCATGCTCTCCTTAGGGAGGATGATGCTTTAGATCTTTTCTCGTTCTCCATATTTTGTTGACTTTACTAGCCTGACAGTCTGAGTAATGGCCACCTTTGATGATAGCTAAATATAACTCTGGTCAGACATGAAAATGCAGCAGTTTAAGCATCCAGTTCAAGTAATAAGTGGATGTTTTAGAAATCAGTGTCACTAAGTGGGGAAAAAACCACTCTACAGCTAGATTGATGGTATGCATTGTAAATAGGTTGTGCGTGTTTGTTGCTGCATGATTGCCTGTTGTTTTATATTAGTAATATAGGGAGCTAAAACTATGAGTGATGAGCAAATTGCAGTTTGATGTTCAAGTAATACTGAGTCATCCAGATACTTAAGTTGGCATGAAATCTTTACATCAGTTTGCATTTTTCCTCCAGTTATATTTTTCCTTCTGTTTTCTTAACCTTGTCAAGTTTTTTTACTAACTCATATGTTCCTTTTTCCTGAATTTCCATAATGAGAGGTTGCAAATGTATTTAAGTCCAAATGGATGGAAGAGATCATTACTTTGGAGGTAAAGACAGGAAAATAATTTTTTTCAGCTCTGCTTTTCAAAAGCTGGTTCATCCTTGGTAGCTTGGGGTTTTTTTGGGGGTGGAGGGGGGTTGATTTTTGTTTGGTTTTTTTGTTTGTTTGTTTGTCTTTTTTTTTTTTTTTTTTTTTTTTTAAGTCTCTGAAAGAATTTCCCTGGCTGTATATAAAGAAAACCAAAAATTAATTGCCTTATTATAGTGTGGTGTTCTTAGCTTTGAAAATGTCCCCTTTGTGTTTCTTGAAATAACTGCATTTGCAGGGCAGAAATACTAGTGTGCAGAGGGAGGGAGAAATTGCTCCATGCTGATTCTGCTTTAGCTCATATTTGGTTTACATCACAAGGCAGGAAGAGAATTCACAGTCTTCTTCTCTCCGTTTCAGACAATACCATGACTATATCTAGATCTCTAAAGTGTTGTACTTTTTTCGTCAATCTTTATGTAGCAAATCTGGATGATAATTCAGATAGCAGATACAAACCAGTTCAAAATCATATGGATGCTGATTTAATAAAAAAAAATACAGAAAAGAAAAATTACAATAATTTGATTATAAGAAATCATCAATTGTCCTTTCTAAAGAGGATTTTAGGGAGGTTTAATGATTTGGTTTATTGGGCTGTGTATTGTCTTTAGCAGCTCTTTAACATACAGAGATTAAACATCTATGCGTTGTAACGGGTTATGTAAGTGATTATTTAATTTTCTATTTGTTAGAGTCCATATAACTAGTAATAACAAGACATAAATCAAAATCTGTTGTACCTTTCTTCTGCCAGAGAATACTGTATGCCCCAACCATTTAAAATTCACAAGAATACTTCTGGAGAACCATGAAATTAGCCTCCTGAAGGATACAGGAAGCCTTTTCCCACCCCAAAAATTGTTGGCATTTTGTTTTTGAGGTTTTTTTGGGTTTGTGTGTTGTGTTTTTTTTGTTGTTTTTTTTTTTTTTTTTCTTGGTTGGTTGTTTTTAATGGGAAGGATTTTTATTTCTTTTTAAATTAAAGCTGAATTTCTTGTTTTGTTATTTAGTTAAAATAATTTGGCTTCCAAAATTAACATTAAGTTATCGATGCTGTAAATGGAAAGAAATATTGCCTGGGGTTTATATTAGCAAAGCACCTGTGCATCCTATTTTTGGCTTATTATCCCAGTCTTGAGGCAAAATTCCAATTTGCCGAGTTCGAAACAAAAATGGTTTCTTTCTAAGAAAGGCTGTGTTCTTCAGTGTAAAGGAACAGATACATGTGGTAGCCCAAGGGATCCAACACCTTAAAATGTTTATTCAGTTTATTAAAATTTATTTCATTTCTGTATTCTAAAAATGTGAAACACATTGAAACTTTGCTTGCTGTTGACTGAATAAACCTTGCTCCAATAAATCCACTTTAACTATGTCAATATTTTTCTTTGACATTTTTTACTTGCAGATCTTTCAAAACCAGAAAGTTATTCATGAGGAGGACTTAAACTGTATTTAGCATGTTTGCTTCACTGTGTTTTGATATCTGGGATTACCTTCTTGCAAAGAATGGCAGTTGCTGGAAAATAATAATCAATGATCATCACTGAATTTTTACTGTTATCCCTTTTCCTTTGCTAACAAGTAAATTCCTGCTACTATATATGTTCTAAGATATCATCTTTCTCTATTAGAATAATGTGAGTGATATTTAGATAGATGTCCTGTTGTCTGACCTCCCAGTTAGCCCAGACAGGTTAGAAAAAAAAGTTGCAAGTATGATTGCCAAAATATATTTGAAAGACAGTAAGGAAATCTTAGGTTCCTCATCTTTTTCTGTCTGACTTAGCTAATTTTACTTGGTAAATTAATTATAAATCTAACAATCTTGATCTATGGCAGGAAGGACTTTTTGGCTTTATCTTATCTGCCATGAAAGAGCTGCTCAAGTTCATCTCAGATTCATTCTTAACATGCAGACCTACTTCACAACTGTTTTCTGCTTTTGGGAACCTGAGAGTATACACATTCCAAAAACTATCTTGGTTTACTAGGAAAGTTGCTTCAATAATTTTCTCCCTGGAAGTTGAGATGCGTTTTAATATTAATAGGATGATAACTGAGCCAGGATGTAAATCATGAGAGGACTTGAAACAACCTGGAGACAGTGGTTTATTCTAGATATCTTCACTTGTGTCTTTTGTTCTCAAGGTTACTTTAGACTAGAAAGCCTCATTTAAAAGAAAGTAAAGTCTTTAGAAGAGCTCTTCACTGATGCAGAAATGGAGTAGGCAGCTTTACCAAGTATGCTGCACCTCAAATACAAAAATATTTTTTTTCAGATGGTGGTTTCAGGTTTTTTTAGTATTTGTCTTTAGTCAAATAGAACAATGAGAATTATATTGGAGCACTGTGCAGAAAAGAATGAAGATAGTTTATGTCACTAGTATTAAAACAAATTCAAATCTGCTAATTCCTTCAGTCACAGGGAAGGAATATCGAATGATAGAGAGGTATCATGAGAAAAATTAATTCAGGATTTCTTATTTTAAGGCTATAGTGCCCTATAAAAGAATACAAGAAAAGGTAAACTAATAAAAATATGCTTAATTTGCTACCCTGAACTGTACTCTGATTGTGGTCTTTCCTACTTCTACTAGAGAGACTTAACGCACTAGCTTAACATGTTTTCATAAAATTACCTGCACATTCAAGCTTCATTATAACGTTAGAAAATATAGTCTCACACTGTTTTTTTCAAGTGCAAAATGTTAAGTAGTTATTTCTGACTGTATGAAGTAGTCCTTTTGATTGCACTTTTATAGATAGCACATACTGCAAATTTTCTCGTTACTGGTGACATCTGCACTCTAATTTTTGTCAGCAAATGTATTGCAGCATCTCACAAAATAATATTAAAATATTTTTGTTGTTCTTCTGTTCTAAGAAGAAAATTAAAGCATCAGTTTTAAATAGTTTTAAAAGCCACAGATGTGTTTTATTCTTTATTAATTATTTATTGATTTTTCATAGTTATATTTATTTCAGATTGAAAAATGAAAACAGAATACTGGAGTTTCTTTTTCCTGTCTATGAAGCTTTAATTTCGTAGTCCCTTTTCCAAGGCAAGGATTGGATTTCAAACAGTAGGAGACTGTTTGATTTGAAACTCTGATTCCCATGGAGTTTATTGAAAATGTAGCAACTATGGATCCTAATTGGTAGAGTATCTGGCATGAATTAAAAAAACCCCAAACAATAGTTTTAATTTTTCCAGGGCAATAATGTTCATGGCTACACGAATAATTTTCTGGTACCTTAAGTCAGACAAATTTCACTCTGACTGGACATATTCCTATTTTACTTTTTCTGTACCTAGAATTAGATCAGAATCAATTTTGTAGTCTTTAGTGCAGAAATACTCAGTGTGTTTAATAAATCTCTGAGAAAAAAACATTGAATTTTGTAATCTGAACTCATATCTGTCTTCATATGAAGTTTCTGAATACCCATATTCCTAGAAAATTAGTTGGGTTCCTGCTCAGTGTAACCACAGAAAAAAATCTTAGTAAGTGGAATAAGACTACACTGTCCAAGTGATAGTAATTTTTCCTTCTGCATGCTTATAGAACAGTTTTTTTAAGTCTTGAAAATTGATTTCTGATTAAGTCATGTCAAGCAGAATAAGCTTTCTTACTGTGCTGCCAATACCTGCTACCAAAAGGCTAACCAGTTAATTTTTCATATGATCCAAGGTTTGTGTGAAATCAGCTTTTTAAATACAAAAGTAAATCTGCATTTAAAAATACAAATGTGGATTGGCTGGATTTGGAGGCTGAGGCCTGCTAGGACTGGCAAGAGTGAGGCTGGAGAATGTGAAGAATTGGACAGGTTGGGAAGAGAGATTCAGTTTTGAATTATTTTGGCATAGTAAGTGAAATGTTTCTGCCATTTTTACTGATGCCTCAGCTAGAAGGCTGGGAATGATATCTAAGAGGAAACTGATCTGTGTGTAGAACTTGGGCTACCTAACCAGGGAACTGTATATTCCTCTAATATTAATTTTTTCAGGATGAAATGCTCTCCCACTGAAGTTAGTGAAAATGTTGACCTAGTGGAAGGATTTTTCTTTTTACTTATTGTAAAAATCTGCTAAAGAAGACTGTGATCAAACCTGAGTGCACCTTTGGTATTTTACTGCTTCTAGCTTGCTGCTTAGTTTCCAGCTGTGTGTTTCAGACTTTCTCAACCATGCAAGAATTAAATATGCTATTTGAATAGTGTAAGTGCATAGAGAGGATCCTGAATAAAATTGCATGCTGTCCTCCTGTCAGTGGCAAGAAAAATGTCTTCTTTTGTGGAATGTATGCTTCAGTCTTACATAATTAACCCTGAATTTAGTGCGGTGAAACACACACTCCTTGTAGCATGTTTTCACCTGGGTGAATCATTGCTTGCTGATCTGTTTCCCAGCATTAGGTTTGGCTAGGTGGAACAAATGAGTAGGAGAAAGATTGGTATCCAGAAATTAAGGCATATATTTCAAACTGTTAATTAAATTTAAAACATTCTGAAATATTTTTAGCAGTTTACTTACGGTCTGCTTTTTTGAATGTGTGTTTTTTTTTCTTTATCCAAAGAGTTTTAAAGGAACTGTATAAATTCTTGGACTTAGTAATCATTAATTACTACTTATTAAGTTTTCTGTCAGTGATTAGGGTTTTCTGATTTTTTTTAACATCTGCTAAATAACAGAAGGCAAAGAACTATGGATGACATTGAATTTAACAGGACTTAGGAAATGAACTGATTCTTGGAACATTTCTGATTTGCAGCCATATCTACTAGTTCCTGGTGTCTGTACCAGTATCAGTGAACCATAAATATCAAAGGCTCCTGTTTTATTCAAACAACTATATAGATGTTAAAATACAAATTAACAAATTAAGAAGTCTTAAGGTCTTAATATAAGACCTCAAGGTAAGATAAGAGTAGTAAATGCCTAGGAAAACCATAGAGTATCTTCTTTCTGGAGCCTTAGGAAAAAAAAAAAAAACAACAACAAAACAACAAGCTCTTCATATAGTTAAAATCTGTGAAGCCTAATATATGTGCACACTAAAAATGTCTGTGCTACACTGATAGAGTATAGCTTTTAATGACGTAAAAGTTTTACTTGCATCTTTATGGACTGAAGTCTTTCAGTGATGCAGGACTGGAAATGCATTATCATGTGATACTCAGGCTTTGAGCGCAGAAAACCAGGAGCTCCTGTCAGTATCTAATGGCTGCATATTCTCTCTTCCTCTGTTTGCTAGAAAGATACGGTGCTTTTGGATATTCTCAACTAAGTTAGAAGTTTTGTAGGCTTTTATCTACTCTGTCTCCTCACTGATGGTGCCACTCAGTCTAACTTTATGTAGGCTGAAACGTACATGGTAACAGCTTTCAATTTCAGAAACGGTGATGGTGGCAACTCTTGTAAATTATCTTAATGTTTTCAGGCCAAAAACGTTCTTTAGGCAATTCTGTCATTCCCCCCTCGGCTTGACTCCCCTCCCCTTTTTCTTCATTTTCACAAAATATAAATTATCCAACATGAGGTCAGCTGTGATAGAAAATGGTTGCATTTTTTAATTAAAAAGAAAATCGGAGCAGGAAAATGCCATTCTGTTGTCAGATCTCACCTCTATTCATATTGCATAGTATAATACAGTTTTTTATGATACTGAGTGGACTTCTGGTGAACGGATTTAGTTACCAATATTCTGAAGAGAGAGCTTGAAATCCCACCATTATCTTTTGAGTCTGTGGCAGGCATTTTTTACCTGCGGGCTGCTTGCTCATGTGAAAGCAAGCACATTTTACATTTAAAAGCACTTCAGTTTTTGCTTGGATTGAGTTTCTCCTGCAGCTGGGAAAGTCAGGATGACCTAAAGGCTTAACAAATAAATATGTTTGCTATGTTTTCATTTTACTAAATATGGAAATTGGTAAACATAAAGTGTCTTTTAAAAAATGAAACAAAGCACCAAATATGCCCCAAAATGAAACCCACCACAGATTTAAAACATGTAGCAAACATAATTTTTTAATAATCTCATTTGTGGTGAGATTTGAAACTTAGAAAACATGGCTACAAGTCTCCAACTTTTAACTCAGCTTAATCAGTCTGATTTTCAGAGCTGCATCTCTAAGTAACAGCACGTAGTCATGGGTTTGTGCATTCATGTTCCCACATGGCCAGTATTTGTGAGATGAAGATTTTAATTTGGCCTGTTATGAAGAGAAGCAAGATAAAATTTAACTGTTTAAGCAGCAGCAAGTAGTGTGTACGTAGTGAAGTTTAGTTTTTTGGTGGGCAGACATAGTAGATACATTTGTGGTTTTTTTCTTTACCTGATTGTATTTGATGGACGAAATATATAAAAATGCAATTAAGGGAGAGAGGCTGTTGTATTCTTTAGAACATGAAGCACATTAATGTAGTTCTTAACTTCCAGCAAAAGTGTATGTGGTATAGGATTGTTTTTTTGTAAGTTTGCATTAATTTTTTTTGTAGCATCTTTATGGATTTTTTAAATGATAGGGTCATTTATGTACTTTTGTAGTATAAACTGTTGTGTTTGATTAGAATATTTTGAATGCATTTGTTTTAATGTGTCTTCAGCCTTCCCATCTGTTATATATATATATATATATATATATTTTTTTTTTTTACCTAATACTAGGTTGTGATTTGATTTAAAGTGTGTAATAATTGTAAACTTCCATAAAGACCATTTCAGAAATATGAGGCGCATGGTAAATTCATTACTTCTGATATTGATTAGGTGAGTGTGTTTGATTCTTTGTTGTTAGAAAACTATTTTTCCTCTAAATTCTATTGATTTAGGCAGCATACACTAGACAATAGCAGTGTAATTCATTTACTGTTGCAGCACGCAAAGGTTCACATCTGTTATGCTTTATTAATGTATGTTTTACTTATTATCCTTTTTGTCTAGAGAAGATATGGTTATTTCTTTACATACGTCCAAATAGTATTCCTTCTTTGCGGGTTGTGTTCCAAAACGGGATTGCCTTTTTGAGGCAACTGAATACTTTAGTTTCATATAGATTATCAAAAGTAATTTCTAAATTACCACTATCTTCAAAAATGTATTACAACTAATGGTCTGAGTACAATATGCAGTGTCTATGCTAACATGGCTATGCTATCTCAGCAACTGAGCTAGCCCATTTAGAATTAGTTTAGGCATCTCTGTGATGTGCTGGCAGCAGGAAATCACTTGCAAAAACTCATGATATGGGTTTTGTCTATGCATATTAAGTGTGTACAAGAAAAGTAGACTTCATATTTGCAGAAATGAATTGTTTAATTCCTTAGTTATTGGTATGATTTTCAATGAGGACATACTTCACAGATTTCTCAGGCTATTCAAGTTCTGACAAAATGGACTGCCTCATTGCAGCTTCTAACTCCTGTTCATGAATTCATGTTTATGAATTTTTAGGGTTTTTTTCTTGATGCAGCAACAGTGGAGACGAGAATGTCAATGAATAAAGGAAGTATCTCTGTCAACTTAGAAAAAGTCATCAGGAAAACTCAGCCACAAGCAAATAATTGAAGCAAGGTTTTTCTTTCTAATTAACAGATATTTCAGTGCCTAAATACATGAATAAGAAAATGGCATCTGGTTCAGTTCAAGATGGGTACCTATTTGCTGTTTGCATATGACCTTTCTAAGCTTCCACTGTGACTAGGGAAAATCTATCCCATCTCCAGGCTTAAGAGCAAAGCCTTTATCATTCCTTTAAACTATGAATTAACACAATCATGTTCCTGTATCTGCTCCCAGGGAGCAACAAAAGCAGGGCAGGTCTGCAAGGGGGGCGAGCCAAAGGGACCCTGTGCCCTCAGAGAGAGACGCAAACGTGGGAGCAGAGCCAGGATCTGGTATTGGGGTCTGTCAACAGTCCCACACACAGTAAGTAATGAGCAAGGGCCAGGGGCCATCACAGCAGTCCCGTCAGCAGCAAAAGCTGATGGGACCAAAGACAAGGCTGGAGACAGGGCTACAGTTGGAGTCCAAAGTCCATCCATATGAGAGGGCCAGGGACATCTGCCCCAGCATCACTGATCCCAGACTGAGATGAAATGGGTGTCCTGGGCTGTGGGCAGAGTGGGGGATGCCCTAGTTAAGGCAGGTGGGGACATTAAGGCCTCTGCTTGCCCTCAAGGCCCAGATACTTCTCTCCAAAAAAATCCCAATGCACCACTAACAGTCTGATGGTTATGTTTGTTAAGTGCACTGTAAAAGGCAAATGCCATGTTGCTTCATCATCACACATGTAAATCAAGTTTCTTATCAGAATTCCCATAAAACTAGCAAATGTCAGGTACCAGGTTTTGTCCTTCAGTTTAACAATTTGCTAGTAGTTCTGAGGCTTGTAGCAACAAGGCTTTACTAGTGTCTATACCTAATCTTTGCCTCTTGAATGCAAATTCTAATGCCAAGTTCAAGAGCAGTTGAAAAACATGAGGTTAATACCAGCAGGCTTTTTGAAGCACTCAGGCTTTTATAAAAGGGGGTTGTTTAATGAGCCCTTCTTGCATCTTTGTTTATGGACATAGATTAGATGGATTTAAGAATTTCCTTAAGTAGAATTAGTGAGAGGTCATGAGTTACGTCTTCTAATCTTGCTTTAAAAAAAAAACCCAAATAACACAAGGAAGTTAATGTTTGTAAAACTGGAAGTGTAAGATACCATCTCGCCTATTCAAGGCCAAGCATATATGCATCAGAGATCTTAAATAACACTGATAGCTTTATCTGATGATGTTTTCCCTCAAGAATTGACAGGATAAGTAGACAAATCTTTCAAGATCACAGTAATGTTATAAAAATCAATTTCTTTGCTAGTAATTTTATTGCACTTCTGGAGAAGTAAATATATATTGTGTTAAGGCTGAATGTATCATACAAGGACCAACAAATTACAGAAGATTAACTGGGGCTTAATTGGGGAATATGTTGCCACTATTTTCTCTGCAGTTGACAGTGATGAGAAATCCCTGGCATTACTGTCATTGCTTAAATCTCTGCACTTTTGACAGTGATGATCTTTCAGCTTACGCATTTCAGTTTCTTATATCCAAACTTATTTTCCCTGGACCTAGAAACATACAGTTTGGAGATTATTGGTGCGTTTCTACTACCATAAAAGTTAAAATGTTACTGATAATGAACAAAAAAGGACAGAGAAATTTGGAGAATTAGTTGATATCATGAGTGTTTTGCTTTAGGAATTTCTTTTGTGATGGTACAGTTGCAATAATATATATTTTAACACATATTTTTCCTCTAAATGTATAAATTCCATAGAGGAAATGTTTTTATTTTTCTCTGCTTCACATTGTTTCTTCAGCTCAGAAGTGCTCCAATGTCAAACTAGTAACTAGATGCCTTATTTTATGCACATCCAACCCTTATATTTTTCTTGTGGATCTGCCTTGATTTTTCAGTCTTGCATGTTGCATTTCCATCCTGTAAGAACAGTGACACTGAAGTCTTCTTGGGTTTGGGACTATATTTATTTATTTCTGAACTTGCTAATTGGAGTAGCGGTTCTTCCAGATGGTAATGCGGAGTGATCACATCAGCAGGACTACAATCTGCTATTCTCAGGTAGTCTTCTGTGTTTGAATTAATGCGAGCATCTCTGTGAAGAGTTTACGTGCTCAGTTTCAAGATACTGATACATTACAGCAAAGAAACAAACCTTCAGTCTGAAATAACATGCTCTGGAATCAGATAATCGCTGGCTAATTTTGTGTGAATAGGTCTGCTTTGATTTATTGTCATAATAAAGACAAGAAAGAAAACACAATATATACTGCTTAGAATTAACTCTGTTATATGTGCTCTTGAAGTTTGTATTCTAGAAGTACATGGCATGATAATCGTACATTTTTAACATAGCTACGACTGTATTATTTCCAAACACTTAAGAGTATTAAAGCATTGTCAAAGTAGAGAATTATACTTAATAGTACATGGAAAAATAATATACATATTGATGACTTTTTTTTAGAAATACCCATTAATGAAAACTTAGTGTAGTATAAATAACTCTCAGACTTTTCAGAGAAAGAATACCAGTCCTAATATTTGCAGTCAGGAAGACTAGTTTCTACTCTAATGATATGAAGGTTTACCATGTAGTGACCTATAAAACTGGCTCCTATCTGTTTGCCTAGCAACATACTTAATGAACCCCTGGGGATTTTAGACTTTCAGCCAAATGAGGAAGAGGAAGACCAACAGTTCAGGTAGACAAAAAATGGAGAGGCAAAAGCATCTTCTCTGACACAATGCTGAAAAGGCATGGGTTTTGCACAGAAACAACTCCTTTCCCTTGTCCTTTCACTTGCTTTCTAGATATGTTAAAAGAAGATTTTACTATAAAGGCAAGGGAGTAAACTTCTGTCTAAATGTTGTTTAGGGTTTTTTATTTATTTTTTTTTTTTTTTTAATTTTATTTTGTTTTGTTTTGTATTTTGTGTTGTTTGGTTTTGTTGTTTCGGGTTTTTTTTCTTTTTATTCTCTCCCTCTCAAGTTTTTGTTTAATGAAGTCATGTTGGAGGAAAAGGGCATTTGAAAGTAAAATGAGATGTAAAAAATGCCTGGCAGAAATAATGGAATTTCTGATGATAATAGAGGTCTTTGATTTTGTTTGTCAGTCAAGAGAACTGCTATCTAATAAGAGTTTTCTTTGAGCTTAACAGCTATAAAAAAAGGTAAAATGTTTTTTAATGTTGTATGTGGTGTTTTAGGTAATGTAAATCAAAATATAAATCAAATCATAAATAAATTTGTTATAGATGATGAGGTAATACTTTAAGATGATTGAAATCTAAATTAAGTTTTAGTTCATCTTTTTTCATATCAAAAGATATGCTGTATTATTTTTAAAAAATCATTAAATGAGAAGTTCTGCTGAGTTTCAAGTTACAGATAGTGGCAGACATTGTTTGGAGGTCATTAGCATTAGTTTTTTCTTCATAACATATATATTAATCAGTCAAAATGAAAATGCAATTTTTTTATTTTTTTTTATTGTGGCCTTTTGACTCTGCATTGTAACACTGTAACAGAAGGTTCTTCATATTTCAAATTTTTAATTAAAAAATTAAACTGTTTGAACTCTAGTTCAACAGTAAGCTGAGCTCAGGGACTGAAGTTGTGTGATTTGTAGGATGTTAGATGAGATTATGTCAGTAAGTTAATGTCTCTTTGAAAATCTATTAGTACTGTTCATCAATCTCATTCCATGCACAAGCAACTCAGTACTATAGGGCAATATTATCTTATATTCAGTGCTGCCAAAACATGCCTATACTACTCAGGTGTAAAAGTAGGCTGCTATGGAATCAAAAGGCAAAATATCTGTCCCTTGTGTATTTCCACAGCATCCTCACTGCAGGTTAGGGTCACTGACCTCTTCAGTGCCTACATATCCTTGTGAAGAAACCAGGCCAAATAACTGGGGAACCTCAGCAGTTTATCCAGATTATCTTATAGATTACTTAGGCTATAGTTTTTTTTCCAAATGGATCACAGAATCACTAAATCATAGAGTGGTTTGGGCTGGAAAGAACTTTTAAGTTTATCGGGTTCCAACCCCCTTGCCATGGGCAGGGATTCCTCAGCACTAGACCAAGGCTCTGTTCAGCCTGGCCTTGAACACTGCCAGGGATGAAGCATTTATCACTTCTTTGAGCAACCTGCTCCAGTGCCTCACCACCCTCACAAGTAAACAATTCCAGTGCTAGTGGACACTGAGCAATATAAACGTGGAAGTTACGCCTTAGATTTAGCTTTTTAATTCCATCCTCTCCACCCAAAAATTTCCTTGTTACTACTGGTTTGTCTTCACTCAAGAAGTGAAAGTGAAGCCAATAATATTATGTTGGTTTTAATGTTTTAATTACTACTACTTGTATTTAATTGCTACTACTACTATCTGAGTAGAGTTGTCTACTTAAAAAATATTCCTAGTGGAGCTTAATCTGTTTATCTAAAATGGCTTTTTTTGGGGGGAGAAACTTGCCCAGAGATATTAAAAACATAGAATAGAATCACAAAATCATTTAGTCTAGAAAAGGCCTTTAAGATCATCTAGTCCAACCGTTAACCTAGAACTGCCAATTCCACCACTAAACCATGTACCAGGGTGTCACATCTACACCTCTAAATACCTCCAGGGATGGTGACTCAATCACTTCCCTGGACAACCTGTTCCGATGCTTGACAATGCTTGGTGAAGAAATTTTAAATCAAATCTAGTCTAAATCTCCCCAGCACACCTTGAGGCCGTTTCCATTTGTCCTGTTGCTTGTTACTTGGGAGAAGACACTGTCACCCATCTGGGAAGTGAGAGATTTCACATGTACTAGCAAATTATTTGAATGAGGTAGCACCATGGAAGACTGATGATCTCCAGAAAACAGACAAGGTGAATAGGCAGTCTAATGGAATGTAAAATTCATTAGTAACAGCTGAACAGAAGTAGTAAGCTGAGTTACCCTAAGAGTTCCTAAGTGAATTCATTAAATTTACTATTACCATAAAGTCAGGTAGAACAATGAATACAGAGCGATTTTTTTTAAGAAGAGAAGGTTTAAAAACTGCAGCTATTTCATTTGGTCAGGAGGTGAATAAAAAAATTCCCTGTTAAAAAATAATGATTGGTACAAGGAAGGTAATTGAATTGTACTGATTGCTGCTTCTGAAAATGTAAAAGCAAAGATAGTTTTGCTTTTTGCAAACAAAGAAATTCAAAAGCCACAACATTATAAATACCACAGGGATTACACTTGTCTTTCTTTTCACAGTATGTATACTTATCTTCAGGAATGCAGAGCACCACAGACACTGAGGAGAATTACTCAGATATAAAATACTGCCCTTATTTACTTATTCTTCCTGCCTTCTTTTCCAGGACAAACTGCATCCAGTGCAGATATACTGGCAACTACAAATAACGAGCCTTTAGCAGACATGTCATGCCTGTGTAGCTCCTTCTCAAACTGGAGCTGCAGCTATCTGTACATAAACATACATAGAGAGAATTAGTAAAAATACATTTGATACAGCATAAATGCCAATTATCAGAGGAAAGAAGACTAACTTCAATGTATACTAGGTGGTAAATATGGGGGTGTTTTCTCAGTGCATCTGCTGTGTAATACATGTGCTGTTTATTAATATAAAGTTCTTAGCAGGTGTTTGAATGATCTTTTTTAACAAAGTGACTTAAAATAAAACATAAACTCTGCTTAGCAGGAAATTCCCATGAATTTTCTTGTTGTACAAAAGTAGTAATCTGTTTGCATGATAAAACTAGTGTCTGCAAAGTGATTCTGCAAGAAAGTAGTCATTTAAATTAATTAAGCATATAGTAAAGCTGCACAGAGGGAATTTAGAACCATCCCAAAGAACAAACAAATATCATCATTTTGTGTCATCTTGGCAGTAGCAGACACTGGGGTGTTTGCAATACCATTCTCCTAGACTTCTGTCATTGCATGTCGCTATATGTGAACACCAGGGAAAAGATTTAGGGAAAATTATAAAATTCTGCTGGGTTTGAACCTCACTCTCTCCAAAATAAACTCTGCCTCTGGCTAAAGTCAATTTTAATTCTTAATTTAATTAAGCTTGAAAAACTTTCATGAAATTGCCTCTTTTATGGATTTAATTTTTTAATGTGTCTGTGTTGTTTAGCTTGCATATTCACAGGTAAACCGCTACCACTGAATTCATACCCTTCTAGATTTAAATTTCAATGAAATAGTTTCTAAGGTCTAGTTCAATTTTCTTAGCAGCCCTTTAGATGCTATAGAAGGCACAGCTTTTCTGGAGCATTCCATTTCAGACTAGTAATTAAGGCAGTTAATTTTATAATTATTGTTCTTAACCATGTTGCTAACCTTTTCAAACTCTATAAACCAAATCTCCATTGTCTGATGTAATTACAGTTAACTTCCAATATGGACATTTTGTCTTTCCTGCTTTTAGTCCTTTGCTTATAAAGAAATTTTATGTCATGTTATGATATCTAGGGAAAAAAAAAAAAGTGTTTAGTGGTAGCTTAAATGACTGTAAATATAACAGCTACTATTTATTCAATGCTAATGTGATACCTGTGAAGTAAGGAATTGAATATTTCCTAGAATGCTTCTTCAAGATGCATATAGTTTGTAAGACACTTTTATCCAAATATTTTTTCATGTGCATGAAATATAGAATCTCCTGATTTTGATGAATGAGAAATATATTTTGCAATGATTTCCATTTATAACACTGCATATGCATTTAGGAGCTCAGAATCTTTTGAACGCTTGAGTATCTCAGATTGAGTGTATCTGAGATATATTCAGATTTCTGCCCTGAACAGAAGCTGATAAAGCAAATGATGCAACAACCACAGCTCTCTGGGTCTGTGTTTATAAGCACTTACATGCCTAAGTATATGCTAATTTTTATTCTAGTACTAGCTTTAAAGGCAATGAGTGCAAGATTAGAAAATTGCAAGCATGTCCTTATACGAGTTGACAATGTAAGTGTAATCTAAATGCTGATTTTTGTTGGTTTTAAGGTAGGAATCAACCTTTTAATTTCTGCTATTTGTAGTAGTTGCTGGTTATAATTAAGAATAATGTATGCTACAGGACACATGCATCTATATTTTTTTATATTTGATAACTAGGCTAGAGATTATGAATGGCTCATTCCACTATGAAATTGCTGGAAATCCTTTGTTTTTAAATGAAAGGAAGAAAGCAAAGGTGCATGGGCTAACTAGGAAATAAAAATTGGGAGAATTGTTCAGTATAACATCTTGAAACAATTAGAAAAATGGGATTTCTAGTACACAAAATTTGAATAAGCAGTACAAAATGTGAGCCTTTCTCTCCTTTTTCTAAATAGATACAGCATACATTTTTCTCTTGTTGTGCACAAGGGAAATATATCCATGTACTTGATAAAGCAGTACTTCATGCTGTATGGATATGAACAGTCATTCAGAGAACAATTGATTTTACAATATCGTAGAATGGGTTGGAAACTTGTGCATTCACAGCACTATACACTATTAAAATTTATATATAATGTTCACATTAACGTGACTGTTTTAATAGGAAAATATTTTATAAGTGAAACCAGACCATTTTAACTGCAGCAGGGTTTTTTTTTACCAGTATCTCCAAATCAATTAAAGTATGAAATCTCTATAAAGGTGAAGTAAATAGAATAAAATACTAAATTTTTGCCTTACTTTGTTCAAATAAAGAGCTACAAAAAATCTCTAAGAGCTTTGATATTTCCTAGAGTAATGTGAAACATTTAGTCAGCACTTTTTGTAGATATTATTTTATCTATAATATCAAAGTCTGAAGCTTTCAGAGTATTAAAAAAAAAGAAAATCATAGAATTACAGAATTATGGAATAGTTTGGGTTGGATGGGACCTTTAAAGGTCACCTAGTTATATCTACATCTTCAATGAGATCAGACTGTTCAGATCCCCTTCCAGCGAGATCTCAAATGTTTCCAGGGATGAGGCATCAACCACCTCTCTGTAACCTGTTCCAGTGTTTCATCACCCTCACTGTAAAAATTTTTTTCCTTATATCTAGTCTAAATCTACCCTCTTTTAGTTTAAAACCATTAGGCCTTGTTTTATTGCAACAGGCCGTACTAAAATGTTTGTTTCTACCTTTCTTGTAAGTCCTTCTTTAAGTACTGAAAGGATACAATAAGGTCTCAGAGGCTTCTCTTCTCCAAGCGGAATAAGCTCAGCTCTCTCAGCCTGTCTTCATAAGAGAGGTGTTTCAGCCTTCTGATCATTTTCAGATGATCTCTAGATCCTCTAGATCTCCTCTAGATCCACTTGGGCAGGTCCATGTCTTTTTTGTGCTAGGGCCCCACAGCTGGATGCAATATTCCAGGTGGGTCTCACCACAGCACAGGGGCAGGATCACCTCCTTCAGCCTGCTGGTCATGCTTCTTTTGATGCCTCCCAGGATACAATTTACTTTCTGGGCTGTAAGCACACATTGCTGGCTCACAGACAGCTTTTCAACCACCAGTACCCCCAAATCCTTCTCTGCAGGGCTGCTCTCAAAACAAGAAATGGTGCTCTGTCTGCTGTTGAGATTAATGTGAAATTTGATGTGGGAGTGTTGATCTGCTGGAGGGTAGCAAAACTCTGCAGAGGGATGTGGACAGGCTGGATGGATGGGCCAAGGCCAGTTGAATGAGGTCCAACAAAGCTCAGTGCCAAGTCCTGAACTTGGGTCACAACAACCGTATGCAATGCTACAAGCATGTGAAATTTACTCAAGGGAAAGCATCAAGCTAATGATTCAGTTAAATGCATGATTAGTATGAAATTTCATTAAATAAGATGGATTTGCTGGCCTGACCAATATGCCTGTAGCATTTCATGGGATTGTTGTGACCCAAGTGCTGGCACCATCACTGAGCCTTGTTGGACCTAATGCAATTGGCCTTGGACCATCAATCTAGCCTGTCCAGATACCTCTGCAGTTTTGCTGCCCTCAAGCAGATCAACACTGATGCCCAACTTGGTGTCATCTCAAATTTATTGAGTGTGCACTCAGTCCCCTTATCTAGGTCACTGATAAAGAAATTAAACAGAAATGGTGCTAATACTGAGCCCTGAGGAACACCACTAGTGACCAACTGGTAACTGGATTAATTCCATTCATCACCACTTTTTGGGCCAGGATTGCAGATAAATGGTTGAAACTAATTCAGTCATCCCTTTTTAATATTTCCCTCTGTCTTCAAGCTTGAATTTATGGCTTACCAAGGAAAATTTTCTTATATGTAATGTAATATCCCAGACTGCAGGACTAAACATTCAGATTCACCACTATGAGGACAGTGTCATGAAATTTAAGAACCTGGAAAATTACAGTCTACTTTATAGTATCAAAATATTTCCAAAGTGGTCCAGAGGAAGAGTCCAGTCCAAACAATACCTTGCTCAGAGCTTTAGACAGTCTACTGGAAATATGTGATTAATAATAGTAAAATGGACAAGTGGAAAGAGTAGATAGAAAAAGAAAAAGAAGAAGAAAAAAAAAAGGATGTAAACAAGAAGGAATAATGGAGACTAAATCCACCCATTCCTTCAGGAAAACTGCCTGAAATATACATGGAAAATGCAGCAGAAATCAAAACATTCAGTCACAAAGGAGAAAGCTGATAACAAGGAGAGCTTGTAAAAGGATATGAGATAATACTATTCACTAATAGGAATATGGAACACATTAGAAAATAATTTTTTGTAAGCTAAGATACAGATATATAAAGTTCTGCTATTAAGCAATTGATCAACAATCAAGTCTATAGACAGGAATACAATGATAGTTATATTAAAATCACAAGCTTTCCTGGCTTGGATTCCTGTCTCAGACAACATACAACAGAAGATGCCTAGTGAACAGCATGGGACCAGGGTGACTTTCCAAGGCACTTTTCCGTAATACACCTTGCCATCTACTTGAATTTCTAGACCTCATGGAATTCCTCACCTAGGGGAACTTTCATGTACCTTCGTGTTTAACAGCCTTTCATGGACTCTTCTCTCACAAATTAATCTGAGCATCTTTTTAATCTATGTAAGTGTTTATCATTCAAAGCATCCTCCTGATGTGCCAGGAAGTTCTAATATTTTGACAACATGCTAAGGATATATGTGGGGTTTTTTATTTGGGGTTATTTGTTGGATTTTTTTTGTTTGTTTTTGTTTGTTCATTTTGGTTTTTTTTTCAGCCAAATGTAATTACAAAGCCTTTTCTTAAAAAAAAAAAAAACACAACACAGAGGGGTCAAAACTTTTTTCCTCTTACCCAAAGAGTCAACTTTCACAAGTATTTCATAAAAATTATATTAGAATTCTAAAACAGTCAACATGCTAATAAGTAGAGGAACCCTAATATATAATAATAAACTAATCTGTGAAAACAAAGCACACTAAATCAACACTCTTGAGACCATTACAGACTTATTAGACTGTTGTCCCTGGTCTGAAACCCACCAAGGTGAGTCAAGGAAAAAAACTGTCTCCCCAAATACTTTGCAATGTAAAGGTGACTATTACCTAAAGAGATGTTAGGATTTACTCTGTGACAGAGAGGAAGAACACTTTGAGAATCGTGTAAAATCTATTATGAGATGTTTTAAGCAGAAGGAAGAAAGGCAGGAGAAAACAAGGTGAATTTGGTAGGATCTGGTGGCTGAAAAATTGGATATGAACCAGCAATGTGTGCTTGCAGCCCAGAAAGTAAACCATATCTTGGACTGCATTAAAACAAGTGTGACCAGCAGATTGAGGGAGATGATTCTGCCCCTCTGCTCTGGTGAGACCCCACCTGGAATACTGCATCCAGCTGTGGGGCCTCAGCACACAAAAGACATGGACCTGCTCAAGTGGATCTAGAGCAGGGTTGTGAAAATAATCAGAGGGCTGGAGTACCTCTCCTGTGAAGAAAGCCTGAGAGAGTTGGGTTTGTTCAGCCTGGAGAAAAGAAGGCTCCAGGAAAACCTTAGAGCAGCCTTCCAATACCTAAAGGGGAGCTACAAGAAAACTGAAGGGGGACTTGTTACAAGGGCATGTAGTGATAGGACAAAAGGGAATGGCTTTAAACTGAAAGAAGGTAGATTTAGATTAGATATTAGGAAGAAATTCTTTACTGTGAGGGCAGTAAGACACTGGAAAAAGTTGCCCAGAGAAGTTGTGGTTGCGCCATCCCAGGAAGTGTTCAAGGCCATGACAGACAGGGATTTCAGCAAGCTAGTCTAGTGGAAAGATGTCCCTGCTGATAGCAGAGAGGTTGAAACCAGGTGATTTTTAAAGTCCCTTCCAACCCAAACCATTCTATGATTCTGTTTCCACATTTTGTTTCCCCATTACAGCACAAAATAAACTCTCACTGCACATCACCACCACAGGCACTAAGAATTGATCGGGGGAGGCTTACTGGTTCTGATGTATGCTGACAAACACTTTGATTAGTTTTCTCTAAGACTTCAAACACACTATACCATCAAAATAATTTGCTTTTTGTCCACAGGCAAAAGAACTGCCTGTTACTAAAGTGCACAACCTTTGCTTCTGCCTTTGAGATCGTAATAATTAACCTTTCAAATAGACAGCAACAACTGTGTCAAAACCGTATTGTGTCCTGAGAAATACCTTTAGGAGAGCCACACCTTAACTAGTCATGATAATTGTTGAGAGAACACCTACAAAAAGTTAACTGCTTTCATTTTACCTTCTGATATTATTGTACTTTTTCATTTAAACCAATAATTAATTACATCAATTTAGACTTGGTATCTTTCTCTCATAAGAAGTCAGTTTAGTAATTGTTTGTTTGACTATTAGCTCTTACTTCTATGTTATGGTAGACACCTGAGATCTTAACATTCTCCCTTAAGCACTTGCCAAATTCTAACCCCGTTATGGAGAGTCTTAGGTCTACCTTAATTACTGTCCCTGATATTTTCTTAGCATCCTTCAGAAACTCAATGGAAAATTCCACATGCAGGGAATTAATTTGTATTTAGAGAGCACGTTTCTCAAAGTCCTGAGTCATACAGGTTTCCATTAATACCTGTTCTTCAAACTAACAAGTCAACCATGCTACAGCAGCATTTCTTTTGACAAGCTGCTGATGACAGAAGACGGTAATATTTAAGTCCATGTTTGTTCAAAATTTTCTACTTGTAGAGTCTCCTCCATTGAATCTAGTTTTTAATTTTCCCTACTAAAGTATCAGACAGTTAAGTTCAACTAAATCTCTGTACTCTATACCTTCAGGTTGTTCCCACTCAATACAGGCATGTTAGTCAGGCCAGCAAAAACACCCCAGTGTCTGCTACTGCCAAGATGACACAAAATGATGATATTTGTTTGTTCTTTGGGATGGTTCTAAATTCCCTCTGTGCAGCTTTACTATATGCTTAATTAATTTAAATGACTACTTTCTTGCAGAATCACTTTGCAGACACTAGTTTTATCATGCAAACAGATTACTACTTTTGTACAACAAGAAAATTCATGGGAATTTCCTGCTAAGCAGAGTTTATGTTTTATTTTAAGTCACTTTGTTAAAAAAGATCATTCAAACACCTGCTAAGAACTTTATATTAATAAACAGCACATGTATTACACAGCAGATGCACTGAGAAAACACCCCCATATTTACCACCTAGTATACATTGAAGTTAGTCTTCTTTCCTCTGATAATTGGCATTTATGCTGTATCAAATGTATTTTTACTAATTCTCTCTATGTATGTTTATGTACAGATAGCTGCAGCTCCAGTTTGAGAAGGAGCTACACAGGCATGACATGTCTGCTAAAGGCTCGTTATTTGTAGTTGCCAGTATATCTGCACTGGATGCAGTTTGTCCTGGAAAAGAAGGCAGGAAGAATAAGTAAATAAGGGCAGTATTTTATATCTGAGTAATTCTCCTCAGTGTCTGTGGTGCCCTGCATTCCCGAAGTTAAGTATACATACTGTGAAAAGAAAGACAAGTGTAATCCCTGTGGTATTTATAATGTTGTGGCTTTTGAATTTCTTTGTTTGCAAAAAGCAAAACTATCTTTGCTTTTACATTTTCAGAAGCAGCAATCAGTACAATTCAATTACCTTCCTTGTACCAATCATTATTTTTTAACAGGGAATTTTTTTATTCACCTCCTGACCAAATGAAATAGTTGCAGTTTTTAAACCTTCTCTTCTTAAAAAAAATCGCTCTGTATTCATTGTTCTACCTGACTTTATGGTAATAGTAAATTTAATGAATTCACTTAGGAACTCTTAGGGTAACTCAGCTTACTACTTCTGTTCAGCTGTTACTAATGAATTTTACATTCCATTAGACTGCCTATTCACCTTGTCTGTTTTCTGGAGATCATCAGTCTTCCGTGGTGCTACCTCATTCAAATAATTTGCTAGTGCATGTGATATTTGTCTTCAATAGGACCAGTCCTCAACAGTCCAAACAGTAGAACAAAATATTAATTTTCTAAATCTCCAGAATGAAAAAGGACCCCTCAATCTTACTCTTTCATTTCTCTGATCTTTTCAGTCTTATCTTAAAATTTCTGCCACTGAATCTGAGTGCCATTTGTACAAAATCAATAGAGACAAGGCAATTTTAATAGAGACTGTGACATTTATTTGTGAATTCTTAAGGTGTCATTCAGTTGTGAGGAAGTTTTACTGGAGATATGAGTCTGTTATTTTTCTCAAATGATGTAAAAATTTACATCTCTATCTTTTCTGAAGATTAATATCTGCCTTATTTTTTTTTCTTTTGTAGTTATCTGATAATCTTCAAAGTTTCATAATGTTTTATTATTTTACATGTATGCATTCATGCAGTTCATGCTGGAAACGTAGCTGCAGATTTGAAAGGTCAAATCTTGTTTTTTAGCTACAGCTACAGCTGTAGTTATTCAAAAACCCCTTTTTTTTAACAAGGAAGAAAATGGATGTAGACTATCACAATGAAAAAGGTTTCTGATGAACAAGGAATTATGACAGTAACATTAAGTAACATGAAATTAGTACTCTAATCATAAAGTAAAGCCGTCACTGTTGTTCTATGCTATCACTACTCTGCACAGCAACTTATAATAAAAAATAAGGTGCAGTATGTCATATACCAGTATACATCCCTTTTATTATATAGAACAGATAAATGAGAAAAAAGCATCTGATGAAGGAAATAAATCATGTGTGAAATTCATGTGAGAAAACAATCTACGTGGTTCCATGATGTATGTTATGACTGAGTAGCCTAACCAATTACAGAAGGAAAAGGTGACCTCAGTTTAGAGCTGGCACATTTTGATTAAGCTGAAATATGAGGAGAGTCCTATTAAATCTCAACTGTAATAGGTATTTTCTAGCTTAATTTCCTTCAAACTTTTCTTGAATCAGCCATTTTATTATGTGCTTATATATGGTTAACTTAATCCCAATATAAATATTTTAATTCAATCTCTAAAATAGATCTTGCCTGAGTGAGAAAAAAGATGAATTTGGTCTTTTGATCTAGATTTACTGGAAATGGATCATGAAATAATTTTGATTGGTAGGGACCTGTGGAGACCTTTGTGCTCAAATCATTGCTAGTTTTATAGTTTGATCAGACTTCTAATGGCCTTCCTTAGTCAAACTCTGAAAAAACTGTGAATTTATTGTAGCATGTGTCCTGGATTCAGCTTAAACCATGACAACATGTCTTCGTTGAATCCTTTATTCTCATTTTTAAATTCTTGGATTATCAGTCATAGGACTTCTCTTAGTCCTAGAGATGGTCTGTATCATACCAATGCACAACTTTCTCTTTATATATATAATATATATTGTTCTGAAATAAATTATTGTTGATACACTAAACTGTTAGTCACGCTAAATTATTTTTATATGCATAGGAAGAAGAGCCTCTTTCTCTTTGAAATTACAGGAAAATTCAGAATTATCTTACATTTTTCCAAAGTGTAATGCTAGTTGCCAGTTTTTAGAGAAAGCAAAAAAGAATTCTTCTCTGTGATACTGAGAATATAAAAATATTACAAGCATCATCTTGCCTTAAAAAAAAACAGTTGTGGATTTGTTTATCTATTATTTAGGTCACCAAGTGGTGAAAACTAAATAGCATATGCCTATTTTTGTAATAATATCTTTATGAGTTATCTCAATGAGGGGATCAAGTGCACCCTCAATAAGTCTGAGATGACACCAAGTTGGGCAGCAGAGTTGATCTGCTGGTAGGAAGACTCTGCAGAGGGATCTGGACAGGCTGTATCAATGCACCAAGGCCAATTTGAAGATGTTCAACAAGACTCAGTGTTAGGTCTTGCACTTAAGTCACAACAACCCCACTACAGCACTACAGGCTTGGGAAAGAGTGACTGGAAAACTGCCCAGTGGAAAAGGACCACCAAAAGTTGATTGATTGCTGGCTATGAACATGAGCAGCTTGTGCCCAGGTGGCCAAGGAGGCCAGTGCCATTGTGGCCTGTATCACGAATAGAGAAGTAATTGCCCTTGCTGTACTCAGCACTTGTGAGGCTGCACCTTGAACCCTGTGTTCAGTTCTGGGCCCCTCACTACAAGAAAGACATTGAGGTGCTGGTGTCCAACGAAGGGCAGCAAAGCTGGTGAAAGGCCTAGAGGACAAGTGGCATGAGGAGTGGCTGAGGGAACTGGAGTTGTTTAGCCTGGAGAAAAGGAGGCTCAGGGGAGATGTTATCACTGTGTACAACTACCTGAAAGAAGATTGCAGTGAGGTGTGCTCCAGTCTCTTCTCCCAGGTAACAAGCGATAGGAAAAGAGGAAATGGCCTCAGGATGTGCCAAGGAAGGTTGAGCTTGGAAATGATGAAAAATTTCTTCAGTGAGTAGTCTGTAGTTGTGTCACCATCCCGGGAGATATTTAAAAGACATGTACATGTGGACTTAGGGCATGGTTTAGTGTTGGACTTGGCAGCGCTGGGTTAATGGCTGGACTCGATGATCTTAAAAAGTCTATTCCAACCTAAATGAGTCTATGATTCTATGACTCTATGAAGGTATAGAACAAATCCATGACCCAAAGACATTAGATTTTTGAATAATTAGCAGTACAAGAGGAAAGATTTTCTGGATTATCAGTTTCATACTTTTTTTTTGAAGGAGGAAGGCAATTTGATTTTTTTTCATGTTGATGGATTTATTCTAAAGTTTTTATATTCCAGAAAAAATGCATGCTATTTATAGCTAGGTGCTTATGTCTGCATTGGAAAAAGAAGAAGGAAAGGTTATTATATTCAATTTTACAGTCTGTTGCCCTACATTTATGCAAAATCATGCCATTTAGATATGTAGATGGAGCATCATAATGAAAATGTAATATGAGAAAAGATCTGTAAGAAATTCCTATGAATTTAGTCCAAAGATATAGACTAAGTATATTTGAAATAAAGTGTGTCCAGGTATTGAAAAAGAATGGAAGTAACTGTATGCAGTTACTGTATGAATACAGTTTTAAAATTTAGAACCTTAAGAGGCTAACAACTTACCCAGACTATAGCATCTCTATAAGAGCTCTTTGATTTAGAAAGAAATAAGAGGATATTGTCAATCAAAACTTTGGAGTCATTTCAGCTAAAGTATTTCTGCTTCTCTGAAGAGATTACATTGCACATGTAATCTCTGGGGATATAGTTCCTTTGCAGAATTATTCAGGTTGGACGAGATGTCACCTAGTTCAAAATCCTGCTCAGAACAGGGCTATGAATCAAATCATGATGCTTAAGATTTTGTCCAGTTGGGTCTTGAAAAACTCCAAGAACGGAAATTACATAACTTCTCTGTGCAACTTGTTCCTAAGATTATTTTCCTTATGATTATTTTTTCTATATCTAGTTAACTATAATTTCCATTTGTAGTTGTAACTCATTTTTCTTCTGTGCATCTCAGTAATGTGCCTGTTTTCTTAGTAGCAACCTCTTATATACTGGAACTACTGGAAACGGTCCTTGTTTCCAGGTTGAACAAGCCAAGCTGCCTCAGACTTTCTTCTTAGGGGAAGTGCTTAAGTCCCTAATGGCTTTGGAGCTAATCTCACTTGGTCTTGTATGGGAGTGTGAGTGGGGATCCAAAATTAGACACTGTATTACAGAGGTGGTCTATCAAGTGATGAGTAAAAGGGGAATAATTGTTTTCCTCAATCTACCCACTACTCTTATGTTAATACAGCCTAATATGCTGTTAGCCGACTGTTCTTATAACCCCCAAGTCTTTTTCAGCACAGTTGTTCCCCAGTGGGGCACTCCCAGGTTTGTACTCATTCAGGAGTTAGTCCATCCTAGATGCAGAACTTTACAGGTCTCTGCTGAATTTATTACAGTCTGTTACACTAATTCTCCAGCCTTTCTAGATTGCTCTAAATGGCAGCCTTATCTGTCCTCAAATATATTGACTGCATCCTCCAAATTAGTGTTGTCAAACTGATAAGGATTTTATCTCCTCCTTCAGGTCATTGACAAAGATGCTAAACAGGTTAAATCCCAGAACAAAGCCCTGAGGAACACCACCTGTGATTGGTCTCTAAACAATGCAAGTCATTAACATCTACTCTTTGAGTGTGGAGTGTTGTCCAAACTACCATGGATACGCAATCTAGGTATATGAATGTTGGGTCTTTCTAAGATAATTAGGGCTGGTGGGAATAATATTAAGCTAATATGCCTTTCTGTCAGACTAATAATGTTCAAATGCACTTAGACCCAAGCTAGTAAAAGCCCTGAAGTGCTTCATAGTGCTTTATGGACTGGCTGATTCAGATGTTTTCAAATTGCATCTGAAAGGCATCTTTAAGTGGAGATACATCCTCAGAGATCCTCAGAGATTCAACAGATCAGCTCTGTTTTCACATACAAACACCTAATTGACTTATTCAGTCTCACTTATTTCCAAGATTTCACTGAATTTTCAGTGAGTTTATTAACAATTTTTAAATGTGCTTAAAAAAATTTCTTTTTAAAAGTTTCTGTTACTGTAGTTTGCCTGGTTTTTATCAGTTTTTCTGTATATAATTTAAATGTATTAACTTGTAAAACTTAATATAACTTGTATAACTTTCAAGAAGGGGAAAATGGATGACCTGGGGAATTACAGACCAGTCAGTCTCAACTCTGTGCCTGGCAAACTCTTGGAGCAGATTCTCCTAGAAGGCATGCTAAGGCACATGAAAAACAAGGAGGTGGTTGGTGACAGCCAGCATGGCTTCACTAAGGGGAAATCCTGCCTGACCAATTTGGTGGCCTTCTAGGATGGGGCTATGAAACTGATGGACAGGGGCAGAGCAGTTGATGTCATCTAACTGGATTTGTGCAAAGCCTTTGACACTGTCCCACATGACATCCTTGTCTCTAAATTGGAGAGACATCAATTGGATGGGTGGACCACTCGGTGGATAAAGAACTGGCTGGATGGCTGCATGCAGAGGGTTGTGGTCAATGGCTCGATGTCCGGCTGGAGACCGGTAACGAGTGGTGTCCCTCAGGGATGGGTGTTGGGACCGGTCTTGTTCAATATCTTTGTCAGTGACATGGACAGTGGGATTGAGTGCACCCTCAGCAAGTTTGCCGATGACCCCAAGCTGTGTGGTTCGGTTGATACGCCAGAGGGAAGGGATGCCATCCAGAGGGACCTCGACATGCTTGTGAGGTGGGCTGATGCCAACCTGATGAAGTTTAACCATGCCAAGTGCAAGGTCCTACACCTGGGTCGCAGCAATCCGAGGCACAGCTACAGGTTGGGCAGAGAAGAGATTGAGAGCAGCCCTGCAGAGAAGGACTTGGGGGTGTTGGTCGATGAAAAAATGAACATGAGCTGGCAGTGTGCGCTCACAGCCCAGAAAGCCAACTGTATCCTGGGCTGCATCAAAAGGAGCGTGACCAGCAAGTCGAAGGAGGTGATCCTGTCCCTCTCTTCTGCTCTCATGAGACCTCACTTGGAATATTGTGTGCAGTTCTGGTGTCCTCAATATAAAAAGGACATGGAACTGTTGGAACAAGTCCAGAGGAGGGCCACGAGGATGATCAGGGGACTGGAGCACCTCCCATATGGAGACAGAGTGAGAAGGTTGGGTCTGTTGAGCCTGGAGAAGAGAAGGCTGCGTGGAGACCTCATAGCAGCCTTCCAGTATCTGAAGGGGGCCTACAAGGATGCTGGGGATGGACTCTTCATCAGGGACTGTAGTGACAGGACAAGGGGTAACGGGTTCAAACTTAAACAGGGGAAGTTTAGATTGGATATAAGGAAGAAATTCTTTACTGAGAGGGTGGTGAGGCACTGGAATGGGTTGCCCAGGGAGGTTGTGAATGCTCCATCCTTGGCAGTGTTCAAGGCCAGGTTGGATGAGTCCTTGGGTGGCATGGTTTAGTGTGGGGTGTCCCTGCCCATGGCAGGAGGGTTGGAACCAGATGATCTCAAGGTCCTTTCCAACCCTAACTATTCTATGATTCTATGATTCTATGAATATTAAATGGAATCATTATTGTATTCCATATTTCCACTTCCTAATTTTATTATCTTTTCTTTGTTCTCCCCTCTAGTCCTGCTCTTCCCTTTTCTTTTTCTTCAAGTGTTTATTCTGTGTGACAATGATTTGCTTCTTTTTTAGTGGAATACACTTGCTTTGGATATGATTTAGAACAAAATTGAATAGATTCCAGTGTCATTTATTGTCTTTAAATGTTTTTTGACCTAATAATTTAGAATTAATTATTTTTAAAGAATTTTTAGGCTTCTTAAAAGCAACAATAAAAATTGCTGTGGCTCTGGTAATGTTTAGAAAAATCATGAACCTTAATTGATTATTAGTGGCATTATAGTTGATACTGTTAAGCAGCTCCTGGACCTTGAGCTGTTGTCTTTAATTAGAGGCAGGAGTGTTTTTCCCTCTGAAATTTCTTTATTAAAGTATTTGGCTTAATAACACAGGATTATCTGCTTTCATTGTCTTCTGGAAGAAACCTCCCAAATGACACTACCTCTTGTATCTGCCTTTCTTATTTTAGCCAGAATTTCCAAGCATACTCTTCTTTATTACTTAAGCATTTACTTCTTTTCACTTTCAAATATTTTTGTACTCATTGTTTTACAATTATTATTGTACTTTTTTCCATGTAACTTGGTGAATTATGGCTCAGAAGCTATGTAAATTGTAATTTTTTTCCTAAGCATGATTCTGTAGTGTTGATTTCAGAATTCTCATAAAGTCGGACTACTTACAGATTTTTTTCTGTATTAATATTTTGGCCAAATCAAAGCACATACTCCTGCTGTCTTCTCCTTCTCCCCCATTCTTGTTAAATCTCGTCTTCATTTGAAACTTCTGTCTATGTATCTTTCATAGTATTTTAGAGCTCACTTGTTTTTCCTGGCTGTTCCTTCATCTCTTTATCATCAGTTTTTCTCCGGTTTTGATAACACTGTCACTTCCTCTTGTTCAAAATTTGCTTCCAACTACTGACTAATTTCTTGCTACTTCTAATTCTTGTGTTACCATGATAGGCTATCTGACTCAGTGTCTTAACTCATTTCAACAATCTTTCCTATACCTCTCCTCTATCCTAATTTTCTTCTTCACAGTCATTAAAACTACTTGCAGCATCCTTTATTCATTCAAAATACTTTTTCCGCTGTTTATTCATTTGATGGTGTCATAAACTTGTCCACTTGGCCACATTTTTACAGTTCTGTTATCTTCTGATTTGTTCTAAAATATTTCTGTCATTCTATGTTACAAGTTGTTTTCTACCGTTGATTTATCTACCACTGAGTGTCTGCAGTTTCTGATTTTTCCTCACATTTATTTGTAATACTTACATGGTGTGCACTTGATTAGTATTAATTTAAGGGTTCTAGCAAGAAGAATTCCGATTATTTTATACACATCCAGTGTGATGGAATATTAATTTGAGGAAGGGGAAAGAAGGGTTCTGTGCCACAACGATAAACAAAAGAACTGATGCTAATAGTGGGAGAATGATGTTGCATGACATACAAAGACAGGGAGCTTTCACGTGTAAGATAATTGAAGCAAAAAAAAATTCCAAATGAAGGAGACAAAAGGAGGAGGAAGACAAGCTGAAGCCTAAGAAATCCTGTAGGAAGATAATTAGTAGTTAGGGATGAATAGCAGGAGTCGGCACTTGCAAACTTTTTAGGTTAGGAGGAGTAAGAAACCATGGTAAACCTATATGTTCGTGGTATCTTGTATATATTGTATAGCATAATACTTTTGTTTGTAATTAGATAATATCTGAACATACAGAGCTTTCCTTTGGTGGTACTTAAAATTCTAGACTATCCAATATTTCTTTGATAGATACTAAATTATTTAGTCATGAAACACATACTTTCCATTCTACATACATTCTATTCTAAACATTTTAAATAAATAATATTGTTCTTTCCCATTTTGTCTTAATTAAAAATATATGTAATGTGTTCAATTAAATGAATGATCTACATCACTTTTATACTGTCTTTAGTAGAACCAGGCATATGCTAATTTTTAAGAGTCATCAGTCAGAGAGATAGGTTTAGGTGACCAGGCTTTTGATCATCTAGGACAGCCTTCGTAATGTCCAAAACACTTGAAGAGGTCAGAGTCTAGTATCTGTTAAATTCATTGGAAGTTATGTGCCTAAATGCTTTTGCTGTTTGAGGAAGTACTGGTGGGCACTTATCTACCTCTTGATGTTGTAGAGAAAAAAGCCACAAATCTTTAACAATATATTTTTATTTCTTTTATTCTAATTTTTTAGTTAACCAGCCTGCAAGAGGCTTCTCTCTTTGGTGTGTATTCTTTGTGTAATGTGTTTATTGGCATATGCTTATAAATTCTAATACGCTTTTGAAAAGCTTGGATGAATAATAAGGTTATTCTCTTTCTGTTTTCTTTCTAATAATCCAAATATTACACAAGCTAGAAATAAGTTGAATTTGCTCTAGCGATCATCCTCCATTTTATTCAGCTTTTCTAAGACTAAGAGAGAGCAAGTGAGGTTTAGTTAAAATATCATTTAAGAAGAGTTGGCTGTTGAGATAAGTGGGGAAGAGATTGCAGAATTTTCAGGGTTGCAATTTTCCTCTGTCTGCACTTGAAATTTGCACTCAAATCCACAGAACAGTTCAGGATTTTTTTCTGTTCTTGAAAATTCTAAAATAATAAAAAATAGCATAGAGAAGGATACTGTGGCAATACAGTAAAAGATGAAGCATTAATGAAGTAGAAACTAGCTAGTTAAAAAGGAGAGCTGCGTACCCACACTGGTGTGATTCTGTGTAGAAGCAAACAGTAGATCAATGCTAAATGAACAGGAGAAAATGGAGGATGCGAGAGAGGCTGAATTTCCTGGAAGGAAGTGAAGGAAGTAATTTTGAATTGGACTCTAACAGCCTGAAGAGCAGCAGGGTGATTTGGACATCATAATGTAAATATATATTTATAAATAGTGTGGCAGTGGACAGTGCTCTTCTGGACTTGTCAAACTAAGAGTGTGGAAGTCATGGGGATAGCTTGAGTACTGAAATCCTCTTACATGGCTCTAAAAGAAAATAATTGAGATATTGCTGTGTATGTGTTATATAATTTAGGTGTAGATAGGTGGACTTGTGCAAGCAGGTATTTTAGGAGAAAGCATTGTTTCTTATTTTGGAATACATTATGTGGTACATAAATATTCAATAAGCACTTATTTTGCTAAAAATGATCATGCACTTCTCATCAATACCTGCAGAGCATTTATGAAATAAATTACATAAGACTTTAACATCCCATTTTATAGTAGGTGTTAAAATAAGATTAAATTAATCTAAAAGAGTATAATTGATAGTAACAGTTTGGTTTAATTTAATACTTTTATTACCCGATATGTAAAAAAAGACATAGCTGATTACTGTAGTTTAATGGCGATAGTTGATTTACTATACTGAGACTAAATTTAAATGGTTGGATTTTATTTTGCATAATTATTGGATACTTTGCACTTAATTCAAAAGAGGTAATTCTAACTCTCTTTGTAGTGCTTTTATCTTAAATGTTAGAATATTTAGAAATGGCTGATATTTATCATATGGTTCTGTCTCTTATAAAATCAGTCCACCATTATGTCAAAGCATTGTCTTCTAGCTGTCTTTAGTAATCTTTAGACTGTAACCCAGTTTCTTTGGTGCTATGAAGTATTCAGCTGTATATTTTTATGTTTAGCTGAAATTCATGCTAGAGACGTATACAAAATGTTAACAGCACGGAGTACAACTTTGTTCAAAAAATAAGAATTTTTTGTTATTGTTGTTATTCCCAGCAGCCACCTCAAGGAATCTGACTTATGCTCACATGCTAGATGACAAAACTATAAACCCTTTGACCTGTAAAGTGTAGTATATGGATGCTAAAATGCTTTCTTTATAGAATCTAGGAATGCACTGGAAGAAATATGTGTAGATTACAACTATCATCACTGAATTTGATGTAGCTTTGAGATTCCCAAAAACATTATGGCTACTTGGAGCACAGCGTGAAATTTTCATCAACATGAACAACGAACAATAGCTACGTAAGGGTAAGGCAGATGGAGTTGTTTTCCACTTTTCTAAAATGTAATGTTAAAAAGAACATCAGCTATTTTAGGATCAGGAATAGGCCATCTGCCCAAATTGCCTGCCCTTTCATCTTTATCTTACTCCCATATTATTTTCATCTGAATGCTGTTACATTTTTATGCTTTGTTTCCTTGAAAGATATTTTGTCTCATTAACTGATTAATTTTACACCAGGGTTTTCTTTAAGAATTCCAGGTCTTTCTTTAAAATTTATGTTTTGCTATTCAAATATTTTGCCTTTTGATGTTAGCTTGATAATTTTTTTATCATGTCAGTAAACATCTTTCCTTACTGACACTGTTGGAAATCATATGACAATCTGGCAGCAATGGCAGCAGGAAATAGGCAAAGGACCCACAGGGATCATGGAAGAGAGAGGAACAGAGCATTTACATCATGGCAAAGAAAAGGACTTTGGGAAAAGAAGTCTAAAAATAATTGAAGCTGAGAAACAAAAAAATAAGCAAGAGATTTGTAAAAACCACTTTTCAGCTGCCAGAGGAATTTCATTTGTGGTTTTCAGCTTTGTCTGAAGGGAGGAATGACTTAATAAAATATTCAGTTGCTTTGAAGACACTTCAGTGTAACTGCAGCTGTATATCTCTCTGATGATACTGTAGTCAACTAGGTAGACATACAATAGCTTTATTTAAAGTTTTTCTTGAGTGCTCAAAAAATTGAGTCTTGTAAACATGTGTTCCAATTGGCTTAACCTTATATCTTTTTGAAAACACTGGCTATAGAAATGAAACACTACATAATGTAAACCAAAATAACATAACCATGTTCAGTCATGTACCATAGGGTCAATTTTCATTATTCATTATTAGTTCTACCTCATTCTTATGCTATTTGCAAATGATGCTCGTGCATTTTGTCTCCGAATACTAAAGTGCAGCTAATCATGGACAGAATTTAGTCTGATCCATCATATTATTTTCACACTGCCCTATAATATGAACATTAAAGAAGACTCAACTCCTTCAGAATTCTTACTGAACCTGAATAGCACAGTTCTCAGTTTCAAAGCACAGTTCTCACTAGATGGGTTACGGTTGCATATGTTATCATTCCAATCATGAAAATCTGACCAAGTTTCAGTAATAAATTCAAATTGAATTTACCCATATAAGCGAGTAATTGCACTTCTCTTGGTTAATATCCATCTTCTAGAGTTGTCATATGGGTAAATGAAGTTTGGTTAATGTTTGGTGTATTTTTTTATCCTGACAAACTTTAGCATCTAACTTTAGTTATCAATGCCTTGATTTTATGTTTACTTAAAGTCTAGATAATCTTTCTCTTGTTTTGATAATCCTTTTCTTTTTCTGTTGTAGCTTAGCATTTTCTCTGAGTATCTATTTAGCCTCTTCAAAAGCAGATAAGTTGCAATTATTTCCAGTAGTATTAAACTGGAAGCTATCTAAATTACACATCTGGTACATCAACCAACTGACCTACCAAAACAATTGGTTTGGAAGATCAACTGATCTTCCAGAAACATAGATTTATTTTTTTTTTCCTACCTAGCAGTTTATTCTGACATCTTTCTACTGTTGCTTATGAAACCCAAAGGTGCTCTAAAAAGATCACTTTTATCTGTCGCTTCCCCAACAATTTTATTCAAGATGTCTTTCTGTAAGCTATGTTGTGATGAAGTCTCATGATTTTCAGTAGGCAACACCAATAATTTTTTACTCAGGATATGTTTCTAGTTATCTTGTTTCTTTCCTCTACAAAAACTGCATGCAATTGTTGAGTTGTTTACAAGCATGTTTTCTCATCTTTAGCATGAGGTGAATTTCTAGACTTGGTTTGCCTCTAATGATTTGGGTTCAGTAGTTATCTTCTCTGTTCTGTTTGACTATATCCTTCAAAATGTCTTCTGCCATTTTCATACTGAACTTTTCATGCATACTGTAGCCTTTCTGCGAGTAAAATTTCTTGTCTTGTCAGTGCCACGCCTCAGCTTTGGTTTTACTCTATTCAGTTCATTCATAAGAATTATTTTCTTCCTTAAGTCTGACAGAGTGGTACTTTTCAAATTTTTCTCTCTAAAATCTCAATTCTTCTTGTACTTTCTAGTATGTGATTTTCTAGACTGTATAAGCACTTTTTTTTTTTTTTTCTGAAATGTGTCTTCTGGTTTCAGATCATAATGAATATTTTATAAGATTATTGTTGATCATTGTGTCTCTTCTATTACTGTCCAGCACAAGATTGAGGGAAGAATCTCCATTGCTTTTTCAAGTTATCTCGAGGCCACTGCTTCAGGTTAAACAAGCAGAATGAATTTTATTAGTGAATTTTGGAAATGGGAATTTCCTTTTAGGATGTAAATCAACATTGATTCTGTTATCTTTTATCTAAGTTTTTCAGATAACGTTTTGGGTTATTGTTTCACATCAGTGTAGCTAACTCACAAACTTAAATAAATGTACATATGTAAATTAGCATTTGGCTATATTAGAAAATGGAATACTTGAACTTAATTTTGCAAATATTTTACCAACAAGTAAATGCTTAGGTTTTTTTGCGAATAGAAAACTACATTTCACTCTATTAGCTGATCGGAAGAAGTAAGGTAACTGAATTAAAAAATTGAATTAAAAAGTGTTTTCAGTTTTCTGTTTTGGCAATTGCCTAGCCAAATATTTCAAACACGTTTGCCTTCTCTTTTTGATTAGTAGCATGTTTCTGAATGAGGTTTGCTGTCAATTGCCAAGATAACGGTAATCTATTTTTGAGCTACTATTTTCTGGTTTGAATAATCAGTAAGTATTACTTTTAATGCATTGGATTCCTCAGAGAAAACTTAAATAAATGGAAACACAGGTGTTTAACAATACTTTTGTCTGTTTCTGGGGAAATAAAATATAGCTCATTGTCAGTTCCTACCTCCATTAAAAACAGCAAACATCCCAATTAATAAAAGACAGAAAAATTGTAGCCCTATGCCTTGTGTGAAAAAAAACAACCTTCCTGAAAATGAAGAGATTATTAAACAGTATAATATACCATTATTAGGGAGTTCTTCCTGTACTTTTTTAACAGATTGTACTTTCCTGAAGAATTCTTGTTAGATTTATTTGCCATTTGTAAAGAGATGTAAGTTAAATACACAGTAAGCTATTAAATCTAAAAGGGGGATTTATTTCCTAAGGACCCTTGGGTTTATAGAGTAGCTTATCTGCAGAAGGAAGAGCTATCCAGTTTTACACACAGATACACATGAATCCCACCACTCACCTGTAGTTTCCATGGAGATTTTAACATGAAGAATGTCTTCTGTCGTGGAATCATAGAATCATAGAATAGTTAGGGTTGGAAAGGACCTTAAGATCATCTAATTCCAACCCCCTGCCATGGGCAGGCACACCTCGCACTAAACCATGTCACCCAAGGCTCTGTCCAACCTGGCCTTGAATACTGCCAGGGATGGAGCATTCACAACTTCCCTGGGCAACCCGTTACAGTGCCTCACCACTCTCACAGTAAAGAACTTCTTCCTTACATCTAACCTAAACTTCCCCTGTTTGAGTTTGAATCCATTACCCCTTGTCCTGTCACTACAGTCCCTGATGAATAGTCCCTCCCCAGCATCCTTGTAGGTCCCCTTTAGATACTGGAAGGCTGCTATGAGGTCTCCACGCAGCCTTCTCTTCTCCAGGCTGAACAGCCCCAACTTTCTCAGCCTGTCTTCATATGGGAGGTGCTCCAGCCCTGTTATCATCTTTGTGGCCCTCCTCTGGACTTGTTCCAACAGTTCCATGTCCTTCTTATGTTGAGGACACCAGAACTGCACACCATACTCCAAATGAGGTCTCACAAGAGCAGAGTAGAGGGGCAGGATCACCTCCCTCAACCTGCTGGTCATTCTTCTTTTGATGCAACCCAGGATACAGTTGGCTTTCTGGGCTGCAAGTGCACACTGACGGCTCATTTTCTCAGGAGAAATAATGAATCTTTTTAGAGGTTTTTTTTGGCTGATATTGTGGAGATGCTTCTGTGTAGGTATTAAAGACACTATGCTTATATGGATAGTGGATGGTTCACAGTACTGCCGTTGAAATCTTTGCCACGTGTTCTACAAGATACTACTCTTTTCTAGTAGATATAATAATGCAGTACAGATATAATGAAATAGAAGTCTCAGACAGACTAACATGTTGCTAATATAACAGAAGTACTTCACACACACACACACATGTATATAAGAAAAGGATCAAATAACCATTCATTAATCAATATGCACCTGAATTCTAATTTAAGTGGGTTTAAACAGCCTCACCTCCAACATGCTTTTTGCCCTTAACATGTTCTTACAGTAACTAGAATTTGATCAAAAAATATCACTGAACTTGCATTTCTGCTGAAAATACATAATATTTCAATTCTGAATTATTTAAAACCTCAGTAGAATACTGAAGAATTGTAATGCTGTTGACATAAATTCACAAATAATTGAATGTTTGTATTAACTCAAATTTGCTGGTAAATGTCATTTAAAAGTTTTAGTCTAAACCTGGAAGCATTTATTTCTGCAGATCCTTTGGTAAGAGTACGAACTCTTTGAAGGAATATACCTGTTCTCATTATTGCAGTTGTACTCCTCCTTTGTGCCCCATCAGTTAAGCACCCCTACCAAATCACAAATGTTTTATTCTATGAGTTACTAAAAAATCTGTGATCTTGTAACCTATTGCAGAGACATTGCTGACTCTGTTCTTACAGACATTTTCCTATTATTTTTTAAATTTTCACTTTTGAGTGATAGCAGTGAAGCCATATTTGCACAATAAAGAATATTACTTGATGGTTAGTTACAGAAGATGCATCTTGTCAATATGCTGAAAACAAAAACTCAGCATATTCTTTCAGAGATACTTTCACAGAAAGAGAGGTATAAATTTGTAAAATGGTTTAATCAAGGTCACTTGAGAGGAGGATTGCAAAGCTACTTTAAGAAAATGCGATTATATTTCCCTTTTTCGTGATATAAAGAAAATAATTTGCATCTAAATGATTAGCAACAGGATAATCAGTTTTGTTTAAAATGTAAGGCATATTCTCATTTGATATCAGTATAAAGTATGAAACAATTCAGATATTTATGAGATGTATATAGTTACATTTAAGCTTTCAAAAGGTTAGTGTAGAATTCTTCTATATAAAAATATATTCTATGAACAGAAACTTTAAATGAGATACTTAAATGAAGTAAATAAGGCCTGTACTTATTCTGTGAGGGGGACAAGTCCTCTTATCAGTGCTCTCCGTTAGACTTTTATTCTTATGCTGTTTTATAATATTGCGCAGAGATATTTTTGCCTGAAAAAAATTTTCTAAGTCCTAGGAGTTGTAAGTTCTAAATGTAGCTTTATTCCAAAGGTAAACCTTGAATCATAGAACGGCTCGGCTTGAAAGGGACCTTGAAGAACATCTGGTTGCCCTAGATGCAACCCCCCCTGCCACAGGCAGAGAAACCTTCCACTAGGCCAGGCTGGCCAAAGCCCTGTCCAACCTGTGCTTGAACACCTAGTATATCTGCTTGGTGACGGGTCCCTTTAGAGCTACCTTTGCTCAGTAACAGCTCATCCGGAGCTGTCCGTTGTTCTGAAACCCGTCACGGCATCTCAGCATTCCTGTGCTTCATTTCAGTGGGCCCTTGTGTCCGATAGCGATTTGTCAGGTTTGTAAACTTACTTCTTCAGTGAAATATATCAACTCTATGAATAGCTTAACTTTTAGTAGCTTAAAATTAGAATCAGGTTCTTTCTGTCTTTAGCAACTTTTGAAATTACCTTTGTGTGGTTTAAAAATCTTGGGATTTAACTAGAAAAAGGGCATCTATAACATGAAAACAAGTTATTCATTAGTAGTAGGTAAACTGAAATTATTTTCTGATGTTATAAGTGTTTATACACTAATAATATTTTGAAAGTATGCAGCAAACTATAAATAAGTGGAAAAGTTAATGTCTAAGTACAGGATGTAACTCTTCTGATCACGTCTAAATACAAGAATTAATTATTTTTGTTTTATCTGCAAAAATTTTTTCAGCAATTCCAGGGAAATGTTTACCTCAAACAAGTTGAGGAAGGTAAAATAGATCTTATTATAGAGTTTAAATAATGTTAAAGTCTACTAAAGACTTACAAGAAATGTTTGTCACCCCTATTTTTACTTTGCAATTCAAGTTACCTAGGCATTCTATGAATACTTTCTTCCTTAAGCACAATGTCCAGTAATAATATTTGTTTCTTCATTCTTCCTAATTTTTTTTTCATACATACAAACTAAAATAACATAAAAAATTTGCTATTGCTTTCTTTTCAGGAGGTACCATTTCTTTTCATCAGGTATTTCAATGGTCAGGTGTCTTTACTGAGCTTAGGAGTAATCACTTTTTCCGTCCTAAGAGAATTGGGTTTCATTTGTAATCACCATTCTGATCATCAGCTTCTTGTGCACATTCTCTGCTTACGGGCAGCAGCAGGTATTCATTGTTCTCTTTTCATTTTGTTTCATTTAATTTCTACTAATAATGTTTCTGTCAGTCATATATTGTTAAAGCTGAGAAGGTTTTTTGGCTAGTAAGTTGTTTATGCTGAACAGAAGTGTGCAGGTCCAGAAAGAAAACCTTACTATCATTTAAATTATTCAAGCTGAGTTCCCTGTATGGCCAGCCTGAAGTTTAGACATTATTGGTAACTGAATTACCCTTTTGACTGAATACAAAATATTGGATTTATGTTATCTGAATCAAAACATTGCATTTAGTTTTCAGGCTTCTGGGAAAATACCAAAGCAGCTCAAAACTTGCTTTTATCAGTAGCTAACAATCTATTTCCCTATCAGTTTTATGTCTCCTTCCTGCCCACCTTCTCTCTTCTTCTTCCCACAATAAGCACTGTTTAAAATATGTGTGTTATTATTATGGGTAAGTACTTTATAAAAATATTTATTTTGTAGTTTATTGCAGTTATACAGCCTAAACCCAGCAAAAATATCCTGTGTGCTCAAACTGGTATTTTAACAGATTATATGTAAGGAGATATTTTGTCAGACCCTAGAATGAGTTTGTTTATTGTCAGACAAGAGCACCCAGAATGTTTTGTTTAGAAACAAACAAGCCAAAAACTATTTTGATTTTAATCAAAAATGTATTTTCCTCATAAAAAAAATTCACATACTCACTGTGTCTACTCTACAGAATTTGTCCATTTCATTACACCATGTGTCAATCCTAGTATACCTGTTCACTTCAAAAACTCGTGGCTAGAGTGTGTAATACAGCAGAGAAGGAGGTATTGCTCAGTTCCACTACTTTTATATAATAATAAAAAAAAAATACAGAAAATGTTCTTGGCTACTTGCACTGTATTCCAGACTTCAAAGTCCCATCAAAGTTCTAGAAAATGAAGTTAATTGTATTTGGTTGGTAGAATACCGTTAGAAACCAATCAGTTAAAATTCTCTTATGCTGAGTGGGTACATATTCCCATTTGCCAGCAGCAGCAAAGTCCAGATGTCTAGTTCCTAAGTGAAAGAAATTATTTTTTTGTTGCCTTTTTGTTCAGCACAAATGCAGTCATGTGCTTTTTATTTCAGGAATTAAGTGATATACTGACACATTTATGACATATTGGTTGGTACACCTATTACAGTTGCTTTTACTTCCATTGCTGTGCTTTTTTCTTTGCCCATGTCCCAAAGACTGATCAGGGGAGGATAAAGCTCATTGAGTGAAAAGGATTGTTTCTTCAGGTAATTCTTTAGATAGCTGTGTCCAACATCATAGTTCATCTCACGTGAGATGCAACTGTAGAGATATATCACAGAGATGATTCCCAAAAGAGCTCCAAGGCAGGCAAAGAATCCTATTATGTTGTTCTTTTCATAACCTTTCACTGCCAAGTCCAGTCCTTTTGTGGTTACGTTGACACATTGTTTCTTATTCTGTGAATAGATAGTGGGAATATCTATACAGATTTTGTATTCAGTTGATGGATTTAGATGTGTAAGATTGTATACCTTTATGTCAGATGGTATTCGAGCACTCTGTGCAGCTCGAGAGTTTTCAGCTTTCGGAAAGGCTGTCCATCTAACACTGGATTTCAGAATTTTAGAACTTGCCTTCCATGAAACCAAAACAGAATTAGATTTTATGTCTTTTATTTTAATATTCAGAGATCCATTGCTGTCTTGAGGGAAAGAACCATCCACTTTAATCATGACTGACTTTAGGTCTGCCCCAACTAAATTCGTTGCTATACATGTGTATAAGCCACTTTCTTTTTGTGTTATATCTCTTATGTCCAATGTTCCTTCGGAATGAATGTAGTATTTGTTAGAAATAGTATTAGGCAAAAGTTTGTGTCCTGATGGTGTTATCCAGTAGATTTCAGGTTCTGGTTCTGCTGTTGCTCTGCAGTGTAAGGAAATATGGCTGCCAGTTTTCAAATCCAAAGTAGATGGAAAACTTTCAGGAGCTATCAGGGGGAGACAGATTTCCATCATTTCCCGGAAGTGTATCTGTCTCACATTCTGGCCTTGAAATTCAGGGGGGTCTACACAAAACAGGGACTCCGGCTCCATGAAACGAATGTTTGTTTTATTCATGTTAATCCAGCGGATGACACAATCGCATCTAATGGGATTGCTGTGTATACTAACTTCTTTAAGGTTAGGCAAGGATTCTATTGTACTGTGGTAAAGGGCACTCAGTGCGTTGCTGTTAAGCATGAGAGATTCCAGCTTGGGCAGTCTGTAGAATGCATTTGGATGAATGTATGATAATCTGGGGTTATTGGTAGCTTCTATTTTTCTTAAGTCTGGCAAATTATTAACGGCAAGACCATCTATAGAAATCAGTTCAGGCATGTTATTAATTCCTAACTCTTTTAGGTGCAGCATATTGCTAAAATCTCCTTGTCGTATTCTGTTAATGGGATTTTTATTTAGATCCAGAAATTTAAGTTTTGTGGCCTTTTGAAGAGCAATGTGGGGCACTCTGACAAATCTATTGTCGTAAAAGGAGATGCTTTCTAAATTGTCAAGGCCAGCCAAAGCATTATCTGGTATTTCAGTGAGATTTATGCCTGCTAAAACTAGGCTGCGTAGATTGATAAGAGGCTTAAAATTCATATCTTCAATTCTGATTATTGGGTTTTCTCCAATCATGAGAATTTCAAGATTAGGAGTAGCTTCAAACCACTTCCTGTTGATCATTTGCAGACCATTTGAATTGAGATGAAGTCTAAGAAGATTATTGAGGCCTATGAAAGCTCCTGGTGCAATAACAGAAAGCAGATTATGATTAATATAAAGCTCTTGTAAATTGTGGAGTCCAGAGAGACATTCTTCAGGGAGTTCAGTAAGTTTGTTTTCTTCAAGGTACACTGAAAGCAGCTGTGGTGTCTTTCTAAGATTAATACTGGTCACTGAAGATAAATTGTTCTGAGATAAATCTAGACCAGTTAAATTCACTGGGAAGTCTACTGACTGTTCAATGTTTTCAATATTATTAGTCTGTAGAAGCAGAACTTGTGTGTCAGCAGGCAGTCTGGCTGGAAAGTTAAAAAGGCCTAAATCATTGCAATCCACTGTTGGAGCATCCATATACACAGACCTTGGGGTGAACCATGGTCTGATCTCACATATACATGACTCTGGGCAGTCTGCTTTTTTTTCTACAGCTTGTACTAGTGCAGTGATAACTAGGCCAAGTAGAAAATTAATTTTGAGTTGCATGTCCTTCATCTTAGCTCAAATGTTCAGAAAAGTAACACGTGTTGATAATCCACAGTTATGAGTTTGGAATTCAGTATGGCCTGGTCAGTTGATAAAGCGCACACTTGCATTTGTGAAATGATGATCGTGAAGGACTTTCTTCCTGAGGATAAGTGATAAATTTGTAAACTTGTCCAGTAGTAAGAGGCATTTTGTGGAAATGAAGGTCAATCTGTCCTTGATGACATAAAATTTATAAGCTTTGTGAAGATGAAGTATGTATAGATGGTCATAGGAGATTAAGCAATTCATTTATTTAGTAGTATTAACTTCAAATCCCATGATTGATTAGTGTTTGCAGGAATGACAGGGTGACCTAAAATAGAAGAAGAGGAAATAATTAGTGTAAGAAACTATAAAGTTATAAATTAATTTAGATATCTTTTGCTCTCTAATGTTAATCATTGCAAGTAAGAGAAGAAAATTACTGTGGTGCCTAGAGTATTGTAGTGGTGTCCAGATAGCATAAATGAAGTTAATATAGTAATATATCTTTAGACTTGTAGCTTGTCATACATCCAGTGGAGCATTGCTGTACGGAAAGATGAAGATCCACAAAGTATAAAGCAAAATATATCAGTGAAATTTTCTACATATTTTATGGTCCTTTAAAATATTTTCTTTTTTCTTTCCATTATCACTAGAAGCAGACTGAGTTCTGTTGGCTTTGAAAATGTAAACACTGAGCAAAATCCTACAGAGCATGAATACTTAACTTTTGAACATAAAGTAGAAAGAACATAATATATGTGTAATCAAAGGAAAATGGAATGATGGGATTAACACGCCTTCCTAATGATTACACTGTTAGGCAAGCCTGTAAAATACTTGTACAGAAATATACAAAATTGATAATCCACAGGCTTTATAATTTTCTAATTCTTTTTGAAGCTGCTGTTTAGGAAGAAAACTTTTCTTTAAAGTGATAATTAGAAAGAAATATGTACCCCATAATAAATAGCTTGTCATCTTGGCAAATTCAGGCTAATTACTGGCTTGCTTATTTTGGCTTCAGTAACTTCAAATGCAAGGAATAATAATAACAACAGAAAAATGTCTTTAGAGTAAGAAGGAAAAAAAATTACATTAGCAATTGTTTCTTTGGTCTGTAGCTCTGCAAGAATCTGAAATTTGATGTGAAGTTTCAGATTTTCTTCATGTCCTAAATTATAGTAAAGACTGAAGCCTTAGCATCTTGAAGCATCAAATGTATCCTCTCCAGATTTTTGTTATGTACTTGCTTGTTATGGAGAAAAAAATATTCTACTTTCAGCGTACATTTTGTTCCAAGCCATATGATTCAAAACCTTCATATATACGAAGTAGTACACATTAACTGGTTACTTTACTTCAGAATATAGACTTCACACTATTGTCCAGAAGACTTCATATGATACACATTTATGCCCTTTCTCCCCTTGCCCCTAGCGTCAAAATTCATAGTGACATTGTTCACAAACTGTAAGATCAAGGCTTCATTGACATTAATAAGTAACTTCTGAGGTGTTGCTGGTACAGATAAAATTGCTAAAGTCAAGTGTCAAGGGTATGGATTTCAGATTTTCTTTCCAGGCCCAAGGATTGGGCATATTGACTACATAGGCATTCCGTAGCAGCTCAGAGGAAAGGTGTTGGAGCATGTCAGTGACATTAGGCCAGTTTGAAATACATTTGTCAAGTCTTTGAGGCTGCTGTTTGTGTTAAGTACATTTAAGGACATTTAATATTGTATTTTAACTTGTAAGTGTATTAATAAAATGAACAGACAATGTGTGAGATAAACATACAGAAAACATTCTGCTGTTTTAAGTATTAATAATATGTTTTTATGCAAATGGCCTACTGAAATGCAAAGACATACGGACTGAAATAGTGAAAATGTAATCTCTTCCTTTGTTCTGAGAAATTAGATGAACTTGAGGCTTTAAGAAAAATAAAGGTTTGCATTGTACAGTTAAGGCCTATAACTTGTTCTCAATTTTGCCTCCAGGAGACAAGGTAATACACCTATATGGAGTACTGTCCTATTTACTAAAGATCTCAATGGAATTCGTTCTATGTCAAATGCACGAATGTAATTTACTATGTAGGGAGAAAAGAAGATGGCAATGGAGGGAATTTATTGAGTCATGTTCTTGATGCACTTCCTAAAGCATGAGTCCCATTGACTTTTGGAATTTTATTTGGATTTTATATTAAAATGTATGTGTAAGCATGGCAAATACAAAATGTAAGTTTATAGTAATTGAAAGCTGATCAGAAATCTTACCTGAATAGTAAATTAATTGAAATGAAACAGACTGCTACTGCAGATATCTAATCTCACCGTTCTGATCCCACTATGATTCTCAGGGATTTCTGCTCTGTAGAGGTACCAGGAAAGTATTCTGGGGAAGCATAGCTACATAACTGACCTGGTTTTATGCTCCTCCTTGGACATTTGGCCACTGAAAGAGAGGATGTGGACCAAAATGAACGTTTCATGTGTGTCCCAGGCATTCGAGAGGCTGTAACAGTTGGAGCATGTAAACTACTGCATTTTCATGTACACAGAGCCAACATGTTCCTGGATTTGAGTTTATGCACCTCCTGACTTTATACTGCAACTTCTGTGGGATTCACAAGCCAAAACTAAGGGCACAAGTGGATATTTTAATGTCATATATATTGGAGTGGGCTTTCTGGCAAAATATTTTTGTATTTAATAGTAATATTGTGTGACTCTGATATACAGTGTTGACAAAAAAAGTAAGGAAACATGGACTGCTGATGTTAAGTTTTCTGGTCGCACTTGAAGAGACCAAAAATCAGAATCAAGTTATGCAGTACGACTTTGAATATGCCAACTTGTTCATTATGTGTGTATCTGTGTGAATGCAATTAATTTCTTACCTTGGGATATGTACATAGTATTTCTGAGAAGTGAGCTGCAGTTTACTGTAATAAAATAAACCTCATGTAAATTTATATCTTGTAATCAACGCTATAAACTGTAACTGAAGTTCTATTTCCTTAAAGAGCATAGTGTCACAGAGATGTTTGTATCGGAGAATAAGCATTTAACATTGTGATACTTTAAACTTTTGAAATGCACTGATTCCTTTTCTTCATTATTGTACTGATAGTAGTAAATCTATAATGATAGCACTAAATAAAGATCAAAATTATATACTAACAGTGATTTTTAGAATTTTTATTAATGTGTTTCAGTGCTTTTAAAGCTAAGTTTTTCATAGCATCTGGAGTTTTAGTGAAATTTTGCATTTCAAATGCCTGGTTTTAAAGGTAGTAAAAGGCCAAAGAGAACTGAAAGTTATTTGTCCTGTTCCTTTCCGTAGTATTTGAAGTATCTGAGATTTACATATACAGAGGTTTCTGTGCAAAGGTAGATAATTTCTTAAAAAAAAATTAAAATCAAATAATGCAATTATGTCAACATCACCTGTTAAGCAAAAATATTGTTTTTATTTTGCCACTTTTGTTAGTAGGTTTTGGTGATCTCTCAGGAGTTTTGATGCAATGCAAGTGATTCTTAAAACTTGTACCTACTCTGGTGCAATAGAAAAGCTTGTAGAGATAAGGCTCAGCTGAAAATTATCCGCAGTAAGCTGAGCTGTGGTAAAAGTGTTTCCACATAAGCAGCAGCAGGACCTATGCATTGCAGTTTTGGCCTCTGATGAAATTCTTTCCTCTGCTACATATATAAATCTTCTGTGCACTCTGATTGTACATGTAGTTCCTCATCTAGATAAAATGATACGCTTTTCTTCCTAATGTATCAATTAAACAGTCTGCATCTAAAAAGTTAGTAATGCTATTCAGTATTTTTATTATTGTTTTCCTTACTAGAACTTCTGTCCCGAAACTGTTTAAATCTTCATGGACAGATGACTTAATTTCTTCTGGAAGTCCATCCCTATTGCAGTCCATACTTACTGTCTTATTAAATACAGCATGCCTCTCGCTTTTAAGCTATTATCTCTTGCTTTTAGAAAAAGGCAACCTGATGTGTGTGACTTTTTGCAGCCTAATTATCTCTTGTGTAGACAATGATTGCTATGTCCTAATTAGGTTTGTTTCATTCACTGCTATTGACAGCTGGAGCCTTAGTTTACAAGAGGGTATCACCATTATTTGAGCTGGAAAAGACATTCAAAGAGTGAATAAACTGAGCAATGTTTCTCATCACTGGAGCAACAGACAGCTAAGAACAAAGTCAGAGTGGGCAGAAAGGGAAAGAAACACGTCAGATTTTGGCAATCTTTCTTTTCCACTTCAGCAGTTAGAGAGACAGTGATAAAAACTAAAAATGCAGCAGCTACACTGCAATGTGCCCTGCTGGCAATAAGGCAAACAGTTCACTTCACAAGGACCAATTTAGAGGTGGCAAGCATTTTGAAAACACAGCTGTTCATACAAAGGTACCTTTCAAACATATCAATTGAAAAAGCCACTTCTCACTTCTTGTCATTATAACCACTTTGAGCAGTTCTGTGGACAGAGATCTGGAAATGTCACTAACCAAAAATTGAGCATGACACATTTCATACCTCACTTTATTGTAGTACAGCACTTACATTTTTGGAGAGTTTTTTTAAATGTTATGGGTATGTACAGACTTCCATTTGAACATGTAACATCTTTCCGATACTTTTATGGAGCAATCTTTCCTTGTTTGTTCTGTTATCAAAATTATCAAAATAAAAAATATTTCCTTGGGGAATTTTCTATTGCAGCACTATTGATAAAAAGATGCAACAACTTGTAAATTTGACATATTCAAGAACTGGCACAAAAATCTGTTTGATTTTTTTTCTTCCCCTCTTTAAAAATGTAAGTGGGATGTTTTTGTTGAATTATGTACAGAAAGTTTGACTAAGGAGGACTACAAGTTTAGGTTAAAGCATAAAAAGATAATATGATGGATTTGCATAACAGAATCACTCTTGAAGTAAAGTATTTCTAGAAGTAAGCTCTACTAGGCAGTCCAATATGGTTGCTGGAAATTTTATATGCTATGTAAAAATCGAAAGAATTTTTGCTAGCATATGTACTCTCACTTTCATTCCACTCTCTGGATCAAAGAGTTTCGTGCAGAATCCTGTTTCTTTTTACAAATACAAATTAACAGTTCACTGTATTAGGCTTTCAATGTTTTATATGCTTCCATATAGCCATTGTAGTTTCACATTAAAACATGAATGAGGATTTTTGGAAATTAGTGTGGTTTTGACAATCCCAGTTCTGAGGTGTTCAACTTGGGCAGCTGACAGTATCAGGTGACATTTGGATTTTGAAAGTCCTCAAAAGTGAGTATCTAAAGTACCTGAACATGTCTGAAAAACTTGATTATGGCTTCCTATTGGGATATTGACTAATTTTGGACATCTACTTTTTTACTATTGATTAATTTTTAGAACTTCAGGTTGACCCTGAATAGCATTACATGCAAGATGTAAAGGAAATTGGAAAACTACTTGTATACCTGGAGAAGAGAAGGCTGCTTGGAGACCTCATAGCAGCCTTCCAGTATCTGAAGGGGGCATACAAGGATGCTGGAGAGGGACCCTTCATCAGGGAGTGTAGTGATAGGACAAGGGGCAATTGCTCCAAACTTAAACAGGGGAGATTTAGGTTTGATATAAGGAAGAAATTATTTATTGCTAGAGGGGTAAGGCACTTTAACAGCTACCCAAGGAAGTTGTGAATGCTCCATCCCTGGAAGTGTTCAAGGCCAGGTTGGGCAGAGCCTTGGGCAACATGGTCTAGTGTGAGATGTCCCTCCCCATGGCAGGGGGGTTGGAACTAGATGTTCTTAAGGTCCTGTCCAACCCCAACCATTCTATGATTCTATGATTTAACCCTCAATGCAATTTGCAGTGTCTGAATAATTATTTCAGCATATGTGTTTATTTTGTGAACTTGATATACATCTTTTAATTTTTTTTTCTTACAATAAGCTTGCCTGGGGAAAGCCACAAGTTTAAAATGTGTAATATGAATGTAAAATAGGACAAATTCTCACACTTTAGACATTACAAGATTAGAATGACAAGATTTTATGCATCTTTAAAAGTTTTTTATATCCATGGACATCATGTGCTTTGAGGCTATTTTAATCTAGAAATAAAGATAGATTCAGCGAGATTTACATGAGATTTACCCTTTTACTAATTGAGTCTGGCCTACTATCCTTGTGCTCGTTTACTTTATCTTAATGCAATTTAACAGATATTAGAGGAATTATCAGCATGTAGAATTCATTAAGAACTTACTGTAGTTCTGTTTCTTTTCTCAAAAATTACATTATAGTATTTCAGAAAATATTGCAATATAATAAATCATAAAGCTTCAAAAATGCAGTATTTATAATAGATGCAATGAAAACAAAGAAGTAAAATGCAAGCCAAAGGAGTATTTACATATGGTATGTGATGATTTATTACATACACTATTTTAGAATAACTTTTCAATGGACTTAAATGGCCATTTAGTAAAACCTCCTTTTAAAAATGGAAAAGATACAGCATTTGTTTTCTAACCTGTTTTAAACTGGATAACCATGACTGACCATGGAAAGGCAGCTAACTATGGGAACACCTGCATGTGAAGTAAGGTTTTTATCAGCCATAATCACAGTGCTCAATAGAAATAGTATATAATTTTGTTGCTATTATTAATTTGGTGGCAGCAGCAGCATTGTGCATTGAAGCCAGAGGGTAGATAAGGAACACATTGTCTTGTGTGCTAACTTTCTTCAAAACAAAACTGTGAGCTTTACTCTGTGGAGCTTAAAATTTACGTACAAGTAGAGGGACAACTGATGATTCAGGCAGAGTAAATAAAAAATAGAAGTCACAATCTTCAAATATCCTTGGGTTTATTTTTTAACTCTATCCATAGTCTAGTAGCTTGCTATCATGATACTGGCTTGCTTTTCCAGGCTTCCATTTTAAATCTTATGTCTGTAAATCTCTCTCTCATGTGATTTTAACTTTTAATCACACACTCCCTAACCATTGACTACATCTGACCTTTTCATAAATGTCATAGCAAAAGAAGATGAAAAGTTTTTTGATGATACTCGGTAAAGGAATTATTTCAGTAACTACAGTTCCCTAATTTATTTTTTGGTTTTTAATCCTAATATGAAGGGTACAAAATAATTTTTAGGTATTATTTTTGAGTGAAATGTTTCAAAAGTATGCTTACATGACAAAAGGCTGAATTTCAATGGAAGTTGCACATTTTTTTACCATTTGTGTTGTAGTCTGTCATTTATGTTCTGATTTATAGTATGGTATTCCAAATCTTCTTGAAATATTTTTAATGTGTGGCAGTTAGACTATATCTCATAATTTTATATACTTGAATTAATTGTAAAAAAATTTGAAAATAATCTGAACTGAGTTTTATTCCTTCTTCTTAAATGAGATATTGAATACATAGTCCTGATATTTTTAATCTAAAAAATTAACTCATTGCTAGTATTCCCTGCCCATGGCAGGGGGATTGGAACTAGATGATCTTAAGGTCCTTTCCAACCCTAACTATTCTATGATTCTATGATTACTTGTTCTGATTTTTTCTTAAATAGTAACTCCACATATATATTTTCTAGTCATCAGAGAAAAATATCAAGGATTTAATGTTAAAAATAACCTTTCAAAGTACTTAGATCTTTGACATTCTTGTTATAGTTCTTAGCCTTAGAAAGGTTTCACTGTGTAAATGATGTATTTATGGTTGTTATTATCAAGCAATTATGGCAAAAAAATTATTGCTGTAACTTGGGAAAGTAATGTGTTAGTTTAATTTAGATTTATTCGTACATGTTCAACTTCTTTTTGACAGTTGTCATGTTAGTAGTGGAGAAGCACATATTGGCAGTTACCTAGGCACATAGTTGGCAAGAGAGCAGTCACGTTCTGGATGTGGGTGCATGTACCCATTTACCAGATGCTTCAAGCAGATGGCCAAAGCTAAAGATGAGTGAGACCAGTTTTGGCTTGATATTCTAGAAAGCTACCATACCGATTCTGCGGTTGTATAGTACATTTGACTAGTAAAAAAAGCTTAGCCAAAATCCAGCAGAGCTATTGGCAAAATCTGAATTTTGTGATTTTATTTTTTTTTTCTTTGTGGGTCATAAATGTAAATATTAAACAAGCCTAAAACACAGAAACAGTTCTGTTCAGGTGGTTTTAATAAAGACAGAGATAGTGGCTGTAGTTGGCACATAATATTTTTTTTGGAATTTAATAATATATATTTTTTTTTGATTTATGATGGGAAAATGGTCACTGTAACAAAATTAGATAATGATAAACATCATAATTTTAGGAGTTACAATTTTTAGTTTATATTTTTTCAGCAGCAAAGTTATAGGCTTGGAAGGCCTAAATTTAAATTGTCAGTCTTTAATGGCAGACTTCTAATGGTTAGTGAATTCACCTTTTAGTTTTTGATAAAGGTGTGATTTGTTTTGGGAAATGCTCATATCAAGGTAAATGCTGTTATACAATTAAAAAAAAGTAATTTCCAGTGTCCGCTGTACTGATTATGAACTATAATAATCTAAAGATATGAAATGGCTTAATGAATGAAGTTATATCAGGAACATCCTGCTGCAGTCCCAGACAGTACTTGATGTTTACTTATATTACATGGAATGTGGCTTAAGATCCATGAAGGAGAAAAAAGTATTCTCATCATAATAGTAAGCAGAAATTCCTTACTTAAAAAAACAAAAATAATTGATTTTTGAGCTTTTAGGAGTGGATGTTTTTTGTGTCATGAATTTTCCTACCAAATTGAGCTTTAACATAATAGTTGTGAATATATTGGGTAATTACTTTCATTCTGAGCCAACTGGGGAACCAGTTTCAAGATGTATTGTTCAAAAGAGATGGATGATTTTTTTTAATCTTGCTAATGCAATGTAGAGAAATTGATTGATGAAAAAACAATTTCAGGATGCAAAACCTGACAATGTGTAAACCAGAATATTATTTGAAAGATTCAGAAATAAAAGTTCTGTTTTCTGCTGTGTTTTATGTCAGTTGGAGTGATTTATGCATACTTATAAATTACCAGCTCATAGAAATACTGTAATTTCTGATTGCAGAGAGTATTTTGGTTTGTTTTTAGTATTAATTACAGTTTTTGCTCAGCCGAGCATCTCATTAATAACATTACGTGTTGGGGAGTTTTATATGATTTGCAAAAATAATTTTATTTTTGATCCCAAATTACTGGTTTTTTTGTACTTTTATGTACCCATTGGTCAGATGTAACCCATAATATAGGATTATCTTGGTTCATTTCTTATTTCCAAGAAGTGAATACATTAAAATGCTGATCTTATTTTCTCTTTATGATTTGTTTTTTAAAATAAGAACTGAAGAAAGAGGATAAATACAAGATAAATAGCAACACTTAAGTACAGTATCCCTTCTACTGTGTGTTGCACTACAGCTAAATAATCATATAGTTCCTGGAAAAGTAACTGAGCTCTCTTTCAAGTGTTTTTCTTCTCCTTTGAAAATTGCAAATTTATTTAAACCATTGCACCTCTCCAGCATGTATAGATTCATAGCTAGCTTCCTCACTCCTTTTTTCCACTGTACAATCCTTCAAGTGTTTCCTACTATTTTAGAAGAATTTTTCTTATTTCCTTGTCTAAAGTGAAAAATCACTCAGTCCCTTAGATGATTTGACTCATTAGCATGTCACTGAACAGGATTATTTCAATTACGGAACTTACATGGTATAGCCGCATCTTGATTTTGTACTTCTTTCTCTAGCATCTATCATCATTTTACATCACCTTTCAGCATTTTGGATTGCAAATCTGACAGCAGTGTTAAAATTAACATTCTGATCTTTCAGAGAATTTTGACCAGTGTTCACTGTTTAAGTATTGATGTCAATCAACCAGATTGTGATCAGTGTACTCAAAGCTTGCACTAGATTTGCCTTGACAAACATAATTTCTCTTGCATTTTTTGGGGGGATTCCTGCATATGATTCAAAGACTATGGATTGACATGTGCTGTCGGTACACATATGAAGATGTGTAGGAACACTCCTCACATTACAATAAGAATGTTAGGGATGCACAGATGTATTTGTGCAATGAAATGCATCTTGCTGTGGGAAAACGGCTCTTCAAACTGAACAAAAGGTAAGTTAAAATTAAGATGTTGAAAGATCCTATTACTGATGATTATGGAATGGTAGGATGAACAGTTTGGTTCATCACTGGTGTTGAAGTGGAATAGAGGAAACATTTCAAATTGTCCTTCCAGTTTGTCCTTCCAAAGATGGGTTAGACATAATTTTGTGATAGTGATAATGCTGAGTTAAAGCAACCTGCTTTTTCATTAGAAGATGTTCATTTTGAAGTCTGACTTCAGCCTTTCTGCTTTCAGACAATTGCATGGGTTTCTTTTCCAGCAGTAAAACAACTCAAATAAGTAAAGAAAGACAGATATTTCAATAGTGTGACATTTCAATATTTTGAAATTACAAATTATGCTTTCAGGGTCTAATAGTAATCTCTGCTTCAAAGTTGGAAGACATCAGAGGGAATATCAGAAGTAAGGAGAAAGTGACACTAGGATGCCTGTGAAACAGCAAATATGAACCTACCATATGCCAGAATCCTTTAGTTTAATTTATCAGTTACAGGTAAAAACTCTTGAAATGCTGTATACGGTTCTGGTCATACTCAGGTTCAGTAACATTAATTGGAATTAAGGCAGAATCAGCATGAGAACTAATGGAAAATGCATACTAATATACTAGCATGTATGGAAAACAACTAGGAGCATGTGTGGTAAAAAGTAACAGGCAAACAAGATGGAAGAGCAACACTTTGTGTCCTATGTAAATGCTTGTGAAGCATTTGAAGAAAATATGATTTCTTTATACATACCATAAGTTCTAGAGTACATTGCATAATGTCATAGAAGGAAGGAAGGAAGTAGAAACAGAAAGATAGAATGATGGTGGGAATTGTGGGGGTTTTTATTTGTTTGTTGGTTTTGGTGTTTGGGTTTTTTTGTTTTGTTTTTGGGTTTTTTTGTTTTGTTTTTTGTTTTCTTGCAGTAGTGTGTAAGAGGTAGTACAGATCCTTTGAAGGCAAATAGCCAATTCACTTAGAGTTTGCTGATGCAATACACAAGCCAGTAACAATAAAAATGCATTGAGGATTAATTTGGTTAACCACAATTTAAACAGGTGAATGAGGATAATTAAGCTTTGGTGTGTGGCTTTTTCTGCCAGTCCTTATAAATGTGAACTGAATATACAGTTTAAAATCCCTCACAGTATAATTACCCTTCCTTCAGGCAATAGTTGTCATCTTGTTCAATATTATAATGATGGAAATTATAAACCGCCTGTCTGTCTCCTTGCAAATAACTGTGTCCTCTGTTAATGAGCATGGAAATGTCACCTTAAATTGCTTTAACATACTTAATACAAAAAAACTTCCAAAGCATGGAATGCTTTTGATGTTGAAAATCCATACCAGTTGTTACATTTGTGTTAGTATGCTTTAAATTGTCCTTATCATGGTATCCTACTGTATGTAGGAAATGCAAATTTTGAAAGTAAACCCAGATTAAACTTTAATCAGAACAGAGAGTGTAGAACAGTGTGAGCATTCTAACTCCTGTATTTTCAAACACTGACCTATCAGCTTCAGTTTCCACTACTGGTTGTGGAGAAAGATTATGATGTATTTCTGAATTTCCAAATCTGAATCTCCAGTGCCATCTGATAAATTTCAGTTGGTTAAAGGCTGAGATACTGGAATTAAATGAATAGGCAAAGCAATACATTGGAATGGCTGGGAACTTGAAAAGTCCTGAAAACATTTCCCTGAAGGTGATAGAATCCTCTTTTCTGTCTCCCAGATAATGTGAGCCACATCCAGGGAAGATGAAGTAGCATTTGAAAGTTATGGAAGTAATGAATAAGACTTATAGCAGTTATGAGGTGAAATGCCTTTGTTTGACAGTCCTTCAGGAACAGGCTTTTAGCATGGATCAAGACTTGCATTACAAGCAGTAGGGAAAACACCCTAAAAGTCACAAAAATGCTTGGCTTGAAAATCAGGTTTTAGCTTCATTATATTTCCCATGTTGCTGTTAAGCATTAGAATTGAAAGATAAATTATAAGTTACAAATAATTTTGCTATTTAGTTGCTGGTTTCCTACAGATAATTATTATTCAAGGGTGAACTTTTAAAACATTTTGAACAATTTTAATTAGTGAATAAAGCGTATCTTGAAACAAAATACTGAAGAATTATTGAGATGAGTTCTCTTTACAATGAGGATAATCTCTTTTAGTATCCTTGTGGTTTGTAGAGTCATATAGTCACAGTAAACTGATACTAGTCTAACATTGTAATGAAAAAGGAGAATCTACTGCAGGTGGAGACAGATATTTAGTTACAAAAACCTAGCCTTACCTTGAAAGAAATAAAAATGGAAGACTGCAGTTACATATTGATGAAGATAAAGCAAAGCTTGGTATTCCTTTGAAAATTATCCTTTAGTGATCTATGCTGGTCAAAAAAGATTTTGCATCAGGTTGAGCAGGTTGTTATTTGTAGCTTAGTGTATTACTAAACCCTGTTTTGCCAAGGAAATTCCTGCTTTGAAATGGTTTGTTTCTTTGTTGAGAATTAACAGATATTTGACTGTATCTCCAGCAGGATTGTGGATCGGTTTCCTTATCATGGCTGTCCAGGATGATGATCTAGTAAAAAAGATGGTATCACTGATATATTTGGTATAGGCAATACTAACTTACTGATCAAAATGTTAACTATTAACTGATAAGCACTCATAGTTGTATTTTCATAGGCTAAATAATCTCATTAATACATGCCAAACTGATAACCTAGGAAAAGTTAAGGTGAAAGATTCTTGATGGTTTTCATTTGTTCCTCTTTCTGGCCTTCCAAGTTATTTTCAGGGTTTTAATTCTTCAGGAATTGCCATAGAACCTATCCTGTGTTGCAGACAAGTAAGAATTTCATTCTGTTAAAGCAGAAAGGCTCGTATTGATGCTCCCAAGTACTTCTTCCCTATATATGGACTCAGTTTTTAGACCTATTAAGGGGAGAGTGGCAACATTTCTCTTCTCTGAACTAGTTACAGAACACAAAAGAAATCACTACCCACTAAACATTTTTGGTGAATAGAAAGGGTTTTTTAATTTATTTTGCTTTACTGTATAGATTATATATGAACATGATTCTTGAAATCTAATGAAAAGATAAATCTGCACATTCTACTGAAAAAAAAATCTTTCTGCTTCATTTGCTTAATTGTGAAATAGCAAATTTTTCTAGCTGTTTTTAAGGTTTGACATGATTAGCTGTCATTAGTTTGGTAATTAGTTTATGCAGATTTTTTGGATCAGGCTCATTCCTGTCTTTCTGCTACTGAATATATAGTATTTTTATTAAAAAAGTCACTCTCAAAGAGTTTTCCACCATTGTTTTAATTGCTTTCTCTTTTAAAAAATAACAATAGCAAAGAAGCATGAAACAGAATTTGTTTCACAATAAAAAAAATCTTTCATTTCAGAGGCTACATGGAGTAGTTTGATAGTTTGATGTTTAGAAGGTTTCCATTCTGCTTGTTAAAGAAAGAATTTTGCAGGGTTAGGTGGATTTTACAAATAGGTACCAGAGAAACACAGGTAATTATTTGGCTCTATCAGGTGCCATACTTCTAAAGCGACAGTTGCAGTGCAGTCTTTATTAAATATAATTTTTATGTTAAAAATTATTACCATCATATTTCAGTGACTTTTGTCTGATGTGACAATATTAATGGAGGTGCTGACACTTGCTGCAATACCACATCTATTCTTCATAAAACAGACATTGTCAATAGAGTTAAAAATGAAGTTGTAAAGATTTGCTGCAGGAAAGGAGGATACAGATAGAGTATTCTGCAGTTTGGGCATGTCAAAATCCAGCTGAGGATAATTGTGGTCTCATTTAATTTTGTAACTGGAAAATACTCGGAATACTTCTTAATTGGAAATCAGCTTAAGGTAGCTCCATCCCTATCTCCCAGCCTTGTATGTTTGGTCTGCTAGAGGCAGACAGGAAAGAGTAAGATGAGGGGAAAGAGAAAAGTTTGGGGTTTTATCTTTTTTTTTTTTTGGTGGTGCTGTTCATACTTTGTTATACTGTTGCTCACCATCTTTGAAAATTAGCTGAATTGAAAGTAAAGCTTAATTGGTGTTAACATAATCCTAGTTCTGCTCTACTCTGAGAATTTCAACACTTCTTAGTGTTTTGTTCTTTAGAGTTTTGTTTTGTTTTGTTTTGTTTTTTTGTTTTTCTCAGGCTATCTGCCTAGTGGCTGTTTGGGGACCAATGTGGTAAGAATTAGACTACACGGTCCTTTGTGGGCCCAAAATAGACAAGTGAAACCAGCAATTACCATGCCATCAGCCTGCCAAAAGAGCTCAGTTTTTGTCACACATAATCTGGAAGATTTCAGATTCTACCCTAAGCTCCATGTCTCACTGGGTTATCAATGTTTCCTTCTTTCTGCATTGTGCTGTTATATGTAATAGGTTTCACCTACGAGTTCCAGATTACAGAATTTAACTGCATGTTCTTCTTCATACTATTTTTTTTTTTTCTTCTTTTTTGGGAGGAGGGGCACTTAACCAGCTTGACTAAATACAATAATTCATGTTTAATTTTTGATATAATGAGTTTACTGTTTACTCTGAATAATACTTTCTCTTGGAGCTACTTTCTAAGTGAATGACTCACTTTTCAGAAAATATTGCTTATGAACTTTGTTGAATCCAAACCAGAATTTGCTTAGCAGCTGAACCATTTCAAGTAATAAGCCCAAAATTCATTTTGCAGTGCTTTTTGTGTGAACACAGATTTATTCATACAAAAAAAAAAAAAAAATCAAAACAAAACTGAAAAACTAGAAAAGGATGCAAATACTGTTCTGAAATATCTTTCAGAATGTCTCAGTAAATTTTGCAAATACTTTTTTCATTTTTTTCCCAGGTTTATCTTCCTGTGTTATAGACATAAGTTCTAAAAATACTTGAAATACTTCTAGAAATGCTTGCAAACTAGTTCTAGAATTCTTATGTGCAAGGAACTTAAACAGAATAATCCAGTGCAGAGTGGTGTTTTTCTCCTAAGAGATGCTTTTTATGCCACTTAAAAAAGTCTTTTAATTCCTAAGGGCTTGGTTGTGTCTGGTTAGGCATAGATTATAGAATAGTGTGGTGATGAGCTTTATTTTGTAAGATAACCGCATGGACCTAGAGTGCCTCTGGAGCTTGGACTTGTACAGAGTCACGAAACACTTGTCGGTCTAAGATAACCACATTGACCTAGAATGCCTCCGGCTGTGGAAATGGTGGATTTGAGGACAGGAACTTGAATATTGGGTTCTCAAATCTCTGTTATTACATGAAAAGCAAAAATCATCACAGGCCACTGTTTCCATTTAAACAATATGAATTGTGACTGCTCTTTCCTCTCTGTTGACTGGCACAGATCTAGTCACAGTCAGGATAGGTTTGCATCAGTATGCTACTACTGTTAAAAATGAAATTTTATTAAAACAAAACATATTGTAATAAAGAAGCTACAGTTTAAGACAACAGATAGTGAAGTTTCATTGATAAGTACTGCACAGAGAAATAATCTGGAAGTTCATTATACGCACCAAATTATTGCTCACTCACTTTGAAACAACACGTCTATGGCCTTGACATTTAATCAGAGCAAGAGTGGAATTTATTGAATCTCATATTTAGTATGTCACCAATTAAAATTAGTTTTCTTAAAGCCAGTAAAATGCAAAAGCCTTGTTATTTTGGATTTTTGTTTTGTTATTTTATGTGCTTCTGCCTTCCCTTGAAGATATGTGTTTTGGGACTTTAACCATAGAGTTGGTTTTAAAAAATATCTATTTAAAAAAATATTTATCTCTTTGTACCTTTATCTCATATATTTCATACCGTAGTTTTATCTGTTTATTTATCTATACCAGTACAAGACAAACCACAAAAAAAGTAAAAATAAAGAGCACAATTTCTGGGTAAATATATTTATATCATTAATAAGCAGTATTGGTTTCTATTGAAAGTGCACTTGGAGCAGGTATTAAGTTTATGTTAGAACTTAATTAAGTAACATATGGAGAGCTGGCACTGACTTGATGGCTTGCACACAGATGGCTTGTGCAGCGTGCAACCTCTGTGCTGCCAAGTGGCTTTGCAGATCTGTACCAAGTGTGCCTAAATGTAATAAACATTATAAATTCTCATTAATTTATGAAAGATTTGATACACTCCAATAACTCTGAATATTCCTTGGTAAAAATGAAAGATTATCTAGGATTTTGATGCTAGTTTTACTTGTTTAATAGGAACGTAGATTATAGTTTATTAGTATTTACATCCTTGGTAATTGTTTTGCATCTCACTATAAAGAACTAGGCTGAATACATGCATAATATATTAGAAATGCCATTAAGCAAATGATTCTGAATTAATGTTTTGCCTCTCTATGCTGTGCAAAAGAAATTTTCCCCAATTAATTTCCAATTGATTACTCCATATTGTGCCCCAAGGGAATGCAAAAATAGTCTGTTTATATGTTCCTTGCTATTCTGTTTCTGTAGTTTTATTAAACTAAACATCAAAAGAATAATTTATTTTATGTATTACTAAAGTTATATAATTTTAAGTTGTAAGAATCTAATCAAATATGTGTGTTCTGAGCTAGCATACCACTGAACCTGAACTTATTGTTTATTTTTAACTATGTGTAATAATTTTTTGAAGTGTATGTGCTTCCAAAGAATAAGGAAGTAAATATGAAATCAATTTGTTAGTCCAAATCACAGATATCTCATAAGCCTTCATGAGTATCTGAGGTACTTTTAGCTTGAATTCTTCCCAAAGCCTAAATACAGAATTAGCTTCTATTAGTTTACTCTCCCAGTCCAAGAGGTTCCTATGCTACAAGATCTCTTCAAAACTTCTAACCTATTAAGGGCTTCTACAAGTGCCGGTTTTCATGTGAATCATACTGAAATTTTCAGTTTTAGCCAAATGCCATTCTTTGTAACTCTTACAAAATCCCCATCCCTGGTAACTGCAGAAAAAATGTGTCTGGGCTTGTTTTCTTCTGTTGAGCTGTTCTTCAGCTTTTTTATTCTTTACTAAGGTATCTGATGATACAGAAGAAGTCAGCAGATCCAAGTAAAATAGGCAGAGCAGCATTTCCTGGTTAGAGCTTGTGAAAATAGCTAGTGGGAAGAATATTCAAACATACATGCTTATTTAAATCCAAATACTTTTAATTTTTTTATTATTGTTCTTAAAGTATGACTTTAGAAATATTTTTATTATCTGAATGAGCTCAATCATGTATTTAGAATGAGGAGTTAGGATTAAAGCAAGTCTTTTCCTCTATTCTAACCAAAAAAAATTTCATGTAGAAACCAGAAAAAAATGCACTGGAAGATGGCAAAAAAGCTTAAGTTTACTCGCTTGACCATTAAACTATAAATTATGAGTCCTGGCTTGATTCCTGTGCTGGCAGCTTGGAAGAAGGTGTGTCTCTAGGACCAGGGCTGTGGATCTCAAGTGAACAGAGAGGCCTCTTTCCAGACTTCAAAAGCAAAAAGTTTTCCTTAAGGTGTGTTCATTGATGGCTAACTTCAGTTTGCTCCCTTTTTAGCATGCTGGTGGTTTTGTACTACTGTTGCAAGACATCTGCTCATAAATTGCATAGGATCTAGGCATATAACAAAGAGTTCAACTCGCTTGGGGAGGGAGAGCAGATAAATGATTAACTGTGAAATGCTTTAATTCTTACTTTGAACTAAGCCTTAACCTTTGAACAGAGGATAGGAATTGGAAACCTACCTTCTGATTATGCTTTGGAAGATTATATTCCTGCATCATTATAGAAACTTTGAAAATTTTACTTGTTTGGCATAGAAGTTTACAAGAACTGTCATAAAAAGAGAATGCAGAAAATTACTGCCAGGTTGGACAGAGTATATATTTTTCTCCATACAACTCTTAAACTTTGTTTTTAATTTACACATAAGGTGATGAAGAAAATGGGACTGCAAAAAGATACATGTAAAATATACACAACTACTCTTTCTTTAATATGCATTCTTAAAACATAGAGAAAATACAGGTACATGTTGTAACAAGTAGTTTCTAATTCTCTGTGGTGCTGACAGATCCTGATAAAAGTGCACAATATTATTTTTTTATAGGCTTCTCTGTATCTCAGAAATAAATTGAGTAACATGTGGCAGTTACTAGGGTAACCATTTTTTGCATTTTGAAGAAAAAGTCCAAGAATAAAACACATGTAAATCAGCAGTGTGGAAATCAGTATCATCTACAGTCTCATATTCTCAATTTGTTCCATACGGTTTTCCTCTATAATGTTTACATAACAATGTATTAGATCTGCTTCAGCTTTTACCTCAAATCTCCCATACACTTGTATTTTGCATGGCTAAGGAAGTCATTTAAGCCTTCAGCTACTACGGTTAAATTGGTTTTTGCCCTGTCAAACTATATACATTTATTGTCAATAAGATATATCTGTGATTGCTGTAAGTGCTGATCATGTTTGCTCGGTGTGATTATTGGGTCATGTAAGCAGAAATTAAATAAAATTTTTAAAGTTGTCCTTTGCACTTAAATATGACTTCCTGTAATTGCTGAAATTCCATTAAGCATCTATCTTGAATATGAGTGTCTTTGTGAAAAGCCAGCAAGCAGCATTGGACCCAAGTCCAGTTTAGGGCCTGAACAGGAGCTCTTCTTAAGGCAAACGCTTTTGTGCTTGTTTTGGAAAAAGTTTGGTAAAAAATTTTGCAGACTTTTGCATAATAAGAAATGAGTCCACGTTATAAGAGGAAATAATTTTATAAGCTATCATTAACATTTTTCTTTGAATTGCATTAAAATACTTAACCCTAGTGAATGCCAACAAGCAGATTTTGTCTAGTGAATATAAAGATTAGAGCTAAGAAATAGTCTGTAATCCCATGTTGGTACTTGTAAAACTTCTTTGTACTTCATACTTCTGAGTTTAGCACATGCTCATGTTGGAATATTGATTTGCAAAGTTGCTATAATACCAGTGATTAATATCAGCAATTTAGTTTATTTTTACAGAAGCATTTTTCTTAAAAAAAATCAAATTATAGCTTTTACTCTTACTTTAACAGAAATCTAAAGTGCCTGCACTAGATGGTTTCTAAAATGAGAAAAACATTTTAAAGGCTTCCTGACTCTCCCTCTAAACTTAATACTAAGTAAATCTCATGATAATGATTTTGTGCATGTTCAAACTTAGAACTGAAAGGGCTGTCCTATGTTATTCACTGATAACATTAGAGCAAATGCTGGAATTTAGTTCTGCAGCTTATTTCTGCCCTGATTTACGCTCCACAGCTTCAGTGAAGTTGCATATAGTTTTATAGCATGGCTCTAGTTTGTCAGCCTTTGCACATTGCTGTCTTTTTTCAAAGATTAAGACAAAAAATAGTGTTTAATCATCTGTAAAAGGGTATTCTGTTTTTTAGGAGACTCTAATTGACCAGTTCATGTTTCCTAAATTGCTCTTGTAGAAGTAATTACTGAATGAACCTTGATATTGTAGGTAACTATGAGAAACTCAGCACAAATAATGGCTTCAAACTGGCAAGATTTCTCAGCAGAATCTCTCATGAAACTCTTTGCAGGTTATATCATGTAAAAAGTGAAACGGTTTAAGTATATTCACTACATGAAGGAAAATACCACTCTAAGAAGAGAAAGCCAAAGTTTAGAGCTTATTATAAAGTGGTTATTATGCTAATTCTAATTCATGATTGCTAATGCTGTCTTTTCAAGATTGTATATAAAATTGTAGTATATTCAGCCTCGGATCTGTGGAATACACTGAACACCTGGCTGAGCAGAAATACACAGATTACAAATTAAGATGGTAATGTTTCAGGGAATTGTTCTCTCCTACTAGAAAATAGTTGTTTTCTGTTATCTGAATAAATATAGTGTGTTATTTTAAAAATTTTAAACAAGATAGGAGGGCATTTAAACAATTTTTAGTATCCTGCTGGGATGCGGTCAAATTACGCTTCTGTTTGTAAGTAACAGCAAAGCAAATACTGCCTCTTGACTAAATGATGTTTTATTTCCTTTATAGCTGCTAGCAGTCTGTCAAACTGTCTGCCTTCTCAAAATTTTCAACTCTATACCAGTGGCTCAGAGATTAAACTCATAGTATAGCGAGGCAGATTGGACAGTGCCTTTTACTTCCAGTCACATATTAATGGCTGTTATCCAGTGCAGTCAAGCAAAGGCATCTAACCAGGATCCGTTGAGGACAGTAGTGCTATAGATCATCATTTAAAACTGTTAGCAAAAGAGTGAGCCCCTCTACTGATAGGATCATAGCATCTTGGGATAGTCAATTTGGAAGGGACCTCAGGAAGTTGTAGTTAAACTTCCTGCTTGAAGCAAAGTCAGCTGTTATGTCAGACCAGTTTATGGAAGGTAAAATCAAGCTTTGGAGTTTCTTACTATTTGCTATATAGGATTTATAAATCTTGTCCTTTGATCATCCCATTTCACATATATCATGGTTGGTTTTGGTCCATGTAGATTCAGTAATGTTCTTCGATGTGCCAAGCAGAGTTTATTTTTAAGCAATGCTAACACAAATTCATTTTTTTTTTTTTTTATGGAAGTGAACATTTTCCTCAGCCTCGAGTATTGATTATTCTTTACCACTTCTATTAAAATATCTGCATTTCAATTAAAGATAGATGACTTCCACAAAATTTACTCAGGCTTTTTGAAAATTTGACTAACCTCTACACGAGAGATTAGCAGATTTATACCACAACTTTTATATGCTTACTGTTGAGTAACTGTAGACACATAGTCTACAATCTCAGCATAACTATTATAATTTCCCTGCCATATTTTTGTCAGGCATATATAAGTGTGTTACATGTCAATTTATCTTTTTTTTTTCTTTTTAATGTTTTCTATGTCTTTGTGCTGTTGCTAGGGCTGCTATAAGGACACACTAACACAAAACTTTATTTGAAGAACTGACATATAAACCAAATTTTGTCGCTTTTTGTGAACTTTTGGTAAACCATAGGGATTGTCAGAGCATTGACGAAGACTAACACTTGAAAACCAGAAAGCTTATGGGTTTTGCAACCCTTAAAAGAAAAGGTATTTCAGTTTGGAACAGAAGGACAGGAGCTGTGTTGGCATAACTCAGTGTATGCCAACTCCAAGTATATGGATCTTTACTTCAACTGAGATGACCAAAGACCCTAAATGTACTGAAGAATTTGGAAAGTATGGGTAATTTATGATTTCAGCAATTAAATATTTGAAATTGTATGGAATTTTACTTTTCTATTCTAATTAGAGTTTATGGTTAGATGATAAGTACTGAAGGAAATATTTAAATGTCTAAAAAAAGGACCTGAATCTAGATTGCATTGAGAAGCCTCTGAAGGCAGTGGGATCACTTTTACTGCTACTAATGACCAGAATAGGAATACATTTTTGATGTCCATTCTGTTTCGACAAAATTTTTACTTTCTTCTTTCATTTGTCAAGTATGAGGAGTATGTCAAGTAGCCATAGAATCATAGAATCATGGAATTATAGAAACATAGAATTATGTTGGAAAAGACCTTTAAGATCATCAAGTCCCACCTTTACCCCAGGACTGCCAAGTCCACCACTAAACCGTGTCACTAAGGGCCTCATCTACACATGAAAAAAATGTTTACTACAGACAAGTGAAATGTAAACAGGAAGAAAAAGTTACGGTGAGGACCATGTGTTTACATTTTTAAAAATAATTTTAATGCCTGAGTTATATTTCAAGGTGAAGCATAGATTAAGAGGAGCATATTGAAGAGGTTTACTTCTCATCAAGAATGATGGTCTGCTATTCATTGTTTTTGAATATTATGGTTTCCTCACACAGGCAAACAAGAATGTGCAGTAGTTGCCAAATATTTGGCATCATTCTGCTTAATTAAATTCCATTGGAACAGTGTGGAACACTAGGTTTGTTTCCATTGTCTTTCAGAGTGTAGCACTTGAAAAACTACCTACCCAACTTTTCTAGGCAATAAAGACTGCTTTCAAGGGATTTTTTTGTAACTGGCTAGATAGATTTCCTTTTATCAGAAATCTTGTTTTTCAGAAAGTTTTGGCTCTCCATCTAGTTATTTTAGATAAAGAGACAATCATAACATGTAACATAACATGTATAATAATTAGGATTATTCAGAAAAGAAAGCTCTTAAGGAGTTATTTCTGTCTTTTATTTCATGGCATGAGTGGAAATGATGGAAGATGATGAAGTTTGTATTTCTAGATAGAAAAATGAAAACATTAAAAAGCAAAGAGTAAAAGCATTTGCAAACCCCTTCTGTGCCTGTTGACATCAATGGCAATTTGACCATTTACCACAAATGGAAGTAAAATTACATTCAAAGATGGCAATTCGAAGGACCATCTGTGAAAGGATTCTGGATTGTTCTATCTAGTATGGAAATTTTAATGGTAATAGTTTCATTTCTTTGGTTTTAGTTGATAGTTCTCTTATAATTACTTTTATACAGAACTCTGTTAAAACAGTGTTAATGGGAAAGTGGAAACAAACACAATTAGCAAAAATCAAGAAGAAATAAAAGATAACAATTTCAGTTGAGGCTTTTGCAATAGTTTTGATCCTGCTTGGTTTTACTAAGGTAAATCACCAGCAACACACAGTATCACTAGCCCTAGAGGTATGGGAGAGGGCAGTTTATGATTTAGTATCTGTGGCTAATGAGACAAAATTATAGATACTGTGAGTTGTAGTTAATCAGATTTTCTTTGATTTATATCTTAAAGTTGTTTTAATATAACTTTTGCACCTTTTTTTGTGTAGTTAGCAGTAACAGAATGTGTGCTATAAAATGAAAGTGTGCCTGTTACAGAATGAAAACTCGTATTTTGGTTTTATTATACTTTAAAATCATGGAAGGAGCAGTGTGAACAAAAATGCATTGGCTCTTCTGACTGCTGTTGAGACAGAGCAGAGGTGAGAATATAGTCCAAGTATACTAGGACTTGTTCTAAGCCATGGGTTCTTGATAGCAGGTTTAGGTACAAAAATGTACTTTTTTACAGATAACACCACTGAAAAGGAAAGTACATTGCATTAAAATGACTCTATGCACTAATATCTAACGAGATTCTTATCTTCCTATCAGATTGAATATAGTGTTTGTATGATGTATGTCCAAACATGCAAATTATTCTTGGGTCTGTGGATGTGAAAAATGTAGCACTATTGCTGTGCAGTTCCGCAGAAGACTGGTTGTTCTTTCTGCCAAAGAAAGATAGAGTTCAGCAGCTCAGCTGCTGCTCTTGGAATGCAGGATACATTTCCTTATGTGTTTTTGGCATTTGGAGTTTAGAGTCTGACCCTAGAATAATTCACTGGATATCCCTTTTTTCTCTTATTGCACAATAAAAATTAAGTGACCAAAAATGTGTTTGTTTGACACAATATTGATGACTAGATAATCTATATCAAAGCAAAATTCAGTAGAACATGTTACTTGAATTATCCATGCTGTGTGAAAGTTCTATTCAGACAAATATTTCTAAGTTTACAGATCATTATATTTGCAATTACTTCATTTTCTCTTCTCTCACCTCATAAGGACATCTCTATATAAATTGCTATAACAGTAATGAGTCATTTAATTTCTCTCAAGTGCTGTAGAGTTTTGTATTTGATCTTACCAGCAAGTAACTGGCCAAACAAATTAAAATGAAATAAGTAGTAAATTACTTTATTCTGGAAGAGTAATGAAACAGGTGCTGTACAGTCTTAGCTGCCTTTTTTGAAAGTTAACATGGTGTGTCTTGTGTAAAAAGAACTACGTATTCAAAAAGGTGTAATTCACTGAATATATCTACAATAAAATTGTGATGTTCTGCTTAAAGGATAACCTAAGTAACTCTGTTATAAGCTGGTATTAAACGGGAGTTGGGTAGATAATGTCCCTCAAGCTATAGTGGTAATGAAGTACCACTCGACTGTAATTTTATTTTGCATGCCAAAAGGCTTTTTTTATTTGTTTAGAATTTAATAAAAGAAAACATTGTACTTTATAAATTCATCCTATTGTTTCTGAAACATACATTTGCAGTGGAGAGGAAGAATTTTTAAAGCACTATCTAATTTCTGTATGGGGCACATGAAAATGTGCAGTTTATGCAGTTTGTGTTTGAAGAGACATAAATTTGATGGATGGACCACTCAGTGGATAAAGAATTGGCTGGATGGCTGCATGCAGAGAGTTCTGGTCAACAGCTCAATGCCCAGCTGGAGACCAGTAACAAATGGTGTCCCTGAGGGATCGGTGTTGGGACCGATCTTGTTCAACATCTTTGTTGGTGACATGGACAGTGGGATTGAGTGTGCCCTCAGCAAGTTTGCTGATAACACCAAGCTGTGTGGTTCAGTTGATACACTGGAGGGAAGGAATGCCATCCGGAGGGACCTTGATATGCTTGAGGGGTGGGCTGATGCCAGCCTCAAGAAGTTCAGCCAAGCCAAGTGCAAGGTCCAACACCTGGGTCTGAGCAATCCCAGGCACAGCTACAGGTTGGATGGAGAAGAGATTCAGAGCAGCCCTGCAGAGAAGGACTTGAGGGTTGATGAGAAAATGAACATGAGCCGGCTTCAGTGTGCACTCACAGCCCAGAAACCAGCCATATCCTGGGCTGCACCAAAAGAAGCTTGACCAGCAGGTCGAAAGAGGTGATCCTGCCCCTCTACTCTCTTCTCATGAGAACTCACTTGGAGCGTTGTGTACAGTTCTGGTGTCCTCAACATAAAAAGGACATGGAACTGTTGGAACAAGTCCAGAGGAGGGCCATGAGGATGATCAGGGGACTGGAGCACCTTCCATGTGAAGACAGGGTGAGAAAGTTGGGGCTATTCAGCCTGGAGAAGAGAAGGCTGCGTGGAGACCTCATAACAGCCTTCCAGTATATGAAGGGGGCCTACAAGGATGCTGGGGAGGGACTCTTCATTAGGGACTGTAGTGACAGGACAAGAGGTTCAAACTTAAACAGGGAAAGTTCAGGTTAGATCTAAGAAAGAAGTTCTTTACTGTGAGGGTGGTGAGGCACTGGAATGGGTTGCCCAAGGAAGTTATGAATGCTCCATCCGTGGCGGCGTTGAAGGCCAGGTTGGACAGAGCCTTGGGTGACATGGTTTAGTGTGAGACGTCCCTACCCATGGCAGGGGGGTTGGAACTAGATGATCTTAAGGTCCTTTCCAACCCTAACTATTCTATGATTCTATGATTTTATGTTGTGCAGTGGATTTGGAGCTCTTGTTACACAGGGGAGAGGTTTTAATGGAAAGCTCAGCCCCCATATGAGCCTCGCCTGGAGCAGGCTTTACTGCCTTTCTGCTTTTTCTTGGGTCTTGTAACATGGAGCCAGCTGGCGTGGAGAGCTCAGCAGGTGATGTTGCAGTTTGATGGAGACACTTTGAATTAGCTCAATGTTAAGTGTCATCTACAAAAAATTGCTGAAACTTGACATAATCTCTAGGTTAAGCTGCTTTCCAGAACAGAGAGGATGTTCAGGGTCTTGGGAGAACTTGGCAACAAGAATGAGCTTGGGGGTGAAGAAACTAATGTTGCTAGTCCTTTGATTTACAGCTACCATGCCACTTGCTAAGATCTTTGAGAAAAGTCTCTGTTTCCGCATAAAAATTATTCCTGTCAAGATGAACAATTTTATTAGGACTTTAGGTACAGAATAAATCACATAAATAGGATATAAATAGCGACACATATATATCTCCTTTTTCAGCAGAGATGTGCCACTATTGTAAAGCAGGAGTAGGAGACTTTATGTTTATTCTTATTCAGGGAACAAGTTAAACATTTGCACATACATAAGTGCCTCCCAAGTCAGTGATATCTTTCTCATGCTGTCGAATGAGGATGGCTTTTTGCTTTAGCACCATGATGACAATGCTAACCAACCCAATTATCAGCTATTATTTCTCTAACCTCTCAAGACCCCACCGGAAAAGCCCTTAGTAATGTCTGACCATCACACTGCTTTTCTAAAGACTATCCAGGATGATGGCTGTTCTATGTTGACTTTAAAATTGGCTCAGTGGACAACTTTGCTCTTTGTTATGTGTTCTATTATCTGATGTTTACTCTGATTTATTATTCTGTAATTTATTCAACAAGTAATTTCTGAAATTGTCTGATCTCTAGACAGAGAATTGTTTTAAAAAAAGTCTTTTTTATTCTTTTTTTTTTGTTTTCTCATACTGGTAACTGGATGTCTAGGGACTTTTTTGGTACAGCTAAGCTTAGGATTTTTACCTTTCTTATACCAAATATTTTAGAGACTTTAAAGTATTTCCTGGCAGAGTTGTTATTAGCGTGACAAGAACCCTGTAGTTAAAAGACTCTTGGGGTAATACTAACAATCAGTAGATACTTAAAAAAAATATTCCCTGTAGCATTTAATTAATCTTTGCAGTGTTTACCTCTAAATACAGATGCTTACGCAGGAAAGGATACTGCTAAATGGTTTCTTTTGTGCCAGTGTTCTCAAAAAGCATTTCACAGTTTGACTGGGAGTTGAGAGCAGAAAAAGCAAAAATTCTTTTCTGCTCTAATTCAGAGGTCAGTAGAGTTAAGCTACCATTAAATTTGGGGCAGATATTTTAATGAATTCCAGAAATACAGATGAATAGACATAATGGGAATACAGATATCTTATTTCCTTTGAATTAGAGCATTGCTGCTTGTGGCCAAGCAGTTAAAGCAAATAAGCAAGCTGAAATAGAGAGTTTTATTGAGATAAAATCTTTTGTGAAGAAGAAATTTTTCTAAACAAAGAATAATTGTTTCAAGGATATGTCGTATAAATTTGTGTTTATGTAATTCAACTTTCCCTTCATTTTAATGACTTTGCATTTGTTTGTGCTGTGCAGAAAACCGTTAAGAAGGTTTGGAAATGCTATGGGTAAAAGCATATCTGTAGCTTACTCTTCCAAGCAATTTGTAAATTAAAGCTATGAAAGCATAAAATAGAAGTGGATGAGCATAATAAATATAATCCTATTTGTCAAATGATATTTTCTTTGGCTCATATGACTAGAACATGTCTTTAAATATTGAGAGAAGACAACGTGCACATATGATTATAGAATCCCAGGTTGGAAGGGACCTCCAGGATCCTCTGGTCCAACCTTTCTTGGCAAAGCATGTGCCAAACCAGATGGCCCAGCACCCTGTCCATCCGAATGGTTTATTATTTTTTATTTGATTTTTTTATTTGCTATTATTTTTATTATGGTTGATTATTATACAGTATCATCTTCCATGTATAAAGAACAGGGAGATCCTTTTGGCAGAGTGTAATTGGATCAAGAAAAATTGTGAAAGTTGTTTGTATTTCATCCACATAAAAATGCTGTTTCGCGCCTGGTAGCATACTCAGCTATTCCAAACAGAACCCGAAGCAGAATTATCTTATTGACATCCGTTGGATATTTTTCTGGTGCAGAGGAGTATAGCTCCGTGTGCTGTGCTAATAAAACTTTATCAGTTCTGAGATAGCTGAGATTTATTGTGGAAACATTGATGACATCATGTATAGATTTTGTGTATAACACTGAAGGTCATGCTGTTTGCTTATATGAACTTTTTGGCATCAAGAATATTAAGGAAAGTTCTGTATGAATGTCATTTCACAATAACAGCATTTAACAGTTTGTGGACTGGTCAGTCCAAATAAGTAAAAGGCACAGTAATTATTTTTTCATAGTTACTTTATAGTTGTAATGAGAAGTATTGATTTTTGTCTTAATACTAATGTGTCTAATGACCTTTCTAATGATGTCTGTCACTACTATTTCTTTTCAAATTCACTGGCATTTTCCCTTCTGTAAAGAAAAGGATTTTAATTGCTTGTGTATTGTAAGGATGAGAATTAATATTCTTTTTAGAGTAGTGTGAGGGCTTGAAGACTTCTGTTAAAAAGAAATAAAAATTTTAAAAGCTGTGCATTTTTTAATCTTCAGAAAGATTTAGAATCTGTTTGGTTTTTTTGGTCTTCAGAAAACAGTTCCTTGAGTTCTATGTGTGAGAAATTAGTTTTTCACTGTCAGTTTTTGCTAGTTGATGTTAAGTAGAGTTTGTGGACTTTAAAGTGGAAGAGTTTACTAACGTAGTTTCTGACAACATTTCTCAAGAGTTTTGTTTTCCTTCAGCTTTTAATGGTACTATCTGAAAGAAGGCTACGTGAATCAACGAAAATGCTGATGTACCATAACTCACTAAAAATGGGTTTAATTGTTTCTCTATGGTGACTTTTCTTTCAGAAGTGAGATAGAGCTTGTTTTGAAAAGTTGTGTTTTCTACTGCTTATCTTCTTCTATTGCTTTAGGAGTTCTAAAACGTGGCTATTAAACATCAACCATTTAAAGTTAGGGTGGTTGTTACCAAACAGCAAAGCTTTTGGTTTGCTTGTAGAATCTATTAATATAATAAAGATTAGGGGTAAGAGTCAATGAAAATGGCTTCAGCACTGCTAAATGGTTTGCTTTTACTTGCAAACATGTAATTTTGTCCTCTACTGTTCAAGGGACAAATGATCACAAGTGATTTGCAGGATGTATTTTCGTAAGCTGCTCATTCTTGATCAGTTAAAAAAGATTATAGGTTATATTTTTCTATCTGTGTTAGAGGCAGCACTGTTGCCTGGTTGATCTGGTCTCATTCTGGTGCAAGAGAGGAATACTCACCCACTTCTGGGTACTCCAAACGGGCATGCTGTGATGTCATGCTCAGATGTACCACCCTGAAAGGCGGTACTTTGGGGTTGCCATAACAACATCAGCCAGTCATTGTCTGACACTACAACATTATTGCAGGAGCTTTGAGGTAGTATTAACCAAAATACAATCACCATACATTTTGAATGCTTTGCTGGTTAAGAATGTCTATGCTGTGTATACTCGGTGAATATTTGCTCTGAACGTGTATGGCTGGAATGACCACATTTCTCTGAAACTCTTTGGCATAACTACATAATATTTTAAAGTAGGGCGTTAGAGTATATGTGGTAAAACCTGGTATAAAGTTACTCATATTTCCTTAATTTTTACATTACAAATAAGTAAGGATAAAGATTCAGAAAAGCTGAGCATGTGCCGTGGTATACAGAAAAAAGTTTCTTCTGAGTAGTCCTTTGCATATGCCATGAAGAGCTGAGATTCAGGTTTTCTCTCTCCTTATTGTACAGCACATTCTGTAAAAATCTAATCCAGTAGCTTGAATTTCTGGTTTTAACAATTAAGATGCACATGCAATGTGTGTGAAAACAGGATATTTAATTAATTGAACCAGAGGTTATGGTTCACATAGTAAAATTAGCCAGCTTGCTCAAAACGGATTTCATAGACAATCTGAAATAGAGGAAGCAAGCTTGCCAATAGCAGGAGCTAATGCTTCAATACCTTTCATTTTGTACTCTGAAAAGGAAACCTCTTCTTAAGCTCATTCATTTTGTAGAAGCAATATCGAATGCTGTGGCGTATTGTCAGAGCCGCTTTATTGTCACCATTTACAAAGGTCACCTGAATTAATTGACTTCTTACCATACATATTGTTAAACTACTCATTGCCTGACATTTATGGAAAGGTGGCAGGCTTACAGCCATTGGCTATCTGTTGATGGTTGTTTCCCAATGGTTGTTTCCTAAAACACACTAACTCTAAAATTACAAGCAAATAATTGCTTTGCTGCAAAAGAACAGATCTCTAAGGTGTACAGGAGTGAGGGGGTGGGGGGAGAAAAAGGAGTAGGAGAAATAATCTAAATACTGAGCTGTTTTTAATATAGAAATAGTACTCTATAAAGGAAACAAAAACATGCAGGAAGATGCAGGTTGTATGTTTTCACTTGAAAGCATGCATTAGATAGCTAACCTGTCTTTTCATGGTGTAAAGTAAAATCTCTCTCTGGCATTCTCTGATGCATGAATCACAGATCCATGCTGATGGACTTTACTGAATGTGTTTTCATCTGAAGGGATACTGAGGTACTCTCATACTGCATGAAGGAAATGACATACACATGCGTAAACACAAACACATTAGGCAACAGTAGTGCTAGCATGGAAATTTTGGTTGCATAGATTGGTTAAATCGAAAATTGCTGTCTTTTTTCTAGCACCCTACATTTACTGCCCCCTCAATCCCCCTATGTTGGTTTCATCTCTTTCTGAACAGCAGTGCTGGGCAAAAACTCCAACTAGACATATGAAAACAAAGACATGGAAAGCAAAGACAAACAGTTCTGAGCCTTCCCATACTAAAACAGGCAAAGCTTTTATGGTGATGGATTTGAACAGTCTTCTTACACAAAAATATACTTTAGAGGCACCCTGCTGTGATCCTGTTAATTACCAGAGAAGATTAGAACTCTTCTGCTTAATGTGATCCTTTTTACCAAACGCGTCTGTTCGAGCTGCATCGGTAATCAGACATTCACACTGTCCCTTCTGACTGGAAAAGGGATGTTTTTAAGCAAAGTCATTTGCCACAACCCTTAAGATGTAGCCTGGCAGAAATTCAATAACTGTTTGTGATATGCTCATTCTGCCTCGCTGCTCAGTGGTCTTTAGGTCCTGACATAAACAGCATTCCCCTTAATCCTAGCACTAGAGAGAAGAAAGGAGGCTGTCCTGTATCTTGTTTTATTGGTTTCAAAACACAGAGCAACTGTGTAATTTAATTTTGCATCTGAAACATCAGGGGAAACGTTCTCCCTTTATAATTTTTTATCCTTTGATGTTCTTTCAAGCTAAAAAATGCACAAATCTGACACTTGTGCAAGAATATTCAGATTATCTCTAATTTGCATTTCCATTCAGAAAGTAAAATGTGAAAATAATAAAATAACTACTAAAAGAATAAAGGGGAAAGAGTTTACATGTTAAGATAAAAGACAGGTTAAAATTGAAAATAAAGAACTTACCCTGTAATCGGAGTAGTTTCAGAGCTGAAGGAGTTCTTGCATATCAGTAATTTTGATTCCTTAGTTCAGGTAGCCACATACTTGTATTAAAGCCAGAGTCTGGATAAATGTGCTTACATGTGTGCATGCGAGAGTCAGTGTGCATGCATGTGTTTAACAGTATATAATACAAAGATGTATCTATTGATATCCTACAACACGAGAGACTCTCTGTGCTGCCAGCTGAGATCCCTTATGTTTGCCAGAGCGCTGTTGCTGCCTGGCTGGGCTGAGGCTTGCGATCCAGAGGAGAGAGAGGGGGGAGAGAAAGAGAGATGCTCGCTAGCTGTTCCTATTTCTCCTTGTTTCCATGGTGGTTAGTGGTGCATCGTTCACCCACTCGATTGTCACACTGACATGGTGCTGCCTGCTCAGCAGTCATTAATAACTGAGCCCCTTCCACTCCCCAGAGAGGAGCCAATGCTTTGGCGTGCCCAGATGCCACGTAGTACACGCGGCTGCGCCAGCCTGGTTGGCCGTGGGAAGCTGTCTGTTACGTGACACTGCTGCTTTGGGTACGGATACACGAAACAAACCTTTGCATGCTTCCAGATATCTCTTCCGATTTGTGGGAGTTACAGGGCATGCTTTGTGTTTGTACAGAACAGCTTGGGAGGTTTTAATCCTCCCCCCCCCCCCTTTTTTTTTTTTAAGGCTGCATAAGGATGTTGTCTGTGCTTGGAACAACTTGTTAGAGATCACTGGAGTTCTGCAAAGACTGCTGTAGTTCAGAGGATACTGCATGTTGAAACCATTCAGGAAAAATGTCTTGTGCTTCTTGCCCCCTGTTTTGGTGCTCTTTTTTTTTTTGTTTGTTTGTTTTTGTGTTTTTTTTTTTTTTTTTCTATTCTTAAGAAAGTTATTTTTCGCACTACACCTTTTCCAGATTTTAACAAATATTAAATTTTATTTTGTATGTTTATCAGTAGAAAGTAAGAGTGATATTACATCTCCTGGAAAAATAAAAATTCAGAATAAACAGAGGAAGGAACTTGGTCAAATAAAATCAGTTTATTTCAGTTTCTGTCTACTTGACTCCTTTATGGCCATCTAATTATATAAACAATAAGCTGCACAGATTTCCTTCTCCCTTTCTTTCTTTTTTCTCCCTTTGTGCCATACTCTTTGCTGAAGAATTACCCCCACCCATTTATCCTTTATCTGTGAACAAAGGGCATACAAAATATGAAGGTTTTAGAAACTGTAAAATAATCTATGATTTATTTTTTTTCTCAATTCAAGAGAACTATACACTGAAATGCATCATCCCTTCTTCCAAATATACAAAGCAATAAATGAAATGGGTGCTCTTAGGAAAGGGGTTTTTTTTATTCATACGTAATGTTTTATAGAAAGGAAATTTCTTTGTAATATAAGATGAAGAATAGTGAAATACAAAGTGTTGGTTCTCAACAGGTCAAAAGGAAGAAAATGTTAGATATCTTACATGAATTCAGTACTCCAGCCCTGACTGAGGCAGGCCACCCTCTAGTGGATTAAAGTGAGATGTGATTCTCACTTCACACTCCTCTGCTTCGTTTGAAGAAACGCTCACAGTCCTGGCTAATAACAGTATGAAAATTTTCTGAAGATTAGCAAACAGTGTAAATTAATGTAGTTTTTGCAACAGCAATAGCACCAGAATTATAAAATTGTTACTATTTTATGAATACTGTCTATAATTTCGATTCACTTTGAGTCTGAGATTGTGGACTGCATTATTTTTGTTTTTTCTTCTGTAAGAAAATGATTTTACACTTCATAAAATTATTTATTATGAAAAGTGAATTAAAGTAATGCAACTTGAATAAATTTCAGTTTGTTAGGGCAAGTCTTGTCTGACTCATTGATACTTATATTATTGTGGCTGTAAGAAAGCATTTTTTTTTCTTTCTGCCTGAAATATATGAATGCTAGATTTAAACTAAGTGCAGGGAACAACGTTTTAACGTTTTAATGTTTTAAAGTTGTCTGCTGTTCAGCTTTCATACAACTGAGTAGGACTACCTCAACCTGGTTGATTCTATGATTCTACATATAAAATAATGACATTTAAGTGGTGGATTGCAAATACATAAAATACTTTAGGGTAGGAGGAAGGCCAAGTGCCCTTCCATTTTCTCCCATTCTCTTTGGACATCACATTTTTTCTTCTAATGTGAGTTAAGGGGATATAATAAAAACAGTTGGGGCAACCCATCTTTGGTTACCTTTCAGGTTTTCTCACCTGGGGCTGGGCCAGGGAACACATCAGGCCAGAAAGAAGATGTCACATCACCTTTCTGTAGCCTCAAGGCTCACTGGTAAAACCTTGTCTCTTCTTTGCTCCCCGGAGGTGGCTCTTGGAGCCTCTGCTATTACTTAATATTCACCACCATGAGCTGCAAATAAAAACAGTTGTAATTTCCTAAAGTGAACCTGTGAATCTTCCCTGTTGCACAACATAACAGCCCATGTCTGATGGGACAGTGTTTGGGATGTGTTTAAGATGCACAACCCAAAGCCGGAAAAGTAAGACTTCTTGCCATACTGGCCCCCACAGGAAGAATGGAAGTCCTTCCTGATCTCAGCCATGTAGTTAGCCACACCTATCCCAAACGAATGATGTAACTGTGTGCTACAGATGTGGGTCAGTGGGTGAAAGAAAAATCCAAAAAGTCTGGACAAAATTCAAAATAAGAAACTGTTCTGTTAAAGCCAACTAAATACTGCTATTTCTCTTATCTCAAACAATGGTGAAAAAGAAGATCTGGGGAAAAGGGAATCAGCAGGGACTGCCATTACCCTACATGAAAGCTTTCTTGTGTTTTTCTCCTAACCTCATGTACTTACTGTCATTCAGTCAATATCTGGCTTTCTGGTTAACATGAGAATCATGCAAAAACATATTCAGTGATTTGACATGTGAAATTAAGATTACAGAAGTGGTTCATTTGGGTTGATTGGTATGGACTGTGTAATTAGAGGGCTAAATAATTAAATCAGCAAAAGTATACTTGCAAAAAGAAAGTGAGTTCTTATGTTAGACTATATATGCAATTAAAGTACCTCCTTGATAGGCATACATTTACATATTAGTTGAAATGTTATTATATCATAATAAAGTTCAGTTGTGAAATAATTGAATTTTTTAATTTAGCTAAAGCTAAAGAATATTTTTTTTTCAAACTATCTGCAGGAGAAAAATATCTTTTATAACCAATACAATTACGATGATTAAGGTTCATTAAGTTATTTTCCTGCTGATTTAACTATGATGCTTGGTGATTTTAAAATAGCAATGTAATCTATTCTACCAGAACTACATATATAGCTTATTAGATTACAGGATAGGAAAAAAATATCTCAGACTGGTGGAGAAATGGTGAAAGTAATGTAGGCTAACTCCAGGTATTTATTTAGTGTACATTTTATCTGATTACTGAATACACATGGAAATAAACTAAGTAATTATTTGTTTGTAATGGACAATTAATGTGATGCACAGAAACCTCAGTTATTAAAATACAGTGATTGTGTGTCTGTATTTTTTTTTAATTGGAAGAGGATTTCAAAACATTTTCATTTTTTCATTACATAGAAAGGTGGAGCATCCTTGGGCTTTAATATCCTGTAGGAAATTAATGGTGACCACTTCTAGTGTTTTTAGGCTCTGAGGACACAGCTGTGTTTAGAATGCAGCAAGTATAATTAAAAACTGCAATAAATACTATGCAGTTATAGTAAAAAAAACCACAGGTATTTGATTTAAATTCTAATATGACACACTTTATATCATAAATTGACAATTTTAAAAAAATTCTTTTTAAGTGCAACTTCATACAAATTATATCCAAGTGTAAAAAAGCTGACACTTTTTGAATAGCTTTATCACTTCTGACTACATGTACCCCTATATTGATTTCTGAGGCACCATAACTACAAGGAAGAGGGCTGGGTGGTGACTCTTCGCACTTTCTTCTTGTAGCCTTTAGAGTGAAAAAGAGAGGAGCTGGTGTTTGACAGATTAATTCTCACCAGTTCTGCAAAGCATACCCTTGGTGTAGCTTCCATGTGTGGTGTGGGGACATATTGCTTTCTGAATGAAACTCCAAAACTGCTTAGATTCAAAGACATCTGTCTTGTGGCAGCATCAGTTATTGACTTATTAAATATATGCAGTTGTTATTGCATGATTTGCCTGGGAGAGAGAAAAAAGTGCCACCACTTCATGTAATCACGTTCTGCCAGCATTTTCAGTACAGTGTCATTAACCTGGTGCTGTCGTGCATTTTTAGATATTATGGCCACTAACTATTGACATTTTCCTAAGGGCTGTGCTTCCATACAGACAAGGACTAACTTTTATTAGCGTGTCTCTCTCTGAAATTGAATTTTTATTTTCAGTTATAAGCAAAAGCAACATTTCTAGCCCTAGCTTTTCCCTTACTGAGGATAAGAGGCTTGCTGCCAACAAGGAGTTCAAGTGTCTAAATACAGTTGTACTTCATAATGGAAAGCTTTATGCTCAGGGTACTTAACCTGCTACCAACTTTGTTTTACCAGATCTCAAAATTAGTGTTGATAGGATAGAGATAAGGCAGATGGAAACAAATCTAGGCCATGAACCTGTAAAGAGTTTCACATAGGGGAAATTTCACGTCTACACAAAGCACCAGTTATTCATTAAAAGCTATGTAGGTAGTATGTGCAATATGACTTGGCAAAATCTGGAACTGCATAGTAAAAAGTCATACAGTATAGGCAAATTCAGTCATGTCTGATGGGGGTGAATAAAAGCAGTGATGATGAGCTGATACTTATCTTGGTGATCAACGGGATTTTGCATATTCCACCAAATTTGCCTATTCATGCAGAAACTCTGTTCTGTGAGACAAAAAGGACAAGATCCCAGATGAAAGCTATAGTTTTTTTCCACATTATAGGTCCCAGAGCTATAGTCAGCCTTCCTCAGGAATCACCTGAGGTCTGAAAAATTTTAACATGTTTTATACTGTTGGGTCCAACTCAGAGTGATACCTGAGTTCTTCTAATTTACATCCCTAACTCTATTTTAATAGGTAAAAATCTCTGGCATACCAGCTGAAGACTGGAAGTGAGTCACACATAGCAACCACAACCTTGCTATGCTGCCTGGGAATCTTAATGAAGACAGTAGTGAAAAGCAGCTAGAGAATCCTTATGTGCAGCTGGATTAGGTAGATGAAATATGGGAAATGTTAGGTAGATGAAATATGGGATCTGTAAAGAGGTTTTCAAGCTCAGTGTATGTATTCCTTTTTAAAACCGATTTCATCTCAGTATGTTTATGTCTTACTTGTGGTGACATCTCAGTTTTTGTAACCCACAGTGATTGTATATAACTGATTGAGATCTTCTCAGTGGTAGATGTTTAAGACTGAGATGCATGTGTTGGTGTAAACTGGCTGTTGCTCATGGGACCCAGTGCATGAGATATACCTTTTAGTGTCATGGCTTTTTGAGGTAATCTGTATGTGAGGTTGATGAAGGAAATGGTGACAGTAATGATTTGAATATACAGCCTAGAATTTTCATCCTGGCTGTGACTTGTAATTCTTATGGATGTTGGTAAATCTTGAACTTTCTGTCCTTATAGAAGACTCTCCTTTTCTTTGCTCATATCTGTTTTTCTTTCTATAGAGAACTAACTGTTTGGTTTTGGTTTTTTTTTTTACCTGAAACAGGTTTGCCCCCTTTCTGTTAGTATTGGGAAGTGTGGCAAATAGTCAGTGAAAAAGAACCTCCTTCTCCCACTAAAAGATTTTTTGATTTAGCCACTCTCCCTAAATGCCACATGTATTTTTTTTTAAGCATATATGGCAAACCTCTGTGCATTTCCCAATAATTCAGGTCCTAAATTCAGACTTGATTTTCTTACCTTTTTTGATGCAACTAAACAAACACTATCTTCTTTTATATTTTATTGTGGTTTAATGTTAAAATGGATGGGCAACAATAGCAATCCTATATAATTTCCTTTTCATAACTATTTGCACAGAAGCTATATTGCAGATTTAGAAATCTGTACAACCAGAGTGACCAAACTAAATATTAGAGCTATAACATCATTTTGGTTTCAGTTACTTTTACTCTAAGAGAAGTATTGTAGTAATTTCTCCATGGCATCCATAGAATTAAGTTATCTTGTTAGTGACAAGGAACAGCACGGATATGTTCATTGTGTGTTCAGAATATGGTTACCTAATGATAGTTTAAATGAAATACCAAATTAAAGTTTTCAGTATTTTAGTTGCACAATTTCTTTTTTTTTTTTTTTTTGAACTTGAAGATCTAAAATATTAATGAAAAGATCACTGTAACATACAACAACCTTACTGAATAAAAAACAGTTTAATTAGGATTGCAGTAAATGTCTCCTGTGTAATTTGCCAAAAACTGTGGTTGCACATTAGGTATTTTTCTTTAAATGTAAAGTTATCTTTACGTTAATAAGTTGGGGGTAGAAAGGTTCATGTACATAAGGACTTACTGGAGGAGGGGCTCTTTCAGATGCTTTCACATATTTTCCATTACTAAGGAAACCATTTATTTTGTCTGTGCATGTTTTGAATAGATCTCTCATTTGAAGTCTGGTGCTCAGACACTGAGGATCGCATTATAGCACTGAGAAAGAGGCAAAGGAAACAAAAGAGGCATAAACCCACTCCGTCTTTAAAGAATACAGTGTATAAGTACTGTATTACATGTTTCTAAAAATGTGCACATCTGTTTATATTTGAGGGATACATATATGTGCATTTTGATTGCTTTGTTCCTACTAAAACCAAAATGAAAGTATTAATAACTAAAACGGGAAGGAGCTGTTGTTTTGTCCTTTGAATGTCCTTTGAACTTTGCATGCCTCTATTCTAAAGATACTTGAGGAAGCTGGTGTACCATTTAGGTAAAAAATCTTAGTTCTGATTTTCATTTGCTGAAATGAAACGTGGTCATAGATTGAAGTTGAAAGAAGTGCCTATCCAATGATAATCACTAAAACAAGGCTGCAAGGATGGCTATGCATTCAACAGTTGATCAAACCTTTGCTCGGAAAGTGAGTCTGTTTTGGAAAAATTTCTTGGTTAAGCTTAAGACACAACTGCAAATACACACCTAAACATACTTATATTGGGCCAGTACCTTTTCCCCACATGAATAGCACATGTATTCTGTGCGGGCTGAACACTTATATAACAATTGAACTCTTTCTGTTAGCTGTTGCTTATGTTCCACTGATATGCTCAGAAACAAAAAGTTGCCTTAGGACAGCCAGACGAATCTGGTTTGACAGGGTATGTTTTTAAAGTATAAGTATTTAAATAACTTGGAACTGATTCCAAACTATTCATTAAAGGTCAGAATCATTCACAAATAAGGTGGAAAAGTCAGAGATATGTAGAAAGGTAACAGATTGCCAAACAGCTGTAGGAAAATTAAGTATGTGGCCAGTAAGTGTTCTTATTAAGCATGTTCAATATATGAATTAGTTTATTAGTTAGTTTTTCTGTCAAACAGTAGAAAAGCAAAGACAAAGATGGAAACTCACATTTTTAAGGCCTATGAACCCCACAAGTCTGTAGGGTAATGTAAAACCAAAGCCAGCACACCGAAAGTTAACTTCGTTTGAAAATAGTAATACACTCTATATTTTGAGGGTGTGTTAATACCAATTTATTTTGTAATGAAGATCCTTAAGTCGTCAGCAGTTGATGTCTGATATGTCTGATAAATAATTATTTTTAAGATATGTTGCATAGTTCATGTGCCATTTTGGGTGACAAGAGATTACTTTTAAAGCTAATACATTTCAAAGGGATTTATGTGTGTTTGTGTGCACAATTAGTGACCAGCCAGCCCTACACAGATTTTCTACTTTAACTACTTGACTGTTAAATGAGAAGGAGAATGATGGCTGTGTAAGGCTGACATGTCATTGGCTTGAATTAGCTTAATGCTTTTGAGTGAAATAAAATAGATGTCTTTAGATTACATAAAGATATCAGAATTCATTTATCTCAGGTAAGAAATACCAATTTTTAATATTCCAGAGTATTTGTGTTTTTCAGTCCTGTACTGGTTATGTTTGCTTTTTACTGTCTTATTGCAAGGATTCACAACATGTCTCAAGGTACAGTAAAAGCATTGCTATTCATTATCCTTCAATTTATGCTTCCAGCAAGAAATAAGATCTTCAGTGTTTGGTAATACTGGCAATTTCTTGCATGGTGTAAATGGTATGTTTCCAAAGGAGCGCATTCAGCCTCCAATTCCCATCAGTATTATCAGAAAAGAGATGAAATCAATATTTTTTAATAAAATAACTGGGATAGATACTGTCAGAAAAAGCTAACATCTGTTTTTGTACTAGAGTGTCAATTTACCTGGTGAGGACCAGGTAAATACTCAAAGATAATTAAGTAGATACTCAGAGCCAATTAAGAGTTAATAATTTGATCTGTAATTCTAGTTACCAGAGAAAAAGAACCAACATTTTATAATAACTTAATTTAAATATTTGGATTAAAAATATAACATAAAATGCAGTGGATACTATAAATAATAGTTTAGTGCCAAATAAATTTTATGATGACATCACTGTGAGGAGGAAGCAAAAGACAGGGAGAACAGAAGGCAGGTTTTCCCATGATTAAGCAGCTCAGAGGAGCATAGGAATATCATTAGAAAGGCTGTTTGAACTTTAGTAATAGAAATGGGATTACACTCCACATAGTCTACAATGAAAGGTCATTTGGAGCCAATAACATGTAATTCAGCTGTAAGTTGTGGGGTTATTACTTAGAAATAACTGGGGAGGAGAACATATCTCTGTATTACTGGTCGATCAAGAAGTATGGGCTGACATGTCACAGCATGGCACAGCTGTGAAAAAAAGTATAAATCATTCATAAAACGCACCAGGAAAGTTATTCTACCAGCAAAAAGGAATTAGTAGCACTTTGGACACCTCATTTAGAATAATTCGTTCAGTAGTGATTTTGTGCTAGAAAAAATTGTGAACTCACACTGGAACAAAAGCAATTAAATACTGTTCAGATAACAGAGGAGCCCACATCACAGAGTTTATAAAACCTTGCCTTGTACAGTGTAGGAGAGCTGGTGAGAAAATGAGATTCCTGCTGACAAATACATTCTGCTGATACACAGTGAGGTAAAGCTAGCAGAGGAACAAAATATGCAAGTGGCTGTGATTAAATTTAGGTCTGGAAATACAGAAAGTTGTTTTTTTTTTTTTTCCCCCATCATGTTTGAGTCATCTCATCCTGGGACAAGTTTCTAGTGGAAATAATTTGGGTAGAAAAACAAAACCAAAGGAAACCATTAACAAAACCCCCCTTCCTTAGAGGTGCTGATTGGTATACTTATAAAAGAGGTATATTTACAAATAGCTGACTTCATGCCTAAAGGAGAAGGAGCTAGGCTCAACATTTTAGGCAGATCTTTTCAGTCCTTTTTTTCTCATCAAAGATAAACCCTACTTAGCAGATTTATGTATAAATCGTGTCCTCATCTCTGTGCCCAAAGTTCTTTCAAGCAGTTTTTTGGTACTGTTAAGTATTTGTGAACATGGGAAATTCTAACTCCCCAACTGGTGGGAATACTCATTTTTTTCAGTGGTAAAACAGCTTTCCTCAATATTAACCCTGGTAATTATAATAGAGCAAAGGCACATTTAGTAATTGCATTTACTTGCCATTACAGAATAGTGGTTTACCTATCTCTTCATGCTCATAGTTGAGTGGCACTGCAAAAGGTTCAGAAAAGAAAAGGAAACTTAATATCCACATTATGATGCTTGATTTGCATTTGTCTAGGTAGTTCTGGAAACAGTAATCCCCTTGATAATATTTACTAAACCAAATTGACATTCGAAGGCCTTAGAATTTACCCAAAGTTTTGTTCCTATCTGCAGCTTTGATCACTAAATAGAAACAACGCTCTGTTGTTCAGGTAATGTTTTCAGTATCTTCTGCTGGTTGTTTTTTCTCTTTTTTTGTGTGTGTGTGGGGTTTTTTTGTTTGTTTGGGATTTTCGTGTGTGTGTGTGTGTGTGTGGTGGTGTTTGTTTGGTTTGGTTTGGTTTTTTATTTGTTACTGTGACAGATAACTGTCCTGGGCTCAGCTGTAGCAGTTATTTTTCTCATTCTTAGTAGCTGGTGCAGTGCTGTGTTTCAGCTCTACTCTGAGAACAAAGCTGATAACACACCAATGTTTTTAGTTGTTGCTAAGTAATGCTTACCCTGATGAAGGACTTTTCAGTCACATGCCCTGCCAGTGAGGAGGGGCATGAGAATCCAGAAGCAGAGGCAGGACACCTGACCCAAACTAGCCAAAGGGGTATTTCATACCACAGCACATCATGCCCAGTATATAAACTGGGGGGAGTCACCAGGAAGGGATTGATCTCTGCTCTGGTCAGGCTGGGTATTGGTCGGCAGGTGGTGGTGAGCAATTATATTGTGCATTACTTGGGTTTATAGTTTTCCTTTCACCCTTTTAGTTTTATATTCTCTCCCCTTGTTATTTCCCTTATCATTATTATTACTCGTGGTAGCAGTAGTGGTTTGTGTTAAACCTTAGTTACTGGACTGTTCGTATCTCAACCTGTGGGAGTTACATTCTTTCAATTCTCCTCCCCATCCCTCCTGGCGTGGCGGCAGGGGAAAGAAGAGGGAAAGTGAGCGAGCGGCTGCATGGGTCTGAGTTACCAGCTGAGCTTAAACTACAACGATAATCTTAAATTCAGGTACAAGGAAGTCACAGAAATCCTTATATGCACAAAAATGCATATAAGCCTCCCTATCTTATATGCAAAATCCAAATGCCCCTAGGTTACCTAACCATTTTGTGTGATCTTTTAGCACTCCTAATTTTGCTGACATCTACTTTTTCTATAAGTAGCTGTAAGAAATAGCTGTAATAAATCCACTTTTTAGATGTATCTGTATTTCTTCCTTGGGCCATAGGTTGGATTTCTCCTGAGCTAATAGGCCACCAATATGTTCAGCCATCTCCTGAAGTGGCTTTAATAGGCTGATGCATTAACTCATTTCATATTTTTCTGCAGAGAGATATTCATCAAGGTAACAAACTTGATGATGGAAGAGCATATTTTTCTCATTACTGCTAATTTGAATGTTATGCCAAAATTGCTTTCAGGAACCAGAACACAGATAGTTATGGCCTTAATGAAATAGTAATAGCATTCAAACTGGAAACCCAGCAAGTTAAAATGTGTGGGTTGAAGAGGGAGAAATCAAACTGCTGATTCATTCTCATATTTTCCTAACTGTACTCTCAGGCCACATATTTTTATCATGGCTGCTTTTATGTCAAATGGAGAATATTGAACTGAACATAAAGGAGACTTAATATTGCCATTTACAAATGTGCCTCAGGAGTAACCTAAATGGTGAATAATTTGATGTGTCAGGCAGGAGCACTAACTTTTGACCAGGAGAGGAGATTCTAGTAATTCCATTAATTCCACTAATCCCTCCTGAGACCATCCTGGTCTTGGGTGTGAGTGCAGCTACTTTTGGGGAGAAGCCAAACTCTTCATTGCTGCCTACACTGCATTTCAAAGCCATTAATTGAATATTCTTAACTGAGCTAACTAAATTACCTTAGGTTTTGAGTCTCATTTTCCACCGATTCATCTTCCCTGGGCCCAGTCTTTCTTTCATCTTTGTGGCTGTGCAAAGAACATGGAATTGCCTTCTCTTACCTCACTCCTAATTTTGAAGAAAACAAGGTTCTCCTTTCTGAAATCTTCCCTGCTGGCTGCTCAGGTCTTTGTCCTTGCTAGCTTCCCTCCAGAGGGATGGAGATTGCAGTCCTCTGCTTTCTCTTCAAGGTGTGTTACCCATCAGACATTTCCAAGGATATCAGAGGGAAGGCTGGCCCTCACTGCTTGTGTGGATCTATTCCTTCCTTTAGCTGTTGCAGAAAGACCCCTCTGAAATTGTTTGCTCTAGTTGGGCTCAATATATGGCCAAACTGATCCCAGAAAGCTGTCAGCCCAAGACCTGGTTCATAGACTCTCTTATGTGCATTTCCCTTCTTTCCAATATAGTACGTGCATTGGGCAGGTGGGAGGAACACTTGTGGATAAGGTAAAGCACTGCCTGATCCACATCTGCCCCTCTCACTGCAATACTCCTGGAGTCAGCTGCTGGAACTCCATTCCTGAGTTTAAACTGTGGGAAGGTGAAATCATGAGTGCAGCCCATTTTTCTTATTTTGGTGAAGGGAGGGGCAGAAAGATATTCAGCAAGGCATATATTTTATAGGTAGGTGCTTTGAAGCTTCTAAGGCAAATAAATTGAAAAGACAATATTCTGGCTTGGATGAACTGTCAAGAGAAGCTTTTACTCAGCATAGACCAGTATGACTTTTCCTTGCCCACGATCAGCACAACTGTACTCCAAGGGTTCTAGGGTACTGATGGCAAGAAATATCCAGTGTCTCTATGCAGATTTTCATAATGCTCTGTCTTGAATAAATTTTGGCTCTATAAAGCTTGAAGATCTATGTTCATAATTTACTAAACTCCGTTTAAATATTTATTTATAAATTAGGCTGACATTTCAGTATATTTATGGTCAACACCTATTTCTGTGTTTTAAATAAATGCTCTGCAGATTGCAGATTTTTTTTTTTTTTAAGTGAGTATAAAAATTTATGATCTTGGCTAAGGAGAAATACAATATGAATTATCACCCTTATTCTTTACAGGTTTTATGGTTCTTCTGAGTTAACCTAAGTGACAAAGCCTTTTCAAAGCAAATCCAAATAGGTACAAATTATGCCTTTTTTTTCTTAACATACAAACCACTCTTTAGAGTTAAGATGTACTAATTAACTGGCTTCAACACAATAACAGGCAGGGTCCAAAAAGGGCCAGCATTTAAAACCAAGTGTCCCAACACTAGAGCTGTCTCATGCACAGGTTTGTAACTGTGAATTACTTTGCCTGTGTTAGTTTGAGCATAAATGTGTCACAACCTTTAAATAGTATGATTAATAAACCCTTTCAGAAGAGCTCCAGTATTACAGAGCTCTATAATACATGGCAAATCTTTTTGTTCTGAGAATCGTGCTTCTATTATTTTACCTGTGTGTAAATCCTGTGAATATTAAAATCTTGTTAGGCTTTTTAAAGGGTTTAAAGACAGAGAGAAACTGCTTTTAAATAATGAAAGGCTATAGCTCTTTATTTTTGAAAGCATTCAATAGGCTTTATAAACACATATCTCACCTTTAATACCACGTAATTCTGTATTTCAGTAGTTCAGTGGGATAATGCACTGGCTCTCTAAAGACATTGTGGAAATGAAACAGTCAGCAACAGCAACGTTGGGCTTGTTTGGTAGCTAATTTGCAGTAATTTATTGATAAGATCTCAAGGAAGCACGGATCATTCTCACTTTCAATGACAAATCATTCCTAACATACTTGGGAATAAGATGTAATAAAATGTCTTACATTATGGGGCTCAGAATTAAGGTCTTATAATGAGAAATCTACTACTGGTTTTCTTGAAGCCATGAAAAATGTGGAATGGTGGCTTTCATGGTAGCAATTATTTTATGTGCCATGATTACTTTTCCAAAGTCCATTGTAAACCCTTTTATACTCTTGGAAAGCAAATTACCCATAAGCTAAAATAAGTAATAGCAACATATGTAAGTGAAAACCTGGGTAAAGTGTTGGTTTCATTGAGGAGAGTTTTGTGAATTACTGAATTCACTGTGATCAGGATTTCACATCTTAGTTTTAGCAATATTTGAATAAAGATATTCCAGAAAAAGAGAACAAGTTATTTTTGAGATATGCAGGTCATTAACAGTTAATTTACTGTATTTGTTCCTGGATAGAATTTGATGTAATTCTGTTTTTGCATCCCCCTCTGTCCTGCTTTTTGTGTGCTTTTTGCTTTTGTGCTTTTGCATGGGTGTGTGTGCATATGAATTTCTAGTGAATTTGGTTTTAGATAGCACAAGTGTATCTGCAGACGTGATGATCCAATCTTCTGTCTGCTTTTAGCCTTTGTTAAACAGAAGACACTAGGTGAACCTTTGGCCTGACTCTGGTTTCAAATTCTTTTGCCATCTGCATTTGTTCCACCTTAAGAATTTAGTTCCTTAAGGCTAAGATACTCTGCTATTTACTTGTTTCTGCTTCCACAGTGTACTTTGTTATCACACAAGCTTGTTTCAAGTGACTTGAGAACTTGAGTCAGATACTTGACTTTATTAGTCAACCTCACACTTTTATATATCTGTATGCAAACAAATTTTATATAGCATAATACATATATTATATATATGAATGTAAGTAAATTGCAGGTGTATGCATATTAGAGCATGTTTTCATCCCCTAAAAAGACAGGTCTCTAAGTTGGTTCCAAGCAATGGTAAATGTATACAACACACTGCAACACCATGTGAAGCTAAAACCTTACATTTAAAATAGGGTTTTGAAAACAGTTAATTAGTCTAATTTTAATTAGCTTGAAAAGGAGACCATGCTGATCTAGCAGTACAACTCTGAGTTTCAATCATGGCAAGATGCTTTCATATTAAGCTCCAAAATGATACGAACTTCTCTTTTCTAGGCATATAAATTCCCAAGTTTTCCAGCTCTTTTGTTCACTTACCAGATTATCAAAACAGCTGTTGATCTAATGGGCCAAAGAAGGCAATTATATTTTTACATGATGGATGATTATTTCTCTTGATTCTGAATCTTTTTATTTTAAAAAATGGCAGATTAAATCATAGAATACCAGGTAGGAAGGGACCTCAAGGATCATCTGGTCCAACCTTTTCTGGCAAAGCATGACCTAGATTAGATGTTCCAGCACCCTCTCCAGCTGAATCTTTAAAGTGTCCAGTGTTGGAGAATCCACTACTTCCCTGGAAAGATTATTGCAATGGCTGCTTTTACTCATTGTGAAAATTTTTCCTCTTGTGTCCAACCAGAATATCCATGGGAGTAACTGCATCTAGTACCCTTGTCTTTTCTATGTGACTCCTTGGAAAAAGGGAATATCCATCTTCCTTATAGCCAGCCTTTAAATACTGGAACCTGGTGATAAGATCTCCCTTGAGCCTTCTTTTCCCGAAGCTGAACAGACCCACTTCTCTCAGCTATTTCTCACACGGCAGGCTTCCCTGTCCTTGCATCATCTTTGTGGCCTTTCCCTGGATCCTCTTCGGCCTGTCCGCATCTTTTCTGTATAGCAGGTACCAAAACTGAATACAGTATTCCGGTTGCTTTAATACTTGCTTTAACTTTAAGATTTTTGTCCATCTGTAGTGCTGTTTGCATTGTTGGAAAATAATGTTTTCAAATTTGTTTTGAAATATATTATAAAACAAAAGACACTATGCCATGAGTAGAGCACAAATACGCCACCTTTGCACAAAATCAAGTAGCTTAAGTATCAGGCTTATGACCATTAGCATCAACTTGCTTATGTATTTAAAACCCATGTTTAGTTCATTTCATATTATTTTTTTATAGCCTTCACTCTGTTTATATAACATATCTCCTCAAGCAGTTGCAGGTTTTTTCTTCTGTTTTGTGAATTTTCTTTCAAAATACAAAACTTCTTTTGAAAGAATTTATAGTTAAGTTCTAGCTGGCTTTCCATTTCTAACCTTACTTTTATGTCAAAACAGTGAGGTGCTATATTCAGTGTGTTGAAAAGGCTATTCTTCAGACTTGGAAGATTTCTTGAAAAAGGGTGATTTGGGGTAACATTCTTCACCTGTCTGGTCAGTTAAACCTTTCTTTAATTTTTAGTGCAGTGAAGAAAAATCTACACCACCTAGTGTAGAAAATGTCCTCATTTCACTTCTGTTTCTTTTTGCAGTTCATTTCCTTTACTTTAAATTTTGTGAAACCTAAAGTAAAAAAAGTAAAATTTTATATTATATTACCCTATAACTGATTCTCAAGTTTTCTGAATTATGAGATGACTTATGAAAGTAGTCTTTTTGTGTCTTTTCTAGTTTATCTATTTTTCTTTAAGTAGATAAAGTCTTTTTTTTTAATGTAAAATTGCAGTAATTTTTGATATAATGTTCCCTGTATATCAGATATTTAGTTCCTGGTGCTTTTTTGTTTCTAATCCTAGAAGTGTCTTTTGGTAAACATGTCAATGTATGACCAACAGCACTGGTACCAGTACTACATTTTTTATGCCTTAAAAATTGACTTTGTAGAAAAGTTTAATTTATTTTTAAGCATTAGGTTGTGATAAAGCATTCCAAGGGGTAAGTTGCATACTAATGACTGAATTATTTACAAAAATGTAAAAAAGCTAGTAAAAAATGGCAAGATGGGGAAAGGTAACAAAATTGCACGATATATTTTCTAGCTGATATTGGGGTTTGTTCCAGAATTCTTATTGTGTAACTTATCAAATTTCTTTATAAAGAAAGTAAAAGTTCAGCTGCAGTGCGAGCTGAAAGTGCTAATTGAGTAAGATACATATAAAAGAGAATTTAATTTCTAAACAAGGAGCACATTCAGTGTAGACAACTTGGGATTTGCAGAATCAAATGCTCAAAGTTTGTCATTGTATTAGAGAACAGCCTTATGCTTTTTTTTCCTATAACAATGGACAAATAAATAGGGTAGTAAAACTTTTTATCTTTCTGGCCATACTTGGAGTTCACAACTAAGATGAGCAATGTCTAGCACTGCTGAGAACATGTAAAGGAGGTGAGTAGTTAGAGAATGTAAAAGATGGCGTGTGCTGAGGCACATGAAGTTACCCTAGCTGAGAATTTTAGAAGTTTTTAATTGCCTTGGATCTTCAGTTAATATTTATACATTGTCAGCACTTAAACTTAAGGTCTAAAACTTTGCTTGATTGATCTCCTCCTTTTTAAGGCAAATAAAAGGATTTTATTCATTTTCATAAACAATTAAGCAACCATGAACAGAAAGCAGCTCAGAATAAAACAGAAAAGTTGCAGTACTTCAATGTAGTTTTAAATTAGCAAAAATGCTGGAAATATTTTTAATTGCAATGTAACAACAACAGCATTTTCATTGGCAAAACTTCCCTTGATCGCTGGTTGCACAGATACTTGCAGCAGCAATTGTAGTGTGTATGCTCTACAAAGATAGAATGCTGTTATTAAAACTTAGATAAAAATATATCCTTTCAAGGATGTTAAGTGGCTCAGAAGGAGGTAAATTTGTTAAATCTTAATCCTGGAATATATCTCACAGATTAACAGCAATACTTTGTATGTAACAGAAGATCTGTTTAAGAGCAGAAAAAATGCATCTGCCAGGTTGACTAAACTATGTTTGCTATTTTTAGAAGTTCTGTCCCTTACCTTCCACTTTATTACTGTTTTACCTGTTGTCTGCTCCTGTATTAGTATTTGGCACATATTGTCTGTCCTTTCCTAATTTCTTCCAAATAAAGAAAATTTATGTGCAGGCTGAGACTATGTTTTGGTACTTATAATACTTATTTTGAAAAGAAAATTTAATGGTAACTACTCTGCGTGTATCAGTTTTGAAGAAGTGCTGATTGGAATGGAGTTTGCAAGGTGTACAAATTCTGGCCTTCAAGAAAACATTACTTTTAAAAATATTATTTTCTATGTGGCCAAAAGGTTAATTGTATCAGAGCCTGTTTACATTCTCAAGTCATATAATAACTGTGGGACATTTTCTCACCTGCTACCCTGGAGATAAACATAGAGTTCCTTTCAGAAGTCTCACTCTGCTGCAGTCTGTCCTCATTATAGTTTCATGACTTTTTAAAGCAGAAGTTTGTCTTTATACGAATAAGTAATTAAATAATAAATATTTGGACAGGAACCTCATTTAATGATACATTTCTATATCAGCAAGTGTGCCTTCACTCTAATATGACAAGATGATGAATGCCTATTTCAGTGCTGCAGGGTGTTGTATTGGTGTATTTCTTCTCTTTTGGGCTTCTTCTGAAAAAAGGTATCATTTTCCCCAAACTTTTCTAATTAACCCACCAGGCAGTCAAAATTGCCATGAGGTCACATTGTGATTTGAATTAGTGACTTAAGTCTTCCAAACAGATAAATATCTTTCAAGCATTGAAACTGGCATACTCTTTTTAACACTGAGCAGCATTCCACTTGGTTTATAGCCAGCAGCTCAAGTACATTGTTTAGTTATTCATTAATACTACTAATTATTATTTTGTATTAAAACCTATAGATAAAACAGCCGAAAAGGAGAACACATGGAAAAGAAAAGAGCTGCATGGTTCTGTCTTTATGCCTTTCTCCTCCTTGCTGAGTGTTCCCTTCTGTCAGCATATGTGCATGCAATCACTCAGTGTGCTTCAGGCAGTTATTTGCTCTGAGGTGGGTGCAAGTAGTTCACAGAGGGGCTGAACAATACCCAGATTAGGCGTGCATGGCTGGGAACAGGAAAGAGGAGCAGTAATAGCAAAGAAAGGGACAAGGAGGGAAAGATCTGGTCCTCTGAGAGCAATACTAGCTACTAGGAAGTAGTAGCAGAGGCTGAGCCACTGGGTATGAGACTTCAGTGACCACTGGCATTATTGCCGTTACTAGTCTGGTACCCGCCTGTAAAGACCTTTGCAGAGTAACTTGCTGTCTGCAGTTTTTCCAATCTTCTACCACCAGCAGCTGCATTTGCCACCTACTCCATGTGCTTTTCTCCTCCTCTCACCCTTTGCGCAGTCCTGTCAGAATGATGGTGTTTGGTACTGGCAACAAGTGAATGGTGGTCTACTTTCTTAGCATCCTGAAGCAGTGCAATGAGGGTTAGATCCAACAAGTGCTAGAGCCAGGTAGAGTTAAAGGCTAATACAGAGGAGAAGATTGTGGCAGTTGGCTGTTAGACAGGCTGAGGCTTGTGAAGAACTGCAGGATAATGCCTTTGGAGCAGGCTGACCATGTCTACAGATTACATCTTTGTCGAAAGAAGCATATCCTTCTTTCCTGGGCTTGTTTTCACCCTTATGCTGACTGTTGGCAGAACTGGTATGATAAACTGGGTAGGGGAGCCGAGATCACTGAAAAAAAGCATATTTCCCTCTGCCCCCTTGGATTAGTTTAATTCAGATCTGTGCTACCGCTGAAAGAAATTCTTAATGAACTGTGAATTAACTTGGAGGTGATAGGAAATACTTCCCTGCATATAAAAATAAAGGCTGGGCAACTGGCTCATAGAAGATGGGAAAGTCAGATTAGGAATGTCAGAGAAGCAAGGGTAAGTGAAACAAAGTTGTGTGGTGCAAAGTCTAATTAGGAACTGATAAGACTTGTTACAAGCTGGGTGTTATAACTGAAAGTGTCAAAGAAAGAGAGAGATCTGGCTTTATTAGTCTCAGTGGCTAAAGCCAAAAATGTGACATGTCAATGAAAAAAGACAAGTGTAAAGATGTATCAGGATGTATTACAACATTTTTAGGAGTGAAAAGAAAATATTAAAGGCAATATACATGACACTAGCGGGAGCTCATCTGGAATTCTTTTTGTAGTTTTGGTCACTTATGATCGAAAAATGAGTTCTAAAAGGAAGAGATGCAAGATGGGTAGCTGAAGTTGTGGAAATAGAGATTCTGTAACACAGCTATTATAAAAAAGGTCATTATTTATCCTTTATTAATGAAGAAATTGTATTTTTTTTTTGCTTTCCTCAAAGAGGAAACACTGTCAGAGTGAGAATGTCTGCTTAAGTTGTAGCACAATGTTAGCAGAGGAACAAATGTGTATATGCTGACAGTGATGACTTTATAGAAATGAGAGATGATAACTATCAAGGAGTGAGATTCTAGGTTAGTCAGATAATGTACTGAGTTGGATCTTTGTCCTAGTACTAGGAAATATCTTGACCATTTTGTCACATGGAATATATGAAATACATACTTGTAAAAGCTGGAAACTAGACTTAGAAATCAAAAGGCTTTTTCTTTCTAAATTAAATTTCTTTAATATTTTTTCCCCCTACTACCAGCAGTGTTGGAGGGTAGAGGTAAAATGTGAGGGACTAGGAACATGCCTCTTTCATTAGATGAAACCAATTTGTTGTACTTCTAATTATTATGTTTAGTGAGGCTGAGGTTAATTTCCTAAGACATGAAAGACAGATTTTCTGAGTGAAAGTTGTATATTGCAGTAATTCCTCTCTTAAGACTTCAAAGCACAAGAAGTCACACTATATGAGGGTAACTATAATGAGAAATGTAGTCTTCTTTAATGGCTGTAAGCAAATAAGAAAGATTTGATTTGTTCATAGATTATAGCATAGTAGATCTATCATCACTAGATAATAGCATCTGTACAACTGGTAAGATAAACAATAGATCTGTTTTCAGTTATTAATTGAAAACTAAAATTTAAAAAATAGATGGAAATGCAGGCTCCCTTGGTTCTACTGCTTTCTTGAATTGATTACACTTCTACACACAAAAATGTATTTTCTACAGCTTACTGTAGAGTATTTTTGCATTGGTGATAGAGATGTTGGCATTTTTCTATTAGAAGAAAGATGAGATAGTAGTGATCACTGAACACCCTCCTCCCTAAGATGGGTATGTGGGCTCTTGCCTTCAAAGAAGTAAGCAGCATGAAGAACATATATATGAACAAATAAAAATTTCTCAAAAAAGCAGAGATACGTTTGCATGGATTTCTGCTTTTCAAAGTTGCTTCCAAGCTGTAGATACTCTGAGGTTTTATTTATAATTAAAAAAATGCTTCTTACATTAATTTTTATAAATATACATTCATTCCAACATGCATCATCACTCCAGCTTTGTAGAGAACAGGCTGTACCAAGCAAGTTCGTAGTCAACTTCAGGTGTGACTGTCAATGAATATGAAAATCATGAGTTCCTATAGCTTCTAAGTGCATCCAGTTCTTTTTTTCCTCTTAAATGATAGACAAGTTGAATGCATCAGTTCTCTAAGCACTCTGTATTTGAACATTTGTGTGCATAGAAAGGAATAATGTGTGGTTTTATCTGGCCCTAACTCCACAAAGCACTTAGACACAATTTAAGAAAATATCCCTAGCCAAGAGAGCCCTTTAGCACATGCTTAAATGCTTTTTGAAGCACGGCCATTGAGAGCAGATTGCCAACATTTTGTGTCATGAGCAATGGTCTACTCTTACATTCATCTGCCTTCACTGCAGTTGATAGATTTGCTTAATGTGTTACTGCTACAAATCTAACATGCAGTTAGGAGTCTTTTAAAAAGCGGCTTCTTTAATTCATAAACTGTTCAGAACCCTGCATGCTTTCTCTGTTAACTCAAGGGTCCCAGTCCTCATTTTGGACCTCTATGGTTACATAGTAATAATAATCATCTAGCTAGTAATTTGAAATATCTTTAGAGTGCGTAGGTATGATGTGGCTGGAAGACCAAGGCTGTTTAATTCTTTTTCCTTTGCTACAGTGCATTTAAATTTGTAAAATTAATATTTTATTAGAGCTGCCTTTCTGTATTTAAAATGTAATTTGGCAGCAAAGCGGTTAGTTTTTGATGAGCATTAGCTTATGATAAGCATTCAAAACCTGTGAGCTAATTGTTAAATTAAACATCAATGCTGGCCAATATTGTGTCTCTGGAGGTTCGACAGAGAGGTGCGTCCATTCCAGAGTGAGGTCTGACTCATAATTCCATAGTGGGAATGAAAGATAATATTGACTGCAGTGTTTCTGTATAGTATAATAAACTCCTTGTATACATTTAAAGGTTTTTTTGTTATGAGCACAGAAGTGCAAATATAACTGTCTGTGGGCAGAAAATTAAGGCCTGGTCTTGGGAAAAAAATTAACCTCAATAATATTTATGTAGTGTTCATCCTTTGTTTTGTAAGTGTTGTCAGTACTGGACCTGTTGCTATTGATTGCTAAAGACATTTTGGTTCATGAGATTAAAAAGCTAAAAGCCATGTTATGCCAAACATGCAGATTAATTACTAGTTTGCTAATAATAATTAGTTTTAATTTTCTTTCTCACTTGTGAACATTCTCTTGCTTATTTCTCTTAAAAATATTACACTTGGAATAGGTAAAAAAGTGGATGTTTGCAATAGTATGGCTTTCTTACCTTTAAAATTTTCTAACTGTGGTCAAGAATGCTATTATGATGTGTAATGGTCATTTAATTCTGACTGTAATGTTCTCATTAACATTAGGTAAGGAATAAATATAATTACATTAATTTCAAGACAATCTAATAGATATGGACTTGACTAGAACATGTGTAGTCAGTCTTTTGAAGATGGACTTTCAACATGGTCTCTGTCCTTTTCCTTTAGTCCTCTTCTGTTGAAGCACAGTAGATATAAGCTTATTGATGGAAATGTGCCAGAAATCATAACAGTAGCAATGAAATAATTGAATTTTGTCCTTATTAGACAGAAATAGTCCACAAAGCCAATCTATAAGTTTACGAGTCAAGAAGTGTGACTCATGCAGGAGCCAAAATTTGTAGATATTACACAGCGGTCTTCAGAGCTGCTTACTACTGTAAATCTCTTTTTGTCATTCGTCATTCTTTGTCCTTTTGTTCTGCTCTCAGACACTCACAGTTTTCCAGGTTGGCTTTTTGTTTATTTTTGTTTTGGTTATCTTTTTTTGTTTGTTTTATTTGGGGTTTTTTATGTTCTTTTGTTTGTTTGTTTGTTTTTTTCAGCTGCTGTCCTTCACCTTCCTTGTATCAGTATTTCCTAGCCTAGAGTCTTCCAGTTTTACTCATTTTTACTTTCCTAATGTTACTATTACTCTTCAGATTGAGGACTTTTCATCCTCAGTCTCCTGTAAAACAGTAGAAGGGCGCTTATCACCATCGCATCAACCCATTTACTTTATTCCATGAATTCATGTGGTACTTTGCATATGATATGTTGCCGTAAAGTGTTCAGATAGTGCTGATCACTATCAGAAAAAGTTAAACCCCAATGATTTGACTCATCCACAAGCATTGCACTCTGTCAAATAATTTTGTCATGTGTATATGATGTGGTTTAACCCCAGCTGGCAACTCAGCCCCACACAGCTGCTTGCTCACTCCTGCCCTGTGGGATGGGGGAGAGAATCTGAAGAGTGACAGTGAGAAAACTTGTGGGTTGTGATAGAACAGTTTAATAGGTAAAGCAAAAAAGCTGTGCATGCAGCAAAGCAAAGTGAGGAATTCATCCACCAGTTCCATGTTCAGGCAGGTGTTCAGCCATCCCCAGAACAGCAGGGCTCCATCACATGTCATGGTTACTTGGGAAAACAAACGCCATCAATCTCAGTGGGACCCCTTCTCTTTTCTTCCCTCAGCTTTATATGCTGAGCATGACGGCGTATGGCATGGAACATCCCTTTGGTCAGTTGGGGTCAGCTGTCCCAGCTGTGTCCCCTCCCAACTCCTTGTGCACTTCCAGCCTGCTCGCTGGTGGGGGGATGTGAGGAGCAGAAAAGGCCTTAAGGATGTGTAAGCACTGCTCAGCAGTAACTAAAACATCCCTGGGTTATCAACACTGGTTTCAGCACAAATGTAAAGCATAGCCCCAATATTGGCTACTAGGAAGAAAATTAACTCTATCCCAGCCAGAACCAGCACAGTATGTGAGAAAGCAGTATTCTAATGAAAATAAAAGCTGGAATTCTCAAATTTTGTTGGAATAGCTGCCTATTTTATTGGAAGTGAAGTTTGATTTTGCTTCAGGAATGCTGGCCTATATATCTTTGCCCAGCAGTGTGGGAAAGGGGTCTCAAATGCACACTAAATTTTTTGGTAGAATGTCTGCCCAACTTACCCATGTAAAATTTTATACTGATGCTTTCATTAGTTGTCTTGCTTTTGAAAATAAAACTCCTGGAAATTGCTTGTGAGTGGTGTGACATCATGAATTAGAAAGGACATGAATTTAATCTCTCATTGAGGCAGCTGTGTCTGGTATTTTAATACAGTGTTGGAGAGAAACAAAGGAAGGCTAATTAATGTGTTTATGTAAATTCTACAGATTACAGTGTTTAGCCACAGTCATTTCTTCTTTATCCTGGAAGGAAACGATGGTTGTCCTGTCCATGTCTGTTGCAGTGATTTAGGGCTTACCCAAACAAATAATTAAAAACCTGAATGCTCTGGTTGCTAAAGACAAAAGCAATTAAACAACAGGCTGTTGAGAAGAAGCTTCTGACAAAATAATTTTATACTAAATGAAGAAAGAAAGATTTCAGTTCAGCTGGTGCTAAGTAATTGAATTGCAAAACACAGTGCTACATTACCATGACCATAAAACAATAACGTTTATTCTGTGCTAACTGAAAGAAATTGTTAAGGTTGATAACAGTGGCAAGTATGGCTATACCACTGAGAAGCATACTTTGCTTTATGGAAGCAGTGAAAAGTCTTATCTATGTGTTTAAATGTCTTGTCCTAGTATTTTGATTTCATATTTCCAGCAGTGGTAGTAACAGAGGCTGAGCCAGTGGGTATGAGACTTCAGAGACCACCATCATTACTGATACTATGCTCAGCAAACTCAGAGCATTGGTCAAATGTGCTTATGCACACCATATGATGTGTCAGCTATTGTTCATGTCTTAACTAAGTTGGACCTTTAAATTTTTAATCTGTAACATAGAAATAATCTTTTCTTCCAGATTTATTTCTCTGCAAATTGGTTTCTAATATGTGTATAATTTTAAGCATTTCTAAAAGTGTTACTACTGGTCTAGCTTTTGTTAAAATCAATGCTAAGTGAATTGTCATAAACAATTATAATTACACAGAGGAAGGAAAATATGAAATGTAAACAATTTAGTTCTAAGTTTCACCTTTCAGTAAGATTCAAACGGAAAAAACTGGCCACAAAAATCCTATGGAAGCCAAGCAAACTCTCAAACAAACGTTTTGCAAAGACTTAGAAATACAAATTATATGATGGATTTCTTAATACAATATTTATTTATACCATAAAAAGAATTATATAAAATATTAAGGAAGACAGAGGACATAATTTTATTGCTTTAATTTCAGTATTCATAGAATCATAGAATAGTTAGGGTTGGAAAGGACCTTAAGATCATCTATTTCCAGCCCCCCTGCCATGGGCAGGGACACCTCACACTAGACCATGTTGCCCAAGGCCTCATCCAACCTGGCCTTAAACACTGCTAGGGATGGAGCATTCACAACTTCCTTGGGCAACCCATTCCAGTGCCTCACCACCCTTACAGTAAAGAACTTCTTTCTTAGATCTAACCTGAACTTCCCCCTGTTTAAGTTTGAACCTGTTACCCCTTGTCCTGTCACTACAGTCCCTGATGGATAGTCCATCCCCAGCATCCTTGTAGGCCCCCTTCAGATACTGGAAGGCTGCTATGAGGTCTCCACGCAGCCTTCTCTTCTCCAGGCTGAACAGCTCCAACTTTCTCAGCCTGTCTTCATATGCGAGGTGCTCCAGCCTCCTCAGGCACCCTCATGGCCCTCTTTTGGACTTGCTCTGACAGTTCTGTGTCCTTTTGATGTTGAGGACACCAGAACTGTACACAATACTCCAAGTGGGGTCTCACAAGAGCAGAGGGGCAGGATTACCTCCTTCAAGCTGCTGGTCACTCTTCTTTGTCAGGTGGAAAACTGAAAAGAACTAGCTCTTCTGTCTGGGTAAGTTATGATTTCTTCTTTTTCAATAGGCAGTTGATAATTCATTAGTGTTGAACTGGAGTGGGGAATCCCAGGCTTAAAGCTATTTTACTGTACCCCACTGAATCTATCCATTGTATTTTGTTAAACGTGCATTTGGACTAGCTACATGTTGCTAAAAATAGGAGTTTGATGTTGGGTTTTGCATGTGCCAATAAAATGGCAGTTGCAGTGCACCACTTTATCTAGGCAAAGGAATCAATGACTTTGTGACAGCCCTGGGAACAGGGCATTTTGGCTGCCAGTTGAATTTAGGCCAAAGAAATAAACAAATACAAAAACTTGCAATGAGATTAAATTTTCTTTTGCACAGTGTTACATTTTTATGAAGTGAAAAATCAATATGTAGGGGAACGTTAATTTTATTACATGTTAAAACTTTAACGGAGTGAGAGATCTTGACTTAATGCAGCCTTAGTTGGAATAAAGATAGTTGGGATGAGTGTGCTGTAGTCCTTGGAGCTGCTTCTTTCCCAGGTGTGCCATATTTAGGTTTTGCCTATTACTGCAAATTGCCACTTCATTGATTCTTGCTGATATTAAAGATCCATAGATGACATCTCATTTCACTCTAAAATTGAAATGCCTTTAGATCACTTTACCTCAGAAGCTGTAAAGACTGTAAGTTCTGGATACCAAATGTGACATTATAAAGTAGAATTTAAGTGTTTTAAGCAACTGTAGATTTTGATAATGTAATTATTCGCTCTCCTTATTACTTGGAATCCAGAAATATTTAAGTAGACATAAGATCAGTCATATAGTGGATCAATGTATGGTAATTGTCATGTTTGAGTAAATCAGGTGTTTTCTGTTGCTAAAGATTGTGTTGTTTGGGCCTGGCTTTGTAGCAGGTAATTTGCAATTTATCTAACAAGCTATTACTGTACACGGTATGTTCCTCAGGTGGTTGCTGTTGCACATTTTTCTAGTCCTACATGCTATGAGAGATCTCCAGAATTCTGCACAGGTTTAGAAATGTATGTGACATGAACTTCTGGCAGGCTTGAGCTATTAAACAGGACTGTGAAATGGCAATTTTAAGAGTTCGTTGATAAACAAAGTTGGTAGACTATTTTTCTAAGGAAAGAAAAATGTGCCCTAATTCGGTCTGGTGTAACCTTCTTGAAGAGGAAAAATATAATTAAATTAGTAGATGTCTCTTAAGAACTCTCACCTTCTTATTTTGCACAAATTCATATAGTCTGATTTTGGCTAAGATAAGTAGTAAGAATACATGGAAACTGCACAAAAAGTTTGTGTTATTTCCAAGGCAACTATTCCTGTGTAATACAAGGCATCACTTTGTATGTGTGTATGGGAAATGTTCATCTTGATTTATGTGTTTGTATGTCTAGTAATTCTGGATTTATTCTTTAGATTAGCAGGTATATACCTGCTGATACTTAATGAGACTAAGTCATCAACTTTATAATGATTTAGGATTAATTGCTACTGTTATAATTTCATTAGATGAACCATAGAAAATAGGACTACTTGACCCCTGAGGTTGCTTCTAATATAGCTTCCTCTTGTCAATATAAAATCAGCTTTATCTGAATTATATCTGACAGTTTTCTGCCTAACCCACTCTTAATAGCTTTCCGTTACTGAGTGGTTTAAGATAGACTATATTTCCAGAATTAATTTATGTGATAGCACAGAAGTCAGTAACAAATGTCTAAATTAATTAAGATAAATCTTCTTTTTTTTTTCTTTTTAATTATGCTATTTTTTAAAGATGCTGTTAAAAGTGAGATTATATTTGTTCCATAATAAAAAAACAAGAAAAAAGATAAAGTTATCTTTTGTGGCAAAATCTGTTATGATTCCAGACAGCTATATAATGGAGGTAGTTTATAATTTAGCATTTTGTAGGTGCTGCATTGTTATGTAGGTCTATCAGACAAAAATTTTCACTGTTGTGTGGTAGAAATCAGGACATTTCTTATCAGACTGTAGGTGCAATGGCATCCAAACATACATAAATCAACATCCCCTAAGGTTGCTGAGGATGATCTATGATAAACAGAAGTGAGAACAATGGAAGTTTTGTTTCAGGAGGTAAACATTAAATACATATGTTTATGTGTGTGATTGTATATGTGTGTGTATATAATATTCAAATTATGTGTGTTAAAATTTTATATATATATTCAAATTACATTTATATATGATCTCTATTTTTTATTAAATTAAATGCTTATATATCAGCTAAGAGATTAGGAGAGGATTGAGGAAAATTATCTGTGAAATATTTTGTACATATAAAGACCAAAGACAGGAACGAATATAGGACATGTAGGACAATATATTGTAAAATTAAAAGACAGAAAATGTAGGTAGAATCTTGGAAAAAGCTTCTTCAGAAATATATATTAGAGGAATGGTAAAAGCCCTATTGTTTAGCACATTAAAAACTTCACTAGTAAAATGCTAGGGAACGTACCATAGAGAACAATCTTGCTCTAGTGCAGAGACAGAATAGTTGCCTACTAGGCATTTCTTATCTGTAATATGTGTAATTCTATTTTTTCTATTCAGACTTTAAGCACTTCTTTTCAGAAAGGCTTGTTCTATAGACACTATTCTAAAAGGGTGTACTGGGGAAAGGAAGTAATGCGGAAAAAAGACAGCATTCATTTTATGTGCATTAATCAAATACGCACCCAGTATGTTAGTACTTTCCCAACAGTGAAAAACACTGTTGTCTCCTTATATAGAGGCAAAGGTTATAAAATGAAGAATAGAAAAAAGTGATTTTTGTATAGAGTTCATTGCTTTATTTAAATGGAGTTAGATCCTTGGAAAGAATTTTCATGTGGCTTTTATACAGATATTTTCATATGAGCTAATGGAATTCACTGGGACTGCACATGAAAAAAGACACTACGGTGATTGTATAAAGAATATCTTAATGAGAGCTAAGATTGGTAAGAGATTAAACCAATTTATTGAACCTTATGCACATGGGAATTTTAACTGTCTTCAATAGGTCGATAAGTTCTTGATATAAGGCAAGTACTTGGGTACATCAGGGCCCACTAGCTGTTGCTGAGATCTAGTAAGATGCTTGCCTAACAGCAAAATACTGTGCTGGTACCTTTTTTATATTTGGAAAAAATGCAAAATGTGTTCGGAGCAGGCATCTCTTCCTTTTCAGAAGACCGTCTTCATAGTTATTTTCAGTAGGAGTATTATTCCTCTTCATTGCATTTACCCTCACAAATCAGTTCAACATCTGCCTTTTGGTTTTCTCTTTAGATCTTAGGTATCCAACTGCTCTATCTGGTACATTATAGGAGAGAGGGAAAAATAAAACTTCAAGTCAATACTGGTAGTTTCAACAGAAGTGTGGTCCAATTATATTTGTGACATAATTTGGTTTAGCCATTTGATCAAATAATTCAATCTCTGTAAAGAATGGCTTCAAGACATATTTTAGAATGGCTGGTCAGTGAGTAACTGTCTTGGAAAATGGAAAAATCATATTGGGAAACTTCAGATGTCTTTTGCTCCTAATAGAATTCCATATGAGTAACTCTGTTAGGTTCCGCTTCAGAATCTCAGAGGATATTCCTCTAAGCGGGTCAACAGAGTTGATTCTGTGTCTACTGCAGAGTTTTATCTAGAATTAACACTTACTGAAAAAATGAGTTTGTTTGGCAGGTGGTCCACTTTTATTCAGCAATAATATCTAATCAAATCTTCCTTGAGAAATCACAAAGGCAATGTTAAGCCTGGATCTTTAAGAATTTAGCTGTTAAAAAAAAAAGTTTCATTTTGCTTGCTTACTGCAGCTTAACTAACAGAAGTAGTTAACAGTAGACTAGGAACTACAAATAAATGAGTTTCATCCTCTCTTCTTCTGCATAAACAGAATAGCAGACTAGCAGAGAAGATTATCGTATCCTCTTCTGATCAGTGACTGTTCTGTCACTGATGAGTTGTTTTTTTAAAGTTTGGGCTTAATTATGTTACTTTTGATTGTAAGTGGTCTAACAAGTAGGTAACATGTTTGAGCCCTTGAATGTTAAAAATTGTGAAGGGAACTATCCTGATTCAATTTTTTTTTTTTTCTAGCAATAATTCCATATTAGCCCATGCTATTCTTGCCAGTGCTTCTTTTGGATTTCCCTCCAGGCTTAAAGGGACAGTAGAAAAACCTTACTGGGACTTGCCATGTGTTTTCCTATAGCCAAGTGAAATGACAATGAGAATTCCAGAGCATAAAGCAAGATTAATTTCTGGGCATTCTAGCTAGGTTGATCCTGAGATCAAAACATTAAAAAAGAAGAATGTAATGCTCCTAATAAGAAGGAGGTATAAAAGAATTGGTGCATTCTGTATTTGAGAGTTTTTGAAGGAGTAATGGTTTCTACATGCAAATTAATACTGGACAAGAGTAGTATTTTCACTTTAAAGTTTACAGTGAAAACACTGGAAATAGTGAAATAGCTAATCAGCTCATAGAGAACTGAGAAGACTAATGATTCTTCAGGGTAACATTAAAATATAAGTAAACTATTTCAAATGAAGACTCATAAGTGTCATTACAGACACATGGAGAAAACAAGTTGTGTTAAAGCAGGAAACAAGAATTCTTTTTTCAAAAATGGGTAATATGTTTGAAGGTAGTAAAGACTTCAGAGCTAGAGTATGCTAATAACTTGATCCAAATTAGCCACAATAATCTTGAAGTGTAGATGGTGGCTATATATGGAATATAATCAAAGTTGTTTATAATACAGATAGCTCTTTCCTTGAAAGAAAAGCACTGATTATGTATAGTTCTTTGTAGCTTAAAGGAACAGTGGCAAAGATGTATAAATATTATGGGACTTCAAACACTTAAATACTCTTAGTGATATATACTCAAGTGTATGGAAAGTTTAATTAAAATCTAAACACAGTTATCATTATTGCTAGTCTTATGATTGAAACACAATAGCTCATCTGCATACTGAAGTGTTATACCTGCACTGAAGGTTTCAAAGTGCATCTTTGGTCTTCTTTGCCAAACTAAAAATAGCATACCTTGTAACTCTTGTGTTCACAATGTTTTACTTTTACTTCCCTCATCTGGGTAATAACTGATTGCTGTAAGTCAGAAATACTCATTCTCAACTGCAAAATTAATATATTCTTTGTTATGTTAGTTGTAAATATGATAAAAGCAAAAAAGTATTTAACCTCATTTCTATAATCTTGTATGCTTCTGGTAGACAAATCTGTCCCTTAGTCAGTGGTGGTTTGGCATTGAGGTTGAGGTGTGAATGAGTCTATGACTAAAGATGAGGTTACTTGGATTCAGAATATTCAGTTTGGCTGACTTGTGTGACTCAAAAGCCGCAGTGGGTAAATTTGAACTGACAGATGCCAAATTTGCATTTTGTTTAATGTTTATGTATTTTCCTGAAGGTATTTTTGGTACCATGTAAATAAAAGTGTCAAGATGTTTCTTTCTAAGTGCACACAGAACTGTTAAGCTGCTGACATACAGGGTAGTGTCTCAGCATATATTCATACATTAGTAGATAATCTTCTGTGAGAGGTGTTCCATGTGTTTAGCCTTAAATAAAAACAATAGAGTATGTTTTATGCATTGGAGTTTTCAGCAGAGTTCCTAAGAAGTGTAATACCTGCCAAAAATATCTGGGAACAGTATCCTAGCACAGCCTACTGGGGTTGTAGCTGGAAAGGAATGTAGCCTCCCTGATACTGAGCCATTACAGTACACACTGAATTCTATTATCATCATCAGAAAAACATGAAGGTTTTCAATTCCAAAAAGCTGTGTATTGTCTTCAGGTGAATTATAAAGTTACAGTCAGGAGCTTGAGAGTCTTGGATAAAAGTGATTCAGTTTCATTTTCCTAGTTTAGTTGAACTGAAGCTGTATGTTGATTTACAGTTTAATTAATTTACAAACTATGTTGTAATTTACAATTTAATCAACCTTATGAACATTTTATATAGCTACCTAAAATTATGCTAATTTAGAAAAATAAGTATATATAAAATTAAACTATTTTAGTAAAATTACACTTTTTAAGCTAGATCTCCAGTGATGTAGATTAATACACACCTAGCAATTCAGCTACACCACAGAGATGCTCAGATTTACCCTAGATGAAACTGAATTTGTCATTTTATTTTTAAGGTATCTATATAAAGAAAATATTTTTTAAAAAAACTTAGGCCTTATTGAATCACGCAGATATTCAATATCCAGTGGGTTTGTAACTGAGTGTAGTAGGATTTCAATCAGCCTGTAAGGAGGAGGAAGCACAGATGTTGCTGATTATTTGTCATTTCAAGGCTGTTTTCTGGTGGTATTTTCTTTCTTCACCAGTTTAAGCAGGCTCTTACATTTGTTACTTGAAAAAAAATGCTGGTTTTGCATAAAATAGTACAAGTACCTAGAATCATAGAATAGTTAGGGTTGGAAAGGACCTTAAGATCATTTAGTTCCAACTCCCTTGCCATGGGCAGGGACACCACACACTAAACCATGTCACCCAACACTCCATCCACCCTGGCCTTGAACACTGCCAGGGATGGCACAGAGCCTCACCACCCTCACAGTAAAGAACTTCTTCCTTATATCTAACCTAAACTTCCCCTATTTCAGTTTGAACCTGTTGTCCTTGAAACATTTACTGTCTGTTATTTTAATCTGATGTCCTTGGCAAAAAGGGAACTCTGAAAATGAAACAAAAACAGTACCACCTTCTGTTAAAGTAATATGTCTACACAATCAGATCAGTATCTTTGGGCTTTTCAGAATCTTTGCACGTTATAAACACTAAACCGTCTGTGTTTACTGAAACCACCACTGTAGGTATATTAATACAAGTTGCATGTTATACTGAAGCTACTTGCCTGTTTTCTGGAAACACTACTCTTCTGCAAGTATCAAGCTGTCTTTCTGTTGACAGTTGATCCTCTGAAGTCTGTAAATACAGTTTCCTATTTTGAGTAATTATTACTATAATGGAATTGCCTATATTTTCCCACTTTCCTGCTTTGCATTGCAACAATATTTCGTTCAAGAAAAAGGCTTCCAGAGGTAATAGAAAAGTAGTGAGTTTATAGCAAACAAGTTCATTTTTGGTCAAGAGCTTTGAACCCTTGAAACCATTAAATCATCACAACCCTTAAAAAAAGGTAATTGGTAATCAGTGCAAAATTTAGTAGAAGATTTAGCAATAGTACATTTCGCATAAATATTTTGAAGTTATGCAAAAATAATTGAAGAATCATCATAATTCCTGCAAACGCAAAACCAAAAATAGTTCTGTAGTTTCTAAACGCATTAAAGAGAGGACATCAGAATTTATTTATGCTGTAAATGTTATTTCACAGTTCAATCAGCTATCTTGCTGTGTAATAAAAGACCCTGAAATTAAAATGACCCCTCTTTGCTTTTACTTTGCTTTTACTTTTTTCCTTTTACTATAAGGCTTCCTTGATTTGATCTTACTGAAACGGGGAATCATATCCCACTAATACATCTGAAGTGGGGTTTTGTATCATCCAAAGCTCTCTTGTGAAATTAATGGCTTCTGCTTCTGGCCTTAATTATTTCTTATGATTCTCCGATTTCATACGGTTTTCCTTTTCTTTCTTCTGTGATTTTTCAGCATCCTTCTGGTGATATTCTAAGTCAACCTGAAGCACATGCATCTGATACTGCACATACTTATAAAACTAAACAGACCCACCTTGATTTGAAAATGTAAGGAATATAATTAATGTTCTGCTTTGTGTGTAGTAGTTGAGGGTATTCTAGTCTTTTAAAGCAGCTAACACCTTGATGAAGAAAATCAACTTAGAGTAGAACAGCATAATGACTGCAAAATGTTAATTAAATTTTCCAATGTTAGAAAAAATATTTTCAGTCTGACTCAACCTAGATAACAGTGTTATTAGCTGAAAGCTAAATATCTGCTTCCCTCTTGTAAGTAATCATTAGTGCTCCCTTTTACTTAGTCTACATGCATACTTTCACTACTGCAAAACACTGTTGGACAAGTAAAATTTAGAAATAGGTGTTTCTTTCTAACTGCAAAACCCACACAATGTATTTCTTATTTGAGGGTGATATAAGTAATGCATAATGCAGACTGTTCATTTGTATACATTGTAAATTAATCACAAGTTTCTTTTTGAAATCTATTCTTCATAAAATTTATGACAAAATGTTCTGTTTCTCCTATTTAGAAATATATTGTTTTTTTCATGATTTAAAGAAAAATGGGGAGGAGGATATTTATAGTGTAATTTCATTCAGTAAAGAAAAAAGTTTGCATCTGCCAACATGATAGAGCTCTATTTATGACATTTTATATTTAAGAATTCCCTGCAAATCTCATGTGCACAATATTTATATTTGCAGCTCCTTTTTGAGGAGACTGAGCTCTTGTCTTGGAGTTAGAGTCCTTAAGCTTTATTGTTTGGTTGGATTTCAGAATTAGTTCTGAACTCATGTCTTATTCCAGCAATATTTTTTTTCTTCCTCTTTTACTCAGAAAAGTAAAAAGAACTGGAGATTTAGACCTTTACTTGGAAACTATTTATTCAGTGGAACCCATGATCCTGGGTATCTTACGACTGATTTCATTTTGTCCCAAATATGTCAGTTATGTTATTACCACTAATTTGTATGTGGACAGCCTGCAATAAAGAACTAGGAAGGAACAAGGAAGAGAATTGATGGTAAAAACCAAATACTGAATCTGAATGATGGCTCCATAAAGAATTTTTCAGCTTACAATATGTATTTGAGAGAGATAAATAATATAATTTTCTATCATTATAGCATCTAATGGGTTCTGATGAGAAGAAATGTAACCATTTAAAAAATGTTTTTTTAAATTATGGGTTAGATTAATCTGATTCAGCTCAGCTGACAGCTTCTGTAATAGCAAAGATGTTTCTTGTGAACAGATGCTCCTCACTGAAGTTTTAGAATGGCTCAACTCTTACTTATTGCCTTATTCTTGATTTGGACACTGGTCTGTTATTTATAATGATTGTTTGTACCCTACTACAAAAAGTAGGAAAAAAAAGAAGTCTCGCCAGATATTCACATGTGAATCCCAACTGACTCCTCATACAATTCTCACTTGCAAATTTACCAGTGCCTTTTATATCCCTAACCTTGGGAGGCTGAATGATTGTGAAAAACAAGACAGTTGCTATTTTACCCCACATCTTCAGATCAACTTGACCAGGGTTATCAGTTGAGCTCTCTTAGGTGGAAACCAAGTTGGCCATTTGCTTGCTATTGACTGTTTTAGTGACAGCTGGTGGAAAAGGTTATTATATACTTGGCCCTTTCTCAGCACTCTGTCAATAGCTTTTCCTCTCTGTTGAATGGCAGGTCAATATTTTCTGTCTTTCTCTCAATGCTAGTGTATATAGAGTTTGAGTTATTTTTTTTCATGTTAATCTTGTTTCTTTTTCTTATTTATATTTCATAATGTGCGTTGATTTTTCTTATTTTGTCATTTTGAGCTGCTTTCTACTTGTTTAAGTTTAATGAAAGCTCTGATTTACTGGGATTCCAGCCTTTCCATTGGAAAAAAATTACTCTTTGGCCCTCTCTTCTTAACTTCTTCTTTCTATTTTTCCTCTGATTCATTCAAATTTTTTGCCTTCTTGAAGTTCATTGCTTTATTTTCTATTTATCTATGCCCTTTAAAGGAATATGAATTCTGTAGATTAATCATCAGTCTTACCCAATTCGCCTTTTATCCTCCATCACATTCTCAAACAGCTTGTTTCTTAGGGTTAATATCCAGTCTAGAGGAGCTGTTATTTCAGTTCCTTTTTCTAGCTCTTGTTCAACTATAGATAGAAAATACACGTGATAATACATAATGTTTAAAAAATATATAGTATCTTTTTAAAGTCTTTGCTTACCATTATGCCTTTTCCTATATTCCTTTCCGAACATCTATCCTATTAGCATGTGGCCTATCACCCAAACCTTGTGCTTTGCTTGGTTTGGCTGTCTGCTGTCTGGCAAAAATCTTTATCAACTTCATCACACCAGTGCTTATGTTAATTTGTTTTTTGAATTTTTATTATCATGACTTGTGCAAAGTGTATTGCTGTATCCTGGGAGCAGATGTATACAGTTTCCTATCAAGGATCATCCTAATTAGGGATTTACTGCCATTGGAAATGACAATAGTTAACAGCCTTAGCAGCAGTAGTGGTGACAACTGTCAGGTGTGCGCTGGATCATGAATCCTATTTTATATACCACTGGCCAGTGTAACTGTGTTTAGAAACTGCCAGAAATGCACTTTCAAGAATTTTTATAGTTATGGAAAGTTATTTTCTTTGGTGTATATAACATATTTTATAGAGGTCTCAATGGCAGATAAACACTTCTTTCTATTACCTCTCAGGAGCATACATTAGTGTTGAAATCAGTAGACACTTTCATGAAAATTCTCCATACTGAGCTGCAGTCTCAATAGCAGCTAAAATGGACTGCTTCCCCTCTCTAATTTCAATATGAAGGTAATGTGCCTGTAACTGCATCCAGTGATTGACACTGTAGTATGAATATCACAATAGTGTTGTCTTTGGATAGTTGTGTGTGTTATCATTCTGTATTCCAGTAACATGTCTCAACTCTTAGGTGCTACGAGAAAGACAGAATTTTTCATTCGTTTCAGCTTTACTGCCAAGGTTACTGATTTCCATGGGTATTAATTACTTCTTATCTGTCCATCGAGAACCAGGAAAAGTGTGTCAAGTGCTCATTTCACATGGGCCCATAGACAGCCAGCAGATGTCCTGGGCGAATCTACATTCCTCTTTTCAGTAGCAGTTTCATACCTCCTCAGACAGGAGGTAGTTTGTACCATTAGCTAGTGGTTGGTTTTCAAACATGATAGAAACTGGGTTACACTGTGACTTACTGACAATACTATGAAAAGTGAAAGTGATGAGTTTTAGTACCACGTGTCTTTAACCAGCAACTCTGAGACCTGCATGTGGAAGTAGTGGATCACTGCATAAAACAGAAATAGGAATGATCTGAGCCTGGTGCCAGGCTATGACGTAGAAGTTGAAGAGCACAATATGCCATTATCTGTCCCTGGAGATGTATAGTCTTGCTCAGGAATTTACTTTGGAATTTGTCCTGTATCTATAGATTAAATGGTTTGCTGTTTGCTGCAGTCTCACCATCAGAGAGTAATGTGCTTTGTTTTTTTTTTTTTTTTTTTTCTTCCTTGCTTTCAAATAACTAGTAATGTAATAATAATTTATTTACAATATATTTCCTCATGTGCTTTGTATGTCTCATAATCATAATTGCAAATACACTTTAAATGATTGATGTTGCAGTACAAATAGAAAAATAAAGTGGTTTTGATCTCTAAAAGTAATGAAATAGCTGATTTAATACAGTGCAAGTCTTTAGTGGGATCATATTGTGTTATATGGTATATAAAAAAAATCAACTACATGATAAATATATAAACCCCCATAACTATCATAGGTCTGCAAATGTGAAAATAAAGACACTGAAATATGGAAATCTGGTTTACTTCCATGACAAATAATGTTCGTATGAGTGCAAAAGCATAACTTCAAGATTGTAGTCTTACTTGTGAATTCAGGTGTTTTCACGATGTGATTAACACTTCTATTTTAGAGGTGTATTGCCTGACTAGCTGGAGTAATTATTATTTGAATATTGACATCTATTGTGTCAGGTTTTTTAAAGCCATATTTTCATTGCACATGGACTCTCTCTCACATAGAATCATAGAATACTTAGGGTTGGAAAGGACCTTCGGAGCTTCTAGTTCCAACCCCCCTGCCATGGGCAGGGGCACCTTGCACTAAACCATGCCACCCAAGGCCTCATCCAACCTGGCCTTGAACACATATGATACTGAATTAAAAAAAAAAAAAAAAACAAAACAAAAAAAAAGTTGGGATAGACGCTGCAACTCTCAATTAAGATCATTTAAACTTCTCTACAGAATTCCCTTTGAAATCTTGAAATTTGCCAAAATAACATGGGCATGTGAATGACTTTCAGTTCATAACCTCAGTCATTTCCTGATATGATATCGCTGTAACATCATACCCTACGTTTTGTTTTTAGCTTCTTCATTATCTCTTGCTGAATATATTTTACATATAATTATTTTCTGGTAAAACAGGTACAGAAGAAACAGTCTTCAGATCCACAGAGTATGGCTAGAATGAGGGAAAATGGGGACAAATGCCTTTTTTTTTTTTATTTTTCCAAGCAGAATGCTATTTTAGTTGAACCTGAGAGTCTTCATGAAGGTCTTCATTATCTATAATAAGATTTTTTAAGCATCTCACCTGTTCTTTCTCAGGTCAAAAGAAAAATACATGAAAATCTTTGATTTTCCTCCGTCCTCCCCTGTCTCAACCAAAAGTTATTTTTTACTGAGTCAGTCTTTTGTCATTAACTTCCTATATTATGCCATTGTCTTTCATGTTGGGCATGCCTTTTACAAGCTTTCTCTGAATAGCTTTTGCCACAGCAGCATGTCAGAGAGCAGTTGCAGTTCAAAAGTAAAGAAAATAAAAATATTTCTAAATTGAGGGAAAAAAATATTACTGATACACAAGATCTTACTATATTTAAAAATGAAAAAAAAAAACAAAACCCAAAACCCAACCATCCCAAACTGGGGAAGATTCCCTAAGAGAATGAGATGCATGTGGGAAAATTGAGATAAGTAATTAATGTTTTTTTCCTTTTGGAAGAGCCAGTTTTCAGTTGGTAGTTACAGCAGTGCTAGCAGAAGTCTGCAGAGACATTTTGAAATGTTCTCTTTGCTTGGGGATTTTATGGTTAATTACTGGTGTTAGTTTACTTGTGCATTATTTAGAGGATAATTATTAAGCAGATTCAAAGGTGGTGACAGCTGCAATGACTCTGTGCTGATTGCAACAGCTAGTTTGTGAAATTTTCAGACCAAATATGCCCTAAAAATATTGTGACAGTTTGCTTGCTGCAAGATTACTTGCTCTTAGTATTTGTTATTCAGAACTGTATGCGAAGTATGGAGTGACTAGTAAGCAACAATTATAATAGTAGAAGTGACACATATTATAGCTGGCAAAGTGCTTCTTGTATTTACAAGATGTACTTCAAGAATTGCATTCAGTAATTTATCATAAAACAGTATTAAACATTAATTCTTTTTTTCCTTTGGCCTGTTTGTACAATGGTGCAGGAAATAAAATTATAGGAGATTAGAGAGTAGTTGTATAGAATACTTCCATCAGCATTCTAGCTACTTATCATGCATTTTGCCAAAGTTTTTAAATTTCTGATCTTTCAATTTTTTTTTGCTTTAAATTTCATTAGCTATTAAAGCAGATGTCTTTAACAATTCTATTGACTGCAGATCTCTCTGTATTTTTTCAATATTTAGGTCTATTATTTGATCTAGCACTGTTAATGTAATCTAAACAAGTATCTTCAATGCTTTTTTTAAAAAACCAACTGATTCCTTTAATTCATTTCATACAAAAAAATTAAGGCTGATAAAATCAGAAGTTGCATTTGAAAATCTTTACAATTCTACTCTCTGAAATGACAATCTCATATTTGGGATTTTGTCATTTGGTAGTAGTGCAACTTCTTACCATTCCTTTTGTCAGCCTAGGTACTAAAATTTTGAGGAAGGGAGAAAGAGCATTAATGTTCTGTTTTTTTGCTGTTTCTTTTGAATTTGCTTCTTATTCTTGGTCAGTGGAAGAAGAATGCCTATGACCTCAGCCTTGCAGTAGTAAGATACCTCTCTAAAAGAAGTGCAAAATTGTCCTCTTTGACTTGGAATCCCTGTTAGCGACCTTTCTTCCACTGCCTTTCAGTAGAGGATTGAATGTTTTGTCTCTCTGGGACAGCCTGTATGAAATTTTCCTTATAAAAGTCTGAGATTCAAGTGGTCTAATTAAAACTAGGATTTATTAACAGTACAAAAGTGGCTCAAGATTAGAAGAAATGTGTTGCATAGGATACATAGTTTGACATTCTGCAAAGCTTATCTAGATAGATCTCCCTGGAGTTTAGTTACAGTGAATAAAAAACGCCTTACATTTATAGAAAATCTTTTTTCTTCTCTTTTTTTTTTTTTTTTTTTTTTTTTTTGCACTTTAATTGCAGAAATCTTTCCTTTCAAGGGACTCAGCCTTTCTTTTTCTTCCATATATTCCACTGCTTTACATTTGTGGTCTTTTCTGTTATTATTTTTCAAATTATTTTATCAAGTCACCTTTGGTGTATTTATACTTTCCAAAGACAGGTCATCCTCTTCCTGATGACAGAATTTATCATCTTTTAGAGACTCTTGTTCAAACTACTTAACAGCTATGAGTTAGCATCTGGTCATGTCTGCAGTCTAGGTTGTCTGCAAAGCCTATGTATGTGTCCAAAAACTGAGTGGTCTTGATCAGTGAGTGATGGAATGATATTGCAGAGACAACTGTTGATGAAACCCTTGCTGCTAAATGATGACTTTTTTTATGACATTGTTCACTTTTGCAAATAGAACTGATTTTCTTTGCCAGCAAGATGTCACTGAAAAATGATGTGCCCAAAAGAGTTGTTGCTATTGCATGCTTTCCAGAAGTGGGTTAAAGACATCCAGATATATTCTGGGATATTACAGAACCTTTCAATATTTTCTTCTATTTTCCTATTTCTAACAGTGGCTTCAGAAAGAATATGGAGTGATGTTATTCCACTAAAAGCCATGGTAGAATTATGAACTGTATGAAACTTGGTACCAGGATATGAAATGTTTTCTCCAAATTCACTCACCTTGAAAATATCTTTATTCCTGTCTTTGAGGGAAAATATTCAATGTTCACAGAACATATAGCCAAAATTTTTTTCGTTGTCTTGATGCTATTTCTTAAAGGAAGAAAATAATATTTCTTTATCCGCAAGTCTCAGGACTTACCGAACAAAACAAAAGCCATAATAGAATTTCTACCTTAATAAATTAATGCAGTTTAAATAAAACAAAACAGGCAAAAATAAATACTATAATGATAACATTAGTATTTTATTTCTGATTGTGTATCTTTGAGTCATCTATGATCTGTCATATGTACAGCAAGATATCATCTCTTTGCTGTCCCTTACATGGCATTGTTAAATATGTTTAGAATTTACATACAGTACATACAGCTTAGCTCAATAGGTTCTAATTGGTGAAGTCATTTCAATGGCATGGAAAAAAATATGTAGGTTTTTTTTTTTAATACCAGCATAGTATGCACATGTATAAATACTGTTCAATCTACCCTGTCTCTGTGCACTGCGTTTCTCAGGAGGGGTGGACAAGAACGGAGGTGGCAGCAGCAACAGTCTCAAGACAGAGCAAATAAGCTGAACTTTGAGAGATTCAGATTATTGCCATCCTTAAGTGAATCTACAGAAAGTTAGGGAGCATTGACTTAACTCATAGGTATCCAGCTGACTGAGCTGTGAGCTATAATTAAGGGATTCCCAGGCAGAAATAGAGATACAGTGTGTTTGAGCTATATTCTCAATATTGTTCTCTATGTAGGCATGAGTGGCTGATGTTAGAACTGAACGTTTCTAAAAATAATTCAATTCGAAGTCAGGCATTCATAGTACTGGAACTCTGGTTGTTGTGGGAGTACTTCTTAAACAAAATCTGTGGTTCTTTCTCTTCCAATAAGGACTTTATAATGGCTTTCTATCTATCTTTTACTTGTTAGATTCATGGTTGGTGTAATCGCCTCACCAAGCACTGAGATGCACCTAAGCCTTATTTTACTGAACTTCTTACTTTATGTCTTAAGGTACATTTTCTGCTGAAATTTCTTAGCTATTTATATGTAAATAAGTTTTCTGTAATTGCTACTAGAATAGCCTGCTTTTAGAGGAGTAATCTAATCTAAGTTGCATTTTTTTTTTATTATCCACTCATAATGGCATTTGAGGGCAAAAAATTTTATCCATCTGTCAACATTGCATTCCTTAGTAATAATAGAAGAGAAAATAAACTTTGTTTTGAGGATTAAATACAGCTACTTTTTAATAGTATGCGGTGTTAGGCATGGCACAACAACTGAATAGGGAGCAGAAAGTAAGCTTTTAAATGCAAAGAGAAAAAAGGATTTCAATTGTTTGCTTCAAACAGGCATAGGAAGACTAAAGAAAGATAATTTGGATTTATTTGAGATGAGACAACAAGAACAGTATATTGTACATCAGACAGATAAATAACTTTAGAATGTAATATTTATCTATTTAGCTCGTAAAGGCACATCTTCCATCACAGAACTAATCCAAAGCTATTCAGAGTCAGTGGAAAGCTTTCATCCACTTTGGTGGTATTAAATCAAATCTATGTAGAAGATATATTTGTGACTGGAAACAGAAAAGTCATGTTACATACAGAGAATGCCTACATTGCATGGGAAGAAATACCTGTTTAAAGCCCTCCCTCAAAAATAAGTGGCACTGATCTAAATTACATTGATATTTAAATCAATTTAGTTAGATCAGTGAAAATTTCTCCATGCATGCATTTGAATCTATTGCAATTTATCTATAGCAAATAAGTTTCCAGTGATGGTCAGTTGCCCAATTTGAGTGATTTATCTGTAAATCATAGAATCATAGAATAGTTAGGGTTGGAAAGGACCTTAAGATCGTCTAGTTCCAACCCCTCTGCCATGGGCAGGGACACCTCACACTAAACCATGCCAGCCAAGGCTCTGTCCAACCTGGCCTTGAACACCACCAAGGATGGAGCATTCACAACCTCCCTGGGCAACCCATTCCAGTGCCTCACCACCCTCTCAGTAAAGAATTTCTTCCTTATATCCAATCTAAACTTCCCCTGTTTAAGTTTGAACCCGTTACCCCTTGTCCTGTCACTACAGTCCCTAATGAAGAGCCCCTACCTAGCACCCTTGTAGGCCCCCTTCAGATACTGGAAGGCTGCTATGAGGTCTCCACGCAGCCTGCTCTTCTCCAGGCTCAACAGCCCCAACTTTCTCAGCCTATCTTCATACGGGAGGTGCTCCAGCCTCCTCAGGTGCCCTCATGGCCCTCTTTTGGACTTGCTCTGACAGTTCCGTGTCCTTTTTCTGTTGAGGACACCAGAACTGCACATAATACTCCAAGTGAGGTCTCATGAGAGCAGAGTAGAGGGGCAGGATCACCTCCTTTGACCTGCTGGTCACGCTCCTTTTGATGCAGCCCAGGATACAGTTGGCTTTCTGGGCTGTGAGCGCACACTGAAGCCGGCTCATGTTAAGTTTCTCATCGACCAACACCCTCAAGTCCTTCTCTGCAGGGCTGCTCTGAATCTCTTCTCTGCCCAACCTATAGCTGTGCCTGGGATTGCTGCGACCCGGGTGTAGGACCTTGCACTTGGCATGGTTAAACTTCATCAGGTTGGCATCAGCCCACCTCAGAAGCATGTCAAGGTCCCTCTGGATGGCATCCCTTCCCTCCGGCATATCAACTGAACCAAACAGCTTGGTGTCATCAGGAAACTTGCTGAGGGCGCACTCAATCCCACTGTCCATGTCACCGAAAAAGATGTTGAACAAGACCGGTCCCAACACTGATCCCTGAGGGACACCTCTCGTTACTGGTCTCCAGCTGGACATTGAGCCATTGATCGCAACTCTTTGCGTGTGGCTATCCATCCAGTTCTTTATTCACCAAGTGGTCCACCTATCAAATTGATGTTTCTCTAATTTAGAGACAAGGATGTTGTGTGGGACAGTGTCAAAGGCTTTGCACAAGTCCAGGTAGATGACATCAACTGCTCTACCCCTGTCCATCAGTTCCATAGCCCCATCATAGAAGGCCACCAAATTGGTCAGGCAGGATTTCCCCTTAGTGAAGCCATGCTGGCTGTCACCAAGCACCTTGTTGTTTTCACGTGCCTTAGCATGCCTTCCAGGATACTGCAGTGCAATTATGTATGTCCAGTTGGGAAGTTATAGACAAGTCAATTATATTCCTCTAGGAAAAGCATTGGGTATAGAAGGCCTGAAAAATAATTTTTTATTTTTATTATTTATTATAATTTTTTGAGAGAGTAGATAGATCAGTGTGAAAAAAAACCCAAAACAAACCCCAAACAATATTAGGTCTCAGAATAGACATAAAAGTAGATCAGTTAAGGAGACCTGTATTTCCAGATGATGCCATGCAAAGAGACAACTTATTGAGTCACTTTAAGTTGTTTAATTTTTCATGTCTAAGAGCTCTCTTTTAGTTAGTGGAATTGGTGCCTTTCAGTGTCCTAAGAGGAGGGAGCACTGGGTTGAGAGAGGAATTCCAAGAGCAGACTGCAAAGTCAGCAGCAAGGAAGTGGTTGATTGTTCATAAATACTTTGTGTATATGCTATAACAGGGTGAAAATGCTGTGTTATTGCTAATAACAGCTTACCTTACATTTTGAAAAGTAGGAGAGTTGAGTTGTGCCCAGAATGTGTAGAGAGTATTCTGGAAAGAATGGGAAAATTTTGGGTAAATGCGTGGTTGCAAATATGATACCTTGTGCTTGTGTGTGTAGATTAATATGTGTTTACGTTAAACTATTACAGGCTTGTATCATAGGTATTGCGTGTTGTTTATATAGCCTGTTCAGGCACAGTGCAGATTCCTGCAGATGATAATTCAGAGCTTCTAAGCTAGATATTAAAGAGCCTGACAGTGAGATAGTATCCCTGAAGGTCCAGATGTCACATACCAAGAAGTGATACAAAATGTCTCATTTGATGTTCATTGTAATTCATGCAGTTTTCATGAACTCTTACATATTTAGGGAATGTTCATATAGTGTGGTCAGTGCAGAAGTGTGAAGTATTCATGAATATACATGCATATTTAATAACTACTCCCAAGGGTATCTTCCTGTTCTGGTAATTGGTGTTTCACACATTCCAGCTCCTGTACTTGTGAAACAAATTGTGTCAGATTTGGCAGTCAGAGAGACTGCACAAAAGGTGGTTTTGGAGGCTGGATAGATGCTTGGCATTTCAAATGCAGAAACATGTACACTCCCGTTAGACTTTATCCATGAGAAACATTTTTTTTTCTGTTTTGTCATCAATCTGGTAACTACCTTTTGTTCTTTCTTCTACAGAAGCCTTCTTAGCTAGATCCTGTGGAGTAGCTATTTTGTGCCAAACACCTGTACAATCTGGCCTTAAAGATACTTTAATCAGACCAAGAAGACTTCTTTAAGGACAAGAAGTGATTTCCCCATGGTATAAAGCCAACCTGTTGCCCTGACGTTGTCACTATTTTTGATATACTGAGAAAGCACTGCCATGAAGAAGACTAGAAAGTTCTCTTTGACACAAATTTTGACTTTGGGTACTCTTGTAATATAAAATAAATTAACGCTGCCTTCAAGCATGGGCAGATGAATAGAATGCAAAGATAATTTTGTGCATTTCAGTTTCCTCACATTGTAGCCTACCCTTTCCATGGGAAAGTGAGGAAACAGTTGAGTTTACGTAGAGACTATTGAAGTGGGATTCTGTCAAAACCACTTGTCTCAAAGATGCTTCGCTACAGCAGCAGTCAACATGTAACTATTTACCTATTTACCAAAAAAAGTTTGAACACATTATTTTGACTGGGAAAATTTTGTTCATTGTAACTGCAGTTGGAGCCATTTTCTGTAATTACTTATCCTCCAACAATGTTTAGTTTCCAGTGGGAGAATTGCAAAGTTTGATGAACCTTAAAGAGAAATTACAATGTGGCTTCAAATGTTACCTTGGAGACAAAGCTGCATGAACATGGCTTTGGAACATGGATCAGAAATATTTTGCTTTTCTTTCGCTATGTTGACTAAGATGGCTAGAAAATGGACAAAAAACAATTACTGAATTCTACTGATTTTAATAAACCCTTCAAAAGTTTAAGCATGAATATGTTTTTTAAAAAAAATATCAGAAGCAGGATTCCACATTAAACACTTGATATTTAATGATTTTTTTTCTCTGTCAAGTCTGTGCATGAGAGAGAGAGAGGAATGAGACTAATATTTTTTCTTTCGTATGTTGTGCTCATTTACTAGGACAAATTCTCTTTTCTCTATAGAAGCACATATGGCAGAAGGAAGGAAAATAAATCTGGTTCCTTTTCGTAGAACGGAACAGGATGTGGAAAGTTTATGTTAGGGTATAATAGGACTGCAGCCTTTCACATTAAGAACATATGTTTGAAGGGGATCCATCTGTACTGCTGTGCAGACGTTATCGGGGCTCTGTGACTGCACTGGGAAGGAGCCAAGCCTACTGCTGCTGGCAGGGATGCCAGCTACCTCTCAGGGAGTGCTTGGAGTGAGTGAAGGTTCTACATCTTATTGAGGGCTTTTTTGTCAGACTGACCTTCTTCAAATCAATGCTTAGTTCACTTTGTGTTTTCAGAGATGATTTTGAAAGATTGTCTTCAGTTACTTCCCATGAAAAAATCAAAATATCCATTCTTGACATGAGACACACTGCCTCCCAGAAATGTTTTGAACTTCTTTGTAGTGGAGAATTTTAATGGAAACTCAGAACAGAACTGTTAGTCTAGTGTGCAGTTGTAATATGTTATCTGAGCTGAATAGCATGCACACTGCAGAGCTTTAAACTTAAGTGCCAGGTAAATAGGAAGAAGGATCATATCTTGTCTTGAACTTTTCTGAGCTTAAGCCAGTGTACTAGTGTAATGGGAGAAAAAATGATTCAAATTTAAAAGTACTAAACTGCATAATATAACTGCCATTTACTGACTGTAATTGTCGTTGGTCAAGAGCCTTTTCAGGTATTTTGACTTGAATTGAAAGCACACAGTTGATTAAATATCATCTCTTAGTCACAGGGAGAAGGAGGTTTATGTTCCTTTTTACCAAGTCATCCTGCTTTTATTTGATTTTCTTTTAATTTTTCTTGCTGATGTTGTCATTTTGAGACCCAAGCAATTGCTGTAGCAGAGCAGTTATAATAAAATAGAAAAAAAAATTCAATCATATTTGTATGTAAACTCAGAACTGATATGCTTTATTTTGACTAGCTGCTTCCCTGCTGGTTTCCAGGCATTGATAACACACTACTTCTTTGTATTATCAGAACTGCTACAGCTGAGGATGGTATGGATTAAAGTTTACTACAGTATAGTGATAGTATGAGATTGCTCTTTCAGTGCGCTGAAATAAATGTTTTCATTACTACCTTAAAATAAATGCATTTCCTGCCTTGAAGGTTACAATGCAAGCAAACTCATAAAACTATATTTAGAAGCCTTCACTGCATGGAAATGTTTTCTTCTTCTCCCTAGTAAAATATAAACCCTTTCATTTGCTACAGTTTCTCTTCTATGCCATTCTTAATGCCAATAAGCACAATTTTTCTCAGGGCCAAAATCATCCTTCAACATTGATTTCTTACTGAAGACTCAACAGCTTACTACTTGCATAGTCACAATCTGTTCTACTTTCAACGTGCTGTGCTGCTAGTCCAATCTTGTTCATAAACTAGAGTCATGGAGACTATCTCCAATTGTGAAACATAGGCACACACCCCAGCCACATTCCCATTCTGTTTTAGATATGTCCTAATTTACCTTGGAAAGGAAACCTAGGTGCTTGTGCCAGACAGGACATCTGCATGTCACCAGCTGTAGACAGGGGACCAGAACTTCAGGACCTTTGCACAGGGCATGTCTCCAGATCTAGACCTGGTGGTCAGGACCTATCAGTCTTGATCAGAATACCTGAAGATGTAATGAGCCAAATAAGCCTGTCTCTGTGTCTGGTAATAAACAAGATAATAATAAACTCTCCAAATACTGATAATAAGAAAGATACATATGGATCTACAACTGCAGTGTAGGTTAAGATTGTTTCCCTGCCTAATTTTAGGAAAAAAGAAATCAGATTCATATGCTCAAAGATGCCCTTGATTCCCTCTTCCAGCATTGTCTGGAATCATGTATCAGAATAGGTATAGCTACTCCGCATGAGGCAGAAAGCATTTTCTTAGTAGCATGTTTAAATAAAATCCAGTCTTTCCTTTTTCTTTTTTAGTGGTACTAAAAAAGCTGGTTTTGCAATGTCCGTAAGAAATGTGTGTGTGTTGAGGTGGTAGTGGTATTAATCACTGTTCAGTTTTCCTTTCATGGCCTTCATACTTAAATTCTCCTGGTTTCTTCTGAGACTACAAGCTTGTCAAATAAGTAAAAGCCTTTGGTTTGTGTGTTGAATGTTTTATAGAGCATTAGTAAAATTTACAAATAAGGAAGAAATATACATTATGCAAAACACGTGGATTGTGGAGGCAATTTAATTTTACATAGTGTCGTGGTTTATACAGGAGTGGCTGTGGATATATATCATTCAAACAGAGAAAATACAGGAAGGGTGTGTTAGAGTAAAAAGAGTGAAATTATTTTCTATTTAGAATAATACTAAAGAAGAAAAAATATATGGGTCTTGTTAAGATAAAAAAAAAAAATTATAAACCACAGAAGTGATAGAAACCAAATTACTTTAGTCATGTGAAGTCTTTGATATGCCTTGGGAGCACTGCAATTAAAGTCAAGCAAAATATTCACTCAATAACTATGATGCTCTTATTATAAACTATTATTAGGATTTTCAAACTTAGCTCTTATTCATAATTAAGGTGAGAGGAAAAAAGCTCACCAATTTTGGCATTGTGAGATTTGAAGTTAGTTGTCATCTCTTGTTTGGCTCAACACTTGAATGAGCTGGCCTTCATGAATCATCACCTTTTCAGCTGGTAGTCTGTTTGCATGTCTGCAGTAAATTCCTAATTTTGTTTCCTTTATTTTTTTTCTCTTTCTCTTTCTCTTTCTTTCTCTCTTTCTCTTTCTCTTTCTCTTTCTCTTTCTCTTTCTCTTTCTCTTTCTCTTTCTCTTTCTCTTTCTTTTTCTCTTTCTCTTTCTTTCCCTTTCCCTCTCCCTCTCCCTCTTCTTCTTACTTCCCCTTCCCCTGCCCTTTCCTCTTTCCCTTTCCTTTTCCTTTTCCTTTCCCTTTCCCTTTTGTAATCATGTGAAACTCCCAAATCATCTTTAAGCTTTAAGTATTATGTATTTTCTCCTACATGCAAGCTATTCAGTTTAGACTTCAAGGTTTAATAGGAATTTTACAAAAGCCTGAGCACCTTCTGCTTTCATATACGTTTGCCAGCTCAGAAGGAAATTACACAGAAACTGAAATGCAATAGTAATTATTTCTATATCTATATATTTCTTAAAATCAATGTAATCTATATAGAATATATATAATGTAATACAGCATGCACACATTTACTGAAGTTTTTGTAATAGTGGAGTGTATCTCACCTCACTCTGTGGTTTTGCACAGCACAGCTTAAAGCTGCCCAAAGAGGGCAGCTCAGAATTCACTTAGGCCAGAGATAACTTCCAAAGAGATAAGTATCATTTCTCTCTTTCTCTTGGCAAAGGAAGTCTGTTAAAAGCTGACCAGAGGGAACCAGCACTCTGCTTTTTTTGCTAATTGGCAACTAAAGGCCCACTTAGAAATCTCTGTAGGCTGTAAAAGCAGATAGGTTGACCTCATATTGGAGAGCTAGTTGGTTCCATGACTTTCTAAAGGCATAGAGAAAAAGTGAATGCAAACCACTGATTAAAGTATCATTACATATTGAGTCTGTTGTGTCAAACAGAACTTCCTGCAAGTCCTCTACGAGATCTGTTTAGAAATAGAGGAATAATTCTGGAAAAAACTCAAATGCTGTCACCACTGGAATATATTATTTTTACCTTAATGTTTCAAGATACTAAAATTATTATAGTACCATAATGATGATATGGGATAGTATCATGCTTTTTCCATATTTCCTAAAGCTTTGAGAAAAGTAGTTAACATGCAGATGTGTCAAGGTTTTTTATTGCTCTTTCTTTAAAATCTAGAGAAATTTAAAAAAGTTTAAATTGAGATGATTTTTTTTTTTTTAGCTTACATAGGCATTGACTTAGAAATATGTAAAAAGTTATCCCAAGAAAACAGCTTAGTATTTCTCATTAGTATTGTGAATATAATTAATAGAACTAAGCACGTGAAATAAATTGACATTTCAATAACTGTCCAATGGACCATGGGTTTACAAGTCTTTTGTTTACAGCAATTTTGATCAAACTTGGATCTGACAAGCGTAAAAGTAAATTATAGGTGGGAAAGGTTGTCTTATTTTTATATTCTGATGCAAAGCAGTCTTGTAGTAATTGTAGTTACTTTTACATGTTGAGGTTGGCTATCCTTTCAATTTGTTGTATTAGTCTAGTTCAAATAAGCAACACAGACTGTGCACTTTACCTATGCATGCATTTTTTCCTAATTTCTGTATTTAAGTAAGTATAATATCTGTAAAAGTATATTAATGTCACTGGAGGCTGTATTTCTCTATTCACAGCATTGCTGATGCTGGATTGTGTGTATGTTGGCCTTGATAAGTTTGGTTCATCATTGAGAGTGGTTTAGTTTTTGCAGCTACTTTATTGGTGTCCTTTGTGATAGAGCAAAGAGCACCAAATACTACTTTGCTATAACTTATTGTAGAGGAACCAAGCATAAATACCGGCTTTACTCCCTTATGCTATCAGTAGAAATCTTTCAGTTAGTAATAACTTGCCAAAGCGACCCTAATAGCAGTCATTGTGTTTGTGTATCATCCCACTGTTGTTGTGGGATTTAAGCTTCTGTAACCCTTCTGTGACTGTGGCTGGGGAATAAAATTGCTGTCAGCCAAAGTCATTTGTGATAGCCTGAATTAAAATAGCTGACCCATTGTAGCACCAGTTATTTTTTATATGTAACCCCATACAATATATACTACATGTTCTAATTCTGGAAATAACACCAGTGAAATGGTGTTAATCAGGGTATTTACTGAAGGAAAAGAGGTGGCTGAAGTAGGGTTGAAGCTGGTAAAAAAGACTCATGTTGACAAGTGCGGGCATATCACTATGTGACATTGATTAAAATAAACAATCAGTGTTGAGAGATTGATGTCTGCCTATATTGCATTTGTATAATTCGTGTCAATTTCCTTCAGATTGAAAACTGAAATGGCAGGTGATGAAATATGGACATTTCAGCATAAAAATTGCAAAGTAACAACTTCAATATCCAGACAAATCACATTGAATATAGTATTAGTAAAAACAAACTGCTAACGTCAAGGTCGTTTTTGTGTAGAAATTACTTCTGTTGTGCTCCTAGCATTATTCTAAACAATGATATTGGTTTCCTTTAGTAAGGCCATATTAATCATGAAAGCTTACTTGCCAAGAAGCAAGAAGGAATCATGACTTCCCTTGGTAATCTCCCAGGGATTCTCTTGCATATTTAAAAATTACTGCTGGGAAGACAAAATATTCAGTAATGAAAGTTGTGAGTTAAGTTGTGAGTTAACAATCTTTTTTCATAATATATATTACCATATACTATTTTTTACCCCAAAGTCTAACTTCAAAGTCAAGGCCAGAAGTGCATGACTGTAGTTACACACCATGTGTTTTTAGTTTTTTCCTTAGTTGATGTTAATTAAAAAAAAAAAAGAGAAAGAAAAAAAAAGGATAAAAAAAAACCATGAGAAGTTTGATAGAAAATTATTACATACTTATATTGCTGTTTGCTCAAAAGCAGATGACAGATTAGTACTGCAGTTGCAGGGCTACGTTCAGCTGTATAGTGCTTCTGCTACTGATGAGTGTTCATTCTCAGGGGAGATTGATTTCACTGGGCAGACAAGTATAATTGCTCATCAACATTTATAAAGGTTTTGCATTTTGCCAGTGTGATTAGATTACATGAACATACTAGAGCTACCTCTGTGACTTGCAGTATGTTAGTATTCTGTGTCGTAAATCATCGGTGTCTAAAAATGTGTGGGAAGTGTACAGTGGTGACTCAGGAGTGACAGTTGTAGCTAGTTCATTATTTGTGTATTTGCTACGTGAGATGCCAGCTGTATAAAACTTGCTGCCACTTCTTAAAATGGAGAATATTTCAGCTGATTTTCACTTATCTGAGAATCCAGGAGATAAACTACTATTTGATGAAATAACTGGATATTCTTCCTTAAGTTCCTGTCTAAATAGCGCATTTAGGGAAGCTGAAATTGTGCTCATCAAATAACATAGTATCTGCATTTCCAAGGAAGTGAAGAGAATGAATGCAATTTTGTACTACCACAAAGTGTGTTGATCAGTAATGTACTAGCATTTCTAGGGCAATAGTATGAAGTTCTCTCCTTACTACACATTTGGGAACAGAGGGCTAAGATAGACCCTTTGCTTTGTGTAAATCTTTCTCCAGCTATCATCTCCTGCATCAACATCCTATACTTACAAAAAAGTCTTGAGTTTTATTCTGTAAATAGTTAGTCTTGTTTTGTCTTTTCATATTTGGGAAGTCTTCAGGAATGATTATAGCATTTGTTTAATCCCAGGCTTATTCATAGTATCCTTATGGTTATCAGTCCTGTGTCAACATTTTCTTCTATCCTAACAATCCTTCTATTCTAACAATGTCTAAAAAGGGCAATAAGCACTTATTTCCACTATTTTTCTCCAATTTCTGACCTCTAGTACATGTAGAGAAGTGGTGTTCTGTATTTGCTTTGTCAGAGAAATTAAATTCTGTTAAGTCATTTTTGTGAACCAGAGTATGACTTTTGGTTTCACTATGACCTCTCTATGTCATGTGTACTGAATTGCCTCAGAATGGATGGCTGGATCTCTGTGTGATATCTAAGTGATACTTTACTGCGAATAGGTTACATGGGTCTTTTTTCGCAGCTGCATTATGGTGTTGCTTCGTACTTACCTTGACAGACAATTATGTCATTTTTTATTCTTCTGCTGGTTTGGAGTTTTGGGATGTATGTTCATCCTACATAGGTGTGAAAGTAAAAATTTCATTTCTTTGCTGAGTTTTGTAGGATAAAACTGTAAACTTGTGTAATTTATAAACCGTAATAAAAAAGCCTGTGCATCATTAAGTGCAAACTGGTGCTTACTGATGAGTTTTTAAAACCAACACTTTTTATAGCTTGTATATTATTAAGGACATCTTTTTTTAACAGCATGGACTTTTAACAGTAGTAATTTTTATATTGAAAATCCATAAAAGCATACCTGTAAAATTTTTGTTGAGACTGTTAATAAATTAAGGAAGAGTGATTTTGTGGTAGGCTTTTGTTTTTACATGAACTGAGCTACTTGATACTGTGCTGGATCTAGCTTTCATAAAAAATACATATAGTTCCTCTCTCTTTTTGCCATTCACATCTGTCTTGAATACTCGTCTACAGAAGCTAGAGGCATGATGATATGATTAAATCTGTAACTGTCCAGTTAGAGGTAAATATCCAGTCAACTTATGGCTAGGTTGGTTTAATAAAGGGTGTGATAATATAGAGATTTTACTTCTTCATTTCCTATGCAAGTGAAGGAATATTTTTCAGAAGTGTTGCCTTAAAGCAGTGACACAGTACAATGAATGAAGTTCAGGACTTGTTTTTAATTACAGTGTCTGTTGCATTGCTCACAAACCACAGAATTTTCAATTTGCACTAAGAGTCCTCTATGTATATAAAATAGATTTTTCTGACATTATTGTTGCTGTTTTCCTGGCTTTCACCAAACAATGCTATTTACCTTTTAACATTCGTTTGGACCCTGTTAGACTCTTAAGCAATTGCAGCCAGGACACTGAGATGTGTCCTGGTCGCATGTGTCCTGGAACCTGTAACTTTCATCTTGCAATTGGTTAGCTCAGTGATTTCCTGAGTTTTTTAAACTAACTAACTAACTAACTAACTAACTAACTAACTAAGCATCTTTAAAATTAAAAATAAAATAACAATAATAATAATAAAAATATTAAAAATGAAAACCCTTTTGCAATTTTCTGATAGAGAATATACCCTGGAACAGTGATTCTGGTCTATTGAAAATAGGCCTGCATTTCACCATCATCTTGCAGAGGCTCTGTAACATAGTCTTTAGCACACACTCTTCTCCCTCTCTCTATCTGTTCCCCCACCTCTGTCACTGCCTCCTTAACCTCCAAGGTTTCACAAATAACTCACATGTACTGTCTGCATCTTTAAAAGGTTTCATCTGCTATTTTTCATATCTGAGGTCTGTGTGTAAGAAGTTCCTTCCTGCTGCACGAAGGAACCCATCCAGTGCCATAGGAGTTTCTTCTGACCAACCCAGTTGTTTTTAGGAAGGGAAAACCTTCCCCTTTCACAGAATTCAAACTGAGTCAGTGTGCAGCAACCAGGACCACAAAACCCAGCAGTTTTTTCCTATGCTGTCCAGCCATACCCCTTTAAACAGTACGTATGCGAAACTGAAAACATATCATTCTTGTATCTATTTTGTAGACCTATAAAATCTAGAGCAATAGCATGCTTGATGCAATTCAGAAGGGGCAGTATTGACGTGATCTAAGCAGCAAATGAGGAGAACTATTTTTGTAGCAGCATTCTGAGGGGGTATGGGTGGAAGAAGATTGCATTTGCTAAGGACAGAGAAATTGATGTTGCAGCAAATGAGACACACAATGGTGAGTGTGCAGTTGGGACTTTTAAATATATGAATTTCCAGAGAGAACAGAAATAAAAAAGAGGAAAAAAAAAACCTCTTAAAAGGAGGAGATTTTTTAAGAGAGAGATAAAAACTTTATTCTATTTGGGGGTGAAAGTTCTATTTTATAGGAAGAAAATTAACTCTATTCCAGCCAAAACCAGGAAATAAACCAAAAGGGAGCTTGATAATGAACAGCTGAACATAAGTACATAGCAGAGATAGAGACATAATGAAGGAAAGTCAGTGTTTGCTGTGCAGTTCCAGAAGAGATAGTGGAGTCAAGAACTGATTTGGAGGAGAAGCTCAACAGATCTTCCTCACAGTCTGTTTCAGGAGGGAGGCCTTTATAAGGTAAGACAAGTGAAAAGGTTATATTGCACTTAAAGGTCCAGATCTCTGGAATAAGCAAGAATTTGGAGAGTGAGATATATAGAGGCTTTGGATAGCTGTCAGCTGGCACAACCACAGCAGAGGTGTTATCAAGAGTAGACTTATGGTATCGTGAAAATATTTGGACCAGAAAAGCATGTTTGGAGGAAGTATTAGTGGAGTTTGAAAGAGAATAAGAGATCTAGCTGAAAAAAAGATTAAGAGAATGGATGAGGATGAAGAGGATTAGAAAAAGTGGTGGAAGCTGCAAACATAAAGGTGTTTTAGGGAGAAATGGAGTGACTGGGGAGAAAAGAGAGCATAAAGGAGAAAGTGAGAGCAAAGTGAGCCTCAGAAAAGGAGCGTCATGAGTGCTGTTACTGCATGGTTAAATTTTATGTTGTTTACCAATAAACCTGTATACATTTTGAAGTTTCCAAAAAGCAGTGGTATTTGATCACATTTTCGCACATGGTTCAACATAATAATGTAAGGTATGAAAAATGTGTAAGTTGAGAGCTATGCTTTGATTGATTTTTTTATGTCAGCCTTTTCCACTGCCATTTGAAAACTCTTGAAATGCAATAAACAGTGTCTTTATTTTGAGCCAGTGAGATAATTTTAGGTCTGGATCTGAAGAAGCCTCACATTAATATGCTGCAAGAATCAAATGTCTTACCAGTAGTGGTGGTGGCATTCCATCCCACTCATCCATACAGTTTTTCTGAAATAGACAGAATATCTGACACTCTTGTGTTCAAAATTTTGGCACATTGCCTCTGCAATGTACTCACTGTCAGGGGCATCCGAAGGACAAATATGAAGCTAAATTTCTTGTACTGTCCTGCCTGAATGTCACTAATATTTGTCCTTTTTGAGCAAAATAGAAGGTATGTTTAATAAGTTCAGATATAAAGACATGTCTGCAATTTGAATTAAGGACAGAGTAGGCTAACAGAGTTTACTGTTGTTTTCTTCAGTCTCTATCACATAGATTACGCATTTGCAACAAACTTTTTTGTTTTCTTTGAGAGTTTTATGGGAGACTTACACTTCCTCCTCGCTTTCTTCTTGCTAGTCAATGTTTTCAGCTTTTTTTTTTTTTTTGATTGATTTTAAAATTAATTCAATGAATTTTTGCTGAATGAATTTTGAAAATTTACTCACAGCTATTAGTGGGTGTGGCATGCAAAGTATCATTCAGTAGCAATTTGGTTTATGTAGAATGTTTATTTATGTATTAATTACTAATAATGCTGAGATTATTGCCCATGAATAGAAACTAACCAGTCATTTGTGGATAACAACAAGGTTAGGTTGAAGCTTAAGTAGCAACAAGTTGCATATAATCATCTTTCATTTTATATTTCCTTTCTGATCCAATGAATATTCACCAAGGGAATGATAATTTTAACTAAGTGATTTGTAGCTGGATGCTAGCCAAATTAGTTTAACTCCAGGGACTGAATGCAAGTGACACAAAAGGACAACAGTAATAAATTTGCTGTGAAGCTGTCAATCTGAATAAATATAAAAATATAGCAGTATGCCCGAATGTATGCCTTTGTCATAAGTCTCTTGATATTGGTTTAGAATATTGATGCTTTTAGGTGAACTTTTCATGTGAACAAATGCTTGAATGATCTTATTAAACCTACTTAATAAATCTGCTGTATACTATGAAATTCTTGCCAAGACATTTAGAAATGCAATTAACTAAAAGAAAGGTCTAAGTCAAAAGTTGTTTTTACAGAAAAACAATATGTTTGTTTTATTCAAATTTCATTTTTAAAGGCTTTTGTGGTGATTGGTTGCCTTAAAGATGCTTTTCTGTGATATGTTGTTGAATTAGAATAAAATATGCATCATACCTAAAATAATAGTGAAGGAATAATCCCCCTGCTTATTACTAACTAGCAAGAATGTGACTTCAAATGCTGTAACATATTGCTGTATTCCCATTCTGTTGCTAAACTTAATCAAGTGTTATTTACTTGCCTGTGGATTACTCAGGTAGATAGATCCCCAAGACATCTTAAACTCCCTTCTTTGTAAAAGGCAGCAATTAGAATTTTTATTTCTCTTTGAACAAGTCTGCCTCATGATTCATGATTTCTGTCAAAATTCTCTTGAAAATCACCTTGCAGTTTGTGAGTGCAAGGGTAAACACTCTAAGAAAAAAAAAAAACCCCAAACCAACAGTCCCCAAAACCAAAGCTAGTTCACACTCTTTAAAATTAGTGAGTTGATTGGTTAAACTTTAAAGCCCAAGTTGCATTTGAAGATAAGGTTATAAGTTATAGTTCAATAGTTATTTATAGGTTTTCTAGTTCTAGTCATAAAGATTTGAAATGAGAATTACAGTCTTGGTCTATGCTGAGCTTTGTCAGGGGAAGTTTGTCTTCCATTCATTTTTATGGGACCTAAACGAAGTAGTGCTTAGTTTGTATTACCTTGATATATCCTAGAAAAGAATGCCATATTGGTTTGATTTTTTAAAGAAGCAAGGTAATTGACTTCTAGCATTAGCTGTAGAAACCTACTTATTTGTAATTGAGGAGCCAAAATTCACATGAGTAATGGGCCTGTGTAATTTCATGTTGTTTGATTTTTATGTCCTGAAGAGCAGATGATTTCTCAAGAATAGAGATATAAGACAATTTTCAGTCTTCTCAATCACTTTATAATGAACAAAAACTTGTTTGTTTTTCTTTGCATCATTGCTAATTATTGTCCATTCTTGTGATTTCATATGCTGTTGAAAATCTTTTCAATTTTAAATATTTTTGTGTTATGAATTTTCAATTTTTGTTTCACATTCTATCTAGCAGAATCCAACTCAAAATTAGAAACAAGCTGATTTGAATAAAGTTCTCAGCAAGTGGCATCTTTGGAAAAGGGAAAGTACAGGCAGTTGCTGGTATGTGAAAAAAAAAAAAAAGATACTATAGTGAAACTAAGGAAACAAAAATTACATTGTAAAAGAAAATATTTTCATTAGCTTTCCAACAAACCCCAGTGAGAAAGGACAGTCTTAAAGGATTCAAGCAACAGTAAGTAGTATGACTTCTTCTAGAATCTTAGAATGGTTTAGGTTGGAAAGGACCTTAAGATTATATAGTTCCAACCCCCTTTGCCATGGTCAGGTATGCCTCAGACTATACCATGTCACTCAGGTTCTGTCCAGCCTGGCCTTGAACACTGCCAGGCATGGAGCATTTACCACTTCCTTGAGCAACCTGTTCCAGTGCCTCACCACCCTCGCAGTAAAGAACTTCTTCCTTACATCAAATCTAAACTTTCCCTGTTTAAATTTGAACCCATTACCCCTTGTCCCATCACTGTAGTCCCTAATGAAAAGTCCCTCTGAACCATCCTTGTAGGCCCACTTCAGATACTGGAAGGCTGCTATGAGGTCTTCACGCAGCTTTCTCTTCTCCAGGTTGAACAGCCCCAGACTTTTTCAACTGGTCTAAGTACGAAAGCTGCTCGAGCCTCCAATCATCCACATGGCCCTCCTCTGGACTTGCTCCAACAGCTCCATGTCCTTTTTATGTTGGAGACACCAGAACTGCATCATTTCACCCTTTCACTTTAAAGACTTTCACATGCTCAATCCCCTTACTAAATGCAGTCAAGCTGTTATTATTTACAAGAATTTTATTTAGAAATCACATGCCAATTTTCTTCACTTTGAGGATGGTGAGGCACTGGCGCAGGTTGCTCAGAGGTACTGTGGCTGTCACATCCTTGGCAGTGTTCAAGGCCAGGTTGGAGGGGGCTTTGAGTAACCTGTTCTAGTGGAAGGTGTCCCTACTCATGTCAGGGGTGTTGGAACTAGATAACCTTTAAGGTCCCAACCAACCAAAACCACTCTATGACTAATTTGTAATTAATTTTTGTGGAGCTGTTGCTAAAATGCTTGCTATCAAATGTTATGAAATAGCTTGCAGTCCTGAAGAAGATAATGCAGGAAGTAGCAGACAGAGGAGTCCGAAATGATTCACAATTGAGTTGTTTGGGAGATAGTAGTCAGCATGTTATTGTCAAAAAATGTGGATAAATAAGTAGTTAAGTTTTGAATAATATCTTTTGTCAGGAATAAAATAAGTGCAAGAGAGTGTAGGAACCTGTTTTTATTTTAGAAAATATAAAATACTTGGTCATATTCCATGCATATGAGCTCCTACTTGATGAACAGAAGATAACAGCTTCTTCTAACATCCTACCTACTTTTTGCCTGTCGTTGGAGATGGTATGTGTGTTCTAGCAGATAGAAGGCCCATAGATATTGCCTTCCACCCAATGAGAAGCAGAATATACTGCATTTGAGCTCTTTTCTTTGCTCCAGAGGAGGAGTGGATTTTTGTGATGGTAATCTAGCTTTATGCTTGCTTTGAGAGTCACATGGGAAGTTCTCAGAAAGCAACTGGCAGGACAGAATAATTTCTGCTGTCTTTTGGACAAGAGAATTGAGCTGGGCAGATAATTTTCTTTTAAATACAGAGGTCATTCTTCAGCCCTGTTTACATGATTGTACTTTTACTGGTAAAGAGAAAGAGTTATTAGCACTTGCACAGTTGAATACATTGTGAAAGTGTACTTGGTGTAGAATCTGAAGCAAATCACTTTGACAAGTGAGCTTATATACAAATAGCAGTTAATTGCAGAGATGTCTGAAATTTACTATCATGCTGACCCTCACTTTTACTAGATAACTTATAAAAATCTTTTAATGATGTGATTACTTTCTTTGTTCAAGTATTTAAGTATAAACTTGAAGACAGTAAAAATCCTTATGTGATTTTTCAACTGTCAAAAAGTCCAGTATGCGGCTGTTTGTAAACAATAGGTTTGTGCAGTAAGATATTGTATATACATTGTGTCAAATCTGTTTATTCCTACAGGATTTAACTTCAGCAAGTATTATTCAAAGTGAGAAAATGTATTTAGAACTGTTTCATTGCCTTGTGCAATCTGCTAAATCACCTGTGACCACACTGGCCATTTATTGCTACAGTAGATAGTGTAACAATATCCCCACTCCCACATTTGAGAGAGAACTCTCAAACCAAATTTACCCATGTTAGAGAAAGTAAGAATTCTCCTTCCTTGCAGAAAAAAAAAAAAAAAAATTAACTGAAATGAAGCTGCTTTGGAAGTGTGAGAGTGAGACTCTGAAGTCTTCCTTGTATTAATTACAGAGAAGAAAAAAGTGCATAACCACTTCCCAACTGTGGCCTGCAATCAGAGCCCTTTTAAGGTTTAATGAAGCAGAGTACTTGAAAATAGCAGAAACGTAGCTGAGTGAGTGAGTGGATTGGTGATCTGAGACAGTGTTGTTAAGCCCTGCACAAATGATGATGAACACAGAGGCATTGATGAAGGAGGTTGTCACGACCATTCCTTCCCCTGCAGTTACCATACTTATCATGCCTTATGACAGCCAAATGGGAAACTACACTTGGTAGATATCAGGTTCTGGTTTTAGTAGAGTTATTCACTTTTAACTTTGCACACCAACTACAGTAAAGCAAAAGTCACATTTGCTTAAAATTATTTAAGCAAGGACTTTGAGTGCAATCAGGAAGTTACAAAGTGTTGTGTTATAACAATTAAAAAGTTATTATCACTCTACAGAAGTTGCTGCTCTATTACTTAAAAAAACACACCAAAAACAAAACAAAAAACCCACCAACATTTTGTGACTAGTTTTGTGACTGCTCTTAATTATTAAATTCTAACCAAAGCTAGTAGATTTTCCCTGAAAACTTCACAGAAGTTACAGTTGTAATTGTTTACAACAATTGTTACCCCAGTTGTAATTGTTTAGCCATGCCAGCATCGCCAGTTTCTGCAAGATAAAACTGTTTCCATCCTCCAGTCCTTCTGTTATCCATCCAGTCCATCCTCCGGTTCAATGAAGCTTAGACTCCTGCCCACTGAAGGGTTAGATTGTACAGCTTTTATCATCTGGTTGCTCATTGTCCTACAAAGGTGTCAGAACATGTGGACCTTCCTATTTTCTGCTCAAAGCAGCAATTTCCTTTCTTGCCCTGAGCTGCTCATCTAGTTTTTGTAATGATCTTACAGATGCAATTGCTTTCATTTATTTGCCATCCTCAAGGGATACCTGTTTCTGCAACACAGAGAATCAAGAGCATGCATGGAAATGAACTAGAGCTTTGTTAAACTGGTTTAAACTCATCTACATTTGAGAATTTGCATTTGTTTAATTAAAATAATTAAAAATTTATTTTCTTTTTTTTTTAAGCCACTTTGTCAATGTTAATCAAGTCCTTATAGTGCTTTAGTGCTGTATGAATTAAAACAAAGGCATTGTGGCTTGTGAGTGCCTGACTGCTTAGAGTGCAACTGAACACCCTCAGAGAGTAACAAGAGGAAGCAAGAAGAGAAGGGCACAAGAAGGGGCACAGGGAGCAGGGGATAGCAGGGCGGCAGAGCAGTCCCTCACCCGCTGGGGAACAGGTTTGCAGCCCCTGGACAAAAACATTTTGTGTCATAAATAGTACTTTTTTAAGAATATGTGAGGCCTTGTTCAGTCCCAGCAAATGAGTGTATGCATTTCTTGTATGGGAATATGTAACAGAGCTGTGGACTCCCTTGAGGGTAGAAAGGCCTCACAGGGAGATCTGGAAAGACTAGAGAGCTGGGCAACCACCAACCATATGAAATTTAACAAAAGCAAGTTCTGGATTCTCCACTTAGGATGGGATAATCCTGGTTATGCACACAAACTGGGGAGCAAAAGGCTGGAGAGCAGCCCCATGGAAAAAGGTTTGGGTTGATGGAAAGTTGAATATGAGTCAATAGTGTGCCCTTGCAGCAAGGGCCAACCATGTCCTGAGGTATATCAAGTACAGCAGAGCTGGCTGGTCAAGGGAGTTGATTGGCCCACTCTACACTGCACCAGTGCATGCCCACCTTGAGTTCTGTATATGGGTTTGGGTGCCTCAGTATAAGGACATCAAACTATCATAGTGTGTCCAGAGGAGAGTGACTGAGTTTGTAAAAAGCCTCAAGGGCAAGACTTACAAGAAGAGGCTGAGGTTACTTCACTTGTTCAGCCTGGAGAAGACAAGGCTGAGGGGTGCCCTCATTGCGGTCTACAGCTCCCTCAAGGGGGGCAGTGGAGGGGAGGTGCTGATCTCCTCTCTAGAGACCAGCGGTAGGATACAAGGACATGGAATGTAGCTGCATCAGGGGAAGTTCAGGTATGACATTAGGAAAAGGCTCTTCACTGGGAGGGTGGCTGATCACTGAAACAGGCTCCCAGGAGAAGTAGTCAAAGCACCAAGCCTGTCAGAGTTCAAGGGGTGTCTGGATGATTCTTTAAGTCATGCGATTTAGTTTTCACATAGTCCTGTGAGGAGCAGGGAATTAGACTCAATCCTTCTGGATCCCTTTCAAATTGAGATAGTCTATTATTCTATGAAAAGCAGTGTGGAATCAGGCCAGGAACATGGTGGGGCAACTAGAAGTCCAGCTTGCCAGAGAAGTCTCCAGAAGTGAAGCAGGTACAAGGTCAGTCCAGGGAGCCAAATCTGTGGGCCAGGACTAGCAACATTGTATAAGAAAGAAAATTACGTATTTGGCTGTAAAGCATTCCAAAAAGGTCCTATAACATTTCCACAGCAAAGCAGAAGAAATCTCTGGCTGATCAGAAACCTCATCCTTGTCTTTGCTATTGAATACGCGCATTCACAGATCACACCTATTCACGGATGCAAGACTGAGTGATATAAGCACCTGCAGCTTATGTAAAGCTCACTGTTAAGGGTCCTTCAGATAGCTATCAGTTGACAATCTCAATTTTTTCTATATACTCACTTTGAACTAGGTAGAAGAGGAGCTCTTAACACCAAGGAAATAATGAGGCCCTCAGGTGTCATAGGTTGACATCCTGTACCACTGTTCATTTTATAAAATTTCACTTGAACTATGTTAGCACTTTCTAAATTATATATGACTGTAAGCTGATCAGTTGAGTACAGGGCTCCATTTCCACACAAAATAAATACATTAAGTACACAGTACGTACTAGTGTTTTTATAGCTAATTTTCCTTCCAAAATAGATTACACTTTTTAGGGCATGTTGCATTGAAGTGGAGAAAGTCTTTCTAATTTCATTCTTGCATTTTCTGCTCCACTACATGAATGATAAAATTGTGATTCAGCAGTTGTGTAGAAGACTGCATCTGTCTTATTAAGGTACAGTCTAAACTTTTTTCTGGAAGGTACGTGATGTCTCATTGAAATGCTGCCAGCAATCTAAAACTCATTTATCCACGAATGAACCTGGCAGTAAAAATTCTATTTTATACAAATTTTTATTCTCTCTTTCCATCTTATCTCCAAAATCAATGTCTTGATATCGTTAATATTTTTAGCCAAGAAAAAACAAACATTTGTGTTCATAATATGATTATGAGGTGTTACTGTAGTTTACAAAAATTGATCTTAACTTCTTGTACTGTTGCAAGTGCCATTAAATGTAATCCATATACTTTCTATTTATTAATATTTAGCATTTTATGAAGGTCAGTTGGATTTTCCATAAGCTGTAAAATGTTTTTTTTTTAACTTTTATGAGTATAATTACAACTCTAGTGACTTCTGCAATGACTGGACCACAGACTGTCTTGTCAAAGTTGCAAATGTGTTTAAAACAAAAAATGTCATCTGAGATCTGACTGGCAAGGTTGTTGTAGAAATTTTTTTACACAGCCAATTGTCAGCTGGATGGATCAGAGCTGGGCTGTTAGGGGTCTGAACACTTTTTTTATGTGTTTTGTTTTTTGTGACTGTTCAAATGAATTTATAGTTCTTAGCTTATGCTTTTTTACTTTATAAGTTTTATTGTTTCTTTGTCATATGCTATAAAACAGGCTCCCTGCTAGTTTATATGACCTTTTTAAAATATTCTACTTAGACTGTTATATTTTAAATTCAAACAAGTTGACCATCTCAGTGCATTAAAACAATGCAATAAGAGAGAAATCTGTTACTGATTTCCTAATTTCACACTCTCTCTAACACAAGCAGTAGCTGCACTACTTCTTTAGGTTACACTGTGATGTATTTTACACTTTTTTTTTTTTCTTTTTTTTTTAAGTCAGGTTTTCCTCTGGCTGAAATGACCACTTCTTTCTGTTCACTCAAGTTCTAGGCCAGCAGATATAAGTGAGTGGAGCAGAAGGGGGGGAAAGTTTAAAGAATTACAGAATGACTACAGGAGATGATGTGAGAGGAGTGCAAGAGTTTTTTCCCCTGTTTAGGTTTTTTTTTTCCAAACAATATTAAATTATTCAGAAAGTAGTCGTGGTGATGGCAGTATTTAACTCTACAAAAGAAAAAGAGGTCTTGCATGTGTCGTTGGATTGGCTAACAACTCTCAGGATGTAAAATAGTTTAAATGTTTATCATCCCTGTCTTGAGAGAGGGAAGCTCTTCCACAGTTGTACACAGAACTTATAATGCATAAATGTGGGCAGTGGAAGTTATTCTGTTTCACCCTATTCTGTACATTAAACTGTCTTGAGTAAACATGTGATGAGTGTTGGACAACTTGAAACGTGAAAATATTACTAGCACTTTAAGATAATTGTGATTAACCAGTGGAAAAAAAAAAAATGCAACAGAAAGTGTTCATTCATTAGAATCTTCAAATAAAGGTAGGATGCTAGGTTGTATTTTAATCAAACACAAGTTATTACATCAATATTAAGTTAACTGAGTCAACTGTTGTGACTTGAATTCTCAGACATGCAGGTACGTTACCAAACATAGTTATTTCGTGACAGCTGCCCATGTTTTCCTTTTTAGCTTCTGACAGATGCTTCTTTTACTGAAAGTTACTTTAACTGTCTTATGTTTGGTGCTGACTAGTAGCAATCATGAGGATAATTACCATCGATTAGCTAACATATATTGCAGTTTTGTAGACCTCTAAGGAGAAACTTCCTGTGATGGAGACATTGCTGTCATGTACATACAAATCCTGGCATGTCTAAGTCAGACCCAAGGCTACATCCCTTCATCATTGACCCTATATTATACCAAACAAAGAACCCAAGAATGAAGCTGTGAACTGATTGTGCCAAGACAATGGCATATTTTCATAATGCAGAAGTGTAGCCACTATAAATTTGCTTGCATTACAGAAGCTCAGTCCGGTCCTTGACAGTGTCAAGTTTCTCTGAGATGCCTAGTCTTTAATCTACGTTAGATACTTGCCTTCAGAGTCAGGACAGGTGGCCATGTAGAGACCACATGAAAAAAATAGTGAAATGATGCAGTTATCTTAATAAAGCGTAGGAATGAAAAAAGAGCACCAAGTAGCCACAGCATTCTCCAGCAGTGACTTTGTTGCAGCCACAGTTAATGTATAAACTATTTTCAATGGGTTACAAAGGTCTGGATAAAATATTGTGTAATATACATTCCTCTTAATTGAAGGTAACATATAATTATATTGGGCAGGTATTTCAATTATTCGGTTTATGTATAATTCTCCATACTTTCTTTACGAAACAAAAGTATAAAAAAGAAAGTTTGAAAAAATATTTATTGTTTCAAGCAGTTAATGTGTTCGACAAGCTCAGCTGTGGAAGTAACAAATGTTGCCCTTCGTGAAGACACATCTGTGAGTGTACCAGCAGCGTAGTCCCTGTGAGTGAACTGGGATGCCTCTTGTGAGGGGCTAGGGCTCAGGGCTGCTTGCTAATCACTGGATTCAGAGAGTTAAAACTGCCTAATCGTAGCAAACACAAACTTGTGAAAATCTAAAGGAAGAAAAGCTTTCATTTTTTCCTCTTTGGAGCTAATAAACAGTCAGGAATTTGGAGATTCACAGTTTATGGATTGTTTTGTGGATTTATATCACAAACATTCTTGCCTGCTGAGCACTCCCTGTCTGTCACAGTTGTTTTGCTGCTAGTGACTCATCTTGACAACCTGAACTGATCACAACTTAAGGAAGGGAAATATTTTCTCTTCCAAATGTGACAACAAATTCATTTATTTATTTATTTAATAATTGTTCGATTGTGTTCCAATTATCTGTTTGTAAAAACTACCCCTATTACATACTGTTTGCACAGCAGACTTGAATAGCAGAGTTTAGTGCAGTGTTAACTTTTTATCAAATACTATAAATCATGAATGTTGGTAGTATTGTCACTTAGTGCTTTGAATGTACAGGGAGCTACATAACTACTCAGTCTTCGTATTGCTATTTCTCAGTTAAAACAAAACAGCATAATCTGAAGACTCTGAATGATACAATCCTTTAACCAAAACTTGTAGACGCTTTTTAATGCTCTTGCACAGTTTCTATCAGAGAAGTAAGGTTATACCTGCACCACCGTGGCTCTAACAGCTCTACTACTATACCACTTACTAAACACATTGCCAGCTTGAGTTTTAAGTAACAGTGTCAGTAACTGTTTCTGTAGTGGCGCGTCATTTGGAGCACTTACGCAAAAGCTATCTTTAGATTTTGAGCCAGAAGTATGGAGTTAGCATCTCAAAAGACTGTGCCATATATCTTAAATAAATTCCAGCATATATTTTATGATCTTTGTCTGCAACAAATACCTATCAAGAATGGATATTACAATGTTATTGAGAATCAAAATGTAAAGGTTGGATTATTCTAAATGATTACATTTGTGATGCAGCAAAAACCAGTGTTGCAAAGATCTGCATGATTTCCCACAATGTTTGCTCTTGATATTTGGCTCTTCGTAATACAAGTAATTTGCAATATTATTCTTGCTTTCTTAAGGTAAAGGTGTGAAAGGGCTTCCTTCAAACTCTGCTTCACTAAAGTTTGTGTTTCAAACCTGTTTTGGATATGCACTTCACATAAAAATATAAAGGCTTAAGTTTAGAATGGCAAAACCAATAATGCCAAGTTTGAATTAGCTGAGTTAATCTTTTTGTGCTTTTAATTAATATTCTGTGTTGACAAGATACAGTATGTACAGTGAGTGTCCACACATTTCAGAATTCGTCAGTACTGTCCAAAACGCACAGAATAATATATGAATGACATATTTAAAAGATTTTATATTAGATCCAGTAGAATTTCTGAAAAGTTTTGTTAAACCCACACCGTACCTTGCATTTCTTCCTCCCAGGTTTTCATTTTGCGAATACTGCAAACATTTCCAGCTGCTAAAAACGAAAGAATTACTTTCCTCCATAGTAGTTTCAGACACAAACCTGTATCATCAGTCCTTCTGGTTTGCATTTTCTTGTTCCTATCTTTCTGACTGTTTTCTGTGAGAGGACTTTTTCTTTTTTTTTTCCTAGATAATTTTCAGGAAAAAAAAAATAAAGAAAGCTTTTTTAAAAGTAAAGCAGTATATAAGTGGATTAAAAGGGACATAAGACTGGCACAAACATTTTGAGAGTTAATAAAATTATAATTCACCTTCCTCTAACATGGATCCACTCTGAAAAACAACCCAAACAACTAAACAAGCAAACCCCAAAATGATAACTTGTTTGAACTTTTGCCCCTTGTATAGAGGGACATGAGTGAGAAGTGCATCCCCAGTGTGCAAGAACTGTCTGCATATTTAAATTCATCCTTTCCCCCTCTCTCCTTGCCTTTTCTGTCAATCTACTGCTTTTCTAGCAATTCTGAACAGCATATGATTTACTTGGAGAAAAAGGTGACAGGGACCTTCTGCAGGAAACTGTTACATTGGATTGGATTTGACAGGCTGGATGGAGCTAGGGCTGAGTTTGTTGCTGCCTGAGACTGAGGAATTTTTGGGTGCAACAACCAGAGTGGACTGTAGCGTGGGAAGAGCTGTGAAGCAAGTGTTCAGAGCAAACCCTAAAGCTGTGTGTATAGCTATGGAAGAGAGGGAGAGCAAACTGGTCTTCACAGAAAAGGGGAGCGCTATCTAAAAAGCTTGTAAATTGCTTTGTGTGAAGGGAAAAATCATCTGTAAGTATAGATATTTTACTCATCTGTGCTGTTTACTGTTGGTGACATTTTTGATTTATTTCAATTTTTTTTTTTATTTTTTTTAAATAAGTATACTCGTCATCATGCAAGAGAGAAGTGTCTTGCAGCTCAGAATCCTAAAAATCTCATGGCAAAAACCAACATAGAAACCCACAGTATTCTTGATAAACTCCTCAAAGTTCTTTCATGCCTGCTCAAGTGATCAAAGTCTTTTAGAGCAATATCCTCAGTTATTGTGCAATGTCCCTTCTGCTATCTGTCAAAGCACACAAGTAGAGAATAATGCAATGGAGCACAATGCTTGAGGACCTGCTGACACAGAAGATCAGGTATTGGGAAAGACTATCATGTGGAAAAATACCTCCTATTAAATTTCCTATTGCTGTTTGCCAAATTCTCATAAGCAGGTCAAAGGTCCTATCATTAGAAAGATTTCTGTCACAGTAGCCAATCTGTGGCTAATTCAGCCTGACTTCATCCACAGGGTGGACACCTGCAGTTAACTGTGGGAATTGTGGGCATTTTCCCCCAAATACTGTCTAAGCTAAAAGTAGAAGTTGTGAAGGAAAAAAACCCAAAACAACGCCTTAGATTGGTTTCTTTTCATTGTGAGATTTTCAGCTGTGCACAATTTTATTATTACTGTTCATATTTTAAAGTATATTTTTTAACTTCTGCAAATGGCATTTTTTAACTGTTGGTTTAAAACATTCTCATTTTTTGTTTTGCTGATGTTAGTTCTTAATTTTTTTTCTTTATTCTATTATAAAAACTGCCAAGTTTTCAGGTACATAAATAGGTTCTCATCAGCATCGTTCTTTATTTCTGAAATGTTATTTTATCATATAACAAGTTCCACTGAGTTTAATGTTACACAGTCTGGGAATAATTTATTTCTTTATGTGCTTACTGAGCACATGGAGATATTTAAGATTATGTCCTATGGACAGTTCGGGGTTTTTTAATAACCATGAATAGAGATGCAAAAATGTTCTTTACCATTTAGTAGTTTGAAGATAATTGATTTTAATTTTCTATGTCATGAGTACAAAAAGTGATTTTATCACATGTGGCACAATTTTACAAAAATTGTAAAAAATTGTAAAAAAAAGATTTTTCTTGATCTCTGTAGAGATCTTTTAAATTGCTCGTTGATTTGTTTTTCTCTGAATTTACATTGACATCATGTCTCTATTTTTAAATGATTTTTTACTAAAGAAGTGTATTACCACTCTTTCCAGAGTATACACTGTATTGTTATTGCTCTTTGTTTTACCTCACCATTAGTACTTTACTTGCTTTTCAATGTTACTTTTAAAAAATCTGCTACAGATACTTACAAGGTAGATGAAAATATTTTTAGGCAGTTTGTCTTTAACAATTTAATGTTAAAATGGCCAGACTAAGGTGACATCTGACTTTCTTTATAGTCAACAATGAGACAGATTCTCCTCCGAAAAGGTGATTCATCCCACTTTAATTGTCTGTTACCTTCTGTGCACTGACTAGAACAGGCAACTTATCCAGAAGGCTTAGTTTCTTGGTAGTAGTAGAGGTTTAATTTGAGAAAGTATCAAGCTACTCAGAAATATCAGGAAATAAATTTTCTCAACAGAGTAAGGAGGTGCCTGCATTTAGAAAAAAATGATAAAGCAATGTGCTTATTGAATTTAGGTAATTTCAAATGTAGAAAATACTTTCAGATTCTTCAGAATCACAATTTTTTTTCCTAAATAAGTATCCTGTTAATCCTATCTGAGATGCTGAACTTGGTATCCAGTAGAGATAATGTGAGAACTAGACTTCTTAACTTCTAAAGTTCTTTTGAGATAATACTTTAATTCCTGAGTCACTGGCATTTTTAACATCTATATATGCATCAAATATTTTTTTCAATAATTTTGCTGGTGTTATATAACTGAAAAAGTTTTTTTGGAACCCCATCAGAAAGGAATGATGATCGAAAATTGCTGCACAATGCATGGTGCATAGTAATAATTAGCATCTCAGGACAGCAACTGATTATTTGATTTTGTATGCTTGGAAGAGTTGCCACTGAACATAGGTCTAATCCCAGAATCAAAGAAGGTATAGAAGTGCATCTTGCAGCATGTAAGATTCTTTAAAAATAAGCATAATTTTGAGAATCATACTAATAGATTATGTATAGATTAAATAGATTTTTCTATGTATCACATATGGCAACCTGAGAATGATTTTCAAGCATCTGATTGCATTTTGCAGTTTTCTGTGCCTTTCCCTCTGTTGTCTGTTGCAACAGAAGTAAGCCATATTTTATTTCCATTATGGAGTAGAATATTTGGGCAGCTATAGTAAAGATGAAATATGGCTCCTCCAATACAGTATAATGGTTATTGAAACAGTGAGTACATGCTGTTGTTGACTTAAACATAGAAGCCAGGTATTCTTATTCCTAGATTTTGCTAACATTCTACTTGTTAGATAAATATATATATATAAATATATGCTTTCGAAGTCAAAGGTGAAGTTAGAGTTTTTCAGCCCTTTTGGAAAAGGTGAAAATAAGGTGAAATGGCCAGTTAAAACAGCAAACAATTAATTGAGTGTCTCTGTTAACAAGAGGAAGGTCAAGTGTACATACCTATTGTGATTACACAGTCTGCATTGCAAGCAGCTGAGTTGTTTAACCTCAGAGTGGTTGCATTAGAAGGCTGAGAACCAGTTAAATGAGATATTACTTCAAAATAGTAGCTAAGCTTCCGAGTCACTGTAGTATTTTGAGGGTTTTCAGAGTGGCTTGTCATGTAGTTTTGCAGTACCAGTTAGCTTTATTGCAGTGAAATATTTTAATTAGTTTTCAATTTTAATATATTTTTTAAAAAATGCTGTTTTTTCTTTGCCTAATTTTAGCTAGCTTGCTGAAATTTTTAAATATTTTTAGTGAGATATATTTGATTTTTTTTCTTTCTGAGTTTTTTATGATTTTGTCTTGTATGTAATTCTGAAAGTTTTTCACATGCACAATTTTGACTGCTGAATCCAAAGTATAAAAAGGCTTGCTTAATTTTGTCACATATGAGTTATATGTCTAGGTTACACTGGGGAGAGTCCATAGTTATCCACTGACACAGATCCAAATTATTGATGATAACCTTTCAACATTATGAAAAATGCTGAAAATCTGCTACTAATAATGTCTCATCTAAAGACGAGGCTGTAACTATATAGCATGGTGTAGATATAGCAGGGAAAGCTCTGTTGCTTTGGAAGTATGCAGATCTTTATTCTTTTCTCTCAAACTCTTTCTTCATCATAGTCTAGGTTTTTCTGAATATATTACCCTTGGAGAGATCTTTACTGCTCTGTTTGAAAACTCAGGAATAAATAAGAATTTAGAGAGGAACTAAGGAATAGAGGCACATGAGAAAAGAAGAGAAGGAACAAGCATGAGTCTCCAGGAACTGAAGAGCTTGAGTGAGTTGTTTGTGTGTTCTAATTATTGCATGGCTACATGGCAAAGTGTATGACTCCTATACTGAGGCTTTGTTCAGATTGTTATTTTTGTTTAGAGATTACTCAAAATTCACTGTAAAGTTTCAAGGAAGCATTATTTTAGGTTATGCTCTAACAGTTTAAGATTTAATAGAAATAAAATACTACCTTTCCAACAGTGCATGCTTGCAATCTGTAATTATTATAAAACACTACTTTCAGTAAAAACCAAATAGATTTTTGGCAGTGAGTGATTTTGCTTTTTAACAGAGGTTTGACTAAGAAATGCTAATGTGATGTGGAGTTAAATTAAGAATTACAGGATGTTATTAGAAGTACAGATTTACTCATATTTTTAATTATATCTTTTTACACATTTTCTACTGGAGTTGCTGAGCAAATCAAGCATCACAAGAATTTATGCCTAACTAGTTGGTGCAACTGCTGTCTTGAAGTACTTATTTTGTAAATTATGGATGAAAAATGGCGAATGTTCAGAAGGGTTCACTAAGCCACCAATCACTAGAACTGGAGCCTGCTTCCTCAAATTTAGCCCAGACGGAATCGAGGAGCAATTGGAGAATGTTTTCCTGTGCTCTAGTTCTCTGCTAACATTGTCAAAATTACATATGATTTCTGCATAGTATTTCTGTTTGAAAAAAATTGCTTATCAATTCATTCCCTTAAAATTATAACACTGTTTAAGGTCAAAACTGGCTCAAACATTGCTACTGACAGGTGAGCATGGACTCAAGTGGCGTAAAATACCATTTGAGAAATGCCTTTTTTAGTAATTGGAGGAGAAGAAAGACAAAGGAGAAAATAAAATTACTTCAAGACTTTCAATAAATTTCCAGTATTTAAAACAAGCTGCTTTTGCATTATGAGTTTACTGTATAAGATCTTCTGTCTTTCACTTATCTTCCTAGGATCTTAGGATATAGGCTTAAAAGCATTCTTTATAGAAAAGCCTGTAAAATCTTCAGTTTCAACCTCTTAAGCAAGATTTGCTGTGGGTGCTCTGGAGAAGAATGTAGTTAGACAACTCAAAGAATGAAATAGGGTCAAATAACACATACAAAAATTGGCAATGTTATGAAAATGTTATAATTGATAAATGTTAATTAGCTTCTGGAACAATTGTTTAAAATTATGCTAAGCAGTATAAACTAAATACATAACCCAAATGATGGAAAGGGAAAAGTTTAGGAGCAATTGTGACTGAAGTACTCAGTTGCTCAATCAGGAAAGTAGAAAGCTTTCAGAGAATGGTCAGCATTATTATCTGGCAATAACTTTCTAAACAGTGGATTTTCGTGATGTCTGTATTTTTCCTCCTGTCTTTCCTGTCAAGCTTATTTGGTAGTACTGCAGTCCCAAACTGTTCAATACAGGATTGAACATAGAAGAATTAATACTTGTATAAATTTATGTGTGCATATATAAATATGTGTGTGTATGTATGTATGTGTGGTTTTTCTAAGTGCACATAATTAAAAATAGAACCATAAATGTGTCATTTTTACTGTTGTCAATATTGAGGTAAGAAGTAGGAAAGATTATCAGTGCTTTCCTGAAATAGAACAAAGTGTCACTTTCTAATGAGATTCAACTATTATTCTATGCCTCCTAAAGAAACTACCTCTTCTTATGATTTTTTCGATTAATAGCTTGTTTCAGCCTGCGGTATTTGGGATACATCACTGATAAAACCCAAATGAAGCTACCCAACCAGTCTTCCTCCTTATCACTATTTTCGCTTCATGATGATATGCAATGCCTTCAGCATTAAAAGCATTAAAAAAAAAAAAAAAAAAAAAAAAAGAAATGGAACAATGGAGGTCTTTACAGCTCATCTGCTAAAGTCTGTCTTTTAAATTTAGAACTAAACGTCTGCTTAGAGGGGTTGTGGTGTGGCTGTGCCCCAGAATAGTGTGTAGGCTGGAGGTTAGAATGTTGTATTGCTGTATCTTGAAGTACTTCTTAGGGATGATACAAGAATTTGAATTTGCTCTAATCACTGGAATGATCTACCATCACCTCTACTTAACCTTTCTATCTTAATTCCTTTTCAGACAAATGACCAAATGTGAGAGGCTTTAATCCACAGTTAATGATGTTCTGATGACATGGGCATTTGTTTTTCTTTTTTTTACTGCAATGGACTTGCTCATCAGTTTTTAGTGAAATCTGGGAGTGGAGGAGGACTGTACAGCTGAAAGTTAATACAGAATAAGACAAACATATAGGGTTAAGAGAAAGAGCTAGGATTATTACCAGAAGGTAATCGTGGCAGGTTGCTTATGCAGAGTTGCTCAGACTGCATCTGGAAATGACAAACAAATCGTGATTCTATGATTCTATGAAACACATACCAAATGTCTAATTTTCCCTTGGTAAATTGTTTATCTTAAAACTCTGAATCTGGATTGGGATGTCATGATTCATGTCTTTGTTCATGACGCTGAGGATTTCTGCACTTCACTGTACATAAATTTAGCAGTTTGAAACAAACTAGAAATTGTTGTTAAGGTAGAGTGAATTGTCCCACTGTCAGAACATATTCCAGACAAAGAGGACGCTGCTTTTTTGGTCTATTATTTGCAGCCAGCCATCACGTGATCTGTAGGTGAATTTTAAGTAATTGTTTTGACAGATAAAACCCAAAATATTCATTAGTCTTGAATGTTACATAGGCCACTGCTTTATTTTTATGTTATACAGTGGTCATTTTTTCTGAGCGGCTTGAACAAAGAACACTGCTGTTTAAAGAGAAATTGGTAACAATGAGTTGTTCTCAAACTCAATGGCTTAAGGGACACACTGCTAGACTTGCCTGTTTTCCACTTTTCTTCATACAACAAGGAAAAGTGACTGAGTGGTGAAGAATTCAATCTCCATTTAACAAGTGGGTTTATTTTCTGGAGATGTTTTTCCTAGCGCATTCCTGATGTGCTGCTAACTGCTACTTGTGCATCAATATTTGTAATGTGCCTGAGAGCTTCATAGTGATTCTGTTTCTACTTGCACTGATGTCCCTAATTCATGCCTAGCCCAAAATGTTTATATGAGGATGAGGAGATACTTTTACTGAGGAAAATGTAAGCTTAACTTTCTGAGAGACTGATTTAGAAAATCACTAAGGAATGATGTCTGCCCTATGAAATATCAGATATGGATCTGGCTGGTAAATGTGCGGATGGTTGTTACCAATTCATGTTAATGACATTTATATCCTCTGAATGCAATCACTGGGAGAAAAACTATGTTAACTGTGTGTAAGAATCATAGAATCATAGAATAGTTAGGGTTGGAAAGGACCTTAAGATCATCTAGTTCCAACCCCCCTGCCATGGGCAGGGACACCCCACATAAACCATGCCACCCAAGGCTCTGTCCAACACGGCCTTGAACACCACCAAGGGTGGAGCATTCACGACCTCCCTCGGCAGCCCATTCCAGTGCCTCACCACCCTCTCAGTAAAGAATTTCTTCCTTAGATCCAATCTAAACTTCCCCTGTTTAAGTTTGAACCCGTTACCCCTTGTCCTGTCACTACAGTCCCTGATGAACAGTCCCTCCCCATCACCCTTGTAGGCCCCCTTCAGATACTGGAAGGCTGCTATGTCTCCACGCACCCTTCTCTTCTCCAGGCTGAGCAACTTTCTCAGCCTGTTTTCATACGGGAGGTGCTCCAGTCCCCTGATCATCCTCGTGGCCCTCCTCTGGACTTGTGTCAACAGTTCCATGTCCTTCTTATGTTGAGGACACCAGAACTGCACACAATACTCCAAGTGAGGTCTCACAAGAGCAGAGGAGAGAGGCAGGAGCACCTCCTTTGACCTGCTGGTCACGCTCCTCTTGATGCAGCCCAGGATACGGTTGGCTTTCTGGGCTGCGAGCGCACACTGAAGCTGGCTCATGTTCATTTTCTCATCGACCAACACCCCCAAGTCCTTCTCTGCAGGGCTGCTCTCAATCTCTTCTTTGCCCAACCTGTAGCTGTGCCTGGGATTGCTGCGACCCAGGTGTAGGACCTTGCACTTGGCATGGTTAAACTTCATCAGGTTGGCATCAGCCCACCTCACAAGCGTGTCAAGGTCCCTCTGGATGGCATCCCTTCCCTCCAGCGTATTAACCGAACCACACAGCTTGGTGTCATCGGCAAACTTGCTGAGGGCACACTCAATCCCACTGTCCATGTCACTGACAAAGATGTTGAACAAGACCGGTCCCAACACCCATCCCTGAGGGACACCACTCGTTACCGGTCTCCAGCCAGACATCGAGCCATTGACCACAACTCTTTGCATGTGGCCATCCAGCCAGTTCCTTATCCACCGAGTGGTTCACCCATCAAATTGATGTCTCTCCAATTTAGAGACAAGGATGTCATGTGGGACAGTGTCGAACGCTTTGCACAAATCCAGGTAGATGACGTCAACTGCTCTGCCCCGTCCATCAGTTTCATAGCCCCATCATAGAAGGCCACCAAATTGGTCAGGCAGGATTTCCCCTTAGTGAAGCCATGCTGGCTGTCACCAACCACCTCCTTGTTTTTCATGTGCCTTAGCATGCCTGCCAGGAGAATCTGCTCCAAGAGTTTGCCATGCACAGAGGTGAGACTGACTGGTCTGTAGTTCCCTGGGTCATCCATTTTCCCTTTCTTGAAAATGGGAGTTATATTTCCCTTTTTCCAGTCATCAGGAAATTCACCTGACTGCCATGATTTTTCAAATATGATGGCCAGAGGCTTAGCAACTTCATTTGCCAGCTCCTTCAGGACCCGTGGATGGATTTCGTCAGGTCCCATGGACTTGTGCACGTTTAGGTTTTTAAGATGGTTTTGAACCAGATCCTCTCCTACAGTGGGCCTAGGGTCTTCATTCTCACAGTCCCTGTGTCCGCCTTCGAAGACTTGGGTCGTTTGGTCAGAGCATTTACCAGTGAAGACTGAGGCAAAGAAGTCATTAAGAACCTCAGTCTTCTTCAAATCCAGGGTAGCCAGTTCTCCCGATATCTTCTGGAGGTGGCCTACGTTGTCCCTAGTCTGTCCTTTACTGGCTACATACCTATAGAATCCCTTCCTGAAAGAAGAAGAAATCTCATCTATTACCACACAATATCATTTGAAAGAAACATGCCTGAATACAACCTTTTATATAAGGAGAATGAAAAAATACAGTGTAATTTAGAAAATTCCAAACTGGCAAATCAACAGTTTCTATTTCCTTCTGTTTTGAACGACTAGCATTTCAAGAAAATACTGCTTGTTACCTCACCCAGATATCAGGGTCAGAGAAAGACTAAACCATTATAGCTTACAATATTTGGGGCTTTTTAAAATTCTTTCATTGTTTAATTTGTTCAATACCTGCTGCAAAATTTCATAGACATAAATTGCCTCTATCTGCAAAACTGCATGGTTTTGTGATTTCCATAATCAGTGAAATCCCATTTTTGCAATGAACATCTTTCAGGAAGGCATCAATCTCCATCACTTCAGAGCTCGTCTCTTTTACCTCCTGTTCAATCATTGTGGCTCTTGAACAAAACGTTCTGCCCGCCTCTTGAAAATTCTGGGTCTAAAAGTGCCAATGTTATTGGCCAATTTGAGCCTGCTGCTCCCTCTCTTATCAGTACTTTGCCATTTTAATGAATTGCAATCAGAATGTTAGTATAAAGGTTTTTTTTTTTTAACTATTCTGGCTTCAAATAAAACAGATATTCCTGATTTATAATAACTATCTATAAGGAATTCCTTGAAGTCTTTCTGATAAATTATGTGCTTCGGTTAAGTATGTTGTTACAGGCAGAAAGGGAACCACTCATAGAACAGTTACTCATATCTCAGATTTAGAGTGAAGTTTGTTCAAGATCATTACAATTTTTTGCATCAGGAAGGCAAGTTAAGGGAGAGGTCAGTAATTATATTAAAATATATGCATACTAATCAAGTGAAAATGCTTACATGTGGAATTTCAAAGAACCTTTGAAAGTAAGGTGTTAAACCAGAACAGAACTTTTAAGAAGAGCAAACTTAAAATTTTGTTTCAATTTAGTCTTTAAAAAATGCTCAGTTCATCACATACATTATGCATTGCTATTTCTGTTACTTAAGTTTTACATTAAAATATTACAATATGAGCCTAAATGAATTAAAAATTAAATCAATTAACAGGAAAATATTTTTTGCAAATATTTTAAATTTATAGTAGCTTGTAATAATAAAGGTGTGCTGTTTTTTCTTGACTGTGCTCTGATTGAATATGAGGTGATCAGTGCTTGAAGGAGTGTGCATTGAAGCCTGCTAGGGAGCATCATCAGAAAGTGCTGTGGATACTCTATATATTTAAATCATATGAGCATCTAAAATTATTAACTCCTCCCAGGAGGAGTATTCTCAGCCTGATAAAGGACATGAAAAACAAGACTGAACTGGAATATGCAACTCTTCGGGTAAAATTAATGCTAAATAAAATATTACTGTAAATGATTCCATGAGTTGAAAATTCAAGTGATAGGTAGGAAATCAAAGTACGGTCTTTATTCATGTTCACTGCTCCACACTTTGTGAAAATAGGGTTTCATGCTTGGTGAACTGTAGAGTGAAACTATTTGATACTGTGAAATTCAGAATTATGTTTCTTGAATTTTCCTTTCATTACATTGAAATATAAATATATTTGAATATATTCACACACACACACAAACCCGAATCACTTTTAAAATGTTTGGAATACTTTTTTTGGCTTCATCTGAAAAAACATTAATAAGTCTGAAACTATTTTTTTAAAAAAAACTTTTGGAATTGAAATTGAACTGCAAATGCCTTTAATCATGCAGCAGTGCAGGTGAGCTTTTCATCCAGACTGATCTCAGCTTTGCTTTTAAGGCAATTGAACCTTAGTGTGTTGCCAGTTGACTGGAGATGAGTGTAAAGGTACTGGTCAGTTGTGAAGATGACCAATTTTTTAGGAATAAAAGCTGTAATACAGAGTTCTTCCAATTGCATATCTAGGGGGCTTTACTTGGATTATGATAGACAGAACCCAAACATCTTTCCTATATACAAGAAGCAAACAAAAATAGTTTTTAAATAACATTTAAATAACAAGGATGCTGGGGAGGGACTCTTCATTAGGGACTGTAGTGACAGGACAAGGGGTAACGGGTTCAAACTTAAACAGGGGAAGTTTAGATTGGATCTAAGGAAGAAATTCTTTACTGAGAGGGTGGTGAGGCACTGGAATGGGCTGCCGAGGGAGGTTGTGAATGCTCCACCCTTGGTGGTGTTCAAGGCCGTGTTGGACAGAGCCTTGGGTGGCATGGTTTATGTGGGGTGTCCCTGCCCATGGCAGGGGAGTTGGAACTAGATGATCTTAAGGTCCTTTCCAACCCTAACTATTCTATGGTTCTATGATTCTAACATGAAAACACTCTACTAAATCTGCATGGTTAAATAAATAAAAGTGAAGAATGAAAAGGAAGAGGTAAAATGTATAGAAAAGAAAGGAATTATATGGTGGACATGTCTACATTAACCTGTCAGAACTACAGTAAAATAACACTTCTTAGAGATAATTTGTCACAAGAATGCTGTTTTCTCATGTTATCAATTAAAATTAGTTAGCATTTTACTATTTGTTAATTACTGAAATTAAAGTAATGAGAGATCAAGTAGGCAGAGCCATTAGTACCACAAAGCCTGAGTTCAGGTTTTATGACTCCTGGTTTTAATTTCTTAATTTCTAAAAGCTTTGCTTTCTCATAATGCTATGTAATGCATGATCAGAATCCACTCAATAAAACGTGCTTATAGGAAAACTGAAGTGAGAACATGGTATTGCATTAAGCAGCTTTGGCTAAAGAAAATTTGACAACTTTTTTTAAACTTCCACAATTCCCTAGGCAAGGTTTACCTAAATTAGTGATAGATATAAATATAACATAAGGAGAAGTTTTTTTGTTTTTTTTTTTCCCCAAAGTGAGTGAATGAAATGACTGTATGATGGAGAATTTAGGTTTTAATGCATTATCTATTTGTGAAGGTATCCTCTTCATTGGTAGTGAAATATTTTACTTTTAATGTTGCAGAGTGTATTTTTAATGATAAAAGGTTTGTTGATTATTATGGTGTTTATAAGCAGGTGATTTTTTCAGGACCTTCTTTCAGTAGTGACTTGCAGTGAGAATGATTACTGTAGATTCACTTCAGCGTGAAACATCCTGATTGGTGCTATATCAAGGAGAACATAGAATCTCCTAATGGCTTTAATAGTGTCTATTTCTTTGTGGAATTTCTTTTCATTTTCCTAAAACAACAGGAACATTACTGATTGTATAACCTTATACCCTGTCTCAGGTCTCCTAGAAACCCTGACCAGAAGATCATTAAACGAGTGATTGCTCTTGAAGGAGACATTATCAAGTAAGTATTTTAAGCTTTAGTCTCTGAGTCTTTATAGGAATAGTGAAGGTTTTCAGTGGATTTTAAATCAGTATCCTAGACAACGAGAACTTTCTAGTATTTTCTTTCTATCTATTCTTAACAGGGATGTCAGCATTGTACCAGTCTCCTTTTTAATGAGAGGAGAAACGCTACACAAAACTGCTCACTCTCTCACGAAAGGTACATGGGTGCAAATAATACTTGTTTCTTAGAATATCTCTGCCACATATCAAGGCAGGTAATTGTACAGCATTTTTTTCAGTAAGATTAAAGAGCTGTGATTTTTCATTTAGAGTCCATCCGCTGTTTCATGCTGTGATTGGCAAATACAAGCAGGATGCGCTTTTAGGGATTATTTTCCTTTTTTTTTTTTTTTTTTTTTTTTTTTTTTTTTTTTAAATATATATATATATATATTTTTTTTTTTTTTTTTTTTTTTTTAAGGCAAAGAACCCTCACAGTTGACTGTCTTCGCTGCAGTGTTGGAATCTGTAGGGAATGTGGTGGAACTGATGTGAATAAATTATTTTATCAGGAAAAAATATCATAGCAAGAGTAGACTCTAGTTTACTTCAAGACTTGGTTTACTCTGATGAACAGACCTTCCTACTGGGGCTGGGTGGAAATAAAATACTAGTAGATGTAAAGCAGAAGGTTTTGTAGGAGGAATATTATTTTAATGAGAATTCTTTTTTGGAAATGTTTCTTTTTCCCAGGTACAGAATAGGATTGGCATAAAACTGGGAAGTAAATCCCTAGTTTCCCACAATAAGATATGAATGAGCCTGGGAGCTCTGACAATATGCAGACTGAGGCTCAATTCATTTAGATAATGATTCTTGCTCTGGTGTAGTGAATATTTAAGAAGTACTTGGCAGCTGCAATTCAGATCAAGGATTTGCATGTGTTCTCAATGAACCCTAGTTAATAGCAGCACTAGTGGGCATTTGGGCTCTACGGAATATACCTGTATATATATTTTTTTTCCCCCTTCCAGTTGATATAATTTCTGTTTTATTGAAACATACTGAATCATCTCAGTTTGAGAAATGGAAATAAATTCTGGCATCTCTGTTGAAGCAAAATATCTGAAATAACAGACACTAAGAAGATAATTTGATGTTCAAAAATTATGGACATCTACAGTTAAAACTAGCTATCACTTTAAAGAACTAAAAATGTAGGAGTAGTGTATGCTACTGAGTGATGCCTTTTATCGACCTATGTCCTTAAGGGGACACTTATTCCTTAATATATTTGATATTAGTGCTGTAATTCATATAAGTGATAAGTATTCATATTTCAATATTCCTCATTCATTTCTGTAGCAATGTCAGAAAGAAAGGACAATATAAGGCAACTTTGAATGTTACTTTTCACTGTTCTATATTATTAACATATTTGAATTTTTGAAATGGAATGGAGTTTTTGATAATGCAAAAAAAGTTTCATAACTTAAAATCCAGCTGTAGGAAATCAAGTATGCTGTACATCGAAATGCCTCAAGACTCTGAACTTTTCAATAGTTCAACTGAAGTTGAAATAGTTCAACTTCTGTGGGTGTTCCTGGCTAAATGGACAAAGGTATGGGGTATAATAACTGTGAGATTGTGTGCAGAATACTGATGAGCCTGTAGATTGGTGAATCAGTCATGCACGCAGGAAACTACAATAATTCTCATTTGTCCTTGATAAAACACATTGGATTAATTTACTAATAGAAATATTAATCTCAGTAATTCAGATGTGCTTTTTTTTTTCTATTTTAATCCATGATAATTATCCCACAGCTTTCTGCTTTAACTGTAGAAACTAGTTTTTAGCAAAAGATAAATCATTGATCTACTTTAACTTGTTTTTAATACGTATTATTATCTCCTAATTGTGTATATGTAGAAAATATAAGTAATACTTGCCACTTTCCATAGCACTAGGGTACAGCAAAAGCTTAACTAATAACATATGACAGAAAAGCCTCTAAGATTTTTCTAAAATATGTATTATTTTTGTAAAGACACTGCAAGTAGGTATGGACTAGGATATTTGTGACTGAAATGGACAACTGGTAACTGAAAGCATGTATAGAAAACATAAATAGAAGCTTTTGACTCCTACTTGATGTCTGAAGACAGTCTTTATTACAAACCTAAAAGAATTGGGTTTGATACCTTGAGATTTTATGTCTATATATTTTTATATATTGAATTATACCTGATCAGGATAAAATGATCTTCTGAATGTAATTGAAAGTAACATGGATCACATATGAAAAAGTATCTGGAAGTATGACGCTTTTCGCTATTGTTGTTTCTTTTTTGGCATGGGTTGAAACGTGACGCGTAACTGATTTATGCTGACCTTAGAGGAAAATTTGAACATCTTCATTCCTAATATCAAGTCTTTGTAATGGAGTATATATGCCTGTATACTAAAAACCCCACTTCCTTAAGCTTTTCACTTCTCTATTGATCAATCAGAATTCCTTCTTTCTGAGAACATATCCAGGTTCACCAGAGAACAGTTGTTCCAGTTCCAGGGTACAGAAAAATGGGAATCATCACTTAGATACGGTGGGGTTCTAGCACTTATGGGGCTATTTTGGGTACATTGGTTTTGCAGAGAGGTCATGGTTATACAGAGTGATATTGTATTGGACATTTTATCAGAAAAGTGAGTGTGATGTACGAAGTCTGTTGCTCTGCAAATTTTGCTTGGTGTCATGTAACAGAATCAATACACTTTTTCAATGGTGAGTCTTCCAGTCTTCTCTTGTGAAGAAAGATTTGTGAATAATTGTGAGTTGGAGGTATTTTTGTTTAGTACTCCATGAGACAGGTGACACACAATATGATCTATGAGTCTGCAGTTACGGTTTTGTAGATGAATGAATTATTTTCATTCAGTCTATTTGGGTGCATGATTAAGGATAGTTTGTCGTAAAAATGTTGTGTTTTCTCATGTTATCAATTAAAATAAGTTAGTTAGCAGTTTGCTATTTGTTAATTACTAAAATTAATGAAAGCTCAAATAGTACTTGAGTTCAGATTTTATGACTCCATGGCAGAAAAATCCTGGTTTTCAGTTCTGAATTTCCAATAACATTAAATAAGATGAAAATTGTGCAATTTTATAAATAGTAATGACTGACTTCTAGTTTTTGAAGAGGAATATGTGAGAGAGATCAATAATAGTCCATTTTTATTGTTCATTTTGTATTTTTCAGGTAGTCACACATTAGGGAATACATAGTACTTCTTCACCTTTTGAAATAGGCTTTTAGGACTGAAAAATGCTACAAATACACTGAATAAAAATTCTGGAATTTAAATTTTCTGGTTTTGTTTCCAGTCTAGATGTTAGTCCAGGTGAAATGAGTTTGGTAGTGTCTTGTAAATCCCTGGAAGCATGTAGTACAAACCTGTAGCAGATAATTTAATTTGAATATGCTAGTAAAATTTCCTCCTCAAAAGAATTTAAGGACTAAACAGGAAATCACTATTTAGCCCTTGAAAATGAATCTATAAGTCAGCTTGCAATGTAGACAACATTACAAAATGTAGTTCCCATAGATCAGGTTTTGTTTTGTCTTCTATGGATTCACAGGAGAATTAACTTTAAGTAGGAAATCATTACAATGGTTCCTGAAGACTGTTTAAATGATAATTCTTCCAAAGGAGGCTTTATTTTTTAAAGTCAATATAATCTAATTTGTTAAAAATTAATGTTGGTATTATAACACACTTATAATAACTTGAATAACTTGAAATTAAACTTATTAAAGCTCATTTATCTTAAGTGCTCTAGTGGAAATTCAAATATATATAGTAATATATCACAGATGAGTTATGGTGTGCTTTCAGTAACACATACAAATGAAGGTTTATGTGAAGTAAAACAAAACTGGGATTAAACTAATAACATTGAAAATTAAGTCTGTTTGGTAAGTTGCTGAACTAATTTGTTTTCCTTCTGTCTGTCACGTCTGCACAGGTCTGTGGCAGCTTGGTGTGCCAATTCTGTTTCTTTCATATAACTGTTTGCTTTTTAATACTGTACCTTGTTTAAGAATGATGTGTGAGACCATAGAAAAACTGATTTTAAAAGTTTTGTCCAGGGATATCGTTAGGCTATTTAGGAGTAAATGTTCTAAGGACTGAATGGTTCAGCAGAGTGACATTGCATTTAAGTGTTGCATCTTGCAAAACTACTTTGAAGAAATCAGTAAGGAAATATTCATTGTTTATCAAAGCACAGCAATGCAGAGATAAATCATTACATTATTAGGCTGTAGGTCTAAACCAAGCCTCAGTAACTTTCCAACTTTTACTGCAAGTTCCATCATTAAATTGCAGAAACTATTGCCACAGAAAGTTAGAAATTATAAGAGATAATAAGGGGTTTGGAAAAGGAATAGAGCATTAATAGAAATAAAGCCCATCAGCAGATATTAAATGCAGCAACCGCAGTATGATCTCATGTACTCCTGTTGCCAAGTTCATGCAAGCTGTTATATTTCTTCCAGTCAAAGATCCCATACTGCCTTAAAATATAACCAGAATCTGGTCATTCTGTCCAGTTGTTGGAGAACACTTTCAGCTTCAAACAAACTGTTCACTGCTCCACACAAGTGTTTGGTTGCCTCGTTTTTCCTCAGAGAGTAGGTGTTGTCCAGTATAAAAAAGACAAAAGTTTTCTTACTGTAGTTTTCACTGAACCAGCTCAATTTCATCAGACAGTTGTGGCTGCAATTTTTTTTCACTGAGGACCAGGATTGGCTGTCCAACAGAACAGCTGTCTTCATACAGAGACTCTACTAATCGATAGCAACTTCTGTTAGATTATACCAAAAACTTACTGCCTGCCTCTAGGAAGCAGAATAGCTTTCAGAAAAACTCAGACTTTGCCAGTGTTGTGGCACAAGAATTTCTATGGGTAACATCTTCAGGGCAGCCACCTGGAAGGAATTGCATCCAGTCCTTTTCCATTTAATCACACAGAAGTCATTTTACATTCACAGGTGCTGTAGTAAGACTCTCCTTCATTTCTTTGCCCCTTCCCTGACCACCCTGACATACACACAAAGATCTTTGGTAACTATTCTGAGGTATTGGTGATGTGGTAAGGTACTGCTTGCAGTGGCTGAAAGTAAGAATAAAAAAATTGGATTATCAGTAAAAGACATCAAGACTAGGACTCACCGGTTAATCACGTTACAGAGAGTATGTTTATGTTTATGTTTATGGCTGTCTCCTATTCTCTTTTTTCTCAAAGTCCAATGTCTTTGTTTTTGGGTTGTGAGTAGAGATCTCTAAGTGTGGGAATTCACACTGAAAAGAGTTTTCGTGGGACTGACAGAAATGAGAATTGATTGTACTCTACAGAGACACAGCCCTGTTCTCAGAAATTACAGGTTTTGGAACATCTTTCCTTCTGACTAATCACAGTCTTCATATTGTTCTGTCTTTGTATTCCAAAATATTTTTATTTTGTGGCCATATGCACAAAATCACATCTCACTGGATTTATGCAGTTTATTTTGCACTACTTACTGTTAGGTAATGATTTGATTTTTTTAAGCCAATGAAAGCTTTCATAGGTTCCAGCTGTATTGCTCTGTCATAGCTCTTCAGCATTGATCATATCCTGCAAGTCTCCTAAATAGAGTTTCCATTGATCTATTTTGATTCCATTTACATATGCAGAGTTCTTGCATGACTGGACTCCATTTCTGTAAATGCAAATGATGGGAATGTATGTCAGTACAACATCTTTGAACTATAAAAACACTCAAACCTGGGATGAAGATTTAATGTGTCTATAATGGATTTCTAAGGTTCTATAGATCTTTAGGCCCAGTAATGAAGATCTGCAAAGCTGGATTTCTAAAATTTTGCTCATTGTAAAATATGGAGAAATGCTTTTGCTTTGCATTGTATTTCTGTTGCCTAATAAGGCAACCAAAGGAAGGTGCATGAAGAGACAGAAAGTATAAGAATGGAAAGTTGAATATCAGGAAAAGTTGTATACATGTGCTATCTTTTGTTTTCAGAAAATACGGGGTAAAATAATTTTCACAAAAGTAAAAAATATAAAAATGCAAAAAATTAAAAGACATCATTTTCCAGACTAGGTTTTTTGCTTTTTTTCACAATGGAAAGTGTGAGTTTAAATATATATATATATATATGTATTTACTCTATTTACTCATTCCTCCATGCAGTAAGGTCTTCAGTCCTTTAACATCCATGACATTTTAAAGACATATTTTTTTCTTAAGAGTACAGATATCAGCAGTAAGATTTCTAAAAGACCATGTCATTAATACCAATAACATTTCCCTATATTTCGTTTGGTTCAATTTTTCAAAATTCAGTGCTGGAACAGTGACAATGTAATTTGATTTGGTGAAATAGTACAGAATTTTCAGTGTTAGTTTATAGAAAAATGAAACAATGTATCCTCTTACCTCCAAGGAAGGAAGTTTGATTTGGACAACACTAGGAGACAATGCCCTGCTGCCGGAGCCTGCCCGTATTACAAGCCATTACAATAAAATACAGTGAAACAAGAACCTTAGCCGAAGGCCCACACTTGATAAACACTAACACAGCAAATACCAGCTCTAAGTAAGCAACGACATACAGAAACTGTGATATCAAAAAGAACAACTTTGAGAGCCAATAAATCAGCATTGTGCTTCGGTCAGATCTGTCGTTATCTCAACCCTCCGTGCCCCACGTTGGGCGCCAAAAAGAGCTGTCATGGTTTAAGCCAAGGCCGTAAATCAGAACCACGCAGTCTACTTCCCCCCCAACCTTTCTTCCCCCTCCTGGAGGGATGGGGAGGAGAATCGAAAGAATGTAGCTCCCACAGGTTGAGATAAGAACAGTTTAATAACTAAGGTATAACACAAATCACTACTGCTACCACCAATAATAATAATGATAAAGGAAATAACAAGGGAAGAGAATACAACCACTCACTGACCGGTACCTCGCCCCCACCCCGCAGTGTTCCAGCCCTTCTGGGCACTCTCAGTTCTACATCCTGGGCATGATGTGCTGTGGTATGGAATACCTCTTTGGTTAGTTTGGGTCAGGTGTCCTGTCTCTGCTTCCTCCCGGCTTCCCCTCCTCCCTGGCAGAGCATGAGTCTTTGTATATATTTATCAGTATTATTCCCAGGCCGAAAGACAAAAAAACACAGTGCTGCACCAGCTACTAAGAAGGATCAAAAAATGACTGCTACTGCTAAACCAGGACAAAGAGAGACCATCAGTAACACTAGTTTCCACAGAGCTACTACTCAGACTAACCCTACTACTAAAAGTTGAGTATGCAATTGAAATTGCAGTGTGTACTCAGCTACTCTCTATTAGTGTATATCTGAACCAAGACACAAATGACAGCTGCATCTACAGGAGGGAGAAAGATTTTTTTAATTATTTCTTTCTTCTTCTTTTTTCTTTTTTTTTTTTTTAATTAGAGAAGCAGCACTCTAAAATGCAAAAAAGCCTCATCTCTTTTAAGATTGCATATCTGTGAGCACTGTGCATAACACGTCTCAGTAGTGCTCAAAGGCTATTTTAATTCGCCAGAGTAATCAACAGTGGGGAAGTTTTTTAAATGCTCTGTAGGCACCTTGTAGTAACATTTTTTGTGGTTTTCAATAAATCCCTGTAGTTATGCAGCCTGTCGTTGTGAAGTATACTCCAGTGTATGCAGAAGTGTATCTGCAGACACTTACTGCCAGCATCAGCTGTAGCTGTGTGAAGTACCATTCTAACTTGTGCTAATATATATTAGAGAACTAAGAGAAAAGAGGCAGATAAGCACTTTATGTCTTTAGCATTGAAAACTACACAGATGGAGAACAGAAATCTGGGAGAGGAGTTGGGAAAAGTACTGTTGAATTATCATGGTGTTGTGGTTTAAGCCAGTCGGCAAGTCAGCCACGCAGTTTCTACTCCCCCCCCCCATTGCTCTCAGTGTAGTTTTTAACAGCCCATTGTACTGATTGGCTTAAACCACGACACATGGCTGCACTTATACCAGCACCCTAGAGTATGTAACTTTTGCTGTTTTATCCTGCAACTGGTCAGTTGTGAAGTTCTGTGCAGTGAAAGTATCCAGCAGAATTTACTTCTGACTGGCTTCCATGTGCTGAACACTGAGTAGAGACCAGTACAAGAATGGGTAATACTACTAACAGGCAGGTCTTTACTTTCTATGAACTTATTTCTAGGATGTTAAGGCTTTTTGATGGGAACAGAGCTATGATACACAAAAATGCTGTTTTAGGAAGCAAAAAACCACCATTACAACATAGATCATGCATAGACTTCAGTGTCTGGTTTTGGGCAAGAAAGACATTGATAATCTAGAACCAGCTCAGCAGAGGGCCTCAAGCCCTCAAGCTGGTCAGGGGTTGCAGCACTTGCCCTGTCAGCAGAGGCTAGGGAAATGGAACTTGTTCAGCCTAGAGAAGAGATGGCTTTGGGGTCACTTAACAGCAAGCCCCCAGTACCTATGGGGAGGTAAGCAAGAAGGTGGAGCCAGGCATGGTGGTCCAATGAGAATAACTTGAAACAAGAGAGGTTCAGACCACATAGAAGAATAATTTTCTCCATGAAAATGGTCAGATAGTGGTGCAGTTGCCAGACAATCTGTGGTCTCCATCCTCACAGGTGTTCAAGACCTGGCTGAACAAAGACTTCAACAACCTCAGTAACCCTGGTTTGGGCAGGAGATTGAACTAAAGACCTCCTGAGGGCCCTTCTAATCTGAACTATCCTGCAATTCTGTGACATCAAATACTGATTTTAAATGTGTTACATCACATTTACAGGAATGTTAGAAACTTAAACAAATGCCATGTATTCATCTCACTTAGGAGAGCATGTCTTTTATAGGCATTTTTCTTTAAAGAAACACATATGATTTCTGTTTCTTTAAGCTAATTTGCTGCCAAGACATCAGATGGTTAGAAAAGACATGCATACAAGTATAATCATCTCAACGGGAAACACAGTAGGTTGTCTATGAAGATGTTAAAAAAGTGAGCAGCAAGTAAATGAAATGCACTAACTTTTACAAAATCCAGTAGTTAATAAAATGCTTTCATATATTTTAATTTTCACATATAATTTCCTTTTTTGCTTTCTAAGCTATGGATACAAATATCATTGGTTGTCTGAAATTTGGCACTGAAGTCCATGCTTAGTCATTGAATACAGAGTGTGCTTAGTAATAATGGTCTTTATCCTGAGCAATATTAGGACTTCACCTTCTCAACATTTAGATGTTTGCTAATTAGTTTCTAGACAGAAATAGTTGAGCTCCATTTTAATGTTGGTGCTCTTCTAAACATATTACATTAAAAACTCAGTGCGACAAGAGCAAAGTGGGTAGGAGGAAGGAAATAGTATTAAACCCGTTTTATAGAAGAACAACTCAAGCTGAAAAAAGTTGTAGGCTTATGCTCCTATAAGAAGTTTGCAGAGCAGCCATTAATTGAACTTCCTGGGTTCCTCATCCCAGAAAATGAACAATAAATTCATGTATTTGTCTGCAGCAGATTTTTCTAGGTAATTCATGTACTTTCCTCCTGTATATTGAAAGGACAATTTTTATTGATGCTTGAGCCGTACTGGGATCAGGGATATTTTTATGGTTGAAAATTGAAGGAAAACATGCTGGAACAGAAGAGTTTACTCCGAATAATGTAAATAAATCTTACTGCTTCTTCCATTTTACAGCGGTGCAAAAGTCCTCTCTCTGTCTTACTTTAATACATTTAGGGTGCTGAACTCAGCCAGTGGCATGGTGAAAGAGTTGTATTCACCTGCCATTAGTGAATGGAAAACTGTTTCGCAAACTCGACTCAATATGGGGTTATTTTGTTATCTGCATCATTACCCTGGTTTCAAAGTCCCAAATGATGACTTTTTTTTTGGTATTTTTGTGTTTGGTTTTTTTTTTTTTTTTCCTGAATTCCTTTGCCTGCTTTGAATGAAGAATTAAACAGAATTATGTTGGTTTCAAATCAAGTAATGGTCAGGTAACTGCAAGTGGCTGACTTGGTGGTTTTTAAAAGATATTGTTTTTCTCTGCTCCTGTTCCTTTTCTATACTTACACACACTTTCCTCCTTCCTGCCATCCCCCAAAACTTGAGATACTGAGATACTGCTCCTTGATGTGATTTATTTAAGCTGACCATGTGCGTGATGCTACTCCAGTCTAACAGGGATTTATTTCTATCTCAACTCATGTATAGGGAAACAACAGCAGTTTCATCACTTTTGATGATAAACAAAAAATCATAGCTTGCCTCCAAAGCAGGTTCTTCCTAAATGCTCATCTTTCCAATGCTCTCACCTGGGCTCCCTTTTGGAACTGCTGAAGGCAGCTTAAGTGAACACCATGTACTTGGCATTTTAATGAGCTGGCAGGGACCACATGTCTGTGTCCAGCTGAAGCACAGTAACTTCTTAAAATGCACTGATGTTGTCATTTATGATCATCTGAACATGCTCTGAGAGGATCAGCTGGTATGAACCATCTTAGCTCTGTTAATGTTAAGGGAAATAAGCCAATATAGCCTAACTTAAAAACCGGGTAAAACATATTTTGGAATACGAGCTTATGTAAAGAATACAAAAAGTCACCTCTTGAAAGATTTATAATTAATTTTATACACTTCATATTCTTCCTCGGAGTGGAGTAATGAATACAGGATTCTATACAGAATGATGTTTGTTGGTTTTTTTTTTAATTTAGAAAAATAGTGTAAAGTTTCCTATTTTTTTGCTTTTCTTCATTAGATTTGCAGCCTGACAAAGATTTTTAGTGCCAGTGTATATTTTATAGCACTGTTTGCCAGCTGTGCACAGTATTTGCCCATGTTTTAATTTGAAAATTTTGAAATTATTCTGTTTGCTATTATGTAAAGCTTGCAAATATATGGTGGCAGAAATATTAATTGTAAATTGTTAAATTAAAAAGATTGCCTCCATAGTTTTTCACTGCAAACTGATCTTGAAATGTGGGCTTGAATAGTTCACAGGAGCAGAACTAATAAGGTTTTGAAATTGATCACTCTAGCAGTTATGAGATTCAAATGAGAATTGGAGGGAAATTACTATTATCTTTTTTCATTATTATAGAACTGACTATTGTTGACATTCTGGTTCTGTGGAGCAAATTGTGTGATGAAACTGTACTGTATTTCAGGTATAATGGGTAACAAGCCATTAAACAGGGTATCCAGCATAGGGGAGCCAAAAATATTTTCTGTTTTACTATAGTCTGTTGGCAGTGAATGCACAAATAATTTCTGCTTGCTGACCATTATGCCACCAGCTTTTTAATATGCAGCCAAAAATATGTTGTGATAAACTGTATGCCATGTATTTCTAGAATTTCAGGTATATCCCAGATAGCATTTCTAATGACCATGTTTCAATTTTGTATATATAGCAATAATAAATTAGTATTTAAACATTTATTATAGCATGAAAGGGAGCAAGTGATAAATGCTGAAAAAAACTGTGATAGGATTTGCTGTAATTGAAAACCAAAGCATAGTGCCCTACTAGTAGAAGTGGGAGTCTAGTAACTGATCGACCTCTAAAAGAGATAGAATAGAATAATGGATGAGGAAATCAATGAACGGATTAGAAATAGGTACATATCTAAAAAAAAAAGGTCACCTTTAATGGATTTCAGGGGACCGACTTGGTGATTGGCTAAATTAATCACAGTTCCACTGCTAGTGCAAATTTCTGTGCAAAAAAACCCCCACATTGCCTATGTGCAACATAGTGGAAATGGATGACATGTATAATTACAAGTAGAAGTATCATGTGTCTATTCAGGGGTATTATGGAGCATATCTTGTCGTATTTCCAGTATATTATATGTAGGTATGATCATATTTAAAAGAAGGATTTAGATTTCTAACAATAAAAGTCATTCTACTGTTTCTAACGCTCATGCGGTAGTTAAAACTGTAATTAAACAGGTTTTTGGGAATGGGGAATAGAGACTAAGTTCATAAACCAGACAGATACAGTTTGCAAATGAAGAAGAAAGCTAATTAAGCCAAGCATAGCAGCATAATATTAATTTTTAAAAACACTTCAAGCGTATTTGTAGTAAATCTTGCCACAGCTATTGCATATTTCCTAATGAGTTATTCTACAGTTTGGGTTCAGCATCTATGCTGCCAACACTCCATAGCCAGGTAAAAACCTGCAACCTGCATCCTTAGGCATTATGCTGATGTTTATTTCAGCACAATTAACTCTTTGAGCCTCATTTAGAGAGGAGAGGAGAAGAGGAGGAGAAAGCTACAGCAGTAGCCAGCAGGAAAGTGAGAGACTGGGATATCTCCAAGCAAAACTCCTTTTTCCATAATTTTCTCCAGTGACACAGATTTCCCCTGAACACTTGAACAGTTCCCCTAGTGGCTATAAAGTTACAGTAGGACCAGCTGTAGGCCATTTCTCTTAACATGTTAGTGCTGATGGTGATGACTGCAGCACACCGATCAGGTGCAGATGTTGCACTCATCTAACTGATTGTGAAGTCCTGTGCATGTGTGTTTCTGGATATTACTTCTAGGCTATTTATATAATAATTTTCTACTAAAAGTTACCTACTAAGCTTTATATATTCTTGACAATATAGGCATAAACCAAAAGCTATGAAGTGAGACATGAAAAAGGGGTGGGAGGAGAAAGGGTGACTTAAACATCAGTCATAATCTGTTTCCACAAGAAACCTAACATCAGAGACATCCCAAAGTCTTGTAATGCTATGACACAAAGACATGAGGACAAGAGCATTTGGGAGTACAAGGTAAAAGTATTGCCACAGCAGCCTTGGGGTATGCAGTGAAAGACTACAAAGTCAAAAGCAGACTTTGTGTTACAAGTGAAAGGTTACAGGGCTGTAAAAGGAAAGCCCTTAATGTTACAAACCTTAAAGCACAGGAGGACATCTGTACCTTTCATTTGTCTGTGAAAAATGTGAATTTTTATGATGGCAATGAAAAGGGAAAGCCAAACAATTTCATATGTAATTTGAGACTCATTATTTAATGTAAAGACTTAAAAAGCTGCATGGGCAGAACTAACATTTACAGTAGAAATACCTGTATCAACAGTTAATCAGCTGGTGTAGTGCAGTGTAGTGTAACTCATCCTATAACACCCCTTCTTTTATCTTATTTTTTATGGAACATTTTAGGGAATTATGCTTCTGTTCTACCCCCTCCTGCCCTCACCCATGTGCTTATGTATCCTCTATACATCTTTGTGTCAGGGCTAAAGTTAGTCTGCAAGAGCCTCTGCATAGGTAATTGTGCTATGTCCCTGTGTGTCCTTTGACATACATTTTGAGGAGTCTTTTAGAAATATTTGCAGTTCTGGATACACTATCTGTATTCCTTCATACGCAGGCATGTGAAGATAATTTTGAACATGCCAAAATATGCTGGACATCTACTCTTTGCCCCACAGTTGTCTTTTACTAGAGTTTAAGAAATTTCTGTCTCCTCTTTTAGCTGCTCAATTCTCTTCTGTTTTACTTAACTGTTAGATGCTGACTTGTTTCCAGGACAAGGGCAAGAGATTAGCATATGCTGCTGAAGGATGTTTTTGCCTTCTTCTGTTGGTGGCTACTACTTTAGGTGTTGAAATAAAGTATTTCCTTATATGAGCGCTTTCCATGTTGTATACTCAGTGCTGAAAGAAAATCATATAATTAATATTTGAAATTTTTGAATCCAAGTTCTTCTAGAATAAACCACTGATAGTTGAGTGATGAATTTAAAAGGATTTTCTGTACAAGCTTTAATTTCCAATGGAAAACTGTAAATTTTACAGCCTTTGTAGGTGGGATTCAGTTACTTAAACATACCTGTCTGGTGGTATTTTAGATATCCTAGTTATTCTGTCTGGCCTTATAAGCTACAGTTTCAGAAAGGCACAATTCTCCTGAGCATTGTGTTATAGCTGCCCTTGTCATGATGACGTCTCAGTAGACTGCCTAAAATAGTACCAGTCACTTATGTGTAGGCACACGAGTCACTCTTCATAACAAATTAGATGGTTCATGAGAAGCAATTAAAAATATCATGCTGAAATTTTGGCAAACATCCAACATTTTCTTTGAGAAATTTACTGTGCATATATTGTTCTTTGCATTTTCTTATGAGTATGTTAAGCTAGCTTAAGGATGGTGTACATCTTTGGAGTGTAATGCCTTTAACAGCAATGAGCGAAAAATAGTTGTATTTGAATCACTCCTTGTCTTCCAAGTATTCTTACTGGCTGATATTTGAAGAATGGTCAATAATAGAAGAGTATCCCTGATGTTAAGGTGTATGTGACCAGTTTCCAGTGTAATTGTTTTGTAGACATTATTTAACATACGATTGCTGGGATAGCCTCTTTATTCAAGAGAAGAAATCTGTAAAAAGGGCTCACTGTGACAGCCTACAGTAAGGACAGAAAGTGATAAGGTGCTATTTTTGCTAAATTTATAAGCCTTTCTAAATATTTATATAGTGCACATGGATTTTCAATTTGGATATAAAATACATACATATTTATACATACACATATATCTACTCATGCAGATGTATTTTTATAAATATGTATATGTGAAGTATACATGAATGAGAAAAAATCCTGCCAAATTTGTCAAGAATCAAGAGGTATAAGATAGGTCTGCTGGCAACAGAACAGAAAAATAGATTGAAAAGAATCATGATTCAGCTATTCAGACCTAGATTCTATGTTGTCACTTTACAGGCAACTGAAGCTTTCAGTCTAAATGTAAATTAAGTGCATAATATATGCTTAAAAACACTAACTTAAATTACAAGAAATTCAAAACATCCGTTACTCACTGGAGACAAATTCTGCTTAGAGTAAATATAACCAGATTGAAGGAGTAAACTTCATGTCTCTTAAAACAAGGAAAGATTGCTAAACCTGGTGTTCTCAAGTACCTGAAACTTTCCCTCTGACAGTCACAACGGCTGGCAATAAGTGCAAATTTGTAAACAAATTCAGTTGAACAACTTAAATTGTTTTACTTGCCTTGTTGTTGGGCTTTGTTTATTAAAGATATGCAACAGATGCTGTAGTGAACAGGACATCTCTGAAAACAGGATATGCATCCCTGTAGATCTGCAGAGAGAACGAAATGTTTCACTTATTCTAAAAATGAGATATCTTCCAGAAATTACCCCCTCAATTCAGATTAAATTGAACATAGCTGTTTTATTTTCATTTTTTTTACCTCAGTTTTAAAGTATTGCACAGATACAAGTGTGATTTCTACAATATTATTTCTAATGTCAGACATGTAAACATCATCAATTGTGATCACCCTGCAAGGTTCTGTGTAGGGAGATTTTTGGATAGGTGAGCAGTTGAAAGTTAAGCAGAATCATTGCTCATGTTTATTCCCTGTCAGGTTTTCAGATACTGTAATGAAGTTAGGTATAAAGATCTTTTTACTGAATGGAGTCTGTACTCCCCAGTGGAAGATGCAATACAGTGTAACTCTTGAATTCCAAAATAAAACCTGTGATTGAAATTGGAGCTTTGCAAAAGAAATCATGTTTGCAAAACTGGAGTTCCAGTTTCACACTGATATATCTCCACTCCATCTCAACCATGTTCTGATTATGTTCATGTTTCGATCTTTAGAATAAAATAAATCTCAATTTCTGACCAAATCACCATCAGTTACTTTTACTGTTGTTTTAGAAGTTTCTTTAAGTCTTGACTACACGAGTCACCAAACTGTACTCATATCAGCATAATATTAGAATCCTATTAGCATTACATAATTGGCTAAGCAGATCAGGGCCCTCAGTAAGTTTAAAACCAGCTGATTTCAGGAAACACAAAACACAATTAAAAGAACCCTCTGCATTATCATGAAACTGTCTGACTGTGCTGCAACCCAGACTTTCAGACTGTCAAAGAAGGCCAAAGTATATAGACATAAATGTAAGAAAATTATTGTTAAATTACAATATTTAATGTACATTAAAGCTGATGAGAATTCCTGAGAACTGGAAATTGGCTGATAGAAAATTAATAACCTTGTGGTTCTTAATTTTCTCCAAGCTTTTTAAATAGTAACAATCCCACTTATTTTGATTTTTCTTTTCTTAGTTTTTGTTTCATTTTGGTTTTATTTTTTTAATTTTAAAAGCTTCAGTGGATCTGATCACCTGGGCAGGATTTTTTATAACAAATACTCTTTCCCACAAAGTTCTGAAAGCAAATAAGCCTTCTAGTTTTGCAGAGGACAGTTTTTCTCATTTCTGCAAAGAAATTATTAACTCCTCGTTTTGTTTGTTTGTTCTGGAAAACAAAACACCAAATTAAACTCTTCTGAGCTCTTTATTGCCATTGTCATTGAAAAGAACCCGCAAAACTAAAATGTTTTTATGCACAGGGGATCATGAAAACCCAAGGAGTCACCATCTCTAAGGATATCTCTCTGTGCTGTTAATAAAAATATTAACCAGGAACTGACCTTAAAGCATTTACGACAATGGAAATATTTCCATTATGTTGAGTGAATTGTGGTTTAATTATGTATTACAGTAAGCACTGGAATTTCTGAATGACACATTGAATAGATACATGAATGACAGGTGTCACTGGCCAAGCTTTCATAGGTTATTTGTTAAAAGCATGTCAGTACAGGTTTGAAATATCTCACTTTTGGCTTTCAAAAATTAAGGCCTTGTTGTCTTAGAAATGATGACAAACATTATACTACATCCAGTCAGTAAAATCTAACTGAAAAAACTGTGCTGTTGTTGTCTCAGTCCTGTTGCAAACACATTTTCTTCTATTCTCCCAGGAACAGTAGTTATAATTTTGTTTTTGTGAAATGGAATAGTTCAACAATAATGACAGCATGAGGGACTGAAACTTGACACATTTCCACAACTCATGAAAAATAATAGGTGTAGATGTCATTTTTCTGCTCTTTGGAAGAGGCTCTGGGTATCTGTCACAGTATGGAGCATCTCCACAACTGTACGTGGATATGTTGGAGTGAGTCAGGCTGAGAGTTGGTCTTGTTCAGCCTGGAGAAGAGAAGGCTCAGGAGAGACTTTATAGCAGCCTTTCAGTCCCGAGAGGAAGCCTACAAGGAACCTGAAGAGGGACTTTTTTACAGGAGCATATACTCACAGGACAAGGGGGAGCGGCTTTAAACTGTGAAAGGTTAGATTTAGATTAAATATCTGGCAGAAATTCTTTACTCTGAGGGTAGTGAAACACTGGCACAGGTTGTCCAGAGAAGCTGTGGCTGTTGCCTTCCTGGAAGTATTCAGGGGCAGGTTGGATGGTTCTTGGAGAAACCTGGTCTAGTGGAAGGTGTCCCTGTGCATGGCAGGGGGCTTTGAACTAGATGATCTTTAAGGTCCCTTTCAACCAAAACTATTTTATGATTCTCTGATTCTATAAACCACTGTATTACATCTTTTGGGTAGTGCCTGTAGCAGAAGCAATATCAAATACAATTTTCTTTTGAGTCTTGAAAACATACTTTGATTTATATAGATATTATGAAACAGTAGTTTCAGGATTTTGATATATTGTGAGTATATGATTTTATAATATACAGTTAATATAGAGGTAAATAATTCATAGCTGGTCTTCTATCACTTTCTATTTTCTGTGGTCATTGCTTTAAAAAATTATTGGGTAGTAATATTGGAAACCCTGGTAGCAAATTGTCAAATACATCAGTGACTCTTACTTGATACCACATTCAAGTTGAGTAATATTTTACATGTCTTGTCTGTTTTATTGAAGTGGAACTGAACAAAAATAAATTACACTTGAGAATTCTAGTTTCTAGCTGGAGGAAAGCGTATGTTAAGTAGTTAACTTATGGTTATTATATTTATTTCACTTATTTAGAGCCATGTTTTTTTTTCTGAGATCTATACTGCATTGTACTGGGAGATAAAATGTGTGTTTAAGAAGCTAGTAGTAATATCTGTCTTAGATTGCTCTTCCACCAGCATCTACTGACTTCTAAAAGTAAATTAATGTCATTATTAATAACTAATATGCTATAGCCTATGACAATAAATATAAAAACTTATTTGACCAAATGTACTGGAGAATTTCTTAGTTCCACACATCTTTCAACACCCTGTATCCTGTTAAGAACTAGATAATCAGTCTTGTTTTTTATGACTAATATATTCCATATATTTGTTGGTATAATAAATATAAATCTGTCTTCCCAGATGTAAGTTCAGTAGGGAACTACCAACATGTATGTGATTTCATGCATTTTTTTGTCTAAATGAAATATCCAGATACAAGATTTTGCACGGAGAAGTAGATTAAGTAGATTAAGTAGATTTGATCCCCAAACTAGAAGACCTCTTGTCATTAGGCTGATGAATATATGGCATTAGCATCAGTATAAGCTATAACTTTTTTTCCTTGCAGTGCATACATGTTATCAGTAAGCCTCTCAGAATTGGAGATGCTAAATTCAGTATAATCCCAATGAGTTGGTATTCAAAACAAGGCAAAGTATAATAGTATCTGACAATACAAAAAGTAGGAATATGATTTTTTTTTTCTCAGTCCAGAGCATAGAATAAGGCAAATCTTTTTTCTAAGGAACCTCCATAAAAACAATATCCAGACAAAAATCCAGCTTCTCTCAAAACCAAGACTTGAAAATTCAGAGTACACCATGTCTTTCCTGTACTGATGCATCAATATAGGTAGTCTGACAGAGGTGATAAGCTAGTTTGTCATGGGCATTTGACTGCACAGAGGGACATTGTTCTTGTTATTTGTCATGAAAATTGCAAGGGGTAAGATAATTGGCTTGGAGTGGTTATAAAAGAAGAGATTGGAGTGGGGAAATTTTGCAATATAAAGTGAATAGCAAGCAGGAATATGATAGTTTTACAGAAACTAAATTTAATTACTTAACAGAAACGTAATTTTAAGACATAGTAGATAATTATTCTGTTCAATACAGAAATGGAGAAGCCTCAGTAAGAACAGCAGCTTGAGTTTTGAGTGCATCTACAAGGTGCAAACAGAGTGGCTAGATAAAGGAAGTCTGAAGGAACAGGAATATTTAGAAAACACAAGATTGATATAGGAGATATGATAACAATTTTCAATATGTAAAAGTCTGCTACATGAGTGGTATGATTAACTACTCCTCATAGCTTTAGAAAATATATGAAATTAGATGAAGGGTTTGGATTAAACTGTTGTCCTGGGTTCAGCTGTAACAATTCTCTCAGAGGATCCTTCTGTTGTGGGGTTGCTGAAGGTCAAAGTACAAGTGCCAGTCGCAACTACAACAGTGCACTGGTAGCAATATCACACCGAGACTCTCTGATTCCCATTCATAAGCTGATTGTAGACTGGGAAATCAAGGGCTGATCAGCAGGACCCTTTAATAGCCCCATGTGGCCAGTGCGAAAGTCTAACGGAGAGTGGAGACTAACAGTAGACTATTGTGGCCTGAATGAAGTCACACCACCCGTAAGTGCTGCCGTACCAGACATGCTAGAACTTCAGTATGAACTAGAGTCAAAGGCAGCCAAGTGGTGTGCCACAACTGATATTGCCAATGCATTTTTCTGAACTCCTTTGGCAGCAGAGTGCAGGGCACAGTTCACTTTTATTTGGAGGGGCATCCAGCACACTTGGAATTGACTGGCCCAGGGTTGGAAACAGCCCTACCATCTGCCATGGGCTGATCCAGACTACACTGGAACAAGGGCAAGCTCCAGAACACCTGCAATACATTGATGACATTATAGTGTGGGGTGATACAGTGGAAGAAGTTTTTGAGAAAGGGAGGAAAATAATCCAAATCCTGCTGAAAGCTGGTTTTGCCATAAAACTGTTAGGAGTTATGCGTTAAATATTAGGAATAATTTGATAACTAAAGGACTTCTATGTTTTATACGAGAAAGTTGTGGTATTTCTGGCACTGGAATATTGAAATAACAGGTTAAAAAATCTTTTGAAGAGATGATTAAATTTCATTAGGCTTTTGTTTGTTAAAGTGTGAATGCCCATAGCCCAGATATTTAATGTGGAGAGATTAGTTCCATCCTGTGTTGTTTTGGGTGAGAAAACAAAATGTGGATGTGTTTATTGTGACTTTATTTTCAAGATTACTTAACCTAGAAATTCTTCTCAAGGAAGAAACTTATGACTTCATTAAAATCATCAGAGCTCTGAAAATGTATATAGAGTTAGAAAATAAATGGTGTCTAATCTACATAACATGTATGTACCAAAATTCACTCCTTGTTTTTGCTTCTGCATAACTCATACTGTGCCTCCTTTCCAGCATCTGTATATTTAGTTTTCCTTCCCAAGAGAAGAAGGGAAGGAGATGTACCTCTGGGTCTTGTACAAACATGGGACTAGGATGGGTGATCTGGAATCCAGAAAGTGTTCCTGAGACCCACAGTTTGGCAATAAAAGCACAGCTGTGTAGAAGGGTATCAATGCTTGAACGTGCATACATGAAATGCATGGCAATTTTCTCCAGGCAAGAGAGAACAGAAAAACTTAAGCTATTTGAACATTTTCTTATCCTGCTTATCTCTTGCTTTCCCTCTGTTTCCCTAGAGATTTTACATGCTAGTTGTTTCTTCAGGCACTGCACATTTTCTTCCTTTATCCTGGATGCTTTTGGAAGAGGAGCCCAAGGAAAATTCCTTCTGGACAATAATCATTGTAATAAGTAACAGTGTTAATGGAAAGCACACATTGTGCACCAAACAGAAGGCCTCATTAAGCATGCAATTGCATTGCATCTCTGTCTAGTAGCATCCCTTCTTTTGTGCTGTTAGCAACTCCTAGCAGTTCTACACTCCCACCTCCATCTCTATACCATTTTTAAAAGAGACAATGATAAACCACCAGAAGATAGCTGCATTTCAAGAGTCTTATGTCATTAACGATTTAAACAAATAAAATATAAATATATCTATAAATTCTATTCATGTATATGATTTTTCTCTCAACTCCATTAGTTTTTATGCAAATACCGGGATTTTCATAGTCTAAGGTGATTCTGCTAGGTTCTCTCCTTTTCTCTCTTATTACTTTTTCTCATTCTTTCTCTAGTTGTAGATGCAACAGCTTTTGCCAACTTTATTTTTCTGTTTTCTCTTCCCTTTCATGACTTTTTATTCTTCATCTTCTTTTAATCTTCTGAATTTTTAATCCTGTTTATCTGGCTTTTTACCCTCACTCTGACTCATTATTCTTGTCTGTTTTAAAGAAACTTGTCCTTTACCCCATTTGTCTTTTTAACATTTTTTAACATTTTTGCTCTTTTTCCATCTATGAAGTAATTGAACATGTGCAGGGTTTTGTTCTGTTTGTTTGTTGTGGTGTGGGTTTTTTTGTTTCTTGGGTTTGTTTTTTTGTTTTTCTTTGTTTTTTGTTTTTTGTTTTTTTTTTTTTTTTTCAAATGATCAGTGTCTCCTGTTCCTGGCCTACTCTTCTGTCATAGGCATTCTTTCTCGAGTTTGGTTTGCCCATTCACCTGAAACTTTTCTCAACCAGTCTTCCTAGCCAAATTTCAAGACCATTATTCTGTCCCTTGATCTATCAAGTATAGTTTCTTTTATTCCTTGCATTTAAAGCTTGTTTCTAGTACAAAATCCAAAGGGGTTTTTTTTGTTTTGTTATTTTTACCCGTATCACTGAATCAGGTTTAAGTTGTGACCCAAACTTCTGCATAAATTATTTGCTTGAACCTATGTCCAGAATTCTGGGTATATATTGTGCTGTCACCATCATTAAGTTTACCTTAGATCAAGTCATTCATGTAACTGCAAGACAGAATTATCTTTACTCCAAATCTGCTTCCAGCTATCCAAAGTAAAATCTTGCTCTGTCTCACTGTCACCTTCTTGTGGATATGCAATCGGCAACTCCCATGTGACATCTATTCCAGGACATTTGCCCTACACCCAGGCTGGTCTTGCTGTTTCCTTCTTGGTATGTCACACTGTCTCTGCCTGTGTTTCAGCTCCCTTGGGTCAATGTGTCAAAATCCACTGCATGATTTTGTCAGCCCTCATATAAGGCTGCAATTATGCTTCCTAGGCTCTCATCATAAAGAGTATTTCATGACCGAAAATGTGTGTTTAGTTTTTGTGTCTTTTCAGAAGTAAAAGTCTAGTAAACCTCTGTAAATCCATTTCCTTAGCCACTTGTGCCAATCTTTATAATATTTGCAACTTTACAGAAAGTGATTTTGTATTGCTCTTTGTGGTGATCTTGCTTCTTGGTATGCCTGTATACTGATTTGCATGCAGTGCAACTTTTATACTTTGATTGTAAACTTCTTGGGGTGTAATGACAGAAAAGCTGTCATAGCAATTCCAGACCTGTTGGTAGAGGTTCTAGATGCTAGTATGACACATATAATAAATACCAATAACTAACGGCTTGATTACTATTACCTGCTTGACTGAAGATTACAATGTGAATCTGACCTATATAAATGATGCTTTCTTTATATAGGAAGCTTAAATGGTCCTTTAACACATAAGTGATAGAATTTAAATATATTGCACCTCGAAATAGTTAAAATAGTTTTTTGAAGTGAAATTCAAGATAGCACTGGTAGCATATTACCCTATAGTACTTTCTTTTTTTAATGCCTTTCTTCATTTTACACATTTTTCTCTTTTATTTTTCATCAAATCTATCTTTTGATAAAGTGATTTGCAGGAAATGAAGAATAAAGCACTACAAATGAAGTACTTTTAAACAAACTATAATTAATTACATGTGTAAATGCATTGACTAAGTTTGGGTTTGCAATTAGATAACTAATTATGTTGAAAATGGCATAGCATATTTAAATAGATGCTGGTGCCTCTGGCTCATCCAGTTCTCTCTAGGCTGTTATTTAAGTATGCAACTATTCTCTTGCTGTTAGGTATCACCTGTTATAGTTTAAAAGCATGGTTACATGCCTAATTAGACATATAATAGTGATGTTTACATATGCAAAATATAAAAACTTTGTATTGATTTAGGGTGTATTCTTCTACTTCACAGAAAAGCAGTCTATCAAATGCTGTATAGATCTGTTTATTATTGCATTTATTAAAAAATAAAGTTTTCCTTACTTTATACTACAGAATTCAAACTGTTTTCGTGCATAATGTCTAGCAGGAATCTAGTTAGCCCCCTTATAATTACTCTTTCAGCTACATATTTAAATCTAGCTCCAACCCCATGCAATCTTTCAAAGCAAGTGTTCATGGAAAGAAGTTTAACCTTCCATAATAGGAAGTTTGTAAGAAAGTGGGTAGAAAATTAACTCTCTGAAATAATGTAGGTCCAGCCTGCCTCATTGCAAAAGGTAGAATGAAATGAATCATGTCACCAAGCATATGTATATGAATCATATCACCAATTTCTTAGATCTTTTTCAGATGACTAGATACATTTTACATGTGATGGCAACAATACTTGTGTACAATTTAAATTTAATATAAAAAATTAATATAAATATAAATATAAATATAAATATAAATATAAAAAATTAATACAATTCTTGTATTAAATTTTTGGCTTATAAGACATGAGGACCATATTTCTGCTAAAGAATATCTGAGTTGTCAGTGCAATCAGAATTAAAGGTAGCTTCAGGATTTTCAAAGAAGAATTTTGTATATTAATGGCCAGATAAACTGATTTCTGAATAACAAATATCCCTCTTGATAACCACTGCTTTGATCAGTTTCCAGAGGAGAAGTCAAAGTGTACAATTTTAAGATACTGAATATTCACATATGTGAATTATTCCTATGAAGATTCTATCAATACAGTAGGTTTTATTTTGATTGTTTTATGAAAAGTATAAATTAAGTACTCATTTAAATTTTTTTTTTAATTACATTGAGGAGAGAAACTGAGGACAATATTTTGATTTTAAAGTTGGTTTGCAGATTATATCAGAATACCTTATATATAAAAAGTATAAAAATACTTAAAAAGCTAGCAAAAGCTTTATCAATTCGCAGGCAGTGCTGGAATACTAAGCACCAGATAGATATAGGTTCCTTTATGTATAACACAGACTTCTTTATGAAATCACTTGCTAAGTTAACAAGCTTTCTGAAAAGTCTTTTCTTTCAAGTTTATCAGTCTGGTGAAACATCAAAAGCTAGTGCAGATAATGTTGGGCAGAATATAAACACTTCAGTAAGTGTGAATAATTACATCATATGAGTACAATTAAGATGGAGTTAAAAATAACTAATATTGTTACATACTTTTGACGTTAAATGCAGCCTGAGAGTCTTAAAATTGAAATTGCTCTGCATACTTCCTCCCCAGCCCTCAGAAATGGTTCCAGAGCAGTTCTTTTGGCTGCTGGTGTACAGCAGAAAGCAAACAAAATTCATAAATCATACTGACAGAAAACATCAGTCCCAGTTACTACTTAATGAGTCTTTAATCCATTTTGACCAGTGGAGTTTTTTTGTTAGTTTTATTTTGTTTAATATAATTTCTTTTTCCTAAAATTACTATATAGAAGAGGAAATACAGTTAGAAAAACAGCATGTCTTCTGGAAGCAGAGGTTAGGACATTCTTTTTAAATACGAATATTTTTAAAAAATCTCTTTTGAGCCCAATCTATGCAAACACCCGTAGCATGGGGAACAAACAAGAGGAATTAGAGATGTGTGCACGACTACAGGAGTATGATATAGTAGGCATCACAGAAACATGGTGGGATGGCTCCTACGGCTGGAGTGTTGGAATGGAAGGTTACAGACTCTTTAGAAAAGACAGGCCTGGCAGGCGGGGAGGGGGAGTTGCTATTTATGTTAGGGATAGGCTGGAGAGTATGGAACTCTGTCTGGGGACGGGTGAGCAGTCGACAGTTTGTGGGTCAAGGTTAAAGGGAGAGCAGCGATGGGGGACATCACTGTGGGGATCTGTTACAGACCGCCTGATCAAGAGGAATCTGTGGATGAAGTGCTCTATAGGCAGATAGGAACAGCCTCACGCTCACAGGCCCTTGTTCTCATGGGAGACTTCAACCACCCTGATGTCTGTGTTGGAGTGAAGGTACAGCCCGGCAGAAGCAATCCAGGAGGTTCCTTGATTGTGTGTAAGACAACTTCCTTCTGCAAGTAATAGAGGAACTGACAAGGGGAGGTGCCACTCTTGACCTTGTGCTCACCAACAGGGAAGGGCTGGTTGAAAATGTGATGCTCCAGGGCAGCCTTGGTTGCAGCGATCATGAGATGGTCAAATTCGAGATCCTCAGGACGGTGAGAAGAGCGTGCAGCAAGCTCACTGCCCTGGACTTCAAGAGAGCAGACTTTGGCCTCTTCAGGAACCTGCTTAGTAAGGTTCCATGGGATACAGCCCTAGAGGGCAGGGAGGCCAAAGACTGTTGGTTGTTATTCAAGGATCACCTGTTACAAGCTCAGGAATGTTGCGTCCCAACTAGAAGGAAGTGCAGCAGGAGGGCCAGAAGACCTCCTTGGATGGATAAGGAGCTGCTGAGGAAAATTCAAAGGAAAAAACAGGCTTATAGAAGGTGGAAGCAGGGACAGGTAGCCTGGGAAGAATACAGGGATGTTGTCTGGGAGGCTAGGGACCAGGTTAGGAAAGCTAAGGCCCAGTTAAAATTGAACTTGGCTAGGGATGTTAAGGATAGCAGGAAGGGATTCTATAGGTACGTAGCGAGTAAAAGACAGACTAGGGACAACGTAGGCCCCCTCCGGAAGATATTGGGAGAACTGGCTACCCTGGATTTGGAGAAGGCTGAGGTTCTTAATGACTTCTTTGCCTCGGTCTTCACTGGCAAAGGCTCTGACCACACCACCCAAGTCTTGGAAGTCGGACACAGGGACTATAAGAATGTGTCCTGGGTTCAGCAGCAACAGTCAGTTTTTCTCCTTCTTAGTAGCTGGTGCAGCGCTGTGGTTTTGACTTTTGGCCTGGGAATAATACTGATAAAGCCGATGTTTTCAGTTGCTGGTCAGAATGGTTTCCCTGACCAAGGACTTTGTGAGTCTCATGCTCTGCCAGGGAGGAGGAGAAGCCAGGAGGAAGTAGAGACAGGACACCTGACCCAAACTAGCCAAAGAGGTATTCCATACCACAGCACATCATGCCCGAAGATATAACTGGGAGTTACCCAGAAGGGCTGGAATGCTGCTGGGTGGAGGGCGAGGTATCTGTATCGGTCTGTGAGTGGTGAGGTACCGGTTGGTGAGCGGTTGTATTCTCTTCTCTTGTTATTTCCTTTATCATTATTGGTGGTAGCAGTAGTGATTTGTGTTATACCTAAGTTATTAAACTGTTCTTATCTCAACCTGTGGGAGTTGCATTCTTTCGATTCTCCTCCCTGTCCCTCCAGGAGGGGGAAGAAAGGTTGGGGGGGGGAAGTAGACTGCGTGGTTCTGATTTACGGCCTGGGCTGAAACCATGACAGAATGAAGACCCCAGGCCCACTGTAGGAGAGGATCTGGTTCGAGACCATCTTAAAAACCTAAACGTACACAAGCCCATGGGACCTGACAACATCCATCCACAGGTCCTGAAGGAGCTGGTGAATGAAGTTGCTAAGCCTCTGGCCATCATATTTGAAAAATCATGGCAGTCAGGTGAATTTCCTGATGACTGGAAAAAGGGAAATATAACTCCCATTTTCAAGAAGGGGAAAATGGATGACCCGCGGAATTACAGACCAGTCAGTCTCACCTCTGTGCCTGGCAAACTCTTGGAGCAGATTCTCCTGGCAGGCATGCTAAGGCACATGAAAAACAAGGAGGTGGTTGGTGACAGCCAGCATGGCTTCAGTAAGGGGAAATCCTGCCTGACCAATTTGGTGGCCTTCTATGATGGGGCTATGAAACTGATGGACAGGGGCAGAGCAGTTGACGTCATCTACCTGGATTTGTGCAAAGCATTCAACAATGTTCCACACGACATCCTTGTCTCTAAATTGGAGAGACATCAATTTGATGGGTGGACCACTCGGTGGATAAAGAACTGCCTGGATGGCTGCACACAAAGAGCTGTGGTCAATGGCTCGATGTCCGGCTGGAGACCGGTAACGAGTGGTGTCCCTCAGGGATGGGTGTTGGGACCGGTCTTGTTCAACATCTTTGTCAGTGACATGGACAGTGGGATTGAGTGCGCCCTCAGCAAGTTTGCCGATGACACCAAGCTGTGTGGTTTGGTTGATACGCCGGAGGGAAGGAATGCCATCCAGAGGGACCTCGACACGCTTGTGAGGTGGGCTGATGCCAACCTGATGAAGTTTAACCATGCCAAGTGCAAGGTCCTACACCTGGGTCGCAGCAATCCCAGGCACAGCTACCAGTTGGGCAGAGAAGAGATTCAGAGCAGCCCTGCAGAGAGGGACTTGGGGGTGTTGGTCGATGAGAAAATGAACATGAGTCGGCTTCAGTGTGCGCTCGCAGCCCAGAAAGCCAACTGTATCCTGGGCTGCATCAAGAGGAGCGTGATCAGCAGGTTGAAGGAGGTGATCCTGCCCCTCTACTCTGCTCTCGTGAGACCTCACTTGGAGTATTGTGTGCAGTTCTGGTGTCCTCAACAGAAAAAGGACATGGAAATGGTGGAACAAGTGCAGAGGAGGGCCACGAGGATGATCAGGGGACTGGAGCACCTCCCATATGAAAACAGGCTGAGAAAGTTGGGTCTGCTCAGCCTGGAGAAAAGAGGGTTGCATGGAGACCTCATAGCAGCCTTTCAGGATCTGAAGGGGGGCCTGCAAGGATGCTGGAGAGGGACTCTTCCATCAGGGACTGTAGTGAGAGGACAAGGGGTAACGGGTTCAAACTTAAACAAGAGAAGTTTAGATTGGATATAAGGAAGAAATTCTTTACTGAGAGGGTGGTGAGGCACTGGAATGGGTTGCCCAGGGAAGTTGTGAATGCTCCATCCTTGGCAGTGTTCAAGGCCAGGTTGGATGAGGCCTTGGGTGACATGGTTTAGTGTGAGGTGTCCTTGCCCATGGCAGGGGGGTTGGAACTAGATGATCTTAAGGTCCTTTCCAAACCTAACTATTCTATGATTCTATGATTCAATCCATAGAATTGGATTATCACAGAATCACAATGATGGGTGAGGTTGGGAGGGACCTCTGGAAATCATTTAGGCCGGCTTCCCTGCCCAAGTAGGGTCAGCTACAGTAGGTTGCCTGTCCCCATAAGCAGAGAATTATTTGTGAAGCAGCCATGGTGTCCTGAGAGAATGTAAAATTAATGAAATCTCTACAAATTTTGAGGTGCAAGGGCTGGGCACAGTCCTTTGGGGTATGAAATAAGAAGTAGAAATCCCAGAGTGAGATGTGTTGAACGGGGGAAAGTTGGAGTCTTTGACTCCCTCTCTCCCCCACCCTCCACCCACCAAGGCTCAGGTATCTGGGTTTAAGAAATTACTGTTGGAAAAACGTTAATTTTATATCAAGTATTATATTTGTTGAATATTTATGATACTGTACTTGGCAGCAGCATAGAGAATACTAGTCATCATATTTCTGTGTCCTTTTCCAGCAAATTTCATAACATGGTTATGAATGAACTATGTAAACCAAAGATTATCAAGCTAGTTCTCCTCTCAGAATGAGTTCAGTGCTGCTTAGTGGTGCATTTTACTTTTTTTTTAATAGAGTATTGTATGCATATATATATATTCCAGAAAATAAGTATATTGTTTTCATAGGCTAAAACAAAGCAGAACAAAACTTGATTAAAATGCATTGGATTTAAAAAATGATTAACCAAGACTTATTTTTGACTACTGTTTTCTGTGGGAAATTTTGCTTAATAGTACTTTCAGAAGATAATTCTATTTAACTCTCAATTTACTTGAAGTCTTCCAATTACATTTTAGAGGGAAAGAAATTACTTTTGTTCCTTTAATTCCTCCTTTCCCCATCTTTTGGTAAAAATATATGCTGGAAAAATTCCTAATTTAGCCCTTCTTGATGTATTATTTTGGTATTTACCAATACTGCTGCTAGAGATTCACCCTTAACTATGTGTGATGAGTTTGCTAGAAATGGTAAAACATTTGTACAGGGAAAAATCACATAAACTTCAGTATGTTATAATGAATTTTCTGCTAAAAAACATAAATTGGTTTGGCTTCATAAGTGCATCTTTCATGGTTGACTACCTTCATATTCATTGTGTCAGCTGCAATTTAAAGGTTATTAAGTCTGACCTAGATTTCATTGGTGTACAGGTTTATCTACTCAGTTATCTTTTTGTGTGTGTATGTGCTTTATCTCTCACCATTTTTTTCTTTTAAGTTAGTGATTTGAAAACTCTAAGATCAACCCAACGATGAGAATTACTCTTTGTAAAAGTTTCTTTTATAAATTTTTTTCTTTGCACTACATCCTTTTTGAAAACAGTTATGTGAGCATAAACAGCATAAAAGTAGTGATTTAACATACACTGGCATCGTGCTTCATTTGTCTGCTACAACAGCAGTCACCAAAGGAAGTCAGTTCTTTATCCCTCATCCTACTCCATGCAGAAAAGACAAAGTGAGATTAAGAGTGAAATAAAAAGGGATTCAGTTAAAGCATGAACCTTCTGGTAACATTGGGAGACAGGAGGAAGTTGTTATAAGTTCATCTATTGCCACTCTGAAAAGAGAGCAATGCTTCTTCAGGAAGGACCTTACATTGCTTCCTGTTTCGAAGTTGTATTCTAAACTTCCATTCTAAAATGGAAGATTTTGCATTTAGCGTCTTGATGAACAAAACTGGTATTTCATTGTTTTTCTTAATAAAGAATTAAATTTGATTAATGCTGAAAAATGCTCTCTCATTTAATTTTTTTTCACTGTTGTCTGGATTTCTTTTCAACTGAAAAGCACTGACTGGATAGTCCTGAAGTCTGACATATGCTCTATTTAGCGACAAACCAGACTTTATGCGAGATAACAGGAGTTTATATATGAGCTCATTTTCTCTTTATTCAAGAGGTGACCTTCTGCTAATACTCATCCACTGAGGCTCAGTTCTATTCTCATATTTAATTGTCCATCACTCAGGCCTCCTTTCTCTTCCTATCTAATAGATTTTAAATGATAAAAAAGTGCCAGAACATTTTTCTTTATAAAACCTTCAGTTATGTTCATCACATTTTTTGAAAAAATTAAGTACCATATGTGTGTCTCAAGCCTTTACTTAATTAATTTAATTAATTTTGAAATGTTTTTTAGTTATGGGAGCACTTTTTATTGAAATACGTCTTTAATTTTTTTCATTTACTCTGCTGGAAATTGTATCATGAAAAAGAAATTAAGCTGGAAGAATGGTCTAATCAGTTTTCCTGCAAAGAGAGATTCTGTATTCTAACAAATGTTTGTCTGTCTTATTCTTCTAAACCTTCTGAAAGCTATCCTACAGCCTCCCTAGAAAGACTATTCCAGTGCTTTGCTATCTCTGTATCCAGTATATTTTTCATAGTGACTCATAATAGTAAATTATTTTAGTGAATATTAAGCATTATTTTATTTTGCTTCTGAAGTTATTGAAAAAAAGTTGATCATTGTTCCTTCTAAAGAACTTTACAGTTTTTATGTGCTGCTTCTTGCACTTAGTCTATTTTTTTCAGACTAAGACTATTTTTTTCAGACTAAGTCTATTTTTTTCAGACTATTTATTTCAGACTAAGACTGAGGGATTTCTATTTTTCCTGACAGGTCTTATTTATCATAGGATTACCGTACCACATCGGAAGGGGAATCTGAAGACAAAAAATATATTCTGAGACTTTGGTGGAATGTTTGTGAGATACCCTGTTCCTGTCATAACCAATGATTAGGGACTTAAAATTTCCTGCTCCAATTACCCTTCTTTTTGAGAGCTGCTTCTAAAAATCACAAGTCTACCTCCTACTTTTGATATGCAAAATTATAAAATAGGTTGCCAAGATAGATGCAATGGGTGATAATTCATCTGAATGTGTCTCCTTTGATAGTAATGGGTTTAGAATAGGTTTGTAACCTTTAAATTTAGCTAAGTGGAATCCCAGTTAATGGGTTTATGCAGTGTCTAACAATGGGACTCCAATCTTGATTGCTGCTTTTAACATCTTAGAGAACAAAAATCATAGTGGAATCTAATTATTGTGAGGGTGATGACCCTTCCTGTAAGATATTACCTAATAATAATCTTTGCAATGATAAAGGGTTTAGGGGGAGAATATTTACATAAACCTTTTAAAAAAATTCAAAATTTAAAAATGTATTATAAGGCTATAATCTTTATAAAGTACACAGCAATGGGAAAAGATTCAGTTAGTATTAAATCTGCAGGCTAGCTATCGATACTACTGCTAATATTATTAACATAATGAAGAAAATAACCCTGACGTATACTGAACAAATTAAAAAACAAATATGGATTTCAATGAAATAAAATGCATGTCAAGTACCATGGTGTAATGAAAAGTAAATGTGTTAAAGTGTATTTTGTATATGCCAAATATATACTATTCACCTTTCAGTCAGTTGTTACAAAATTTGAAGTGTTATAGTGTTTGAGAAAGAGGCAGGCAAGTGCTGCAAAAAATCGGAGATATTGGTGCAATGTGACAAGATGAGTTGGAGTGTAGTGGAATAAATTTTATCAATGGAGATGTACATCTGCAGTGCCTACACCACTTTTTTCCCCAGTTTTCTAAGACAAAATATAAATTCAGAGGAGGTAGTTGTGTTGAAAAACCTTGAATGGAGACAGATATCACAAGTGCATTTTTTTTTAAAGCGGACTAGTGTTATGCAGAATATAGTAGTCTGGATATCTGCAGGATTTCTAAGAGCTGTATATATATCCCTAAACAATGTTACATAATTAAATATTGACTTTCTAATTGTGAAAACTTTCTAATTCAGACACAAATTATGCACAAATATATTTCTACTGAAAGCCAGCCGTATCCTGGGCTGCATCAAGAGGAGCATGACCAGCAGGTTGAAGGAGGTGATCCTGCCCTCTACTCTGCTCTCGTGAGACCTCACTTGGACTTTTGTGTGCAGTTCTGTGTCCTCAACAGAAAAAGGACATGGAACTGTTGGAACAAGTCCAGAGGAGGGCCACGAGGATGATCAGGGGACTGGAGCACCTCCCATATGAAGACAGGCTGAGAAAGTTGGGGCTGTTCAGCCTGGAGAAGAGAAGGCTGCGTGGAGACCTCATAGCAACCTTCCAGTATCTGAAGGAGGGCTATAGGGATGCTGGGGAGGGGCTCTTCATCAGAGACTGTAGTGACAGGACAAGGGGTAAAGGGTTAAAACTTAAACAGGGGAAGTTTAGATTGGATCTAAGGAAGAAGTTCTTTGCTGTAAGGCTGGTGAGGCACTGGAATGGGTTGCCCAGGGAAGTTGTGAATGCTCCATCCTTGGCAGTGTTCAAGGCCAGGTTGGATGAGGCCTTGGGTGGCATGGTTTAGTGTGGGGTGTCCCTGCCCATGGCAGGGGAGTTGGAACTAGATGATCTTAAGGTCCTTTCCAACCCTAACTATTCTATGATTCTATTCTATGATTGTATGAAACACACATTTAAAGGGCTACGTAGAGAGTTCCTATCAGAGCTTACCAGACCTTCCTGAATCTTCCTGCATCTCCAATTGTATAACACTCACAGATAATTGGAAGGTGACTAAGCCCCATAAAAGCCTCAATTGAAGTACAGAAATTCCATGTCAGCCTGTAAATGGCAAAGTAATGCAGACAGGACCATAAATTTTGATGTAAAAATGTTTGCCATTAATGCTTTCTCTTTGGATAGTATTTCCTCTAGATATGCCCAGCTATCACATCAGATCTGAACTTATATTTAGAGCTTTAGTAAATGTCTGACTTAATTTTTAAAAAGAACAGACAAGGGGTCATTGACAGAAACCAGGCCAGTTGGTTCTTGAAACATAAAAATTATCATGATTATATTATATTTGGATTTATATTGTTAAGCTAAATGATGGGAAAATCACCAAAGAAATCAGATAAAGCATATGAATCAGAAATGGAACAGAAGACTTGCTTGGTTTTGTGATCTTTTGTTTTGTGGCTTTCTCTTGCTTTCTTGCTTTGTCTTGCTTGCTTACATTCATGCTTTTTCTGTTTCTGTCTCTCTCCTTTTCTGTTCAGCATAAGTGAGATCAGAATCAGATCTTCAGGGCATATACCTAAGCAATTCTATTTGATGCAGAGGTTTGGAATGAAATGATGGCCGCCACTGAAGCTGGCAGTAGAACTTCCATTGACTTAGAAAAATGGCAAAAGTTCCCCTAGGGAAGAGCAATCTACCTCTTGTGAGGAAGTAGTCCAAAGAAGACTGGTGGAAAATTTATTATAAAATATTGCATGAAAGTAGCACTATATCTGAGAATACGTGTAGATAAATCAAAAAGTTTAATCTTATAGTTCCCATAGCAACATTATCTGTGCCACATTGCACACTTCTCATAAGGTGTCAGTTCTTTAAAAGCATTTAATGCATAAAAATGTATTCACTATGCAATGTATGAGAAGGAGCTATGTGGTCTATTATAACTTTGAATTTCTTTATTGTGGTGTATTTAAATCCTGACGTATTTGTAAATATCTTTCTTCAGAGTAATTACTATCTTGGTTATTTTTATATCCCATATCCCATGACCGTTACTTCCCTGAAGATAAGACAATAATTGGAAGAATGTTTTAGATTTTATGCTTATTCAGGTATTGCTAACTGATAGGACTTTTGATAAGTGTGCATTTCATGGTAGTAACTTTTTTGATGAGAAAAAAATATCCAAAAGTATTTTCTGACCAATAGTAGGACAGATCTGTAAATCTGTAAAGTCAGGAGGAATATGAACCAGTGATTTAAAAATTAGAAGAATGTCTATTTTGAGCCATATAGCTTTGGAAGAAAGTTATATTATTGTGCAAGATTTAAGCCCTTTGCTGTAAAGATATTGTCTTCATATTTGTACATTGCTGAGCATTTGCTAACAATACTGAAAATAAATATAATATCTAGATGAACAACTGAGCTTCTATTCTAGGCATTTCTTCAGTTTATCATATCTTTTTTCTGTCATTTCTCTCTTTTAACCTTTTGATTAATATTATGCATCAAAGAGGCATAAAAATGTAGAGCTGATACGAGGTGATGAAATATGAAAATCGGACTCCTTTTGAGGTTTTCTTACCAAAATGTATTAGCTATTAATAAACAGACTAGTCAAATATTTGTCTGGTTTTCTTTAGTGAAGCATTATCTGTACAGAAAACACACAAGGACTAATGAAATTCTTCTTAGGTCTGCTACTCCTGCTTCTACCAGGTTAGTAGGTCCAACCAAGTCCTGAAGAACTCTCTTTGTGGAATTCCAAAAATGTACAGGAAACACTGTCATTTGCTAGACATTTGATAAGAGAGGAAAATATCTCACTGAGTTCAGTATTCTTCAACTACAAATTTGTTCATAAAGAGATAGCTGTAATAGCACCATGGTTCATAGGAATGTACCTATTGGGACTCCTACCTGTAGCAGCAGTATACAGCAGAGCACCATTTGCTTCTTTGCTTACTGGCTGGTAAGGAATGGAGGTAAATAGTTCCCAAACTCTTCCTAGTTGTTATGGAGCAAATTAATTTCCTGTTCTTTTAATTCCATTTTTTTTTTTGGTAAAGCTATAGTCACAATGAATATTTGTCATTCCATATGTTTTATTTTCTGAACAGGGATTGAGACTTTTATCTGATCCATCTTCCTACAACAGTCAGACCCACAGAATGACTATTGAGTTTCATAACCATTACAAATGCTTCAAATTGAAATATGAGAAAGATTTGTTATATTAAGAAAACTTGATGTAATGGAAATCTATGGAAAACTAGGAGTTGTAATTGTACTGTGTGCATTGTGTAAGTATCAACTGAATACAAATGTTCTGTACCTCAGAACACTAGGTATTTGTCCATTCCTGGGACTGACCAGTCTATAAAATATAATTAGTCTTACAATTAATCTACAGTTAGAAAGTTCACTCTGAGCTATTTGATGTCTTTGCTGCTGTCTGTCTTCTTTATGTTTTGTAATTTTTTTTCATGTGATGTCATAGTGGCAACAAATGCTAATGCTAACATTATGGGCCCAGGAAATGTTCCGTTACTGGTAGCTTGTGCTGTGAATTACCCATTCCAGACTTTTAATAGGTTTAATTATTTTTTTCACTTTTTTAAAATGCTGTCATCCATTCTTTGCACCATAAATCTATTTATTGTGAGTATATCATGCACATGTCTGTATTGTTTCCTATCAGTCTCTGAACACAAAAACATCAAACAAATCTGGAGTTGTAAATTGCTGCCGCCGCTCAAAATATTTCATTTTCCTAGTATCTTCAGCCTGAAAAATTCAATGCTCTTGCCAGTTTAATGGTTTATCACCTGCCTTTTAGCTGTTGGTGCCTCTACTAATGTCTTCTCAGAGCCACTATATTTATTACCTGCAAGGTTGTTATTTTACCGAAGCAGGTATGCACAGCAGCAGAAAGCTGTGTTGACAGAAGAATTTGAAGGTAAAGAATATGCTTTAATGTGCTTTCACAAAGCAAACCTTTGCAACCTAATGTATGGAATGGATGCATCTTTGAGGTGTAGAGGAATCTTTTGCTGGTGGTTGTGAGTAAATGGCATTCTATGAAGAGAGAAGAAGATTATGGCTCCACAGAAGGGCTATATCAGTGTGAAACTGCTCAAGGTCTTGTGTTGTGTTCAATCTGAATGGACACTGAGAATTTATTGGACTGACTCCACTCCACCCTTATTTGGTGCATGCTGCCTCTAAAAGTATATCCTAGGATTGTTGAGAACTTATAAGCCATTTGTGGAACAAGTCTAATATTTATTAGACTTACCCTTAAGGAAGTATAAAGGAAGGGAAGAACCTTATATATGAGTACTATAAAGACCTGAAGGAAAATAAAAAAAAAAAGGGGGGGGAGGGGGTGGGGAAGGGAGGGAGGGAAAGAACTAAAGCATTCCTGAAAAGCAAGTATAGTCTGAAATAAAAATGGCTGGTTCAACTGCTGTGAATTTAATTTTTTATTTCCAGATTTCCCAATATGTGGGTTTAAGCTGTTGTTGATATAACTGGGAATCCCTTTGCCCCAGCAGTGCAAAAGGCTGGGGCAAAAATCCTGCTTCCTTCTTTCTCCTCAATATCTCGACAGTTAGATAATTTTGATGTTGCTAACACTGCTTTTCCTTGGTACAGCAAGTGCTGCAGTATTCCCACAGTGATATAACAGGTAGCTTTCCAGATATGAGGATTCTTTTGGACATTGAAGCTGTATTCCTGATTATTGCTTTCTACTGACTTTCCATGGTGCAACACTTTTTGAGACTCATTGGGTGAGAAGCTAAAGAATGAACTGGGTGTACACTGCAGGAGAAAAGCACATAATGTGCTTTTATGTCTTCAGAATTTTACCAGTAGGAGATAGCAAAGTATGATTGTCCCTTTCCTAAAATAGATATTAACTAATTCATTGAATAGGAGGAAGAGCTGGCAATTACCTGGCAATGACTCTTTTTCACTTTCCAATGCAATGCTTCCCATTTTGCTCTCTCTCAAAGGCCAGTGTAACACAATATAGCTCTAAAGCTGTCCTCTAAAGAAATTAACATGCATTTTCTGCTTCAAAGTAAATGTTTAAAAGGGTTTTTGAGTTGTCATACGTCTGTCAGATTGTTTCTCTTTCTCTTGTAAAGATTCTCTGCTACAGGGAGAATGACTTGCTGGGGATTATACAGTACCACTTCCTTGCATAGTTAGAAATGAGGAATTAATTACAGTCTTAATTCTCAGGGGAAATGACAGATTATGACCAATGGGTATTTGTGGTGGAGCAACTCATCTGAAAGAAAAGCAGTGAAGGCTGTCTCCTTTGACTCCCTTTGCACTGTTAGGAAGTAGAGGTATATGCTTTTTAAATGGCAGCTGGGGTAGGAATCTCCTCATATCAGCCCTACCCTCCAGCAACATATGCAGACCCTCGACTGCTCCTCTGGTGTATGCCAGTACTCCGTCCTGCACGCAGATACATTCTGATTCTGTTTGGTCAATGAAGAAGAAAGCAAGAGCCAACATCCAAGATAAAAGCTCTTGCTGCTGGTACTTGTGGCTGGCTTGGTGTGTGTGGCAGCAAACCCACATTATAATTCTCCTACCTTCTGTCTGTTGTGATGTACCTTCATTCCTGTGGGAGAAAGCCCTGCAAATCCAATTCATCTGTGGCCTTGAAGAAAGTAGCCTGTGGAAATACGTAATATTAGTGTTTCTGTTTTCCTCTTCATGGTCCATGGCCCGTGGTTCTGACAAAAGTGATTTTTTCCAGTGTTGAAGAACAAACATGAACAGATGGAATTGGGTATTGTACAGCTAAGTTATTAGAACAGTGTATACAAATTATTTTCTTTTAATGTATTATAGCAACAGCTACTGATGGAAAGCTCAAGAGAAAAAAATACAGTTAAAAACTATCTATCTTTATAAATCAAGGCATAGGAGTGGTCAAATAAGGAAGACATGGTCTTGTCTGGCATTTAGGAAATCTGAGTTTTGTTAAACAGCCTTGCACAAAACATTCTTCATTTCAGATCAGTCTACTAAATGTGGATAATAGTGCTCATTATTCCCTACCTTTTATGGGTTTGTCTATAGGGATAGTAAAACCTTCTCCACAGAAGTTGTACTAGAGTTAATTCTATTGTTTCCAGAACAAAATGACAAGCATATGGGGACCCTCGTTTTGGTTAGGATCTCTTTACTTTGTAAAGTAGACAAGTGCTATCATTCTCGCTTTATGCAGAACAAAATGAATGAGTACCACAAACTTCCAAGTGATCTTCCCTTTTCACACCAAGGCCCTTTCAAACGCTTTCCAAGAAAAGTGCCAAGGGAAATACAGACCATAGTATAATAGGCAGCTGCAACTTGCTGAACTCGCTGATTTAACAGTGCTAGTTTTAGCCATTTCCCTTTACATCTAATTTGTTTATTCTTGCCTATCATCTTTACCTAGTAGGTGTTTGTGGCTGATGGACATTTTCTGTGAATGCAAGAACTGGATCAGGTCAGGTCATCTGAGTCCTTTCTGAATTGTCACTTTTTTTTACTTGGGTCTGGTTGACTGGCATAGTGCTAGGTCAAAATAAGGGGTTCAAAGTCTCTCTCTCTGAGTGATCCTAGAAACCTGTAAGGGGCCAAGATTTTTTCTTGCCCCAGACAATTCTTTTTTATTCAAGAAAAGGTCCCTTTGAAGTGCAGACTATTTGTACTGAGTGGGTCTCCATTTTTCCCCTGTGAAGTCACTTGGGTACTCAGATTTTTTATTTTTTTTTTTAATCTGAAAATGCAGAGTTTATTCATGATTTCCTATTTAAAAATATATTTGGTGAAATTTTAATTATGGGTGTTATTCATGGCTAACATTTTCTATGGGTGGTAAAAGACATCTCTTTCATCCTTATGCAGAGGAAAGGAAATTGAATTAGTAGACTTTCTGTGGGGACATGAAAAACATAAAAACATTTTCTAGTGGGTTGAATCACCAACCAATGGAATCTCATATTACTAGTCTAAAATTTAAATTTATATTTTCAAAACAGATTTATTCTACAAGTCATTAGGCTGGAAGTCTTATTCTTGATCCTTTTGCTTTTCATTATGCCTATAAAATTTCAATTTTAAAATGCATATTGACAGAAAGTAATGTCAGTGTTCAAAGTAATGTTCAAGCAGTGACACATTCCATATTGATAATTTTTTATTATTTAATCTTCTTTAGATTCAGCTTTTGGTGATGACTGACTGTTTACACTTTGCTAAAGCAGGCAGAGCCTTATATCATAAGTAGAAACAGTCTTGATTTGGACTACTTCTTGGATTTTTTTTCTTCTTCTTTTCTGTGGTTTGTAAATAAGAATTTGGAGTTTTGTGTCTGTCTCAGGCTATTATGATTAGAAGTCTTTTCTGTGGCTTCCTGTCACTGTACTCTCACTTCTTTAGAAACATCTGATAGTGCTGATAGCACTTTTCTTTCCAAAAATACCAGTATGCTGGGATTCTCTGTTGTTACACAAAAATACATCTGTTTTTTCCCTACTCTCATATTGCAAGACTATGTAAAGCAAAATCATAAATAGCACTTTGTGACTCAAAAAAGAAATACAAAAATTCCCTTACTTGCCAAATATTTCTTAGCGATAGAAGATGCAGTAAAGTGTTCATCATACTTGTGTTCCTACTAACATACAAGGGACTAACAAGGAAGCTGCTTGTTATGTCTGTCTTGCTTGTCTGAATGATCGCAGGATTCTTGTTATTCTTGCTTTTCTGAATGATCAGACACAGGATTAGGTTCTTTGTTGGTATTTAAAATGGTCAAAGAATAATTCTGAAAGATTTTTGAATTAAATTAATATTTAAATTAAATTAGTATTTTCTTGGCTTAGTAACATTAAATGGAGTAACGTACTTGAGGAGAATGAGAAGGGGATAAATATACCAGTTTAGTGAGACACCAGTTGACTCAGTGTGGTGAGGTTACCAAGTGCTATGGAAGTATTAGTGAGGACAATGACCTTTTGTTTTGTATGTGATTCAGATTATTTCTTTAAGGATCTTTGGTTTGAAATTTTTACTGTTTTGCAGGGTTTTCTTGGTAACAAGGCACTATGAAGTTCCAGTGTTGTGAGAAAAAAATAAAAAGAAGCTATTATTAACATCTATTTGTAAGAGCAAATATCAGCTTTTTAAATGTTTTTAGGCTCCATGAAACACTTTACTATTCTCCAATACCGGACCGTGTGTAATTGAGCTCTTTCAGAAAAAATGTTGAAAGATGGGCGCATGTGGCAAATAGTAGGCTGCTCTGAAAAGTATTAGACTATTCCTAATTTAGACATTTTTGATTATTAAGCTTGCACTGTTGCTCTGAGTTGTAATACCAAAGCTGAAAAACTATCAAAATATTCAACAAATGTAGGTCTGCCTTAACAGGCTAGGAATATAAACCCCCTAAAGGATACTGTCAATTCTTTCTTCTTCAGACATGACTTTAAATTCAGACATAGAGAGAGGTTAAAGACGAAAACAAAAACAGTGTTGATGGAGCAGTTGCCTGACATTGGCAACTGAAAACAAGAAATCTTCAATTTGTAGAGGTTGAGGGGAGAAATACCTAAAGCTTACAAAATTGTGAAAGCAGTGCATGAGCTGAATTGTTCACTAAATCCCACAGTACAGAAGCTTGGGCACTTGATGAGACTGGTGGAAGATTGATCTATAATAGACAAAATAAAGTACTTCTTTACACAGCAAGCAGATAGTGAACTTCTGGAATTTGTTACCCCAGGACACTGTGGAGACAGACAGTATTAGCAGGCTTAAAAATGGGTTAGACAAATTCATGGGTAACAGATCAATAAATGGATACTAAAAGAAGTAGACAATGATGTACGATCAAACAACTCTGGTAGAGTAAATCTTGATACTCACGGACAGTAGCCAGGCTTTCCTGGGCACTGTCTGCTTTTGCCGTTGTGGAGAGACAGAACGTAGGGTTACATGAACTGCTGCTCAGACCCAGAAATAACGCATTTCTTATACTCTTCATAAAAGTTTAATGATGAGTATACTTTTTTTGGACATAATGTAATGTTATATTAAACACCAAAAAATATTACTATCTAGATTTAGATATGTGTCTAACATCAATAAGTTTGTGTGATGCTTACTTTAAATTGTAATTGTATTAAATTCAAATTTCAGTAAGAAAATTTCTTTGTAGAAATCTTCCAGAAAACGTCTCCTTTTAAGATTAAAAATACTTGAATTCTCCTTTTATTTTTTTCCCTTAAAGTAATCATACAGTTGCAGTAAGTGACAGAAATCACCAGTCACTCTGGCTGATTACTCACTCGCTGAGTGCTTTACAGAATTGTAGTGCAAGACAAAAAATTTCTTCAGTGGAAGGAAATAGTACAAAAATTATCCAACACATGGATTGCTCAAGGTGGCTATGCTGACCCTCTGAATAAACATCTATATGTTCAGATGTTCATGCACACACATGTATTTAACTTATCATATCTTGAAGTAAGAAACTGAGAGGCTTTTTCTGATTTTTCTGTTTCGGGTAAGATTAAAAATAGGAGGAAGAACCTGTATCTTGCATAAATGTTTAGACAGTTGGCTAGAAATTAAACCCAGCTGTTGTGTGCTATGATCTCTACATTATTTGCTTGTACTAACTGTCAGGCATGAAGGCACCAACATAATTTATTTAATGAGTTTAATTAGAATAGGGAAGAAATCATGGAATTAGGCACCTGTGACTTTAGTGATAAAAAAGTGCTTACAGATACCTCCTTTTAAAACTTGAAAACTAAAGTTACTGGCATTATTCAGTTTTTTATTCAGTGATTTATATCTACTGGAAATTATTCCTGTGGTCTTTTTTGAGCAGTGTATTTCAGACACAAATAAATTGACAGACTTTTCATTTCAGGCAAAACTTCTCCTCTATCCACCTTGCCTTGCTTGAACTTTTTAACAAAATGTCTTGAATAGACACACTTTGAATTCAACTTGGATAATTCCTGAATATCTGAGTCCTTCAATGTTTCAGTTTGTGGAAGCACATAGGTTTTTATTCTAAACCGAAATTACCTGTGTTGTGACATTGTAGTCAGGTTTGGGGAAAATAGGGAAAGAAAATCTAATGCCTCACTGCTCCCCAGTGCGGGGAGGGAAACAAGGGGTGGGAAACCTCAATGGAAGAAGAGTCTTGCAAAGCTTTAATTTGAAAGAGTATCACCAGTTCAAAAGTAGGTGTCTTCTACAGTCTGATCTACATGTGTATGCTCATATCTTCTAACAGAATCCATATGACACCTGTTGTTTTCCTACATATTTGAGAGAAAAAAAAAAAAGTTTGCTTTTTAAAACTCTTAAACATAACTTGTATCATAAAAATGCACACTTATTTAAAAATAAAGAGTTAATAATCTTATGGCTTACTTGCAACCTTCTCATTTGTCTTTTTTTGATAGTAGTATCCTTTTTTAAAAAAAAAGCTTTTAAAGGAAAAGCAATAAAAGGTGTCTTTTCCCATTTTTGCCTAACGAGCATTAGTAGAAGGAAACATATAAAGCTTACATTGTACAGGGAATAACAACTCTCTCCTTTCCATAAATAAATAAATCTTGAAAGCATTTATTAAGTTAAGATTGCACATTTTGTATATGCTGCCTAAAGCAGATTATGAAATTCTAATACTTTTAGTTAGTGCTAAGCAATGAGGAAGATATAACAATTAGCTTGTGTGTGAGAGGTGTGTGGGAGGAGAGTTATTTCTTGCAGTTGGAGCTAGGCAGAGATATTGACAGACTCTTTCAGCAGTCACAGGTCTACAAGAATCTGATTTTAACTGAGACAGTTATTCACAATGCTGATCTTCGTACAAGGTTCCAAGAAAACAGATGGGGTATTGTTCTTTGTGATGTGTTAAAACTTCTCTTAGCAGTTTCACATGCCATTCTGACATGAGAAACTGTGGAATTTCTTTTCACTGTTTATTAAAGAAGCTCTACAATGTCATTGATCTTACTTTTTCTAAGTGCTGTACAAGTTATTCTAGAGTTTTTGCAGAGTAGGTAACTTAAAAAAATATTTTAAAAGGCCCTTTTACATCAGCGAGCACATAAGTTGCTTGGAAGCCCAGTGCTTCAGTAATACTTTCATTTTTATAGCACAATGCCCTGTTTCAGGCTTTATGGACTCAATAAAATCAAGACCATCTGAATCTCAGCTAAATGCAGACTTGTTTCCTTCTGTCCTACTTCTGTCTCAGACAAAGGTCTGGTACTCCAACATTTTTCCTTTATACTTTCCTTCTTGGTGAAAAGAACTGCTAAGAGGCAGGAGTTGGGTGACAAGAAAAAGTGAGTTCAGTCAGGAGAGCTTTATAGAGAGCTTTATTTAATAGTTGCAGATTCTGCAGGCTGGAGATTAACTGCTGAGTTAACTTTTAAGTTCCACAATTTTTAATCCAGAAAAAAGTTTGACCATCGTAGTCTGGCATAGGCATTACTGAGAGGAAAAATCATAGAATCATAGAATAGTTAGGGTTGGAAAGGACCTTAAGATCATCTAGTTCCAACCCCCCTGCCATGGGCAGGGACACCCCACACTAAACCATGTCACCCAAGGCCTCATCCAACCTGGCCTTGAACACCGCCAAGGATGGAGCATTCACAACTTCCCTGGAAAGAGGGAAAAAGGAAGGTATTGCTGCAGTGTGTCATTAAGCCAAAACCATTAAGTATGTATCAGGTTAAATCTTGGTCTTGTTTATAGTACTGTAAAAACAATTGTTTTCTATTTCTTCAACCTAAAAGCAAAATTTTTTTCCAGTGATTTCCCAGTTTATTTCATATTAGTAAAAAGAAGATGGGGGTGCAAGAATTAATCTTTTTTGATAGCAGTACCTTTTGGCCTCTATTTATCCTCCCATTCATAAATGTATAAAATTTCCAATTTGACAATGATGTCAGGGTTTGGTAATTTTACTTAGATGACCTAGAGTAAGTGGTAAGTTTTACCTTGGTAAAATTCTGAAGCTAATGATAATGAATCTAACAAATTATTTCCATCCAATATATGATATGATATTGATAATAGCTGTTAAGTGTATTAGCAAAACCATGTCATGTTAATTATAAAATATAATTTAGTAGAAAAATATGAGAATGTAATGAAATGTTACAGTCATTTGGTTAATGGAACTTTTATCAAAAGAAGTAAACTGAAAAATTTTCATAATTTTAACTTGAAAGGGCACAGCTTTGGCAGTTGGAATCAGATAGATTCACAAGCAAGACTGTAGCAGAAAAAAATGAGATACTGTGTTTTCTTTTTGCTGAGTCAATACTCTGGTTAGCCATTTAAATGAAGTGAATGCAAAAGATGAAATATTATTCCTTTTTTTTTTTTTTTTTTTTAAGAAAAAAATAGTGATTTGTTTTTGGTTTAATTTATCCTGAAAATAATTATGGTTCTTCTGATTAAGAGAATGTGCTGAGCAAAAGAAAGAGGTTGTTTTGGTATCTCAAATGCGAGTGACATATTTGTGTAAAAGTGCGTAGGAATATTTATATTTACATACATATAGTATATGCAGTTATCTGTAGATAGTATCCAAGATAGAACAAATTGCAAAATACATATAGATATAAAATATAAATTTTTCTAATACTAATTTTAAATAATAATAATCTCAATACATTTAGATGCAGTAATGCAAGTTGTATATGGACCTTGAAAGGAGTATGTTCCTTGAACAAGTATTCCACAGTATCATATCAACAGTATTTTAAACCATCTGAAAAAAAAAAAAAAGGAAAAGATCAGATTCTGAACTTATCTGTGTGATTTCAAATGCAGACTAGCAGAAATCATCCATAGTTTCATTAAAATTCATCAAAATTATGTTTTTCTGAAAGGGTTGAGGAAAGCTGCCATGGTAAGGATCATAAAATGAGAATGCTTTGTTAGAACAGTGCAACACACACAGGGAAAAGGAAGTGGCACATGTTATGAAGGGAGTAAGTGTAGAAGACCCAAGAACAAAACCACTCACAGATGTTACAAGAATAAGGGATTAAGTAATCTGTTGGAGGGAAGCTACTGTTAGTTGATCGTTCTTAGCAGTGGGAGCAGAATGAGTTCTGCTTTGTAGGGACAAGCAATATTAAATACTTTAGGTACCCACATGCCTCCTAACTATATAAGCATAACTCTCAGGAACAGAGGGAAATTCCTGTGCTAAGTGTTATATGCATGGTGATATGCAGTGGTCTTTTACACAGTTTCTGAAGGAATGTAGGATGAGCTGAAAAATACAGAAACGCCGTATAAGGCTGGACATGGGAACCATAAAAAGTGAGTGCAAATTAATATGAAGAAATTTTACCCAAGAAGAAATTATTTCCTTGAAATCCAGATCACCTGACACTGTTGCTGCTACAGCTCTACTCTTCACAAGACCTAGAAAATAACTTCTGACAGCTGTGACTTTTTAAACTTAGTTTACAGAATGCTTGTCAGCACCTGTATAATGGACCTATATGATGCGGATATATACACATTGGTAAAAGTATCGAAAGGGGCATACCTTAGACCCTAGATACACTGCATATCTTTACAGCACAGGGTAGAATATGTAGAAAAATAAAATGCAATCTAGAAATGTTATCAACTCATATAGTTATCGTAAACAATTAAACAAAACTGTAGTTTTGGGAAAAAATCCTAGTGGATGACAGAAATCATGGAAAGCTTCTCCAGCACAAGATATGTGAAGGAGACCAGTGGACATCAGTGACAAGCAGCATTTGTCAGGGGTCAGCATTAGAATCAGTGCCATTTAACATCTCTGTTGGAGACATGGACAGTGAGATTGAGTGCACCCTCAGCAAGTTTGCCGATGACACCAAGCTGTATGGTGCGGTTGACATGCTGGAGGGAAGGGATGCCATCCAGAGGGACCTTGACATGCTTGAGACATGGGCCAAAGCAAGCCTCATGAAGTTCAACAAGGCCAAGTACAAGGTCCTACGCATGGGTCAGAGCAATCCCAATCACAAATACAGGCTGGAAGGAGAATTGATGGAAAGCATCCCTGAGAAGGACTTGAGCTGCTGGCTGGTGAGAAGTTCAACATGAGCCAGCAGTGTGCGCTTGCAGCACAGAAAGCCAACCATATCCTGGGCTGCATCAAAAGGAGCATGGCCAGCAGGTCAAGGGAGGTGATCCTGCCCCTCTGCTCGGTTCTTGTGAGACCCCACCTGAAGTACTGCCTTCAGCTGTGGGGCTCCCAACATAAGAGTGTGGGCCTGTTGGAATGAATACAGCGAAAGGCTATGAAGACATTTTACAATGGCATGTAGTGACAGGACAAGGGAGAATGGCTTTAGACTGAAATAATGGAGATTTAGATTAGATGTTAGGAAGAAATTATTTACTGTGAGGCTGGTGAGATACTGGAACAGGTTGCCCAGAACAGTTGTGGCTGCCCCATCCCTGGAAACGTTCAAGGCCAGGTTGAACAGGATTTTGAGCAATTTGGTCTAGTGGAAAGTATCCTTGCCCATGGTAGGGGGTTTGAGACTAGATAATCTTTAAGGTCCCTTCCAACCCAAACCATTCTATGATTCTATGGTTCTGTGATTCTGTATTTCCAAAATGCATTTAGATAAAGGTTGTGTTGTATCATGTAGACAGAACAACTGCAGCTCCATAGCTGCTTACTCATTAAAAAGCCCAAGAGTGTCATGAGGATATTTTGAAAATTCAGGAAAGAATGGAAGAAAGAAACAGAACAGAAAAAAATAATTGTGTTGAAGTTAGCCTGAACAGAAGTCTGAACAGCATCTGGGAAATTTTGTGATATTATGACAGTTAGAGACAATTGTTCATCCTTCGTATTGCACCCTGAGTCTTTAGTATGTTTTGGTCAAATATGTCTGTATTCAGGCATAAGATTACCATCCTTTGCTGGGAAACTGATCTGTCAAGGATAACTTTACACATATAAATGATCCCATAAATTCTATGATTCTTATAAGCAACGATCTCTCATCTTTTCTGTCTTATAATTATTTCTAGACTCTGTTACAGTGCCCTGTCTGGTACAAAAGGGCTGTTATCAAGCAAACTTCAGGCTTGAAATGAACCTAATATCCCTAGTGGATGAGCTGTTTTTTCCTTTGTGCTTTCAATGATTTTATCATTTTAGATAAATATGCACAAATCCAGTAATTTTCCCGAATACTGTTTTAAAAGTGATTAAGTGCTATTTTGAAGATGCTGGTGAAGCAAGTAATGGCTAAATAATTATGTTGTTTAGGATGACATGCTTTGTGAGAAATTATCTAATTAGTAAAACAGAGCTACAAACATCTCCCATGGTTTCCATATCAGATTTCTACTTATTAACAGTGCCAAATCATAGGAACCTGCATTAGTGCATCACTTTAGTAGGAACGCTGTAGCTGGTAAAAAAGAGATCACATTTGCAGTTCAGCATCTTGCTTGGTTTAGCTGCTTAGCTTATTCATTACAAAAGGTTGTGGTTTTATCATATTTCTGTTCTGATGAGGAAACAAGTAAATTAGAATTTATTTTTCCCAAATCTTCAAAATCTGTCACTGCAAAAGGGGAAACCTACATGGTTTAGACTCTCAAAAATTTGTCCAAGCATAGGTGAGGGAATTTTTGCCTCCTTAATGGCTGCTCCAAGTATCACCAAATTGGCATCCCTTGTTTCAGATTCTGTCATCTCTGTCATTATCACATCTTCTTTTGGGGGTTTACTTCTCAGTATAACCGATTTGGCAATCCTTCAGAAGTGGTATCTCAAGCATGGAGTCTCATCCAGCACTTTACCAGTTCTGAGACTGGATGGATATTTTAAAGCCGGGTCTCTCAATAACTAATGGATCTGCAGCTTTTAAGGAAAATACATTTCAGCTCTGAGGCAACAATAACTGCATACAACCAAAGAATATTCCCTAACCTATTGACATATTCTCCTGCATCATCTGTTAAGCTGGCCTTCAGAAAAAACATTTAGTTGCTTCACATTCATAACTCTGTCTTCTAAAAGTAGCTGATTTAAATAACAGCTTGTTATCAAAGGAATATAGTATATGTAAGAGAAGGGTAAAAGTAGAAGTACAAAAATGGCTGTATGTGTGCTGAAAGAGAAAAAAAGAGATTCTGAGGAGCTGGAAGGTTTAGTGTCATGTGGAAGATTTCCTGTGTATAAAACTTACATAATATATTACAATAAGTTTCATGTCTATGGATCTGAATGTCAACTGAAATTGAACATCTTACTATTTTTTCATTCTGTGACTCTTCTGAGGATGCTTGTATGTGGCAAACTTCCATGTTGTTGTGAGTTGACCCTGACTGGATCCTAGGTGCCCACCAAAACCACTTTGTCACTCTCTTCCTCAGCTGGATGAGGGAGAAAAAAATAACAGAAGGCTGGTGGGTCGAGATAAGGACATGGAGAGATCACTCAACTGTTATCATCATGGGCAAAACAGACTTTGCTTGGGGAAATTAGTTTAATTTATTGCAAATCAAAATCAGAGTAGGATAATGAGAAATAAAACCAAATCTTAAAAACAGCTTCCTCCCACCCAGTAGCACAGGTGGATGCACTCCCACCCTTCTTTCTGGCCTCAACTTCATTCCCAATTTCATCTAACTCCTCCCACCCAGTGGAACAGGTGGATGTGCAATGGTGTTGTTGTCAGTTCATTCTTCTCCTCAGGAGAGGACTCCTCACGCTCTTTCCCTGCTCCATCGTGAGGTCCCTCCCACAGCAGACAGTCCTCCATGGATTTCTCCAGTGTGAGGCCTTCCCACGGGCTGCAGTTCATGAAGAACTGCTCCAGCGTGGGTCCCTTCCATGGATGCAGCCCTTCAGGAACACACTGCTCCACCGTAGGTTCCCCGTGGGGTCACCAGTCCTGCAGCAAACCTGCTCCAGTGCAGGCTTTTCTCTCCATGGGGCCAGAGCTCCTGCCAGGAGCCTGATCCAGTGCAGGCTTCCCACGGAATCACAGCCTCCTTTGGGCATCCCCCTGCTCCGATCTGAGGTCCTCCATGTGCTGCAGGTGGAGATCTGCTCCACCATGGGCCTCCAATGTGCTGCAGGGGCACAGCTGCCTCACCATGGGCTGCGCCAGGGGTTGCAGGGGAATCTCTGCTCCAGTGCATGGAGCGCCTCCTGCGCTCCTTCTGCACTGACCTGGGTGTCTGCAGGGCTGGTTCTGTCACAGATTCTCACTTCTCTCTTGAGCTGCAGTTGCTCATGTGCAGTAACTTTTTTGCCTTAGGCAGCAGTGGGTGCATCTTGGAGCTGACTGCACTGACTGTTGGATGCAAGGGAAGCTTCCAGCAGCTTCTCACCTGTAAATCCCCTGCTACTAAAACCTTCGATGTAAGTTTTTTTGAAAACATGTTGTTTTTTAAACCCAATATACATGTACAACAACATATGTTGTTTGGAAAAAGTTGCTCTTAAATGTGATAGAGACTACCTATTTTAGAAAAGAGTTTGTGTTTGGTTTTGTCTCCCATGCAAGCAGAGGACATTATTTACAGTGTCTGTTCCCCGATGACACCCAAAGGTATGCAGATTGCTGAGACTTTCTGATTTCTCAAGGTTAAATCAAACTGAAGGCAATCATTCCTCATCCAAGTTAACTGAGCCAACTTACTTGCTTTGGCACTGGTACCACATCCCAAAAAAGCAGGTTTTTCTTGCTTTTGGGCAGGTGGTTAGAATACCATATAGAGTTCATTTTTGACTGTCAGGACTGAAATTATTTCTCAGCCAGGGTGAAATATATGTACATCTGTTAACTATTAAATTGTGAAGAAAAAACCTTTGCAAAGGTTCAAAATGTACCTCAGATGTAAGAAAAAGATCAGAATTTCAGACCCATTTCTGTTAAAATTATGAAAAAGATGAATGTAATTCCATTACCTTACATGAAGGGAATTACATGAAGGTAGTTCCATTACATTCTGATCAAGAAAATTAATGCAACTCTTGTAGACTCTGTTCTTAAGCCAGTGAGAATTTAACTAGAGTCTGAGGCAATGATGGCATAGATGGCTATTGCAAACATGTCACAGACTTAGGTAAAAACTGAATTTTTTTGCACTCACCAGTATGTTTTTTAACAAATACTTGAATATTGTATATCAAAACTTGTGTTTTTTAATTCCTTTGCCTGTGCTATTCCTAAAATGAACCTTTAAAATGGGAAGGATCAGAGGTGTTAAACAGTCTTTATTTATCCTTACTTCAGAGTAAGTAGGTTTCAGAAACTGAAAGATTACTCCTTATTAGTGGAAGCTTTCTGAAATTTAAAAGATTGTTCAATAATTATAACTCACGCTAGTGAACTAGATATGAAATTAACAAATACTAAGTTAATTATTACTTACACTAATTGTTCTCCTAAGAATTCTTTCAGGCATCTTTTAAATTGAATTTAAAATGTCATGTCTGAGAGCTGTCAACGGTCAAGATTATAGGCAGAATCAGAGAAATGAGTCTAAGAATACTCAGCTAAGAAAGAAAATTAGGTTTTTACATTACTTTCAAAATATACAGTACATACTGTAGCAAAGGCCTGTCTCATGAGTTGATGTGAAATTCCTGATGAGCTAATTGTGCTTTTAATTGATATTTGGCTTGAGGATTTTATGTTATCCTGTTGTCATTATTTAAGAGTGCTAGAAGGATTCCAAAGTAATTCGTTGCTTCATATTGTGTTAATTTTTCATGGAAAAATTGACCATTATACTTATAACTCTTATTTATTAACATGGACCTAAATCCAAAAAGTGAGTGACAGTTGCCTGCCAGGCTACCCCTAAGAAATAAGGTTTATTAAACACTTCACTTTCTTCTCAGAAATTATGTTATACAATTTGTATTAGTAATTTGGCTTGGTAGGATTGCACAGAAAGATGGGTAAGTTTTCTTGCAGGATAAAAGCTAAAATGGTTAGCTAGTGAAATGAGCGAATAATAGTTTATACATTTAGAGCAAAAGCCATATTGCCAATGTAGTACACACACATAGTCTCCTCCTTGCAATTTAGGTCAGAGATTAAAGTGTTTAATTTCTGCAAGATCCATGTGAGAGAAAGGCAGTTTTACTAACTGGCTAATTTTGACTATGGAGCAATTTGTGCTCTGTTCATAGGAGCAGAAATGACAAGTTTTGGTTTTGTGTTCTCAACAAAAGTCAACAGTCGTAACAACAGCAGTTAAAAATAATCTACTGTCATGAACCAAATATGGCTTTCTGAAGGCTGCAGCCTGTTTTGGTGGGGTTTTTTTGGTTATTTTATTTTGTTGTTTTTTCTTTTTGCATAAATGGTTTATTGATCCATCGTGGAGTAATTCAGCAATGAAATTACACTGAAAATTAAAACCAGCATTAAGTAATGGATGATACAATTTCCTGTGGCTTGAGCTTATTGACACAGTTTATTACTAATGCATGCAGGGAAAACTTCAAGTAAAACTTTGTTTTTAAATTTCACCTGCATTCCACAGGGTAGTTTTTGCAGGAGGATTGCTAAAGTGGATGCTAAGTTCCCAGGTAACTGCTGTGTGCAAATACCACACTAATATTTTGAAATAATTTTTTAGGAGTATAGATTTTCTTTCATCTCTTGTTTACAGTTGTGCAGCTACTTATTGTTTATGATATATTTTGAATTTTTTTCTATTAGACCTACATATGGGAAAAAATCTGATAATTTATATACCCCAAAGGTGAAATGGCAGTAAGTTTTACATTTATCTGCTGAACTTACAGAGGTTTTTGTCCATGCAGTATCAGTCCTATCTACCAAAATAGATATTTAGAATAACTACTTCTGGTTTGGGTTGGGTTGGATTTTTTTTTCTCTGCTTATTACCTTAACACATTTACTAATAACTTCAATTCTAATTCTCCTTCCTGTCAGTCAAAACTTCTTGTGTACAATCATTTGCGTTTTTCAATATGAGAATTTGTACATAATTCTTTAATCGTGGTAAGAGACTTTATACATAATTGTAGCAGGGTTTTTTTCTGGTTTATGTTGATTATTTCAAGAGTAGAAAATAAATATGAGTTTTCCTATGTTGTAGAGATAACCAAAAGAACCAATGACAATTACTGCACTTTGCAATCTTTTTCTTTTTGCCTTAGGCCTTAAGGAACACAGCACACACCTCTCTCTCTATTTTCACAGGGTTTCTGAAAACCTCTGCAAGGCCTAATGATGCAGACCAAATTATTTCCATTTTTGTTTCCAAGTACTTATTGCAATAGCTTTTTCTTTTCCTTCTTGTTAGTGATTTCGTAATTATAATAAAGGAGGAAATTATTTGGGAGTAGGAGAATGTGTCTGGTCTGATGTGGAGTCACTGACTGGCATTTGCCTATTATTTTCCCGATATTTATGAAGTAAACATGTCAGCAAAATTAACTTTCAAATCCTTTCACCCTTCTAGGTGAAATTCACTCTTGTGCTTGAAGTCTGTAAAGGTACAAAACTATCACAATCTACTCTTCTATATTCAGGAAGATGAATGGAAGAGAAAAATATTTTCTGAGCTATTGTTTGCCTTTAACACTGATGGACGATATTAATTTAATAATTTTCAGAGTGTCTAATCAGACAGAAAAGAATGAATGGCCAGATTATCTCAAACTGTATCTTAAAGAATATTTCTGGCAAGATATAGTCTTATGCAGTAGTTTATAAAAGAAATTATCAGTGAGAGAAAGCATTATGGAATCTCAAAACAGAAATAATTTTGTTTTACAGACTGTATATTTCTTAAAAAATACAAAAGAGGCAAAAGGATTTGCATAGTAATAAATTGGTCTTTTAGCATAATTAAATTATTACAGAACTACTCTTTGTGTTTAAGAAATCATATATTTACCAACTCAGGACAATTTTGCATTTTCACTTTGAAGGGTTTAGGAACTCAGTCTTGATTACTGAGTAATGTGAAACTGTTCTAAAGAAAGATGTAAATCAAAGTCCTTTTCTTCAGCAAATAAGCTATTATTTTTTCAGTTTCCACTGAAAGTACAGATAGGAATTCCATTAGAATATACTTCTGGCAGGGTCATCCTTTTAGCTGACGGAAAAAAAATGATTGAAAAAGCACTGTGAATTGCAAAGTAAATAATTATTATTTTTGACTAATAAAGTCAAAATTAATAAAATGCACTTTTGAGGATTCCTTATTCATCTAATATTTCATATTTTGTTCTTAACAGGTTATTAATTAGCTTATAACATCCTCACCATCACCCCCCCTCCAAAGTGAAACAAACCTTACCAAAACCAATTTTCCTGTTCTGACTTGTGAACATCCCTGATCAGTGCTGTTGCACAGTTCAGCTGAATCTCCTGGTGAAAGTGATTTTCTCTCTTCAGCTGATTTTGTTTAGTTTTAGAGTGTGCTCCTTCTGCCTTCTGCTTTGGGGGTATATCTTCCAGATAGTAAAAAGCAATCAGCATCTGGAGACAGCAACCTAGATCAAAAGTCTGTTTCTATGGACAGACTTGGTTATGTAAAGCAAAATAAGAGGTATCACTATCTGTAGTCCTGTCTGTAAATGCTTCATCATGTCATTAATTCGGTGTGCATGATAAAATCACTTCTCTACTTGAATGATTGCAGAGTAACAGATCCCATGTGAAGGAAAGCAAAAGTGTGTCGTAGAAGGCAGACTGGCATAGTGAAAATGACAGCTACTTTGGAACTAACTATAGGAATTTTGCATACTTCATACCTCAGCTTTAGGACTTATCTGTAGTTATTCATTTTTTATAATATAAGGACATGCTGAGGCACTGCTTCCGTATGGATTTCTGTGGAGGATGACTTGAATCGTCAATGTAATTTTTTTTTTTTTTGCAGCACTTGTCCTTCTCTTAGAGGTTTCCTCTAGTTTGTGCTATTTAGCTTGTTTACAGCTGAAGAAATCCTGTCCCCAGGACATAAACATTACAAGAATCCAAGCTCCAATCCCATAATTATATATAACTGAAAAGTTTCTTGTTCACCATTGTGCTGTGATTTCTGCCAAAACAACATAGTAAACAGTCCCTGGTAGCGCAACTAGCTAATACAGAATTGCAATGTATTTTGATTGAGTAGCACTTTTGAAGCCTAAAGGACTTCAGCAAAGGTTTTTTTAAGTAACTGTTCAATAGAATTCACACCATACATGTGTGAATTTTCCTAACAAAGCATTGTTATGTTTTCCTTTTTAACTAATTGGCCATTATTTTTGCAATTCTTTTTAGAACCATTGGATACAAAAAGAAGTATGTAAAAGTTCCACATGGGCATATTTGGGTGGAAGGTGATCATCATGGGCACAGCTTTGACAGCAATGCTTTTGGCCCGGTAAGTCAATTTTCTGTATATCATTTACAATTTGCAACTGAAAAGCAGCGCATGTCTCCTGGGTCATTTGTACAACACAGAAGTATGAATTGAATGTGACAGTATTTTTGTGAGAATTATTAAACTTTATTAGTGGAGACTGAGTTTATTCTTAACTATTAGAAAAAGAACAAAGACTCCTTTTAATTCCCCCATGTGGAAGGAGCAGTGGTAGATTTTTTAAATTTGAAGGGATGTACTGGAGGAGTAGCCAGAGGGCAAGCCAGCTCCCTGTAGCTGACAGATGCTCCCTGAGGACAGGTTGCCAGCTGATGTAATTTGGAATAGTTCCCTCCCAGGAGCTTGGTCTTGCTTTAGTGCCAGTGTTGGGGTAAAAAATTAGGAAATTGTAATTGTGCTTAGCAAATGTTAACTGTTAAATTGGTCTGTGGACAATGCTAGAGATATTTCAAAAATTTCCCCAAAATAAATATATAAGTTTTCTTTGCATAGGGCCATTTTCATTTTGAATAAAGACAAAACCTGAAAAATTTGTTTCTTGACTGGTAGACCTGTGCATCTGTTCATCAAAAGACAGTAAATGCTTTCTCTGCACTCCAGTTTTGGTTTGGTTTTGCTTTTGTTAACTTTGTGCAGATTCCCGTTCTTGTTTTAGCTTCAGCTAGCATGCAGGAAATAGTTGCATGAGCTGTGCATCCTGCTGTGGAAATACAAATCCTTTTTGCCCTACTCCATATGCAGGGTTTTGACATGTGTTTTTAAGACAAAATGCTTTTCTGATATAAAAGACACCCACCACTTGTCACAGGGAAGTTGTCAAGGCTGGATTTTTCCTCCTTTGTACACCCATGTTTCATACAGAAGTCAGCCCACTGGCTAATTTAATTAACAATAGCAAAGAACTTACGAATTTGTCTGGCGTCTGGAAGTTTAACCTAATTACTAACTTTAAATAATTTGTTCTCAGGAAAAATAAAAAAAAGACCTACTGTCTCTGTCTGGTTTGGAGTACGTGATGCCATTGCCTCCCTTTTGGATGGTCTCACGTATTATTTTGTGCTTGTGTTTCTTGCTATTTTCCATTACTATTTTCCTGCCAATATCTTCTAAGATTTCTAACATTTAGTTTTAGAGGTTCTTTCCTGCAGAATTTAATTCAGTCTATCCTGTGCAGGTATCTCTTTCCTTTTCTGTCTCACTCTTTGTTCCCAAGGTAAATCTTAGTCATAAAACCACTAATCTTTTCAATTGCAAATATACTGGCAAAGTAGTCTCTGAACAGAAGTAAACTTTCAGATTTAAAGCAGATTTGCAGCAGGTCACACAATAGTTAATACAAGGTAAAATACAGCTTTCATGCAAGATAGCATGTTGTGGTAAATGTAACTACCCTCAGACTTTTACTCAATTCACTGATGTTTATAAATATTAGAAAAGTGCTTTCACTAGGCTTTGACCTCACATTAGTCATCAGCTGCTAGCTAAAATTGGACAGTATGTCACTTTTCTTATAGTAATGGCACCTTTTGAAAGCTTGTAAGACAGTTTTTGACAGTGAATTCTTTAGCATTCCACAGGAATAATGACCTTTATATTGTGTAGACTATGGGCAAGTCAGCTGTATTTTCCTCTGAAATTAAGGGGCATTTTCCTTTGAAATTAAATTATAGAAGCAATTTGAATACAGGCAAAAGGGGGCACAACTGATCACAGGGATAGAAACTAGCTTGAGAATAATAAAATTTGGAAAATTGTCCTCTGTAGAAGAAAATGGAAAGCATGTTTAGAAGGACACACTGGACTCCAGGTTCTTTTCCATTCTACAACTTGTTAGGTTTTCGGTTATTGGGACATTTTCTACCCCTCTGTCAGCTGTACTCTGGAGATCACTTGCACAGGTGAATTAAAATATTAAAATCACTCTCTTCAATCCATTCAGAAGGTATGTTCTATTTAAAATAATTTTCTCTTATAAGACTGCAGCAGTCATAGGGAACAGACTACGCAACAGGTACAGGAAAGCTTTTTTCTCACTTTGCTAGAGATTAGGTTAAATGTTACGTGTGTCACAATTATTACTTACAAAACCACATATATTTTCTTGGATCAAAAGATTCAGTAAAAATAGTGTATTTTTTTAAAGTGTATTATGTTGTAGGCTACCGTATTTTCAATTTTCATGCAATCTTGTAGTAGAAAAACATATATAGTGTAGACAGTCGGACTCAGTAATGTTGGGTAGATAAGTTTAATGAGTTACATGAGACATAAAAGGAAATTATGGAAAAACAGGTTGAGAACAGATGTTATAATAATATTTTCTCTTGGAGAATAACTGTATGTGTAATGGCCTAATGGGTTAGTTTGATAAAGCAAAAACCCTGATACCAATCAAATTTTAAATTAGACGAACCTTTGGTGAGATATGAATTTCTAAAATGTAAAACCTTGTCAAATTAAATTATCTCTACTTAGTTCCTAAAATATTATAAAATATATTACCTCTTTGTTATTACATGATTTTTATAGCACTAAAATTGGAATATTAAGGCATAGAGACATTTTCCTAAAGTGTGTAAATACAGTCAAGATGTTTCAACTAAGATTTGTAAATGTTGAATATTTCTTTTCTACGTAGTCATGTCTTTGAATAAATGAACACCTTGTAACCAAACATCTGTGGGTAATGTTGGATAAGAAATGCTGTTAAATTGCTGTTAAATTTAAATTAATAAAAATTAAATATTAATAGCCTCTCCAGAATATTGGACTAAATTATTAGTGTATATTTATTGTGCATTGTCTTTTAAAAATGCTTTGTGTAATACAGAATGGCAGGTGTTATACTGTTGTTTTGATACTGTTATTTCAGGTTTGGAAATCTGTCATGTCAGCCATTCATAATGCTGAAAATAGCTGTTTTGAATTGAAGCCAATAAATATTCACAGTACTTGCATCTTTTTACTTTTATTTAAGCGGATAAAAAATTACATACAGCTGGAAATTTATTTCAATTACTGGGACTAGAATAGAGATTTCTACTCAGTTGGCTGTTACTGTTATCAAATTATTATAGAGTGAAATCAAACTTTTATGATATTAGCTTAGCATTCCTTAATTGGCATACTACAGGATTTTAATAATAGTTGATTTTGTTTTCAGTTCTGATAATTTTGCTATTTTGGAGGGCCTTTTTACTATGAGATTGTAGTTTGACAGCATAAGAAATATAACATTAATGTTTCTGGCAATACTGCTTCTTTCTTAGATCAGAAACACAGGAGACACATTATAAAAAATTGAGGAAGTATTAAACTTGATCAAGTAGTAAACTCCTCTGCTGCTTCAAATTTCTTACAGATTTTAACAGGTTAACTTTATGCCAGATCAATTACTGTCATTGCTTGCACAGCCAGGATAATGCCAGCATAAAAACAAAGTGATAATTCATATTCTGAATCTGTCACTCTGGCTAAATCAAGAGAAGAGTCATTATAGACTGTACTTTGCCCAGATCAAACGTGTAGAGTTGGCATCTAGCAGTGCAGAGATAGTTATGCAACCAGCATGTAAGGATATCTGAGAAATACCTATTAAGAAGTGCAAACAGTGACATATATATATATATATTTCTGGATGTAAACACATGCAGTGAGTAGCGCTTCCAGAATAATGGAAGAAAAAAAAAAAAAAAAAAAAAGTTGATTTACCAAAGAAATCCCTATAAGATGAAATTGAATTTTTTTTTTCTTTTTTTATTACTACATTTCTGTGTTTCCAAATGCTTACAAGATTAGGATCTGAAAGACCTTTATAAAATTAGGGCTTGAAGTCAGTGGCAGTCATTCAACTGTCTTGTAAAGAACCTGAACAATAGTTCATTAAAGTCAACAAGAGATTTCTTTTGGCTTTAATGGCTTTGGATAAGGCTCTTTATAAGCTAAGTTTCACAATCCAGTGTAAGAGGAAAAAAGCTATTATCCTCTTTATCTTCCTGGGAAACCTGAGACACAAGTAGGTTCAGTACTTTGTCATTAAACATGTTTGGCTCAGCCAGGTCCTTGTCTTAGTCCTTTTACTGAAAATAGAGTTATCTTTTGATGTATTTACTCTCAAAACTAAATCCTGTAGAACCTGAGCCTGGGTTTTTATTCAACAGAAGTTTTACATTCATAAACTTTAAATGAGTGGATAGCTTTTAGTCAGCATTACTGTAGAGGCCATTTTTAAGATCATCTATATAAGTAATTTTGTACTGTAAGTTCATGTAATAAACTATCTGAAAAATATTCCTGTCTAACTACTTTTCTTCAGCACAAGCCTGTAGACTGTGACTAGAAAACTCTATAGAGTAGACTCACATTCTAAATAAGTGAATATGCTGAGTTTTGTTAGTTATTTTAATTAAAAGCTATCATCATCTCTCTTCACATACGGCAGAAATGGTTTAACTGCTAACCCTCAATAGGCAAATTCAATTAATAATAGGAATAGAGTATCCCTATTACAACTATTTTCTTAAACTGATCCAGTATTTCCCTCTATGAGTGTTGTTAGTGAATACAAGCAGTCAAAACCAGAAAATATTAAAAGTTCATTAGACAATAAAGTGAACTGAAATAAAACTCCCTTAGTGAAGGGCATTGTGCGACTGTTGGTAAAGGAAATACTTGAATCAAGAGGTCTGCAGCTTGTGAGAGTAGCCTGGCTTCATATCATAGAATCAGAGAATCATAGAATAGTTAGGGTTGGAAAGGACCTTAAGATCATCTAGTTCCAACTCCCCTGCCATGGGCAGGGACACCCCACACTAAACCATGTCACCTAAGGTCTCATCCAACCTGGCCTTGAACACCACCAAGGATGGAGCATTCACAACTTCCCTGGGCAACCCATTCCAGTGCCTCACCATCCTCTCAGTAAAGAATTTCTTCCTTATATCCAATCTAAACTTCTGTTTAAGTTTGAACCAATTACCCCTTGTCCTGTCACTACAGTCTCTAATGAAGAGTCCCTCCCCAGCATCCTTGTAGGCCCCCCTTCAAATACTGGAAGACTGCTATGAGGTCTCCATGCAGCCTTCTCTTCTACAGGCTGAACAGACCCAACTCTCTCAGCCTATCTTCATATGGGAGGTGCTCCAGTCCCCTGATCATCCTCATAGCCATCCTCTGGACTTGTTCCAACAGTTCCATGTCCTTTTTATATTGGGGACACCAGAACTGCACACAATACTCCAAGTGAGGTCTCATGAGAGGAGAGTAGAGGGGCAGGATCACCTCCTTCGACCTGCTGGTCACGCTCCTTTTGATGCAGCCCAGGATACAGTTGGCTTTCTGGGCTGCGAGCGCACACTGCTGGCTCATGTTCATTTTTTTTTTGACCAACAGCCCCAAGTCCTTCTCTGCAGGGCTGCTCTGAATCTCTTCTCTGCCCAACTGGTAGCTGTGCCTGGGATTGCTGCGACCCAGGTGTAGGACCTTGCACTTGCCATGGTTAAACTTCATCAGGTTGGCATCAGCCCACCTCACAAGCGTGTCAAGGTCCCTCTGGATGCCATTCCTTCCCTGCAGTGTAACAACCGAACCACACAGCTTGGTGTCATCGGCAAACTTGCTGAGGGCGCACTCAATCCCACTGTCCATGTCACTGACAATGATGTTGAACAAGACCGGTCCCAACACCCATCCCTGAGGGACACCACTCGTTACCGGTCTGCAGCCGGACATCGAGCCATTGACCACAACTCTTTGCATGTGGCCATCCAGCCAGTTCTTTATCCACCGAGTGGTTCACCCATCAAATTGATGTCTCTCCAATTTAGAGACAAGGATGTCGTGTGGAACAGTGTCAAATGCTTTGCACAAATCCAGGTAGATGACGTCAACTGCTCTGCCCCTGTCCATCAGTTTCATAGCCCCATCATAGAAGGCCACCAAATTGGTCAGGCAGGATTTCCCCTTAGTGAAGCCATGCTGGCTGTCACCAACCACCTCCTTGTTTTTCATGTGCCTTAGCATGCCTGCCAGGAGAATCTGCTCCAAGAGTTTGCCAGGCACAGAGGTGAGACTGACTGGTCTGTAATTCCGCGGGTCATCCATTTTCCCCTTCTTGAAAATGGGGGTTATATTTCCCTTTTTCCAGTTTTTGGGAACTTTGCCTGACTGCCATGATTTTTCAAATATGATGATTTTTGAAATATGATGATTTTTGAAATATCATCTGTCTTCTTCTAAGACAGGCTCAGAAGACAGTTTAAGGAAGAAGCAAATATCTTTCTGCAGTTCTGGATTACTTGCATAATAGCAGACAATGAATGCCATGTCCTAAAAGTGCACATCATCTCGGTGATGATCTTGCCATCTGCTGAGGGTTTCATTTATGAGCTGTAAATGAGTGCAAGAATCACATATCCCCCTGAAATGGAGCAGCCTCTAAGGCAAAATATAGGAAGAGTTTAACAGCTCACAGTAGCGTGCTGAACAGCACCATGTTAAAGTTAGAGTAGGGTATACAGGCAGGGCAAAATCATCCCACAGAGAATTCTGCCAGGTCTCGAAATACCTAGTGACCCTGTTTGCATCCCTGTACTCCAACCAGCCCCTGAGAGAGACTTAAGGCAAATAGTTTCAATAGCAGGTACTCAAAACCTAATTTTCTTAGTTCAGACTGGAGTCATGAGGAGATAGTCAAGCACTGAGAAACAAAAGTGTGATTTTCGCAAGAAAATGCCTAGCTGTGCTCACACTCATAAAGTTAATGTAGGCGAGGATAACACTGGTGGAAAAGTAGTCAGTGAAGATTGGGAATGACCTGCTGGGGACTTGTTGGCATAGATTTGCTACCTGATGTTGTAACCTTTTCTGCTTTCGGCTACCACTGCGATCAGTACTTGCACCTTCACTTTCCCGTAGCCTGGGAGAGCAGCATGACTCTTAATGGGGTTGGTAACATTTCTATTTTTCCTCTTGGGTATTAAGAAATGAAGCTGTGTTAAGGAGGATGTGTAATGCAAATATGCAATCAATAATGTTCCATAATATTTATCCCTGGCCACTAGCAAAAATGAAATAGGTAAAATTGTTTACAACCAGAGAAAAGACTTTGCACATGGAGCATGCAGAGCTTGAACTTGTAAAAGTCTATGGTGAATAGAAAAGATAGGACATTATGTGTTATGACTGTTGATAAATAAACCTCGAAGGGTAAGTATGCTTGTCCCTTTTGAGAGAATATGGTATGTGAGATGCAAATTGGGATGGTGTCTTGTCTATTGAGAATGACAATTCTCTCCAGGAGCTGCTGAAGGGTAGCCTTGGTAATAAGATTGTGTGGCCTCACTGTCCGTTAAATTGACTAACTGAATTTGCAGTATAGGGAATAAAAAGTCCTCTGTAGCTGTCCTAATTCTCTTGGAAAGTAAAATATTTAACCTGGCTGTAGTCTAAACCAATGCATAAAAATTAATCTTTCAAGCAGCCTTGCTAAAAGCTCTCAATTAAATTTACTCTATTTCTTCAGCAATGGAATATTTATGAGGACTTGTAAAGTAGCAGAAAGTTTGGGGGTTTTGTCTTATTTAGGTGAATATTTCTGAATACAAGTACCTTTAAAGGATTTTCCAACCATATTGGAAAGAGCCACAGGTGTCCTGGTTTCAGCTGTGATAATTTTGTTCTTAGTAGCTGGTGTAGTGCTGTGTTTTGGCTTTAGTCTGATAACAATGCTGATAACACACCAATGTTTTAGTTGTTGCTAAGTAGCTCTTACCCTGATCGAGGACTTTTCAGTATCTCATGCTTTGCCAGTTAGGAGGAAGCAGAGATGAAACACCTGACCCAAATTAGCCAAAGGGGTATTCCGTACCATAGCACATCATGCCCAGTATATAAACTGGGGGAGTTACCCAGAAGGGATTAATTGCTGCTTGGGTTAGGTTGGGTATTGGTCAGCATGTGGTGAGCAGTTAGATAGTGCATCATTTGTGTTTATTACTTTTTCTTCCAAATTCCGCTTTAGTTTTATATTCTGTCCCCTTGTTATTTCACTTGTCATTATTCTTATTCTTATTTAGTATTATATTGTACTGTAGTTATTAATCTGTTCTTATCTCAACCTGTGGAGTTTACATTCTTTTGATTCTCCTCCCCATCCTACCCAGGAAGAGGGGAAAGAGTGGAGGGTGAGAGAGCGGCATTGTGCTGCTGAGTTACTGGCTGGGCTTGAAACATAACAACCAGTTTTGATGTCACTTACATTGAAATGAACCAGGAAAAAATGTTGAAACAATGTTAGATTGGTTTAATGAAATATTAGAAGAGATCAGAGAGTTGTCAGATGCATGACATCATTTGTAATTTACTAATTTGAACAGCTCTGCATTAAAATATAATAATTTGCTGAATCCTATATACCGCTTCATCAGTTTCCTTACAATTCTATTTCTCTCAAGTTCCAGCCTGAAATACCCTTATATTTGATAAGCACTCAGCATAATTTATAGCATTATGTTCCCTATATAGGATCTCGTAAATTACTTGCTTTAATGGAAATGAGGCACAAAGGAATCTTTGCTGACTTTGCTATGATTTAACTGTATATGGAATTTTGATTCATGCTGGCATTCATATGAAGATTTACCAGGATGTCATTTAAAAATCCATTGAATGTTTTTGTTTCTATTTTTACTTCCTTGGACATCGAACATTGTCAAGGCTCAGTCACTTTTTACTAAAATAAAGTTCTAAATTTTAGTTAGTAGTATTAAAGGAAATTATTATCCACCTGATTCCAATTTTGGATAACATAAATGCTTTGGTGTAATAAATACTCATCTCACTGAATTGCCCAATCTTGAGACAAGTCTATTGTACTGTAGCACCTTGTTTGCATGATTCTACATCATATTGGGAGGTTAGGAATGTATATTTATGTGGTAGTGAATGTGCATATTTAATTTATTTACAAGTGTATGTATGTTTATTTTTAGAAGCAAAACTTAATTGATACATGACGAGCAATACTAATAGAATTACCAATGCTTCTATAATTTATTTGAGGGAAATTATTTTTCCCATCTACTTGGTTCATGTCCAGCTTGGAGTACTGTGGTTTGGGGATTCCCTGCACAGGAATTGCAATGACATATGGAAATGAGACCTTTTAAAGGCCCCTGTAATGGACCTGTAGCACATGATGTAGAAGAGGCTTTGAGAAGCAAGCCTGCTCAGCCCTGAGCAGAGAAGGCAGCTAGGAGAGCTCATGGCTGTCCTCATCTACAGTACAGCAGATAGGGAAAGCAGAGACCAACTTCTCTCAGAGATTCAGAAGAGTAAGACAAAAGACAAAACAGGCAAAAGTTACAACATAGAATCATAGAATAGTTAGGGTTGGAAAGGGCCTTAAGATCATCTGGTTCCATCCCCCTTGCCATGGGCAGGGACACCTCACACTAAACCATGTTATGTCACCCAAGGCTCTGTCCAACCTGGTCTTGAACACCCCCAGGGACGGAATATTCACTATGATTCACAGCTTCCCTGGGCAACCAATTCCGGTGCCTCACCACCCTTACAGTACAGAACTTCCTCCTTATATCCAATCTAAACCTCCCCTGTTTAAGTTTTAACCCATTACCCCTTGTCCTATCACTACAGTCCCTGATGAATAGTCCCTCCTCAGCATCCTTATAGGCCACCTTCAGATACTGGAAGGCTGCTATGAGGTCTCCATGCAGCCTTCTCTTCTCCAGACTGAATAGCCCCAACTTTCTCAGCCTGTCTTCATATGGGAGGTGCTCCAGTCCCCTGATCATCCTCATAGCCGTCCTCTGGACTCTTGTTCCAACAGTTCCATGTCCTTTTTTATGTTGAGGACACCAGAACTGCACACAATACTCCAAGTGAGGTCTCACGAGAGGAGAGTAGAGGGGCAGGATCACCTCCTTCGACCTGCTGATCATGCTCCTCTTGATGCAGCCCAGGATACGGTTGGCTTTCTGGGCTGCGAGCGCACACTGCTGGCTCATGTTCATTTTCTCATTAACCAACACCCCCAAGTCCTTCTCTGCAGGGCTGCTCTGAATCTCTTCTCTGCCCAACCTGTAGCTGTGCCTGGGATTGCTCCAACCCAGGTGTAGGACCTTGCACTTGGCATGGTTAAACTTCATCAGGTTGGCATCAGCCCACCTCACAAGCGTGTCGAGGTCCCTCTGGATGGCATTCCTTCCCTGTGGTGTAACAACCAAGCCACACAGCTTGGTGTCATCAGCAAACTTGCTGAGTGTGCACTCAATCCCACTGTCCATGTCACCAACAAAGATGTTGAACAAGACCGGTCCCAACACCGATCCCTGAGGGATACCACTCGTTACTGGTCTCCAGCCGGACATTGAGCCATTGACCACAACTCTTTGCGTGCGGCCATCCAGCCAGTTCTTTATCCACCGAGTGGTTCACCCATCAAATTGATGTTTCTCTAATTTAGAGAAAAGGATGTCGTGTAGGACAGTGTCGAACGCTTTGCACAAGTCCAGGTAGATGACATGGGGAATTCTGAATAAATATTAGGATTTTTTTTTTTTTTTTTCCCCATTAAGGGGTAAGTCACACATTGATTACCCAGAAAGTTTCTGAGACCTCAATTCGTGGAGATAATAAAAATCCTGACTGGACAAGGCCTTGAGCAACCTGAGCTAGCCCTGCTCTCAGTAGGAGGTTGCATCAGATGATCTTCAGATGTCCCTTCCTACCTATATGATTCTGTAAATCTAGGAAAGCAATTTGTATTTTGTCAGTAAATGGTTCTATTTAAGACATAGGACAGTAAACTTACAAAAGTTTGCTGTCATTTGTGTTAACACTGCACAGCCACATTTACCAAGGCTAGAAAAATGGTATATTTATCCGCTATAGTACTACTATACTATTGTTGCATTCTTTCAGGGGATTTTCAAATATGTCAACTTTCATTTCAGATTGTGCAAGTGTTTTTTGCAAAACTTCATCTCTATTCCCTCTTGCTCAAAAAAGAAGAGTTTGAAATGTATACTGTAAGTGAACCTTCCTAACTTGGCCATGTTTGAAGTTCAGCCTGGGCAGAGAAGAAAGGTTTTCCTCAAATACTATTCTGTTATATTAACAGCACACACTTTTTTTTTTTTTTTCTCCAAGCAGTAATTCAAATTCTATATAGACCAAACAGAAATATTTAATTAAAGCTAAACCACTAGGATCCTGATCTTGAGAACATCTATGTGTGCATAGTTTTATGTCTTCTTAATAAAGTCAAGGGACTGCATGATTCAGAGTGTTCTTTTTTGTTTATTTTGGTTCTTTGCTCTTTCACTCATTTTGAAAGACTTAATGAATAAAGCACCCCCCAGCTTAAACTGAATCATTTTAGTGATTTTAGGGGTTGACAGCTATTTCAGTAAATTTCAAATTTTTAAACCTTAAATTTTTAAATAGTCATAAGTGTGGGGTTTTTAAAATAATTGTATTTCTGATTGTAATCAAAGGCATCAAAGCATTGTACAAACTATGGGTTTTTTATAAAAGTAGCATAGAATGGACAGATTTATTAAAGATTTTTTTTAAAAGAATTCAAACTGTAAGAATATAGAAATATTCTAGTTCTAGAAATGTTCTGGTGAACATAATCATGGTGTTGCCAGAAGAACTTTCAGACTAGTAGCAGAAATTTAAAGTTATTTGTTCTCCTTTTCACTGCAGAAGAGACAAGTAAGAATAATTCTTGAGAGATAATTCTCAAGGGATAATTCTCATAGAATGTTATGTTTGCTGACAGCAATAATGCCAACAAACAGAGGAGTAAATATGTTTAGAAAACAAATTGTAAAATATATTCCTTTTCCCTTGATTATTATTTAAGGCAATGTAATTTAATTAAAGTTTTGCATACTTATTCAGTTTACTTGCTCTGAGGACTTTGGCAGTGCAGATTAGGTTTTAGTAGGGTTTGAAATTTTATGTAGGTTTCAATTAAGGGATATTGCAACTGAATATCAGATTCAGGAACCCGTACAATTGTTTTGATTTTTCTCTTTTTTTCAAAAAAGAGTTGTATATAATATGGAAACTATTATTAGTAGCAGCATGAAATAGTAATAACTCCATGGTGCTTCCTGTGTTGTTAAATATATACTGCTTCCTCTTCCACTTATACTTATGTACCATTTATGTAACTATATATTCTCATATAATCATTGAAAATATGTTTAACATCATTTGATACAGAATAGAAATCTCCCATCAGGTGACGAACACCTTTTTGTGGTCTTGGGGACAAGTCTGATGTAAACCCTTGAACACCACTGATGCAAAACAATCCCTGCAAACTGCAAGATCTGTAACTCAATATCATATTTTCTAATTGCAAAACTACTTTTTCCCCCCAGTGCATATATGCCAATATGATTTTAATGACTGCTCTTCTGAAATATGTATGTATTAAAGCTTATACCAATGCTGTATCTTCTTCCTTGCCATATGTATCTTCTTGAAGCCGGGAGACCAGATTACTGATGTTAGGAGATGTTAACTTTTAAGCCTAATATTCGTGAGATATAAGTTGCTGAAGGGAGAGTGGAAGGAAATTAAGGAAGCAGTTAATATATGATAGTAAGGTCTGATATTTCTTTCCTACCAAGGACGGAAATCTGAAGATGATGAATAATTTGCATACTTTGTAAGTATGGATTTAGGATCAATAGTGGATCAATGATAAGAAAGAAAGATGAAGAAAGAAAAATTCCACAAAATAATACTTCCACTTCTGGTAGAAGTCATACAATTTTAATAATGAAAATCTGTGCAGCATCAGTCAAAGAAATAATAACCTTAAAAGTCTTTCAGTTTTTTATAATTGTAAAATGAGTTACTAGGCACTTTCTTAAAAAGTCGCTCCATTGTGTTTCTTAAGAGCTTAGTAAATGGTCCCTCTAATTACTGTTTTACAGGCACTCGGGTCATTTATGTCAGGTGGTTCTTATGTAATATTGCACATTGTTAATACCTTTAGTCAATGTTGCCAGAGTTATTGTCTGTAGAATATAGCTTTGACTTGGTACATAACTGAGAGAGGAAAGAAAAGAGCTACAAGCCTTCCCAATTTTACTTTTGGATCACCTTGGTGGGACTCAGGTTTTTTTGTGACTAAGCCAGTCAGAAATTTTAAAGCCAAAATCTCAGCTACCTCTTACTAAGAATGCACAAAAGAGGAGAAAGTCTGAAATTCCTAACTTGCTAGCAGTTTAATAAATTTAATTCTGTATTATGACTGATTATATTCACATAGTTTCCTACTGTACAAATTAAAAGTTAGGTCTAATTTGCAACTTATTAAAAACCAGGTTTTGTATAATTTAGATGCCAAAAATAACAGACTCTTGGACTACCCTGTAACAGATGTGAAATTTTTATCCAACATTGAATTTTGGCCATATACATGCTAAATCTAATGAAAACCTGGGGAAGCCTATAACCAAAACAAGGTGCAATACACTGAAAAAGGAGAGGGATCAGAAAAAGTAACTGCCTACAAAATTACCCATGACTTCTCCTTGGCAGGTTATGGCTCCACCTATTGTAATATCTATCCTCACATTTGGCAGGAAGCAAGAGGACAACAGAGGTGTTTTTTTACAATTTTAGTCATTAGATAGAGGCATACCAGAATCACTTTTTTTTTAAGATTCTTATAATGGTGTCAGAACCATGAACCACTAATTCAAATTTGTTCTTCAGAATGTTGCTACTGTAGGTTTCCATGTATAGGATAAACCAGAAATACCTGCAATACTCTTCCAGACTGAATAGTAACTAAATGGACATGCACTGTGGAATGAAAGTACGCATGCTCACTCAGACATTTCTGATATTGCTGCAGCCACTGTATTCTCTATATCTTTACGCTGCAAATAGATAAAACACTCCCCTTTGCCAAGTTAAATATACTGCTTTCACTTGAGTATGTACTGTTTTCTGGTAAGTCCTGTAATACAGGACTTGAGAAAGTGCTTCATGTACACATTTGATCTGTTCTCAAATATGCTGTTATCTCATACATTTTCATCTGTCCCATTATCTGTATCACAGTTTTATTCTCTGTTTTCTTCTGTTTGAGTTAGGACAGAGAAATAATCCAGGATGGTACTGAACTGATAAACTGAAGTTCTCGCATAACCACAAATGCATCAGTAATTAATTTCCTCTTTGTACCAAAGAAAGGCTTTACTCATATTGGTAGGAAAAGATTGCTGTGTTTAAGAAAACTAGGCACTAATTTCAGTAAACATTCTAACATTATTCTTTATGCCAAATCAAAAATTATTTTAATGACAAATTTATCAAGTAGAGTAAGGTACAGTTCACATAATAGCAGAAGCAAACCTTGCATTTCTGTTGTAGTGTTCATCTCATAAAATCAAGAAACCATAGAATGGTTAGGGCTGGAAAGGACCATTTAGTTCCAGCTCCCCTGCAATGGGCAGGGACACCTCACACTAGACCATGTCGCCCACGGCCCCGTCCAACCTGACCTTGAACACTGCCAGGGATGGAGCATATACCACTGCTTTGGCCAACCTGTTCCAGTGCCTCACCACCACCACAGTAAAAAACTTCCTTATATTCAACCTTAACTTCCCTTGTTTAAGTTTCAAGCGTGCATGAACTGTATCTTTAAAAACCAAAATAATAAAGATAGTCTTGTTTGTTTGTACTTGCATTTATATGCAGTGTGAAAGGCTAAGGCCTTATTTCACATCTGCGTTTTAGTTTAAAGTTTTAAGAGACGCAGCAGCCTGAAGTCATGTACTAAAAAAGAAGAAAAGTATAATAGGATATCTTATCTTCCCTCAGAGTTATCTCCTGGCTCATTTTAAACAAAATAATTTGACAGTAACAAAACCTTAAAAGGTATTTGGATTACTTAAGCAGTAAACTATCAACAGAACCATGTCATTTCAATTTATCACTTGTCTTTAAGTGTGTGAAATCCTAGATTTTCATCACATTGCAATTGATTGCTTATACATAGAAAAAAGCTTTAAACTTCACAGAGAAAAAAAATAAATTATTGACTACCAGCTGAGCCTTCACATTCTCCCTGACTTGCAGATTTTTTAGTGAATCTCACACTACCTGAACTAGAACAGTACAGTAACCTTAGCTTTACCCTTGTTGCTATGTCTCAAGTCATTAGGATTTTATCCATCAAAAAGAGCTCTGGCCCAAAAAGCACACTGGGCCTTTGGAATTATAACATAAGAGACAAATCCTGTGAAACCAAACTTAACCTCTTCAGCTAGCTTTTATCCTACTAGCATAAATATGTGTTTCTTAAGAGCATGTCTTCTTGGTACTTTGAAGAAATCTAACATATTACTGGGGTTACACAGGAAAAGATCGCATCCATTTAACTTATTCAAAAACTTTTTGCACAAAGATTTTGAAAAAAGAAAAACATATAAACTTAAAAATAAAAAAGGTAATTTGAATTTTGAATCTTTTCGTGTGATAAGTTCTATGGAAACAGAAAAGTAGAGATGGGCCAGACATATGATATATGATAAAGTAATTGTTAAAGCAAAAATAGCAGATGTTTCTTGAGTACTGTTACCTCCAGGTAGGGCCAGGTATAACGTATATCTTGTTTATAAGATCAGAAAGAAATAGCTACAATCTCTTTTAGTTTTGCAAAACTGAATTTTTTCCTTTCTCATCAAACTATGTTCAGTCAGAGCAGACATATTATTTAAAGAGAATTCAAGATTTAAAGGTGATAACCAACCTAGTGAAAATCTGAATTATCTTTATTATGCATAATTAAAAAACTGGTACACTTGACATCTAAAAAAAATCTGTTAACAAGTTCTTCCAACTCAATGACAAACATCTAAGTAAAATAAACTTAGTAAACATCAACATTATAAATTTGAATGTAATTCAAATAATATTCCTTTTTCAACAGGACATGATAAAAACCTGCCTTCTGTGACACATGATGGTTTCACTATTGATCATTAGTATCTTGTGCTCTTAAAAGTGTCTGGCTGCAGAAACAAATGCTAATGATACAAAAATAACCAGAGTATAACATCTCTAGGTGAAACAAAGTGTTGATATATTCGATAAAAATGGGTTGTAATTATTTTTCAGAGACTTTTTTTGTCAGAACCTCTAGGTGCTTTTTCTAAAATGAAAACTATATAATCTAAGGAGAAACAGTTCTGTCTACCAGTAGAGACAGTAGCAGTTAGCAGTGCTATCTGGAAAAGATTTGGTTATCTTGGGAATAAAAAAATGAAGTTTATTTTTCTGTCAGAACTCCACTTTAAAGCCTTTCTTCCCAGCTCTCTAGAGAAAGTCCCAATCAGCATTTAAATGCATGTATTTTAAAATGAGATTCATAAGAGCCTAAAATTATCAAAGTTCTGTATGAAAAAATAATACGGAGATGCTGCTTATAGATTTTTGAAATAAAAAATTAAGTTATATCTTTAAAATGGAATAGTGCAAGCCTTCAAGAGACTACTTTAAATTTTTCATAGAATAAGTGTTACATATCATTAATGACTAGTAGCTTTAGATTTCATGTTTTCTCTCCAACCAAAGAAAAAACCAGGATTTGTTTCCCATTAAATTTGGAATCAGACAAAAGATACCTCTTTTTCAAGTATTCTCGTCATATTGAAATTTCAGTAAATGGGCAAATTAAGCTCTAGCATTAAGCAAGCTTTCAGTGGCAGCGTACTAATGACACTGAGCAACCTCTTAAGAGAATTTTGCATTGCATTTTACTATCCTATATAGCTATGAGGATATATTCAGCTTTTAAAAATAATTTATTACCCCTGTTGATGTCTGAAACTTCTACAATAGCTTTGTTACCAAAGGAGGGGGAAAAGAAATCCTTTTGTAAGCTAGAATGGGTTGATCGTATGTCTGGTTTGTACAATATGTTAAAGTAGTAAAAACCTGGGAAAAATATTATCTCTGTGGGACTACCTGGGAGTTTTGCCAGAGATTTCAGTGAGGTAAGGACTTCATCCCCAGCAGATTTTTCCTGCTGATGCTATACTGCAGGCTTGTAGCACTATGGACTCTCTCCAGCAAGGGGTGGCACTCAGCTCTCCCTACCATGCCTTTCTCCAGCCCTGCCATGCTCCATCTGTCCAGGCCTGGCAGAGTCTACAGAGAAAGAGATCGCATCTTTGCCACATAGTCATGTGTCCAAAGAATCTTGTTCTTGTTTGATATTTAAAGGTTTCCTCTGTTATTCTGGTGTTGATTTGTGGCACACAAATGCTAAATACATAGATGAAGAAATAATCTTCCTGTTTGTATAGCAAGAAGCTGTCCTTCAGACTACCATAGTCAGAATAGCTCTTTGCCAGTGAAGGACATCTCTCAGTACTTTGGCTACTTCTAAAACTCACAATTGATTTTATGTGTTTTTACACTACGAAAAAGGATCACATACCCCAAGTGGAATGAATTACCTAGCATCCTTTCAGTTGTGCATGTCAAAGTAGCTTGTAGTTTCTGAACTTTCTTATAACTCACAGCCCCTGTGCATCGCAAGCTAAAAATGAAAACAGCTGGCAAATTGCAAATACATTTTCAGTTGATTTAGTTGTTGTTAGGTACAATATCAAGCTTGAATCAGTAAACCAAAAGTCCCTTAGCATTCTGGGTAACTAACCAGAAAGGCACTTAGTGTGACATTGCTAATACAGTCACATAAAGGGAAAAATATTTAGTAATATTAACAACTTTTATTAGGCTACCTGATTAAAATTCACAGAGAACCTTTTAGGGTAAATGCCTTTCGAAAAAAAAAAAATCCAAATTTTATTTGTCATTTTTAAAAAAGAAATGCATTATAAATATTTATAGTTTGATTATGGCTTTTTGTTATATTTTCACTCTAATTCAGTCCTATCAGTATACACTCTTTCACACTCAGTCACAAACTGAGGTAAGGATTATAGCATTGTTTGATATTAGGTACAAAAGTATCTTTCAGCTCATGTGCAATCTCATCTAGTTTGATGTCTTACTTATCCTAACTTTCTTCTTATGTTGAAATAAGCTCTATGAATACTTATGGTCACTTTTTTCCTGAGCATCTGAGAGGCCATAGATACATTTGAAAAAGTTCACTCTCATGATGGGTGTCCTGAAAGGCAATTTATCTGTCACACTCAGCAGCTTTTGTGAGTTCACAGCCAAAGACAATAATATTTCTGTTTACATGGATGAAATAGAAAAGAGTTTGCTTTTCTATAATACCTTCTCTATTTGAAGATATTTCAAAGCACTTGAAAAAACATCCCGACTGAGTTCAATGCTACTGCAGTGTTTGAGTAGGCAGTTGCAGCAGCCCTTCAGGACTGCCTATATAGTAACAGCACAAAGACAGACATTTCAGTTAGTATGACGACAAAAGGTATGTTGAAAAGATTGTGAAAACGTGCAAGGCATTTCACTGTGGGAAAACAAGCAAACAGATAAAACCATCAAAACCTATATGAAGGACAGCATGTTTTAAAACATTTTCGTCAGGTATAAAAGATGTAAAACATTATAGGATTACAAGATGTTTCAAGCTGAAGATATTTTTTGTTTAAATAAACCCTGCTCTCTCAACTTAGTTCAGATCACCAAAAATATAAAACTAGCATCACGTTGCTCTCTTAGCCATCTCAGCAGAGAAGGCATAGAAGTAAAGCACTGCAGATATTGAATTATTTTTCATTACTGAATGTGACAGTTTCTGTATGCTCTAGAGAGTATAAACTCCATATAGATTTGGCATTGCTATTGCTTTTCCTCTGCCATTTTATGAGGCTGACATTTGACAACTGTCAAATTAGCACTTTTCCTCTGCATTAATCTTGCATTAAATGCATGGATTTCTGTGTATTTAATGATTTCACTCTTGGTTGTTCTGACACATTTGTCAAATTCCTAGTGTTCACTTTCAAGTGCAGACTAACAGACTGTCCCAAGCCAAGTACTGTGGTCAGCAGTGTGTCTGAAAAGTATGTGTACTATTTTTGTAGAAGGGATGGAAATCTTTGTAAACTTAAAATGCTTCAGAAAGGTTACAGGAAAGCTCAAAAGTGCCATTTTAAAAAAAAAATTGTGAAAAAAAGATTTTTTAATTAATGGAGAGGTCAGATATGGTGTACATTTAAATTTGTATTTGTTAGAGAGCACTTAATAGGAGGTCTAACTTTCAGTAACTCTGCATACCCGATTCTTTCCATTTATCTGTCTTCCAGAGAAAATCAAGACATTTATTGAAGTCCAGTGAAACCTGAACCTAAAACTCACTCTTAAGTCCTGCATTTATAGAAACACCTAACCCACTTTTTACTTCTTTCCCCTGTATTTCTTTCTCCTTCCCTTCACATTTTTCTCCCTCCTTTTTTTCCCAGAAACAAAAAAAAAAATACATTTTTTACAATAAACTTGATTTATTCTTTGTCTTCTTCACAGAGATTAATCTCTGTTAAGAATCTCTTGTTAAATTGTATGAATTGCATTGGTTAACTTTTTTTATTAGTAAACAGCTTTCTGAATCCACAAGCCTTTTTTTTTTTTTTTCCCTATTATTTTTTATTCTTTTTCGGTACTTTGAATTGCTGAAACAGAAGCACAGCCAGTTTTCACTCATGTGTCTTGAGCCCCACGAAGAAAAGCCACTCAGTTGTCTGTCCCTTGAGAAACACTTCTCATTCTTCCTAGTGGAAGTAGCAGTACTCAGACCTTGAGATTAGGAATTCAGTTTGGGCTGCTAGAGGTTCAGGGAGTTTGTGAGTTAACTTTCAAATATTGCCTATGGTTTGCAGTTTGTTCCACTAAATTCTCGCTGAAGAGTCACTTTTTTGGCTTTATATCATGACTTTACATTACAGATATTTATATTACTTTTTAATTTCTCCTTTTTATATCACTTACATTTGACTCCCTGAGTGTTATATTCTCGAATGTGAGTCAGTCTGTCAGGTATTCAGCACACAGCATGTATGTTCATACATCTGCTAAAGCTTCATACACCTTGGGCATTCTGTAGGAATTAAGAAAATAAATTTTCTAAAATTATAAAACATGACATTAATATAGAAAATATCAGTCAATAGTTATATTTTTACAGAAAAATATTATTTGCCATGGCAGAGTTCAATGCTTAATAATACATTGTTCTTGTCAGTACTGTTTAAAGTGCACATGATTCATACTAAAACTTTACCTTAACTGATAGTGAAAGTAGGCACTTAGCATTTTCCTGAACCAAATCTCAGTTCAGAAGTCTAATGCAGTTCCATATTTACAGCAATAGAAAAGATTATTCTGCCTTCTCTGGAGATTTGTTTATCTCAGTAGTATAGAAGAGGTTTATACTGCCATTGCTGCAGTTTTACAAGATCTACTGAAACATTATTTAACAATGCACAGTGTGAGGATGCTGGATTTACATATGTTGGGAAATGTCTCCTGCTGAAATTCAGTTTAAAATTCAAGGCTACGTTTCATAGAAGAGTGAAAACATAAGAGAGGCAATGATGCTTAATATAAACATTAAGAAACTCATAGATTGCTTGTGCCCTGCTGTGCTGTCCCTCCAATAAATATCGGGGTGGTTTAAGTCCCCCAGGAGGACCATGGCTTGTGAACTTGGGGATGCTCCTGTCTATCTATAGAGGGCCTCATCTGCTCAGTCTTCCTGGATGGGCAGCCTGTAGCAAGCTTCCACTATAACTTCACCTGTCCCTGCCCTCACTTTAATGCTGACCTATAAGCTCATGGTCATCTCTGCATTCATCCTCCAAATACAGCTGGTCATTGGCATAGAGGCAACACCTCCTCATTGTCTCTCCTTCCTGTTCTTCCTAAAAAGCTTTTATCCTTCCATTCCAACATCCCAGTCATAGGAGCCATCCCACCATGTCTCTGTGATGCCAATAAGACCATTGCCCTGCAGGCATCCACATAGCTATAATTCCTTTTATTTACTCCCATGCTGTGTGCGTTTTCATAGAGGAATTTAAGTTGGACCTCTGATGAAGCCAACTTACTGGCTGGCATTCCTTTGTGCTGTTCTTCAGGTGCTCTCCTGTTGACCTGCAATCCTTCTTCAGGCTCTGGACATGTCTTGCTAGCACTGGCATCAAACTGGTAGGAGTGGGATTGATTGAGGTTCCCCTCACTTGGCAACTTTAGTTTAAAGCCCTTTTAACCAGTTTGTCAAGCTTATCCGAAGATGTTCTGCTTCTTTGACATATGGGCATTATCAGTCATAGTTCAATGAAATCTAACAAGTTGAAATGCTGGATTCCACACCTAGGATGGAGTAATGCTATAGACAAGTATAAGTTGGGAGAGGAGTGGCTAAATTCCATCCCTGCAGAAAGGAATTTGAGGGTGATGGTGGCTCAGTAGGACTCAGCAGTGTGCCCTGGCAGCCAAGATGGCTAACTGCATCACAGGGTGCATCAAACAGAGCATAACTAGCTGGTCAAAAGAGGTCATTATGTCACTGTAGTCAGTGTTGGTACAGCCTCGCCTTGAGTACTGTGTGCAGTTCTGAGCCCCATGATTTAAGAAGGATGTGAAGGCCTTTGAATGCATCTGGAGGAGGGCAACAAAGCTGGTAAAAGAGCTGGAAGGCATGTGGTTGGAAGGAATGTCCTGTGAGGAACAATTGAAGACTTGTGGTTTCTCTAGTTTAGAGGAAGGGAGGCTGAGGAATGAGATCATTGTTCTCTACAGCTTCCTGAGGGGGGAAGTGAAGAGGGAGGTGTTGAGCTCTTCTCCCTGGTACCCAGTAATAGGACACATGGGAATGGTTCAGAGCTACACCAGGGGAGGTTTAGAATGGACATTAGGAAGCATTTCTTTACCAAGAAGGTGTTCAAACACTGGAACAAGCTTCCTAGAGAGGTGATTCATGCCCCAAATCTGTCATTGTGTAAGAAGCATTTGGACAATGTTCTTAACAACATACTTTGACTTTTGGTCAGCCCTAAACTGGTCAGTCAGTTGGCGCCTTCCAACTGAAACAGTCTATTTTTACGATACGCTATGCTATGCTAAGCTATGCTATGCTATTTACAGTCTCGACTTTAACTCAGGTCATGTTGCACAGTATTCTATTAGGCTAAGTGAATATTAACACTATTTTAAAATTATTTTTTTTTGCTTCCTTGCATGAAACATTTGTCCTGCTCCCAAAACGGAGATTCTATCTTATTTTTGATTTTGCCGTTCATCTTTCTTCTGTATTCAGCAGGATGCTTATTAGCAGTCCTTTGATTTATTTTGGTCTGTCTAGCATAATTTGTGTCCTGTGTCCACTGTTTGCCCCTTTGGTAGTCACATTGCTCACATACTTATGTTAAATGCATGCACATTGTATCTGGCTATGCATTCACAGAGTCAGAAAATATTTATTGCTGGTTACACTATTGGATTACTTTTGTGTTCAAGGTAAAGGATATTCATCATTTCTTTATTTTTTCTAATTTATAGTTTACAGGAGTAACAAGCTTCTGCTTTGTCTATATTACATTACTTCAGCTGTTTAGAGGTTGAGCACTAAGTTTAAGTTGTCATCTAAGATCCCCTTTTCACCGATGACATACCTAGAAGGTGATTCATCCCATCAAAACCCAAGGATTTTAGATGGATGGGTGAATCATCTTCTAGAAGTTCCATGAACTTTTCATTGCATTTCAGGTAAACTCAATATAATGTGCTAACAGAAAAAAATTTACATTCCTTTCTATATTACCACTTTCCTGGTTATTCTCAGGAAATATTTATATCTGTTTTTCAAAGGAAATGTGATGCACTTCTAAGGCTAGATTTAAATTTTCTTGTGTTTGGCCTATTGTCCTAGATTATGAGGGGCTCTGAACTTGCAAAAAGGATCCTTTTGTCCTTGCAAAACTTAACTGAACTCTTTCAATTAATATTGTTTGCAGTCTTAGTCACAGTTAACCTTTTATATAATTGCAAACATCAAAGGTCAGGAGCAAAAATCTTATCCTGAGTCTGGTTAAACCACTGTTGTGGTTTAACAAATATATCAAATAGTAACTGAAGCCTACGTCATATAGAATGAATACTCTTGATTGCCACTTGTCTGTGTTTTTTCCCTTCACAGAATCACAGATTCACAGAATCACAAGGGTTGGAAGGGACCTCAAAAGATCATCTAGTCCAACCCCCCTGCAAGAGCAGGGTAACCTAGAGTACATGACACAGGAACTTGTCCGACAAGTCAGAGCTCCTCATCTTCCAGTGCAAAACTCTATGTACCTACTCTGCTCTTGCTGCATGTTGCATGCTGCTGAGCTTTAGCCATCTCTGCTTTTCACAGTTCTGCATCTCTAGTGTTTGATTTAATACCTTTCTCTGTACTGTTATGCTTTCTCTTCTGCCTTGGGATCACTTTTCTCTCTGGCAAAGTCTTTGCCTTGTCTGTTCAGACACCTAATCAAATTATGTATTTTCTGCTCAGCCTCACAAAACCAGCATCTGTTTCTTTCACTAGGAAAGAATGAAATAGAAAACAAAAACTTAAGATGGTATAATCTTTTATATACTGTGTACATCTTCTATGCCTTATAAAACTTACAGGAACTGATACTAGACATGAATTCTAATACTACTCTGTAGTTTGGATCACAGAACTTTTGTTTAAGGCCTAATCCATCATTTGCAAGCAGTGACTACATTTGGGATTTTTTTATAATGAATAAAGTACATAGTTAGATTTTACTCCTGACTTTTCAGGCTTTTAGATGTTCTGTAGATTGAGGTTGGAGCTGGAATTTGGGGCATGCCAGTATTCCTGGTCTTCTGATCATCCAGTGTGGGAAGTGTTGCAGTTTCCTTGAGGTCTATACAGCCATGGCCATAAGAATGGTCTTTTGCTTATCTTACACTTGCTTTGAAATACTAGATTGGAAAGTGCCCAGATCTCCCAGCTGAGTCATAGACTCAAAATTATCTTTCAGTCCCTTTAGTTCATCCCTGTCATTTGGCATGGGATTGATAGTAGTATGGGGAGACAGAAGCAGCTTCTTCCTAACTAGTATTTATTAGTAACAATTTGTCAGTTTTTACTATTAGCCCCACAGCAGCCAAAATACAGAGACATGCATGAATCCTGCTCTAACTGTGCTTAGGATTTCTCAGTAATTCTGAAGTGCTCTCCATTTTTCTACTGTACACACGTTTTTTTCAGCCTGTGCCTGCCAGTTGGGGCTGACAGCTTCCCCTTTTCTCTTTGAAGGGCAGAGCTTTTAAAAGATCAGATGTCCTTTGATCTCAGGTTTGATAATTTTCCATATGCTCAGCAGTTAGCTGAGGGGCTCCTCCTTGGTTATAAACTTAGTAGTTATTTTTGAGGAATGTTTAATCTGAGGCATAATTTATTTTTCTGAATAATTATTATTTATTAAGGAATAATTATGAAAGTACGTCAATTAGATACAAACAAGCAATTACAGGTGATATTATTACAAATGAAGGTTTGTAAATGTAAATAGAATGGAAATCAGTGTTTGTACAAGGCACAGGTCCACAGTTCTCCAGAAGAATTTTACTGAGTTTCCCAGCAGCAGAAACCAAAGCCTGCTTCCATTAACACCCTCCCCTAGTGGGACGTACTGCCATCCAATGCCACAGTTTGTCTGTGATTTTTCAGACAGCTTTCAAGTCATGTTTTCAAGACAATCTGAAAGAGTTTTAGTATGATGCTTTTCTCATGCTTTACAAAAGTCGTACAGCTAGCTCTTCCACTTTATCCACCCACTTTTAATTCTGTCAGACTGAGCAACATATGGTTATGTTATTGCTGTACTATGTGCTGTAAAAATATAAACATAATTTTCCCCTTCAAGAAACTTTCTCTTTAATTGGTCATAAAAGAAATACACTTCTGTATCATATATTGGGACAAATTAATTCAAATCTCCATAAATAGGTATCGGGAATCCCCAAAACCTTAATGTCATTGATACATTCCTTTGAAAGGTGCTCAAAGACTGTACATGCTGTGGTCACTGAACATGATTCTAATTCGTTAGAAATAAGTACATTCATTCATATTACACATTAAAAATGTGCTAACTTGCATCCATCTATTCTTTAGCTTCTATTCCCCACAGTGGGCTTTTTTTAATATAGTTCTGTGACAGTCTGTTTCTTTCTGGGAAACCTTTTACTGTGATTATAATTCCTTGAAAATTGCTTGGAGAGGCTGACCTCTCTGTTTGGAAGGAGAAATGCTGTGATAGGTCCTCATAAGAAATACAAACATGTTAGCAACAATTATTCAACAACAAATGGGACTTTCATATTTTCTGTATAATATATTTTGAAAAGTATATGTTTGGAGGAGGAGGATGGATAGACAGGCAGCAGATTAATTGTATAAGTAGCTTTTTTAGAAATAGCTAGCCTCCAACAAACAGAAAAATATCAGCTGCGAGATATTTCTGAAAAAGCAAAAGGTGAACATATACTGAGTAGAGCTCTTTTTAAAGTAATTTTATGGGGATTTGTATTAATTTAGGAGTAGAATTTTACAACCCTTCCTGGTGTAGGACTGACAGTTATGTTTTTACACTTTCCCCTTCTGGTTTCTGAAGTGTAGCTGGAAATAAAAGGGTATGGATTGGAAGCCTGCATGTTGGATGAATAGCCATCTGTTACACTACACTATCCCTTGGGGACAATACATCCAAAGGAGATTTCAAAATTAAAATGCTATATGATCATTGCAGTGATGTCTTACTTAGCAGGCTAAAATAATGACTTGAGAAAGTCTGAATTGCCCTTCCTTTACTCTGAGGTGTTAGGTTTGTAGCCCAATACTCACAGATTAAATGTAAACACTCTAAATTATCATACTGCTTATCAAAGCGGCCAGAATTCCCAAAATGTGTTTCTCAGTATCCCAGACTCCTTTGCCAGAACCCAAAATGCATTCTGCTCAGCTCCAAAGCCATCATCTTCCCTTCCATTTCTCTTACAGTGCCCTACTGTGTCTTTGATATGAAAACCTTAGCACCCTAGAAACAGCTAGAATCAAATTAATTTAATAAAATAAATAATGTACATAGTACAGAACTGATTGCATTAGCCAGCTTCATATTTAATTCATAAAGCTTCCATGTTTTAATTTACTTGCTGCTTCAGAATTTACATCCTTCTTCACCACAGGTTAGCTGGAGAAAAAACATTTTCAGTGATAGAATAAAAAATAGTTTGAAAAGATAAAGAATTAAATGTGGAAGTGAGTTAAATGGTGTAACTGTGTAGAAAGCAAATGAAATAATTGCTTTCTACTAGCAAAATGTGATGCTCTAGCAAGAGTTTTGGAGGTTTATGATAGATAAAATAAAGACTGGCCTTGTACAAAAAACCTGTATTTTATTAGAATCATAGAATCATAGAATAGATAGGGTTGGAAAGGACCTTAAGATCATCTAATTCCAATCCCCCTGCCATGGGCAGGGACACCCCACACTAAACCATGCCACCCAAGGCCTCATCCAACCTGGCCTTGAACACTGCCAAGGATGGAGCATTCACAACCTCCCTGGGCAACCCATTCCAGTGCCTCACCACTCTCACAGTAAAGAATTTCTTCCTTATATCCAATCTAAACTTCCCCTGTTTAAGTTTGAACCCGTTACCCCTTGTCCTGTCACTACAGTCCTTGATGAAGAGTCCCTCCCCAGCATCCTTGTAGGCCCCCCTTCAGATACTGGAAGACTGCTATGAGGTCTCCACGCAGCCTTCTCTTCTCCAGGCTGAACAGCCCCAACTTTCTCAGCCTGTCTCCGTACGAGAGGTGCTCCAGTCCCCTGATCATCCTCGTGACCCTCCTCTGGACTTGTTCCACCATTTCCATGTCCTTTTTCTGTTGAGGACACCAGAACTGCACACAATACTCCAAGTGAGGTCTCACGAGAGCAGAGTAGAGGGGCAGGATCACCTCCTTCGACCTGCTGGTCACGCTCCTTTTGATGCAGCCCAGGATACGGTTGGCTTTCTGGGCTGCGAGCGCACACTGAAGCCGGCTCATGTTCATTTTTTCATCGACCAACACCCCCAAGTCCTTCTCTGCAGGGCTGATCTGAATCTCTTCTCTGCCCAACCTGTAGCTGTGCCTGGGATTGCTCCAACCCAGGTGTAGGACCTTGCACTTGGCATGGTTAAACTTCATGAGATTGGCATCAGCCCACCTCACAAGCGTGTCAAGGTCCCTCTGGATGGCATTCCTTCCTTCCGGCGTATCAACCAAACCACACAGATTGGTGTCATCGGCAAACTTGCTGAGGGCGCACTCAATCCCACTGTCCATGTCACTGACAATGATGTTGAACAAGACCGGTCCCAACACCCATCCCTGAGGGACACCACTCGTTACCGGCCTCCAGCTGGACATCGAGCCATTGACCACAACTCTTTGCGTGTGGCCATCCAGCCAGTTCTTTATCCACCGAGTGGTCCACCCATCAAATTGATGTCTCTCCAATTTAGAGACAAGGATGTCGTGTGGAACATTGTTATTGTTATTGTTGTTGTTGTTGGTTTTATTATTATTATTATACCACCGCAGGTGTAATAAGCCCTTCATAGACAGATGTAGTAAGGCCATGATTTGATCCAGGTTTATGCAGGTGCCCCACCATTATAGTGGTGGGCAATGGACCTATAGGCATAAAAAGGTGCATCTGTGTGGACTGCAGTGCAGACCTGGACTTCAGCAATTTGCAGGGAGCACCAGAATTACGCCTGTGCCAGGAGCCAGCCATGCTGACTCTGTTCAGAATTTTGGCACCTCATTTTCTGAACTTTTTTTTTTTAGATTATATTGATAGAAAGAAAGAAAGAAACTCTTTAAGATTTTTTTTTTTTTTTTTTTTCCTAGTTGTCTTAAACGTCTTGCAATGACTTGGAAAAGTATGTTTTTCTGATTTCTATCTGTGATGAGGTGGCATGTGTAGGTCTTACACTGACTTTTGTACTTCTGTGTTTGCCAGTTCACTGAGTTCATTTGCTGGCACAGAGCACCCTCATAAGGACCTCCTGCCCATGGTGCTTCCTTCCATGGCTTCTAGCTTGCCTGCCCTTTGGAAGCATCCAGCCTCTCTGTTTCCTCACAGAGCTGTGCTACCTTTCTTAAAGAAGCAGTTTTATTCCTACCTACCGTAAAAAAATAAAACTTAAAGAACAGAAAATATTGGTAGAAGCATTTTCAGAGGAAGTTTCAGTCTGACTCAGCCCTCCTAATTTAGATTTTCTAATTTCTGGCGTCAGAATCCAGTTAAGGTCAGTGTCGCGCTTTGACCAGGAGTTTTAGTTTGCAAGACAAACATAATGCTTTTCAGTTATAGTTTTGTTCCCTCACCTGCCTCAGTTAAAGCTGCCTTCCCTTAAGAACTGCAAAGAACCTCATCTGTGAGGCTGCAGAACAAAATAGTTGAGAGAAAGCTTTTCCTTTGTTTAGAAAGCATAGGACAAAATTGGAAATGAACAAATTTGCAGCGCAATATACTGTCTTCTGTTAATCTCTGCCATTTTACTCCAGCAGAAATTTTATGTTTCTTTCCACTTTTTTTGTATTTTTACTTGTGTACATCTACGTGAACAGTTCTTCATGGTCTGGTTTTGCTCTCAGTTGTCCATAGTAGCACCAGAGAGACTGGACAGAGGACAGGGGGGAAGTGAAAGGAAGGAAGGAAGAGTGTGGAAAAGGAAAAAGACAAGAAGCAACCTGTGGTAGTCTCCTAATGACCATATTTGTGAGCTGAGTACAGTTTAACTTGACCTCTTCTTTTACTGGATGCTTTTGCTTTTGTCTCCTACATAACTGCATTCTTCATGTTGTTATAAGTCTTCACTGTGGGAGAGACAAGAACTGTGTGTGTTGTTTAGCAAAAGCCATCTAACGGGCAGTCTTCACTCCCTACCCTTGGGGGCTTCCTGCATCCTTCCTGTCATATACAGCCATCGCTGTCCCTTGGCATCTGAACCTAAACTCAAGTTTCTCAGTTGGTGAGATATCATGCTATTTCTTACCATCTGGCAAGGCAGCATTTACATCCAAAAAGGTTTGGATTAGTAGTGTAAAGGAGCTAATTATGTTCAGTGAGTGTTTCATGACATGCTATTATACCCAAACAAACAATAAATTAATTGTGGAAATGTTTTCTCCAGCAAGTTCCTATTCAACTGTTTCAAAGATACAGGACAATGTGCAGAAAGAGTTGTTTGAAAAGTGTTGAAAAGACTATATAGCACATACAGCATAACTGATTTCTCTGTGAGTCCTGAATTACAGTCCTTTTGGGATTATAGATGGGAAAGTACTTAGAATATCTTGGGTATGGTTCATTTACAAAGGATTTCACAGCAAGCGCTTTAACATAGTCATGTAGCGGTAGAGTTTCAGTTTTGGCTGTGAGGTTTTATAGTGAGTATCACAGGCAAAACAGTTCATTTTCTATTTTTGTAAATACACATGCTTTTTTGCTCTATAAATCTTTTTTTCTTTCTTTTCAGATGAAAATACACAAGGATAGTGTGTTCTTTTAAAAAATAGCACAGATAAAATTGCATGCTGCAAAACAGCATTTGCATTTGTGAGTCAAAGTTTATTACTTCTTTGGGCTTAAGTTACTGTTTGTGTTATCATTTCTAGTATGTTGTTTCTGATAAGTTCTTTTTTTTTTTTCCTTCCTAGACAATATGTAGTTCTCTTTAAAGAGTAAAAATGTAGGTATATGTTTCTGCTTCAAATCTGTGATATCAAAGAAGCACAGAAATGCAAGGCTCTTTGAAAGCACAGGAACAACCCAGGCCACTGCCAGCATGGAGAGAGGACCAAGTATACCCAGACCTCCTGCCTAACACCTGTTCTGTGAAGGAGATCTAACAATTTCCTTGTCTTTTCAAGTCCTTCACTATTTTTAGAGTTAACTTTTCTTCACAAACCAAGATCATTGTCATTGCAGTCATTTGATTTCTTCTAGTCCTTCCACTAGTGGAGATAGAAGACAGTTTATCATAGCCTTTTTTTGTGTGATTTTACTTACTAAATGATAGCTGCTATATTTCCCTCATTTCTTTTTTTCTAAATTGAATGAACACAATTTCTCATAAGTCCTGGAGAAATTATTGGTTTTGGCCCTCTAATCTATACTTCTTTCCAACCGATGTGCTTCTTTCTTGGTAACACGTGTAACTGTGCACACTTTGCCAGTGGGAGCCTCATGAGTGCTGCATAAAGAAAAATTACTGGCTTCTGTGTGTCACACACAGCTCCATTTTTAAACCAGACAAGAATAAGGTTTGCTGTTTTACAAGTGTTACAGTGCTAACTTGTCATTGACTGCCACCCTCAGACCCTTTCCTGAGAACTCTAATGATTTTTCTTTTGCACAGTCAACTTTAATGTGCGTGGCCTGTGTACATTAAAGGCTTGTCTATCATTTAAGCTCAGACTGTGCAGGAAAGATTTCTGATGAAAGTGGAGGAAGTAGTTGTAATGCAGATGAAAATACAGGGGTTTTTACATTTTAACTGATATTGTCATTTGCTACATCTGAAATACGAATGAGAGGGCTGCACTCCAATTATATTAGAAATTTATTTTATTCATTTACTTATTCTACATTAGCAAAACTCAAGAAAAAATGAAATATTCTTTACAGTGTTTTATTTAATTTTAAACACAGCTAAACTGTTTATTTAAGATAAACCTGATAATGTGGTGTTAAGCCTTGTGCTTCTCAAACCTGTTTCCACTGTCAGGGCAATTTCATGAGCAGTTTTTGCTTACCTGTTTCCAAGTGACTGTGGCAAAATGTAATGAACCCTGTGTTTTAAATATGGTGAGAAAGAGTTGTATGGTGAGAAAGATTTGTATACAGGTAATAGACAATATTTATTATTTAATTAAGATTGTAAAAATAAACAGGTAACAGCTGTGACCAACTGATATTTAAGCCAAGCCTTCTACTTTCCTCCTTTTGGCATTTGAGCAATTCTTATGTGGTGATTCTGCATCAAAGAGTATGGAAAGGTCCTTTGCATTTGGGTCTTGATGGGGGAGAAGACATGCCTGAGATCATACCCAATTCTGCATAAGCAGAAGTGGCTGAGGAGTTACTGCAAAGCACAATACTAATTTTAAATGACATTTCAGTGTTCAGTAGCAAAGTAAATATCTGATTAGTGCAAGAAGATCTATAACAGAACATAAGAACATGAGCCATGAGAATATAACTGTATTTTTTGTAGTCTGACCTTCAGGCAATAGTTTATGATTAAGAGCTCTAACAAATAGAAGAGTTAGTCAGCACTGCACTCTGTGAACAGTCCAGTGGCAAGTATTCCACTTGCAGATATTAATGGTTATATTACAACTTTGTAAAAAAGATGACACTGGAATTTACAATCAAATTGAATAAAGTCTAATCAGAGAAAGTACTGCTTCTAATTCTAGAGACCACCAAAACACAATGAGGGTCTTAAGGTCTACCTGATTTCTAAAGCCAACTGAGGTATGAGATGCGTACTTTTACTGCTACTATAGGACCTTTCTATAGTTTTCACCAGAGGAACAGTAGAAAGAAGGCAAAAGTGGACTGAAACTGGGGAATGTGTCTTGTGATAGCATATTAACTGACAACCTCAAATGGCATAAACCCTCTTCTGTCATACAGTTTGGCATAACTGGGGCATATTGCTGCCCATCATGTGCAGATGTGTCTGTCATGGACCTATATATACAAGACATCCTATTCAGTGAGTCTGATGACTTGTAAGGCCTGGGCAAAACAAAAACAAGACCAAAGAAACCATAACTAAATTGTAACCCAACTTACTGCTCTAATTTGTACCATGTAGCAAGTTCTAACGATAAGTTTCTCAGACTGCCAAACCACAGTGGTGTCTTAAATGGAATTTTTTATGCTTTGTGGAACAAAACAGTCACTATTAGCAAATCCAGAATATCTATGAGTTTCTATTGCTATGCAAAGACATATGAAAAGAAAAAGGATTAACGAATCAATTATGTTTTAGGATTCTATGTGTATACAGGCATATATGAATGTCTGTAAATATACTATTGTAAGATAAAACAGGTTATTTCTTTTCTCTTTTAATTCTAAAAGTACTTTTTTTGCCGAAAGAATATCTATTATTCACTGCTGCAAACAAGAAATGAGTGTCATGTTCTTTAAGATAGGAGGTCTTATGTAACAAATTAGCTTGGAAATATGTTTAAAACCCCCACATACGTAGTATTTCTAGCACAGACTTCACAGTTGAAATGGCAAAGGAGTAGACAAAATACAATGTAGTGATAGTATAATACTGTGTCTCAGAAGTACAATCAGAAAATTCTTTGCAACAAATCCATGTAGAGCAGGATAGAGGCATAGATGAGAAAGTATAGGAAACACCAAGTGATTTTTGTGTAAGTGGGACTAGGCTGGTACCACTAGTAAAAGAAGTAATTCCAGAATCATAGAATGATTGAGGTTGAAAGGAACCTCTGGAGGTTATCTGGTCTAGCAAGCAGGGCCACATACAGCCAGATTCCCAGGACTGTGTCCAGATGGCTTTTGAATATCTCCGAGGACAGAGACTCCTCAATGTCTCAGGCAACCTGTGCCAGTGCTCGGTCACCCTTACAGTGAAAAAGTGTTTAATAATATTCAGTGAGAATCTCCTGTGCTTCAGTTTGCGCCCATTCCCTCTGGTCCTTTCAATGGGCACCACTGAAAAGAGTCAGGCTCTGTCCCTGTTGCATTCTCCCTTCAGGTATTTATATGCATTGTTGACACCCCCACACCCCAAGCCTTCTATTCTCCAATCCCAGCTCTCAGCCTTTCCTTACAGGGGGGATGCTCCTCTCACTTAATCATCCTTGTGGCCCTTCATTGAGGTTTCTCCAGTATGTTCATGTCTCACTTGTACTGAGGAGCCAAGCACTAGGCCCAGCACCCCAGACATATCTCACCAGTGCTTAATAGAGGGAAAGGATCACCTCCCTTGACATGATGGAAATACTTTGTCTAATGCAGTCCAGGTTACCAATGAATTTAATTAACTGAACCCAAGATAATGTATTGAAGTGAATCCAATAAGAAGTAAAAGCTACTACGTGAAAAAAGTATAGAGAAATTTTCTGAAGTTTATTCTGAAATATTCTGAAGTTTAGCTTTCCATGATAAAAGATAAAAAAATCATGTCCCTATAGTTCAATTTTGCCTTTGTTAAGTTTAGGAGATTTTAGCCGTGTGTCCAAACTAATTCAAAGTGCAAAGTCATAGAATCATAGAATCATAGTATAGTTAGGGTTGGAAAGGACCTTAAGATCATCTAGTTCCAACTCCCCTGCCATGGGCAAGGACACCCCACACTAAACCATGCCACCCAAGGCCTCATCTAACCTGGCCTTGAACACCGCCAAGGATGGAGCACTCACAACCTCCCTGGGCAACCCATTCCAGTGCCTCACCACCCTCTCAGTAAAGAATTTCTTCCTTATATCCAATCTAAACTTCCCCTGTTTCAGTTTTAACCCATTACCCCTTGTCCTGTCACTACAGTCCCTGATGAAAAGTCTTTGCTGGCTGGTAGCCTTTTCAATTTGTTAGGGTTCTATATGATGTCATGCCTCCACTTTATTATCAATGAATTTCTAGACATAAATGTAGTCATGTCACAGAAGGAAGTGAGTGAATCACCCTATCCTGTTGGATTCTAGTCTTGTGAACACACCCTGTAGCATTCACTGGCCAGATTGCTGTATCTCAGCTGTTGTCTGCAGCCAGTCTAAAAAAATGTTTCTTCACATTTTTTCTGGTAAATACTGTACATGGCTCTTTTTATGGATCTGTCAATTGAAGTAAAGAAAGTTATGGTGCAAGTGTTTACAGTAGCAATGGAAAATAGATTTCTTCTTTGTTTTAGATTGAAAATTTATCAGAGGACTAAGACGAATGCAGTCCTAGTTTTGTTCTCTGCTTTTGGCTATGCCCACAAACATTCCAGTGTTTAGAAAGAAATAACTGAAAAGGATGAAAAATATAGAATATGAAAGCTTTTGTTTCTTTAAACAGAATTTGTGATGTTCAAAGTTACATTTCAATAAAAAGCAAGCATAATTTGAATAAAAATATTCATCCATCCATGCCATTTAGTTCTTTGAAATTTTCATAGCCTTTTTTAGTGGTCATGGTTTGTTGGGGGGGGGGGCAGTAAAGTGGGGGATGCTTTGATGGAAAAAGCTTTCATCAAGACCAACACAGTCAAACTGACAGGAATGTCCTTCATGAACTTAGAAAATTGGCTCAGCTGGGAATTATGTTATTGTTGAAAATCATCTTTAAACTTCATAGTCCATACTCATAAAACACTTAGAACATCATCAATCTCTTCCTGCAAAATCTGCTTCCTTTTCTCTCTTTCCGGTGCAGACTTCCAGCTCAGTCTTATTTACTCCCCCATTTGTTCTCATTTCAAAGTACTATCAGTACTATTCAGCTGCCACTAAAATGTGTCTCATATTTTCTCTCTGTTTAATGTTTGTTTTGCCTTCTCTTCCCCCTCATCTTGCTTTCATTTCTGGTCTTTTCTATTCTTCACTGTATAATCTTCAAGGCATAAATCCTGGGGTTTTTTTAATTATTTGCATTTATGCAGCACTAGATAGAGTTGTTAGGCATTTTCCAGACAAAAAAGGGACAGCTGACAGTCTGATTTTACTTGTGACAGTGTAAGTTCATGCAGGGTAAATAGAAGAATGAACTATGCAATGATAGTGCCTTGCAATTGTATGGCTTGGCTATCTCAACTTTTATAATAATTCTTTTTTCTTTAAAGTCTGGGTATAAAAATACAGCTTATATCCTGTTTTCAGGTCTTTTGTTTGTACTATGTGGGTAAATTTTTGAAGTGGAAATTCAAAGACAGAAAAAAGAAATATGACCAGATGTCAGAAAGGCACCTGCTGGCACCTGAAAAGCAAGGCACAGGCAAGAAGACAAAATAGGTGAATAGTGGAGGTAAAGATAAGTATTGAAGGATGACATAAAATTAATTGATAATATTTGAACAAATTAATTAGTCTAGTGGCCAAAAAGAAACAGCTGGTTATCGTATTGATTGGAAGAATGATGATACTGGATTGCAGCAGAAGCTTGTTGTACTTCTTGCAGTAGCACAGGTAGCATGCCCAGGTTCTGCTTGCCCTTTTATACCATGTCCTAATTAATTGTTATGCTACCTCACTGGGTCATTCACACTCTTTTCCAATGAGCACGGATAATAAAAGGGAAAAAGAAAAACGGTCTGTAAGGTATTATATGGAAGAGAGTGCACTGAGCCCTTCTTTTCCTAGAAGAGAAAGCATGATTGAAGCAATAGATGAGTTTAAAAAGGTCTATTTAGAGGCATTTATGAAATTAACTACAAATGCACTGGCTTATCTTTGTGTGATTACTGTTAAGGTGAAGAGCAAAACTTTTTCTTTCCCTTCTTACTGTGTTTGGGGGGAATTACAAATACACAGCAGCCTTTGTATGCAGTGATCTTTTATTTTCAGCCAAAACAACAGTAAGGAGATCCATAATTAAAAAAAAAATAAATAAAGGAAAGCTTTAGAGAAATGTCAAAGAAAGTTTTAGAGAAATGTCAAATTAGTTCAAGGTGAGAGGGGTATCAGTCTTGTCTTTCTTAAATCTTGTTGGATTGTATTTTATTCTTTGTGCATAAAAACAAAGCCCAAATTTCTTTCAATAGCTTCCTTTTTTAAATTACAAAAGGAAATGTTTGCTAGCGTTCACACAATAATTGGAGAGTATGCACATTTGCACTAACATTTTAACTGGAGCTCTTTAAATTATCTTTTCCAGTTGTAGAAACAACCCCCAGTTTGTAACTTTCTAAAATTCCAGGGAATACTGGGCTTCTTAGGTAAGCATATGTAAAGTAAACTCAACTGGAAAGAAAAATGGTTAATCATAAAATTTATAATAAATGCTCATAACGCATTATCTTCTTTACCATCACTTTCCAAACAAGGATATAGGTCTACAGTAATGTTTTGAAACCCAAAATCCTCCTTACCCTTATCTTTGAAACTTGGAGGTATTATGACCTCATATGGTTTTTGTCTAACTACTACTTGATTTTTATGAACTCCAGTGCCCTATTTGATCAGAAAAAATCTCTTATAGGGAATTCACATAACAAATATTGTTATCTTGAATTTTAGCTATTAATCAAAATTGAAAAGGGAAAAGAATATTGGTAGTTGATAACTTCTATACCATGGTCAATCCTAGACGTCATGTTTATCTTGTAGATATTTTTCTTTCATAACTATATAAAATAAATCACTTGAGCATTGAATTTCCCTTCCTTTTCTTCCCTACCAATATATGTAAACATGTCAGGCTTTAAAAGTGCATGGATATAGAGTTCAAGACAAGCTATTTGTCCTGATCAAACAACTAAGATTCAATTTACTAGTGCTTTTATGAGAAGCAATAGCAACTGCAAATGCATTCAACATTGATCTTCTAAAAGACTTCAGAATCTGAAATTTTGTACAAGGTGATAATGTCACTGAGGTAGCCTGTACTCATTGTTTGAAAGTATATGACATAAAGTCCTGAAAAATTCTTTCAGTCACAGTAAATGATGGAACCCTGGACTACGTTTTAATTCTCAGGCCAAAGATTATACCTTGGCTGTACCTTGGCATTATGTTAAGATGAGGTTCAGATTCCTTTCACCCATGCCTTCTATAGAAAAAAAAACAAATCCAAAACTAAAGCATATCCACAAAATTGTATTTGTGCTGTTCTCCAAGGATTAATTGCATGATCTAATGACTGGAGTATCCAATCAGGTCACAGCTTATCTGTACAGGTAGACATGTGAATTGCTAAAGCAGTGCTGACAGTCCTGATAACATTGTCAAGGACTCATTTTTCAGAAGCTGCTTCAGCTTCTGTGTAAGTCTGTCTCTACTCCAACTGGTATTTGATTATATATTTCTCTTGTAGTGCAGTTGCCTCAAAAACACAGACAGATGTGAAATACCAGGAGAATTTTGAAAATCAAAAAAACATTGAACAGCAGTTTAGAGTCATGTAATTTGTGTGCATGTTTAGAATTTGAAAGCCTCAGGGGTAACTTGCAGGTTTGACTTTTATTTTGGGCATACAGAGGAAATGATCGCTCAGTGGGGGTGGCTTCAATCCAGGTCTAGTTGAATGCAACCTGTAACAGCTAGCAAGGATGAAATCTATTATTGTACTTTACATTTTCTTGGATCTTTAAGGAGGAGAAAGGGATTTTTTTGAGGATCTTTCTTGAATTATTAAAAGGGCTTTGGTTAAAGTTTCCTTAAATATTCTAAAAAGTTAATTAATGAAAAAAACCCCACCCTTACCAACAGATGTGTTTTTAATGCTATAGATTCTTTCTGTCTTTAAATAATAACTTCCTCTAAGAGATGAGCAATTAAAGTCTTCTGTTTTGAAAGTTTATTTTTTGTAAACAATGAGTAATATAAAGAAATGCTTCAACTTTTGAGTCTGAGTATGTGAAGGACCATTTACACCATCCAACCACTTTGCAGGCCTTCAAAGTAATGTTAAGGTTAAGACTACTTTCAAATCATGTTAGAATGCTCAAGTGGCTTATATGTAAATCGTATTCTTGTAAATTTTTAAATAGTAGTAAGAGAAAGTAAAAATACCACAGCAAATAGAAAACTACATTCATTGCAGTTATATGCAAGTACGAAAACAAGGTCAAGTGTTGTCGTAAACAGCAAAAACTCTGCTTAAAACTTTCTATTTGTGCCAGGACTTAAAATCACAAAAAGCTGTTTATTATAATTTGTTACCTCTTAATTTAATTTGTTAATATATCACCCTCTGCAATATTTCTCACAAAAAATAATACTTTGCAATAAAGCCCTGTAGATTCAAGTTCCACGTTTTTCTGTGACACTTTCTTTATTAGCCATTAAAGCCATGCCAATAATAAGATAATAAAAGTGCTATATTATTTTCAGATGGAATATATATCATGAGCACACCTGATATCTGCCAAAGCACTGACTTTGGAAAGATGTTTCAGACAAAAAAGCCTCTGCAGCATCACCCATGACCTTTGGTACATTTGAAGACTATTCTGCCTCTGCAGGAAAGTCAGTGTTGATTAGGGCCTTTTCACTTTGCAGTATAGGAAGCTTCATTCATTCAGGGGTCCCTCTGGTATCAGGTAATCATCTTGCGCAGATGTGTAAAGTGTGTATGAACCTGGTTTAGCCTTGTTCAGGGCAACCATGAGTATGACCATGGTATAACAGAGACGGAAATAGATTCTGTTTAGTATAAGGTTGAGGTAGGTTAAATCTGCCTTGATGCTTGGGGTAAGAGGTGTTAAAAGGGTTTCCCTTTGTCAGTGTTTGATTCATAATCTACTCTAGGACAGAATGGCTGCACACTCCCTTTTACTCATGTCTTTTCATTTTTACTGAGGCTGGCTCCTTGTCCTTAGATTCTTCTGTATATTATTAATATCGCTCGAAATAAGCCTGTTTTCTGGTTTGTTTTTTTTTTTTCCAGAACAGAAAATTATTACAAGTTTGTCTTCACAAATTTAACGATTTTCTTTTTCTTGTAAACTTATATGTATAGAAAAATCTTCTGGTCTGCTCTGTGGGTTGAAAGCTGTCTTTTTTTAAGAAAACAGCAGAGGCACTGTGGGTTTTCTAGCACTTGTTTACATAACATGGAACAGGGATGTGATAATAATCCTCACTTTCCTGTGCCTCAAACACTGGCTACAAGTGAAAAGCTGTTAGTTGTGCAAAGCCTTTAATAAAAAAGAGCATCAAAAAGCAATGTGCCTTCTGTTAAAGCACCAGCAAAATTCCAGTGCTGTTTAAGAAAGGGACTGATTACCCTGACAAGATATTATTCGCATTCAGCTTGCTCTGGAGTTGTCACTCTTATAACTTTTAGAATCCCGAAAGAAATTAAATCTTCCCCACCTCAGTGGCTAAAAGACTCTAAGTACTTTCAGATAATTCATGTGCATAAGATGCATAATTTGTCTGATAAAAGAAGAAAAAATGCATCATAAGGCTGTTCAAAAATAGAGTAATTACAAGTATTACTTGAAGAAATTATACCAAGGCAGCATCAAGGAAGACCAAAACTATTTACAGCAATAACTACCAATCCTCTTAATTTATTAAGAGAGAAAGCATTTACATTTGGTAAAATACTATGATTTGATTTCTCCTAAACATTGAAAAGTAAAGTTCTCCTAAACATCGAAAAGTAAAGTTCAAGAAAGAGTTAAATTTGAAATGTCGAAAAGCATTGCAAGATAACTAATGGTTGTGCCTGAGCTGCCACGTGTAATGTTGTAGATGCTTGTATGCCAGAAGCATAGAACCACGTTTCTTTGTACACACTTTGTTCCTGAGTTTCTGTCATGTCATGTGCTAAGTTTAAATGAGAAATTTTTAGTAATTTGTGGTTCCATAGTTCATTCTTTCTGACAGCCACAATGGGGTGAGTAGTTTTTGGATCAGGTTTTTGTGATAAATGAATGCTTATAAATTCATGTCATTGTATTGTAAAAGCTTTAAAAGGTTATGAGAAGTGGAAAGAGCATATGGCACCCCATTGCATCTTTGGATGCTTTTGTGTCACGGTATCATACACTGTTAAATATCTAACTGGGTATGTCTGATGCAATACCTCATTGTTGTTCAAATGATAGGCCATTTAAATCGCAAACTTTCCATTTCTATTTTGGAGGCATTCACGCTAACTGGAGGAAGGCGATACCACAGTCATAACTCAGTGTTGCTATTCACAAAAGTTAAATCTGTCCATTCTAGTGTGAATTTCAAAGTAAGTTCTTTTCTTTGTAACCTATAAGTAAATACAAGTCTTGCACATTTTTAAAGGTAAAATCCCTGTTTCATTTAGTTTTTCTCGGTCTAGGAAATTCTTTTACTAGTACACACAAGTGATTATGTTCTTTCCATTTTCTCCCTCAGTGGTTTCCATCAGACTTGACTTTTTTATTAATTGTTATAAGAATGTAAATATGTAAGTATGTGTAATTTAAAAATAACTATTTTTGTGTTTTCATGAGTATAGCTTTATTTTTTTTTTAATCTCTTAAAATCTGGTAGGCATCCAGATATTCTGAATTTGTCTATTTGATAGATTCAGAGGGCTTTTGGACTCAGTCGTTTGTTTACCTTGCCTTCAAACATTTTGAGTATCTTTAATATTCAGTGAAATAGGCTACAAGGAAGTGCAGCAAGAGGGCCAGGAGACCTCCTTGGATGGATAAGGAGCTGCTCAGGAAAATTCAAAGGAAAAAAGAGGCTTATAGAAGGTGGAAGCAGGGACAGGCAGCCTGGGAAGAATACAGGGATGCTGTCCAGGAAGCTAGGCACCAGGTGAGGAAAGCTAAGGCCCAGTTAGAATTGAACTTGGCTAGGGATGTTAAGGATAATAGGAAGGGATTCTATAGGTACGTAGCGAGTAAAAGACAGACTAGGGACAACGTAGGCCCCCTTCGGAAGATATCGGGAGAACTGGCTACCCGGGATTTGGAGAAGGCTGAGGTTCTTAATGACTTCTTTGCCTTGGTCTTCACTGGCAAAGTGTGTGACCGCACCACTCAAGTCTTGGAAGGCGAACGCAGGGACTGTGAGAATGAAGACCCTAGGCCCACTGTAGGAGAGGATCTGGTTCAAAACCATCTTAAAAACTTAAACGTGCACAAGTCCATGGGACCTGACGAAATCCATCTGCGGGTCCTGAAGGAGCTGGCGAATGAAGTTGCTAAGCCACTGGCCATCATATTTGAAAAGTCATGGCAGTCAGGTGAAGTTCCCGATGACTGGAAAAAGGGAAATATAACCCCCATTTTCAAGAAGGGGAAAATGGATGACCCGGGGAACTACAAACCAGTCAGTCTCACCTCTGTGCATGGCAAACTCTTGGAGCAGATTCTCCTGGAAGGCATGCTGAGGCACATGAAAAAAAAAGGAGGTGGTTGGGGACAGCCAGCATGGCTTCACTAAGGGGAAATCCTGCCTGACTAATTTGGTGGCCTTCTATGATGGGGCTATGAAACTGATGGACAGGGGCAGAGCAGTTGACGTCATCTATCTGGACTTGTGCAAAGCATTCAACAATGTTCCACACGACATCCTTTTCTCTAAATTGGAGAGACATCAATTTGATGGGTGGACCACTCGGTGGATAAAGAACTGGCTGGATGGCCGCACGCAAAGAGTCGTGGTCAATGGCTCGATGTCCAGCTGGAGACTGGTAACGAGTGGTGTCCCTCAGGGATGGGTGTTGGGACCGGTCTTGTTCAACATCTTTGTTGGTGACATGGACAGTGGGATTGAGTGCGCCCTCAGCGAGTTTGCCGATGACACCAATCTGTGTGGTTTGGTTGATACGCCGGAGGGAAGGGATGCCATCCAGAGGGCCCTCGACATGCTTGTGAGGTGGGCTGATGCCAACCTGATGAAGTTTAACCATGCCAAGTGCAAGGTCCTACACCTGGGTTGGAGCAATCCCAGGCACAGCTACCGGTTGGGCAGAGAAGAGATTGAGAGCAGCCCTGCAGAGAAGGACTTGGGGGTGTTGGTCGATGAGAAAATGAACATGAGCCGGCTTCAGTGTGCGCTCGCAGCCCAGAAAGCCAACCGTATCCTGGGCTGCATCAAAAGGAGCGTGACCAGCAGGTTGAAGGAGGTGATCCTGCCCCTCTACTCTCCTCTCGTGAGACCTCACTTGGAGTATTGTGTGCAGTTCTGGTGTCCTCAACATAAGAAGGGCATGGAACTGTTGGAACAAGTGCAGAGGAGGGCCACGAGGACGATCAGGGGACTGGAGCACCTTCCCTATGAAGACAGGCTGAGAAAGTTGGGTCTGTTCAGCCTGGAGAAGAGAAGGCTGCGTGGAGACCTCAGAGCAGTCTTCCAGTATCTGAAGGAGGGCCTACAAGGATGCTGGGGAAGGACTATTCATCAGGGACTGTAGTGACAGGACAAGGGGTAACGGGTTCAAACTGAAACAGGGGAAGTTTAGATTGGATATAAGGAAGAAATTCTTTACTGTGAGGGTGGTGAGGCACTGGAATGGGTTGCCCAGGGAGGTTGTGAATGCTCCATCCTTGGCGGTGTTCAAGGCCAGGTTAGATGAGGCCTTGGGTGACACGGTTTAGTGTGGGGTGTCCCTGCCCATGGCAGGGGGGTTGGAACTAGATGATCTTAAGGTCCTTTCCAACCCTAACTATTCTATGATTCTATGATTCTATGAAATCGCATAAGAAAAAATGCATCTGTACTACAGCTGCAATGACACTAACTTTACGTTTGCTATTGAGCAGGAAATCCAATGTATCTGTGTAATTTTAACTTTTTTCCTTTTTTTGTAATGGTTTATGCTTTGAGGAGTGGTAAGAAAAGCAGAAATTGTAAAATTTGCACTTTATTCAAGTGAAATAGCTCAAGAATGTGTTGTGCTGTCTTTAATACTCTCTAAATCTGCCTTCTTGAGTGCATTTCTGCTAATAATTGAAAGATCAGTTACACATTACAGAAATACTGAAGAGTGTTTATCAGCCCAGACTTTATGTGTTGTTAATACTACTGGAGTATTGTAAATTAGATGTATCAGAAAAGTTTGAGTGGTTATGAGAAAGCACTTTGTTTGTTTGCTTGTTTGTGGGTTGTTGTGGGGTGTTTTTGTTCATTTGGTTTGGTTTTTTTTCCATAAGTATTAATGTATGAGAGAAGTATCAAAATTATCTCAGGCATTTCCACTGTCTTTAGTAAGAGTTCTCAAAGTAGAAAATACCTTGAGGAATGAGCTGTTAGTAAAGAACTGCCAATTCAGAGAGGCTCTTTGTCACATTAAGTAAAAAAAAAAAAAAAAAAGATTAAATTATTTTCTTGATCATGTTTTAAGACAGTATTTATTTATATGTACTGTATAGATTATTGTGACTTTTTTCCCACAAGACTTCAGCCTGTTTTTTGTGTTCAAGAAAGGGAAGCATCCTAGTTCATCAAAGTATTTTCTAAGCAGTATCTAGAGAAATGCAAAAGCAAAATTGCTCACGTAAAATTTTTTCCTGTTAAAATTTTGTCACAAACCCTGGAGTTAGGCCTGAAACATGTGCAGTCTCTTAAGCTTAAAGTTCTAAATGTGAGTTTGCCCATAATGCTTCAGAACAAAATGATCTGATTTTTAAATCGATATAAGAAAATTAAAACACACTGGAGCTGCCATTCTAATATTTTGAAATTTATGTTTGCAAAATTACTTTTTCTTGAATGAGGTTTCTTATAAAATCTTTTTTGTCTGCCTTTTTCCTTTGAAGATTAACAGGCATGGATTCAAGGGGTTTTTTGGTTGGTTTTGGTTTTGTGTGCATGGGTGTTTTTTGGTCTTTTGTTTTTTTTCTCCTTAACATAAAGTATATATTTCTTAGGTAGTAAAACTCTTAGGAAAATACCTGAATGTTAATATTTGCATGCACAAACTCTGATTGATAGCAAATTTGATGACCTGGATGTGTTCCTGTCTGACTTTCTCTAGGTGGCCCTGCTTTGGCAGGGGGATTGGAGGTCCCTTCCAACTCTCATGATTCTGTGATTCTGTGAGGCTGATTTTAGCAGTCTTAACTGCTGGATTCATGGGATTCCAAAACTGTCTGAGAAAAAAACCTGAGACATCTACCACAAGATAGAGATCTAGAGAAAGACTTGGAATAGAAAGGCAGAGGAGGTTTTTCAGGAAAACAATATATTTTTAAGGGTTACTTTTGCTTAATTCTGGTCTTAATAAAGTGCTATAAATATTCTACTCAAAAGCAGCCATACCCATTTCTGTTCAGAAGGTCCCCAGTCAAACTCAGAAATCTTCTTACTTCTCTCAATTTGGAATGGTTTAGAGTGGCAGGAGACCAAAAGAGGATGGAAATGCTATTTGTTGCAGTAGTAACTAGAGCTACATTGATTCTACCTTTCTTTTTTGGGAAGGAAACGTTTTCAAAGAGGATGTCTGATGATGAAACTGATGTATAAACTGTCCCTGATAGGCAGTGTATATTAATAGAGCTGAAGTTGCTGATACCTCAGTATATTACAAGCACACACAGAAGTGGAATTGAGTACATCACATATTGCATTTTATTGGGTGCTTTCATGTATAATTCCCATCACATCTGTATTTTCAATTTTCTATTCTCTGTGCATCTTACTGAGTGAACAGTAAATAAAATCTCGGCATTTCTGCACTGATCTCTTTCTTGGGACGGTATTTTGATATGAGTACCTCATCCATCTGCTTGCTCTCAAATTCCCTCTTGGGTTTAGCACACAGGTGCTATTGAAAGAACGTTTGTTGAATATTTGATAGAGTTTGCCTTTTGTTTACAAGTAAGGAAAGGTCACCACCCTTGTTTATTGGGATTTCAGCTATCCTGTGCTGACTGTGTGAAACTATTAATATAAAAGATATCAAGCAAACAGGTGAGCATAACCTTTAAAGTAAAAGCCAGTAGTTTTGAAATACATAATTTACTGCAGTATAACTTTACTAATGTAAAAACACATGCATTTATTGCTTTTGAGAGGAGCAAGAACTGTACTGGAGACAATGGGTTCTCGAAGACTGTGAGCATTTCCAGCGTGAACCTGATCTTTTGAGGTGTGTGAAAAGGCTCTGTGTCACAAAGCATTTCAGAATATCGATGCACATTATTTGCTTTCTCTCCAGAGGAAGAGATTCCTGTGTGTGTTCAATATTGTAACTAGTTAACACTTTTTAAGACAGACACACCAAATAATGTAGAGCAGGATTCTCTTCCTGTGACTTACCCAGTTTCACCTGAATTTATGAAGACCCTCTGAATCTGCATCACTGCGGTCTGTAATGTAGCATACTGATGATCCAGACAAATAGAAGGCTCTGCTGAATATTATACTAATTGAATGACTGTAGTGTTACTTGATATTTAACTGAACTAGAACATTCTGTACTGCCTTGTTTTAACTTCCAAAAAATCTTAAGTCATTAAAGCAAAAATGTACAACTGTATCTTATCAAATGAAAAATTGAAAACTAGATTTTTTAGATGGCTATGGAGGGCACAGGGAAATAGTTTGCACTTTAGAAAACAAATCTTGTGTATGGAATAGGTGCTTCTGTTAAGATAACCAGTGGGAAGATAGTTACATAACTAGTATCTGTTCTTCTTTTCAATGTTTTAAAGTCCATCATGTATATCTTCCAGGATTTATTGCTGTGTAGTTTTATGGTCAGATCCTGCAAATTTTCTAAAGAAGTAAATACTTTAAGGGAAGTCTTATTAAAATTACTTTGATTTCAGGAAAACCAAGGTTTTAACTTGGTCTGAGAGTGGGTTTTTAGATCTTCTAAAACTCTAAAACATTAAAAAATAAATGAAATCATGACTTGTGTGTGTGTGTGTGTGTGAGTGAGTTTCAGCTCTTTGAAATGAATGCATTTATTTAAAAGTCCCCTTTAAATATGGATATTACTGCTCTGTTCTGCATGTTCTTAGCTCTGGCTATCTAGCAAGGGGCTAGTCCTCCAGTCCTTCATAATATTGAAGCTTATAACACCTTTTCTTGAGCAAAGTAGAACTTAAGAGGCTTTACTGAGGAAATGAAATAGGGGTCGAAAGACCTGAGTAAATTTCAATCAGTGCTTGGATGGAATAGCTAAAGTTATGTATGTAAGCAACCCAGCTATACTTTTTATCTCACAACATCTAACACCATCTTTGTTTTTATGAAACCTTTTAAAGATGTGAATGTTGTTTTTACTTTAGGTTTGATAGAAGAGAGTTAAGGCAAAGAAGTTTCTTTATTCTCAATGATTTAGTTATTCTTAAGAAAAAGGGTAACCCTGAAAAATTCTGAATGAAGATTTGTTTCAGATACAATATGATGGTGATTTTCTTCCATGTTGCATCTGTCAACAGTCTTCTCAGGAGTTTTACAGCTCTTAAGTTGCAGGACTTGCACTCTACCCTTAAGTTTTTCGCCAGCTTACAGAAGAAGCCAGCTGATGGATACTTAGGAATGATGGGATGGCAGTTTTGACACATCAAATCCCAGTGACGATTACAAGGACATACATGAACTACATAAAGTAGTTCCTCCAGCATGGCAGATATTTCACTGGAGGTATGACTAATATTCTGCTTGCAGAATCCTGCCTGATAAGAAACAACTTCTCTCCAGTTTTTGGCAAGTGACCTAAGATCAGATGGCATCAGAGTGTGATAAATGCACCTGGGACTGAGATGCAAACAAATATGTTTTAAGTGTGTGCTTCTAATAGCATGTGTTCTGTGTGAGGAGTTGATCCTGATATATCCATCTCAGTTAGGCACTGAAAGAGATTGTCTTCCTAACCACCACATCAGTAAGGATGTTTTTTATATATATATTTCTGAAACAAGACAAGAATGCGTGAATTAGCTACAAATGCCAGGAGGACACTCTAATTCAGGATGACATGCAGCCATATACCCACATCTTGAAAGTGTCAGATGTCTAACCTTTTTTGTAATCCTAGTGCTTTTATTGAAGTCCACATTGTAGATCCTGCAAATACATCTCATAAACTTACAAGGGGGCAATCAGTCATCTACTCCCTGTAGGTAGAGACCTAATAAGACAACTAATATGGTATATCAATGAAATGTTATAATTTTTGCTCTGTATTTCTGAAAAGTACATCACAACCCAGAACGTGTCTAACTTTTACCAACAACCTGTGATTAATTATTGGCAAAGTTATTTTCTATATAGCCAATAAAGTCTATGTCAGTAAGTTATAACACTCATTTACTACAAAAAAAAAATAAAAATACTGAAGGCCTGCATTTTGTATTCCAAAGAGGATTGGGGGTCATTCCCTGGATATATTTCATCTTGTATTTTAATGAATTACTTTTTCTTAGTCTCATTGTCCAGGAAAGATATTTTTTAATCTAGGATAGTCTTAGTCATCCACTGCAGATTGACATCAGCACATTTCTTAAATATAGAATGCTGTATTAATCTAGACTATCTCTAATTCTCATGGTGTAGTGTGGATCATTGTCTGCTATGGAGTCATTAGTACTCACAGTGAAGGAGTTGGAAATACAGTTGAAGAACTACAAGGCAAATAAAATGTACTATGCTATGCAAGAACTAATAATGATTTTCAGAATCGGAATAATGATTTTTTAGCATAATGTTGGTAATATTGTCATATTCAGGCTGGACTTGCTGTAATCTTTCAATAACAGAAGGGCTTTTTAAATTCCATAAATATAGAATTCTTTTTTGCATTAAAGGAGAGTTAGAAATCACCAAGATAGGAAGAGAATTGTTTTTTAGATTAACTGAAAAATACTTATTAACCACTGCTGCTAATGTACAATAGACCCACAACTCAGGTTTGTTTGTCAGAATTTATTCTGAATCTAGTTTCCAGGTTTAGTTAGAAAATTAGTTCTGTACATGTATACCAATATGGTGAGAACAGGAACTACATGAAACTTTCCCCAGATGCAAAATGAAATTGCGAAGAATCTTCTGTGTAGTCTATAAATATTCAGACATTTTCACTATTTTTTCATATTTTCTCAATTGCAGTCTAAGTTGTAAGCACAACTAAAAGTTCTAAAGAGTCGTGCTTGAGAGGCTGCTTCCAGCTTTTATGACTTTACCGCAAGAAGCCAACTCATGCAGCTTTGAAATCTATGTATCCTTGCGAGATTTCCACTCCACTATTAGAGTCCATAGATTCATTTAATTAATTAATTTTCAGGGAAGCACTGAACTTCTATGCACATCTGACACAATTCAAATCTCTAAAATTGGAAATTTACTTATCTCAAATTATTTCTTATAATGCATGCTGCTGAACACAGTGGAATAGATTTTTCTGCCATAGTTCTATTGTCCAGGCACAACTGAGGATTCTTAGCTTATATTTAAATGGCTGCAGGAAAATATGTGCACAGCCACTCCTGCAATACTGACCAATGAGTTGTGCACAAGTTAGTAAACCATTGTTGTTGTTGTTGTTGTTGTCATTGTTTTCTATTAGAATGCACTTTATTTGATAAGTAACTAAAACAAAACTATGTTTTAGTAGCAATTACAGAGGCATGGCATCTTTTACTCCTCGAATAGCTCATGGCAAATTCATAGAGGAAATATTTTTTTATGGATGAGTACTAGTTAGGAAGAGTATGAAATAATCAAGTATTGTTCTAATTAAATATATTAGAAGGAAAATAAAATTTGAAAAAATGCATAAACAGAGTTACAAATCTAGAAGTGTGATTAAGCTTGAAAAAAAATTATGAAATTCATAGGTAGGCTATGGTAGTGCACAGAAACTCCGCACATCTACTTTTATGACTGCACATTTAGCAAGCTTGCATTTGTCAGATGAAAGAAATGTTTTGCTCTATTATCCACAGAAGCTGTATAATTTCACTGGGGATTTGGGAGTGTAGTAGGCTGGATTTGGGAAGTGTGCTGTGGACTTTATCAATATTTTTTGCTCCATTAGAAAAAAAAAAAATATGCATATATATATATCTCAAATTAAATTGAAAACAAAACATGAGGGAAAGACCCTTTTAACATTTCTTTATTTCAGACCTAGCACAGAGGCAGAAAAGGTGCTTAGATAAGATTTGATAAAAAGCATGTATGAAACATATAATGTGTATTCAGAATGTTTCGCTTAGTACATACAGATTTTTTTTAAAAAAACATACAGACATCTGTGAGACAAAGGAAATAGATTTTGAAGGCATTAAATTATATACTACTGATTTCCTGTCTTCTTGTGTTGTTTGTGTTGGATTTTTTTTTTTACTACTTCACAACTGACAGGTGATTTTGTTAATTCTTCTCAGCAGGTATGTCATTATGTATGTATCTTCATTTTAACTTGAAGTACTGAATAATCTCCCAGTAGATTATCACTGTGCTACTTGTTGGAAACAAATAGGCCGTTTCCAAGTCTTTCAGATTTTACTTAAATGGAAATGGTGACTACTTGGTAAGGAGACCAGACAGGAGATAACACCATTCTAAATAAGGTGGGATTCACCATTTCATAATGTAATTATTTTTATATCCTACATCAGTGGCATTTCAACACTGATTTGCTAATACTTGAGCTAAGGACAGATTTTGTTGTTGTGTAGATTTAGACCTGTAAAATTATGTCTTTTTGTACTTGTTGCTCTGTAGTGATTTTAAAATGAAATGCATTCACCTAGTACATTAAAAACATAGCATATTTCTTAGTACAGTGACTTAAACTATTCTCTGAGAACATATAGGCTTGTTTGTTTCTATGTCCTTATCATTACTAAGAGTCCAGCAGGCCATTTTTTTGCATTTTTATTACATTACAATTTTATTGTTTTTTCCGTAATTTCAGTTGCTAGAAGTAGGCAGTATATGTAAGTAGTTTACATTGTTCCTTCTAATGGGCAATATTATGCCTGTGTCAAATTGAATTTGATCTGTCGTCATGCTTCCTGTTTACCTCCTTTATTAGGTTCCTCTGAATTTTTTTATTGGGTTTTTTTTTTCCATTCACTGTCAGTTTCATATTGTCCATAGTTTTGAAGCAGCTCACTAGAATTAGCACCAGCGTAACATCACTCCTGATGCCACTGGCATTTTAAGCACCATGTGAGACAGCTATAATCTGGACAGGTTTAGACAACAGAAGGGCTGAATGTTGGCAGTCACTTAATGAATGTGGGATGCTAGCTATTTCCAGATCATAGGTTTGGGTGTGTGCCCAGCCATATCCCAACAGGATGTTTGAATGAGACATGTTTGTACATCATCCTCAGCTCTCCTACCCTGTCTTATTTTGACAAAAAGCGTGGCAAATGAGCTAGAAACAAGTCGTGGTCTTCTCCAAGTCTAGTTCTCTGGTCTTCTCTACCACTGTAAAACCTGGGACTTCCAAGTTTTCACAATTCCCACATTCATGAAGTATCTTTAGCATTTAGTAAGGGCCAGTGGTTCATTATGGCTACTAGGAAAACAACAGGAAAGTAGTTAACAAGGACCAAAAATATTTTGGGGAAAAATCTCTCACGGTGAATGTGGTCTAGAGATGCATACCTTCCCAGAATGCTTCAAAAGTAATCAGATATTTGGTTGAAGTTGCCTCTGTGAAATACATGCATATGGATTATGCATTTCTGGAGGAAAAAAATTCTTTCTTCATATACAGCATGATTGCCTGTGTGAAACAGGCAGGTGGAAATTTGTTCCACAGAACTAGAAAGCATAACACAAAATACAAGGCTTTAGGAAATTATGGGTTCTGAGACGTTTCATATTCCCCGGTTCTAAGTTACTCTGAGGTTCTTGATGCAATTACAGTGCTGGGATACCTGTCCAACTTGTGGTCTCTCTTTTGCCTGTCTTATTTCAGCTCTAGTCAAAATCTCCTTTTGGTGCTGCAAACCAGTATGTCTTCTCACTCGCACCAACATAGTACCTGTTTCAGAGGCACTGTGCATTCTTCTTTTGGCTGGATCATATGCTTTCAATACGTTTTTAGGGCAGGCAGTGCAGTACTTAAATTTGTGTAAATTATTTGAATGAAGGTAAGGTTTGAACCCTTATTTGCCTGAATATTGTATCCCTAAATTAAGCCTTTAGTTCATAAAAGATCAACCTCTTTTTCTGTAAACTCTAAAACGCCCTGTTTTCAAACACAGCTTTTTACTGGGGTTTACTGATTGTGAATTGGTTAATGAACCTTAGATGCCAATGTTTCATTTAGGCACATGAATTGATAGATATTTTAAAAAGCTGTCCAGTTCAGTTGTAGGTCTGTATGTGTCCTTCGGAGGGGGGTGAGGGAGAGTGGGGAGGAAGACAGAGCGGAGGTATGGAGGAAGAAGTTAATAAAATGTACTGTTCTTCATAGTTAGAAAAAAATGAGTCTTAACAGGATATCTGAACATGTGCTTTATCTGAGTTTTTACTTTTTCAAATGGTATTTAGGTCTATTGTTATATAACACACATAAGATGTAAGATGTAAACAGTGGTGATCAGAGATATTGGTTAACACAGCCTGTATTTTATCTGACATCATATGGATTTTTCTGTCAAGTCTGAAAATATCCTACCCTACTTATTTGCAGTTTCTACGTGTTGTTCCTAATGGAAACTGAGCCTATAAACCAGAGGTATCAGAAAGGAGGGAAATCTGATCTATGCCTGGCATCAAAAACTCCCCTCCCAGATTTTGCAGCAGTTTATCAACACATATTTGAAACTGCAATAAACTATGAAACTAATAACCAGGAATGATTGGATTACATTAATGTATTAATTTTATAACCTTTACTGGAACACAAAGTAGCAGGATGCAGCTCATCATAATCCAGAGAGCTGTAAACAGTAAAGAATATTTAGGTACCACCTGAAGGAACTATTAATCTTTTCCGTGACATAAAGTAGAATTTCAGGCTGCAGGTTAAAAATAAAAGTGCCCGACCCTGAATTATGAGCTATCAGTTTTCAACTCCCCCACCTCTTCAAACCTAATACTGCTTTTTCTGTGATTTCAGTATTTGACTTCCATAAGCTTTTTTTGCCTGCTACTACTGTAGATGAGCTCTGTGTAATGCACAAGAACTCTGTTGCTTTTTCAGTGACTGTTAAGGGACAGATATAGTGAGTGCATACGTGCCATCTCAAGAGACCATGCAACTTCTGCTTAATGATGTCTTTACTATTACAAATTTCTGAATTATTCCTAATTCCAAATGTTCTACAAGTTTGTTGGCATTTCAATGCTTATTTGTTTATGGCAGCATCTGTTCCTTAGACAAACTGAATGCTAAAATAATTTACAGTTTGTGTGACACAATGGTGAACATTAGGCTTTTCCCGAGGCCACCACCAGTTATTCAATGTGTTTAGATGCTGCAAGAGTGGAGAAAGAATATTTAAGAGACTGTCTTTAAACTACTCAGATGCCTAAGACACTGCTGGTGTCTTTCTTCATGCAAAAACATCCTTGGATATATAGAGATGTGCTCTCTTTGTGTATGACTTCAAGAATCTCTGATTTTCCTGATTTTTTTAAATGCTCAGAGCATATCTGTCTTAGAATGAACATTTATCAATGATTTCAAGGCTCTCTTTAGCCTGAGTAGATTTGACTACTTCCTTCCACATTTTGTGAGTGCCTCTCATGATCTATGAGCTACTCTGGGCAAAGGTGCCTGCTCTCTGTCTCTCCTGCTGAAGCTGGGCCTCTGCACGCACAGAAAAGAAAAGGTTGGCATGAAAGTATAGGAAGCAGGTTAAAATGAGCTTTAAAACACAGGAATTTGGGAGTGGAGTCTTAGATGTGTGACATGGAATAGCTGCCCTGTTTCATGCAGAAGGCAGAGCTCCCACCATACCAGTTAATACTGTCAATTCTGCGTGGAGAAGCCTATACATTTAAGTCATATTTATAAATGACTGCATGTACATTTAAAAATAAGTCCTGTGGTTTTGGAGTTATGAAGTGAAATTTTTGTCCTGCTTATTACTTTCGTATGAATAAGAATTTCTGAAGAAGCACTGACATATCCAGAATCTGGTCTTTTATTAGTTTCTGGTTATACAGCAGCAAAATAAAGGATCATACACCCAGTAAAGCAGTATGTCTAACTATGGAAATATTCACATAGGATAATTCTGTGCAGCATTTAAATGATCAGGTTTAAGATACTTTGCCCAGTACTAATTCTCTTGGGGAAAACAGCTGTTGACCTCAGCAAATATTTTATCAGAATACTGTGCTAAGGTAGCAGATAACACTTTCAATGGCAGGAATTCAAAGACACAGCATGTGTGGGGAGCAAACCCAGTCATCACAGAGAAGACTGTTTTGTTTCAGGAAAAGAGGAAGATTAAATTCCCATTCTAATTCCCAGTAGGTAATACTTTTTGACCTTTCCTTTCCCTTCAGTACAGATGAGTGTGATGTTTGTGATACAAAGGGCTATGAGTTTATCGGAAAACATACTGTGTACGTGAAGAAATACTGGGCATAAAACCTGGGACGTGATGTTCAAACATGCAGCACACCTGATTTATAAACTTGTTGCAGTTGTTTGGATGAGGAACTTCAGCAGTGCAAATGACTTCATTGTAGCTGTTAAAGTAATCATAGTCACTTCAGCAAGGATAATCAGATATAGACAGGCTTTGAAGGCTTGTTGCAAAACATCACTACGTCTTTTCTTGCTAGTAAACTTAAGGTTAAATGGTTGTTACCTTGCTGTTTTCTATCACACAAAATGCTTGTAGGATGACTTTTTCTTTTGCAAAGGTAGTTCTATGTGTGATAATAAAACTTAGTTTACCTATCAAATGTGACACTGAGTGTAGTTTCTCGCTACTCGTGTGGTGAGGGACGGAAGCACTAGTTCCCTCCGAACTAGGGCTGAGACATAGAGCATTCACGGAATGCAGGTCATCAATGATTTATTGCGCAGTTACAATCCTTATATCTGCCACCCAAGCACCTCCCCAGAGTCAGCTGGTTCCTGTCCCTCCTGGCAACCTCCCATCCATGCACCAATCCTTACAACTGAGGGCATGGAACAAAATGTATGATAGTTTGTACTGGATTTTACCTTTTTATTCGCAATTTATTAGGGGAAGAGGAAACATTCAAGAACAAGGATATCAAGATTGTCCCACAAAAACAGCCTTACAAATTGTTGCTAAAAGCAACTCTTGCTGGGGAAATCAAAAGGTATTTGTACGAGGAAGTTTCTATGTGGTTTTTTTTGAGTGGTATGGGTTTTTAACTCTAAAAATTACTTTCCTCTATCATGATGCCCTTTCATTCTCATATTTTGGAAATTGAATGTTTGAGTATAGGCCTTGAAACTAAAATCAGCTAAAGTCAGAGAAGCATTAATTTATAAGTGTTTGTTTAATTGTATATTGTCCTTGCCAGAATGAAGTGTTGCCAGAATGGCATTTCTCTAGTATGTCTTTGCTTCAAATAGGTGGTGACCTACCCAGCAGCTAAAGAAAAAGTTAAGAAAACATGTGTCAAGTCAGACATCACAATGAGAGTTTGAAATTGAATTGCAGGCATATATTACAATGGTATTTTTGTTCCATGAGGTTGCTGGCTTCCAAGATTAGAGGGGAATGCCTGATTAAAGAGAAGGCTGCAAGCTAATCCCCAATGTGCTCTTTGGCAGCTTTTCCATTTCACTTATAGGTAGGAGCAGGTGGTGTCATTTAGAATTAAATACTTCATGTCTAGGTTGGCAAGAAAACATCATTTAGTGATGAAATGTCTATGAAATGACTGTCATTAATTGTTCACCAATATGTGGGAATTTCATTTATATTTGCATACTGTAATACAAGTACAGTGCAACATCATATATTTAAATGGCACTTAACACTGAGATTAACCAAAAGCAATAAAGGACAAAAGTTATTTCAGAACAAAAGATCATACAGGAATACCGTATCCTTTTTTACTGAAATAAGAAAGCAATATCTTCTGTTTCTTTGAGATTTAAAGGAAAGATCTTCACAGTTTACTAATTTGTAGTATTATTTTACAGCCAATTTGCTTTTGTTGTACTGTTAACCTACTCTGAAATGTGAAAAAGTATATAACTTACTCATATACTATGTAATTGTCTTTCATAATATTTCATGAACGGTAATTATGCTACATTTATGTGCTAAAAGTTGAATTCAGTGTTGCACTGTGGGTATCTAATGGTTCCTGAATGGCACTGTGGCAAAAAAGAAAAGCAACTTTAAAAAAAATTAGCCTTCAAACAATCACACTTTTATTCTAAATATACTCAACAGGGGTTTACCTGTGCCTCACTGGTGGATCTTCACACTGCAGTTGTGTTTGGGGAGCCTAAGAAACGATGTAGTATGCTCTCTGCTTTGCACCCATCAGCTCCATTGGTTAAGGTTAATACTGAAGGGAAAAAAATCCCATAACAATATTATATCTTTGTCATCTATGGGTCTAATAAACCCGATGAGTGCATGGATTTCATTGCCTACAAAATGAATAGCACCCAGCATCCCAAAAGGGAAGATATTTTAGTTCTAGGTTGGACTCTTTCTTGCACTTGTGCTCTCTATAATTTGCTTGAAATAAAACTGGTCTGTTAGAGACCTATTTAAGAAAAGAAGCAGTATCAATGACAGGTAGAAGGTAGTTTGGCTCAAAAAAAACATAGTGAGCGTCATATTATCTGCTCTCCTCTGTTTATAATGTTCTAGACATTCAGTTTGGAGTTCTAAACATTTCCATTTGGAGTAGTTTAGAACATGCCTACTACTTAAACCAGGTCCCTTTGACATTTCTTGTAACTAGTTTTTATTTCCTCTGTTGCTTTCCCAGTCTGATGTACCTCATAAAGCTTCATTATATAACTCAGACAAAATTTCTGTGCTCCATAAAAGCACTTAGTTTAAAGAGCACCTTAGTACTCTTATTTCCTAAACAAATACATTGCATAATGAGAATTCAATAAGTCTGAGCAGCTCAGAGACTCTGAACAAGACAACTGCAGCTTGGAAGAGTTTCTTTCTTGCGTTTTCTTTTGTAGAGTACTTATATAAGTATTAAAATGCTCAGGAAATATGTATCAGTCACTTTTTCATCTCCGGCTACTTTTCAGTTGAAAAACATTTTCTGTGCATGAGGCATGCTCACTGTTACTTTCTTTCTGCCACTTTAAATTTTATGTATGTTACAAAGACTTCTACAAGAGAATAAAGCTGACCTTAATATGGTAGCACTTTAATACCATTGCATGATTTTAAAATTGACAGATCATAGAATCATAGAATAGTTAGGGTTGGAAACGACCTTAAGATCACCTGGTTCCAACACCTCACACTAAACCATGTCACCCAAGGCTCTGTCCAACTTGTCTTTGAACACTACCAGGGATGGAGCATTCACAACTTCCTTGGACAACCCATTCCAGCGCCTCACCACCCTCACAGTACAGAACTTCCTCCTTATATCTAACCTGAACTTCTCCTGTTTAAGTTAGAAGCCATTACCCCTTGTCCTATCACTACAGTCCCTAATAAAGAGTCCCTCCCCAGCATCCTTGTAGGCCCCCTTCAGGTACTGAAAGGCTGCTATAATGACTTTCCTGTTATTATTATTGTGATCCATTTTTTTACTATCAGCCTATATTAAGATCTAACTTAACTTACAAAATACATATCAGGCAATTAATGTTGAACTAAACCGAGCCCTACAGTTTCATTATAACTCATCATCTTTATAGTTAAATACACTAAACAACCTAATGAATCAAAATTGATTATATACTTTATTTGTTTAACATTTTCAGAAGAGCTATATTAACACATAATGATAAATATGTAATAAATTTTGAAAAGTATAACTCATATGCATAGAGGACATTAGATCTTATATTTTTATATAAACTTTAGTCTGCACTCCAGGAAGTAACTGAGTTTTGATATTTCTGGTTTTGAAAACCTAACTGAAGAATGTAAAAGAATTGGAGCTCAGTGGCTGGATGTTTATTGTTTACTTGAATGCAATTCCCTTTAGGGTATACTGTTGAGCAGTTCAGAACTGAAGCACCTAAAATTATTGTCATGTTTATGAATGCAGGCTGACTCCTGCTGCCTTTTCATTGATGCTAAAGCTATACACTTTGAAAATGATTTGACACATTTCTTTTCAAGTAAGAAACCTGCAAAATAATTTGATTCAAAGTCATATAAGATCTTTTTTTGAAACCTTTTCAAAACCAACCTTTTCACTGTAATAAAGAATTTTCTGTTATCACTCTCCAATTTTTTTTCCTTATATATGCCAACCTTTTTGCAGTACATCCAAAAAAGACAGCGATGCAGAATCTTTCCAGAAATTTGCTTAGAGCTACCTCCACCATTCTTTTAACTCTGAGTGAGAAAAATTCAGCCTTAGGTGGAAGTGATGGCAGAAAGATTCCTGCTATCAACAGATAGTAAACTGACAGAAGGAGGAATAGTGGCTCACATGGTCTGGCCTGAATGAAATCATGAAGTAAGTGCAGTTAAGAACAAGAACAGTCTGAGAGTGGAAGGGAAGGAACAGATGGACTAGAATAAAGAACATGATAAAAAATGTAAAAGAAAAATAATTTAAAAGCTAAATAACCATATTTACATGAAAAGTTGCTAAGAAAAAGTGATGGTCAAGGATGTATAAAATAAAAGGTACTTTGTGAACTATTTTGTGTCGTATATTAAACTAGTACATTTACAAAAAATTGCCATAGAGTTGTGCAATTTACTTTTGTTGTAATAAAATTGTGGGATTCAGAGGTATTACTCTGTTCTACAGGATACAAAACATGTACGGATGCCTGAAACACTTGCACATGCTTGTTTCTAACTCACCAGTTTAAATCCAATGTGCTTCGTATGCCACAGGCTTAGAAATTCCAGATCCCCTTTATTCTGTTCCGCAGAAAGATTGTCTTCCTAAGCATTGTGCTAGTTGTAGTCATGCTTCACATATCCATTTGCTTGCTGGGTCTTACTGCTTAATTCTTCACTGTTTTCAGTTTAAAAATTCTGACACTGTTAGCCTGTATCTGCTCATCCTGCTAGTTGTATGCTATTTAAACTGAATCTCTCCTCATATAATTTTTTTGCGAGCTTCACTAAGAATTTTATTGATTCCTTTCATCATCATCTATTTTGTTTATTTGAGATACAAAGAAGCAGAGGTCAGATGAAAGGAAAATGGGATATAGGAACAGAAAAATTCTAGGAAAAAAATTGCCTGGAAAAGAAAAAGAAGCAAGAAAGCAAAAAATGGAAGAACTGAAAGCATCATTTGAATTTAATTTAAAAAGAGCTATTCTAGAAAAACTGGATTATAAGTGAATATTGACCCACCCCACAGAGAGGAGTGTTTACTGGAAGCATTCAGCTTTGCCTCCATGGTTCATTGTTGTGAGATTGCAATTAGACAGTTATGAACTTCCTGTTATTACTCATCATTAATGTGAAAATGACCCTCCAAGGATATTGATTACATACAGCTCTCTGCCCATATGCAAGGTTCAGTGAAATTCTAAGTGGTGTGAGGAGCATTGTTACTCCCCCCTGCTCCCATGATTTGATTGTGTAACGCATACCACAGTATAGCTCTTGAAGTAAAAGCTGCTGTCGTAAGTCTTCTCCTTTTTGCTTTTTTTTAAGCATACTTTCTTAAGAAAAAAAAAAAAAAAAGTCTTATATGCAGGCAAATGAGTTTGAACCCTAATTTCCAATACAGCAAATCAATCTGTTTTCCCAAATACAGTTTTCACTTTTCCTTTAAAAAAAGGCCAAAGTTTTCATTGAATAAATATGCTTAAGTAGGATGTTTCCAAGAAGTTTGCTTCTAAAGAGCAGTATTACATATAACCTACCTTACATACACATACCCTCACTGTATTTGTTTTGCACTTCTTTCCATTATTTTCAAACATGTCTCGAAGGTAAAAATCAATATAAGTATGTTCAGAATTTGTAGTCTGGTGAAGTCAGTAAGCTTTAATATTTTTTGAAAGACCTGCTAAGGGGCATATTTTACCTTTACAATTTAATAATACGTAAACATTGAAGAAATATACATGAGAGTATTCAACTGTCAAGTTAGTAAACGTCTTCCTTGAATGAATTAGGAATATAAAATGAAATATTTTTCTGTGGAAAAATCAGCATCCTTCTGGTTTATACTTTTTCATGTCACAGATTATACATTTTCATAAAATTGTCTACAGTTGTCCATAAAGAGATGCAGATCTGCATGCAGTAACTCAAAGATTTTATTTGGAATCTGTACCTTCAAAAACATTATTGTACAAATAGTTATACGTGTAAGCTGATAAAATTTTGGACACTGTCATCATGCGTGGCTACTGTTGGCATGCTCAACATAGTTTTTTATCTTTAGACTTGAATAATTAAAGTTGTTGTATATTATTATACCTGTAAGTTGGATGTATAGAATCATCAAGCATAACTCTAAGCTTCTTACTTAGTTTGATACAGTCCTCAGATATGCTAACAGTCTTACAAAATTCCTAATGGTAGGCTACCAAATCTTGCATAGAAATGTTGTCCTTTTTATTCCCAATACTTCTGAGTTGTCTAAAATTTTATCCTTGGTTTCACTGAAAAATGCTATCTTTATCTATTTTTATTTTAACATCAAATGAAGAAAAAAATAAACTTGATTAAAAAAACAAATACAGCACTATTCAGTGTGCCTTATTACTTCCATTGAATCTAATCCCATCAGCCTAACTTTGATTCCAGTCAAAATAATGTAATAGCTGTTCAAAGATTTATAAATAAAGACTTAAACTAGTCTGCCTAAAATAATGCCAACCACCTGGGGATTAGACGAGATGGTGGAATTTGAGATCCTTGGGACAGTGAGAAGAGCGTGCAGCAAGCTCACTGCCCTGGACTTCAGGAGAGCAGCCTTTGGCCTCTTCAGGAACCTGCTTAGTAAGGTTCCATGGGATACAGCCCTAGAGGGCAGGGGGGCCCAAGACTCGTGGTTGTTATTCAAGGATCACCTTCTACAAGCTCAGGAGTGTTGCGTCCCAACTAGAAGGAAGTGCCGCAAGAGAGCCAGGAGACCTCCTTGGATGGATAAGGAGCTGCTCAGGAAAATTCAAAGGAAAAAAGAGGCTTATAGAAGGCGGAAGCAGGGACAGGTGGCCTGGGAAGAATACAGGGATGCTGTCCAGGAAGCTAGGCACCAGGTGAGGAAGGCTAAGGCCCAGTTAGAATTGAACTTGGCTAGGGATGTTAAGGATAATAGGAAGGGATTCTATAGGTACGTAGCGAGTAAAAGACAGACTAGGGACAACGTAGGCCCCCTTCGGAAGATATCTGGAGAACTGGCTACCTGGGATTTGGAGAAGGCTGAGGTTCTTAATGACTTCTTTGCCTCGGTCTTCACTGGCAAAGTGTGTGACCGCACCACTCAAGTCTTGGAAGGCGAACGCAGGGACTGTGAGAATGAAGACCCTAGGCCCACTGTAGGAGAGGATCTGGTTTGAGACCATCTTAAAAACCTAAACGTGCACAAGGCCATGGGACCTGACGAAATCCATCCGGGAGTCTTGAAGGAGCTGGAGGATGAAGTTGCTAAGCCACTGCCCATCATATTTGAAAAATCACGACAGTCAGGTGAAGTTCCCGATGACTGGAAAAAGGGAAATATAACCCCCATTTTCAAGAAGGGGAAAATGGATGACCCGGGGAATTACAGACCAGTCAGCCTCACCTCTGTGACTGGCAAACTCTTGGAGCAGATTCTCCTGGAAGGCATGCTAAGGCACATGAAAAACAAGGAGGTGGTTGGTGACAGCCAGCATGGCTTCACTAAGGGGAAATCCTGACTGAACAATTTGGTGGCCTTCTATGATGGGGCTACAGAACTGATGGACGGGGCAGAGCAGTTGATGTCATCTACCTGGATTTGTGCAAAGCGTTCGACACTGTCCCACATGACATCCTTGTCTCTAAATTGGAGAGATATCAATTTGATAGGTGGACCACTCGGTGGATAAAGAACTGGCTGGATGGCCACACGCAAAGGGTTGTGGTCAATGGCTCGATGTCCAGCTGGAGACCAGTAACGAGTGGTGTCCCTCAGGGATGGGTGTTGGGACCGGTCTTGTTCAACATCTTTGTCGGTGACATGGACAGTGGGATTGACTGCGCCCTCAGCAAGTTTGCCGATGACACCAAGCTGTGTGATTTGGTTGATACGCCAGAGGGAAGGGATGCCATCCAGAGGGCCCTCGACACGCTTGTGAGGTGGGCTGATACCAACCTGATGAAGTTTAACCATGCCAAGTACAAGGTCCTACAGCTGGGTCGCAGCAATCCCAGGCACAGGTACAGGTTGGGCAGAGAAGAGATTCAGATCAGCCCTGCAGAGAAGGACTTGGGGGTGTTGGTCGATGAAAAAATGAACATGAGCCGGCTTCAGTGTGCGCTCGCAGCCCAGAAAGCCAACCGTATCCTGGGCTGCATCAAGAGGAGCGTGACCAGCAGGTCGAAGGAGGTGATCCTGCCCCTCTACTCTGCTCTCGTGAGACCTCACTTGGAGTATTGTGTGCAGTTCTGGTGTCCTCAACATAAGAAGGACATGGAAATGGTAGAACAAATCCAGAGGAGGGTCACGAGGATGATCAGGGGACTGGAGCACCTCCCGTATGGAGACAGGCTGAGAAAGTTGGGGCTGTTCAGCCTGGAGAAGAGAAGGCTGCGTGGAGACCTCATAGCAGCCTTCCAGTATCTGAAGGGGGCCTACAAGGATGCTGGGGATGGACTCTTCATCAGGGACTGTAGTGACAGGACAAGGGGTAACGGGTTCAAACTTAAACAGGGGAAGTTTAGATTGGATCTAAGGAAGAAACTCTTTACTGAGAGGGTGGTGAAGCACTGGAATGGGTTGCCCAGGGAGGTTGTGAATGCTCCATCCTTGGCGGTGTTCAAGGCCAGGTTGGATGAGGCCTTGGGTGGCACGGTTTAGTGTGGGGTGTCCTGCCCATGGCAGGGGGATTGGAACTAGATGATCTTAAGGTCGTTTCCACTACTATTCCATTAACTATTCTATAATTCTATGATTCTATAATGGATTTTATGGAATATAATATTTTTAATGAATGTGCAAATACAACTGTTTGAATAACGGACTTTTAGTTCAGCTGATGAACAAAAAAGTTATATAGAAAAAAGGAATCTAATGTATTTTTTTATATATTTGTTTTTATTATGCTAAAAACACTGAGATGTATTTTAGGACAACATAATACTTTTAATTTGATAGGAAGCTAAACTATTTTGATTTGGGACATGCAAATCCCCCAAGAACATATTTTAATGAAGTGTTGCAGTGCTGTGGAGTTAGCTCCCCATGTTCAGAATGCACTTTATCATCTTATACACCCAACTTTTCCTAGGCTGAGGTCAGTGAGGTGTTCTGAATCACTGTTATGTTGCCCTCCAGCAGTGTGTGTCCTGGTTCTTATCCATTCTGACTGATCAATGAAGAAATCTCTGCCTACCGTGCTGAAAGTAATTCTTCAGGAAATAAAGTGAAACAAACCCCCAAAGCTATTGAAACATTTTAGTTATAGAAGATGTAAGAATTGGAGCTGAGTATAGTCTAAAATATCAGAATCTTTTCAAACCATTTCCTGCTGTGCCAAGATTACTTTGGCATGGTCTCCCATTACTGAAAGAGTGACAGTTGGTTAGATCTGACCTTGCAAAGTAGTCAGAAGATGACCAAGTATACATCTGGAACTGAACTGAAACTGGGATGCATCTTTGGGTTCAGTAACAGACATAACCTAAGTCATCTTACATAAAAATTAATTGGTTGTTCCCAGGCAGTGTTGATTTCACTTGATGGAAATCAAGCTCATTCTACGTAGGTAGGTGTATATATACATTTATATACATGTATATATATACCTTAGTTACTAAATTGTTCTGAGCCAATAAATCAGCATTGTGCCTCGGTCAGATCTGTTGTTATCTCAACCCTTCGTGCCCCACGTTGGGCGCCAAAAAGAACTGTCAGGATTTAAGCCCAGGCTGTAAATTAGAACCACGCAGTCTACTTCCCCCCGCCACCTTTCTTCCCTCCGCTCCTGGAGGGACGGGGAGGAGAATTGAAAGAATGCAACTCCCATGGGTTGAGATAAGAACAGTTTAATAACTAAGGTATAACGCAAATCACTACTGCTACCACCAATAATAATAATGATAAAGGAAATAACAAGGGAAGAGCATACAATACCTCACCGACCGATATCTAGCCCCTACCCTGCAGTGTTCTAGGCCTTCCGGGCAGCTCTCAGTTCTACATCCTGGGCATGACGTGCTGTGGTATGGAATACCTCTTTGGCTAGTTTGGGTCAGGTGTCCTGTCTCTGCTTCTTCCCGGCTTCCCCTCCTCCCTGTCAGAGCATGAGACTCACAAAGTCCTTGGTCAGGGTAAACATTCTGACCAGCAACTGAAAACATCGGTTTTTATCAGTACTGTCCCCAGGCCAAAAATCAAAACCACAGCGCTGCACCAGCTACTAAAAAGGAGAAAAAGTGACTGCTACTGCTAAACCAGGACAGTAATGTATATCTATTTATATGAAATTTAATTATGTTTTATTAAATATTTTATTAGGTTTTTATTGATCTGAAAGTTTGACCAAGTTGGATACAGCTGAATTTTTCAAAAGATTATACAAAGTGGAAAACATTGGTCACCTATGTAGCATAAAATAACAGGCATTGCTAATTTTTTTACAAGACTGAGTTGCGAGTTTTCCTTTTTGAAATGCAGTCCTTCATTTGGAATTTTGGTTATCTCAATTCCGCAAGCAGCAGAGTATTATGATAGCATGAGATTGGTTGTGAAAAAAATTAATTCAACTGTTAAATATTAGGCAAATCAGAAAAGAAAACACTAGTTCTCATTAATGTGTATATATATATGCATGTGTATGATAACAAGGTCTTTAAATTTTTGTGATGTAGAAGGACACATGCCTTTGAAAGTCAAGGCAATATGCACCTATTAATATATTATTATTAGAATTGTGAAACATAACAGTTTTGGAGGTTTGAGAGGAAAATGTTATGATCTGCCATCTTAATGTCATGGTCAAAGACCAAATGCAAATATGGAAGCTAAATAGATTTGGACACCACAGTACTGTAATGACAGATATGTGTACTTTAATAATTGCACAGCTCGCCTGTGCCATGAAGGAGATAGATGAGATGATGTAATGAGGCAGAGAAGTTGGCCAGGTTTTCGTAGTGATTTGTACATAACTTCCCTGTTCTACAGGAGAGATGCTGCAGTCCTGCAGAGAAGTTGGGTGGGTGAGTAGTGTCAGACAGCTGTGCACGGGCCTGAAGAATGGCTGTAGGCCTCCTGGGTTCTTCCCTCTTCCCTTGTGGTTCTGGATGCCTAGTGTGAGGTCATGAGGTTCTCTTGAAACTCTTCACTAACCTCAACATTCCCCAACTAAGTGTCCTTAGTTAAAGGATTTAGTAGCGAGTAACTTGTTGATTGGTCTGTTCAAATTGTGCTGTTGGTTTTTGAATTTGCTGTCTCTGCTGATGGTGCTCACAGTCTGGACATTACTCCAGTGCTTTTGCAGTTCTTGATGGTTGGCAGGTTCTTGGCATAGTTTGGCTATCTACTTACTTGAGCACACAAAACTATTGAGATGCAGGCTGTTGCTTACAAGAGGTGCGTCATCATATTTTGTCTGCTTCTACTTACACAAAAAATTTCAGAAACTTTTTGACTGTTATTCAAATGAAGAACTGGCTAAAATTCACAGGGTTATGCTGACAGCTTTGCTAACAAGGCCTAAAAAAAGTGCGGTGTCCAATGCTTTTGCTAGGAAGTGAGTCTACATAATAAAGGGTTTCATTCCTTGTATGGCAGCTGCCTACATAAAGGTATTCATTATAGATTTTTCTTCACCCATAGCTGGTCTCAGAGTTTCACAGAGAGTACACAGTAAGCATCCTCCTTTGCATTATCTAGGAGACCCTTACAAGACAGTTGAACCTAAACAGACCTCAAGACTAACTTAGCATGGCAACTTCTATTTTCTTGTGTTTACAGATGCGAATTACATTTTGTTTCTCCTCTTTGCTAATTAGTTGTGTCCAGAAGCTTTATCTGCATTTACATGTGCTGTCTTTGAAAATAAATACAGCTAATGAGGATTTCCACTTCCCTGATGCAAAAAACTCTTGTTTTATGAACACGTCTTTTCAATATTGCTCTCTTACCTTTTTTGACTCAATCTGGATCCATCACCTATTTCTTGTATAGCTGCAGATGGTGACAGTTTTTAGTGATGAGATCCTCTGAACTTTGGAGTCTGCATAACTATTGGTTCAAAAGCAAAGCATAAAGTTTTACTTAAAAAAGTCTATAAATCATCCATCTTTGAAAACTTCAATTCTATCAAACTTTTATTTAAAAACAAAGCAAAAAAAAAAAAAAGTAAGGAAGCAATGTCAGATTCCTTTTACAATATATTGTTCAGTCCAGATGGATGTTTGAATTTGAAGACAGATGGTGAGTTTCCTTAATTATAGGCAGCTTTGATAATAATATAAAGGTGGGAAGTAGTTGTTATAAAGAGAATGAGAAATAAAGAAGAAAACTGAAATAAAGCTTCCTTGTAAGTCACCCTTAATTTAAACAGCTGTCACTTCAGACCTAAAAAGCCTAGTAGAGAAATAGCAGTTTGGGTTTCTTCCCGATCAGTGATATGGTAACCTTTCCACATTTGTACTGCTCCTTCCCAATTTTGAACCTTTTGTTGACAATCGACATAACGTGTCAGACAAATGGGATAGTTTTCTGTTGTGAATGGTAAAACACAAAGTAAAGGCCTTTGAAATACTTAAAACAACTAACAGCCTCCAGGAGAAATTTACTTTTATGTACTCAGCTGTACAAAACCTGAAAGAACTTTTTGTTACAGCTTCAAAATCTTGCATAGTACAAGAACCATGCTGAGTTGCTGAAGTCTTTCTGCTCTCTTCCTCTCACTTCACCTGTGAAAGTGTAATACTAGTGGCAGAGGCAAAGTATGGAAAGGTTGGATTAAGTTGCAATATGGGCTAATTGACAAATGTGAATATTAATGAAATGTCTTGTAATGGATCTTGCAAAAAAAAAAAAAATCTATGTTGGATCCAGTTTCAAAGCTAATATTCCTCTGTAAGAGACCTAGCAGTTAAGGCAGCCAACATAAGGCATCTGAACATAATAAACCTTTCAGCATGTCTGAAAAAAACAATGCATATAGTTTTGGGAACAAAAGGGTCCTCAAATTTTGAGAGGTTTATGAACAATGTCAATTACAATGGAATTAGTGACTGCTTTAGAAAGTAGTGTGAAAGAACAGGAGCCCATTTGATTAGTGGTACAGAAAGTAACAGTGACTAATAGGTCTGATTCCAGAGACCATTTGCAGCTGGAGATCTTTAGATACATATTGCAGTTTAGTTTAATCTGAAAGTGATTATGTGGCCCACTTGGGGGTTTATTTACTTGCACATCTTTAAATGGTGCAGAGACCCTGCAAGCAGAATATATACGTATACATGCGCATACAAATATGTATATATGTGTGTCTATACATGTTCACAGCGTAAAAGAAACTCCAGCTATGTAAATGAATGAACTATTGCAAACAGAAACATCAGAGAACTAGAAGGTAAAGAGTGAGGTGAATTTGTAACCTTGTTTTTCAGAAAAAAAATGTTAATGGTGAATTTTTCAGAAAAATACTAAGCATGATTTGGGTTCCCTTTATAGTGGCATTTGGAGGAATTACTCTTTTAACAATGAAATATTAGTGTGTGATGTGATTAGTGTGTGATATTTATAAATTTTTGATAGAAGAGAGGGTTTAACAAACCTGGCTTAATGAGATCAAGTGATTGGAAGCTGAATTTTGGCAAAATAAAAGAGAAAAATAAAGAAAATTAATGAAGGATGGTAACCTCCAGAGTAGCTTGCCTAATGATAGTGGATTCTTATATTTTACAGTCTTGAAACCAATATTGTTTCTCAGTAAAGATTTTTTTTATATCTCATTAAGTTATGTTTTGATAAGTGGTTACTGTAGGAGATGATAGCAGATGATCATAATGATCCTTAATATCTGTGAACCTATTAAAGAGTATTAAATATGTGCACTTTCACTCTTTACGGTCATGTAATTTCTGTAAGTTCCATGGAGGCTAGAAGGGATCACTGGATCATTTAGTCTGATCTCTAGAATAATGAAGTTCATAGATTTTTGCCCAGTGTTTTCTTTTTTTTCTTTCACACAGGTTTTTTTGTAGATCAGAAATGCTTTTTAGAGAGAAAAAAAGTTACGTCATTATATGGAAGATGCAGCATGCACGCAATACAGTCTAGGGTAATATTTCTAAAACATTCTTTATTCTGAGATTACAACTGCTAATATACCTATAATTTTACAAAGGATTTAATTAAGATTTTTTTTTTTTTTTTTTTTTTAGCTACAGATTTTAAATCAGTTCAGTGACACCCTTCAAGCTTTGACACATGGAGTTTAGGATGATATGAAAATAGCTAAAAGGATCATTCACTGAGGTTGCTCAGAATAATCTAAGATGGAAATATAGTTATACCCAGTACAGGAAGCTCTCAGTGTCTGTTACTTTGAATATCTATCTCAATAAGCTTAAAAGCTCCACAGGCACACTTGCATGGACATAATCAGTATGCTGTGTGGGACTTTTATAAGTAATGCAAGTAAACTACCATTTGAAACTGCATCTTTCAAACTGCTTCTAATTCAAGCAGGCTAAAGCAAGAAAAATGTAATGTAGGTAGTCTCTCTGCTCTTCAGTCAATGATCATATACTTCTGGGTCCGTAGGGAAACAGAGCAGAAGCAAAATAGCAGATATTTAGACACATACTCGTTCAGTCACAAAGTTCCAAGAGACTGATGCATCATCTGCAAGCTAGTCCCTTTTATTTGTAAATAAATAAAACACCAAAGTGCAGTTGGGGTTGGAATTTATGTCACATAACTTAAAGCTTTGTAAAATGAGCTGGTTGTGATGGTTTCCTCTACCTCAAGTGGAAAGAAGTAGTGGCTCCTGAAAGTAAATAGTCTTAAGGGACATTAACTAAAACATAAACAGTTTTACCTTAACATGAGGAAGAACTTTATATTGAGAGTGGCAGAGCACTGGAACAGGCTACCCAGGGAGGTTCTGGAGTCTCCCTCTCTGAAGACATTAAAACCCCACCTAGCTGCATTCCTGTGTAACCTGCGCTAGGTGGCCCTGCAAGGGGGGTTGGACTAGGTGGTCTCAAGAGGTCCCTTCTAACCTTAATGATTCTGTGGTTCTGTGATTCTGTGATCTTCTTTAGCTTGGACACAACCTAGAATGGCATGAATTGAGTTCTGATGACAGTGTCTCATCTGACCATACGCATCTAAAAGCTAGGCATTTAGTCTAAACTTCTCACTCAGACTGTTTAATTCAGTGTAAATAATATATTTAAATATATTTTTCCTAAAAGTTGGCTGAACTGTCATAATGCATAGGTTCCTTGTGCAAACTCATCTAAATAATTCCTTTTGTGATTCTTGTAGTCTGTACTGTGCAAGATCAAGGGGACTCGATATCACTGATCAAAATATCAGCAGCTTTTTTAGTGCAGAATGAAGAAGAGATGGTAGGTCCTTTCCTCACAGGAGAAGATGAGAGGCATGGAATTGAAGAGAAAGCTTTCACATCTTTCTTTCTTCCTGCTTAAATATGCTGCAAAGACATATGTAATATACAGAAAGGCAATTTTCCTTAAAGTCCACTGAAATAATATTGTGCTTGGTCTGTTCCTATTTATAGCCCATAACTGTAAGGGAATGGCTGATAAGATCCTTTTTCTTGCTCATACACTCAAAAAGCTAAGTGGATTCAGGTACCTCTGCTGCTTTCTTTTGTGTGACTATACTGTAGATCAAAAATACAATATGCAGCACACTTTAAAGGCATACATCCTGTGAAATAGGTGCTTCCCCTTAAAAGCATAAATGATCCCACAGACAAGTTGTCTTCAATGGGAATATTAAATAATTTGCATGATTTTGTTCACAGTGAACCATAAGTAAGGTTGTTCTTAACTTAAAGACAGAATAATGAATATGATAAAACAATGTATTAATTTATTTTCTAGTTTATTTCTATAGTATAAATTTATATAAATTGCCTAATTATATTTTAGGTTTTTTTTAAATTGAAACTTGGGGCTGGACAGCACATTCCAGTTCTTAAATGCTGTTGCTGAAATCTCAGGGAAATTAAATTACTTGGGAGTGTAATATCCTCATGTTCAACCACCTCCTTTTCTAAATAGTGATCACAATCCTGTGCTAATGTTTTATGATCTGTTACCATGGAGATATTACACCATACACACAGGATAGTTGCTCCATTGCATACAATCAAGTAGGATAAGAGTGTTGATTAAAATGAAAAAATATTTGTATACAATAATTTAAAGGGCAAATTAGAAGAAAATAATATACAATTTAGCTAATCAAATAAAAGAAATAATCTTTGATCACATAATTTTTCAAATTTTCTGTTTTAGGTAACTTCTCTTGCATTGTTCTTCATTCTAGAAAAGACATAGTTTTTGCTTGAATTTACAATGAAAAAATATTGAGTAGCTAAATAAATAATGATCCAACACAGACTGATAGGAGCCTGACTACTAGAATATATTTATAGGTGCATTTCTACTACCGTTGTATAACACTGTGGCAAATGGTCCTGAAAAGTATGAGACCCAAAGTGATTTTGCTTCATATTTGAGATAAAAGAAAAAAAATAATCCTTTTAATAATTATTTTACTTACAAAATCTAACATGTATTTTGTGTATTTTTTAAGAAAACACCATTTTCAGAATGCTTGTTCAGCTTAATTGGTAATTAATATGTAATTTTTGATTATTTTTTGAGTACCATGTAGTGGTATATTAAGTATATTGTTTATATGTGCAAAGACGTCATGTTATAAATCCATGTCCATTTCTAAAGGACTGATATTTTATCATTTTGAATCATTATTATTATTGTAGAAAACTCCAGTGGCTTTTCCAGCACTTTAGAATATGCTTAAATATACTGATTCAGAAAGTATTAAGCTGTAAACACACCCACCCTATGCAAGTGTGACAATTTATATTCTGAAATATATTGTCAAATCAGCCCATAAAATATTTATTGCTTTGACTGTCTCAGTATAAAAACCAGACAAGATAAACAGAGAGTTGAAAGGAGTGATTTGAGCTTGCTACATAAATCAAGATTAGATGCTTTTGAATGCCTCCAGTAGTTTCTTAGAATTCTTTTCACCTTTCACATAGCGTGGGCATGTCCTAGACTTCCAGGACTGTGGGTCAGCTGTTGTGAACCCTCCAAAGGAATACAAAGTCAGGAAATGTCCCATGCCAATGATGCAGGAGGTCAGAAATACAGAATTGTCACTGAGAGAAGGAAACATGGCTGTGTTTGATAGAAAATAAGAAAGACAGATATAAGGTTGGTAGAATGATGATGGATATATGTAGAGGGTCCTTATAATTGGATCTATTATTGATTGAATACTTGCTACTTGAATCTTTCATATGTCCTGAGAAAAAAAAAAAAAACAAAAACAAAAAACCCCAAAAACCTCAAAATCCCTTTTACCAAGACTTCTCCATCTTTTGCTTTAGGTCTTTACCGTAATAATGATTGAGCAACTGTTACGAGTGCTGGGACCACAGGAAAAATAATCAAATACTGGATACAAATACAGTAGTGTATACTGGATGTCCTTCATTTATTCCTGAGAGAAAATCCAGTTTGTGAGGCATATGTTGTGCAAACTGAGCCCACAACCACTGGGAGCATTCTATAAAGTCCAAATCTGTCAGCATATAGTAACAAAACTGTATATATCTAACTAACATGCTGACAAAAATACCAATAAATACAAAAGGGAGTCCAGAATTCTCACGTGCTGCTAAGCTCCGTTGATTATGTTGTAGACAGCTTTTCAGCCTTTTCTTTGGATAGAGTAAACCCTACAACTGCCATGTGTTTGATTGCCTTCTGTCTGAAAATCTAATTTCCTTCCTTAATGGTAGTTTGTTTTCTAACACTACTGAAAAAGAAATATTTTAATTTTCAGCCAGTTCTTAAATTTTCATTCTTACTTGTCAATATGTAGGTGTCTGCACTCAAAATGATTGTGTACTCACTGGAGTCTACAAAAGTGTAAAATGATACAAGCTAACAGATTTTTGTTTGTTTGTTTCTATAATGAGTTTTAGAAAAAAAAGGTCTATATAGCATATTTGAATGAAATTATAAATTTTAATCAGATATCTTAACCTATTAAATAAGAATAATATTCATAAACTACCTTTGTAGGTGTAATTTAATCATAGGCATTCATTATGATACTCAATAGAGAATAGAGGTATTATTAGTTTAGAATGACACCTCTACTTTAAGTATTAGAATATAATGCAGTAATATTTCGCCCAGATATTTCTGTTAATTGAAAATCTGTGCTTGCAAAAAATATGGATTGTGTCTCTGCATTTTCTGAAGAAAATATTTTCTTTAACTAATTGAACTCTACAGGAGAATTTCTAAAACCTGGCATGAGAAACTTCCTTTTGCAGTCACAGATGACAGTACAGGTACAAGCGGTTGTTGCAAAGACAAATCAGAAAGCTGATGATAACCTTCATGTTTGGGGCAGCATTGGTTGTTACAGAAAAATTGATTTGAATGTAAAAATCTGAGAATTTTTTGAGATGATATTGAGTGATAGTTTAGAATTTTATATTTGCCTACACTTGTCTACTGATACTAAAGTAATTACTTTCAGAGTGACATGTTCTAGAAAAGAAAATATAGACCAAACTATCTTTAACACAGATTATGAGCCAGTGTTGTGCATACTGAAAAAAAAACACTTGAGAGTTAAATATCTAGGTAAATAAAACACTAGGTTTAGGTTACTAGTTTGTCTTTCTTTATCTTTTTCTTTGCAAACTACCCCAAATTCTGATAGCCTAAAAATAAATGTTAAAACAGCCCTCAGATGACCTTCTTGATATTCACAGCATGCTTCCTTGGTATAAAATTCAAGTTGACAGCATTGTGAATAGAAAAGTATAGCTGTAGATTCTGTGTGATTCACGTTACCTTGCAAATGTTTCACGTTAGATTCTAGAAATAGACATTTGTGTATGAGATAGACCCTCGTGGGCAGCAAATCAGATGAGTTTCCCAAGTGTTTGAAAAAAAGGATTTACACTTTAAAATTCAACAAACTTTGTGACAAGCAAGGGAAAATCTCCAGATTGTCTCAACATTGAGCATTTTGTTGCGACTTGGCTGAGTGGGAGTTTGATAAGGTGCTGGAAAGCTGCAAACGTGATAGGATGCAAAAAACAGAAATCTGTAGCTAGAAGCCAGGGTGATCTGTCTGGCCTAAAGGGTATTAGAAGAGTATAGGTAGTTGTTGTAATGGTTGTGGGCTATTAAACCCCCTTTCCATACCAGCTTAGGAGCAAATTTTTATTAAAAAAAGAAAAAAAAACCAAAGCTAAGTTGTTGTAGCTCTTGTTAGATAATATAAATATGAGGGATTTTGTTTAAGCAGACATTATGAGAGAGTTATTGCTAGATTTGGTAGAACAGGAGCACAGAAGGCTCAGCAGAACCCTCCTGAAGAGAGGGTTGCTTTTGCTTGAAGTCTTTCCATTGCTGTATGCTGAGGTATCTTTTACAAAGCTTAACCTTATCCTTGACAGTGCCTTGCATCCACCTTATTTCAAACATGTTTTCATTGGTTTATGATTTGTTTTGGTTTTTTTCATCAGTTGCCCGTTTAATTTTCAATTGCAGACATTGCTGCTCAGCAAAGAGGAAGGGATGAGTGGAACCTGTTTGTAATGGCACTCTCAGTACACTACTTGTTTCAAAATAAAAGCTAGAAATATATTTAAAATCTACTTATTTATTTCTATAACACTGCTGGAAATAACTTCCACACTATTGGGACCTCTTCTGAGAGAAGTAGGGTGCAGCAGCAACAGAGGCTCCCTACAGCTGTGTACTCAGTAAGAGTTTTGCTTCCAGGGAATGTGCAATTTCAATTATGAGAGAATTTTTACTTGGCATAGGAATGACAGACTCATCTGCTTGTTAATAAAAGCATTTATTGTCCACATTACAATATGATGTGTCTTGGAGAAGAGCTGCCTAAAGTCATTACAGAAAGTTCATTAATAGCTCACTATACTCTGAAAATTAAATCTTTCTGAAAATGCTAGTCTTAGTCTGTGCTTAAGATTAGTAGAAAAAAAGTGGATAACTTCTTTTCTCCCATTTTTTTTGTTTGTCATTGTGCTTGCAATGTGTATTGTAATCAGTGAAGCTGTTTAGACTGTTAGATCTTGGCCCTGTGAACTCCTGTAAGAAGGAGAATAACTGTCACTGTGGGAAACCCTACTGAAGTTGCTGGGGATCTGCACAAATCATATGGTTGTGTCCTAGTTTTAGTTAAAAAAAAAATCATTATTGGGGTTTGTTTTTTTTTTCCTAGTTGATATTTTATTGGGAAAATGAAATTACTGAGTATTTATCAGAATCATAACAAGTACAAAATATATTCACTTATTGTGGTACAGATACTAAAAAGTATCTCAGAGGCTGAAATTAAATGTCCTTCAGGCATCTAACCACTGGCTAGTGTTTATCTAACTCTCCAAGTCCCTAAGATTTCAGGGAGTCTGCCTTTCTGACACCAAAAGTCCCTAGTTTCCTGCAGTGCCATATGTAAGTGATCTTATACTCTGCTTTAGGAAGTTCATTGTCACTGCCTTACTTTGAATCCAGAAAAAGGATGAAGGTTATGACCTGGTAGGAGTGTTCCACAGCGTCAGACTCCACATAAGGTATCGCTGTGGCACATTTCTTCCCAAAAGTTATGGTGGTGGGGCTTGTGGATGTTCCCAGCAGCATGCCTGTACATAACCTGGTGACTCAGCTCCCACACACACAGGTGTGCTACATAATCCTGGCTGCTGATGCCTGCTTTTGGCAATATTTCTACTTTGTGTAGACAATCGTCGGTTTAATATCTCTTCTTCAGTGGTAGATCCACAAGGCTTTCTTCCTATCGCCATGGGAATCTTTCTATCTTCCTACAGTGATGCTCACTTTCAGTTAGTTAGCACAGGTGCAGTTATAGACCTTTAGAGAAAGAATGCGTTGAGAAGTAGTTGATACAGCTTGAATCTCCTCTGACTGCACAAAGGTATCTTGCTTCCCAGGCTAGTGCTCTCATCACATAGAGGGGTTATATACCAGGCTTGTCTATTTGGCTCTCTTTACCTCTTTCTAGCTATTTTTAGTTATGACTGAGTTTCTCCACATACACATAGGTGTGTAATTACTATGGGGTGCAGGGGCTCCTGGGCTTAGTATTTTCTGTTGGTTATCTTTATTTGCTGTCTACATTGAGAAGGGAATCTGGCTTTTTGAAATGTTAATAAAAATATTTTCTTAATAACCTGCATGATACAATTCTCCAATTCAACTGGGAGTTATGTATTTGTGCGTTAGGGTGGTAGGATGCCTTCCTTATGTACGTAAAAAACATTATGGTATTCAAAGCAGTTTGGGAATTTTAAAGCTCAAAGGACTGGAAGGTCATTAGGAATGCGTTGAGCAATCGATTTTGCTGGTATCTCATATCAGATGAGAGTAATTTGAAGCCAATTTTTTCTACATGGCAGTACAACAGTTGGAGTAATTTGTGCTAAGTAAGGGGCAGCCGGAGCTACAGCTGAGGGGCTTCAAATACTTAAGAAAGTGCAGAAGCTTTTGCTGAGATAATTTTTGATCAGAATAACTTGGCACTCATAAAAAAAGGTGAACTCATATGGGTCCTTGTCCTCACATTTTATATTCCTCAAATGGGTAATGTCAATTGCTTTATTCCTTGTAAAATTGGTTGGTGCCATACAACTGAGCAAAACTCTTTACTCCAGTCAAAATGATTTGCCTCCTTTGAACCTTGGCAGAACTCTGGCCTTACTAAAATTGCTCAGTTTTTCCACAGACACTACTAGAAAAAGGATTCACACTTTCATGCTTTTAATAAAGCATTTTGAGAAGCTTTCTGTCGTTGTTTTGCTTATGATAAAGTTCTATTATAGACTACTCTTATATATTTATATATAAATATACAAATATGCATTGTATACAAATATATTTATAATGCATTATGTATATCTTAGGAATATTCTACTGTGCAAAGATTAATTTAATAATGATATGATTGCTAATAGTATTAGTTTCTCTACCTCCAATAATCTATTTTCATTTTTCTGGATTTCTCATTTTCTTTTCTCAAGGTCTCTTAGTCTTGCTTGACTACTGAATTTGAGGAAAGGAGTTGATATGCTAGATAGAGCTTAGTCATGAAGGGCTGGACTAGCAGAACGTAAATCATTTCATAGATATGTCATTGACAGGACAAGGGGTAAAGGGTTAAAACTTAAACAGGGGAAGTTTAGATTGGATATAAGGAAGAAATTCTTTACTGAGAGGGTGGTGAGGCACTGGAATGGGTTGTCCAGGGAGGTTGTGAATGCTCCATCCTTGGCGATGTTCAAGGCCAGGTTGGATGAGGCCTTGGGTGACATGGTTTAGTGTGGGGTGTCCCTGCCCATGGCAGGGGGGTTAGAACTAGATGATCTTAAGGTCCTTTCCAAACCTAACTATTCTATGAAAAAAAAACTCTATGAAAATTCTATGTTCTGTTCTTGTGCAGACCACGAGAATGCTATAAGTTCTTCTTAACAATGCATAGTAAAAAGTGAAATTACCACTCTATTGGTTTTGCCTGTGCTTATATGACATTTCAAAGCAATTCAGGAAAGCTGTCTTTTCCTTAGGCAAGCACAGCCCCTCCTGTACTGGATTTTAGGGTCAGACATCAGAGGTCTAAAAGGTTGACCAACAAAGAGATCATTATTATAATGCATTTATTCTCCAGCTGCCCTCAAGCTGAAAGTCATATATGAGCAGACAATTTTGCCTGGAGCCGAGCTGGTAGGACAAATGAGCAGATCTGGTCTCTACATGGCAATCAGTGTATTCTGATTATTAGATGTATTTGCTTCCTGCTCAGGAGAACCACGTTGTGCCCATTTCCACACCTACAAAATGAGCATAATGATACCATTTTACAAAGTCTGATGTGACTCACTGAGGATTTTCACTATAAAAACATGTAAATTATTAGGTTTTTTTGTATTTTTTTCCACATTAAAATGCACATTTGTATTTTAAGTTATGGTCTGTACTTTGGAAACAGGCTAGGATCAAAGCTTACAATTTTCTTCCTGCTGTTGTATTATGACTAGCTCTAGATTTTATTTGCATATTGAACCTCAAGCCTAAAACAGTTTTAGGTTTCACAGTGTTGAGGTTTCTGGGTCGCTTAACAGTCTGTAAGAATCTTTTGGTTTTGTTTGCATAGTCTAAGCTAAAATAACCCTTCTACACTATTATAGAAGAGTTAGTGAAGTAATCCAACTGAGACGTCAGTTCCCTAATGCTTTGAGATAGTTTTGCTTGACAAACATGCTCTTGCAAATGGTTCTGATAAGCTGAATATGTTGATGTGCTGCTCAGTGCACACAGATCAGTAGGCAGCAGCTGTAACTGTACCTTCATTTTTTTTAAAGTGTGAAGAATGTATGTGTGATAGAGGGAAACATGCCTGAAAATCATAACTGTCATTTCAGATTTTATGTCACCCTCAGAGTCTTAAATAAAGTGGTCCCTGCAAAGTCTGAATATTGAAAACTTTTATTTTAGAAGCATATCTGTGCACTGTAATTAAGAGCCTGCCAAATGTAGTCAGAATGCCTGTTTGTGAAAAGATGGAATTTGGATATCAATAAATGTTTCTGAGCTGAAATCTGGCAGATAATCTTATTCCAGAAACAATTTATTCTAAAATTGAGTTGAATATATTTTTGTCAAGTTGTGATGTAGGAATTTACATTGCAATTCTGTGCTGCTAGAACAAGATCACTAAAAAATGTTACAGTATTTTCCACACAGCCTTATCCTTTTTTTTTTTGGCACACTATGTCACAACTGTCCATCATGTGGTAAATATGATGCATAGAAGTTATGTGCACTTTAATGTTCAGTGTTACACTGAAATTTTTTGCAAAAAGAGTTGTTAAGAGAAATGAAAGCTCAGAGGTCTTGCAGAATGTTCCTTCAACTTCTTTTTTGATTATACTTACCTGACTTGATGCATGACAATCATGTTTTAGGTAATAGAGAAGCATTAAACATAGCGTAGTAACACAGACCACATGATACAGCAAATGTGCGAATATAATCAAATTAAAATATACCCATTCCTTAATATTTACAACTAACTGAATAAAAGGAATTAGGGATAAAATTTGGGAATGAAGGACATTATAGCAGAAAAAGACATGGTATGTTACACCACCAGAAAAGAAAAGAAGGAAGAACAAGAAGAAACCTATTTTTTCCCAGGTATCCAAAAGGTAAGACATTCAGTATCTAGATCTGTCTGTCAGATATTGCATTAACCAAATCCTATCTACTGTATATAGGAATAAGAATGTAATGATAAGGGTTCATTTACCTTAACAGACCTACAAGACTTCATCAACAAGACAAATCCCTGTATAGATGGGGCACTAGGAAAAGGGTTCACATATAGAGGATAATTTTCTTGTTTCAGACAAAGATTAATCAGAAGATAGAGAACAATTAATTATTTAATTCCTAGATTTTCTTTAAAAATGTCTCAATAGGATGTACCAATCTGTAAGGCAGTTCTTTTGGAAAAAACCTTAACATAATCCAGGAGGAAATTTACAACGATTTGCAGTGCCCTGACAAAGCCTAGATTAAGCCATTCTGATGCAAAGCCTCTTCTAGTCTCACAATTGTTAACACAGGTAGAACTGCAAAATCAGTGGGAAGTTTTAACCTTGTGTTTACAATGCCAGAGATGCCTTTGCATCTAATAATGGAGTTGCCTGTCTGGCTTTTATATATTTAAACCAAGTATTTTAGCTTTTGAGACAGATGGTAAAATCATCAATGGATTGCAACAGTTGTGAGAAGTGTAGGGAGAGGCGGCAGCTAAAATTGCTACATCCCAAAATCGTTTCTACATTTGCAAATGCTAGCCGACACTTCTGAGAGCACTGACAGATAAGCAGGATCCCAAGGATATCACAGAATGAAAATAACATTTACTTATTTCATATTAATCTACTGCTATATATAAGGATCATATATGGTTTCTGCACGTTTCAGCTTCTGAATGGTCTTCAAGAACTGGCCTACAAATGGTAATTTATAATAACCTGATATAGAAGAGTAGATGAACAATACTTGGAAAATAATCAGCTTTAGACCTACTGAATGTAACAGAACCTGCACAAGAGGGTTTGTGGGGATGTACATTAACTGTAACTAGATAAAGGACATGAAACCACTGGAGCAAGTCCAGAGGAGGGCTACAAGGATGATCAGGGGAGTGGAGCACCTCCCATATGGAGACAGTCTAAGAAAATTTGGTCTGTTCAGCCTGGAGAAGAGAAGGCTACGTGGAGACCTCATAGCAGCCCCCCAGTATCTGAGGGGGGCCTACAAGGATGCTGGGGAGGTACTATTCATCAAGGACTTTAGTGATAGGATAAGGGGGAATGGCTTCAAACTTAAACAAGGGAGATTTAGGTCGTATATAAGAAAGAAATTATCACTGTAAGAGTGCTAAGGCACTGGAACAGGCTGCCCAATGAAGTTGTGAACGTTCTATCCCTGGCAGTGTTCAAGGCTAGGTTGGATGGGGCCTTGAGCAACCTGGTCTAGTGGGAGGTATCCCTGCTCATGCCAGGGGGATTGGAACTAGATGATCTTTGAGATCCCTTCCAACTCTAACCATTCAATGATTCTGCAAATTTCATTCCTGAATTCATCAAGCAGTAGCAATTTGCTCCAAAATCAGCAGGTCCAATTTACTTACTATTGGATATCTAGTCCCTTATGACCATAGCCACTGTTTAAGAATAGTATATTTTTTAGGCCATCATCTGCCTTATCTTTCAACAATATATATTTTTATTTTTTTGACATTTGTATGACAGTGTATAGGAACACATGAACTTCTGGTTATAATCACCTGCTTGGAAAATTGGCTAAAAAAAGGAGATAGATAGATATATATATATATAATTTTTTTTTTTTAATTGATCCTGGTTTCCAGCATATACAGGACTTATCTCCAAGTCAAACAAGACAAGAAAGTAGTTACCCAACTAGGAGAAATCATTACTGTATTGCTGTCCAAATGCCCCAGGTGTCATGAATTAAAGAATCTTAACATTCTAAATGTGTGGCACAATAAGCCTGTTAATATTACTTTTCTTTAGAACACCTGTGACACCACAAAAATTTGTTGACTTTATTATGAAGAATGAGAAAAGGGAGGAATGTATGACAGTAAGTTGGTTTGCTCATAGCCTGCAGGATTTTAAGATTCTTTTTCTCAAGGTGTAAATGATAACAATAGAAAATGGCTTTTTAGAAGTAATTTTATTTATTTTCTGTATTCTAGAGAGAATAAACCAAATACATGAATGAAGGAAATCGCTTGCCCTTTCATGGCAATAAATAACTCATTGTTCAAACTGATTTGAGCTGTCAAAGGCACAAGATTACATACTGTTACTTGAGAAATTATCTTCTTTCATATATTGCTGTATTTTTATTTCATGCTGTCTTTTTGCTTGCTCTAGCTTTTCATTTTCAGTGTTCTGGCCAAAGAAAAAGTTGTTATTTTTATTCTATTAGAGAATTGAAACTTCAAGATGCATATTAGAGGACACTAAATGGGGACAGTATCAATTTCACATTGTCTTGATTATCTGGTGGTCATTTTTACTGGTTTACTTCTGTCTGTAAAAAAATCCTGATATTTAATTAAATCCCACATTGGCAATTAGCAGCTGTTATTGTAGCCATTTAAGAGTCAAATGATTCCAGCATGGCCACAGATTTGCAAAAATCTGCTGGCTAACAACCAAGTTTGATTGAATCTGTCTCTGCTTTAAATGTAAAATGAGAAGGTGCTGGATGTACAGGACCTACTTTGTGGGATTGTTCTTTTGCATATTCTTAGTGTTTGCAGTTATTCTGGAAATTTATCTTTAATATTTTCTTTTTTTTAATGTGATTTCTATAAAAATAATTGAGGAAACTGTAGAAAACCTTGATCAGTCCTTATTTATTGCATCTAGCTTCATATAAGCAGTCAAGCAGCCACCAGTTGTGTATAAACTTGCAACACTGACATTAGGATTTCAGTATTACATTACTATTTAAAGGAGCTTTGCTTTGAGAAGGGACAGCAATCCTTCTTGAAGTTTATGGGAAAAAAAAAGCTTTTAACTTTGCATGGTAACTTAAAATAAAAAAAATTTTGATATTTGCTATAGTTCTTAAGATAGTGCATTTCATAATACTTTAAGATGTATTTGGCGTAATAGCTACTGTTTCTTGCCTCTAAGAAAAGACATGCAAAGATGTAATGTTCTAAAGGTTTGTAAGAAAGGATTTCTAATGAAACTTCTTTTTGCACACAAATCTTCTTCATCACCTTCCCATAGCAGTGTTGAATCTGAATCTAGCAAATCTACTGCAACAGTGCTTTGTTTTTAAAACTTAAAATTGGTTTGGAAGGGTGCATAATGTAATGATTCAGATAATACATTAGATAAAAGGAGAATCCAGTAATTTTCTTTTTTAATCCTAGCTTTAGTTTATATCTTAAGGAATTATACCACTTAAGCCTTGGCTTTGCTTAATAGAAATTATGATTTTATTAGGGTCTCCAGGGACATTTGGAAATTTTGTGAATCCAAAGACTTGTTTAGTCCAGAGAGACACAAAGTTTTGAAGATTGTTCTTGGAGGAATGATAACTACAGGTGTTTAAACATGTTTTTCCATGGAGAGTAGATTACTTTCAGTTCTGTTTTATTTTGCATGCAGTGATTCATGCATTCATGTGCACCTGAACTTGTTACATTTCCTCCCTCTATAAGAGCAAAACTATGTTCCCAAGGAAGATACAAGCTGCGAGAGCGTGCAAGTAGCTGACATGGAAGCACATGGGAAAAGATAGAGTTTACAATCATGCAATTTGTTAGGCAAAGGTTTGTTGACACTAAAGAAACCAGTCTTCTTGAAGAAATGGGTCTCTGTAGACTGATTATTACAGTGTATTAGAAGGGATCAAAAATTAAAATGATCAGGCACAAGAAGGCTGTGGATTACATGCCTCTTGCAGCAAAAGTAATGTTAAAGAGAAAAACTGTTAACTGCTACTTAGTTCTTAATATTTGTGAAATAGAAAGTGGCATTTAATTTGTAGATGGTACGGCTTTTCCAAATTATCCTAAAATCAGTGCCTCCTTGAAGAGATGAGCAGCACTGTTAAACAGAAAACTCTTTGATGAATGAGAAGTGATAGCTGCCATACTGTGCAATCTACTCTTTGCAAAAAGTTGAGGCTTCCCCAGCTGAGAACCTGAACTGGATACTCTGGACAGTGCCAGCCTTTCACGTCTTAGTTCATATTAATCTTTTTAAAATGTTACAACTTCTGTAGATATCAAGGTTAGTGACCTATTAGACTTTTTTTGTTTGGTTGGTTGGCTTTTGTATGTGTGAATTTTAGGGTATGTTAATGACTTAGTAAAATAATAGTAAGTCACCTGAATATCTGAAGCCACTTTGAGTACATGCCAGTGCAAAACTTTGTGTGGCGTTCAGTTGGAAAGGCTACAGTATTCTAGAAACTGTATCTTTGTAATTTGTTCCAATTAGCTGTAAAAATTTCAGTTCTTGCTCTTCTTGATCATTGTTGTTGTTTTCGTAGAACTAGTGTCCCGATCATTTTTAACCTAGCTTAACATCTCTTTCTGAAGGCTTATTTCTCAAGTTAATTTTCAAGTTAAACTTTTCACTTTTCCTTTGGGCAAGTCTATGATGGTACCAAGTGACTACCAATTTGATAATTCAGTTTTCCTTATGCAGTCTGCTTCTAAGGAGAGTAGCGACTCTTCCAAAATAGCATACACAGCCAGTGAGGATTCTTCTATAATTCATAGAACAGTATAAAGTGCAAGAAGAGTATATCAAGGACATTTCATTTCAGAGAAAATATTCATGCACTTCCTGCAGATACAGAGTTCCAGCATAAATCTTTAAGTATAACCACCTCTTTTTTCTTTCTATTTCAAACTGAAAATAGAAACACCTAGTTTACTTAAACCTAATAAATATTTTGGAAAATAAAACATATAGTTCCTATTAGCATAATATAAATGCAGCTATTATAACTATAAATGACTACAAGCATTACATGTAAATTAACCTGGATTAAAACTAGACTGCATTGTCAACTAGGAAGTTGGAAATGACTTTATCAGATATCTAAAAAATAAATAAAAATATATCTATAGTAGCTTTTTTAAATTTAAAAAATCAGAAAAAAACAAAAAAAAAACCCAACAAAAAAAAACCCAAACCCCAAACCAACCAACCAAAATCAAATAATATCTAATATAGAATAATTAAATAATAAAAATATATAATATATATAATATATATAATATATAATATATAATATATAGAAAATATATAATATATAATATATAATATGTAGATTATATTTTTTATATATATATATATAATATTTTGGAACAGATCTTGGTGAATTTTGTGTATGGTACTTTTTTTACTATCTATGTTCCCTGGCATATAAAATTAGCACGTAGACTGAACACATAGAATCCTCAAAAAGCAGATGAAACCAAAAGTTTCCCTGGCACACCAGCTTCTGATATTTTCCAGCAATTATTTCTGCATCTCACGATTGCGTCTCTGGCAGTGAATCCTCAATATATTTTTATTCTTCACTGGCTGCAGATTGCTTGGGCTTCACACAAAAGAGCCAGTCTTAAAGTACTTTTAGATGTTCTTTCAACTGTGAGTAGAAAAGAGTGGCTGACTCATTTCAGACATGGTCCCATAGAGAAAACATGGCATATCTACTGCACTGGAAGTGGAATCTAAAACACAAAACCTGGAAACTGAGGTAAAATTGACTGTTTTTTAAAAACATAAAATTGGGTGATTTGGTGGTAGCCAAGAAGTCTCTGTTAATATGTTATGTTTTAATTCTGAAATATTAGCTTTGCATCACTTTTTTTTTTTTTTTTTTTTTTTTTTTTTAGTTTTTGGTGGCAGTATGTTGTTCTGGTTAGAACAGTCAGTATACCACAATGCATTTGTGATGGCTGAGATGAGGTGATACTACTACTGAGCTTAGCAGCTTCCTGAGCAAAGCGTTTTAAAGCAACAAAACTAGATATAAAAAATGTCATTTAGACAGGTTCTGCTACATTTTATCTGAGTACCCCAAGAGACTTTGGTTTTACTATTCTCATATTCCCTCATTCCCAGAGCTGTCATATAGTATAATGGTATTTAACAAATTGCATTTAGAAACGGAATGTACTCAAAGTCACTAACATTTCAAACCCCATTACCTATGCTCAGTAATCCACCTACTGTTATTACTATTCTCCTTTAGTATTGCAGTAAAAAATAAAGACTTCTGAGAATTTTCTCAGACACCTCCCCCTCCCCAAATTATTAATGAAATTTGGAAAAGCGGTATCAGTTACTGTATGCTGGTCCTGCACCAGTGAAGTCCAAAGTGAGCTTTTCCTTTATCCTCTCTGAATTTTTATCAAGTTATTTAGGAAGCTAATTTAATGTCAGATGCTGTTTTGCATTTATTTCAAGCATATCTTTTGAACAGATGTATTTTAACGGAGAACACTTCATGAGCTTTAAGTCAGTATAAAAACTCAGATTTTTTTAACCTAGCTGTAAGCCTTGAACAGAGGCACCCAAATCAATAACACAGTTTTCTAGCCTTCCTCTACAGGCAATAGAGAAAATGGGGAAGAGCAATACAGCTTACTGCAGGTCTACATCACTATGTCAATTTCTTCTGCATTCGTTGTCTACAGAGGTTAGCATGATTTTCAGTCTATGAGTTAGGTAGGAGAATCCAAGCCTGCTGAATTTCTGTCAGGGTTTCAAAAGTATATTGTGAGGGGATGTAGTAAATAAACAGTTCAATCAGTCTTTATTTAACCTCAAATCTTATCTCTAAATGTTTTCTCAGACTCAGTTTTCTAATGATAACTTCCTAAATTTAGATTTATTTTAAACTTCTCCAACTACTGTTTATACCATGATCCACAGTCATTCCTCTCTCCCATTTGTTTTGTGTTTATCAGAGCATAAGGTATTAATTACCAAGTTAAATCAGTCTTTTTCATATGTCTCACTTTGTGACTTGAATTATGTTAATTTGGGGCTATCAGAAACCCTAAGGTATTTGATTTATTATCCTTCTAGCATTCAAGCACCTCTTTTTTGGGTCAGAGAGATGTTAATGTAGGCAGTCTCCCTAAAGAAGGCAAGATTGCAGCATGTATTCCAAATACAGAGAAATTACTTGAAGTTGTTCTCCGGTCATTACCAGGGAACTTTTCCTATGTAAAACCATGTATCCTTGAATGAGGAAAAAATGCAACAGTATAAGCCATGGATAATAGTAATAAAAATCTTTGAATATCTCTCTTATTCCACCCAAGGAGCTCTGAATAGGGCCCACATATGATTCCTTTTGTGGATATTTTTCCATATGATTCAATAGATTGGATCATACCAATGGGTTAAGTCCAGTGTCCATTGAAACAAATGCAATTATATCCCTTAAATCTAATAAACTCTGTGTCAGCTTGTAAATTTTATAGTAGTCTGCATTATATTCTAATAGCTGTCTGAATCTAATGTCTGTGAGGCAGTTGGCTGCTTGTTACTCATATCTTGTCTTACGTAAACGGACAGGAGATTCAGAAATTTCAGAGGGAACAAGTGTTCCTCTTTGTTTACATTGTTCTTGTAGATAAACAAATCCCTCAGGTCATCAACACTATTTAATGCTGAAAAGAAATTTTAGTAGCATTTATATTTCTGTAATAGAAATACAGATATTTCAGGTTGTTTTCTTTGGTTGGTTGTTTTTTTTATTTTTGTTTTCTGAGGCAGTATTTTTGTTTTGGTTTGGTTTGGTTTTGTATTGTTCAAAAACCTAGAAGTCCACTAAATATATTCCTCCTATGAATAGGAGTATGTTTACCTAGCACTTCAGTAAGTACCATGAAAAATAGTGCCTGTGTACTAGTGACATTCACAAATCTCATGTATTTGCTGTTTCTCAGGTAAGTCATGACAAGCTGCAGTATTGTTGCATATTATACCTATTGGAAATAACAGTCCTCATCAAAAGCAAAATGCAGTGTGATACTAGACTCTCATCTACCTATGTCAGAGTAATAATAACTGTTAAGCCTTGCTGTTCACACTGCTCTATAAATTAATAATTGAAATTAGTAAGATTCAAGAGGTGGAGTTTGACATACACTTTTTACAATCTTCCATAAATCTGGTTTTGTTTTGTTTTTTATTATTAATTTTTAATCTCTCATCTTACAAAGGAAATTAAATAAATCTTAGAGCTAGATTCAGGTGTGCTTATACATGAAGAATAGCACTGCAACTAGCTTTACTAATCAGTTTGAAGAAAGGTTACAGACTCCAGTCAATGTTCAGATTACATCTGAAATTAAAATGATAAGAAAGTCACAGCTCAGGGTGGCTTATATGCAACATGTATCGTGATTTTAAAAGAACAGAGATATTTATTATTGGCTCTGGGTAGTTTTGTTTTCACTAGGAAACGCCAGTGGCAAGAATTAGTCTCTTAAAAAGCCTTAAACATTGTAATAGTAATCAAGAAATTATGAAAAAATTACCGGTTTTAATTCTTATTTTTCTATATTGGTCTGTTTAACAAAGACATTCTTATTTTAATTTAGACATTTTATATTAATTTGGTTTATTGTCATCTAATTGTCTTTTTTGTAGAATGACAAATTACTGTTAGCAAAAATGATGTTTTTGTTAGCAAGCACATTTTCAAACACTCTGCACTTCAAGTGACTTATTTATGAAAAATAAAGGTCACGTCATATTTTTCACTGTTTATTTTAAAGACAGTTTTTATACTACACTTTGAAGGCTGAGGAGTTTTCAGAACCTTTACTGTAATCCTTGACTCTTAGAATAGCTAAACAAAACAAAAACTCACACCCAAGCTTTCCCTGTGGGTGAGACGTCATGAGAAACTTGTTGACTCCTGATTGATACAATGTGACACACTCCAAATCCAAAAGTGTTTTATACAGAAATGCCATAGTGCATCATGTTAGTGTCTCTGCCAAACAGAGAAAAATCAAGGCTTCATGATCATGTTGGTTACCTTTTCTGTTCAAGTAAAGGCTCTCTTACATTGTGACAGTGGCATTTGATAACAGAGAAGTTGGAGGACGCAAGCTGAGTAATTAATGATTTTCTAGTGCTCAGGTGGATAATGTCAATATGTTGTGAACAAGGAGGAAAAAGTACTTGTGGTGGCAGAATTTTTAACTTTCTGTTTTCAAAGAAATAATGTCAGTATTTACTGATCAACAGTGCCCATGTATGAAGCATAAATTTATCTGTCAGGCTGTCATCTGAGCACTATTGCTGACATGGCTTTAGGATTCGATCACAACTTATGTATAAGCTATCATTTTTAATTACTTACAAATAATTCTACCGAGCATGTTTCAGAATTTTGATATTTTAAAGCCTTTTCAAAAAACCTCATTAAATAGGGATTAATTTTGACATGGTTCTAAGTAAGAAATCTCAAATTATAATCATCAAATAGGCTCAGCGTTGTTTGTGTAGCAGCAATAAATTTAAAGTAAAATGAAATTTGACGTAATAAAGATTCTGATATCTCTTTTTTAATATCTTCATGTCTGTGATGCTCAACAAAAGGAGTATTTTACATGTGTTTTGTACTTATGTAAATGAGTATGTACAATGTACTAAGGAATGGAAAGTGGACACTGAATTTTTTTTTAGATTATCATAGTTTTGGGAAGAATATCTCAATTGCTGTGTATGTATATTTTGATATACATCCTGTCTAGCATTTTCATCAGCTCAAGTGCTTGGTTTAGCATTTTCAGAAATTAATTAATGATTGAGAAGTACTGATAGTAATGCTTCTCAGTACAGGCTAGTAAGAACTTTAAATAAACATAGAATCATAGGGGCTGGGCAAAAAAAAGTTTTACTTAAGATGTATTACATGATAAGTAATACACTTTAAATAAACATGTATTACTTAACATGTTAGGTATTACAACCTCAACATTTGAAAACCAAAAGCATTAAAGCTTCTTTAAGCACTAAAGCTATTAACTGAGGCCAACTGAAATATTATCCCTGAGAATAAACCACTTTTTTATTTTCTATTTTCTGATATATTTTCTTCATAGCTGCTATGGCATATGCAATATATTCTGCTTATTATATATATAATAATTATATATATACTTATATATAATTAATATATATGATATATAATTATATATAATATATAATATATATAATTATATATAATATTGCTTATGCAATATTATTGCATATTATATATGCAATAATTTCTGATTATCTCATCTCTCTTTTGAGGAGAATCTTAAATTCTCTTTAAAAACCCTTACTTTTCATGATTGAAAAGATGACCATAGCAATTTGCGTTCATTGCAATCAGACAGGTGAGATGGCTTTCCTGAATCTGGATGAGGTTTAAAAAAGTAACAAGGGGGATAGGACATGCCCCATTAATCTCAATCAATGTCTAATCTAGGGTGGTGTTCTTTGGCCAGAGAATTAAATATTTGTTCATGTGCCTCAGAATTTAGCTTTTTTGTTGGAGAATTTTTAGCTGAACCTGGAAATTAATCTGTCTTGGAAATAATTTCTGTATCCTCTGACATCCAGATTCTGCTTGTGATTATGCCTTGCTCTCCAGCCTCCCTCATAAAAGAGTGGGGATTTAGAGTGGCTCCCCTTCTCATTGCATAATGGAGCTAGACAGCAGAGAGTTGGAACCAGAGTTGACTGCTGCTCTGTCAAGCAGTGGAAGAAGGTTGGTAGAATTTTCCACCTAGGGAATGCTACTAGTGAGTAACTAGAAAGCTTTGAAGATGAATAATTGAGGCTAGCTGGAGGTTACCCACTTTCTTGGCACACACACGGGAAGGGTAACAGGGGCTTCCAGAATGGAGAAGTCACTCAGGAGTTGCATCCAGATTTACCAGGGAGGAAAACGTCAGGATCCTATCCAGAAACATCTATGTACCTAAAAATTTCTTTACACAAATGTGTACTAGAGAGCTTTGCTGTGAGTAGCTGTGAATTAATTTCTGCAGAGATCTGGCAGAGACTATGAAGAAAGACAGTGTGTAGTATTCTGAGACTGTAGAGAGCGCTGCCCTGCTGTAGGACAGAGCAACTTCTACACTGGACTATGCTGTTGCAATGGATGCTAAAGGTTATTTTTGCTCATTATAAGTTTGAAGTTTGTGGCCTCTTACTTAATATGTTAGTCCTAGTTTGGAATGTTTTCCTGTTGCAGCTAATGCTCACTGAATTTATATCGTTACTGAAGTTTGGGGAGGAAGTCTGTCTTCTAGTTTCAGAACTCTGTTCAAGCAACTCTAAAGTTTGGGTGCTACCTACAGCTTCCCTTTTCTTTTTTCCAACTCTCTTGAGCATCTGGCCCTGCATTTATTTACTTTTCATAAGAGCCACACTTTCCTTTGTCATTGGATACTAACACCCATCTTTAGGGATGGCATCATGATTTTGACTCATTACATGTATTTGAGTCATGGTTAAAATCCTGTCCTCATGTCTACAAGCATACAGTGAGGCAGCCTTCAGTTTGAGACTGATTCACTCTTCAAATGGGTTAATGGCACATACCACCAGAGAATGAGACTTCTGAGGATAAGGCCACTTCAGAATGACCTCTGTCTGTATGTGACTCCAGACGACATGAAAACTTAGGTCATTGTGGGAAATTTGGAATAAAGCACGGAAGCCTTTCTTTACAGGTTTGGGTGGGTTTTGCTTGTTCACAAATAATGTGTTAGACTCATTGAACAAGAAAATACACAAAATATTTTGGAAACAAGAATGTAGAGTTCTTACCAAGCTCAGAAAAGGTTGATTAAGCTGTGCAGTAGTGGAAGAACAAAGATGCTACTGGCAGGTTGCCAGACCTCCATTGCAAAACAATTGCAATGGCCATCTTTCCATTGCCTTTACCTACAGCTGATGGAAATCTAGTACTCTAAAGCAAACTAGAAGACGGACTGTTCATAATAGTCTCATTAAAATATGGATCATGTTTTTAATCTACATTGAGTGCTAAGATCCTGAAGCAGAAAAAACAATTCAGTAAACGTGTAGAACCATATTTTCTCCAGAGCAGACTGATGAAAATGCATCAGAGTGAACTGTCTGCAGATTTCACTGCTGCTGTTTCCTCAGCTAATTTCATGTTCATAATGGTGATGGATACACAGTCTACTGCTGACCAAAAATGTGATTTCTGACCCCAAAATACTGAGGTACAAAATATATGCTACCTTTGCAGCATATTTTGGATGAGATAGTCTTAAAAGGGAAGCACTTAAAAGGAATTTTAATTATGTTGTTTTTCTTATGGGAAATGAACTCTGTGTAATGAATTAATTTTAGTGGTGTTGAAGTTTAATACTTAGATCTTTCAGATCCAGAATATGATAATTCTTTTCCTGTATCTATGACCTGTCAGTCCCATGTGTTTATATCTTGCTAAAATACCTAATAGCTACATATAATCTGAAAACTTGGGTAATTTAAAAGGGTTAATAATTCTGGATCATCAGCTCACTGGAAATTGTATTAATATTATTTTATTTTACTTGATTTTAAAAATGTGCTCAAGTATTCTATTTGAATTTTTAATTTTAGCATATGATTTGCTGAACTATGATTTCATTACAACTGTGAAATAATATTTTATTGAATATGCGGTCAACTGCATTAATTAGTCTTCCTCTTCTGAATGAGGAGGCATAGCAGCCAGTAGTTTCCTGTGACATCTAAGATAGCAGAAAGTACCTCTTTAGTCCAATTAACTGGTCCTCTAATGTAATGGTCAGGAAGCTCATATGTGGGCTACTTCTATCCTTCCTCATTTTTCTGATGTCCCCATAAGGAAGGGGGGCTCTGTTACTCTGCTCCTCCTTTGGATCAGCCCACCTGGGCTGCCAGGTGCACAGGCCAGGCCCAGTGGCTCGATCCATCATGTCACTTTGCTACCAAATTGCCTTCTCGATAAGCACATATGCTTGCTCAGGGAGAGAGTTTTCTGTGGAGAATTAAACAATCATCTCACATGAGATGTGCAATCCTTGTAGACTCAGGACTGCAAGGAAGAACTGCAACTGTATTTGATTGAGAACATGAGTCTTATTATGCTTCTGATTTATTTTTGTGAAGCTTTTTTTCCACAGCAAAACCTGCTATGCCATTATCTTAGGCTAATCAGGAATGAACTGAAGAAAAGAAAAAGTGAATATGAAGAGGACTAGTGATGTAGGCTGTGGAAATCATATTAATAAGTGTATAGTGCCAATTATTTAATCATAATTTCTGTTATAAAGTGAAAGGATAGCTATGTGATTTGAATTATACCAAGAAACCTTATATTTTGACAATTATCACAGTATCATAAAAACAGAGAATGCTAAATAATAGTGAGATTGACTAGAAAAGAAACTATATTTTGGAGATTTTTTTTCCAAGTAAAGTAAAAGCTGGTTTAGTACATGTTCCCCATGGTTTTAACAAAAATGCAAAGTAATTCAGATAAAGACAAGAAAGGAGGTATTTAAGCATTTTAAATTCGTAGCTATTATTATAGATATAAGAAGGAGAAAAATCTTTGTATATTTTTAAAGTATTTATGTGAGGGTTTCTTCCAGTAAATCAACTTGGGGAGATTATGTATACACAATTATCTTAATGAAATGTACCATTTTAGATGAGCTCTAACTATCCTCACACAAAGACCTCTATTAAACAGTCTTTTATAATTTTAATAACATACCATGCAGCAATTTAATGACAGTTTGATATCCTAGCTGCTCATTGAATATTTACTCCCCATTGCTTTTCATAGCTCACATTACCAACACGATGTTTTCTTTAAGTCGAAGTTTTTCTGTATGCCATTTTGGATGAAAATATAGGCAAGCCTAACAGTAGGAATTTTTGAAGTGTTTAGTTAGGTGCAATAGTGTATTGAACAGTCATCTTTTTAAGGTAAGAAAAAGCTGAAATTATTTTTTTAACAGTTTTGCAACAATCTCATTTGTATCAGGCTAAAACTGTTGAAATGTGTGAGAAAAGCTGTGATTAGGCTGACAGATCTATTTGCTGAAAATATACACTATTGTCACTGAACATTTCTGAACAGTTCTCCTAGCTTTAGAAAAGGTTTCCTTTGCCCATTGACAGTTGTGCTATCATAGTGTGTTGTAAAATTTTGTTTTAATTAAGATATATTTTCTCACCTATTCCTTTGAACTAACTTTTCCAGTTATTGCTGGCCTTCTTTACTTTGTCTTTTGTTATGTTTTGTTTTTTCTTACCTTAGCATTAGATAATTATTGTAAGGTGATCTTGTCAGAGTGCCAGGTATCTGCCAGGTAAAATATAAGATACTGAACTTTCCCACACAGCTGGGGTCTGCTGCTCCTAGTGCTTACTTGATGGGGCCACACAGGCTGGAGCTTTTATTAACAGCAAACAAGGCAACAGGGATGAGATGTTCTCCATGACATCTCCTAGTGTCAATAGTTAGACCTAAGTTCATAAGTAGCCCTGATTTTTGACCTATGAGATCAGGTACTTTGCTCAGCTTTTCAAAAGAGTATGAGGAATGTAAATTAGGTGGCAGAGATAAAACTAATATGTGAGGGTTTTTTTCACATCATTTGTTTTAACAAATTTGAGTATATCTAGAAATTGCAGCTTACTGTTTGCCTTCTGACAGTAGGACTCCTTCCTTTCTTTTTTTCCAATCCTGAATGAATCTAAAATGTCATCTCTCCCAGCCTGCATGTATATGATCTCCGGTGGCACAGTCATACTTTTGGAAATTTTCTGGACTGTGATCTGTCATCTCGGTTTGTTTGCTCAGCTTTGCAGTACTAAGCACTCATCATTAGGGCCTGCATCTGTGAACATGTGGTGGAAACAGAACAGGAATATGCCAAGGCTTTTCCCCATATTGCAGAGCATCACAGTAAATCTCTATGCCAGAGCAGTTCTGGGATGCCTCTGGCTCTCCTGGAAGCACAAAGCACCACAAGGAAGGGGTGATGGAGCAGATGGCTCCATCTGCTTGAGCACCAGCCTATGGGGATGAATTAAGTTTGTGGAGAGAGACAAGTGTAGACTCTGGATACCTGCGTGCGAGTGAGCCCTCAGAGCTGCTCTGGGACTCGTCCCATGTACTACCTGCACTGTGCTGATGTAATTGGCAAATCTTTAGAATGAAGCCCCAAATTCATGACAAACAACAGAACAAAACTGGAAATAAACTTAATTTGTAATGCACAGCATTTCTGATTAATGTCCTAAGTATTCAGTCAGGAAAGACAATGCACATAATATTAGTGTAGTAAGCTGAAAAATGTCACTAAGCCTGACATTCTTCTGACTCTTGGTACTGACACAATATACTGCTGAACAGAAATTCACATTGAAGGCTTTTATGTATTCCTGAATAATTAATATGCATAGATTTGGGATATAGCTAATACTTTCTAGATGAAGATAATAAATGTGTTTTAATAATTGTTTTCTGTCACTTGATTTATCAATTCTTAAAATATTGCAAATATATTACTGCTTTTTAATGTGGAGCTGCTTCATAAAAGCTATTAGTACATTTTGTTCTTCTGTTGAGTTACATGGCTTAGTGACAATCCTGTTTAGCCTAGGAATTTTTGTGCATCACCCAGTGAAACATTAAAAAGCTTTTAACTATTAAACAATACTTATGTATATGCAGCATACAAAGCACATCATACTGTGCACTAAGCAAATTCTTTCACCATTTTGTTACTAAAAATCTAAACTAAGTAATAGATTAGTTTGTAAATCTTTTTGTAGACCTGTTTACCATAATGGTTTTGTTAATCATAAGCAAGAAAGAAAAATTTCTGAGGATGCTGTATTTACTCAAGATAAAAGAGTATTAATGCTATGTTATATGCTAACCTCTGTTTTAAAAAGATGTCTTTAGAAAACACAGAAGAATAAACTGTGAAAGAGTGAAGAAGTTAATTAGCTATAGTGTCTCTTGCAAGAATACCTCCTTGACAATTCCAAGAAAATGCATTGAGATAGAATTCAGGTCATAGAATACTTTTACCAACCCTGTTACTGTGTTTAATTTAGTCAGTGGCATTGACAGCTGATTTCTTTGTGAATTGAATAAAAAAATACACTATACTGAATTCCTTTAAATCTGCACTACTGTTATGAATGTAAATTATGCTTCAATGTTAACTAGTCCCTGTCTGCACAATCAAACTGTAGAAGAATCTGAGGTGTGAAATACATTCTGTTTATATTGGCCATTTCCTTCCTCTACCTCTTTTGTAGCTTGAGGTTTAACACAGGCATGTAGATACGGTAGAACAAATGAGAATGCAATCCAGTTACTTTGAAATTTAGTACATTACATTTTTTTTTTCAATTTAATCAATAACCTGAACTTTTATTACAATGCACTGACTGTGCTCACCTCTTCTGATATGAATAGCTTAAATTGCAAAACCATGCTGGAGTGGAACAGTCACAATTGTTACACTAATTTCAGGCAGATACTCTGTGCTAACATGCAAATTTTATTAATTCTGGGTATCATCCACTGCTTTTGAAATATATTTCTGTCTTTTAAGTCTTATTTTGTGATTGTGTCTGTGCATATGTCTAGTAGATGTGCATCCCTTTTGAGTGTCTATTTTCACTGTTTAGAACTTCTTAAAATAATTATCATTGATATGATAATTTCAGATTTTTAATAATATATTTTCTATCTCAATGGACATGTCTGAATTTGATAACTTTAATAAGGATCTTTACTGATTCTACAATAGATCTGTGAAAGATAAACACATGGGATGTTTTATCTATAGCTAGAGCTGCTGCTTCAGCTCTCAAACTAATGGAACCGTAATGGAACACTTACTAGTAATATTAATGGGCTGCATTCTTTTCCTTGTCATTAGATCTGTATGGCTGCATTAGGTCTGAATTGTTCATTTACAAGAGGAAAGAATGATGAAGATGCTAGCATTTTTCTATGTAGTTGAAAGGCATCTATCACTTTTTTTTGTATTCATGAGCTAGTTAGCATCTTGTTATGCCAACCTTCACTGAGCTTAACTGAGTTAAAGAACATCTGCTGTGGTATAGTTTTATGAACAAAATTATCTATTGATTCTCATCTTTGTGTTATTCTTGCATGCATAAAAGAAGGAGGTCAAGGATATTTATTACTTCTGCCATTGTTCATTGTCCAAGATACTTCTACTAGAGAAAGTGGTTTCTCTGGGATTTTACGGTAATCCACAGGATTTTATTTTTATTGAGCCTTTTTCCTTGTACTGCACTTGATAGTAGTTCAACCATGTACAGAAAATGAAATGTAATAGCAATCATGTTAACTTTCTATTAAAGTATGGATTTTTTTGAAAAGATTAATTTACTGGAAGAATTCTCTTTGAGACCATTTTACACTAGAATCTAATATCAAAACCCAGTGCAACAACCTTTCTTAAAGACAAGCAATCTCATTTGACACAGATAGGTATCCCACACTATATATTGTTGTTATCATTATAGCCGAAACCCTGCATAGTTGCCTAAGCATTTCTATCCTGAGATTTTCTTTGAGATTTTGGGGGCTGAAATATTGTAGCACTTTTTTCTATCCTTTCTCGTTAGCCTGGTCTCTTTACACACACTTTTCAACCTCCACAATTTTGGCATTCTTGATCTTCCAGAATTTCAGTACTGTCAAGCTATAGCTAACTGCCTAATATGATGTAGGTAGCAGGGCTATGACCTACTGGATCTGGAAAAATTCATTAAAGCTGTATGTCTGCTCAAATAGGACTACCTATAAACTACACAGGATTTCTCCATATTAGAGGATTTTTCACCTAATTTGTATTGCCACCTTTCAGAACCTCTGTAGGGAGTAGCAAGTATCCAGCCAGCAAAGTATAGTCTGAATAGACCTCTGCTGCTACAGGGTTGCACCCTCCTATCCCCAATGACTTTGTTTTATGAAACAGAAAATGAGAAGAAAAATGAATACAGATGATGTTCCATATTGCTGAGCATTTGAAATGCTGTACATAAAGCTTCTTTACTAACCTGTGCATTATAAAAAAAAAGTAATAAGAATATCTTACTGCAGAGAATAGAAAGCATCATTTGTAACACTGTGATTGTTTACGGTTTTTTATATCTTTTTGGTTTGAGAATTTTTTTTTTGTGTGCATGTGTTTGAATGTTTTGCATTGGCCATGGCATTTAGAAGGCATGTACAAGGTTGTTAAAATATAACTCAGCTTAAGGAACCAAAGCAAAAATGCCTCTTGAAAAAACAGAGGCTAATGTAAGCCTTTAAAATTGTGATTTTTTGGCTGGCTGTTGATGAAAATTCTGAAGGTTAGAGTCTGTGGCACTTGTAATCTAGGTCTGCTTCTAGTTTTTTGAGTAGCTAGCATTGTTCCTTTCCAGTGGTATTTTAGAGGATTTGTATGATGTAAACATTTATTAGTGATTCCAGGAGACAAAATACAAATGAATATTGAAATTTTTCTAGGCTTAAACATGATGAAATAATATGATTTTTCATACAGTATTTTTTTTTTAGTATTTCTTCTTTAGGATAAGTATATTTGTATTCAATTACTTGTTCAAGTACACCTTCAGAGAGGATTGTTGATCCAATGTTAAGGATTACTGCTATGCTTTTTTATTATTATCTTTCTATTACCTTCACTTATTATTATCTTCTGTGACTTATCTAGATATTCACACATTTTTTATATTACTTTATACTTTGTAATATGATTATTACAGCATCTTCTGCCAGAAAGATGTACAAGTTTCATGCATATTTCATGTTTTTATTGAAATAACTACATTAAATTTCAGTCACAGTTCCCCCAAATCAAAATATATTGTAAGAAAATACTAAAATAGGCTATTTAATTTTCTTCTTTTTTTGTTTTGAATGTTTGGGTTTTTTTTGGCAGTAGAAGAAACAGTGAAACCAAAATGTATTTATTAAGATTTCATCAAAATTACTATTTTTGTTTAGGAAAAATACAAAAAGAAATATCAAGTGAAGAGAAGAAAGATAACTTTTCCTTCCTTTCTCTACTTAAGCAGAGTTTATGGAGACTCAATTAGAAAACCAGCAGTAACATAGTGATACAATGAAAACTTTGTTGTGAGCAAAAAAAGTGAACTTGCCTCATATGAGAAGCCAACAATTCACAGCTGCATTAGAATTGTAACAATTTACAGTATTTTACTTGGACTGTTAATATGGTTAGTTCAATTACAATGGTATTACCATTTGCACTCTAAATTGTCCTGAGGTTGGCAGCAACATCCTTCTCAAAAGGGAAAATGGTGGTTTAGTATGTTACTGGCATCCTGAATTCTTCAGTAGGGGTACTGTGGTGTTGATTGTTTCTTATTCCTCACTCTCAGTTCCACTTAGGACTAATTCAGCATATTTCCTAATGTGTTTTTTTGTCTTGTTCTTTCTTTATTAATCATAAACATCACTTTTCATCTGTATTTATTATATATTTTCTTTTACATATGTTAGTACACTCCTTGTTCTCCTCCAATATTTTTTTCCTCTTTGCTAGTCTTAAAACCTCTGTCCAGCTCCTCGGTCAGTTGTTTTTTTAATGATCATTCCTAGGTTTTTTATAAGGCTGTCTTATCCCACGCCTATACTCCTATAAACCACATTATTATGTCAAAGTCATAAATATTTCATTCTATACAGAATAATTACTTTTTATTGTATATGTAAAAGCCTTGATTATACCACAAGATTATGCAAATATAAACCAATATAAGTCATATAAGCAAAACTGTAACAAATTAGGCAATAGTCACCTACTCATTAGAAAAACTGTTGCACCTAAACAAGCTAAATCAAAACTCCAGGCGGGCAAAGAAAGTTCAGACAAAGCCTGAGAAATTAATCTTGAGGCCTTGCAGAATTGGTGTAAGGTCTACAGCTTGTTACTAGCAATGGCAATACTGGCTTTCAGGGCTACAAAAACAACTGGACTAATATTCTTGCATTGGCTCTTGTCTTTTCGTCTTGTTATCACTTCTAATTAGCAACCTGACTAATTAAAATTGACTTTTTTGCTTCTGCATTGCTATTTCTCAGGTTATATTCATTGGTGCTGTATTTGCTTGTTTTAATGTTGTTACAGAATTTGAAATCTTGGCTATTGTCCTGGTTTAGCAGTAGCAGTCAGTTTTTCTACTTCTTAGTAGCTGGTGCAGTGCTGTGGTTTAGACTTTTGGCCTGGGAATAATACTGATAAAGCCGATGTTTTTGGTTGCTGGTCAGAATGTTTACCCTGACCAAGGACTTTTGTGAGTCTCATGCTCTGCCAGGGAGGAGGAGGGGCCGGGAGGAAGCAGGGACAGGACACCTGACCCAAACTAGCCAAAGAGGTATTCCATACCACAGCACGTCATGCCCAGGATGTAGAACTGAGAGTTCCTGGAAGGGCTAGAATGCTGCTGGGTGGGGGGGCGAGGTATCGGTATCGGTCTGTGAGTGGTGAGGTACCGGTTGGTGAGCGGATTCAGTTCCACATAGTGTCTGTTGACACAGCAAGAAAAATAAATAGATCATAATGTAGAAATGAAAATCAACTATTTAAATTGCTGGCATCTATTACTCATGTCTGTAAATGAAATATGATTCTCAAAGAATTTGTACCTGTAAAATTTTTTCTTAATACAGTTGTTTAGAGGGAGAATACTTATTTTCTTAAGTAATGAGAGTAAATAATTCTTTATGGGAGCTGATTAATCTCTTTTTTTTTTTTTAATAGGTTATTTCAGTATTTCACTGTTGTGATGGAAAGTATAGCTCTCAGTTCACCCTCTGTCCATATCTAACCTTGATGAGGGTAAACCCATTAACAAGGGCAGGTTATTCTCTGAGAACAATTCTGTTCTTCCTCAGTGAAATTCATGGCTCCTGTGGTAACTACAGCATAATAATAGGCAATGGACAAAAGTTATCAAGGTTGTTTGCAGAAGTTAAATGTCAAGGTGCTTTTAAAGTGAGCCTTGAAGTTATTATAAAAGAAGCCCTATAGCATCAATGTCATATGTTATTTACTAAAGACTTCCATCAATCAACAATACCCATTTTTTCTTTTTAGCACTAGTCATGTTGTCCTGTAAATCAGGTTTATAGGAAGGATATTTCTTTATTAGTTTCAAGTCAGATGATGGTCAGTAGAAGTAATCCTCTGGGCAAAATTATTCCCAGCTTCAACTTCAAACAAGTTTTGACTCATTTATTATATTCTCATTATGCGTGAGAACCCCCTGCTGACAACAGTAACAAGCAGTGCATGGAGAAAAACACACAGCTTTGAAAATGAGATGTTATTTGTGTTTGAGAAGAGTATTTTAACATTTTTCTTTGTACTAATGCTGTCACATTTTATATACAGTGGTGGGGTTTGCTGTGCTTTTATATTTTGGCACCAGCCTGTAATGTGTGTGCCATCATGCTTTATACTCAGGGAACACATCCCTATGGTAATATTACATTTGCAGACTGCTTTATGGGATAATTAAGATAAAGGATATTGTGAATTCCATAAATATCAAATAAACTACATAGAAGTGTGTCAAGACTTAAAAAGCCAGCTAAATCCTATCAAAAAGAGTTATCACTTAGCAGTCTGTCCTTTGCTTAAGTGCAGGAAAAAAGCTGCAATGGATCTGGGGAACAAGTGATCACTGCAAGGGATCAAGCAAGTGAAATATGATGCTAGACTGCAATTAGAGTGATCTACTTCAGATTCTTTTAGATATCATGGGTTATTAAGTAACCAAATTATATTCAAGTAATTCAGCACCTGCTTCATCAAGCTACAGAATATAGAATTAGATATAGACCACTTCAGCTTCACTGATTTGATTATGTAGAGGAGAGAGACTGGTGAATATACATTAATCCTATGAAATTAAATCAAGAAAATTAGCTGAAGATATTCCTAGGGGCCTATTTGGTGTCAATTTGCATAAAATGCTGAATTACCTGCTTGCTGAAATAACTTTTTTTTTTTTTTTGTGATGACAAATGGAATGGAACTGAAGAACTGAGTTTACATAAAAATTTAAGCAGCAATGTACAGGTTCAAATCAGAAATCCATTTAACTCTGGCTCTGACAACAACCAGTACCAGATTATTAGAGCATAAGAACAGAACAAGTACATAATTTTTCTCTCGGTGTTTCCTTATGTGGAATATGTCCTTTGTTGGTGACATGGATAGTGGGATTGAGTGCGCCCTCATCAAGCTGTGTGGTTTGGTTGATACACTGGAGGGAAGGGATGCCATCCAGAGGGACCTTGTCATGCTTGTGAGGTGGGCTGATGCCAACCTTATGAAGTTTAACCATGACAAGTGCAAGTTCCCACACCTGGGTCGCAGCAATCCCAGGCACAGCTACAGGTTGGGCAGAGAAGAGATTCAGAGCAGCCCTGCAGAGAAGGACTTGGGGGTGTTGGTCGGTGAGAAAATGAACATGAGCCGGCTTCAGTGTGCGCTCGCAGCCCAGAAAGCCAACCGTATCCTGGGCTGCATCAAGAGGAGCGTGACCAGCAGGTTGAAGGAGGTGATCCTGCCCCTCTACTCTGCTCTCGTGAGACCTCACTTGGAGTATTGTGTGCAGTTCTGGTGTCCTCAACATAAAAAGGACATGGAACTGTTGACACAAGTTCAGAGGAGGGCCACGAGGATGATCAGGGGACTGGAGCACCTCCTGTATGAAGACAGGCTGAGAAAGTTGAGGCTGTTCAGCCTGGAGAAGAGAAGGCTGCGTGGAGACCTCATAGCAGCCTTCCAGTATCTGAAGGGGGCCTACAAGGATGCTGGGGAGGGACTCTTCATCAGGGACTGTAGTGACAGGACAAGGGGTAACGGGTTCAAACTTAAACAGGGGAAGTTTAGATTGGATATAAGGAAGAAGTTCTTTGCTGTAAGGCTGGTGAGGCACTGGAATGGGTTGCCCAGGGAGGTTGTGAATGCTCCATCCTTGGCGGTGTTCAAGGCCAGGTTGGATGAGGCCCTGGGTGGCATGGTTTAGTGTGGGGTGTCCCTGCCCATGGCAGGGGAGTTGGAACTAGATGATCTCAAGGTCCTTTCCAACCCTAACTATTCTATGATTCTATGATTCTATGAATATAGAGACTACACTGTTACTTTGTTTATTTTCAATTATTATTTGTACCAGTTTGTTCTGTTATTATTTTCTGGTCTCTTCAGTATCCTGTGTAACGTATGCAAGTATAATGTAACCATGCACACTCTGAAGAAGGATGTTGTTTTTTAAAATTCTTTAAGATAATGTCATCTGATGTTTCCTCATTCTTATGAGAAATGATGACATAGTAGGCAAATAAAGCCTATGCATTCTTTATCTGTGCCATTCTAATTTTATAGACTTCTGACCGTGTTGTCTCTTTAGGAGTCTGAATTATTTAATCATTTTAGATATAGAGACATTCCAGTATTTCTAACCATGTTTTTGTCCTGTTTGTAACTTTTCTATTGGCACTTCATAGTCGGTGGGTAGCTTACTCACTTCTGTCTCCAGAAGTCTGAACAAGTAATGTAAGATGCAGAAGTCTATCCTGCAGGCTTTTCAAATTAAGGGAGATTAATTCCATATCAAACTGATTAATTTAAATATTAAGTAAAAACATTGAAGACCTGTCTTATTACCTCAATCTGAAAATATGACTATTTTATTTTCAGCTATTCTTAGTCTAGCCATTTCATACTGTATTTGAAAAGATCCTTTCTTGTATTTTTCTTAAGGCTTTCTAAACAATTCAGTTTTGTTATATAATATATATGTTATATATTCAGTTATATGTTACCTATAAGTGATTCCTTTGTAAACAATGTCAATATTGACTTTGATTTTGATTTCTTGAAGTAAAACATTAATGAATTAATTTTACTGAAGTAAATTAATAATAAATATCATGGTAAAATATGTTTACAAAACATATGAGTGAAGTGTAGAAGTCCTAGAACTTCAAAATATTTGATCTGTAGACGTGTTTCAAATAGTTCTACCAAAAATACTTTTCATCCTCAGGGAAATATTTATGATTCATAATAATTTCCATTTTGGTTGGAGACAAAATAGAACAGTGATAAATGGAAAGCACAGCATGTTTAGAAAAGCCACTGTCTTGGTGTGATTAGTGTACATAGTTCAAATTCAAGACACAGGTTCTGTTTAACTTATTCAGAATAGATACTTGAACCCTGTTCTGACATACCCAGAATAACCAACAACCAAAAGCTTTAGGTGGATTATAGGATGCCTCATCCACTTTGAGTAGCTGTTTCTCTTGAACCTGAAAAAACATTCCCAGTTAATGTTTGTTACAGCCAGTGCGTTTCAGCAAGCTGTTTTGAGTTTCACAAAATGTTTTATGTAAAAAAAAATTATTATCTCTGAAGCAGTTTTCCTTTTCCTCTTGTTACATGCATTACACGCTCTTCATGCATGCAGAGTTCTCTACTTTGTATTCTCTCATTTCTCTATCAAATCATGATGTGCTTTGTATTTTCCACATTTTTTTTTTTTTTTCAGTATTTAAAGATTTCTATGGTTTACATTTTGTTTACAGGTTTCTCTTGGACTTTTACATGCTCGAGCTACTCATATCCTCTGGCCTCCACAACGCTGGCAGAAGTTACAGCCAGTGCTTCCTCCAGAGCGCAAACCACTTCAGAGAGAGCAAGAGTGATCTGAATGTTCAGACAGAAAAACACTGAAATGAATTTTAACCAGGAAGAGTTGCAGTGGTTATACCATGTCCCATAAGAGATTTTGCCAAATGTGCTTTAACATTAGGTACAATATCAGCAAATATATGTGACATCTTCATGTTAAAATGCCACTGTAAGTGTAAAGTTTTTTTGGGTTTTGGTGGGGTTTTTTGTTTGCTTTGGTTTTTTGGTTTGTTTTTTTTTTTTTTTTTTTCTAATATCTCAATCAGTAATGCATTTTGTGTTATTTTACTTTGAAATAATTGGTTGTAGAAGGTTTGAATGTTCAGTTTTTCTGGGAGCAGTAAGATGCTTTGACTTACTATGTCTGTACTCATGCTTGTCTGGATAAGAAATTATTAAAAAATTATTAAAACCTTCAAGAAAATATCTTTTACATTCATCTTGTTTCTTTAGTAACTGAATGGAACCTTTAGTATTATCATTGATTGCATATGAAGAAAAACCTCAAATACATAATCCTCTTTTAGATTGTCCTATAATTTCTACTACTGAAGAATCAGTACCTCTGTAGCTGAAAAATTCATCATATGTGCTGTTTAGTTTTGTTGGTTTGTTTATTTTTCCCCAAAAAGCTAATGAGATTTTTTTTTTCTTTTAGTGCATCTTGTGTTTACTATTAAGCTGATTACATATTACTTATTTTCAGTTTCTCTTCCAAGAGTGTTTTATATAATCATTCCTTTTATATCTTGCAGAAGTAGATATTTCAGTCAAAATATGCAAATTATATTGTGGTATCTGAAGGTAATGTTTCTTTCATTCCTCAAGAATAGTAAATAATTGTTAGCATTGATTACCACATTTCTTTGAAACTATGTAATTATTTTATGAACAGTATACAATTAATACTATAAATACATAATTAATATTAGAAATACTCTCAATATGCAGTAAAGCTTGTACACACATTATAAGTGAAAATTATTTGAATAATGACACTTTTTCAACTGCAGATTAATATGAGCTAGCTTATTTTAATATTTATTGAATTTTTAAAAATTACACAACGGATATTTAGACATTTCAGCTAAAATCATGTAATTAGCAGAACAAGATGAAAATAAGTGTATAGCTCTTTGAAGACTTACATCTGCATATTGGTTAGATGACAGGTTCAATCTCTATGAAAACTGTATTACTCTCTAACCTTCTTAAATGCTACAGATCTTCAGACTCTCTGAACACTTTACTGTCTGTGCCATGTTCTCTCTTTGTTTCAAAAAGCTGTTATATAGGAATCTGAACTCAGTTAAAACTAATGCAGTTTGTTTGTTAATAGCAGTAAATTCATTATTAGTTTGATTGGCATAGGATGATTGAAAACAGTAGTTTACAATCTTTTTTTATTAAGACAATTGAAATTATTTCAGGAAATTTACTACAGTCATAATTAATATTGGTGACAAAGATACAAATACTTATTCAAAAGGACAAAGAAAGAGACAAGAATAAAAAGTAGTGGAACAAAATGAGATTAGATCAGCTTTATTTCTCTTGGTTATTCAGATCTTCATTTCCCTTCTTTCCACTAATTCAGTCCCTCTCTCCTCCTCTTCTTGATTATTAGCTGGGCAGAAGTTCTTAAATATATTGACAAGCTGGAAAATGTGGTAGGCTGTTCTGATTCACTGGTATGTGTTCTGCAAAACTAGTGCCAGAGTTGTCAACAAAACCAAAGGCATTTGTTCCTCACTTATTACCTCAATGATATTTTTCTATTCATGTTATCGAGGCATGCATTCTGCCTGGACATGTGCACACACACACAATGTTACATACATATACATATCAACAGAGGTATAACCGTATACATGTGACACACAACATAGGCATATCCACTCTGTACTCATATAAACAGTGATGGCACCAACGACCTAATCCTCTTGCTGACTGATAAGGATGAAAACACATAAGTGGGAAATATATAGAAATATATACAGTGTGGATGCCTCCAGCATCAGACACCCGCTTTGCCCAGTATACAGAATCCTACTGCATACTGGGGCCTGGGTCCTTGTTGTCCCCAGGCAAAGGTGTACACACACAAATGGTCTCCCAACCAAACAGCCGTCTCAGCAGCTGCCTGGGAGCCCACAATGCCTCATGTTCACCTCAAGGGATACCTTAACCCCACCTTCTAGGCCATGTGCCCCACTCACCCGCTGGTCCAGCTTGGTGCTGGCCAGTGTAATTCACTGGCAGTAGACCCTCATCGCACCCTGTACTAGCATCACAGGCACATGGGCCTCCCACCCCTGGTCTGCCCCAGCTACTGGTGCTCAGACCTTCCCCATACATGCACACAGTTCAGGGACCTCTGCACCAGAAAAAGCACTAAAAATGGAGTTGAATTAGAAAATGAGAGTCTGAATTGATCAGGTTCAGGCATCATCAGACTAGCACCTGTTTATGTGTGACTGACTCCTTTCATGCCCTTCTCTCTCTTTTTTTCCACACTTGATCCTCCTCAAACCACCCTCGTTCCCTTCACTTTGGTCCCCCCTAAATATCCCACAAATGTTGCACAGTACTGAAATGCTGTTCCCTGCACCTCACAGCAAATCCCATGCCCATAGGCAGTGTCACTCTGTGGGGCAAGACAGACAGCCTACCCACTGACTTCTCGTGTTCACTGTCCCCCATGAGGCTGGTACAGGGGCGGCTGTGCCCATTCTTGACTATGAGGATGCGACTTTCACAGTCTGCCGACTCCTGTAATAGCCACAGAGGAGATAAGTCATGGTATTATTTGGCTTCCCTCAGCTCTCATCGCTCCTCTGGGCTGTCTGTGTGGAGACCAGCTCTTTATCACGTAAACTTATATAGCCTTTGAAAGTTTGAATTTCTCAGGTACTCAACTGTGACATGCCTCAAGAAATATATATTAATCTATATTTACATATATATATTTATAAATATTTATGAATTTATATGAATATGTAGGATATATAGAATTTAGAATATGCCTATTAAGTCTGAGGATGTTACAAAGATTGTAAAGACTGCCATCATTTTGGAGAATGGTATTAGACTGCAGGGATCTGAATTCAAGAATTATGAGTAGAGAGTCTGGTGGAATAATCACTCATACACATGCCGGATTAAGTTGAAAGAAAATTTGGAGATTATAGTAGAATGCAGTTGAACATGAGTCAACAACATCCTGTTCTGAATAAGGAATATAGCACACTCTGTAAGCAGCAGTACAGACTGTAAACACAGGAAACCATATTCCTGCTTCATTCATCTGTAATATGATTTTAGGCATGAGGTTCAGAGAAAAAAATGAGGAACAACTGGAGTCTTTAGAAGGAAACAAAAAAAGTGAAGAGAAACCAGAAAAATGTGACCTATGAGAAATGTTGGAAGAACTTGGGTTTATCATTTAGTCTGGAAAGTCTGAAGCACAGTCTTCAAAGTCATGAAAGGTTTCTGTAAAGTATAAGAGTATCAGGGGGTTGGAACTGGATGATCTTAAGGTCCTTTCCAACCCTAACTATTCTATGATTCTATGATCATTGATTCTCCAAGTCCATCATGTACAGGAGGAGAACTAAGACTTACTGTGTAACAATAATACTTTCAAGTTATACATGGAGAAAGAAACATTTGAATTTTAAAAATAATAAAACATTGTAATAGATTATTTTTCCTTGCAAGGTTTTATCTTTTTATTATAAGGCCTGTTTGTACTTTGAGGCAGGAGACCTTGATATCCACGTCTGCTATTTTATACGTTCTCTGATTGGGTACTTTGTAATAGGTAAGCTTCGTGGTGCCTTTGGTGCTAGGCAGGCAGGCAATTGCATCAGTATCTGCTTCCTTTAGATTCCTAAGATGCATCATATGCAAGCCTAACAGTACCAAGGTAGCCTCATGTATCACTTTCTGGTAATAAGCATCTAAGGAACCCAATTCCTGAAAACAAGCTATTTTGCTACATATTGGCATCATATTATCCTTTTAAGATAATGATGTAACATGAAGACTAGCTGTCTGTCATGACATGCATAAAGCTGTTCAGGTCTGAAGCCATTTAAAAAAAGATAATTTAGAGCAGAATTCTCCAAGGAAAGAAACGTAAAGCCAAGACAATAGATTGTGCTTTAGTAAGCAGTTTGTGCTGCCTGTCTCCTCGTTAACCCTAACAAAATAACACACTTACCAAAGATCGCATCTAAGACATACAAACTGTAAGTAACATAGTACCATCAAGTGATGATAGGTATCAGCTCTTGCTATGCAGAATTTTGGGTTTCACATATATTTTTCATTCCTTCAGATTTGTTTAACATTAAAATCAGAAAAAGCTCTGAATACTTCCAGCATATTACAAGTAAAATAGCTGTCAGAGGCATCATTTCTCAGGAGTCTAGCAGCTGATGAACCTGCATGCTCTTGTGCAACTTTGGCATTTTGCTATAACACGGAATAACCCTCTCTTTTTGGAATATTACTATCATTGCTATTATGACCAAGAAAGTTATTGCTTTCTTCCTTCTCACTCCAACATGGTCTATTCTTCTTATTATGGTCTATTACGCATCTTGTCCAAGGTCATTTAAGATAATCATGATAGGTTTGGAAAAAAAGCAGGATTTCTTAGATCACAGTCTACATTCTTAGCAACAAGACTTGCCATTCACTATCATTTCTTGTCTTGTACAATTAATGCACAAATGCACCATTTGTGATACAAAATACAAATCTAAATGAAAGAAAAAGATGAGCAAAAACCGAAATTCTAAGTAGACATCTTAGCCCTACACTGTTATATGTTGACAGGGAAAGATGAGTCTTTTTAGAACTAAGGCCTTCTGTGCAATAAGGCCATACTAATAGCGAATGCTGTAGAAAATGCCCTTCTTCCACAAATTCACCCACATGGCAGTTGCTTAGGGGATAGACTGGGAACCCCAGAGATAGCAGAGCTGAAATCCTCATCCCTGCATCTGTACTCCTTTTCAATGATTCCTTTGTGCAAAATGAATGCACGGATTATTAAGTCTGGTGACACAGATACAAACTTAATTTCATCTAGTTTTCCAGTGTTTTTTAATTAAAAAAAAAAAAAAATGTAGCCTATTGTGGAAGTTCTATGATTATCTATTGTGCCTTTTAATGCTGTGGGTTTGTTTTTGTCCTGGGTTCAGCAGTAGCAGTCAGTTTTTCTCCTTCTTAGTAGCTGTTGCAGCACTGTGTTTTTGACTTTTGGCCTGGGAACAAAGCTGATAACACTGATGTTTAGACTGACCAAGGACTTTGTGAGTCTCATGCTCTGCCAGGGAGGAGGAGGGGCCGGGAGGAAGCGGGAACAGGACACCTGACCCAAACTAGCCAAAGTCACCTTTCGATTCTCCTCCCCATCCCTCTGGGGAGTGGGGGGCAGGCGGGAAGTAGACTGCGTGGTTCTAATTTACAGCCGGGGCTTAAACCACGACAGTTTTGTTTTTAATTTGTGAAATAAAAGTCAGAAGCTGGTTTATGTAATTGGTCTGCAAGAGACTTTTAAGCGGAACATTAAACAAAAAATATTGCCAATATTCAAACTATATCACCACCCAAATATCATCTTGATTGGAATTTATTCAGTGTGTTATTGAATGAGTGGCTCACATTTGGATGATTTGGTAACTAAAAACCTGAAGGTGTAGAATACTAAAAAAAAATGCAGCAGCTATGTGTGAATACCAGGTTATCCTGATTATATAGCAACAAAAAATTAATTTAAAAAAATGCTCAATTTGTGATAACTTGTTGGAAGTGTATTAACCCACCACATCATGTACTATCTTTCTCATCCTACTCACAAATGTCTCAGCATTTTTTTTAACATCTAACCTTTTCTCATATCCTTCTATTAAATGTCAAAACTGAATTTTACATTCTCTGGGAGTTAAAACGTGCCACCTTCATTTTTTAAAAAACATATTTCAATTAATAAATGAAACATATAAAAGCATTTTTGAAGCACTCCCTATAGTTTTATCCATTTGATTAAAAAGGTTAATTGCAGAAATGGTTTTGAGTTTTCTGCAGGACAGTGATGTCTCACGATCTAAGATCAGGCTACAGTACTTAACTTTTTAACCTGCTTTTGAGGAATCTGTAATTAAAGGAATGTATTTTCTTTTTTCTCCTGCATTCTTCCCTCATTATGAAAGGATGGTTTTTGAATCTGACATTAAGTACCCTAAAGGTTCAGGTAAGTAGTCCATTTGTGCTGTAACCTGTTCCTAACAAGGGTCAGTAAGTTATACTTCCTATAATGAAGAGTTTGGAATAACCTGCCATAAGGGAAATTAGTTTCCAACCGCAGGCAGTTAGTGTTATGCCCTGAGTCATGAAAGTTTAAATTCCTTACTTATATCCTTTCTAATGTAACTGAATGTTCTCAATATCTATAGAAATGTTCAGCACTCACTTAGACAGCAACATCTGAAAAGCCTCAGTTTACTCAGTAGCACGTAGCAGAGTAAAGTCTGAAATTTTTAACCTTAACTTCTGTCTACTTGTATTATAGAATCATAGAATCAAAGAATAGTTAGGGTTGGAAGGGACCTTAAGATCATCTAGTTCCAATCCCCATTCCATGGGCAGGGACACCTCCCCTATCTTAAGTTTGCAGCAGTTGTTTCTTGTTGGCTGCTTCTGTATCCTAGCTGTGGATGAGGCAGGGTTAATTTTCTTCCTATTGACTACTGCAGTGTTGTATTTTGGATTTAATATGAGATTAATGTTGATATCACATAAATGTTTTAGTTGTTGCTAAGTAGTGCTTACCCTCATAAAGGGTAAGTCTCCCATGCTTTGCTATTGACCAGGTGCACAAGAAGCCATGAGGAAGTAAAGACAGGACACATGACCCGAACCAGCCAAAGGCATATTCAATACCATAAATTGTCATTCTCAGTATATGAACTGGTGGGAAGTTGGCCGGGACCCAGTGATCACTACTCAGGGATGGGATGGGCATTAGTCATTGAGTAGTGAGCAGTTGTGTTGTGTATCACTGTTGTCACTTTTTTCTTTGATCTCTCTTTTTATTTCCCTTTTCATTATTATTATTAGTAGTAGTATATTATACTTTATTTCAATTATTAAACTGTTCTTATCTCAACCCATGGGTTTTACCTCATCCTGGGTTCAGCAGTAGCAGTCATTTTTTCTCCTTCTTAGCAGACGGTGCAGTGTTGTATTTTTTACTTTCAGCCTGGGAACAGTGCTGATAACACCAATGTTTTTAGTTGTTGGTAAGTAATGTTTACTCTGACCAAGGACTTTCTGAGTCTTATGCTCTGCTAGAGAGGAGGGGAAGCCGGGACGAAGGAGAGAGAGGACACCTGATCCAAACTAGCCAAAGGGCTATTCCATATCACAGCATGTCATATCCAGTATATAAAAACGGGGGGGAGTTACCCGGAAGGGCTAGTTCACTGCTCGGGTCGGGCTGGGTATCGGTCTGCGGATGGTGAGTGGTTGTATTCTCTTCCCTCATTATTTCCCTTATCATTATTATTATTGGTGGTAGCAGTAGTGGTTTGTGTTATGCCTTAGTTACTGGACTGTTCTTATCTCAACCCATGGCAGTTACATTCTTTCGATTCTCCTCCCCATCCCTCCAGAAGTGAGGGGAGTAAGAAGGGGGGAAGTGAGCAAGCAGCTGCATGTTTCTGAGTTACCATCTGGGCTTAAGCCATAACATACCTTTATTCCAGTTCTTCTCTCCATCCTGCTTGTGAGGGACAGGGTGTCAGTGAATCAGCGGCTGTCTGGTACTTAGTTGCTAGCTGGGGTTAAACCGTGACAACTGCCTACTGGAATCCATCACCTAAGACCATATCCTGGTCCTGGGGTTATGTTTCATTTTAGAAAAACATCTTGAAAGAAAGATGCTGAGAGTGACTATGATGATGATGACTACATGATAGTGGAGTGATCTCCTGGGTTCAGCAGTAGCAGTCATGATGGTATATTGAAATAGATTAATATTTAATCTAATAGATTCACCTGAAAAATAGCAACATTCAGGCTCAAGGCTTTTCTCAATCTGAAGACCTGACACCAACTGGATAACCTTTTAAAAAGAAATTACCGATTTGGTAGATGAGGGGAGAGCAGTGGATGTTGTATACAGAAATAATATTCAACAAAATACATAAATATGTGAAGAACAAAGTGCTAGAGGAAAGTTGAAATATCTTTTGCCTCAGAGCTGTCAACTACAGAATCTTTAAACTTGTGACCAAGATAAGATATAAACTTTTTAAAGAATATCCGCAATGAGATATAAATTTCTGTAAATGCCTGGCTGAATCTTTAATAGCATTACCTAATGCCTTGTAGTGAGATTAGAAGATTCTTAAGGCTTTATTTACAGTGAAAGGAAGGTTGTTAAGTCTCCAAAGGGAAAGAACAATTATGTATAAAAATAGAAGCAAGGAGAAGCTTGAATTGGAGAAGATCCAAATACTGAAAAAAGTTTCTAAGAAAGAAACCTCTACTTTAAGGCTTTAAACAAAGTGCTCTGGACTTTATTTCAGCAATTATCAATAGGGTTTTTCCCTCCTGCCAGATGTCTAGAGTGACAGAGGCTAAATGGAAAACCCACACCATGATCTTTCAAGTATTTCTTCAAGAAAATCATGCATGATAAGGGCATTTTCTTCTCACACTGTTATAATAATCATAGAAAGATATATTCTGTACCTTAAGTTTTGAGTATAGTTGGGGTAAAATGAATTTCTTATCTCTTTTTTTTTTAAAAAAATCATCCATATCAGGTGTTAGTGGACATAAAGCGTTGAGTAAATAGCAGATTAACGCTCTCTGATAATAAAAATATGTGTTTTCTCTCCCAAAAGTTAACAATAATTGTCCCTTGGAGATCGTTCTGTCCTACAAGAATTAAAAAAAAAAAGAAACCAAACATGGCTAACAGTCAGATCCAGAATCCAAAAGGACTTTTTAGGGCTGCTTCATGAAGTAGGAGTACCTAATCCTTCGTAGAACTTGTAAACTCAGCTTCACTTACCAAACTTCAGCCACTCAGCTGAGGCTGTATTCATAATCAGGCCTCTGTTTAATAGATTTTTAAAGACAGGTCACTTCAGAGCATACTGCAGGACTTTCAGCCACATACTGTGGGTTGAATCAGTCTCTGAAGGTGGTAGCCTGTTCTCAGCGACTCTAAAAGAGCCTTTGGTTGCCTCAGTTAAGTTCCGTGAATATGAGCCTTGATTTTTTTTAATGATTTAGTACTTTGTCCAGCAGACTGCTATCAAAAAACTCAGATAAGTCAAATTCAAGGCCAAATTCTCTCCTAGTTCTTCTTCAATTTTATTACATAGATTAAGTTTGAACTTCCCTTTGACCCTACGAAATTATGTATCTGAAGGTTTCCCTCAGTGCTGATTTCTTTCTTGATGGATTGTTCACAGTTGGAAACAATGATGTTAGATTTAAAAAAATAATCTCCACCAAAACTAATATCTATTTTTGTACAGAAATGTTGAAAAGAAGATTTAGACGTTTTGCTTTAACTCACCTATGTCAGCCAGATTATATAGAAAACTGTTGATTACATCCCATTTTACACAAGGAATATCTTAATAATGTCACTGTTATATACCACTTGGCAGGTGAGGCCAGAGGTGATTACTGTTAGCTTTTCATCAAGAGATCTCACTCATGTTGCCTACTATTGAAGTTACTAGTTTAATGTGAGCAAATGGAACGATATGTAATTTCCTCATTTCTTAAATGTTCACGTAAAAAAATAATCAAAATCTTTGTTCTAAATTTTAGCAACTAAATAAAAAGAAATTCTGTAAGTAAATGAACTGGTTTTAACCCATGCTAAACACAGTAGTATCTAGCAAGTTCAACAAAAATAAGAGCTTCTGTTCTCTCTTGACAACCAAATAAGTTGTTTAAACTTATTTGAATTGCCTTGTGGCACAATTCTAAACCTGACATTGAATTCTCAATAACTGGGTGCCAAGTGTGAAAGGGCCTGTTCTCTAAGGGTTGACTTAATGCTTTTTGAAAATAAGGTTTTTCTCCTTTTGAGGCATGTGACATTAAATGCTTGACTTAAGAAATCATTAGCCACTACTGAAAATCACTGCAAGGGTGTTGGAACACATTTTCTCTTTTGCTAACTGGATAAAAAAAAAAAGAAAATTATTCCATTTACCTTTACTCTATTAATAAGCTGTATTTAAAACAGACCCTTCACAGGGACAAGGTGATGAAAGATTTTAAAAACACTGAAAAATTCTGACAAGATTTTCTAAAAAAAACTTAAAATACTTAAATGCAGAAGTAAATGCATTACCTTGATTGAAAGGTAATGGAACTTCTTACCTTAAATTATTTTGGGATAAATCTAAAAAGTGGTTTAGGCATCTAGCAGTAAGCATAAGTTCTTTAGTCTATCATTTAGGCACAGTGAGTCTAATGTTTGTGGCACATTTTCTTCTCTTTCTCTCTTTATTTCAGACACACTTGATCCTGTAGGTATCTGAGGTATGAAAAGCAACATTCACAAAAGTTTTCAGGTGCTACACTGCTTCAATGGATTAATATCTTCAGTCTGAATACCCAGGCTTCTTATACAACAAATAAGAAGAATTAGCTCTGGAAGAGTGAGATCTTCAAAATGCACTGAGCAAGGCAATGTCCAAATTGCCCAAAGGTAGAAAAGTTAGTCTCTAAGATTGCACCAATCCTAGTTAAATAAAAGTGCCTGGGAAGAGCCTCAGGCATAGTTTGTCTCAGGAAAATTAGTACTTTTTCAAGCAAAACCCAAAATTCAAGAGTTTACAGAGGCATGTGACCATTCTTTTAGGAGGTTTGAATGCAGACACTACTTTAGAGAATAATAACCTATTTAATAGTGTGAATGTGGGCCATTAGTATCAATGCCAGAGAATGAATGGTCCTAGACACACTTAATCTATCTATATGGATATAACATAAGGGAGTTGGTAGCTATTGGTCTTATGGGATATAGACACCTTTCTGTTCTTTGCACCATCTACTGGAATCAGCTGCTAGACACAGCTGTTTTATATGCTCCAATTTTCCTTTGTTAGACTACTTGTCTAGTTTGCAGAAAAGCCAGTCTCTATTCCACAAGAAGTATCATCCAGAAAAACAATGTCATTATTTTGCATTTTAGCAGACACTTTGCTCATGGCTTTCACAGGTCTCTTGGATCAGATAATCTATGCATTTCATCCTATCTTTGTAGCACCTTTTTCATCCTTGAAATTCTTGCCATTCTAAGATGTTATTTAGTAAAAATATTCCTCTGTCTCTCTCTCTTTTTTTTTTTTTCCTGAGAAAGTCCTTAATATCTGCATTTTTAAAAATCAATATGGAATATTTTCCCATGAGTATTTCCTCAGAAATTCAATGGCATTGTCCTTACTTTTCCTTCACAACTTCCTTTCAAAAAGTCCTTCCTCAGTTTTACAAAGGCAAAGCCATTTCTACTCTCTCATCTACGTGTTTGTACCTTTTACCAACCTGCTCTGAGAGTCTTGCCGCCCCTCCTCTGGGGTTATTTTTCTCTTTTCTCTTCCCTGGAAAAAATACCCCAAACAACATAGCAACAAAACAAAGCAAAGCAAAGCAAAACGAAACAAAAGAAAGCAAAGCAAAACGAAACAAAAGAAAGCAAAGCAAAATGAAACAAAAGAAAGCAAAGCAAAACTAAACTAAACATTGAAATAACAAAACAACAAATGACCCCCTTCTCCCCAAAAAAAGCCCCACAAACCTACATTTCTAGCCTGGGTGTATCTACATAGAAGAGGAATGCAAATGTTTTTAATATAAGACAATCTCTGCCCATTTCTGCCTCAAGTCCACTGACCTCTGCTGCACATTTCCATGAAGAGTGGGTGTCTCTACCACCTCCCTCGTAAGCAGTGCCAGGAATTAAAAACTGTAGTAGCTTGGAAGCTTCTGAAATATTGCTTTAAAAGATCGGTAAACATATTGGAGAAAGGTACTCTATCATATCATGCGCTCATGCAAGGTAGCAATGGAAGAATACCTTGACTGAAGGAGCTATTCTGCAGTTTTCCAGCAGATCATGGTGAAACACGACACCTGTTTGTCCCACAGACTGGTGAATTGCCTGTAGCTGAATAACAGGTCAGTGCTATGTGATAGAGGGCTTGCTGTCATTGTTGGGGATATCCCTCTGAAGTAGATGTAGTATATGAAACTGTCAGTGTCTTGGAATTCCTGATTTTTATATAACACACTTTAAAACTTACCTTGTGCTGCCTAGTTGATGTCTGAAACATAACCACATCCTTTCAGAATGGAAATATAAAAACATACATAATTTAAATTAGCATACAGATTCAAACTCTTTAATTATAGATTGCAAAGTTTAAAATTATAGATAATTAATTAAGAAAGCACAAGTTCAACCCTGATGCTCCTCCAACTCTTTAAATATCAGTCAGTTAAGGGAAATGAAGAAACTGAACTGATGAGCAGTGTTTATTTACAATAATCTGGCCTTAAGACTGTGAATTAGTTCAAATACACATTTTACTCATTTCTATCTGCATGGATGAAAGGTGTCTATATGAATAAAACTAATTAGTTACCAAGGGAAAATTTACAGTTATATTGCAATCAAAATTGATGGGCCTCATCAAAGACCTAGCATACTACAAGAGCTGCCAATGTTTGAACAGGAATAGGAGACTTCCCTTAATTAATGCAGATAGATAGTATTCTATTTAGAGAGAAAAAGCTGCAATGATAGAAAAGAGATTTTTTCTTTTCCTGATGTAAGGAAAGTACAGATATTTATGACAAGTCATAGATGCATCTTTTGACCTACTGGCTGTATCTAGTTTTAGCAGATGCCAGATTATTTTATACATATTCAAGACAACATAATTTCATAAACACAAAATATAAAACAGGTAAGTTTGCATTCTGCTTCTGAAATCCTATGCCACTCTCCTCACCCAGCAGCACCTGCTTGCCCAGACCTGGCAAATATAAGGGTAACACATGATGAGCTTGCAGGGGTGATATACATAGAAAGTTTATTTCAGTTTTTGGCAAAAATAATAACACATCAGAGGTAGAATGACTTACCTCCCAGAGTAGTCGAAGGCTGCGTGTAGGAGGGGAGCTCTTTCACTGCCTCATCCCTTGCCTTGGCTTACTGCTGTCTCTTCATTACCTATGTACAGCTTCTCATTTTATCTTTTCCGTTCACCAGATCTTTTCTGTAATTTTACCAGTCTGTAACCTCTAGCAGTAATTAGCTATATCTAGTGTATAAATTAGAGGCAAAGTGTTAAAATTTTATGCTTTTTGCATGTGCTCCCTCCAACTATTCTTTTTTGTATTTAACAGTGATTCTGGAAAGCATGTGTTGGCTATCATCTTCACTGTGTTCACCAAATCTGTGTTCTCACAGGGGTTGACTGGGCGTAGTCAAAACAAACAGTGCTAAACTTTGCCATGGCAGTTTATGAATGACAGGACAAATCCCATTGTTATCTTAATCTTGGCTGAATATACATTTACATTTGCACAAACAACCTAAAAATCTGCATTAGGTATGATTTTAAATTTGGGTGTTGCAGTCTTGGTAGTGAGAGAATCCCGATTTCAATGCAATAACAACTGAAGGAGTTATGTGATAGTGTAGACAATAATATTGCTCACTGCCCTGTTCTCATCATTCCAGCAGAAGAAACAACCAGTGCAAAACAGTTAAACAGATAACGTTATCTCAGTCTGCATATGTGAAATAACTCTGATAGGCAGTTTGAATTGTGGCTTTGATATTGTATCAAAATCTTTTAAAGTATATTTTGAAATATACGAATGATTTTCCAAACTGATATCTAAACATTGTAATTCTATTGACATATTATTTCATTGTTTCTATATGGGATCAGTGAAATTAAAATTATGTAGCGCAATTTTAATGTGAGAAAAGATAGTCTTCTATATGCTAACTTCTAGAAATATTTATCCTAATACTTCTCAAATCTTTCACCCTAAACTGACTATGTTTGCTTCTGCTTTTGCTTTTAACTGTCCACATCACAGTACTGAAGGAAAAGACTTAGCAGGTTGTCACTGGGAACCAAGGCACAGCTCGTGTGATCAATTATAATGCTGGCAGTCACATAGCTTATATGTCTAAAATAAAAATATTTATATATAAAAAGTTCCTTTGCTCAGGATGACATTGGGATATTGCCTGGCAAAATTAATTTTAAATCTGTTTTGTCTGAAAACTATAGACATGTATTTCTTACTAAAAGTTTGCCTTTGTTTAGTTTGTTCTAGTTTATTACTTAATTTGAGTCAGATTTTCAAATCTTTGATGACTTTGAGCAATTAAATTTCCCAGGATTTTGAGGAGGAATACCTAGAACTATGTTTTTAGTAAAGTTCTGTTTAAAATGAGCTGTGATAGTTTGACTATATGAAATGTTACAAACCTCCTAATTTGTATGTGCATCATTTAGCTGAGAACAAGACGGGGTCATTTAAAAACTAGTGTTTCTTTTTGTTCAAAGAAACCTACCTTATTAATAACATAATTAATGCAGCTGACAAACAATTCTAACAAATAAATTATCATATGCAAATACTTGAAGTTTATTCTTCTGCAAAATATTGCAGTGTTTTATTCCAGTTAAAAATATGGAGAGGAGAGATTACAAATTAGAAATTAAGACATTATCTTCAATCAGATCTGCAGGGTGTCTAGCAGGAAAGAAAAGTTCAGAAGATGGTGAAACACTAACGTCTGAGCCTGTAACATTCAGTCAATATTTGGTAGCTGGTTTTTTCTGTTTTTTTCATACCAGGTTCTTCAACTGAGCTGTTTCCTGCATTTTTTCACACTGGATGTGTGCTGTCACTGGCAAGCATGTTATTGAATATCATTGAAGACAGAAGGTTTTCAAGTTCAGGCAAGTCCCTGGCTAATGTGTCTATACATACACTATTTTGAGCTATTCTGTTCCACATATTACATCTAATATAAACCCATTGAAATATATTTGAGTAATTATGTGTATTAGTTTTAATTACTTGTAAAACCAGCTTTTTATAAGGCATATTAATATTTCATTGGCCAGAGCCCAGCCTTTTCTAAAACCTGTGGGAAAAAAAAAAAATTATCATTCAGTCTGGAAGATCAAATGCTTTGACAGAAAACTGCATTAAAATTTGTTTGCTTAAATCTTAGGAGAAAAGTTTGGTTCAGACTAATGCTTTTGTGTGAGATGCCAATAAAAGATGCACTTGCTAGCTCATTAACTTCCTACTACGCTGTCTCTGTCTTTGCTGTATAGTGGACTGTGGTATATGAGCATATCATACATTGTTTGATACAAGGTTCTTTGTCCTTCACTTCATTTGTCATATTTTTAATACTTTTATTGTGGCCATCACTCTTCAGTACAAAAGTATATCTGATGTATAAAAAGAAAGCAAATTTAAATCCCACCACTGTGAAAAACAGGTATATGATAAATCAGCAGGAAAAAAGAAAGTAATGAAGAGTTATCCAGATTTCTTATCTCCTTTTCATTTGGGCATATGGTACAGCAGTTCAGGAGTGAATGTATCTCCTGTTGCAGTGGATCTCAGAAAACTTTGCAGTCTTGGCAAAGGTAGATGCCTGGTCAGATTAACTTGAAAGAGACAAAATATTTAAAGTATTCCATGTATTCTAAAGACTAGGTTTAGGAAGTGGATGAGCCAAGAGAAAATTACTGATGAATGTTGGAGAGGAAAATTTGTTTCAACAAAATTCTATCTAACTTACTGTGTTGTAATAGAAAGAAATAAAGGTGGGCACAGTAACTTATGATAGCAGCAGAGAAACCTGTACAGCAGATGAAGGTATTGTTAATGTAAATTAAATATGAAGAGAAAGTGACATGAAGCATCTGGGACAAGAAATGGACTTTCTGGAATTTTGCCATGTTAATAGCTAACAAACAACAACAAAAAAAGAGAGAGTAGATTACATAAAGCTGAAGGATTGTCTGCCTGTAATAGCAAACACAGTGCTGCAGTATTGATCTTGACTGTTAGGCAGCATTGCTGTTGTTTTAAGATTATTTTCTTTATATTCAGTTTATCTTATTTGGATTTGAGCTGAGTTCTACATTATGATATATGATATTTCAAGAGGGTTTCCTTCTAGAGAAAAAAAAAAAATCTTGGATACTGAAATAGAATGCAGGAGAAGAATATTTAGATAAATATTATGAACAAATTTTATTACTCACATGCCTATCTGTAATGCTAAATATAGGGTATCTTACGGTGCAGAGCAGCTACTGAATTAACAAGTAGGATTTTTTTGTATTTGGCCCTCAGTTCTGAAGTACCTTTTTTTGTGACTCAGATGAGGTTAATACCCAACCTTGGAGAACAGTACGTAAGTCTTTACTTTGCTCAGATCAAACAAATCCAGACACTAAAGCAACTGACAGAAAATACATTGTGATGTTATTTTTGACCTGAGGACTTCAGACAATTTTTTATTTTTTTTTTTAACACAGGTTTTAAAATTGTGAATTTGGGCTTATTCAAAAAAGAAGAAAATAAAATCACAAAGATGGATATTTATAATTTTATTTAAATAAATTCAATCATTTTGATGGATTTTTTTTGTCTGTTCTTTGATTTTCCAGAGTCTACCATACTAACAATTTGCAGGGAAGCAGCTTTTACTAACTTCAGGTAAAATTCCAGTTAACAATGATTAGAAGAGTTAAAGTAATTATGGCATGTGAAAAATTATATTTAATAGAGCATATATCCCATCTGCATTCATCAAAATTTGATTTACGCTAGCCTGGTAAAAAGTGTAGGATCCAATTCAGGTTCCAGTAGAGAGTGGTTTGATATGAAAAAAAATATAAATTAGACTTAAATACAGACTGGATTTGACAACGTAGACAAAGGATTCTGCAATTGTGCATATGAATGTAGATCACTGTGTTATTTTGGAGGGAAAACAGCTAAATACTGTATTTTGATTATGCCAATGTTAGACAGACTCCCACAAAAGAAAATTAGAAAAAGAGGACAGAAATTTATTATGAACAGAAGCAGACAGATCCGGGCTACAGAGTTAGGTCTGTAAATTTTGTCTTTACAGACTGTAGTGAATTTAGAGACTGTATGAGATTATCCAGGCAAAGGAAAAGGAGAGCTGCATTATGGAACCCCCACATAAATCAGGAATGGGAAAATTTATGAAGAACACAGTTAATGAATACTGATGCAAGCCATAAGTAGGAGGACACACACAAAAAAAAAAAAAAAAAAAAAAAATAGCCTAGTCCCGTCTCTATTTCATCTTAGTCAGAAGTTAAACCTGTAGCCATGATGACTTCAGCTACTCTTGCTCAACTGGCTACACTGTTGACTGACGATGGGTTATTAGAGAGCTGTGGTTCCCTGCTGCATGGAAACCAAAAATGTAAAGGAGCAAGGCTGACACTGCACAAAAATTTTAAACTGGTAACAGTACCTGGCACTGTTACCAGCCTGGGAACCAGAGATGAGGCAACAGTTCAGGTAGGAAGTAGTTGTCAATACAGGTGGCAACACTTCATTTTTCTTCAGACGAAACAAGACTGTATTGTGAAAGCTGGCAAGTTTGAGTAAGTGTGTCAAGAAGCATAAGTGTCACGAGAGTGGCTTGTGACTGGTTCTCTTATGATTATTTGGAATATATATTTTAAATAATTCAGTCACCTATTTGGAAACAAAGCAATCTGGTAATTCGATGGGGAATTGCTTTTAAACAGCCTCAAGCTTCTGAACTCCTTACACCTGTATTTAGCTTCTACTTGTTTTATTTCAGTAATCATTCTGCAAGTTTCCCTTTGTTATTGTCCCGGTTTCAGCTGGGATAGAGTTAATTTTCTTCCAAGTAGAAGCATTCCTAATACTAGTGCAGTGCTGTGTTTTGGCTTTAGTCTAAGAGCAATGCTGATAACATACTTATGTTTTAGTTGTTGCTAAGTAGTGCTGTCCTGGGTTCAGCAGCAGCAGTCATTTTTTCTCCTGCTTAGTAGCTGTTGCAGCACTGTGGTTTTGACTTTTGGCCTGGGAACGGAGCTGATAACACCAATGTTTAGACTGACCAAGGACTTTGTGAGTCTCATGCTCTGCCAGGGAGGAGGAGAAGCCAGGAGGAAGCAGGGACAGGACACCTGACCCAAACTAGCCAAAGAGGTATTCCATACCACAGCACGTCATGCCCAGGATGTAGAACTGAGAGTTCCCGGAAGGGCTAGAATGCTGCTGGGTGGGGGGGCGAGGTATCGGTATCGGTCTGTGAGTGGTGAGGTACTGGTCGGTGAGTGGTTGTATTCTTTTCCTTGTTATTTCCTTTATCATTATTATTGGTGGTAGCAGTAGTGATTTGTGTTATACCTTAGTTATTAAACTGTTCTTATCTCAACCCGTGGGAGTTGCATTCTTTTAATTCTCCTCCCCATCCCTCCAGGAGCGGAGGGAAGAAAGGTTGGGGGGGAAGTAGACTGCGTGGTTCTGATTTACGGCCTGGGCTGAAACCACGACAAGTGCTTACCCTGATCAAGGAATTTTCAGTTTCATGTTCTGCCAGAGAATAGTGGCACAAGAAACTGGGAGGTATCAGAGACAGGACATCTGACTCAAACTAGCCAGAGCAGTATTCCATACCACAGCACATCATGCCCAGTATATAAACTGGGGAGAGTCACCTGGAAGGCCCAGATTGCTGCTTAGGTGGGCTGGATATCAGTTGGCGGGTGGTGAGCAATTACATTGTGCATCACTTGTGTTTATTAGTTTTTTATTTCTTTTCCCCTTTTATATATTCTCCCCTTTTTATTTCCCTTATCGTTAGTAGTAGCACTATTATACTGTACTTATTAAACTGTTCCTCTCCCTTTTTTAAATTCTATTATCGCTGGTCCTAATTTTCATTCTGTTGCTTTCCTACTTACCCAAATTATTTCTGTTCCCATGAGTGTTCATTTTTTTCAGTCTTCAAAACAGTTTTTGAGTTTTCCAAGGATGTTATTACACAATTCAACTTTTTGAATATATAATCAACCTAAAAAACGAAAAATACAAACCACTGTTGTTTGTTTTTTTTTTATCTCACAATATTGGTACCTTTGGATATTACTGCATTTTTAAATTTAATTCTTGTGTATCTATGAAAGAAAACATAATTATCTATTTATGTGATAGACCTGAACTGATTTCATTCATCTCAGTATTAATGTATTGCAAAGTCAGATGCTGCAAAGTTACAAGCTGTGAGATATTTGCAGAAAAACAAGCTGAGATTGAGAACACAGCTGGAACATGTGTGTGTGTGTGGGAATCCATTGATGAATACCTTACATAAACAAGGTAGAATTTGTATGTTCAAGTGTACTTACTTTCTTCTTAAAATTCTTCGGGTTTTTTCTGTTTGGTTGTTGTTTGGTTTTTTGTGGTTTTTTAAATGATCCATTTTTTCCCTCACCTTGTCAAAATAAGAAAAGTGCAAAAACTGCAACAAGTTGATTGTGGTTTTAAAAGTAAATTATCTTGTTTTACCAATTTTGCTTTTAATGATTGGTATTAAATAGCGGCTAATTGGATGTCATAAAGTGGTTTAAATTCTTGAGAACAAGAGAACAGGCTGATCAGAAAATAAGAGTTTGAATCAGTGACTAGAACAAAATGGAAAGGTCATGTGGTTAAATGGAACATTGACCTGTAAGTCAGTCTATAAACACATTCTTAAAATATGGAACATGTCAAAGATTTGAACTCTAACAAGAAATTTAAATTAAATGAAGAGTCAGCTGGATGAATTGTTGAGGAAGGGATTAATTGGAGGGCAGAATGAGACTTTGGGTTTATGAGAGGTCTTGTATAGATTGGTTTGATTTTTTGATCTAGATGAAAACAAATGAAGTGAAACAAAACAATCTGAAGGATAAAAGGGTTAAGACTATTCAGTATATTACATGGTTTAATGCCTTATGTATTCTTACTGACAGAGTTGTAAGTACCTCTAAAGCAAATCAGATACTGTTGGTAAAATAGAAATTATTCAACATGACCAAGTAGTTTCTTTGAAAAATATGTATCCCTGGGCTACAAGTGCTCAAAATCAATGCTCAGTGCTCTGTTATGGATGGTGGACAATAGTGTGAGGCATACAAAAAATATTCATGATATTAACTTCTTTCGTTACTGAAATGTCACTGGATTGTCAAAACAAATAACTGAAGACCTATTATTCAGTTTAAAAATCTCTCTATGGATAAATGATATCTGGTATATTGAGCAATGAAATTCTTATATGTATTAGTGTATTTAAAGAAGACTTCACATGTGGAATAACTACTTTATGGGTTAAGAATTCTAATGAAAAATAATTATTGAAATAAAAAAAATATATTGCTCATCAGAGACAAAACAAAAGCCTAGCTAAATCAGAGATATGCAAATATTTGCAGGTAAGCAGCACATAAGCAGAGCCATGCCCAAAAGGCCACTCTATGGGAACTTCTCACAAAAACAATGTTGAGAAAAATTTCTATATGGAGACCCTGTAGGCTAAAGTTCAAAGAAGTTGAGCTGGATGTTAATGAACAAGCAATATATCTGCATGAGAAAATGGAAGTATCTCTTGGTTAACTGCACGTGGAAATAAATATTTATCAATATATATTTTCTCATTCATAGTCAGACTCTAGTAACCAGTATTTGCTTAAATGATTCTTTTATTAGTATGAGTAAAGGTTTACCTAGAAAGATACTAGTATAAAAAATGTGCATGGCTTTTTGTTTCCAATGAAGGAAAATCAGATTTGGGTTGTTTTGTTTTGGTGTTTTTTCTGTTTAGGCTGTATGGAGTGTAATAGCTCAGACGCATAGTGGTTAGGGAGAATAACCAAAGTATTTGGAAATATCTGTGAATCATTTTATTCCAGAGCTCATCTTGCTACTACCAGCTAAATGTCCATATTAAAATTTTGTCAGGGTTCCTGTATTACAACTCAAACTGGAGAAGCAGAATGTGTTTTCATATTTATTACACTTCACCCAGTTCATTCCTAGGAAACATGAAAATATGTGTTCTGGGAGACATTACAAGATGGTGTCTGATTTGGTATTTGTAGGTGTGTAACCACTGTTCACCCTTTATAGACAAGCTCTGGTTTTGTTGGCAGTATTATATAAATTTCTGAATAGAAGAAACTGTATGATCAGTATAAGAGTTTGCAACATACTTTGATTGTTAGCTGAAGTCTGTTCCCAGACTTAATTTATACACTGAGGCCAAATCACCTAGAAATGTTCTGTTTTGATTTGTGAAGGAGAATTACTTTAGTACTGTTTCTTTCCAGCTCTGTTCCACGAATTTTATAAAAGGGTTACACATGAAAAAAATACTGAAACCCTGACAATATTTCTTCCTGTACTGGGAATTTGACCTGCAAGATGTTGAACATCTGTTACTGGAGCTTATTTGGATTTATAGAGTTGGATGGTGAGTTAACATGAGCATACAGAAGCACAGTAAAATATAAAATATAGGGAAGATTAAGAAAAATAAGCAAAGCACTTATGTATTATTTTTTTCATTTACTGCACATCTCTTTCTCTGGAGCACTTTGCTTAACACTGATCAGATAAAAGTGAAATGATAAATATAAATTTTACTTATCAAGTAAGTGTACTAGAGCTTCTTTTTCCTCCTACAGAGTGTCACTATAGTTTTCCCTTAAATTGAAGCGTCACTCCCCTACAGCGCTGCTTTTTAGAAACAGAACTGAAAGCTTGTAGCTTTCACATTTTTACATTAATTGCATTAAAATGTTTGCCTCTCTGTAAGACTAAAAAAAAAAAAGAAGGCTATGGCTAATTTATTTTAAAGTGAAATGTTTGTTTTTAATATAGTAACTATCTGACAGCACTCCTTTATACAATGAAGTTTTATTTAGAACACAAGAAACTATAAGCCATTGACATTCATGCATGGATAAAAAGCATTGTCCTGGGTTCAGCAGCAGCAGTCACTTTTTCTCCTTCTTAGTAGCTGGTGCAGTGCTGTGTTTTACACTTTCGGCCTGGGGACAGTACAGATAAAACCGATGTTTTCAGTTGCTGGTCAGAATGTTTAGTCTGACCAAGGACTTTGTGAACCTCATGCTCTGCCAGGGAGGAGGGGAAGCCGGGAGGAAGCAGAGACAGAACACCTGACCCAAACTGTCCAAAGAGGTATTCTCTACCACAGCATGTCATGCCCAGTATAGAAACTGGGGGCAGTCACCCAGAAAGGCCAGGACGTAACTGGGAGTAACCTGGAAGGGCTAGTTCACTGCTGGGGATGGGCTAGGTGTCAATCGGTGAGGTGCTGTATTCTCTTCCCTTGTTATTTCCCTTATCATTATTATTATTGGTGGTAGCAGTAGTGATTTGTGTTATATCTTAGTTTCTGGACTGCTGTTATCTCAGCCCGTGGGAGTTACATTGTTTTCGATTCTCCTTCCCATCCCTCCGGGAGTAGGGGGAGGGAAAGAAATGGGGGAGTGAGAGAGAGACTGTGTGGCTAACTTGACGACAGGTTTTAAACCACGACAAGCATCATGTTAAGAATGTGATTAAGGCATGGCGACCTCCCTCTGAACATTATGTTATCCTCTTGCAGCTGAACAGGAAATCATTCTTTTAGTTCTAGTGTTTGAATCCCATGGCGTAAAGCTGAATCACAGAATCATAGAATGGTTTTGGTTGAAAGGGAACATTAAATATCATCAAATCCAACCACCCTGCCATGGTCAGGGACACCTTCTACTACATCAGACTGCACGAAACACCAAACAATCTGACCTTGAACACTTGCAGGTATGGTGTAGCTACAACTTCTTGGAGCAATTTGTTCCAGTGACCCACTACCCTCATAGTAAACAATGTATTTCTTATATGTGATCTAAGTTTACTGTTCTGTTTATTTATTTATTTATTTATTTATTTATTTCCATTTTAATCTATTACCCTTTGTCATACTGCTACAAGCCCTGGTAAAAAGTCTGTCTCCATCTTTCTTATAAGAACTCCTAAAGTATTGAAAGGCTGCAATAAGATGTCCTCAGAGCCTTCTCTTCTGTAAGGTAAAGAAGTCTGTAATTCTCAAGTTTATTTTTCATAGTGAGCTTAAGAAGTTTATATGGTTGTATTTACAAGCTTTTTAAATGAGACTGCAGAAACTTTTTAGGTAAATTTTCATTTTCCATTGCACAGATCATTTAGCTTTCAATTTTAAGATATTTATATCTTCATTTCTGGATAAATACAATCACCAATAGCTCAGTTATCTTTTAAAGATGTTTATATCTTTTATAAACATGATGATAGCTCTGGATACTTATTCAAGAAAATGCCAAGGATCTTGGAGTTGATATTTAGATGGAAATTGGGAAACTGAGCTCAAAAGAGCAATGCATAAAATGCCTAGGTGTTTGAGACACCTTCACTGCTTAATATTTCAAGCAATGATTTTCCTTGGTACGTAAACCTGTGCTACTTGTTGCAACAAATGTAACTCCTGGCTCAGAATGCTGGAAATATCAGAAAGCTCAGTGGAAATAGCAATGAGTGACCTAACTTGTGTCTGCAGACTGTTGCACTGGCACTAGACTAAGATATTAGAAGTAAAATCACAACCCTTTTCTTTAGCTTACTGTTCATACACGAACACAAAATTCATGGGGTCAGAATATTTTACAGGAAGAAGAGGAAGACCAAGTTTGCAGTGTTTCTGCAGAAAACTCTATTCCAGAACAGGGACCTAGTGTTTTGCTTTGCAAATTATTTCAGATTTACATGTAGTAAACATTTGATGTAAAATTCTGTAAAATTAATCAAAGTTCTTCTCTCATGCTTTCTTCCTTGCCTTAGTCATGACAAAAGTATCAGACTCTGTACCTGAGTTTTATACAAATCAGAAACAAAAGCCTAAGAGCCAAAGTTCTCCACAAAAGATCTGGAATTTTTGTTTACTGTTGTGTGTTTTGCTCATTCAGCATTCTAGATGTATAGCTGATCCCAACCTAGGGTCATGTCTTCTCCCCATTCTTTGTAGGAATGGTAGTTCCGAGCATCAATACTGAGTATATATAGTTAGCTTCCCACAGGATTCTTGTTAATCAGTCATAAAAATCTTGTTAATCAGGTCATAAAGTCATTTTAAGGCTTGTTTAAAATTAGGTAGAAGATAGCCCAACCAAGACAGATTCTCATGAGGTCAAATGCCTCTGTAGGCTCATAGTCTACTTAATTTTCTGACCTCAAGTCTATTAGTTAAATAGTAGGCTTGCAAACAATAGCTTTTGCAAAAATCTCTTTAGTTTAGAGGGGATCTGAGCATATTGATCTTGTAGGGTTTAATCGATAGCTGTATTCATTTTATGCCATATGCAAGTATGGAACAGGTTGATCAAAGAAGTGGTAAACGCTCCCTCCCTGGCAGTGTTCAAGGCTAGGTTGGACAGAGCCTTGGGTGACGGTCTAATGAGAGGTGGGGTTGGAACTAGATAATATGAAGGTTCTTCCCAACTCGAACCATTCTACGTTCTATGATTCTGTGATAGATTAATGGCACCTCATACTACAGGATAGACGACTTAAGGCTAAGGGCAGTGTGTCTCTAAACAAAAGATCTAGGCCCTGCATGCACATTATCTCGTGACACATTTTGGAACACTGGTAGCAAAACAAAGTTACTGGCAGCAAAATAAAGTTTTGACAGAAATGGAACTGGACTAGTTAAAAATGAATATACAGATGCCCACTCTGTTCATTCCCTGACTTTTTCCAAAACAGGGTCTATCCTGCTGCTTGGTTTATGAAAGAGGGAGATTATTAATCTCAGATGAGTGGTAGGCTTCAGCAGATGCTGGAATGAGGTATACCAATTCTGTTAAACCAAGAAGTATAAAGACATGTAAAAGTCAGCATGGATTCCATTCTGACTGTGCCATGACAGATATTTTTTGTTACCTGCATCTTTCAAATGAAGCCTGTTAAGGACCAAAACTTTTAGGGGATCTTTCCTAATTCTTCTAAATTCTTTGATGCCATGAATTGCTCTGGTTCGTGAACAGTCTATTTGGATGCCCTGATTAGCAGACCTGCAGCTTCCAGTTCTGTTCTATGAGAAAGAAGGTTTTGTCTTACGAAGCAAAGATGTTTTCTAAAATCTTCTTTGCTTTCTCAAATAAGAAATTGATTTCATATTGGCGTAGCACTGTGCATGATGCAGTGTTGATGGACAAATGCAAGGACACATCAGCATGCATTATTCCACACTCCTGAAACCTGTAAATGCAAAAGAAAAAAAATAGCCTCGTATCCTGCAGGTATCCTATTGACCACTGATTACTCTGCTACAAAGCACAGTGATCTCACAGTCTATAAAAAATAACACCAAGGCCCAGAATTTGTGCTTCTCACAGAATAGGGTAGCTTCTTAATAGTTCCCATAGTGTCCCCTGATAATGTGTGACTCAGGGTGCCAACAAGTTTTGTTATTTTGGTGGTGAAATGAGGTGATTGCTGACGATATCAAAAAGTATATCAACATGGCTAGCAATGCTTTGGTAAATTATGGTGCCAGCCGCTGTCTGAATTCAAAATCAGTTTTTAAATGGGAATATTCTGCTGCTGTTGTCATAGTTTTATGGCATCAAGATTTGGACTGGTTGCAATGTAAATGCCTTACTCATTTCCATTTATGCTGTTTTCAGCAAATACCTAGTGTCAAGTGGCAAAATATGATAACTAGTACGAAGTTGTGCAGGTCTGTAAAAGCTCTGACATTGACACTCTAATTATCATATCTCAGATGGGATAGCAAAGTCTCATAGCTCATATGCCGGAGGCGAACGTCCCATTTTTTTGGTAGAAACAAAAAAGTGCAGAGGTGGGTGACTGAAACATCAGGAAGATAATCTCAAGGCAAACCATAAAGCATGTAAAGTAAACATATCTCAAGACAAACTTTGATGGCAGCAACTTCTGTAACTCTAACGACCTTGTGGGACATACATATTGATGCTCATACGCAGAGCTGGAAAAATCTTCAGTGTGGAGCAGGAGAAGAAAATAAGAAGACAATAGAAAAATCAGATCAGAAAGCACACAATTCATAGATGCCTCCAGGCTGTTCCAGGTTTCACCTGTGACACATCCACAGGGTACTATGCCCTCCAAGTGGACTCACTCCCAGAATTCAAAAGTGAACTTTGGAAGATTGGTGCAGATTTTCATATGTTGATGACAAGGGAAATTTTGTTTTCTCTGTTATAGTATGAAATGGGATGTCCACTGCACATCCCTCTTGGACCATTCTTGATTACTCCAGAGGGTTTATTGTCTGTTGGTTGTTTGTTGTCTACTTGCTTTGAATATGAATGCGGGAAATGCCACATTTATTCCTGAAGCAGAATTCATATTAGTGAACTTGAGCAAGTCGATAATAGTATTTAAAGAGAATTTAACAGAGCACTGTGTTATTCTGGAGCTTTTTACATTTGGATGCAGAACAAAAACGGAAATTTAAACCCTATGAACCATAATAAGACTAATTATAAAACACATAACTGCAGTAGACTTTAATTAATTCAAGCAGCAGCATTGCTTTCTATAGTTAGGAAAGATGAGTTCCTGTCTTTTCAAGCAATAGAAATGTTCAAGTGCCCTACAAAATAATTACAGTCTGAAGTGTTCCCCTAGGCATGAATCAAATGGGGAAAAGATAAAAATCAAAAGATGTAAAGATTTAATCTTTCACTGGATTTTTATATCAATTTATAGTAAAGAAATTATAATTGTAGTTTAAATTTTACAAGCTACGCTCTAGTTTCAATGCAGTACCACTGAAATTTTTAAACTTATTCATGTTACAACAGAGAATAATTTGTTCAGCATAATCTGGTCTGAAGAAAATTATCTTATCACTTAAAGGGGTCATAGCAGTTTTCCCCATGTCTACAAGAAACCTATAGTAGTAGCTACCTCAGTGATACTTGAAAAAGTTGGAGATATTAAATCTACACATCTGAAGATTAAAGTAGGAGAATGAAACATGTTCAGGTTAAGTGATATTAATTCAATGAATTCACATACAGTCTTCCTAATGCATGAATATGTAATTGCATAGTTACTTATGCTTACATTTCCCATTAACTATTTCTCTTATACCCAGAAGAACTTGTAGGAAATGGAACATATATTTTTAAATAAAACATAGATATAATAAATACATTTCTTTTTTATTCTTTAGTGTCTGATCCAGCAGGCTAAAATTTTTATATCTCAGACTACACTCTTAAAAAACAAAGCTCCATTTTAGTTTAAACTTCCTTAAGTTTTGGTCACTATGTAGATGCCAAATTCTACTTCTGGAATCTAGGATACAGCACCCAGATAATGCACTGGGCACTGGACAGGTGATCAGTGTCCAGTGCATTATTCACTTCACTCAGCCCTTTTTTTTGAACTGAGGGCTATTAATAATTGAGATGTACTCAGAAAGAGCAGACAGAAATGCTGGTCCTTCCTCTGAATCCACAGTAGTATCTTTGTTTAGATCAGAATTTCTATGATGTATCAATCTTTATTACTAAGAAAATACCAGTTTCTTTCAAATATACTGTCTTGACATGGATGCTCTGAAAAAGGTATCTCTTACATTTCTTACAAGTCAAAAACCAAAGCCAGGAAAAGGTTAGGATGTGCCAGTAATACTCAGTTTAAGTTTTTGAAGACCTTGATAGGCTTCTCATGCACACACAGTATGGATCCACTCCACACCTTTGCAGCTAATAGGAACTTTCTTACCGATTTAATATGTATTAGTCAGTTCAGCTTGTCTGGTCATTCAGTTATTTCCATGAGTATGCAGCTTAAAGCAATATTCTCAGGAGCATATTTGGTGGCTTGTTTTGTTTTGGGTTTTTTGTTCCATTTTTAGTGCCCTGATTTGTTAGTGTTCTTGTTGTGTTTGACTATGCATGGATGTGTGTATGTGTTTATTTCTGGACACATACACTTTCATTAGAAATGATACCAATTGTATTTATATGTCAGATTTTGTATCTTTAAATATTAATAGTTACAAATACTGGTGACCAAGGAGAATAATGGGTTTTTTTAATGTTTTAGAAGAGGATTGAAATTCCAGATATCTTGTTATTCTTTGTTTTATACATTGTGTATAATTCTCATTTTACCAATTGTGCATTTTTATTTCATTTATGTCAAACTAGTGTCAGCAAAGAAGAAATATATGTGCATAAAACACGTTAGTGTATTATGTATATAAAAATCAGTTAATGCAAATTCATCATACAAGGTCACTTCAGCCTCTTACTTCATTAGACAGAAAAATATGATAAAATTATTTTCCATTCCATAGTTCTGGAAACTAAAAAATGTGACAAAAATAATAAGCCTTCCTTCCTACCTCAGATACTTAAAATTTCTCACATTCCTTGCTGTAGCTCTTTTCTTACTCTTCCAAGGCTCCCAAGTAACACATTTCTGTATCTCTCATGATATCTCACTGTCCCTTCTAAAATACTTCCTTTCTTCAGTGCCTTTTGAAAGAACAAGTGCTTCCTTATACTAATTTCACACTGCCCAACATGACTGCTATCAGGCAGTGTTCTGGATTTTCACAGTTGTTAGAGCAAACAGGGCTTTTGAATTCACAGTATCATTCTGTGGTGAATTGACCCTGGCTGGACACCAGGTGCCCATCAAAGCCATGCTGTTACTGCCCTCCTCAACTGGACAAAGCAGAGAAAATATAACAAAAGGGTGGTGAATCGCAATAAGGCCAGGGAGACATCACTCAGCAATTACCATCAGGGGCAAAACAGACTCGACTCAGGTAAATTAATTTGTTGCAAGTCAAATCAGAGCAGTATAAAAAGAAATACAACTAAATCTTAGAGGAAACCTTCCCTCCCTTCCCCTTCCTTCTTTCTGGGCTTAACTTCACTCCCAGTTTTCTCTGTTTCCCCACCGTGGCTCAAGGGGACGGGGAACAGGGGTTGTGGTCAGTTCACCACATGTTTTTGCCGCTCCTTTCTCCCCAAGGGAGGATTCCTCACACTCTTCCCTTGCTCCATCATGGGGTCCCTCTCACAGCAGACAGTCCTCCATGGACTTCTCCAGCGTGAGTCCTTCCCATGGGCTACAGTTCTTCATGAACTGCTCCAGTGTGGGTCCCTTCCATGGGTGCAATCCTTCAGGAACAGACTGCTCCAGTGTGTGGTCCTCTATGTGCTGCAGGTGGAGATCTGCTCCTCCATAGACCTCCATAGGCTGCAGAGGCACAGCTGCCATACCATGGGCTACACCACGGGCTGCTGAGAAGAATCTCTGCTCTGGCCCCTGGAGCACCACCTCCTCTCCATCTGCACTGACCTGAGTGTGTGCAGGGCTGTTTGTCTCACAAATTCTCACTCCTGTCTTCTGGCTGCTCTGCAGCGTTTTTTCCCCCCCTTCTTAAATATGTTATAACAGAGACACTACAAATGTCACCAAAGGGCTCAGATTTTCACAGTAATGTGTCCATATTGAAGCCGGCTGCACTGGTTCTGTTGGACACAGGAAAAGCTTCCAGCAGCTTCTCACAGAAGCCACTTCTGTAGCCCCTCTGCTGCCAAAACTTTGCCTGCATACCCAGTACATATTCGTATTTTCTGAACAAAGGAAGTTGAGGATAAGTAGGCTAACCAGCCTGGACCTCTGCTCAGGGTGCATAAAACGATTTGTATGTTTTGAGTGAAATTTTGCTTGTTTTACAGGTAGTGATTCCACACAGGTTTTTTTCATTCTGTTGTTTGTAGACAGAAATAGCCTTTAAAGCTTCAGAAGTTAGCTCTGACATAGCAGGTAGCACATTTTGTTGCTTTTTGCTTATTTGCAAAAGTAGACCTTCCTTAATCCATCAACACACTAATCTTTTTTTTTTTTTTTTTTTTTTTCTTCTTTGTATTAATCTGGGGGGATGGGCATGACAGCTTTTTAATCTGACAGAGTAACATTCAGCAGATGGATTAGAAGTCTTACCTTGCTAAAACCAGCAACATCAGGAATCGATATACGAGTGACTTCCTCAAGTAATATCTCAAGGCAGAACACAGTTTTCATAAGTTTATAGAAATTATCTTAACTTTTGCAGATGTATCTGTGAAGTGAGATGGAGTAATGTGATTCTGTCAGTACAGCTCAGGCTCACATAAGGTCATAATGGATGAACATTTGAGCACAGGCACATCTGCAAATAGCCTTTTGCTGCTTTTTCAAACTGAGGAGCTGATGCAGCTTACAGACTTTGACAGCCATAATCAAATTTCAGTTTGACAAACTGGCTGTTACATTTTTTTCTTTTCTTTAATTGTATATTAGGCACAACGAACTAGCTGGAAATAATATCTTCAGCCATCAGGGTGTTCTACATGGAACAAATACATTTGCATTTTCATGAGTAAATAGCATCTATTCTGCGCCAAACTTCCACAAAGATCCTAAAATGCTGTTTGCAGACTACCTTAGCCCCTTTTCATGTAGGGAGCCCAGTTTCTCAAAGCGCTTAACACAGCAAGCGTGCCTATGCTGGGAAGCTGATCCACAAAAGCTCAGTGAGCAGTGAGTGAATATTCTTTGGTGAGCTGAGCCTGACATCCGTCTGTTGTAATCTAGTGTAGTTCCACTGATATCAAGGGAGCTGTAACAATTTATACAGGGTGAGATACAATCCATAATATTTATTAAGTCTTTCTTCTACTGTAGAAATCACTAGGTACCCAACAGAGGTAAAGCAATGTAGCTTCATTCAAATCCATGGAGACATGCTGATTTAAAGAAGCAAGAGACCTGATGCTCAAGCTTTTCACAAATGAGTGCTCTCCTTTTGCTAATATTTTCTTATATATTTTTGAAGTCCTTATGTTCCAAATTAGTTTTTCTCTCTTTGCTTTATGTTTTTCTTCAGTAGCACTTCCAAAGTGTGAACCTCCCCACCCTGACTGACACCACTAGAACACCACTAAGGTCACCGACTTCTGTGTTGGAGGTTTCTACCATTGCTTCCTGTGAACACTTTCCCACCATTGCCAGAAGGCTGCTATAAGGAGTACCTGGCTCCTCAGTCCCTGGGCATGACTGTACTGTAAATACCAACCCAGGTCTATCATGAACTGCCAGGTAAGACCTTTCGCCAGGTGACACCTTTTGTCAGGTATAGCACAGAACACAATCAATGAAATACCTGGCAAAAAAATCTTTGAGGCTACTAGAATTTGCATGCTACAGCACCCTATGCTGAAACAGTAAGGACATGTGTTAGTTAGCCTGTAAGGTTAAGCATCTCTGGATTTGTTTGTGAAGGGCCTCAACTTTATTCTCTGGGAGTGAATCTGTGGTGCCTAGAAGAGAGGCTCCCAACAGGCTCTGGGTGAGAAAGGCAGCACACGTGAAAAGCTGAACTGAAGCTACTGAGCTCTTTCAGGCTGTGTCACTAGTGGTAGAGTCACAGATGAAGAGTTAGCCATCTTGGAGCTGGAAGGAGAAAAAACTGGGATGAGGCCGCTGGATCCAGAGACATTTGAGACAGTCTTAGTCTTTTTATTTTTTTGGACCTGGTTGATAAAGATGACACCATCCCACTTGAGCCCTCAGTTCTGATTTTTCCTTTAATGTTGTTCCTGCTCTGCATCCGTGTCAGAAGAAAACTCATATTCTCCTTTGTAACTCATTACCCACATTCTGAAATTGCTAAAGGAGATGCACCACTGAAATGAATATCTATTCTGCTTCTAAGTCTTCGAACACATTGCACTTAAGAGTCTGCAAATGTATAGAAAATTTTACTGAAAAGGTATGTGCCGTGGCTTGTGCACTACTTTGCTCTGGTTAAGAAGGAGAAAAATAATTGTTACAGCTAAACCCAGGGCAAGATCATCAAACAATTTTTGTTTGCATCTGTCATTTTTGTATGGTTGAATGTGAACAAGCTCGAAGGTAATTAAATATTAAAGGTGCGGAAGAAACAATGTAATTATTTTTACGTATTTTGTGTATATGAGCAATCTATTCTTTATGAACAGAAAATGAAAATTATATAATGCCATAACAAACACCTTAAACACATGCAGCTGTCACAGCAGCATATAACTTGAGGTCTCACTGACCTTGGCAGCCTTACAAGGTGTTGGGAATTTAGCTGACTTTTCTCATCTTGGCATATGAAGCTTAAGAATGTGCTTCTGGCTCCATCTCCTATGAGGGCTTACAGCACAAACACGATGTATAAACAGCAACTTTATATGTATCAGAAATAGAAATATCAGGAATGTCAACAAAAGCAGACCATTTTGGAACACCTTTCTCCTAAGAGCTGCTGAATATTTCATAGTTTGATCCTGACTCTGCTTTTATTAAATCCTATGCAAAGCTCTCAGCAGACATTATGCAGTAGCTTCACCTTCCTTAAAGGTAAAGAGTGAGGAAATTCTTAAAGCCTTGCTTACTGTAAGGCTTACTGAAAAGTTTGTTTGCAGTTACTCCAGGTATCTGGAAGTTCTTTCTATATTAGGTATTTATTTCACACATCTGCAGGTAGTAGCTGTATCTTATAAACTTTAATCCTCATATATCTAATGCCTTGACTACTGGAATATTCAGCAGTACCATTTGTCATAATTGCTGCATGAAGTGTGGCAGGTATGCCCCCTCAGTACAAGGCAGGTTAAAGCAGTAAACTGTTTATACCCATAGCTCTTCAGCAATGGTAATCTCTTGGAATATGGATAATATTTTTTTCTACATGTATTTCAACAGTATTTCATGTGGAAATGCCATAACCTCACTTTGCTGTCATAAACTTAAGTATCAGAGATGCTTATGGGTCAGATAGAAGTGGCACAGAAGTCTGAAACTCCTAAACAACAAGTTGTCTCAGGTGGTAAAATCTAGAATAACAATAACACATATAGGTGTGCAATTTAGATGCCTAAATCTAAGAAAGCAACACAGGCATGGAAACTGGGCTGGAACGGCTAAGCTGGAAGCAGTGTACTGGACTAGAAGAAGAAACTATTAAGTGGCTTGAAAATTGTACACAGGCTGGAAGGGGCCTGAAAGATCCAGTCATCTACTTGATAGCTGTAAATGAACATTGTATCTTGAGGTCAGTACTGGACCTAATACTGTTCGACATCATCATTGCTGCCCAGGTTGGTTACAGAATGCAACTTTGTAGGTGGTTCTAAAGAGTCTTTGACATAAAAAGTAGCTCCAGTCTGGAGCTGCCTTTGTACCTGTGCCAGGAAAGTCAATAGGGAGAAATGTAGAACTCAGCACCTGGAGCAGGTTTGTTTTAGTTTTGTTTGGTTTGTTTTGGTTTTTCTTTAATTTAATAAAACATGTTTTGTTCGGTTTAGTAGTATAGTGAATGATCTGAATGCAAATTCATGATCCATGTTCCTTCTTGAATATATCCAGTTTATATCTGTGGTGTCTGGGCCTCAATAAGATCCCAGCAGTGCTGATTTTATTAGCCTTGAAGTGCAATAATTTGGTAAGCAAGAACTCTTTTGATGTCATTAAGCCATGATGCACTTGTCTGATGTCTGTGATACAGAAAATAGCCACAAAAAGGACTGATTTGATGTACTGCTGTTTTCTAAAAATTGTGGTGTCCAAAACTGCCTCTGAGTGAATATTAGCATTTGAAGTTTTATCATAGCATCAAGGATCAGTGCTAAAAAAGCCCAGTTACTCAGTACTTTTTTTCCTCAACACATTTGCATTTTTCCAGTTTACTGTGACCTTTGCTAAAGTTAGAACCAGCTATTGTGCTATATGAAGTTAAATTTGTATTAGGAATTATTTTCAGCAATCTCACTGAAGAAATTACTTCCTTTGGTCATGTGGCTATGCACTTACTGCCAATTGTTTCCCATGATATATATTTTTAAAGACTCATCTTAGCAATACAAAGCTTCAGGTGAACACAATATTTCTCATTCTTACTACTTTCTCTAGTTTTATTCTACCATAATTCTTCGAATGTTAATTCTTAATATTTACATGTTATGATAATGAATCTGTCAGATATGCTCATATATTCACACACTTCTTGCAACATTTTGACTTTTTATTTTTTAAAATGTTTCCAAAATGTGAAAAATTTCAACATACTTGTGCACTGATAAACATATACACTTATTGCAACACATGTTGTTAGTCAGAACTCATTAGAAGTACAATATGAAACAGCTGGAATCTTACACACTTCAAAATACAATAAGAGTTTTCAGTCTATTTTTGATAACTGCTGCTATAATGCAATACAGGACCAGAAAAATAAATTACACACACAAAAAAAATCCATTTCCATGCTAATGGAGTGTGTTGCATACAGCTGATAGCATGCTTTCTGTGAGCAAATAGGTATTATTCAAGAAACTCACTTTCTAGAATAAAGGTGTACATTAAAACTACTGTCTGAAAGATTCTAGTCAGCTAAAAAAAAATCTATTCCCTCTTAATGAAAGCATTTATTTTTAAGTAGAAAATGCCAATGAGACCAATGACTAAATACAAAACAGTGAAAAACTGTAAAGACCGGGATGTTTCATTTCAAAGCCCTTTAACTGGTTTCACAATAATGGTTTAAAAAATGATAATATAAGATCAGGAAATTCTGTGGATGTTCAACTGACAACAGTTTCTGCCAGTTTTGCAGTCCTTAAAAATGAAATTGTTCCTGAAAAGCCTTTAACTGGAAAAACACTGTGGAGAATTTCAGCTGAGAACTGTCATAATCAAAGTTGAACAAAGGCTCTGTGTGCATATGTGTGCATGTGTGCGCACATGTGTGTGTGTGTGATTGAGAAAGAGAAGGAAATTGTGGATATGCAGTAGCAGTACTTTGCTAACATTTTTCCCCATTGCATGAAAAGATTTATAGACTTCAAAAATGGACTTGTAAATGGCACAGTCACAGCTGCCTCTTGTTAAGTTCTGCTGTCCAGTAGTTCTACTCTATCTGTCCTCCTGCACTATGATGTACAGTCTATAATAATTTCTTAATACTAGAAGAGTGAGAACAGTGATGTCTTTAAAAGCAGAAGTGGAAGAAGGCTGGGAAATGCAACAGCAGAGTGATTCTCCCACAAGCAAGCTGGTAATTTGCTTTGCTGGAGGTGGTGATTGCCACCACTTTTATTTGCAATCATTTAGGGAGGTAAATGTATGCTCCAATAAATGTTCACAGAGAGAAAAGCAGTAAAAAAATTCAGTGAGAATGTTTGCATTAGAAGTGCTTACAATATTTTAAAAAGCTTTATGTCATCTTCACACACAGAACTATCAGCTTCATTTATTTGTAAAGCATGCTTTCTTCCTCGTAATTAGAGTGCAATGAAATGCAGAAGAGCCAGTGCAACTCACAGCTCTGATTTGTAGCAATGGTTAAATTTCAGCTTTTCCAACTAACTAGTAAGTCTTGTGTAGATGTTCCATATTCACATAGATTTTGCTGTTGAAGTTCTGCTTCACATGTGAATATCAAATATCTGTTGGAGCAGGTTGGAAGCCTTTCTCTTTCAGCTGAATCTCTCAGTGGTATTTACGTTGTATGTGAATGAGTTTCCCTTCTCCCATTACATATTTTGTGGAATTACCAGATCAGACTCTAGAGACTTAAAAGAGGAAGTGGGAAACACCAAGCCCATGGATTGACATTTCAAGTAAGCTAGATGTCTATCTGGTTAATGAGACAGCAATGATAATGGTCATCAACTTATGTGCAAAGAATGTTTTTCTGAGGCCCTGAATATTGGTCTTAGGCACAATAAGAAGTGCTTAGGCCTGTGAGCTTTCTATGTAAGTCTAACTTAATGTGAGTTAAGGAGCAACTGCCTATGTTGGTTTCTCTGAGTTCCAGTTCCCTTCCAGTAGGTGAAACTGTGGTTTTCTTTTGTAATCACTGTGAGGCAGGATACATATAGTCGTCTTTATGGGTACTCCTGATAGTCAGGTGAAAGTCTGAATATCCCATGGAAGATAAATATACACATTGTGGTGTGTCCCTGGGAGATGTTCAGTCTTCCAGCATTTCTCACCTAGAAGTTGGTTAATATTGGTTAGATTTCCTTGCCTTGGCTGCAACAGCTACATTAGACCATTATGGGTATATCTATACTTAGCAGGGGCATGGATTTATGCCACATTACAGTAACTGTAACTATGCCTAGACATTGAGCTTAAGAAACTGTCTGTCCCTAAAAGCAATATTCCACTTTTATTTTGGTCAGTCACGCAGTGGTTTGGCAGCAAGTGACAGGAGAACAGAGGCATCAAGAAAGAGAATTTAACATGGATTTTTAGGATTTCCAGCTGCCAAATTTCAAACTGGGATCTTATGTGCTATTAGAAGATACTCAAAACCAGGCTTGAGCTGCTTATTTTTATTCTGACATAGCAATACCTGAAAAACTTAGAAAAAACACAACTGTCTTGGTTCTGTGTTGGTCTATTTTAATCCAGCATTTATGGCATGCTAAAAGGATGGGGGGGAATCAAACCCTTCATCCAAGTCATTTAAGTCGGAAGTTTTGAACCTGAGTTTTTCCCCAAATAAGTTCTCTAAGCATTGGTTAAATGGATGTATCTGTATATAAATTTGTCTTTCTTCTGCTTTTGGTTTGTGTAAGAAAAGAAACCCCCCAAAAGTAATTGCCTTGTAATATATTTATACCAAAACATAGCATATGTGCATAGTGTTAAAATAGCTAGCTCCCAAAGTTGAAACAATATATACACATGAAGGCAACATGGCACCTGAGTTACTTAATTTTATTTAGAAGCAGGTTTTTCAAGATTTCATTTGCTGCTGCTTTGTTTATGATGCTCATGGGACTCAAGTTATCTTGGCATTGCACTCCATCTTATATTCATGCCAGCCTAACTAGAACTATCTCAGGAGCCTTTACACTGTATTTTATTTCATGGAATAAGCATGCCATTTGATTCCTGAGTCAGGGTTTGAAGCCTTCCTAGAGGGAATATCTTAGTCTTTGCTTCGGAGTTGGAAATCCTAAACCCAACTTCTCCCTTGATGCCTCCCACTATCAAGTAGCAGAATATAAGAACTGGAAGTAGGATCAGGTAAACCAGGTGTATATAGTTACACAGTCCAAGAGAGAAAGGATGGAGTTAGGAAAGCCAAAGCTCATCTGGAGTTGAATATGGTGAGGGACATGAAGAAAAGTAAGAAGGGATTCTCCAGATGTATAAGCAGAAAATGCAGACTAGGGGAAATGGGAGCACAGTACTGAATAAGATCTTGTGACAAAAGGAATGGAAAAATGGCTTCTTCTACTCAAGTCTTTATTAGTGTGATTTGTTTTCAGGAATGACGGGCTCCTGATACTAGAGGGAAAGTCTGGAGAAAGGAAGCCTTAACAGTGGCTGAGGAAGACTGAGACTATGGAACATTTAAAGACATTGGACATGCACAAGTACATGGGAACTGATTTTTAAGGAAATATCATTTTTGCAGTCTTTTCTGACTTCACAGCTGTTACAATACCATAAGATGCACATAATCCCTTTCTTGATTTGAAGAAAAGTACCTTATTTTTTCATTCTGTAGATATTCATGCAGTCTGACCTGATAGTTGATTTACATCTGATAAGTGAAGAACAAAGAGAACCCAATTCACTATGATTTATAATCTCTAAAATTTGATGTGCATTAGATTGATTCCTTCTTTTTATCTTTGCTTCTTTCTGTGTAACGTTTGAGATTGGTGACATTTCCTGAGTACTAAATCTGTTTGTTAAAACACATTGTCTAAGGCTGTCTTTATTGTTTAGGTTACTGAAAAAATGCTGATAAATTATTTGTGAAGATATCCTGTTTATGCAGTTTCAAAAGTGTTTGTTACTCTACTCTTACAAATTTTACGTATGAATTATATTACCAATAAAGTTAACTTTTTTGATTTTACTTGATATTTTGTTTGCTGTTGTGCAACCAGTTGTGTTATCTAAATTAGACTATGTGAGGAATTTTCATGATCCTGTGGGATACTATTTTACAGAAATGACATTCACAGTTTAGTTTCTCTAGAATCAGATTGTCTTATATTTTGGTTGTACTTGCTGAAGTATACTACTTGCTGTGCAGTAGTATAGAAGGCTTAGAAACACGAGGAGATAAAGAAAATACCTTGTGAGTATAGTAATCTATCCTAAAGTTAATTATGTCATGTTCCTTTTGAAAGTCATGGTGATGTTAATATTCAGTGTTAACTGTCATTCAATCCATGATGATTTCTTTCAACTTTCATGCAGATCTACCTTCTCAAATGAGATTTTATTCTCTACTTGCTCTTTCTTAAGCTTAGTTTGTAGATTTTCATGCAGCCTCAAGTGAAAGATTGCTTAGTAACTTTCATATGGCTGAACAATGCTGTCAATTCCAGTGTTAATATCCCCAGGAACTTCTTTTATTCTGTCCCAAGGGCAATGACTCCTATAGTTCTTGTCAAAATGTCCTTTGTAGTTCATTTTCTCCAGTGTCTTACCAGTACTTCTTTATTTTTATATTTTTTTTTAATTTTATTTGATTCCCATCAACTGTAGGATGAGTCATGCAAACACATTCATCGGGATTATGAAAAATACAACCTAAATTGCAAAAGTCAGAAGATGTTTTTATCTTTTATAAGGTGATTTTGCAGCTGGTCTGGGGAAAAAGTGTTATATTTCATCACTCTCTGTCCTATAGTAGTGCACCTATTTTGAGTGAAGTTGGTCTGCTCTGTAGTTTATCCAGTAGTGTAGGGCTATAGATATTTATAACAAGTGCCTAAATAAAGCTATTTGCTTGTTCTTGTTGGCCTTATTCTTCTATAAATTAAATATAATGATGTATTAAATGATCTGCTGAATAATGTATATGTATTCAAATATATATGAAAAAACTTACCATCAGTAACAGATGGAAACTTTTGGAAGGCCATCACACTCATTTTAAAAGTTAAAAAATGTAAGAAAATTACATTCATTTTCTTGAGGAGCAAGCAGAAAATCTTGGATGAACTGTGAAGCTGTTTTTTCTAAATTGGCAATAGGATGTCTACGCATATGTTTAAAATTAGTTGGTAAAAGTGATGGTGTTAATTGCCACTTATTGTCATATAAGAAGATGATGGATTAAATTCTGATCCTTACAGAACTGCCTGAAAAAATTCTGTTACCTCTGATACCTTTGGGAATTACCGTACTTGAGAAATATTCCTGAAGTGATTCAGTGCTATATAATGGCACCCTTTTACTATTATTTAGTGGTGAAATGCTAAGAGACTTCCCATATGACAAAAAAAATACTTCCTTTTTTTTTTAACCTAAGAAGGAAAAATCAATAATATTTTCTTGTGATATTATTATAATGTGTCTGTTAATCTTATTGTGTTTTAAAAATCTTATTCCATTTTAAGTGTGTATTGAAGATCATAGAATCATAGGATCATAGCAAAGACCAGGTTGGAAAGGACCTTGAAAAATCATCTGGTCCAACCTTTTGTGAGAAAGAGAGCCTAAATGAGATTATCTAGTACTTTGTCCAATCTCATCTTGAAGACTTTCAGTGATGGGGAGTCTACCATGTCCCTGGGGAGGCTGTTCCAAGGAATGATTGTTCTCACAATAAAAAATGTCATTCTCATATTGAGATGAAACCTCTCCTGCTAAAATACCCATCACTTCCTGTCTCCTCCATATATGTCTTTTCTTTCTAGCTGCTTTTTAAATAAGTATTGGAATACTCTGAAAAGCTTCCCCTGAGCCTTCTCTTTTCCAGGAAAAAGAGACCTAACTCCTTCAATCTTTCTTCTTAAGGCAGGTTCTCTGGCCTTTTGATCTCCTATTATGCTTAGAAATTGCAAAATATAGCTATGAATTAAAAATGGCCAATAAATGAGAAATCTGGATTAAACCACAGCAGTTAGAATGGGAGCTGGTGAACATGGTGTTCAAGGCCAGGTTGGATGAGGCCTTGGGTGACATGGTTTAGTGTGGGGTGTCCCTGCCCATGGCAAGGGGGTTGGAACTAGATGATCTTAAGATCCTTTCCAACCCTAATTATTCTATGATTCTATGAGTACAGCCTTGACTTAGGTCTCAGTTGAAACTGAAGGGCTGTTAGAGTTTGTGTAGTAGAAATAAAATTAAACATACAGTACTAACAAGATCACTTTGTAGCATTCTCCTTTTCACAGCATAGTCATGGATACTTTGGATAAAGTAAAGGTATGAAAAGAAAAGTGTTAAGACAACATGAACAGAACACACTTCATCGTATAGATGCAAATAAAAGAATAATTGTAAATAAAGACTTATTCCTGATAGTACTTAAGCTGTAAGAATTGTGATCTAATTGAGATAGATTCCCTACATATTGCCTCTTTATATTGTACCCAATACAATATTTGAAGTGGTCCTAAGGATGCTAAGAACTCATTCTGCATGGAACTAAAAGAATTAGAGCTGGTCAGGAAATGTTACTTGTGAAGATTCTTGGGATGTTTTTCTTACTTGTAATGACGTATCTTTCGGAGGGAAACGTTGCATTCAGCAAGAAATATACAGAGGTAACTGATTAAATAAAGCTGTCTTTTAGAAATATTTTTAGTAGCCATAAATATTAATAACGTGACCCTCTCAAGACTTGTTTCCCCAGCTGTCGTATTTTTCTTTCTTCACTGTAGCATACTATGCAGTATCCCCTTTGAACACAAGGAGAGATTGCCTACAGAAAAATTTACTCTTGCATGTTTTATTTACCTATTTATTAGAAGTCTTTAGTGAGGCCTTTAAAGTAGATTTATTTTCTCTGTTACCTGGAAAAGGAAGATATGTGTTATGACTGCACTCCTTTTGCCAAGCTCTATTATGTTGCTTCATTCATACTAACACACTTGTAATCTAATAACTTTTAGTCTACCGTAAATGATGTTTTCATGCAATGCTATCATGGTTTTCGTAAATGAAAACCAAGTTTTAGAGCCTATACAATAAATCTGTATCTAAAATGTTGATTAAAAGGAATTTATTCTTATGGAATAAAGAAAGATTGCATTTCATAAATCTGATCAAATCTTTACATTACTGATGCTTTAACTTTAAAGCATCATTTCAGGCTTATCAAGGAGTTGAGCTGGGAGACAGCAGTTTTGGCTCCTAAGGATTTTAGCAGTTTTGCCTACTAAGGTTTTGTATCAGTATTTCCTGGTATTAATATTCTCCCATATCAGTTCAGGTCCTTCAGGTGCTCTTACTTAACTAAAAGGAAAATTTCTAAGATTAGCTCAATCAGGTGCTATCCAGCTTCATAACTGTTGTGGTTTAACCTCAGCTGGCAACTAAACCCTACACAGCCACTCACTCACTCACTTCCCCTAACTGGAAGAGGCAAAGAATTAGAAGAGTAAAAGTGAGAAAACTCATGCATTGAGATAAAATAGTTGAATAGGTAAAAAACCAAAAAACACAGCCCCCTACTAGACGTTATGAAGAAAATTAACTCTAACCCCATCAATACCAGCACAATAAAAGAATGGTGTGAAATTGCAAATATGAAATGCTGTCAATGAACAAAAATTAAGTTTTCTAAGTTCACTCAAAATGATAAACAAGTAAGTTTTCTACAAGTTGTGCCCTTCCTTAAGGAGCCCTGAAGGTTTAGTGACTTCAGCTGTACTGCAAGCATTTCATGATAGTCTGAGTAACAGCTAAGCACATAGATACTTCTTTGAAACGTGCCAGTCCCATCTATATAACATGGCCTAATGTATGATCCATGATTGCAAGCCTGCTTGAGAGCATCAGACTGCTGACTGATCCTCAACTTGGAAGCTCACTCAGTTAGCAGAAATCATCACAGTACATGCATATGAGATTCAAACTAGTTAATCCCTTTCATGATTATTTAATTGAATTCTCTATCCTTTGCATTCCATGACATGATAATCTGAGTTCAGTTGTAACATACAAAGCTAGGAAAACTCAACAGAAATTTGGTTTTGCCAGCTTTTGACTACTTTCTTCCTCTGGTAAGATCAAAAAAACCTTAAACACCATCTTTCTCATACTGTTTTCCTCTTCTGTTCTCCACTGTCATAAATGAAAACGCTACATGAATGCAATTTTAATAACATTCTTGTGTAGGACAGGAAGTTTTTTTGTGGATCTCAATGACTCACAGAAGAATGGCTTGATTCAATTCAAAGCACTAGACAAAAATGTTTCTTATTTACTGCATTATGCAAAGAGGTTAAAACATTGAAATTGGAAATTATTTTGAACAGGCTTATCAGGAACAATCAACTAACATCCACTCCAGTAGCATCACAAATTTCTGCTGGTATATCTGGCTTCTTCAGTGTTGCAGCTTCCCCTCAGAGCAAGCTGTGAGAGCCAGATCTGCTTGCCTCAGGTTGCTCTTCTGCCTAATGTAGTTAGAAAGGCTTAAGTTGTACCCATTCACAATGACACTCAGAGGCTTAGACAAGAATGGAGTTTGATTATTCATTTTCTCATTAATCATGCCAAGGCAAAGGAGAGGCAGTTTTCCAAAAATCTCCCATTTTCATACATGCAGGACTTTTTTAGGAAGGAAACAGCCCCAAGGTAGGTTAAGCTTCCTGCGTTTTTCCACTTTATACATCTCATTTTAAACTGTGCTATGGCTTAATCTGAAAAGGGCATGATTTGATACTCCTTCATACGATTCTTCTTTAGGAATGAATTCTTGTAAACTGTTAAAACCAGAAAGAATAACTTCTTCCCCAGCTCTCAGCCAGCCTCTGTGTCTTCAAATCACATTTGTTCCCATGGGAAGAGTGTGTAAGGTCATACAAAGCACAAAATCAGCGTTTAGGCTTGGGATGTTTCCTCGTGTGTAAGGTCATACAAAGCACAAAATCAGCGTTTAGGCTTGGGATGTTTCCTCTGGGTTATAATTTCTAGACTCATGGTGTTATAAATGAAAAGGTAACATTATTTTCATATGCTACAGGTACACCATTTCAGAAGCATTCTTTCCAACAAAAACTTTTTTTGTAGTTTATAATTTTGCAAATATTTTTGATTGTTAAAAATGAGATTAGAGCTGATAAGTGGTCCATTTATCCTGGCAACATAGCAAAAATAGTATTTTCTTCAAACAGAACTCTTTCTTTTTCTACTGTCAGTTATGCAAACCCATAGGAGATTCATCAGGACCTTACATAAGGTTTTAACCAAGGTTTACTAAATCCTTTTGAACCTTTCTTGTTATTTTGGTGCTCATTCTTTCCACATCCTGAGGCATGGCTTCTTGAAATGATCTCACAGAACTGGCTTTTTCTTCATTTCCATTTCCTACACCCAAGGGACTGCCGCCATCTTTAAGCATTTTTTATGGACAGAGACATTTCATAGAGCTCAATTAGCTGATGAACAAGTAGCAAGAAGTGACTATTTGAACTTTCCACTGGGCAGTGAAATCCAGGAAGCAACCAAATTTCTGAAAGCCTTCAACTATTTCTTCTTGGAAATGACTTGATTGACCAAATCCATCTAGAGGGAGCACATTAAAAGCTAGAAAACATTTGTTCTGTGTTGGAAAGCATTGTACATTTCATGTCTGTAATGCGAGGTTTATTTGGCAGAATTAATTGTTCCCAGATTCAGAATTCTTCATTAGTTTGCATTCAGTGTTGTGTCTTTTACGGATTATAGATTATTTGACATGACTTGGTATTTCAGAAATTGTTATTTCCAAGCTTCTGCCAAGAGACTGCGAATGATTTTTATTGTCTAACACCCACAAGTGTATACTTTCACATTCTTTTACCCAATCCTAATGAACCTTGCTTAAAAAGAAAAATATAAGCATGACTATCTGCTCACTGTAACTTCACACATATTGTCTTAAACAAATAGGAGTGTCTTGAGATAGCACAGTGCTGGTGCCAGGAATATCCAAATGCTCATTGATTACAGTAGCAGTTTCAGCCACAGATGATGTAGTTCTCCCCTATGATGTTCTTAGTATAGAAATATAAAAGGGGAGATTGGTTGCTGGCTTTACCTAAAATGCATGTTAAAATATTTTGCTGTTAGATTATGTAAATTTCAGCATTGTGGGAATGATGTTGTTCCTTTTTTCTGATCTCCACAGGAAGCAGCATGTATTTTTGTGGTATAATAATAAACAGCAATGATTATTATGCTGCAATAATAGCATACCTACAAACTGAGTTAAGCTTGCTTCATGTTGTGTTTATGCTCATATCATTCAGAATAAAACATTCAGAATTCCATTAAGGTTTGGGGTTTATTTTTTTGTTTGTTTGTTTACTTTTTAACAGACAGCCAGAACTGGCCTGTATCCTGCCTCATATTTCTACGCTATTTTTGAACTGGATATACTCTTTATAATAGAACCCCTACAGAGAGGTGAAAACTGCAGCTAGAACTCAGCCTATGTGCATGCAAGGCTGTTTTCTTGGTGCTGCCTCTGATCCTAGATTCCTTCTTCCAAGTTACATTTAGTTAGCCACTCCTTATTTTAGCAGTATCTGTAGTTATCTTGTATTTTCCATGAGTGTTGCACTACTTGATGTGGCAAGAAGCGATTAGTAAATATGGTATAATTTGGACATGTCCTTCGTCAGCAGTCCATTTTGGCATGCCCATCAGTTCTTCATATTTACTGAACAACTTACTGTTATTTCTTAAAACTTATGGTTTGAGTTATAACCACTGACTTCACCCTGGCTTTTGACCTGCCTTTGCTCTGCAGGCATACTTGATTTCATTTCTGCTGCCCTGAGTTCCAGCTGTATAATATGCCCAGGACTAATCTTTCATCATTGCTTTGTGTGAGTGCTTGTGTAGCCATCTCGAAGCACACATAACAGCTACAAATTTCTGTTGTCTTCTGTCTTTGATACCAGTACCAAACCCTTGAAAACTGTCCCTGAAGTTTCTCCATCAGTTCCCAACTCTGAGTCCAGAAGAACCTTAAAGGAATGGGAGTGTTTACTAAGTAAGGAGTGGAGATCCTGCCTGTAAAAATTATGTCTGCCTTAGTAACTTCAGCATCAAGTTGTGATTTATTGAGGTTGGAGATTTTTGTGATGTTTGAACAGTTATACATTTTGTGCTGTTCGGTATACATGTTCAACAAATTCATGGCCTGCAGTCACAACTTTTGGATTGCTCTGTGCATATTTTATTACATTAAGTATGAAATGTTTGCTTGTCTCAGTGTCAGCTCCTACATTACTGGTTAGGTCTATCTTCCATTCCTGTCTCGTCCACAAATAAGCTGGCAGTAGGTGATAACTGCCTTTAGCACTGGATTCTAAATTCTAGAGTACGAATTGTTTAAATGGCTGGAGCAGCTTCACATCAGTCTTTCAGGGCTGTATGGGGTCCTTCTGGAGAAATGTACAGCAACTGAAACACATGGATAAAGCTTTTCTCCTGTTCTTCAGAACTTCTGTCTGGAGAACATCTGTGTTTTGATCTGCAATGTGCTATCTGGTCACAGTAATTTTCTTTGACTTAGTTTTTCATTGTATCATTGTAGGCTGGCCTTGTGACTTCAGCAGTGGCTTTTTCTTAATGCTATTTAATATGATGAATGGGTAGACTGTGGAAAAATAGTTTACCATTTCCATAAGTTTTTCAATTTTATTTATTTTGTATGATTTGTCTCAGCTTTCAGTCTTTCAGTTTCTCTAGGTGCCAATATAACAAAGCCAGAAGAGTTCAGGCGTCCACTGTTTCAGCTTCTCAGCATGCAGGCTGTTATTGGAACATTCTTAGTCATCATTTCAGTTTGTTATTGTGGTTCTGGATTGCTACTTCTTTGATCTGTATTTCTTCTACAACAAAAATGCCATCATCAATTTTAATTCCTGTGAGATCGTTACTGTCTGGTTACAAACAGCTCCATTTTCAGCCACAAATATATCTGACTCTACTATTTAACATGTTTATGGCATTTGAAGTAATTTATTCATTTGCTTTGAATAAACTTGGTCTGATTTCCTCGGTTATTGTTAGTAGCTAGTTAAAAATACATTGCAGCTAGACTACAGTTCATCTTTGATCTCATATTACAGTTATAGTCAAATAGCTTGCAGTCTTCTGCAGTGTATCTCATGGGAAATCTTGGATTTTCTTAACTCACTTCTGACATTCACTTCTCTGAAAACCTCTGCATCTCCAGTGATGACAGATACTGCAGCTTTTCCATCTTTTCACTATAACACAGCGTGAGAATTGCTTTCAGATCATGTTCAGTGATAACTTAATCCAGCTGCACACCATGTTGGCAAAAGTTCAGTGTTGGTCTGGAGATGAATTCTCTGGTAATGCCAGAGGAGAAGAGGGACAATTGCTGGCGTGATATGTAATCTGCATTTGAAGATTGCATTCATCACTTTGAGCCTGGTTTAGCTGCTTCTGTGAAGCCCATTTAACCAAATAGCAAAATCGAAGTTAGGCAGAAAAGCTGCCTGTAACTATTGCAGAGGATTCTAAACTTTATTGTCTTCCTTCCTAAAAGATGCCATGACGTTGGTTTCTATATTGGATTTTTAGGCAGCCTGAACTCAGTCTGAGTCCACATTACTGACAAGAACACTGTGATTGTATAGATCAATATTTATTACAAAGAGATAGCCAAAATTTCTTTCTTGTGTACCTACATTGAGATGTCATTCTGTGTTGTGTGTCGTCTATTCTGCTCCGTGGTTTCTGCGGTGGATCTATGTTGATCTGAAGTATGGTGTATACTATTGACAGCTTTGCTTTTGCCGCTGGATATTTAGTGATCCTTCTTAGCTGGAAATATTTTTCTATGGCCAAATCTCTTTTTTTTCCCTTCTTAATAATTTATCACAAAAACCTGCCTAGTCTATAACATGGAAACTTTGGTGTCTCTAGAGTTTAGTAAGAAAGCTCTTACAGTCTGTACTCCTCCCAGGGAGTAGCCAGGCAGCTGCCATCTCTAGCACAAAGCTTGGTGACCTTGACATTGCTATGGCAGGATATATGGCAGGGTGGTTCCCCAGGGCTCAGAGTTGGACAGTCAGATTTATTGACTGGTAGGTATAAAATTAATATTGTAGAATCATAGAATCATAGAATAGTTAGGGTTGGAAAGGACCTTAAGATCATCTAGTTCCAACCCCCCTGCCGTGCGCAGGGACACTTCACACTAAACCATGTTGCCCAAGGCTCTGTTTAACCCAGCTGTGAACACTGTCAGGGATGGAGCATTCACAACTTCCTTGGGTAACCCATTCCAGTGACTGAACACCCTCACAATAAAGAACTTCTTCCTTTATATCCAATCTAAACTTCCCCCGTTTGAGTTTGAGCCCATTACCCCTTGTCCTACCACTACAGTCCCTAATCAACAGTCCCTCTCCAGCCTCCTTGTAGGCCCCCTTCAGATACTGGAAGGCTGCTATGAGATCTCCAAGCAGCCTTCTCTTCTCCAGGCTGAAGAGCCCAATTTTTCTCAGCCTATCTTCATACAGGAGGTGCTCCAGCCTCCTGATCATCCTCGTGGCCCTCCTCTGGATTTGCTCCAACAGTGCCATGTCCTTTTTATGTTGAGGACACCAGAACTGCACACAGAGCACCAACTGACGTATCACGAGAGCATCTCTTTAAATTTCTGTTAAAAATTACCATAACTATTATTGATATTTGTCAAAGGAATACATGAATACTTGGACTGAGCAATTAAATCTCTATTGCATTAGTGATATTGAACATAAAATGTAGAAGCTGATACATTTTAAAAAGTCTGAATATATATATAAGAAGCATTTGTTTTTGTACTATAAATAGAACATTTCAGTATTCTATTTAAAAACTTTGCTAAGAAAAGCTAATTTTATTTAATGTGGTATATTTACCCATTATAAAAATGTATTAATTAAAATATTTCGAATTCACTTAACTGTTTTTATCCCATGCAAGTATTATTTTAAATATTCTCTGTCAAAACAGGACAAGGAGTAATGTGTTTGTCTTTAAATTTAAAGAAGGTAGATTAGATTAGAGACTAGATGTTAGGAAGAAGTTCTTTACTGTGTGGTTAAAAAGACACTGGAACAGGTTGCCCAGAAATGTTGTGGATGCCCAGTTCCTGGAAGTGTTCAAGGCCAGGTTGAACAGGGCTTTGAACAACCTGGTCTAGTGGAAGTTGTTCCTGCCTGTGGCAGAGGGGTTGAAACTGGATGATGTTTAAGGTCACTTTCAACCCAAACCATTCTATACTTCTATGATCTATTATTAATCTGTTACTGAGTTTGTAGCGGAACAAGTTTTTATACATGTGTGAAAGTCTTAACCATTAACCTAAGAATATGTTTTCACTTACAGCTGATGCAGGAAAAAATCCTGAAGAAGATGGTGTGAGAAGGACTGTGTAAAAATCAATCTTTTTTTAGAATAATGACCTAAATTTTAATAGACGAAAATTCAACATTGTTCGATATTGATAATGAAAAATTACAAGAGAAGGAGAAATTGTCCAGTATTTCTTTGTAGGTCTTAATTTGCATTCTGGCAGCTGGCTATTATTAGATGTCTATAATATGACAATAGACAATATTGACAATAGACAATATGAAAATAGACAAATATGACAATAGAAAACAATGCACTGGTGTTGAAGTCTAACAAAGTATTAAAATAAATAAATAACCCCAGAAGTTAAAATGGAATAATATTCCATTTGTGAAGATCAAAATAAAAATTCTGTGTACTATGTAACATCAACATCAGTTCATATTAATGAACATTCCATGTGACATCAACCTTTAAGTTCATATTTGTCTTGTGACTATTAAAGGGAATAGTCCAATATTTCTTTGTAGGTGTTAATTTGCATTTTGGCAGCTGATCTTCAGTAATAAGTTCAGTGCCCTTCCTTTAAATATGACTTTGAAATTTATTTTTAGCAAGGTAAATAGTGTTCTAATGTCTTTCAGTTTTTACAGTATCCTTACAAAAAGAAAGATGGAGACACAGAAGTGATCTAACTTTTCAAAAATATTTTCAGCTACATGTTGCTCTATTAAGCATGAATTACAGAGCTAATTATGACATCTATTTTCAAAACAGAGTTCACTTAAAACTTACAAAAGCTTGTCACAAACATTTTTTAATATTAAAATTTTCAAGACAAAGAAGGGTGCATGTGGCTATGAAAAAAAGAGTGCTGATATATAGACAAATATACTCAGTGATTCTACACATTTATCTGTGCTGTACTTCATGTTACCCAGGACATGGTTGGAACTTTTGACGGCCAGGGCATACTGTTCACTTATATTCAACTTGCTATCATCCCAACCCCCCTGATCTCTTCCATGGTGGTGCTCTCCAGCATCTCATCCACCAGTTTCATAGAAACATAGAATAGTCAGGGTTGGAAAGGACCTTGAGATCATCTAGTTCCAACCCCCCTGCCATAGGAAGGGACACCTCACACTAAACCATGTCACCCAAGGCCTCATCCCACCTGGCCTTGAACACCGCCAAGAATGGAGCATTCACAACCTCCCTGGGCAACTCAATCCAGTGCCTCACCACCCTCACAGTAAAGAATTTCTTCCTGATATCCAATCTAAACTTCCCCTGTTTAAGTTTGAACCCGTTACCCCTTGTCCTGTCACTACAGTCCCTGATGAATAGTCCATCCCCAGCATCCTTGTAGGCCCCCTTCAGATACTGGAAGGCTGCTATGAGGTCTCCACGCAGCCTTCTCTTCTCCAGGCTGAACAGCCCCAACTTTCTCAGCCTGTCTTCATACGGGAGGTGCTCCAGTTCCCTGATCATCCTCATGGCCCTCCTCTGGACTTGTGTCAACAGTTCCATGTCCTTTTTTATGTTGAGGACACCAGAACTGCACACCATACTCCAAGTGAGGTCTCACGAGAGCAGAGTAGAGGGGCAGGATCACCTCCTTCAACCTGCTGGTCACGCTCCTCTTGATGCAGCCCAGGATACAGTCGGCTTTCTGGGCTGTGAGCGCACACTGCAGCCGGCTCATGTTCATTTTCTCATTGACCAACACCCCCAAGTCCTTCTCTGCAAGGCTGCTCTGAATCTCTTCTATGCCCAACCTGTAGCCATGCCTCGGATTGCTCCGAACCAGATGTAGGATCTTGCACTTGTCATGGTTAAACTTCATCAGGTTGGTATCAGCCCACCTCACAAGCGTGTCGAGGTCCCTCTGGATGGCATCCCTTCCCTCCAGTGTATCAACTGAACCACACAGCTTGGTGTCATCGGCAAACTTGCTGAGGGCGCACTCAATCCCACTGTCCATGTCACCGACAAAGATGTTGAACAAGAGCGGTCCCAACACCGATCCCTGAGGGACACCACTCGTTACCGGTCTCCAGCCGGACATCGAGCCATTGACCACGACTCTTTGCGTGCGGCCACCCAGCCAGTTCTTTATCCATCGAGTGGTCCACCCATCAAATTGATGTCTCTCCAATTTGGAGACAAGGATGTCATGTGGGACAGTTTCAAACGCTTTGCACAAGTCCAGGTAGATGACGTCAACTGCTCTGCCCCTGTCCATCAGTTTCGTAGCCCCATCATAGAAGGCCACCAAAGTGGTCAGGCAGGATTTCCCCTTAGTGAAGCCATGCTGGCTGTCACCAACCGCTTCCTTGTATTTGTGTGCCTTAGCATGCGTTCCAGGAGAATCTGCTCCAAGAGTTTGCCAGGCACAGAGGTGAGACTGACTGGTCTGTAGTTCCCTGGGTCATCCATTTTCGCCTTCCTGAAAATGGGGGTTATATTTCCCTTTTTCCAGTCGTCGGGAACTTCACCTGACTGCCATGATTTTTCAAAGATGATGGCCAGAGGCTTAGGAACTTCATTTGCCAGCTCCTTCAGGACCCGCGGATGGATTGCATCAGGTCCCATGGACTTGTGCACGTTTAGGTTTTTAAGATGTTCTTGAACCAGATCCTCTCCTACAGTGGCCCTAGGGTCCTCATTATCACAGTCCCTGCGTTCGCCTTACGAGACTTGGGTGGTGTGGTCAGAGACTTGAAATGCCTCCTTGAAATGCCTGTATACCAATGCGTGCAGCATGGGAAATAAGAAGGAGGAGTTGGAGACCTGTGTTAAGTCAGGAGGTTATGATCTGGTGGCAATTACAGAGACGTGGTGGGACAGCTCGCATGACTGGAATATAGTCATGGAGGGCTATGTCCTTTTCAGGAAAGACAGGCCAGCCAGGCGGGGTGGTGGGGTTGCTCTTTATGTGCGAGAGCAGCTGCAATGTACTGAGCTCTGTCCAGGAACAGGGGATGAGCGAGTTGAGAGTCTGTGGGTGAGAATTAAGGGGCAGGCTGGCAGGGGTGATACTGTTGTGGGTGTCTGTTACAGGCCACCAGATCAGGGTGAGGAAGTTGATGAGGCCTTCTACAGGCAGCTGAGAGCAGCCTCACAGTCACAGGCCGTGGTCGTCGTGGGGGATTTTAACTTCCCTGATGTTTGCTGGAAGGACTACTCAGCAACCCAGCCACAGTCCAGGAGGTTCCTCCAGTGTATGGATGATAACTTCCTCATCCAAATGGTGGATCAGCCAACCAGAAGAGGAGCGCTGCTGGATCTCATCCTCACTAACAAGGAGGGTCTGGTCGAAGCAGTAAAGGTTGAGGGCTGCCTTGGTTGCAGCGACCACGAGATGGTGGAATTCAGGATCTTGTGTGGTAGGACCAGTACAATAGCAAGTAGAATTGCAACCCTGGACTTTAGCAGGGCAAACTTTGGCCTTTTCAAGCAATTGCTAGGGGAAGTCCCATGGGCAAGGCTGCTTGAAGGTAAAGGGGCCCAAGATAGTTGGTTGACATTCAAGGATTCCTTATTCCGAGCTCAAGAGCAGAGCATCCCAACACGTAGGAAGTCAAGGAAGAGGGCCAGGAGACCTGCGTGGCTAAATAAGGAACTGCTGGGTATGCTCAAGTGGAAGAGGAGAGTTTACAGGTCATGGAAGGAGGGGCTGGCCACTCGGGAGGAATATAAGGCTGCTGCTAGAGGATGTAGGAAGGCAGCTAGGATGGCTAAGGCCTCCTTAGAATTAAATCTGGCCAGAGGGGTCAAGGACAACAGAAAGAGCTTTTTCAAATACATAGCTGATAAAACTAACACCAGAGGCAAGGTAGGCCCACTGGTGAATGGGATGGGTGCCCTGGTGACAGAAGATACTGAGATGGCAGAGTTATTGAATGCCTTCTTTATCTCTTGTCTGCTCTGTCGGAGGCAATCCTGAAGAGCCCTGTACCCCTATGATCTCAGATGAAGCCAGGTCAACGGAGCAGTTTGCCTTAGTTGAGGAGGAATGGGTTAGAGACCAGCTGAGCAATCTGGACATCCATAAATCCATGGGTCCAGATGGGATGCACCCACGAGTGCTGAGGGAACTGGCGGAAGTCATTGCTAGACCACTCTCTATCATCTTTACCAAGTCTTGGGAAATGGGAGAGGTGCCTGAGGACTGGAGGAAAGCAAATGTCACTCCAGTCTTCAAAAAGGGCAAGAAGGAGGACCCGGGTAACTATAGACCGGTCAGCCTCACCTCCATCCCTGGGAAAGTGATGGAACACCTTATCCTTGGTGCTATCTTAAGGCATGTCAAGGATAAGAGGGTTATGAGGGGCAGTCAACATGGCTTTACCAAGGGGAAGTCATGCTTGACCAACCTCATAGCCATTTATGAGGAAATAACATTGTGGATGGATGATGGCAGAGCAGTGGATGTGGTCTACCTTGACTTCAGCAAAGCATTTGACACAGTCTCCCACAGCATCCTCATAGCTAAATTGAGGAAGTGTGGTCTGGATGACCAGGTAGTAAGGTGGACTGCAAACTGGCTGAAGGACAGAAGCCAGAGAGTTGTAGTCTATGGGGCGGAGTCCAGTTGGAGGCCTGTATCTAGTGGAGTCCCTCAAGGGTCAGTATTGGGACCAGTATTATTTAATATATTCATCAATGATTTAGATGAGGGAATTGAGTGTACTATCAGCAAGTTTGCTGATGACAGTAAGCTGGGAGGAGTGGCTGACACGCCAGAAGGCTGTGCTGTCATCCAGTGTGACCTGGACAGGCTGGAGAGTTGGGCAGGGAGTAACTTGATGAATTATAACAAGGGAAAGTGTAGAGTCCTGCATCTGGGCAGGAACAACCCCAGGCTCCAATATAGGTTGGGAAACGACCTGCTAGAGAGCAGCGTAGGGGAGAGGGACCTGGGGGTCCTAGTGGACAGCAGGATGACCATGAACCAACACTGTGGCCTTGTGGCCAGGAAGGCCAATGACATCCTGGGGTGTATTAGAAGGGGGGTGGCCAGTAGGTCGAGAGAGGTCCTCCTTCCCCTCTACTCTGCCCTGGTGAGACCGCACCTGGAATATTGTGTCCAGTTCTGGGCCCCTCAGTTCAAGAAGGACAGGGACCTGCTGGAGAGAGTCCAGTGCAGGGCAACTAAGATGATTAAGGGAGTGGAGCATCTCCGTTATGAGGAAAGGCTGAGGGAGCTGGGTCTCTATAGTTTGGAGAAGAGGAGACTGAGGGGTGACCTTATTAGTGTATATAAATATATGAAGGGGGAGTGTCACGAGGATGGAGCCAGGCTCTTCTCAGTGGCAAACAATGATAGGACAAGGGGTAATGGGTACAAACTGGAACACAAGAGGTTCCACTTAAACTTGAGAAGAAACTTCTTCTCAGTGAGGGTGATGGAACACTGGAACAGGCTGCCCAGGGAGGTTGTGGAGTCTCCTTCTCTGGAGACATTCAAACCCCCCTGGACACATTCCTGTGTAGCCTCATTTAGGTATTCCTGCTCCGGCAGGGGGATTGGACTAGATGATCTTTTGAGGTCCCTTCCAATCTCTAACATACTGTGATACTGTGATACTTTGCCAGTGAAGACCGAGGCAAAGAAGTCATTAAGAACCTCAGCCTTCTCCAAATCCCGGGTAGCCAGTTCTCCCGATATCTTCCGAAGGGGGCCTACGTTGTCCCTAGTCTGTCTTTTACTCGCTACGTACCTATAGAATCCCTTCCTATTATCCTTAACATCCCTTGCCTAGTTTAACTCTAACTGGGCCTTTAGCTTTCCTCACCTGGTTCCTAGCTTCCCAAACAACATCCCTGTATTTTTCCCAGGCTGCCTGTCCCTGCTTCCACCTTCTATAAGCCTCTTTTTTCCTTTGAATTTTCCTCAGCAGCTCCTTATGTATCCAAGGAGGTCTCCTGGCCCTCCTGCTGCACTTCCTTCTAGTTGGGATGCAACACTCCTGAGCTTGGAGCAGGTGATCCTTGAATAACAACCATGAGTCTTGGGCCCCCTCTAGGGCTGTGTCCCATGGAACCTTACTAAGCAGTTTCCTGAAGAGGCCAAAGTCTGCTCTCCTGAAGTCCAGGGCAGTGAGCTTGCTGCACGCTCTTCTCACTGTCCTGAGGATTTCGAATTCGACCATCTCGTGGTCGCTGCAACCAAGGCTGCCCTGGAGAGTCACATTTCCAACCAGCCCTTCCCTGTTGGTGAGCACGAGGTCAAGCATGGCAGCTCTGCTTGTCGGCTCCTCTATTACTTGCAGAAGGAAGTTGTCTTCCACACAATCGAGGAACCTCCTGGATTGCTTGTGCCGGGCTGTACCTTCACTCCAACAGATGTCAGGGTGGTTGAAGTCTCCCATGAGAACAAGGGCCTGTGAGCGTGAGGCTGTTTCTATCTGCCTATAGAGCACTTCATCCACAGATTCCTCTTGATTAGGCGGTCTGTAACAGATCCCCACAGTGATGTCCCCCTATATGTTTGCACATATAAGCAGGATATTTTACTCAAATTATAGTCCCTTCATAGTGTGCTAGCTTGTGGATATTTTGTCTGGGTTTTTAATTCTTTTTTATTTGTTTGTTTAATTTTGTTTTGTTGTATGGTTAATCCTAAAGACAGAGTGACTCACAGCAGCCAACCTTTGCCCAACCTTTACGGATAAAAATCCCAAACAACAACCCCCCCTCCACCTCCATTTCCCAATGACAACACATAATGGTTATCTGCAGTGGCCAGACCAAGGGAGTCTGATTCTATGCTCTAACCAGATACACAGTAATATTTTTTTTTTCATATACAGTAGATTTTTTTTTAAATCAAACTAAATTTTAAATTTATCTCTTCAACAGAGAGAGACTCTCTCCTTATCTCCTCCTTCCCATTAAAGAAACGTCTCCAACTGTTTTGAGTAGGGCCTGTTACTTGAAGAATGGGAAAGGCCTGAGCAAATTCATGTTTATGTGTGTCCCTTTTTTAATTTTTTTTAAAATGAAAAAGAAAAAGAAATTATTCATGTCTAAATCTTGAGAAGCAATGGGTACTTCTTTCTAGGAATTCAGTTTGAAGAACAAAACCTTAGAGAATCAGTAATATTCCTGAATAAGTAATGCAAACAGGAACATTACTCTCCTTTGACAATGAAAGAGTAGACCTCTTGCATACAAGAAGACTGTACACTTACAAGAAGTATGTAAAATGAAATAGCTCAACTTTATCCTGCTCAGGTAAAATTAATGTTGCAACATTCACCTCTAAGGGGTTTTATTAACCCTTCTCATTAGCTTAAATCATAGCTATTAAATATATATTTAGAAGGATGACTCCATCAATATGCATTCCACATAGATAAGAGTTAAGAATAACCTTTTTTAAAGAAATAGTTGATGTAGTTGATATATAATGTGTTCTGCACTTTGTGGGTGTTATTCAGAAACACAAAAGGTGTTATTCATAATGCCTCTTTTACTGGAAAATGTATGCTCACTAATGTAATTTCAAATGCCGTTAAAAGAAAATATGTAGGCAGAGCAAAAGGGCAAAAGGGTGACATCTGGCATAGCAGAATTTCTAAGACAGTTTTGGCACATAGCCTATATTAATTGGCAGATACTGAGAAAAAAATAATGGACTCAAAAAAAAAAAAAGAGAATAGAATAAAAAATTTATTTCTAATCTTTAGTTATTTCAAACCGGTCAAAATTAGCCAAAGTGGTTTAGTTTATTATCTGTCGTGTCTTGCACTGGTCCATTCTTTGATCTCTAAATGACCCAAAAGTGGGTCTGAGGTGTGACATTTTGTCAGCCTGATTACATCTACTAACTGCAGCATTTCCTAATCGCTATACACTTGATTTCACCTTTTCAGTTTTCACCTGAATGAGTTATATACAAAAATATCCTCATCATTACCAGACCTCATGCACTGAATTTTTCATACTGGCTCAAAGATGAAATACATGACTTGTTATTTGAAGTGTGGCCAAATGCATTTTATACTTTAAACAAACAGTGCCATAGAAACTATGATATGCATGTCCTTGGAGGAAAACAGTCCATGCATTTAATCTGCACAGTAAAAGAGAACCAAAAATGTAGACATTAGGATTATTAAACCTACTTGGTGGCAGGGACATTTTTTAGGAAACATGTCTGATTGAGCCAAAAACTAGAATTAGCAGTCTCATTGGCTCTTCTCCTTTTTTTTTTTTTTTTTTTTTTTTTCCACTTTATAACTTACTGGACTTCTTTGTTTCAGATGAAACTAAGGAAGAGGAGAAAGGAGGGTAGTAATTTTGAGTGATCAATAACTCATTCCTTTGAAGATTTGAGGATCTAATTCTGCCAAATCTTTGAATACCAGTTCTTTCAGTCTAGACTCTCTTGTGCACCTTGGAGGCTTTGTTGCCTTTTAAAGCACATACACAGTAGGGACGTACTCCCGCGATTTTTGTGATGCTGATGGGAAGTCACACTGCTAATTAGCTTTGAGAGGTGTGTGTTTCCATTTATGTACGTATGTTCTAATCATAAATCATAGTGCCTCCCTCTTTTTTGAGCCGTCTGATCCTTATGTGGATGTGGAAATGTAAAACTCCACAAAGTACAGTATAGAAATAGCTACATAATAGTTAATATAGATATATAATAGCTAATAAAATAATAATAGCTAAAGTACACAAACCTGTACTTCACTAAGTGTAGATAGGTAATTTGTATGGCTGTGGTTTGGGGTTTTTTTTTATTCTTCTTTATTCATTTTGCTAGAATGCTTGCTTCACCACATGGCTCCTTTACTTTAATAGACAAAAAAATTAAGTATTTTTTAAAAGAACTGTTGTGGTTTAAGCCCAGCTGGCAACCCAGAACCACACAGCCGCTCGCTCACTCCTCCACTTCTTCCCCTGCTCCCAGAGGGATGGGGAGGAAAATCGAAAGAATGTAGCTCACACGGGAAGAGCAGTCCAGTAACTAAGGTATGACACAAACCACTACTGCTACAACCATTAATAATAATGATAAGGGAAATAACAAGGGAAGAGAATACAACCGCTCACCACCCGCTGACTGATACCCAGCCCAACACGAGCAGTGATCTGGCCTTTCTGGGTGACTGCCCCCAGTTTCTATACTGGGCATGACGTGCTGTGGTATGGAATACCTCTTTGGTTAGTTTGGGTCAGGTGTCCTGTCTCTGCTTCCTCCCAGCTTTCTTCCTCCCTGATAGAGAATAAGACTCAAAAAGTCCTTGATCAGAGTAAACATTACTGAGCAACAACTAAAACCAACGGTGTTATCAGCATTGCTCCCAGGCTCAAAGTCAAAACCACAGCACTGCATCAGCTGCTAAGGAGGAGCAAAATGACTGCTACTGCTGAACCCAGAACAGTATCCACCCCTTATTCCATACTATTCACGTCATGCTCAGATCTCAATTTTTCAATATACCATCACTCTTGTCTCATATATATATATATATATATACATCCACACACACACAAAGAGAGAGAGAGACCATTCCTTAGTGCATGGACCAATCCCTATAAAGCTGCTGAGTTCATCCGGTCCATGATGTCCGACTCCATCTCTAGTAGCAGTCTTTCAGAGCAGGAGAGGCTGTGTGCAGTGTTGGATTGCTGCCTGCTTATGACAACACAGATCTCGTCTTGCTTCATCAAAGTTCATTCTTTGTTGGGATGATGGTTGGAGGGAAGTCAGGGCCAGCCGCTGATGACCTTAAGACATCTAGTTGATGGGCTATAAAAGTGCCACATAGCAGGCAACAACATACAATTGAGTTCATTGTCTATTTTCCCCTAAAATCAAATCCCTTGAGGTACACATATGAGCTCCATCAGTCAACTTAAAATAGGTTCTACTAATGCAGCACAAGGCATGCAGTATCATGTAATAGATAGAATCATAGAATCATAGGATAGTTAGGGTTGGAAAGGACCTTGAGATCATCTAGTTCCAACCCCCCTGCCATGGGCAGGGACACCTCACATTAAACCATGCCACCCAAGGCCTCATCCAACCTGGCCTTGAACACCGCCAAGGATGGAGCATTCACAACTTCCCTGGTCAACCCATTCCAGTGCCTCACCACCCTCACAGTAAAGAATTTCTTCCTGATATCCAATCTAAACTTCCCCTGTTTCAGTTAGAACCCGTTACCCCTTGTCCTATCACTACAGTCCTTAATGAAGAGTCCTTCCCCAGCATCCTTGTAGGCCCCCTTCAGATACTGGAAGGCTGCTCTGAGGTCTCCACGCAGCCTTCTCTCCTCCAGGCTGAACAGCCCCAACTTTCTCAGCCTGTCTTCATACTGGAGGTGCTCCACTCCCCTGATCATCCTTGTGGCCCTCCTCTGGACTTGTTCCAACAGTTCCATGTCTTTTTTATGTTGAGGACACCAGAACTGCACACAATACTCCAAGTGAGGTTTCACGAGAGCAGAGTAGAGGGGCAGGATCACCTCCTTTGACCTGCTGGTCACGCTCCTCTTGATGCAGCCCAGGATACAGTTGGCTTTCTGGGCTGCGAGCGCACACTGAAGCTGACTCATGTTCATTTTTTCATCGACCAACACCCCCAAGTCCTTCTCTGCAGGGCTGCTCTGAATCTCTTCTCTGCCCAACCTGTAGCTGTGCCTGGGATTGCTCCGACCCAGGTGTAGGACCTTGCACTTGCCATGGTTAAACTTCATCAGGTTGGTATCAGCCCACCTCACAAGCGTGTCGAGGTCCCTCTGGATGGCATCCCTTCCCTCTGGTGTATCAACCGAACCACACAGCTTGGTGTCATCGGCAAACTTGCTGAGGGCGCACTCAATCCCACTGTCCATGTCACCGACAAAGATGTTGAACAAGAGTGGTCCCAACATCGATCCCTGAGGGACACCACTCGTTACCGGTCTCCAGCCAGACATTGAGCCATTGAGCACAACTTTTTGCTTGCCGCCATCCAGGCAGTTCTTTATCCACCGAGTGGTCCACCCATCAAATTGATGTCTCTCCAATTTAGAGACAAGGATGTCGTGTGGAACATTGTTGAATGCTTTGCACAAATCCAGGTAGATGACGTCAACTGCTCTGCCCCTGTCCATCAGTTCCGTAGCCCCATCATAGAAGGCCACCAAAGTGGTCAGGTAGGATTTCCCCTTAGTGAAGCCATGCTGGCTGTCCCCAACCACCTCCTTGTTTTTCATGTGCCTCAGCATGCCTTCCAGGAGAATCTGCTCCAAGAGTTTGCCATGCACAGAGGTGAGACTGACTGGTCTGTAGTTCCCCGGGTCATCCATTTTCCCCTTCTTGAAAATGGGGGTTATATTTCCCTTTTTCCAGTTGTCGGGAACTTCACCTGACTGCCATGATTTTTCAAAGATGATGGCCAGAGGCTTAGCAAATTCATTTGCCAGCTCCTTCAGGACCCGCGGATGGATTGCATCAGGTCCCATGGACTTGTGCACGTTTAGGTTTTTAAGATGTTCTCGAACCAGATCCTCTCCTACAGTGGGCCTAAGGTCTTCATTCTCACAGTCCCTCCGTTCGCCTTCCAAGACTTGGGTGGTGCGGTCAGAGACTTTGCCAGTGAAGACTGAGGCAAAGAAATCATTAAGAACCTCAGCCTTCTCCAAATCCCGTGTAGCCAGTTCTCCCGATATCTTCCGAAGGGGGCCTACGTTGTCCCTAGTCTGTCTTTTACTCGCTACGTACCTATAGAATCCCTTCCTATTATCCTTAACATCCCTCACCTAGTTTAATTCTAACTGGGCCTTAGCCTTCCTCACCTGGTGCCTAGCTTCCCGAACAACATCCCTGTATTCTTCCCAGGCTGCCTGTCCCTGCTTCCACCTTCTATAAGCCTCTTTTTTCCTTTGAATTTTCCTCAGCAGCTCCTTATCCATCCAAGGAGGTCTCCCGGCCCTGCTGCTGCACTTCCTTCTAGTTGGGATGCAACACTCCTGAGCTTGTAACAGGTGATCCTTGAATAACAACCATGAGTCTTGGGCCCCCTTGCCCTCTAGGGCTGTGTCCCATGGAACCTTACTAAGCAGTTTCCTGAAGAGGCCAAAGTCTGCTCTCCTGAAGTCCAGGGCAGTGAGCTTGCTGCACGCTCTTCTCACTGTCCCAAGGATCTCGAATTCGACCATCTCGTGGTCACTGCAACCAAGGCTGCCCTGGAGAGTCACATTTCCAACCAGCCCTTCCCTGTTGGTGAGCACGAGGTCAAGCATGACAGCTCTCCTTGTCGGCTCCTCTATTACTTGCAGAAGGAAGTTGTCTTCCACACAATCGAGGAACCTCCTGGATTGCTTGTGCCGGGCTGTACCTTCACTCCAGCAGATGTCAGGGTGGTTGAAGTCTCCCATGAGAACAAGGGCCTGTGAGCGTGAGGCTGTTTCTATCTGCCTATAGAGCACTTCATCCACAGATTCCTCTTGATCAGGCAGTCTGTAACAGATCCCCACAGTGATGTCCCCCATCGCTGCTCTCCCTTTAACCCTGACCCACAAACTCTCTGTCGACTGCTCACCCATCCCCAGACAGAGTTCCATACTCTCCAGCCTATCCCTAACATAAATAGCAACTCTCCCTCCCCACCTGCCGGACCTGTCTTTTCTATAGAGTCTGTAACCTTCCATTCCAACACTCCAGTCGTAGGAGCCATCCCACCATGTTTCTGTGATGCCTACTATACCATACTCCCGTAGTCGTGCACACATCTCTAATTCCTCTTGTTTGTTTCCCATGCTATGGGTGTTTGTATAGAGGCATCTGAGCAGAGCTCCAAATGAGGCCGGCTCATTGGCTGGAGTGGCTGGAATATCTCTGCATCGCTCCGAGCATTTATTGTAGGTGCTGGCAACTGACTGGGTGTGTTGGGATTGAACAATGCCCCCCTCCCCCAACACATCTAGTTTAAAGAAACCTTGACCAGCCTGGCAAGCCTCCTACCAAAACCACTCTTCTTCTTCTTTGTCAGATCAGCTCTACCAGCCCCCAGTAAACCTGGCCTACTAACTTGGGTCCCGTATTCAAAACACCCAAACCCCTGTCTATGGCACCATCCTTTTAACCATTTATTAACTTGGCCAATCCTTCTAGCTTTTTTAAGCTCTCCCCCTGTATCCTGGAGAATTGATGAAGAGACAATCTGAGCTCCAGAGCCCTTAACCACCTCTCCCAGGGCTCTGTAGTCCTTCTTTATGTTCTCCAGCCTACTGCTATCAACATCACTAGCACCCACATGGATCACCAGAAGTGGGTAATAGTCCGTGGGTCTCACTAGAGCAGGCAGCCTCTCTGCAACATCCCTGATTCGTGCCCCAGGTAGGCAACACACCTCCTTCAAGACCCGGTCAGGTAGACAGATGAGTGCCTCTGTCCCTTTCAAAGTAGAGTCCCCTACCACTATGACCCGTCTCTTTTTCCTGGCAGCACCAGTAGTGATCTTCTTTACTGGCGCACCAGCCGGTTGTTTCTGGTGCAAGTGCCCTTCCTTCTTAGCACCCTGCAGGACAGCAAAGCGGTTCTGAGTGGGGACAACAGCTTTAGGAGGAAGCCCCTTGTTTTTAATTGTCCTCTTCCTCTTTTTTTGGTTGCTTTTTGTTGTTACTATCTCCCAGCTTCCTGGGTTGACAGCCTTCTCCACTCCTCCATGAGCTTCAGGGGACGCCTGAGGCCCCTGCACAGTTTGGGCCTGGAGGAGGCAGTCCTGTTTCCTCTCAGCTTCCCTGATATCTTGCAGTCTATTCACAGCATCCCGCAGCTCAGCCACTTGCTGCAAGAGGACCTCCACCAGGGAGCACCGAGTGCAGCCCTGCCCATTGGGCACCGTTCCCTCAGGAGACCAGTGCAGGCACTCTCTACACTCTGAGCATTGCACTGCAGCCTCCCCTCTCATCGGCTCTGTCTGGGTGCCTACGCTGGCTACTGCGGGAGCAGCCAGAGCAGAGCTCCCAGAGCGGGCCCCGGTCATACAGCGAGTGCTCATCATCCCGCTCACCTGCCCGCGCGAACTGCCTTGACCTGCCCTGTTCGCCGCGCTTCCGGTCGCTCGCGCTCCCAGGGGCAGGATTTTACCCAGTCAGAGCTGATGCTGCTCCTCCTGGCTCCGCCTCCTGTGAGTCAGCTGCTCGTGTCAGCTGAGCTGCCGGCTCCTGGGCAAGTCCTGCCGAGGACCTGAGGCTCCCTCGGTGGCTCTGGCTGCTCTGAGTAGTGGCTGCTGGACGCTGATCTCCTCCCTGCTCCGGTGTTGAAGGCGTCCTCTCTCAAGCTACTCACCTCAGCAATTGACCAGGAAATCCACCCTTGTAGGTTAGAAAGTATCCAGAAATCCTTTCCTTCCCTTCACTAAAATACAGGTATCTAAATCAAATTTTCATTTTTCCCCCATGATCTTTCAACCTATATTTATAGTATGGAGTACTGAGTTACTAAATCAGTTCCTAGCCATTCTTGTAAGGAGTCCTAGCTACATGGAAAAGTAAAAACTGGCTGAAAGTTAATAAAGTTTCTTACTTCAGAGAGTTAAAAGTGCATAAAAGTAATTCCAAAAACCTAGCTCTAAGAAAGTCACAAAGAACAGGCTTCTTGAAATTGCTTCAAATTGTTTCAAATCAGACTAGGGATTGATTTTCCTCCTCCTCCCATTCTGCAAGCAAGCCTACAAGTAAAACCTATGAAACATAAGAAAGAAATTCCGAAGCATAACTGTACGTAATTTGGGTTATTAAAAAAAATGGTAAATGGCATTGGTTTACAAATCGGCACTGAGCTTTAAGTGTTTAAAATAAAAGGCAGACAAACTCCTTTACACACATGAATGAAGTATTTCAGGAATACAAAATGCATTTTTCATTGACTTTTCCCCACTTATTAGTGTTCATAAAGGCATCCATGTTTTTTCAATCTTGCATCCAGTTTTTTGTCATAAATCATGTTAGATTGAAGGAAATTATATACTTACAGATATAAATTGGGCCAGTAGTAGTATGAAGTTAATTGCTTCAATCTCTACTGTAGCAAATTAATCTTTTGAAAAGTCTTCAGCTTTATTTTTCTACCAGCTGTGCTATAAAATCTACCCAATACTGCCTAATGGAACATGCAGTAAGGACATGATCTTGGATGAAAAGGTGTGGGAAAACATTGTTTTTTGGCTTGACTCCCAACAGCTTCAGTTCTGGCAAAGGAAATTGCTTATGTTCTCCAGGAGAAAAAGGGAGGGCAGGAAAGGCCACATATGAGAACTGCATAGTCTAAAAGAAGGTGGATACACACAAATGTCCGTATGGCCCACCAATGTCACAGCAATATGTGGTAAGAGGTTTAGTGTATTAGTTTGGATTAAATTTCACACTTCCCATTCTTTATTCAGTTTATCATGGGAACAGACAAACCCATATCAATTTCATCAGTCCAAATACTCCAAAGATTGGGCTATGTCTCCATTAGCTAGTGATCCAGTGCAGTTCACTGGATCCATACACTTAATTTGCTAGTGTCGAGACCCATGTCTTATCTGCTTCATAAATAATTTGGCTCTATCCTAAGTTTAGATTTTTTTGCTCTTGTGAGACTTCACTTGAAGTACTGTGTGCAGTTCTGGTGTCCTCAACATAAGAAGGGCATGGAACTGCTGGAACAAGTCCAGAGGAGGACCACGAGGAAGATGAGGGGACTGGAGCACCTCGTGTATGAAGATAGGGTGAAAAAGATGGGGTTGTTCAGCCTGGAGAAGAGAAGGCTGCGTGGAGACCTCATAGCAGCCTTCCAGTATCTGAAGGGGGCCTACAAGGATGCTGAAGAGGGACTGGTGATTAGGGACTGTAGTGATAGGACAAGGGGTAACAGGTTCAAACTTAAACAGAGGAAGTTTAGATAGGATATCAGGAAGAAATTCTTTACTGTAAGGATGGTGAGGCACTGGAATGGGTTGCCCAGGGAGGCTGTGAATACTCCATCCCTGGCGGTGTTCAAGTCCAGGTAGGACAGAGCCTTGAGTGACATGGTTTAGTGTGAGGTGTCCCTGCCCATGTCAGGGGGGTTGGAACCAGATGATCTCAAGGTCCTTTCCAAACCAAACTGTTCTATGATTCGATGGTTCTATAGACTGGTCTTGTGAACTGAACATCACTATTGCATGTATGTCATTCCCACTTCATATATGTAGCTTTTCGTCACTTGTGCTGTGGCAGGCAGCTCAGCCCCTCCCAGCTGCTTGCTCACCTCCCCCTCCTACTCCTGTATTGGAATGGGGGAGAGAATCAGAAGGGTAAAAGTTAGAAAATTTGCAGATTTAATAAAAACAACTTAATAGGTCATGCAAAAGCCATCCATGCAAGCAAAGCAAATCAAGGAATTCATTCACCAGTTCTATGTTCAGGCAGGTATTCAGCCATCTCTAGGACAGCAGGGCTCCATCATATGTAACGGTTACTTGGGAAGACAAATGCCATCACTTCAAAAGTACTCCCCCTTGTTTTTTCTCTCCCCAACTTTATATTCTGAGCATCATGTCATATGGTATAGAATATCCCTTAGTTCAGCCCAGGTCAGGTGTCCTTGTGCACGATTTCTTGTGCACACCCAGCCTGTTTGCTGGTGGAATGGACTGAGGAGCAGAAAAGATCTTGACTCTGTGTAAGCACTGCTCAACAATAGGTAAAACATCCCTGTGCTATCAACACTGTTTTCAGCACAAATCAAAACCATAGCCACTTACCAGCTGCTATGAAGAAAATTAGCTCTATTGCAGTCAGAAGCAACAACTCTCAGTCAAAGCTTTCTGCAGGCAATAATTCATTATTTTAGATTCTTATGTTTCCATTAGATATTTGAAAGCATTTAACATAATTCAGGAGCAGAGCTTCCGGTTTAATATCCACGGAAAAGGAATCAATTCCATGCACTTCAGAACCAACCTCCAAACTGAATCAGCTCACAATGAGTGAAAGCAGAGCTTGTTCACAAAAAATGCTGGTGCTCCAAGACAGTGCTGAAGATTCCGGCTTTATTAACCCCTGATGCATTAAAAATATGTCATAGAAATAGCCGGTCACTTGAGAAAATATAAACTGTGACTTTTTTTTTTTCCCTGTAAATTGAGATGCTAGTAACAAGCAGCAAACAACATACATAATATTGGGTGCAGAACCTGAAATAAACTCCCTTTAAGGCTGAAGAAAAAATGACATTATTTTCATTTGGTGGAAATTATTCCTGAAAATCTGTTAATGTAGAAATTATGTCCCATTCCCGATTTAGTTATTTAAATTTATTAAATAAAGAATTATCAGGTTTTCAAAAATTGCTGACTACCCATTATATTGCATTGTCTCAGTGAGTTTACAGTAATGTCAAACCTATAAATGGAAAAGAAAGTTCAATTCTTTATTTAAAATAAAGGTTAAAATCATACAATGCCAACTCATAACAACACACGGAAATCTCAAATTGTATACAAAGCCATCAGCTTGCACTTACTTAATTTTTTTTTTTTAACGTTAGCTTAAATGTTAGAGATATTTGATTTGCTCATATTTCTCATTTAAAATGTACTGTCTATCTTTTAAAGAAGTGAATATTTCTCTTTATATTAACTGCGTTTGTTTCTTTCTTCTGAATCATCTTCATTAGCATCAAAGCCCTTTTCAATCTTCATATATATTTACACCCATATTACTGCTATGTCAAACTGCAGAGAAGTGTCTCCATAGTAGTAAAAGGGGTTGGAAACCTAGGGAAAAGCTGTCTTAATAAATTTTTTTATTTTTCTTTTTTTTTTCACTCAAATGGTATTGTTCTCATATTGATTGGATGTGAAAAAGGAAACCTTACCATGGGAAGAAAAATACAGTTTTGTATAGTGGGTTCATTTTGGACCATGTTCAAGAGTTTTTGTATTCATCCCAAGAATTTTTCTGTCTTCTACTGTGACAAATTTTTTTGTGTTAAAATACTTTATTGTGACAAAACACAGGAGTCATCTGTAGCATTGCTGGAAGAGGCTTAGGAAGCAATGTTTGCTCCAGGGAACTTGATACAGGCAACTCAGAAGAAGACAGATTATATATTCCATGGGAAGCTGCTCTCAAGACAAGCTGAAACAGTGCTTCAGGTGTTCAGAAAGCAGAAAGAAAAGACAGCTGAAATTATTGCAGTAGTTTACATGAAAGAATACTGGGCTATGAATGAGAGTCATACATGCTGCAGAAAGAAAATAAAAAAAGTGGGTGGGAAGTGTCAGGTTCACAGAGCTGGTTTGACAGAAGAATTGCATGATGCAAGCTAAATCTTACAGTAAACAGCCAAGATTTGGAAGGGTTTGAGTATCATTGACTTCTTGGCTTTCATTGAAAATATGTTTTATTCTCATAGTTACAAAGGATTTAGATAACTTTAAATTAAGCCAAAAATGGAATGAGGCATCTTCCTGGATATGCCATTCATCTTGCCAAAGGGATGAATAGCAGTTTCCAGAGACTAGACTGTAGCTTTAGGGTTGGGTTCTTGCCATTGGCTGGGTATGGAAAATCACCCACTTTACATCTACCTGCTAAGGAACACTGCTTTTTCACTTAAGTTTAATAAAACCCACATGTTTCCTCTATGAATTGAGCTGGCTGTATATTGCTATTGTTTTAAACCTCTTTGAGGTCAGTTTGTGCTGAAGTTGGAAACTGGACTGAAACATGCAGAGGCCAGATTGCAGTCTGTAAATAAGGATACACTAACTTGATTAACCTTGGAATTGTTTTTTCTTTTTTTCTTGTTGTTATTCTCATCTAATTAAGGTAATTGTAGTTAATTGAAAATGCATGATTGGTTTAATTGGATCTGAAGAAGCAACAAGAAAATCACTAGTGATGAAGACGGAATTGATTTGATGGAAACTATTCCAAACAAAAGTGCGTTCTGAGCATTATGGATCTCTTTAGAGAAAAACATTTAAGAAAACATAATAATTTTTTCATCACACAAGCAATGAACAGATGCAGGACTGTTGTACTGAAACTAAGTAGAACTAGTGTTGATTTGATAAATTTGTCCAGCTTTGCTAGGATATATAATGAGCTTTATCTTTCTAAATGTATTACAAACTGGTTTAGTTTGCAAAAGTTGGTGGGGGTGGAAAGTTTATATTGTTTAGGGAAGTAGGCTGTACCTATCACTGAGCTCTAGAAGGATCAGGGCATATTGGAGAAAAGCTCAGACCACATTAAAATTGATTAGACTTTCAGATAATGTAGCGCCTCTTGATTTTATCAGTTCCCTTTGTAATAAATTTATATCTAAAGAACTGAGGAATTAAAACATTCTGGTTCTGCCACACAAGGAATTAGACAATTAGAACTTGTTCTTTGCTGCCCACTGGAAAAAGGTCCAGACTGATGACATGGGGCTCATGGCAGCAGGTTTTGAAGCACTGTGGAGGAGGAGCAGCAGTGAACTTAGTGTAATTATTACTCAGATGAGTTGGACAGGAGTCATATTGTCTGATAAAACGTTTCAGTAGCTTGACTTTGAAAGTGCATGTTTTTTCTGGAGTCAGTTTTATGGTAAATAATCTACAGCTTCTTTCTGAGAGATTAAAATTATTTCTTAGTGGAAATGAGGTTAAAGTGCAGATGTTAGCCCTTGTCCACTCCAAATAATGTCACAAACCATACAGAATCAGGTTTGTACAAAGTCTTGAAGAGATGCAAGAAAAAAAAAAAGAGAATTCTCACAAGATTATATAAAAAGCTTTTGCACAGCTGCTGTGACTGGAATAACTAAAATCATTGGATGGCATCCCTGTATAATAAAGTGGTTTGGGCAAACACAGATCTCAAGGTGAAGGCCAGATATCTCTAAAACCTTGCTTAGTTATTATGCCTATGATTGTATCAGAACACAGTACTGTGATGCAAAATTTTACATGTGCTGTTTTGATAACATCTAAAGATTTTTTTAAGTTACACAAAATTAATAACAATATTAATTCATGACAGCTGAGATTTAACCTGCTTTATCCTTCTCCCACCTAAAAAAATATCCCATTGTAAAATAGGTGAAAAGAAGGTTTATGCCAAATGTAAGGCCCTTCCATTACAGAGCTTAATTTAAAAATGGCAACTCTTGAGTGAAAAATGATGGTGATGAAAGAGTAAGTTCAAAAAAACACTGTGTTCTGTTTTGACATAGAAAAAATATATTCATTTGTTTCATGTTTAACTGCTGATGGTAAAATATAAATATTGAGAGTATTTTTATACTGAATTATACAGTATAACAGATGCACGGTTCTTTTCCTTAAAATACCACTATAAAAATGTATAGCAGCATACCATTTCTTGAAGTAGTATTTACTTTTTTATTATGATCATATAGCACCTTGTCTGGCTGTGAAGTTCATGGACTGTGCACTCATTTTCGAGTTACAAAGCCATAGTGATGCTAGTTTCTTAGAATGCCAGTATGTTTTGTATGACCACTCCTAAACATGTCTCCGAACTGAAACCTCCAGTTCATCTGGATATCTGAATTCTAATAACTAGATGCAGTACAATGCAAGTTCATCACTTCTTTTAAGATACAGAAAAATCCTGCTGAACTTATATTTTGGTTTGGATGCTGGTAAAAACAATATACTTCAGAAATGAAAAGAGTGTGACATGATACACTTACTGTTTTTTCTACAAAATAAAATACTTTTTCACACGTGGCAATTAGTACCTGGTATCCATAATGCAATACATTGTAATGCTGCAATGCTGTATATTAACACTATGATATAGTGTCAGTCATGCTTCTGTCACATAGCAACAAGAAATTTAATTAATATCACACTTTTTGCCTTTTTTGACAGTATAAACATTTCTTATAAGTTTTTAAAATCACATGACCTTATGTGTCCATCCAAATGCAATTATGTAGCTAAAAAAAAAAAAAAAAAAAGAAAAGAGAGAAAGAAAATACAAGCTGATGTGATAATGAATGGGTTAATTCGCAGGTATTTTATTCACAATGGCAACAGTTCCCTTGCATCCTTTGGAAAACAGGTAACTACCTGCTAAACCAGGAAGGCCCTCAAAAATAAAGGCCAAACTGTACCAAGATCTAAGGTCATCATTGGTGGGTTTTTAACTGTACTATCTATGACTCTTCTCTTCCATGTCAAAACCCCCGGAAAATTTCATTAATATTTTCATAAATGTTAAAACAAACAAGAAGTTTAGGAGTTGGTTAATTTATGGGCCATAAAACTTAAAGCATGTTGATTTGCTTTAGCAGCTGCATTACTATTTCATGGGACTACTCTGCATAACAGCTAATGTTAGGTACAGAAAGATTATTGTCAGTGATCCATCCTAATATGTGACATTATGCTCCACAAGGAAGCAGAGATAACAAAATGTCTACATTTGTGTTAATATCATGAATATAGGATCAAAAAAATCTGATCTTCATAAATGAGTGAAAGCATAATCTTCATGGAAGTGGTTATATTTTAGCCACTCCTTGTCTTAGTAAGTATAAAACACAACCTACTTATTAAAGAAGCACCCATGACAAGATAAAATAAACAAAAAAAATTAAAAGTAGACCAAATTTCTGTATACAGTGGCCTAAACTATTACCCTGTCTTTCTCCTAATTCTCCTGGAAGAATAAATCTCTTCCCTTAAAGACAATCAAGAACTGATAGACTAAGGCATTCTTGAGGTGTAGGTTCCCTAATACTGTTCCTTGAATGGTTTTTAGAGGACAGCCTAATTAAATTCTTCCAATGACTAGGGTCGTGGCCATATGATCTAGATATGAAAGTATGTGTATAGATAAACATATATTTGCATATATTTATGCTTAGTAAGGAAAAAAATCTACTCTGCCATAAGAGTTTAAAACTTAAAACAAATCCAGGGTTTTTTAACCAATATTTTTTTTTGGTGGTTTTTTTTTTTTTTTTTTTTTTGTAAAGCAGAAATTTAGAGCATGCTACTGCATAGGTCTCAAAGACAGCTGTTAGAAATCTTTGAAAAATATAGCTATAACCCTTGGATGGCACAGTGGAGGTCACAGATAACTCTAATGGCTACCTAACTCTAACAGCTAACCCTTAAAACCAGTAAGAGTATGTGCATATACCACTAAGTTATTTCTAACAGAAAACATTGAGCACTGCATAAGTAGCAGGTGGGAGCTTATTTAACCAAATAGTGGATAAAATCACAATGTTTTTTTCAGGAATTTAGGGCTTCTGGTTTTGACCTTAACTGAAACATGAAAACAAAAAAATAAAATATTTAAATTAACTGATAATTTAATTTTAAAATTAACTGATAAACTGATTTGAGATCCTCAGGACAGTGAGAAGAGCGTGCAGCAAGCTCACTGCCCTGGACTTCAGGAGAGCAGACTTTGGCCTCTTCAGGAACCTGCTTAGTAAGGTTCCATGGGATACAGCCCTAGAGGGCAAGGGGGCCCAAGACTCATGGTTGTTATTCAAGGATCACCTGCTACAAGCTCAGGAGTGTTGCATCCCAACTAGAAGGAAGTGCAGCAAGAGAGCCAGGAGACCTCCTTGGATGGATAAGGAGCTGCTGAGGAGAATTCAAAGGAAAAAGAGGCCTATAGAAGGTGGAAGCAGGGACAGGCAGCCTGGGAAGAATACAGGGATGTTGTTCGGGAAGCTAGGCACCAGGTGAGGAAGGCTAAGGCCCAGTTAGAATTAAACTAGGTGAGGGATGTTAAGGATAATAGGAAGGGATTCTATAGGTACGTAGCAAATAAAAGACAGACTAGGGAAAACGAAGGCCCCCTCCAGAAGATATTAGGAGAACTATCTACCCGGGATTTGGAGAAGGCTGAGGTTCTTAATGACTTCTTTGCCTCAGTCTTCACTGGCAAAGTCTCTGACCACACCACCCAAGTCTTGGAAGGCGAACGCAGGGACTGTAAGAATAAAGACCTCAGGCCCACTGTAGGAGAGGATCTGGTTCGAGACCAGCTTAGAAACCTAAACGTACACAAGTCCATGGGACCTGATGAAATCCATCCGCGGGTCCTGAAGGAGCTGGCGAATGAAGTTGCTAAGCCTCTGGCCATCATATTTGAAAAATCATGGCAGTCAGGTGAAGTTCCCGACAACTGGAAGAAGGGAAATATAACCCCCATTTTCAAGAAGGGGAAAATGGATGACCCAGGGAATTACAGACCAGTCAGTCTCACTTCTGTGCATGGCAAACTCTTGGAGCAGATTCTCCTGGAAGGCATGCTGAGGCACGTGAAAAAGAAGGAGGTGGTTGGTGACAGCCAGCATGGCTTCACTAAGGGGAAATCCTGCCTGACCAATTTGGTGGCCTTCTATGATGGGGCTACGAAACTGATGGACAGGGGTAAAGCAGTTGATGTCATCTACCTGGATTTGTGCAAAGCGTTCGACACTGCCCCACACGACATCCTTGTCTCTAAATTGGACACATCAATTTGATAGGTGGACCACTCGGTGGATAAAGAACTGGCTGGATGGCTGCACACAAAGAGCTGTGGTCAATGGCTCGATGTCCGGCTGGAGACCAGTAACGAATGGTGTCCCTCAGGGATGGGTGTTGGGACCGGTCTTGTTCAACATCTTTGTCGGTGACATGGACAGTGGGATTGAGTGTGCCCTCAGCAAGTTTGCCGATGACACCAAGCTGTGTGGTTCAGTTGATACGCCGGAGGGAAGGGATGCCATCCAGAGGGCCCTCGACATGCTGTGAGGTGGGCTGATGCCAACCTGATGAAGTTTAACCATGCCAAGTGCAAGGTCCTACATCTGATTCAGAGCAATCCCAGGCACAGCTACAGGTTGGGCAGAGAAGAGATTCAGAGCAGCCTTGCAGAGAAGGACTTGGGGGTGTTGGTCAATGAGAAAATGAACATGAGGCAGCTTCAGTGTGCGCTCGCAGCCCAGAAAGGCAACCGTATCCTGGGCTGCATCAAAAGGAGCGTGACCAGCAGGTTGAAGGAGGTGATCCTGCCCCTCTACTCTGCTCTCGTGAGACCTCACTTGGAGTATGGTGTGCAGTTCTGGTGTCCTCAACATAAAAAGGACATAGAACTGTTGGAACAAGTCCAGAGGAGGGCCACGAGGATGATCGGGGGCTGGAGCACCTTCCCTATGAAGACAGGCTGAGAAAGTTGAGGCTGTTCAGCCTGGAGAAGAGAAGGCTGAGAGAAGAGAAGATCCTTTCCAACCCTAACTATTATATGATTCTATGATTCTATGTTTTTAAAATTACCCATTCCATCTGAATTGTAATCTAAGTCTAGAGAGAACGCAGCAAGTTTGCCAATGACACCAAAGCTGTGTGGTTCGGTTGATAAGCCGGAGGGAAGGGATGCCATCCAGAGGGCCCTCGACACACTTGTGAGGTGGGCTGATGCCAACCTGATGAAGTTTAACCATGCCAAATGCAAGGTCCTACACCTGGGTTGGAGCAATCCCAGGCACAGGTACAGGTTGGGCAGAGAAGAGATTCAGAGCAGCCTTGCAGAGAAGGACTTGGGGGTGTTGGTCAATGAAAAAATGAACATGAGCCGGCTTCAGTGTGCGCTCGCAGCCCAGAAAGCCAACTGTATCCTGGGCTGCATCAAAAGGAGTGTGACCAGCAGGTTGAAGGAGGTGATCCTGCCCCTCTCTTCTGCTCTCGTGAGACCTCACTTGGAGTATGGTGTGCAGTTCTGGTGTCCTGTTGAGAAACTGTTGTTGGTGTTTCTGTTGAGAAAAAGGACATGGAACTGTTGGAACAAGTGCAGAGGAGGGCCACGAGGATGATCAGGGGAGCTGGAGCACCTTCTGTATGAAGACAGGCTGAGAAAGTTGGGGCTGTTCAGCCTGGAGAAGAGAAGGCTGCGAGGAGACCTCATAGCAGCCTTCCAGTATCTGAAGGGGGCCTACAAGGATGCTGGGGATGGACTATTCATCAGCGACTGTAGTGAGAGGGCAAGGGGCAATGAGTTCAAACTGAAACAGGGGAAGTTTAGATTGGATATCAGGAAGAAATTCTTTACTGAGAGGGTGGTGAGGCACTGGAATGGATTGCCCAGGGAGGTTGTGAATGCTCCATCCTTGGCAGTGTTCCTGCCCATGGCAGGGGGATTGGAACTAGGTGATCTTAAGGTCCTTTCCAACCCTAGCTATTCTATGGTTCTATGATTCTATATTCCAACCTGATTTATGGATGGCTTTGTGATTAAGGATGTAGGTTGCAAACTGACAGTCTTTATAATGATGTAGCAAAAGATTTGCTCATTAATGCTTGAGAAATGTTCTCATACACCAGAGATGTAGCTGTATAAGGAAATGTAAATGTGGCTTAAAGCTCTGAGGTTGTTTGTAATGAATACTTACTATGCTGTGCCTAAATCATAACCAAGTAGATGGTTAACAATTTTTTTCTGGAGTGATTCCACATTTGCATATGTAAGCAACTTTTAAATATAAATGTAATAACAAAAAACAATGTGGCAAACTAGAGACCACTGATAGTGATAAACAGACATACTCGATATAATTTTATGTTTTACGACAATTTGAATTTTACATTTTTTTGAATTTTATGTGAAAGAAGCACATTCTGTGGGGGATTCTCAAATTGGTTCTAATTTAATTTCTTCAGGTGTTCTCTTATATATATATCTTCTGTAGCCACACATTATTTTTCCTCCCAGTCTTATTTCATTTCTTTATTACTTATAGGTGACAATGTTTTTGACAAGTTGATGTATGGACATGGAACTGTGGCGAATTCTGCACACTCCTTTGCTCTCTGTGTCTAGTCTCTTCCCGTGTCTTTCATTGTAAAGGGGAGATCCAAGGACTTAGTTATCTTTAGTAATGATAGCATGGCTATAATTTATAGCTCACCGACACTGTTAGGGATCCCTGTGAGCAGCATGGGAGCAGTTAAGTGTGTGAGGAAGTGCAGGAAACAGTTAATTGCTACCCTTAAATGAGGCAGCAGAGCTGTTTAGGTAATAGGCTTAAACTCTGAGAAACCAACAGTGTAAAAATCTGATAGAAGTTTTACCGTGATAAAGTTGTGATTGCTAAAAGAATCTACGATGAGATTTGTATTTGAGTGCAAATCAAATGAAAGACTCAGAGGAGCTTGCCAGTAACTAAGATCCAATATTAAACAGAGATGATTAGATACACTGAGGGAAACTGCTTACTGAAGCAAACTGGATAAGAGACGTGAGAACCTGTTTCTTTAAGGAATAGAATCATAGAATCATAGAATAGTTACGTTTGGAAGTGACCTTAAGATCATCTAGTTCCAGCCCCTCTGACGTGGGCAGGGACACCTCATACTAAACCATGCCACCCAAGGCCTCATCCAACCTGGCCTTGAACACCACCAAGAATGGAGCATTCACAACCTCCCTGGGCAATCCATTCCAGTGCCTCACCACCCTCTCAGTAAAGAATTTCTTCCTTATATCCAATCTAAACTTCCCCTGTTTAAGTTTGAACCCATTACCCCTTGTCCTGTCACTACAATCCCTGATGAATAGTCCATCCCCAGCATCCTTGTAGGCCCCCTTCAGATACTGGAAGGCTGCTATGAGGTCTCCACACAGCCTTCTCTTCTCCAGGCTGAACAGCCCCAACTTTCTCAGCCTGTCTTCATACGGAAGGTGCTCCAGTCCCCTGATCATCCTCATGGCCCTCCTCTGGACAACAACTTTGTAAAGAAGGCATGTAGACCTAATGGAGGAAATAAAATGTTTCCTTAAGAAGAGAGGAAAAGGGAATCTTGCAATGGAAAGGAAGGATTCACTTTGGTGAAAGCAATGCTTAGACTTGCAAACAATGAAATTTTAACACTAGAAAGTGAGGAAAACCAGATCAGTATGGTATCATGCTAATGTAAGTTTCTGTCTAATGATTCTTTTCTTTTTATTGGGTTCCTACCACCCTTTGATGATACTTCTGGATGAAGCAACATATCATTAATCTTTTTACAGTTGCGTGCAGTAAATAGAGCAGTCAGCCAGATCTTAGGGCTTTTTTAAAGACAATTGCATCACTGGCATATGACAGTATTCTTGTTGGGTGATTTTGTCCACTTGCTAAAGCATCCTAATATATGGAGTAACAACAATAATTTCTGCTAGAAGTCCTCTGGGAAATGAGTGGTTGTGGTAGCTAGTGACAGGATTATAGAACAGCTATATCCTGTCAAAGAAAAATAACCACAGAAATCCAGTGATGATTCTATAGGGTACCTGGAGAGGTGCTCCCAGGAGCTGAACTGACAGGGTGAAACGTCTCTGTCATTTTAAATGCCCTGGTGAGATTTTAACTCTAATATCATGTTCCATTTTGGTCAACATATTAAGGAAAGATGAACTGAAGTCACAACAGCTGCAGAGAAGGGATGTAAGGTTTTTCAGGGGAAAGAAGAGCATACCTCTCAGGAAAAGAGATTAATCCAGCAAAATGAAACATGAGGGGAGATATTGTTACTGTATATGAGCATGTCATGGGGGCAAGCATGTGAAAGAGAACTATTTTTAAAGATAGAAGATCAGGCTGTCATGGGAACAGATGGCTATCAACTGGCTATGAGTAAGTTGAAGCTGGAATGAGAAGATGGGATCTAACTCTCAGAACACAGTTCTGGGTCAGCCTTCCATGCACAAGTACTGAGAGCAATTCACCCCCAAATGCTTTAAAGGTAGAACTTGGAGAGTTTATGGAAGTGATTTCATGTTTGACTTATCTGCAGGGAATTGATCCAAGAGGTCTTAGGCAGCCCTGTGAACAGACCTTCAGCTCTTCCTTCAAACCTGTTCAGAAAACTCATTTTTCTAGGCAATCTTCCCTATATTACTCATCACTATTCTCTATATAAGTTTCCCATGTGTGCCATACTTTGCCCTTGTTTCTTTCATAAGGCATGCTATTATGATCTCCACAACACAAAGAATTTTTCTTTCATACAATGGCACTTATGTTTGTAGTAGTATGTAGGTGATTAATTATAATTAACAGTACCCTATCAAGCAGTAACAACTATATAATCATCAGCCTTTTCATCTGAGTCTCCCAGATAGCTATTTCATTACCTCTTAACTTTTCAAAATGTAATTAAGTGTAAATATTTCCTCAAAAAAAAAAAGTATATACAGAGTAGAAGAAAAAAAATCTTAAAAAATTTCTTTAGTTGCAGCTTGAATTTACCCAGTATATAAATATTGTATATAGATTCACATATGCATAATATAAATGGCTATTTATAATGCATAATAAGTCTATATGTAACTGTTGAGGTTTAAACCCAGCCAGTAATTCAGAATCATGCATCTGCTCGCTCACTCCTCTCCCTTCTTCCGCCTCCCGAAAGAATGGGGAGGAGAATTGAAAGAATGTGTCTCCCAAAGGCTGAAATAAGAACAGTCCAGTAAATAAGGTATAACACAAAACCACTACTGCTACTACAAATAATAACGATGATAAGGGAAATAAGGAGAGAGAATACGATTGCTCACCACCCACTGACTGATACCTAGCCTGACCTGAACAGCAATCTGGGCCTTCAGGGTAACTCCCCTCAGTTTCTATACTGGGCATGACACACTGTGATATGGAATACCCCTTTGGTTAGTTTGGATCAGGTGTCCTGTCTCTGCTTCCTCCCAGCTTCCCATGCCCCTCCTCATAGGCAGAGCTTGAGATGAAAAAGTCCTTGATCAGAGTAAGCATTACTTAGCAACAACTAAAAACATTGGTGTGTTATCAGTGTTCTCAGACTAAAGCCAAAACACACTGCTGCATCAGCTACAAGGAAGGAGAAAAATAACTGTTACAGCTGAACCCGAGACAATAACAAATATTTAGTGAAAGAACCCACAAAGTAATATGAAATCTTGTTATATGATGAATCTATCATATTGTGTTATTCTATATCATTCAAGCAGCAAAACTTAATGAAAATGTGGTTTAGAATGGAAATGCTAATTATTAATTTAATGGGGAACTGTTACGATTATGACAAACCTAATGATCTTTAGAGGATATCGAACATGTTATAACCTAGAAGTACTCTCTTAACTCATTCCTGCAGTACTGGCAAAAAAAGGCCACCTATTTATTTTATTGCTTGTAGTCCCAAGTGAGATTAATCTGATTTTTCTTTTTTATTGTTCACATGTTATTTCTCCTGGCTTTTAGGATCATCTATTGTCTCAAAAGGGGGCAAAACCAGTTCAGATATCTCTGCTGACAGGTTTATTTTCTCTTGCATTGAAAGATTTCCCCTGTGCTCCTGTTTCAGTTCCTTCCCCTGCTGCTGAGTAATTTAAGTGGTATTGACAAGGCAGCAGTGCTGTAAAGCGTTATTCATGCCAAAGTGCCCAAAAAGCAATTGGTCACAGAACCTTTAAAAAGCAAAAACAGTTGAATGAAATAACTACAAATCAGAATTCTTGGCACATTAATAGCAGTCATTCATTGAAGCAAATTGAATTAATGAATGCAAATTAGTTTTAAAAGAGGGTAAGGGTGACTAGCTACTACCTCTGTTGTCACAGTAGTCACACTGATGAGTTACATGTGCTGTTAGCCTGACCTGTCTGTAGTTTATGTAATCATAATAATTAGAGAGAAGCTAAATTACAACCTAATACTCTCTAATATATTTTATGCATAAAATTTCAATGAATATTAATGACAGAAAGTCTAAACATCTGGTTTATTCCATTTCTATGATCATTTGGAACAAAATAGACTGACATAGATGCCAAAATTCTTAAAAAGCTCAAAGTTTTTGAATGATTTTAAATTATAAGCTAATTACTCAATATGCTTCTGAATGTTAAAAAAATGAAGTAGGGATATGTAGTAGCTTATCTGGTATTGTTTCTGTCTAACAAAAAGCATATTTTTGCTCTATATAGCAGACATGTTAGTTCAACCTGACAGAATTTGAGATTGAAAAGCTTTGGTCATAGAGCAGTAGTGTGGCACTGCATCTGGTCTCAGCTGGTGCAGACATGGCTCCATGCTCTTCTGGGTAGACCAATTTTTCCAGCATGGAGTGTGTGCAAATGTTAGTCGTGCACACCCACAAAGTACATCATAAACCTATATGCAAAGGCTGGACCTTTGCAAAAGATGGCTTTTCCTCTTGCAGAGAAAATGTTCCTGATGGAAATGTTTAAAAATCATCACTTCAACCACATTGTTAAAAGTTTGCCACTAGATAATTTATTGAGTATGTCAAAGTCATTTACTCTACAACGTATTATAATAGATATAATTTATTCAGAAGCCTACTTCTAGAAATCATTATTAATGTAATGCTTATAAATGCTATCTTAGTTTAAGGAATCATAATGAAAAAGGTACTTTACAAACTGCTACTGAGCAGCACCTTCTCCCTTTATTGATGAAGTAGATTCATAGAAAAATTTTCTGAAATTCTTTTTAAGTTCTGTCAAAGATATCGAGATAAGAATCTGCTTTATTGCCAGTTTCATGGGGCATATTTTTGTACCACTTAGCTTACATTCTTCTGAAGAAACAGGAACTTATCAGGTATTTGTGCTGATAAAACTGGAGAAGAAAAAAAGAAAAGCTGTTTATGTTTCATAATAACTGGACAGAATATTTCTTTCTCTTGATTAAATGTGAGGGTTTTTTTCAGATTTTCTATTTCTGCCATTTACCACAATCTCACAGGTTGTGCTATAATTTAATATATGTTCTTCAGCCTTTCTTATGCAATTTATGCAGCTGACACAATAACTAGATACATAGGGTCAGTTTTATCACTGTCCAGCAATACAAAAGCAGCTGCAAGCTTGACACAACTTGCCACTTACTTAAACTAAGTTTATGGCTGTTTGTTTACGCAGATGGTTTCCAAGTTGCTTCATTTCACTGCAGAGGAAAGAAAGAACCAAAACATACAAGTAAATTTATCTTCCAACTACAACTTAAATAAAAAAACAAACAAACAAAAAAAACCTCTCCCAAACAAAGAAAGTAGAGAAGGCCTGCAACCTTTACCCCTATAGACCCCTATAGGCCACACACCAAAGCCTTGGCTTACTCCATTGATTTTAATTTCTGAGAGAAAGTTGATGACAAGCTCTTACTAAAATGAAAAGATATTTCAGAGCTAATAGAACTCCATTCTATTAAAGATTATTTCTATGGACCAGGATTATGGAAATTAGCCTTTTATTCTCTAAAAGTGGCTATATAAATTCTAATTCATTCAAACCAAGTCAAGCTATGTGTTCAGATTGTTTCCCAAGATCTCAGTTTCTTATGATATTAGGGAGATCACCTCCTACTGAAACATGAAATTAAGACTATGCTAAAAGCAAATTACCATTTGGGTCAGAGCACACCTTATTTAACTTTCTTCTTCTGCAGCTCTGAGCTTACTGAAAATAGAAATTTTACTTTATCACTTGGTCTTATAATGTTAGATCCTGAAGTGTTTTACAAGTGTGAATTTACTGCTCACACATTGTTGCAGTAGATGCCCCTTATGCCTGTACCTATAATACTGTCAATATGGTACTGGATTAAATTCACCCTGATCTTCACCTTCCCATGCCCTTCATAAGCATCATCTTTACCCATTTATCTTGATATTTTTTTAAATATGTTTCTGAAAGAAAGAATCATGTCTTTCATTCCTTGGCACCATCTCCAATGCAATATAGATTTGGAACATTCTTTGGTGGTGAAGTTGTGAACTGAAGGGTTTTGTGTGATGGTGTTTTCCAGCAGTGCAGGAATCAGCACCTGTCTATTAATAATTTCTACAGAAAAGACTCACATGCTGATCTTTGTGGCTCTTTCGAATAGCAAACTTGATCTCATGTCTATTATATGCTATGGACTTTTATCCCTTTATTTCATTCAGAACAAGGTCTGACCCAGTCTGTCACTTGCAAAAATAGCCATAGTAAAATGGAGGGCCCAGCTTGCCTGTTCATATTTAAAATCTACCCCTGCCTATATGGTCTGCCAGGTCCTCCAGATGGATATTATGGATTGCCTATGTTGTTACTGTTGAACAGTATGCTGCCAATGCACTCATTCTGCCATATCAAGTATCATGCAAAACCAAAACCAACTGAAGTATTGAGGACTAGACAGAGTCCTTGGGATATTTTCCTAGTCAAAAGCAGTATAATTCACTGATATTCCTTTGTAGCATTTTATTTATTATTTTCATGAGTTTGTTGGTTTTTAATTTATTATTCTTTATAATAACTTTACATATATTATCATCAGCCCTTTAAAATTATTCCATTTGTTAAGTCATCGATTTTTGAGGGAAAATTCTGAATTTCTCTATGCTTTACATTAGAATCATAGAATCATAGAATAGTTAGGGTTGGAAAGGACCTTAAGATCATTTAATTCCAATCCCCCTGCCATGGGCAGGGACACCCCACACTAAACCATGCCACCCAAGGCCTCATCCAACCTGGCCTTGAACACTGCCAAGGATGGAGCATTCACAACCTCCCTGGGCAACCCATTCCAGTGCCTCACCACCCTCTCAGTAAAGAATTTCTTCCTTAGATCCAATCTAAACTTCCCCAGTTTCAGTTTGAACCCATTACCCCTTGTCCTGTCACTGCAGTCCCTGATGAATAGTCCATCCCCAGCATCCTTGTAGGCCCCCTTCAGATACTGGAAGGCTGCTATGAGGTCTCCACCTTTTCATAGGTAAAGAAACTTAAGGGTAATGTTATTTAGTCTGCTCTTGCCAGTTCTGGACAAAGAAGATTTTGGTTTTCAGGACATTACCATCCTAAACACTTCTGCATTGACTTTCTTTTTTTCTTTTTTTTTTAATGTTCTTTCTAAAACCTTTTTATGTATGCAGAGCTGTCATGGTTTAAGCCCAGCCAGTAGCTCAAAATCATGCAGCTGCTTGCTTACTCCCTCCATGCCACTTCGGACAGGATGGGGAGGAGAACTGCAAGGATATAAACCCCATGGGTTGAGATAAGCATAATCTGATAAGAACAATCCAATAACTAAAGTATAATGCAAAACCACTACTACTAACAATAATAATGTTAAGGGAAATAACAAGGGAAGAGAATAGAAAACTAAAAAGGGAAGGGGAAAAAAAAAACCAATAAACACAAATGATGTACAAAACAATTGTTCACCATCTGCTGACCGATACCCAGCCCTATCTAAGCAGCAGTGTGGGCCTATGGGGTGATTCCGTCAGTTTGTATACTGGCCATGATGTGCTGTGGTATGGAATACCCCTTTGGTTAGTTTGGGTCAGGTGTCCTGTCACTGCTTACTCCCAGCTTCCCATGCCCTTCCTCACTGGCAGAGCATGAGAGAATGAAAAGTCCTTGATCAGAGTAAGCATTACTTAGCACAACTAAAACTTTGGTATGTTACCAGCATTGCTCTTAGACTGAAGCCCAAACATTGCACTTCACCAGCTACAAAGAAGGAGAAAAATAACTGGGAAAGCTGAACCAAGGACGAAAGCAAATGGTCTTCCTTTTAATGTAATCATGTTCAACATACATGCAGGTTTTTTTAATAGATCCTTAGACACAAGCAATATATCTTTACAAAGATGAACTTATGAGAGCTGCAAAGGGAGCTGTCTTTCCAGACCTGCACTGCCAGGGTGACAGGTGTTGTACATCACCTGGGGAAAGAGCTGGTTTTTTTCTCCAAAACATTGTTTCCATATCAGGGCCTAGGTCCAATATAAGTAATGGAATTACATTGACTTACTAAAAATCGAGTTTAATACATTCAGTCTACAGTAGAAATTTGCTCCTCATTTTAGAATTTTTTTTGCTATTGAAATGTCTTTTTATTAATTACCTCCATGTTCTCTCTATTCCTTATCCAAAAGCTAATCCCTATGAAAAGTTTTTATTTAGCTCATGTGTAGGAAGAACAGTGTTTAGTTCTGTTCCCCTATCCTTATGGACTTACAGCTGCCAACTATTCACACTCTTGCTTCACTTGCTCTCCTTACTTTAAAAATCTACATTCTTCCATTTATGCCATTATATCTGCATTTGAAATCCCTGACATCTGCCTTTTGACTTTTGCTTAATCTCATTGATTTCTGTTCTGCTTTCTGACACTTAGATTTTATGAGCATTAATAAAGATTTTTATCCTTTCTATCCCTTCCTGCAATATGTTCTGATTCTTTTCATTGCACATGTTCTGTACATAGTTGAATGCAATCATCTTTCTTGAGCTCATTACATACTGTCTGCAAATGTGCTTTTTAAATTTTAATAACTTCAGCTCCTGCCTTTTACAGATAGTCTTAAGATGGACTATGCAAATATCTGAGTGCTACATAAGGTAATTCAGGATGTATTTTCAAGAATACTTCCTGGTGTGGATCACACAGCATTCTGATTTCATTACAACGTCAACGTGTTTGGTTTTCTCCAATGAATTTTATTGATGCATGGGATGAGAAAGATGAGCTACTTTACTAAACAGTCCTTCAGACACATTCAGCAACTCAAAGAACTTCAAAAACACTTACTTTTTTTCTAATTTTAAGGCATTATTTGGTAACAATATTTACACAAAATTACACATAGACACCCTACAAATGACACTGAAGCATGTATTGCATGATTTTTGTGGTTTGTTTTGTTTTGGTGTGGTGTTTTTTGGGGTTTTTTGCATGTTTGGTTTTTGTTGATTTGTTTTTGTTGTTGTTGTTGTCTGTTGTTTGTTTGTTGCCTTTTTTTTTTCCTGTGGAAAGTCTATTCTAAAGACAGAAGCTCACAAAATAAAGACAGAAGAGCATACAATGTTTCTTAGACCCTCTGGGAGCAAAATTCTCAATGAAGAAAAAAAATCTTCATTAGGTTTTCTAATTTCTAAAAGAACTTTGATAGCAAAAGATGTTTATAGCTTAATCAAAGGTCTGTGATCAATGAAGTCTTTAAGACATTTGAATATCTCACCATATACCTTGAATGACCTTTAGTAGAACCTAAGTGTTGTTCCTTTAATACTTTTTCTTAATACATTCTTTGGATGCATTTCTTAGTCTACATCTAGTCAACATTTTGGTTGTTATTCAAGGATTGCCTGCTACAAGCTCAGGAGTGTTGCATCCCAACTAGAAGGAAGTGCAGCAGGAGGGCCAGGAGACCTCCTTGGATGGATAAGGAGCTGCTGAGGAAAATTCAAAGGAAAAAAGAGGCTTATAGAAGATGGAAGCAGGGACAGGTGGCCTGGGAAGAATACAGGGATGTTGTTCGGGAAGCTAGGGACCAGGTGAGGAAAGCTAAAGGCCCAGTTTGAATTAAACTAGGCGAGGGATGTTAAGGATAATAGGAAGGGATTCTATAGGTACGTAGCGAGTAAAAGATAGACTAGGGACAACGTAGGCCCCCTTTGGAAGATATCGGGAGAACTGGCTACACGGGATTTGGAGAAGGCTGAGGTTCTTAATGACTTCTTTGCCTCAGTCTTCACTGGCAAAATCTCTGACCGCACCACCCAAGCCTTGGAAGGCGAACGCAGGGACTGTGAGAATGAGGACCCTAGGCCCACTGTAGGAGAGGATCTGGTTCGAGAACATCTTAAAAACCTAAACGTGCACAAGTCCATGGGACCTGACGAAATCCATCTGCGGGTCCTGAAGGAGCTGGCGAATGAAGTTGCTAAGCCTCTGGCCATCATCTTTGAAAAATCATGGCAGTCAGGTGAAGTTCCCGACGACTGGAAAAAGGGAAATATAACCCCCATTTTCAAGAAGGGGAAAATGGATGACCCGGGGAACTACAGACCAGTCAGTCTCACTTCTGTGCCTGGCAAACTCTTGGAGCAGATTCTCCTGGAAGGCATGCTGAGGCACATGAAAAACAAGGAGGTGGTTGGTGACAGCCAGCATGGCTTCAGTAAGGGGAAATCCTGCCTGACCACTTTGGTGGCCTTCTATGATGGGGCTACGGAACTGATGGACGGGGCAGAGCAGTTGACGTCATCTACCTGGACTTGTGCAAAGCGTTTGAAACTGTCCCACATGACATCCTTGTCTCTAAATTCGAGAGACGTCAATTTGATGGGTGGACCACTCGGTGGATAAAGAACTGGCTGCATGGCCACACGCAAAGAGTTGTGGTCAATGGCTCGATGTCCGGCTGGAGACCGGTAACGAGTGGTGTCCCTCAGGGATCGGTGTTGGGACCGGTCTTGTTCAACATCTTTGTTGGTGACATGGACAGTGGGATTGAGTGCGCCCTCAGCAAGTTTGCCGATGACACCAAGCTGTGTGGTTTGGTTGATACGCCGGAGGGAAGGGATGCCATCCAGAGGGACCTCGACACGCTTGTGAGGTGGGCTGATGCCAACCTGATGAAGTTTAACCATGGCAAGTGCAAGGTCCTACACCTGGGTCGCAGCAATCCCAGGCACAGCTACAGGTTGGGCAAAGAAGAGATTCAGATCAGCCCTGCAGAGAAGGACTTGGGGGTGTTGGTCGATGAGAAAATGAACATGAGCTGGCTTCAGTGTGCGCTCGCAGCCCAGAAAGCCAACCGTATCCTGGGCTGCATCAAAAGGAGCGTGACCAGCAGGTCGAAGGAGGTGATCCTGCCCCTCTACTCTTTTCTTGTGAAACCTCACTTGGAGTATTGTGTACAGTTCTGGTGTCCTCAACATAAAAAGGACATGGAGCTGTTGACACAAGTCCAGAGGAGGGCCACGAGGATGATCAGGGGAGTGGAGCACCTCCCATATGAAGACAGGCTGAGAGAGTTGGGGCTGTTTACCCTGGAGAAGAGGAGGCTGCGTGGATTCCTCATAGCAGCCTTCCAGTATCTGAAGGGGGGCTATAGGGATGCTGGAGATGGGCTCTTCATTAGGGACTGTAGTGACAGGACAAGGGGCAATGAGTTCAGACTTAAACAGGGGAAGTCTAGATTGGATATAAGGAAGAAATTCTTTACTGAGAGGGTGGTGAGGCACTGGAATGGGTTGCCCAGGGAAGCTGTAAATGCTCCATCCCTGGCGGTGTTGAAGGCCAAGTTGGACAGAGCCTTGGGTGGCATGGTCTAGTGTGAGGTGTCCCTGCCCATGGCAGGGGAGTTGGAACTAGATGATCTTAAGGTCCTTTCCAACCCTAACTATTCTATGATTCTATAAAAATCTCGTTTATATCCTAAATTAATTCTCCAAACTCTTTTCAAGTTTTGAATCCTATTTTCCTCCCCCTATTCCCTGAATTAGGTTTGCTATAAGCAGTAGATGATAACCCAACTAGAAATTTAACAGCTATACATTGGTTTCAGATCATATTGCAGAAAGATTAACAACTGAGAATAGCTGTTTTTACTACCTTTACTTATAATTCAGTATAATTTTCGTCAGACTCTCCCCAATTATTTCTTTGCACACAGTTATATGTGTAGATACATATATTCTACCTATTTATGAGCGTGTGTGTGTGTCTGTGTGCATTTATAGAGAAACAGTGATTGTGCATATTTTCTGTTTTACCTATGTTTATAAAGTTTGGAGGCACAAATATTAGGAAAATATTCTGAAAAGAAATTTTAAAAAGAGCAGCAGACTTATCAACAGACAGTTATTCCAAACTTATAACATTATTTTGAACAAAAGCTAAAAGGAAACTGCTTATAATATGTTTCAGGCCCCTGTACTTCAATTCCTTTAGGAAATCTCAAGATCATAAAGTTCAAGTATACACAAAAATCCTCAAAACATAGTACTGTCATTAGTGTAAATGTATTTGCAAGCATATCTGATTTCTCAATAAAACAAGATGTACCTTAACCTCATCAACCTTTGCAAAGCAAACAATAAGTTTTGCCTGATCCTTTCGAGCAACCTGAACTGCTAAATTGTGTACATGTATTTATGGCATTAGGAAGCTTTTGCTTTTAAAAAATCATATAGCTGGCAAGTTAAAACTAATTTCATGTAAAAATATATAACATGGGTTGCAAACACATTTTTAAAGAACTCTGTAAAGTGAGGCAGATTAAATAAAAAGTAGCTATGAGATGAAAATCTTCTAAATGAAAAAATAGGTGTCCTTTATATAAAAATACAGAATTCTGTATGGCTGCAAAGAAATATAACTTTAATTTTGCGATGGAGGGAAAGAACAGTAACAGCAAATTTATCTATTGTGAAAGAAATTCTACAACTCTATAGTAAATGTGCTGAGCATTTGCACACTACAGTGATCAAATCTAATTTTCAGAAAGTGGCAAAATTGTCAATCAACAAAATATTATAAGTTTTTAGATATATCACATGAAACAGAAATTTTGTGAATTGGATGTGATTTATGAACCAGAAAAACTGGACAAATACCTATGCCAACATAAGTTAATGGAAAATAAAACCAGGAGCTGTTGAATGTATCTTCAGAGTTTCAAACAACTGATATTTAGAATTTTTTTTAATGCATGTTCTATAATATATATGTAAGGAAAACTGTTATGATGGCCTGTGACATTACTCAAGTTATCAGAAAACACTGCTGCAAATATTCAAAAAAATTATGGGGAATTAACAAAGGCAGCCATTGGCCATATGTTAAAATTTTCTACCATTTAGAAGTTTATGTATAACAGAAAAGGTGGTCTTTATTGCAAAGCAAACCAAGTCATTATATGTTTAAATCTAAGGTAATTGTCAAGGCTATGTCAGCATCTATTTCAGTCTGTCGAAACAGAATTTGGGAATGTGGAAATTTCTACATGAAATATTTAGTAGCAAATTGTCCATGCAACAACAGTAGTTTGAATAAAGAGATCTATTATTTAATAACTTGTATTGTAATAGTTGTTAATGATTTTTCATTATAGCTAAAAACACCAGTATGTCCTTCTCATTCAGATTTCTTTAATCGTCACCTTTGGCAGCATATTGGTTAAGCTAAAGAACACCAGTTTATTATTTTTTAGAAACGGTTTCTCTACCTTAGCCCAAACACTTGTTTTCTAGTTACTTTTATCCAGAGAAGAGTTTCTGTTTCCACTTGAAACTTACACCTTTAGGGTTAAATAGTTATCAAAGGCCAAATTTTAAAGATCTATGAATTTACCTCAGCCATCATTATACACTATGTCTGCTGGCTGGTTGTCTGTCTTTCCAAGACATCCTTCTGCATTTTTTCTTATGTTAGGCATGTAAATTATAAGATATTTGACTGTCCAAGATGACACAGAATTTTAGCAAAGTGACTATTTACGAAAAACAGTTTGTTTTAATGGAGATACGGTGGAAGCTCTGGAATTTTAATCCTATTGTGCAAATAACAATCCAGACTTCCAAAACTGGCTTTATATTGCTGATTAAAAAAATATAACAAAAAGATGAAAATATGCTATTGCATATACAGAGACATAAAAACTAAAGTTGTTTTATTCATTAAAATGTGATAACACAATAATGGTTGGTGTGAACTATTTCCAAGATGGTAGCAAGTATTTAAATTTGCTGAATACAATAATGTCACACGTGTTTAAATACTGTAAGATATTGAAACTCATGACTCTTTTTTTTGTATATTACTAATCAGTTTTACAGGACTAATTGCACGTTTTATAGTTACTAGAAATAGTAGTAATATTTTTCAATCAGGAGGTTCAGATAAATAGTTCACATGTTTTAATTTACTTACACCTTTTTAATGACATAATTGCCAATATCTTAGTAGGAGCTTACGCATAAAAAGGCAATTAACTGAAACAGTGACTAGAAATTGAACAAAATTAGGATTTTCTTTACATAAAATTTTGCCTATCATTTTGGAGAACACCGAAAAAATGAGTCCTAAGATATAAACAGAGGACTTCTCTGTGGCTTTGTAGATTTGTGGCTTTTCAAGGGACAGAACTAGCCTATGAGGTGGATAGCTTTCTGTGATGAGATAGGTGACTTTGTGGACTTGGAGAGAGCAGTGGATGTTGTTTACCTTGCTTTTAGCAAGGCATGTTCTTCCATAGAGCATCCTTAGAGCCATATTGATGAAATATTGAGTGCATAAGTGAGTGGAAAACTGTTTGGTCTTTTGGGATCAAGGTATTGAGATAGGGGATTCAAAGTCTAGTTGGTTTTTAATCACAATGAGTGACACTCCTCAGGGACTGATATTTTGTTTGATGCTATTTAACGTGATTATTAGTGGCCTGGACAATGGAATGGGATGCTTACAGGTTTGTAAATTATACACTGGATGGCAGGTCTACTGTGTTGAGAGAGCTATATAGGCTGTAGAAATGAGCTTGCAAGTATCTCAGAAGGTTCAACAAAGGCGAATGCCAAGTCCTGCACCTAGAGAGGTGTAAATCTTTTAGCAGTTGGGAGTCAATCAGACAGAAAACAGCTGTGTGGGAAATCACCATGGAGCATGGGCAGAGAGCAAACAATGTTAGTCAGTAGTATGCCCCTGAGATGAAGGTGGCCAGCTGCATACTGCATTGGCAAGAGAGTAGTCAACAGACGAAGGGCAGTAATTATTCCTATCATTCTGGACTTTGTGCAACTGCATCTGGAGTACTTTGTCCAGGTTTGTTATTCTCAACACAAGAAAGACTTTGACATATTGGAATGAATCCCATGGAGGGTTACCAAGAAGGTTTGGGGGGTTGTTCCTTTTAAGAAGAAAAACTTAAGTGAATGATCTTATTGTTTCTACAAGAACCTTACTAGGGCATGCAGATATGCAGTCAGGAATTTTAAGGCTCAGCTAGAACTGATATTGCCTAAAGATATCAAAAATGAGTTCTTCAGATAAATGAGAAGAAGCACAAGATAGACATAGGCCCATTTCTAAACAGTGCAGGGAAACTAGTTACTGCTAACACTGGCAAGGCAGAGGTTCTGAATACCTTTTCTGCCTCTGTCTTCACCATCACGTGATTGAGTAGCTACAAAACTTATGTCAGCCCAGCAGTAGTGGAGGAATAGATGGTCTGTGGCCTTTTGCAAAGCCTGAACCCACATAAATCTGTGGGCCCAGACAAAATACACCCCAGGATATTAAGAGAAGTAGCTGATATTATTGCAAGGCCACTGTCTCTAATCTTTGAAAAGTTGTAAAGATGAAGGGATATGTTAGATGACTGGAAGAGAGCAAATGTCATACCCATCTACAATAAGGGCCAAAAAGAGGTCACAGGAAACTACAGGCCTGTAATTCTTACTTTGATCCCTGGAAAAATAATGGAATGAGTCCTCTTAGAAAATAGTAGAAGCCAAATGAAGGAGGTGATTGAGAAAAGCCAGCACAGATTTTCCAAAGGCAAATAATGCCTGACTAACCTGGTCACCTTCTACAACAACATGACATCTTCTGTCAACATGGATATTGTTTACCCAGACTTAAGCAAAGCATTTTACACTGTAGATTCTGCAGACTCCTCTTAGACAACCTGGCAAGATACAGGTTGGGTGGTTGGGCTGCGAGATGGGTAGGAGATTGGCTAACAGGCCACAGTCAGAGGGTGATGGTCAATGGTTTTTACTCAGACTGGCAGTCTTTCACAAGCTAGGTCCCCCAGGAATCCATACTGGGTCCTATGCTGTTCAACATCTTCATAAATGATCTGGGAAATGGGATTGAAAACATTCTCAGTTTGAAAACACTTTCAGCCTGCAGATGACACTAAACTAGGTGGTGAGGTGAATGTGTCAGAAGGGAAAGCCATCTTACAAAGTGACCTGGAAAGTTTGGAAGAGTGGGCAAGCAAGAACTATATGAACAAAGTGCAAAGTGCTGCACTTCGGACAATATGAATGAAGAGTTCATTAAAGGCTGGGATCTGTGTGTCTAAGGAGCAGCATTGTTGAAACGGACCTGGAAGTCCTGGTGAACAAGCTGAACATGAGTCAGCAGGGCACTGCTGCAACAGCAAAGGCAAATTGGGTCAACAGTTGCATCCACAGGAGCATTACTATCAGAGAGAGAGATGTGACCATCCCACTACTTAACACTTGTCAGTTCAAACGTGCACTACTGTGTTCTGGTCCTCACAATTAAAAAAAAAGCAGGCAGATTGTGATATTTAGTTACCTACTGGACTAGACCTACAACACTTTGGGATTTTAAGCAACTCTGCATGCCTGTGCAACAGAATAATTTCCTGTCCTATATGTGAATACAGATGGAAGTACATTGATATTGACCAAAAGGTGAGAAACAGTCAGATTATTCACTGTAGTAGGACTTTTCTATCACTGAATTCTCCCAGAGGATTATAACATGATGTATCAAATTACATTTCAAATTGTGTAAGTGTTTGTTCATAAATATTTGTCTGCATTCATTTCAATCCAAAAGGAAAGGTCTAGAATGTACATTAGGTGGCATGGGTAAGGTGAACTGACTTTCAAAATAGAAGTAACATCTGTGAATATTTAGGAACTGTAGTAATTGAAGTGATGTTACAATTTTTTTTCTCATTTTTGCTATTTCCCTTTAGGTTGTGAACTTATTCAAGTGAGTTTACAATCATTTTATTGTTCTTCAGAGTTCAGATAGTTGCTAAACTGCTCACTGCAGCTTTACATTTAAAACACTTGTTATAACTCCCTAGAGAGCAGTAAAACATTATGCTCTACCCCCTTTGAGCATACAAAAGAATACTTTTAACACCTTTGTTATTGCTGCTACTCGAAATAATGCATATCACCACGTCAAAAACGGTTGCCATCACTTCATAATTAGAAAAGAGTGTGGGGAAAAAAGCCCTCCATAACAAATGGCTGGTGATGATTTGCTTGCTTGTGTGGATATACACGGAGGACAATTCTGCCACTATGTGCTTATAAATTCACTGAGAAATATTCAGATAATCATATGCTTGTGACCAAGCAAAAAGCACTAATGCTACCTTACAAAGGTAGAAGAACTTTGGATTCCAATATTACTTCAAACAAATCTAGTCAATCGGAAAGCCATTAGCACTTCACACAATCTGATTTCTACAGAAATCTTGTGAGGACAAGCCAGGCACACAGACACTATGTGTGATTGTGGAGATTACAAAGGTAAAAACACACCAGCTGGGGAAATAGTGTTAGCTTGAAAAATATTGCCACCATTACATTGTTGTCACAGATTCTTTTATATATATTGACCTTCACCATATGTTTTTATTTAAGTCCATTAAAACAGTATTATGTTTCACTGCCCTAGGAAACTCTGCAATAAATGTGCCATGGTCTCATCTTCTTCATAAATACACTTTGCTTTATAAAGTTTAATCTATGTTAATTTGCTAGCTGATAAATTTTGAAACACATAGTGGTAGGGCATGATAAATAGTTACATTTGCATTTTTGTCATTCCTCCTGCCTCCAGACACCAATATTAAAGATCATTTGAAAAAGAAAAACTAATAGTCTTCTTAATAAGAATGCTTATTCTGGCTGCTGCAAGTATTCCGATAAAAATGTCCCTGAAAAATCTAACTATTGCAAAATAAAGATTACTTTCTGTCTCTGCACCTGACATATGCAATAAAGGTGCAAAGAAAAGTTTGTAGTGTTCACAGTGTAGCTAGTGGTGCTTACATTTAAAATGTGATGATAGTTCCTCTTTAACTTCAATGAAATTTAAAGCATATTCAGACTAAAGCAGGATGTCTGAATTTAAGGTTCTAACCATAATAAAGCATTTTAGAAAGGAGGAAGAAGTGACAAAAGCCAGATCAATTAAAATGTGAGGTTGGCACTTTCAGTGCCTCTTTTGCCAAAGTGCTGATCAGCGCTGATCAGTGAATTTGTCTTTGCATTGACAGCAATAATAAGGGATGAAATGAAGAGTAAAAGTTGGCCATTCTTGCAAAAAGTGCATTCCACATTACAGAAGTTCCAAAGCTTCTGTGTCATACAAAAGTCCATTGACAAATCTGTCAGATGATATTAAATGCTATATAAGGTGCTTCTTCTGTATGGCTGTCAAAGTTGGATACTTCAAAACCTTCATAATGCAAGACTCAGTGCACTCATAAACTTCAGCAAGTTAGGTGCTTAATCTATATGGGTCATCTAAGTTTATTTTTCAGGTAGTGAGAATGATAGACACCTCTAGAAGACAATCCTTTCATACTTTCTGGGTGGATAATACTCTGATAACATCAGTTAAATGTTTTGGATCTTCTTACACCAAACTATCTAGGCAACTAGAATATTTCAGCATTAATATTATGGACACTTAATGGATAAATTTTAGATGCATGCCTAACTTTGGGTAGAAATAATCTGATCCATGATTTAATCTCAAAGTACACCAGTTCCTCCTTTTATAAAACTGTCAGATAGAGTACTGGTAGGTTTGGGGGTATAATTCATAAAAATTTTCCTGTATTAGATTTAGCACCTTGACTGGATGGACAGGTGAAAACATTTGGTCAGGTCTGACCTTTACTGAGTAGAATCTTACTTGCTAAGTTGTCTCCTTGAAATCAGTGTGACTACTCAATGAGTAAGGAATGACTACTCAGCACATGCAGTGAAATTGATTCTGACACATGATATATCACTTCTGATGAAAAAACCCAGGACATTATGTAACAGTAATATTTAGAATGTCCTTTTAAACTTAGTTTTTTTGATTGAAAGATTATTCTCTGTTGCAGTCTTCTGGATAAAAGGGTCAGTTCAAATGTAATTGAAGTCCTCCTTATGTTTCCCGTTAGCTTCAAATTTTTGTATTCATCCTGTTAGAATTCCCTGCTTTACAACACAGAATCTAGAAAGTAATCTTATTTAGCCATATTTTCTTGTAAACTGCTGGTTTATTTCCCTTTTTTTTCTCTCCCTTGCTCTTGCATTCTCATCTTCTCCTTGTTGCTAGTCTCAATTAAAATATAAAAATGTCACTCACTTCTTTACAACATCAAACCAATTTAATCTACTTCACTCTCCTACTGGCTGCAGGCAAATTCTTTGTCTAAATACCAGTTGTACTGAACGTTTAGTATAAATCTGTATTCCTATCCGCTCTCCAGCTGCAGTCTCCGTCTCTTTGTAGCTGTAAAGGTAAGATATTGAGGAAATCAGAGAAGGCAGAGGGGGAAAGTTTCTGGAGATAAATGACCTGAAACAAAGTGAGCATCAGAAGAAAAGGGTAGCTTGCAGCTGGAAGAATGAGATTTGCACAATGCTGCATGGGTAAAATGAAGATCAGTGGCTAAGCTGTGGAATCTGTTTGTACACAATTTCTTCTTTGGAGAGGGGAAGTAGAAGGTATGCAATTACACGAGAAGAAACAGGAAGGTTATTTTATGAAGAAATTGTTTTGTAATATTCCCCATGTTACAGAAATTTGTTCTGAGGGTGCAATGATAGTTTTCTCCCCCAAGGAGTAAAGCAGTGAAGTTGTTTGGCCTTAGGCAAGCACCGTCACTTCATTGCTTGTGACCTGGAAACTAAGTCAGTGAGCCCATACTAGCAATACATACCTGAGTACAGTACATGCAGTACATAGTCACTGCATGAAGTAGGGTTGCTTATCACCTGCTAGTGGGCAAAAGGGAAGGCCAACACAACTTTGTAATAATGCAACACTAGTAAAACTAATGCTGACCAGGCATCATGTATCTTTACTTTCTGTAACACCGTTGAAGTGGTAACTGCCAGTGGTGGTCATAATGGATGCGGCTGGTCATGATGGCTGCATATAACTCAAAGTAGATTCTGGGGAGACAGATAGGTACAATAGCCAAGGGTTAATTTGAACAACACACCCTTTTAACCATAGTGCTGGTCAAGCCAACTCAATTCAAGATCCGAAGAAACTATCAGTAGCTGGTATGCCGATACAAGTCAATTACCTTAACTCCATAACTAGCCCAGGGCGTGTTGAGCTCTCCTGCATACCAGTGGGCTGCATGCCAGGATCTTCTCTTGAGTAGGGATACTTCTAGAGGTTACTCCTCAGGGTTGAGAGGTTCCTTGACATGACAGACTCTAGGTAAGTGATTAATAGCATGTTAACTTTAAAATCTTAGCTAAGTGACAGAAAGGATTGATTTTGCACATATAATCCTTTAGACATAAATCGGTGAACAAGTCTGGGGTCAAGTCTGGATCCAGCTACGCATAAACTTCCCTCTGTGAAGGAGTTAAGAAGACAAGGGGGTCCTTTCTGAACATCATGACCCAACAGAAGGGAGTCCCTGACAGTTTTGTCTGACCCTGTCCTCTATGCAGTAAATACTCAAGTATACCTTGTCATCTAATCTTTGTAAATGTGCAAATCGTAGAAAAATAGAATAGTTAGGGTTGGAAAGGACCTTAAGATCATCTAGTTCCAACCCCGCCGCCACACGCAAGGACACCTCACACTAAACCATGCCACCCAAGGCCTCAACCCCCCTGGGCAGCCTGTTCCAGTGTTCCGTCACCCTCACTGAGAAGAAGTTTCTTCTCAAGTTTAAGTGGAACCTCTTGTGTTCCAGTTTGTACCCATTACCCCTTGTCCTATCATTGTTTGCCACTGAGAAGAGCCTGGCTCCATCCTCGTGACACTCCCCCTTCATATATTTATATACACTAATAAGGTCACCCCTCAGTCTCCTCTTCTCCAAACGATAGAGACCCAGCTCCCTCAGCCTTTCCTCATAAGGGAGATGCTCCACTCCCTTAATCATCTTAGTTGCCTTGCGCTGAACTCTCTCCAACAGGTCCCTGTCCTTCTTGAACTGAGGGGACCAGAACTGGACACAATATTCCAGATGTGGTCTCACCAGGGCAGAGTAGAGGGGAAGCAGGACCTCTCTCGACCTGCTAACCACCCCCCTTCTAATACACCCCAGGATGCCACTGGCCTTCCTGGCCACAAGGGCACAGTGTTGGCTCATGGTCATCCTGCTGTCCACTAGGACCCCCAGGTCCCTCTCCCCTACACTGCTCTCTAACAGGTCGTTCCCCAACCTATACTGGAACCTGGGGTTGTTCCTGCCCAGATGCAGGACTCTACACTTTCCCTTGTTATATTTCGTCAAGTTACTCCCTGCCCAACTCTCCAGCCTGTCCAGGTCTCGCTGGATGACAGCACAGCCTTCTGGCATGTCAGCCACTCCTCTCAGCTTCCTGTCATCAGCAAACTTGCTGATAGTACACTCAATTCCCTCATCTAAATCATTGATGAATATATTAAATAATACTGGTCCCAATACTGACCCTTGAGGGACTCCACTAGATACAGGCCTCCAACTAGACTCCGCCCCATAGACTACAACTCTCTGGCTTCTGTCCTTCAGCCAGTTTGCAGTCCACCTCACTACCTGATCATCCAGACCACACTTCCTCAGTTTAGCTATGAGGATGCTGTGGGAGACTGTGTCAAATGCTTTGCTGAAGTCAAGGTAGACCACATCCACTGCTCTGCCATCATCCATCCACCGTGTTATTTCCTCATAAATGGCTATGAGGTTGGTCAAGCATGACTTCCCCTTGGTAAAGCCATGTTGACTGCCCCTCATAACCCTCTTATCCTTGACATGCCTTAAGATAGCACCAAGGATAAGGTGTTCCATCACTTTCCCAGGGATGGAGGTGAGGCTGACCGGTCTATAGTTACCCGGGTCCTCCTTCTTGCCCTTTTTGAAGACTGGAGTGACATTTGCTTTCCTCCAGTCCTCAGGCACCTCTCCCGTTTCCCAAGACTTGGTAAAGATGATGGAGAGTGGTCTAGCAATGACTTCCGCCAGCTCCCTCAGCACCCGCGGGTGCATCCCATCTGGACCCATGGATTTATGGATGTCCAGATTGCTCAGCTGGTCTCTAACCCATTCCTCATCAACTAAGGCAAACTGCTCCAGTGACCTGACTTCATCTGAGGTCTCAGGAGTACAGGGCTCTTCAGGACTGCCTCCGGCAGAGTAGACAGAGATAAAGAAGACATTCAATAACTCTGCCATCTCTGTATCTTCTGTCACCAGGGACCCATCCCATTCATCAGTGGGCCTACATTGCCTCTGGTGTTAGTTTTATCTGCCATGCATTTGAAAAAGCTCTTTCTGCTGTCCTTGACCCCTCTCGCCAGATTTAATTCTAAGGAGGCCTCTATAGACATCCTAGCTGCCTTCCTACATCCTGTAGCAGCAGCTTTATATTCCTCCCAAGTGGCCAGCCTCTCCTTCCATGACCTGTAAACTCTCCTCTTCCACTTGAGCATACCCAGCAGTTCCTTATTTAGCCACGCAGGTCTCCTGGTCCTCTTCCTTGACTTCCTACGTGTCGGGATGCTCTGATCTTGTAGCTCGGAATAAGCAATCCTTGAATGCCAACCAACTATTTTGGGCCCCTTTACCTTCAGCAGCCTTGCCCATGGGATTTCCCCTAGCAATTGCTTGAAAAGGCCAAAGTTTGCCCTGCTAAAGTCCAGGGTTGCAATTCTACTTGCTCAGTGTTTATCTCACTTCAACTGGAAGTTCAGAGACTAAACAATGCCAGCTGGGGACTTTTTCAAGACAATGAAGCTTTCATTGGAGAGATGCAGACCTCCAAAGCTTGATTTATCAGAGACATCCATTTTAGGAATGGTGACTCATGCTTTTATACATATCTCCAAACCACATTATTTTGTGGTAACTGTCATTCTGACTAAATTACAAAATGTTGAAAGTCTTCTTTGTTATCTAGGAAGACTGAGACATGGCGAAACAAAATTTTTCTTGAGTATTCAGGCTTGGAGCAAAATTAACCTCTTCCCTGAATTTCCTAAACAACCCCACTGTCTCACCACAGTATGACAAAAAAATTATATAGGAATTAGAGAACTATGTCATCTAATCGGAAAGAGTCCTGCTACATCAGGAAAGAATGACTCACAATACAGACACATCTATGTCTTTCTATAGTGAAAGATAGAACTTGATAGGCTTTCATAATGAAGGCTAATATTTTCTTGAATTCAGATTTTTCACTGATCATTTTTTGGAGGTGCTTCAGAACATGACATAAAAGGGCAATGTAAACTTGTTGCTGAGATGGCTGGTGGTTGATTCAACAAATTTGAGTGATGCTTATATAACGACAGTGAAGAATTTAATTAATCTCTGCTCACAGATCATGATATTTTAGTTTAATTTTTACTCTCCACTTAGCTTGAAATGGAAACTTCTTTAACTTATATTAAGATAGCATTATATTAAGACAGCATTATATTAAGACACTCATGTGAAAAGATTCTTCTTACATTCAGACAAAGTGGTGTATAATATAAATTCAGCACAGAAATATTCTGGTACCTGAATGTATGTAGTCAGAAACTATCCTGAAAGGTGGTCAAAAGCAAAGGTCATTAGAGCTCTGCTCTGACCAGAATTGTGACTGTTATCTTGGATATTTGAGATTCTGTGAAGTTACTGAAAACAAAAGTGACTTTGACCCAAAAGGCCATGAGATACCCAAAAATGAAACTGTTAAATTTCTAGTTGGGTTATCATCTACTGCTTATAGCAAACCTAATTCAGGGAATAGGGGGAGGAAAATAGGATTCAAAACTTGAAAAGAGTTTGGAGAATTAATTTAGGATATAAACGAGATTTTTATAGAATCATAGAATAGTTAGGGTTGGAAAGGACCTTAAGATCATCTAGTTCCAACTCCCCTGCCATGGGCAGGGACACCTCACACTAGACCATGCCACCCAAGGCTCTGTCCAACTTGGCCTTCAACACCGCCAGGGATGGAGCATTTACAGCTTCCCTGGGCAACCCATTCCAGTGCCTCACCACCCTCTCAGAAAAGAATTTCTTCCTTATATCCAATCTAGACTTCCCCTGTTTAAGTCTGAACTCATTGCCCCTTGTCCTGTCACTACAGTCCCTAATGAAGAGCCCATCTCCAGCATCCCTATAGCCCCCCTTCAGATACTGGAAGGCTGCTACGACGAATCCACGCAGCCTCCTCTTCTCCAGGGTAAACAGCCCCAGCTCTCTCAGCCTGTCTTCATATGGGAGGTGCTCCACTCCCCTGATCATCTTCGTGGCCCTCCTCTGGACTTGTGTCAACAGTTCCATGTCCTTTTTATGTTGAGGACACCAGAACTGTACACAATACTCCAAGTGAGGTTTCACAAGAAAAGAGTAGAGGGGCAGGATCACCTCCTTCGACCTTCTGGTCACGCTCCTCTTGATGCAGCCCAGGATACGGTTGCCTTTCTGGGCTCCGAGCGCACACTGAAGCTGACTCATGTTCATTTTCTCATTGACCAACACCCCCAAGTCCTTCTCTGCAGGGCTGATCTGAATCTCTTCTCTGCCCAACCTGTAGCTGTGCCTGGGATTGCTCCCATCCAGGTGTAGGACCTTGCATTTGGCATGGTTAAACTTCATAAGGTTGGCATCAGCCCACCTCAGAAGTGTGTCAAGGGCCCTCTGGATGGCATCCCTTCCCGCCGGCGTATCTACTGAACCACACAGCTTGGTGTCATTGGCAAGCTTGCTGAGGGTGCACTCAATCCCACTGTCCATGTCACTGACAAAGATGTTGAACAAGACCAGTCCCAACACCGATCCCTGAGGGACACCACTCGTTACTGGTCTCCAGCCGGACATCGAGCCATTGAGCACAACTCTTCTCCTGACCGCTCTCCCCTAACTAACTCTTCTATTTGCATTAAATTGATGAAAATAGCACACCATCTTGGGACACTTGGAATGATATCCTGGGAGTCTCAGTTCTGTCATGTACTGCATTCAGCTCTGGAATCCCCATTTTAGGAAAGACATGGGCCAGCTTGAGCGGGTCCAGAGGAGGGTCAAGAAGGTAATCAGAGGGCTGGAGCACCTCTCCTATGAAGATAGGCTGAGAGAGCTGGGCTTGTTCGGCCTGGAGAAGAGAAGGCTTCAGGAAGACCTTAGAGTAGCCTTCTGGTACCTAAAGGGGGCCTACAAGTAAACTGGAGGGGGAGGTTTTATAAAAGCAAGTAGCGATACGACAAGGGGGAATGGCTTTAAACTAGAATTGAGTAGGTTTAGATTAGATACTGGAAAAAATTCTTTACTGTGAGTGTGGTGAGACACTGGCACAGGGTGCACAGAGAAGCTGTGGCTGCCCCAACGTTGGAAGCGTTCAAGGTCAGGTTGGACAGGGCTGTGAGCAGCAAGATCTAGTGGAAAGCATCCCTGCCCATAGCAGTGACGTTGGAACTAGATGAGCTTTAAGACCCTTTCCAGCCCAAACTATTCTATGATTCTATGATCTTAGGAAGCTTTCTGTGTTATTTCACTCTTGTGTGAGGATGCCTTATTGTTACTCACTTACCAGTTGTATTTCACTCTACCATACATCTAACTCAAACAATGGGAAGTAAAATACAGACCAGATTATTTTGTTTACAGCATTTGAAAGAAGCAAAAAAGCTACAAAAGTTTACAAAAGAGGTTGGGGGAAGAATTAAAAACTATGCTTCACCTGCTTGCTTTAATGTTAAGATGAGAAACAGTTATCTTTTTCTTCCTTTTTCTCATATTTAGGAGATTTGTGATAAGCTGTTCAGACAAGGTGATTGTTGGGGATTTTCTATTTTTGCTAATCATGCTCCTCATGTTGCATTACTAGAGAACATCCTGTCTTGGTGATGCATGTTAACTTTTATAGCCAAGCTCTCCTTTGAAATCCTCCAAAGTTCCAGACATATAATCTCCTTCCCCAAAATTATTTTATGTCTTCCTTCTGCAAGAAACAGACAGCTTGTCATGTCCCTTAATCAAATAAAGTGGATTAATCCATATCCTTGGAAATGCTAATGTGTCTTTGTTAAATCAGATGTTGTCTGCTTTGCTAGGTAATAACAAAATTTTGTTTTAGTGAGAAGTAAATCCTGCCTTCTCACCTTGCATTGTCATCATTCTTTTTATAAAGTGTAGTTACAGTAAAATGTATGTTCTATATCAAAAATTATGTATTTTATATCAATCTGGCCATAAAATACATATAAAGTGGATAAATATATGTAAGTGAAGTTATCATTGGTTCTTGCATACAGGTCAGAGAAGACAATAAACAGGTCTTCTTGCTTGACAAAGGTCTCTGTGATTGACCCTTGTCTGCTTCTGAAACACTATTCTTACAGTGAAAACTACAACTGGTTGCCGAGAACGATAGGATGGCCTCACAATACTGAATGATTGATTAGGTGAAAACATGGCAAATGAAATTCAGTGTGGGTATGTGAGAAACAATGCATGTAGGGGAAAACACATGCATAATGATAGACCTTAAACTACTTAAAATCACTCAGAAAAAATTCTCATTAGATAGTTCTCTAAAAAGCTCATCACATAGTCCACAATGGTTGGAAAAGCAAATAGAGTCTTGATGATTATTTGAAAAGGAATAAAAACCAAATAGAGCAACCATTATGCCACTAAGAATCCATGGTGTGCCTTTAACATAAAACCTTCTGCAGGGTCGAGTCTTCCTTTATCAGAAAGAAACAACTAAGAAACTAAGAAAGGAAGAGAGAAGTGTAGCAAAGATTACTAAAGGTTTGAAGCAACTTCTTATTAAAAAGTAAAGCTTACCTAAAAATGCAGCAGAACTCTGTACTAGAAAAGACAGTTTAAAGACAGAAAACTTAAGGGTGTTTATCATGGAAAGAAAGATGGGATTTTTTTTTTTCCCTCATATATTTTATGATGGGACTCACTATCACAGGGTTCTGTAAAAGCAGGAGTGTAAAGAAAGAAAAGCAGTCTATGAGTCTTTAGAAAGGAAAGACAACTGAAGGGAAAGACAATGGAAGTTTGCAAAACTATATATTGTGTGGAGAGGGCAAACTGGGAACAGTTTGTCACCATTTCTCTTTTATTAAACTGTGTCTCTCATTGCCACAGGTCTCACAGAGGTCAAAGTATAAATGGGTTCAAAAAAGAAATTCATAAAGTTGAGCTCTGTTGGCAAACATTTAACATTATGGTTCAAACACAACCTCTGCTTAAGGTACTAAATTGCTCTTTTTTGGAAATGATCTCATGCTTCTACTATTCCCAAGGAATACTCTTTTAGCCACTGGCAGAGAGAGAATATTGAGACAGAGTGATACTTTGCTCTTGTGCTCCTATGTTTTTTTAACTAATTTCAGGGCTTTTGGACCCACAGGTACTCTTCCATACACTTATGTTCTGATCAAGGAGGTGTGCAAATGTATTCTTTGCCATTCACACACCTGGAACATGCACTTGGCAGTTTTCGCCCTGCAGGGTTGCACAGATCGAGTTACACTTAATAAAAGAAACAGCTTGACTTACCCAAACTATGCAGGAACACTTATATTTAGTCTGACAGATTTTCTAGAAGCTTAGATAATGAATCATTTTTACTTATCTACATCTTTTGTTAGTAAAGTCTTTATGATTTGATAGACCTTATTTATTTATTTATTTAATTATTTATTTATTCATAATGTTAGAAACAGGAAAAAACAGTAGATGTCCTCAGGAAAAGAGGAGATTTTATTTCAAGGAATATGCCTGCTACTGAATATAGTTTTGAAATTTAGTCATTGTCATTTTTACCTCAGAAAAAAATGTTTAAGGAAATGTCACTAGGGTAGTCATGTACCTGTCACTTACAGGCAGGTAAGGTGTCCAACCAAGCAAAGTGAATGAAATGCTTCACATCAATGATGTTAAAAAAATCTTCAAAAAGCCTTGTAATGTTGGAGTTGAATTATTATTGTATGAATTGTTATTATATAAGATATTAATTATATTAATATTGTATGAATTATGATTATATAAGTTTGGGCACCTTATTTTAGGGCCTTATAGCTCATGCAGTCAGTACATACCTTGGGGTACATGATATGTCACCTCTCAACAAAGGTCTATGCTTCTGAGGTATAATGAATTTTAAGAATGATGCAGAAAACTCTGGACAGTAAAAATGGTGAGGCAAGTCCTGCAATAATGCTACAAAATGCAATGATGCTGTAGGTCACAGTGAAGTAACAAAATATTCCTGCTATCTATCTCCATTGTTATTAGGTTAATATTACTTTAACTGCTGATATTCACAGTATTTATAATTTAGAAGTAATTGAAATAGATAGTGCCAGAAAAAATCTGAGGTTTGTTGCAGATCATGATTGATACGATGCTCATTTCGTTTAAATACATTTGTATGTGAGCAGCCATTCAAATATATCTATTATAACACCAGCAGTATGACAGAGTCATCATTCCTTAAAATCTCTATTACTAGACTGTAAGTGGACTGTTAAACTTTGGCTCAAGGGCACAATAACCCCCACATCAGCATAATTTAATCATCAACACAAGCTAATGGAAAGTTAAACTTGATGTTCAAGACAGTCTAATTTTTTTCTTGTTTCATACATTCCATGCCTATAGATTTCAAAATAGATAATTTTTTTTTACATTGAAATGTCTTTCCAGACAGAAATACTTAATGCATTTTTATACTTTTATTATTTGATGGGAAGGAAATTATCTTATTTCTTTTCTGTCTGCCATAAGAGTGATGTTTGCATTCTTCTGGAAAATATTTTATGATATATAACTTTCATGAAATTAAAGTATATATAAAAACTGAATCATATAGTTATCTGTACTCTGTACTTTGACAACATATTCCTTTAACTGAAAAAAAAAAATCTTTTTGGGATGCTGTTGAGAACTGTACAAAATATGCTATTTCACCTAAAAAAGTTGATATATTTACTTATAAGAGGAAATTGTCTAACAAGTTCATAAATATCCTTTTGCTTGATGTATGTCTGCCCCAGAGATGTATGAATCTGCCCCTCTGAAATTGTGTGGCCAAGGGTCACAGAGTGAAACCAGGACATGCCACATGGGAAGGCAGAACAAAAAGAGCACATTACCCTGCTGATGTAGATTGAGGAAGATCATGACTGTTCCACACTTCATAGGGCATCTCTGACTGATGCTGAAATATTGGTCCAATTTCTTGGGACAAATGAAGTATACAGCAGCTTTCCTGACACATCTTTTTCCTGTTTACATACTTTATGTCAGTAATACTAAAGTAGCTGTGTACAGGCAACAAACAGCCTCCTGCAGCTGAATAGATTGTGCTAAGGAGGTTAGCAATAGACTTCTTTGCTTTACTGACCTGACATAAACCAAGTTAAATGAAGTGGATGATTGGAGCCAAAATCTCTTGTGACACTCTGTGGGGTCATATGACATAAGAAATAGTGGTTTGGTTGCAGTGACCCCATCAGAGGTTTTTCTATGCTAGTTGCAAAGTGACATAATTTCTTTCAGTTTTAGCACAGTGTAAACTCACTTTATTCTTTGAAAATACTCTTTATAATTGTCTCTTCTGTGTCTACCAGTGATATTGCCATAGCCTTTCATCATAGACACCAAGTTCATGTCTAATATGTCCAATCAGTAAAAAGACAAAATTCAGATCCTTATCATTTTTTTTTTTTTTTGCAGTCTCCTACATTTTTTTTTTCACTGAGTGATTGCTTGACTTCTTGTGATTTCATTTTATCCTTAAAACCAGCTGGGCCATTCAGCACTGATGGAGTGGTCTTGCATGAGGCTGATTTTGATTGTATGTGTGGGTGTAGAAAACAAGTATAACCTAACGGAGTTAGACCAGAACAGTATCTGGGTCTTGTTAGGTAAGAAGTCAGGCCATCCAAGCTCATTGCAGTAGAATCATAGAATCATAGAACAGTTAGGATTGGAAAGAACCGTAAGAACATCTAGTTACAACCCTATTAGTTTAAAATATGCCTGTTAACCCAAGTGATCTCGAAAATTTAAAAAATCTAGTGAATCTTAAAGTATTTGGATGAAATGTCAGTGTTGCTGATCATGCAGGGTTTTTATGAGGACATCTTTTTGTTGATACCTAATATTATAATATCATAGAATCATAGAATAGTCAGGGTTGGAAAGGACCTTAAGGACCTTAAGATCATCTAGTTCCAATCCCCCTGCCATGGGCCACCCAAGGCCTCATCCAACCTGGCCTTGAACACCGCCAAGGATGGAGCATTCACAACCTCCCTGGGCAATCCATTCCAGTGCCTCACCAGCCTTACAGCAAAGAACTTCTTCCTTATATCCAATCTAAACTTCCCCTGTTTCAGTTTGAACCCTTTACCTCTTGTCCGGTCACTACAGTCCCTGATGAATAGTCCATCCCCAGCATCCTTGTAGGCCCCCTTCAGATACTGGAAGGCTGCTATGAGGTCTCCACGCAGCCTTCTCTTCTCCAGGATGAACAGCCCCAACTTTCTCAGCCTGTCTTCATATGGAAGGTGCTCCAGTCCCCTGATCATCCTCGTGGCCCTCCTCTGGACTTGTGTCAACAGTTCCATGTCCTTTTTATGTTGAGGACACCAGAACTGCACACAATACTCCAAGTGAGGTCTCACGAGAGCAGAGTAGAGGGGCAGGATCACCTCCTTCGACCTGCTGGTCACGCTCCTTTTGATGCAGCCCAGGATACAGTTGGCTTTCTGGGCTGCGAGCGCACACTGAAGCCGGCTCATGTTCATTTTCTCATCGACCAACACCCCCAAGTCCTTCTCTGCAGGGCTGCTCTGAATCTCTTCTTTGCCCAACCTGTAGCTGTGAATACATCATCATGTGTTGATGTGAATACATCATCATGTATTGTTCAGATTTATTACTACAGGTGATATGGTATAGAAACAGTTTGTATCTTTTTGTGTACTATAAATGAGTCTTTAGCCCAAATGTAGTAATTTTTATTGGTATAAAAATTCTTGTTATATACTCACATCTTGTGAGTCTTGGAATTATGTTTGTAATCACAAGTCAGAACTGTCATGCATGACTGAGAAAGAAAAAAGTCATATTTAAGAAACTGGTGTTTATTTAACATCTATTCAGTTCTAGTACTGTACATACCTTTATCTGACATAAAATCTTTGTCAAAATGTCAACAATGGAAGCTCTTCAGCTAAAGAATGATGCTAAATGGTTTTGAGACATTTAATATGATATTCTTGCAAAGCAAAGGAAGACCAAAATCTACTTACTTATAATTTATAAATAAGAAAATAAAGCAGGAATTATGTCTTCAGAAAAAAAGAAAACCAACTTATTGTGACCAGGTATGTCCATGAAGAGCATGGCTTTATTAGCTTGACGTCATGGAGTGCCAAGCTACAGAACAGCTACTGAAGGAGGAATTTACTAAAGCCACTTCATAATAGAAAAAGGATTAAAAGCAATTACATTCCTAGAGTTGGAGTTCCAAACTATTCTTCTATATTTGCAGTGATAGGACGAGGGGTAATGGGTTCAAACAAACAAGGGAAGTTCAGATTAGATATAAGGAGGATGTTCTTTACTGTGAGGATGGTGAGGCACTGGGACAGGTTGTCCAACAAAGTGGTAAATGCACCATCTCTGGTAGTGTTCAAGGCCAGGTTGGATAGAGCCTTGGGTAACATAGTCTAGTGTGAGGCATCTGTGGCAGGGGGCTTGTAAATAGAGGATCTTAAGTTCCTTTGCAACCCTAACTATTCTATGATGTTATGATTCTATAATTTCTTTAATAAAGCACCTGGTTTCATACGATTAAAAATAAAAATAATTTTGTAAAGTATTATTGAAAAAGCAAATTAAAGATGATGATGATTGACAAAAAATGCTGAATGAGTATGTGATTAATTAAAGGCAAGAAGGTAGCTGGTTGTGATGAAGAAAGGATGTAAAGTGGAGAGATATAAAAAATGCATTCTTTAGCTCATGATGCTGGCATGAAAACTGTTTTGCATTACTGACATTTTATGATACAAATTCAGTGACATTCTCTGTATGGAAGGACTGAGGTATTGAATGAGAAAAAAATAGATATTCTTGAGCTAATAGAAACGAGCAGAAATTAAACAAGAAAAATTTAAACTCATGTCTTTTTACTTATATTTGTGAGATCAGTAAGCAGAAGCAACACGGGGAGACATTCACCTAAGTATATTAGTCACAGGATACTTATGAATAACTAATACACTCTGATACTTTACTGGTAATAATGTATACATTATACACATGTTCAAGCCAGATGGATTTGGGATGACAATGTGAAGAAATGCTTCTAGCTGTATCAGAGGACAGAATCTAACACACAGGGTGAAATTAATGAGTTTCATCTTGTCTAGCAAAGAGAAGCTGTGAAGGGACAAGACTGCTACCTGTAAGTGCAGTGGGGAATAAATCTTATGTAAACTAAAGGGAAATGTTAGCCCAAGAACAAAGAAGAATAACTCATCATGAATAAATTTAAGTAGAATTTCAAAAACAAATGTCTAACCGTCCGATAGTTGGTTTCTGAAAATACTTCCCTATAAAGGAACACAAATAATTTTGGGGTAGATGTCAGATCGTTATGTTTAACCCACTAAAAAGGACCAGATTCTAAAATTCACAAGGTCAGGTTAATAAAAGCATTTTTAAAAAATTCAAAATCAATTTACTTTGAATAATCCCAAGGTAATGAAGTATAAAAACATGGATATTCTCACTGTGGTAAGAAGCTTCTACTTTCCAGTGGTAAATGTAAGCTAGCTTGCTGTACTTCAATGGAAGGTAATTGGGCTTTTACCACCCCACATATACAAGGGGTCAGTCACTCACTCACCGTGTCTGCCCACTTGTAGATTCACTCTCTCGGCAGAATCAAGACAAAGTGAGGAAGCTTTTCATTTAGTGGAAGAGGGGTTAGCTGCCTCTCATGCTGCAGAGCATCAGTGGATCAGCCTTGAGTGGCTTCTGAGCAGAGGATAACAGAGCTGCAATTTACTGTCCCGATGGGCAAGTCTAAAATAAGCCCTGAGCTTCACATCTCCAACTGTCATGTTGCATTTAGGTAACTATATCATATGGCATGACATAATTGCCTGCAGTAGTACATTACTGGACTGAATGATGCAAAAAGTTCACATCCATATATACTTCAGGTGCATATAAAATGTGAAATTTATTATAGGATTCAGGATGTTAAACGTCTAAAATTGTGTATCACCCAGCTCTTCCTAGTCAGAGATAAATTCTGTCTTTTTAATAGAATATGCTTTTTGAATGTTTCCTGCTGTTGTTGCTGAGCTTTCTTGAAAACGACTGCTGAGGGATGGGACGAATCTATGGCTGAATCTTTGCATATAGTCCATGCATGAGCAGATGCATGGAAAATATAAATTTTTATACATTAAAGGAAAAAATTTAGTGGTGAAAACCAGGATTGTAACCTAGCTACTCAGTACAGAAAACAACTTGCAACATTTGTTTCCTGAGGGCATAAGCACAATGTCATTCTTGAGGCAAGCTTCCCATCCAGAAGTTATACCCTCTGAGGTCTACCAGAATAGAAAATTATCTCAGTAGGAGATTAAAGAAATTATATGCCTTAGACAACAAATTATACTTGAATGCATGACTGTTCACTAGCAAATTCAAATAGGACCTCGTGAGTAAAACACAAAGGCTATGAACTGCTGAAATTAGGTAATAGCTGTCAGGGAGCCTATTACAGAATTCATCGCTTTAGTTCATTTGTTTCTTTTAGTTGAAAACTAATGACATGGACCACCCAGCCCACCTCCATGTTAGAGACCATATATATGCAAGTGCCAATTGATTTAAACAAAACATGAAAAAATCCATTTCAAAAATAGCTCTTCTGGCTGTAAGAACAAATGGTAAGGATTAGAGAGACATGAGCATCAATGTCCCCTTTGGCAAAACCAGAGAAGACCAAGTTCCTTAATGGTGAACATTCTGAGGTGATAAAATTAATAAAGATCTATTTAATATCCCATAGAAATGAAAGGAGGTACAAATCTATTTAACTCCCCATTTATCCCCACACACATGCTTTGTCACTGATTTTTTAGTGAGATTCCCAGGTAAACTTTGATTGTGCACTGACAGGCTTTCTATCTAAATGAACAATTTAGAAAATCACCTTGCTGAAAAGTATGTGTGTAGTGATTAATGAGATTCTTCCTTAATTAACCAGTTCACTGTGCCACTAAGTTGGTCTGGTTTATTCCAATAACCCTGTGTGAAGAAAACTCAGTAAGCATGTATTATAACAAGATGTCAGGAATTTTGTAGTACCTGTAGTACACTTGCAAGTTTGCTGTAGTGGGAACTATCCAACAACCATTTAATTTTTAGTTCCTCTCAAATCATCACACCTCCACAGTCAATTTTATATTTCTGCTCCTCTGATACTTTTAAAAAATTTTTATTTTGTCCTTTCTATATTTTTTTCTTTCATAGCATGATCCAAAACCTCCACAGCATGGAGAAATTTTGGACTGTGGACAGCTGTCAAGCCTAAACATTTCTTGAGCAATTCTATGAGTCCACTTGGACCTCCTGGACCATTTTGTGACTGCAAAGCATGTCTAAGAAGTGTCTTAGACGATTTGGTCAGCCCTTGTCCCTAGACTCCATTTTTCAGTTTTCATTCCAAACTTTTTTTTCTCTCTTTCCAGGGATCTTTTCCCCATAGCTTAACAACAATCTGACATTTTAATGAGTTAAAAAGAGGTTTAATTTGTGAAACCCTTTCCCACTGGAATTTTATTTCAACTGCACAGGAGTAAGTATCACTTTTAGAGTAAGAGTTTCCCAGGGAAATACTGAACATTATCTTCTGAGAAAAAGTAATAAAGTAATATGAATACACTAGGGAAATGATCAGATCCTAAAACTACAGATGAGATACAGTGTATTATTTTTGTGAACATGCTCCATACACTTCTAAATGTTTGGGCCAGTTTTTTGGAAAGTGAGCAGGAACAGGTTATTTCCTATTCCTCTAAATGCAGTAACAAATTCAAGCAGGAAAATGAAGTAATAAATTCAAGCAAGTAAGTGATAATGATGGACTGTTTTCCTAAGCAGAATGATCTGTTGATATTGCTTTGTGCTGATGAAATGTGATGATGAAATGTGATTGTTCTGAAATGTGCTGATGAAGTGTGATTGTTCGACACCGTCCCACATGACATCCTTGTCTCTAAGCTGGAGAGACATCAATTTGATGGGTGGACCACTCGGTGGATAAAGAATTGGCTGGATGGCCGCACGCAAAGAGTTGTGCTCAATGGTTCGATGTCCAGCTGGAGACCGGTAACGAGTGGTGTCCCTCAGGGGTCGGTGTTGGGACCGGTCTTGTTCAACATCTTTGTTGGTGACATGGACAGTGGGATTGAGTGCACCCTCAGCAAGTTTGCCGATGACACCAAGCTGTGTGGTTCGGTTGATACGCCGGAGGGAAGGGATGCCATCCAGAGGGACCTTGACACACTTCTGAGGTGGGCTGATGCCAACCTGATGAAGTTTAACCATGCCAAATGCAAGGTCCTACACCTGGATGGGAGCAATCCCAGGCACAGCTACAGGTTGGGCAGAGAAGAGATTCAGAGCAGCCCTGCAGAGAAGGACTTGGGGGTGTTGGTCAATGAGAAAATGAATATGAGTCAGCTTCAGTGTGCGCTCGCAGCCCAGAAAGCCAACTGTATCCTGGGCTGCATCAAAAGGAGCGTGACCAGAAGGTCGAAGGAGGTGATCCTGCCCCTCTAATCTGTTCTCGTGAGACCTCACTTGGAGTATGGTGTGCAGTTCTGGTGTCCTCAACATAAAAAGGACATGGAACTGTTGGAACAAGTCCAGAGGAGGGCCACGAGGATGATCAGGGGAGTGGAGCACCTTCCATATGAAGACAGGCTGAGAAAGTTGAAGCTGTTCAGCCTGGAGAAGAGAAGGCTGCGTGGAGACCTCATAGCAGCCTTCCAGTATCTGAAGGGGGCCTACAAGGATGCTGGGGATGGACTATTCATCAGCGACTGTAGTGACAGGACAAGGGGTAATGGGTTCAAACTTAAACAGGGGAAGTTTAGATTGGATATAAGGAAGAAGTTCTTTGCTGTAAGGCTGGTGAGGCACTGGAATGGGTTGCCCAGGGAGGTTGTGAATGCTCCATCCTTGGCGGTGTTCAAGGCCAGGATGGATGAGGCCTTGGGTGACACGGTTTAGTGTGGGGTGTCCCTGCCCATGGCAGGGGAGTTGGAACTAGATGATCTTAAGGTCCTTTCCAACCCTAACTATTCTATGATTCTATGAAAGGAAATGCATGTTTCTATTACATGGTCATTTCATAGTAAACCAGATAGTGGTGCAAAGCAAGTGTTTAGATTCAACAGTACCAGTATCATCATACTACTATTGTTGGGCACAGGAAGAAGTTGTAAATACTCCTTTTTCATGCCACCCCCATCTCTAGCTTTAGTTTATAGGGAACTGGTACATCTAGAATAATTGAGAGCTTTTCTCAGGTGAAAGCTGACTCAGAAAGCATGAATGTAAATTCTACATGTATCTGCACTCCTAAAGATTAAGACAGTGTTTCCTTTATTGTTGTAGTCTCTGTCCTATTATCTCTTGATTGCTGAGATATAAAAAAATAATTTCAAATACATTAAAATTCTTGTAATTTTCACAGGAGGCAACTTCAGTTTTAAAAGGGAAATTTATCCCTTCATGTTTGCCTTTGTATACACTTTCTGGTGTCCCAGAAATACATTTTTGCTATTGGAACATCTGTAGTTTCAAAACATTCTGCCAGACAAGTACTACAAATATGGGACTTCATAGGGAGAAGGTGGACCTACTGGAATAGGAATGATTCTATGAGATATATGCTTTCAAATTAAAGATAACTCCACACAGATGTAACATATTTATAGGTGTCATGGTTTAGACCCAGATGGTAACTCAGTATCACACGGCCGTTTGCTCACCCTCCCCATTTCCCTCCCTCCTCAGGGTGGCATGGGGAGGAGAAGAGGAAGAATATAAATCCCATGGGTTGAGATAAGAACAGTTTAATAACTAAAATAAAGTAAAATATAGTGATAATAGAAATAATAATAACAATAATAATAATAGGAAACAACAAGAGAAGAAATGAAATCTCAGGAAACACAAGTGATGCACAGTGCAATTGCTCACCACACAACTACTGATAACCAGCCTGACTGGAGCAGCTATCAATCCATTCCAGGTAACACTTCCCAGTTTATATACTGGGCATGACATGCTGTAGTATGGAATACCCCTTTGGCTAGTTTGGGTCAGGTGTCCTGTCTCTGCTCCTTCCCAGCTTCTTGTGCCCTTCCTCACAGACAGAGTATGAGACTGAAAAGTCCTTGATCAGAGTAAGTGCTACTTAGCTGCAACTAAAACATCAGTGTGTTATCAGCATTGTTTCCAGACTAAAGCCAAAGCACAGCACTGCACCAGCTACTATGAAGAAAATTAATTGCTTTTGCTGAAACCAGGACAATAGACATGTGAGCATATGGCACCACAGATTTTTGGTTTTTAATAGGTCCAAAAAGCGCACTCCCTTGAGTTAGTTCCAGATGAGGGTTTTTCTCCTCTCTTGAAGGATTTGATTTGTTCTGTAATACTGAACATGAGTGGGTTTGTTTATAGTAGATGAACCCTCCCTTCACCAAACATTAAACACTGAGACTTAAGCAGTACATTTCACAATACGTATTGTATATTACCATTCATGCCAGGTCCTGCGTGCGGAAGTCACAAATTAGAGAAAATATATGATTACCCAGAACAAATGCAGTGGTCTAAAGAATGTTTATATCTATTCTTATGCTGAAGAAGCAATCTACTAATCCAGCAGGAAATTATTTTCTTACGTTTGACAGAACTTCAGAGTCTAAAGCACTTTTCTCATGTACCTCATTCATTTGTTGGAATTTGCATGATCCAACAGAGATTTCTCTCCTCAGCAATCTGCTCTTTGTTGTCACTCTGGCATAGATAGTTTCAGACAGTTCTCACCTCAGGAGATCTAGGTCTATTGTTGAATTAAAACAGCCTTATGTAGTGAATGAGGCACTCGAAAGCTGCTAAACCACTCCATGAAGGTCAACCTAGCCACATGCAATAGGCATCAAATTAAGTTTCCTAATAAAAATGTAGACTTATTGAAGTCTGAGACATCTGATCAAGTGTGTGTGCATACAAAGTAGACTCTTCTTATCAGTCAGTGAAGTGTATCGCCAGTGATCAGGTATTGGAACAGGCTTCCCAGGGAAGTGGTGGGGTCACTGTCCCTGAAAGTGTTCAAAACCTATTTAGATGAGGCCCTCAGTGATATGGTTTAGTGGTGGTCTTGGCAGTTCTGGGGTAATGATTGGACTTGATGATCTTAAAGGTCTTTTCCAAACCAGCTGATTCTGTGATTCTATAACATAATAGATCTCATCCTAATGCTAATGTCTAAAATAGAACTGAATTGTACCTTAAATATTTTTGGTCATTCATTATAAACAGGTTTGAATGACCAGCTCAGACTTAAATGCTGATGCTGTAGATCCAAATGATATAAGAGGAAACCCTTATGGACTCTGTAGATATCTAGGTATCCAGATTATGTATCTCGTATATAGTCCTGGTCATTTAAGCGTTTCTTAGGTTAATCAGTGTTCTTACATGACTTTCTTTTGGATTTAGGTTTCTAAATTCTACTTAAAACATTCTGTAGACACTGGAATGCTTTTTCATAGATTACTTTTAAGAACTATAGGGAAATTGCTCCTGAGGAACCTCATACTAAGCAACAGAGATCTGTGACACTATAAGAAAATGGGTTTTGGAAGTCCCTCTCATACCTTGATATAAGCTTTACTTTCTTCACTACGCTGAGAAAATTGAAGAATATTCTATTGGACATGGAGAAAAATATATCTTGCAAATTTCACTGAAAGTAAAACCTGGACTTTATATGGCCTGTTTATCATGCTGCTTGCATTCTTCAACTTAAGTTAAAAAAGAAATAAGAATGGTCTTCTTGGTTAGAATTAGTATTTAAAAAAATTTTCATTTTGCTTATATTCAAAGGGGTCTTTAGATGGTAAAATGCCCTTTATATTTCTAGAAATCAGATGATACAGATATATCTAAATGTTTTCCTGCCTCAAGTAGGTGCTTAAGTTACCACATTCTCCTCAAGTTTGTATGGTTTTAGTCTGCCTTGTGAATCTAGTGCCTTCTTCCTATCATGGGCTGAACAATCTCAAAAAGCAACCTAAAACTGCAGATTTTCCTCATTCTCATTACTTCATCCACAGTCAGATGAACCAATGCCAAAGAAATGTTAAAGTGCTACCACATTATAAAGAAACACTTCACTGTAATGCTTGCACCTTGTTATGTGACAGATTACACACTTCACATTATTTCAGAGTCTCCTGAAGTAATACCAGGCATACAGAGTTCATTACCTGCTCCTTGTGCTCTAATGATCCTCTGGAGCTATGCATTCTCAGCTCTAATTTGCTTTGTGGTGTAAAGGCTGTCCAGCACACCATTCAGTCACAGCACAGGTGACTCATAGCAGTGTTTCATTACTGTACACAAGATCTGTGTGACTCAGAATAAACTGCCTGAAGACTGTATGTAACTCATATTGGTTTCATTGCATTTACGTAAATAGCAGAAAGTTAAATGATAAATTTTTCATAAAGTAACTGTAAGCAACATGTAATACCTTGCACAGCACCAGAATCCCAGAATCTTAACTAATTTTGTCATGCATCTGTTGCAAACTGGGAACAGATCAGAGTTCACTGTAAAGGAGAAGAGAGCAGAAACTTAATTTTTGCAGTTCTCCAGTCATTAGAGTGTTCTGTGCACAATCAGTTCCAAAGTAAGTTGCTGGTGATGTTATTGTCATTATCTATATTAGCATCAGTCTTGCTCATGGGCTAGCAGGCCAGTGTATCAGAAACTCATAAAAAAATAAGAGGTCTCTTCTGCAAAGAATCAGTATTCTAAAAGCAAGGAATGAAACATCAGATAGGTACAAGCACCAGAAAAGGAACACGCACATCAAGACAACAGGCAGCGCTGCTACCTATCTGTTGCCTGACAGATATCTTTTGCCATTTTTTCTTCCCTGAGGAAATGTAATAAATAAAGGATTTACCAAAAGAGGATAAAGACAAATACAATTGTATACAAGTAGCTTCTCCCAAGTGGCAAAGGGGAGTGTCAAGCACAGAGGTGGTTTCTTGAAAATTTTCCCAGTTGGGCGACAGAATTTAATAGTGGTCCAGTCAAGCAAAAATTACTGGCAAGACTGGATACAGGCTGTACACAGAAAAGGGAAGTGTATTTAGCACACAGTATAGAAGGGGAAGACAGAGAGAAAATAGAGGAAAAGATGGATAAAATTTTGATAGAATAGAAACATCGTATTTGTGTGTTATTTGTAGGATATTAGTAGGAAATAGAAAAAATCTGGAATTAAAAAAAAAAAATCCTTTCAGATGTTAGGATGCAAGGTAGTGGGAGTTTTATCTTTGTGAATGGAAGGACAGGCTGTCTCTTAGATCTGTCACTCAGGCTCCAGGTCTTAAGAAAATCTTTTATATAGAATGAGAGAATGGATTTAGCTGAAGCTGTTAAACAGGGTGAGGATCCTGACCTGCAGTTCTCAATAAACGAACTACAAATAAATGTTTTCCAGTAGAAATGAAATAAGTCAATTTAGCTATAATGATTAGGCATTACTAAAATAAAGTTACAGAAATTTCTAATATTTTTTCTATGGATAAAAGAAAAAAAGAGAAGATGCAGAAATTAATAATATCCCTCTCCCCTCCCCCCCAAAAAACAAAACAAAACAAAAAAAAAACCAAAATAAAACCAAAAAAACCCCAACAAAAGTCTACCTTATAGAGCCACTATCCAGACACATTCCAGAAGATAGTGTCAGGGTAGATATATGTTTAAAAGACTTTTGTGCTGACTTTTTTTGCAATTAAACCACCCATATACTTTGTAGAATTTTTGTTTTTTGCTTTGTTATATCAGTTTTAGAATAGGATCTTCAAGTGATTACATTACAATAGAGGACCTTGACTTTGTACCAAAACTAAAGAAACAAGATCTTATGCACTTATCCCTGAAGTAAATGGCAGCTATTTCCATAAATTTTAATAAATATTGGATTATGTCTGAAAAAAAAAATCTAAACTGAGAAAGAGTACCTTTTTTTTTTTTTTTTAAGTGCACCTTCTCAGATGTTTTTCTGGAAAACAAGGATTTGTTAGTAGGAATGCATTTTGATCTTTCTTTAGGAAACATACAATTTTCACAAGACAACCAATTAAACCCTTCTGAGATCAGTTGCTAAATATCAGCTGCCTGTATGCAGTGACCTAGAACTTGCCATTATATGAATAATAGGGGCTAAACAAAGAACACAGACATCAATTTCTGAAGTGGAAGAAAAGAGTAAATTACGTTTTAATTTATCTGTACTTTGAATAGCTTTGCCCGAAGAATTTTCAAGCTTAAGATGAAATGGTAATTCATTCACTTATCTACTTTTTTTCTACTTTTCTGCATGGTAGCAATCAGATCTATTGAGAGTGGATAAAACTAGCAAATAAAAAATGTATTTGACAAGGACAAATCCTCTGTGCTATGTAATAACCTTCAAATAATTATGTTGTCTGAAAAAGAAAAAACTTTAGAAGTTCAGATGTAATTAATTAGGATGCTGATATCTAGTATTATAACAGTCAAATTAATATTTGGGCTTATTAAATGTTGCAGTTCTGAGTTGTGCAATAGCATAAACTGATTTTATTATCCAGGATGCACTGAATAGGTTTTAAGGAAAATGGAGACAGTGACCCGGGAGATTGATTTGGTACTCTGTTAATAACTCGTCATAAACCATCCAGGACTAGTAGTAGGGACAGTCAGGACAGGGTTTCCACACAGATAAGCATTGATTGAGAAAATCCGTAAAACTGTGTCAGATAAATGACTAAAATAAATCAATGGAAATAAGTTTTCAAGACAACTGCAGCAAAAGGCATATGACAGTATTGAGGCATGCATGTATTTGTGTAAGACAGGGAACAAAAGGGATTGTTATCATCTGCCTGGCTCTTATAAGGAATACCTGGACCTGTGTGGATAACAAGAGCCTGGACATAAATGTTTGTGCTTTGCTCTTGAAGGAAACACGTTAGAGCCCTGGAACCAGGAGAAATGTAGGGGTTATACCGAGCTGTTTTGAAACATGAATGTAAATGAGATTCAGTGTTGAGATATATGGAGGTGGCCAAAAGGTGAGACCAGAGACGGAAGAGAGAAAAGGCCACAAGTAAATGCAGGCATGGCCTGTCTGATTCTCCCCATCATTCAGCATGGAGAGGAGGAGAGGGATTTGGTGACATTTATAGCAGAATTCCTCTTCAGAGAACCAAAGAAGTACTAAAAAGAAAAAGCAGGTGAGACAGGTATGAAGAAAGGTGTACTCAAGGTTGGTTCAAGGTGAAGCCACAACAAAAACTCACCTGCATCTTGGATGATCCTAACAAGATCAGTGTTCAGAGGTCTTTTTAAAATTTAATTACACAGATGGCCTTTATCGCTCAAAAAAAAATTCTGAAATTCCCACTGGAACATAACTTGGGAAGTGCACTCTGTGTGTGTGTGCACGTATGCAGCTCCAGCCAGGCTGCTAAAAATGGCTCTAACTCCTTGAGTGCCTGAGGGGTCTCATTTGGTAGCTTATTCAGGAAAATAAATGAGTGAGGTCATAAGTGCAACCTAACAAATTACATCCACTTCTGTACTGTACATAAAAGTGAGAAGAACAGAATAAAATAAATTGAATTTATTAACAAAACAAATACTGTGGATGCTTTTGTTAAGTTCCATATCTAATTTAACTGAGTCCTTGAGCATAATTTCATCTTTTCTCAATAAACTTCACATTGCCCACGTAAGACCATAATATCCAAGGACTGTGCCTGAGACCTTACATAAAGGTCTCAAGCGCTGCATGCAGTCTTACCTGCGGGATATTGGGAACACACAGACCCAGCGAGGGCACTGCCAGCACTTAGCACCAGAGTAAATGATATCTCCCACTTGTATGTGTACCCCCACACAAATACATTGCCCTAAACCAATTTGTCTGGGAGTCTGGCGGATCCTCACCATATTATCAGAACAGGGATAAACCCTGCTGAGGGTACGGAGAGGCCTTACCAAACTCTGATGCTTAAGCTTTTAGTAAAGTGACATTTCTGTCTCTTGTACTTTATGCTTTTCCTTCAACAAAACACTAAATTTAATAAATACCTTTTGAAACCCACTGAGGCAATGAAATCAAAAGTAAAAGACACTTTCAACATCTAAGCATGCTACAGGACACAAGTATCGTCTATGAAGTGTTTCTTTTATAAATTAATTCCCAGCAGCCAAAAAAGCCTAGATATATAGCTGACAAAAAAAAAACACAACCAAAAACAAAACCAAAAAAAACCCAACCAAAAAAACAACAAACCCAAACAAAAAACTTAAGCCATAAACCTTGAGGTTGTTATTTAGAGAAGACTGCAAAATAATACACCAAGGAATAAATTTTCTGTGTTATGGGAGGTGTATAGCAAAATTCTCCTAAGCACTGCTGTGAAAATAGAACTGCTAAAACATAAAACCAAGAATTTAATCACTTTTGTAATAAAATTGTAATTAATTTAGCAGAAATTCCATTTAAGTTCTAGGTTTATTGTCCTGAAATCAAAACTTACTTTCACTGCTAAGAGGGCATCTGCCAGTAAGAAGGTTGCTGGATTTTTTAACGCAAAACATGTCTGTGTGCCTTATGAAACACTGACTATGAAACGATCTGAATGCCTTAGAGTTAACAATAAATAAATAATATCTGGCAATCACTCTGAGTGTGCCCTTGTTCGTATGAAACTGACTTAGAAATTTTAACCCTCATGCTGATATGACAATATCATTAAACCTAATATTATTCCTACATAATTACTGAAACTAGTTGCAGCACTATCACAGGAAGACTTCTCCCTTCAGTACGATTAGACTATTTCATTATGATTTCATCATCTTTCATTTATACTATGAATCATAGTTTCATTTTGACTGTTCTGAATAATGTTTTATTATTTCACGTAAGTAATAGCAATTACATCGACATACATATAATATCTTGTAGTTTAACGATTCAACACTGTTAACAAGGAACTTGTACTAAAATTCTGACATTTCCAAAGAAATATGTCCCTGGAACTGTACCTTAGAAAATGTTGACATTTGGATTTTTTCATTTTAATCATAAATTCCCTCCCCTAGATTTCAAAGTGTCAGAATTTCCTAATGAATGGAAATTCTGGTTTTGACCACTTCTAATATGCCTACAAAAATATGATAATGGTTCAATACATAATGTTCTGTAATTTCAACTTCTTCTGCTGAGCAGCAGTACCATATTCTTACCATGTGACCATTCTGTTGTACTAATTTGAACGCTCTCTTTCACCTTGTATCTCATTCTTGCAGAAAGTTCAGAGACATTTTTGTTTACTTTTTTTAGGATATAGCCTTCCCCACTGAAGCCTTCATCTGCAGTTATGGTGTCTGAGTCAAGTAGTGGTGGCTGCAGCTTTATCTTCTTGGGACACTGAACTCCTTTTCTGACAGTCAGTGACATATGTTCAAAGCCAGAAACATCATCTTCCCAAGGTGGGTGCACCCAGTCTAAGTCTATTAAACTGTATTTAGTCTATAGGCTTCTACTGTAGCACTGAGGTCCAGGTAGTAACTATTGACTAGCTTAACTCTAGAAGGAAATGTGAATGGGGAAGGAAATGGACAATAAATGATGTAAAGAGCAATATTAAAGATAGACACAAATCTACAGTTTCTGTTCCTGTGGTCCCCTTCACCAGGACCAAAAGAGTGAAATCTAAGCTGTACTGAAAACTAGGATACGAAGAATGGATGCCATTACAGTATCACAGTATGCTAGAGATTGGAAGGGACCTCAAAAGATCATCTAGTCCAATCCCCCTGCCGGAACACAAATACCTAAATGAAGCTAAACAAGAATATGTCCAGGTGGGTTTTGAATGTCTCCAGAGAAGGAGACTCCACAACCTCCCTGGGCAGCCTGTTCCAGTGTTCCATCACCCTCACTGAGAAGAAGTTTCTTCTCAAGTTTAAGTGGAAACTCTTGTGTTCCAGTTTGAGCCCACTACCCTTTGTCCTACCATTGGTTGTCACCGAGAAGAGACTGGCTCCATCCTCGTGACACTCCCCCTTTATATATTTATATACACTAATAAGGTCACCCCTCAGTCTCCTCTTCTCCAAACGATAGAGACCCAGCTCCCTCAGCCTTTCCTCATAAGGGAGATGCTCCACTCCCTTAATCATCTTAGCTGCCCTGCGCTGGACTCTCTCCAACAGGTCCCTGTCCTTCTTGAACTGAGGGACCAGAACTGGACACAATATTCCAGATGCAGTCTCACCAGGGCAGAGTAGAGGGGAAGGAGGACCTCTCTCGACCTACTGACCACCCCCCTTCTAATACACCCTAGGATGCCATTGGCCTTCCTGGCCACAAGGGCACAGTGTTGGCTCATGGTCATCCTGCTGTCCACTAGGACCCCCAGGTCCCTCTCCCCTACACTACTCTCTAACAGGTCGTTCCCCAACCTATACTGGAACCTGGGGTTGTTCCTGCCCAGATGCAGGACTCTACACTTTCCCTTGTTATATTTCGTCAAGTTACTCCCTGTCCAACTCTCCAGCCTGTCCAGGTCTCGCTGGATGACAGCACAGCCTTCTGGCATGTCAGCCACTCCTCCCAGCATACTGTCAAGAGCAAACTTGCTGATAGTACACTCAATTCCCTCATCTAAATCGTTGATGAATATATTAAATAATACTGGCCCCAGCACTGACCCTTGAGGCACTCCACTAGATACAGGCCTCCAACTAGACTCCGCCCCATAGACTACAACTCTCTGGCTTCTCTCCTTCAGCCAGTTCGCAGTCCACCTCACTACCTGATCATCCAGACCACACTTCCTCAGTTTAGCTATGAGGATGCTGTGGGAGACTGTGTCAAATGCTTTGCTGAAGTCAAGGTAGACCACATCCACTGCTCTGCTATCATCCATCCACAATGTTATTTCCTCATAAAAGGCTACGAGGTTGGTCAAGCATGACTTCCCCTTGGTAAAGCCATGTTGACTGCCCCTCATAACCCTCTTATCCTTGATATGCCTTAAGATGGCACCAGGGATAAGGTGTTCCATCACTTTCCCAGGGATGGAGGTGAGGCTGACCGGTCTATAGTTACCCGGGTCCTCCTTCTTGCCCTTTTTGAAGACTGGAGTGACATTTGCTTTCCTCCAGTCCTCAGGCACCTCTCCCGTTTCCCAAGACTTGGTAAAGATGATGGAGAATGGTCTAGCAATGACTTCCGCCAGTTCCCTCAGCACCCGCGGGTGCATCCCATCTGGACTCATGGATTTATGGATGTCCAGATTGCTCAACTGGTCTCTAACCCATTCCTCATCAACTAAGGCAAACTGCTCCGTTGACCTGACTTCATCTCAGGTCACAGGGGTATAGGGCTCTTCAGGACTGCCTCCGGCAGAGTAGACAGAGATAAAGAAGACATTCAATAACTCTGCCATCTCTGTATCTTCTGTCACCAGGGCACCCATCCCATTCATCAGTGGGCCTACATTGCCTCTGGTGTTAGTTTTATCTGCCATGCATTTGAAAAAGCTCTTTCTGCTGTCCTTGACCCCTCTCGCCAGATTTAATTCTAAGGAGGCCTCTATAGACATCCTAGCTGCCTTCCTACATCCTGTAGCAGCAGCTTTATATTCCTCCCAAGTGGCCAGCCCCTCCTTCCATGACCTGTAAATTCTCCTCTTCCACTTGAGCATACCCAGCAGTTCCTTATTTAGCCACGCAGGTCTCCTGGTCCTCTTCCTTGACTTCCTACGTGTCAGGATGCTCTGATCTTGAGCTTGGAATAAGCAGTCCTTGAATGCCAACCAACTATCTTGGGCCCCTTTACCTTCAGCAGCCTTGCCCATGGGATTTCCCCTAGCAATTGCTTGAAAAGGCCGAAGTTTGCCCTGCTAAAGTCCAGGGTTGCAATTCTACTTGCTATTGTACTGGTCCTACCACACAAGATCCTGAATTCCACCATCTCGTGGTTGCTGCAACCAAGGCAGCCCTCAAGCTTTACTGCTTTGACCAGACCCTCCTTGTTAGTGAGGATGAGATCCAGCAGCGCTCCTCTCCTGGTTGGATCATCCACCATTTGGATGAGGAAGTTATCATCCATACACTGGAGGAACCTCCTGGACTGTGGCTGGGTTGCTGAGTAGTCCTTCCAGCAAACATCAGGGAAGTTAAAATCCCCCACGACGACCACGGCCTGTGACTGTGAGGCTGCTCTCAGCTGCCTGTAGAAGGCCTCATCAACTTCCTCACCCTGATCTGGTGGCCTGTAACAGACACCCACAACAGTATCACCCCTGCCAGCCTGCCCCTTAATTCTCACCCACAGACTCTCAACTCGCTCATCCCCTGTTCCTGGACAGAGCTCAGTACATTGCAGCTGCTCTCGCACATAAAGAGCAACCCCACCACCCCGCCTGGCTGGCCTGTCTTTCCTGAAAAGGACATAGCCCTCCATGACTATATTCCAGTCATGCGAGCTGTCCCACCACGTCTCTGTAATTGCCACCAGATCATAATCTCCTGACTTAACATAAGTTTCTAACTCCTCCTGCTTATCTCCCACGCTGCTCGCATTGGCGTACAGGCATTTGAAGGAGCGAGGTGAGCTCACCGATTTCACCCTAGGATTATAGGAGGCCTCCCAGTCTTCATCAGTTCTAGAGTGCTGCCCCACTGGGGCAAGCCCAGCTACAACCCCATTCCCCTTCAAATCTAGTTTAAAGCTCTCCAAATGAGCCCTGCTAACTCATGCCCCAGCATCCTTTTGCCTCTGTGAGATAAACCTTTCCCATGTGCCATTATCCAGTCTGGAGCCTTATAAAACCAGCCATTATCAAAGAATCCAAAGCCCTGCTTGCAGCACCAGTCTTGAAGCCAATCATTTACGGACTGAATTTTCCCAGTCAGTCCCACATCATCACCGGAAGATGGAAGGACTGAGGAGATCACTTGAGCCCCAGACTCTTTCACCATCCGCCCCAAGGCCCTGTAGTCTTTCTTCATCTCCCTCAGACTGCAGGAAGCAGCTTCCCCCCCACCTGTCTGGAAGACCAGCAGCGGGTAGTAGTCTGTCCGGTGCACCAGGCTGGAGAGCGCCCTGGTGATATCCCTGATCCGGGCTCCAGGCAGACTACACACTTCCCTATGATGAGGGTCAACTCTGCATATCGGGCCCTCTGTTCCTCTCAGAAGGGAATCACCTACATCAATGACCCTTCTTTCTTTCTTATCAGAGGCAGTCTTGAGGTGCGAAGTCAACCGCCTTTTCCTATGTGACCTTGTAGGCCGGCCTTGCATCACATCCTCACTTACCTCTCCATCAAGATCCAGGGCCTCAAACCTATTACGGAGGGGCACCTGGGGAAGCAGGGCAGGAAGGGAGGAGGGTTGCCCATGACTCAGAACTCGAACTTGCTTCCAACCCTCATTGTCCTTTTGGTCCCCTACCTCTGCGTGACAGCTACAGGGCAGGGGCTGTCTCGGGCCATCCCCCTCTGTCAGAGAGTACAGGGGGTCCATCCCCTTTTTGGGGGTATCTCCCTGGAACTGTTCAAACTGGCACACCAGGGAGTTACTCCACCAGTCGACCTCCCTTTCACACTCCCTGATGGTCCTCAGCGTCTCGACCTCCTCTTTAAGTTCTGCCACCAATCTAAGCAGATCTTCTACCTGCTCACACCTCACGCAGGTGGAATGCTGGCCTCCCTCCCTCGGCAGCAGCAGGCTCTGGCACTCCCTGCAGCCAGAGACCTGAACAGCCACGGTTTGGGACAGGATCTCTGTCTGAGTTGCTACAGTCTCCTTACTGCAAGCTCTCCTTCTGGAGGCGACCATGTTGATCAGCAGTCTGGGACACCAGCAACAGGGTTCGCAACACGACCTGCGCGTTCCTCCCTGCGCCTGGTGGGCAGCGACTTGCCTCTCCCCTCTCAGAGGCTCTTTCAAGGCAAGGGGCAGGGGTGCGGTCGCCGTCACCGTGGGAACGCCCCCTGCTACGTCAGCCGCTCTCCCGCAAGGGCTGCTGGGGCTTCGGGGATCGGGAGATGAGATGTCGGGGATCGGGAGATGTCGGGGATCGGGAGATGTCGGGAGTTGTGGTGGGTCTGCGCTGTCTCCTCTGATTTTCATAATCTCTGCTGAACCTCGCGGTCGCTGAAGCTTGTCGGCTCCGGCTCTAGCTGGGCTAGCTCCGATCAGCTGACTGACTGCTAGGATCGAGTTTCGGCCGCTTTTAAATCTCCCGCCGTCACCGTGGGAACGCCCCCCGCGACGTCACCGCTCTCTCGCAAGGGCTGCTGGGGCTTTGGGGACCGGGAGATGTCGGGAGTTGTGGTGGGTCTGCGCTGTCTCCTCTGGTTTTCCTAATCTCTGCTGAACCTCGCGGTCGCTGAAGCTTGTCGGCTCCGGCTCTAGCTGGGCTAGCTCCGATCAGCTGACTGAATCATTGTTTTGTTCAAAGATGCAGTAGTAGACCCTTTGATTATCGCCTAGCTGTCTAGTGTCAGTACATTTGTGTGGTGGGCAGAAAATTCCGTATGCACAGGAATCTCTGTGTTCAGTTCCCCTGCTGTTTTCCTCTTACACTAATGCAGAACTGATAAATGTCTTTAGTGACTTAGATCTTACTCTGATTTTGTAGAACATGAGTTAATAGCACCTGAAGAGAGCAAAAGCAGAAACTTATAAAAAGGTCAGAAAAGACCTTTGCATTACACACAGCAGTTTTAGATCTCTATTACAAAAAGATATCCTATTCTTAATATGCAGAGCACTTCTTTATGGTATTATCTTGATAAAATCTAGATAGCTGGGTACTTGCAGAAATGTTAGGCTTCAATCACTGCTTAATTTGACCTGCTTCTGTGAAATATGTAATTTGGAAGGTTGTTGAATGTTTTTAGAAAATGTTCTCTGTGATCATAGAGCTATAATGACTCATCATATATAATGACCTTTTGTTCCAGTGATGGTAGGGCAAATGTACGTGGGACCAGAATATACCATGGGGCCTTTCTGAAATATTTAGTGCAATATGTTATTATTTCAGGCAACAGCACCATTTCAGTGTTCAAGACCAGGTTGAACAGAGTCTTGGGTGACATTGGTATGAAGTGTCCCTGTCCGTGGCAGAGGGATTGGAACTAGATGATCTTAAGGTGCTTTCCAACCCTAATCATTCTATGATTCTATGATTCACCCCATTTTCATGTTCAGTAACTTGCATATTTTTTCAAAGCAAAATTCTAAATTAACTTCAAGCAGACTTAAAAAGAAAAAATATGAAAGAAAAAATATCCCAGATCAGGTTGGATATAAGAAATAAGTTCTTTACTATGAGGGTGGTGAGGCACTGGAACAGGTTGCCCAAAGAAGTGATAAATGATCCATACCTGGTAGTGTTCAAGGCCAGGTTGGACGGTGTCTTGGGTGACATAGTCTAGTGTGTGATGTCCCTGCTGATGGCAAGGGACTTGGAACTAGGTGATCTTCAGTTCCTTTTCAATCCTAACTATTCTATGATTCTGTGATTCTATGATTCTATAACAAATGGAATCACAAGGTGCTGGCCATGATTACATATAATTGTAAGTAAAATACGATTTATAACTGTCAAGGTGTCCCTTGGTGTCACTGGTTATGTGCTTTACATTGGTTAATTAAAGGGATATATAAGTGCACATACCTCCTGGTAATGCTAACCTGTAACATCTGACATAACAGCTATATTCTTATATATTTTTTATAGCTATAGAAATAAATATAGCTACTGTACTGAAAAGAGTTACTGGAAAGAGAAGTTTTGGCTGCCTATTGTATAGCAAAATCTGCTGTCAAACAGACAGTTTTCTCTAAGCAAAAGTAAGTGATGTTTAGGAACAAATACATGTAATCTGAGGAAGGTTTCAAATACTTGATAACAAGTCAGTCAAAGGTAAACTATGGTACCCAGGAGCAGCCAGTATTCTGCAAAAGCCAGTATTCAAACTAAGGAACTACATAAGGTACAGAGGAGGAAGCTAAGGATGATGCCTGTGTCCTGCTTCAAACAACCAGGAAAAAAAAAATTGCTTTAATCAGGATTCACTGGCCTTAGTCACTTTCTGGACCTCTGATGCTGAGCTAATCATCCTTTGATTACTAACTGGGCTGAGCTGGAATCAGGGTGGAGCACAGCAGCCCCCCACCAGCACAACCTTCCGCCAGAGGATGGTGGGAAGTTTTTTCTCTCAATAAACGTTGATTGAAAGTGTAAACTTTACTGTGGAGGCTAGCACACTCACTAAAGGTACAGAGAAAGCAAGATTTAATTCATTCATTCTCATATAAAGCAGCATATATAAAGAACTTCATGGTTGCCATGGTAGTGCTTTAAAGGTTAGAGGATGCTGCAATTAAGGTTGCCTCTAATATTAACTTCCTTTGTTTTGTTCCAATGCAATGGGAAAGTTAATACTCTTAATGCATTTTCAGTTCTGTTTTTTGTTCTGTGGGACCCCTGTGTCATTCAAGATACAGGGTGGAGCACCAGCTAAAAAAGCAAACAAAGCACCACTGTGTTTACCTACATGTTTGGATATCTTATCTTCAGCAAAGCACACAAATTATGGTCTGAAGACAGAATTAATAGTTTCCTCTTGAGTTTTTCAAGGCATCCATCTGTACAATCTTACTAAATGCTGCAAAAGAAAACCAAACCTCATCTAACTGTTAGCTCACAGTTATCCACAGATGGATTATCTGAGCTGCAGATTAAGCATGGCATGGGTGTACAGATGTGTAAGCTGACCTTCTGTTGAGCCAGAATGGGTCCAGTTCAGCGCTAGGGTAGGCAGAGCACCCTGCAGTGGGTGCTGATGCCAAGACTAGCTCAGGCTCATTAGCACAGCTGCTCTTGCAGACAGCGAAAGCCACAAAAGTCAACCCCATAGGACGCATGCTAGCAATGGTGGCTGTCAGTGCAGGTGGCTCTGCACTATTCTGTGGGAAGTGGGAGCACTGGTGGGTGTAATGGAGAAGCAGCTGACCCAGCTCCACATCTGACTGCTCAGAGCCCTGCAGGGCTAATTGGCTTCAGTGTTGATACCAACCCTGCCAGTTCCAGGCTGTGAGGTGTCACAGCGCTGTGCTGTTTCTCTAGTGGTTTAACTATTACACCAGTTTGCATCCCTTCCCAGTGCAATCAGTCATTCTTAGCCCCCGAATGAACTTGTCACACCCTCAGCTGCTTGTGAAGGCTATGCTGTAAGTCAGCTGATGGGAATTAGGAGGCTGAGAAACAAACAGAAAAAGCTGAATACCCTGAAAAAGGTATTATTATTTTTTAATACCAATGATTACACTGGTCTGGCTCACCGCATAAATCCGCACACACAGCTGAATCAGCTTTACCGAGTGGGCAGTAAAATGTGTTCCAGGGGAGGTTTCAAATATTCGGAGAGAGGATAGGTCAGGGATCTCAATTAACCGGCATTGCTACTGTGCACAGGGAACGTCAAGCTCTTTTCTAAGCAAGTCCTCTCAAATACCAAATTGGATTTGACTTGTCAGAGCTCTTCACACAAAGCAGGGCTACCTTTGACTTTGTCATCATTGTGACAGCCAAGCACTTTGGATCCTATTTTCAAGTCAAACTTCTTGAGAAGAGAACTTGATAGTTACTATCTACCTGTTAAAAGTTTAGCAAGAACTATTCAGCTGCCCTAATTGTAAAGAGATCTTTCCTATCACCACAGTACAGGCCCCCGCCTCTCCAACTGCAGGGTTATCTTTTTCTGAGAAACAGGTAAGGATGCTACAGATACACATTTATCTCCCTGTTTAGCTCTGATTGATCTCCAGAGATTTTTTATTATTTTGGAAAAATAAGATGTGCAAGTAAAGTAAAACTCACCATAGCATTCTAAATATCTGAACGTTTGCCTTTGTAATCTTAATAACATTATTTCATCATCTCTCTGTAACTTCGTGTAGGGGAGCAGGGGAGATGGCTCTGTGTAATGATCTGTGACACAAAAGTTGTGGCATTATATCTCTGTCATCAAGGTGGAGCCTGGTATCTCCTGTTCACTTATTTTCTGTTTCTCTTTTCAATGTTATTCAAGGATCTGTTTTCTTCTGTGTTATTTATGAGTATATTTAGTTTATAATCTCAAATCTCAGGGAGAAGAATTTTTCCTTCTATGATTATTCTCAATACATTCTTGGGGGGGGAATTACTACTATCATTATAATAGTTTTAAAAATAACTTTGAATAGATCAATATTTTTTCCTCCTGACATAATAGGTTGTATTAATAAGGACAATGAAAAAAAGTTAATGTTATATTCTGTAAGGAGCACACATTGTGTGTAATCAGCTATACAACTAAAAATTCAACAAACAAAAGTTTAGGAATAAAATAAAAGTCAATTGAAAAAAATCCCATTTCCTGATGGATGGTATTGCTCTAAGGCCTTCCTTTTAAAATGACTTACTATATGCAGAAGACTTTACATTTTTCCTTGATTCATTTACTAAATGTCATCTTTTCAGAATCACTTTACTCTCTGCAGAAGTTTGGAAACATAGCATTACCATATTATGTGTGGGCTGTAACGGAGGTAGCATTTGATCCCCCTAAAGAGCTGGCTCATAGGGAAAAGAAAAAAAATCCATCGATGCCTGTTGATATAAACACACACAGCAACAAACATACAAGCTTGGACCCAGGAAATCCCTAAGCTTTAAATTGTTGAAAATGGGGACAGTGCACTGGAATTGTCCTTTGTCATATGTTGTTTTCATACTTATTTTGCAAAAGCAGCCATCATTTGTCTACTACGAAAAAATTGGGCTGAACAGCTTTTTTAGTCTTGTTCAGCATGGCTGTTCTGTACTTTGTCGTATACTGTCTTTTTCTTTTGAAAGTCAAAGCAATAGAAATGGAATTATTTCACTCTTACAAGATTTACAGTGGAGTCTGTTTCACTGAAACATGTTTCTCTAAAAGCGATTGCTTTGTTAGAACATTAGCTTGTTTTCTTTACTGCCTTATGTGAATGTATACTCATATACTGTACTAAGAGTAGCATCAGTGGACAAAGACATACTTCAGTGCAATTGAATAAACTCTCAGTAGCCCCTATATTCTAATTTAGCCTTTATTTTCTTTTAGCTGATTTACAGCCCAACCTAGAAGTTTAGTGGCAATAAAACAGGAATACAAACTAGAGTTCACTGCTCCAAATACTGGAGGAGTTTAAGATCCTCTGCAGACAGAAAGGTGTTATGCAGTGTATATATATATATATAAGAAACACAGTATAGACTATGTATTGCTCACAGATAATTCTGTACATGCTGCTTGAAGACATTACGGCTGCAAATAAATGATTACACCACTGTCTGGGTAGTTGAGATAACCGAATGAATGTGGAAAATCACTGGACACAATGTGAGAAACCACTGGATGTATCAATAGGATTGTGCAGATCTGAAACAATTAAAGGTAGTGCCATGAGGCTGTCTGTGTCCACAGGAGTTTAAGGAGGAGTTATGGGAGAGCTGATTAAACTTCTAACAACAGGGGCCCAGTAACTTTCTGGGGATTAAAATCTTCAAAAGTCCAGCAATGCCTAGTGTAAAGGTATCAGTGTTAACACATGGGACAAACAGTGCCGAGGTAACAGGCATTCTGAAACTGGGACTGGTGGGGATAAGGGAATTGTTTGCAGGTTGTTTCTTTGGCAATGGGGTGGAAAAATGGAAGTAAAATTGTGGTGAAAAGGAGGGTCAAAAAACAGTAAAAGAGAAAATAAAAGTTTACTAATCACACAATTAGTTGAGGGTACTTGACCACTACAACTTAAATCAGGAAAATAAAGGAATTTGCTATTATGGCCACACCACAAGTGTCAAACCTGCTTCTACAGTCAGGAGGATGGGGAGGGTGTCTCTGGCTTTCAGGCGAAATTGTGGACTTGATGGATCATGTGACCTGGTATCACTGCATCAGTGACTGTTCAAGGCCTGGTATCATCAGTATTTTCCCAATAATTGCCTAACAGAAGTAATTGGTAAAGTACTCAGTAAAAACCTCTTTCAGGCCAGTGAGAAGTAGAAAGTGAAGGCAGTACTGTCTTGCTGAATTGCCTTTTTATTTACCACTTGCTTAATGATGTTTTCAGTTAATTTTTCTAGCATTTCTTTCTGCAGAAATTCAATACAATAAATTATATTTTTCCCAGTTCAAAATTGTAACCTGTGTCATTTTCTAAAATTCACATATCATATACGTTGAAAACAGATAAAATAGCATGCTCATATACCTACAATTTTTGTATGCACTAATCCTCAGTATGCAAACAGAAAACACAGCTGAGTATCAACTCCAGTAGGTTTCAAACAAGTTCTCAAAACTGAGAACTTCTAGTATGACACACTTGCATATAATGATTTGACAGTATAGATATGCCTATGTATTCAAGGCTCTATTACCTTAAAATAATTTATAATCCAATCCCTTCCCTGTTCTCAAAGTAAGACAGTGACAAGCACCTGTATTTCCCCCATCTATGTCTGGACTTTCACTATTTTCTTGAATCATTGCTACAAAATATTACCTCAAACTTCCGGAGTTCAGAAGCTATGTGGCAGTCGCCGCTTGCAATATTGCTGAAATATAACCATATATAACCATATCTTTACTGGATATTTGCTACTTCATGTCAATTGAAAAATATAGATTAAAGATATTTGCATAGGTAAATAAAGTAGCCCTGTGGTACTGAATAGAGAAACAGTCAGATTCTAAAAAGCATCAGTACACACAAATGCCTTTTTGCACAGTCAGTTGGCTTTCCTTCTCTGGGTTAATTGAAAAGGCTCCAAGAAATTTAAACACGTGTGTAAATTGTGGTAGTAATGATAGAATATCGATGACATTTTTGTGCTGAACATTGCAGTGATTTTTCTTCTGACCAGCTGCAAGGCATTATTTTCTCTGGGTGCTGTGGAAAGCCTTCAAAGCACAACTGATAGCCTTTGCGGCTCCATCTGGGGTCTGCTCTGACAACACTTTCCTTGTCACACTTCAGGGGCTTTACACAGCAAAACTAAGACCCAAAATGGTCTTACTGCCATTCAATACCTCTTCCTAATGTTCTGTTTCTCCTCTTTCTGCCTTTGTTCTTTACCACGGGAACATTTGACATCCTTTCTGGAAGAGTTGCTCTTTTCATGCCAACAGAACAAACAGACTTGGAAGGTAGTTTGGCAATAATTGATCATATCCAAACAGTAATTGAATTTTGTTTACTGTCGACATGAAAGAAGCCAACACCATGCTGTCTCTTCTGTGACAATAAGCACCAAATTACATTACTCATTTCATTGCTCATTCTCCAATTCGCTTCTCTGGATATGAAACTCTACAAGTTACATGGATGGGGAAGGGAGAGAGAAGGAAAAGCCTGAGGACCCAGCCTGGCTGTGACTGTAGCAAGCACCTAGGTGCAGTCAGATTAAAGAAAGGAGTTATGGCCCTTTTTCACATCCTCTCCCAAGTAAAAGCATTGTGCTTTGGTTTCAGCCAAATATTTTTTCCTCATTTCACCTTATAAACTCCACAATTTTCAGGGCAGTAATATCAGACTGATGTATAGGGATCTATTGACAATATTTATTTTAGAGTGGGCCGGATACTCCACTTTGGCAGCTATGTCAAACAGCAGCTGGAACTTGGACTCAGTTTTTTTTAATCACAAACAGTGCGGTTGGCTCTGTATGTAGCACAAGAGACTTTTTTGTGTCTTTTACAATACGTGCCACCAATGCTTTGGCATCTGCTCACTGACGTTTCTTTCAGAAGTGAATAAGGATAATGTAAGGTGTCTTGCAATCCTGTGCACTCACACTCCAACCCCAAAAGCGTACTCAAGCCCTGTTAGGTGTGCTATCTCTTTCAAATATATTAACAGAGACCAGCAGAGACACAGCTTCTTTTATGGTATTGTTCTGCGAGGGAGAGGACAGTAAACTGAAGCTGGGACTCAAACACCTACCTATGTGTCATAAAGACTGTGCAAGCAGACATGAATGGGTCCTATTTACACACATGGGTGAGAACAGAGCATGCTGAAGAGAAGTACATGCTGAGAGGAAATGTGTGAAAATCTCCCAAATACTGACAGGCTCTGGAGATTTGTCATCCTGTTGCATCTTCAAGAAATGAATGACCCGGAGTCTGCCAGGCATGCATAATGGTCACCTGGCCATGCTAATGCCAGTGAAAGACTATGTAACTCAGACCGCATCCAAGGTGTCAGTGGCAGCTGTGTGCTGTCACAGACACCAGCATTGCCTGTGCTGCTGAGGAAACCAGGGACCCTGTGGAGGGACTCTGCACACCTGCCTGCAAGGCACTGCAGCACCAGTGCAGATCTCCCCTGTGACTAAAGAGCTGGGCTGGCCTTCACTCAGGTGACTGTGAGTGGCTGTGTGTGACACCGTGTACCCATGGGTTCAGAGGGAATAAGCAAATGCACCTTGCAAACAGTTACTTGCTTTTAACAATACTGGCTTAATTCCTTTACTAATAACAGCTTAATAAAATATATTCCAATAAATATTACTGTGATCTCTATCTCCCCATAATTTTTCTATCAAGAAAAGGGGAATTTGCAACATACACACACAAACACATTATGTATGTGTACAAGGGTCAAGAGTCATTTGCTGCAGTAGGTACAGCTGCCAGAAAAGATCTTAGGAATTTTTGGACAGCTTTCCAATGCAAAATCAATTACACTATTGAAAGCAGAAGTCTTTGGTTAGCATTATAACTGACTTAATGTTGTGAGCTGGAATTTAACTGACTTCACTGAGATTGAAAGGAAGTAATTGAGGACAGGAATTGCTGGTAAATCTAATGGATACATTACAAGCTGGTTTCAATTTCCTTTTTTGAGGAAGTTGTAAAAGTAATGCCATTTCAAAGCAGACCTTTTGCATTTGGACCAAATGAAGAGGCCATCCTGTATTTTCTCCTAACACATAAGTGCTTGGTCACTTTTGAAATCTTTTGGCCTTGTGACTGCCACTAATAAAACAAAAAGTACAGTTACTAGTGAATAAAGCAGTGAGATTACTTTGGAAAGTACAGTATTCTGAACCTATCTTTCTTTTGGAAGAAAATGACCTAGTTATGTCTGAACATGAAACTGTGCTTTCTGTGTGATACCACAGGCTTAAAGAGTGCTGTTTTTCTTTTTCTTATTATCTTCAGTCTTCAGGGTTCCTAAACTGTAGGTGAGAATGAAGTTGACCTGTGAGGGCAATCTGTTATCCCTGTGAAGACAAGGAAACCTCTGAGAAAAACTTGGAAATATTGGTACTCCTGATTCTCTTTGAGACAGAGAAGAGGGAAAGGCTTCAAAAGCACAGAAAGCCCTTTTTAAAATCTGTAAGTCAGTAAATTTGATAGAAACTTAGAGAAAATTGGTGAAAAGTTAAAACCCATAAATTTAAGCATACTTGTAAAAAAAATGCTTTGGACGAATTAGAGCTCCTTGTGAGTGCAGAAACTTCTGAATGGTTTGTGAAGTTTTGGAAAATATGCAAATAATTTTATTTATTTTGCTTTGACTTTTTCTTTCTTGAAGTTTTCTCTTTGCTTTTTTCTTAGACAAGCTGTGTTTGTTCTTATTTTGGAGAGGGTCACAAGCACTCACCTTTTCCCTTGAAGCCCACTGTGCTGGCAGCTCCAGAGGAGAGAAAATATTTCAGAAATCTTCTGAAAAAGAAATATAAGTGCTTGATGATGAAATCACCTCTAGAACTTGAAATTAATAGACAGGGCCATTGAGTGAAAGTAGGAATACAAAATCTCAAAAACCTGTAGATCTAAGGTGCTTTTGCTGAGAGAGTGCTGGAAATTTAAGTGGAGAAAAAGCAGTATCTTTTTATTCTTCTCATTAAGATTAGACTCATACACAGATGTAGGTCTTAATCCTCTTTTTGCCTGAGGTGCAAACTTTACTGGTCGGAGAATGTGTGCTCTCACTCTTCTCCTAAGCTCTTCCTGTCTCTCTTCCTGGCAGTAGGTACCACCCTGATCTCTGTGGTTCAGGACTCTTTTCCCTTCCTGTGTTCACAGTGCCTTGCTATACAATTCCTGAGTAGCATTTCACCTTTGTTTTCTTCAACCATTTTTTTTTTTAAATTAGATTAAATTATTTCCTTTGATCATGATTTCTGACATGTTATTACTAAATTGGGGAAATAATATGTATTTCAAGAAAACTGCTCCATCTTGCCTATTGAAAAAATCTTGTAATGTAAAAACTCAAGAGCTGATATGTGACCTTGGGAAAATCACTTGGTCTCTCCATTTCCAGTACAGGCTTTGAGGAAAGTATTAAGACCATTACATATCTGATGTTGCAGTAACCCGTGAAAACATGGCTATATGTTGACCTGGTAAATATGAAATTTTACATAATTTAAGTAAACATATCAGTGAATCTAATCATGCTGCAAAATGGGTAACATTTTCTTGTTTTCATTGCATTTCAGTTAGATAAGTAAGGCATTACTAATTATTAAGTTGCTTTTCTGCTGTGCATGTCTAAAAAAATACCTTGGGCATGGATCTATAAGGGAAGCTCTGGCTGACTTCAGAACGAATTATCCATCTCAGTACCTTTGAGGAGCTGGGCTAGAATGCCTTTTCAGATTGAATTCATCATAAGGAAAATATAGCAAAAAAGAAAATGTCTTGTTGTGTCATCCTCTTAAAGACTATTCTAATAGCTGATTATTGAAAGGGCTTTTAATTTTAATTTAGGAAAAGCAGACAGACTTGTCAATAGAGAATGACTTGTTATTATCTCTCTGTAGTTAGCAGTGAAGTTTTCCTTTCCTCTTTAAAATATTTGATTTTGCTCTCTTTATAATATTTATAATCACAAGTTTCCTGAAAGGTAGAGAAGTGCATTGTCACTGTGCTACAGATGAGGAACTGAGAAGTATAGAAGGAGACACAAATCTAAACATTTTAGCAGCGATGTTTTAACACCTGCTTTTTTGTGATACAGAGCTAATTTGTCATCCTCAGCCCTTTGTTTTCAGTATCTTGTTGCCTGTTTTTGCAATACTGATAATGCCTTCAACAGATCAGAAAGCCACTGAAAGTGGCCAGTAAAAATATTAAGAGAATTTAGTGCTTGTAACTTCGGTGATTATCACAGCTTATTGACCCTAATTAGTTAGACATCTTACAGTAGTCACTGGAGGGAAATAGATGCTTCCCACTTGTTACCTTATTATGTAGCTCTTAATGGAATCAGGTAGTCAGTTAGAGCTGGTGACATGCAGTGAAATCTACTTTGTCCAGGTGGATTGGTCTTTGTGTACTTTCATGGAGTTCACTCAGAACCTGTGTGATAGCTGGTTCCTCTGACAGAAAAAAAAAAAAAAGTAAAACTAAAATATATGTATATATATCTGTAGGTAGATACATCATTAGTGACTTTCCCGGGTGTTATGCTTTTGCAGTTCACTATATTTGTGTAGGTTGAATGGTATAGAATGATTAGCATAACAACAAAAGATTGAGATATAGATTTCCTCTATGACTATTCAGAATTACAAACTCTGATTTTTATAATAGAATACTAAAAGACTTCCCATGAATATTTCACACAGTAGAATTTATTTATTCAGGACTTGAATAGAAAACACACATAGATCTACAAAGGGTTTCTAACCTGCAGCAAACTTCATTGCTAGAATATTAATGGGAAGCATACTTGAAAAGGATATGAAACTCTGTGGATTAATTTTAAAAAATCAATTAATATTCGGAGATAATTTTTTTCAATAGTTAATGAGCCCCACTCCTGACTTTGTGATAGTTTCTCTATCCTTTTTGCAGTGTAAATTGACATAATATGGTATAACATTTATGCTCACAATAATTCTCCTGACTTCGGTTTACCTTTTTTTTTTTTGCGAGCTACAATTGTTGGTTTCAAATATAGAAAATCAAAGTGATGAATATCAAAAAGCAGTAAGATGTCAGAGCTTGCTATTGCCATATTTACTGAGATTTAGACAATCTTTTCTTGAATCCTAATTAAAGTCTCCAACACCACTGAAGATTAAAAAAAAAAAAAATCCTACTAGATTTATACAAAGTGATACTCATAAATAAAACTTAAGCAAGAGTGTAAATATTACTGCTTTAACCAGACACATCTTTACTTCTTTCAAGTTTGCTGATGACACCAAGCTATGTGGTTCAGTAGATACGCCGGAGGGAAGGGATGCCATCCAGAGGGACCTCGACACGCTTGTGAGGTGGGCTGATGCCAACCTGATGAAGTTTAACCATGCCAAATGCAAGGCCCTACACCTGGGTTGCAGCAATCCCAGGCACAGCTACAGGTTGGGCAGAGAAGAGATTCAGAGCAGCCCTGCAGAGAAGGACTTGAGGGTGTTGGTCGATGAAAAAATGAACATGAGCCGGCTTCAGTGTGTGCTCGCAGCCCAGAAAGCCAACTGTATCCTGGGCTGCATCAAGAGGAGCGTGACCAGCAGGTCGAAGGAGGTGATCCTGCCCCTCTATTCTCCTCTCGCGAGACCTCACTTGGAGTATTGTGTGCAGTTCTGGTGTCCTCAACATAAAAAGGATATGGAACTTTTGGAACAAGTCCAGAGGAGGGCCACGAGGATGATCAGGGGACTGGAGCACCTCCTGTATGAAGACAGGCTGAGAAAGTTGGGGCTGTTCAGCCTGGAGAAGAGAAGGCTGCGTGGAGACCTCATAACAGCCTTCCAGGATCTGAAGGGGGCCTACAAAGATGCTGGGGATGGACTCTTCATCAGGCACTGTAGTGACAGGACAAGGGGTAACGGGTTCAAACTGAAACAGGGGAAGTTTAGATTGGATATAAGGAAGAAATTCTTTACTGTGAGGGTGGTGAGGCACTGGAATGGATTGCCCAGGGAGGTTGTGAATGCTCCATCCTTGGCGGTGTTCAAGGCCAGATTGGATGAGGCCTTGGGTGGCATGGTTTAGTGTGGGGTGTCCCTGCCCATGGCAGGGGGGTTGGAACTAGATGATCTTAAGGTCCTTTCCAACCCTAACTATTCTATGATTCTATGATTCTTTAAAGTTCAAAAGATAGCCATAACTATAGAAAGAATTTTCGGAAATGAGAATTTGTCAACATAATTTCCTGCAAGGCCTGCCTTCTTGTAAACCTTTGGAAATAACTGGAGTGTTATTGAAAGAGATATGTTGTAACTGTCAGTCCTGGGGAAGCTTCTATGTATTAATGGAAAATGTATTTTAAGTGCAGAATGATAATAATGACATCATCTTTGCCTATATGACAGGCATAGGTGCTGGTATCGCCCAGTGTGCGTATGTTCTTGTGCATGAATGCACACACTGATATATTTATATAAAAGCAATCTTTAAATAGGTGGTTTGCTGGTTTTGTTACTCTCTTCTTTTTACACAGAGGAGGCGAAATCCTGTTTAGATGTTCACACTGTAAAGGATGCATACAAGCATCCTTTAGGAAGATTAATTTTAATTCTTGACAGTTTGATTTAATCTTAGCTTTGTTTGCCTATCACAAATGAAGTGATAAAACATTTCCTTCTTACACTTCTGTGCACACACTATACAATAATAAATTTATTTTTGTCCAGCTTCATTTCAGATAGTTGGGGGTTTTTTGTTGTTGTTGTTGAATGGTTGTTTTTTTTTTTTTTGTCAGTGTTTTGGTTTTTTTTGGTTTTGGTTTTTTTTTTTTTGGTCAGGAATATAATTTGTTATTATAGAATGAAATTTGGCTTAGTGAGAAAATTACTGTGCAGTGGAGTTCCTGGCCCATAATGCCACTTGCTCAGAAGGGTGGGATGCACGTGTAGAAGGCAGCTGAGCCATGTAATTCCAGTTTAAAGGGCTGCATCTCCCTCAGCAGCACCAGGATTTTCAGTCATCTTTAAAAATGCAGGGAGGGCACACATGGAGTTTTGTTTCCTTCTGGCTTTCAGGGAAAGACAGGCACTGTGTACTCTGCATGCTATGGCAGGATGAGAGCCTTGGGCATCTCCTGCTGCTCTTGGCACATGCTGTGATGGCGAGGGGTGATGGGCACAGGTTACTCCTGGGGAGATCCCAACTGGACACAAGAGGAACATGTTTCACCATGAGAACTATCAGCCATTGAATCATCTCCCCAGGGAAGTGGTGAAATTCCCAGGGGAATTGGACCCTGTTGAGATCCTGCTGGACAGGGTGCTGGGCCAACCCGTGCTCCAGATAGCAGCGTTTGTGGCATCATGCTCTAGGAATGCTGCACTTGGGGCTGTAGTTCAGCCTGGGGAGGAGCAGCTCTCACGTAGCTGAGGCTGGGAAGTGTTCTCAGGGAGCCGCAGAGCTGTAGCCGGGCTCTCACCTCACTGTGTGTGGAGCAGGAAGGAACCTGCAGGACTTAATCTGGATGGAAGAGGTAAAAGGAGACGAGGCTGGCCTCATGTGCTCCACAGTGCTCTCTGCTCCCTCCTGCTTCCACCTTCTCTTCTTCACTTCTCTGTCCCCTGCCCCCCAGGCTCCCACCACAGAAGATGTCGCCTTCACCTATACTGTGCCCCCCACCTGTGTGTTTAACCCATGCTGCAGCCATACCAGCTGCTTCTGCTCTGTCACTTCCTTCTCTGAGCAGCTCCTTGCAGAGCTTTCCCCACCCTCCAGTCCTTCTTTGCTCTTTGGAGCTCTTAAAAGCCAGCATGGCTTTCCTTGTGGCTGTGAATGGCTTGATGCTGGTGATCAGGCCCTCTCTGGCTGCATCTCAGAGCAGTCTCCCTCTCTGGATAAGTGTAGGTTTGTATCTGAGACCTCAAGCATCACCCTTGTTCTCTTCATGGCCTTGCTGCTTGTCATTGTTTATTCCTCCACATTTTCATCCATCCCAGGTGGCTGAATATCATCCTTTGAAGCTAGTGCTGAATGGGGAGGAGATCCGGTGACAAAGGATGTGGTCAAGGCACCCAATGCCTTCATGTCAGATTTTACCAGCAAGACTGGCCTTCAGAGAGCACCCACAGCATGGAGAACTCCCTCAGTGGGACGGGATCAGGTCAGGATCAGCACAGGACATGCTAGTGGGCCTTGAGGGGGTGTGCCCCTCGGTGCTGAGGATGCTGACAGCACTGTGAGACCACTCCTGGTAACCTCTGAAAGGAGGTGGGAGATACTCAGGGGCTGCAGCAGCGTGGGAAGGGGAAGAGAGAAGGGCTCATGCTCATCAGCTTCACGTCTGCTGATGGTCACCTGCGCCTTTCACCTCTCCCCAACAACAAGCCCCTGGCCCCAAGCAGCAGGCGAGCAAACGCTTCCTGGCTGTGAGCAGGTTGGTGCTGCTTTATCTGTTGTTTGGGCTCTCCTGGCTCCTCAGAAGGAGCAACACAAGAGCCAGAAAAGCTTTTAATACACTTGTGAGAGGAGTTAACCACGAGCAGGAACCTGCCCTGGTCTGGCTTGTAGCTCTTCTGAGATTAAGAGAGAACATGGTTTTAAAGTTTCCTTCCAGCAGCCTGGAAGGATTAATGTGGACAGAGTGGCCTAATTGATAGAAACTGCTCCTTGGAGCAGTTAAATTAAGAGGGGGACATGGGTGATGGTGACATGGTGGGTGGGCAGCACTCATCTACACCAGCTCCTCCTGTCTCAAGCAAGTGAACTATGAGCCTGTAGAGCCAAAGCTTCATCCTTCAGTGTCTTTCTGAAGGCACCTTTGAGTGAATGCTTATCCTGAACATTGCTGTTGCACAGTGGTGCGTCCATTGCAGCTGCCAAGGGCTACCCAAGAAATGTGCTACTTCCAGGGAGGGGACAGGGCTGTTCCTTTTCACATGTTGCATTGTCTTGCTTATGTGCCCAACTTCCAGTTGCTTTTAACTCAGTTACTGCATGCAGAACATGACATGTGATATGACCCTGCAAGAACCTGGCACTGCACTGAGGAACCACATGCATGGGAAAAGAGAACCTGCTGGGCATGGGGAGAAGGGGCAGTTAAAATAGAAATGAGAGTGCACAGCTAGCCACAGCCAAGGGGAGAAGCCTCCCCTTTAACACCAACCCCTCCAAAAAAGTGTCGCCCTTTTTATACTGGGCCAATTGCAAGCTCCACTCACCTTAAAGGTCAGCGTCATTCCACCAATGTCTGTGGCTGGGGCTGCAGGTGATGCAGTGGCTGCCTCAGGCTAAGCAGCCTGGCCAGGGACTAGGAACCTACTGAGACACAGATGTGGCAGGTTACAGCCTGAGGAGCACCAGACCTTAGAGCTGGTGTGAGAGGTGCAGATGGGTTTCACCGGGACTGAGGTGGGGAAATGAGAAACAACCAAACTTCTCAAGTACCCACGGAGAACACCCATGGGGACCTCTTGCAAATCCAATAGCTAAGACCAAGCTTGGCAATACCAGCTAAAGCTGCAACTGGCTTGGTGATGGTGTCAGGACAAGGGGAATGGCTTTAACCTGCCAGAGGGGAGACTGAGATGAGCTCTTAGGCAGAAGCTGTTCCCTGTGAAGGTGCTGAGGAGCTGGCACAGGGTGCCCAGAGAAGCTGTGGCTGCCCCATCCCTGGCAGTGTTCAAGGCCAGGTTGGACACACGGGCTTGGAGCAATCTGCTCTAGTGGAAGGTGTCCCTCCCCGTGGCAGGAGTTGGAATTGGAGGAGCTTTAAGGTCCCTTCCAGTCCAAACCAGGCTGGGATTCTGTGCTTTCTCATGCCACGGGTGCTCATTTGACCTCAGGGTACGGCAGTTATCTGGGACATCACCCGTAATTTGTATTGCTGCAAGAACTGGAATAGGCATCTCTCCTGCAGGCAGGTGGGTTATTCTCCTTGCTTTGGCCTCGTCAATCAAGCTCAGCATTTCTTGCAGTGGGGCTGCTCCCGGTGCTTCCCTGACCAATAGGGAGAGCCTTGGGATCTGCGGCTCCCTGCTGCTGTGCGGGCAGGGATCAGGGAGGGGTCTGGCAGCTCTGCTTTCCCACTTGCAGCAGCATCAGAGGGGCAGGGGCAAGAGCCGGGAGCTGCCACTGGGAAGGCTCCGGGAAGCGTCCTCAGGCAGAGGAGCAGGAAAAGAGGCGGCAGGGAAGGAGAGGAGCAATCATCAGGAAAACAGGCTGGGATTATCCCCAGCACTGCATCAGGAGTACCGGAACTCCTCACTCGGTACAACCTGAGCTGTTCTCACAGCGGGGACTCCTGAAGGGCTGTTGGGAAAGCAGGGCAGTTCTGAGCCATTTTTCCCTGGTAGATGCTGACCTGTTGCCGAGGTTTAAGCCAAAATGACTGCTACTGCTGAACCCAGGACACCTGTCATCCCACGGAGCTGCTGGGGACTGGCTGGGTGCTCCTTGCAGGTAAACAGTCTGCAGGCTGGACTGGGTGCTGATGCTGTCTACATCCAGATCCTTCCCTGGTGCAAGCCCGCAGAGAGCCTGAGGCTTCAGCAGAGAAGGGGGATGTCTGATATATAGGAGCTTTTTAGAGGGGGCAGATGCTTCACCTGAAAGGGGAAGATGTCTCTGCTTCACTTTGCAAAGACAGAGAAGGCAGAAGCAGCCCAAGAGCTGAGTACAGTACCAAGGATATACCAATGGGCATCTTCCATGTCCTGGGACGCTGAACTGCCATGGGCTTACAGGGGAATTGCTGCCTCCTGAGAGAGAGAGAGAGAAAGGGGGGTGTTGGGGAGGCAGAGAAATTGAGAGATCACCAGTCTGCCAATGGGGGTGTTTGGTGTGGAGAGAGTGCCCCAGGGGCTCACACACGTCCCTGTTTATTGGCCCCAGTTCCTGGACTTCTGGAAGCTTCTCTCGCCCAGTTCCAGGAGTGACTGACACAGCAGTGAGTCAAGAGAAGTTGCCCCAGGCCCCTTCCCATGACTTCCCTTTCCGACTTCTGATACCTTCTGTTGCTGCATTCTGTCTCTGCCTTCACAGCCACAGACCCCGAGTGAGGAAATAGCCGGGCAGATGAGGTCAGGGAGGGAAGCGAAGGCCATACGCTTGCTCACGCTACACTACAGCTTCCCAGACACAATCTCTAGAGCTGGTTTCCAGCAAGATCAAGTTGTTCTCCACTTGCTCCAGTCGCAGTGTGGAGCTTCACGTGCCTGCCGCACACAGGGTGGCCAGGAGTACAAGGTGGTTTCCCAACCCCAAACACAAACCAAGAGCTGAGTGCGCATCCTGCACAAGTACATCTGCAGCCTCAGGGCCACCTCCCTGTCCTTACCCTGCTTCAGTCCTGGGGACACAAGGCCACGGCTCGCGACAGCTGCAAGACGCACCGCACTTGGTTGGTCGGAAGCTCTAGGATGGGGAAGTGAGGGATTGAGCGGGGTCATCCATCTGCTGCCCATTTACAGTTCTGCTTCTGGAAACCCTGCCAGCTTCTCACTGCATTCCTCCAGTGCTTGCGCGTGCAGGAGGAGCAGGAGAATCACGATCTCTCGTCCCTTATCTCTGGCCTTAGCAACTCCGAGCCTTGCTCCTTATTCCTCCCATCCCTTCTACACCCCTCTTACTGCGGGCACCGGGCTGCAGCACGCACCGGGCTTCAAAAGCCGGCTGACATGGGAGCCACTGCATCACACACTGTTTCATCCCATCGGGAGGCGCTTTTCCTCCATGGGCAGCACGCGCTGCCGAGTGTCAGCATGGTTGCTAGCTCAGCTGCTGTTTTCTGAAACATATGGCAGATCTAGGTTTTGAACACAAATTCCTGTCTTATGGTTTGAGGAATGCTAGTTGTTCATGTCATGCTGAATAATCTTTGTTTCATGGTTTCTTGAGTGGAAAACTGGATATCTATGAATAATCATTATCTTTCATAAGCTTAAAAAATAAGGGTAGAATAGCCTTAGCCAGGGGTTCTCACAGCAGACATTCTCAGCAGTTTCTGGTGGCAGTGAAGCCACAGTCTGTTTTCTCCTTCTAAACCAGCTCCCGTAGAAAAACAAATGTGGGAGAAAGGAAAAAGCAGCTGTGTCAAAGAGAAAGGATGAGAAAAAATGTTATCCATGCATAGAGACCAAGTTGGGCTCTCCTGAACTTCTTCATTAGGTATCTATCTAATTTGAAAAGGTGATTCTCAAAAACTCTGCACAGCTGCCATATAATATCTGAAGCATCTAAATTCCGTAGAAACTTGTTTTTTTTTCCTGAAGATATGTATTTGGTTTGCTCAAAACCAGCCATCTAGGGAAATGTCACCTTTATCCTAGGACAAAGAAAAATTTTGTAATGTGTATTGTCCTCTGCCTTTAATTTCCATAGTGCTTAATCTTGAATTTTGTCTCATTCACATGAAATACAGACATTTGAATCACCATTGAGTCACTGAATTGAGACTAGAGGACACTTTTATCTACCCCAAAGTAAGTGTCCTAAGCCCCAGGAAGCAGTTTTGCTCCAATAAATATTTTGCCTTTGTGGAAGGGCTACAGAAAATCTGATTTGCACCTCAAAAAATAACCTTTCTCCCCTGGATATATACACTCATCCATCTTCTATTCTCCTCTCCATCATGTTTCCCCTACTTCCACCAGCTAGAGTAACCACCTTCAGCAGTGTAGGCTGAGAAAACCCCAAGCACACTTACAAGTGTTTGCATGGACATGCTGAAGACTGAAATACTTTCAGTCCTAAGAAAAAAACTAGAACTGAGATGTTCCTGAAGGACTACTCTAAACTCAGGCCAATTACCTAAAATAAGTACCAGGCATCAGGGACCAGGGGCATCTTTTTTTGTCCTTTTGAAAGTCACAAACAGGATCTGCTCACATTTTGAAAAAACGGGGTCATGTGGAGGACAGCTTGCTTTTCTAGAGGCTTTGGGGTGGAAAATGTTGAGGAGAAGGTAAATGACTTTCACTAACCTAAGATTTAGAGATGTGTAGGACTTAAGGGGTGTCAATGTTCTCAGCATTGTGATGTGTTAATTTAGATCCCTCTGTATCCAGGATACAGATCTTTTTTTAACCCTATTCTGAGATATACAACTTGTCAACTTGTACATGCACCCTGCATGTTTCACTGCAGATTGAAGTGCCTAAAGCTTAGGGGCTGGATTCTGACCATTACAGCAATGGTATCTCTCAGGATACTTGGGGTTGTCAGGACATATAATGAAGGAAAGAAAGATGAAATAATTATCTGTTGTTTTCCTGGAGTTGCTTTGTAATTCTTAATAGGCAGAAAAATGTGTAGGCTTGGAGGACTGAGTGGATAATATCTCTAGCTTGCCACTGGAGACGCCATTTCTTTCTTTCTTTTGGGGTGCAGAGAAAGGCAGTAGGATTACACATGGCATGTGTTTGGTTAATTTGTTTTCCCTCTCATGGTTAGCCATTCCCTCAAATTCTGGCTGGTGAGTAGGAGCTCATATGGATTGAAATGCCTGGCTACTTTCTCCTTTTCCAAGTGAGTATAGGCTGCATCAGCATTTCTGCTTCCTAGTCAGTTATGCTCTGACTGCAAGGAGAATGAAAACTGAAGGTGAGAACACCTCTAGTTCACATTATTAATTCCCAGTGGGGCTGGGTAGGTGGCAGTTGGAAGAGAAGGAAGAACATAGAAAAAGTAAGAAAAGTCTGTAAAAATAAAAGAAGATATTGTCTTGTGCCTAAAAGGACTCCAGCCACTGGGATCCTGGGGAATCCAGGAAAAGGATATGTACAGATGCCAGCATTGGCAGGAAAGTGTGTCCTGGCTATTTGCTTCTGTTTCCTAAATGTCTGGAAATCTGCCGGATTTCTGCTAACATCAACAATCTGCCAGCAGTGGTGGTGGTATTAGCAGAAATAGGAAGGAGTTGATTGCTGGAGCAAGGGGACAGTGCCCAAAGGACTGGCACAGTTTGGGACCCAAAACAAGGTGGAAATGCTGTGCACAAGGGGAAAGCCTGAGCTGACATTTTCCAGATGTTACCAAGTATCTACTAGAGATTCTTTCCTGTGCCTCACATCCTCCTAAGCAGGTGCACATGCATGCACGAGCAGTTCAGGACAACAAATGAAAAATGCAGAGCCTGTTGCACATGTAGAAGAAATTACTGACTGTCATTTTTCAGCAGCAAAATGTTTCTTTTTTTTATGTTCTTTTAGGTGTCCTTTCTGTAAACTTCAGATAGCTTTTTTCAATTTTAGAAGAACAAAGCTTCACTCTTTTATTTTTTTCTTCAATTTGAGACCAAGGCAAGAAATCTATTTTTTTTTCAAAACAGGTATGATTGTAAATGCATTTTTTGTAATTTAATTTTGGTTTGCTTTGTGCTTTTTAGCAAACAAAATAAGCAATGTTCCCAATGTGTTTCTTGTGGTCTGACTTATGAATATCAGATTTCAGCTACTGCTGCCTCTCTCAGACAAAACCAAGACTTTACATTATTTTGATTGAAGGACCGTGGAAGCCTGAGGGTCCATAACAGTAAAGTCCAAATTTAAGGGCATCGTTAAAATTTGTGTGTGCAACCCATTACATTTCTTAACAAACTAAAAAAAGATTTGCTGATGGGAATATGTCCAGATGCGCTCATGTTACAATTTAATGAAAACTTTTTGAAAAACCTTTCCTGAAGTACTTCTATTGAAATACTTTAGCAAGTGGCAGATGGCAACACTCAGTAGCCTGTGACCTATTAAGTCTTGCAGGACTTAATTATGTTGAATTGTGAGGAAAAGTGAAACTTGAAAAAGTTTTGTGTTTCATTTTTTTGCACGGTATGTCATGGGCCACCCTTCAGTCCCAGTTCTCACTCTCTACTCTAAATGGCTTATTTTGATTATTTATATCATGCCTGAATATGTTTTTATAAATGTTTAATTCATCTCTTTATTCAGAAAAAAAAATTGCAAAAGGTTACATTAATTTTCAAAACAAATATTTGTTTTCCTATTTCAATAGAAGCACTTAGTAGGGCAAGTGGCCCCATTAAAATGAGAATGAAAAATCTTAATTGAAAATTATTCCACATGAACCAGTCCAGGTCATCAGGCTTAGTCAAAGGATAGCTTATATCTCCCAGCTTTACCATAGACTCACAGAATAGTTAGGGTTGGAAAGGATCTTAAGATCATCTACTTCCAGCCCCCTGCCATGGGCAGAGGTGCCTCACCCTAGACCATGTTGCCCAAGGGTCTGTTCATCCTGGCCTTGAACATTGAACATTTACCACTAAAAAAAAGCCTAAAGTTTTGCAGTCCAGGATTTGGGTTAGGCTTCTGCTATCTTTCTGAGAACTAAAACCATTTTCTTCTGGCTTAATTCATGCATGTTTGCGTCCACTGAATATTCTTTATTTTCAGCTTCAATCTTCACCCAAAAATTGAAGGATGTACTTGTATTTCACTGAATCTATTAGACTTTGTTACTGATTTAAATTATTTTAAAGAGGCCTCCAAGAGGGAGCATTCTATGCCTATTTAGGAGGCACTTTCACTTTGTTAGAACAGTTATCATTAAGGGATCTAAGTAAGGCAGCACACAATAATAGAACAGTCAACATTTAAATTATAGCATGTCCCTTACAGGCATTTACCCTTATAATCTTTGATTCCAGCTCTATGATAAACATGGTAAGTACTCCTTGCAGTGTAGGCACATTAAATGCAAAGATAAGTTTCAAAATGGAATTGTTAGTATGAAAAGAGAACAATAAGGGGACAATGAGTAAAGACTAGGAAACCTAGTTGATTTAGAAGCTGGAAATGCCTCTGCCTGGGACTGAAAAATCTGTAAGTTCTGTATTCAGAACACAAGAGAAAAAAGAGAATGGAAAAATATACTTCTGAATGCCCAGGATGCTTCAGCAAATGTGTTTTGAAAAAATGTCCATAATTTTTAAAATGTATTAATATTAGACCCTCTTATTTAATAATTCATAGGGTGAGACTGGTTCCCACCTTGCCTAATTGTCTAATGAGGTGAGTGATTAGTAATGAAAGATTGTGCAGAGAGTAAGATACAATATTTGTAGAAAAAGAACCTTCCCCTTGTACTTTTCTCCTCTGCAATAACTTGAAATCTCTGTCACCTACTTTCCTGGGAAACTGGATCTCATTTAAGCCTGATTATTCCCTAAGACTCATCCCTCCTTGTCAGTAGAAATGTAAATTTGCTGTGAGATTTTTAGAGCAGAGCAAAAGACCTGTACATGCTTACAACTAAAATTTATTGTCTGTTTTGGTATATTTTCCTCTGTCTTTACTGACTGCTGTATTAAATCTTCTCATGAAAGGTCTGTTTAAAGGGCCTCTGAATCTCTTCTCTGGCCAACCTGTAGCCGTGCCTGGGATTGCTCCGACCCAGGTGTAGGATCTTGCACTTGGCATGGTTAAACTTCATAAGGTTGGCATCAGCCCACCTCACAAGCGTGTCGAGGTCCCTCTGGATGGCATTCCTTCCCTCCAGCATATCAACCGAACCACACAGCTTGGTGTCATCAGCAAACTTGCTGAGGGCGTACTCAATCCCACTGTCAGGTTGTTTCAGAAGAAAACCTTTTTCCTCTAAAGGTTAGAACCTTTCTTTTAAATTTCATATAGTCATTTTGTTCCCAGCTTTCCACACTCTTGTTTAATATACATGGTGATTGGGCCCCTCAGTTCAAGAAGGACAGGGACCTGCTGGAGAGAATCCAGTGCAGGGCAACTAAGATGATTAAGGGAGTGGAGCATCTCCCTTATGAGGAAAGACTGAGGGAGCTGGGTCTCTATAGTTTGGAGAAGAGGAGACTGAGGGGTGACCTTATTAGTGTATATAAATATATAAAAGGGGAGTGTCATGAGGATGGAGCCAGGCTCTTCTCAGTGGCAAACAATGGTAGGACAAGGGGTAATGGGTACAAACTGGAACACAAGAGGTTCCACTTAAACTTGAGAAGAAACTTCTCAGTGAGGGTGACAGAACACTGGAACAGGCTGCCCAGGGAGGTTGTGGAGTCTCCTTCTCTAGAGACATTCAAAACCCGCGTGGACACATTCCTGTGTAACCTCATCTAGGTGTTCCTGCTCTGGCAGGGGGATTGGACTAGATGATCTTTTGAGGTCCCTTCCAATCTCTAGCATACTGTGATTACACTCTAATGTGCATAACATACTTTACATCTCTTCATATTTGGCTAAGCTAAACAAGCCCATTATTTTGTCTTCCCTCAGAGGGCTTTTTGGTCCCATGATCATCCTAATGCCTGTGCTTTGTGTCTGTTCCAACTTGGATTTCTCTTTCTGGTTGACCAGAATTTCATATAGCTTTCACTGACTCAGCTGTGAAAAAAAAACAAGGGAAACTCCAGACTCCCTCCAAACACTGCCTCTTCAAATCCTCTGGTAGTGTTAGAGTGAAAAAAATGGACAACTGTCTGCAAGATTTGATCTCAGTTAAGTAGTTAGTCCAGTCCGTCTTCTCACCTTCTTTTAGGCCATCTGGATGTGCAAAGAAGCAAAATGGCGATCTGGGCTCTGTGCAATTTCTTCCATGTAGCTTAAGCAACTGATGTGGAAAAATTCTTCTGAAATACTCCTCCCTGTCACAGTGTTTGTAGTAGCAGGATCTGATTCAAGGTTAACCTTGTAGAAAAAGAGTACTGCAAGGAAAACCTTCAATTTTACACTTTGTCATGGAGTTTTGATACTGATTGTTCTTAGGCTTTGAAACAAAACCAGATTATGATTCCAGCCTTTCCATAGGTCTGGGCAGGACCCTGAGAAAGAATAACGTAATTTTTCTTTATTTTCTGTTTGCTAATTACAGGTTTTAGACACAGTTCAGTCCTTTGTCTTTTCCTCTTGAAGCAGATTGTATTTGTTATTGTTTAATGTTACTATACTATTCAGCAGGGCTTGTATACCAATAACCTTAAGAAGGGATTCCAGCCTTTTTTCTTGAAAAGATCAATTTCTTCATCAAGCAATAGGAGACCATCTCAGTCCAAAATGTCCTATAATTTAGATGCAAATTTAATATTTAAGTTACAAAGAGCTTCAGGTATCATCAAGAAATTACTACAATGAATGAACCCTGTGGGGAAGCAGAGACGGAGAGATTCAACCATCTTTTCCTTTAAAATTATTGTATTATGTCAGTCATCACACAAAAATACTCCCCAAAATAGGAAGGTACTTGGCAATTCTAAGGAAGAAGCACCATGATCCAATCCTTTGCTAAGTTCCTGTAAAGCCCTGACAAATTGCCTCTATTATTTTTTTATTTTTTTTTTTTTTTTTAGTCCTTTGACACAGTCACATTAACTTAAAACGAAGTGGGAACATTGCCAGCAAATCTTTTAAGGTGAAATGAGTTTGGGACTTAAAGCTAAAACTATTAGAAGTGTGTGGTTTAATGCAAATTATACACATTAGTTTGGTTGTCTGATGAACCGCTAAATGTTTTACATAATCATTTTGTTTCACCTGCACTGTTTAATTACCAGTTTCTTATCAATAACCTGCTCAGGGTATACATTTAGCTGCATGCCAGGCAAGGTTCTTTGATCCAGAAATACTTTAAGACAAGGATTTCCAGATGTGCCTGAGGAAAAGAGACATCTGGCTTCAAATGGTCATGAATTTTAAAGAACTTCTAGGTTTTTGTACAGGATTGCAGAATATTCCTTTAATTTTTATTCTGGTGGTGCTTAGAAACCTCACTTATTGTGCTATTAAGCACACAAACATAATACTAAGAAATTCAAATTTAACATGTAATGGAAGAAGCCAAAAGGTGGAAGATGAGATAATGTAATGAATATATAGTGACCAGACCTTATGTGTGTGGGTACAAGGAGTTTCATTGACAAAAGTGGAAATTGCAAGGACAAATCGTAGTTAGTCTGCTCAGGTAAGTAAACACCTAGCCTTGGAACATATACTGTGCAGAGCTATAACTAGTACACTTTTACCAGGTGCACCACTGCTGGAAAGAGTAGACTTCCCCAAAGAGCAGAGATGCCATGGAGTGAGCAGCTCAAGCACCATCCCAGATCTGTGCGTTAAAGTCCCTAACAAGTCCAAGGGCTATAAACACAATCAGTATTAAATACAGCTGCAATTAAATGCTTTTATTTTAAAAAAAGATACATAATGAGACTGTACCTCTGTTTCAGAAGTGGTTTTATCTTTTGGGTAAATGAATGCTTTGTGAATCACAACTAATGATGCATGCAATAGGGAGCAACACAAAGGCCATCCTAAGGAAGGGAGAGAGTATTCAAGGAGGTGAAGGGGGAAGCGGTACATGGTAAGAAAGCAGTGGAAGGGAACTAATTTGCAAATTCTGTTGCCATCAACAAGCTACTGCTTTTGTTTTGAATGGCATCTGTGGAGGGACCGTTTGATCCCTGATGAGCCTGGATCTTCCCTGCTGTGTCTGCTTGTTTCACTTACTGTTGGAAACAGTCTCCAACTCCTGAGTACTGGCTTCACCTGGCTGGCTTCTGCCTTTCCTATCCCACATGGCTGGGGAAAATATGAAGAGGGAAATTTTATTATTTTGCATCTTTCTACCTTTTGAAGAGGAATCTTATCTTCCTCCTGGGAGTTAATTTACAGTGGAATAGACAACTATTTTATACAGGTCATATTAATTGTTTCAATATAGATTTTGAATAATTAGATAAACATCTTGCAATTCAGAATGCAGGACTCACAGACAGAAGGGATTAATGTGTGTTTTGAGTTCTACATCGTGGAGGAAATGCTGTCTTTTATAAGTTAAATATGTATGTTCAATAAAAACCAAATTTTAAACTGTTTCTTTTAAAAGTCTTTGTAGTTTTGAATGTTTTGTAACTCTTAGAAGAGTGCCCATGAAATATTAGCATTTTCAGAGTCCCCTCTTAGAAGAGTGCCCATGAAATATTAGCATTTTCAGAGTCCCATGAAATATTAGCATTTTCAAACCAATATGGATAAAATTGTGTGATGTAGAAGCAATTTACACTTCCTAATAAGTACATTGTTCTTGTTGAAAGATATCACTGTATTCACTAACAGCCAATTTTCTGGTGATAAATTGTCTAAAACCCCTTCTTTCTGATATTTTTAGTAAGTAGATGAAGAAGTGGTAGGCTAATTTTTATGTTTTTCTTTACAGGTCAGAGCATTCTTTTAATTATATTTTTGCACCAGCGTTAGATAAGCATATGATTGCAAGAATCAGTAGCTATGTCACACTGTTAGAACTGTAAGTTTGTATCTTGTCATTTAGATTGACTGCTCTCTATTTTTTTCATCCAGGGCCAGAACAAATGATCAATGCAATCAATCAGAAAATCACTGCAAATTTAATATATTTTAGGATAAGACAATATCAATTTTTTTTCGTACATATAAATATGTATTTTTATAATTAATTTTAAAATAATTTTTGTTCCACCTCCCCTAGTATAAAGCAACCATGAAAGTCTTGTTGTCAAGTGTCCTGGGTTCAGCTGAAACAGTTATTTTTTCTCCTTTTTAGTAGCTGGTGCAGTGCTGTTTCAGCTCTAATTTGAGAACAGTGCTGATAACACACTGGTGTTCTTATTTTTGTTGCTAAATAATGTTTACTCCTATCAAGGACTTTACAGTTTTTCATGCTCTGCCAGTGAGGAGGGGTACAAGAAGCTGGGAGGAAGCAGAAACAGGACACCTGACCCAAACTAGCCAAAGGGGTTTTCCATATCACAGCACGTCATGCCCAGTATATAAACTAGGAGCAGTCACCTGAAAGGCCCAGTTTGCTGCCCAAATCAGGCTGGGTATCAGTTGGCAGGTGGTGAGCAATCATATTGTGTATCATTTGTACTTACTGTTTCTTTTTTTTTCCTTCTGTTTTCAGTTCTCTATTCTCTCCCCTTGTTATGTCATTTATTGTTGTTGTTAGTAGTAGTAGTTTTATATTTTACTTTAGTTATTGGACTGTTCTTATCTCAACCTGTGGGGTTCACATTCTTTTGATTCTCCTCCCCATCCCACCTGGAGCTGCACAGAGAAGAAGAAGGGGGAGTGAGTGGATGCGTGATTCTGAGTTACCAGCTGGGCTTAAATCATGCTATCAAGGAAGTGTTTTTTTTTCAGGAAAGAAATCTTAATTTAGGCTGTAGACCTCATCTCACAGTCTGCTGATGTATTCTGTGCACTTTAACTCCTATTTAAGTAAATCCTGTAGGTAAAATAACTGCAAAAATGTTACAGAAGAGGTAACAAGTATATATGACATTGCCTTGCATCCTGAATGATGCAAATTTAAAGTGTAATGGGAAAACTTAGGCTTTATTTTTTTTCCTCTTTCTCCCAGAGATGCAATAATTATGAATGCATAAAACCCAACACAAACCTTGTCTGTTGAAAGGATCAAAAGTTCTTTTCTCAGCCTCTGCACACTTACTGTAATATAAAGGAGTGAAGTATACATGTTCTTTGTAACTCTCCTTGAAATGCTTAGATTAATTGTATACCCACTGGTGTGATAGTTACCCCCTGAGGAGTGCTCAGGTACTGACCCCTTCCAGTACCAGCACTTGTACACATCTAGACACCAGTTCTGCTGTGCCTTTTCTTCCAGGATTTTCTGGGCAAAGCAGGGAGCCCCCTTTGCCCTTCCTGCTCTAGCTGGTGCTCTGAAAGTAATCTGTATCCCATTGGGCAAAGAAGAATGTCTGTGGACAGCAATTCTGACTTCGTTACTTGCTACTTTAGAAAGTGTTATTACTCTCTGGCAGTCTTGGGCATTTTCACACAACATGGCATCAGGAGGATGGAAAGAACAGGCTAAGGTCTGGAAGGTGGAGCAATAAGTGTGAAGAGATGAGGACTGAGCCTCCTTGGGACATAATATAACAGAATCTGGAGGTGCACAGCAGCTGGGAAGTTCTTAAACTCATAGTATGAATGGAGTTATTTGGGTTTAGTGGGAGTACCACATTTATCCCAAAACTTCTTTTGGATCTCTCCAATGTGGCTGCAGGCTGGCCTTTGCAAAGCTGTGATTACATAAGAAATGACTAATAGATATTCTGGCCCCTTTGAGTTTTCCTCTTTAAGTGAAATATGGGATGAATTAATAAAAGGGCACCTGTGTTGAAAGATGAGATGATCTACCCTGAGTATGAAGGATTGCATTTAGCATAACATCATGTTGAAAATTATAAGCAAACAACAAGCTTATATTGAGTTGTAAGGTTAGGGTTGTACTAATAGGCATTACCATATAATATTAAGCACTTTTTTTTTTTTTTTTTAAGCAGCAGAATTTCTATATGTCTAAAATTTCAATAAGGGACACTAGAAAAATTCAGTCGACTTCATCTCACAATATACAGATTTGTAAATATTGTAATATCTATACATGTGTTACTAGATCATACCTCTTGATATACATCCAAAATATAAGACCTCAAAAACTAGTTTCATCCAGAAACCTGTGAAAACCACTTAACGCTACCTCATGGAGCCACCTCAACTCCCTCATTAAAGACAGCTTAAGTATTTAATGGCTTTAAACTGGCAGAAGGTAGATTTAAATCAGATATTACAAAGAAATTCTTCACTATGAGAGTGGTGGGACACTGAAACAGGATGCCCAGAGGAGCTGTGGGTCCTCCATTCCTGGACATGTTCAAGGCCAGATTGGATGAGACTTTTTGCAACCTGGTCTGTGTCCTGGTTTACATACGTCCCTTCCAATCTGAACCATTCTATGATTCTGTAAGAATCATTTTGTGGGTAATAAAGATCTCTTCATAGGGTTTTAGCTTCAAAGTTACTGTTCCACAAATAAATGTGTCTGGAGGTAATTCTCTATCAAAGTCAAAGCAGCTGGTAACCTCTGGAGTTTTACAACATTCCTCTGCACTGTGCAGTTTAAAGACATTTCAAATACAATATATTTTGAGGATGCTTATTTAGAGTATTCTTGTTTATTTGGAGTGTTACTACATTCATTGGCCAAAAGGTCAGTATGGAAAAGGCTTATGTCAATAGTCCTCTTTTATAAAACATCAAATGGGCAGAATTTGTATAAAAAAGCTGCACTAGTAAACTACCACTGTTCCAAGCAAAGAGGAATTAGGAGTATTTCAAAAGTTTTGACCTATTCTGGTATCTGCATTTTTTTACTTCATATTAGTATTCTTGACTGTATTTCAGGGAAAAAGTTGAACCTTCTCATAATTAGTCTGTGCTCTTGTGCGTGCTGAACTGCCTATTATACCATGCCTTTGACTGCTATATGTCAGCTTAAGCCAATGACTATTAGAGCCATGTACTCTAAAAATAATGAAGATATCAATCATAATAACTGCATCTACATGTGAAAGGAAAATGCATAATTATTTTGCCAAGTGGAGATAAAAAGAAGATATTTATAATCACTGCTGCCACCTAATTGCTCAGGAGAGACACTGGTTTGAAGAGCTCTCTATGGCTGTGCATCCTGCCATCATTCAATGGAATCCCTCAGTGGAATAATAATATATCATGCTAACTGTATATTGTATACTTTCAAAGAATGGAACACATGACACACACGTCAGTCAGTTAATTCCTCAAACTATGCTCTGAAGCATTATTCCCTGAGAACTATTATTATCCTGATTTAGGGTTAAACTAGCTGAAGCAAAGCAAACATCTTATATGAAGCCAGTAAGCTAACTGGGAACTGAAGCTTGAAATCTAGATCTTTAATCACACTTTACTAACCATGACATATTAATGCCAGTTTTGTCTTGCTTACCAGTATGTTTAAGTAGTTATTTACCTTTTTGGAAATACAGAAAAAGAGTAGAGAAAACATATATAGATGACTTTCCAATGCTGTTTACAGCATAAACCACTTTTTAAAAATGTTTTAGTTGTATTTGTTTCTACAGCTCATAACGGCAATTGTCCTAAACTGCACACTAGAGCTTTGCTTCAATCTGTAATCACTGGGAACTTCCAGGTTTCCACTGTATTTGACAGCATCTTGTATTCTTTAAATAAATCCTGTAGCTTATGTTTCAGCTAAAAAGGCTAAAAACTTTGACATATAATTTCAATTATTTTTTGGACATTTGTTTAGTATGAATTGATATGCAGTAGTATTTCAGGTTTCTGACACATTCTTTAATATAAACAGTCCCTTTGCCATATAGTTCTTAAACTGAAACAGTGAAGATAGTTGGTGCCAAGAGATTTATTCTTATCTAGTCTGATATATAGTCTTATATACTCTGATATAGTCTCTGAAACAAAAAAACCACAAACCAAAACAAGCGAAAGAAACCCCAACGCAAAACCCAAAGAAAATAAATTAAAATAAAATATAATAGTTATTGAAGTTATTGGCACATGTATAAACTTTCAGTAAAGGTCTTTGAACTTTATTTTGCTCTTTACGTGAAGTAAGAGATTTTTATCTTTCATCATTAGTAACTCATTCATGTTTACTCCAGTCATGCCTTATTTTCTAGGCCTGATCCAAAGCTTCTACTGTTTAGTGAGTCTGTGAAAGTTTGGAAAATAAGAGTTAGGTGGCAAATTTAAGAAAAATGTCAGTTTTCTACTTATGGATTCCAGCTGATGTCATAAAAATGCTTAAGGTATTGAAGTCAAGTGAATATCACACAGAGAATCTGAGATAGATGGAAGAAGTTGGAGAAGCCATATATAATAACTTCAGTTTTGTAAAACTTACCTGAGCATATTATGTGGAATCCTTCTGTCTTGATTGGGAAGTGATGAGATTTTTCACAGAGCGTTTTTTTCTGATAGGGAGAACAAATCATAGTCTGAAGACATTTTTTCCCATTTAACACAGAAGGGCAGTAAATGGCTTAGCTGTCATGACACATCTGATGTCTAGAATCCCAGATGGAGGAGATGAGTTTGATTTAGTTTTATCATTGACCCCAATTACTTTTAGGCTTCAAAAGACCTAATTATATGGTAAAAGAAGATTTTTTCTTTTTTTTTGTGCTGAAAAGCCACAAGGGTGGATTGCCAAAGTCTGTATGTTGACATAACATATACCTAGATGCCTATATGTTTTTGTGAAAGACCATATATTTATTTTAACATATTTAGAAAGATGGAATAAGCATACTTTCACTATACTTCAATGTCTGACTGAACACATGTCTGTTAGAGAAATATTTAGAAATATTCCCATTCACAGGAAGGGTATTGTGTCAGGTCACAAAAATAGGTCATGGAAATCAAAAGCTATTTTCATGAGCAGCCAAAACAAGCTAATGGCTCTACCACCAAGAGGAAAGATTTTTCATCTTTTCCCCTCACAAGTCTTATCTTCCTGTAGAGCAACAAGTCCCATTCATGCTGTCCTGTCAGCTCCCTGTAATCAAATTTGAAAAATATTAGAAGCCTCCACTACTTTATTAATTTCTGACCCCTCACCATCTCTTCATCCTTTTTTCAACAGATTAGCTCTTAGGGGAGTCTGAAAGGTCTCATAAAATAAGAGCAGGCATGTGGAACAGAGAGAAGAAAAAGAAGCAGGAAAGGAGGAGAAGGAGTAAAATCTCCTGGTTTAAGTAGTGACAAGGAGTTAAATCAGCTTGCTGTCCAAGTGTTGCTGCTGGGAATCATGGACTTCTACTTGCAGATGAAACAGCTGGGAAAGTAGGAGGATGAGCAGAAAATTCTTACAAAGTGCTAGGGAGAATTCCAGCCTGAAAAAATCAATTTTTTACATGAGGAGTTGTGGCAGATCCTTATTTGAAAAAATATGCAAAAAAATCTGTTGTATTAATTTTGGGAAAGCCCACACTTAGCTAGTAAAAATTAATGTAGTTAACAGTGCTATTACCTCCAGGCTAATATTTTAAAGACATCAGATATTTCTGTTCTCAGCACTGTGGCACTATTCGACCGGGGCAATAACACTCAAACTGTTTTTAATCTCTGGTTATACTTTAATAGGATTCTTGCAATCAGTAGAACAAAGACATGGTGAACACTTATCTTCAAAGAGCTTCACAGACATTAAAAGCCTAGTCCTGCCACTTCTAATTGTGATCTGTGATCACTTACACTGAGGGGCAAGATAATGAAATCATAGCTTGGGTCCAATGCCATTACCCCTGCTGAACAGCCCCATTCACCTTCTGACTTAGTGTACCACCCCTAAGAACAGGGTACAAAGTGCCATAGAAGTGCTTTGATAGATTTCCTTTCACTGTTCTTTTGTTGTGATGCTGAAGATGGTTTAAAAGCATTTATCTCAAAAGAAACTACAAGAATTGACAGTGATGACTTCTTTGCCTCGGTCTTCACCTGCAAAAGCTCTGACCACACCACCCAAGTCTTGGAAGGCGGGCACAGGGATTGAGAATGAAGAACTTAGGCCCACTGTAGGAGAGGATCTGATTTGAGACCATCTTAAGAACCTGAATGTACACAAGTCCATGGGACCTGATGAAATCAATCCACGGGTCCTGAAGGAGCTCAGGGTTCAGTGTTGGGACCGGTCTTATTCAACATCTTTGTCAGTGACATGGAGAGTGGGATTGAGTGTGCCCTCAGCAAGTTTGCCGATGACACCAAGCTGTGTGGTTCGGTTGATACGCCGGAGGGAAGGAATGTCATCAAGAGGGACCTTCACACACTTGTGAGGTGGGCTGATGCCAACCTGATGATGTTTAACCATGCCAAGTGCAAGGTCCTACACCTGGGTCGCAGCAATCCCAGGCAAGGCTACAAGTTGGGCAGAGAAGAGATTCAGAGCAGCCCTGCAGAGAAGGACTTGGGGGTGTTGGTCGATGAGAAAATGAACATGAGCCGGCTTCAGTGTGCGCTCGCAGCCCAGAAAGCCAACCGTATCCTGGGCTGCATCAAAAGGAGTGTGACCAGCAGGTCAAAGGAGGTGATCCTGCCCCTCTACTCTGCTCTCGCGAGACCTCACTTGGAGTATTGTGTGCAGTTCTGGTGTCCTCAACATAAAAAGGACATGGAACTGTTGGAACAAGTCCAGAGGAGGGCCACAAGGATGATCAGGGGACTGGAGCACCTCCTGTATGAAGACAGGCTGAGAGAGTTGGGGCTGTTCAGCCTGGAGAAGAGAAGCTGCGTGGAGACCTCATAGCAGCCTTCCAGTATCTGAAGGGGGCCTACAAGGATGCTGGAGATGGGCTCTTCATCAGGGACTGTAGTGATAGGACAAGAGGTAAAGGGTTCAAACTTAAACAGGGGAAATTTAGATTGGATATCAGGAAGAAGTTCTTTACTGTGAGGGTGGTGAGGCGCTGGAATGGATTGCCCAGGGAGGTTGTGAATTCTCCATCCCTGGTGATGTTCAAGGCCAGGTTGGATGAGGCATTGGCTTAGTGTGGGGTGTCCCTGCCCATGGCAGGGGAGTTGGAACTAGATGATCTTAAGGTCCTTTCCAACCCTAACTATTCTATGATTCTATGATTTCAGAATATTTTGGAACCTTCTGGACTGCAACAGATGAAGACAGGAGTTTTTAGATGCTCACCTTTTTGTAAGGTGAAAGCACATAAATACAGTATGAAATGAGGATGAGAGATGTACAACTTAAGAAATTAATTTAATACTCCCTACAATTTGGGACAGTGTGTATATAAAACAAACAAACAAACAAACAAAAACCAAACTATATAACCCCCATAACTATTCTCACTAAAGCTTATGACAAGATTGCTGGATTCAAACTTCAGTAATGTTCTAACCTCCCATTTATACTGTTCAAAGTAAATTAAATTAGGCATACTGCTTTCATCTCATTATGTTCAAAATTAGTAGATTTTAATCCCAGCAAAACCTATGAGTCTCCTGTTTGAAGCCAAGCTTCCATCATCTAGTTGAAGAATTTACTTAAAAAGTAGTAGCTTAGAGTGACAGCTAGATAAGTGCATTATGTTTGTGAAGTGTATATTACCTTCTAATAACTCCAGAAAACCATTTCTTTTAGTTCAGAGAGCTTATTTCTATTCTTATGTTTTAGAGGGGGATCTTTACTCATTTATTTATTTAGTTAGTTAGTAAGTTTGTTAGTTAGTTAATCAGTTATTGAGCATTTTTGTAATGTGCTGTTGTGGATTGAATTAAGTGTGGTTTCTTATCTATGATTCCATTTTTCTATGCTGAGTTAGTAAGTGGCATGGTAGTATCTGCTGCCTTATCATTAATATATTTATGTTATTGAAATAAAGGTCATTATCAAATCTGTTTAAAATTTCATACATTTGTCTATAGCTGGCATGGAAAAAAAGTGTTTATCTAAAGGAGATGTGTAACTTAAAAAAAAAAAAAAAAAGAACCTTCCAATGAGGAGAATTCATAGTAAAAAATTATTCCAAACTTTCTGAATTTTGTAATAAGATAATAGAGACAACAAAGTCAGTGCATCAGATTTCCTCTGTTTATTGTCTGCTTTGGGGGAGAAAATAGAAAAAAAAGGTATTTGTGAAAAGCAAGTGAGAAAAAGATAAGTTCACTGTGGTAGTTTCACATACTTATTATTAAAACCACCATGAAAAAAATCTAAGAAAAAGACATATTTGCACAACTGACTCAAAGATGCTATGAAAGCAGAACCATTAACTTGGAAAGGCAGAGGCCCAGAAACACCGAAATTTATTGTCTTGAGTGGCTGCCGGGACTGTTTTTTTGTTAGTCTTTTTTTTTCATTTTCAGTAATGAACAGATTCTAGAAAGGCTCCAAAGCTTATATATAATTATCTTAGCATCTAATCAATATTTATTTTGACAAAGCATTAGGGTCTCTTAACTTACCTAAAATATGAGCAGTATCACTACAGTTATCAAGTGCTGTGGGTAGAAAAAGGCTTGGATACCTAAGTATGACTGAAAATGCATTAGGGAGAAATTGAAGACTGAATTTTCTGCTTTCATCCTCATCTTTTTCTCAAGCCCTCAGGTATTTAGATTTCACAGGAAGAAAACTCAGATATCATTACTTCTAGATTTTCATATTTGGGCATCCAGTTAGGGAAATAAGCATGTATCCTGGATTAGGCAATGGCCATCAACATAGTGTGTAGGTGGAACTGCTAATTCGTTCATGGATTCCCCTTCAGCATTTCTGAGGAGTGTCATATCACTTCAGTCAGCAGCCTTAGGAGGTTTCTGTACTTAGTAAAGCCAGGGAATATTATGCTGAACTGCCGGAAAAGTATATTTACTCAGTAAGTATAAGCATCATTTTGTTTTGTAATGAGAGTAGGAACCTACTTTTTCCTGTAGGAGCTAATATTTATTTTAACAATGCCCACTTGTAGCAGCTTTAAGACATGGTAGTTATACATCTACCTCTTTAAGCTTATGAACAATTATGCACATAGTAGAAAAGTTACCTGGAGCAGTTTTACAGTAGAACTCTCTTGCTGGCTTTGCTGATGCAAATATTGAAGATATTTTGGCACTATATATTTCCTAGAAAACCTAAACCCCCTAATTTTTTATTAGAGTCTCCACACCTTCAGTATATAGAACTATAGCAAAAAAAGAAAGTATTCTCCCTAGAATATTAAAATCATGATTCCTTTTATTTTCTGCTACTGGTACCCTGTACATTTAACTGGGTTTCACATCACTCTGAACAAACAGTGCTACCTTTCTCCCCACATTTTTATTGATTTCTAGTGAGACAGGTGCAAGTCCTGCTTAACGAGTTGATTAGCATACAGCTGATGCTCTGGGTCTACTTCATCTAGTATTACATTGCTAGCTTGGCACATGCTCAGTATTCAAAAAATCAAATCCTCACCTCAACATTTGCTAACAGAAAAATGGGTCATATATAAGTGTCTGGTGAAGAGGTAGACTGTTCTGCAATACATCTAAACAACATATTTACACAACTGTACACACAGAATTAAGTATATTATGATACACACAGAACTAGTAGAAAACAAAAAATATTATACCTTTCAATGCAGAAATCCTCAATTAAATGGACTTATTTTGACTTGACAATTTTAGCTCAAGGTAGGTCTGTAGTTCAAACAAGTTGATGTATTAATATTTATGATAGAAATGGAAAATGGTTAAATTGGAAAGTTTCCTGTAACATTTGAGAAAAAATTTACTTCATCATTTAGTATGAACCTAGATGCACAGCCTAAATCTATTAGTATAAAATGGTATATTTTTCTATATAATTACTATAAAATATATACTATTTTATATATATAAATAGTATATATACTATTTTATATAAAATATGTATAAAATATGTATATAAAATATATATATTTGTAACCACAGAGACAGAAATAGTCTTCTGCCTGATATGAAAGCTCTCTTCAAACCCTTCTGAGGAGATATCTCATTCCCATACATTCAATTTATTAAATATTATAGTGCATTGTAGAGAATGTGAGAACGAAATGAATGAAAAGGGTTGACAGGTTTGTAACAGGAAGATGTGATAGATAGGAAACCATGGAAGCAAAGATGTACATTAGAGAAACCACATAAATCTCTATTAAAAAACTTCTAGGCCTAGCTTACACTACTAACCATGGAGATTAAAAAAAAAAAAAAAAAAAAGTTGCATGGGGAAAAAAGCCACTGTCCATCATATTTGAAAAATCATGGCAGTCAGGTGAAGTTCCCAATGACTGGAAGAAGGGAAATATAACCCCCATTTTCAAGAAGGGGAAAATGGATGACCCGCGGAATTACAGACCAGTCAGTCTCACCTCTGTGCCTGGCAAACTCTTGGAGCAGATTCTCCTGGCAGGCATGCTAAGGCACATGAAAAACAAGGAGGTGGTTGGTGACAGCCAGCATGGCTTCACTAAGGGGAAATCCTGCCTGACCACTTTGGTGGCCTTCTATGATGGGGCTACAGAAACTGATGGACAGGGGCAGAGCAGCTGATGTCATCTACCTGGATTTGTGCAAAGCGTTTGACACTGTCCCACATGACATCCTTGTCTCTAAATTGGAGAGACATCAATTGGATGGGTGGACCACTCGGTGGATAAAGAACTGGCTGGATGGCCGCACGCAAAGAGTTGTGGTCAACGGCTCGATGTCCGGCTGAAGACCAGTAACGAGTGGTGTCTCTCAGGGATTGGTGTTGGGACCAGTCTTGTTCAACGTCTTTGTCGGTGACATGGACAGTGGGATTGAGTGTGCCCTCAGTGAGTTTGCCGATGACACCAAGCTGTGTGGTTCAGTTGATACGCCAGAGGGAAGGGATGCCATCCAGAGGGACCTCGACACGCTTGTGAGGTGGGCTGATGCCAACCTGATGAAGTTTAACCATGGCAAGTGCAAGGTCCTACACCTGGGTCGCAGCAATCCCAGGCACAGGTACAGGTTGGGCAGAGAAGAGATTCAGAGCGGCCCTGTAGAGAAGGACTTGGGGGTGTTGGTCGATGAAAAAATGAACACGAGCCGGTAGTGTGCGCTCGCAGCCCAGAAAGCCAACCGTATCCTGGGCTGCATCAAGAGGAGCATGACCAGCAGGTCAAAGGAGGTGATCCTGCCCCTCTACTCTGCTCTCGCGAGACCTCACTTGGAGTATTGTGTGCAGTTCTGGTGTCCTCAACATCAAAAAGACATGGAACTGTTGACACAAGTCCAGAGGAGGGCCACGAGGATGATCAGGGACTGGAGCACCTCCCGTATGAAGACAGGCTGAGAAAGTTGGGGCTGTTCAGCCTGGAGAAGAGAAGGCTGCGTGGAGACCTCATAACAGCCTTCCAGTATCTGAAGGGAGTCTATAGGGATGCTGGGGATGGACTCTTCATCAGGGACTGTAGTGACAGGACAAGGGGTAACGGGTTCAAACTTAAACAGGGGAAGTTTAGATTGGATATAAGGAAGAAATTCTTTACTGTGAGGGTGATGAGGCACTGGAATGGGTTGTCCAGGGAGGCTGTGAATGCTCCATCCTTGGCGGTGTTCAAGACCAGGTTGGACAGAGCCTTGGGTGACATGGTTTAGTGTGGGGTGTCCCTGCCCATGGCAGGGGGATTGGAACTAGATGATCTTAAGGTCCTTTCCAACCCTAACTATTCTATGATTCTATGGTAATTATGACATATCCTGAGAAATGATTGTATATTTTGATCAATATTTTAGAACACTTGCCAAAATTTAGATTAGCAATTATGGCATAACCTAATGCTAGAACCTGATGTAATTTTATTGGGCTTTTTAAACACATCTTTGCATGTTAATAACATGCTTTCCTCTGATCTGGTTAGTCATCCAGCAGAAAGCTAGCAGAAGTCAGTTACTTTATAATAAGCACAGGTACTGAAATTACTGGCTTCTTTTTTGGATTTAACATGCTAGCTAGCATAATCATGAAAGGCTTGAGATCGCTGCCAGAAATGCACTATAGAATTTAAATGTTGAAGTCCTCCTTCTAATGGGCCAAGACCGGTCTTTTACATCTCTGGCTGTCTTCAATGAAGGTAAAGTTTGTTTGCCTACTTAGAGTTTGGATTGATGGAGTGCTTTGGGTTGTTTTGGGAGGGGTGTTGTATTGATGTAAGCCATCACTGAGACAGATCAGTTTGATAGATTTTGATTCAGACGCAGTCTGGGGACAAATGAAAAAATACTTCCTAAGACTGACTGTCCTAGGAAGAGTACTAACAGTGGAGCAAATGAAACTTACACTCACAGTATTTCATCATAGCATTTCAGCTTAATAAATTGTGCCAGGGGACAGAACCTTCCAGTAAACTATAGTACGGTGAGGATATGCTAATTAAATGGAAGTGGATTTTTTGTTTGATCAGACTTTATCTGGTTGATCTGTGATGGTGATGGCAGCAACGATAATCTAATTTCATCCACCCACCCATCTGGTATTTCTAATATGTTTATTGTACTGCTATATCTACATCATCAGTCATGGATGTAAAATATGTAGACTGCAAGCATAAATAAGGAATGACATCTTAATTGAGCAACATGCAAATTGCTGCATTTACAGTACTGGAGAGTGGGTACTCTAGGGAACTTTTCATTACAGATCAGCTGCTGATGTGCTGCTATTAACACCCAGCTGCTTGCTTCTGTCACATAGAGGTTCATGAGGATACCTACTGCAACTTAGCACCACACAGGGCATGGCTTAGTACTGCACAATGAATGCAATTAAAAAATCTTTGCTGGGCATCGTCACGGAATGGACTCAGTCAGAGATCAATGTGATCAGACAAAAGCCATTTATTACAAGGTATCAGCTCCTTATATACTGTAGTTCAAAACTGTTTACAGTAATGTGGTACATTGTGATTGAAGTCATGTCCCTGTTTACAGTAATGTGGTACACTGTGATTGGACTCATGTCCCTGAAGCTCTCAGCAGCTAGCATGTCATCGGTCAAGCACAAGTATGAGAACTTGACCTCTCAAGCTTGCCAACTGTTGGCAGTTTCATAACTCAGTAAATTCCAGTTCCCTCTTATTTTGCTTTCTCACTCCCTTATTCGTGTCCTTCTTCGCTCTTGGATGACCCTTAATCCATGTCGAGCTCCACGCAGGCACTTGCTGATCTGGGTACATGGCCATTCTTTGCCAGAAAATCATCCACAGGGCACGTAAACGTGATTCTGTAAAATAGTCATGAGGAGGAGGACAAAAAAGTGCACAACAGTATTTCATACACATTAAATTTATTTACTGTCTTGAAACTTGCTTACACAGAGAGCCCTCTTCTGCAAATCTGGCCAGTACTTCACTACCTTCTCTCACTTTCTTCTTTGTTACTGCCTGCTTTAGAGTGTCCGCAACTCACTTAGTCTTTATTTTCAGATAATTAATCTTCCAAATAAGCATTCTATTCTCCCTCAGGCATTAATTATTACTTCTAGTTTCTGCTTTTCATTTAATACCATGTCTTATTCAGCTTTATGCACTTATTTCCCTGCTCCAGCCTCATCAGGCAATCTCTTTGTGACAAGAATTAGAGTCATAGAATCACAGAATCATAGAATAATTAGGGTTGGAAAGGACCTTAAGATCATCTAGTTCCAACCCCTCTGCCATGGGCAGGGATACCTCACACTAGACCGTGTCACCCAAGGCTCTATCCAACCTGGCCTTTAACACTGCCAGGGATGGAGCATTCACAACCTCCCTGGGCAGCCCATCCCAGCGCCTCACCACCCTCACAGTAAAGAACTTCTTCCTTATATCCAATCTAAATTTCCCCTGTTTAAGTTTTAGCCCTTTACCCCTTGTCCTGTCACTACAGTCCCTGATGAAGAGCCCATCTCCAGCATCTTTATAGGCACCCCTTCAGATACTGGGAGGCTGCTATGAGGTCTCCACGCAGCCTTATCTTCTCCAGGCTGAACACCCTCAACTTTCTCAGCCTATCTTCATACGGGAGGTGCTCCACTCCCCTGATCATCCTCGTGGCCCTCCTCTGGACTTGTTCCAACAGTTCCATGTCTTTTTTATGTTGAGGACACCAGAACTGTACATAATACTCCAAGTGAGGTCTGACGAGAGCAGAATAGTTAGGGTTGGAAAGGACCTTGAGAACATCAAGTTCCAACCCTCCTGACATGGGCAGGGACACCTCACACTAAACCATGTCACCCAAGGCTCTGTCCAAACTGGCCTTCAACACCACCAGGGATGGAGCATTCACAGCTTTCTCGGGCAACCCATGCCAGTGCCTCACCACCCTCTCAGTAAATAATTTCTTCCTTATATCCAATCTAAACTTCCCCTGTTTAAGTTTTAGCCCGTTCCCCCTTGTCCTATCACTACACTCCCTGATGAATAGTCCATCCCCAGCATCCCTATAGACTCCCTTCAGATACTGGAAGGCTGCTATGAGGTCTCAAGAAAGACTCTATAGCACTGTCTGTATTTTCAGCCTCTACATAATGTCATCAACAGTTTGAACTCAGTTGTTGGCTAGACTGCAGATTTCAATCCCTTTTCAGGTGTTCAGCTGTTTTATATATACTTATTTCTTGAAGTTAATTGAAAGTGGTCCTTTTGCATCTTGCTTCAACTTGCGTCTTTGAGTGTATTGCATTCCCTGTCAAACACTGACCTGATTAGAAGTTTTGTTTTGTACTTCCTTCAAATTTTAAAGCTTTTACCAGCATATTAAAGCTATCTGGTGCATAAAAATGGCAATTACTTTTATGTCTGTGTTTTCTTGGGTTTTTTTTGCTGATTTTTTGTCTTAGTAGCTGGGAACATTAATATGTTTAAAGATAGAATGCCCTTTAAACAAAGGTTATATTCAAGTGACAGAAGACGAAACTTTGATTTATATAAACAAATTACTTACACAATCAAACACACATATAGAGGGATATACAAACATGCAAACATTAACAACATCTATCTCCCTACTTCTTCCAGGATTTCTTGTATATGGGGGAAAATACAGTGAAAATACACATGTAAATTTCTGTGCATTCATGCCCTGTTATTTCGGTGAGGGTTTGAATTCACTGGTATTTAAGACAGAAGCATGCTAGCAAACCTCCAAATTTTTAGAGCACAGATTTTTTTTAAAACTCAGACATATTTTCGTCTCTGGTGGACATAAACCTCCATGAAGAAAATAATTAATAATGTTGGCATACAGCATTCAGTTGTTTCAATCAGAAGAGGCAAGCATGTCAAAGAGTGGTTCTGGAAAGTTCTTGCTCTTGGTCTTCTCAAACCACATTCCCTATGTAAATCTATAGTTTCTGTGTCAGCTCCAAGAACCAGCGCTATCCTTACATATACTATACAACCCCGATCAAGTTCACTGAAAATAAGATATGAAAAGCATAACTAGCACCTAATTTAGATCTGAATTTTTTAACTTGGCTTTTATGACACCTTTCTAATATCTGAGCTTTTGGGAACACATCATCCACATGAAAAGCATTTCTGAACATAAGCTGGGTACTGATATCTTCATGTGACATAACTAAACCTCAACAATTTTGTCTCAGTGTAAATGTGAATACATTATTTGTAGCAATGAATCGTGCTATCATTAGCTGTTTCCAGAACTGATTAAGGAAAAAAAATGAAATGTGCCATTTAACTTTTCATAAGAACAGCCTGAAACATTGCAGTGTGTGCTACAGTATATCAAGAACATGATGCTGTTTTATTGAACATGTTCTATATTACCCCTATTTGGAAGAAGAAAAGCTAAGCAATAGCTTCCGTAAACATACAAACATTCATATATGGACATATTTGAGCATAACGGGCTGAAAATAAAACTCAAAAAATATACGTTTGCTTAAAAGAGCAATGCTGAAAAACTGCTGTCGCAACACGAACTAGGTCAAAATGCGTAGATCATGTTTTCTGCAATAAAAAAATAAGAAACTCATCTCAGCACTCTTTACCAACTGTGAAGAACTTAATGGATTGAGTAAACAATTCCAACAGATATAAAGATTTAAAACAGAATTCTCACACAAAAATGTATGCTTTATAAGAAAAAAAACCTGAATATGCTAAACATTATTTCATTAAATTATTTGAAGCATTTTATATAAAAAAACAATTAGGAGAAGTTCTGAAAGAGGCATTAGCCAAATGCTTCTTAAATCATATCAATAGCATATTTTACCTGCTCTGCTCATCTCTAAAAATGGAGCATTCACTCTGGAGATTCGGTAGCTATGAGGAAAAATATTGTACCACAAGGAATTCATATGAAATATTCATTCAATTAAGTATTCAAAACCTTCTCAGCCATTCAACCCAGTCAAAATGAGCATATTCTAGGAGCAGAGGCATTGTTTTTGTGATAATGTACACAAACTGATTTCTTAAGCAAATGCACTTTTTGACTTGGTGATCGATCTAACAACAGTATGATGATAAAGGCTGGTTCCTTACTCAAGAATTCCAGAAAATGTTTTGCTGGCTCTGCTGTGCTAAAACCACATTTTGTTGTCCTCTCAGAAGAGTTATTAAGATTCTACAAGGCCAGAGCTACTGCTCTGATTTAAGGTGCTTTGTTTTACTGGGTGCTTAAACTGATCCTGGGATGCAGAGCCTCCCAATTTGGCTGTTTCTCACTCTGATTAGCACATCTACTTATTTTTTATTTTTTTTAGCTAATATTTTTAACACTGAGATACTCTGTTCTGAGTATTCTGTCTGCTTGCTTTGTTTTTCTTAATACGCATGAGAAATAGAGATGTAGCTTTACTTCTGGTGCAGATTTTTTCAGGCTGTTACAAACCAGTTCTAAGATGAAGAACTACCACAGTGAGCCTGGCTAAGGGTCCAATTATTTTGATTTTTCTATATACAAGAATGGCAATTTACAAATACTTGAGAGAAGAAAAGAAGAAATAAAAGACCTATAGATCATATAGATGACTTTTCCTTATGATCTGCTTTTACCCCTTAATGATTTTATTTTAAAAATGTGCTTTATTTTAGAACTGTACTGGTTAGCCTTTGGGTTTAGTTGCTTCCCAAATAGTTTCTGACATTTCATTTGCCCTTGCTTGCAGAGCAATCTCTGTTTTTCTCATCTGAGAAAAGATTTTTTAGTTGTTTTGGGTTTTTTTTAACCTCTATTTGCATTTTTTTTTACTATATTTTTTTTTAACTCTCCTGGATGTTTTGTTGAACCTTTGCAAATCTTTGTGTAATTTTACATCTTTGTCCTTGTTCTCCAACTTGAAATGTGTCCTCCATCTGGAAAGTTTAAACAGTCTCTCTGTTGACGTTTGCATTGTGATTATTATAAAGTGTCTATTCTGGAATAATAAAATGTGAACTACTGAAGATTAAATAAAAAAAACCTCTTCTGTTTCTTTTTGGAGATCTGTACTTGCTCCAAAACCAAAAGAAAATAAACGTATTAAAAGACAGAGGAACCAAGACCTTAAAATTACATTATACATGCAACTTTATTTGAAAATTAGCAATAAATTCATAGTCGGTTAATATTTATACTTCACCACAGTGCAGCAAGAAAAAAGTCTTGCTGTTTACTCAGTATGTATCTCTGCTAATGCGTAAGTTTGCTTGTAAAGAAGAAAGAACTGAGGGTTTATATCTGAGGCCCTGTGTGGACCCAGTACCATGGGACTGATGCAATTTATATTTGTTTGCAGGGAAGCTCACCTCTGTTGCTGGCACTGAGCATGAACTGCATATGCACTGAGCGGTTAACTGCTGAAAGCCTGACACAGGGGCTGTGTCTGGGTCTGTCTTGGTGTTTAACTTTTACCATGCAATTGCAGGGAGTGAACACATTTTGAAAGCACCAGTTCTGACCTTGTATGTGCATTTCTATTCCATTCCAGATTGATCAGGACAAACCATAAATGACCTGTAAAAGTTTAAAATAGTTTAAAACAGATGGCAGTCTTCTATTTGGCCTTCCTTTCAGTGAAAATTCACCCATCTATCTTTCGTAACATCAAGCCAACCTGAACATGATCTTTCTTGTTTATTTTTTGCAAAATAAGATCTGAACATGCTGAAGAGTTTTGTCGTGTCAAAATGTTTAGTGAGCTAGACTTTCTGTACCAAATTTTTAGTGTCTTTTTTCTGCCTGTACTTCTCTACAGAGATTCTTCATTGTTCATTCTGTTGTTGCACCACAGCTGGTACCTTTTTAATAATATTTTACACCTGACTAGTTCAATATCATCCAATGTAAAGCAATTTTTTTTCAGAGCAAAGGGTTCCACAAATCTGTTCAAGCCATATACAGAGTTGATTCAGAAGATGCTATTCCTGCTGTATTTTCAACCTTACTTGAACTGTATCATGGTATATCTTGAATAAATACAACAAAAGATAGTGATGTTAAATGTAACTAGATGGTTTTCATCCAGTTTTTTCATCTAGATTTTTTGGAATTATTGTGGTTTAAACACAGCCACACAGCTCGTTCACACACTTCCCCCCTTCCTCCCTCCCCCCTGCTCCCGGAAGGATGGGGAGGAAAGTCGAAAGACTATAACTCCCATGGGTTGAGATAAGAGCAATCCAGTAACTAAGGTATAACACAAATCACTACTGCTACCACCAATAATAATAATGATAAGGGAAATAATAAGGGAAGAGAATACAATACCAGCAGCCAACTGATAATATCCAGCCTGAGCAAGCAGTGAGTCAGCCCTTCCAGGTAACTCCCAGTTTACATTCTGGGCATGACGTGTTGTGATATGGAATACCTCTTTGGCTAGTTTGGGTCAGGTGTCCTGTCTCTGCTTCCTCCCGGCTTCTCCTCCTCCCTGGCAGAGCATGAGGTTCAGAAAGTCCTTGGTCAGACTAAACATTTGAGCAGTAACTAAAAACATTGGTGTTATCAGCGCTGTTCCCAGGCTGAAATTCAAAACCACAGCACTGCACCAGCTACTAAGAACGATAAAAAATGACTCCTATTGCTGAACCCAGGACAGGAATCACTATCTAGATTTGATTTTCTCTATCTAAAATCTATGGTCTTAGGCCTGGATTCATGACGCATAAGCTGATATACTTAACTACAATATCCAGATTAAGAACAAACGCTCTCTAGTGTCCTTACACAATCAACAAAAAAGCTTATTACCTCCAGAAGAGTATTCAGCCTGCTTAAGACATTACTTTCCTTAGAAGCTGGTGCTTGGTCTCTATTAATCACAGAGGAAACTGTGGCTTACAGAGGAGACCATACTCTAGGCATCACAGAAAAATGCCTGTGTTTAAACAGGAAGAATGGAACAAAAAAGCATAAAATAATATGAAAAAGCTTATTACTAAACCTCTACATTTTAGAAGGCTTTTGATAATTTACATGTATTTCTCCAATACAGTATGTTTTCGCACTGAACAATTCAGAGAACCAAAAGAGAATGAACCGTGGTGTTAGTCCTAATGCACCTGTCTGAAAGCACTTGTATATCAAATGTGAAAGAGGGTACATACATTGTAGTTATTTGATTTTTAATTTTTTTTGTCCTGGCACTCAGATGCTATTTTTAATTCTTTTTTTTTTTTTTTTTTTTTTTTTTTTTTCACAGTTAAAGGCATAAAAGATGATACTTTGATGTTCATGTTTCTATGTTTAGGAATGTTAATTTCTCAGAAGTTATTGGAAGATACAGAAATTAATCTTTCTCATGGTATCACTACCTCCTTGGACCTCTCTCTGTATCCATTCATAGAAATTAGAAACACACTTTTTGATCTACTATGTCATTAGTTTTTTATTATCTCCTGTCCACTGAGCCTTGCAGTATTTTTCTTTTCCTGAAATTGAACTGAAAAGGGTCACTCAGCTATGACAGAAATTAAAGTCACCATGTGCATGCATATCCTGACTTTGGATAACAGGAGTGTTAGTAATAAGAATGGGAGATATTAAGAAAAGTGGGCTTGCTGTATCTGTATGCTCCAAGAATTCAGAATTTATAGTTTCTGGATCATATGGTCTCCTCTTGTTATTTAGGGTAGTCTTAGGAAAGGCAAGGCCTTATCTGGTGAATCAATGTTTCTTCAGCTCCAGGTGTCACTTCTGATATATAATATAAAACTCTATCTGAGTATTATTCATACTGCTTCTCTTCCATGTCCAGGCTTGTTATTCACACACTGTTAGCTTCTTCGATGAAGACACGCTGTGTGGAAGAAACATCATAACATGTTGAAGTTAATTGCAGTGTTTAGCTGAATTTAAACATCCTCAAGGTGTATTGAAAGAACTTTTCTATTCTCCTAGTAACTGTCAAGGCTGCAAGAAAATGTTCAGGTGAGTAACTAGGACCTGGTCTAAAGGTTAAACTAAAAGAAAAGGATGTGGAAAAAATGCTGGGGTGATTAAGAGGAAATTGTGTGACAAATAGCTGAACGCAATAGATCAATAGAGGGGAATACATGGTGCTTCTTGAAGAGTAAACTCTTGCAAAACCAACTCAACCTAGATAAAATTCTCAGTGATATCATCTCACATTACAGAGATAACAGGAACAGAAGTAAAAAGTTTTGAAACAGATGTGAAAATGTAAAGAAGAAAGGAAAGGTTGAAAACAGGGCCAAGAAACTGTAAAAGAGTCTGATACTGTAAAGTAGCTAAATTATGTGATTGATGCTCTTTGGGGGACCTGCTGGGAAGCCCTGCCCTTGATCACTGACATCTATAACCGGGGCAAAACGCCAGCCTGTTGTTCTGACCATACCAGGTGAGATGCATGTAGTTAAGAAGACAGGGGTAGTGGGATGGTGGGATCCTGGACTGATGGACTGGTGACCTGGTGTCACCATCTTGTAGGTCTGATGGCATCAGCATCTATCCAGGACTTCCTGATACTAATTAAGTTATGCTTTATGTTTTTTGTAATTCTTTGTTCTGTTTTGTGCAGTGTTTTTTTATCAGAAAAGTATCACATGGTTTTACTGTGCTAGTACAGAATGCTGAGTAGAAATTTTTGTGTTTTCTTAACAGAGGTATATGTGAAACTAATGTACAATAATATTAAGAGGAAATATAAATGGAATAGTAATAAATGAAGAGATACTGAGGACAAAAACCAGTGGCAAATTGTATACATGGATGGTACATATTAAACATTGTAAGGGTTTATCTTTCCAATTCCTGTAGGTGACAGTAGGATTGTGGTATTACAGAATTCTGTAGCTAGAATATAACTTCTCTGTTGCATTGTCAAAAGCTGTACAAGTACACTGAAGGAAAAAACCCAGATCTTTAAAATAAGGTTAGAGAAAAATGCTAACCTCATCTTTATTTCAAATATCCCAAGGGGGAAATCTGCAAAGAGATGGAACATATTTAGCTATTTCATAAGGACATCATGCATATGATTGGCTATGGAATGACAGTGCAGCTTTTGATCAAACAAAGCCATCTAAAATGCCAAGCAGATAGTCTTTTCTAGGAAGTATTAAGACACTGTTATGTGTCCTAATATGGATAGTTGTACATATTAGGCTCTGATACGAAATGTTTCTCTAGGCTGAATGACAGGCACTATGCAATGTGGAGAGTAGAGTGTGGCTAAAGTCCAGGCCTCTCTCCTTCTCTTCCCAAGCTCCAATTTAATCTCTTGAACTGAAAGTTCTCTTGCATAGTTGCCTCAGGCGAACAGAGTAGTTTCCATGAGAGGTCTGTAAAGCTTGCTTTATCCTGTTGGGGTTTTTCTTTGTTTGTTTGTTTTATGGGTTTTTTTTTCTTTTTTTTTTTTTCTTTCCTCAAGTAAGAGTTTAAAGTCTATTATGAGACTTGAAAGAACTTCACAAAAAAGTAAAAATTAATGAGGGGTGGTATTCATGGTCAGTGTTGGGGCCTACAGTAGCATTCCGTTATTTTACATCTTCAGTATTTATATAGTTGTCTCTTTGGCCTAGTCTGTAAAGAGACAATATAAGATTATTCATTACAATTTCATGCTCAGAGTGTTCAGTTAATGATAACACTGTGCACAAATAAGTTTTGTACAGCTGTGGCTAGGATGTATTGTTTAGGTCATGGTTGATAAAATATGACTTCAAAGCAGCTTTCAGTGCTGTCAGTGTTTACCAGTTATATTAACTTGATATGAGTATTTCCCTCTGAGACATTGTAAAGAAAAAACTATTGAGTAATTAGGGTTATGATAAGAGGTCTCCAGCTGATCCATGGAACAAAATAAAATAATACAACCACTGTGTTTTCTGTAAAATGTTTGATAAGTGCCATGCAACCTGTTTCATTTTGGCAATACTCTTCTGGGTCAAAGAACTAGGCGTTTACTGTGATTGAAAACTCTTCCTGAAGCATATATGCTTACTAGCATCCAAAAGAATCACTGGACAAATCAAATCAGCATAGTACTTTTGACAGACAGCTGTTCATCAATAAAGAACATGCTTCTTCAGATGAGAAAGAAAATTAAAAACTCTCAGTAACACAGTTCTTAGCTAAGACAAGATTCTCTCTTAAAAACTTTTTTTCTCTAAGTTTAGAATGGTTACTTACATTTATTACCATCTGTCATGCTTTCTTCTGAGATGTTTTGTGCAAACTAGAAATTTGTCATTTACAGAAAGAAAAGTTCTGTATATCCATCACATGTTATACTTCATACTGAGACAACCAGTTGTGCTTCTACACTGGCACCAGGTTAGGGAAAGAACAAATGATTGCTTGTATCAAAAGTGTGAATTTAAGGCAGGCCTCACAGAAAACAGATGTTGCATGTGAATAAGCCAATTAGAAACTAATGTTGATGTTCATCTTGTAAAAGCTAGGCATAAAGGCTTTCTCTATAGTCAATGAGACAATGGCCAGTGAGATAGTCCTGTTGAAGAAGCAAACCATCTTCTTTAAAGAGAGGGGGATAACAAGAGGGAGTCCCAGAGAGCACATTGTCTATATTGCTGCATATCCAGACACATGCAACTATATATACACATTATATACAATGTAAGATACAGAAAATATAAAACATAGCATGTCGTATATTTTTATTTGTTATATATCTTATCTATTAAACAAGCCAATAAATAATTACATCAATTAACAATTTATTTTCTTCCTATCTCCTGCTCTCCAGTTACTGCAGATTGAGCCTTTTTGACTATTCAGGCTAGATGTCTGATTACATGACTGAAGTTATGTAAGACTACTCCAGAAAAACCTAAACCAAAAATTTTGAACAGGGTGAGTCAGTTAAACACAAGGAGAAAATCTCCTACATGTGCTATGTATTAATAGCAAGCATACATATTTAATTATTTTTTTTGCATAACCATTATTACTAATAAGTAATTTAAAATAATGTATTATCTCTATTTTTTCAGATCATTGTTTAAAGGCATAGCATATGCAGATGCTGAATACTGCTGAATGATGCAAACAGCATACACAAAAGATGGTTATATGGAAATTTATCCACAGTGTGTATTTTACCTACACATATTTAAAATGGATATATTTTACTGACAACACATAAGTTACATTTTAACTCTGAATACCATAAAGTAAAATAGTGACTTTGTAGATAAATGGACAAGGGGGGGGAGGGAAATCAGGTGGGAAAAATCCTGGTTAGTCAAGATAAAGGCAGTTTAATAAAGCAAAAGTGAAAGCCGTGCATAGAAGCAAGGGAAAATGAAATAATCTTTTCAACTTCCCATCAACAGGTGATGTCTAGCCACTTACCAAGAAGTAGGGTTTCAGTATAACTAGTTGCTCCAGAAGACAAATGTCATAATATCAGATGCCCCCTTTGATCAGTTTGAGTCAGTTGTCCTGCCTGTGTCCCCTCCCAAGACATTGGCGCCTCCAGACTACTGGTGAGGTGGAATGTTGGAGAGACAGCCTTGATGCCGTGAGAGCACTAATCAGCAGTAAGAAAAACGCTGGTGTGTTGCCAACAGCTATCTGGTTACCAATACAAAACACAGCACTAGGAGGGCTGCTATGGGGAAAAGGAATTTCATCCCAGCCAGACCCAATACGTTCTTTACCCAGCAAAAAGCTTTGTCCTGTAGGCTGCCTGTGACTTCAGGAAGGAAAATTATGTTTTAGGCATGTAAGCAGTCTATATGACACTGAGGGGAGCAAGCAAGAACACAGAGGGGGTTGTGAGGAGTCTATTTGATTCATTAGGTCCAGTTCCCCTGTATCACAAGCAATCAGTATATACGGTTCCACTGATACATGAATTAAGCTTCTTTTCATTTTCTGTAATGTACTAAAAGAAAGCTACATTACCAGTAAAAAGGAAATGTATCATACATTGCTGCAGATAGAAAAAGTTAATTTAAATACTCAGAGGACCTTACTCAAAAAAATGAAAGGCAAAACAAATGGTCTGCTTATAGGAAAATAACAAGCTTTGGAGGAAAGAAAAATAACAAGCTTTGATGCACAGTTTCATTCCTGGCAAGACTAGTAAGCTAATAGGCGTGTGTATTGAAGTGGTGAAACTATAAGAAAACTTCTGCCTTTTACTCTGAGTTTCAGGAAAACAATATGTTCTCCTCTCCAACTGTACCCCTGGTATAGGCAATCTCATAGCTGTTTTCTAAAGGAACATTTAATTGGTAATAATTCCCTTGCATAATTGCAGAAAGGAGGATTCAAGCCCCTATAGCTGACCCTCATGAATACATAAAAGTGACAAATATTTGAAGTCATTACACCTCAGTTCAGATGTTGTAAACCCAAAGACTTTCAGTTTCTTCAGGTGGGTCTACCTGCGATTTCTTGAAATGATCACACCGAAACTGTCAAAAGGTGTTCAGTTTCTAATGGTAAATTTTACTGTAACACAAAATAGGAAAAAGAAAACCAAAGTTTTTAAAAAGAGAGCTCACGTTTGGTAAGTAAGAGAGGTTGAAAGAAGAGGTATCTCTTTTCTGATCCACTAAGCTCTTGATGGTCATTTTACTTTTCTACACAGTAACTTTCAATGTCTTCTTCAGAAGTGACAGTCTCTATAGAATAACAAGTTCACCAGATAATTGAGGCTGGTAAGGACCTTGGGAGGACTCAAGTCCAACTTCCTGCTCAGAAAAGGGTTAGTTACCAACTTGCTCAGAATTTTATCAAGTCAAGTCTTCGTAATCTCCAAAGACAGAGACTGCATAACCTCTCTAGGCAGCCTTTCCACCACCTGACTGTCATAATGGAGAAACTGCTTCTCCTTCCATTCAGTCGGAATGTCTCTTGTTTCAAAATATGTCATTTACCTGTCATAATAGAATCATAGAATCATAGAATAGTTAGGGTTGGAAAGGACCTTAAGATCATCTAGTTCCAACTCCCCTGCCATGGGCAGGGAAACCTCACACTAAACCATGCCACCCAAGGCCTCATCCAACCCGGCCTTGAACATCACCAGGGATGGAGAATTCACAACCTCCCTGGGCAACCCATTCCAGCGCCTCACCACCCTCACAGTAAAGAACTTCTTCCTTATATCCAATCTAAATTTCCCCTGTTTAAGTTTTAGCCCTTTACCCCTTGTCCTGTCACTACAGTCCCTGATGAAGAGTCCATCCCGAGCATCTTTATAGGCCCCTTTCAGATACTGGAAGGCTGTTATGAGGTCTCCACGCAGCCTTCTCTTCTCCAGGCTGAACAGCCCCAACTTTCTCAGCCTGTCTTCATACAGGAGGTGCTCCAGTCCCCTGATCATCCTCGTGGCCCTCCTCTGGACTTGTTCCAACACTTCCATGTCCTTTTGATGTTGAGGACACCAGAACTGCACATAGTACTCCAAGTGAGGTCTCACGAGAGCAGAGTAGAGGGGCAGGATCACCTCCTTTGACCTGCTGGTCACGCTCCTCTTGATGCAGCCCAGGATACAGTTGGCTTTCTGGGCTGGGAGCACACACTGAAGCCGGCTCATGTTCATTTTTTCATCTACCAACACCCCCAAGTCCTTCTCTACAGGGCCGCTCTGAATCTCTTCTCTGCCCAACCTGTAGCTGTGCCTGGGATTGCTCCGACCCAGGTGTAGGACCTTGCACTTGGCATGGTTAAACTTCATCAGGTTGGCATCAGCCCACCTCACAAGTGTGTCGAGGTCCCTCTGGATGGCATCCCTTCCCTCCGGCATATCAACCGAACCACACAGCTTGGTGTCATCGGCAAACTCGCTGAGGGCACACTCAATCTCAATGTCCATGTCACCAACAAAGCTGTTGAACAAGACCAGTCCCAATACCGATCCCTGAGAGACACCACTCGTTACTGGTCTTCAGCCGGACATCGAACCATTGAGCACAACTCTTTGCGTGTGGCCATCCAGCCAGTTCTTTATCCACCGAGTGGTCCACCCATCAAATTGATGTCTCTCCAGCTTAGAGACAAGGATGTCATGTGGGACAGTGTTGAACGCTTTGCACAAGTCCAGGTAGATGACGTAAGCTGCTCTGCCCCTGTCCATCAGTTTCGTAGCCCCATCATAGAAGGCCACCAAAGTGGTCAGGCAGGATTTCCCCTTCGTGAAGCCATGCTGGCTGTCACCAACCACCTCCTTTTTTTCATATGCCTTAGCATGCCTTCCGGGAGAATCTGCTCCAAGAGTTTGCCAGGCACAGAGGTGAGACTGACTGGTCTGTAATTCCGCGGGTCATCCATTTTCCCCTTCTTGAAAATGAGGGTTATATTTCCCTTATTCCAGTTGTCAGGAACTTCACCTGGCTGCCATGATTTTTCAAATATGATGGGCAGTGGCTTCATTCTCCAGCTCCTTCAGGACCCGCGGATGGATTTCATCAGGTCCCATGGACTTGTGCACGTTTAAGTTTTTAAGATGTTCTCGAACCAGATCCTCTCCTACAGTGGGCCTAGGGTCTTCATTCTTACAGTCCTTGTGTCCGCCTTCCAAGTCTTGGGTGGTGCAGTCAGAGGCTTTGCCAGTGAAGACTGTGGCAAAGAAGTCATTAAGAACCTCAGCCTTCTCCAAATCCCGGGTAGCCAGTTCTCCCGATATCTTCCGGAGGGGGCCTACGTTGTCCCTAGTCTGTCTTTTATTCACTATGTACCTATAGAATCCCTTCCTACTATCCTTAACATCCCTAGCCAAGTTCAATTCTGGCTGGGACTTTGCTTTCCTGACCTGGTTTCTAGCTTCCCGGACAACATCCCTGTATTCTTCCCAGGCTGCCTGTCCCTGCTTCCACCTTCTGTAAGCCTTTTTTTTTTTTTCCTTTGAATTTTCCTGAGCAGCTCCTTATCCATCCAAGGAGGTCTCCTGGCCCTCTTGCTGCATTTCCTTCTAGTTGGGATGCAACACTCCTGAGTTTGGAGCAGGTGATCCTTGAATATCAACCAACAGTCTTCGGCTCCCCTGCCCTCTAGGGCTATATCGCATGGAACCTTACTAAGCAGGTTCCTGAAGAGGCCAAAGTCTGCTTTCTTGAAGTCCAGGGCAGTGAGCTTGCTGCACGCTCTTCTCACTGTCCCAAGGGTCTTGAATTTGACCATCTTGTGGTCGCTGCAACCAAGGCTGCCCTGGAGCGTCACATTTCCAACCAGCCCTTCCCTGTTATTGAGCACGAGGTCATCCTTTCATGTACCAAACCCCTGTCTACTTGGTAACCTCCGCATAGGTGCTGGGGTACTGGCTGCCAGCTCACCCTCCAAAGCCACCTCTTCAATGTAGGACTTTGAATTTGTTGATTTTCAGAATGGGTCTCTGTTGGATAATTCATCAAGCTCTGAATATCAGCCCTGCCCTCAAACATATTAACCTCACTCTACAGTTGTTGTCAGCTGCAGACCTGATAGAGTGCGCATAATCTTACATTCTCCAGGTCATTGACAAAGACACCAAACAGGGCAGGTTCCAGGATAGACTCTTGCACTACACTGTTTCTCCATAGACTTGACTTCATTCATCAGCAGCTTCTGAGTTCAAGCACCTAACCAGTTTTTCACCCATCTAATCGTCCACCCGTCTGTACTGTAACACTCCAACTTTAATGCAAGAATATAAGCAGATCATGTAAAAAGTCTTTCTAAAATGGAAAGAGTCAAATATTGTCTGCCTCAAACCAAATCAAGGCAATCAGGTTGATCAGGCATGACTTTCCTGTTGTAAACTTGTGCTAACATTTCCAAAGTAACCATTGCTCAGAGACTGGGTGGGCATCAGTCTGCTGGTGGGAGGTGGTGAGTGATTGTACCTCTTTTCCTTTTTTCCCTTTTACTCATTACATTGTCTTTATCTCAACTTCAGAGTTTTTCTCGCTTTTGTCCTTCTAACCCAAATCCCAGTAGGGGAGAGTGAGCAAGTAACTGAGTGACGTCTTAGCTACTAGCTAGGGTTAGCCCACCACACTCCATCCATCACACAGGATGCACAGGAATCATTATGTTGCATGTCTTCCTTGTAATAGCTTTTAATGTCATCTTCATTCAGAGTGGCAGAGCTTATATTTTATATATGATCTAAATTCTGCTACTTCGCAGCTTATGTGTGCTTAGCCATTCTGCCTCAGGGATATTCATAAAAAGTGTATCTGAGTACATGCTGACTTTAGAATAGTTTTTGAAAGCAGTATCTGCCTGTGGTTTTGTGTTCAATAGATTGACTCCTGGATATGTAATAATTATTAAAATCTTTCAAGAACTTAATGATTAGAAAGATTATTTCAGAGCTGAAATACTACTGATTTTGAGAGCGCTTGCAAAGCCGTTGTGTGTTGCTTCCTGCACCTCTGCTGAGTTAATCTGGGCATGGTATCTAGTTCATAAAATGAAACAGGAGGGGAGAAGGTCTTAACATACAGCAAACTTGCCGAGCACTGATGTTATTATTCATTTGTATGAGTGTACAGAGTTTAGCACAATTGATACCTTATTATAAGTATGGGTCTGTAGCTGCTAAGGCAATACAACTATTAAATAATGTTTATGTGTATACGTTCAGACAAAAAAGAAAAACAATTTGATTAAAGCATCCTGTTAAGAAGCACAAAGCTCTTTCTGTGGCCTCATTCCTGTCAGGTTTTTGGAACTTTTTTCCCATTTTTCATTGTATTAACATACCAAACAGACAAATATTCCCTGACTGCAACCCGTGTTTATAAATATTGTCATCACTTTCAAAGTTTCATGAAATGATGAATAGGTGCACCAAGTTTTATCATAGAAAAAAAAAAAATCAATACCTGATTCCAGGCCACTCCAGAGCTATACAGGTTGTGCAGAGAAACAGATTCGTCTGAATAGTCAAGAGCACTAAGATATACAAAACTGTTGGTCAGGTTCTGGAGATCTGTTTAATCGCAGCTGGCAGCATGGGGATATTCTTAGATCACAGAGTTGTTTTCTCTAACTAAGCCAATGTAACAGAAGTCTGAAAACTCCTCTCTGACCACATCTTTGATTAAATTAAAAAAAAAAAAAAAAAAAAAAGGAATAGTATGCCAATACTTGCAGATAGAAGATAATTCAAAGCAAATTTTATTCAGTAGGGCAATGAATTGGAGCAAGCCTGAAGCAGCCAAACTGCAGGTACTGCATATGGCAAACCTATCAGCAGTTTCTGAGCCACCAGCACAGATGCCCGAGGAGCCTGCCAAGAGGCCAGATGTCACTTTTGGAAAGCTACATAACACAGCTTGAAGTGTGAATCCTTTGATGGCAAACCATTTTCACTGGGTCACATTCTGAATTAATTTACATTGTTTCAAAGCTGAGATTTTGCACAGAAAAAATGAGAACAGTATTTCTTAAATGAAAATATAAATGGCAGACCAGCTGAAATTCATAAAGAGAAATAGTGAGAGAGAAAAAGTATTTAAAATTGGATTCTCAGTTTGCAGGAATATAGTTTTCCAATAAACTCAAATATTTTTATGTGTAATTTAAATAATGAAAGCCATAAAAGCAATTAAAATTATTGCACACATTTTCCTAACAGGGTTTTAAAAATAATTCTTATTGCAGATTCATGTAAATTAACTTTTATTATCACTTGACGTGCTAGCAAATACGTGTATTACTAAATAATCTAATGAGTATGAGGTGCTTAGCCATGAATACTTTTTAGGGGTTTTTTTTTAATAGTATGTTTATTAGAAAATTATCAAGAAGCCACTAAAAGAAAAGTATAAAAGGAAAGGCATAGTAAAAATAAATTCAGACTACCAGCAACAAAGTTTAATCCCTGTGTGTAAGCCTTATGGTGTCTCTCATATACACCCCAAAAAACATGCAGTAAACTTAACAAATAAATGACACCAGTGTTATTATAACAGTATTCTAGACCTGCTGAAGAGTTAATGAGAGAAGTTGTGATGATTTACTTATGGGAACGTAAAGAACCTGTAAATTTTTTAAAGATAGTTTATAGATTTATTTTTTTTTAATGAAACTAAGCTTTGCGTTTTACAAGGACAGTGACTATTTTAAAATCTGTTTACTCGGAAACATTTCTTTAATTTTTTTCCACTTTTGTGTGAAAGCATGAATAGCTTGATATGCAATGTTGCCTTAACCTCCCCAGAGTCCTCTAGGATTACCTAAACGCATTATCTTTAGAATTCTCTTGTAAGTACAGTTTTGCTCATAGATACTTATAAGGCTTCAAAGCTTATATGAAAAACACTACCATCCAGTTTTTATTATGTAGCACTAACAAGCTTTGCTTTTGTATCTGTCTCCATGTCTGTCAACCAAAGGCCTCTAACAAGATGACATTATGTTTTCCAGAATGTCAAGACTCACAAAGCATGGAAAGACTCTCTGGGCTGATCTGTGATTGGCATTATTTTCTTCAAGAGAAAAACATGCTATGTATCAGGCTTTTTTAAGACCAGTGGGACACGTTAAATGTTACTTAAAATATACATTATGCCACCTAAGACAAATTCTTTTTTGCATAAATTGTTAATAGAAGGTTTTTCTTGGCAAGCCGCATACTATAGTGTCTCGATTTTTCTTCTGCACTTCCTAAACCAAAAAAAAGTAGAATGATCACTCTAATGTTGCCAATAGTCTTTTCAAAATCCATTAATATAATTGAATAAAGGTTATTATAATGACATATGTCAGAATTCATTACATGTATTGTGTGTAAAACCTGCAATTTAGCTCAAAACAACATGGAAAAGGGAGAAAAAGGGGGTTCTAGTGTCATATATCTTGCCAAGCAATTGAGAATATGCAAGCTCAGATACATAACTATTTCTATTGCAAAACCACATGCAGGAAATGCAGGCTGAATAAGCATTTCTCTATGTGAAACCAATCTTTTGCTTCCATTCAGTTTGTAGGTGGTAATTTAAAGGACTTCTTGAAATTTAGTAATAATTATTTTCTTGATGAAATAGAAGGTTTATTTGAAGTTCAGTGTTTATTAGGATAAAAAATTTTAACAAAATATTGTTAGAAAAATTAGGGAAAGAATAGTTAGAAAAATAATGTCTGTCAAAAAAAATCTTTTAGAAATTATGTATGATTTTTTGCCAAGTTGTGATAAAATCATATCTCAAATAAGGTTGTTTTCTGCAGAATGGAAAACTGTGTGGTTCTGCAAAAGATTTCTATTTTTCAGTTATATTTTATGCTTTTGATTAAAATACAGGTATTTGTGTGCCTTTTACACCATTTTGCTGCTCTATAATCCTCTGTTTTTCTTAATCACATTCTGGTAAACAGACCCTTTACATGCCAGCTAAGAGCTTGTTTGCACTGCAGTAAGCAGAATGTACGTGAAATTTCAACAATAGGAAGAATTATGCAGGTCATGAATCATGCCGGAAGGCTTGAAATGATCCTTAGGAGATTGTTCACATAAAGCTATGAAAAAAGTTTGCACTGAATGTTGTGCAAGCTAAAAAACTTCAAAAGGGTTCATAAGAAAAACACAGAGAAGAAAAATCTATCTCAAACTATTAAACACAGTAAAAACAGTCCTAGTTTATGATTCCCTTGGGGGTCAGTGTGTATTCTAAGGAAGACACATCCACTGCCACACACACTTCCTCCCACCTCTCCAGGACAATATGAAAACGTTGCCCCTCACCTGAGGAAAACCATCTAACTTACGCTGTTTCCCCTAAAGTCTTGGACAGCTGTATCTGAGAAGTAACCTGTTTCAGCCATTCCTACATTCTTATATCCCTTAAATGACTGTTAAAAATCTTCAAGGAAGCAAATTTTTAAAATTTCCCTTAGTTTGACAATTTCAGTGTTTGTCACAGTATTAAAAATTTTTTCCTGACATCCAGGGATATCATTTTACTGTTAATCAAAGAGATTATCTCTTTGTCCTTGCCCAAGTAGATATGGAAAACGTTTGATCATAACCTTGTTTATAACATGTAACAAAACACAAGATAATTATCAAGTTGTCTAGATAGTCTCCAATTTTAGAATTTAAAAATCTGTATAAAACAAATATCAGATCATATCTTCTAAATATCTTTTTGGTCTGTCTTCACCAGTGTCATTCCCCATATTGGATACATTACCGCAGATGAAGCTTTCCCAGTACTGAGAGGAATAATTTCTTGAGTTTTATACAGAATACTTCTCAGAGAGTCATTCTGAAACTGTATAATAGCCTTGACTCTAGTCCAGTTAGCTTTGTCCTGCAGAACCTTTGCAACTGCTTATAGCCAGTTTGTCTGGATACTGCATTGATGACTTAGATTTTTTCCTTCCTGAATCACAGAATCACAGAATCTCAAGGGTTGGAAGGGACCTCAAAAGATCATCTAGTCCAACCCCCCTGCAAGAGCAGGGTAACCTAGAGTACATCACACAGCAACTTGTCCAGCTGGGCCTTGAATATCTGCAACGTAGGAGACTCCACAACTTCCCTGGGCAATCTGTTCCAGTGCTCTGTCACTCTCACAGTAAAGAAGTTTTTCCTGATGTTCACATGGAACCTCTTATGCTCCATTTTGCACCCATTACCCCTTGTCCTATCGCTGGACATCACTGAGAAAAGCCTAGCTCCATCATCCTGACACTCACCCTTTACATATTTGTAAACATTGATGAGGTCACCCCTCAGTCTCCTCTTCTCCAAGCTAAAGAGACCCAAATCCCTCAGCCTCTCCTCATAAGGGAGATGTTCCACTCCCCTAATCATCTTTGTGGCTCTGCGCTGGACTCTTTCAAGCAATTCCCTGTCCTTCTTGAACTGAGGGGACCAGAACTGGACACAATATTCCAGATGCGGCCTCACCAAGGCAGAGTAGAGGGGAAGGAGAACCTCTCTTGACCTACTAACCACAGCCTTTCTAATGCACCCCAGGATGCCATTGGCCTTCTTGGCCACAAGGGCACATTGTTGGCTCATGGTCATCCTCCCATCCATCAGGACCCCCAGGTCCCTTTCCCCTTCACTGCTCTCTAATAGGTTATTCCCCAACCTGTACTGGAACCTGCGGTTGTTCCTCCCCAGATGCAGGACTCTACACTTGCCCTTGTTGAATTTCATCAAGTTTTTCCACACCCAATTCTCCAGCCTGTCCAGGTCTCACTGAATGGCAACACAGCCTTCTGGTGTGTCAGCCACTCCTCCCAGTTTAGTGTCATCAGCGAACTTGCTGAGGGTACATTCAGTTCCCTGATCCAGGTCGTTGATGAAAATATCAAACAGCACTGGTCCCAGCACCGACCCCTGAGGGACTCCACTAGTCACAGACCTCCAGCTAGATTCTGCCCCATTGACCACAACTCTCTGCCTTCTTCCTTTCAATCAGTTCTTGATCCACCTCACTACCTGATCATCAAGCCCATACTTTCTTAGCTTATCTATGAGAATGCTGTGGGAGACAGTATCAAATGCCTTACTGAAATCAAGAAAAACCACATCTACCGCTCTACCATCTGAATTGCCTCCTGATGATTTCTGCTATTGTTCCAATTTGCAAAGATCATCTTGAATCTGATCCTCACCCCAATTATATTTTTGATTTCTCCTATTTTGGAGTGACTCACAATTTTCATGCACACACTCTTTATTCTGTTTATATCTGGTAGCGCAAGCATGGAATAAAACATGCTGAAACTTTTTTGGATTAACTTGCTTTTAGTAAAGAATTGAGAAAAAGCCCTACTTTTTTCAGAAATAGTTCTTTTCATTTGAACTATATTTTCCTCATTTTACTATAACAATATCCTATATGACTTAGATGTAAAAATTACCATAAATCACATACTTCATGTACTGTTTCCCATTGTCAACCAAAGCAGCCATTCTAATAAACAAATAAATTATATAGTTATAGACATAACTATGCTGGGAGTTTGTTTCAGATCTTATTATCTCCTAAGAGCTTATAAAACTTTTGGTTTTAAAAAAAAATTCACTCTTTGCATGTACTGAAAAGAGCCTGATATCTAAAACTTCCTGGTTCTTCTTTTACCTGACTTTTAAGAATAAATACTGTTTGGACTTCTTCAGTATCCTAGAACTTTCTCCATGCTTAATTTGTCTAAGAGAATGACTAATAATTTCAAGTCATTCATTAGTCCCTTAAATACTTTGGGGGGAATTTTATCTAAGCCTGTGGATTTGAATGCATCGAAGCTATGTACATTTTTAAAGCTGATTTTCTACACATTCTGCCTACTAACTTTGCTGCTTTGTTTGGTCTCACAGCAGATTTAACTTTATTTCATTCCTGGTCTCCAATGTTTTATTTTTCCATATTCTTACTGAAAAAGACAGACTTTAATTCTTGAATTCATCATGTTCAGACAATGGTTTCTGTTATGAAAATATTTGCCTTCTTTTTGCCTCTTTAGTCCCTCATGAATTATAAGTTCAAGGAAGGGTATCTCACTCAATACAAATAGATGTGGTTTTGAATATTCTATTGTTTATTGTTTATTTAATCAATACATGTTAATTTATTAAGTTCACAATTATATGTAGAATGACCTGTTCAGAAGTGAATTAACAGTTTCTGTAAATTGGATTAGCTGGTCACTGCAACCCTGAGATAATATCAAAGAATAAGGTCCTATACCTTGGTTGGAGCATTCCCAGGCACGGCTACAGGTTGGGCAGAGAAGAGATTCAGAGCAGCCCTGCAGAGAAGGACTTGGGGGTCTTGGTTGATGAGAAAATGAACATGAGCCGGCTTCAGTGTGCGCTCGCAGCCCAGAAAGGCAACCGTATCCTGGGCTGCATCAAAAGGAGCGTGACCAGCAGGTCAAAGGAGGTGATCCTGCCCCTCTGCTCTTGTGAGACCTCACTTGGAGTACTGTGTGCAGTTCTGGTGTTCTCAACATAAGAAGGACATGGGACTGTTGGAACAAGTCCAGAGGAGGGCCACGAGGATGATCAGGGGACTGGAGCACTTCCCGTATGAAGATAGGCTGAGAAAGTTGGGGCTGTTCAGCCTGGAGAAGAGAAGGCTGCGTGGAGACCTCATAGCAGCCTTCCAGGATCTGAAGGAGGCCTATAAAGATGCTGGAGAGGGACTCTTCATCAGGGACTGTAGTGATAGGACATGGGGTAACAGGTGTAAATTTAAACAGGGGAAGTTTAGATTGGATATAAGGAAGAAGTTCTTTACTGAGAGGGTGGTGAGGCACTGGAATGGGTTGCCCAGGGAAGTTGTGAATGCTTCATCCCTGGTGATGTTGAAGGCCAGTTTGGACAGAGCCTTGGGTGACACGGTTTAGTGTGAGTTGGTGTGAGTTGTCCCTGCCCATGGCAGAGGGGTTGGAACTAGATGATCTTAAGGTCCTTTCCAACCCTAACTGTTCTGTGATTCTATGATTCTATAACTAGAAATGTTATGAATCGTTTTCTAACTTTCATTTTTCATTCGTTTTCCTAGTGACATGCTTTTTTTTTTGACAGTCATGCACATATTCAAGTTGCAAACCACTGATGGGAACCTGTCTGTTACAGTATTTCATGTATAATAAAACAATTGCATACTATATTGTAATAAATTCCTTTAAGAAGTGACAACTTAATTATCTAGACTGAGCAATGGGCTAGAATTGAAATACCTTATACCTGTGTATAATGACACATTTAATCTGATCAGAATAGTGTCTGAAGACAGCAGTTTGGTTTTTGACATTCAAATTAATCACCCAAAAATAACTGCCTGAAAATACAAACAAAAGTTGAGATACCATTAAGAATGCAGGAACATGACCACAGCCCGGAATAGTAATAGAGTTGTAGCATAGCAGATGTAATACAAAATGAAAAACAAGGGAAGTGATAAATGATGTCTTAATATACATTTTGTAGACTCAGCTCCCTCTAGTTTTTTATATGATGCTCTTCTACATCATGTCTGAATTTCTTGAAAATATGTTTTCTTATGCTGAATCTACTAAAATTTCCATAAAATGAACCATGATGAGTGACAAATCACTGCATCCATAATATATAAGAGTTAAAATAGTTTACCTGTATCTATGTCAACAAACGTTGTTCCAAGGAAGGGACAGAAAGAATGATATCAATTTCTCTATAAGTAGTGATGGAGGGATCCCTGAATTTGGTTGAGGATCCTTAGCTTCAAGCTTCTATCTGCTAACATTTAAAATTGAGTATGAGATTTGACATCTATAAACCTTCTTTCTATAATTGCAAAGAAACTAATTTCTTGGGCCAGACTATGGCTGAAATAATCATACAGTCATAGAATCAACTAGTTTGGAAAAGACCTTTAGGATCATCAAGTCCAACCTTTATCCCAGGACCACCAAGTCAAGTCCACCACTAAACCATGTCACTAAGGGCCTCATCTACATGATTTTTGAAAACATCCAGGGACAGTGATTCCACCAGTTTCCTGGGAAGCCTGTTCCAATATCTGACCACCCTTTTGGTGAAGAAATTTTTCCTAATATCTAGTGTAAACCTCTCCTGGCACAGTTTGAGGCTGTTTCCTCTTGTCCTGACACATGTTACTTGGAAAAAGAGACCAGTCACCTTTTCTTTCCATCCTCCTTTCAGGTGGTTGTAGAGAGTGATAAAGTCCCCCCTGAGCCTTCTTTTCTCCGGACCAAACAACCCCAGTTCCCTCAGCTGTTCCTCCCAGGACTTTTGTTCTAGGCTGTTCACTAGCTTTGTTGCACTTTGCAGACCTAGTGCAGCAACTCAATCTCTCTTGCAGTGAGGGGCCTGTAACTGAACACAGACCAGACTTATATTAACATGAAATTGTGGTCAGTTAACTCTTTCACTAGTGCACATATGGCTGAATCTGTACCTGAGATACCTGATCATAGCAGAAGCAATAATTTTGTAATGACGCTTCTTTATAGGGCTTATACATTTTAATGTGAAAATCTAAAGAATTTCTATTCCTTTAAAAGAGTACAGAATAATTTTCTGAAATACTTCCTGTGCTTATGTAATTTAACTTAAGGAAAAGTTTATATTGTTCAGAGCTATTAATCATTAACCACGCTGAATTAGTTGAAAGTAAAATAGTTTTTACAGTTTCCCACATAAAACCTGATTCTGTGTGCCCCCTGTGTCCTGGGTTCAGCAGTAGCAGTGATTTTTCTCCTTCTTAGTAGCTGGTGCACTGCTGTGGTTTTGAATTTCAGCCTGGGAACAGCGCTGATAACACCAATGGTTTTAGTTGTAGCTCAGTAATGTTTGGTCTGACCAAGGACTTTCTGAGCCTCATGCTCTGCCAAGGAGGAGGGGAAGCCGGGAGGAAGCAGAGACAGGACACCTGACCCAAACTAGCCAAAGAGGTATTCCATACCACAGCACGTCATGCCCACTATATAAACTGGGGGCAGTTACCCAAAAGGGCTAGATCATTGCTTGGGTTGGGCTGGGTATCGGTCGTCAGGTGGTGAGCAGTTCTATTCTCTTCCCTTATTATTTCCCTTATCATTATTATTATTGGTGGTAACAGTAGTGGTTTGTGTTATACCTTAGTTACTGGACTGCTCTTATCTCAACCCATGGGAGTTACATTCTTTTGATTTTCCTCCCCATCCCTCTGGGAGAGGGGGGAGGAAGTGGGGGGAGTGACTGAATGGGTGCGTGGTTCTGAATTATGAGCTGGGCTTAAACCATGACACCCTGTAAAGGTGCTGCCAAGAATCCTGGCTGATTTTATTCAGTGATCACCTTCTCTAAGCTCAGGAGCATTGTGTTCCCACAAGAAGGAAATGTAAGAAGGCCAGGAGGCCTTCATGGTTGGATTACAAGCTGCTGAGAAAACTCAGAAGGGAAAAAGAAGCTTATAGAAGTTCATCCAGGAAGCAATGGCAGGCAGCCTGGGATGAATACAAGGACATCAGGTCAGGAAAGCTAAGGCCCAGTTAGAATTAAGTCTGGGCAGGGATGTCAAGAATAACAGGAAGGGCTTCTATATGTCACAAACAAAAGACAGACTAGAGATAATGTGGGCTCTCTCTGGAAGGAAACATGAAAACTTCCTACCCTGGATTTGGAGAAGGCTGAGGTTCTTAATGACTTCTTTGCCTCAGTCTTCACTGGCAAGTGCTCTATCCATGCTTCTTAAGTCTTGAAATACAAATGAAGGTACTGTGAGAATGAAGACCTTGGGACCACTGTAGGAGAGGATGAGATCCAAGATCATCGTAGGAACCTGAATGTGCACAAGTCCAAGGGACCTGACAAAATCCATCTGCGAGTCCTGAAGGAGTTGGCGAATGAAGTTCCTAAGCCACTGGCCATCCTATTTGAAAAATCATGGCAGTCAGGTGAAGGTCTCAACGACTGGAATAAGGGAAATATAACCCCCATTTCAAGAAGGGGAAAATGGATGACCCAGGGAACTACAGACCAGTCAGTCTCACCTCTGTGCCTGGCAAACTCTTGGAGCAGATTCTCCTGGAAGTCATGTTAGGCCACATGAGGTGGTTGGTGGCAGCCAGCATGGCTTCACTAAGGGGAAATCCTGCCTGACCAATTTGGTGGCCTTCTGTGATGGAACAGAACTGATGGACAGGGGTAGAGCAGTTGACATCATCCATCTGGACTTGTGCAAAGTGTTCGACACTGTCCCGCATGACATCCTTGTTTCTAAACTGAAGAGGCATAAATTTGATGGATGTAACACTCAGTGGATAAAGAATTGGATGGATGGCCACACAAAGAATGTTGCTGTCAATGGCTCAGTTTCCAAATGCAGACCAGTAACGACTGGTGTCCCTCAGGGATTGGTGTTGAGACCAATCTTGTTCAACATCTTTGTCAGTGACAGGGACAGTGGGATTGAATGAGCCCTCAGCAAGTTTGCCAATGACACCAAGCTGTGTGGTTCGGTTGATACGCTGGAGTGAAGGAATGCCATCCAGAGGGACCTTGACATGCTTGTGAGGTGAGCACATGGCAAAGTGCAAGGTCCTACACCTGGGTCAAAGCAATCCCAGGCACAGGTACAGGTTGGGCAGAGAAGAGATTCAGAGCAGCCCTGCAGAGAAGGACTTGGGGGTCTTGGTTGATGGGAAACATGAGCCAGCAGTGTACGTTTGCAGCCCAGAAACCAACCATATCCTGGGCTGCATCAAAAGGAGCGTGACCAGCAGGTCGAAGGAGGTGATCCTGCCCCTCTACTCTGCTCTTGTGAGACCTCACTTGGAGTATTGTGTAGTTCTGGTTTCCTCAAAATGAAAAGGACATGGAACTGTTGGAGCAAGTCCAAAGGAGGGCCACGAGGATGATCAGGGGGCTGGAGCACCTCTCATATGAAGATAGGTTGAGAAAGCTGGGGCTGGTCAGCCTGGGGAAGAGAAGGCTGAGTGGAGACCTCCTAGCAACCTTCCAGTTTCTGAATGGGGGCTACAAGGATGCTGGAGAGGGACACTTCGTCATTGACTGTAGCAATAGAACAAGGGGTAATGGGTGTAAACTTAAATAGGGAATTTCAGGTTCGTTATAAGGAAGTTCTTTACTGTGAGGGTGGGGAGGCTCTGGATCAGATTACCCAAAGTCGTAAATGCTCCATTCCTGGCAGTGTTCAAGGCCAGCTTGAACAGAGCCTTGAGCTACATGGTTTAGTGTGAGGCATCCCTGCCCATGGCTGGAGCATTAGAACTAGATGATCTTCAGGTCTTTTCCAACGAAACCGTTCTATGATTCTGAGTCATGTTATTCTATGATCCTAATTTATGTTATGACTCTTCCTCCTTAGCTGTGAGCAAACCTCTTTCACGTGTTCTGTATTTAAGGCATGAAATGGCCAATGGGTCATTTAATTACTAGGGGTCAGAAAAAGAAAATAATTATAACATAGAATCAAAAATTTAAAGCCCAGCTATACAGTGTGGAATCACACGTAAATTTCATAGCATTCATAGTTAGAAATTGTGTTATTTCCCCCCTCCTCATGAGAAACATCACACAAAGCTTCATACACGTAATTTATTTTTCTTAACAACATGTCAGGGCATTTCCAGTTTCTAGGGAAACTTCATTCCCACAGTAGGCAGCTTGTATCATGCAGAGCATTAATGTAGGGAACATGCAGAATCGTCTATCTCTCTAGCACTAGCCTTGGTTAAGATAGTTCATCTTTCTTTTCCTGATAAATACACCTAACTCACATGAGAGAATCTGTGTTTTTCAAATGCCTGTGGAAGCCTTTATGTATTACATAGAGTGGTGCCATTACATAAATATTGAAAATAACAGTCAATTAACCACTGTTATCTGGATGAAAAGATTCCTCTGCAGACAAGATTTAAAATGAAAATAGTATCAAAGAAAAGAACTGGTAAACTCTCACTAGTCTAAACTACTGAAGCTTTTAAAACTGCTTTATTTCCTTCTTTTTGTGTCTGTGCTTGTAAAAGAGAATTCTGTACAAAAGCAAAAATCAGAGAAGAGTTAGAACACCCTCTTCTTCCCAGTAGCTGACCTTCACTTCCCTCTCTTTCACTTGTAGACTTTTGACTATAAATACGTAACTGTTGTGCTTCAACCCCAGCTAGTAACTAAGTACCATGCAGCTGCTCACTGACTCCATCCACTCCCTCTCACACACAGTGGGATAGGGAAGAGAATCAGAAAAAGTTAAAACCCATGGGTTTAGATAAGAACAGTTTAATAATTGAAATAAAGTAAAATTATAATAGTAATGACAATTATAACTACAAAAATTATAATAGGAAATAAAAAAGAGAAAGGAATAAAACTCAAGAAACACAAGTGAGCAGGGATTGGTAGCTCCCAGCCAACTCTCCCCAGTTCGCATATTGAGCATGCTGTTTTATGGTATGGAATATCTCTTTGGCCAGTTTCTGCTCCCTCCCAGCTTCTTCACTGGAAAAGCATGCAAAACTAAGAAGTTCTTGATCAGAGTAAGAGCTACTTAGCAACAACTGAAACATCATGTGTTATCAGCATTGTTCTCAGACTAAATCCAAAACACAGCACTGCACCAGCTACCAGGAAGAAAATTATCTCTATCCCAGCCAAAACCAGGACAATAACATAACTGGCAATAACCATAAACACTGTTTTTCTTTTTCACTTCTCAAAGGCGTGCCTGATCAAAATATTGTCAATGAGCATATTACAGAACTAGTTCTTATAACAGACTTTAATGCAAAATTCTTTATGACACATTCTACCCATAGACTACATCTGATACAAAAGGCACAGTACTGCATTTAAATCATAAAAAGAAAATAAATATACAGAGCCCTTGGTAGCTCTGTTAAATATTTTTAGTAAACAATGCAATTTATTATAACTGAAGCAGTGTTGATGAATTGAAAATGGAATAATCTGGAAGAAATTCATATTAACATATTTCAAGTTTAGAATTATATATTTTACATTTATAGTCTATGACTAAATATAAGTGCTTGGTTTTCTAGACTATGATTTCTTGAATAACATGGGCAGTATGCCCTAATGCCAGAATTATTCCCTTTGGAGTCATTAGTTTAAAGACTTCCTTCTAGGAGATATCAAGTCCTGATTTCAAATCTCAGAGACTGTGGAAAACCCTGAAGGTTGTAGCAGAAGTGTCGAGGTACTGTGGAATTCAGTGGGTAAGTCTTTACCTGTTTGAGTTGGAGGTAATTTAGTGACATCTGCTACACTAAGGCAGCAGGAACTGTGAGACAGTCTCCTGCAATTCAGTATCAATTTAAAAAAATCATGTTATTCCATTTTATTTTTTTTTAAGAATGAGTTACTAATAATAGTGGCTGATAAAACCCAATTTTCATGTAAATAGACAGGTTCTGTAGAAAGGCAAAATAATTTTGTTGTGATTATGGAATGACATTTTGAAAGGAACATGAGACAAAGATAAACCTTTCATTTCTTAATTTAATGTGATGGATGCACTAGCATGATTCTAAAGTCTAATTTTAAAACATGGAAGCAGTTCTCTATGACTTTTCCAGTAAAGTAATTTGAGTCAACCCATACAAAACCTTTTTCTCAGTTATCATAGAATCATAGAATGGTTTGCGTTGTAAGAGACCTTAAAGATCTAAATTTACACTTATTTAGTTTCAAGCCATTGCCCCTTGTTCTGTCACTACAGCACCTTGTAAAAAGTCCCTCTCTAGATTATAATTTTTGCTAACACACCAATTAATTGCATAGAAGAGTAGTCTAAATATAGATTGATACTGAATAATTATAAGACTTATGATTGAAATCTGCCTGAACAGAATAAAACAAACTTAGAGTAGTCATACAACTTGGGAGGAATCTTATAGTAGTTTCATATAACATTAGAATGATAAAATCCACAGCATGAAAGATCACAAGAAACACCCTAGATCTTTTATGAAAATAAGCAACCAAACAATAAAATTTCTATGACTCTTCGGGAAGTCATAAAAACATCTGAGTTATACTGACTATGAATATGATGAAGCTTGCTGTTAACTCTAACTTCTTACAAGGGAATTATTGCCATTATATATCACATAAAATTTTTTAAAAAATTATGCTTGAAGTATAAATTTATGGCTGCAGCATTTGGTTTCAAAATTCTCAGGCTTGCTATAAAGAGCTAATTCTAATAGAAATACCTGATAGAGATGTGAACATTAGTAGCTACTTGCAATTATGCCCTACTACGTTGATAAATTCAGAGCAGGATTGGATCAAGACAGTGAATTTTTCTTTTAGCTAGCAATAGATAGCTAACATGTCACATGGGACTATGACTTGAACAAATATCAAAAGCTCATTTAAAATATCCCAACCTCCATGATTCCCATTTGCAAAGAAAAGGCTTTTGAATCCTGGCTAAAACTATGTAGTTCAGATATCCAGTAATTACTTCTAGCTACTACAGTTATTTCTGCCAGCTGGGCAAATAATTTCCTCTGAATATTCATTTTTAAATTAATCCTTTCACTTGTACTCACTGCTTTATGTTCTTCTTTTTTTGTGAATGTTCTGGCAAATGAGTTATTTGAAGGAAGATGTGCCAATAAGAATAATTACTATAGCAATGACAGAAAATTTGACTAAAATGTGTAATGAATTCAGCAACTTAAATATTTATACTTTCAATTCTGGGTTTCTTTGGTCCTGGAAATACTTTGTGTTTCAGAGTATTCTTGGTGTCTCTCAACTGTGGCAGTTGCTTTGATCTTCTGCTCACTGATGTATGATTTATTTCTGTGGATTTCTATCCATGGAAATTAGAACAGAATTGTGATTTTATTTTTAAAATACACTAACTATAAATATTTTTTAACACCACTATTCACCAGAGTCTGCATAAAATAGTCTTTGAATAATTACTGTATTTCAGAAATATGCTTGTGAATAATTCATACAGAAGAAGGAAGATCAATTAACCCATGTGTCTATTACAGATAATTAACCCCAAACTCAGAGTTTTCTGCCTGATTAAAAAAAATTTGTAAGGCAGCATGACAGCAATTGTTGGTCCATAAGAACCATTTAAGGAAATTCACAGTAGGCGTGAACCTTGTGGCTGTATTGGCATATATATTTTATAGTGTTAATTTTTACTTCAACTCTTTTAAATGAAATAATGTACCTTTTACTATTTTCTTAAGGTGTTTTGCTTTTTGAGAATATCTTTTTAGAATGAATTTTTTGTTTCTTTACAGTAACACTAATAATATTATACTAAAAATTGTTAGGTTGAATTTAAGAAAATGTTAATCACTTCTTAAGGTCACTTTTTTTGAAAAATTACTTGTATTGATTACAAGATTAAAGTAAAAAAGAAATGAAATGAGGAGTATGCAAATTAGATTTACGTTAATTACATTTCTCTGCATGACTAGGAATAATATTATTTTAAAATGAGAGAGTTACTCCTGAATTGGTGCATCACAGCTGACTTTGTCATGTTAATGTCATAATGAATCTTCATAATATTGTATTCAAAATATCAGCATGTCTTTCAAGTATGAGTGCAAAAATTATTTGCCATTGGTTCTGAGGCACTGTTAGGGTTTTTTGCATCCAAATACAACAGAAAACAAAACAGAAACCAGAAAGTCCTCAATTTTCCCAGAAACTGGAACAACAGTCAATAGCTAAATCAAATCATGTACTGGCATTATTTTATTTAAGTAAGAAACCTTTCATAAAACAGTCACTTTGTAGATAACAATTTTTCGAATGTTGTATGCTGTCTCTGTTACAGTCTTGCACATTTTTCTATCTCACACTCACAATAAGGCTGCTTTCACAAACCCCTCCCTCAAGATAATGTAAAATTGTTATCTGATTTTGTCCTTTATTTCTTCTGATTTGAATAACGGCATAGCCAAAATTAGGAAAATAATCCATGGCACCAGACTTATATATAAAACCAAATTTTAAAATGTTAAAACACTAGTAAATGAAGTCCCACAATGGAAATTTACCAATCAGAAATAGACCTTTAATTTAAATAAAACCTTCATTATTTGGGAGTATTGTACAACTCTCTCCACTGCAGAACAGCAAGCCCAATTTCAAAACCTATGGACATAAGGGGTTTGTGTTTCCCCTAAAAATGGAAGAGTGGTGTTTGAGTAGAGTGACAGACTAAACTGTGTACATTGGAAGACAAAAAAAACCTTGTGGAAAGTAAACTTTGCAGGTCTTCCTCTTTTAAACGGAGATGCTCACACATGGTGAGCTATCAGTGACTACATGTAAGTTTTTACCTCACATTTTAATATGAACTCTGGTATTTACAGACTTTTGCAAGACAATTTTTAGTTTAACTTTTGGTGACATTACATACGAAAGTATGCATTGGAATTACATACGAAAGTCAGTATTGGAAATCCAGTCCTATAATTTAGTCCTATTATTCAGATAACCGTAATAGGTCTTTAGGAAGTTAACCTTTAAGATATCTAGATAATACAAAAGGATCTATCACAAAAGTTTTAAAAAAATAACATTCAGATAATTTTTCCCCTTAATCAATGCATAAAAATATATACATGTATATATATTAACTGTTCAGGTGAGACAAAGCTTTCTATAAAATTTACCTGTCAAGTTCCTCTTTATGCTACCTTTTTATCCCATTGAACATCATATTCTGAATTTTGCAGAATAAATGTGATTGACAGACATGCTAACTGCTGTGAAATTGATGGATTTGGGCTACGGGCATCTACAAAATCTCTCTGTTCTGAGTAACTCAACTTTAGAAATATTCTACCTTCAGAAATGTTTATCAGTGACTGTGCCAATAAAAATAAAATGTATGCAATTAAGATTTCATTATGATACAAGACGGCTTCTCTTTTTGTTTCTCTAATTTACATCTAAGAGTTTTGCTTCCAGTCTCTAGGCTGAAGGAACATCTCTTTGAAGAGATCATGAAGTTATCATATTTATGTTCCCTATTCATATATATGTCTTGTTGAAATAACACGAGAACTTGCCATAATAAAAGAAAGTTGTTCACTGTAACAGATGAATGCAGACTCAACACTTGAGGCTCCCTCCCTTGCAAGCACGAGTAATACATATGGAGCTTTGAATGTAAGGAGGTCCTTATGTTTGAGACACTGCTGGCAGTAGCACTCTTCTGACTTAAAGCAGTGCATCCTCCTCTGATCATAAGAAATATATGGGAGTGCGACACTAGACAATTTTTACTTTGGAACTATTTGTAACAGAAAAGTTAGGCAAGCTTCAAGGATACAAAAATTCCTCAGTCATTTACACTTACTCTAAAGCAGTCCAGTTATCTATGAAAGAATTCACTTGAAGCAAAAGGAATAGAACTCTATATTCCCATAACCTGACCAGTTTACATACTTGTCAAATCGCTGATATACTTTGAGTCTTCTACTCTTGTTGTGTGGGCAAGGAGTACATGAAAATTAGCACTGCAGGTACACATGAAAATTATTGTCTAGAGAAATACTAATCTCTATATTCTAGTTCTGAGATGGTTTGTTCCTTGAAAGCACTATTTCTTCACTTCAGGTTCATTCCCAGTAATCTGTTTAATCCATTTTCACAGTAGTCAGGTTGATACAGATACCAAACGTCAAGCAGAAGCAAGAACAAGATTTTTTCACACCACAGGGGCAAGGCATAAATCAAGGGTGACAAGATTGTGCACTCGTCGAAAGACACAGCCCCACAGGGTCTGAATCCTGTGGCAGTAATAAAGTCCTTTAACAGCCAAAGCCACAGCAATAGGTGAACCATGTCCAGGGCCCATCCAGGGACTCCAGGGCCCATCCAGGGGCTCCACAGAGGAACAGAAAGGAGATAATGCCTAAAATAGGGCCAGAGAAAAGGCTACAACATCTGACATCCAAGGAAAATACAACACCAGACGGAGGCCTCCTGAAGGAGGCTGACTTGTGAAAAAGCTGGCCCGGTTGACTGTGGACATGCTCCATCCAGAAAACTCCTAGTTGTGGCTTGAAAGTGACTGTGACTTGGTTAATTTCAATAGGCAACCTGGATGTAGGCCACCCTTTTTCAAAAGATAATTCAGCTGTATGGCTGTGGCAAGAATCCCCCCGGATTTTCCAGGCCATACAAAGAGCTGCAGCAACAGTAAGTTTTTGTATAGATAAAATCTAACCGAAAATGCTTCTGTGTTACTGTGTGGAACCAGAAACAGACTAGTCATTAGCAGTGATTCAGGAAAGTATCTTCTGTTTGGAGACAAACACAGAAAATGCACAACTGAACCTGAAATGCAATACAAATCAGACCTAGAATTTGGTTTTTCAAAAAGAAGAGTCTCTTGATAGAATTAATTTACTTGTCTATTTTTAGGCAACTAAAAATCCCCAGATTCCCTTTTCCTATTAAATAGAAAGAAATACCTACAAATGTGATCCATTTAACTTCTGAGTTATTTGTCTAATTTTGATGAATCACTCTCTCCAGGTGTCTGTCAACTGGTTAGAGCAGAGGGTGAAAGTAATTAGCTTAGAATTCAATACCTATGTTTTGGACCTCTGAAATTAGGCATAAATCCTACTCCTTGCATACCAACCCTTTCATGAAATAATATCCTGATGTGCAACAGCATGAAAACATGAACTGTTTCCAAAAACACTATTGAGAACTGCAGAACTTGTGTTGCTATAATTCCGTCTTTTTGGCTACCAAACCTTTAAGTTCTATTTCTCATGGCAAGTATTTGTGGTGTTTCACGACACTGACCGAAGTTGATGCAGAGGCTCAAATGCAATTTTGTTACAACCAAGCCCTTTTTATCCCTCTGTTCGATGCTTTCCCAACCTGCACATACATACAACGTTCAATCTCTTTGGCCCCTGTAAAACTCTCCAGGTAAATAGTCCAATCACAATGCTGCAGATCCTGTCACAACCCCCACATCGTTGACTGAGACTCCTGCCACAACTACATCCTGGCCCATCCCCCCAAGGCTTGTTTTTCGACCTTTCCTGTCTTTCAGCAGTACAACTTATCTCCTCAGGGCTTGCTAAGCATCAAGGCCTCAGAGCTTATTCCCAAACTGTTTTTCAGCAAACCTTATCACCTTCACTCCCCACGAGTATCTTAAGGAATATCTACATACAGGAAAGTAAATTTATAAATTTAAACTCCTTATTCATAGAAAAAAATATAGACTTACAGATCCAAATAAATAAAAGAGAAAAAAATTCCCAACATATCTCTGGAGCATTATTATTGATCTGAGAGTTTTATTACAAAGCTTCTTCTCCTCTGCTGAAGCTATTTGCATCTCTCAGAGTAACTGATCGATCAGCTCAATTTATATTATTCAAACTTGGAATTGAAGAGGTTCTTTTGCTCACAGACAGCAGATCTTTAACAGCAGTTTCTACCATGCTTTTCTTCTCCCCCTTTTTTTTAGGACTTTATTTTGTCCTTGAAGCTTGACAGTGTTAAATTTCCTATTGTTTTTTATCATGTCAACCAACAAAATTTTTCCAATGTTAATTAATTTTGGTCATCTAGAACAGGCAAAAGTGTGTAATGCCTGCCATGGTCCCTATTAATGGATCGTTGATCCATTACACTAATGGTAACATCAATAAAATTAACCAGAAATCACATTTAACATGAACAGATTCCACTAAGTACTGCATTTATAAACAATGCATTCAAGAGGACTCTGTGGATGAAGCACTCTATAGACAGATAGGAACACCCTCACGCTCACAGGCCTTTGTTCTCATGGGGGATTTCAACCACCCTGACATCTGTTGGAGTGAAGGTACAGCCCAGCACAAGCAATCCAGGAGGTTCCTCGATTGTGTGGAAGACAACTTCCATCAGCAAGTAATAGAGGAGCCGACAAGGAGAGGTGCCATGCTTGACTTCATGCTCACCAACAGGGAAGGGCTGGCTGGAAATGGGACGCTCCAAGGCTGCCTTGGTTGCAGCGGTCATGAGATGGTCAAGTTCAAGATCCTCAGGACAGAGAGAAGAGCGTGCAGCAAGCTCACTGCCCTGGGCTTCAAGAGAGCAGACTTTAGCCTCTTCAGGAAACTGCTTAGTAAGGTTCCATGGGATATAGCCCTAGAGGGCAGGGGGGCCAAAGACTGTTGGTTGATATTCAAGGATCACCTGTTACAAGCTCAGGAATGTTGCATCCCAACTAGAAGGAAATGCAGCAAGAGGGCCAGGAGACCTCCTTGGATGGATAAGGAGCTGCTCAGCAAAATTCAAAGGAAAAAAGAGGCTTATAAAAGGTGGAAGCAGGGACAGGCGGCCTGGGCAGAATACAGGGATGTTGTCCAGGAAGCTAGGGACCAGGTTAGGAAAGCAAAGGCCCAGTTAGAATTAAACTAGGCTAGAGATGTTAAAGATAACAGGAAGGGATTCTATAGGTACATTGCAAATAAAAGACAGACTAGGGACAAAGTGGGCCCCCTCCGGAAGATATCGGGAGAACTGGCTACCCGGGATTTGGAGAAGGCTGAGGTTCTTAATGACTTCTTTGCCACAGTCTTCACTGGCAAAGCCTCTGACTGCACCACCCAAGTCTTGGAAGGCGGACACAGGGACTGTGAGAATGAGGACCCCAAGCCCACTGTAGGAGAGGATCTGGTTCGAGACCATCTTAAAAACCTGAACGAACACAAGTCCATGGGACCTGACGAAATCCATCCGCGGGTCCTGAAGCAGCTGGCGAATGAAGTTGCTAAGCCACTGTCCATCATATTTGAAAAATCATGGCAGTCAGGTGAAGTTCCCGATGACTGGAAAAAGGGAAATATAACCCCCATTTTCAAGAAGGGGTAAATGGATGACCTGGGGAGCTACAGACCAGTCAGTCTCACCTCTGTGCCTGGCAAAACCTTGGAGCAGATTCTCCTGGAAGAAATGCTAAGGCATGTGAAAAACAACAAGGTGGTTGGTAACAGCCAGCATGGCTTCACTATTTCATGGCCTTCTATGATGGGGCTATGAAACTGATGGACAGGGGCAGAGCAGTTGATGTCATCTACCTGGACTTCTGCAAAGCGTTCAACACTGTCCCACATGACATCCTTGTCTCTAAATTGGAGAGAAATCAATTTGATGGGTGGACCACTCAGTGGATAAAGAACTGGCTGGATGGCCGCACGCAAAGAGCTGTGGTCAATGGCTCGATGTCCGGCTGGAGACCGGTAACGAGTGGTGTCCCTCAGGGATTGGTGTTGGGACCAATGTTGTTCAACATCTTTGTCGGTGACATGGACAGTGGGATTGAGTGTGCCCTCAGTGAGTTTGCTGATGACACCAAGCTGTGTGGTTCAGTTGATACGCTGGAGGGAAGGGATGCCATCCAGAGGGACTATTTGGGTCTATTTGAAATTTCTTTTATCTGAAAGGTCTTTAAAACTTTCAACAGTGTAATCATGTCCAAGAAGGGCATAAGACCTTTTCATTGCTTATACAGACTAAGGAATCATCTTGAATTTGCTTTTGGCCATAGTACACAAAATAAGACCAAGCATCGCTCCACCTGTTATGTAAATATGTCCCTAGAATGACAATTGGCAGTGATCAGAATAATATTTAGGAACCTTAGAGCTGGTAATAGATCTACTATTAAACCCAAGAAGAAAAAAGAAATTAAATGTGCATTTTATAGGGAACTACATTAGGTGCTCAGGGACTATGGCAAATTATGTATGAAGATTCTAGAAATTGGAAGAAAAAGATGAGAAAATTATTTTATAATATTCTAAAATCAAAATTGACATAATCAGGAGATTTCTAATTGCGCTAAACATCAACGTATTTTTATAAGACATCCTTGCTCCAAAAAAAAAGAACTTTGAAATTGATAATAAACTCTAGAAATATTTTTGGCCCCATAATCCAATACATATGATTTTGCAACTGCTAGGAACAGGTCACAGTCTTTGTATGAACAACGAAAGTCCCTGGACCTATCAGATTTTCTCTGCACTTCCTTGGAGAATGACAAGATGGGCATAAGATTTTCAGTTTAAGCTTAGATCACCTACTGTTACCACAGTGTTGATATTTTTATGTAAATAATGTCTCATCACAGTTTAACCCTTTTAGGCAGCTCAGCCCCACCCAGTCACTCACTTACTCCTCCCCCAGGTGTGATGGGGGAAAGAATCAGAAAGGTAGAAGTGAGAAAACTTGTGGGCTGAAATGAAGACAATTTAATAGGTAAAGCAAAAGCTACTCACACAAGCAGAGCAAAACAAGCAATTAATTCACCACTTGTGATTGTTTGGCAAGTGTTCAGCTATCTCTAGGAGAGCAGGGCTCTGTCACAAGTAACAGTTACTTGGGAAGACAAACACTGTGACTCTGAATGTCCCCCCTGTTTTTTTTTCCCCAGCTTTCATTGCTAAGCATGACATTATACAGTCTGGGATATCCCTTTGGTCAATTGGGGTCAGCTGTCCCATCTGTGTCCCTTCTCATCTTCTTGTTCAGCCCCAGCCTACTCACAGATGGAGGTGTGTAAGGGGCAGAAAAGGCTTCAACTCTGTGTAAACTCTACTAACAATAGCTAAAACATCTCTGTGTTATCAACACAGTTTTGATCACAAATCCAAAATATAACCCAATACAGGTCATTATGAAGAAAATTAACTCTGTCCCAGCCAAAAGTAGTACATATCTAAAACCAACAAGTAGCTATGTTATGCAGCAGAAAGAGGTACCTGTGACACTAGAAAAGGACTGTAGCATAGAGGATGAGAGCCATGGAGTAATCATGGAGGCATTCAAAGTACAGGCCCAGACCCTTGAATATAGATGCTAATCATGAACAGTCAACCATCTGTCACTTAGAAGCTGGTAAAATCAGCTTTAAGGGATCAAAGAGAATAAAGAAGAAATATTAAACATACAAGAAATAATACAATTGAGGACAGGGGAAGAAAAAGCAAGTAAGCTGGTGGTTTTGGCAAGCACATAAGAATAGTTGCATGTAGACCCAAAGACAAGGAGGAATCGAAATCTACCATTACTACTACACTCTTTGGATTTGGGATACAGGCATCTAGCTTTATCAAGACAGTGGAAAGTTGAGAATAAAATAAATTATAATAATTAATTGTCCTACTAATATGAATTAGCTATAATAAGTGTATAATTTGGACTACTGGTATTAGCATCAGACTAATACTAATTTTCATTAGATTATCAATAATTTCTTCACTCTTCTTATGCACTTTCAGAGTCTGCAAAATAGAAGAAGTGTAGTGCAACATACCAAAGAAGCATTTTTCAGGAAACAAAATCCCAAACTCTGAGGAAAAAAAGAAGAAAAATAGCATAAATTACATACTATAAAAAAAAAGAGGAAAAAAGAAAAAACTGAAGTACAGGAATAAATATGCTTTAAAAGGCATAATTGTGACATTCCTACTCAGGAGGTGGGTCAAGTGGACTTAACAGAATTTAATAAGCTTAGTTTTTGTCAAAAAAGAACAAGTATTACATATATAGACACAGGTACATACAAATACACACAGGGGCACACACAGACACTCACACATATGAAAAATTAGTGTATAAAAAAATGCAACCATTAAGCAGAATGAAAGCAATTAAGGGAAACTATATTATTTCTTTGAATGAATGTTTTCTTGGAGTTTCTAATACAATGCTCCTTTGCATTTTTTTCAAATAATAAGAATATGAATTTTAAAAAGTACTGGAGAGCCCTGTTTCTGCAGGACAGTTAACTATATAGAAAATACTAATTTTTTAAGTATTTACTTAACTCCCATGGATTACATTGATAGTGTTTGTGCTTAAGATTTGGCTGAATGTATTGGAATTTTCTGATTATATGTGGTTATATAAGAACAATTTTGACAATATATAAATATAATAAAAGCTTATATTAATACATTGTAAACTCTGAGGAGAAAGAAATGAGTGTCAGTTAGTACCATGAAAATGTCTGCTTATTGCACAGAGTTAGTCAAAAAAGAGAAAGACAATACCAAGATTTATAGTGAAATGAAGAGGAAGCAATGCTTGCAATATTATACTGCCATTATGGAAATTAAAAGGCATATTTTCCTTTTGCAGCTTCTCAGGCAGCATGTGTGATAACAACATAACATATCTTTTCTAGCCCTATTGAATATAGGACGAGTACGCTGTAATAACACTACAGCAAAAGCAGCACACATTACATCTTATGTGTATGTCAGAGTAGGCACTCCCTTGTTATATCACCAGCTCTGGTATAGTTGATCTGAAAACTAAGCTAAACTTATTTTTATTGTGTCATTTTTACTTCTGTCATTTCTCAAGTCTGTAGCACAACAAACACTATCTCTACTTCTCAATAGCATAAAAGTGAAAATATGTAACAGTTTTTTACATTAAAAACTTTTTAAAATTGGTAAATGTAGTAATAATGCTGGTTACAGACTTCCTTCTGTGCTGCCTCTGCATGCTGTTATGGTTCCACAGCCAGATCTGAGTACAACAGGCTAAGAACTTGCAGCATGGTCTACTACAGTGCAATCTTCCCTGTCTTGCTGAGATTTCATCTACGAACTTACCTCAAAGAGCCAGTGACAGGCTTACTTTGCCTGGTAAAACCAACAGTAAAAGCACATATTGTAATTTATTTGCCTCATTTTCACTGATGTCAGTGTAAAAGATAACTCTTTCTGAAAAGATTAATATCATATGAATTTCCCATTTTTCCAGGCTTAACACAATTGAACTAGAATTTACATAATTTATTAAAGAAAAATCTTTCCATAGTTCTCAATCTTTAACCTCAAGAAAGTTATTTTAAGGGATTTGTTTCTTGTTCCATACTTTAAGTTGTTCCTGCACTGAATTTTTATTAGAATCAGATTCTACAGGGCTTTTTTTGGTCTTGTTTCCTTAAGCACAAATGAATAATCTTATTTTGTTGTTAAGAACAGAAATCTAAAAACAAGAGTAATAACAAGAAAAGAACTTTAATGTCCTTCCATCCAGAAAACTCAGACAATTTAATTTAAAATATTTTCCAATATCTTCACGTAAAAATGTCATCCATTTTCTTAATCAGGTATTATGACATTAGAAACTACAAAAAATAATAACCTCTCCATCCCAATAAATTTAATGAAAATGTTTCAGTTACCTAAGTTATATTCTTTATCTTGCAAATGTTCATAGAAAGAAATCCATGAGATTTCTAGACCTTTTGAAGGATACAATAAAAAAAAATAAGGTAAGACAAGCTGAAAGTTGTTCTACCTGATAAGAAAAGGAGCGGCCAAATCAGGGTTTCTTTCTTGTCATTCATAGTACCCAGTCCTTTTTTATGATAGTTTCCTCTATGTATGGCAAAGTATATATCTCTAACAGCTGTCAGAACATGAAATTCTGGAATAGCCTTTCAACCAAAAATTTAAGTGAGGAACCTAGCTGATTTTTAAGCAGACATGACAAAGCATGCAAAGCACGCAACAACTCCATAAAAAGGATATGGAGCTGTTGAAGCAAGTCCAGAGGAGGGTCATGAGGAAGATAAGGGGGCTGAAACACCTCCCACGTGCAGACAGGCTAAGGAAGCTGGGGCTGTTCAGCCTGGAGGAGAGAAGGCTGCATGGAGACCTCATAGCAGCATTCCAGTATCTGAAGGGGGCCTACAAGGATGCTGGAGAGGGACACTTCATCAGGGACTGTAGCAATAGGACAAGGGGTAATGGATGCAAACTTAAACTGGGGAAGTTCAGATTAGATGTAAGAGGTTCTTTGCTGTGAGGGTAGTGAGGCACTGGAACAAGTTGCCCAAAGAAGTTGTGAATGCTCCATTCCTGGCAGTGTTCAAGGCCAGGTTGGACAGAGTCTTAGGTGACATGGTTTAGTGTGTATTGTCCCTGCCCATGTCAGGGGGGGTTGGAATTAGATGATCTTAAGGTCCTTTCCAACCTTAACTTTTCTATGATTCTATGATTCTAAGATTAAAATTATATAACCTCCTGTAAGAGCAAGAGAGTGGCTAGTCCAGGAGATGCTGTCTAATTCTGTGTTCTTTGTAATATTTTTGGTCAAGTGTAGTTTGCAATTTAAAAAAATTACAAAAGCTTAATTTCTTACAAGCAGTTTACTTGTGTTTTCTTATGGTGCGTGAAAAAACCTAGAGCCAGCTTAAAATTTTTGGTGGTCAAACAGACAGATGAGTGTTGCAGAAAATTCTCACCATTTATTGAAAATCAAGACTTTTAAAACATATTAGGTTGTAACTTTGATAATGCAGTTTCCTCAAAATAATGTATAAATTCTTGAGCTCTTGTTTGGAGCTCACATTTAATATTTGGATACAGTTTTGCAGTCTGAAAATGCTTTACAAACATGGGTGCATTAAGGCATGGAGTATGAATCCCAACAATTTTCAATGAGTTACACATTCATCTATTATTCAGGCATTAACTAAAATGCTCTGTAAGATTTGCAAGACACTGATATCTGGTATAGAAATTAACATTGATGGGCAGCTGTAAATGCCTCCAAGTATGCTGGGAAGGGACTATTCATCAGGGACTGTAGTGACAGGACAAGGGGTAATGGGTTCAAACTTAAACAGGGGAAGTTTAGATTGGATATAAGAAAGAAATTCTTTACTGTGAGGGTGGTGAGGCACTGGAATGGGTTGCCCAGGGAGGTTGTGAATGCTCCATCCTTGGTGGTGTTCAAGGCCAGGTTGGATGAGGCCTTGGGTGGCATGGTTTAGTGTGGGGTGTCCCTGCCCATGGCAGGGGAGTTGGAACTAGATGATCTTAAGGTCCTTTCCAACCCTAACTATTCTACGATTCTGTGATTCTTCTGCTTTGAAATAAACTGCCACAGAGAACTGATTTTTTTCCTCCTGGCTTACTGAAATGGATCCCAAAGCTGTTTCATTTGCAGTGAGATAAACTGAAACTTAAAAAAAATTCAGGGTCGAGACCCTCTATTTTCCATCAGTTAGAGCAGAAATTAAATTATCTTTTGTCATAAAAGCATACAAGCCAAAGACTAATATTCTGGGATGAGAATTATCAGTCAAAGCTGTTCAAATACTTTATTACTTGTATACCAAATAAATATGACATTTTGATTCCCATGCCTTCTCCACAATATATTTAATAATTTTAAAAAGAAGACAACAACTGTGTTAGGAAAGAAAACCAATTCTACATATCCTGAAGATTAGGGCATTCTCTTAGGAAGTGAAATAATTAGTTTTTCTCTAACAGCATAAGGGTTTTAACCTTTAGTCTCTTACAGGCTGCCTAAGTATGGCAAGGGATGTTAAGGATAACAGGAAGGGATTCTATAGGTACATAGTGAATGAAAGACAGACTAGGGACAACGTAGGCCCCCTCTGGAAGATATCAGGAGAACTGGCTACCCAGGATTCGGAGAAGGCTGAGGTTCTTAATGACTTCTTTGCCACAGTCTTCACTGGCAAAGCCTCTGACTGCACCACCCAAGTCTTGGAAGGCGGACACAGGGACTGTGAGAATGAAGACCCTAGGCCCACTGTAGGAGAGGATCTGGTTTGAGACCATCTTAAGAACCTGAACGAACACAAGTCCATGGGACCTGACAAAATCCATCCACGGGTCCTGAAGGAGCTGGCGAATGAAGTTGCTAAGCCACTGCCCATCATATTTGAAAAATCATGGCAGTCAGGTGAAGTTCCTGACAACTGGAATAAGGGAAATATAACCCCCATTTTCAAGAAGGGGAAAATGGATGACCCGGGGAATTGCAGTCATTCTCACTTTTGTGCCTGGCAAACTCTTGGAGCAGATTCTCCTGGAAGGCATCCTGAGGCACATGAAAAGCAAGGAGGTGGTTGGTGACAGCCAGCATGGCTTCACGAAGGGGAAATCCTGCCTGACCAATTTGGTGGCCTTCTATGATGGGGCTATGAAACTGATGGACAGGGGCAGAGCAGTTGATGTCATCTACCTGGACTTGTGCAAAGCATTCAACACTGTCCCATATGACATCTTTGTCTCTAAATTGGAGAGACATAAATTTGATGGGTGGACCACTCGGTGGATAAAGAACTGGCTGGATGGCCACACGCAAAGAGTTGTGCTCAATGGCTCGATGTCCAGCTGGAGACCAGTAATGAGTGGTGTCCCTCAGGGATCGGTGTTGGGACCGGTCTTGTTCAACATCTTTGTCGGTGACATGGATAGTGGGATTGAGCGCAGCCTCAGCAAGCTTGCTGATGACACCAAGCTGTGTGCTTCAGTTGATACATTGGAGGGAAGGAGTGCCATTCAGAGGGACCTCGACACGCTTGTGAGGTGGGCTGATGCCAACCTGATGATGTTTAACCATGCCAAGTGCAAGGTCCTACACCTGGGTCGCAGCAATCCCAGGCAAGGCTACAAGTTGGGCAGAGAAGAGATTCAGAGCAGCCCTGCAGAGAAGGACTTGGGGGTGTTGGTCAATGAGAAAATGAACATGAGGTGGCTTCAGTGTGCGCTCACAGCCCAGAAAGCCAACTGTATCCTGGGCTGCATCAAAAGGAGCGTGACCAGCAGATCAAATGAGGTGATCCTGCCCCTCTCTTCTGCTCTCGTGAGACCTCACTTGGAGTATTGTGTGCAGTTCTGGTGTCCTCAACATAAAAAGGACATGGGACTGTTGGAACAAGTCCAGAGGAGGGCCACGAGGATGATCAGGGGAGTGGAGCACCTCCCGTATGACGATAGGCTGAGAAAGTTGGGGCTGTTCAGCCTGGAGAAGGGAAGGCTGCGTGGAGACCTCATAGCAGCCTTCCAGGATCTGAAGGGGGCCTACAAGGATGCTGGGGATGGACTCTTCATCAGAGACTGTAGTGACAGGACAAGGGGTAACGGGTTCAAACTTAAACAGGGGAAGTTTAGATTGGATCTAAGGAAGAAATTCTTTACTGTGAGGGTGGTGAGGCACTGGAATGGGTTGCCCAAGGAAGTTGTGAGTGCTCCATCCTTGGCGGTGTTCAAGGCCAGGTTGGATGAGGCCTTGGGTGGCATGGTTTAGTGTGGGGTGTCCCTGCCCATGTCAGGGGGATTGGAACTAGATGATCTTAAGGTCCTTTCCAACCCTAACTATTCCATGATTCTATGATTCTATACTGTAATCTATGTATGTGGTGCAGCGCAACATCTCTTCTCATTTTCTCCACTTCACTTGATTTCAGAGGGAAGAAAAAAATAAAAAAAAAAGAAAATGAAGAAAAAAAGGCAGTGGAGGGTGGTAGAGAGAAAGTAAATATAAAAATAAGCTAGTTAGTACAGAATTTGAATTGTATTTTAGCTAAACTGTTTTCTGAAATTCATTCACATTTGAAAATTAATTCGAATTTACTAAAACTACAATTTCAGTGAATGGATTACTAAGCATAAGCTACACCATACAATAAAAATGGCTACTTCCCATAGAATCATGGAATAATTAGGATTGGAAAGGACCTGATGATCATATAGTTCCAACCCCCCTGCTATGGGCAGGGACACCTCTCATGATTAGAATTGTAATGTTTATGCATTTAGTCTTGGGAGGAGCTGAACTCCACTGACAGAACAACAAAAATGCAAATTAAATGCTGTAATTAAGTGTGAATTTTGCCTAAGAACTTTTGAATTGATTAGTATAAAGTTACTAATGTATAAATAGCCATAATACTGTTCAAATATGCACTCCCAAAACAGTAAAAAGAGTATTATCTCGCTGTATAATATTTTCTCCCTAACATATTTTAAGATTGTAAAGAAAACAGGAATAGTTTTCATTGCCTATTCTTTTCATTGCCTTTACTTTCATTGTCAGCAGCATCAGAATAATGGACTGCATTTTGCTCTCAAGTTACAAACCAGAACAGTCAGTAATTTCTGGAGTCAAATAACAGACATTGTGTTTTAATTAAGAGATAACATAGGTTAAATGTATCAATTAACCAATGCAGTAGAGAATACGCTTATGAAAGGAATTATATTGATATATTAAGAATGGCATTATTTTCTGTGAATATAATTTTTCATTGACGTTAATCGTTATTAAGAACATCACTGCAGACCGTCTTTTTCTCTTATATTACGGGAGCAGTTCTATACCTTCCAGATCAGTTATACTTTTCACATATCATGGTTATATGTGATTGAGATCTTCCAGGGATTGAGATCTTCCTGGGAGTATGTGTGGCATATGGCTTGGCATCTGGCTATTGTTTGTATTCCCTCACCTCTTCTTTAATTCTTGAAGATTTTTTTGGAACAAAACCTTTGATTTTTCTGTGAGCCAATGACTTCCACCCTAGAGATAAGGCTAACTCCTCAATGCCAGAATAACCAAGAGTGTTTGGCTTAGGTTTTATACAACATATGCATCTTTTTTCTTTTTTTTTTAATCTCCTCTGTGTTTTAAAGGCATTTCCAAACAGTTAATCTACCTCTAATGTTTTCTGCAAAGCTTCATATTATCCTTCTTGAATTCTGAAAAGAATTAACTTTTCTAATATATTGTTTCTCAACCAACTGTTACCTCTGCATCTGTGTCAATTTCCCATTTGACTTTATAATTTCCAGGGATATAAGTAACCAAGCAGTCAATTTGTACTGTAACTTGAAGGTAATTCCCTGAGAAGCTGCAGTTCTTTTTCCCATGAAGAAGTTTTTGGTATCACTGAAAGCTACTGCTTGTGGGAATTTTACCAGCTGAGCTCTTACGCAATAAAGTAAGCAAGCTATGCAACCACCTACATACCAGCTTACTTGTAAGTATACACATACTTAAGATGCTATGGTGTTTCCTGTTTCACTTCAGAATTCTGAATCTTAAATCAGTCAAAAATACAAACTTCAGCCTGGGATGGTTTTTTTTTTTTTTTGGGGGTTTTTTTTTTTGGTGACAAATTTGGGTTGGGTGAAATTGTGCAAATATATAAAGATGTAGCAAGTTTCTTGATACTCTCTCAGATTCTGTTACGGCCTTGATTTTAGAAAGCTTGATTCACTGTTTTTTGACAGTGGAAAAGATTATAGCATATCAGATATTCTGGGTTAGTGTGTTTTGTTGTAAACAGGTGTTGGGTAGAATAATATGAACAAATAATTGTTATAAACCTGGCCAGACTTCCATCTTTGCTGTTTCAGCTGGTGCCCATGGTATCATGGTATTCAGCTGGTGCCCATGGTGATAGTTTCAGATTAGCATAGGTCTTTTTTTCCATCTATCTTTCCTTCTTCTTCCATGCTCCCATCCTAAGGTGCCTTGGTTGCCCAGTTTTATACATCACTAACCATTTTTTCATATCCAGTCATCATGAAAAAGCTATAGGATATCTCATTTTCTAATATATGGTATTACACTGGTTTTGTGGACATGCAGGACTCATAGGCTGAAATAAGAGCTGACCTCTGTTAGGCTAAGGATATAATAAAATGTTTGAGAAGGCCTCATCCTTTTACTGCAGATCCTATATGTTTGATTGATCATATTTGTGCTTAGTGAACCTCCAGAATTTGAAGCAGTGTGTTCTCTCCTTCCTCTTACTATCCAGAATTGTATGATTCAGAGAAGAAAGAATATTGGTTTAGTTTGTATCATCTTATGTCATCTCTATCTTGAAAACACTGACTGACTTTACTGGACATTACAGGTGAAATACAATTGCTCTGCAGATACAATGAAATACAGATACAGTGAGATACAAATTTAAGCATCTAAACTTGAGAACATGGCTTCATTTCCTAGATGTCAGAATCTAGTGCCACTTGAGAGTTTTCAGGGCATCATATCTGGCCTCTATCAACCACTACACAAGAGAACAGGTCTTTTATAGGTCTTTTGTCATATCTGCCACCTGTACTTAGATGTCTCAGATATCTAAAGGTGCATGAAGATGTATTAGACAGTGTTAATTCCTACCAATTGTTTTGTTTCAACATAAGAGGCAGTCACTAAATTGCTGTTGTGGTCAGTCGAATCTAGAACTTTTCTAGATTTCACAAATATAGGCCTCCAGAGATATCAACATGGAGTTGGCACATAGGCAACAGTCCTAAAAGGAGTCTTTTGGTCGCTTGATATGGTAGCTGAAGGCTGGGAAGAATACATTTCGTCATCTTAAATATCAATGGACATCTATCTTAGGCAACCAAATTCCTCCCTTAGTCAATGCAACCAGTTCAGCTGAGATTTGCCTCATCCTAAAAAAATGTGGTGACCAGTAAACCCAACATCTCTCCACACTTCCTTAAAAGTACTGTGTGCATCTCCACTATTATGGGATTCTCCCAGACTGTGATGCCATCCGACTTACCCCTAGACACTCATATTTGGATGTGAAAGTTTAAGTGTCAGAATCTCAAACTGTATCCCACCACACATCACTTTCTCGGATACTGGAAACCAGATCTTTAAATTATATGAGTAATATTTTTAGATTTCAGAATCTGCTGTGGATTTGAACACCTGTGCGTTTAATGCTATTTGACAGAAAATGTGCTTTATCTAATGTGCTTTAAGACAGAATTAATATTGAGTTAAGAATCAATGGCATGTGAAAGGATGGGTGCAAAAAGTACTGAACTATAGGTACTGAACTATTTTTCATAACAGTATCTAACTTGTGATGCAGTGCAAAAAAAGAGAATAAAAACATGTAGCACATCTATGTCTTTTTATGACCAGAAATTTGACTAGGAATAAATTTACACAGTTTTCCCTGATACAACAAATGTAACATATTACCTCTTTATATAAGAATCTTATGCTACATTGTACACTACTGGCCAGTAGCATTACTGAGCAGTAACTTCTTCAACATCTCCCTAGTTTTGTGCACCAGTGATCTTAGTAACCCCAACTAACAGCAACTGTATGTAAAATCAAGCATGTGGGATGGGTTTGGATTCATTTCACCAAATTTTTCCATGCCAATATCTGTATCTTTCCATAAGGGTCTCAAGTAAGTAAACCAGAACAACTGCAATTCTTCCTAATGAACTGATGACCTGCAGTAATCTACATTTGAGCTACTCATTCTTTATAGTCTCTGAAAAAATATATAATTATATTGGCAATTTTTGGCAATTCTGATGATGATGCAGTTTTATAATGAATTGTATTGTATCTGGTAAGTGTTCGTACCTCTCTGCTACTTGTAAAGGAAAACTTTAATGACTAACTAGTTCAGACTGAGATACTGGCATTACTAATGTACATTCACATGTACTCATGTATTTCAGTGGATTCCACGTGTGCAAACTTACTCAGTAAAGGCTCTTTAATAACTCTAAAGTGGCAACTACAGTTTCTGTTATTGAACAGTTGCTTATTAAATAATGCAACAATACTATCCTTTTTCCATAGTATCCTAAAATAAAATACAACATTTTTATGACAGCTAAAATATTTCATATCTCTATGACAACTTAAATATTTCCTGCCAGTATCTAGACATCTAGTTAGTTTCACATAAATGAACTTTAGAATATTTTGACTTGACTTACCGTGACACTGTGTGCTCTTTCATACCCATGTTTGAACATGCAAACTTCCATTCAAGGAAGAACAATGAATACCTGGTAAATTTCTTCAAGTGTGATCCAGATAGACTTTACAGATGGCAGCTTGGAAGAACTAAACACAGAAAGTGTTTATATGTGGTGAGAGATCCAGAATAAGAATGTCACTACAGATTGCAAACTCCAAAATGGAAAACCAGAACTGAAATAAATAGTAGCTGATTTTTTCAAGTTTCTCAATATAAAAATAGGACACTGTGTAACTATTTTTTTTTTTTTTTTTTTTGCATGATTCATCTTACTATTAAGACGTTCTGAAAACAAGGGTTTGCTGTTTTGTTGTACTTCAATAAAGGTTGCCCTTATGGGTCATCCTGAAAGATGGAAGAAATATATATATAGTTTCTTAGGAGTAATCATTCATGCAATGGTGTAGAATAAAAAATAAGGAGACTTGAGAATTATAGAAGACGTCTTACCATTAAATTACAGCCATTGATAACTTTCCACTATTCATGTAACATATTTGTGGGAAGAAACTGATAAAAGTTCATTTAAAAATACTCTCATCACATTTTGATTATCTACAAGGCATTACAGTAGGTCATGTAGAGATTCCACGTTACTAATTTACTAATCAAATTATTTCTGTAAATGAAAGCAGCCACTCAGTTGGTAACTGAGACCTTCCTCTTGAAAAACAAATTTGGCAGCATCTGAATAGAACATTACAAAAAACTCGTTGAATGAGACCTGTGGGTCATAAGTTTACTTTAAATCCAATGGGGTTATCAGTTTCTAGGTTGTTGGAGGCAATAAGGGTGCAGAATATCCAAAGGCATCTGATGATTTAGTCTTACAGACACCAGTTTATCCACATTACAGGACAATCAACAAGAAAATATCTTAGACCACCATTCTGACGCAAATTCCAGGGTAATTTGTGCTTGAAATTGACAACATTTCAACATAAAGGGTATTGTTAGAGCAACATAAAATGGCATTTTAGCCAATTAATAGCAATCAAATCAATTTAAATTGATTATATTTTTTATCTACCTCTGCTTTTCCTCAGCAGACATAACAAAGTTTATGCTGATATATAATTTCAAAACATGTGACCAACTGTAACAGATAAAGAAGCTGGAAAAAAAAAATATCCAAGTCACTCCCTTTTTTTTTTTTTTTTTTTTTTGTTCCTGGTGGAAGAAATCTTGGTTTAGCTACCAACATCCAGGAGAGAGTTTCCAGAGATTTTGCTGAGTTTAGATAAGACTGCACATGATTAATGTCACTCTTCAGCTGGATATCCAACATAGGGGTATACTGCCTGTATCAGATTCCAAGCCCTCACATAGAATTTTTTTCCAATCTTCCATGCTGTCATCCACAAAGATTAACTATTTCTGTTAATTCCCTCCCTGATGGCAAATAAGATCTTTTGCTTGCAATCATAGCCTAAGGAATTAGAAAACACATCTCAAGGAGTAGAAACAGAAAACAAGACCTGAATATGGAAATGTTAGCACTAGGTCAGATTTGAGCTCCATCTAGTTGTGTGTTTCAGCACACAAGCAGATAAACACTTAAAACCTCAAAGGAAAGTATATAAAAAAGCAGCACTTTTTAAAGTAAAAATTGAATAAAATTCTGAGTGATAAACTTGTATCTAAAAATAAGAAATTGGACTGAATACTAAATAGGAAATTTAGCAGCCATGATGAACAACAAGGTTTTTTCTTCACCATAAAACTATTTTGCAAACTTTTAATATGACTCTTCCTAAAATTTTTTAAAGTTCAGTTTCTCTCCCCAGCAGTTTCTCCAGTATTCATGAAGAAATTAGTTTTATATATATATATGTCATATAATGTTATAGATATATTTCATATATATAAAAAGTTGCTGATTCATATTAAAATATTGGCTATATTATTTTCCATCACATTTGTTACTTGAAATCCTTGTTCATCTCTTCACTACAGCTGGAGGTATAGTTGCTGTTGTTATTAGCAGCAAAGGTAAACCATAAGACCTCAACTTAAGACTAGCCCTGGTAAATATTGAAGTTTCCAGGAATTCCAGTCAATCTGTTGATGACATTAATCTTTGATAAGATTATTACTGGGTGTTTTAAACCATAAGAATCAACTGGGGTTTTTTTATAATTTTGTCATTGGTTTTAAACATTATGCAAAACCAAAAAGAACAAGTAGACAAGCCCAATTCTAAGAAATACAAGCACATAATTCCTTTTCCAGTATAATGTAGGACCAGATGATACAGAAGGTTCACAAGTAAGCTCTATCTCCCTAAAAACATATTTAGAGAAACCAGTGAAGATGAGTGGACATGAGATGATTTATGGTACTGAAAAATTCGATATACATAATCTTCTGTTGAGTACACTGAAAAAGATGGACTTGGAACAACAAAGACATAGATAAACAACTGATGCTGCTGTATGGTCCTGGATGGCACTCCAGTGAGAAAGAGCTGTAGAAGACAAAAGCTTAGCTTTGCTCAGGAGCTGCCTTGAATTCTAGTCCTTGTGCCAGCTATGACATAGCTGTGCATGTGTGCAGCCACATACCTGCTGATCTGAACTTGACCTGTGGACTTGACTTCTCAGGATGACCCCAGGCCTGTCAGGAGATCTCTGTGTTGGCTGCTCTGCTGCTCTATGTGCTGTGTGACTGCACCCTGGTTGTTGCAGGCACTGCCACTGCCAGCCTTGTCCTCAGAGGAGGGCTGTTGGGAACAGCTGCTTCCTGACCCAATATCACTGAAGTTAATTATTTTTATTTTTATTATTATTATTATTACTTGATAAGTAAAGAAAATGAAATTTTGAGGACATACTGACTTTCTCAAGGTGAAAGAAATAACCACAGCTAATAGACTTTAAATCTTATGACTTCTAAAAGAATAAATTAAAGTCTTTAAAAGATAAAAAAAAAATAAAGGTATATACCATGCCTTTATTACTAATATTTTTTACAAAAGACTTCAGGTAAATTTTGTCACAAGAAAAATAAGGTTGATTGAGAAATCTCAGTGATGAGATTCAGAAGAGACAACTGACAACATAAATTGGAAAGAAAAGGTTTTGCTAAATATTTTTGTTTTTTTCCTACTTGGCTATGGAGCAAGCAGAAAAGCAATACACAGCATAGAGAAAAACATTAAATAGCATTAGGGTTTTGTTGCTGCCATTTTATGTTTTTTGTTTGTTTGTTTGGCATTGGTTTTTTTGTTGGGGTTTTTTTTTTTTTTGGAACCTACCCATGAGAAAGGTAATTGTGCAATTAATTTTAATTTGTTTTATAAATATTTTTTCATTTTATAGGCTGCAAATAAAAGACCATAAAGATATTTATGTTCTTGATATTTTCATGCAATGGGCTTGGCAATGACTATGGTCCTGGCAAATATTTTATCTCATAAATTTTGCAGGAAGCTGGGCAGACCAGACACCTTATATAATAAGCATCTGGGACTGCCCATGACATTGGGATCTGAACTGACATGAAGTTCTCTTTGTGACACACATAAATCTACTGCTTATTCATATCAGACTGACTGTGGGACAGAGGTGGAGAATGTGGTCTAGAAATGAGCACTTATGAGTACAGAGTAGGGCCAGGTCTGCTCTACAGGAATCACTTCATGTTTCTTCATCGTTTCTCTGATGCTTCTTTTCCTAAGTCATTTTCCAAGTATTTTCTGTAGGGATTTATGCTTTTAAGCTACTGTTCAGATTCTTCTTTGATTAACCCCTAATTAAACCTGAAGATTGCCTCCCAGTTCTGAAAGTAGTTCAGGGTTTCAGTTTTAAAATGTTTGCTTCCTCTTAAGGCTTGGGCTTATTAATTTTGTTATTTATACTTATCTCCCCTTTCACTCAGGAGTAGTGTGCTATATTTCCAGTCTTCACCTATTTCAAACACGTGTTTTTGGGGTGGGCCCAAACAGCTCTTTCTAGCATGTAATGAGGTAACCACCGAAAACAGCCATTAGGTGTGCAACAGTAGCTTGGCCTTTGACAATATTTCATGTTTTCTTCTTACTACAGGTTATGGGGAGGGATGTAGAGAGAATAAACTTCCAGGCTAGAAAGTGTGTGTTACATTTCATGAGGGAGACCCTTTTGTCACTAATGCACAGGTTTGTCTGCAGTGAGCTGAAGTACTTGAAGTGCTGCTTGTGATTGTTATTCTTTTTTCTTTTTACATGAAAATCAGACAAAAGAAGAAAGAAGCATTATTACCTACCCATCCCACTTATGTAATGGGAAAATTTCTGAATACCCTGGATACAGATGTTAATCTTTACGTACATACATGTTCATCTCAAACCTCACATTAATCCAGATGCATACTTCTTGGTGGTCATTCCTAATGTGTGCTTCTAAGAACACCTTTGCAATGAAAAGAGGTTAAGAGAAAGAATAGAAATAGTTTCTGGACTTGTATCTAGCTTGCTGGAAGACTAAAGGAGGGCGATACTGTCATTATTTTGCTTTTCTTCCATTCTGTGTTTAATTTGATAGATTAACCTGCAGCTGGGTACTTCCATCACACTGCTACAGGTTAATCAACCTCAGAACAAACAACAGAAAATAGTCTGTCGGCAGCAGTTAGCAGCATTTAGAAACTTCCTGGCTATTCTGCTTACCTTAAGGAACACGTTGCTTGCTTTACCATGTAACATTACTGATATTATCTTTCTACCCTTAAGAAATTTTTTGCTGGAAATCTTACAAGACCTTCTTGCCAAGATAGCTTTGGGAACTGCCAGATCTAGCCCTTACGACAAAAGGGCTATTAGAAGCACAATTAGAAGGTCAAATCTTTTAACAAGAGGTCTCTACAATCCCTTTTTAATCTCTTTTTCATTGCTGACTCACAATATAACTCTTACAACCATGCTTCTGTCAGAAGTGCCCAGTTTAATTTTATTGACATGCCAGGCAGAAATACAGACACTGACTATTCCTGGTATGTGGAATTTAAATCTTTAATGAGATTTGAGTGCCTTCAATATCTAAAGATTCTCCTGAAATAATCAGTGAATTCTCGAGTGGGGGCTGCCATCAGGTAGGCAAGGCAGGTCTTCCTTTGCCAGGTCCAAAGAGTGGTGGGACGTGGAGGACCTGCCCAGTCACCCCTAACCAGGGACCGATGGCCTTAGGCTGAGCTGAAATGGAGTTATGGGCCATGGACAAGGCTGGAGGGAGGCCCCAGTGGAGGCTGTGGGTAAATCTCTCAAAAATGTAATAAATTCTAAAATAAAATCAGAGTTACTCCTCTTTATGGCTTTGTGCAGTGCTCCAGGTCCTGTTGAAGAAGTGTACTTACATGTTTTTAACTTACTTCTGTATGTAATTAAATAAATACAATAAATGCTTTATTCTTCTGTTGTAATGAGTGATTTCTTTGGGTTGATTTTTCTTTTTTTTTTTTTTTTTTTTTTAACATGAGGCATACTGCAGTGAGATGAAAACTAGCATCATAACTGTCACCATAAAAATGAAGTATGGATTACATTTCTAGCATATATTAGACAATGACTTTATACAAATTATTTCCTGTAAGCGACAGAAAATATTTCTATTTTCAGATTTTACATCAGATAAAAAGAAATAACATTGTGGCTGAAATGATCAATAAATGTGGGCTTGTTCGTAATTTTGGGGGAAGATTAAAATTAAGTGTGGGGTTTTTTTTGTCCTTAACTAAATTGCTATTAGAAAGCCAAAACTGCCAGATTTAAGATTTTTATAATCTTATTTTATCTGGAGAAAGAGACAACAGGCAGAATAATTTATTAAGGTTCGTGATGACTGTACAAAGTCTAAACCATAAATGAATTTTGCTGACAAAAAGCAACCTTAATTTTCTTTCCCCACTTTGTTTCTGAAAAAGAGTAAAAATATGAACCTTCATACTGTGCTCTAGACTGATTCTTGTCATTGCACAGCAATCTGTGATAAAAAACAGTAGTGATAATCAATCATGAAATCTGTCAGCCATTGGTAGGGAAAAAGAGACTAAAGTATACAGGGCTGTTTTAGGAAATCTCAAAGAATATTGACTTAAGCTTGGGAAGAAAACTCATAAGAAAAAAGGAAGCTGCAATGATTTAATACATTTATTAAGACATTGCTGCATTCCAGAATTCAATTTGCAAATATATGTTCCTTCTGTCCAGTAGATTGATAATGCAGATGTATAGTGGTTATGTTGGTTTTAATTTTCCTCTGATCTAAGCTCAAGGGTGCATTGTCAGAAATCTCTCCTGAAGTGTAGCTGCCATCTTTGAAATGACATAAAAAGGAAGTATTGCTTGTTCTATCAGCTTAACGTTCATAATGCTGCAAGTTCTAGAAGGACTATGAGCCTTGGGTGACATGATTTAGTGAGAGATGTCCCTGCCCATGGCAGGGGGATTTGAACTAGATGATCTTAAGGTCCTTTCCAACCTTAACTATTCTATGATTCTATGATTTCAGAACTGTTTATGTTATTTCCTAATGAAAGCTGCTGTTCAACATTAATTAGCAGTAGAGTGAAATACTGAATACAACATCATATTATTGCCTTTTTTCCTACAGGACTGTTTGATTACTTAGGTGCTGAAAGGAGATGCCTTCTTCAAATACGAGAAAAAGATGAAGTATGTGAAAGAAATTCAACAGTTATTTGCGAGATCTTGCAATTTAGTGACCTCTTATAAAGTAATTGTTTATTATTTTATATTAGATGATTATTTGAAAATTATAGAATCATAGAATACCTGGTTGGAAGAGACTTCAAGGATCATCTTGTCCAACCTTTCTAGGCAAAGCATGACCTAGACAAGATGTCCCAGCATCCTGTCCAACTGAATCTGTGTCTTGCTATTTCCATCAGCCATTTGGATATTGCTATGTTTATTTGAAATTACAACAACACTCTATAGTTGTCTTGGGCATTCATTAAACTTTGTGTTTTCTCAAAAAAATCCAACCATATTCTACTATATGGGTTTACATAGACCTGCAGAAGCATCCTGCTATATAGTACCCACTATTACTTCAGTTCTTCTCAGGTACAGAGGTAACAAGTTGTAGACTACTGATACAGAAGTCTTGATTTTATTTAACATGTATGTTGAAAATATAACTTTATTACATGATTTACATGCAAATTAAATATTCATGAATGGACAAACAGTGGATAAAGGGTTATTTTTCAGTATTAGGTATTTTTTTTCTAATATGACTGTATCACCTGTAAACAAATGCTTTCCAAATGATGGAGTCAGGAATGACAGAGGGGGAACTTCAGCATGTTTTCCTCTGCCTGCAAAAATGACTTTGGAGCATAAGGATTTCTCTGTGCTTACCTGTCTGTTACATTTATTTCAAAGTTCACACTTCTGAGAAAATAAAAGGATCTTCAAACCCTTACCTTTATACTTCAGCCAGATACAGCTTTTGAGATTTTTTTTTTTTAACCAACCGCGCAAAATCTGTATGTCCAAACTATAATAATTTTTATGTAGGCAAACTTCTTCGTTTTTCAGTTTTCTATTTCTTCTTTGCAATAAAATATTCTGTGGGTTTAGGTACCTGATGATAGCACAAATAACATCAGGGAACTTAAAATCTACTTCTACCTTTTAGCCAAATTCAAAGAGATTACAAAGAAACCCTTCCTTCAATAGACCAGCTGTTCAATTAAAAAGAGGGCTACTGAGATAAATGTGTGTCTGTGTGCATGTGGATATATCAGAACATATATGCATATTTTTTTATTTAAAACACAGTAATGAGCAATTAACATGGTCGCTTTACAGCTTCTTAACACTAACTGGAGTTGAAAGTCAAAGAAATATTAGGAGTGTCTAAGCCTTGTGAAGAAGCCAAATATTTTTCTGGTACTTTGATTGCCTTAATAAACTGGAAGTTACTGAGGCTTATTTTAATAATTTGTGACCTGCAGTTGCAGTTATTAACCAGAATAAAATGTGCCTAATGCAAGATTCAAGAGATTGAGGCTGTCTGAAATGGAAAGGAAATTTTGTTACTTAAGATTTTGGCTCAGTGATGCTTAAAATATATTTATCTCTGCACACAGATATTAAATGACCCATGAATGGAATTTGATTATCATACTGGAGATGGGAGCAGGATCTTACTGTGCCAGTCATGAACTCCTCACTATCTTGTGTTGCATACACATTCCTGCATATCCAGCTATGGGTAGATTAGATGATCAAAAGCATAAACCTTGCCGTCTAAATGCCTTATGACTCAAGACTTCTTTAAAGGAAATAAATATTTAAAATACTTTCACAAAGGGATTCTCTTTTTTTTTTTGATGTAAGTGTTTAAAAGATCTCCCAGATGGTAGATAGAGCAAATTGGAGAGCAGCTTCTACTCGTCAGGATGGCATCAGACCTCAGTTTTCTCAAGGAACTGGCAGGTATGGTCATGTGGTGGTGATTCTGAGGGACAAGAGAGTTCAACAAAACAGGCAGATCTCAAAACCCAGCCTTCTCCAAGCACAGATACTGTCCATCCACACCAATGCTCAGGAAAACAAATTACCGAAGTCTGATGCAAAGAGGCAATATGGAGGAGGTGGAAGCAGGATGGGCTTGACGGTTATTACTTGACACTTCACTTGACACTTCCATTTGGAAAACTGTGTCCCGTTTTGGACCCCACAATTCAAGAAAGATACCAGCAAAGGGGATCAATCTCAGTGGAGGGTCCCAAGAAGTTTGGGAGCTGGAGCACTCAGAGAAGAGGCTGAGATTCTAGTCCTGTTCAGCCAGGAAAGAGGCAGCTTCAGGGATACATAGCAGCAGTCTGCTAGTAAGTATGAGGAAGTTATTAAAAAGACAGGACCAGACACCACAGACCTACTGAAGCAGGGAAATAAAACACTGGTCAAAAATTACAACAGCAAAAAATTAAAATTTTTTAAATCATTGTTAGGATAATTAAGCATTGTGACAGAAGGCCCTGGGAGATTGTGTGGCAACTGTCCTTAGAGGTTTTCAAAACCTGACTGCAGGAAGTCCTAAGCATCTAGTCTGAATTCAGTGTTGATTCTGCTTTGATCAGGAGGTTATACTAGAGAACTACTGCATTGCCTTCCAACCAGAATGACTCTGCAATTTTATAATTGGAAAGCAGTTTTGTACACAACCTAATATTTATGCAAAATATGGGTGACAGGTTCTAAATGTCATTTAGAAAATTAGCAGATTAGGTTCCACATAAGTTGTCACCTATTCATATATGTTCATGCTTCTTTTCAATGACATTCTGTACTAATTCTGTCCTTGTTATCTTGGTTAACACTTTGGAAAAAGGAATTGAGGTTTCCTGATGCTACAGACATGAATTCCAAATAAATGTGCTCATTAAGCAGGGAGTGCTTGACCACTAATGGCATCAGGTTAGCAGCACGAAACATAATTTTAACACTGTCCATTTTTTATGTACTATAGTCCATATGCTGTCCTACTTCAGTTACCCCCAGTTAACACAAAAGAGTTGAGTTTGTCTTTGCTGGATTTCTGAAATTTTCTTTCTTGAGGAAAAAAAAATAATTGGGAAATGGGGAGTGAGAAGAACCGGCTGTTTTTCTTCTGAGCCTCATTCTTTTATTTGTGCACAGATGTGAAGATGGAGAGAGAGTTTAGACCTTACCTAGACTAGGGTAGTGGTTTTGAGTTCAGTGTGAATTAGCCAATATTTTGAACAGAAGCTACCTTTAAATGTATAGTAAATCAAGCTTTCAGATAAGACAGACTCCAAATGGTTTGGGGTTCTTTTTTGTCTGTTTAGTTTCTTGGATTGTTGGTTGTTGGTTCTTCGTTGTTTGTTTGTTTTTGTTGTTTAGTGTTTGGGTTTTTTGTTTTGGTGGGGTTTTTTTTGTTTTGTTTTATTGTTTTGGTTTGGTTTGGGATTTTTTTTGTGTCCCTGTATCTATTTTTAGTTTTATTTCAAGTTCAAGCAAGATTAACATGCTGGGTATATAGTTTCACACCTACACACTCTTTAATTTGGGCCATAATTTAACTTTTTTAATGTAACGACAAAAGCATATTTGTCCAAAAACTGACAGACTTCTAAACTTGTTCACACATCAATTTCAATGAAGAGCACCTCAACACAAGTGAAAAATGGACACTGAGAATGCTTAATTACTGATAACCTAATAGAACAGTTTGTTGCAGAATGCTTGATCAGGGCCTAAACTATCCTGTATTTCAGTATCAGGTGTTAATGGCCCAGACTACCTATGCATTGAAGCTGAGTGTAGATAACATATAAAATTATTAACAAGATATCATTAACAGATAACTGTTTAGGCTAAATCCTGCTGGACAAATACAAGCTTGAAACTGAGCAGTTCTGGCTTTCCATTTTACTCTCTTAACTATTTCAGTGATAACGATTTAAGGACACAACTTCCCAAAAAATGACACTACTTCCCAAAAAATACACAATAATACAGACAAGGAAACAGTTAATTCCTTTGGTGAAGAAAATTATTATAAATATAGTATTGAGGATTTTAGCTGGAATATCTCAGTGTAGCCTCATCATTAATGCTTAGCTATTGAAATGAAGAAGGCAAATTACTGTAACCCCAAATTTTGCTAACTATTCATTAACAATTTAGAAAATATAGAAGGATAGAAGGGGACTGAACACTCTGGGAATTACCATGAGAGTTAAGTCATATCTCAAAGCTATTTATGACTGCGTGTTCAAAAGCTGCTGAAGTATTTAACAAAACTAGCAGCTCTCCAAGTGGAAGGAACTTTACTGTAAGTACTGTGTGATGTCAAACAAAACTTGCTGAATGTGATGTCTATTCCATCATTAACACAACATCAGCTAGAGTTGTAAAGACCAATGCTGTTACCCTGAAACATTTACTCTTCCTTATCATAGGCTGGTGAACACATTTTTTGACTGACTTTAGCAGCACCCTTAAAAATGACAAAAGACTTTCTAGCATTTCAAGTTCCATACATCTTTTATGTGTGACAGTCTGAGAAGCTGTAACCACACTCCTCATTTCACTGAGCCACCAGATGTGAATCTCATAATTCTTTTAATTTTTTACCTAACCTTACTTAAGTTCTTATGTAACTATTCCCTGTAATATTTGCGTTTATAATCTGTTGCTGCTCGTGTTATTTCTAATGACTGAATTGTATAATATCATTAATAACAGCATATTCTCCACTCTCTCTGTGTTTAACTTGAACCTTTATTTGAATGTGCTGTTTCAAAACGGTGCATCCCTTGTTCATTTTTTTAAGCAAGCACTTATGGTCTCCTTTTTAAAATACTTTCATGCTTTCGCAATATTGAACAGTGTATTTTGTATATTTTGAAGAGCACAAATTTTACATTGGCATTTACTGTCATATTTTTTTCTTTACATTTTGCTATTGGGTGAATAAAATATAATTTCCCCAGAAGGCCTCCTTCTTTTCAAGTTAATCACTGACTGTTCTTGTCTTTCACAGTGCAATTCAAAATGAGATAAATAACAAGAGCACATAACTTCTTTTTATACTTCTTTGATGTTAGCAGATGCTTTTTGAAGCTTTTTTCCCTATTTGTAAAATCTATAACACTAATAAAGCATTACACAACAAGTGACTGAACCATGAGCTATGAATCCCATTGAAAGAGACAGATAAAAGCCACAGGTATAAAATCAAACAAGGACATATCTGAATAATTCTAGAAATGTCTCAAAATGTATTTGAGATAGCAAAATGGTGAATGAGGCTATTTTTTTAAAATGCAGACACACTGACAAGCACGTGCTGCTGTAAATTGTTACCCAGAATTGTGGGAGCCAGAACCCATGTTTTCTTTTTTGCTTTTCTCACATTTGGGATGATGGAGAGTGAAAAAATATAAATTGAAAACAAGGTTAAGTATTTAACTTTAATCTCAGTACTGACATAATATGAGGGGGAGGTTTTAAAAGGGATAGAGGAGGTGCATGTTGGTGAATTAGCAGTTATATCCAAAGTGTCAGGAGGAGATGTCAGACAATTGTCTACGAGTGATCTGGAATTTCTTTCAGAGAGTGACTGTAATGTAACTTTGCTCTGTTATATTATATGGTGTGGGAAAAATACTCTAGTTATATACTGTTATCTATTGTACAGTCAGTGAACTGTTTACTTACCAGTTAGTTCAAAGATATTCTTTCCTTAATAGCATAACTTTATAACAATATTTTGAGTGTCCCAAAGTACACTTTTGCTAGCCTCAAAATGACTCTTTTTCCCTATGTCAAATCTTGCCTCCAAATAAAAATAGGATGTTTCTTAACAAGGCTCCCACATGCTCAAGTTTCAATTACAATCATAGTATCATAAAATAGGTAGGGTTGGAAAGGACCTTAAGATCATCTAGCTCCAACCCCCCTGCCATGGGCAGGGATACCTCACACTAAACCATGTCGTCCAAGATACTGTCCAACCTGGCCTTCAACACCGCCAGGGATGGAGCATTCATAATTTCCTTGGCATCCTGGGTTCAGCCATAGCAGTCATTTTTTCTCCTTCTTAGTGGCTTGTGCAGCGCTGTGTTTTTTGACTTTCAGCCTGGGAACAGCGCTGATAACACCAATGTTTTTCGTTGCTGCTCAAATGTTTAGTCTGACCAAGGACTTTCTGAACCTCATGCTCTGCCAGGGAGGAGGGGGAGCCAGGAGGAAGCAGAGACAGAACACCTGACCCAAACTAGTCAAAGAAGTATTCCATACCACAGCACATCATGCCCAGGATTTTAAACTGGGAGTTACCCAGAAAAGCTAGTTCACTGCCCGGTTGGGCTGGATATTACCGGTCAGTGAGTGGTATTGTATTCTCTTTCCTTGTTATTTTCCTTATCATTATTATTATTAGTGGTAGAAGTAGTGGTTTTGCATTATACCTTAGTTACTAAACTGTTCTTATCTCAACCCGTGGGAGTTACATTCTTTCGATTCTCCTTACCATCCCTCCAGGAGTGGGGGAGGAAAGCGGGGGAGTGAGAGAGCAACTGCGTGATTTACAACTGAGCTTAAACCACGACACTTGGGCAACCCATTCCAGTGCCTCACCACCCTCACAGAAAAGAACTTCTTCCTTATATCCAATCTAAACTTTCCCAGTTCAAGTTTTAACTCATTACCCCTTGTCCTATCACTACAGTCCCTGATGAACAGTCCATCCACAGCATCTTTATAGGCCCCTTTCAGATACTGGGAGGCTGCTATGAGGTCTCCGCGCAGCCTTCTCTTCTCCAGGCTGAACAGCCCCAACTTCCTCAGCCTATCTTCATATAGGAGGTGCTCCTCCCCTGATCATCCTCGTGGCCCTCCTCTGGACTTGTTCCAACAGTTCCATATCCTTTTTCTGTTGAGGACACCAGAACTGCACACAATACTCCAAGTGAGGTCTCACGAGAGCAGAGTAGAGGGGTAGGATCACCTCCTTCAACCTGCTGGTCACGCTCCTCTTGATGCAGCCCACGATACAGTTGGCTTTCTGGGCTGCGAGCGCACACTGAAGCCACCTCATGTTCATTTTCTCATCGACCAACACCCCCAAGTCCTTCTCTGCAGGGCTGCTCTGAATCTCTTCTTTGCCCAACCTGTACCTGTGCCTGGGATTGCTGCGACCCAGGTGTAGGACCTTGCACTTGGCATGGTTAAACTTCATAAGGCTGGCATCAGCCCACCTCACAGGTGTGTTGAGGTCCCTCTGGATGGCATCCCTTCCCTCCAGTGTATTAACAGAACCACACAGCTTGGTGTCATCGGCAAACTTGCTGAGGGCGCACTCAATCCCACTGTCCATGTCACCGACAAAGCTGTTGAACAAGACCGGTCCCAACACCCATCCCTGAGGGACACCACTCGTTCATGGTCTCCAGCTGGACATCGAGCCATTGACCACAACTCTTTGCGTGTGGCCATCCAGCCAGTTCTTTATCCACTGAGTGGTCCACCCATCAAATCGATGTCTCTCCAATTTAGAGACAAAGATCTCATGTGGGACAGTGTCGAATGCTTTGCACAAATCCAGGTAGATGACATCAACTGCTCTGCCCCTGTCCATCAGTTTCATAGCCCCATCATAGAAGGCCACCAAAGTGGTCAGGCAGGATTTCCCTTTAGTGAAGCCATGCTGGCTGTCACCAACCACCTCCCTCTTTTTCATGTGCCTTAGCATGTCTTCCAGGAGAATCTGCTCCAAGATTTTGCCAGGCACAGAGGTGAGACTGACTGGTCTGTAATTCCGCGGGTCATCCATTTTCCCCTTCTTGAAAATGGGGGTTATATTTCCCTTTTTCCAGTCATCGGGAACTTCACCTGACTGCCATGATTTTTCAAATATGATGGCCAGAGGCTTAGCAACTTCATTCGCCAGCTCCTTCAGGGCCCACGGATGGATTTCGTCAGGTCCCAATTCTAATTCTCCTACTAATTCTTCTGGATTTTGCAGTTGTTCGGTGGTGAAATTCCAAAACACTGGAGGGGCCCACTGACCTAGGTACTTGCCCATACTATCCCACACACCTTGCCACTCATGGCTGTCCAGCCTCGGGGAAAATCTCTCTGTCCCCCTATTTTGTCGTCTAACCCCAGACAAGACCCAAACCCGACTCTGCTTAACTCTTGAGATCAGACGTAATGGTTGTGAACAAAACACACTCTGTATGCGTGCCAACATGGTGACCCCCATCACAATCAGCAAACAGGTCTCAACAATATTAAAAGGCCACTCAAAAATTTCAAAACTCTCAAACGATGCTGTAAACGGTCTGGGAGGGGCACTGGGAGGGTAAAAGAATGTCTCCTTCATAGGTTGACCACCCAGGAAGGAGAAAAAAGATGTATAGTTGCTAAGCATTTGTATTATATACCTCCCAAAGTATAAAGGTGGTGACCACACTGGGAACACAAGCCAGATCAGTTTCATGATCAATCCTTCTATTGTATTACAAGTCATTGCTACAAAATACAACGAGACAACAACCTTAGCCCAAGCCCCACACTTGAAAAACACCAACACAGCAAATACCGGCTCTAAGTAACCTACGGCATATTGAGACTGTGAGATCAAAAACAACAACTTTGAGAGCCAATAAATCAGCATTGTGACGAGTGACTATTAATCTAAAACACTGAATGCTTATCACAAATACGATTAGACACACTCCGGTCAGATCTGTCGTTATCTCAACCCTTCGTGCCCCACGTTGGGCGCCAAAAAGAACTGTCGTGGTTTAAGCCCCGGCTGTAAATTAGAACCACGCAGTCTACTTCCCCCTCCCCCCCCACTCCCCAGAGGGATGGGGAGGAGAATCGAAAGAATGTAACTCCCACAGGTTGAGATAAGAACAGTCCAGTAACTCAGGTATAACACAAATCACTACTGCTGCCACCAATAATAATAATGATAAGAGAAATAACAAGGGAAGAAAATATGATACCGCTCGCCGGAAAAGAGCCCGACCCAAAAAAGGACGTGCCCTTCCGGGTAGCTCCCAGTTACATCCCCGGGCATGACGTGCTGTGGTATGGAATACCTCTTTGGCTAGTTTGGGTCAGGCGTCCTGTCCCTGCTTCCTCCCGGCCCCTCCTCCTCCCTGGCAGAGCATGAGACTCACAAAGTCTTTGATCAGTCTAAACATCACTGTTATCAGCTTTGTTCCGAGGCTGAAAGTCAAAAACACAGTGCTGCAACAGCTACTAAAAAGGAGAAAAACTGACTGCTACTGCTGAACCCAGGACACATGGACTTGTGTTCGTTCAGGTTCTTAAGATGGTCTCAAACCAGATCCTCTCCTACAGTAGGCCTAAGGTCTTCCTTCTCACAGTCCCTGCGTCTGCCTTCCAAGACTTAGGTGGTATGTTCAGAGCATTTGCCAGTGATGACTGGGACAAAGAAGTCTTTAGAGCCTTAGCCTTCTCCAAATCCTGGGAAGCCAGTTCTCCCAATAGCTTCTGGAGAGGAGCCACAGTGTCCCTAGTTTGTCTTTTATTTGCTACGTACCTATAGAATCCCTTCCTGTTATCCTTAACATCCCTAGCCAAGTTCAATTCTAACTGGGCCTTTGCTTTCCTAACCTGGTCCCTAGCTTCCCGGGCAACATCCCTGTATTCTTCCCAGGCTGCCTGTCCCTGCTTCCACCTTTTATAAGCCTCTTTTTTCCTTTGAATTTTGCTGAGCAGCTCCTTATCCATCCAAGGAGGTCTCCTGGCCCTCCTGCTGCACTTCCTTCTAGTTGGGATGCAACACTCCTGAGCTTGTAGCAGGTGATCCTTCAATATCAGTCAACAGACTTGGGCCCCCCTGCCCTCTAGGGCTATATCCCATGGAAGCTTGCTAAGCAGGCTCTTGAAGAGCCCTAAGTCTGCTCTCTTGAAGTCCAGGGCAGTAAGCTTGATGCACACTCTTATCACTGTCCTGAGGATCTCGAACTCGACCATCTGATGATCGCTACAACCAAGGCTGCCCTGGAGCATCACATTTTCCACTAGCCCTTCCCTCTTGGTGAGCATGAGATCAAGCATGGCAGAAATTCTCCAAGAACCCTATTTATCATAACCATGTAAATCCTTCTAAAATTAAGAACATCTTTTCATTAATTTTAATTAATTTTGCTATTGGTATTTAAATGCTAGTTTAGCAGTTTTTCCAGCTGCTCCTCTGAAGTGAAGCGTAATTCTGGTAAGAGACAGAAGCTTTTTGGTAGTAACTACAAGACTCAACACTTTTAGACACTGATTTGTGTTTCTTTAGCAAAGGAATGATTCTAGCACATGCAATGTCTGATTCACTGATATTTATTGCCTGCATGTAAGAAATCAATTTTCAGTGAAACTGATCTCAATTTTTCACAAACCAAACACATAGTGAAACCTCAGTCACCACCAAGGCGATGCCATGTTTTTTCAGGACATACTATCTTGCTCTGAGTAGGCACATTGATTTCAGAGGCATTTAAGAGTCAGAAAGCAGTTATCCTCAATCAAACCAGTTGCTTAAATTTAATTATTGTCTCTCTCCTAAAACTGTGGAACCCATTGCAATGCAAAGTTAAATACCCAATCCTCTTTTTTTTTTTTTTTGTTAGATATGTTCAACACTGGTGAGCATTTCCCCCCCATGTTTGGTCTATAAACAAAAGAATATAAAATGAACTTAATAAATTGCTAGTGACAGGTTCAAGAGAACCCTACTGTTCTTTTTAACTGAATAAATATGGCTAAGCATATGAATAGAATTTGGCAATTAGGGTGTATTATTGCTCTGAACTGTTTGTAACCTGTGCCATTCTATTGTAAATCTTAATGAGAATCTAGTGCTGATTTTGTCACATTGAAATCAGAACAAACAATTAAACAGCAATCAGTTTATTTTGTTGGTGTTTATGTGTTTCATGTGTTTTTCATTTTTTCTTAAGAGAATCCAACTTTGAATACTTACATATGTCTTTCAAGATGGAGAAACTCCTGCTTCTGTAAACAGATAGAGTGGCATTCAGCCCCTGATTAAATTAGTTAAATTTGCCTCTACGTGACTCAATACAAGTTCCCATTTTAGTAAGTGGAGATATAAGCTTAGATCAGTTGCCTTCAAGTAGGTCTGGGCTGTAACTGGTGTTCCGTAAAGATGTGAGCCTGCTGCAGGTTCCGTCCTTCTTCCACCAGTCCTGTACAAATATTTCAGATAGGCTATTTCATGTATTTTAGATGACAATGTTTAGGCAAGGTAAGTTCTTAGGTCTCTACCTAACGTAAAGACAGTTTAAACACTGGACACAGGTACAAACATCCTCACATAAACACCTCAATTTCATGTCACCCATAGGAATTGATTCAAATTTAGAAGCTTCACACCCAGAATGGCCATCTTACATGATCAAATCTAGGCCCTTTCATGAAGCTTGAAAGAAATTTTCTCTTTTCAATGGTCATCTATATCACTGCTGCTATTTATTATATTAATATATAGAATATGGAGTCTCCAATTCCTGAATCTTCAGCTTAAATCAAGGGTAGTATGATTTCACAAGTCCATGAGTTGCTTTTGATAAAGATACTTCTCTTTCATATAATAACTGAACTCTACTTTTATACAGAAAGAAGCCAATATGCTCACAATTGTCTTGCCTTTTTTTACATTTTAAGTGCTGAAAAAAATATGCATCTTTTTTTGGACAACATTTAAATCCTAATTAATCATATTGTTCTGCTTTTTTGAGCATGGGCGCACATGATAGAAGAAAGCGAGTAATTTCTTGATTAGAAAAACAACTTTACAAACAGCACATTCATCATTCAGGGAGCTACACTTCTACCTCTGCAGAATATTCTTCAGATGATGGGACACCAGGTGGAAAAGTAAGATTTTTCTTAAGGCAGAAGTATTCTCATTGAGCTTTCTTATCAATGTATTGTCTTTCCACTCAAACCTAATTCCGTCTCATTTTTAACTCATTCTGCTACTGGGTAGTCCCAGGGAGGGTTTTTTGGCTGTTGTTGAAAAGTATTTCACATTGGACTGAGTCTATGCAAGTCACATTCACTTTCTTCTATATTAGCTGATTCATACCGTCCTATTTCTTTGTATGGCTAAACTTCCACTTTAATCAAGTCTCATACACAATATGTTTTTTTACAAAGATTAAGTCAAAACTGACTGTTAAACAGGTTATTGTGATTTTAGGAATAAGCAATGGTGTACAGATCCAGAAAGATACCTGTTTTTCTAAACACTGATAGCTCATAGAAAGGCTTTTCATATGTAATTTGCCTGTACTCCAGAGGGAAAAAAGGCCTTGTGAACTGAACAAGAGACTTTTTCAATAGAAGCCAAAATGAAACATCGTTCATCTGGTTGTGTATTTCATATCTGAACTGCAGCATCACATTTTTCGTGTGTCAGGTTTCCTGTACTCTCCCATTACAGCATTTTAAGCTTTCTTCTGCTCTCCTTTCTGGGATTTTGCCAGTTGTACACATACTAATTCGGTCAGTTAATAAGAAGTCCTGATTGCCTATCTGAACTCTACTCTTGGCCCCCATGTAAACTCTACAAAACACTTCACCTCTCAGATGCTGGTGTGTTGACTGTTGTCCTGTACAGGCTTTCTGTTGAAATGTACTATTTTTCAGATATGTTCCTCTAACATGTCTTGTAAAAGTTCACTAGCATTCCAGAATCTGAAGGAGAGAAACGGAAAGGAGCAAATAGGTAAGAATGCATATTCATATTCTGATACATAATAATTATGGCTGCATAAGCATTATTTTCTTTGAATTCTAAAATTAATGTTTACAAAGTCACAGTTAAAAAAATAATAAATAAGTGAAATGTAACAGTGGATAAGCTTTTTAAATGTTATTCTATATTGGACCACCTCATATACCAAAGAAACTTATTTTCCTTCCTCCATTTCCCTAAAGGCTACATTTATCTGCTTAGCTTCCAGTTTTATTTAGGAATATATTTTTTCAGATTACCTGTATAAAGTGTTCAAGACCAGGCTGGATGAGTCTTTTAGCAATGTGGTCTAATGGAAGGTGTTCCTGCCTGTGGCAGGGGCGTTGGAACTAGATGATCATTAAGGTCTCTACCAACCCTAACCATTTTATGATTCTATGATATGATAAAAAATGTAAGTCTACCAACTAAATTTGCCATTGGGTCCAGCATTCTTTGATGAAGACTTCAATTTTTGGACATATATAAAACTGTTGTAAAATGCTAGCAAATCTGAATCTTAGTTCTAGACACTTTGCTCTTATTTTACACAATTATATAGCTGCATGGATAGAAATGCATTTTTACCTTGACTTATCTTTTTGGAAAAAAAACCAAAATCCATTTATATAAATATTTGTCCTGCAACAATAGTTTGGAATAGCCTGTTGGATATTTGAGAGAAGCAGTAGAATGTGTTAACATGCTCTGAAAACTGTTTATAATTATTTTTGATAGGCTTAGTGGTCTCTTGGACCAATTTCAATTCCCAAGGGTTCATTTGAAGATACACAAGAGTAAATTGAATGTTTTTAAAGGGAGAAGTATGCACGTATTTCATAACACACTATTATAACTTCTAGCATATATAATGTCAAGGTGAAAAAAACCATAAAGCTTAAAGTGTATTATATTCTTTCTCACTCTTTTATGTGTGATTGGATTTGAATTTTCAGGAAAAATTCTGGTTTTCTTTGTTGAGTATGAGGTGGTTTTAAACGTTTCTTTAATGAATAATTATTGCAAGGTAGAGTTGGCTCTAGCCAATTGTTTATTTTTTACTGGAAGCAGAAATTATTATTTTTTTTTTTAATCAGGAAATTACATATTGTCACATTGATCTTTCTAAAGAACTTAGACCTGCTGACAGTGATTACTGTAGATCTGCACAGTTTTAATACTTGGAACTCATAATTGCTTTTCATAGTTAAGAGAAAATAAATTAACTGCAAGTGCAGTATGAAAAGAAAAATGTCATTCATTCCTTTAACAACTTTTTGCCCCTTTTATGATCTCAGATAGGCATTTACCAAATCATGTATCTAGGCAAAGCATAAAGGATTTTGCCTAGCAATGTATGAATTCAAAAAGCTTTTCACATTAATCTTTTACTGACAAATAAGTTGTTTGAATTTACTAAGCTTAAGACATATGAATAGTTAATCATAGGATATACATGTATCTGTGATTTAAAACTTAACATGTATTATATTTTTGGAATTGTTAGACATTTTCTCTAATTTCTTGGATACCTAGCCAAGGGATTCTGAAAAATATTCTTCAATTTGGAAGAATGTGATAGCTTTTTGTATGAAACTCATGTACTAAAAATCCATAATAAAATGCTCTTCTGAAAATTTCTGAGTTATCTAGTAGAAATAATATCATGTGACTCGCTCATGTGACTAGCTACATCACATAAAACTTAGCAGGAAATGAATTAGAGAAATAGCTGGCAAGAACTTATGTGCTTTGAAGGAAGAAGCTGAAGATGTTCAGTTAGAGTAGACTTTTGCAGATAGAGCAGAGCACTGTAAGCAAGCAATATGACAGAAAGCAACATTATAGCAGTCTTCCAGTATCTGAAGGGGACCTATAAGGATGCTGGGGAGGGATTCTTCATTAAGGACTGTAGTGGTAGGACAAGGGGTAACAGGTTCAAACTGAAATATGGGAAGTTTAGGTCAGATATACGGAAGAAGTTCTTTACTGTGAGGGTGGTGAGACACTGGAATGAGTTGCCCAAGGAAGTTGTGAATGCTCCATCCCTGGCAGTGTTCAAGGCTGGGTTGGACAGAGCCTTGGGTGACATGGTTTTGTGAGAGATGTCCCTGCTCATGGCAGGGGGATTGGAACTAGATGCTTTAAGATCCTTTCCAACCATAACTATTCTATGATTCTACAATTATGGAAATGAAAACAATGTTAATTAACTATCTTTCGGAAGAATTGCAAAATTGCAATTGTAATACTTTAAGCATACAGTAGGTGAGATGTCTGCTGTTGCATAAAGAAGACCACTCTAATTTCTGTCCAACTGTTGGGTGCAATTTGAATCAGTAAGTATTAACAGCAAAATTATATAGATGACCCTTGGTTGCTGGAAAAGGGCACTAATTTTCAGATGAGCAATATTTTCAATAATGTTGTATCTTTAAATTTACTTTTCTTCCCTGTTGCAGACATTCAACAGGGACCTGATGTTTATCATAACTAAATAAAGTAAGTAGTTCTTAAATAATTATTCAATCTAATGGAGTTGACATACAGAACTGCTGAAATACACAGCACAGCAATAAAACTCCAAGTCTGGAATTTTGCTACATGAGTAAAGCACACATAAATTAAAAACATAACAACACATACATAAATTTAAGACATAACAAGATGTTCATAAATGTAGTTGGTGAAAAGGAAAAATGATTCCCTGTAAATGAAGTTTGTTTGCTCAGGGAATAAATTAACTTTTAAGAACAAAAAGAAAGGTGGCAATTATCTATCTTACCCTTTTATACAGACGCTTGTCACTCTTACATTTCTCCACTCTCTCATTTCTCTTATTAAGTCAACAACAAAGTCAGTAATATACTTTCTAATATTATTGGCTTGGGGAAGAAGAGGGAAACAAAAAAACTTTCCCATATTGCTGTCAACATTGTCTCTCAAATTGAAAATATCGTGTTCCAGTTCTTTCTCCTACCATCCCCTTTACTCTGTCCTAACCTTCAACAATAACCATTGAAAACTTCTGCAAATTTTGACCAGCAGCCCTGACTGATAGAATAGTCACAGGCAGATTTCGTACCCACATCAGCGTGACAGAATCAATACAGAGGATATATGCTTCAGCAACTGGGAAAGGTTCCATCTTCTTAGGTTCCAGCCTATGTCTGTGAATCATAAGCCACAGCCAAGCTGGAAATGAAACTTTTTTATTTTACTGTATTTTTTAGTTTAATCATGTACAGTTGTGTTTCAATTTTTCACTTTTTTGAAAGTGATTAGTGGAGCATTTTCATCATCTGTAGTGCTCATCTCTGGTTTTAGTTTCCCTCTACTGTTTAATAACCTAAACTGAAAAACAAACTCACCCAACCCAACAACTATTTAGCTTTTTCAACTGAAAAGATGTACATAGGAAAAATACTGGCTCAGCTTCTTTCCAGGAAGAATAAACAAAATTTCCAAGTATGCCTTATCAAAACAGGTCTTTCTGGAGATAGATGATAGTTCGTACAGCTAGATAGGTTTTCTTGAAGCTTCTTTTACCAGTCTGACAACCAAAGGGCTATGTGGCTTTACTGTGGGAGTAGTAGGGATTAATCTGATTAGAGACATAGCAGGGTTCAGGTAAGTACATGGCATTTCATCCATGGTATTTCATATGAGTGAGAAACTCTCTAGAAAAAACATACATTTTAATACCTTCAGGAATCTGCAGATATGGGATGTCATAGAAGTGGGACAATTACTTTTTTCAAGCTGAGTTCTCCCTGAGAAACAAGATATGAGAGATGGTCTTCTGTTCATCTGCTCTTTCAGTGACATATAGAAATATAAGAACTGCTCCCTACTAAAGGTTGTGGAGAAGTTCAATATTTTTCAGAGCTACTTTTTCTCCTTATGGTCCTTTTTTTTTCCCCACCAACAATCTTCTTTTTCCAGATTTTACTTTTTACCTTTCTTCTGTCTTTCCATTTTTCATTTCTGGATAATATTTCTTTATATTCAGAGAATTTGTAGATATCTAAGGAAAGTCTAGCGACCTGTGCCCATATTTAGTTTGTACAACAAAACCATTTGTCCCACTTCATAAAAGCTGAGGTGTAATGCAAATAAAGTAAAACAGGTAAACTCATCTGTTTTATACATAAGGGAGATGGGTCAATGCTCAATTTACATGAATTCTGCTAATCCACATTTCTCTCAATTGCATTACTACTGCCTTGTGTGAGTTAATCCAAATATGGGTGAACTAAGTCTATTAATAAAGTAGGCATACTCACATTGGTCCTATTGAGTCAAATAGTAAATAAAATAAATGAAAACAGCACAAAGAAATTGCAGTAAAGATGAAGCTTAAGGAAAGTTACAAATCACTGTGCCAGACTGAGGACTATCTGTCTGCTTCTCTGACATAAAACTCTGCATGGAAAATACTCTGTTGGTAGCAATGATATATAAATCATCCTCTGAAGCAAAGAGATGACATTTAAGTTGTCTTCCAGTGAAAACATTTCAAGAGTTAACACCCTAGCATGATCCTTCATCTGTTACTGCTGCCTTGTTACTTTCAACAGACTGAACACAGGATCAGTTCATACTCACTTCATGTTTAGGAAGCCTCAATTCCTGGGACTGGAATGTGGAATTGAAAGGAAATGGTGAATTAGATTCTTAAATGTGAGCTTGACATTCCTAGATGTTGATAAAATGCACTAGAAAAGGTGGATAGTGATTTCCTCTCTTTCCCTGAGATCTGTGACTGAAGTACAAGGAGAATTTTCTTAGCTCAAACAACCTATATTTTTCCTTGAGTCAGCATCAATGGGAAAGAAGAATTATTTGTGTGCATGTGTGTGTAAAATAAGATATATTTTGAAAAAATTATTTTCCAAAGTGCTGTGGTTTTTGGCCTATGTCTCTTACAAAATAGACTTCTTTCCCTTCACTTAAGCGGTAATGAAGTATTGAAATTGAAGTAATGAAGATTTGAGACTCCGAAAGGAAAAACACCATCATGAGTCAGTTCTCTTTCTCAGTTTTCCTAGATGCTGGATGGATTTAAGAACAAACGTTAGACTATACCTCAAATGTCCCTATGCTGGTGTGTTTCTCACATCTATTTTCATATTAGTTACTCTTACTTGTTTTAAATTATTTTCCAAGCTTGAATTCATCAAAGTTCAGCTTCCAAATGTTGGAGATTTTTATGTCTTTGTCTGTAATATGGAGCAACCCCACTATCACATCCTTTTTACTTGAATGAGCACCTGTATGCTGATTAAATCACCCATTTTTATGGCCCTTCTTTAAACTATCTTCAGTATTTCCATGTTTGTCTGAATGTGGACACTGGAATTTGGCACATCCTTACAGAGGTCTTTCTATTTCTTTCTTATTAAGTCAAAACCATCTCTCTATTTTAACTTGACAGTTTTCTTTTATAAATTCATCAGGAATATTAGACCATTTGCTCCAGTATGAGAATTAAAGGTCATGTTAAGGAAGTTCAGTGATGAATTTGAGTTGTTTTCTGAATCATTTCTTTCCCAGGTAGTCTCCTTTTCTGTAGGTATAGATGTAGTTGTTTCCTTTGGTATTACCCTTACTGAAGTGTGTTAAATATATTTTAGTAGGCTGTGACCATTTATTTCAGAGTGACTCAGGTAACCAATCACTTGTACTTCTCATTCCACCCCTAAATATATCTAGCATATGGCTCATAACATTGTCTAATATAATAATAGGCTCCTAATAAAAATGTTCTCTGTGGAACCCCAGTGGTAACAGTGACAGAAAGTGTATGGAGTGGCCCTATGGAAACTTTAGGGCTCTGCAGGATTATAGCCATAAATGTCTCATGGATTTTTAGGTATCAAACTGTTGATGACTAGATGCTAAAATATAGCTTACCAAGATAAACCAAAATCAGCCTACTCTTAATAATCTTACACAAACTCCCACAACCTGCTGGAGATTTTCTAAACACAGTAGTGCAGAAAAGCACATTTAGATACTGTTGTCATCCCAGGTTTTCTCATGAACATGATCCTTGGAAAGCCCATACTGCCTGAGAATTGTTTAGTGATTCAGTTAGAGGCATAAGGATCAAATATGTAAGTAAGTTCCATTTACTTGTTCTCTGTCTATTCAGGACATGAGTTTCAAGTATTATATAGCATATAATGAAAAGGCAGAAGGATTTAACTCACTTGAGCAATCCTATTTCCTAACATTTATTATCAGTAACTTCACAGCTGCTATATGGCTTACTTATTAAAATAAAAATTAGAAATAGAAATCTGTTGATGTGGGATTTATTCAGAATGGCGAAATTGAAACAAAGGGGGCCATAAAATCATAAAATGGAATATATAAACTTTTAGAATTAGTTTTAAGTAATGCTAAGTTTAATGGCTTTGTAACAGTAGCAGTGGAAAATTACTGAGGGGCATGATATGTAGAGGGAAAATAGAGTACAGCTAGAGAAAACACTGAGAATTCTTGTGCAAGATAAGTCGTTATAGTTGACATAGTTTTAAGAAAAATAGTCTAGAATAACGAGACATAGGGATAAGGAGTATCCGGGAATGGCAGGTGTCCAGGATGGGCTACAGTTAAACTAACTGATAAGTAGGAAGCTAGAAGGATTATTATGTCTTTGGTGTTAACGATCCAATTAAGCTGGTATGAGCATCTACTGCGCATGCGTCAAAGGCAGCCAGAAGTGATGAAGACTGCTGGAAGAAGCAAACGACCCTCACAGACCCCTACCACAATTTTGTACGCATGCAGGGAACTTTCTGGAAAATTATGTAATCCATACGTAACCTCATGAATATGTATGTATGCCCAACATCTATATAAGGCCATGTATGGAGCAATAGAAGGAGATACACGCTAGGTGGAGCTATCCCCCGTGTCTCCCAGCGCCGGAATAAAGAATACCTGCTCGTCAACTTTGAAAACTTTGTTGGCGAGTTTATTCTTGGAGTCTTCTCCGAATCAAAACTTACCACCTGACACATCTAGGTAATTAGAGGGGGAATTTAGCAGAAGGTTAAAGCTCAAATCTTCTAGCAAGTTTATTGCTTGTCATGCTGAATTGAGTCTTGGCCAACGTAAATAATTTTCCCAGTAATGTTCTGCGATGACATTATGTGGAGATGTTTGAAGAGTTTCTCTTTAGAGGGTTTTTTTTTTTTCCTGCAGTTATCTTCCTCTGTGCTGTTTTCCTCTGAAACGCCACTTCAGTGATTCATCCTGAGCTAAAAAAAAACCCCAGATGAATGATTATACAGAACCGCACTTTTGTCAGGGGAAGCATGTAGGTGAAGTCAAATTTCTGAACAGAGATGATATCAAGCATAGGCTTATACACTGTGCTAACTTGGAAGTGACATCACCAGTAATGTAATATAATTTTTTTTCCATTATTCTGTTGTTCTTTTTCCTGAGAAAGCTTGTGCTTTTTAAATGTTCCTTCTGGAAGGTTGTCCTTCTGGAATGACGAAGAAAGAAGTCTGGATTGGTTTGGAATATGCTTCCTTGCTGTGCACTGCTCCCCCTTCTGACAGCGACGTCCCAAAAACTAAGGTCTTCTAGGTATGCAATCTTAAACAGCTATGGTAACAAAATGGGGGAGACATAGACAGAATATTTGCAGTAACAATGGTGTCCAGTCATACTGGAATTTATATCTTCTCTAAACAGTCCCAAGCATGGCTTTGTGGAACGGCTATTTAGTCTCAGGCATTTGCCACTGATCTTTGCATCAACACAGAGGCCACTGAAATGGGTACAACAAAGCACTCCTCATGTCTTTTGGTAGCCAAGCTTACCTTTCAACCATATCTGACAGACAGGTGCTGTTCTAGCATTTAAGTATTGTATGCAACCAGCTTACTTACTGGTGTTTTCAAAATAAAGATAGTAGATGACAAAAACATCACTTCTGATATTCAGATAATCAGAAAACTGGAAAATAATGCTTTCACACTCATTTCCTTCCTCCAGAATAGCAGAACATTTGGCACCAGCAGGATTTAGACATGTATTTTTCAAATATGAAGCTTACACTCTAGTCCTCTTTCTTCAGATAAGCATTTAATTCTTACAGTAAAGAGAAGAAATTTATAAAATAGGAAAATATTTTGTTATTTTCCTAGAAGAAACAGTATAATAGAGGTGGACTGAGTATGGTAATAGAATTTTCCCCAATATACAATTCCTGTATCTCCCCTGTGGTTCCATATAAGCATTAGAGAGAATGTTTCAGCAGACAACAAAAGACAGTGATTATGAAAAGTGAATTAGCAATAATTTGGTTAGCCAGCTGTTTTGGTTTAATGTGCATGCCAGTTTTTGAGGCATTCCTTCTGGTTTACTTTGTCTGCCGTCCTGTCAGATGGTTGCAGTGTAGCATACAACAGAAACCAGCAGAGTACTGTGAGTATTTTTGGACTGCACTTCAGCATGCTCACAGCTGAACCACAGCATGCACGATCTGAATAAGACAGATTTGTCTTAAAAGTGTTCTTTAAAAGGAAGGAATTTGCTCTATCTTTGCTGATACTGTTGTTTGGTGAAAAAAAAAAATGAAAAAGGTTTTGAATTAGCAAGATTTGGGGTAGGAGAGTATGTATTCTTCACAAATGTTCATTCCAATGTAACCTTTCCTTTCCAGCCCTGTCAACTGGTAAATGTTGAGAATATTTTTTTGTATAAATCTTCTCGTCAGGTCAATTTGGGCTTGTTTCCAAATGTCATAAATATTATATGGAATATCTCCTTAATATAACACTTTTCTGGTCCAAACAGAAATGTGCACCATCTGTCAGAGCAGGAAAAATAAAGACAGATGTTGAAGAGGTACTGAGGTCTTTTTAAGTGTAATTTTCGTGACTTTTAAGTGTTCATTTAGGACTCTTCATTTAGGAAACACTTTTTAACTCAAAGAAAGAAACAGTGATATAACATGAGATTATAAGAGATACAGAAATAAAAATTTGAGTGGGAGGCCATAGAGGACAATGTTTCACTGACAATTTCCCTTTTCACCTCCATACTTATTATTTCACCTCTGAAACTTATTATTGCATCTTTATACTCTTACCAACACACATGACTTCACAAACTGGATGTACAAAAATAAGCATGTTCCCACACACATATCTTTGATACATGCAAAGTAAGCTCCCTCTGAGCCTAAACAAACATTAAAGATCAGGTTGGTTGCAAGACATAAATTTGGACAGCTTCAGTTTGGATGTATCCTTTTTTCATTAGTAGAAGAATTCAAGTATATTACACGCAGAACTGGGTCTACATAGCAGCCAATGAAGAAATACGAGCTTAGTTCTGTGTGGCAGCTTGGGTTTGTAATGTCCTAAGTTACCAAACATTGTATGTATATTCTTGTTCAATCTGCAAAGATAGAAATGAATTTCTTCTTTGTGGATATCAGTGACATTCATTAAAGCAAAAGAGCCACTTATAGAATCATAGAACGATAGAATGATAGAATAGTTAGGGTCAGAAAGGACCTTAAGATCATATAGTTCCAACACCCCTGCTATGGGCAGGGTTGCCTCAGTCTAGACTATGTTGTCCAAGGCTCTGTCCAACCTGGCCTTCAACACTGCCAGGGAAGGAGCATTCACAACCTCCCTGGGCAATCCATTCCAGTGCCTCACTACCCTCACAGTAAAGAACTTCTTCCTTATATCTAACCTGAATTTCCCCTGTGTAAGTTTGAACCCATTACACCTTGTCCTATCGCTACAGTCCCTGAAGAGAAGTCCATCTCCAGCATCCTTGTAGGCCTCCTTCAGATACTGGAAGGCTCCTATGAGGTCTCCAGCTGAACAGCCCCAATTTTCTCAGCCTATCATCATGTTGCAGGTGCTCCAGCCCCCTGATCATCCTCGTGGCCCTCCTCTGGACTTGTTTCAACAGTTCCATGTCCTTCTGATGTTAAAGACACCAGAACTGCACACAGAGCTCCAAGTGGGGTCTCACGAGAACAGAGTAGAGGAACAGGATCACGTCCTTCGACCTGCTGGTCACACTCTTTTTGATGCAGCCCAGGATACAGTTGGCTTTCTGGGCTGCGAGTGCACACTGCAGCCGGCTCATGATCAGTTTCTCATCAACCAAAACCCCTAAGTCCTTCTCTGCAGGGCTGCTCTGAATCTCTTCTCTGCCCCCCTCCTCTTCTTCTTGGCTTGGTTGAACTCCATGATGTTGGCACTGGCCCACCTCTCAGGTGTGTCAAGGTCCCTGGTGGGGACCTTAGTGGGTGGTGAGGTGTCATCCCTTCCTTCCAGTGTGTATCAACCAAACCACACAGCTTAGTGTCATCAGCATACTTACTAAGGGCACATTCAATCCCACAAATTCCCTCAAATCCCACAGCTTCCCACTTCATGATGTGTTGTGGCTCAAGAGATAAGATTTGCTCCTGCAGATAAGGCAGAACATTAGACTATACCAAAAAGATGGTCCACTATGCACTAACAGAAGAACATGGTACAGGTTGCAATATAGGGAGTATCTCTGCATCTTGTTAAATAATGCATCACTGGAATCAGAGGAAATGCCAGATAGGAAGCATGGTTCATTCTGTCTCCACATCTTTGCAATACAATTCCACTTCCCCCCCCCTTTTTTAAGTAAGGAGTATTCATCTTACAGCACATAAGCTGTGATAACATTACAGTAGGAGATCTTACAATGACAGATGTGCATAAAAATGTGAGCAAAAAGATTTTTAAAATATGATCAAAAATTAGCCAGGAAAGACTGACTTCAGGAAAAGCAAAAGCAGACACAAGAGAAAAACCCAATTTGAAAGATATTTTTCAGTGAGGAAGGGAAATCTCGTAATAATTCCTGTCAGTAACATTAAAATTTACTCTAAATTAAACTTTCATTTTCACTGTAAAATGACAAGAACAACAAGAAAACCCACAATGCAATATTAAGTTTCATAAGTGGTTGCACCATTGTGTAGAAAAAAAACAACAAACACTAATTCCTTTTAAATGATCTAGTATAATTGAGACTGGAACAACTAATTTATTTGTAGGCTTCTCATTAATAGAGCAATAAAGTTCATAGAATTTAATTTCCTGAGTAGTCATCAACAAATGGGAGATTTTATATGTAGATTGCCATAAATACAACAATAAAAAAATTGAAAATGCTTCTTGCACTACATTTTCATTATAATGTTAGGAAAAAGGTTTGGATTACACCTTTGATGTTCCAAGGTATTTCCAGCATATTTCTTTATCACAGCAGCCATGGTGATACTCTGTGCTCTTTTACTCCTTGGAGCTAAAAACTAGAAGAATAATTTATCAACAAAACTGACAGTCACAGAGAAAACTTCCTTCAGCACAACACAAAGGCAGGCAAGTGGAAAGGGTGTAAGAGGATATGATTTAGGACAATCACGGGATTTAGCTATGCACAAAAGGAGTGCAACAATCAAAAGAATTTTTGGCAGAGAGGAAGTTGGGAGAAGAAGCTTGAGAATGTGATTAAGGAAAGTTACGTATTGACTTACCAAATCATGATTGCCTGCGTAAGTAACTTAATTGAGTTAGAAATTTTTCCTTCGTCTCCCTAAATGTTCCTCTGCCATCAGTCCAAAGCATAAATAAATTGTATCTATCTTTATTTTAATTATGCTGACCCAAGGAAAGTTATTTGGAGGAATTTTTAAAGGAAAGTAGATATTTAACTTGCAGGAAATATAGAACATCCTTTAAAATGGTGTATACTTAAATTAAGACTCTCCTAACACTTTTCTAATTTCAGTGTTATTTGGTTGGAATTTGTGTATATATATATATATATATGACTGTAAATACTAAATATCTGCCTTATGTAGCTATATTTTGATCTGCTACCAATTAAACAGTTCTGATAATTGAAAAAAAGCCAATGCAAAACCAGTTGCTATGAGTGCATGTGAAGACAAAATAATTGCTAGGTGTTATTTTTTTTTTTAAGTTTTTAATTTCAAGCAAGCAAAAGATGCTTTAGGACCTGCTCCATTACAGAACTTGGTCTCTTTAAAATTTAGCATCGGGACACCTTACTTTACATGACCATCACCTGGATAGGAATGTACTATATTAGATGTCTAAGTTCCCAGTACAGTTTGCAGGAAAAGCTAAGAAACAGGACAGGATAATAATAAGCAGGAATCTGCCTGCATCAGGAACCTGTGTCCTCAAGTAAGGCACTCTCTGATGCTTTCCTTCAGTTTTCCGCTCAGAAGCATGTAATTCCTGACTGTGTTTAGCTTGCAGAGTTGATGGGAACTGAGGCCAAAGAAATACAGCTGTGAACATATTCAAGTGATAGGTTCTTTCTCACTTTGGCCTAACACGAATGCAATGGGACAGATGATCAAATAGTTTCCTCACACACACACAAAAACACACACGTGCATAGACACACGCACATAAAAAACAACAGTCTTTGAGAATAAAAATCAGAAAACACTTCGAAAATGAATAATCAGTGATCATATTTTTCCTAGTGTTTCTCTTTTTGTGCATGTTCTTGAATTTCCAGTTTTCCCTCTCATGTTCTGGTTGACCTTTGTGCTTGTTTTTGTACTGAGGAAAATTGTGACACAGAATGCAAAACCCTGATGTTGAACAGATGGCTCGTTAGTATACTTTACTTTTTCTTCACTTGATTTCATCAGATTTTACTACCTGGGAAACTGTGCTTTTACTGATACTTCCACAAGAAACCACACATATTGTTCAGTAAGCAATTTTGAGGAAGTGAAGGACTTCAAAATATTCTTACTGGTACACATGTATCGCATACTGCAACCACACAGTCTTACATAAATCATAGAATCATAGAATCATAGAATATTTAGGGTTGGAAAGGACCTTCAGCACACACTGAAGCTGGATCATGTTCATTTTCTCATTGACCAACACCCCCAAGTCCTTCTCTGCAGGGCTGCTCTGAATCTCTTCTCTGCCCAACTTGTAGCCCTGCCTGGGATTGTTCCGGCCCAGGTGTAGGACCTTGCACTTGTCATGGTTAAACTTCATAAGGTTGGCATCAGCCCACCTCACAAGTGTGTCAAGGTCCCTCTGGATGGCATCCCTTCCCTCCAGTGTATTAACAGAACCACAAAGCTTGGTGTCATCAGCAAACTTGCTGAGGGTGCACTCAATCCCACTGTCCATGTCACCAACAAAGATGTTGAACAAGACCGGTCCCAACACCCATCCCTGAGGGACGCCACTCATTACCGGTCTCCAGCTGGACATCGAACCATTGAGCACAGCTCTTTGTGTGCGGCCATCCAGCCAGTTCTTTATCCACCGAGTGGTCCACCCATCAAATTGATGTCTCTCCAATTTAGAGACAAGGATGTCGTGTGGGAGAGTGTCGAACGCTTTGCACAAGTCCAGGCAGATGACATCAACTGCTCTGCCCCTGTCCATCAGTTCTGTAGCCCCATCGTCGAAGGCCACCAAATTGGTCAGGCAGGATTTCCCCTTAGTGAAGCCATGCTGGCTGTCACCAACCACCTCCTTGTTTTTCATGTGACTTAGCACGTCTTCCAGGAGAATCTGCTCCAAGAGTTTGCCAGGCACAGAGGTGAGACTGACTGGTCTGTAATTCCGCGGGTCATCCATTTTCCCCTTCTTAAAAATGGGGGTTATATTTCCCTTTTTCCAGTCATCGGGAACTTCACCTGACTGCCATGATTTTTCAAATATGATGGCCAGTGGCTTAGCAACTTCATTCGCCAGCTCCTTCAGGACCCGCGGATAGATTTTGTCAGGTCCCATGGACTTGTGTACTTTTAGATTTTTAAGATGGTCTGGAACCAGATCCTCTCCTACAGTGGGCCTGGGGTCTTCATTCTCACAATCCCTACGTCCGCCTTAAATAAGAATAATATGAATAAAACAGCAAGAGACTAAAATTGAACTGAAAGGTTACATGACAGACACTATTATGCACACCTTACTAATAAATAGTTCCCATTTATCTTTCAATCTTTTCGTTCATTTTTATCTTAATTTGCATTTTCCTGTGTTGAATTCCTGAGTGAAGAAGAGATTGTCAGGAACCAGATCATAGTAAAAGTGTAATCCAGTTCAAAAATAAGTATACAAATCTAGAAAAAAAGATTGGTAGTCAGATATTAGATGTCAAAATTCCACTGAAAATAACTTTCATGGGAGGAACACATAATCCGTGGTTTGACATGCTTTTGTGCTTTATTCGAATTATCAACCTACTAAGAACTTGAAATAGACACAATACAAATTATCCATTTAGCTTTATCCAATATATAATAATTTTTTATTTCTTAACTACAAGTTGAAGATCACACATTATATCTGGCAGCTGCTTTTGTTAATATCGCATAGCAAGAAATGTGTGCTAGGAATTTAAGTGAAATTATTCACAAATTCATAAACTACAAAGTAAGTATAGTCCTAGTAAACCCCTGTATGAATTAGGATGTGTTGATATGTGCCATTTTAGAAGGTTGTTTTTGACCCTCTTCCTTTTAATCCGCACCTGCACACTAACTCACTCTCACTTTCTACAGCAAATGAATGATGCAGCTCACAGAGCCACTTTAGCATCCTGTCCCTGAGTAGAAGCACCCCTTCCAGCAGGCTGCATATTTGCCACTTAGATTTTCTTAGGATGATCCCTAGCATAGCTTTGGCTCAGGAATACTAACATGTTTTTGAGTGGTTTCTCAGAACAGTTACTGCTGATCAGCTGTTGTGGTTTAAGCCCAGGCCATAAATTAGAACCACGCAGTCTACTTCCCCCCCCCAACCTTTCTTCCCCCCACTTCTGGAGTGACGGGGAGGAGAATCAAAGAATGCAACTCCCACAGGTTGAGATAAGAACAGTTTAATAACTGAGGTATAACACAAATCACTACTGCTACCACCAACAATAATGATAAAGGAAATAACAAGGGAAGAGAATACAACACCTCACCGACCGATACCTCGCCCCCACCCAGCAGTGATCTAGCCCTTCCAGGAACTCTCAGTTCTACATCCTGGGCATGACGTGCTGTGGTATGGAATACCTCTTTGGCTAATTTGAGTCAGGTGTCCTGTCCTTGCTTCCTCCCAGCTTCTCCTCCTCCCTAGCAGAGCATAAGACTCACAAAGTCCTTGGTCAGGGTAAACATTCTGACCAGCAACTGAAAACATCGGTTTTATCAGTATTATCCCCAGGCCGAAAGTCTAAAACACAGCGCTGCACCAGCTACTAAGGAGGAGAAAAAGTGACTGCTGCTGCTGAACCCAGGACATCAGCCTATTTTGTACATGACTGTTCTGTGTTGTAGGTTATGAGATTTTAATGATATAGACACGGGCCATGTGCTGCTTCTTGTTGTAGTTTAAAAGAATCATCAATATTTTATCCACTAACATAGATGTGGCCTCCAGGACTGTTTGTGATAACTAATGTATCTCAACCAATGTGCATATGGCCTGACACCAGCCAAAGCACTAACTTCTTTCTGCTTACACAGTCTGATGCTGCTTCACGATGTGTTTTTTTACATGGCTTCAGTGAAGTCAGCAGGAACTGACAAGCAGGCAGAGATCTGTTTAACCTAAGACAGGAATGCCTTTAGGCAAGGAAGTGCAATACAGAAGGAAATTCTTTCATTACCCCATTTACTGGGCATCATGGACGTCCAAAACTGGTGAATAATCTTGGCAAATGAACTCCCAGACTATCCAGCCACCACTGGTATTTTAGTTCCCAGTGGCTAGTCTCACTGCAATCTGTTCATTTCTGTAGAGGATTACTTCATTACAGAGGGCTCCCTGGGGTACAGACTCTCACTCACATGCCTTTGCAGAATGAAAATAGTCAGATGCAAGGTGAAGCTCCTGAAGCCCTTGGCACCTGCCACATTATCCGCATTCAGCATCTTTTTTCAATTGTAATAATGTTAACCAGACAGGAACATTTTAGTGACTTTTCATAAAAAAGACATTTATATCTACCTTACATTACTAAGTGCTTCTATATTAAGAAGCAAATAAATAAAACGTTTCCGTGAAATGCTGTGCTACTGTTCAAGGAACTCAGGTGCAGAACAGGATTTGGAGTCACATTCGTGGGGGTTTCAAATCTCACAGCATCTTGGTAACTACAGGAATGCTGCATTTTACTGTACAGTATGGAAATGAGAATCATAAATAAAACCAGTCTGTACATAGAACTTCTACATTTAAAATGTTTTACCTAAATGTGTCAGAGAAACAAACAATAGAAATAAATATTTTAGGATCTAAGAGGTAGGGCACAGTGTCTGCCTCCTGCTGGCAGGTGTGCACAGACCTGACAGCTTGCGGCCCCCACTTGTAAGGGTTGTGGATAGGGGATCTCTGGGATGGAGGGACTGGTCAGGACCACTGGGGCCTCTTGATGCTCCTAGAGCCCTAACACCTCATGCTTTAATGTGTATAAAGCATTTCTCTCGCATATTACTGTCATATACATCTAAAGAGGGGATTTACATCTCTGGTATACTGGAGCAACACTCAATTATACATAGCAACACTTGCTGATAAAGCTTCAGTGGTTTTGACATCTAAGGAACAATTGGAATTAATTGAAAATATGTCTTATGGCATAGTTAACTCACCACTAGAAGCTAGGAACAAATTTCTGCTTTCTGTGGGAAGCTACATAACAGAAGATAGCAATTGAGTTACATGCTGAGAAATGTCTTTACCATTGATAGAGGTTCTATATTTGCTTTTCCTCACCCTACCACAAGCCAGATTGTATAAAATGATGAGATTTTTTCTAACTAAACTGTTTGAAAGTAGGTTTCTAGTCTTAGAGAACCTACTAGTCTCTCTGTATATTTGTTATATGGAGAGATACATCATAGAATCTATAGAATTTTTTGTGTTGGAAGGGGCATTTAAAGCTCATCTATTCCAACTCCCTGACAACGACAGTGACTAGATCAGTTTGCTCAGACCCATGTCCAACCTGACCTTGAATGTTTCCAGAGGAACTTTACATTTAAGCCTGTTCTAAGGGAGAAGGTTAAAAAATGCAGCGTAATTCTGCTGCAACTAAATTTTTCTGTATTCAAGGAATATACTGGATAGCTTAGCCATTTTTAGATGGTTAAAGTTAGCCTATCCCAGTAAGAAAAATACTTTCTCAGATTTCTCAATAAATGTCTGTCCTGGGTTCAGCAGGAGCAGTCACTTTTTCTCCTCCTTAGTAGCTGGTGCAGTGCTGTGGTTTTGACTTTCGGCCTGGGAAAAATACTGATAAAGCCGATGTTTTCAGTTGCTGGTCAGAATGTTTACCCTGACCAAGGACTTTGTGAGTCTCATGCTCTGCCAGGGAAGAGGAGAAGCTGGGAGGAAGCAGGGACAGGACACCTGACCCAAACTAGCCAAAGAGGTATTCCATACCACAGCATGTCATGCCCAGGATGTAATTGGGAGTTCCCCGGAAGGGCACGTCCTCTCCTCTGTCGGGCTCATTTCCGGCGGGTGGTATCGTATTCTCTTCCCTTGTTATTTCTGTTATAATTATTATTATTGGTGGTAGCAGTAGTTATTTGCGTTATACCTTAGTTACTGGACTGTTTTTATCTCAACCCGTGGGAGTTACATTCTTTCAATTCTCCTCCCCATCCCTCAGGAGGCGGGGGGGGGGGGGGGGGGGGGAAGTAGAAACTGCGTGGCTGACTTGACGACTGGCTTAAACCACGACAATGTCAAATCCTGTCAACAGCTTACTACATGAAGGAGAACTTTTCCTTACAAGTTTAATATCCTACTTTCAACATGTCTCATCATTATGAGGTATATTTTTTAAAAAATCAGATGTGTTTTTCTTTTACTGTGTACCACTTTAACGATACTTTCACTAGCATACACTTGTACTCTAAGTAATAAAAAAGGTTTCATACGATTTTAGTAGTGAGGTTATATAACCTCAACAAAGTCAAAATACAAATTAGTTGCAAAATGGAGCTGGTCAAAAGTAGTGCATGGTATGGTTGCATTTGTGGGAAAGAACTGGACTTGACAGTCCAGGAAGGTCTATGACAGTTATGGTTTTATGTACATGTAGTGTTTTAGGAGAGGTATTTATATACGCTGCCTGTCACTAGGTACAGCATATCTTAGCCTAGGTTTATTGTCTTATCGGGGTAACATCATAAAATATCTCCCACAGAAACCTAATTTATAACCTCAGAATACTCCTTTGCAGCAGAATTCCCTTTTTTAATAGGAATTTAGTGATATTAGTCCACAGTTACCCTACAGTGTAAAGCCTAGAATTAGGTGCTTTGGAATCTTCACTAAGAAAATTATAATCCATCATTTTTCACAGACACTGTTATGAAAAAAAGATGCTGACAGGAGGATTATGTTTCCTGTGGGATAATACAGAAAACAAATTTTTAAATTGACTGAGATGTCCTATGAGAATTAGGTTCGTGATACTCTGGTCTGTAGGAAACTGACTTAATTACTACTTCAAGGTTTAAAAATTTATATTTTTTTTCCGAATTTTCTCTCCTGGGCTTCTCCCATTAAAAAAATTTTAAATATGCTATTAGATTGAAGATTGAGTCTTAATCATTCTTAATCCCATGGAATTGTTTTCTTATAGCACAGACAAAAAGTGTTTTTCCAGGCATGTAATAATTTTAGGTGTAGATGTTTCTACTATATTATTTCCCTACTATTTCCATTTTTTTTCTATTTTTCTAATTTTCTAGTATTTCTATTTTCCCTAGTATTTCTAATATATTATTTCCCTACTATAGGGAATAATAATCTATGATAATGAGGTGATATTTTCTTCTTTGTATTTAAGGACCTATTATGTAGTTTGAGATTTTAGTATTCTTTTTCATTGTTCAGACTACTTTTTTGTCAATTTGCCTACAAATCTTTGTTTCAATAGTGAGACTAGTAAGGCTACAGTGCCGTTTCCTTAATTACAACATTGAATATTTTTCATTTGATAGTTTATAAAGTTAATATTAGGCCAATGAACTCATTGTCTGACTCAAACATGATTAAAGCTTTTTTCTATCACAAAAATAAGATCTTACATGCACCTCCCTTCAAACCCAAGAATTTGTCTAAGTTTACTGGCATTTTGCAAATGAAATTCTGATTGTGACCTTGCATAAGATGAAGGTTTCCTCCATGAAAGTTTCAACAAATCCATCTCACCATTTCAGCTCTGACCTTCTCTTTCAGAGGAAGAAAGAACATTTGAAAAAAATGTTAAGCAAATACCATGAGAAAATATGGGTGGGGTTTTTTTTGCTCCAAATCAGGCAGAAAATTGAAGCTTTGACTTTTTGGGATGACTTTGTCTAGGACTTAGGCCTCCAGCTGAACTAGATCCAAAGGCAAGAATTTAATTTTTATTTTTTGCTTGACACATGTCTGTAAAATAAGAATAAAATTATTCGATGTATTTTCATGCTCAAAAGCTCTGTTGCCAGGTTCTTATTATGGTACTAAACGACTTAGTTGTAGTCAAGACTTCTGAACTGGTGGTATGGTATGTCTTTTTGTCCTACACTTTATTTTGTACTGGTATGAATGTGCTCTTAGAACAGGACAGACCCACAGACATGAAAGTGTTAGGAAAAATATGCTGTCAGGGGAGTTTCATAGACAAATAAAACCCTTAAACATTCTTTTTGTGAAAAGTGTCATGATGTATCTCTCGTGGTTTAAGACCAGCCAGTAACTCAGAACCACTCAGCAGTTCGCTCTACTCCACAACCTCCCCCACCCCCCACCCCCCACTTCTTCCTCCCCTTGCTTCCGGAGGGATGGGGAGGAGAATCGAAAGAATGTAACTCCCACGGGTTGATATAAGAAAAATCCAGTAACTAAGGTATAACAGAAACCACTGCTGCTACCACCAATAATAATAATGATAAGGGAAATAACAAGGGAAGAGAATACAACCGCTCACCACCCACTGACCGATACCCAGCCCGACCCAAGCAGTGATCTAGCCCTTCCATGTAACTGCCCCTAGTTTATACGCTGGGCATGATGTGCTGTGGTATGGAATACCCCTTTGGTTAGTTTGGGTCAGGTGTCCTGTCTCTGCTTCCTCCCGGCTTCCCCTCCTACTTGGCAAAGCATGAGACACAGAAAGTCCTTGGTCAGACTAAACATTATTAAGCAGCAACTAAAAACATCGGTGTTATCAGCGCTGTCCACAGGTTGAAAGTCAAAAACACAGCACTGCACCAGCTACTAAGAAGGAGAGTAATGACTGCTACTACTGAACCCAGGACAGTATCTTGGTACAAAGTGTGTTTTTTTCTCATAAATTTAGATAATTGGTTCTAATCAGCAAGCAATACAGACACTAATGTGTAGAGAAGGTACCTTTCTGAGGTGATGTGAGTTACAGCTTTGTATAATGTTTCAGAAATGTATAGGTCTTCACAGGTGTTATATTAATTGCAAAATGTAGTTCTAAATATGCAATCTGTTAATTAGATTTCTGTTTCTGTTTACTTTGCATCAGAATAGAAAAAGAATGAAAAAGTAAAAACAAACCAATTAGAAGATATGAAGGAGTCTTGCTCCTATGATTGTATCTGGAATTTATTGCATTAGTAATGTACAGGATACTTGTTTTACAATTAGCTTTTCAAAAGCAGAACTTACCTGGACTAAATCATGTTTGAACTACAATACTTCTGAAAGTTATAGCAAAGTACAGTCACTCATAACTGTATTGTTACTGAAAAGTCTTCATCCAGAACTATTTCTATTTTGTAAATGCATGACATTTTCCTCAAATTTTACTAATATCTTTACAACTATAATAAGGCAAAGGAGTAGCTGAGATTAAAGTGCCTCTGACAACTTAAGTACTATCTTCCCCTCACAAAAGAAAGAAAAGCATTCTCCCTTTTTATTCTGCTATCATACTTCTCGTACTGTGGGTACCTGGTTACACTTCAGCGAGTAAAAGATCAATGGAAAGATATACTTTGATTTTGGCAGGAATCTGGCCCTTTGTGCAGAGCTGGTTTTATCACCCAAATAGTCTACGCCTCCTCTTTGAAAAGGATGACATCCCTGAGAGATTTTTCTTGAAAAAAAGAGGAAAAATATGATAAAGTCTCAAAAAGCAATGTATAAATGCTCTCAGTGAATGTAATATTTTCAGTGATTTTCCTTCCCCTCCCCCCCCCCCTTTTTAGGATTTACAGTAAGGAGATTAATATTTTAATGGATGCCCAGTGCTATTTGATGTCTATGAAATTCAGCTGACCAAAACCCACTACAGTGAAACAAATGCTTCTTACATATATATAAATATATATAGGCATGTATATATGCATACATGCATTTATACATGTACAAATATTTCATTTGCATCAAACTTTTTTCATGATGCTTTATGTGCAGAACTCAGTCAAATAACAGTGGAGAATGCCAGCTTTTCCACCACCAGATTATGTATTCATTATCATTTTGGATAAAAACTCATGGTTGCTGGAATCTTCTTCATTTTGAGAGATATCTGTCAAGTTTGAAGTAAATCAAAAGAAAAAAATGTTGGCTAAAGCTCTGAAGTTAAATTCAGCTTTGCTAAGATATTTAAACTAAGTTGTATACATAGAAAAAGCAAAATTCTGTCCTGAGATTTGATGTGTGAAAATTTTCCTGGTGACTGCGCCTGGTGACTGCACCTTTTTCCTGGTGACTTCAAGTTATATTTCAAAATTACTGGATTAAGACTCTTTAGGTAAAGAATACTGAAATATTTAGGTTTTTGCTTTGTGGGTTTTTTTAAGTGACTTTGAATTTACATAAATATTTCAACTCAAAACGTTTGGGTAAACTGCTGTGTGTCTTTAATTTCCAAATTCACACTAAACATGTTTGTTAGTTCATTGACCAGTTCCATTTAGGAAGTTTGAATATGTGCCTGGCTACAGTTACGAGTTATTTTGATGACCAGTGTGGATACAAGCAACTAAAATTGTTCACACACACAGCTCAGCAGCCAAATTAAAAAAAAAATTTCTGGTTTAGTACAACAGTGAAGATACACAGGTATGTGGAGTGGTGAAAAAGGTACCTAACACAGGCAGTTAGAGGATAATGCTTCTGTTATCTTTCCCCTTCACAGAATCATAGAATACCAGGTTAGAAAGGACTTCAAGAATAATTTGGCCCATGCTTTATAGGCATAGTATGACTTATCCTAGATGTCCCAGCACACTTGTCCAGCAAGGTCTCCTCTTCAAATATATCTGCTAGAAAGGGAAGGTGAAGATACCCACAGATAATGCCAGCAGGTACATCAGGAGGGAGAAAAAGCAACAGAAATAAATTGATGTAAAAATCCCCAGCATGATATGAGAGCTTCTATTTAGAGACAAAACCATGCTTCTTATATTTTTAGTATCATCTAGTGGAGCTTAGCAAAGTAAACATTCAGGAAGTTAAGATAAAGTTAAAAATGATTGTGGAACTCATTGACATTTAAAGATATATAGGATACAAGGCAAGAAAAATATCTAGAGCACAGATTTTTAGACCTAGATACTGACAACGAATGCATGGTAGAGGAAGAGGTAGCTACCAGATTAACAGTTCAAAAGCAAATTTGCTGGACTAGCAGATGCCTAGAAGAAAAACGGGGGAAGAAATCAACCAAACAAAAGACAAACCACCACCACCACCAAAAAACTCATCAGAGAAAAGAGAATGGATACAATAAGTAGTCAGAGCATAGAAGCAAAGATTGAAAGACAGAATTATTTACAGACAGAATAAGAAAGAGATGAGAGATGATTGAGCTCCACACAGATAAGAAACAGCAGATATTATTTTAGGCTGAGAAAGTTGGGGCTGTTCAGCCTGGAGAAGAGAAGGCTGCGCGGAGACCTCATAGCAGCCTTCCAGTATCTGAAGGGGGCTTATAAGGATGCTGGGAAGGGACTATTCATTAGGGACTGTAGTGATAGGACAAGGGGTAACAGGTTGAATCTTAAACAGAGGAAGTTTAGATCAGATATATAGAAGAAGTTCTTTACTTCAAGGGTGGGGAGGCACTGGAATGGGTTGCCCAAGGAAGCTGTGAATGTTCCATCTCTGGTGGTGTTCAAGGCCAGGTTGGATGAGGCCTTGGGTGGCATGGTTTAGTGTGAGGTGTCCCTGTCCATGTCAGGGGAGTTGGAACTTGGTGATCTTAAAGTCCTTTCCAACCCTAACTATTCCATGATTCTATGATTCGTGACCATGAAGTAAAAATATCAAAAGGCATGTTGCCAAAGCAAATTCAGTGAACAGAAGGATTTTGCTGTCTGTCAGGTGATATCTGAGAAGAGTTTAGTCAGGACAAAATGGCTCTCAGACAGTATTGTTTTTTAAAAACTTTGATTCAAATGCTTGAAGACAATGCTAATGACATGCTTCACATCAACTAACATTTCTGGCAGATTCCTATTAAAATGGATGAAAACAGTGAAGTTCATGTATTCAAATACCATTCTTTAATGAAGAAGTTTTATAGAGTGAAGTATGCATAGAGGCCTACACCATAGATTTTTTAGTGGCCAGGTACAATGAATTCCACTGAAACCAATTGTAAATACATACAAAAATATGCAGAAGTTCAGATGGTCATGATGGTCAGACTTTTATGGGTCTCCAGAAAATCCTACTGAAGTCATAGTGGATAAATAGCAATTCGTGAAGTGTTTTATAATAGGAATATTGTGTGACATCCATAGAAAAGGAACTTATCAAAAGACAAAGAGAGAGAGAAATTTTACAGCATCTCATCTGGGAATATGGAGTTTTCATAGATGAGGAGAGTTCTAAACTAAGAAATTATGTTAAAATGAATGAAGTCATATAAAACTGTTGCTGATTCCCCTGGTCCTTTTGATTTCTTCATACTTCTTATAACATTTAGGTATTGTCTTGTGTTGGAGGCAAACACGATAAAGGTATTGGATAGGTAAAGGATACCAGTCCAACCCAGAATGGTGAATAGCCATATTCCTGGTATAGACCTTTTACTAAAAAAAGTAAGAGATTTATTCAAGTTGCTACTTAAAACAAGAAGGGATAACATATTTTCTTCTTTTAAATGTTTATTACATAAAGGTCATAACAAAAGTTAGTAAGCTGCCAGAAACATACTTTATTTTTCATTTTCAGATTTACAGCCTTATACAGTTGAATCCATCCAGATAATTGAACTAACAAAGAAACAAGACATTTAACAAAACATGTTTCTTTTAAAACGTGTTTGATATTTTCTATTATCACTGGGACACTGAAATAAAAACATCAGGTTTAGTACTACTCCTTCCCCTCTAAAACAATCCCACAACACAACTACTTTGTGGATTATATGGCACCTTAAAAGACACTGTAGATACTCCTTTCCATATTCATAGTCCTACACTGGATGCTGATGATTTGTCTACATTCTAATTTTTTCTTTAGACAAAATTGAAAATTTTCTATGAACTTGAACACAAGTATCACATAGTAGTTTGGAAGTTTAGCACACTGGATTTTGCTTCAGTGACCCTTTTAATATTAACATTTAGCATCATATTTGTTAGAGCAACCTACAGAGAAAAGACATACTTCTACTGCTGGTGACTAGTAATTTAATGACCTCCTTTAGAAAGAAAAAAAGTCCTTCAGGGGTGGCTGCACCAGCCTAACTTAGGTATTCTAAGCCCTGCCTGGAAAAGGATTTGTTTCTCTGTTGACTGCAAAGAAAACTCAGTGAAAACAGCAAACCAAGAAAACCAGACTCTATGACTACTCTTCTTTGAATAAAAAACATATTGATTCAAGACTTTGTGGTACAGTGTGTGTTCCCTGGTCTGGTGATATGAGTACCAGAGCAATTCAGCTACAGAATTTGCGTGACTTGCATTAGCTATCAAAATAACAAAGGGAGCAATTCCATCCACTCTAGAGAAGGGAAAAAGAAGACAGCTTCCAGAATGTCTTAAATCAGGCAGCTAGTCTCTTCAGTCCTCTAGCTAATGAGCTAGTCTCTGCAAGAATCCTCTTTCTGAACTGGAAGTGTTTTAAATCTGCCAGCTGGAAAACAGGATTCCATGTGGTTTCCCATCTCCAGCATCTATTTGTCTTGGCAAACTGGGCCAGCTGCCCTTCTGGGTCTTTAAAGACTACTTAGCCTCTTATAGTCTTCCCCATGTAAATCATTCCAACAGAATACAGAAGTTTTAACATGCCAGCAGAGGACTCGCCTTGCATAGAAACTAAACTGTACTTGCACAGCTCTTTCTATAGCACTTCTTCTTGTAAAGTATAGCAAGGAGATTTACTATAAACTTTCTAGCCTGTAGACATTCAGCTTATTAGAAAAATCAGTTACAACACATCATCTGTTCTCAGTCAAAGCAAAATCTGAGCAGCACAAAAATAACTTTTAAATTATCTTTCTGCTCCTTTTGACACCTCTGCAGAGGTTGAGCACAGAATTAGACCTCCCTGTTATTTATATAGCACAATGAGGAATGCTGGTTCTTTGTAGAGCAAATGCAATGACACTTTCTCTGACTTTTAGAAGACAGTCTAATTTTAAACTCACTGAAAGTTATAAGAACTGAATAAGTGGAGAATAAGTGACAGAGAAAAGATACTATGTTATTATTAAAGAAATAAAAAGACTCATGACTTGTAATTTTCCTCTAAGAAATCTGCTCACAATTTTTGTTGTAGTTTATTTATAGATGGTTTAAAAACTGCCTTCTATATCATCTTCATCCATGTTTTTTTGTGGTATTTCTAATCATAGAATCATAGAATAGTTAGGGGTAGAAAGGACCTTAAGATCATCTAGTTCCAATCCCCCTGACATGGACAGGGACACCTCACACTAAACCATGCCATCCAAGGACTCAGCCAACCTGACCTTCAAGACCACCAGGGACAGAGCATTCACAACTTCCCTGGGCAATCCATTCCAGTGTCTCACCACACTCTCAGAAAAGAACTTCTTCCTTAGATCCAATCTAAACTTCCCCTGTTTCAGTTTGAACCCATTACCCCTTATGCTATCACTTAAAGTCCCTAATGAAGAGTCCCACCACAGCATCCTTATAGGCACCCCTTCAGATACTGGAAGGCTCCTATGAGGTCTCCACGCAGCCTTCTCTTCTCCAGGCTGAACAACCCCAACTTTCTCAGCCTGTCTTCATACGGGAGGTACTCCACTCCCCTGATCATCCTCGTGGCCCTCCTCTGGACTTGTTCCAACAGTCCCATGTCCTTTTTCTGTTGACGACACCAGAAGTGTATGCAATATTCCAAGTGAGGTCTTACAAGAGCAGAGTAGAGGGGCAGGATCAACTCCTTCAACCTGCTGGTCACACTCCTTTTGATGCAGCCCAGGATACAGTTGGCTTTCTGGGCTGCAAGTGCACACTGAAGCCGGCTCATGTTCATTTTCTCACCGACCAACAGCCCCAAGTCCTTCTCTGCAGGGCTGCTCCGAATCTCTTCTTTGCCCAACCTGTACCTGTGCCTGGGATTGCTGCGACGCAGGTGTAGGACCTTGCACTTGGCATGGTTAAACTTCATAAGGTTGGCATCAGCCCACCTCACACGTGTGTCAAGGTCCCTCTGGATGGTATTCCTTCCCTCCAGCATATCAACCGAACCACACAGCTTGGTGTCATTGGCAAACTTGCTGAGAGCACACTCAATCCCACTGTCCATGTCACCAACAAAGATGTTGAACAAGACCGGTCTCAACACCCATCCCTGAGGGACGCCACTCATTACCGATCTCCAGCTGGACATCGAACCCTTGACCACAACTCTTTGCGTGTGGCCATCCAGCCGGTTCTTTATCCACCGAGTGGTCCACCCATCAAATTGATGTCTCTCCAATTTAGAGACAAGGATGTCATGTGGGACAGTTTCAAACGCTTTGCACAAGTCCAGGTAGATGACGTCAACTGCTCTGCCCCTGTCCATCAGTTCCGTAGCCCCATCATAGAAGGCCACCAAAGTGGTCAGGCAGGATTTCCCCTTAGTGAAGCCATGCTGGCTGTCACCAACCACCTCCTTCTTTTTCATGTGCCTTAGCATGTCTTCCAGGAGAATCTGCTCCAAGATTTTGCCAGGCACAGAGGTGAGACTGACTGGTCTGTAATTCCGCGGGTCATCCATTTTCCCCTTCTTAAAAATGGGGGTTATATTTCCCTTTTTCCAGTCATCGGGAACTTCACCTGACTGCCATGATTTTTCAAATATGATGGCCAGTGGCTTAGCAACTTCATTCATCAGCTCCTTCAGGACCTGTGGATGGATTGCGTCAGGTCCCATGGACTTGTGTTCGTTCAGGTTCTTAAGATGTTCTCGAACCAAATAATCAGCACTTCTCTCTCTTTTGAACAGTTATCCAAAAAACAATCTATCAGTCCCTACTTCCATAACTTTGCAGAAACCGTCCCCTTGAGAAACAATATGAGATGCGTAATATAGAGGCATAAAAAGGAAGGAACATGCCATACGGGGAAAAATTCTGTTTATTTTATTTTGAATTCCTTAAGAAATGGCAAAACCAGTTTAACAAGAAACCCATACTGGAAACATGCACAAAACCATAAAGATTTAGATGTTCTTCTTTCTAATTGATATTTTCTGTAACATACTGTGCTGATAACACCTGTTACAATGGACGTCATCACACTACAGAGCAAAAGTTAACTACAGAGTAGTAGTAGTACATAGACTTTTTACTAAATCTATTACAAAGGCATAGAAAACAGTAAGATTTTTTGAGTTTAATTCCTTACACTCAGTATTGAATGCACTCAGTTCCTGAATAGGTGTAGTTAGTACCTGTAGCTGGACAGATCTTATGTTTTATTGTAGAGGAGGTGTGACCTTGATGGTCAGCTCACTTGGTCTCACTATGTCATTGACTGAGATTTTTCTACTTTACTGTGTCTTGGTTTACATATCTAGTTATTTGCTTTCTTCAGAGATCTGCAGTTTTCGTTTGTACAAAAAAATAGGCATCGGTCTCACGCTTTTTGGGGTAGAGGTACGCTTTAGTTATTGGTATAAACATTATTTCTAACACACAATGGAGTTACAGAGTTTGTAGCATATTTGCATAAAGTTATAAATAATAATATGAAGTAGTTGGAATAATGAAAACAATGGAATTACCTACTTTTTACTGAGTATTTTTTCTATTGTTAAAATGTTATACCACTCTTCAATAATTGGTATTAAATTCAGTTTGCAATCTCCACTCAACACGAGCACTATCAGCATGGACCAACTCACTATTAATTGTGTTCACACTAGAGTTCACAGACTTTAACATCGTATTTGTTTTGATCTTTATACCCCTTCATCTGCGCTTACTCCTCTTTTCATTCTTGGCTGGTAAAAAGAATTCAGTCTGGCAGACACTTTATAATATAAGTGATCTTTACTGTGTGCAACCAGAACAAAATATAAGATTGCTTATGCAGGATCATCCTCTGCTAACCAAACCAAAGTATCTGGAAGAGATACGTCTCATAGCTCATATGAGATCATAACTAATCTCATAGAGATCAGTTCTAGCTCTAACCAAAAATATCTCGAATTTCTGCATAATTCCTTCTTTAGATGACAGTATGTCACAAAAGCAGAGAAAGGCAGGTGCAAAGCTGGTGTTGGGATGTCTGCCAAAAAGAAGGACCTGACCAATCTGGGCCCTGGTAGATGCTCTGTAATAGTTGGTAGACATGCATCTCTGTGCTTGCTGTTCAGTCAGACAAGCGAGGTGACCATCACTGTCAGCCTAACCAAATTCCCATCAGGAAAGATGGTGTACAAATGAAGCACAACTGCATTAATGTACATACTTTAATGTGAAAGGTAGCGTGAGTCACGAGCCAGTGTTTTGAGCCTTACATTTAGTATGTGACACCTGGCAGTGTTATTGCACGTAGTTCTGGGAAGAATGAATAACCAAATGACCAGCCATAGATACATGATATACCAATCTGCAATATCACCTTTATATCAAACAACCCAGATTTCTATTTTATCCTTTGCACAACTAGAGAACAGTTAACTGTAACTGAAACTAAAAAAGCTATGATACTTGAAAACTGAAACTTCTTTGAAAAGTTTCTTTGCAAAAGTAATTTTACAGACTGAAAACATCTTTTCTGTATTGTTTGCTCACTGACTACAGAGCTCAGTTAAAAATCTCTCTTAATTTAGTCTTCTTGATCTGGCCAGAAGCTTTTAGTTTGGTATCTCTCATGTCTTAGTTTACATTTTATTACCTTAGTCAGGCTACTATATATAACACTCTTCCACGTTTTTTGCTCATCAAGTGTGACAGGTTTCAAGATGTTACCTTTATCACAGGAAAGAAAATCTGGTAAAGTAGAATGTACATGCTAATACTAATACCCAAAAATACCTTCCTCCGCCAACATTGTTTTAATTATTTTTCACAAGTCAGATTTTGAATACAGAGGAAAAGGAAGTGGAACACTTTCTCCTGGTATAGACTTAACTTTTTAAACAATTGAAGTAAAATTCTACAGTTAACTATGAGATTAAGCTATGAGAACAACACATATTCTTTCTGTTCTTTTAACTCTCAACACATTTCAGCTAACAGAAAAGTTTAATCTTTGCAGTCTTCTTTCTAACATAGATATAATTTTTGTCTTGAATTGTAAGATTACAATGACCTTTGGCCATAGAACATTCTTAAAATTAATTCTTAATCAATATTCATTCAACTTTGTTATACATACTCATTGTTACGATACTGCTTCCTGTATCATTCATGAGCTGGCATTGTGTGCTTGCAGCTCAGAAAGCCAACCATATCCTGGGCTGCATCAAAAGGAGCATGACCAGTAGGTCGAAGGAGGTGATCCTGCCCCTTTACTCTACTCTCGTGAGACCCCACTTGGAGTACTGTGTGGAGTTCTGGTGTCCTCAAAATCAAAAGGACATGGAACTGTTGGAGCAAGTTCAGAGGAGGGCCACGAGGATGATCAGGGGATTGGAGCACCTCCCATATGAAGACAGGCTGAGAAAGTTGGAGCTGTTCAGCCTGGAGAAGAGAAGGCTGCGTGGAAACATCATAGCAGCCTTCCAGTATCTGAAGGAGACCTACGAGGATGCTGGAGATGGACTCTTCATTGGGGACTGTAGTGATAGGACAAGGGGTAATGAGTTTAAACTTCAACAGGGGAAGTTCAGATTAAAGGAAGAAGTTCTTTACTATGAGGATAATGAAGCACTGGAACAGGTTACCCAAAGAAGTGGTAATGCTCCATCCTGGCAGTGTTCAAGGCCAGGCTGGACAGAGCCTTGGGTGACATGACCTAGTGTGAGGCTTCCGTGCGCATGACAGGGGTGTTAGAACTAGGTGATAGCTTAAGGGTCCTTTCCAACCCTAATTATTCTATGATTCTATGCAATCCAATTTAACTTAATTTAATGCAATTTAACTTAATTTAATTTTGATAATTTAAAATATTTTATAATTTTAATTATTTGACACACAGAGATTGCAGCATTACCCAAAACATAACGACTTTAACTGAACCATTTCCAAATGTCACCGTTTACTAAGGACATGTCATGAGATAAAGGTGAATGCACGATAGATGAGCAGATATAAAGGTGCTTTGTTTCCTGTCAAACTGCACTAAAAAGTCCATATAAGTCTCTTCTACCCACTCACCACTTTTGTTTTGAACTTACAGCACTGATATTTTAAAGATCTATCTCCTTATTCAAAAATATAACTGTCCCTTTCACCTCTTCCTTTCAATTTCCTTCTGTTTCTCATTTTGGTATTCACTTTGTTACAAAAAGACAGATATCAGCCTTTTTAAGAAAGATCTTGACACATGAGTCAAAGATATTGAAAAATGAAATACATTCTTTGTTTAGAAAAACATTAACTTATACTAAATTTACTACAGACAGTGAAAAAAGACAAATGTCTATTTCACGTGAACTTAAAAACCTGACATGCAATGCCAAGCATTTTTCTCAGAATAAAGACTAGACTTACTTGAACTGTAGGCAGCATCAACTTAATAGTTGATAGCAATAGAATTTTCTAGGTATTGTAATACAAAAAAGTCAGCCTGCTCTTAAGTTAACAAAATAGCCCTAGGAAAATGAAATATGTCCTTAGTTTTCTGTAGAACACCAGCTGATTTTTTTGTTCTGGAGGGAAAGGTTTTACTAATTACAGCTAAATATAACCATCTAAATGACAATACATTCCTTTCTATAATCCCCTCACAGATCATAATCCTGTTTGAATCCATTTGATACTTGAAATTACTCACCATAAGAAATCCAAATTCATATCTTCATTGTTGTAACTGGTATTTCAATAGTCCCATCAGAGAGCAAACATATTTACATGGAATTTAAAAAAAAAACAACAAACAAACCAAAACCAAACTAAACAAAAGGGGGCAAAAAAAGAAGTTATTTTTCCACTAGAAAAATATCACTCTGTTTGAAATGAAATTTTCAATGGAAATCAGGATCACCTGTATGAAGAGCAGGAGTAATTTGCCCCACGTGTTATCATGATCTAATCTGTGACATTTTGTCTCAGTGAAGCAACTTTTCCAACTTTCCAAGAAAAAGATTACATATGTAGATTTTCATTTTATCATAAGCATAAAAAAAAAAAAAAAAAATAGGAAATGTATTGGCTTTTGCATTTTCCCCATGCTATTAAATTTAGGGCACCAGACTGTGAAAGACTACAGAAGCAAATAGTGAAAGTTCAAGTCTTATAGAGTTCTCAGTGAAATATTATTCTTTCACAGCAACTGCGAATGATGATGTTGTCTGAAGTCATTTAAACCTTAGTTTTATTTCAATGAGAAAGTAAGCATTAGTCTGTTTTCTGGTGTAGTATAGTGAGAAAAGAAGTAGAAGTCAACTAACTTGATGAAAGTGAGGAAAGATGATGAATTCAGATTAAGAGCATATACTGAATTAGGCGTTAAACCTACAGCTTTTAACAAACAATTTGATAACATAAGCATAATTCTATACACCCATAATATATAACTAAGTTACTGAAAATATTTTATAGCTGAAATTTAAAATTTTTTAGTTGGACAAGAAGCACGTTTGATATGTTTCTCTTTCTGACTCAACACAAATTACTATACATGCATTTGCCAGTATTAAATCAGAAATCACCTTCTATGTGTGTTCTGGAGGGAAGGAATGCCATCCAGAGGGACCTTGACACACTTGTGAGGTGGGCTGATGCCAACCTGATGAAGTTTAACCATGCCAAGTGCAAGGTCCTACACCTGGGTCGCAGCAATCCCAGGCACAGGTACAGGTTGGGCAAAGAAGAGATTCAGAGCAGCCCTGCGGAGAAGGACTTGGGGGTGTTGGTCGGTGAGAAAATGAACATGAGGTGGCTTCAGTGTGTGCTTGCAGCCCAGAAAGCCAACCGTATCCTGGGCTGCATCAAAAGGAGCGTGACCAGCAGGTTGAAGGAGTTGATCCTGCCCCTCTACTCTGCTCTTGTGAGACCTCACTTGGAGTATTGCATACACTTCTGGTGTCGTCAACAGAAAAAGGACATGGGACTGTTGGAACAAGTCCAGAGGAGGGCCACGAGGATGATCAGGGGAGTGGAGCACCTACCATATGAAGATAGGCTGAGAAAGTTGAGGGTGTTCAGCCTGGAGAAGAGAAGGCTGCGTGGAGACCTCATAGCAGCCTTCCAGTATCTGAAGGGGGCCTACAAGAATGCTGGGGATGGACTCTTCATCAGAGACTGTAGTGACAGGACTAGGTTGACTATAAGGAAGAAATTCTTTACTGTGAGGGTGGTGAGGCACTGGAATGGGTTGCCCAGGGAAGTTGTGAATGCTGCATCCCTGGTGTTGTTAAAGGCCAGGTTGGACAGAACCTTGGGTGACATGGTTTAGTGTAAGGTATCCCTGCCTATGGCAGGGCGATTGGAACTAGATGATCTTAAGGTCCTTTCCACCCCTAACTATTCTATGATTCTATGATTCTTTAACATTTGCAGATTTATTCTTTTTTCTTCAGCAAACACTTCTAGTAGTGTACTCAGCTGACAGAATATCCATAAATATCAATGAACAGAGGTAAGAACACAGATTAAACAAATTAATTTAAACCTGGAACCTTCCCTCTCTGAATACATGATTTGATTGAAACCTTGTTTGAAACATTTCAGATTGAAAGAAAATGCATTTACTCTTAGAAAATATTAGTGGTACGAAAGATCACAGCTTTATGTATACAAGTATTGCTGCAAATGTGCTTGATCTACTCACATTATTTTAGGAAACAATGAAGGAACAATGTGATCTCCACATGCTAAAGACAGAAACTCTGAATAAATGTATGCTAACACACAACCAAGCCTGCATGAGAATAATGTATGCAATTTGGAGTTAGAATCTGACTTTTGCCCATGATATAATATTTATTCTTAATATGGGTCATATTTGTCCTGTAAATTTACCTGTATTCTCACAGGTACACATTGTAGCAAGCATTACAATTGAATGGTTAAATATAAGTCAAATATAAGTTTTTAATTGGAAGCAAATTAAAAAAAAATAAAAAAAAATCACTATATCTAGGGGACAAGATTCAGAGGTAAACATATCTGCAAGAGGCAGAGAAGACTTTCAAACTTCACAAATTGAAGTTCTTATGTATGCTTATTTTTCTTCACACGTCAGAAAGATTAGAATTCATAAGCAAATAGAATCCAGAGTTTAAATTGAAAGAAACCACTCACTAATAGTAGTTATTTAGAATAAGGCTATGTGACATCTTGTATATATATGGTATTGTGAAGTGAGGCAAGGGGAAATGATGTTCATTCACATTAAGTTAGATATATAAAAGCTATGGTCTGATGTTTTCCATTTGACTCTTCATTTAGGCCATGGTTCTATAAGGCCTAATAGGCTCTTGGAATTTAATTTCTTTGCTTCATAAATTCATAAACCCTAACACTGAATTCAAAGGGGTATTGTATTTATAATATTATATACCTGCCAAGGATTTTAAGCAGTAGTCTTGATTGAACAGGATAACTATATGGGAAATTATTTAGCCTAACACATTTCTATGGCTTTTCATAACAGATTAATGGGAAATGCTACTCAGGAGAGCCTATGTTGAGATTTGCCAAATATAAATTTTTATTTATAGTGTGTAGGTGCTGCTTTTCTCTGATGGCTTAAATCCCCCATCATGTGCCACAGAATGTTTTTACTGCTTTTTGCTTTCCAGCAGCAATTTGATGCCATCCAACTTTTGATGAGACAAACTCCAGAATTTGAAGTATTCAGAATACTATCCAAGCCTGAACTCATCTAGAACACCAAAAGCTACATTTAAACAAGTTGAATCCATGCAATTTGGCATTTTAAACTATTGCAAATGTTTAGAAACCTTTAGCTGGGTGATGAGGTGTATAACATAATGGCTTCTCTTTCACTAACTGCAGTTTATATTGGCAAGATTTTAATAAGCTGACAAACTTGTCCTCCAGCACTATCCAACAAATGATGCTGTATTTTTAAGTCCATAAATTAGAATATACAGTAAGAAAAAAAATCCAATTAAATACATGATATACTTTTCTTCTATATATATTACATACAAATAAGACCAACTAGAGAAGATTTTATTGAACAGTGATATGAAGCAAAATTTTTTTCTTTCACTTCTGTATCTTCTTAAAGTTATATATGTAAGAATAATATTGAGACATTAGTTGTGCTATGTAAGACTTGAATAAACTGGAGATCATTTTCAAATGGTTAGGAAGTAAAAGGATGCCAAGCAAAGTACAAGTCAATATTAATGACAGGCATACATAACATTGGTACAGGACAAGGGGATCAGACCCTTTCTCATTCAGCCTTTTACTCTGTCTCCCAAATGCTGTCATTGCATTTGGGTTTGGTCTTTTTCCTTTTTAAAATACTCATCAGTTCTTTCCCACTTGCACCCAATGTATTCACATCTCCATTGTAGCTCACAAGTGAACAGGCTTATTGGTATACAATTTCTGAAGACTTTGAAAGTGTGAAATGACTATTTAGCAAGACCTAAGTGGTGTGCCAAAGAGCCTGAAGCATCAGCTCTGAAAGTACAGCCTGCTTCAGTGATCGCATGCAGAGTCCCAGATGTTGTGTCTATATTACTATGTAAAGCAGCCCTCAGGTTAGCCTCAAGGCTAGCAGTGCTGCCCATCTACCTTTTTTGTTGCTTGAATCACTCCACAGGCTCTGGGGCAAACCTACTGGTATTCCTGGATAGCAATGGGAATTTGCAATTTACCCAGTCATAGGTAACAACATTTGTATGTAGCCTTCAGCTATTCTATTTGCCATTTCAGTGATATCAAGTAGGGAAAAAAGAAAATAGTATGGAGATTATTCCTTGAAGGCGCCTTCAGGTTCTTCCTAAGAGGACTCCAAATGTTTGCTGTCTGAAGGGCAAAAGGGATTTCTGGCAGCCTTAGTTCAAGTTGCAGACAAAAAGATATAATGAATGATAAATATGTACATCTTCTCATTCACAGCAAATCTGAATTCTTCACATTGGGTATAGTATGGAGGTATACACAGAGTAGATTCTGAACTAGTGAAATGTTTTGCATTTGTTTAAGAATACTATTTTTTTGAAACTCATGCTCATGTGATCCAAAGACTGAATTGTTTTCAATCCACTAATCATGAATGTATTCCCAACCTGATAAACTAAAGTGAATAATTTAACTTCAATCTTTAATAACTTTTGAAACATGATGAGGGTAGTCTAAGCTCATGTTCTATTTCACAAGTAGGATAAGCTAGAAGCATGCATGGATAACTACCGCATCTCATAAAATTCATTCAAACAAGTTAGATTTGCTTGCTCACACATGAAGTTACCAGAGCAAGGCACATACTTGCAGCAGTTGGGCACTCCACTTCTGATTTTGCCTCTCTCTACTCGAAGCAATACCTCATAGTCACTTTTCAATGTCTCCCATTGTATATTCTCTTACAGGAGAAAAACAACTGGATTACAGCACATTGTTTCTTCTGGAAAGGAGGCAGGGATCAGAATTACATGAGCTTGAAGCAAAAAATCAGGGAGCAGAAACTGTAGTCTATGTAGTTATGTTGCTTAAGGCAAAAGAGAATTTGAAAATGCAAATCCATGAAGTTGATCACCACACTGTTTTTCTTCTTTGTATCCTTGTTCTACTTTTCGCTATGATGAGCATTATGGCAGAACAGGTCTCTGAATTCAAACAAAATATAATTTCAAGAGGTAGGCTTCAGGCTGGGCATTTGGGAAAAAGGACCCCAAAAATCTAGAGCTCAAACCCGCTAACTCATACCTAGCATAAAAAGAAAATATTCTTTAATGAAAGGTGATTTTGGAGCACAGGTCTCCGTCCACCGTAGAGAACATTCTGCAGTGAGTTTAGAGGACAAGACAATAACAGGTTGGTTTGTTGCTTTTTTTCGGTTTTTTTTTTTCCTGAGTTCATCACATGTGGATTCCATACTCTTCCACATTAATTCATATTTGATTATCAACACCATTGGATTTGTCAAGGCTTTTCCTAGGTGTAAATCATAGAGGATCAAATAAGTAAGGCATGGTACTGTAGAAAACATTTAACTTTTTCTTCCTGGACTGAAGAAACCTGTTTCAAAGTAATGTACCTTGAAAAAAATGAAATGACCCCGGAAAATGTATTCCCCAAAGTCCTAAAAGCTTTAGTCTGGGAATTATTCATATAATTTTTATCACTTTTAATGAGTCTGTAAAGAACTGAAGAATTTCTAAAGATTAGAGCACTAGTAAGTTTTTCCATCACTGAAAAAATATTGGAAAAAACATTAATTAAAAATGGGGGATAACCTGATGACAAACCCAAGGAATTTAATGATATGATTAATCTTGGGGTCTGCCAAAAATATTTAGAGACTAAAATTGCCATCTTCTGTGCCACTACTGGAAAGTTTAAATATCATCCAAGATATTTGTTGTCCCTTTTCTAAGCAATATAGGTCTGGTTAATAAAGGCTACTATTGTGGTGTAGAGTATTTCAGCATCTCTACAGTATCTGAGCTAGCACAAAATGACACTTACAGTATTTGAAATTAGAAGGATATATATAATATGTCTTTAAAATTGTTAGAGATTCTCTGACTGAGGTTTGAGAGGCATTCTTCACAACACAAGAGGTGACAAAAGCAGAAGCAGTGCTCTTTTTAGCTCTAAAGGGCTGCATATATGAGTGTTAATTCTTCCTGTTCCTCCTCTGCCTCAGTTAATTTCCATTCTGACTGAACTCTCCAAGTACATTTAATAATTCCATCACCACACAAATTAATTTAATGAACTATCTTTCTTTGTATCTTTTCTGGTTGCATAATTTGACTTTTGATTTTATGAAGCTTTTTTTTTGGGTGGGTTTGAATATTGTTGAAAGTGTCCTGATTGTAAATGACTAGTCTTTTTTAGCTCTTTTAATTACCTGTTTGATGGCAAATTTATCACACCTGACTATTTTCACAAGCAATGGCAATGTCTAAAAAGCACCTAATTCTGTTTAGATTACTTCTGTGTAATTTCTTTACCATCATCACATCTCTGACAAAATAACTGCACAGTGTTAGCTGGATCTGTTCTGTTCACCTTTCTCCCTTTTTTGCCTCTGCATGTGGACGCTGGTAAGTGGCCTGAGGATTTCATGTTCCTTTCTCAGGTAAAAGGTGCTCTATCCCCAGTGTTTTATGCTGCTGGTCCTTCTACTCCCATATTCAGATTTAAAATCCCATTCACTTTGAACTCAAGGACAGAAATTTATTTCTTCAATTGACCTCATGCAAGCAAAACTCGGTAATATTTTATTAAGGTCTATAGCTAGAAGCCATGTATTACATAAGCAAAACACATTAAGACTTCAGACATTTTAACTAGACATATTTGCAGCTGTACTTGAATTTGCAATTGCCCTGTCACTTTGCTTATAGTTACCATTCAAACATAGTTTTCCTCAAGGTTTGGAGACTCTCAGAACTGAATTTCAAGCCAAACCATATGTGTGGCCCTGTACAGACACAGTATTAATAAAATTATTGTTTCACTCTGAAAGAAAGGTGTATAGTAAGCAAAGTCCTTAGGCTACTCCTTAGCTTACTATTTCATTAATATATAATGTGAAAACAGCAGTATTCAAACATAAACAAATTAATTATGTATGTAAATCAAACTCTAATTTAGTTATCCTGAAATATAGTAAGGTTAACAGAATTACATTGAAGCTATTACTACTGCTGTTACTACTGCAATGAAAATAAAAAACCTTTTCATGCTGCTGGTTTAGAGACTTAGTATGAACAGTATTCAAATAGCTTTCTAACTTGATTCATTTGCAGAGGATGTGCTCAAAGTAGTGCCATAAAATGTGCTTGCTCTCTTTCCAAGTTTCATACATCTGCTTTACGGTTTGCTTTAATAACAAACATTTTTATTGTTGAGGTGTGTAATAAATAGAACACATCCTACAAGGTATAAGGAAAAAACAGTCTCTGTATGAACAGAGGAGATAGCCTGTGCAAAATTAGATAAGACTTCAAATAAGACTTGTTTCCCTGTGACAATCAATTGATAGTTTGCCCTATGGGCAAGTATTCATTTATGAACAATGTCCAAGCTTGTATTTGTTTCTTGATTAGTTTCTTTGCCAGTGCTAAAAAAATTCTATGACTCTGGTAAAATCAGATACATTTTTGGGCTACCTTATGTCAACAGCTGAATTTCTATTCCTACAAGGGTGCTAAAGGAAGGTGCATGTTAGGCTAAATATATAACCCATACTATGAAAATTACTATGATTTTCTTAACTGGAGTGGTTTAGATTTTTATTATACAAGCAGGAACCCAGTTCTACATTGGGATTGAATAAAAAGAGTATATTGGGTTTGAGTAGCAAAAGTTTTAGTAGCAGGTAGCAGGACAGTTTGCAGGGGTGGCTTCTGTGAGAAAACACAAGAAGTTGTCCCCATGTTAGGCACAATCAGTTCCAGCCAGCTCCAAGACAGACCTTCTGAATGCCAAATCTGAGCTCACTGGTGATACTGGTAGTGCCTCTGTGATAATATATTTATGAAAGTGTAAAATATATTTCACAGCAGTTGGGACAGAGGATTGAGAATCTGTGAGAGAACCAACCCTGCAGACATTCAGATCAGTGCAGAAGGAGGGCAGGAGGTGATTCAGGTGCCAGAGCAGAGATCATAGAATCATAGAATCATAAAATAGTCAGGGTTGGAAAGGACCTTAACATCATCTAGTTCCAACCCCCCTGAAATAGGCAGGGACACCCCACACTAAACCATGCCACCCAAGGCCTCATCCAACCTGGCCTTGAACACCACCAGGGATGGAGCATTCACAACTTCCCTGGGCAATCCATTCCAGTGCCTCACCACCCTCACAGTAAAGAATTTCTTCCTTATAGACAATCTAAACTTCCCCTGTTTAAGTTTGAACCCATTAGCCCTTATACTATCACTTAAAGTCCCTAATGAAGAGTCCCACCACAGCATCCTTATAGGCACCCCTTCAGATACTGGAAGGCTCCTATGAGGTCTCCACACAGCCTTCTCTTCTCCAGGCTGAACAGCCCCAACTTTCTCAGCCTGTCTCCATACGGGAGGTGCTCCACTCCCCTGATCATCCTCGTGGCCCTCCTCTGGACTTGTTCCAACAGTCCCATGTCCTTTTTATGTTGAGGACACCAGAACTGCACACAATACTCCAAGTGAGGTCTCACAAGAGCAGAGTAGAGGGGCAGGATCACCTCCTTCGACCTGCTGGTCACAGTCCTCTTGATGCAGCCCACGATACAGTTGGCTTTCTGGGCTTCAAGCACACTCTGAAGCCGGCTCATGTTCATTTTCTCACCGACCAACACCCCCAAGTCCTTCTCTGCAGGGCTGCTCTGAATCTCTTCTTTGCCCAACCTGTACCTGTGCCTGGGATTGCTGCGACCCAGGTGTAGGACCTTGCACTTGGCATGGTTAAACTTCATCAGGTTGGTATCAGCCTACCTCAGAAGTGTATCAAGGTCCCTCTGAATGGCATCCCTACCCTTTGGCGTATCAACCGAACCACACAGCTTGGTGTCATCGGCAAACTTGCTGAGAGCGCACTTAATCCCACTGTCCATGTCACCGACAAAGATGTTGAACAAGACCGGTCTCAACACCCATCCCTGAGGGACACCACTCATTACCGGTCTCCAGCCGGACATCGAACCATTGAGCACAACTCTTTGCGTGTGGCCATCCAGCCAGTTCTTTATCCACCGAGTGGTCCACCCATCAAATTGATGTCTCTCCAATTTAGAGACAAGGATGTCATGTGGGACAGTGTCAAATGCTTTGCACAAGTCCAGGTAGATGACATCAGCTGCTCTGACCCTGTCCATCAATTTCGTAGCCCCATCATAGAAGGCCACCAAATTGGTCAGGCAGAATTTCCCCTTCGTGAAGCCATGCTGGCTGTCACCAACCACCTCCTTGTTTTTCATGTGCCTTAGCATGCCTTCCAGGAGAATCTGCTCCAAGATTTTGCCAGGCACAGAGGTGAGACTGACTGGTCTGTAATTCCGCGGGTCATCCATTTTCCCCTTCTTGAAAATGAGGGTTATATTTCCCTTTTTCCAGTCATCAGGAACTTCACCTGGCTGCCATGATTTTTCAAATATGATGGACAGTGGCTTAGCAACTTCATTTGCCAGCTCCTTCAGGACCCGCGGATGGATTTCATCAGGTCCCATGGACTTGTGCATGTTTAGGTTTTTAAGATGGTCTCGAACCAGATCCTCTCCTACAGTGGGCCCAGGATCTTCATTCTCACAATCCCTGCGTTCACCTTCCAAGACTTGGGTGGTGCGGTCAGAGCCTTTGCCAGTGAAGACCGAGGCAAAGAAGTCATTAAGAACCTCAGCCTTCTCCAAATCCCGGGTAGACAGTTCTCCCGATATCTTCCGGAGGGGGCCTACGTTTTCCCTAGTCTGTCTTTTACTCACTGTTTACCTATAGAATCCCTTCCTGTTATCTTTAACATCCTTAGCCAAGTTCAATTCTAACTGGGCCTTAGCCTTCCTCACTTGGTCCCTAGCTTCCAGGACAGCAACCCTGTATTCTTCCCAGGCTGCCTGTCCCTGCTTCCACCTTCTATAAGCCTCTTTTTTCCTTTGAATTTTCCTTAGCAGCTCCTTATCCATCCAGGGAGGTCTCCTGGCCCTCCTGCTGCACTTCCTTCTAGTTGGGATGCGACACTCCTGAGCTTGTAGCAGGTGATCCTTGAATATCAACCAAGAGTCTTCGGCCCCCCTGCCCTCTACGGCTGTGTCCCATGAAACCTTGTTAAGCAGTTTCCTGAAGAGGCCAAAGTCTGCTCTCTTGAAGTCCAGGGCAGTGAGCTTGCTGCACGCTCTTCTCACTCTCCCAAGGATCTCGAATTCGACCATCTTGTGGTCTCTGCAACCAAGGCTGCCCTGGAGCGTCACATTTCCAACCAGCCCTTTCCTGTTGGTGAGCACGAGGTCAAGCATGGCACCTCTCCTTGTCAGCTCCTCTGTAACTTGCAGAAGGAAGTTGTCTTCCACACAATCGAGAAACCTCCTGGATTGCTTGTGCCGGGCTGTACCTTCACTCCAACAGATGTCAGGGTGGTTGAAGTCTCCCATGAGAACAAGGGCCTGTGAGCGTGAGGCTGTTCCTATCTGCCTATAGAGCCTTGCAGCTCGTGGTGCAGCCCATGTTGAGGCAGCTGTGCCCCTGCAACACATGGAGGTCAATGGTGGAGCAGATTTCCACCCGCAGCCCATGGAGGACCCCACGTTGGAGGAGCGGTATGCCCAGAGGAGGATGTGACCCAGTGGAAAGCCCATGCTGGAGCAGGCTCCTGGCGGGAGGTGTGGCCTCGTGAAGGAAGGAGCCCACGCTGGAGCAGTCTGTTCCTGAAGGATGCACCCCATGGAAAGGTCCCATGTTGGAGCAGTTCTTGAAGGACCAATGTTGGAGCAGTTCGTGAAGGACTCTGTCCCATGGGAGGGACACCATGCTGCAGCAATGGAATAGCAGGAGGAAGAAGAAGCAAAACACACAAAGTGTTACAAAATGACCATAACCCTTATTCCCCATCCCCCTGCTTTGCTCAGAGGGATAAGGTAGAAGAGTTAAAAATAAAGTTGAGCCTGGGAAGAAAGGGGGTATGTTTTTCTTGGTTTTTTTTTTTTTTTTTTTTTTTTTGTGTTGTTGTTGTTGTTGCTGTTTTGTTTTGTTTTGATTTCTCACTACATTGTTCTGTTTACAAATAAGTGGCCATAAAATAAATTAATTTTCTCAAGTCAAGTGTGTTTTTCTCATGACAGTAATTGTATCTCAGCCCATAAACCCATGAACTTATCATTGTATTTTCTCCATCTGTCTTGTTGATGGAGGAGTGATAGAGTTGCTTGGTAGGCACTGGCTGGCCAGCCATGAACAGCTCTTTCACTGTCTTTCAGAAAGCCTTAGTCCTTGCATTTCTAGTGACATCCAGAGAGTGAGGCAGACTTGGCTTTAATACCCTTCTTACCATAAAGGAAATACAGTTTCTATGTTTAAGTTTCTAGAAGAAAGTCTTGTCTAAAACCATATAAAAAAAAAAAAAAATCTTTCAGAGCACTCAATACTTACCTATTTCATCACTTTCATCTTACACCAGGGTCTCAGAACAGAATTTGTGATTCACTAAGAGACAACTAACAAATATGAACACACCTCTGTAATCCAATAACAGAAGAAACCAACTAGTTTCTGTCTACTTCATTTTACCAAAAGACATTTGAAGATTAGAATTCAGACCCTTTTTCCAAGCTGAAGGTTAAATTTCTTGAAGTGTTTCATGAAACACCATGTTGAGATTTTAAATTTATTTTCTCTTTCCTACAAGAAACCTAGGGGATTTAGATTCTATTTCTCAAATCAGTCAAGCAGTGCTTAAGAGCATAGTTCAAGACTGATTTGAGAAAATGCCAGTTAACATATCATGTAATCTAAGATACTCTGGATCCCTGAAATGTGATTTAACTGCCCATGTATTTGTATTTAGTGCCAATTTAGATATGCTAGTGTCCCAGTCGATTTCTGTTTGCTTTTTTAGAAATATGCTGATCTCTAGTGGTTGGTATTGTGTAGCATATCTACCAGCCACATGAGAACAGGTTGGAAAACTGGACATCTGAAAATAGGAGATGAATATTTGTCCAGTAAACTGAATCTTAGTTTTTTAGACCAGAGAGAGAAATTTCCATGTTCACATGAAGTTGTATTAGTAGGATTCTACAGTCACATCCTGGTCTTTGGCAAGCAGTGGCTTATTTGGATTACAGTTATCCAAAGATCTAAGCCCCCAGGAATATATTCGCTCAAATCATGCCTACTTCATTAAGACTCAAATGGAAAAAAGTGTAAACTTTTAGCAGGCCCTTGCTAAATCATTAAATGTTCCTCTTATTTTAAAATTTCCCTTTTTATTCACCTTCAGCAAGTTTGCAGATAATACAAAATGGCAAAGAGTGGCTGAAAGACCAAAGGATTGCACCACCATTCAGAAGGACCTCAACAAGCTGAAGAAATGAGCAAAGAGGAAATCTCATGAAGTTGAATAAAGGGAAATGCCAACTCCTGTGCCTGGAGAGGGATAAATCCACACCCCAGTAAACACTGGAGGTTGACTTTCTGCAAAATTAGCTTTGCAAAAAACAATCTAGTGGTCCTGGTGGACAATAATTTGACCATGAACCAGAAGTGTACCATGACAGCAAACAAGTGCAAAAGCATCCTGAACAACAATAGGAAAAGCATTGCCAGCAGGTTCAGGATGGTGATTGTTCTCTTCTGCTCGGCACTAGTGAGCATGTCCTGTTCTGGGCTCTACAGCACAAGAGAGTAATGGACATACTAGAGAGAAAGTCCTGTGCAGGACCACAAAGATGGTTAAGGGACTGAAGCCGCTTTCATACAAGGAATGTCTGAGAGAGCTGGGACAGTTCAGTCTGAAGAAAAGAATCCTGGAGGGCCTAGCTAGAGGGTGCATAACTTACTTAGCAATGTCTACAATATCTGATGGGAGTGAATGAAGAAGTGGGAGCAGCCAGATTATTCTCAGTGATGCTGACTTATAGGATAAGAGTCAATGGACACAGACTGAAAACCATGCAGTGAGTCTCTGATTCTCTTTTTAATACTGAAACATTGTATAAGTAATGAATCTAGCATGTTGTATTAGTACTAGATTTGCATTTATAGTAACAATTGCTGTTACTGTTATTATGTTTTATATTATAGCTGTCTATGAAAGCTGAGACATTATCAACTGAAGAATACTACTTTAACAGACATGAGATAATAACATGACAGGGTGATAACAATCATTAGATTAGAACTTATAAAATCTGTTTTCTGTAATTTACCTATAACAGTTAAGGGTCACTGCAATTGGTCTGTCCTTTTTTTATCACTGCAAAATATGTTCCTATCCTCATTATAAGAGCTGTTGTTGCAAGGCGGTTTGTAGGTGGCTTAGCTTGATTCATTGAATTCTAATAAAATTATAGGTTTCATCTCCAAGAGAAGAAAACTAGAAGGGGCTAAATATGCTCTTTATACAATGTCTTCAGAATGCACAAGATTTCAATAGAAAGGATATCAGCCCAAAGTTTCTTAGCTGTAAAATAGTTTGAGGCAATTTCATTGCAAATCATTAAAGACTAAATTGAATTGCTTATATGTGAAAGCTCTAAAGCTAATTCTTTAGGAACATATGACATTGATATGGTGAGATGTTTCTGTAGTTCAGACAGCAGAAATCCCTGCAATAGGTCAGAAGCATGGAGAATTTTCATCTATAAAAAGAGTGCCTCATAGGGGTCTAACCCTTGCAACATCTAAATGTATAAAAAGAGCATGAAGCAGAACTGAATCACGGTGTGTTGTCTTCACTACAGACACATATTTTTGTTTGCTTGTCTAGCTTCAGCAGTTTTGTAAATGCTTCTCTCAGAGGCACAAAGTAGAACGTACTATGATAACTTCATGATGAAGATAGTCTGCTAGCTTGGGAGACAAAGAAGTTTGAAATCCCACAAGATGAAGATCAAGAGCTGAAGTCTGCCTGAATGCCAAGCTACTTTATAAATAACAGACAGCATCATTGTCTTTATCACCATTTTCACAAAAAATGATTCCTTTATCCATTGTGGGGGAAATCCATGTTTTGAACCCTGAGTGTAAGGGTTTAATGGGTTCTAAGGAGTTTTACTCATGTAAAATTCCTGCTGGGTTCCTTAGACTGAGGTGTTGCAGTGCCTTACTTAGTGCTAAATATCCAGCAAAGTACCTAAAAAGATCACTTTTTAAAAAAATACTAGAATTAAAAAAAACTTTGCATGCTAAAAAAAGCTACAGGAATCTACAATAACGTTTAATGTCAGAAAGAAAAACTACATATATATTAATAAAATAGTTACAATGAAAGTCAAAAAGAAACTGAAGAGAGTTAAGGCAGGCAGTATAGAATATTTAAAATCATATGCATATGTGAAGCAAAGTTAAATATCTACCTGAAAAGCTAAAAGCTAGTAAACAGCTCAGTATAGGGGACTGTTACAAAACACACACAAAAAAAAACCCACCTAAAAAACCCCACCACCTAAAAAACCCAAAAAACCCACAACCCCCCCCCCAAAAACCCACAAAAAAACCCAAAAAGACCTCAAACTTACAAACAAACAAAATAAAAATGTGAAAAATGTACTACATTTTGTTTTCTTAACTCATCTCCATAATGGTTTTATCTCTTTTTTATTTTTTTCTTTTTTTTTTTTTAAACAGGGAACAGTCTATGGAACTTTCTGAAGTTGAGGTGTCAGTAAATGACTATTAAGATAAACCAATAAAGAGATTACTAAGAAATTGGCATGAAGAGATGATATTCAGCCAGGAACTCTAAAGGTAATCAAATATGAAATTGCTAACATCCAGCTAAAATCAGAAGGATGGAAAGGTTCAAATAGGACATCAATTTTAAAATAGTCCAGGAGAGAACTAGAAAATGAACTGGTAAATCTGATTTAACTTCAGGCAAACTGTAAAGATTGGAAACGGCAGGGGAGAAAGAAAAAAGAGAGAAAGATGGGAAAGGAGGAAGAATCAATGCAGATTCTATAGAGAGCAGTCTTTCCATCCAAAATCAATAAAGTACTATAAAAAAATCAGTGGGTACTTTGGGAAGGTTCCCAGGCAGTGGAACTTGATTCTATTTACCAATAAGCTATTAGAATACTCTATGGAAGGCTTTTGACTCATGCCAACTATCACTGTTTTGCTTACAATTTAGGAGCAAATACAGTTCAAAGACCATTCTCAACATGCAGCCACCTGTCTTGGAAAAACATAGACTGGGCACTACTAGTGAGTTCAAGTGCCAGAGAACAGTTGTAGGCACATTAAATGTGGTGGTATTAACACATGCTTAGTTCAAGGATAGTGAAGATCTCATCACTGGAACGTACATGCATTTGCAGGGTTTTAATAAGATCTGCCATCAAAGTTCCTTAAATAAAAGGAGCCTTCTTAGGGGAATCCCAAAAAGGAAATCTGTGCATGGGGATAGTAGAAAGAGTGAGATCAGGGATCTTCTAGCAGTACAGACATGATGACAGAATTTAATCTCACTGCAACTGATGCAGGAAACATTTGACGTTGGAGAAAGTTTAATGTTCTAGTCCCTGAGAGCAGCCAAAAAGGCAGAAAAACTGGCTGGTGTTACTGAAAATTATAGAATTATAGAATTGTTTATGTTGGAAAAGATCTTTAAGATCATCAAGTCCAACTGTTGATGTTGCATTGCCAAGTCCATCAGTAAATCATGTCCCTGAGTGTCACACATGCGTGTCTTTTAAATACCTGCAGGGATGGTGACTCAACACTTCCCTGGGCAGCCTGTTTTAATGCTTGATAACCCTTTTGGTGAAGAAATCTTCCCTAATATCTAATCTAAACCTCCCCTGACAGCAGTAGCTGGTTACACCTCCTTTTGAAGTAGCAGCATGAGAAAAGGAAGTGTTTTGAAACAAACTGTTGGTAGTATAAGATTTAGGGAAGAAAACAGTGATGATCCCATTCCTTTTGGTTTCTGTCCTCCACATCCTCGCTCTCAGCACTGTTCTTTCTGGCTTATCCAGCTGAAATTGTGTACCGTTTCTTACTTTCATGCCCATTCTTTTCACAAGAACTTTATTCTTTACAAATATTCATTACAGGAAAGTCTTTTCATTAACATCCTCCTGTTCAGCTTCTCACTCCACAATATGTTAGTACAATATTTTTCTTGACATAACCCTCCAGATGCCTTTGAAATCAGTGTTTGTAAGTAGTATTTAAATTATTTTTTTAAAGGCAATCTCCTTCTATTTCACAGAATTTTTTTGTACTTGCCAGTATTCTCAAGAAGGCAAAATAAAATGGTTACTCTTACCTTTTCTTGCTTAAACTTCAAGCTTATTATAGAGGATGAATTAGTAAATTAAAAAGCAAAAAAAGTGACAAAAAAAATCAATTGTTTGCCTTCCAAATTAACAACAGACTTGACTTTAGTAAGTGTCAAATTTAGATATAGTCATCATCCTGTTGCTGCGCTGTGAGTAAGGCATAAGTTCCCTGCACCACTCAGTTTGTTACTACACCAGTGCAAGGCATCTGGGTGTAGAATAAACCCAGCACTGAGACTAAACAACGAAATCTCTGTTTTGTTTCAAAATGCTTCTTCTACCATAAAGTTTACTGAACTTACCATGCCATCATGAAAGGTGAAACAGAACTCTTTATTAGATGATGGGAAAGAAAATCAAGACCAAGATGTCTCTTTGGAGTCTTGCTATATCAATTAGCTTAAATAATGCAAATGCATTTTTTTGTATATGAACAATTTTTGTGAGTCTTGAGAAACAGCAAAGGTTGGGCTCAAAGTAAACTAAGCATATCTTCAAATAAAAAGTAAATGTATAGTATGCCATGTGTTCAATGTGTTAAGTGATGACAACTTACTGAAGCTCAGATTCGTTTATTTTTTGTTGTTTCCAAATGCTGTGGAGACAAATACTTTTTACTGATGTTTATGAATAGAAACTGACATTTTAGAATAAAACTTAAAACTGTAGATTGTTCTTTGTTAGATTTCTACATGACTGAAGTCACAACAAAATGTTTTGCAATGAAAGTATTTTTATAGTGGTTAATGTGCAGTATATTAGAGTTCATTATAATGCTAAGCATAGTAGGAAATGTGTCAATTTGTAATGCTTATGGCTAATAATGCCATCAGGATAACTTCTGGTTTATTGCCACATACACAGCAAGAGGAAGATGATACTTTTAAATAAAATTAAAGTGGTTTTATAATTTTCTTTACTGGTTTTCTGCATGGCAGTTACAAACCCTTAATATTATGAAGGCTGAACATCAAGATTTAGTGCAATAACCTTGTAAATATTGCAATTCACAGCCTGTGTGGTATGACTATCTGGAGAATTTCACCTTATCTTCTTTTCTTCACTCATGTATTTCATATCTCACTCTATTCCGATGTCTTTATTTATGATGGCTACCAACTCCAGCAGTGTTTTGAGAGTGGCTCAGAGAACTTCAGGATCTAAGATGTTCAAAACAGGTATCCCCACTGGGAAGCTACTCAGAAAAACATTAGTCAATTTGACAACATGTTGAAGTGTGGGAAGTTACTATAATTGATATATGGGAAAAGAAACAAGAAACAACTTTAGCAACAGGAAAAGAGACTCAGCTGCTGAAAGAAGATGTCAAAATCAAAGGTCAGTGCTGTGTTACTTTTGTGGCAGATACACATAGTTTGTTTCCTGCTCAGAGAAGAAACGAATACCTTTGTTTCCCTTAAATCAAATCAAACTCAAAATGTACGCAGGGTACCTGTATGCATTTCCTATCACAGAAAAAAAAAAAAAAAAAAAAAAGAAACACCAAGCTTTAATAGCTTGAGTTTTCCAGTTGCTGTTAGAACCAAGCTGTGTTTTCAAAAGCTTTTTTAGTGGTTTTGAAAAGTCTTCTTTCTGTACCAAAATAAAGTTTAAAACCATCATCCATATTTTTGGACCATGTATAGATGATCACATTCACTACCTTAAAGCTGTGACTGCTATAAGAATCCTTTCCTCCCTATTCTAAGGAAACAAAAGACATAATTTGTTAAAACTAAAGTTACTGGATTGTGTTTTCTGCATCACAAAAAACTTTACAGATGAGAATAGAAAGGCTTGAGATTATGAAAACAACATAATTTTTAAAGAATTCTGTAAAGATGACATCCTCAATTAAAATTATACCCAAACTATGAGCTTAGGTTTGAGTTCTGTGTAAAGGTTCCTGACTGTAATTACCCATTTGAGTTTAAGACAAATCTTTTATGGCAGTTTATAAAGCTTCTGCTTATCTGCAGAGAAGAATTAGCCAGAATAAGTAAGAGCCTAATCCACAGCTCCTACAGTCACAATTTAAAGTCAGGTTCAGGCACACTTAACAAAAAGGTCTCCTCTGAGATGCTTGGCATACAGAAGTTATACAGATTATCCACCAGTCATGTACTTCTAGGGTCACATGTCCAGTAAGTAAGCTGAAGATATCTATTCTACCTGTAATTTGCTTTACCTTCACAGCTCACCGTACCAAAGAACATAAAAGGAGATGTAGTCTTAGCCATAAATTTACAACTGCTGATAAGAGCTGGTTTGGGTGGTTCATTGTGTTATAACAACATATCAGAATACAGCCACATACAGGAATGCTCCCAGGATGCCCTACTATGCACTGGATAGCTTTGGATCATGGCATACCTTGATCAAAGAACTTCAGAAGTAGTACTATGAGTAAAACAGAGTTCCCAAAGATAAGGTTAAGAATTATGCTACACCTCCAATGTTGTAGCTGCAGGTCCAGAAGAATTTTATTACCTGACTACCACATTGGAGCAGAGTTGATTTCAGCTCTCTAAAGCTAGATAAATACTCTCTCAGTGCCAGAGTTCCTGTGCTGTCCATTGCATCACAAAGACAGAAAGAACAGATCAAGGTAAATGCTAAAATTTTTTCCTGCAAACTTTCTTTTTCCTAGAAGGCAAGACATAGGAGGAAGTAAGAACAGCTTCATATGTTAATGATTAATAGGAATTACTAATCTGCTATTAAGTCTTAAAATGAAGAAATATCTAAGAATATACCTGTGCAAAACAAGACCCCATCAACATATCATAGAATATAATATTCTCTGTTATCAAGGCCAGAAATATAATTTGAAAGAATCGGGGAGTTTTTCTTGCCAAAGCAGATGGTTTCTGAAAATTTGAAGACCTGGCCTAAGATATGTTTTGTGAGATATTACACATCCTTAAAGCCTTGTTATACCTATTATGGGTTTCAAATACTCTGTATCCCTACTCTGCACAGAGATGTAGGTAACCTGTCTGGAATGATGGGTGCGAATACCACTTAAAGTAATAAAGTCAGGAAGAAAATGAATAAAGCACATTTGTCTCTTTGAATAGAGGAGCTTCCTCTGCTGTTGAAATTCTTAGACATTGAAAAGTCAACTGCTTGGTGGACAGTTTGTACTATACCTCTTTTATTTATACTCCTCATTAATTTCCTAAGAACCAAGAATTAATGAGATCTAAAGGGGACAGCTGGCAGCTCCCAGGTCCTCTACAGCCAGAGAACAAGCAGGTGTTCACTTGTCAAGCTGCAGCAGCGGTGCAGGATTGTCCATGTGGGTTACAGCTGTCCAATGCTGAAGGAAGGAGCCTGCATGAAAACCTTTGGTCTTTCAGCTCAGATTGTCTGCCAAGACATGTGTCAGTCCTGCATTACTAGTTGGCATAGAGTGCTTTGGGGAGATCTGAGTAGGAAAATCTCATAAAATAGGAAATAACCTTGTTCAAAATAAGTACTTTTAAAAAATTCTGTAAGAAATTGGGTCCTAATATACTCAGAAACTCCTTCCTACTCTGCCATTTGATCTGACTCAAGTGTTCTACATCACCACTCCTTTCTTTCATATCTTATCAGAAGAAACTCATTGCTGTGTGTGCCTGGGACAACAGGGATGCATATATTGTGCTTCTGGCACAGTGCACTCTTGTGCATGTAGCAAATATTCGTTAGTGTGCCTTTTGGCTAAGATTGGCACTACAGGGCTACCAGTGTTGTCCGGGATTTGGTTTTTCTAGCTGAAAAATGTGGGAGCAAGACAATGATTAACCCATCTGCTCAGAGTGGAGACAATTTTTTCCTGATGTCCTGCTCAGTCCTTCATGGCTGTGAAAAATCTATCAGAGTAAACTCTATCTTTGCCCATTGCTACCTGCCCTCCTCACACAGGAACTCTGTCTTCTTCTATTTCTCTTTTCAGTATCAGGGAATTTCACTATGTTTAGCCACTTGCATCTGCCCTGTGAATGCAGGAACAAAAATCTAAAAGATCAGGTGAGGAAGAGGAGGCATTGAAGAAGTCAGATCTGCCCAGAAGCCCCACTGTTCCCACCCTCTGGTATTTTTGGCTGGATATGTCAACAGTGGTGCAGTTTTGTGATTTAATTTTAAGAAAAGTCATGATTTAAAGCATTGTCAGCCATGTCTGCAGGGCAGGTGTGTTCTGGCAAAATTCATGCATCACAACAGCTTCAGCTCTGCACCTTTCCTAGCAAAATGTCCTGTAAACCAAAGTTATTCGTGTGAACAGGAGAAATAGACGTTGACTTGAAGGCACCTACTCAGAAGAAAACTATGATGGCTATTCTGAGGGCTGGGTCTAACAGATGTCAGACTTAAAACTTTGGCTTTTTCAGATGTTTACTGTATAAGGTATAATTTCTTCAGGTCAAAACTATCTAGTCGTATAAAACTAAATTAAAGCTAGTCCAAGTAAGTTAAACTCTAGTCTTAACTATTGCACAATTTTATGCTTCATTTAAGAATAGCTAAAATAAGACCAGAAAAGTCTTGACAAGGCCAGGAAAGTCCTTAGGCTTTATATAACTAAGCCAGTACAAAGCTCTGGTCCATTAATAACAATGGAAACAGCATAATTACTACAGAGATACACGGTGTTGAAATTTCTTGTACTATGGGAATAAATGTGTCTCACAAACATTGGACTTTAAAGCAAATACTAGTAGCTGTTGATTCCAGTATCTTAATGTAATTTAATCAAAACTATGAAAAGCATCACACATAACTTCACTTTCGTAGCTTATTACAAAACACTGAAAGTCATGGCAGTTGCTTTTAAGATAAATTATCTTAACTGGTCTATATTAATGACGGTATTACTTTCTATTTTTCCCAACAAAGTCAAATAAAAGGGTTGTGAGGCTACCTGACTAATTTTTGCAAAGTACAAGTTTTGTTTCATGACACTGGCAGGCTCTGATAAAGACTGTATGCTATTTATAATAACAACCACCAAGCTTGTCTTTTCTTTTGATGAAGTGCGCCAGTTTAAAATAGATTCTCTGCTGAAGGTGCGTTAATCCCAAATAATTCCATGTTGAACTCATTTCTTCTTAGCTAAAGGGCCTGAGTTCCTGTTGCTCTGAATCTTTTCAGCTAGTTTAGAAGATAACAGTGAAAATGCTAGTAAAAGGATTACACCAAAAGTTGCTGTGATTACTAACACAGGTCAATATATAGAACTAGATACTTCCTCAAAATTCTCAGTATATGGAACCAGATAATAAGTATGTATTAGTTACTATGTATGCAACCCTGTTTTCACACCTCAAAATGGGGTGGCAAGGGTAATAAAACTCCTGAACAATTCCCTGTGGAAAGACAACTCACAAATTGCTTAGTTTGGATCAGCAATATGTAGTTAATGACACCTTGAATAAACAATTGCCTCTACATACACAGGGAACACTGAAGAAATTCTGTCTAGGATAAAGAAACCCAGAGCACTTAAGTAAGATAACCTCTACTAATATATTTCTGTTATACTAGAATCCCTCTGTAGTGCCAATAAAAAACCCCAGTCTGATGTCAGTGTCAACTGTGTGTTCTACTTAGCATGGTTATTTTATTAATAGACACTGATACCTTCTCCCAGGGCTGACTGAGAAATAAGGAAGGGGAAAACTTCCTACAAATGTGTAATGTCTGAATGTTCTGTCAGGTAATGTTTGTTTAAATGTGAAATGCTAAAGTATTTTCTCATACATCAATTTCCTGGAGAGCCTAACAAGATACAAAACAGCAGCAGGAGCCTAACGCTAAGTTGTAGTCTGAAAAATCAGTATTTCTGCCTCTCCTCAAAGAAGAACCCTGATTTTCTTATCAAATTATAGATGGCTTTCCAACCTCATAAGGCTAAATAAAACATAATTCTAATGAAACTCAGTTTTAAATATTAATTTTCCAATGTTGTTGAAGTGATTGCTATTAATTACTTCCCTCAAAAAAGCAATTTACTGTGTAGAAAGATGACTCTTCTGAAAGCTCCCCACCAGGCTCAGGGCACTTCTGACTGACCTGGGACTAGACTATTGTGCATGGCTCTGAAAGAAATAGAGACTCCTGTGCTCAGTATTGCAGCTAATCAAATCAAATTGCTCAGAGGGAGAGCCTGTGGCATATCAATTTACTGTAGCTCATTCACATGAATTTGTTATCAGCTCAAATCCTGACAACTGGTGCCCCTATGGATGACAGTCCCTCATTCTGTAGGCAGGCTCATGTTAGACAACCCCACTGCCTGACCTTTCAAGAATTCTGAGTACCCAGAATGCAACTCCTAATTTAGGACTAAAAAAAGTATCTTGACCTATCCAGCTCTAACTGAATATTCTGAGACTAATATCATAGAATTATAAAACAGTTAGGTTTGGAACAAAACTTAAGATCATCTAGTTTCAACCATCTACCATGTGCAGGGAAACCTCACCCTAGACCAGACTGTACAAGACTCTGTCTAACCTGGCCTTGAACACTACCAGGGATGGAGCATTCACAATTTCTTTGGGCAAGCTTTTCCAGTACCCTCACAGTAAAGAATATCTTCCTTATATCCAACCTATATCACCCCTGTTTAAGTTTGAACCCATTACCCCTTGTCATATCACTACAGTCCTTGATGAATAACCTCTCTTGGGCATCCTTGTAGGCCCCCATATCACCTGCAAATATTGGCTGAAGCTTAATCACTATAATGAGTTTTTGGTGCATTTTCAAAGCACCTGCCATCTGTATGACAGCATCCTAAGAATGTGGTTTTCTACTGATTCAGCTCTGATGTTGTTTTGATAATATCAGGTTGCTGACAGGCTTGAACTCCTTAGAATGCTATAACTTTTCAATATTGCATCTGGAGTACTTTATAATTTGTTAGCATGGAGTAGCTTCTGAAGCAATACCAGCATATCATAAGTAAACATTAAGAGTCCTGATCTGTAATGTCCATGGGACTTTCATTATCAGGCCAAATATGAAAGTCTTTTTGTTTCTGCATTTAAATGTTGCAGCAACTTATAATTTCTACAACAATATTAAACATAGTTAAAATCTATAATCTGGAAGTTCAAAAATGTTTCGATGTCTTCAGAACCATCAGTTCATTTTCTGCCAGGAAATGTAAATATTTCAAATTTGTACATCCCACTCTCTTGCAGCCAAAGATACCTTTGTTAGGCAGCAGACTTCATTCTCTTCAGTATCTTTTCAGAAACTTTATTCTTACTCAACCTTTCTCTAATTTATGCTAGAGAAAGCGAATTGGATAAAACAAAAATGTAAATTCCATGTCAAGAATTACTAGGAGATAAAGTAAGTGTAAAACATAGAAAATTACTGTAACATTGAAAAAATTTATAGTTCACCTGCTACTTAAATACTGGTTTACTATCTCAGGAGTACAACGGCAGGTTGAAAGGTAAGGTTTGAGAAGGTGTTTATGTCAATCACAAAGATGGGCCTTCTTGAATCCAAGAAATAATAAACCAGAACAATCCAGTCTGAAAAATAAGCAATCATTGGAGATGTGATACAGGTCTACAAAGTCACAGGGGTTGTAGAAGAGTGAACAAAGTGCAAAAGAGTAAGGGCATCAAATGATGTTATGAGAAATACTTAAAAAACAAAAGTAAAAAATAGTGATTCCTCCTACAACATGCGTAATGGTTTGAAGTGCTTTGCAACTCTTCAAAACCACCGGTTTTAACTACTTGAAGAATGGACTGGGTGTGTGTAAGGAACTCCAATGATATAGAGAAGTGATGTATGTCTCAGAAATCCTTCAAGACACAAATGTTTGTGGATTGACTATGCATGAAAACTACTGCACATGCTGAATCTAGTCTCCTATCTTTTTCATTTTTCTAGCTGCTTATGCAGATAGTCTACCTGTCTTTGACCTAAACCAATATAGCTGGCTTTATGTGCCCTGTGGTTCTTTCTGCTGTGTCTTTCAGTGCCTCTGAAGCTTTTCAAAGAAGCCTACAACCTCTTCCTCTTCTGTCAGCACCCTGTTTGCACTGCAGCTTTACAGAGCAGATGTTTGCAACTGGGAGCTGTCATGGTTAGCATTGAAGATCCTTCTCTGGGCTGGTGCACTGGAGGACAAATTACTGCGCTACAGTAAGGTTACCCTTAAGCTAACGCTGCTTTGACTCTACTTTCATGAAGTTCATGCCTTACAAATACAGACATTTACAATCATTCCACCCAGTTGTTGGCAGTTATGTGGTTGAATTACAAGAATCTGTCTGAGATGAAAACAAAATAAGGCAGTTAAACAGCTTCCTGGTTTATACTGATCAGAATATGAACAATATTTTTGCCTCAGTGGAATGGGGGCCATTCCTTTATAGAGGGCTATTTCACTAAGTTCTTTCTATTATTATATAAAACTGGTCATTTCATCTGATACTAGTTAATTTCTCTAATCAGTTATTTTAGTGGAAACAACATATGTGCTCACCCACAAATACACAACTTATCATGATTTTTTAATATAATAGGCTTTTTGTAAAGTGAGGAATAATTGTATATCTTTTACCTGTCAGTTGCTCTAAGGTGTTATTATTCCTTCCTGTAAAAATAATGCATCTAAAAATAATAGAAATGCAAATAATATAAAACCTATATAACTGTGGGTTGTTTTTGGGTTTTGGTGGGTTTTTTTGTTTGTTTTTTTTTTTTTTTTTTTTTTTTGTAATGAATGTCAAAGTAGAAGGAAAAGGAGCTGGAGGCAGAGGTGCATGACCAAAGATCGCTGGTCAAAATTCACTTGAAAAACCTGTTCATGATTCAAACAGATCTTGTCTTCTGAGTATACCTAGGCAGTAGGTGCAGCAGAAACTAAAATGATGGGGAATTAGTATGGCTCTACGAAGTCTTGTTTGCAGAGCACAGTCCATGACCTGTTATAGCTGCCTCCCTTGGGAAGAGAAATCAGCACAGCTTAGAATCATAGAATCATAGAATAGTTAGGGTTGGAAAGGACCTTGAGATCATCTAGTTTCAACCCCCCTGCCATGGGCAGGGACACCCCACACTAAACCACGTCACCCAAGCTTGTTCCACATGTGACTGTGGAGCAGAGTTTGAAGAAACAATAATAAGCAGAAATCTAAGCCAGGTGTAGAGCTTCCAGGAAGCAGTTCTACTTCATGATTCAAAGACTCATTGTTGCTAGCAATTTCCCATCCATGCTTTTATCTGTAGATGAAACTCTTAAACTAAAAATTTCCTTAGCCCTAAAAAAGGTCAGACAATGTTTAAATGCATCAATTAGTGACCCTTCCATGATTTTTACCTTTGAAGAGATATAAAAACCCATAAGCTTATATTTTTATAATGACATGAAAGTTGGGGTTTTCAAAGAAACACTTAATATTCACAACAGTAGTTGCTTTGACTATAACAATAGATTTTGTTTCATGGTATATAAGTAGTGTTTATAATTTCTGAGAAACAATCAGCAGACCTGAAATATGGTACCATTTAAATCTCCAGAAGAGGGGTTTTTGTTGTTGTTTTATCTATCTGCTGGATTAATACATGTAAGCCTACATTATTCCAAGGGAAAGATAAAATATGAATTACAGCTAATACGTTTAAAATAATTTAAAATTATAAGACTTTATTTTAAAAACTTACCAAATATTAGAAAACCAGAAATAAAGCATACAAATTTAATTTTTCTTTTTTTTTAAATAAAACTGTTTCTTTACATGTAAGTCATATAAATTTTTCCTAATATATATTTCATCAGGTGATGAGACCCGACCACGTTCATGTTTGGTACTTCAGGTGATTCAAGAATTTTAACTGAGCAGATACCTTTGCAACATTGTGTCCTCTGTCCTGGTTTCAGCTGTAACAGTTATTTTCTCCTTACCTGTAGCTGGTGCAGTGCTGCGTTTTGGCTTTAGTCTGAGAACAATGCTAATAATACACCAATGTTTTGCTAAATAGTGCTTACTCCAATCAAGGACTTTTCAGTCTCTCATTCTCTGCCAGTGAGGAGGAGCAAAAGGTGTGATGAAGCAGAGACCGGACACCTGATCCAAACTAACCAAAGCGGTATTCCATGCCACAACACATCATGCCCAGTATATAAACTGCAGGGAGTCACCTAGTAAGGTGTATCACTGCTCGGGTTGGGATGGGTATTGGTCAGAGATTGGTGAGTGATTGTAATTGTGCATCTTTTGCACTGTCTGAGCTTTCTTTTTTTTTTGCCTTTTTTTTTTCTTGTTATTATCATCATCATTGTTAACATTTGTAGTCTTTCTATTATCACTATATTTTAATTTAGTTTTATATTTTCTTCTTATCTCAACCTGCAGGTTTTTACATTCTTTCAACTCTCCTCCCCATCCTGCTCAGGGAGGGAAGAAAGGTTGAGGGTGAGCAAGCAACTACGTGCTGCTGAGTTACCAGCTGGGTTTAAGCTGTGACATCCTCATTATTCACAAAAAAGAATAGTGCTAAACTGAGCTGTTTTGTTATTTTTTTTTTTCTTTAGCTATGTCTAGAACTGCTTTTTAATGTGTATTAACTTTAAAAATCATAATGAAATCAGGTAAGGTATATGCATATAGTTACAATATAAAAAATAGTAAAATAGTAATAATCTTCATATACAAGCACTTCCTTATTTTATTGTCTTTGTATGTAATATTTATAGGACCTGTCTTCCCAAAATACCCATTGTCAATAAAAATGGGTGCTGGTTTTGAAATACTTGAAAAGTCCAGATGTGGTCTTTGATCAGACTAAAGAAGAACTGAAACACTGTAATTTCATGGACTGCTTTTTTAAGCAAGATTTCAGCCTCTTGCTAATGAATGCAGTTCTTTCATATAAAAATCAAATGCAATTTTATCACTGATGATATGACTTGCAAAATACTCATCAAGCTAATGTCAGGTTTTTTTGAAAGGTGTTCTAGCTTCAAAAAAGGTTATTTTCAAGATTCTGTGTTGTCCCTGTCTTTATTTTTCCCTTTTCCCAGATTTTAATATTCCACTGTTCAAGCTGATGATTCCTTCTTTTTTGGTTTATTCTCCATTTTCCAAATGGATGCTGTTGAGGAAACCACCACATCAGAGCTGAGAAAAGCATGTATAGGATCTCAAGGAGAGGGAAAAAAAAGGACTTGGACAGAAACAAGGACATTTTTTGTTTCAGTTGAGATGAACTGCATAATTTAGATTGTTTTGCTTTATTTTTATTTTTACTTAGGTTATTATACATGACTGGTAGACAGCATTTTATTTTATCTGAAATCATTATTTTAATCTTACAAAATATCATTTTATGTGTAACTAAATCATGCATGTAAATAATCAGATTTTTGAGCCTATTTTGAGAATGCATAATGTTGTTAAACACTGCCAGTTCCATTTCTGGTTGCAATGTTTTATTAATATTTCTGTGTTTATATTAATGTATTTAATGAATATAAATGCAAGTCTTTTTTTTTTTTCCTTTTAAGTTTAGAGTCAATGAAATCAAAAGAGAAAAAGTTCTTCCTTTAACGTTTACAATTGTGTTTGTGCCTTCAAGAATTAGTTTTCTTTTCCAAAATACATGCTATGATCATTTGTATTTAACTCAGAAGTTCTAGGCTTCATTTCAAATATCTGTGTATTCTGGAGATCATCTGTAGGTAACAATAACCACTGAAGTAAATAGCATTTTATTCAATCTCATTTACTGATCTTGTAGCAGTAACAGCTACAACAATTACATACAAGAAAACAAATTTGTTGTTTTAACAGACTGTTTAAATGAGTTAACTCATTCTTTTCAGGATGTGGTCCCCCTTTCTATTCAGCCCTCACAAATTAGTAATTGGTTCCAGTTACAATGCTCTTTGCAAATAGTTCTGGCTCTATATTGAAAACTCACTTTTTGCCTTTGTTTTAATATATTTGTTTTCTCACTACACAAATCACCACAGATGTGAGTGCTAAAAAGCAGTTATATGAAGATTACTCACCCAAAAATCTTCCTTGTTATGGCTCAATCTTTTTTATTTTACGAGTACACTTTCCTATCATAGAAGGGCATTTACTCACAGTACTGCCTATCTTAAGGCTTCTAGGAACAAAATATAGCTCTCAAGAGAAGTTTTAAAGTTCACATTACCAAAATTTTTTAGCAGACAGGCATGATCACATGATAGGGGTTTTTCAGGTTAAGATGTCCTTAAGAGGTTATAGCTCTTTTATTAGAAGCTTCAGCCTTTAGGTGAGCTACAGTAAGATACCTTGCATTTGCATCTTCATGTATGAAGGGAAACAACTGGGTTTTAAACAACTCTATTTTGCTTTGCATTTGCAGCAAGCTAAGGTATGCACAGTAGAGGTTACTGCAGATCACATAAGTGTCAGCAGTTTTCAAGTGTGGGGCAGTAACTTTCCTAGTCATATGAATATTTGTCTGATGTTCTAATATTCTTTTTTACTTTCATTCTTTCTGACATACCTAAACTCCAGTTATACCAAATCAATCTTGTTCTATGAGCATCTTTCTAAGACATACCATATGAGGCTATTTTCTAGTCTAGTGTTCTCACACCAAGGATACAATTCCCACTTGTGACTATTCATTTCTACATTAAAAAAAACCCAACAAAAACACACACGTATAACCACACAAAAAAACCTCACAAACAAGCAAACATATCCACTTCAATGACACAAAGAAAGTCATATTTTGGGTGCAGAATACTGGCTTTCCACTAAGCTGTCACTAGTATCTGTCAAGTAGTTAGTCACCAGACTGTAGATTGGATTATAAATGTTGTTAAAGGATTAAGTTTGAGACTTGGATTCCCACTTCAAAGCTCATGTTCTTTAATATTGTTCTTTGAGATAAACAATTTTCAGTTGATCCCCAAGCTGACACATTTTCAATCTTTTTACTAACACGGCTTAACATCACCTTCTCTATTAGCAGTAAAACCGCCCTAAGATTTTTCCTATATTTACATTTTTAGCTTTGTCCTTTCCAAGTGACTCTTGGCAAGACGCTAGAAGTAGCCATTTGAAATTTAAAGGTTTCAGCTTCTGGAGAACTTACTGCTAATTTGTCTTTTAATCACAGGTTTTCTACAAAGACTACAAATCTTACAAGCTTTTTAGTATAGTAATCAATGACTGGAAAATATTTGGAAATGACCAGCATCTTTTTTCTTTTTTTCTTTTTTGTTTTTTTTTTCTTTTTCCAGAATCAGTATTTCAGTAGCTCATGAAAATACTCATGGAATTTAAGAAGTGTCATTAAGCAAAAGCCAAAGCTGACATTTGTGAATGAAATACTGGAAATTCAATGAAAGTGGTGTCATCCAACAGTGGTGGAGGTTAACTAGACCTACACAGCCAGTTCAGTCCCCAGTGACAATAGAGCACATTGAGATGGGACTTCTTAGGATGAACAAAAAAATGAGTAGAAACACTCAGGAAAAATGTAACAGAAATAAATGTCACTGTAAAAGCCATTATCTGTTCTGTACAGAGGAAAAATAGCTGCTATTGAAGGGACTATAACGAAGTTCAACTTACACTTCATGGCCTGCAGGAAAAGTCTTCTTTTGTTTTATTTTTGTTTCTGTTTCAATCTATGATCCCGCTTGTTTATACCAAACATTTCAGCATGCTGTTCAGTTACTTAGAAACAATATTTTTGTGTTTTTCAGAGGGTGAGGAAACAAAGTACAACAACATTTTAACTAAAGCATCTAGATTTTGCCACGCTGCCTTGTGAAATTTACTGATATGAATGAAACTGTTGAATTTGAAAAGGCTTGTAAAATTTAGAGAAGCAAAACATTATCAACTCCCACCAAAGTTTTCCAAATTGAACATGATTGTAGTGACAGGACAAGGGGTAACGGGTTCAAACTTAAACAGGGGAAGTTTAGATTGGATCTAAGGAAGAAATTCTTTACTGAGAGGGTGGTGAGGCACTGGAATGGGTTGACCAGGGAAGTTGTGAATGCTCCATCCTTGGCGGTGTTCGAGGCCAGGTTGCATGAGGCCTTGGGTGGCATGGTTTAGTGTGAGGTGTCCCTGCCCATGGCAGGGGGGTTGGAACTAGATGATCTCAAGGTCCTTTCCAACCCTAACTATTCTATGATTCTATGATTCTATGATAATCTTTGTGAAAAACCCATTAACTAAGGGCAAGAATGTTGAAATTTAGATTGCTTCATTTAATAATGCCACAGATCTCATACAAGTCTTAATCTTTAGATAAAAACTTATCATAAAGCTCAGAAAAAAAGAATTCTTCATGTTGTCCTAAAACTGTTCTGCATAGCATATTTGAAATAAAAAATATGGATGTAGCTTTATAGTTGAGAGTTTTTCTGTTAAAATCTGATATTGTACGAGACCTCTTGCTTCGTACCGTAAAGCTAGATAAGAAAGTAGAAAATACCAATTATTATAGCAATCTGCAGCTGGAAAGTACATTAATGTGAATAATAAAACCCTGGCTTTTATGAATACTAATGTTTCATTGGAAAGATCTGTTGATCTGTAGGGTTGAGTTTTAAATGATAGTATCTCATCAACTTCTTCAGACGCAGGGTATAAAGGACTTGCCACAGCTCTTCAGAACAGTTCAGACACAGCAACACATATCTAGATGAGAGCTACACTTCTCACAGACTTCCACTATGCCATGCAAGAGGTACATTTTTTAATCCTATGAGATTATGGAAGGTGGACTTCATAGTGCTGAGTTTAGTATTGCAGCTTGATGAGAATTTCAAAAATGATCTGAAATAAATAAATAGAATATTAACACAAATAGATAAAACCTTAAATTCTCCCAAAAAATCTATTAAATAATGCACTGAGGCTTCTGTATGAAAACTTGCTAGTCAAACAAAAAACTGGAAATGACTGAGACAGAAATTGTAAACCTCTGTCATGGTTTAAGCCCAGCCAGTAACTCAGAACCACACAGCAGCTTGCTCACTCTCTCTCTTTGTCCCCCCTGCTCCTGGAGGGATGGTTCTGAGTTATCCTCTCATGTAAATCTGTGGTCTTTTTGCTGAAGACTCTTATTTCCCACTTACAAGCTTTTTGGTCAAGTCCTGCACACTGAATTTCAAGAAAGATATTTTTAAAATATAAATATCTGATATATATCAAATATTTCTAAAATTTTGCATAGAAAAAAAAATTAACCATCATTTAAATAAACATACAGCATGCAAATATATTTCTAAAACAGCTCCAATTTCTCTTAAAGAATTTGAACAAAGTTCAATTTTATCATCATTCATTCACTACTTGAGATTTTTTTTACAGTATATTAATGGAAGTCTGAAAAAGATACAGTGACTATGGCCTTTCAATACAATAAACACAGGCTGGGTTTCAAGCAAAAGGTCTCTATCAAGGGTTACATATAACGCCATTTGTGTGCTTTTAGACTGTGCTGCCCATAGACTGTGTTTTAACAGGGACAGTGATGGCAGTGTTGCTAAAGAAGGAGGAACTTTCTAGAATAAGTAGAAAAGTGATTTTACATGGCTCAGTAATGATAGGAATAAGTATCATGAGCTGTAGTTTATGAAGTAGAAGTTTCTCAGCTACTTACAATGGACTATCAGATGTATGACAAGATGTGAATGGATAGGATTATTAAAATAATTCTAGCATAACTTCTGAGAACAAAATTACTGAAACATTTTGTATTTCTAAAAAAACCACCAAAATACTAAAAAAGGCAAACTGGTGCTAGAAAAAGGATGAACAGCATACTGCAATCTCACCATAGATGTTCACATGGACCACTTACTTAACAGTGATCTTAAGGTTCCAAGATTTGCCCATTGTTGAAATGATACGTCTTGACAGCACTAAAGCATTCTGTATTGCCAGCAGTGTGTAAGCTCCTAACTGACATGCTCATCTTTCCAGATCGAGACAGATAAAAAGGATATAATTGTCTCTGTAGTCACTGATGCCTTAAATACACGCGAATATCAAAATGTTTCCAAGTTTCTTAATCACTCTCCACTTGGAAGTGTAATAGTCCATTTTTTGCTTGATGATCTTCAAGGCAATAATGAAGTAGCGCTGGAACTCTGAAAATATAGAAAATATACTACAGTCCAATGATTTGAACTTTAACAAAGTGTTAATGTTTGTGGATGATTGTGGATGATTTTCTGGCAAAGAACGGCCATGTACCCAGATCAGCAAGTGTCTGCATGGAGCTTGACATGGATTCAGGGTCATCCAAGGTCAGGTTCTCATACCTGTGCTTAACCAATTATATGCTAGTTATTAAGGGCCTTAAAGATATATATCCAACTACAATGTACTACATTACTGTAAACAGTTTTGAACTACAGTATATAAGGAGCTGATACTTTGTAATAAATGGCTTTTGTCTGATCACACTGATCTCTGACTGAGTGCATTCCGCCACAAATGATAACTCTACTGCTAAACTTAGGAGACATAGTTCTGTCCACAAATTAATGGGAAATGAGAATAAATATATTTCCAGTTAATTATCCAATTCATATACTGCATAATACTGAAAAGTAAGCTTTAGATGAGCCATAATTTAATTTTGCAGACACAAGTTACTGATCATTATAATTCATTTCCTCAAAAACATTTTAGAATTATGGAAGATATTCCATTTGTCACATGTGAACACAGGGAAATGGTCAGGAATGCCTCCATAAGACAGCTACCTAAATATTCTTAAAATGCAAGGATATTAAAATATTATTTATCTATAGAATCATAAACTCATTTAGGACTTTCAATTACATTAATAAGAATTGCATAATTGCTGGTTCTGTGATAAGTATGATGAAGTTAGGAATGTTGGAGTCATCATAATGATGAAATAGATAGTAATACCTTCTTACAAAGTGCAAATAGTTTTTCATTATATAGTCTTTAGTTTTACAGGTATCTGATTTTGCATGTGCTGATGTTTATAACATGGTACATTAGTGCATGGTAATATACAAAGAAAGAATCTACTAAAATTCTTGGTTATGAAATTGAATCATGACAAGCAGAGTAAGCAAAAAACCCAATTCATTCTACAAAGTGCATTAGATTTCAAATGGCTGATTTTATATTTTAATGTCAGGTAACTGAAACAAGTTATTGAGTTAGGTTGTCTAAAAAAGGGAAATGGTAAACATTTCTGAAAGCGAAAACAGATGAGGTATAAATTCTTAACTGAAACGTGTAATCAAAGATAAACAGACTGCACAAACACACTTCAGGAGTCTTGCATTAGGTCTACAAATATATATTGAAGTCGTAGTTGTCTAAATTTCTTTAAAGTTGTAGAATTTGTAATGTCTGTTCCTATCTCAAAAGCAGCAGAGAAAATATTTTTTGTGTATAAACAGATTTGGACAGATTAGAGAAACCTGCTACATGCTGATGTCAATTATAATCTTTAAATTATAGTTAATTCCATATTTGTCTTTATAAAATATTAATAATTGATTAAAAAACCTACAAATAAAATTCATTAGAAATTATTACACTTTCAAACAATAATTAATTTTATGACATCAGATCAGATTCACTCTGCATAGAGAATTCTGCTGATTAGTTTCCAATTTATTCGGGAAGAAGCTCTAACGCTTTAATTCTCCTGGTTATTCTATAGAGGTAAGCTTGTGTTCTAAGAAGTAGCCTTTGGCTTCACTGGAGCATGTTAGCCTCTCTTTGTTGAGTAACCTGCAGTATCAGCAGAATATGCTGATAATAAAATAGCTCTTAACCAACCTTGCAAAAATGCGTTAAGTTCTATGCTGCAAAAAAAGCTCACTATGTCCACAGAGGACTGTATCTCGTGTCAGAATTCTCTGTACTAGGGGTTATTTAGAAATGCCCTTTGGGACAGAAAGTGTTTGCACGTGAGTTTTATATCAGCTGTTGATCTTTTCACATCAACACCACATCTGAAGACATTATTTAGGAAAGAATTTCCATCATCTGAGTAACAACTACAAAACAGGAGAGGGAGGTACTAGTCTACCCATAACTTCATTCACAGCACTTTGAACTTGTTAGGTGAGAGAAGCCTGCTGTATATTAGAAGTTGTAAAACAGAAATAAACACAAAACCCCACAACTTATCTTACTGGTATTCTTGATAAGCCTCGAGCAAGCAAGATAAATTTTATGTAGTAGAAGCTAAGGATGAAAATGAATGACTGAAGCAGGATTTGGCTAAAGACTTTTTTTTCTAGAGCCAGAATTTTTTCTTTGTTTGTTTTTCTTTTCCTTTTTTTTTTTTTTTTTTTTTAATAATGCATAAAGTGTCATTGGAACAGTTTTGCTTTTCTGAATAAGTTTGGTTAGTGATGTAAATATCAGACTTCAAAAAATATGTTAGCTAGCAATATCTGTTAAAATCTAAAAGCTGATTGATTAGCTGCTCATCATTGAATAGCTAGAGTAGTCATCTCTGGTGAATACACATCTCCCACAAAAAAAAAGTAATCCTATGTTTGCTAGCTCATGGAAAATATCAAGTACAAGCTTCTGAACATGGAACTTGTGGCCTCTGTTCGTTGTGCTTGGTCATACTTCTCTTGTTTAGCAATCCAGTGTGCAGGTGATTTATTTCATGTTAGGTTATACGTAAAGTGCAATCATTTGCAATGAAGCAAGTGAATTTTTTGTGTTGACAACAATAGGGCCAGGATTGTTTTTTCTGATGTTAGCTTATTAATTTACAAGACAAATTCAAAAATATAGCCACTTGAATTGTATATGAAACATATGAATAGAAAAGTTATTTTTTCACCTATGTCAACTGATATCTGTTGAAAGTTTTCATAGTGGATGACAGCATACATCATATTGCATGGTGGGTTTGAATCTTGCTTTCCATTGTCCTGGTATTATTTAACAGAAGACTGGAACAATTTGGGTTGGTTTTTTTCAGACAGATGCAATGCAGTAAAGTAGAATAACTGCAGCATGAAACTGTTAAGGTAAGATAGATACAATAAAAATTTCATCACCTGTTGTTTTTTTTTCACGCTATGATATCTACAGTATTAATTCTGGCACAAGCACCCATCTATTTCACCAGTTGTCCAGCATATCAGTTAACCAATGATGATCACATTTATTGTCACTAGCATTTTATGTTAAATTATCAGGATGAGATCCAATTATGCAGGTCTCCTAGAATCATAGAATCATAGAATAGTTAGGGTTGGAAAGGACCTTGAGATCATCTAGTTCCAACCCCCCTGCCATGGGCAGGGACACCCCACACTAAACCATGTCACCCAAGGCCTCATCCAACCTGGCCTTGAACACTGCCAGGGATGGAGCATTCACAACCTCCCTGGGCAACCCATTCCAGTGTCTCACCACCCTCTCAGTAAAGAACTTCTTCCTTACATCCAATCTAAACTTCCCGTGTTTAAGTTTGAACCCGTTACCCCTTGTCCTGTCACTACAGTCCCTGATGAATAGTCCATCCCCATCATCCCTATAGCCCCCGTTCAGATACTGGAAGGCTGCTATGAGGTCTTGTCATGGTTTAAGCCCAGGCCGTAAATTAGAACCACGCAGTCTGCTTCCCCCCCAACCTTTCTTCCCTCTGCTCCTGGAGGGACGGGGAGGAGAATCGAAAGAATGCAACTCCCACGGGCTGAGATAAGAACAGTTTAATAACTAAGGTATAACACAAATCACTACTGCTACCACCAATAATAATAATGATAAAGGAAATAACAAGGGAAGAGAATACAACCACTCATCGATCAGTACCTCGCCCCCCACCCCGCAGCGTTCCAGCCCTTCTGGGAACTCTCTGTTCTACATCCTGGGCATGACGTGCTGTGGTATGGAATACCTCTTTGGCTAGTTTGGGTCAGGTGTCCTGTCCCTGCTTCTTCCCGGCTTCTCCTCCTCCCTGGCAGAGCATGAGACTCACAAAGTCCTTGGTCAGTCTAAACATCGGTGTTATCAGCTCTGTTCCCAGGCTGAAAGTCAAAAACACAGTGCTGCAACAGCTACTAAAAAGGAGAAAAAAATGACTGCTACTGCTGAACCCAGGACAGGTCTCCACGCAGCCTTCTCTTCTCCAGGCTGAACAGCCTCAACTTTCTCAGGCTGTCTTCATACGGGAGGAGCTCCACTCACCTGATCACCCTTGTGGCCCTCCTCTGAACTTGTTCCAACAGTTCCATGTCCTTCTTATGTTGAGGACACCAGAACTGCACACAGTACTCCAAATGAGGTCTCACAAGAGCAGAGTAGAGGAACAGGAGCACCTTCTTCGGCCTGCTGGTCACGCTCCTTTTGATGCAGCCCAGGATATGGTTGGCTTTCTGGGCTGCAAGCACACACTGAAGCCAGCTCATTTTCTCATCGACCAACACCCCCAAGTCCTTCTCTGCAGGGCTGCTGTGAACCTCTTCTTTGCCCAGCCTGTAGCTGTGCCTGGGATTGCTCCGACCCAGATGTAGGACCTTGCACTTGGCATGGTTAAACTTCATAAGGCTGACATCAGCCCACCTCACAAGTGTGTCAAGGTCCCTCTGGATGGCATCCCTACCCTCTGGCGTATCAACCGCACCACACAGCTTGGTGTCATTGGCAAACTTGCTGAGGGCACACTCAATCCCACTGTCCATGTCACCGACATGTTTTAGTTCTGCAACTGCTTACAGTGCACACATTTTTAGACAAAAGTGCATCATTTTATTAGAGGTCAGTGTTTTAGAAAGAAGTGTTTCTATGGCCTTTAAAAATATGCACATAAAAAGGCATCATCTGGTTAAGGTAATAGGGGTACCATTAATGATGACATCACTGGAAGTGTCCCCATCCCTGGAAATTTTCAAGGCCAACTTGGACAGGGCTTTGATAAACCTTGTCTACTGGAAGGTGTCCCTGCCCATGGCAGGGGAGCTGGAGCTATATGATCTTTATCATCCCTTCCAACTCAAACAATTCTGTGATTCTGTTATATTATAGACTGCAGAGGTACCTTATACAAGTGAACTAATTCCTTTATTTTCTTAGTATCTGACTTTTGAGTTTTCCATCTGTATTGTACAGAGTTAAAAGAGGTCAGGTGTGGAAAACTTTAACATCTGTAGTGATAACAGAAATTCTATATTTTAGTAAATAAGGGGCAAATTCTATCACTCCTTTGCATCTTTTTAAGTATAAAACTGAAAGTCTTCTTCCCTATTCCACTCCAAATCATATACACAAGCTTAATCCCATATTCTTTATGTGAATGTATGTGAGCATCCCAAGAAATGGTGAGAGCAGTAGATCTGAATAAGCATGTTGTACACAACTGACCTGTACTGTGCCTGTCACATTTAGGAAAATATAAATGACTGTCTCTGTTGTCTGATGTGCAATAATGAATAATAAAATTTTATTTTTAGTAGCTTTTGAGTCTATTATCACTTGGTAATGGAAAACTGTAGCAATAAAGCATGATTATCATAGTATGAACAATAATTATACAGAGAAGTTTTTTGAAGCTCAGCTTTGATAGCAATTGCTTTTTTTAGTTACTGCCTCTTTTAATCAGAGCTAATACTATTTAATCTGAAAACCTAGCTCTGCTGGCTATCAACTTATGTACAGCCACATAGAGTAGTACAGAGCTGAATATTTTATATGGAGAACAAAGCTTGAATTTAAGTACTATGCAGTAATTCTTTAAATCTCTGTGGGAGGAAGTTTAGGGTATATGCATCTGAGAATACCCTAGGGACTGGTGTGACATTGGTGTCTGCTGTGATGCACAGTCAGAGAAGTTCGAGAAAACCTTTTTGATGGGCTAAAGCTCTTTAATACAGAGAAATTTTCAAAATATTATCTAAAGAGAGCATAATTGTAGATGCATGCAGTTAATCTAAAATATGCCCAGTTTTTCTTAGAAGCTACAATATGTCAGAGTGTAAACAAACATATTATAATGACAGGTTAAAAAAAATAACATTGAACTATTGGCCTTACACATTCCAAGTTAAACTGTTGGATTCAACCACTTAAATTGCCTTTGCTTCATCCTTACCGCATTTAAAAACACAGTTTGCTTTCTTTATCCCCTAGAATTTTCTCTTCAACTTGTCTGCTTGAACCGCAGGATTTTACCGGCAAGAGCAAAAAGAGTAGGTTTGATCTTCTCCTATTGCTGAGAATAAAGAATACCTTTATCAAAAACAAATATAAACATAGTCTACATTAGAAGATAAGACAGTACAACCTTTAAATATGCCTAGACTATAATTTAGATATTTTCAACGAGGACTTTAACGTCACTCACTGATCATTGCCATTTTCATTGCAAAATGCACAGAGACTTCTGGAGGTTACCCTATAACCTAGCAGTTCATTTTCTCCATATCAAAAGGTTTGAATTACTGCTCTTGCACTGAGGATGAACACCCTACCCAGAATAAAGATGGCATGAGAATGGTGGAGGGAGGGGGATTCTTCACCTATACAATTAAATCCACTGAATTATGAGAAAACTTATGAGAAAAAAATTAAAAGGCCCAACGGTAAGAGTGCAAAGAAAAAGAAAAGGCCTAGGTAAACAATACCTTCCAGACATCCGTTTGCTGATGTTAGGAAGAGATGTCTTGATAGTCCTTCACTGATAGCAGGGAAAATCATCCTGTGTCTCTCCTGGTCACAGAGGTAAATCAGACATGGATAGAGTGGAATGAGAGGTTCCAGCGTCCTGGTCCAGATCAAGCAGGTGATCAAGCACTGGGCTGGATGACATGTATTCCTGATCAGCCACAATCACATTATTAACTATCCCTTCTACAGTTCTTTTCAGGCTACAGTGTCTTCATCTTTACCACTTTCATCCCCTATAAAATAAGTCATCTAGTCCTATTTACTCTTTCCCCAGGGTCTTAGTTTTTGCCGACTTTATACACTTATTTGTTATTCATGATGTGGTTACACTGGAAAATTCCGCCTTGGTCAGCAGTTCTGTAAGGTAATGGCTCTCTTTATACAATTTTTCATTTCTGCCATTTCTCATGTTGCTGTCATCCTAGTTTAGCCACTAGTCAAGATTGGCCAACTGCATTTACATTACTACTCTTTTATTATCTGTAACACCAGTATTTCTCTTGCTGTTCCCTTCTTAGTGCAGTTCAGGGTGAACCTTTTGTCTGAATATTCCAAAACAAGAAGCAGCCCATAAACACTGCTTATTTATATGGCCTTTAATCTGCCCTAGACAAAATACTTCTCCCTAGGAGGGGGGACCAGAACATACAACATTATTGTCACAGAAAAAATGCTACACTGGCTTTTGATCAAGTTTTACAAAAAGAACACTAAATGAAGCCAGGAATCTGCAGATGAGGATTTTTGTGCTAGCCTCTGATCAGCTCGGTTCCTTTCCCTGAGGGCCTGAACTTCTTTTGTTGCTACATCTAGGCTAAAAATCCTCAGTACTGCTCTTAGAGCCACCTTTGAACCCTAGCTTTGAATAACCTTAGAAATCACAGGTTCTTCTTCAGACCTCCCGTACAAGTCTTTCCCCTTAGGGTGATACTCTATGAAAGCATCAGCACTCTCTACATGGACTGCTACATCCTTCGAAGAAAACCCTGCTCTCACTTTCGTTTGTAAATTGATCACAATGATGCAGAACAAATTGCTATTCAGTCAGGATCTAGAAAAATGCTATCATCCTTATTTTCACCATAGATATGTGAGATTGAGTGTGCCCTCAGTAAGTTTGCCGATGACACCAAGCTGTGTGGTTCGGTTGATACGCCAGAGGGTAGGGATGCCATCCAGAGGGACCTTGACACACTTGTGAGGTGGGCTGATGCCAACCTGATGAAGTTTAACCATGCCAAGTGCAAGGTCCTACACTTGGGTCGCAGCAATCCCAGGCACAGGTACAGGTTGGGCAAAGAAGAGATTCAGAGCAGCCCTGCAGAGAAGAACTTGGGGGTGTTGGTCGATGAGAAAATGAACATGAGCTGGCTTCAGTGTGTGCTTGAAGCCCAGAAAGCCAACCGTATCCCAGGCTGCATCAAAAGGAGCATGACCAGCAGGCCGAAGAAGGTGCTCCTGTCCCTCTACTCTGCTCTTGTGAGACCTCATTTGGAGTATTGTGTGCAGTTCTGGTGTCCTCAACATAAAAAGGACATGGAACTGTTGGAACAAGTCCAGAGGAGGGCCACGAGGATGATCAGGGGACTGGAGCACCTCCCGTATGAAGACAGCCTGAGAAAGTTGAGGCTGTTCAGCCTGGAGAAGAGAAGGCTGCGTGGAGACCTCATAGCAGCCTTCCAGGATCTGAAGGGGGGCTATAGGGATGCTGGGGATGGACTCTTCATTAGGGACTGTAGTGACAGGACAAGGGGTAACAGGTTCAAACTTAAACAGGGGAAGTTTAGATTGGATCTAAGGAAGAAATTCTTTACTGAGAGGGTGGTGAGGCACTGGAATGGGTTGCCCAGGGAGGTTGTGAAGGCTCCATTCTTGGCGGTGTTCAAGGCTAGGTTGGATGAGGCCTTGGGTGGCATGGTTTAGTGTGAGGTGTCCCTGTCCATGTCAGGGGGGTTGGAACTAGATGATGTTAAGGTCCTTTCCAACCCTAACTATCCTATGAGAAATGAGAAAAGAAAACTTTCTAACCTTTATGGCACGAGAGGAGCTTGTGTTGTAAACTAACAGAAATGATGTAAAAAAACAATGATCCTAAGAGACAATGTCCTTTATTGATCAGCACAGCTCTGAGCTGCCACCCCTTAGTGATAACATCTTGTTTTCTTCTTTTGTTTTTAGTCCTTCCAGTTTTTAAGAAAGAGGATGACATTATGCATTGGCAGGTACATATTGAATGAAGGAGACTGAAGACAAAGCAGAATTGTCATAGTCTGTGAGCAAATGGTATGAAGTAATTAATGAATATATTTCTACTTAAGACGACTATGCTAGAGTTTACAAATAAGGTAATACTAAATGACAGAGAAAAAAGACAGGCTTTTAATTTATATCCACTGGCGGTTGTCAATGAAATGGAATAAAAATAAACACAGGCATTTTTAGTCAGACAGTGCTTTCATTAATGTCTAAGCCCTTCAATAAAACAAACAGGGCCAAATTCATCTCTGTCTGCTAGTTCTTGACACTCTTCTTAATGCAGAACAGAGCATCAGATAACCTAAACATGGATTGTTCCATTGTTACCAATAGAGACATAATGATTTATAACCACTGAAATCCAGAATCGTGTGATTGCAAAAGGTACAAAACTGATCCATTGATTTTCTTCCTACTTCCTTGTCCATGCCTTGTGCTTTGCAGTGCTTTCCATTTTCTCATTGGTTCTTACGGATATTGTCTGCAGCACTTTTAGTCACTCTTGTCCAGAGGTAGATCATCTTCATAACAAGTAAATCATTAAAGAATTTATTTACCGTTTTCTTCCTCATCAGAGAAATTTTGTATAATAAATTTGAATAATAGAGTAAAAAATGCTGATATGTGCTCATTGTATAGTTATTTCTATTTTAGCTATTACACTTTAGATAGTGCTCCTGTAATTTAAAAATGTGTGGATGAAATATTAGAGCCTATAATGACTTTGATGATCTAAATAATGATTAGGAATTTTATGAGCCTTTGACTGGACTGTTTTTATTTCTAATCTGTATGAATGACCTGCCATATCTATGTATCAGATCATTAGTGGAGATTTATACAGATAATATGGTGATTTATTATGGTTCTCTAAGATCTCTAGATGAAGTTTATGCCCTGATTTTGAGCATGAATGGTGTCAATGATTTGCTTGAACTAAATAATTTATCAGTAGAAACAAAAACAAAGATTGACAAACTGAGTGCTATACTGTGAATAAATTAATCTGCTAGTGGTAGATCAGAAAAAGTCTGTATTAAAAAATCTTTCTGCAATAAACATATATATAAAATAAGTTCAATAAGTGAAAGGGACAATGTTACTCAATATAGCAGCCTTCCAGTATCTGAAGGGGGCCTACAAGGATGCTGGAGAGGGACTATTCATCAGAGACTGTAGTGACAGGACAAGGGGTAACGGGTTCAAACTTAAACAGGGGAAGTTTAGATTGGATCTAAGGAAGAAATTCTTTACTGAGAGGGTGGTGAGGCACTGGAATGGGTTGCCCAGGGAGGTTGTGAATGCTCCATCCTTGGCAGTGTTCAAGGCCAGGTTGGATGAGGCCTTGGGTGACATGGTTTAGTGTGGGGTGTCCCTGCCCATGGCAGAGGGGTTGATCTCAAGGTCCTTTCCAACCCTAACTATTCTATGATTCTATGATTCTATACATGAAAATGAATCATGGTTATCAGCAAACTAGTGTTGAAATTGGTTTGTGCTCTATTAATTTAATGTTACTAGTTAATCCATAAAATGGTTGATCTGCACTTAAGATTAGATAGATTAATTTTTTCAGTCAGTTGCAGAGTCATGTCTTCAGTGATTTCAGCTTGCATGGGTGTTTAACATCTCTTTAACTTCTCTTTGTATGAAAGAGTCAATGAAATGTGGCCCAATTCTATGTCACTAAATCAAGATTTCTATGAACATAAAATATTTACGCTGTCTGGAAAAAGACTGGAGGTTTTATTCACTCATTTATAAAGGGATTTTCTAAGTGTCTTTGTAATGTTGTAAACCTGGTCACTTGCCTCAAGAGGAGAAATTTTGCATTTTTATACCTTTGTAGAAAAAGCCTTAGTACTGAATGTTTAACACTAAAGTGTTCTTTCAATTACATCTGAAAAATTTAATTGCTTAAAGATATATATTGCTAATTTAACTTGCCATTACAGAATAAAAAGGCAATGCTTTCCATATCTTGGTCATCCTGTGAAGAACAGAAATGTTTCACAAATCTTATTTGTACAAATATTTTTCATTTGACAGGTTTAACAATGCTATATAAATTTTGTTCAATGCAGAGGGACTGCCTTATGACTTAATATTACTTACATTCAAAACTAGAACGATTTTGACTAGGGCAAATAGCACCATTCAATAAAATATCAGATTTTTAAACACTACTACAGGAAAATCCATCATTCCTTTCTAACCTCCAGAGCAGTCTTTTCCATGGCCTAATTTTTAATCTTACATTTATAGATTTTTTTCTACTATTTAAAGCACTGCTACTTTGTACTCCACCATTTCATGGATGTTGAATGGAATGGTATTAAAGCATAGGTCATCCTGGACACCTGTCGATAAAGACTATTTTAAGGTCTTGTTGGATGCATCTTCTTTCTACTTCCAGTCACTTATTTAGTCAAGATAACTACAATAGAAAAATAATGTGCAAGGTACAACAAGGCATATTAGAGTATCTTTTAAAACAGCTATATGTTGATTCATAGCAATAAAAATACACCCTTTGTAATCACAGAATCACAGAATCCCAAGGGTTGGAAGGGACCTCAAAAGATCATCTAGTCCAACCCTCCTGCAAGAGCAGGGTAACCTAGAGTACATCACACAACAACTTGTCCAGCCGGGCCTTGAATATCTCCAACGTAGGAGACTCCACAACCTCCCTGGGCAATCTGTTCCAGTGCTCTGTCACTCTCACAGTAAAGAAGTTTTTCCTGATGTTCACATGGAACCTCCTATGCTCCAGTTTATACCCATTACCCCTTGTCCTATCACTGAAAAAACCCTAGCTCCATCATCCTGACACTCACCCTTTACATATTTGTAAACATTGATGAGGTCACCCCTCAGTCTCCTCTTCTCCAAGCTAAAGAGACCCAAATCCCTCAGCCTCTCCTCATAAGGGAGATGTTCCACTCCCCTAATCATCTTTGTGGCTCTGCGCTGGACTCTTTCAAGCAATTCCCTGTCCTTCTTGAACTGAGGGGCCCAGAACTGGACACGGTATTCCAGATGCGGCCTCACCAAGGCAGAGTAGAGGGGGAGCAGAACCTCTCTTGGAAACCTCTCTTGACCTACTAGCCACAGCCTTTCTAATGCACCCCAGGATGCCATTGGCCTTCTGGGCCACAAGGGCACATTGCTGGCTCATGGTCATCCTCCCATCCATCAGGACCCCCAGGTCCCTTTCCCCTTCACTGCTCTCTAATAGGTTATTCCCCAACCTGTACTGGAACCTGCGGTTGTTCCTCCCCAGATGCAAGACTCTACACTTGCCCTTGTTGAATTTCATCAAGTTTCTCCCCACCCAACTCTCCAGCCTGTCCAGGTCTCGCTGAATGGCAACACAGCCTTCTGGTGTGTCAGCCACTCCTCCCAGTTTAGTGTCATCAGCGAACTTGCTGAGGGTACATTCAGTTCCCTGATCCAGGTCGTTGATGAAAATATTAAACAGCACTGGTCCCAGCACCGACCCCTGAGGAACTCCACTAGTCACAGACCTCCGGCTAGATTCTGCCCCATTGACCACAACTCTCTGCCTTCTTCCTTTCAACCAGTTCTTGATCCACCTCACTACCTGATTATCAAACCCACACTTCCTTAGCTTATCTATGAGGATGCTGTGGGAGACAGTATAAAATGCCTTACCGAAATCAAGAAAAACCACATCTTCCGCTCTACCATCATCCATCCACCTAGTTACTTCCTCATAGAAGGCTATAAGGTTTGTCAAACATGACTTCCCCTTGGTAAAACCATGTTGGCTACTCTTAATGACCCCCTCATCCTTGATATGTCTAGAGATGTTTTCAAGAATAAGTTGTTCCATCACCTTTCTAGGGATGGAGGTAAGGCTGACAGGTCTATAATTACCCAAGTCCTCCTTCTTGCCCTTCTTATAGACTGGCGTGACATTTGCCATCCTCCAATCCTCAGGCACCTCTCCCGTTTCCCACGACTTACCAAAGATGATGGAGAGTGGCCTAGCAATGACCTCCGCCAGCTCCCTCAGCACCCGTGGGTGTATTCCATCCAGACCCATCGATTTATAGATGTCCAGATTGCTTAACTGATCCCTAACCTAATCCTCATCTACCAAAGCAAACTCCTCCTTTATCCTGACTCCTTCTGGGGCTATAGGAATCTGGGGCCCCAGGTAGAGTCTGCAGGAGTAAAGACAGAGGCAAAGAAGGCATTCAGCACCTCTGCCTTCTTTATATCCTCTGTCTCCAGGGCACCCTCCTTGTTCAGCAGTGGGCCTATATTGCCTCTTGTGTTAGTTTTATCCGCTATGTATTTGAAGAAGCCCTTTCTATTGTCCTTAACCTGACTTGCAAGATTAAGTTCCAAGGAGGGCTTAGCTGACCTAATTGCCTCCTTACATCCTCTAACAACTGTCCTATATTCCTCCCAAGTGGCCAACCCCTCCTTCCATAATCCATAGATTCTCTTTTTCCACATGAGTTTGCCCAGCAGTTCCTTGTTTAACCATGCTGGTCTCCTGGCTCCCTTACTTGATTTCCTACCCATTGGGACACTCTGATCCTGAGCTTGGAAGAAGTGGTCCTTGAATGCTGACCAACTATCTTGAGCCCCTTTACCACCTGGTACCCTTTCCCATGAGACTTCCCTTCACCACATTCTTCCCACCCACCTTATACTGGCTAATACAATGAAGAAGAATCTATCTTAAAGTTTCCTAATACCATCTAAATTTACTTGCAATCCATGTTTAAGTAACTACAATGCACATATTACCTTTCTGCTTTTCAAAACATTTGTATGTGGAAAACAGTAATACAAAAAGAAATGTTTAATTTTAACGCTAAATTTTCTCTTCTGCTGCTAATTGTAGGATTGCTGATGACATTCAAGCTGCTTCAGACACTTATTATTTGACCAGTAAAGTAAAAATCATATATGTATATGTAATCAGTAATAAAAAAGTTCCTTTTGCTACATTTAATTGCTGAATGTGCGGAATTATATACTTGACAAGTCTGGCTTCTGCCTAAGCATCCATGTAATATTTCATTTTAATTAAATCTTTTTGAAAAGATGCAGAGCAAAAGCTCAGAACTCACCCTTGAGTTTTAGATGAATCAGGCCTGTTTTGACACAGTATGCACCCACACGCTCACATATTTCTAAACTATCTTCACAGGATAGCAAGAATTAAATTAAGAACTCACTTGGGCACCTTACACAGTGGTAATACAGGGAAGTTTGGCATTCTTACACTTATCTCCAGAGTGTTATTTCACTCTTACACCTTCACAGTGCTCCAAGTATTTTACTAGAGGTTTCTTATGAAAGCTCAGTATGATGCTACAAAAAGTGAAATGAAAATTACATTATAGTTGCTTCAATGTCTGTATAAATTTTCTGCAGAAGTAAAGAAATTTTATGCAAATAATATATTCAGGGGAATAAAGTCCAAAGTTTCCAATTTATGCTTGTACTTTTGTGGTGGGTTGGCTTTGGTCTGGCTGCCAGACCCTCATCCACCCATTCTCTCACTTCGTCTCCTTGACAGGACATAGGATAAAATAAGATAGAAAACCACATGGGCCAAGATAAAGACAGGGAGATTACCTGTGAATTATTGTCATGGGCAAAACAGACTCAATTTGGGGAAATTTAATTTATTGGCAGTTAAAAATAGAGTAGGACTATCAGCAACCTGAACCTAGAAGAAAACAAAACAATACAAACCAAACCAAAGCAAAACAAGAGCCTTTCCCCCACCATGACATTCTTCCCAGGCTCAACTTCACTCTTTTGTTCCCACTCCTCCATCTTTTCCCACCCTGAGTAGTGCAGGTGGATGGGCAGTAGGGGTTGTGGTCAGTTTACATGTTGATCCTGCCCTCCTTCCACCTGAGGGGAGGACTCCTCACACTCTTCCCCTGCTCCAGAGTACGATCCCTCCCATGGCATGCAGTCCTTCAGGAGCAGACTAAAGGATCTCCCACAGGCCACAGCTGCTGCAAGGACCTTGCCTCTGAATGGTCCTCCATGGGCTGCAGAGGGACAATCATCTTCACCGTGATCTTAACCACAGACTGCAGTGGCACCTCTGCTCCAGCTCCTAGAGCACCTCCTCACCTGCTGCTTCACTGATCTTGGTGTCTGCAGAGGTGTTTCTCACTCCTTTTTGCTCCCTCTTCATCTCTGTAAGGGATTTTTTGCGTTTTCTTAAGTTTGTTTCCCTGAGGCACCTTCATGGCCAAGGGCCTCAGCTGTGCCCTGTGATAGGTCAGTTTGAGATAACTAGAACCACGCCTGGCACAGGGCAGCCCCAGCTTCTCCTCATAGAAGCCACCCTGCAGCCCCCACAGCCAGTGTTTCACCATATAAACCCACTGAGCCCTTCTAAAATATCTATTTCCCTGTGAAATGAAGTAATGATATAAAGATTTACCATATACTTTCTGTTAGATTTTGACTTCCCCAGTTTTATCGGAAATGTGATCAGAAGAAAGAAAATCTGTGTCCATTTTTTAGTAATGTTTTTGTTGTGTTTTTTTTTTTTTTTTTGTTTTTTTTTTTTAAATCTTAAGGAAATAATTTAGGACAAATACCTACATTTATCACACCTTTTAAAGCAAATAAGCATATATTGCAGTCAGGCAAGTTATTTATTTGACTTCAAAGGAAGTACTATTCAAATAAAAGTGAACCATTTGGCTTTTGCAAAGTCAATTTTACAGAAGACTGACCATTAAGTAGAAATCTTTGGGCAATGGTAGCTAATATTCAATAGACAAAATATGTTTAAAATCTCAGTAAAATCTAAATAATAAGGGGGTTTTGGGTTTTTTTTTAGGTAGCTAAGTGTTATGAGAATCGTAAAGTTGCTACTAATACAATACCCTGGCCGAAATCTGGACTGGATTAATAACTGAATTTGCCTGTATTTCCTCAGTTAAAGATATTTTCTTCTATTTTTCTCCTATTTTTCTCTTATACATGGTATCAGTATTGTTGATGTAGAAATACCCAGTTTAATACATAATTATCCCCATATGCACTGCATATTTATGAGCTTAATGAAAAATATAATCTGACAGTATTCTCTGAAGTTCCGAGGTGGAAGCTGGTTCAGTAGTTTACCTTTTATTGTTACAACTAACTCAGAGTCATACATTCTGAGTGAGCACCAAAATGTTGAAGAAAGTTTGGACAGGATTTATAGGTATTTATAGGATCTTTATTAATATTCTTTCAGGATATTTTATGATCATTTGTAAATCTGAAAGCTATACATTATTATTACTATAATCCATCTAGGTGTGGAAGGAAAAATCCTAAACTGTAGTTTTAGAGATGAATGTTAGTTGATTAATATGTTTTAGCAATTTTTTACTAGGCAGGATCTAGGAGGGTTTTTCTGTGAAGAATCTGATGAACTACAGTGCAGCACCATAAAACGGATATTACCCAACAGCAGTATTGGTCTGAGAAAGTATTTGTCCTTTGCCGCCTTCTTATACTGTCCATGAAGTAAAGAATTTTGAATGGATACTAACATATATCTACTGACAAAGACTCTGTTTTTTGTCAGTCTATTCAAGTTATATGTAAAAAACTTTTCCAACTGAATTAGACCTCAGCTTTCCAGAGTATGAGACACTTATGCTTACAGACCAGATACATTTGTAAACTCAAATAGGACAAAATGTTTTAATATCTTCTGATGTTATTCCAGTTTGCCACCATTACACAGCCTAAGCTGTCCTTACTAACCAACTCCTTACTGTTTCTCTATGATAGTGGAAAGACCTTGATCTCCATTTGATAAAAATAATAACTTGAATGTAAGAATATTATAAGGATGGTAATAGGTCAAATCAAAGTTCAACCTATTCCAACATTTGGTAGTAGCAAACACTCAGAAAAGCAAATATGAACAATGCAATATTACAGTCATACATCTCCAAAACACAAACTTCACTTTCAGTGATTTGATGTTCAGCAGCTTTATGTGCCACAGAGTACTTCATGGTATTTAACAACCATGTGTAGGGGTTTCCTTACATGAATTTGCTCAGTTCTTTTTAAGCTCATGTAATTTGGCTTCTGCAGCATCCTGTGGGAAAGAAATTTCAACTTTGCTACGTAGAAAGAAGTTTGTTTCTTGTCTGTAGCCTGCTAGTTTTACTGGAGCCCCTTATTCTGTAATGCCAAAGACAGCAAACAGCTTGAGCTAATTACCTCAGCCCCCTTCTGTTTCTAAATACTGCTACCAATGGTCCTGCCCACTTTCTCTTCTGCAGACTAAGATGGTTTATCCCTAATTATAGCTGTGTTTCCTGCTCTTTTCTGTAACTTCTGTACTTCCTCTATGCCCTTTTTTGTTCAGACACAGGTTTCAAGGTACAATCCCTCAATGAATTTATACAGCAACATAGTGACTTTTTTGCCTTGTTTCATTTTCCTTTTGTAATCATTCCTGGCATTTAACTTTCTTATCATTGTGTACATAATGGCATTAAAGTGGTTTTTTTTTTTTTTTTTTTCACCTATATCACATTTATTTATATTGAATTGTAGCTGTCATTTTATTGATTGTGTGAACTTTCCACAACTCTTTACAGTGACCCCTTGTTTATCACTTTGTGTCATCAGCAGATATTGTCAGCTCACATTTTAATTGTTTTGCAGGTCAGCTATAAGTATCTTGGTGAAGAAAAAAGAGAGGGAGGAGTTAGGATTTCTTTGGCCAGTTTCTTCATACAACAAGCTATGTTTTCACAAAACTGAGCGTTGCAGGAGTTATACTTCTTCTTTCTTCTTTGGAATTGTTTTGTCGTAGCAAAGGCATAAACTCAATCCTCCATCTTAACTTTAATATCATAGCGCTTACGACTGAAAAAGGTGCAAATAAGCACCTAGTTATTCTGTTGACCTTGACCCTGGCTACACTAAGCATCATATCTGGGCACAGTAAAGATTTCTGCTCACAGAAGCTAAAGTATCTTAGCAGAATTACCTTGCTCTTCCTGTAGGGTTTGAGAGATAATTCTCAGGAAGACTTTCTACACATCATTGCACCCTAGCTCGTTAGTGAAAAGGTGAGCAAATGGTGAGGACATCTAGTTGCAAGATACATGCAGTATTCTTTACCCAAATCACTGAGGAAATTCCCATAATCAACTGCAGAAGGCTAAACTGCACTGAAATTTCAACCCTGTAAACACAGTTTGCAGAGTACTTCAATGTCATTTGGAAGGAAAGGCGCTCAGCTAAGGGCAGCAATACTATCATTCTTTTAATGCTTGCCTTGAATTAAACTAAACAAACTCTGAAAAGAATAATCAAGAGGATGAGATTATGGGCAGAAATTAAGAAGACTATAAAAAATAATTTTTATGTAATTTAAAAACTTCAAATGAGCAATATGATGATATAGATTAAGTTTGGGTTAAGAGAAAACAGTGTCAGATGAAATCCAAATGTGAAAATTAAACCTTTTCTTTTATTGACATATAAGCAATCAGTGTGAACTACAAAGTGGTCCTACACTTTATTTCCTTTCTTTATAATATTTCTAAATTTATTTTTTACTATCAGTTTCTCAAAACTTTATTTCCAAATTTTATACAATGTGTCATTATTGTCTTTCTCTTTTTTGATGATACCTTTTATTTTCTCTTCTCTTGAAAATGCTTTGTTTCAAAATGCTGTCATTACATTGCCTACAAATGTTTTTATGTCTCAAATAAATTACTTGCATGGTTAAGTAATAAAAAAAATCAATTCTATTTCTATGTATTTACAATATTTCTTCTCACTGATAATCTGTCTTGTCAATTAAATTTAAGTATTTGAACAATTCATAGCAATTTCTTCTACTCATTTGAGTAGTTAGTAGCACAGTGGCAAAAAGATAGTTTGAAACCTCAGAGGGAAAATGTTGACAGTTTAGCTATATCTAGCATTTTTCTTTTTAGTCAGCATATAAAAAACTCTAATATTCCTTATTATATGAGGCTACAACACACCTACAAGATATGAAAAATTGCTGGCCTGAGAAGAACTTAAAGGAATTGAAACCTATCTGTCCTACCTAGCCTAGAGTCAGCAGTGACAGAAAGTCTGCATCTGTACTGGTAGTTACCCAATGGCAGTTGTATCTTTCCCTGTTTTCATAGACCTAAGATAGAGTAGTCCTTCATCCCAAAATAATTACTCTCTCTAGAGGTTTGAAACTGTATCTCTGCATGAGAGACAGTTTGAGAAGAAAATTTGCAAATACTTGGGTGGAATACCGGTGGCTGAATTTCTGGCTTAACTGAATCAGTAGGTTTGTGACTGAGACCAGATACTTACCTGCAGTTACCAGTTCCAATCATCTTAGCAAGATGATTAATTTTTGTAGATACCATTGTTCTCTCATTCCATCAATGTTCCCTTTAACTCCCTTTAATTACATTTTGCAAATAAATTCAGTTCCTCAACTTCTTTCTTAATGTTTTCTCACTTTGTCTGCAATGTATACAAGGTGAGGCAGAAACTCTCCCATGTAAAAGCATTAGGTACCTCCCAGTAGAAGAAGAGGGGAGAGAAAAAATTGACCCTATGTTGCTTTCACAGACAGTGTTGACAGGCTTCTTTCTGTAGGCTAACACTTCATTCTGTATGCAGGTTTTCACTGATGTTTCTTTTATTTCCAGTTACAGATTGAAAAGATTTTTTAAATCTACAAATAGCTGAAAAATAAACAAAATACTATCAGCTTAGACAACTGTAGCTGATTCTACATCATTAAAGTCAATAGGAATATGGTTATTACTCTTACTGTAATTGAATTTGCTCTTAGAAATTATCACAGAATCACAGAATCCCGAGGGTTGGAAGGGACCTCAAAAGATCATCTAGTCCAACCCCCCTGCAAGAGCAGGGTAACCTAGAGTACATGTCTCACCTCTGCTCACTTTGTGTTTTATTAAAACATTTATTTGAAATCAAATCAGTATCCTGAATTTCTTTTGCAAACAAGATCATTTTAAATTAGGTTTGTTGGAATTACAAAGATCAAGCTACAGATTTATATTATAAGAGAGAGAGAGAAAAACTATAAGCTAAACTTTTAATTTGAAGTTGAGGTCTCAACTTCCCACAACAAATTTTTATAAAGTTTTTGTGGTAGAGCAAATGAGCTTAATTGCTACTTCATAGATTCTTCAAGAAGTGCATCATCTGGTATTTCTAATCTCTGCACTATTACACACTTTCCTTTGGGCAGCAAGTAGAACTTCATATCTAGTTTACATACAAGAAATTATTTATGCAGAAGAGAGCTGCCATTCCTCCTCATTTTTACAGGCATCTTTTTTTTGTACTCAGTTCACCAGGTTAACTAATCAATAAAGGGTATTTAGGGCTCCTTAAAAAAAAACCCATGAAATATGTTTTTTTAAAACCATGAATAGTAAGAACGCTAAGATCTGACACCTTTTTTAAAATGTTTATGCACATGTTCTTCCTTTAGCTAGCAGAAACGAATAACCTAAACTTCCAGAAACAAATAAAAATACTAAGCATGTATCTCAACTACATAAAGTTTGTGAGCTTAGTGTCATAAATTTGTGCATTTATCCCTATGAAATCCCGCCTTCTCTGCTTTGGTTTCTTTCTAATGCCTATTGTGAGAAAGTCTCTCTTTTACGCTAAAACCTAACTAGCAGTTCACAAACTTGACTGTGCAATGCACCGGAAGAAGGTCCCATGACTTTTTGGACATATAGAACCATGAATTGCTTTGATATTCTATTTTTCAGAATCATAATGCCATTTTACCACCATGTTTAGATAAAGGAAGAAATAACTTTGTTACTACAGATCCAATATTAGCAGCATAGTTAATTGGCCTACCGAAAGACATAGTTGTTTTAAAGTTAGGTCGCTCTACAAGGTTTCTTCTACTTACAGGGTTATTAAGCAATCAGTGTCCTTATGCAGCCTGATGGCTGCTCCAGCCCTTATGGCAAAACCTTCCATGACATGTAGTTTTCAATGATGAAACTCTCATTGTGAAAATAAGTGTAATTTTACACAATCATTCATACTCTCACTTCTCTTAGTACGTGACTGCAGTCTTGTTATACGTCAGAATCAAGTGTGTTGTGCAGGATGTAGAAATGAGGAAGACTTCATTATGCTCTGCTCACTTAGTGAACCTTCACCTAGGTTTTGTAGAGTATTCTACCATTGTATTTTATTCTTCAAGCTTGGTAATTCTATTTTCCAAAGAAAAGTTATCCTGTAATGCAAAGAGAGGCTTTGAAATAAAGTGTATGAAAACTCCCTTGGAAGGTTGCTTTGTAACAATACCAAATTTGTTGAAATTAGATAAAAATTAAAGGTAGAGGTATGATAGAACTATGTGAAATCAAGCAGCAGATATTTTCTTGAGATTTTCTTTCTGAAAGGAAAACAAGGATCTCTCTTCTAACCTTAGTTATATGAACCTAATTACTTAGTTTACATCTCTTAAATATTGTATTTCATAACAATGCTAGTATATTTTTTCAGCTAATGTTCCCTTTGTACATAATCCTAGAGGTATTTCAGAAATAGCATCTCTTCTGCTCTAACATTCCAGGTTGTCACCATAAGTATTTTTCTCACGTCTAGAAGCATACTATTTTATCCACTCCTGTTCATTTCCCCAGTCTTCAAGCTTAATCTTCCCAGCCAGCATTCAGAATATATTTGCTGCCTTGCTATCATGTTCTTTTTATCTGCCTCAAATTCTAATATGTATTCCCAATTTTTGATGATACCATATCAGAATATTATCACACTGAATGGCACATGGCCCATGAAGACATTTAACAAATGTATATTTTTATTTAAATATGTTCAAAATACTGTAGAAGTTGCAACTCTCTGTTTGAATGCAGAACAGGGCTTCTAAAGACCATCTATGAAATTCAGCTACAAAACTAAAAGAGAAAAAGAGATCATAGAAACTCGGACAGGGTCAAGGAAATCTAGATTTTACTTAACCAGGAACTTTGACAACCTCATCAAACAACCTGCTGGCTCTCCAGGATTGCCTGCCTCTGCAGGTGCCTAACTTTGACAGCTGGAGAGTGCTGGGTCTGCCAGAACTTTAATTTCCCATGTATTTTCAGAATGCGGAAGGCTCTTTTCCTTCTGATGCCAACCTCTTCCCATGACTCATCTAAAAAAAGAAAAGTTCAGGTGTAGAAAAAGAAAATCCTAAATTTTTCCAAGTCCCCAGGAATTCCCTCCTAATTATCCATGGTCAGGACTGTATTTCTAACATATATTGTTTGTCTCTATTTATTGCACATAGAAACTTCAATGGTTATTTTGCACAAACTAGACTGTTCCAATATACTCAGACTTAGTATTTAACCTTTAAAAATGCAAAAGATCAAGCCATAAAATGCTGATTTTTAATAGACAAGTAAAATTAATTTTGCCTAAATGAACATTTTTCTTAATATGGATGCTTCAGTGTAAGTTTTTTATCCTATTCTTTAGTAGCAACTATTTATTTTTTTTTTATAAAACATGATAGTATAATAAATGTAACTAAAATATTTGTTTGGTGTAATGGTTCACCCTTGTTCATTGCTTCTATATTGGAAATGTGCTTTACAGTCACGTATCACTGAATATACATGGCCAGAATCTGATCTTCATACATTCATCTCATTTGAATAATCTTTAAGTTTACATGTAGAAAACCTAGTTGAGGAAAATAATAAACTAATACATAATAAGTGGTATCTAATTCTTGCAAAAAAAAGACAAAACAGACTAAAACCAGGTAATGGACAACAGAGAAATAACTGCCAGAGGTATCCAGTTGTCCCTCACCCTCATGCTTGCCATCTCTTTTTGTTGCAAAATGAGTGATTTAGGGTAGCTCAAAGAATGACTATCAAAGGTATTAACAAGAGTAGTTTTAATGTGAATTTATAAAAATGCAACTTAACAGAATTTGATGGCAAGGTTCATTCATATTACATACATTAAGCATAGAAGGGAAAATCTAGGTAAAATCAAACTAAAAAATATTGATAGAGAAACCAAAGGCACAAAGGGTAAGGGAAACCCTTTCGCTGAGTCACAAGTTTCAGAATAGACTCCCTTGCTTTGTAAATTCTCGAAGCCTTGGCTGAGCTAGATCTAGTCTTAGTCACAGACTTGGTCAGTGTTTGATATCTAAAGTGTTAGTATTTCACCACAGATGGATTTCTTACATAGCTTTCAACTAGCAGCAGCCTGTGATTTTCAAGGTGGATTTTAGCATTTATGAAGTGGATCAATAGGAGTTACTATACATGCGATCACAATTTATAAACATATACACACACACACAGACAAAATCACAAAGACAGATAAAGGTATACCTGTTAAAAATTCCCTTCAAGTTCAGTGAAATTTTCACATCAAATATCTTGGCATTCTCTGTGGGCACAGGTTGTACTTTGAGGAATGAAGGGACTTTAGCCCAGGTCCCACCATCAGCTTTCAGCAACAGTCCTCTGATTATCGCAAACTTAAGAATATGTGAGCTTAGAAAAGAATCTCACTCAGAGGGAGATGCTGGTCGTAGTCTGCTGTGGTTCAGGACTGCTCAAAGGACCTCATATAAGACCACTGTTTATAGGATCACAAGATAATTTGCTTTGGTCATCAGTAAATTTCCATCCTGGCCACAATCTAAATCAGTAGTTACTGGAAATTCTCAAAACTCTAGTAGCAATGGCTCTGTTGGGCTACAATCAAAAAAAGTAATGTTTTGAGGCTTTCAGGGGATGACTGACTATCCCCACTCTTGTTTCCACCGTAGCCAGGTGCCAGGAGTTCCTGGTACAGTCATACCCCCTTCCTTAGCTGTGTGGAGATCCTGGCAGAGTCAAGGGATGCTTCACTGCCCAACTCATTAAACAAAGGTCAAGGCTTGATAGGAATTCCTTAGATCATAGAGTAGCCTAACGGATGGGATGAGGATGGGAGATGCTTCACCACACCTGTACAGATATCTTGTCACACAAAGGCAATATCTTCTTGTTAAGTGTCATTTTTAGAGAAAATTTGCTTTTTATTTTTTTTCTCCTTCTCTGAAATGGCAAACATCTGGCAATTACAGAGAATATACCATACTTTGCTAAGATCGATGCATTAAAACATAAATTGCTATATCCAAAAAAAGAGTTAAAATAATAGTGATACAAGAGAAACTTTAAAAATCAAGACCTATATGCATCCTTGAATGTGTGTAACTTATGTATATTCTTAAAGCACAGCTGAAAGTCTGACAATTTTATAATACTACTGGTTTAACAACCTTGACATTCAATAATCCCATTCAGTCAGAAAGTGGATCTGTCAAAAAAATCAAAGGAGTGGAAACATGGAATATAATCAATCTTTGGTTAATACCTTGTAGTTTATGACAGTATAATATATATTCATGGACCTGTTCAGAGTAATGGAAATATATATGTACACTTACAGGACCTTGTAGATCATCTGAGTTTTCAGTCTTTTTTTTTATATATATATTATGAAAATGACACTAAAATAGTGAATTCAGACAAAACAAGTTCACAGATTCAGAAATTTCTACAGTTCTTTGTAATGGTTGGAGTTCTTAGCAATGGTTGGAGGGTTTTTTCATTACTAAATAAATACACAGGGATAGAATCTTGTTCCTGTACATTTCCAATTAAGGGATGGACTACCACTTCCAGGAGTTCCAAGGCTGGGGGCTACTCCTGACCAAACACTGGACCTCAGCCTGAAGCACCCAGGGACCTGATGTCTCTGCCCAGGCTCAAGACCGTGGCTGCTGTTTTCCAGTTTGCAGGATGAACCAGTAGTGAGTATGAGCGCATATCCCAGACACAGCACACACACAGAGGACAATAATGGTACCAGGTTCACAGATGGCCACAGACACAGCGCTGCCTTCAACAGCAGCTACACACATGATATGCATTAAACATAAACATAGACACAGAGCTGCTTTCAACAGCACCTATGTACCGGACTCATAAAACATAAACATACACAGCCGAGTTCCTTTCTCCTTTTTTGACTGATGACGACTGAAGTTCACTAGTGAAGGCATACACACACGACACTCTCCAGGTTCATATGCACATTTGTCATCCCTTGAGTAGCAGCAAGTCCCTTGGTTGGTCTGACACCCCTGCAGGGATCATAGGCCCTCTTATGTACACCATGGGTCACCTAATCACAGGCTAGTCCAGCTTGAAGTTTGTTGGTGAATGACACACACACCCCCGCATGCACACACAGTTTGGGGAAAATATAGACACATCCTACCCTGCAGCTGGCAACAGGAACATGTGCTGTGACATGTGGTCCTGCTCCAGCCACTGGCACTGAGTTTCTAATTCACCTCATTCTCCAAGTGTGGTTTTCACATATCAGTCCTGTCTCAGTGTCTGGGAGCAAGATCCTCACACACTCCAATAGCTGACATCAAGACTCCGGTCTCTCCAGTAGCTGGCATTACAGGCCAAAGTTGCCCACACCCCTGGGGTTTGACTCCAGTTGCTGGCATGTAGTTCACTCATATTGGTCCACTCAGTAGCTGGTAATAATCCTTGCAGCACTCACTCATATGGAATAGAGTGAGATTACACAGAGTTAAACAATTCAGTAAAATAGGACAGACTACAGAGATCATGTGCAGGGCTTAATCTGACAAGCACTCTGACTGATCCTGTTTTACGTGAAACGGTCCTTCTAAAAACTCCTTTCTATCTATTCCTCCCATCTTCTACAGTTACCTTCCCTAGCACATTCCTTCGTCAGTCTGCATAATCCCACTGAACACACTCATCCAATCCTTCAATACCTGGACCCTCAATTCTGCAACATTGTTGGCCACAAATCCTCAGTTTGCCTGCAGTTTCTTGATAGCCCATCAGATAGTGTGGCTGATGAAGTTTTGATTTTGTCTCTGTTGTTTGCCCATAAGGCCTCTGTGTCTGTGTGTTTCATTTGTTGCTCCCACCCTTTACTATCTGCATTTGCATTGAAAAGGTCCTTGATCAGATAATTTTAAGAAAGCAGATACTCTCACCTTTACATACTTTACAGATCCTCCATACTCTTTCAGACCCTACTGGGGGAACCATCAGAGATGAAAGAGAATGACTCTGTAGGGCAAAACCTAAGATAACTTTGATTTAGACAGAACAGACCAGAAGTATGTGATCTGGTATTGTCTGATTATAGGTATGATCCTCGAGAGTAATGCAGTGGCAATGAGAGAAAACATACCACAATTACCTAAGGCAGTGCAGAAGTTTGTTTTGGTGGTTTTTTTTTTTTTTTTTTTTTCCCTAATACAACTCAGTATATGTCAGTGAACCAAGCTACCTCTACAGCAACTTAGGAACAGCTATTACTACCAGTTTTGTAACCTACAAAGGCACAAAATTCGACATGTGAGGATTGTATCACCCTCCTTTATTCCTTAAGGCAAACTCTGTCAATGTCTTTGAACTAAGATATGGGGCAGTTAACAAGCTTGTATCTGAAGACTACAGAGTAAAATGGGGTTCAGAAGGAATCAATATTTCTTTCAGATAACAGGAGCAAAGGCCAAGTCATACATTAAACCAAACAATTTAAGTATAAACAGCTGCTGCCTGACAGGATGCCAATATATGTGCTTTAAAAACAAAAGTATGCAGCTTGGTCATATAATTAGGAATAAAATACCAGTAAGCTAAAGGCACTTCTTGAAAGCACAGAAAATGTCTGAAAGCAGCAATTGACAAAAACATTTGGAAAAAACATCAGTATAGACAAAACTCAGTCAACTCCAGCTGAAGATCAGACTTTTCAGAATGCTTTCAGAATCTTACTGGACCAGATGCAAAAGCCTGATTATCTCCAAGACATAAATAGATCAATACTAGCAACATTTGCAAGATTGAAACTGCTCATATTAGGAAAGGAGATGGTATCGTTTTAATGAGAAATAAAAGATCGCAACTAGGATCCTTAAGAAGGAAACAGTGAAAAGTCATTCACAGCACAACAGATTTGATGGTTTTCTCCTAATGAATGTTGTCAGTGTAAGACAGAGCTTTGGTTTTCCCTGGAAATAAAAGATATGTGTTTTTTAGTAATTCAGGTTTTCTCTGAGAAGACAATGAAAAAAATTCTGTGAATTCTAACATGTTGGGTGTTTTTTGGTTTGGGTTTTTTTTTGTGTTTTGTTTTTGTTTGGGTCTTTTCTTTTTTTGTTGCCCAGGCCTTAAATTAGAACCACGCAGCCTACTTCCCCCCCCCCCCCCCCCCCTTTCTTCCTCCCACTCCTGGAGGGGCGGGGAGGAGAATCCAAAGAATGCAACTCCCACGGGTTGAGATAAGAACAGTTTAATAACTAAGGTATAACACAAATCACTACTGCTACCACTAATAGTAATAATGATAAAGGAAATAACAAGGAAGAGAATACAACACTTCACCATCTGCCGACCGATAACTCCCCCCACCCCGCAATGATCCAGCCCTTCTGGGTAACTCCCAGTTACATCCTGGGCATGACATGCTGTGGTATGGAATACCTCTTTGGCTAATTTGAGTCAGATGTCCTGTCTCTGCTTCCTCCCGGCTTCTCCTCCTTCCTGGCAGAGCATGAGACTCACAAAGTCCTTGGTCAGACCAAACATCAGCGTTATCAGCTCTGTTCCCAGGCCGAAAGTCAAAAACAGAGCACTGCACCAGCTACTAAGAAGGAGAAAAAAATGACTGCTACTGCTAAACCAGGACAGTTGTTGTTGGTGGTGATGTTTTGGGGTTTTTTACCTTCATATATCTATATTAAATAAAAATCATATATATTTAGCTACCAGGGCTGAAGCAACACAAAACCCCACTACAACTGATTGTCCATCCACAGGATGATATTTCTTTAGAGGTCTGATACACTTTTATTATGCATCTTTTTTTACTGAAGAATCAAGGGAAAAAGTAAGCCATAGTGCAGATTAAGTCAAGACAGAACAGCCTTCTGCCAGTGTGAGGCAAAGGAAAAACATGACTTTTTTGAGACAAATATATCCACCACTGCTCATTCACAACGTATCCTGCAGTGGTGCTGGAATTCCTTCTAAGATGTGAAGAAAATTCCATGAATAAACAAGTAAACCAAATTATTTTCAAAGCAAAGGGGTTTGTTTTGCTTTGCTTTGCTTTTTTTCTCCTTAAACTTCAAAGGCCTTAAAAAAAAAAAAAAAAAAAAAAAGAAAAAGAAAAAGAAAAGAAAAGAAAAGAAAAGAAAAGAAAAGAAAAGAAAAGAAAAAGAAAAAGAGAAAAAAGCAAAAAGGTTAAACTGATCTTTCAGACAAATGTATTTTAGAATTCTCTTGTTTACGTCTAAGGCAAATGCCATTCAAAAATGAATGTAGAAATTCTAAATGAGACTTATGACGTATGCTGAATACCTGAGGATCAATAATATCAGAGTTTGAAAAACTTCTAACACCTCCCCACCTCCTTCCTTGAGTTTGTAAAGTAGAGTGAAAAATTCATGACAATCGCTTTGGATTAGAATTGAACATGCTGAAAGCACATTTGTCCCTGAAAAATTTCAGCCATCACAGGATGAGAATCAGCTGTGTTGTTGGTAAAACCAATCAGTTCTGAAGCATCTGAGCTCTGGAGAACTGACAGAACCAATTGGACACTCACATATGCCTGCATGGAATCACCCTTTCCAGGGGAGTCTTGAGCCTGTGACCCACTGTCCTTTATGTAGTGCCTCCATTGCCCCTGCATTCTGGCCTGTTTTTCTATCTTCAAAGTATGTCAAGAGGATGAATTCATATTATTGCTTGCAATTGTTTCTTTTTTAGGGACAGTCTGGTAATTAAAACCTGGACATGACACTGTAATATTTTAGCATTTTTTCTCACTGAGCAAAAAGTGCTGTGCATCTCTGAACTTATCTCTTTGACTTTAAGACAGAAATAAAGACACTTAACTTCCTTCAGTAATGATTTGTCTATTGTTAATTGCTATGTGGCAGGAAAGACTGCAAAAGTTCTAGCTGAAGCAGCATCATTCTTTCTGTGTTATATTAATTTAACAGTTATAGCACATTCTGAGTTTCACCATTAAAGATCTTGTCTCTGACAAAAATGATTTATTTGCTTTGGCGGACTAATTTAATATAAGCTTAAAAATGGACTACTCTGGAAAAATAATCTGTTTGAGTTTAAACACATAGTATATGCAAGAAATTTCTTGCAGAAAGGTAATGAAAAATATTTTTCTATATTTTTTAGGTAGAAGTGGAGAGAAAAAGAAGTAAATGATATGTAGAAAAATAAATATTTAAAACAGCCAGCGAAATAAACAAAGCTTTCTTGGTTTTAATTTTTGCAGGGAAAGATAATATATCTCAAAAAATGTACAGTATGCTCTGCTTAATTACCCAGAATACATGTCCTTGTTCTAATTATGAGGTTTGTGGTGGAGGTATCTCTCCAGTGCAGATTTGTACAAATCCTTGGAGTCAATGTACTACATCGCAGAAGAAGGGGACTTGCACGTGCGTGACTTATCTCAAGTTTATTCCCATGAACAAAATTGGCCCAAGATAACTTTTTTATTTTGTTTTTCACCACAGGTATAGCAAGTGAATAATGGACAGCAAGAGACTGAAAATATAGGAGGCAATCACAGGGAAGACTGTAGCATACAGTGTGTGGTCTTTTTCAGCTTTGTGGTGTAAAATATGACACGAATTCTCTACTCTATAAACACTTTGGAAGGGTTAACATCACACTTTGTTAGGAACTTCAAAGAACAACAGATCCCTCCGAAGTGTCCTTCTGTCGCGGAAAGGACTCAGTCGGAGATCAATGTGATCAGACCAAAGTGATTTATTCTAGAAAACTAACTCTTTATATACTATTGCTTAAAGTTGCTTACAATAACTTGGCACATTGTGATTGGATACATATCTTTAAGGCCCTTAACAACTAACATATAATTGGTTAAGCACAGGTGTTAGAACCTGACCTTCAAAGTTTTTCCAACAGTCCACAATTTAGCAACTCAGTAAATTCCAGCTCCTTATCTTGCTGGGATTGTTACTCCCAGCGCCTCACTCCTGTCCTCCTTCACCTTTAGTTGTCCCTTGGTTCTTGTCGAACTCCACGTAGGCGCTTGCTGATCTGGGTATGTGGCCATTCTTTGCCAGAAAATCATCCACATCTCCCCCTTTTTCTTTTTATACAAGCCAAACGCACTTTGTAGCACTCATAATCATTCGTTGAATACATTGAAAAATACACAGCAACAAAATCAAAATCGTTAAAATGACAATAACCACCATTAGTCCACCTTTTACTAAAGCAACCAGCCAACCTGTCAGTCCCCATTCACCTGATAAATTGTCCAGCCAAGAGGCTTGCCCATCCTCATACACCATGTGTAAGATCTTAGCATGTTTCCATATTTCTTCAACATAGGCCAATCACAGGCTGCTGGGTCTGCCCTTTTTCTCCTGGATGGCTCTCTGATAACAGGGGAGGCCATCCCTCACATCAAGGTCTGGCATGGCATGTGTCCCCACCGCTCCACGCCTGCTGGGTTGCAGCCAACAGCGGAGCTAAAGGTTCTTCTTGGTGGCAAACACAGAGGCCAACCCAGTCTTGCCCTTGACTGTGGCAGCAGGCATTTGGTCAACCTCAGTCCTTGTACCTCGTTGTCAGTGCAGAGTTTCACCTGCTTCATCCAGCAACAAGTTGCTACTGTGGCAAAGCACACACAGATTTACATTACCAGAGTAACTATTACAGGTTGCAGCAGCATGTTGAAGATGCTGATGGCAGTGAGAAACCAGACAAAGATATTTCTTACCAGTGGAATTCTCCCACCTTCTTAATTTGTTCCATTACCTGCTTTATAACACTACCATGGTATTAGAATCTTTCTAGCTTTTGCCTTAGCATTTTCTAGCAGCTGCTGCAAATTTGCATGCTCTAACATCTCTTTTACAAGTAACAAATCCACACAATACAAGGTATAGTTTCTCATTAGCAACTGGCTAGTAAATACAAGTGGTTTTATACACAAAATCACAGCCTCTAATAATAGCTACGTTACAAGCACACATATTCAAGTTGTTACTTTTCAGTTGCCCCCAAGTGATGTCCTGCAATCATTCATTTTTCTCTTCCTCTATCTCACTCTGCTTGGGGTATTCACTGTCAGCTCCTGTAGCTGAGGCATTAGGTTCCTCCACTTGTCTGTCCAGCTCATGGCAAGGCTTGACAAACTTTGCAGGCAGCTGCCATGGACCTGTAGGTAGGAGGACACAAACATACCCCTCCCCCAGGCTATCAGCTCTTGAGAAGGGGTTGGGTTAAAGTGATTCAAAGGCATTCTGATGGAAAAGGAATGTGAAGCTACAGCTGCCTGCCTGCTTAGCAGCAGCCATAAATACCCGCCAGCAACAGCACTTTTGCATTAACCCTTTCTTGCCCAAAATGTTAATCTGCTACCCATTAAAACTTTTACGCAAACCCAACAACAAAAAATACACAGAACACCATCTGCCCTCAACACACACATGCATGGGATCCCACAAGCAAGCTCCACATAATTACAATATTAGAAACACAAAATCCAGACAATCCTTACTCCCACTACACGGTCCCACGTACAGAATGTGGCTCAAGGACCCTGTGAAGACAATCAGGAAACCAGCTCCAAGAAGCATCATCGTAGTGCGAGGTGGCAGGCTCAACTTTAGCGGGCGTCCCCACAGAGGCTCTGCCTCCCCCACATCGCATGAGCCTTAGCTTTCTATATTGACCAAAATGCACACTCATTCCGATTCAGGTGGCCAGCCTACATCGGAAGAAGTGATCAGCAATATCTATTAAGGTCTCCAAGGATTGATAGAAACATGGACATACTTATATTTGCCAACTTCTAGTACATGAGCATCACAGAGATACTATCAAATGAGTTGTATATGGGGTCCCAAGTCCACAGTCTGACACAGTCCACCCAATATGTTCATATTTTCCCGGGGAATTAACAACTTTACGGTTGACCAATTTCCTAATGACATAAAGGTTGCTGCTTCCATGGGTACGCTGGCTTGTCTGCACTGATATGACGTGTTCAAAAGGCTATAAGGGTTAAGACTTCAAACTCTCCTTCAAAAATTCTAGGTGTGAAACCTGGTTCGTGCCCCGGCATCCAGCCGATTCATTCGCCAGCAATGAGGGTGTTCTGGCTTCTTTTGGCAACGCTGGCTCCTTCCAAGGTTTCACTCACCAAGCTGGTACCCACCATGGACCACAGTCTGTGATTACACACATATATCCTCTACCAGTTAGTTTTACTTCCTCAGGACCCTTCCAGGTATCAGTTCCAGATGCTTATACTGGACCAGTATACCCTGAGTCTTATTCACATAACCTGACCCTAACGCTTGACCATGTATTACAGCAGGAGGGTCACTAGAGTCTCCTACTAATCGCAAAAAGTTCCTAACATACACAACTTTCTGTATTCTTGCTGCCTGGGTAAGCTTTTCTTCCCCCATTTTTTGTTTTTCTAACAATTGTTTCAAGGTCTGATGCATATGTTCAATAATAGCCTGGCCTGTAGGAGAATGGGGAATACTAGTGATATGAGCAATGCCCCAATTATTTAAAAAATTTAGACAGCATTAAAGAAGTATACTTCAATTTTCCAAAAGATGATACATGGGTTACATCCATCTGCCGAAGTTGAAGAGGTTGGAGACGTTGAGGATTAACTCCAAGACCTATTGTCTGGCCCTGACAATCGGGACAAGACTGTACAATGCCTCGGGCATCTGTCAGGGACAAGCCAAACTGACAAACTAAAACCACACAAAATCCCATGCAAAAATAACTGTAAGATAGATGCTTACTTCAAGTTAAGCTTCAAACTTCAGGTAGTGTCAAACACAACAGTTTCTTGAATATTCTTACCTACACTCTTAGGAAGAAAAATTATCTTATGTTTACAAAACATTTTCATGCCACGGGACAGAGCTCAATTTCAGACTTCCTTCATGGCCAACAGTAGATCACCTGTGGGTTTGAGTCATGTCACTTAACTTTACCTTGTCTAAGAGTTAGACATCCCATCCAAACTAGAGTGAGAATCCTGGCTCTGCCCACAGTTCAAGAGACGGGTAGCTAAATGTAGAGCATGATTTATATCTTCCTAAAATAGTCACTTTTCATTGTCTTGATGAATATGAAAGTCAGTTCTAAAACTCCAAATTAAATTTGAAATAGGTATAGTTCAGAAAGACTGGTTTAGTCTATAAACTCCCCCTTTCTCTTTTACTTTACAAAATCTCATCTGAAACATTGCTTATCACTTGAGGAAAGGATATTGGGACCAAGAATAACTTAAGTATTAAAAGATATTCAGATACTTGTTCTTAAAATAAATGTGTGCTTTTAGTTGTGTCCTGTTCAGATCCAATTATTTCTCAGTTAACATATATTAATGGGTTTTTTATATGTGGACAGGTATGAATGCTTCTGAGCACTGCGATTTCTTTAAGTGTAAAATATTACGGGGGTTCTAAACTAATTCGTGTCCTGCATGCCCATTAGTTCTTTTATATCTCCCTTGAACCATCTCAGTTCTTCACATTCCTTCATGCAGCTGCATGGTTCTTAGTTGCCAGCAGGGCAACAACAGTGCTTCATGCCAGAGATTCATAATGCCATGGATCCACATTGCATCTTCTGGAAGGTAAATTTTCTTTCTCTGATCCTCTTTCTTTCCTCCAGAATGCCTAATGATCTCGAAAAAATCTATGGGAAATGGAAGCACAGACACACCACTACTGCTAATAAAACCCAGACGTTCTAAAAGTCTTAGAGTGTTGCAGCAGCCTGAGACTGAAGTTTTGTAGAATAGTGATGTGGTAGTACTAGTAGCTGTGCTCCTACAACTTGAAATTTGCCTGCCATATTAATTTTTTTATAAGGATTCAGGAAAGTTCCAATAATATTGAGTTCTAAAGATGCAGAATATGGCTGCTTCAAGTGGACTGGGGGTGTTTTTATGGATTTAGTTTGAAAGGTATCTTTCGTTCTAGCCATGTTCGTTCAAAGCTAAACAAATTTCCAATTTGGAGCTTTTAGTTCTTTGATAGTTAAAAAACATTAGAGAGAAAAAAAATCTAGAAAGAAAAACAATATTGATAATGATTCCACACTGGGTGAACTCAGTTTATTCTCACTTTCGCATTGAATTGCAGCTTTTGGAGTTTATGGTTTCCTAACATTTAGTTTATTTCTAACCATTGCATTCACTGTTGAAAAAGCTTGGATGCTTCTGATGGGAACATCTGCAAGGTATCACTTGAACATTTCTTTTAGAGCATTAGCAATGACTTTTTTAAATACGGGAGGCAATAAGCTGGGTGATTAATATCATAGGAAAGCTGTGAGTCATAAGGTGCAAAATCCAGTCAGCATGTAGGCTCACTCCTGCATTATTTTTCTGTGTCAAGCATTTGGCTGAAGGTTGTTACGGTATATCAACAACTAAAAGCAAACAAACAAAAAAATTCCGATTTTCCCTTTGGTTTAAGACTACCCAAATAAAATGCTGTTGACATTTTTACTGTCAATTTTTGCATGGTTATTAAGTTTAATAGCTGATGTATTGAAGAGATTTTTCTCATCAGGCATAACAAAAAAGACACAGAGAGACCTAGTGCAGAAGTGTGAATGTCCATGTTGCACACACATACTAGGAATTTCTTGTCTATATCACCCACGATATACCTTGTGGAAGTGCTGCAGCTGTAATAATAGGTCTGATCAGATTTTATTTTTAGCTTCTGCCTTTTGAATGGTTGCAATATGTAGACAATGAAAGACATGGTCAGCACAAAATATAGCTTATTCTGGTGCAGCTTTAAATTTCTGGAAATTCAGTCACTTTTCTCCTGTTTCTAGCACAAAAGCTGCAAAAATTCTTTATTTTATTCTTTTTTCATCCTTCCATGGAGCAGAACGTGCCTTTGAGTTGTAACCCTATCTATCATGATTCCCAAAGCTCTGAAGATTTGCAGCTCCTTCAGTTACCTTAGCACAGCAGAGTTACTAATCAGCATCTCAGTATGCCCCATCAACGTGCCCCCTTCACTTAGGACACTGCACAGATATAAGTTTTCAATTAACAAACGTGAAAGACTTAAATTCTCTACACTGCATGCTTTCTGTTAGCTCAGGGTCAGTCATGTAGAAGATAAAAATTACTGATGACACCATTCTGCATTAACTGAGCTCATACACCTGGATATCATTTTCCATTAGTTACAAATACCGGGCTCTTAACTCTATTCAACAAAATGGAAATGACACAAAGATGGTGCTAGAGCTAGTGTAATTCGTAAAGCTACATTAATTTCAGTGTCCACTTTGCATCAAATAAGGATTTGGTTCTTTGGCATTTAGCCATTTTTACCATCACATATATAGTGATGACAGGAAGCATAATCTAAAGAATAGTACTGCATTTGAGATTAGATGTGTTTGAAGCCATCTGCTTTCAGCACTGCTAAGGCACCTCTGGAATACTGTGTAGTGTGACAGCACTTCACAGTAAAAGGTAACTATAAAATAGGCAAGAATCATAGAATCATAGAATCATAGAATAGTTAGGGTTGGAAAGGACCTTGAGATCATCTAGTTCCAACCCCCCTGCCATGGGCAGGGACACCCCACACTAAACCATGTCACCCAAGGCCTCATCCAACCTGGCCTTGAACACTGCCAAGGATGGAGCATTCACAACCTCCCTGGGCAACCCATTCCAGTGCCTCACCATCCTCTCAGTAAAGAGTTTCTTCCTTAGATCCAATCTAAACTTCCCCTGTTTCAGTTTGAACCCGTTACCCCTTGTCCTGTCACTACAGTCCCTGATGAAGAGTCCCTCCCCAGCATCCTTGTAGGCCCCCTTCAGATCCTGGAAGGCTGCTATGAGGTCTTCACGCAACCTTCTCTTCTCCAGGCTGAACAGCCCCAACTTTCTCAGCCTGTCTTCATACGGGAGGTGCTCCAGTCCCCTGATCATCCTCATGGCCCTCCTCTGAACTTGTTCCAACAGTTCCATGTCCTTTTTATGTTGAGGACACCAGAACTACACACAATACTCCAAGTGAGGTCTCACAAGAGCAGAGTAGAGGGGCAGGATCACCTCCTTTGACCTGCTGGTCACGCTTCTTTTGATGCAGCCCAGGATACGGCTGGCTTTCTGGGCTGTGAGCGCACACTGCCGGTTCATGTTCATTTTCTCATTGACCAACACCCCCAAGTCCTCCTCTGCAAGGCTGCTCTGAATCTCTTCTCTGCCCAACCTGTACCTGTGCCTGGGATTGCTGCAACCCAGGTGTGGGACCTTGCACTTGGCATGGTTAAACTTCATCAGGTTGGCATCAGCCCACCTCACAAGTGTGTTGAGGTCCCTCTGGATGGCATCCCTACCCTCTCCAGCGTATCAACCGAACCACACAGCTTGGTGTCATCGGCAAACTTGCTGAGGGCACACTCAATCCCACTGTCCATGTCACCAACCAAGATGTTGAACAACATCGGTCCCAACACCAATCCCTGAGGGACACCACTCGTTACCGGTCTCCAGCTGGACATCGAACCATTGAGCACAACTCTTTGCGTGTGGCCATCCAGCCAGTTCTTTATCCACCGAGTGGTCCACCCATCAAATTGATGTCTCTCCAATTTAGACAAAGATCTCATGTGGGAGAGTGTCGAACGCTTTGCACAAGTCCAGGTAGATGACATCAACTGCTCTGCCCCTGTCCATCAGTTTCATAGCCCCATCATAGAAAGCCACCAAATTGTTCAGGCAGGATTTCCCCTTAGTGAAGCCATGCTGGCTGTCACCAACCACCTCCTTGTTTTTCATGTGCCTTACCATGCCTTCCAGGAGAATCTGCTCCAAGAGTTTGCCAGGCACAGAGGTGAGACTGACTGGTCTGTAATTCCCCGGGTCATCCATTTTCCCCTTCTTGAAAATGGGGGTTATATTTCCCTTTTTCCAGTCATCAGGAACTTCACCTGACTGCCATGATTTTTCAAATATGATGGCCAGTGGCTTAGCAACTTCATTTGCCAGCTCCTTCAGGACCCGCGGATGGATTTCATCAGGTCCCATGGACTTGTGCACGTTTAGGTTTTTAAGATGGTCTCAAACCAGATCCTCTCCTACAGTGGGCTTAGTGTCCTCATTCTCCCAGTCCCTGCGTTCGCCTTCCAAGACTTGGGTGGTGCGGTCAGAGACTTTGCCAGTGAAGAATGAGGCAAAGAAGTCATTAAGAACCTCAGAAGAGGGAGAAGCAAACAGAGATGAAAGCTGTAAACAGATTAGAGGTGTCTAACAAGTTCATATACAAAGAAAAAATATTCAGAACCTGAAATTTATCCTTTCGGGAACATAGTTTAGAAGCAACCAACCAAAATACGGGCAAGAAGCGTAGGGCTGAACTAAAGGAAAGCAATACTAAAGTGAAGAGGAGGCTGCTTAAAGCAAAGCAGTAAGATAAAAAGAAAGTTGCCATTGAGGTTGTATCAGTAGAAGAGGCCATTAAAAATTCAGGCAAGTATTTTGAAACTGAAATACCTTGCTATACAACTTTAGATTTTATTAGAAGAGCAAATAAAGAATAGAAAGCAACTTTTCATATTCTTTCAGTCTCAGTTTCTTGAAGTAATGGAGTGTTATTAAAATATTGAGTTTTATTAGTCATATCTTGAACTTGAAAATGCAAATAAACCCCTATCTAACAGAATACTTCTTACATTTTACCCCTTACAAAGCCTTCTTTACTTCTGTATTTTGTCTTGTGGGAAAAATATCTTTTTTTATTCCTCATACTAGATGAAACTGGAAATAACAGTTAATTGAAATAGGAACATTTCTTGGAAACTGTTGGTGGTGTCAGATTCTTTCATCAGGTTTCTGAAGTAAAAAATGAGAGTTCTGGTCAAGAACAAAATCTACTGAAAATAGCCATTTAATGAGTGGTTTACAGAAAACTCAGATTCAGATGTCTGTCCAGCATCAGAGAAAACTGTGAGTCAACAAGACAAGTGATTCCCCAGCTATGAAGTTAGTGATTCCTCAGCTATGAAATTAGCAACTCTGAAATAGACTTGATCCCACTTCTCATGAAAAATTTAAAAAAGGTCCAGAAGTATTTTGCTCCAGTGTAAAATGAAAACAAACCTCTCCTTTTTTTTATGAACTTCACCTATTTTCTTGAGCTATGCTACAAACATAGAGTCAGTATGATGTGAAATAGAATAACAGCTAAGACACCATGACCAGTGGCAGATATGGAGAGTAAAACAGAAGAATTGGTTCAGACCTGGTTTTGAGCTGGATTTCACAATATCCCTGCTTAGGTATAGCTTTTTTTTACGGAATTTAACATTTGTGAACAGCTGCACATCAATAACCCAGGACATCAAAATTCATTCCTTGGACCCAATTCAAAGTTAATTAAAACCAAAGGAAAACTTCCATGTGTTTTCATGGACTCTTTTATCCTCGAACATGACAGAATTTTACTCCAAATAGTGTGGGAGTATCAGGATTCAGTTCCTGACACTTAATTTAAAGAGTTCAATTGTTTCTGAACAGATAATCTAAATCCACTGAGAGCCTTGACTTTGTTCTTTTGTGTGTGTGTGTTTTTTTCCCATCTTTAGTTCTATAACTTAGGGATAATAGCATTAATAATATTTATAAAGTGACTGCACTCAAACTCACACATGACTTGCTAATACGTGCTTAGCTTGAACTGAGTAAACCCAGATGTTTCTAAAACTGAAAAAGTCTATATGTATGGGTCATCACTCATACACACAGGTAGAGAATGTCAGCATATGCATATTCATAAGGAAATCAGTACTACAAGGCCTCAGCTTACTGTTCCTTAGAAGCTTTTGTTCTGAATGTTTTTCAAATTCTATTATTCTGTACAAAAAAAACAGTCTCCTCTCATCTCTTATTGCTAGAGGTACGGATGCATACACCAGAAGTACAGGAAAGGCAGCCTTTCTGCCTTACTCTACATAGTGCTATTGTCACAGGTAGTAACAGACTTTACTAATGTCTCACAGAACTGCCTCCCTGGGGTGCACAATCCCCTGCTGGCTCAGCAGCTTCAAATTCTGAATGAGAAACCAATTTGCTAAAGTAGTTTTATGTTCATAAATGGAAAGTTGTGGAACTGTTTCCTAAGAGACAGTATTAAGATTTTCAGTGTAATAGGAGGCAAATTTGAATAGCTATACAGGTGTGGGTTTTTTGTTCGTTCTTTATATTTATTTAATATTGTGTGTTTAGCTCAATGATGCAAAACATTTCTGTTCAGGATTTCACTAAGGTAATGTGGATATCTCTGATCCTTCTACATGCTGAACATGTGCAGTTTGAGTATGACTTTACGCTGTGTTTCACCTGAGCTGCGGTGCAAAAGGAGGTTTAAGTAAGGTGAGGATAAAGTGATGATATTTTACTTTTAGGCATGCTATCTGCTGCTTATTTTTTGGACAGTGATTGAGCTAATATGATATTTAGTCTCACAGTGTGCTGATGTGTAAAAAGTATTAGGCCATAACTATGCTAATTATCTCTTAAAAATAATATCATAGAGGCTATGATTTATAGGCTTTTATATAGGTACACCCAGACATATCCAGAGATCGGCACTATCAAATAAACGCTGGGAGAAAATATTGCTACCAACTCCAAGGATGATTTTCCAGTTTGTTGGGGTTTGATTTGTATTGTTTCCATGCAATTGTAGACTGTTTCATGGGAAAGAAAACTGTGTGAGAATGCATACTGCAGTTTAATCGCTGTCTCTGTCTGCTCTGAGTAAATTAAAGAGCAGCATGAAGGCTGTTCTTTTTTTTTTCTTTTTTTTTTTAATGTCAATGCACATTGTTAAAATGCTAATATGATGGAGCAGAGAGTGACAGAGGTAGGAAAGGTAGAGGAGTGAGGGTTGCGAATACTCGCTTCAGAATACAGATGGAAGTTCAAATGTGTGGTGTTCTCAGATGCCCTTTTAAAGCACATCATTTTTAATCCTTACAGAAAAACAAGCAGATAGAGGCTTAGTGTCTCCTGTTCTTTTATAAATCCAAACTGACACTGAGAAAAAAAAACTGTCTATCACTGGCAGAAAAAGTCTTACTGTACTTATTGACTTCTATATTGGCTTTTCTAAGGCAAACAAGGATATTCAACCATGAAATGTCCTCTGAAAGGAAGGGTAGTGGAAGTAGTGATGGTGGAATGGGATTTATTTGTCTTCTGAGTTGTGTGGATTCAGACAGTGGTAACTGAGAGAGCAGCAGAGGACTCCCTGCGTGTGTTCCTATTCTCCATCTCAACTTGTAATTTTTTTCCCCACCCACAGCAAGTTGGGATAGTGCAAGCTTGTGTGGTAAAGCACTACCACTGTATTTTCACATCACTTTTCACATATTTCCTTTGTTTATGTATCCTATATTACCTACAACTTCCCACAACCCTTTTCTGCACTGTATCCTTACACTTTCTTCTTTCTTACTGCCTAAAATGACTTCTTCCCCTTCCATGCTGGACTATTTCCAGCTTTTCTTTCTTTCCTACATCTATCCCTTTTCTCTCCATTCCTTGCACGCACTTTTCCACTTGCATAAACAAGTCCGACATTCTTTTGAAACTTCTGGTAACTTCTGTCACAACTTCTTACCCCATCCTGTGTATCATCTGCACACATCCTATTACCTCACATCACCATTCAGAACTTTATCCCTATGTCTCTGGCCATTCTCTTCTTCTTTCTTGATGTGGCTAAAAATGGCCATCACACGCTTAATGCCACCACATTCTGTCTTGCTCCTTCACATCTTGCAGCCTCCAAATATTTTGGTAACTTTTCTTGCCTCTTCAGCTGCTGTGTACTGAGCCTGTTTTTTGTTTGTCTTTTTTTTTCATACTCTGCATCTGGATCATAGCATTTGGTGTAGGTTTTAAGATAGTTGTCTTCTATTTCTGTTGGTTTTTTCACTTTTAATTTCTGCCCACATATTCCTTCTCTGCTGAACAACACTGTGCATAGTTCTTTCCTCTCCCATTTTCTATTACAATCCTCTATCTCCCATACCACTCCTCCTTCTTCCTCTATATGTCTTTCATATTCATTTCCAATGAACTCAACTTCTGCTTAGCAAGAAAACACTTACTTTCTTTCCCCTTGTCTGTAGCCCTGATTCAATTTTTTTATTTCTCTAAATTGGGGGTTTTTTTCAGTTGCTTAGCACATTTTCATCTTTAAGACTTTTGCTAGGTAGTTCAGCATCTTCTATTTGCCATCAGAACACTAACAAAAGAAAGAATTGATACTATTTAGGCAGGATAAATGGCTCCATTTGCAGGAGAGGGAAGTAGCTCAAAGGTTATTTTTATGACATTGAATGTTTAGTTCTGTAAAGCTTTGGCTCTCAGCAAAAGAACATGATAAAGCATCTGGCTCTCTCTTGTATACTCTGCATATAAAGAATTGGAAAGTTTGCTGTGTATTGTATAATAAATACCTCTTGTTCAAAGAGATAAAAAATTACTTGAGCACAATTATATTAATCCTTTGTGCCATTTAAGTCTCTTTATTACATTATATTTTTGTGTGATCATGGACATTTTCACTTCAAATCTCAGTAATCATGTTACTGTCTCAACATTATATGTTAAGTCTCAACCTTACTAATTGAGTGAGGGTTTTATTTGCAAAAGTCATCTTCAAACTTTCATCTGTTCCTCTGAATGATGGCTACCAATATTAGCTCTACTGAAAGAAATAACCTGCCAAGAAAGCCCATCAATCCAGTTATCAGTACCCAACATTTTATCAGAAAAAAAGAAGTCCCTGTATCACTATTTAAAAGCTTCCCTGCTCTCAATATCCAGACAACTTTCTGAATAAACTTTTCTGAATAATCTTTTCTGAACTTTCACTCTGAATGAACCACAGCTTTGAGATGGATCTACCTGCAGCTTTTCATTAAAGTGAACACACCAGCAAAATTGTGGTTTCAATATCTGAACTTATGTTTAACTAGAACACAAACACAAAAGAATAATTACATTTCTAAGAGAACAAGCACTTCTGCTGAAGAAACTTCTTAAAATAAGAGAAAAAAACCTTTTTTCTTAATGGCCCTGCCTGTGCTGGGCACACTCTTTAATCTAGTGCTGTTTTCCAATGTCCAATCAGCTTGTACCAAAGTGATCAAACCCTAGCGAAGTGCAATTTCTCATTGTTCTGGGGACTCCAGATTGCAGCAAGCACAACAGAACAAATAGGCAGCCTCTCTGTCTGGTGCTCAGCTGCAAACCCTTTAATACTGGATGATATACAATAATAGAGTCAATATATGGAAAACAAGCATATTCAACAATTCTTCCATCCACTATGCAGAATACTGTTGGTTGTGTGCATCTATAGGTCTGTGAATTACTGGGACTTGTTACCCACAGATCTTTCTATGATATATATTTCTCCATCAGCTGTGATGTGTTCTTGCAGCTATGCTCTTCCTTCCAAAAAAAATCTGAAGGGAGTCTGTAGTTGTCACATATCTGTCTGTGCAGAGTTAAGATCCATTTCTCCTGCTGATTTATTCCACTACCAACCAAAACTCCAGATGGAAGAAGGTTTCACACCTCAAAAGCAAAGTTTTGTTTTATTGACCAAATATGCCAGGTATCGTGTTCATTTTAAAACTAAAGGACATGTTTCAAAAACTGAGTAGCTGTGAAAGTATCTTTTCTATACTTTCTATGCATAATCCCAGCAAAGCAAAAAATATAGGGAAGGGCATGCCTCCATTAGGGTGTTCTGGAATGAAAAAAAAGAACAAAGCCTAGTGTGCATTAGCTTGTTTATGAGTTTGTCATTATGAGTCATTAGTTGTCTGCCACATGCTCTCTCTGCCATTCAGTTGTGTATGAAGCTTGCTTCTGAGGGATAAATTAAAACAGAGCTGAAAATCAAGTAAAGAGTAGTTTTGTCATGGACAGAGCATTCATAGACACTGTGGGGAGTGTCAGTAGAACCTTGCAAATTATTTTTATTAAGTATGGAAGCAGATGAATTAGAAAATTAGAGTAGGTAATTAAAATCCCAGCTACAGTAGCACGTTTGTTAAGAAAAGTCTTTTGTTATTGGATTTAAAATTTTAATATTGTTGTTACAGTAACCGTTTCTTTTTATTCTTTGTGGTTTATAGAAAAGATCTGACGGAAAAAATACCAATCCAACCCAAACCCCCCTAAAATAAGACATACAGTTTCCCTGAGGTAATAAGAGAATGACAATGTTCAGTGTGAGGATTAGGAGAATGAAAATACAAGTATCAGAAAGAAGGAAACTTTATTTACACTTAATATTTGAAAAGGAAAGGGAAAAGTCAGCTAAAAGGAGAAGAAGGTTCTTCCAGTCCACCAGAGGTACAAAGAAGGTGGCCCACCCACCTGCAGTGAATCTTTCAGTTGCTGAGTTAACAGGTGAGGACTCTGGAGAGAGAAACTGTTGCTTTTAAAGAATTCATACACATATATTATTGTATTACCAATTTACCTACATAACATGTACAGGATGAAATGAAATTTCAGAAAAAAAAACCAGTCTGCTTTTCTCTAATGAAAGAGGTATTCATGAAAAACAACATCTCATAACCTCTATTAGTGTAGTATAAGGTGCTAGCAAAAAAAATTTAAATAAAACCTCAAGTACCGCAAAACAAACCTAACCAAAGACATATATCCAAGAACCACACTGTGTACAGAGTCCATGGCAAATGATACAGTGACATTAGTATAACAACCTTCACTAAGTTGAGAGAAATTAATTAATTAATAAAATTAATATTCTGCTCAAATTTGCTGTTTATTGTGCAACATTCATACTAGCTTCTGAAAAGACTTTAACATAATAAACGAAATCAAAATGTCAGCAATTTACTTTCAGCCACTGTATTCCTATGAACAGTGTGTCCAAAACTAATAATAAGGCAACTGATATCTTTTTGGATACAAGTTAAGATGTATGAGATGATAAACTAATTTGAAGTATGTTGAAAGTATATGCTAATGCAACTAGATGAACAAAAACAACAATGCAAAGCAGAGGCTGAAAAAGCCATGTTAATCAATATAGTGTGTGGAAGGATCAAGGAGGATAAAGTCAGAAAGAAATCTGTGCTGGAAAAGGTCTCATTCAAACACATATAGTTGCAAAAATAGGATGGACTATGGTAAACTATTGGCAACCTCAAATCAATTTGTTGAAATGTTCCCATTTATTTTAAGAATGACTCATACAGGAACCAGTTTAATCCCAGTTCTCCATTCACAGCCATGAAGTGTCACACAAGGAAGATCTATAATATTGTTTTATTTTAACCAAAAGTTTCCTTGAAATCACTTAAATTCAAAAAAAAAACCAAAACATCAAGGTTCCAGTGGCCTAATGTAAATTAACAGTCTTGCTCTTTACCAAATTGTTTATATTGATTTATATTTATTTGATCTGTCGGCCTGACCCGGTCTCGAGGGAGGTGTGTTGCCTACCTGGGGCACGAATCAGGGATGTTGCAGAGAGGCTGCCTGCTCTAGTGAGACCCACAGACTATTACCCACTTCTGGTGATCCATGTGGGTGCTAGTGATGTTGATAGCAGTAGGCTGGAGAACATAAAGAAGGACCACAGAGCCCTGGGAGAGGTGGTTAAGGGCTCTGGAGCTCAGATTGTCTCTTCATCAATTCTCCAGGATACAGGGGGAGAGCTTAAAAAAGCTAGGAGGATTGGCCAAGTTAATAAATGGTTAAAAGGATGGTGCCATAGACAGGGGTTTGGGTGTTTTGAATACGGGACCCAAGTTAGTAGGCCAGGTTTACTGGGGGCTGGTAGAGCTGATCTGACAAAGAAGAGGAAGAGTGATTTTGGTAGGAGGCTTGCCAGGCTGGTCAAGGTTTCTTTAAATTAGATGTGTTGAGGGAGGGTGCCATTGTTTCATCCCAACACACCCAGTCAGTTGCCAACACCTACAATAAATGCTCAGAGAGATGCAGAGATATTCCAGCCACTCCAGCCAATGAGCTGGCTTCATTTGGAGCTCAGCTCAGATGCCTCTATACAAACGCCCATAGCATGGGAAACAAACAAGAGGAATTAGAGATGTGTGCACGACTACGGGAGTATGATATAGTAGACATCACAGAAACATGGTGGGATGGCTCCTACTACTGGAGTGTTGGAATGGAAGGTTACAGGCTCTTTAGAAAAGACAAGCCTGGCAGGCGGGGAGGGGGAGTTGCTGTTTATGTTAGGGATAGGCTGGAGAGTATGGAACTCTGTCTGGGGACGGGTGAGCAGTCGACAGAGAGTTTGTGGGTCAGGGTTAAAGGGAGAGCAGCGATGGGGGACATCACTGTGGGGATCTGTTATAGACCGCCTGATCAAGAGGAATCTGTGGATGAAGTGCTCTATAGGCAGATAGGAACAGCCTCACGCTCACAGGCCCTTCTTCTCATGGGAGACTTCAACCACCCTGACATCTGTTGGAGTGAAGGTACAGCCCGGCACAAGCAATCCAGGAGGTTTCTCGATTGCGTGGAAGACAACTTCCTCCTGCAAGTTATAGAGGAACCGACAAGCAGAGCTGCCATGCTTGACCTCGTGCTCACCAAGAGGGAAGGGCTGGTTGGAAATGTGACGCTCCAGGGCAGCCTTGGTTGCAGCGATCCTGAGATGGTCGAATTCGGGATCCTTGGGAGAGTGAGAAGAGCGTGCAGCAAGATCACTGCTCTGGACTTCAAGAAAGCAGACTTTGGCCTCTTCAGGAACCTGCTTAGCAAGGTTTCATGGGACACAGCCGTAGAGGGCAGGGGGGCCGAAGACTGTTGGTTGATATTCAAGGATCACCTGCTCCAAGCTCAGGAGTGTTGCATCCCAACTAGAAGGAAGTGCAGCAAGAGGGCCAGGAGACCTCCCTGGATGGATAAGGAGCTGCTCAGGAAAATTCAAAGGAAAAAAGAGGCTTATAGAAGGTGGAAGCAGGGACAGGCAGCCTGGGAAGAATACAGGGATGTTGTCCTGGAAGCTAGGGACCAGGTTAGGAAGGCTAAGGCCCAGTTAGAATTGAACTTGGCTAAGGATGTTAAAGATAACAGGAAGGGATTCTATAGGTACGTAGTGAGTAAAAGACAGACTAGGGAAAACGTAGGCCCCCTCCGGAAGATATCGGGAGAACTGTCTACCCGGGATTTGGAGAAGGCTGAGGTTCTTAATGACTTCTTTGCCTCGGTCTTCACTGGCAAAGGCTCTGATTGCACCACCCAAGTCTTGGAAGGTGAACGCAGGGATTGTGAGAATGAAGATCCTGGGCCCACTGTCGGAGAGGATCTGGTTCGAGACCATCTTAAAAACCTAAATGCACACAAGTCCATGGGATTTGAATCAGTCAGCTGATCAGAGGTAGCCCAGCTAGAGCTGGAGCTGACACCCTTCAGCGACCACGAGGTTCAGAGGAGATTAGGAAAATCAGAGGGGATAGCGCAGAGACACCACGATCCCTGACATCTCCCGATCTCCAAAGCCCCAGCAGCCCTTGCGAGAGAGTGGCTGATGTGGTGGGGGGCGTCAGAAAAGGGCCACGAGGATGATCAGAGGAGTGGAGCACCTCCCGTATGAATGAAGATAGGCTGAGAAAGTTGGGGCTGTTCAGCCTGGAGAAGAGAAGGCTGCGTGGAGACCTCCTAGAAGCCTTCCAGTATCTGAAGGGGGCCTACAAGGATGCTGGGGAGGGACTCTTCATCAGGGACTGTAGTGAGAGGACAAGGGGTAACGGGTTCAAACTGAAACAGGGGAAGCTTAGATTGGATCTAAGGAAGAAATTCTTTACTGAGAGGGTGGTGAGGCACCGGAATGGGTTGCCCAGGGAGGTTGTGAATGCTCCATCCTTGGCAGTGTTCAAGGCCAGGTTGGATGAGGCCTTGGGTGGCATGGTTTAGTGTGGGGTGTCCCTGTCCATGGCAGGGGGGTTGGAACTAGATGATCTTAAGGTCCTTTCCAACCCTGACTATTCTATGATTCTATGATTCTATGATTCTATGATTCTATGAATCTAATCTCCATATTCCATTTTGCTATATCAATGTATAGCATTCTCTATTATGTTAAATGAGACCAAAAGATAGATGAAGGCAATACACAAATAATATTGCCCTCAGTAAATGAAAGTGTTCCCCTATCAAAAGCCTGTTCTTACATTGCTTGTGAAATTACCTGCACAAGTCCATTTGTGTGAATTCAGCCTCAGCTTGTGTGCTGAAACACTCACAGAAAGTAAGATAAACTGCAGAAAATCATAGATATTGCCATTCCTAAGATGTTGAAGCCTTCACCACTTTCAGCCTGCTGAGATGATAATCCTGAAACTTCAGTGCTATGCATAGTAAATGCAACTTCAGCATTTTATTGAGCAGAGACAGACTGCAAATAGCCTTTGGATTACTGTACAATAATGATGGAGAAATTTTCTCTAAGCATACAGTTCAAGGAGGTAGCTTTTCTTGATTAAAAATAACGTGTTCCTTTGACTGCTTTAAATGAGCAGTTTCAGCTCATAGATTTCATTAGTCTGGTGATACCTGGCATTTTATTTATTACCTATGCATTACTGATCATGATAAAATTTTAGTTTTGCTTTCATTTACAAATATATATTTTTAGAGTTTTGGAGCAATATTATTTCTGAACTATATGATTTCAAGTTAGCCTCATACTTTCGGGGGTCTCATATGTTTATGAGTGCAAGACACGTATTTAAGAACTATATTGAGACTAGTTCTGTTTCTGAAACAAAGTTTACAAACCATTAGCCATGTAGTACACATTAACTCCTGTGAAGAAAAAGTTACACAAACTGACATAAACTAAAGTACTTCTATTCTTTTTCTCCTGAGGGCGAAAATCTTAGGGATAACTTTGCTACTGTCAATGAAAAGAATGAAAAGATGAAAAAAAATCCCTTTAAAACATATTCCGTAATACTTTCTTTTCTATATGTTTGCTTTTTTGCCTTCTTGTTGCCTATATTTTTGATGATTATTCAGAAAAAAATCATCTTAGCTTGCTTGAATGTTATGGCTTCCTGTACTTTGAATTTTTCTTACATTTACTTTCATGTGCTTAGTCAACCAGTGAGCTGATTTTATGTTACTTAAAAAAATTATCCTCATGTCAGCAGCTAATACAATTAAAATCTCTCAATGCTGTGGAAGTAAACTCTTCCAGGAACAAAAAGTTTTCGCAGGGATTGAAAAATGTCTCACAAGCAAGAATTAAAAAGTTTGTATAGTTTAGTCTGAAGTTTCCTTTTTTGCAACTTAAAAGAACAAAACTAGGAAAAAGACCATAGTGAACCACAGCAAGCTGCTTATCCATGTTTTGCAGTGAAGGATTACAGAGAACATACAGGAATTTTTGCATAGAAATATTTTCTTGTAAAAACTGATATTTTCATGGGAAACTGCTAGTATGAATGTCTGAAAAATTAATTTCAAATTGAAAAATTGAAATCAACTTAATACATTCTTTGTATTAAAAGATAAACAAAAGCAATACTATATGTCAACTTATAAGTTATTATTTCCATTTGGTCTAATGCCTTCAGAAAGAAAACAGAAAAAAGTAATCTTCAAAAAATTGCAAAAAAAAAAATTCAAACAATTTGGTGAATATTTTACTCTAATTAAAATTCTGTGAGTAAAGAAATTCTCATGAACATTGATTTTATTTCTTTGTATGGGCTGTATTGTGAGCTACAAGATAATTTAGGAATCAGTATAAATTCAACTTTGCACTGCAAAGTTTAAGGAAACAATATACAAATGCATTTTAGCTTTGTTAAGTATATAAAAATGCAGTATGTTTTTACTTAACAGCTAAAATACAATCTGTTTTCTCCTGATTCTCCAAAAAGCTTCAAAAAATCTGTATTAGAGAAGGTCCTCTCTCCCTTTGCAGAAATTTCCCACTCTAGAGCTTGAAGAACTTTTTATTTTTTCAATTGCCATAGAAGACACTAATGAGGAAAAAACAAATGGTATAAAACAAGTTCAGGAATGTCAACTGCCTTAATACTAAAGGTCTTAACCTGTATTTTTAAAAGAAAATCACCTAGAGGAGAGTAAGGTATGCAGTAAACACTAATTCAAAATTACTAAATTCAAAAGCTGAAGCTGCCATATAATTTAAATCTTGTTTTCATGACAAAAAGCTTTTAAATACTAGCTTTCAAATAGAATTGAATTAATTTAACTAAATGTTAATTGTTCTTTACAATAAATCATCATAAATCATTCTTACACTAAGTGTGGGGGTTTGACCACTCCATATATTTTTTATTCATTTCTATTATGAATAAAAAAATATTTGTATCAGAAGAAAAAGTCATCTGTTTTGTTTATCTGTAAAACTTCTTAAATATAGTTACCATGGTTCCTGAAAGAGAGCTAAACCCAATTAATTGTAATAGAATATTAAGGTAAGGTTGCAGTTCAGCTCATGAAGCAAAGAGATAACCTGAAGTAGGCTCTGAACTTGGGGATAGGTCTGTAGGATTAGGTTTGGCATATGGCCTGAAATCAGAGAAATGTAACTGAAAGAAACCTATTGAATTTATTTGGACCTTGGGCTAATAAATCTATTTTGCAGCAAAAAACAGATATTAAAACAATACTTACTTGTTAAAATAATTTTAATAAGACTTCCTTTTTAATTTAACACTTCACACTTAAATAGAATATTTTAATTACAAAATTCCTAAAGGAATTAAATTCTATAGAAAAGTTCAGAATGTAAAATAATCAGCAAAACACTGACAGATATCATTACAAAAGCTGTTGGGTGATTTCTTTAACTATCATGAACTGGAGTAGCAAATGAAGTGTTGAAACTTCTCTGCATAATCTTGCTAACCTCAGTTAAGAATGAGGTTAATTAGCAGAACAGTTGAAGTTCTGGTAAGGAAATTAAATTATTTAAATTGTTCATGATACATAAACAGAAATACATGCAATTTTCATTAAAGAGCTATTGCTTTAGGAGCATGTTGCATCATTATTTACATCACTGCCTATTCTGTTCCTTTTCAGAGAAAATTTGCAAAACGTATAAAGGGCCAATCTTTCTCAATATTATGCCTAATCGGCATCGACCATTCAGTTCCTCTAGAGCTATCTTGGCTGGCCAGCAATTAAAAAAAGCTTTGATGTGTTTAGGTATGCAGCCAGGGAAGAAAGTGTACAGCTGTGATGTTGATATGGCTTCCACCAGCACCTCCTTTCAAGTGGAATGGAAGCTTCACTTTGTACTTCCTCAAATAAGGGTCAGTACATCTAACAGAAAGTAAGAGAAAACTAATTTTTCTCCTCAACGCACATAGGATCATAACTATTCTTCATTCAGGTTTCCTAACTAACAGATAAGAAAACAATGGAAAAGGAGGAAATCAGTGGAATACTCTCAGACATTATATTGAAGGGAAAGTCTGTCCTACTTTTCTGCCTTCCTTTTTATTATGTACAAGTACACACAAATGAGATGATCTCATTTAGAAAAGGAGAAAAGCCAGCCCATTTGTTATTTTCCACTCCATTTTTTAAGCCAACAGATTGCATATCCAAACCACAGAATAAATGAAAAACATGTGTCAGGAATCTCAGCATGACAGGCAGTGGTGGCAACATTGCAGCAAAGCCATTATGCTGGTAGGTGGGGCAGCCCTGAATTAATACCAAGCAAAAGGAGAGGTTCTGGTGGAGACATATTTCCACAGTAATGACAATGTGCATTCCCCCAGATGTTAGTCCTGCACTGCCTGCTTTATGGATGTCGTACATTGTGCTTGCTCTGGTCTCTCCTGAGCAGAATGTGTAATATCCCTGTGAGGTACATCTCAGAGGCATTCTGATCTGGGGGCAAGTTTTCTCATTTTTAGATATTTTTCAGAAGAAATACAGGACATGGGAATGTTGCTTGCTGAACTTTATTGCCGGATAGATCTTTTGCTTTCACAGAAGCCCTCACTGCACAAGCAGTTGATTCTTGCAGCAGGTTACTTAAAAAGATCATGAGATAACTAAGAATTGCATTAGTTAATTAAATAAAAAATGTTTTATATAAAATACATTTATCTCCAGCTCTAAACTCTAATCATTATGAATGTGCAATTTTAGCAGAATTTTTCTCACCAAGCACATTGACAGTACAAAACATAAACCCTGTTGTAGCATTTTCCCAGGTCTAAGTGTCATAAAACCACAAAAGGTGTTTATGGGAAATTATTACTTTTCCTTTAACATATACAATATAAGCTAAATAATTTCTAAATAATCTATGAAAGGAAAATGGATGTGGTTATGTATTCCCTAATACATTTTATCTTCATATAAATACTGAAAGGAATTAAAGACAAGGCTAACAGTATACATAGCAACATACATGCCCATTTTGGTAAAGACAGACAATGAAGCTATAGAGTACATTGATGTGAACAACATTCCAAGTTGACTGATGTGACTGTCAAAAATTGTATTGTATATAATAAATATTAAAATATATATGTATATTTATATACAGCTACAAATACCTACACATCTCTATATACATACTTATAGGTGTATATCTGTGTATATGAAAAATAAGTTTTGATTGCAAGTTTTACTTATGTATGACTGCAGAATCATTGGGTCTTTCAACTTCAAATCTATCTCCAGAACTTCTGTAGATAAAGTTGCAGCTTTTTAATGAAACTGCTGACCCAAATTTCATCATAGAGGTACATCACAGACTTTGTCCAAATTGCCTGGGCAGCCCTTTAATGTGAAATACAAAGAATCCCCAGGGACAGTTTGCCTACATGACCTACCCTCACTCCATTGACTATTGACACTTTGGCTTATGGTGTTTGTGTATGTGCAAACCCCAGTGTGATTCTTTGTTCAGCGTTGACCAACAGTGTAAGATGACAGCTTGCAGTGTCAGCACTGCTCTGGTAGAAAGTTGGCCTGGAATGACTGAGACTGAATTCAGAAGCATATTGAATATTTTGGAAGATACATAACTGATGTCAGAAGGTCAATAACTGTCTTGAACAATAATTTACCATGGATGAAAAAGAATAAGTGCTTGGTACAACAACGAAACACCAGCTACACAAAAATACTTTGCTTATAATGCACAGCTGATGCAACCTTTGAAGCAATGAGAAAAGATTATATCAGTTCTTTACAGTGAAATGTTATAGGGTCTATCCTGGAAAACAGAAGTAGCTTGAAATATTGTAAAAACCTCTTAATTTTTGTCTGGTTATGCAAAATAAGCCAACATTTCTGTGGCAGGAGAGGTTGTTACTGGGCTTTTGAGCATCTTTTTGTGATTTTTATTCTGCTTTTCAGTAGATGATGCAGTGGGGGCTAAGACAGGGTTTTTTTTTCCCTGATGGAGTTCATAGAATCATAGAATCATAGACTGGTGGGGGTTGGAAAAGACTGTAAGATCATCTAGTTCCAACCCCTCTGCCGTGGGCAGAGGGACACATTACACTAAACCATGCCACCCAAGGCTCTGTCCAACTTGGCCTTGAACACTTCCAGGGTTGTAGCGTTTACCACTTCTTTTGACAACCCATTCCAGTGCCTCACCAGCCTCACAGTAAAGAACTTCTTCCTTATATCCAATCTAAACTTCCCCTGTTTAAATTTGAACCTATTACGCCTTGTCGTATTAATACAGTCCCTGATGAATAGTCCATCCCCAGCATCCTTATAGGCCCCCCTTCAGATACTGGAAGGCTGCTAGGAGGTCTCCACGCAGCCTTCTCTTCTCCAGGCTAAACAGCCCCAACTTTCTCAGCCTATCTTCATACGGGAGGTGCTCCACTCCCCAGATCATCCTCGTTGTTCCACTGTTCCATGTCCTTTTTATGTTGAGAACACCAGAACTGCACACAATACTCCAAGTGAGGTCTCATGAGAGCAGAGTAGAAAGGCAGGATCACCTCCTTCAGCCTTCAAAGTTCAGCATGTCATTTGTGGCTTGTTAGTGTGGTTGCTTATTTAAGCAAAGTTTTCTTGTGGAGTGGGTTTTCTGCTTGTTTGTTTTTCCACACCTTTTCTCCCACCTCCCCAGCACTGTGCCTTGAAATTTCTGTGGAATTCATTCACTTATTCATCTGATTAACTTTCTTCTGGTTTTTGGTTTTTTAAAAATATGAGCTTTCAGTTACTTTTTACAGCCCCCAGGGGCTGCCACACTAACAGTTTTTGTTAGCTCTTTCCTCAAGAGCAGGTTCTTTTCTAAAAAAGTCTGCACGCTTGGTCTTTCACTGACTGCTGCACAGGGAAAGCCAGTCTCCTGCCTGTCTGCAATATCTGTCTGGACACCTCTTTAGCTGGTGAGTGGGAGCATGTTGGACAAAAGTATCAATTAATAGACAGAGGGGCAATTTTTTCAGCTGGTGACATGAAAGGGACCTAGAAACAGTGCTCCAGGCAGCTAGGGGAATAATTTGGGGAAACTATGTAAGCCGTAAGTAATATATGAAGTTATAAAGTCCTTAAGTAAAAAAGAAACAGGGAGGATATTAAGACTAGTTGGAAATCATTGTGTCAAGCCATCAGTGTTGAAGACTGGTGGAAAATGGCAACTCAGAAACACTGTGGATCTGCCCCATGGAGCAGTGGAGGCTTTTCTGGTTGATGGCTGCCTGCCCAGAGAGACCCTTCAGGGACCTTAGCAGAAGCAATGGGCACACTAATGATTTGCCCAATAGCTTCTTAATTTTTAGATCTATGTTCTCTGTGAAAGACAATAAATAATTGTTTTATATTTTCTATGGCATTTTGCAGACATTTCAAGTTGCTGGGAAAGCTCAATAGCACTAGATGCCCCTATTTAGGAAACTGAATGGAAGCTTTAGAGCTTATTTTAGTGAGGTTTATGGTGCTTATTTTAAGGATCAGGTCAAGTAATTCCAGGCCAAAGCACTGCTTTGCTCAAAGATCTTTCACACTTGGCCAGGCTGACTAAGTAGATCCAAGAGGGCAAAATTGTAGTGCTGTAGTAGGTTAAGAAAGAACTTGAACTTCTTGGTGCCCTAATCATTTGGTTTCAAGGTTTCTCTCTAGCCAGAAAGAAATTCAAAATTTTTGTAAATGGAATTTCCAGTTAGTGAGACTGAAAGAGACACTTTCACAGTAGCCACCTACTGCAGAAGGCCACATATTATATGACAAGGAAAACTGGCTTACCACTCTTGTGTTTCCAGTGACTCCCCGCTAGCAATTTTTCTTCCAAAAAAGTGGATCCTGGGTCCAAAAGTAGATTTCTTTAGTGAAGTTTTGACTAAATTAACTTCTTTCCCATTCAAAATACAAAAGGATTCTTAAGAATAAAACTTTCCCATTTAAAAAAAAAATTTGTATAACCCCCCAAAATGTAAATAACTATATAAATATGTTACCAGATCTATCAGGGGTCTGTATAGTAAACCATGTGCTAAGGAGAAAAAGAGGAATAAAGGACCTAGATTTCTTCCCCTTTGTCTATCTGTGATGTGAATTGAATGAAATTTAAACAAATTACATTAAAAATATTATTTTAAGTGAGATATCACCTAAATCATATGCAATAGATTACATGCATCACTAAAATAGAGTGATTTTTAAAGGGTTATTTTAAGGTTTAATTTGCCTCAATACATGCAACAGCTCATAACCCTTTATGAAGATTATACTCACAAGTTTAAACAGTAGAGTGCCCTGAATTTCCTGGGAGGCTACAAATGGTCCCTCAGTGCTCATTAGCAGGCAATGGTTCCCCCAGCATGGGTTTCTGAATGAAGAGCATTATAGTTTAATTTGCACATAAGCTGCTGAGCTATTCAGGATAAACTAATATTCAGCATTAATTTATATATGCAGTAAAATGTGAGAAAAAATGTTACAAGGCAAGGAAAATAAAAAGGTAATAACACAGTTTTTGTGTAAACATAAAATAAAAAAATGCCATAACAATACAGAAGTGCTCCCCAAATTGGCAGAAATAGCTGCAACCCTCACTGCCAGAGAAAGTACAAGGCTGAGAGAATGGCAGTACTGTTGTTGTCAGTTCTGTAATACTGATGAGTCTTAAGTTTACTGTAAGAAATTGCAAATGTGTGTCACTTTCCTGGCTGTATATGCGTTAGAATATGAGCTGTTCATCTAAGACCTAGTTTACAAGAAGAATTAAAAGGTTGAGCATATAGGCAGAGGGCAAGACATGAGAGTTTAATGAAAATACATCTGAAACTTTGTGAATTATTTAGGAAATTGATAAAATTAATAGACATGACATTAGAGGGAATTCCAGAACAGGGTTACAAAACATGCAGAGTCCTGTTGTGCAAGCACACTTGACCTGACCCATCTGAATGTACAGAGATGAACTCAATTGAGAGCTCTGCTTCAGGTTACATCAGCTCATCCAACAGTTATCTCATGTCAGTTACACAATAACAGATCAGTTTTTCACAATGCTTTCCTGTTCATACTTATTTCTCACCAAGTGACTATCTTAATCTATTGTATTTCATTTAGTATTATCATAGGTAGCACTATAAAATCTAAAGTTTCTTGTATAAAAAGTGTCTGTAATATTGAACTCAGTCACAAGACAATTCCCTTAAAAGCAGCTAAACTGAATTCTAGCTGAGAAGCCTATGACTAAGTTCAACTCCCCATTCAGGGCCAAGCTGTAAACCCCTAAGGGCACAGAGACTGCTCATGAAAATAGCTTCTTCCTAATACAGATATGGAGGTCACTAAAGAAATGGGGTGAGGATGTTGCTTGTGGACTGATATTATTGAATTCTTTAAATAGAAGCTGAGATCCAAGAAAATATTTCTGAAAATAAAAAGTACAATTTTTATGATGGTAGAAAAAATTATGTTTGTTTCAGTACAGTGTTTCAACTACCTTGGACCTGATTTAGAATGTAGAAAATTAGGTCCCTAGTCTTTCTGTTGGGCAAGCAGAAAGAGATCAACAGATCAGAAAAGTCTCTTAAAAATACACTTTGAGCTGCCTTGCAGATGGAAATGATACGTAGAAGGGTGTGCCTAAAATTCTTCTTCAATATTAGCCATCTGATTATTTCAACTCCACTTTGAAATGAGACATCAGACCTCTGGAATATCTGTCAGAGATGTGAGAATGGCTTAATGCTTTTCCTTTGAAATATAAATGATGGATGTGCTAGCTGCCTTTCTTACAATTCGTAATGGCAGAGCTGTAACATTTAGTATCACAGCTAACTATTTGGGGGTTTATCCCCTGTGACCTCTACAGTAAGTCTCAGCTGTTTATTCATCTGATCAATGTATTTGTGCCTTCCTCTTCGCAATGAGCCTCTCCGGCTAAAGTGTGTTAAAGATACTCTAAGATATCCTAAACATGTGATTTCCTATTGCAAAGTGTAGCGGACCTTTTAATGAACTTGTCCTGAAAAAATACATGTATAATACTAAATTTATATATGTATATCTTTAGCTCTCTCATAATGTTCATCATTGGCATTTTCTTCTAATAGAGATCTGATATATGGTATGTTCCTGACATTATAATTGACATCAATACATCAAGAAAATGCACAGAGTTGTGCCTCAGGTACATAACACATTCATCACCAAGGCAACTAATGATCATAACTATGTATTTGAAATGTAAAATAATAATGTAGGAAGTACTCCATCAGGAAGAAGCAATAAGAACAGAACTAGCAACACGATTCTTTTGAATTAGATACCAAAATAGAGTATTCCACTAAAAGAAACAAAACAAATCAGACAATGTGTTTTAGAAAGAAGTTTAAAAATACAAGAAAAATTAATAGCACAAATCTGTGGTGGTTAGTCAGATACTTAAGTATAGACTATTTCACTAATATGTAACATATGAAAGACTCAAAGTATATGACTAATTAATATGGCCAACAGACCAACACAAAAATAGAGTTGCAATATTATGGTGGCTAGAAAGGTCTTGCTTGGTCAAGCAACTTAGATTATGAGTGAAAATAATATTTCTCTTGTAAAAGCAAAAACTGCCTGGTTTACTGCATATAATAATTTCATATTTTTCTTTGAAACACTGTTTCTTGTAATTATATTGCCATGTAGTAATTTTTTTCTCTTTTAGGTACCGGTTGTGAAATTCAGTCAACAAGAAGGAAGTTATTTAACTTAGACTATCCATTATAATGTTTAATTCATGGAAGCACATAATGATTGGGGTTGGAAGGGTCCTCTGGAGGTCGTCTGGTCCAAATCCTCTGCTCAAGTTGGGTCACATGAAGCCAGTTGCCCATGAACATGTCTCTAAGAAATATATATACAACTCAGTGTAACAAGCAGTTTTATAACATGCTGTGTTTCGTTAATATTTTGGTATTTCTAACTGTCACTGAAGTTAAACTCAAAAATGCATGAAGAAAATAATTTTATAATGAACAGGATTATACATCAAATAATTTATACTACAAATATTTATTCTGGCTATTAAACTGTTCTAATTATGAATGGTTTCCCAGGAGCAATCATATATACTGGAAAATAGAGTCATTGCATAAAATAAAAGCAGAGGGCACACTGTGAGCACAGCAGGAGATATGAAAGATGCTTAGGGAATGGAAAGGCAGAGACTTTATGATATTAATAGCATTGAACTCAGCAAATATATTTATCTTCAATATGAACAGCAAACAATATTTCAGAAAGCCATGCATTTGCATAAATTTCAGAAACCCTCAATTTAATAAAGTAAAGCACAGCCATTAGCCTTTTCAGGACCACATCAGATTTCCAGTCTGAGGTCTCCCATGCATGCAGGGGTGCAAGTCTTTTCTCCAGCCTCATACTCCTCCTGTTGGAGAAATGTGGTAACAAATCTTTTTTAGATTGAGGTGAAAGCATATTAAAGGCCTACTAAGAGCAATGTTTGATATTATTTTAATAATATTTGTAGTAGTGCTTTTCTTATTTGTAGTGGTACCTAGCTGAATGACAGCAATGAAGGGCAGAAATAAGAGACCTAAAGTGTATTACCAAGCCCACGAACATACTCTAATTTTAAGTCTTTTTGATAACTGCTGGATTACTGACTCTCTTTGAAATGTTGGCCGGCTTAATATACAGCATAAATAACAAACATTAAGCTAATCAGAGTTTTAACATAAACTTCAGATGGTAAAACTGGAGTTACCAGAGAATGACTCTTAACTATCACAAAAAGTCACTAAAACAAAAGGCAAATGTGCTAGTGTTTACTTTTTGAAGTGAATGTTGCAGCTGCTATGAAATAATTCCAGATTTTTAATTAGAAGAAAACACAGAGGTTAAATATAGCCATATAATTTTTCCTGTCAAAAAATGGCCAGATTCATATATAACAACTGAAAAAACATCAATAATTTAGTTCCCGTAATTTGTGGCACTGTATTTTTTTAAATATAGATGTAGTACATCAAGATATTAATTTCTTATAGCTGCATAATGATGAATAAAAAAGAAACATATTTGAAGGTTAAGAGCAAACATTTCATTTGCAAAGACACTTCTCACTTTATTGCAACCTTACTTTATTGAAGTTATTTCTGAAATATAAATATTATTTTATTTTTAAATTTAAGAAAAGTTATTACAAGTAAAAATATAAAAAAACCTCAATGTGTTCATGTAAATAACTATTCTGTTTATTTTCATCAATTCTAACTTTCTTTTTTACGTATAGCTACATGTGTTGTATTATTTTTTTGTAAGTTCATGAATGATGAATGCTTAGAATTATCGTGATTTTTTTAAAAATATTTCCTTTCCATATTGTTTCATTTTAATAAAAAATATACTAGTGTCGTGGTTTAAGCCCAGGCCGTAAATTAGAACCACGCAGTCCACTTCCCCCCCCACCTTTCTTCCCTCCGCTCCTGGAGGGACAGGGAGGAGAATCAAAAGAATGCAGCTCCCACGGGTTGAGATAAGAACAGTTTAATAACTAAGGTATAACACAAATCACTACTGCTACCACTAACAGTAATAATGATAAAGGAAATAACAAGCAAGAGAATACAACCGCTCACCGACCGGTACCTCATCCCCACCCTGCCATGATCCAGCCCTTCCGGGCCACTCTCAGTTCTACCTCCTGGGCATGACGTGCTGTGGTATGGAATACCTCTTTGGCTAGTTTGGGTCAGGTGTCCTGTCCCTGCTTCCTCCCAGCTTCTCCTCCTCCCTGGCAGAGCATGAGACTCTCAAAGTCCTTGGTCAGTCTAAACATCGGTGTTATCAGCCCTGTTCCCAGGCGGAAAGTCAAAAACACAGCACTGCACCAGTAGAAAAACTGACTGCTACTGCTAAACCAGGACAGTATCCACCCCTTATTCCATACCATTCACGTCATGCTCAGATCCCACATTTTCAATATACCCTCACTCTCATCTCAGTGCACTCTTATCGTCATGCACAGATCAATCCCTATAAAGCGCTGAGTCCATTCGGTCCATGATGGTGGGCTCCATCTCTTGTAACAGTCTTTCAGAGTAGCAGAGGGCCATTGCAAAGTCCACCCTTCGATCATGAGTCCATCTCTATGTTGCATCTCTGCCCTGATGGCCTGAAGTGCCATGGGCCCATCAGGCTCAAAATAATTCACCCTCCCCTGCAGCAGTCTCTGCAACTTGTCGTCGGGGACTCCACACAGCTGCCTTCCATCTCCGACGCTTCCAAAGCACTGGAGGGGCCCAGTGGATTAGATACTAGCCCATACTGTCCCACACACCGTGACACTCATGGCTGTGCATCCTTGGGGAAAACCTCTCGGTCCCCCTGTATCGTCGTCTAACCCCAGGCAAGACCCAAACCTGACTCTGCTTAACTCTCGGGATCAGACAAAATGGTCGTGGGTAGAACACACTCTGTGTGTGTGCCAACATGGTGATCCCCATCACAATCAGCAGGCAGGTTCCAAGGGTACCCAAAGGCCATTCAAAACCTTCAGAACTCTCAAATGATGCTGCTATGCTTGCTGGCTCTCTCACCACCAGCTTCGCTTTTTCTGAGTCCAGATCTTCCTCCTCTGCCTTGCTGGAAAGTGCTGCGTGGTCTCCTGCATCCTCCTGCGGCTCAGGCTCACGGGGCTCGGCGGACGGCTGCTGGGGGATGCTCTCGGCCGCCGCGGGGCTGGGCTCGGCTGCGGCGCTCGGCTCCTCCGCCGCCTCCTCCCGCTGCTCGGCAGCTGCCTCCTTCCCCTCCTTGGCAGCCGCCTCCTTTCCGGCCTCCGGCCCCGCTCCCGCCGCCGCTTGGTCCCCGGGGCCGCTCTCCCGGGCCGCTTCGGCAGCCGCCAGCTCCCCGGGGCCGCTCCCCCTCAGCTCCCCGCAGCCTCACGAAGACGGACGCGAGGACGAGGGCCAGGACGGTGAAGAGCAGCGGGACGGCCAGGTACAAGTCCACAGCCACGTCCATCCCGCCCTGCTGCCGGAGCCCGCCCGTATCGCAAGCCATTACCATAAAATACAATGAAACAAGAACCTTAGCCCAAGGCCCACACTTGATAAACACTAACACAGCAAATACCAGCTCTAAGTAAGCTCCAGCATACAGAAACTGTGATATCAAAAAGAACAACTTTGAGAGCCAATAAATCAGCATTATGCCTCGGTCAGATCTGTCGTTATCTCAACCCTTCGTGCCCCACGTTGGGTGCCAAAAAGAACTGTCGTGGTTTAAGCCCAGGCCGTAAATCAGAACCACGAAGTCCACTTCCCCCCCCACCTTTCTTCCCTCCGCTCCTGGAGGGACAGGGAGGAGAATCAAAAGAATGCAGCTCCCACGGGTTGAGATAAGAACAGTTTAATAACTAAGGTATAACACAAATCACTACTGCTACCACTAATAGTAATAATGATAAAGGAAATAACAAGCAAGAGAATACAACCGCTCACCAACCGGTACCTCACCCCCACCCTGCCATGATCCAGCCCTTCCGGGCCACTCTCAGTTCTACCTCCTGGGCATGACGTGCTGTGGTATGGAATACCTCTTTGGCTAGTTTGGGTCAGGTGTCCTGTCCCTGCTTCCTCCCAGCTTCTCCTCCTCCCTGGCAGAGCATAAGACTCTCAAAGTCCTTGGTCAGTCTAAACATCGGTGTTATCAGCCCTGTTCCCAGGCGGAAAGTCAAAAACACAGCACTGCACCAGTAGAAAAACTGACTGCTACTGCTAAACCAGGACAACTAGTCACCATATGCAATGGTTTTCTATCCAACAGAAGATATATTTCTCAAGGACAGTGTTTAGTAGAACAGCCTGACGTATCCCATATTTCTCCCACTGATGTTAAGTCATACCAGAAACAAAAAGCTGTTTTGTATAGAAATAAAGACAGAAATCACAATTAAGCAGTAAGACTTAGGAAAACCAGCTATATTTGAATGTCTCAGAAACTTCTAGATGTTTTGTGAACTGTTTAGAGGTTTAATAAGAAAAGCCATGGTTTTAGGAGAAAAGTCATCTGTCACCATCCCTCCCTCTTTCTTTTTTGAAAGGGAAATTAAAATTTGATTTATTATTACAATACAACTGTTTTATGAAACTAAACCAAACCAACAAACAAAAAAACAACCAACCAAATAAACAAAAAAACTTTAAGGATGGTTCTTGTAATCTTTTTTAAGTTTTCTGTTCATTGCAAGCTAAAGATATTCCTCTTATATGCATGACTAAACTTTCACTTTCATTGGCATTAGCATATCATTAGCTTGATAACTCTTTCTAATATTTTTTGTTAGCATAGTTTTTGTTCTATTTGCATGTCTAGTTATAGTATTTTATGAAGGTACAAAGACTATAAAACATGACCCTTAACACAAAATTTAGGGGAAGAAATATTAAGAGAGACAGCAAGTAGAGGAGCACACAACGATCTAGAATCGGAGTAGACTTAGCTATTCCCCAAACACCAATCTTCCACTTTGTGTGGAACATTCCCACCATCTTAAGTCAGCCACACTACCTCATACCACTTAGTTGAAACATACAGACTTAAACTTTGGAGACCATGCCAACAGAGAACTGTAGTTAACAGAGAACTACAGTCTATGTCTCTTAACCAAAGGATTAATGTAGGAACTGCTAGCGGTGCTTTGCTGCCTGTATTTTCACTGGTACTGAGCAGAATTCGTTCTGGAGTCAGGCTGCTCCTTGCAAGACCTGCCTTATACATGGAGGTAATAAATGCTTGTAAGAAGAGGAATTATTCAGTTTAGTAAAATGTGATATAGCTATATAAAACAACCCATTCAGAAGAGGTAAAATTTTGGATGAATGTCAAGAAATGCTTGGGAAAAGTGAGCTTTATTAAACTGAGAGATTTGCTGCTCTAACTGTCACATTTTGTCCACATCACAAGCTCAGTTCCTCTCTGCATTATGTTTTTCCTTTTTCATATAAAGATTGATTTACACAAGGTGTATTTATTAGTTCCAACTATTTGCTGAGATGATTAGAATAATCTTTTGTTTCACATTTGACTTATTGCTAGCTCTTCAGTGAAGTATGTTGCTATTGTTAGTTATGTGATATTCATAGTTTTAATAGCTTGATCCAATTGTCCAATGTTTTGAACACATTATGAATAATATCAAGAATAATCACAGAATCACAGATATATAGAAAGATTAAGATTAGAAGCTATATTAAAGATCATCTAGTTCCAACTTCTCTGCCACAGACAGGGACACCTTCCACTAGACCAGGTTGCTCCAAGACCCTGTGTCCAACCTGGCCTTGAGCACTGCCAGGGATGAGGCATCCACAATTTCTCTGGGCAACCTGTTCCAGTGTCTCACCACCCTCATAATGAAGAATTTTTCCTAATGTCTAACCTGAATCTTCTCTTTGTCAGCTTTAAGCCATTTCCGATTGCCCTGTCACTATATGCCCTTATAAAAAGTCCCTTCTAAAAATGTCCCCTTTAGGTATTGGAAGACTGTTACAAGGTCTCCCCGAGCCTTCTCTTCTACAGGCTGAATAAATCCAACTTTCTCAGTCTGTATAATAAATGCTAATAAGCACAAATAATAAGAATGCAAAGCATAAAGGAAGCCAATTACTACTGTATGACATCACTGGCACAAGCAAATAGCTAAGTAATTCAAATAAAGGTTTGATAATGGAAGGCAAATAGAAAAGCACACTAAATTTTTAATTAGGTAGCTGTTGTATTTGAACTACAAAGGTTAGGGTAATCTTATCAGAAATGTTGTGCCTTTGTTGCATGGCAGTTGGACAGAACTGGTCACTTAGACTCTATTATTGACCTGCATAGCTGGTATCCTCAAAAGTACCTGTTTATTCTTACACTCTATTGTTTTGTATCATAACTTTAATGGCTTTATTTAAGAAATTCATTAGTCATATTTTACAACATGACAAAATCCAAGGTGGTTAAATTAACGCTTTTAACTCGTAATTCTCAGTAACAAACATTGCTGTATTCATCAGAGATTAACATAGAATTAAGAAAAATACTTCTTGAAATTAATTCCACCAAAACAGTGATAAAATATTTTATTTTTTACCGGAAGTCTGCCAGAGACAATCATGATACAGAACAGGCTTCTGCAGCTGTCATCATTCTTTATATTTTTTGCAATGTGTGTTCTTTTAATTTACTGACTAGAAAGTCGTGAGAAATCAGCACTTTTGCTAAAGAATGATTGGGATCAGATTTTGAAGCTATGCATTCATGGTTGAGCAGACACATTTGCTTGGTTATCATTTATGCTTAAAACTTTTGCAGTACAAATAAGATGTCTTAATGACCACATACGCACTCAAAAATATTGATTCCACTGTGGATTTGTGCTTGCGCATACCCACTTTTAAATATTCAGGCTTTATTTTAAAAGTTTTAAGGAACAGAAACATGAAGCCAAGGCGGCCAAACACACCTTTACTCATAATATTAGGGGGACACATTATTTTTATTATCATTAGGAAACCTTCAGGTATTCTAAAGGGCCTACCAGATTTCCAGTTTGGTACTCTGCACTTTCAGATGGTAAATATTTTTGTAGGTTTTGGTCCAATTATATATGCAACTGTTATCACAAAAACATTATTATATTCTCAAAGACAGTTAATTTTTTTAGGCACAATTTTGGTGGACACATTACTGAAGCGCAGACCAGCTCTGTGGCATAATTAATCAATGTAACTTTGAGACTACAGAAAAAGTTGACACAAGAGCTATTCTCAGTTCATCTACAGTATTTTTTACAGTCTTAACAGTTAAGGCAGTTTCTAATAGAAGCTATAATTGTGTATATTGTACATGATAATTAAGTTCAATGGTATAAAAATATAGAAACATATATCATGAAACTGTTTAAAAAGTATAGTGAATCACTTTATACCCTGCAGTAAGATTTTAATTACAAGATTTTATCAGCCAATGGTGATGTCAATAAATACTTGACCTTGGCTACATATCAAATATGTCTACTGCAAAACATATTCTCAGTGTTGTAATTTTAAGGATTTACAAAGATAAGTGTATTTTTATTTGATTTGATTTTTTTTTAACTGAAGAGGTTGTAGTGCATGTTAGTGCTTGGAGAAGTGAACGCTTGATATAATAAAATAGAGCTAAGCATACTATGGATAGATAAAAAATAAAACCTTTGCATTTCTGGGCATTTATTGTTTTTTCTCAACCAACCTTGTTTATATATAGTTTATATATATAGTCTGGAATAGTTTAGAAGAAAATCTCAATTTTGCCTGCTTGAGATTATATGTTCATAAGAAACATTTTATAAAACCCCAAAGAAAGCTTTTTTTGACCTGTGCTGTAAAATCAAACTCACATTAATCTACAGGAACAGAAGAGCAAATTGATTGAGATAGTCCTTATAATATGCTTGGGGGGGGGAGGTGTTAGGAGTACTAACTACCATAGCTGCTGTACAATTATGGACTGTTAATAAACTGTTGATGTCATACAATCATGGCAATTAAACTGATGAGCAACAATGTAACTTTTACCTCCAATTACCTTGCCCTTTCACTATTAAATGGAATCACACATTTATCTATAGATTGAGCATAAATTGCAGCATATTTGATAATCTTCTTAGTATTCATGCTTTGTTAGTGAAATTTAATTAGCATATTAAAGATGTTGGGTTTTCTTAGTCAGCTCACATCTGTTGTCAGAAATACTTAGATCAGGTAACAAATCATAGTGCCTTTCCTGACAGATGCTTTAACATCCTTTTTTAAGGAGGTGATCCTGCCCCTTTACTCTGCTCTCGTGAGACCTCACTTGGAGTATTGTGTGTAGTTCTGGTGTCCTCAACATAAAAAAGACATGGAAGTGTTGGAACAAGTCCAGAGGAGGGCCACGAGGATGATCTGGGGACTGGAGCACCTCCCGTATGAAGACAGGCTGAGAAAGTTGGGGCTGTTCAGCCTGGAGAAGAGAAGGCTGCGTGGAGACCTCATAGCAGCCTTCCAGGATCTGAAGGGGGCCTACAAGGATGCTGGGGAGGGACTCTTTATTAGGGACTGTAGTGACAGGACAAGGGGTAATGGGTTCAAACTGAAACTGGGGAAGTTTAGATTGGATCTAAGGAAGAAATTCTTTACTGAGAGGGTGGTGGGGCACTGGAATGGGTTGCCCAGGGAGGTTGTGAATGCTCCATCCTTGGCGGTGTTCAAGGCCAGGTTGGATGAGGCCCTGGGTGGCATGGTTTAGTGTGGGGTGTCCCTGCCCATGGCAGGGGGGTTGGAACTAGATGATGTTAAGGTCCTTTCCAACCCTAACTATTCTATGATTCTATGATTCTAACATTGTGAGTAAGAATGCTCTAAGTGTCTCTTTGAGTGATGCCAAGCTTTTCACTTGCTTACAACTTTATTTACGTTGAGGTTTCAAATTGGAACTTTTGGACCAGCCTGACATAGTCCCACACAGGTGTATATGTGACTTTTGCCTCCAATGTCACAAGAGACATCACTTTCAAGATTATTTTTAATAAAGTTTTGTCTTAGAAAAGGAGAAGGGAATACAAAACTATTCCAACGTGGCTTCCTTTTAGCATATATGTACATACTCTTGTTAAAAGACAAAAGACATTATATTATGCATTTAAGAATATCTCAGACAACAAATTACACTTCAATATTCAAATAAATGTGCTGACAAGCTGGGAAAGAGAGGATCTTACTGCATGGTTTTCATTAGACAGCCATGAAATAATGCTGGCTTTTTGGAATCATGGTATCTGCTACATATGCTCTTATTCCTCTGCTTATGATACAGAGAACACACTGTGAAATGCACTATAAAAAAATTTCTTCCAGCGCTTATCTAAAAAGTAGGTAGCACACAGATAACAGCAGTACATGCTTTCCAGATCTATTTTGGAAAGACACATTCATGCTGCCTGGTCCACATGGTTCTGCATACAAGAATTGTAAGAATTCTCTACAGTGTTTTATCCCTACAAACTGTAATTAAAAACTCTAGTGTTAACCAGATTGAAAGTTTCTTTGTGTCATCTAAGTTCTTGGAGGAGGTGTTCAAATGCACAGGCTTACAGCCAGCAGGAAGGATGCTCTGTGTTACTAACATCCCATACAAAACTGTGTATTTACATAGAAACTCTAGTGGTAGAAAGAAAAATTGTTCTTTAGGCATGCTCAGAGAGAAGACCAGGGAGTGGTCTTTCTCATGTCTTTGTCAGATGAACAACAATGTGTCTTTCTTTTCCTTTTTTTTTTTGCCAGGCATGTTTCAGAGTACTTTCTGCTTATACATACAGTTACAAATGCCTCTATTGTGTCTGACAAAACAAAAAGAAACCTGGTTTAAATACTATCATTAATTCCCTAAAAATTTTATTTATGTGTAGAATGAAAAAGCACCTACATGTATTCATATACATCCTTCTGAGTAAGAAGATGTTTTCTTACAACTTCGCACTCATTTAGAAAATATCTCAGCACTCCTGTTTTTTTCATGTTAACATTCTTATTGTTTATCTGTTACAGACAATAATCTCATTACATTTGAAATTTAGAAGGCCATAGTTATGGTCTGATGACATCCCTCTGGAGTCAAGAATAACTATTATATCCATTTGAAAGATGGGTAACTGAGGCATAAGGAAACAATATAGTTTCTGCACATTCAGGCAGATGAAATGGAACAACTGAATGAGGCACATATTCTGAGCAGGTCATCTAGATTTTTGCTATGCTAAGCAAAGAGAAAGGAGATACTTCCAGAGGTTATAAATGTGATAAGCACCACAAGCATGTCTCTTTCCTCTGAAAGCAAAAAGGATTGAAACACACATTGTTTAGGTAAAACAAAATCCATCACAAGTAACTTCCTTAAAATTCCACAGAAAGTCTTCACTGGATCATGACTCAAGTCTTTTGGGTCCAACTTCTGGATTGGTTCCCACTTCTTTTTTCTTTAATGTTGTGGTTTAAACTCAGCCAGAAACTAACAGACTCTTGCTCAACCTCCTTGTTCCCCCTTCCCAGGCAGGATGTGGAGAATATAAAAAATGTAAAACTCCTGGGTTGAGATAAGAACAGTTTGCTTAAAGTACAATATAATACTATTAATACTAATACTAATAATAAAGGAAATAATAAGGAAAGAGAATATAAAACTAAAAAGGGAAAGGAAAAAAAATAAACATAAGTGATGCACAATATTATTGGTCACCACCCGCAGACCAATACACAGCCTGAACTACGCAGTGATTCTGCCCTTCCAGGTAACTCCCCACAGTTTATATACTGGGCATGACTTGCTGTAGTATGAAATACCCCTTTGGTTTGTCTGGGTCAGGTGTCCTGTTTCTGCTTTCTCCTGCCTTCCCATGCCCCTCCTCATTGGCAGAGGAAGAGACTGAAAAGTCCTTGGTCAGGGTGTTATTGAACAGTAACTAAAACATCAGTGTGTTATCAGCATCATTCCCAGACTAAAGCCAAAACAAAGCACTGCACCAGCTACAAGGAAGAAAACTGGCTCTATCCCAGCTGAAACCAGGACACATAATTATAACCGTTTACACTTGGGAATTTGCACAATAACAGTAATATGATTTTCGGTTCACTTCCTTTTAAGCTGGAATATTCTGATCAATATAAAGTGTAGAAAAAGTATTATCATATGGAGTCATAAGAAGTAGGATAATAATCTGAGAATGATACTTGTGTGACTCCATTTTTTTTCTGGCTTCTTTATCTTCATAAAGACAAATAATAAAAATCAAAATGGGCATTTATTGCAGGTCAGAAGCATCCTCCATGAATGGATATTCACAGTGACAACAGTTTCCTGGCCTGGAAAAGGAAGTAATTCTAGCTGCCCTTTAGCATGGTGTTATGTCACATTTGCTTATGAGTACATGAAAACACACCCCAGCATGTCACCTCAATGAGCATATTGGCTTAGTGTGAGGAGATAAAGCATAAATGGAAAGTGACTGGCTGGGAAAATGAGGTATCATGCCCCACACAAGAACCTACAAAAAAAAAAAAAAAAAAGAAGGCTGGATTCAAACCTTATCAGAACAGGCAGTAAGATGACCAAAATATTTATGTGTCCAATCTTGAATGTAAGCTAGTAGTAGAAGGAATATCATTGTTAATTTCCAGCAGCATGCAGGAGCACAAACATAGCACAATGGTATTGTTTATGCGTAGGTCACTAAAACCATGAGAATATCAGGGCATGATGCTCCAGATGTCATTCACTTAATAAGGCCAAAGGGAGTGGAAAGAAGTTCAGTACAGTGAATGCATAGAGGGGTCACAGATCAATATATGCTTAAGTATGCTGGTTCTGTACCAGACCATGTGTTTGGACACTAGACTGCTGGCAGAGAATATGCTGTCTAACTTCTCTTTTGAATGTAGAGTTTCATGTTGAATTCTCAGTGACATGACGAATGACACTAATGGGCAAAACTGCAACCCCTCCATACATAAGGATTTATACCAAAAAGTAGCCTGAAGTATGAGAGACACTGTAGAACTTCCTGAAGAAGACAGTAAATACAGAGCAAATAGACAGATGTGTGATTTTGCCCACTTACAGCACACAACATGACAGGTCAGGGTATATGCTTCTTCAAAAGCTGTCAAAACTTTGTTAGGGAGAGCAATAAGCAAGTCTTGATTATACCAGGAGTATGATTTTATTATCATACCTTGTGGTGACTGAAAAATTGCGTCATACCAAGTGATAGACTCTCAAGCAAAATTCATTACCTCATCTCTGCATTTCTCTTTTGTTATGACTTTGTGGACTATTTATTAAGGATCCAGGTGTGAAACTATTATCAGAAACTATTTCAGTCCAATGAATGGCACTTTTTCTCTAGACTTGCATTACTGGAAGCTTTCAATAGCTTGATTTATGATGACTGATTCTCAGAAAGACTTACTGACCTGGGTCTATGGGCTTTTTGTGGTTGCTGATCATTTTTTCTATAATCAAACACCTCAGTTCCTTGAACAGTTTGAAAAGCTTAGAATTAAAAAAACCCATAAGAATCAAAAACCACCAACCCCCACTCCTCCCCAAAATAAACAAACCTACAAAACAGAAAGACTCATTCTGGGTTTTTCTACTCTTATTCAGTTCATAGTCTTTGCCATTAAATCCATTAATTTTTCAAAATCTTTTCTGTTGATGAAGATCTGACCTTCATTCAGTTTAGCTTTGGAATGTAATTAGTTTCTCGTGCACAGAGCCAATCGTGACACAGAGCCCACATCCTTTTCCTTTTCTTAATAAAAATGCACTTAATTATAGTAGAATAATCAGATCTGTAACTTGAAAAAGCCTTATTTTATATTTTATGTTATTTTCCTTTTAGAAAGTTTTCTGTAGGATATTCTCTTCATTTTTGCTCTATAAAATCTTGCTTTCCCTTACAGTGTCATTTTCACTTATGAAAAAAAGCCATTCAATTTCTTTTGCCTTTCAGAAGCATAGTAGAAATGCAGTGTATTTCAGGATTATTTTTTTCCACAGAAACCTAAGTCATTCATTTACTAACTCTTGAAGTCAGACAAGTTGTGCAGAAGCACTTTATGCAGTCAGTATGATAAATTTCAAGCTGTATGTATTGAGGAATGTGAATAACAGAAAAATTATTCATAAAATTATTATCCCAAAACTTTAACGAAACCATACATATTAAGTTCCTTTACCCACTTCAGAAAAGGAATAAATGATTAATAAACATTTCAGGAGTAATTAATTCAAATCATTTGTTTTAAAATTATCTATGCTCTGATCAAAAGTCTATTGAAATAATTGATCTCACTTCTGCCTGCTGAGCTCCATAGTGAAATAAACAAGAATCCCAAATATTTTATAGAGTCATGCTCTCTTCAATTCTGTCAACTCTTAACCCAGTTTAAAAAGTTCCTTCAGGCACTAAATTTTCCTTTTTACTTTCAGCTTTACCATACTGTTACATTTCCTCCCCAGTTTTTTTTACAGTATAAGAAGATTATACTTGCAAATATATGTGACACAATTATTTTTTTAATTATTCTTATGGTACTTTTTATTTAATTGAATCAGTAGGTAATGGGATAACAATTTTCTTTTCGCTAGGTTAGCAATTGATTTGTATTGAGCAAAAATGTATGAAATCTTGTCTACTTTGTTTTGTCATAGCTTTAGGATTAAACTTTAATCACTGTAACAAGCTGTTGGCTGAATTTTTTAAATATGTAGAGAATTCAATATGAAATTAAATAGATCTTCAGCAGAGTATAGCAGAAAAAGGCATTAAAGTCCTATATAACCCAAAATCTGAGTAGATAAGCCTTCCTGTAGGATCTGGGTGGCTGGAATTAATTTCCTCTGAGAAGAGCTGGAGAATATTTCCCATCTGGTTCAGTAAGGCTTTAGATCCGGCTGGTTTAGGATACTCCCATTGTCTACACACAGTTCCATTTTACTGTAGCTCTATAAAAAGAACGGAGACATTACATCACTAAGTTCTGAGGCACCTAACTTTTGCAACAGCCAGATTATGCAGTAGCTTCTTTATGAAAAAAAAAAAAAAAACCAAAAACACAAAAAAAAAAAAAAAAAAAAAAAAAAAAAAAAAAAGAGTTTTAGGAACTGGAGTCACAAAAGCCATTGCACAGCTCAGTGCCTTAAGCTATGAACTAAGAAAGACTAGGAAAAATGAAGTGTTTTTATACTCCTTTTAGTGTCTTTCTGTTTGGTTTAAATAATTCCTGTTTTATTTAAAATTAAAGAAAGTTTAGTAACTTTTTAGGGGGAAAGTTTTACTAACCAGCACCTCAAGGACAAGGACCTTGATTTAAGATGTAAGGCACCTCCTTTCAGTTCATTACTCTACCTGAAGCAATTTAGGCTTCCTCTTTTTAAATAAACCAGGTTAGTATATGTATATATATTCAACAGGCTAAAGAATGAGCATGCATTGCTTTATCCTAGTCAACAGAGCATTTATCTAAGAGAGGTAAACCTGAGTTCCATTTCTGATTCCATAGACTTGTATTTTTATCTGAAATATTTTATCGAGCAGGGGTCAGATGCAGAATCAGAGCATTTCCATGTCATATTCTTCAATGTAGTCTAAGGTTTTGTTTATATTCTCTGGTCCAGTGAGTGTTGAACTATTGCATTCAATGTGTAGCTATCTTCAGAAAGGTATTCAGAATACATTAGAGCACAGTAATTAAAGTATTTACAGAAGAAATGTGATTTCAAGTCTTTGCAGTCATGAGAGGCGTTTCCTCTCCTCTCTTCTCCTTTCTCTTCTTGTGATGTTTCTTACAACGCAGCTATTGAAACACATAATTAAAGAAAGAGTTTGGATTTTTGCATCTTCCTTGGAGACATCTGTTTCTCCTCAATCTGTCTTAAATTATTTGCAAGGCAACACTGCTTTACATCTGAAGGCATAATTCTCTGGTGCACTAAGGGTATATAATTGAGACTGTTCTGATCCTGCAGTGAAACTGAGCAGCACATCTGCAGTAAGTCTGGTGCATTGATCTATTATGACGGTCATTGTTCTGTTCCTTTCAGCTGGGAACTTCACCTCTCTCTTCAAGATGGTGTTTCCCTCTCTACTCTGTAGAGTGCATCGCCTACATCCACTAGAGTGTCAGAGGCTGAGCCAAAGTCCTCCACTTGGAATTTTTTATAATCTGTGTTAATATCTTTTCATTCAGACAGTGGTTTTGGTAGTTCCTTCATGAGACTGTCTCAAACATTTTATAAAGTGCTCTCTAGCTTAAATACTTGCTACATTTCTAAATACTATGACACTTCTGTCCTTCTGCAGATTTAGCCTCAGGTGTTCCAATCAATTTAAATATTTGATGTAATTTTCAACACACACAAAAATCCATTACTAATTCAAACCTCTCAAATTCTTCTTTCATCAAAGATATAAATCAAATTTCATATGAAATACAATTATGCTGCTTATTTCAGGCTTCTTTTATTATTGATATTTTTCCGCATTAACAATTTAGGTCTCAAGAGTACTGGTAGAGGAGGCTTCTTAACATACCCAAACCTTAATCATTGTAAACTGCTTGAAAGCAAGCATATACCCTACAGGAATTGCTCAAAATTGTTAAAAAACCCAGGGCTAGAAACAAGAATGATGGAAGGATTTATTTATTCTTCAGAAAAATTTTCTGGATTAAATGGAGATTTTAGTTCAGAAAATAGGGCAGGATTCATGGATATTTTTTTTTTTTTTTTTTAATTGAACAAAATGGATGTTTGTGTGGAATTATGTTTATGTATACACACAAAAATATACATATAGGTAAATAAATCTATGGATAAATGAGCAAGGCAATGCTTCTCATATTCTTCCAGAATACACAAGAACAAACAAGATTTTGTACTCTAGTTCAGAATCATCATATTCCACAATCCATCTGAGTGAGCTTATAATACTCTTAGTTATTCCACTGGTGGTGTTTCACCATATCAAACTGCTCTTTATATACATAAAAATGAATCAGAAAAGGTTTCTGAATTCTGGTTGCTCGTCTACCAAGTGAGCTAAAAATTGTGATGTATGAATTTTCCTATATTTCTGTTTAAATGTTTAAAGTTTTTGCATGATAGTAACTTTGTACTGTAACTTTGTACATGAAAGTAACTTTGCACAACATGTCTACAAAAAGATTGATCACTCTTAAAAATCAGGCCCTAAATTCTTATTTGTAACTTTATATTTGATACAGTATCAAATACATTTATAAGCAGAAATATAAGTGCCTTTTATTGGATAAATACCCCATCTCATTTTCACTTTCACCTTGGAACCATTCAGCTTTGCAGTTCTCTCAGGTGACTTGCGTTCTTGTCAACATTCCTTTTCAGATAAGAAGCTCTACATAAATATTATTGAACAGATCACTGTGGCAACCCCATTACATTTTTTTTTCTTTTTTATTTCTGTAGAATCTCATGAGAATATAATTTAATGCGTTTTGATATAACATAAAGAAAAATACAGTAGGTGAAAAAAAATGTCATGGCAGCTTTTCCACCAAATTGCAATTTGCAAATATTTACAGTTAAGTTAGTTAAAATAAAAAATGAAAAAAAAATCACATTTTCCTGATTGAAATGACAAATTAACATTAAATAATAGTTATGATTCTTAATCTATACAGTAAAATAAACTTTTCTTTGGTAATTTTTCCCTTGTGCTCAAATTTGCTGATTTTTGTGGTATGGTTTAGGAAAAAAAAGAATAGAACCATTAAGATGAGATTTATGGTTGAATCCATTTTTCTTAGACTTGTACCTGAATATTTTTAATTTGTAATTTTTAATTTTTTGGGTGCTAAAGGTATTTCTTATGGTGTAGAATATTTCAGCTCTTTTATTGACCCTCACTTAGCTTCTCAAGACTTTTTTTCTTCAGAGATGATATAAATCAACATAGGTCCATTAAGTACAGTAGAATTAAAACAGTTATACTAGTTGAAGTTCTGACTAATATGCTATAAACAAAACATCTAAGTTTTCAGGCATTCTCATTATAAATTTTCCCTAAGACTTCCTCTGTGTTTCACACTTACTTAAACATCTAGGAGCAGGATTATGGCCCAGCATCTGAGAGCGCCTTTTAGGTCTCTTTTCATGTGTAACAGATTTTGTAGGCCAATTTGGTTGATCAGATGTTCAAGATAGCCACTTTGGAAACATAATTCCTCCTATCTGATAAGTGTCAATGAAAAGAAATTGAAAGCGTAATTCATAGAATCATAGAATCATAGACTGGTATGGGTTGGAAAGGACCATAAGATCATATAGTTCCAACCCCCCTGACATGGGCAGGGACACCTCACCCTAGATCATGTTGCTCAAGGCTCTGTTCAATCTGCCCTTGAACACTGCCAGGGATGGAGCATTTACCACTTATTTGGGCAACCCATTCCAGTGCCTCACGACCCTCTCAGTAAAGAATTTCTTCCTTATATCCAATCTAAACTTCCCCTGTTTAAGTTTTAACTCGTTACCCCTTGTCCTATCGCTACAGTCCTTAACGAAGAGTCCCTTTCAGCATCCTTATAGGCCCCTTTCAGATACTGGAAGGCTGCTATGAGGTCTCTACGCAACCTTCTCTTCTCCAGGCTGAACAGCCATAACTTTCTCAGATTATCTTAAGCCATGTTGGTTGTTACTAGCCACCTCATTTTTTTCCATGTGCCTTAGCATGCTTTCCAGGAGAATCTGCTCCATGATCCTGCCAGGCACAGAGGTGAGACTGACCAGTCTGCAGTTTCCCATGTCTTCCGTTTTCCCCTTTTTGAAAGTGGGGTTATATTTCCCTTTTTCCAGTCACTGGGAACTTCACCTGACTCCAATGATTTTTCAAATATAATATATGAATAATATATTATGTTATGTTATGTTATGTTATGTTATATATAATAATATAATATATTAATAAAACATATTATATTACACCAGAAACAGCAGTTAAGTTTAGTTAAGGACAGAATTTCACAGCAATATTCCTTAATAAAATTATGTTAGCCCACAAGCTGATGTTCAGACCTTTACATCTGCTGAGAATGGTATCATCTGAAAGTGAAGAAGGTATAACAGATAGGCTGAGAAAGTTGGGGCTGTTCAGCCTGGAGAAGAGAAGGCTGAGTGGGGACCTCCTAGCAGCCTTCCAGTATCTGAAGAGGGCTTATAAGAATGCCGGGGTGGGACTCTTCATTACAGACTGTACTGATAGGACAAGGGGTAACAGGTTAAAACTTAAGCAGAGGAAGTTTAGATTGGATATAAGGAAGAAGTTCTTTACTGTGAGAGTGGCGAGGCACTGGAATGGGTTGCCCAGGGAAGTAATGAATGCTCCATCCCTGGCGGTGTTCAAGGCCAGGTTGGACAGAGCCTTGGGTGACATGGTTTAGTGCGAGGTGTCCCTACCCATGGCAGGTGTGTAGAAACTAGATGATCTTACAGTCCTTTCCAACCCTAACGATTCTATGATTCTACAACAGAGTTCATTTAGAAATTTAGTTCACTTGCGGAACTATCAAATGAATTTTCATGTTAAGTTTTGTTATCTACAGCATTTAAAATTTCTTATATCTTAAATCTGAGCATAATTTTCTATGTTACAAAGATAGGATACAAGATTTCCTTTCAGAAATAAAAAGGAAGCAACAGATTAGTAGTTGGATTCTTCAGAACATTTTACTGAAGAGGCAAGGATAACTATATCTTAAGCAAATGTAAAATCAGATAAATATATGCAGTAGTGGGATGTGAAAGTACATACAAATAAATATCTTCTGCTTATTCTCTGTTCCTTACTCCATGAGGATATGCAAACAAACCAAACAAGTCTTAGAAAAATGTGACAAGCATCTGTTTTATCCTCACAAGTTTTGTGTGTAAAATTCTAAATTTATGATGCTCTTTCAGAAACTGTTGTGCATTATGAGGCAGCAATTTATAGGTTCAGTTTTACAGTAATGAAAAATGCAGTGTCCAGAATCTACTTCAGTATGAAGCCTTTTTAAAGCTAAAGTATATTATGCAGTGTTATCTCAATCCAATTAACATTAAAAGTGACTTCGTTTTAATCAACAGCAGATTGAAACACTTTGCACCTGCTTTTGTTAAACAAAAATATAGTCACAAAATATTACATATTTCATAATAAAGCCAGAACATGGAGAAGAGCCAGAATTACCGTCAAATAAGACCTCATTTTTGTGTCAGAACCCAGATGGGACCTTATTTTGATGTTGATCCAGATGCTTCAATACATACAAATTACACATTATCACTCCCTTTCCAACCTTCATTTGAAAATAACTTAATTACAAGAAATTAATTAATTCTAAAACATAGAAAACTAAATTGCAAAGCCCAAGTAGCCAAACTTATGTTGGTTGGGATTTACTGTCTGCATGGGGGCACAGATCAGAGTCAAGTCTCCATCATATACAAATGAACCACATTAAAATGCATTATTCTCAGACCTGAAAAGTGTGTAAAAAAATATACTTCAATTTCAGACACTATAATTTGCTTTGTTTTCTGTGCTTACTCAGTACAGTACATGTCTGTTCAACACAGTTCAAGGTTTAGGGCCCCTACATGTTACTGGGGAAAAAAAATGTTGATAAAATATATTAAATATTTTTAAAATAGTCTTCTCCTGGTGAAGGGGTCCCTTTCCATTTGTGACTTCATGCCTGGGAAAGAAACTAGTGAGAATCAACATGAATCAGGCTTCCAGCTAGTAAGACATTATTGTAATGTCAGAAGCAAGTCATAATAGACATTTACAAGAATCCCCTCATTTGATGCCAAAAGAGAATAAGTTAATTCAGCATAGGGAGCCTACCAGATGTGTAAATGTTAATAACCTCTGAAATAGACAGGTTATCATTAAACAAACAAGAGGAATTAGAGATGTGCTCAGGAGTGTTGCATCCCAACTAGAAGGAAGTGCAGCAGGAGGGCCAGGAGACCTCCTTGGATGGATAAGGAGCTGCTCAGGAAAATTCAAAGGAAAAAAGAGGCTTATAGAAGGTGGAAGCAGGGACAGGCAGCCTGGGAAGAATACAGGGATGCTGTTCGGGAAGCTAGGGACCAGGTGAGGAAGGCTAAGGCCCAGTTAGAATTGAACTTGGCTAGGGATGTTAAGGATAACAGGAAGGGATTCTATAGGTACGTAGCGAGTAAAGGACAGACTAGGGACAATGTAGGCCCCCTCCAGAAGATATCGGGAGAACTGGCTACCCGGGATTTGGAGAAGGCTGAGGTTCTTAATGACTTCTTTGCCTCGGTCTTCACCGGCAAAGGCTCTGATTGCACCACCCAAGTCTTGGAAGGAGAATGCAGGGACTGTGAGAATGAAGACCCTAGGTCCACTGTCGGAGAGGATCTGGTTCGAGACCATCTTAAAAACCTAAATGTACACAAGTCCATGGGACCTGACGAAATCCATCCGCGGGTCCTGAAGGAGCTGGCAAATGTTTATGTGAGCAAGCCCACACTAGCAGTGGCAGCAACAGCAGTTGTTGTCATGTGCAGAGAAGAGTCATAGAATCATAGAATCATAGAATAGTTAGGGTTGGAAAGGACCTTAAGATCATCTAGTTCCAAACCCCTACATGGGCAGGGACACCTCACACTAAACCATGCCACCCAAAGCCTCATCCAATCTGGCCTTGAACACCGCCAAGGATGAAGCACTCACAACCTCCCTGGGCAACCCATTCCAGTGCCTCACCACCCTCTCAGTAAAGAATTTCTTCCTTAGATCCAATCTAAACTTCCCCTGTTTAAGTTTGAACCCGTTACCCCTTGTCCTCTCACTACAGTCCCTGATGGAAGAGTCCCTCTCCAGCATCCTTGCAGGCCCCCCTTCAGATCCTGAAAGGCTGCTATGAGGTCTCCATGCAGCTTTCTTTTCTCCAGGCTGAACAGCCCCAACTTTCTCAGCCTGTCTTCATACGGGAGGTGCTCCAGTCCCCTGATCATCCTCGTGGCCCTCCTCTGAACTTGTTCCAACAGTTCCATGTCCTTTTTATGTTGAGGACACCAGAACTGCACACAATACTCCCAGAGAGATCTCACGAGAGCAGAGTAGAGGGGCAGGATCACCTCCTTCGATCTGCTGGTCATGCTCCTTTTGATGCAGCCTGGGATACGGTTGTCTTTCTGGGCTGCGAGCGCACACTAAAGTCGGCTCATGTTCATTTTCTCACGGACCAACAGCCCCAAGTCCTTCTCTGCAGGGCTGCTCTGAATCTCTTCTCTGCCCAACCTGTACCTGTGCCTGGGATTGCTGCGACCCAGGTGTAGGACCTTGCACTTGGCATGGTTAAACTTCATCAGGTTGGCATCAGCCCACCTCACAAGTGTGTCAAGGTCCCTCTGGATGGCATCCCTTCCCTCCGGCGTATCAACCGAACCACCCAGCTTGGTGCCATCGGCAAACTTGCTGAGGGCGCACTCAATCCCACTGTCCATGTCACCAACAAAGATGTTGAACAAGACCAGTCCCAACACCGATCCCTGAGGGACACCACTCGTTACCGGTCTCCAGCCGGACATCGAACCATTGAGCACAACTCTTTGCGTGCGGCCATCCAGCCAGTTCTTTATCCACCGAGTGGTCCACCCATCAAATTGATGTCTCTCCAATTTAGAGACAAGGATGTCGTGTGGGACAGTGTCAAATGCTTTGCACAAGTCCAGGTAGATGACATCAACTGCTCTGCCCCTGTCCATCAGTTTCGTAGCCCCATCATAGAAAGCCACCAAATTGGTCAGGCAGGATTTCCCCTTAGTGAAGCCATGCTGGCTGTCACCAACCACCTCCTTGTTTTTCATGTGCCTTAGCATGCCTTCTGGGAGAATCTGCTCCAAGATTTTGCCAGGCACAGAGGTGAGACTGACTGGTCTGTAATTCTCTGGGTCATCCATTTTTCTCTTCTTAAAAATGGGGGTTATATTTCCCTTTTTCCAGTCATCGGGAACTTCACCTGACTGCCATGATTTTTCAAAGATGATGGCCAGAGGCTTAGCAACTTCATTCACCAGCTCCTTCAGGACTCGTGGATGGATTTCACCAGGTCCCATGGACTTGTGTACGTTTAGGTTTTTAAGATGGTCTTGAACCAGATCCTCTCCTACAGTGGGCCTAGGGTCTTCATTCTCAGTCCCTGTGTCCACTTTCCAAGTCTTGGGTGGTGCAATCAGAGCCTTTGCCAGTGAAGACCGAGGCAAAGAAGTAATTATGATCCTCAGCCTTCTTCAAGTCCAAATCTTGTGAGGTCTCCAAGGAGCATCTGAGGGGGTTTCTGCTCCCTCCCCCTCTCCCCCAGCAGCCTTAAGCTCTGCGTGTGGAGAGACCATACAGCAGGCAACAGGTCTTGTAAGAGGGGTGGGTGACAGTTGGGTAGTGCCAGCAGGCCCCATGGCTAAGTAGCTGTACTTAGTCAGTTCCTAGGGAGTGCTGTGATCAGGGCAAGCAAACAGGGAGCAGAGCCTGAGGCAAGTGGTATGTCAATCTGTGCAGGAGGACGCAAGAAGGGCAGTGGTCTCCACCAGTTTTCAGGTTGCTGCCTGCTCTGCTTTCCCACATGCTTAGGCTGCTGCCCCAAGGGCCACCTCAGCTCGCTGTTGGCTGTGCAAACCTCCCCAGCATCTTGAGGTCTGCATGGACTTAGAAGGGCTTATTAGGTACTGCTTTGAGATTTTCAGAAGCACAGTGGAAGAGAACAGTCTGCAGCAGCCAGGAACCACCTACCTTGTCAGGCTAGCCTGAGACAAGTGGAGGTATCTACCAAGACAAAGCCCTAAATTAAAGGACTACGAAGTCTGTGGCCCACACTTCTGGGTGGAGAGGGTAGAAGCTCCACCTGTGAAAGGTCTGCTCTGGTGGAGTCACTCAGGCAGAGGATGGAGGAGCTGCAGAAAGAAGTCATAAGATTAAGCTATACAGGGGAGAGGGAGTAGAAGCTATAGAATTATTCAAGGCATTGCAAGAATATTAGAGCCCTGTGGCACTGACCTCCAAGAGCTGCCAGATGAAGTGTCAACAGTGAACACACAGCATCTTGGAGAATGAAGCACCATGGTCACCATGGCAACAGGATATCACTTCACACCATTATGTACTAGCTAGCAACAGATACAAAGTATTAGCAATGGATTAAAATAATGAGCAAGACTCTTGGTTAGAATCCAACTGTGCAAAAGGAAGCAGTGAGTGTTAGTAGTAGCCAGCTATGGCATCAAGACACCCTTCTTCTGGCCTGATATACAGACAAGAGAAGTCTGCTGCTTGTCAGAAGCCAAGATCCAGGATGTCACAGAGAGACTGCCACAGCTAGTAAAATCCACAGTGTACTATCCCCTACTTCTCCATGTGGGCACCAATGACATGAGACAGCATAACCAGGGCAAGATCAAGCAGGACTTAGCACCTTGAGGACACAAGTGAAGGGAATGGGGGTCCAAGTGATCTTCTATCTTGCCAGAGCCAGGATTGTGGGTAGAAGTCAATGCACCATGCAGATCCATACCTGGCTTCATGGATGGTGTCATCACCAGGGCTTTGGCTTCTATGGTCATGGAACTATAGAATCATAGAAGAGAATGTCTCAGTCATGGGACATTCTTTGACAACATAGAATATTGGGAGAGATGGGATCCATCTGTCTAGAAGAGGAAGGATAATCTTCTCTGGCAGGTTGGCTGACTTAATGACAAGGGATCTGTTGGCATTCTATGATGAAGTGACTGCACTAGTGGATAAGGGAGTAGCAACTGATGTCATCTACCTTGACTTTTTTAAGGCCTTTGACATGATCCCATTCATCCTTCTCTCTGAATTGATATAGATATAGATCTGATGGATGGGCTATCCAATGGATAAGGAATTGGCTGGATGGCAGCATCTAAAGATCTGCAGTCAATGGCTCTATGTCTAATTGGAGACTAGTGTGTCTCAGGGGTCTGTGCTGGAACTAATACTGTTCAATATCTTTATTAATGACATACACACTGCACCCTCAGTGAGTTTGTAGATGATACCAAGCTGAGTAGTGCACTTGATTTGCAACAGAGAAGTAATGCCATCCAGAAAGACCTAGACAAGCTTGGGGAGTGAGAACTTCATGAAGTTCAACAAGGCCAAGTGCAAGGTTCTGCACTTTGATCAGGGCAATTGGGTCAGGTTGGGTGCAGCTTTGAACAGCCTGATTTAATAGTTGTCACTGCTCACAGCAGTGGGGTTGGAAGTAGATAACTTTTAAGGGTCACTTTCAACCAAAACTATTCTATGACTTCAGGATTCTATGAAATAACAGAGACATGGAAATATAATGAAAGGCTGAAAAATAATGAAAGTTGTCATAAACCTGTATTTTTATTTTTCACAACCCCTCATTCTCTGACATTCATTTACATTCTTCATACTTAAACTTATTGAAGCTTTGATTGATAAGAGTAGAAAAAAGACAAATTTCTCCCAATCCAGAGTCAATGTAATTATTGCAGAAAAGAGTACTAATACAGTTTTATACCAGTAGGTATGAATTCAGATTGAGGTAATACTTATTTTCCTATATAAATTTGTACTTTAACATGAAAATTGTACTATTTCCAAAGACATTAACTATAGCATTTTAATTTACTTTAGGCATGTTTCTTCCATTGTTTTCAGTCACAAAGTTAAGTTGTCTGTAATAAATAATGAAAAAAAAAAGAAAGAATTAACAGAAAATAGTAAAGATTCAGGGTATTTAGAGTGATTTAATAAACTTCAAAAATTTCAGCTGATTTTTTTTTTTTTAGATGCTTATTATATATATCAGCCATATAAACATTCAGAAAAAGTCAATTTTTTATAATTTGAATGGTTTACTCATTAATCTATGAATAATTCAAATATGCTTAACCTATTTATGTGTCTAGGAAAAAAATGTGAAGCCAAAAAAACTCTTTATTTTTTTTTGTAGAAGTGGTTTCATGGATCATTACTGCCATTGGGGCTATTTCCACTGCCTTACATTCATTTTCAGTGAGAACCTAAAAAGATTTACTAGAGATTTCTGCACCTTCTCAAGTCAAATATACTGAAACTTGTTTATGACATTTGAATACAACATATAGGTGTATAGTACTCCATTGCTAAGAAATAAAAGAATAGAACTGAGTGTTGTTGGACTTCCTAAAGAAAAAATGAATACTGGGTTTATTCCCAGAATTATTAACAAATTTACTGTATACCTCTTGCAAGGGGAAAAATCATAATACTGAAAAGAACCATTAACAGAAGAGGTCATCCATGGTACCTGGTATTATGAACCATACATCAGTATGAGAGTCTGCACTTGAAAACACAAAGCAGTCTAGCGCTTTCAGGAAAGAAGTCTCAAATCTCTGATGTCAGAAATGAGAGTGATACTAATTCTTCCATTTTGGGGGTGAATTTTAGGCACTGTGAGATAATGGTAGTGGTCTACCCTCTCCTAGAGCCTTCCCCCAGCCTTCTCCCACTCTTGTTGGTAGCCCAGGAAGTCATTTCAACCCAGACTGGGGCTTTCAGTCCCTGCCTGCCCCACAGGCAGTTCCTGCAACTAGCAGAACCCAGCCCATGGGGACACACTAGCCCTTCCTGCACCCTGATACAAACTGCCAGTATTTGAGAAAGCTTGCCAGCTTAGGAATTCAAGTGGAAAAAAGCTGTTGTGAATCACAAAAAAGTAATTAAAACTCAGTCTGGCAGGTTATCTGAAAAAATGGGACAGATATTCAATTATTTGTTCAGACTGTATTGAGGCTTCTACAAGAACAATAAATAGATTTTAAGGGAATATATGTGCATGCCAGTTAGAAAAAAAGGAGTTTAGAAAGCAATGGCATTTAGTTTAATGGTAATGAATTTGACTCACACCAGTATAGATTGCATAATTCAGAGATACTATAACTAAAAAAATAGCAATGCTGTAGACACAGTTCATAATTTTCTGCAGGGAATAATTTCTTTCCTGGCAAGGAAAGAGAATGAGGAGTAGGATAAAATCATCAACTGTATACTCCGTTATTAAATTTTACTCTCAACATCTTCCTTCTGTCATCTGTCATTACTTTAAAGCAGTTTGAAGTATGTTGTTAAAGATGAATTGCTAATAATGGATTTTTATTTATATTAGACTTGTTTGATATGCAAACCGCGGGCAGTAGCACTGAGGTTCGAGTTATTAGAAGAAAGAAAAAGTTAGCACAAAAGTTGTCTAAAAAAAGAAATGTCCACAAAAGAAGTCCATCTTCTGAAAATGTCTTGTGGACAACAATCAAAGGAGGAAAAAGTAAGTGTTATCTTTCATAGTCTGATAAATCATCACGGAAAATATCTCAATGCAATGTCTTAGGCTGATATAAATCATGTGGTGACTTGATCTGCCTAACACGGAAACATTCAGGTGTTTGGAGTAATCTGTTCTGTTTGGGTTTTATGGAGTCTCAGGAACTATGAAATTATCTTTTCCACTCACTTGAAGCACATAAAATGTACTACACAGTAAACTTTCAATTACTTAGTCCTGTGACTTTGTAAAGTTAAATAAGGAAAAGGCAGAACTATGATAGACCTTCATATTTCTGGTTTTTGTCATAGCAGCGTGAAACCTGATAATGAGTGTAAGTGACCAATAATATGTGTAGAGTTGACAGCTGACATATCAATCAGAAAAATTCCTGGATCTCCTTCTACCACAGGAAATGTTCTCTTTTAAATGAATCTTAGATGGACTAAAAATTGGCAACTGCAAGACTCTCCAAATTATTCTCAGCACAAACTTCAAAATGGCAAAAAAAGGCCAAGGTACTTGCTGTGTTTGAGAAATTAGCTCTCAATCTTATAGCTGTCAGCCATTCAGACATACTTTTCCAAGCCAAGGTTTTATGCATTCAATGTGTACATGTCCTGTACTTATATATGTGGATGACTGTGGATAAAAATATAATGTACTACTTTGTCACAGCTGAAAAGGCTGCATAGCTATAGTTAGGTGATCTGGACATGCACAAGACATTTTTACAGCTTCTGATGTTGAAATAGCTGTCCACTGTCATCAACTATAAAAGCACAAAAGGAGGTAAGCTCATGTCTTGGGATGGGAGGAAATCAACCCTTCTCAACTATTAAGCAGAAAATGATATAAATAGCCATTCTTTTTTTTTTTTTTTTTTTGTCTAATTCAGTAAATGGCTTTCTTTGGACCCTGAGTTCTGACATGACATGGTAAGTACTGTAGAGGAAATGAAAAACTATAGTTAGAATTATACATGGAGAAATAGTTAGACATGCAAATATGACCAGGTTAATCAGCAGTAATTCTTAGGGAATAGCACAATGATGTGTGCTCTATCAAAAACAGTATATTGAAATGAGCGAGAAATAGTGCTTAAGAGATATTTGGAGTCTACAACTACGAATCAAGTATAAAAGAAGCAGTACCAGATGAAAAATAAAAATCTCTTCATCAGGTGAAGATGAAAAATATCATGGAGTTCTTCCTAGAAAAAAACAGTGAAAATGTCAATTTTATAGACATTTAAACTAAGAGAAAAACTTATCCTGACTATATTTCAAGGCCAGGTTGGATGAGGTCTTGGGTGGCATGGTTTAGTGTGGGGTGTCCCTGCCCATGGCAGGGGGGTTGGAACTAGATGATCTTAAGGTCCTTTCCAACCCTAACTATTCTACGATTCTATGATTCTATATTGGCTGAAAAAATGCAAGCTAGAAAAATGAAGCAAATATCTTTTCTTTGCGTTATTTTTCAAGAACTATTTTGGGGAACACCTTGGAATCCCCAAGTCACCGAAAAGGAACTCTTACATGTATTTAACTAACAAATCGGTTCTTTCAGGAACATCATAAATTTACTTAGTATTGCCAGCTTAATATATTACAGCAGCACATTGAGGAGCACAGGAGAAAATTTATCTGGCACAAAGGCAAAATTTTGTTACAACAGAGTTATTTGTTATGAAAAACAGTCTTCTCTACTGACATATATGAAGTTACATTCTCTCCTAAATCTTAGACGAAAATACCTTTTGGGTATTGTATTATTGTAATATTTTTCTGCTATTATTATTTGTTTGTTTATTATTTATCATAGCACCTATGGACCTTCTTCATAATCAGTTCTCTTACTTGCAGAGCACTATGAAAGCAAAAACCATCAGAAGCTAATGTTCTATAGAACTAGTAGTTTTTCTTACTCATCTAAGCAGAAAGAGTGAAGGTGTCATGCTCTGCGCAGTAAGACAGGAATTTGCTTTTGCCTTTTGGTTTTATATTCTCTCCCCTTGTTATTTCCCTTATCATTATTATTAGTAGAAGAGTAAATACAATAGTACTTTAGTTATTAAACTGTTATTATCTCAACCAGCAGTTTTACATTTTTTTGATTCTCCTCCCCACCCTGCCTGGGGAAGTAGGAAAAAAGGAGGTGTGTTTGCTGACAACACAAGCTGTGTGGTGTGATCAACAAGCTGGAGGTAAGGGATGCCATCCAGAAGAACCTTGACAGGCTTAAGAGGTCGGCCTGTGCTAACTTCTTGAAGTTCAACAAGGCTGAGTACGACATCCTGCACATTGGTCAGGACAATCCCAATCACTTATCCTGCAGTATTTACTGACATACAGATAACAATCTTGCATTAAAACTAACAGGTAAAGGTCAGTTTGCATGATTCACTGTTAATTTGTTTTCATTTATACTAATTTAGTTTTTATACTAATTTAGTTAGAACTTGTACAGCACTAGTTCCCTAAGGGAAGACAGCAAAACCTACAATCTGATGGCAAACAGAACCATTAAACTGTAATAGAATTATTAATTAAAGAGTCTTTCTGCAATTTTGTAATTTTTTTTTTTTTTTGAGATTTAGCAACTTATTTATGTAAGGTATGGAAAATACATCTGTAATGTAGTTGCATATAAATTAAAAATTTGTCTAAGGAGACTGTACAGTGGTCATAATTCTATAATGATTGACAGGTACCTTAACATTGCTTGCCCCAGGAGAAAGCCAATGAATTCCATATTTTGCCTTTTTTTTTTTTTTTTTCATTTCCTAGGACAATGTTAGTGTGTTCTTTTGTTTGTGATACATAAAATTGTCATACCTAGTTAACTACTAAGTGCAGTCACTTGTGATACTGGTCTTCTTAGTAGCTAATTAGGTTATTGTGAGCTTCTTTTAGCTTATGAGACACAGCGATTGGAAAAAGAATGGGTGACAGTTTCAAGAAATGCCGGGTAATTTGTTTCAAGAACATACAGAAAAGATATCTTTTTTAATTCAATCTTTTATTAGGTTATATCTTCTTCACTTGTGGACTGGAAAGCCAGATATTCTTTAAAATGTTTAAATTAGATGTCCTTGCAACATGAGCAGCAATTCATTAATTAAAAACTTTGCCAGTAGATGATCTGATCTAGATGATCTAACTTACATCACATTGTAAACACCTAAAAGCTATCATTAATATACAGAATTTTGTATGGCTATAATATGGGAGTCACAGGTGGCCAAAAGGAGCCAGAAGTGGTAGCCCAAACCACTCTTTTAGTTTCCATTAAAACCAGAAACTGATGCCCTGCTCACCCATAGAGATGCATAGTAATTCTCTTCCTTTTGCTAAAAATATTTTGTTGATTGTTAATAAAGTCATATTTGGGCATATTATTTGATGTCACATCATATGACAGTGACAGGTTATTCTCATCTCTACTGAAAAATATATGTAGTGATTAACATGGTTCGTGTTAACACACAAGAAGATGCATTGCAGTGTAATGGGAAAAGCAGGAGATCTGGCATCTAATTTCTGGAACTGATACACGTCGAAATATTACCTAAATACAGTTTTATGTATGTTAATTCCATCAAGAGAACAATACCAATGATAAAGTTTCTCAAAAGTGTCAAACATTATATACTTGATTTCTTGTTTTATTACAAGCTTCTAGAAGCTAGTATAAACTTGTTTTCCAAAGTTCTCATCCAAAGTGTACTGCAAGGAATAAGAAATTTTTCATTCTATCACAATAGTCTTTAAACATGCCTACCTTGCCCACTTTGTTGTATAAACCCATTAGTGGTAGATCCTAAATTTAATTCTAAAACATCTTAATAGCCAAAGTAATCTACTAACCATTACAATAATAGCCTGTCAAATCTAAATATTGGGAACAACCCATAAAAGATGTATTATCTAATAAACAGTTAATTAAACATCAGTGGCTGTGAGGCCTGGCTGGATGTGTCTATTCTTGTATCATAACGTTAATGGATTTTATTAGCAGAATTATGTTAAATATGAATAATTTTTAATGGAATTTATTTAGTGAGGTGATCTAGAAATGCTTCTCACATACAAGAGAATTGTTAGCATATTTCAGTTTTTCTCTGTCTGATACAACGCATTCTAGGAAAATTTATGTTTTTATTAATCACTCTGAAGCCATGGAAGGAAGAACACTTTTTCATTTTTTCTTTTCTTTTTTCTTTTTCTTCTTTTTTTTCTCTTTTTTCTGTACAGAGCTCAGCAATATGAATCTGTTCCCTATCACAAGTTCTTATAGCTAGGAAGGCCTGTAGGAACACCTACATGAGCTGAGATCTGGTGGGACTTCACAGGTTACTAGCATCACCTGAGATGAACTATGCAGAACTCTTCACCATCTAACTTACTAGTTTATTAATCTAAAATTTAAACCACCTTCAGTAATGATTTTGTGCCGAATTACTTACTCTCTACCTCAAGGGTCCATACTGAGATCAGTGCTATTTAATCAGTGACATAGTGGGACTGAGGGTAGCATTAGCAAGCTTGCAGATGACACCAAGCTGAGTGGGAGATGGAGAGAGACTTTTTAGTAGGGCCTGTTGTGATAGGATGAGGAGTGATGGCTTTAAACTAAAAGAGAGCAGATTCAGGCTAGATAGGAGGAAAATTTTTTTACAGTGAAGGTGGTAAAATACTGGAACAGGTTGCCCAGAGAAGTGGTAGATGTGCTATCCTTGGAGACACTCAAGGGTAGGCTAGACATGGTTCTCGGCAACCTGATCAGGATGTTGATGTCCCTGCTCATTGCAGGGAGGTTGGACAAGATGACCTTTGAAGGTTCTTTCCAACACAAACGATTCTATGATTTTATGATTTTATGATTCTATGACTCTAGTTCAATATCTTGTCTCCTTCAACAGGAAATATTTTCAATAGAAAGTATTCAGTAAAACATCCTCCCCTATCATCACCCAAAACCATCAGGGCACTATAGGAAAATGTCCCCATGAATTTTTGTCTCAATCTAACTTAAGTTCAATTTAAAATCTGAAAGATGTACGATATAAGGTGTTATAAACCTTTAAATCTTTCTCATTTAATATTTCCCAGCACCATCCTGGGCAATGAACTCCAGTCTTAATATATTCTCAGGAAAAAATGTATATCCTTTTGCTTTTATCTCATTACATTATTACAGAGACTCCTACTTTACTATTTTTAATGTCATTGATGATTGACTTTTCTAGAGAGAACATTTTAAAGATGCTCAATAAAATGTAAAATTATATAAATAGCTGTTTTATGGAACTATGACAATATAAGATTTTGTCAATAGAAAGCTAAATGTCTATAGTAAAGACCTACAACAGACAGTATTTATACTATAATACTTCTAATTCAGGACTGTAAATATTTCTTCCCTTGCTATCTTTCAAATGAGTTTATTTTGTATCATTTAACTGGCATTAAAATTAAACAACTATAAGCCCCTTTATATTTCTCTAAGTTATTTCAAAAAATAGCAACTATAGAAGTAAATTCATTTCATAGTATGTGCTTTGAGGCCACAGTCTTTTCTCATAGTTTTGAGTATCACATTATTATGGAAATTTCTGCTATATTGCCCTCTTAAAATGCATCACTGAAGAAGACTTAATCTTGTTGATCAAACTAAAAAGACAGAATGGGGCAAAAGATATTCAACAGAGGTTAAAAAGAGAGTAAAAAGAGAACAGTTTCTATCATTATGTTGTGCACACTATTAAAAACCCTTCATGTCTCCATTGAGAAGCTTTTCTTCTCTTTCCATGCATCTGGGACTTTTATAGCCTCACTCTTCATTTTGATGATTGATGAGACTTCCAACTGTAATTAGCCGAAAGGCTTTTAAGGCAAGACATTCCATCTGTAAGATGTATCTGCCTTAAATTATTCATATGTCCTTTCATATCTCAGTGTTTTATTTCAAAAGGTGAAGAAGATTTGTTTACAAATCTTACCTGACTTCACATGTCCTGCTAAAAGAAGTGCTGCCTAAATCCTTAATTTGAGTCTTTTTCACAACAGTACTTCCGAGAACAGACAACAGGGTAATACCCTTAGGAGCACTGCCATCATAAGGACCACGGATAGCTGTCATTTTTTGCTCATATTCTAGTGAACTGGTAAGGTAGACTTGGGTAGGTCAAGTCAGATTGAGAAGTGGTTAAACTTATAGAACTGCATAACCAAAATGACAAGAGACCTGAACCTCTAATGTAGTAATTTTGAGCCATTAGATTGATTAGATAGCTGTATAGCATAGATTTCCTCGACCTAGTAGGTCCTCAGCTTGCTAATATCTCATGTACATATATTACTACCATCGTTTCCAGGAAGTTCTCCTGCAATGTTGAGTTGCAGAATTCAGATACTTTATTTATATTTTCTTTTTAAACCTGTACAATTACAGACACTTTCAAGTTTTAAATCTCTGTCTTTAGAGTACTACCTCTTCTTTGATCTATGCACTGAATTTGGTAAGGCAAAAGGCATTTGTAAGGCAGTCTGGAAATATAAATGAAATTAAATAAACAAGCTAAATGAATATAAAAGGGTGGCAACAAGCTTTAGATAAGAGCAAGGTTCTTTTAGAGCCTCACTTTGACAAAGTTTTTGAAGAAGAAGGGACAAAAAGAGTTAGGAGGGCATTTATTAAAGGTGGGCCAAAGGAATGTAAGTTAGATCATTAGGTATGATTTTCTCAGTTACTTTACTGCAATTACTATAAGATATCACCTAGAATTTGCAGAGAGCACCGACTGAATACAGAGGCGAATTTTTACCTTACGACCTTGTCTTCAGCATTCCCATACAGACCAAATATTGCAGAATTTATTTTTACAAGAATTACTAATAATTGATTAAATATTTCAGAATCTCATGAGTTAAGATTCAGGCAGAAAATAATTACAGAATACATCTTTTTTGGAGTCAGTTTTCAATTTTTGAATAATACACAGTATTATGATTGTAATTTACTCTGTTTTCCTGAAGCAAGAAGCTTATGTGACAAATCTAAAAATCCAAGTTTATTTCTTGAGTGAGGCTGAAGATTAAACAGTGAAGGTATAGCCATAGCAAAGGGTGAGCAACACTTCTGCAAAATGAGGATCTATGCAGTGCTCACAGAATAGGTTAACAAGTTGCAACACCACTGGTTAAACAGAAAGATTTGTCACGAAAAATGGATTGATGGGGCTTTTTGTTAATATTTATTTTCAGCAATGTATTTACTGTTCTGGATGTGCAGTAATTATTACTTTATGTAATTCTGCAGCTAACAGCCTATAAAAATCCAGAGGTTTATTACATAAGCATTTCATGGATTTTTAAGCATATGATTTTTTAAAGTTTTGTAATAGCTGATAACAGCCATCTTAACAAAAATTTTAAAATTAAAAAACAATAAAAATTTAGTATTAGCTAAGAAAAAAATTAAACTGCACAAAAACAGTACAGAAAGCCAAGAAATCCATTGATACTAGTAAATGGGATTTGAAAGTTAATCTAAGTTAGGAACACCTATCAGCCTTGACAGAGGACCCTGGAATAAACTGTTTAAATATTTATTATATCATATTTACAGGACTCATAAACATCTTTCCAAATAACTTCCACCATATGTTTGCTTCATGTTACATATAAAACTAAAGTAATATATAAGTCTACCACTTCTCTGTAAATCGATTTTATGAGGAGCTTAAATTTGTCTGATGCTGTGGGAAAAAGTCATTGAATTTTATCTTATCTATTTTCTGGATAGGTACATTTGTCAAAATAGGTTGCTTCAATAAGTTAATATAGCTTTTAGACAACTGAGGGTTGCCATTCAACACTTTTGATTTTGAGATGGTTTTCACACAATCAAGGGTACTGAAGAAAAATGGGTTAAGTAATTTAAATGTTACTCTGCACACTTCTACATTCTCTGATAATAATTTTTAAAGTAGTCTATTAAGAGAGAAAAAATTGAACGCAGACAAATGTGTAAAATAAAAATAGGAACAAAAATAACCTACGTAATTCTATTGAAATCAAGTGACTCCTGGGCTATGAATGTCCAATCAAACAGTCACGAAATGAGTGCAACATTGGGAACACTTTTGATAAAATATGGAGTAAATAGTTTTATTGGTAACAAAGCAAAAAACAAGAATGAGGTGTGTGCAAAGTATTTTCTGCAGTGATAATGGATGTTAACCTGAATGTACGGTGAACTTGAAGCCAACGAATACAGTGTAAAACATGGCAGCAAAAATTTTGCAAAGCAGATCTTGGAGTGGGGAGGAAGAAACTCATCAACACAGCATCATCCTCATCCCCGCGAGGGACCTGTTAAAAAAAGTTTGCCATAGCCCTCCCTCAATCAGGAGTGAAACCACAGATCATAGGTGCCAGAGCAGCAGTGGAAGGGTGCCCATATTAAGGTGAATGCTAGAAGTCTTGAGAAGATCTATCACCTTATCTCTATAAAATATAAGTGTTAGCATAAAAATAACTGTTCTACAAACAACTATGTGATTAGATTATTAAGGCTTTACTTAGACTAATAATAAGTTCCTCCTTTGCATGTACATTTTGGCCATAAGAAGACTTATATGCAACAGAGTGGTTGGAACTCAGGCAACATATGCTTTAACTTGAATTCAGTAAATTCATAATGTATATCAGAATCACAGAATCATAGAATAGTTAGGGTTGGAAAGGACCTTGAGATCATCTAGTTCCAACCCCCCTGCCATGGGCAGGGACACCTCACATTAAACCATGCCACCCAAGGCCTCATCCAACCTGGCCTTGAACACCGCCAAGGATGGAGCACTTACAACCTCCCTGGGCAACCCATTCCAGTGCCTCACCACCCTCACAGTAAAGAACTTCTTCCTTATATCCAATCTAAACTTCCCCTGTTTAAGTTTGAACCCGTTACCCCTTGTCCTGTCACTACAGTCCCTGATGAAGAGTCCCTCTCCAGCGTCCTTGTAGGCCCCCCTTCAGATCCTGGAAGGCTGCTATGAGGTCTCCATGCAGCTTTCTTTTCTCCAGGCTGAACAGCCCCAACTTTCTCAGCCTGTCTCCATACGGGAGGAGCTCCAGTCCCCTGATCATCCTCGTGGCCCTCCTCTGGACTTGTTCCAACACTTCCATGTCCTTTTGATGTTGAGGACACCAGAACTACACACAATACTCCAAGTGAGGTCTCACGAGAGCAGAGTAGAGGGGCAGGATCACCTCCTTCGACCTGCTGGTCACGCTCCTCTTGATGCAGCCCAGCATACGGTTGTCTTTCTGGGCTGCGAGCGCACACTGCAGCCGGCTCATGTTCATTTTCTCACCGACCAACACCCCCAAGTCCTTCTCTGCAGGGCTGCTCTGAATCTCTTCTCTGGCCAACCTATAGCTGTGCCTGGGATTGCTGCGACCCAGGTGTAGGACCTTGCACTTGGCATGGTTAAACTTCATCAGGTTGGCATCAGCCCACATCACAAGCGTGTCAAGGTCCCTCTGGATGGCATCCCTTCCCTCCGGCGTATCAACCGAACCACCCAGCTTGGTGCCATCGGCAAACTTTCTGAGGGCGCACTTAATCCCACTGTCCATGTCACCAACAAAGATGTTGAGCAAGACCGGTCCCAACACCGATCCCTGAGGGACACCACTTGTTACCGGTCTCCAGCCGGACATCGAGCCATTGAGCACAACTCTTTGCGTGTGGCCATCCAGCCAGTTCTTTATCCACCGAGTGGTCCACTTATCAAATTGATGTCTCTTCAATTTAGAGACAAGGATGTCGTGTGGGAGAGTGTCGAACGCTTTGCACAAGTCCAGGTAGATGACGTCAACCGCTCTGCCCCTGTCCATCATTTTCGTAGCCCCATCATAGAAAGCCACGAAATTGGTCAGGCATGATTTCACCTCTTTTACAACTCTTTGAACTAGAAAAATTGCACAATAATTGTTATTCTGTGTATGAGCCACAGAGCACCACATAGGAGCTAATGAAGACCTGGGACAGGTGCCTTGTGCTATTAATGCACCACTCCACTTGAGGTAAAGGTAGTTTCAGCCAGTGCGTGACCAGATCACACGACATTACTCAGCTTGGGAGTGAGAACTCATTCCCTGGATGAGTGTAGGAGCAATGTCCTACATTTAGAAATGCTTATGTCAGCAAGATGCCTATATTTGCATGGTAAGAAAAGCTACTTTTTTTTTTAGATTCATATATTTGTGAATGAATCCACTCTCTCTTTATGCTGTCTTTTGACTATTCCAGTTTAAAGCTCTTGTGAGAATAGGCTGTACTGCAATATCCTCGGCTCTGCTAGATTTTGATACTGATTGAGACCTCTGCTCACTACTGACATGTAAATGAATAATGACAATGAAAATATGACAGTTTGATTGAGCCTGTCCGCTAAAATCCCAAATCATTCCTATAATTAGCTCCTTTTTGTCACTTTCTTGCTTTTCTTTTTTCAAAAGATGCTGCTGGTAGTTTAGCAAATTCTGCAAATGGAAAATGACACTCACAAAATCAAATCAAGCAGGTAAAAATGCATATACCAAGGCCACACATGAAAACACAAACTACGTTCAAATCTGTTTTGTAAATGCAGCTTTTTTACTGTAAATCAATAGTTATAAGGAGACTGGTATGAAATCTGGGAAAAAACAAAACAAAACAAAAGCAACAAGAAACCCAGAAATAAGAGTCAGACTTCCATGTTCTGACTCTGCTTGTCAACATCTTGGAGTGCTTTGTAAGGCGATTCTTTCTTTTTTAACCCCTGACTTTTCAAAGGCTTTAAAAATAATTTCTACAAAACCCAGTGACTTTGTGTTACTGAATATTGCTTCATTTTTTTAATTTCCTTTTTAAAAAGTCTTTTAAATCCAAACCTATCATTTTCTTCCTTGTACATTGTGCATCTATGCATTTTCATTTTATGCTATATCCATTACTGACTGGTTCTTGCTATTTTATGTATCTGAATAATTTCCTATACATATAGCGAGCTATAGTACATGTAGTACATAGAATAATTCACTTTCCATTCAAATGACTTTTACTGTATGGTTCTTTGCATTAACAGTTATGCTTTGCTTATCGATTTATAGGCAAAAGTATACATTTGCGGTAAGTAACAGCTATAGGGAATGTTTTCTCAAAACCAACTGCCATCTAATTATTATACAGGAAAAGTAACACTTTTCATCTTTTTTCAACTTTTTTGTTTCTTTCAGTGGCTTGAAACACAGCAAATTTCATTATAGTTATGCTATTGTAATTGATCCAAATAATTCTCATTTGTGATCACACTTTGAAGGGAGGAAATCATTATAAATTCTTCTTCATGAAATTTCTCCATCATCATTGTTTAGCAGGGAGCTGGATTTACTTCTAAGTGTACATAGAGGTCTTCTCTACATACTTATTGGATCTACACTACAAAAAAACCACAATTTCTATAAGAGTCCCAGGAGAAAGAGAAAGAGCAAAGAAAAAGATAATAAAGTTGGAGCAATTCATGTTTCCTAAAATATCTGAGATATTTGCAAATATTTGTCGAGGAAGAGGCCCACTATACACCTTCTTATTTAACTGTTATAAATTTAGGGTGAGAATGAGGAAAATACAATTTCATGGAAATGAAGGCAAGATTTTGGAAGGAAAGAATAGTAATTTATGCTTACAGTAGAAAAGGAGCTCAAAGTGGAAGGCATAACGGAAGCAGCGAACATTAGAAGGGGACAAGGACTAATGTTGCTAAAATGTACAAAAGAGCATCTTATTGTATATCATAGGAATAAAGGGATGAGAATGTTAAAAAGTGGTAAGATGAAATATCCAAGAATCTATGAAGAAGTCAAAATAATAGCAATGTTCAGGAATTGTGTACAAAGTATTACACACTTAATTAGTTTTTAAAGAGAGGGAACCATGATCCCTGGAAGTGTTCAAAAACCATGCAGATGAGGCTCTCAGTGATATGATCTTGACAGTCTTGGGGTAATGGTTCAACTTGATGATGTTAAAGGTCTCTTTTAACCTAATTGAATTGATGATTTTATGCTTCTATTATATTTTTTGTTGATGGAAAGCAAAGCATAGGATGACTTTAAGCATACTTTGACAGCTTATTAGTGTATAGTGACGAAGGCTGCTTCTTCTTAGCAGCTCTGGGCCTGCCTGGGACTCTTCACTAGGGACTGTAGTGATAAGACAAGGGGTAATGGGTTCAAACTTAAACAGGGGAAGTTTAGATTGGATGTAAGGAAGAAATTCTTTACTGAGAGGGTGGTGAGGCACTGGAATGGGTTGCCCAAGGAAGTTATGAATGCTCCATCCTTGGCAGTGTTGAAGGCCAGGTTGGATGAGGCCTTGGGTGGCATGGTTCAGTGTGGGGTGTCCCTGCCCATGGCAGGGGGATTGGAACTAGATTATCTTAAGGTCCTTTCCAACCCTAACTATTCTATGATTCTATGATTCTATGACATGACAAATCCTGTTAATAAGTTCTTCCAATGCATTGGAATCTTGGGGTCATCTGAGCTACCCTCAAAAGAGGGTTGAAAATATGCAGCTTTCATATCTTTCAAATATCACTGACTATTAAAACCTGTTCTGCTACCACAAATGATCTTCACAAGAGAAAACACTGTGCACAATTTCCTTTTTAATCTGTTTTGTAAGGTAAGTAATAAGAAAGGAGTTAACAATCTTAATAATGATGCTACTTATAAGGTATCTGGGCCTCTTGCTTCAACAAATTTAATCTAAAATAGAAAGAAAATGACACAAAACTTCAGCAACATGCTAATGGTGAAATACTTTTTATTAAGCTGTCTGCAGAATGAAGCATCAGTGAAATGTTTGACAAGGAAGAATATGTGTTAAGCAATGTTGTCTGATTAATTTTTAAGGTAAAATGGAAATAATATTTCCACAGACAGCTGATGGGAAAATGTTCTCATAAACAAAGATCAGGCCATACAATTTTATTTATCCTCCTTTTCCTCCTCCTGTTATTTCCATACAGTACAATTATCTTTTCCAGAGAGGAATTCTTCAGATTTAGCTTTGCTCTAATTTAGAAGAAATGCTTATGAGGTAATGTGGACTGGCAGGACGTCTACAATATGAGTAGTACAAAGATAACTACTTAAGAGAAAAAAAAACCATAATTATACCGTGAGATGGCAAGGTGTAACTTGTTTGTGAAGATGCAAATCCTATGCCTAAAATAGCACCCCACATGAAAAAAAATCTCATTCTTCTGATGATGAATCTCCTCTTAGTCTCTTTCATAACAAGCATATTTTTCAATAGTCAGAAAAAGTGACAATGCCTTAGTTAACTTGTAGTCACATTTTAGAATTTGTCATGGTGCAAGGGCTTCACTAACTTCTTCTACAAATTTGTGTTACTCATTTGATTCTGGTGCATTTCATATTATTAATCATTTGGGGGTTTTGAGCTCCAGTTCTCCTGTCAATCACAGAGTGCAATATCAAATGTTCTGGAAAATTGTCAAGGAGTGCTGCATGCTAGCTTTGATATTTCTTTACAACATTGTGTTGTGACTATTAGAAATCTGTCTTCTGAGTGAACCAGCTTCTATTAGGATGTGCTTTGAGGTTTGGTCACAATAACATTCATGCAGCTGGATGGGCAGTAGGATCAAATAGATTTAAAGGGGTCAGAGAACATAAAAGGGTTGAAACAATTCAGTGGATACTGTGCCTTAGAGAAAATATAATATAGTTGTAGCTGCATTGACCCTCCTTTTCTGCACCCTGTTTTATGATGCATCCATACTGACAATTAGTATATGAAAGTTGGGGTTTGTTTTTCCTACTTCAGTCTCCCATCTTGATGTTATACTAAATTGTGTTCATTTTCCTTGAATTTTTGAAGGTAGTTGTCTCTAAAATCAATATTCAGACAAGTGAAGGATTGTTTGAAGGTCAGTAGCTGTGAACACTAAGCCCTGTTACAGTTAAAGTAAATTTAACATGATTCTATTTAACAATGGAATACATTTAACTATTTCAGTCTATTGTTATCTAGTCCATAAGGCAATTTTATTCATGCTTTACCATAAAGTTGTTATCCCAAAGACACTGCGTAGTAATATAAACTATGTGAAAATGAATGCTCTGATGAAAATTAAGAGACATCACCCATGATCCACAGATAGGAAAGCTCAGTGTATGTCTGTTGGCCATTAGATGCAACACACAGAAATCAACTACACTCCAAATGCAAGAAGGGCATTAGAGTTATTACTTTATTAAAAAGAATCTATTCTCAAATTGCAAAACCATAAGTAACACATCTTCATTTATTTTGCTATTCACAGGCATGTTTTACTCTTTCAACAATTTTTAAAACATGACTATTTTAAATTCATTTAATCTTTTGAACATCAAGCAAAAGCTTTACATGTTTTCTTTAGTGTATAAAGCTATTTCCAATGTAAATAAAATTGTTATAGAACTAATGGGAAAGAGATGGAGATAATTGGCAGCTAGGAGAAATAAGTACAAGTCATTCATGCTTTTGAGACTCCTCACTACTCTGTTCCACAAGTCTCACACATTTCTCCATCATCACCAGGATACCAAAGCAGTTCACTTGCTAATAGAAGCTTCAGGTAAGTGTTGTGCCAAACTGTGAATAACGCAAGTACAAAGATGATGCCATTCTCCTGGCTTTCACTGCTCTTTTTATTTTTTTAATCTTGTTTCTTATAGAATGAAATCCTTAAATGTGTAATTAAATATAAAAGTAGGAGATTTGCTGAATGAGGCTTCCGATAGTCAGCATTTGTCTCACCTAATCTATTATTTTGAAAAGTAGGTGTCTTATCTAAACTGTAATTCCAAGGTTATTGGAAGGACACATCTATGTGACATACGCCTTGTGAAGGTATGGATAATTGCCTGAAGATTCACATCTCATTTTGATGCCTATAGAAAGGATCTGTGTATGTAGCTTAAAACTGTCAGAATTTTATTTGGCTGATTTAAACTCGAATCTAGAAGAAATCTTTCATTAGATAAGATAAAATATACTCTCCATTTTAGTCTTGGAAAAGAAGCACGCATTTTTTTATGATTGTTCTTTGCATCAAGATGAGACCTCAGCTACTTAAGAGGGCAACATTTTCTTTGTAAGGAAAACCACATGAAGTCTTAGCACACAACAATCATACACAATGGCTTTATTGATCCTCTGTTTTGTCTAGGCTTTAAATAAAAATGACAGTCATAGATGTCTAATAATGGCAATTGAAAAACTTATTACTCAAAATACAAAAACTTAAAGAAAATTTGCATTTTTCTGTTGGGTTTTGTTGTTTTTTCCTGTTGCCTCTTTTTCATTTGTATCATGTAATCACCTTTAAATATCCCCTGAAACTTGATATGGTTGGTACCATTTTAACATATGCAAAAATACAAAAAAAAAATATAAAACTAATTATTAAACACAAATTTATTTGATTATTTTAAGAAAGAGCACATAATTAAAATAGGTTTTATGCATTTCAGTAATCTGATAAAACGTAGGTATAGGTATGACCTTTAAAGCTCTGTTCCATCTTCAAAAACATAATGTCTTGCTATCAAACAATAAAGAAAAATAGAGAAAAACAGCAATAGTAGGAATCATGTTTTTTGTATGTGTGCCAGAGATCAATACAATATTGATGTTGCAGGTAAGGACTTTTGTTCAAATTTACTGGGAGCTTGTTCTACTGATAGTTTCTCAGATTAAAATGAAGAATAATGAGGCCAAAATTGAGCCTTTCCTAAGTTCAAGTATTTATCAAGTTAAAAGGTATAAAAACAAGTGAGCAGTTCATAACAGACTGCAACATTATTGCAATATCACTGAAAATGAAATAGTCTGTCAGTATTACAGCATCAAAAGAATGTCGATACAAGTAGCTGAAAAATTTTGTTAAATTTCTGGTTATATGTGTGAATCTCTATATCCCTCATTTGTTAGTACCTCATTCAACACTACATGTTTTCTTTTTTTCCTAACTTTCTTTGCAAACTTCTAAGATATATTCATTGTTGGTATGCATATTTGTCTGTTCTCTCAAATTACTTACTCACTTATCTATTCACAAGACTAGACAGGGCAGAAGAAAAAGTCAAATTATTACGAAATTTTGGAAAATGACCTGAGAAGGAAAGATCTGTGATCAAATATATATGAAACTTTACATCCCTTTTTAATCCATTTTTTTATGGTATGAAATTTTATTTTAGAAGTTCAAAGTGAACACAACTTTTAAATCTCATGCTTAATATTAAAAAAAAAAAAAAGAAGAATTCTAATTTAAATTTTATTGAGCTGGGAAATAAATATCGGATGTGCAGATTATGTTAACCTTGCATATTGGAAAGATCATTTTCATTTTGTCTGATTTACAAGTTACATAGTTGCTGTTCATGTTCTATGAGACATAGTGAAGCAATATTTAGAGCAAAGAAAAGTTGTTGTGTTTTTAGTTTAGTTGTCGTGTTATGTCAGATCAGGACAGAGCATGACTAACTTACAGGTGTGTGATACTTATTACCATCTTCCAGTTGTCATCTCTGCTTATTGTAAAGAAAAAAAAAAACACAAACCAAAACCAGCTTTTAAGAAATTCTGCTGATGATCTTTCAAAATAGTGTTACTAATACAGCATTATTCCACACAATAAAAAATGGGATTTGGTTTAGTGCTTAATTTGCTTCTTTTAGTTAATTTCTCAGAGGTAGATGTGGGCATGGTTTTGCTTTTACTATATCTATATTCGGTATGTGTCTTTCATCTTTATTGTTTTAGGTATCCTTTTGAAGTCAGTCTGTTGGGGATTATTTAGTTAGGTTGCTTGTTTCAATACCAGCCAGTAAATGACATAAAGACCAAAATGAAATCAGTATTCCTCCAAGAGCAAACAAACAAGATCAGTTATATGCTATTCACATTCACAATAAAGAAGAAAGATATCATTTTAACCAGGACAATACAGAGAAAAGGAAAGGTGACATCTTTGATGCAGCTGCACTAACTGATAGAAAGTAGGTCAAAAGAGGAGAGAAAGACAAGTTGCTTGATTAAAACTAAAATTAAGGGAAACCTAGCTCATATGTCAATGTACTGTGGGCTATATATTGGCACTGAGTAAAAGATATCATCAAAGGAAAAAAATGTATCTCAGAATCACAATTCTTTTTGTTCCCAAATTGTGAGGGTAGAAAAATACTGATGAAGTCAAAAGAAAAGTAATTTTCTCATGGCAGCTCTACATTCAGTGCAGTATGTTTTCCACCAGAGTCCAAAAAGTAACACTGGTGTTCAGTGAGGAAGACAGAAAGTGAAAATATTGACTCTGATCTGGTCATCTTGCAGACAACATGAGAAGTAATTACAGTAACACTGGGGATACCCTGTGCAAAGGGTTATGTGGTAGCATTTCAAAGGAGGGTGGAGAAATTGAACTTACATACTATATACATTGTTATGCAATGTAACATCATTTCATCAGGGATTATAACTGAGAAACTTTAAAAAGACATCACTGTATACATGATTATAGTAGTAAACGTAATCTCCCCAGCCTTAAATACCACTACTACCTCATCCCCTGATTATGGAAAGACTCCAAAAAAGCACATCTTCTTGTTGCAAGATTTTATTCGTAATTTACAGCAGTACTACCATTTAGAAAAACCACAGCAGTCTAACATTTCTAAGCCCTAAATTTCCTGCTGACAAAAGAGTCACTTTAATTTCCCTCATGTTAAGTTTCTTGCTTCATTCACAAAAAACTGTCATGGACAAGTGCATTTTGTAAGCCTTTGGAGGGTGATGGGTAAGAATGCATTGCTAGAGTCAAACTAGCTTTGAACATACTTTCTTTAAAATGGGGGAACTATATTACTTTTTGAACTTATAAACAAGTAGAATAAATAAGCCACAGCAGAGCATGTCAAAAAGTGATTTTGCTAGTGTTAATGTTAGCAGTGTTGCTTCATTCAAAGCTATCTCTACACAAATGTTATTTTGCTCTTTAGAAATACTTTGCTGCTTCTTATGTTTGGAAAACCTTTTATTCATTTTTCTTTCTGTGTTAGGCAAGCTCCAAGACTTCTGCAAAGTCTGTATAAACAGGTGATGCCAATAAGGACCCCCACTTCCTGTGGAGTGTTTAGCTCAAAGAGACACATACTTCTTAAGGACATATTCTTTAAGGAATTCATCGTTTCATGAGAAATTGTATCCCTAAGGAAAAGCAGACAACCTGAAATAAACTTTAGTTCCTAGGAAAAATCCAGGATATAAGTAAAATGACCTTTTTTGTGCTCAAGATAGAAGTTTAGGAAAGGATATCTGAAAAAATAAAAAATTATGTACCTTATAGCACCTGCTGTCATGGGAATTGAAGGTAATCAGATTCATTCTGATAGCAAAATAAGCTAATTCCCAGGATGATTTACATAACCCACAGTCTCAATTCCAGGCCTTCAAACAAAAGCCGTTCTTTAACCTGGTTTTCCATAAACAGAATCATAACTTTCCTGCCCTTCTCTCAATTCTGTCATGGGAAACCACCCTCTTAGGAGCTTTCTACTGCTTTCCAACCCACAAATGTTTCTGCCCACTCAACTCAATTTGGAACTTCTATGCTGCTTGCCACAGCTTCAAGGTCTTTTATATAGACCTGTCTTTGAAAGAGTCCTAGCTGCTGTGTGAATTCAGCTAGGACTAATACCTACTTGACTAGAAACAAATCACTCACTGAGAAGGATTGAAACAGACTCAATATGTGACTGGAGCTGGAAATAAACCATTTACCTACAATGAAAAAATTTCTCTTTGCTTACTAGAAAGACAGTATCTGTGTTCTGCAGTGACACAAGTGATATATTAAACATTGAATTTCAGAGCTTCTGCAATAATAGAACAATATTTTCCTTAATGCAAGCATAACAATGCAAATGGGGAAGAGCTAGCCTTCAGTAGAAACTAGGTGTAGTTTGAAGTAAGGGTTATTCAGAGTACATAAATAAAAGCTAGCTGTAATTTGAGAAACACTGTGACAAAGACTCTGAAGCATAAACTTCTTAACAGGTGAGACACAGTTCTTAAAGTAGTTTAGAAAGTTGCTCCCCACCTGGTTTCATACATCTGTAATGATAGCATCTAAAGTTTTCACCATGTTTAGTGCCTTCAGCCTTGCTATTTTGAATTCCAAGGAATGCTGCCTTCAGATGTCCAAAAACCAAAAAAACAAACCAAACAAACAAACATCAAAAACAAAACAAAGAAAAAAAAACCCAACCAAAAAACAAACTAAATCAACCAAACCCCAGTATAATGGGATAGCTGGAAGACAAGGAGTCAAAAGCTCTAGAAGCTTCTGTTACCAGCTGCTTAGAGTGATATGAACACAGATGACATGAATGATCTCTTGACCAGGACCTACCTCCTCAGCCAGGTCAACAAACACCAGGTTATTATGCAAAAGGTGGTTATTACCCTTTACTGGCTTCCTCCACAGGAGCTAGTCTGGTATTGAAGTCTAAGAAGAAACTGTAGGATGTGAAGCAGTTTCACCCAGGTTTTAGTTAGAAGTGACTACATTGATGAGAAAGGGAAGATTTCAGACAATCCTGATTTGAGAGTTTGACTCAGACATCTTTCTTCCCCTCAGTCTTTAAGACATGCATGTGATCTTCTTCACTATATAAAGAACTTGCTTGTCTACTTCCATTTGTAGACTGAGTTAAATGCTTTTGTTTTGCTGATTTCAGACAATTGTCTTAAAATATAGTTGTCAGATTAATCTGAAATAATCTTCACTAAGCAGGCACCATATATCATTCCATTGTCACTCTGACTATAGGGTGAAACGTTCTTTAAATGTGAAACTTGCATGCGCTTCAGTTTACCATAACCCTGTAAAAGATTTTCAGGAGGAGAATCCCAGAGAGTCTCTTGGAGTTCCCAAGAGACAGTATCTCCCACACTGAAATTGTACAACCAAGGTTGCTGTTTCACCATTCAGCTCATAAACAAGAATAAACAGCCTTCAATCTCTTCATATTGTGTAAAATTTGTAAGTGGTGACACTTACCATTAACTGTCTCCAGTGTACCTTCTGGAGCAGGAAAATATTCATCATAAAAATGACATATCCTAAGTATGTCACAATATCATTACACCTAAAAGCTGTAGAGAAAGGGCAGTCCTGTTCTAGCACAGACACAGAAAGTAATTATCAGCTCAAATCTTTTATTAGCTATCCAAGGCTTCTTCAATATAATTATTTTCTCTTTTATTTTTTGAAGAACACTACAATGAAACTCTCTGGAAGTCAGCTCATTAGATTGTACCTATTATTTCTCAGAATACAAGGTGTTACACTGCACAAATTTTATTAGTTATTAGAAAAAAAAATATATAGATTATAATGTAGAATAAGAAATACAAGTTAAGAAACACTGAGTCCCTTGTTTCTTATTCCGAGAGAAATGCTTTTGAGAATATATCATATTTTCCCCCTGTACTACCTAGAAGCTGTGCTGTGATTTTTGTCTTTGTGTTAGAAGCAAAAGGACTGAAGCGGGGCAGTGGGGTAGTTGTGTATATTTTTGTCAGAGTTAACCTACTGCTCATTCCAGCAGCAGAGTTTACATCTCTACCTGCTCCATACATGAGGCCTCTTATTTACTGTGTGGCTAAGGAGATGCTACAGGGCTGCATGTGCTGTATCTTCACAACAACTCCAAAAGGATTGGACTTTTGCAGTTTTGTGTGCTGTGTAAGGTTGCCACAGCAAGGTAGTGAATTTTCCAGAAAGTTAATCCTACAGCACCTTATCAAAAAGAAGAGTCTAAAATAAGTTTAAAAGATCCTTATCTGCTCAGCAAGAGGGCAAGAGGCGGAAAGCAGTCTGAAAGTGCAATCCAGCTCTCTGAAGTAAGGATCATGATGGGAGGATTGCTGTTGAATGAGATTCACACTGAAAATTTTCTGTAAAGTACAGTATATTGCTTGCATCCCCTTTCTACCCAAAGAAGAGGGAAATCATGACAAGAAACAAGAAAGCAAAAGAGACTTCTAGGACTAAACTTCGTTCTGCCTAATCTATTAATTTCTACAGATGAGAGTGATAAAAAATGCTGATATATCTTCTCTCAGGCCTGAAACAAGTAGCACTACTGATTTGTGCAAATTAAAGGCTTTGTGTGGCATCTTTTGTCATGCAGTGGGATAATTCACCTTACCTAAAATAGGGAGCACCATGAGAAATGTGACATTCTTTTCAAGCTTACACAGAATTTAGAATGAAATTGGTAGACGACATTGTGCTCTGGTCCTGGGCCCAGCAATTGTTGTTGGGCCATAATGAAAAATCTCACTTTTCTCCTCTGTTTGACCCAGTGTATCACTAGTTTCCTTCAGATCTTAGTGAATCAGTCCAGGTAACAACATAAGAGTGGAAGGGTTCGGGAAAAATATTATTAAGAAACCTTGTGGAGATGAATAGTGTCCAAAGAATAACCCTTATGAGTCTGCCTGTGAGGCAGAGAGCAAAGGTAATCCCATTGTGTGAATTTCTGGAATTTAGTCATAGTCGCAGATGCATGGTGTGAACTCTGTATTTAGCTATATTAATAGCAAATCCAAATCCCTAAATAGGGAATTGAAAGACAGCTTTTCCTTGCACAGAAACATACTGAAAAATTGTGCTTGCCATAGAAGAATAGTAATGTTAACGTGAGTTCAGTCAAGTTTGAATAGATATTTCCTCTCCCATTTTTATCACTAACTGCTCAGATAGGCTTTTCAGAAAAAAAATGTCGTGGTTTAAGCCCAGGCCGTAAATTAGAACCACGCAGTCTACTTCCCTCCCCCACCCTTTCTTCTCCCCGCTCCTGGAGGGATGGGGAGGAGAATCAGAAGAATGCAACTCCCACGGGTTGAGATAAGAACAGTTTAGTAACTAAGGTATAACACAAATCACTGCTGCTACCACCAATAATAATAATGATAAGGGAAATAACAAGGGAAGAGAATACAACACCTCACCACCCGCCGACCAGTAACTCTCCCACCCAGCAGTGATCCAGCCCTTCCGGGTAACTCTCAGTTACGTCCCCTGAGCATGACGTGCTGTGGTATGGAATACCTCTTTGGCTAGTTTGGGTCAGGTGTCCTGTCCCTGCTTCCTCCTGGCTTCCCCTCTCCCTGTCAGAGCATGAGACTCACAAAGTCCTTGGTCAGGGTAAACGTTCTGACCAGCAACTGAAAACATCGGTTTACTGTCCCAGGCCAAAAGTCAAAACCACAGCGCTGCACCAGCTACTAAGAAGGAGAAAAAGTGACTGCTACTGTTAAACCAGGACAAAAAAAAAAAAAGATTGATAACGCTGTGAATATTAACATCAAAAATTACCACAGCTTTATTATGTAAATAATTATTAGAGCCACAAAGCTAAAACTGCAAGATATCATATGTGACATTGGTCTTTTTTTTATTTTTTTAGCATTTTAGCATGCCATTCAGTCAACTTCTACAACTGCTTAAGATGAAAATGACTTCTCAGTGGTTTCTCAGATAAATTTATTCACAGGAATAAACATTATTGTCTCATTTCCTCCATGTTAAAGTCCTTAGGTAAAAATTGAATATTGAGAAATTACTGGGTTTTCCCTTTTTCCATTTCTTGCATAATAGCTGTGCTTTTTGTCTCACAAAACCTTTGGGATTTTATTACAGCATGAAAAAAACATACCTCCTAGTGTGCTGTGTTGTTTCGATATACTGACTAGAGCAGAAAGTGAATAATACGCATTCATTTAAAAAATTTACATCAAAATAATCTATTCAAATAATTTTTTTATATATTCACTTAAAGCTGGAGGGAAACAAGAGACGGGAGACTGTGAAATTTTAAAGAAGTGTTGTCTATCTAAGATTAACATTCAGAGACTGAAATAATTGATAACGATTCTGGTTGGACACTGAAGAAAAATGTTTATATGTAAGGACAATACAGTATTTTGTGATTGCAAAAAAGCTAAAGTCTGAAAGGGATTAATATTTTTTTCTTAAATTTACATATTCATTGAATAAGTGTTTTGAGTAATTTGAATTTGGCACTAAGATGTCAATAAATGTTATTTTTCATTGTCAATATAAAAGTCCATTTCTCCATTTCACAGAATCACAGAATCCTGAGGGTTGGAAGAGACCTCAAAAGATCATCTAGTCCAACCCCCCTGCAAGAGCAGGATAACCTAGAGTACATCACACAGGAACTTGTCCAGCCGGGATTTCATTCAGTTTCTTGAAGAAATTATTAATGCCTTTGTGGTTAAAAACATATTAAAAACCTTAGCATGCTGTGAAGTATACCTTTAGTCCAGTACCAATATTAATAGAAACCCTCTGCAATTTACAACCTTGAAAAACATCTAATAGCTATTATTTGGTTTTCATCTCATTTATTTAGTAGTGCTTTAATTGAATGTTTTCTTGGTCTGCAATGAAATTAACACTGTTCCTACATGCCAAATATCTTAGCAACGAAAATACAGTATCCTTTTACTATCATTTAAGTAGACTTGTTTTCTCCACGGATTCAATAAAAAGGTGCTTTGAAAAATGATTTTTTTTTCTACTGACATTGCTTTGTAGGAAAGGTTACATTGTCATTTTGAAATATTTAGGATGTAAAAATCAGATATTGTTATCCTTTTTTTTGCTGGGATAGAGTTAATTTTCTTCCTAGTAGCTGCTACAGTGCTTTAGTTTGGATTTAGTATGAGAATAATGTTGATTTGTGTTTTAAATAAAAAGTCCTACTTGAAATATTTGCAGTTGTGCTTCTGCAATTTTCTTTAGGTGAAAACTTTTTAGAACAACACTCTGAATGGCTAAGGGAGCAAGGCTTTACATGAGACAACCTCTAAAGAAATCTTATAGAGGTTGAGCGAAGGAATTTGCACCTGTTTTGTGGACATCTAACAACCATTACTCATGTTGCCACAGCCTATGAACTGCCATAGCTCTGTTTTTCCTCTATACAACCTTACATACGGTAAGCTAACTAGCATTGCAGACTTACTTTGCAGGGAGACAGGTATTATAGAGGAAACAGTGCATGGGGTAATGATCACCTATAATGAAAAACTGAAATGGTGAAAAATACTTACTTAGGAGCTTCATACTGGCAGTAGGCAGTTATTTGTCTGCATAAATGGCCTTGAGATTTTTATGGCAGTATTTGTATATTGTCATTCAGTTGCATTTAAGATTTAGAAAGAACTTTATTAAGTTATTAAACCAAGTCTATAGATGCTTTTGCCTTATTCATAAAGTAGCTGCAAATATTCAGTATACTTTATTATTCAGAGGAGAAAGAGGGAAAAGAAACAAGGAGATCCATTTGAGAAAATGCCAGGGAACTGAGAAACATTCATGGAGGAGGCTAGGCAGGTGAGCAGATCTATTCTACATATAACCTCCAGCAGCAGATATTTCACAAATGATACACATCTTCCACATTGTGCTCCAAAATCTCAGTCCAGTCTTATTTTCCTCAGATACAATGAAAAGACAATTGTGAAGCCTGCATGAAAGCAAAAGGATTTCCATTTTAAAAAGCTTTTTGTTTCAGCCACCTTTCATCAAAATCAAAATTAGAAATAACTGCATGATTCTTCATTTTCATTATACACTGTTTAAAACTTCCCATTCTTTCTTTTAAAATGCCTCATTATGAATTATTTCCTAAAAAAATTTAAAATCTCTTGATTTTCAAAAACCATTTTGTGTAATATGTGGTTTTGTGTTAATCTGAGAGCCTGGTAGCAAAGACAGGCATTGTTACTACCCTTTGCCCTGGCTCTACTTTCCCTTTACCACTTTCAAGATTATGAGACACAGAAAGATCTGTGACTGAAACACCCTCTGTTTTCCTACCAACCTAACAGAAGATGAAATCCTGCTACTCAAAATCACCCTGTCTGGAACTTTGCAACAACCTCATTCACATCTATGGGCTGCTCATAGAGGTGCCTTTAATCGTGGTCCTTGGATCAAAACCCGTGTATGGAGAATACAAAGGTCATACACAACTCATCTAGAAGAATTTATTCACAAACAACTTTTCAGTACTCAAGGAATTAAACAATTCACTGATTGCTGGAGATTCCCTCATACTTACTAATATGTACCAACCTACATATCAATAATAAAACCAAGAACAATGAAAATAATATTTTACTATGTGTTTCTATATTATCAGTATTTGTGCAACATGAGAAACTATGTATACTAGTGGTTTCAATTCTAGTGGTGTGTTTGTCAGTTAAATAAAAAGTCTGGTCAGTACCTGAAGATAAATACCAAAACACACCAAAAGTTAAAAACAATCTTGCTGAAAGCTGTAGGCTGGACCTTAACGACCTTTTGTTCTGGGTCAGTTTCTGATATTGATAATTCTTTATGTATGAAGTCTGAGTTGGTGACTTCAAAAGTAAAAAAGAGAAAAAAGCCTAATCTAATATACCCAGGAAACACAAGTTGTTTAGAGAAAGCAGAGTTTGCAGATTAAAGATAAGAAAGAAGCATGCCATCAGTTATCTGCATTGTCAGTATTTTAACTTGTATCTTCGTTAAAATATTAGTCACGTATAAGTACATTTAGATTTTTAAGTCACTTAGCCTTTTCTCACTCCTTTTTCACTACAGGTTTTTTACAACTATCTTCACAGTTAACATTATTCTTCTTGATTCCTCTATTAGTTATAAATCATTTTCTGTCTTAGCATATGTCAATAAATATAGAAAACTGAGGCATGAATGTGGATTTTAGGGTGTCATACATGTCATATATTTAAGTGGTTAATTCCAGCTATCATGCAACTTTTCAAGAGCATTATTAAAAAGCAAAAAATAAATTAATGTCCTGGGTTCAGCAGTAGCAGTCATTTTTTCTCCTTAGTAGCTGGTGCAGTGCTGTGGTTTTGACTTTCAGCCTGGGAACAACACCGATAACACTGATGTTTTTAGTTACTGCTCAAATGTTTAGTCTGACCAAGAACTTTCTGAGTCTCATGCTCTGCCAGGGAGGAGGGAAAGCCAGGAGGAAGAAGAGACAGGACACCTGACCCAAACTAACCAAAGAGGTATTCCATACCACAGCACATCATGCCTAGGATGTAAACTGAGAGTTACCCTGAAGAGCTAGTTCACTGCTTGGTTGTGCTGCGTATTGACTGGTGGTATTGTATTCTCTTCCCTTGTTATTTCTCTTATCATTATTATTATTGGAGGTAGCAGCAGTGGGTTTGTATTATACCTTAGTTACTGGGCTGTTCTTATCTCAACCCGTGGGAGTTGCATTCTTTTGATTCTCCTCCCTGTCCCTCCAGGAGCAGGGGGAACAAAGGTGGGGAGTGAGTGAGAGGGCTGCATGGCTGACTTGCAGCCTGGGCTTAAACCATGACAATTAATTTTTCTAAAATGGTAATCAGTCACAGGTTAAATAAGGTTCAAGTATGGAAAAGTGTATTTGGCAGAGGATTTCATGATTAAAGACAGTAGCTACACCTATACGAGTAAGTTAAAAAGGGCTGGGGCCCAGGCCTCTGCCCTACAAATCAGTTGGCCATCTTTTATATCATAGATTAAGCACTATGTCCTTGTTTTGGCCTGTGCCAAGGAATATTTTCCAAAAAAATACTGAGGCATCCTCTGGGGCTTAGCATGAACTAGTGCCTATTCCCCAGGAGACCAGCCTCTTCCAGGGAATAAGGATATTTAATAGAAAAGACTTGACATGACTGTGTCAGTTGGCTTCAAGGATAAAAGGATGTACACTGGCACTACTTATTTTACAGGTATAAATGTAGTCACAGGTTACAGCTGCTTCTGGGCTACCTTTTTTTCTCTTCTGGTATCACAAACCTCCTTCTTTTTTTGGAAGGACAAAGTCAGTTGACTTAAAAATAATTAAATGTAATTGAAACGTGTCTATATATTGATGTTTTGCTTCTAGTAATTCCAGTCTGTTGCTAACGTGACTTTTTTATCTTTATTTATCCAAAGTAACCTCTTATCACTTCTTCATCATCTGCTATTTCAACTTTCTTATCTATTTTTCTGCTTTTTTAGTTTCTTCTTTTGCCATCCAGAGGAACTCGGACAAGCTCAGGAACCTCATAATGTTCCACAAGGCCAAGTGCAAGCTTTCCCTGTGTCAGGGAAACCCGCAGTATCAATACAGGCTGGGGGATGAAGAAATTAAGAGTACCCTAGAGGAGATGGACTTGGGGGAACTGGTGGATGAAAGATTGGACATGAGCCAGCAGTGTGTGCTTGCAGCCCAGAAAGTCGACCATACCCTGGGCTGCATCCAAAGGAGTGTGGCCAGCAGGTTGAGGCAGGTGATCCTGCCCTTTTGCTCTGGTGAGACCCCATCTGGAATACTGTGTCCAGCTATAGAATCCTAAGGACAGGAAAGACATGGACCTATTGGAGAGGGTCCAGAAAAGGACTACAGAAATGATCAGAGTAATGGAGCGCCTCTCCTACGACGACAGGCTGAGAAACTTGAGGTTTTTCAGCCTGAACAAGAAAAGTCCCCAGGGAGACCTTATTGCAGCCTTTCAGTACTTAAAAGGGGCCTATAAGAAAGATGGGGAGAGACTTTTTAGCAGGGCGTGTTGCAAATAGGATGAGGGGTAATGGCTTTAAATTAAAGAGGGGAGATTCAGGCTAGGTGTGATGAAGGAAATTTTACAGTGAGAGTGATAAAATACTGAAAAAGGTTGCCCAAAGACATGGTGGATGCACCATCCCTGGAGACATTCAAGGTCAGGCTGGATGTGGTTCTGGGCAACCTGATCTAGTTGAAAATGTCCCTGTTCATTGAAGGGGGTTTAGACTAGATGACCTTTGAAGGTTCCTCCCAACATATCTATTCTATGATTCTATGATTCCATTATTAATTTCTCAGGATACTTAATTATTTGAAGATACATAGTGGATCATAGAAACGTTCACTATGTGGATCAAAACACTAACTTTAAACAGACATGTTAACATAATGGTTAATTGAAATGTTTACAATTACAAAACCATAATCTGCTTCACACACCTGGTGTTCCTTACATAATCTGTAAAATTAGCTTATTTTGGAGACTTTTTCTTTTTAATCAAGTCCTTGAGAACATTTTCCATTCCTCCCAAACATGCACTTTCCTTATTTTTAGAAGTATTCATCATCTTCATCAAGAACCCATCATTCAGAATTCCTGTAATCATGCCATTAATAAATGTTTCATATCAGTGGAACTTGGATTAAATTATATACCATTCGTTTTGATTCCAACAGTTCATTTTTTTATAGCAGGTTTCAAATATATATGTAAAGTATGGTTTCTACAGTAAAAAATTATATTTGCCAATTGGATATTCAAGAAATAATTGAAGAGTAGAATGATTTTAAGTATTGCATTTGCACTTTGATAATTAATATATAGGAAAGATAGAATTACAGGTTTGCCTAGGAAAGCAATTAACACATTGCTGGTTATCTGAAAGAATATTTCAAAAGGCATATAACTGCTAATATTTTGTATGACTTTTCCACCCTACATTCTAGCATTTGGAGTATTTTGATTTTACAAGTTTGAGGCCTAGAACAGGGATTCAGATTTCTTTCCCAGCCACAGTGACTGTTATTCCACTGTCCTTGGAGGACATACAGCAAATTTACATGATTGAAACTGAGAAGATAAGATAAACTTACATGTTATAATTTCTTGTAACATCACAGTTTCCTTGATTTATTTCAGCATTTTGAGATTAATCTGTCTTCCATCAGGATGATTATTTTTCTCCCACAATAGTGAAAGTCAAGGTTGTAAATACTGTACTTTGTCAGTACCCATTTTATCATTGGCTACTTCAATAGGAGGATAGTTTAAACAGTCAATTTACATTATCTGCTTGCACAGCTAGCTGCTCCATATGCTTCTGACACTGAAGAAGGAGCAGAGAGGTAAAATCTATGGCAGCTATTGCTACTCTTAAACATTAGCAGTATAACCATCATTTCTCTAAATTTCTTGTCCTATTTAGAAAACAAGGTATTTGGAAGCTTAGTCTTTTGGTTTTGATAGCTTTTCCACTGTTTTATCAATTTGCTTCCACACGGACTTGTTTTCAGATGCATCAGACAATATTTCTAATGCTAGACAACTTGGTGATTTGACAGCACCACAGTGCTTTACACTGCAACTGATTTCACCCACTATAAGCAAATTTACATTTTTGTACTGGTGTCACTCAAATGTATGTATTGGTGGGCTGGGTCAAAGCTGCTAAAACTGGTAGAGGACAGTGAAACTTGCAGCTTGAAAGTTAAGCTGTATGTGGATAAAAGGGTGCAATGCAGTGATTCTGACTGGAAGACAAATGTACGTTGTGCTGCGTGGCACTGTGTCCAGCATGACTTTCTGTTTGCCTTGTGCATGAAAAAGGGTTTGACATGCTGTCAGTCATCTAAACACAGTAGCTGCTTTTGATAACAAGGAAAGAGAAAAGATGTATTTAAACAAAGTATTTATGAAATTCATGGCTTTTTTAAATTTTATTTTCACTCAGCTACCTCTCTACAGGAATATATATTTATTTGTCCTTCAAATATTCCTACTCAGATATTTTCAGTAAGTGACTTTACTCATACCTATGCTGATAGCTCTAGTACTCCTCACATGAATTTGTGCTACATCTTTTGAAACTTTTATTTCATATTTGTAATTTTCAGGCATTAATAAAAATATGCATATTACATCAAGCAGCTTATTGCAATAGAGGAATAAACAACAGGTAGAACTGGAAGAGATGGGTAGTGAAAAAAGCAATACTATGCATAATCAGAATGTTTCTGAACATAAGATTTGGTGGAACTCAGCAGCTTCTTCTTCAAAATCATGAAAAGTTATTCCTATTTCCTTCACTCAACTACACTGTATAAAACTATAATAACGTAAAACTTAAATGAAAAGACCAGTTAGTAGTAAGAATGGGAAATAGGTTAACATCCTGAAGAAAAGGATCTGTTTTCTCTCAAACATATTAAATATTTTCTCAGTTTGACAGTCAGCAAAGCTGGAGATAAGAACTCAGTAAGACTTAAATTTATACAAAGATTTAGTTTGGAAGCTCTGTCTTCAGTGAGATATTGCTAACATTCAAAAAACCCGCAAACCCTCAAGCCTTGACAATTGGATAAGAAGTGAGCTGACAAGATTTAGGCCTGAGCACCTTAACAATGGAAGTAAACTAGGATAATCATAGTCTTGCCAGTGACACAAAGTATCAGGCAAGAAAATGCAGATAAGTAAAACCTGATGTCATGCCTCCTGAAAGATATTTGTGGCATTATGGAAGACTTGTCTAAAAACAGAAAGCTCTAAATATGACAAGATAATAACAAGGAAAAAAAAAGAAGAAAAAATCAAGAAGAAAAAAGCGTTACCAACTTCCACCTAACACACAGACCATATCACAGAAAAAGTATGCTGTTATTTTTATTCCTATGAAATGCTGACAGACTTCACAACAGTGTTTCCCGAAAAAAATATCAGTCACATCTGCATGGTTGCATTAACAAGGCTTAGACCTTGAAATAAGCTCTTTCAGACCTTCCATGTTATACCATTTACTATGGTATATACAGCATGATATAGAAATATGCGAGTCCTTGAATAAATGGGGGACAAAGGAACAAAGGAACTCCTGTGAGCTTTTCAGAGTTCTGAAATGGTGACAGTGTGGAAAGCATTTGTTTTACTTCTCAATGCTTTTCTTTGTGTTATTGAATCTTCTAACTCATTACTGAGCTTTAAATAACTAAGGAGTGCAGCATGTCAATACATTATCCAATAAAATATTTTTTCTGTGATATTTTAATTGAACATACTGAGTTATGGGTGTCTAAACAAGAATTCTCTTTTTATGATGGGTAGAGAAGGAAAAAAGTTTGTCTAAAACATTATGCATTTATTGACAACATTGTATCACTACAGGCTCAATATTGTACCTGTCAAAAATGTTCATAGGAATATATTGTACATGTCAAAAACATTCATAGGAAAACCCAGAGAACTGGTTAAAGGTTAGAAGTTTGTAAATACTTTATTTGTTGTATCTCAAGACAAAAGTTTTACCATTGTAAAATTCAATTTATGGATCGCCACATTTTGTCAATAAATTACAGTTGTGTGGGGTGTCCCTGCCCATGACAGGGGGGTTAGAACTAGATGATCTTAAGGTCCTCTCCAACCCTAACTATTCTATGATTCTAGGATTCTACAGTTCTTGAACAGTAGCTATAAAGTATCTAAATATACAAAGCATATGTTGTTCCAAATGAAGTGTACCTAAACATATGGTTTAACCTGCCTGAGGAAAGAGTTCTTAAATTTTGTCCTAGTCTTCATTTTAGTAAGTTCAAAACCATGAATACACTAGATGTTTTGCATCGCTTTGCAAAATAGAGGATCAGGGAATATGAGCGGGAGACAGAGTACTGGAATCATATCCTACGTTCCCTGGGACAGGCACAACAGGAAGACAGAATACATGATATGAAGGATTATTTATGGTTTCTCCACCTGGCTGAACATAGTGACTTAAAGGATAAAGGAAAATAGTGACAAGTTCCCATCTGGTACAACCTGCATGTCTCCCATGTGACTACTCCACTTTCCCAGGTGCCATTGCATAAGCTTAGTAATTTTGGACCTTAGTAAAGGATTCAACACTGTCTCCCACAACATTTCCCTGGAGAAACTGGCTGCTTATGGCCTGATAAAGTGTATTCCTTGCTGGGTAAAAAAACTGAATGGGTGAGCCCAAACTGTGGTGGTGAATGGTGTCACATATATATGTCAATCAGTTACTAGTGTTTCTGTCAGGGCTCGGTATTAGGGCTAGTCTTGTTTAATGTTTTCATTGACAATCTGTATGAGGTGATCAAGCGCACTCTCAGTAAATCTGCAGAAGAGTCTAAATTGGGTGGGAGTGTTTATCTGCTGAAGGATAAGAAGGCTCTGCAGAGGGATCTGGACAGGTTGGATCAATGGGCTGAGGTTCAACAAGGCAAAGTGCTGGGTCCTTCATCTGGACCACAACAACCCCATGCACCGCTACAGGCTTGGGGAAGAGTGGCTGGAGAGCTGGTAAGTTGAAAAAGACCTGGGGGCATTGATTGACATCTGGCTGAACATTGAGCCAGCGTGTGAAGGCAAATGGCATCCTGGCCTGTATCAGAAATAGTGTGGCCAGAAGGCCTAGAGAAGTGATCGTCCATCTGTACTTGGCACTGGTGAGGCTGTACTTCAAATCCAGTGCTCAGTTCTGGGGCCCTCACTACAAGAAAGACATGGAAGTGCTGGAGCTGGTCCAGAAAAGGGCAACAAAGCTCATGAAGGGTCTGGAGCACAAGTCTGATGAGGAACTGCTGAGGGAACTGGGGTTGTTTAGTCTGAAGAAGAGAAGGCTCAGGGAGGACCTTATCACTCTCTACAACTACCTGAAAGAAGAATGGAGCAAGAAGGTGTCTGGTCTCTTCTCCCAGTTAGCGAGTTGTAGAGCAAGAAGAAATGGCTTCAGGTTGCATTGATGGAGGTTTAGATTGGATATTAGGAAAAAATTGTTCACTGAAAGGGTTGTCGAACCTTGAAACAGGCTGCCCAGCAAAGTGGTTGAGTCACTATCCCTGGAGGTATTTAAAAGATGTGTAGATGTGGTACTCAGGGACATGGTTTAGTGGTGCACTAGGCAGTGTTAGATTAATGGTTGGACTAGATGATCTTAAAGGTCCTTTCCAACCTAAAATATTCTGTGATTCTATGATTCTTTGCTGGCTGTCAAAACACTTCGGTTAACTTTTTTGTGGTAGATTAGTCCACCTGGATTTCTTTCCAGAGAAGAAAGTACCCAAAGTAATATGCAGAAAGAATTAGGAGATTTGCAGGTTCCTAGGCTTTTTATCTGCCAGGGAACAGTCTTGGAGGCGTATATATTAGGAGGCACATCTTGTGTCAAAACCCAGCAGCAGGGTTTTGACTGCCCTGTCTACCTGTAACATAAGCACACTGACATCTTCAGTCCCTGATTGTCATAACAGGGAAAGCCGGTCTCTCTTGTGTAAAGGTCAGGCTGTTATAAGTTGTCCTGGTTTAAGCCGAGGCCATAAATCAGAACCACGAAGTCCACTTCCCCCCCACCTTTCTTCCCTCCTCTTCTGGAGGGATGGGGAGGAGAATCAAAAGAATGCAACTCCCACAGGTTGAGATAAGAACAGTTTAATAACTAAGGTATAATGCAAATCACTACTGCTACCACCAATAATAATAATGATAAAGGAAATAACAAGGGAAGAGAATACAACACCTCACCAACTGATATCTTGCCCCCACCCAGCAGTGATCCAGCCCTTCCGGGTACTCTCAGTTCTACATCCCGGGCATGACGTGCTGTGGTATGGAATACCTCTTTGGCTAGTTTGGGTCAGGTGTCCTGTCCCCGCTTCCTCCCGGCTTCTCCTCCTTCCTGGCAGAGCATGAGACTCACAAAGTCCTTGGTCAGTCTAAACATTGGTGTTACCAGTTTTGCTCCCAGGCCAAAAGTCAAAACCACAGCACTGCACCAGCTACTAAGAAGGAGAAAAAACTGACTGCTGCTGCTGAACCCAGGACATAAGTGATGCAGCAATTTGGCCCCAGTAAAAATAGACCTGGTAAAGAAGAAACCAGAGTTACTTGGAGACAGTTTTACATTTTCTTCCCCAATACTCCAGAGATATCAAAGAACATTTTAACTCTATTCTTTTTTTCCTTAAAAAGACTGATTTCTTTCATTCACACAGCTCTCTGACAGAAACAGAACTTACATGGGTTGTCTAGATGCCTGTGGTTATTCATAGATATAGCATTTTGAAGTGAAACAATGGGAAAGTAATTGAATAACTACCTTAATCAGTCAAGAGATGGTATTTCTTTGTTTACACGATAATTACAGACTAGAACATTTATCTGTTTAGCACCATATTCTTTAATCAAAAGCTTGCGAATAATTTTTGAGTTTCTTATATACTGCTAAAGGTAAAAATGAATTCATACATATTTATAATTTCCATCAAATTTCTAAAGCCTGATAAATGGAGAATTGAAACATTGTTTTAGAAATCTTCAATTTGTACATCTCACACGTTCTTCTTGCAAGTATATATGATTATTTGTCAAAACATAAATGCATTCTTTTTTTGCAACACAGATACATAAATGCAAATTAATGTCACAACTTTTTCAGCTTTTCGAAGATCATGTTTTTCTCCTTTTTGAAAATGCTATACATATTTTGTATAAACTAATAACAAAGTTAGAAATGATATAGCATTTTGTACAATCTCCAGCTATAAATTTGGTGTAAGGCCATAAAAATCCAATTTAAAGGGTGTTTGCTGGCTAATGGGGGATATGAGTTACTATTTGAATTTCAGAACTACTTAAAACATGTCATTCCTTGGGTGAAAATGTTCACTGGTAAATTGTGGCATAGAGGTTTTCTGGCTACAGAGATAAGGCATGGGTGAATACAGAATGTATTTTAAGATGAAGTCACTTTCTTAATCTTTGAATTTCACAGGTTCTACAGTTTAATATTTCTTTTACAGTTTTGCTAGTCTATTGAAGAGTTTCTTTAGAAAAGCAAAACATGAAACTTTCTTTAAAGCCTATAGCAAACTTCATGTTTTTAAGGATACATTTATAATCACTGAAAACCAGAGCTCAGATTTCTAGTTTCTGCATGGTTATTTTGTGAAGTTGTAGAATTATAAGATGTCAACTCCAAATATAAATGCTACCTGTCCTAGGACCTGTCAACCTCAAGAATGAAAATGTAGCATTTCTGAAGTAGGAGTGATTTATTTTGAAGGTCATGTAAATAAAATGCTTGCAATTGTTGCATTTATATTACAGTTATTGAATATCTAGGAGATTAATAAAAGGATGACTTGCTTAACTGCTTGAATTCATTTTTTATTACAGATATTTGGTACTTTTGTAGTGCTAGCTAGGCCTGAATTTTCGTGCTTTCCATGCTGGGGTCTAACTCAGCAATTACAGAAAGCTGCTACTGTGAATATTTCCATGTGCAATGGAAATCTGCACATTTCCAGGAGCAAGCAGTACAGATATGTGATCTGTAGGCATAAAAATTGTTTGGCATATGAAAATAAACCAGTGTTTCCTTTTATATTTAAGTATCCCGTGTTCGTTCTAGAATGAACATACTTTCATAATTTGAAATATTACTATAAGGGTTAAACACGTGGGAATTATAGGACTAGCTGGTGGTATGTGCATGCTAGGTTTACAAGGGCATCCCATGCATATAAAAGGATTTCTTTATGTTCTCTAATCTACACAGTTTGATACTTGTTTCTCATAATGCCTCTGGTTCAGTATTGGTCAATTTGTCAGTCCTTAGTCTTGCTATGTATGTGAACAAAACTTCATGGAGTACACAAGCAAAAAGGTGTGTTCTATACATAGTTATGGAAGCAAGTCAAGCCATATGTGGTAAACCAATATGTTTTACTTCTTTTAAATCAGTTCATCATATTCTTTAATCATTCCATTTAAAAGCTTACAAGTGTCCCCAAATATTAGACTCCCATAGGAGCTTGCTATGTAAATATGAAACATTCTTACTATTACATCATCATCAGACTTTCTTTTCTTCTTGACAGTTGTCCAGCCTTAGCAAACCTCTTTGTCTATTTCTCCTCTAAGTGTTGAACGTTCTCTTTTGTCTTTTTAAACAAACATGCTATGAAAATTAACACAGAAAGTAAGCACTTTCTCTTTTCAACATCTTGGAATACTCCAGTCTTCTATATATCTGTATATTTTTTAATGATTAGGCTGGAACATAAGTTGAGAAAATTCATTTAGGATTGCAGAAGAGAAATCCTAATTGAAATAAAAGGGGTAACTCATAAGCTTAAGGTTACATACCTGCTTATGCAGCTTACCCAGGTACGTTTATTTGTCTAAAGAAAATCACAAGGAAATAAAATTTCTGTTCGTATTTCATTGTACATAGCTCTCATCACAATCTTCATTTCCTTCAAAAGTTTCTTATTTACCTAAAATGAGAGTGAACTGAATATTTTTGTGCTTGCTCAATGACTCATTCAGTGGCATGTGAACTCTAAGCAGAGCATTATATACATCTATTTCATATTTAGCTAAAATGCTTAATTCAATATAACCCAGGTATTTGACAGTGCATAGACAGTCCCCTTAGTATTGGAAAACTTCAACTGAAAAATATTTAAGAAGATGAGATCAAACAAAAAGGAAGGCCATTTATTGCAAAAGCATTTTTTTCATCATTGCAGAATGTTATTGATTAGTTATTACATTTCAGCCAAATTAGAAGTATCAAAGCAAAGACTTCTGTTTTTGAGATCCTGCCTTTTCACAATACTTCTAGTTGAGTTAACTTGCAGTTGACTTCAGTTCAACTACTTCAGGGAAGACTTCAATAAAATACTAGAAGGATTAATATTCTTACTCCCATTAGGGACAGGAATATCAGATGATTACTGTATGATCACATTAAGCATAGATTAAAACCTTCTGTGAGTAGTTTGCAGTGTCATTAAGACTTTTGCGGTTTTGCTTCTTAGTTCCTTATAGTGGCTTTTACAGATGAATTGAAAAAACACAGAACTCATCTCTTGTCCATGAAGTGTTTTGCCCTAGTGATTATTCTTTACTTGCATTCTTGGTTGCATCAAATAGACATTCAAGATCATAGGCTTTATTGAATTCTAATACACCAATAGTTTGTCTAAACATGAAAGTTGTATCTTTAAAGAGATGGTTCTACCAGTTGCAAAGTCTCATCTTGCAAAGGTGTAGAATAATGGTTACAAATAAAATGGGTACGTTCAAGGCCCATCTACTTTCCCAAGGCCATCTACTTTCCCAAAGAATTGGAAAAGTGAAAAAAATAGAAAATGTGATGAGTACATGTCCTCTTTTCAGTCTTCCCTGTAAACTCATATATTGTCTTCTTCTCTCTGTTTACCACAGTGAGGCAACAGCAATACCGAGTAGCTTTATAACATCAAAATATTAAAGGGGAACAGGCAATGTTTTCACTTGTACATTTATTAGCGTAGATATATTGCTATTATACTTCACAGTATTCAACAACAGTCCCTGTGAAGACATAAATGTAATTTTCCCTGTAAGACCCTTACAGATCCTTTGAATAATTGAGTAACAAAAAGCAAGGTAATCCAATTTTACAGTAAAATGACAGAAATTGTTTTCCTAACCGTTTAACTTAGTTTTTATTAGTAACCAAATAAAAATTTTGAAAACTCGAGAATTATACTAACAAAATGCAACTATCTTTCCAAAGGTCAAAAGTAGGATTTAAACAACGGAAATGCAACACCATGATATACATTCAGAAGGAGAGAAATATACCCTTGGTAGACAAGCAGACATCTTGTGGATCATCTACCAGAAAGATTCCAAATCTAAATTTCCAGTAGGTCAGAAAAAGGGTGACCGAACTCTCCTTCTGTAACCCTCTAGAAATGGTGCACAGCACTGTAATCAGCTGTCCTTATTGTACTGCCTAATAAACAAGGGCTAAGGGCTGATTCATAAGTCTAATTCCTATCTTGGGAAGATTAAAGGTATCCCAGACACAGGAGTTCTCTGAACCACATTTCTGGGGCCATTTCAGAATCTGGACCTATGTTTGTAATAGGCTGAGCGGATGGGTGAGCCCTGGCTGTTGAAAAAATAAATAAAGTTGGATATAACCAAACGCCTAGAAAACAAAAGAGAAGACAATATACCAGAATCACAGATAATTCAAGGAGTGTCATATTACTGCATGTATTGAATATTGCTGTACTTTAAATATAGCAACATTGAGAAAATCTCAAATATACTAAACATTATTAATAAGGCACAACTAATAAAAGTTAGTTTATTGATTAGCTTTTCAAAAGATGGCCTAAATGAATTATTGAAGATACATGAGCTATGTACTTATCTTAAGAATTTGAAGTTTACCTATTTCACTCAAACTTCTGTATGCTCAAATATCAAGTGAGAATGACAACAGCTGCAACCTGGAGTTTATACTATAAGATGTAAGCTAAATTCACTTGCAGAGAAATAATCAGTGTTCCCCACTTTTTAGACCTACTAAAGTCTAAAGCATGCACACGTGTCCTGGTTGTGGGCTATGTAACTCTTTTAAAAAAATTTCTTTTGCAATTTACTGAAAATTTCCAGAAACTATGAAAATGTTTGTGTTTATGAAACACTGCTCCAAGGCTGCTAGATATATTACCAGACCAAACTTTATTCCCCATATTCATTATAATTTGAAATAAATGTATTAATTAAGTTTTCATAAATTCCATCTTCTGCCTATTGTTTTCCAGATTCTGGGGTTTGTTGGGGTTTTTTTTCCACCAGCTTTGAAAGCTACATTTGATTTCTTCTTCTTCAGATGGAGATTTTCAAGTATTTTCACAGCATATTCCCTGATCAGAGACTAGCTCCAGCTGAAATGTATGTCCTTATTTATCCAGTCAGGTTCTTATTATATCTGTCTGAAAACTGACAGAGCCACTCTACAGAGGCTGCAGATGCCACAATATCAAATGTGAAGAATGAACAAAAGATGCATATTTAGTTTCTTTTGTCAATGAACAAGAATACAGAGGTCATCTGTAACATTCACAGCAATCATTCTGACATTAGGTAGCAACTAAGTAACAAGTTGCAGAACAATGAATACTTAAATATGTGTATCAGCTATGTGTACAGGCAAAGATATACTGGTAAGCATAAGAATAATGCAGACTCAGTATAAAATCTACCACTCAGTAAAAACCTCAAATATGTGCATGGTAGAGTAGTGGGTTCCAAAAAAACCTCATTAATTTTACTATTTTTCACCTGATTTAGGCATCCCATGACAGATGTATCACACTTCTCTAATGACTTTCATTTTTAACATGTATTATTCACAAAGGGCTTGTTATTATTTCATGGGCACAGCAGGGATAAGAACAAAGTGCTCCACAGAACAAGTAAAACTATTTACTAGTTATACGAAGAGGGATATGACTGCAGGCTTTCTTTTGGTCAGAATGTAGTCATGCAAAATCAGTTCATCCAACTATATGGTGGTTTAATAGTAAGTTAGTAAAAAATTCAGATATTTCTTGGAATCTTTGATCTTCCTCTCATTTCAGCAGTTACCTGAACCAATACAAATAAGTATTGATCAGTTTAACAAGACCTGATCCTTCTACAGAGAGAAACACGTAACTTTGCCTGTGGTAGTTTTTTGAATGGAGGAAGTCTTATGTTTTATGTCTGCTTCAATTACATGTATTATATCCTTCTGCATGCACTTTTAATTTTAATTTGGGGTTTGTTTTGTTTTTCCTTTTGGTTTATTTTAAATTTTCTTTCAAAAAAGGGAGATGATAACTGGGAATGTTGGACCTTTTTGTTTGGTTTTTTTCCTTGAGAAGTTCAGAAAAATCTAGCTCTTTACTTCTTAATCTAAAGAATGCTGAAGAACCATTTGGAACTGTATAAATTGTTATGGATCATTTGTATGATATGCATCATTTTCCAACTTATAACACATACCTTCAACCAAATTTACAGAAGTGTACAAAATTGAAGAGCTTGATATTCTTTCTATTTATGACTGGCATGTAATTCAGCGCTTCTTTTCCTTTGCAGAGCTACTTATCATTTCTATCAAAACTTGTTTTTTGCAAAAGAGGAAAGGAAATAGTAGATATGAGAATCTCTAACATAGTTCACATAGTCCAATAAATACTCCCTCTTTACAATTATCTTGTACGAGTTTGAGCAGAGAGTCACAGTTCTGTGTTTAAGTGTTTTCACAAAATGCTTAAATATTTTAAGCTTTTCCAAGAAGAAATAAATAAAATTTTTCACTTTTTTTTTTTTTTTTTAAGACAATGCTGATTCAGGGATACTGAAAGAATCATAGAATCATAGAATAGTCAGGGTTGGAAAGGACCTTAAGATCATCTAGTTCCAACCCCCCGGCCATGAGCAGAGGCACCCCACACTAAACCATGCCACCCAAGGCCTCATCCAACCTGGCCTTGAACACTGCCAAGGATGGAACGTGCACAACCTCCCTGGGCAACCCATTCCAGTGCCTCACCACCCTCTCAGTAAAGAATTTCTTCCTTAGATCCAATCTAAACTTCCCCTGTTTCAGTTTGAACCCATTACCCCTTGTCCTCTCACTACAGTCCCAGATGAATAGTCCCTCCCCAGCATCCTTGTAGGCCCCCCTTCAGATCCTGGAAGGCTGCTATGAGGTCTCCACGCAGCCTTCTCTTCTCCAGGCTGAACAGCCCCAACTTTCTCAGCCTGTCTTCATACAGGAGGTGCTCCAGTCCCCTGATCATCCTCGTGGCCCTCCTCTGGACTTGTTCCAACACTTCCATGTCCTTTTGATGTTGAGGACACCAGAACTGCACACAATACTCCAAGTGAGGTCAAATCACTTTGTTGCTGTTGAATTGCTAACTGTCACACTTGTCATGAACATGATGGATAGCTGAGTATGGCTGCACTAAAAATTACTATGTTTTCATATACTGAAAGAGGTAAAGAAACCATATTGCCCAATGGATCATTGAAGGCATGAACAGATACTTTTTTTATTTTACATCTCTCTAGGTGCCTTTTGTACTGTGATATATTTATGGATGAAGATGAATGCATGAAAGCTCCAGTCTCCATAAATTGTCCAGTCTAGTTGTACTCAGCTTTCCACTGCAGCAATGCAGTTGCAGCTTGTACATTTTCATTGCTACTGCAATGATCAGGATGACTAAGGATTTGCTTTTGCTTTAGTTAGCTTTCAGCATATATGAATGTACTTAGAGACAGAATAAAACCCTCTGCCATGAAACACAGAAGACCTTTTTTCTGTACTGGAATAATAATAAAAAACAACTACATAGAATGAGCACTAAATGCATGCTGGATGAGTATTGATTGAATATTTTGTATAAGAAATATGTCAGGTGCTGAGAAATCATGTCAAAAACATCTATCTCCTGAAATACTCATTCTGTGGAAACCTTTGAAAAAGAGTGTATAATATTTGGGGTTTTACTGTGAAAAAATTCTATCAGCCAGTCTTTTCAATAGACCTACACAAACAAATTACTGACTAGTCTTTTAAACTGAAAAGAAGGAAACAATCTTCTCTCTGGTAATGGATTAAGGTTATCTGCCCATCTCTCTCCTCCTCATTTTTCTTTCTCAACAGATAATAGGCATCAGGACACCAGAAAAAATAGGGGGAAAGGAGGAAAAAAACTCTTTAGTTCAGATCTTTTTATTGTCATCATCCCATTTCACACCCAATTCCTATAGCATATACCAACCACATCATACATCCAGTCACAATGCCTTTCTTTACCAGAATCTTCTGCAAATGGTACTAGAAACTGATTGTAAAAGAGGAGTAGTAATGTCCAGAATTCTAAAGCTTGATTGGTGATTTCATTAGGGAGGCTTAGAGATGACTTCTTTTGTTGCTATCTAAGGCAAATTTTTACATCAGAAAATCACAAAAGCCAACACAAAAGATAAGTTATTTAGAACTAAATGGGTTCAGTGCAAACTCCACACCAGCAATCTGACAACTATACTAAATTTCTTAAAAAATCTTCTATACCTGGAGTCACTAAATTCTGTATAACACCAATGAAAACACTGCTTTTCAGAAGGTACTTGGCATACTGAGTTGTTGAAACACTAAATAAAAGCTATTCTGGTCTACACAGACATCATGTGTCACCTGCAAATGAATACGAAATGACCCACCAACATTGTTCTTAAATGTATTAAGTACAGTTATGAAACAGGGCTCTCTTGCATCCTCAAATATTTGTTTCAGATCCTATTACAATTCCCTTTTCTCTTGTCAGGCAAAAAACCCCAAAATACCACAGGCTGGAGAAGAAAAAATAATAGTCATCAAAGAGAAATTTGACAAATGGTTTTTTTATTAATCCGAGAAACATTTATGAGGCATGCAGATTGCCTGTGAACATTCTTAGAATTCATAAGAGCTTCCTGAGTGCTCTGGATGTGTTATACAAAGATGACAGATTGTTTACATTGGCTGTTCAGTTCAACTGATCTTACAACATTTCTGTTCCTTTATTCCTGACAAATTTATTATCAGCAGAATTGTGACTAAAAAAATAGCAAATAATACATTAATGAAATATCAGGATTTACAAAATGTCTACTGAAAGCATAATGAGCCTTAGCTCAGCTACCCAGTATTCAAAAATGCAACACCTAGACCTCCAAATAGAAAAAAAACCCCTCAAATAATATCCTCTCATCACTAAATCACCTTGTCATTTAAGCAGATCTTGTGACTCATCAAAGTACAGTTTAATGTCCTAAACAGAAAATCTAGATGTATATTCATATTACAGATGTGTTTGTATATACCCTAACCCAGTTTTGCTTGAACATGCTAGGTCTTGAAAGTTCTGTTTCTTCAAGAAGACATAACTTTGGATAACTACTTTCCTCAACAACATTCTGTGTTGTATAAAACAAATAGCTGCAAACACTAAATTAGCTTGGAGGGTTAGTTAGGTTATTTTTTTCTCAGAATCAAATAAAAAGGCTGCACTGTATATCTAGGCATGGGAAGTTGTTGTGGTTTAAGCCCAGCCAGCAACTCAGAACCATCCAGCCTCTCTCTCACTCCTTCCCTTCCTTCCCCCCCCCCCCACTCCCGGAGGGATGGGGATGAGAATCGAAAGAATGCAACTCCCACGGGTTGAGATAAGAACAGTTTAGTAACTAAGGTATAACACAAACCACTACTGCTACCACCAATAATGATAAGGGAAATAACAAGGGAAGAGAATACAACCATTCACCACCCACCGACTGATACCCAGCCTGACCCGAGCAGTGATCTAGCCCTTCTGGGTAACTGCCCTCAGTTTATATAGTGGGCATGATGTGCTGTGGTATGGAACACCTCTTTGGCTAGTTTGGGTTATGTGTCCTGTCTCTACTTCCTTCCGGTTTCACCTCCTCCCCGGCAGAGCATGAGACTGAGAAAGTCCTTGGTCAGAGTAAACATTACTGAGCAGCAACTAAAAACATCAGTGTTTTAGTTCATCAACGCTGTTACCAGCCTGAAAGTCAAAAGCACAGCACTGCACCAGCTACTAAGAAGGAGAAAACAAGACTGCTACTGCTGAACCCAGGACAGAAGTATAGAGAAAATAGTCTGGTAAAAGTCAGTAAGAAAATATTCTAATAAAAATTGTTTCCTGAATTGAATAGGTTGATAATTCTGTGGAAGCAACTTTGAGGAACATAACTCTGGCTGTTTCTTTATAGCCTCATGCAATTTCATTGAATCCTAAAATTTCCTACAAGGCATTCTGTGGACCTCGACACACTTGTGAAGTGGGCTGATGCCAACCTCACGAAGTTTAACCATGACAAGTGCAAGGTCCTACACCTGGGTCGCAGCAATCCCAGGCACGGCTACAGGCTGGGCAGAGAAGAGATTCAGAGAAGCCCTGTGAACAAGGACTTGGGGGTGTTGGTCGATGAGAAAATGAACATGAGCCAGCTTCAGTGTGTGCTCACAGCCCAGAAAGCCAACCATATCCTGGGCTGCATCAAGAGGAGCGTGACCAGCAGGTTGAAGGAGGTGATCCTGCCCCTCTACTCTGCTCTCGTGAGATCTCTCTGGGAGTATTGTGTGCAGTTCTGGTGTCCTCAACATCAAAAGGACATGGAAGTGTTGGAACAAGTCCAGAGGAGGGCCATGAGGATGATCAGGGGACTGGAGCACCTCCCGTATGAAGACAGGCTGAGAAAGTTGGGGCTGTTCAGCCTGGAGAAGAGAAGGCTGCGTGGAGACCTCATAGCAGCCTTCCAGGATCTGAAGGGGGCCTATAAGGATGCTGGGGATGGATTATTCATCAGGGACTGTAGTGAGAGGACAAGGGATAATGGGTTCAAACTGAAACAGGGGAAGTTTAGATTGGATCTAAGGAAGAAATTCTTTACTGAGAGGGTGGTGAGGCACTGGAATGGGTTGCCCAGGGAGGTTGTGTACGTTCCATCCTTGGCAGTGTTCAAGGCCAGGTTGGATGAGGCCTTGGGTGGCATGGTTTAGTGTGGGGTGCCCCTGCTCATGGCAGGGGGGTTGGAACTAGATGATCTTAAGGTCCTTTCCAACCTTAACTATTCTATGATTCTATGATTCTATGATTCTATGATTCTATGATCTGTATTGCCAGAAGAATTCTTCAAGGAAAAAGATAGCATTCTGCATGTTCTCATGCACATTGTGCTGCAAGTGTAAATTTGCCAATTAGGAAATCAGTACCAAGTCTGATATAAACATAACCTCAACTTCATTAGAGAAAGCTTTAAGAACAAAGTCCCAACATGTCTGCTCCTATTTTTAACTGTCATTCAGATGTATATGTAGTGGGTTGACCCCAGCTCGATGCCAGGTGCCTACCAAAGCCATTTTATCACTCCTCTCCTCAGATGGACAGAGGAGAGAAAACATAATGAAAGGTTTATGGGTCATATAAGAACAGGGAGGCATCACTCAACAATTACCATCATGGGCAAAATATGGTCAACTTGGGGAAATTAATTTATTACCAATCAAATCAGGGTATGGTAATGAGAAATAAAATCTAAATCTTAAAACACCTTCCTCCCACCCTCCCTACTTCCTGGGCTCAACTTCACTCCTCAGTTCTCTACCTCACACCCATCAGATGCAGAGGGCAACAGAGATGAATGGAGGTTATGATTAGTTCATCACATGTTGATCCTGCCCTCCTTCCACCTGAGGGAGAGGACTCCTCACACTCTTCCCCTGTTCCAGCATAGGTCCTTCCATGGAGTGCAGTCCTTCAGGAACAGACTGCTCCAGTGTGGGTCCCCTGCAGGTTTATAGCCTCCTCCCTCTGCTCTGGCATGGGGTCTTCCATGTGCTGCAGGTGGAGATCTGCTCCACCATGGATCTCCATGGGCTGCAGGGGCACAGCTGCTTCACCATGGGCTGCATCACAGGCTGAAGGGAAATCTCTGCTCTAGAGCCTAGAGCACCTCCTGCCCTCCTTCTCCACTGACCTGGGTGTCTGCAGGGCTGTTTCTCTCACATATGCTCACTCCTCTCTCTGGTTGCAATTGCTTTAACTTTTCAGTAACTGTTCAGTAACTTTTTCACCTTGCATTGGCGCCGTCAGACACAGGGGAAGCTTTCAGCAGCTTCTCACAGAAGCCACCCCTGTAGATCTCCCACTACCAAAATCTTTCTACACAAACCCAATAAAGTATAAAATGCAAACAACAAAACAAGTGCCTGCAAAGTAAGAAGAAACAAAGAAAAAGGAAGATTACCACACAGGCAATATTTCATTGTACTTTTGCTGGTTGGCAGCGTAGATGCTTGGTTAGACTGACGTTAATTATATCACTGTTGTGCAGAACGTCTAATATTTTGTACTTTCTGTATCTTATAGTTAGTAACTTTCCTAACATTTGTGTGTGACTTGCTTCTATTATTTTTTAATTCTGAGAGAACTTCTAATCCATTTGCACTACTACTATCTTTTCAGTATGCATGTTGGGGTTCAGTAACTATGCTTGACTTTATTTTCAGCCACTGAAGATGTGCTACAGAAGAGAATTGGGGATAAACATCATCTCTAGTTTGAAGTACCTAAAACACCCACTTTGCTCCAGGAATGCTGTTACTCTCACAGTGCAGTCTTTTTATTCAATTCTGAGCAAAAAACAAATAAACAAACAAACCTCCAAGCTAATCTACTTTTTGCACTTATTTGTTTTATACAGCACAGAGGCACAAGTGAGGTTTATTTAGGATGACTCAGACTACCATAGCCCAGCACTGATCCAGCTGATTTTGACTGAAATGAAGAAGGGACACACCAGAGGAGAAACTCCTATAGTAGATCTATAGCAGTCAGCCACAGCTAGGTTGGGGGTAATAAACTGCTAAAGAAGCTGTAGACAGAAAAGGGTAGCAATATATTATTTAAAATCACCTCAAGCAGGAGAGGACACAGCTGTAAGAGTTGACGCTCTTCTAGAAAAGCACATCTGTTGACAGAGTTAGGCTTTGGTACTTATTTCCTGGTTTATTTTCTCTTTCATCTCTTCTCTGCTTTGGATGTAATAAATCAAAACTTCAGATCTGCTGTAGAAAACAGAACAAGTCAGGGAATTTTCATTTTCTAAACAGACATAAATGCACAAACTTTTATTGGTTATCGGTTACAGCATGCTCTGAATTTGAGAAATTCTGTCTGAATGTATGATTTGGTAACTTGGCTCTGCTCTGAGAGCCAAAATTGTGAGGTTCACTTTGCGTGCCTAGAGTGCAATTGTTTTTTGGCTGCGTAATATATTATAATTACCTCAGAAACACAACATGGAGAATTGCTGACAAATGCAGTTGCCTGTAAAATAGAGAGAATTGATGCTCTTGAAACAAGCAAATTAATCCAATCCAAATTTCTATGAACAGTTGGACAAAACTTTTGGCAGATCTAAATCTGAAAATAAGAAAAAATAAAATTAAAAAAAATAAAATAAAAAAAAGGAAATGCCCCTAAAAAAAGCCCAAACAAAACCACCATCACCACCAAACTCAAAAATTTGCTTTAGAATCCAAAGGTCCCAATACCAGTAATCCAATAATAAGGATGTAGTTTGAATACTGGGAATTCTAACTACTGTAAAGAACATCAAAAAGTCCTGAAGAAAGCCCTGAACTTTCTCAAGAAAGAGACAGTTAGATTGTACCAAGCTTTAGTTTGTTTACAATGCTGTTTAACACTTGTATAAACAGACTCTCCGGTGCTAACTCCACTTGGCAAGTGGCAGTTCATGTCCACATCTAACATAATAAATGATCCATTTGAAGAGGATTATCTCCTCCCTCTCTTCTTCGGCTTTGCCTGAACAAAGCAGGAGGTGGAGAGAAGGAGGGGGAGATAATCCTTTTAGCATGCAACACTTCACAGCTGCCAGGTAAGTAATAAATGCTGCATTCCAGAGGGATTAGCATAGTAGTTCTTGTTTGGAGCATAATAAAATATTTTCAGACACTAGACCAAGCACTTGGGGCTGAAGTCCAGTTTGGGTTCTGCTATTTATTATTTCTTATATACCCTCTGCGTTTGTATGTTTTCTCAGTAAATCAATGCAAATATATAATAGAAATAGCAAAAACTGAGTTTCTGGATATGTGTTTGTGTCATGAGAAATACTAAGCATGTTGATAGGAACCAGTGATAATGAAATAGCATTTTATGATTTAAAAATAGATATTTCACAAGAGGAAAGCAAGAAGCAGAGGAATCTTCATGAAACCCCCATTGCATACGAGTGGTTCTTGAACTCAAGGCATTTTGAAGGAATTTCATGCTATTCAGCATGATAGTATCTTCACAGTGCAATTCAGCAACATGTGACATGCTCTGTCTGCAACTGACTCTTGTGGTCATGCTTGTGTTTTTCTGATCTTCCCATTGTATTTTATTGCATAGAAAAAACCCATACTTTTTATATTTTACGCAGTATAAAATCTGATATATATTTGGATATTATATTTTAGTTATTCTGTCCAGAATTGCTTTTTGAGGAATTGAAGAAGTGGGTCTAATCTGAGCAAAGGGGAGGAAGAAAGACCCTGTGTTGTGGTTTAAGCCCAGGCCGTAAATTAGAACGACGCAGTCTACTCCCCTCCCACCTTTTCTTCCCCCCGCTCCCGGAGGGATGGGGAGGAGAATCAAAAGAATGCAACTCCCACAGGTTGAGATAAGAACAGTTTAATAACTAAGGTATAACACAAATCACCTCTGCTACCACCAATAATAATAATCATGATAAGGGAAGTAACAAGGGAAGAGAATACAGCATCTCACCACTCGCAGACCAATACCAATACCTCACCCCCCACCCAGCAGTGATCCAGCCCTTCCGGGTAACTCTCAGTTCTACATCCTGGACATGACGTGCTGTGGTATGGAATACCTCTTTGGCTAGTTTGGGTCAGGTGTCCTGTCTCTGCTTCCTCCTGGCTTCCCCTCCTCCCTGGCAGAGCATGAGACTCACAAAGTCCTTGGTCAGAGTAAACATTCTGACCAGCAACTGAAAACATTGGTTTTATCAGTATCATTTCCAGGCAGAAAGTCAAAACCACAGCGCTGCACCAGCTACTAAGGAGGAGAAAAAGCGACTGCTGCTGCTGAACCCAGGACACCCTGCAAACTGCAAACAATGGGAAGAACAGGGTCTCTTGTTCTCTACTTTTCTTTTTTTTCAGATTTTCTGTTACATTGTTCCATGTAACATGAAGATAGCATTAGAGCTGTATTATATTATTGATGCCTTTCTCCATATCCACTTGAAGACAGACATCAAGCAGATGTCAGGCAGGAAACCGCAGGACACCTCAAGTGATTCTAGATGCCAGTGTTTATCTACCTGAATCATGCTCTACAGTGGTATATCTAGTAGGTTTTAGATTGAATCCCTGTTTTTCCCCAGGCTTCTAATATAGGAAAATAAATAACAGATCCCTTTTCTTCAAGACAGCCACAGTTAAAAGAGGTAATCTATTACCTTTCTTCTGCCCTGGGTGAATAGAATTTTCCCCTCCATATTCAAAGATGTAGTATGAAAGCACATAACATCCTCAGGCTTGGTGGCAGTCTCAGACACAGGACAGCTGAGAGATTCCCCTCACTGAAAAGGTCTCAGCTAGGCATCAATTACTCCAATACAAAGCTACCTCAAGAGCTCATAAATATGAAGTGACTATGTTTTCTGTTAGTCATAGAATCATAGAACGGTTTGTGTTGAAAGGGACCTTTAGAAGTCATCTAGTCCCACCTCTGAAATGAGCGGAGACACCTTCCACTTAAACAGTTTCCTCAGAGCTCCAACCAACCTGACCTTGAATGTTTCCAGGGATGGAGCATCTACTACCTGTCTAGAAAAACTGTTACAATGTTTCACCAACCTCATCTTAAAATTTTTTTTCCTCATATCTAGTTTGAATGTACCCTCTTTTAGTTTAAAACCATTAACCCTCGTCCTATCACTACAGTTCTGTTAAAAAGTCTGTCCCCATCTTTCTTACAAGTGCTTTTTAAGTATTTGAAGTACTGAAGCTGCAATAAGGTCTCCCTGGAGCCTTCTCATCTTCAGGATAAACCCTGATTCTCTCAACTCTCTCTCTTAGTCTTTGGAGATAGCCAAACCGTTGTTTCTGCCCAGACATGATAAAGTGCCAGGGCTCTGTTAAGCTCTGTTACAGGTCAGTAAAGCTGAAATCTTACTAGGTAAGCCATGTGAAAGAATTTTTCATGTCACTTTGTAAAGGTGTAGGAGAGAATATGAATGAAACCTTTTATCATGAAAATCTGGACACAACATGCTGAAGCCCAACTTCAAAATAATCAAGGGATTTTATTTGGTTTTCTGGTTTGTGGTTTTGGTTTTTGAGGGTTTTTTTTGGTTTTTTGTTGTGGTTTTTCCTTTTTTGGGGTTTCTTCTTTTTTTTTTTTCATTTTAGCTCCTTCTTGCACAGAATTAGAAAACAGAGAGGTACAACAAAAACAAAACAATTAATAGGAAAACCTCTCAGCAGTCCTTGAGATAATGGACAGTAGTTCCTCACACCAATCCTCAAAACAATGAAGAGTGGAGTCTTATTTCAGCTCTTCACACCCATCTTTGAAACAGTGGACCTCAGCTTCTTATACCAGTCTTTGAAACAATGGAGAGTAGAGTTTGATTTCAGTTCAGTCTCTCACATATGACCACAGCACAGCCAGGTGGTAAGACAACAGAGTGTTAAAAAGTAGTAGCATGGAGGAAGAAGAGACTGGTTATGACAGCTTGTATGCATTCTAAGTATTTTTCAAAGAAGAGAAAAGCCATTAATGATAGGTCTATAATAAAGGCCTTTAAGCACTGCATGAAATCTTAGAGATTTATCTGCCTGTACTTCTATAAAATGATGCAGTACCATGTCATGACAACCTACATGTTGCCAGATGGGATAAAAATATGAATTGTGCTACTTATACTCAGTAAGTATAATTTCAGTTGATTATTAATGAGACATGAAGGAATAAAAGCCCAGTAAAAGTTTCACATGAAAATATGGAAGGCATTTTGCAGTTCAGTTCCTCTAAGTCAAAAGGTCTGACAGAAGTTACTCTTGAGTACAAGGCTCAACTAAATGATTTTTTAATTTTTTAAAAATTAAACTAAACATTTCCCAGTGCAGAACCATCAGACTTATGTTCTTAGAAATACAAAAGCATATGGGTAGAATTTAAAATGTAATGCACAAGCCATTGTTGTAGACAGTGATAAATGCTAATTAAAAAAACCTGCAACAATATCAAAACAAATTACATGCTTCCCTCCCCCAAAAAAACAAACAAAAAAACCCAACAAAAAAACAAAGGAAGAAAATATGAGATCTAGATGATAAAAATAATGTGAACAAATTATAAAGAACAACAAATTTGCTTTTATTTCTTTGCAGAACTTTTAACGAGTTCATATTCTTTAGTGCCTCTCAGGCTGTTGTCATATTTATTTCTCCTGTTATTCTAAAGATTCTGTAATAAAAATCCCTACTATGACTAAATGGCAGAAGTCACAAAAGTTGGATTATTTTTTTTTTCTGCCAGCAGGGTTATGTTAAACCATGTTACATCTTACTATCTCACAAGGAAAAAAAAACAAAACCAAGCATTAGCCTGGGACTTAATCTTGAAAAGCTTTAAAAATAGCATAGAAGCTATAAATGGGAAATATATACACATATATGGAAATACTTAGGACATAGATATTAGCATGCATGCATACGTACATATATATAAATGCACAACTTTTTAAGAATTTCTCTTGCTGTTTTTTTCCTGGCAGGATTTACTATGAATTTGTCTAATCTAGGTTTAAACAACTCAAGTCAGGTGTCTCCTGCTTTTTACCTAAAAACGCTAGTGTCCTCAAGAATAAGTGATATTTTTTTAAATCTTGTCAATAAGTTTACTTTGGTAATTCCATATATAGGAAGGACACTGTAATTAGTAATGGTACCCTTAGTCTATATTTGTGAAATAGTTGCTGTTATGTGGGATATATTTGCAGAGATTTATTATTATCTTTTGTGGTGGAAGACGGTGATCTCTGCAATTCATCTCAATCACTCATTATCGTGTTAATTAAGTAATCTCCTGTCCCAGTGCAAAGCAAGACTTATTTGTTGAATGACAGCTTGCAGTGTCTGCTTGTGAAGAACATGATGAAACATGTCTTTCATAGGACCCTTTGACTTAATTTTATCTGATAACTTCCTTGTTTTATCCTTACCACCATCAGAACTACATCACATAATTGTCTTTTCCTTCTCTTTATTTAATCAAAGTTTAAAGTGGTAAAATAGTACATTATGTTTCCTTGCATTCAAATACCAATAATTTTACAAACAAAAAAAAAAATCACTATCAGAAATTTTTCATGTATTATGTCAGCCTAAAGTTATTTTATTATTATTATATATTAACATCAATGGATATAATGCACCTGTGTAGAGAAGTATTGAGTTACACTCTGCTCTTCCAATCTAATAGTCCAGCAAAACCAGTAAAACAACTGACTTGTTTACAAAAACCTCTGTGGTCTCAAAGCATTTTTGGAGCCATGTTTAGGTCTAAGTATAAGATAGATAAGAATGTCTGAAGGGAATTTAACCCATTTTTGAGGTTGTTAATACAGACCAGAGAAATGAAAACCCAACTATGAAAAAAGCAGTGGGATTTGGAACATAATATCTTTGGGAAGAAGGGCCAAATATGCTGAGAAGAGAATATTTAACTGAAAGTGGAGAATACATTGAATTAAAAAAAAATTAATTGTTATAAAAAATTATAACAAAAGGAAAAAAAAAGCCAAAACAAAACAAAAACAAAAAAAAAGAAGAAAAGAAGGCCTATGAGGATTAGAGACTGAGTTGTTGAGAATACAGAAAAAGACCTTAAGGTGGGGGAAAAAGAGTTCCACTAGCGGAGAGAACAAGGTGTTGAGGTAAGTGGCAGGAAGTAAGGCAATGCATGACTGCTGGTGGCAGCCTGGCAAGGAGCAGGAGGAATGCTGGCAGGCAGAGGCAACCAAGAGTATGACACTGTAGGTGAATGTAGAAAGTAAACAATTGGGCCAGATAGAATGAATGATGGCAGCAGAAGGAAAGTGGTATGTTTTCGTGGGCATCAGCAAAGAACATAATCATCTTCAGGAATGGGAAAGGAAGGTGGCAGTACAATAAGTAGGGCACCTGACAGATGAAGAGGGAGAAGCTACAATATGCTTTGATATCAGTGTTCAATATTTGCCTGTATTCAGTCTTTATCTTTTGCCCACTAAAATTATTTTTTTGTCCTTCATACTCAAAAGGCAATTTTCCCCAGGCTCCTCTACCTGTTAGAAATCCTGAAAAAGCTAGTGACCTCCAGAGACAGAAATCTTGTGATTTTTATATGACTAGGAAAGATGATTAACAGAATCATCTATGATACTAGAAGCTTAGAGCTAGTACCATACAAATGTATGTGATTTGTGTATGAACTGTTCTACTTCTTTTCTAGTGAGCACATCCTTGTCATGTGACATTGCTATTAAATACTGACATAAATATGCAGCACTGCTTCTTGGAATATTTATACGATGACACAGCTCTTGTAATTATGTGCTTCAGCTTCTCAGTTCCTCTTAGCAGGAGAGAATGACACTTAAAGTAACATTTAAACAAAAAAAAATGTATCTAAATTTCCACTTTACATGTAAGACAAAGTAATCATTCAAAGCATAAAATCTGTAATAAAAATGAAAGGCAAAGAGAGGTTAGGTACACTCATAGATTGGTTCTGTTTGCATTAAAATTCAAATTACTTTCTCTGGTTCTTGAAATAAAATAGTATTAAAACTATGTTTTGACTGAATTGAAACATTCTATGTAAACATTCTAATATTTCCTGTATCGTGGCAATGTTTTCAAGTGGTTTCATTTTCATTGTTATAACGGTGAATACAGAAGAAATGAGTGTTAAGGAAAAACTTTGCCTTTCTGAATGCTTCTAATGCCTTTGATGTGTTTAAGGGTATTTAATATTTGCAAAAGTTCTCAAGATGCCAGTAGTAGAAACTAGTGCTTTTGCAATTTCATATGAAGCAATGTTTATTATTCTTTTAAAAAAATAATGACTTTGAGAAAAAAAAAAAATCAACCCCAGATTCCCCAATTTTATCTTACACATTTTTTTTTTCCCAGTTTTTACAATGGACAAAAGTCATATTTTTACAGTGATATGTTCTGCCTATGAGCAATCAGGAAGCTTGTAACTATGCAACTAAATCCTCATTATCATGTTTCTTTCTGTTTAGAAGAAATTAAACACACTTACCAAAACCAAGAACTTTCTTAGTAAATAATAAATAAATCAAATTATATTTTGCTTTACGTAAGTCTGTATTATTTGGGATATTTTGGAGGGGTAATTAATTTTGTTTATACATCAGTACATTAGATATTACCTTCTTTGACCTTATGGATTGCCATTTGCATGAAATAACAGTCCTGACTGGCATGTTACTGTATGCAAAATACTTGGATGTCTCTTCAGTTTTACATAGAACAGCAAATGTCACATTCAGAGTTCAAATGGATTCAGTAATCTTCAATATTATTCAAGAGCTGTAGGACATTGTTTAGCAGGTTTTCAGAACAATACAGGCAGAATTCCTCAGTTAATCAAAATATTGCATTTCTTTTCTATTCAACTAAAATAAAATGAATGAATGAATGAATGAATGAATAAATAAATAAACCTCAAGCAACACTTAACTTTGCTGCTGCCTTGCTAAAACCGCCACCTGCATGTAGAATAGGTTGAAGCTATAATGTGTAAATAATAATAAATGAAGTAACAGCTTAAATACTCTGTAGCATGACTTTCAATGAGGGTCAACACCTATCAAATTATATGGACTCCAGCTTGGAATTCCCTCGACTTCCATAGTGTTTTGGAGTACCAAAGAGGCCATGATAATAAAAGATTTCCCTCCATCTGAAAGCGACCAGAAAACTGCAGCTGAAGTACCTGCTGTGGCAAAATGCAGTTCTCTGGTATCTTATTTTAGTAGCTACAAATTGTTTAATTCTGCATTAAAGCTACAACAGTCTCTTTCTCAATGTGATAAATTTAATTCAGGTGTCAGTGAAAATCTTCTGGCCCTATGCTTCAGGCAGAGCTGTTGGCTACTTCTTCACCTTTGAGTATCATCATAGGCAGTTACGCTTCCCTTTAGCTGACCAGTGCTTATCTGCATTTTTTTGTCTTGATATTCCATTAGGGGACTAGCACACCTAGCAGATCAGTCAGTTTACTTTCATGTTATTATTTTCCATTACAGATATATATCCATGTCATTGAAACGATGAAATTGTCACTAATTAGAATGCTTCTTGCAAACAGAACATAAATTATCTGAGCCTGAACTACTGTTTTTGCTTTTAGCAAGAAATAGCCACAGGCTCCAGGGTCCAGGGAAAAAGAAAACAAACAAAAAGCCAACAAAAAAGCATAACTCATCTTCCCTGTTATTTTCCTTTCTGTGTAATGTTTTGTGAAGCAATCATGTATTTCCCTATGTTTAAAGTGCAAATAATGATTTAAAAGCCTCTATTACTGTTCTACAGAATCTGTCTTTGAGTGCCATACACTGCTTGTGGTGGAATGATAACAGCTTCATCACAGAGAGCTCACATTAGTGCTGTGATTAAAAGCCTCGTTTTTGTCTCCATTTTCAGGACCTTTTTTCCACAATGAACTGCTGTTCTAAGAAATAGCCCTCTACTGCGATCCCCTTTATAATTGTAAGTGCTGTATAATGCCATCCATCAGCCTATTGTCTAAGTAAAATCTGTAACAATAGTCATTAGTAGATGATGTAGAATCTCTTTCTCCTCTCACTTTTGAAACTTGAATTCCTTTGAAAAGCAATTGTTTTTTTGTGCTTTATGTTGGGACTAGGGGAAGGTGCTTAGCTGGATTACTGCAAATCGCTGTTTTCAAAGCTGAACCTGAAAACAATGCATAACCTTCTGATGATACAGAGTGTTTGTGTCTACTCTGCCTTCTCTTTTTTCAGCCTGACAGCCTTCACCCTGTCTCAATTGCTAGTGCAATAAGTTCAGTTCGAGTAGTGATTGTAACAATTGGATGACTGTTTCTGTGTTCGGAATGGAGGGGTTCAAAGACTGCAAATAAAGCCTAGGGATGTCCCAGTAGGACCTTGCCAGCGTAAGAATATTTCAGAATACTCTGTCTTGTGCAGTGTAGATATAACGGGACAATCTGCAGATGGTAATGAGCTAGCTGTTGCACTGCTAATTACAACCTGGGCTACCTGTATTCTCCATGAGTTGTGGATGCTATATTTTAACAGCCAGTTAAAATAGGCTCCATTCCAAGTAAGAAAGAGTTCCAAAGCAAACATGAAACACAATTTAGCTGAACTACAGAATCATACCTTACATATGAAGCCAAGAATTTATTAATAGTCCACTTAAGGTCTTGATGGTCTAATCAATGAATTATTGTTGGTGTAGTTGTGATTATAATAATCATAATCAAAATTATCCAGTTATTACAACTCATTCCCTGTAATGATAAAAACTGATACACACAAATCTCACTCTTTCACTGCTCTGCTAAAGTTGTCCTCCCAAGTTGTGCTTCCTACTGTAGGAAAAGTTGAGGTGTGAATTACAATATCTGAATATCTTTGCTGAGAGAAGTATACTGTTGATGCTGAGAAGCATGTTGTTGGGAAAAACAAGAGGTGGAACTGTACCAAGGCATCTAGGAGAGGGAGAGGACTGGTTCACGTGAGATGAAAAGGTGCTTAGTGCTGGAGGGTAAATGCAAGACTCTGATGTGCTACTATTCTCTGCCTTGGTTACTCTCTGAAGCCTGCCTTGGGGATCATGAGTCAGCTGTGGAAGGTTATGGATGTCTAATTCACGTGGAAAGTATTGTGCAGTGGATGCTACAACCTTATGGTGGTTCCAGTAGTGGCACAATTTTTTCAGTTCCTCATTGTTCTTCAAGAAATGCCTGCACAAATATTGTTTATCAAAGCGCATGTTTATTATGAGGTCTGACAGAGATATATCCATATTACCAACCCTTATACAGGTTATAATACACCTACATATTACCCATATAGGTGTAAAACTGTACTGTTATTAGTCTCTTCATTTCATGTGAGTTTCCTCATTCAGAAAGACAGCTGGAAAGCACCAATGCAAAATCCAAACATGCCCAAACCCATAGAGGATGTTTATGGTAGGATGGAGGTAAAAGGACAAGAGTTGATGCAGAGTTGATAGAAGAATATTTGAAAATGTAAATATACTCTGTATGAATAGAGTCTCCTTCCAACTGATGGCAAAAGATCATGTTCCTTTACTTAAAAAATTACCAGAAAATTTTTATTTCGTTGTGATCTCTGACAACAGGAATTTTTCAATGGGTTGTGGTCCTATTTAGGCTGTCCAATTTCAGCATCTTATTGCTGGTGAGATAAAAGGGCTGATTTTTGGATGTACAGAGCACTCAGAAAAGATTGCGTAAAACACTTCTCACTTCTGAATTTTCATTTTTCTTCACTCACTCTCAGAAACACTGTGACTATAAATTGCATTAGTTAAAGTTTTGCCTAGTTTAAGCTCATATTGTTCCCTCTTACAGTAACTGCTCCATGATGCTAATAAAAGGTGAAAGGTGTCCATGTTTAAAGCTACTTTTGGTGTTTATTACTTGATATTTTTTGGGATCTGTCACATTCCTTGTTGCCACAAGAGCCACTGGTTAAACATAGACTGGATTTACTCCCACCTGAACAACTTTTAGTTTTGCAAAAATCATGGCAGAGGTCTTCTGATGTAAGCAACAGCCAATTGTTAAAGTTATGTTCTAGTCAAGTTGATCTAGTCAAGAGATCTAAGGAGGTGATAACATGGATGAAGTAAACACTAATTAAAATGTTTGGTATTTCTTTTTAGAGATTTTTCTAAGTGCCCGTAAAGTCACTGCTGAGAGTTAAACTGTGTTTTCTAGGCAGAGCAGGCATTTTGCCTATTGTGTGTGACCTACATCAGTGTTTTTTATCTGCATTTGAGTGGAAGGCAGTAGATTACGAAGTTGGTCCCTCTGCTCCCTGAAAAGCCAGCCAAACCAGACCTCACTGGAGCTCGCCTGCTGGGGTTGCTTTCATATTTCTGCAGCAAAATTCAGGCTGTTTACCGCTCTGTAGGGAAAGAAATCTCTTATGCTAAAAAGTTCAGAATAACAGAGAACCAGATGATAGTTTCATATGCTTCTAACCTACTGCATCATCCCTGAGCTCTGTGAGATGTAAAAAAGCAGGAAGCAAACTTGCTTAGGAGGCAGGAAAAAAAAAATAGTTGGGTTAGCATTTGATTTTCATCAAGGCAAAAAGTTACAAGATGCATGTTAGTTAAGTTTTTCAGTGAGGATCTTGGGTTTTGTGTTTATTAAATGTCTTAAAAGAGAAGTGATCAGAGAAGCAGAGACACTTGCGGAACAATGAATGCGACTTGGATTAGTCTGAAATCAGAGACAACCAAGGAATTTTAGAGATCTACATAAGAGATATGCAAAGACAACAGGATAACAATGAGATTTAGTATCAATGAATTCTAAGTATGTCTCACCGCAGGGGAAAAATATAGGGCTTCTATGCTTTAGAAAGTGGTATTATCTGTCACTTTTCAAAAGGGATCTGGGAATATGAAGAAATCTCACTTCTGCTCAATGTGCAACTGGTAGGAAAAACACAGTCAAAGCTGTGTTAAGAATGCTACCAGAAATCAACAGCATTGCCTCATTTGCATTGCAGTTGTGCACTGAGTACTCATCAGAAATATGTCTGTATGAAATAAATAGTTCTGAGAAGGGTGACAAGGCCATGGTCACACAAAAAAACCTTTCCTATAAGGGCTATAGCAAGTCTAGCATTTTGTTGGTTTATTTTGGTTTTGTTTTTGTTTTTTTGTGGGTTTTTTGTTTGTTTGTTTGTTTGCTTTTTTGTTTTGGGTTGGGTTTTGGTTTTTTTTTCCTTTTTTTATTTTTTTTCCCTTTAGTAAAGATACAAGTACAAGAAATCATGAAAGATGTTTTAAAAACTGCAATAAATCCTATAACAAAATATGGACTAATTAGCTCAGGAACATTAGTTCTTGCATTTCCTGAAGAAAGCTGTCTCTCTTCTCTCTGGCATCTAGGTCCATATCTCTTGTCCTGCCATGTACTAGAGGCTATTCCAAGTAGGGGTTCATGATTCACAAACCTTAAGAGTACGTCAATTTCAGTTTTTGTCTTCAGAACTTTACTGAACAAGTCAAACACATCACACCAACTGAACAGTGAAATATACTGTTATAGGCACTGCCTGAGATCAAGAGTTCAGATTCAAAGGAGATCAGATAAAATAAGTATTTAAAGTTGCCATTAATGATAAATCTTACAGAAGGGATATGTTAAAATCCATGGTTTGAGGTGTATGTAAAGATCTGTACAGTGACCAGATGAAGCCTATGGCTAGAAGAACACTTGACGCAGCAGTCTTCTTTCTTATTTGGACATAAGCAATCGTCGAACCTGTTGGATACAAGCTTGTACTGTTGCTTTTTCTGATGACTGGTTAAAGGACAAATGCAAATTCAAATCTGATTTGAAGTGACATTGCTATATTTTTGTCTTTTGTTTTACCTATCTTCATACTTCTCTACCAATGAGATATTTCAGGGAAATGGAAAGCCCTGAAATAGAGTAAACCCCATTCAGTTTCCTGTAATCAAAGTGGTTTTTTACAGCTGAACAAAATCAAGGGACATAGTCATACTCAAGGGTGAGAAATATTTTAGATATTGTGTGAAAATGTCATCTTCTAAAATTCCTAACAATCCTGTCATCAAAATTACCAAAATGTCTCATCACAATTCATTTTTGTTACAAGGAAGTTAGAATAAAAATGTTAATTAACCTGCTTCCTTAACTCATTTTGACTTTTAAACTGGACAGTACCTTCATACCAATGACCAATAAGAATTTCTTCACTAACAGGAGTTAACAGACTGTGACTTTAAAGCCTACATCACGGGCTAATTCCACATTTGCAAACCTCAAAGGTAACCTTGCTTACTGTAGACACACAGGCCTGCATTTAAGGACACAACTGAAAAGACAGAAATGGGGAAAGGGCACTCGCAGCAGACACATTTTGCTTAGTGCTACAACAGCAGAATGTTTCTGGCACCTTTATTTGCCCACCTTGATCTGACTGATAATATCAATGTGCAAATACACACAGAGATCACAGTGCAGCAAAAAGTCCAATTTGGAGTTGAAATGGAGTCACTTACTAATCCAATACCATGGCTGTTTACTTATAGGCTTCTCACTTAAAACTTAGAAACTGAAAACTTAAAATAAAAGTAAAAATATGTATAAGATAGAAAATTTAATATTTTATATAATGAAACGGCAAACCAAGGATAGCTTTGCAAACAAATTCTTAACTTTAAAAAAGTATATTTCAGTTGGTAGTTCTCAGTGACTTTGGTGATATATACAGTAACTGTTTCTTATTTGCTCATAATTTTTAGCATTTTGTTTGGTAAATTTGCAAAGTTATGAAATTGGCTGTATTTTTGTTTTGCTTATGCAAAAGCCAAGAAGTTTTCTCGTTAACATTATGTTTTGCTTCAGCTTCTCATTTTATTTTAGCTCCCACAGTAACTAAGCTTGTTAGGGATTTTCAGCCAAACCAGCCAGATGCTCCTCACTCCTATAACATTTTCTAAAGTCCTCTTGTGGAGTCTTGAACAATGGGCTGTATTCCAGTACAACCAAACTGAACCTGAAACACCAAACAGAAGATAAACAAAAGATAGACAGAGAAAGGGAGGGAATATTTGGTATTTGAGACATGAAAATCCACACGGTTATCACTTAATTTTTTTTTTTCTCCTACTGGCATCCAAATATTGGCTTGATTACATGAGAGTTGTTATGCAATATTTAATTCTGTGCACTCATACAGTTAAGACAGAATGTTTAGCCTACAGTTAATGGTATTCAAAGGCTTTTGGAAGAAAAAAAGCCAAACTCTGAACAATCAATTGGAGTTTGAAACAAGAATTTTTCCTTAGGAAAGTGAAATAGGAATCACTGTTAATATAAGAGAGCTATCAGTCCACCAGTGAACCCAGATACGACCCAGTCCATCTACAGCAAGTGCAAGAGTATCATCTTCGTCCATGAAGTGGAACAATTTGGAGAAGGAGTGTAGCCAAAAAGCCAAAAGCATAGATACAGGTCAGGGAAAGTCATGTCTCTGGTGAGCCCACTTCACTCATGAGTCAGATGGGAACTTTGCAGTTGTGTTGTCCAGATACATTTCCATGATCATCTATAGATCAGACTGAGCAAACACTGTGGAAAATGTTAAAGGTAATATGCTAAATAGGTAGATACATAGGTCTAGGTGCAAGGGAAGTGCTGTCATCTGTTAATGGGATTAGAATTATTTTTTAATATTCAAATGGCCTGTGCCAGCATCCTAGGATTTTCATCTAGTATGATTTTATGTAGATTTAAATGGTTTCATAATGAAATAGAAGGGAAAAGTGCCCACAGATAAGTTCAGCTTTCTGAGGGTGTTAAAACAAGCTACTCAGTACCACTAATTAATACCTTATTGAGATGTGATTTGATAAACACAGTGTTGCTACTTCTAGTAACAGGCCATAAGCACTGTACTAAGCTGAGAAGGCCTCAGGACTGAGGTTTGTTGGCCTTGCAGTATCTAAAATTTTCTTGACCTGTAACTTGATTTAGCTGTGACAGTAATTTCTTTAATCGGACAAGCTGTTTTGTTTATGGCTGGTTTGTTTTACTTTTGTTTACCTCTTTGTGGTACAATGATATTTTTATATACCTACCAAGAACTAGCAGTTCCTTTAGGCAGAGCGAGCTATTTTTGACTCTTAACACAGTACAGCATAGAGAAATACAGGCCTGGTAGGACAGCAGAGGCCTTGAGAAGCAGAGATGGAAGATGTGGTGCAGAGGAGCACAGGCATGGGGGAACAAGTTTTGGATGCAAACCCCACTGCTATAAAAAAAATCACCTGCAGTCAGAGAGAAATGCTGGACAAAGGTGATTTTAGAGGTAGCAAAGGAAAGAAATAATCTCCGACACAAGTAAAAGGTAACATATACAGAAAAAAAAGTATGTTATCTGGAGGTGCAAAGAGGTGAAGAAAGAGGAAAGTTGTAAAAGCGAGCTAGCAAGCATGGAAAAATTATACTAATGCGTCATAGAGCAAGGAAGAATCAACATCCATTTCCTCCCAGTGAACTATGGTGGGTGCTGACACCTTTATTATCACCGCTGCTGGCCATGAAGCCACAGACCTCAGGAGCCAGGGCAGCCTGGAAAGACTGAGCATAAAACCAGGAAAAGGGATGGAAACATTGTGTGTAAAATAATTTTAACTGCGTCCTTTTTTTTTTTTTTTTTTTTTTTTTTTTTTTTGTAACAATTTAAATCTGAACTAATAATTATTAAACATTTATACTTCAGTTATATTAATAATAAATTCTTATTTTTAATTGTGCATAAGGTGTGCTTCCTCTTTGCCCATAAATCAGCAGTGTTAATATATTATTTTATATCATAAATTCTCAAAAAGAAACCCAAACCCAAAACATTCAACATTACCTGGATAGGAAAATACGCAACTGTTAAATCTAAAGCAACTGAAAAAATGGACAAGACTGTGAGAAGAACCACAAGAAATACACAACTGTTACACACTTATCAGCTATATGATAGTATGTATTAAGCAGTTACTTTAATAAACCACATAGAAACTGCCTATTAACCATCCTAAGATTATCTGCTCACACATTTCTTTTCCACAGTATACTGTATCTGTTAAAGATTTTTTCAGCTCCTAAAGGACTAGACCTTGTAAGAAGCTGGCAAAAACAGAGATGGTTAAATATTTGTTTACACTTACACTCCAATTTTCAGAAAAACTCATTTTAATGCTTGTTACTTTGGCTCTTTCTGCAAAACCGGCTGCATTTTCCTGTAATGTTCATTGTGTTCAAATATTCAAATATGAAGGTGTTTGTATGGAAAATAAATATTGAAAAAAATATGTAAAAAAACCCCCAGATATATCCTCCTAAAAATTATCTCAACTAAACAGAAAATCAGACTAAATGGAAGGCAGAAAATTTTCTAGTCTTTTTCAACTAATTCTGTACTACACAACATGAAAGCAAGGTTATATTTGGGTTTGTATTGTATGTCTATATAGGAGATATGTGATCATAAGTACAATTCTGAAATGTCAGCACTGTGAAAAAGCATCCAAAACCTGCAAATTAGAAATTAATGAGGGTTAAAAATTTAATGAAATTTAGATTATGATATTAAGATATGATCTATTTAAGATCATAACTCTTCCAAAGAAAGTTTTACTTATTTGGGTGTGTTTAGAAATGATTAATTTGTTAAATTAGTAACTTAAGATCTTAGAGTGAAAGAAGAGTTCCATATTGCCTTTTCTCTTTCAAACCCTGTAGAAGAAAATGAAAATCAGATCACGGCCCTCAGTTGAAGACACAGATTTGTATCCTAAATAGATTTTATTTTGGAGATTCTGGATGCCACCATTATCATAGTCTGGAAATTTTGTCTACTTTTTATTAATTTGTTCTCACAATATACCTAGCAGATCGGTTTTGAGGTTAGAAGAAAATCAAATAGAAGGTGAATGGCCAGCTCTTTGAAAAATGCAGATCTGTACAAAGGCCTAGGTTCATTTCATATGTTTTAAATACATAAACTGAGACAAGGAATTGAGAAGTCCTAGTTATTTTGGTTTACACTCTAGTTAATTATAGTAGTTATCATAAACATAATGTAAACTTGTAGTACTTCAGTGCAGTATTGCTATGACTAATAAGAGGCTACAGTCTAAATACTGGTTTTGCAAGCATTCAGGACTGAGGCTTGCAGGGTTTGATCACTCTGAACTGCTCTTCACCTGCTTAAAGATTTATTTTACTCAGTTTAGCTTTGGCAGCTACTATTCTGGTTGGCAGGTGGAATTCAGGTACTGAATATACTCTATCTAGATACTAAGTAACCACAGTCTCTGAAGTCTTTCAACTGGAAAGTTTGGCATGAATATTTTCTTTTGTTTACTGCATGATTTTACACCATTGGACATTATTTAGCAGAGTACCTCTATGAAACAGCAAAAGAAAAATGATCCAGGCAACTATCAAACTGACTGATTTATCACCAGTAGAATTATTTAAAGCAAAAATCTAGTCAAATGCATGCAGATAAAAGAAGATACAATCTAACAGCGTATTAGTGATGGTATGTCATGCTAGACTAATTGTACAGTTTTACTTGTTAAAATTATAGGATTTAAAAAAAAATCAACTGTAAATTTGTTGGGATTTCAAAAGAACTAGTGACCTCATTCTCTGTAAGAAATGATTTGTTAAGAGTGGGACACACAAGACTTAGTAAGAAACATGCAAAGCAAATGAAATATCGCTAAAATAGTGTTAAAAAAGAATCTATCAGACTAGAGGAAGACTAGTAACAGAGCTTCTCAATGATTAGTCCAGCAACAGATCTTTCATGTTTTCATCAGTGAATTTGGCACAAAAATAAAACATTGATTAAAATTGTTTGTGATGCAAAGTTAAGAGGAGAGTAAATATAAAGGAGAATTTGGATATCATGCAGAAAGTATATGATGATCCTGAGGATTACAGTAGTAGAAATGGAATTGAATTTAACTGAAGCATGAAGCCCAGTGAAGAGGGACTAATAATAAGGTTTTCCACCGTTGACTGGAAATTTAGCAATGACTTAGAGATAAAAAATTCTTACATAGTAACAGTTTCTTGTGCTATGAAAAACTGCCAATATCATGGGTTTATGAAAAAGTAAATATGATTTTTAGGTGGTTTATGCGGGAAAATGTTTGTGAACAAAACACTGTTTGGAGACCTTTACCTACAATATCTTGTACAATCTTAGCCACTTGTGTTGAACAAAACTGAACTGAAACTGAAAGAGCTGCAAAATAAAATGGGCAGATAATCCAGGTAATGAAGAGGCATTGTGAGAAAACATGAAAAGTTTTTTATGCATTAAACAAATCAAAGTCCTAAGGATATAGCTAGAAGGAGGAAAGAATCAAAGAGAGGTAAGAAAAAAAAAAAAAAAAGGGCATTCCAATAATATGCACATATTCTGGCCAGGAACAGAAAGTTTTTCCAGGTCAGAAAGTTGTTCAAGCATCACAGAAGTGAGGTCCTGGACTAGATTCTTGTGAGGAGTAATTTTTTTAAAGATCTGGCTAGAATTTAATATTTTATTAAAGCAATTTTCTGATGTTGGTTCATTCAGTTATATAGTGAATGCCCTACCATGTTATTTTTGTTTGTAGTTTCTCAAATTTTCTTGTTTCCTGTTTGCAGCATTAAAACGAAATTTGGTCTGAAAAAAGAATTCTTCACATTCCCATAATATGGGATTTATTAGTACGTTAGATACATATTAGCATTATTAAGCATGACTTGTGGTTTATCTCTACATTTTCCACATTCATTGCAGACTCAAACCTGTAGTCTTTGCACCACAGTTGAACTCAGACTAGGGTCAATTTCTTCTAAGTACTTTATGTGGGATTTTCTTTCCTTCTTTATGTTATGCCTCCTGAAAGTGTTTGGACTATCTCTCAGTACTATTGCTGACCTTGCATGCACAATTGGTTAGCTCAGTACTTTCTCATTTCAATGAAGAAGAACAATGTGAAAGTTAATAGATGATTAAGGAATATTCTTAGATCTAATGACCTTGATTTAATGTGCCCTTGGGAGCTACAATTTGCTTTAGCTTGTAAGTTGTACCTCCTTTGTCAACAATACCTTCTTTTGAATGCTTATTGGGTCCATAAAACTGCTTCCCTCTATTATTCTATCAACAAACTTTTAGAGTTAATGTTAATAAAACCCTTTTAGAACCCATGCACTTTTCACATGTATAAAAAAGATTCATTGTCAAGTATCATAAAGCTTGATATAAACTTCCTCTTTCTGCATCTCTTGAGTTTTAAAGTTGACGTACGTATCACCTAATAAGTAAGTTTGCTCATTTTAAATTCTTTGTCTCTACTTCAGGAGGACTGCTGCTTTCAGGGAGACTCATTTTCCTATATCTGGAAATAGTCTCCCAGTCCTCTGTCAGGGAAGATGGACACTGCTATGAATACTAAAACCTGTTAATGCTCCCATTAAAATTGAGGCAAGCTGCCAGCAGTTTGAAAGTGTGATCAGGCAAGGCCTATGCAGAAAAAACGTCTTGTTCTCAGAGCTATTAAAATGTCCTGGTCAGGTCATCAGCTTAGTAATGTCATGAAAATGTTTTGTTTCACTGCAACTAATAGATTTTATTCATTTTATGTTAAACAGGAACCTGGTTGTTGCATTACGATGATGATGATCATTATCATTATTATTGTTGTTGTTGTTGTTGTTATTGTCAATCATAATCATTACCATTACTATCATTATTATGGTGTTATTAATAACATTTTTTGTAGACATTTGGGATACTGGAGATAAATATTTAACATAATTTTCATTCATAAAAAGCAGTATTGCTTAACTTTGCTTCCATTAATTTTCACTGGCACACTCTAAACATTTTAATTGAGCAGCATTTTTAATGAGGTGTTGCTAGTTTTCTTTTGAAAAGCTTTCCCTTTCTCATAGAATTCTCTTAAGTAGTTGTGCTGTTGAACGAATCCAAAGGCTGCTCTAGGGGCAGGAAAATTAAAGAGTTAGGGTATGAGTCAGATTTGTTTCCACTAGTCAGCAAAAGAAACTGTTTGTACAAAATATGTACAGGCTTCAAGATTCCTTTCCTCCAGTATACCAGGTACAGGCTGCAGAAATTAAGATCGTTTAGTGTTTTCTGTCTGTGCTATTAACCCAGATGAACTTAAGCTGCACCCTTCTCAAATCACCTGAAAAGTCCTTTCCCAGAAGTATCTTAACTTAGAATTTGTATCTAAAACCTTCTGCTGTTTTATCAAGTAGGTGTCAATCTTCTTGTCCTTTTCAGCCTCTAGTCTAACTATAAGACTACATAAAAATTGGTGGTAGAAGGAAAGGAAGCCAAAATATTGTGTGACACTGCTGACTTCCTATATTTGAGACCTGGATTATGCATAGGTGGTTGACTTAAACCTAGCTTGACAGATCTGAGTGTAAAGCTACTTGATCCCAATCCACTCTCTGCATACTTTCCCCAGTTCTTGTTGCCTTCCAGCAGCTCAGTGAATTTTATAGTTTGGGAAGTGATGTTAAGGCAATGGAATTGCAAAGCCTGAAGTTTTGATGTAGCTTAGAAGAGGCTGGATCAATTAACATTAAAAAAAAAAAAAAAAAAAAAAAAAAAAAGTAAAAGTATATTAATTCTATTAACTCTTTGAGGTCTTTTTTGTTTGGGTTGTTTTTTTTTTTTTTAATTGCTATCCTGAGTTTTACTGAAACAGAAGGTCTGTAGTTGGAAATGTATAGTGCAGATTGTTCTATTCTTTCATTCTTAACATTGTCATCCTGGTCTAGTGAAAGATGTCCTTGCTCATGACAGGGGGGTTGGGACTAGATGATCTATAAAGTCCCTTCCAACCCAAACCATTCTATGATTCTATTATTCTATGATTCTATGATTCTCTAATCCATTTTTCTCTGAACCCTTCAACCTGACACTTTTGGTCCTATTGATTTGGTTGCATAGTTGCTGAGTTGCTGAATTTAGAATGGATTATGGTCAGACTATAAATGACTTACTTCATGTAAAATGTGTTGGATAACAATTCAATTTTCAATTTGCTGTGTAAGATTCAGATCATATCCTAAAAATACTTTCTCTTACATACATATACAAAGACATATAACACAAAGCAGACAAACTAAAAAAAATATGAGATTAACAAGGAAATCAACGAGATTAACATGGATTTTTTAAAAATTCTCTTACACCTAGATGATAAGTAGGCATGGGTAAATTAGCATGAATAAGAAGGAAACTGAGGCTTTATGAAACATACAGTGGCAAAAGTGCATTTCTGAGGGGAACAGTTATTTTAAGTATACCCAAGAACTATTCCCCATTTGCTTTTATAGAAAAAAACATAAAATTCTGACTCTGGAGAAGCTAATGGAAGAAGTCTCAGTCTCTTCCAAAGAACAAGTTTTCATCTACAGCATCACAAGGTCTTCATCCAGATAGGCAGACCCACATAAACACAGGTAATTCAATTAAGAGCACTGAGGTAAGCAGTCTGGCTGTCTACAGGCTTAGATCATAGGCACATATATCAGCTAAAATGTAGGTTAAGAACATAGTCACACTATGCTGCTTCTGTAATCAATAAAGCAAGCAAGGGAGAGAGACATGTCTTTAGAAAATAATTCACATTTTTGTCTATGTAGTATCTATCTATACTGTGGAGTATCCGTTTCCCTTAGTGAACTTGGCAGTCCTGGGGTAAAGGTTAGACTTGATGATCTTAAAGGTCTTTTCCAACTTAGTTGATTCTGTGATTCTATGATTTCCTCTTTCTACAGACCACAGCAGAATCTGAAAGTAACTAGAGTACTTTATTAATATAAATATTTCAATTAGGTACCTGAAGATAAAACAATCTACCCAGGTCTACCAGACCGCAGATCACATTTTCTCATTTTACTTTGTTAGGATACTACAAAGATCTCTCTTGTCAGATTTCTAAGCTTACATATACTTTACTTGTCTAGGAAGTAGCACCTTGTGTTACATAACTAAAAAAAATCTAAATATTTTAAAGGATCTCAGCTTCAATTCAGAAAGACATTCGAATATCTTTATGAGCTTAATGGAGGTCTGTATTCATAGATAATATCATGGAATGATCCTGTACTACATCAACTGGCTCAAGTTATACAACTTGGTTTTAATTTTGGGGAATTGGGTACAACGGCTGCCTGGAATAAATGTGAAATTAGTCATGGCAGATGGTCTCTGACTGTCTCCTGGTGGGAGGATTTCTTGCTCATATACTTTCCAGAAAAATAGCTGTAGAAAAGAAGCAGGTCATAATAACCAACAGCTGTCAAGTGGGAGCAAAATAGCGGCTACATTCTACTCTGGGGTGGCTGTGCTTCAGTAGTGTCCCACTGGTGAATTTGTGCTGTTTGTAAAGTGTTTGTAAAACACTGTAAGAGTCTGGAACAGAAAGTCCTGATAAGTGTCAGACTTCTATATACCTAGTCATAGTAGTAAAATATTCATTCTGGGCTGGTAGTTACCATTGCATTTCTTTCTGATCTCCTATTTTAAAAATAATGCTTCTTTATTGGGCAGGCTAACTATAACACTGGTGTTATATAATTCTAGAAAGCAGAAATGGGTTATGTGGGGAACTGGATCCATAATAACAGCACAGACTGGAAAATTAAAATAAGTGATTTCTCAACAAAATGGGCAGGATTCATCTCTGGCAATAATAATGCATTCATCATCTCATTTATTTTTTTTTTCCAGAAAAGCCTTAGTCATACTAATGACTTCTGCTTTTGTGTTCAAAATACATGATTGCTCATTTCAAAGTCAAAATGTGTCAATAATAGATTATATTGTTGAGCAATGCGTTTAGCGAAACATACTTGCACTTTGCATAGCATGTTGCGCAGTTCAGATATATTTGTCACAAATATTTGTTTCCAGTTTGGGTTGGGGGGAATGTGCTGATTTGAGTAAACTTCTGCCACTGCAATTGAAACAAATTTCTTAAAACAGATTACTGGCTTGGTACTTATGAATTAGTTGTGCAGGTTTTGTTGGAAAGACATCTGTCGTGGTTTAAGCCCAGCCGGTGACTCAGAACCACGTAGCCACTCACTCACTCCCTCCCTTCCTCCCTCTGCTCCCGGAGGAATGGGTAGGAGAATCAAAAGAATGTAACTCCCACTGGCTGAGATAAGAACAGACCAGTAACTAAGGTATAACACAAACCACTACTGCTACCACCAATAATAATGATAAGGGAAATAACAAGGGAACAGAATACAACCACTCACCACCTGCCAACCGATACCCAGCCCTACCTGAGCAGTGATCTAGCCCTTCTGGGTAACTGCCCCCAGTTTATATATTGGGCATGACGTGCTGGAATACCTCTTTGGTTAGTTTGGGTCAGGTGTCCTGTCTCTACTTCCTCCCAGCTTCCCCTCCTCCCTGGCAGAGCATGAGACTCAGAAAGTCCTTGGTCAGAATAAACATTACTGAGCAGCAACTAAAACCATTGGTGTTATCAATGCTGTTCCCAGGCTGAAAGTCAAAACCACAGCACTGCACCAGCTATTAAGAAGGAATAAAATGACTGCTACTGCTGAACCCAGGACATCATTGGCCTTTAAATATATAACCAGACAAAAAATAGCCATAGTGATTTAAGAACTTGTAAAATGGCTCATTCAGAAGACGTGTTTGTATGTGCTAAGACGTATTAGTTGTCTACCACTATTTCAGTATTTTCCCTAAATAGATTGTGGGAAGATAGAATACCTTATGTCCTTTGATTTTTATTAGTATTAATAATAATAAAAAGCAATACAAACTAAAGAGGATTTAAAAAAAAAGGAAGGACTGATTTTTTTTTTTTTATTTCCATCATTACAGAATTGATGGACAGGGGTAGAACAGTTGACATCATCTACCTGGACTTGTGCAAAACGTTTGACACTGTTCAGCATGACATCCTGGTCTCTAAGTTGGAGTGACATCAATTTGATAGATGGACCATTCAGTGGATAAAGAAGTGGCTGGATGGCCACAGCCAGAGTTGTGGTCAATGGCTCAATGTCCAGCTGGAGACCATGAACGAGTGGTGTCCCTCAGGGATGGGTGTTGGGACCGGTCTTGTTCAACATCTTTGTCAATGACATGGACAGTGGGATTGAGTGTGTCTTCAGCAAGCTTGCTGATGACACCAAGCTGTGTCGTTCGGTTGGTACACTGGAGGGAAGGAATGATATCCAGAGGGACCTCGACAAGCTTGTGAGGTGGGCCAATGTCAGCCTTACGAAGTTTAACCATGCCAAGTGCAAAGCCTCACACCTGGGTCAGGGCAATCCCAGGCACAGGTACAGGCTGGGCAGAGAAGAGATTCAGAGCAGGCCTGCAGAGAAGGACCTGGGGGTGTTGGTCAATGAGAAAATGAACATGAGCCGGCTTCAGTGTGCGCTCACAGCCCAGAAAGCCAACCGTATCCTGGGCTGCATCAAGAGGAGTGTGACCAGCAGGTCGAAGGAGGTGCTCCTGCCCCTCTACTCTGCTCTTGTGAGACCTCACTTGGAGTATTGTGTGCAGTTCTGGTGTCCTCAACATCAAAAGGACATGGAAGTGTTGGAACAAGTCCAGAGGAGGGCCACGAGGACGATCAGGGGACTGGAGCACCTCCCATATGGAGACAGGCTGAGAAAATTGGGGATTATCAGCCTGGAGAAGAGAAGGCTGTGTGGAGACCTCCTAGCAGCCTTCCGGTATCTGAAGGGGGTCTACAAGGATGCTGGGGAAGGACTCTTCATTAGGGACTGTAGCAGCAGAACAAGGGTAACAGGTTCAAACTTAAACAGGGGAAGTTTAGATTGGATCTAAGGAAGAAATTCTTTACTGAGAGGGTGGTGAGGCACTGGAATGGGTTGCCCAGGGAAGTTGTGAGTGCTCCATCCCTGGCGGTGTTCAAGGCCAGGTTGGATGAGGCCTTGGGTGACATGGTTTAGTGTGAGGCATCCCTGTCCTTGGCAGGGGGGTTGGAACTGAATGATCTTAAGGTCCTTTCCAACCCAAACTATTCTATGATTCTACGATTCTATGGTTGTTCAGCTGCACAGATAAGACAGAATTACTAGATCAACAGCAGCATAGACAGATCTTCAACAATGAAATAAAGGGAAGCATTTTGATGGGGTATTACTTTGATGTAATTTTCCTCTTGCTGAAAACAGTAACTTTTTTCCAGATATCATGTACTATATTTGCTTTATCTGGATGACTCACCTGTGTAACCGTAGAAGGTGAAATAGTAGTAAACAACATTTATAGTAGGTTCTGGTGAGTCTGGATAAAGATAAATTGGACTTTTTTTCTAAAGAAAATTATCTCTTCCTAGATACACATTTTTTTTTTTTTTTAATTCTCTGCCAGTTCTATCATCCTTTTTAGCAAAAAATAATTAAATAGTCCTAAGATGCATAAAGTATTAATCCTCTCTAAAGACTGATATAGTATCGAAGATAAATGTTTTCATTTCTTTGGTGAATATTAAGTAAGCTGGTTTTGGTAGTACTTCCGTCAGTTTATTTCATTAACTGAATATTTTAATAATAGTTTCATTAGACATTTATATAAAAATTCACACACTGAAAATGAAACACATATCCCTTGATAGTCAAGATGGTTTCCAGGCTCATATCAGTGTTTTCTAATACTCATTTTGCTCATTTACAGTAGCTTAGAATTTCTGTTATGTGTAGAGATCTCAAATCTGATCTCACTCTAAGTATTATTCAGGGTATCTTTTGCTTTTTATGTGTTTTTTTATTTTTCCTTAATGAATATTTAGGCCCTACATTGACTACAGAATATCAAATGTGATGAAACTTCCCTTTTTTAAAAGCACATTAATGTGCTTTGGGTGAGGCAGAACAAATGTGTTAAGAAGATGAGCACCTATGAGTCAGATCATCAACTTAAAAAGATGATAAAATTTAGCTAGTTACTGGGAAGATCTGTTGCTTGAAAAAACTAACAGCTTTAGCTAGATTATACTTTTTAAAAGTTTGGTGTTTGATGACTGTAAGTTACAATATGGTGCTCAGTAGAATATTAAAGTGAAATAAATTAGGTTAAACTGCACAAAATGCATAGTTAACATAATTTAATACTCATCAGTTCATAAGAATTGACAAATTATTTACGTGTGCCACTCAAACTATGTGAATCATTTTTTATGGTTGAATTTGTCAGTAGTTGACAACCATTTTTTCCAGTTTATATTGAGTTGGCCTTCCAAAACCTCTTTATTTTCACTGATTCAAAGACCTCAATTTATGATATTTTATTATTAGCTTACTATACCACTTTTATGAAGGTTTCTACTCTTTTACAGCATATGTAAATGTATTTTTAATATTTAACTTATCTAATGATTTAAAGACAAGTTTTCACATTGTTCAAAAAATATTTTAAAAGATCTAAACTGTAATGTAATCTTACATTACTTGACTCAATGAGATAAGTGACTGGAGCCATTCATTAATCTCAAACTGTATTCTGAGAAATCTTTAGTTTTTATATCCTGCTCATTTTGGCACACATAGCTAGGTGCATATCAGCTGTCCAATTTGAATTTGGCTGTCAGTTCCTTGGGGCAAAAATGATTTTTGATTTCCAAAGTAGTAAATGCACTGTTGACAACCCATTTGGCCTCCTATCCACGTATATCCAAAAATTACTATTAGAGGTTATTTGACTCTTCTACATAGTTGCTCTTCACAAAGATACACAATATATTGAACTTTCCTTGTAAATTTTGAGTTTAATTGAACTTTTTTTTTTTTTTAATAAATTACTGCTTTCACAATACTGAATAACCATTATGGTAATATTTTATTAGTAGCAAAGGTGAACAAGCACTTAAATGCTTCAGAGTTTGAGATTCATAGCTCACATTTTCTAATGTTCAAGTACAGTTAGGTAGGATAGTGCATATAAAATGATAGCTTAGTCAAAGGTAAAGATGATTTGAAGGCACTAACCCTGAAGATACTAACAGTAGTTCTGAGGCAGTTTCTGTCTGCTGCACAGCTGTGTAAAAATAACAAAGATAATAAATATTACTGTGTAGGAAATAAACACAGACAGCAAATGACAGGCAGCGTAACTCACCGTGTTGCATGAGGGGAAAAATATCACACTGTGAAACATAACAGTAATCACAAAACTTCAAATATTTCAAAACAACTGTCAGTCATTGTGTAAGAAGCCTGTATGACTCCAGGGGTAGGGTTAACTTCGTCTGTGGTGAGAGTGCATAAACAAACAATACTAGTCATCTGTACAAGATTTTTACTGCTTTTAAAATCATATATTCATATCATTAGACTTTTTTTTTTTTTTTAGAACAAAGGCTTCAGGCTTTTTTTTTTTTTATTACAGTGCTCAGCAGGAATCAAAGCAACATTCAATTTTTATAATTCCAACATTATTCTGGCTTTGCATACAAAAGAAGTACATCGGTCAAAAATGCCAATTAATATTCTACACTAATATTTTTATCTTCTTTCATGCCATCATTTATCCTTTTAATTTTATAGGTTGTCTTTACAAAACACTAAAACTTTTGGTACTGATAGGGATCAAGGGGTAAGTAAAGTCTACTTAAAAACTTAAATTTTGGGTTTTGAGTATCATACTGTATACACGGTTCCAAAGTCACAGCAATAGTTAATATTAGTGCAGAAAAATGCCAGAAGTGTCACTCAGTTGAATGAATATTTAACTCATTTTTTCTAACATAGTTAAGGCTTAAACACATACGCACAGTAATTAACTTACATTCTGTTGCAAGTTATCTCTTTTCCGTGCTTCCTGAATGACTTTTTTTTTATGACATAAAGACCTTTAAGATATACTTGACTAGTTTACTACAAAGCCCATTTCCTCCTCAGATTATTACAGATCAAGGTATTTCTCATCATCTTTGTCCCAGTACAGTTAAGTAAAAGTAAAAGCAGCCATTCTGGCATGGCTGGTTTCTGCAGCTTTTTTACATTGACTTAATAATAGCTTTTTCCAGATTTCCCTGAGCACCAGTTAAAAGGCATTCAGTATAATCACGGACTGTTTTTTTTCACTTGTCCCTATTTTACTCTCATGTGGACAAGATACATGGTTAAACTTGACTGATTTGGCTTTTATAAATCACTGTCCAGAATCTCATTGTTTACGAGTTCTTTTATTAAAAAAACCACCAAAGTGCAAGCTCATTATTGGAAAGAATATTATCGTTTTCTTTACAGGATCCACTCCAGCACTTAGTTGCTACTGTCTCTACTATTACACTTCTAAAATTCTGATTTCTATCCATGTCTAGCCAGGGGAAAATCTCAGTCTCCATAACATGCCCTGCTGTTAGCCTGGTAGGGAAATCTGACAAGCATTCAGTTGATACAAAGTGCTGCTATCTATGACAGAAAAAAAATTAGCTGTTTGTCATTTACCTATATGACATAAGGTGCTACAACTTCTCAACAGGCATGAAAAAGTTAATCAGGGCTTCTGTGCTTACAAAGCCACAATTTTACTAATGTAGCAACTGAGTGAATTCAGAAAGGAAAGTTATAAGCAATAGTTTTGTTTCACTTTACTGTATTTTTAGGTATTCCAACAAGTAATAAATCTAGCATGGCATGATTTTAAAAAAAAAAACCACAAACAAACCCAAAACACAACAAGACAACAGAACAAAACCACCAAAACCCCACAATTATGAATCATTTATATGGGAAAAAGATATTATGAACTTTTTATTGACATTATTTAATTATAACTCAACTTGCTTTAATTTCAAATGTGAATGTTTTAATGGCTACTAGAGAGAGACTTGTAGACACTTCAAGTGAAATCAGAAATCCTTTTATCTATGTGCCTGTGAGGCCCTGGATGACATTGATGATCAATGATCAACAAAGCTTTTCAGGAAGTATATTTTACCTTGTGTGCTTGAAAAAGGATTACACGCTGGGTAAAAGTTGTTATGGGCTGTAGTCTAAGTGATGCTGGCTGCTCAGCCCCAGCTGTTTACACTTTTTTACATTTTGTCGTATACTTGTTTCTTTCTTCAGATTGCTTTGTCCTTATTCTGATCAGCTAAACAAACACATAAACTTCAGCTCTGCTCAGTCCAGTGGCTTTGTCCCATCAGTGCTCAATGCTAAAAAAAAAAAAAAGACTGTCTTTAAAAAGCAACCAGTTTAAGTCCAAGACAAACTTGTTCTCATAAATTTGAAACCACAGACAGATACTTATTATTCTGATTGTTATAGTAGATGAACAATGAAAGCCACTTTTTTGCCCCATCCTGGGCATGTTTGAGTGTTTTTTGTCTCTCATCTTCAGGAAATATAGAAAATGTAGTATAACAAAGTAGAGTCTTTTTCCATGTGGTTACATTTTACTGGCATTTGAAAATTCAAATAATACAGTGTTTAGCTGATCTTTTCCATATGATAACTTCCATTTCATGCACCTAAGTCCATTGCCAACTCCATTATTTTGTGCTATATGCCCTTTAGCGACAGTGTAGAATTTATTATGGTATTCTATGATTTAAACATAAAAAATATCAATTATTAGAACTGTGAGAACAGCTACAGCTACCCATCCTTTTCTGCTTGGTATGCAGCATATGTAATCAGTCTCATTTTTATTTCAATTTTAGGAACCAACCAGACAGTTCTCAAATAACCAGGTAATTTCCCTTAAAAAAGTGCAGAAATAGAACTGTACCTCAAACTATCTGTGGCCACATTTGTGGTTTATTTGGGGGGAGGTAGAAAGGTGCAAAAAACAGAGAGGAGAAGGTTTTAGAAACTTTTTCTGGTGTCACATGTGCATGAATATTCAGAACCAAGGAAAATGCATCCTTTATTCTTTGTCTATGATTACAGTTAATAAGCAAGCACTTCATCTATAGCACAAATATGCTGGTAACACCTGTCTTTTGGATTTCAAAAGAAATACTAATTTTTTAAAAATCATGTTTACTTTGTGAACACTTTGCTATGAAATGAAAACATCTCATTGGTTAAATTGCTTGAAATAAAGAACTCAAACACCTGAGTTGTTAGTGTCACCAATCTTTTTAAGCTGTTTCAATTCACTTTTCTGTGAATTTTATTTCTTTTTTTAAACTTTATTTGCTTTCATTGAAGAAAGTCTTTGTATAGATATTTGATATGTGTTGATTCTGAAATAGTTTTGAAAGTAGAAAGTGGCATGCAAACATGTAAAAAAGAATGCACATTGTAAACATGCATTGAAATAAACTTGTCAATAAGTTACCAATATAATTTATTAATATAGGAAAATATAGAAATAGTAAAGGATACGGTAAAGGGTACTTCTGATGTCTGGTTATCTTACCAGCCCCAAGGACCCTGTGAAGGTGATCAGGAAACCAGCTGGAAGAATCATCATTGCAGTCCGAGGTGGCAAGCTCAACCTTAGTGGGCATCCCCACAAAGGCAACGCTGACCTGGGGCGTATCAGGTTCTGCCTCCCCCGCATCGCATGAGACTCGGGCTTTTATACTGACAAAAATGCACACTCATTCTGATGCAGGGGGCCAGCCTACATAGGAAGAAGTGACCAGAAATACCTAGAAAGGTCTCCAACAGTTGAGACTTTTCCAGGGAGTTCTAAAGCGGAACTTTCCAGGGAGCAGCCAAAGCAGGACTCTCCAGGGAGAAGCCAAAGTGGACAAACAGTACTTTTCTATCTTTTTGTGTTTCACCACAGACCACTATCTATTGTCCCTGATACAGTGGTATATCCAAAAAGCCAGGATGCAACCCAGTTATTAAAGGTGTTTAATGCGAACTTCAAATAACAAAAATATGAAGGAGAAACAGCAAGTGGAAACTTGAGGACACTGCAGACTTAAGAGAATTTTTTTTTATTTTTTTAAGAAATCTAGCCTTATGCCTTCAGTGTTTTTGTTTTCCCTTGCAGATAGTATAGCATATTGGTCTAGACTCAATCCTGCTGCAGGACATTTTAGTCTGGCTATACAATGCATATATTTGTTTGCTCTCTGTTTTTACTCCTACCCAGTAATGCGGCACATAAAAACAACAAAGCTTTATTTCTCAAACAGAAAAAAAACCCCTATATCTCTTTTATCATTTCTCTCTGAAGTGTACACGCATAACAGCCATCTCAGTAGGACTAAAAAACATTGGGAACTACAATAAAGGTAAACAAAACCAGCAGTCTGCAATAGCTTATATGACTAGATCAAATTGGTTTTCTTTTGGTTTCTTTTCTTGTTGTTTTTAGTTTTGTTTGCAATCATTGCTTTTCAACAAACTCTGTGCATCGATGTTTGTATAAGGTTATTTTTTTGTAGATTTCAAACACTGTTATACCTGAATGACTTACTGCAAAACACACCAAAGTAACTGTTTGTACTTCCAGAATGACACTTCTTTCTCATTCCTTGTACAATTGCTTTTCAGTGCAATGATACTAAAAAGTTGACTAGAGTCTCTTCTGGTATCTTCTGAATATGAAACATCTCTGAACAAATGCTTCATCATGTACAGTCCATAATTTTCTAGCAGAACTATGTCCCAGGGGAGACACTACCTGTAGAGGCTGTTCTAACTAAATTGGATACTGCTTCAGAGGATTTTTTATTTTACTGTTAAGTGTAATGTGAAGTAATTTCTTTTTAAGAGATGTTCTTGGAAAGGCAGCATATCTCTCCACAGCCAAATTTGTTGCCCTGCAGAAAGAACACAGGTGTGCAGAGCTGAAGGGAAGGCCACAGGAGGAGATTGCCTTGGCATCCATGAGATGAGGGAAGGCTGAAAGACCTGCAAAGGTGCCTGACAGCCTCCCACAGATGAGCTCTGCAAGGTGTCACTCCAGGACTCCAGCAGGGTTGAGTTCAAGACAATTGGTTTTCTAGACACACTGACACATATATCCCTCTCATCCTTGACCTTGCAAGTTTCACAACATACCTTCTCAAACAAGTTTTCCACAAAGAATTTTTTTTTTTTTTGTGTCTCCATTTTGGGGCAGGCAACCTGACTAGGTACAGCAGCTCTTGACGGAAAATTAACTCTGCTGCCTATCTTCATTTAATAAAACTTCCACACAAAAGTAAGTGAAGTTTTATTCAAACTTGAAAACTTAGCACACCAGTCTCCAGGCCAGGAGAAATCTGCCAACCATAAAGTGTGTTTTATTATCTTTGAAGTTGCTGAATCATGTTTTAAGTCTAGAATATTGATTCTAAAATATAGAATACTGTCTTTACTCAAGGTCTTTTCAAAGACACTTTTGTATTGTGACAAAGAGTGACAAAGATAAATCCACATACACTGTTCTTGCCAGACTGGTGTCTGTACCCAAATTAAGCTATTTTTCAATATGTTCAGGTGTGTCACCATTATAATTTCATTATTTTTATAACTGTGTTGTAAAAATATATGTAATATTTTTCAGCTTTCTCTGCCACATGTGAATATATATATGGATACATATATATGTCTATACATTGTATGTTTAATGTATATAGAATCATAGAATAGTTAGGGTTGGAAAGGACCTTAAGATCATCTAGTTCCAACCCCCCTGCCATGGGCAGGGACACCCCACACTAAACCATGCCACCCAAGGCCTCATCCAACCTGGCCTTGAACAGCGCCAAGGATGGAGCATTCACAACCTCCCTGGGCAACCCATTCCAGTGCCTCACCACCCTCTCAGTAAAGAATTTCTTCCTTAGATCCAATCTAAACTTCCCCTGTTTCAGTTTGAACCCATTACCCCTTGTCCTGTCACTACAGTCCCTGATGGAAGAGTCCCTCTCCAGCATCCTTGTAGGCCCCCTTCAGATCCTGGAAGGCTGCTATGAGGTCTCCATGCAGCTTTCTCTTCTCCAGGCTCAACAGCCCCAACTTTCTCAGCCTGTCTCCATACAGGAGGTGCTCCACTCCCCTGATCATCCTCGTGGCCCTCCTCTGGACTTGTTCCAACACTTCCATGTCCTTTTGATGTTGAGGACACCAGAACTGCACACAATACTCCAAGTGAGGTCTCACGAGAGCAGAGTAGAGGGGCAGGATCACCTCCTTCGACCTGCTGGTCACGCTCCTCTTGATGCAGCCCAGGATACAGTCGGCTTTCTGGGCTGTGAGCACATACTGCTGGCTCATGTTCATTTTCTCATCGACCAACACCCCCAAGTCCTTGTTCACAGGGCTTCTCTGAATCTCTTCTCTGCCCAACCTGTATCTGTGCCTGGGATTGCTCCGACCCAGGTGTAGGACCTTGCACTTGGCGTGGTTAAACTTTATCAGGTTGGCATCAGCCCACCTCACAAGCATGTCAAGTTCCCTCTGGATGGCATCCCTTCCCTCTGGCATGTCAACCGAACCGCACAGCTTGGTGTCATCGGCAAACTTGCTGCGGGCGCACTCAGTCCCACTGTCCATGTCATCAACAAGGATGTTGAACAAGACCGGTCCCAACACCCATCCCTGAGGGACACCACTCATTACCGGTCTCCAGCCGGACATCGAGCCATTGAGCACAACTCTTTGTGTGCGGCCATCCAGCCAGTTCTTTATCCACCGAGTGGTCCACCCATCAAATTGATGTCTCTCCAATTTAGAGACAAGGATGTCATGTGGGACAGTGTCAAAGGCTTCGCACAAGTCCAGCTAGATGACGTCAATTGCTCTGCCCCTGTCCATCAGTTCCGTAGCCCCATCATAGAAGGGCACCAAAGTGGTCAGGCAGGATTTCCCCTTAGTGAAGCCATGCTGGCTGTCACCAACCACCTCCTTCTTTTTCATGTGCCTTAGCATGCCTTCTGGGAGAATCTGCTCCAAGAGTTTGCCAGGCACAGAGGTGAGACTGACTGGTCTGTAATTCCCCGGGTCATCCATTTTCCCCTTCTTGAAAATGGGGGCTATATTTCCCTTTTTCCAGTCGTCGGGAACTTCACCTGACTGCCATGATTTTTCAAATAGGATGGACAGTGGCTTAGCAACTTCATTTGCCAGCTCCTTCAGGACCCGCGGATGGATTTCGTCAGGTCCCATAGACTTGTGTGCGTTTAGGTTTTTAAGATGGTCTCAAACCAGATCCTCTCCTACAGTGGGCCTGAGGTCTTCATTCTTACAGTCCCTGCGTTCGCCTTCCAAGACTTGGGTGGTGCGGTCAGAGCCTTTGCCAGTGAAGACCGAGGCAAAGAAGTCATTAAGAACCTCAGCCTTCTCCGAATCCTGGGTAGCCAGTTCTCCTGATATCTTCCGAAGGGGGCCTACGTTGTCCCTAGTCTGTCTTTTACTTGCTATGTAGCTATAGAATCCCTTCCTATTATCCTTAACATCCCTAGCCATGTTCAATTCTAACTGTGCCTTAACTTTCCTCACCTGGTCCCTAGCTTCCCGGACAACATCCCTGTATTCTTCCTAGGCCACCATGTATGCTTTTATATAAATATATATGTACGCTTTTAAAGATGTATATATACACCATATATATATACGCTTTTATATAGATGTATACTTTGTGTTTATATCCTGATTCTGCCATCAACTGAAACTTTGACAGTGATCTCAAATTAATTATAACATCATCCTTATTTTCAGCTTCTGGTGTTCCTTTTGTGCAATTTTTGCTTTTCTATAATCCCATAATGACTGGACATTCTCTGCTTTCTGTCTGTAGTTTGCTTAATCTTTGCTTGTCTGCAGTTCTGTTGTACTATATCTCAGTCCACTCTTTTGTTCATGTCCTACATTTCCTTAGCCTTCTTTTTTTGTCCTTGCCTTTCTCTATTTTTATCTTTTGTCTTTAATCCCATTTTGTGTTTTCTTCAGAGATTTTGAAAATGTTACATTGGCTTACCAGAAAATCCCTGCAGTATTTCATTTTCTCACAACATCTTGGGAAATAGCATTCATTCTGAATTCATGTCATTTGAGAGTTTCTGGCTAAATAGAGAAGATGTTGAAGAACTGAATGTGGAACAATTGAAGGTAATAGCTAATTTTAATCTGATTCTGTCAGATATTTTCTAATTATACAGTAATGGTTAAGCGAAGGACCCCTGGCATGAAATCCCCAGCATCTTTCAGATAAGGGGGAAAATCTGCTCATCTATCTAAACGACTAAAACTGACCAAAAGAGATCTGCTTTTGTTTGGGGAATTCCTATGAAAGTTTAATTTTCTTATGCTGTTTCCCACAGAAAATTCAAAATGATGACACTGTAACAGCCAGCCTCATGTGCAAACTGATTGTGCATTGGTCCATGAGGAATACAAGGAACATCACTTTGAATTACACAGAGGGTGGCCAGGTGAAAGTTCCTCACTGCTGCAACAACAACTTTAGTTTCTTCAGAGCTCTAGGTTTTCCTCTCAGAGTGGTTCATGGTGTATCTGAAGGTTGCTCCTTAGAAAATATCTAGAAAGATCTTATATGTATAAGAATACAAATCTATATGTATAAGAAATGAAAAGTCCAATTTTCTCCTGGAGCCACCCTATGATTGAATGTACAAATACTGCTGAAAATAGGAGAAAATACTCTGACAGATAAGACACGTAATTCAGAGATACAGGACGACATACTTTGGCACATTACCATTGAAAAAAAAAAAAGTAATTTTCCATATTCATCCTCCCCAAAATGTATGTATCTTCAAATGTTTGAAGTCTCAAATTGATGATTTCTTTACGTCAAAGGAATTTCAGGAATTCCTGTGAGAGACCTTTTTCTCAAACATTTCTCAAACATCTGTCAAATCTGCAAACACATCATCAGACTGAATATTTAGAGCATTTTCTCTTCAGTTGCTAAAGTTAGTGGGAATGGGAAGTCAAAGGCATTTGTTAGTCAGAAACAATACTGTACACAAGTACTATACTGTGGCTTGTATGCCAAAGGTTAGCAGATTATAAATTAGCCTGGTGACCAGGAAAAAGTTGGGACTGTTGTCAAATTAGAAAGAAGAACCTGTCTGAGATGATTTAATAAACTAAAATTCTCATAAATCTGGATAAGAGTGAGAGTACACCTATAGCCTGGAATGGAAAACTTTAACAAGAAACAACCAAGAAGTTAATGAGGTTTCTTTTTGCAGTTTCTGCTAGGAAGGAAGGCAATTGTGACTTACAACATTTCTCTTCCTCTGCTCTCTAGCAGTCAGGAAAGGCATATTACTTTATAATCCTGCCTTCACGTTATTCTTTTATCTTCAGAATTCTGTGATGTAAAGTCATGTGACTGGATCCTACAAAGGACTGATAAAGCTCACTCACTTGAGCAATTCCTACAAGTTTCTTGTTTCAGCATATAATTTAATTATTTCCGTTGATCTCCCAAAATGCTGATCCCATCTCTAGTTTGGTACCTGAAAGGGAATTCATTCTGTAGCAATACTTGCAAACTGCCTGGCGGGATTTTAATTTTCCCACACCATGGGAGCACTTTAAATTATACTCTGTAGAGTCTGATGGCCTTTTGCAATAAACCAGAACCTCTTGATGCAAAATGCAAGCCAGCCTCCTTTCTTACACCTCGATATTAAAAAACAAGAAGCAGAGTCTTCTTCAGTTAGTTTTTATCATGTCTGAGCAGCAAACTACTTTTTCCTGGATCTGTGTTAGTTCATTTGGAACTGGGATGACATGGCTGTGGACCCACTGATCCTAGTGTATAAAAGATACCTGAAATTACGCTGTCTGTTACTTTTACTGATGTGATCTGATCTAAGTTAGAAGTTTGTCCTCATGTAGGCAGTACGTGAGGATTTGAGGAAAAGTTGAATCTATCATACAGGTATTAAAAGGACTGCTAAGAAGATGCTTTGAAATTGATAGTTTCAAAAGTCTATAGGCTATGCAAGAATAACAGCAGATAAAGGGCTTAAAATTGGAAGTGTCTTGCCACTTTTGATTCTAAGATAAATAGATTCAAAGCATCACCATTCTGATGACAGATCTGAGTATATGTACTTCACTGTAAATACTTTGCTTGCACCACACTGTGCGTGCAATGCAACATTAATCTCCAGCCTAAAATGACATTCAGTGCAGAGCGATGTGTGTGGGACTCTCAGCCAAGAAAAAAACTGCCATTTTTAGGTGAAGGACACACCATTTCTGGCACAGCCAGGTCATGGGATCAGCTGCCTTTGCTGTCCTGGTAATTGTATTACTAAGGTAATTTGACTTGAAGGTGACAGAATTTCATCTGGATGCCTAAGGATGTAGACTGCTGCTACATCCTTCCTCCAGAAGGAAATTTACGTATGAGCACCAGGGTTAAGAAACACTCTATATGTGATCCAGCTCCAATGCCTTACCGCTTCACATCTGTGTAGTCAGAAATTAAAATATTCTGAGGTGCACAGTTTCTTAGTCTTAAGCTACAGCTACTTTTAGGTGGCCTTATACATTGGAAAGCACTGTGCATTCTCACCTTAGCCAAAGTCTTTCAGCGAATGGACATGTCATATCCCACACATCTGAGGAATGCACACACCTATTGCTTGGTAACTGCCTACACTGCAAGAGTCATCCTACAGTTCCTTCATAGCTGGAGAGAATTAGATACTTTCAGGGCAAAATGACTCTCACCCTAAGGTAGATGTTTGAAAGATGAATCTCTCTTCAAAAATGCTCATTCCTCTTCACCAACTGTGAAAGGAGCTCACCTTAGTTATAAAAATCTACATTGTAAACCTTAAAGTTAAGTACCACAAAGCCTACCTCTGGTGTATAATATATTACAGTTTTTATTTATGAGAAATTGTAATATTACAGGATATTATGGAATACTACTTAAAGTTTGATTTGTTGGGGTTTTTTTATTACTGTACATATTAGATATGTTCTCTTAGCAGAGAGCAAATCTATCATTACTTTTTAAAAAAGAACATGCAGACCTTTTCCCATCAGCAGTAAAGAAAGAAAGTCTTTACAAATGCCCAGTAGATGCTAGCCGGTATATTCAAACATGTGAGAATCTGCTTGTAGATATAAGCCACAGTCATAAGTTATGCTAATTTTTAGTTCTATAAAGTATTATAAAACGAATTCTTACATTATCCTTCATCTTATCTTTTGCTCAGCTAGATGCATTCCAAGTTTTGGCTTTTACACACAGAAGCCAAAAAAGAAACTGAGGATAAAAGTAAACAAACATATTATGCACGACTTACTTAAATGAAAGGTCAAAAAATTATTCTGAGCTTTGTTGTCTAAAGAAACCTTACATTTGCTAATGCTTACACTTTGACTCTTGACATCTGAAAAATTTCCTGGCTGACAGTTCTTCTTGCATAGTGTCATGGTTTAAGACCAGGCTGTAAATTAGAACCACGCAGTCTACTTCTCCCCCACCCTTTCTTCTCCCTGCTCCTGGAGGGACGAGGAGGAGAATCAAAAGAATGCAACTCCCACGGGTTGAGATAAGAACAGTTTAGTAACTAAGGTATAACATAAATCACTACTGCTACCACCAATAATAATAATGATAAGGGAAAAAACAAGGGAACAGAATACAACCACTCACCACCCGCCGACTGATAACTCACCCCCACCCAGCAGTGATCCAGCCCTTCCGGGTAACTCTCAGTTACATCCTGGGCATGACGTGCTGTGGTATGGAATACCTCTTTGGCTAGTTTGGGTCAGGTGTCCTGTCTCTGCTTCCTCCCGGCTTCCCCTCCTCCCTGGCAGAGCATAAGGCTCACAAAGTCCTTGGTCAGAATAAATATTCTGACCAGCAACTAAAACCATCAGTTTTATCAATGCTGTTCCCAGGCTGAAAGTCAAAACCACAGCACTGCACTAGCTACTAAGAAGGAGAAAAATGACTGCTACTGCTGAACCCAGGACACATAGATATAGGACTATTGTCACAGGAATCAGAAAAGAAGGTTAAAATTAGCTTTCTGCATGAACTTTCTCTTCAGAAATAAATGGTTTGGTTTTCATTTTAGATGTGCAGCATCAGAGAGGTTAGCGATTCAAATGCCAAAGGGAGAAAGCCTCGAGAGAAAGCCTCAAGAGAAAGCCTAAGATTTATTTATTTCAACATTTTAATTAATTCTCAGAAAGAACAAATCACAAAGCAAAACAGATGAGAATTCTGGCTTATTTTGCAAAAAATAAAATTTCCTTTTATAAACCCAGGAATCTGTTCACTGTATTCAGAACTTGTCTATAAAATGACCTGAATCCAAGACAACTTTCTACTACTGTATCAAAAGACCCCACTTGGAGTACTGTGTACAGTTCTGGTGTCCTCAACATGAAAAGGACATGGAACTGTTGGAACAAGTCCAGAGGAGGGCCACAAGGGTGATCAGGGGACTGGAGCAGCTCCCGTATGAAGACAGGCTGAGAAAGTTAAGACTGTTCAGCCTGGAGAAGAGAAAGTTGCATGGAGACCTTATAGCAGCTTTCCAGTGTCTGAAGGGGGCCTATAAGGATGCTGGGGAGGGACCCTTTGTTAGGGACTGTAGTGACAGGACAAGGGGTAACGCGTTCAATCTGAAACAGATATTTAGGTTGGATATAAGGAAGAAATTCTTCACTGTGAGGGTGGTGAGGCACTTGCACAGATTGCCCAAAGAAGCTGTAGCTGCCCCATCCCTGACAGTGTTCAAGGCCATAGAATCATAGAATAATTTGGGTTGAAAAGGACCTTAAGATCATTCAGTTCCAACCACCCTGCAGGGACACCTCACCATGCCACCCAAGGCCTCATCCAACCTGGCCTTGAACACCGCTAGGGACGGAGCATTTACAGCTTCCCTGGGCAAATCATTCCAGTGCCTCACCACCCTCACAGTAAAAACTTTCTTCCTCATATCCAATCTAAACTTCCCCTGTTTAAGTTTGAACCCTTTACCCCTTGTCCTGCCTCTACAGTCCCTAATGAAGAGTGCCTCCTCAGCATCTTTGTAGGCCGTTTTTGGACAGGGCCTTGAGCAACCTGTCTATTGAAAGGTATCCCTGCCCATGGCAGGGGGGTTTGGAACTAGATAATCTTAAGGTCCTTTGCAACCCTAACTATTCTATGATTCTAAAAATGAAGATTTTTCTGGTTAGGTTTAAAGTAAGATGATTTAGTAGCAGAGAATAAAGCCGAGATTTTCTGACTCCTAATGACTCTGTCAGTATTTCTGCAGCCACACGTCTTTAAATGTCTCGTTCGTTCTGTAACTTAACGTTTCTGTTTTCTAAACAGTCCTGCTTGTAAAAAAAGTCAGCTCTTTTCTCTTCAGTTCTTATAAAAATTATCTTAACTGATGAAATACACTGAAATACATCCAGTCTCTGAATCCAAATGTAACTCACAACAACCATAAATTGCTAGTTACTATACGTATAGTTGCTTTAAGATCTCTCCATAAACATATTCAGAATTGCCTAATGTTCTGTTATGATACACCCTATTAAAGAAAACTGTGTATAAATTCACACAAATTCAAAACATTTGCTTCTAAATGTTTAAAGTGACTAAAATGTTTAAATGTCTCAACCTGGTTTAAGGTTTGGCCAAGATCATGACTTGTAGGTCCCTTGACATTGACATCCTTTTGAACATGGTTCTCAAAATGTCTTTGTGGAGGCAGTATGATGTATTTATAGAGGTATCTGTGAGGTGCAGAGTCTGTGTGTTTTGAAATAGGATGGGCTAGTAACATAAGGATGAGAAAATAGATCCCAAGAAGTCCTTAGTTTAAAGGGTTGTCAAGAGCATCTTTTGGAATTGGGAGTGAAAGAAAGTGCTTTCTAGGAATCTCTGCGTTTTGTGGAACAGATTTTATTAGATTTATGAAGTATTGTGGTGAGCTGTGGAAAGATATTCTGTATTTTCTTCTCTTTCAGCTATGATTCACAAGACTTTTTCACAGTCTATTTGCTCTTCAATGCATTTTTTCTTAAAATATTTTAAGGTTTTCCAAAACAAGACAATTAGGAAAAAGAGCTTTGTGTGGCTGACATTCATATATGACAGGAAAAAGAGCTTTGTGTGACTGAAATTCATATATGACAGGATAGGGAGACTGGTACATCAGCAATCAGTAAAGATTCTGTTACTGTTTTAGACACATGGAAGAAATAGGAGGACAATTGTTAAAAAAAAGGCCTTTTATTAGATCTTTTATTATTACATAGGTGAAAAACCAGGCAAGTTTTAAGCACACAATTCCTAAACTGGACAATTATCTATTGTTCCTGTATTATCTTTATTAGCATAAACAGAAGTGTGTTGATTGAAAGACTCTACTATTTGCATGTTAAAAGGACTGCTGGAATAAAACGAGCTGCTGAGTACACTTGATTCATTTCTTATTAAAATGGGAAATACGGTCTTTGAATGACTCTCTGATTTCAAAAGAGCATGCAATTATTTTAGATAATGAGAGTCCACAGAGAGAGTGTAGTAGCACAGCTGAACCGAACAGGGCAAGGTGCTGTTGTTGTTTGACTTTCTAGTGTTACATAGTGTCAAAAATTTCTGAAGTGACCTTTTATGCTGCAATGTATTTGCCATTTTGTGTCAGCCTCTGATTTTCATGGCTGAGTTGGCACAACCACTGCTAATGTAAGCTTTTCACCTGAGCAAATGATTTATGCATGTGCCTGCACATAGACACACCCAGAGCAGCAATGCTTTGCCATGATTCAGAGAATGAGATATGCTGTGCTACAGCTTGCATCTCTCTGTTCCTCTTCCTTATTCAAACACTATTTTTTTTTTTTAATAAAAAGCTTTTGATGTTTGAAAAGTATTTTGAAAGGAATTAAATAATATTTTTCAGACAAAGAGAAACCATATCTCAAAGTTCACAAAGAATAACAACTAATATTTACCTCCTATAATTTTTTATGTGCTTAGAAGAAAAGCATTTCCTTTCTAAAGTGAATAACATCTAATGGTAAATGTATAGTGCTCTCTGAAAATGTGTATTATGTATCTTGTCTTCTCCACTATACACATAAAAAATTCAGCCTTTCAACTTCTGGCTGCTAGAGACTTTTCAGTCATTAGAGAATTGCTTTCAGAGGCCTATCACATTCATTCTCTGAGGTAAAAGAGGTTGGAGAGGTATGGGATAAACAATTTAAATCAGGCTTCTTACAGATTCGTGAAGGTAATTTAAAATTGAATGGTGGGATTCTTGCAACCCACAGCCTCTCTAATAGAGGCAAGCTTAATCTGGCCACTCCTGGGAGAGGTATTTAATTCAGTTGTGAACCTGGCTGAAAAGAACTCGCATATAAGACTATCTGAAGGACTATCTGACTATCTGCAAGCCTCTGTCAGAGGGGCAGGCAGACAGCAGTGGTCAGTAACTTGGACTTTAATCTCCCTCTAGAAAGCTGTCAGTCAGAGCCAAACAAGAATCATTAGCAATATTTGCTTTTATGTGGGTAGTTACACAGGAGAGCTCCCCTGCTGTAAGAAGCCAGGTTGACTTCCTTAGTACTAAACAAGAAATTTTATTTTCCTGGATATTGGTCAATCATATTTCAGGTTAGTGACATTCCAGACAACTTCACTTCTTCATTGTAAATACATCAAACAACTAAGAAACTATTCAGAAGATGAAAATGAGTTTACTAGTGCTAAGAGGTCAAGAGTTTCCCCAGGAAGAAGAGAATCTAAAAAAACCGGGCATATCTTATTCACCGTGCTTCCAATGTATTATTTCACATACCAAGATGGAGCCATCTTTAGTGGGGTTTCATTCCAAATTCATAGAAGATCTTGCTATACAAGAGGCTACAAGCTCACTGTAACTCCTTGTCCCTGTAACCTTTCTGCCTCCACGGAGGCTTAGGTGTCTTAGTCCAAGGTTCAAAGACCAAATTGTTATAGCCTACTTATATACCTTGGCTTGGACTGCTGAGAAAACCATGAAGTTATGAGAAGTTGCTGCAGAAAGATCTCTGGAGCAGTGCAAGATCAGAACAATACAATTATAAATAAAATCACATCAGAGAGGTGGTTTTCTGTTACCTGTTTCAGTGTAAGTGTTGTCACTGGCATTATTCAGGAAGAAATCAGGCCTTGTCAGAAGTGATGCAAAGAAAGAAATCAAGTAAAGGCTGCATTAATTCCAAATAGCTACTTCAAAGTCGTGATGAACTGCTTTTGATGAATGTGTTAAGTGCTACACAGCTTCTTACCTGCTGGGCTGCACACACCAGGATATCGGTCCTTTTTCTATGTAAATATTATCCTTTTTGGAAAACACCAACAAATTTAATCTCCATAGAAACATGTTCACTGAGGAAGAAGTTTGCTGGGAAAGGGAGGAGTGGGACTTGAACCATGCTCAAGCCATAACATACACAAGTGGAACTGCAAAAGGCTCCCAGATTTGTGAGTCTACAATAATAGTGGTCAGGGTCAGAAGAGGTATTACTGAGGAAAACAAAACTGGCTCCATCTTGGACAGCACAACTAGGAGAGCGCATCTCTTTAGACAGCTTAGCTGTATGTGACAGAAATCAGAGCAGGAGGCTAACACATAACAAGGAAAATGAATCTGGGCCAGGGAGGCTTTGCATGCCAGGATGTGCATAGGTACAACTGAAAGGACTGGGAAAAATAAAGTGAAAGGTCAGAACAAATCAAGGAAGTAGTGACATTTGATTGAAGAAATACTGAATCTTCAGACAGATCATGGATGTGCTAACACACTGGGCTTCCATATACTGGTCAAATCATATATGATCCCTTAATACTTTCAAAAGTTTTCTTTACACCTCTGAGGCAGAATGGGAAGGTCTATCCAAATAAGATTTGGTCCTGATATGAGTACACTTCACCAACACCAAACACTAACAGCTAATCAGAAAAAGTACAAAAGAAAAAAGCAGTAGAAATTAACTATATTGCACTAAAAAACTCATTTTCAGAAATATGACCAAAACAAAATCTATCCATTTGTCAAACTGAGATTCTATGAAAAGAGAATAGTAACGAGAAGGGCTCATTGTATCAGTCGTTGTATTTCCTGTAGAGGTTTCAGAGGCCAAGAGTTAGTGTCAGGGCAGTTTGTATGCTATATGACACTGGAACTGAAGAGAGAAAATATCATGAGTTATATACAAAGCTCAAAGGAATTGATTTTAATTATGCATTATTTTCAGTTGTGCTGGCAGAAGGGTTTGTGTATGTCACTGTATAAAAAATTTCCAAGGGTGGTTTTAATACATGTTTACTACCATATTAAAATAAACTTATTTATTCATTTTGTCCATGCATGCAGTACAGGTATTTAGGTCTAGGAGGCAATGACATTATTTTTGATTGATATGAGACCAATCAAACAAAAGAATTTTAATTAGTACCTGCAATTAGGTAACCCAAAACTTATTTTTCCTCAAAGATGCATTGAATAAGAGCTGATCACTGAACTGTGGTCAGTTTCCAAATTAGCAATATAGCTCAGAATTAGTGTAATTTTTGTTGTTGAATATCAGCAAATATGCAGAAATCTTGTCAATGTTAGAAGTGCTGTACAGTTACAATTGTAAAAGAAAGGAAAGAAGCATCCCCATTTTGCACATGCACATTGATAAATACCAATGAGCTAAAACTGCATTACACCTCTTCACAGATACGAGCTGCTGCTTTTGAAGGCAAGTGAAAGAACATTTTCCAGAGAATTATCTAAACCTTGGCAAAGGTTCAACATTTCTTTAATTATTCTTTCCAGTTTTGTTAAACACTTTTTGTCTAGAAAAATTTGCAGACACTCAGGCTTCTATATCACTGGCAATTTAAATTGAGAAATACTTCTGTCCTGGGTTCAGCAGCAGCAGTCAGTTTTTCTTCTTCTTAGTAGCTGGGGCAGTGCTGTGGTTTTGACTTTCGGCCTGGGAATAATACTGATAAAGCCAATGTTTTCAGTTGCTGGTCAGAATGTTTACTCTGACCAAGGACTTTGTGAGTCTCATGCTTTGCCAGGGAGGAGGGGAAGCTGGGAGGGAGCAGGCACAGGACACTTGACCCAAACTAGCCAAAGAGGTATTCCATACCACAGCACGTCATGCCCAGGGATGTAACTAGGAGTTACCCAGAAGGGCACGTCCTCTTCTCTGCCGGGCTCTTTTCCTGCCGGCGGTGTCGTATTCTCTTCCCTTGTTTTTTCTCTTATCATTATTATTATTAGTGGTAGCAGTAGTGATTTGTGTTATACTTTAGTTACTGGACTGTTTTTATCTCAACCTGTGGGAGTTACATTCTTTTGATTCTCCTCCCCATCCCTCTGGGGGGGGAGGGGGTGGAGTAGAAACTGCGTGGTTCTAATTTACGGCCTGGGGTTAAACCACGACAACTTCCATTATAGAAATTAATCTATGCCCCATGAATTCAAGTTGGTCCGTTAATTTACCTATAAATTACTTGGACTCTGTTGCTAGTAACTTGGTATGTTTCACTGCAGTACATTTACTTTTCTAAACAGGCCTGTTGTTTTCATAAATGTTGGTCTTCCATTTTGAATGACTAACAGACTGATTACTCAATTGAAGAAGTCTTGTCTTGCTGTGCACCTGGAAGAGCTGAGGCTGTGATTCCACCTTGTTAATCAGTTCCAGCTACCTGGTTGAAGACATTCCTGATCCATCTGCACTGTCACAACACCGCCTCCTCCTCTCTGCTAATGCTTCCTAATCTACTCCTATAAAAAATAACCAGGTGATATCAAGAGACTGAAATATAATATCTCACCTAGTCTCAGGATCTCTTGAACGCAAACAGCATTCTAGGACCAGTAAGCAATGAGCAGCTGCATACAGGAAACACATCAACTAATAAAGTTTTCTTTAAGAGTGGGAATCCTGCATCTTGGGATAAAGTCACATTTTAATCAGTATATAGAAATAAAATCTATTAGTATTGTGGTGTTATGGGTGGGTTGATTCCTGAAATGATCTTAAACTTATATACATTTTTAAACAAAAGGATGCTTGCATATATTTGCCAGGTTTAAATGATTAGGTCTAAAAGGCTGAATAAAAACTTAAACTGTTAACCTACTAAACTGCTTCAGCATCATCACAAGTAGAATAAACAAATATATTTATTTGTGCACTGGGGAGCAGCCATATATATAGGGTCTATGGCCTCCTGTGGTGTGTACAACACTAGGCTGAAGAACTTAGACAGCAAAGGAATATTTGTTTCCAGGATAAAGGTGATAATGTAAGTGCCAGAAAACACCCTTTCTTTGAACTCCGGGTATAAAGTATCATGGGATCAATGTTTGCCTCCCATGAGCCACAAATCCATGTTATAACACTTGTTCAAAAGAAATTGTCAGACTTCTTCACAGAACTTAGAGTAGGAACAGAAAATATCTATACTATTTTTTCAGCAACCTGCTGTTTAGAGCCACTGTCTTTTAAGAGGTTTAACATCATGCCTATTCTATAAGCTTATCACTTGCAGCTCTCTACAGCACAGAAAAGCTCAACAAGAATCTGGCCCTGATGACTCTAGCATAAGTTCCTCTAATTAGTGTGTCCACTTTTTAGTCTTTCTAAACAAGTAGAGATTTCTCAAGAAAGGCTGATTTAGAGAAAGAAAAGAAAATAGCTCTGGCTTTTCTAAAGCCATTCTTTAGCTGGAAATTCCTAGAAATTGAAACATTTGAATTGTCATATTCTTGTACTGTAGCAGGATGTCCTTAGATATTGAATTCTTAAATGCTGGGGCTGCGGAGTGGGGAAGTAAATTCTCTTGGAAGTTGTCACTATCATTGTAGGTTTAATTTTCATATCTGGCTATTGTTTGTATTTATGCCATTTACTAAATAAGTAAGCTAAAGTGGCCAATGAGAATATGAAAGAAAAATTTATAGTAGTCTTCGATGTCTTGTAACAGTGTCAGAGTTAACTTGCCTGGTTTAGCTCTAACTTTCAAAACAACTATCCTATAGTTTGAAGTCACTTCAGTTCCATAATCAAGACTAACTGAAGTGAAGATGAAAAGGACCATAAGAAGAATTTGAACTCGAATTAAGACCTGAAGTTACATTTACTCAGTATAGACCAAGACTGTTGTGACTTTGAGCATAATTTCTTAATTGGGAAAAAATAATTTCACAGAAATCTTGATTTTTTTCACATCAGTGTTTTTTTTTCCCTTGCAAACCTTTTGTCTGTCTTTGTTTGTATTTTCTCAGTTCTTGTTACACCTTCTTTGTTACAGCAACAGTTTTATCTATGTGGAATATCTAAGAAAATAAATTATAATAAAAGACCTCACTATGCAAGACAAGAATCTGAAGGTACAGGGCTTTTTACAAAAAGAAGTATCTTTTGACCAGAAAATAACTCATATATGATGTTGTTACCTTTCTTTTTTCTTTTATGCAATATTTTAACTATTTTAAATATAAGATAAAAAACATTGCGTATACTTCAAAGAAATTAGTATTTTGTGATAGAACTAAAAGCAAGGTAGTCTTGATGAGGATTGCCATTGGAAATGCATGCTATATTCTTCAGGAAATATTCCATTTGTAATAAAAACTACTTTAAACTTTTCATATCTTTTTTAGTACAGTAAGAAAATACCATAGCTTCTACAATTACTATAAATCTGATTAGCAGATTTCAAGTTGATTTCCCTCATCTGTGTAAAGTGACAAAATATGTGTATAATGATACATTTTGAAATGCAAGATGAAGATCTCAGGCATAGCAATAGAGGGTTTTTTTAGTTTTCATGCAATAAGTATAATTGTATTTTCTGTGAAGGAACACAGACAAGTGACAGTGTACAAGTGATGCAAGTCTGTAAACTCATTAATTATTGTATTATAAATTTCTTTATTTATACTGTACCATCATCATTGCTGCAGATAGTGATATATAATCATATCAAAACACTTCATTAGAATTTTCTGAATATTTTCTATTCTGAAGCATTGATCATGTAGGTGCTAAAGCAGAGATCCAGTTAGGCATTCTTTTCCCCCATTTCTTCAGCAGTATTAATTATTTTAATCTTTAAGATATCTAAAAGCCTTTATTTTAACAGGAAAAAAAATGTTGAATTATAAACCACTTCAAAAGGCTGACAATTTATCATGTTGTTTTGTGAAAATCAAAGCTCCAGGAATATCCACTGTTGATCTTTGTATGTAGGAAGGAAAGGAGAAGAAAAAAAAAAAAAAAAAAAGATGCTCACTAAGGTAAGACTATTGGATGCAATCACAGAGTGAGAGGCAAGGAGGACCTCTGGTCAGATATTCTCCATTTTCTTGCCAAAGGTGGGATTAGTGCTCCATAATTCATTTCTTGACAGGAGTTAATCAAAGTTGTTCCTAAAACTTTCTGTTTCCACATTTTCTAGCATTCATTATATTCCATTCCAGAAAGCTTTCCAGGTGTCTGCTATGAACCTCAGTTGCTACACATGAAAACCTTTACTTTCATAGCTGGATTTCCCCCCCTCACAGTTTTTTTACATAGTTGAAACTATAGTCGCCAGGCTCTCCTCCTTAAATTACAACTTCTTCAGTCTGTCTTATAGATCAGGTCAGTGTTGGTTCTTCTTATTGTCCTCTCAAGGCTCTCTCAGTGGCTCATTTCTTGGAACAGAGCACCAAATCTGTACAAAGTATTCTAACTGAAGCCTTATCAGAAGACCTTGAGTAGAAAGACTGCTTGACACATGGACGGTACTCCGATGCCACTTTACCACAATGTAACCCTACGCAGTCATGATCAGTTTGGATTCATCTTCATCTTCAGACTTGTTTTTGCAGTTTGGTTGCCCAGATGTATAATTCCCATTTTTGTCCCTACATGAACGTGAACCTGGTGTTTCTCCTTAGTGACTTGCACTTTTTTTTCCTAATACCTTCTACAGTTTCTCAAGATCATTTTGCTTTTTAATTCTCTCCTCAAGCATGTTTGTAGTTCCTCATAGCTTTATGCAAGCTCAGATTTAAGAAGCAATACATTTTCCTTTTTTTAAAAAAATATATATATTTTGCTTATGCACATAATACTTTGCATCAGTTAACTGCACATCTTAAATATGCATAGAATTCCATGTTTAATGTTTAATGCATTACTTAGGAATCAAAGCATTCTACCTGTCACAATGAAAAGACAAATGAAAAGTAATAAAGTGTACATTATATATTAGTGCCTAACCAGCAAAATTAAAATGAAACAGTTTATATGAGTAAGGACTACCTAGACAAGAAGTCAGCCAAATCAGGACCTGAGATTTCCTGTCAATTTCAAATTCTTCAGCTGTTTTTATCCACACTTTAGAGGGCACAGGCAAGATATTGTCTACATTTTTTTTTTTTTTTTTTTGATATATTACTTTCCCAAGAATTTTCCATCTTATTTAAGAATAAACCACCTATGTTTTTCAAAACATAAGAGCATACAAAGTATCAGAATGTTTCAGCTGTAATGAAGGAAAGAAAAATTATATATGTTTATGGATCAGCATTGATTTCTAAATCAGTCAGGAGCATGCACTGAGCACACACCATTGAGAGAACAGACCCATTCTTTATTATATGAAAAGAATGTTTCATGAAAGGAATTATTTCCTTCTTTCTCCTCAGCTACAGGACTAGCATGCATTGCCAGATAAGAACTCTTTGCAATATTTGCAAATTAGGACATGAATAATTGAAAGTGTTTGGACATGACTCTGTTCACTGGGAAAATGGTATAGAACTTATTCAATCATCTGCAGTGAAATGTAAGTATATTTCCTTCATGTGCTGCATAAATATTTGATTAACCACTGTGCAAAGCATTAGTAAAGCATCTGCTCAGCATGAGACTGAAACATGGTTGACACTGGTAAACAGAAAGAATAAAGTCTACCTGGTAGGAAATGTCAAATGCAAGTTCAAAAATTTCAGTCTTTGATATTCTGATCTACTGAGTTGAAATGAATAAGAAAATAAGCATTTAAGATGATGGAACTGAAACAAGAAGATGTGGGCACTTACATTCACATGCTATTGTGATGCATGAAGTCCAGTGTTTTATCATCATATGGTTAATCTGGAATTAACGTTTCCTTGTCAGCTTTCTGAATCATCAGCTTACCAAAACAAACAAACAAAAACCTTCTGAAAAAATATGTACTCTACTTAGTGAGGTATGTCATTGATTAGAGGGTTACATAGTTCAGGCCACGTAATTTGTGCAGACTGATATCCACCAGCCCTGTTTTGTTTGTAGAGGAAATGTGGGTAGTCTCTTAAGAGTTAAGAAGTAGTAATTTCGTGGGTACATAGGGAAAAAGTCATCAAACATTTAACCATTTCTAATGCTGAAGTGGAAACTTATTTTCTTTGTAAAAGCCTTTGATTCCAGCTTTTTCAGCTCAATTTCCAGAAATACAGAATGCTAAGAATAATTTTGAAAAACACGCTTCAATGTTATCTCTGAAAAGAAGTGACACTGCCAGGAACTGAAATGGAAAAAAACTGACAGAACGATTTCTTAGAGATTTTTCACCCCAGCATTACAGACTAAAGAGTCTGAGAACTGAAATGACACATTATCTCCATGGTCATCCAATATAAAGCTAAGAGTGTAGAGTTCATATATTTGTCTCGAATGAAGCTTGTAGAGACAACAGAGAGAAGCAATTATTTCTCTAAAAGTAATACTTTAAAAAAGAGAATTCATTAGCGCAATTAGGATTTTGACCATTAACAGATATAGTGAGATTATGGCACTATGTATGTGCCTGTGGGACGCCGTATATTGAGACATTCTTTTTTATTGCTCTCTCCAGCTCAAATCAATCCATAAGACTCATATAAAAGATATCTTTAAATGTCTTTGCCTCTGTATATTAAACTGACAATCCAAAAAAAGGTAATTTTGCCTAATGCAAACTATGTTCTTTTTCATATAATTTTTCACCTCTTTGTGAAATTGGAAGAGTAAAAGCTCATCACTTTTCAATATTTCTCTTTATTCTGTCATGTTATTATTGAGTTATATTTGCTTAATTGATCTAATGGAGCATAATCTAATTGAATGCAGTGTTTCATATATTTTGTTACATTGCACCAAAAAAAAAATCAAATTTATGAAACAAATTAACCCAATTGAATTACCTCATTTGTTCTAGGAAGAGGTTATATGTTTGAATATTGCCTTCTGTTTAATTTATTACACTAAATTCTTAACTCATGAATTAGAGCACTGTAAAAAAAAAATCAAAAGGTTAAAGAAGACTAAATTATCTTCACATGTTTTTTTTCTCCAATGTTTACAGAGTCCCAAGTAAGAACTGAGAATAAAGAATTATTGTTGAAGCATGGAAACTTTTGCTCACCCAAGGTAAAGCTACTCAGTAGGTCTATTCCAATTATATTTTGTGCTTATTTTTGTTCTCCCAAATGGTCCTAGTGTTTTGCTATGATGTATGATTACAGCTGTAGCTTGATGTAATATGAATAAATAATGAAATATCTAGGATGGTAAAAAATTAAAGCCTTTTATACTATTTTCAACTTAGGAAATATCTCTTAATTTATAGTGTGATATTCTGACTCAATATAATTTATGGGATTTATTGAACAAGAAATGTATTTCTACAGCTTCCAGCCCATGAAATCTTAATGAGAACAATGCATGATATAATGAAAAATAAGAATAGTTTTAAAAATCTTCCTTTTTTCAGTCAGCAGCTAAATAACACAGTAATAGAGATACTGTACCATTGCTTCTTTGATTGGATATCTTTCTGTTTCCAGAAAATATAATACCAAATATCACATATTCAGCAACTTCCAGACATACGCATTGGTGTTTCTGCAGACACTTGCTGTAAGCAAGATGAAGCAATTTCCTTCACCCTCTGAACTTAAGTTGTTCAGTATGTACCTGACATACTAAAATAGCTGGTCTTGCACTGTTTACTTTTGAATATCTCCACTTCTCAGCTGCATCCAGTTTGTCTCAACCATTGTGTGGTATATTCACATGTTCCATTAGGAAATGGGAAACTGAAGAAAAGAAGTAACAAAGAAGAAGACTAAATTTCCTGCCTAACTCACTTTATTTTAATAATTCAAATTAATATTTAAATATGCCAGAGGGCCCTAAGCGCCAGTACTGCATGTATCTGGAAAATGTAAATTAGCAGGTAAAGGATGTTGCAGGCAAAACTGCAATGCTATGGGCACCAAGTTCCTGAACAGTTATGAAAGGCATGTGTAGGTTGCCTAATAGCAGGTAAGCATTGCTGGAAAAATGTCTGAGCCTTTTTGTGGATTTCCCTGCCCGCATCATCCTTCCCTTCCCTCTTCAGGTTCTCCCTGCTCCTGTGGTTGAGGCTTTCTTCTCCACTGCTCTCCAGGCTCTCACTTCTCTCCTTTTATTTTCAGCCATTATCTATTGCAGTCTACGTAAGACTGTGCAAAGCACCCGCAGGGTTTCTGTGATTGCTCTCCTTAGAAGGCACCTCTTTTCTTTCTGTTGTTAGCCTCTGAAACTCTCATTTCACTAACTTCATTACTAACACCTCAGCTTGTCTTGATGTAACTTTCCCGCCTAGTGACACGATTCACCATCTTCTCTAATTTCACCTCACTTTGCCATTTTACTTTACATGTATGCCAGGATTGCAGCTGACCAGAATACATAGCATTCCCACTCTTCTTTGCTAATTGTTGTTCTGATCCATGTAACAACAACAACACTCCTACTACTACTAATAATAATGTAACAAAATTCACAGGTATATGTGGAAACACAAAAGCAAATAAGCAATATTCACTCTACTTCAAATAAAGGCTCCTCAACAGATAAAATACTAAATCCTATCCTTGTAAAACCTAAGGAAGCTATATTTAAGATTACATTTTGCAATGATAGGTCTCTTAGAATATATACAGAAGCCAGTTAAAAATCAGCCTAACAACCTTTCATTACTGTATAGCAAGTACAGCACTTGTAAAAGTATTACCAGAAAGTAGAACATTGCACAGATGCACAAAACAGAGCTCAAAGGCAATACTTTTTTGTATGTGCACTATAAAAAGTACCATACGTAATGATTCAATCCTCTGTTGTGTGGAGAGCCTCCTGGAGGGTGCCAAGTGCCTTCAACTCCTAAGTCTTTCTGCTTCTCTCTAGAAGCATTAGAAAATTGAGCTATAAAGCAGTAAGGTACTTCTGTATAAAATAGTGATTTCCATCTGACTTGAAGAGAAATCTTTCAAAGAAGGAATGAAAACTACTGCTGAGACATTCTTGACAGAAAAACAACTTGATTCAAGTGGCCAGTTCTTATGTTTTTATGATAACAATTCATCAAATCTTCGTAATCAAAAATAATGGAAAAGGAAATAAAAGAGAAAAATACCTGGCCACTAAATGGAGCTTTGAACTAACCCCAGACTTTGTGAAGTTTGACAAGATGTGAAAGTTTCATATTTTATAACTCTGAAAAAAAGACTCCTTTATATACTGAAAGCCATTGTTTCCATATTGTTGATTTTGCAGAAGACCATTACATTTCTTGGTTTTCAGATAACATTTTATGGTGATCTATCACTTGCAATTTCGTCTTCTATGTCATGTTATGTTATGTTACCTTTCAAATTTCATAATAGAAATGGTTGAACAGGAAATAAGAGGGAAAACTTTAAACAAAAATCTTCAGATATCTAAGGTACTGGGCTCTCTGGCACGATGCAGGCGCTTGCCACCCAGCTCCCTATGCTGGTATGCCATGCATGAATCTCCAAAGCACTGGAAAGAAAGCCTGGTTCAAGAGGAAATCTATACTAATTTCCACCACCACATCAATTTTGTGTGTAGGAAATGGATAGGAGCTGAGGAGAAAGGGGATTAACAGGCAGAATGTATTGCTTAGGATAGGCCTGTGTGCCCGAAGTCCTGAGAACTACAGCCCCCCCTTCAGAGCATTGTATATACACACGTTATTTCACAGATATCAAAATGCCAGGCTCAAAACCTTACTCCTGGAAGCTGAGCTATTTAGTTCTTGCATGCCATTTCCACTGAAGTAACACAGACAGCAGAAGATGAATATATCATCAAGAAAGTTGACAAAAAAATTCCAACCCCTCCCTGCAAACAAACAAAAATTTCCTTATATGCTGTAGAATCTATTAAGTTGTAAGTGCCAGCTATTTGTCACACACATCTACTTTTTTAAAAGTATGGAGAGTGGAAAGCTGACAACTTCATATACCCTGATCTGTTCTTGGATAATTTTCTCTGCTGGATATAGTTCTGCTTGACTTCTGGCAAGTCTTATCTTATTTGAATACTTTTTGACTTTTAAATCATTACTTTCTTTGTTGAACGGAGTATTTTTCCCATTATTTTTTTAGTATATTGCTTAATCCTAAAGCAATTTTAACATGAATAATCACCAGAATGCTTCTGTGCGACTTCCTTTACCTCCCCACCCAGGTCTTGGTGTAGGTTCCATATAATATTGCATCTTCAGTTTCACTGGTATTTAGAAAGTTAAACACAGCTTACAATTTCTCATTATTCCCAGGAATGTTTGGTTTTAGTAATATTAAAAAGATTTTTATCTATACTAAATGAACTGCATTTAACAAATCTGATACAGGTTTCAGCAGTTTTGATCTAGAACATCCATAATTCTTGTCCAGTGTGATTTTTAATGTAATCAATTTCTTATCCCTTATATCACTCATTTCTCTAGCATAATACAAAATGGATATCATACTACAAGATTATTTTAATGGAGGATACAATCCAAGGCAGAAGATACAATAAAAAGACAGAATTCATGGTTAGATACACCTATAATCTAACTATCAAAAAAAAGTTTTGACCTTAACTGACAGGCATTTAGTTCTGCATAAATATAAATTCTACAGGATTTTTTTTTTTTTTTAATTTTCCTTATAAATATTCATCCTCTTCTATCTCATACAGACATCAGCAAAACTTTTCTGAGTATGATACTTCACTCGTAAGCGCATTTTTTTCCTAGAGCTCCTTCTGGCCAACAGGTTATATTCTGTATTAAACTTCAGTCATTAGTCTAAACTTGGCTTTCTTGTACATATGTTTTCTAAATGGTCCACAGGAGATACTTTTCTAGTCTCAGCAGGACCCTGAAAATCCTGGGAAACTAATGATATGGAAAGCAGAAATCCTGTGCTAACAAAAATTTCTGTGTGAAAAAGGTGGTTTACATTTTAACAAATCTTTGTTTAAAACATGTATAGTTTTGGATAAGAAGAAGAGTACAATGCTGAACGTTTTTTGTTCTCATGGAGAGGAAAGCACAAGGAGATCCCTAAGCATCTTACAAAAGATTTAACTCTACAGTTCCATATTTGGGAATAAAAATGTTCACTTTTACCTTTTTACTGAGTTATATATAGGTCTGGTTCTTACACCAGAGTGAATGTGGGCATGAATTTAAATGGAAGCTTCTTATTGGCATACACAATGTGCAACTAGAAAGTACACATATTAGAGATTAGTATTTTAAGCTGTTCGATCTTTATTTCATAAGCAATTGAAATTAAATAACAGCTTACTTAAGAGTTACAGGAACAACTCATAATAAAAGACTTTTAATGTATTATTGGCTAAAATAATTTTGTCCTTCAAAAATCAGAAAATGTACCACCTACAGCTTCTTTCTCCAGCCATGCTTTGGGAATATTTAGTTTGATGAATTATATCACACCCTTTATTAGGGTTGAATATAGCAAAATCATTATCATATCACAAAAAGTTAGCTTTGAAAATATATAATTTCTAATGATTTTCCAATATATGTCATTTTTATGTTTCTAATAGAGAAAAATAACACACTAATATATATGCTAGATTGTTGGTTTGCATTTGTAATTAGCATGACACATTAGTATGCAATATACCATGACTGTCTAAGGACTTATAGATTAAAAAGTATTCTAGAGGCAATTGCTGAGTGCTGAAAACTACTGACTGAATAAGTAATTTATAATCCAAGCACTTTGCAGAATTTATGTCTAAAAAAGAATAGAATATGAACTAAACATAGTACATACTGCTAAAGATCATGGTTTGAGAGCTCTCTTTCTCATTTAACCAAAGGCAGATCTTGTGTGTTTATCTGCACTCAAACAAAACTTTGGATTATAAAAAGAGAAATTGTAATAAGGGACTTACTTAGAGTGATAATAAGGGAGCAATATAGTGAAGACATAAAAGGATGAAGTAGTCATCACAAGCCAAAATATACTTATAGGAAGTCTATATTTTATTGATAGGTATGTCACCTCTGTAGAAGGAGTGACTAGGATTGTTCAACCTTGGATGAAGGTGATGAAAAGAAGGTATGGTAGAGATCAATAAAATCACTGTCCTTTTCGTTTCTGGCCCAGGGGCTTTCTGAGCCAACCATCACAGAAGGCTCAGAGAAAATTCTATGGGAAAAAATCACTGTTTGCCATCTGATTGTCTCTGAGGATTTTCCTGCTGGCCACTGACAGCAATTGAAGGCTGGGACTGACCATCTGACCCATATGTGCACTCGTTTACAGATACTGATTTAAAGGCATACAAGCATCAGTACATTGTGTATTAAAAATCACAGCATGAATATAACCTCTAAGTTACTAAACTCAGCTGTGAAAGAATAACATAGGAAGAAAGGCAATGTATTGTGTAACTTTAATTCTGTATCTGTAGTGAATTCTCTAATTTTTTTTTTTTTTACTCTTATCCTCTGGTCCCTCTTAATATTTTATGTACTAAACCTTTTATAACCAATACTTTTATAAATTTAAAAATTGTTTTTTTCTCTGATGAATCTCTGAACTATAAACATGGAATATAATTTATTAAAAATTCATCATTAATTATATCCCAGTCATATCCATCTCCCACATGGTGACTGAATGAATTAAAGTATTTGATATTTCATAAAGACAGTCCATTCCCAAGTAATCTACTCCTACCCAGGAAGAACAGATGGGTGTAAAGAGTTATTGCTGGTCACACACAGCTTTGTGTGAAATTAACACTGATATTGCTCATAATGACTAGAGATGCTCCTGGATTGCTTGCTCATCACCAGCTGCCAAGCTGAGGGTTGACCAAGGAAGAGCAAAAAACCAAGACATTTACTACAGCTTTTTTATAAATTCAGTTATAGGTACATGTAATATACATATATATTGCCTCATGTACGTAACAAATCCAAGAAATCACCACTGATCACCAGTGGCACTTCCTTCCCTAAATCAATTTTTTTTTTTCCCTGACATGTTTTCTTTTTAATTGGTTCAAGAAAGATGATTTCTGGGATCATGAAAGACTCTCTAATGCATTGTCACCAGTTCCAAACTTTCAAGGAAAATATACGTGAACAAATGGTATTACAGTATTATTAAAAAAAATTAATTAATGAAGTGGTAGAATGTAGAGTACATAGAGAAATCCATTTCTTATGCCAAAATCTGATTTACAAAGAGATAGTAAAAGTAGCATGTTTGTAGGGATTGGTGCATGGACGGGAAGCTACTAGGAGGGACAGGAACCAGCTGACTTTGGGGAGGTGCTTGGGTGGCAGATATAAGCATTGTAACTGCGCAATAAATTGTTATTGACCCGCATTCCGTGAATACTCTATGTCTCAGCCCTAGTTCGGAGGGAACTAGTGCTTCCGTCCCTTACCACACGAGTAGCGAGAAACTACACATGTTGTCTTATATCTGACAATAGTATAACATCTGAGTAAATGTTTAGCAAATGACATTAAATAATAGGAGTAATTTGTTTCCACAGCAGGCAAGCTTCTTATGCAGAGCTTTAGAATTCCTGGTAAGCAGGTGTTGTACAAAAAGGAGAAAATAGAAGCAATCACAGAAAGGTTAGTTTGAAGTGTATGTGATTTTCTTTTTCAATCATCTGTATTTAAAGTCAAACTCCATGAAGTGCTTCAGTCTTGAAATCAGCATGACTTGTGGGGCAGGGAGTGTAAAATAAAGATGAAAATAATTTGCTCTTAGAAATGACTGCACAGTACAATAGATTTAACTGTTCAGAAGTTTGCCTCAATGCTTCATCCCATTACTCCTATTAAGAGCTCAACTTCTATAACTACAGGTTATATTGCCAGTAATAAAATTATTTATGCCTATAAAAATGTATTCCCAATATTTTTCTTCAGGAAGCAAAAGTGGGTAGTCAAATATTGTTTGATGATGATAATTATAAGTAATTTTGTGGGTCATTATTAGTCATTAGTTTGTAAGTATGAAACTTGGCATCTTTTTTCTAAACAATTTTATATTTCTTTTTAAGAGGTTCATCTTCAATTATATCGGCCACCTTTGATGGCATTTTATAATGAATTGTATTTTTAGTGGAGAAAGAAGAAGGGTGAAAATATTAGAATGAAATAATAGAATGAGTCTATGCTGTTAATAAATTATTAATCAGAAGCTGATTAAGTGGCTTTGTGATATAAATCTCCATAATGGTGCTTTTGTTGAGTAAAGACAACTTTGCCTTTTGTTATTCTAGGTCTATAAATCTAGTGATGTTGTCTCTATAGTTAGCATAAATCTTCTCTAATGAAAATAGTGACATGTCAGGTAACAAGCTCGTTTTGCTTCAGCAGTCACCTACTAGTAATTTTCTTTATTAGCTGTTGCCAGTATTCATGGTGGTGCAAAACATCAACACTGAGGGCAGTTAAGATGAACATCCTTCATCTGGTCAAGACATTTTCCATCAGCTCAGATTAAGGCTTCCTTGCAAAACTGAGCAAAGAAATAAGCAGCTTTCTGGCACAGCTGAAGCCTAGAGCAAAACTCCCATGCCCATCTCCACCCTCCGACAGCCACCTTCTCCTTTGGACATAGGTCTACTTTATTCCTAATTTTGAATTTGAAGCAAAGGTTATGGTTTCTGTTTCTTGTATTATCTTCTCATTGCTAGTATGCCCTTGACTAACGCAGATATGCTGCGTTTTGCTGTTTTTTCTTTAGAACAAGCTGAATACCACTTGGGGTTTTTGATACCAAGCGACTCCTCTAAATTTATGCATCCTACCCTCTTGGAAATATTTTGACATTACACTGAAATAAAGCATTAACTACTGAGCCGCTTCGAAGAGGAAAATCTGACTGCAACCTCTATTTCCACAGTTTATACCATTTCCTACATGGTAATATTATACTATGTCATAGTTGATTATAGATTAGTTAGTGTTTGCAGAGCCCATGAATACAAGGGAAAATCTCTAGCTATTACTGTAACAGTGTTATTGTTACAGGGCTTTTTTCTGGCAATGGTAAAACATTCTGTGATACCGCTGAATAAATTCTGCTATATCATAGCAGCAGGTGTCTTTTTTTAATTACCTGTATGAGCTGGCATTTTGCTCCATAGCTGATCATTAAATATTGTAAATTTAGTACATTTGGTTGAACAATACTTACACATTGGAGAAATTCTGCTTTACCTTTTTTATAGAACACCTTAAGACAGAAGAAATTTACAGAAAACGGAAGTGCTAGATCATAAAGTTAAGTACTATAACTTCAAGCATTTAAATTCCTAATTGCATCCCAGCTCCTCATGCTTAGGCTTAAAGTAACTAAAGTCCACTGGGATGTAAATTTCCAACATTAAATTTTCTTAGGTGCCTAGAGACCTTCTGATCCTGTCTAAAACTGTTTCAGATCTGTCTGCCTTCCTTAAGTACTTTGGCAAGATAAGTATGCTAAGAACTTATCTGCACTGCTTAAGCAAAATATTTGTCAAGAGCGCTTTGCAGATTAGGTCATATAGAGAGCAAAATTAAAAACTGATGATGATGCCTAGAAAGGTTTTCAGCTAGCAAGTAAGCAGACAGTGTTTTCAGGACACAGAAAGTCTTGTTCTTTTGCATTCCCCATCTGTAGAGTCTTAGACTTGATTTTTAATTGAGAAAAACCAAATACTAAGTACTTGTAGCTGCTAGTAACTGCTAATAACTTTGGTCTTCCCATTTTTTTTTTTTGTTGAAGTTATTCCACTTACACAGAGTAATCAAATATTGACTCAGTCAAAAGACCATGAGAAACTGTTTAGACTGGTTAGCTCACACTGAGACAAGGGGGGCACAAAATCACAAAATGGAATATATAAACCTTTAGAATTAGTTTTAAGTAATGTTAAGTTTGATGGCTTTGTAACAATAGCAATGGAAAATTACTGAGGTGAATGATACATAGAGAAAAAATAGAGTACAGCTAGAAAACATACTGAGAATTCTTGTACAAGATAAATCGTTATAGTTGACATTGTTTTAAGAAAAACAGTCTAGAAGAACAGGACATAGGGATAAGGAGTATATGGGAATGGCAGGTGTCCAGGATGGGCTACAGTTGAACTAACTGATAAGTAGGAGGATAGGAGGATTATTGTGTCTCATGCTAATGAACCAATTAAGCTGGTATGAGCATCTATTGCACGTGCTTCAAAGGCTGCCAGAAGTGATGAAGATTGTTAGAAGAAGTAAACGATCCTCAGATACCACCACCACAATTTTGCACGCATGTGGGGAACTTTCTGGAAAATGATGTAATCCATACATAGCCTCATGAATATGTTTGTATGTCCAGGGACTATATAAGGACGGCTTGTGTAGCAATACAGAGACACACGTTAGGAGGAGCTATCCCCTGTGTCTCTTGGCGCCGCAATAAAGAATATCTGCTTGTCAACTTGAAAGCTTTGTTGGCAAGTTTGTTCTTGGAGTTTTCTCCGAATCAACATCCAGAGGTGGAGAGAAACATAGCTTTCCCTTTCCAACATAAATTAGCAAAATATTACTGGAAGAAGGAACTGGAACCCTGATTTTTTCCTTGAGGATGGGTGCTCTAACATGAGCAATAAAATCAGTCTCTTTTGAAGATATTTGTTTTCTTTTGCAAAGTGGAACAATATCAAGAAGACAGACTGAGGGTTCCACAGCTCATCTTCCTGATGGATCCTAATGATTAAAACACTCTTTTGGGAGACACGGCTTCCAATCTGCTTGGACAGCTGAAGCATTTAACACAGGTCTCCCTGGACAGAAATGACATTAGGTATTTAATTATAAATTTGTGTTTAGACCTAGAGACTTGAAGGTGGAGTGGTACTTAAGCTATAGGGAAGTGAAAGATTTATTCTCCTGACTTCAGCATAATAAACTACTGAGTCAGTATGTTCAGTTCTGTGAACTTAACACAAGGCTATGATCCTTTCTGTCTTCTTTTTGTAGCTAACCAATTGAAAATAAAATTTGATTTCTAGACTTGGTCATGAAAGATTTACTGAAGTTCATAGAGTCATTGAAAGATCAGGTATCTGTGGTCCATTCTGATGACTCTTAGGTTATTGTTCCTGTGTCAAAGCTATCTTTCTTTTTGCCCTCTCTGAGAAAAAAGATGGAAGTAACACAGATATGACAGTTTATGTAGAAAACTTCTGGAAATTTAAGGAAAAAAGTTTGAGTTCTTGATCTATTGTTCTTTGATTTTGAACAATACAAAGCAATTTTATTCTAACAGAATGTGTTAATATATTTTCAGCAGTATAAAACTGAAATCCACTTAAAATTATCTTTACTAGTGCAGAATAAGTGGGTGATGAAAAAAGAATGTTGTGTCAATGTTTTCTCAGACATCATACTAAATTTATAGTGCGACTTAGTTCTTTCACTTAAAAAGGGAACTTCTGTCTCTTATAAATAAAGTGTTAAGAAACCTCTCTTTTATTTCCTACATCTCTCTCATTGGTTTTGACAAGATGATAGGTTGTTTCCTTTGGGTAGCTAAGCATAAAGGAAGGCATCTTTTTATTTGTTTTTCATATACAAACAAATTTCCTTCTGTCTAAAAGCAGCCCCTTCAGATTGCCTAATAGATAGATACACACAAATCTATAGCCACTGAAGAAGTCTGTTTCATTGATCAGAAGAGTCACAGATTTAAGACAAAGGATTTTAAGATACATTTTCTTGCTTTCCTTAATTCATTCCAGACTTCAAAAATACCCTGACAAGACTGGGCTAAATACATCTATTATTGTAAAATAACCAGTGCTGGGTACTGGTCTTTTTGAAGCCCCAGTTCTTCAAATATTTTAATCAGATGCAAAATTGAGGTATGGAAGAAAGAAACTTCAAAATCTTACTATTGTGGAACAAATTTTAGTAGTGTGATCAGACTTCACATTGAAGGCCAGAAAACCAGAAGAGAAATACAACAGTCTTATTAATAATCTGGATATTTTGGGGCCTCATCTGTTTTTACATAGTCACATTTTTGTGGGCCAGCTTTTTATGGGGTCAGAAATAGTGCAGAAGAAAACTGCTCCCAAACAGTGGCAGGCTCCACTGAGCAGGTGCTCTATCTACGAGCAGGGAGACTCTTTCATAGCAAGTTTGGTGGGATGACACAAAGGGACATTTACCTGGGAGAAAGAGCAAAAACATTTAATGATGAATTCATTGAGTGAGACATGGTGTATGAAGGGTGTCCTTGTTAATCTAATCTGCAGAGCCTTCACTTTGGGAAGCTGCAAGAAGAAAGGTGAGTTGTGAAAATGCTTAAGGTGATATGAGCTTAGACCTGCCTGATATAAAGCAGCTGAAATTTTGTGAGTTGTGTCTCTGCAGGATCTGTGTTTGGACAATGTAGTTTATATCCATGATGAATTCCTTGTACAGGAATCCTTAAAGCTGCCTTGAACTTGAAATGAGCATTCTTTTAGAGTTTTATATGTTACATTTGAAAATAATTTTATCTAAGATGAAATATATTGTTGAGATTATAAGGTCTGTTACTTTCAGAAAGATATTATTGGCAATGAAACTCAACCTGCAGGGTGACTAATTCAACCGATCTGTTTTCTAGATGTATCTGCTAAATGTAACTATTATACTTTAAAATTGTTTAAAATTATTTTTGTCCCTTAACGATGCTGTTTACATCTATATTCATTATCTATAACAACAACTTAAAACTTGCAATTATATTATTATTTCTTTTATATGTAAAGAAATAGTAAACATGAAAAAAAAGCATTTTAAAACATTTTACAGAATGAGTGTGAGGTACTTCATATATCAGCTCAATCTGCAGGGGGTATATTGTCCTTGGAAGACACAAAGGCAGCTTAAAGGGGAATTTATAATCTCTCTCTTGGGTTTGACAATATTAATTTGTCTCAACTATTTTAGAAATGCCTTGGCCAGTAGTGACACTTTCCTAGGTGCATTTTAATAAGGTGATACTGTCTCATTAAATGAGATCGCATTCAGCAGAGAACAAGACAATAACTCAAAAGCAATTGTCATTGAATATAATGTGATCTGATATTAATAAATGACACTTACATGTAGTTTATGAGATCAGAACAATTATTTTATAAACAAACCACATCACGTTGTATATAGAGGCAATGACATATTTTAAAATGTTATATAGAACTGTATTGCATTGTTTTCTCAGCCAAGCTAGTGTTTTTCCACTATCTATGAACTGCTGAGAGGTCATGTCTGTCATCAAATTTCCAATGTTGTGGGTGTTATGGCATCATTCTTACCTATAGGCCAGTATTACCAGGCTGGCTTTTGTCATCCTCTTAGAAGCAATTATTTCAGGAAGCATTGGGGTTTTTTGGTTTTGGTTTTTTGGGTTTTGGTTTTTTTTTTTCATTTTTATTTTTTTCAAAGGTGTGTATCGCTTACAGAGATCTTGGCAGCAAGAAGGTTTAATTCTTTCCCTGAGATGCTGGAGGATAATGAGTCATAGATAGGCTGAGTATTTGAGATATTAAGGAGAAAGAGAGTCAAAAAAGTGCAGTTTATTATCTGTCCACATGGTAGAAAGAAACAAAAGCAACCAGCAGCTACTCATTTCATCAAAGTGAAAGGAGGGCTGAGTAATTTGGTGATAGTTATCTTTTTGCCCAGCAGCAAGGAGAATAGCTGCCACATGTTGAGAAGAACATTTCTTGCTTTTGTTGGCTGCTCTAACACCAGTGTACAACTCTTCATTTGTTAAGGCTCTCTCAAGGCCATTCACACAGGGTCTTTTCATTTCTAGAATGACTGATGCCATTTGATTCCACAGAAAATCATTCATTAGAAAATATCCAAGATACATAGGTACACAGATAATCCACGTATTTCTTTTAGGAAGCCAAAAGTGCTCTCATTGGACTGGCTCAAGACCAATATAATTCTGGGAAGATTTTTGTATTTATTATACCATTTTTACAATATCATAAAATTGCCAAGTTCAGTGGCAGTAATTCTGAGTGTGGTACTGCAAGGAAGAAGAAAATTACTCCCAGCTGGATAAAAGAAGTTTTAGAACAGTATTTGAGACAATAATTATTTCAAATGTTTTAAACTACTAAAGCAATTCAGGGACAATTCCTTTTTTCCTGATTTCCTGCATCTGATCCTATTGATCATGTACAGGTGCTAAAAAGTGCATGAGGTTTTTTACGTAACCCTGTACCAGACCTGTCCTCTCTAAGAGCTGCAAAGAATCCTGTGTGCTAGACTAGCGACTCCTATCATCCCAGGTAGCAGAAAGCCTTACATGCACTGTGCTTGTAAAATGCCAAACACATATAAATTATAGTAATTACCATATAAACTATGATAATTTCAGTCTGCTGTGACTCAACATATTAAGACTTTCATTTTGCTGGGAAAAGTTGACAATGTCTAATGATAGCGAATGACAGTAGATTGACTAGAACAGTATTAGAATCGATCTACCATTGTCAAGGTGGTTCATTCTATTTCAGGTACAGATTCTGGGTAGCAGTTCATGCAGGGAATAAAAGAATTTGTACCTCTTAAATAGATGCAGAAGGTTCAGGACTCCTGCAGCATGCAGAGGTACAGATATGGAGTTCAAAAACATGTCCTTACTCCACTTGAAAGGAACAAACCAGTATCAACTACCATTTTGGTCTCCTCTCTTCCCCAGTCACTTCTTTTCAAATGCTCTTACTTGAACACTGCCAGTGATCTGAATTATAGCAGTACAGTCTGTAAAGAAAGAATTTCCTTTAGGAAATCAAAATCACTTTGGCACTTCTGGGTCAAAAACCAAGTGTTATGTTCTATTGGAAAAGTTATCAGAAGTTCACACACTGCTTGCAATACCAGTACTATCGATGTCAGAGACCTCTCACCAAGAAGGCAGATTTACTCTACACGAACCTGGAATTCCAAATAATGTCAGTCTTTGCGATATAAGCACATTTTATTTCTGTATATGGTGTGAATAGATTTTAAGGGAAAACATGATTTTCATAAAGCACTATGACATAACTCCTATTTTAGCATTAATAGTTCTGATTGAATTAAACCCCTCCTTAAAAAACATGTTTTGTTTCCATTTCCAGAGTTTTTTCTAAGAAAGACTTCTTTGTATACTTTTAGAAAGTTGTTCGTTTTTTGCAGTCTGAATGTGTTTTTAATCTTGATAGAATTCATTCATGACAAGTGCTAAGAGAGTTGGCTGATGTTATTTCTAGGCCACTCTTGATTATCTTTGAAAGTTCATGGGAGTCAAAGGAGGTTCCTGAGGACTCAAAGACTTCTATCTTCAAGAAGGACAAGAAAGAAGATCCACTAAACTACAGGCTGGTCAGCCTCACCTCAGTCCCTTGGACCATGATGGGGCAAACAATCCTGGAAAATATTTCCAAACCTATTAAGTTTGGTCATGAGGGCTCGTACCTGGGCAAGTACTGTTAACCTCTTCATTAATGACTTGGACAATGGGATAGACTGCACAAGTGTGATGATACAAACTCGGGAGGAGTGGCTGATAGAACAGATGATTGTGATGGCATTCGGAGGGACTTCAACATGCTGGAGAGATGGGCTGATGGGAATATGACCAAAATCAGACAAGCAAAAGGTCAAGTCCTGACCTGAGTAGAAATAGCCTTGTGCATCAGTATACACAGCAAAGGCCAACCAGCTGGAAAGCAGCTTTACAGAAAAGAATCTGGAAGTCCCTGTGGGCAAGAAGATGACCAAAAGCCAGCAATGTGCCCTTGCGAGAAAGAAGGCCTCCTGGACTGCAGAGTTGAAGGAGGTGACCCTTCCCCTCTACTCAGCACCAGTAAAACATATCTGCAGTCATGGGTCTAACTCTGGAGAACCCAGTACAAGAGTACTGGAACAAGTTCGGTGACAATTATGGGCTTGGAGCATTTGACGTACAAGCAGCAGCTGAGAGAACCTAGAGAAGTAAATGCTCAGGGAGATCTTACCCATGTATATGAATACCTGGTGAGGAGCAAAAGACAATGAATACAGGCTCCTCTCACTGGTGCCAATGAGGCAACAGGCACAAACTGAAACAGAGGAAATTTCACTTAAAGATCAGATTTATTTTTTTTAATAGTGTTGGTGGTCAAACACTGGCACAGGTTGCCCAGAGAGGTTATGAAATCACCAACCTTAGAGATATTCAGAATTGCACTGGACACCTACTTTAGCAATTTGTTTGCTGTGGGCAGGGGAGTTGAACTAGATGATGTCCAGAGGAGCCTTCCAGCTTCAGTAGTTCTATTTTCACAGTAATTCTGTGATTCAGTCACTTTTAACCAGCCATTATTATAGCATTGTCTACTAGATTCTACTTGGACTTTAAGTTTCTGCTTTTCAAATTCTGTTTTTATATGATAAAGTAATCCTTATCTTTTTTCAAGGAAAGTCAGACTAAGGTTGTTATTTTCCACATAAATAGCAAAATGCAACCTCACTGCCCAGAAGTGCAGGTATAAGTGCCGTTGGTGTTCACAAACAACAGGAATATATGAAGAATACTGAAAACATTTTAAAATTAAAAACATAAACAATAAATTTAATTTGTTTCTATTTTTAAATTTATCTCATCTACTTCTCATTTAAGTAAGCTAAGATAATATTTGTTATAGAAAGAAAAGAAAACAAATGTTTGTTGTGGTTGAAAAACATATATTTATACCATCAGTATGTGATACTGTAATTGGCAAGCAAGTAGCAACCTGTGAGATTCTGTTATTACATAACAAACATGACACTCTCATTGATTTTTTCAAATTGATTTTTGTGAGATGCAAAATTGATTTCTGTGAATAGAAAAAATTACACTAAATACAAAATTCCATGTGCATTGATATGGCCAGGAACCGCTAGTAGCAAAGTAAAAAAAAAAAGAAAAGAGAAATAATTATTTATAAAAGAAACTAAATTTCTTTTCTGTAAAGCACCTGTTGTCACAGCTTACCTCTTGTCCAGCTATTTCTGGATTTATTTATCAAGCACTTTTTGCTCTGGAACCTTAGGATCTCCAGAATGTGCATTTTCTGCTTGTTACTAGTAGGTACACACAGAATAAAAATCTTTTAAAACATGCCTACATGCCTACGGGTTACCTTTACCTAATGCTTCTCAGGCTGAGCCTTTACTTGTTTTCCCAAGATCTCTGGGTGAGAAGATGAAAACAAACTACAAGACATCAGCTAGAAGCAGATTTGTCTGTGGCCATACTAACTCAAACACAATAACAGAGTGGTGTAGTTGCATGGCATTCAAGACCTGTCAACCGAGGTCTTCCACAGATGCAGAGCTGACTCATACCTAGCCATTAAGGTACATCTTTCTGCAGAAGACCAAGTAGATCTACTGCTCCCTACGTATGTACAGGCAGTAAATGACAAATGAGTGATGCGGTATAGCATACAATTGCTGCACAGCAGCAATGTCTAGGGAAACAAGACCTGATTGTGTTTGCAAAATCCAGTGAACTTTAATACAGCTAGAAGCACTCGTATGGAAACACCAAAGAGCTACTGCAAAAAAAAGCACCATTTATTTTTGTGTCTTTCAGATTGTGCCCACCTGCAATACAGCTAGGCTGGGAGATGAAACTCCCTGCAGTAGTTTGTTTATGTCAAGCAGATCTCTTACTACGCCTTATGGATAGCAGCAGGTGAGAAAGGGCAGAGTCTTTGGTCCAGGAGAGGAGGGCTGTATTGTAAGTCAGTTAAGGAAAGACAGTCAGCTGATGCAGGCTTCCTGTGGGCATAAATCCCTGAGGAAAACCACCAGATGAGATCAAAGCTAGCAGCTATAGGAAAGGAGCTGGTGCATGAAGTGATAAGAAATCTCCTTTCCAGCACAAAAAAAAAACCAGCAAAGCAAAACGAAACAAACCCCACCACGGAAAGAGAGTTGAGGAGAGAAAGGTAAATTTAGACAAATAAATCACTACATAATCCTTCTCCAAAACATACAGCTTGGCTCAAGTCACACTGAGACTCTGCTCTCCTAGGAAAGCATGGTTACAACCACTGGTCAGGCTGTTCAGAAAGCATGCAAATGAACATGCACACTTTTCAAAATGAAGGGGGAAGCACTGATTAAAAGATCTCTACAGAAAGGTAGCAATTAAGCTAGCAAAATAATCCTTCAGAAAAGTTGACATTTAAATGCAACGTTCGTATCTTTTTGTGGTTGTTTTTTGGTTTTTGGGGGTTTTGTTTTTTGGGTTTTGTTTTTACAGTTTATTCAAATATCAATGTTTTGGTGGTTTGGAGAATTTTTAAATGACCCACACAATCTGAAAGTGTCACATTAGTACATTTATGCCACAGGTGATTGTTGTGGTTCAAGCTGAAATGCTTCTCTTTGGAAACTCTAGAAACCCTTCAGATTTAACTCTCTTATTGTTACTAACTTACTACCCAAAATAGGTTTGCCACCTTCATGGGAGAACTAAAAAATTGAAAGCAGTATGCATGCTTTCTTTGATAGGTAAACTGTCATAAACTATAGAACAGCTCTGAACACCATGATAAATTAGTAGACCATGGATTTCTGTATTTATTAACATGATAAAATAGACTAAAATACTTGTCTCTAAATGGCTACCTGATTTTGTGAGATTGAATACAATTGCCCTGTCCATAATATCACAACCGAAGAATCATAAACATGCCTAATTCACAAATCCATTGTGAATGCTGGGCATGACAGAAACCCAAAAGTTTCAGATGTCTGTTTCTAGAGCTAGAAGCCAAATCTGTTTTAAAAAACTCCTATAGCTGAAAGTCTTGAATTTGCATGTTTATTGCCCTGAGTCAGTCTGGGAACCCATCTGAATTTTCTGCTAACAAGCAAGAGGACTATATTTTGGCTGTTTTCGGGCAGCAGGGAACATTAACATTTCTGGCTTTTTAACTTTCTGCCCTTCCAGGAAAAAAAGGGAGAGATACTACTGAGGAATGACCATTCAATCCCAGCATATGTTATCTTCAGTTTGACCCTTGCTGACTGATCAAGAATGGCATACACCTCCTACCTCCACAAATAATTATGCATTACACAGTAAGAAAAATGTCTGTAGTCAGGGACTGTTACATTTTAGAGAAAGGGTATTGCAGGCATTAACAGCTGTGCATGCACTTTCAGTGCACAGCCATTTCTCAGGCTCCCTCTGTTCTTTTTCCCTGAGTTGCTCAAACATCCCTTGAAGAGAACTCATTTTCAGTTAGAATGAAAAGAACTTGAAAGAGACAAAGGACAGATAAAAGGCCAAATAAGGCAGGATGCCCAGAAAAAGAGTCAAAATATTACAGGGTATTTCATCACTGGTGAGAACGCCTTATTACTGAAGAAAGTATATGTAAATACTGGATTGGTTTTCTGGTAGTACAGAACAGACTTGGCTTTGGCCTCATTAAAAAAAAAAAAATAAATAAATCTTAAGTATGACTGTGGAACAATGGATGATTCTTATCTGACAGCACAAAAAGCAGTTAAAAAATGCTTGTGAAACTGAGCGACACCATTAGATACAATGATGAGATATATGTTGAGATAAGCCTCTTAGAAACTGCTGTGTTTTTGCAAAGTATTTCCCATCTATTAGTGATGCCAGAGGAAAACCTTCTGCTCATGCTTTCTTCTATTTCAGTCCATGGGAAGTGTTTCCATTTTAAGCAGGGTGAGTACATTTTTTGAAGTGTCTGAATCATTTGGCTGTGACTTGGATACTAGATCAGTAAATTAAAGACAAACCTTGAAAGAATATTGAGGTATAATGAGGAATGTTCTTGAGGTGTTATATAAATGAAATAAATGTTCCAAAAAAAGATGAGTGTTTATTTAAGCTCACTACTCGTCAACATTAACCAATAGGTACAACAAAAAGGTACTTAACACTGCCCATTTATTCTTTGAGTGTAAGGAATAACCATATCTGAGGTAGCTATCTGTAGTCACTGCATCTTTAACAGAAGTCATTATATAGAAAGAGGCTATGGCTGTAACAGCATGAGTTATACAGGGACAAAAGGGTACGCATAAAAAAAAATAACATGACATATCCATGCCCTCAGAAGAAGCATCAGTCTATATTCCTGCCTCTGACAATGACCTACCTCTGACAGTGAACACCTGGAAAAGGGGTTAAAGAAAGGGTAAGTGTGCAGTAACATGGAATTTGATAAAGTGACAGTGGTCACAGTGGTGCTTGGAGATCTGGCCAGAAAGGAAGACTGAAACACATGTGATGGCACTTAGGCACGGTTGTCTTGTATTAATGCAACATTAGTATTCTTAAAATCCTTATTTACCTTTTGCTTAACACTGCAGACATACAACCCTACTCTTCAGTGGTTCTAGTGACTAGTTATAGATGTAAAACCAATAGGACTGTATGAAGAATACAATTTCCAGAAAAACATACCACGTGTCCCTTGTTGTGTCATGAGGAGGCATGTGCCATTTACACTTGAAATGCTAAAGGCAGTGCTAACAGGCTAGTCTTATGACCATGACATTTTACTCCGTTAAACTGATCTGCATTTGCTCTAAAACAGAGTAAACAGGAATTCGAAACAGATACTGTACACTTGCATACTTCCTCAATATATGGATGTTATTACTTTATTTTCTTCGTGATTCATTTATTGAGGGGGGAAAAAAAAAAAAAAATAAAGAAGAAATGTTCCTATTAGGTTATTTTGAGCGTTTAGGGTTTTTTTTTCTTTTTTTTTTTTTTTTTTTTTTTTTTTTACGTGAATGAGTGATTTTCTTGAGCCTCATCTTTAATGCCATGACTGTGTTCTCCAGAACACACTTAACTGGTACTTCCTTAAATGAGACTGCCTGCATCATTAGCAGCAATATCTTAAACTGAGATACCCTAAGCTGCATGGGTCCTTAACTAAATGTCTTGCCACAAGGGGCTTTCGTTAACATTCTATATTTCAAAAGCTCTTAATGAGGCTTCTTCAGCAGAAGGTGTCCTTAAAATTGTATCCTTGACAAACATCTTCTTAATATTAATTACATTAGGAGAGAGCATAGGAGAATGAAAAGAAATGTCTAAAATGGCAATGATGAAAATGGTGTATTAAGCATGTTCCAAATCATGTAAAGCAATTAACGTTTACTGAGCGTTTACAACCAATATTAAGTCTTCAGCCTAGTCATTAAAGAAACTGTTTCTGGTGAATAAGAGCACAGTGTTTCAGCCCAACAGATCCAGTAATACTATTGAAATATAGTTTCAATACTTTCTACTTTAGTAGAATAGTAGATACTAGATGTATAAATAGAAGTATAAATAGTAGAAGTATGAATAGTAGAAGTTTCTACTTTAGATACATTTGAACCCCAAATAATTTCTTCCATTGCAGGAGTTAGAAAAGTAATATTTTTTCATACATCAGAACACTTGCCTCCCAAATAATTTGGCTTAAAAATTTAAATAGAATTAGTAAGAATAGAAAAGTTTGTTATAGTCGACAAAAGAGCTTTTTATGGAGGAAAAGAGTTAAGTATTAAAACTAGTTAAATTTTACAGTATTTATGGTTTGCACTTTACTGTCTAGGTTTGTAATACTCTATTCAACACACAAGAGAAGCATTTAAATTTAAGGGACCAAAGCAAGAATATAAACCACAACTGCAACACAAGTCTAAAATGTTCTTTGAAAGACTATAAGGAAAATATTATAGTTTGAACAGAATCTACAGAAATATAAAATACATGAACACCGCAATAAATGGCTGGAAAGGGGATATATGAAATAAACTGCTCTGAAGATGATGCATTTACAGTGTCATTACTGATGTTAGCTTAAATTTTTGATTACTGATCTTAAATTGGCACTGAGGTGATGCCGAGATGTGTAATTCATTTTGTGGTTTTAGGCACCTCAATTTAAGTTTACCATGAATGAAGATAAAATTTTATCTTTCTTTGCCAATAAAGTTCATCTGGAATGAATCCTTGACTGACAGTAGGCAGCGTTCTATCTCAAGTCTCTTTAAAGCATTATTCTAGGAAACAGCAACTTTGGCTCCATCCAGAACACTTGATAAACCACTACTAGTAGTTACTGTGCAGGATAAATAAAGCAATGTCTCATTTACCCATATTTAGTCTTACACTTCTATGAAATTTTAGGACAGATAAATTCCTGATTGGGGGACAAAAATGCTCCCTTGTACAGATGTAGTTGGGTACAGACATTCAGTAAGAAGCTTTTTGCTTTATATAAGAAGTTAGACCAAAGAAGGACTGGTAAAGTTCAGGGTAAGCTCATGTATCGGAATAAGGTTAACACTGCACTCCAGTAATTTTTCTTTATCTTAAGAATCCTCCTTCAGAAAGACTGAGCACTTTTTGTGTGCTTTGAAACTGGAAACCTGGCTTAGGACTAGATTTATTGCTAAGTGACAAGAAAATGAAATGAGCTATGGAAGAGGTGATTCTAATAGGTGAAATGAAAGATAAGCCTATGGTGTGTTTTGCAAACCAAAAGGTTTTTCTAGAACTGTGGCAAACAGCTCGCCAGTGCTCTAAATAATATTGCTTGTTTCTGATGAGAGAAAAAGAACAAAAGAGAAGGCAGTAATAATAGCTTTCTTTCACTTTCATTACCATTATGTTCCAAGTGGTGTTCCTGTCAGTTCCATAATATGCCTCAGCTAGCAATTCAATGAAGAAAAAAACTAAGATTTTTTTGCAATCACCAATGAATGTGATCCATTTTTTTTAAAGAAAAACCCGTATTAACACCATCAAAAATAGAAAACGTGTTAGCTACCCAGTTCCTTTTGCAAGACTATATGAAAAGCCCAGAAAAAAAAAAAAAAAAAAAGCTGGTTTTTTGTTACTTATGCATATTTCCTTGCTGAGATTCTTTCTTTTCCTAAAGCTTGTAGTCTTGTAATGCTACTTACAATTATTGCAAGATGACACACATTTACACATGTATAAACGTGTTTAATTATGCCTGAATATGCCTAAAGCATAAATATTTCTTTTTAAGCAATACACCAAGAAAAGAAAGCAATGGGCAATAAAAATATCTTGGATTTTAATGTAATTGAGTTTTTATTTCTGTGATATCAATATGCATATATTTTCAATTTGCAGTTGGCAACTGCAAGGATATAAAAGCTATTTGAAAATCAGCAGGAAGTAGAATCATGAAAAGAATAGAGCAATGATAAGTAACATGCTTCATTCTGTAACAATATGTACTGACAACTCAACTTTATGTGTATGTTTTAAGATGATTTCAGTGATATAAGCAATTAGCTCAGAAGGATTTAGAAATTTATTAATTGCAAAATACTTCTAAGAAAAATCTAGTAGTATGAAGAGGTTGGAGCAGATTGTACTACATGTGGGTGGAATGTGCTAGATAGTCTTAAAAGATAAGGCATATATGAACACTTGGTAGAAATTTTGATTCTGTTCTCAGCTAGCAGTAAAAGAGACAAGGAACAGGATATAAAGCATTTTGTGGGTTTTTTGAGGATTTTTAGGCCATCAATAGGCTTGCAGCATCATCTAGCCCTAGAGTACTCTGGCCTTTGACAATTTTGATGTCACAATTCCTTTCCAATTGAAGAAAAAGCCCACCCAAAAGTGACCAGATAAAGATATAAGCAAGATACATCCATCCTTAGGGCTCCTGGCATATTCTAGTATATTAAAAACTTTAAACTTCAGTTTAAAAGAAAAATTATTGCCTTACAGATTTTGAAATAAAGTATGAAAATTCAACCCGACTTTATCTTATGCAGCAGGATCTGTCTGAGTTTGTCTGAAATCCGATAATTACTGCTGGGAGATATCAGCAGCACTGGCTGTTTCTCATGTAGTATCATTGCAAAGGTTCAAAGCTTTTGAGAGGCTCCTCAGTGTCACAGTAGCAACACATGCCTGACTATGGAAGAGTATCTGAAAGAGAACAGTGCTGCAGATCTACTTGACTTTATTTAAGTAATAGTTTTAAGTAAAGGGAGGCCTTGCTGACATTCTTATCTCTTTGAGGAGCCCTTACTGATACTTAAAATAGGAAAGTCAAAACAATTTTACTGTTGTTCTCCTCCTCAGAGCAAAAGGTGAGAAGGGGATGTTGGTACAACATGTCCAAACTGAGAGTGTGAGCCTCAGGGGAAACCCACACAGTGGCATGTTTATGGTCAAAGATTGAACTATCCCTCCTCTCTCTTGAATCCTTTCCTAAAGAAACATCGGAAGCATTCTTCAAAAAACAAACAAACAAACAAACAAACAAAAAACAAACAAAAAAACCCCTCCCTATTCCCTATGCCTCTCTGCTGTCCCTCAGCACCAACTATTCATTAACATTTACTGCCACACAATGACTTAAATGCTCAGATTGTTGCCTTTTGCTTGGATTCCTATAGAGGAAGTTGCAATAGACGGAGTTCCAATGTAATCTCATTGATTTTACAGTCATCTCTGTAGCAAAGATTGTTAAAGTCATTCAAACACTGCATTCATAACCATGATACTCAAGAGACTTGCCTTCAGGTCTGCAAGACATGGCTAATATAGACAGAGCATTCTGGGAGCTGGCATGAGTGCTCATTTACTTTTTGGGGTTCAGAATTATGCTGGACAAAGACACTAGCAAAGGGTCACTATATGAAAACTGCCTACAGTTTGGAGTGAGTTTTGCTCTGGTTCAGTCCACAAGGAAGAGGGAAAGTGCAAGATCTGAACTGTGGGAGAGAATTTGGCAGTGCATCTGGGTCAGACCAATTGATAGCAGTGCAAGAAGTTTCTTACTTTCAGCATATGAATCAAGAAGCCCATTTAATCTACCAAGCACTTTATATAACAACTTGAAAACCTTCAAAAAAATTGTAAATCTTTCTTTTTCTTTAGAGATTGCCAAGCCTGCCTCTTTGCTGCTGAAGCATATGTAGGTTGAGCAGTTGAAATTTGTTTTTTTTTCTTTTTATGAAATCTGGAAAAGGATCTGGAAATAAAAATGATTTATTTGGGATAGATGTAATCATTTTGGGTATAAATTTAAGAAATTACCAGCACATAAGACAAAGATGGCTGGACAGCCATTTCAGGGAATCTGAATCATAGATTCCACCTTATAGTTTCATAATCGATGTTCTAAGAGAAACACAAGCCTGTGTAATGCTCACATGCATCTACAAACAAGCACTGATTTATATACTTCAGAAAGCTGAACAGAATGCATGCTCAGCTTTTCTGTTAGCTTTTCTTCTCTTTTAAGGTCATGATTGTTCAGATCTACTTAGTTTCTTAGGAGATGGAGTTAAGGAACAGGATCCATTTGTCTTAACGCAGATGACTAGGCCCATTAGTACATGTAGAAGATCTACAAGGGGCTAAGAGATAGAAACTGGGCCTAGGGAGTTCTGCACCTCTGTTGGCTGTAGACTAACACCACATGAAATGATATTATATACATATTTTTAAAACATTGACACCCAGCCCGTTGACACCCTGCCCCTTGACTAACATCAACATGTAGGCAGGATGAAGCCCACATCATCCAAAATGATGTGTAGGACACACTGCTGCCATGTAAGCTATGATTCTCTCAATTTACACTACCACTGGTGGAGCAAAAGGGTGTCACAACTCTTACCTGCATTCAGAAGGCATTTATGTGGTTGGTTGTGGCTGTCACATGACTTGGACGTTAAGTGTCTCTGACAGGGACTGGAGCCATGGCATCACTTGCAATCCTGTGTTTGCTATCAGTGATCGGGTAAGTCACCATGTGGGAGTATTTTTGTTCATCTTTCTTACTGTCTTAGTGAAGTTTGGCTTATAACATGTAACCAGAGTACATTACCATTCAAAATGCATCACCCTACCTATGGTATTGCTACTGAACCCACACATGTCCTGACTATAATGAATGTTTCTCTGGAATGACCAAACAGTAAGCTAATGTTTGCCTCAACTGTGCAACAGATCATGTGGAGAGAACAGTCAATAAGGGTTGTTTTCCCGTTAAAATTTTCACGTTAGAATAATTTGAGTATAAACAATGCCTTCTGCTGCCTGAAGACTGCAGGAATTCTGACTAGCTCTGCAGAGTCAAGCACCCAAGCTACAATCATCAGAACAAGGTCTTTATATACCCCAGCCTGTTACCCTAACTTTGTTCCCTACCACTAAGTGTTACAGAGAGACTTTTTTTTTCCAAATGTTGACATTCACCTTTAAATTATCTTAGCTGGCTGTTCATCCATTCATGGGCTGTGCCATTCGTTGATTTATAATGACAAAACAGGAATTACTCTTTGTATTACTTTCTAAAGAAGACTCTGACTACAGAAGAAATCTGAGAAAACTAGCCAGTCAATTCAGTCTTAAATATCAGCCAGATCTGGAGCCATAAAGGCCTAGAAATGTTGCCTTCACAAATATTTGAAGACCCCTGAACTATTAACTTCCTGGAGTCTACTTTAGATGTAACAGTAAGTTACTTGACCAAAACATTTCTTCTGGTTCAAACCCACAGTGTTTCTTGTCCCTGCTGTCTACTTTAATATGTTCCCCCATGCCTCAAGCCAAGTTTAGGAATAGCATACAGTCATGTTTGAAGCCTCTGTGAGTTTCCAGCCAGTCTGAAGTAGAAAGTGTTCCAAAATTCATGGGATATTAATCACATAAGATGACATTAAAATGTTAAAGATTCTTAGCTATTTTTCCTCAGCTGCTGAAAACTGAAGTGTTACTGTATGAACTTGCACAGTACTAAAAAGTTACAGCTGTAACTGGATTTTATTAAGAAGCTTTATATTTGAAAAATGAGTAATCCTTGTAAGTGCCATATTTTCATGTGATTAACCTACAGGTTATCTGTCAAAAAGAATTTAATTTAGCAGTATTGAAGGTTATACATATGGATGTGTAATAAAAGGCAAATTTTATTGAACAGAGTATTTTCCCTGACATAAAGCAGAGTGCATTCCTCTCTCCTTCCCTGGCACAGATCAGGGTCCCTCGTCTCTCTGCAGCACAAGTGAAGATAATGGCAATGGACACATTTCTACTCAGTGTGGGTATTTGAGAATATGGTTCATCAGTGCTCTTTTCAAGGACCACTACTTGTAAAGGAAGTAAGCCTATATGATGTATTCTGTGTGTGAAAATATGGTTTAGCCTGAACACTTTATTTCTGATGTTTCCTGTATGATGCTTTTTAGTGAATCACTCACTTGCTGAGTTTCAGGTCTACCTTGCTTCATTGTCAGAAATGGTCTATATCAATTCAATTAGAATATATCAATGTATCAATATATCAGTTAGACAGTTCCTTTCCCAAGATGATTACAATCAAAAATGCGGGCACATAAAATGCAGGACAAAGAGGCTGAAAGTGATCAGGATAGCATACTTAGTTGCTAATATTTATTTTGGAATCTAGACATATATTCAGCTCATTTGGGCATGTGAATCATATGAATGTCCTCACATTTAAGCAATTCAGTATCTGGGGAATCACTTATAAGCCACAGCCTCTCAGACGACCTAAACATCATGAGTTCTATGATTCATCAACTGAGCAGGCATTTTAAAATGCATTTTAAACTATAGTTTTTCTCCCTGCATATAGTTGGGCTATATTTTTGCAAACTCAGTTTTGTTGCATGAAATATAGTTATTCTGAGTTTCCTCTTGGCATTTTGAAGTGCAAATTTTCTTTGAATTAATTATTTTAATTCAGTCACTGTAATCAAATTCAACTGACTATCACAACTTATTTTAAGGATTATTCTGGTTAATGTATTGCTTACAACAGCAAGAAACCCTGGTGGATAGGTCTTAAAAGTTTCAAATGTCAGACTTTTAAATGTTCTAATATGTCACTTTTTAAAAGTTTGACAACAATCCACAAATTCCCTCTGCTCTTATTCAGTCTTCTAAATGCCAGAGAGGGATTTTTTTTTTTTGAGATTCGCCAAATGTTTTGCCACAGAATTGCCTAATTAACTTTCAGACTTGTTGCTTAAATACATTCTCACCAGAAAATATTTTATTAAAATAAAATGAACAAACATGTTATGTTTGTCCTTCAGTTCTCTTTCAAAATGTCTCCTGAGATTTCTCTTTAAAGGGAAATATTATTTGAGAAGGGTTCTCTAATGAATCATTTCACAAACAAAAAAACCCTCAACCCAACAACATTATTTTGCAGCCTTTGTTTTCATTATAGTTGATAGGACTGATTTTCAAATACACTGTATAGGGCAAAGTAAGTGACGGTCAATAGCGAGTAAGAGAATATTACTATATTTGGTGAGACAAAATACCTTGAGAAAATAATTGTCAGATAATAATTCATAACAGGCAAAATTAGAAATCGTATTTTGGTCTAACTGTATGGTATCAAGCCTCGTGAACAAACTAACATCCAAACAGAAGCAATTTAAATATGTAATTGAATCTCTGCATCTTTATCAATGGTTGAACTTGAATGTAGCTATTTGTAAAAACTATTCCGCATACTGGGAAATTCTCTTGTATGAAAGCACTGAACAAGAGAGATTTATTGCAGCTTCTGTGACTCCATGTCTACCCTTTGAGGAATCAAGATTCTTCTAAATTGTACAGTTTAGAAGAGTCATATCAGCCAATTGAATGAAAGCCCAGGTGAATAATTCTAGGACAATGACATCTAAAACGTGTCACTTACATAAAGAACATCAGAGCAGAGTAGAGAGTCTTATGAATGAATCCTTGCCTTTACATGTTAAAGGCAACCTTAAGTCTCTTTGTCCTACAAAGCATAAGAGAAAAGGTCATGGACCAAGATCTTTCCAATAGTTCCTTTCAATATCAGACATAAATGACTTCAAGACAACATGCTGGACAGACTCTCTTCTGTCAATAAGTGAAAGAGGCTGGAGTGGAAAAACTGAGGGAAGACTAAGATGATGTACTGGGAGAAGAGAGCACAAGCTGGGCAGTGTGTGAGAGTTCAGTCTATTACCTTTAGAATTTGTCTTCAATGTCTTACAATTCCTGCTGTCAAAAGTTTAAATGCTCTGAAACTTTTTCCACTGCTCCCTTCTGCCAGCTGGTCTCCATGGAAGATAGCAAACCACTAAAGAGATTAGCTCTATATAGTTTATCCCTGCCATTGAACTGTATAAGGAATCCTTATGATGCCAAATACACATATTTTTTATATATTCTTTTTTTTAAAATCCCAGGCTCAGAAATTGCATACATTAAGCTGTATTTTTGAAAAAGCACTACTGTTACAATGGCAGATGCTCAGGCACTATTGTTACGAAGTCAGATGCTCAGGCACCCAACAATCAATTTCAAATTCAATAGCCAGAGGTGAATATTTTGAGAGTCATTATCCTCTTTTCTGGCACAATTTACTCCTCACATACCAGAAAACTATGATTTCCAGTAAATCCTTAATAAACATCCTAAAACTTGAAAGGAGTGTGAGACGGGACAGTATGTCTGTCTTCAAAGGAATAACATCTTTGAGTCTTGTATAGTAAATGAGAGATGCTTCCACGTGTCCTTACTGTTAAATGCTGAGCCTTTTTGTCTACAGTGTACACCATTGCAGACTAGTAGTTAAATGCTACTTTGCCTTTGATAAAAATTTTTCTTTTGAAATACTGCTTTCACAAATTCCACACTAAATCCCAAAGGCCTGTGAGCTCTCTGTTGAGAATTTGCATGTTAGGATGTGAATTTATACTAATACAAAAATACAGAAATAATATATACTCCTTTTAGAGACTTTATTACACCTTTATATTAAGATTAGAGTTAACTAGTGTTCCTATGGATGGCTGTAACTACTGCAGTGAAAGCTTTTTGGATGTAGAGATATAAATCATGGAATTCAAACTTCTGACCAATACAAAATAATGTCACATAATTTAAAACTTCCATATGCCATTTATTTTGATATCACTTTCACTGAAGTATCCTCAATATTTCTAGTTGATGCTGTGTCAAAGCCACAGTAGAGTGAGTCAAGGTTTTCCCTGAAAAGTAAGTCAGGCACAAAATCCTGACTGATTTTTCGTATTGCGGAAACTTCACTTCCATGTGAGAAGTTGGAAAATTTAAAAAAAAAAAGTCTTAAAATATAGAAAAATTTAGAGTAAGGAGGAATTAATATTTGTAAGCCATAAACCATGGTGAAAATAAGTGGTGGGTAGTTTTTCAACTCATTTTCTTTGGGAAAAGCAGTTTAAGTGACCGAGTTTTGTCTTTCCATCTGCATTTTCCTCTTGATTTCTTTAGAAACTTTGGTAGTCTCCATCTAGATCAACAGGGGAACAAAGGTTTCAAAAGATGTTCCTACAAGTTTCACCACTTTCTGTAAAACAGAGCCCTCTGTAGCATAGACAAAGGTTGTAGGACAAGTTCCCATCTGGTTAGACAACAGAATCTACACCACATAGAGCTTCTGTCCCAAATGTAGCAGTAGCTTTAATAAACACATGTAGGAAACGAAGTCTCACTTTTTCTGCTGCTCCCTGTCTTATTAACCCACCTCTTGTAAAGCAAAGACAGACAAATTAAATGGAACAAATCAGTAGAGATTTTTGAATCCCCAAATCATAGATCTATATCAAATATAGGGAAGAAAAAGAAAAGAAAAGAAAAAAGCTACTTATGAAGTGAATCATAATTACTTTCCCTGCTGGGCTGTTGTAAGGATAACTGATGTATGAAGATAGCATAAGGAAATAATTTATAGTATTGTCTGATGAATCTGTACAGTACATGTAGCCAAAATAAACCACAGGTGAATCATTCCGCTGATTCTTTCCCCTGCCTCCCCTGGCTTCATGAAAGATTGGTCCATATCAGAGCAGCCATGCAGAGAAGGACTTGGAGGTATTAGCTGGCAAGAAAAACATGAGCCACCAGTGTGTACTCACAGCCCAGAAAGCCAACCGTGTGCTCAGCTGCATCAAAAGAAGCATGACCAGCAAAGTCAAAGGAGGTGCTCTTGCCTCTCTACTCTGCTCTTATGAAACCTCACTTGGAGTATTGTGTACAGTTCTGGTGTCCTCAGCATAAGAAGGACATGGAGTTGCTGGAGCAAGTTATTAACTAGAATGACATACCCTGTCCAATGAATCTTGAAGAGATTGAAATAGTCATTATTTCACTTGCTGAGGCAGATAACTTTTTGACTTGCAGAACATTTCCTGACAATGATGGAATTTTTTTTTTTTAGTCCTTAAATAATTTATATTTGTAAGAACTATTGTTTCAAACCTTACATTAATTTTTACATTTACTTTAAAAGTATCTAATATTAATATGTCAATTTCCATATACATTAAATGATAAATTACCCATTTGGTATATCACTGAGGTCTATAACAACGTATTGGAAACACAAAGCATTTCTACAGCATTTGATTAAAATGAATTCTGAGTCCACTAACAGTATAATAATATTTAGTGTCAATCATTTTAAATGTATTTTGTGTCATAGGGGAAGAAAGCTATTATGAAGTCTAGAAATTAGTGTAAGTGTCAAGCAAAAAAAGTAATCTGTCATACTGATGCTAATACTGATTAAGATCTAGACACCTTCCCCTTTCACATACAGCTTAACAACAGATAGAAGCTGAAGTGTATGCATTTGGGACCAATGAAAGCTGCAGACTTTGACTCCTAAGGATCATGTAATTTGATACTGCAGTTGTATCCTTTTGCTTGGTGCCCTTCTTTCCTTTATTCTTCATTGTGAGGGTGGTGAGGCACTGGAACAGGTTGCCCACAGAAGTGACAAATGCTCCATTCCTGGCGGTGTTCAAGGCCAGGTTGGACAGAGCCTTGGGTGACATGGTCTGGTGCTAGGTGTCCATACCTGTGGCAGGAGGGTTGGAACTAGATATCTTAAAGTTCCTTCCAACCCTAACTATTCGATGATTCTATGATTATCTCTCTTTATCATATTGCTGTATATCCTTTCCTTTCTTCTTTCTAAGTTCATAGATTAGTCCTGTTCTGTGTCCCAGATACAAGGAACTTTTCCAAGGGATACAAACATCTCAGTCTGTGGCATGTCTCCCATGCACCTTACTAACACCTTATCAAGGTATTGTTAACCAGAATATTTTCCATCTACTGTTGCTTTCTTCTTTGCCTGTGCAGAATCTAAGCCTGCTTCCTGGCTGCTGTGTTGCAGCGCTGTCTGGCTGCTGTGACAATAAAAGGCTGAGTTTCATCATCCCAGAGTGCTGGCAGCCTTCCAAAACAATCTGAAATGTATTATAAATTATTTTTAGATGCTTCTTGTGAGGCTTTTGAAGACAATGGGCAATTACTGAAACAAATTTCTGTGAATCTTGTGAGAAATAAAGTTCTTCATGTGGTTTCTACTCATTTATCAAAATACAGCTTCAATAATATTGTACAATATTTTTCCCCATACACCATTTCCCACTCTCTCCTGCATGTCTTATCCAAGATCCATCAGAAAGAAATCATCTTTAGAGATTTTTCTTGTTTACCCATATTAATTCTTATTACTTGGTATTAAATGTTATTTTGTTAAAGAAGATTAAAAATGCCATCACTTTTTAATTTGTGTCTTTATTGCTGCTAAACAGATTTTTATAAGGCATTACAAATTGTTCCAGAGAAGTCTAACACAGCATATCTGAAATAGCAAACATATATTTTAACCTCTTATTACAGTTGTAGAAACTACCTCACAAAATAGGAGACCAGGTAACTATTGACTGTTTAAAACATTAGTGCAATGCAGTGTCTTTTCCAGTTAAGAACAGTCAGAAAATTTCAAAGATCCATTGTTAAATCTGTTTTCATTTGCATTGTAGTGTCTTACACTGCATATTCATCTGAATAAACTAACTCCATTCCTTTATGCCTTTTCTTTTTCAGTCTTAATTTAGGCCTGCTGGTTTGCAAGATCCCTTTTATCTCATGATGTAGGGGGTTGAGCAGGTTGATATTAGTATGGGGTTTTTTGCTGTTATATCAGTTTTAATTTGTTTGTTGGAAGCTTTTTTTTTTGTTTTTTTTTGTTGTTGTTCTGTTGTGTATGCATATGTGTTCAGAGTAATATTATAGTGACCATTTGAAAAGCTCTTCATCCTCATCCCTTCTCCTCATCCTTCGCAACGTTTTCACTCTTATGTTTAATTTTTCCAAACTAAGTTTTATTTGAAAAGTTAAATAATTTTTGTCTTTTTTATTTTTTTCTTCACCTCCAGAGGCAAAATAGTGAGAGAGAGAAACAAAGTTTAGGATTTGAAGTACTCTTCATTGTTCAGAATCTTTGGATTATTAGGTAAATACTGATTTTTATTTAGCCAATGTTATGAAGAAAGCTGAATGAATGTCTTTTACAAACAGTAAAGTCCTCCAAACAGTGTTTCATAGTGAACTAAATCACTTAATCAAATTACATATGCTAAGCTCTTTTTTGACTATTAAAATATGAGGAGGATTTTTGAGAAGTACTGGTTTAGCTTTTTTTTTTCTTTTTAACTAAGATCCATGTATCGAAATATTTTATTTAAAAACTAATTTATCGACTTCTGGGATTTAAATTTTGAAATATTTTGCTTATAAATGGGTACAAGTTAAATGACTATTTTTGAAATGGGTAAACCCATGAAATAAGGTACTTGAAACTATAAGCATTTTATAAATGTTTGCAAGTCCATGAAAAGTAGTTTTTCATTGTCATTAGTATTTATTTTAAGATGAAGCTTGAGATGATAAAGATAGCAATATTAAATATGAGTATGTGTGGATGATACTGGAAGGCTGTTTGGGGAAGAAAATTAATATCTTTATGTCAGTATCTACAGACCTTAAGGGATAAAGGTTTTTTTCCTCCCCACAGCAGTCTCTTCAGAGTCACAACGAGAACATGAAAACAAGACAAAATAGATAGAAAGAGTCTTTAAGACTGAAGGAGCAGTTTTACTGGAAGGTTTCCTAAGAGGCTGAAACACCAGAAACACTGAAAATAAGTTCACATGAAACACTATGTGCATAGATCCTTCTGCATCCCACATCAAAAGGGCTGGTACAATATATAAATCACTTCAACAGTTTTAGCAATTCCTAATTTTTAGATTTTTAACAGACTTACAAATATTAATTGAAACTTTTTATTTGTAAAATGTGTAATGATCTGAAGAGAATTTATTAATTCTATCACATTTTGAGAGAATTTATAAACATGCTCAGTTTAGTATGATGCAATCTCCTTCTTCATGGTAAAAATTCAAGTTGGTTTAGGTCCTTGATGTTCTATTCATATTTTACATTAGAATAAGAGAAACTGTTCATTATGATTCCCACACATAAAACTTGATGTTACCAAGGTTACGTGATAATGACCTGGTGCTAAATCATTGATCTCAGCAGTGTTGGCTGTTCCGTTTTTAGTAGAATAATGTTTATCATGAGCAAATATCTATTATTTAAAAGTTTACTCCTATGTACTTATTCCCATTACCATTTATCCTGCCATCTTTTTCCTCTTCTATATTTTCTCCTCCGTTACTTCCTCTCCCACAAAATTTCAATGATGTTGAAATATTCAGAAACAATGAAATGTTCACAAGGTTCCCAAGGTTTAATGCAATTTTAAAAAGTTTGTGATTTTAAGCAATAACTGGTATCCAAAGGAGGCCAAGTGAACAAATCCCATTGAAATTCAGTAGAATTGGGCACTTCATCCTCCTTCTTTAACAACTCCAGCATTAGTTACTAGGAATTCCAAATCTTGCTGAATTAAGATGCAAATAATTGTGCAGCAGTTGTTAACTTACATAATTAACATTACAAAGAATATTTCTGATAACGCATTTTCACAAGTTCAATGACTAAACACATGTCATTCAAATAATAATATACATTCATTATATTCTTATTGCCTGATTTATGTTTTAAAAAACCATCAGAAAATTTTACCCCAAACTGCTCTTTGAAAAGCATTTCATATTCTGTTCATATTGAGATTATACCAATTACATTTAAACATTCTAATATTACTTATTCATCAAGTTCTTCACCGAGTGAACTGTCTCTGCATTGAATCTTAGTCATTTTGCAGCACACAAAACCAGAATATTAGTTCTGGAAACCTGAAAAAAAGCCAGCCCACGTATCAAACTCAATGTCCTGTGTTATTTAAAAAAGATCTTCCTGTCTGCATTTCCTCCTCTTAATCTGAAGGAAAAGCTATAGAGCTTTTCTTCCCTGGAGCAACAATACGATCCTGTTAAAAGAGCTGGCCCCAAGTAAGTTTACTGTTTTCACTGGATTTCACAACGAAATAAAGAAGGTTTTCAGCAGTGGTCAGCCTCATGTCTAAATCTGTAACAAATGTAGAGAAGTTATACAGAGCTTAGAGGTGAAGGAAGGAAGCTTGAGCCAAGATATAAAAATATCAATTTAGTCCAGCTGAAGCATGTGAATCAAGCATGTCAGGCATGTGAATCAAGCATGTCAGGCAGGTGAAGCAAGCATGTCAAGCATGCGAAGCAAGCATATGAAGATGACTCAGCCTCAGTCTTAAAACCCACCAGGCAAGAGGTTGACTAGAGGAAACATCACTCAGCAGTGGGAAGAAGGTGGGCCAGGGCAGAGAACTGAAATAAGTAGAAGTTATAAAGAGAGCCCTGAACATCAGATGTATTTCAACGTAAAAAGTCAGTCCTTACTCAAGAAAAAACACAAAGAACCTAATACGTAGTATACAGCATGTACATTGCTGCAGTGTCAAGAAGCTCCTGTGAGCATCCTAATAACTGTCAAAATATTTTTGACAATTATTGGGCCAAGTTATGAGTCCAGAGTTATGACAGTGATCAGAACAAAAACAGCCTGAGTTGTACATCACAAAGAACAGGCTATTCAGTGTTTTTTGAAGGAAGATTATCCCTAGGAGATGGACTCAATATGTGTTGTAAACAATCATCCAGTTTAAAGATGGGATGAAGACAACAGACCCTTCTCGGTGAGGACAGCAGAGAAATCTTACTGAAACACACCCAAAAAGAGCTATATTACCTATGCAAAAAAGAAGGGAGAACAATGAAGTTACCCCTTCACTACCTTCTTGGAGATCATATTTTATCAGGCAATATATAGGGCTATTCAAAAAATATCTGGAAGAAAAAAAAGATACATCTAAAGAATAAAGACACAGCACACATAGTAAAAATAATCGTAGAATCATAGAATAGTTAGGGTTGGAAAGGACCTTAAGATCATCTAGTTCCAACCCCCCTGCCATGGGCAGGGACACCCCACACTAAACCATGTCACCCAAGGCCTCATCCAACCTGGCCTTGAACACTGCCAAGGATGGAGCATTCACAACCTCCCTGGGCAACCCATTCCAGTGCCTCACCACCATCACAGTAAAGAATTTCTTCCTTATATCCAATCTAAACTTCCCCTGTTTAAGTTTGAACCCGTTACCCCTTGTCCTGTCACTACAGTCCCTGATGAATAGTCCATCCCCAGCATCCTTGCAGGCCCCCTTCAGATACTGGAAAGCTGCTATGAGGTCTCCACGCAGCCTTCTCTTCTCCAGGCTGAACAGCCCCAACTTTCTCAGCCTGTCTCCATACGGGAGGTGCTCCAGTCCCCTCATCATCCTCGTGGCCCTCCTCTGGACTTGTTCCAACACTTCCATGTCCTTTTGATGTTGAGGACACCAGAACTGCACACAATACTCCAAGTGAGGTCTCACGAGAGCAGAGTAGAGGAGCAGGATCACCTCCTTCGACCTGCTGGTCACGCTCCTCTTGATGCAGCCCAGGATATGGTTGGCTTTCTGGCCTGCAAGAGCACACTGAAGCCGGCTCATGTTCATTTTCTCATCGACCAACACTCCCAAGTCCTTCTCTGCAGGGCTGCTCTGAATCTCTTCTCTGCCTAACCTGTAGCCGTGCCTGGGATTGCTCCAACCCAGGTGTAGGATCTTCCACTTGGCATGGTTAAACTTCATCAGGTTGGCATCAGCCCACCTCACAAGCGTGTCGAGGTCTCTCTGGATGGCATCCCTTCCCTCCGGTGTATCAACCGAACCACACAGCTTGGCGTCATCGGCAAACTTGCTGAGGGCTCACTCAATCCCACTGTCCATGTCACCAACAAAGATGTTGAACAAGACTGGTCCCAACACCCATCCCTGAGGGACACCACTCATTACTGGTCTCCAGCCGGACATTGAGCCATTGACCACAACTCTTTGTGTGCGGCCATCCAGCCAGTTCTTTATCCACCGAGTGGCCCACCCATCAAATTGATGTCTCTCCAATTTAGGGACAAGGATTTCATGTGGGAGAGTGTCAAACACTTTGCACAAGTCCAGCTAGATGACGTCAACTGCTCTGCCCCGTCCATCAGTTTCGTAGCCCCATCATAGAAGGCCACCAAAGTGGTCAGGCAGGATTTCCCCTTAGTGAAGCCATGCTGGCTGTCATCAACCACTTCCTTGTTTTTCATGTGCCTTAGCATGCCTTCTGGAAGAATCTGCTCCAAGATTTTTCCAGGCACAGAGGTGAGACTGGCTGGTCTGTAATTCCATTTTCCCCTTCTTGAAAATGGGGGTTATATTTCCCTTCTTCCAGTCGTCAGGAACTTCACCTGACTGCCATGATTTTTCAAATAGGATGGACAGTGGCTTAGCAACTTCATTTGCCAGCTCCTTCAGGACCCGCGGATGGATTTCGTCAGGTCCCATGGACTTGTGTATGTTTAGCTTTTAAGATAGTCTCTAAACAGATCCTCTCTGTCCTGGGTTAAGCAACAGCAGCAGTCAGTTTTTCTCCTTCTTAGTAGCTGGGGCAGCGCTGTGGTTTTGACTTTCAGCCTGGGAATAATACTGATAAAGCCGATGTTTTCAGTTGCTGGTCAGAATGTTTACCCTGACCAAGGACTTTGTGAGTCTCATGCTCTGCCAGGGAGGAGGAGAAGCCAGGAGGAAGCAAGCACAGGACACCTGACCCAAACTAGCCAAAGAGGTATTCCATACCACAGCACGTCATGCCCAGGGATGTAACTGGGAGTTATCCAGAAGGGCACGTCCTTTTCTCTGTCAGGCTCTTTTTCCGGCGGGCAGTATCGTATTCTCTTCCCTTGTTTTTTCTCTTATCATTATTATTATTGGTGGTAGCAGTAGTGATTTGTGTTATACCTTAGTTACTGGACTGTTCTTATCTCAACCCGTGGGAGTTACATTCTTTTGATTCTCCTCCCCATCCCTCGGAGGGGGGGGTGGGGTAGAAACTACGTGGTTCTAATTTACGGCCTGGGGTTAAACCACTACACTCTCCTACAGTGGGCCTGTTGAATATGACAACACTCAGGCCGGAAACACCTGCGTCTAGGTCCCTTTAGGCTGACGCTCCATGTTTATTAGTATTAGGATGTTTGTTTCTTTCTTGTTTGATTATGTAATACGCACCGTGTGTGAATACTTAGTTGCACGAACCTTTCTTTCTTGGTTAATTAGAGTTATGAGTTACGCACCATGTGTGAATGCTTAGTTACACGAACCTTCCTTATTTAGTTAATTAGAGTTATAAGTTGCTTATCTGGAAACCCAAAGTTTTCTAGTCTTGAGGCGGGGGAACTTATTCTACTGCACGTAACTGTCCTTTAGTAACCTAAGGCTAGGCCTTGCAGCCTGGGTAACTTGAGTTCAGACCTTGCAACTTAACTCAGAGTTTGGCTAAGACCAAACAGTTGGGATTGCTCACATGTCGATTGTTCAGCTGTATTCTTCATAACCACCATCTCCTAAGGCTAAGACCTCTGGGTTGGTCACAAAATGTCCACCATCCCTTAGCCACTCCACAATTCCCTCTTTTTGTTTTTTGAGCAAACCAGACGGATGTTACATTTTTCTTAAACATAGATATCACACACCACAACATATAACTTGCTACTAATACAAATAAAACTAACGCACATAATAAAAATATACAGCAACGAAATCAAAATCATTAAAATGACAATAACCACCATTAGTCCACCTTTTACTAGAGCAACCAGCCAATCTGTCAGTCCCCATTCACCTAATAAATTGTCCAGCCAAAAGGCTTGCCCATCCTCATACACCATGTGTAAGATCTTAGCATGTTTCCATATTTCTTCAACATAGGCCAATCACAGGTTGCTGGGTCTGCCATTTTTCTCCTGGATGGCTCTCTGATAACAGGGGAGGCCATCCTCTCACATCAAGGTCTGGCATGGCATGTGTCCCCACCGCTTCACGCCTGCTGGGTTGCAGCCAACAGCGGAGCTAAAGGTTCTTCTTGGTGGCAAACACAGAGGCCAACCCAGTCTTGCCCTTGACTGTGGCAGCAGGCATTTGGTCAACCTCAGTCCTTGTACCTCGTTGTCAATGCAGAGTTTCACCTGCTTCATCCAGTAACAAGTTGCTACTGTGGCAAAGCATACACAGATTTACATTACCAGAGTAACTATTACAGGTTACAACAGCATGTTGAAAATGCTGATGGCAGTGAGAAACCAGCCAAAGAACTTTCTTACCAGTGGAGTTCTCCCACCCTCTTAATTTGTTCCATTATCTGCTTTATAACACTACCATGGTATTAGAATCTTTCTAGCTTTTGCCTTAGCATTTTCTAGCAGCTGCTGCAAATTTGCATGCTCTAACATCTCTTTTACAAGTAACAAATCCACACAATACAAGGTATAGTTTCTCATTAGCAACTGGCTAGTAAATACAAGTGGTTTTATACAGAAAAACACAGCCTCTAATAATAGCTACATTACAAGCACACATATTCAAGTTGTTACTTTTCAGCTGCCCCCAAGTGATGTCCTGCAATCATTCATTTTTCTCTTCCTCTATCTCATTCTGCTCGGGGTATTCACTGTCAGCTCCTGTAGCTGAGGCATCGGGTTTCTCCACTTGTCTGTCCAGCTCATGGCAAGGCTTTGCAAACTTTGCAGGCAGCTGCCACGGACCTGTAGGTAGGAGGACACAAACATACCCCCCCCCCCAGGCTATCAGCTCTTGAGAAGGAGTTGGGTTAAGGTGATTCAAAGGCATTCTGATGGAAAAGGAATGTGAAGCTACAGCTACCTGCCTGCTTAGCAGCAGCCATAAATACCCGCCAGCAACAGCACTTTCTTGTCCAAAATGTTAATCTGCTACCCATTAAAACTTTTATGCAAACCCAACAACAAAAAATACACAGAACACTGTCCGTCCTCAACACACACACACGCATGGGATCCCACAAGCAAACTCCATACAATTACAATATTTGAAACACAAAACCCAGACAATCATTACTTCCACTACACAGTCCCTCATACAGAGTGTGGCGTAAGGACCCTGTGAAGACAATCAAGAAACCAGCTCCAAGAAGCATCATTGTAGTGCGAGGTGGCAGGCTCAACTTTAGCGGGCGTCCCCACAGAGGCTCTGCCTCCCCCACATCTCATGAGCCTTGGACTTTTACACTGACCAAAATGCACACTCATTCCAATGCAGGTGGCCAGCCTACATCGGAAGAAGTGGTCAGCAATATCCATAAAAAGTCTCAGTACATGTGGATCACAGAGATACTATCAAATGAGTTGTATATGGGGTCCCAAGTCCACAGTCCGCCACGGCACTCACACAACATCTTCAAAAGACTATAAGGGTGCATTAAATTGCTGTGGTTTTTTTGGTTGGGTTTTTTTTTTTTTTTGGTTGGGTTTTTTTTTGTTGTTGTTGTTGTTGTAGAAAATCAAAAAAAACCTAAACACTCCTGCCTGGTAGCCAAGGATAAAGACAATGTTGTTAGTAGGGAGGATTCCCCCAGGGTAGGCTTTGAGGGTTGTTGACTCTCATTGTGGGGAACCCACCTTTCCCCTGCCCTGTCGCACAAAGAGGAGTGTTACCAGGGCTCACAACACTTCCCCTTTCCTTGCTGCTGCCGTTGTTGCTGTTGCCGCGGCCACGGTTTCCTGCAGTCGCGCTGCAGCTCCAGCGCTGCCCACTCGGCCGCGCAGCCCGGGGGCTCCGGCTGCACCTCCTGGAGCACCTTGCCCCACAGCTCCTGCGCGAAGGCTTGCACCCGCGGCTCCTCCACTGGCAGCGCCTCCGTGTCCCGCAGCCGCTCCAGCAGCTCCTCTCCTGGGGATAACTTTCTCGATGGCACCCCACGTCTCCCCTAGATCTCCTGCTTTCTTTTCCCCAGCCAAGACCGTTTCCAAAAGCTCTTGGCGGATCCGTCCCCATCGGGAGGTATCTAATACATCAATGAGGGCCTCCACCGCACCCCGGCCTCGCAACCATTGGATGCAGTGGCCCGCTGGCCCCAGAATATCGCCTTCGGCAACCCAGCTTGCTGCGCGAGGGCCTCCAGTACCTGTACCACATGGCTCCCATCCATTGCTATCATGTCGGGGTCACCACTTGTAGTTTCTCGCTACTCGTGTGGTGAGGGACGGAAGCACTAGTTCCCTCCAAACTAGGGTCAAGACAGAGCATTCATGGAATGCGGGTCAACAACAGATTTATTGCGCAGTTACAATTCCTTATATTTGCTGCCTAAGCACCTCCCCAGAGTCAGCTGGTTCCTGTTCCTCCTAGCAGCTTTCCATCACATCACATGATCTTCCGTGCACCAATCCCTACAGTAGAATACATCTTGTAAAGAAAACTGAACATCTCTAAGTGGAAGGGAACATATGCTTTCACATCCAGTTCCATTAACTGTTATTCACTTTATATGTAAAAATTGGCTCTGGCTTATATGGAAGTGGATGCATTAATTGAAGCATAAAAATTCACCCTCAGAGACTGATACTAGAATTTAAATCCACTTGCAACATACTTATCAGAACTGATTTAAAATTATAGTTTCACTTCCTTTCATTTTCTTCAGGTTTTAATTGTTCATGTGAACAGTGGCTTGGAGTTGCGATTGATTACTTATATAGCCTAACCACTTTAAGAACTATAAAATAGGGAACGGGCATTGTGATTGCATGGTTTCAACTGCAGGTATTAGCATTCAAGAAGAGCGATTTTTCAAAGAGAGATTGAGCCTCACAACCATGAATTAGGAGTCTTTGTCAACATAACAGACATGGTAACTGTCAGTACCAGTCTTGAAAACCACAACAGCTTTAAAATACCCTAACTGTAATTGTGAAATGGTTGGTTGAGTGTCAATTGTCCGATGGCTATATCTAGATTAATTTCCACATGTTGTTTATTTTGTCTTAAAAAAGCATTAAAAGTCTTGACAGTTATAAGCTACAAATTTACTTACTTACATTTATTTTTAAGTGTCTGAGGCAGAAACCAATCTCTTTCAACATGCTTGAATACCATCTTTTAAAGATGACCTAGATCACCCCTGCAAATACTTTATATTATCTCTGCAGAAATTATGTGCAATTATATTGTTGCCACTGTGTTTTATTTCCTAAGACCCTTGAGATAGGGGTGGCAGGTATATGACCTGAAAGTTTATAACATGGAATGTAAACAAATTTTTATCCCAGGATGAAGGAGGCTTTGCCTGGACCAAAACAAGGAAAGAAAGTCTTTGAAGGGTCATCATGCCTTCTTGTTTCCTGACCCCATCAAAAGGCTGGAGATATACTAAAGATACTGCTTGCAGAAGAGGGAAGATCTGAAATTCTTACAAAAGTCTTTCCTCAGAACCCTCTCTAATAGTCCAGGCTAACACTGCAACTGTATTCTTAATGATATTACATATAGTTATATAATAGTATATAGCTCTATTTTTAACAATTCCGCAGGGGAATTTGACAGAATCCCTATTTGTTCCAGGTACAGATCTGATCCCAGAGCCTCGTTACAGCAATGAGGATTTTTAGAAATGGTCTCTGGATCCCAGCAGAGGCAGTCACCCCCAGCAACACTGGCAAGCATTCAGCTGGCAAGTGAGGGCAGTTCTTCTGTTGGAGAATTTTCTTTTCCTTTCTAGATGTCCCTTGACTGGGGCTGGTAGAAGCCTGGCTTCTAACTCTGGCCTATATTTAGGTCACCAGTAGTTTTCCAGTCTACCAGAACAATGTAGCCAGGAGAAAAGAGGAGAGACTGCCTGGTAAAAGAGCTCTGGATTTGTTTGCATTGCTTACAATCTGCGAATATTAGACATGCTAATTAATAATGCTTTGCACTGCTATAGCTCATTTTTTTAAAGTGATTTATATGTGTTGATTGACACAACCTCATGCTAGATCTTCAATATAGACGAGCACTACACCTGTAAAACAATACAGAAACAGCAGCGGCTTCAGTCTTCTGTTACCTGTGGAATAAAATCTGACATTTGTAGGAAAGTTTTATCACAGATGTTATTTTTGACACCAATAAAACTGTAATTCACAGGTGTAAATAAAAGTCACTGTATTGTAACCATCTTTCTTACCCCTAAAATTAATGTGGGCACAAGGAATAAATACATAATTCTGATGATGAAATAGTGATTATGAGGAAGTATGGTGTTAAAGCAAATGATCTGCCTTTTTAGCATTCCAAGATAGCAGACTGGGACAACAAATATTTCAAGCTTTTCTTCACTGAAAAACTACATACACACAAACAGAGGTATGCATACACATGGGTACATGTGTGTATTTGCTCTAAAAAGGAAACTTTCTCCTTAACTTTTCTGGCTTGTCCTGTTCTAAAGATCTTTTGGTCTGAGAAACTCTGAGAACTTTGATATATTTGCAGAAGCATCAGCAGAAAACCTCCATTAGCTATCATTTTATATTTACATCAAATGCTGGTGGTCAGAACAGCAAACTTTTCAAGCCAAACCTCACATGCAAGGGAGACATGCTTTTACAAGGTTTGGTTCTCAGGCAGAAAAGGAAGATCTATTTATCTTTTACAATATAACTTTGAATTTCTCTTTGATTACTGATTTTTGTGATAGAATAAAGAGATTTTTATGGGTTTTTTTTCAACTGAGACTTCAAGTGCTTCCCATTTTTTTGATCTTGTTAGTTTAGAAAGATCAGAGTTTTCAGACACCTCAGGCCTATGGCAGAACTGACTGGTATGATGGGGCTTTTTTGCTTGATGAAAAGGATTAAATCTACTCTTGCCTGGACATACACAAACAAACTGCTTTATACATTCTGCTCACCTGTATTGTTAAAACCCAGAGAGCTAAAGCTAAGACCATAGTGCCCTTTAATGCTTTTAGAGGTCAATAATTTCAAAAGTAGGAACCAACTATGTTTTTCTAGTAAGAAAATAACATTAAATTGAATTAATAATACTATTAATTTGATTTTATATAGTGTTGTTGCTTAGCTATCTGTTTATATGAAAGTTAACTCTCAGTGCATGAAAACAAAAAATTAATGCATAGATCTTGCGGTATCATCCTGAGAGGAAGAAAAAAACACTTAACTTGAAAAATTTCTTATTAATTTTATTAAGTCTGGAAAAAAACAGTGACAGAAGTGTTAAAATTTCTTCCCATCAACAGCCTTTCTCCTAAGAAACCAAATTGACTTTTAAATCTGAGAGAGAAATGAAAGAGATCTGAATTCCAACTGAACACCAAGCAGAGAATAAAAGAGTGAGAAACAGTGGCTGCTTAAATAAACATGCATTTCTGTGACAGTGTACTGATTTTGTAAGCCTAAGGGCTTAGGCATACAGAGAAGCTTAATCCCTAGACACTTGCAGAGATGTGCAACAGCATGTCAGTTGGAAAACACAGACAGCAGCCTCTTTGGTCCAAGCTCAGGACAGGCAGATACAGAGAAGGAGTGCAGATAGAGAGAGATGGTCGGTATGCTGGTGATGCCTACAGCTATGACCATTTCCGTATAGAATCATAGAATAGTTGGGGTTGGAAAGGAATTTAAGATCATCTAGCTCCAACCCCCCTGCCATGGGAAGGGATATCTCACACTAAACCATGTCACCCAAGGCTCTGTCCAACTTGGCCTTGAACACTGCCAGGGACAGAGCATTCACAACTTCCCTGGGCAACCCATTCCAGTGCCTCACCACCCTTACAGTAAAGGACTTCCTCCTTATATCCAACCTAAACTTTGCCTGTTTAAGTTTGAACCCGTTACCCCTTGTTCTATCACTACAGTCCCACATGAACAGTCCCTCCCCAGCATCCTTGTAGGCCCCCTTCAGATACCGGAAGGCTGCTCTGAGGTCTCCACGCAGCCTTCTCTTCTCCAGGCTGAACAGCCCCAACTTTCTCAGCCTCTCTTCAAATGGGAGGTTCTTCACACCCTTGATCATCCTCATGGCCCCCTCTGGACTTGCTCCAACAGCTCCATGTCCTTTTTATGTTGAGAACACCAGAACTGCACACAATATTCCAAGTGAGGTCTCACAAGAGCAGAGGGTCAAGATCACCTCCTTCGACCTGCTGGTCACACTCCTTTTGATGCAGCCCAGGATATGGTTGGCTTTTTGGGCTGCAAGCACATACTGCCGGCTCATGTTAAGATTAATATCTCCACATATAGCTTCAGAAACGGTCCAAAGGTCAAAGAATGGTTTGCATTGGAAAGGATCACAAAGATCATCTATTTCCAACCCCCCTGCCACAGGCAGGGACACCTTCCACCAGACCAGGTTGCTCTAAGCCCTGTTCAACCTGGCCTTGAACAGTGCCAGAACTTATAGTTACTTTCCAGTAATCCGTCCAGATCCCTTCCAGTAATCAGAGTTGTTCCAGAAAGGTCCTTGGGATGATTACTTGAAAAACAGAATATGACAGAAGAACAATACACCCTCTAATGAAACTGTAAAGACTAATAGGAAGTCTTAACACAAAACTAAGGCCAAAATAATCTTCTTCAAACAAATGAGTGGAAAACTGCAAACATGAAGCAGTATGTGTGGCATAACACTTTTCTTACCTAGACAAAACTTTAAAAATCTTGCAAAAGCCAGACACACAAATTTTTGACCTTAAAAAGTTTATTCAAAGTCAGCAAAGTAATCTCAAGGGAAAGCAACATTACTTGTATACGGAGAGTTTAAGCTGAGCTTAGAAAGCCTTTTGCCCTCAGCATGATCTCTGAACAACGGAATGTCCCATATTGTAGCTATCAGCTTGGCTTTTCAGCGTGTGTTATCTCTCTTTCAGGAGAGACTATCATTTTTTCTTTCTTGCCAGGCTGGTTTTCTGAAAATTGTGACACCCTTTAGATTCACTATTGGCCTTATACACAGAAGGACAAAGGGAAGGAGAGGATATGTTCCATAAATCACAGAGCAGTGGTGTAAGCTCTTGTACGCCATGCACACAAACAATTACAATAAACTGAAGGATCAAATTCTCAGTACCTTCTCTACTTGTTTTGCCTTGTGGTGGCTAAAAGAAAGTATTTTTAGTTATTTGTTTCATTTTAGTTTTAATTTAATTTAACTGTTATTCCAGAGGCTTTCTCCTGAAAATAGGTTACTGTGGAAGAGCTGCTGGTTTTATTATTGATTAATTTAAAGGTATTCAGTGAGAAGAGCATGCAGCAAGCTCACTGCCCTGCACTTCAAGAGAGCAGACTTTGGCCTCAGTAAGGTTCCATGGGATACAGCCCTAGAGGGCAGGGGGACCCAAGACTGTTGGTTGTTATTCAAGGATCACCTGCTACAAGCTCAGGAGTGTTGCATCCCAACTAGAAGGAAGTGCAGCAGGAGAGCCAGGAGGCCTCCTTGGAAGGATAAGGAGCTGCTCAGGAAAATTCAAAGAAAAAAAGAGGCTTATAGAAGGTGGAAGCAGGGACAGGCGGCCTGGGAAGAATACAAAGATGTTGTCCAGGAAGTTAGGGACCAGGTGAGGAAAGTTAAGGCCCAGTTAAAATTACATTTGGCTAGGGATGTTAAGGATAGCAGGAAGGGATTCTATAGGTAAGTAGCGAGTAAAAGACAGACTAGGGACAACGTAGGCCCCCTTCGGAAGATATCAGGAGAACTGGCTACCCTGGATTCGGAGAAGGCTGAGGCTCTTAATGACTTCTTTGCCTCGGTCTTCACTGGCAAAGGCTCTGACCGCACCACCCAAGTCTTGGAAGGCGAACGCAGGGACTGTAAGAATGAAGACCTCAGGCCCACTGTAGGAGAGGATCTGGTTTGAGACCATCTTAAAAACCTAAACGCACACAAGTCTATGGGACCTGACGAAATCCATCCGCGGGTCCTGAAGGAGCTGGCAAATGAAGTTGCTAAGCCACTGTCCATCCTATTTGAAAAATCATGGCAGTCAGGTGAAGTTCCTGACGACTGGAAAAAGGGAAATATAGCCCCCATTTTCAAGAAGGGGAAAATGGATGACCCGGGGAATTACAGACCAGTCAGTCTCACCTCTGTGCCTGGCAAACTCTTGGAGCAGATTCTCCTGGCAGGCATGCTAAGGCACATGAAAAAGAAGGAGGTGGTTGGTGACAGCCAGCATGGCTTCACTAAGGGGAAATCCTGCCTGACCATTTTGGTGGCCTTCTATGATGGGGCTACGGAACTGATGGACAGGGGCAGAGCAGTTGACGTCATCTAGCTGGACTTGTGCAAAGCGTTTGACACTGTCCCACATGAAATCCTTGTCTCCAAATTGGAGAGACATCAATTTGATGGATGGACCACTCGGTGGATAAAGAACTGGCTGGATGGCCGCATGTAAAGATTTGTGGTCAATGGCTCGATGTCTGGCTGGAGACCGGTAACGAGTGGTGTCCCTCAGGGATGGGTGTTGGGACCGGTCTTGTTCAACATCTTTGTCGGTGACGTGGACAGTGGGATTGAGTGCGCCCTCAGCAAGTTTGCCGATGACACCAAGCTGTGTGGTTCGGTTGATACACTGGAGGGAAGGGATGCCATCCAGAGAGACCTCGACATGCTTGTGAGGTGGGCTGATGCCAACCTTATTAAGTTTAACCATGCCAAGTGCAAGGTCCTACACCTGGGTCGGAGCAATCCCAGGCACAGCTACAGGTTGGGCAGAGAAGAGGTTCAGAGAAGCCCTGCAGAGAAGGACTTGGGGGTGTTGGTCGATGAGAAAATGAACATGAGCCGGGTTCTGTGTGCTCTCGCAGCCCAGAAAGCCAACCATATCCTGGGCTGCATCAAAAGGAGTGTGACCAGCAGGTTGAAGGAGGGGATCCTGCCCCTCTACTCTGCTCTCGTGAGACCTCACTTGGAGTATTGTGTGCAGTTCTGGTGTCCTCAACATCAAAAGGATATGGAAGTTTTGGAACAAGTCCAGAGGAGGGCCACAGGGATGATCAGGGGACTGGAGCACCTCCCGTATGGAGACAGGCTGAGAAAGTTGGGGCTGTTCAGCCTGGAGAAGAGAAGGCTGCGTGGAGACCTCCTAGCAGCCTTCCGGTATCTGAAGGGGGTCTACAAGGATGCTGGGTAGGGACTCTTCATCAGGGACTCTAGTGACAGGACAAGGGGTAACGGGTTCAAACTTAAACAGGGGAAGTTTAGATTGGATCTAAGGAAGAAATTCTTTACTGAGAGGGTGGTGAGGCACTGGAATGGGTTGCCCAGGGAGGTTGTGAATGCTCCATCCTTGGCGGTGTTCAAGGCCAGGTTGGATGAGGCCTTGGGTGTCATGGTTTAGTGTGAGATGTCCCTGCCCGTGGCAGGGGGGTTGGAGCTAGATGATCTTAAATTCCTTTCCAACCCTAACTATTCTGTGATTCTATGATTCTATTCTGAGGCAGAAATTGGATATTCAGTCACAGCTTGTCTATGATGTTCTGGCTCATTACACTAAGATGTCAAGGTTATATTCAACAGCATTTCTCTTATTCCTACAGAAATTCTTTCCTCTGCAAAGCAATTTAGAAAGCATAATTTCCTGATTAAAAATAATATCCTGTGATGCACAGAAAAAGCCATGATGTTTGCTTCAATTTCAGTGATCAAAGAAGGTCAAGAAGGTTCCTTTTATCTCTGCAAGAAGAGTCTTATTGGCTACTGTGCTGCAGCATTAAGTGAATTCTGTTCTTGTGAACATTTTAATATCAGTTTTCATGCAAAATATTCTGATCTTCACCTACATGATCATTCAAGTATAGGACTTCACACTGTAATAATGGAGCACAACATAAAATGTAATATAGATTGTTCTGCAAGATATTAGTCACATTTCAGAGTAAGGAAAGAAAAAGTGATTATCTTAAAAAAATATAAAATTATTAATCTAACTTATTATCAAGGAAAAGTGACACAAAAACATCACCTGAAAACAACAGTTTCCATTAGGTTTAGTTATAGAATTCATTATGTCCAGTCATTTTTATCACTACTTTTCTGAAATAATTAATTTCTTATAGAGATGTTCAGATTATATTCTCTGAAATTCAAACATCTGCTAATATGAAAGTACAAATGCCTTCTTACAGGTGTTCTGTTATCCACGGAAATTTAGGTGCATACTTATATAGGTTCCCTTTAAACAAAGGAGTATAAATGAGGCAGAATAAACTGATCTATAGCAGAACAATATGCTTTTTGCAGATTAATTTTCACTATTTACGGATTTGGGAAAAAAAAAAATCAAAGTTAATTTAAAACAATTATTTCCACTAACAAGCTACTAGCATAAATCTTCAGCAAAGCTATCCAGGAGTAGAAAAATCAATTTATTTGAGTATGTGGGCAGATTTGTTTGATAAAAAGGATAAACCTAATACAAGCATTTCAACAGTAGATTTTTCCTGAGAACAATTTGGCTACTGCTCAGTCTCTTAAAAGTAGCTACTAGGTACTACGTTACATAATGTCAGATTATTTTACAGTGACTAAACCACAGTGTGATATAAGGAAGTAAAACTCCAAATCTGTCAATTCCCAGTCAAGTCCATGGGACAAGAACCTTCTGTCACTGTGGAACTCTGTGCAGGCACAGAGCTATGCTCTCAGCAGTTATCCTTTAGGCCAGGCTGGTCTCACTGCTGCATCTCTGACATTCTTCCAGGTTGAAATGGAATTTCACGTCAGGGACCTTCCATGGAAATGGGTTTGACTAAGGTAAGAACTACGCTTCTGGGGGGATGATCCATGCATTTAAAGAGGCTCCCACATCCAGTAGAGAAGGTAGCGGAGGGAATCATACCCAGGAAATTAGGGTCATAAGGTGTGAGAGGGGAAAATTCAGTCTTTTCTGCCCTCTGGTTAGTACTTCTGACACAGCAAGTTCTCTCTGCTTCGTACGGAAAATTTCAGCTTAGAGAAGATACAGTTTCAGTGGCAGTCAACAGTCTTTGAGGTTTTATTTTGCTGTTCATTTCTATTGCAACTAGATACTAGATATGGCTTTCAGTGCACATATGTGTTGTTATTACTTTTATTTATCAGGAAAGTAAAATTTACAATATAAATTGGGTAGGAATAATAAAGGAAATCATAGCTTGATATTTTTTTCTCATTGGCTAAGCTTCACTAGCACTAGCAAAGTCATCTTCAGCTCAAAGTGCAGTACCCTCCAAAAAAAGCTGTGAGTGAACATTCAACACAGTATGTAGTCAAGGATGAACTGGCGGTATCATTCAGCATGTAAAAGGTGCTTTTCAATTTTCTGCTTGATTAAAAAATCTTTTCTCTGGTTTTACTATCATGCCACTATACGTTCATTACACTAATGTAGCTGCTGCAGACTCTGACTTGGTTTTGTTCCACTGTACTTAACTAGATATTTTTAGTGTCAGTGGTTTACAGGAACTAGTTCACAGGAACCAGTTTAACATTCGATAATGCAAATCAGCTCCAACTAAAATGTATTAATTAATATTGGCTTTGAGTGGATTATATGCTACTATCGGGGTAGAATCTGAAAATCTGTTAATGGTTATATAGCTATATTATGTTAATGAAAATAGTTATTTTTCTATTCATTTATCTTCACCTATTTTGTAAGTCTAATCTTTGTATCAGAGCCTGCAATCTTATATGTAATAATATCCATTTTTAAAATGATGTTTAAAATGACACTATAGAAGCATACTCAGAAGACAGTTAAATGCGAATAATCTTTTTCAGAGTACTGACTGAAAAATATATCTGGCTGTAGGATTTGAAGAAATAATTATGCAACAATTTTCCAGATAAGTCCCAGTCCTCACATCAGAGTAGACACAATAAAAACAGCCTTACCATCTAGCTCAGAGATTATTTTGCCACTCAGATTAATAAATTATCATAGACTTTGACATTATTAGAGATTGGTGTAGTATTTACTGCAATTGAACATGACACGCCTGCAAAATGGTACAGTATTGAACACTATATTGCTTTAATTGGCCCTTCTGACAGTTTGGGTTAAAACAAACAGGATAATCATAAATGAAAATGGTAACCTGATTTTCATTTGCATCTCCATGAATGTCAACTGTTGTCACTCATCTCTTCCAAGGTACTGAAACTCCTTGTTTACAAATACAGTAACTGTTCTGCTTTCTTACTCTTGTTGGGTCTATCACTCCCTTTAAGTGTCCTCTGGAGACACAACCTCTGCACTTCCTGAAATTACTCTTATAAGACAGTTTTCTGCATTACAGATGTGATCTACAATTGTTTTTATAAGTAGTGTTCCTAATATTTCTCTTTGTATAATGTCTTCTATTTGAAGATCCTATAATAATAATTCAGGCACTGCAATTCATTGTTGAAATAGTGTATTTTCCTTAATCTACAGAAGAAAACATTTTGCTCAGAAGTCTTTACCTATTAATTTCCCTGGCTAAAATAATATGGCCATAAACATCATTCTTCCTGTATTCATTATCATAATTTAAAGATGTTAAAATTATTTTTTTGCTCCATTGAATCCACTGAGCTTTGTGTCTGGAATGGTCTTTTTATACAGGCAGGCACACTCACCTTTATCCTCAGACTGAAAATCTAAGTAAGAGAAACTTAGCGCCTAGTACAAAAACTTTTAAAAGCCATGAACAATACTACAGTTTTTCATTTAGTCAGGTGAATTTGACCTCAACACATCAGTGAAGGTAACAACAGGTAGCAACTACTGAATACATACTGTCCAATGACTTCAGCAAGGTATCATTCTTCATTCTGCCTATGAGCTTCCCTTTTAATAGGCAGAAAAGATTTATGATTGACAGACAATACATCCAAGTTATGAAATATTATTCTGTCATTGCAATCCACAATGGCTCTATTGGGAAACAAAGACATTAACAAAGCAACAACAAAAATGCATAATCTAGTCAAGTCAGTACCACTTCATTACAAATCACTAACAGTAATTTTTCTTTTTTTTCTTTTTTTTTTTCCTACAAAGAGCTAGATTTCATTAGCAATACCAAACAATCATTTTTTCTCTCATTTGCACATAGATGTCATTAGTGTTTATAGTACTTAATAAGACAGGGAAGACTACACCCTATTTTCACAGCAGAGAGCTACATAAATTGTTCTACTGCAGACCTTGCCTGCGCAGAAAGGTGGGAAAATAGGGGATGTTTTGTACCTAATCACTTGACTATTCATTGGTAGAAGCAGAATCGGTTTATAGGGAAACTAAAATGATACTCTAGTATAAATGCCAATATTATTCTTGGTGATATTAATTTCTGGGCTTTGGAGATAAAGTCCTTAATTAATTCATTTAAAAGATATCTTGCAAAAGAATCTTAATTAGATTAAATCATTATTTCAGGAAGCAATTTGCCAAATTACACAAAGCTAATTAAGATTGTCAGGAAATAGGCCTATCCACCAGTTTGTAACCTATGTGGGTAGTCTGTCATCTGTAACTATCTCTTTGCCAGTAGGAACAGCATTTTATGTAAATTTGTTAAAGGCTTTGCAAAAAGCAACTGAAAATAGTCTCCCTAGTGTAATGAGAATTGTTTAATCTATTTATAATAATGAATCATTCAAAAATACCTGCTAAAAATATGATCAAGTGACACTGAAACATCATTGTGCCCTTTTATTGTAATGAAAAGACAAAACAGACTTTATTTGTCCTCCTAAATGTGATTTTAGCACTAATGGTAGCCATTAACTCGTAAGACAGGGTAGAAAGTTTTCAAATTCATATTTGTTTGCACACATTTTAACTACTTGAAATTAATTTTATGAATTTTACCTTTTCAGTAAGCTACAGCTGTTTTATTACTAGACTAGGACTAGTGCATTATTAAACAATTATCAATTAATGGTGTCTCATCAGAAACAGCATGCTGTTCAACGAAATTTAATAATTTCCCTTTATTTCATTTGTAAAAAAACAAAGCAAAATAAATTTATCACCAGATATTAAAAATTAGATGATTAACCATTAAAAAAAGACATGGTAGTATCTTACCCACAACTATCTGATAATATTCTTATAACAAAAAAAAAAAATCACAAATCATCTAGTTGGGAATTTAAACAAATTAATTTTTTCTTACTTAGTAATGAGGGAAAAAAACCACACCCAAACAAAACAAAAAAACAAAAAAAAACCCACCCCACAAACAACCCACAACCAAAACTTAATGCTGAAAAGGAGTAATATATACAGCACATTTGTTATGGGTTAATCCTGGCAGACAGCTGAGCATCATGGCTGCTCGTCCACTCCCCCTAGCTGGGATAGGGAGGAGAATCAGAATAGTGAGTGTGACAACTGATCAATTGAGATAAAGGCAGTTTAATAGATAAAGCAAGAGCTGTATGCTCAAGCAAACCAAAATTAGGAATTCATTCATTACTTTGTATCATCAGACTGACATTTAGCCATCTCCAGGAAAGCAGGGTTTCATCACTTACTTGGGAAAATAAACACCGTATCTCCAAACATTGCCCCATCCTCCTTCTTGCCCAGCTTTTATTGTGAAGCATGGTGTCATACATTCGGTTGGGGTCAGCTGTGTCAGCTGTGTCTCCTCAAACCTCTTGCCCACCCCCAGACTACTCTCTGTCTGGGACAGTACAAAAAGGAGAAAAGGCTTTGACTCTGTAAGCACTGCTCAGCAATAGCTAAAGTATCCCTGTGTTATCAACATGGTTTCAGTCGCAAGCTACTATGAAGAAAATTAACTATACCATGAAATTTATTATTCCAGCCAAAACTCATACAATACTGTGTATTTCATACTGACCCATACGAATAATAAGATTTTTGTGAAGTGATTATAATAAGAGGAGAAAAAGGGGCAGGGGGTTGGGGAACAAAAAATAACAAAAAGTTGTTTCACCCACTTTACACTCACACTTTATCTTGGAGGAGGATTTACCACACTTTTTGCTTTTTAAATCTTAAATTATATCCTCTGGTGACCCAAGCTTGTTTTGCAATTAAAAGTCCATTAAAATGTCATTGCTGGGCAATAGCCCTTCTCACCTTTCCTCTCGTAATAGCATAGCAGACTGCAGGATGTTTCCACAGCTCAGCAAGGTGGATCCTTCACATTTAATGCATACCCTACTAATAATTCTGAAACACAAAATTCCTCCATATCCACAAAAATACAGGCAAAAGACACAAAAGCTTCTAAATAATCACTATCAAGAATGCTGTAGTCTTAGCTGGACTACATATTCTACTCTTGATCTCAAGAAGAACAAATGTATTCCTAGTGAAATGGTACAGAACATTTTCTTTTATGAAATAGTAAAAATAGTGGTTTCAGATATGACTATAGAGAACATATTTTCATATTATTAACAGTTCTGATAGTACTTATTTCCATTAAATGTTACAACTTGATGTATTTTAATGGTTTAGTGTGAGGTGTCCCTGACCATGGCAGGTGGCTTGGAACTTGATGATCTTAAGGTCCTTTCCAACCCTAACTATTCTATAATTCTATGATTTAGTGAAGTAACAATATTTCACTTGCTCATACAAGCTACCTGAAATATTCAGAACTTTCTGGGTCCATAATATTATAGTCCATATTACCCTAATATTAGTACCAAACCAGAAAAATCATCAGGGAAAAAAAGGTCATCTTATGCGTTTTTTAGGACCCAGGAAAGTTAAAAAATAAACAAATAAATTCCAGTATTACTGCAATATTTGTAACACTTCTAAAAAGGCCCAAAACCCCACTGTTTTAAGTAAGCAATGTAGGTGTTCAGTACTGAAAACAGAAAATATAAAAATTACGTTTTTTAGAATATGAAACTGCATAATCAGGTATGGCTAACAAATCATAATGTACAAGCCTACTCATATAAATTATAAAAGGCATAGCTTCCACAAAGCAAGTATGGATCATGTAGTGGACTTTCTGCTGAGAATAAAAACCTTGCATGATTCCCAGTAAGTATACATTGTGTCTGCTACCATGTTGCAGTTATTAATAATATATCTAAATCACTGTGTATCAGTTAAATGGTGACAATCTGGAATGAGTTTGAAACCAAAGTCTTTTCCTAATTAAGGATGACACATTCCATATTTCTAGTACATTCATCTCTCTCATGGTTATATCTGATTCAAAAAAAAAAACATCACACACACACACACACACACAAAAACATGCCAAAAAACCAGAAAAACAAAACCAAAATACACTTCTGCCATGGTGAAATCTCCTGGGATTTTTTGCTTTACTTGAAAGTATTATGATTCTGGGTGGCTCACTCAATGATTTTGGCTCTCTAGTTACATATCACAGCAGTGGTTTCTTTACTTAGTTGAATAGGTGTGGCCCGTCCAATAAAGGGAGCTGATTAGTACATAGCCCCATTTTCCTCTGGGCACTTTTCAATGTGTAGCAAATTATTGCAGTGTCATTTCTCAAAGTAAAGTTCAGTTACTGGCAGTAAATGTCAGCTGTCTTTTCTAAACATTGCAATTTCATTTTATATCAGCCTCCTTAGCAGCAAAGTCATTAATGGTGTTCAAAGTCAGAGTTTGGTGGTAAGTAAAACTTAACTATGAGCATCATGAACATTGGCAGGTAAATTCCACTCATGGACTCAGTGGTAGCGTGCAAAGCAACTGCGGATTTTCAAAGGCTAGAAAGAAGTCTTCTGAGCTGAAGAAACTTCTTCCCTCAAGTGCTGATTTTCATGAAGTGTCCGGTTTCCAGGAAAGGTTTAATATGGACAATCAAGCATTTTCCAAATGGGTATTTTCATACCAGATATACTATTTTTCATCCTGGGCAAAGGAACTCTGAACTATCAACCCAAGTCCATACATCTAAGTTAGTGCAGTAAGAGCTGTCTTGCTATTTATCTGTTCTTCAACCCATTCTAGTTGCACTAGGTCATGCATTAGAGGCGCACAATGGAGCACACTGTAAAACTACATTGTGACAATGTAGTTTATAATATTTTTCCTCATTATTATTCTGGTTTTAATTTTATTCTCTCCCATTTCTATTCTCCCACTTACTTGTCTCAAATAAATTGCTTCTCTGTGTGTTCATTCAATGGGTTATGTTGAATAAAAACTTTCTGGAGACAGCTTTATAGAGGAAGGAAGAGCTGATCATTAATTATGTTAATTATAGGGCACTCAGCACTTTCAGTATGCTCAGGCTTCTGGAGACATCTAGTGAATATTCAGATACAGAGTACACTCGCTATTGGCATTAACACTTCTACAACAGCTTTTCTGCACCTGCCTGGTGTAGTCAGGCTTGATGCCTACCCTTTTAGAACCATAATTTGAGGGTAAGCATGAGTATGGCTCAGCTTACTTGATCTACTCTTGGTAATAAATCACATGTCAGAAGTATCAGCAAATTCTTGTACTGTGCAATGGGACACCCATGATTTAGTTCACTGAACATTAACTAGAAAATCAAAAAACCCAGGTTTCTCACTTCTGTTATGTATTTGACACATTTGGCCTTGAAACATTTACCCTTATTTTTTATTTTACTCTGAGATCAGCAGAGAAATAGCACCATCAAAGCACTGTTATTAATTAAACAGTCAAAGATTATTCAATGTTTTGTTTAAGCTCTTCAGTGGTGAAATACACATCTTACTAATTTTTCATGTGTAGCACTGGTTTTGTACTCCCACCAGCTCCTTTGTTACAGTGCATTATGGCATTAAATGTAATTTCAGAGAATTGCAGTTATCCTATGTGCAATTGACTCCAGGACATTTGGGGGATTGGACTAGATGATCTTTTGAGGTCCCTTCCAATCTCTAGCATACTGTGATACTGTGATACATTTCACAGGCCATGTTCATTTTATTTCTCTCTCTCTCTCTCAAGTATAATTATGTCTTTATACTGGATAGACACATGATTTATTAAAATTAAGATATTAATTACTTTATCTGATTTCTTTAAGATCAGATATGGCACTTATCATAGGACAGCCTAATAAGATCAAGGCAGATAACTATGAATCTTTAAATTGTATTGTTTGCTGGTTTCACTTTGAGATTATCAATAGACAAGAGTATTGTGTCTTCATTTTTAGAGCATGCTTCATGAATTATGAAAGATTTCAGAGTTCTGCTATAGGCAGTAAAAATTCTCAATGTCATCCCAATATTGTACTCCTGAATGTGCAATACACTTGGTTTCAGCCAATGGATAGGTGAGAGATGATGGCATGGCACATTCTCACGAAGCACTCAGATCTCTGACTATGTACATGAGACTGAGTAATAAGTTAGGAATTAATTAATATTTTATTATTGTTAAATTGATTGTCATTGCTAAATGATATTTTGTCAATAAAATTTTAACCTAATTATAGTATTGATGCAATTATATTTAACATTAAACCTATTCTTAAAGAAGCTTCTTTACAAAATAAACTATTTGGGATGATAAACTTACATATTGTATCTGTCATTAATTCAATCCAGAAATATTTATTTAAATTAAAAATGCACTTCTTTTTTTTTTTTTTTTTCCGCATGAAGTGTGAATAATCTTTGTAATGCTAATCCAAATAGGCTAGAAAACCCTTAGTTCTCTTTGTATGGAATATTGCCACTGCATTTGGAAAAAAAAAAAAAAAAAGAAAAAAAAAAGTGATGCACCTTATTCCCAGTAAAGAAGATAATTCAAGAAAGAGAAGTTTGGACAATTAATTCTACTTGACCTACCTTGCTTTTCAATCCCTCACTGTCTAGGCTGCTATGTACAGGGAACATATCTTCTTGGTTCTCAGTTTCTCTAGAACTTTCTTCTACAGTAGAGCAGAAATAAGCTGTTACAAGATGTCAGAATAAACAACATATGAATAAAAATGAAATAAGAAGAGTCAACTAATATAATTTACTTTACTCAGGAAGTGACTCACTGATGCTCATTTGGGATGAAAACCTTCATCTCACTCAGAATCTGCAGGTCAATGAAAATCCATTTCTGAACCTGTAAGCCCTCTTCCATGAATTCAAAATAATTCAGAAATTGTTCTTCCGGATGAATTTCATAAATATGAAAAGAGCTTCACCAGTCGTCAGAATGCTACTAGATCATTACTGGACAGCTATTAAATAATACATTATACAGTAATAATATTCATTTTCCCATAGCTTTGAAATAGGTCTGCTGCAGTTTGCTTATATCTTCAAATGTAAGATTGAGCCTGAAGGTGAGCTGTCTATATAATTTTCAAATGATGGGATAATTTAAGCTACAATGCTGCTATATTTAAAATTATGTATGCACCCAATATGACACACTGGTCTTCATTCATCACCCAGCCTGACTGAATGGTCAGTTCTGGTTTGTGGTTTCAAGAGCATTTTATATAGTAACATCTATACAAAGATCTGCATGCAGAGAATTTCTGATGTAAGACTAGAGAAACCTGCATATGAAAATAGATAAACATGCTATACCTGTGTATCTATCACATAATTTGCATATATAGGTGTGATCCTTTTCATTTCAATATATGCATATCTGTTGAAAACTTTTGCACACTGCTCTGAGATTCACATTCTTAAAATATCTGTGCTACCTATGCTTATGATTTATATTTATTCCCTCCTAGCAGTGTAAGCTTTTTAGAATCCTATCTTACTCAAGTTCTAACATCATGTTTTGTTATGTTATACAGTTTTCTAAACTGTGATCTAATGAGATCTTTTTCTTAATGCAATGAAAGCACAGCAGGCTCCAAATATCAGCTTCAGTTACGCACTTTCTTTACCACCTTCTAGTCACACATTTTGCCCCAGTTGAAAGCTCTGTAGTTCAGCCAGAGATTGCTCCATTTTCTGTTCTGTCTCTCTGCTCTGTGTACCTTGCCGTCAGCCACTTAACTTTCCTGAATAGGCCTTTTAACAAGCTTTGTTCATGACTTCTCTTGTTCATGTTAATTTTCTGTTTATGTTTTTTCTTTAGGTGTTTTGGCAACTAGAGAGCCTAGAAATACAAGCCTTGAAGCCTGAAGCTCCAGGAGATAACAACTGATTCCTGTGCATAAGTACACAGAGAGGGAAATGGCCACAGCTTTTCTTCATAAACAGGGACTATATATGTAATTATTTACTGGAGTTCTAATGAGAAAGGCATGAATTCTCTGGCTAGACAGTAAACTGTAGGAGAAAAAGACATTTCTCATGACTCTGCAAACTGGACCGGCTCAATTTGGCCATTCATTTTGAAATATTTATTTTGGAAGACCTGATTTGTTGTTTCTGGTGCCTTCACAACGGCTGTACTTAGATACCAGGAAGCAGTAAGTGTCATGGTTAACTTCATCTAACTTACTGGTGAGGAAAAGGCTGAGGTACTTAATGCTGCCTTTGCCTTAGTTTTCAATAGTCATACAGTTGTTGTTTAAGCCCAGGTCATAAATTAGAACCACGCAGTCTACTTCCCCCCCCACCGTTTCTTCCCCCCGCTCCCAGAGGGATGGGGAGGAGAATCGAAAAAATGTGACTCCCATGGGTTGAGATAAGAACAGTTTAATAACTAAGGTATAACACAAACCACTACTGCTAACACCAATAATAATAATGATAAAGGAAATAACAAGGGAAGAGAATACAACACCTCACCGACTGGTACCTCGCCCCCCACCCCACAGCATTCTAGCCCTTAGAGGTACTTTCAGTTACATCCCTGGGCATGACGTGCTATGGTATGGAATACCTCTTTGGCTAGTTTGGATCAGGTGTCCTGTCTCTGCTTCCTCCCGGCTTCCCCTCCTCCCTGGGAGAGCATGAGACTCACAAAGTCCTTGGTCAGGGTAAACATTCTGACCAGCAACTGAAAACATCGGCTTTATCAGTATTATTCCCAGGCCAAAAGTCAAAACCACAGCGCTGCCCCAGCTACTAAGAAGGAGAAAAACTGACTGCTACTGCTGAACCCAGGACACATACCAGCCATCCTCAGGGTACTCAGTTCCCTGAGATGGATACCAGAGATGGGCAGCAGATTGAAGCCTTCATAATTCAGGAAGAAATGGTTAGTGACCTCCTGCTCCACTTAGATGTATACAAGCCTGTGGGGCTGGATGAGTTACACCCAAGAATGCTGAAGGAGCTGGCAGAGCAGCTTGCTAAGCCACTCTCCATCATCTGTCAGCAGTTCTGGTCTAGCGGGCAGGTCCCAGAGGACTGGAGGTTGGCCAGCCTGATGCCTCTCTACAAAAAGGGCAGACCCCGGAAGGAAGACCCCAGAAACTACAGCCCTGTCAGCCTGACCCCTGTGCCAGGGAAGGTCATGGAGCAGGTAATCCTAAGTGAGATCATAAAGCACGTGTGGGAAAACAGAGGGGTCAGGCCCAGTCAGCATGAGTTCATGAAGGCCGGGTCCTGCTAGACGAACTGGATTTCCTTCTACAATAAGGTGACCCACCAGGTCGATGAGGGAAAGGCTGTGAGCATTGTCTACTTGGACTTAAGTAAAGCATCTCACACTGTCTCCCACAGCGTTCTCCTGGAGAAATTGACTGCTCATGGCCTGGATAGGTGAATTCTTAGCTGGGTTGGATGATTGGTAAATTCTGTCACATCCAGTTGTCAACCGGTCACTAGTGGTGTCCCTCAGGGCTCAGTGTTAGGTCCAGTGTTGTTTAGTATCTTCATTGATGAAGGGATTGAGTGCACCCTCAGCAAATTTTCAGGTGACACCAAGTTGGGTGGGAGTGTTGATATGATGAAGGATAGGAAGACTCTGCAGAGGCATATCAACACACTGGATCAATGGGCTGTGGCCAGTGATATGAGGTCCAACAAGGCAAAGTGCCAGGTCCTGCATCTGGACCACAACAACCCCATGCACTGCTACGGCTTTGAGGAAGAGTGTCTGGAAAGCTGCTTGGCGGAAAAGGACCTGAGGGTGCTGATTGATGGCTGCTGAACATAAGCCAGGTCATGCCCAGGCAGCCAAGAAGGCCAACAGCATCCTGGCCTGTATCAGGAATAGTGTGGCCAGCAGGGCCAGGACAGTAATCATCCTCCTGTACTCGGCACTGATGAGGCTGCAACTCGAATCCTGTGTTCAGTTCTGGGCCCCTCATTACAAGAAAGACACTGAGGTGCTGGAGCTGGTCAAGAGAAGGGCAATGAAGCTGGTGAAAGGTCTAGAGAATAAGTTTTATGAGGAGCGTCTGAGGGAACTGGGAGTCTGGAGTCTGGAGAAGAGGAGGTTCAGGGAGGACCTTATCGCTCTCTAAAACTACCTGAAGAGAGGATGGAGCAAAGAGTTGGCTGGTGTCTTCTGACAGTTAACAAGTTATAGAACAAGAGGAAATGGCCTCAGGTTCACTGGAGGAGGTTTAGGTTGGATATTATGAAAAATTTCTTCACAGAGAGGGTGATCAGGTATTGTAACTGCCTATAAGGATGCTGGGGAGGGACTCTTCGTTAGGGAAGGTAGTGATAGGACAAAGGGTAATGGGTTAAAACTTAAACAGGGGAAGTTTAGATTGGATATAAAGAAGAAGTTCTTTACTGAGAGGGTGGTGAAGCACTGGAATGGGCTGTCCAGGTAAGTTGTGAACACTTCATCCTTGGCAGTTTTCAAGGCCAGGCTGGACAGAGCTTTGTGTGACATGGTTTAGTGTGGGGTGTCCCTGCTCATGGCAGGGGGGTTGCAACTAGATGATCTTAAGGTCCTTTCCAACCCTAACCATTCTATGATTCTATGATTCAGGGGAAAGTGGTGGGATCACCATCCCTGTAAGTGTTCAAAAACCGTGTAGATGAAGTCCTCAGTAATATGCTTTAGTGGTGGTCTTGGCAGTCTTGGTGTAATAGTTGGACTTGATGATCTTAAAAGTCTTTTCCAATCTAGCTGATTCTATGATGCTTAAAAGGAAAAAATATGTTAAACTTGGAAACTCAATTTACCTGGCTTACTTCAGGGATGTTGATCTAGATAACCTTTAAAAGGTACCTTCCAACCCAATCTATTCTGTAATTCTATGTTTCTATGATTTTTTTGCATTTCACTTGGCTAATGAGTTGAAGCATGAACTCTGAGCTGCACATGGTGCAGGCAGGGCATAACTTTACTGGCCAGGTCCTGTCATACAGCCAGAGGCTCTGCCCTGCCTGCCGCAGGCAAGGAATTGATGGCCTCTGGCTGGGCAGAAACAGGGGGCCATGGGCAGGTGAGGGAAGAGGCCCTGGAAAAGACTGAGCACAACCAGGAAAGCCTCTGAATAACCTCAGGACCCTGACATTTTAGAGCAAATTCTATTTGTTTTCTTTATTTTGCCTGTAATCATGACCCATAACGGTCTGAGTACAGACAGTCTATGAAGGGAGTAGGAATTTCTGGTCTTGATTCATCAATAGAAATAGAAGTATCTGCATGCACGGCTCCAACAGACTTCAGGGGGATGTTAGAAGTTGAGAACTGATTCTTGAGTAATGGGTAGAAGTTGAGGTTTTCATGTCAAATTGCATGTGGCTTTTCTTTCAGCTGAATTATTATGTAAGTTCATTTATTAAGTATGTTAGAAGATTATTTTCTCATTATTTTCCTGCTTCTTTCCCCTGCTGAAAGTGTTCTCTCTTTCTCTTTTTTTAAAGCCTATTACTAATACACTCTAAAGAAACATGCTTTATCTGTACACAATCAGGTCATAATTTTTCCATTTACAATGGTTAATAAAAATTAGTTAACATGTGCCATTTAGTTACTTTTCAGAAACTGGGTGTTTAGGTCAGCAGTGTGTAGGTCAGTGATGCTGTAAGTACGCCACAATGATGAAGAGCCCATATTTTCATATTTATTCCACAATCCAATATGCTTCTAAGTGTCTTTTCAAGTTTGTTCGATCCTATTTGCATTTACTTAATTTTTGCATAGATAAAAGCCTCAGCAGAATGAATAAATACATCATTTGACATCAACATCGTGGAGAAGCATATTAAGGCAACATGAAAAATGAGTCATGGATTAGTTAATTGTGAAAAAGTGGCTTTTTGATTTTCTTACACTACAAGAATAGTAGTGATGTGATCATTCCTAAGACCACAACGTACAATTTCCATCTTTCCAAGCATTAGCTGCCAGATCATCTTTAAAATCCTATTTGGAGTCAGACGGTTTCTTTCCTGAATCTAGCAGAATTTGCTCTTCTCTCTACAAAAGCTGTAGAGAAGTCTTCAGCAGTGACAAATGACAAAAAGGGTTGGATCATGACCGTGCCCTCGCTTTTCTGAAGACTTGCCAACCACTATCTCATTTTGGAGATTGGAATCTCCTGCTCAAATATGAGTGTCATGACTTGTGATAGGCAAAAATGGCTTTGTGAAATATGTAAGGATACCTAGAGTTAAATTAATATTTTATAGCAGATCAATAGAGAAGTTAAAATTTGTTATATTTTATTTCTTCAATGGCAAACTTGTTGAGCACAGAAATACTTAACTCTGAAAATCAGCTGATGGAACATGATCTGCAATACACGAGAGGTCAATGTGGCCTTTAAAGGAATGATTTAAACTAACTGCGTTTAGTTTAGCAGACCACAGAGGAATTGGTATACACTATTCCTCAGAGCATGTACTAACAGAAGAAGAGGGTGTAGGAAATGAGAGAGAATTACTAAGAGAACTGCTTCAGGTACTGGATAACTTCTCATGCTGAAGATGAACAGCAGTCAGGTAAGCTCCAAGGTGTAAATTTGCCAGGCAGGTTCCTTTTCAGAAAACACCTAGCTTGAGTGCTGAACAGCTTTATAGATTGTGATGATTCTAGGCTCAGTGTCAATACCAACAGGTTTTAGGATAACAACAGTTATCACAGTAAATATAACCAGTTATGGTGGGATCTCATTTTCCATCTTGCCTTCAAAATAGTGGAAGTTGGAATCATATAAACATGTAGGTTTAAGCTCATATCTGCTTGTGACCCTGAAAGCTGGGCGGAAAAATGCTGGACCTCGTTGCAGCTTGTCTGTATATAGCACAATGTCTCTGCACATGCATATTCAAAAGATAGGACTCTTCTTTTCATGGTGGCACCCAGAGCTTTTCTTTCCCTCAAACTCAGACACAGACATCTCATTGCTTTACAAATGTCTGGAAATGGTAATTAGCTTCAGAGTCAACATGACAAGACTGAATGGGGAAGACAGCCTGAGGCATAGACAGGTGTAGCAATTCTCCTAATTATGGCTTCTGTTCATGGTCTGTAGTTATCACCAAGACAGCCCATGCCTTTTACATTTCAGGTGATAGATGAATATATAATCATCATTTGTATCCAATGGACCTCAGCATAGCGATCCATGACTGCTGTTCCAGTGATTCACAGTTACTTGACTAGGATTCTCCCAAGTCAATTCACAAAGTGTCAGCTCAGGAAATTAGCTACGCACTCATTTGTAGGGTATTTCAGTAGTATTCCAAAGTTTCTGCTGTCCCTACAATTATTAAAAACCTCCAAAGTACATTAAAATTAGGATGGGAACCAAGAATACAGTGACATTGTCTTAGGCAGTCAGTTACAATTCCTCTGTGCAAAATTATCCATAACTAAGTATGTTATTTGGGATTTATTTGTATTTTAAATATAAAATAATCAGAATTTGAAGTGTCCCTTTAAAAGCCAAAGTGGTTTCTGGTGTAACAGACATTGTCTTCCACCAGTAGACTATTTTCTGAGCTGGAGTCCTAGGTAATGGATGAAAAGGTATTCTCAGCTATAAGACCCTATTTCAGAAATGTTTCCTCTAGAAAAGCTTTGGTATCATCTGAAAGAAAGTCTTGAAGAAACTTCAGTCTGAAGTTATCTGAATATAGTTAGTCAAGATGTCTATCAGTGTATCCTCTGCTTACCAATTCAGTCCACCATTTCCTTGTTTTTTGTTGTTCCTCCTTTATTGTTTCTAGCTTAAAGCTCTCTTCATTAGGCTGGCCAGCCTGTTGCAAAGAGGGGTTTGCCTCACTTGGTCAGATGGATCCCATATCTTCCCAGCAGCCCTTGATCCTTGGGAGGCAGATTAGAATCTATATTCACCTCCCTGCAGGGAATATCCCACTGCAGTCATTAACCACTTCACCTTGTTGCTGATGCACAGTTCAGTTTCAAAGAGCTCTGATTCTTCATTGGACATATTTCCCAGCCCTTCATCTTCCACTGGGGCACTGAATTTACTCCACAGTTCCAAATCTACAGGTGGAGGAGGAGGAGTTTCCTGCCAGGACTCACAAGCTTCCAGTCTGACATCCAAAAGGAGTCTCCATTTTGTACCCTAAAAAGCACAGACTCCGCCTGCTTCTCTTTCAGAATACAATACCTGTCTGAAAGCTTCTTATCTTTCAGACACATTTCTTTACCTCCCTGTAGAAATGTTAAAGTATGTGGCTGTCTCACAAAAGAGCTGAATCCAAAACATCCCGGCTATCCAGATGCTCATTATGCAAACATTATGCTCATATTTACTTTTTTCTTCTTACCCAAGTTACTCATGTATTTTCAGATACAGTGAAATAGCTTCAAAGAGAGACTGGAGACTGGGTTACAGATAAGGCTGTGCTTGGTGTCGCCTGTCAACTAATTCTCTAAGTCAACTCATGGTTATTTGGAAGCCCACTCCAGCGTGCTTCTCTATGCTCTGGTGAGGATCCTAGATACATAACACTGCATTTCAGACTCCACACATAATCATGTACCTGATACCGAGCTGTGGAAATGCTCTGCTTTGCAACATTCAAGTACCTGTCTAGATATACCACTTTGGCCTTATCATCAGTGGGGAGAGTGAAGTTTATGTTGATATCAGATAGTCTGACAAGTTTAAATAAGGTTTATCAGTTTCTGTTTGACTCTTCTTTGCTACCTTCGGAACTGAAATAGCAGGTGATAGTCAAGGAGAAATAGCTTGTTCACAGAGTGTGATCATATCACAGTAAACACTACCTGTAACTGCAGGATGTACTAAAATTTGTACTGGCTATCTGATAGCCTGATTATCTCAGCACAGCACTGGGGTTGTGCTTGCTGCTCAAATAACCTGAAAAGTAACCTACAAGCAATGTTTATTAGTACCAAAATCATAGAAGCATGAAGGAAACAAATACATTAGTTTGATACACAACAGAAAACAGATTAAAAAAAAAAAACAAAGCCCAAACACAAACTTAACATTCCCTAGTTTGGACTCAGACTCAAAACATAAGTACAGGATCTACAAATTTCACCCATATCTTAGCTTGTTTGTTTTTTTTTTTTAAGTTAAGCCTAAAGTATTCAATGACTTAAAAGTCATGAATAAAACATATAACAAGGTCTTCCACCTCAGCGTCTAAGTCCTTTTCCCAGCTGCACAGACATTTATCACAATAGAAAGACAATAGAGTAGTTAGCATTGGAGATATCTCTTTCCAAACAAAATTCCCAAGCTAATTCTGCAGAAGGAAATTGGTAGTCTAATGGATCAGAACAGGTACTTCATTAGCCTTATGCATAGGGAATACAATGGCTAGTTTTTGTAGTCAGGATGGACAAGTGAATACTACAGAGGAGCATGCATCTTGCTCAGAAAAGAAAAGAAAAGAAAAGAAAATAAGTAATATGGATTGGGCTAGTGTAGATTTTCTCTTCACATTGTTAGGAGAACTGCGCAAGTTACCTGGAAACCTGTCTTACTAATACAACTAATTACAGTTTGCAGAGTCACAAGAACAGTCTTCCTATTCTTCTTTCAGTTAAAGCTACTTTATATCAAAATTTTAATGTGTGGCTAGTCATTTTCTTGAATAAATTAAACTCAGGCTCTCATTTTCTGAGCTCTCTTTGCTTCTCAAAAGAGTCAGGTTTTTAACTGCTTAATGATGCGTATTATCACTTTAGAATGCTTTGTACTTTTTGTTTTACATGGAAAAATGGTAATGCTCCACCAAAGCTGGGCATACCAGCCGTTTTCAGCCTGCAGAAGTGTCATTGTTTTGCTTTTGGGTAGAAATAATCTAAACCATGGGAATCATTCCCCAAAATATAAATACCATTCAGTCAGATGCCCTGGGAAGGTAAAAAAGGTTTTAGCTAACACTCTTTTCATGAGGCAATGAGTGTTTGAGGAGATGTTTAAAGACATTGTGGAGGAACTTTCTTGGCTGAGTGTTGACAGTTAAAATAGGAGTTCAGGGATATCAAGCAAATCAAACTTTGATATTGATAAATAAAGGGACTGCATAGTTTTGAACGTAAGTGGGATTATATAAAGCTATACCCAAATTAATCTTCCATTTCTCCCAAGGACAAAGAGTCTCAAGTTAAAAAAAAAAAGCGGGGCAAAAAGACACAACTTTTTTTTTTCAGTCCAGTTTACCTCCCCTAAAAATTAGTACAAAAGTCAGGAACTTGTTGACATCTAATACTTATTAATTCATGTCTACCTAATTATGAAAAAAAAGGAGGTGGTTGGTGACAACCAGCATGGCTTCACTAAAGGGAAATCCTACCTAACCAATTTGGTGGCCTTCTATGATGGGGCTACGAAATTGATGGACAGGGTCAGAGCAGTTGACGTCATCTAGCTGGACTTGTGCAAAGCGTTTGACACTGTCCCACATGAAATCCTTGTCTCCAAATTGGAGAGACATCAATTTGATGGGTGGACCACTCGGTGGATAAAGAACTGGCTGGATGGCCGCACACAAAGAGTTGTGCTCAATGGCTCGATATCTGGCTGGAGACCAGTAACGAGTGGTGTCCCTCAGGGATGGGTGTTGGGACCGGTCTTGTTCAACATCCTTGTTGATGACATGGACAGTGGGATTGAGTGCACCCTCAGCAAGTTTGTCGATGACACCAAGCTGTGCGGTTCGGTTGATTCGCCAGAGGGAAGGGATGCCATCCAGAGGGACCTCGACACGCTTGTGAGGTGAGCTGATGCCAACCTCATTAAGTTTAACCATGCCAAGTGCAAGGTCCTACACCTGGGTTGGAGCAATCCCAGGCACAGCTACAGGTTGGGCAGAGAAGAGATTCAGAGCAGCCCTGCAGAGAAGGACTTGGGGGTGTTGGTCGATGAGAAAATGAACATGAGCTGGCTTCAGTGTGCGCTCGCAGCCCAGAAAGCCAACCATATCCTGGGCTGCATCAAAAGAAGCGTGACCAGCAGATCAAAGGAGGTGCTCCTGCCCCTCTACTCTGCTCTCGTGAGACCTCACTTGGAGTATTGTGTGCAGTTCTGGTGTCCTCAACATCAAAAGGACATGGAAGTGTTGGAACAAGTCCAGAGGAGGGCCACGAGGATGATGAGGGGACTGGAGCACCTCCCGTATGGAGACAGGCTGAGAAAGTTGGGGCTGTTCAGCCTGGAGAAGAGAAGGCTGCGTGGAGACCTCCTAGCAGCCTTCCGGTATCTGAAGGGGGTCTACAAGGATGCTGGGTAGGGACTCTTCATCAGGGACTCTAGTGATAGGACAAGGGGTAACGGGTTCAAACTTAAACAGGGGAAGTTTAGATTGGATATAAGGAAGAAATTCTTTACTGTGAGGGTGGTGAGGCACTGGAATGGGTTGCCCAGGGAGGTTGTGAATGCTCCATCCTTGGCACTGTTCAAGGCCAGTTTGGATGAGGCCTTGGGTGACATGGTTTAGAGTGAGGTGTCCCTGCCCATGGCAGGGGGGTTGGAACTAGATGATGTTAAGGTCCTTTCCAACCCTAACTATTCTATGATTCTATGATTATCCTGAGGATTGATGCTGAAAATGTTCTACTAAAAGAAATCTTAATATTTTCTACCAACAGCGATTCTGGATTCTACCATCTTTTAGGATGAGCTCTACCCTAATTTGATTGCCCAGAATTTGATGGACCTAGTGTCAAGCGTAATGTATATAATTGATCACAACTGTATAACGTCCTTCAGTGAATTATTTCTTTCTAAAAACCCAAAGTGTGCTTTCCTATATTTTATGAGGCAATATAAAGTTCCTGTTCTGCAGAGCATTACGTATACTGTGCTGGAATAATCTTATTTAGTCTTTCCTATTTGAAAATCAATGATATCCACTCAAAACAAGTCATTACAACATACAGGGTAATAAAGTATCCAAAGGATAATAGAAATTTATGGATTGCTTTCACTTGATTTTTTTCAGTGGTGATGCCTCTATCACAATACAAATAATAACTCACACAAGGAAGTCAAGTGTATCTTTAAAAATTTTTTAAAACAAAGAAACAAAAATAACTTACTTTTTACTATAAATAAAGCCTACATTAATGAATGTTCATTCCTTCCCAATATTCGTGTAAAAAAACCATTGCATTATACTTAGAATTTCAGCTTCCCAAAGGGAAGGAAAACATATTTCCATAAAAATATTAACAGAACTTTTCAAAAAGCAAGTGTATTTTGTAATAAAGTGATGTCTTTCCCAGGTAAGTTTCCTAATTACCGGTGTCTTCTACCAATTGTTGAACTTCAAAATGCAAATGGAATTTGGTTTTGGTTTTAATTTTTTTTCAAGGTGTGAAATGTTTATAAATTCACACAGCTGCTATGTAAATCAGGGACTATAATCTAGGGATTAGCTGTATATGGAAGCATAGTGCTGATGAACAGGAGACTTGCGAACAAACAAACTGTGGTGAGTTTTACTTCTAAGGCAGTGCAAATATAAATGGCACTGTTGCATGGAGGAGTATGATGTTACAGTGTAAAGGCTTGATCTTCTCAGACTCCAACTTCTCTGCACTCCTATTGATAACAGCAAAAAAATTTTCGTATTCATTATCTGACAAAGTTATACCTGAAATCTTCACCTTGTTTCTTCTTTATTTCTTCCTTCAGAAATAGCCAGGCTGACATGAAATTCTTGAGCTTTCAGAAATACATTTCTTTTTTCAAATTCTGTGATATAACTTAGAAATTCATAAAAACATATTTAATACTAAACTAAACCAATAGTTTGTCTAGGCCTTTGTTGGGCCAAGTGCAAGGTCCTACACCTGGGTCGCAGCAATCCCAGGCACAGATACAGGTTGGGCAGAGAAGAGATTCAGAGCAGCCTTGCAGAGAAGGACTTGGGGGTGTTGGTCGATGAGAAAATGAACATGAGCCGGCTGCAGTGTGTGCTCGCAGCCCAGAAAGCCAACCATATCCTGGGCTGCATCAAGAGGAGTGTGACCAGCAGATCAAAGGAGGTGCTCCTGCCCCTCTACTCTGCTCTCGTGAGACCTCACTTGGAGTATTGTGTGCAGTTCTGGTGTCCTCAACATCAAAAGGACATGGAAGTGTTGGAACAAGTCCAGAGGAGGGCCACGAGGATGATGAGGGGACTGGAGCACCTCCCGTATGGAGACAGGCTGAGAAAGTTGGGGCTGTTCAGCCTGGAGAAGAGAAGGCTGCGTGGAGACCTCCTAGCAGCCTTCCGGTATCTGAAGGGGGTCTACAAGGATGCTGGGTAGGGACTCTTCATCAGGGACTCTAGTGATAGGACAAGGGGTAACGGGTTCAAACTTAAACAGGGGAAGTTTAGATTGGATATAAGGAAGAAATTCTTTACTGTGAGGGTGGTGAGGCACTGGAATGGGTTGCCCAGGGAGGTTGTGAATGCTCCATCCTTGGCACTGTTCAAGGCCAGTTTGGATGAGGCCTTGGGTGACATGGTTTAGAGTGAGGTGTCCCTGCCCATGGCAGGGGGGTTGGAACTAGATGATGTTAAGGTCCTTTCCAACCCTAACTATTCTATGATTCTATGATTCTATGACTCTGGCAAAACATTTTAACAGATGCTTAGAAGATTGTAGAAGGATTGTAGAAGGATTGTAAAAGAACAAGTCAACCAATATGTATTAATTCTCTAATATTGTCCCAGACTCCAGTAATTTAAAATTTATTGATAACTTAAGTGAGGGATGGTATCTTCATGCTTAACAATTCTTCCTAGACTTTATTTGCACAGTCTGGTTTCTTTGAGGTCTAAGTAAAATTTAGCAACAATACCATCCTGAGTAGGATGATTAAGCTACTTTAAAATATTCCATCACCTGATCCCTTACATTTTTCAAAGTCTTCTGAAAGATTTTAATCTGTTATTGAATCCAAGAATCTGGAATATGCTTTTAAGAACTGTGGAAAATGGCAACACGTCTAGTTGGCTACCAGTCACTAGTGGTGTCCCTCAGTACTCAGTGTTAGGTCCAGTGTTGTTTAATATTTCACTGACGATCTGGATGAGGAGATTGAATGAAACTTCAGTATATTTACAGACAACACCAAGTTGGGTGGAAGTGTTGATCTGATGAAGGATAGGAAGGCTCTGCAGAGGGATCTCAACATGCTGGATCAATGGGCTATGGCAAATGATATGAGGTTCAATAAGGCAAAGTGCTGGGTCGTCCATTAGCAATGCCAGAGGCTTGGGGAAGAGTGTCTGGAAAGCTGCTTGATGGAAAAGGACCTGGGCATGCTGATTGACTAGTCCCTGAGTATGAGCCAGCTTGTGCCCAGGCAGCCAAGAAGGCCAGCAGCATCTTTGCCTGTGGCAGCAGGGCCAGGGCAGTGATCATCCCTGTGAACTCAGCACTGGTAAGGCTGCACCTTGAATCCCGTGTTCAGTTCTGGGCCTCTCACTATGAGAAAGACATTGAAATGCTGGAGTGTGTCTGGAAAAGGGCAACAAAGCTGGTGAAGGGTCTGGAGTACAAGTCTGATGAGGGATGGCTGAGGCAACTGGAGTTGTTTAGTCTGGAGAAGAGAAGGCTCAGAGGGGATCTTATTGCTCTCTACAACTACCTGAAAGGAGGACGGAGCAAGGAGGTGGCTGGTTTCTTCTCCCAGCTAACAAGTTATAGGACAAGAGGAAATGTTGTTTTCCAACCTATTTGATTCTATGATTTGAAAAAGGAAGAATTACAGTAGGAAATTAGTAGTTAGATTACAATAGCTTTATAATAGAGGTGAGCTTTCAGCAACCCATCTTCCTCATGTATCACATCCAAATAATGCTACGGTTCTAAGCCCCCAAAATTGATAATGTTCAGCCATTAAAACAATTCATTTCCTGGAATGAATCTTTCTGTTGTGTTTAAGCCTCTTACTTAGTTAGATGCTTGATAACACTTTTAAAAATTGATCATTTAAGATAGCTTCTGATCATAAAAACATTAGTTCTTTTTTATCTCTTGGTTATGTAAGGCAATTAGCACAAAGTCCTCCCTATCACAGTGACTGTTAAAAAGGTGTCATGGGACTATAACCAAGCTTTTACGACACATGCATGATGCAAAAAGCCAATTCACCTCATAAAGCAGCAAGAAAGCATTTATCACCAGAGCTGTCTGGAAAATGTTCAGCAACCATCTGCCAATTAGAGAATAATCTGCTGCTCATCTACAGCAGAGAACACCTATTTAGCTGGAAAGCAGGTGTAGGGCAGAGGCAGCTGCCGGGTACTTTAGTAATTAACAGGGAAGTTAGCTCAGCTGGGGATGTGAAAGAGACCCAGATACTCTGCTCCATGCAGCATGGGATTGATTGTATGACACTGGTGGTGACATACTACATGTCTCTGTCCCTATGATTGGCTGGAAGAATCTTTCCCAGAAAGCTAAAGTCCTTGGCCCTTTGGTGCCCTCTAGAGGATGGAGACTGTCAAGCAGGACTGGGGCCACAGGAAGTCCTTGATGCAGCTCTCTGAGGCTGGAGCTGCTGGTGGCCTTACCTTCAGGGGCTGTGATGGAGTTAAGGCACTAACTGGTCCTGTACAGGAGCTGTGGGAGGAGGCAAGCAGAATGAATAGCATTTGGAAGGATACAACAGGGTCTTCACAGTGATATCGTAGAACTAGATGGTCCAAGGAAAGTGGCAGAGACTGCCTAGTCATAAATGGAAACTCACAAAATGCTGAAAGTTTATGGCTTCTTACATCAGGAAGAAGGGTCCTTCTCTGCGCTCAGATCTGAATGTGCAGAATCAGTACAGTGCCATAATAGCCAAGGAATATGAACAAGTTCTGTGAGGAGAATTCAAAGCCAGCTGAGCTTGAATCACATATTAGCATCAAGAAGACAGGCCAAGTGATGGAGGTTCCCTTCTGCAGGGCAGGGAGGTGCTGATCAGAGTTGCTTTCATGAGATTCTTATTGCTTTCTGGTAGCCCAAATCAAGAATATTGCAGAGAGATTCACAATGTTCTTTTACACCTGAAATTGTCCTCTCTCACTCTTCATCCATATGGTCATCATTAACATTACAATGGGAGACATGGAACAAATCAGCAAGGAACTGCTGTGGCCAAAGGTATGAGAAATGACAGTTCAGGTGCCGTTTTTCTCAACTGTACAGGTGTCCAGGAAGAGCTTGGATAGAAGCTGATGTGTTTTGCAAGTTAACAGTTGGCTGCATAACTAATAACAGTTGCTGTAATTAGTGCTTTGGGATTTTATAACTATGGTCATCTCTTTGGGATATGGCCTGTAAACAAGAGGTAGAAGTAGGAGATCCCTTAGCATAGAGACATTACTGGACAAATTTCTAATCAAATTCCAGCTTAAAACTCCAGAGCTAAGAACAGTTTGGCCTTTATAGTACTTACCATAATCATAGAATCATAGAATAGTTAGGGTTGGAAAGGACCTTAAGATCATCTAGTTCCAACACCCCTGCCATGGGCAGGCACACCCCACACTAAACCATGTCACCCAAGGCCTCATCCAACCTGGTTTTGAACACCACCAGGGATGGAGCATTCACAACCTCCCTGGGCAACCCATTCCAGTGCCTCACCACCCTCTCAGTAAAGAATTTCTTCCTTAGATCCAATCTAAACTTCCCCTGTTTAACTTTTAACCCGTTACCCCTTGTCCTGTCACTACAGTCCCTAATGAAGAGTCTCTGTCCGGCATCTTTATAGGCCCCCTTCAGATACCAGAAAGCTGCTATGAGGTCTCCACACAGCCTTCTCTTCTCCAGGCTGAACAGCCCCAACTTTCTCAGCCTGTCTCCATACGGGAGGTGCTCCAGTCCCCTCATCATCCTCGTGGCCCTCCTCTGGACTTGTTCCAACACTTCCATGTCCTTTTGATGTTGAGGACACCAGAACTGCACACAATACTCCAAGTGAGGTCTCACGAGAGCAGAGTAGAGGGGCAGGAGCACCTCCTTCGACCTGCTGGTCACGCTCCTTTTGATGCAGCCCAGGATATGGTTGGCTTTCTGGGCTGTGAGCGCACACTGCAGCCGGCTCATGTTCATTTTCTCACCGACCAACACCCCCAAGTCCTTCTCTGCAGGGCTGCTCTGAATCTCTTCTCTGCCCAACCTGTAGCCGTGCCTGGGATTGCTGCGACCCAAGTGTAGGACCTTGCACTTGGCACGGTTAAACTTAATAAGGTTGGCATCAGCCCACCTCACAAGCGTGTCGAGGTCTCTCTGGATGGCATCCCTTCCCTCCAGCGTATCAACCGAACCACACAGCTTGGTGTCATCGGCAAACTTGCTGAGGGCACACTCAGTCCCCCTGTCCATGTCACCGACAAAGATGTTGAACAAGACTGGTTCCAACACCCATCCCTGAGGGACACCACTCGTTACCGGTCTCCAGCCAGACATTGAGCCATTGACCACAACTCTTTGCGTGTGGCCATCCAGCCAGTTCTTTATCCACCGAGTGGTCCACCCATCAAATTGATGTCTCTCCAATTTAGAGACAAGGATGTCGTGAAGGGACAGTGTTGAATGTTTTGCACAAGTCCAGGTAGATGACGTCAACTGCTCTGACCCTGTCCATCAGTTTCGTAGCCCCATCATAGAAGGCCACCAAATTGGTCAGGCAGGATATCCCCTTAGTGAAGCCATGCTGGCTGTCACCAACCACCTCCTTGTTTTTCATGTGCTGTAGCATGCCTTCCGGGAGAATCTGCTCCAAGATTTTTCCAGGCACAGAGGTGAGACTGACTGGTCTGTAATTCCCCGGGTCATCCGTTTTCCCCTTCTTGAAAATGGGGGTTATATTTCCCTTCTTCCAGTCGTAGGGAACTTCACCTGACTGCCATGATTTTTCAAATATGATGGATAGTGGCTTAGCAACTTCATTTGCCAGCTCCTTCAGGACCCGCGGATGGATTTTGTCAGGTGCCTTGTGATAAATAGAAGCCCCATTTTCAAATCACTCCTGCTCTACCTCACATACCTACGTTCTATAAAACTGCCTTTGGATGCAGAGTTTCCTGATGCAGTGTCCATTTCCTCAGGTTTATTTGCTATTGGTACAAAATAGAACAATTTAAGCAGGAGAAATGAAGAAGGCAGCAAATACTGACTCTGATTTTGTGGTTACTGCCCGTTCCTAGGACAAGAGAGAGCAAGTATCTGTATCAAGACCTCAATTATTTATACAAAGAGTAACAGCTTAAAAAAGAGCACTTCAAAAATCTTGGGCATTTTGAATCCCCCCCCCCCCCCCCCGATTATTCTTCCCCTTCTCCGTAGTCCATTTTTTTTCTTTTACAAAATTTCCATCTGAGAAAAAGTTTCTTGCCATATTCCTTATATCGCTTGATATAACTGAAAAACAACATGAATAAATCCTATATTTTAAAATAAGGAAACACTAGCTCAGAGCTGAACTATGAAGGCATAGAAAGTTTTAGAAAATGACAAATGCTGATCTAGCTAATTGGATGCAAAAAAAAAAAAATGCCTTCTGCAAAACACAGGTGAAAGTAAACATAGGTAATTACTATATTTTGGTTTCCCTCCCTGTAGCTATAAACTATGTGCCATCAGTACCATGAAATTGGAAATCAAACTTATGTTCTAAATCATAGAAAGAAATGGGATTTGGTCTAAATTCCACTATTTAGAAGACATGGTATCACAAACAACAATAATGTTCTTTGACAATGTTCACAAGCATTAGAAAATTGAAGTCGCAATGAAACTGCAGCTAACTCACTATGTTCTGGCCCTAGGATGTACATTGTTGATGTGTGTATTCTAGAAGCCCCATCTGTTAGGAGCCAGGCTTTATATACCAAATAATTGCTAAATTCCAAAGAGACCAGGTGGCAGGGCAAATTAATTTGGAAAGAAATAGAAAAGTCATGGGGGAGGGAGCAGAAAAATTGTAGGAGAAAGTTAATTCAGCATTTTCTGAATGTACTAAATGAGAATAAGAATAAAGAGAGGAATAAAATATGCAACAGAATGTGAAAAGAAAGGGGGAAGTCAGGAAAAGAAGGGACCATTTTATTTCAAGAGATGTTTATGGAGATATTTCTTGGACTAAAGAAATACGAATGCAAGTGAGATGAAAAAAGCTGAAGATATTGTTATGAAAATTTCTATTTGAGAATATTCATGTTCCAATAATTACTCAATCTTATATTTATAAAATCAATTCACAATGCCACTTGTAAACCAAAACAAATTTAACCTTTGTGAATTTCTGAAAATAGCTCTAATATTAAAAGGAGAAGAGAGGAGGGGAAAGGAAGAAAGCCAGATGTATTTTAGCTTCCCAGTCCATGTAGCACAATCCCAGTTTTTCATGTGGGAAGCACTCAGTGAAAACTAACCAGATCAATACAAACACCACAAATGCTACTATAAACCCAGGAAATTCTCAGTGCAAGACATCTCTGGCAAGAGCACAGGGGACCATAAAACTGTATTAATGTTTCTTTAAAAAGAAGCTGGTGTCATGTATTCTTTTGCTGTCCTAGTCCTCACATTCACTCATTGTCAGCAGTAGATGAGACAGAGGAGTTAAGCCAAACTGATTTAATTAAAATTTTGATTTCTGTGGTAGTCCTTTGGCTATACATGTATATTCTACAACAATCAGGCAGGTTGCCTAAATTCAGAAGTAAATCTGTAATATATTAGTATAACCAGTGCAGAGGCCTATAAGTTACAAGAGCACTAATAAGTATATTATTAATATTAACTTGCCTTAAATCCAAACATAGGCATACAAAAATTTTGACATTTACAATAGTGTAAAAGAATTTATGAACTCCATGACATCCTAACAAAAATCAGGATATTTCTTAAAAACTGACGGTTTTGTATATGTAGAGATGATATATCGCATGACAACTAACAATGAAAATAGACTGTCATTAATGAATTAATGTAGCAAAATTTAGTTTTGAAATTTTAAACTTGTCTATTTTATGGGTTTTCTAAACATTCCCATCACAGCAATCTGTACCTATCTACACATATACTCAATTGCAACAATGGGTTCCTGATGAAGAATGTGACTCAGTTTCCAGTTCCAGATCACCTGTTTCTATATTTTCTACAATCAATTTCTTTCTTTTCGCTTTTTCTTTTTTTCAGAAAAAAAACCCAAATTTTTGCAGTTTAGAGCATCAGAATCTATCACTACACAGCATTCCTAAAATACATGAGCTGTTAACACAACCAAAGATGCTCAGTTTGCTGTCTGCCAAGACCCTCCTGCCATTTTCCTTGGACCTGTTACCCAACATTTAGCTTTTAGTTTGTACAATGGAAGAACTTAGTCCACACCAGATACAGGACTTTGTATTTGTCCTTGTTGAATTTCATCAGATTTATGTTGTGCATTCCTCCAGACTACTGTCAAGCATATCAACTTGCTCCCCCAATTCATAGTCATCTGTAAACTTGATGAGAATGCATGCCACAGAATTGATAAAGATATTACTGGCCTCTGGATAGGCTATAACACATTAACCACTACTGTCTAAGCCCAGTCTTCCTAATATTTTTTCACCTCCTTGGTTGTCTACCCATTCAGACTGTAACATCGGAATTGAATGCAATAATATTGTAGCAGATACTGTTGAACAACAAGGTAAATTACATCAGCTGTTCTTGTTTTTTCTGAAATATTCTATAACTTTATCATAAAAGATAGTCAGGTTGGTAACACATGACTTACCTTTGGTAAGTCTGTGCTGACTGATCCCCATTCACCTCCTTTTTGTGTGCCAGAAGTATACTCCAAGAGGACTTGTTCAAAGATTTCACAAGGACCAAATTGGGGCTGACGAATCTGCAATTCCCTGGTTAGTTCTTAAAGCCTTTCTTGAATGCAACATCTATTTTCCATTACTCATGAGAAATCTCCCCTGATCTCCATGACTTTTAAAAAATCACAGAAAGCATCCTTTCATGAATGTCAGTTTTCCCAGCACACTTGGATCTAACCTGGCTGGGCTATGGATTTTTATGGATTGAGTTCTCAGAAATCCATGACCCAGTCTTTTTTTTTAATTCAGGTATTGCCCTGTGTCTTTTGTTCTCTTCACAGGAGATACTTCAGGAAATCAGGTTTGGTCTGTCTTTTTAACCTGGTTTCACTGCTGGCATTGTCTATGTGTGTCTGACATACCCATTCCGTCCATAAATTTCAAACTTGTTGCTCAATTTTAACCATAGATAACTGAATATATATACTAAATATTTTAGAAACAAGGTAAAAGAGAGAAGCAAAAATTAATTCCCATATCCGAATAATGTACTTTCACTTGTGTACATGACTATAGTACTAGAAACCAGAAAGTCTATTTGAGAGACTGACCCTTGAGTTTTCCCTTGAGTGCTCCACAGATCACATAGGTACCAAAAGTGTAGTGATAAGAAAACAAACTTCCAAAATTTTGATGCGTATGACAGTATTTCTTTGAGCATATGAGGTGGAGTCAGATGGGACATAAATAAAACTGTTTCTTTGGAATTAGTCCACTTTCCACGTAAGTGGGTAGATCTCATAGCATGACCTTCCTCTTCATATTCTATGGATGTGGTTGGCTCACTGTGTCAATTTTTGCTTTTTTTTTTATTCCTATTTTTCATTTTCCTTTTCCTCTTCACATTCCTATATTAGCAAAGCAGTTAATAATAATACTGTCTTTCTTCCTCAAAACATCCTGGTTCTCCAAGAAGCTTACAGCTGTCTCATAGCAAAAGTCCTCTTGCAGTGACTTTGTGTGATGCCAGCTTAATGAATTCTACTATCTTAGAAATGGCATGCTTTGTTTTTCTATCTGCCTTTTATTGTCCAAGACATCCTTCTACTCTCCTTTTTCCTACTTACCATTTTTTTTTCATTAATTGTCTTAGACTGATACTTTCTCTGCCAATAACTGCATTATTGACTGGAATTTTAAGGGTAAGGCATGTGGAATACTGCATCTAACTTTTGAGACTTAGCTCCACCCCTGCCAGAACAGAAATACGTATGTATTGTTTTAATTAAATGTTCTATTTCTCTTCAAGCATGTGAATGCTGTTTTCTCATATGTAAGCACATTCTTTTCTGGACCAAAAAGATAAATATCAAACACCAGATAAAATCTGATTTGTTAGGTGCAACTGAGAGTAGATAAAAATACACAAACAACCGCATAAATTCAGATCAAAGACCTATCCAGCTTGTTATTATGTCTCCAACAGTGGCTGCAACTGGACCCTTGGGAAAAAGAAAAAAGCAGGAAATATATACACATGAGTATTAGTTTGTCAGATTTTTATCATTTTCAGATTAGGAGATTTCCTGAGTGCCTAGTTACTTGTCCATTTAGTAAGTCCCAAGATGTGCATCTTCCAAGTGTTTGTCAAATCTGCCCTAGAGCACAAACAAGCCATCAAAATAGACAGCATCCTTTAACAAGCAGTTTCATAAAATTAGTGCTTGTGACATGAATGACGTCGTATTTAGTTTTGGAGGATCCTAAGGATTTAATCTGAGAAACTTTTGATATATATGATAATTCTTATTTTGGAAAAGACAGTGAATGATCAGACCTCCTTAAGTCTTGTCTTTCTATGTACAAGAGTCCCAAGCTGCTCAGTTGTTCTGTGTATTTTTCATCAGTCATGTTGCCCTCTCTGAACATTTGCAGTTCTGCCTCCTTTGAGACCAAAGATGCAGAATTCAATACTGTACTCTAGGGGAGGGCAAACCTTGGATTTTCTATAACAGCATATGTATATTCTCTATATCATCTCCTACTTCTTTCCCATTAAACCTTAATAAGCTCTTAACTAGGTGCAAACTTAAAGAAGGGAAACAGGACAAAGAGCTAAAAAAAGGACTGACAGAGAGAGAATAACCAAGCTACAGTACACTTTAACATAAATCAGAAACATACCCGTAACTGGAAACCTGTTCAGTAGTTGTCAGAGCAGCTCATAAAACATCTCTGCTATTTGATAATTTTAATGTCTAGAGCCCAAAAAGATACAAAATAAGTTAAATATTTATAATGATATCTATATTTCAGGTAATCTTTTATTCCTAGCTGTTAATAACTGTCCAGTGCTTATCCTGTGCCCAAATTATCCTATTGTATTCTTTCGGCTCTTTCTTGTATCTTTGTCAAATGTGTTTGGAACAGGTCACCACCAGATATAGGATAATAGAACAGATGGACAGCAAGTCAATCAGATGTGACATCTCAAAAATGGGCATGCAAGTGCTGCAGGATGGCACATTTATTTATGCCTGCAGCATCAGTTAATTAAAACCACTTTAGAAAAAGGACCAGTCTGTACTAACTGAACTTTGCCTTCCTTCATCTCAAAGTAAATTTTCAACTCTAATATATTTTATATCACTTTTATTCAGAGCTGATGAATATTTAAAAGAAGTATTTCTTAGAAAATATGGGAAATAACCTGCTGTTGGAGGTTAATATATATCACAATTTTGGTTAGCTTTCTTATCACAGCCTGAAGACTACTTAAATGAAATCTTTCAAGAAGAGAATAAGAATGAACTTATAGGGCAAAATTTGAGGCACATTTTACCTGACATGAAAACATGAAACACTGATCAAAGAAGGAACAACCCGTGAAGAAGCATATAAAATGTATTGTTTCAATTTGTGCTTCAAGCAAAACTTTTGAAAACAGTTATGGCCTTATTGACCTAATAATCCACACCTGACATCAAGAATTTGAGCAATACTAGGGCTTTGTTGCACTTAAATGTTGGAGTTAATGTCAAGAACTGTAGAACTTATATGCAAAACCTATATGCACGCTGCTTGCCGTTTTAAGGCAAAACCTGACATTCAATGGAAGCACAGGATATATTTCCCATACTTTTACAGGAGGCTTACTCACTGCATATGAAGCAATAAGAAAAACAGTTAAAACTGTTAAAATTATATAAATTGTAATTGACCGGAACAGGTTGCCCAAGGAAGTTGTGAATGCTCCATCCATGGAAATGTTCAAGACCAGGCTGCACAGGGCCTTGAGCAACCTGGTCTAATGGAAAGTGTCCTAGATGATCTTAAGTTGCTTTCCAACCCAAACCATTCTATGATTCTAGGTAGCAAAGGGTGCTAATTATCATTTTGCTGAAATAGATGACTTGTGCTTACTTTATAAAATCATGGAGTCTGTATTCAATTTGAGAATTCTGTAAAGGGTCTAACTCAGATATCACTGTAAAAATCTGAAATTAATATTTTTCATCACAGTCAAAGCTATCTTACAGACAGAACAGAAAGCTTTGAAATGGGAAAGGTACATTGAAAAAGATCCAAATAATGAAGAACATTATATAAGAATTTCCCTTAACAACTGAAGGAAAATTTATAAATACTGGGTAGATTAGAAGTTTAAAGGGAAAAAAAAAACCAAAATAAAATAAACCAAAAAATCCCAACAAAACTGAAACAAATAACTGTATTTTCAGAGTTAAGGAAAAAAATAATATTGCCTCTGAGTTTAGCTACTTTCAATCAAGTAATGCCAGCTTTGGAAAGTAATTCAGATTTTTATGTAGCTATACATTATGTGTATGTGTACAAGTAGTTATGTGCATACATGATATACACAGACATATTTTAAATGTAGATTGACCACCAATTCAGGCTCTTGCTGACAAATTACTACTATATTAATTTTTGCTATATGTCATACTGGTTTTGCCCATAAGTACAGAATATTTATCCTTTAATGTAGGTAACCCTGTGTTAAAGGCTTCTATGTAATATTTTTTCCTGGAATAGTCCTGTGTTCCCATGTTATGCCATTGTAGACTTTTCCCAGAATGTTTACAGTCTTTCAATTGACACGTTTCATTCAGCAAAACAAACAAAAGTATTATTCTGAACAAGTCTGCGAGGTCCTTGTTGGATCAGGATCAGAGCATTCCAAAAAACATTATTATCCTTTTGACTTAAGCATAAAAGTTCTGAAAAGACTAACAATAAAGGTGTTTCTAATAACAGTGATAAAAAGAGGTAGCAAGAAAGGAATGAGAGATCTTAAAGGAAAAGGTGATTATGTTTGAAACTTAATCAGTGTCCCTCATTCCCACTATTGTGTCACATACTCACTAATACCAAGAATTCAAACACAAAGAGGTGTATACCAAGGTGGTCAAAGGGCATTGCTGGTTCTAGGATGCCTTTTTGTTTTGGATAACCTGAAAATCTGCAAGCAGGTTTGGCATGATCTTCATAGCCTGTTAATCTAGATGCCAACAACACCTGCTGTACTTACAGCCATTCTGCCATCCATACCGTCATTCTAACAGAATGACAGACTGATCATTCTGTCATTCAGTGTCCTGACATTCATACCAGTCTTAACAATTCACTGGATATTATCTGTGTCAAAGTCTTTCCAATGACTACCCAGGGAAGTTAGCCCACAGCTTTATAATGGCATTGTCTTGTTCACCCAGTTGTTAGAGGCTGGATGCATATAGCTAACAGCCAACCACACATTAGTTTCACAGTAATGCACAAACTGCAGAAGTTCCTCAAGTCAGAAGAGAAGCACTCAGAAATGAACCAAGGGCTTACACTCTAATCAGATTACGGGTCGTATACTGTAGCAGGATCCTTGGTGGCTAGAACTTTGAAATCAGCACAAACTTTTGTCTTCTAAGAATGCTTCTCAAGAGGTCAAAGGGATTTTAAATTCAACACAGCTAAGTTGTATCAAAATAGAAACTACAATATTTAATATTTTAAATATAAAAATTTCAAAGAAACTAGATAAAAAAGAATGACATCAAAACGACATATGAATATTTCTCCTTCAGCTTTTTCTCTCCTGTCATGTTTGGTGACAATTCAGTGGCTCTCTGAGTCACCACTAACAATGCACATTCCTTCCAGTCCATGGAAAGGTTTCTTCTACCACATAAGGCCAGGTTGTCTACTCCCTTCTCATTTTCATAGTCTCACAGGGTAAGCCTGATCTGCAGGCTCCATTTCATTTCTTTTGCTCTCACTTTCTGCCTGCCTTTATTACCTCCTATGCTTGGGACTAATCCTTTAGCCTGGGTCCATTTCATGAGGAAAGGAGGTCCCTACACACTCCAGCTGATCCAGGAAGGAGACGTGCAAACTAACAAACAAATAAACCAAATAAACCCTCTGTCATAAACCCAGTTTTTGATTGTGTTTCTTACCCAAAGAAATGCATGGGTCCAAAGCACTGACATTGTTTATGTACAAATCCTTTATAAGTCATAACTAGCTTCAGATGAAGGCTGAGTTGTGATAATTGTGTCTGGGACTCCATAAACACAGTAAAGAGCAATGAATGAGGCCAAACCTGCTGCTTTCTCCATGGTTGAACAACTCAGGGAAGAGATTAACAACACAGTCAAGCAGTAAAAAAATGAAGAAACACACATCTTTTTTGATTCATTTGAATACATTCACTGTACAGCTTTCTCCTATTATGCCTGGCTTACAGGAATCAGACTTTAGAACATATGCTTGAAAACTGGAGCCTCCAGGAGCAGCAGAGAGAGAGAAGGCAATAGCAGAGGAAGAGAGATGACCTTGGAGAAAAAGGGTTAGTTTTGCTATTTAGCTACTGGTATTTATCCATATCAGTTAAATATGGAGACACTATTACCAGCTGGAATTATCTGTGTATAAGGCATAAGGCAACACATACTATTGCATATTGAGAATAGCAAGGGAATACAGACCAACATATAAAGGAATCTTTATAAACATTTATACAGAAATCTTTCATGACTGACTATAATGCTGATGAAGGAGAGTTTAAATCTGAGAGGTTTTTCTGACCATATGCCCTAACCTATCATAGAAGAAATTCACAGCTCTGTTTGTCACAATGTTATTTATATTCAAGTGTTAATGGTAAAATATTTCACACTTATTATTTCAGTCATGTATCTACCACCAGGATCAATTATTTTAAATCTTCCCCATGCCTGTAACAACTTCAGAATAATCCTTTCCTCCACCTGGGTGTAGAGAGCTGCTATTAAATAGCTAGGTGAGAATTACAAAAGCGCAGTATCTTGTCACCATGGTTTAAAATCCTTTTGCAAGGCCCAGTGCAGGAAAGAGGTTAGAGAAGAGCTGAAAATGAAACAGGGACATTTTACTGCATAGGCTTTTAAGAGAAGCCCCAAATCCAGAATCAGAAAGGCAGGAAGAATCCTTTCATTTTTTCACCTCCCAACCAGAACAAGCTTTCTCCATCATTTTTACTAGTTCAACAAAGGAATGAGATCAGGGGTTTCATTTTACATCTCAAAGTTTCCTGTGTATCGTTGCAATGAACAAAGCTAAGAAAACCCACTCAATCCACAGTCAACTTGTTCCAGGAGGCAGAGAAATAGGACTAGAAATTTAGTTTCAAAAAAACTCCACAAAATTCTTCATTTCAAGACTTCAGGTCTACATCACCTTCTTGCCACAAGAACAATGACAAAGCTGATAATAATTCAACAGCATGAAGAGTAATGCTTCATGTGTCTTTACATGAATGATTCTCATTAACAGATCTACTTTTATTGCTCTGTTAATTGCACATCTTATTGAGTTCCCAACATTATTCTGAAAGTTTGTGTATTTATAGTTTGAGATAAGATGATGATCCTTTAACAGTGGTTTAAGAAAATTAAGCTTGTATATCTCTATAAATTGCCAATAAATTCAAAAGGTTTTGTTTTCTACAACTCATAAATATAGATGACACTCCAAGATATAATAGAAAATGTGCCCTCCACATAGTCATTGGATTAATTTACAATACTAATTTTACTTCACATTTTTATGTTTTTTCAAAGTGGAAATATTAGCCTGAATACACAAATCATTGCTCAAAGCAATATCTAGTTACCTGTCTTAGTGGAAATTAATGCTACATTAATGTGTATCCTAATGATTCAGTGTATTCCAAGAAAGAATAAACAGATTCAAATACAAATTGCATAATGTTGAAAAAGGATGCTGAAATTAGCAGAAAAAGAAATAGAGAAATGGAAGCTGATTTATGGAAACAGCTGATTTAATAGAAACATTTATTAAGCTTCTAAAGTACATTGGCAGTACAAAAGAGCAGAAATACTACTGCAAGAAAAATCAGAATATGTCTAAACATAACAAAAAAAAACCACCACACTTTCTCCCCTCCTTCTCCAACTCTCCCCCCCCCCCAAAAAAAAAAAAAAAATCCTTTTATTTACAGAGGAATCTCGACTATTTGAAATTTATTATATTTTACTCTACTGTGCTCCAAAACACTGGTTAGAAAAATGCTGGTAGAAAAATTAACAGAATCAGAATTTGGTATAACATAATCTTTGGTCATTCCATAATATTAAGGCATGTTGGAATGCAATACATGAGTGGAAAATACGGAAAGCCACCCTTCCTCCCCTTACTTTTATCAATCTATGTCTTACGCAGTTCTCACTGCAGGTTCCTCTAAGCCTGAATTCAGCTTTCCAGACAAAAGGCATAAGGAGCTGGAGTATTCAGAATGGATCAAACAGAACTGACTTGCTGTACATTGTGATTGTAACACTGTAATTCATCAATAATTGATTATCTTAATCTCTGATTGGAATTGATTTTTCCTCTACTGACCACCTGTATATTTTAAGGCAACTCTAAAGTTCCTCTACAGTTTTCTCAAGTATTCCTTTGCTTTCTATGCAATAACTTGTATAATCAAAATGTCAGATTTTCTAGTTAGTTGAACTTTAAAATATTTATTAGTTTCAAAAAAATAACTGGGCACAAATTTAAGCAATATGTTAACAATTGTAATTCACTTCATTCTTAGATTCAGTCTGCAGTCTGGATGCAGTAATTTCTAGCTGACAAGACTTCTTTTACTGCCAACTCAGTATATTTCAGCTTTTAATTATTCTGTAATAACAGTTCTTATAGACAACAGGTTTTAAAGTACCAGATGCAATGGCTTCTACATTTTCTGATATTAGTATGCAAATTAATCTAAAAACAGACCGAATAATTTTTTCACATTTCTGTATGTCTTGACATCAGACTACTTATCTATTGAAAAGATGGAAGAAACAATGCTGTCTTCCATATCTCTAAGCATCATAAATGAACTATGTGTAATGACTGCAGAGCACATCAGCAGATGATAATTTTCAAGACTCCTATCATACCACCCATAACTTATCTTTGGATAAACTCCTTAAAACCTGTTTATTTGAACTGAAAACAGAAGGGAAAACCACTCTATATCTTTACCTTAATTTTAGGTTTTCATTACTTTCACATAAAATATGAACCTATCCTTTAGCAACTCAAGAGTCACTGTGTTAAACTGATAGAGGTTTGTTCTCACCTTAAGTCATGGAAGGAGATGTGTCCAGCTACAGAAAATGTTGAAGGCTATGTGCTATGTTTCTAATACAAACATAATTGTGCTAAAAAGCACTCATGGGGGGAAGTAACTCCTTGCAATTAATGAGAGAAATTTATGTTTTCAAGACAAGATTAATTTGGCCAAAAGTAAAGAGCTACAGCTGGTCAGATGCATATAACCTCTGCATCTAGACAACAAAAAAATTCTTGCAGTATAGAGTTATTGATTTAAATTTTAGTCTCACAAGGCTACCCTGAGAACAGATGCTCTGCAATTCTTTTTAATTATCTTCTGGCTAATTTTGTCTTATTTCTGCTGTTAAAGCTGAAAATTTTTAATCACCAAGTCTGGCTCCAGCTAAGTATTTGTTTGTTTTGTTTTTCAAAACTCAAAAATACATGTAATCAACTGGCATTTAAAATTTCTCGAGTCACTCAAATCAAACCAATTCACGAAATTAATCTGTAATTCCCTGTTCAAAAATTATCTTTAGTTTGAGAAAAATACCACAGTTCTCCAAGAATGTTTCATTGCAGAAAGACTTTAAAGAGAAGCATTTGTAAAGTAAAGGTAACTGACTATCTTAATCTTTGGTTTAGGTTAGGAATTGGTGCATGGAAGTTCACGTGATGTGACGGGAAGTTGCCAGGAGGGACAGGAACCAGCTGACTCTGGGGAGGTGCTTAGGCAACAGATATAAGGAATTGTAACTGCACAATAAATCATTGTTGACCCGCATTCCATGAATGCTGTATGTCTTGACCCTAGTTCGGAGGGAACTAGTGCTTCCATCCCTCACCACACAAGTAGCGAGAAACTACAGTTTAGTAACCTGAAGTATGCAGGAATTTTAATTTAATCATTTTGCCACTGGGGCTTTTTTCCTACATCCTAAATTTCCACCCTTTATGATGAGGAAGACTAACCTATTTATTGCTATTAATATTTGAAGGCTATGTATAAGGAAGCCAGGCATTTCTGTTCTTTGGGTTTCATTCACTACTTAGTAAATAACTAGCGTTCTATAAGAACATAAGAATATCCATACCAGTTGAAACCACAGAGCTGCATAGCCCAATATGCTACCTCTGAGAAGTGCCAGAAGTGGCAGCTGAGGAAAATATAGGAACGTTTACTGTCTTCTATGCCTTTGGCAAATTATGCAGTAAGTTACACATCTCAGTTAATTCTTTGGTAATTTTCCATTTGAGTTCCCTTAGAAATCCTGTGCAAATACCATATGGTTTCAGCCATTGTTATAATCTGGTTTTGGCAATTGCTTTTATTCTATTTATTGACTTGCTCAGAAATGTTTTCTTCTGATACTTTTGTTTGAGACAGCTCCTCCAACTTTTCCAGAGAAAAAAATGTTCTACTGTGAGTAAGCCCCAGTGATTCTCTGTGATGAATGGACGTTTATCTTCTCTGAGTGCTTCCTTAGGATCATTCCAGTTATCTATGAACCCTTCATACTCTCCATCTTTTTTCTGTTTCAGTTGTTCTCAAACAAAAAGACTTATGGTTAGTTTTAACATCTGTAGCAAGTTGTATTGAAAAACATTCCTGGCAGTTTTATTATGATTTTACATTTAACTTGCCGCAGTTTACATTCTTTTCTATTTTACTCATTTTGACACACAAATCCCCCCTCATGTTCACATATATAATATAATATGATACAAATTTATTTTCAGTACAATCTCAGTATTCTTGGGAATGGAGTAGAATGTTCTGTGGTTTAGACTAAAATGCTTTTAACCCAGAAACAGCACATTCCTTTTCGTTTTGAAACATATTGCATGTTTTCAATTTCTTTTTCCATTAGTATTTTCCCTTAGTGGAGAGAGGACCACTACTCTAAGCCACAACTTTTGCCTCTTGTTATTGTGGCTGTTGATGACTTCTTGAGAAAAATACATATAATGGAAAATACACTCCATCTCATGCCATTTACTTGTTTGAAAGGAAACACCTTTGTGTAAAAATAAGTGATTTTAAGGATAGATAATTAAACACTAAATGAATGTCAGTTAGTAGACCAGAGGTACAAAAGATGTGGAAAATAGTATGAAAAGAAGTCAAATTAATACATTCAACCAAAATATTTGCCATTTTCCATCAAGAATTAATTTATTCTGTCTCATTTTAATATTAAAATCAGGGCTTGGTTTTGCTTTCATCAGGACCAAACAGTTATCAATTATAACACACTATAACTTCATTTGTGCAGCTATTGAATATCACATGGCAAATTTTGTAGATCACTCATGACCCCATGCAGGATGCTATACTTCATGAGTTCAGTGTTGCTTTTCTTCTACATGTTGGATATAAATATCTGACCTGATTTAATCTAACAATAAAAAGTTTCCACTTCATTGAGTGTTGTAAATGCTGAACTAATTTGACTTTGAGGATGCTGGTTTTGCTTTGTTCAAGTTCTGCTTTATGTTCTTTGAAGCCCATATCCCTCTTATAACTGGAAATGGTAACCAACCCTTTCAACATTTGCTAAGCCTCTGTCTTGTTCACTGTTAGGAACAGTGGTGCAGAACTCATTAGGGCAGGAAACATTCAATGCATCATGCTGAACTTTCATTTGCACTGATCTTTGCTAAAAAACGATCAGTTATTATTTTCCTATAGTTCGTCTTTGCATTGCAACAGGAGGACGTCTTCCACTAGAAAGATAACTTCCAAAATTATGTCCTCACTTTGTTAGATCCTCCTGTTTCCCACTGTTCTCCTAGAGGATAAATTTGGCTGGTGGTTATCACACTCCCCTAAAGATAAGAAACGCGAGTTCTACTCATAATTCTTCTGTGTATTTACTGTGTAACCCAATCTGTTCCCCTGTCTACAAAAAATTCAATAATTTTTGTACCTACTTATGTGAAGTACTTTAAAGTTTCAGATAAAAAAATGATATAAAAGCCTAATGCTATTACTAAAGCTTTCTCACTAAGCTGGGTATCAGAAAGAGGAATCATAGAATTATAGAATATTTAGGGTTGGAAAGTACCTCAAGATCATCTAGTTCCAACCCTTCTGCCACGGGCAGGGTCTCCTCCCACTAGACCATGTCGTCCAAGGCTCTGTCCAACTTGGCCTTGAACACTGCTATGGGTGAAGCATTTACCACTTCTTTGCACTGAGCTCTGTTCTAGTGCCTCACCACCCTCACAGTAAAGAACTTCTTCTTTATATCCAACCTGAACATCCCTTATTTAAGTTTGAGCACATTACCCCTCACTACAGCCCCTAAGGAAGAACAGTCTTTCTTCGGCATCCTTGTAGGCTCCCTTCAGAATTTGAAAGGCTCCTACGAGGTCTCCACGCAGCCTTCTCTTCTCCATGCTGAACAGCCACAACTTTCTTCACCATACAGGAGGTGCTCAAGCCCTTTCACCATCCTCATGGCCGTCCTCTGGACATGCTCCAACAGCATGTTGAGGACACCAGAACTGCACACAATACTCCAAGTGAGGTCTCACAAAAACAGAGTAGAGGGGCAGGATCACCTCCTTCGACCTGCTGATCATGCTCCTTTTGATGTAGCTCAGGATACGGTTGGCTTTCTGGGCTGCAAGCACACACTGAAGCCAGCTCATGTTTAGTTGCTCATCAACCAACAGCCCCAAGTCCTCCTCTGCAGGGCTGCTCTGAATCTCTTCTCTGCCCAACCTGTAACCATGCCTGGGATTGCTCTGACCCAGGTGTAGGACCTTGCACTTGGCATGGTTAAACTTCATAAGGTTGGCATCAGCCCACCTCACAAGCGTGTCAAGGTCCTTCTGGATGGCATCCCTTCCCTCCAGCGTACCAACCGAACCACACAGCTTGGTGTCATCGGCAAACTTGCTGCGGGTACACTCAATCCCACTGTTCATGTCACTGAGAAAGATGTAGGATAAGATTGGTCCCAGCATCGACCTCTGAGGGACACCACTTGTTACCAGTCTCCAGTTAGACAATGAGCCATTGACTGCAACTCTCTGAGTGTGGCCATCCAGTCAGTTCTTTATCCACTTGGTGGTCCATTCATCAGATTTATGCCTCTCCAGTTTAGAGACAAGGATGTTATGCAGGAGAACAGAAGTAAGAAAGAACAGAAAGCAAGACATAATCCTTTGCCATCAGAAAGACCACGCTAAAATGGAAGTTACAATAAATGACAAAACGTTTCAATTCTGCCACAAAACTTTTGGCAAATACTATCACCACTTTAACATGCATGTGTCGTGGTTTAAGCCCCGGCTGTAAATTAGAACCACGCAGTCTACTTTCCCCCCCCCCCACTCCCCAGAGGGATGGGGAGGAGAATCGAAAGAATGTAACTCCCACGGGTTGAGATAAGAACAGTCCAGTAACTCAGGTATAACACAAATCACTACTGCTGCCACCAATAATAATAATAATGATAAGAGAAATAACAAGGGAAGAAAATATGATACCGCTCGCCGGAAAAGAGCCCGACCGAAAAGAGGACGTGCCCTTCCGGGTAGCTCCCAGTTACATCCCCGGGCATGACGTGCTGTGGTATGGAATACCTCTTTGGCTAGTTTGGGTCAGGCGTCCTGTCCCTGCTTCCTCCCGGCCCCTCCTCCTCCCTGGCAGAGCATGAGACTCACAAAGTCTTTGGTCAGTCTAAACATCACTGTTATCAGCTTTGTTCCGAGGCTGAAAGTCAAAAACACAGTGCTGCAACAGCTACTAAAAAGGAGAAAAACTGACTGCTACTGCTGAACCCAGGACAGCATGTCATAGTTCTTTTTATAAACAGACACTGTCAGAATCCGTCAGTCTGCAGAGAGATTTTCCATTTTGGGAAAGAAAACCTTATTCAATACAACTCCAGTGTTTACAGAAACCTGCCTGCTTACCAACACCTCGGTTTCAGAGCAGAATATACTACTGGAGCATCCCATGGGATATAAATTGAAAACTCAGTTATTGGTATGGAAAGCTACAGAGTTGGTAACCTTACACAGGCTTAAACAACTAAACTGTCACTAGTTGAATCTCCTTGTTCAGCCCAGAAAAAATGTTTGCGCAAGAGGCCTGTGTTTAGGAGAAACTGAAACTATCTCCAGCATGCAGTCTATTGCAGTGTGGGAGCTCAGACCTTTTGGTGGTTGACCCTGATGAAAGCTGACGACTCTGTACTCACAGCACATAAGAGCTGTGGATACTTTCTTTTTTTTTTTTTTTTGAAAACTTAGAGGAGAGGGAGAAGTTTTTTCACATAACAGGACCCACCCAGAAAGTGGACGACCTGGATTCAGAGAAAGCAAAAAGAAGTGGCAGTTCACATGGTGCATGGTTACACTGTAGAGCTCATTGCCTTACAACACTGTGGATAACAAAAATTATTTGCAAATTGTCGTGGTTTAAGCCCAGGCCATAAATTAGAACCACGCAGTCTACTTCCCCCCACCCTTTCTTCCCCCCGCTCCTGGAGGGACGGGGGGCAGAATCGAAAGAATGCAACTCCCACGGGTTGAAAGAACAGTTTAATAACTAAGGTATAACACAAATCACTACTGTTACCACCAATAATAATGATAAGGGAAATAACAAGGGAAGAGAATACAACACCTCACCACCCACCGACCGATACCTCGCCTCCCACCCAGCAGTGAACTAGCCCTTCTGGGTAACTCTCAGTTCTACATCCTAGGCATGACGTGCTGTGGTATGGAATACCTCTTTGGCTAGTTTGAGTCAGGTGTCCTGTCTCTGTTTCCTCCTGGCTTCCCCTCCTCCCTGGCAGAGCATGAGAATTACAAAGTCCTTGGTCAGAGTAAACATTCTGACCAGCAACTGAAAACATTGGTTTTACCAGTAGTGTCCCCAGGCCAAAAAATCAAAAACACAGCCCTGCACCAACTACTAAGAAGGAGAAAAAGTGACTGCTACTGCTGAACCCAGGACACAAATTAAAGAGGAAGTTGGATGATTCGGTGCACAATGTACTGAGGCTTACTAAACATGCAGAAATCACCACTGGATCAGAAAGTCCCTGTATTGCAAACTGCTGGAGGCTGAGGCAATGTTTAAGGGTTATACCACAATATGTTTCATCTACATTAGGCATCTACTACTAACCACCATTGAAGACTGGCTACTGGACTACATATACCTCTGGTTTTGGCTACAGGTCTGCTCACAGGTTGTGTGCTGGATCTGCTGGAATGAGTCACTGGATTATAATTATCAATGGGTTAAGAAAAAGAGCCCTTGGAGACATGAAGTTTTCCTTTAGCTAGTTAGGAAAAATAACCATTATCCTAAAATCAGCCTTTTTATTGCTTCTTACATTAGCTACATTATTCTTATATTCTTTGCCTAGCTTCAACTAAACCAGAAAGAAATTCTGATGGTCAAAGACCTCTCTTAGTAAGGAAGCCCTTCCAAAGGACTAAAAATCTGTTCTCCTCTTTCCCAAAGAGTATTTAAATTATTGGGAGAAATTCACCAGAAAGATGTGTTCTTTATTTCCCTATTATATTTTCAATGATTATGAATTATGTAGTTTTCCTTTTTATCCAAGAATGCCTTGTTTGCTGTGCTTTAGATGATTGGCTGATTTATAATAAACACCAGTTCACCATACACAGTTAATAAATTCTTACAGCTTCTCTACACAGCGTCAGGACAAGCAAGGGGAGAAATGGAAACCTGCACATAAACTGCTATAACAGCTGTCTACTTTTCCTGCCTCCATAGCAGAGCTTATTTGAATGTGAAAAATACATCAAGAATCTAAAAACTCTTAAAAATCACTTCACTAATTCTAAGTCACTGATATCCAAATAAAATAGTATTCTGAATCTTACAAAAGTTTTATATTGCCAAAATAGAGAGAGGGTTTTTGTTTTTTTTTTTTTGTCTTTCTGTAAATAAATACTGAAAACCTATCTTGTCCTGCCCTACTATATTTCCCTTGGAATTATTCCATTTTCAATGCATAAAATGGACAGCACTTACTGAATGGACTATTACTAATTTTTTCACCTCTTTTTTCACTGGAGGATACCACATCTCATTTCCAGGAAACAATTTAAACTTTATTTTAAATGCAGGATTAGTGATTTTCTCCAGAATCTTCCTAAAGGATCACTGCTCTGATCACTGAACTGCACTGAGTATTACACAAAAAATAATGATTTTTTTTTTGTTCAAAACTCTTCTACTCACCTCCTCTACCCCAAAATGAAAAGTAGTACTTACATAGAAAATATTTAAGCAAAAAAATACAGGCTAGGATTCATCTATCCTGGATATTTTCAGGCAGTCACGTCTTCTGTCAGAACAGCTTTATTTCATTCATTGTTGTGACCAGTCAGAACAGTAGCTTATTAGTAGCATTTAGGAGCTGCTCATCTTCTGTTCTCCTGCATGAATTTTGGTAACCTGCAGGCTCTCCAGGCAACCACTTGATCAAGGCAAGGCAGGATCCTGCACCCAGCTCTAACTGTCACCTTGGGATGCTGAATAGACTGACAAAGCTCTCTTTTTGCTCAGCCTGTTCAGTAGCCTTTTCTGCTTGCTGTTTTATTGTGAAGTCAGGGGTTTGAGAAAGGGAAGTGCTGTACTGGCTTTGCTGTTGACTGGTAGGATTGGGTTCCTGGAGAGAGTGGCCATTCCCAAGGGCTGACACATGGGTTGTAGCCACTAAAGAAGGTTCCTTGTGTTAGATTCAAATGGTAAGGAATAATACTTGCTATCAAGTCTGCTCTTCAACAGAACCTTTCACATACAGGTAGCTTGCAGTCATCTTTTGTTGGGTGTCTTTTCTGGGTAGGATACAGACATCACTCCCCAGGGCCTATTTCAGCAACTGGCAGCTGAACAAATGCATTCACTGCAAATGAGTAGGTGGGAGATCTAGAGAGGTAGTATATAATCTGAAAATAATTGCAAAACTGAGCCCAAATTGGGTGATTATCTCCACTGAAAATATATATATTCTCTTGCCTAGAACAGAGAAGACAAACATCCATCATTTATGTGTTTCATTTATATTTTCAGCTTTTCCTGAGACATATCTGTCCTGGGAAACTAGCCAAATGCAGTTAACAGAAGTGGCATCTGGCCTCAGATCCAGGATTAGCATTCTACCCATTTGCTACCTGGACACTTCTTTGTGCTTGGAAACTACTTCTGCAACCTCACATAGCTCCACGACCTTTTTGACCTTTAACATTTTGTGATTCGCTCCCTGTATCACTACATTATTTATACAACATCAGCTGTATTTGTCTAAATCTGTATTGCAACACAGGAGTTCTTTTATGCCTCTGAGTCAAACATAGAGCTATAATAGAGGGCTTGGGTCTATAAAACTGATTCTTCTCTTCCTGTTTAGTTTCTCAAATCAGTGAGTCAAAGGAAAGTCAGTTTGGAAGGGAACTGTGGAGATCACCTCATATATCCTTTTGTTGAAAGCAGGATATTAGTTTAGGTTATCCAGGCCCCTGTAAGCCTATATCTTGAGTATATCCAGACAGGAGATTCCAGCACTCCTTTGGACAACCTACTCAAATACTTGATTGTGCTCAGTCTGGAGAACGTTTTTGTTATACCTGCACAAAGTTCCTCATGAAGAAATTTGTGTCCATTGCTTCTTCTCCTGTCACAGTGTTTCCTTGTGAAGAGAGTACCACCTTATAATAAAAGACTGTGAATGCTTCCTTTCTCTACGACCATCAAACCCAAGTCCTTCAGAATTTCTTTATATGTTAAGTTCTCCACATCTGTAATTATCTCTGTAGCCCTTTGCTGAATATTCTCAGTTTCTTTTTGCATCTTTCTTGAGCGGGCACCAACACTGGGCTGGACACATTATTCCAGTTGTCATCTAACAAGTACTGAGAAGAGAAGAATAATCCCTTGATCTGCTGGTTCTACTCTTGCTGACACTTCCCAGAACACAGTTTGTTTCCTTTGCTACAGGCCACAGTGCACGTGCAGGCTTACATCCATTTTGCTGTCCACCAATACTCCTAGGTTTTCTTCAGCAGTGTTTCTCCCTAGCCAGCCAGACCTCAGCCTGGATAGTTATTTGGGATTATTTTGTGCCAGGTGCAGTACTTTAAACTTCTCTTTGTTAAACTTCATGTAATTCTTGTTAGCTCATCACCATGCTGAGTTGAGTTCATATAGCAGCCCTTCCTTCTGCTGTATCAACCTCTTCTCCCAGCATGGCATGATCCGCAGACTTGATGATTGTGCCTTCAGTCCCATCATGCAGACCATTTGTGAAGATATTGAATAATATCAGAGCCAGTATCCACCCCTGAGGAACTTCACTCATTACCAGTATCTTACTGGTTAACCGAAGGGAAGTCTCAACGTCTCCTCTAAAGCTTGCTCCTACAGTGATTGTTGAAGCTTTCTGGCTCCAGATAAGAAGATAACGCATGGGAAATGGAATAGATTTTTAAATGGACCCAAACCTTGCTTTGTCTTTACGCTGGCAGAATAAGGAGACAGAAAGAACTATGAAGGGAACAGGAGACAGTGACAGCTGTGGAGTTAGTATTCACCATTGAGGTGTTAATATCCAATCCTGGAGGGTGTCCAACAGTAAGTGACTACTGTTCTCACTGTCAGGCCTGGAAAAAGTCTGGTATTTGGAAAGAAAGAGGTCTTTGATTCCTTGATCTCATTCAGGCCTTGAGTTACAGCATTCCAACATATGAGATACTTCTGGCTGTCCAGGTGATTATTTTTCAGGACATTGTATTACATGAGAGTCAGCAAACACAGATCAAATATCTAAGCATCCTAGTTAATCTGAAAGAACAGTAGCTGTTATGGTAAATGAGTGATGAGCTAAACTTGTATGTAGTTTGGGAAAGCATTGGATTCAGCATATTTTGACAGAACCTCGCAGGTCTTAGCTAGACCTTGTCGTGTATATGTTATATAATATACTTCATATATAAATGTTCTAGTAAATATAGTTGTTCTGGCTCATCAGCATAAATATCAGGATTCTTAATATGAGGAACATAAAATCCCAAACCTCCACACCTGTTCCACAAATGCAGACACTGCTGATACAAGGAATTCTGGCTGCCTTCTTTCTCTTTCTCCGCCTTAATTGAATATTGCTACATGAAATACTACATAATCTACTACAACTGTGTCTCTGTTTAGTAGGAAAGACCGTGTGTTCTGATCGTTAGTGATTATACTTCCTAGGTACAGATGAATCAAATCAGTTATTCCTTCTAATGAATTGTTGTTTCCACACCATTTAATAGCTTAATCCCTCTCTTCTAGGTTGCGTTTTTGGTTTTTTGTTGTTGTTTGTTTGTTTATTCTTTATGAAGCTGAATTAATACTTACCTGGGTGATGATAATGGAATTTTACAAATCTATTCATTTTGCTTATGGTTGAAGATTTTGAAACAAAACATGCAGGATGAGCAGAGCTGAGATTTGCAAGTGTGAAGACAAGCAGCAAGCTCACGCTTTCATGCAATATGCATTGTCAGTGCAGTGGGCAGTGTATACTATTTACCAGTATTTGGGCCAGAAATACCTGTTCATATCAGCAAATGATGTGGGATTAATGGGTTATAAAATCTGTAGAACAATTTAGATGAGTTGGTCATTTTCCTTATTCCCAGTAAAGGCTCAAGAACTTCCCAAACACTTACCTGACATTCCAAACTTTGTCTTTTTTCTTTTTTTTCTTTAAGTGAAGTCCTACTTAAGAAAACAGGTGTTTCACTGGGTACAGCTCCTCATCTCTTCCTTTGCCTGCCGTGAGACTGTTTCACTCACTGCCTTTTTTCACACATGTTTCCTGGCTGCTGCCATCTCTTTCTTGTATCTGCTGCACCTAGTGAGCTTAAAGAGCACTGGCATTAAAGATGAGCAGGAAAATTCTGTCTGGAACTAGTAAACATCCGTTGCAGTACAAGGCCAATGCAGAAGTACCTCTGAGCTGTCCCACTACGGAGTAAACCAAGATCAAGGGGAGCTTATTCCATGGGCTCCACATTCCTGTAGTAAGTTCAAGAGAGATACATCACAACAACTGGAAACCACTGAAAAAGACACCCAATCTGACCCTTGAGTGGATTCCTACCAGCCCTCAGGTTTCTTTATGCAAACTGTGGCCTGGGACTCAGTTGCTTCTGATGAAAAACAGGCATCTGTCAGAGCAGTTGACAGGTAGGTTGTCTGAAAAACAGCAGATGGTGTGAATACCTTTAGGTTGAGCCTACCAAGCTTTTGGTAAGAGGAGGAATGTTTATTTTGTTCTTTATGTCCACCAATGAAATTTCTTTTGCAGTTTTATTTTGTTTCCCCAGAATCACTCTTTTAGAATAGGTATCTCAAGATGATTATGCAGGGACTGTAAGAATGAAGACCTCAGGCCCACTGTAGGAGAGGATCTGGTTTGAGACCATCTTAAAAACCTAAACGTGCACAAGTCCATGGGACCTGACGAAATCCATCCACGGGTCCTGAAGGAGCTGGCAAATGAAGTTGCTAAGCCACTGTTCATCATATTTGAAAAATCGTGGCAGTCAGGTGAAGTTCCTGACAACTGGAAAAAGGGAAATATAACCCCCATTTTCAAGAAGGGGAAAATGGATGACCCAGGGAATTACAGACCAGTCAGTCTCACCTCTGTGCCTGGCAAACTCTTGGAGCAGATTCTCACGGAAGGCATGTTAAGGCACATGAAAAACAAGGAAGTAGTTGATGACAGCCTGCATGGCTTCACTAAAGGGAAATCCTGCCTGACCAATTTGGTGGCCTTCTATGATGGGGCTACGGAACTGATGGACAGGGGCAGAGCAGTTGATGTCATCTAGCTGGACTTGTGCAAAGCGTTCGACACTGTCCCACATGACATCCTTGTCTCCAAATTGGAGAGACATCAGTTTGATGGGTGGACCACTCGGTGGATAAAGAACTGGCTGGATGGCCACACGCAAAGAGTTGTGCTCAATGGCTCGATGTCTGGCTGGAGACCGGTAACGAGTGGTGTCCCTCAGGGATCAGTGTTGGGACCAGTCTTGTTCAACATCTTTGTCGGTAACATGGACAGTGGGATTGAGTGCACCCTCAGCAAGTTTGCCGATGACACCAAGTTGTGTGGTTTGGTTGATACGCCAAAGGGAAGGGATGACATCCAGAGGGACCTCGACACGCTTGTGAGGTGGGCTGATGCCAACCTTATGAAGTTTAACCATGTCAAGTGCAAGGTCCTACACCTGGGTCGCAGCAATCCCAGGCACAGCTACAGGTTGGGCAGAGAAGAGATTCAGAGCAGCCCTGCAGAGAAGGACTTGGGGGTGTTGGTCGATGAGAAAATGAACATGAGCCGGCTTCAGTGTGCACTCGCAGCCCAGAAAGCCAAGTGTATCCTGGGCTGCGTCAAAAGGAGCGTGACCAGCAGGTCGAAGGAGGTGCTCCTGCCCCTCTACTCTGCTCTCGTGAGACCTCACTTGGAGTATTGTATGCAGTTCTGGTGTCCTCAACATCAAAAGGACATGGAAGTGTTGGAACAAGTCCAGAGAAGGGCCACGAGGATGTGGAGCACTGGGGAGTGGAGCACCTCCCGTATGAAGATAGGCTGAGAAAGTTGGGGCTGTTTAGCCTGGAGAAGAGAAGGCTGCGTGGAGACCTCAGAGCAGCCTTCCAGTATCTGAAGGGGGTCTACAAGGATGCTGGGGAGGGACTCTTCATCAGGGACTCTAGTGAGGGGACAAGGGGTAACGGCTTCAAACTTAAACAGGGGAAGTTTAGACTGGATATAAGGAAGAAATTCTTTACTGAGAGGGTGGTGAGGCACTGGAATGGGTTGCCCAGGGAGGTTGTGAATGCTCCATCCTTGGCGGTGTTCAAGGCCAGGTTGGATGAGGCCTTGGGTGTCATGGTTTAGTGTGGGGTGTCCCTGCTCATGGCAGGGGGGTTGGAACTTTAGGTCCTTTCCAACCCTAGCTATTCTATGATTCTCTGCTTGAAGAAAACCAAATTACACACGTTGAAGAAGATAAACAGATAAACATGTCAATTGACAGTCTGACCTAAGACAGTTACATTTCAAGACAATGCATCCAAATTACTGGAGAACAATCTGAGTGCAGTTTAGAGATCTAAACTCCAGACAAGAACAGGAAGTTAAAACCAAGGTATCTGTGGGCTTTTTGTTCTGTATTGATTTTGAGTAAGGCTTACATTTTATGTCAGATACAGTTTTGATTAAAATTAATATCCTGAAATTACCAGTAGCTTTACATAACATTTTATGAGGTAGTACTTGACCTACCTGTTTCTCGTTGTGCTTAAATCTGTAAAAATATGTAGTAAATGATGATCACTGCTGGGAATGTCTCATAATCTAGAAGTGGAATGTAAAGTATGCCTGAAAGCAGGTACGGATTAGATTCTGATGACCACAGAAGTGTATCAGAGTGTTTAAAGCTGAGGGGTTTATTCGGGATGGACAATTTACTAGGGAAAGTTGAAAAGTTGTACAATTGCCAGGAACCCATATTTTATCAAATTACTTCCTGCAACAGAAAAAGATGATTCAAGCAATGTCAGCCTCTTTAAACATCCATTAGTGCCAACAAGCTGAAGCTGGGATATATATATCAGTATAACCTTTCTTCATATTTTATACAAACATCAGAAAAACATGTCAGAATTTGTGTATTCATTACCAGTGAAACTCTGTATGGGTTACAAAATGTTTATATGCCAGTCTGCAGAAAGTCAGCTGTTTCTACAAAACCAAAGGCAAATTGAAAGGATCAAGTGCTGGCACTTAAATCTTACAAAGCTAATGGAGAGGTATATGTACAAATTCCAGTCTTTTATTCAAATAGCCATAAAGACATTCAAAATAGACTGTGACTTTATTTGTAGATCTACCTCGTTGCACAGATGGATGAAGTCAGAGATGGAGACACCTAGATTTGGTTTACTTGATTTTTTTTCTTGAGTATTTCCAATATCAACAATAATAATATTTTTATTTAAAATCACCTTTTCCTCTGCTAATGAACAGACTTGATGGAATGGAAAAAGAGATCATACTCATTAAAAAAAAAAAAAAAAAAAAAAAGTAAAAAAAGAAAGATGACTTCACTCCAGAATAACAAGCATCATTAATAATATGATAACCTATCTACAAATTACTTTGTGGGTAGTGCATAAAGGCTAAAACAAGTTGAACAGTCCAGATAGTATGAGCTGAAGCCTTCTGACTGAACAGACAGGCATTTTCAATCCACAGAAAACGTAATGTAGGGCAAATCAGTGACAGAAATTAATGAAAACACACTTTAGTTCAAATTTGCAATGACCTTGCATTGGTTAGGACACTTGAGAATTTACTGTGTTTTGGTAGTTCCATCACATTTTTGAACCTTACATTTTTCATGGATATGTGAAAGTGAGAAATGCTTGTTCTACAGATAAGTCATTGTTGAGATGAAAGAAGACAGAGATGACAAGAGTTCTCTAAAGCAGTCTTCATTTTTTTCTGATCTAGGATCCATGAAAGTATTGATTTTCTCATTTTTTAGAGATATCTGACAAATTGTGACAGAGTTTCTAGCACAGAGTTCTGAATAATAATTATTGAGGGAGTAATACAATGTTATAATGGAAAATGAGCATAGAAATTACATTGGAGGGGGGATTCTACATATTTTCAATATCAGAAGTTTATCTCAATAACATCAGTGTAATTCTGTGGTATTTGTCAGACTTAATTTTTACATGTTGCTCAGTGATTTTTAGAGTACTTACTTTATTTCCTACATGCAGTATTTCACAAAGCATTATTTTAGACACAGACAATAAGCTTCATTAACACCACATTATCCTCACATGATAATGTAATGGAACTTGGGTTTATGCAACCTCTGACTGTCAATTATGCTTTATTCCTTGTTTACACTAAGCACAAGAATCTGTGATTGCAACACAAGATGCCGATCCTCCAGCTGACTGTGACTAAGTTGCCTATGGGACTCATCCAGAACATAATTTCCAACTGTAGTAACAAGTTAAATATCTTGCAAGAAGGTGAACGGATTTGAGTTTATATTATGAAAGAAATAAGAAAAAAATTGCATGACACTTTGTACTTTTTTATACTGACTCATTAATACATCAGCATAAAAGGATTTAAGTGAAAGCGAAATCAGTTTACGCAACCAGTCAATGAAAAATAATTTGGGGTCCATATCCCCAGAGGTATTTAGATACCAATATTCTGTACAACAAAACTTCTTAAAATAATGATTTAAAGCATGCAGGTTATCATATCATATGTCTCTGCTCCTACATTAAATATTCTTGTATTCTACTGGGAGAAAAAATCTATCCATAACATCAAAAAAGGTAAAAAGGAAGACCTGAGGAAGTACAGGCTAGTCATTCTCACCTCAGTGCCTGGAGAGATTTTACAGCAGATCCTCCTGGAAACAATGCTGAAGCCCATGGAAATAAGGAGGTGACTGGTGACAGCCAACAAGGCTTCAACAAGGACAAATCATCTCTGAGCAATTTGGTGGCCTTGTATGATGCTTTTGTGGCATTAGTGGAGAAGGAAAAGACAATGGACATAATTTACCTAGAACTGTGCAAACATTTGGCACTGTCCTGCATAACGTCTTTGCCTCTAAACTGAATTTGATGAATGAACCACTCTATGTATAAGGAGACGGCTGGATGGTCACACTCAAAAAGCTGTGGTCAATGGCTTGATGTCCAAGTGGAGACAAGAGAAGAGGGGTATTCATCAGGGGTCAGTATTAAGACAGGTACTGTTTAAAATGTTTGTCAGTGACATGGACATCAGGAATCAATATCCATGGATATAACAACAGGATCGACTGCACTCTCATGAAGTTTGCCAACACCAAGATGTGGGTGCAAATGACAGGCTGGAGTGAAATGATACTATCCAGAGGGACCTTGACAGGCTCAAGAAGTGAGCCTGAATGAACCTCATGAAGTTCATCAAGGCCAAGCATAAGGTGCTGCACCTGGGCTGGGGCAGTCCCAAGTGCAAATACAGGCTGGGCAGTAAGTGGATTAAAAGCAGCCCTGAGAAAAAGGGCTTGAAGATGTTGGTTGATGAAAAGCTCAGCATGATCCAGTAATGTGTGTTTGCAGCCCAGAAAGCCAACCATATCTTGGACTGCCTCAAAAGAAGTGTGACCAGCAGGTAGATGCAGGTGATTCTCCCTCTCTACTCTGCTCTCATGACACCCTACCAGGAGTACCGCATTCAGCTGTGGGACTCCCAGCATAAGAAGGATGGGGATCTGTTGGAGTGTGTCCAGAGGAAGGACACAAAGATGCTCACGGGGCTGGAGCATCTCTCTTGTGAAGACAGGCTGAGAGAGTTGGGCTTGTTCAGCCAGGAGAAGAGAAGGCTCTGGAGACACCTTCTAGCAGTCTTCCAGTGCCTGAAAAGGGCCTACAAGAAACCTGGAGAGGGACATTTTAAGAGGGCATGGAGTGATAGTACATGGGGTAATGGCTTTAAGATGAAAGAGGGTAGATTTAGATTAGGTATTAGAAATTATTTACTGTGAGGGTGGTGAGGCAGTGGAACTGGTTGCTCAGAGAAGCTGTGGATGCTCCCTTCCTGGAAGTGTTCAAGGCCAGGTTAGATAGGGCTTTGAGCAGCCCATGGCAGGGGGTTGGAATTAGATGATTTTTAAAGTCCCTTCCAACCCAAACCATGGTATGATTCTATGTTTCTATGATCACACGCTCATTGGCATTTTCAAATTGCATTGAAAAATCTTCATGAAAAGATTATTTAGCTGCTTCTATTCAACTGTATTACCCCAAAATAACTGTTGCAACCACTATCCGCTTTTATATTTCTTCAGCTATATTCCTTAATTTTAACATGACCATGGTATTCTGACATGCTTCTGAGTCATGATTATGTAAATTGTATTTGCATAAAAGACTTACATACTCTTCTAGAACTCTTGATAAAAAATATTTAGCCATTACAGAGGAAAGAGGAAGTCTTTTTTTATCTAGCTGTCAGAATAGTTTAGCAGCACTTGTAAAACCAAATTAATTGATAAGCACCAGAATAAACAGTTGATAAATGTTATTTTGTGATATTTAGCAGCAGACATGGCTTTGTATTCTAATTAAGTATAATTAATAATATCCATAAATTAATCATTAACAAGTATTCACTGTCTGGTTTTCATTTGTGATGGAAAGTTTTAGTTATTTTATCTTTCATTCACCTGAGATATTCTAGTATCCTACAAAAAGGCTACTATAACTTCATACTTTTTTTGTCATCCACAAAGGGATTACGGAAGGAGAAGATCAATGTATGCCAATACTGTTCCATTTTCCTTTTATTGGAGCCAAAGGGTAGGTTAGGGTAATGTATTTAATTGACTCAAATGGAAGTGTAGGAGAGGTTAGGCAAGGCTCAAAAAATGAAATATGGACATAACAAAATATATTTCTTAGCAGAGATTTAGAAGAACTGTGATTCCACCCTATTATCTGTACAGTATCCGGTTCTAAATGAATATCCATAACTTAGTGTAGATGGTAATTTCAGAAAGTTACCTTGTAAAAGTTGTGTTATTTCAGAAAGTAGGAATATCCCTTTGAACACGTCATTCCCTGCCATTCTCTCAATAATATGTGAACATAATCCAATTAGAAAATAATATTCAATTTTTACAAACACTAATTCAACTAATTACAAACAACTAATTCAATAACTCTGAAGCTTACACAGAGTTAAGATGAAAGGTACGATGAACATACAGCTTGATGAAGTCAAGGACTCTGTATTTCTCTTGCTTTGCCAGATCTTGTTTCATTACTAAGGGCATGAAAAAAGAAACAGAGCTGTTTGTGTACTCTGCGGTCCCTCACAATTCATGTTGTTGATGTCCTGTAACGTCAAACAGGACTGCTTGCCATTTTTTAAAATTGTAAGATGTATCTGCAGTAGGAACTTCATTTTGTATTATTTGCTAATACCTGTCTAACTTGCACTGGATAGCTTATTGAATTGCTCTTCAAACAGCTGCTCAGGCCAAGAAAAAGGTTTCAAACTCCAATAAATACTACTGTTGAGAAATTGTCAATGCTACAGTCAAGGAAAATTGGCTGTTTGTCTTTTAGCTACTGCTAGTATTTCCATGGAACACTGAATCTTTGGTTCAAGGAGTCTTTGCAGAGAAAAGGGCAAACTTGCAATACAAAAGGCATGGATAAAAAAGTGGGAAGCAATTTTGAATGGATATTGCAAGCATGAGATGTAGGACTAAGCATAGAGGACAACATCATTCAAGAAGTATGAGGTCTCCAGTCTGACATGTTGAGACCTCAAACTCACTAAAGATGAAACCAGAATGGGGAGAGAATACATCACAGAAGTCTGATATTGGCCAGTGAAGTCATAATTTCTGAGGACTTGAAACCAAAAAGTGCTGGTTGAAAGAAAATTCTTTGTTAGGCTTCTTTTTTCTTCCCCAGAACATACTCAGAGATTTTGTAACTAAGTGGATGGCAGCATGCATATATAAAGTACTCAGCAGCTGGGCTGAATCGCAGGAAAACACCCAGAGCATAAAAGCAGACTGTGTGGAGGTTGTTATGTTAGCAACCTCATATCTGGCTTTCTGCAAAAGAGTGGTGGCTCATGGCAGAGAGTGGGAACAAAACAATGCAAAACTCAGCCTAAGAATGAGTAATGTATCCCAGTCCACTGTTCAGACTCTGACTGATATCCAGAGAAGTTACATTGCAAGAACACTTTCATTATAGAGAAATTTCATTTAAGGTTAAATCTTTATCTAAATATCTTCTCCCATCTTTTTCTTTTTTTTCCTGAAGATGGGAACCACTAAAGGCTTTTTTATGGATGAAATATTATTTTTACTTATTCAGAGAAGTGACACCTTCCTTTCATATTTAAAAATCAATGGTGAATTAAAATTTAAAGAATCTGTCAAAACTTTAAATTAATAAGTTTTTGCTTCACTAGAGCATTTATAGTATTGTCCTGGGTTCAGCAGCAGCAGTCATTTTTTCTTCTTCTTAGTAGCTGCTGCAGCACTGTGTTTTTGACTTTTGGCCTGGGAATGGAGCTGATAACACCGATGTTTAGACTGACCAAGGACTTTGTGAGTCTCATGCTCTGCCAGGGACGAGGAGAAGCCGGGAGGAAGCGGGGACAGGACAGCTGACCTAAACTAGCCAAAGAGGTATTCCATACCATAGCACGTCATGCCCAGGAGGTAGAACTGAGAGTTCCCGGAAGGGCTTGATCATGGCAGGGTGGGGGTGAGGTACCGGTTGGTGAGCGGTTGTATTCTCTTGCTTGTTATTTCCTTTATCATTATTATTATTGGTGGTAGCAGTAGTGATTTGTGTTATACCTTAGTTATTAAAAACTGTTCTTATCTCAACCCGTGGGAGTTGCATTCTTTTAATTCTCCTCCCCATCCCTCCAGGAGCGGAGGGAAGAAAGGTGGGGGGGGAAATAGACTGCGTGGTTCTAATTTACGGCCTGGGCTTAAACCACGACAAGTATTATACATTTGATGTTCAATCAGTCTGTTTGAATATAATATCAGTGGCAAATATCTTAAAGCTGGATTTATATGGGAGAACAACAACCACAAACTTGCAACGTGACTGCCATCACAGCTCATTACAGGTTTAAAGCCAAAGCCTGCATTTAAGCTTGGATTTAAGTCCCACTTAAAGCAATAGTATTTTAGCACATATCTTCAAAGACATAGTTAAGTTCTTTATTGTAAATAAGGCAGTCTATTGAGGCTACTCAGTGCCGTGTGTGATCAGGCTTTAATTATAATTGCACTAGATATACAGGCTTTGATACTCCTGGTGGAAAAGAGGATGATGATCCATAATATGCTTTTAAAGTATAGACAGTGAACATCTGGAAGAGTTAAGATGAAATCAGGTAGCTAACTATGATGAATCTTTTGATTTATGATGATCACATCTGCCAGAGACTCTGCAAACCTAGGTACTATATATAGGTAAAATGAAAAAGTGTTAATCCCCATGATACGTGAATACATCAATTTGTGCATCATTTTTCACTTTTATTATTCCTTGGGTTAACTTCCAGATTTAAGGAGTTCTACATTTACTTTGATAAACTCAAAAAATTGTCAGAACAAATAAACATATCACATCCAGCAATATTTTGTCACTAATATATTGAATTATATTTATTGTTCTAATGTATCTTTCACAAGGCTTTAAATTTTACCATACTCTCTGCATAGCAGTAAAGCCATTTTCATTGCAAACTTGTAACAGTAATGGATAGCAGCCTTCTGGGGATAGGCTTCTGAGAAATTCATTTCACCTCATGTTGTTCAGCCACCCAGTGAATGAATTTGTTTCCATGACAGAGAAGGATTGCATAGATCACTTTTAAAATTATCATGGGACACCATAAATCAGCAGTAGGGAAAAAAAGGAAAATATAGGTCTTACTATTTCCTATGTTTTCTCTAATCCTCGCAATTCATGCTGTAGAAGTGTCAAACAGGGTTCATTAGAAGTCATTAAGAAACCTGAGAACTACTGCTTAGATATCCCTTTAGTTCTCCAGAATCTGGGTGACTTTTTATTTATTATCTTTAAGAGATGAGTTGAACCCTTTCTTCTAGCCAACATGAACTGAAATCAATAAAGCTGTATTTCTGCAAAACATATTTCAACATCAGTATTGTTAATAGAAAAAGAATCACAACTCAGAGTCTGATTAGTGCATGCACCTTTACTGCAAATATTTACAGAACAGGTTTATTTTGACACACTATGAGCACCTACTCACTTGAATTGTCTACTCAGAATGCATGAGGTGAAGTATAGATGCACTTCAGTGTTCATGCTTACACTGTAAACAGGTTTGTCTCATCAATACAAATACATAAAAACCACAGAGATGAAAACATCTCTAGACCTGGGGAGGCTGTCAATTGGTTTGCTTACATTAAAAGATTTTTACACAGATGTGGCTTTTTTTACACCGTATGTGGGCTTTTTCTGCCTTTCTGAGCTGGTGGTTGGGCTTCAAAGCAGCCAGGTATTAATGGCTTTATGATGCTGTGTTGAACCATCGATCCTGCAAAGTATGCAAACCCTGTGACAATGAGAGAGGCATCATGTTGCTTCTTTCACACATTCTCTTTTCAAAAGCAGAGAAAAAAAAATCTCTAAGAAAACGTTTTCAGTATTTTATTGAAGCACTTTGGAAAAGAAACCTTGAAAATTGTCACAGAAAGCACTGGTAAGGTGAAAAATATTTTTTAACATCTACATGCCAAACCTCATGTGAATTAGCTTGAATTGGAGTTTATAATTGTAACAATCCTCAGCTTCAGAGGAAATAAAGTCTGAGGTGGTGTAAAGAAGCAGCTTGTTAGGAATACCTGTTGCCAAGAGGGAAAGCAAGACTCCACTCTATCTAATTTTAAGTAACGAAGCAAGCATAGCCATCCAGTCTTTGTTCACCTAGTGAACAAGTCAGCAGGAGGGACCAGCTCCTCACAGGCACTTTGAACACTGGCTCCACCTGAGCAGCAGGAAAAAATTTCCCAATTTTGATTCCTGTCAGAAAACCTAAGACCCAAGAACAGAAGCATTATGTAGATAAGCTTTAGCACTGTTTAGCTTGACTCATTTTCTAACCCAAAAGAATTTTGCCTCAGACTACAGTGAGAGTCTGTATGTGCATGTGTGTGTGAGAGAAAAATCTAAACTTCTTTCCTTCAGCTGTTCAGGTGCTGCAGGCCTACTCTGGTATTGCTCTGAATGATCAGCCTTAGTTGTTCTACAGCATTTCTAGTAATATAGAAAAACCCTTGGTTTAAATAAAAAATTGGACTCTGCTCTGGTGTTTCTATATGTGTACGCCACTTCAATGATACCAGTGAAATGGCATTTGTTTATGTTACATGAGAAAGTTGTGCCAAGAATCTCAAGTGATTGTTCTTTCCATAAAACTTGCTTTGCAGCATGACTTCATATCTGGTTTCAGTTCCAAAATAAAAAGATCATATTAGACAATATTTTAGTTATGGCTGCATGGTGCTCACCCTAGCTAATAAACTCCTTGCAGATTTGAAAGTGTGGAGGAATTAACCTCCCAGATATTCAGGGTGTGAATGATCTACAAATGGGAAATGGTGGAGAAAGGGTGCCTGTCAAAGTTCACATCTAGGGCTCTGCCATAACAAAAATAGAGGATGAAACCCCCTGACCTCCAATCATAGCTGTAATTCCCAGGTTGCTCTTTGGTTTCGTACCGACAGCACCTTGTTTGTTTTCAAAGTAGTTACTCTTTTCTATTTTCTACTCATAGTTAATTGTGCCATTTGTTAAAAAACATATTTGTTTCAACACCATTTTCAAGGCAGAAGAGGGTTCCCTTCAATAACGTCTTGTTACATGTCCTGAGGTTGCTTTTGTACCAGTACTGAAATGCTACCTGAAGTTCCACATATGCAACATGGGAGATGTCCCACAGTGTAAAAATAGAGAGTAACATTAATTATTTTCAAAGGCATCCAACACTTTTTAGAGAATAATACCTTGATAATGTATTTGTAACAGTGAAGGCAATGCAATGCATTACTGCATCAGCTGAGTAGCAACAACTGTGTTTGCATTTAAATGGAGTCCTTTGCAGAAGTGAAGCAAAAAATACATTCAGCTCTGTAAACTACTGTAGTTCTTATTCTCTTTGCAGTGGCTAAAATCATGTGCAGTTTCTTCATAGACTTCATTAAGACTCATCAGCTCAGGCTGCTATTTGAGCCCTAAATCAAAGTCTAACTGTAATGCTATTGTCTTTCCTTTGCAGATCTGGCATTATTTCAATCCATGCCAAATAGATATTCAATGAGTTCTTTTCATAGTTTAGTACATTTATCTTCAATACTGGCTCTTTTGCTGCAGTTTTCAGCTGCTGTGCTCCATTAAAAATCTATTATGTGATATTCATCTATTCTACTATTCTCAATTCCCCAATTTTCTGAAATCTCCCAGAGTATGCAAAAACTTCTTGTTCTCCAAGAAATACATGTAACATGATTTAGATGGGAAACCAGTAAAATAAATGCAGCATTGTTCTGTATTTTATTACCATAGTCTGTATTTTATTACCATAGTTGATCACTAAGCATTATTCTACAATTTATCTATTTTGCCAACAAAAAACTAAAGGGCTTGTGATTATTAGGTTTGGGACTCCTGATATGTTAAATCTCACCCTCACCCAGCAGAATCTTTGTTCTCTTCAGATTCTGTTTGAAACTGTAACTACAAGCTCAGGAGTGTTCTGTCCCAACTAGAAGGAAGTGCAGCAGGAGGGCCAGGAGACCTCCTTGGATACATAAGGAGGTGCTGAGGAAACTTTGAGGGAAAAAAGAGGCTTATAAAAGGTGGAAGCAAGGACAGACAGCCTCGGAAGAATACAGGGATGCTGCCTGGGAAGCTAGGAACCAGGTGAGGAAAGCTAAAGACCCAGTTAGAATTATACTTGGCTAGGGATGTGAAAGACAACAGGAAAGGATTCTATAATTGCATTGCAAATAAATGACAGATTAGGGACAATGTGGACCCTCTCCGCAAGCTATCAGGAGAACTGGCTACCCTGGGTTTGAAGAAGGCTGAGGTTCTTAATGACTTCTTTGCCTCTGTCTTCACTGGCAAAGCCTCTGACCACACCACCCAAGTCTTGGAAGGCGAACGCAGGGACTGTGAGAATGAAGGCCTTAGGCCCACTGTAGGAGAGGATCAGGTTAGAGAGCATCTTAAGAACCTGGATGTGCACAAGTCCATGGGACCTGACGAAATCCATCTGGAGGTCCTGAAGGAGCTGGCGAATGAAGTTGCTAAGCCACTGTCCATCATATTTGAAAAATCGTGGCAGTCAGGTGAAGTTCCTGACAACTGGAAGAAGGGAAATATAACCCCCATTTTCAAGAAGGGGGAAAATGGATGACCCAGGGAACTACAGACCAGTCAATCTCACCCCTGTGCCTGGCAAACTCTTGGAGCAGATTCTCCCAGAAGGCATGCTAAGGCACATGAAAAACAACAAGGTGCTTGGTGACAGCAAGCATGGCTTCACTAAGGGGAAATCCTGTTTAACCACTTTGGTGGCCTTCTATGATGGGGCTACGGAACTGATGGACAGGGTCAGAGCAATTGACGTCATCTAGCTGGACTTGTGCAAAGAATTCGACACTGTCCCTTCACGACATGCTTGTCTCTAAATTGGAGAGACATCAGTTTGATGGGTGGACCACTCGGTGGATAAAGAACTGGCTGGATGGCCACACGCAAAGAGTTGCGGTCAATGGCTCAATGTCTGGCTGGAGATCATGAACGAGTGGTGTCCCTCAGGTGTCAGTGTTGGGACCGGTCTTGTTCATCATCTTGTCAGTGACATGGACAGTGGGATTGAGTGCACCCTCAGCAAGTTTGCCGATGACACCAAGTTGTGTGGTTTGGTTGACACGCCAGAGGGAAAGGATGCCATCCAGAGGGATCTTGACACGCTTGTTAGGAGAGCTGATGCCAACCTTATGAAGTTTAACCATGCCAAGTGCAAGGTCCTACACCTGGGTCGGAGCAATCCCAGGCACAGCTACAGGTTGGGCAAAGAAGAGATTCAGAGCAGCCCTGCAGAGAAGGACTTGGGGGTGTTGGTCGATGAGAAAATAAACATGAGCAGGCTTCAGTGTGTGCTTGCAGCCCAGAAAGCCAAGCGTATCCTGGGCTGCGTCAAAAGGAGCGTGACCAGCAGGTTGAAGGAGGTGCTCCTGCCCCTCTATTCTACTCTTATGAGACCTCACTTGGAGTATTGTGTACAGTTCTGGTGTCCTCAACATCAAAAGGACATGGAACTGTTGGAACAAGTCCAGAGGAGGGCCACGAGGATGATCAGGGGACTGGAGCACCTCCCTTATCAAGACAGGCTGAGAAAGTTGGGGCTGTTCAGCCTAGAGAAGGGAAGCTGCGTGGAGACCTCATAGCAGCCTTTCAGTATCTTAAGGCGGCCTACAAGGATGCTGGGGAGGGACTCTTCGTTAGGCATTGTAATGACAGGACATGGAGTAATGGCTTCAAACTTAAACAGGGAAAGTTTAGATTGGATATAAGAAGGAAATTCTTTACTTCCAGGGTGGTGAGGCCCTGGAATGGGTTGCTCAGGGAACTTGTGAAAGCTCCATCCCTGGTGTGTTCAAGGCTAGGTTGGATGAGGCCTTGAGTGACATGGATTGCCTGGTGAGGTGTCCCTGCCCATGGCAGGGGGGTTGGAACTAGATGATCTTAAGGTCCTTTCCAACCCTAGCTATTCTGTGATTCTATGATTCTACTGGGATCAGCCAAAACTGTGTTTGTCACTTTTTATAAGTTCAAGATTGATATCTCAGATTCAGCAAATACCTTTGCCATTTTATGTCTCATGTCTCTGAAGTGTCTGTGGATACCAAGGCAATAATTCTACCATTTATATTCTGCAGGCACATTTTCATGCCATTTTTAACTCCACTGTGCAGTTGCAGTTGCTCTGGTGACCTTAGCTTAACCCCCTATACTCATTCTTTGCTTGCACTGATCTGTTTCACCCTGCATACTCCACATAATTAAATTTAGCACCAATTACACTCTGTACTTCTGTTCTAATGCAGTTATCAAGGATTTTAAGCTCTTCAAGCTTTTTCTTTTTTTTTTTTCTTTTCCTTTTTAGTGTATGAAGGACAGGATCTTAGAAGTTCTCAAGACATATTACAAATCTTTGACAGAGAGAGATGAAAACCACACTAGATTCAGAGATTCTTTGCACATTTTTAAAGAAAGCGATGCTAATATCTCCTGTTTACCACAAATGTTTCCTTAAAATATATCTTGGACTATATTTTAAGCATAGTATAAATGTATAATATATATTTATATCTTTCTGGCTGTTTTGAATGGAAACAAAATTATTTGATTCAGAAGTCTGTGAATAGCATGGCCTTCCTGGATTTTTTCTTAGTTTCATCTCCTTCTGTTTGAAACCTTACCTTATTCTGTGTCTGATAATGTATTCAAACAAATAATAGTATTTCTACCAATTCAAAATTTAGTAAGACTGCAAATTTTTCTATAAATCACAATGTTGGGGTTTAATTTTCATAACTGCAGGAAAATTTCTGTATGTAATTAATTCTGCTGTAATTAAATAGGTATTTCATATCTAACATCACACAAATACACAAAACAAAAGGAGTTATGATATTAAAGGGATAGTCTAAACAAAAGCAAAAAAAAAATTAATTCAAAACTTAGCTTCTCAATCCTAATTAAGGATTCTTGATTCACTGTATCAGCTAAGTGCCCACTTCTGCTAAACTATTCTGCTGCACAAAGACTTCTTGATATCATTGACAATTTTGTGTAAGAAACGAATGAATGATCAGAACTCTGTGTAGATGTGGACCTCTTCCTTCAAAGGTTTATGCCTTCTATAAGACCATGAGCATTAACTTTCCCATTATCAGAATCTTAGCACATTAAAACATCAGCATTATATGAGCAAATTTGGTTTCTATTTTTCTAAATCTGGGTCTAAATTAGCTTTAAACAGACTTAAAATAACAACTGTCAAGAAACAGCTGGAGGATTCTCATGGTATTTAGCAAAACTTTCATTATTAAAATTCAAGTTAGAGTATGGAGAACTAAGGACTTGGAAATAGATAACATATAGATTAAGTAGTGTTGCAGTTAAGTCCAGATTAATTGGAGAACTAGACGTCGCTGTGAAAGGAGAGTTTAAAAGACCCATAAATCAGACCAGTTTTAAACTTTGATAGATTTCACACATCATCATAGTGGTCAGTTCTTATGCAATATTTAGCATCTTCAATACAAAACTGCTTGTCCTTGACACTGCTAACTAAGGTGTATAAACGTTGGTGTATAGTAGAGTATACAATACCAAAGAGCTGATACCACATATTTAGCATTGAGTTTTACAGGCCTTGATAGTCTTATTTATGGACATTAAGGTGATAGGGTTTGAAAGTGCTTTAACAAAAGAAGTATGAACTGAAGCAAATTTTTCATCATTCTTTATGCTTGATGTTTCATGCTACTGTGGCCTTCCCTCAGAGGGGTCTCCTCTGCTCCTCATACTGTTTATCTTCTTTTTTGTTTCTTGACAGTCTGAGCAGGATGTCTGGTGAAAGGCCTAGAGCACAAACCTCATGAGTTGCAACTAAGGGTACTGGGGTTGTTTAGTCTGGAGAAGAAAAGGAGCAGCGGGAACTTTATTGCTCTCTGTTAGTCCATACCTCATAAGTATGGATTTCATCAGTATCATTCCTTTTAAAAAAACCTACAGATTACATGCCTAATGAAGTATTGCCATGCATGGAATCATAGAATATCTTGCATTAGAAAGGACCTTCGAAGGTCACCTAGTTTAACCCCGTTGCAATAAGCAGGGACATCTTCAACTAGATCAGGATGCCCAGAAACACATCCAGCCTGGCCTTGCATGTCTCCATGGATGGTGCATCCACCACCTCTCTGGGCAACCTGTTCCCATATTTTACTACCAGCATTGTGAAGGATATTTTCCCCACATCCAGCCTGAATCTCCTTTTAGTTTAAAGCCATTATCCCTTAATAAAACAGAAAAGCACTTTAAGCAATGAAGTTATGGCACTATTAAAACCTGAATCTGCCTCTGTGAAAAGCAAATGCTTTTCACTGAATTTATGGAAAATGAGACTGGATCAGGATGTCAAAATATCTGGTCCATCTTCCTGCAGCACAACCAGGATCACTTTTATTACATAATTCAGGACAGAGGCTTGTTTAACCTTTTTTAAAGATTCATAACATTCCTAGGAAAAGGTCTCTTGTATTCTATGCACTTAAACAGCTTGCTTATATTGTTAGTCTTGCAACTTGGATAAATTATTTCTTGTTTTCACTAAACCGCATTTGGGAGTCAATTTATTCTCTTCCATTTTATGGCTTTTGAATTTACAAATATGTTAGCTAACATGGGAGTAGATTTTTTCCCGGTATGTAGCAGTGAATCTTCATCAGGTGGATTGGCAGAGACAAACATACAGCTGTGTCTTTCTGGCATTTGTGTTTTTTGGTTTTCATATGTTGGCCAATACAGCATGAAGCTATATAATTTTGCTTACACTTGAAAGTTAGCTGAACATTGGACTGGATCACTTCTACTTGTTCCAAAGAGTCAGCTTTAATTTGTTACAAATGGTCTTTGCTTACTGGCATCAAGGGCTACCTTGGTACTTATTCCTTAACAAATTAGCTACCACATCTAACAGCTGAGACACAGAAAAAGAGACAAAGTTTTCTGAAGTTAAAAAATAAACAGTTGCACATAGCAAGGACTCCAGCGTTAATTTTTTTAGAACATCTTTTTTGAGAAGTTTTGTCAAGTTTCTATCTGTAAATACCAGCGAAACACTTTCCAATGCAGTATTAGTAAAAGAAATGTTTAGCATAGTTCTTAACAATGCAATACATCAGCAGTCAATTGCAAATTTATCTTGCATATGAAATATCTGGAGAAAAAAAAGGTATTCACCTGCCCATTGGGAAATTAAAGAAAAATTTTTAATGGATTTGTCCTATAATATTAAAAACTCAGGAACAAAAGAAGAAGGAAAAAAAAAAACCAAGAAAAAAGAATGAAAATAATTTTGGAAACAGTATATTTTGACATCACCACAGCAAATTTTCCTCAGCTGAAGGGCTCAGCAGTAGAAGATGTTAGCTGTTAAATGGGACACTCAGCAATGAACAAATAATCTTAGAGAGTTGAGTCTTTTCAGCAGCTCTGAGTTATGCTCTGTTGTACAAAATTCTTGCAATGGTGAGGTCATATTAATAGAAATGAGACCCATAAATAATTTTCTTAAGGTTCTAGTCTGTCCTAATATTCACTGGGGAAAATCTGCAGAAGTTTCTGATTCTTTGAGAAATATTTTAGAATTTATTTTACAAAAATACATTGAAATGCCTATACTGGTTTTGGCTGGGTAGAGTAAGTTTTCATCATAATGACTTGTATGGGGCTATGTTTTGGATTTGTGCTGGAAACAGTATTGATAACAAAGGGATGGTTTAGCTGTTGCTGAGTAGTACTTACACAGAGTCAAGGCCCTTTCTGCTCCTCATACCACCCCACAAGCGAGGTGAACAAGGAGCTCGGAAGGGGATACAGCTGGGACAGCTGATCTCAATTGTCTAAAGGAATATCCCACACCATATGATGCCGGGCTAAGCTATAATAGGTGAGAGAAGAAGGAGGAAAAGGGAACATTTGGCATGATGGCATTTTTCTTCCCAAGTAACATTTATGAATGATGGATCCCTGCTGTTCTGGAGACGGCTGAACACCTGCCTGACCATGGAAAGCAGTGAATGAATTCCCTGTTTTGCTTTGCTATGTGAATAGCTTTTGCTTTACCTTTTAAACTGTTTTTATCTTAGCCCACAATTTTTCTCCATCTTACCCTTCAGTTTCTCTCCCCCATCACACCTGGGGTGGAGTGAGTGATCAGCTGTGTGGTGTTTAGATGCAAAAATTATGAAAGACATACATCTGAGGAGTGCCTGTAAGTCATGGTCATGAGAAGCAAGTGAGGTTTATTTAAATTAGAGTGTTAGAATGGGAAGTCATTTCATCGTCAGCAATAGAGTTGCCATTACCTGCTACAAATTTGGATTTAGTTCATAAAATACTCTGGTCTGATGATCCTTCAGTTTGGATTCTATGCACAGAGCAAACACAAAATGGGAAATTGCAGTGCATAGTGTAAAATTTGTCCCAATATGTCTCAGCTAAGATTTACATTAACTGACTCAAAGAGTTATAAGAGGGTTGCACTCTTCACCCTTTCAATCAGCCTGATAGTCTGCATACCAAGATGACTACAAAGGATGGGTTTGTTTTCATAATAAGGTAGTGAATTTACATTGAAAAACTACTTTCAGTAACACATATATACATGTATATATGTATACGTATGTACATGCTTAACTATACGTATGCAGATATATATATGTTGGGGGCAAATACCTGCATGCATACACATATGCATACAAAGGGGCATGCACCGACACACTTATGTGTATAGAATTACTGGGAAAATAAGAAACATAATGCTACATCATCTTAGTGCATTTTTTATCCTCAATATGTATCAGGAGTACTTGTCAAAAAAATATCTATTTGAGACTGCTATAGAGGGTACATGTCAAAAATTATTTAGGAAACCTGTATAGATAAACTTTTACTGATGTTCAATTGCTGAAGCGCAAAAGAAAGATCTTTGTGTAAGACAGCTTTGATTAGAAATGCTGGAAAATGTTGGGCTCTGAAAATTTCTTCTTTTTTTTTTGTCACATTATTTATCTTTATTGATATGCAAAGAGTTATTAATTGGAACAAACTAAAAGCCAAAGAGGACATCCAGTCTAGGCTATATAAGCATGCTACTGAATTACACACTGTGCAGCAAATTAGTATCTTTCGCATTACACGACTGAATGTGATAGCAAGTAGTTATTGCACCTTGAGTTGTGCTCCCATGATAATCTGATGAAGTGCAACATCTCATTTTTAAAAGGGCCTTGAGGACAGCAGATAAACATATGGATGTATCCTGAATACAGAAATATGTGCTCATAAAAGGTATTCTCTCTTAGTGTCCATAAGGAACACAACATTCACCTATAATGATTATGAAACCTCCTGTTAATCAGTAAAACCTTGGTGCCAGTTGTGGTAGTTATTTTCAATGGCTCAAGTGTTTGCAGTTGCTTGTTTTGACTTCTTAGTGCTGAATAAAATGCAATGTAAAACTAAATTATTTGCCTTCTTGACTCAGGTTTCATTAACCAAGTATATTAATGACATGAATAATCAAAATGGGAAGGAATTAAGCTAATTTAGCAACCATTTATGCAGTACTGTAAACATTCAGTTATTTTTACTTAACAAGATGAATAAACAGTTCAAAACTATATAGGCCAAACACACAGTGGAATTAACCTGCATTTCTTATTACCCAAATCTAAAAGGCCATTTGTCTTGAGAAGGATGATTTTATTCTGTTCCATTATTCATTTGGCTGTCTGAATAAAATAGAATTTCCTCATAGAATTGCTGATTTTTTCAGAGATTAAATTCAAATATTTGGTTAAAATTAAACCTGGAGCATAAACATTATTTTTCATTTCAGGAGACTGCACCTTTTGCTTTTTTTATTAGTGTAATTTATTCAGCATTACTGTATTATTGCTTAGCAATTTGAATGTATTTTCACATCCTAGAGAAGAATGTCCAACCCTATACAATGATTTAAAATATCGTTGAGCCTGAGGTCTTTTTTACACACTCAGATACCGCTTTTGACATAAGAATGACTTGTTATCCCTTTATCGTATTGTTGAAGAATAACCACATTGCCGTACTTTGCTGATGCCCACCTCAAGGGAAGGTTTTGTCTTTGCTGATGCCCACCTCAAGGGAAGGTTTTGTCTGGTTCCTACAATTCAGTTTACCAAGCTTGGCTTTTTTTTGTAAGAAACAAGGGAGGTGGAGAATGCTCTCTCATCTGGTAAAAGCTTCCAGTGATTAATGGATCAGTGTTAGAAGTCAAATTCCAGGTCTTTGCTCAAAAAATTATCCTTTATATTTTTAAGCCATTTAGACCTTTGTCTCTCTTGATACTCTGAGATAAAGAGGTTCATAGTATAATAATGGCTTGTATGAAAACAATATTTCCCTTTCGTCTCCCTAAAACTTCTGCTTCCTACTTGCATTGGTATACCCTTCATATGTCGGGAGTAACTAGTGAGTAATCATTCCCAATGCCCCTGCCATTCACTAACAATAGATTTCCATCATATTAGCTTCTTAAGGCTATAGGCTGTATGAAATGAAGTCACAGTTTGTCTGCAGGCCTCAGTTTTCCCCTTGTTATTCAACTATGACTGAGAAGATTTTTATTTTTATTCATTTTTCATCCTTTGTGTTATCTTTATCTGTGGTGGCCATATATCTTGCAGTGACCCTGTTGGTTTACTTTATTATCACCCTGGAAGTTTTACCATGTAGCTTATGTTAGTTGTTTCCAACATTACTTTTTCTATCATTTATATACACTTCCACGCTTGTTTGCTACATCTATCTCTCCTTTTTATCATTATATGCTCCTTGACTAGGACATCCTTAGAACTGATTACTGTGTGATCCATCGTATTAACAGACTCTCCACAAATTACTGACATAAACTTGAAGATGTCTCTGATGCTCTCCTGATTCTAATATTGATAGATTTCAGCTGTTGTAGTTTATTATTTGCCACATGGGTTGGCTCCCTTCTGTCTTCCTGGTATTTCTATCTCAGTAAAGGCAAATTGAAATTTCCACTTTCTAGTTTCAGATGTGCTATCTTTCAACAGTTGTTAATGCAACTACAAGAAAGTTTTTAAAGTGTATTTTATTTACAGCATCCTGTAAAAGCATCACATAAATTCATGTCTAGATTTTAGAAAAATCTCCATTCAACTAGTTATGCTACTTTGCCTACTTTACCTCATGGTTATCCTTAAAGAACTTTTTTGCATATTCGTTGAATTGACAATAAAAATATAAAGCACGGATGTACAGGTGTATCAGTTTTAAAGCAGAAAAATTACCACTTACAAATTCTTTTCTGTCATGTGTCTTTATTTCTAGTAACTTTTTCAAAAGGCAGCCAAACTGGTTTTTTTGTTGTTTTGATTTTGGGTTTGGGTTGCTGTTGGCTTTCTTTTCCCTCATTTTACAAGTTATACAAATAACTGAGCTTGATTGTTAAAAAAAAAAAAGACAACAAAAATAAAAAAACCCTACAAAATTGTGTTAGTGTAAATGTTGAGAAATGAATTTCACTCTCCAAATGTATTCTAGATTATGGAATTGTGAAAACTGACTGTAAGTACTGTAAAAAAAGTAAGGTTTTCGTGAGCAGTAGTCACACAGCTCCCTGAAATAGCACGTTTGTGTCCCAAGCCTGCACTAGATTGTGTACAGCTGGACTTTCAACCAGCACACAAGCTGCTGAGCTGGGCCAGACCTACCTGTATCATGGCCTTTGTACTAGGCCCCTCAGCGCTTCCACTCTGCTTAGAGAAGCAATACACCAAGAGAAAAATGTATTATCATGCCTGTAGCAAAGACAAAGACTCTTTGGTTCTTCCCTTGTTTTGGATTTCATAAATGCTGTGAATAACAGAAAATAAAGGACCCAGCAAGAGCAGCTGAAACCACTTAACAGTCGTTCTTTCCTCTGACAAGACTTTTTCCTATTTCACTATGCAATTGTAAGTGAGAAGGAAAGTTAGACTTTCACACATCTTTTCTCATAATACGTCACATACAGGACAGTTGATAAGAGCTTGATTTGAATTCCTGTTTGAAAGATATATGTGTATATATGTATAACATTACAACTTCTTCTAGCAGGGTTTGGTATGTCCTGGCTTTGATTCTTATTTTACACTATTCACAATGTGAAATATATGTCCCTTTTCTCCACGGGTGTGGAAAAGTGAGGTTTAACTGACACTCTTTGATGAGTGTCTTATAGTGGTGATAGTTGTAAGGAAGTAATGACTTATCACCTGAAGCTGTGATGTTTACAGGTCCTAGTTGTGTTACCCATACAAATAAACAAGCACCACAGGAAAAGTTTTGTCAGGCAGTTTATTGTTGACACCCTGTGAATATAAACCTTTAATCCCTTCTTCCTGTGGGCATTCCTCATCAAAGCTCACTTCTTTCACTAAATTACCTATAAAAATTACCTCTTAAGGATGTGTCTCACAATATATTAGTTGAGATAGTCCAGCCCTGCCAGCAGCTAATTTTAGATTATCTGTATTCTATTACATTTCTAGTAATGATACAGGATGACCCACTTCTCTGCTGCATTGCTCTATTTACTGATCAGGGGCCTGGTTGTGCCTTATTAAGCCTTTTCCATTATCTGTCCCACCACTGCTAAAACAAATAGCATCCTGCAGTCTGGCTCTACAGCTCATTGTGAACTGAGACTTTCATGGACCTCCCCATATTTGGATTATTCCCAGTTAAGAAGCAAATCAAGGAAAGATTAGAAGCAGCCCTTAATGCAAGACATCCTCATCTGCCCCACCATATTTAAACAATGTATACAAGAACTCTTGCATTAAAAATGTTAATATGGTTGATGCCAAACTGTTAACATTTGGAAGTCTAATGTCTTTTGTTGTGTTGCACTTTTATTTTAAGCAGTGGAGGTCTCAGTGTCAAAAACAATTGCCTGTTTTTCTTAACTACTGAGGAACAGCTTTAAATATAACCAAAATTCAATATGTAAGATGAAATATACTACCTAGAAAACTGGAATGAACTACCTGAAAAACAGGTGGAGATGTTAGCAGTTAAAACATCACCAGAAGACATTTAGCTCCCTACTGTCATGAATGTGGTATATTTTCTTATTTTATTGCAATAAATGTGACTGACAGGCTATCTGAGACTTTAAATGTTTTCTTAGGAATGTTTTTAATCAGAAGGATTGATAATCAGTTAAGGTAGAGACAGCTTGTAATAAAAAACAAAATAGTTATTAATGTTTCATTGGTATGAAATACCAATTCATTGACATTTTCCCTATTTTGCAATTTCTGCATTTTGAGTCATTATCTATTCACCCTTTAAAAATTTCCAAGAGAAATAAACGTGAAATACATAACAGTCATAATTTTTTTTATTTTCTTTCTCAGATGTTACAGCTGATACATTATTTGTTTGCTTTTAAAGACTGATGTCAGAATATTAGTTCACTTTATACTGCCTTACTTAATATCTGGAAACACCGCTGTTAATTCTGAATATCTTCTTTACACAGAAAATTTATTAACATTAAGATAGAAACAGTGCATAGTATCCCTGATTCAGAATAATGACTGCTATGAACAAGTAGCTTTGTGAGTATCTGAAAAAGTGAGCAACATTTTTCCTACGGACTTCTTTCTTTGGATTCCAAGTATATTCAAGCTGCAGCTGAAACTTCCTTGCATGTGGGGAACACAGTTCTTCATGTGGATTTTCTGGTGAACTGATAAGTATTAAACACTCAGGTCTCCTTTTTGTTTTAATATCTTTTACTTACTTGTAAAACTGTCCTCATTAAAATGCTAATCTGGTGGAAGCTATCAAATAAGTTCAAATGCTAATAAGGAAGATAGAGTGACATCTACACCATACTTTCATGTGCACTTCATTTCCTTTTGGAAGTTGGGCTAAAATTTTACTTAATGAGAATTCTCAATAAAATTGAGAATAATATTTGTGCATACATTTGTTGCTGCATTACAGTTACAGATTTTAATAAAGGTAAATGTATAAAAACTACGCTGCTGAGAAACAATAGAATTGTGTCATACAAGGCTTTAGTATTTGAGATGGAATTGATGAAAGTGATTCTACACCTGAAGGAAATAATGAAGACAAAATCTTTTGAAGTGGGATCTATGTTAAATTCTTATAAATGGGTCAAGGAATTGAGAATAATTTCAGAACACCTGAAAAGTGCAGGATGAATAGGAAGCAAAAAAAAAAAAAGCTGTATGACAGAAAATCTGTCTCTCTGTTTCATATACCTGTTGACCTACATATCAGCTGTCTTTATTTCTGTCCTTAGACCATTACCATGTAATTATAGGTTTTGTTTTTGATACTGCCAGAAAGATTTGATGATGAGAAGAAACTTCCTGCAAAAAATAGCACCTTCCCAAAATGTTTTTTTGTTTTTTGTTTGGGTTTTTTTTTTTTTCTAAATTAATTTGCGACTTTCAGTAGGAGGAAAATAAAAACAAGCCAAAAAAAAAAAAAAAAGGCCCTGGGTCTCTTCCTGTGCATGTTTTTTTCCATTAGTTTTGTCTGCATCTTGTACCCATGCTCAGACACATCCTCTAGTAATACACTTCAGGCATGCTATGACAGGAGCAGACACTTCGAAACACAGGAGGAGATCATTACCACAGCATGCATACCTTCCAAAGGTTATGTTTTGATTACTAGTGTATAACTGTATCACAAAAGTGTCTTGAATTGCAAAGTGAAAAGAAACAACTCTTTCTTCCTCCAAAACAATGAGGAGGCCTCATTTTGGCAGATTTGCAGATGTCTAAACAAATTTCACAATTACAGAAGAGACAAACTATTAGAAATATAAGGACTAAATAGTGCAAGTACAGCATCTGCTCTTTAGTGCTATTTATTTTAAACAGCAGAAACTGCTATTCATTCAGTGCCCACTAATTTAAGATTAGAAAGACATAAAAAAATACTGCAACCTTATTTCCCGATGTTCAGGAATTTACTCCAGTCTGTAAAATTCCAGCAATTTTTATATTCTTCAGGGGTTTTGCCCTATAAATTTGAGGTATTAAGAGCCTCTAATAGATTGCTTTTTCTTATACCGGATAAAAAAAAGGAGAAAAGTAAAACATATAAGACTGCTTTTGAATTATTAACCAGTTCTTCCTGTCAATGTGAAAGAAGAAACACTCCAATCCTCTGTCGGCTATTTGCAAAATCTGTAAGGCATTTATGGTAAAACCTGGTGATATCTGGAAGATCCAGGATTCATTGTACTGCTTGTTTTGAATCTGATAGGAACAGGATGTGAACAGGAGTAACTGCCACTTACCTGCATCTAGGTATTTTTACATAATCAAGAAATGCACAGATAGTTCACAAAAGATTTAGAAAAATAACCCAGAGTGGCTCTCTCCCAGTATCATAGAATTTAACGGCAGTTCATGTGGAGAAAAACATCCCACATTTCCTCTGTATGCATTCTTCCTATTACATTACGGAGAGAAAGACAGGTATACAGGCACATTTCACCTTCTGCTCTGTATAATGTAGTATAACTCCTACAACGTAACTCCCAGTTTTGAGAACCTAATCCTCTGATATTTTCTTTCAGTGAAAACTTTGTAATCAATTTGATTTCTCGTTACCAAAAAAACCACAAACCCTTCACAAGGAAAACAAATCTAAAAAAAAAAAAAAAAAAAAAATCCCAAAGAAATGCAAAATAAAACAAAAACTTCAGGCATGTGGTAACTTTTCAACCAGACTTCAAAAACTTCAGTAAACTGATGGATTCCACCCTTGCTATGAAATTTTAATTCATATGGTGGGTCACCTGTCTATCAAAACTCTCTCTGTGAACATTGTGACATTAAATGAAGCCTCTGCTGACTGAACATATTTATGAGCATCTACCACTGAGCCTGTGAGAGCAATTTTGCAAGCCTACTTAAAAAGCAGGAATTCATAGACAGGAATATTGTGGTTTATAAGACCCTCTCTCATAATATACAATGCCTTTACAGTAACAGAAACAGAAGAAACGAGATACACTTGTTTCTAGGTTATATTGTTCAGACAGGCCCATCCTTCCCAAGTCATGGGTAAAATCTTTTATCTTCTTTCTTTCCAACATACATCGGCAGGGTTTTAGAACAAGGTAAAAGATTACTTTAGCCAGAAGGACAAAAAAAATGTCCTGGAGTCTTTTGGGACAGCCCATAAATTTGAGCAATACTTCCCCTTCAAAAGCAGTTCCTAACAAGCTAATAGAGATTTTCGTTCAAGTCACCCTTCTCCCCAGCTCAAAAGGGTAGGAGAGGAGAGATGACCTTTGATGAAGTTTCTCTCTCTTTTATTCCTTTAGTTCAAACAAAATATCTAGGCCTTTGAGGTGTACTAGTCTCCTTTTTTGTTTGTGGAAAATGAAGATATGAGGTAGTTGAAGGCATACAGAATGAAAATTCTGTCAGTTATTTAAATCTGGGGGCCATAATAATGAAATAGTTGTGATGGAAGATAGCCTTTGCGTGTATTAAATATATGTATGGCATTAATGGATAAAAACTGAAAATAAACAGATACTAAACTGCAGAAACAACAGGGTTTTACTCTAAAAAACACTGGAGGCCTCAGCAATGCACACTTTATAATGATTACTGCTTTTAAGTAATTAATGAGTAATTAGATGCCCCTAATGAAATTAAAATTATGAGCAAATGATAGAGCACATTATATTACATTTGAACATAGTTCTTTTTATGGAACATGTCAATATGGAAAAAAAAGCATTTAACTTTCCTATGACTTTGTCAGTCCTATTTGCTTAAGTCTCTACTGCAGTTATATTTCCTGTGGTGCCCATTACTTCTAGGGAAGACAAGTTATAATTACCTGACAGTATGAGAATCATTTTAAAAAAATAAATTCTTGCAGCCAAATATAAAATAGTCCTTTTAGCTCATCATAGAAATCTGTGCACTGTAGCAGAAACTAAGCAGGAAAAATCAGCCTGTATATTCAGCCAGTGTAAATGACAGAATATTATTATTATTAAGAATGCATATGGCTACATGAACTTAGCCTCTTAATTTTTTTTTTTTTATATAAATAGAATACTACTGAAGATGAAAGTCGTTTACATCAGCAGCCTCAGGAATGTTAAAGGGCAATCACTTGTTTGGAGTATCTAAAAATCATAAAATGTATCTTCAGTTTTCCTGCTTCTGCATCAGGTAGGGAAATTAGAGAATTATCCCTATTTAAAGGAAGCTATTGCAAATAGGTCTGCCTTTTACTATGCTCACAGCCCCACATCCTCTGCAAATGAGAGCTGAAAGGTTTGAAATCATGTTCCAGGACTATAAATAGGAAATGAGGAATCACAGACAGGTGCCTTATTGAAATTAGGTGGCTGAGGATCAAGACCCAGAGATTTCCCTGCTTCTGCTGCTTTATACCTATGTGGATAAGGAGTGTAGGATAAATGTGTCCAAAATGTATAATATACATTGAAATGACAGTGTCATCATATCCGTTCAGCTGAGGAGTCAAAGTAGCCTTGGGCAATGCTCCAGTGTAAGGTAGCCGTCCTGGGTTCAGCAGTAGCAATCATTTTTCTCCTTCTTAGTAGCTGGTGCAGTGCTGTGTTTTTGACTTTCAGCCTGAGAACAGTGCTGATAACACCAACTTTCAGCCTGGGAAAAACACTGGTAACACCGATGTTTTCAGTTGCTGCTCAGTAATGTTTACTCCGACCAAGGACTTTCTGAGTCTCGTGCTCTGCCAGGGAGGAGGGGAAACCGAGAGGGAGCAGAGACAGGACACCTGACCCAAACTAGCCAAAGAGGTATTCCATACCACAGCACGTCATGCTCAGTATATAAACTGGGGGCAGTTATCCGGAAGGGCTAGATCACTACTCGGTCAGGCTGGGTACTGGTCGGTGGGTGGTGAGCGGTTGTGTTTTCTTCCCTTGTTATTTCCCTTATCATTATTATTATTGATGGTAGCACTAGTGGGTTTGTGCTATACCTTAGTTACTGGACTGTTCTTATCTCAACCCGTGGGAGTTACACTCTTTCGATTCTCCTCCCCATCCCTCCGGGAGCCAGGGAGAGGAAGGGGGAAGTGAGAGAGACACTGTGTGGTTCTGAGTTACAGCTGGGCTTAAACCATGACAGCAGCTCATGAGGAGAGAAGCAAGAGGAGAACTCTTACCTATTACATGCTGAGAAGGTTCATATTCAAGAGCAGTTAGTGAAGTTTTTTGTTGTTATGGGTGACCTCAAAACATTTATGCTGTTTGGGGACTTCTTGCCTTGCAACTTTACCTCCAATTTCATAATCAAGAATTTAAGCCTTTATTCTGCTAAAACAAAGATGTTTTCTCCTTTAACCATTATTGTTTTAAAAGGATCTCAGGTACTCTGGCAAGCAAAAGTAAACTATTTCTCCAGAAGGAAATGTAGTCCTTTGGTGACTTTTATAGTTTGGGTTTGTTGGTTTTGGGGTGTTTTTTTATGGTTGGTTGGGGGGTTTTTTGCTTTGTGTTTTTTGGTGGGTTGTTTTTCTTTTTCCCCACAAACTTCCTGCAAAGCACAGCCATACAGAAAAAAAATGTAATCCTTGATATGACAAAAAGAAACTCTGTAGACAGAAAGTTTCTCTTCTGTGTAGGGAAATAGTGAACAGATTTCTTCTGCTTTGCAGCAACATACATTGAAAGTTGTCTATTGATAAATAGCAACAGAAACAAGTTTTTGATGTTGATCATGCATATCTGTGCTATATTGATGTCAAAATTTTGCTGAAGAAATTAAAATGTACATTTGTTCTTTTCTTTCTGACGACCAGACATCCCTGTCCTATGTGCTACAAAAATCATAATCTTCACAAAAAAAAAAAAAAAAAAAAGTGTAATGTCCCACAGCCTACTTAATTGCTGAATTATAGAATTATATAGGTTGGAACAGACATTTGAGATCATTGAGTCCAACTGTAAACCTAACATGACCAAGTTCACCACTAAACCACATCCCTAAGTGCCCCTTCTACATGTCTTCTAAATATCTCTAGGGATGGTGACTCCACCGCTTCCCTGGGCAGCCTGTTCCAACACCTGATCACCTTCCTGTGAAGAAGATTTTCCTAATATCCAATCTAAAACTCCCCTGATGCAGCCTGAGGCCATTACCTCTTGTCCTGTTGCTTGTTATCTGGGAGAAGAGACTGACCCCTGCCTCACTACAACCTCCTTTCAGGTAGCTGTAGAGAGCAATAAGGTCCTCCCTGAGTCTTTTTTTTTCTAGGCTAAACAACCCCAGTTCCCTCAGCCGTTCCTCATAAGACTTGTGCTCCAGACCTTTCGCTAGATTTGCTGCCCTCCTCTGGACTCACTTCAGCACCTCAATGTCTTTCTTGTACTGAAAGACCCAGAAAACAGTATTCAAGCAGTCTCACTAGTGCTGATATAGGGGGACGATCACCTGCCTAGTCCTGCTCCCCACACAATTTCTGCTACAAGTTAGGATGTTATTGGTCTTTTTGGCCATCCAGGTACACTACTAGCTCATACTCTGCCAGCAATCAACTAATACCCTGAGGTCCTTTTCCATCAGGCAGCTTGCCAGTCACTCTTCTCCAAGTCTGTAGCATTGCATGAGGTTATTGTGACCCAAGTGTAAGAGTCCACCACTCTTTGGACCCAGCCATCCAGCCAGTGTTTTAATCCAGAGAACAGTATACTCATGCAAGCCATGAGCTGCCAGTTTCTCAAGGAGAATGCTCTGGGAGACAATGGTAAAGGCTTTGCTAAAGTCTAGATATACAAAATCCACAGCCTTTCCCTCAGCCACTAAGCAGGTCTCCTTACCGTAGAACAGGTTAGTCAAACAGGACCTGCCTTTCATAAAGTCGTACTGACTGGGCCTCGTTGACTTCTTGTCCTATATATACTGTGTGATAGCATTCAAGTTACTCCATAACCTTTCCTGGCACTGAGGTCAGGCTGACAGACCTGTAGTTCCCTGGGCCCTTTTTGTAGATGGGTGTCACATTTGCTAACTTCCAGTCAACTGGGACTTCCCTGATTAGCCAGGACTGCTGATAAGTGATGGAAAGTGGCTGAGTGAGCACTTCTACCAGTTCTCTCAAGTAACCTTGGGCAGATCCCATCAGGCCCCGTAGACTTGTGTATATCTAAGTTTACTAAGGGTGTCTAGGGTATCAATTAGACATATCTGGCTTCTTGATACCATTCCTGAAAATACAAGCCTCTCAACAATGATACCCTCACCAGTGTTGTGAAGGCTTCCTAAAGGTTTGACTTTAACTCATTGACACTGCTGTAACAAACAAATAATTCTGTTGAATGAATAAATATGCAGCATCAAATGGATATAAATTAATTGTAGGTAAATCCTGGTGGGCGCAAAACAAAGAGAGAACAGAAAGCAGTCTTGAATTTTATAAGCATTCCACTTCATATTTCCTGCAACGTCAGGCATAGCTCCTGAGGTCCCAGGCGAATGCCCTCCCCAGCACCCAGTAGGGTGCAGCATGCTCTTGGTAATTCTTGTTCAATAGCCATCAAGAAGGTTATTAATGCTGAGGTTCAGCCTGTGCAAGCAAAAGAGTGCTTCCTTTTCAAGAGATGTCTACTGGGTCTTGTCAAACTTACTTCCAATGGTGGGATCTGCCTTTCTTGCGTTGGTCTGGGAACACTCATTTGTAGTGGAGTTGACCGGTGGCAGAGAGCTATGAAGAGTGCAGCAGACTGACTATTGCCTCAGGTTCTCAAAGGACCAATTTAAGAAAAAAAAAAAAAAAATAAAAATTGAAAATTAGCAGTCAGACTCCTTGCTGTTACTGATATCATTACCACTCATTCTGATCAGAACCATGCTGCAAGTTTTTCAGTTCACTGTGTACATCTGCGTCGAATGAGAAAATGTGTTTTAAACAGTAGAAACATCAAAATGCCAATGAATATTATAACAACCCCACCACTTATCTGTGGCTCTGCTCGGCGTAGACTTATCTGAAATAAAGGTGTCACACAGTTTCATGTCAGTTATTGTTCAAAAATTTCATACACCAGCTTATGGAAAATAAAGCAGTAATAAGCAGGAATTAGGGTGTTTACAGTCAATTAATGACAATTTAGAGAAACTAAAGACCCAGCGCATAAGCTGCAAGATGCAATCATTAACTGCTTTGAAATTCCTAATCTAAGGTTAATTAATCTAAGGTTAATTAATAAATGAAGATTAAATAAGTTTTTGATCCAAGCTACTCTTTAATTAATGTTGTAATCTTATTTTTATTAAAAAATTAATACATATTTAGCATTTTATAATATAATTCTTTCCTTAGCATTAAGAAACACTGTTACAAGCAAGGCAACCTTCAAAGGAACCTAGTGAATTCATCACGAAGAATTTCTCTTTGCTAGAGCCTGAACTCGCTTCCTTTTTATTATTTATAGAATCACAGAATGGTTTTAGGTTTGAAAAGGATTTAAAGATCATTTAGTTCCACCTCACCTGCCATGGCCAGGGACACCTTGCACTAGATCAAGCTGCTCATAGCCCTGTCCAGCCTGGCCTTGAACACTTCCAGGAAGGGAGCATCCACAGCTTCTCTGAGCAACCAGTTCCACTGCCTCACCACCCTCACAGTAAATAATTTCTAATACCTAATCTAAATCTACCCTCTTTCATCTTAAAGCCATTACCCCATGTACTATCACTCCATGCCCTCTTAAAATGTCCCTCTCCAGGTTTCATGTAGGCCCTTTTCAGGCACTGGAAGACTGCTAGAAGGTGTCTCCAGAGCCTTCTCTTCTCCTGGCTGAACAAGCCCAACTCTCTCAGCCTGTCTTCACAAGAGAGATGCTCCAGCCCCGTGAGCATCTTTGTGTCCTTCCTCTGGACACACTCCAACAGATCCCCGTCCTTCTTATGTTGGGAGTCCCACAGCTGAATGCGGTACTCCTGGTAGGGTGTCATGAGAGCAGAGTAGAGAGGGAGAATCACCTGCATCTACCTGCTGGTCACACTTCTTTTGAGGCAGTCCAAGATATGGTTGGCTTTCTGGGCTGCAAGAGCACACTGAAGCCAGCTCATGCTGAGCTTTTCATCAACCAACATCTCCAAGCACTTTTTCTCAGGGCTGCTTTTAATCCACTTACTGCCCAGCCTGTATTTGCACTTGGGACTTAGGATACCAACCCCTGAGGAGTGTCATTTGTCACTCAAGACATTTTCTGCAATTCTTTGAGTGCAACCATCCAACCACTTCCTTATCCACCTAGTGGTCCATCCATCAGATCCATGCCTCTCCAGTTTAGGGACAAGGATATAACGCAGGATAGTGTCTGTAAGCTTCTTTTTTGTGTTTGCTTATTCAGGATCTCCTTGTTCATCTATGCAGGCCTCATGGCACTTTTGCCTGAGTTCTTCTTAGTTGGAATGCATTGTTCCTGAACTTGGAAGAGGTAATCCTTGAATATTAATCAGCTTTCCTGGCCCCTCTTCCCTCCAGGGCTTTATCTCATGTTAATCTATTAAGCAGATACCTCAAGAGTCCAAAGTCTGCTCTCATGAAGTCCAGATTAGCAAGCTTGCTGTGCAGCCTTCCTTGCTGACCTAAAGATCTTGAACTCCACTATTTCAAGTCACAGTAGCCAAGGCTGCCCTTAACTTCCCCACCAGGCCCTCTTTGTTGGTCTAGCATAGCACCTCCCTTCTATCACTTGGAGAAGGAAGTTATCACCAATGCATGCCAGAAACCTCCTAGATTGCTTATGCCCTGCTGTGCTGTCCCTCCAACAAATACCCGGGTGGTTGAAGTCCCCCATGAGCACCAGGGCTTTTGAATATGGGGCTGTTCCTAACTGTATATAGAGGGCCTCACTGATCTTCCTGGTTGAGCAGCTTGAGCAGCCCCCCACTGTAATGTCACCTGTCTCTGCCTTCTGTTTTATCCTGATCCAATAGTTAGTTCCTCATCCATCCACCAGCTGGAGTTCCATGCACTCCAGGTTGTCATTAACCTAGAGTGCAACACCCCCTCCTCATCTTCCCTTACCTTTTTCTGAAAAGCCTGTATCCTTACATCCCGACACTCCAGTCATAGGAGCCATCCCACCATATATCTGTGATGCCATTAAGACCATAGATCTACAGGCATTCATAGGTCTCTAACTCCTCTTGCTTATTCTCCATGATACGTGTCTTTGCACAGAGGCATTTAAGTTGGGCCCCCAGTGAAGACAACTTATTGGTTAGCATTCCTTTGTGCTGTTCATCAGATGCCATCCTGCTGACCTGTGATCTCTCTCCAGCTTCTGGTCATCTCCTGCTGGCACTGGCATCAAACTGTTAGGTCTAGGATGGATTGAGGTTCTCTTTCCTTTCGCTTAAAATCTTTTTCACCAGTTGGCAAGCATATGACCAAAGATGTTCTTCCCATTCTCTGATAGATGGATCCTATAAGCACCCAGTAGATTAGGTTTCTCAAAGAGAGTCCCAAGCCCTGTCAGAACTTCTAAGTACATTTTCTGAGCTGAGAGGCAAAGGTCTCTCCACTGAGTTTAGTGGAATACTGACACTTAATAGTCAAGGAAAACTTGTTGTTCTATGTAAACCTGAAAAACATTATACTGATGTCCTTAAATATGTAATAATAGTTTAGAAGTAGCTGATATTGGGGTTATTCTTATACCCTTTTCTAAAATGTCCAAAGAAGTATTTCTTCTGAGTTGACTGGTAATAATAAGGCACTTATTTCTAAGGAATGTGTAAGCATGATATAGTAAGCATTGAAAGTGTACAGAAGCTCTTACAGTTTATTAAATAGGTTTTCCTACACGGAAAATTATGAATTATCTTCATTTGTTTTAGTGACTATAAAGCCAGTAAAAAGTAGGAAGTATATAAACATATATATATATACACACACTATGAAGTCAGTAGGCATTGTCTAACTTTGTTACCACAATGGAAATTGCAATATAGTTTATAAGAATGTTTATCTTATTTAAACAGAAAATATAGACATATAATTCTCAACATATTTGTCTTTTGCCACCCCCAAATAAGTCCTCACACAAACAAGTAACTGCTCATAAGTCAATCCTGATGAGCAAAGTGAGATTTTACTATTATATCATTTGGCTGTAATTTTATTATTTTTTTCTTTTTAATTAATGTAACTTCTACAGCAATCCTGGAAAAATGCTGGATGGGTCTGTATTCAGATAGTGTATAACATGATTTAATACTCTCATTTGTTGAATGTTTGATAAATTTCAGGAATGTTATTTACTAACAAGAAAATATGGGGGGAAAAACAAAGAAAAAGAAAAAAAAAAGAATTTGTTACACCAAAAAATGAAAAGAAGATTAGTTTGCATGTGCTCCACAGAAACACAGAACAGGGGTGTCTAGAGTCATTTTGCTTGTAAGACTTGTGCTTTCTACCAAAGACATAGATAGCTGTTGGGGTATTTGTTCTATGGTCTCTAGGGACAAGCATTATATCTTTAGTTGCACCTTTTTATAAGCAAAAGTCACTACAAAAATTATTCCTTTTCCTGTTCATTTCAGCTTTCATGGTAGCCATTCTAGTTATATTTTATTCACACAATGAAAGTTAAAGAAATGACTTCACAGTATGTTAATTTAATGTTCAGGGTCTAACGAGAACTGACAAAAGCCAAGAAATTCTTGCTTAAACTGTCATTCCACTCACTCATAGTGACAACCTACACTAGAAATATTCTTGTTTGGCTTTCAACTTGTATCTGTAATATTATCTTAACATATTGACTTCAACTGCATTATTTCAGAGCAATAAAAAAGGCAACTTTAATGGACATTTAGATAATGAGATACATTTTTAAAACATCAAGCAGAAAATAAAAGCACCACAGCCTTTATTTGCTTGATGGACTTCATGAGCGATATGCAGAATGCTTTCAAAAGGATGACTGTACTTGGCTGTGAAAATTCCAACTAATCATTTGCCATTAGTTGTGAGAACACCTTATCGCAAGTTTCGTCCTCATTAGTTGACTGAATCATATTGCTACCACTGGGAATTATAAAGATGGCTTAATGCAAAATTGATATTTCCTTTTGACAAGAAATGTATATGAATTACGCTGGAATACTACACATAAAATTGTTTTTAAATTGGGATGAATCTATAGCTTTGCCAGTTAACAGAAAATTTAAGTGGTGCAGGTCAGTTTTTCTTTGATTATGAGTGCCAGTTTGTTACAAATTTTCTATCTTAATTGGGTAGTATACTAAATATCTGTAAAAAACTATAATTGCTACAAGTACTGAGATTATTTACAATTAAAATAGTTTGTTCTTGAACCTTGCCAACCCATGATATCTGCCTTTGGCACTTCTTCCCACTAAGCAACACCAAGAAAGAGAACAGCACTTCTGAAATCCAGATGTTGACTCCAGTTCATCGGGTGAGAGCTGCTAAAATGATTGATAGCTTCCCCTTTAGACTTTGTAATTGCAAAGTGTGTTTAAAATTTATGCAGAGTGCCGTCCTTTAAATAATGTGTTGAGTCCTGTTTCTACTCAAACGCAAAACTGACAACCCCGAAGATGGCAGTTCTCTATCCCCAGATCATACTACAGAACTGTCAACAGCCTGGCTGTCAGTCTGGAAACTCAGCTCTAAATTCACATATGCAATGCAGTCTGAAAAGATGATACTGATTATTTGAATTATTCAAACGCTTCTTTGTGTTTTCCGGTTCAAACAGGTCTAAGCCCAGGAAATGGACATTAGTTAGTTACTTTTCTAAATAAAAAGCAAAACCAAAGCACAGAACTGAAAACATCTCAAAAAAAGCCCTCTTAGTCAGCTATCCCTACTCAGCTTCAAGATTAAATGGTTCTGTATTACCCAAAACACCATTTGGGTTTGGTTTTATTTAGAGGAGGGTGGGTGGGTTGGTTTTTTAAATTCCTACAAAGCACTGTTTTGCCACAGAATATCTCCTCTGCTAAGTGAAGCTAGCATTTAAGAATCTTAAATTAAAAAAATGAGTACTGAATTTAGAGACACTTCTGAAATTGGCACAATCAGCTGTCAGTGAAGTTACAGCATGCTTCAGCTGAAACTACCTTAGCATCTCCTCTCTCATTCACTCATGTTCCTTCCATAACCAGAATCCCCTTTTCATGTTTTGGGGACTGTTACAAAAAACTGAAGACACTTGTCAGATCCCAGAAACACTTCTATTCCCAATTCATGCCAACAACACACGCTGGATAGGCAAGTTTTTAATTGTCTTGAGGGAAAGACAATTTGACTCATATAGCAAGAACAGATAACTTACTACAGTACAAGAGGTGTGGTTTGAATGGTTTGAAAAGTGTTGAATTTATATCCCAACACTTTTGTGATTCAAGTCTAAAATAGTTCCACTAGTGTGCTTAGAACACATTTGTTTTGAATTCCACTAATCAATGAAAATGAAATGCTGGCACCAACTGTAGTCATATACATTGTGATAGATGTAAAGAAAAGCATAGCTAAATTGGCTTTAGTTATATTTGTATGGAAATTGTTACTTAAAATATATTCTTCACTCCCTCTAGTCCAGTACTATTTTAAACTCTAATAAGGAATATTCTCAAGGGAAAAGAGGAGCATTTATTCCTAAAACAAACTACCTTCTTCTGTGGTAGAACGATTAACATTTTTAATACTTCTAGTATCCAGTTTATGCTTTGAATATAAGAAGTCAGATGTTTGTAACGCTAAACTTTACTGGGGTTTGTTGGGTTTTGGTTTTTTTTTTTTAGAGACCATGGAAAGCGTTTCTACCTATTATGTGTGTGGTTTTATGTTTATGACATTATTATTGAATTTACTGTTAATGTTATTTTTTTATTAAAAACAAAATCTGTTATTTAATGTTAAAAAGGTAGAAAAAAAAATAATCTATTATCCTGTTGCTGCACCAGATGCATTCTTGCCACAGATAATTTTGAACCCAACAATTTAAAGAACACCAAATAAGGTAAAAGAAAATTGAAATTGAAGAGTTTCCATTTTCCTTCAAACAATGTCCAGAATTCTCCATAAACTGTAAAAAATATTTCATAATTGCAACTATTTCATTATAAAGGATTAGCAACTGTGTTTTTAGGCAGCAGAATCTAGGACTTGTGTGTGGAATACACTCTCAACCCAAGCGTCATCAGGTGACAGCATCTTTGCCTAGCAGACAGCCAGCCTCCACTGAATCCTCGAAGTCAGTCACCTCTGAAATCAGTTTCTTGTTTCACTGTTGCTTGCTCACTTTTCCTTCTCTTGTTTTCTTTCCAGCCGTGTGCTGTACCTTACATTACATATCTCATTCTCACGTTTTGTTTTGGGTTTTTTTTTAAAAAAAGGAGCATTAAGCATATTTTAGCCAACTAGGGAATGTCTAATCACAGGCCCAAGGCTGCTCTGGAGATATGTCCATCTAGATTGGTAGAGGTTCATAACTGGTTCCCAAACCAGTTGTTATTCATCACTCACAAGGTTTATGCCATATCCTCTGCTGCCTTTCAAGCTTTCCCAAGGCCAAGGGACTCACAGCTGCATTCCAGTCTCTGCAGGCTCCTAAAAGGACATCTGCTGCTGACAGAAGCTGATAAATCAGCCTGAGAACAGAAAGCCCCAGAGAGCACTCAGTGCTCTCAGGCACCCACCAAAACATTCTACTACCTTGGTTACCTGTAGTGAGGCAGGTTAATTTTTCTCCTACTCCTTGCTCAGATTAGAAGTATCTTTCCCCTCCACACTTGCAGTTTGTGGAGCTGGTTGTTATTAGTGTGACAGTAAACTCCAGACATATGCTTCTGCAGAAATGAGATGTTAAAGGGAAGGTTGTTTATGCAGCTTCTTTATTTGCAGGGGATAGGTACAACAGGCTCCCATTTAAGTTACAGCTGCTGCAGAGCTCAATAGACTCTAATAACAGTCTAATACTTCAGACCTCACGCACCTTATAGGCCTCCTCTCTGACTTTCCAGACCCAGATAATGTAAACTGCTTCTATTCAGGCAGGTGAATGAAGTCCCTAAGGTCAGCCAGCTGAACTGTGCTCTGTAGACACCTCTTTCATAATTGTTGTCTGAAAAGACAAATTGCTAGAGCAGAGACAACTTCATTCTGTCAGATGAGCTGTATCCATCGTGTCTTTGCAGCCTTTTCTGAGATGTCAGCAATGACAGTGATTAAAGGACATTAAAGCTGTATGCAGGCCTTTTAGACCCATACCAGAGTATACTAGGTCTAGCTGGGTTGGAGCTAACTTCCCTTTTGTGGATAAAACTGCATCAGGTGGAGAGTTTGGCTGAGGTAGTACAAGTGCAACACCATTAACAGTCTGGGATGGGACATAGCCACGACAGCTCATCCAAATTGGCCGGGGGTAATGTCATGTTCAGCATTAAAAGGGGAGATGGAGGATGGTGGTTGTGGCTTCTGAGGTCACTATTGTTTATAGACTGATTGTCTGACTGAGGTGCGGGTGAGTACTTTTTTTTTTTTTTTTACTTTCTTTCCTTCACCTTTCATTTGCTTGTTAAACTGACTTGACTTTTACCCATGAGTTTTTTCACACTCATTCTTTCTGTTTTTTTACCCTGTGCTGCTGAAGGTGGGAGAGCACAAATGAGTAAGTGGCTGTGTGGGTGCTTGTCTGCTGCCTGGGGCCAAACCACCGCACAAACACAGAACAAAATATTAGATGTGCCAGTTCAAAAGTTGGAGTATATGGCTGCCTGAAAGGAAGCACAGGATGAAGAACAGAAGAAACAAAAGCATTCAGTAGGTTAATTTCATCTAACCTTAAAGTTTTGGGGAGTTTTTGGGGGGGTTGGTTTTTTTTTAGTATTTCTTTTTTTCTAAACTGCTTCTTTACCTTAATTTACAGTAAATTTACTAGTGCTTTGCATGATTAATAACACGTGTGAACAGATATTTTCAGCCTTTCTAAGTAAATAAAGCCATGCTTAAACAGAAATGTGAATACACTCTCGAGTGACTGAATTATCCTGTCTAGTGGCAAAAGACACAGCTGTGAGAAGTGTGCCAAGGTTCTGTCATACTGGTAACTCCAGGGTTGAAAATAGTACTCTGGTTATCTTTAAGATAGCTTTAAATTGAACTTGGCTAGGGATGTTAAGGATAATAGGAAGGGATTCTATAGGTACATAGCGAGTAAAAGACAGATTAGGGACAACGTAAGCCCCCTTCGGAAGCTATCAGGAGAACTGGTTACCCAGGATTTGGAGAAGGCTGAGGTTCTTAATGACTTCTTTGCCTCAGTCTTCACTGGCAAAGTCTCTGACCGCACCACCCAAGTCTTGGAAGGAAGACACAGGGACTGTGAGAATGAAGACCCTAGGCCCACTGTAGGAAAGGGTCTGGTTCGAGGCCATCTTAGAAACCTAAACGTACACAAGTCCATGGGACCTGACGAAATCCATCCACGGGTCCTGAAGGAGCTGGTGGAAGAAGTTGCTAAGCCACTGTCCATCCTATTTGAAAAATCATGGCAGTCAGGTGAAGTTCCCAATGACTGGAAAAAGGGAAATATAACCCCCATTTTCAAGAAGGGGAAAATGGATGACCCGGGGAATTACAGACCAGTCAGTCTCACCTCTGTGCCTGGAAAAATCTTGGAGCAGATTCTCACGGAAGGCATGCTAAGGCACATGAAAAACAAGGAAGTGGTTGGTGACAGCCAGCATGGCTTCACTAAGGGGAAATCATGCCTGACCACTTTGGTGGCCTTCTATGATGGGGCTACGGAACTGATGGACAGGGGCAGAGCAGTTGATGTCATCTAGCTGGACTTGTGCAAAGTGTTCGACACTGTCCCACATGACATCCTTGTCTCCAAATTGGAGAGACATCATTTTGATGGGTGGACCACTCAGTGGATAAAGAACTGGCTGGATGGCCGCACGCAAAGAATTGCAGTCAATGGCTCAATGTCCAGCTGGAGACCGGTAACAAGTGGTGTCCCTCAGGGATGGGTGTTGGGACCGGTCTTGTTCAACATCTTTGTCGGTGACGTGGACAGTGGGATTGAGTGCGCCCTCAGCAAGTTTGCCGATGACACCAAGCTGTGTGGTTCGGTTGATACGCCGGAGGGAAGGGATGCCATCCAGAGGGACCTCGACACACTTGTGAGGTGGGCTGATGCCAACCTGATGAAGTTTAACCATGCGAAATGCAAGGTCCTACACCTGGGTTGGAGTAATCCCAGGCACTGCGACAGGTTGGGCAGAGAAGAGATTCAGAGCAGCCCTGCAGAGAAGGACTTGGGGGTGTTGGTCAATGAGAAAATGAACATGAGCCGGCTTCAGTGTGCACTCACAGCCCAGAAAGCCAAGCGTATCCTGGGCTGCATCAAAAGGAGCGTGTCCAGCAGGTCGAAGGAGGTGTTCCTACCCCTCTACTCTGCTCTCGTGAGACCTCACTGGGAGTATTGTGTGCAGTTCTGGTGTCCTCAACATCAAAAGGACATGGAAGTGTTGGAACAAGTCCAGAGGAGGGCCACGAGGATGATCAAGGGACTGGAGCACCTCCCGTATGAAGAGAGGCTGAGAAAGTTGGGGCTGTTCAGCCTGGAGAAGAGAAGGCTGCGTGGAGACCTCAGAGCAGCCTTCCAGTATCTGAAGGGGGCCTGCAAGGATGCTGGGGAGGGACTATTCATCAGGGACTCTAGTGAGGGGACAAGGGGTAACGGCTTCAAACTTAAACAGGGGAAGTTTAGACTGGATATAAGGAAGAAATTCTTTACTGAGAGGGTGGTGAGGCACTGGAATGGGTTGCCCAGGGAGGTTGTGAATGCTCCATCCGTGGCGGTGTTCAAGGCCAGGTTGGATGAGGCCTTGGGTGACATGGTTTAGTGTGGGGTGTCCCTGCCCATGGCAGGGGGGTTGGAACTAGATGATCTTAAAGGTCCTTTCCAACCCTAACTATTCTATGATTCTATGAAATACTTACTTTTCTATTTCTTACCTTACTTAAACAGTTCGGACCTGTAGTGATTTTTGTCAGTGAGTTTGAAAAATAGATTAAAATTCAAAATTTCAGTTAAGTGGTACACCATGTAGCAAACACAAGGAAAAGTCTTATCTGAACATTGCAGCTTTTACCTAGTACTGTTTTCATTTCACCAGTATTTCCTTTTGTTGCTATTTTTTTGCTGCATCTGGTGTGCAACTATATTGTTTTAATGGTGATCTTCCACAGAAAAGAAGCATGTTGGCTTCCTACTGTGGACAAAATAGCTTGTCCAAGAAAGACAACTGAAAATGGTGTGAAAGCAGTTCAAAGGGCTTTGATTTTCATTAATTGATAAGCTGAAATAGAACTGCTACTACTTATTTCCTAGCTGTGCAATCCACACACAGCAGGAGGAGGATGTGTCCATTCTGCCACGTGAAGCAATTCCTAGTTGCACTGTAGAGGTGAGTTTCAATCATGTGCTCTCACAGCTGCCAGAATTCAGCTTCTCTGTTGCATGGTCTTTAGAGTTGAGGAGCTCAGTTTAGAATTTAGTACGTCAAAACAGGAAGAGTCAGTTTAAATACCCAAAACACCGAGTCTGGATATTACTTACGCACTACAAGTTGGTGTTGTAACACTGAAGGCTTCATAACAAAGTCCCAAAATACAGATACAGACTTGCTCAGGATATATCAATTTCTCTGGGAAACTACTTAAGGGGAAGATAGTTTTCCCTTACATTTTGAGGTGAAGTGATATTACTTCTGACGGTGGTGCTATGTTCATATTGTGCATACCATTTTCAAAGCACATTGGTATATTATTTCAGTTAATGCTTCTCACTGCTTAGAACCTGTTCTTTCATATTGTTGCTGGGGCAACTACATGGCCACTAAAATCCCATCAGTCCAGAGGGGCAGTGTGCAAACAAACTGAACAGCAGCATAATGCCAGGTAGTTCTTGGTGGTTTAGACTCTGATTGGTGATTGTTAGCAAGTAAGCATTTATCTAACCAATGGCAACAAAGACATTTCCGTGTTACTTGGATCCAAATTAAATAATGGTTGGTAGAGAAAACAAGATAGAAACCAGAGTAGAAAGAAGTCAGTCCCTGTGACAGTCTAATTTGCTCTACAGTAAATATTTAAATTCACAACTGGTGAAAAATTGTGAAAGAAATAAGATTTTAGTGTAATATTTGACAAGTCATACAAATTAGAGAATACTAGCAAAGCAGATGTTTGTTATGTTTGTGTGATAGCTTATCCTGTTGCAATTGCAAATTACACTCAGGTGAGCATATTCCTTAGTTGCTTGTCATCTTCTCTCTTTTCATCCTTGAGTACAAACTGGGAAATCTTAGTTCATTCTTATACCTTATAATATAAAATTTTATCTACTCTCTCTTTAATTGCACCAGTTAATCTCTTTAACCTGGCAACTTTGACAAGAGATTTCTCTTTAAATCTGTCTCCACTATGGTTTTCATGCTGGGACTAGAGCATGTCAAGCAGATCTGACAGGAATCCTACAGTTATTGTATCATTACTTGTTTTCCAAATCAATTTTATATAAATTATAAACAAAAACTGGAAAGCAAATTTTACTGTACAAAAGAGCACCTATGAAAACTAGAGCATGTTTCTTTGAATTAAAAGTAGAATATAATAAAATTGACAGTGAGCTAAGTTTTGTGCTGTATTATCTTAGTGACTCGGTTTCTGGCTATCTGTGTTAATGTGGCTTTGAAATTATTCATGTTAAATAAAATTCAGTGCCATTCATAGATTTAAAGTAAGCCAGTTTCAGACTTAGTCATTACATCATGGTACAACTGTTACTTTTGTTTTTTTAAATTTCCTTGGATCTAAGTTTTGATCAAAATGGCGTACAATTCAATGACAAAACTCTAAGCTCTCTTGTCAAGTTGAGGTATTTTTTCAATCTTCATTGAACCCAGCAGTTTGAGAAATGGTATATATTTTATATTACAACATTGAAGACCTGTAGAAAGTAAGCCAGATTAATCTGCTGTAGCATAATTTCTTTAGAATCAGGACTTTCTTCCATAAGAAACAATCATATAACACCTAGCCATAGGAGGATCTCTACAGAAAAATAAAATGCTTTGGGTGTTTAGCTGCCAGTGTCTGAGACTGAGAGAATGTGATCCTCCTGGAAGGCTACCTGGAACAAGAGACTGAAGGGGGGAAAAAATACTCTGTTCTGGATATCCTGCTGTGGTACCAAACATAAACACCATTGTCAATATTCGTCTGACTGAAAGAAACATAAACCCGTGTCCATGTCTGTACAGGTTATTTAGAATCCCTGTATGTGAATACAGAGAAATAGCCCTTTTAGATGAATGCACTCTAAAGATATTTACCTTAGGATACGCTTATGTGTATGAATCCTATATTTCAGAGTAGCCTTGATAAGGCTTTACATAAACTTTGAGCTGTTCTGGATCTTTAAGAAATATGGGTTGTTAAGCTCTTTGTTTTGCTTTTTTTTTTTTTTTTTTTTTTTTGGAGGGTTTGTCTGTTAGCAAAGTTTAAGAATTATGTCTTGTATGCTGATATATCTCCTTTATGTTATCTTTTTATTTTCTTTTTACATATATTTGCTATGTGTTTCGGGGGAAAGATATATTGCAGGAGAAAGCTGTACTTTAAAAATTCTATCTAAAGCAAGAATCTTTCCTGTACCAAATATGTATATGGACTCTAGAAAACCCCTGCATATTTTCAGCCCTGTTAAGAATAGAATTTTTTGAATTACTATATATTTCTGAAATACCCTGGAGGCTTCAAAGCCTGTTTATGCCATATATTCAGGAGAAAAACACAGATTCCTAATCTTATCATCTGAATATTCAACCCAGCACTACACTCAGAAGACAACTGTCTTCTGAGGAGCGGAATACCTTGATGATTCCCTCAGATATTTCTGAGATTTGATGGGTCATGTGCTTATCTTTGCTTCTTTTCACTTTAGAGGCCTTTTTTTTTTTCCTCCCACTTCTCACTGTGAAGCAGAAATGGTATAGAAGCAGCAGCCTCCTCTTGCTGTTACTGAAGAAAACATGTCCTAGGAGCTTCATTTCTTTATAGCTAGAGGAGGTAAAGCACCCTTTCTTAAAAATTAATCTCAGTCAGATAGTACAAGTTGATCCTTTAGTCAGAGAGGCATAAGCATTAAAGAAGGAGTTTTATCGACTTAAAAATCCAATTTTTAAGGTAAAGGAAGGCACAGAGGGAGAAAATTATGGGACCCAAGGTGGAGAGAAGAGACACTACTTCAAAAGACTGTTCACAGACAAAGGAGAAGCACAAGTGTCTGAGGAGCTTCAGCTTCTGGTTAAGACATACAAAGACAGGCACAAAACACTTTTTTTGCCTTGTGTTTCCAACTCTCCCCTCATTGCATCACTGTGGATGAAAAGGAGTTCTCAGGTGAATGCTTCTACTCCCAGGCACACCACCAGAAAGTCTTTTAGAACAAGCTCTTTTTCCTACCCGCCCCCCCCCCCCCCCCCCCCCGCAACGTACAGATAAGGGCTAAACAACAGTCCTACTACCTTGGTAGTTACCTTGGTGTTACCAGAGTATGGTAACACCATATGGTACACCAGGGAGTAAGAAATACCTTGGAAGTCATATTAAAACAAGGCATACACTGTACAAGTGATACTTCCTTAGACTATTTTCCCAGATGCTAGCAAACTGCAGTTTACTCAGACTAGGCTAACAACACTGGTGAAAAAATGTTGGAACTGCAAACAGTGTCTCCTCCTCAAAAAAGAGCTGCAAGCGCAGGAAAACTCCTTCCTCTTTAAAGAGCTTCAAAGAAAACCAGAGATGAATAATACAGTAAAGAAGGAAACATCACCCGATTTGCAGGATCAGGAAACTGAAATTATTTATAGTCTGAGGAAAATACAACCTTAAGTCAGGAGAGGGAGCAAAGGTTGCCTCCCCATCCCTCCCTATGAAAAAAGAAAAAGAAACATCCAGAAAAGGTTGAATGTTTGTGCTTACCACACCAGCATGGACAGATTAGATGGGACCAGATATGATTGTCTCATTGCTTCTTAAGCATTTGATGAGAACTTTGTTAGCCCTTGCCTCCTCCTGTTGAGTCACAAAACAGGAGGGCAAGCTCAGAAGCAGGTGGAGCTAGATGATGTCTCATTAGGAAGTACCCTATGAAATCAAAAGGCAGGTGAAGGATTCCATGCAACATATGAGAACACAAGAGACTAAAGGAACTGAGTCATATCCTGAGCTTCAGTTTTAAACTGCTACTATCGTTGGTTTCAGGTTTTAGTTTTAATCTGACTTCTAACAGCCAGATTAGAAGCTATGCCGCCAAGCATTTAAAATCTTTAATTACATCTTCCCTTCAAACTACAATAATTGTAGCTGTGTGCAATTCCAAACCTACATGTAGAAGTACAAGATTTTTCAAAAAACACTCCAACTATCAACTCACATTGGATGCTATGCAGAAGTAGGTCATTATCCTCCAAAAATAATTAAGATATCACCAAAGAAATACAGGAACTGTAGCTAATGAAATAGATGCAAATGCAGTTCATTACATATCAGTATTAACTGTTACACTGAATAATATTCCTTAGATGCATTCTGCAGATTTGGCAAGCATTACAGATTTCTTGTAATGGCAATAGAGAAAAAATCATTCTTAATTGTAATACCTTTGGCTAGGAGGGCAAGAAACTATCAACCATCTTGTAAAGGTTTTTATTGAAACATAAATAACCTCAATCTTATTATATTTGATTGTTCCTGCCCATGAAAGTTTCAATGTTTTCTGCGTGTATGTGTGAATAATCCATGTAATGTTTCCTGAATGAACCTTTTGAAGTAGTAATACTTAAATACAGGAGCAATGGGGTTTAAGTGATTATGTCACATGACCCACCAACTCAGTAGGCAGGGAAACTCTGAAAGCTCCTTTTTATAAATGCATGGTCCAAGGCAAAATATTGGAGCTAGGTATCATGGTTCAAATAAATAAGGTTACTGGATACCTTAGGAGATCAATAATGCAAGACAGAGTACTACAAACTTTTTCTTGCCAAGAAGGCAAATCAATGCACCTTATTCACTTCACTGATATTTGAGCATCTGGGTAAGAGGTTTGATTCCTGTTACAATACTTGCAATAAAAACAGCCTGTAACAATGAAAGTTGTATTTCCTGTCAGAGCACATGACAGGACAAAGTGTTGCCCAGTCCATGATATTTGTAAGAAGATTCAGCCTTGGGATGGCTAATCCCAAGTTTTCACCAAGTTAACTGAAGAATTCTGTCAGTTTCTTTTCTAAACAGGGTGTGCTTTGTACAATTTTTTAACAGATTGTTCTCTCCTTATATCAGTCTAAAATTTTAAATTAGGAAATGGCAATTTTTACTTTGCAAAAAATCTGTTCTGGATTTCCAAAAATGGAAAATACTCATTACAAAGTCTAATTTTGTAATCTCTGACTGCCAAAATAATGGGGGAATTTACTGCTTCAAGTGCACAAGAATCACAAGCACAGAAATAACAAAGGAAAACAACAAGTACTGGAAATCAGATTAGAGATGCATTCAGTGTGGAAAATAAAGGATTTGAAGACAATTAATGGGCTGGAACATGGAGACATTTTATCATTTTAATTGATCTTACTGAGGTGCTAGATACTGTAAAATTGTTTAGGACAAAATATATTCAAAGAAATTCAACTGTATTTTTCCATCCAGAAGAAATGCTGTGAAGGTTTATTTCAACCACCCTGACATCTGTTGGAGTGAAGGTATGGCCTGGCACAAGCAATCCAGGAGGTTCCTTGATTGTGTGGAAGACAACTTCCTTCTGCAAGTAATAGAGGAGCCGACAAGCAGAGCTGCCATGCTTGACCTCGTGCTCACCAACAGGGAAGGGCTGGTTGGAAATGTGACGCTCCAGGGCAGCCTTGGTTGCAGTGACCACGAGATGGTCGAATTCGAGATCCTTGGGACAGTGAGAAGAGCGTGCAGCAAGCTCACTGCCCTGCACTTCAAGAGAGCAGACTTTGGCCTCTTCAGGGGCCTGCTTAGTGAGGTTCCATGGGACAAAGCCCTAGAGGGCAGGGGGGCCCAAGAGTCTTGGTTGTTATTCAAGGATCACCTTCTACAAGCTCAGGAGTGTTGCATCCCAACTAGAAAGAAGTGCAGCAGGAGGGCCAGGAGACCTCCTTGGATGGATAAGGGGCTGCTCAGGAAAATTCAAAGGAAAAAAGAGGCTTATAGAAGGTGGAAGCAGGGACAGGCAGCCTGGGAAGAATACAGGGATGCTGCCTGGGAAGCTAGGGACCAGGTGAGGAAGGCTAAGGCTCAGTTAGAATTGAACTTGGCTAGGGATGTTAAGGATAATAGGAAGGGATTCTATAGCTACATAGCAAGTAAAAGACAGACTAGGGACAACGTAGGCCCCCTTCGGAAGCTATCAGGAGAACTGGCTACCCAGGATTTGGAGAAGGCTGAGGTTCTTAATGACTTCTTTGCCTCAGTCTTCACTGGCAAAGTCTCTGACCGCACCACCCATGTCTTGGAAGGCGAACACAGGCACTGTGAGAATGAAGACCCTAGGCCCACTGTAGGAGAGGATCTGGTTCGAGACCATCTTAAAAACCTAAACGTACACAAGTCCATGGGACCTGACGAAATTCATCCGTGGGTCCTGAAGGAGCTGGCGAATGAAGTTGCTAAGCCACTATCCATCATATTTGAAAAATCATGGCAGTCAGGTGAAGTTTCTGACAACTGGAAAAAGGGAAATATAACCCCCATTTTCAAGAAGGGGAAAATGGATGACCCGGGGAATTACAGACCAGTCAGTCTCACCTCTGTGCCTGGAAAAATCTTGGAGCAGATTCTCACGGAAGGCATGTTAAGGCACATGAAAAACAAGGAAGTGGTTGGTGACAGCCAGCATGGCTTCACTAAGGGGAAATCCTGCCTGACCACTTTGGTGGCCTTCTATGATGGGGCTACGGAACTGATGGACAGGGGCAGAGCAGCTGATGTCATCTAGCTGGACTTGTGCAAAGCGTTCGACACTGTCCCACATGACATCCTTGTCTCCAAATTGGAGAGACATCATTTTGATGGGTGGACCACTCAGTGGATAAAGAACTGGCTGGATGGCCGCACACAAAGAGTTGTGCTCAATGGCTCGATGTCCAGCTGGAGACCATGAACGAGTGGTGTCCCTCAGGGATGGATGTTGGAACCGGTCTTGTTCAACATCTTTGTCGGTGACATGGACAGTGTGATTGAGTGCGCCCTCAGCAAGTTTGCCGATAACACCAAGCTGTGTGGTTCGGTTGATACGCCGGAGGGAAGGAATGCCATCCAGAGGGACCTTGACACACTTGTGAGGTGGGCTGATGCCAACCTGATGAAGTTTAACCATGCGAAATGCAAGGTCCTACACCTGGGTTGGAGTAATCCCAGGCACTGCGACAGGTTGGGCAGAGAAGAGATTCAGAGCAGCCCTGCAGAGAAGGACTTGGGGGTGTTGGTCAATGAGAAAATGAACATGAGCCGGCTTCAGTGTGCACTCGCAGCCCAGAAAGCCAAGCGTATCCTGGGCTGCATCAAAAGGAGCGTGACCAGCAGGTCGAAGAAGGTGTTCCTACCCCTCTACTCTGCTCTCGTAAGACCTCTCTGGGAGTATTGTGTGCAGTTCTGGTGTCCTCAACATCAAAAGGACATGGAAGTGTTGGAACAAGTCCAGAGGAGGGCCACGAGGATGATCAAGGGACTGGAGCACCTCCCGTATGAAGAGAGGCTGAGAAAGTTGGGGCTGTTCAGCCTGGAGAAGAGAAGGCTGCGTGGAGACCTCAGAGCAGCCTTCCAGTATCTGAAGGGGGCCTGCAAGGATGCTGGGGAGGGACTATTCATCAGGGACTCTAGTGAGGGGACAAGGGGTAACGGCTTCAAACTTAAACAGGGGAAGTTTAGACTGGATATAAGGAAGAAATTCTTTACTGAGAGGGTGGTGAGGCACTGGAATAGGTTGCCAAGGGAGGTTGTGAATGCTCCATCCTTGGCGGTGTTCAAGGCCAGGTTGGATGAGGCCTTGGGTGACATGGTTTAGTGTGGGGTGTCCCTGCCCATGGCAGGGGGGTTGGAACTAGATGATCTTAAGGTCCTTTCCAACCCTAACTATTCTATGATTCTATGATTTTTAATTCAGAAAAAAAAATCTTATTTTGGTTTACAAGTTACACATATTATATTGCAGTGAGCAGCATCTATGGATCATTTAGGAAGTAAAAGTCTTCCTAGTCTGTCACTTCATTCTTCAAAAGAGCTGTTTATTCACTACTATTTTTTTCTTTTATCATCATTGTCATAACTGTAATTTATTATGACAAGTGCAATTTACATTATCTTTTGCATATATTTATATTTTGTTTAGCATTTTAAGGACTCTGTGGCTTGCACACTTGTCAGAGAAAATCAGGCTACAGAGTGAAGGTGGCTAGGTGAAAATAGGATATGAAGCTGAAAAGGCTCCAGATCCTGCAGGTCACATATAAGATTTTCCTAATATAACACATTTTTTCCAGAAATGGTTTGCATGGTATGATGTGATGCTGGGGATGGACTCTTCATCAGGGACTCTAGTGATAGGACAAGGGGTAACGGGTTCAAACTTAAACAGGGGAAGTTTAGATTGGATATAAGGAAGAAATTCTTTACTGAGAGGGTGGTGAGGCACTGGAATGGGTTGCCCAGGGAGGCTGTGAATGCTCCATCCTTGGCGGTGTTCAAGGCCAGGTTGGATGAGGCCTTGGGTGGCATGGTTTAGTGTGAGGTGTCTCTGTCCATGGCAGGGGAGTTGGAACTAGATGATCTTAAGGTCCTTTCAAACCCTAACTATTCTATGATTCTGTGATTCTATCAGGATACAGTAATGGGATGCACCCTTTATTCTCACTAGTATGTTGATTAAAGATCAGTTCCACATAGGTGTACCAGAAGCTATGTGTATGAGCATACATAAAATTAAGGTAGCGTAAGCCTCACCCTGTTACTGGCTTTTAGGAAAGAATATACCCATGTTACAGAAATGGACATTTGTATGACAATCAAGCTGGGTTTTTGTGTAGAATCAAGCTGTTTCATGAGCCTTTCCAGGTTCAGTAGCATGAAACTGCACTACAAAAAGTTCCCCATGGGACAGGAATTGGGATGGTGGCAGAAGTGTTCCATGAGAAAGGAGATCCAGCTGATACTCTGAATAAAAGAAACATCACAATGGGGTGCCTAGGAGGGAAGTTACAGTCAGAAGAAATGCAAGGGAGAATAGAAATGTAAGAAAAGCTTTGTTCTGTCCAAATTCAGTTTCCTTTCATGAAAAGCAACATGTAGTGAAAATTATTAAGGTAAAAACTGGATCTCATCTTTGGGAGAGGCAGAAATTGTCCAGGAGTTTACAGAGACTTTAGAATACCACCTTAAAGCCAAACTTAATTAAAGGTATTGATACTATTATTTTCTTTCTCTGTGACTCTTGATGACTGATTGCAATTAAGAAACTCAAGCTTCTTTTAATCTTATAGACTGCCCATCATTAAGAGTGATTTCAGGGTTGACAACAAATATCCAGCATCCCAGACTCCAGGGAATTATGAGTTCCTTTAAGAATACCTATTTATTTTTAAAAATCCTGGTTTTCAGTATTCAGAGATCCCCAGAAATGTAGCAGATTAACTTTCCTTCAGCTGCAAAGTGCCAAGTGTTCAGATGGAAAATCAGAGCTTGAGACCGTTTCTCATAAGGAAGAGAAATGGACAGAAGGCTCCAAACTGTTTTCTCTTTCCAGGTTATGAAAGAAGAACTTTTGGCCAAGGTCAGGAATACAAATCCACAGCCTTTGTGAAGTAAATTAAAACGTAATTGCAAGTTGATGAAAACCAGTCTGTTCTGGCCTTATATTATGCTCGCTTTGCTCTTTCTTTTCCTTTTTTCCATTTGTATAAAATATGTATAAGTTAACTAAACACTCTAAAAGCAGTCACAAACATCTTTCTGGTTTCAGATAGTGTTTGCGCCTTCATGACTCTTAAAGTCATTTATTTCTCTCCTCCAGTTGTCCATAACTTCTCCAGAGTTAATGAATATAGCATTCGCATTGCAATTTTTTCAAATTATTCCACCACTAAACCAAACAAAAACCACAAAGAAACACACCCCCAACTCTCCCAAAGAACACAGCTTTTCAAAACCTGTAATTAAAGCATTAAATCTAATAAAGAAGAAAAACAATTAATCGATGGTCAGTGTATTTTGGTCAGTTGTGTTATGTTCATTGGAATAAATGAAACTTGATAAAGGTTCTGAGAGCCATAGAAATCCAATATACAAATAGAATTAAATCACTGCAGTTCAAAATGCACCTCAGAAAACCTTTTGATTCATTTAATATTTTTCCCTAAAAAGACAGAAACAAATCTAGATAAATCCAGTCAGAGTGATAGAAAACTCTCAATAAGTCTAGAGCAAGTTATTAATCCTACATTTAATTTAGAACCCAGTATGGTGCTGCTACTCTCAGTAATCATGCAAATAAGAGTATGAGTTTCAAAGATGTTGAACTTACATGTATCACAATTACAGGCAGAGTTATGACAAAAGGATTTTTCCTCATCTGCAGTGAGACTACAGTATTCAGTATCCCTTAAATATTTCATTTTGGTTATGTAGCATGGTGGTCTAATATTTCATACTGCAGGAATAATGAAAAACTCAGGGGAATGAAAAGGAAATTAAAGGGAAAGGATGTGCCAAAGCAAAAAGGCATACAAAGTAATATAAGAAAACTTTTCTGACTTGCTTGAACTGAAATGTCAAATACAGTATTTCTAATGCTTCTAGGTCTAGGTTCTCCTGCTGTTTCTGATTCTGGTATCTGTAAAAGTGTAGGCTGTAAGAAAAACAAACAAACTTTCTAAAATTTTAAAGGCATCAAAAGCTCAAGAATGTTTAAGGGTTTTTTTAATATAGTCATTATATAACTGTGCAGCTACTTCATTAAGGAAGTGTATTAGCTCATATAGTACCTGAACAACAAATCCACTGGTAGCTTGAAAATCAATCCTTGTTCCCCTAATGTGGAACCTAATTTTTCAAAATCATGAACCACTGCTACTCATCTCCTAGCAACTGCTAGAAAGCCTAGCAACCGCAAGAATATTTCTTGTTATTATTTTATTTTTTGAATCTTCTTCGTGGAGTAGATTCTTATCTGTGATTGCATAAAAAAATCAAAAGCCATTAGAGCCTTTGGAGCTGGTCTTTTCAGCTCAGTTGTATGGAACTGTATTATATTTGGATAACTACATCTGCTCTATACAGTGCTGCTACAGTACATTACTGTAACCCAGAGGTACTTAGGCAATTGAAGGAAGTATTCAAAATGGATTTAAGTCTGTCCCTCATGGCAAACCAGGAGAACTCCTGGTCAGATAGCACCATTGTTGTTTGTTAGCTGCTGAAAGATCCAGGAGTGTTGGATGGGTTTAACAAATGTAGCTTATGTGTTTTTTAAAGGGAAAAGGTCTGAATAAAGTAAAGATTGCCCTACCAAGGCATAAGATACTCAATGATACCCCCAGACACTCAATGATACAACCACAAGTAGAGCTAAACATCCTTTTCAGGTCACAGCCTGGATGTCCACACAGAAATATGCCTAGGCAGAAAAGGATGAACTTTGGGAAATAAGCTGTATCTTCTCTTGAAGTTGCTCTTATCCTGAAAGTCTCAGAATGTTAGCACAAAGACTTTCATAAGTTCCCAGAAAAAAAGCAGTAAATGGAGTGGAAATATTGTTTGATATCATCATTACTGTGAAATTGATGGACAGCTAAAAAGCAGAAAAAGGAAGTACTAAAATATAGTCCTGAACTCTCAGACACTGTGCAGAGCCTAGATCTGAATATGACCTCCACACAGGCCATAGAGATTTCAGTCTTTTCCATATACTCTCTTTTATTTCTAAATTCATTATTTTCTATCTAAGCTATATGAACTCAGCAGGTGAAACTGAAGGAATATAAAATGAAGATGAGTTCTCTACTTGTGTAAGTGGATCCAGTGACTAGATATGTACAGCTTAAGAACAAAGATTAATTTTGGGAGTGTTCTGAGAGTTAATATATGTAGAGAAACTGAAAACCAGCATTTCCATTCATAAAATGTAAAATATCACACAAACAACATGTATCCTTGTGAGAGACTGATCTGAAATCAGACTCTTCCGTCCATTGTCTCAAAGACTGGTCTGAGAAGCTGAGATGGAAATCCACCCATCTTTTGTCTCAGAGATGGACGGAAGGAGTTTCGATAAGACTCCAATATCCACTGCCTGGGAGAAGGGTGTGAGGAGCTTAACTGGGACTCCACCATCCATTGCCTGAGGGATGAGTGGGAAAGAGCTAAGACTCTTCTGTCCATTACTTTGAGGATTGGTGTGAGCTATTACCCCAAGAATTGCTGCAGACACGTGTGTCAAAGAGCTGGCTGCAAGACCAGGGAAACTGGTCCACCAGGAAATTGTAATACGTGACATGAAGAACAGAGGTACTCTCCCCCAACTCTTTACAAAAAGGGAAAAAGTAATCACCAAGAAACACATCACCAAGAGACACATTGCCAGGGAGACACTGCCATGAGGATGACTCCAGAAGGACACCTCTGTGAGGACATTCTCACCCGATGACTACTATGGACCCTGAGGGACACCCTCCATGAGACATCACCATGAGGGCAACTCCATGAGACACACTCCATGGAGTACCTTCAAGGGGACTCCAAAAGGACATTCCATGAGGACACCCACTGCCAACGGACTCCTGGGGGACACTCTGCTCTCATACTATGAAACTACGAACCCTAAAGAACTCCCACCACCAACGACTATGACAACAGATGCCCTGGATACTGCTGGATGCCCAGTGGTGACTATCTTTCTCTCTCTCTGCACCCTGAATTCTTACTTCTTTTTCTACGTTTTTTCCAATCCGTCCTATGGCTATCTCCTTTATTACAATAATTTCCCTTTTTTACAAGAACTGTCTTTTTGTAATTTGTAATAAACAAACTGTCCCATTATGGTACTTGACCTCGTTTGTGTCTTAATTTCACTCTTGGGATCACAAACTGAAACAGGGTCCGACACTGGGTTTTTTCTCCAATTGGACCCTGACAATCCTGTTGTGTCTTAGTATCTGTGTGCAATGCAGAAGGCAGCTTCCTGGCTTTCTCAATATCTCTCCTTTCTTTTCATTGTACAGCAAGGATTGTTAAATGGTTTTCCTAGTTTTTGCCATTTCATGTTGTTCATACACAAATATCTAAATTAGGGACCTCTAGTCAGTACTGTAACTTTGGAAGGCTCTACAGGTATTTTCTAAGGGATTTACTCTACCTAGCAATTTAAAATTGAATAGACTGTCAGTATAAAAGTCCCCCAAAGGTTTTTTTACATGTTTAGTGTTTACTGATTTTTTTTATTAGAGAGACATCAGCTTTTTACTCATCCTGACACTGCTGAATGAGTCTTTATTTTTGTGTTATAAGATCTATAGGAAAGAAAATGACTGAACAACGTCCTAAGTATTCTTTCAGGTTTTAAATTTGGTCCTCTCTCAAATGATTCAGACCTCGCATATGCTTCTCTGTTCCCTTGAAATCCTTGTTTTGAAAAACTTTTGTTCTTCATGTGGTACCTAAATATATATGGTTTATTTCTTCTAGGTATTTATCTACCTACAAAAAATATAAACAACAAAGTGATGCTTGAGACAAAATGTTCCAGAGGACATATTAAACCCCAATCTTGCCCCACATAAATATGGGCAGAATATTCACTCAAGTATAAAGATCTGACATGTATTTTTATGAGAACAACTTTGTGATTAGGTAAAGATTAGAAATTGATCAAAAAATAGAGGAAAAAAAAAGAAAACGTTTGAAATATATCTAAATAAAGGAGAAAAATAGGTCATGTTAATTGAAATAAGTTTTTTGAAAAGTTATTTCATGCCTACAAAAAAGAAATTAGTAAAAGCCTATTGTCTATTAACTTGGAAAAGGTTGGTTTGGGTCTCATAGTCTAACATTACTGCAATACTTTTTACCACATCAGAAAAGAAAGCTACACCTTGAAATATAATGAGTAGTCTCACTATTGCAAATCACCACTATCACAAAGAATGAATTGGTGATTTTAATTCTGAATGTGTTATTTTTCCATTTCAAAGAAGAATGGGATATGGACAGTCTATCTCATCTTCATTAATTCCCTGGAACAGAAGCACTGGCAGGTTTGAGAACTTATCCTACAGTTCTTGAAGGGTTCATGAGTAGAAGGGAGATTTTGAATAGTATTATAAGCAGATAGTGTTTTTCTGTCTGTCTCTAATCCAACCATGTCTGTCTTTGTTGAGAGTTTGATATCTTGAGAGACTCTTGATTCAGTCACAGGGGTTTTATTGAGACAGACATTCTGTTAAAGGGATGTGCCTTACTGATAGGAAACAAAAGCAGTCTGTGCTGCCTTCTGCATCTGTACATTCAAGAGGTGCAAAGATTCCTGCACATTTTTTTCCTCAAAAATTATGGAGTGCACCTGCAGAAACAATGCATCTGCATTAAATTCTGACAACGTGTCTCACAGTTCACTTTGTTTTCCACCAGAAGCCTGTCAATACAGGGTCAGGAAGAAATGTATGCTCAACAAAGAGAACACATAAGTCTTGGAGTTAAGGAAAAACTGAACCACTGGCATCGCACAGAGTGGAAAAAATACTCAGTAGAGGGGTGGCCATTCTAATAGTGTAGTGATTTGTCATTCTACCATCATTTACATTTATTTAGGCAAGGAGAAAATTTTAGAAAAAGTAGCTGAAGATGCCTTTAGAAATTCAACAGGAGCTACTTTTCTAGATAAGCGCCAACCACTACAGACTAAGCTGTCTCCAAATGAATCAGTCTTCATAGCAATAATATGTCCACTGCTATACTGTCTCTTGTATACTGCAACTGAGTCAGGGCTTCCTTTGTTTTTTCTTCTCCCCCCCCCCTTTTTTATTTTTTTCCCCTCTTTTTTCTTCCTTTTTTTACTCTTTTCTCTTTCTCTTTTTTTTCTTTTTCTTTTCCTTTTTCCTTTCTCTTTCTTTCTTTCTTTCTTTCTTTCTTTCTTTCTTTCTTTTTTTTTTTTTTGTGTGTGTGTGTGTGTTTCTTTTTTTCCCCTGAGCTCAGCAGGACCTGGGAAATCTTATCCAACTTGTAGAAGCCTTTATTTTTGTGGTGCTATTACCTACACAGCAACTAAAGACTTGCAACTTCTGCTGACTACAGCTAGAGCATGGCCCGCAATCAGCTTATAGTCACATCCCACAATCAATCACTGTATGCAAAGAAAACCAGCCAGCCTTAGAGAAGTGTATGAGGGTGGAAGGATGTTGTCTGATATTTCCTATTCTGCTGTTAGGAGAGCTTGTGTTTATATATAATGGAATTTCCATACTTCCAGTGAGGAAGAAATATATGCCACTTATTAAGAAAGAGAAGTACATGTCAGGAGAGATTAATTCAATCTTTTGATTAACAGTAGCTTTTCTATATTTATAGGATCAGAATTAGATACAGAAAGAGACATGGGCACTGACAATGCTGCCATGTGTGCTCCTGCACTGAAGTCACTATCCTGCCACCTGGCATCAAGCTAGATTCTGCATCCCACAAGAGCCTCCATAATGCAGAAGCCACAGAGAATGAAGTTTTCAGACTTACTTTTCAGCATCTGCTACGTGAACTATCCAAAAGTGAGGGTTCAGTGGATAGTTTTTGAAATGTCAGCCACAAGATTGCGCACCCTGGAATGGTTAGCCACTGGTAAGTCATGAGACTCTAGAAGCCATTAGTCACTCTCTGGTTTATGAGTATGGGCACCTGAAATTTTGTCTGGCAAGTCACAAGTCATGATGTCAGTTGGTAGCAGAGGGCCATGGTGACTTTCTATTTCCAAAAATTCATTATTTGTTGCTGGTTGTTTCCCAAGCATGATGCTGTCCTCACCAGACTTAGCTGATCTTCTAGGCATAGAACCTGTGCCTTACCAGAAGCGAAGCTGTCACAACACTAAGGTTTCTCAGAAGTCATATTTTTTGTCAGGCAAAAAAGAAGCCCAGGAGATCAAGAGTCAGATAATTCAGTATCCTCCAAGAGCAGCTACCTCAAAGCAACTGCAAAAAAATTTTTCCTCATACTGAGCCTTTGTTCAGCCAGTGGAGGTTTGGGCAGCAGGCACTGGGAGGTAACCAATAAGGAGTGAACGACTGAATTAATAGAAACAAAAATAAGGCTTGCTTTCACTGTGAGCTTTGCATAAACCATGGGGCTGGAAAATAATAATGAATAACCATCATCTCCAGGATACTTCCTGGCTGAGAAACCCATACTTCAGACAGAAAATTTTGCTCCTTGAAGCACCTTGAACACCATAAGCGGTAACAACATGCAGTCAATGTAGGTAGATAGCTCTGCGTAAAGCAAACCTGAAATAATGTAAATGTAGAGACCTCAGCAGTACCTGCTTTTATCTAATCCCATAGAGATGCATTACTTGTTAGCAGGGCTCCATTGTCACTGAGAGCCAGGAAGGAAATCACAAATTATTACTATTAAGGACCTTTTAAAATTATTTGTAGTAAAAGTAAAACTTGTCTCCATTTTTATAATGAATTATAACATTAAAAATGTATGTTTCACCTTGACTTCTACAGTGTTTGTGGTTCACCATTTATCCCTGATAATAGAATACAAAATATTTATTACTTTGATAGAAAAGCAAACTACCAGGCTCCCAAAGACAATACTGTATGGCCTATTTAAATGTATCTATCTCTGACAGAATCACGAGTTGGCAAGAAAGTTTCAAGATTAAAATGAAAAAATTATCATCTCGATTAGTGAACATTGTTAACGTGCCCATTTATTAGAGAAGACAAGTGGAATTAAATAAAAATGGTTTGCCCTTGGGTGAAAATTTAAGTGACTGTTAGGAGGAATTAAAATAAAGGAAGGCTATTCTTTTCTCTCCCAAGATCTATTGAATTTTCTAGTGGTTCCAAGGTGCTAGACAGGTTAAGCCGTAAAGATCAACTATTGCTTCAGGGAGGAGAAAGTTGATAGATTCATTAATTCACAAAGAAAACTCAGAATCCTCCTAACTAGTCCAAGAAGAGGCTAAAATCATGATCACTTCTAAGGCAATATACCTCAAATTTAAACACTTATTCAGAACCACTTAAATGATTTGATATGTTTTAAAGCATAACTCATAAAACTCACTAGTATGTCATCAGAAGATTAAGTCATGCAAAATTTCTTCCATATTTTTAAAAGAAAAAAGGACAACAGACCATCAAAAATTAGGAGATTAATATATATTCAATAAGAGTTCGTTTGATGGCGATAAATCTTCTGAGAAGTACTGAGATTTATCAATGTGCTGCAAATAACGCAATGTTCTAGAAAATTATCACACAGTTACAGCCAATAGTATCTCACTCAGGAAATCCTTATGCCAATTGACTCCACGGGAATTTGTGTTGGGAAAGACACTACAGGCATTTGCCCTGAATAGAGTCATCCAGTCTCTAAGGTTTGCAAAGTAAAGAGTCAATGTTTTTAAGAATGACACGTGCAGAAGCAAAGCATCTAAAGCATCATTCCAAAACCTGATTTTCATGGCTACCTGAAAAGAGCCACTGCACAAACAGCAGATTAGGCAGAGAGCTCTGGTTCTAGCAGAGTCCCTTGGCTGACACCACACTTCCAGAAAGGATGGGAAGGACAGAAGTTCTGCAGTCTGGAATAGCTGCATAAATATACCTCTTATTATATAAATGCATGGAACCTGAAACTGAGAAAAAGAAAACTGACTCTTTCTAGCCAATGGTTTTGTGTCAGGTGAAAGAACTGAAATGCCTCAGGCTAAAAGCAAAGCAAGTTCAAGAATGTTTTGCTAATGTTGGGGGCCAGGTGCAGGATAGTCTATTGATAGGTAGGTAGACAGATAGATAGATACATACATACATAGATACATAGATAGACAGACAAACAGATAGATAAAAGAACATCAAAATTATTTGCTTCTGTGTTTTATTGGAAAAAATATTTCCTCAGTGTTTCTTTTGCCAAGTAGGGCACTAAGACCTGTAAGTAGAATGAAAATCCAGCAAGGTGAGCAGGGCTTTGTGGAGTTAGGGATCATGAGATGTAGCATCCATTGGAACCACTGTAAGAACACCCCTGAAAAAGAGTTAGTATTTGTAATGGTTTACAAAAAGCATTATTTATTTGCTCCCTGTTTATGCACATGTAAAGCTAGAATGTAGTCAATATTCACACATACCAGGTCCAGAACCACAACATCCCCATTTCCAAACAAATAGAAACTGAAGAGAAAAGCCTTTTGAACAGAGCTCTGGTCTTTCATGTACACAATTATTCATACTATTTAACAGCACGGCAACACAGAAAAGTTTGCCAGGTTTCAATTTCGCACATTAGAAAGGAATAGAACATGAAAAATTCACACAAAATATAGGGTTCTAATGTAACTACAGACATACAGAAAAAGAACTCCATTATCTCTATCAATAGTTTGGTGAAAATTTCAAGTCAATGCTCACCATGGCTAAAGAAGCTCTCAGTTTTTTCATGGAATGACACAGGATTTTTTATCCTAGCTCTGTAAAGTTAGTGCAGGTTGCGTTTTTTTCTTGTTGACTTAGAAACACCTGCTGTTGCAGGTCTGATTCAACTTGAAATTTGGAATCATTGGAATAAGCATTATTTTAAATATAGAATCTCTCTGAAAGGTCGGTCCTAAAGGATTGTCTTTATCTCCTTTGTAACACAAAATAAATGAGAAAGAAAGAAGCACTACTATAACTGCAGTTGTCTGTCTTTGCTGCTATTTGAACATGAGCATCACCCCATGATGTTCCAAACAAAGCGGCTTGTGAACTATATGGATAAAGGAATATTTCTTCCTCTCTGTGCTAGAATCACTCCTCCAGGCACAAGGAAGTGAAAACTGCACTGCTTTCCACTAATAAGGCTTGTCACATGAAGAAAGAAACTAACTCTAGTTCTGTCAGGAAAGCACCTTTCATTTCCATCATGAACTCAAGATGAGAAGAGTGCTGAAGGGGTATCCTGGCTCAGAGCATGATTCTCTTCTCATGCATATCCGTGCTATTGCTGCATTGAGGGGCAATACTGGCTTTTCTGTAAAGGTATTCTATTTGGAAAGACTGTTTATGATGAAGAATAGAAGATTAAAATATGTTTGCTTTTCATCTTTTTATTTATGTATCTGACAGAAAAATTCTTTATCCTTTGCTTATACTTGGTCCTCCAACCTGTTCTGTGTACTGTAGTTAGGATAACTATGAGTTAAAAATACAGGGAAAGAGGAGAAGATAATCTTAAAGAAGATGGACAAGGAAAGTTCATAGTGTAACTACAGTTTCACACAATCCCCTCTCATAGAAGATTTATAGTTCTTTGCAGCTAATAGTGCATATTTTCCTTCTTGATTGAAGACAGATTCATTACAACATGCAAGATGATCACTGCGTTAGACAAAAATATTCATGGTCTTGAAGGGCTTAATTTTTGAAGCATACACGCAGATAACATCCAAGATCCCACAAAAAATTAATCAGGTATCAAATAAACCAGAGAGAATAGAGAACAGATTAAGCTTGTAGTGTATGATTAAAGTTCAGATTCATGCAAACTAATGCTTTATTCCCCCCAATTAAAAAAAAAAAAAAAAAAAAAACCAAAAAAAAAAAAAAAAACAACAAAAAAACAAACCAAAGCAAAACAAACAAAGAAACAACAAAAAAATTTAGTCCTTTTAACCTCTCCCTTTAATAAAAATAGCTATGCACCTTCAGAAAGCAATGAAGACTGCCTAAATTCTGAATACAAGTGGACATGTCTAAGATTACCCATTAGAATACTGCCTAGCCCTTGGCCCAGATATTCAGATGAGCTTCATAGCTTATGGATTACAAAATTCATATAATATTAACATAAACAGCTCTTTATCCTCCAAATCATCAAAACATGTTTTTTTATGAGAATGCATTATAGTATTAAATTTTTATATGCACTAATGAAAAAATTAGCAACAAGCCTGCCCAGTAACTTAGTGTTATTGTTGTCAAGATCATAAACAATATTAAATTATATTAAAAGACCAGAAACCCTAACACAAGCCCACATATCTGTGCATCACTTTGGAGTCAACATTAGTTTCTGTGAGGCGATACTTACTGTGATAATAACTGCAATATCAGGAAGAAACTTACTAAGCAAGTTCATAAAACAACCCTTTCCCAATAATTCTATTTCTGTCTCTCCTTGTTATGCAGGAACAGGTAACAAAGAGAAGAAATGTATGATATATACACATGATATCATACCTTATGAAGTTTAACCATGCCAAGTGCAAGATCCTACACCTGGGTCGAAGCAATCCCAGGCATGGCTACAGGCTGGGCAAAGAAGAGATTCAGAGCAGCCCTGCAGAGAAGGACTTGGGGGTGTTGGTCGATGAGAAAATGAACATGAGCCAGCTTCAGTGTGTGCTCGCAACCCAGAAAAGCAACCATATCCTGGGCTGCATCAAAAGGAGTGTGACCAGCAGGTCGAAGGAGGTGATCCTGCCCCTCTACTCTGCTCTCATGAGATTTCACTTTTGGAGTATTGTGTGCAGTTCTGGTGTCCTCAACATAAAAAGGGCATGGAACTGTTGGAACAAGTCCAGAGGAGGGCCACAGGGATGATCAGGGGACTGGAGCACCTCCCGTATGAAGATAGGCTGAGAGAGTTGGGGCTGTTCATCCTGGAGAAGAGAAGGCTGCGTGGAGACCTCATAGCAGCCTTCCAGCATCTGAAGGGGGCCTACAAGGATGCTGGGGAGGGACTATTCATAGAATCATAGAATAGTTAGGGTTGGAAAGGACCTTAAGGTGAGAGAACAAGGGGTAACGGGTTCAAACTTAAACAGGGGAAGTTTAGATTGGCTATAAGGAAGAAATTCTTTACTGAGAGGGTGGTGAGGCACTTGAATGGGTTGCCCAGGGAGGTTGTGAATGCTCCATCCTTGGCAGTGTTCAAGGCCAGGTTGGATGAGGCCTTGGGTGACATGGTTTAATGTGGGGTGTCCCTGCCCATGGCAGGGGGGTTGGAACTAGATGATCTCAAGGTCCTTTCCAACCCTAACTCTTCTATGATTCTATATATTTTACAGTTCTATTAAATAACACAATTTAGACTTCACAGGACTGACTTTGGCCAGTTTAGGACACTGGTCGGCAGAATTCCTTGGGAAAAATTATTGAAGGACAAAGGGGTCTAAGAAGGTTGGACACTCCTCAAGAATGAAATTCTTAAGGTACAGGAGCAGGCAGTCCCTATGTGCCGAAAATCAAACCAGCAGGGAAGAAGACCAGGCTAGCTGAACAGGGAGATATTGATGGAACTCAACAAAAAAGAGGATTTATCACCTGTGGAAGAAGGGACTGTCACCCAATGAAAAGTAGAAGGATGTTGTTAGGCTATGCAGAAAGAAAGTTAGAAACATGAAGGCACAGATGGAACTAAATCTGCCCCTGCCATAAAAGATTGTAAAGAGCACTTTTTCAGAGATATTATCAATAAAAGGAGGGCCAAGGAGAATCTTCATCCTCTCCTGGATACTAAGAGGATACCTGCTGACTTAGGATGACCAAAAGGCTGAGGTACTTAATGCTGCCTTCCCCTCAGTCCTTAATAGTCACACCAACCATCCTCAGGGTACTCAGTTCCCTGAGCTGGATGGCAGAGATGGATAGCTGATTAAAGTCCCCATAATTCAGGAAGAAATGGTTAGTGACATCCTGCTCCACTTAAACGTACACAAGTCTATGGGGCCAAATGGGTTATGTTCAAGAGAGCTGAAGGAGACGGCAGAGCAGCTTGCTAAGCCACTCTCCATCATCTGTCAGCAGTTCTGGTCTAGCGGGCAGGTCCCAGAGGATTGGAGGTTGGCCAACATGATGCCACTCTCTAAAAAGGGCAGGAAGGAAGAGCCCAGAAACTACAGCCCTGTCAGCCTGACCCCTGTGCCAGGGAAGGTCATGGAGCAGATGATCCTAAGTGAGATCATAAAGATCATAAATGTGTGGGAAAATGGAGGGGTAAGGCCCAGTCAACATGGGTTCATGAAGGCCAGGTCCTGCTTGACCAACCGGATCTCCTTCTGCGACAAGGTGACCCACCTGGTTGATGAGGGAAAGGCTGTGGGCATTGTTTATTTGGACTTAAGTAAGGAATCTCATACTGTCTCCCACAGCGTTCTCCTGGAGAAATCGACTGCTCATGCCCTGGATAGGTAGATTCCTCACTGGGTTGGAAACTGGCTGGATGTCCCAGCCCAAAGAGTAGTGGTAAATGGTATCACATCGAGTTGGCAACTGTATTTTTTGTAATATAGTATTAAAGTCAAGGTTCTTATTTGCAGGTAGAATCATCCTATATCAGATCACTAAAACAAAACATACGTTTGCTAGACAAAGATGTGTAAATGTATCAAGGAGAGGAAAAGAAAGCCCCAGAAGCTCCAAGGGATGCTAGGTCAGAACTCTCCACGGCACTTCCAGAGAAACAAAAGAAGCCTCAAAAGGGTACTAGTTAGCACACAACTATACATGTCTTGTAAAGTCTTTTTATATCTCAGGATGAAAGGCAAATATGTAGGATGAATCAGTACCAGCCTCATTTCTCCAAACCTTCACTTGTATCTGTATATACATATCTCTATATATATCTACTTTTCCAAAACGAAACTTGATAAACATGAATTATGGAACTTAAAGTGCCAAATACTGCTTCCATCCTCAAAGCAGAAAACTGGCGTTTAGATTCTCCACCGTGCAAGAGGCAACAAATCTGCACCTCCTACATCTGACAGAAGGGCCTCATCTACCAGTTCAAAGGCAGTCAGGAATGAGAGACCCCTGGCTCAGATGGGGAGTGGAGGGAGCTTCAGGCTACAGTAGCAACTGGAGAATTCTCTTAGAAGAGCAATGATTATGGATGCTTTTGCCCTTATAAAGCTAGGAAAAATTTTAGCTGCCTCTGTTGTCACAGCAACTTGAAATGCATACATATTATTAGTCAAGTCTGAATTCCTAAGGCATCTCCTGTGAAAATAAGTGGCCCAGTCACTAAGAAAAAAATCACATGCCATTTGTCAAAAGACGCAATCATTATTACACAAGGCTTTCACAAAAAAAAAAAAAAATCATTTTAGTAATATACACACTGTTGTACACATTATTGCTCTGACTTGCTGGCTTTGAGAATTTTCTTTCCAATTTAAAGCACATGGAGCATCCTTTCTAATAATTTTGAGTTCATTTGTTTTCTTGTGCAATAATAAAGAGATTAGTTGTGAAGAAATATAGAAGTTAGAAGAAGTATCAAAACAATACCCAATGTTTAACACCTTCAGTTCTGAGAGTGACTTCTTTTGAGAGAGGTTTATTTCCTCAGAGAGTGTTCCAAGTTAACTATTTTAACTCATTTTGTATTTGCTCAATGAAAATATATAATATCTTAACATTTCTAGGCAAGGTCAAAATTCAAATTCCCTTTCCATATCAGATGTCTGATGAAAATGTAAATTCATCTTTAAGAATATCCTTGGGTCTCCAAATTATGAAAATACAAAGAGCCATTCATGGCTCAAGCCTTACAGGATGCTTTTTCTTCAGCCTTAAGAGAAAGGGAAGAGAAAGATCCTCTCTCCTTCTGGGTAATATCTGCTTCCTGAATATTCCAGGCAGAACAGGATGCAACCGAAAATGTGTGTAGACATAGCTATATAAGGATTAAGGGAATTTGGGAGATTCCCTTTAGGGAATTTGGGGAATTTAGGAAAATAGAGGCCAAGAATTAGAGTGAAATTTAGGGAATTAGACCACTGTGTTTAGACTTTCTGGAAGACTGATAACTCAAGACAGTTTTAAACTTCAAAGCAAAGCTTTATTAGCTTATATTCATTAACAATACACATTATGCTAGTTATTTCTTACCTCTTATCAAAACTGTTCTTTCTATTCAAGATTCCTAAGATTCAGCACTGTCAAAATATTAGGCAGCCTCATTTTGTACCTATTTTGTCCCTATTTGTACCAATAATATCACAATACTAAATAATTAGTCAAACTCAATGCAGTTACTAATAAGGCAGAATGAAAATCAGTATAAATGAATGTCTTTATAATATTTATATAATTAAGCACAACAAAAGAAGTCTAAACTAGAAACATGCTGAGTGTGAGAAGGAAAATGACACTTTAGCAGCAGGCAACAGTAACTTCAAGAGGTACATTTTATGCCGTATGTTTAAAAAATGCTACAAGTCTCTGTTAAAAAGCTGTAGCTAATTAGCCGTGGTAATGTTTTTCTAGATGGATAAGTTTTAGCAAAGCCAATTTCCTCATCTTTATTACCCAAAATTTCTGCTATTTAAATTAAATACTTTTTAAACAAATTTACATATCTGCTATTATCATTGATTTTGAAGGACAGAGAAAAATAATTTTATTTTGGTTTTACTTTTTGTATAATATTGATTTAAATTTTATACAACTGAGGCAGTGGAAAGCAAAAATCTATTTTTGTTTTAGTTTGATTTAAAGTAATTGTCTTTTAAAATCGTATTCTTGGTGTTACATCATTTAGGATTCAAAGACAGCAAGAGAATCTTTGTCTACCAACATGGGACAGTTCAAGTCTTTTTAATTACAAAAGCTTTCCTACAACTGTCAGATTTAATTAAATCTTCTTTTTTATTAAATTTAAATCTAGGTCCAAATTCAAGTTCACAATGCCTCTTTGATTCTTGGCCTCAAATGGGAAAAATTTCATTTGTTGTGAAGCCAAAATAAGGAATGAACTACAGCTTAAATAATGTAAACTAAAATAAAGGAAAAAGATTTATCTAGAGAGTCCTTTATTTATCTCCACATTTCCCTGCTTTTCTAAATTTTATTACATCTCCCTTAAATAAATAACATGATAATTTAAGGCATACATACAAAGGAAAGGGCACAAACAATAATTTGTTGCACTTTCAATTCCAAATGTTGACTCACTACAAGAGGAAAGGTCTATTTGTGTTTAAAGTTAGAATCTACTTCACCTCATCTGTTTTTGTAAAATGGTGTCTGTATTCTTGAGGAAAACAATTACACAAGCACACTTTTTCTTTACAATAGAAGTAGCTCAGTCTTAACGTATCCTGAACAAGTGAAAGGACAACTGAGATAGCAAACCATTATCTGAGTAAAGGCCAGAATTATATTCTAACATTCTTACAGCAGATCTACTTCTCCAGTTCTTTCTCTGTTTCTTTTATTCATGTGGCCTTTACATCTTCACTAGAAACTGTTATTCACCAGTGCCATTTCCACTCAGTTTTCAAACCTTTACACCTCCTGCTGAGAAACTTATCTAAAAATTTTAGGACAGGTGGGAAGAGTAGCCTATAAAACTCTTTTTGTGTACAAAAGTGATAGAAGATGAGTATTTTTTTCTTAAACAATTCAATATCTATTTATATATATAGAATAAACAAAGTCTTATTGATCCTGTAGGGATAATAGGTGGTGGAAAAAAAGGTAAGGACAGGAAAGCAAACTTTTCAGCATTTCCATTTAAAGGTATATTCCTTGCTTGATGTCTTCACTGCTTTCTGGAAATTAAAGATGCTTAGAAGGAGTCAAACACACATTTTCCAGCAGAGGGTCAGGTGTAATTTCAGTCTGTGTCAACTAGAGTTCTGCAAGTTTTCAGAAGATCACCTGATATGTCTTCTGCACAGTAAACATCAAAACTCCAGCTGGGTAAATAAAAGCCATATAGTTGGATTTAGCATTCTAATGTAAAAGGATTTGAGTGGAAGATTATCTAAGATTTCTATACCTGGAGATTAGGACAGCATGATCTTCCATAAAGAACAAAAATCCACAAATATTCACATGTTGTTTGGACATTGGTTGCTTTTATGACTGACCACATTCTTCTGCAGAATTGAAAACTTTTTCTAATCCTATTTAATTCAGTCAAAAGTAGCTGGTAAAGCTGAAAATGCAGGCTTTTATTTAGGAAAGCAGAAAACGAAGTAGTTAAGAAACTACAGTACATAGGGTTCATTCTTTCTCCCACATATCTTATTTTGTCCTATTAAAAGAAGCCTGAAAATAAAAATCTCAAAAACTCAATACATACATAAAAAATAATAATACTCTCTTGTTATCAAAATCACTTTAAGAAATTTCTCAGTTGAAACAGAGGTGTATACCTAACTGAAATCCTCTTTTAATTTCTATTTTTGATATTTGCACTGAATAACAATCACATGCAACAGGAAACTGTATTTGTTCCCTGTTTTTCTGCTACATTGTAAAAGAATTGCAGAATTCTTGACTATCTATCAATTATTTTTATTCTTTGAATTATTATCATAGCCTTTTCATTCATCTCAACCAAAAGAAATTTTGCAGAAGAAATACTGAAGTATGCTGAGTACTACAGTATAAAAAGTCTCCACGTTTCTCTGCTTAATTCTGATCTGAAACATTTCACAATTATCCTTTTATTAGAATGGACAGCTGTGAAAATGTTAGTTTTCTGTTCTAACTAATGTCTGTTAGCTGTAAGAGTGAACAAGATTTTTGGCATTAATTTTGTTTCAGTAAAAATTGTAGATTTCACTTAAGACATTTTGAAAATTTGTGAGATTTTTTCAGTCAAAAGGAAGCAAAACCATCTAACAGACAACTTTCTTTTTGCAAAATGCATGAGCAAGGAGGAAAGTGAGCCATATGGGCCAAGCGGGCTGGTAATGTGGGCAGGGTGTTCTCTCATGTAGATATCATTAATTTTTTTTTGCTATATTTCTTCACAGAAAACATCAGAAATATTTCCTTTAGACTATCCTTACTCTTACTTTCTTCTAAGCTCAGGACTGCCACACTGAAATGAGCGAGTCTACCACATGATTTGTTTGAGAAATGTTTGGAAGAGCCAGCATGTAACACTTCAAAATTGTGAGCCCAGCTATATAAAGGCAAATCAGGAGTTTCCTGGAGCCAGTAAATCTCTTTTACTTGATTAATGGTATTTAGTCATGAACACAGCATAATCACAATGTGCCAACAGCATAAGTTAAACTATTTACCTTCCATGTTATAACTGTTTCTGAAGTTCCTGAATGAGAACTGTTGACTTTAAAATGACATAGGAAAATCTTAGAGAGAAAGTTTGATCTTTGTTTAACTTGTAAAATGATTTTAAAACCTGCCTTGAAATATTCAGAACCACATCTTTCCAAGTTTACTTTGAGGGGTAATAGGGGCCCTGAGTTGCATGACACAGAACAAGCACAGGGCACAATCAAGACAAGGTTGACAAGAATCAGCGCAGATTTGGGCATTCCACTTTCCCAAATTCTCTAAGAATTAGCAAAAGGTACATGCCCTGTAGAAGAGTTATGCACACCCACACAGACATATTTACTGGTTTTGAAATTTGCTGCACTTTAGAAACAAATAGGACATTGAATAATCTCAACAGCTCTTAATTTTTTTCTCCCTGCAGTATGCCTAAGGGAAGAACTTGTGATAATGTGGAAAGGGACTTGTGTCATCACTGCAGGAACATTTGTTTAATGGCATTCATTTACATAGAAATATGTACACTAATAGGAACAATTCAGATATTCAGCAAATAGCTTGTGATTTCAAGAAACTGTTGACAATGCTAACAGTGGTAAAATACCTTCTGAGTAGTCTACATTATTATTTGTTTGCCTAATTGTCATGCTGAATCATTCTCTACCCACTCTTCTCCTATTTTCTGTAGTGGTCATTTCCTCATTTTTATTCACTCACAGCAAGCCTCTTATTTTGCAAGTCACAGCTAAGTTTTTTTAAAAAGTTATTATTAGTGCGGTAAGAATTTAGAACAAATAATGTTAACTCTGCAAATTCATGCAAAACTAGAAGGTATTTAGGCTCAGGTGGGAAAATCTTGGAACTTTTTCTCAGTCATTGTATCCCCAGAGACACATCAATGTTGTAACCGTCAGCTCTGCAGTGTGCAGATGGACAGACTCAGCTCCAGAAGTGCTGAGGCAGCTCCTTCTATGATGATAAAGCCAAAGTTCATTGTTATCACATAGGATTTAGGTGTTTACAAAAGGGCTTCACAGTTGGCTGCACAAAGGGACACCTGGAACCACTCACTTGTCTGGAAGCTGAGTGACCAGGAGTGCTTGCTCTCACGGAGGTGTTTGCTGGAGCTTGAGAGCTGTGTTCAGAATAAGAAATAGTTTTCCATATCTAGGTTCTTAAACAGAATGTTTTGGTAATGCCAGTTTCACACTTTCTTTTCTTCTTCTTCCAGGTGACTGTGTTGGTGATTTCATCATACTGATGATATGACCTATATTGCCTTATTGGAGGTCAGACACCTGGGATGCAATTGCTTCCCCAGTCAGAGAAGATTCAAAAACACTTTTGCTACTTCTTAAAAGATATAGTTCCTGAGCCATTAAGCTTCATATCCATATTGAAATTGGGAACCTGGTACATTGTATTGGCAATGGGAAGTTCATTTGGTCCTGGGAAGCAAAATTCTGTCTTTATCTTCTCCATAGCTGGTGTAGAAAAGGAGGAGAAAATGGTTAGTCACCTTTTGCAGTTCTTATAGGTACTAAATAAAAAGTGAGCACAAAGGCTAATATGACTTTGTAGGGAAGGGTTGCTCACCACGTCTTGATCCCTGATACCTTTACGGTTTTTTTATGTTAGAAACAAAAGCAGGAGTAAAGACTGCATTCCAGCTAAAATGTCAAACCTTTAGAATTAGAACAGTGTATTCTTAAATACCAGCTAGAAGCACTGCAAAAAAAGGATGGGGTTTTGTTTTGCATGATAGCAATGAAGTATGATTTGTATTACCTATGTTATAGCTACAGCAGAGAGTAACATTGAAAAGAGCTTGTCTGACCTTCTTTGAAGAAGAGAACTGCTGGACAAAATGATTAGGCAAGGAAATATTGAGCAGATTAACAAGACAGTTTGCAATAGAAACGAAAATGTAATTTTCCTTATAATTGCTTTGGTGTCTAGACACTGCACACAGAACCATGAGTTCAGTATATTTGTTTCTACAAAATGAAACATATCTCCAACTTGTCAAACCAACTTTACAATGTGCTATTGATCAAAATGGCCATGAAAATATTAGTGAGAGATAATTACAATTTCTTGAACTCTCTCCGTGTTTCAAGGCCTTAAAATATACTTTATAACAGCATCATTGTGTCTTAGCATTCTACACCAGGCCTGTGTTAATTATCCTGCTTAACTTCGTTTCTATGGTAATAATTGTACAACTTGATTTCTGTGGGTTTTGAGCTTAAGACACTGTGTTTTAGTGGGATGGGATTTCTCAGTTCTAAAAGTAGTTTTGTCACTGATTCCCCACAGAAGGTTACACAATTCACTTCTTCCCTAGGTAAATCTAACCTGCAGTAAAATGAAGTTACTAATACTTACTTACTTCACTGCAAGTAAGGGTCATGAAAGGGTAATCATGAGGGATCATGAAGACTTGGTAACATTTATGCAGTGCTTGGAGAATGTAAAGTACCTTGAACTACACTGTGACTTGGGCTATATCGCAAACCTGAAATCCTCCTCCCACCATTTCATGAGCTACACTTTAAAAATCAGCTGGTACAAAGACTGGACTCAGCATACATACTTACTGCCGAATTCTGTCTAAAATCATGTTACAATTTACTGCTTAAATTGTTGAACAGCCTATTTTCAGGTGGGAGGGAAAATACGAGGAGTAACTGTATCATATAAATTCTTCTGTCTCTATAATACACATTTAAGAAGATGTGATAAAAGCAAAAGCAGGACTAAGAATACAAATCTATTTTAGGAAACCAAACACCATTTAATAATGTGAATTTAATTCTCTAATGTTGTGCAATGTGCACATCACAACCTTTTTTATTTTGCTCTTGTTAGGAAAAACATAAATGACTATATGCCTAGAAGGTTTTATTTGTGGTTTATTATGTTACTGTGGATAAACATTTGTAGTGCAACGGATAAAAAAGAGAATTTAGGCCTTATTAAAAATTATAGAAGGTTCATCCTAATGCTGAACGATAGATTTTGTGAGATTTTCTCTCACTTATTTCATCCTATTATCTGTATTGGCCTGATTTTACTGCTTTTGCAGATGCTGAGTAGTTTTTAACTTCTAGCCTTAGAAATGGGACTAAGTTTTGGATTTGTGCTGAAAACAGTGTTGATAATTCAAGGATGTTACTGGTAAGCAATGCTTACACAGAGTCAAGGCCTTTTCTGCTCCTCACCCCACCTCACCAGCCTGCTTGCTGGGGGTGCACAAGTTGGAAGGGGACAGAGCTGGGACAGCTGACTCCAACTTAACAAAGGGATGTTCCATGCCATATGATGTCATGCTCAGCATATAAAGCTGGGGAAAGAAGAACAAAGGGGGGATGTTTGGAGTGATGGTGTTTGTCTTCCCGCATAACCGTTACTCGTAATGAAGCCCTGCTGTCCTGGAGATGGCTGAACATCTGCCTGCCAGTGGGAAGTGGTGAATAATTTCCTCGTTTTGCTTTGCTTGTGTGCATGGCTTTTGCTTTACCTGTTAAACTGTGTTTATCTCAACCCATGGGTTTTCTCCCTTTTACCCTTCTGATTCTCTCCCTGCTCCCATCAGAGAGAGGGAAGTGAGTAAGTGGCTGTGCTTTGTTGCTAGCTGAGGTTAAACGATGACAGATTGTATGAGCCATTGCTCTATATGAATATCAGACATCAGATCAGTGGACTTACAGAGACAGTAAGCTGGTTTAGAATCATGGCATTACATCAGAGGAAAAGGTTTAGCTCCGACTTACTAGATATCTATCTCATCAGCTCTGACAAAGCAGCCACTTGAAAAAGCCATGTATCTTGATTGTTATTGCTTAAAAGGGCTTGCAGGCGTTAGTATTATGCACTTTTCAAGCTTCCTATTCTCAAAGGTTTTAGCTGGACACTGTTTGTTACCAGTCTTTAAATGCTGTAGTTACTAGCCTGTGAGGCTTGTATTATTGGCAAAAAAATGCATATAAAATGCTCCAATTAAGAAGAAAAAATGACTTTTTTTTCCTCTCTCTCTCTTTTAGACGTTCAGCAATCACCGTCTGTTGGAAAAGGTATTTTTTCCTGTTTTATTGAGTTTTGGATGATTGGGAATAAAGCCTTTCCCTTTCATGCTCCTGGAGCTCCCTCTAGTGATTCAGCAAGCAGCGTGAAACCTCCTCGTGACTCAGTAACCAAGCTTTAATGAGCACATGCATTTCTAAGCAGTTCACCTCTTCAGAAAATTGAGTCATTTAAAATATAAAGCCTAAAATATTACCAAGGAATATGTACTGGTTTCAGCTGGGAATAGATCTAATTGGGGAAATTTAGTAGTCTTGATAGAAGAAAAAATATAAGGGAAAGGCTATACAAATAGCAATCAATATATTCTCAAGAAGTCATCAGATTCATGGCAGTTAGGAGAGTGGACCAATATATCTAATAATTTTTATTGTTTATTGTGGAATTTTTTTGCTTCAAAGGAGATCATTATAATCATTATCTGACTAAGCTAAATTTTCACAGATTAGAAGTATCCAGCAATGTTCCCAAATGTTTTCTGTAACATGGAATAGCTTTCTGATTTACCATACCTGTTCTCCCACTTCTTTTCCTTCTAGATCTGTTGGCTTCTTATGCAATCAACATCAGTGTTGCACATAACTAGAAAAGCTGAAATAGCTCCCAGGAGTTTCATTGCAGTAGGTTTGAAACTCTTGCACAGCCTGCCAGTTCTAATTCACAAACTGGAATTCATGATTAATCCTCAACCAACCTCAGAGCTGCATCAGCCTTGTTTATTTGTTACTATATTTTGTAATATTGAAATCACAGCATGTTTTTACAAGCAATGCATTAATCACATTCCAGAACTGGGACCTGACCCAGCAAACTTTTATTCTGTTGATTAATCCTTAATCATGTCACAAGTCCCTTTAGAGCAGTAAGAAGAACAAGCACACAGCTGACAGTTGTGCAACTGGGCTCTCAATTCCATCTGGAAATGTAGCTCTGTAGGAAGCACTGATTCTTGCAGCTGAACCCATACCAACAAAGCTTTTGACAAACAAAACCACAGGGCTTCCCCACTGATAAAGAAATCTGACCACACATAACTACAAGGCCTTATAATAAAAGATATCTAGGGATATAGTCATCTCAATCTGAGTATTGGGCAGAAGAATTATTTCTGTGAAAGAATCTTAGACTTTAGAGAAAAATGTTTTTTCAATGTATGAAACACTTCTTCAATGCAGCATACTAAAATAAACTATTTTGCTAATGGCACCCAAGTGATAGGCAACTTAACACTAATTTAACTCTTATTTTGTACTTTACATTTAGAAATAAATGACATCCACTGTGGTTTCATAACAATTCAGTATAGCCATATAATAGAGGTCATTGCTTAAGATTGTATAAATAATGTTTTAAAGGGTATATAGCATGCTTTAAACTGCACTAGAGTATAATGTCAGGGGAATTACTCAGGTTATTCAGTATAGTAAGCTCTCTAGCTAACTGATCAACAGCCTTTAAATAGCCTTTCGTATGTCTCTAGTATGTTTAATCATAGCATCTCTGGATGCGTGCAAAGCCAGTTTTGATGGGCCTTTAAGCAACCTGGTCTAGTGGAGGGTGCCCTTGCCCATGGTGGGGGGGGTTGAAACTAAATCTTGAAGGTTTCTTCCAGCCCAAACCATTCAATGATTTTCTCATTCTATGATTACTTTACAACACTGCAGTGTCTGAATTATTTCAAATCTCACATAGTCCAGACATATTTCAAAAAGTAAAACCTATTGAAAATAAAACTTTATAAATCAAAATAGTTCTCCAACATACCTATCTATGCAACTGACATCCTTGGAATATCTCAGGGGTATGCAATGGCTCTTAAGTAGGCTTGTCTTTTGATAGTTTAACTGACAGTGCATAACTTCTAAGTAGTCATTAGTAATAATACAGGAAGTAAGAAGAGTTCTGGATTGTGGACAAATCTCAGCATAAAAAATGCTGGGTTTTTGAAAGGATACAGTTTGTACGTATTGAAGGAGAGTTATTCAGCATCAGAAAAAGAAAACTGCTGTATTTCAAGTAACAGAATGGTCTTAGATGCAAAGTCATCTGGTAGCCTTGGTTGTTTGCAAAAGTTATTCTGCTTGTTTTTACAATACAACTGGAATTGCAATCATAACAGCATCCCAAACACCACTTAATCTAGATCTGTGGAGCACGGGGCCACTGAAAACCCTGCAGCAGTCCTGAATTGTTTGCAGTTTCTTTTCAACAGAAATTATAATTTCTCTTTAAGAATGATCATTAGAGTGCACTGCACAGACATTTCTTGGTGCTCATGGGCTTTGACCTTTTCTCAAGGAAGTTAAAGGGAACTGGTTCATGCCACATTCAGAGTGAGAGAAACACTCAGACTAAACTCTACCTGTTCTAATGAGTCCTTGCAGCAAAGCAGCCTTGGACTTTGCCCTCAGCTGATCTGAAAGAGCCCTGCACTGGCTGATCTGAAGGGTAGAAAACACTGAGAGCTATATTCTCTTGTTTCCTGTGGAGGTTATGAGCCAAAAGAGAGTTATGTAGTATCTTGTCTTTCACAGCAGTGCAGAACTGATCGTCCATGGTTCATAGTAGATTTTAGGTTTTGTGGTTTTATTGTGTTGATTGTCCTTTCTTTTGCATTATTTCTAAAAGCTCCCATGACAATTTGGATATTTTATTTTAAGCAAACAAATAAAAAGTCTTCATACAGTCCACAACAGAATGTTGACTCATAATTGCATTGTACTATAAAATATAACAGATAAGAGAACTAAAGGATGACATAAAATCATTCTGATTGCAATGCTGATTGCAAATGACACAAAATTTGGTGGAACAGTAAATAATAAAGAAACTAATCTACTGCTTCACAGTAATGTATGCCCTCGTTAAAGGTTTATAACCCACTGAAAGTTGCATTATGGTTGCCACCAAAACTACAAGTATCTAGGTTAGAGGCTGATACCATTTTAGAAAGTTGTGACGGTAAACTTAGAGACATCACACTACCACTTCAATGTGACATCTGAGTGTAAACAAAGACAGCTAGGAATTAAAACAGAAAAAATAAAAAAGGAGCATACCCAGGGCTGTGTTGGAGGTGGTGTGATCCAGTTCACCTGACTGGATGTTGAAATCGCAGCTTTCTAATGTTCTTGTTGGTCCAGCAGAGCAGCCCTGGGGCTCTGGGTTTCTGGGATGCTCACATCCTATCTCCACCTTTGCAGCAATAGACCTGACTGCCTGTTGCTCTTCCTTCCTTCCTCTCATACAGCTAAGCCATATCTTCCTGTTCATTTTGTCAGAAAACTTCTCCTCTGCCATACCTCAATTTTGTTCACCACAAAAGCACAAGCACTTGCTCAGATTCCTGCCTGGAAACTTCTATACATATGAGATAGAGGGAAGATACACATCTTAGCATCCTGCCTGGCCTTATTCCAGAGAAGATGATCCTGAAACACCAGCACACTCCTAAGAGGCACTGCAGAAAACTAAAAAGTGTTCCTGTGCCATACACAGCCTAGGAAGCAGCTGGTCTACACAATGAATGAATAAGGACATAGAAACGCAAACAAGAGTTCAAAAGGGAAATATAAAAATGGCCCAGGCAGGAAACCAACCTTTTAAATGTGAGGATTAAAGAACGCAACCAGTTTAACAAAGAGCCTGTGAAGGCTCTGCTAGGTGACTGTACTTGCATATAGAAAAGCTTGCAGAGATGTGAGCTTTTTCCACCTTGCTAACAAAGCTGTACACAGTCCAGCGGAATACAGCTGAGAGTCAGACAATTTTAATCTTGCAAAAAAAACCAATTTGAGAGATGTGGGGCTATTTAATATTGTAACAGCTTTATCAGGAGAGCTAGTGGGCTTGGTGTGCTTGTACCCTCTACTATTTTTTTTCAGTCTGTGTCTGGGATTCATTTGGCTTGTCATAGTGGTCCCCATGTCTACATAGATGTTTCTGTTTCTTTCCTGGCCCACAGGAAGAGCCAGATTCCCTGCATCACCTCAGAAAGCTGGTAATAGTGGCAGCTGCACATTAACAGAGTGTTCAAACCAAGCCCCAGTTCTCTTGGCTCATGACTTGAAATAGTCTGCCTATGTTGTTTCTTAAGTGTATTTTCAGTGTAATTTGTACCTTAATCTGAAGTGCCAACAGTTGTCCAACAAAGGAATATTAATGTGAGCCAGAAAGACACTTTCCCTGGACATGGTCCTTCCCCACCCCTATCACAAGACAAAACAATCCATAAATCTATTTTCCTATGCTAAAAATTATCCTTTCCTGTCCCACAACAACTTTTTTCCCCATGTACTTTCATCCCAAGAACCAGACCTAAATGGAGAAGAGGAAATAGGAGAATAAGAAACAGTATGGACAAAGTGCTAATATGCCATGCCTTTTCTGTGGTGGGACAGACAGATGCTCATGTGTGTGCTCATGCGTGTTACTGACAAAACCATCTCTGTAGACTGGTGACACCCTCATCATCCCAGCCACTATTTCCTTTCAGTCTGTGGCATAGAGCTGCTTATCTGTGACAGTCCAAAACCTCTGGGATCCCACAGATATTCAGGAATGCTCTTGGGCAGCTCATGAAACATTGTGGTTTGTGTCATGAAGTCAGACTCTGAGTTCAATCTGTGGACCTTTACCAATTGCTGGAGCTGCTCAGCTGAATCAGTGTAAGCATTAGAAAGGTCTTTGTGATGTTCTTATAGTATTCACTATTTGTCAGAAGACACCTGGGATGACTATTGTCCTTTGGAACACCACAGTGTTTCTTCTTCAGTAAAATGATTCCCCATAACAGTGAATATTCCTAGTTCTCCTCCATCTTCCAGACTGTGGTCCCCAAGGAAGTTTGAGGCTTGTGGTTATGCATTCCTTTCCAGGATGCGATTACTTGGAGTGTTCCCTGACATGTGGAACACCAAACCCAAGACTTTCACCAAAGCTGAGCAGAATTCAAAATGGAGCAGGGCAAGTGTTTGATCTTCAAATGTCACGTTTCCTTGTTCTTCAGTATCTTTTTCTATCTAGCTATGTTTCTCAGAGGTGTGGGAATTCTACCTTCATTTCTATCTTAACACAGAAAAGATATTTTCTGTGAAAATACACCAGCACATGTTCTAAAAAAAAATATTTTTCCTCAGAATCTGGGTTTCAGATACAACTATTAATAAAGTAAAATACTGTTCCATGCTTCTCATCTTATACTAAAAATTATTTTTATGCAATCAGGGAGGTCTCAGCAAGTTGGCATGTTAACTTCAGCTTAAGTTTAAGTGCATCCTTAAGAGCTTTCCTAAATGGAGACAGATGTAAATACATACTTGTTAGCACTGATGAAGTGCTATGAAAAGTGTGATTTAGCCCTCTGTACGCCACCACTGATCGTATATGTCTTGTCTCTGTATGTCATGATTTTTTTTTTATAATTTATATCCTCTTTGCAACTAGAACGCTCAGCAAGGATCCTTTTTAAAAAACTAGAATTTGCCAGCTGCTCCAGTGAAGGTAACTGTATCAGAGAACTGCAGTTATTTCCTGTAATAAGTAAAACTACATTATCAGAACACTTGCTATTGGACCAGGGCTCTGAAGACAGATGGAACCTCCTTCCAGTTTAATAACAAAAAATGAACATACTTCAGAAATCACAAAGCCATTCTTAAGTAAAAGGGAATTAGTCCTAATTTTCCATCTCTCAGCACCTTGCTTTAGCTAAAACTACTCCTGCGGTTTCTGACTATAAAAGTAGTCACTTTTCCTTACTTTTGTTCCCCATTTTAATGAATAATTAGATCAAAAGAGTAATTGGATAACCTTTAGATAGGGATCCAAATGTCACCAAGTTTATCTGAATTAAAATTTTGAACCTTCAGAGGTACATCTGAAACAAGGCATGTGTCTTCTGTTGCTGTTGTTGCATAGCAGGAATATCAAAAAATTGATCCCCATGGTAAATTTGTATTACAAAAAATTGTAATACAAGCTATGGTCAGTCATAGTTACTGACATTTGATATATCATGCTTTGTTTTGTTATAGCTGACAGGTACAAATACAACCACTGGCATAATGGGGGTCCAACATATATTCTACTGTTTCCTAAAATAATGTGATTTAAAACAACAAACAAACAAACAACTTTGATAAAATATCTGAGGTATGCTTTATTTGGCAGGGACTATATGGAATTTTACTCTGTATAGTCCCAGAATCAGAATAGGCAGTGAGGTAAGGGAATAAATATGCAAGAAAATTCTATTTAACTGATAGAACACATAAACCACATACTCCACTTCAGTAATAATGATTTTGTACTGTGCCATTGCCATGCTTTAGCCCCAGCTGGCAACTAAGTACCACTCAGCCACTCACTCATTCCCCTCCTCCCTCTCTCCTTAATGTGATTGGGCAGAGAATTGGAAAAGGGTAAAATCTCTGGGTTGATATAAGAACAGTTTAATAATGGAAAAAAAGTAAAATATTACAATAATAATAACAACAACAATAACAATAATAATAATTGTAATGAAAAGGAGAGGGAGAGAGAGGATTAAAACACAAGAAAAAAAAAAAAACAGCTGATGCACAATACAATTGTTTACCACCCATTGGCCAATACCCCGACCAACTTGAACAGGGATCAACTTGTCATGGCCAACTTCCTCAAGTTTATATATTGGGCATGACGTGCTGTGGTATGGAATATCCCTTTGTCAAGTTTATCTGTCTCTGCTTCCTCCAAGCTTCTTGTGCTCCTTCTCACTGGCAAAGCATGAGAGACTGAAAAGTCCTTGATCAGGGTAAGGATTACTTAGCAACAGCTGAAACATTGGTGTGTTATCAGCATTGTTCTTATACTAAATCGAAACCACAGCACTGTACCAGCTACTAAGAAAAAAATAACTCTATCCAAGCTGAAATCAGGACAACCATATTAAAGCTAATAGTTTTATGTGATACAAGCCAGGCCATAGTAAAAAGAGCCATTAGAACTAGCCAGAAATGAGCAGTATATAAATGTATTGTTACACAAATTGGTTTTAGTTAAGAAACAATGGTACAAGGAGAAGCACAGAGATTCATCAGGGGAAAAGAATGAGAACAATCGCTACCTTTACCAATATCAAATGAAATTTTAACCTCAAATGAAAGTGTGATCTCAAACAAAGGTGTGATTTATTTCCCAACAGGTGTTTCATCTGAGGATAAAGTGTAAGTCAAAATAAGAAAAAATAAGAAAAAAGAAAATACAAAGTAGTGCTGAAATAAATTTTAAATACATGAACTCTACAGATAACAAAATTATGCAATAGCAAGACTACTGTAACTTCAGAATGAATTGTCTTTCTATGGAAAATAATCCCAAGAAATTGTCTTTCCTGAAAACAAAAACCACCAACTTTAACAAGATCAGCATTTCACCGTGACTGTAGTTGATCCAAGCTCTAAGATCAGGTTTGACTACTCTGACAACCAAAGTAGGAAATTAGCAACAGCCACATAACCAATGTCTGACAGAATTTTTGTGGTTTTGAACTCTGTTAAATGTCTGCACTTTTGTAGATTATGGCTGCTATTGGAACTGATGTTCAAATTCTTCTCTGGCACGCAGATCTTATCCGTGCAGGGATTATGGACAAATCACATTTACAAGCTTTTTGGCCAAGATGATGCTTATAAATTGAGGTAAAAGCATGAAAACTCCATAAGCAGTAAAATGTCAACTTGTTTCCTGTAAAAGTAATTACTTACTCCAAAGGTAAGTAAAGTATTTGTCAAATTCAGCTTAGCCATGTGTATCTCCAACTCAAAACTTTGATATAGCCAGATACCACCGAAGTACAGAATAAAAAATCATTCATCATCAGTGCAACATCAAAGCATTAGTAGCATGGTCATATTTGGGTAGCTGTTAATGAAGTGTCAAGGTTTCTTTTCTGGATCATGGGTTTAAACTATAGGGAAATCTGTTTTGCTATACTCCTAAGGAACAAAATTCTTTTTTGAAATGGTTTTGCTATGCTTCACTCCATGCTTTGAAGCTACTCCACCAGCAAATATTATAAAGGAAAAGAAAGATTTTCTTTTTCTTATGAATGCTCTAATAAAATTTGCCTGTATTCTTTTTTCTAATGACGATCTTTGTAGCTCATTATTGCATTTGATATAAAGGCGACCCTGTAAAAAATATAATATTGTTCTTGATGAGATCACATTTTCACAGGCCGTGTCTACTTACTAAAATGAGTTTTAAAAATCTGGTAAAATCACTCTGTGAATATTCTTTAATGTTTAATTCAAGGTAGTATAACTTATACATTCTTATTACAAGAGCTGAAGTGGTTAAATTGGAGTTATTTACAAACTGTTTGAATGAACTCAGACTAAGTGGACTTGAGTATTCAAGGCAAAACTTTTTCAGTTCAGGCAAAGTCAGATGTCTTACCCAAAAACCTGCTGGTGAAGGTGAAGTGAGCACCTGATGTAGTCCTGTTGCATGAACTGGGGGTTGGCAGACTGGGATATTCAAAAGGTCATTCCACCCCCTCTTTTCCAATGCGAATCCTATGGTTTAATGGAGATCACTCATCCAAGGAACTCTTGAGTTTGAGACCATTGGTACCATGGTGCCTAATAAGGCTGGACAAGTTTGTTCTCTTGAATTTGTCTAATCTTTTTATATATGATTATATTTTGGACACCACGACATCTTGTGGAAATGGATTTCAATTTAATCTTTTGATAGTTATACTGTCAGTTAGTTTTAAACATGTTGCCCAATAATTTCAGTCAGTATCCTCCTTCTTTTTCATTGTGGTATTTATTGAATAAATTCTCTCTCCAACTTTATATTAATTTCAATTTTATTTATATTTAGATGCTCTTTCACCAGTCTCAAAACTCTTTGTCTATTCAGCTTCTGTGTGAAAGCTTTTCCATGTTCCTGGTGACTTTTGCTGCCTGTCAGTATTTTTTCCATTTCTACTCTATCCCTTTGAGATATGATGGATAAAACTGCAAATAGCGTTTAAACAGTAGAGGTATCCTGGATGCATGGGACCTCATAATGTTGCTTTCGGCTTTGTTCTCTTCTTTTCCAAACAACACTTGACATTCTCTTTAGCTTTTTTATCTATCTATTTTGGTGCTACATACCTCTGAAAGTAACAGAATGGGGTAAAGGAGAGAGAAGATGGTTTGGACAAAAGACTCCTCAAGCCTGTGTCAGTAAGTGATGATGGGTTTTGATGAGTAGTCTCCACCAAAAGCTAAAGCTACAGATTATTAATTTAATAGAACATATGCATGTTAATACTTGTTATGATATTTAATTTGTAAAAGATTGAAAAAGGCTTCTAACTGTAATAACCCAGAAAGTGCTTTAAATAGCAAAGGTAATTTTTGCATCTGTTGCTGGGTGAGTTATCAGTGCTCTGTTTAGATTGAGCAGCACTGCACTCAGATGTGAGAATAAAGGGTGGAGAGGGAAATGAACCAGGATTTATCTTGAACGTAGAACATGTAAAAATAATTTAAAGGGGATCACCAGAAAGGGCATGCCTAGGAAGAGCCTATATTCCCACCTATGTTTAACAGGGTGAAGGACTGGGGTCTGATGGGGTTAGCTGCTTGGAGGAGAAGGAAAAAGGCATTCTTTGAACTCTAAACTCCCAGATTTTTAATAAAGTTGAACAGAATGTTGCTAAAAGAGACTGTTTTGATTTATGCAACCTCTTCTATCTTGGTTTAAGCCCAGGCTGTAAATCAGAACCACGCAGTCTACTTCCCCCTCCACCTTTCTTCTCTCCGCTTCTGGAGGGACAGGGAGGAGAGTCAAAAGAATGCAACTCCCACATGTTGAGATAAGAACAGTTTAATAACTAAGGTATAACACAAATCACTACTGCTACCACCAATAATAATAATGATAAAGGAAATAACAAGGGAAGAGAATACAACCGCTCACCGACCGGTACCTCACCCCCCACCCAGCAGAGTTTCAGTCCTTCCAGGCGACTCTCAGTTCTACCTCCTGGGCATGACGTGCTGTGGTATAGAATACCTCTTTGGCTAGTTTGGGTCAGGTGTCCTGTCCCAGCTTCCTCCCAGCTTCTCCTCCTCCCTGGCAGAGCATGGGACTCACAAAGTCCTTGGTCAGGGTAAACATTCTGACCAGCAACTGAAAACATCTGCTTTCCAGGCCGAAAGTCAAAAACCACAGTGCTGCACCAGCTACTAAGAAGGAGAAAAACTGACTGCTGCTGCTGAACCCAGGGCATCTTCCCTCTTCTTTAATAAAATATCTGATTTAAAGTTCTACTTAATAAATGCTGTCCTTTTTATCTTTTTATCATTCAGACTGCTCAGTGATGTTGCAGTATATGGAGTAGAATGTAGATGTCAGACTGCGGGTGAACTGTTTCCTCAGAAACAGGGATTTGAGAGACAGCAGTGTGCATTTGTGTGTTGGGGAAATTTGGGAGAGATAGGGGTTTGTGCATGGGTCATGTCAAACTGCTAAGACCTGTGCAGTCACATACTTCAGGATGCTTCCTCTTGCATTTACAGACCAGCAGCCTTTCTTCAAACTCACATGGTGCCACATTTTCCTCTGGTTTGAAAACCCCCCATAGACTCTCAGAGTTCAATTCACAACATGCCTGCAGCATTCAATGCTTATAAATCTTCAGGCAAACACTATTTTCCACCTTGTCCCACTTTGCCTTGTTTCTGGGATGAATAGTCTTTAAACATTCATTAGTATACATACACTGTATTATCTGTCTGTCTGTATTCATCCAAAGGTATAACACATCCAGTCTGCTAAAGACTTTTACAATGTGTATGTGCATAGGTGAGTACATCATCCTACTTCCCTTCACTCAGAGAAGAAAATCAGCTACGTCAGAAATAATCCCACCCAAAAATGGAAATTTAAAATATGGCAAAATCTCTGAAAGGGTCTGCTTATTTCAAGTAACTGTACACAGAGCCCTAAGTCACTAGCTCAGGCTTTCACAAGTCCAGTGAAAAGAATCTTGTCCCTCCATCTCTTTTCTCATGGGTGAGAATCCAAAACCAGGAACTACCCTTTTTTCAGCATATGCATGCACATGAACATTCACAGGCAGCACAGCTATATCATAAAAAAAAAAAAAAAAAAAAATATATATATAAAAAAAAAATAGCAGAATGCTATCCTCCTGGATTTAGATTTTTCCTTTTTCTTTGGGTTTTAATAATTTCCACTCATCAATTTCTGCAGTGCCTAGCTTAAGCCAATAGGTCCAATTCCATTCTAGCTGCTCTCACAACCAAAACTACAACATACTTAACTAACAGAAACGTATTTCTTGTAAACTGTTATATGCTGTGGTTGAAAGCCACTCATATCCTTTGTCACAGCTGCAATCATTGTAATTATGTTGTTAGTGCATTAGTTGGCTTCAATCTGGAGCACGCTTGCTCTCAGTAGATGTCTTATGGTTGAAAGGCACCACTTAACTATGAGTCACCCTTTATTGATGTAATCATTCTTACTTTATGAACACTGATAATTAATATAAAGCTTGTTTGTATGCAGCATTGACAAACCCACTTTGGCAGAATTTTTTTCAGGAGAAACATCTTTCCGAAACACTCTTTTGTGTCTTTTTCTCTGCATTTATCCGGTACCACATTGTTTAACTCTCTCAGCTGAAACAGGGAAACATAAGAAGTTCTTATTTATTTTTATCTGTTCTTTTGGAAAAGTTTCTGGTGTTTATAGTAACCAGGACCAACATGTTTCTCTCTGGCTGTTAAATGACAAGGAAGTCCTTGTCTTTAAACCTGCAATTACACTGTATTTTTCCAACAGTTCCCATCTTTCTTAGCTCAAATCAGAGCTGGCATAGCTAAAATTCTCTTAATGGTTAGGAATACGTTTAGACCTTAACACACCCTGCAATCTGTTCACCAGACAGAACACTTCTTCCTCACTCCAGAAAAGCATAACTGCCTTAATGATAAAAGAGGTCTGTTAAGATGGAGATACTAGCAGTATCTTCAGACTTGGAAACTTATGTCCTGCATTGTTCCAAAATAGCCTGAATAATTTTCAAGCATGATGCAAAAAGCCAGGTGTCTAGAGGCTCCACAAGAAAAGGAAGGTAGGTTAGCGAAAGTGGCTATTCTACATCAAGGATAACTAATTATGTAGCCAGCCGAATTAAATATTTTTTTTCTCAATTCATCATTTAATAGAACTGGCCAGTAAAATATTCACAGGTTAGTTTTAACCCCTGCTAGCCAAGGTAACTCTTTTTTTCTGGCTTATAGAGTCTTAGCACTCTCAGGACATATTTTAAAAGTTCTAAAGAATTAGAGGGAGAAAATAAAATGCACAGTTTATCCCTGTGTAATTCTGTTTTGAGTCTAGGACAATAAGAGATATGAACTCTCTTCTTGTGTGTGACTGTAGCCAGCTGACCCTAGAGAAGAAAAGCAGCCAAGCAACCTGACTACTTAGTTGGTTAGTGCTTCCTTCTCCTTCTCACACCTCTTTTCTTTCTTCTTTACTTGCTGCTTCACATCTGAATCTAAGCCAGAGTTTCTCAGGGGAGGAACCTTGTATTTTTCATCTGTTCCATAAAGCACTTAAACTATTTTGGGAGCTCCCTAAATAGTAATAAAAACATATATAACAATGGAGTATAATGGAGAGAGAAATTCAGGCTATGCAGTAATCAGAATGTATCCTCATTTTTATCTAGGGAGTTTGCCTCTTGTCAGGTATTTTGCTGAAAGTTTGGTTTTTTATTTTGATGTTCAGGCTCAAATCCGTTATCATTGTTGTGGTAAAGTAAAAGAAGCAGGAAACTGACTTTTCAAAGCTACCTGGTTCGTTCTATTTGGCAAACAGTCCACTTCATTTAGCTATTGCTATAAAGGAAGCAAAACAATAGAAAAAGCGTGAGCAGCATTCCACAACTACCATAATCCACACAAACAAAAATGATAGAAGAAAGCCCGAAAAAGTAATTTTTACCTCCCATTTTTCTTTGTTCAATTCTCCTAGGACACAACAGCTGCATATTCTCTAATTTACTATCTACAAAGTGCTTACAGCTAATTTTTTTAACTTTTTTTTTTTTTTTTTTGTCCATTGAAGATTTGTATTAACATTTTATCCTCTTCAAAGTAATACAGTAATATTCATCCTGGTGACTCATCCTTATATCCGGTGCTGTGACAACTGAAGTCATGACAGAATAGGAGACATCATATTTCCTCCTAGAGTTTCTGTGTTCCATAGGCTTAATTTAATTTGCAGTGTCTCCTGATTTCCCCTAGTCTCGTTTCTGTCCTTTCCTAGCCTGCAACCTGTCATTAAATCACCTTTTCTCTCTTTACATCCTTGCTAAATTCATGTTTTCCTCCCTAGACTTCCAGATAAATCTAAATTATATTGTCTGTACTTCAAACTCTCCAATTACTGCCACTGAGCCATTGCTCTACCCTGCAGCACTAGCCATGATACCGTATCCTTTTGTCCATCAGTTCAATTTGAAATTGCAGCTCACTGACCTCACTGTGTATCTCTTCAGATTCTTCTGCCAGCCTCTCAGCTTTCAGACACTTCTAGTTTCCTTTTCAGAGCTTCCATTCTTTTTTCGTTATGTTTCTCTTTATGTTTTCTACACAACTCTTCACTAGTCACATGCCAGGCCCAGTCCTTGGACCAGCATCTCCTTTCTTTTGCACTAAGTACATTTGTTTCCTCTTGGTCTTTTTGCATTTACCTTCAATCATCTGCCTCCATCCATCACCCAGTGGTCCTACTCTGACAGCACACCATCAAATACAAAAGAAGCAAGATACCCAGAAATAGAAGGATCATTGCCAAACAGAAATGGAGGAAAGAAGGGAGGTAGGGAGGAAAGAAGGAAGGAAGGAAGGAAGGAAGGAAGGAAGGAAGGAAGGAAGGAAGGAAGGAAGGAAGGAAGGAAGGAAGGAAGGAAGGAAGGAAGGAAGGAAGGAAGGAAGGAGGGAAGGGAGGGAGGAAGGAAGGAGGGAAGGGAGGGAGGGAGGGAGGGAAGGAGACAAAGGGTGGAAGGGAGAAAAAGGGAGGAAGGAAGGGAGAAAAAGGGAGGAAGGGAGGGAGGGAGGGAGGGAAGGAAGGGAAGGAGGGAGACAAAGGGAGGGTGGGAGGGAGGGAAGGAAAGGAAGGAGGGAGACAAAGGGAGGGTGAGAGGGAGGGAAGGTAGGGAAGGAGGGAGACGAAGGGAGGGAGGGAGGGAGACAAAGGGAGGAAGGGAGAAAAATGGAGGAAGGGAGGGAGGGAGGGAAGGAAGGGAAGGAGGGAGACAAAGGGAGGGTGCGAGGGAAGGAAGGAAGGCAAGGAGGGAGACAAAGGGAGGGTGGGAGGGAGGGAAGGAAAGGAAGGAGGGAGACAAAGGGAGGGTGGGAGGGAGGGAAGGAAGGGAAGGAGGGAGACAAAGGGAGGGAGTGAGGGAGGAAGGGAGGGAGGGAGATGAAGGGAGAAAGGGAGGGAGGCAGGAAGGGAGATGGAGGGAGGAAGCGAGGGAGGGAGGGAGATGAAGGGAGGAAGGAAGGGAGGCAGGAAGAGAGACGAAGGGAGGGAAGGAAGGAGGGAAGGTGGAAGGGAGACGAAGGGAGGGAGGAAGGGAGGGAAGGAGGGAGGGAGGGAGGATGGGAAGGAGGAAGGAAGGAAGGGAGGAAGGGAGGGAGGAATTGAGGGAGGGAGGGAGAGAAGGAGGGAGGGAAGGAGAGAGGGAATGAGGGAGGAAGGGTGGAAGAACTTTCAATGAGACAGAAGCAAGGTAATGACAAACACTCTGATGTCATGTCTGTTTAAATGTTTGTTTCCTATTACTTTTCCCTAAATTCTTTGACCCCCTTGTTTCTTTCCTATATAAGTATTCGTGGTTTGCTTGTTTGGTTTTTGAACAGGCTTATGTTTTTTTTTAATTTCTGTACAAAAATTCAAAGACATATCAGGACAAATAGTATTCCTAGCCACAGCTGTGAAACATCATCAAAATAACAGTAAAACAGAGTTTTCCTCATCTCATGCGATTCTATTTGGCATCTTCAGGATATGTTGAAGATAATATATTCATTCCTCAGAGTGCTGATGTTTCTCTGTAACTGTTATGCAGTTGTCACATCTGTCCTGACATCTGTGATTGCAAAGTGGTTCAGCTTCCATGTCTGTTTTGCATATACAGATTGATTTCTGGAGATATATTCTTACAAGTCAAGTACAATACAATAATTTTAAGGAATTATTTCTTGAAGTGTTGCCAGCGCATATAAAAAAATTACCAAAGGAAGAGGCCATTAATTAATTACTTTTTTTAATTAACTTGCATGAAAAAAAAAAAAAAAAAAACACAAAAAAAACCAAACCAAGGATATTGAACACATCTCCGATTATTGATTGTATAAATTAGCACCCAATAGTAATAGGGACAATGAAACAAGAGCTTAAAATTTGCTTTAGTATCCTCAAGGTATTTCTACCCTAGAAAAAAATAAAACAAAGTTAAAAGTAGTAGTTTGAGGAAGTACTATGAAGGCTGAAAGGATGGTTAGTGTTAAATGGAAGAAATGACTGCCAAAAACCCAATTGCCCAAAGGAAAATTTTGACACAATTTAAGAGCAAAGTAAAGTTCAGAATGTTTGAAGTGGGAACACATAATTTTGCTATGGGGAATTGATGACAGGTTAAAATGAAAGCATTTAAAAATGTGTAATTAATAACACTCATGAATTTCCATTAATAATAAGGCACCTTGTTCTGAGAATAGTGTAGGTTCATTTAATGAAAAATATAAATTATCCTTAATCACTCATTTTTTTTGTCTGTATTCCTTATAATATTACCATGTCTTTGCACTGGGTTTTGAGTGGAGCCCCATTTTGATACGAGAATCAGCTGTTTCTAGCCCAACATTGAAATGGAGGAAAATCTATGTGATATAAACCCACTTCGAATACTGATTTTCACAAATACGTACTGAAAGTCCTCTACTAGGGATTTTAGAGCAATTTGTTGTGATCTCTAATTGTAAGATTAACCCAGCTTTCAGAACAGAATAGTTTTAACCTCTACTTTTCTAAGAATAAACAGGAAAAGAGTAACCTAATGTACTTTAAGTGGGTGTAACTCCACTGATTTACACCATATTTTAATTTGGCAATTCCAAACAACTCTGTTGCTTCCCTGTAGCAGTTGAGGATTTATACACATGCAACACAGAATGTTCAATTTAGCAAAACTGCCATTTCAAAACTGTATAGTCAGATGTTTAACTAGAAGTGTTTAGGGAACAGATGGACTATTTAATTGTTGGGTTTTTTAAAAGTCCTTAAAACAAATAAACAGCCTATTTGAATGCAGCTTTGCTTGAAATATTCTCAAGGGTATAACTGTTAATGTATGAATAAGTGTGTCTACAACTACATTTTTAATGCTTAGGCAAACTTACAAGCAATTGAAGGAAAGTGTAAATATCACTGCATTTAGCATGTTTTCTTTACGTCACAAGTGGTAAAAGAATACAAATTTTAATGTCGTGTTTGTGACTGGTATACGTGCTCCTTGCATGAAACACTGTGCTGTAGAAGACTGCAAAGTCTCCCATGCTCCCTACTGTACTAAGAAAATATAGTAGAAGAGTAGAGGAACATAGAGGAAAACATGACTACAGCCATACAAAGGCTGTTTTACTCACAGGTATCAAGAGCTACAATAATGTTGCTTGGAAAATCAACTATAACACTGAAAAAGAGCCCCGTATCTAACTTAGAATAGAATCATAGAATCATAGAATAGTTAGGGTTGGAAAGGACCTTAAGATCATCTAGTTCCAACCCCCCTGCCATGGGCAGGGACACCCCACACTAAACCATGTCACCCAAGGCCTCATCCAACCTGGCCTTGAACACCGCCAAGGATGGAGCATTCACAACCTCCCTGGGCAACCCATTCCAGTGCCTCACCACCCTCACAATAAAGAACTTCTTCCTTATATCCAGTCTAAACTTCCCCTGTTAAGTCTGAACCCGTTACCCCTTGTCCTCTCACTACAGTCCCTGATGAATAGTCCCTCCCCAGCATCCTTGCAGGCCCCCTTCAGATACTGGAAGGCTGCTATGAGGTCTCCAAGCAGCCTTCTCTTCTCCAGGCTGAACAGCCCCAACTTTTCAGCCTGTCTTCATACGGGAGGTGCTCCAGTCCCCTGATCATCCTCGTGGCCCTCCTCTGGACTTGTTACAACACTTCATGTCCTTTTTATGTCGAGGACACCAGAACTGCACACAGACCTCCAAGTGAGGTCTCAGGAGAGCAGAGTAGAGGGGCAGGAGCACCTCCTTCGACCTGCTAGTCACACTCCTTTTGATGCAGCCCAGGATACAGTTGGCTTTCTGGGCTGCAAGTGCACACTGAAGCCAGCTATGTTCATTTTCTCATTGACCAACACCCCCAAGTCCTTCTCTGCAGGGCTGCTCTGAATCTCTTCTCTGCCCAACCTGTAGCTGTGCCTGGGATTGCTCCAACCCAGGTGTAGGATCTTCCACTTGGCATGGTTAAACTTCATAAGGTTGGCATCAGCCCACCTCACAAGCGTGTCGAGGTCCCTCTGGATGGCATCCCTTCCCTCTGGCGTATCAACCGAACCACACAGCTTGGTGTCATCGGCAAACTTGCTGAGGGTCCGCTCATTCCCACTGTCCATGTCACCGACAAAGATGTTGAACAAGACCGGTCCCAACACCCATCCCTGGGGGACGCCACTCATTACCGGTCTCCAGCCGGACATCGAGCCATTGAGCACAACCCTTTGCGTGTGGCCATCCAGCCAGTTCTTTATCCACTGAGTGGTCCACCCATCAAACTGATGTCTCTCCAATTTGGAGACAAGGATGTCATGTGGGACAGTGTCAAACGCTTTGCACAAGTCCAGCTAGATGACGTCAACTGCTCTGCCTTTGTCCATCAGTTCCGTAGCCCCATCATAGAAGGCCACCAAAGTGGTCAGGCAGGATTTCCCCTTAGTGAAGCCATGCTGGCTGCCACCTAACACCTTGTTGTTTTTCATGTGCTTTAGCATGTCTTCCGGGCACAGAGGTGAGACTGACTGGTCTGTAGTTCCCTGGGTCATCCATTTTCCCCTTCTTAAAAATGGGGGTTATATTTCCCTTTTTCCAGTCATCTCAAAAATGTCATCAGCCTTGAGTCAGCAAGTACAACACACTTGTAAGGATCTTTGAACGTGTTTTAGACTCACCTCACCCTCACTCCTCCACTGTGAATTTGGGCAAAATAGAACAAAATGAGGTTTAGACTGAATGGGGAAGGAGATAATTTTATTTGCACAAAAAGTACTAGATTCCTCAACCAAAGACATCAGATACGTATAAATAACTTTTTTACAGCACTAGTCAGAATGACCTACAACATCTTGACAGGACTAGAGCAGTGGGGGATCAAGGAGAGGGGCTTGTTGTGCCACGGAAGACATTCTAAGAGATGTGAACATGCTCAGGTGAAACAGATTTTGTCTGCTTCCTTCTATGCTCATTCATGAAGTTTCTGCAACATTTCAGAGTCAGGTTTCAGAGGAATGTTATTAAGTCTAGGACTGGTTTTATTTGCTGCTGAAGGAAAAGCACAAACTATTCTGCATGGACTCATGAGTAGTCCATGCAACTACTGAAACAAAGGAGGACATTTAAAAAAAAATTGGCTTGTGGCATTCATGACCTCTCTAGGAAAACTGCTGCAGTGTTTGTCCAACCCTTCAACAGGAAAATGTTTCCTAGTACCTAGTATGAACCTCTCTTGACATAGCTTTGAACCATTCCCAGGCATCCTGTCTCTGAATATCAGGGAGATCAGCACCTTCCTCTCCCCTTCCCCTCCTCAGGAAGTGGTAGAGAGCAATAAGGTTGCCCCTCAGCATCCTTTTGTCTAAACTAGAAAATCCCAAAGTCCTCTCACTCCTTACAGGACATGCCTTCTTCCTTCCTCCTCCATGTTTTCTTCCTCAGCATTTTGCCTTAAGAAAATGCTAAATCAAGCTATCTCCTAAGCCTTGGATCCAGGTGAGATCCTCCAATGGCCCTCACTTCTTTTCCTGGAAGATGATAGGGAGAGGATTATATTCGCCTAATTTAAAATATCTGCAGTGCAAATAGCTACCTCTCCCTTTGGGTCCCATCTATTATTGACATAAAATAACAGACATATCTACAGCACAACCTGTGCAACCTATTTTGCACATGTCTTAAAGTGCCTATTTCTCTCCACTGAGAGTTTGAAGTCTACACAACTGATGTGACCTATTTGCCAAAGCCTGAGATTTAGCTCTTTCTTATGTCCCTGCTTCTAGGTTGCCTAAATCAGCTGCTTTTAATCCTTGGTGGAAAGCCAAGAACATCCAGTGTTAAGAACATGTAGACACCCCTTGAGGCAGTATCAAAGAGATGCTCCATTGACTCCACATGGGAAACAATTACTCACCCTTAAGACTGCACACACGTGCCAGAGTTCAGATTCGAATGAGCATGAAAGGCTAGGTAACCACAGTTCCATTTTTTGTTTTTCTTTTCTAATTGTCCATCCATTCCTGTTTCTTTAGCATTGTAAGTGACAGTGACTAATTGCTTTTTAGATAAGCCACTTCCTACCAGTACCTGTGTTATTCAGGCTGTTAAATAGCAGATGAGCTTTTTGCTCCTTTTTATTACTACGTGCCTGTTGTCAGACCTGTTTGTTTGTTTTCTGTTTTCCTTTGTTTCCTGTAGTTATGCTTGGTAGACCACCTTAAAACAAAGCTGTACAGTATCATTATTTGCTTTAATTAAAATTGTTGAGAGCTGGGACTCAGTGTGTCTGCACAGAAGAAAAGTTCATGTTACTTTTCTTAGGTCTGGAAGAACAGGGTAAGGTACAGTTTGCTACACCCAAACTAACAAAAGCATCCTTCCTCCTAGGCCATGCCTTGCTACTTTTTAAACTTCAGGACACAAGATCTTTTCAGAAACCTGCCTTCTTAGAGCCCATGGGAAAGAGCTGTAGATGAGCTAAGTGTCAATGGCTGGGAACCCCACAAGGTGGGAAGGTCATGGTGATCAGATCTGAGACCTTTTCAGTCACAAAGTGGGAAGATTAGCTGTATGCCGAAGGGGCTAGTAAGCATGAGGAAGAAACGGAGGGAGAGGCACTGCTGATTTGTATCTGTGACTGCAAGCTTACACAACCTCTTGCACACTGCCCCAGATATGAGCACAATTTAACACTATATTGTCCAATTACACACCTTGCTCAGTGTGAGCTAGGCTTTGCACTGATGCACACACTCATTCAGTACTAGCTGAAAACTCAGAATTCCTGATAAAAAAGGAAGAAAATGCTGTAATTATGTAACTAGACAAAAGCTGTTAAAGACAGTAGTAACAGTTCATCCAAGGAAACAAAAATAATTGCCAATTATACCATGCAGCCTCAGCATATCAGAGAAGATTAGTGAAGACTTCGTGAGAGCAGGAAGGCAATTCAGTAGCTTGCATATAGCTTCCCACTATTATGAAAAGGGAGGCATGTAAACAGTTTATCTTAGATACTCTTAGAGAAACCTTCCAGACCAAACTTGCTAGCTGACTTGAATTTTCATTCTTCCTCACATCTTGCAGTAACATAGCAGATCTCTGAGCAGCACAAAGGTTTTGGGAGCACCTCAGCCTCTTGCAAGCTCCCTCACAGCCATGCTGCCTTTTGAAAAGGCAGCAGTGGGGCAGCAATGAAGAATCATGCAAGCTGCATCGATGCGTGGCAAACCATGGTACTTATGTCTTCTATGTCAGATCACTGGAATGAACTACTGATGTGAACACACTTTGAACTTTTCACAACAGGAGTAAGAAAATATCTCTACCATAAGAAAACTTGACATTTTATACAACAGTGAGAAAAGGGACACTTTCATGAGTGAGAGATAAGTTAGGCAGAAGCTTGTGGGATTGAGTGTAGATCTTTCTCTCTTTTTCTTTCTTGTTCCCTCTTCCCCACCCCACTAAATTTGATATTTTAGTAGAGAAGCATTAAAGATTACAAAAGCACTCTAAAATTTTTGCATATATTTTGCTGAGAACACAAGCTTTAAGATTCGTGCCTATGCCAACTTAAATAGGCCTTGTGGCAAAAAAGTTATACTCTGTAAAAGCAATTTTAAATTAAATGGGTGCCTTAATTTAGTTGACTGGATTAGCAGAAAAGATTTTCCATTAGAAATCACTGATTTCCATTTTTAAAAATCAGCAAGATTAAATAATCATCTAGGAAGCTGATTTTAAATATTCACACACAAAACACACAAAACAGCAGCCACCCACCACAACTTCATGAGCTTGTGTAACAGCCCAGAACACAAGTACATTACCTATGCTGTACACAGCAGTAGAAAGGCTGAATTGCTGCCAGAAATGGCTGTCAATTCCCAGAAGGACTCTGAGTAAGACAAAAGCTGTTAAGAATTGAACAAAGCAAAGTTTCTCAGGCTGTATCATTTCTTAGCATCCTGAAGATCAACAATGGAGCATCACATAAAGGGAGATGTTCAGATGTACTAAAATTGATTCCAGCTATCATTGTCCAAAGATGTGACTGTCAGCACGTGATAAGCCTCTGCTGTATTGCCTCTTGTTTAGGAGACCTCTTCCTTTTTACCTTCCATTTTTCTTTATTTTATTTGCTGTGTTTGTGATTCAATCACTTCCACTTAATTTTCAGTTTCTTTCCTTGTGGAGGAAGGGAGAAGGTCTGTTTTTTGTCCTTCTGGTTTCTATCTTTTCAATATGGTTCTTTGAGCTGGTGCATTTGCTTCTTAATTTTATTCAGTGGTAACAGCTTCAGTTGCTGCTTTGTTTCTTTCGTTGCATAATCCAGTATCTGACCCAGCAACTGCTCTCTCTTCTTTGCTGAAAGGAGCTTCTGTTTGACTTGTTCTCTGAAGAAAAGTCTGAACTGTCTGCAATCACTAGTAGATATTCTTCCAACTACTTAAGATGCTGCTTATTAGGACATTTTGTCACAAGCAACAATAACCCTATCTAGTTCTCCTTATCTCCTTTTTTCTAGTTTTTTCTTTATCTTACCAAGTATCCGATATCTTGTAAATATAAGAAATTTTTACTTCTTTATTGGGGTTGAAACACTTAGATTTATGCGATGATCCAGTTTATGCAACTAAGCTCTCTCTTTTTGTGTAAATGGTCAAAAGTCCTCTTAAATTTTTAATCTCAGTGAGTGTAATAACTCCTGCTTAGAAAAAAAGCTAAAAAATACCCCACCCGACAAACAAGTCTCTGATAAACCTTAACAAATCTGTCTCTAAACATAAATAGAGAGGCTCAGGAAAAAGAGAAGGAAGAAGTCCTTTCTAAGAGATTGACAAATTTCAGTGCTTTAATGATAATAAGTCTTTGCATTTTCCGACTAAATCTGGGTAAAGAGTAGCATTCATTGCAAGGGCAGAATTCTTTCACTGGCTGTTTGTTATAATGGTTATGTGTGGATTCTTTTGTTAGATCTCACTTTCTGATTAATATCAATAGATAAAACAACCTGGTCCTATTGTAAATACTATTTTTGTAGTATCTTAGATATTCAGTTCTTCTTTGGGAACCAGTGTAGTAAAACACTTGAAATACTCAGGTGCACAAATGATTACGGTCTATAATAAGATCTCTAAAAGAACAGAATAAGATATCAAACCAGAAAGGAGGTCAAAGGATTAAAATTGCGCATAGCCTAGATATATTATAACTATATCCAATTTCTGGCTATAAAGATTACAATAAAGAACAATTAAAAAAAGATAACAAAAAACCTGGGATACAGATTGCACCTTTCTGTGTACACATTAGATGGGATGAGAAGAAACTCCTCCTGCAAAAGGTGAGCTTGTATTTGCCCCCAGGGTTTTCTTCCTCCTCACTTTGATATGTACAATATTGACCTTCAAAGCCAAGGGCTGAGGGACCTCTGGAACTTAGCCTCTCTTTCAGTGGATGTACTTCAAGCATTAAAAGTGGTGATTTGCAGGAAGGTAGGAAGATCTAAGCATCCCCTAGGAAACATGGGAAAAATAACTTTTCAGACCACATGACAAATCAAAAATGTCAAGAGCCCATCACAAGAGCTAACAAAATAGGAACATGAAGTGTGAAGGAACGATACACAGAGTTGCATAAAGGACACATTTGATCCCCAAATGGCTGGAAGACTAAAATTCAAGCAGACTGCTGTGGTGACAGTCTTGTAAAGGACTTTGATGAGGTGACAGTGCTCCTGACTGAAATGCTAAAGCTAAGGAATGTAAGCATTTTCTTCTTATATGCAGCTGCAGTTTGTGCCCACCTAGATGTTTGTCACGTGGACTAGAGGTAGCCACATGGTATGGGAGGCAGGCGGGACATGATTCTCACTTTAGCAAACACTGTTTAACTTGAATCTATTAAGTCTTGCATTCTTCATTGCATTTTCTTCATGTTTTGGTCTGATATAAAAATATATATTCAACAACATACATGTTTCCATAAAATTTAAAAAGTGCATTTTATTGCAAATTCAAATAATGACCACTCTGCATAACAACTGGCCATACCTAAAAATGGCTGCTCTGCCCGGACAAGTTAGAGTACATTCAATATAAAATATCTACATAATAAGACCTTATTCTCAGAGTAGGTGAGACACCATTATTTACATGGAATAACAACCTACACGCAGCAGTTAGATAGAAAGCTTGTGAATTAGATTGTAAAATACATTAAGCAGCTACAAAGTGAGCTGCAAGATATAATAAAACAATTGAAATAAAATAAAATGTGAAAAAAGGTAAAGTCTGCCACACTGATCAAACTTCTCCTGGAGGAGGGAAACCAGCCATTCTGCTATTGCCTTCAAAGCATTTCAAATACTGTTCATTGTCTGCTGATGCTGGTTTGAGAATTTCAGAATGTACTGTGTTTTTAAGAGAAACCAAAAGCAATGTATGTAATGGGCTTGTGTCAAAGAAAGACATTGATTTTAATTGCATTTCAAAGTGTTTCATTACTCCAGCTGAATGCTTGTCACAAGCACAGAGATCCAAAGTCCCAAATAACATTGTTTTAAAAAATCAATCCATGTACGAAACTTTTAATTACTTACAGGTTGGCTTTAGCGGATTTTGATTTCTTTTTTTTTTGTCTTTTTAATTGCTATTAATTTTCCAAGCATAATCAAGGATTCATTCAAAAACCAGGAACTTAAATCTTTGAATCAGAGGAGTTCCACCTTTTATTCTGAACAATATTTTGACTGTGTTTCATGTTATTATAATTCCGTATTTTCTTACAGCTTGGTTTTAACTTTCTTTTATACTGTAGCAATTATTTCTGCCTTTCAATAATATAATGAGATTTCAAGGCAACAGAGATGGCATTTTCAAAAGTGTTGGGTGATGGGTTAGCTCTACCCCCAAGCAAAGTAAGAGATTTGAAACCGATTTCCATGTGAGAAAAATTTGACTTGAAACCACAGGCTTAGGCATATTCTACTATTTTGATGGGTTTGTTCATTTATACCACTACTACTTTCACATATATGTTTTGTTTCATATATAAAAATCCTATAAAAATAATGAGAGGTGACCAGATGTCCACAGCTGAGACAGCTATAAATTACAAATGCAATGAGAAAGTATCAAGTTTTGACCACACTACGTCCTTAAGTCAAGGAGAACCAGAGGCTAAAAACAATATTTACACATGCTAACAATTGTGTCCATTTAAGAAGAGGAAGATTTTTTTAAAGGGGGTGGGGAGGCTGTACATTTCAGTAACTAAAACTCATACCATTAATCACGTTAAAAAAATATATATATCCTCTTTTTTATAACACACTTCCCATTGTTCTTAAACTGATGATTATATTCTCAGCAAATGGGCTTGTACAGTGTGCCTGGCACAGAAAAACAGAAATAATATCAGTAGATGGTTATCACTGGTTGTTGGGTGATTGTTCTTGTACTCAGGTATTTTTAAAACACTGTCCAGAAAAGAGCACAAAATGCAACACCTTTTTCAAGTTTTGTCCCTTGCTTAAATTTCCTCTTGATGAGGTGCTCTTTGCTGTTCAGCAAAAGCAGGTCCTTCTATATCTCCCTTGACAAATATGTCATTTCACCTTCTCCATTTCTTCAAAAGCAAATGATCACCCCAAGACACTGAGCTGTTGTAGCCAGTCTTTTAAAGAGCAAAGCTGGAGAACCTTCTTCAGTTATTCATACCAATATACAGCCTTCGTATGTATTACTGGGGTATAAGGAACTGTGAGAGGTTCTCCAAGCATTTAGTTCATCCCTACCATAGGAAGGTTTATCTGCCATTCATTTCCCTACTGCATTAAAAAGATTTATAAAGAAGAGGTCATATAAAGAGTTATGAAGACACAGGCAAAAAGAAAATCAAGGCTATGTTCATTTCTATGCTGGAAAAGTGTATCAGCCTTTTTGCCTAGACTGTTTGCCTTTGTTGGTGTGACAAAGATTCCCCTCTTCTTAATAGAGTCCGCAGCAACAATATCACTCAGACATCTTATGAGCTTACAGAAAATTTAAAAACAATTAACTGCATGATATTTGGGCCAATTAACACTTCAGCTCTCTGAGTTTCATCCCTCTTTAATTGAACGCTGCTGACCTGCTTTAAGGGTTGTAAAGCCTCTGGGATTGCAAATACAATAATTATTTGCATTCAGTTTTGGTTCTTTGAACTCAAAGGATGGAATTTTTAACATTGACTGAGGCTTAATCAAATGCTGGAAAACATCGGTTCATTTTGTGTTGTCACTGTCATCTTCAGAAGACACTGGGGAGTAATCTGCCTGTGTATAAACAGTCAGGAATATCACAAGCATCTGAGGATCTTTGTAGCGTAACAGATTTTGACAGGATAGCATGATAAAACCTGGGGCATTGTTTTCTTTGTTTGGAAATTCTTCCTTTTCTTCTGCCAATAATTATCTACATTCCCCTACAAGGGCCTTCTGCCTTGAAAGATAAACAGACAGATAAACTTCATAACTATTACTTTAACAGTGAAAGCTGTAATTGAGAATGAGAATTGAGTTCTATGCCGGAACAAGTAAGTACATACACATAGTTTCAGTTTCACAAACTGCTTTATGCTTAGCTGTGATCTCAGAATAAAAGGGGGTTTATTTATTTTTCTACTTCAGTAAACTAGGTCAGCTTTTTTGGCATTATGTGTTTTGGTACTGCAAAAGCAGATAATTTTTGAACAGTCTTGTTCAAGTGACTGATATTAGGACTCCACAGGAAATTTGCCTTACTGCATTCAGTGAAAAAGATGAGCTACCCATGCCAAGACATAAATCAGTCCAAACTTTTTGTACTTCAGGCAACCAGAGACATAATGACCAGGTACTATGAAGCTCAGAGCCTCTTCTATTTCTGCAGATGTCCCTTCTGAGGATTTTGCTGTAACGCGACTGATTAATTTCCAGCATAAAGTTCCCACTCTGTGGGAACAGAAATTTCTATGAGACTGCTCCTGTTCATAATAGTTAATCATGGAGTAGGCAGTTTATGGAAGGAAGTAAGGAAGAATTTAATAGTTGGTCAAATAATTTAGGAGAAAATAAAATCCTATTTCCACTTATGAATTTGCTGTATTTTTAAAGGTAACTAAAGAATATATCAGTCTGTTTGGGGAATAATGTAATTAGAAGAGCTTACAAGGAAAATTAAAGCTATTATAGACATGAGTCATATTGATACATACTTTTAAACTATGTAAATTCCAGTACTGCGAAGTATGCAACATTATATTACATGTCAGGACTACTTTTTTTCTATATCTCCAGCTCTGAGTTTAAGAAAATCTAGAGAAGAAATCACAAAAAAAAAAAAAAAAAAGGAAATAAAACAATGGGTACTTACCTTCATATCTATAATTATATAAGAATACAAAGCAATGATGATCATAGTATAAGTGACTATGAACTGATTAAAAATGATGATGTGGATAACTGTAAGAGACAATAAAAATGAAGTAAGTGGCAAAGGGAAAATCACAATATTGGATGGGTTTAAGAATGCATTAAAGCATCATTTGTAAAGTAAAGGACTTTATTTTTCCCAGGACTGACACAAAAATTCCACTCATGGAGGTAGTCTTTAGAAAGAAATTACCTACTGTGGTTTTAGCTGATCTAGTTCTATATTTATATATATATACACTCACACCTGATTTGTCAGTTTACTGAGTATCTTGTTTTATGTTCACTTGGATAAAGACACAAGACATTTTGAAAACTTTATTTGATGCACCATATGGCTAAATACACTAAACTAAAAAAAGATTCTGTAACAGCTTTATCACACCAGAAAAAAAAATGCACCTCGCTCTGTGCTGCAAGGTGTATCAGATACGTAATGACAACTGTTTTGATTTAAGTATTTTGACAAATACCAGAAGGATACCATGCTCTAGACACAAAAGAAAAATAACAGCTCAGTGCTTAAATATATGTCTCCTTGTATTTATGGGAGTTATGAGGCACAGATTAGAGCTACCTTCTTCAAAGGAAACCTGAATTTGACATATCAGATAAAGTCACTGTCCCATCTTGCTTATTATCTTTCCTTGGGCAGCAGCCAACATTTAATGTTCAGAATAATAAAAGGGGAAAATCTTCCTGCTCTGCAAAAGCAATTTACTTATATTATAAGCTATAAAGTTTAATTACATTGCACTACTTTCTTAGATTGTGCAGCTCGATGACAATGATCCTTTTTCTTCCTCTGTTTAAATAATTAAAACTATAAAAATATATGAATCAGAAACTTTCAAAATCGCACTTCACAACTTTTAAAATTATAAGTTATGCAAAACAATCTGAGATCACATGTAATATAGCCTCATTGGTGAATAACCAAGTATCACAAGCACATGGACAGAATTGCATGCACATCAAATACTTCAAATGAGATCTCAGCCATCTGTGTCATTTACCTACACTTGCCTCCTTTCTGGGACTGCCATATTCTCCAGGCAGATGAGTTATTTAGATACCATTCTCTTTAGTCCCAGACTTTGGTGGTCTTTGCCTAACTTCATTTTTACACCAATGTACAGAAAGACTTATTCCGGGAATGTTAATGCCTGAAGTTCAAATATGATCCAAATCTAGGTGGGATCACTGAATTGCCCAGCAAACATTAAAAAGAAGTGTGGTAGGATCAGTGCCAACACCTCTGGTGCAGCAGACTACGAAGATATGAATTCTGTGCTTTTGACTAATTGGCCTGAATAAGTACCATCTTCACTCCTTTTGCTAAAACTTAAATTTTAAAAAAGAAAGAGGTCAGAAGGAGAAAAGTGAGTGAAGAGTATGACTAATGTCAAACTAGAAATTAAGTTCCTGATATATACTTGGAGTGTGAATGCATTTTATACTTAAATCAGTTTTGGATTAAAAACAATTAAATATCGTCCTTGGGGTGGGACTTAGAACCTTCCTTCAGTACTACCCTTTCTGAATTCAGTCAATAAAATATTTCAGCTCTTAGCTCCATTTCTCTCAGTCTGATCCCAGTGTTCAGCTTTGAGCTCCCCTATTGACCACAAGAAGTTATTACCTTGGTCTTCTCCAAGCACTTTTTTGGTTGCTGTTGATTTCAACCCTCTTACTGTGATTTCAGCTCCACTTTGTGCCTTGCCATGCTATGTTTCCTGATCTCAAATTTTACATTTCTCCTTTCCTCTCCTTTCTTCTCCTCTCTTTCACTGATGGAGTTGTTGATTCCCTTTAAGCTGTAAAGCTCTCCCTTGACTCTTTTATTTAGCTTTCCTATTACAGTATTTCTTTCGCCAGTTCTATATGTGGCTCACTTTTGACATTATTTCCTCCATTCCTACTCCTATATTGGGAAATATCTGTGGCAGAAATTCTGAGATCAGATAAGTTCATTTTCTCCTCCTTTAGTTTTGCTATTTTAATTTTTCAGTTCTGTTGCACAAAGCTGTCCTTCTGCCTGTCTTTTAGGTCTACAGTCTTTGACTCAGGCTTCACTGACAGTTCTAACATTCAGGCTATGACGACACATTCTTTCATCTCTAAGATCAGTCTTTTCTACACAGCCACCCACCTTGTCATACAGCCCATATTCTCTTAGCAGTGTGTGGAGCAATACTGCTCCAAAGATGATTAATAAAGTCACCTATTAAAGTTCTCCTATTAGCTGTCCTTTCTTCATGTTGAATGCAAGCTGATAGTCTTCACTGTCAGAGCCCTCTTTGCTCTACACTTACCCTATCAACTCTTGTTTGAAACAACAACATTGCCTCCCCTGACAGCTTTATTACATTTTGGAACATATACTTCTGGGATATTCCATGTTTCTCTTCACCTGTGGAAAGCTGTTCATGAAGATGTTTCATTATTTCTCTCAAACTCTCCTTAAACTTTCTCTTACTGTACTATTTCAAGATGAAAATGGACAACAGCCTGGCTGGGAACAGCAATTTGTTTCATTCCACACCCATCTATCTACATCAGCCAAAGCTTGCATTGCATTCCAGTTGAAAGCTATTTCATAGAATCATAGAATCATAGAACAGTTAGGGTTGGAAAGGACCTTAAGATCATCTAGTTCCAACCCCCTTGCCATGAGCAGGGACACCCCACATTAAACCATGCCACCCAAGGCCTCATCCAACCTGGCCTTGAACACCACCAGGGATGGAGCATTCACAACTTCCTTGGGCAACCTGTTCCAGTGCCTCACCACCCTCACAATAAAGAACTTCTTCCTTATATCCAATCTAAACTTCCCCTGTTAAGTCTGAACCCGTTACCCGTTGTCCTGTCACTAGAGTCTCTAATGAAGAGTCCCTTCCCAGCATCCTTATAGGCCCCCTTCAGATACTGGAAGGCTGCTATGAGGTCTCCACGCAGCCTTCTCTTCTCCAGGCTGAACAGCTCCAACTTTCTCAGCCTATCTTCATATGGGGGGTGCTCCACTGCCCTGATCACCCTCGTGGCCCTCCTCTGGACTTGTGTTAACAGTTCTGTATTCTTTTTATGTTGAGGACACCAGAGTTAAGATCTATCATTATAGACTTATATCCTTTACTTACATAGCACCTTGAATGAGCTTTTGGGCACTGTGATAATGCAAATTGTGGGTGGTGGGATAGAAATATTTAATAAAGTGGATCCAGGCGTTATCACCCTTGTCCGGCTTAAGCCTTGGGAATGGTAAGAAAACACCAGATGCTATTACCCTGGTCAGGCTTAAGCCTTGGGAATAGTGAAGAAAACACCAGGTGTTAATGCCCTGGTTGGGCTTAAGCCTTGGGAACCAAAAAGGGTAAAGTTTGGTTAGCAAAACAAAGCAGGCGGTTTGGAAGATAAAGCAGGATGTGCATCTCAGAAACAGACCAAATGATGTAAATATTTATAACCTTTTTGCTGAATTGAGATGATAAGGGAATCAAGATGATAAGGAAGTAAGAGAGTGGAAAGTTACTGCTTAGCACTTAGTAGACTATAAAAGGGATGCGAGACGCGAAATAAAGGTCTTCAGCTTCTACCAGAGCTGGAGTCTGTCTTTGATATGCCACGACAAATTATTTTAATAAAAGAAATGAGTGCTCAGGAAGTTTTCACTCCAATTAAAACCAATTAAAGAACGATATGGTAGGAAACATGACCAAGCTATCCCACCAGGAGCACCTACAGCAGAGCACAGGTACAAATGCCTCCTGTAGACTGAAATGGGGGATTGGAGCTACTGTTTCAGCAGTGAAAATGCAGGGTGTGTTTCCAGCTCCTTTGCTCATTAGGAAAAAGAATGAGCCACTTTCACTTTTTGCTGTCAGTGCAATGCCACTCTTCACAGCAGTCCATGCAGTTGCAGCAAAGCACAACTTCTAGTTCTGCCTGTTCCTGGGGTTCTCCCATCTTTTTATGTATCTCTGCTCTGCTGGGTGCGACTTAGCCTAAAGCTATTAGTGATTCAGTGTAATGAGCAGAACGCATACAGGGTCCTTTCCTTATTGATTGTAAAGAAGTGGAATATTAATTAGTTTGGGTGTATACACACAACTAAATCATAAAATTATCTTCAGAGAAATACAACTCCCCAGCTGTCTCAATCCATCTACTATGCCAAAAAGCAATTACTCCCTACAGCTTTCCAAAAGCACTTTATCTTTCTTTGAAGGTGGCATCAGGAAAGATCCAGCAGCTGTAATGGTCTAGTGGTGAGTTTCTGGCGCCTCTGAGTCAAAATCTCTGTAGGACACAATACACGAGCATTCTCAATGTGACTTCAATGTGCAGTCAAGTGATTGCATATTGAAATGTCTTTGTACAACTGTGTAGTCACTCAAATATAAATCAGAACTGGGATTGCAGAGTTTCATTGCAGTGCATCAGGATGACTATGGGAAGCAAGCTTATAGTCTGCTACCTTTTTGAAAGTGCTGGCAACTTTTCCCTCCCTGTTGCAATTCAGCAGTGCTTACTGAGCTGTACCACAAACAAAGTGATGCTTTACGTGTTAAGAGTTAATTCAACTACATGGCTTTGTTTCAAGAAGAAGCAACTCAAACATACCTGTGTAATGAATATTTTTATATTATACAATGCCACAGTATTATAACAATGAGCTATCAAAAATAAACCTCTTCTCTCTGTTATTTAATTCAAGCTGAGAGGAAGAATGAAGATGAGATAGGGAAGAACAGTAGCTATTGGGGTGAAATCAGTTTGGTACAGCTAAAAGACCATTAAAGAGAGCAATACAGAATAAATTAATTGTGGTCTAGCTGATATCCTGGCAGGTTTGGCACTTACCTGGAGTCTGCAGAGACCACTCCAGGACTATGGGAACAGTATATTATATCCAAGGCTTTTGTACTTCATTTTGTTGTCAGTCTAAGCAGCCAAAGGCAGGAATATATGTTTAAGTAAATTAAATATGAAATATTCTAGTGTCAAAGACTATAATATAAACTATCATTCCTACTTTAGCTGCTCAGAGTGTTCAGAAAGTAAAGTTCACAATTCTTTGTTGCAGAAATACCTGTTTTGTTGTTTGGGTTTTTTTCCATGTGAAAGTATATGGTTTAAAAATTCTTGATTCATATTTCCTTATTTAGCTACTAGTTGAAGTGGTACAGAAAACATCCAAAACATATAGGGGTTCTAGGGCTAGTAGAGCTGACTTTAGTTTTACTTACTATCTTTTCTCCCAGCCAGAGACAATAAAACAGAGAAATGTGGGCACTGTATAATAGCCAGTGTTTCTTTCCCAGGATCTGAAACTTTTACCATTTGGAATATATTTATTCTTATTCATCTGCAGGCATAGGAGATGATTGACGTTTTTCTGTATGTCAATGAATATGGCATGAATAGGGAAAAATACTTTGAATAAATTATTTACAATAAACAATTCTAGAATGCCTATAAGCATCACAGGTCCTATAATAATTTCCTAAATCTGCAGATTATTTCTGTATATCCTTAACTTTAAGCACACAGAAACACTATTTGAAGCCAGCATAATGGAATGAGTATTACTCAACCATAAAAAATGAAAATCCCTACAGAAACAAAAAGAAATATATTAAAAAAATCAAATTCCTTTGAACGCTAATCTCTTTCTTTCACCTGACATTAGGCTCTGTAAGCAGAAATGAGAAAGAAAATTGAAAGAATCATAGAAATCACCTTTTGTATATTCTTTATTAACTGTATTTTAGTAGGTTGGAGTGGAATTGGATTGTGTCTGAGATTCTTGAAGGAATACAAAAATAATATAATGTCTACCATGCAGTAGATTTGGATGTAAAAGCTACCTTTATTTATAATATGTAAAAATGAAAAATTGTGATTATTTCTACAGAGTCCCCAGCATTTCTAATATCTCAGTATGGGTACAGTGCAGAAGGAATACTGCTAGAATCAAAGTTTATTCTTAACAGCTTTATTGTTGGCAGAATGCCCCATTCTTAAGAGGAAATAAACAAATATACTTAGAGGCACAGACCATATTCCCCAAATCCATGCAGCTTGTTTACCTTCCCAAAACAACAGTTGGATAACTAGAATTATTTTGTTCTTATGAAAGGGAATTACAAGAGTTACAAGAGGTTGCATGTTACAAGTCAAATCCTTCCCTCCTAGGTTTGCATACTCAGACTGTGGCAGCTCTTTTTTAGCTTTCTACATCTGTTCAAGAAGACAACATTTCACTAAATAGCTTCCAGTCAAAGCCCAGGCTTGGATGACTTTTATTTCTTTCAGCAGGATTAGCAGGATCCCTTAGGGTCAAACAACGGGTTAGATTCATCAAAACATTAGGAAATAATTTAAACATTAAAGTATCTACAACTGCACACCTAAATATTCTGCCATGTAGGGATCAGCTGTTCGACTGATCTGCACAGGGATGTTTCTCATGAAGTCCACAATGTAAAGCGGAGTGCTACCCTTTGGAAAGCTTTCTTTGGAACCGTCAGTGATTTAACCAGACATGAGCTGAAGGAAGTGTCAGTTACTGCAAAGCAACGCAGAGAAATTGGCAATGACACATGAAGTGCTCTACTGCCAAAATCCAAACAGAGAGCTGTCAAATCAATTTCTGCCTTCAGAGCCACATTCTAATCCATCTTCAGCACTGAACACACATTTACTAGACTAGAAACTGGTAAAAATGAACAAAGCTCTATTTTGTGTAGGATGAGAAGCATCTGGCTATTAGTTCCCATCTTCTGCTTTCTGAATCCACACAAGAAACCCTGTGATTTTGGCCAAGACTGTAAATAACTACTTAATTGCTGCCTGGAAGAAAAAGAGAAGGGCATCTACCCACATAACTTCTCAGTGCTTTTGATTACTTGTGTTATCTGTCCTCTCTGGGAAGGATCAACTCCTCTTCCTGCCCATCTCCCACTCTCTTCTCCCCTTGCAGGCTGGCTCGGCTCTGGGGCTCTGCTGAACCATCAACAGGAGCTGTGAGAGAGGTAGAGGTGCACAGCAGGGACAGGAAGGGCTGACTCCACCGCCAGAAGTCACCTCTGAAGCCTGACAACAGGAGCTGCCTTTCATCAGAGGCTCTTTGCTCCAAATTGCTGTGCAAAGAGCAGCTACTTATTAGATCATGGGCATCCATTAGAGTCACACAAAAGTGAGGGACTCATTGCGAATTTAACAGGCAGCTAAATTTTCGGTTGTGTAAGTCAATTTAAATATAATTAATTTTAAGCAAGCTATGTAGGTTTGCATTATCTGAAAGGCAGGTCTGCAGAAATTAAAGCTCCCTTGCCCAAGAGGTAGCTTGCAGATTCTGCAGGGTAGCACATGATGGGTGAAGGAAACTAGCTGTCAGCTCCAATCTTCCTTGCAGTGATCTCAAAAACATTAGTAGCAAGAGGACTTCTTTCTATATTGAAATGAAGGTTATGAGAAAATGAGGGAGAACACATGTCTCATATACCCCCTCTCCTCCCTGCTCTGCGAAGGGAGGGAAGAGGGAAAGAAGCAGTTAGACAGGATGAGAACCATGGCAGTCTTGTTGTGAGGGGCAGGTGGGAAGATTCAGAGAGGGCTTTAAATAGGCCAAGAGCATGTCTCATCAGAAGTCTTCTGAGATATGGAAATCTTCCAAGAGCAAAAGACCAAGATCATCTGGAAAGTGAAGATGTAGATTTCAACTTAAGAATAAAAGGATGATGGGAGTTCTCCCTTCATTAAATTAGATTGGAGAAGAAAGCCCACAAATTACTTCTTGAGGCCAATGCACTTGGTCAAAGGCAAAAGGAACAAAAGTGTAAGCATTGTGTTTAGCAAATGTCTCTAAGCACTCTGCAGGCTCTTAAATGAGCTATTCAGGTGGATTATGTGCTAATAATAAATTACACTGAGTTTCATTTAACATTGCTTTGCTTTTTACTGCCAAAGTCCACAGCTCTACTAGATCTTTCCAAGAGTACATATTTCCTTCATTATCCTGTCTGATCCTACTGCAATACACAGAACCTGCTGTGAATATTTTATCCAATGGAGATTCATTGCAGAATACTTTCACAGAAAGAAAAAGACTGTACAAACACTTGAAAAATATGTATCAGCTTAATTAAAAGTTTAGCACAGTAGCACAGACACATTAAACCTGTCAGGAAATTTAAAGAGAATCCGGTAAAGATTTTCAGTGCTTGCCTTGTTCTGTAGTTTCCAGATGAGAAAGAGACCCTAGATACCGAGACATTATTCAGTCAGTACCAGGAGACTCTGGGGACCTAATTAGCTCAATACTCACTACCAGGTCTTCCATTCCCTATAAAAGCAAAGATACTACACAGCCCATGTGTGTGCGGAGCAGACTTCTTACTTACTGTATTCACAGTTGCTAATACTTTTAGGGAACCCTGGTTTTACTGGAAGGAGATAATTGATTGTTGGAATACTATTTTAGAAGGGAGTTTTATAAGCAGTGTTATCAAAGTCAAAATAAATATAAAAAACATCTTCCAGGAGAAGAGATAGGAAGAATTATATGCAGTTCTTGGATAGCTTTGTTATTAACAGGGCTCTGCTTCTATTGTAGTCTTTATAATTTACCACAGAAATCAAAGAGAATGCTGCACTGTATCTCAGTAGTTTCTCTGCTTGGCAAGTAATTGTAGTTTGGCTTTCCAGCCAGCATCTGGGGACATTGTGCTGCTATAACACATTCAGGGAGTGGGAATTGGCAGGCTATTTACCGGCATCACAGAATCTAACAGATCATAGATTTTACCCTCTTTCATCCAAAATCAGCTATAAGTTACAAACATGTCTCAATAATAGTGATGGAAAGAAGCTATATTTAGAACACAGGTTGCTCTGCATTGCCATTCTGTTCTCCCTCTTCTCCCAATTCCCTGGACAAATTAAAAGAAATACTGTGCTGCAAAATTGCTATTTACTTCCATACCACTATTAGTCAAAAGATACAACATGAAACGATCCAGTGCAAATATTAAAGCTTCAATATATATATTATATTAATCCTAGAAAGGACTGATGAAAACAGGCATGTGCTTTTTTGAACCAGTGTTTATGATTATTAAGAAAATGATAAAATTACTTTGCTCTGTTCTGACCTGAAACCTCTATCTGTAGGCTGGATTCAAGGTAAGTAGCTGAAATGCAGAATTCACAAGTTTATCCAGCCATTGACCTTAGCTCGAAAAATTGCCTTTTCAAAGATGAGAGGTGATCTGTTTTTTCCCCCTGTATACATGTCCTATAGTCCCTGGGGTAAAAGCGTAGGGAAAAGTTGTTTGTTTTTTCTGATTTATGGATTGCAGCTCTTTTTTCTACCAGTTGTATCCAGTAGTGGGGTTTTTTTCCAAAAAGCTGAATGTAGTTAAAAGACTCACTTCATCCCTCACTCTGGCTTGCTTATGTAGGTGAACAATGCTCCTTTAAAGTTTTGTTCAAGAAACTATCCATATTTTTTAACAAGTAGCCAAGAAATAGAGCAAGCTTACAGTTTAAAAAAGTTCTTAAACATATATGCTTAGGTTAATTTCTATTCACTGAAGTACACAAGTATGTGATAAACTGTGCCTAATTAGGAATAGACGATTGCAGATAGACTATTGCTTATAAAATGGTCATATACATGTATCTCTAACCAGTATACCACTGCAGTTCAAATCAAAAGATAAATAAGAGCATTTCACAGATTCCCTAGAAAGTGATATTGAATAAATTCTTTATTACCTCCTTTGTATCCAGTGCAAAACTATGCTCTTTTTTTAAAAAAGGCCTCCTCAAAAGAATTTTATTTCCACATAGATTGTCTTTCAGTAGACCTCTCTGTAGTGCAGTTTCCAACAGCAGTTGAAAACTTGTTTTTACTGCTTGAACTCAAGATCATTTCTTTTATAACTCAGTTTCTGAGTTGCCAGTGAAGAGCTTTCTCTTGCTAGCAAGGAGTTCTGCCACCTATGGACTAAATTAACTCAGTGGGGTGGAGGTGGAGGACATCTGCAGTAAGAAAATCTGCCCTGAGGGAGGCTTTTTTTTAAACACAGAATCCAATGGCTTTCTCATAACATGTCCCAGAAGTGAGTAGCACTGGTCATGAAGCAAATTCTTCCAAGCCAGCCAAATTCTTGTTACATCTTCCCCATCCTGAGATGACCTCAGGAAGACACTCAATAGTGCTTAAGCTGATTGCCCTTTGAAAACAATAATTATTGTAGCCAGTGATTGCAAAGATTTTAACAAATGCCTTTTTGTGCAGTTCTTATCTCCACACCATGAAGGAGCACAAGTTGTTCCTCTGTATTTGGGGAAAACTGACAGTACTTTAAACTTCATATTGAAAACCTTAGACCAGATCTCGGAACAACATGAGTGTGGCTATTTAATGTGAAAAATGTGATGTTACTACATGGCCTTTTCATTAAAATAATGGGTTTTAATGTTTTTCTAAATGACTTTCAAGCCTCTTTATTGTAAGAAGCTGTGTCATTCTCTAATGGTTTCTGTTTACAATCAACATATCTGTTATCTGGTGATAGCTGAAGGTCTTTACTCTGTAAGTTGAAAGAGCATCTATGTCTGTGCCAAGGTCAGCGCTGGGGCCTGGTCTCTTGCCAGTATCATTTTTTCTTCACTAGTTTCCACTTGCTTGTCTGCTGCAGAACGTGGATGAATCTGGCTTGCCTGGATCATATCTCTTCAAGTCTGGTGAGACCACATTAGACTGTTCTTAAAGAAAGGAATATCTACCAGACTTACTGCAATGCTAGTGGTTTTTGCAGAAAGCAAAAAGCAGGTTAAACATCTGGTCATTCCCTAAAAAGAGATATCCAGTCATCTTCTAATAGAGACGTGACCCAGTGTCTCACCTCCCACAGAAACTAATCTATCATGGTATGACCTTTGCTGGAAACTTCTAGGCTTTCCTCTATTGTGTCTTGAAACCCAAGAGAATTGGGGTCGCTGGAGGGGATTGAAAAACTGTAAACATAAATATTCTCTTTAGACAGTCCCATATCATTCAAGACAGCCATCTCTTGACAATCAAAAAGTTTGAAAGATTTAATGAAGGGAAGAAGTGAGCTAAGAACTTCTTGGCTCCCATTTTCTCCTGCTGCCAAACAGATAGAGAAACCCAAGCAAAGATGATAGCTTCTTTTTGAACACTATGGGGACATAAAAAGGAAAACAGCAAATGCATTCCTGTGGTGGGCTGATCCTAGCTGGAAGCCCAATAAAACTGCTCTGTCACTCCTCTCCTCAGCTGGACAGGGGAGAGAAAATATAACAAAAGTGTTCAATAAGGACAGGGAGACATCATTTAGCAATTACCGTCACAAGCAAAACTGACTTGATTTCGGGAAATGATCTTTATTTATTACCAAACAGATGAAAGGAGGATAATGAGAAATCTTAAAATCTTAAAATACCTTCCCTCCACCCCTTCCTTCTTCCCAGGATTAACTTTACTCATGATTTTCTCTAATTTCTACCCATCTGCTTCACAGGGAGATGAGGAATGAGGGTTGTAGTCAATTCATCACACATTGTCTCTGCTGTTCCTTTCATCCTCAGGGGAGGATTCCCCACACTCTTCCCTTGCTCCAGTGTGGGCTTCCCACAGGATCACAGCCTCCACTGGGCATCCTCCTGCTCAGGTGTGATGTCCTCCATGGGCTGCAGGTGGAGATCTGCTCCACCATGGACCTCCATGGGCTGCAGGGGCACAGCTGCCTCACCATGGGCTGCACCATGGGCTGCAGGGGAGTCTCTGCTCTGGTGCTTGGAGCACCTCGTGCCCTCCTTCTGCACTGACCTGGGTGTCTGCAGGGCTGGTTCTCTCACAGATTCTCAGTCCTATCTCTGTCTGCTGATGCTCCTGCACAGTAACATTTTCCCCTTTTTTAACTTTGTTATCCCAGAGACGCTACCGTGGTTGCTGATAGCCTCAGCCTTGGCTAGCGGCAGGTCTGACTTTGAGCCAACTGTCATTGGCTCCACTGGACATAGGGAAAGCTTTTAGCATACATATAAACAACTTAAAATCAGTTTCTGCTAAGATAAGCCCACAATACGCCTAAAGTAGTGAGTTAATACAAAATCAAGTCAGTCTTTTAATAATACTGGATAAACACTATTTACTGGGCCTCATTAACTATGCTTTACAAAATGTAAATACAAAAATATTATTACCCTAATGAAAACAAAATGTAAATTGAAAACCATTTCATCTTCAACTGGATATGAGTCTGTTCCTGAAAACTGTGTAGGTTCATCTGATTTGATCACAGACTGTTTCTTAAGAAAAAAATACTTACGTGTTTGTTATGGTGAGTTAACACTAAAAACCCAGATATGGCCTTATTGGAAACTTTTTATTTCAGAGAATGTGTAGAAAACTTGAGAACTTTGTTTGGTCTGTAAAGACCTATAGGGCAACCTTAAAATGGCATAATCATCAGTGAAAATTTAAATACCAGCTTTATTTCATTTCACTGAGGTTTATATAATTTCTTTTTGGTTGCTCCCTGCATCCTGCTGTGCATCCATGGGCAAGCAGCTATGTCTTTCTCATTTCAATGACAATTTAAGTGAAATCACAGTTATGCTGCTGGACATGCTGCAAAGAAATGCTCTTCATGAGAAATTCCAGTTATTTTTGACCCTCAGCTTTCCTCAGATAGCCACATCAACAATATTGATATGACTGCATATTACCATCTCAGGAGTATAACAACGTTAAAACAGTTGCTGTATCAGCAAGTTACTGAGCTTTTGATTCATGCCTTTATAACAACAAGGTTGGATTATTGCAATTTATTGTGTCAGCTCTCACGGACTGTTCACAGTGTACGTTGCCTTTCACACAAAACTCAGCAGCTTAAACTTTCAAAAACTAATACAAAAATATCCAGACATGACTAGTAGCAACATCACCACCAGACACATTATGTGAATTCCTGATCTGGTATAAACAACCTGTGAAACAAGGACTTGCTATGAAAGTACCTTACTGCTTCTACCACTATGTCTCTGACAATACTTTTTCTTTCATCCACTCTCTGTGGAATGTCTTATTATGATGAGATCAAAGCTTCAGTTTCATTTCATTTTAGATTTGAATATCTAACTAATATTGTTATTTTGATGGCAAAATTGCATTGGCTGGAACAGAAGATTGTGAAGACAGAAAAGACACCCATTTAAAATCCAGCTGCTCTTTTTTTCCTGTACCAGAGCTAGGTAAAATGATGGAAAATGGCTGGCACCACTAGTGCTTCCCTTTTCTATCAATAAGAACACCATCCTGAATTCCTAGGAATGGTGGAAGCAGAATAATTTATGTTGGAAAGGACCTCTGGGTGTCATTTAGTCTGATCTTCTGCTTAGGGCCAGTCTAGATAGAATCATAGAATAGTTAGGTTTGGAAAGGACCTTAAGATCATCTGGTTCCAGCTCCCCAAGGTTTCTCAGGTCCTTGCCCAGTCTTGTTTTGATTATCTCCGGTTATGGAGATCCACAACAAGTGGGCACCCTCTTCCAGTGTTTGGCCACTCTCCTGGTGAAAACTTCTTTTTTATTTCTAGTCAGAATTTCCCATGCCCAACTGTCGTGGTTTAAGCCCCGGCTGTAAATTAGAACCACGCAGTCTACTTTCCCCCCCCCCCACCCCCCAGAGGGATGAGGAGGAGAATCGAAAGAATGTAACTCCCACGGGTTGAGATAAAAACAGTCCAGTAACTCAGGTATAACACAAATCACTACTGCTGCCACCAATAATAATAATGATAAGAGAAATAACTAGGGAAGAAAATATGATACCGCTCACCGGAAAAGAGCCCGACAGAAAAGAGGACGTGCCCTTCCGGGTAGCTCCCAGTTACATCCCCCGGCATGACGTGCTGTGGTATGGAATACCTCTTTGGCTAGTTTGGGTCAGGCGTCCTGTCCCTGCTTCCTCCCGGCCCCTCCTCCTCCCTGGCAGAGCATGAGACTCACAAAGTCCTTGGTCAGTCTAAACATTGCTGTTATCAGCTGTTCCCAGACCAAAAGTCAGAAACACAGTGCTGCAACAGCTACTAAGAAGGAGAAAAAACTGACTGCTACTGCTGAACCCAGGACACCAACTTGTGTCCATCTTCTCTAACCTTTGCGCTCTCGGAATAGTCCATTAGACAGCTCAAGAAGCAGGATTACCTTTTAGCTTTTTTCAGTGGGACAAGCTCATTTCTCCCAGCTTCTCTTTGTACATCTGTGCTCCATCCTCTGATGTTGATGTCTGTTCACAGGACTCACTACAGTACGTTTTTCTTGCACTGTGGAGTCAAAATCAGAGACAAACCTCCAGATGCAGTCTCCCAACTGCCAGATAGAGGGGAAAAATCACTTCTTCTAACATCTTAGCTACACTTGATGTTACATCATAGGATATGTCTGACTTTCTTTGCAGATGCTTCTTTGATTGCACATTAACTCTGCTCCAGGTTTGTCCGTCTATTCACTTCACTTCCCACAGCCAGAGCAGAATAAATCTACTCTGGACCTGACACCTTACGTTGGATGATAGCTTTAAATTTTGCCTGTACTGGTGAAAAACATCAAACTCACTCTGGGTTGAAAGGAGAATGAAAGTATACTGTAAAACTGATGCATGTCTCGAATTCATACATTTTAGTACCCACTAGAATTATGAGGTTTAGTGTCCATTTTCTTGTTGTGAAGGTCTTTTGCAGACCCCCCCGAGGATTGGGACTGGTAAGTCAGTGGTTATTTCTGAAAAATATGCTCCTGTCCTTTGTTAACTGCATGTGTTAGATCCTTTCTGGTGCACAGAGGCTGTATGATCTCATACACATATTTTCCATGAAGGTATTTAACATAGTGGATGGTGTACATCATACTTACAGATAAATTTGTGTAACATTTATGGGTGTTAGTAGTCTTTTTTCTAGAAGAGCACTATTGATAGCGACTTCAAACCCCAGTGACCTCTCTAACACAGATGCTAACAACCCATTTTTCCTCTGTGATACAACTCTAACAATCTGTTCCCTGCTGGTACCTGGCTCTGCTCCAGTGCTGCTGATCACTTTTGCTCAAGTTGTTTAATCAAGAAAAAGAAAAGGTTAAACCAGGTGCATCCAACTATAAGGTAACATATGTCCATAAAATTGTGTTCTTCATTTTAAATAAAACATTGACTTTCTGCTGAATTGTATCCTGAAAAAAAACCAAGTGCTTCAACTTCAGCAGTCATGATTCAGTTCATGGTTTAAAGTTCAGAATATGTGTCTGTCTTTCATCCACGAGTAAAGTCCAATCCACCAATAAATTACCAATGAGGTAATATTTAAGCAGTTTCTGAAGTGGAAAATAGTTCCCTTTTAGGTGCAATTCCAATTCAACACAAAAACATTCATAAAAGTTCAGGTTTGAATATTTACATACAAATTTCTGTCTGCTTCTCATGCCCAAATTGGTAAGATACAAAAAGAAACTTCTGTAACTACTGATATTTCCAGGTGCTCTTTTACCAGCCCAAATGCAGAAATAGAAACTCTGTATCTGAAGACTCAACAGAGTAACTCCTTTCATTCTAAGTGTACAGTGACAGCAGTTTCACATTTGAATTATTTTAGTTCATTTTATATGAATTTTTGCAATACTAGGTAATAAGTACTTTTAAACCCACTTGACAATAAGGCTTTTTAAGACTAAAGTTGTACAATAGTGCTTGTAATCATTTACACGGTAGCAGCAAAATTATTGGCTAATCCTTTTATTAAAGAGATATTAATGACCTCATTAAAACCAAGTTTAATTTAAAAAAAAAAAACAAAACAAAACAAAACAAAACAAAACAGTCCTAGTTATATCACAGGTTAAAGAATTTATATGAAAAATTTCTGTTGGATAATTCATTTTTTATGGAAGAAAAATGCTTGAAAATATTGGATATATCAGGAAAAGTAATGAAAATGGAAGTGCCTCCACATATTTCTGCGTATTTCTAAAAAAGTTTCCTTCATAATGACATAACATTTAACTACATGAATAATTACAAAGATTATACAATTTTCTTGTTACTGTAAATTTGTTGACCTGTGTAACTATAATAGCCAAAATAAAATGTGGAATTTGTGCTGCATGAATTATTAAGTACCAGGTAAGGATTTTTCTCAATTATAATGAAAGATTTTAGTAAAATAAGTCTGATTTTCAGTACCCTGTTAGCCTGTCTCTGGGTAGTTTTCAATCAGGTTATAAAATACAAACTAATTTTTTCACATCTCTAATGCATACAGACCTATGCTGGAAGGCAATTAAACTACGATTTCTCTCTTTTGCATAAAAACCACAGGTAATTCATAAAATTTCATCTCTACCTATTGAAGACACAGCAGTAGTATTTGGATGGGTATTGTCCAAAAGCTTATTAACTACAAATATGAAACCAGGTTACTGACAATAGACTTTTTTCTTAAATAATGAGAGCTCCTAATATCAAATCTTGTAGCTTGCTAATCTCATCATAAATCTAGAGTATCCTCTAAATAAAAAGATGCTTTCTTCACCCTTTTATACCTGGGAGATTTTCTGAGATTTATGAGAAGTTAGAACAGTTATGTCCAGATTTTATATCTGGTCCTTCTCTGACTCATAGGTAATTAGCAGGTCTTTCAATGTCTTCCAGAGTTATTTTATGTCATCCCTACAGCTCTCCACAAGCAATCGGAGATGTTCACTTGATATAAGCTGAAAGGGAACACAATGAAAAACAAATCTTTCACCGTTACTGACTCATTTCTTAGACATATTGCCTTAACAGAGATGTTTTAGTGCATCCTCCAATTGCCCGGTGCACAAGGTCAGAAACTTTACATTAGTGCTTCACCTTACCAAGGATCCAGCTCTGGGCCTTGGACTTAGCAGAGCTCTCTGTCAATGTACAAAGAAATCATTTGTACCCACATGGCAGGGGAATGTCTCTAGAAGATATAAATGCAACAAAAGTCCCTGTTTTTCTGATTAGTATCAGCAGATATCAATTGCTAGAATCCTGATTCCCTCCTGATGACCAACATACATAAAAATAAAACATGAATGAGATGATTAAATGAATTTAAATAAATAAATAGAAAAAAAAGATAAAAATGAAATAAAATAAAAAATAAATAAAATAAAATGAATAAAATAAAATAAATAAAATAAAATAAATCCCACAGAGTCTTATCTTACCAGTGTATTTGCAGACTAGGTACTTTGGGTTCTTCCCACAGAACTAAGATTGCTGGAACTCTTGATTCATATAAAATGCTGAAGACAATCTGCAGTCTGAAGCATGATGTGACCTTTTAACTGAGACCACATTTGATAATTTTATTTTAATCTTCAAAACAATTTTGATTTACAACAGTAGGCATACAGTTAGACTAGCCAGCTGGTCTCTGAATTTATTCAACACAATAGGTTTTGACTACCTTGACAAGTTCAGTTTATTTAAGTTAATTTTGTTGTTCTCTAATGGAGCATCCTTTAGCACATGCAGTTTTAGCAGGATACCAGTGTCTATATCCATGTGACACATTCTGCCCAGAATGCCTGGTGGCCTTTTAATCATTTCACATACTTTGTAAAGACAATCCTATGAATCTTCTTCAGAAATGATATATACACTCATTTGCTTATCTGTATTTGCAGACTGTTTTAAATCAGGATTAAGGTATGTGTATTGTGGCTCTCTATGAGAAATTTAATTTCATCATTGAAGTTCAGGGCTAGCTTTGTAAAATGATGATTGGTGATTGTCTTACATGCACTGCTAGGAAATTGAAAACGTCTAAAATCAAAAATCATATACAATAGTTAATACAAACCCATATCTACATGGCGTATTTGTGTTACTTAATTTTAAAAAGTGCAAAACTTCTAAAATATTTATTGCTGGTTTTAGCTAATGTGTTTAAATTACAAAAATTACAGTCATCTTTTATTGGGTCTTAACAGTTGGCAGGACCTAATTGCACAACTAATTTATTATGTATTGTAGTCCAGCTTGGATTTAAAATACTATCAGTAGGGTTATAAAACTGGGGGTTTTGCTGTGACATAAATCTGCATTTTATGGATGAAGTGTATCCTTTATGATGTACTAAAATATTTAGAGTAGAACTCATGAATATGTTTATGACATTCAAGAATGTACTAGTTGCCATTTATTCCTTGCGTGAAATTTGTATTTTGTAATGAAAATATAAAAGAAGGTGCAGGCATTAATTGATTTACACAATCAAATTGCCAGGGCAGAATTCTTATGTATCACCCTGACATTTAAGATATAATAAAAAATTTCAGTTATTTTGTTCTAAATCTTTCAATTTAATCTTCTGACATGATTTTTATTGGCAATGTTTGGAAGCTGACCTTTACCTGCATGACACTTTCAACAAGAAATGTCATGAAAGTTTTCAAATTATTTTTACAGCAAATTAATTGTTGACAGAATTTATTTTGGACCATTTAAGGAAACCCAAATACTACAGAAACACCACGCTATGACAGAGGTGTTTGATAATTCAGAGCACTTCTGAAAAGGAATTTAATTTCTTTCAGAGCATAAAGGAGTAATAAGCGACAAACTGTGACACTTGACATATTTTAACTTGATTTTCACTTTAGGAATGCATATACTTAGCATAATGGGACAACTGAAGACTAAGATGCTGTTCAGTGTGAGGCATCAGGACATGCCTCCAGGTACTTCATCCTCACAAAGAAAGTGCTGACTACATAAAACAATAAAACAATAAAAATTGGCACATGAAAATACTTATATGAATTCACTTGAGAAAAAGATACCTAAGGTAAAATGCATCCAAAGCAAGGCTGTCAAGAAGGGTCTAACTCCATATTTGTCCCTGTACATCATTCCAAGTCTAAGAGCTTTTCCAGAGAACTTTTGCCAGTGATGAAAATAAAGGATCTAATTCTGGGCCAGAAATATTAATTGCCTGGTATTCATTCTTTCTTGCTGTGGATACTCTAGACTTCTTCAGCTGAGTAATTCATCCTATCCTCCAAATTGGCACTTTCAGGACACAACTCATCTTGTTTTAAAATAGGTAACTAGAATAACTCTGAAAACACACAGTGCTATCCACTGAGTACAAAGGACTTATGCTCAGATGTAGACATTCATATTTAAGTGAGCTGAATCTCAGTCCTCATGTTTATTTAATGGAAAAAACATTAATGAAGGTTTAGTACAAAACCTCCTGGATCATATATTTCTTTCACAAAACAGTGGAATTATCTAGTGCAACATTTTGTCGACAACAAAATAGGCTTTTTGAAGTACGTTAATAATGAAAGAAGGTCAAAGGACTCATACTTGATGAAGATGGTCACCTGAAAAATATGGATTAAGAAAAAGCAAGGCATTCAGTTGGGGATTTTGCCTCAGTCTTTAATATTAATGATAGACCTTGGGTTTCCAAGTCCTCTGTGTTGGAGGATCATGACTGCAGGAGCTTTGACTTTCCATTTGTGGATGCTGAAATCATTAAGTGACCAATTTTATCATCAGAATGTCCATATGATCTGATGGGATTCGCCCCAGAGTACTGAAGGAGCTAGCAGATATTATGGCAGGACTCTTGCCCATCATCTACCAAAGGTTTCAGGAGCCTGGGGAGGTCCCTGCTGACTGGAAGGTAGCCAATTTACAAGAGCATGAGGGAAGACTCAGGAAACTACACACCTGTTGGTCTAACCTCAGTTCTGGAAAAATTATGGAGAAGACCATGCTAGGTGCTACTGAAAGGCATTTAAAGGACAATACAATCCTCAAGCAGAGTAAACATGGGTTCACAAAGGGAAAGTCCTGTTTAACAAATTTGATATCCTTCTACAATAAAGTCACCTGTCTAGTGCATGAACAGGAGTCAGTGGATGCTTTTTTTCTGGACTTTAGTAAAGCTTTGATACAGTCCTTCACAGCATTTTTCTGGACTTGTGGGATGAGCTGGTTCATGGTGTTGTCCTGGATTCAGCAGTAGCAGTCATATTTTCTCCTTCTTAGTAGCTGGTGCAGTGCTCTGTCTTTGACTTTCAGCCTGGGAACTGTGCTCTGTCTTGGTTTAAGCCCAGGCTGTAAATTAGAACCACGCAGTCTACCTCCCCCCACCCTTTCTTGCCCCTGCTCCTGGAGGGACAGGGAGGAGAATCGAAAGAATGCAACTCCCACAGGTTGAGATAAGAACAGTTTAGTAACTAAGGTATAACACAAACCACTACTGCTACCAACAATAATAATGATAAAGGAAATAACAAGGGAAGAGAATACAACACCTCACCGACAGGTACCTCATCCCCACCCCGCAGTGGTCTAGCCCTTCTGGGAACCCTCAGTTCTACATCCTGGGCATGACGTGCTGTGGTATGGAATACCTCTTTGTCTAGTTTGGGTCAGATGTCCTGTCCCTGCTTCCTCCCAGCTTCCCCTCCTCCCTGGCAGAGCATGAGACTCACAAAGTCCTTGGTCAGAGTAAACATTCTGACCAGCAACTGAAAACATCAGTTTTATCAGTACTATTCCCAGGCCGAAAGTCAAAACCACAGCGCTGCACCAGCTACTAAGAAGGAGAAAAAATGACTGCTACTGCTAAACCAGGACATGCTCACATGTCCTGTCACTGGATACCAAGGAGAAGAGATCAGCATCTCCCCCTCTATCTCCCCTCCTCAGGAAGCTGTAGAAAACAATGGCGTTGTTCCTCAGGCTCCTTTTCTCCAAACTAGAGAAGCCCAAAGTCCTCACCTGCTCTTCATAGGACATTCCTTCCAGCCACATTCCTTTCGGTGCCGTGCCAGGGGAGGATCAAACTAAACATTAGGAAGTATTTCTTTATCAAGAGAGGGATCAGACACTGGAACAGGCTTCCTAGAGAGGTTGCCAATGTCCCAGGCCTGTCAGTGTTTAAAAGGCGTACGGACACTGCCCTTAATAATGTTTTAACTTTTGATCAGCACTAAATTGGTCAGGCAATTGGACTAGATGATCGTTGTAGGTACCTCCCAACTGAAATGATTCTATTCAGACATCCCAAGGTTCTCCCTTGCAATACTTCTGGTTTAGATGTCATTTTTTATTGTCTCGGAAAGAAGTTCAGTTGCTATATTAATTTAACTATTTGGTCAATATGACTAGATAGTATGTATTTTTAGGATATATTCATGCTTTCTCTCATTTGTATCAGTACACAACTGTTTTACTGCATTTAAATTTAAATAATCCTTCACACATCTGTTATTTCCTCTGAAGTATTGATATGACTGTTCAATAGTCAGCATGAAAGATGATTCTGAAAAAGAAAATAGCACTTATTTGGCTTAGCACAGCAATCACAATGTTTGTGTGAAGCAAGTTCTTTATTTTTTAGTAGTTATAAATGGTAGAATTATAGGATTTCTTTATTTCAATTGATCTTTTGAAAAAAGTGCTGTTTGTAGCATTCCCAATAAAGAATCGCCCCACTTGTAGAAATGCTTTAAGCCTAACATCAGTGATCATAAACCAGTCTCCCTTTGGCTTTACTGCTTAGTAAATATTAAGATTGTTCCTTAAAATTTAATGTTATAGACCAACTAATGGAGAAAACAGTCAAGGCATATTCAGGCTAGATATACAACATTGCACCAGCAACAAAATACCACATAACTGAAATGAAAACAGGTGTGCACAGCCTGTCACCCTTGTTTGCAGAAATACATAATATGTAAAGAACTTTTGCTTATCGGAAGGAGTGAGAGATTCTGGAACTAAAATAATTTTTTATGCATGTCACTTTGAATTTTATTCCTGTCAACCAAAAAAGAGAAGGAAAGTTAAAATTCTTAGTCTTGATCTAGTTCAACACACATTAGGGTGTCCACTCTAACACCAAAAGAGCTATCAGAGCCTCTGTATTCATACTTCAGAAATACTTCATCTGATGCACCTAATATCTCTCATGGAGGAAACCAAACAACTGCAAAGGAGAATAAACTCACAGACAGGCAATAAAAGACAGAAACACCTGGTTAGTAATAGCGGGAACACTTTCCACTGAACATCAACACCATCTCTGACCTCTCACTCCTGAACTTCAAAGAAGAGCAATAAAATCAAAACAACTTCAGCCTCAGAAGAAGAGGCTGTGAACTACAATTCTTTATTCCATTGGATACCAAAAATATTAGATTTAGTAGTGTTTCATGATATTGGTTTCACGACATGTTACTATTGGTAGTATTTAGCAGTGTTATGAATATAGGTTTCATGACATGTTACTATTTGTGCTGCTTCCAGCTGCAGGAGGTTATGATGTCTGCTCCACAGTGATCCAAATGTTGTTTTTTCCTTTTGCCCTTATGTCTCATAGATACCAAACACCTACATTTTCTTCTTGGATTGTCTTATTAACATAACTAGGTTAAACTGAGAGCAATTATTCTCAGCCTACACTTAATCTGAACTATGTTGCTTCTACACCTGGCCTATATCTGGAAGGCTTACATGCCTGAAACCTTGTCTTTTTTCTTACATCTACAGCCATGGTTCTAGTAAAGGATACTGCTACTTTATACAGCTTATTCCTTCTTGATATCTAGAGACTTATGATTGCTACATCGTTGTTGCAAAACACAGTTATTCCACATTTTAAAAGTGGAAATAAAATATAAAAAATCAGAGGGATTGTTATGGTGGATTTTCTGGTAAAGCAGGTTCCTGTTGAAGTGCTATGTTTGATGTTAATGCGTATGACAATTCATTTTTGGGATACCACAAATAGAGGCTAAAGGTTGCTCAAAACAGCTTTCAGTGTTTTCTGCTCTTAAAAATCCACTCCAGGATTATAATCAAGCATTTATTTATAAAGCACTAAGGCTCCAGTAGGATGATTTGCCATTTATAAACAAGCTTCTTGTTTGCTCAATTTTATGTGTGTATGTGAACACCCACAGAGTTTACACACAGGATATAGTTTCCAGGGGTGATTTTTTGCCTGTGTAGAATAAGAATTAATTTTGTATGGTAACTGCCTTTTCCCAGCAGCTAGCATTTCCACAGCTGGTTGCTGTTTCACTCACCCATAGTTTTCCATAACATACTATTCTTTCAGCAGCGTTCTTTTACATCCCCAAAGAAAGAAAATACTTATCCACAACAAATGAAAGCCAGTGAAAAAAAAAGTAACTGAAAGCGTGCCATTTTCTTTTGTGGTTAGATAAGCTCACACCTTTGGATTTCATTCTCTCAAAGTCATGGTTTAAGACTTTAAGGATAAAGAACTTTAAATTCTGTTTATTTTGACAAATAATATCAAAATTAAATACTTCCTACATGAAGTAATATAGCAGTTCTAGTAATCCACTTAAGAATAATTGTTTTAGATATAATATTGTTATGCCTTTATTTCTTTGTTCATCAGAACTTTTTAGGAATATCTGTAACTGAAATGGCAGTGTGCTGCCTCTCCAAGAGAAAGATGACATTATTTCAACTGAGAAAATGTGGTTAGAAGGAGCTTGAGAAAACATTTTTGAGATAAAGCTTAAAAGCCGACACACAGAAGGGACTCATTACCTCCTGCTGTTGAACCTTGCAGAAAAAAAAATAATACTTATTGAAACATAATACTTCTTATAAACATTTTTGAAGGACTGAAATGATTGACAGTTGTAGCAATGCTTGAAGAAGTCCTGAATGAAAAATCAGAGTGGGGGCATTTAAAACTTTTCTTCATTTTAATTAACTGATGGTAATGATAGATGTAAGCTCAAGGCAATGACATTGTCACTTCAGGCAAGGACAAAAGATGTCTTGTTTGTTCCAGTACAGGTAAAGATTTGATTTGCCTGTTTACCATAGTAGAATTGACATGAACTTTAATCATTCAGCTGATGAATAAAGAGATGCAAAGCTATGAGATGCATCATTTGTTTTACAAATTAATAAATATTATAAACATTGAAAATCACCTTGTATTAGACAGCCCATAATGATTTCCATACCATTTTGCTCGCCAAGAAAGTGAGAATAACTTAGTGATTAATGTATTATACAGGGGCACAGACAGAAAAGCACTTGTGAAACCTGAAGTGTCAGTTCAAGGAACCTCTAGACACTCTCTCTTAGAAATTATACTCCCTGCAACAGAGTCACTTAGAAGGATTTTGTGCTTGTGTTTCAGGTGTGCCTGTACAGTGTCTTGCAGGTTAAGTGACCTGCAGAGATGGTTTTAAGTTACATGACAGACTCTGCACCCTTCAGTTAAGGCATGAGCAGGCACTTTGTTCTGTCTCCCCTCCTCAGGGAGACAAGTAAGCTCCATCAGCATGAAGAAGAAGTCTGTGAGGGATACGTATTTCTGGAAGACTGGTTATAACTCCCATGTTAATCCCTTATCCTGTATGTGGCACATAAGACTTTCCAAGAAACAATCATAGAAACTTTCCAAGAAACAATCATAGAATCATAGAATAGTTAGGGTTGGAAAGGACCTTAAGATCATTCAGTTCCATCATTCCTGCCATGGGCAGGGACACCTCCTCCATGTCACCATGTCACCCAAGGCTCTGTCCAACCTGGCCTTGAACACCGCCAGGGATGGAGCATTCACAACCTCCCTGGGCAACCCATTCCAGTGCCTCACCACCCTCTCGGTAAAGAACTTCTTCCTTATATCCGATCTAAACTTCCCCTGTTTAAGTTTTAACTCATTACCCCTTGTCCTCTCACTACAGTCCCTAATGAAGAGTTCATCCCCAGCATCCCTATAGCCCCCCTTCAGATACTGGAAGGCTGCTATGAGGTCTCCACACAGCCTTCTCTTCTTCAAGGTCTTCTCTTAAGGTCCTTTCCAACCCTAACTATTCTATGATTCTATGAAGTATAATATTAACAAAGGTTCATTAATTCAGATTATTCAAGATTTTCATAGTGATTATTGATAGGACACTTCAGACCTAAACTTTTTCCATGCTTCATATATTCTGAAATCAATGATTTGTCTATGTTTACTTTCAGATTGAGGAATGCAACCTTACTGCCACTTACTAACTGATTTCTGAAATAAATAAAGTTTATTTATTTTACACAAGTAGAAATTAATCAGTTTATCCTTTAATTTACTAAGCCAGCATAAATTACATAATATTTTGCTCTATTCATCTAATGGTTCCATTTCAGTGTATGTAATCCTAGCACAAAATTTTCAGGCTTAGGGCCCTGCTTTACAGACGTCTTATCTATGCAAAATAAAATGCTTTGAAGTTTTTTGTAATCACAGCAAGTAAGGTTAAGATCACAGTCTAAATTTTACTTGTCCTGGTAATATATCTTCTTCAGCTCAGAATCCATTATTTCATACTGTGTTCTGTTCACTGTCATGGGAAATGAAGTCTACCTGCTAGCCTTTTAATCCTTCTGTTCATGAGACAGATTCACCACACTTTCTCATCTTACCTATGTCAGTTCTTTAGTCTTAATTTTTTCACAGGAGAGTAGTTGTACTTTGAGTATGATGTTCTGTATCTCATAATGCTCTATTCTGAAGTTTTCTACAGTCTCAAAATTATAAGCCATTTCCCCCTAACAGTTGTTTAGTACCATCTTTCATAGCCCATTTTTACAAATTCCCTCATATGTTTCATATTTTATTCCAGTATCACTAACAAGGATCAACAGACAGCTAATATTTTTCCCATATTATTTCTCATTTGTCTTTCAGATTTTGTGATTCTGTATTTGACTCTCCCACATTAACGTTAACATTCTCCCCCACTATCAAATCTCCAAAGATTTGATAACCATGTCATCCATTTCTTTGTCTGCTAAAAAGTAACTCCAAAAGTTCATTTCGAGGAACTAAAAAGAAGAAGTAAGAAAAAGCATCATACATATTAATAAGCCTGAAACAATATTCTACTAACAACCTACTATTATTCCTTTACATCAAAAGAAAATAGAGAATGTGAGCCTGAGTAACTGCAAAAGTTAAATTCAAAATTACACAAATACTGTCTGGCAGAAAAGAGTTAAAGGAAATAAAAGGGAAAAAAATTAATAATACAAAGTCAAAAACACTGCACAGTGGTAAGTGAAATATACCCGTAAGTGGATAGCCTATATATCAGCACCAAATGACAGGTTTCAAGCATTGCCCAACCTATAGACCACCATTATAATCCAGTTTCATTATTTTCATCCATTCATAAGAAAGAGGGAATAAAAAGGGGATAAAGACAAATTTAGAAGACTATAGCAGGAAAAGATACCATTATTCATGGACATAGCCAAAAAGCCAAATACCAGCAACTCATGTAGACAAAGACATTCTACACTCAGAATATGAAACGATAGCGTTACTCTGAAAGAAGTTCCAGCGGATAAAGAGCATGTGTAGAAAAAAATGTGCTCTCAGAGTGAGAACACTGCAATCTGGTCCATGGTGTATTGGAGCATATTTGGAGCAGATTGAGGGCTCCACCTGTTCACACTACCCAGAAGCTTAGCTAATAACTATAGTCAATATTATCAGAGTAAATTTTAATAACAAATGTTAGTAACCAAATTTATCTTTGCTTGTGGACATCTTGTAGGGGCTGCAGGGTGATGCAGGAATGCTGAAATTTCAGCCTGGCAAAAGTCTTCAGGGTCAGGGACCCAGTACAAGACAATCTGAATTCAAATAGAGTGATTGCTTTATCTGCAAAACCCATTAGATTAGAATCAATGTGAGATAAAACCTAGCAGGATACAGTGGATCTGCAGCTTATCAGAACTAGATATGATTCTGCATTCTTTTACGCCACATGACTTTACTCAATCACACTCAAAGAAACCTGTCTACGTTGGCTTCAGCATTTATTTTAGTAAAAGACAAGAATGGTGCAATGAAGGCATCCATAATAACAAGCAATAATATTGAACACCCTGATCATACCAACATCCACTTGTCCTATAAACAGCTTTAGTTACCTGATTTTAGCTGAATTATCTTTAACCTTCACATATTACTTTAACTTCATCAAACCAGATTTAGAAGTGGCAATATAGAATCAAAATCCCTTCTTGCAAGAATTCTGTTGTAACCTTTAAGTACGAAGCACTAGAAGAGGTTCTGGAGACCATACCCAAATCTTCAGTTCAAACCCAGAAGAAACATATGTTCAAGGATTAGCATTCTATGTAATTATTCATTAACCTTTTAAGTCCAAGGTAGTTTTTTTTCAGGATCAAATGCATGAAGGAGTCAAACTAAACCTAGATGGTTTAGAAATTCTAAATTCAGTGTCATCGTTAATAATTCTGAATCATATTACATGCTTGCACCTATACTACTTTAATACCAGTGGAATATAAAAAATAATCATACAAAAAAACAATACAGAGACATACCATATGAATGATGCATAATGAGTATCTAAACCTGAAACAATTACTGAACCATAGAAATTCATGTTTCTATGGAAAATATAATGTTTAATAAAACTCATCCACAGATATTTATAAACTCAGAAGAACAGTGCCCTTTTCTATGGAGAAATACAGAGCATTCCCTACTGACTCCACTAAAACTAAGTCCCCTAAAGCACTGCAAAACTAGATATTTTTGTACAACACTTCATAGTCAGAGCTGTACAATATGTGAAAAGAGGCCTCAGGGCAGTAACACGCATCATCAAATTCCACTCCATGGAATCAGGTTGGAATTGTGCTTTCTGGCATATAGATAAAACAGAATGATTATGCTTGTATTCAGAACTGAAGCCATGCACTGTTCTCTTTTTCTTTTTTAAGGGGCATTCAAGATGTTGAGGTTGTTTTTATAAATGATCAGCTAATGTCAGCATAACCAAAATATCAAGAGTTCTGTTTAGATCTGACAAAAGAAAAGGAAAACTTGTTAGACCTAATGTTTATTGGGTGATATGAAAAGAAATGCATGTCTTTGTTATTCTTTTCCTACAGACAGATATAAAAACATGTTTAAAGAAGCCCTACTAAATCCAGAACATCATACCTATTAATCACACTGAATCAATAAGGACCTAATCCTGGTTTCCTTTAAGTAAATGGTAAAACTCCCACAGATTTCAGCCACAGCTCAATCTAGGTTTTCTAAATACAATGAAGTCAAAAGGCTTTTAAAGTGAAGGAGAGAGATACCGCATATTTTCTTATATAAAAAAAAAAAAAAGACTTTTTTTACAAACAGGGTGCAGAATTGAGCTTAGGGAAATATCAGCAAGACAATGAAAATACGTATAATATATAATATATATTTTATATAATTTATATTTGTTGCAAAATACATGAACAAATTATATCACTCTGAAATATATGTCGTAGGTGAGACTCTTTTCTGGTTTCTTTACCAGAAGATTACTTCCTGTTATCTGAAGTTCCTGCTGTTTAATACTTTCTGGGTCTTAAAATCACCTTGAGCTATAAGTAGCTGTAAGCTACTCTTTATCTAGATTCAGAAAAATCATCACAGGAAAGAAATGAGTCTACATAAAGTATGAATGAAATGTTACATTTGACATAATGGTCTCTACTTGAAGAAGAGTTTCATAAGAAAACAGCCTGTAAGTAATTATTTATTCTGACCCATGAAGAGTATTGTCCCAATAGTCCTTCTCCTTCAAGTTATCAGCCTGATGTCCACTTTTTTCTTCTCCTTTTTTGTTGTTGTTGTTGTTGTTGTTGTTGTTTTCTCTTTCTTTTTTAAGTTTTGCATCAGACATTAGGATGAGGATTATCATATCGCATCTGTTTGGACAACAAACCTGGCCTGCAGGTGTCAATTTTATATACATCTATATTGTGGTCAAATTCGCCACTGGCCCAAATTTAACTGACTTCCAAAGATAAAAAATGTAGTGCTTTGGCAGGATGGGACTAAAAACACTTTCCAAAAGCTTTCTTCGTCAGGATGACTTGGGAAGCAGGACTGTGTGGTATACCATGCAGTACACCTGCTCTATTGGTTAGACACTTTATAAGAGCAAATAAATTAAATCTCTGCCTGACAAATAATTTCATCAACCCAAAAGTGTTCATAGAGCGATTAGCTTCCTATACTCCGGTAAAAGCCAAATGTTAGCTGGCAAACATACCCATGCATCCCTTAAATACCACTAATGACCACTGGGCTCCCTAGGAAACCAAGAGTGGAATGCATGTATTCCAAAAGCTTTAGATCAAAATTATTCACCCGTTTTTGTCAGCTAGAATTGGGGCCACTTTGCTTGAGATCTATGTGATTATTAATATATAAATATTTATATTGTATAGCAATGTAATCATTAAAATTGTTCTTGTGGTGCTGGGGAGAGACTAGTTTAAATTTTATGCTTTGCTGCTAATTTTTAGATTAAAAAAGCTGTCTCTAGAGATGACAGCAGACTAAAAAGGACTAAGCTTATGGACTGCTAAAGCAGATTTTTTTAAGAAGATGAAAGAAGCATACATAAAAATGATCAAGGTGGATCAGAAAAAATGTTAGTCTATCCGTAGAATCTGTATGTGATTGTAGACCATAGCAGATATCAGACAGATATAAGAACATGACAAGCGGAAGTGGTACTTTCCCAATATAGCCTCTAGCAATTAAAGTTCAGGAATCCTAAACTGGAGGTAGCAGCTTTTACCCTATTAACTGGTGGAGAATTTTTCTTTGATGAATTTGTTCAACTAAAATCCACATAAAAATTTTATCACTGACAGTGTAGCATGTCAAAGAGTTTCTCAGTTATGTATACAAACTTTTCCTGAATGAGCTTAATTTCATTTATGTCTTTTCTGGTTTATGAAACAGTAGTTAAAAATCTCTCATTAGCTTTTTCATGCCCCTTAGTTTTCTATGGACTTTTATAATATTCTCTTTGTAACCACTTTTTCCAGGCTATATGCTCTAATTTTTTTCCTTTTCTGCTTCAGTTTACTCTGCTGGCCCCCTATCAGCACTGTATACTTCCACTGAAATACTCTAGTTCTTTTTCTTAAATGGAAATATTCAGTTCATGGACTAGAATTTCATCTAGAAATGTAACAGCTTTTTCAAATTTTTAAATTAATTTACACTGAATTCTAAGTATCATTTTCATTCTCTAGTTACTCATTTTAATAAGGTTCTTGTGAAGCCTTAAAAAATCGTGTTCTCTAATAACTTAGCAGCAGCACCAAACTGCCAACTGATGTTTCAGTTCCTTTTCAAGAATACTTATAAATTAATTCTTTCATTCTTTTAGCCTTGAAATATAATGAATTTGTAAATCTAGCTTTCAATTTTATATTAAGACAATACTGGCTTAAATACTAACTACAGATTTGACAAATTTTCATCACCCTACATTTAAGGAGTGGAAGCTTCTGCAATTTCCTTATTTGCAGGTCTGCCACATCAACTTCTTAGTAAGTTATTAGTAACTTCTTAATTCATTGGCCTACTTTATCCAAATCTAACACAGACTGAAGTCTTCAAAGTAAGGTTCTTTACCCGCTTGTCAGAAAATGACCATCACGAATTTATATTCTTAAAAAGTCAGTCAGAAACAGTCCATCTGAAGTGTACTTATCATTTCACAGAATTAAATGGTGACTTAAAGTAATGCCTGGGTTCTAATGCATGTGGCTAGCATTCCAATATCAACTTTAGCTGGAAGAAGAGAAAGTGGAGAAGAAATGCTGTGATTATTTCTAACAGCGTGTAACTCACTAAACCTATTAGTCTTTTTATACATCCATGAAAAGACAAAACAACAGAAGAGAAGAAAAAAATCTCTAAATCTTAATGCCTGTACCATTGTGCCTTCAAAGCACAAAAGTAATGGGAATTAATGTGTGCACTGAATGCACTCCAGACTTCTGAGTAATGAGCAATTAGTACTAAGCTATACTACATTAAGGACCGTTAGGGAATAATGCTTCTCCTTAGCCCAGTTATACTGGGGCATTTCTTTCAGATTAATTTGTTCTATACCCAGAAAAGATTTAAAAAAAAAAAGAAAAAAAAAATCAATTAAAGATGGTGGAATAGATTAAAAAAACATAAAAACAAACAAACAAACAAACACACACACACACACACACAAAAAAAAAAAAAAAAAAAAAAAAAAAAAAAAAACCCACAAGAAAAAGGACCATAACAAAGCAGTAAGCACAAATAACTTCTCTAGATTCCTGTGCTAGTTGCCTTAAAGCTAGCACCAGTGTGAAATGGAAAGCCTGTTTTGCTAAAAGGATTAGGGAAAGGGCAAGGGAGAGGAAAAGGTGTGTGGGTGACTGATTGCCTTCTTCACATATGTAGTTAACACAGCTGTACCGACAGACTGAGAAAGATACTCTAAACTGGGTGCATATCTCTTCTTATAGAAGTTGGAAGAAGACCATGATGCCCTGATTCACCATTTCTTCTCTCGCCTCCCCACAGTTACCAGCCCCTTCCTTTGAAAATGTGAAAAAGCCACAATTCAATGAGGTAATTTCATATGTTAAAAATCAGCTATGAGCTACATGATTGTGTTGTGGGGAAACATTTCATTTTCATCTCTCAAATTTGTTACAAATCTGTTTGGACTGCTGTTGCTCCTTTTTTGCATTGTCTATGCCTGAAGCTTCACAGGTCCTAAAATAGCAATAAAATCTTCTGGTTTTCTGTAACTGTGGACAGATTGCAAATCCTGCAGTGTCTTTCAGTTGAATAACAAAGTATGAACATGAAATATGTATTTGTGATTATTATGTTATAGTGATAGTGTCATTTTAAAGATTCTTAGGTGGCCATCAGGGGATAAATTGATATACCCTGTCAAAGTATTTCACAACTTGACAAGCACTATCTCTCTTTAACCTTACTTTACCAATGAACAGTCAGATAATTCATAAGAGAATCTTTAAAACCAGGAAAAATCTGGTTTAACATACTACAGAACCTACCCATCAAACAAGTGAAGTCTTCATGCTCCTGCCAGTGTGCCACTTTGGTTAGCCAATACCTGCTGATATGCCTCTTTTTGGAACAAGAAACCCTCAGTTGCACTGAAAAATCTGGCAATCCTCCCTATTGAAAGATACTTGGAGAAGAATAGGTGATGCCCTTCTTGTGTGACAGCCAGCTCAACAGTTCAGGTGGAAGAAGTCATTAATATCAACACCCAAGCAGTTATCAAGCAGGAAGTCAGAATTGGATGGAGTGTCCTGAGAGGCCAGCATCTCTCCTCAGAATATAGAGGAAGTGATGAAAAGTGCTATATGCCGAACATTTACACAGCTCAAGTTAGGTGAGATCAATAAATTCTGTCAGTCCATGGTAAGAGAATCACTGTAGAGAAAATGTGACTAACAAACTTTTTTCCTGGATTCCCTTTATAGGTTTAACCTAGACCCACTTTAGCAGCTGCCTTTCAACTTTTAATGTTCATACAGGCAGGATTTCCATTATGAGGATTTCCATGATTTCTCATTCTGTTTTAATAATCAGATGAAGAAATCTTCCTGAATTTCTAAAATTGGAAATGAAAGTTAGGCATCAACTTGGTTTACCCTAAGTGTCACAGGCAGTTAAGAAAATAGTAGTCAATTTGGTGTTCTCTCTCTCTCTGGTATCTGAAAGGACCAGAGTCTATTTTGAGATACAATTCCCAATGAATTAAAAATATGTACTCTTCTAGAACTTTGCTAACAGATTCCATGCTCCCCTGTCATCTGAGAATGTAGAAGACTTACATTATAGACTAAAATTTGACTTCCCACTTTTTTTATGCATTTCTTTATTCCAGGTAAGTCAGTAAGAGCATACGCAAAACTTTCCTGTGGATGTAACAGAAGTCTGTGTTGAAATGAAAAGATAATGTCTTGGTATCTGTTACCTTTTCTGATATCACAGTATCACAGTATGTTAGAGATTGGAAGGGACCTCAAAAGATCATCTAGTCCAATCCGCCTGCCAGAGCAGGAATACCTAGATAAGGTTACACAGGAATGTGTCCAGGCGGGTTTTGAATGTCTCCAGAGAAGGAGACTCCACAACCCTCCTGGGCAGCCTGTTCCAGTGTTCCGTCACCCTCACTGAGAAGAAGTTTCTTCTCAAGTTTAAGTGGAAAATCTATTCTTTTCTTGTACCCATTACCTCTTGTCCTATCATTGTTTGCCATTGAGAAGAGCCTGGCTCCATTCTCGTGACACTCCCCCTTTATATATTTATATACACTAATAAGGTCACCCCTCAGTCTCCTCTTCTCCAAACTATAGAGACCCAGCTCCCTCAGCCTTTCCTCATAAGGGAGATGCTCCACTCCCTTAATCATCTTAGTTGCCCTGCGCTGGACTCTCTCCAGCAGGTCCCTGTCCTTCTTGAACTGAGGGGCCCAGAACTGGACACAATATTCCAGATGCGGTCTCACCAGGGCCGAGTAGAGGGGAAGGAGGACCTCTCTCAACCTACGAACCACCCCCCTTCTAATACACCCCAGGATGCCATTGGCCTTCTTGGCCACAAGGCCACAGTGTTGGCTCATGGTCATCCTGCCATCCACTAGGACCCCCAGGTCCCTCTCCCCTACACTGCTCTCTAACAGGTCGTTCCCCAACCTATATTGGAACCTGGGGTTGTTCCTGCCCAGATGCAGGACTCTACACTTTCCCTTGTTATATTTCATCAAGTTTCTCCCTGCCCAACTCTCCAGCCTGTCCAGGTCTTGCTGGATGGCAGCACAGCCTTCTGGTGTGTCAGCCACTCCTCTCAGCTTACTGTCATCAGCAAACTTGCTGACAGTACACTCAATTCCCTCATCTAAATCATTGATGAATATATTAAATAATACTGGTCCCAGCACTGACCCTTGAGGCACTCCACTAGATACAGGCCTCCAACTAGACTCCGCCCCATAGACTACAACTCTCTGGCTTCTCTCCTTCAGCCAGTTTGCAGTCCACCTCACTACCTGATCATCCAGACCACACTTCCTCAATTTAGCTATGAGGATGCTATGGGAGACTGTGTCAAATGCTTTGCTGAAGTCAAGGTAGACCACATCCACCGCTCTGCCATCATCCATCCACAATGTTATTTCCTCATAAAAGGCTATGAGGTTGGTCAAGCAAGTGGAAAATCTATTCTTTTTAAACAAAATGATTTGGAAAGATTATCACCACTTCTTCACAAAATTGACGTTCATTCTTTATTCCTACTTTTTTAGTCTATGCTGGTTTTATTTTTAAAGTGGTAGCACACTAACTTGAAGAAGGCTATCAATGATACAAGTCTGTGATCCATGTCACAACAAAGCAGAATCTAATCCATTATATTTATGTCATATTCTGGTTACTCACTTTGCAGATTTATTGTAAAACACTTGAAAAGTTATGCAACACATAGTATATTGCTGGGACCTCTGAGCTAACTCTGCACTTTTCAAGCAATATAGCTTATTGGCTTTTTTTCACCCTTACATCACTATTAACAAAATCATTGACTTCTGAGGGAATTTGAGTCCTCCACAAATTCTTACGTTTTCACATCTCTTGTTATTTTTCTTACATTTTAGATCTCCACATTCTGTCTGTAAAGAAGGGGTGAAATAATAGTGTGAATGGGATAATAATGGCAAAATATCTGCTTTGCAATACAAAACATCATTTATCATGAGATGTTTATTGATAGCTACTGAGACAAGAAGGAAAACTTTTGATACCATTGTCATGGTTAAACCTGCTTTCACAAATATCTAGGAAATATCTGTTGATTTGCTAGGCCTGATATTTTTGGGATATGTGGCTGCAATAATTCATCTAACATAACATGTCTTCCAGACTAGAATTATAATCAGTGTACCATGTACTTTAGTTGTCATATAGAAAAATCTCTGGAGCTTCTATATACTAGCTTCCCTGCAAGGTGGAAGGTTGGGATATAGTCATGATGATAATAATTAAGAATACTATGAAAAGCTACTATACTAAGATAGAATTATTGCATGCCAACTTTGTTCGGAATATAGCAAAGTTAAAAGGTTAGGAATGGAATTCCTAATAAAAAAAAAAAAATAAAAAAAAAAAAAAGAATGGAATTCAATAAACATTTTCTTTATTTTGTACACTAAAATCTCTTTTCTTAAAGAGACAGCCTACATGTGGTTACTGTATAATATGTTCTTTACATAGAGAAGTATAATAGCTTCTATTCTTAGAAAAACAATTATGTGATCTAATTAAAAACTTTTGTATACCTAAATATGGAGATATGAAAGACTTATTTTAAACAGACTTGAAAGAGAAAAGCTCAAGAAGTAAATTCTTCTGATTTCCTTTTGGGCTCAGTTCTGCACTGCATTATGGGCTTTTAATCTATCTTAGTTGTACTACAGACTCCAGTGGCAGTGAGGTAAACTCTAACAGCTTCTGTTAGTTATGGAAGGTTTAAACCATTGCAAAAATAAGTTAAGTGAAAAGGCAGTTATTACACTTGCACTGTGTTTCTTACTGACTGAGACTATAAAGCTATATCTACTCTGCAAAATGGAAAGCACAAGAAACTTTATCATCAGTTTCCTCCCTTTCCCGTTTGTTTTCTAGCTTCTTAGTTTATTTATAGTTGGGGCAGAAAACACCCATGCTCTTATAAGGCAAATGATATACACTTTGGGACCAAGCTTTGTGCTTCAGTAACTTAAAACCAAATTTAAAAGATTTCCTAAAAGGCATGTTCCCACACAAAGAGGAATTCAGTCAGAGGAACACAAAGGCCTCATTACATGAGACTGACTGATTGTAGCAGTGCCGCTAACATCCCACACAATTCACAAATGTAAAACTGAGGCAGATTGACAAAGGACCATTTCTGCCCACATGCTGATGCGAAAAAGCCTAGAAAGTTTTCATAATTGCCTACAAGGGATCTTTTCAGATTTACAAATCTTAATGTCAAAAAGACCCATTATAATCACATCTAACTCAACATCAAACCAAACACTGCTTTTCTTACAGAGATTTCTGGAGAACCTGTGGGTGATTAAGTGTTCTTGCTGTCTGTAGACACAAGTATCAGTACAGTAAGGCAATTTTGCTTCTGAGCGCTATGGAAAAAGCTGGCACATTTTTAACACCTAATCTAAAGCCCATTGGAGCCATGGAAAGCAAATGCAGATGTCTACATCTGAGCTACTGATTTTGCTGCCTTCATAGTTAATGAACATTAATAGATGCTCAGACAGCAGTCCATCTCATGCCAAAGTAGATATCTAAAAACAGTTATATGAATCACACCTGGAAATGCCTCTTTCTTTTCATCATCTATAAAAGAAGTTTAGGATGAATAGTTCAGAGATACACATTCACAAAAGTTAGATGAAATAAAATACTCCCAGAGACTCTTTTTTGCAGACTGAAACTGAATTTGGTTCAAACCTGTTTTTTCATTGCTACTGTATATGAGAGGACTCTGCAACAAAACAAACGCTGTAATAATTCTGTATATATAAAATATATAAAAGGTCATCTATAACTGTAGAAGTCGATAGTTTTTGCTCTAGATAGCTTCTGAAATCGAAAACAAATGAAAAAAAAAATAAAATATTCACTTACTTAATGCAGTCATACCAGTGCAAATACTGGCTAAAACCCACTACAAATGTTTCAGTGAACAGCACACAACAAATACATAGTATCCGCTTAAAAACTCCGTAGCAAGTTACAATATAACTGATCTTTTACAGACTACAAAACTCTTGTGCTTACGATAGCAGTATGCTTTGAAGCAATACTTAGTATCCTGCAAGAAGCAGAATTGAAACTGTAAAAGACATATAGATAAATCACACATTTCATCTGTTCAGGTAATCTACACGTTACTTGTCTAAACTGGAATGTTTTTAATTTCTTCAGCATATTGACTATCAATGCTATCTGAGATTGATGATTTTACAGTCAGTGGCCTAAACCAAAGATAAAAAGCTTGCTGATACGGCATTCTGCTCAGGAAATGTTCATTTTCATCTCCTAGGTGTTATCAGAAACTTGACATGCTTTAAAAACTGTTAAAATTAACTACATGACTTCCTTTGTGCACTCACATCTTCATAATTTACAGTCTACCTGCCAAATTGAGAGCCATTTCACATCAAGTTTACCTTATCTAGATGTTAAAAACAATCATCTCATCCCATTTTATTAAATAATACAAGCTTGTGCAATACCTCCAGTTAAAATGAAGTAAAGAATGTGCAGTTTCAGAGTAATGCTAATAATTTCTGCTATTTGTATTTACTGATTGGAGGAAAAAAAAACCACTGTTCTATTTCAAAACTGCAGAAGAACGAATTTTCTGAAGTCTCAGAGCTATATTTTTCATGCATCTATGTGGCAAAAGCCAATACTGTTAGATTTATTAGGAATGTGGTCCTTAGTATTTCTGAGAACTTAAATCAGCAATAGTAATCCGATAATGTTAATTACAGAGCTATGTTGCAAACTTCCATGATTATTCAGGATCAAAAATTGGTTATACCATTGTTAGTAATTTATTATTATATCCTTTCATTAAAAATACTTTTGAAAGCATCACCACAATACAGAATTGTAACTGTTAAGTGTGCATGTCGATCCAGGGTAAAAATACCATTTCTAAGAATGAATTAGGGGCTTGGGAGCATGAAATATATTCAGATTTACCAAGGCTTATTAGTTCCAACTCAGCACCATACTAATGTGACTTGACTGCTTCTGCACAAACCTGGCTTTCAGCCAGCCAGCTCAGATCACAGCAATCAGGAGTGTCTGCAGCTGTCCTTGGGGATACACAGTTCAGCAATCAGTATCTGAAGGTCACATTGCAACCAGTAACCACCACACTGAGGATGATGCTGGCTCCTACTATAGTGTGCACATTCAAATAGAGATTAGCAGCTTACATTGCACTGTTAGCCACTCTGTCAGGTCCGTTACACATTTTTCTCGGTGTTTATAAATGATGCACCTCCTAACATTTTTGTAGGAAGCACATGCAGTACTCTGTGCACCTGGGTTTGGTGGCTGCAGGAGCAGGGCTGACTGATAGGTGAAATACCCAGCACATAGCTCAATAAAAGTTTGTTTGTTTGGGTTGCTGGGTTTTTTGTTGTTTTTTGGTTTGGTTTTTTTTTTTTTGTTTTTTTTTTTTTTTTTTTTTTTACAATGTAATAACTTTACTGTTAAAAAAAAAAGACATACAATCCATGGAAGTCACAAGTGCTTAAATCTTAAATGCCTCCACTAGGATTTTCTGGGAAACAGTGTGTATCCTGGGTTTCCCCTCCATGGACAACTTTGAATTGAGAAAGATCACATTTAGGAAGATGCCTGGTGGCAATGAGTCCCTTGCTTGGGACTCCTTGTCACCAAGGAATGAAAGTTTGCTTGATGTCACTCCCACCACTCCCCTCCCTTAAGCACCAGGGTCCCACTCAAATCGCCCATTGCACTCTTAAACACAAGCATCTCAGCAAGCATGATAACAACTGGCTGAATCTGGCCATAAATTTTTTCTGATGTGAGCTTGACTAAAGATTAAAACCAGCATCTACATGAATCAAAAGCACAAAGACAAGATCATACCTCTAACTGCACTTAATCTGAAAATCATATATCAGGAGGTCTGGTTGTTGGTTTGGGTTTGGTTTTTGGTTTTGTTTTTTTTTTTCAGTAGGAGCAGTTTATACAACAATAACATAGTTTCAAGAAGAAATTAGAAACCACTGGAAAAGAAAAAGGGTTTAGGGGCTGAATATCACTGTAGTTTACCTGCATGAGTCTTTTCTACCACATGGATCCAATATGTTTCTTCTGTAATGACCGAATGAAACCTTCTTTTTATATCTTTAATTGAGGGTATTGAAATCTTACCACTTCAGTGTGAGATGAATTAGTCGCGAGAGAGAAAGATGAATTTACCACATCTGAGGAACCGGTTTACTGTTTTAGGGATTTAAACAACTCCATCTTTTGCTTCAGCTATGCTGGGGAATACTTTTCTGTACTATAAATCAGTAGAAAATATTTTGGTTTAACTGCATGCATAAAATATCAAATATTTCAGGACAGTTCTTGCTACCCCACATGATAATAGAAAATTTCCTGAAACATTCTGGGACTAGTGCTATGACTTATTAAATGCCTTTGTGTCACACATATTAACTGAGAGGACATTAACTGCTAAGCAGAAAGAATATTAATTCATGGTCACAGGGCAGGCATTTGAAATCTAATTTGTACTGAGGAAGTATGGAGAGAATATATTTAAATTGCAAGGTACACAACAAGACCTATTTTAAAAGCCAGTATGCTTACCTTAGGAAATGAGATGACATCTGGCATATGCTGGCACTGTTAACATTTAAGAGGAAGAAAGCAGTAATATTGATACTCTTGGAAGCTAGAAGGAGTCTTGTGGCCAGAGTCTTTAAAACTGTGCTGCAATCCAACTAGCAGGGATGAAACAGGAAAAACTGACTGGTACCAACCATAAGAGGATTTATTCCTTTCTCTGGGTAATTGACAACTCCAGCCAAGGGTTTCAATGTTTATAGACTATTGATCTAGCTGACAGAGCTTAAGCTAAGTTTCATGTAAAAGTCTGTGCTCAAATCAAATGAGAGAACAGGGAGGTGACTCATAAAACATCTGTCAGCTCTAGCACAGAAAAAAAAGACATTGCATTGAAATAGAATGTTTCAATAAGGGCCAAAACCTCTGATCATGACAGAACTTCTTCCACACTAGCATTTTTTATTTGGCACTTCTATAGATTATCAACCATTTTCTAATACTACAAAGAAACAATTAAATGGGAGAGCTCATTCTGGTAGGAACAAACAAGCTAAACCACGACCAGTAACCTAGAGTGCCTTATATCAGTACCGTGCTAACAGAACATTTTTCTAACTGAAACAGAGGAGCAGTAACCCTTAAGGGTCATTTTGCAAGGATCAGAGTCCAAAATAACAGGTCTAAGTGAGGGAATCCATGGAGGAGCTGGATTTTCCCAAATCTTAAATCTAAGATTCATCGAATCTCTCTTTTCTCAAGAAACTCAACTTCAGTGTTGCTTACAGATGTTCCCAACAATGAAACTGCAATTCTTCCTTGCTAGAGAATGGAAAAAAAAAAATAAAAATAGAAACACAAAATTAATTATATGTCAAGATACGGACAGCAGAATTTCTCTATAAGGGCTCTTCAACATTTAAATTTTAATCTTTGTATTATATGACAGACTTATCTAACTTTTGGTATTGTAACTAATTTCATACATTGTGGGTCTTGTACTAAGTCATGTGGATCAAAAAAAAAAAAAAAAAAAAAAACCCAGAAGGAATTTCTAATCTTACAGTGTACAAATATGTCAGAGATTTACGTTTTTCAACAAAAAAACCTCCAGCCTGATAAAGTACATAGAAATGAAGGTGAAATTCAATTTAAAGGAAACTTCTACTTATTTGATACCAAAAAGAAGTATGAGGGCATTTATACACCAACACCACTGAATCTTGATATTTTAGCAGAATATTATAAACAGTAAATTGTCTGTGTTCTAAAAGGCTATGACAGTTCAAAATATGTTAACACATATTGAATTACTATATTTCTCATTTCAAATACATTTTACTTTCATAGAGCACCAGAAAGTCATTGTGGTTATTGTGATTATAGATACAGAAGACAGAGGATGTTGATGGTCATGTTTCACTGAATGTATTTTTACTACATCTAATGTTATTTAAATGATTGCAGACAATATTTGAAAAATTGGTGCTGCATCCTTGCTCAGAGTCTTAATGAAGGCTGAGACTACAGCAGTAAAATGTATGCTATAGGCTATCCAATTATTGGCATACGGATTGCAACAGTATTTTTCTATTGTTATTATTGTGGAAAACCTTCAAATTAGTGTTCAAGTGCAGCTAAAAAAATAAATACAAATAATGTTGTATAAAAAATAAAGAATGTATTTTACAAAGTGAATTTGTGAGTATTGAAGGTGAAATGTGACAGTCTTTCCTATAGAGTGGATTTTTCAGAAATTTTCATCTCAAAAAAATAGAAAAAAAACCCAGCTACACTTTTTTAACAGGCACAGATAATCAAAAGAATAAAGGCCTTTATAGACACCTGTCACTACCCAGAATGAAGCCTCCTGTAATGCACAAAAAGCCTGAAGAATTTCATCAGCTTTTGCTTTGCAAAGTTTAGGTAGCCATGAAAGGAAACCTGAAAAGATCAGAGATGCTGTGAGAAAAGACAACAAAGACATCAGTTTTGAGCAGACAGGTGACATACATAAAGCAAAAGCAGTTCTGTGTTTTCATGAAATAGGATTTAGGCTGTATAAATATAAAAATAGATGTAATTGAACCTCTGAAGGTGTCATGAATTTTAGATAGCCGAATAAACCTCTGCCACCCTGAATCATTAATTATCAAGACAGAGCAACAACACAATGCTTAAGCATATGAAATCTTTTCACATCTTTTGAGCACAGATCAGTCTGCTGAAAATCCTCAGTAACTTTACAACATCCCAGCCATATGTGAAAACAATAAAGAGAAAACATTGATTTAGGTATGAATATAGCAAATTAATTCTTTGATTTTGAAATCTATGTTTTTAACTGAAATTTCAAAGTAGAAATTTGCATTTTTTGTGTTTGCATGAAAAAGGAATGACATCTAGTGGCAGATAAGTTAGTAACTACTCTGTAGTGGTAGTGAAGGACACTGTAAGGAAATCCATCACCTGGTTGCAGTGGTATGGAATTAAATGGAATAGATCCTGGTAACATTTATCAGTGTGATTCACTTTGTACCCCTCAGAGCAATTACTGACCAGCTGTCTCTCGTTAGAAAAATTGAGGGTATACATACAGGACTGAACCTGAGAGAAAATACAATATGAAAAGGGGTACATGGTTAAAACAAAATAATTAAACTATAATAGCAAATAAGACTTCAAAGAAAAAAAAAGCCTAAGATATGTATTTGTACACACACACACAAAAAAATCCAAACAAAAAACCAACAGCAAGCCCTTACAACGCTGCAAGCAGCATCCTGTCTCTGCAATTTTTACTCATTTGTACTGATTTTAGATTAGCCCAGGTACCCTTGGTAAAGATAGGGTTGCTAGAATAACTAGCTTTGTGATTCATATAATTTTTCCAAAATAAGGCAATTCGTCCCAGCTCCATTGTGCATAGCTTGAGGAAACTGCTACTTTTGTACTAACACTTGATACTTTGTTTTCATTTATCCTGTGAATCATGCAATAAAAAAAAAAAAAAAAAAAAAAGAAAAAAGAAAAAAGACCAAGGCATATAATAAGATCATCCACAGATATCGTCCAGTTCAAAAATTTGGATCAGAATATTGAAGAGATCAGGTTTTCTTCAAACCTGATGTTTTGAGAGCATGTGCATTATTTTAACATAACTGATTTTGTAGTCTGTTCTCAAATATGTGGTGATTCACTGGAGCAGGTATTGTGTTATGATAGCAAATATAAGCTACTGGGTCACTGCCATTTCAATTAGGAGGCGGAAAGGAAAAGAAAATTTGAGGCAGTACCAAACCACAGGTAAATTAATCAGTTTATATTCTGCTAATTTCTTATTTGCTTTCTGAAAGCTGCAGTAGTAATAGGTAAAAATCACAGTCTTCATTTGACACTGGATGAAACACGCTGTGAATAGAGATCAGATTCCCTCAAACCTCATTTATTGCCAAACTTGACTTGTGTTGCAGCTTTGATAAATTACAGCAATTTCCAAACACATGATTGGGATTAGGAAGATATGGCACGTGTTTTCATGACTGATATATAGCTGAAGACTGCCAGGAAGATATAAATTAATAAATGCATTACTTTTTGTTCTTGAGTTGATTTCTATGTAGAATATTGGCAAGTATGTTTTACTGTCGTTTTATTCTCTAATTTTATAAATATGAAGTTTTATGAATGGTTCTTCTGTACCTGGAAAAAAACATTAATCAAGGTACAATGACATTCATTGCATTTTATCTAAACATTATTAAGCTTTTAGGTTGAAATTATGTCAGTGTAATTTCAGCTGTAAGGGTCCAGCTTCGTAAAATATATTGGACGAAAACTAACCATTGATTGGTCATAAACTGCTTCAGTCCTAATGAGTGGCCTACATGTAGACTAAAGTAATACATTCTATGTCTCATATACAAGTGTCCCACTCAACAAGTACATCAATTCAAGATTTCCAGGTCATGGGTCTCCATAAGCTCAGGGAAATTTTTGCAAAAACTTGTTTGGTCACTTTAAAACTGGCTACTGGCTGCACATGCAAATCCCTGGTTTTGCACTTGGCCACCTAAATGGGGAGATCTGTTAATATCAAATAATATATACATAGCCAATATCCCTCCAGCAGAAGCCTTCCATAACAAGTTTGGAAATATTGTTTTTAAGTGCTATTTCAGAAATAATCGAAAAATTTATCTTCTTTGTAATCCACAGTCTTTGCTCAGATGTAAGGTTTCTTGATTACCCTTACCTTGAGCAAAGAGGACTCCAGGTTGTATCTATAGAATCAGCTGTAACTTCCTCTTCATCCACTGCCTCAGTTGCTGTTACACATCTCAGGTAGGGTCCTAAATGTAAGTTTTTCTAAAGACACAAACAAGAAAATGGAATTAAATTCTGATGGTCCTTATACACTGATACATCATTTTCATTCTAAGCCTCTTTTCTGTCAAGCTTCATTAATCCTTTTGTGTTTTTGGTTACCTACTTATGCCTCCTTATCACCTTTTTCTAATCTTTCCTTCCTTCCTCCATGCTGATACATTTCCAGTCTCTCTGCCTGCCCTCCATTTCTCCTCTTATCATGTCAGTTTGAATCTAAATTTTTTTCTCAGATAGTACATCACATTTCTAGGTGTTTCTGAAGTGGCTTTGTTATAGAAGACCTGTTAACCTGGAATGATGGGGGTGTAACACTTATTAGGTAAGTCATTACCAAGCTTCCATGTGTTCCACTATTGATCTGATGAACCTCATATAGTAAAACTGCCTAATTCTCATCTGAAATGAGAAAAAACAATACAAATTTCAGAAGGTGAAGTCTATTACCTTAACTGAATAATATCTTCCTGGTCTCAAATCAGAAATGCAGTATCTAAGGGTTTGATGCTCTCTGGTTGCTGATGATGCCAAATCTTCTCCAAAATTTAATGAGACAAAAATAGGTTTCAAATTTCAAATGTTGAAAAGCATAGATGGAAGAACTAATCATCATCTCCTTTAATTTATTGCAGCAATTAGCTATTTTGCCAGAGCAGATGAATCCAAATAAGATATTTGGCTACAAACCTTTGGTTTCAGCTTACTACTGATAAAGCTTTCACTGCACAGCAGTGCTAGACCACCACTTAGCATACTGGCACACATGCTTTGACAGAAGTTAATCCTACACATTCATTTTATTGAGAATTTCCTACAATAGAAATAGACATTACACAGACTACATCATAAATGTGTAAGTGGCTCACACTCCAACTTTGTAAAAGTAACCACCTTCATATTTTTTCACAACTTCCAAGTGCACAAACAGCACCACTTGCTTAATTTCATCCAGCTGACATAAGCAAACTGGCAGCCAGATATAATGGAAATAAAAGTATTAACATCATGACTAACAGGGACTTCCAGATGCTGGGAAGAGTGCACTTCAATAGCAGTCAGTAGCCTGGGCTTTTCAATTGACTTCAAACAATTACTTCAGTGCCAAATAAACAGGGAGATGCTAAACAGCTCCTTCTCTTCCCCCATTTTTTAACTTTTCTTTTTTATTTTTTGCTGTCACCTGGAGATATAGACAATGCCTGGAAAACAGCTCTTCTGTTGTTATTAACAAATATTGTGCCAACTATTGAGAAACAATATATTTCTACAATCACATTTTTTCATGTTGCACAGACAATAGCTTTTGAAGATCTAAATAAATACAAAACCTTTCCCCCAGAGGCAGAATTTGTCCCCAATACAATTATGCTGAATCTCAATGATGTATCTAAATGAAGATGTAAGCATCTCGGTTTTTCAGGAGTTAGCATATTAAAAAGGCACAGGTAAAGTTCTCCCTGTAATGTTTCTGGAATTTTTGCACTATTTGACACTCAGAATAAATGAGGCACAGTAAAGAAAGAACAGTTTTCATTTGGAGATAATATGACATAGGAACAATCTTCAGGAACGAAAAAAAGAACAGGGGTTTATGGGATGGAGCAACTATCCAGATGCTGAAAGACCTGGATTTTATTCTTGGCTCTGCTCCTCTTTACTCAGCTGCTTAACTTCAGTCAAGTCACTCCAAAGTTACTTATGACACATCCCATCTGTCTTGGCTGGTTTGCAGATATTCTAAAAGGCTCAGATTCTGGCTTGCTAGAAAGAAAAATTGGCTTTGCCACATGCACCCAGAAGAGTACTGTAACTCTTAGATGAGGGAAGTTTAGCCTCATTTCTGGACTCCCTGCTTCCTTTTTGCTGGCTATAAAGCAGCTCACTGCTCCATGTAATGCCTCCGGAGACAGGGCTTCAAAGATATTTAACTTTCTTTGTTAGGGAACCTACACATTATAACCTCTCTGCTTTATATCAGCTTGCTGAGACTAGCTGTCTCACTGCTAAAATTTACAAAAGATAAGTTGCAGACTCCTTAGAGAAGTGCCCCCATCTCTTGTGTAGTTACACCATAAGTAACATACTACTGGTGCCTCTCTGCTGGCAATTAAGTGGCTTAGTCTTGACGCTGAAGTAATTCAACAAAATATTAATCCTCTTTTTAAAGCTTAATTGGCTTCTTGAATGTAAATTTTTGTATCTAGCCATTCATTGGGTCAATCAAATGTTCTGTAAGTCAACATCCAAAAGATGTTTTATGGCTGCTGTCCTTTGTTCCCATGCAGATTACTACAGGCACACTTCAACATGTAGGCCTGTTGCACAGCCATCAGAAATCTCCAGTAAACTGTTTGTCCTTCTCCTGAAACCATTGCCTGGGTATTCAGCTGTAGATCACTGCGTTAAAGCACAGTAATTCAACAATAATACAATGGTTCCATCTGAGCTTTATAGCTTATTAGCTATATGCACATTCTACATAGATAGTTTTAAAAAACACATTATTTACCTAATAGTCTATAATGACTCCTTCAATGCCTTTATAGTAGACTATATAATTTCTTCTGACTTCATGGATCATTGATATGATAGATGTATTCTCCTTTCATTTTCCTGCTGGCACATAACTTCCATTATCATTAATGAGACTTACAAACACATATTGAGAAGAGTACATATCCCTTATTGGTGTTTGTTACCCAAAGCACCACATTTGAATTAACCTCTCTGCTATGAAGCAGCCAAGGACAGATACTAACAATCAGATTGTTCCATGGTATCTGCTATCCATTGTGTATTTAGTTTGTTATTTATTACCATCATCATACTTGAAAAAATGAATAGTGAAAGAATCATTAGAATGCAGGGCAATTAACTTCCACTTCCATGTCTAGAATTAAATTCATGTGTGACTTCCAACAAGTTGGAACCTCTTTATTATTTGTATAACAAGGATAATGCTACTTACCATGGCTCCCTCAAAGGGGCCTTCTGATGTTTAATTAATACATGTTTGCAAACCACTATTAGATTGTTAAACAGAAGTTAATGTCTGTCTGGTAAAAGAACTCTGACTACTCCTCATAGGTATTTTCCTGATACAAATGCAAGAAATGACACTTTTAATAACATAAACAGAAAGTGAGTTGTTGAAAAATTTGCCATTTATATAACAGAAATAAATGTAGGATAGTATGCAATGGTTTACCTTTGACATTGAAGAGGTCAAATGATTTAGTTAATGAAGTAATAAAGCTTCCAATGCATTAATTCATTAAATTAAAATGAAGAACAGATAATGGAGCTCTTCTAGCATTTGAAGTTCTCTAAACATAAATTTGAAGCTTGGCTTTAAAAAAAAAATAAAAAAATGCTTAGAATGTTAAACATTCATAAAGCTCCTTTTAATATTCAAGTTGTTTAAATATAATATTAACAAGCACAATTAGGTTCCTAAATAGATTATGGGGCATGCAGCTCCCAAGCAATCATGATCTTTTGATGGAAGAACTTTAGTGAACTAGGAAGGTAAATGGAGGTTTTTGTCTTGGAGCTGTTTTCTCAGATCCAGAACTATTATTATTTATTTTGTTTCTACAGGACTAATGAGTCTGTTAGTACCATAATAACCTAGATCTGTTATTTTATTAAAATGATTATTTGGTTCTGTAAATAAGATGTTAATCTTTGTTCCTTATTTCCAATGTTCAATTTTACCTTCAAAAGGTAAAAGAGAGGTTTATTTGCTTACAGAAATTTCATATTGCTTTCTTGTCAAATCTGAGAGAAGACTGCCCTTCTCATTTGAACTGTAAATAAATCACATGAATTCTCTCTTGTTGCTACATTGCGAAATAGAAAGCCTCCTCAATTTTTTAATTTTTTTTTAAGTAAGCAAAGTGAGCAGAATATTTAAGGAGTCAAAATAATAAATGATGCTTTTGGTACTGCCTCATTTCTCTTTGACATATGCTAAAGCTGAAATACAGTATTTCCTCACAATTTTATAAACACCACACTTCTTGAACTGGGCTAACAGCACTGAAATGGTCAGTTATTCCATTAAGCAGATCATCCAGATATAACAGGTTCTGGAACCATAGCTGTGTACCAGGATTCTCCACAAATCCTCAAAGGCAAGAAAAGTTAAAAAATTAAAGCATGGGCTGTTTTTTTCTAATCATATCAGGAAAAGAATCTAGTAAGAAACTGACTTAATGTAAAAGGAAAATCAATCCAGGTTGGTTTTGCTGACTAGTAAGTATACATGTAAGTATACTGTAGTATACATGTAGTAAGGAGGTGGCTTCACTAAGGGGAAATCCTGCCTGACCTCTTTCATGGCCTTCTATGATGGGGCTACAAAACTCATGAACAGGGGCAGAGCAGTTGACGTCATCTACCTGGACTTGTGCAAAGCGTTTGACACTGTCCCACATGACATCCTTGTCTATAAATTGGACAGACATCAATTTGATGGGTGGACCACTTGGTGGATAAAGAACTGGCTGGATGGCCGCACACAAAGAGTTGTGCTCAATGGCTCGATGTCCAGCTGGAGACCAGTAACAAGTGGTGTCCCTCAGGGATCGGTGTTGGGACCGGTCTTGTTCAACATCTTTGTCGGTAACATGGACAGTGGGATTGAGTGCGCCCTCAGCAAGTTTGCCGATGACACCAAGCTGTGTGGTTCGGTTGATGCGCCAGAGGGAAGGGATGCCATCCAGAGGGACCTTGACACACTTGTGAGGTGGGCTGATGTCAGCCTTATGAAGTTTAACCATGCCAAGTGCAAGGTCCTGCACCTGGGTCGGAGCAATCCCAGGCACGGCTACAGGTTGGGCAGAGAAGAGATTCAGAGCAGCCCTGCAGAGAAGGACTTGGGGGTGTTGGTCGATAAAAAAATGAACATGAGCCGGAAGTGTGCGCTCACAGCCCAGAAAGCCAACTGTATCCTGGGCTGCATCAAGAAGAGCGTGACCAGCAGGTCGAAGGAGGTGATCCTGCTTCTCTACTCTGCTCTCGTGAGACCTCTCTGGGAGTATTGTGCACAGTTCTGGTGTTCTCAACATAAAAAGGACATGGAAGTGTTGGAACAAGTCCAGAGGAGGGCCACGAGGATGATCAGGGGACTGGAGCACCTCTCGTATGAAGATAGGCTGAGAAAGTTGGGGCTGTTCAGCCTGGGGAAGAAAAGGCTGCATGGAGACCTGATAGCAGCCTTCCAGTATCGGGAGGGGGCCTACAAGGATGCTGGGAATGGACTCTTCATTAGGGGCTGTAGTGAGAAGACAAGGGGTAACGGGTTCAAACTTAAACAGGAGAAGTTTAGATTGGATCTAAGGAAGAAATTCTTTACTGAGAGGGTGGTGAGGCACTGGAATGGGTTGCCCAGGGAGGCTGTGAATGCTCCATCCTTGGCGGTGTTCAAGGCCAGGTTGGATGAGGCCTTGGGTGACATGGTTTAGTGTGAGGTGTCCCTGCCCATGGCAGGGGAGTTGGAACTAGATGATCTTAAGGTCCTTTCTAACCCTAACTATTCTATGATTCTGATTCTATGTTCAGCTTGGGAAGTCATGGAACTAGAAGACATAAATGTATCCCCTACTTCACCTCATGCTACCCTCAGATTAAAATATATCTTCTGAAATATTTTTCAGAATTGCTATGTGAATCCCACACGTGCAAATATGTTTGCAACCAACCAACTTTTAAAACAGACAAATTCATTAAAGTAAATACATTCACAGACAATTGCTGAGGGTCAAATGTATCACTGTTATACAACATGATGACGTACACCAGGGACGTTTATAGTTAAAAAAATACAAGAATGCATGCAGCTCAATGGGAAAAGGTGGCACTATAACCTTAACATCAGCCTTGGAAAGAAAATTAAAAAGATGCCAGGGAAAACAACATTAAATTAACTTCAGAGAACTAGATGCTGAAAAGCAGGAGCACATTTTTGGGCAGAATTCTTTACAGGACCTGCCAACCAGTTATGGACCCTCACAAAACTTGTCCCAGAGAATGGCTGCAAAGGAAAAATAAACATTACTGAATAGAATGGAAACCTAAGAAAACAAGATATTATTGCTTAAATGGTGAATTATGGCTTGCACACTCTTCTTGTAACTAGTAGTCTGAAGATAGTTTAGTAGATGGAACAATTTGTTTATGTGTGGCAGAGTGCCTCTTGCCTCCCTTTCAAAGCTCCTGGTAGGGAAAGTACAGCTAATGTCAATTCTTGTCCCTCCTCAAACAGCAGTTCTAAACAGCTTCTGAGATAGAGCATATGATACGCTCTATTTCTCTTCTCTTCTACCTCCAGTCGATGCACAGATGGGAAATGTCCACAGCCTTATCTGAAGTGAAGTGGGAAAAAAAAACGTATTCTGTAAGATCTGACATTGATTTAAGATCCAAGAAACTGAAATGCCAGTTACTTCGTGAGGGAAACAGCACAATTAATTTCAAGATATTCAGTATTCACTCCTGTTCCTGCTGAGTTTTTGCTAGGATACCTATTAAATCTACATTGGTCTAAAAGTGATATTGCTAGGCATGTGTAAGATTCAAACGAATTGATGTTTAATTGGTTAAGACAGCCTGACGCCCATGCTATTTTACTGAAAGAATGAAAGATAAAATATCATTACACTGCGCAGATCCATCTCCCAAGAAAGGAACATGACTAATACAAAAGCTTTTCAACCCTGCATTAAAGTGTCAATGAGACATAGAATAACCCAGAAGCATTTTTTGTCTATGACCAGGCTAAAAAGTTTGCTCATATATAATGAAATACCAAATGAGCATCCATCTTATACCCATGTCCAAAATTTAAAAAAAAAAGAGTGGATGATACTGTAAGAATGAGTAGAAACAAAGATGGATTTCCTTGACTAACAGGAGTAGTTGCATTGCCTCACTTGTTTCTCAAGCACAGCTAGTCTGCATAACGCCTAGTTTTCTATGACAGTATGTTTCCAGCACTTACGATCTTAGTTTTGTATAGGCATGTACCAAACATGGATTAAACATCAGTTAAATTATACTTTTGTTCTCTAATTACACTTAAGCAGACAAAGTCTTGCATCTTCATTCTCCAGCAATTTTTCAAGTTTGGGTTGGTTTGTTTTTTTTTTTTCTTAATAATAAAACAAGATTAATTCCAGATGTCTCTGACATTTTATGCAGGCAGAAAGTGGAACATCTTTATTATGTCCTTGGGGATGTTGTCTTTTACCTCCCATTAGTTTTAATGGAATTTCCTTGTGCTAATCCACATAAGAACAAATATATATCTAATACCTGTAATCCTTTGTTTAAGGGCCATAAGCTTGAAGAATTATTCTCAAGGGCTTTCAGTACATAAGGATATACAGTGCATATCCTTCATATCTACACATATGTGTTTTGACATTTTTTTTACATGTGTTGAAAAATCCTGAGGAGATAGAGGATCAAAAAATGTCAGAAATGAAAGGGGGGAAAAGATGTTAATATACTACTCCTCAGCACTACAATATTACTCTCTACGTTTCTCTCCATAAGGAGTCACAAAAAAATCAAAGAGATACAACAAAATACTAACATGGTAACTGGTAGAAATTTGCCATAGTTTCTCATAACTGTGTTTAATACAAAGGATAATAATGGTTCATTCTTATCCGGAATCTTACATTCAGTGACTTTAAGCATTAATACATTTATTCTCAGAGTCCATCACTGAAGTTGTCAGCATCGTTATTTTACAGAGGAAAGACAGATATGCTGCTTTCCTCTTGAGCTGCCTAAAAAGGGCACCTGAGTATTGAAAAGCTCCCATAGGGATTCACTCATATGCTTTTCTACTGATTAATCTACTCCAGGCAGGACTGCGTCTACAGAATTACTTCTACATTCAGCAAAATGGCAAGACTTATAGAGATTTGGCTGACAATAAAATTAAAGGTGTCTTTTCTTTATGTGAGCTAATGTGCTTACAAAGGCTACTATCTTGCTGTGTAAGGGAGCCATCGTGGCATTGATTAGGCAAAAGAGAACAAAATAAGTCCTTATCTCAAATTGTAGGGATTTCTTCTTCATAATATGATTACAAACCACTAAAGGAATGACAACTTTTTTTCATTTTATGTAGATTGGCTAAATAGCATGATATTTTGGTAATAACATTATTATAGAAACACTGAACATAAATATGTTACATTTGGTCTTCCCAGAATTACCTAAAAGGAATAGCTAACTGCTATCTATCTAATTTACAGTTGCATGGGAGGAAGGAGAAATCTACTATAGCCAAAACAAACCCTCTCAAAATAAATCTACAGCTTCTTTTAGACCAAAATAATTGATAGACAATTTATTTTTTTCCTTCTGTCAAGAAACAGAAATCTCACAGCTGCAAAACTCTGTAACAAGCTAAACAAGATACCTCTCTAAATTAAATTTGGTTTTAGCTGTTGACAAAAATCCAGATTTAAATGTGGTCTTATTTCTGAAGAAGATAGAGCTTCTTAAAACAGGTTTTGTCACCTTTGGGTAAATACTAGTGGTATTTCCCAAATTCTTTATATAATTTATACCCACATTTCATTGATATGCTTGTAAATCTATCCCCAGTTGCTATGGATGTGCAGACCAGCATAGACTTCAGAATGTATTCTATATGCACATACCAGTTCTGAAAGTATTTCTAAGTCCTTGTACTTTGTTACTAAAGACTTCTCAGTATTTCAATAATAAAAAAAAAAAATCCCTAAGCTTCTGAAGTTTTTTTGAGGAAAAAAGAAGTGCATTCCTGTAACTGCTGGCTCAACAGTGAATTGATATTCATGAAAACACTTCTGGCGTATTTAATGTTAGGTTTGTTCTTAAAGCCAGGTTATCTTTGTGGTATTGCAGCATTTTTATGAAATTTAAGCATTTTTTCTTAATGGAATTTTTTTCTGAACCGAGGACTTGTCTTTAAATGCTACTTATAACTGAAATTTTTAAATATACATTGTGTTGCTATTCTGCAAGTAACTTGCAGTCAGTTATTCCCAAGAATATACCTGCTGGTGAACTTAAATTGAAGCATTATTTAGAACTCACATAAAGGTTTTCAAATACAATCACTGCAAATCTCTGTTTTTAAAACTAGAATTGCATTCATGCAGAAGGAAAATGAAAACTATAGTTACAAGCTAAACTGATACCTATGAATACAAAAGCATCAAGGAGCAGAGAAAGCACGTCATTACAGCTTGCTGAGCCCACACACCAGGTGTTTTGAAACTCAGTGTGATTTTCAACTCTACAATTGTGCGATGACAAGACTTCAAAAGTGGGATGTTAATAAAGCCAATCATAGTGGCATGAGGAGAGGACCTGTAGGTAAGTCAAAGCAGTTTTATGCAAGGATAAGTGTTTAATCCTCTAAATTCAGACTATAGCTGCACTTTGAAAACTTCAACTTTTAGATAAATTCCGTAATTATTATATTTCTGAAGAAGTATGCCTCAATGTTACTGTTTGGGGAGTTTTAGGAAGAGAGTTTTTATATGCAAATACAAGCATATTCAGAAGTAATAACTATAAATATTGGTAGCAGTGGCAATTTAGCTACTAAAAGCTAGTTCTGATGGTAAATTGCCATCCAAATTATTCTCTGACTAAAAGTGCAATTTTCACTGAATTCAAAAGTTCTCATTTTTCCTATCCCTGACTGAATCCAGCAGCCAGTGTGAGAAATCCTAGTGATATAATTTGGTTTGCATCAAATGAGTATTCTCATGTTGCTTTAAAATGTTGCAGGGGTCTCTGAGATGTCCTATGGGAGCAAGCAGAGTGTCTCTGGGAAATGACACTAGGCAGAAAGTTCTTGCTAAAAGTGCAGTAATGGTCAACTGCTAGAATTTAAATTGTTAATGAATTTAAATTTTAATTAATTTTTCTTTTAATTTTAATTTTTAATGATATCTAATTTATCAATGCTCTCATTCTTTCTGGATTACCTAGAAATCTGTAACTAAAGTCTGTAAAATACTAAATTTTTTTTTTTTTTTTTTTGCTATTCTATAAAATCCTAGGGAGTTTTAAAATGTGAGAAAGGGAAACACAATTAACTTCAGGTAGTAACACTGTGATTTTGACCAGTATTTCACCTGACAAGAAAATTGAAACACAGAGGTTATGTCCATTTGACTTGTTCATTGAATTCGGATGGGGATTTAGTTCATTCATTTGGAAACAAAAAGCAACTCCTTTCAACTCTGACCAATACAGTAGGAAAGGAAAAACCATTATATGAAAAACTGGCTACACAAATGTGGACTGTGGACCCCTGGTACACAAATCAGAATCCACAGATTGAGATGAGGCAACAGAAACTCCTTTCTACACCCATAACCTATTCTCACATTTTAATTAGCAATCTTAAGGGCAGTTCAGAGATCTTTTACTCATAGCAACACATAGTTATGTGTCTCTTTCACTTTTATTTAGGGCCTGTACAAAACCATAAGGTTAAAGAAAATGGCATAGTTATTTAAAGGCAAAACAAGATGCCAAGCAGGGTTGCTAGACCAGCACGATTCTATGAACACCTCATATCCATGAATACAACAGAAATATTTCTTTCTTATCCACTGCTGGAATAGTCACAGAACCAACAGCCACCTGGCCATTCCCTTCCCAGTTTGTATTGGGGTTAAATGGCCAGTCATGAGTTACAGCAGGATGCAAGCAGCAGTGAATTCAGGGAAGATGACACGATCAATGTCTATCTGCATGGTCTTGTGGGAAACAGAGCTTCTCAAACTTGTTTTGTACAAAACCAACTCAGATTTGATAGAAGAAAGTAGCCATATGCCATGGTTTAAGTCCAGGCCATAAATCAGAACCATGCAGTCTGCTCGCCCGCTGCCCTTTCTTCCCCCCGCTCCCAGAGGGTTGGGAAAGAGAATTGAAAGAATGTAACTCCCACAGGCTGAGATAAAAACAGTTTAGTAACTAAGGTATAACACAAACCACTACTGCTACTACCAATAATAATAATGATAAAGGAAATAACAAGGGAAAAGAATACAATACCACCTGCCGACCAATACTGATACCTAGCCCAACCCAGCAGTGAACTAGCCCTTCCAGGTAACTCTCAGTTACATCCTGGGCATGACATGCTGTGGTGTGGAATACCTCTTTGGCTATTTTGGGTCAGGTGTCCTGTTTCTGCTTCCTCACGGCTTCCACTCCTCCCTGGCAGAGCATGAGGCTCAGAAAGTCTTTGGTCAGACTAAACATTTGAGCAGTAACTAAAAACATCAGTGTTATCAGTGCTGTTCCCAGGCTGAAAGTGAAAAGCACAGCACTGCACCAGCTACTAAGAAGGAGAAAAATGACTGCTACTGCTGAACCCAGGACACCATAATACAACTTACATCTGGAAGTTTCAGAACCAGCAAAGGAGATTTTCTTTAAAAAGTCCGAGATTTGCATGCAGCTGAGCATGATTCAGGTACAACTATCAGGTTCAGCTTACTTTGTCACTTTCTTCATAGAACAACAGCCAGGGTATTTTTCAGATTCAGTGTCACTTCCTCAACCTGCCCTTCTTTGACTCTGTGGTTTCAGCATCACCTGTTGTCATGTGAGAAAAAGAGAGAGAGAGGGGAATCCTCTCTTTATTCCACCATCCTGAGCCTTCTAGACAAATGCTTCCATGGGGGAAGCCTGAGGAAGTTTTGAAAGATGTCCTTAAGACAGATAATCTCCAAAGCCATTTAGAGGCAAGAGCCTCTCAGCACTACTTGTCCAAGATGCCTGTGGTTTGCTTCCTGAAGCAAATGCATTGAGCAGCATAAAAATATATATATATATCTCTTTGTCAAGTGTTTTGCACAGCTTCTGGATAACAACAGGGTACTGAGGTCATGAGAATGCTGTGCTTTGAGATCTGTGGTTTGCCTGAACTGTTTGCCCAAATTGTTTGCCAAATTTGCTCTGCAAATGACAGCAAAGACAATTGGTTTGTAAAGGTAAAACAAACTGAATGTCAGCTATTCTCTTTCTTGCTGACTGTTAGTCCTAGCAAATGGTCTTACCTGAGTCTATTAATCTTTAACTCAAGAAGGATCCTCTTGTCCTTTTCCACGTGTGTTGGCCTGTGTACTTTTTGTTGAGGCATATGAGATTATTCTAGGGAGACAGTGAGTCAGACTTGTTCTCATCACCCACCGAGAACATGTCAGAGGGGTGCTTCTAGGTCCAATCTAGCCATATAGACTTGAACAAAGTGGGTTAGTTGTTTCTGTAGACATTCAATGTGTCAAGCCTGGTTAATGTGAAGTGTCTCATACAGACCTGCAAGGTCAGTAGGAAATACCAAAGGCCACGTGGCCAGTATGTGGCCACTGGGCTCCTTGAGTAGACACTGGAACAAGACAAAGCAGGTGAGTTCATGGATACATTGAGTACTGGAAAGGTCTGATAAGGTGTCAGGGCCCTGAGGGTACCCACCAGCTCTGCAACCATTTCTCCCTCCTGAAAGACTCAGCTGTTAGTTCCCATGATTTGATCTGACCACTGACTTGGCTTTTCCTGAAGGATTCTGGTGAAACAGAGGTATTAGTATAGCAGGTAAATGCTTCACAAAGCATTTTAAGAGATGCAAACTAATTTCTATGCAAAATGTATGTCACGGAAACATCTCATACTCTCTGTTTTTGTTACTGAAATTAGTTATTGGCACTTGAGAGGATTAATAAAGATGTTTTCTTTTTCATTCTACCTTTTATTAAGAAAAGCAAGATGTTAGATATTCTTCAAAATATTAATGCTCCAGCAGATAATAGTCAAAATGAAGTTTCTAAAGACATTTCCTATTAAATTTTAATTACATGTCTTATGACTGGCTGTATATTCCCACAGTTTCTTATAAATCAAGAAACAAAAAAACAATCATGATGAAAAACATATAAAGAAAATTCCTAAAATCTTTTCTACTTACCTCAATAAAATTCTATTTAAAATGTCCTTGAAAGCTGCTTTTTACAGAAAATAGCATTTTCAGTAACATTTTATTTGATTTTATTTTATTCCAAGAAGTATACAAAAAGACAGTGTCTCCATGACCCAAGGAAAAAAACTTCTAGGGAAGACCATTGCACAAAGACTAGTTAGAAAAGGTGACGGCAGATGCATAGGTGAACTCTTTTCCCTGTGCAACTGAATATCAATGAAAAAAATATATGTGAAATATGCAGACACTCCTTAAGGTCAAAGTTAAAACATTTTTAAAATTAAAACAAAAAAAAACCCTGTTTATCAGGAGTGGCATCCACTACCTACCTGAAGATTAAAATTTTCTAAAGAAAAATCTTGAATTTTCTAAGGTTATTGATTAAAATATCCTTAAGACACTTCTTAGAGTCTCAGTGTTATTCTGTGTTGAACTTTTTCCCACTCTATAAATACGGACTCAATACTCTAGGTAATCAACTAATGTCCACTGCTTCTCTGTATCAAAGTGTCCCACATTTTAATGAGATTTTAGTTTTAAGTGAGAACATGGGTGTAAGGGAATATAGTTCCTTTCGTATTCAAGCACATCAGAGTCTAGCGAGTAAGAATTGAAGTGTATTGGTATTGCACAGCAAAAAAAGTCTCATAATAGGCAAGGCTTGTGAGGAAAAGCTATCTTTCATTACACAAACCAATACAAAAAGGAACATAATATCAGTAAAAAATACTGCCTTTCGTCTCAGACCTTGACTTTTTTATTTTCTTTGACAGTCACAGTTACCGTAAGAATACTTTTACTTTAGAAAAGCACTTAGCAGGCATGTCTGTGGCTGAATGTTGAATGTCTTTAAATAGACATTGCTACAAACCGAAGTTCTTATGCTCGCCTAATGTATTTAGATCTACAGCACAATAGCAAGGGCTACTGTGTAAGAGGCTATTAAAAAAAAAAAAAAAAAAATCAACAAATAAGTATTTCCTTAATCTATATCATAGAAGATTAAAAAAACTTGAACTATATATCACTTCATTCCTCCAGCTGAACTGATTCCCTGTTTGCTTTAGTTTTTCTCAAGTTTTGCATACATTCTAAGATTAGTACGAATTTCTCAGTAAGAGAGCAAGTATTTCTCCTTTCCAAAAAAGTCGATCAAATTGAGTGTCTTGCCCAGTTAGCCAATCAGGAATATATATTGGAGGGCATTTAAGGAGAAATTCCTCTTTTTTTTAACCATAGTGGGAAATAAGAAAATGGTTGCAATTTTTCATATTTATATAGGAATCTTAAAATAGGCTCAGTAAAGGGATTTTTTTTTTTTTTTTTGTGAATTTATTTCCTATTCAGGAATGATTTGAGAAATCCATTTCCTTAAGCTATTTTTTCCTCATTTTAATCCACAGTTCCGAATAAGTTTTCACACTGTTTTGTAACATCCTTCACCCAAATTCATAGATAATATGAAAATTGCATGATAATACACCACTGTGTTGCTAGTTGCAAGACTGCTTATCTTGGAAAGCCTATTTAATACTGATATGCAAATTGCTGTACTCTGTTTTCAGAGGAGCACCCTGCTGATTCTTTGTAGTGTTGTCTGTGATAAAAATGCATGTGAATACGGAGATAGAAAATTAAATTTAGGGACTGCATACATTTTAATAGTAGCCTTTCTACCCACTTAGAAGCCTCTGTACTTCCTCCTTTAAGAGCTTTTGGTTTTTTACGCTTGACAAATATATAATCTGCTTTTAAAAACATAATTAATATCCTTTTTTTAAAGAATTCCTTTCATTTTTAACCCATTTAAGCTAATAGCATGTTTCATAGACCAGCTGGACTTTTTGAGAAATTAGGATTCCCAACAACTGAGAATTAGCTATTTATTTCCAAGGGTAGTACAAAGTCCACATGCTTGGAATATTGTTATTTTTCAGAGGGAAAGATCAAAAAATCAGCTCATCAGAGATCTGTCAAATGTTCTGTGACTTTATTCCTTTGTGCGTCTGACCTTTATTGCTTTGATTTGAGTGCTCTAAAGTGGCCAAAGATGCCTTTGCTGCAGCTGGTCCCTGCAGCAACAAGGAACATCCCTTCCTGGATCCCCTCTCTAACATACAGAAACATGAGAAAGCACCTTTCCAGCTAGCCAAAAGCCAGAGCACATGGTAAAGAGTAGGAATGCAACAGACTCCCTAGTCCACCAGCACTTTGCTAAGGATCTCTGCATCAATGATTATCACTGTAACGGTTCCCCATAATTAGCAGTTCATTCAGTCTCTTTAGATACAATAACTTTTGTTTCCTTCCAAGAAAAGGAATTTTCTCCTTCTCACATGATCTTATATATTTGCAGTATGTAACGGTCTATAAAATTGCCTGAAACTCTCATATTTCTTCTGAACTAGCTATCTTTTGTCATTTTGTATTCCTGACTAGTGGGGTAGCTAAAATACCTATTTTCTCTCAAGCTTTTCAGGTAGAACCATATCTGCCTTGGTGCATTTTGGAGTACTTTGTTATATTTACCTTAAAGTTTGTTCTGCTTTACTGACTTGACATAAATCCAGTTAATTCAAACCTTCTAAAGTGTTGCATAATATTTTTTTTTTTTTTGATCACCTTATGTTTCAGTTCCAGACCTGAAAAAATAGTCATATACTGCTTATCCATGGATTCTAGGTTGTAGTTAGTTTGATTTTTTTAAGGCTGAGAATCTTTTCTAAAACAATACTTTTTATCACTGCTTTGCCTGAATAGCAGCAATCTTTTTGATGCTCTGCATTTTCTTTAAAATATCTTTGAAAATTCACATATAGTTCTTGTATTTTCAAAGGAAACAAAGACTACCATTCCATTTTCTCTCTGAAAGGTCTGTATGTTTTGATTTCCTGTGTTATAACACTGATTACGTTACCAAGTACTCAGAGTGACTACTCCTATGGACAGGGGTAACTTGGTTTTCCTGAATACTGGATTTATGGGATAAACCAGTTCTAGAATAAGTCATGATAAATAAGTCATAATAAGTCAGCTCTTGAAGTTGAATCATATGACACAGATTAGTCAATGTAGTCCATAACTTTCAAATATAATTTGGATGTTAACCTGCCAGAACAAAGAATAATGCCTTGTCTCAAAATTTCCTGAAAACACTAAAAAGCTGCAGAACAATAAACAGAACAAGACAAGACAAACAAACAAATAAAGAAAGATAATTATGAATTTAGAGGATCAGGGTTTAGGTAGTTATTGCTACTATTTTTCACCTTGAATAATTCTGGATTAGACTGCTGTGACTCTTCACCTGTCTTCAAAACCAAAATAAGCATTTTAAATAATAAAGCTGCTATTTGTCTGTCTTGGAGAACTTTATGATGCCCAACTGTTATGTTCAGGCATTTTTGATCACCATTCCACAAATAGTTTTTTTTCAACAGTTCAGTGCAATATTTCTCTCTTTACTCCTTGTGAAAAACTTTATCTTGACAAAGACATTCAAGCCTTCTAATAGTTGTGGAATATTTTTTTTATCTGTTCACTGATTCCAATCTAGTTTACCATCACATATTCTTTCATTCTTTTTATTGTGGGAATATGATTCCATTCCTGTCACACAGTCCTTGCCAATATTTTCATGGACTGCTAAGTACTTCTCATCAGTTGCAATAACATATGTATTTATTAGCACTTTCTTCACCTTCTTTTCAGACTATACCACTGCTTCAGCGAGATTTGTTTTTTAAATGTGAAAATCATGAGCCTTTCCATGAACACTTCACTCTGCCTGCGTATCTCCAATGTAATACACCACAGAACTAATGTCTATCAGTATCCAGAAGAGAAAGATTTTGCTTAATAAGAAGCTTTTTCCCCCCAGAGAGGTACCAAGTGAAATATTTTTAAATATTTCTGAAGTCCAAAAGCAAATTTCCAGCCACACTGACATTAGACATTAGAAAAATGTCTAATTAGAAAAACCCAAATCCACAACCAATAGAGTTCAGAAACAGATTAGAAAATCAGAAATATTTTGCTGTTTCCAGTGACAGTCTTATATACCTTATTAATAGATTTCTCAGAGAAGATTGCCATCAAACATTGTGGATGCTTTGTGCTACCACATAGATATTAGAACTGAACAACCCTAAACAGGCAAAACACATGTTGTAGCTGGAGCTATTTCGAATCCTATTTATTTTGCAAAAATATTTGTGTCTATGAAAAGAAAACAAGTTAAGTAGAAAGGAGTAACAACATAAAGAATTTCTGCACTTTCAGGATTGGGGAAACCGTATGTTATGATTTTTTTTATAGTAAAAGCATGCCATTACTCCTGCTCTTTCCACAATAAGCACTTTTGTCACCTTAAAGATTTCCAATATTTTTTCAAAAGTTCTTTATTTTTACATGTATTCTGCTTATTGACAACCATGCCATACAACCTATTGAAATGCTGTTGATTCATGTGTATTGTCTGAAATTTAAGACAATATTTTCATCTATCAAATTGTGCGAGTCATAGTACTTGGCACAATCAAAAATAATGTTAATCTTCAAATGTTTAGGATTTCAATTTTTCTTCTTCTTTACTTTTGATCCAGCCATCATAAGAATGTGTATTTTCTGTGGTAATGCAAAATAAGTCTTAATAAATTTTAAATATTTTCTTGCTGTGCTGTCAAAGAAGTGGATAAAAGGACATGGATTAACATTCATCTTTGCTAGTTAAACTCAGAAAAAAATTAAGGTGTCTATGGTTATTTCTCACTATCAGCTTAAAGTATACTTGGTTTTGATTGATAGAGCATGAGACATTCATTAGCTAAAAATCTTTCTACAGTCTGACTCCAAAATGTATCCTGAACAGAATGTTTGTCAAATTATTAAGAATATTCATTATTCTTTCAAAAATACCGACAGCTCTTAGAAATGTTTGTGTTTGTTTGATTTTTGAAAAGCCTCTTCATGCTTTTCTCTCCTGTAACCAAACATATTCACCAGTGTACTTGAGCAGTCTAAATTCTGAACAGCTTCACCATATAAAACTTTCCCTTTAAATATTTTTATTGCTGTGCAATGAAATGCCATATTCATACCAGATTCTTCAAAGTTAGGTTAGTCCTAGTGCTAAGGAGTAAAATACAATACTTTTTAAGAATTCTGAGATAAATGCAGAAATTTGCCACTTGTCAGAGTCCTTAATTAAAAAATACTCAGTTTTACATCATAGTTCATCCAGGTTTCTTTATTACTTTCCTTTACTAAACATGCTGCTTAACAACATTCACTGTTGAAAGTCATCTTTACAGTCAAAGTGGCTAGTTTAATATCAAAGGGGAAATGCTTACCAAAGAATGTAGCAGTCAAAAAAACCCCAAGCAAACATGAACTATTAGAAACATGAAAATCACCAGATCAGAGAAAATGGATTTTATATCTTCATAATTCATACAATATTTGAAATAAAAGAAAACACTTTGCTCAATTCAAAACATTTGTAAGTCCGCAGCCAAAAGTCTTCTCACAAAGTAATCATAAATCTCTACCCAAAATTCTCTACCAAAATGTATGTCTTCCCATCTGTTCTCTTCTGTCACACATATCTACAGAGTACAGCCAGCCCCGGACCTTAAAGGCAGACAGATCTCCATTGTGAACCAGAAGCATCATTGCTTCCTCTTAGTTTTCTCAACTGTGAGTTTCTAGAAGATGAATCACCACATATCTTGAGTACCATTTTGCCATAAGCCATTATTATTTTCTGGTCTGTGTGTCAAGACACAAACCCCAAAGGCTGACTGCAAAACTCATCCCAAAAACTGCCTTTGGAACTTCAGATGTATAAATATGACCTAGATAATCTACTGCAACAGGACTCGGAGCTGCATAGAGACCATCACCTGGTCTTTTTCTCAGAATGCTTGTGTCCGTCCAGAATTTTGTCTCTCCTACCATCTTTCCTTCTCCTACTTTTTGTTTTTTCAGAAAAATGTTCATCTTTTAGAGTAACTCCAAAGTATCATGAAATAGAATTTAAAAGGGAATACCCTTGCAATCTTAACAATGGAACAATTAAGGACTTCATTGAAAAGCAGAGGTAAAGTGCATGTCATTGTAGTCCAAAATCACTGAGTGTGATGCCCTCATTTTCTTCAGAACTAAAGAACACATCTGTTTTCACATCTCATTTGACAATATATTTCCTTCTAACACATTTTATTAAATTCGTTATTGTATTGTTATGCAGTGGGAGTACAATGTAAAGATACCACACTGAAAAAAATAGCCATTGTTGCTCTGCTGTGAAGCAGATGTCTGGTTGTTTCCTTTTTGATAGATTCTTTTTTTTTTTCCCTTCCTTTGTTAAGGGAACTAAAACACATACATTGCTGCTGCAAAATTCTGCTCATGTAGAAATGAGGCAGCATTAAGGCATTTGGTAACAATCTGTTTCCCTTTTGTGAAAGAAAAATAATGAAAAACTAATGAAAACTAAAGAAAACTATCAGGATGAACAGGTTGGAGTGAGTCTGCTCAAACAGTAGTCTGAGGAAAATGATGGAGTGCAATATTTGTTAGAGCTTAATTCCATTCTCTGGTTTTTGATCTCACTGATACATGTATTACTTAATTGACTCCACAATTTCTTTTTATTAAAAGGCCAACGTAGCCCAACATAGTTATTCAGCATGCTCCATCTGCTTAACCATGCTTTTGTCCAACAGTCATTGGGATCTAAATATTAGCTTAAACTTGTCTGCTGAATAGAAACACACACATTTAGGTGTCCTATGGAACTGAAGCTGGAAAGGGAGGCCGGGGGCAAGAGAGATGGAGAGGAAAGGAAGCAACAAAAAGAAAGAGGAATCATAGGTCCATGAATAGTGACATCAGTGTGAAAGAAAACTCTATTTCCTTGTGGGTTTTTTTTCCACTGGGGAGGTGAGGGTGAGAAACCAGCATAATTTTTCCCAGCGGAGCAATGAACAAAAATTCGCATCTCTATAACACTGTGCCACATCAAATTTCTCATCAGATATATTTTTTCTTCTAGCTTCTTTCCTTCTGTGGATGTGCTAAGAACCTACCTACAGCTTTCAACCAGAGCCATAGCAGCTGTCTCTCAGCAAAACACAACCATTGATTCGGGAGAGCAGATGGTTTCTCTTTGAATGGGAATTTGAGGATTCAAAAAAAGAAAAGTGTTATTTCCAGAAGTTAACAAAACCAAAGCCTTTTGAAATGGGAAAAAGAAACCCAGCCTGCTCATCACAGAACTGTTTGCCGAACTGGTTGTCTGGAACAGAGAAGGCCGAGATGCAAGCACCAGTTCTCTGTAGCCCACAATAGGGACATGAAGATCAATGTTAGATGAATAGCGACCATGTCTCTAGTTGGCCTAATTAAGATTGCCAGCAAATGGACGGTGATACTGAGATCAGGTTATTAGCTTAATTGCCACAGTCTTGTTTCTCGCTAAGGATGTACAAGTTTGAGAAATCATTCTGAATCTGAGAAAAAAGAAAAAAGCCTGCATCCTGGTTTCTTGTATCACACCCTGGTATTGTGCTACTGGCTATGCTGGTTATGCAGGTCCTCAGTGTGACCAGAAATCCTATCTATCTATTCCAAAACCTGCATATAATGACAACAGAAGTTTCTGTCTTTGATTTTTGTTGCCTTTCACCTGAAAACTCCCTATTAATACTATCTATTGCACCACATACCACTTCCCTGACATCTGCAGCTTGAAAATTCAACCAATGCCTATAAATTCCGTAAATACGGATATGACACAGGCTAAACGACATACCTGTCACTTCTTTATGCAGTCATGTGCAAACATATATGTTACTTTCCACAGAAATGTTCAAAGCTTTTTGAAAGTAACACTTTCAACAGAAGCTTCTGTTTCTCATGAGCTATTTAGAAACCATGCATCCGTTGACTTTCCAAGTCAGACAGACTATTACTGTCAGAGTCTTGAATGTCTCTAATTTCATTCTGCTTTGTCTTCTTTCCAGAAGTCATTAATTAAGGACATTACTCTGAAACACTAGTGTCTGAATACGCCAATGAAAATTCACTTAAATGACTCAGCTTCTGAGAACAAATTTGTTTCTTTTTAAACAAAGAAGCACCAGGCCTTCACGAATGCAGAAAAGCAAAAAGTTTAGAACAATCTGTTCAAATTTTGTGATCTTCTTCCAAGTTTTGCTTGCTGCCAGTTAGTCTGTGACTTTCTCAATCTGCTTAAAACTAAACAAAAGTCAAAATCATTTGCTTTTTATCCTAAGAACTTCATAAATCACAACTCTATCCATGGCTTTGGCCACTGTAACATGCTGCCTTCCTATAACTCTGTCTCTCATCTTCCTACGCAATACTTGTTCTTTCAGGAAAAAAAACAAAAAACGAAACAAAACAACAACAAAACACAACCAAACAGAAAATTTTAGTGGTGAAGTCATTTCCATGTAAGTAGAAAATATGGGTAAAACAGACCATTAGACAAGCTTTGTAACAACTGCTGTAATCCATGGCAGGGATATAAGGAAAACAGATTAGATCCATAAAGCACATCTCTTGTCGCTGTCTGCAGAGTCTAAAGAGAATGGACTGTTTCATTTCCTAGATTCATGGATCCCTAATGAAGTATAATTGTATCTCCATGATGGTTTCATGCTAATTGAAGAGACTACAGAGGAAACAAGCTTCTGAAAGGAATTTTTTAAATGGGCAGTTAACATTAGTTTTGTTTCAAGGTAGTTACAGCTATTTTTCTCACCAACATTTCTCATAATCTCATTTTTTTAGAGAACATGGAGACATAGAAATAACAAGCACAAAATATAAATTTTATAATATGAAAATATGAATCTTTTAATATCTTCTTGCAAAACAGTCATGTTTTTAATTAGATTACAAATTTTCACTAGCTTTCCTAAAACGGCATAAAGTCAGCCTCGCATTCTCATACTATACAGTTCTAGGTCATTATCACTCTCTGCAAGTATGACAGTAGGTTGTAGTGAGGTGGGAGTCAGTCTTTTCTCCCATGTAACAAGCAATAGAGACTGGGAGACCACTGCACCAACGACCTAGTGACCCACATAATAGCTAACCTGAGTAGGCACATTTCTGTGCTATGCTGTGTCCAGCATGGCTTTTAGGTTGTGTTGTGCTGCACAAATCCTTGATCACAGGATGAGCCCCACCAGCTCACTGTAACAGAGGAACCTTCAGGCAGCTCCCATGCTGATTTTGTGGGATTTTTACGCTGTTTGTGTGGCATTGCTTTCATCTTAAAGTGCATCAAGAAATTCTCATTGAAACATCCTTTACGAATAAAGCTATTTTCTTGTAAGAAAATTATCTCATCCATGGAAAATTATCATCATGGGTGGGATCTGCAAAGCATGCCATGGGAAAATCTGTCCAGGGTCTATCCAATGCTGCATGAATGTGGGGTTCCCATAAGGGATATAAGAAATACTCACTATCTGTATTACTCTTCTTATTCTTATTTTGTATAAACAGTTATTTTATTAAGCCATTTATTATCCAGACAGAACCCTGCATAATCTTTGTCCTTTCCTTACCTCCTGACCACCTGTCTGGTGCAGAGCAGATTCATATATTATTTCTACTTCTGACTATTTTTTTCATTCCAAAATTGTTAATTACAGATGCAGAGAACAAAGCCAGGCCCTTTCTAACTATTTTTCCACCATCTCCTCAGACAAGATAATTATTCTGACTCTGAGGCTAAACAATAGAGATTTTGGAATTGAAAAGAAGAAGTTGCAAGGCAGAGGTGGTGTAAGCAACGTTGCCTTCTTTATGACAGTGGAGGGTTAAGATCTCATACACTCAATTCACTTACTGTGGCTCAGACATTGAGCAATATCTTCTTACACTGTGACAACTTAATTCATTTTCATTAACTACATCACTGTAACCTCAGACCCCCCTTATACTGCTGAGGCAACATAAATTAGTCTTAATGTAGCTGTACATAATTCATAGGGTTTTTGAACTCTGTTTGCTTGCCCACGAAGTACAAGCAGACCCTAATGTAAGCCAAAGACTATCCTGAAACCTCTTCTAACTGCATGCTTTGTTTTTCCCTTACTGAGAAAGAGTTCCTATACAATTGTGAATAACCACAGCCCTTCCTTCACTTTCCTTTTAGCCTGGAGAAGAGAAGGCTCAGTGGGAATCTTATTAATGTGTACAAATATTTGAAATGATTGTGTAAAAAAGAGCCAGGCTCTTTTCAGTGGTGCCTACTGACATGACCAGAGGCAATGGGAACAAACTGAAACACAGCAGCTTCCCTCTAAACATCAGGAAACACTTATTTTACTGTGAGGGTAACCAAGCTCTGGCACAGGTTGTCCAGAGAGATTGTGACGTCTCCCTCCTTGGAATATCCAGGAACCATCTTGACGTGGTCCTGGGCAACCATCTCTAGGTAGCCATTCTTAAAGGAGGGGTGTTGGGCCAGGCGACCTCCAGAGGTCCTGTACAACCTCAACCATTCTGTGATTCCCTATCCTTAGCAAAAAGCCACATCAGTCCTTGTCCTTTCTGTTTTACCTCTTTTTTTTCAAAGCTGAATTGAAAAGTCTAAATAAGCCAAACTCAGCAGATTTTGAGCATGAGAAACTTTAAAAGTCTGGACTTCAATGACTGCTGGGTTATCACAGTAAATCACAAACAAGTTTAGAAAAACTCTATATTTGGTAATAGTAGTATCTGTACCCACGTTTACAACAGGATAATCCCTCTTATGAAAAACACATAACAACACACACACACACACACACACACGGTAAATATTTTCTCTATTTCCTATGAGCTAGATAAACTTGCTGGCCATTTAGATTGATAAAATATTTGTAGTCTCTAGGAGGGGATTCCTCATGTCACAGATTCAACATGTGCTTATCTATATCTCCTATACACAAAACTCCTATACCCCACTCTTGCAGACAGTCTTCAGAGGTGTCACAGATTGAATGACCATAAGAAAAAGTATGCCCACAACCCCCAAATATTTGTTTAGATGCTGCCCTGAAGTCATAGTTTTTGATTACATAAAAGTATTAATTAAAAAAGCATAATCAGTTTGTCAACTTGCAGAAAATACATGCATTTAAGAAACATCCAGTGTTTAAGAAACTCTTTCAATTGTTTTTCTTATACAGCTGTCCCAGATGACCAGTTATACAGATGTTCTTAAGTGCACATGGAAAAACAAAATATACTCTCAGACTTCATTTTGTTATTTCAGCTTTTACATCTGTTTTTTCAAAAGAATGATATTTTAGTTCTGTGGAAAAACTGCACACTAACCATTCTGTTCTTTACAATGCTTACCTGGAAAGTATGTCTTGCCTACACCTACTCAACTGACTCTGTGATGAAGCTAAACTTCACTCTTTTTCAATCACTTTGGAGTTCTCCTTGTTTTTGTAGAGAATTCCGGAGGTGGCTCTGACTGAATCAAATTATGCTCCAAAAGCTTTTGAAGAGAAGTTCAGTCTCTCCAGGCATTCAGAATTCTCTTCTGTAGGCTGAAAAAGCTGGTGGAAAAGTTTAATCAAGTTTGATCAAAGAATCTCTCTTCCAGGGTTCAGATTTTCTGAAGTAGAGTAGAACTGGAATAATGAACGTTAACACAGTCACTAATGCATATGTTTAAAAGGAAAATAATTCTAGGAATTTTTGTTTCCTTTATCTTAGAAAATGCGTGTGTAATCTACATTTCTACATCTGCCGACATAATTCAATGCTATTACCCATCATTAAATCATTTAAAGTTTCTATAAATTATTACAATTTCAATAAAATGTCACATCTAGAATTTGTAATTCAAAGACATAACATGGAAAATTAAGAGTGGATAACATAGACAATCATGACAGTAAAAATTAGGACAGGCAGTAAGGGGAATATAATGCCATAACTGTTTCTTCATGGGAGGAATTTGTGCATTTCATGTTTTGTTGGCTCAGGTGGTTTTAATTTTCTTAGATATGCTGCTTAACTTCATCAGCTTCTGATTCTATAGTTAAGATCCTGCCATGGAGAGACCAGAACCCCACTGAAGTCAATAGGGCTCTTCTTGGGCACCACAGTTCAGCTTTGTATTATCAACTTGAAGAATTAGTATCTTTTTGGCCACCCAGCCATATAAAGCAATTCCACTAATCTGAAGGAAAAATATACTTAGGGGGTTGGATTTATTACTAATGATTATTACTAATGTTATTCTATGATTCTATGATTTATCAGTGAGCTAAAATTTTGTTTGGAAGGCTCCAGAAATGTCTGAAACAAATGTTGCTGAAACTTTTCAATTACATATTTAATACGTTCAATAATCTGATCAAAAACATTGACCTCTTAATGTTCCGATTCTTTCTTCAAAAAAAATGATATATTGTCAATCCAACTGTCCTACTCTCCCCACAGAAAAATTACCACACTAAGTCCAAATTGTATTTTTTCACCCTTAACCCTGCAATGCTATCAATTCATCTCTATAGTGCTGTCAATTATTTGCACTGAGATATCCGTTTTCAAAAAGCACATAAATTTTCCGTTGCCTCAAAATCTCTCTGGTGATGTGCGGGAGATGCTTTCACTCTTAGCTATCGGATTTTAGAAATGTCTCAACCTGAGGAGAGAGCCAAATGCTTTATTTGAGTCACTTGAGACCGTAAGTTTGCAACAAATGTTGAAAATTAGTTTTAGGATAAATCTCAAAATGTAGCTAGTGAAACTGGTAGCTATTCTGTTAGCATATTTTTGGGAGGTATACCTTCTTAGTGAGATGAACTGTTATCTGCCTGCCTTTACAAACCAGTGTGAATGAGAATCAAGCTTTACAACAAGCTTTGAAATTGCACTATGCATCCATCGTTATATTGGTCTCCATTTTACACATGAATTTGTTTTCATTCTTCCAGTCTGTAGATCTAACTCTGTAAAAATCTCTGCCTGACTCAGGTTAACACTTAGCCCAGTCAATGGCAGAATTTCCAGAGAGCTGTCCATGGCTATGAACTTACTCAAATATACTGTGAACCCAGAGCAAATACATCACTGACATAGTGATGAACTAGTTACTCCTGGGAAAGTGGCAGAGCCTACACAAACATATACCTACCCAGTATCTGACTGAATTAGCAAACTTAGTTGTTAATTAACTGTTATGCTTTACAAGAACGCTGCTCATTGTCTGATTTTATATATACACAAAAGAGGTGCTGTTCCATTATATTTACATATTATTATATAAGGACATTTTAATGCACTGTACAAGTATATATTAACTCCTATTTGCCCATAAATTGTTAGAAGTTCAAATGCATATAAAATATTTATAGATGCAACTGATACCTCATGAAAGCTTTCTGCAACTGACATATTCTTAACTCCTGAATGCAACTAATTTCTATATTTTGTTCAATTTGCATTGCAGCTGACTTTTCAGTGAGTCCTTAAATTAATATTAAATGTTAAACTTGTCGGAAGTCTTTTAAAGATTCTTTTTTGGTGTTTCAACTATGAGTACTTCATTTTGTTTGCAATTAAATTAACATGAAAGGCTTAATAATTTCAACTTTCTAGTCCTCTGAATCATAAAAAAAAATATAAGATTTTTTTTTTTTTTTTAAGTAAAAATATTAGATCATGAACAACTAAGGGGTTTGGGTTCTACTGAGCCCCTTTCCAACTCCTGCATACAACTTGATCCTGGAACATCAGGTAAGGTACATTTTGAATGCTCACCTTATTACTTGAAAAGAGATATTACCTTGAACCATGTGCCAGAAGTGCTGCTTTATAAATATTCTTCTTTAATATTTAGAAAAGCTCGTTTTTCTCAAATGGGGAATTGTATGGCAGATTCTCTTGGCTTTTAAGTGTCCTTCCATTATGTTTTTTTCCAGTTAATACTGGAAAATCCATATGCCATTAAGTTAGGTGAGACTTTTCAGCTGAAACATGAAGAAGAAAGCGACGGTCACTGGAACTGCAAAAAGCTGGGTGCAATGACTGCCAAAAAAGTTAAGTGCATTGTAGGCTGGCTAGAATATAAAGTGTATCTATAGGCCAGTGGAGATGAGATGTAGGAAAGTGGAGTTAAGTCTACAAAAAGATATTCTCATCCAAATCTAATTGTATTACCAAACATATCTCTTTATCTTCTGTTATTGTTTATAAAAATATCATTTGCTATCACATCTTTATGATCACATAAATGCATACAATAAATGTTTTATAAGTATATATTAATAGGATTTTGTGTGTATATATACAGTAACGGTGGTGTACCTTATCTAAGCCTATATATCAATCCATTAATAGGCTCTCTTTTTGTTATTAGTAGTTAAGTAAAGAGAGTGGGGGGTGGGAAAGGGGGAGGAAGACATAACACACCCCCTTCAGGCTACAGAGGAAGGGAGAAAACACAGCACACCCTTCTCAGGCTATAGGTCCAGAACCTAAATATTTATGTTTCTTTCAATCCAAGAAATCTTGGTATATTTGAGCTAAACTGGAGAACACAACAACAGGTGAGAAAGGAAAGCTTTTTGCATCAGCTCTCCGAAGCAGAAGCCAGTCATATTTCTATATTTCTGTAAGCTCCTGCATTTACTGAACAAGGAAAATTTCAAAAGAAGGTAGACATCTAGGTCCCACTGAAGCTAGGTACTGAGTTTCCTGAGGGTCTCTGGGATCTCATAAGCAAAAGTATTTTAACATAATCACTTATCATAAAAATAAGATCATACATTAAATTCTCACAGATGGTAACTAGTAATATTTTCTTCTTTTTCTATAGTTTATCAATTGTCCTGGTTATTCTTAAAAAGAAGATATAATTAAAAATTATAGATTTAAAAAGACCTGTCATGACATAGCAAACAATCAACGAAGCAGGGGAATGAGCTGTTGACAAATGCAGCTGAAAATAAAGAAAAACCAAAAATTCTGTTTGATAAAAACAATCTTTGCATTTCATTTCTGAGAAAAAAAAAGTGAATCAGTGTGACTGAACTGTCAGGCTTTAATTGCTCCAGAAGTCTAATGACAAAAGGGAAGAAGTGCCAAGAAATTCACATGATTTATTATCTTCTTACACTTCTGTTTCAAGAAAATGTAGGATCTCAGAGGGATTCTCAAGCACTTCCTGACAGCCCCTCAGTGTTGAATTAATACACAAGGTGAAAGAAAATTTAATGTAGAGTATCAGAACTGATTAATGGAAGTCATGTCAGCTGTCAGTCCTCTGCAAACTAATTAGGCAAAGCACTCAAGAAAACTGCACTGTGTATGAAGGTTGCCAGAAACTTTAAAGAGGAACATAAAAATAACAGTAGATGACTATTAAAATATTTTTTAATTGGAATTTTTTCCTCCAGTGCTTAATCTGTATTTATTTGGCCAGCTGATTTCTGCAAAGAAACTAGGATATTAGTCCTGCTAATTCATTCTATTGATTTCTGTTTGAAAATCTGTTTCTTATCTCTGGAGTAACATTTTACTTTGAGGCCTGTGTCTTTTCAACAGAATTCTAAAACACTACTGAAGTAATAAAACCCAAACAATTCTAAGTAAAAATAAACTCATTCACAGTGTATGCATTTACATCAGGATGAAATAGTCTATAACACATGCCAGAACTACTGAAGACTGAAATATTCTGTCTTGAAAGAACTTCCTTCAAGAATGCCCCAAAATCAAACTGTTTAGACATAGACATACTCTTGGCCTTGAACCATGTTGGGGATGTCATGCGAGAGGACATAGTAAGCCAAGGGAAAAACAAAAATACTTCATATAAGACAACATAGAACATCTTATCAAACAGTCTGAATGTTCCTACACCAAATTCCTACAGCTGCTGCTGCTTTTTTTATATATTCCCTGTTCTATGAAGCATCAATTAATCCTTTCCATTGTTGAGGCCTTTAGTCGCAATACATGGCATTAACAAACAGTATTCCGTCAAAAACACTAGACTCAGTTCAGGCCTTCCATCTGTTGAACTGTTCAAGCTACTGCACTAGTACCAAGTATTTCTGTAGAGTGCTGTCACCTCTGTCACAGAACAATATCGCCTTGAGGTATTTACTCTGTGGAAAGCATATCCATGTGGAAGTGTCAGAAGGCAGAGCTCACTGCAGCTTAGACCTGTGAGCAAAACTGATAAGTCTACTCCACCACATTGCCTTTATATTTTTATGTATATTCTACATATTATCCTATATGGGACCTTTACTGCACTACTGGAGACCAAAAGGTGCCAAACATCTCTTTGAGAGCTTACATCCATGATAAATTTAAACTTAAATAATCCCCACAAACTTTGTTTCTAATTTCTCACGTCTCTGTGGCAACTAATAGCTAATTCAAGCCAAAATATTGTCTAAGTAAAAACTGCCTAGTATGATCACAAACATGTCAGCTTGAAATCATTAACAGTAGAGCAGGTATTACTTATAGTTCCATTTGCTTTTAGATAATTCTTTGGTAATATTAAGTATAAATATGTCTTGAGAGTTACAGGCAGGTCCTGCCCTCTCACCATGGTTGTCATATTTTGCCAGCATCACCTGACCTCTTTCTGGGTCTCCTCGGCTGTCCTTTGGAAAAAACAAAACCCAAAAAAACCAAAACAGATTAGAACATCATGGCAACCAGGGGCTACAGCCTGCTCCTATTTTACAAGTGATTGACATTGAGTTTCCTAGAGAGGAATCAGATCCATGCTTGGAATAGAGCCCTACACATCCTGTCTGCAAAGGCAACTTGGCCCCTGTTTGTCCCCAGGCATCCTGGTGAAATGCCATCCTATTAAACTGCAAGGACCAATCTTCAGTCCTGTGGCCCTCAATGTGCAAACTCAGCACAACGGCTTCCTTTAAACCTCATGAAAAGTCCATACTCCTTTTGCACATGGAGGCTACTACCACCACCCTTAAGTCACGCTCATCATTGCCAGAGGCTGCAGGATAATGGACATACAACTGCTGTATGCCTGCGTCTCAATTCTGATTTCCATAAGCAAATTCATAGTACCATCCTAAATATCCTGCCAAGCTTGCTTTTACACATCCAAGCATGTTACATTCTTCAGCCAGCACATCAGATGCTCTCAGGGTAATTATGTCAGTGAAACTAAGCAAACACTTCACAGCAGGATGAACTCACCCAGGCAATCCATAAAGGATTACGCACTTGCCAGTGGATGAACATTTTTCACAGAATAATCATTCTATATCTAATCCTCAGCCCTGCAGCTTAGAGAAAAACTGCAAAATACCTTCCAAAAATGAGCATGGGAGCTAGAATTCATAACTTTACTGGGTACAAAATAACACGGACTCAGCAGATCTAGCAGTTGTACCACACACAATATGATCACTCCCTTCAGTAATGCAATGAACAGCCTGATAACTGTCTTTCACTATTCCAGTGATATAAATATCTTATCACCTTTCTTTTCAAAGTGGCCTACCTGCTATGTAAACTAATTGAACTCCAAATAGGTGTTCTCAAACTGTGTTTGGTTTCGAACTCTTCCACATTTCTTTCAGACCTGAAGTGTGCCCAAATATTTGTCTAAGTTTTCCAAATGAAGAAAGAAATTGGCCTCTACCAACTAGAAAGCAACACAATAAGGACCTGTAAACTTAATATCATTTTAAAGGTCTTGCAGGGGAAAAACAGGATTCAACAAAAGGAAAAAAAGGGACATTTGATTAAAAAAATATTTTCTGAAGCCATGATTTCCAGGTGAAAATGACCTCTGCAGGGCTTTAATTCCTTACCAGGCTGGATACTTGTGATCATTTTACCTTATACTGACCTGAGAGTAGGGTGTTATCTTGAAACCATCTGCCAAGGGATTCAGTACCAATTTTTTCTTCTCTGTTGCACTAGTGGAAAATTTCCTGTTCTGACTATGATTCTATGGTTCTATGACTAATTTAAAGGGAAATTGGATTTTTTACTAATTAAATTGTTTAAAAAAAAAAAAAAAAAAAAAGAGTGAGGCTGTGGCTGCTCACTTTCAAAATGTCAACTTCTGCCAGAAGCTATTGTAGCTTTTCAAATACTTTCCAAGCAAGAAGTGACAAATACTCAGCTTGTGGACAGATCTTTCTTTTTTTACAAAGGCTGAAAATTTCTATGGGTTAAATATTCCAACCAGCTCTGTTTCCAGTCTTGGCCATTTTATGAACTTGTATCACACTCTGGAGGAATAACTCCTGAGTTGTGTATTGGTATAATTTTAAAATAGCTGCTCAAGCCATTGGAATGGCATAAATACCTTTTACACAGCTGACCTACAAAAAAAACCAAGCATGTTACAAACTGCAGATGCATTTGGCAGCATGAGTCTCAGTCAATATAAAAAGCTGGCGAGTGCCTAATGAGCTGTACAAGAACATGACTTGAGGGGATATGTTAACTAATGCAATGTCAGCTGTGACTCTGCAGTCAGGGCTAACAGAAACAAGTCAGTGGTTGGTGACCAGCTGCAGGCTTGTCATCGCCAGTGTTTCTGAGCCAGTGGTCAGCGTGTAAGGCAGCGAGCAGAGATGCAAGGCTTGCACAGGTAACAAGTGACTGCTCCCTTTCCTTCCTACAGGCAGGGATGATATGTCTACACAGCAGCCCCAAAGCCTGCTAGTCTCAATCTTCTAACACTTTCATGAGCTTAATAGGCACTTCATTTCGTCACTGACATGATAGCAAGAGACGCCAAGCAGAGTTTTAATTTTATCTTCTGCCTGCTGGCCACTTAGGATGTTTAACCCTCCTGCACCTCCTAATGCAGCTGACTAAACCAGATCACAGTACCAAGAAAAACGCTTTTTTTTTCAGGCAAAATGTGTCAAACACTTCTTTATCCATGTTTTTATTTAAAAAAGAAAAAAAGAAAACCACACACAAAAAAAATCAAAACAAACAAAAAATTAATAGTGGGATTGAAGGTCTTTGAAATTAAATAAAGGCACAGAATATATGAGTAGTGACAGATGACAGAGGTTTGGAATACCCTCAAAATAGCTCTGAATTTTTCTAAGCCTTGTCTTTAGAAAGGCTGTTGAGTTGGACAAGGCAGCTCACAAAGCAGGAAATGAAATGGAGTTTGAGTTAATTTTATTTCATCAACTGCAGCAGATGTTCAGGTGTACTGATGCAAAGATGTTTAAAGGTTGTTTATCACAGAAGCTCATCACAGAAGCCTACTACCTGCAACAGCAGTGAAAAGTGGTAAAATATGTCTAAGTACCAAGCAAAAGATCCAAAGGAAGAGGATAACTAAATCATTCTCTCTTGATTGGTGAGACATGACTGTCATCTCTGCACTTTATCTCAAGTTATTTTAGTCTTATTTTATCTCTTTGACCCTAGTCACTGGGAGAGGGGAACATATTTCTTTCTATTTGCTCACTTCAACTACAAAAATTTCTGTAAAACCCAATGAAAAGTACAAGATTTTTGTACAGACATTACTTAATAAAAATTATACTGATATGATATTAGTGGAAATAGGAGTAGTTTGACTCCAGAGATTACCATATTCACTATATTCTAGTACAGCTACCAAAACACAGCAAACATATTTATTATACACAGTGCTATGATACTTAAAATTATAGGTGAGGCATGCATAAATTACTCCCATGGTAAATAAAATTAGAGGATTTGTATATTTCTTCTTTTATCTTCAGAAGATTTTTATCCTTTGAAATATTCCATACTTTACACTGAGAAAATTCAGCTCTGAAAAAAAGCTAAATTTATTGACCTAAAGAAAACCAAAAGAAAATAATCTTATGCTTTTAGTTCATTTTTCTACTATAAAATTATTTACAGCAAATTTTGCTATCAGATTCACCTGGAACAACTAAATGCTGCTGGGAGTTCAGCATATTCAGGAGCAATACAGTGTATGTAAAAACTGGCTATGCAGACCTCAGAGAAGGATACTGACCATAGACAGCAACTGCAAAGCTTTCCTGGTTGGTTATTTTTATTGCTACTCAGTACACTATAAAATATCATGTCAGAAAAGACAGCTTGGGTCATTCAGCCTATCCTTTGCACTCTAAACTTCTCCCTACATCATTCTATCACCTTGTTATCTAACCTCTTTAGTTCCTTCAGCAGTGCTGCAGCTGCCCCAGCTATCTCTTGACTTCTTCCTTAGTGCACAGCACTCTCTGCAACCCTACAGCACTTCAGCTGGAGGAAGGGGCAGCATGTGTCCCTTGTCATATACCTATGAGCCTATAAGCCCCACTCAGGGGTATATTCAAAGTGAAAATGATACAGATCTCTGCTACTGGCATCTACAGTTGGATACCATCATGCCCTGAGCGGTGGTGCGCATTCCCTCGTGTCCTTCATCCTTTGTCCATGTATGTGCTTTTCCTCCATATTCTCACCAGCTGAGCAGAATAGCTGCCTATTGCAAGTCAATCTAAACATTTTTCCATCCACTAGCTTTAGATCATAGAGGAACAAACATGCTGCCTCAACTGGGAGGTTTAATGTTCAGTACATTGCTCACACATTTGTACGGGAGCTGTACACAACTGAAAATGCAGTTCCCTTTCAGTACAACATACAGCATTTGTTTTCCTAGGTGAAGTGACTAAGTATCAATAAACGGAAAGTTATTTAAATATTTTTAGAGATATTTTAAATATCTGTCAAGTTTTAGTTTGCTTTTCTTCACTCTCTACAGGTAAAACCAGAGGAACTGAGCTAGCTAAAGTTATGGAAGAAAAATGCAGAAAAGAATACTGCACATTTTTTAAAACAGACTGAACACTTACATGTCTTGAAAAGGTTTTATTTGCCCTCAAATAGAATGAATTTGCAATTTGGTAATAATTAATGATTACTCTCTAATGTAAAATATATGTGGAAGAAACTTCTGGAAGTTGTCTGGTAAATGTCCAAGCAAGATCAATGATACCAAATGTTTCTAACATTGAAAGGTTGCTGTGTCCAATATCCTCTTTGTAAACAGTTCCACTGCTTAAGAAGGCTAATTCAAGATTTTTTTACTGATGTACAGGCAGAAATCCCCTTCCTACCCTTCAAAGCCACCACCTTTCTTCTTCATACTAGCATGCATGCAGACCCATAATTCTTTTTTTCTTTCTAGCCTCCTTTGCATACTTGAGGAGTGTTACCACATCACCATCTCTTCTTAGCTTTCTAAACTCCTTCACAGGCCACATTTTCTGTTCTTATTGCTCTATCCTTGATTTACTGCATTTATCCACATTAATTCTCACCTTCAGTATTTCTCAGGCAATGTATCCGATTTGCCAGTTATTTTGAATTCTAAATACTGTCCACCATATTTTTTCCAGCTGCTTCCAGTTTACCATCTGCATGTGAAAGAAATATGCCCTTAATAATGTAGATATAATAATAACAATCTTTAAATACCCTTTAAATTAATAGAAGTAAATTAATAGTAGCGATCAACACTGGAAAATCAGTTTGAAACATCATTTCAGTTATTTTCTTGCCTTGACCAGGAACTTTTTGATGTATTTTGTAACACAGCTCCCCAGTCCCTTTTTCCATGTCATGGTAATTTCATCAAGACAGTTTTGCCTAAGGTTTTCTAGGAGAACAGGATATGACAGACATACAGTTGGGGTTTTTTTATTCTATCTGGAAAGCCTGCTATTCTTCATAGAAACAAATTTAGTTGCTGTGACATTATTTTTTTTTACAAATGTATTCTGGCTGTTATTTGTCATTTAGCTATTTTCCAAGCTTTTTGATTATTTCTTCTGCAACCGTTCTAGACATTAAAGTTGAGCTGACTAGTCTGTAATTTCCTTTTTCTTTTTTACTACAGCTAAAGACAGGTAATATGTTTGCCCTTTCTGGAATGTCATCCTTTCTGAATAAATTTACAGAATAATAGTTAATGGCTCTGACATTGCTTCTGTTTGTTCTTGAAGAACTCTTGAAGAAGTTTTAAGTTGATTCAGTGTGAAGACACTAACCTATCCAAACACGCTGACATATTCTTTCACCAGTCTGCTGTTCTTGGTTTCCTGTCACTGGTATTAATGATATTACCCATCTGATCAGTGTGATGGCCACAATAGGCTGTATACCAAACTCTTTCCACCTTTTTACCTTTTTAGCATGATCTGCAATTAGCTGCTTGGGGGAAGGGGGTAGGTATTATTTATTCATCTTCTTCTTACTATTAGTGTACTGATAAAGTGCATTCTTGTTACATTTTACACCCCTGACACTTGTGTCTCAGTTCTTACGTTCTTGGTGCTGTGCACACAGGGTCCTCTCATCCTCAATACCAGACTGTCAGTTCAACATTTTGTTCAGGTCCAGCAAGCATTCATGATCTAGTGAAGTTGTTTTCTTATCCATCCTTCGCACAGACATTGCACACGTTTCTTCCTTTTCTGAGGCTGCTAACTCTCCCAAAATCCTTTTCCTTGACCTTCCTTCAGCAGAAAGGTTATGACTTAGCATTTTAAAGTCTCTCCACTGTCCTTACTCTTTTGTTGCTTCTCCATTCTTTCCAAAGAATTGTGCCTTTCACCTTTAAATTCCCTTTTCATTTTTCTCTGTTATTCATCATCAAGAATAAATAGTTTTAATTATTTTCTTTTACTTTCCAATGTCAAGAAATTGCTTTCAGCATGTTGTAAGAGCTTTTCATATGGTTTGGTTATATCTGCAGCTCTTCTGATTGGTAGTTTCTGGTGCTCCTATAGCCTTTGAATTCCTTACCCATTTTCTTGGGGGCAGTCAGGAATGCCTTTTTAGCTGCTGTTTGGCAGTGCTCTTCAGGTCCAGGATTTCCTCTCTGAGGATACCCATCACCTGATACTATTGCAAGAACATGTGCAGTATGAGAAATTCCTGTGTCTGAAAAGAAGGATGAAATATACTTCAAGTTGTCTTCAAGGAGTATGTGCTGTGTCACCTAAGAGCTGCTGCTTCAAAATAAATATGGGCTCTCACCCAGTCTGGAAGCCTCTCCTGCATAGCAAAGTAGAAGCAGCTTGCTTATCCAGTGGGCTCCTTCCGTAAGAGATATGCAACTCTTGTTGGAGAAATGTTAGTTTTAATAAAACAAACTTTTGCTTTACCTCCTTAAAATTTTCATCACAGTCGACACTTGTAAGGACAGTTGTCTCATTCTTTCCTCCTTTGACAGTGTTTATATCTCTGCTTCCTCTTTCACTATATATTCTTAACTGTAAATCAATATATGTTCCTACTTTTATAAGCTCAAATTTCTTGAGCCAGCTAAACTGAACATCAATATTTCAGTCATGTGAGCTATCTCCTAAAGCCTTTCCTATGCCAATTAGGTAATAATTTTAATTATGTGCCCGCTCTTTCTAGAGACATGGCATTGAGCATGTGCATCAATAAAGCCTTCTGTTCAGTTTTTCCATATTTTAGCTTCTCTACTTTTATTCAATGTTTGCATCACCCTTGTCTGGATACCAAATTGTACACCGTGTACTCGTCGGTCTGTTCTAGCCTATTAAATGTCCCTGAATGAGAAAACTACACTGTAAATTAATAAAAAATACATTTTAAATTGCAGGTAGCAGTTTTGATACATTGTTAAGATATGTCAGCCCAACAGGCTTTTGGGTATTTGCTATAAACAGAACATAGACTCATACAGGAAAAACAGAGAATTTTGCTTATGCAAAATGAGCAGCTGAAGGTCTGCTTTAATACAGCAGTACTCAAAGTGGTAAATTCTGTTTCCTGAACAGAAAGCCTCATGGTTGAGAGTCTGGGGGGAGGCTGATGCTCAGTTTGTTATATTTCCTACTGGCTCCCACAGTGCTAAATCAATTTACATCAGTTCATATTCTCTTCCTAGGTCACTATTGCCTTCTTTGTGTCTTGTTTGCAGGCAGCCAGAAATAATAATTTTAAGATATAATGTGTTCTTTAGCCAGAAATCTCATCTGTGTCCACTAGTGCCTGAATAAAAGATTATGTTGCAGGATAGGACACAGTCGTAACTCCATTTCACTTCTTTTTTTTTAATTTTTGACAAGCAGTGGTTCCTGATAAAGGAATCCTCTCTGCACATTTTCCCTTTAGATTTTAACTGTAAGATTTTCACTTGACATAAACCAACATTATACCGAGGAAAATCTGTAAGTGGTAGTTACAAATGAAACACAGAAAATGAGACTAAGCGTACAAAATACCTAGAGGCAAATTCTGCTCTCAGTTCTGTTCAGTGACGTTGGATCAGTACACTAAAAAAAAAAGACTTACAACCTCAGGACATGGAACAAAAGAAGGGTTATGTTAAATTGAAAAAGCTAAACAAAAAGATGAAGGGTTTGATGTTTCTGAAATAGTATCTAAAGTGTTATTGAAGCCATTGGGGTTGTACGGGTGTTACTAAGAGCAGTGCAAGTCGACAGTAATGTGTTACATAGGCTGCACTGCCAGTATCTGTTACATGAAAATACACATTCAAGATACTTTTAGTTGTGTGTCCTCTACACTAATTCCAACCACATCATATTAGAGGTATCCTGTGATTCAGCCTAACAACTTTATCTTGCTCTTCTAATTCTGTGTCTTAAGACATTGTGCAAATTATAATAACCTGGATTTTTGTACAGCAAAATAATCTTCTTAGTTGATTCTCCATAGGGATTATTTATTCAGCCTCATTTCCCAGCTCTTGATATAATGTAGGCAGTAACCTTTTTCCACTTCTGTTCCACTGAAAAAAAACGGATGTTTTTGTTAACAAGAGACACCAAGGTCGACATTGATCATAGAAAAATCCTTTTAAAGAATGCTTATCATTTATTCAATTTTCAGATTCAGCATACACGTAAGGTATACAAATTGTGCTATTTAATACTGAGCAGTCCTTTTTAGAAGGCTCTGTAATCTGTACAGTTATTAAGTGTAATGGGATTTACTCCAACAGAGTCTAACACTAGGAAGGAAAGTACATGTGGTAAATCCTATTGTAACTAAAGAGATGGGTTGAATTTCCTTGATTATTTTTAAATCTGCCTTTGGCAGGAACAATAAATTTTCAGGTGTTTGGAGTTTTTTCCCTTGACTGTCAATTTGATCACTTGAAAGGAGGGTGAAGGTTGAACACTTCCCTTTGAACTGGGCAAACAATAATCTCATGAAGTTCAACAAAGAGAAGTGTAAAGTCCTGCACTTGGGAGGCACAACCCCAGGAATCAGTACAGGCTGGGGGCCAACCAGATGGGAAGGGTTTTGCAGAAAAGGACCTGGGAGCCCCAGCAGACACAAAGGTGAACATCAAGCAGCACTATACCTTTGTGGCAAAGGAGGCCAACAGCATCTGGGGCTTCATTAGGAGAAGCATTGCCAACAGGCTGAGACAAGTGATCCTTCCCCTCTGCTCAGCACTGGTGAAACATATCTAGAGCACTGGGTCCAACTCTGAGCTCCCCAGTGCAAAAAAGGCATAGACATACTGATGAGTCCATCAAGGGCTTAAAGCACCTGACAAACATGAGAAGCTGAAAGAGCTGGGACTGTTCAGCCTGCAGAAGGCTCAGGAAGATCCTGTCCATATCTGTAAATTCCTGATTGGGGCAGCAAAGAACATGGAGCCCAGATCCTCCACAGTGGTGCCCAGGAGAAGAGGCAATGGGTAAAAAATGAAATAGAGGAAATTCCATTTAAGCATATAAAAGCTTTTACTGTGAGATGGATCAAACACTGGAACAGGTTGTGTCCCCTTCATAGTCAGATATACTCAAAACCCAACTGAAACATGTTCCTGAGAAACCTGCTGTAGCTGACCCTGCGATAAGCAGGGTGCTGGACTAGGCAGTCTCCAGAAGTGTCTTCTGGACACCTACTTAGGCAGCTTGTGGTCTTAGGCACCAAAGAAAATAAAACATAACATGAGACATGCAGCTCAGGGGTGTAGGGGTTTTACACACTAGCTGCAGGTTTTCGGTAGTGAATGCAGTTTATATTTTCCAATTTGACAGTCTTCTATCAGTCTTCTGTCTTACAAGGTAATTCTTAGTTTTAGGTAAATGTACCTATATTTTAGGTATATGTACAAAATACATCGAAATGTACAGATATGGAACCACATCCTCTGCAGTCTAGTTTTTGAAAAATACAGATGGCACCAGTTGTGTTACTGCAGACAAGGCTTAGTGCAATGCATACAATTTGTGTTTCAATTCATATTGAAATTCTAAGGCATTATACTGAAAAATGAAATTCTCCATAACTTCAAAGTAAGGACAATTGCATGTTTCCTACATTGTGTGCATGCCTACAAACACCAATCCATTCTAATTACAGACTATATTTTATAGATATAATGATACCAGTAAGGCTATGTCCTCCTATTCATCAGATTTTGATCTGTGTACTTATTGTTTCAGTATTTGGCCAGGGTGGGTTGGCTGATGTAAGATTAAATCTGTATGATTTCAAACATTGTTTCTAACATTGGGTTTTAGACAGTTGTCACAAGTAACTTTTATTTATCCTGTGCACACTATTACATACAATAGTTTGCCTGTAGCTTAATTTATAATACAACATGAAATACAGCCTTTATATGGAAACCTTGAAACCTTCAAAAAATTTCATATGTAAATATTAAATCAGATAAAACATTGTTCCTAGATTATACTTGATATCTGGTATGGCTTCCTCAAACAATTTTTGGAGAATAAATTAATGGAAAATGCAACGTATATATGAATAATGGATATAAACAACTTTAGAATAAACTGATTTTGCAAAGAAACCACAAGACAGTTGGACTAGAAATTGTTATTTGTATGCAGTAACACAGTATCAAGAGGAAAAAAGTGGATTTTGGTTCCACTAACAATACAACCAGAGACAAAATACCATATATTCACCTCTTCAAGGCATTTCCTTCTGTGCTTCTGGCAGCTTCTCTCAAGTCCCTGCAAGCTGAGGGGCCTCAGATAAATTGGGCTCTTTCTTCTTCTTTTAGCAGAGACTATTGTTGAGTTGAGCACCTGGCAACTTGCTCCCCAGGAGACATGGGGCACAGTCTCTGCCTCATAGCACAGCTCACTGTGGACCTCCACTGGGAATGGGAGCGCCCACCCCTCTTGATGCCAACCAGGCCATTTCAGCAGACCAGAATTTATGTTTGGCAAATATCAATACACGCTGGTGAACTGTGATAAGAACTGTGATCAGGGCTTTCAGGTAGGGGTAGCAATTACTCCCCTGAGGTTTCACTTATTCTTTTCAGGACAAGGTATCCAACTGAGTGACCTCACCTGACCCTTGAGTCAGGCTTACTCTAAAGCCTTCCTCTGCTGCTGATCATGTCACTTTGCCCCACTCTTAAATTGTTGAAAACACATAGGTCAACCTTAATATAAAGCTCTAATGTCAGTTTCACAGTAGTAGGCCTTCGATAGAGATTTAAAAAGGGAGAGCTTGCTCTATTCTTAGTATGTAATAGAAAGAAGAAAGAATAGAGTAAAATAGAGAAAAAAATACAATAAAGGAGGCAGGACAAGCCAAAATCAAATAGACATAATTAGTATAAAGAAAAGAAAAAAACTGTGTTGAACTATGACTTCCTCTCCAGACAGCAGTTCCACCCTGCATTACTAGATCCTGCACAGGAACAATAAAACCAAATAAGCCTGTCAGCATCTTTACCTGGGAAATCATTCTGGTATGTTTTAAGGTACCTACTTAATAGCAAACACATTCTGCACTAAGCATTATAACCTCCTGTTGCAAAGGGAATGAACTCTCTCTAATTGTTTTTTCCATGCCTAATTATCACATTCTGTGTGTCTGTGACCCATTAAAGAATAATAACCCTGGAGAGGAAACTGCTATAAATGCATGACAGAATGTGTATTTACATATATACAGTCCAAACACTCGCATGTATAAAGATACATTATTTTTTTACAGTATATATTATGCAATGGGATGCCAATACTGCCAATAAGAAAACTAGTGTTTTGCAAATGCTATTTATTTGCCTTTTAAATTGGAAACAGAGTGACCATGGAATATATTGATACCACTTAAACTTCAATCCTCAATGAGGTACTTATATTTTCCAAAGTTAGCATTAACACCTGCAGTTTGGAATATTAATTCCTGCTCTGTAAAGAGAAATCACTGAATTAAAGATTGTGTTTCTGCTATTAAGAAATTCATTTCAAAAAAAATGTATGGAAAACACAATGTAAAGAGAGCAGGGTGAAGCAAGAAGCAGCATTCCCTACGACACTACTCTGTTCTAATTCTCTTGTCAATATGGCACATCAAGTTTTCCCTGTATTTTCTGTATGCAGCTCCCCACTGATTATCTACCTGGCTTTGGCTAATTGTATGTAACGTTAGTGGAATGGAGTTCTTTAATTTGTGTATGGAAGTTGAAGACTAATTAAAAATAGTTTTTAAGCAATGACTCATTTCTGAGTGGGCCTTGTGGTGAGTGGGCTCTGTCAGGAAAGGAGAGGGTGTCACCATCTCTGAAACAATCATCTTATCATCTTGGGACTCTGAATACCAACATGCCTGGGCAGAGGCAGAATAACTGGTGAGCTCAGTGGTTTAATTCCTCTTCCTGCACCAGAAATATGAGTCACTAGTACAACAGGAACTTTTCCTCTTGTGCAATAATACCACTATAATTTTGAATGACAAGTGGAAACAATAATACTGCTACAAATCTCTCTGGGTTATTTAACGGCACTAATCAGAAAATAGCGTTCGATGGCTGTTGCATTCCTAAAGTGCTTTTTGCCATTTATCCCGGGAGCAGCTGTCATTACCTCTTGTTAGCAGAAAGCCGACACAAATTGGGTCTTTAAGGAAGCCAAGGTCATGCTGAGTCTGATCTCTTTTCTGGCAGTCCCAGAGCTGTGTATACGTGTGCTGAGCACATCCTACTCCTCTTACCTCTTCCCTTAAGTATACCACTAAACACCCAATCTCACTGTACAGAAAAGCTTTTTAGTAGGTAAGTATTATCAAAGGGCCAGACGCTTTGAATCTACTTTCTGCATGTGTCTGTTCCCATGCATTGGACCTGCACACAGGCTGCTTGCAAGTTTTCCTTGCATTGCTCACACAACAGCAGAAGGCAATGACAACCGGTGAAATGTAACAACATAAAGCAAGCAAACAAGGCATCAGTAGAACTCTTACATTGCACAAGACAATGTGCCTACATTTGTATTTTGCACAGTTTTAGCAAAGTAGAGGAACCCCCCTATGTGATCTTAGCATTTTAAATACGAGTAGGGGCATATTTAACAAATTAAACATTTAATAGGTTCATTAAAAACCATGCAAATTTGCTGTGAGCCAGACTGAAACACTTTACAATAATTTTTATGGATCTTTTTATATATGCTGTTCTCTAGGTACAGTTCTAGATTTATCTCCACTTTAATTTTAAATCCTTTATTTTAAGGGAGGCAAGTGACCTCCCTAGGGTAAAAAGAAGAAAATCCCATCTGCTCCTTGGGTTATATACCTTCAACACTGCCACTTACTTCCTTACAGAAACATTTCCAGAATGTAGCATTCATAATTTGATATCAGCTTTTTTTAAGATGAACTTTTCATATAAAATTCCAGTAAAACTGCATGATGTTTTCTTGCAAAGCTTTCAAGTCAGAGAAGTAGGCTTAGGAAATATACTTCGGTAGTTAATTTAGGGACAATTCAAGGGACAATGACTCACTTTGGAGGTTCATGATCAACCCAAAATTTGTTATTTTAGGTTTGGGATGACTTTAAAACCCAGTTAGGAGAGCAAGTTTGACAAGTGTATCAGATCTATATTCCTGATTCAAACTGAAATAGAACATATATTACCCCCTTGTGTAGTAAAACTGGATTCTCAGGGATATTTCTGTAAGTACCTTATTCTTTGGGCATCTGGATTCACTATTGCTGTGTCATGGAGGTTCTGAAGAACCTTGTCCTGCTGTTACCATGTTACACAGGCCACTAAGCACAGCAAGACCTATGTTTTCATCATTCATCATGCAGAAAACTGTGGAAGCAATAACATTGCTTAATAAATTACTTGAAGATTCAGCGCAAGGCAAAGCAGGATGGCCTTTAAGTAAGAGAAAATCCCTGGATGTCAACAGTAGGACCTATCCTACTGTTTGGGAATGCTTTAAACAGTAAATTCAGATATTACTGGTTTCCCTGTCTCCCTTTCCACTAGTGAGATGAAAAATGGGCTTAAGTAGCTAAGTCCAAGAGAGGACATGAACAGAAATGGTAATTGGTACAACTTGTCTGGCTGATGTCCATATGCTACAGTATTGCCTGCAAACTCATGATATTCTATCTGTTTGTACATGAGTGCATCTTAGACTCTAAGAAAGCCTGTGATTTGTTCTCTGTGTGAAAATTTATTGTTCTTTCTTTTTTTTTCCCCTAGCACTAAAATTAGAGATTTTCCTGTTTTCCACAGCAAGCAAAACTTTTAATCAGTCTGGCATGCTGCCTGGCTGAGACTGTTTGAAAGGTATGGGACAACCATGGATCTGGCAGATCTCTTTATGGCTGTGGCCTGAGTGGTTAATCATGTGGAGTGGTCATTTGGTGAGACTGGGAAGCTTTTCACAACCAAGGGATCTGGGCCAGGCTGGAGGAAGCAGAAACTAAAGAGGAATCAGATATGATTGATTTGAAATACCACATTATGACTTAGGAGATTATGATGCTACTGACAAATTCCTCCTCCTCAAGCTAGCATTTCTACATCAGGAGAAAAAGCAGCGAATGGCAAGTTTTATAGGCATGGCCTCTGATCTTCCTTATGAAGAGGGAAACTTTCATAAGGCTATCTGTGGCATTTGTACCAGTGATACAGCACAGGGGTAGATCAGCAAAGAAACCATACCTGTATATAAGTACCTGCTCTCCTTTACATGGCGTGGTTAGCCCAGAGTATAAATTGCCTCTGACTAAGCAGTTTCAAAGCCAGTTGTCAAAGTGAAGATTTGTGATGCTTGCCTGGCATGAAGGAACATCCAGCAGCAGAGAACTGTGGTAACATTCAGCTCTGCCTTGGCACTTTTGGACTGATGGTGGAGTGCACACCCAGAGAGATGCCAGGACTTTGTCACCTGGAAGCCTGCATAGCAAAACCAGCATGTTTGGCCACTCTGTGGCACCCTACATAGTGCCTGTGGAGCTGAAAGATGCTGCATGAAGCAAGAGTGCAAAAGGACACTGATAGACTGGTCAAGTAACACACACCCATAGAACAATCACAGAGGTAAATGAGAGCAGTAGAGAGGGATTAGGAAAATAAGACATGTTGAACATTCAAATCGATGTTAATTGGCATGGAAAAACCACAAGCACCTATGCTATTTTGCAGGTCATATCTTGCCATCACCAAGGGCTGAGCCTGTGCTGCTTTGGTATTACCTCTACCACTCATGCACATAATTTTTCTAGTGTATCTACAGCACACCTATGCTCATCACCACTATAAGCACATACTCCTAATGTTCCTGGCCTGCCTCTCCTTCTGTTTCTCATGTTTAAATCTAGCCTCTCAGTTTCATCCAGTAAATCTTCTTGTTCCAATATCAAGCACCTAAAGCAGAGTTTGGCTTTTGACATATTTCTTTCCTCAGAGGGTTTCTTCTCCAAAGCAAAGTTTATTACCCCTGACTAAAGCCACAGTCCATCATTCAACACTGATCGGCCATGTAATAGCATATCCCTTCTCACACCAGCTCCCACATCAGGGCTTTCCTCAAAACCAGCAAAAAGTATGGTGAGCAAGAAAACTGAGTGTGGTTCCCTTTAATCTAAGCAAGTCAGAGTGCTCCCATAAGGTAGTGAGGGAAAGCTAGTTTTTGAGACTTTCTGTATGCACCTTTTTCTGCAAACAACAGAATGCCAGATGAATAACAGATGAACTGGGTACGTATCCAATAGCTGAGCAGTCAAATAAGTAAATAACAAGGCACATGCTTGCAAACATCCGTCTATCACTACAAACAAATCCTACCTACAGAAGATCAGCACCCCCACATGCCTAAACGCTGTGCCTTTCTCTGTAATAGTTTAGGACTCTGCTCATCAAAATGGCCAGCTTTCTTACCTCAGCACCAGATGTCTCCCTGGAGACCCTGTATGGTGAAGTTAGGCAGAGAATTTCACCCAGGCATACAACACTTAAATACTTTTAAGGAACTATTCCTGAAGATCAATGTCAAACATGGCTTCAAGTAAAGGAATTGCATTTGAAACCCTGGTTTGGGGAAAAATATAAGACATTCAAGTAAATCAGCATATAATTAATCCAACTGATAATGTATTTTGGGGACACAAGGGACAGGCACACATCAGCAGCCGTCACACACTCATGTTCAGCCTCCTTTCCCCATGCCCTTTCCCCAAAGAGCTTCACTCTGCTAACCACTGTGCAACGAGAGAGCTGTCTGAAAATACATCTCCTGAATATAACAAGAAGATACATGAAAAAAATCAGCCTCAGTGGATGCCATTTTCTTTGTCACTGCTTTTATTTGTGAAAATTCTTAGCTTTTAAACTGTACAGACTCTGTGACCTGGAGGCAGCGGAAAGACGGTAATGGAGTAGGTCAACTTCTCCTTTAACTGCTTTCAAGAAAAAGTTCTAGTGCTTGTTGAACTGATCTGTCTGGTCACTTATGTTTTTCTTATCTTGTGGTTGGCTGCAAACCCTGATTAAAGCCTCTCCCAGGGAAAGGGTATTTATAAGAGCTCTCTCCAGAGTGGGCTCTTTAATGTATTGAGCTCATGCTTCAGTCTTCTCTTTAGTCAGGGCACTTTAGGAAACTTCAACCTATCTGGCTGGCTATTTCCACAGAATTTATAAGGATATAAGTATCTTTGAATTCATTTAATTTGTCTTTAAGTCGTCCAACAAAATCAAAAGCTATTGCTGGTGAGAGAGAAGCACAGTGTGATTATATAAGAGGCTGGGCTAAAAACCACTGCAGGCCTCCCCTCCTTCCCTCTCTCATGCATGCACGCAGACACACATGGTCAAAGAAAGAAGAAAATGTGTAAAAATGCCTTAACATATGAGGAGAGAAATGAACCCTGGTAGGGCAGGCTTCACCCCATCTGTACTCTCGCCCCTGAATTGCAGTGATTTCTGAAGAACTTCCCACCAACATACAAACTGGTGGGAATTGCTTCTGCTGTTGCTTACCCCCCCCCCCCCAGTGACTTCCTCCCTGCTGTCCTTGAGTGGTGGAAGCATCTCCATGGCAAACAAGACATCCACTGGTACCATTGCTGGAGCAACCTCAGCTATTACCAGCAGCATCAAACCCTCAAGGCCAGACCCACAAAGCTGAAGGATCCTTCTGCCAGGAAAAATACCCTGTGACCTGGGGGAACACAAAGAGAATCATAGAAAGCTTCACTGTATCTTCCCTTGTTTCTTGCTGGTCTTTGTCACCTCAGCTTTGTGTGGAGAGAGAAGTGGAATTAATTTTTTAAAATTATGTCTCTTCTCACCATAAAAATAGCTCAAGCACAAATCTAAAGGATGTTCCTTCCATGCATTTTCTGCCATAAATCTAGCTGCTGTTCCACTGTTTGTTGCTGCAGTGTCTACTAATCTATTCAATCTCTTTATAGCAAGGGATTTCAGTACAGTCCCTTTAGTAATTACTCACAAGTTTTAGAGTGCTGTCTCCATCCAGTGGTAAAACATTAAAAATGCTGCTTTCCTGGAATTTCAGTCTTTCAGACTTTCTGCAAAGCATGAAATACATTATCTCCAGATTTTAAATTGCACAGTTAGTAACTGGATAATTACATTGAAAGAACGCATATGAGACCTAAAAATGCCCATTCTATCTGCAACAAAGTGCAGTATTTTTGATCATAAAAATCTCACCAGCAAATGGTGTGTATTTTAATTCTTATGCTCCTTCAGTTTTCAACTTCGCTTTGAAAGCTGATATTCTTTTGCCAATATAAATGTGTCTGGATACAACAAAGCAGGGTGCCACCCACCCTCCTCTCCTGTTTCTCCTCCAGTTTCATTTAGCTACATCAATAACCTTTTTGCTAACATAAAACATGAGCATTTCTGGCAGTTCACATTTTTCCGACGTGGCAGCAGCCAAGCACCATTATGGAGAGTGTGGGTTTGCCAGCAGAAACTCAGTAATTAGTTAAGCTCCTGGTTCATTGCCTTTCTTATGCCATGTTGATTTTAGCTGCCACAGACAGAAAAGACCAAAACGCAGGCAGAGTCAATTGTCCGTACCTAAAGTCATGCCAGGTTTATTCCTCGCTGTAGCAGCTTGTGCTTTAAGTGTTTCAGAAACAGGATGCCCTAGCTTGACTCTTACCTCACCCTCCAGGAATACATTCTTGTTTTCCCTTCTCTTTGCTTTTGGCCTGGCCTCAGCAAACATTTCGTCGTAGATTCTCCTCACAGAGAAGATTAAAAATCATGCTGTCTCAGGAGGGCAACAGCAACTTTACCAAAAAATGGTGTCAAAGGTTAATTCAGACGATAAATGGCCTATGCCAGGCTCTCAGCAATGTTACATTGACCTGCTTTTTGTTTTGTTTTGTTTTCCCTAATTGCTTTCAAGCATGCCAAGGTCTGGCTGATCTGCAGGAGCCGAAAAACAGTGCAAATCCATCTCTAACCCATCTCCTTGGAGTACGCTCAAGGCAGTGCTGGCACAGTTCAGACTGAGGGTCTTTATGGTGTGAGGATGCTGCTGAAGCCGGGGCAGATGCACTGTGTGTTTTGCATGTGCATGAAGGTGAAACTTGAAGTGTGCATCTGCATCATGGGATTGGGAAGAAATCCATTTCTTCAGTGTTACCTTTCAGCATTCTAAATCTATGTGTGGTCCATTGTCTTTCGAAGGTATGATAACTCTGTAGTTGATAAACAGAGTTGGCAGTAAAGCTGTGCCTGAGATGTTTGAAGAGTTTGCCGCTGAACTCTCAGTTGCCGTTCCCACCAGCTGCCAGGTCATACCCTTGATTCCACAAAGTTTTGAAATTGGTCTTGCCAGGAAGTTCAGGAGTGTTTGGACCACTTCCTTCTTTTGGATCAGGTTACAGCCTTAGCAAACAACTCAATTCATTCAAATGGTCCTCCTAAACAGAACAGGATTGGCAAGATACTAAGAGCACAGAGTTATGTATGCAAATATGCTGAGAATCTAATTTTAATCTCTCATTGGACTAGGGCACAAGTCTGGAAGTACTGAGGATAATTCTCTTTTCATTGTTGAAGTGCTAAGGAAAGCTATTAATTTTTATAGAAGGAAATCTACTTCCCTCAGGAAAAGCATCAGTTTATAATAAAAGTAAGGATTAAACAATCTTCCTTTTTATTTCACACAGATTTCCTTAAAATAGAAAATCCAGTTTTTCAGAGACATGACCTTTTGAAAAAAAAAACTCAAAATCTCTGTGACTTTTCTATATCTATTCCCAGCCAGCTGTACAGCCACATACAACACCTTTCACCCTCAGGCTCTGCTGCCAAGGAAAGCATTCAGGCTGGAGCTGGCTGGTTTTGCTGTCTCTTTGTGGAAGACAGAAGATGCTGAAGGACATCTGCATACTTCTAAGAAGCCAGATGAGGGCACCTGAGAGCAGTCTCCTCTGCTCAGGATAGGTTCTGGAAGCCCAACAACAATGCTACTGGAGCAAACCTGCCCCTAGACAGGGGCTCCTGCCCCTACTGCTATTTAGATGGACCCCACATGAACTGTACTGACTGAAAAGGATACCTGTTTTCCACTAAGACAATCAGAAAGGAGACAAAATTACTAACCTTGCCATTCAAGGACAAAAGTACAGTACCAAACAGGTGATTTAACTATTAATTAATCTGAGAGCTACTGGCAAGTGCAGGTAGAAGGCAAACTCCTTTCTGAACAGTTTGTATTTAGTGGGCACTTGATGTCAGGTTCTCACTCATTACATTTACTGCCACCCTCACCTCCATTTTTCATCTTTAACAGATGCATTCTCTTAAAACCTTGCTGTAAGAGACACTTGTAATCATCTACCTGTGTTTCCAGACAATTACAGTGTTCATAAAGGTATACACTTCTGTTGATGAGACAGAGACTGACTATGATATTCAGCTGATTTATCAGTTCCCAACCTTGCTCCCCTGACTCACAAATCTTCTGTCCCCATCAACCTGCAATGACCTGAGAGTTCTCCACCATACTTTACACAGAAGTAACTCTGGCCAATTTACAATGCCCTTGAGATAAGGCTCTGAACTGCCCAAGCTCCCACATAAGTAATTCATTGTATTTAAATCCTCCACTACATGGAATAATTCATGTACCCTTTGTCCAAGGAAAGAAAAATTAGATCAGAGAAATCTTTTGATGGAAAGCTTCCTCTGTCTGTTAAACTAAAAAAAGTCAAGGCAGCTATCACACATTTCTTCACTCTTATTGAAGAGTTTCAAGACACCCACAGTTACTTATAGTGCTATCACCAACCTTCCAAAGCTTTTCTTAAATCGTACCAGTCTTGTTCTGAGTAACCAGAAAAACTGTCAGTGACCAGAAATCACTGGATCCTTGCCTAGTTTTGTTTCTCAGTTGTCTCTCTTGCTCATGCCTGCGAATAGTTCCAGGCTCAAGGATAAGAAGAGTCAAAGATTTTACATATCTAGCCCCAGCATGTTGGCTGTCCCTCTTTCCAGCCAGCCTCCTACTCCCTGCTAGGGAACCCCTCTAGAAGCCATTGTTGACTTTTTTCTTCCCCTAATCCAGATGATGACTTTGAGGTTGAGTCTTTTAAAAGGATAGTAAAGAGCAAGCAGTAGCACCCTGAATGAACTCCCAAAGAATCTCTCCCTTGGAGCTGGCTGCATATCTAAAGCAAAGTTTGCTATCTGACTTCCAGGTCTCTACAGTGCCACTGTGCTGTTCTGTGCTGAGTAAAAACATTCTGAGCCCTTTCAGCATATCATTAGCTACAAGGTTGGCAAACATTGACTTCCCTTCTATGCCTAGAGGATTAACTTCTTGCAAGTGTAGCTTGTGATAATAACTGAAACTTGAGGGGAAAAAAAATCTGTTGCTAGAAATCCTTCCTGACACAGCATTATCACACCATGAGCTGGGATTTCTCCAGCCCTGTTTCAACATTCCCAAGTTAGGACATATTTGTGTCTCTGGGAACTCTTCTCACTGTTGCTCTGCTGTTTCCTCGAAACAAACACCAATTCTGGATGGTAAGGAGGACAGGACACCCTTTGATCTGTCTGTACTCCTCACATCTCACAGCTATGCGTGGCTGTACCTGTGCTTACAGCTCAGTACCACAGAGGTCTAGACTCATAAAGTACAGTGTTGCACAATACCTAGAAGACCTGACAGCAACCACAAGGCACTCTTGTGTGTGTATTCTTAAGCATGTATGAGTTTGTATAAGAGTAAGTAAAAAAGAGGGCACAACCCCAGATGTCCCTGAACAATCCCCAGTCTTCATAAAACTAACCAAGTAGAAGTGAGGATCAATTACAAAAGGGGATCTGAATTCCAGGTACCTTTCCTGAGATTTTTTTTATCCATATATTTGGGGTTTTTTCTCTTGCACAGAAAACTGCTTATTTTTTTTTTTTTTACTTTCCTGGAGCTGACTGGTCCTTGTAGTCCAAAAAACAGGGAACAGTCAATCCCTATTCATTATCTCATTAGCACTGATGATTCCGTAGGCCTCTGCATATCTAACTCATAGTTCTCACAAGGGTGAAGAGTGCTGATCTGCTCAGTCAATCCTCGTACACAGACCCTTCCTAATATAATTATCCCTGCTGCCATTTTCCAAATCCTTTCCAGTTCTAACAGTGTCTATAAGCAGATCAGAACTGACCACAGTTGTCAAGGAATAGGTAAATCATAAATCTATATGGTGGCATATAAATTGGGTTCTGTTTGTTGTTCACTCCTTCCTAAAATCTGGTTTGCTTTGCTCATTGCTCCTAAGCACAGAGCTGGTATTTTCCTGGACCTGTTCCCTACAACTACAAGGTCCTGTTAATGCTAATGGTGAAATCTAGGCCCCTTTTTTTTTTTTCATTTTACCCCATGAACATCATCTTACATTCCTCTAGTTTGAATTCCATTTGACACTTTATTGTTCAATCACCCAAGCTTCTCTAAAGTTTCTCAAAAACATAAGTGAAGCATCAGAATTACTTGCCTTGCAATAAATACAAGATAAAACTGACACAACATCGCTATGTTATTAGTTTCATGTGTTATAAAAGATGCATTTGAGAACCCTGTACAGGAAAAATACCTAACTCAAATAATTTTTCCACAATTCTATCTGCCTCAAACCATAAATCATGTTCTTTAGCCTTTCAAGTTTTTAATATTGGTTTATGTGTACTTTAGATTCATAGAGCTGTACAGATCACTTTAGCAAATATGACAGGCTATGTTCCCTAGGACACCGCTATATTCACAGGAAGTTATAATATTCACTGATATTGCTAATTTACTTATAGACGAAATAACTGTGAAGAGATCAGTCTTACAGCTGTTCTTTCACATTTTTGATGCAATAAAATTTTGGAGGCTTTTTTTTTTTCCCTTTTACAGCAGAATAATCCCAGAGTCACCATTTTGGGTATTTGCTTACATGTTTACTTGCTGGTTTTTTGAGATTTAAAATGGAGTAAAACCATTAACCATGTTGACAGGAAAAAAGCCAGTGTTTCCAGAATGTGTTAGGTCACCAATATATTTTCTGAACATAATTTGTATATTTGTAATACCTAATTTGTATAATTTGCCTTGAAAAAATTTTATGGCTTACAAAAATCGACTGAAGGATGGCTTGTTGTTTATTTCACAGGGGAGTACTGCTGTGCAATGTAGTGTTTCTGTGGTCCTTAGGCTTCATGGCCAGCAAGTAAACAGATTTATGATATTGTTAGAATGGACTGTGGTTCTCATGAGCTGTGACAGTTGTTATTTTATACCACTTAAGTCAGTGTGAAGTGCAGTTGGCCACCTACTGGAAATGGCACATACAGGCATAAATAATGTATATCCACATGATTCCTGCAGCATATAAAGGCAATTATGTAGTCATATTCCCTCTTTCAAATACACTCTCCCTGGCACATTGAGACTGTTTATCGGGCAGCTGTGATGCTCTGTGACAAACTGCCCATTCTCCATGCTTGCCTGTTTTTCATGGCATGATCCACCCTTTTTCAAACATATAGTCTTGTTACTTTTGCAGGTTTTTACCATCCACATCCTTTTTCATACACAGATTGATTGAATTACTGGTAAATCCACAGATGTGAAAATAACCACCTATGTCTTCTCCACTAAAGATCCACACGTGATAAAGATACATTACTATCAACAGAAAAAAGAGTATAGTTCCTTATCCACCTTCACCACAACAGAAGAAAGGTATTTCAATAGAAGTACTGTATATGCAGGATGTGATTGTAATACAGCCAAAAACATTGCCTGATGCCACATGCTAATTTGACACTGATTCACGGCAAATTACTTGATTGACTGGAGTCAGAATAACCTCATGATAAGAGTACGACACCAGGAGCCAAGAAATCTGGCCTCTCCTTGTGGCCCTGTCTCAGATTATTTATGTAACCATGGGTAACCCAAGGTCAGAGCTCAAATGCATGACTGAATTATGAGCATCTAATAAGTTACTGTGGGTCTAAGCAGCAATAACTCACTATAACTACTTGCCTTCTCACAGCTAGTGAAGGACATGTTAGTTGATCCAAACCCCTTGTATCTGGCAGATGTAAAACAGCACTTAGAAACAGTTAATAAAAATCAGCCGACAAGGGGATAACTTCATTAAAAGCCATATCTTGCTTTTGTTGTATGACAGTAAATTCAAATAATCAGCGAGTGTAAAGCTACCTATGGAGGTCTAAGTGCTCCAGCCCCTTCCTTCCAGTACCTCCTACTGATGGTTCAAATTGTTTATATTTTTAAATTTGATTTTTAATTTTGTACCTGGTCTAGAAGAAGGTGTCCCTGCCCATGGGGGGGTGGGGTTGGTGGGGGGGTTCAGGAGTGACACGAGATGATCTTTAAGGTCCTTTGCAACTCAAACGACTCTATGATTTATCATGTGTTGAAAGTTCCGTTTCCCTCAACACAGAAGAAATGCTGCAAGAGAAAACAAGAGTTAATCCTGTTCAAGTTAGTCTACACACTCACCAAGGTAGGGGGCTTTGGGTTTTTTGGGGGGCGGTGGGGGTTAGTTTGTAGTTTTGAACTTCAAGGTCATCCCACAAAGTGCTGATCAGATGGAAATTCATCCTGACAGGCCAATTTTTTTATTTTGTTTTTTTCTAAAACACTTGTAGGTTAAATTTATATCAGCAGATTTTATGCAAGATATCATCTGTCAGCACCTGTCTCGCTTTATGCAAGATCGGGTATCAATTTGTCCTTCCACAGAAAGAAGCAGAAAACCCGTATAAAACCCCATGCTGTGCTTGGCACATATGGGGAAACACAGAAAGGAGGAAATTAGGTTGAACTGAAATGGTTTGTACCATTTCAAAAAATGGCATTGGGTTGCAAAATCTGTTTTGTATGCAGGGACTGAAGCGAATTGACAGGCAATTAGAAACATAGTAACTATAGACATTGCCAAGTGGGAAAAGTAGGACTGGAGCAGATTAGAGCCCTAATGCCAACAACAGAAGAGGGAGGGAGTGTAAGAAGAGGGGTGTAAGAACAGGATGAAACAATGTGCTTCTTGATATTAGTAACACTTCTACCAACAAGCCTCATTCTGCATTCGGCTGCTGACAGAAGCAAGCTTATGTATATATGCTCCACCTGCACAGCTAATGGTTTCATTTATAAGTGCACAAGTGATAACATCTGCACGCTGATCCCAGCAGCACTCCCTCTGCCCTGCCTCCCCATCTGTCTCCAGGTCTGAGTTACCAAGAGGTATCAGAACCACCAGCCCAAGCATGTGTTATTTTGTTTGATCGGTCAAAGACCCATATTATGTTAAAACAGCGTTCACATCACCAATTTACATATTAAAGCAGAAAGACTGAATGAAAGAAATTGTTTGAATTCAGTAAGGATTTCGGGTGGAAATTCTTCCTCGGCTGCAATTCTGAATGCTCAGCATTACCGTCAGGGCTTATAGGAAATGGATTAAAGTCAAGTGGGACCCCTCAGACAAAGCTCACTTCCTCTTTCTCATTTCACATTTAACTCATTCACTTCTGTGTCAGTGGGAGATGAATCACAGATGATGGCAATACCATCAGCAAGTAACCACTCAAAATGGATTCTTTCTCATGTCTAGATAAAATTCTAGTAACTAGTGGTGCCTAGCAAGAGGGTTCTATGTGAAACTGGAAACTGCAGTTTCAGAAGACAGCAACACAGGCATAGCCCCAGGGTAAGTGGATTATTCAATATTCTGCACTTCTGGAGCAGGCTGACCTCATCCACCCTCAGCAGCAGGTGTTCCAGGCTCTGAAACAATACCCTACCCTCCAAACCCCAGATCAGGTTGAGGACACTATCCTGCAGCTCATCTATACCCTTCAGCACATCTGTAATATACCTGAAGTCACACCAGAACTAATATCTCTATACACTGCCTGCCTCACAGATCATATTATTAAAACCGTGCTCCATTTTGCATTGCAGGAGACTCGTGTTTTGTTAGACAAACTACACCAACAGTGCTTATGTCCTCCCTGGATCTTCCACAACTCCTGGTCTTTCTCTGCAGCCAGCCCAAGTCCCCACTAACTACATGCTCCCTAGCCAGATAGCCTTACCTGGAGAAAAGGGTCATACAAATATTTCATCTAGGTCTCGATCAGCAGTTGAAACAGAAACACTTATTTTCATCCTGACTACTTCCTGGAGAAGTCCCAGGGTAAAGGCTGCCATCCTCATGCAGTGAGGGGTGCTGTGGCATAAAAACCTGGTTGAACCATCACAGCAGAGCAATCGTTGCAAACATTTATTTCCTCCAGTTCCTCTACAGCCAGCCTGTAACTGTCTCTGCTTGTGCTTCTGGCTTACAGATGTATGCCACCCACAGTTCTTCCACTTGGAAGCTGGAGTAAGCAGCTCTGAGGTCAGGCTTGCACTCCTGCAGGCACTGGCACCAATCAGGGTTACTGTCAGCACCCCTTCCTCACTGCCTGTGGCTGGAGAACGGGCATCAGCAAAAACAGGTTAGGCACCTCTCTTTTTCTGCTCATGGATACTTTTGAGAAGTGTTGGTTTTTTTGGCAGCCTTAAGAAATACACAACTCAGGCCCTCAATAGACCTGTAACACAAGTCAAAATAAATAAAAACCCCAGGCCTGACATCTTCCCCACCCCCTCTCCCCTCCCCCAGAAAGAAACAACACACAACCAAAACCTGTGAATATATATGTTGATACCAGGTGTACATTCATTCCTTGGTGGACTGCCCCAGAACTGCTTGGGAAAGATGGTCTACCACCTCCAGCTATTGCCTCTAAGCCTCAATAGAATAAGGCAGCCGTCCCAAGGGACCTCAGGTCCACCACAGCACCTTCTGGTGTGACTGCAACCACAGCAGGAACAACACAAGCAGTAACATTCATTTCAGTGTCACCGTAGCTCTTAAAATGAATGCTGTTGAATTAAATGCCACTATTTAATAGGTAACACACCATATATAAAACGTCATTTTCCACTGTGCCTAAACTTTGGAGTACCTTACCCCAAAGCAGGTTTTTTGGGCATTTTTTAAGCAAAGTGGAATCAAGGATGAGTTGCAGCCTTAACCTAGGATTGATTCAGACTCACACTGGTAGTGACTGACAGCCAATTGATATCACAACTGCCAAGAGTCATCTACAAAGCTGGTCTCTGTATAGTCCCTGAAGCAGCAGGTGCCCATACTACAGAAAGCAGTGGCAGGGCTGTGCGAATCACTGTTCGCAGGCAGACTGGTTGGGCCCAACATCAGCCACCAGAGCCAAATGATCCCCTGAACAGCATTTTATTCTGAAGTGAGACCTGTACAGAGCACAGTCAAGGTATACTCGACACAGGACTTTTGTTTCAAGTCCAACAGACACCTCTGTGGTGTTTTCGATTTCTAAATAATGAAAAAAACCTAAACCACACACCTCAGCATAAAAAAAAAGCACAGATCTTCCATTGTCTCCAACACAGTTATTCCTCAAAACCTAGTTTTGCATTGTTAAGATGGCAGGTTTGCCAAGGTTCCAGGGAAGACTGTTCTGATGAGAAATGTCCCAACCAGACATACTGAACCCCAAAACTTCCATAACTTTTTCCACCTTCTGAGGGTTAGACCCAGAAAACAAAAACGCTCAAGCACAGTGCAGTCAGTTTTCAAGTCGACACAACAGCATTCTAACCTTGGCTTCAGCACCTGCACTCTAGTGGCAATCCAGGACAGTTAGCGCTGGTCACGCTGCTCGCCCCTGTCTCAGCGACCCAGCAGCTGAAATCTTTCAGCTCTTGCACCTACTGCCTTGCAGAAAACCTACCTTTTGCCAGGCTTTTTTATTTGCTTGGCTTCAAGGCATAATAAACTGAGTGAACAGGCCTGAACTGAATGAACACATTCCCAACATCCCTAAAAAAGAAAAAAGAAAAATACAAACCAGGCAAAATTAAGGCAGCTTCTTTGATTCCTGCTCCCTTCTCCCTGCAAACCCCCTCATCCCATTTAGAGAATATGTAGTGGTCAAAACGTCCCACAACACAAGTGCCACAGAACCCACTTGAATTTGGCTTCAATGTAGGTCTTGAAGAAAAAAAATGTAGGTCTTGAAGAAAAAAAATAAAAAAAGACATCACACACAAACGATTCTCACATTTAATGTAATGGCACCTTACTTACATTTACAGTACTTTCATCTCCACCAGATATTGTGTTTCAAAAGTATAATGGGAAAAAAACAAATATGAAAAAGCACTGGGGTTTTTGGTAAAGTTTTAGAAACTCAATCATTTGGAGTTAACACAAGCACAAATGCCTTTCAACAAATCTCGAAGAATAGCATTTTTCACCCTCACACTACAAAAAAAAAAAAAAATAAGTTTTGATAGGCCGTTTCACAAGATTTGGAGATCAAAGATGGCCCTTGTAAGTCAGGGGTGTCATATGGTTATGTCAGGGCTTCCACTGGAGAGCCTGCCATGAAGCAAACACTATAGTGCAAAGAATGTGCAAGAGCTCTGAACAAGTGAGAAGCACAGCATGCTTTGTCAGCCTGTGCTCTGACAGCTGTGGAACTGAAGGCTGACGACTGAGGAAAGCCTGTCTGAACTTATAAAATCATAGAAGTTTGAGCTGGAATGGACGTTCAAAGGTCATCTAGTCCAACCCCCCCTGCAATGAGCAGGGACATCTTCAACTAGATCAGCTTGCCCAGAACCACATCCAGCCTGGCCTTGAATGTTGCCAGGGATGGTGCATCCACCACCTCTCTAGGCAATACATACCAGTATTTTACCACACTCATTTGTAAAGAATTTTCTTCTCAAGTGCAACCTTAATCTCCCCTATTTTAGTTTAAAACCATTACCCCTCATCCTATCATAACAGGCCCTGCTAAAAAGTTTGTCACCATCTTTCTTACAGGCCTCCTTTAAGAACTGAAAGGCCACAATAAGGTCTCCCTGGAGTCTTCCCTTCTCCAGGCTGAACAACCCCAGCTCTTTCACCCTATTCTCATTAGACAGGTACTCCAACCATTTGATCATTTTTGTGGCCCTTCTCCAGCTAAATTCTGTTCAAAGCATACCTATCACAGAAAGTCAGACAGCCAGCCACACATCAGACTACAACACTAGCAAAAGGCTCTCTCCTTTGGATTTTACCTTGGATCAACCACCAAAAGCAGCAGAAAGGTCACTTGGGGAAGCCACAGGAATAATATGAAGCATTTATTGGTTTACCTATGAGAAGAAATTCAGAGAACTAATATGGAAGCAGATAAAAATAGGCTTAGCTAGAAGTCTTTCTAAGGTACCATCTGCTAAAAAACTAGCAACCCTATTGTTGTACTATCAGTTTTATACTTTGACATTAAAGAGTTACGGAAAACAAGTACACTTTGTATGAATAAAGTTTGGAACACCCTTAAAGAGGGGAAGCTAGCCTAGAAGCAGGCAAGAACCCTTGATTTTCAACTAAAACTGAGCCTGAAAGACAGTGAACCTGTAGTCACTTAAAACAAACTTAAATTTTTGGAGTGGCTGTGTTTCCTACAATTTACAGTGCTCATTTTATCTTTTATTTGTCAGATTAAGGATTACAGAACTGACCCAAGTTCATTAAGTGGAAAAAAACATGTTTGGAGAAGTCAGTGGTTTGGTTCTAGTAAGAATTTAAATATTCATTCTCTCATGCTTAAGAACTGCTTATCCTGATGTTTCAATTTTTTTTCCCCTTTAGTTAAGAAAATGTTCAGTAGACTACGGCAGGCATTAACATTTTACCTTTGCATCCTGCTTCTAGAGTTGCCTCCCACCTCTATGTTCCAGCAGTCATCATCCCTGAAGGACATTCACTAATACTCTTATATTTAATACTAAAGGCCACATCCTTCCAGAGTTTTACCAGCATGAACAATTCTCCTCAAACACGTACAGAAATGCCCACTTAAAAATACTTGGTATTTGCGAGAGAAAGCAATTCAGAATGTTAAGTTCTTAATTTGTTCAACTGGATGCCGATATGATGTGAATTAGGCAGATCATCTGATTCATGCACAGGATGGAGTACATTACAGAAAAATATGCAGAAATCTACATGAATTACAACTTTTGGTTGAATCATATATTAATCATACAGAAGAAACTAAAAATCTCTACTCACATTGAAAAAAGGTGGAAAAAAACATACTCCAGCACTTTTCCTACTAAAGAATATTGCACATTCCAATAACGTTGCACAAATTACTGGCTTTTTATAAAGACCATATATGAGGTATTAGTCTATTAATAAATAAAGAAGAACATGGAAAAGGAAAAGCACTTAACATAATGCAACAATCCATTCCAAGTATTTAGTGAGTGAAACCTTGGGGAAGGCTACTTAGCAAATAGGCAGTTTTCAGTATCCATCCAAGAAGCGAAGGGTTAAAATCTCTTTTGGTAAGGATTTTAAGAACTCAAAGTCTATGTAGAACACTGCTGTTTAAAATGCTCATTTTGCTCATGCAATCAATCTGAAAGGCAAATTCTTATAGCATAATTCTACAGAGATGGTAACATGTGGGTGACAGTAATCTTATTAAGGGGAAGCAATTTACAATCATAAACCTGCACTACTAGCTAAGAAATAAACAGAACTTTTGGATTGACATCAGTTAGAATATTCAGGGTTTTCTTGTTTGCTTTCTTTTGTAGTTTTAAATAGTTTATACTGGTCATTCATATCCATGGTGCTAAAACTTACGCACATTTAGTACTGTCCCTATTAGCAGACTACAGCACTACAAGGCATCAGGTAAATACAATTGTAATTTTCATTTTTACTAGGTGTTAATGCTAAAAATTCACCTTTCAAATCACAGTGCTGAAAAATTCCTGCTGACAGGTAATAAATCTGTCAATCTAAACAAAATCTATTTTTTATTTAGACCCTTCCAGAAACACTAGAAATCTGTAGGCAAGCTTATCTTGTTAAAGTTCACAAAAGCACAGAGGAGTAAGCTGAGTTACAGAAACAACACTGCACACATGGTAATGTAATAAGCATAAAACAAAGTGTTTTCGGTGTGCTCTTCCAAACCTGTTTGAGAGATATTTGTACATTGGAAGGAAAATAAACAAAAACAAAAAAAAAAAAAAAAAGGCCTTGTGTGCACACAAGCTTACATGCATGAATATCCCTTAAATAAGTCTGGGGTTATTCAAATCCTAAGATCTTTCAGGCCAATGAAAGGCTATTTGTAAATAAAAATTAATTACTACATCACTCTCCTAGGCAAAGCACAATCTTAACATTCTCTCTTGTTATTTTCCAGCTTTAAAAAGTATTTTTTTCATTAATACATTTGCAACGCTGGACAAGGACAAAGAGTAACAAAGACTCAAGCAAGGCATATTTCTGCTGCTATTTTGCATAAATTATCTAACTTGCACAGTAAGTCTTTATCAGGTAAAAACTGCAAGTGCAAACTTGGAAAGACGTGATAAAAAAAGAAAAGCAGCACTTCAAAATTAAAGTATCATCTCCTCTGCTGCAATCCATGCACCAGTAACTTAAACAGTCCTGAACTGGTATATATGAAAAAATTATATTATATTTCTGAAATTAAAAATACTTGTGTTAAAGTTCAAAATTACAGAAAGTATTTACTAAACTCAAATCCATAGCATTTTCTGTCCTGGGAGATTATTTCTCTCCCATTTTAAGTAGTTACTGAGACATTTACTTCCCAAACATACGCTGTTTCTATTCTGAAAATTAGTTTCATCTACAATTTCTTTATAGCAATTAAGTGTTTTTTAGAACAGGTTTTTTTTTCCATGTTAGGACGGAGTTAAGAAAGATCATGAAGATGTTGAAAGAAGAGATGAAAAGAAAGGAAACACTATTGTCCTGAACAGTCTGTGTATGTGGTCACCATATTTCCTCGTCTCTGAGTGACAGTCCTGCAGTGCTTGCTGGATCCGTGAAACCTGGAATCAGTTCGCACAGCATGTCGGTGTGCATTTTCGAAGTCACTAAACGAAAACATTTTTTCCATGTTCTCAAACACATCATCAAACAGTCCACCTCCAAAGGAGAACTCTTGGAAAGAACGTCTTTGCCGGTTGTGAGCTTCCCGATGACTTTGGAAGTGATTTTCAAAGTGCTTTTTTGACCGTGAATTTTGACTAAAGAGATCAAAGTCTTTGAACAGATCGTCAAAGTTGAAATTAAATGACTGGCGGTATGGGCTTCCATTATTCCCTTGTCCTCCATGACGGCCAAATTGATCATATTCTCTTCGTTTGTTCTCATCTGATAACGTTTCATATGCTATTTCCAGGAAAAAAAAAAAAAAAAAAAGAAAAGAAAAAAAAAGTTTATTTACATTCCCAACTGAAGACTGAAGGAGAGAGGATGAGTTAGGAACTCTATCCAACAAATGCCTGCATGCCTGCAGCAGGCAAAAACATAGTGCAGTGTCTGCAAAACTACTTTCCAGCCAGGAAGTTCTAGCTACACTGCAGTTAAAACTAAGCAACAAGACAAACATCAAGGAGATAAAGGGAATTAATTTCCTCTATGTCCAAATATTTACTTTTTCAAAAGTTCAACAATAAACCCAGATTTTGTGATTGGATATACCTGAAACGGAACATTTTCCATTCAATCTTAGGTTCAGAACTAAAGCTATTGGTGCTCTATGGCAGAAACTGACAGATAATATACCCATTCTGGTAACGTTAAGTATTTTAAATGCTTCCATTTTCTCATCTGTCAAAGGCTGGCAATTACTCCACATACCTCAACACTTAAAGAGTTCCCAATTCCTCCTGTAATCAGTGCTAACAGCTGCAGTAAATAACAAGACCATTCCTCCCCTTTATCTTTCAAATAAGAACTTTTTCAAAAGAACTCTTCTGCAGGCAGGAAGGTAAAATCCAGAAATCTCTTATTAGCTTAGTCAGGACTACTATAAACACAGATGTATGTTATAAGAGAGTCTATGGGGAGCAGAAATGGGAACAGCTTATCCTTTAGCAAGTCTTTTTCTATTCTTGATTATTTGCTTCCGCCATTATATTTTATCACTAAACACGAATGGTGTATTCCTAGGATCACAGGATAATTCAGGTTGGAAGTGACCTCAGAAGGTTTCATCTCCAGCCACTTGCTCAACATAAGGTCACTTATGAGATCAGACTTGGTTACTCAGGGCTTTACCCACTCATGCCTGAAAAATCTCCAAGGCTGGAGACTGCACAACCTCTCTAAGCAACCTGTTCCAATGCTGGCCTGTCTTCAAGGTGAAAAAGTTTTTGCTTATAACCAGTCTGAACTTCTTGCACCTGTTGTCTCTTATGCTCCCACCATGAACCACTGAAGCACCCTGCTGTGTTCTTAAAAATAATCTCCCCACAGTTTCTGGAACATTGCTATTAGGTCCCCCCGAAGACCTAGTAATCCTGAGCTGGATCTTACCAGGCTGATCAAAAGACACAAATTAACCTCCTAGGGCTACAGTTATCCTACCACCAGGTATTTTTTGTGACTAGACACATAAGCCAAACAGCCTAAAAACAAGCAACAAACAAGCTGTGTAAAAGGCCTGCCTACATTCTAAGTCACAGAAACAAATCAAATACCGATGCTAGAAATTTGACAGCACAGAAGTAGAATCAGGAAAAACACTTTTTACTTCTTATTCAGCAAATACAGAATATATGTAAGTTACCACATTTGCTCAGAGATGCAAGCTGTTAAGACTAAGGTTAGCATATATTACCTTCAGCAATTTCTCTAAATTTTGCTTCTGCACCAGGACTCTTATTTTTATCTGGGTGGTATTTCATAGCCAACTTGTGAAACGCCTTCTTGATCTGGCGGTCAGATGCAGTTTTTGGAACTCCTAAGATATCATAATAGCTTTCTGTAGCCAATATTAATTCAGTTATCATTAAAACGCAGAGAGCAAACGTGAAGACAGACTGCGTAGTGGCCATTTCTCTAGTTCCTAGAAAGAGAAAGAAACATACTTGAAGAGCAAGTTAATTCACATTCCACAATAATTTAAAGGTGCAACTATAAGCTAGGAAAAGACCTGCATGTTCCATAACTCACTCAGTGACAGACATGTAAACATGTTGTTTCACACATGTTAACCTCCACTTCTCTGGTTTCATAATCATAGAACATGTAAATGAAAATACTGGCAATTCACTTTTCACATGCATAACAAGCACACTTCAGTGTTCACCTTTATTTTAAACCTACCATTAAGTGTACATTCTCCCACTGAGCTGTTGAAGTAAATATGCAATGTATTTCACTGTATCAAACAGTTCATATTGGAATACCTGAACTAGCTTTAAACTAATCCTCAGATTTTAGGACCTTAAATGCAGCAGCTCTACCTAAATTAAGCCCAGGCTGCAAAAAAACAAAACAAAACAAAACAAACTAAACAAACTAAACAAACAAAAAAACCAAACCTCAATACTGGAAAACCAATTCAATGATTATCTTGTGCAATAATAAAAACTTGAAAACACAAGTAGTCTAGAGATCAACTGTGAGGTGCAGGAAGACAAGACTACCAAGACACTCATCCTCAGCTTCAGAAGGTCATTTAAATGACCTAAGGTGAGCATGATAAAGAATAAAACCCTCACGTAGAGTACAGAGTACTGTCTGTAGAGTCAAGTAGGCACATTCACTTTACAAGGGGCTGGGCTTAGCTTACTTTCATATTAGATTATACTCTAAATAAAAACACCTACCATTTCTTTGATATCACAGAATTAATCTGATAAATACCACTGCATATAAGGGTTTACATATTACACTCTCAATGTCTGAAAGGAACTTAAAAAAAAAAAAAAAAAGTTTTCTAGAAAAGACAAGCAGCTTCAGCAGTAATTAAAAGCTATAACTACTTTCTTCAGCAATGTATTGGCAAAAAAGTTACAGTGGTATAAATAAGATATAAGAAAAATCAGTTCCACATAGCCACATGATCTTTTATGCCTTTTAGGAAAGACAGGGTGAGCTCTTCCTACCAGAAGAAAAGATCAAACAAATTATTTTCCAAAACATAGAGTATAGAAATGTAAATGTTTGAAGACAGAATGTTGGCTGCCACCTGGCCAGCAGGATGCGCAATGAGGCCCTAAACATACCAGAAGTAACACATCTCCCTCACCAGATTACACCGATTCAAGTGTACTCCAAATACCAACTAAAGAGATGAATGGCATTACTTTCCTGAAAGTTGAATAAACTAACCTCACAGTCCGAGCACCATTAAAGTCAGAATACTTTTAGACTCTGTGTTGCCCAACTATTTTTCACCCAGAGTTCAAACCCTTTGAACACCAGGCACTTAAGACAATTAAACCTTTAACAGGAAAGTCCATACCCTCTAAAGAAAATTAACACCCAAGCACTAAAAATGAAAAAAAAAAAAAAACAAACAAAAAACATTTCTAATATGTAAGTCAGGGGGCTAAAATGAACATTGTGAGGCAAGAGCAAAAAGCTCTTAAGTACCCATGCCCCCCTAAGCATTTACTTGGCTAGCAGCCTGCATGATATCAAGTGTTAAGGAGCAGCAGTTGAAATAAACTGTATTGCAATCAGTGTATTTTGACACCAAACGAACAGCTCCTTTCAATATTCTTTGTGCATGATACCAGGCATATTTTTAGCTCAAGCCTTTCCAAGGCTTTTCCATGTACCTTCTCTCACCATTTTACTAACCTGAAACTTCGCCACTGCAACACTAAGAACCTTGTACATTTACATCCTTCCGCGCTTCTGGGGCTTTCTTCCTGTCTCTGCTTTATAGATATGGATTTATGCGTTCATCTCACATGTGAGACTGTTTTCATTTAACTTCATTTCCCCACATCTGCATCATGCTTGTATAATTACCTGCTGCATTCTCCTAAGGCTAACCTCCCTGCTTCTCCTATTAAACTCTGAAAAGGGCTAAAATGAGCAGTTGATCTCCATTATCGAACCAAATCCTCTTTTACAACCCCCAAGAGCCGGAGAACATCAAGTCACTGGTTTGAAGGGGTTTTTTTGCCTAATCTTCTCCACTTCTATTATTCCTGATAATTGATTACACCTAAGTTTTCCCTTTTCTGCACTTTTACATTAGGATTTCTGTAACGCAGTTCTATGATATACTGCCCCTAGTTTTATCTGGATTTCTAAAGCATATTTAAACAAAACAATCAGGAATTTGGCTTCACTGGTTTGTTGTTTGGTTGGTTGGTTTTTTTAAATAACGTAAACAGATTTAATGCTGCCCTTGCACATCTCAGTAAAACTCAAGAGTACAAGGAAGTGGAAATGAAAATCAAATATAAATGAAACTCCAATAAAAGCAGCATTTTAAACTTATAAGGATATCAGGAAGACATAATTAATTAATCAATTTACTTTTAAGAAAATAAGTATCTTATATGCTGTCAGCATCCTAGCATTGCTACTGTTAAGTAACATGCTAAATGCCTAACCTCCACCCCATCTCCCCTAACTATTTTCACAACCCCTTTCAAAATAAAGTCTCTTTTAAACACTTGTTCTACTTCTGTCTCTTCTCCCTCAGTTTCTCAACAGAAAAGGGACAGTCAGTGTCTAACTTCCCAGGCTATGCACAGTAGTTGCTTAAAACATTCCAGAATTCATTAAGTTCTATATAATTCCTGACAATAAGCTCGTGTCACAACAGTCTTTCCTAGCAACTATGTCGATCTACATTTTATCTAGGCACATCTATCAATAAACTTAGAGATTTTACTAATGCAGGTTAACTACTTAACGTTGTTGGGTAAGAAATTACAGATCTCAACTGGTATTCAGCTTGGTATAAGAGGTATACTGTCCAATATTTATCAAAAGTATCCCAGTTCTTCATCATTTTTTTCAACATTATGAATAGCTACATGATGAATTGATGTTTAACGATGATGTACCTGGAAGAAAATATGTCATACATAGAAAATAAGGATTCACTTCCATCTGGCAATGCAAATGCCCCATTCCACCCCTCTCTGAACGTAATTAGCAAAGATGCTAGGTAAAGGCTTATATTCATGAAGTCTTACATACTCAGAAAACCCGCAGTCACCACTACTCTGATCACAGGAATTGTGATGCACTATCTAGTGGAATCCTAATGTCACAATTATTTTTGCAAACAATTTATTGGTACTAAGAAAGTTACCAAAGTCTTCCATTAGTTCTCATATCACGACTAAACCCAATGAGTAAGCAAATCTCCAAGTACACAGCTACATGAAAGGCTGTCAAATATCACGGCTTGTACTTTTCCTGGCCTTTCCTACACTGACCCGAAAGCAAAAGTAGAAGGCTCCCGAGTCTTTCTCCGGAGAAAAAGGAAACGAAACGGAGCCTTCCCCGGCATCATCCCCTCACTAGAGCCGAGCCACATAGCGAGGCCGAGCCAGGGCTTGGCAGACGACACCAGCGACACTAAACGACGCTGACCCACCTCCAAGTCAGCCAGGCTTGGGCAAGACCACAGCAGATAGACCCGCAGAGAACTGAGACCCCGGATAGCAAATACACCCACCAAACCAACTGCCAGTACCCCCAATTCCCTCTCTCAGCCGCTCCGCCGCTCCCGCACCTCTCCGGCCCCTCCGCGTCCGCCTTCCATCCAGAACCCCCGCACCTTCCCCAAGCCCTCCCGCAGCGGCCGCTCCTGTCCCCGCCGGAGACAGGCCGGGTCCCACCGCGCCGCTCACCTCTGACGCCGCTCGCCACTACCACCGCCACCGACCCCGCTGCCCCTCAACACCCCGCTGCCCCTCAACACACCGCTCGCCACTCCCGCCCAGCGCCCGCAAGCGCGCGCGCAGACCTTCCCCCGCGCCCCGACAGCGATTCCTACACGAAGCGCTACGCCATTGGCTGCTCAGCCCCACGTGACGCGGCCTACGCTACTACCGCCACTGGGCGGGACTTCCTCCCCTGACGCGAGGGGGGGTGGGAGGAGTTATTGCCGCTGTTCTCGTGAATCCCACCTTCCGCGCCCCCGCTGTGCGGATGGTTCCGCCTAGGTGCTGGGCCAAGTCGCTGCGCTATGCCGCGGTACTGTGCTGCGTCCACCTGCAAGAACCGGGGAGGACAGAGCGCCAGGGATCGGAGCAAGCTCAGCTTCTACCCGTGAGTGCTTTCGAAGCGGTGTAGGGGCTGGCCCTGGGCCTGCTGAACGCCGAAGGGGCAGACTCTGGGTGAGGCGAGGCCCGCAGTGGCCCCTCAGGAGCCAGGGTGGGGAGCGGGTAAATGACCGAGAAGTAACTTTAGGGGCTGGCGGTCGCCTCTAAATCCTCCTTGGTGCTCTCGTCTCTGGGGAGGAGGAGGAAAAGGCGTAGGGCAAAGTGGTCGACAGGTTGAGTATTTAACTGCCCCCCACGAGGGTTGCCAGCACTTCCTGGTTGTGAGGGTGGATGAAACAGTAGGGAAAGGCTCTTGAATAGGTGCGAGGATTCGGGAAGTGAAAACTGAAGGGATTCGACTGAAAAAAGAGATTCGACATTCGCGTTTATAATCGTGAGGCTGTTTAGTGTTAGAGCTAAGTAGCACCGGTTACACTGTTTTTCTGAAGCGTGGCTGCGTTTGTGGTAGGGGTGTTGTAGCAGGGCAGGCATTCGTGGAAGTGTTGGCTTAATGGTAAGGCAGCCGGGTATCCTGTGTCTAACACCTGGCAAGTCAAGCTAAGGACCCTGCAAAGTAGGAAAGTAAACATGCGTTGGTTCTTTGAACTTAAATATTCCCACTAGGATTATTAGCTTGCAAACAGCAGTATTGCTGGTTTGTTTAGAGGCAGCTGAGCTAGCTGGAAGCTAACTAGCTTGGTTGCCAAAAAGCAGTTTATGGTGGCTGAATGGTACTATCCAGCCACCTACTTGATTAGTCGCAATTCCAGGCCCCTAGTAACCAGTGTACTGCTGCAGTTACGTGGCTGTTGTTTCCCAGATCCTGAGTCCCAGAACAGTGAGTTAAAAACTGTGACCTAGACTTGAGAGAAGCACAGTGCAGGTAGCTAAATGTGTTTCTGTTGAACAAAAGTGTGATGAGAATTTGTCAACAAAAGGATTTTTGTAGCATTTAATAAAAAATTGAATAAGTTTCACAACTAGCCTCAAAATCTGTTTTAATAAGGTTTAGACCTCAAACGTTTTGTTTCAGTTTTGTTTCAGTTGCTAAGTAGTCAATGTTATGCTACCATCAGGAAGGCTATGCAGGAAGACTGCTTTGAAAGGGATATTAGTTTAGATTGAAGAAAAAGCTCTTTTTCCTGTTACGTCTCTTAATATGTGATTCATTCTAAAACAACCACGAAAATGAGCGGAAATAGTTTTAGAGAATGTGAGTGCCACATGGATGATCAAAACACATTTACGTGCTAATACATATTTATATGCAGATGTACGGCATCAGTATAAAGATGACTGCAAAACCACAGCTGTTTCATCTAGCCATTGAATTGTGCTGCTGTGGTCCTGAAGAAGGGGTGCTGAGATTTGATTTATGGAGATCTCTACATTACAACTGGTACTGATATGAATTGCAAGTTTTATTCTTTTCCCTGTTACCACCCCAAAGAAGTCTTCTGCAGCTCTGTGGTTTTGGGTCTGAGCCCCTTCTGAACTTTCTAACTGTGACCTAATCTCATGCCCTTCTTTGGTTTATTTCTTCACCGCTCTCAGTTGTGCAGTGGTGGCAGCTTGCTGGATAAATTCTGTCCACTTCCCATTTTACTTTTTTTTTTTTTTTTTTTTTTTTGTGCCTTGTTTACACCGAAGAGCAGATTCTGTTGATGAGTGAGGGGGTGTTGATGCAGAAGCAGGTTTTGGCGAAGTCACCCTAAAGCTAAAATAATAATTTTTGCGATGAGCCATTGTCTCTCACTACAGATTATTTTGTTTCTCGTGTGAAGCTGGCTGACTCGGGAAAGCAGTGAGTGCTGCTTTGCAAGGGTAATGGCAGTAGAAGTAAACGTTCTCAAGACCTTGTGGAGAAGGTGTATTTGGTGACATGATCTTCAATTGAAAGAAGACATCCTCTTACTGAGAGCCTTTTTGGGCATCTGTATAGTAACATCCCAGGCTAAGCCCTGTTACTAATGGGGCATGCCGTGTAATGTATGCAATGCTGCTATTGCATGTACATGACCGAGTAGGCAGGATTTGGAAAACCAGAACCTCTAACCTGCCCTTCAGGGGTTATTGTCTTCTTGCCAGCACTGATCCTTGCATTCTTGCAGATACTCAGAGCCAGATGTATGAAAGGCTTCCTCTGTTTTCTTGGTAACTTGAAAACTCAAATAGCAATAAATTCAAAAGATTGGGTAAAGACATGCACATTTATCCTCTGAATCTCAGGTGTCTTTCTCTCAAAATCACCCAAGTTTGTAGTTTTGGAGCGCTGTGGGCCTATGTGAGAGTGTCATTGCCATGTGTTGCTTTTGGAGGAAACCTGCAGCTTCGGGGCTTTGAGAGGATCTAGGCTTTGTCAAGAAGCTGCCTGACTAACTGGTGCTTTTCGTAGAATTGGAGTGACACAGTGCTCCAGGCTCTCTCCTCAGCTTCTGTTGTATGGGAATACCTCACTGCAGAGCTGATTTTCTTTTTATGTGCGCATCAGAGTTCCATAAATGCATGGTAATATCCATAACCAAAATAAATCATTGTTAATTGAAAGGAAAAAAGAGTTAAGGGAAGAGAAATTGAGTTAGAAATGCTTCACTTCCATTTGTTACATGGTAGAGTTAAAATAAACTTGATGTGCAGCAGAGAAATCTTTAAGCATTTATGCCCTGATATCTGCCTGGGGAGAGAAGAAAGCCAATAGTGGTCTCAATGCTCATGTTACTATTGCTATAGCTGCTTCACTGTACATGCATCATAGTGAGCGTTTAACTTCCCTTTGTGTATTGTGGTTCACTGAGTAAATTACACATCTTTGCCCACTTTCTTTTAATTTAGTTCTCTTTCCCATGTCAGTGTTTGACCTTTTGTGTATATTTTCAAAGTCAATTATTTTATCTATGGATGTGCATACTCTTCCTTTTCCTTTTCAAGTAGGTTAGATGGTTGTAAAGTTAGTTATGGATTATGTAATATCGTGTAGGCTCTCAACACTGTACAGAAGCTTATTTGCTGAAACACAAGGTAGAGAAGTGCATTGCATTTGTGTGTATTTGCTATTTGAGCAAAAATTAAATCTAGCACTGGAAATATTCACATACTTCAGATTATCAGATAATTTGGATATGATGTGTTATAGCAACAAAAGGTTTTGTTACCACTTGTGTCTAGTGATACCAGAAAAGCCCCACAAATACTATTTATAAAATGAAAGTCAGACCTAACTTTTTAAAAATGAAGACAGTGTGTTTCATCTCACTTCAGCAGAACTTTCTGGGCTAGTGTTGCGGGATCAAAACATCTTCGCTGTGGGTTCTGAAACCTCAGCTAGCAGAAATCAACAGAAATTCTGCTGCTGAACTCTGAAGCAAATATCCAACTAGAAATAACTCAGGTAATTATTGGATTAACATGAAAGTGGCATCCTGATTAGCATTTCATATTTAAATTCTTTTTCAAAAGGCTTATTTTTATATTTTTGTAAGGCAAGGCTACCTTGTAAGGAACGATGAGGTATTCTTTATTTGAAAAGAATAAAGAAACAAAAATAACTTTTTTAATTTTTGTTTGTTTCAATTGCTTTGAAAAAGGTTTCCACTTCATGATAAAGAGAGACTTGAAAAATGGCTGCGGAATATGAAACGAGATGCGTGGACTCCAAGTAAGCACCAGCTTCTGTGCAGCGATCATTTCACCCCTGATTCCCTTGATGTGCGATGGGGTATACGATACTTGAAGCATACTGCTGTACCAACAATTTTCTGTTCCCCAGAAGATGAGGTAACGTATTCCTGTCTTTTTGAAATTGTAGTATAAAGCTAACCAACTATTGATGCCATACAGCTGTTCTCATTATCTGTACTATATTCCTATTTTATTTAAAAATAGGATTCACGTCCATTTTCAAGATATCCAATTATTTGGATGATAATATTTCCTGGTTGCCAATTATCTTTTTCTTTTCCATCATTGTCTGTTTCTTTAGCCTGGCCTCTTGGCTTGTTTCTTTCCCCTACCACCTTTCTGTTTGTTGTTTGGATTTAGGTTTGGGGGTTTTTTTGGTTTTGTTTTGGTTTGGTTTTTGTTTTCCCTTCTCTTGTTTTTGTTGTAGGGTTTTTTTTGTTGGGTGTTCGTTTTGGTTTTTTTTTTCCCCTTCCTGACTGTGGTGCACTTGGACACCAGGTGCCATCAAAGTCGTTCAGCCACTTCCCTCCTCAGCTGGGTAAGTGAGGAAAAATGTAACAAAAGGCTTATGGGTTGAGATGAGGGCAGGGAGAGATCACTCACCAGATACTGTTATGGGCAAAACAGACTTGGCTTGGGAAAATTAATTTATTACTAATCTCTGCTCCAGCGCCTGGAGCACCTCCTTCTGCACTGACCTTGGTTTCTGTAGAGATATTTCTCCCATATATTCTCACTCCTCTTTCCAGCCGCAGATGGTTGCAAAGGGGTTTTTACCCCTTCTTAGCTATGTTATCACAGGGGCACTACCACCATTGCTGATGGGCTTAGCACTGGCCAGAAATGGGTCCGTCTCAGAGCTGGCTACGGAAGCCACCCTTGTAGCCCCCACTAGCAAAACCTTGACCCACAAACCCAGTACACTGGCATGAGCGAAGTTAAAGTTACTCTTTATCCTTTTTTGTTCTGGGCATTTTGGGGTTTTTGTTTTAGTACAAAGGCCTAACAGGAGTACAAGTTCTGCAGTTTGGACTCTTCATAATGAAGCTTATTAGAAAAAAACCCCAAGACACTGACTGTTAGTTTATTTTTTGTTTTTGTTTCACATACTAAAAAGCTCTTTTGGATACTGATTTGAAATCTAATCATGTGGTGATGTAGTTTATGGGGGGGAGAGAGGAGTGGAAATAAGGTGGCTGAAAACATATAAGTTTCAAACCACCCCTCTTCTTTAAAAATTGATCCTTCTGCTAAGATTTCTATCCATCCAAAAAAAAAAAAAGGTCTCTGTTTTTATGAAGTGCAGGGTTTAGTTGTTAGCATTTCACTGCTTCTTTAAAAATCAGCTTGTGATGTTGTACGTGAATGTGTTTCACTATTGTGCAAGCCTGTGTTCATAATCTTTTGTTGTTGTTAAGTTCTCTCTGCATTAGACTGCATGACTAAAAATTTGCTATATCCTTCTAAAACAACATTGTTGCATCTTTAATGCAAAAATCTTGTACTGTGCGTATTTTATATACATATATTTAATAGAATTTTTCAGGTGGTAATAGGAGGTGCTTGCCAGTCTTTGTCAGACACATTTGCATAGCCAGTTATTTTCAAGTGCTTTTAAAATTATGATGACTCCTGTAAACCAGTAAAGTTCCTCAAAAGTTTGAAAAAAAGAAAAAAAGTATTATTTCCTTTAGAGCTTTAATATAGTATTTTAGCATCTAGGACCTGATGCAAAAGTTGTGGAAGGTGCTTACATGAATTTTCTGGTCTCTTGTATAATTTTTAAGCAGTGCTCATCTGAATTACTCCTTATGCAGTACCATGCTATAGAATGAGATTTGCCCATTATTTTTTTTTTTATGCTCAAGTGAATTCCTAGTTACAAGGTGGTTGTTTTTGTGTTACTTTTACTTTAGGAAAAAGATTCTTCTCCAGAGAGCCCACAGGAGAGAAAGAAGGAAGACCCAGAAGAAACAAATAAAAATGTAGTGTCAGAGAAAGCATTTGTGCCACTTAAACCTTGTACACCAAAGAAAAATCCTGTACTTGCAGAAAATGTAGATGAAAAAGCAGAAGTAGTTTGTTCAGCTGCATTGAGTAAACCTTTACAAATTCAAAACCTGCAACTTCAAAATGGAGAAGACTTTCAGGCAGACAGTGTTGTTCTTGATAATTCATCTATGCAGCATATACATCAACCTGATCCTGTTCTAATGGCAGCAGCGGTTGAGAGCATGGAAGCTACCAGTGTTCATACTTCCGTAGAGGATCCAGTAGGTTGTACAGCTACAGTCTTGCAATTTACAGACCCTGACTACTTGAATTCATCTCTGAAAAATGCTTTAGGTTCAATTGCTGACTATGCAATTGAAAATACTAACTCACATACTGTAGGATGCTCTGTTGAAGTACAGCCAACAAGTGAAAGCACAGTTTTACTAAGTACAGTGACACAAACTATTGAACAGTTCAGTGGAAGTGAAGAATCTGTTATTGCTATTATTGTGCCAGCTGAGAGTTCAGAAGAGCCTGAAATGGTGAATAGTTGTTTTCTGCCTATTAAGCCAGAGTTACTTGACATAGAGGAGACAGAAACAGATACATCTGTGTATATGAATGCATATGGTGGAAATGAAGTATTACAAAATGAGCATTCATACTGCAAACAAAACATAGACAGAGATCTCCTTTGGCAAAAAATTTCAAAGCTCCACTCTAAGATAACCCTACTTGAAATGCAGGAGGTAGAAACTTTGGGGAGACTGAGGTCCTTGGAAGCTCTTGTTGGACAACTGAAGCAAGAAAACCTGCTTTCTGAAGAAAAGCTGGGGATTGTAGAAAACTGCTTTACAACACTTGAAGTGACAGTGTTACAGTAAAGGCTTTCAGTGATTGTTCTAAAATATCTTTAGCCTCTTTGGCCTTTTGGATAAATTTAAAGTTTTTTTTCATTCATGGTATTTAAGCATCTAATGCAAATTATGTGAGTAGCAAATATTCTTTAAAATGTTACATCAACCACTGTCAAAACTGTGTAATAGAATATTGCTTGTAAAATATAACTTGCAAGTAAGCTTTAAAAAAGTATTAAACCTGTTAAAGTTTTGTTAAGAAATATATGAATCAAATAAAGATAACTTAAACCTTTCTAGCTGCAGAGTCCTCTGAAACACACAACTCCTGCATTTGGGGCAGTAGTAGAATGGCAGAGGAAGAGTGTAGGATGACAATTGTAAAAGTGTTGTTTAAAGAAAAAAAAACTGTTCCATTTCTCTTTCAAGTGAGTAAGGAGGTAAATAATACACATTATCCAGAGAGGCCACAATTGCTGTGTAATTTTCTGTGTAATGTTCTGATAGTTCGTTGTACACTTTGACCTTATTAAAATTGTTTCTGTGATTAAAGGTGTTTCATTTAGTTCTAGAAACAAAAATTCTTTAAGAATATTGTTACAGTGAGCACGTCCATCTCCTTTTTTTGGGAGGTGGCATTACTCCACTCAAGTGGAAACAACAGTCTTAAATAGTGTTATTTTTGTTGGTTAATAAAAAAGAAAGATCTAACTATTCCGTGACTGGTACCTGCTCAGCATTGCTCCTCTTACGGTCTGTAGGTGGGTAATGTGTATACCCTTAACCTTACACTGGAGAAAAAAAATGCTTTGTGAGGCAAATTGCTAGGGTAAGTAATGGAATCTGGCTCATTATTTTCTATATCATGGATATATCATATATATAATCATAGAAAGGTTTGGATTGGAAGGGAGCTTAAAGATCATCTGGTTCCACACACCCCTCTTTCACCTGCCACAGGAAGGGACACCTTCTACTAGATCAGGTTGCTCAAAGCCCCATCCAAGTTGACCTTGAACTCTGCCAGGGGTGGAGCAGCCATTACTTCTCTGGGCAATGTGTTTCACCACTGTCATAGAGAAGAATTCTTTCCTAATACCTAATCTAAGTTTCTCATCTTTAAGCTTGAAGCCATTACCCCTTGTCATGCTTCTACTTGTCCTTCTAAAAAGTCCCTCACCAGATTTTTTGTATGTTCACTCTAAGTACTGGAGGACTCTGACAATGTCTTCTCTGAGCTCTCTACAGACCGAACAAGCCAGACTTTTTCTTGGTTTGTCTTCATAGCAGAGATACTCCAGCCCTCTGATCAGCCTTGTGGTCTGTCTCTGGAATTTACCAGACTAGAAATCCATTCCCCTGTATTGAATTTATTAACTAGTTCCTAGTGCAGAGGATACCACTACAGTAGAAAGATACTGACAATTCATTCGGAGGGAAATTGATTTGCTTAAATAACTTCTTATTCTGTCTTTGTGCCACCCCTTTGATCTGGAGTTCCTTGTACAAGCTAGTACAGTCAACTAGTACTAGATCATCTAGTCCAACCATACATTGCAGTAGGACTAGATGGTCATTGTAGGTCCCTTGCAACATAGCCACTCAAGTCTATTCTATTTTACAATGATGAGATTACTTGAGGGACTCAGACATATTTTCTTTTATTCAAAAGTGTGTCCATACCACCACCAGTTCTGTCTAGGACTGGAGCAAATGAGTTCTTTTGCAGTCTGTTACCTATATTGTCTATCAGACACATTCTAAACTGTTCTGGTTATGTTTTCATAAGGAATTGAGGATCAAGTAACACTAACTACAAAGCTGGCCTCCAACTTGATAACAAGCTGCAAATTAGTCAAACTAGAAAATTTTGAGACTTGGGAGTATCTGCCTACAAGTTGTTCTGGTAAAGGACAGTGCTGTAAGAGGTTAGTCTGTATCAGTAACCGCCGTAAAGGGCCTGGTTTGTCCTTACTCTAACTTATTTCAGGCTCAGGATATGCTTGGGAAAATTCCTAAAGAAGGTAAAGGTCAGTTATAATATGATGAATTATTTACCAGGACTCCATGACCCACTGATTTTTTTCATGAATGTCATTACAAATGCTCTGCTAACATGTATTTTAAGGCTGACTACCCAGTTCAAAATTCCACTGTAGGTCTTGAATAGCAGTGAGAGCTCAGACATGGCAAAGGAGTTGCAATGCTTTAAACTGTTGTCTGAGCAAAGCTCTATTCCCAAAGAAAATCTGGGTTTATTTTAACATTTGCATTTCTGATACATTTCTGCCTTTACAAATAGTTTCTAGTATTAAAATTGAGAATATTATTTGTGGCATAGATTTCTTTAAACCTGGGGAAAAAAATACTCAATTTTCCTTTTTTATGGAGTTTCTTGAGACCATAGCAGAAAAACTCAGAAAATCTACAAGCCTGTCACAAATCCTACAAATTTCCCTCCGAAGGGTTGATATGAGCCAATGAGCCTAAGGTGTATGTAGCAGGCCTTCTGCCTTTCTTACTCACATGCTTCACATGCAGCTTTTTGTGCCAAATAGGTCATTATTAAAGCCTACAATTAACTCTTCTCACCTGAGCCTATTACCTAACTGCTGCCTAAAGTAACTTCTACTCTCTTACCAAGCAGGATATTACAGCTTTTAAGCAAAAGTGCCTAAGAGTAGATGTTATATAACATAACAGTTTACTAACATGGGGTTGTCAAATAGAGCTTTACAATTTGGGTTTGAACTTCCCAGTTTTCCTTGATTCTAAATTTGACATGTGATGGCTCTCAGTGTGTCAGATCATAGTATATCCATTCAATCTTGGTGTGTCCATCCCATTCAGGTTCATGGTTTCTGTAGTGGACAGCATCACCAACTTCAAAAAACCCGATACCAGGGATCACCTGAAAACAAGATGATTTGGTATGTAGCATTCCTCAGGACAAGTTTTGTAGCGATGAAGGGGTTGAAACTCCACAAAGCAAGTTGAAAGTGCACCAAAATCCATGCTGTGTTTTGTAGGTGACTATTGCAAATCAATTTCAATAAATTATTTTGATTTTTCTTGCAGTAACTAGATCCTTTGCTTCAATGATATGCAGACACTGAATAACTCAGGCTAATTATTATGAGGAAGTGTCGTGGTTTAAGCCCAGGTTGTAAATTAGAACCACACAGTCTACTTCCCCCCACACCCTTTCTTCCCCCTTCTGGAGGGACAGGGAGGAGAATCGAAAGAATGCAACTCCCACGGGTTGAGATAAGAACAGTTTAATAACTAAGGTATAACACAAATCACTATTGCTACCAACAATAATAATGATAAAGGAAATAACAAGGGAAGAGAATACAACTGCTCACCGACCGGTACGTTGCCCCCACCCCGCAGTGATCCAGCCCTTCCGGGAATATTCAGTTCTACATCCTGGGCATGACGTGCTGTGGTATGGAATACCTCTTTGGCTAGTTTGGGTCAGATGTCCTGTCCCTGCTTCCTCCCAGCTTCCCCTCCTCCCTAGCAGAGCATAAGACTCACAAAGTCCTTGGTCAGAGTAAACATTCTGACCAGCAACTGAAAACATCGGTTTTATCAGTATTATTCCCATGCCGAAACTCAAAACCACAGCACTGCACCAGCTACTAAGAAGGAGAAAAAGTGACTGCTGCTGCTGAACCAGGACAGGAAGGAAAAATACCATGTTGGAAATTGCCACACCCCACTGAATTAGATGCTACATGTATATTGTGTTTTCAGTGTTTCCTAATCATAAGGCTATACAGCCTTTGCACACGATTTTATTTTGCTAAAATTTATGGACTCTGAAAGGTGCTTTATTATTCCTTGAAATCCAGTGGAAATTGCTTTTGTGCAGTTGCAGACCAGCATCAAAGCAGTACACTGAATCATCATTCCCTCTGTAATATATCAGCCTTATCTTGATCAGAGTTAAATGCTATTATTTATCTTTTCAATAATTTTGCTTTTGCATCAACTGTTTTTTTAACTTTGCCAATTTCCACTGGTGTAATTAATTACTTCAGCATTTTACAGATGTAACAGATGCCAGCTGTTTCCTTAATACACTTCTTGAACTGTTAAGCTGTGTTTCTTTGCTATTCTCCACTCGCTAATGTGGGAATTCGGCGTTTGGCTTTCTCCTAGGTCTTCATTTAAATTCCACCAGTTTTATTATCTAGAAGCAGTGTAGCTCTATCTGAAATAAACTGGTGCCCATTTCCCCTGATTTTCCGTCTTCTTCATGAGGTGGGGTGTGAGGCTTTATATAACTCATTCTGAATGCAGGGATGGCTACAGGGGATTTTTTTCTTTCTCTGAGATGAATAAGTATCCAGGACTTCTCTTCTGTACTTTCTTGCATAAGTGGTGCAAATGTTGACTGCACTCTTGCATGCTTCACAGGCACTCATTAGAAGTCTGTCTAGATCTCTCATTAGATGTCTTTGGTATCTTTTTACTCTCTTTCACCGCAGTAAAGTTGTAATTATTAATCTTTTCCACTTACACCCTCTCCTACTCTGGGACTTGCCTCCTACATTCAAAAAAACAGCAGCAGATGTGGGCTCACTCAAATGCCATCTTTGTTAACAATTCTGTTTCTTTGTCCTCTTGTGCTTTGCCCAAGCTACTCTACGATGATGGGTTTTTTGGACCAGTACCATGGGGTCCAGCTATGCCCATGATGGCCCTGGGACAGTCACCCACTCTGCCTCCTGAGAAGGAGCCCCCAGTTTGACTGCAGTGCTGCTGGGCTCAAGTGGTACTGTTCACAAATTCATGCTTGATGCTGAATTTGTAAATTTCATCAGTTTACAATGAAATCATCAGTAAACTTCTCATCTGATCATGATGAGATCAGATCATGATCAGTAAACTGATCATCAGTAAACTTGAAGCTATATGTCACATCTGAAGAATCACTGATAGAGGGTAGATTTAGATTAGGTATTAGGAAGAAATTCCTTATTGTGACTGTGGTGAGGTGCTGGAACAGGTTGTCCAGGGAAGTTGTAGATGCTGCATCCTTTGAAGTGTTCAAGGCCTGGTGAGATGATGTAACACCCAGGGACCGCATCACCTTGCCACATGAGGGCTTATGCCAGCTGCTCATGTATGCTGTGGATTCCTACAGCCATAATTAGTTAATTGTGTCAATGACAGTGGTAGAGTCTACTTGGCAAGAGGTATTATTTCTAAACCCACTGAGGTTCCTTTATTCTTAGGTTTTAAACTTCTTAATGACAGTAGGGCAAAGAAACCCAGAGCCTGCTTCTGTGAGAGATTGTGTCCACCCAGTGAGAGGCATCAGGAAATACTCACTTGCCCAGGAGACACTGCGAACAGCAGAATGACAATTTTTTAACCCCCTCCAGCAGAACCAGACACAGGCCACATCCAGCCCCAAGGAAAGATGTAAGACAGGGGTTGGCGTTGAGTGACTTAGGCATTGTCCTCTTCCATAAACTCCACAAGCAGGAAGCCTTGTGCCATGTTGCAAGGCTGGGGGATAAATGGCACCTGCGCACTGAGGCCTTTTAAGTATGCTCTAGGCCATGGGAGAAGCTCACGGGCCGGGGAGGAAGGAGTGGGCTTTGGCATTTAGAGTTGCTGCCTGGCAAAAGTACTTTCCTGTGGGGCATTTCTGCACTGCTGATGCATCAGCAACTGCAGGTGTTGCCTCTTCTTTGGGATCCTGCATGCCAGGCAAAGCTCAAAGCTACAGGAAGAACCCAGTAATGCACTGGAAAGGCATGAATTACCAGCACCAAGGCAAGAGGGAAGTAAAACAGAGAAAGAGAAATGGAAAAATTATATGCTCATTAATGACTTAAAAATTAGCTTAGGTTTGGACAAAAAAAACCACATTTTTCTTTGCTCCTTTACCAGAGAATTTTATGACTTCTTAACACAGGCTAATGTACATTTCTGCAACCTCAACTGGATGTCTGGAAAATTATTTAGAATTTTATTCACACTAGATCATGTAAGAATGTCACTGCTTTATCTTCTGCTTCACTGAAATCAGTATAATTACTTTCTAATTTACCAGACCTTTTACTACTGCAGACAAGATGTGAGTTTGTGCCAGACTGTTTTCCATAAATAGAATATAAGAAAAAGACCTCTAAACAGACCTTTTCCAGTAATTATATCTCTTGGCACCATTAAACGTTACGGTGTACATTGCAAAAAGTCTGTCGCTGTTTAAATATCTGCCTTTCCTATAAAAGACACTTAGAATGGCATTTATGAAGGATAAAAGCAACTTAGAAGCTTGTGTCACATCCATTCAAAAAGGTTAAACTGTATACGTGGTTTTGGAATAGATATATACTTATAAATAAGATTATTTAGTGCCTATATATAAACCAGCAGTTTTCCCTATAAACAGCAGGTGGTGCTACGGGATCGCGCTGTGGAATTCGGACTGAAGACTTGCGTTTTATTTTTGTTCTGCTGTTGAAACACATATACAAACAGGTTAACTATGCAGGGTTGAGGGCTTTTTTTTTTCCCTCATATTTCAGATGTATCTTTAATAAAGAAGGGTAGTATATGAACAAACCAGTGTCACTAATTTTCTTCAATCTCACAGAAATAAAGCTTCAGACAGGAAGAAACTCATTTATATTCTGAGCATAAAACATGAAATTCAAGACCCTTCTGCTCAAGTGAGTGGCAAAAAACGGTGCATTCACTGTCTTTACGTGGAGCATGATTGCATTCCTCATTTGTTGAAGTGGGTCAGTGATTAGAGTTTGAATCCCGTAAACAGTTTGGCATTGCTTATTTGCATGTCAATCAGAGTAATAGCATGAGTGTTTAATCACACCCTTCATCAAGGGTGTCTGGTTTGCTACTCAAGTACTGCAGCCATGCTTTTGAAACTGGGAAGATACATGCACAACAGCTTTTTGTGTGGCATAGTCCTCTCTGAAAATGTTGCGGGACAGACCTTGCTCTGAGAGTACGCAACTTCAGGTGATTGGAATATGGTCCTGCAAATTCAAGCAAGCTTAGTCCTGCTTATTCCAGTATTAAATTCAAAATACAATAGATAACAGGGTATTGCAGTACAGGTTAGAAGTATCCATATGATTTTTTGGAACGAATGGAACAGGGCTGTAAGAGAAACAGTGGCATTGCAAAACCAGATTGTAAAGAGAGCTGTATCAAGGTAAATGCCAACTTCAGAGGCATAAATGAGCCTTAAAGCTAGTGGGGCCCCATGCTGTGGCCTCTCTAGGTAGACAGAAAGTGGTGTTCAGCTATTCCACCGCAGCCTCCTGAAAGGAATTGTCTCACCTGACTCTGGATGTCTCCATCATGAGGTACACCTCAATCAAGCAATGTTTGGTATGAAGAAGAAGAAAGGAACTGAGGAAACGCCTGTTTATCTGCTGACTATGGCCAGGGAGATAGTCAGATTTAGATATATATGTTATAAATACCTGAAGTTACTCAAAGTGAATCTCACATTGTGTTTCAAAAAGTAAATAACTTCTAGTTCTTAAACAAGGACAAGTTAGGTAGAATGAAGTCTAATATAAAGGATTTTGGCACAGCAGTCCTTCCAAATTGTGCCTTAATTTCCTGTACAGCCAGTGACAAGATGAAGACCTTTCAAAGCACTAGAGGGGATTCTGCTGAGATATTTCATTTATGTAGTTATGGCTTCTTTTTTTCTGAAGATATTGAAAGACATCTCTATCTCTGTAAGAAATTTGGACAAGTAGGAAAACTGATTCACCAGGTGCCTGTCTTAGGCACAATTCTCAGTGCTGCACAACATCCTCACAAGGTGCACATTAGACATAAGAGCTCTGCACTGCTTCAGGAATAGTATTAACTGGTTGTAGTCAGGCACATTTGACTGCTTATAGCCCCTTGAGACTGAAAACAGCCTTGTGGTTACTATAGGTTCACTCTGGAGTAGTGGCAAACAGATGAAGAGGTCTTTTTCAGCCATGTCTGCCTGAGTAAGCACATTATAGATCACAAATAGCAGCAGTCTGACCTTCGATCTAAGTCAATAGACTATGAGGCCATATAAGAACAGGCTTCAGGAGCAATCAATAACCAGAATAGCTACTGTTTGGAGATGGGGGATAATAAAGACATGAGAGAGAGAGTTTCACAGCTTGCAAAATTCATCAAGCTTTAGATCTTATACATACCAGCACATGTTATTAAACTTGCATCAAAGCTCTTTATTCAATGTTTTACGTGATGAGAAATCCTGTGCCTTGTAAAGCTGGTTTTGGCTGGAAAGCAATTATGGAGCAACCACCCTACATTGCTTCAGTGCCTACTGACAGACTGCAAACGCTCTCAGAACACTGAATCAGCCTCCCCAGGGTTGGCTCCAGCAGACCAACTGGCTGTTTTCAGGAAACAGTGAATGTTCTGCTGCCACCAGATAAGGGTGAGTACAACAGCAGACACTCTTTTGAAGTCAGAGCCCCAACCAACATCTGTACGAAGGCATCCATACCTCACTAGCAACCCAGAAGTCTTTCTCCACAGCTCAGTTATCTATGGGATCTCTTAAAAGCTGGGGGGGACTCAGCCCCAGCAGACTCAACTCCCCACCTGGTACAGAAACACTGCATCTTCCCACTGTGAGAAGAGCAAATATTCAAAGTTTGGCTGGCACAGAGGACATCAGCTTTGAACTGAATCATAGCTCAGGCCTCCAGCAGGGACTCGACGAAGAAGGAAAACATGGACTGATGCTGGCTTTTATCCTGAATTTCCTCCCTCTTAGTGTAGTGAAAGAAGGACCAGTAATCCAAACTCCTGAGACTTACTGGGATGTGAAATGCTGCAAGAAAAAAAAGATACAGATAATGAGCACAAAACTACATTTCATTTACGGAGACTAATTACAAGCAATAACACATCCCAATTAGATTTTTAATTAAAAAATATATTAGAGACTGACACTTATCTGAGAGTCGCTACAGAAACATGAGCTCAGCCTTAGTTCTATTTGACATGACTAATTTCACAGCTTTTAAACATAGTCATAAATCCAAATGAAATTGTATTTTACATCTTTCACATTAAAACCATCAATTTAATTCTTCAAGTATTCACTTTCTGAGATTTAAATTAAAATATTTATACTTTTTTTATTTGCATTGTTTCAGGTATTTTAGTCTGTATTTTATATCTGAAATGAATTTACAGCATTATCCAAGTTTTCAGTGCATACTGAGGGATTGTGAACACTCTTTGCTTACCTTTATTTGTTAGTTTTATTCACCTTTTACATTGATCTCACCTCAGGACTTTGGGAACACAGCTTCTTATTGCAAAATCCCTTGCCAAAACTGCCAGATGCCTGCTTCTTGTAACAGACATTGCTTTCAGTCTGCATTTCTTTGTCTTAACCCGAGCACACATTAATACGATGGAGTATGAGCTTGCACAGGGCTTATTACACTGAAATCTTCAGTTTCCTTTGACTGTGTCTTGGCTGCTAAGGTCAATTATCTTCCACCAGCTAAAATAAATATGTTAGGAGTTGTCTTTTTTATTGATCAGGGTGTCTTTTTAGCCTATTTCATTTAAAAGAAATCCTCCATTATGTCTGAAAGGATTTTGCTAATAATAATCTGCCACTGTGTGGTCTGCAGCTCCCACTCTGTTTATAGCAGAAAATAAATGGGAATGGCAGAATAAAAAACAAGGAATAAAAATTAAAAATGAAGTTATGGATCTTTCTTAATGATCTGATCTGCTTGTTGACAAATACAGATATCTGAAATTTGACATATTTCCCTTCTCCATCAATAGCTGCATATATAATAGAATTGTGGAAATCATTGGTCTAGTCCACACCATAGGAGACATAAAAGCTGGAAAGCTTTTGGGAGTAAGTATGAGAATTGCCTGTTCTGAACTTCTGCAGGTTTGTTTCATTTTCTGGTTTCTAGTTATATACTCCAGGAAAAAAAACATAATCTGACAGTTAAAGAAATATGGTAAGCTTCCCAAATGATGTCTTAGCTAGCCATGAAAATTGTGTTTTGGTTTTTAAATAAGCATGTTTAAGAACAATTTAAAGTATGAGTGCACATCATAAGTTTCCTTTCAGGTGAAGTGATGCAGTGGAATGTGATGCATGGTATGAACACAACGCATTGATGTGTGAACTGATAGGAAGGCAGGGCACTTTTACTCTCTCACACACACATGCATACACACAAAATACTCAAAGTGCTGTGTTTGCCTTAAAACTGATAAAATTTTGAAATAGTGTTGCTAGAACAAATCCCAAATCCGTTACCATCTTCTCTGTCTAAGCATAAAACCCCAACACATTCTTGCTTCCCAACATTTATGGTAAAAATGCATTGTATTCTTTCTACAACAATTTTCAACAATGGAACATGAAACCCTAATGAAATATTATATGACAGAATAATAGGTCCTGACTTTTCCTGCAGGACAGTCTAACACTGTACAATGTTTGAAAGCACTATTTTACATTACCGCAACATTTGACAGGATCAATGGCCTTTTGGGAAATTCCCCTTACTGCATTCTAACAAGAAAATTGATGGCTTTTGAAACAGAAACAAGTTATCTTTCAGACAAGCTATAGTTGGGAATGGCCAATTTGAAATTATTATTGACACCTGTGCAATAGTCCACATTTCTGCAGCTCTCAAGAGAAAAAGCAGAAGCCAATAGTATTTAAGAACTGCAGGGACATTCAACGCATTAACTGCCTGTTCATTTTGCTTTTCTTCCCAGAAGATTTGTGATTTTCAAGGGATCTGAGTGAAGACTATAAACAAAAGTAGAGTTATGAATTTTTAAAACTTAAATCAACGCTGCTATTCTCTGTACACCAAACAGACCATTTCCTTTACAGCAAAAGTCCATCTTTATTATGACAGAAATTCCCCAAGCCAAGCTCAGCCAGGCAGCCCTGTGTTAGATCCCACAAATAATGTGGAGATGCACCAGAGACTTAGTTTGATGTATGAAACTTATCCCTGCTGTTCCTAATGTATGGCTGTGTAATATCACCCTTATGCAAAATAAAGACTACAAATTTCTGCTGCCCTTTCCTTCAGCCTCCTTGCACACAGTAAGATGTAGGTAATGCTAAATATATAGTTTTTATATTGTTACAGGATCACAGTATGTTAGAGATTGGAAGGGACCTCAAAAGATCATCTAGTCCAATCCCCCTGCCAGAGCAGGAACACCTAAATAAGGTTACACAGGAATGTGTCCAGGTGGGTTTTGAATGTCTCCAGAGAAGGAGACTCCACAACCCCCCTGGGCAGCCTGTTCCAGTGTTCCGTCACCCTCACTGAGAAGAAGTTTCTTCTCAAGTTTAAGTGGAACCTCTTGTGTTCCAGTTTATACCCATTACCCCTTGTCCTATCATTGTTTGCCATTGAGAAGAGCCTGGCTCCATCCTCATGACACTCCCCCTTTATATATTTATATACACTAATAAGGTACCCCCGCAGTCTCCTCTTCTCCAAACTATAGAGACCCAGCTCCCTCAGCCTTTCCTCATAAGGGAGATGCTCCACTCCCTTAATCATCTTAGTTGCCCTGCGCTGGACTCTCTCCAGCAGGTCCCTGTCCTTCTTGAACTGAGGGGCCCAGAACTGGACACAATATTCCAGATGCGGTCTCACCAGGGCAGAGTAGAGGGGAAGGAGGACCTCTCTCGACCTACTGACCACCCTCCTTCTAATACACCCCAGGATGCCATTGGCCTTCTTGGCCACAAGGGCACAGTGTTGGCTCATGGTCATCCTGCTGTCCACTAGGACCCCGAGGTCCCTCTCCCCTACACTACTCTCTAACAGGTCGTTCCCCAACCTATACTGGAACCTGGGGTTGTTCCTGCCCAGGTGCAGGACTCTACACTTTCCCTTGTTATATTTCATCAAGTTTCTCCCTGCCCAACTCTCCAGCCTGTCCAGGTCTCGCTGGATGGCAGCACAGCCTTCTGGCGTGTCAGCCACTCCTCCCAGCTTAGTGTCATCAGCAAACTTGCTGATAGTACACTCAATTCCCTCATCTAAATCATTGATGAATATATTAAATAATACTGGTCCCAGTACTGACCCTTGAGGCACTCCACTAGATACAGGCCTCCAACTGGACTCCGCCCCATAGACTACAACTCTCTGGCTTCTGTCCTTCAGCCAGTTTGCAGTCCACCTCACTACCTGATCATCCAGACCACACTTCCTCAATTTAGCTATGAGGATGCTGTGGGAGACTGTGTCAAATGCTTTGCTGAAGTCAAGGTAGACCACATCCACCGCTCTGCCATCATCCATCCACCGTGTTATTTCCTCATAAAAGGCTATGAGGTTGGTCAAGCATGACTTCCCCTTGGTAAAGCCATGTTGACTGCCCCTCATAACCCTCTTATCCTTGACATGCCTTAAGATGGCATCAAGGATAAGGTGTTCCATCACTTTCCCAGGGATGGAGGTGAGGCTGACCAGTCTATAGTTACCCGGGTCCTCCTTCTTGCCCTTTTTGAAGACTGGAGTGACATTTGCTTTCCTCCAGTCCTCAGGCACCTCTCCCGTTTCCCAAGACTTGGTAAAGATGATGGAGAGTGGTCTAGCAATGACTTCCGCCAGTTCCCTCAGCACCCGCGGGTGCATCCCATCTGGACCCATGGATTTATGGATGTCCAGATTGCTCAACTGGTCCCTAACCCATTCGTCGTCGACTAAGGCAAACTGCTCCACTGACCTGACTTCATCTGAGGTCTCAGGAGTACAGGGCTCTTCAGGACTGCCTCCGGCAGAGTAGACTGAGACAAAGAAGGCATTCAATAACTCGGCCATCTCTGTATCTTCTGTCACCAGGGCACCCATCCCGTTCACCAGTGGGCCAACCTTGCCTCTGGTGTTAGTTTTATCAGCTATGTATTTGAAAAAGCTCTTTCTGCTGTCCTTGACCCCTCTGGCCAGATTTAATTCTAAGGAGGCCTTAGCCATCCTAGCTGCCTTCCTACATCCTCTAGCAGCAGCCTTATATTCCTCCCGAGTGGCCAGCCCCTCCTTCCATGACCTATAAACTCTTCTCTTCCACTTGAGCATACCCAGCAGTTCCTTATTCAGCCACGCAGGTCTCCTGGCCCTCTTCCTTGACTTCCTACGTGTTGGGATGCTTTGCTCTTGAGCTTGGAATAAGCAATTCTTGAATGTCAACCAACTATCTTGGACCCCTTTACCTTCAAGCAGCCTTGCCCATGGCATTTCCCCTAGCAATTGCTTGAAAAGGCCAAAGTTTGCCCTGCCAAAGTCCAGGGTTGCAATTCTACTTGCTATTCTACTGGTCCTACCACCCAAGATCCTGAATTCCACCATCTCGTGGTCGCTGCAACCAAGGCAGCCCTCAACCTTTACTGCTTCGACCAGACCCTCCTTGTTAGTGAGGATGAGATCCAGCAGCGCTCCTCTCCTGGTTGGCTCATCCACCATTTGGATGAGGAAGTTATCATCCATACACTGGAGGAACCTCCTGGACTGTGGCTGGGTTGCTGAGTAGTCCTTCCAGCAAACATCAGGGAAGTTAAAATCCCCCACGACGACCACGTCCTGTGACTGTGAGGCCGCTCTCAGCTGCCTGTAGAAGGCCTCGTCAACTTCCTCAACCTGATCTGGTGGCCTGTAACAGACACCCACAACAGTATCACCCCTGCCAGCCTGCCCCTTAATTCTCACCCACAGACTCTCAACTCGCTCATCCCCTGTTCCTGGACAGAGCTCAGTACATTGCAGCTGCTCTCGCACATAAAGAGCAACCCCACCACCCCGCCTGGCTGGCCTGTCTTTCCTGAAAAGGACATAGCCCTCCATGAGTATATTCCAGTCATGCGAGCTGTCCCACCACGTCTCTGTAATTGCCACCAGATCATAATCTCCTGACTTAACACAGGTCTCCAACTCCTCCTGCTTATTTCCCATGCTGCGCGCATTGGTGTACAGGCATTTCAAGGAGGGAGCTGAGCTCACCAATTTCACCCTAGGATTATAGGAGGCCTCCCAGTCTTCATCAATCCTAGAGTGCTGCCCCACTGGGGCAAGCCCAGTTACAACCCCATCCCCCTTCGAATCTAGTTTAAAGCTCTCCAAATGAGCCCTGCTAATTCATGACCCAGCATCCTTTTGCCTCTGTGAGTTAAACCTTTCCCATGTGCCATCATCCGGACTGGAGCCTTATAAAACCAGCTGTTATCAAAGAACCCAAAGCCCTGCCTAAAGCACCAGTCTCGTAGCCAATTGTTTATGGACTGAATTTTCCCACTCAATCCCACATCATCACTGGAAGATGGAAGGACTGAGGAGATCACTTGAGCCCCAGACTCTTTCACCATCCGCCCCAAGGCCCTGTAGTCTTTCTTCATCCCCCTCAGACTGCGGGAAGCAGCTTCCCCCCCACCTGTCTGGAAGACCAGCAGTGGGTAGTAGTCTGTCGGGTGCACCCCCGAAAGGGTGCCCTTTTCTCAAGTATTTATATTCCTTAAGAAAAATGTAAAGACTAAAGGTTGCATTTTTAAAGGTATTTAGGTGTTATACATCAAGCTGCATTTACTAACATAACCACTAATCTTTTTTATTCTCAGCAGACTGGAGATCCTTGGCTGGAGGCAGGGAGGGTTGTGCCAGGGCTGGTGGTCTGTGCTGGCCTGGAGCCACAGCAGCCACCCCTGCAAACGGCTCCTCCAAAGGGAGAGCAATAGCTCCTAAGAGGTGACACAATTTATCCAGCCTAGGGGCTGGGAAGATGCTGCAAACGTTAGAAGAGAGAGCGAGTACCTTTGTCACCTGACACAATGTAATATCAAAGCCCTCCGGCACTGTGCTCATGAAAGCCTTCTGTAGATATGAAATAACAAGAGAACAGTTCCCAATATATTCAGTGATTTCTCTGAAAAATGCTACTCCCTCTCTCCCTGCAAATATATCAGAGCCTGCATGAAACAAACTTCCTAGGGAAGCCATGATGCCCCAGAACCTGCCTCCCAGCCAGCTGTGATCTATGCTTGTTGCAAAGGGCTTCAGAGCCACACCAGTGATGGACAAACATTTGCATTCTTCCAAGTGTAGTGTCACATTTGCTGCTGAAAACAAGTGACCATAAAGTAGCTCCTAAAGGAAGAAACGTAAAGTTTCCCTTCCAGAGTAAAACATTTTAGTTGTTTGAAAAGTGAAATCAGTAATAACCTATCACAAATACCATAAGCAAAAGGCATCTCTATAAGAACAGGAATCCTGGCAAAGATAACCTGCAAGTTTTGCACCATTTGCAAGCCTCATTCTTGCCTTATTGCCAGCTGCTGACTGAGAGCAGCTCCACAAAATCCCATGTACAATCTGCTTGTTGGTGTTGCATTTTTCCTTTGTCTGTTTTTTCAACTTCTAAATAGATAATATTTTCTCTTACATAAACAAACATATATCTAATATAAAACAAAGCATAAAACTAATGTGAAAAACATGTATATTTTTATATGAGCCAAAATATAAATCTAATATGAAAAATATAAGAGAAGAGCAACTAACTCGTGATCTTGAAGAGACTATAAAACATGCTATAAAAATACTTTGAAAGTGGTTTAAGAGAGAGTGAGGGCCAAAGCAATGTAAAAGATCAAACTCTGATCCAAATTCCATCTCACATGACCCATCACAACTGCCCACTGGCTTCATTTTCATTACTATTACAAAGGGAACCTGTGTCTCAGGGGTGATGGTGCCTGCAAACATACCCAGTAATGACCCTAATAGAAGAATGAACTAGCAACTAAAAAAAAGATGATTTTACCATCCCTGCTCCGTAGATCTAGAACCATACAGGGACGTGGGTGCCCTTGGGAAAGCTGGGAAAAGACTTCAGACTTTCCAAATGCCAATCTCAGCCGCAAATCACAAAACCACAAAATCCCATAAATGTTGGTACCAGGCCTCTGGAGGTCACTTAATGTGGTTTCCCTCAGAGCAGCTTTGCCCACCCTACTGTTCCAGCCCTGATGTAATAGGACTCTTTGAGCTGGGCAGCTCCCTGCCAGGAGCAGGGGGAAAGCAGGGTCACCAGCTACTGGCATGGCCCACAGTGCAACAAGGAAACATTCTCTGTTCTACAGGCAAACACTGCATAAAACAAAAGGCAGGTGTTCCCAGATTTAATTTCTGAATATGATATTGGCACAAAGATGAGCTTCTGTTCACATAAAGCTGTATAGACAAGGCAATCGTTATTTTTTGGTGGAAGCCTTTTAAAATACTTTTTTTTTTTTTTTAATATCTTTTGGGTTTGCTGCTGCTGAGAATTTGCATTCAAAGAAAAAGAAAATAAGATGGAACAAGAATGACAGTGGTTTCCATCCATGTCCCAGCTCTACTATTTTAAGGCTGCAAAGAAAGCCATTTTGATTTTAAGATTGCATGCACAGCTCTGCTTCTGCTGAGTGAGGAAAGTGTCATGATTGTGAAAAACGTCAGAATCAATGGAGAGACTCTCATGCACTCTCTTGTACCTGCCTTAGTGAGGGGAAAATGCAAAGAGAAAATATGCTCTATTTTTGAACACAGCTTCTCAGAATTAGTACAAATACTTTGGCACTTGCAGTTTATTCTTGCTAACACATACTTACTGCTTTACAATTTTTTTACAATTCCTATATAAGTCTTCCCATTGCCATATTTATGAAGAAAAAGAATGAAAAGTAGGTGAAAAGCTGGAAAACAAGGGGGCAGCAGAGTCTCTTTACAGGCTTTGAAGTTAAGAGTGGCATTAGAGACATCCCAGTATGATTAAGGAGCATCCATTTGAATCAAGTGGCAGTGGAACAGCATAATTCTCTCATATAAGACCTGCTTTGTTTTCAGATTCTGCTGCAGATCTAATGAGAAATATCAATGGAAGAGTAAAAAGGAGACTGAATATCAGTTTATATTCTTTGGAGTAAATAGTGTCATTCCGACTTCTGATAGCATTCCTCAGGGAGGCCAGTTGCCTCTTAACCCTTCTTTTATCTGCCAGTTTCCTAATTCAGTTTCAGAAGTCAATCACCAAAATCTCTATGATTTGTAAGTATATCTGGTTATATATTTATGTACTGGTTGAAGTTTGTTTCCTTAAAGGTAAAAATGTAAAGAAATATAAAACCAAAAAGCAAACCTGCCATTACCACTTTCCAGGCTTTATTATGTATTTTGACACACTCCTGTGATTTGAGTCAGTCTCAGCATATTCTGATTAAAAGTGTGAAAGCATGTTCTCAGGGGAATTGAAAAAAGGGTCATTTCCTTTCCCTGTGGAAATTAAACTTACTCGCACAGTATTTGCTCAGAAATTACTGAAACATACCAGAGAACTTAAATGTTGGGAAGAGAGAGAAAGATCTTGTCAGTGATAAATTTTCTTATTTCCCATATGCCATTCCAATTATTTCATTGGGTCATGCACCTACAACTATTAATAACTTTGAATACTTGATTTTAAAGGAAACCTCAGCATGGATATTATAATATGTGAGCTGCCTTGTTTGACAGCCTGAGCTACCATTACAAAGTCTTCTAAGCTGCAAATACACACTATTTGCCACGCAAAGAGGCTTTCTGCTTGAGCAGCTCTCCTCAGACATCACCACCAGCAGCACAACACGATTTTCAAGTGAGCAGCTGCCAAGCTCATCAAAGCAGCATGGTAATACTCAAACATAAGGAGCAGAGAGGAGCAGACTGAGGGATGTGTGCTGGGTTGATGTGGCCAGGATTTAGCTTCTGACAATTTGCAAACCCTTGGGAAATGGTGTCTCAGTGGGCACTAATTATATGATCTCTTCTGGTTTGAATTTTCACTGGAAACAAATTGCCTTGCAGATATCTTGTCTCCTTCTGTAAACTTTCACTTATTTTCTAGTGCTTTCCTCAATTGTTTGCCATTAATATTTAAGTGCGAGTCAAGTTTATACCACAGTGGAGGGTAGCTAGTGAATACCCTTGGGATGGTATTTTCTCCACTATCTCAGAAATGCTTCCCAGGATCAAATAGGAATTGCTGAATTGCTAAATCTTATGACTACTACATTTTCAACTAATCTTCTTATTTGGTTTCCCCAGCTGTCATCATACTCAGCAGGATTTAATTTTCATAGCAACTTGCTTATCTTTGAAGTCAGTGTTATCCCTTCATAAAATCCTTTGTGTGCCAGCACTCAGGGGAGCCACTCTTTAGCATGCTCAGCTTTTGCAGCTCCCACAGGCAACCTAGATATTCCTAGCTAACCATTGTAGCTAGGACCATGTTAATTCTGCTCTCAGGATCAAACATGCTGCTCAGCAGCCTGGCTTAGCTGGAAAGGCTAAAATGAAAACAGTTTTGGCACTGCTGACAGCAGAATATTTTTCAGAACCAAGGGGAAATGAGGATTCTTTTTGACCAGTTGGACAGAGGTCATTCTGATCTCATTCAACAGTCTGAACTAATTCACTTATTTGTCTCAGAGTTTGTAAAAATAATATGCCCACTACATTCAGATAGCACTTTCAGCATTTTGGGGCTTGACTTTAGATTTAGGGTAACACACATGCTGTAGGACTAGAAAATAAACAGCTTATTTAATAGATTTTCATTCTAACATCTAAAGGCAGATTTGGTACTGAAAGAGTTACTTTATTTATAAGTCTGGCTCACAACCAACCAGTTTCGTGACTGCTAATCAGTGTAGAGCAGCTGCCACCTTCAGAAAAACATGTGTGTGCCAGGATGTCTGCTGCTTGCTTTGTAATTTCCCAGTATAACTCCACAGGCTGCTGGGTCCTTCCTCTAGCATCTGAATCTCATGGCCAAAGAATAACAACTTTCCCAAATCAGGGTTTGTAGATCTACAGTGCTATCCACCTAGAAAGAGGATGTTTTGTAGCAGTTTATAAGTTTTCTATTAATTCCACACTCAAGTTTTCTCCACTCCTGAACAGCCATAGCTCTTGCTGGCAGCAGTGCTTGCAAGGCAGAAGCTAGAGACGGATCCAGCCCTTGTCATCTGCACAAGGAAAGGGTAAGACCACCAATGGAGTTCTGCTGCAGGTGGTGTAATAAGCCATATGGGTTGTTTCCACATGGGTCAAGCCTTCCTCTAGACTTTAACTTGGACTATTTGTTTCTCCTTCTAAAAAGTTGGGGCTGCTCAGATGTTATATTGGCCATGGAGATACATATTCTATTGGTTGACAAATCTGCAGTGAACAGTAGCTTTCAAACTTACAAGTGTCATGCCATGAAGATGGATTACAACCACCAAATACATAGACACATACAGAGGAGAAAAACAGGAGATTACCAACATTTTTATTGCATTTTCTGTAAATCAGGCATGCCTTTCCATATCTCACAAATGTTTGAATTAATCAAAAGGAGATAGTGTTTCATGTAATGCATAGAACCTTTTTAGACCAGGAAAAACTGAAACTTGGCCAGAGGACACCACAGATGCAGCTAGGCTACTTGACTTCAGAGGAGATGGATGGAGAACTGGAAAGACACCATCTGGACTCTTTTCTACTGCTTACACTCACTAGTACGCAAAATACATCCAGGAGGGTAGGACGGAAGTGTCATATATATTTGCCATATTCTTGCACTTATGACCATTGCTGGAGACAGAATGCCAGGCTAAGTGGACATTTGGCCTGAGTTGCCACAATCATCTGATGTTCTGACATTAATTTATGCTGATTTTCACAGCAACTGTCTAATTATTATTCAAATATAAGGCATCTGAAAGGACCGTGCATACCTTGATACTAATAATTAGTAATGCATTGTTAATCACATCTAAGGATGATTTCAGTATGCATATGCATATGCATATGCATATGCACTGTTCATGACAGTGCATAGAATCATTGAAAGAATATTTGAAGGACAAAACTTTTGGGCATTTGCCATGTCCTCCATGCTTTTTAATAAGAAGAAATAACCTTGCTTTAGAAGTGTGCATTATAGCAATAATTCTGAAGCTTCTTTGCTAAGGAGCCATAGAACACAGCTTTCTTTTCTGCAGAAATAAAATTTCAGTCTTGATCTAACATACTTTAGAATACTGGAAAATAGGTTTGTATGCACAGAACTAAGCCTATTGTATTGACATAAAGTCTCTTCAAACTGACAAAACAAATTTCTCTTGAAACTTGAATCAAACTACAGGCAACAAAAAAAATTACACCATAAAATTGAACATTAATAAGCTCATAACTATGTAGTTTGCTTCAGCACTTCCCATGTTACTTTAACAGACGCACATCCACTAAGATTCAGATTTTCTGTTTCTCATAAGGTACACTTTTGTCAATTTTCCATTTATATTTTGCTTTCAGGGAACAAACTCAGTGAATTCAAACATTATCTTAAGTTTCCAATAATCACTTGTAAATTCCAAGTTGTGTTTTTACTTCACTGATTCAGTCTATCATGAAGCTGAAAGACATTAAAAACTACTAGCTAATTAAAACTTTCTTTGATAAAATTTAATTTGCATTGGACAGAAGATTACCCTTTCTTCCCAAACATGAAACAGCGTTAATTCAAACCATAAATCAGTCATTCTTAGGGAGGATGGTAGCCCCTAAATTCTTGAACCTATTAATTGCAGACATAAAGAAAGCAAATTTATTCTCATGAGAATAGGACCATCACCTTCTTTTACTTCCTACCCCAACACACAAAAAACAACCAGAAAAGTTTGCACCATCAGTAATAAGAATCACTTGACCATCTATCTCCCATCATAGCCGGGCATGAAGGCAACTGGCAGTATGTCAGATTCCCTCCTGATCCTTCTCTGTTCCTGTGTGGCTTCATCGTCTCGCTACAGCCTTCACCATCTTTCAGCAGCAAATGCTCCTGCTCCCTCATGCCTGTGTGTCTCTTCATGTGTCTAACAGCTGCAGGATGTGATATGGTGAGGCTGCATAGCTCTGGGTAGCTCAGTGCAAAGGCAGCAAACCATCCAGCAGACCCTCTGAGCCATCCCATTTAAACTTGAAGGGGTTTCCAGTTGCAGGTGATGTCTTTCCCATACCTGGTTAAACTTCTTTTCTTCATTCTTTATTTTAAATATCACTTTTTAGAGTTTAAAATAATTGGAACAAATAAATAATAAAAAGAAGCAGTAATGCTTTTTTTCAGTCTATTATTCTCTTTATTTTCTAGGGAGGACTCTCAACCTATTGTTTCATTTGAGGGAAAGGATAGTTGTTTAGACCCTGTCCCACAAGGGAAAAAGTGTACTAGGGCAAGAGTTAGCAGAGCTCACTCACAGAGCTTTAGGTTAGATTCAAAGTGAGAAGGGGTTGTAGCTGGGTTTGAACTAGTGGGGCATTGTTCTAGTATTAATGAAGACCAGAAGGCCTCCCGCCTCTCAAGGGTGCCATTAGCGTGCTCTGCTCGCTCCCTGAAATGCCTGTACACCAATGCACGCAGCATGGGGAATAAACAGGAGGAGTTAGAAGTCTGTGTGCGGTCTAAAGGTTATGATCTGGTGGCAATTACAGAGACGTGGTGGGACAGCTCACATGACTGGAATGTGGTCATGGATGTCTATGTCCTTTATAGGAAAGATAGGTCAGCAAAGCGAGGTGGTGGAGTTGCCCTTTATGTGACAGAGCAACTAGAATGTATTGAGTTCTGTCCAGGGGCAGATGAGAGGCAAGTGGAAAGTCTGTGGGTATGAATTAAGGGACAGGCTGGTATGGGTGATACAGTTGTGGGGGTCTATTATAGACCTCCTGATCAGGACGAAGGAGTTGATGAGGCTTTCTACAGGCAACTGAAAGCAGCCTCGCAATTACATGCCTTGATCCTCATGGGGGATTTTAACTACCCCGATATTTGCTGGAAGACTCACACAGCCAATCATTCACAGTCTAGGAGGTTCCTCCAGTGCACTGATGATAACTTCTTAATGCAAATGGTGGCCAAACCAACTAGGAGAGGAGCACTGCTCACCAACAGGGAGGGTCAGGTTGAAGTGGTGATGGTCAATGGCAACCTTGGCTGCAGTGACCATGAGATGGTGGAGTTTAGGATCCTGTGCGGGAGGAATAGAATACCTAGCAAGGCCACAATTCTGGATTTCCGAAGGGCCAACATTGGCCTCTTCAATCAATTGCTAAGGGAAGTCTCATGGGAAAGGGTACTAGGTGGTAAAGGGGCTTGTCCTGGGTTCAGCAGTAGCAGTCAGTTTTTCTCCTTCTTAGTAGCTGTTGCAGCACTGTGTTTTTGACTTTCAGCCTGGGAACAAAGCTGATAACACCGATGTTTAGACTGACCAAGGACTTTGTGAGTCTCATGCTCTGCCAGGGAGGAGGAGAAGCTGGGAGGAAGCAGGGACAGGACACCTGACCCAAACTAGCCAAAGAGGTATTCCATACCACAGCACGTCATGCCCAGGATGTGGAACTGAGGGTTCCCAGAAGGGCTAGATCACTGCTGGGTAGGGGCGAGGTACCGGTTGGTGAGCGGTTGTATTCTCTTCCTTGTTATTTCCTTTATCATTATTATTGTTGGTAGCAGTAGTGATTTGTGTTATACCTTAGTTATTAAACTGTTCTTATCTCAACCCGTGGGAGTTGCATTCTTTCGATTCTCCTCCCCGTCCCTCCAGAAGCAGAGGGAAGAAAGGTGGGGGTGGAAGTGGACTGCGTGGTTCTGATTTACGGCCTGGGCTTAAACCACGACAGGGCTCAAGATGGTTGGTCAGCATTCAAGGACCACTTCTTCCAAGCTCAGGATCAGAGTGTCCCAATGGGTAGGAAATCAAGTAAGGGAGCCAGGAGACCAGCGTGGTTAAACAAGGAACTGCTAGGCAAACTCATGTGGAAAAAGAGAATCTATGGATTATGGAAGGAGGGGCTGGCCACTTGGGAGGAATATAGGACAGTTATTAGAGGATGTAGGGAGGCAATTAGGACAGCTAAGGCCTCCTTGGAACTTAATCTTGCAAGTCGGGTTAAGGACAATAGAAAGGGCTTCTTCAAATACATAGCAGATAAAACTAACACAAGAGGCAATATAGGCCCACTGCTGAACTAGGAGGGTGCCCTGGAGACAGAGGATATAAAGAAGGCAGAGGTGCTGAATGCCTTCTTTGCCTCTGTCTTTACTCCTGCAGACTCTCCCTGGGGGCCCCAGATCCCTATAGCCCCAGGAGGAGTCAGGATAAAGGAGGAGTTTGCTTTGGTAGATGAGGATTGGGTTAGGGATCAGTTAAGCAATCTGGACATCTATAAATCAGTGGGTCCGGATGGAATACACCCACGGGTGCTGAGGGAGCTGGCAGAGGTCATTGCTAGGCCATTCTCCATCATCTTTGGTAAGTCGTGGGAAACGGGAGAGGTGCCTGAGGATTGGAGGATGGCAAATGTCATGCCAGTCTATAAGAAGGGGAAGAAGGAGGACCCCGGTAATTATAGACTGGTCAGCCTTACCTCCATCCCTGGAAAGGTGATGGAACAACTTATTGTTGACACCATCTCTAGACATATCAAGGATGAGGGGGTCATTAAGAGTAGCCAACATGGTTTTACCAAGGGGAAGTCATGTTTGACCAACCTTATAGCCTTCTATGAGGAGGTAACTAGGTGGATGGATGATGGTAGAGCGGTAGATGTGTTTTTTCTTGATTTCAATAAGGCATTTTATACTGTCTCCCACAGCATCCTCATAGATAAGCTAAGGAAGTGTGGGCTTGATGATCAGGTAGTGAGGTGGATCAAGAACTGGTTGAAAGGAAGAAGGCAGAGAGTTGTGGTCAATGGGGCAGAATCTAGCTGGAGGTCTGTGACTAGTGAAGTCCCTCAGGGGTCGGTGCTGGGACCAGTGCTGTTTAATATTTTCATCAACGACCTGGATGAGGGAACTGAATGTACCCTCAGCAAGTTCGCTGATGACACTAAACTGGGAGGAGTGGCTGACACACCAGAAGGCTGTGTTGCCTTTCAGGGAGACCTGGACAGGCTGGAGAGTTGGGCGGGGAGAATCTTGATGAAATTCAACAAGGGCAAGTGTAGAGTCTTGCATCTGGGGAAGAACAACCTGATGTACCAGTACAGGTTGGGGGTTGACCTGCTGGAAAGTAGTGAAGGGGAAAGGGACCCGGGGGTCCTGGTGGATAGGAGGATGACCATAAGCCAGCAATGTACCCTTGTGGTCAAGAAGGCCAATGGCATCCTAGGGTGCATTAGAAAGGGTGTGGTTAGTAGGTCAAGAGAGGTTCTGCTCCCCCTCTACTCTGCCTTGGTGAGGCCGCATCTGGACTATTGTGTCCAGTTCTGGGCCCCTCAGTTCAAGAAGGACAGGGAATTGCTTGAAAGAGTCCAGCACAGAGTCACAAAGATGATTAAGGGAGTGGAACATCTCCCTTATGAGGAGAGGCTGAGGGAGTTGGGTCTCTTTAGCTTGGAGAAGAGGAGACTGAGGGGTGACCTCATCAATGTTTACAAATATGTAAAGGGTGAGTGTCAGGATGATGGAGCTAGGCTTTTCTCAGTGATGTCCAGTGATAGGACAAGGGGTAATGGGTGTAAACTGGAGCATAAGAGGTTCCATGTGAACATCAGGAAAACTTCTTTACTGTGAGAGTGACAGAGCACTGGAACAGGTTGCCCAGGGGGGTTGTGGAGTCTCCTACGTTGCAGATATTCAAGGCCCGGCTGGACAAGTTCCTATGTGATGTACTCTAGGTTACCCTGCTCTTGCAGAGGGGTTGGACCAGATGATCTTTTGAGGTCCCTTCCAACCCTCGGGATTCTGTGATTCTGTGAATGTGACCATCTAAATCTTTTAGACCCAGAGGAAACATATACCAAGCAGACAAGGGACAAAGATAACAGAGGAAAGCAATCTAATACTTGATCATAGTTGCTTGCTGGCTTGCTTAAGTTTGTATAAACGTTAAGTGGGTTTTTAATAGGGGAAAGTCTTCACTGTTAGAAATTTCTAAAATGAAAAAAAAATCTCAATAAACCGACATAAATTATCTGTAGCCATAGCAGTGTGCAGAATATTTTAGGCATGGGAACCAGCTTGCTTTATCCAGTCTGTTCATGCTCTGCATGGCAAGCTGCCAGGGAAAGGGAACCCAAGCAATATTAATAATTACCAAAAGTAAGTTTCTCGCCCAGAGGTCCTGGACTCTTAAAGAACACCTGGTGTCCTTTCTTTGATGAAGCTCAGAAACACAGGGGGAAAATGCAGCAGAAGTGTCACAGCTTGTGTCTGAGGCACTTCCCTCTTTCATTTTCTAACCTGAGCTAGTTACAGTTAAATCAAACTACTCATTCTACAAAAAGCAGGGAAGCAGAGTGTGGGTTCAATCAGAGTGAGCAGCAAATCTCTGCAAAGGAGATTTTCTTGTTTCCCATCAGTCTTGTGATTCTGGGATACATTTCAGCAGCTGGACACATGGATGTAGCTTAGCATTCACCTTGGGAACTCCAGTATTTGATTTGCATGTATCTGTACACAGGCTGATTTTGGCAAGGAAAATACATGCATTAGAACAAGAAAAAAAAAAAAAAAAAAAAAAAAGCTGGTTCAAAACATCTCTCCAGACTGTTTTTTTTTTTAATCTGTTTTGCAAGTTTTTGTTCCTACCCGCAGGTTTTCAACATCTTTGCAATCAACTCTAACAGTTCAACTTTTAAGAGGTATATCAAGTGCCTTTATTAACTCAGTGTATTTCAATAAGGTGGTTTGTTTGTTTCTTTGTGGTTTGTTGTTGGTTAGGGGCTTTTTAATATTAGTTTTCTCCAATGTTTTACCTTGCAAAATAGCAGCAGCTGCTAATAAGTGAAGCCAGCTTATTAAATGAAATTCTGCTTTTTGCACTCTAAGGTCTCAACCTCTAGAGGCAAGTTAGAATCATATTCAGAGACCACATGGATTCTCTCACCACACAGGGCTCAACAAGGTACTGTGTCTTGTTATACCTCTTCCATGGAAGCAAAGGGCAGTCCTTTGTGTCATATAAGTTAAGGTAGTAATGCCATGTGCCCTTGTTTTCTGTTTGACAATTCGTCATCAGAACAAATTGCTGCAAATACCATAAAAGCATTTTATATATAAAAGCATTGGTAGAGATTTGTTTCCAGGCAACAGTTGTAAGCTTCTAATAAATTGCCTATTACTCATTGCTTGTAAATTAGTTGCAGCTAATTTCTCCTAGCAAACGAGGGCTGCATAGACCTGATAAAGGGAAGTGATTAAAGCATGTTTTAGGAAAGCTGGCAGAGCAAGTATTGTTTTACCAGTCTCTAGCCTTGCTCTTGCTGTGGATTATGAATCTGAGAAGGATTCTGGTGTGATCCTTATCAGTGTTACAAATTCTGACCATTGCAGTGTTCCTGACAAGGCTGAATGTTTCTATAGATGGAACTGCTGCCTATTTTTGCACTCCTAAGAATTACAATGATAATATAAACAAAGCATAAACTAGCTGAAAAAGCATCCCTATAGAAAAGAAGAAAAAGGTGAACAATTGGCTGCAGAAAGATGCCCTGGTGACCCCAAAACCTGCTGCTAGCTATAGGCATGGGTCAGCCGAGGTCATGTTTTCATTGAAAAATTGACCAGTTATCTCTAGCTTCAGGATCTGGTTTGTGGCAGATGCCTTCAGAAGTTAATAGAATCCACAGCAGTTTAGAAACCACCACTGCTTACAGACCAGTGGTTACATCCACATTGGTAATTAAAAGGGAGTGGGAGCTTCTCCTTGATTCTGAGACAAATGGTAACATCACAGCTCAGGTATAATGCTAGACCCTCATAACCCCCTATATAAAGCAGTTATATTATCATTATGTAGAGAGTCATATTAATATATTATCATATCATTATCTATATTTAATATTAATATATCATTACATTATTATATTTCATCAATATGTTTATATAGAACATATAATTCATTATCTATGTATTATTAATAACATGAATATTATTCTTTTGCTATCTTTTAAACTAATATAGCAATATTTATGAATTATATAAATATATTTTATTTATTAACTCTCTTCTATATGGTAAAACTATGTGGTAGTATTTATATTATGCATGAAATTTAATTGCATGTTAATTTAATGCTGGGAATGGTCTCTGGCTTGTTGTAACCACCCCAAGCCCATAGACTGCCTGGGAAGCACTAGCTGATCAGCCAGAACTGCGCTGAAGTCTGTGCAAACATTTTAGCAGATGGTGAGCACATACCAGGGCTCAGCCCCGGCCCTGTTAATGTATTAATGCACACAAAGCCTATAATGCCTTCAGCCTTAGAAAAATGCCTTGTAAAAGACAGATCCTTGGTTTAATCCTGTTGGATCAGTACAGCTTTCAGGATACCAGCCACCACCAGAGGAGGTGGCATTGCCTGGATGTGTGGGCCTGGAAAGGAAGGAAGAGATGAGGCTTCTTCAAGTCACCCCATATAACAGCTCTGGGGCACAAATGGCACGAGTGGTGCCGGGGTGAAGCATGGTACATCTCTTGTACCTCCTGCCTCAGGGAAGCAGGGGTGAGTCTGAAATAAAAGCACTACCTTATTCACAGAGAGCAGATCAGCCGTCTCTGGTCAACAGCTTGTCTCAAAGACCTGCCATGATTAGTTTTTTTAAAGGAAGTTGCAGTGAGCCACATAGCAGGCAGACAACAGCTTGAAATCAGAATCTTCTTGTCTGGGGCTGGTGAATGTGCATTTGATGCTATTAGAATTTCAAAATACACAAGAAAGAACAACTTAGTGCTTCTGCTTTTTTTTCCACTTGTGCCTAGATGCTTTCAACTGTAAGCTCCATAGGAAGATTTTTTTTATATTGAAAAATGAGAATTTATAGAAACTTCTGATAAAAACAAACTTCCATGACAACAAATCCACTTCAATTCACATGAGAATTAGCTCATGAAGGATGGCAAGAACGAGTGTCTTTAAGCACTGGGAATCTATCAATCTCTTTGCTTTCTTCTCAATTTAATGTGCATTAATATTTACAATGTAATCTAACAGTACATACCTTCTCTACTTGCAAACATTTGCCTTTTGCAATTATTAAGGTATAATTCCTTTAGATACAATCTATGCTTATAATCCCAGATAAAAACCTGTAACACAGGTACTGTGAAGTTTATAGTAAGATGATATAAAATACAGAAAAAGTATTCTCTCAAACACACACATTTGCTGTGTCCCACTATAGCTCTGATTGTAATTAAGGCCTTCTAGCATTTAATTAGAGCAATCTAATTTTTAAAAGCTTTATTTTCTTTCAACCCATCAAGGTGTTCCACCTTTCTTTGTCGTCTCCTTCTAGTTTTGTACAGGACTGTAATAGAAAACTAGCTTGATTTTTACAAAGGCACATTTAAATATATCCCAGATCTTGTTCCTAAATGTGTATTGATTTCTACGTTCTATTCCAAGCCAGTCTTCTCAGATACTTGCATCTAAGTAAGTCCTCACTCAGAAATATTTCCAGTGGCTTTAGTAGGATTAAGTGAGAAGACAGGAATGAATTTTCCATATAAATTATCTTTTTACCCTTCTTTTGTGACCCAGTGAACACACGTGTAACAGAATCAATTCACCTGTCTCCCTCCTTAATACCGCTGATGGTTAATACGCACAAGAATATCATTTAGCCATTGCTCTTGGGAAGCAGTGTTCTAGAAAGGGGAGCTATCAACACAAGCCAGCAGAAAGATGTAGATTTAAAAAAACAACATGCATAATTCACTTTCTTAATCAGGGACACAGCAGAGTCGTGTTCCGTGATGCTCCAAAGAGCAAAAGCAAAATCCTCCTTCCGATTTCTTCCATAGGTTTTAATGGGACAAGAATCCCTTCCCAGTTGCAAAGTACTATCTTAAACCTACTTTAGATACTTTTCCTAGTTGGAGCTGATAGATTAGAAATAACACTTCTAATTTTTACTTACCACCTCTTCCAGCCAGTGAAACTTGGTTTCTTGTTATATATATTTAAAGATAGCTAACGCGTATATAGGGACATCTTTACCAGAAACACTGACTCAGTTGATTAGCTTACCAGCTGTTACTGCTTACCATGAATGTTCAACTTCCCCCATTTGGATATCTATCCTGAGAGTTAGATTTGACAAACAGGAGAGGGAAAGTAAAAAAAATCACTTAATTAAATAAGCTGTATTAGTTTTTTAACTAAATAAGATCTATTGTGCTTTGGAAGAAAGTTATTTTCTGCTCTCACATTCTTCTGTTTCAGTTCTTTCCATTCTGCTTAGATATATATCTATCAGCTGTGTTTTCTTCCTTTATTATAGATTACTTCTGTTGGTTTCATTAGAACCCAGGACACCTTCTTATTTGGCAGTGTATCTTTCGGTCTTCTATGGTGGCTATTAAGCTTCTTTAGAAAATCTCTTCCCTTAAGCCTCTTCACAAAAATAAAAGAAGTGACACAAACATGAGTTCTGGGGGGCATCCTAAAATTTTCTTTGGGAGACAAAAGAGACAGTTTCATCTTCATTTGATTAGCCAAGGCAAGAAAACAAAAGAAAGGTAATTATAGGTGTGAGCTCCAGGCATCAAACCACTCACCAGGGAATAGTCAGGGCTGTTGATTTCACTTGCACAAAAAAAGCATTTTTGCTAGAAAGATCTTGTCCCAAAAGCTGTCAATATACTTCTAAGAAGCATATTGTTTGCTTTGGAAAAGATTAAAGACGGCAGGCTCTGAGGAGGAGGTGAGGAAGCTGAGTGAGGAGCAATGTTAGGGCTGTTGACCTTGAAATTAATATTTCAGGCTTTTCAGATACCCACTCCATACTTCAGCAAATGAAGTGTGACATTCTAACCTCCTTTTGGCATCCTTTTTCTTTCTTTTTAATCTAATTTCAGTATACACACAGAGAAACATCTCTACAACTCTGCAACTCTCTTTAAAGTCTAGCTATAAATAAGGTATTAAAGCCCAGGCTGCAATATTTAAAACATTGGACGTGACATGGACTTAAGAGCAAGACTGAACATCATTCACCCCTGCCAAAAACATGTGTGAGCCTCATGGTGCTCTTGGGTGGGCTTGTTTCAGGTCAGGGCAGGGCTGTGGGGATCTGGAGACTGGCCCTGCTGTGGCCTTGGGGACTGATGGCCCTGGGAGGGGAGTAGGAGGGCTAAAATTGGGCTCTGGGCAGGGCTGAGGGAGCCCCAGGGGGTCTGTCAGGCCCAGTACAGCCTGGTGGTGTGCTCCTGGGGCCTGGAACTGTGGTGGCCATGTGTGTTTTCTGTGAATACCTTTTCTCAAGGGCATATAGTGATAGGACAAGGGGTAATGGGTTTAAACTGAAACAGGGGAAGTTCAGGTAAGAGATAAGGAAGAAGTTCTTTACTTTGAGGGTGGTGAAGCACTGGAATGGGTTACCCAAGGAAGCTGTGAATGCTCCATCCCTGGCAGTGTTCAAGGCCAGGTTGGACAGAGCCTTGGGCGACACGATCTAGTGTGAGGTATCCCTGCCTATGGCAGGGGGGTTGGAACTGGATGATCTTAAGGTTCTTTCCAGCCCAAACCATTCTATAATTCTCTGATTCAATGACAGCCTCAGGTAAGTTCCTAGTTCTCATATTTTTACCAAAAAGCATGATAAAATTACTCAACTATGCAGTAAATATTTTAAACAAAGCCAAACACCTCCAGCCCTGAATATATATCTGTTTATTGGCTTAAAATCATGCTTCATTGCTTTAGAATAATCTCTGATTCTGTTCATGTTCTAAACTGGCAGCATTGCAACTGCTATACCTTTACAAACAGTGAAGTAAATCAGTAGCAAAATATTATTGAAGCAGCCTCCTCCAGCTGTATACCACCGTGTGTTATTTCATAGTTAGCCATAAATCCTGAGTAGAGCTAGCACCCTCCTCAGGCTTGCAAAGTGGGAAAGAAGCAAATATCAAAGCTGATGCTTGGCTAATCATTATTCATGAAGAAAACTCTAGAAGGCTTTCAGTTTTATCATACCTTTAGGACATGGTTATGGGTCCATGCAGCTGTGCAAGCAGCTGCTGCAAACACTTGGAGACTGTCTTTGAAGGTCTCAGCCATGAGGATACAAAGAAGTGAACGCTGGAAGCTGGTTGGGCAGGAGCCTTGTTTACTTATCTTCTTAGCTAGACTTTCCCAGGATCCCTGAGGCATCTGTCTCATTGGGGTTGACTGGGAAAATGCCTCTAGATTGAGTAGTCCTAATTTTCTGTTTGCATTAAGTCGCAGACAACCCTTTCACTAAGGTTTTGAATGAAAGCTAGACAAAACCTGAAGCCTAGCCAGAAAGGAACTACAGAAGCTATGGCTTGATGAGAGAGGAGTTGTAGTGCATTTTCTGGATAGAGTTTTTCAGCAAGTTCTCACTAAACTGAGACCCTTGCAAGTGCTCTGCCCCTCCTATTATATGTTCTGCCCCACCAACAAGAGAAATTCTTAGACATCTGAACAAACATGAAGCTAAATTTAATAAAACTGCTCTTGAGTGCATTATCTTTCAATTATTAAAATTGCCCAAGACAACAACTTGGGGTAGAGTAAGTGAATGATTGTTAACTGGTATTATTTCTAAATTGGTCTCACTTGGAAAACATCACCATAAATCAGTTGTCTTGGCTAAGCCAATTACAATTAAGTGCAGAAATGGCACCTTCATATAAATAAAGAAAGTGAATTAACTATAACCTCAGTGGAGAGCTGTACCTTTAAAAGACTCTTGTAGAAGGTATTCAGGTGATTTAGGGACATTGGATGAAATTTATTTCTGTTCAGCCTTTGGTTGTTAGTGATCACTAAACCCATGATCAAGAGAGTCAGGCATATGATATAACAGAAATAAACCCAAGATCATTCCCTGATTGTAAGGCTAGAACAAGTAATGCCTCTGCAGAAGTGCAGCTTTATAGTATACTGAAGACATTTAAAGAGGGGTTCAAGATATATTAAAAGAAGACATTAAAAATGTCTGAGAAGCCAGTGAAGCTTTAGCCATTCTTCATTCAATCAGACAGAAAGAATTAATTCCCCTATATCTGAGTAGTTTGGCATGTGGCGTTGTATGCCACAACAATGTCTGGGCCTACAGAAGGCTGAGGTGGGACGTGGGAGTTATACTATTCGCAATATTTGTGTTAATCCCAGTATTTCAATAAAAAGCATAAGGCAGGGAACCAAATGGAACAAGATTCAGAATGTGCATGAAAGAGCAGTTCTTCAGCAGCAGTTGAGGTGTTCCCAACAAAGCACAGAGTAAAGCTGAAAGAGCACATGAGCTGTGTTTCATTCTACTTGCCCTAGAGTAGATAAGAAGACAAATAGGTTAATTGCTCATTAGTTGCAAAGTAATTCCTTATTTTTCCTTCAGTGGAAAATTCTTGTATCTTTGAGTGAGATGACCTGCAGTTCTTTCCCTCTACAAACCTAGTGCTGGTAGTAGTAACTAGCAACATTTCTATTGTCTTATTTCTCTACTCAAATAACATTACACATGCATGCATTAGAGAAAGACCTTTGTGGACCTGCTACTTACACTGCTGAACACTGCAGGAAAATTTTGTGTAAATTCTCTAAAACTTCCAGCAGGAATAAATGGACTTTAGTGTGCACAGGGTCACTCTTCAAAGCTGTGTGATTTGTAAGGCTCACAATCTGAGCAGAAAACTGAACCTCAGTGTCCCCCTTCATGGACAAGTATTCTCACCATTAGACTATAATTTCAGAACCAGACAGCACTAATGATCCACCAGATAGGCCAGCCTTTGGCACATCTGAAAAGGAAACAAACTGAATATTGGTTCTGTTCAGTTCTCTGGAAGAAAACAGAAGAATAAAAAAAGAACAATAAAGAAAAAAACCCCCAAAACAACAACAACAAGAGAACCACCTCCAGCAGAAGACTCAGCTTTGGAGATAAAATCACAAAGCAGAAGAATTTTAGGTCTACCTCTTTCTTAAGCATTTGCTTCTTGGCTTGTGTCGGCATTGACACCTGTCATTTGCAGTCTACTTGGTTGTGTAGGCACTTCAAGCCAGTTATCTACAGTCCAGGCTTTTTCTAGGCACCTAACACACGGCAAGGTCCACAATGTTTCTCAAAGGATCTTGCTGTTACTTGTAACTGCACTTGTTAAAATGAGTGCTCCTTTTGTATATTCATCTCACTAACTCTACTGCGTTTATACAACCATAAAAAACCAACTAGACAATGAAATTGCAGTAGTCCCTGCAGACATAAAGTACAGAAATGACATATCTAATCTTCCTGGAACCATTTAGTTATACATGATTTCTTCCAGCCATTCTTCTGTATATTTGTCATGTCTTTATACTGTCCACAGTAAAAGAGCATTAATAACAAAAATGAATTATATCATCTGGTCTAAATGACAAAAACCATTTTAGATGAGAACATTTGCCATCTAATAAATACTAAAAAACCTAGCTATGATGCAGTTGTCAGAATGGCACCAAAGCTTACAAAGTGTTGAAGCAAATGTGAAAACAAAATGATGTACATTGTGCAGTTCCAATCCTTTGGTACCTGTGAATGAAGTCACATCTTCACATCCATCCTGAGCAACAAGAGAAACTAACAAATTCAAATGAGTTACTGCTTCTAGGGTGTACTTCAGCATAGGGCAGGATCCTCACTGCATTTCTAGAGTTGGCTTGATCTTATCCCAACTCCAAACTTGCCTTTCCCCAATTTTTTTGCCAATCAAATTGTGACTGGAGGCATACTCATACTCACTTTCAGGATGATGGGGCAGATATCACCCTCATCTGAAATACAAGAAAACACATCAGCTCCCAGGGAGTGCTGCCGAGTGTACCCCAGGTCATTCCAATAGGAAAAATTACATTTACATCCTTGTGTATCATCTGTGTTTTAAAAATATCATCTAATGATACTTCAGCATCCCTTCTAGAAGGGCTCAATATTTCTGCAAGGATTGCACATGGTATTTCTCAGCAAAGGAGATATATGTAACTGCACAGTGAGTGAAGGAAGAAATAATATGCCTTCTGTTTAGCACAGAATCATAGAATCATAGAATAGTTTGGGTTGGAAAGGACCTTAAGATCATCTAGTTCCAACCCCCCTTCCATGGGCAGGGACACCTCACACTAAACCATGCCACCCAAGGCTCTGTCCAACCTGGCCTTGAACACCGCCAAGGATGCAACATTCACAACCTCCCTGGGCAACCCATTCCAGTGCCTCACTACCCTCACAGTAAAGAATTTCTTCCTTATATCCAATCTAAACTTCCTCTGTTCTTTCTCTGGCTAGAGAGGTCATTATTCTAATGATTGCCTGCATTTTGGTTTCATTCATGTCAGAAAAGGTTATCTTGCATTTCTCACAGATACATTAAACAATGTTATCTTACTTTCCTTAATTGCATGTTAGGATATGAGGCAAAGAAAGAAGTGGTTATTTGTTTCTTTGCCCAGCTCTTCTAAATACAACCTTTTAAAATCCTTTTAGAAATCCTCCAGGCTCAAAAGGCTATATTCATTCCCTGCATTCACACCTAACACAGACTTTTCCAAAAAATGATTTTTTTTCAGAAAGGATGATGTAAAATTTATAGACCACATCCTCAGACATGATACAAAGCTTTGTTCAGAGTCATTGTTATAGTCTACCAAAGCAAAACAAGCTTATTCTTATTCCTAATCCTGCTCTCATTTACAGCAAAATGGATACAGCTATCTGAGAATGAATCCCACTGTATGTCACTGCTTATGAACAAAAAAATGGCTTTTTACCTCCTTCCTTCCTTCCTTCTTCCTTCCTTCCTCCCTCCTTCCTTCCTTCCTTCCCCATTCCTACCATCCTCCCTTCCTTCCTTCCTTCCTTCCTTCCTTCCTTCCTTCCTTCCTTCCTTCCTTCCTTCCTTCCTTCCTTCCTTCCTTCCTTCCTTCCTTCCTCCCTCCCTCCCTCCCTCCCTCCCTCCCTCCTTCCTTCCTTCCTCCCTCCCTCCTTCCTTCCACCCTCCCTCCATACCTCCCTCCCTCCTTCCTTCCTTCCTTCCCTCCTTCCCTCCTTCCTTCCACCCTCCCACCCTACCTCCCTACCTACTTTCTTCCTTCCTTCCTTCCTTCCTTCCTTCCTTCCTTCCTTCCTTCCTTCAATCCTTCCTTCCTTAATTCTTTACTTCCTTCCTTCCTTCTTTCCTTCCTTCCTTCCTTCTTTCCTCCCTCCCACCCTCCCTCAGTTCCTTCCTTCCTTCCTCCCCCCATCCCTCCCTCCTTCCCTCTCTCCTTCCTACCTTCCCTCCTTCCTTCCTTCCTTCCTTCCTTCCTTCCTTCCTTCCTTCCTTCCTTCCTTCCTTCCTTCCCTCCTCCCTCCCACTCTCCCTCACTCCCTCCTTCCTTCCTTCCTTCCTCCCTCCGTCCCTTCTTCCTTCCTTCCTTCCTTCCTTCCTTCCTTCCTTCCTTCCTTCCTTCCTTCCTTCCTTCCTTCCTTCCTTCCTTCCTTCCCTCCTTCCTTCCTTCTCTCCTTCCTTCCTTCCTTCCTTCCTCCCTCCCTCCATCCATCCGTCCCTTCTTCCTTCCTTCCTTCCTTCCTTCCTTCCTTCCTTCCTTCCTTCCTTCCTTCCTTCCTTCCTTCCTTCCTTCCTTCCTTCCTTCCTTCCTTCCTTCCTTCCTTTCTTCCTGCCTTCCTTACTTACTTATTTACATCCTTCCTCCCTCCCTCCCTCCCTCCCTCTCTCCCAACCTACCTCCCTCCCTCCCTTCCTCCCTCCCTCCCTTCCTTCCTTCCACAATTCCTTCCTTCCCTCATTCCTTTCTTCCACCCTTCCTTCCTTCCCTACTTCCTTCCTTCCTTACTTCCTTCCTTTCTTCCTCCCTCCCTCTTTCCCTCCCTCCCTGCCTCCTTCCTTCCTACCTTCCTTCCTTCCACCCTCGCTCCCTCTCTCCCTCCCTCCTTCCTTCCTTCCCTCCTTCCATCCTCCCTCCTTCCTTCCTCCCTCCTTCTTTCCTTCCTTCCCTCCTTCTGTCATTCCTTCCTTCCTTCCTTCGTCCCTCCCTCCCTCCCCCCCTCCATCCTACCTTCCTTCCTTCCTTCTTTCCTTCCTTTCTTCCTTCCCTCCCTCCCTCCCTCCCCCCTACTTCCTTCCTTCTTTCCCTCCCTCCCTCCCTCCCTCCCTCTTTCGTTCCTTCATTCCCTCCTTCCCTACTTCCTTACACCCTCCCTCCCTATCTCCCTCCCTCCTTCCTTCCTTCCCTCTTTCCTTTCCTTCCTTCCCTTCTTCCTTCCTTCCTTATTTCCTTCCTTCCTTCCTTCCTTCCTTCCTTCCTTCCTTCCTTCCTTCCTTCCTTCCTTCCTTCCTTCCTTCCTTCCTTCCTTCCTTCCTTCCTTCTTTCCTCCCTACCTCCCTTCCTTCCTTCCCTCCCTCCCTCCCTCCATCGCTCCATCCTTCCTGCCTTCCTTCTTTCCTCCCTCCCACCCTCCCTCCGTTCCTTCCTTCCTTCCTCCCTCCATCCCTCAATCCTTCCTTCCTTCCCTCCCTCCTTCCCTCTTTCCTTCCTTCCTTCCTTCCCTCCTTCCTTCTTTCCTTCCTTCCTTCCTACCTTCCTTCCTTCCTTAATTGCTTCCTTCCTTCCCTCCTTCCTTCCTTTCTTCCTCCCTCCCAGTCTCCCACCCTCCCTCCTTCCTTCCTTCCTTCCTCCCTCCGTCCCTTCTTCCTTCCTTCTTTCCTTCCTTATTTCCTTCCTTCCTTCCCTCCTTCCTTCCTTCCCTCCTTCCTTCCTTCCTTCCTTCCTTCCTCCCTCCCTCCCTCCCTCCCTCCATCCGTCCCATCTTCCTTCCTTCCTCACTCCCTCCCTCCCTCCCTCTTTCCCTCCCTCCCTGCCTCCTTCCTTCCTATCTTCCTTCCTTCCTCCCTCGCTCCCCCTCTCCCTCCCTCCCTCCTTCCTTCCATCCTTCCTTCCTCCCTCCTTTCTTCCTCCCTCCTTCTTTCCTTCCTTCCCTCCTTCCTTCCCTCCTTCTTTCCTTTCTTCCTCCCTCCCACTCTCCCACCTTCCCTCCTTCCTTCCTTCCTTCCTCCCTCCGTCCCTTCTTCCATACTTCTTTCCTTCCTTCCTTCCTTCCTTCCTTCCTTCCTTCCTTCCTTCCTTCCTTCCTTCCTTCCTTCCTTCCTTCCTTCCACCCTCCCTCCCTCCCTCCCTCCCTCCCTCTTTCCCTCCCTCCCTGCCTCCTTCCTTCCTAAGTTCCTTCCTTCCAACCTCCCTCCCTATCTCCCTCCCTGCCTCCACTCTCCTTCCTTCCTTCCTTCCCTCCCTACATCCCTCCTTCCTTCTTTCCCTCCTTCCTTCCTCCCTCTGTCCCTCCCTCCCTCCTTCCTTCTTCCTTCCTTCTCTCTCTCTCCCTCCCTCCCTCCTTCATTCCTTCCTCTGTCCCTCCCTCCCTCCTTCCTTCTTCCTTCCTTCCTTCCCTCTCTCTGCCTCCCTCCCTCCTTCCTTCCTTCCTCCCTCCTTCCTTCCTTCCTCCTTCCTTCCTTCCTTCCTTCCTTCCTTCCTTCCTTCCTTCCTTCCTTCCTTCCTTCCTTCCTTCCTTTCTCCCTCCCTCCCTCCCTCCCTCCCTCCCTCCCTCCCTCCCTCTTTCCCTCCCTACCTACCTCCTTCCTTCCTACCTTCCTTCCTTCCTCCCTTGCTCTCTCTCTCCCTGCATCCCTCCTTCCTTCCCTCCATCCTTCCTCCCTCCTTCCTTCCTCCCTCCTTCTTTCCTTCCTTCCCTCCTTCCTTCCTTCCTTGCTTCCCTCGTCCCTCCCTCCCTCCCCCCCTCCTTCCTACCTTCCTTCCGTCCCTCCATCCCTCCCTCCTTCTTTCCTTCCTTCCTTCCTACCTCTGTCCCTCCCTCCCTTCTTCCTTCTTCCTTACTTACCTCCTTCCCTCTCTCTCCCTCCCTCCCTCCTTCCTTCCTTAATTTCTTTCTTCCTCCCTCCTTCCTTCCTCCCTCATTCCTTCCTCCATCCTTCCTTCCTTCCTTTCCTCCCTCCATCCCTACCTCCTTCTTTCCTTCCTTCCTTCCTCCCTCCCTCTCTCCCTCCTTCCATCCTTCCTTCCATCCTTCCTTCCTTCCTTCCTTCCTTCCTTCCTTCCTTCCTTCCTTCCTTCCTTCCTCCCTCTGTCCCTTCCTCCGTCCTTTCTTCTTCCTTCCTTCCCTCCTTCCCTCTCTCTCCCTCCCTCCCTTCTTCCTTCTTCCTTCCTTCCTACCTCCTTCCTTCCTCCCTCCTTCCTTCCTTCTTCCCTCCTTTCTTACTTCCTCCCACCCTCCCTCCCTCCCTTCTTCCATCCTTCCTTCCTTCCTCCCTCCCTCCCTCCATCCCTCCCTCCCTCCCTCGCTCCTTCCTTCCTTCCTTCTTTCCTTCCTTCCTTCCTTCCTTCGTCCCTCCCTCCCTCCCTCCCTCCCTCCCTCCCTCCATCCGTCCCTCTTTCCCTCTCTCCCTTCCTCCTTCCTTCCTACCTTCCTTCCTTCCAACCTCCCTCCCTATCTCCCTCCCTGCCTACCCTCTCCTTCCTTCCTTCCTTCCCTCCCTACATCCCTCCCTCCTTCCTTCCTTCCTTCCTTCCTTCCTTCCTTCCTTCCTTCCTTCCTTCCTTCCTTCCTTCCTTCCCTCCTTCCTTCATTCTTTCCTCCCTCCCACCCTCCCTCCCTTCCTTCCTTCCTTCCTCCTTCCCTCCATTCCTCCTTCCCTCCATTCCTTCTTCCTTCCTTCCTTCTCTCCTTCCCTCTCTAACTCCTTCCTTCCTTCCTTCCTTCCTTCCTTCCTTCCTTCCTTCCTTCCTTCCTTCCTTCCTTCCTTCCTTCCTTTCTTCCTTCCTTCCTTCTTTCCTCCCTCTCTCCCTCCCTCCCTCCTTCCTTCCTTACTTCCTTCCCTCCTTTCTTCTTTCCTCCCTCCCTCCCTCCCTCCTTCCTTCCTTACTTACTTACTTTCTCCCTCCTTCCTTCCTTCCTTCCTTCATTCATTCATTCTTTCCTCCCTCCCACTCTCCCTCCCTTCCCTCCTTCCTTCCTCCTTCCCTCCCTCCTTCCTTCCTTCCTTCCTTCCTTCCTTCCTTCCTCCCTCCCTCCCTCCCTCACTTCCTCCCTCCCTCCCTCCCTCCTTCCGTCCTTGCTTCCTCCTTCCCTCCCTCCCTCCTTCCTTCCTTCATTCCTTCCTTCCTCCCTCCCACCCTCCCTTATTCCTTCCTTCCTTCCTCCCTCCCTCCCTCCCACCCTCCTTCCTTCCTTCCTTTCTCCGTCCCTCCCTCCTTCCTTTCTTCCTTCCTTTCTCCCTCCTTCCTTCCTCCCTCCTTCCTTTCTTCCTTCCCTGCTTCCTTCCTTCCTCCCACCCTCCCTCTCTTCTTCCTTCCTTCCCCGCTCCTTCCTTCCTTCCCTCCTTCCTTCCTCCCTCCCTCCCTCCCTCCCTCTCTTCTTCCTTCCTTCCTTCCTTCCTCCTTCCCTCCTTCCTTCCTTCCTTACTTCCTTCCTTCCTTCCTTCCTTCCTTCCTTCCTTCCTTCCTTCCATCCTTCCTTCCTTCCTTCCTTCCTTTCTTCCTTCCTCCCTCACTCCCTCCCTCCTTCCTTCCTTCCTCCCTCCCTCCCTCCCTCCTTCCTTCCTTTCTTCCTCCCTCCCTCTCTCCTTCCTTCCTTCCTTCCTTCCTTCCTTCCTTCCTTCCTTCCTTCCTTCCTTCCTTCCTTCCTTCCTTCCTTCCTCCCTCCCTCCCTCCCTCCTTCCTTCCTTCTTTTCTCCGTCCCTCCCTCCTTCCTTTCTTCCTTCCTTTCTCCGTCCCGCCCTCCTTTCTTCCTTCCTTCCTTCCTCCCTCCTTCCTTCCTCCCTCCTTCCTTCCTTCCTTCCCTCCTTCCTTCCTTCCTCCCTCCCTCCCTCCTTCTCTTCTTCCTTCCTTCCTTCCTTCCTTCCTTCCTTCCTTCCTTCCTTCCTTCCGTCCTTCCTTCCTTCCTTCCTTCCTTCTTTCCTTCCTTCCTTCCCTCCCTCTCTCCCTCCCTCCTTCCTTCCTTCCTTCCCTCCCTCCCTCCCTCCTTCTTTCCTTCTTTCCTCTCTCCCTCTCTCCCTCTTTCCTTCCTTCCTTCTCTCCTTCCCTCTCTCCTTCCTTCCTTCCTTCCTTCCTTCCTTCCTTCCTTCCTTCTTTCCCTCCTTCCTTCTCTACTTCCTTCCTCCCTCCCTCCCTCCCTCCCTCCCTCCCTCCCTTCCTCCCTCCCTTCCCTCTTTCACTCTTTCCTCTCCTTCCCTCTTACTCCCTTTCCTTCCCTTTCTCCTCTTTGAACATCAGCCATCAGATTTTGAAAGATGAAATAACGGTAGCTGTTTTGTGCTAACTACTTAGAAAAACCCAGCTACTCAGTTACAGAACTAAATGACTCTTTGCAGGCTTTAGCTTCAGGATCTCTTTTACCAGAACTCATTTTTTCCCTCCACACCTGAGCATGCTGTTGGAAATCAACAAAATTTCCTGGCTGACTGAAAAAGAAGAACACATCCTACAGAAGCTTCTTGCAACCGATGCTGATGTTGATGGTGATGAGTAAGCAGGAAAGCTTCCAGTTTATTTTTACTTTTTCTATCTTTAAAATATTCATGCAGGCACATCTGTGTATCTCTAAATGCATTACAATGTTGGATGACGAGCCTGTTGCTAGGCTACTAACAACATGTCGTTTTATGTGTCTAAAAATACATTTAACTTCTGTATTTAATGATGGTACTTCTAAATCTTCTGAATTCTAAAGCACACGTGACCACTGTAGATCATCTTGAGGCTTCAGGAAGGTGATTGTTTTATTCCGTTACTCAACCTTAATTGTTACAGAGTCTGGGATGAGACGTGAGTGCTCCTGTTTCCACATTCATATGTGCTGCTTCTTTCTTGGTAATCATAAGAAACAGAGCTGGAAAGGACTTAAAGGTCATATTACTTATCTGTCTCTATAAGGCAGGATCAACTAAATAACTCCTGGAAAACATTTGTCAAACAAGAGTCAGAAAGTTTCTAGTGATGGAGATTCTTTGACCTTTCTAGGCAACATAATCCCATACCTAAATGTCCCCATTAGAAGGTATTTCCCTGAAACCCAACCTAAATCTCCTTCACTGCTCCTTAAATTCATTACTGCTTTTATGAAATGCCATTCATGGGTGTTGCCTAACTAGACAAATTGAAAAAAACTTAGCCAGCAACAGCAAAATTAGGTACCAGGCCTTTTTCAGACTACATTAAGACAGTTATTTCCATTACAGAGAATAAAGGCAGCTGCTGCTCTTGTTTCAGACTGAGATGCAAGTCTCTAAAACATTTTAAAAGGGGAAGCTTCCATATATTCAGAATTCTGTATCAGGATTCTTCACTCTCATTTATCATAAAAGAGATCTGATGAGAGTTTGAGAGGTTAATGAGGGAGATCAGCATGGAGGCTATACTGGCAATTTACATGCAGACTTGCAAGTTCCCACTTTTCCAGATTGCTCCACATAAGTACAAGTGAGCAAAAGTGAGCATACACTTAATTTCTTACAAAGTCAAGGCTGCTATAGGCTAGAGAACCAAGTCTTTGATGATGGAAGTGAAAAGTGGACAGGGTCCTACAATCCTGTATGAGTAAAAGAGCAGATTTTCACTGTCACAATGAGAAATATCGCAATAACCTGCTTCAAAACTATATGCACACAAAGCCCAGACGTGCAGAGGGGTGGTGGATTCTGTTGCTGTGAGCAATGTATTTTGAGCAAATGATGGGTATGTTGGTCTAGCTGATGGACCAGAAGAGGAAAAGATCAGAAAATTAAGCAAAAAACATGCAAGTGATATCAATGGAGTTTGGTGCCTTATAGATTCGTACCATTGGGATTATCTCAGTCGTGGATTCTCCACAGCCTATCCATCAGGTAAGGATTTCTCTCCTCTGTCAAGCTACTTTCTTTTATGAAACATGTAAGACCTATCCTGCTTTCAGGTTCGGCCAACCAAAATTATTTCAAAGACAGACGCAGATAGTTCATATGTTTGTATCAGGAAGACCTCCAGAATTAGGCCAATGTTAAATAAAGTTATTGCTCTGAACTTAATAGGGAGCAGCATTTTGAGAATGTCACAGTGAAATGGTATGACATTTTAAAAATGGGAATGACAACCATAGCCTCAGAACACATTAAAAATGTTAAATAAGTCCTTCTTATTAAAAAATAATAAATTAAAAAAGCAAACTACCAAGAAAATGGTACTGTCCAGCTCTCAGCAAACTGTCTTCCCTACCCTGGAAAATGATAACAGAAAGTGAGAGCTCGTACAGTACCAGAAAACCTGAGAGAGGACAAAAAAAATACCTTGAAAGAAACAAAAGTGTTGGAAGATTTGAAGAGATGAATGGTCCTTTGATATGACTTACTGGGGTTTTTTTGCTTTTTAATTGGGGCTGGATGGAATATATGCCAGAAAGGGTTCAGGATTAATTGGGGTTTCTACTCAGAAAAGACTGCTCTTCCCAGAAAAAGACATAAAAAACTTGAAGCAGTGACCTAATCACTCAGCATGGTAGAGATCTCTTCAGCTTCTCTATGCTCACACTCCCCCACAGCTATGCTTCCCAGGCAGAAAGCAGCATAATCCACAACTAAGCAAAGCCCCTTCTGTTTATTAACTAATTGCCCTTCATACAGATACCTGACTTGGAAATGTGCTTGTATTTTACTGTCGTCGTGCACGGAGGGAACACATGCACAATCAATATGATTGATAAAAGTGATCTGTTTATTGTGCTCAAATAATGGGTATATATAGTGTCAAACTGCCACGTACACACAGCTTCCCGTAGTGATTGGTTGGCATATACAGCATTGGGTACATTCCAGGTGCATTTCGGTGATTTTCCCCTGCTCATATACACATCCTCCTCTCAAGGTCTCTGCTCCTAGTTCACAGACAATTTTTAGCTACAAGGTTGGCCGGCTGGTCTTCTATCTCTATTGGTTAACTTCCAGGGTTTTTCCACTGCTGGCAACTGTACACAACTGGTGTTTTTTCTCACTTTCACAGAATCTGTGCTTAATTAAGCTCAGACATGGGAACATGACCTTTGCTTGCTAACCATACCTCCACAATTCCCCCTTTTTCTTTTTGAGCAAGCCAAATGGATGCTACACTTTTCTTAAGCATTGATATCACTCATCGCAGCATACAAATTGCTATTAATACGAATAAGACTACTGCACATAATATCGTTACACCTTGCATAAGCAAATCTTTAAGCCCCATCCTTTAAAGAGTTTTGTCAACCAATCCAATCCATCATCCTTCATTAGTCGCTTGACCCCTTCTCTTAATTGTTGTATACTTTTATAGATTGACTCCGAATGATCTGACAAATTCATACAGCACATCCCTTCAAACTCTGCGCAACCATGTCCTTGTGCCAACAACAAAAAATCAATTGCTGCTCTATTCTGTAAGGCGGCATGACGAATACTATCGACATCAGTTAAAAGTCCACTTAGTGCAAGCATAGTAGCATTTGTCTGTTTCGCAAGTCAACAACCTAGTTTATTTAATGTTGCTAAAGCTTGAGCTCTAGCTACTTTGGGAGCTAAAAATGAGGCAGCTATTATTTCACCCAGGTTCCAAAAATTTACTTTGTCATCACAGCTCAAATGAAAAGCATGCTTTGACCTTCAAGAACACAATCCTCTTTTGTATATTATCATAGTGCTATTAGGGATAAACATGCCTAAGATATCTACTGTACATGGGCAATTATATGGGACTTTATATGGGATGGCACCCCCTGCCAGGCCCGATCCTGTGGCAACTAAGGTACTGACTCCGTTTCTGGCTACAAACAAAATCCCTTATTGAGTGAGCTTACAGGCTTTTATAGTATTCTGCCTAGCAGTTAGTAGTGGGTTAGTTCCTTTGGTACTTTTCCATCACGAAACAATTTTATTGATCACGCACTTTCTCAGCTAATCACATTACTGTCCACACACTTTTGCTTGACCAATTATTTCTAAACATAGTTCTTTGCCATCACTACTCATTATATCGAAACTTTCACTTCCCCTTGACTACACATTCTTTATCATGTCTTAAGCATCCTCCTGTGTTCAAATTTACAGTCCTCAGAAATTATCTTGCTGTTCTCTCTTCGGTTCCACCCGATGTTCTTTCTCCGAGTCTTCCCAACTTGTCCCTTTCACTTCTTTCAAGGTTTGTGGTTGATAAGAGTCCAGATGTTCAGGCTCTCGTCCAGGTCTATTGGTGCAGCTTCTTGTGCTGCGTGTTGAAGACGGCTTTTTTTTTTTTTTTTTTTTTTTTTTCACCCTCTACACTACCATTGTATTACAATCTTTCTAGTTTTTGTCTTAGCATTTTCTAGTAGCTGCTGCAAATTTGCATGCTCTAACATCTTTTTTACAAGTAACAAATCCACACAGTACAAGGTATAGTTTCTCATTAGTAACTGGCTAGTAAATACAGGTGGTTTTATACACAAAATCACAGCCTCTAATAATAGCTACGTTACAAGCACACATATTCAAGTTGCTACTTTTCAGTTACCCCCAAGTGATGTCCTGCAATCATTTATTTTTCTCTTCCTCTATCTCATTCTGCTCGGGGTATTCACTGTCAGCTCCTATAGCTGAGGCATTGGGTTTCTCCACTTGTCTGTCCAGCTTATGGTAAGGGTTAACAAACTTTGCAGGTAGCCACTATGGATCTTTAGGTAGGAGGATACAAACATATCCCCTATCAGCTCCTGAGAAGGAGCTGGGTTAGAGTGATTCAAAGGCACTCTGATGGGAAAGGAATGTGAAGCTACAGCTGCCTGCCTGTTTAGCAGCAGCCATAAATACCTGCCAGCAACAGCACTTTGCATTAACCCTTTCTTGTCCAAAATGTTAATCTGCTACCCATTAAAACTTTTACACAAACGCAACAACAAAAAATACACAGAACACCATCTGCCCTCAACACACACACACACACACACACATGCATGTATGGGATCCCACAAGCACACTCCATACAACTACAATATTCAAAACACAAAGCCCAGACAATCATTACTTCCACTACACAGTCCCTCATACGGAACGTGGCGTAAGGACCCTGTGAAGACAATCAAAAATCAGCTCCAAGCAGCATCATCGCAGTGTGAGGTTGCAGGCTCAACTTTAGCAGGCGTCCCCACAGAGGCTCTGCCTCCCCACATCACATGAGCCTTGGGCTTTTACACTGACCAAAATGCACACTCATTCCGATGCAGGTGGCCAGCCTACATGGGAAGAAGTGGTCAGCAATACCCTTAAAATGTCTCCAAGGGCTAATAGAAACATGGATATACATGGATATATATTTCCCAACTTCTAGTACATGTGGATCACAGAGAGACTATCAAATGAGTTGTATATGGGGTTTCAAGTCCACAGCCTGCCACAGTACTCATATAACATGTTCAAAAGGCTATAAGGGTACTTTTTTCTTTTTTTTTTTTTTTTTTTTTTCTGTAGGGGCCAATTTGTCGTCAGCAGGGAGGATTCCCCCAGGGTAGGCTTTGAGGGTTGCTGTCACTCATTGTGGGGAACCCCCCTGTCCCTCGCCCTGTCGCACAAAGGGGAGTGTTGCCAGGGCTCCACTTCGCGTTTTCCTGCTGCTGCCGTTGTTGCTGTTGCCGTTGCCACGGTTTCTGGCAGTCGCGCTGCAGCTCCAGCGCTGCCCGCTCGGCCGCGTGGCCCGGGGACTCCGGCCGCGCCTCCCGGGGCACCTTCCTCCACAGCTCCCGCGCAAAGCTCTGCACCCGCGGCTCCTCCACTCACAGCGCTCCAGCAGCTCCTCTCCTGGAGATAACTTTCTCGATAGCACCCCACGTCTCCTTCCATAATCAAAGAGGGCAGTAAGCCCTTTTCCTAGATCCCGCTTCTCTAAGAAGCACTTAAATAAATCAAAGGCCGCTTGTCTTTCCATTTTTCACTACTCTCTCTTTTTTAAGTTTTGGTACCAATGCAGCTCACCAGCAAGCAGGCCAACTCAGCGGGCGGCGGAGGCTCCCTCTTCATCCTCCAGGCTCAGAGGCTCCTATTCTCTTTCAGGATTGACCTCTGTCTCTTCTCCGGGCTTTACCTTAGGACTACTTAGAAGTCCGATTCTTTTTTTTTTTTTTTTTTTTTTTTATCATAGGCTCCTCTTCTCTTTCAGGATTGGCCTCTTTTTTCTTCTTTCACTGCCCGTTCTCTGCCCGGCATCTTCGACCAGCAAAACCGAGCATTTTTTCTTTCTTTCAGCCCTCCGGATGCTGCTTCTCCGGTGCTTTCCCGCTCCGTGCGCAATTCTCCCAGCCGCTACGGGTACCCGGGTTCCTCTGTTGGTCGCTGTTCGGGCGCCAATATGTCGTCGCGCACGGAGGGAACACATGCACAATCAATATGATTGATAAAAGTGATCCGTTTATTGTGCTCAAATAATGGGTATATATAGTGTCAAACTGCCACGTACACACAGCTTCCCGTAGTGATTGGTTGGCATATACAGCATTGGGTACATTCCAGGTGCATTTCGGTGATTTTCCCCTGCTCATATACACATCCTCCTCTCAAGGTCTCTGCTCCTAGTTCACAGACAATTTTTAGCTACAAGGTTGGCCGGCTGGTCTTCTATCTCTATTGGTTAACTTCCAGGGTTTTTCCACTGCTGGCAACTGTACACAACTGGTGTTTTTTCTCACTTTCACAGAATCTGTGCTTAATTAAGCTCAGACATGGGAACATGACCTTTGCTTGCTAACCATACCTCCACATTTTACCTCAAAAGCAGAACCCTCCTACAAGACAGTGATTACCAGAGGTTGCAGAAACGAGAGAGCTGGGAAGAAATGACAGTTTGTGTTTCTTCTTTGTGCTACCAAGGTGCTCATGTCAAAATCCTTCTCCAGGACAAGTGACAATGTAATCAATTCAGTAATAAAACTTCAGTAGCTCTAAAAAGCCTTCTGGCAAAGACAGTGTAATCATCCCATGCTTGTCAGTGCCTGTCATGCTACACCTGGAGAGCTGTGTCCAGTTCTGGTCCTTACAATGAATTTTCCTGAAGGAAAGACACAGACAGACTGGAGAAGATCCAAAGGAGGGCCACAAAGATGGTCAAAGGGCTGGAGTATCTGCCCTATGAGGAAAGACTGAGGGACTTAAGTCTCTTTTCCCTGGAGAAGGGAAGGCTCCAGTGGACCTCACCACAACATTCCAGTACTTAAAAGATGGTTACAAAGGCAAAAGCTCTCTCTTCACAAGGAGCACATGGAGAAGGCAAGGTGCAGTGTGTACAAGTTGCACAAGGAGAGATTTCATTTCAATAAAGGAAAGAATTTTTTAATGGTGAAAACAATCATTCACTGGAACAACCTCCCCAGGGATGTGGTACAATCCCCACCCTCGGGGTTTCAAGACATGATTGGACAGGGTGCTAGGTAATCTTATCTAGGCTCCCTTTCCCATAGAAGGCTGGACAAGATGAAAAGTCCCTTCCAAGCTCTGCTGTCCTGTGAGTCTGTGTTTCTAGGAAAATATGAGTTTACATTAGAATTCCTCCTATTACTTTGACTGAAGACACCAGATATCAGTTGCAGCCTTTAGTTGTATATTTGCACACACAAAAAGAATGATGGTGTCATCTGTCACAAGGTTTCATTCGACCGTGATTTGGTCTAACTATACCAAGAGACTGGAGTCTCCTTCCTTCATTCCAGCAGAAATAATCTAACATCATTAGGAGCTATGATGAATAAGAATATATATATTCTTTGAGCTGACATGCCCTCAAGCAGGGAAGGTATTGCAGTTGAATAAATTGCTTTCTCAGAGACAGAAGTTTGCCAACTCATTTGGCGAATCACAGAAGTAGAGTGACCAAAGAGAGCAGAATGCCATATATACATGCATTTGACATACTCATGAAACCTTTTGTCCTACGACCCATTGATGCTCCCATTGTTATAGAAAGCTATTGTTTTAATTGTACCAGGAATATTTACTCTGTCACATCTGACTGCATTTGTTGCATATTGATAGTAAGAGTGTTCCTTTCCATAAATCAAAACTGTAATAATAAGCAGCCAAACCAACACTTTCAATTTTACAATGTAGTCATGACCCAGATGATGTGATAGGGCAAAATACAGCTTCAAAAGCTGTTGGTGTCTGCTACAGTTCTCTCCAAAGAGAAGAAATCGTACATGAGGAAGATAGTCTTCATGCACTAAGCAGCATTGTATGCCCACAAAGATACACTTAAAGTAACTCTAATGGCTAAATCTCTGTACTCAGAGGAGAGAGGGAAGAGCAGAAAGAGGAAGAGAAGAAAAGGGAAAGAGTTGTTAAAGGACAAGAGGGAGAGGGAGAAAGAGAGGGAGAGGGAGGGAAGTTGTTTCCCAAAGCCAGCCAGGGAGAGCAGAAACAGTCCTCCTCTGGATGCTCTTTCCAGTGCAGCAGACTTAAGATGTGGAGAAGGAGGATTTCCATCATGCTTTTCTCCTCACTACTTTCCGCTGTGATTTTGTCAAAGTCCCTGGTTCTTGATCCACTTGATGATGTTGTTAGCGCTCATTGAAAAATGCTGATTTAGTGTAAGTGCTGCATACCCATTGGCTCTTAAGTTCCTCTCTACAGGTTTCACTGCATAATCTTTATCCCATATTTAAATGACTGCTATTTACCTTGCTCTTCTCTGTGTTTGTTTTTTATCTAATAGAAACTAAAATCTGCAGTACAAGAGGTGAAGCAAAAAGGGAGAAAAGGGTGCAAATCTCAGGCTGATTGTAGCCACCTCCCATGAGAACCCACCCTAACAACACTTAGGTTTGCAGGCACAAAGTCATGAAACTGAAGGCAGCAGAATAGCACATGGGGAAAATACTGCCAGAGTGACTCTGGGGAAACAGTGCCATGGCATCCTGTGGGAGTGATTGCATCAGTAAGGCTGAGATATGAAGGTACCTAGTGCACTGGACAACAGCACTGTGATACTGACCATCTTCAAAGCAGAACAGGATTATCAGAGGAATGATTGCTTTTCAACTTCTTCTGTGAGAAAATCTCACCTAGCAGTATGACCACCACCCTGGAACACAAATAGAAAGTCAGCAAACAGACCTGTACTGTGTCTTTTTTTCTCTGATGTAGAAACCAAAACCCAAAACAACAAAAAAAGAAAGTAATAATAACTGAACTCACTGGCATACATCTGCGGAGTAACGCTGATTAAATAGTGCCTATGAGAAGCAATCATTAATATTTATGAAGAATCTCACAGCAGCAGCTGCCAAAGGATGAAGAGAATCTTCAGGAAATTCTGACTAGCAATAAAACAAGTTATAAGAATGATAAGTTTTTATATTAAAGGAAAATGCATTAATTTACTGAAGGTCTTGTAATATATGTTCTTCCACAGTTCCAGTATTCCTACACTGAGAGACATAAGACATTTTAAAAATAAAACCATTGCACTGAGATCTGACATGTTTTGGTGACTTGGGAAATCAGTACTGAGAATCTTTAGTGAAGTCCTGCAAAATATATCAAGAAGTTCAACTAAAATACTGTCAAAATGAGTCCACAGACAAAGCTTTCAAAAGAAAAATTACTCTGGCAGTGAAAAAAAAAAAGTAAAAAAAGAAATTATTCCCTCTTTCCTACAGGACTGCTTCTTGTTACAGACACAGTCACAGAGGGCTCAGATGGGGTTCTCACAAGACATGCAGCAGAGGGAATATTCGAATATTCTCCTCTATAAATTGTTCCATGCAGTAAATTTTACGTGAAGAAGCTTTATAAACTGAAAATGCCTAAAAGCTTTTGCTGTCTGAAATGCAGTGGAAAAAAAATATACTGATGTTAAAGTCTGTAAAACAGCAACGAAGGAAAGTAAGTGAAGGGGTCACATCTCTCTGCTAGCAGCAGTGTGTGTCCATGCTAACACATTTCTATGCTTGAGTCTCTGGGGCCCTTTTATGGATAAGAAATTCATTTCTACGTAAAAGGTTACAACTTGTGCTATACTTGTGCTTTCATTTCCATTTAAACATGTCATAATAATAACAATCCACAAGTCATGCACAGGCTTTTCACCTTGGAAACAAGCTAAGAATATTGAGGGGAAAATGTGCTTTTGTATAGCCTGACATTTTCCCTGCCTTACCTGCTATGCTTATACTTTCTGCTTCAGGCACCCACACTTCTGTCAAAGGACCATAGTTCTCACTTTGCTCTGTAGCCATATCTTGCCCCCAGCACACCCTCTTTCCAAACACAGACCTCAGGCTTCCCCACTTAAACATGACTGGGTCCAGAAAGGGAGAATACTGCCAAAAAGTCAAAGCAAATTTTTCATTCCCCTTCAGCAGTGATGAACACTATCAAAACTCTCCTTAAACCATATTGTATTCAGAATGAGGGTCAAGCAGAAGACAAATTAAATGAATTAATGTTACAAGTACTACTTCAATCATCAATTGCTGTGACATGATCTTTCCTGCAGAGAGATTTGAAGCAAAAATAGTTTTCATGTCTGGCTAAAATGACTGGCTTGGGCAGCATGCAGTTTAGTTTGCTTCTGGGAGACCACGAACGATGCCTTAAATATCATAAAAATAAACAGATGCAGATCCAGAACAAATGCACAACCTAGAGTTAGGAATGTAATTAAGCTTTTATCTTCACAAAAAAATAGCTGGTATGAGTTGTAGTTGTTGTAGTTTTAGACAGATGGCATTGATTTTTTTCCCTGTAAATGGTACACCTGAAATACTTGAAAAAGAAAATATAAAGCCACTCTTTATTTTCAAGGTCAACAGCAAATAGCACCCAATCCATTGACACCCAGATGCATGAATGATTGCATTAATAGCACAGTGACAGAAACAAAGTAATATCTTAGATTTTGGCAGATGTGGCATCAGAAAACCAAGACAATTCTGCTCCAATCTTGACAGGCATGAACGTGAAAAGATTTATTGGTTGGATGACCACACACAGAAACTTGTAGTAAACGGCTCGATGTCCATCTGGAGACCAGTAATGAGTGATGTCTCTCAGGGATTGGTGGTGGGACCAATCTTGTTCAACATCTTTGTCGGTGACATGGACAGTGGGATTGAGTGCGCCCTCAGCAGGTTTGCTGATGGCACCAAGCTGTACGATTGGGTTAATACACTGGAGGGAAGGAATACCATCCAGAAGGACCTCGACACGCTTGTGAGCTGGGCTGATGCCAGCCTTATGAAGTTTAACCAAGCCAAGTGCAAGGTCCTACACCTGGGTCGCAGCAATCCCAGGCACGGCTACAGGTTGGGCAGAGAAGAGATTCAGAGCAGCCCTGCGGAGAAGGACCTGGAGGTGTTGGTCAATGAGCAACTGAACATGAGCCGGGTTCAGTGTGCGCCCGCAGCCCAGAAAGCCAAGCGTATCCTGGGCTGCATCAAGAGGAGCGTGACCAGCAGATCGAAGGAGGTGCTCCTGCCCCTCTACTCTGCTCTCGTGAGACCTCACTTGGAGCATTGTGTGCAGTTCTGGTGTCCTCAACATAAAAAGGACATGGAACTGTTGGAACAATTCCAAAGGAAGGCCATGAGGATGGTAAGAAGGGTGGAGCACCTCCCGTATGAAGACAGGCTGAGAAAATCAGGGCTGTTCAGCCTGGAGAAGAGGAGGCTGCTTGGAGACCTCATAGGAGCCTTCCAGTATCTGAAGGGGGCCTACAAGGATGCCAGACAGAGACTCTTTGTCAGGGACTGTAGCAATTGGACAAGGGATAATGGATTTAAACTTAAACCGGGGAGATTTAAGTTGGATATAAGGAGGAAGTTTTTTACTGTGATGGTGGCGAGGCACTGGAACAGGTTGCCCAAAGAAGTGATAAATGCTCTAATCGTGGCAGTGTTGGACAGAGCCTTGGGCAATGTGGTCTAGTGTGAGGCATCCCTGCCTATGGCAGGGGGGTTGGAACTTGGTCATCTTAAGGTTCTTTCCTTATTATACTTTGAGGACTAAGCCATATTTGGATCCTGGTAATGATGAGGATAATCTTCAGGCAAGCAACAAAAATGCAAAAGAAATCTCATCTGTATATAGTCACTTATGTTCAGTGATCCAAATTTTATTCCACTACACACATATACACAGAGACTAGGCTGCAAGAATCTTAGGGCTTCAAAATTAAAAGGTTAAATGCTAATCTGGCTAACCATAATGCATGCCATATCACATATACTGGTAGGCAGTGTGGAAGCCCATATCTCTGTGCCTGTAACAGGGATTAAATTTAATGCCTGATTGGTGTCATTTTTTTCCTAAGATCTTTGTGTTATTCACACAGACAGAGTTAAAAACCTTTCTCTTATTGTTTGATGATGATCAGCTTAATGGTTTAGGACTTGCATGCCAATCAAACTTTCCATTGAACATTGGAATTTTGAATGGCGTTCTTCTATTCTGTTTGTCTTTCCAACACCTGAGCATTGCATACATATAAATGCATTTTCACAGCATCCTGTTAAGATAGTGTGTGTTATTCACCCTGCTTTACAGATGTGGAGCTGAGTCACAACAAAGTCTAGAAAAAGACACTAGTTCTCAGAGCCTGCTTTGAGTTTTACATCACTTGATTTTTCAGAGCATTTACCCTTATATAGAAATTTATACCTATAAAACATACAACACATTCATTTTTATGCCATAGCATATGAAGAGGAAAAGATGATTTTACCCTCAAGCTTTTGATGATATTGCAGATTATCTGGGCTTATCCTTTCAAAATTAATGATACAAGAACCAAAAGCCTGAGCTCAGCTGTGGCACACTAGTGTAAAGAGCTGAATGCAGATCAGAAGCGCCCATTAGTAGCCTATGTTGCTGAGAAACAAATGACCACATTGTGTACTAGTTGGACTTTCCTAACAGTTGTAAATCTCTTGGTTAAATATATCCACTTTTGTCCTGTGTTTCCCACTGTGCTCTACTTGGGAAATGATTAAAAATAGATGTAAGTATTGAAAGATTGCCAGAGAGCTATTTGTATTTGACTCCAGTGTTTTCCTGCAGAATTTCTAATGAGAAATAAGTCTTATAAATGGCCTCACTATGGACTGATGAGAAAGTGAGATAAGTCTACAGTGATGCATATTCTTGTGTTACATTAAGAGCTGACACCTTATATTTCATCTGATTTCCTATATCATAATTGACCAGCTAAACAACAAATCATCCAAAATAAACTGGAATGTTTGTGAATACTCTTTAAACCATCAATAGGCAGTTTTCACCATGACATTTTCATAATAATCATGGTAGTCAGTGATAAAATTGATATTGGTTCAAATGATTGCAGAACTGTGATTATAGAAGTAGGCCTTTTGCTCTTTGAAACCAACTGTCATGATGTAAAAAAGATCCACTCATATGGCATCTTATACTGTCAACGGCTTCTAATGAGATCTTTCTAATATGGATGCTCAATCCTTTACACAAAAAGGCTTTCGTATTCTCCATGTCAATACCAATTCATCTATCAATATCATTGAGAGATGAATACCTATCAATACCATCTCCATGTCAATACCTGAAAAAGAAGCATTTTCAAGTTATAAATGGAGCTGCACATTGCTGTTAAATTCTGACAAATTATATTTCATATTTATGTTCATATCAGTGTCACAGGCTAACAAATAGTGTACTTTTGGGGTGTTCATTGCTTTGGCAAAGCTAGAAACCTAGTCAAGCTTTAGTCAGTTTGCAGTTAAACATAAGAAATTAACTTTTTCAGCCATTCTTCACACATGCAAAAGAGATATTCATAGGATGCTTTGAGGAGGTTATTTTCACTGCTATCTGCTGGATCTTCTACTCAAAACCAAGAAAGAACTGGTTGGAGTTGTGACGGTTGAGGGCATCTTAGGCTGCAGTGACCGCAACATGAACCCTAAGGGGAGTGAGAAAACTAAGTAGCAGAATCCCTAGTACGAGCATAAAGGGAAGATGAAGCCAGACTCTTCTTGAAGGTCCTCAGTGGAAGGATGAAAGGTTAAAACAAGGCAAATTCTGAGTAGACAGGCAAATTTTGTTTAACCCTCAAGGTAGTCAAACACAAGAAGAGAGGTGGCAGGAACTGTGTGAAACCTCTGTCCTTGGTCTTAGCAACCTGAGATGGGTTGGACCTCCTATGGGCATGGGACTGGACTGGATGACCTCAAAAGGTCCCTTCCAACCTAAATTATTCTAAAAGCCAAGACTAAAGATCCTGGACTCTAGTAAAGTAGAGTTAGGTTTGGTCAGGGATTTGTTAAATCAGTCCTCCTGCATGGCTGTCATCACAGGAAAAATTGCCCAGGGGAGCCTAAACTCCCTCTGAGATCAGGACCTCACTGTGCAGATGTTGTGCCTACCTAAAGAGATAACCCTGGCTTCAAAATAGCTATGAAAGATGAGAGGTGAAGGAAAGGAAAAAAATTATTTCCTATTCACAGAAAGGAAACTGAGGCACCAAGTAATTCATAATATTTTTGACTTCCTAAAGAGTGTGGATGCTCAGTTTCCATCCATTTTAATAGAAGTTGAGCATTCAAGGACATGAAAAAGCTCTGTGAATCCTATCCTGAGTGGATTCCCAAAAGCATCCCTGGAATTTAATGTATCTTCTTTTTAGAAGCATTTGAAGTAGCATATGCATATATGCCTATGTCTATATATGTTTGTGCACTCTCTGGCTTTCAACAAGCAGCCAGCTCAACATACCTTTGCCTGAGTTGGATTCATTTGTACTGATACGTAGAATATCACATAATCCATTTACAGGACAGCGTGTAAACATCTTGGGTAATACACAGACTGAACAGTTTATCCTTATGTACTTATCCAGACACGGGCCCTGTAAACTGCTCAGCTTGCTCTACTGACTGAATTTTTTAAATGCCAGGTCAGCTGTTATAGATTTGTAGAACATCACAGGCAAATTGTCCACACTGCTTTCAGTGCCAGTGGTGACTAGGAAATTCTGCCTTTGCAGGGTATTGCCATTGTCCAAGTTGCAGGCACAGGCAGATCCCAGACTACGCACCCATTAGTCACGGGCTTGCTCACTCCAGCCTCTTCTCTGGCCATCCCAGAAATACTGGATGACAATGCTGCCCCCAGACAGCCAGACTGTCCCTCACACATCTATGCATATAAAAGAGACTTAAAAGTAGACAAATGTAATAGACTTGAAATCATTAGATTAATCTATTTTGGCTGTCCAGTTTCACCCTTTCCTCTCAGTCAAGCCTACAATCCATAAAAGACATTTCTGCTTGGGATATAACCCACATCTGCATCCACACAAATCCCAGAGATGTCACGTAAGATTGACAGTGAAGTAAGAATCTTCCTAAGGTGTACTGTAGATTAATGGAGAGAAGAGAGGAAGGAGATACAGACTAAGAAAAGAAAAGAGCTTCCTGGAGGTGTTTTGTGTTTAGGAGCTAGGACTCAAAGCGAGAATTAGAAGGAAGACAAGAGTATGGTAAAAGGCAGTCAAAACCAAAGACAGACAAAAGAAGCTGACTGTAAGCAGGTTGACTTCAAGCTAATAAATTGAAGAAACTGTGGGTGGAAGGAACAAAGGAAAACAGGGAGAGAAGTCTTGTTCTCCTAAGGAAACATTATCTGGCTGAGGAGGAGGTCCTCAAGCTGGATGCTGCAGCCCTGCATGTAGCTGTCATATAGTCTTCCCGTCCCAGTCTTACTAAGGCAGCATGATTAACTCAGCATTAGCTCAAAGCTAACATCCTCAACTTTCTGAAGGATCCCTTCTGAAATCACATCACCTCTGAACTCTGCTCAGCTATTATACAGTGACTGTGCTATGTCTTGACAGATGCTTGTCATGGGGAAAAGACATTCAATTCACATATTTTAAATAAATCAAGATAAAAGCTACACATAATTACCAGTCAGTGGGCTCAGGATCAATACCACTTAAAATCAATACCACAGTGTCAGACACTTAAAAATGTTAACATTTACCTACAGATTTCTAAACACCTCTCTATGGCTAATACTAAAAAAGTTTGACTCCTTTCAATACACACCAGCACCGAAAACCACTTTGGGTGCGCACACATCCCACCTGCTCTAATTCATGTGCTTTATATGCACCAGACTCTCCTGAAAGTGAGGGCTCCCCTACTTGCACACCCTTCCTGTTGCTGAAGTAGGTGCTGTACATCCCATGCTGCTCTGTATGGCCCCATAATTCAAAGCCAGTGAGACATCATCCCATAGGGTCATCTAAGCATGCCCCAGGAGTGGATCCTTGCTTGTTCCACCCCACACTGTCATTCTAGCGGATGGATACAGGCTGCTCATCATATCCAAAGGAGAGGACATGCCATCATGCAGAGGCAGAGCTTGTGATACTGGTGAGGCAGCTTCTGATAGTGTCAAACCAGATTTACACTACTGCTTCTTTCCTACTCCAAGGTCTCTGCTCACAGTTACGTATTTTCGTGCTTATGCTGTTTCTCAAAGTGACACCCTTGTCTCAAAAGTATCTTTGTAATTCCCTGTTTTCTCTTTAGTCTGTCCAACATGTATCGTCCTCTTTAGCACTGTCAGCTGGGGAGAAACCCTCTCATACAGTTTGGGGTATCTTAGAATGGAATCATAGAATCATAGAATAATTAGCGTTGGAAAGGACCTTAAGATCATTTAGTTCAAACCCCCCTGCCATGGGCAGGGACACCTCACACTAAACCATGTCACCCAAGGCTCTGTCCAACCTGGCCTTGAACACCGCCAGGGATGGAGCATTCACAACTCCCCTGGGCAACCCATTCCAGAGCCTCACCACCCTCACAGTAAAGAATTTCTTCCTTAGATCCAATCTAAACTTCCCCGGTTTAAGTTTGAACCCATTACCCCTTGTCCTGTCACTACAGTCCCTAATGAAGAGTCTATCCCCAGCATCCTTGTAGGCCCCCTTCAGATACTGGAAGGCTCCTATGAGGTCTCCACACAGCCTCCTCTTCTCCAGGCTGAACAGCCCCAACTTTCTCAGCCTGTCTTCGTACGGGAGGTGCTCCAGTCCCCTGGTCATCCTCGTGGCCCTCCTCTGGACTTGTTCCAACAGTCCCATGTCCTTTTTATGTTGACTACACCAGAACTGCACACAATACTCCAAGTGAGGTCTCACGAGAGCAGAGTAGAGGGGCAGGAGCACCTCCTTCGATCTGCTGGTCATGCTTCTCTTATGCAGCCCAGGATACGCTTGGCTTTCTGGGCTGCGAGCGCACACTGAACCCGGCTCATGTTCAGTTGCTCATTGACCAACACCTCCAGGTCCTTCTCCGCAGGGCTGTTCTGTATCTCTTCTCTGCCCAACCTGTAGCCGTGCCTGGGATTGCTGCGACCCAGGTGTAGGACCTTGCACTTGGCATGGTTAAACTTCATAAGGCTGGCATCAGCCCACCTCACAAGCGTGTCGAGGTCCCTCTGGATGGCATCCCTTCCCTCCGGTGTATCAACCGAACCACTCGCACAGCTTGGTGTCATCGGCAAACTTGCTGAGGGTGCACTCATTCCCACTGTCCATGTCACCGACAAAGATGTTGAACAAGACCGGTCCCAACACCGATCCCTGAGGGACACCACTCGATACCGGTCTCCAGCCAGACACTGAGCCATACACCCTGTGTACATTCACAGTCCCACCCAAAGCAGTTGTTATTCAGGCCATCCTGCCAAGAGTGGGCTGTGCAGGCACCTCTACAGGTGCTGCTGACACAGTGTCTGAGCTGCCATATCATACTTGATGAGCATATGACAGCTTCATAATCAGCCTCACGAAAACTGTGAAAGCACCAGTAAAATCTGTGGGAAGATACCTCACGTTCCCTATGTTCCCTGAAACAGGCCTGACAGGGAGACAGGGCACATAACAGAGAGGATTGGATTTCATATCCTCTCTTCACCTGGCTGAACACAGTGCCTGGTGTCAGCAGCAGAATTTGGGGCATTCGTATCATCATCCCTGGAGGTATTTAAAAGACGTAGTTGTGGCACCTAGGGACATGGCTTAGTGGTGGACTTGGCAGTGGTAGGTTAACAATTAGACTATGTCTTAAAAGTTTTTTTCCAATCTAAATGATTCTATGATTCTATATATATCACCAAACACATAATATTTAATGTTTAAATGAAATAAAGGTTTAAAATGTTTATCACACTTCTAAGATTTGTTGACAAATCTATCTCAAAGAAGGAAGGACAAGGACAAGAAATAATCTGACACTTGGTTGTTACAAGGATGTTAACCATCTTACTATCACTCCTCCACTTTTAAAAGTCTAGCCTGCTTGTCAGACTATTAGTGATAAATGAAACTGCTTCTAATGTTGTCTGCCTCCATTAAAGAAAAGAAATGTTCCGTGTCGCGGAATGGACTCAGTCGGAGATCAATGTGATCAGACAAAGCCATTTATTACAGAAAACTAACTCTTTATATACTATTTCTTAAAGTTGTTTGCACTAACCTGGCACATTGTGATTGGACACATATCTGTGAGGCCCTTAACAACTAACATATAATTGGTTAAGCACAGGTGTGAGAACCTGACCTTCAAAGTTTTCCAACAGTCCTCAATTTATCAGCTCAGTAAATTCCAGCTCCTTCTTATCTTGCTGGGATTCTCACTCCCAGTGCCTCACTCCCATCCTCCTTCACCTTTAGTTGTCCCTCGCTTCATGTCGAACTCCTCGTAGGCACTTGCTGGTCTGGGTATGTGGCCGTTCTTTGCCAGAAAATCATCCACAAGCGGCAGTCTATCTCCCCTGTCATGATTTTTCTCACTTAACACTTAGACTTATCCAAACAAGAAGGTCTGGCTATCAAAGCTCAGTTTTATCATTCACAGTATTAACTTTCCCCACTCCGGGCTTATGTGAACCCTCAAGGCATCAGGCCTGCTAACCCCTTACCCATCTTGCTGTCATTTTGTACATTTTTGATACCCCTTTTCAAAGAATTATAGCCCTCTGTGTGTGTGTGTAGCAAAGTAGTACAGGGTAGATTTAGATAACTGTATTGGTCACTTAACCTGTGTAGGCTATCTGAACAGTTAACGGAAGGATGATTTCTCTGGGGATGATCTCCAGACGGTCAGGATCGGCTCCTGCGTACCTTCTGTGCTCCCCCCAGCTACACATGAAACCTCCCATCTGCGGCTCCTGTGCCATCTCTGCTCTAGGGCTGTTCAGCCCCACTAGCCAGATTCTCCAGCCATCCAGGATGAGAAAGTGCTGGAGGGCAGCATGGTCACTTACTTATTTGAGGATGCAAGGACGTGGAGGCAGGAAGGGTGAGAAGAGCACAGTGTCCTCATCCCACTGCCACATCCAGATGGGGCTGGCCTTGTAACTGAACCAAAGTGTGAAACCAAAATCAAGCACCCCCAGGTGCAAGAGTAGTGCTGAGGCCAAAATTAGGCCTTGGCTCCCAGAATATATACCAAGAGCAAAGTAGCATGAACTTTTGTGGGCCAGGTTTAGACAGTCAGACACAAAAAGTAACTCCAGAGAGCTGAGTGATTGTTTTCAATGTATTCACTAAGCCTCCATTCCAGCAGTGTGCTAGCAGCAGCCAGCAGTAGTGATGAACTAGCTCTGAGAATGCATTCAGACAAATCCTCCCCATTCTGTTAAAATCCTTGCTGCCAGAAAATAGAAAAAAATAGAAATAGCATAAATTGCAATCTGAGAATAGAACAAAACAACAGAAAAAGGTTCAATACATCTTCAGGATCCATAAAAGCTTTTTCCGCTACATTGTCAGAACTTTGCAGTATTCCAAAAACCACTTTATGTACCTCAAGTTCAAACATAAAAGTAAAGGTGAAGTCAAGATGAAATCCAGTACAACTTCTTGACTATTGAGGTATTAACATAACTCAAGTGTGCTTGGGAAATATAATGCATAAGTATTAAGGTCTTTGATAATTGACCATGAAAAACAGAATCAATGAGCTTCCTGAAAGCGTCCATCAATAAGTCTTACCAGGTTACAATCACAGAATCATAGAATAGTTAGGGTTGGAAAGGACCTTAAGATCATCTAGTTCCAAAACCCCTGCCATGGGCAGGGACACCTCACACTAAACCATGTCACCCAAGGCTCTGTCCAACCTGGCCTTGAACACCGCCAGGGATGGAGCATTCACAGCTCTCCTGGGCAACCCATTCCAGTGCCTCACCACCATCACAGTAAAGAACTGCGTCTGCCTTCCAAGACTTGGGTGGTGTGGTCGGAGCATTTGCCAGGGAAGACCGAGGCAAAGAAGTCATTGAGAACCTCAGCCTTCTTCAAACCCAAGGTAGCCAGTTCTCCTGATAGCTTGCGGAGAGGGCCTGCGTTGTCCCTAGTCTGTCTTTTATTTGCAACGGAACTCTGGAATCCCTCCCTGTTATCTTTCACACCCCTAGCCAAGTTTAATTCTAACTGGGCCTTAGCTTTCCTAACCTGGTCCCTTGCTTCCCGGACAACATCCCTGTATTCTTCCCAGGCCGCCCGTCCTTGCTTCCACCTTTTATAAGCCTCTTTTTTCCCTCAAAGTTTCCTCAGCACCTCCTTATGTATCCAAGGAGGTCTCCTGGCCCTCCTGCTGCACTTCCTTCTAGTTGGGACACAACACTCCTGAGCTTGTAGCAGGTGATCCTTGAATATCAACCAACAGTCTTGGGCCCCCCTGCCCTCTAGGGCTATATCCCATGGAACCTTACTAAGCAGGTTCCTGAAGAGGCCAAAGTCTGCTCTCTTGAAGTGCAGGGCAGTGAGCTTGCTGCATGCTCTTCTCACCGTCCTGAGGATCAAGAACTCGACCATCTCAGGATCGCTACAAGCAAGGCTGCCCTGGAACATCACATTTCCAACCAGCCCTTCTCTGTTGGTGAGCACGAGGTCAAGCATGGCAGCTCTCCTTGTCGGTTCCTCTATAACTTGCAGAAGGAAGTTGTCTTCCACACAATCGAGGAACCTCCTGGATTGCTTGTGCCGGGCCGTACCGTCCCTCCGACGAGCATGAGGCTGTTCCTATCTACCTATAGAGCACTTCATCCACAGATTCCTCTTGATCAGGCGGTCTGTGACAGATCCCCACAGTGATGTCCCCCATCGCTGTTCTCCCTTTAACCCTGATCCACAAACTCTCTGTCGACTGCTCACCCCTCCCCAGACAGAGTTCCATACTCTCCAGCTTATCCCTAACATAAATAGCAACTCCCCCTCCCCACCTGCAGGGCCTGTCTTTCCCGAAGAGCCTCTAACCTTGCACTCCAACACTCCAGTCATAGGAGCCATCCCACCATGTTTCTGTGATGCCTACTATATCATATCCCCGTAGACGTGCACACATCTCTAATTCCTCTTGTTTTTCCCCATGCTACGGGCATTTGCAAAGAGGCATCTGAGCTGAGCTCCAAATGAAGCCGGCTCATTGGCTGGAGCGGCTGGAATATCTCTACATTGCTCCGAGCATTTATTATAGGCACTGGCAACTGACTGGCTGTGTTGGGATAGAAAAATATGTCTGCCTTCACATACTGCATGCTCCCCTGGTCTTTCTATTTCATTCTGCTTTATCTATCAAAAATATATTAACCCAAAAGCCTATTTCCATCAAAGTCTCGATTCCATGAGCATTTCAAGATAAAGCTTATCTTATTACTGGTGTATTAACAAAAGCAATCTAAAGGGCTGCTGTCAATCGTCTCCTGTTCTCTGTTTCTTTTTGCCCTCTTCTCAAAGCAGCTTCTCAGGGAGCACGGCTGGGACCTCGCGGGTTCTAGTGGACGTATGAATTTCTACCGCACCAACCTTCCCCAGCAGCGCACAGCCTGAGGCTGATCATCTCAAAGCTTGCACAGGGGAAATGTGCTTGCACTCGAGAATTCAGTGGTCACAGAGGTCATCTGCATTTCTATTTCCACTGCATCTGTTTTTCATTTCCTTTCCCTTGCCATCCTTACCTACCACTTTCTCCTGGTATCTCAGTTCCCCCACACCATGTGTGTATTTGTTAAATGGTTCACGGTGCCACCATGCAGAGCAAATCACCAACCAGCTGATACCTTACACAGCCGTCATCCAACATCACCAACAGGCTCTGGCACTCACTACAGCCAGATGCCTGGACAGCTACACGGTTACGGGGGATCTCTTGTCTGGGTCGCCACGTCCTTCCTGGCCAGCAGAGGGGACCGAGTTTGCTTTGCTTTGGGTCCAGAGGACACCACCCTAGAGCAGGGGCTGAGCTCAGCCCTGCAGCGCTCACCCCACGCCCCAGTCTCCCGCTGCGCTCCCAAGGGTGGCGTTACCCGCTCAGGGCGCAGCCCCCACCTTGGCAAAAGAATGTCAGTGGCAGCCAATGACCCTATTAAATCTGTCACTACCCCTTCCGGCACTGATCCCTGTAATGCAGGAGCGCTGCCGGCTCTCCGGCAAGTCCTGACAAGGGACTTGGGGCTGCTTTGGTGGCTCTTTGCCCTTCAGGATTGAGACTCCCGGGCGCTGTGATTTCCCACACTCCGATGCTAAAGGCCCCCTCTCCGCAGCTACTCATCTTGTTCTCATTCATCAAGTGGTCAGCAGAAAGTAGGGGTTTGGTGACCAGAGAGACCAACAAGGTCTCTCAAAACACAAGGGCTAAGTCTGCAAACAAACCCACAGACACTTAATTCAACAAAACCATCCAGTACGTCGTCAAAAAAGGCAAACCCAAACCCCTGCATGCAGAAGCCAAAGCCACTTGGCAAACAAGTCTCGATAGAAAAAGGCTCCATTCATGGCAATCTCTCTGCAGTGAGACATGTGAGGAGCATCAGCGGAGAGACAAAGACCAAGCACAACTGTCAGACCAGACAGACAGTATTTGGGAGCCTTTGTCAGCAGAGCTGCTCCACCAACACAGCCAAGACCTGAGATCCTGCTTTTCCTCACCTTCAACTTGCAGACGGAAGCAAGTTACTCCCCCCCGTGAGCCAGGAGGATTCACACTGTCTCCCCCTCTGAGGAGCAACACTGCCCGTGGCAGCAGATCCCGGAGGACACGGGCAAGCCCTTAGAGGACCCACTGGCTGCAGAGAAGTTTTCTCAGGTCACAGTTTAAAGGTCTCCAATAACAATTTAATTCAACAACCCAGTTACTGCATAGTAAATCCTCCGAGTACTAGATACATGTCTTGATTGCTGCTAAACCTCAGTAAACAACTCTTTAATCATCCATTGGCAATTAATTAGCAAACAAGAAGTAATTGCAACAGAGAGGTAGCCGCTTAGATTGAAGTCAGTTGTTTTACATTAATTAAATGTAGAGGTCCATGAATTACACAAATATGTTCTAAGCAACATACAGGCAGAGACGAGCACTGGGGGGGTGGGTGGGAGAGTTATTATTTATTGGCCCAAGAAAGCACCCACAACAAGCGCAGGCTGCAGCATGACATCCTCAGCACAGCTCCCTTGGGCCTGGCGCTGGCAGCAGGGCGCTACTCCTCCGCACGTGGGGTGAAGCAGGAGAAACGGAAAGCCTTGCGCAGAGCCCTCAGCGCTCTCCTGAAGCGGTAGAGTCGTCGCCGTGGGGCCGCTCCTGGGTCTGGAAGAGTGGCAATGCCTGTGGGGGAAGAAGAGCTGTAGGCGAGGGACTTCCTTTGGCAACCCATTCCAGTGCCTCGCCACCCTTACAGTAAAGAACTTCCTCCTTAAATCCAATCTAAACTTCCCCTGTTTAGGTTTGAACCCGTTACCCCTTGTCCTATCACTACAGTCCCTAACGAAGGGTCCCTCCTCAGCATCCTTATAGCCCCCCTTCACATACTGGAAGGCTGCTAGGAGGTCTCCACGCAGCCTTCTCTTCTCCAGGCTGAACAGCCCCAGCCTTCTCAGCCTGCCTTCATACGGGAGGTGCCCCAACCCCCTGATGGTCCTCGTGGCCCTTTCCACCGAAGGCTTGCAGCCCTCAGCCCATAGAGGGGAGGCTGGGACACACCTGAACTCATGCACACACTGCTGCCGACCTGGCCTGGGTGCCACCCAACTCGGGGAAGTACCTGGCTCCTTCTCGCTGTCCTGAACTTCAGCAGGCGACACTGACGGTGACTCCGCATCCAAGCTTTGTGCCCCGTCTGGCTCTTCCACCTGCTGCTGCCTTGTTCCCTGGATGACAGTCACGGCCTTGCCCAGGTGTTTCCTCACAAAGCGTCTGACCGTACCCTGCAGGGTAGCAAGAGCACAGGCAGGGGAGGGGGGCAATGTCAGTGGGATGACACGGGGAGCACCAGAAATAGCCCTGTCACAAACCCCCTGGCAGCCGCGATTCCGAGGCCTTGGGATCCCCGGTGCCAGCCACACGCGCCTCACTCACCTGGCGCCGAGAGTCCCGAGACAAGGGAGAAGCTGCTGCATCTCCACTGCCATCTGCTCCTGGAGGAAGGTGGGATGTTCCAGCCTCTGCTGCAGGGATCTCAGTCAAGGAAGGGGCCACTTCATCCTCAAATGCTGTTGGGGAGGCAACAGCTGCGCTGGCCTCTCCCTGAGGCTCTGAAGCCACAGCAGACTCAATGTCCTCAAGTGCTGCAGGCATCAATGCTGCCATTGTCACATCCAGGATTTGGGTCATGTCCTGATTTTCCACCAGCTGTTGGCTGGCTCCCTGATCCACAGCCTGGACCGGAGGCTCCCTTGTGATGAGCAGGGCCGCTCCCTGTGGAACCACCTCGTGCGCATTTGGGCTGAGCAGGGCGCGTGCCTGGCTCTGTGCCTGGGGTGCTGCCTCCTGCTCATCAACACCAAGAGAAGCTGGTGCCGGTGCTGCCTCCTCTTGTGACACTGGAGTGAGAGGCGTGTGGTGCTCCTCTTCCTCTGCAGCTCCACCCAGTGCAGAAGCTGCCAGTTTGGTGTCCATGGGAACGGCTGGGACAGGAGGCACTCCCTGCAAGTCTCCGGCTGCATCTCCTGTCACATCCTTGCCCTTGCTGCTGGGGAAGCCAGACCCCTCCTGGACATCTGCCTGCGGATCCTGGAAGAGCCCTGGTAACGAGGGCGTGACCCAGGGGTTGCATACAGTGACCTCTTCCACTTGGGACAGTGCTTCATCAGTGCCCTCTACCCACTCTTTCTCCTCTTTGGCCGCTGCCACGTCCAGGATTTGGGTCACGTCCTGAGGTTCCACCAGCTGCTGCCTGGTTTCCTGATCCACAGCCGCAGCCTGGACCAGAGGCTCCCTTGTGATGAGCAGGGCTGCTCTCTGTAGAACGAACTCATATTCATCTGGGCTGAGCAGGGCAGGTGCCTGACTCTGTGCCTGTGGTGCTGCCTCCTGCTCGTCGTCATCAGGAGAATCTGTTTCCTCTGCCTCCTCCTCCATCACATCCCAGAACTGGCAGGTTGCACTGACACTGGACGTGACCTGCGCGCCTGCATCTCTTACTGTGATGGTGACTGAGGCAGGTGCATGGTGCTGTGCTTCTGCTGTTGGAGCTTGACTGTCAAAGCCACAAGAGGCTGGGGTCTCTGCCTCCTCCTCAACGGCATCTCTGAAATGGACATTCTTCAGCATGCTCTCGGGTGTGACTTTCAGATCCATGTTTTCTTTGTGGCTGTGCAGGGCAGGTGCCTGGAGCTGTGTCTGTGGTGCTGCCCCCTGCTCGACACAGGCAGGAGATGCTGGTGCCGGTGCCGATGCCGCCTCCTCCTCTTGTGACACTGGAGTGCGAGGTGCGCGGTGCTCCTCTTCCTCTGCAGCTCCACCCAGTGTAGAAGCTGCCAGTTTGGTGAACATGGGAACGGCTGGGACAGGAGACACTCTCTGCAAGTCTCCAGCTGCCTCTCCTGTCACATCCTTGCCCTTGCTGCTGGGGAAGCCAGACCCCTCCTGGACATCTGCCTCTGGGTCCTGGAAGAGCTCTGGGACCGAGGGGTTGACCCAGAGGTTGCGTACGGTGACCTCTTCCACCTGGGACAGCGCTCCATCAGTGCCCTCTATCCACTCTTTCTCCTCTTTGGCCGCTGCCACATCCAGGATTTGGGTCACGTCCTGAGGTTCCACCAGCTGCTGCCTGGTTTCCTTATCCACAGCCACAGCCTGGACCAGAGGCTCCCTTGTGATGAGCAGGGCTGCTCCCTGTGGAACGAATTTGTATGCATCTGGGCTGAGCAGGGCAGGTGCCTGACTCTGTGCCTGTGGTGCTGCCTTCTGCTCAACACAGGCAGGAGACGCTGGTGCCGGTGCCGCCTCCTCCTCTTGTGACACTGGAATGCGAGGTGCCTGGTGCTCCTCTTCCTCTGCAGCTCCACCCAGTGTAGAAGCTGCCAGTTCGGCATCCATGGGAACGGCTGGGACAGGAGACACTCTCTGCAAGTCTCCAGCTGCCTCTGCTGTCACATCCTTGCCCTTGCTGCTGGGGAAGCCAGACCCCTCCTGGACATCTGCCTCCGGGTCCTGGAAGAGCTCTGGGACCGAGGGGTTGACCCAGAGGTTGCGTACGGTGACCTCTTCCACCTGGGACAGCGCTCCATCAGTGCCCTCTACCCACTCTTTCTCCTCTTTGACCGCTGCCACGTCCAGGATTTGGGTCATGTCCTGAGGTTCCACCAGCTGCTGCCTGGTTTCCTGATCCACAGCCACAGCCTGGACCAGAGGCTCCCTTGTGATGAGCAGGGCTGCTCCCTGTGGAACGAACTCGTATGCACCTGGGCTGAGCAGGGCAGGTGCCTGACTCTGTGCCTGTGGTGCTGCCTCCTGCTCGTCGTCGTCAGGAGAATCTGTTTCCTTTGCCTCCTCCTCCATCACATCCCAGAACTGGCAGGTTGCACTGACACTGGACGTGACCTGCGTGTCTGCATCTCTTACTGTGATGGTGACTGAGGCAGGTGCATGGTGCTGTGCTTCTGCTGCTGGAGCTTGACTGTCAAAGCCACAAGAGGCTGGGGTCTCTGCCTCCTCCTCAACAGCATCTCTGAAATGGAACTTCTTCAGCATGCTCTCGGGTGTGACCTTCAGACCCATGTTGTTTTCTTTGTGGCTGTGCAGGGCAGGTGCCTGGCACTGTGCCTGTCCTGTTGCAGCCTGCTTGCCACACTCAGGAAAGAATGGGACTTTTGCCTCCTCTTTGGCCACGTCTCTGAACTGGCGGTTCAAGACGGTGCTGCACGACACTTGCACATCTGCAACATGCACTGTGACGCAGTTCAGGGCAGGTGACTGGTGCTGGGCTTGTGCTGCAGCAGCCTGCCTGCTAAAGCCACGAGATTCTGGTGCTGGTGTCATGGGAAGGAGAGGTGACTGGTACTCCGCTTCCTCAGGAGCTCTGGCCAAGCGGCTCCTCTTGGGCTGTTGCAAAGTCTTGATGTTGCTGGGCAGGGCGGGCAGAGGCTTTGCAAGCACCTTCTTGTGCAGCCCCAGCAACTTGCCATTGGGGCTGCCCTCGAGGTCTGCTGCCAGCATTGCTCGCTGGTGCTCTGCCTCTCGCCCCGTCTTCCTGCTCTGGGAAGCACCAGTGCTCACACGGCTGTTAGGATCAGGAGCAGGCTGAGTGGCAGTGGCCTTGCTGCTGTTAGCTGCCCTGACAGTGTATCTTCTTGACATGGCAGCCCTGCTGTATGCTGGGTCCTGGCATGCCGCTGCCTGCTGGCAGGGTCCCCCGCTCTCAGCGCTGTGGTTGCGCAGGACTGCGCTCACACTTCCTGTGCCCTTCGCTGTGGCAGAGGCTGTGGGCCTGTGTGGGGCAGGCTGAGAGCTCCGTGGCCGCGCAACAGCGCTGCCATGCGCGGGGATGCAGTGCAGCTGGGCAGCAGTTGTGAGACGCTGCTTTTGCCTGCTGCTTGTGCTGCCGATGGCCATGTCACTGAAGCTGGCTGCAGCGGCAGAGGGTGCCGGTGTCAGGGGAGGCAGCCTGCAGCAGCTGCTGGCTGCTCTCACTGGCCGAGGTGGTGGCCGAGGTGTCCTTTCCAGCAGCGGTGGCAGATGACATGTCTGCTCCTCTGTCCTCATGCTGTGGGGCAGCACCGCTCTGTGCCTCAGGCTGCCCACCTGCAAGAGAAGCCGAGGAGAGAGGCTGTGTGATAGTGTCTCTTGCGCCCGTGTCCCAGCTGGCTGAGCTCATGCAGTTGGGCTCCCCTGCCAGCCCCATGGCAAGGCTCAGCCCCACAGGTGGGTGCTGCCTGCTCCCAGAGCTGGCTGGGGAGAGGGCTGGCCACCCGCAGCCCATGGCCACTGCCCACAGCACCCCCGGCATGCCCGGGCAGCCTGCGGGGCACAGCATGGAGGGCTCAGCTTCCTCCCTCCTGCCCGTCAGCAGTTCCCGTGGTTGGGAGGATGTTTGGCCCTGTCTCCCTCGGGGTCCCTACCTGTGCCTGCTGGGTCACGATGGGCTGAAACCTTCGTGGGTAGGGCAGCTGTGCCGGTGTGATCCCATGCGGCGCTTCCTCAGGCTGCCTGTGGCCCACCTGCGGGCAGGAGGAGGAGGAAGAGGTGTGTGATGGAGGCGGCTGCCTTGGCACAGCAGCCCCGCAGTGCCGGCAAGCCCGGCCTCGGCACCAAGGCAGCTCCATGTGGCCCTGTCCCACCACCGGCCTCTCACTCCTGCCCCAGCCCTCACCTGGCCTCTCCTTTGCACTCCTGGCCTGCCCTTGGCGGGCTGCGGGCGGGCGTTTGATCCGTTGTCCACTGGCATCTTCTGTGTCCTTGGATGCAGACTTGCCGTGGATTCACAGGGCAAATGCCTGTGCTCTAGGGTGCTCCAGGGCCTTAAATACCCCACATAACAGACGTAACAATGCCCCCGTCGTTTCCATGGAGATGCCTATGCCCTCACCAGTTCCAAACAGTCCCAGCTCGCCATGGGCAACTCCACAGCAACCACTGAGGCTTTGTGACGGCGGCAGCATCGTGCCCATGGCCACTGGGCACCCAGGGATGCACTTTTCTCCTCCCTGGTTTTTTCCTTGACAAGATGAAAAGGGAACAGAGAGAAGAAAGAGGGGTAAAAGAAGGAAAAAAACCAATAAAAATGATAAAATACTTGGTAACTGGCACTTTCTCATACAGGTTTTCAAGTTTTGGCAAGAGATGCAAGCACGATTTTTTGAGAATAGCATGACAGAAAAGCACTTTGGAGTTAAATAAATAGTACATTTGTGAGCACCTTTCCGTATTATGGTCAGCTTTAGCAGCTCCTCCAGCTGACACCAGACCTTCTCCGTTGCCTGTTCCACTGCAGTTTGACTACGAGGACAAGTATCGGTTTCACCCTTACAAATGGATAAACCTGGTGTCAAGGTGCTGTGGCCAAGACACACCAGCTCCGCTGACAGTTGGAGCTCATGGTCCTCTCCCTCTCTTCCTCATCCCACATTCATCTGAAAGCGAGCACTTCTCAACCTTCCTTCCCTTTTCACACGCATTAGAAGCAAAGAATCATGGAATAGTTAGGGTTGGAAAGGACCTTAAGATCATCTTAAGATCAATAGCTAGACCTTATTCATTTAAAGTTAATCCTACTATAAGTTAGTACAAATTCTCAATTTCTTATGGGCATGTTCTTCATAAAGGAACAGTGTCAAATGCAATACTTGAACAAATTTCTGGAGGAAATGCTTACGTACTGCAATGTAGGACTTGCCTCTACTGAGGTTCCTTTTCAATGAACTATGCTGTCTCCTCTAGGAGACATTTCCTGTGGGAAGTATATCAGGTCATTTTTTCCATTATACTGTGAAGTACCTGTGTGCTAAACATTGCCGGAACCCTTGGCTCATGTTGCTAACATACCACTTAGTATGACAAAATTGAAAACATAAAGACATTATTTGTACACAGAGATTTTTTCATATTATTAATACATGATAGATTTATGATTCAACAATCATGTTGCCTTGTTATTAACTCCTTGTTCATTCACTTTTGAAGCGAATGCTTAGGAGGAATCTGCCATTTGTATGGCACCAGTAAGGGCTTTGAACATTCAAACTGAATAACGCGTATCTGCTGCTTCTGCTTCAATACCCGTCTCTGCAGCTCAAACTGTCCTTCAAAAATTCTAGGCGTGAAACCTGGCTCGTGCCTTGTCATCCAGCTGATTCATTTGCCGGCAATGAGGGTGTTCTGGCTTCTTTTGGCAACGCTGGCTCCTTCCAAGGTTTCACCCATCAAGCCGGTACCCAGCGCGGACCAGAGTCTGTGATTACACACATATATCCTCTACCAGTTAGTTTTACTTCCACAGGACCCTTCCAGGTACCAGTTTCCAGATCCTTATACTGGACCGGTATACCCTGAGTCTTATTCACATAACCTGACCCTAACGCTTGACCATGTATTACAGCAGGAGGGTCACTAGAGTCTCCTACCAATCGCAAAAAGTTCATAACATACACAGCTTTCTGTATTCTTGCTGCCGGGGTAAGCCCTTGTCCTGGGTTCAGCAGTAGCAGTCAGTTTTTCTCCTTCTTAGTAGCTGTTGCAGCACTGTGGTTTTGACTTTTGGCCTGGGAACAAAGCTGATAACACCGATGTTTAGACTGACCAAGGACTTTGTGAGTCTCATGCTCTGCCAGGGAGGAGGAGGGGCTGGGAGGAAGCAGGGACAGGACACCTGACCCACACTGGCCAAAGAGGTATTCCATACCACAGCACATCATGCTGGGGGATGTAACTGGGAGCTACCCGGAAGGGCACGTCCTCTTTTCTGTCAGGCTCTCTTTTCCGGCAAGCAGTATCGTATTCTCTTCCCTTGTTATTTCTCTTATCATTATTATTATTGGTGGCAGCAGTAGTGATTTGTGTTATACCTTAGTTACTGGACTGTTTTTATCTCAACCCGTGGGAGTTACATTCTTTCGATTCTCCTCCCCATCCCTCTGGGGGGTGGTGGGGGGAAAGTAGACTGCGTAGTTCTAATTTACAGCCGGGGCTTAAACCACGACAGTTCTTTTTGGCGCCCAACGTGGGGCACGAAGGGTTGAGATAACGACAGATCTGACCGGAGTGTGTCTAATAGTATTTGTGATAAGCATTCAGTGTTTTGGATTAATAGTCACTCGTCACAATGCTGATTTATTGGCTCTCAAAGTTGTTGTTTTTGATCTCACAGTCTCAATATGCCGTAGCTTACTTAGAGCCGGTATTTGCTGTGTTAGTGTTTTTCAAGTGTGGGGCTTGGGCTAAGGTTATTGTCTCATTGTATTTTATGGTAATGACTTGTAATACAATAGAAAAATTGATCATGAAACTGATCTGGCTTATGTTCCCAGTGTGGTCACCACCTTTATACTTTGGGAGGTATATAATACAAATGCTTAGCAACTATACATCTTTTTTCTCCTTCCTGGGTGGTCAACCTATGAAGGAGACATTCTTTTACCCTCCCAGTGCCCCTTCCAGACCGTTTGCAGCATCGTTTGAGAGGTTTGAAATTTTTGAGTGGCCTTTTAATATTGTTGAGACCTGTTTGCTGATTGTGATGGGGGTCACCATGTTGGCGTGCATACAGAGTGTGTTTTGTCCACAACCATTACGTCTGATCTCAAGAGTTAAGCAGAGCCGGGTTTGGGTCTTGTCTGGTGTTAGACGACAAAATAGGGGGACCGAGAGATTTTCCCCGAGGTTGGACAGCCATGAGTGGCAGGGTGTGTGGGATAGTATGGGCAAGTATCTAGGTCAGTGGGCCCCTCCAGTGTTTTGGAATTTCACCACCGAACAACTGCAAAATCCAGAAGAATTAGTAAAACACTTAAATTAGGTGTGTTGTCATCCTGGTCATACCAGAGAGGGACAAATCATGTCAACGTGCTGGGGCTTGGCCTATGCTTACCGGGCCTTGTTCAACACTATCCAGCACCTTCAAAAGGGAAAAAATGTCCCTGGATCTGAGGGCGAAGCAACAGACAGCGCAGCTACTCCAGCTCCGAGCACAGCAGCTACACCACCCCCAGCGACAAGTACAGCCACTACTCAAACTTCGACTGCAACAGACAGTGCAGCTACCCCAGCGACAAGTACAGCCGCTACTCAAACTTCAACTGCAACAGACAGCGAAGCTACCCCAGCTCCAACCACAGCAGCTACACCACCCCCAGCGACAAGTACTGTTGCTACTCAAACCGCAGTGATGACTGCAGCTAAACCAGAGGACCAATTCGTACCAATATCGATTGCCCCCATACGCAAGAGAAAAAGCAAAAAAGAGGCAAGAAGGGTGAAGCAAGATGAAGAAACAATGTATTCACCACTCAGGACAGCATCTGATCAGGAGTCATCATCACATGACGAAGAAGAAGAAGAGGTGACTTCTCGACCTCGGACCTCAACCAAGCTACGGAATATGCGAAAAGACTTTACCCGTCAACCAGGGGAGCACATCACCACCTGGTTGCTCCGATGCTGGGACAATGGGGCCGATGGTCACGAACTAGGAGGTATGGAAGCCAAGCAGCTGGGATCACTTGCTAGAGAAGGGGGAATTGACAAAGCAATTGCAAGAGAGAAAAAGTCCCTCAGTCTTTGGAGGCGGCTCTTGGCAGCTGTGAAAGAAAGGTTTCCATACAAGGACGATGTTATGAGTCGTTCGGCCAAGTGGACTACTTTAGACAAAGGCATCCAGTCTCTGAGGGAATCAGCCATCGTAGAGATGATCTATCACACCAAACCGAACAACGGAGATATACCCATAGACCCAGATGAAGTCGAATGTACATGACCCATGTGGCGAAAACTTACACGGAATGCACCGTCATCATATGCCCATTCATTGGCAACAGTAACCTGGGGTGACATAGTAACACCAACAGTGGATGAAATGATTCATAAACTCCGAGAGTTCGAAGACAATCTCACCCCTTCCATCATCTCAGCTGTGGAAAAACTGTCCCAGGATGTCAAACAATTGAGGGACGATCTATCTGATTTATCCAGCTCCTCACGTGTACCAACACACGTCTCAGCTGTTAACAAAAGACGTCCTATTGTTCGAGACAGAAGATATAGAAGGCAAACACCACGGGCCACCCTATGGTTTTACCTGCGGGATCATGGAGAAGACATGACGAAGTGGGATGGAAAACCTACTTCAGCTTTGGAGGAACGGGTGCATGAATTGAAAATAGGAACAAGGGTCAAGACTAATCATCCCACGAGAGCTGCGGCTTCAGTCTCTGGTGAGCAGGTTCCCAGATGGAGCGGAAGAGCTGATTCTACTCCAGCTCCTGTGATAACGAAGAATAATGCCTTTCAATACAACTTAGGTGTCCAACGTTGTGATGACTGTTAGAGGGACCCTGCCTCCAGCCAGGTGGAGGTAGGGGATAATCGGATTTACTGGACTGTGTGGGTCAGATGGCCTGGCACATCAGTCCCACAGAAGTATAAAGCTCCCGTAGATACCGGTGCACAGTGTACCCTGATGCCGTCAAGCTGTCAAGGGGTGGAACCCATCTATATCTCTGGAGTGACAGGAGGATCCCAAGAGTTGACTGTACTGGAGGCTGAGATCAACCTGACTGGAAGGAAATGGCAAAAGCACCCCATTGTGACTGGTCCAGAGGCTCCATGCATCCTCGGCATAGATTACCTCAGGAGAGGGTACTTCAAAGACCCAAAAGGGTACCGATGGGCTTTTGGTATTGCTGCTTTGGAGACTGAGGAAAATGAACAGCTGTCCACCTTGCCTGGTCTCTCAGAGGATCCTTCTGTTGTGGGGTTGCTGAAGGTCGAAGAACAACAAGTGCCAATCGCAACCACAACAGTGCACCGGCGGCAATATCGCACCAACCGAGACTCCCTGATTCCCATCCATAAGCTGATCCGTAGTCTGGAGAGTCAGGGAGTGATCAGCAGGACCCGCTCACCCTTTAATAGCCCCATATGGCCAGTGCGAAAGTCTAACGGAGAGTGGAGACTAACAGTAGACTATCGTGGCCTGAATGAAGTCACACCACCATTGAGTGCTGCTGTACCGGACATGCTAGACCTTCAGTATGAACTGGAGTCAAAGGCAGCCAAGTGGTACGCCACGATTGATATTGCTAATGCATTCTTCTCAATTCCTTTGGCAGCAGAGTGCAGGCCACAGTTTGCTTTTACTTGGAGGGGCGTCCAGTACACTTGGAACCGACTGCCCCAGGGGTGGAAACACAGCCCTACCATCTGCCATGGACTGATCCAGAATGCACTGGAACAGGGGCAAGCTCCAGAACACCTGCAGTACATTGATGACATTATTGTGTGGGGTGATACAGCGGAAGAAGTCTTTGAGAAAGGGAGGGAAATAATCCAAATCCTGCTGAAAGCTGGTTTTGCCATAAAACAGAGTAAGGTCAAGGGACCTGCACAGGAGATTCAATTTTTGGGAATAAAATGGCAAGATGGACGTCGCCAGATCCCTACAGATGTGATCAACAAAATAACAGCAATGTCTCCACCAACTAATAAGAAAGAAACACAAGCTTTCTTGGGTGCTGTGGGGTTCTGCAGAATGCACATCCCAAATTACAGTTCGATTGTAAGCCCTCTCTATCATGTGACCCGGAAGAAGAACGATTTTAAATGGGGCCCTGAGCAACAACAAGCCTTTGAGCAAATTAAACGTGAGATAGTTCATGCAGTAGCCCTTGGACCAGTCCGGAACGGGCCAGATGTAAAAAATGTACTGTACACCGCAGCTGGGGAGAATGGTCCTACCTGGAGCCTCTGGCAGAAAGCTCCAGGGGAGACTCGAGGTCGACCCCTCGGCTTTTGGAGTCGGGGATACAAAGGATCTGAGGCCAGCTATACCCCAACTGAGAAAGAGATACTGGCAGCCTATGAAGGGGTTCGAGCTGCTTCGGAGGTGATTGGCACTGAAGCACAGCTCCTCCTGGCACCCCGGTTGCCCGTTCTGGGCTGGATGTTCAAAGGCAGGGTCTCCTCTACACATCATGCAACCGATGCGACATGGAGTAAATGGGCTGCACTAATTACACAACGAGCTCGAATAGGAAATCCCAGTCGTCCAGGCATTCTAGAAGTCATCATGGACTGGCCAGAGGGCAAAGATTTTGGAATGTCACCAGAGGAGGAGGTGATGCGTGCTGAAGAGGCCCCACCATATAATAAACTGTCAGAAAGTGAAAAGCAGTATGCCTTGTTTACTGATGGGTCCTGCCGTATTGTGGGAAAGCATCGGAGATGGAAGGCAGCCGTATGGAGTCCTCAACGACAAGTTGCAGAAACTGCTGAAGGAGAGGGTGAATCGAGTCAGTTTGCCGAGGTGAAAGCCATCCAGCTGGCTCTGGACATTGCTGAACGAGAAAAGTGGCCAGTACTTTATCTCTATACTGACTCATGGATGGTGGCAAATGCCCTGTGGGGGTGGTTGCAGTAATGGAAGCAGAGCAACTGGCAACGCAGAGGTAAACCCATCTGGGCTGCTGCACTGTGGCAAGATATCGCTGCCCGGGTGCAGAACCTGGTGGTGAAGGTACGCCATGTAGACGCCCATGTACCCAAAAGTCAGGACACTGAGGAACACCAGAACAACCAACAAGTGGATAAAGCTGCTAAGATTGAAGTGGCTCAGATGGACTTAGATTGGCAACATAAAGGTGAATTATTTTTGGCCCGGTGGGCCCATGACACTTCAGGCCATCAGGGCAGAGATGCAACATATAGATGGGCCCGTGATCGAGGGGTGGACTTAACAATGGACACTATTGCCCAGGTTATTCATGAGTGTGAAACATGTGCTGCAATTAAACAAGCGAAACGGTTAAAGACTCTTTGGTATGGAGGACGATGGCTGAAGTATAAATATGGGGAGGCCTGGCAGATTGATTATATCACACTCCCACCAACCCGCCAAGGCAAGCGCCATGTGCTTACCATGGTGGAAGCAACCACCGGATGGCTGGAAACATACGCTGTGCCCCATGCCACTGCCCAGAACACTATCCTGGGCCTTGAGAACCAGATTTTGTGGTGACATGGCACCCCAGAAAGAATTGAATCAGATAATGGGACTCATTTCCGGAATAACCTTATAGACACTTGGGCCAAAGAGCATGACATTGAGTGGGTATATCACATCCCCTACCATGCACCAGCCTCTGGGAAAATCGAACGGTACAATGGGCTGTTAAAAACTACACTGAGAGCAATGGGTGGGGGAACTTTCAAGCATTGGGATACACACTTACCAAAGGCCACCTGGTTGGTCAACACCAGACCTGTTGGTCCAACAAGGCTGGCCCAGCCCAGTCAGAACTTTTACATATTGTAGAGGGGGACAAAGTTCCTGTGGTGCACATGAAGAATTTGCTGGGGAAGACAGTCTGGGTTATTCCTGCTTCAGGTAAAGGCAAACCCACTCGTGGGATTGCTTTTGCTCAGGGACCTGGATATACTTGGTGGGTAATGCAGGAAGATGGGGAAGTCCAATGCGTACCTCAAGGGGATTTGATTTTAGGGGAAAACAGACAATGAACTCAATTGTACGCTGTTGCCTGCTATAGCCCATCAACTAGAAGTCTGCAGGGCACCAGCGACTGGCCCTGACTTCCCTCCGACCATCATCCCAACAGAGAATGAACTTTGATAGAACCGGATGAGTTCTACAGTAAAGGAACAATCAGCATCAGCAGGCAACGATCCAACACTGCACACAGCCTCTCCTGCCCTGAAAGACTGTTACAAGAGATGGAGCCCAACATCATGAACCGAATGGACTCAGTAGCTTTATAGGAATTGGTCCGTGCACTAAGATAACAGTGCACTGAGATGAGAGTGAGGGTATATGGAAAATGTGGGATCTGAGCATGACGTGAATGGTATGGAATAAGGGGTGGATACTGTCCTGGGTTCAGCAGTAGCAGTCAGTTTTTCTCCTTCTTAGTAGCTGTTGCAGCACTGTGGTTTTGACTTTTGGCCTGGGAACAAAGCTGATAACACCGATGATTAGACTGACCAAGGACTTTGTGAGTCTCATGCTCTGCCAGGGAGGAGGAGGGGCTGGGAGGAAGCGGGGACAGGACACCTGACCCACACTGGCCAAAGAGGTATTCCATACCACAGCACGTCATGCCGGGGGATGTAACTGGGAGCTACCCGGAAGGGCACGTCCTCTTTTCGGTCGGGCTCTTTTCCGGCGAGCGGTATCGTATTCTCTTCCCTTGTTATTTCTCTTATCATTATTATTATTGGTGGCAGCAGTAGTGATTTGTGTTATACCTTAGTTACTGGACTGTTTTTATCTCAACCCGTGGGAGTTATATTCTTTCGATTCTCCTCCCAATCCCTCTGGGGAGTGGGGGGGGGGAAAGTAGACTGAGTAGTTCTAATTTACAGCCGGGGCTTAAACCACGACACCCTTCTTCCCCCGCTTGACCATGTATTCCCCTAACACTTGACCATGTATTACAGCAGGAGGGTCACTAGAGTCTCCTACCAATCACAAAAAGTTCGTAACATACACAGCTTTCTGTATTCTTGCTGCCGGGGTGAGCCCTTCTTCCCCCGTTTTTTGTTTTTCTAACAATTGCTTCAAGGTCTGATGCGTACGTTCAATAACAGCCTGACCTGTAGGAGAATGAGGAATACCAGTGATATGAGCAATGCCCCAATTATTTAAAAAATTTAGACAGCGTTGAAGAAGTACAGTTAGGTGCATTATCTGTTTTAAGCTGTAAAGGTACTCCCATAACTGCGAAACAGCCACGCAAATGCTTGATTACGTGGCGTGCGGTTTCGCCAGCCAGAGGGGTAGCCCAAACAAAGGGCAAAAAGGTGTCGATAGTAACATGGACATACTTCAATTCTCCAAAAGATGATACATGGGTTACATCCATCTGCCAAAGTCAGAGAGGCTGGAGACCTCGAGGATTGACTCCAAGGCCTATGCCTATTGTCTGGCCCTGACAATCAGGACAAGACTCTACAATGCCTCGGGCATCTGTCAGGGACAAGCCAAACTGGCAAACTAACATTTTTGCTGATTGGTGAAAGAAGGCATGAGACGCTCGGGCTTGTTGAAAAATATCTATCGGTGGTCCTGCCCAAGCTGGAGCAACTAATTTATCTGCTTTGTCATTACCATCACTAAGGCTCCCTGGGAGGCCCGAATGACTGCAAATATGCATAATGAAATATTTACAGTCACGATTATTTACAAGATGTAACAGAGTTTTCAACAAAGTCCATAACCTGCAGTTAATAACTTCCTGTAAAATTGCCCTCTCTAGATGTTGAACAATTCCTAAATACAAAGAATCACAGACAATGTTAAGCGGAGTATCAGGCCATCGTTGAAATACCACAACAAAAACACTTAGTTCTAATGTTTGTAAGGAATCTGTAGAGTGACCAGGTATTTTCTGTTTCTTCCAACCATCTTCTGTTTTCCAGATGTATCCGGCTATGTGATTATTTCTGCTAGCATCTGTAAAAACACTTATACCTGAAACAGGTCTGTCGGAGTAAAAAGTAACATCCTCATATTGATTGTTTTTTAGCACGGTAAACAATTTATGTGGCGGGAAATGTATGCTAACTTGGCCAACAAGATCTACTAAGGCAGTTTGAAAAACAGTGCTAGACTGCTGCGCCCACTCCAGCCATATTCTGGTAAGGGGTAAACAAACTTGTGATGGATCATTACCTAGAATTTCTTGACAACGTTCACGACCTCGCTTAATTAAAAGGACAAAGACTTCCAGTCGTGTAGTAACAGTTTTGCGCAACCGATAAGGTAAGAAGAGCCATTCCAATATACACAAGGGATCCTTTTTCTGCGGGTTCCATTGCGCCAACAGACTAAACGGATGATACTGATTGTTTACAACAAACAAAGTTATAGATAAATCTGGGTTCCATTGGGAAGCCTAAGAAGTAGGTATTTTAGCCATAATATGGGCTAGGGCCTCATGCTGGATTTTTGACAGAGTTCTCTTTTCCTCTGTCTGTGGTTTGCTCTTCAAAAGAGGCATTAGTTCTGCCAAATCATTAGTAATTCCACATAAGGAACACATTCACTGAACGTCACCTATCAATTTCTGCATGTCTGACAAGGTTCTTATCTCCGTAGTAAGCTTCATCTTCTGGGGCCTAACTTCAGGTCTGGAAATAATCCACCCCAGGTATCTCCATGGGGCATTACGCTGTACCTTTTCAGGTGTAATTACTAAACCTACTTTTGCCAGTTTGGAGAGGTATCAGTTATGGTAAAATCTATTGCTGTTGCCATGTCCACTCCGGCACTCCCTGCTGTAGCAGAGGGGACGCAGTCCAAACACCCTGATTTTGTGTCATCGCGCGGGGTGGCGTCGCGCTCACATTCAAGTTTCCCAGCGGAGTTCCATCTTTCTTATACTTCGAGTGACATTCAGTTGCCCTACGGCCATGTTTGTCGCATCTAGTACAACCACCTGTAAAACGTGAAGCACCACCTGCTGGGTTAGTTTTCTTTACTGTACATTGTTGTCTATGATGTCCCATCCGCCCACAATTAAAACATCTCACGCCCTTCATACCCCCTCGATCACCTCGACCTTGCTGTAACAGAGGTTTGACAGCAGCAGCAAAGGCAGTAGCCATGTATTCTGCCTTTTCCTCGGCCGTGCCCACCTTAGAACAAGCGTCCATCATTTCCTGCAAGCCAGCAGATTTCGGTAAAACCTGTAAAATACGCTTACAAGCTGGGTTAGCATTTTCCATAGCCAAGGGCATAAGTACAGATTCTTTAGCATTAGGTGCCAAATCAATATTCTTCTCAATAGCTGCCGTCAATCTATCAATAAATTGCATACATGGTTCAGAGGCTCCCTGTTTTATCGACGTATAGGAGGGATTAGGTTTTCCTGCTTCCGGCACAGCTTTCAAAGCAGCTAAGGCCAATTGCTGCGCTTGCTGTAACACCTCGGTTCTCATATGAGCCTGTACTGCATCAGGGTGAAATTGTCCCTTCCCTATTAACATTTCATACGTAACACCATGTAAGGGATCATTAGGGTTGCGACCCAAATTATCATCAGCGGCTCTTTCAGCAAGCTCCTCAAACCCATGTAATAGCTGAGAAGGAGTTAACAGGACTGAAGCTACCTTAAGACAATCATTGGGAGTTAAGACCATACTACAAAACAAGGCAGTTAACATTTGTTGTGTATACGGAGAAGACAACCCATATTGAGAAATTGCTCCCTTAAGTTCCTTTATGATTTTCCACTCCACAGGAGTCCACTGGGTTTGTCCCTGAGCATTCCTAATGATTGGAAATGCAGCAGGAATGTCAATCGGTAGAACAGTGCCGTCTATGATTGCGTCTTGAATAAGACCTCGCCATCTCAAGGCACTAGGGTTAGCTTGCAGAGGGGGCTTTGAGGGTGGTGGCAAGGGTGTAGCAAAAGGATTAACCTTGTTTAACTTTTCTGATTCGTGCCCCTCTCTCTTTGCTTCAATTCGCTCCAATCGTTCTCATAGGTCCTGTAAATTTTTATCTAAAAGCTTAGTCCACTGCCCCCAATCTTGGTCAGGTTTTGGCCCCGGTTGGGGCAGCGCTAACGATGGTGTACATGGTACGGGTGGGTATAAATCCGGAGTCTCACTGTCCTCCTCTGGAGGTTCCCATTCTTCTGCATCAGGCGGCAGAGGGGCGGCGGCGGCGAAAAAGCGGTCGTAAGGCGGGGGGGCGGCTGTGCTGGCAGCGTGAGGGGCGGGCGGGCCGGCGTCGACGTGAAGGGCAGGCGGGCCGGCGTCGACGTAAGAGGTGGGCGGGCCGGCGTCGATGCGAGGGGCGGGCGGGGAATTTGGAGGCTGGGCTCAGGGGCGGTAGCGGCATGAAAAGGATTCGAGTTAGGGCGTACATCATCCTTTTCAAAATCCCTATCACTAGTTATTGCTGCCGCCGGTGAAGGCGTTGTCGGCACGGGATAGGGAGGATGCGCTGGATCCTCAAACATTCGCACTCTAGGGCGCACAAGCTTTCGAACCAGATGTTTTGCGCTTGAAGCGGCAGGCAGTTCCCCCTTGACTACGGTGTCAGGTGTCGGACTCACAGCAGCCGATCCCCCATGGTTTTGTGACGGCGAGTCAGAAAAAGCCGCAAAAGCAGGCTTTACTACTTGTTGCTCAACTGTCATCACGGATATAGTTTCTTTTAGTAGCCGCCACAGGGTAACTAGAGATTTTGCTTCTTTAGACCCAAGGATAATTTCGTCCCACAAGCGTGCCCCGATCTTTTCCCAAGTCCCAAGTTCAAAGGCTTCGCCAACCCCCTGGGTTAAGTTTTTCTCTTTACTCCAGAGCAACAACTTGTTTAACATAGTCATCATACTCTATCCCTCTCGTACAGGGGATATGCTGGAAGAGCTTAGATATGGCTGCCTTTTTTTTACTCAATTGAGTACCCATTTTAATCCTCTTCCGAACACTCGGCTGCTCACCTGAATTCCACTGTAGTGTCTCCCGGGCTCAAAGGCTCCGTTCCGTTCCGAGGCTTCTGCCTCCCGGGCTCAAAGGCTCCGTTCCGTTCCGAGGCGTCTGCCTCCCGGGCTCAAAGGCTCCGTACCGTTCCGGTCCTGCCGGATGAATCCCGGTCCTGCCGGATCGACTTCCCCGCGGCACCGCGTTCTTCGTTTTCAATGTGAAAAAGCCTGTTTGGGTGCCATTTGTCGCAGAATGGACTCAGTCGGAGATCAATGTGATCAGACAAAGCCATTTATTATAGAAAACTAACTCTTTATATACTATTTCTTAAAGTTGTTTGCACTAACCTGGCACATTGTGATTGGATACATATCTGTGAGGCCCTTAACAACTAACATATAATTGGTTAAGCACAGGTGTGAGAACCTGACCTTCAAAGTTTTCCAACAGTCCTCAATTTATCAACTCAGTAAATTCCAGCTCCTTCTTATCTTGCTGGGATTCTCACTCCCAGTGCCTCACTCCCATCCTCCTTCACCTTTAGTTGTCCCTCGCTTCATGTCGAACTCCTCGTAGGCACTTGCTGGTCTGGGTATGTGGCCGTTCTTTGCCAGAAAATCATCCACAAGCGGCAGTCTATCTCCCCTGTCATGATTTTTCTCACTTAACACTTAGACTTATCCAAACAAGAAGGTCTGGCTATCAAAGCTCAGTTTTATCATTCACAGTATTAACTTTCCCCACTCCGGGCTTATGTGAACCCTCAAGGCATCAGGCCTGCTAACCCCTTACCCATCTTGCTGTCATTTTGTACATTTTTGATACCCCTTTTCAAAGAATTATAGCCCTCTGTGTGTGTGTGTAGCAAAGTAGTACAGGGTAGATTTAGATAACTGTATTGGTCACTTAACCTGTGTAGGCTATCTGAACAGTTAACGGAAGGATGATTTCTCTGGGGATGATCTCCAGACGGTCAGGATCGGCTCCTGCGTACCTTCTGTGCTCCCCCCAGCTACACATGAAACCTCCCATCTGCGGCTCCTGTGCCATCTCTGCTCTAGGGCTGTTCAGCCCCACTAGCCAGATTCTCCAGCCATCCAGGATGAGAAAGTGCTGGAGGGCAGCATGGTCACTTACTTATTTGAGGATGCAAGGACGTGGAGGCAGGAAGGGTGAGAAGAGCACAGTGTCCTCATCCCACTGCCACATCCAGATGGGGCTGGCCTTGTAACTGAACCAAAGTGTGAAACCAAAATCAAGCACCCCCAGGTGCAAGAGTAGTGCTGAGGCCAAAATTAGGCCTTGGCTCCCAGAATATATACCAAGAGCAAAGTAGCATGAACTTTTGTGGGCCAGGTTTAGACAGTCAGACACAAAAAGTAACTCCAGAGAGCTGAGTGATTGTTTTCAATGTATTCACTAAGCCTCCATTCCAGCAGTGTGCTAGCAGCAGCCAGCAGTAGTGATGAACTAGCTCTGAGAATGCATTCAGACAAATCCTCCCCATTCTGTTAAAATCCTTGCTGCCAGAAAATAGAAAAAAATAGAAATAGCATAAATTGCAATCTGAGAATAGAACAAAACAACAGAAAAAGGTTCAATACATCTTCAGGATCCATAAAAGCTTTTTCCGCTACATTGTCAGAACTTTGCAGTATTCCAAAAACCACTTCATGTACCTCAAGTTCAAACATAAAAGTAAAGGTGAAGTCAAGATGAAATCCAGTACAACTTCTTGACTATTGAGGTATTAACATAACTCAAGTGTGCTTGGGAAATATAATACATAAGTATTAAGGTCTTTGATAATTGACCATGAAAAACAGAATCAATGAGCTTCCTGAAAGCGTCCATCAATAAGTCTTACCAGGTTACAATCACAGAATCATAGAATAGTTAGGGTTGGAAAGGACCTTAAGATCATCTAGTTCCAAAACCCCTGCCATGGGCAGGGACACCTCACACTAAACCATGTCACCCAAGGCTCTGTCCAACCTGGCCTTGAACACCGCCAGGGATGGAGCATTCACAGCTCTCCTGGGCAACCCATTCCAGTGCCTCACCACCATCACAGTAAAGAACTTCTTCCTTATATCCAGTCTAAACTTTCCCTGTTTCAGTCTGAACCCCTTACCCCTTGTCCTATCACTACAGTCCCTAATGAAGAGTCTCTGTCCAGCAGCCCTGTAGGCCCCCTTCAGATACTGGGAGGCTCCTATCAGGTCTCCACGCAGCCTTCTCTTCTCCAGGCTGAACAGCCCCAATTTTCTCAGCCTGTCTCCATACGGGAGGTGCTCCAGTCCCCTCATCATCCTCGTGGCCCTCCTCTGGACTTGTTCCAACAGTTCCGTGTCCTTTTTATGTTGACTACACCAGAACCGCACACAATACTCCAAGTGAGGTCTCACGAGAGCAGAGTAGAGAGGCAGGAGCACCACCTTCGACCTGCTGGTCACGCTCCTCTTGATGCAGCCCAGGATACGGTTGGCTTTCTGGGCTGCGGGCGCACATGTTCAGTTGCTCATCGACCAACACCCCCAGGTCCTTCTCCGCAGGGCTGCTCTGTGTCTCTTCTCTGCCCAACCTGTAGCTGTGCCTGGGATTTCTGCGACCCAGGTGTAAGACCTTGCACTTGACGTGGTTAAACTTCATAAGGCTGGCATCAGCCCACCTCACAAGCGTGTCGAGGTCCTTCTGGATGGTATTCCTTCCCTCCAGCGTATCAACCCAATCGTACAGCTTGGTGTCATCGGCAAACTTGCTGAGGGTCCGCTCATTCCCACTGTCCGTGTCACCGACAAAGATGGTGAACAAGACCGCTCCCAACACCCATCCCTGAGGGACACCACTCGATACTGGTCTTCAGCCGGACATCGAGCCATTGACCGCAATTCTTTGCGTGCGGCCATCCAGCCAGTTCTTCATCCACCGAGTGGTCCACTCATCAAACTGATGTCTCTCTGATTTAGAGACAAGGACGTCATGCGGGACAGTGTCAAAGGCTTTGCACAAGTCCAGGTAGATGACGTCAACTGCTCTGCTCCTGTCCATCAGTTCCGTAGCCCCATCATAGAAGGCCACCAAATTAGTCAGGCAGGATATCCCCTTAGTGAAGCCATGCTGGCTGCCACCTAGCACCTTGTTGTTTTTCATGTGCCTTAGCATGCCTTCCAGGAGAATCTGCTCCAAGAGTTTGCAGGCACAGAGGTGAGACTGACTGGTCTGTCATTCCCCGGGTCATCCATTTTCTCCTTCTTGAAAATGAGGGTTATACTTCCCTTATTCCAGTTGTCAGGAACTTCACCTGACTGCCAGGATTTTTCAAATAGGATGGCCAGTGGCTTAGCAACTTCATTCGCCAGCTCCTTCAGGAACCGCGGATGGATTTCATCAGCTCCCGTGGACTTGTGCACATTCGGGTTCTGAAGATGCTCTCTAACCAGATCCTCTCCTACCGTGGGCCTAAGGTCTTCATTCTCACAGTACCTGCATCTGCCTTCCAAGACTTGGGTGGTGTGGTCGGAGCATTTGCCAGTGAAGACCGAGGCAAAGAAATCGTTAAGAACCTCAGCCTTCTTCAAACCCAGGGTAGCCAGTTCTCCTGATAGCTTGCAGAGAGGGCCCGCGTTGTCCCTAGTCTGTCTTTTATTTGCAACGGAACTCTGGAATCCCTCCCTGTTATCTTTCACATCCCTAGCCAAGTTTAATTCTAACTGGGCCTTAGCTTTCCTAACCTGGTCCCTAGCTTCACGGACAACATCCCTGTTTTCTTCCCAGGCCGCCTGTCCTTGCTTCCACCTTTTATAAGCCTCTTTTTTCCCTCAAAGTTTCCTCAGCACCTCCTTATGTATCCAAGGAGGTCTCCTGGCCCTCCTGCTGCACTTCCTTCTAGTTGGGACACAACACTCCTGAGCTTGGAGCAGGTGATCCTTGAATATCAACCAACAGTCTTGGGCCCCCCCTGCCCTCTAGGGCTATATCCCATGGAACCTTACTAAGCTGGTTCCTGAAGAGGCCAAAGTCTGCTCTCTTGAAGTGCAGGGCAGTGAGCTTGCTGCATGCTCTTCTCACCGTCCTGAGGATCAAGAACTCGACCATCTCAGGATCACTACAAGCAAGGCTGCCCTGGAACATCACATTTCCAACCAGCCCTTCTCTGTTGGTGAGCACGAGGTCAAGCATGGCAGCTCTCCTTGTCGGTTCCTCTATAACTTGCAGAAGGAAGTTGTCTTCCACACAATCGAGGAACCTCCTGGATTGCTTGTGCCGGGCCGTACCGTCCCTCCGACGAGCATGAGGCTGTTCCTATCTACCTATAGAGCACTTCATCCACAGAGTCCCCCTGATCAGGCGGTCTGTGACAGATCCTCACAGTAATGTCTCCCATCGCCGTTCTCCCTTTAACTCCGACCCACAAACTCTCTGTCGACTGCTCACCCCTCCCCAGACAGAGTTCCATACTCTCCAGCTTATCCCTAACATAAATAGCAACTCCCCCTCCCCACCTGCAGGGCCTGTCTTTCCCCAAGAGCCTCTAACCTTGCACTCCAACACTCCAGTCATAGGAGCCATCCCACCATGTTTCTGTGATGCCTACTATATCATATCCCTGTAGACGTGCACACATCTCTAATTCCTCTTGTTTTTCCCCATGCTACGGGCATTTGCAAAGAGGCATCTGAGCTGAGCTCCAAATGAAGCCGGCTCATTGGCTGGAGCGGCTGGAATATCTCTACATTGCTCCGAGCATTTATTATAGGCACTGGCAACTGACTGGCTGTGTTGGGATAGAAAAATATGTCTGCCTTCACATACTGCATGCTCCCCTGGTCTTTCTATTTCATTCTGCTTTATCTATCAAAAATATATTAACCCAAAAGCCTATTTCCATCAAAGTCTCGATTCCATGAGCATTTCAAGATAAAGCTTATCTTATTACTGGTGTATTAACAAAAGCAATCTAAAGGGCTGCTGTCAATCGTCTCCTGTTCTCTGTTTCTTTTTGCCCTCTTCTCAAAGCAGCTTCTCAGGGAGCACGGCTGGGACCTCGCGGGTTCTAGTGGACGTATGAATTTCTACCGCACCAACTTTCCCCAGCAGCGTAGAGCCTGAGGCTGATCATCTCAAAGCTTGCACAGGGGAAATGTGCTTGCACTCGAGAATTCAGTGGTCACAGAGGTCATCTGCATTTCTATTTCCACTGCATCTGTTTTTCATTTCCTTTCCCTTGCCATCCTTACCTACCACTTTCTCCTGGTATCTCAGTTCCCCCACACCATGTGTGTATTTGTTAAATGGTTCACGGTGCCACCATGCAGAGCAAATCACCAACCAGCTGATACCTTACACAGCCGTCATCCAACATCACCAACAGGCTCTGGCACTCACTACAGCCAGATGCCTGGACAGCTACACGGTTACGGGGGATCTCTTGTCTGGGTCGCCACGTCCTTCCTGGCCAGCAGAGAGGACCGAGTTTGCTTTGCTTTGGGTCCAGAGGACACCACCCTAGAGCAGGGGCTGAGCTCAGCCCTGCAGCGCTCACCCCACGCCCCAGTCTCCCGCTGCGCTCCCAAGGGCGGCGCTACCCGCTCAGGGCGCAGCCCCCACCTTGGCAAAAGAATGTCAGTGGCAGCCAATGACCCTATTAAATCTGTCACTACCCCTCCCGGCACTGATCCCTGCAATGCAGGAGCGCTGCCGGCTCTCCGGCAAGTCCTGACAAGGGACTTGGGGCTGCTTTGGTGGCTCTTTGCCCTTCAGGATTGAGACTCCTGGACCCTGTGATTTCCCACACTCCGATGCTAAAGGCCCCCTCTCCGCAGCTACTCATCTTGTTCTCATTCATCAAGTGGTCAGCAGAAAGTAGGGGTTTGGTGACCAGAGAGACCGTAAACACAAGGGCTAAGTCTGCAAACAAACCCACAGAGACTTAATTCAACAAAACCATCCAGTACATCGTCAAGAAAAGCAAACCCAAAACCCTGCATGCAGAAGCCAAAGCCACTTGGCAAACAAGTCTCGATAGAAAAAGGCTCCATTCATGGCAATCTCTCTGCAGTGAGACACGTGAGGAGCATCAGCGGAGAGACAAAGACCAAGCACAACTGTCAGACCAGACAGACAGTATTTGGGAGCCTTTGTCAGCAGAGCTGCTCCACCAACACAGCCAAGACCTGAGATCCTGCTTTTCCTCACCTTCAACTTGCAGACGGAAGCAAGTTACTCCCCCCCGTGAGCCAGGAGGATTCACACTGTCTCCCCCTCTGAGGAGCAACACTGCCCGTGGCAGCAGATCCCGGAGGACACGGGCAAGCCCTTAGAGGACCCACTGGCTGCAGAGAAGTTTTCTCAGGTCACAGTTTAAAGGTCTCCAATAACAATTTAATTCAACAACCCAGTTACTGCATAGTAAATCCTCCGAGTACTAGATACATGTCTTGATTGCTGCTAAACCTCAGTAAACAAGTCTTTAATCATCCATTGGCAATTAATTAGCAAACAAGAAGTAATTGCAACAGAGAGGTAGCCGCTTAGATTGAAGTCAGTTGTTTTACATTAATTAAATGTAGAGGTCCATGAATTACACAAATATGTTCTAAGCAACATACAGGCAGAGACGAGCACTGGGGGGGTGGGTGGGAGAGTTATTATTTATTGGCCCAAGAAAGCACCCACAACAAGCGCAGGCTGCAGCATGACATCCTCAGCACAGCTCCCTTGAGCCTGGCACTGGCAGCAGGGCGCTACTCCTTCGCACGTGGGGTGAAGCAGGAGAAACGGAAAGCCTTGCGCAGAGCCCTCAGCGCTCTCCTGAAGCGGTAGAGTCGTCGCCGTGGGGCCGCTCCTGGGTCTGGAAGAGTGGCAATGCCTGTGGGGGAAGAAGAGCTGTAGGCGAGGGACTTCCTTTGGCAACCCATTCCAGTGCCTCGCCACCCTTACAGTAAAGAACTTCCTCCTTAAATCCAATCTAAACTTCCCCTGTTTAGGTTTGAACCCGTTACCCCTTGTCCTATCACTACAGTCCCTAACGAAGGGTCCCTCCTCAGCATCCTTATAGCCCCCCTTCACATACTGGAAGGCTGCTAGGAGGTCTCCACACAGCCTTCTCTTCTCCAGGCTGAACAGCCCCAGCCTTCTCAGCCTGCCTTCATACGGGAGGTGCCCCAACCCCCTGATGGTCCTCGTGGCCCTTTCCACCGAAGGCTTGCAGCCCTCAGCCCATAGAGGGGAGGCTGGGACACACCTGAACTCATGCACACACTGCTGCCGGCCTGGCCTGGGTGCCACCCAACTCGGGGAAGTACCTGGCTCCTTCTCGCTGTCCTGAACTTCAGCAGGCGACACTGACGGTGACTCCGCATCCAAGCTTTGTGCCCCGTCTGGCTCTTCCACCTGCTGCCGCCTTCTTCCCTGGATGACAGTCACGGCCTTGCCCAGGTGTTTCCTCACAAAGCGTCTGACCGTACCCTGCAGGGTAGCAAGAGCACAGGCAGGGGAGGGGGGCAATGTCAGTGGGATGACACGGGGAGCACCAGAAATAGCCCTGTCACAAACCCCCTGGCAGCCGCGATTCCGAGGCCTTGGGATCCCCGGTGCCAGCCACACGCGCCTCACTCACCTGGCGCCGAGAGTCCCGAGACAAGGGAGAAGCTGCTGCATCTCCACTGCCATCTGCTCCTGGAGGAAGGTGGGATGTTCCAGCCTCTGCTGCAGGGATCTCAGTCAAGGAAGGGGCCACTTCATCCTCAAATGCTGTTGGGGAGGCAACGGCTGCGCTGGCCTCTCCCTGAGGCTCTGAAGCCACAGCAGACTCAATGTCCTCAAGTGCTGCAGGCATCAATGCTGCCATTGTCACATCCAGGATTTGGGTCATGTCCTGATATTCCACCAGCTGTTGGCTGGCTCCCTGATCCACAGCCTGGACCGGAGGCTCCCTTGTGATGAGCAGGGCCGCTCCCTGTGGAACCACCTCGTGCGCATTTGGGCTGAGCAGGGCGCGTGCCTGGCTCTGTGCCTCGGGTGCTGCCTCCTGCTCATCAACACCAAGAGAAGCTGGTGCCGGTGCTGCCTCCTCTTGTGACACTGGAGTGAGAGGCGCGCGGTGCTCCCCTTCCTCTGCAGCTCCACCCAGTGCAGAAGCTGCCAGTTTGGTGTCCGTGGGAACGGCTGGGACAGGAGGCACTCCCTGCAAGTCTCCGGCTGCATCTCCTGTCACATCCTTGCCCTTGCTGCTGGGGAAGCCGGACCCGTCCTGGACATCTGCCTGGGGGTCCTGGAAGAGCCCTGGTAACGAGGGCGTGACCCAGAGGTTGTGTACGGTGATCTCTTCCCCTTCCGACAGCTCTTTGTCTATGGCCTCTTCCCACTCCTCCTCTTCCTTTCTGTCCAACTCCTCAGCAGCAGCTTCCTCGCCCAAGGTCCCTGGCGCCACCTGTAATCACACGAGAGGGATGCAGGAGGTGAGTGGGCTGCACTTGCGTGGAGCAGTGGCCGGCCACAGGCAGAGGCTCATCCCCCTGCCCTGTCCCGCCCTGTCCTTGGCACTCACCTGCCTGTGACTGGGCATCAGGCTGCGCCGCAAGGCCAAATGAGGCATCCTGCCCTCCTGCTGCTGGAGCTCCCTTTCCACAGAGCTGCCCAGCAGCCAAGGCAGGCTGGCTCTCCTTTGTATGTCGAGCCTGTGCCTGGTGTGGGCCATGCCGCTCCTCTCCGGCTCCTCCAGAGGCTCTGGCAGAGGGAGCAGCAGGAATCTCCCCGCCCCATGTAGCCCATGCAAGACTCCTGCTTGAATCGCCTCAGGATCTCCGGTGCCAGCCATACGTGCCTCCCTCACCGGGTGCCGAGATTCACCAGCAAAGGCAGAAGAGCCTGCATCTTCTTCGCTGGCTGCTTCTGGGGCAGAGGGGCATGCTCCAGCCTCTGCCACAGGCATCTCAGTCCATGAAGCTGCCACTTCCTCTTGCTGTGTTTCTGGTAAGATCATGGCTGTTTCAGCCTCTCCTTGATGGTCTCCACACACAGGAGACTCAGTGTCCCCAGTCCCCACAGATGCCATTACTGCCATCGCCTCATCTAAGTTTTGGGTCACGTCCCGATGTTCCGCCAGCTGCTGGCTGCTTCCCTGGACCACTTCCTGATTCACGATCAGGACCTGCTCAGTGGTGCTCGAGGCCGTTTCTTCTAGAATCATCTCGGAGGCGTGTGGGCCGAGCAGAGCAAGTGCCTGGCCCTGTGTCTGTGGTGCTGCCTCCTGCTCGCCACAGGCAGAAGAAACTGGTGCCGGTGCCGCCTCCTCCTGTGCCACTGGAGTGAGAGGTGCCTGGTGCTCCTCTACCTCTGCAGCTCCACCCAGTGTAGAATCTGCCAAATCAGTGTCTGTGGGTCCGGCTGGGATAGGAGACATGTTCTGCAGGTCTGCAGTAGCCTCTTCTCCCACATCCATGCCCATGCTGCTGGGGCAGGCAGACCCCTCCTGGCTATCCTCCTGGAGGTCCTGGAAGGGCTCTGGGACCAAAGGGTCGACGCGGAGCTTGGAGGTGTTGATCTCTTCCCCTTCAGACAGCCCTTCGTCTATGTCCTCTCCCTTCCTGTCACACTCCTCATCATCAGCTTCCTCATCCAAGGTCCCTGGCACCTCCTGTAACCACACAACAGGGATGCAGAAGATGAGTTTACGGAACAGTAGCTGGCCACAGGCAGAGGAAGGCTCATACCCCCCCTGTCATGTCCCACCCTGCCCTTGGCACTCACCTGCCTGTGACTGAGCATCCATCTCTGCCTGGGTGCCAGATGATGCCCCTTGCTCTCCTGCTGCTGGAGTTCTCTCTTCACAGAGCTACCCAGCAGGCAGCCTGCTTGGCTGGCTCTCCTTTGCGTGGCGAGCCTGTGCCTGGTGTGGGCCATACTGCTCCCCTCCAGCTCCTCCAGAAGCTCTGGCATAGGCGTCAATGCTTCCACTGTCACATCCAAGATGTGGGACACGTCCTGCTCTTCCAAAGGCTGCTGCTCAGTTCCGTGGACCACAGAAGCAGCCTTCAGCAGGACCTCCCTTGTGATATGCCTGGCTGTTTCCTCAAGAGCTATCTCACAGGCATCTGGGCTGAGCAGGGCAGGTGCCTGACTCTGTGTCTGTGGTGCTGCCTCCTGCTCGACACAGGCAGGAGATGCTGGTGCTGGTGCCGGCGCCGCCTCCTCCTCTTGTGACACTGGAGTGCAAGGTGCCTGGTGCTCCTCTTCCTCTGCAGCTCCACCCAGTGTAGAAGCTGCCAGTTCGGCGTCCATGGGAACAGCTGGGACAGGAGACACTCTCTGCAAGTCTCCAGCTGCCTCTCCTGTCACATCCTTGCCCTTGCTGCTGGGGAAGCCGGACCCGTCCTGGACATCTGCCTCCGGGTCCTGGAAGAGCTCTGGGACCGAGGGGCTGACCCAGAGGTTGCATACGGTGACCTCTTCCACCTGGGACAGCGCTCCATCAGTGCCCTCGACCCACTCTTTCTCCTCTTTGGCCGCTGCCACATCCAGGATTTGGGTCACGTCCTGAGGTTCCACCAGCTGCTGCCTGGTTTCCTGATCCACAGCCACAGCCTGGACCAGAGGCTCCCTTGTGATGAGCAGGGCTGCTCCCTGTGGAACGAACTCGTATGCACCTGGGCTGAGCAGGGCAGGTGCCTGACTCTGTGCCTGTGGTGCTGCCTCCTGCTCGTCGTCGTCAGGAGAATCTGTTTCCTCTGCCTCCTCCTCCATCACATCCCAGAACTGGCAGGTTGCACTGACACTGGACGTGACCTGCGTGTCTGCATCTCTTACTGTGATGGTGACTGAGGCAGGTGCATGGTGCTGTGTTTCTGCTGCTGGAGCTTGACTGTCAAAGCCACAAGAGGCTGGGGTCTCTGCTTCCTCCTCAACAGCATCTCTGAAATGGACCTTCTTTAGCATGCTCTCGGGTGTGACCTTCAGACCCATGTTGTTTTCTTTGTGGCTGTGCAGGGCAGGTGCCTGGCGCTGTGCCTGTCCTGGTGCAGCCTGCTTGCCACACTCAGGAAAGAATGGGACTTTTGCCTCCTCTTTGGCCACGTCTCTGAACTGGCGGTTCAAGACGGTGCTGTACGACACTTGCACATCTGCAACATGCACTGTGACGCAGTTCAGGGCAGGTGACTGGTGCTGGGCTTGTGCTGCAGCAGCCTGCCTGCTAAAGCCACGAGATTCTGGTGCTGGTGTCATGGGAAGGAGAGGTGACTGGTACTCCGCTTCCTCAGGAGCTCTGGCCAAGCGGCCCCTCTTGGGCTGTTGCAAAGTCTTGATGTTGGAGGGCAGGGCGGGCAAAGGCTTCGCAATCACCTCCTTGTGCAGCCCCAGCAACTTGCCATTGAGGCTGCCCTCGAGGTCTGCTGCCAGCATGGCTCGCTGGTGCTCTGCCTCTCGCCCTGTCTTCCTGCTCTGGGAAGCACCAGTGCTCACACGGCTGTTAGGATCAGGAGCAGGCTGAGTGGCAGTGGCCTTGCTGCTGTTAGCTGCCCTGACAGTGTATCTTCTTGACATTGCAGCCCTGCTGTATGCTGGGTCCTGGCATGCCGCTGCCTGCTGGCAGGGTCCCCCGCTCTCAGCGCTGTTGTTGTGCAGGACTGCGCTCACACTTCCTGTGCCCTTCGCTGTGGCAGAGGCTGTGGGCCTGTGTGGGGCAGGCTGAGAGCTCCGTGGCCGCGCAACAGCGCTGCCATGCGCGGGGATGCAGTGCAGCTGGGCAGCAGTTGTGAGACGCTGCTTTTGCCTGCTGCTTGTGCTGCCGATGGCCATGTCACTGAAGCTGGCTGCAGCGGCAGAGGGTGCCGGTGTCAGGGGAGGCAGCCTGCAGCAGCTGCTGGCTGCTCTCACTGGCCGAGGTGGTGGCCGAGGTGTCCTTTCCAGCAGCGGTGGCAGATGACATGTCTGCTCCTCTGTCCTCATGCTGTGGGGCAGCACCGCTCTGTGCCTCAGGCTGCCCACCTGCAAGAGAAGCCGAGGAGAGAGGCTGTGTGATAGTGTCTCTTGCGCCCGTGTCCCAGCTGGCTGAGCTCATGCAGTTGGGCTCCCCTGCCAGCCCCATGGCAAGGCTCAGCCCCACAGGTGGGTGCTGCCTGCTCCCAGAGCTGGCTGGGGAGAGGGCTGGCCACCCGCAGCCCATGGCCACTGCCCACAGCACCCCCGGCATGCCCGGGCAGCCTGCGGGGCACAGCATGGAGGGCTCAGCTTCCTCCCTCCTGCCCGTCAGCAGTTCCCGTGGTTGGGAGGATGTTTGGCCCTGTCTCCCTCGGGGTCCCTACCTGTGCCTGCTGGGTCACGATGGGCTGAAACCTTCGTGGGTAGGGCAGCTGTGCCGGTGTGATCCCATGCGGCGCTTCCTCAGGCTGCCTGTGGCCCACCTGCGGGCAGGAGGAGGAGGAAGAGGTGTGTGATGGAGGCGGCTGCCTTGGCACAGCAGCCCCGCAGTGCCGGCAAGCCCGGCCTCGGCACCAAGGCAGCTCCATGTGGCCCTGTCCCACCACCGGCCTCTCACTCCTGCCCCAGCCCTCACCTGGCCTCTCCTTTGCACTCCTGGCCTGCCCTTGGCGGGCTGCGGGCGGGCGTTTGATCCGTTGTCCACTGGCATCTTCTGTGTCCTTGGATGCAGACTTGCCGTGGATTCACAGGGCAAATGCCTGTGCTCTAGGGTGCTCCAGGGCCTTAAATACCCCACATAACAGACGTAACAATGCCCCCGTCGTTTCCATGGAGATGCCTATGCCCTCACCAGTTCCAAACAGTCCCAGCTCGCCATGGGCAACTCCACAGCAACCACTGAGGCTTTGTGACGGCGGCAGCATCGTGCCCATGGCCACTGGGCACCCAGGGATGCACTTTTCTCCTCCCTGGTTTTTTCCTTGACAAGATGAAAAGGGAACAGAGAGAAGAAAGAGGGGTAAAAGAAGGAAAAAAAACAATAAAAATGATAAAATACTTGGTAACTGGCACTTTCTCATACAGGTTTTCAAGTTTTGGCAAGAGATGCAAGCACGATTTTTTGAGAATAGCATGACAGAAAAGCACTTTGGAATTAAATAAATAGTACATTTGTGAGCACCTTTCCGTATTATGGTCAGCTTTAGCAGCTCCTCCAGCTGACACCAGACCTCCTCCGTTGCCTGTTCCACTGCAGTTTGACTACGAGGACAAGTATCGGTTTCACCCTTACAAATGGATAAACCTGGTGTCAAGGTGCTGTGGCCAAGACACACCAGCTCCGCTGACAGTTGGAGCTCATGGTCCTCTCCCTCTCTTCCTCATCCCACATTCACCTGAAAGCGAGCACTTCTCAACCTTCCTTCCCTTTTCACACGCATTAGAAGCAAAGAATCATGGAATAGTTAGGGTTGGAAAGGACCTTAAGATCATCTTAAGATCAATAGCTAGACCTTATTCATTTAAAGTTAATCCTACTATAAGTTAGTACAAATTCTCAATTTCTTATGGGCATGTTCTTCATAAAGGAACAGTGTCAAATGCAATACTTGAACAAATTTCTGGAGGAAATGCTTACGTACTGCAATGTAGGACTTGCCTCTACTGAGGTTCCTTTTCAATGAACTATGCTGTCTCCTCTAGGAGACATTTCCTGTGGGAAGTATATCAGGTCATTTTTTCCATTATACTGTGAAGTACCTGTGTGCTAAACATTGCCGGAACCCTTGGCTCATGTTGCTAACATACCACTTAGTATGACAAAATTGAAAACATAAAGACATTATTTGTACACAGAGATTTTTTTATATTATTAATACATGATAGATTTATGATTCAACAATCATGTTGCCTTGTTATTAACTCCTTGTTCATTCACTTTTGAAGCGAATGCTTAGGAGGAATCTGCCATTTGTATGGCACCAGTAAGGGCTTTGAACATTCAAACTGAGTAACGCGTATCTGCTGCTTCTGCTTCAATACCCGTCTCTGCAGCTCAAACTGTCCTTCAAAAATTCTAGGCGTGAAACCTGGCTCATGCCTTGTCATCCAGCCGATTCATTTGCCGGCAATGAGGGTTGTCGTGGTTTAAACCCAGGCCGTAAATCAGAACCACGCAGTCCACTTCCCCCCCCACCTTTCTTCCCTCCGCTTCTGGAGGGATGGGGAGGAGAATCAAAAGAATGTAGCTCCCACGGGTTGAGATAAGAACAGTTTAATAACTAAGGTATAACACAAATCACTACTGCTACCACCAATAATAATAATGATAAAGGAAATAACAAGCAAGAGAATACAACCGCTCACCAACCGGTACCTCACCCCCACCCTGCCATGATCCAGCCCTTCCGGGAACTCTCAGTTCTACCTCCTGGGCATGACGTGCTGTGGTATGGAATACCTCTTTGGCTAGTTTGGGTCAGGTGTCCTGTCCCTGCTTCCTCCCGGCTTCTCCTCCTCCCTGGCAGAGCATGAGACTCACAAAGTCCTTGGTCAGGGTAAACATTCTGACCCACAACTGAAAACATCGGCTTTATCAGTATTATTCCCAGGTCGAAAGTCAAAACACAGCACTGCACCAGTAGAAAAAATGACTGCTACTGCTAAACCAGGACAAGGGTGTTCTGGCTTCTTTTGGCAACGCTGGCTCCTTCCAAGGTTTCACCCATCAAGCCGGTACCCAACGCGGACCAGAGTCTGTGATTACACACATATATCCTCTACCAGTTAGTTTTACTTCCACAGGACCCTTCCAGGTACCAGTTTCCAGATCCTTATACTGGACCGGTATACCCTGAGTCTTATTCACATAACCTGACCCTAACGCTTGACCATGTATTACAGCAGGAGGGTCACTAGAGTCTCCTACCAATCACAAAAAGTTCGTAACATACACAGCTTTCTGTATTCTTGCTGCCGGGGTAAGCCCTTCTTCCCCCGTTTTTTGTTTTTCTAACAATTGCTTCAAGGTCTGATGCGTACGTTCAATAACAGCCTGACCTGTAGGAGAATGAGGAATACCAGTGATATGAGCAATGCCCCAATTATTTAAAAAATTTAGACAGCGTTGAAGAAGTACAGTTAGGTGCATTATCTGTTTTAAGCTGTAAAGGTACTCCCATAACTGCGAAACAGCCACGCAAATGCGTGATTACGTGGCGTGCGGTTTCGCCAGCCAGAGGGGTAGCCCAAACAAAGGGCAAAAAGGTGTCGATAGTAACATGGACATACTTCAATTCTCCAAAAGATGATACATGGGTTACATCCATCTGCCAAAGTCGGAGAGGCTGGAGACCTCGAGGATTGACTCCAAGGCCTATGCCTATTGTCTGGCCCTGACAATCAGGACAAGACTCTACAATGCCTCGGGCATCTGTCAGGGACAAGCCAAACTGGCAAACTAACATTTTTGCTGATTGGTGAAAGAAGGCATGAGACGCTCGGGCTTGTTGAAAAATATCTATCGGTGGTCCTGCCCAAGCTGGAGCAACTAATTTATCTGCTTTGTCATTACCATCACTAAGGCTCCCTGGGAGGCCCGAATGACTGCAAATATGCATAATGAAATATTTACAGTCACGATTATTTACAAGATGTAACAGAGTTTTCAACAAAGTCCATAACCTGCAGTTAATAACTTCCTGTAAAATTGCCCTCTCTAGATGTTGAACAATTCCTAAATACAAAGAATCACAGACAATGTTAAGCGGAGTATCAGGCCATCGTTGAAATACCACAACAAAAACACTTAGTTCTAATGTTTGTAAGGAATCTGTAGAGTGACCAGGTATTTTCTGTTTCTTCCAACCATCTTCTGTTTTCCAAATGTATCCGGCTATGTGATTATTTCTGCTAGCATCTGTAAAAACACTTATACCTGAAACAGGTCTGTCGGAGTAAAAAGTAACATCCTCATATTGATTGTTTTTTAGCACGGTAAACAATTTATGTGGCGGGAAATGTATGCTAACTTGGCCAACAAGATCTACTAAGGCAGTTTGAAAAACAGTGCTAGACTGCTGCGCCCACTCCAGCCATATTCTGGTAAGGGGTAAACAAACTTGTGATGGATCATTACCTAGAATTTCTTGACAACGTTCACGACCTCGCTTAATTAAAAGGACAAAGACTTCCAGTCGTGTAGTAACAGTTTTGCGCAACCGATAAGGTAAGAAGAGCCATTCCAATATACACAAGGGATCCTTTTTCTGCGGGTTCCATTGCGCCAACAGACTAAACGGATGATACTGATTGTTTACAACAAACAAAGTTATAGATAAATCTGGGTTCCATTGGGAAGCCTAAGAAGTAGGTATTTTAGCCATAATATGGGCTAGGGCCTCATGCTGGATTTTTGACAGAGTTCTCTTTTCCTCTGTCTGTGGTTTGCTCTTCAAAAGAGGCATTAGTTCTGCCAAATCATTAGTAATTCCACATAAGGAACACATTCACTGAACGTCACCTATCAATTTCTGCATGTCTGACAAGGTTCTTATCTCCGTAGTAAGCTTCATCTTCTGGGGCCTAACTTCAGGTCTGGAAATAATCCACCCCAGGTATCTCCATGGGGCATTACGCTGTACCTTTTCAGGTGTAATTACTAAACCTACTTTTGCCAGTTTGGAGAGGTATCAGTTATGGTAAAATCTATTGCTGTTGCCATGTCCACTCCGGCACTCCCTGCTGTAGCAGAGGGGACGCAGTCCAAACACCCTGATTTTGTGTCATCGCGCGGGGTGGCGTCGCGCTCACATTCAAGTTTCCCAGCGGAGTTCCATCTTTCTTATACTTCGAGTGACATTCAGTTGCCCTACGGCCATGTTTGTCGCATCTAGTACAACCACCTGTAAAACGTGAAGCACCACCTGCTGGGTTAGTTTTCTTTACTGTACATTGTTGTCTATGATGTCCCATCCGCCCACAATTAAAACATCTCACGCCCTTCATACCCCCTCGATCACCTCGACCTTGCTGTAACAGAGGTTTGACAGCAGCAGCAAAGGCAGTAGCCATGTATTCTGCCTTTTCCTCGGCCGTGCCCACCTTAGAACAAGCGTCCATCATTTCCTGCAAGCCAGCAGATTTCGGTAAAACCTGTAAAATACGCTTACAAGCTGGGTTAGCATTTTCCATAGCCAAGGGCATAAGTACAGATTCTTTAGCATTAGGTGCCAAATCAATATTCTTCTCAATAGCTGCCGTCAATCTATCAATAAATTGCATACATGGTTCAGAGGCTCCCTGTTTTATCGACGTATAGGAGGGATTAGGTTTTCCTGCTTCCGGCACAGCTTTCAAAGCAGCTAAGGCCAATTGCTGCGCTTGCTGTAACACCTCGGTTCTCATATGAGCCTGTACTGCATCAGGGTGAAATTGTCCCTTCCCTATTAACATTTCATATGTAACACCATGTAAGGGATCATAAGGGTTGCGACCCAAATTATCATCAGCGGCTCTTTCAGCAAGCTCCTCAAACCCACTTTTAAAATGTAATAGCTGAGAAGGAGTTAACAGGACTGAAGCTACCTTAAGACAATCATTGGGAGTTAAGACCATACTACAAAACAAGGCAGTTAACATTTGTTGTGTATACGGAGAAGACAACCCATATTGAGAAATTGCTCCCTTAAGTTCCTTTATGATTTTCCACTCCACAGGAGTCCACTGGGTTTGTCCCTGAGCATTCCTAATGATTGGAAATGCAGCAGGAATGTCAATCGGTAGAACAGTGCCGTCTATGATTGCGTCTTGAATAAGACCTCGCCATCTCAAGGCACTAGGGTTAGCTTGCAGAGGGGGCTTTGAGGGTGGTGGCAAGGGTGTAGCAAAAGGATTAACCTTGTTTAACTTTTCCGATTCGTGCCCCTCTCTCTTTGCTTCAATTCGCTCCAATCGTTCTCATAGGTCCTGTAAATTTTTATCTAAAAGCTTAGTCCACTGCCCCCAATCTTGGTCAGGTTTTGGCCCCGGTTGGGGCAGCGCTAACGATGGTGTACATGGTACGGGTGGGTATAAATCCGGAGTCTCACTGTCCTCCTCTGGAGGTTCCCATTCTTCTGCATCAGGCGGCAGAGGGGCGGCGGCGGCGAAAAAGCGGTCGTAAGGCGGGGGGGCGGCTGTGCTGGCAGCGTGAGGGGCGGGCGGGCCGGCGTCGACGTGAAGGGCGGGCGGGCCGGCGTCGACGTAAGAGGTGGGCGGGCCGGCGTCGACGTAAGAGGTGGGCGGGCCGGCGTCGATGCGAGGGGCGGGCGGGGAATTTGGAGGCTGGGCTCAGGGGCGGTAGCGGCATGAAAAGGATTCGAGTTAGGGCGTACATCATCCTTTTCAAAATCCCTATCACTAGTTATTGCTGCCGCCGGTGAAGGCGTTGTCGGCACGGGATAGGGAGGATGCGCTGGATCCTCAAACATTCGCACTCTAGGGCGCACAAGCTTTCGAACCAGATGTTTTGCGCTTGAAGCGGCAGGCAGTTCCCCCTTGACTACGGTGTCAGGTGTCGGACTCACAGCAGCCGATCCCCCATGGTTTTGTGACGGCGAGTCAGAAAAAGCCGCAAAAGCAGGCTTTACTACTTGTTGCTCAACTGTCATCACGGATATAGTTTCTTTTAGTAGCCGCCACAGGGTAACTAGAGATTTTGCTTCTTTAGACCCAAGGATAATTTCGTCCCACAAGCGTGCCCCGATCTTTTCCCAAGTCCCAAGTTCAAAGGCTTCGCCAACCCCCTGGGTTAAGTTTTTCTCTTTACTCCAGAGCAACAACTTGTTTAACATAGTCATCATACTCTATCCCTCTCGTACAGGGGATATGCTGGAAGAGCTTAGATATGGCTGCCTTTTTTTTACTCAATTGAGTACCCATTTTAATCCTCTTCCGAACACTCGGCTGCTCACCTGAATTCCACTGTAGTGTCTCCCGGGCTCAAAGGCTCCGTTCCGTTCCGAGGCTTCTGCCTCCCGGGCTCAAAGGCTCCGTTCCGTTCCGAGGCGTCTGCCTCCCGGGCTCAAAGGCTCCGTACCGTTCCGGTCCTGCCGGATGAATCCCGGTCCTGCCGGATCGACTTCCCCGCGGCACCGCGTTCTTCGTTTTCAATGTGAAAAAGCCTGTTTGGGTGCCATTTGTCGCAGAATGGACTCAGTCGGAGATCAATGTGATCAGACAAAGCCATTTATTATAGAAAACTAACTCTTTATATACTATTTCTTAAAGTTGTTTGCACTAACCTGGCACATTGTGATTGGATACCTATCTGTGAGGCCCTTAACAACTAACATATAATTGGTTAAGCACAGGTGTGAGAACCTGACCTTCAAAGTTTTCCAACAGCCCTCAATTTATCAACTCAGTAAATTCCAGCTCCTTCTTATCTTGCTGGGATTCTCACTCCCAGTGCCTCACTCCCATCCTCCTTCACCTTTAGTTGTCCCTCGCTTCATGTCGAACTCCTCGTAGGCACTTGCTGGTCTGGGTATGTGGCCGTTCTTTGCCAGAAAATCATCCACAAGCGGCAGTCTATCTCCCCTGTCATGATTTTTCTCACTTAACACTTAGACTTATCCAAACAAGAAGGTCTGGCTATCAAAGCTCAGTTTTATCATTCACAGTATTAACTTTCCCCACTCCGGGCTTATGTGAACCCTCAAGGCATCAGGCCTGCTAACCCCTTACCCATCTTGCTGTCATTTTGTACATTTTTGATACCCCTTTTCAAAAAATTATAGCCCTCTGTGTGTGTGTGTAGCAAAGTAGTACAGGGTAGATTTAGATAACTGTATTGGTCACTTAACCTGTGTAGGCTATCTGAACAGTTAACGGAAGGATGATTTCTCTGGGGATGATCTCCAGACGGTCAGGATCGGCTCCTGCGTACCTTCTGTGCTCCCCCCAGCTACACATGAAACCTCCCATCTGCGGCTCCTGTGCCATCTCTGCTCTAGGGCTGTTCAGCCCCACTAGCCAGATTCTCCAGCCATCCAGGATGAGAAAGTGCTGGAGGGCAGCATGGTCACTTACTTATTTGAGGATGCAAGGACGTGGAGGCAGGAAGGGTGAGAAGAGCACAGTGTCCTCATCCCACTGCCACATCCAGATGGGGCTGGCCTTGTAACTGAACCAAAGTGTGAAACCAAAATCAAGCACCCCCAGGTGCAAGAGTAGTGCTGAGGCCAAAATTAGGCCTTGGCTCCCAGAATATATACCAAGAGCAAAGTAGCATGAACTTTTGTGGGCCAGGTTTAGACAGTCAGACACAAAAAGTAACTCCAGAGAGCTGAGTGATTGTTTTCAATGTATTCACTAAGCCTCCATTCCAGCAGTGTGCTAGCAGCAGCCAGCAGTAGTGATGAACTAGCTCTGAGAATGCATTCAGACAAATCCTCCCCATTCTGTTAAAATCCTTGCTGCCAGAAAATAGAAAAAAATAGAAATAGCATAAATTGCAATCTGAGAATAGAACAAAACAACAGAAAAAGGTTCAATACATCTTCAGGATCCATAAAAGCTTTTTCCGCTACATTGTCAGAACTTTGCAGTATTCCAAAAACTACTTCATGTACCTCAAGTTCAAACATAAAAGTAAAGGTGAAGTCAAGATGAAATCCAGTACAACTTCTTGACTATTGAGGTATTAACATAACTCAAGTGTGCTTGGGAAATATAATACATAAGTATTAAGGTCTTTGATAATTGACCATGAAAAACAGAATCAATGAGCTTCCTGAAAGCGTCCATCAATAAGTCTTACCAGGTTACAATCACAGAATCATAGAATAGTTAGGGTTGGAAAGGACCTTAAGATCATCTAGTTCCAAAACCCCTGCCATGGGCAGGGACACCTCACACTAAACCATGTCACCCAAGGCTCTGTCCAACCTGGCCTTGAACACCGCCAGGGATGGAGCATTCACAGCTCTCCTGGGCAACCCATTCCAGTGCCTCACCACCATCACAGTAAAGAACTTCTTCCTTATATCCAGTCTAAACTTTCCCTGTTTCAGTCTGAACCCCTTACCCCTTGTCCTATCACTACAGTCCCTAATGAAGAGTCTCTGTCCAGCAGCCCTGTAGGCCCCCTTCAGATACTGGGAGGCTCCTATCAGGTCTCCACGCAGCCTTCTCTTCTCCAGGCTGAACAGCCCCAATTTTCTCAGCCTGTCTCCATACGGGAGGTGCTCCAGTCCCCTGATCATCCTCGTGGCCCTCCTCTGGACTTGTTCCAACAGTTCCGTGTCCTTTTTATGTTGACTACACCAGAACCGCACACAATACTCCAAGTGAGGTCTCACGAGAGCAGAGTAGAGAGGCAGGAGCACCACCTTCGACCTGCTGGTCACGCTCCTCTTGATGCAGCCCAGGATACGGTTGGCTTTCTGGGCTGCGGGCGCACATGTTCAGTTGCTCATCGACCAACACCCCCAGGTCCTTCTCCGCAGGGCTGCTCTGTGTCTCTTCTCTGCCCAACCTGTAGCTGTGCCTGGGATTTCTGCGACCCAGGTGTAAGACCTTGCACTTGACGTGGTTAAACTTCATAAGGCTGGCATCAGCCCACCTCACAAGCGTGTCGAGGTCCTTCTGGATGGTATTCCTTCCCTCCAGCGTATCAACCCAATCGTACAGCTTGGTGTCATCGGCAAACTTGCTGAGGGTCCGCTCATTCCCACTGTCCGTGTCACCGACAAAGATGGTGAACAAGACCGCTCCCAACACCCATCCCTGAGGGACACCACTCGATACTGGTCTTCAGCCGGACATCGAGCCATTGACCGCAATTCTTTGCGTGCGGCCATCCAGCCAGTTCTTCATCCACCGAGTGGTCCACTCATCAAACTGATGTCTCTCTGATTTAGAGACAAGGACGTCATGCGGGACAGTGTCAAAGGCTTTGCACAAGTCCAGCTAGATGACGTCAACTGCTCTGCCCCTGTCCATCAGTTCCGTAGCCCCATCATAGAAGGCCACCAAATTAGTCAGGCAGGATATCCCCTCAGTGAAGCCATGCTGGCTGCCACCTAGCACCTTGTTGTTTTTCATGTGCCTTAGCATGCCTTCCAGGAGAATCTGCTCCAAGAGTTTGCAGGCACAGAGGTGAGACTGACTAGTCTGTCATTCTCCGGGTCATCCATTTTCCCCTTCTTGAAAATGAGGGTTATACTTCCCTTATTCCAGTTGTCAGGAACTTCACCTGACTGCCATGATTTTTCAAATAGGATGGCCAGTGGCTTAGCAACTTCATTCGCCAGCTCCTTCAGGAACCGCGGATGGATTTCATCAGCTCCCGTGGACTTGTGCACATTCGGGTTCTGAAGATGCTCTCTAACCAGATCCTCTCCTACCGTGGGCCTAAGGTCTTCATTCTCACAGTGCCTGCATCTGCCTTCCAAGACTTGGGTGGTGTGGTCGGAGCATTTGCCAGTGAAGACCGAGGCAAAGAAATCGTTAAGAACCTCAGCCTTCTTCAAACCCAGGGTAGCCAGTTCTCCTGATAGCTTGCGGAGAGGGCCCGCGTTGTCCCTAGTCTGTCTTTTATTTGCAACGGAACTCTGGAATCCCTCCCTGTTATCTTTCACATCCCTAGCCAAGTTTAATTCTAACTGGGCCTTAGCTTTCCTAACCTGGTCCCTAGCTTCACTGACAACATCCCTGTTTTCTTCCCAGGCCGCCTGTCCTTGCTTCCACCTTTTATAAGCCTCTTTTTTCCCTCAAAGTTTCCTCAGCACCTCCTTATGTATCCAAGGAGGTCTCCTGGCCCTCCTGCTGCACTTCCTTCTAGTTGGGACACAACACTCCTGAGCTTGGAGCAGGTGATCCTTGAATATCAACCAACAGTCTTGGGCCCCCCCTGCCCTCTAGGGCTATATCCCATGGAACCTTACTAAGCAGGTTCCTGAAGAGGCCAAAGTCTGCTCTCTTGAAGTGCAGGGAAGTGAGCTTGCTGCATGCTCTTCTCACCGTCCTGAGGATCAAGAACTCGACCATCTCAGGATCGCTACAAGCAAGGCTGCCCTGGAACATCACATTTCCAACCAGCCCTTCTCTGTTGGTGAGCACGAGGTCAAGCATGGCAGCTCTCCTTGTCGGTTCCTCTATAACTTGCAGAAGGAAGTTGTCTTCCACACAATCGAGGAACCTCCTGGATTGCTTGTGCCGGGCCGTACCGTCCCTCCGACGAGCATGAGGCTGTTCCTATCTACCTATAGAGCACTTCATCCACAGAGTCCCCCTGATCAGGCGGTCTGTGACAGATCCCCACAGTAATGTCTCCCATCGCCGTTCTCCCTTTAACTCCGACCCACAAACTCTCTGTCGACTGCTCACCCCTCCCCAGACAGAGTTCCATACTCTCCAGCTTATCCCTAACATAAATAGCAACTCCCCCTCCCCACCTGCAGGGCCTGTCTTTCCCGAAGAGCCTCTAACCTTGCACTCCAACACTCCAGTCATAGGAGCCATCCCACCATGTTTCTGTGATGCCTACTATATCATATCCCTGTAGACGTGCACACATCTCTAATTCCTCTTGTTTTTCCCCATGCTACGGGCATTTGCAAAGAGGCATCTGAGCTGAGCTCCAAATGAAGCCGGCTCATTGGCTGGAGCGGCTGGAATATCTCTACATTGCTCCGAGCATTTATTATAGGCACTGGCAACTGACTGGCTGTGTTGGGATAGAAAAATATGTCTGCCTTCACATACTGCATGCTCCCCTGGTCTTTCTATTTCATTCTGCTTTATCTATCAAAAATATATTAACCCAAAAGCCTATTTCCATCAAAGTCTCGATTCCATGAGCATTTCAAGATAAAGCTTATCTTATTACTGGTGTATTAACAAAAGCAATCTAAAGGGCTGCTGTCAATCGTCTCCTGTTCTCTGTTTCTTTTTGCCCTCTTCTCAAAGCAGCTTCTCAGGGAGCACGGCTGGGACCTCGCGGGTTCTAGTGGACGTATGAATTTCTACCGCACCAACTTTCCCCAGCAGCGTAGAGCCTGAGGCTGATCATCTCAAAGCTTGCACAGGGGAAATGTGCTTGCACTCGAAAATTCAGTGGTCACAGAGGTCATCTGCATTTCTATTTCCACTGCATCTGTTTTTCATTTCCTTTCCCTTGCCATCCTTACCTACCACTTTCTCCTGGTATCTCAGTTCCCCCACACCATGTGTGTATTTGTTAAATGGTTCACGGTGCCACCATGCAGAGCAAATCACCAACCAGCTGATACCTTACACAGCCGTCATCCAACATCACCAACAGGCTCTGGCACTCACTACAGCCAGATGCCTGGACAGCTACACGGTTACGGGGGATCTCTTGTCTGGGTCGCCACGTCCTTCCTGGCCAGCAGAGGGGACCGAGTTTGCTTTGCTTTGGGTCCAGAGGACACCACCCTAGAGCAGGGGCTGAGCTCAGCCCTGCAGCGCTCACCCCACGCCCCAGTCTCCCGCTGCGCTCCCAAGGGCGGCGTTACCCGCTCAGGGCGCAGCCCCCACCTTGGCAAAAGAATGTCAGTGGCAGCCAATGACCCTATTAAATCTGTCACTACCCCTCCCGGCACTGATCCCTGCAATGCAGGAGCGCTGCCGGCTCTCCGGCAAGTCCTGACAAGGGACTTGGGGCTGCTTTGGTGGCTCTTTGCCCTTCAGGATTGAGACTCCTGGACCCTGTGATTTCCCACACTCCGATGCTAAAGGCCCCCTCTCCGCAGCTACTCATCTTGTTCTCATTCATCAAGTGGTCAGCAGAAAGTAGGGGTTTGGTGACCAGAGAGACCGTAAACACAAGGGCTAAGTCTGCAAACAAACCCACAGAGACTTAATTCAACAAAACCATCCAGTACATCGTCAAAAAAGGCAAACCCAAAACCCTGCATGCAGAAGCCAAAGCCACTTGGCAAACAAGTCTCGATAGAAAAAGGCTCCATTCATGGCAATCTCTCTGCAGTGAGACATGTGAGGAGCATCAGCGGAGAGACAAAGACCAAGCACAACTGTCAGACCAGACAGACAGTATTTGGGAGCCTTTGTCAGCAGAGCTGCTCCACCAACACAGCCAAGACCTGAGATCCTGCTTTTCCTCACCTTCAACTTGCAGACGGAAGCAAGTTACTCCCCCCCGTGAGCCAGGAGGATTCACACTGTCTCCCCCTCTGAGGAGCAACACTGCCCGTGGCAGCAGATCCCGGAGGACACGGGCAAGCCCTTAGAGGACCCACTGGCTGCAGAGAAGTTTTCTCAGGTCACAGTTTAAAGGTCTCCAATAACAATTTAATTCAACAACCCAGTTACTGCATAGTAAATCCTCCGAGTACTAGATACATGTCTTGATTGCTGCTAAACCTCAGTAAACAACTCTTTAATCATCCATCGGCAATTAATTAGCAAACAAGAAGTAATTGCAACAGAGAGGTAGCCGCTTAGATTGAAGTCAGTTGTTTTACATTAATTAAATGTAGAGGTCCATGAATTACACAAATATGTTCTAAGCAACATACAGGCAGAGACGAGCACTGGGGGGGTGGGTGGGAGAGTTATTATTTATTGGCCCAAGAAAGCACCCACAACAAGCGCAGGCTGCAGCATGACATCCTCAGCACAGCTCCCTTGAGCCTGGCGCTGGCAGCAGGGCGCTACTCCTTCGCACGTGGGGTGAAGCAGGAGAAACGGAAAGCCTTGCGCAGAGCCCTCAGCGCTCTCCTGAAGCGGTAGAGTCGTCGCCGTGGGGCCGCTCCTGGGTCTGGAAGAGTGGCAATGCCTGTGGGGGAAGAAGAGCTGTAGGCGAGGGACTTCCTTTGGCAACCCATTCCAGTGCCTCGCCACCCTTACAGTAAAGAACTTCCTCCTTAAATCCAATCTAAACTTCCCCTGTTTAGGTTTGAACCCGTTACCCCTTGTCCTATCACTACAGTCCCTAACGAAGGGTCCCTCCTCAGCATCCTTATAGCCCCCCTTCACATACTGGAAGGCTGCTAGGAGGTCTCCACACAGCCTTCACTTCTCCAGGCTGAACAGCCCCAGCCTTCTCAGCCTGCCTTCATACGGGAGGTGCCCCAACCCCCTGATGGTCCTCGTGGCCCTTTCCACCGAAGGCTTGCAGCCCTCAGCCCATAGAGGGGAGGCTGGGACACACCTGAACTCATGCACACACTGCTGCCGGCCTGGCCTGGGTGCCACCCAACTCGGGGAAGTACCTGGCTCCTTCTCGCTGTCCTGAACTTCAGCAGGCGACACTGACGGTGACTCCGCATCCAAGCTTTGTGCCCCGTCTGGCTCTTCCACCTGCTGCCGCCTTCTTCCCTGGATGACAGTCACGGCCTTGCCCAGGTGTTTCCTCACAAAGCGTCTGACCGTACCCTGCAGGGTAGCAAGAGCACAGGCAGGGGAGGGGGGCAATGTCAGTGGGATGACACGGGGAGCACCAGAAATAGCCCTGTCACAAACCCCCTGGCAGCCGCGATTCCGAGGCCTTGGGATCCCCGGTGCCAGCCACACGCGCCTCACTCACCTGGCGCCGAGAGTCCCGAGACAAGGGAGAAGCTGCTGCATCTCCACTGCCATCTGCTCCTGGAGGAAGGTGGGATGTTCCAGCCTCTGCTGCAGGGATCTCAGTCAAGGAAGGGGCCACTTCATCCTCAAATGCTGTTGGGGAGGCAACGGCTGCGCTGGCCTCTCCCTGAGGCTCTGAAGCCACAGCAGACTCAATGTCCTCAAGTGCTGCAGGCATCAATGCTGCCATTGTCACATCCAGGATTTGGGTCATGTCCTGATATTCCACCAGCTGTTGGCTGGCTCCCTGATCCACAGCCTGGACCGGAGGCTCCCTTGTGATGAGCAGGGCCGCTCCCTGTGGAACCACCTCGTGCGCATTTGGGCTGAGCAGGGCGCGTGCCTGGCTCTGTGCCTCGGGTGCTGCCTCCTGCTCATCAACACCAAGAGAAGCTGGTGCCGGTGCTGCCTCCTCTTGTGACACTGGAGTGAGAGGCGCGCGGTGCTCCCCTTCCTCTGCAGCTCCACCCAGTGCAGAAGCTGCCAGTTTGGTGTCCGTGGGAACGGCTGGGACAGGAGGCACTCCCTGTAAGTTTCCGGCTGCCTCTCCTGTCACATCCTTGCCCTTGCTGCTGGGGAAGCCGGACCCCTCCTGGACATCTGCCTGGGGGTCCTGGAAGAGCCCTGGTAACGAGGGCGTGACCCAGAGGTTGTGTACGGTGATCTCTTCCCCTTCCGACAGCTCTTTGTCTATGGCCTCTTCGCACTCCTCCTCTTCCTTTCTGTCCAACTCCTCAGCAGCAGCTTCCTCGCCCAAGGTCCCTGGCGCCACCTGTAATCACACAAGAGGGATGCAGGAGGTGAGTGGGCTGCACTTGCGTGGAGCAGTGGCCGGCCACAGGCAGAGGCTCATCCCCCTGCCCTGTCCCGCCCTGTCCTTGGCACTCACCTGCCTGTGACTGGGCATCAGGCTGCGCCGCAAGGCCAAATGAGGCATCCTGCCCTCCTGCTGCTGGAGCTCCCTTTCCACAGAGCTGCCCAGCAGCCAAGGCAGGCTGGCTCTCCTTTGTATGTCGAGCCTGTGCCTGGTGTGGGCCATGCCGCTCCTCTCCGGCTCCTCCAGAGGCTCTGGCAGAGGGAGCAGCAGGAATCTCCCCGCCCCATGTAGCCCATGCAAGACTCCTGCTTGAATCGCCTCAGGATCTCCGGTGCCAGCCATACGTGCCTCCCTCACCGGGTGCCGAGATTCACCAGCAAAGGCAGAAGAGCCTGCATCTTCTTCGCTGGCTGCTTCTGGGGCAGAGGGGCATGCTCCAGCCTCTGCCACAGGCATCTCAGTCCATGAAGCTGCCACTTCCTCTTGCTGTGTTTCTGGTAAGATCATGGCTGTTTCAGCCTCTCCTTGATGGTCTCCACACACAGGAGACTCAGTGTCCCCAGTCCCCACAGATGCCATTACTGCCATCGCCTCATCTAAGTTTTGGGTCACGTCCCGATGTTCCGCCAGCTGCTGGCTGCTTCCCTGGACCACTTCCTGATTCACGATCAGGACCTGCTCAGTGGTGCTCGAGGCCGTTTCTTCTAGAATCATCTCGGAGGCGTGTGGGCTGAGCAGAGCAAGTGCCTGGCCCTGTGTCTGTGGTGCTGCCTCCTGCTCGCCACAGGCAGAAGAAACTGGTGCCAGTGCCGCCTCCTCCTGTGCCACTGGAGTGAGAGGTGCCTGGTGCTCCTCTACCTCTGCAGCTCCACCCAGTGTAGAATCTGCCAAATCAGTGTCTGTGGGTCCGGCTGGGATAGGAGACATGTTCTGCAGGTCTGCAGTAGCCTCTTCTCCCACATCCATGCCCATGCTGCTGGGGCAGGCAGACCCCTCCTGGCTATCCTCCTGGAGGTCCTGGAAGGGCTCTGGGACCAAAGGGTCGACGCGGAGCTTGGAGGTGGTGATCTCTTCCCCTTCAGACAGCCCTTCGTCTATGTCCTCTCCCTTCCTGTCACACTCCTCATCATCAGCTTCCTCATCCAAGGTCCCTGGCACCTCCTGTAACCACACAACAGGGATGCAGAAGATGAGTTTACAGAACAGTAGCTGGCCACAGGCAGAGGAAGGCTCATACCCCCCCGTCATGTCCCACCCTGTCCTTGGCACTCACCTGCCTGTGACTGAGCATCCATCTCTGCCTGGGTGCCAGATGATGCCCCTTGCTCTCCTGCTGCTGGAGTTCTCTCTTCACAGAGCTACCCAGCAGGCAGCCTGCTTGGCTGGCTCTCCTTTGCGTGGCGAGCCTGTGCCTGGTGTGGGCCATACTGCTCCCCTCCAGCTCCTCCAGAAGCTCTGGCATAGGCGTCAATGCTTCCACTGTCACATCCAAGATGTGGGACACGTCCTGCTCTTCCAAAGGCTGCTGCTCAGTTCCGTGGACCACAGAAGCAGCCTTCAGCAGGACCTCCCTTGTGATATGCCTGGCTGTTTCCTCAAGAGCTATCTCACAGGCATCTGGGCTGAGCAGGGCAGGTGCCTGACTCTGTGTCTGTGGTGCTGCCTCCTGCTCGACACAGGCAGGAGATGCTGGTGCTGGTGCCGGCGCCGCCTCCTCCTCTTGTGACACTGGAGTGCAAGGTGCCTGGTGCTCCTCTTCCTCTGCAGCTCCACCCAGTGTAGAAGCTGCCAGTTCGGCATCCATGGGAACAGCTGGGACAGGAGACACTCTCTGCAAGTCTCCAGCTGCCTCTCCTGTCACATCCTTGCCCTTGCTGCTGGGGAAGCCGGACCCGTCCTGGACATCTGCCTCCGGGTCCTGGAAGAGCTCTGGGACCGAGGGATTGACCCAGAGGTTGCGTACGGTGACCTCTTCCACCTGGGACAGCGCTCCATCAGTGCCCTCTACCCACTCTTTCTCCTCTTTGGCCGCTGCCACATCCAGGATTTGGGTCACGTCCTGAGGTTCCACCAGCTGCTGCCTGGTTTCCTTATCCACAGCCACAGCCTGGACCAGAGGCTCCCTTGTGATGAGCAGGGCTGCTCTCTGTGGAACGAACTCGTATGCATCTGGGCTGAGCAGGGCAGGTGCCTGATTCTGTGCCTGTGGTGCTGCCTTCTGCTCAACACAGGCAGGAGAATCTGTTTCCTCTGCCTCCTCCTCCATCACATCCCAGAACTGGCAGGTTGCACTGACACTGGACGTGACCTGCGTGTCTGCATCTCTTACTGTGATGGTGACTGAGGCAGGTGCATGGTGCTGTGTTTCTGCTGCTGGAGCTTGACTGTCAAAGCCACAAGAGGCTGGGGTCTCTGCCTCCTCCTCAACAGCATCTCTGAAATGGACCTTCTTTAGCATGCTCTCGGGTGTGACCTTCAGACCCATGTTGTTTTCTTTGTGGCTGTGCAGGGCAGGTGCCTGGCGCTGTGCCTGTCCTGGTGCAGCCTGCTTGCCACACTCAGGAAAGAATGGGACTTTTGCCTCCTCTTTGGCCACGTCTCTGAACTGGCGGTTCAAGACGGTGCTGTACGACACTTGCACATCTGCAACATGCACTGTGACGCAGTTCAGGGCAGGTGACTGGTGCTGGGCTTGTGCTGCAGCAGCCTGCCTGCTAAAGCCACGAGATTCTGGTGCTGGTGTCATGGGAAGGAGAGGTGACTGGTACTCCGCTTCCTCAGGAGCTGGGGCCAAGCGGCCCCTCTTGGGCTGTTGCAAAGTCTTGATGTTGGAGGGCAGGGCGGGCAAAGGCTTCGCAATCACCTCCTTGTGCAGCCCCAGCAACTTGCCATTGAGGCTGCCCTCGAGGTCTGCTGCCAGCATGGCTCGCTGGTGCTCTGCCTCTCGCCCTGTCTTCCTGCTCTGGGAAGCACCAGTGCTCACACGGCTGTTAGGATCAGGAGCAGGCTGAGTGGCAGTGGCCTTGCTGCTGTTAGCTGCCCTGACAGTGTATCTTCTTGACATTGCAGCCCTGCTGTATGCTGGGTCCTGGCATGCCGCTGCCTGCTGGCAGGGTCCCCCGCTCTCAGCGCTGTTGTTGTGCAGGACTGCGCTCACACTTCCTGTGCCCTTCGCTGTGGCAGAGGCTGTGGGCCTGTGTGGGGCAGGCTGACAGCTCCGTGGCCGCGCAACAGCGCTGCCATGCGCGGGGATGCAGTGCAGCTGGGCAGCAGTTGTGAGACGCTGCTTTTGCCTGCTGCTTGTGCTGCCGATGGCCATGTCACTGAAGCTGGCTGCAGCGGCAGAGGGTGCCGGTGTCAGGGGAGGCAGCCTGCAGCAGCTGCTGGCTGCTCTCACTGGCCGAGGTGGTGGCCGAGGTGTCCTTTCCAGCAGCGGTGGCAGATGACATGTCTGCTCCTCTGTCCTCATGCTGTGGGGCAGCACCGCTCTGTGCCTCAGGCTGCCCACCTGCAAGAGAAGCCGAGGAGAGAGGCTGTGTGATAGTGTCTCTTGCGCCCGTGTCCCAGCTGGCTGAGCTCATGCAGTTGGGCTCCCCTGCCAGCCCCATGGCAAGGCTCAGCCCCACAGGTGGGTGCTGCCTGCTCCCAGAGCTGGCTGGGGAGAGGGCTGGCCACCCGCAGCCCATGGCCACTGCCCACAGCACCCCCGGCATGCCCGGGCAGCCTGCGGGGCACAGCATGGAGGGCTCAGCTTCCTCCCTCCTGCCCGTCAGCAGTTCCCGTGGTTGGGAGGATGTTTGGCCCTGTCTCCCTCGGGGTCCCTACCTGTGCCTGCTGGGTCACGATGGGCTGAAACCTTCGTGGGTAGGGCAGCTGTGCCGGTGTGATCCCATGCGGCGCTTCCTCAGGCTGCCTGTGGCCCACCTGCGGGCAGGAGGAGGAGGAAGAGGTGTGTGATGGAGGCGGCTGCCTTGGCACAGCAGCCCCGCAGTGCCGGCAAGCCCGGCCTCGGCACCAAGGCAGCTCCATGTGGCCCTGTCCCACCACCGGCCTCTCACTCCTGCCCCAGCCCTCACCTGGCCTCTCCTTTGCACTCCTGGCCTGCCCTTGGCGGGCTGCGGGCGGGCGTTTGATCCGTTGTCCACTGGCATCTTCTGTGTCCTTGGATGCAGACTTGCCGTGGATTCACAGGGCAAATGCCTGTGCTCTAGGGTGCTCCAGGGCCTTAAATACCCCACATAACAGACGTAACAATGCCCCCGTCGTTTCCATGGAGATGCCTATGCCCTCACCAGTTCCAAACAGTCCCAGCTCGCCATGGGCAACTCCACAGCAACCACTGAGGCTTTGTGACGGCGGCAGCATCGTGCCCATGGCCACTGGGCACCCAGGGATGCACTTTTCTCCTCCCTGGTTTTTTCCTTGACAAGATGAAAAGGGAACAGAGAGAAGAAAGAGGGGTAAAAGAAGGAAAAAAAACAATAAAAATGATAAAATACTTGGTAACTGGCACTTTCTCATACAGGTTTTCAAGTTTTGGCAAGAGATGCAAGCACGATTTTTTGAGAATAGCATGACAGAAAAGCACTTTGGAATTAAATAAATAGTACATTTGTGAGCACCTTTCCGTATTATGGTCAGCTTTAGCAGCTCCTCCAGCTGACACCAGACCTCCTCCGTTGCCTGTTCCACTGCAGTTTGACTACGAGGACAAGTATCGGTTTCACCCTTACAAATGGATAAACCTGGTGTCAAGGTGCTGTGGCCAAGACATACCAGCTCCGCTGACAGTTGGAGCTCATGGTCCTCTCCCTCTCTTCCTCATCCCACATTCATCTGAAAGCGAGCACTTCTCAACCTTCCTTCCCTTTTCACACGCATTAGAAGCAAAGAATCATGGAATAGTTAGGGTTGGAAAGGACCTTAAGATCATCTTAAGATCAATAGCTAGACCTTATTCATTTAAAGTTAATCCTACTATAAGTTAGTACAAATTCTCAATTTCTTATGGGCATGTTCTTCATAAAGGAACAGTGTCAAATGCAATACTTGAACAAATTTCTGGAGGAAATGCTTACGTACTGCAATGTAGGACTTGCCTCTACTGAGGTTCCTTTTCAATGAACTATGCTGTCTCCTCTAGGAGACATTTCCTGTGGGAAGTATATCAGGTCATTTTTTCCATTATACTGTGAAGTACCTGTGTGCTAAACATTGCCGGAACCCTTGGCTCATGTTGCTAACATACCACTTAGTATGACAAAATTGAAAACATAAAGACATTATTTGTACACAGAGATTTTTTTATATTATTAATACATGATAGATTTATGATTCAACAATCATGTTGCCTTGTTATTAACTCCTTGTTCATTCACTTTTGAAGCGAATGCTTAGGAGGAATCTGCCATTTGTATGGCACCAGTAAGGGCTTTGAACATTCAAACTGAGTAACGCGTATCTGCTGCTTCTGCTTCAATACCCGTCTCTGCAGCTCAAACTGTCCTTCAAAAATTCTAGGCGTGAAACCTGGCTCATGCCTTGTCATCCAGCCGATTCATTTGCCGGCAATGAGGGTTGTCGTGGTTTAAACCCAGGCCGTAAATCAGAACCACGCAGTCCACTTCCCCCCCCACCTTTCTTCCCTCCGCTTCTGGAGGGATGGGGAGGAGAATCAAAAGAATGTAGCTCCCACGGGTTGAGATAAGAACAGTTTAATAACTAAGGTATAACACAAATCACTACTGCTACCACCAATAATAATAATGATAAAGGAAATAACAAGCAAGAGAATACAACCGCTCACCAACCGGTACCTCACCCCCACCCTGCCATGATCCAGCCCTTCCGGGAACTCTCAGTTCTACCTCCTGGGCATGACGTGCTGTGGTATGGAATACCTCTTTGGCTAGTTTGGGTCAGGTGTCCTGTCCCTGCTTCCTCCCGGCTTCTCCTCCTCCCTGGCAGAGCATGAGACTCACAAAGTCCTTGGTCAGGGTAAACATTCTGACCCACAACTGAAAACATCGGCTTTATCAGTATTATTCCCAGGTCGAAAGTCAAAACACAGCACTGCACCAGTAGAAAAAATGACTGCTACTGCTAAACCAGGACAAGGGTGTTCTGGCTTCTTTTGGCAACGCTGGCTCCTTCCAAGGTTTCACCCATCAAGCCGGTACCCAACGCGGACCAGAGTCTGTGATTACACACATATATCCTCTACCAGTTAGTTTTACTTCCACAGGACCCTTCCAGGTACCAGTTTCCAGATCCTTATACTGGACCGGTATACCCTGAGTCTTATTCACATAACCTGACCCTAACGCTTGACCATGTATTACAGCAGGAGGGTCACTAGAGTCTCCTACCAATCACAAAAAGTTCGTAACATACACAGCTTTCTGTATTCTTGCTGCCGGGGTAAGCCCTTCTTCCCCCGTTTTTTGTTTTTCTAACAATTGCTTCAAGGTCTGATGCGTACGTTCAATAACAGCCTGACCTGTAGGAGAATGAGGAATACCAGTGATATGAGCAATGCCCCAATTATTTAAAAAATTTAGACAGCGTTGAAGAAGTACAGTTAGGTGCATTATCTGTTTTAAGCTGTAAAGGTACTCCCATAACTGCGAAACAGCCACGCAAATGCGTGATTACGTGGCGTGCGGTTTCGCCAGCCAGAGGGGTAGCCCAAACAAAGGGCAAAAAGGTGTCGATAGTAACATGGACATACTTCAATTCTCCAAAAGATGATACATGGGTTACATCCATCTGCCAAAGTCGGAGAGGCTGGAGACCTCGAGGATTGACTCCAAGGCCTATGCCTATTGTCTGGCCCTGACAATCAGGACAAGACTCTACAATGCCTCGGGCATCTGTCAGGGACAAGCCAAACTGGCAAACTAACATTTTTGCTGATTGGTGAAAGAAGGCATGAGACGCTCGGGCTTGTTGAAAAATATCTATCGGTGGTCCTGCCCAAGCTGGAGCAACTAATTTATCTGCTTTGTCATTACCATCACTAAGGCTCCCTGGGAGGCCCGAATGACTGCAAATATGCATAATGAAATATTTACAGTCACGATTATTTACAAGATGTAACAGAGTTTTCAACAAAGTCCATAACCTGCAGTTAATAACTTCCTGTAAAATTGCCCTCTCTAGATGTTGAACAATTCCTAAATACAAAGAATCACAGACAATGTTAAGCGGAGTATCAGGCCATCGTTGAAATACCACAACAAAAACACTTAGTTCTAATGTTTGTAAGGAATCTGTAGAGTGACCAGGTATTTTCTGTTTCTTCCAACCATCTTCTGTTTTCCAAATGTATCCGGCTATGTGATTATTTCTGCTAGCATCTGTAAAAACACTTATACCTGAAACAGGTCTGTCGGAGTAAAAAGTAACATCCTCATATTGATTGTTTTTTAGCACGGTAAACAATTTATGTGGCGGGAAATGTATGCTAACTTGGCCAACAAGATCTACTAAGGCAGTTTGAAAAACAGTGCTAGACTGCTGCGCCCACTCCAGCCATATTCTGGTAAGGGGTAAACAAACTTGTGATGGATCATTACCTAGAATTTCTTGACAACGTTCACGACCTCGCTTAATTAAAAGGACAAAGACTTCCAGTCGTGTAGTAACAGTTTTGCGCAACCGATAAGGTAAGAAGAGCCATTCCAATATACACAAGGGATCCTTTTTCTGCGGGTTCCATTGCGCCAACAGACTAAACGGATGATACTGATTGTTTACAACAAACAAAGTTATAGATAAATCTGGGTTCCATTGGGAAGCCTAAGAAGTAGGTATTTTAGCCATAATATGGGCTAGGGCCTCATGCTGGATTTTTGACAGAGTTCTCTTTTCCTCTGTCTGTGGTTTGCTCTTCAAAAGAGGCATTAGTTCTGCCAAATCATTAGTAATTCCACATAAGGAACACATTCACTGAACGTCACCTATCAATTTCTGCATGTCTGACAAGGTTCTTATCTCCGTAGTAAGCTTCATCTTCTGGGGCCTAACTTCAGGTCTGGAAATAATCCACCCCAGGTATCTCCATGGGGCATTACGCTGTACCTTTTCAGGTGTAATTACTAAACCTACTTTTGCCAGTTTGGAGAGGTATCAGTTATGGTAAAATCTATTGCTGTTGCCATGTCCACTCCGGCACTCCCTGCTGTAGCAGAGGGGACGCAGTCCAAACACCCTGATTTTGTGTCATCGCGCGGGGTGGCGTCGCGCTCACATTCAAGTTTCCCAGCGGAGTTCCATCTTTCTTATACTTCGAGTGACATTCAGTTGCCCTACGGCCATGTTTGTCGCATCTAGTACAACCACCTGTAAAACGTGAAGCACCACCTGCTGGGTTAGTTTTCTTTACTGTACATTGTTGTCTATGATGTCCCATCCGCCCACAATTAAAACATCTCACGCCCTTCATACCCCCTCGATCACCTCGACCTTGCTGTAACAGAGGTTTGACAGCAGCAGCAAAGGCAGTAGCCATGTATTCTGCCTTTTCCTCGGCCGTGCCCACCTTAGAACAAGCGTCCATCATTTCCTGCAAGCCAGCAGATTTCGGTAAAACCTGTAAAATACGCTTACAAGCTGGGTTAGCATTTTCCATAGCCAAGGGCATAAGTACAGATTCTTTAGCATTAGGTGCCAAATCAATATTCTTCTCAATAGCTGCCGTCAATCTATCAATAAATTGCATACATGGTTCAGAGGCTCCCTGTTTTATCGACGTATAGGAGGGATTAGGTTTTCCTGCTTCCGGCACAGCTTTCAAAGCAGCTAAGGCCAATTGCTGCGCTTGCTGTAACACCTCGGTTCTCATATGAGCCTGTACTGCATCAGGGTGAAATTGTCCCTTCCCTATTAACATTTCATACGTAACACCATGTAAGGGATCATTAGGGTTGCGACCCAAATTATCATCAGCGGCTCTTTCAGCAAGCTCCTCAAACCCATGTAATAGCTGAGAAGGAGTTAACAGGACTGAAGCTACCTTAAGACAATCATTGGGAGTTAAGACCATACTACAAAACAAGGCAGTTAACATTTGTTGTGTATACGGAGAAGACAACCCATATTGAGAAATTGCTCCCTTAAGTTCCTTTATGATTTTCCACTCCACAGGAGTCCACTGGGTTTGTCCCTGAGCATTCCTAATGATTGGAAATGCAGCAGGAATGTCAATCGGTAGAACAGTGCCGTCTATGATTGCGTCTTGAATAAGACCTCGCCATCTCAAGGCACTAGGGTTAGCTTGCAGAGGGGGCTTTGAGGGTGGTGGCAAGGGTGTAGCAAAAGGATTAACCTTGTTTAACTTTTCCGATTCGTGCCCCTCTCTCTTTGCTTCAATTCGCTCCAATCGTTCTCATAGGTCCTGTAAATTTTTATCTAAAAGCTTAGTCCACTGCCCCCAATCTTGGTCAGGTTTTGGCCCCGGTTGGGGCAGCGCTAACGATGGTGTACATGGTACGGGTGGGTATAAATCCGGAGTCTCACTGTCCTCCTCTGGAGGTTCCCATTCTTCTGCATCAGGCGGCAGAGGGGCGGCGGCGGCGAAAAAGCGGTCGTAAGGCGGGGGGGCGGCTGTGCTGGCAGCGTGAGGGGCGGGCGGGCCGGCGTCGACGTAAGAGGTGGGCGGGCCGGCGTCGACGTAAGAGGTGGGCGGACCGGCGTCGACGTGAAGGGCGGGCGGGCCGGCGTCGACGTAAGAGGTGGGCGGGCCGGCGTCGACGTAAGAGGTGGGCGGGCCGGCGTCGATGCGAGGGGCGGGCGGGGAATTTGGAGGCTGGGCTCAGGGGCGGTAGCGGCATGAAAAGGATTCGAGTTAGGGCGTACATCATCCTTTTCAAAATCCCTATCACTAGTTATTGCTGCCGCCGGTGAAGGCGTTGTCGGCACGGGATAGGGAGGATGCGCTGGATCCTCAAACATTCGCACTCTAGGGCGCACAAGCTTTCGAACCAGATGTTTTGCGCTTGAAGCGGCAGGCAGTTCCCCCTTGACTACGGTGTCAGGTGTCGGACTCACAGCAGCCGATCCCCCATGGTTTTGTGACGGCGAGTCAGAAAAAGCCGCAAAAGCAGGCTTTACTACTTGTTGCTCAACTGTCATCACGGATATAGTTTCTTTTAGTAGCCGCCACAGGGTAACTAGAGATTTTGCTTCTTTAGACCCAAGGATAATTTCGTCCCACAAGCGTGCCCCGATCTTTTCCCAAGTCCCAAGTTCAAAGGCTTCACCAACCCCCTGGGTTAAGTTTTTCTCTTTACTCCAGAGCAACAACTTGTTTAACATAGTCATCATACTCTATCCCTCTCGTACAGGGGATATGCTGGAAGAGCTTAGATATGGCTGCCTTTTTTTTACTCAATTGAGTACCCATTTTAATCCTCTTCCGAACACTCGGCTGCTCACCTGAATTCCACTGTAGTGTCTCCCGGGCTCAAAGGCTCCGTTCCGTTCCGAGGCTTCTGCCTCCCGGGCTCAAAGGCTCCGTTCCGTTCCGAGGCGTCTGCCTCCCGGGCTCAAAGGCTCCGTACCGTTCCGGTCCTGCCGGATGAATCCCGGTCCTGCCGGATCGACTTCCCCGCGGCACCGCGTTCTTCGTTTTCAATGTGAAAAAGCCTGTTTGGGTGCCATTTGTCGCAGAATGGACTCAGTCGGAGATCAATGTGATCAGACAAAGCCATTTATTATAGAAAACTAACTCTTTATATACTATTTCTTAAAGTTGTTTGCACTAACCTGGCACATTGTGATTGGATACATATCTGTGAGGCCCTTAACAACTAACATATAATTGGTTAAGCACAGGTGTGAGAACCTGACCTTCAAAGTTTTCCAACAGCCCTCAATTTACCAACTCAGTAAATTCCAGCTCCTTCTTATCTTGCTGGGATTCTCACTCCCAGTGCCTCACTCCCATCCTCCTTCACCTTTAGTTGTCCCTCGCTTCATGTCGAACTCCTCGTAGGCACTTGCTGGTCTGGGTATGTGGCCGTTCTTTGCCAGAAAATCATCCACAAGCGGCAGTCTATCTCCCCTGTCATGATTTTTCTCACTTAACACTTAGACTTATCCAAACAAGAAGGTCTGGCTATCAAAGCTCAGTTTTATCATTCACAGTATTAACTTTCCCCACTCCGGGCTTATGTGAACCCTCAAGGCATCAGGCCTGCTAACCCCTTACCCATCTTGCTGTCATTTTGTACATTTTTGATACCCCTTTTCAAAAAATTATAGCCCTCTGTGTGTGTGTGTAGCAAAGTAGTACAGGGTAGATTTAGATAACTGTATTGGTCACTTAACCTGTGTAGGCTATCTGAACAGTTAACAGAAGGATGATTTCTCTGGGGATGATCTCCAGACGGTCAGGATCGGCTCCTGCGTACCTTCTGTGCTCCCCCCAGCTACACATGAAACCTCCCATCTGCGGCTCCTGTGCCATCTCTGCTCTAGGGCTGTTCAGCCCCACTAGCCAGATTCTCCAGCCATCCAGGATGAGAAAGTGCTGGAGGGCAGCATGGTCACTTACTTATTTGAGGATGCAAGGACGTGGAGGCAGGAAGGATGAGAAGAGCACAGTGTCCTCATCCCACTGCCACATCCAGATGGGGCTAGCCTTGTAACTGAACCAAAGTGTGAAACCAAAATCAAGCACCCCCAGGTGCAAGAGTAGTGCTGAGGCCAAAATTAGGCCTTGGCTCCCAGAATATATACCAAGAGCAAAGTAGCATGAACTTTTGTGGTCCAGGTTTAGACAGTCAGACACAAAAAGTAACTCCAGAGAGCTGAGTGATTGTTTTCAATGTATTCACTAAGCCTCCATTCCAGCAGTGTGCTAGCAGCAGCCAGCAGTAGTGATGAACTAGCTCTGAGAATGCATTCAGACAAATCCTCCCCATTCTGTTAAAATCCTTGCTGCCAGAAAATAGAAAAAAATAGAAATAGCATAAATTGCAATCTGAGAATAGAACAAAACAACAGAAAAAGGTTCAATACATCTTCAGGATCCATAAAAGCTTTTTCCGCTACATTGTCAGAACTTTGCAGTATTCCAAAAACTACTTCATGTACCTCAAGTTCAAACATAAAAGTAAAGGTGAAGTCAAGATGAAATCCAGTACAACTTCTTGACTATTGAGGTATTAACATAACTCAAGTGTGCTTGGGAAATATAATACATAAGTATTAAGGTCTTTGATAATTGACCATGAAAAACAGAATCAATGAGCTTCCTGAAAGCGTCCATCAATAAGTCTTACCAGGTTACAATCACAGAATCATAGAATAGTTAGGGTTGGAAAGGACCTTAAGATCATCTAGTTCTAAAACCCCTGCCATGGGCAGGGACACCTCACACTAAACCATGTCACCCAAGGCTCTGTCCAACCTGGCCTTGAACACCGCCAGGGATGGAGCATTCACAGCTCTCCTGGGCAACCCATTCCAGTGCCTCACCACCATCACAGTAAAGAACTTCTTCCTTATATCCAGTCTAAACTTTCCCTGTTTCAGTCTGAACCCCTTACCCCTTGTCCTATCACTACAGTCCCTAATGAAGAGTCTCTGTCCAGCAGCCCTGTAGGCCCCCTTCAGATACTGGGAGGCTCCTATCAGGTCTCCACGCAGCCTTCTCTTCTCCAGGCTGAACAGCCCCAATTTTCTCAGCCTGTCTCCATACGGGAGGTGCTCCAGTCCCCTCATCATCCTCGTGGCCCTCCTCTGGACTTGTTCCAACAGTTCCGTGTCCTTTTTATGTTGACTACACCAGAACCGCACACAATACTCCAAGTGAGGTCTCACGAGAGCAGAGTAGAGAGGCAGGAGCACCACCTTCGACCTGCTGGTCACGCTCCTCTTGATGCAGCCCAGGATACGGTTGGCTTTCTGGGCTGCGGGCGCACATGTTCAGTTGCTCATCGACCAACACCCCCAGGTCCTTCTCCGCAGGGCTGCTCTGTGTCTCTTCTCTGCCCAACCTGTAGCTGTGCCTGGGATTTCTGCGACCCAGGTGTAAGACCTTGCACTTGACGTGGTTAAACTTCATAAGGCTGGCATCAGCTCACCTCACAAGCGTGTCGAGGTCCTTCTGGATGGTATTCCTTCCCTCCAGCGTATCAACCCAATCGTACAGCTTGGTGTCATCGGCAAACTTGCTGAGGGTCCGCTCATTCCCACTGTCCGTGTCACCGACAAAGATGTTGAACAAGACCGCTCCCAACACCCATCCCTGAGGGACACCACTCGATACTGGTCTTCAGCCGGACATCGAGCCATTGACCGCAATTCTTTGCGTGCGGCCATCCAGCCAGTTCTTCATCCACCGAGTGGTCCACTCATCAAACTGATGTCTCTCTGATTTAGAGACAAGGACGTCATGCGGGACAGTGTCAAAGGCTTTGCACAAGTCCAGCTAGATGACGTCAACTGCTCTGCCCCTGTCCATCAGTTCCGTAGCCCCATCATAGAAGGCCACCAAATTAGTCAGGCAGGATATCCCCTCAGTGAAGCCATGCTGGCTGCCACCTAGCACCTTGTTGTTTTTCATGTGCCTTAGCATGCCTTCCAGGAGAATCTGCTCCAAGAGTTTGCAGGCACAGAGGTGAGACTGACTAGTCTGTCATTCTCCGGGTCATCCATTTTCCCCTTCTTGAAAATGAGGGTTATACTTCCCTTATTCCAGTTGTCAGGAACTTCACCTGACTGCCATGATTTTTCAAATAGGATGGCCAGTGGCTTAGCAACTTCATTCGCCAGCTCCTTCAGGGACCGCGGATGGATTTCATCAGCTCCCGTGGACTTGTGCACATTCGGGTTCTGAAGATGCTCTCTAACCAGATCCTCTCCTACCGTGGGCCTAAGGTCTTCATTCTCACAGTACCTGCATCTGCCTTCCAAGACTTGGGTGGTGTGGTCGGAGCATTTGCCAGTGAAGACCGAGGCAAAGAAATCGTTAAGAACCTCAGCCTTCTTCAAACCCAGGGTAGCCAGTTCTCCTGATAGCTTGCAGAGAGGGCCCGCGTTGTCCCTAGTCTGTCTTTTATTTGCAACGGAACTCTGGAATCCCTCCCTGTTATCTTTCACATCCCTAGCCAAGTTTAATTCTAACTGGGCCTTAGCTTTCCTAACCTGGTCCCTAGCTTCACGGACAACATCCCTGTTTTCTTCCCAGGCCGCCTGTCCTTGCTTCCACCTTTTATAAGCCTCTTTTTTCCCTCAAAGTTTCCTCAGCACCTCCTTATGTATCCAAGGAGGTCTCCTGGCCCTCCTGCTGCACTTCCTTCTAGTTGGGACACAACACTCCTGAGCTTGGAGCAGGTGATCCTTGAATATCAACCAACAGTCTTGGGCCCCCCCTGCCCTCTAGGGCTATATCCCATGGAACCTTACTAAGCAGGTTCCTGAAGAGGCCAAAGTCTGCTCTCTTGAAGTGCAGGGCAGTGAGCTTGCTGCATGCTCTTCTCACCGTCCTGAGGATCAAGAACTCGACCATCTCAGGATCGCTACAAGCAAGGCTGCCCTGGAACATCACATTTCCAACCAGCCCTTCTCTGTTGGTGAGCACGAGGTCAAGCATGGCAGCTCTCCTTGTCGGTTCCTCTATAACTTGCAGAAGGAAGTTGTCTTCCACACAATCGAGGAACCTCCTGGATTGCTTGTGCCGGGCCGTACCGTCCCTCCGACGAGCATGAGGCTGTTCCTATCTACCTATAGAGCACTTCATCCACAGAGTCCCCCTGATCAGGCGGTCTGTGACAGATCCTCACAGTAATGTCTCCCATCGCCGTTCTCCCTTTAACTCCGACCCACAAACTCTCTGTCGACTGCTCACCCCTCCCCAGACAGAGTTCCATACTCTCCAGCTTATCCCTAACATAAATAGCAACTCCCCCTCCCCACCTGCAGGGCCTGTCTTTCCCCAAGAGCCTCTAACCTTGCACTCCAACACTCCAGTCATAGGAGCCATCCCACCATGTTTCTGTGATGCCTACTATATCATATCCCTGTAGACGTGCACACATCTCTAATTCCTCTTGTTTTTCCCCATGCTACGGGCATTTGCAAAGAGGCATCTGAGCTGAGCTCCAAATGAAGCCGGCTCATTGGCTGGAGCGGCTGGAATATCTCTACATTGCTCCGAGCATTTATTATAGGCACTGGCAACTGACTGGCTGTGTTGGGATAGAAAAATATGTCTGCCTTCACATACTGCATGCTCCCCTGGTCTTTCTATTTCATTCTGCTTTATCTATCAAAAATATATTAACCCAAAAGCCTATTTCCATCAAAGTCTCGATTCCATGAGCATTTCAAGATAAAGCTTATCTTATTACTGGTGTATTAACAAAAGCAATCTAAAGGGCTGCTGTCAATCGTCTCCTGTTCTCTGTTTCTTTTTGCCCTCTTCTCAAAGCAGCTTCTCAGGGAGCACGGCTGGGACCTCGCGGGTTCTAGTGGACGTATGAATTTCTACCGCACCAACTTTCCCCAGCAGCGTAGAGCCTGAGGCTGATCATCTCAAAGCTTGCACAGGGGAAATGTGCTTGCACTCGAAAATTCAGTGGTCACAGAGGTCATCTGCATTTCTATTTCCACTGCATCTGTTTTTCATTTCCTTTCCCTTGCCATCCTTACCTACCACTTTCTCCTGGTATCTCAGTTCCCCCACACCATGTGTGTATTTGTTAAATGGTTCACGGTGCCACCATGCAGAGCAAATCACCAACCAGCTGATACCTTACACAGCCGTCATCCAACATCACCAACAGGCTCTGGCACTCACTACAGCCAGATGCCTGGACAGCTACACGGTTACGGGGGATCTCTTGTCTGGGTCGCCACGTCCTTCCTGGCCAGCAGAGGGGACCGAGTTTGCTTTGCTTTGGGTCCAGAGGACACCACCCTAGAGCAGGGGCTGAGCTCAGCCCTGCAGCGCTCACCCCACGCCCCAGTCTCCCGCTGCGCTCCCAAGGGCGGCGTTACCCGCTCAGGGCGCAGCCCCCCCCTTGGCAAAAGAATGTCAGTGGCAGCCAATGACCCTACTAAATCTGTCACTACCCCTCCCGGCACTGATCCCTGCAATGCAGGAGCGCTGCCGGCTCTCCGGCAAGTCCTGACAAGGGACTTGGGGCTGCTTTGGTGGCTCTTTGCCCTTCAGGATTGAGACTCCTGGACCCTGTGATTTCCCACACTCCGATGCTAAAGGCCCCCTCTCCGCAGCTACTCATCTTGTTCTCATTCATCAAGTGGTCAGCAGAAAGTAGGGGTTTGGTGACCAGAGAGACCGTAAACACAAGGGCTAAGTCTGCAAACAAACCCAGAGAGACTTAATTCAACAAAACCATCCAGTACATCGTCAAAAAAGGCAAACCCAAAACCCTGCATGCAGAAGCCAAAGCCACTTGGCAAACAAGTCTCGATAGAAAAAGGCTCCATTCATGGCAATCTCTCTGCAGTGAGACATGTGAGGAGCATCAGCGGAGAGACAAAGACCAAGCACAACTGTCAGACCAGACAGACAGTATTTGGGAGCCTTTGTCAGCAGAGCTGCTCCACCAACACAGCCAAGACCTGAGATCCTGCTTTTCCTCACCTTCAACTTGCAGACGGAAGCAAGTTACTCCCCCCCGTGAGCCAGGAGGATTCACACTGTCTCCCCCTCTGAGGAGCAACACTGCCCGTGGCAGCAGATCCCGGAGGACACGGGCAAGCCCTTAGAGGACCCACTGGCTGCAGAGAAGTTTTCTCAGGTCACAGTTTAAAGGTCTCCAATAACAATTTAATTCAACAACCCAGTTACTGCATAGTAAATCCTCCGAGTACTAGATACATGTCTTGATTGCTGCTAAACCTCAGTAAACAACTCTTTAATCATCCATCGGCAATTAATTAGCAAACAAGAAGTAATTGCAACAGAGAGGTAGCCGCTTAGATTGAAGTCAGTTGTTTTACATTAATTAAATGTAGAGGTCCATGAATTACACAAATATGTTCTAAGCAACATACAGGCAGAGACGAGCACTGGGGGGGTGGGTGGGAGAGTTATTATTTATTGGCCCAAGAAAGCACCCACAACAAGCGCAGGCTGCAGCATGACATCCTCAGCACAGCTCCCTTGGGCCTGGCGCTGGCAGCAGGGCGCTACTCCTCCGCACGTGGGGTGAAGCAGGAGAAACGGAAAGCCTTGCGCAGAGCCCTCAGCGCTCTCCTGAAGCGGTAGAGTCGTCGCCGTGGGGCCGCTCCTGGGTCTGGAAGAGTGGCAATGCCTGTGGGGGAAGAAGAGCTGTAGGCGAGGGACTTCCTTTGGCAACCCATTCCAGTGCCTCGCCACCCTTACAGTAAAGAACTTCCTCCTTAAATCCAATCTAAACTTCCCCTGTTTAGGTTTGAACCCGTTACCCCTTGTCCTATCACTACAGTCCCTAACGAAGGGTCCCTCCTCAGCATCCTTATAGCCCCCCTTCACATACTGGAAGGCTGCTAGGAGGTCTCCACACAGCCTTCTCTTCTCCAGGCTGAACAGCCCCAGCCTTCTCAGCCTGCCTTCATACGGGAGGTGCCCCAACCCCCTGATGGTCCTCGTGGCCCTTTCCACTGAAGGCTTGCAGCCCTCAGCCCATAGAGGGGAGGCTGGGACACACCTGAACTCATGCACACACTGCTGCCGGCCTGGCCTGGGTGCCACCCAACTCGGGGAAGTACCTGGCTCCTTCTCGCTGTCCTGAACTTCAGCAGGCGACACTGACGGTGACTCCGCATCCAAGCTTTGTGCCCCGTCTGGCTCTTCCACCTGCTGCCGCCTTCTTCCCTGGATGACAGTCACGGCCTTGCCCAGGTGTTTCCTCACAAAGCGTCTGACCGTACCCTGCAGGGTAGCAAGAGCACAGGCAGGGGAGGGGGCAATGTCAGTGGGATGACACAGGGAGCACCAGAAATAGCCCTGTCACAAACCCCCTGGCAGCCGCGATTCCGAGGCCTTGGGATCCCCGGTGCCAGCCACACGCGCCTCACTCATCTGGCGCCGAGAGTCCCGAGACAAGGGAGAAGCTGCTGCATCTCCACTGCCATCTGCTCCTGGAGGAAGGTGGGATGTTCCAGCCTCTGCTGCAGGGATCTCAGTCAAGGAAGGGGCCACTTCATCCTCAAATGCTGTTGGGGAGGTAACGGCTGCGCTGGCCTCTCCCTGAGGCTCTGAAGCCACAGCAGACTCAATGTCCTCAAGTGCTGCAGGCATCAATGCTGCCATTGTCACATCCAGGATTTGGGTCATGTCCTGATATTCCACCAGCTGTTGGCTGGCTCCCTGATCCACAGCCTGGACCGGAGGCTCCCTTGTGATGAGCAGGGCCGCTCCCTGTGGAACCACCTCGTGCGCATTTGGGCTGAGCAGGGCGCGTGCCTGGCTCTGTGCCTCGGGTGCTGCCTCCTGCTCATCAACACCAAGAGAAGCTGGTGCCGGTGCTGCCTCCTCTTGTGACACTGGAGTGAGAGGCGCGCGGTGCTCCCCTTCCTCTGCAGCTCCACCCAGTGCAGAAGCTGCCAGTTTGGTGTCCGTGGGAACGGCTGGGACAGGAGGCACTCCCTGCAAGTCTCCGGCTGCATCTCCTGTCACATCCTTGCCCTTGCTGCTGGGGAAGCCGGACCCGTCCTGGACATCTGCCTGGGGGTCCTGGAAGAGCCCTGGTAACGAGGGCGTGACCCAGAGGTTGCGTACGGTGATCTCTTCCCCTTCCGACAGCTCTTTGTCTATGGCCTCTTCGCACTCCTCCTCTTCCTTTCTGTCCAACTCCTCAGCAGCAGCTTCCTCGCCCAAGGTCCCTGGCGCCACCTGTAATCACACAAGAGGGATGCAGGAGGTGAGTGGGCTGCACTTGCGTGGAGCAGTGGCCGGCCACAGGCAGAGGCTCATCCCCCTGCCCTGTCCCGCCCTGTCCTTGGCACTCACCTGCCTGTGACTGGGCATCAGGCTGCGCCGCAAGGCCAAATGAGGCATCCTGCCCTCCTGCTGCTGGAGCTCCCTTTCCACAGAGCTGCCCAGCAGCCAAGGCAGGCTGGCTCTCCTTTGTATGTCGAGCCTGTGCCTGGTGTGGGCCATGCTGCTCCTCTCCGGCTCCTCCAGAGGCTCTGGCAGAGGGAGCAGCAGGAATCTCCCCGCCCCATGTAGCCCATGCAAGACTCCTGCTTGAATCGCCTCAGGATCTCCGGTGCCAGCCATACGTGCCTCCCTCACCGGGTGCCGAGATTCACCAGCAAAGGCAGAAGAGCCTGCATCTTCCTCGCTGGCTGCTTCTGGGGCAGAGGGGCATGCTCCAGCCTCTGCCACAGGCATCTCAGTCCATGAAGCTGCCACTTCCTCTTGCTGTGTTTCTGGTAAGATCATGGCTGTTTCAGCCTCTCCTTGATGGTCTCCACACACAGGAGACTCAGTGTCCCCAGTCCCCACAGATGCCATTACTGCCATCGCCTCATCTGAGTTTTGGGTCACGTCCCGATGTTCCGCCAGCTGCTGGCTGCTTCCCTGGACCACTTCCTGATTCACGATCAGGACCTGCTCAGTGGTGCTCGAGGCCGTTTCTTCTAGAATCATCTCGGAGGCGTGTGGGCCGAGCAGAGCAAGTGCCTGGCCCTGTGTCTGTGGTGCTGCCTCCTGCTCGCCACAGGCAGAAGAAACTGGTGCCGGTGCCGCCTCCTCCTGTGCCACTGGAGTGAGAGGTGCCTGGTGCTCCTCTACCTCTGCAGCTCCACCCAGTGTAGAATCTGCCAAATCAGTGTCTGTGGGTCCGGCTGGGATAGGAGACATGTTCTGCAGGTCTGCAGTAGCCTCTTCTCCCACATCCATGCCCATGCTGCTGGGGCAGGCAGACCCCTCCTGGCTATCCTCCTGGAGGTCCTGGAAGGGCTCTGGGACCAAAGGGTCGACGCGGAGCTTGGAGGTGGTGATCTCTTCCCCTTCAGACAGCCCTTCGTCTATGTCCTCTCCCTTCCTGTCACACTCCTCATCATCAGCTTCCTCATCCAAGGTCCCTGGCACCTCCTGTAACCACACAACAGGGATGCAGAAGATGAGTTTACGGAACAGTAGCTGGCCACAGGCAGAGGAAGGCTCATACCCCCCCTGTCATGTCCCACCCTGTCCTTGGCACTCACCTGCCTGTGACTGAGCATCCATCTCTGCCTGGGTGCCAGATGATGCCCCTTGCTCTCCTGCTGCTGGAGTTCTCTCTTCACAGAGCTACCCAGCAGGCAGCCTGCTTGGCTGGCTCTCCTTTGCGTGGCGAGCCTGTGCCTGGTGTGGGCCATACTGCTCCCCTCCAGCTCCTCCAGAAGCTCTGGCATAGGCGTCAATGCTTCCACTGTCACATCCAAGATGTGGGACACGTCCTGCTCTTCCAAAGGCTGCTGCTCAGTTCCGTGGACCACAGAAGCAGCCTTCAGCAGGACCTCCCTTGTGATATGCCTGGCTGTTTCCTCAAGAGCTATCTCACAGGCACCTGGGCTGAGCAGGGCAGGTGCCTGACTCTGTGTCTGTGGTGCTGCCTCCTGCTCGACACAGGCAGGAGATGCTGGTGCTGGTGCCGGCGCCGCCTCCTCCTCTTGTGACACTGGAGTGCAAGGTGCCTGGTGCTCCTCTTCCTCTGCAGCTCCACCCAGTGTAGAAGCTGCCAGTTCGGCGTCCATGGGAACAGCTGGGACAGGAGACACTCTCTGCAAGTCTCCAGCTGCCTCTCCTGTCACATCCTTGCCCTTGCTGCTGGGGAAGCCGGACCCGTCCTGGACATCTGCCTCCGGGTCCTGGAAGAGCTCTGGGACCGAGGGGTTGACCCAGAGGTTGCATACGGTGACCTCTTCCACCTGGGACAGCGCTTCATCAGTGCTCTCTACCCACTCTTTCTCCTCTTTGGCCGCTGCCACATCCAGGATTTGGGTCACGTCCTGAGGTTCCACCAGCTGCTGCCTGGTTTCCTGATCCACAGCCACAGCCTGGACCAGAGGCTCCCTTGTGATGAGCAGGGCTGCTCCCTGTGGAACGAACTCGTATGCACCTGGGCTGAGCAGGGCAGGTGCCTGACTCTGTGCCTGTGGTGCTGCCTCCTGCTCATCTTCGTCAGGAGAATCTGTTTCCTCTGCCTTCTCCTCCATCACATCCCAGAACTGGCAGGTTGCACTGACACTGGACGTGACCTGCGTGTCTGCATCTCTTACTGTGATGGTGACTGAGGCAGGTGCATGGTGCTGTGTTTCTGCTGCTGGAGCTTGACTGTCAAAGCCACAAGAGGCTGGGGTCTCTGCCTCCTCCTCAACAGCATCTCTGAAATGGACCTTCTTTAGCATGCTCTCGGGTGTGACCTTCAGACCCATGTTGTTTTCTTTGTGGCTGTGCAGGGCAGGTGCCTGGCGCTGTGCCTGTCCTGGTGCAGCCTGCTTGCCACACTCAGGAAAGAATGGGACTTTTGCCTCCTCTTTGGCCACGTCTCTGAACTGGCGGTTCAAGACGGTGCTGCACGACACTTGCACATCTGCAAAATGCACTGTGACGCAGTTCAGGGCAGGTGACTGGTGCTGGGCTTGTGCTGCAGCAGCCTGCCTGCTAAAGCCACGAGATTCTGGTGCTGGTGTCATGGGAAGGAGAGGTGACTGGTACTCCGCTTCCTCAGGAGCTGGGGCCAAGCGGCCCCTCTTGGGCTGTTGCAAAGTCTTGATGTTGGAGGGCAGGGCGGGCAGAGGCTTCGCAATCACCTCCTTGTGCAGCCCCAGCAACTTGCCATTGAGGCTGCCCTCGAGGTCTGCTGCCAGCATGGCTCGCTGGTGCTCTGCCTCTCGCCCCGTCTTCCTGCTCTGGGAAGCACCAGTGCTCACACGGCTGTTAGGATCAGGAGCAGGCTGAGTGGCAGTGGCCTTGCTGCTGTTAGCTGCCCTGACAGTGTATCTTCTTGACATGGCAGCCCTGCTGTATGCTGGGTCCTGGCATGCCGCTGCCTGCTGGCAGGATCCCCCGCTCTCAGCGCTGTTGTTGTGCAGGACCGCGCTCACACTTCCTGTGCCCTTCGCTGTGGCAGAGGCTGTGGGCCTGTGTGGGGCAGGCTGACAGCACCGTGGCCGCGCAACAGCGCTGCCATGCGCGGGGATGCAGTGCAGCTGGGCAGCAGTTGTGAGACGCTGCTTTTGCCTGCTGCTTGTGCTGCCGATGGCCATGTCACTGAAGCTGGCTGCAGCGGCAGAGGGTGCCGGTGTCAGGGGAGGCAGCCTGCAGCAGCTGCTGGCTGCACTCACTGGCCGAGGTGGCGGCCGAGGTGTCCTTTCCAGCAGCGGTGGCAGATGACATGTCTGCTCCTCTGTCCTCATGCTGTGGGGCAGCACCGCTCTGTGCCTCAGGCTGCCCACCTGCAAGAGAAGCCGAGGAGAGAGGCTGTGTGATAGTGTCTCTTGCGCCCGTGTCCCAGCTGGCTGAGCTCATGCAGTTGGGCTCCCCTGCCAGCCCCATGGCAAGGCTCAGCCCCACAGGTGGGTGCTGCCTGCTCCCAGAGCTGGCTGGGGAGAGGGCTGGCCACCCGCAGCCCATGGCCACTGCCCACAGCACCCCCGGCATGCCCGGGCAGCCTGCGGGGCACAGCATGGAGGGCTCAGCTTCCTCCCTCCTGCCCGTCAGCAGTTCCCGTGGTTGGGAGGATGTTTGGCCCTGTCTCCCTCGGGGTCCCTACCTGTGCCTGCTGGGTCACGATGGGCTGAAACCTTCGTGGGTAGGGCAGCTGTGCCGGTGTGATCCCATGCGGCGCTTCCTCAGGCTGCCTGTGGCCCACCTGCGGGCAGGAGGAGGAGGAAGAGGTGTGTGATGGAGGCGGCTGCCTTGGCACAGCAGCCCCGCAGTGCCGGCAAGCCCGGCCTCGGCACCAAGGCAGCTCCATGTGGCCCCGTCCCACCACCGGCCTCTCACTCCTGCCCCAGCCCTCACCTGGCCTCTCCTTTGCACTCCTGGCCTGCCCTTGGCGGGCTGCGAGCGGGCGTTTGATCCGTTGTCCACTGGCATCTTCTGTGTCCTTGGATGCAGACTTGCCGTGGATTCACAGGGCAAATGCCTGTGCTCTAGGGTGCTCCAGGGCCTTAAATACCCCACATAACAGACGTAACAATGCCCCCGTCGTTTCCATGGAGATGCCTATGCCCTCACCAGTTCCAAACAGTCCCAGCTCGCCATGGGCAACTCCACAGCAACCACTGAGGCTTTGTGACGGCGGCAGCATCGTGCCCATGGCCACTGGGCACCCAGGGATGCACTTTTCTCCTCCCTGGTTTTTTCCTTGACAAGATGAAAAGGGAACAGAGAGAAGAAAGAGGGGTAAAAGAAGGAAAAAAACCAATAAAAATTATAAAATACTTGGTAACTGGCACTTTCTCATACAGGTTTTCAAGTTTTGGCAAGAGATGCAAGCACGATTTTTTGAGAATAGCATGACAGAAAAGCACTTTGGAATTAAATAAATAGTACATTTGTGAGCACCTTTCCGTATTATGGTCAGCTTTAGCAGCTCCTCCAGCTGACACCAGACCTTCTCCGTTGCCTGTTCCACTGCAGTTTGACTACGAGGACAAGTATCGGTTTCACCCTTACAAATGGATAAACCTGGTGTCAAGGTGCTGTGGCCAAGACACATCAGCTCCGCTGACAGTTGGAGCTCATGGTCCTCTCCCTCTCTTCCTCATCCCACATTCATCTGAAAGCGAGCACTTCTCAACCTTCCTTCCCTTTTCACACGCATTAGAAGCAAAGAATCATGGAATAGTTAGGGTTGGAAAGGACCTTAAGATCATCTTAAGATCAATAGCTAGACCTTATTCATTTAAAGTTAATCCTACTATAAGTTAGTACAAATTCTCAATTTCTTATGGGCATGTTCTTCATAAAGGAACAGTGTCAAATGCAATACTTGAACAAATTTCTGGAGGAAATGCTTACGTACTGCAATGTAGGACTTGCCTCTACTGAGGTTCCTTTTCAATGAACTATGCTGTCTCCTCTAGGAGACATTTCCTGTGGGAAGTATATCAGGTCATTTTTTCCATTATACTGTGAAGTACCTGTGTGCTAAACATTGCCGGAACCCTTGGCTCATGTTGCTAACATACCACTTAGTATGACAAAATTGAAAACATAAAGACATTATTTGTACACAGAGATTTTTTTATATTATTAATACATGATAGATTTATGATTCAACAATCATGTTGCCTTGTTATTAACTCCTTGTTCATTCACTTTTGAAGCGAATGCTTAGGAGGAATCTGCCATTTGTATGGCACCAGTAAGGGCTTTGAACATTCAAACTGAGTAACGCGTATCTGCTGCTTCTGCTTCAATACCCGTCTCTGCAGCTCAAACTGTCCTTCAAAAATTCTAGGCGTGAAACCTGGCTCATGCCTTGTCATCCAGCCGATTCATTTGCCGGCAATGAGGGTTGTCGTGGTTTAAACCCAGGCCGTAAATCAGAACCACGCAGTCCACTTCCCCCCCCACCTTTCTTCCCTCCGCTTCTGGAGGGATGGGGAGGAGAATCAAAAGAATGTAGCTCCCACGGGTTGAGATAAGAACAGTTTAATAACTAAGGTATAACACAAATCACTACTGCTACCACCAATAATAATAATGATAAAGGAAATAACAAGCAAGAGAATACAACCGCTCACCAACCGGTACCTCACCCCCACCCTGCCATGATCCAGCCCTTCCGGGAACTCTCAGTTCTACCTCCTGGGCATGACGTGCTGTGGTATGGAATACCTCTTTGGCTAGTTTGGGTCAGGTGTCCTGTCCCTGCTTCCTCCCGGCTTCTCCTCCTCCCTGGCAGAGCATGAGACTCACAAAGTCCTTGGTCAGGGTAAACATTCTGACCCACAACTGAAAACATCGGCTTTATCAGTATTATTCCCAGGTCGAAAGTCAAAACACAGCACTGCACCAGTAGAAAAAATGACTGCTACTGCTAAACCAGGACAAGGGTGTTCTGGCTTCTTTTGGCAACGCTGGCTCCTTCCAAGGTTTCACCCATCAAGCCGGTACCCAACGCGGACCAGAGTCTGTGATTACACACATATATCCTCTACCAGTTAGTTTTACTTCCACAGGACCCTTCCAGGTACCAGTTTCCAGATCCTTATACTGGACCGGTATACCCTGAGTCTTATTCACATAACCTGACCCTAACGCTTGACCATGTATTACAGCAGGAGGGTCACTAGAGTCTCCTACCAATCACAAAAAGTTCGTAACATACACAGCTTTCTGTATTCTTGCTGCCGGGGTAAGCCCTTCTTCCCCCGTTTTTTGTTTTTCTAACAATTGCTTCAAGGTCTGATGCGTACGTTCAATAACAGCCTGACCTGTAGGAGAATGAGGAATACCAGTGATATGAGCAATGCCCCAATTATTTAAAAAATTTAGACAGCGTTGAAGAAGTACAGTTAGGTGCATTATCTGTTTTAAGCTGTAAAGGTACTCCCATAACTGCGAAACAGCCACGCAAATGCGTGATTACGTGGCGTGCGGTTTCGCCAGCCAGAGGGGTAGCCCAAACAAAGGGCAAAAAGGTGTCGATAGTAACATGGACATACTTCAATTCTCCAAAAGATGATACATGGGTTACATCCATCTGCCAAAGTCGGAGAGGCTGGAGACCTCGAGGATTGACTCCAAGGCCTATGCCTATTGTCTGGCCCTGACAATCAGGACAAGACTCTACAATGCCTCGGGCATCTGTCAGGGACAAGCCAAACTGGCAAACTAACATTTTTGCTGATTGGTGAAAGAAGGCATGAGACGCTCGGGCTTGTTGAAAAATATCTATCGGTGGTCCTGCCCAAGCTGGAGCAACTAATTTATCTGCTTTGTCATTACCATCACTAAGGCTCCCTGGGAGGCCCGAATGACTGCAAATATGCATAATGAAATATTTACAGTCACGATTATTTACAAGATGTAACAGAGTTTTCAACAAAGTCCATAACCTGCAGTTAATAACTTCCTGTAAAATTGCCCTCTCTAGATGTTGAACAATTCCTAAATACAAAGAATCACAGACAATGTTAAGCGGAGTATCAGGCCATCGTTGAAATACCACAACAAAAACACTTAGTTCTAATGTTTGTAAGGAATCTGTAGAGTGACCAGGTATTTTCTGTTTCTTCCAACCATCTTCTGTTTTCCAAATGTATCCGGCTATGTGATTATTTCTGCTAGCATCTGTAAAAACACTTATACCTGAAACAGGTCTGTCGGAGTAAAAAGTAACATCCTCATATTGATTGTTTTTTAGCACGGTAAACAATTTATGTGGCGGGAAATGTATGCTAACTTGGCCAACAAGATCTACTAAGGCAGTTTGAAAAACAGTGCTAGACTGCTGCGCCCACTCCAGCCATATTCTGGTAAGGGGTAAACAAACTTGTGATGGATCATTACCTAGAATTTCTTGACAACGTTCACGACCTCGCTTAATTAAAAGGACAAAGACTTCCAGTCGTGTAGTAACAGTTTTGCGCAACCGATAAGGTAAGAAGAGCCATTCCAATATACACAAGGGATCCTTTTTCTGCGGGTTCCATTGCGCCAACAGACTAAACGGATGATACTGATTGTTTACAACAAACAAAGTTATAGATAAATCTGGGTTCCATTGGGAAGCCTAAGAAGTAGGTATTTTAGCCATAATATGGGCTAGGGCCTCATGCTGGATTTTTGACAGAGTTCTCTTTTCCTCTGTCTGTGGTTTGCTCTTCAAAAGAGGCATTAGTTCTGCCAAATCATTAGTAATTCCACATAAGGAACACATTCACTGAACGTCACCTATCAATTTCTGCATGTCTGACAAGGTTCTTATCTCCGTAGTAAGCTTCATCTTCTGGGGCCTAACTTCAGGTCTGGAAATAATCCACCCCAGGTATCTCCATGGGGCATTACGCTGTACCTTTTCAGGTGTAATTACTAAACCTACTTTTGCCAGTTTGGAGAGGTATCAGTTATGGTAAAATCTATTGCTGTTGCCATGTCCACTCCGGCACTCCCTGCTGTAGCAGAGGGGACGCAGTCCAAACACCCTGATTTTGTGTCATCGCGCGGGGTGGCGTCGCGCTCACATTCAAGTTTCCCAGCGGAGTTCCATCTTTCTTATACTTCGAGTGACATTCAGTTGCCCTACGGCCATGTTTGTCGCATCTAGTACAACCACCTGTAAAACGTGAAGCACCACCTGCTGGGTTAGTTTTCTTTACTGTACATTGTTGTCTATGATGTCCCATCCGCCCACAATTAAAACATCTCACGCCCTTCATACCCCCTCGATCACCTCGACCTTGCTGTAACAGAGGTTTGACAGCAGCAGCAAAGGCAGTAGCCATGTATTCTGCCTTTTCCTCGGCCGTGCCCACCTTAGAACAAGCGTCCATCATTTCCTGCAAGCCAGCAGATTTCGGTAAAACCTGTAAAATACGCTTACAAGCTGGGTTAGCATTTTCCATAGCCAAGGGCATAAGTACAGATTCTTTAGCATTAGGTGCCAAATCAATATTCTTCTCAATAGCTGCCGTCAATCTATCAATAAATTGCATACATGGTTCAGAGGCTCCCTGTTTTATCGACGTATAGGAGGGATTAGGTTTTCCTGCTTCCGGCACAGCTTTCAAAGCAGCTAAGGCCAATTGCTGCGCTTGCTGTAACACCTCGGTTCTCATATGAGCCTGTACTGCATCAGGGTGAAATTGTCCCTTCCCTATTAACATTTCATATGTAACACCATGTAAGGGATCATAAGGGTTGCGACCCAAATTATCATCAGCGGCTCTTTCAGCAAGCTCCTCAAACCCACTTTTAAAATGTAATAGCTGAGAAGGAGTTAACAGGACTGAAGCTACCTTAAGACAATCATTGGGAGTTAAGACCATACTACAAAACAAGGCAGTTAACATTTGTTGTGTATACGGAGAAGACAACCCATATTGAGAAATTGCTCCCTTAAGTTCCTTTATGATTTTCCACTCCACAGGAGTCCACTGGGTTTGTCCCTGAGCATTCCTAATGATTGGAAATGCAGCAGGAATGTCAATCGGTAGAACAGTGCCGTCTATGATTGCGTCTTGAATAAGACCTCGCCATCTCAAGGCACTAGGGTTAGCTTGCAGAGGGGGCTTTGAGGGTGGTGGCAAGGGTGTAGCAAAAGGATTAACCTTGTTTAACTTTTCCGATTCGTGCCCCTCTCTCTTTGCTTCAATTCGCTCCAATCGTTCTCATAGGTCCTGTAAATTTTTATCTAAAAGCTTAGTCCACTGCCCCCAATCTTGGTCAGGTTTTGGCCCCGGTTGGGGCAGCGCTAACGATGGTGTACATGGTACGGGTGGGTATAAATCCGGAGTCTCACTGTCCTCCTCTGGAGGTTCCCATTCTTCTGCATCAGGCGGCAGAGGGGCGGCGGCGGCGAAAAAGCGGTCGTAAGGCGGGGGGGGCGGCTGTGCTGGCAGCGTGAGGGGCGGGCGGGCCGGCGTCGACGTAAGAGGCGGGCGGGCCGGCGTCGACGTAAGAGGTGGGCGGACCGGCGTCGACGTGAAGGGCGGGCGGGCCGGCGTCGACGTAAGAGGTGGGCGGGCCGGCGTCGACGTAAGAGGTGGGCGGGCCGGCGTCGATGCGAGGGGCGGGCGGGGAATTTGGAGGCTGGGCTCAGGGGCGGTAGCGGCATGAAAAGGATTCGAGTTAGGGCGTACATCATCCTTTTCAAAATCCCTATCACTAGTTATTGCTGCCGCCGGTGAAGGCGTTGTCGGCACGGGATAGGGAGGATGCGCTGGATCCTCAAACATTCGCACTCTAGGGCGCACAAGCTTTCGAACCAGATGTTTTGCGCTTGAAGCGGCAGGCAGTTCCCCCTTGACTACGGTGTCAGGTGTCGGACTCACAGCAGCCGATCCCCCATGGTTTTGTGACGGCGAGTCAGAAAAAGCCGCAAAAGCAGGCTTTACTACTTGTTGCTCAACTGTCATCACGGATATAGTTTCTTTTAGTAGCCGCCACAGGGTAACTAGAGATTTTGCTTCTTTAGACCCAAGGATAATTTCGTCCCACAAGCGTGCCCCGATCTTTTCCCAAGTCCCAAGTTCAAAGGCTTCGCCAACCCCCTGGGTTAAGTTTTTCTCTTTACTCCAGAGCAACAACTTGTTTAACATAGTCATCATACTCTATCCCTCTCGTACAGGGGATATGCTGGAAGAGCTTAGATATGGCTGCCTTTTTTTTACTCAATTGAGTACCCATTTTAATCCTCTTCCGAACACTCGGCTGCTCACCTGAATTCCACTGTAGTGTCTCCCGGGCTCAAAGGCTCCGTTCCGTTCCGAGGCTTCTGCCTCCCGGGCTCAAAGGCTCCGTTCCGTTCCGAGGCGTCTGCCTCCCGGGCTCAAAGGCTCCGTACCGTTCCGGTCCTGCCGGATGAATCCCGGTCCTGCCGGATCGACTTCCCCGCGGCACCGCGTTCTTCGTTTTCAATGTGAAAAAGCCTGTTTGGGTGCCATTTGTCGCAGAATGGACTCAGTCGGAGATCAATGTGATCAGACAAAGCCATTTATTATAGAAAACTAACTCTTTATATACTATTTCTTAAAGTTGTTTGCACTAACCTGGCACATTGTGATTGGATACATATCTGTGAGGCCCTTAACAACTAACATATAATTGGTTAAGCACAGGTGTGAGAACCTGACCTTCAAAGTTTTCCAACAGTCCTCAATTTATCAGCTCAGTAAATTCCAGCTCCTTCTTATCTTGCTGGGATTCTCACTCCCAGTGCCTCACTCCCATCCTCCTTCACCTTTAGTTGTCCCTCGCTTCATGTCGAACTCCTCGTAGGCACTTGCTGGTCTGGGTATGTGGCCGTTCTTTGCCAGAAAATCATCCACAAGCGGCAGTCTATCTCCCCTGTCATGATTTTTCTCACTTAACACTTAGACTTATCCAAACAAGAAGGTCTGGCTATCAAAGCTCAGTTTTATCATTCACAGTATTAACTTTCCCCACTCCGGGCTTATGTGAACCCTCAAGGCATCAGGCCTGCTAACCCCTTACCCATCTTGCTGTCATTTTGTACATTTTTGATACCCCTTTTCAAAGAATTATAGCCCTCTGTGTGTGTGTGTAGCAAAGTAGTACAGGGTAGATTTAGATAACTGTATTGGTCACTTAACCTGTGTAGGCTATCTGAACAGTTAACGGAAGGATGATTTCTCTGGGGATGATCTCCAGACGGTCAGGATCGGCTCCTGCGTACCTTCTGTGCTCCCCCCAGCTACACATGAAACCTCCCATCTGCGGCTCCTGTGCCATCTCTGCTCTAGGGCTGTTCAGCCCCACTAGCCAGATTCTCCAGCCATCCAGGATGAGAAAGTGCTGGAGGGCAGCATGGTCACTTACTTATTTGAGGATGCAAGGACGTGGAGGCAGGAAGGATGAGAAGAGCACAGTGTCCTCATCCCACTGCCACATCCAGATGGGGCTGGCCTTGTAACTGAACCAAAGTGTGAAACCAAAATCAAGCACCCCCAGGTGCAAGAGTAGTGCTGAGGCCAAAATTAGGCCTTGGCTCCCAGAATATATACCAAGAGCAAAGTAGCATGAACTTTTGTGGGCCAGGTTTAGACAGTCAGACACAAAAAGTAACTCCAGAGAGCTGAGTGATTGTTTTCAATGTATTCACTAAGCCTCCATTCCAGCAGTGTGCTAGCAGCAGCCAGCAGTAGTGATGAACTAGCTCTGAGAATGCATTCAGACAAATCCTCCCCATTCTGTTAAAATCCTTGCTGCCAGAAAATAGAAAAAAATAGAAATAGCATAAATTGCAATCTGAGAATAGAACAAAACAACAGAAAAAGGTTCAATACATCTTCAGGATCCATAAAAGCTTTTTCCGCTACATTGTCAGAACTTTGCAGTATTCCAAAAACCACTTCATGTACCTCAAGTTCAAACATAAAAGTAAAGGTGAAGTCAAGATGAAATCCAGTACAACTTCTTGACTATTGAGGTATTAACATAACTCAAGTGTGCTTGGGAAATATAATACATAAGTATTAAGGTCTTTGATAATTGACCATGAAAAACAGAATCAATGAGCTTCCTGAAAGCGTCCATCAATAAGTCTTACCAGGTTACAATCACAGAATCATAGAATAGTTAGGGTTGGAAAGGACCTTAAGATCATCTAGTTCCAAAACCCCTGCCATGGGCAGGGACACCTCACACTAAACCATGTCACCCAAGGCTCTGTCCAACCTGGCCTTGAACACCGCCAGGGATGGAGCATTCACAGCTCTCCTGGGCAACCCATTCCAGTGCCTCACCACCATCACAGTAAAGAACTTCTTCCTTATATCCAGTCTAAACTTTCCCTGTTTCAGTCTGAACCCCTTACCCCTTGTCCTATCACTACAGTCCCTAATGAAGAGTCTCTGTCCAGCAGCCCTGTAGGCCCCCTTCAGATACTGGGAGGCTCCTATCAGGTCTCCACGCAGCCTTCTCTTCTCCAGGCTGAACAGCCCCAATTTTCTCAGCCTGTCTCCATACGGGAGGTGCTCCAGTCCCCTCATCATCCTCGTGGCCCTCCTCTGGACTTGTTCCAACAGTTCCGTGTCCTTTTTATGTTGACTACACCAGAACCGCACACAATACTCCAAGTGAGGTCTCACGAGAGCAGAGTAGAGAGGCAGGAGCACCACCTTCGACCTGCTGGTCACGCTCCTCTTGATGCAGCCCAGGATACGGTTGGCTTTCTGGGCTGCGGGCGCACATGTTCAGTTGCTCATCGACCAACACCCCCAGGTCCTTCTCCGCAGGGCTGCTCTGTGTCTCTTCTCTGCCCAACCTGTAGCTGTGCCTGGGATTTCTGCGACCCAGGTGTAAGACCTTGCACTTGACGTGGTTAAACTTCATAAGGCTGGCATCAGCCCACCTCACAAGCGTGTCGAGGTCCTTCTGGATGGTATTCCTTCCCTCCAGCGTATCAACCCAATCGTACAGCTTGGTGTCATCGGCAAACTTGCTGAGGGTCCGCTCATTCCCACTGTCCGTGTCACCGACAAAGATGGTGAACAAGACCGCTCCCAACACCCATCCCTGAGGGACACCACTCGATACTGGTCTTCAGCCGGACATCGAGCCATTGACCGCAATTCTTTGCGTGCGGCCATCCAGCCAGTTCTTCATCCACCGAGTGGTCCACTCATCAAACTGATGTCTCTCTGATTTAGAGACAAGGACGTCATGCGGGACAGTGTCAAAGGCTTTGCACAAGTCCAGGTAGATGACGTCAACTGCTCTGCTCCTGTCCATCAGTTCCGTAGCCCCATCATAGAAGGCCACCAAATTAGTCAGGCAGGATATCCCCTTAGTGAAGCCATGCTGGCTGCCACCTAGCACCTTGTTGTTTTTCATGTGCCTTAGCATGCCTTCCAGGAGAATCTGCTCCAAGAGTTTGCAGGCACAGAGGTGAGACTGACTGGTCTGTCATTCCCCGGGTCATCCATTTTCTCCTTCTTGAAAATGAGGGTTATACTTCCCTTATTCCAGTTGTCAGGAACTTCACCTGACTGCCAGGATTTTTCAAATAGGATGGCCAGTGGCTTAGCAACTTCATTCGCCAGCTCCTTCAGGAACCGCGGATGGATTTCATCAGCTCCCGTGGACTTGTGCACATTCGGGTTCTGAAGATGCTCTCTAACCAGATCCTCTCCTACCGTGGGCCTAAGGTCTTCATTCTCACAGTACCTGCATCTGCCTTCCAAGACTTGGGTGGTGTGGTCGGAGCATTTGCCAGTGAAGACCGAGGCAAAGAAATCGTTAAGAACCTCAGCCTTCTTCAAACCCAGGGTAGCCAGTTCTCCTGATAGCTTGCAGAGAGGGCCCGCGTTGTCCCTAGTCTGTCTTTTATTTGCAACGGAACTCTGGAATCCCTCCCTGTTATCTTTCACATCCCTAGCCAAGTTTAATTCTAACTGGGCCTTAGCTTTCCTAACCTGGTCCCTAGCTTCACGGACAACATCCCTGTTTTCTTCCCAGGCCGCCTGTCCTTGCTTCCACCTTTTATAAGCCTCTTTTTTCCCTCAAAGTTTCCTCAGCACCTCCTTATGTATCCAAGGAGGTCTCCTGGCCCTCCTGCTGCACTTCCTTCTAGTTGGGACACAACACTCCTGAGCTTGGAGCAGGTGATCCTTGAATATCAACCAACAGTCTTGGGCCCCCCCTGCCCTCTAGGGCTATATCCCATGGAACCTTACTAAGCAGGTTCCTGAAGAGGCCAAAGTCTGCTCTCTTGAAGTGCAGGGAAGTGAGCTTGCTGCATGCTCTTCTCACCGTCCTGAGGATCAAGAACTCGACCATCTCAGGATCACTACAAGCAAGGCTGCCCTGGAACATCACATTTCCAACCAGCCCTTCTCTGTTGGTGAGCACGAGGTCAAGCATGGCAGCTCTCCTTGTCGGTTCCTCTATAACTTGCAGAAGGAAGTTGTCTTCCACACAATCGAGGAACCTCCTGGATTGCTTGTGCCGGGCCGTACCGTCCCTCCGACGAGCATGAGGCTGTTCCTATCTACCTATAGAGCACTTCATCCACAGAGTCCCCCTGATCAGGCGGTCTGTGACAGATCCTCACAGTAATGTCTCCCATCGCCGTTCTCCCTTTAACTCCGACCCACAAACTCTCTGTCGACTGCTCACCCCTCCCCAGACAGAGTTCCATACTCTCCAGCTTATCCCTAACATAAATAGCAACTCCCCCTCCCCACCTGCAGGGCCTGTCTTTCCCCAAGAGCCTCTAACCTTGCACTCCAACACTCCAGTCATAGGAGCCATCCCACCATGTTTCTGTGATGCCTACTATATCATATCCCTGTAGACGTGCACACATCTCTAATTCCTCTTGTTTTTCCCCATGCTACGGGCATTTGCAAAGAGGCATCTGAGCTGAGCTCCAAATGAAGCCGGCTCATTGGCTGGAGCGGCTGGAATATCTCTACATTGCTCCGAGCATTTATTATAGGCACTGGCAACTGACTGGCTGTGTTGGGATAGAAAAATATGTCTGCCTTCACATACTGCATGCTCCCCTGGTCTTTCTATTTCATTCTGCTTTATCTATCAAAAATATATTAACCCAAAAGCCTATTTCCATCAAAGTCTCGATTCCATGAGCATTTCAAGATAAAGCTTATCTTATTACTGGTGTATTAACAAAAGCAATCTAAAGGGCTGCTGTCAATCGTCTCCTGTTCTCTGTTTCTTTTTGCCCTCTTCTCAAAGCAGCTTCTCAGGGAGCACGGCTGGGACCTCGCGGGTTCTAGTGGACGTATGAATTTCTACCGCACCAACTTTCCCCAGCAGCGTAGAGCCTGAGGCTGATCATCTCAAAGCTTGCACAGGGGAAATGTGCTTGCACTCGAGAATTCAGTGGTCACAGAGGTCATCTGCATTTCTATTTCCACTGCATCTGTTTTTCATTTCCTTTCCCTTGCCATCCTTACCTACCACTTTCTCCTGGTATCTCAGTTCCCCCACACCATGTGTGTATTTGTTAAATGGTTCACGGTGCCACCATGCAGAGCAAATCACCAACCAGCTGATACCTTACACAGCCGTCATCCAACATCACCAACAGGCTCTGGCACTCACTACAGCCAGATGCCTGGACAGCTACACGGTTACGGGGGATCTCTTGTCTGGGTCGCCACGTCCTTCCTGGCCAGCAGAGAGGACCGAGTTTGCTTTGCTTTGGGTCCAGAGGACACCACCCTAGAGCAGGGGCTGAGCTCAGCCCTGCAGCGCTCACCCCACGCCCCAGTCTCCCGCTGCGCTCCCAAGGGCGGCGCTACCCGCTCAGGGCGCAGCCCCCACCTTGGCAAAAGAATGTCAGTGGCAGCCAATGACCCTATTAAATCTGTCACTACCCCTCCCGGCACTGATCCCTGCAATGCAGGAGCGCTGCCGGCTCTCCGGCAAGTCCTGACAAGGGACTTGGGGCTGCTTTGGTGGCTCTTTGCCCTTCAGGATTGAGACTCCTGGACCCTGTGATTTCCCACACTCCGATGCTAAAGGCCCCCTCTCCGCAGCTACTCATCTTGTTCTCATTCATCAAGTGGTCAGCAGAAAGTAGGGGTTTGGTGACCAGAGAGACCGTAAACACAAGGGCTAAGTCTGCAAACAAACCCACAGAGACTTAATTCAACAAAACCATCCAGTACATCGTCAAGAAAAGCAAACCCAAAACCCTGCATGCAGAAGCCAAAGCCACTTGGCAAACAAGTCTCGATAGAAAAAGGCTCCATTCATGGCAATCTCTCTGCAGTGAGACACGTGAGGAGCATCAGCGGAGAGACAAAGACCAAGCACAACTGTCAGACCAGACAGACAGTATTTGGGAGCCTTTGTCAGCAGAGCTGCTCCACCAACACAGCCAAGACCTGAGATCCTGCTTTTCCTCACCTTCAACTTGCAGACGGAAGCAAGTTACTCCCCCCCGTGAGCCAGGAGGATTCACACTGTCTCCCCCTCTGAGGAGCAACACTGCCCGTGGCAGCAGATCCCGGAGGACACGGGCAAGCCCTTAGAGGACCCACTGGCTGCAGAGAAGTTTTCTCAGGTCACAGTTTAAAGGTCTCCAATAACAATTTAATTCAACAACCCAGTTACTGCATAGTAAATCCTCCGAGTACTAGATACATGTCTTGATTGCTGCTAAACCTCAGTAAACAAGTCTTTAATCATCCATTGGCAATTAATTAGCAAACAAGAAGTAATTGCAACAGAGAGGTAGCCGCTTAGATTGAAGTCAGTTGTTTTACATTAATTAAATGTAGAGGTCCATGAATTACACAAATATGTTCTAAGCAACATACAGGCAGAGACGAGCACTGGGGGGGTGGGTGGGAGAGTTATTATTTATTGGCCCAAGAAAGCACCCACAACAAGCGCAGGCTGCAGCATGACATCCTCAGCACAGCTCCCTTGAGCCTGGCACTGGCAGCAGGGCGCTACTCCTTCGCACGTGGGGTGAAGCAGGAGAAACGGAAAGCCTTGCGCAGAGCCCTCAGCGCTCTCCTGAAGCGGTAGAGTCGTCGCCGTGGGGCCGCTCCTGGGTCTGGAAGAGTGGCAATGCCTGTGGGGGAAGAAGAGCTGTAGGCGAGGGACTTCCTTTGGCAACCCATTCCAGTGCCTCGCCACCCTTACAGTAAAGAACTTCCTCCTTAAATCCAATCTAAACTTCCCCTGTTTAGGTTTGAACCCGTTACCCCTTGTCCTATCACTACAGTCCCTAACGAAGGGTCCCTCCTCAGCATCCTTATAGCCCCCCTTCACATACTGGAAGGCTGCTAGGAGGTCTCCACACAGCCTTCTCTTCTCCAGGCTGAACAGCCCCAGCCTTCTCAGCCTGCCTTCATATGGGAGGTGCCCCAACCCCCTGATGGTCCTCGTGGCCCTTTCCACCGAAGGCTTGCAGCCCTCAGCCCATAGAGGGGAGGCTGGGACACACCTGAACTCATGCACACACTGCTGCCGGCCTGGCCTGGGTGCCACCCAACTCGGGGAAGTACCTGGCTCCTTCTCGCTGTCCTGAACTTCAGCAGGCGACACTGACGGTGACTCCGCATCCAAGCTTTGTGCCCCGTCTGGCTCTTCCACCTGCTGCCGCCTTCTTCCCTGGATGACAGTCACGGCCTTGCCCAGGTGTTTCCTCACAAAGCGTCTGACCGTACCCTGCAGGGTAGCAAGAGCACAGGCAGGGGAGGGGGGCAATGTCAGTGGGATGACACGGGGAGCACCAGAAATAGCCCTGTCACAAACCCCCTGGCAGCCGCGATTCCGAGGCCTTGGGATCCCCGGTGCCAGCCACACGCGCCTCACTCACCTGGCGCCGAGAGTCCCGAGACAAGGGAGAAGCTGCTGCATCTCCACTGCCATCTGCTCCTGGAGGAAGGTGGGATGTTCCAGCCTCTGCTGCAGGGATCTCAGTCAAGGAAGGGGCCACTTCATCCTCAAATGCTGTTGGGGAGGCAACGGCTGCGCTGGCCTCTCCCTGAGGCTCTGAAGCCACAGCAGACTCAATGTCCTCAAGTGCTGCAGGCATCAATGCTGCCATTGTCACATCCAGGATTTGGGTCATGTCCTGATATTCCACCAGCTGTTGGCTGGCTCCCTGATCCACAGCCTGGACCGGAGGCTCCCTTGTGATGAGCAGGGCCGCTCCCTGTGGAACCACCTCGTGCGCATTTGGGCTGAGCAGGGCGCGTGCCTGGCTCTGTGCCTCGGGTGCTGCCTCCTGCTCATCAACACCAAGAGAAGCTGGTGCCGGTGCTGCCTCCTCTTGTGACACTGGAGTGAGAGGCGCGCGGTGCTCCCCTTCCTCTGCAGCTCCACCCAGTGCAGAAGCTGCCAGTTTGGTGTCCGTGGGAACGGCTGGGACAGGAGGCACTCCCTGCAAGTCTCCGGCTGCATCTCCTGTCACATCCTTGCCCTTGCTGCTGGGGAAGCCGGACCCGTCCTGGACATCTGCCTGGGGGTCCTGGAAGAGCCCTGGTAACGAGGGCGTGACCCAGAGGTTGTGTACGGTGATCTCTTCCCCTTCCGACAGCTCTTTGTCTATGGCCTCTTCCCACTCCTCCTCTTCCTTTCTGTCCAACTCCTCAGCAGCAGCTTCCTCGCCCAAGGTCCCTGGCGCCACCTGTAATCACACGAGAGGGATGCAGGAGGTGAGTGGGCTGCACTTGCGTGGAGCAGTGGCCGGCCACAGGCAGAGGCTCATCCCCCTGCCCTGTCCCGCCCTGTCCTTGGCACTCACCTGCCTGTGACTGGGCATCAGGCTGCGCCGCAAGGCCAAATGAGGCATCCTGCCCTCCTGCTGCTGGAGCTCCCTTTCCACAGAGCTGCCCAGCAGCCAAGGCAGGCTGGCTCTCCTTTGTATGTCGAGCCTGTGCCTGGTGTGGGCCATGCCGCTCCTCTCCGGCTCCTCCAGAGGCTCTGGCAGAGGGAGCAGCAGGAATCTCCCTGCCCCATGTAGCCCATGCAAGACTCCTGCTTGAATCGCCTCAGGATCTCCGGTGCCAGCCATACGTGCCTCCCTCACCGGGTGCCGAGATTCACCAGCAAAGGCAGAAGAGCCTGCATCTTCTTCGCTGGCTGCTTCTGGGGCAGAGGGGCATGCTCCAGCCTCTGCCACAGGCATCTCAGTCCATGAAGCTGCCACTTCCTCTTGCTGTGTTTCTGGTAAGATCATGGCTGTTTCAGCCTCTCCTTGATGGTCTCCACACACAGGAGACTCAGTGTCCCCAGTCCCCACAGATGCCATTACTGCCATCGCCTCATCTAAGTTTTGGGTCACGTCCCGATGTTCCGCCAGCTGCTGGCTGCTTCCCTGGACCACTTCCTGATTCACGATCAGGACCTGCTCAGTGGTGCTCGAGGCCGTTTCTTCTAGAATCATCTCGGAGGCGTGTGGGCCGAGCAGAGCAAGTGCCTGGCCCTGTGTCTGTGGTGCTGCCTCCTGCTCGCCACAGGCAGAAGAAACTGGTGCCGGTGCCGCCTCCTCCTGTGCCACTGGAGTGAGAGGTGCCTGGTGCTCCTCTACCTCTGCAGCTCCACCCAGTGTAGAATCTGCCAAATCAGTGTCTGTGGGTCCGGCTGGGATAGGAGACATGTTCTGCAGGTCTGCAGTAGCCTCTTCTCCCACATCCATGCCCATGCTGCTGGGGCAGGCAGACCCCTCCTGGCTATCCTCCTGGAGGTCCTGGAAGGGCTCTGGGACCAAAGGGTCGACGCGGAGCTTGGAGGTGTTGATCTCTTCCCCTTCAGACAGCCCTTCGTCTATGTCCTCTCCCTTCCTGTCACACTCCTCATCATCAGCTTCCTCATCCAAGGTCCCTGGCACCTCCTGTAACCACACAACAGGGATGCAGAAGATGAGTTTACGGAACAGTAGCTGGCCACAGGCAGAGGAAGGCTCATACCCCCCCTGTCATGTCCCACCCTGCCCTTGGCACTCACCTGCCTGTGACTGAGCATCCATCTCTGCCTGGGTGCCAGATGATGCCCCTTGCTCTCCTGCTGCTGGAGTTCTCTCTTCACAGAGCTACCCAGCAGGCAGCCTGCTTGGCTGGCTCTCCTTTGCGTGGCGAGCCTGTGCCTGGTGTGGGCCATACTGCTCCCCTCCAGCTCCTCCAGAAGCTCTGGCATAGGCGTCAATGCTTCCACTGTCACATCCAAGATGTGGGACACGTCCTGCTCTTCCAAAGGCTGCTGCTCAGTTCCGTGGACCACAGAAGCAGCCTTCAGCAGGACCTCCCTTGTGATATGCCTGGCTGTTTCCTCAAGAGCTATCTCACAGGCATCTGGGCTGAGCAGGGCAGGTGCCTGACTCTGTGTCTGTGGTGCTGCCTCCTGCTCGACACAGGCAGGAGATGCTGGTGCTGGTGCCGGCGCCGCCTCCTCCTCTTGTGACACTGGAGTGCAAGGTGCCTGGTGCTCCTCTTCCTCTGCAGCTCCACCCAGTGTAGAAGCTGCCAGTTCGGCGTCCATGGGAACAGCTGGGACAGGAGACACTCTCTGCAAGTCTCCAGCTGCCTCTCCTGTCACATCCTTGCCCTTGCTGCTGGGGAAGCCGGACCCGTCCTGGACATCTGCCTCCGGGTCCTGGAAGAGCTCTGGGACCGAGGGGTTGACCCAGAGGTTGCATACGGTGACCTCTTCCACCTGGGACAGCGCTCCATCAGTGCCCTCGACCCACTCTTTCTCCTCTTTGGCCGCTGCCACATCCAGGATTTGGGTCACGTCCTGAGGTTCCACCAGCTGCTGCCTGGTTTCCTGATCCACAGCCACAGCCTGGACCAGAGGCTCCCTTGTGATGAGCAGGGCTGCTCCCTGTGGAACGAACTCGTATGCACCTGGGCTGAGCAGGGCAGGTGCCTGACTCTGTGCCTGTGGTGCTGCCTCCTGCTCGTCGTCGTCAGGAGAATCTGTTTCCTCTGCCTCCTCCTCCATCACATCCCAGAACTGGCAGGTTGCACTGACACTGGACGTGACCTGCGTGTCTGCATCTCTTACTGTGATGGTGACTGAGGCAGGTGCATGGTGCTGTGTTTCTGCTGCTGGAGCTTGACTGTCAAAGCCACAAGAGGCTGGGGTCTCTGCCTCCTCCTCAACAGCATCTCTGAAATGGACCTTCTTTAGCATGCTCTCGGGTGTGACCTTCAGACCCATGTTGTTTTCTTTGTGGCTGTGCAGGGCAGGTGCCTGGCGCTGTGCCTGTCCTGGTGCAGCCTGCTTGCCACACTCAGGAAAGAATGGGACTTTTGCCTCCTCTTTGGCCACGTCTCTGAACTGGCGGTTCAAGACGGTGCTGTACGACACTTGCACATCTGCAACATGCACTGTGACGCAGTTCAGGGCAGGTGACTGGTGCTGGGCTTGTGCTGCAGCAGCCTGCCTGCTAAAGCCACGAGATTCTGGTGCTGGTGTCATGGGAAGGAGAGGTGACTGGTACTCCGCTTCCTCAGGAGCTCTGGCCAAGCGGCCCCTCTTGGGCTGTTGCAAAGTCTTGATGTTGGAGGGCAGGGCGGGCAAAGGCTTCGCAATCACCTCCTTGTGCAGCCCCAGCAACTTGCCATTGAGGCTGCCCTCGAGGTCTGCTGCCAGCATGGCTCGCTGGTGCTCTGCCTCTCGCCCTGTCTTCCTGCTCTGGGAAGCACCAGTGCTCACACGGCTGTTAGGATCAGGAGCAGGCTGAGTGGCAGTGGCCTTGCTGCTGTTAGCTGCCCTGACAGTGTATCTTCTTGACATTGCAGCCCTGCTGTATGCTGGGTCCTGGCATGCCGCTGCCTGCTGGCAGGGTCCCCCGCTCTCAGCGCTGTTGTTGTGCAGGACTGCGCTCACACTTCCTGTGCCCTTCGCTGTGGCAGAGGCTGTGGGCCTGTGTGGGGCAGGCTGACAGCACCGTGGCCGCGCAACAGCGCTGCCATGCGCGGGGATGCAGTGCAGCTGGGCAGCAGTTGTGAGACGCTGCTTTTGCCTGCTGCTTGTGCTGCCGATGGCCATGTCACTGAAGCTGGCTGCAGCGGCAGAGGGTGCCGGTGTCAGGGGAGGCAGCCTGCAGCAGCTGCTGGCTGCTCTCACTGGCCGAGGTGGTGGCCGAGGTGTCCTTTCCAGCAGCGGTGGCAGATGACATGTCTGCTCCTCTGTCCTCATGCTGTGGGGCAGCACCGCTCTGTGCCTCAGGCTGCCCACCTGCAAGAGAAGCCGAGGAGAGAGGCTGTGTGATAGTGTCTCTTGCGCCCGTGTCCCAGCTGGCTGAGCTCATGCAGTTGGGCTCCCCTGCCAGCCCCATGGCAAGGCTCAGCCCCACAGGTGGGTGCTGCCTGCTCCCAGAGCTGGCTGGGGAGAGGGCTGGCCACCCGCAGCCCATGGCCACTGCCCACAGCACCCCCGGCATGCCCGGGCAGCCTGCGGGGCACAGCATGGAGGGCTCAGCTTCCTCCCTCCTGCCCGTCAGCAGTTCCCGTGGTTGGGAGGATGTTTGGCCCTGTCTCCCTCGGGGTCCCTACCTGTGCCTGCTGGGTCACGATGGGCTGAAACCTTCGTGGGTAGGGCAGCTGTGCCGGTGTGATCCCATGCGGCGCTTCCTCAGGCTGCCTGTGGCCCACCTGCGGGCAGGAGGAGGAGGAAGAGGTGTGTGATGGAGGCGGCTGCCTTGGCACAGCAGCCCCGCAGTGCCGGCAAGCCCGGCCTCGGCACCAAGGCAGCTCCATGTGGCCCTGTCCCACCACCGGCCTCTCACTCCTGCCCCAGCCCTCACCTGGCCTCTCCTTTGCACTCCTGGCCTGCCCTTGGCGGGCTGCGGGCGGGCGTTTGATCCGTTGTCCACTGGCATCTTCTGTGTCCTTGGATGCAGACTTGCCGTGGATTCACAGGGCAAATGCCTGTGCTCTAGGGTGCTCCAGGGCCTTAAATACCCCACATAACAGACGTAACAATGCCCCCGTCGTTTCCATGGAGATGCCTATGCCCTCACCAGTTCCAAACAGTCCCAGCTCGCCATGGGCAACTCCACAGCAACCACTGAGGCTTTGTGACGGCGGCAGCATCGTGCCCATGGCCACTGGGCACCCAGGGATGCACTTTTCTCCTCCCTGGTTTTTTCCTTGACAAGATGAAAAGGGAACAGAGAGAAGAAAGAGGGGTAAAAGAAGGAAAAAAAACAATAAAAATGATAAAATACTTGGTAACTGGCACTTTCTCATACAGGTTTTCAAGTTTTGGCAAGAGATGCAAGCACGATTTTTTGAGAATAGCATGACAGAAAAGCACTTTGGAATTAAATAAATAGTACATTTGTGAGCACCTTTCCGTATTATGGTCAGCTTTAGCAGCTCCTCCAGCTGACACCAGACCTCCTCCGTTGCCTGTTCCACTGCAGTTTGACTACGAGGACAAGTATCGGTTTCACCCTTACAAATGGATAAACCTGGTGTCAAGGTGCTGTGGCCAAGACACACCAGCTCCGCTGACAGTTGGAGCTCATGGTCCTCTCCCTCTCTTCCTCATCCCACATTCATCTGAAAGCGAGCACTTCTCAACCTTCCTTCCCTTTTCACACGCATTAGAAGCAAAGAATCATGGAATAGTTAGGGTTGGAAAGGACCTTAAGATCATCTTAAGATCAATAGCTAGACCTTATTCATTTAAAGTTAATCCTACTATAAGTTAGTACAAATTCTCAATTTCTTATGGGCATGTTCTTCATAAAGGAACAGTGTCAAATGCAATACTTGAACAAATTTCTGGAGGAAATGCTTACGTACTGCAATGTAGGACTTGCCTCTACTGAGGTTCCTTTTCAATGAACTATGCTGTCTCCTCTAGGAGACATTTCCTGTGGGAAGTATATCAGGTCATTTTTTCCATTATACTGTGAAGTACCTGTGTGCTAAACATTGCCGGAACCCTTGGCTCATGTTGCTAACATACCACTTAGTATGACAAAATTGAAAACATAAAGACATTATTTGTACACAGAGATTTTTTTATATTATTAATACATGATAGATTTATGATTCAACAATCATGTTGCCTTGTTATTAACTCCTTGTTCATTCACTTTTGAAGCGAATGCTTAGGAGGAATCTGCCATTTGTATGGCACCAGTAAGGGCTTTGAACATTCAAACTGAGTAACGCGTATCTGCTGCTTCTGCTTCAATACCCGTCTCTGCAGCTCAAACTGTCCTTCAAAAATTCTAGGCGTGAAACCTGGCTCATGCCTTGTCATCCAGCCGATTCATTTGCCGGCAATGAGGGTTGTCGTGGTTTAAACCCAGGCCGTAAATCAGAACCACGCAGTCCACTTCCCCCCCCACCTTTCTTCCCTCCGCTTCTGGAGGGATGGGGAGGAGAATCAAAAGAATGTAGCTCCCACGGGTTGAGATAAGAACAGTTTAATAACTAAGGTATAACACAAATCACTACTGCTACCACCAATAATAATAATGATAAAGGAAATAACAAGCAAGAGAATACAACCGCTCACCAACCGGTACCTCACCCCCACCCTGCCATGATCCAGCCCTTCCGGGAACTCTCAGTTCTACCTCCTGGGCATGACGTGCTGTGGTATGGAATACCTCTTTGGCTAGTTTGGGTCAGGTGTCCTGTCCCTGCTTCCTCCCGGCTTCTCCTCCTCCCTGGCAGAGCATGAGACTCACAAAGTCCTTGGTCAGGGTAAACATTCTGACCCACAACTGAAAACATCGGCTTTATCAGTATTATTCCCAGGTCGAAAGTCAAAACACAGCACTGCACCAGTAGAAAAAATGACTGCTACTGCTAAACCAGGACAAGGGTGTTCTGGCTTCTTTTGGCAACGCTGGCTCCTTCCAAGGTTTCACCCATCAAGCCGGTACCCAACGCGGACCAGAGTCTGTGATTACACACATATATCCTCTACCAGTTAGTTTTACTTCCACAGGACCCTTCCAGGTACCAGTTTCCAGATCCTTATACTGGACCGGTATACCCTGAGTCTTATTCACATAACCTGACCCTAACGCTTGACCATGTATTACAGCAGGAGGGTCACTAGAGTCTCCTACCAATCACAAAAAGTTCGTAACATACACAGCTTTCTGTATTCTTGCTGCCGGGGTAAGCCCTTCTTCCCCCGTTTTTTGTTTTTCTAACAATTGCTTCAAGGTCTGATGCGTACGTTCAATAACAGCCTGACCTGTAGGAGAATGAGGAATACCAGTGATATGAGCAATGCCCCAATTATTTAAAAAATTTAGACAGCGTTGAAGAAGTACAGTTAGGTGCATTATCTGTTTTAAGCTGTAAAGGTACTCCCATAACTGCGAAACAGCCACGCAAATGCGTGATTACGTGGCGTGCGGTTTCGCCAGCCAGAGGGGTAGCCCAAACAAAGGGCAAAAAGGTGTCGATAGTAACATGGACATACTTCAATTCTCCAAAAGATGATACATGGGTTACATCCATCTGCCAAAGTCGGAGAGGCTGGAGACCTCGAGGATTGACTCCAAGGCCTATGCCTATTGTCTGGCCCTGACAATCAGGACAAGACTCTACAATGCCTCGGGCATCTGTCAGGGACAAGCCAAACTGGCAAACTAACATTTTTGCTGATTGGTGAAAGAAGGCATGAGACGCTCGGGCTTGTTGAAAAATATCTATCGGTGGTCCTGCCCAAGCTGGAGCAACTAATTTATCTGCTTTGTCATTACCATCACTAAGGCTCCCTGGGAGGCCCGAATGACTGCAAATATGCATAATGAAATATTTACAGTCACGATTATTTACAAGATGTAACAGAGTTTTCAACAAAGTCCATAACCTGCAGTTAATAACTTCCTGTAAAATTGCCCTCTCTAGATGTTGAACAATTCCTAAATACAAAGAATCACAGACAATGTTAAGCGGAGTATCAGGCCATCGTTGAAATACCACAACAAAAACACTTAGTTCTAATGTTTGTAAGGAATCTGTAGAGTGACCAGGTATTTTCTGTTTCTTCCAACCATCTTCTGTTTTCCAAATGTATCCGGCTATGTGATTATTTCTGCTAGCATCTGTAAAAACACTTATACCTGAAACAGGTCTGTCGGAGTAAAAAGTAACATCCTCATATTGATTGTTTTTTAGCACGGTAAACAATTTATGTGGCGGGAAATGTATGCTAACTTGGCCAACAAGATCTACTAAGGCAGTTTGAAAAACAGTGCTAGACTGCTGCGCCCACTCCAGCCATATTCTGGTAAGGGGTAAACAAACTTGTGATGGATCATTACCTAGAATTTCTTGACAACGTTCACGACCTCGCTTAATTAAAAGGACAAAGACTTCCAGTCGTGTAGTAACAGTTTTGCGCAACCGATAAGGTAAGAAGAGCCATTCCAATATACACAAGGGATCCTTTTTCTGCGGGTTCCATTGCGCCAACAGACTAAACGGATGATACTGATTGTTTACAACAAACAAAGTTATAGATAAATCTGGGTTCCATTGGGAAGCCTAAGAAGTAGGTATTTTAGCCATAATATGGGCTAGGGCCTCATGCTGGATTTTTGACAGAGTTCTCTTTTCCTCTGTCTGTGGTTTGCTCTTCAAAAGAGGCATTAGTTCTGCCAAATCATTAGTAATTCCACATAAGGAACACATTCACTGAACGTCACCTATCAATTTCTGCATGTCTGACAAGGTTCTTATCTCCGTAGTAAGCTTCATCTTCTGGGGCCTAACTTCAGGTCTGGAAATAATCCACCCCAGGTATCTCCATGGGGCATTACGCTGTACCTTTTCAGGTGTAATTACTAAACCTACTTTTGCCAGTTTGGAGAGGTATCAGTTATGGTAAAATCTATTGCTGTTGCCATGTCCACTCCGGCACTCCCTGCTGTAGCAGAGGGGACGCAGTCCAAACACCCTGATTTTGTGTCATCGCGCGGGGTGGCGTCGCGCTCACATTCAAGTTTCCCAGCGGAGTTCCATCTTTCTTATACTTCGAGTGACATTCAGTTGCCCTACGGCCATGTTTGTCGCATCTAGTACAACCACCTGTAAAACGTGAAGCACCACCTGCTGGGTTAGTTTTCTTTACTGTACATTGTTGTCTATGATGTCCCATCCGCCCACAATTAAAACATCTCACGCCCTTCATACCCCCTCGATCACCTCGACCTTGCTGTAACAGAGGTTTGACAGCAGCAGCAAAGGCAGTAGCCATGTATTCTGCCTTTTCCTCGGCCGTGCCCACCTTAGAACAAGCGTCCATCATTTCCTGCAAGCCAGCAGATTTCGGTAAAACCTGTAAAATACGCTTACAAGCTGGGTTAGCATTTTCCATAGCCAAGGGCATAAGTACAGATTCTTTAGCATTAGGTGCCAAATCAATATTCTTCTCAATAGCTGCCGTCAATCTATCAATAAATTGCATACATGGTTCAGAGGCTCCCTGTTTTATCGACGTATAGGAGGGATTAGGTTTTCCTGCTTCCGGCACAGCTTTCAAAGCAGCTAAGGCCAATTGCTGCGCTTGCTGTAACACCTCGGTTCTCATATGAGCCTGTACTGCATCAGGGTGAAATTGTCCCTTCCCTATTAACATTTCATACGTAACACCATGTAAGGGATCATTAGGGTTGCGACCCAAATTATCATCAGCGGCTCTTTCAGCAAGCTCCTCAAACCCATGTAATAGCTGAGAAGGAGTTAACAGGACTGAAGCTACCTTAAGACAATCATTGGGAGTTAAGACCATACTACAAAACAAGGCAGTTAACATTTGTTGTGTATACGGAGAAGACAACCCATATTGAGAAATTGCTCCCTTAAGTTCCTTTATGATTTTCCACTCCACAGGAGTCCACTGGGTTTGTCCCTGAGCATTCCTAATGATTGGAAATGCAGCAGGAATGTCAATCGGTAGAACAGTGCCGTCTATGATTGCGTCTTGAATAAGACCTCGCCATCTCAAGGCACTAGGGTTAGCTTGCAGAGGGGGCTTTGAGGGTGGTGGCAAGGGTGTAGCAAAAGGATTAACCTTGTTTAACTTTTCCGATTCGTGCCCCTCTCTCTTTGCTTCAATTCGCTCCAATCGTTCTCATAGGTCCTGTAAATTTTTATCTAAAAGCTTAGTCCACTGCCCCCAATCTTGGTCAGGTTTTGGCCCCGGTTGGGGCAGCGCTAACGATGGTGTACATGGTACGGGTGGGTATAAATCCGGAGTCTCACTGTCCTCCTCTGGAGGTTCCCATTCTTCTGCATCAGGCGGCAGAGGGGCGGCGGCGGCGAAAAAGCGGTCGTAAGGCGGGGGGGCGGCTGTGCTGGCAGCGTGAGGGGCGGGCGGGCCGGCGTCGACGTGAAGGGCGGGCGGGCCGGCGTCGACGTAAGAGGTGGGCGGGCCGGCGTCGACGTGAAGGGCGGGCGGGCCGGCGTCGACGTAAGAGGTGGGCGGGCCGGCGTCGACGTAAGAGGTGGGCGGGCCGGCGTCGATGCGAGGGGCGGGCGGGGAATTTGGAGGCTGGGCTCAGGGGCGGTAGCGGCATGAAAAGGATTCGAGTTAGGGCGTACATCATCCTTTTCAAAATCCCTATCACTAGTTATTGCTGCCGCCGGTGAAGGCGTTGTCGGCACGGGATAGGGAGGATGCGCTGGATCCTCAAACATTCGCACTCTAGGGCGCACAAGCTTTCGAACCAGATGTTTTGCGCTTGAAGCGGCAGGCAGTTCCCCCTTGACTACGGTGTCAGGTGTCGGACTCACAGCAGCCGATCCCCCATGGTTTTGTGACGGCGAGTCAGAAAAAGCCGCAAAAGCAGGCTTTACTACTTGTTGCTCAACTGTCATCACGGATATAGTTTCTTTTAGTAGCCGCCACAGGGTAACTAGAGATTTTGCTTCTTTAGACCCAAGGATAATTTCGTCCCACAAGCGTGCCCCGATCTTTTCCCAAGTCCCAAGTTCAAAGGCTTCGCCAACCCCCTGGGTTAAGTTTTTCTCTTTACTCCAGAGCAACAACTTGTTTAACATAGTCATCATACTCTATCCCTCTCGTACAGGGGATATGCTGGAAGAGCTTAGATATGGCTGCCTTTTTTTTACTCAATTGAGTACCCATTTTAATCCTCTTCCGAACACTCGGCTGCTCACCTGAATTCCACTGTAGTGTCTCCCGGGCTCAAAGGCTCCGTTCCGTTCCGAGGCTTCTGCCTCCCGGGCTCAAAGGCTCCGTTCCGTTCCGAGGCGTCTGCCTCCCGGGCTCAAAGGCTCCGTACCGTTCCGGTCCTGCCGGATGAATCCCGGTCCTGCCGGATCGACTTCCCCGCGGCACCGCGTTCTTCGTTTTCAATGTGAAAAAGCCTGTTTGGGTGCCATTTGTCGCAGAATGGACTCAGTCGGAGATCAATGTGATCAGACAAAGCCATTTATTATAGAAAACTAACTCTTTATATACTATTTCTTAAAGTTGTTTGCACTAACCTGGCACATTGTGATTGGATACCTATCTGTGAGGCCCTTAACAACTAACATATAATTGGTTAAGCACAGGTGTGAGAACCTGACCTTCAAAGTTTTCCAACAGCCCTCAATTTATCAACTCAGTAAATTCCAGCTCCTTCTTATCTTGCTGGGATTCTCACTCCCAGTGCCTCACTCCCATCCTCCTTCACCTTTAGTTGTCCCTCGCTTCATGTCGAACTCCTCGTAGGCACTTGCTGGTCTGGGTATGTGGCCGTTCTTTGCCAGAAAATCATCCACAAGCGGCAGTCTATCTCCCCTGTCATGATTTTTCTCACTTAACACTTAGACTTATCCAAACAAGAAGGTCTGGCTATCAAAGCTCAGTTTTATCATTCACAGTATTAACTTTCCCCACTCCGGGCTTATGTGAACCCTCAAGGCATCAGGCCTGCTAACCCCTTACCCATCTTGCTGTCATTTTGTACATTTTTGATACCCCTTTTCAAAAAATTATAGCCCTCTGTGTGTGTGTGTAGCAAAGTAGTACAGGGTAGATTTAGATAACTGTATTGGTCACTTAACCTGTGTAGGCTATCTGAACAGTTAACGGAAGGATGATTTCTCTGGGGATGATCTCCAGACGGTCAGGATCGGCTCCTGCGTACCTTCTGTGCTCCCCCCAGCTACACATGAAACCTCCCATCTGCGGCTCCTGTGCCATCTCTGCTCTAGGGCTGTTCAGCCCCACTAGCCAGATTCTCCAGCCATCCAGGATGAGAAAGTGCTGGAGGGCAGCATGGTCACTTACTTATTTGAGGATGCAAGGACGTGGAGGCAGGAAGGGTGAGAAGAGCACAGTGTCCTCATCCCACTGCCACATCCAGATGGGGCTGGCCTTGTAACTGAACCAAAGTGTGAAACCAAAATCAAGCACCCCCAGGTGCAAGAGTAGTGCTGAGGCCAAAATTAGGCCTTGGCTCCCAGAATATATACCAAGAGCAAAGTAGCATGAACTTTTGTGGGCCAGGTTTAGACAGTCAGACACAAAAAGTAACTCCAGAGAGCTGAGTGATTGTTTTCAATGTATTCACTAAGCCTCCATTCCAGCAGTGTGCTAGCAGCAGCCAGCAGTAGTGATGAACTAGCTCTGAGAATGCATTCAGACAAATCCTCCCCATTCTGTTAAAATCCTTGCTGCCAGAAAATAGAAAAAAATAGAAATAGCATAAATTGCAATCTGAGAATAGAACAAAACAACAGAAAAAGGTTCAATACATCTTCAGGATCCATAAAAGCTTTTTCCGCTACATTGTCAGAACTTTGCAGTATTCCAAAAACTACTTCATGTACCTCAAGTTCAAACATAAAAGTAAAGGTGAAGTCAAGATGAAATCCAGTACAACTTCTTGACTATTGAGGTATTAACATAACTCAAGTGTGCTTGGGAAATATAATACATAAGTATTAAGGTCTTTGATAATTGACCATGAAAAACAGAATCAATGAGCTTCCTGAAAGCGTCCATCAATAAGTCTTACCAGGTTACAATCACAGAATCATAGAATAGTTAGGGTTGGAAAGGACCTTAAGATCATCTAGTTCCAAAACCCCTGCCATGGGCAGGGACACCTCACACTAAACCATGTCACCCAAGGCTCTGTCCAACCTGGCCTTGAACACCGCCAGGGATGGAGCATTCACAGCTCTCCTGGGCAACCCATTCCAGTGCCTCACCACCATCACAGTAAAGAACTTCTTCCTTATATCCAGTCTAAACTTTCCCTGTTTCAGTCTGAACCCCTTACCCCTTGTCCTATCACTACAGTCCCTAATGAAGAGTCTCTGTCCAGCAGCCCTGTAGGCCCCCTTCAGATACTGGGAGGCTCCTATCAGGTCTCCACGCAGCCTTCTCTTCTCCAGGCTGAACAGCCCCAACTCTCTCAGCCTGTCTCCATACGGGAGGTGCTCCAGTCCCCTGATCATCCTCGTGGCCCTCCTCTGGACTTGTTCCAACAGTTCCGTGTCCTTTTTATGTTGACTACACCAGAACCGCACACAATACTCCAAGTGAGGTCTCACGAGAGCAGAGTAGAGAGGCAGGAGCACCACCTTCGACCTGCTGGTCACGCTCCTCTTGATGCAGCCCAGGATACGGTTGGCTTTCTGGGCTGCGGGCGCACATGTTCAGTTGCTCATCGACCAACACCCCCAGGTCCTTCTCCGCAGGGCTGCTCTGTGTCTCTTCTCTGCCCAACCTGTAGCTGTGCCTGGGATTTCTGCGACCCAGGTGTAAGACCTTGCACTTGACGTGGTTAAACTTCATAAGGCTGGCATCAGCCCACCTCACAAGCGTGTCGAGGTCCTTCTGGATGGTATTCCTTCCCTCCAGCGTATCAACCCAATCGTACAGCTTGGTGTCATCGGCAAACTTGCTGAGGGTCCGCTCATTCCCACTGTCCGTGTCACCGACAAAGATGTTGAACAAGACCGCTCCCAACACCCATCCCTGAGGGACACCACTCGATACTGGTCTTCAGCCGGACATCGAGCCATTGACCGCAATTCTTTGCGTGCGGCCATCCAGCCAGTTCTTCATCCACCGAGTGGTCCACTCATCAAACTGATGTCTCTCTGATTTAGAGACAAGGACGTCATGCGGGACAGTGTCAAAGGCTTTGCACAAGTCCAGCTAGATGACGTCAACTGCTCTGCCCCTGTCCATCAGTTCCGTAGCCCCATCATAGAAGGCCACCAAATTAGTCAGGCAGGATATCCCCTCAGTGAAGCCATGCTGGCTGCCACCTAGCACCTTGTTGTTTTTCATGTGCCTTAGCATGCCTTCCAGGAGAATCTGCTCCAAGAGTTTGCAGGCACAGAGGTGAGACTGACTAGTCTGTCATTCTCCGGGTCATCCATTTTCCCCTTCTTGAAAATGAGGGTTATACTTCCCTTATTCCAGTTGTCAGGAACTTCACCTGACTGCCATGATTTTTCAAATAGGATGGCCAGTGGCTTAGCAACTTCATTCGCCAGCTCCTTCAGGAACCGCGGATGGATTTCATCAGCTCCCGTGGACTTGTGCACATTCGGGTTCTGAAGATGCTCTCTAACCAGATCCTCTCCTACCGTGGGCCTAAGGTCTTCATTCTCACAGTGCCTGCATCTGCCTTCCAAGACTTGGGTGGTGTGGTCGGAGCATTTGCCAGTGAAGACCGAGGCAAAGAAATCGTTAAGAACCTCAGCCTTCTTCAAACCCAGGGTAGCCAGTTCTCCTGATAGCTTGCGGAGAGGGCCCGCGTTGTCCCTAGTCTGTCTTTTATTTGCAACGGAACTCTGGAATCCCTCCCTGTTATCTTTCACATCCCTAGCCAAGTTTAATTCTAACTGGGCCTTAGCTTTCCTAACCTGGTCCCTAGCTTCACTGACAACATCCCTGTTTTCTTCCCAGGCCGCCTGTCCTTGCTTCCACCTTTTATAAGCCTCTTTTTTCCCTCAAAGTTTCCTCAGCACCTCCTTATGTATCCAAGGAGGTCTCCTGGCCCTCCTGCTGCACTTCCTTCTAGTTGGGACACAACACTCCTGAGCTTGGAGCAGGTGATCCTTGAATATCAACCAACAGTCTTGGGCCCCCCCTGCCCTCTAGGGCTATATCCCATGGAACCTTACTAAGCAGGTTCCTGAAGAGGCCAAAGTCTGCTCTCTTGAAGTGCAGGGAAGTGAGCTTGCTGCATGCTCTTCTCACCGTCCTGAGGATCAAGAACTCGACCATCTCAGGATCACTACAAGCAAGGCTGCCCTGGAACATCACATTTCCAACCAGCCCTTCTCTGTTGGTGAGCACGAGGTCAAGCATGGCAGCTCTCCTTGTCGGTTCCTCTATAACTTGCAGAAGGAAGTTGTCTTCCACACAATCGAGGAACCTCCTGGATTGCTTGTGCCGGGCCGTACCGTCCCTCCGACGAGCATGAGGCTGTTCCTATCTACCTATAGAGCACTTCATCCACAGAGTCCCCCTGATCAGGCGGTCTGTGACAGATCCCCACAGTAATGTCTCCCATCGCCGTTCTCCCTTTAACTCCGACCCACAAACTCTCTGTCGACTGCTCACCCCTCCCCAGACAGAGTTCCATACTCTCCAGCTTATCCCTAACATAAATAGCAACTCCCCCTCCCCACCTGCAGGGCCTGTCTTTCCCGAAGAGCCTCTAACCTTGCACTCCAACACTCCAGTCATAGGAGCCATCCCACCATGTTTCTGTGATGCCTACTATATCATATCCCTGTAGACGTGCACACATCTCTAATTCCTCTTGTTTTTCCCCATGCTACGGGCATTTGCAAAGAGGCATCTGAGCTGAGCTCCAAATGAAGCCGGCTCATTGGCTGGAGCGGCTGGAATATCTCTACATTGCTCCGAGCATTTATTATAGGCACTGGCAACTGACTGGCTGTGTTGGGATAGAAAAATATGTCTGCCTTCACATACTGCATGCTCCCCTGGTCTTTCTATTTCATTCTGCTTTATCTATCAAAAATATATTAACCCAAAAGCCTATTTCCATCAAAGTCTCGATTCCATGAGCATTTCAAGATAAAGCTTATCTTATTACTGGTGTATTAACAAAAGCAATCTAAAGGGCTGCTGTCAATCGTCTCCTGTTCTCTGTTTCTTTTTGCCCTCTTCTCAAAGCAGCTTCTCAGGGAGCACGGCTGGGACCTCGCGGGTTCTAGTGGACGTATGAATTTCTACCGCACCAACTTTCCCCAGCAGCGTAGAGCCTGAGGCTGATCATCTCAAAGCTTGCACAGGGGAAATGTGCTTGCACTCGAAAATTCAGTGGTCACAGAGGTCATCTGCATTTCTATTTCCACTGCATCTGTTTTTCATTTCCTTTCCCTTGCCATCCTTACCTACCACTTTCTCCTGGTATCTCAGTTCCCCCACACCATGTGTGTATTTGTTAAATGGTTCACGGTGCCACCATGCAGAGCAAATCACCAACCAGCTGATACCTTACACAGCCGTCATCCAACATCACCAACAGGCTCTGGCACTCACTACAGCCAGATGCCTGGACAGCTACACGGTTACGGGGGATCTCTTGTCTGGGTCGCCACGTCCTTCCTAGCCAGCAGAGGGGACCGAGTTTGCTTTGCTTTGGGTCCAGAGGACACCACCCTAGAGCAGGGGCTGAGCTCAGCCCTGCAGCGCTCACCCCACGCCCCAGTCTCCCGCTGCGCTCCCAAGGGCGGCGTTACCCGCTCAGGGCGCAGCCCCCACCTTGGCAAAAGAATGTCAGTGGCAGCCAATGACCCTATTAAATCTGTCACTACCCCTCCCGGCACTGATCCCTGCAATGCAGGAGCGCTGCCGGCTCTCCGGCAAGTCCTGACAAGGGACTTGGGGCTGCTTTGGTGGCTCTTTGCCCTTCAGGATTGAGACTCCTGGACCCTGTGATTTCCCACACTCCGATGCTAAAGGCCCCCTCTCCGCAGCTACTCATCTTGTTCTCATTCATCAAGTGGTCAGCAGAAAGTAGGGGTTTGGTGACCAGAGAGACCGTAAACACAAGGGCTAAGTCTGCAAACAAACCCACAGAGACTTAATTCAACAAAACCATCCAGTACATCGTCAAAAAAGGCAAACCCAAAACCCTGCATGCAGAAGCCAAAGCCACTTGGCAAACAAGTCTCGATAGAAAAAGGCTCCATTCATGGCAATCTCTCTGCAGTGAGACATGTGAGGAGCATCAGCGGAGAGACAAAGACCAAGCACAACTGTCAGACCAGACAGACAGTATTTGGGAGCCTTTGTCAGCAGAGCTGCTCCACCAACACAGCCAAGACCTGAGATCCTGCTTTTCCTCACCTTCAACTTGCAGACGGAAGCAAGTTACTCCCCCCCGTGAGCCAGGAGGATTCACACTGTCTCCCCCTCTGAGGAGCAACACTGCCCGTGGCAGCAGATCCCGGAGGACACGGGCAAGCCCTTAGAGGACCCACTGGCTGCAGAGAAGTTTTCTCAGGTCACAGTTTAAAGGTCTCCAATAACAATTTAATTCAACAACCCAGTTACTGCATAGTAAATCCTCCGAGTACTAGATACATGTCTTGATTGCTGCTAAACCTCAGTAAACAACTCTTTAATCATCCATCGGCAATTAATTAGCAAACAAGAAGTAATTGCAACAGAGAGGTAGCCGCTTAGATTGAAGTCAGTTGTTTTACATTAATTAAATGTAGAGGTCCATGAATTACACAAATATGTTCTAAGCAACATACAGGCAGAGACGAGCACTGGGGGGGTGGGTGGGAGAGTTATTATTTATTGGCCCAAGAAAGCACCCACAACAAGCGCAGGCTGCAGCATGACATCCTCAGCACAGCTCCCTTGAGCCTGGCGCTGGCAGCAGGGCGCTACTCCTTCGCACGTGGGGTGAAGCAGGAGAAACGGAAAGCCTTGCGCAGAGCCCTCAGCGCTCTCCTGAAGCGGTAGAGTCGTCGCCGTGGGGCCGCTCCTGGGTCTGGAAGAGTGGCAATGCCTGTGGGGGAAGAAGAGCTGTAGGCGAGGGACTTCCTTTGGCAACCCATTCCAGTGCCTCGCCACCCTTACAGTAAAGAACTTCCTCCTTAAATCCAATCTAAACTTCCCCTGTTTAGGTTTGAACCCGTTACCCCTTGTCCTATCACTACAGTCCCTAACGAAGGGTCCCTCCTCAGCATCCTTATAGCCCCCCTTCACATACTGGAAGGCTGCTAGGAGGTCTCCACGCAGCCTTCACTTCTCCAGGCTGAACAGCCCCAGCCTTCTCAGCCTGCCTTCATACGGGAGGTGCCCCAACCCCCTGATGGTCCTCGTGGCCCTTTCCACTGAAGGCTTGCAGCCCTCAGCCCATAGAGGGGAGGCTGGGACACACCTGAACTCATGCACACACTGCTGCCGGCCTGGCCTGGGTGCCACCCAACTCGGGGAAGTACCTGGCTCCTTCTCGCTGTCCTGAACTTCAGCAGGCGACACTGACGGTGACTCCGCATCCAAGCTTTGTGCCCCGTCTGGCTCTTCCACCTGCTGCCGCCTTCTTCCCTGGATGACAGTCACGGCCTTGCCCAGGTGTTTCCTCACAAAGCGTCTGACCGTACCCTGCAGGGTAGCAAGAGCACAGGCAGGGGAGGGGGGCAATGTCAGTGGGATGACACGGGGAGCACCAGAAATAGCCCTGTCACAAACCCCCTGGCAGCCGCGATTCCGAGGCCTTGGGATCCCCGGTGCCAGCCACACGCGCCTCACTCACCTGGCGCCGAGAGTCCCGAGACAAGGGAGAAGCTGCTGCATCTCCACTGCCATCTGCTCCTGGAGGAAGGTGGGATGTTCCAGCCTCTGCTGCAGGGATCTCAGTCAAGGAAGGGGCCACTTCATCCTCAAATGCTGTTGGGGAGGCAACGGCTGCGCTGGCCTCTCCCTGAGGCTCTGAAGCCACAGCAGACTCAATGTCCTCAAGTGCTGCAGGCATCAATGCTGCCATTGTCACATCCAGGATTTGGGTCATGTCCTGATATTCCACCAGCTGTTGGCTGGCTCCCTGATCCACAGCCTGGACCGGAGGCTCCCTTGTGATGAGCAGGGCCGCTCCCTGTGGAACCACCTCGTGCGCATTTGGGCTGAGCAGGGCGCGTGCCTGGCTCTGTGCCTCGGGTGCTGCCTCCTGCTCATCAACACCAAGAGAAGCTGGTGCCGGTGCTGCCTCCTCTTGTGACACTGGAGTGAGAGGCGCGCGGTGCTCCCCTTCCTCTGCAGCTCCACCCAGTGCAGAAGCTGCCAGTTTGGTGTCCGTGGGAACGGCTGGGACAGGAGGCACTCCCTGTAAGTTTCCGGCTGCCTCTCCTGTCACATCCTTGCCCTTGCTGCTGGGGAAGCCGGACCCCTCCTGGACATCTGCCTGGGGGTCCTGGAAGAGCCCTGGTAACGAGGGCGTGACCCAGAGGTTGTGTACGGTGATCTCTTCCCCTTCCGACAGCTCTTTGTCTATGGCCTCTTCGCACTCCTCCTCTTCCTTTCTGTCCAACTCCTCAGCAGCAGCTTCCTCGCCCAAGGTCCCTGGCGCCACCTGTAATCACACAAGAGGGATGCAGGAGGTGAGTGGGCTGCACTTGCGTGGAGCAGTGGCCGGCCACAGGCAGAGGCTCATCCCCCTGCCCTGTCCCGCCCTGTCCTTGGCACTCACCTGCCTGTGACTGGGCATCAGGCTGCGCCGCAAGGCCAAATGAGGCATCCTGCCCTCCTGCTGCTGGAGCTCCCTTTCCACAGAGCTGCCCAGCAGCCAAGGCAGGCTGGCTCTCCTTTGTATGTCGAGCCTGTGCCTGGTGTGGGCCATGCCGCTCCTCTCCGGCTCCTCCAGAGGCTCTGGCAGAGGGAGCAGCAGGAATCTCCCCGCCCCATGTAGCCCATGCAAGACTCCTGCTTGAATCGCCTCAGGATCTCCGGTGCCAGCCATACGTGCCTCCCTCACCGGGTGCCGAGATTCACCAGCAAAGGCAGAAGAGCCTGCATCTTCTTCGCTGGCTGCTTCTGGGGCAGAGGGGCATGCTCCAGCCTCTGCCACAGGCATCTCAGTCCATGAAGCTGCCACTTCCTCTTGCTGTGTTTCTGGTAAGATCATGGCTGTTTCAGCCTCTCCTTGATGGTCTCCACACACAGGAGACTCAGTGTCCCCAGTCCCCACAGATGCCATTACTGCCATCGCCTCATCTAAGTTTTGGGTCACGTCCCGATGTTCCGCCAGCTGCTGGCTGCTTCCCTGGACCACTTCCTGATTCACGATCAGGACCTGCTCAGTGGTGCTCGAGGCCGTTTCTTCTAGAATCATCTCGGAGGCGTGTGGGCCGAGCAGAGCAAGTGCCTGGCCCTGTGTCTGTGGTGCTGCCTCCTGCTCGCCACAGGCAGAAGAAACTGGTGCCAGTGCCGCCTCCTCCTGTGCCACTGGAGTGAGAGGTGCCTGGTGCTCCTCTACCTCTGCAGCTCCACCCAGTGTAGAATCTGCCAAATCAGTGTCTGTGGGTCCGGCTGGGATAGGAGACATGTTCTGCAGGTCTGCAGTAGCCTCTTCTCCCACATCCATGCCCATGCTGCTGGGGCAGGCAGACCCCTCCTGGCTATCCTCCTGGAGGTCCTGGAAGGGCTCTGGGACCAAAGGGTCGACGCGGAGCTTGGAGGTGGTGATCTCTTCCCCTTCAGACAGCCCTTCGTCTATGTCCTCTCCCTTCCTGTCACACTCCTCATCATCAGCTTCCTCATCCAAGGTCCCTGGCACCTCCTGTAACCACACAACAGGGATGCAGAAGATGAGTTTACAGAACAGTAGCTGGCCACAGGCAGAGGAAGGCTCATACCCCCCCGTCATGTCCCACCCTGTCCTTGGCACTCACCTGCCTGTGACTGAGCATCCATCTCTGCCTGGGTGCCAGATGATGCCCCTTGCTCTCCTGCTGCTGGAGTTCTCTCTTCACAGAGCTACCCAGCAGGCAGCCTGCTTGGCTGGCTCTCCTTTGCGTGGCGAGCCTGTGCCTGGTGTGGGCCATACTGCTCCCCTCCAGCTCCTCCAGAAGCTCTGGCATAGGCGTCAATGCTTCCACTGTCACATCCAAGATGTGGGACACGTCCTGCTCTTCCAAAGGCTGCTGCTCAGTTCCGTGGACCACAGAAGCAGCCTTCAGCAGGACCTCCCTTGTGATATGCCTGGCTGTTTCCTCAAGAGCTATCTCACAGGCATCTGGGCTGAGCAGGGCAGGTGCCTGACTCTGTGTCTGTGGTGCTGCCTCCTGCTCGACACAGGCAGGAGATGCTGGTGCTGGTGCCGGCGCCGCCTCCTCCTCTTGTGACACTGGAGTGCAAGGTGCCTGGTGCTCCTCTTCCTCTGCAGCTCCACCCAGTGTAGAAGCTGCCAGTTCGGCATCCATGGGAACAGCTGGGACAGGAGACACTCTCTGCAAGTCTCCAGCTGCCTCTCCTGTCACATCCTTGCCCTTGCTGCTGGGGAAGCCGGACCCGTCCTGGACATCTGCCTCCGGGTCCTGGAAGAGCTCTGGGACCGAGGGATTGACCCAGAGGTTGCGTACGGTGACCTCTTCCACCTGGGACAGCGCTCCATCAGTGCCCTCTACCCACTCTTTCTCCTCTTTGGCCGCTGCCACATCCAGGATTTGGGTCACGTCCTGAGGTTCCACCAGCTGCTGCCTGGTTTCCTTATCCACAGCCACAGCCTGGACCAGAGGCTCCCTTGTGATGAGCAGGGCTGCTCTCTGTGGAACGAACTCGTATGCATCTGGGCTGAGCAGGGCAGGTGCCTGATTCTGTGCCTGTGGTGCTGCCTTCTGCTCAACACAGGCAGGAGAATCTGTTTCCTCTGCCTCCTCCTCCATCACATCCCAGAACTGGCAGGTTGCACTGACACTGGACGTGACCTGCGTGTCTGCATCTCTTACTGTGATGGTGACTGAGGCAGGTGCATGGTGCTGTGTTTCTGCTGCTGGAGCTTGACTGTCAAAGCCACAAGAGGCTGGGGTCTCTGCCTCCTCCTCAACAGCATCTCTGAAATGGACCTTCTTTAGCATGCTCTCGGGTGTGACCTTCAGACCCATGTTGTTTTCTTTGTGGCTGTGCAGGGCAGGTGCCTGGCGCTGTGCCTGTCCTGGTGCAGCCTGCTTGCCACACTCAGGAAAGAATGGGACTTTTGCCTCCTCTTTGGCCACGTCTCTGAACTGGCGGTTCAAGACGGTGCTGTACGACACTTGCACATCTGCAACATGCACTGTGACGCAGTTCAGGGCAGGTGACTGGTGCTGGGCTTGTGCTGCAGCAGCCTGCCTGCTAAAGCCACGAGATTCTGGTGCTGGTGTCATGGGAAGGAGAGGTGACTGGTACTCCGCTTCCTCAGGAGCTGGGGCCAAGCGGCCCCTCTTGGGCTGTTGCAAAGTCTTGATGTTGGAGGGCAGGGCGGGCAAAGGCTTCGCAATCACCTCCTTGTGCAGCCCCAGCAACTTGCCATTGAGGCTGCCCTCGAGGTCTGCTGCCAGCATGGCTCGCTGGTGCTCTGCCTCTCGCCCTGTCTTCCTGCTCTGGGAAGCACCAGTGCTCACACGGCTGTTAGGATCAGGAGCAGGCTGAGTGGCAGTGGCCTTGCTGCTGTTAGCTGCCCTGACAGTGTATCTTCTTGACATTGCAGCCCTGCTGTATGCTGGGTCCTGGCATGCCGCTGCCTGCTGGCAGGGTCCCCCGCTCTCAGCGCTGTTGTTGTGCAGGACTGCGCTCACACTTCCTGTGCCCTTCGCTGTGGCAGAGGCTGTGGGCCTGTGTGGGGCAGGCTGACAGCACCGTGGCCGCGCAACAGCGCTGCCATGCGCAGGGATGCAGTGCAGCTGGGCAGCAGTTGTGAGACGCTGCTTTTGCCTGCTGCTTGTGCTGCCGATGGCCATGTCACTGAAGCTGGCTGCAGCGGCAGAGGGTGCCGGTGTCAGGGGAGGCAGCCTGCAGCAGCTGCTGGCTGCTCTCACTGGCCGAGGTGGTGGCCGAGGTGTCCTTTCCAGCAGCGGTGGCAGATGACATGTCTGCTCCTCTGTCCTCATGCTGTGGGGCAGCACCGCTCTGTGCCTCAGGCTGCCCACCTGCAAGAGAAGCCGAGGAGAGAGGCTGTGTGATAGTGTCTCTTGCGCCCGTGTCCCAGCTGGCTGAGCTCATGCAGTTGGGCTCCCCTGCCAGCCCCATGGCAAGGCTCAGCCCCACAGGTGGGTGCTGCCTGCTCCCAGAGCTGGCTGGGGAGAGGGCTGGCCACCCGCAGCCCATGGCCACTGCCCACAGCACCCCCGGCATGCCCGGGCAGCCTGCGGGGCACAGCATGGAGGGCTCAGCTTCCTCCCTCCTGCCCGTCAGCAGTTCCCGTGGTTGGGAGGATGTTTGGCCCTGTCTCCCTCGGGGTCCCTACCTGTGCCTGCTGGGTCACGATGGGCTGAAACCTTCGTGGGTAGGGCAGCTGTGCCGGTGTGATCCCATGCGGCGCTTCCTCAGGCTGCCTGTGGCCCACCTGCGGGCAGGAGGAGGAGGAAGAGGTGTGTGATGGAGGCGGCTGCCTTGGCACAGCAGCCCCGCAGTGCCGGCAAGCCCGGCCTCGGCACCAAGGCAGTTCCATGTGGCCCTGTCCCACCACCGGCCTCTCACTCCTGCCCCAGCCCTCACCTGGCCTCTCCTTTGCACTCCTGGCCTGCCCTTGGCGGGCTGCGGGCGGGCGTTTGATCCGTTGTCCACTGGCATCTTCTGTGTCCTTGGATGCAGACTTGCCGTGGATTCACAGGGCAAATGCCTGTGCTCTAGGGTGCTCCAGGGCCTTAAATACCCCACATAACAGACGTAACAATGCCCCCGTCGTTTCCATGGAGATGCCTATGCCCTCACCAGTTCCAAACAGTCCCAGCTCGCCATGGGCAACTCCACAGCAACCACTGAGGCTTTGTGACGGCGGCAGCATCGTGCCCATGGCCACTGGGCACCCAGGGATGCACTTTTCTCCTCCCTGGTTTTTTCCTTGACAAGATGAAAAGGGAACAGAGAGAAGAAAGAGGGGTAAAAGAAGGAAAAAAAACAATAAAAATGATAAAATACTTGGTAACTGGCACTTTCTCATACAGGTTTTCAAGTTTTGGCAAGAGATGCAAGCACGATTTTTTGAGAATAGCATGACAGAAAAGCACTTTGGAATTAAATAAATAGTACATTTGTGAGCACCTTTCCGTATTATGGTCAGCTTTAGCAGCTCCTCCAGCTGACACCAGACCTCCTCCGTTGCCTGTTCCACTGCAGTTTGACTACGAGGACAAGTATCGGTTTCACCCTTACAAATGGATAAACCTGGTGTCAAGGTGCTGTGGCCAAGACATACCAGCTCCGCTGACAGTTGGAGCTCATGGTCCTCTCCCTCTCTTCCTCATCCCACATTCATCTGAAAGCGAGCACTTCTCAACCTTCCTTCCCTTTTCACACGCATTAGAAGCAAAGAATCATGGAATAGTTAGGGTTGGAAAGGACCTTAAGATCATCTTAAGATCAATAGCTAGACCTTATTCATTTAAAGTTAATCCTACTATAAGTTAGTACAAATTCTCAATTTCTTATGGGCATGTTCTTCATAAAGGAACAGTGTCAAATGCAATACTTGAACAAATTTCTGGAGGAAATGCTTACGTACTGCAATGTAGGACTTGCCTCTACTGAGGTTCCTTTTCAATGAACTATGCTGTCTCCTCTAGGAGACATTTCCTGTGGGAAGTATATCAGGTCATTTTTTCCATTATACTGTGAAGTACCTGTGTGCTAAACATTGCCGGAACCCTTGGCTCATGTTGCTAACATACCACTTAGTATGACAAAATTGAAAACATAAAGACATTATTTGTACACAGAGATTTTTTTATATTATTAATACATGATAGATTTATGATTCAACAATCATGTTGCCTTGTTATTAACTCCTTGTTCATTCACTTTTGAAGCGAATGCTTAGGAGGAATCTGCCATTTGTATGGCACCAGTAAGGGCTTTGAACATTCAAACTGAGTAACGCGTATCTGCTGCTTCTGCTTCAATACCCGTCTCTGCAGCTCAAACTGTCCTTCAAAAATTCTAGGCGTGAAACCTGGCTCATGCCTTGTCATCCAGCCGATTCATTTGCCGGCAATGAGGGTTGTCGTGGTTTAAACCCAGGCCGTAAATCAGAACCACGCAGTCCACTTCCCCCCCCACCTTTCTTCCCTCCGCTTCTGGAGGGATGGGGAGGAGAATCAAAAGAATGTAGCTCCCACGGGTTGAGATAAGAACAGTTTAATAACTAAGGTATAACACAAATCACTACTGCTACCACCAATAATAATAATGATAAAGGAAATAACAAGCAAGAGAATACAACCGCTCACCAACCGGTACCTCACCCCCACCCTGCCATGATCCAGCCCTTCCGGGAACTCTCAGTTCTACCTCCTGGGCATGACGTGCTGTGGTATGGAATACCTCTTTGGCTAGTTTGGGTCAGGTGTCCTGTCCCTGCTTCCTCCCGGCTTCTCCTCCTCCCTGGCAGAGCATGAGACTCACAAAGTCCTTGGTCAGGGTAAACATTCTGACCCACAACTGAAAACATCGGCTTTATCAGTATTATTCCCAGGTCGAAAGTCAAAACACAGCACTGCACCAGTAGAAAAAATGACTGCTACTGCTAAACCAGGACAAGGGTGTTCTGGCTTCTTTTGGCAACGCTGGCTCCTTCCAAGGTTTCACCCATCAAGCCGGTACCCAACGCGGACCAGAGTCTGTGATTACACACATATATCCTCTACCAGTTAGTTTTACTTCCACAGGACCCTTCCAGGTACCAGTTTCCAGATCCTTATACTGGACCGGTATACCCTGAGTCTTATTCACATAACCTGACCCTAACGCTTGACCATGTATTACAGCAGGAGGGTCACTAGAGTCTCCTACCAATCACAAAAAGTTCGTAACATACACAGCTTTCTGTATTCTTGCTGCCGGGGTAAGCCCTTCTTCCCCCGTTTTTTGTTTTTCTAACAATTGCTTCAAGGTCTGATGCGTACGTTCAATAACAGCCTGACCTGTAGGAGAATGAGGAATACCAGTGATATGAGCAATGCCCCAATTATTTAAAAAATTTAGACAGCGTTGAAGAAGTACAGTTAGGTGCATTATCTGTTTTAAGCTGTAAAGGTACTCCCATAACTGCAAAACAGCCACGCAAATGCGTGATTACGTGGCGTGCGGTTTCGCCAGCCAGAGGGGTAGCCCAAACAAAGGGCAAAAAGGTGTCGATAGTAACATGGACATACTTCAATTCTCCAAAAGATGATACATGGGTTACATCCATCTGCCAAAGTCGGAGAGGCTGGAGACCTCGAGGATTGACTCCAAGGCCTATGCCTATTGTCTGGCCCTGACAATCAGGACAAGACTCTACAATGCCTCGGGCATCTGTCAGGGACAAGCCAAACTGGCAAACTAACATTTTTGCTGATTGGTGAAAGAAGGCATGAGACGCTCGGGCTTGTTGAAAAATATCTATCGGTGGTCCTGCCCAAGCTGGAGCAACTAATTTATCTGCTTTGTCATTACCATCACTAAGGCTCCCTGGGAGGCCCGAATGACTGCAAATATGCATAATGAAATATTTACAGTCACGATTATTTACAAGATGTAACAGAGTTTTCAACAAAGTCCATAACCTGCAGTTAATAACTTCCTGTAAAATTGCCCTCTCTAGATGTTGAACAATTCCTAAATACAAAGAATCACAGACAATGTTAAGCGGAGTATCAGGCCATCGTTGAAATACCACAACAAAAACACTTAGTTCTAATGTTTGTAAGGAATCTGTAGAGTGACCAGGTATTTTCTGTTTCTTCCAACCATCTTCTGTTTTCCAAATGTATCCGGCTATGTGATTATTTCTGCTAGCATCTGTAAAAACACTTATACCTGAAACAGGTCTGTCGGAGTAAAAAGTAACATCCTCATATTGATTGTTTTTTAGCACGGTAAACAATTTATGTGGCGGGAAATGTATGCTAACTTGGCCAACAAGATCTACTAAGGCAGTTTGAAAAACAGTGCTAGACTGCTGCGCCCACTCCAGCCATATTCTGGTAAGGGGTAAACAAACTTGTGATGGATCATTACCTAGAATTTCTTGACAACGTTCACGACCTCGCTTAATTAAAAGGACAAAGACTTCCAGTCGTGTAGTAACAGTTTTGCGCAACCGATAAGGTAAGAAGAGCCATTCCAATATACACAAGGGATCCTTTTTCTGCGGGTTCCATTGCGCCAACAGACTAAACGGATGATACTGATTGTTTACAACAAACAAAGTTATAGATAAATCTGGGTTCCATTGGGAAGCCTAAGAAGTAGGTATTTTAGCCATAATATGGGCTAGGGCCTCATGCTGGATTTTTGACAGAGTTCTCTTTTCCTCTGTCTGTGGTTTGCTCTTCAAAAGAGGCATTAGTTCTGCCAAATCATTAGTAATTCCACATAAGGAACACATTCACTGAACGTCACCTATCAATTTCTGCATGTCTGACAAGGTTCTTATCTCCGTAGTAAGCTTCATCTTCTGGGGCCTAACTTCAGGTCTGGAAATAATCCACCCCAGGTATCTCCATGGGGCATTACGCTGTACCTTTTCAGGTGTAATTACTAAACCTACTTTTGCCAGTTTGGAGAGGTATCAGTTATGGTAAAATCTATTGCTGTTGCCATGTCCACTCCGGCACTCCCTGCTGTAGCAGAGGGGACGCAGTCCAAACACCCTGATTTTGTGTCATCGCGCGGGGTGGCGTCGCGCTCACATTCAAGTTTCCCAGCGGAGTTCCATCTTTCTTATACTTCGAGTGACATTCAGTTGCCCTACGGCCATGTTTGTCGCATCTAGTACAACCACCTGTAAAACGTGAAGCACCACCTGCTGGGTTAGTTTTCTTTACTGTACATTGTTGTCTATGATGTCCCATCCGCCCACAATTAAAACATCTCACGCCCTTCATACCCCCTCGATCACCTCGACCTTGCTGTAACAGAGGTTTGACAGCAGCAGCAAAGGCAGTAGCCATGTATTCTGCCTTTTCCTCGGCCGTGCCCACCTTAGAACAAGCGTCCATCATTTCCTGCAAGCCAGCAGATTTCGGTAAAACCTGTAAAATACGCTTACAAGCTGGGTTAGCATTTTCCATAGCCAAGGGCATAAGTACAGATTCTTTAGCATTAGGTGCCAAATCAATATTCTTCTCAATAGCTGCCGTCAATCTATCAATAAATTGCATACATGGTTCAGAGGCTCCCTGTTTTATCGACGTATAGGAGGGATTAGGTTTTCCTGCTTCCGGCACAGCTTTCAAAGCAGCTAAGGCCAATTGCTGCGCTTGCTGTAACACCTCGGTTCTCATATGAGCCTGTACTGCATCAGGGTGAAATTGTCCCTTCCCTATTAACATTTCATACGTAACACCATGTAAGGGATCATTAGGGTTGCGACCCAAATTATCATCAGCGGCTCTTTCAGCAATCTCCTCAAACCCACTTTTAAAATGTAATAGCTGAGAAGGAGTTAACAGGACTGAAGCTACCTTAAGACAATCATTGGGAGTTAAGACCATACTACAAAACAAGGCAGTTAACATTTGTTGTGTATACGGAGAAGACAACCCATATTGAGAAATTGCTCCCTTAAGTTCCTTTATGATTTTCCACTCCACAGGAGTCCACTGGGTTTGTCCCTGAGCATTCCTAATGATTGGAAATGCAGCAGGAATGTCAATCGGTAGAACAGTGCCGTCTATGATTGCGTCTTGAATAAGACCTCGCCATCTCAAGGCACTAGGGTTAGCTTGCAGAGGGGGCTTTGAGGGTGGTGGCAAGGGTGTAGCAAAAGGATTAACCTTGTTTAACTTTTCCGATTCGTGCCCCTCTCTCTTTGCTTCAATTCGCTCCAATCGTTCTCATAGGTCCTGTAAATTTTTATCTAAAAGCTTAGTCCACTGCCCCCAATCTTGGTCAGGTTTTGGCCCCGGTTGGGGCAGCGCTAACGATGGTGTACATGGTACGGGTGGGTATAAATCCGGAGTCTCACTGTCCTCCTCTGGAGGTTCCCATTCTTCTGCATCAGGCGGCAGAGGGGCGGCGGCGGCGAAAAAGCGGTCGTAAGGCGGGGGGGCGGCTGTGCTGGCAGCGTGAGGGGCGGGCGGGCCGGCGTCGACGTGAAGGGCGGGCGGGCCGGCGTCGACGTGAAGGGCGGGCCGGCGTCGACGTGAAGGGCGGGCGGGCCGGCGTCGACGTAAGAGGTGGGCGGGCCGGCGTCGACGTAAGAGGTGGGCGGGCCGGCGTCGACGTGAAGGGCGGGCGGGCCGGCGTCGACGTAAGAGGTGGGCGGGCCGGCGTCGACGTAAGAGGTGGGCGGGCCGGCGTCGATGCGAGGGGCGGGCGGGGAATTTGGAGGCTGGGCTCAGGGGCGGTAGCGGCATGAAAAGGATTCGAGTTAGGGCGTACATCATCCTTTTCAAAATCCCTATCACTAGTTATTGCTGCCGCCGGTGAAGGCGTTGTCGGCACGGGATAGGGAGGATGCGCTGGATCCTCAAACATTCGCACTCTAGGGCGCACAAGCTTTCGAACCAGATGTTTTGCGCTTGAAGCGGCAGGCAGTTCCCCCTTGACTACGGTGTCAGGTGTCGGACTCACAGCAGCCGATCCCCCATGGTTTTGTGACGGCGAGTCAGAAAAAGCCGCAAAAGCAGGCTTTACTACTTGTTGCTCAACTGTCATCACGGATATAGTTTCTTTTAGTAGCCGCCACAGGGTAACTAGAGATTTTGCTTCTTTAGACCCAAGGATAATTTCGTCCCACAAGCGTGCCCCGATCTTTTCCCAAGTCCCAAGTTCAAAGGCTTCACCAACCCCCTGGGTTAAGTTTTTCTCTTTACTCCAGAGCAACAACTTGTTTAACATAGTCATCATACTCTATCCCTCTCGTACAGGGGATATGCTGGAAGAGCTTAGATATGGCTGCCTTTTTTTTACTCAATTGAGTACCCATTTTAATCCTCTTCCGAACACTCGGCTGCTCACCTGAATTCCACTGTAGTGTCTCCCGGGCTCAAAGGCTCCGTTCCGTTCCGAGGCTTCTGCCTCCCGGGCTCAAAGGCTCCGTTCCGTTCCGAGGCGTCTGCCTCCCGGGCTCAAAGGCTCCGTACCGTTCCGGTCCTGCCGGATGAATCCCGGTCCTGCCGGATCGACTTCCCCGCGGCACCGCGTTCTTCGTTTTCAATGTGAAAAAGCCTGTTTGGGTGCCATTTGTCGCAGAATGGACTCAGTCGGAGATCAATGTGATCAGACAAAGCCATTTATTATAGAAAACTAACTCTTTATATACTATTTCTTAAAGTTGTTTGCACTAACCTGGCACATTGTGATTGGATACATATCTGTGAGGCCCTTAACAACTAACATATAATTGGTTAAGCACAGGTGTGAGAACCTGACCTTCAAAGTTTTCCAACAGCCCTCAATTTACCAACTCAGTAAATTCCAGCTCCTTCTTATCTTGCTGGGATTCTCACTCCCAGTGCCTCACTCCCATCCTCCTTCACCTTTAGTTGTCCCTCGCTTCATGTCGAACTCCTCGTAGGCACTTGCTGGTCTGGGTATGTGGCCGTTCTTTGCCAGAAAATCATCCACAAGCGGCAGTCTATCTCCCCTGTCATGATTTTTCTCACTTAACACTTAGACTTATCCAAACAAGAAGGTCTGGCTATCAAAGCTCAGTTTTATCATTCACAGTATTAACTTTCCCCACTCCGGGCTTATGTGAACCCTCAAGGCATCAGGCCTGCTAACCCCTTACCCATCTTGCTGTCATTTTGTACATTTTTGATACCCCTTTTCAAAAAATTATAGCCCTCTGTGTGTGTGTGTAGCAAAGTAGTACAGGGTAGATTTAGATAACTGTATTGGTCACTTAACCTGTGTAGGCTATCTGAACAGTTAACAGAAGGATGATTTCTCTGGGGATGATCTCCAGACGGTCAGGATCGGCTCCTGCGTACCTTCTGTGCTCCCCCCAGCTACACATGAAACCTCCCATCTGCGGCTCCTGTGCCATCTCTGCTCTAGGGCTGTTCAGCCCCACTAGCCAGATTCTCCAGCCATCCAGGATGAGAAAGTGCTGGAGGGCAGCATGGTCACTTACTTATTTGAGGATGCAAGGACGTGGAGGCAGGAAGGATGAGAAGAGCACAGTGTCCTCATCCCACTGCCACATCCAGATGGGGCTAGCCTTGTAACTGAACCAAAGTGTGAAACCAAAATCAAGCACCCCCAGGTGCAAGAGTAGTGCTGAGGCCAAAATTAGGCCTTGGCTCCCAGAATATATACCAAGAGCAAAGTAGCATGAACTTTTGTGGTCCAGGTTTAGACAGTCAGACACAAAAAGTAACTCCAGAGAGCTGAGTGATTGTTTTCAATGTATTCACTAAGCCTCCATTCCAGCAGTGTGCTAGCAGCAGCCAGCAGTAGTGATGAACTAGCTCTGAGAATGCATTCAGACAAATCCTCCCCATTCTGTTAAAATCCTTGCTGCCAGAAAATAGAAAAAAATAGAAATAGCATAAATTGCAATCTGAGAATAGAACAAAACAACAGAAAAAGGTTCAATACATCTTCAGGATCCATAAAAGCTTTTTCCGCTACATTGTCAGAACTTTGCAGTATTCCAAAAACTACTTCATGTACCTCAAGTTCAAACATAAAAGTAAAGGTGAAGTCAAGATGAAATCCAGTACAACTTCTTGACTATTGAGGTATTAACATAACTCAAGTGTGCTTGGGAAATATAATACATAAGTATTAAGGTCTTTGATAATTGACCATGAAAAACAGAATCAATGAGCTTCCTGAAAGCGTCCATCAATAAGTCTTACCAGGTTACAATCACAGAATCATAGAATAGTTAGGGTTGGAAAGGACCTTAAGATCATCTAGTTCTAAAACCCCTGCCATGGGCAGGGACACCTCACACTAAACCATGTCACCCAAGGCTCTGTCCAACCTGGCCTTGAACACCGCCAGGGATGGAGCATTCACAGCTCTCCTGGGCAACCCATTCCAGTGCCTCACCACCATCACAGTAAAGAACTTCTTCCTTATATCCAGTCTAAACTTTCCCTGTTTCAGTCTGAACCCCTTACCTCTTGTCCTATCACTACAGTCCCTAATGAAGAGTCTCTGTCCAGCAGCCCTGTAGGCCCCCTTCAGATACTGGGAGGCTCCTATCAGGTCTCCACGCAGCCTTCTCTTCTCCAGGCTGAACAGCCCCAATTTTCTCAGCCTGTCTCCATACGGGAGGTGCTCCAGTCCCCTCATCATCCTCGTGGCCCTCCTCTGGACTTGTTCCAACAGTTCCGTGTCCTTTTTATGTTGACTACACCAGAACTGCACACAATACTCCAAGTGAGGTCTCACGAGAGCAGAGTAGAGAGGCAGGAGCACCACCTTCGACCTGCTGGTCACGCTCCTCTTGATGCAGCCCAGGATACGGTTGGCTTTCTGGGCTGCGGGCGCACATGTTCAGTTGCTCATCGACCAACACCCCCAGGTCCTTCTCCGCAGGGCTGCTCTGTGTCTCTTCTCTGCCCAACCTGTAGCTGTGCCTGGGATTTCTGTGACCCAGGTGTAAGACCTTGCACTTGACGTGGTTAAACTTCATAAGGCTGGCATCAGCCCACCTCACAAGCGTGTCGAGGTCCTTCTGGATGGTATTCCTTCCCTCCAGCGTATCAACCCAATCGTACAGCTTGGTGTCATCGGCAAACTTGCTGAGGGTCCGCTCATTCCCACTGTCCGTGTCACCGACAAAGATGTTGAACAAGACCGCTCCCAACACCCATCCCTGAGGGACACCACTCGATACTGGTCTTCAGCCGGACATCGAGCCATTGACCGCAATTCTTTGCGTGCGGCCATCCAGCCAGTTCTTCATCCACCGAGTGGTCCACTCATCAAACTGATGTCTCTCTGATTTAGAGACAAGGACGTCATGCGGGACAGTGTCAAAGGCTTTGCACAAGTCCAGCTAGATGACGTCAACTGCTCTGCCCCTGTCCATCAGTTCCGTAGCCCCATCATAGAAGGCCACCAAATTAGTCAGGCAGGATATCCCCTCAGTGAAGCCATGCTGGCTGCCACCTAGCACCTTGTTGTTTTTCATGTGCCTTAGCATGCCTTCCAGGAGAATCTGCTCCAAGAGTTTGCAGGCACAGAGGTGAGACTGACTAGTCTGTCATTCTCCGGGTCATCCATTTTCCCCTTCTTGAAAATGAGGGTTATACTTCCCTTATTCCAGTTGTCAGGAACTTCACCTGACTGCCATGATTTTTCAAATAGGATGGCCAGTGGCTTAGCAACTTCATTCGCCAGCTCCTTCAGGGACCGCGGATGGATTTCATCAGCTCCCGTGGACTTGTGCACATTCGGGTTCTGAAGATGCTCTCTAACCAGATCCTCTCCTACCGTGGGCCTAAGGTCTTCATTCTCACAGTACCTGCATCTGCCTTCCAAGACTTGGGTGGTGTGGTCGGAGCATTTGCCAGTGAAGACCGAGGCAAAGAAATCGTTAAGAACCTCAGCCTTCTTCAAACCCAGGGTAGCCAGTTCTCCTGATAGCTTGCAGAGAGGGCCCGCGTTGTCCCTAGTCTGTCTTTTATTTGCAACGGAACTCTGGAATCCCTCCCTGTTATCTTTCACATCCCTAGCCAAGTTTAATTCTAACTGGGCCTTAGCTTTCCTAACCTGGTCCCTAGCTTCACGGACAACATCCCTGTTTTCTTCCCAGGCCGCCTGTCCTTGCTTCCACCTTTTATAAGCCTCTTTTTTCCCTCAAAGTTTCCTCAGCACCTCCTTATGTATCCAAGGAGGTCTCCTGGCCCTCCTGCTGCACTTCCTTCTAGTTGGGACACAACACTCCTGAGCTTGTAGCAGGTGATCCTTGAATATCAACCAACAGTCTTGGGCCCCCCCTGCCCTCTAGGGCTATATCCCATGGAACCTTACTAAGCAGGTTCCTGAAGAGGCCAAAGTCTGCTCTCTTGAAGTGCAGGGCAGTGAGCTTGCTGCATGCTCTTCTCACCGTCCTGAGGATCAAGAACTCGACCATCTCAGGATCGCTACAAGCAAGGCTGCCCTGGAACATCACATTTCCAACCAGCCCTTCTCTGTTGGTGAGCACGAGGTCAAGCATGGCAGCTCTCCTTGTCGGTTCCTCTATAACTTGCAGAAGGAAGTTGTCTTCCACACAATCGAGGAACCTCCTGGATTGCTTGTGCCGGGCCGTACCGTCCCTCCGACGAGCATGAGGCTGTTCCTATCTACCTATAGAGCACTTCATCCACAGAGTCCCCCTGATCAGGCGGTCTGTGACAGATCCCCACAGTAATGTCTCCCATCGCCGTTCTCCCTTTAACTCCGACCCACAAACTCTCTGTCGACTGCTCACCCCTCCCCAGACAGAGTTCCATACTCTCCAGCTTATCCCTAACATAAATAGCAACTCCCCCTCCCCACCTGCAGGGCCTGTCTTTCCCCAAGAGCCTCTAACCTTGCACTCCAACACTCCAGTCATAGGAGCCATCCCACCATGTTTCTGTGATGCCTACTATATCATATCCCTGTAGACGTGCACACATCTCTAATTCCTCTTGTTTTTCCCCATGCTACGGGCATTTGCAAAGAGGCATCTGAGCTGAGCTCCAAATGAAGCCGGCTCATTGGCTGGAGCGGCTGGAATATCTCTACATTGCTCCGAGCATTTATTATAGGCACTGGCAACTGACTGGCTGTGTTGGGATAGAAAAATATGTCTGCCTTCACATACTGCATGCTCCCCTGGTCTTTCTATTTCATTCTGCTTTATCTATCAAAAATATATTAACCCAAAAGCCTATTTCCATCAAAGTCTCGATTCCATGAGCATTTCAAGATAAAGCTTATCTTATTACTGGTGTATTAACAAAAGCAATCTAAAGGGCTGCTGTCAATCGTCTCCTGTTCTCTGTTTCTTTTTGCCCTCTTCTCAAAGCAGCTTCTCAGGGAGCACGGCTGGGACCTCGCGGGTTCTAGTGGACGTATGAATTTCTACCGCACCAACTTTCCCCAGCAGCGTAGAGCCTGAGGCTGATCATCTCAAAGCTTGCACAGGGGAAATGTGCTTGCACTCGAAAATTCAGTGGTCACAGAGGTCATCTGCATTTCTATTTCCACTGCATCTGTTTTTCATTTCCTTTCCCTTGCCATCCTTACCTACCACTTTCTCCTGGTATCTCAGTTCCCCCACACCATGTGTGTATTTGTTAAATGGTTCACGGTGCCACCATGCAGAGCAAATCACCAACCAGCTGATACCTTACACAGCCGTCATCCAACATCACCAACAGGCTCTGGCACTCACTACAGCCAGATGCCTGGACAGCTACACGGTTACGGGGGATCTCTTGTCTGGGTCGCCACGTCCTTCCTGGCCAGCAGAGGGGACCGAGTTTGCTTTGCTTTGGGTCCAGAGGACACCACCCTAGAGCAGGGGCTGAGCTCAGCCCTGCAGCGCTCACCCCACGCCCCAGTCTCCCGCTGCGCTCCCAAGGGCGGCGTTACCCGCTCAGGGCGCAGCCCCCCCCTTGGCAAAAGAATGTCAGTGGCAGCCAATGACCCTACTAAATCTGTCACTACCCCTCCCGGCACTGATCCCTGCAATGCAGGAGCGCTGCCGGCTCTCCGGCAAGTCCTGACAAGGGACTTGGGGCTGCTTTGGTGGCTCTTTGCCCTTCAGGATTGAGACTCCTGGACCCTGTGATTTCCCACACTCCGATGCTAAAGGCCCCCTCTCCGCAGCTACTCATCTTGTTCTCATTCATCAAGTGGTCAGCAGAAAGTAGGGGTTTGGTGACCAGAGAGACCGTAAACACAAGGGCTAAGTCTGCAAACAAACCCACAGAGACTTAATTCAACAAAACCATCCAGTACATCATCAAGAAAAGCAAACCCAAAACCCTGCATGCAGAAGCCAAAGCCACTTGGCAAACAAGTCTCGATAGAAAAAGGCTCCATTCATGGCAATCTCTCTGCAGTGAGACACGTGAGGAGCATCAGCGGAGAGACAAAGACCAAGCACAACTGTCAGACCAGACAGACAGTATTTGGGAGCCTTTGTCAGCAGAGCTGCTCCACCAACACAGCCAAGACCTGAGATCCTGCTTTTCCTCACCTTCAACTTGCAGACGGAAGCAAGTTACTCCCCCCCGTGAGCCAGGAGGATTCACACTGTCTCCCCCTCTGAGGAGCAACACTGCCCGTGGCAGCAGATCCCGGAGGACACGGGCAAGCCCTTAGAGGACCCACTGGCTGCAGAGAAGTTTTCTCAGGTCACAGTTTAAAGGTCTCCAATAACAATTTAATTCAACAACCCAGTTACTGCATAGTAAATCCTCCGAGTACTAGATACATGTCTTGATTGCTGCTAAACCTCAGTAAACAACTCTTTAATCATCCATCGGCAATTAATTAGCAAACAAGAAGTAATTGCAACAGAGAGGTAGCCGCTTAGATTGAAGTCAGTTGTTTTACATTAATTAAATGTAGAGGTCCATGAATTACACAAATATGTTCTAAGCAACATACAGGCAGAGACGAGCACTGGGGGGGTGGGTGGGAGAGTTATTATTTATTGGCCCAAGAAAGCACCCACAACAAGCGCAGGCTGCAGCATGACATCCTCAGCACAGCTCCCTTGAGCCTGGCGCTGGCAGCAGGGCGCTACTCCTCCGCACGTGGGGTGAAGCAGGAGAAACGGAAAGCCTTGCGCAGAGCCCTCAGCGCTCTCCTGAAGCGGTAGAGTCGTCGCCGTGGGGCCGCTCCTGGGTCTGGAAGAGTGGCAATGCCTGTGGGGGAAGAAGAGCTGTAGGCGAGGGACTTCCTTTGGCAACCTATTCCAGTGCCTCGCCACCCTTACAGTAAAGAACTTCCTCCTTAAATCCAATCTAAACTTCCCCTGTTTAGGTTTGAACCCGTTACCCCTTGTCCTATCACTAGAGTCCCTAACGAAGGGTCCCTCCTCAGCATCCTTATAGCCCCCCTTCACATACTGGAAGGCTGCTAGGAGGTCTCCACACAGCCTTCTCTTCTCCAGGCTGAACAGCCCCAGCCTTCTCAGCCTGCCTTCATACGGGAGGTGCCCCAACCCCCTGATGGTCCTCGTGGCCCTTTCCACCGAAGGCTTGCAGCCCTCAGCCCATAGAGGGGAGGCTGGGACACACCTGAACTCATGCACACACTGCTGCCGGCCTGGCCTGGGTGCCACCCAACTCGGGGAAGTACCTGGCTCCTTCTCGCTGTCCTGAACTTCAGCAGGCGACACTGACGGTGACTCCGCATCCAAGCTTTGTGCCCCGTCTGGCTCTTCCACCTGCTGCCGCCTTCTTCCCTGGATGACAGTCACGGCCTTGCCCAGGTGTTTCCTCACAAAGCGTCTGACCGTACCCTGCAGGGTAGCAAGAGCACAGGCAGGGGAGGGGGCAATGTCAGTGGGATGACACAGGGAGCACCAGAAATAGCCCTGTCACAAACCCCCTGGCAGCCGCGATTCCGAGGCCTTGGGATCCCCGGTGCCAGCCACACGCGCCTCACTCATCTGGCGCCGAGAGTCCCGAGACAAGGGAGAAGCTGCTGCATCTCCACTGCCATCTGCTCCTGGAGGAAGGTGGGATGTTCCAGCCTCTGCTGCAGGGATCTCAGTCAAGGAAGGGGCCACTTCATCCTCAAATGCTGTTGGGGAGGTAACGGCTGCGCTGGCCTCTCCCTGAGGCTCTGAAGCCACAGCAGACTCAATGTCCTCAAGTGCTGCAGGCATCAATGCTGCCATTGTCACATCCAGGATTTGGGTCATGTCCTGATATTCCACCAGCTGTTGGCTGGCTCCCTGATCCACAGCCTGGACCGGAGGCTCCCTTGTGATGAGCAGGGCCGCTCCCTGTGGAACCACCTCGTGCGCATTTGGGCTGAGCAGGGCGCGTGCCTGGCTCTGTGCCTCGGGTGCTGCCTCCTGCTCATCAACACCAAGAGAAGCTGGTGCCGGTGCTGCCTCCTCTTGTGACACTGGAGTGAGAGGCGCGCGGTGCTCCCCTTCCTCTGCAGCTCCACCCAGTGCAGAAGCTGCCAGTTTGGTGTCCGTGGGAACGGCTGGGACAGGAGGCACTCCCTGCAAGTCTCCGGCTGCATCTCCTGTCACATCCTTGCCCTTGCTGCTGGGGAAGCCGGACCCGTCCTGGACATCTGCCTGGGGGTCCTGGAAGAGCCCTGGTAACGAGGGCGTGACCCAGAGGTTGCGTACGGTGATCTCTTCCCCTTCCGACAGCTCTTTGTCTATGGCCTCTTCGCACTCCTCCTCTTCCTTTCTGTCCAACTCCTCAGCAGCAGCTTCCTCGCCCAAGGTCCCTGGCGCCACCTGTAATCACACAAGAGGGATGCAGGAGGTGAGTGGGCTGCACTTGCGTGGAGCAGTGGCCGGCCACAGGCAGAGGCTCATCCCCCTGCCCTGTCCCGCCCTGTCCTTGGCACTCACCTGCCTGTGACTGGGCATCAGGCTGCGCCGCAAGGCCAAATGAGGCATCCTGCCCTCCTGCTGCTGGAGCTCCCTTTCCACAGAGCTGCCCAGCAGCCAAGGCAGGCTGGCTCTCCTTTGTATGTCGAGCCTGTGCCTGGTGTGGGCCATGCTGCTCCTCTCCGGCTCCTCCAGAGGCTCTGGCAGAGGGAGCAGCAGGAATCTCCCCGCCCCATGTAGCCCATGCAAGACTCCTGCTTGAATCGCCTCAGGATCTCCGGTGCCAGCCATACGTGCCTCCCTCACCGGGTGCCGAGATTCACCAGCAAAGGCAGAAGAGCCTGCATCTTCTTCGCTGGCTGCTTCTGGGGCAGAGGGGCATGCTCCAGCCTCTGCCACAGGCATCTCAGTCCATGAAGCTGCCACTTCCTCTTGCTGTGTTTCTGGTAAGATCATGGCTGTTTCAGCCTCTCCTTGATGGTCTCCACACACAGGAGACTCAGTGTCCCCAGTCCCCACAGATGCCATTACTGCCATCGCCTCATCTGAGTTTTGGGTCACGTCCCGATGTTCCGCCAGCTGCTGGCTGCTTCCCTGGACCACTTCCTGATTCACGATCAGGACCTGCTCAGTGGTGCTCGAGGCCGTTTCTTCTAGAATCATCTCGGAGGCGTGTGGGCCGAGCAGAGCAAGTGCCTGGCCCTGTGTCTGTGGTGCTGCCTCCTGCTCGCCACAGGCAGAAGAAACTGGTGCCGGTGCCGCCTCCTCCTGTGCCACTGGAGTGAGAGGTGCCTGGTGCTCCTCTACCTCTGCAGCTCCACCCAGTGTAGAATCTGCCAAATCAGTGTCTGTGGGTCCGGCTGGGATAGGAGACATGTTCTGCAGGTCTGCAGTAGCCTCTTCTCCCACATCCATGCCCATGCTGCTGGGGCAGGCAGACCCCTCCTGGCTATCCTCCTGGAGGTCCTGGAAGGGCTCTGGGACCAAAGGGTCGACGCGGAGCTTGGAGGTGGTGATCTCTTCCCCTTCAGACAGCCCTTCGTCTATGTCCTCTCCCTTCCTGTCACACTCCTCATCATCAGCTTCCTCATCCAAGGTCCCTGGCACCTCCTGTAACCACACAACAGGGATGCAGAAGATGAGTTTACGGAACAGTAGCTGGCCACAGGCAGAGGAAGGCTCATACCCCCCCTGTCATGTCCCACCCTGTCCTTGGCACTCACCTGCCTGTGACTGAGCATCCATCTCTGCCTGGGTGCCAGATGATGCCCCTTGCTCTCCTGCTGCTGGAGTTCTCTCTTCACAGAGCTACCCAGCAGGCAGCCTGCTTGGCTGGCTCTCCTTTGCGTGGCGAGCCTGTGCCTGGTGTGGGCCATACTGCTCCCCTCCAGCTCCTCCAGAAGCTCTGGCATAGGCGTCAATGCTTCCACTGTCACATCCAAGATGTGGGACACGTCCTGCTCTTCCAAAGGCTGCTGCTCAGTTCCGTGGACCACAGAAGCAGCCTTCAGCAGGACCTCCCTTGTGATATGCCTGGCTGTTTCCTCAAGAGCTATCTCACAGGCACCTGGGCTGAGCAGGGCAGGTGCCTGACTCTGTGTCTGTGGTGCTGCCTCCTGCTCGACACAGGCAGGAGATGCTGGTGCTGGTGCCGGCGCCGCCTCCTCCTCTTGTGACACTGGAGTGCAAGGTGCCTGGTGCTCCTCTTCCTCTGCAGCTCCACCCAGTGTAGAAGCTGCCAGTTCGGCGTCCATGGGAACAGCTGGGACAGGAGACACTCTCTGCAAGTCTCCAGCTGCCTCTCCTGTCACATCCTTGCCCTTGCTGCTGGGGAAGCCGGACCCGTCCTGGACATCTGCCTCCGGGTCCTGGAAGAGCTCTGGGACCGAGGGGTTGACCCAGAGGTTGCATACGGTGACCTCTTCCACCTGGGACAGCGCTTCATCAGTGCTCTCTACCCACTCTTTCTCCTCTTTGGCCGCTGCCACATCCAGGATTTGGGTCACGTCCTGAGGTTCCACCAGCTGCTGCCTGGTTTCCTGATCCACAGCCACAGCCTGGACCAGAGGCTCCCTTGTGATGAGCAGGGCTGCTCCCTGTGGAACGAACTCGTATGCACCTGGGCTGAGCAGGGCAGGTGCCTGACTCTGTGCCTGTGGTGCTGCCTCCTGCTCATCTTCGTCAGGAGAATCTGTTTCCTCTGCCTTCTCCTCCATCACATCCCAGAACTGGCAGGTTGCACTGACACTGGACGTGACCTGCGTGTCTGCATCTCTTACTGTGATGGTGACTGAGGCAGGTGCATGGTGCTGTGTTTCTGCTGCTGGAGCTTGACTGTCAAAGCCACAAGAGGCTGGGGTCTCTGCCTCCTCCTCAACAGCATCTCTGAAATGGACCTTCTTTAGCATGCTCTCGGGTGTGACCTTCAGACCCATGTTGTTTTCTTTGTGGCTGTGCAGGGCAGGTGCCTGGCGCTGTGCCTGTCCTGGTGCAGCCTGCTTGCCACACTCAGGAAAGAATGGGACTTTTGCCTCCTCTTTGGCCACGTCTCTGAACTGGCGGTTCAAGACGGTGCTGCACGACACTTGCACATCTGCAAAATGCACTGTGACGCAGTTCAGGGCAGGTGACTGGTGCTGGGCTTGTGCTGCAGCAGCCTGCCTGCTAAAGCCACGAGATTCTGGTGCTGGTGTCATGGGAAGGAGAGGTGACTGGTACTCCGCTTCCTCAGGAGCTGGGGCCAAGCGGCCCCTCTTGGGCTGTTGCAAAGTCTTGATGTTGGAGGGCAGGGCGGGCAAAGGCTTCGCAATCACCTCCTTGTGCAGCCCCAGCAACTTGCCATTGAGGCTGCCCTCGAGGTCTGCCGCCAGCATGGCTCGCTGGTGCTCTGCCTCTCGCCCCGTCTTCCTGCTCTGGGAAGCACCAGTGCTCACACGGCTGTTAGGATCAGGAGCAGGCTGAGTGGCAGTGGCCTTGCTGCTGTTAGCTGCCCTGACAGTGTATCTTCTTGACATGGCAGCCCTGCTGTATGCTGGGTCCTGGCATGCCGCTGCCTGCTGGCAGGGTCCCCCGCTCTCAGCGCTGTTGTTGTGCAGGACCGCGCTCACACTTCCTGTGCCCTTCGCTGTGGCAGAGGCTGTGGGCCTGTGTGGGGCAGGCTGACAGCACCGTGGCCGCGCAACAGCGCTGCCATGCGCGGGGATGCAGTGCAGCTGGGCAGCAGTTGTGAGACGCTGCTTTTGCCTGCTGCTTGTGCTGCCGATGGCCATGTCACTGAAGCTGGCTGCAGCGGCAGAGGGTGCCGGTGTCAGGGGAGGCAGCCTGCAGCAGCTGCTGGCTGCTCTCACTGGCCGAGGTGGTGGCCAAGGTGTCCTTTCCAGCAGCGGTGGCAGATGACATGTCTGCTCCTCTGTCCTCATGCTGTGGGGCAGCACCGCTCTGTGCCTCAGGCTGCCCACCTGCAAGAGAAGCCGAGGAGAGAGGCTGTGTGATAGTGTCTCTTGCGCCCGTGTCCCAGCTGGCTGAGCTCATGCAGTTGGGCTCCCCTGCCAGCCCCATGGCAAGGCTCAGCCCCACAGGTGGGTGCTGCCTGCTCCCAGAGCTGGCTGGGGAGAGGGCTGGCCACCCGCAGCCCATGGCCACTGCCCACAGCACCCCCGGCATGCCCGGGCAGCCTGCGGGGCACAGCATGGAGGGCTCAGCTTCCTCCCTCCTGCCCGTCAGCAGTTCCCGTGGTTGGGAGGATGTTTGGCCCTGTCTCCCTCGGGGTCCCTACCTGTGCCTGCTGGGTCACGATGGGCTGAAACCTTCGTGGGTAGGGCAGCTGTGCCGGTGTGATCCCATGCGGCGCTTCCTCAGGCTGCCTGTGGCCCACCTGCGGGCAGGAGGAGGAGGAAGAGGTGTGTGATGGAGGCGGCTGCCTTGGCACAGCAGCCCCGCAGTGCCGGCAAGCCCGGCCTCGGCACCAAGGCAGCTCCATGTGGCCCCGTCCCACCACCGGCCTCTCACTCCTGCCCCAGCCCTCACCTGGCCTCTCCTTTGCACTCCTGGCCTGCCCTTGGCGGGCTGCGAGCGGGCGTTTGATCCGTTGTCCACTGGCATCTTCTGTGTCCTTGGATGCAGACTTGCCGTGGATTCACAGGGCAAATGCCTGTGCTCTAGGGTGCTCCAGGGCCTTAAATACCCCACATAACAGACGTAACAATGCCCCCGTCGTTTCCATGGAGATGCCTATGCCCTCACCAGTTCCAAACAGTCCCAGCTCGCCATGGGCAACTCCACAGCAACCACTGAGGCTTTGTGACGGCGGCAGCATCGTGCCCATGGCCACTGGGCACCCAGGGATGCACTTTTCTCCTCCCTGGTTTTTTCCTTGACAAGATGAAAAGGGAACAGAGAGAAGAAAGAGGGGTAAAAGAAGGAAAAAAACCAATAAAAATTATAAAATACTTGGTAACTGGCACTTTCTCATACAGGTTTTCAAGTTTTGGCAAGAGATGCAAGCACGATTTTTTGAGAATAGCATGACAGAAAAGCACTTTGGAATTAAATAAATAGTACATTTGTGAGCACCTTTCCGTATTATGGTCAGCTTTAGCAGCTCCTCCAGCTGACACCAGACCTTCTCCGTTGCCTGTTCCACTGCAGTTTGACTACGAGGACAAGTATCGGTTTCACCCTTACAAATGGATAAACCTGGTGTCAAGGTGCTGTGGCCAAGACACATCAGCTCCGCTGACAGTTGGAGCTCATGGTCCTCTCCCTCTCTTCCTCATCCCACATTCATCTGAAAGCGAGCACTTCTCAACCTTCCTTCCCTTTTCACACGCATTAGAAGCAAAGAATCATGGAATAGTTAGGGTTGGAAAGGACCTTAAGATCATCTTAAGATCAATAGCTAGACCTTATTCATTTAAAGTTAATCCTACTATAAGTTAGTACAAATTCTCAATTTCTTATGGGCATGTTCTTCATAAAGGAACAGTGTCAAATGCAATACTTGAACAAATTTCTGGAGGAAATGCTTACGTACTGCAATGTAGGACTTGCCTCTACTGAGGTTCCTTTTCAATGAACTATGCTGTCTCCTCTAGGAGACATTTCCTGTGGGAAGTATATCAGGTCATTTTTTCCATTATACTGTGAAGTACCTGTGTGCTAAACATTGCCGGAACCCTTGGCTCATGTTGCTAACATACCACTTAGTATGACAAAATTGAAAACATAAAGACATTATTTGTACACAGAGATTTTTTTATATTATTAATACATGATAGATTTATGATTCAACAATCATGTTGCCTTGTTATTAACTCCTTGTTCATTCACTTTTGAAGCGAATGCTTAGGAGGAATCTGCCATTTGTATGGCACCAGTAAGGGCTTTGAACATTCAAACTGAGTAACGCGTATCTGCTGCTTCTGCTTCAATACCCGTCTCTGCAGCTCAAACTGTCCTTCAAAAATTCTAGGCGTGAAACCTGGCTCATGCCTTGTCATCCAGCCGATTCATTTGCCGGCAATGAGGGTTGTCGTGGTTTAAACCCAGGCCGTAAATCAGAACCACGCAGTCCACTTCCCCCCCCACCTTTCTTCCCTCCGCTTCTGGAGGGATGGGGAGGAGAATCAAAAGAATGTAGCTCCCACGGGTTGAGATAAGAACAGTTTAATAACTAAGGTATAACACAAATCACTACTGCTACCACCAATAATAATAATGATAAAGGAAATAACAAGCAAGAGAATACAACCGCTCACCAACCGGTACCTCACCCCCACCCTGCCATGATCCAGCCCTTCCGGGAACTCTCAGTTCTACCTCCTGGGCATGACGTGCTGTGGTATGGAATACCTCTTTGGCTAGTTTGGGTCAGGTGTCCTGTCCCTGCTTCCTCCCGGCTTCTCCTCCTCCCTGGCAGAGCATGAGACTCACAAAGTCCTTGGTCAGGGTAAACATTCTGACCCACAACTGAAAACATCGGCTTTATCAGTATTATTCCCAGGTCGAAAGTCAAAACACAGCACTGCACCAGTAGAAAAAATGACTGCTACTGCTAAACCAGGACAAGGGTGTTCTGGCTTCTTTTGGCAACGCTGGCTCCTTCCAAGGTTTCACCCATCAAGCCGGTACCCAACGCGGACCAGAGTCTGTGATTACACACATATATCCTCTACCAGTTAGTTTTACTTCCACAGGACCCTTCCAGGTACCAGTTTCCAGATCCTTATACTGGACCGGTATACCCTGAGTCTTATTCACATAACCTGACCCTAACGCTTGACCATGTATTACAGCAGGAGGGTCACTAGAGTCTCCTACCAATCACAAAAAGTTCGTAACATACACAGCTTTCTGTATTCTTGCTGCCGGGGTAAGCCCTTCTTCCCCCGTTTTTTGTTTTTCTAACAATTGCTTCAAGGTCTGATGCGTACGTTCAATAACAGCCTGACCTGTAGGAGAATGAGGAATACCAGTGATATGAGCAATGCCCCAATTATTTAAAAAATTTAGACAGCGTTGAAGAAGTACAGTTAGGTGCATTATCTGTTTTAAGCTGTAAAGGTACTCCCATAACTGCGAAACAGCCACGCAAATGCGTGATTACGTGGCGTGCGGTTTCGCCAGCCAGAGGGGTAGCCCAAACAAAGGGCAAAAAGGTGTCGATAGTAACATGGACATACTTCAATTCTCCAAAAGATGATACATGGGTTACATCCATCTGCCAAAGTCGGAGAGGCTGGAGACCTCGAGGATTGACTCCAAGGCCTATGCCTATTGTCTGGCCCTGACAATCAGGACAAGACTCTACAATGCCTCGGGCATCTGTCAGGGACAAGCCAAACTGGCAAACTAACATTTTTGCTGATTGGTGAAAGAAGGCATGAGACGCTCGGGCTTGTTGAAAAATATCTATCGGTGGTCCTGCCCAAGCTGGAGCAACTAATTTATCTGCTTTGTCATTACCATCACTAAGGCTCCCTGGGAGGCCCGAATGACTGCAAATATGCATAATGAAATATTTACAGTCACGATTATTTACAAGATGTAACAGAGTTTTCAACAAAGTCCATAACCTGCAGTTAATAACTTCCTGTAAAATTGCCCTCTCTAGATGTTGAACAATTCCTAAATACAAAGAATCACAGACAATGTTAAGCGGAGTATCAGGCCATCGTTGAAATACCACAACAAAAACACTTAGTTCTAATGTTTGTAAGGAATCTGTAGAGTGACCAGGTATTTTCTGTTTCTTCCAACCATCTTCTGTTTTCCAGATGTATCCGGCTATGTGATTATTTCTGCTAGCATCTGTAAAAACACTTATACCTGAAACAGGTCTGTCGGAGTAAAAAGTAACATCCTCATATTGATTGTTTTTTAGCACGGTAAACAATTTATGTGGCGGGAAATGTATGCTAACTTGGCCAACAAGATCTACTAAGGCAGTTTGAAAAACAGTGCTAGACTGCTGCGCCCACTCCAGCCATATTCTGGTAAGGGGTAAACAAACTTGTGATGGATCATTACCTAGAATTTCTTGACAACGTTCACGACCTCGCTTAATTAAAAGGACAAAGACTTCCAGTCGTGTAGTAACAGTTTTGCGCAACCGATAAGGTAAGAAGAGCCATTCCAATATACACAAGGGATCCTTTTTCTGCGGGTTCCATTGCGCCAACAGACTAAACGGATGATACTGATTGTTTACAACAAACAAAGTTATAGATAAATCTGGGTTCCATTGGGAAGCCTAAGAAGTAGGTATTTTAGCCATAATATGGGCTAGGGCCTCATGCTGGATTTTTGACAGAGTTCTCTTTTCCTCTGTCTGTGGTTTGCTCTTCAAAAGAGGCATTAGTTCTGCCAAATCATTAGTAATTCCACATAAGGAACACATTCACTGAACGTCACCTATCAATTTCTGCATGTCTGACAAGGTTCTTATCTCCGTAGTAAGCTTCATCTTCTGGGGCCTAACTTCAGGTCTGGAAATAATCCACCCCAGGTATCTCCATGGGGCATTACGCTGTACCTTTTCAGGTGTAATTACTAAACCTACTTTTGCCAGTTTGGAGAGGTATCAGTTATGGTAAAATCTATTGCTGTTGCCATGTCCACTCCGGCACTCCCTGCTGTAGCAGAGGGGACGCAGTCCAAACACCCTGATTTTGTGTCATCGCGCGGGGTGGCGTCGCGCTCACATTCAAGTTTCCCAGCGGAGTTCCATCTTTCTTATACTTCGAGTGACATTCAGTTGCCCTACGGCCATGTTTGTCGCATCTAGTACAACCACCTGTAAAACGTGAAGCACCACCTGCTGGGTTAGTTTTCTTTACTGTACATTGTTGTCTATGATGTCCCATCCGCCCACAATTAAAACATCTCACGCCCTTCATACCCCCTCGATCACCTCGACCTTGCTGTAACAGAGGTTTGACAGCAGCAGCAAAGGCAGTAGCCATGTATTCTGCCTTTTCCTCGGCCGTGCCCACCTTAGAACAAGCGTCCATCATTTCCTGCAAGCCAGCAGATTTCGGTAAAACCTGTAAAATACGCTTACAAGCTGGGTTAGCATTTTCCATAGCCAAGGGCATAAGTACAGATTCTTTAGCATTAGGTGCCAAATCAATATTCTTCTCAATAGCTGCCGTCAATCTATCAATAAATTGCATACATGGTTCAGAGGCTCCCTGTTTTATCGACGTATAGGAGGGATTAGGTTTTCCTGCTTCCGGCACAGCTTTCAAAGCAGCTAAGGCCAATTGCTGCGCTTGCTGTAACACCTCGGTTCTCATATGAGCCTGTACTGCATCAGGGTGAAATTGTCCCTTCCCTATTAACATTTCATACGTAACACCATGTAAGGGATCATTAGGGTTGCGACCCAAATTATCATCAGCGGCTCTTTCAGCAATCTCCTCAAACCCACTTTTAAAATGTAATAGCTGAGAAGGAGTTAACAGGACTGAAGCTACCTTAAGACAATCATTGGGAGTTAAGACCATACTACAAAACAAGGCAGTTAACATTTGTTGTGTATACGGAGAAGACAACCCATATTGAGAAATTGCTCCCTTAAGTTCCTTTATGATTTTCCACTCCACAGGAGTCCACTGGGTTTGTCCCTGAGCATTCCTAATGATTGGAAATGCAGCAGGAATGTCAATCGGTAGAACAGTGCCGTCTATGATTGCGTCTTGAATAAGACCTCGCCATCTCAAGGCACTAGGGTTAGCTTGCAGAGGGGGCTTTGAGGGTGGTGGCAAGGGTGTAGCAAAAGGATTAACCTTGTTTAACTTTTCCGATTCGTGCCCCTCTCTCTTTGCTTCAATTCGCTCCAATCGTTCTCATAGGTCCTGTAAATTTTTATCTAAAAGCTTAGTCCACTGCCCCCAATCTTGGTCAGGTTTTGGCCCCGGTTGGGGCAGCGCTAACGATGGTGTACATGGTACGGGTGGGTATAAATCCGGAGTCTCACTGTCCTCCTCTGGAGGTTCCCATTCTTCTGCATCAGGCGGCAGAGGGGCGGCGGCGGCGAAAAAGCGGTCGTAAGGCGGGGGGGCGGCTGTGCTGGCAGCGTGAGGGGCGGGCGGGCCGGCGTCGACGTGAAGGGCGGGCGGGCCGGCGTCGACGTGAAGGGCGGGCCGGCGTCGACGTGAAGGGCGGGCGGGCCGGCGTCGACGTAAGAGGTGGGCGGGCCGGCGTCGACGTAAGAGGTGGGCGGGCCGGCGTCGACGTGAAGGGCGGGCGGGCTGGCGTCGACGTAAGAGGTGGGCGGGCCGGCGTCGACGTAAGAGGTGGGCGGGCCGGCGTCGATGCGAGGGGCGGGCGGGGAATTTGGAGGCTGGGCTCAGGGGCGGTAGCGGCATGAAAAGGATTCGAGTTAGGGCGTACATCATCCTTTTCAAAATCCCTATCACTAGTTATTGCTGCCGCCGGTGAAGGCGTTGTCGGCACGGGATAGGGAGGATGCGCTGGATCCTCAAACATTCGCACTCTAGGGCGCACAAGCTTTCGAACCAGATGTTTTGCGCTTGAAGCGGCAGGCAGTTCCCCCTTGACTACGGTGTCAGGTGTCGGACTCACAGCAGCCGATCCCCCATGGTTTTGTGACGGCGAGTCAGAAAAAGCCGCAAAAGCAGGCTTTACTACTTGTTGCTCAACTGTCATCACGGATATAGTTTCTTTTAGTAGCCGCCACAGGGTAACTAGAGATTTTGCTTCTTTAGACCCAAGGATAATTTCGTCCCACAAGCGTGCCCCGATCTTTTCCCAAGTCCCAAGTTCAAAGGCTTCACCAACCCCCTGGGTTAAGTTTTTCTCTTTACTCCAGAGCAACAACTTGTTTAACATAGTCATCATACTCTATCCCTCTCGTACAGGGGATATGCTGGAAGAGCTTAGATATGGCTGCCTTTTTTTTACTCAATTGAGTACCCATTTTAATCCTCTTCCGAACACTCGGCTGCTCACCTGAATTCCACTGTAGTGTCTCCCGGGCTCAAAGGCTCCGTTCCGTTCCGAGGCTTCTGCCTCCCGGGCTCAAAGGCTCCGTTCCGTTCCGAGGCGTCTGCCTCCCGGGCTCAAAGGCTCCGTACCGTTCCGGTCCTGCCGGATGAATCCCGGTCCTGCCGGATCGACTTCCCCGCGGCACCGCGTTCTTCGTTTTCAATGTGAAAAAGCCTGTTTGGGTGCCATTTGTCGCAGAATGGACTCAGTCGGAGATCAATGTGATCAGACAAAGCCATTTATTATAGAAAACTAACTCTTTATATACTATTTCTTAAAGTTGTTTGCACTAACCTGGCACATTGTGATTGGATACATATCTGTGAGGCCCTTAACAACTAACATATAATTGGTTAAGCACAGGTGTGAGAACCTGACCTTCAAAGTTTTCCAACAGCCCTCAATTTACCAACTCAGTAAATTCCAGCTCCTTCTTATCTTGCTGGGATTCTCACTCCCAGTGCCTCACTCCCATCCTCCTTCACCTTTAGTTGTCCCTCGCTTCATGTCGAACTCCTCGTAGGCACTTGCTGGTCTGGGTATGTGGCCGTTCTTTGCCAGAAAATCATCCACAAGCGGCAGTCTATCTCCCCGTCATGATTTTTCTCACTTAACACTTAGACTTATCCAAACAAGAAGGTCTGGCTATCAAAGCTCAGTTTTATCATTCACAGTATTAACTTTCCCCACTCCGGGCTTATGTGAACCCTCAAGGCATCAGGCCTGCTAACCCCTTACCCATCTTGCTGTCATTTTGTACATTTTTGATACCCCTTTTCAAAAAATTATAGCCCTCTGTGTGTGTGTGTAGCAAAGTAGTACAGGGTAGATTTAGATAACTGTATTGGTCACTTAACCTGTGTAGGCTATCTGAACAGTTAACAGAAGGATGATTTCTCTGGGGATGATCTCCAGACGGTCAGGATCGGCTCCTGCGTACCTTCTGTGCTCCCCCCAGCTACACATGAAACCTCCCATCTGCGGCTCCTGTGCCATCTCTGCTCTAGGGCTGTTCAGCCCCACTAGCCAGATTCTCCAGCCATCCAGGATGAGAAAGTGCTGGAGGGCAGCATGGTCACTTACTTATTTGAGGATGCAAGGACGTGGAGGCAGGAAGGATGAGAAGAGCACAGTGTCCTCATCCCACTGCCACATCCAGATGGGGCTAGCCTTGTAACTGAACCAAAGTGTGAAACCAAAATCAAGCACCCCCAGGTGCAAGAGTAGTGCTGAGGCCAAAATTAGGCCTTGGCTCCCAGAATATATACCAAGAGCAAAGTATCATGAACTTTTGTGGTCCAGGTTTAGACAGTCAGACACAAAAAGTAACTCCAGAGAGCTGAGTGATTGTTTTCAATGTATTCACTAAGCCTCCATTCCAGCAGTGTGCTAGCAGCAGCCAGCAGTAGTGATGAACTAGCTCTGAGAATGCATTCAGACAAATCCTCCCCATTCTGTTAAAATCCTTGCTGCCAGAAAATAGAAAAAAATAGAAATAGCATAAATTGCAATCTGAGAATAGAACAAAACAACAGAAAAAGGTTCAATACATCTTCAGGATCCATAAAAGCTTTTTCCGCTACATTGTCAGAACTTTGCAGTATTCCAAAAACTACTTCATGTACCTCAAGTTCAAACATAAAAGTAAAGGTGAAGTCAAGATGAAATCCAGTACAACTTCTTGACTATTGAGGTATTAACATAACTCAAGTGTGCTTGGGAAATATAATACATAAGTATTAAGGTCTTTGATAATTGACCATGAAAAACAGAATCAATGAGCTTCCTGAAAGCGTCCATCAATAAGTCTTACCAGGTTACAATCACAGAATCATAGAATAGTTAGGGTTGGAAAGGACCTTAAGATCATCTAGTTCCAAAACCCCTGCCATGGGCAGGGACACCTCACACTAAACCATGTCACCCAAGGCTCTGTCCAACCTGGCCTTGAACACCGCCAGGGATGGAGCATTCACAGCTCTCCTGGGCAACCCATTCCAGTGCCTCACCACCATCACAGTAAAGAACTTCTTCCTTATATCCAGTCTAAACTTTCCCTGTTTCAGTCTGAACCCCTTACCCCTTGTCCTATCACTACAGTCCCTAATGAAGAGTCTCTGTCCAGCAGCCCTGTAGGCCCCCTTCAGATACTGGGAGGCTCCTATCAGGTCTCCACGCAGCCTTCTCTTCTCCAGGCTGAACAGCCCCAACTCTCTCAGCCTGTCTCCATACGGGAGGTGCTCCAGTCCCCTGATCATCCTCGTGGCCCTCCTCTGGACTTGTTCCAACAGTTCCGTGTCCTTTTTATGTTGACTACACCAGAACCGCACACAATACTCCAAGTGAGGTCTCACGAGAGCAGAGTAGAGAGGCAGGAGCACCACCTTCGACCTGCTGGTCACGCTCCTCTTGATGCAGCCCAGGATACGGTTGGCTTTCTGGGCTGCGGGCGCACATGTTCAGTTGCTCATCGACCAACACCCCCAGGTCCTTCTCCGCAGGGCTGCTCTGTGTCTCTTCTCTGCCCAACCTGTAGCTGTGCCTGGGATTTCTGTGACCCAGGTGTAAGACCTTGCACTTGACGTGGTTAAACTTCATAAGGCTGGCATCAGCTCACCTCACAAGCGTGTCGAGGTCCTTCTGGATGGTATTCCTTCCCTCCAGCGTATCAACCCAATCGTACAGCTTGGTGTCATCGGCAAACTTGCTGAGGGTCCGCTCATTCCCACTGTCCGTGTCACCGACAAAGATGTTGAACAAGACCGCTCCCAACACCCATCCCTGAGGGACACCACTCGATACTGGTCTTCAGCCGGACATCGAGCCATTGACCGCAATTCTTTGCGTGCGGCCATCCAGCCAGTTCTTCATCCACCGAGTGGTCCACTCATCAAACTGATGTCTCTCTGATTTAGAGACAAGGACGTCATGCGGGACAGTGTCAAAGGCTTTGCACAAGTCCAGCTAGATGACGTCAACTGCTCTGCCCCTGTCCATCAGTTCCGTAGCCCCATCATAGAAGGCCACCAAATTAGTCAGGCAGGATATCCCCTCAGTGAAGCCATGCTGGCTGCCACCTAGCACCTTGTTGTTTTTCATGTGCCTTAGCATGCCTTCCAGGAGAATCTGCTCCAAGAGTTTGCAGGCACAGAGGTGAGACTGACTAGTCTGTCATTCTCCGGGTCATCCATTTTCTCCTTCTTGAAAATGAGGGTTATACTTCCCTTATTCCAGTTGTCAGGAACTTCACCTGACTGCCATGATTTTTCAAATAGGATGGCCAGTGGCTTAGCAACTTCATTCGCCAGCTCCTTCAGGACCCACGGATGGATTTCATCAGCTCCCGTGGACTTGTGCACATTCGGGTTCTGAAGATGCTCTCTAACCAGATCCTCTCCTACCGTGGGCCTAAGGTCTTCATTCTCACAGTGCCTGCATCTGCCTTCCAAGACTTGGGTGGTGTGGTCGGAGCATTTGCCAGGGAAGACCGAGGCAAAGAAATCGTTAAGAACCTCAGCCTTCTTCAAACCCAGGGTAGCCAGTTCTCCTGATAGCTTGCGGAGAGGGCCCGCGTTGTCCCTAGTCTGTCTTTTATTTGCAACGGAACTCTGGAATCCCTCCCTGTTATCTTTCACATCCCTAGCCAAGTTTAATTCTAACTGGGCCTTAGCTTTCCTAACCTGGTCCCTAGCTTCACTGACAACATCCCTGTTTTCTTCCCAGGCCGCCTGTCCTTGCTTCCAATTTTTATAAGCCTTTTTTTTTTACCTCAAAATTTCCTCAGCACCTCCTTATGTATCCAAGGATGTCTCCTGGCCCTCCTGCTGCACTTCCTTCTAGTTGGGACACAACACTCCTGAGCTTGTAGCAGGTGATCCTTGAATATCAACCAACAGTCTTGGGCCCCCCCTGCCCTCTAGGGCTATATCCCATGGAACCTTACTAAGCAGGTTCCTGAAGAGGCCAAAGTCTGCTCTCTTGAAGTGCAGGGCAGTGAGCTTGCTGCATGCTCTTCTCACCGTCCTGAGGATCAAGAACTCGACCATCTCAGGATCGCTACAAGCAAGGCTGCCCTGGAACATCACATTTCCAACCAGCCCTTCTCTGTTGGTGAGCACGAGGTCAAGCATGGCAGCTCTCCTTGTCGGTTCCTCTATAACTTGCAGAAGGAAGTTGTCTTCCACACAATCGAGGAACCTCCTGGATTGCTTGTGCCGGGCCGTACCATCCCTCCGACGAGCATGAGGCTGTTCCTATCTACCTATAGAGCACTTCATCCACAGAGTCCCCCTGATCAGGCGGTCTGTGACAGATCCCCACAGTAATGTCTCCCATCGCCGTTCTCCCTTTAACTCCGACCCACAAACTCTCTGTCGACTGCTCACCCCTCCCCAGACAGAGTTCCATACTCTCCAGCTTATCCCTAACATAAATAGCAACTCCCCCTCCCCGCCTGCAGGGCCTGTCTTTCCCCAAGAGCCTCTAACCTTGCACTCCAACACTCCAGTCATAGGAGCCATCCCACCGTGTTTCTGTGATGCCTACTATATCATATCCCCGTAGACGTGCACACATCTCTAATTCCTCTTGTTTTTCCCCATGCTACGGGCATTTGCAAAGAGGCATCTGAGCTGAGCTCCAAATGAAGCCGGCTCATTGGCTGGAGCGGCTGGAATATCTCTACATTGCTCCGAGCATTTATTATAGGCACTGGCAACTGACTGGCTGTGTTGGGATAGAAAAATATGTCTGCCTTCACATACTGCATGCTCCCCTGGTCTTTCTATTTCATTCTGCTTTATCTATCAAAAATATATTAACCCAAAAGCCTATTTCCATCAAAGTCTCGATTCCATGAGCATTTCAAGATAAAGCTTATCTTATTACTGGTGTATTAACAAAAGCAATCTAAAGGGCTGCTGTCAATCGTCTCCTGTTCTCTGTTTCTTTTTGCCCTCTTCTCAAAGCAGCTTCTCAGGGAGCACGGCTGGGACCTCGCGGGTTCTAGTGGACGTATGAATTTCTACCGCACCAACTTTCCCCAGCAGCGTAGAGCCTGAGGCTGATCATCTCAAAGCTTGCACAGGGGAAATGTGCTTGCACTCGAAAATTCAGTGGTCACAGAGGTCATCTGCATTTCTATTTCCACTGCATCTGTTTTTCATTTCCTTTCCCTTGCCATCCTTACCTACCACTTTCTCCTGGTATCTCAGTTCCCCCACACCATGTGTGTATTTGTTAAATGGTTCACGGTGCCACCATGCAGAGCAAATCACCAACCAGCTGATACCTTACACAGCCGTCATCCAACATCACCAACAGGCTCTGGCACTCACTACAGCCAGATGCCTGGACAGCTACACGGTTACGGGGGATCTCTTGTCTGGGTCGCCACGTCCTTCCTGGCCAGCAGAGGGGACCGAGTTTGCTTTGCTTTGGGTCCAGAGGACACCACCCTAGAGCAGGGGCTGAGCTCAGCCCTGCAGCGCTCACCCCACGCCCCAGTCTCCCGCTGCGCTCCCAAGGGCGGCGTTACCCGCTCAGGGCGCAGCCCCCACCTTGGCAAAAGAATGTCAGTGGCAGCCAATGACCCTATTAAATCTGTCACTACCCCTCCCGGCACTGATCCCTGCAATGCAGGAGCGCTGCCGGCTCTCCGGCAAGTCCTGACAAGGGACTTGGGGCTGCTTTGGTGGCTCTTTGCCCTTCAGGATTGAGACTCCTGGACCCTGTGATTTCCCACACTCCGATGCTAAAGGCCCCCTCTCCGCAGCTACTCATCTTGTTCTCATTCATCAAGTGGTCAGCAGAAAGTAGGGGTTTGGTGACCAGAGAGACCGTAAACACAAGGGCTAAGTCTGCAAACAAACCCACAGAGACTTAATTCAACAAAACCATCCAGTACATCGTCAAAAAAGGCAAACCCAAAACCCTGCATGCAGAAGCCAAAGCCACTTGGCAAACAAGTCTCGATAGAAAAAGGCTCCATTCATGGCAATCTCTCTGCAGTGAGACATGTGAGGAGCATCAGCGGAGAGACAAAGACCAAGCACAACTGTCAGACCAGACAGACAGTATTTGGGAGCCTTTGTCAGCAGAGCTGCTCCACCAACACAGCCAAGACCTGAGATCCTGCTTTTCCTCACCTTCAACTTGCAGACGGAAGCAAGTTACTCCCCCCCGTGAGCCAGGAGGATTCACACTGTCTCCCCCTCTGAGGAGCAACACTGCCCGTGGCAGCAGATCCCGGAGGACACGGGCAAGCCCTTAGAGGACCCACTGGCTGCAGAGAAGTTTTCTCAGGTCACAGTTTAAAGGTCTCCAATAACAATTTAATTCAACAACCCAGTTACTGCATAGTAAATCCTCCGAGTACTAGATACATGTCTTGATTGCTGCTAAACCTCAGTAAACAACTCTTTAATCATCCATCGGCAATTAATTAGCAAACAAGAAGTAATTGCAACAGAGAGGTAGCCGCTTAGATTGAAGTCAGTTGTTTTACATTAATTAAATGTAGAGGTCCATGAATTACACAAATATGTTCTAAGCAACATACAGGCAGAGACGAGCACTGGGGGGGTGGGTGGGAGAGTTATTATTTATTGGCCCAAGAAAGCACCCACAACAAGCGCAGGCTGCAGCATGACATCCTCAGCACAGCTCCCTTGAGCCTGGCGCTGGCAGCAGGGCGCTACTCCTCCGCACGTGGGGTGAAGCAGGAGAAACGGAAAGCCTTGCGCAGAGCCCTCAGCGCTCTCCTGAAGCGGTAGAGTCGTCGCCGTGGGGCCGCTCCTGGGTCTGGAAGAGTGGCAATGCCTGTGGGGGAAGAAGAGCTGTAGGCGAGGGACTTCCTTTGGCAACCCATTCCAGTGCCTCGCCACCCTTACAGTAAAGAACTTCCTCCTTAAATCCAATCTAAACTTCCCCTGTTTAGGTTTGAACCCGTTACCCCTTGTCCTATCACTACAGTCCCTAACGAAGGGTCCCTCCTCAGCATCCTTATAGCCCTCCTTCACATACTGGAAGGCTGCTAGGAGGTCTCCACACAGCCTTCTCTTCTCCAGGCTGAACAGCCCCAGCCTTCTCAGCCTGCCTTCATATGGGAGGTGCCCCAACCCCCTGATGGTCCTCGTGGCCCTTTCCACCGAAGGCTTGCAGCCCTCAGCCCATAGAGGGGAGGCTGGGACACACCTGAACTCATGCACACACTGCTGCCGGCCTGGCCTGGGTGCCACCCAACTCGGGGAAGTACCTGGCTCCTTCTCGCTGTCCTGAACTTCAGCAGGCGACACTGACGGTGACTCCGCATCCAAGCTTTGTGCCCCGTCTGGCTCTTCCACCTGCTGCCGCCTTCTTCCCTGGATGACAGTCACGGCCTTGCCCAGGTGTTTCCTCACAAAGCGTCTGACCGTACCCTGCAGGGTAGCAAGAGCACAGGCAGGGGAGGGGGGCAATGTCAGTGGGATGACACGGGGAGCACCAGAAATAGCCCTGTCACAAACCCCCTGGCAGCCGCGATTCCGAGGCCTTGGGATCCCCGGTGCCAGCCACACGCGCCTCACTCACCTGGCGCCGAGAGTCCCGAGACAAGGGAGAAGCTGCTGCATCTCCACTGCCATCTGCTCCTGGAGGAAGGTGGGATGTTCCAGCCTCTGCTGCAGGGATCTCAGTCAAGGAAGGGGCCACTTCATCCTCAAATGCTGTTGGGGAGGCAACGGCTGCGCTGGCCTCTCCCTGAGGCTCTGAAGCCACAGCAGACTCAATGTCCTCAAGTGCTGCAGGCATCAATGCTGCCATTGTCACATCCAGGATTTGGGTCATGTCCTGATATTCCACCAGCTGTTGGCTGGCTCCCTGATCCACAGCCTGGACCGGAGGCTCCCTTGTGATGAGCAGGGCCGCTCCCTGTGGAACCACCTCGTGCGCATTTGGGCTGAGCAGGGCGCGTGCCTGGCTCTGTGCCTCGGGTGCTGCCTCCTGCTCATCAACACCAAGAGAAGCTGGTGCCGGTGCTGCCTCCTCTTGTGACACTGGAGTGAGAGGCGCGCGGTGCTCCCCTTCCTCTGCAGCTCCACCCAGTGTAGAAGCTGCCAGTTTGGTGTCCGTGGGAACGGCTGGGACAGGAGGCACTCCCTGCAAGTCTCCGGCTGCATCTCCTGTCACATCCTTGCCCTTGCTGCTGGGGAAGCCGGACCCGTCCTGGACATCTGCCTGGGGGTCCTGGAAGAGCCCTGGTAACGAGGGCGTGACCCAGAGGTTGCGTACGGTGATCTCTTCCCCTTCGGACAGCTCTTTGTCTATGGCCTCTTCCCACTCCTCCTCTTCCTTTCTGTCCAACTCCTCAGCAGCAGCTTCCTCGCCCAAGGTCCCTGGCGCCACCTGTAATCACACAAGAGGGATGCAGGAGGTGAGTGGGCTGCACTTGCGTGGAGCAGTGGCCGGCCACAGGCAGAGGCTCATCCCCCTGCCCTGTCCCGCCCTGTCCTTGGCACTCACCTGCCTGTGACTGGGCATCAGGCTGCGCCGCAAGGCCAAATGAGGCATCCTGCCCTCCTGCTGCTGGAGCTCCCTTTCCACAGAGCTGCCCAGCAGCCAAGGCAGGCTGGCTCTCCTTTGTATGTCGAGCCTGTGCCTGGTGTGGGCCATGCCGCTCCTCTCCGGCTCCTCCAGAGGCTCTGGCAGAGGGAGCAGCAGGAATCTCCCCGCCCCATGTAGCCCATGCAAGACTCCTGCTTGAATCGCCTCAGGATCTCCGGTGCCAGCCATACGTGCCTCCCTCACCGGGTGCCGAGATTCACCAGCAAAGGCAGAAGAGCCTGCATCTTCTTCGCTGGCTGCTTCTGGGGCAGAGGGGCATGCTCCAGCCTCTGCCACAGGCATCTCAGTCCATGAAGCTGCCACTTCCTCTTGCTGTGTTTCTGGTAAGATCATGGCTGTTTCAGCCTCTCCTTGATGGTCTCCACACACAGGAGACTCAGTGTCCCCAGTCCCCACAGATGCCATTACTGCCATCGCCTCATCTGAGTTTTGGGTCACGTCCCGATGTTCCGCCAGCTGCTGGCTGCTTCCCTGGACCACTTCCTGATTCACGATCAGGACCTGCTCAGTGGTGCTCGAGGCCGTTTCTTCTAGAATCATCTCGGAGGCGTGTGGGCCGAGCAGAGCAAGTGCCTGGCCCTGTGTCTGTGGTGCTGCCTCCTGCTCGCCACAGGCAGAAGAAACTGGTGCCGGTGCCGCCTCCTCCTGTGCCACTGGAGTGAGAGGTGCCTGGTGCTCCTCTACCTCTGCAGCTCCACCCAGTGTAGAATCTGCCAAATCAGTGTCTGTGGGTCCGGCTGGGATAGGAGACATGTTCTGCAGGTCTGCAGTAGCCTCTTCTCCCACATCCATGCCCATGCTGCTGGGGCAGGCAGACCCCTCCTGGCTATCCTCCTGGAGGTCCTGGAAGGGCTCTGGGACCAAAGGGTCGACGCGGAGCTTGGAGGTGGTGATCTCTTCCCCTTCGGACAGCCCTTCGTCTATGTCCTCTTCCTTCCTGTCACACTCCTCATCATCAGCTTCCTCATCCAAGGTCCCTGGCACCTCCTGTAACCACACAACAGGGATGCAGAAGATGAGTTTACGGAACAGTAGCTGGCCACAGGCAGAGGAAGGCTCATACTCCTGTCATGTCCCACCCTGCCCTTGGCACTCACCTGCCTGTGACTGAGCATCCATCTCTGCCTGGGTGCCAGATGATGCCCCTTGCTCTCCTGCTGCTGGAGTTCTCTCTTCACAGAGCTACCCAGCAGGCAGCCTGCTTGGCTGGCTGTTCTTTGCGTGTCGAGCCTGTGCCTGGTGTGGTCCATACTGCTCCCCTCCAGCTCCTCCAGAAGCTCTGGCATAGGCGTCAATGCTTCCACTGTCACATCCAAGATGTGGGACACGTCCTGCTCTTCCAAAGGCTGCTGCTCAGTTCCGTGGACCACAGAAGCAGCCTTCAGCAGGACCTCCCTTGTGATATGCCTGGCTGTTTCCTCAAGAGCTATCTCACAGGCATCTGGGCTGAGCAGGGCAGGTGCCTGACTCTGTGTCTGTGGTGCTGCCTCCTGCTCGACACAGGCAGGAGATGCTGGTGCTGGTGCCGGCGCCGCCTCCTCCTCTTGTGACACTGGAGTGCAAGGTGCCTGGTGCTCCTCTTCCTCTGCAGCTCCACCCAGTGTAGAAGCTGCCAGTTCGGCATCCATGGGAACAGCTGGGACAGGAGACACTCTCTGCAAGTCTCCAGCTGCCTCTCCTGTCACATCCTTGCCCTTGCTGCTGGGGAAGCCGGACCCGTCCTGGACATCTGCCTCCGGGTCCTGGAAGAGCTCTGGGACCGAGGGATTGACCCAGAGGTTGCGTACGGTGACCTCTTCCACCTGGGACAGCGCTCCATCAGTGCCCTCTACCCACTCTTTCTCCTCTTTGGCCGCTGCCACATCCAGGATTTGGGTCACGTCCTGAGGTTCCACCAGCTGCTGCCTGGTTTCCTGATCCACAGCCACAGCCTGGACCAGAGGCTCCCTTGTGATGAGCAGGGCTGCTCCCTGTGGAACGAACTCGTATGCATCTGGGCTGAGCAGGGCAGGTGCCTGATTCTGTGCCTGTGGTGCTGCCCCCTGCTCAACACAGGCAGGAGACGCTGGTGCCGGTGCCGCCTCCTCCTCTTGTGACACTGGAATGCGAGGTGCCTGGTGCTCCTCTTCCTCTGCAGCTCCACCCAGTGTAGAAGCTGCCAGTTTGGTGAATATGGGAACGGCTGGGACTGGAGACACTCTCTGCAAGTCTCCAGCTGCCTCTCCTGTCACATCCTTGCCCTTGCTGCTGGGGAAGCCGGACCCGTCCTGGACATCTGCCTCCGGGTCCTGGAAGAGCTCTGGGACCGAGGGGTTGACCCAGAGGTTGCATACAGTGATCACTTGGGACAGCACTTCTTCAATGCCCTCTACCCACTCTTTCTCCTCTTTGGCCGCTGCCACATCCAGGATTTGGGTCACATCCTGAGGTTCCACCAGCTGCTGCCTGGTTTCCTGATCCACAGCCACAGCCTGGACCAGAGGCTCCCTTGTGATGAGCAGGGCTGCTCCCTGTGGAACGAATTTGTATGCATCTGGGCTGAGCAGGGCAGGTGCCTGACTCTGTGCCTGTGGTGCTGCCTCCTGCTCGTCGTCGTCAGGAGAATCTGTTTCTTCTGCCTCCTCCTCCATCACATCCCAGAACTGGCAGGTTGCACTGACACTGGACGTGACCTGCGTGTCTGCATCTCTTACTGTGATGGTGACTGAGGCAGGTGCATGGTGCTGTGTTTCTGCTGCTGGAGCTTGACTGTCAAAGCCACAAGAGGCTGGGGTCTCTGCCTCCTCCTCAACAGCATCTCTGAAATGGACCTTCTTTAGCATGCTCTCGGGTGTGACCTTCAGACCCATGTTGTTTTCTTTGTGGCTGTGCAGGGCAGGTGCCTGGCGCTGTGCCTGTCCTGGTGCAGCCTGCTTGCCACACTCAGGAAAGAATGGGACTTTTGCCTCCTCTTTGGCCACGTCTCTGAACTGGCGGTTCAAGACGGTGCTGCACGACACTTGCACATCTGCAAAATGCACTGTGACGCAGTTCAGGGCAGGTGACTGGTGCTGGGCTTGTGCTGCAGCAGCCTGCCTGCTAAAGCCACGAGATTCTGGTGCTGGTGTCATGGGAAGGAGAGGTGACTGGTACTCCGCTTCCTCAGGAGCTGGGGCCAAGCGGCCCCTCTTGGGCTGTTGCAAAATCTTGATGTTGGAGGGCAGGGCGGGCAAAGGCTTCGCAATCACCTCCTTGTGCAGCCCCAGCAACTTGCCATTGAGGCTGCCCTCGAGGTCTGCCGCCAGCATGGCTCGCTGGTGCTCTGCCTCTCGCCCCGTCTTCCTGCTCTGGGAAGCACCAGTGCTCACACGGCTGTTAGGATCAGGAGCAGGCTGAGTGGCAGTGGCCTTGCTGCTGTTAGCTGCCCTGACAGTGTATCTTCTTGACATGGCAGCCCTGCTGTATGCTGGGTCCTGGCATGCCGCTGCCTGCTGGCAGGGTCCCCCGCTCTCAGCGCTGTTGTTGTGCAGGACCGCGCTCACACTTCCTGTGCCCTTCGCTGTGGCAGAGGCTGTGGGCCTGTGTGGGGCAGGCTGACAGCACCGTGGCCGCGCAACAGCGCTGCCATGCGCGGGGATGCAGTGCAGCTGGGCAGCAGTTGTGAGACGCTGCTTTTGCCTGCTGCTTGTGCTGCCGATGGCCATGTCACTGAAGCTGGCTGCAGCGGCAGAGGGTGCCGGTGTCAGGGGAGGCAGCCTGCAGCAGCTGCTGGCTGCTCTCACTGGCCGAGGTGGTGGCCGAGGTGTCCTTTCCAGCAGCGGTGGCAGATGACATGTCTGCTCCTCTGTCCTCATGCTGCGGGGCAGCACCGCTCTGTGCCTCAGGCTGCCCACCTGCAAGAGAAGCCGAGGAGAGAGGCTGTGTGATAGTGTCTCTTGCGCCCGTGTCCCAGCTGGCTGAGCTCATGCAGTTGGGCTCCCCTGCCAGCCCCATGGCAAGGCTCAGCCCCACAGGTGGGTGCTGCCTGCTCCCAGAGCTGGCTGGGGAGAGGGCTGGCCACCCGCAGCCCATGGCCACTGCCCACAGCACCCCCGGCATGCCCGGGCAGCCTGCGGGGCACAGCATGGAGGGCTCAGCTTCCTCCCTCCTGCACCTCCCTCCTGCCCGTCAGCAGTTCCCGTGGTTGGGAGGATGTTTGGCCCTGTCTCCCTCGGGGTCCCTACCTGTGCCTGCTGGGTCACGATGGGCTGAAACCTTCGTGGGTAGGGCAGCTGTGCCGGTGTGATCCCATGCGGCGCTTCCTCAGGCTGCCTGTGGCCCACCTGCGGGCAGGAGGAGGAGGAAGAGGTGTGTGATGGAGGCGGCTGCCTTGGCACAGCAGCCCCCGCAGTGCCGGCAAGCCCGGCCTCGGCACCAAGGCAGCTCCATGTGGCCCCGTCCCACCACCGGCCTCTCACTCCTGCCCCAGCCCTCACCTGGCCTCTCCTTTGCACTCCTGGCCTGCCCTTGGCGGGCTGCGAGCGGGCGTTTGATCTGTTGTCCACTGGCATCTTCTGTGTCCTTGGATGCAGACTTGCCGTGGATTCACAGGGCAAATGCCTGTGCTCTAGGGTGCTCCAGGGCCTTAAATACCCCACATAACAGACGTAACAATGCCCCCGTCGTTTCCATGGAGATGCCTATGCCCTCACCAGTTCCAAACAGTCCCAGCTCGCCATGGGCAACTCCACAGCAACCACTGAGGCTTTGTGACGGCGGCAGCATCGTGCCCATGGCCACTGGGCACCCAGGGATGCACTTTTCTCCTCCCTGGTTTTTTCCTTGACAAGATGAAAAGGGAACAGAGAGAAGAAAGAGGGGTAAAAGAAGGAAAAAAACCAATAAAAATGATAAAATACTTGGTAACTGGCACTTTCTCATACAGGTTTTCAAGTTTTGGCAAGAGATGCAAGCACGATTTTTTGAGAATAGCATGACAGAAAAGCACTTTGGAATTAAATAAATAGTACATTTGTGAGCACCTTTCCGTATTATGGTCAGCTTTAGCAGCTCCTCCAGCTGACACCAGACCTTCTCCGTTGCCTGTTCCACTGCAGTTTGACTACGAGGACAAGTATCGGTTTCACCCTTACAAATGGATAAACCTGGTGTCAAGGTGCTGTGGCCAAGACACACCAGCTCCGCTGACAGTTGGAGCTCATGGTCCTCTCCCTCTCTTCCTCATCCCACATTCATCTGAAAGCGAGCACTTCTCAACCTTCCTTCCCTTTTCACACGCATTAGAAGCAAAGAATCATGGAATAGTTAGGGTTGGAAAGGACCTTAAGATCATCTTAAGATCAATAGCTAGACTTTATTCATTTAAAGTTAATCCTACTATAAGTTAGTACAAATTCTCAATTTCTTATGGGCATGTTCTTCATAAAGGAACAGTGTCAAATGCAATACTTGAACAAATTTCTGGAGGAAATGCTTACGTACTGCAATGTAGGACTTGCCTCTAGTGAGGTTCCTTTTCAATGAACTATGCTGTCTCCTCTAGGAGACATTTCCTGTGGGAAGTATATCAGGTCATTTTTTCCATTATACTGTGAAGTACCTGTGTGCTAAACATTGCCGGAACCCTTGGCTCATGTTGCTAACATACCACTTAGTATGACAAAATTGAAAACATAAAGATATTATTTGTATACAGAGATTTTTTTATATTATTAATACATGATAGATTTATGATTCAACAATCATGTTGCCTTGTTATTAACTCCTTGTTCATTCACTTTTGAAGCGAATGCTTAGGAGGAATCTGCCATTTGTATGGCACCAGTAAGGGCTTTCAACATTCAAACTGAATAATGCGTATCTGCTGCTTCTGCTTCAATACCCGTCTCTGCAGCTCAAACTGTCCTTCAAAAATTCTAGGCGTGAAACCTGGCTCATGCCTTGTCATCCAGCCGATTCATTTGCCGGCAATGAGGGTTGTCGTGGTTTAAACCCAGGCCGTAAATCAGAACCACGCAGTCCACTTCCCCCCCCACCTTTCTTCCCTCCGCTTCTGGAGGGATGGGGAGGAGAATCAAAAGAATGCAGCTCCCACGGGTTGAGATAAGAACAGTTTAATAACTAAGGTATAACACAAATCACTACTGCTACCACCAATAATAATAATGATAAAGGAAATAACAAGCAAGAGAATACAACCGCTCACCAACCGGTACCTCACCCCCACCCTGCCATGATCCAGCCCTTCCGGGAACTCTCAGTTCTACCTCCTGGGCATGACGTGCTGTGGTATGGAATACCTCTTTGGCTAGTTTGGGTCAGGTGTCCTGTCCCTGCTTCCTCCCGGCTTCTCCTCCTCCCTGGCAGAGCATGAGACTCACAAAGTCCTTGGTCAGGGTAAACATTCTGACCCACAACTGAAAACATCGGCTTTATCAGTATTATTCCCAGGTCGAAAGTCAAAACAAAGCACTGCACCAGTAGAAAAAATGACTGCTACTGCTAAACCAGGACAAGGGTGTTCTGGCTTCTTTTGGCAACGCTGGCTCCTTCCAAGGTTTCACCCATCAAGCCGGTACCCAACGCGGACCAGAGTCTGTGATTACACACATATATCCTCTACCAGTTAGTTTTACTTCCACAGGACCCTTCCAGGTACCAGTTTCCAGATCCTTATACTGGACCGGTATACCCTGAGTCTTATTCACATAACCTGACCCTAACGCTTGACCATGTATTACAGCAGGAGGGTCACTAGAGTCTCCTACCAATCACAAAAAGTTCGTAACATACACAGCTTTCTGTATTCTTGCTGCCGGGGTAAGCCCTTCTTCCCCCGTTTTTTGTTTTTCTAACAATTGCTTCAAGGTCTGATGCGTACGTTCAATAACAGCCTGACCTGTAGGAGAATGAGGAATACCAGTGATATGAGCAATGCCCCAATTATTTAAAAAATTTAGACAGCGTTGAAGAAGTACAGTTAGGTGCATTATCTGTTTTAAGCTGTAAAGGTACTCCCATAACTGCAAAACAGCCACGCAAATGCGTGATTACGTGGCGTGCGGTTTCGCCAGCCAGAGGGGTAGCCCAAACAAAGGGCAAAAAGGTGTCGATAGTAACATGGACATACTTCAATTCTCCAAAAGATGATACATGGGTTACATCCATCTGCCAAAGTCGGAGAGGCTGGAGACCTCGAGGATTGACTCCAAGGCCTATGCCTATTGTCTGGCCCTGACAATCAGGACAAGACTCTACAATGCCTCGGGCATCTGTCAGGGACAAGCCAAACTGGCAAACTAACATTTTTGCTGATTGGTGAAAGAAGGCATGAGACGCTCGGGCTTGTTGAAAAATATCTATCGGTGGTCCTGCCCAAGCTGGAGCAACTAATTTATCTGCTTTGTCATTACCATCACTAAGGCTCCCTGGGAGGCCCGAATGACTGCAAATATGCATAATGAAATATTTACAGTCACGATTATTTACAAGATGTAACAGAGTTTTCAACAAAGTCCATAACCTGCAGTTAATAACTTCCTGTAAAATTGCCCTCTCTAGATGTTGAACAATTCCTAAATACAAAGAATCACAGACAATGTTAAGCGGAGTATCAGGCCATCGTTGAAATACCACAACAAAAACACTTAGTTCTAATGTTTGTAAGGAATCTGTAGAGTGACCAGGTATTTTCTGTTTCTTCCAACCATCTTCTGTTTTCCAGATGTATCCGGCTATGTGATTATTTCTGCTAGCATCTGTAAAAACACTTATACCTGAAACAGGTCTGTCGGAGTAAAAAGTAACATCCTCATATTGATTGTTTTTTAGCACGGTAAACAATTTATGTGGCGGGAAATGTATGCTAACTTGGCCAACAAGATCTACTAAGGCAGTTTGAAAAACAGTGCTAGACTGCTGCGCCCACTCCAGCCATATTCTGGTAAGGGGTAAACAAACTTGTGATGGATCATTACCTAGAATTTCTTGACAACGTTCACGACCTCGCTTAATTAAAAGGACAAAGACTTCCAGTCGTGTAGTAACAGTTTTGCGCAACCGATAAGGTAAGAAGAGCCATTCCAATATACACAAGGGATCCTTTTTCTGCGGGTTCCATTGCGCCAACAGACTAAACGGATGATACTGATTGTTTACAACAAACAAAGTTATAGATAAATCTGGGTTCCATTGGGAAGCCTAAGAAGTAGGTATTTTAGCCATAATATGGGCTAGGGCCTCATGCTGGATTTTTGACAGAGTTCTCTTTTCCTCTGTCTGTGGTTTGCTCTTCAAAAGAGGCATTAGTTCTGCCAAATCATTAGTAATTCCACATAAGGAACACATTCACTGAACGTCACCTATCAATTTCTGCATGTCTGACAAGGTTCTTATCTCCGTAGTAAGCTTCATCTTCTGGGGCCTAACTTCAGGTCTGGAAATAATCCACCCCAGGTATCTCCATGGGGCATTACGCTGTACCTTTTCAGGTGTAATTACTAAACCTACTTTTGCCAGTTTGGAGAGGTATCAGTTATGGTAAAATCTATTGCTGTTGCCATGTCCACTCCGGCACTCCCTGCTGTAGCAGAGGGGACGCAGTCCAAACACCCTGATTTTGTGTCATCGCGCGGGGTGGCGTCGCGCTCACATTCAAGTTTCCCAGCGGAGTTCCATCTTTCTTATACTTCGAGTGACATTCAGTTGCCCTACGGCCATGTTTGTCGCATCTAGTACAACCACCTGTAAAACGTGAAGCACCACCTGCTGGGTTAGTTTTCTTTACTGTACATTGTTGTCTATGATGTCCCATCCGCCCACAATTAAAACATCTCACGCCCTTCATACCCCCTCGATCACCTCGACCTTGCTGTAACAGAGGTTTGACAGCAGCAGCAAAGGCAGTAGCCATGTATTCTGCCTTTTCCTCGGCCGTGCCCACCTTAGAACAAGCGTCCATCATTTCCTGCAAGCCAGCAGATTTCGGTAAAACCTGTAAAATACGCTTACAAGCTGGGTTAGCATTTTCCATAGCCAAGGGCATAAGTACAGATTCTTTAGCATTAGGTGCCAAATCAATATTCTTCTCAATAGCTGCCGTCAATCTATCAATAAATTGCATACATGGTTCAGAGGCTCCCTGTTTTATCGACGTATAGGAGGGATTAGGTTTTCCTGCTTCCGGCACAGCTTTCAAAGCAGCTAAGGCCAATTGCTGCGCTTGCTGTAACACCTCGGTTCTCATATGAGCCTGTACTGCATCAGGGTGAAATTGTCCCTTCCCTATTAACATTTCATATGTAACACCATGTAAGGGATCATAAGGGTTGCGACCCAAATTATCATCAGCGGCTCTTTCAGCAAGCTCCTCAAACCCACTTTTAAAATGTAATAGCTGAGAAGGAGTTAACAGGACTGAAGCTACCTTAAGACAATCATTGGGAGTTAAGACCATACTACAAAACAAGGCAGTTAACATTTGTTGTGTATACGGAGAAGACAACCCATATTGAGAAATTGCTCCCTTAAGTTCCTTTATGATTTTCCACTCCACAGGAGTCCACTGGGTTTGTCCCTGAGCATTCCTAATGATTGGAAATGCAGCAGGAATGTCAATCGGTAGAACAGTGCCGTCTATGATTGCGTCTTGAATAAGACCTCGCCATCTCAAGGCACTAGGGTTAGCTTGCAGAGGGGGCTTTGAGGGTGGTGGCAAGGGTGTAGCAAAAGGATTAACCTTGTTTAACTTTTCCGATTCGTGCCCCTCTCTCTTTGCTTCAATTCGCTCCAATCGTTCTCATAGGTCCTGTAAATTTTTATCTAAAAGCTTAGTCCACTGCCCCCAATCTTGGTCAGGTTTTGGCCCCGGTTGGGGCAGCGCTAACGATGGTGTACATGGTACGGGTGGGTATAAATCCGGAGTCTCACTGTCCTCCTCTGGAGGTTCCCATTCTTCTGCATCAGGCGGCAGAGGGGCGGCGGCGGCGAAAAAGCGGTCGTAAGGCGGGGGGGGCGGCTGTGCTGGCAGCGTGAGGGGCGGGCGGGCCGGCGTCGACGTAAGAGGTGGGCGGGCCGGCGTCGACGTAAGAGGTGGGCGGACCGGCGTCGACGTGAAGGGCGGGCGGGCCGGCGTCGACGTAAGAGGTGGGCGGGCCGGCGTCGACGTAAGAGGTGGGCGGGCCGGCGTCGATGCGAGGGGCGGGCGGGGAATTTGGAGGCTGGGCTCAGGGGCGGTAGCGGCATGAAAAGGATTCCAGTTAGGGCGTACATCATCCTTTTCAAAATCCCTATCACTAGTTATTGCTGCCGCCGGTGAAGGCGTTGTCGGCACGGGATAGGGAGGATGCGCTGGATCCTCAAACATTCGCACTCTAGGGCGCACAAGCTTTCGAACCAGATGTTTTGCGCTTGAAGCGGCAGGCAGTTCCCCCTTGACTACGGTGTCAGGTGTCGGACTCACAGCAGCCGATCCCCCATGGTTTTGTGACGGCGAGTCAGAAAAAGCCGCAAAAGCAGGCTTTACTACTTGTTGCTCAACTGTCATCACGGATATAGTTTCTTTTAGTAGCCGCCACAGGGTAACTAGAGATTTTGCTTCTTTAGACCCAAGGATAATTTCGTCCCACAAGCGTGCCCCGATCTTTTCCCAAGTCCCAAGTTCAAAGGCTTCGCCAACCCCCTGGGTTAAGTTTTTCTCTTTACTCCAGAGCAACAACTTGTTTAACATAGTCATCATACTCTATCCCTCTCGTACAGGGGATATGCTGGAAGAGCTTAGATATGGCTGCCTTTTTTTTACTCAATTGAGTACCCATTTTAATCCTCTTCCGAACACTCGGCTGCTCACCTGAATTCCACTGTAGTGTCTCCCGGGCTCAAAGGCTCCGTTCCGTTCCGAGGCTTCTGCCTCCCGGGCTCAAAGGCTCCGTTCCGTTCCGAGGCGTCTGCCTCCCGGGCTCAAAGGCTCCGTACCGTTCCGGTCCTGCCGGATGAATCCCGGTCCTGCCGGATCGACTTCCCCGCGGCACCGCGTTCTTCGTTTTCAATGTGAAAAAGCCTGTTTGGGTGCCATTTGTCGCAGAATGGACTCAGTCGGAGATCAATGTGATCAGACAAAGCCATTTATTATAGAAAACTAACTCTTTATATACTATTTCTTAAAGTTGTTTGCACTAACCTGGCACATTGTGATTGGATACATATCTGTGAGGCCCTTAACAACTAACATATAATTGGTTAAGCACAGGTGTGAGAACCTGACCTTCAAAGTTTTCCAACAGTCCTCAATTTATCAGCTCAGTAAATTCCAGCTCCTTCTTATCTTGCTGGGATTCTCACTCCCAGTGCCTCACTCCCATCCTCCTTCACCTTTAGTTGTCCCTCGCTTCATGTCGAACTCCTCGTAGGCACTTGCTGGTCTGGGTATGTGGCCGTTCTTTGCCAGAAAATCATCCACAAGCGGCAGTCTATCTCCCCTGTCATGATTTTTCTCACTTAACACTTAGACTTATCCAAACAAGAAGGTCTGGCTATCAAAGCTCAGTTTTATCATTCACAGTATTAACTTTCCCCACTCCGGGCTTATGTGAACCCTCAAGGCATCAGGCCTGCTAACCCCTTACCCATCTTGCTGTCATTTTGTACATTTTTGATACCCCTTTTCAAAGAATTATAGCCCTCTGTGTGTGTGTGTAGCAAAGTAGTACAGGGTAGATTTAGATAACTGTATTGGTCACTTAACCTGTGTAGGCTATCTGAACAGTTAACGGAAGGATGATTTCTCTGGGGATGATCTCCAGACGGTCAGGATCGGCTCCTGCGTACCTTCTGTGCTCCCCCCAGCTACACATGAAACCTCCCATCTGCGGCTCCTGTGCCATCTCTGCTCTAGGGCTGTTCAGCCCCACTAGCCAGATTCTCCAGCCATCCAGGATGAGAAAGTGCTGGAGGGCAGCATGGTCACTTACTTATTTGAGGATGCAAGGACGTGGAGGCAGGAAGGATGAGAAGAGCACAGTGTCCTCATCCCACTGCCACATCCAGATGTGGCTGGCCTTGTAACTGAACCAAAGTGTGAAACCAAAATCAAGCACCCCCAGGTGCAAGAGTAGTGCTGAGGCCAAAATTAGGCCTTGGCTCCCAGAATATATACCAAGAGCAAAGTAGCATGAACTTTTGTGGTCCAGGTTTAGACAGTCAGACACAAAAAGTAACTCCAGAGAGCTGAGTGATTGTTTTCAATGTATTCACTAAGCCTCCATTCCAGCAGTGTGCTAGCAGCAGCCAGCAGTAGTGATGAACTAGCTCTGAGAATGCATTCAGACAAATCCTCCCCATTCTGTTAAAATCCTTGCTGCCAGAAAATAGAAAAAAATAGAAATAGCATAAATTGCAATCTGAGAATAGAACAAAACAACAGAAAAAGGTTCAATACATCTTCAGGATCCATAAAAGCTTTTTCCGCTACATTGTCAGAACTTTGCAGTATTCCAAAAACTACTTCATGTACCTCAAGTTCAAACATAAAAGTAAAGGTGAAGTCAAGATGAAATCCAGTACAACTTCTTGACTATTGAGGTATTAACATAACTCAAGTGTGCTTGGGAAATATAATACATAAGTATTAAGGTCTTTGATAATTGACCATGAAAAACAGAATCAATGAGCTTCCTGAAAGCGTCCATCAATAAGTCTTACCAGGTTACAATCACAGAATCATAGAATAGTTAGGGTTGGAAAGGACCTTAAGATCATCTAGTTCCAAAACCCCTGCCATGGGCAGGGACACCTCACACTAAACCATGTCACCCAAGGCTCTGTCCAACCTGGCCTTGAACACCGCCAGGGATGGAGCATTCACAGCTCTCCTGGGCAACCCATTCCAGTGCCTCACCACCATCACAGTAAAGAACTTCTTCCTTATATCCAGTCTAAACTTTCCCTGTTTCAGTCTGAACCCCTTACCCCTTGTCCTATCACTACAGTCCCTAATGAAGAGTCTCTGTCCAGCAGCCCTGTAGGCCCCCTTCAGATACTGGGAGGCTCCTATCAGGTCTCCACGCAGCCTTCTCTTCTCCAGGCTGAACAGCCCCAACTCTCTCAGCCTGTCTCCATACGGGAGGTGCTCCAGTCCCCTGATCATCCTCGTGGCCCTCCTCTGGACTTGTTCCAACAGTTCCGTGTCCTTTTTATGTTGACTACACCAGAACCGCACACAATACTCCAAGTGAGGTCTCACGAGAGCAGAGTAGAGAGGCAGGAGCACCACCTTCGACCTGCTGGTCACGCTCCTCTTGATGCAGCCCAGGATACGGTTGGCTTTCTGGGCTGCGGGCGCACATGTTCAGTTGCTCATCGACCAACACCCCCAGGTCCTTCTCCGCAGGGCTGCTCTGTGTCTCTTCTCTGCCCAACCTGTAGCTGTGCCTGGGATTTCTGCGACCCAGGTGTAAGACCTTGCACTTGACGTGGTTAAACTTCATAAGGCTGGCATCAGCTCACCTCACAAGCGTGTCGAGGTCCTTCTGGATGGTATTCCTTCCCTCCAGCGTATCAACCCAATCGTACAGCTTGGTGTCATCGGCAAACTTGCTGAGGGTCCGCTCATTCCCACTGTCCGTGTCACCGACAAAGATGTTGAACAAGACCGGTCCCAACACCCATCCCTGAGGGACACCACTCGATACTGGTCTTCAGCCGGACATCGAGCCATTGACCGCAATTCTTTGCGTGCGGCCATCCAGCCAGTTCTTCATCCACCGAGTGGTCCACTCATCAAACTGATGTCTCTCTGATTTAGAGACAAGGACGTCATGCGGGACAGTGTCAAAGGCTTTGCACAAGTCCAGCTAGATGACGTCAACTGCTCTGCCCCTGTCCATCAGTTCCGTAGCCCCATCATAGAAGGCCACCAAATTAGTCAGGCAGGATATCCCCTCAGTGAAGCCATGCTGGCTGCCACCTAGCACCTTGTTGTTTTTCATGTGCCTTAGCATGCCTTCCAGGAGAATCTGCTCCAAGAGTTTGCAGGCACAGAGGTGAGACTGACTAGTCTGTCATTCTCCGGGTCATCCATTTTCTCCTTCTTGAAAATGAGGGTTATACTTCCCTTATTCCAGTTGTCAGGAACTTCACCTGACTGCCATGATTTTTCAAATAGGATGGCCAGTGGCTTAGCAACTTCATTCGCCAGCTCCTTCAGGAACCGCGGATGGATTTCATCAGCTCCCGTGGACTTGTGCACATTCGGGTTCTGAAGATGCTCTCTAACCAGATCCTCTCCTACCGTGGGCCTAAGGTCTTCATTCTCACAGTACCTGCATCTGCCTTCCAAGACTTGGGTGGTGTGGTCGGAGCATTTGCCAGTGAAGACCGAGGCAAAGAAATCGTTAAGAACCTCAGCCTTCTTCAAACCCAGGGTAGCCAGTTCTCCTGATAGCTTGCGGAGAGGGCCCGCGTTGTCCCTAGTCTGTCTTTTATTTGCAACGGAACTCTGGAATCCCTCCCTGTTATCTTTCACATCCCTAGCCAAGTTTAATTCTAACTGGGCCTTAGCTTTCCTAACCTGGTCCCTAGCTTCACTGACAACATCCCTGTTTTCTTCCCAGGCCGCCTGTCCTTGCTTCCACTTTTTATAAGCCTTTTTTTTTTACCTCAAAATTTCCTCAGCACCTCCTTATGTATCCAAGGATGTCTCCTGGCCCTCCTGCTGCACTTCCTTCTAGTTGGGACACAACACTCCTGAGCTTGTAGCAGGTGATCCTTGAATATCAACCAACAGTCTTGGGCCCCCCCTGCCCTCTAGGGCTATATCCCATGGAACCTTACTAAGCAGGTTCCTGAAGAGGCCAAAGTCTGCTCTCTTGAAGTGCAGGGCAGTGAGCTTGCTGCATGCTCTTCTCACCGTCCTGAGGATCAAGAACTCGACCATCTCAGGATCGCTACAAGCAAGGCTGCCCTGGAACATCACATTTCCAACCAGCCCTTCTCTGTTGGTGAGCACGAGGTCAAGCATGGCAGCTCTCCTTGTCGGTTCCTCTATAACTTGCAGAAGGAAGTTGTCTTCCACACAATCGAGGAACCTCCTGGATTGCTTGTGCCGGGCCGTACCGTCCCTCCGACGAGCATGAGGCTGTTCCTATCTACCTATAGAGCACTTCATCCACAGAGTCCCCCTGATCAGGCGGTCTGTGACAGATCCCCACAGTAATGTCTCCCATCGCCGTTCTCCCTTTAACTCCGACCCACAAACTCTCTGTCGACTGCTCACCCCTCCCCAGACAGAGTTCCATACTCTCCAGCTTATCCCTAACATAAATAGCAACTCCCCCTCCCCGCCTGCAGGGCCTGTCTTTCCCCAAGAGCCTCTAACCTTGCACTCCAACACTCCAGTCATAGGAGCCATCCCACCATGTTTCTGTGATGCCTACTATATCATATCCCCGTAGACGTGCACACATCTCTAATTCCTCTTGTTTTTCCCCATGCTACGGGCATTTGCAAAGAGGCATCTGAGCTGAGCTCCAAATGAAGCCGGCTCATTGGCTGGAGCGGCTGGAATATCTCTACATTGCTCCGAGCATTTATTATAGGCACTGGCAACTGACTGGCTGTGTTGGGATAGAAAAATATGTCTGCCTTCACATACTGCATGCTCCCCTGGTCTTTCTATTTCATTCTGCTTTATCTATCAAAAATATATTAACCCAAAAGCCTATTTCCATCAAAGTCTCGATTCCATGAGCATTTCAAGATAAAGCTTATCTTATTACTGGTGTATTAACAAAAGCAATCTAAAGGGCTGCTGTCAATCGTCTCCTGTTCTCTGTTTCTTTTTGCCCTCTTCTCAAAGCAGCTTCTCAGGGAGCACGGCTGGGACCTCGCGGGTTCTAGTGGACGTATGAATTTCTACCGCACCAACTTTCCCCAGCAGCGTAGAGCCTGAGGCTGATCATCTCAAAGCTTGCACAGGGGAAATGTGCTTGCACTCGAAAATTCAGTGGTCACAGAGGTCATCTGCATTTCTATTTCCACTGCATCTGTTTTTCATTTCCTTTCCCTTGCCATCCTTACCTACCACTTTCTCCTGGTATCTCAGTTCCCCCACACCATGTGTGTATTTGTTAAATGGTTCACGGTGCCACCATGCAGAGCAAACCACCAACCAGTTGATACCTTACACAGCCGTCATCCAACATCACCAACAGGCTCTGGCACTCACTACAGCCAGATGCCTGGACAGCTACACGGTTACGGGGGATCTCTTGTCTGGGTCGCCACGTCCTTCCTGGCCAGCAGAGGGGACCGAGTTTGCTTTGCTTTGGGTCCAGAGGACACCACCCTAGAGCAGGGGCTGAGCTCAGCCCTGCAGCGCTCACCCCACGCCCCAGTCTCCCGCTGCGCTCCCAAGGGCGGCGTTACCCGCTCAGGGCGCAGCCCCCACCTTGGCAAAAGAATGTCAGTGGCAGCCAATGACCCTATTAAATCTGTCACTACCCCTCCCGGCACTGATCCCTGCAATGCAGGAGCGCTGCCGGCTCTCCGGCAAGTCCTGACAAGGGACTTGGGGCTGCTTTGGTGGCTCTTTGCCCTTCAGGATTGAGACTCCCGGGCGCTGTGATTTCCCACACTCCGATGCTAAAGGCCCCCTCTCCGCAGCTACTCATCTTGTTCTCATTCATCAAGTGGTCAGCAGAAAGTAGGGGTTTGGTGACCAGAGAGACCAACAAGGTCTCTCAAAACACAAGGGCTAAGTCTGCAAAAAAACCCACAGAGACTTAATTCAACAAAACCATCCAGTACGTCGTCAAAAAAGGCAAACCCAAAACCCTGCATGCAGAAGCCAAAGCCACTTGGCAAACAAGTCTCGATAGAAAAAGGCTCCATTCATGGCAATCTCTCTGCAGTGAGACATGTGAGGAGCATCAGCGGAGAGACAAAGACCAAGCACAACTGTCAGACCAGACAGACAGTATTTGGGAGCCTTTGTCAGCAGAGCTGCTCCACCAACACAGCCAAGACCTGAGATCCTGCTTTTCCTCACCTTCAACTTGCAGACGGAAGCAAGTTACTCCCCCCCGTGAGCCAGGAGGATTCACACTGTCTCCCCCTCTGAGGAGCAACACTGCCCGTGGCAGCAGATCCCGGAGGACACGGGCAAGCCCTTAGAGGACCCACTGGCTGCAGAGAAGTTTTCTCAGGTCACAGTTTAAAGGTCTCCAATAACAATTTAATTCAACAACCCAGTTACTGCATAGTAAATCCTCCGAGTACTAGATACATGTCTTGATTGCTGCTAAACCTCAGTAAACAACTCTTTAATCATCCATCGGCAATTAATTAGCAAACAAGAAGTAATTGCAACAGAGAGGTAGCCGCTTAGATTGAAGTCAGCTGTTTTACATTAATTAAATGTAGAGGTCCATGAATTACACAAATATGTTCTAAGCAACATACAGGCAGAGACGAGCACTGGGGGGGTGGGTGGGAGAGTTATTATTTATTGGCCCAAGAAAGCACCCACAACAAGCGCAGGCTGCAGCATGACATCCTCAGCACAGCTCCCTTGAGCCTGGCGCTGGCAGCAGGGCGCTACTCCTCCGCACGTGGGGTGAAGCAGGAGAAACGGAAAGCCTTGCGCAGAGCCCTCAGCGCTCTCCTGAAGCGGTAGAGTCGTCGCCGTGGGGCCGCTCCTGGGTCTGGAAGAGTGGCAATGCCTGTGGGGGAAGAAGAGCTGTAGGCGAGGGACTTCCTTTGGCAACCCATTCCAGTGCCTCGCCACCCTTACAGTAAAGAACTTCCTCCTTAAATCCAATCTAAACTTCCCCTGTTTAGGTTTGAACCCATTACCCCTTGTCCTATCACTACAGTCCCTAACGAAGGGTCCCTCCTCAGCATCCTTATAGCCCCCCTTCACATACTGGAAGGCTGCTAGGAGGTCTCCACACAGCCTTCTCTTCTCCAGGCTGAACAGCCCCAGCCTTCTCAGCCTGCCTTCATACGGGAGGTGCCCCAACCCCCTGATGGTCCTCGTGGCCCTTTCCACTGAAGGCTTGCAGCCCTCAGCCCATAGAGGGGAGGCTGGGACACACCTGAACTCATGCACACACTGCTGCCGGCCTGGCCTGGGTGCCACCCAACTCGGGGAAGTACCTGGCTCCTTCTCGCTGTCCTGAACTTCAGCAGGCGACACTGACGGTGACTCCGCATCCAAGCTTTGTGCCCCGTCTGGCTCTTCCACCTGCTGCCGCCTTCTTCCCTGGATGACAGTCACGGCCTTGCCCAGGTGTTTCCTCACAAAGCGTCTGACCGTACCCTGCAGGGTAGCAAGAGCACAGGCAGGGGAGGGGGGCAATGTCAGTGGGATGACACGGGGAGCACCAGAAATAGCCCTGTCACAAACCCCCTGGCAGCCGCGATTCCGAGGCCTTGGGATCCCCGGTGCCAGCCACACGCGCCTCACTCACCTGGCGCCGAGAGTCCCGAGGCAAGGGAGAAGCTGCTGCATCTCCACTGCCATCTGCTCCTGGAGGAAGGTGGGATGTTCCAGCCTCTGCTGCAGGGATCTCAGTCAAGGAAGGGGCCACTTCATCCTCAAATGCTGTTGGGGAGGCAACAGCTGCGCTGGCCTCTCCCTGAGGCTCTGAAGCCACAGCAGACTCAATGTCCTCAAGTGCTGCAGGCATCAATGCTGCCATTGTCACATCCAGGATTTGGGTCATGTCCTGATATTCCACCAGCTGTTGGCTGGCTCCCTGATCCACAGCCTGGACCGGAGGCTCCCTTGTGATGAGCAGGGCCGCTCCCTGTGGAACCACCTCGTGCGCATTTGGGCTGAGCAGGGCGCGTGCCTGGCTCTGTGCCTCGGGTGCTGCCTCCTGCTCATCAACACCAAGAGAAGCTGGTGCCGGTGCTGCCTCCTCTTGTGACACTGGAGCGCGAGGTGCGCGGTGCTCCCCTTCCTCTGCAGCTCCACCCAGTGCAGAAGCTGCCAGTTTGGTGTCCGTGGGAACGGCTGGGACAGGAGGCACTCCCTGCAAGTCTCCGGCTGCATCTCCTGTCACATCCTTGCCCTTGCTGCTGGGGAAGCCGGACCCGTCCTGGACATCTGCCTGGGGGTCCTGGAAGAGCCCTGGTAACGAGGGCGTGACCCAGAGGTTGCGTACGGTGATCTCTTCCCCTTCCGACAGCTCTTTGTCTATGGCCTCTTCGCACTCCTCCTCTTCCTTTCTGTCCAACTCCTCAGCAGCAGCTTCCTCGCCCAAGGTCCCTGGCGCCACCTGTAATCACACAAGAGGGATGCAGGAGGTGAGTGGGCTGCACTTGCGTGGAGCAGTGGCCGGCCACAGGCAGAGGCTCATCCCCCTGCCCTGTCCCGCCCTGTCCTTGGCACTCACCTGCCTGTGACTGGGCATCAGGCTGCGCCGCAAGGCCAAATGAGGCATCCTGCCCTCCTGCTGCTGGAGCTCCCTTTCCACAGAGCTGCCCAGCAGCCAAGGCAGGCTGGCTCTCCTTTGTATGTCGAGCCTGTGCCTGGTGTGGGCCATGCCGCTCCTCTCCGGCTCCTCCAGAGGCTCTGGCAGAGGGAGCAGCAGGAATCTCCCTGCCCCATGTAGCCCATGCAAGACTCCTGCTTGAATCGCCTCAGGATCTCCGGTGCCAGCCATACGTGCCTCCCTCACCGGGTGCCGAGATTCACCAGCAAAGGCAGAAGAGCCTGCATCTTCCTCGCTGGCTGCTTCTGGGGCAGAGGGGCATGCTCCAGCCTCTGCCACAGGCATCTCAGTCCATGAAGCTGCCACTTCCTCTTGCTGTGTTTCTGGTAAGATCATGGCTGTTTCAGCCTCTCCTTGATGGTCTCCACACACAGGAGACTCAGTGTCCCCAGTCCCCACAGATGCCATTACTGCCATCGCCTCATCTAAGTTTTGGGTCACGTCCCGATGTTCCGCCAGCTGCTGGCTGCTTCCCTGGACCACTTCCTGATTCACGATCAGGACCTGCTCAGTGGTGCTCGAGGCCGTTTCTTCTAGAATCATCTCGGAGGCGTGTGGGCCGAGCAGAGCAAGTGCCTGGCTCTGTGTCTGTGGTGCTGCCTCCTGCTCGCCACAGGCAGAAGAAACTGGTGCCGGTGCCGCCTCCTCCTGTGCCACTGGAGTGAGAGGTGCCTGGTGCTCCTCTACCTCTGCAGCTCCACCCAGTGTAGAATCTGCCAAATCAGTGTCTGTGGGTCCGGCTGGGATAGGAGACATGTTCTGCAGGTCTGCAGTAGCCTCTTCTCCCACATCCATGCCCATGCTGCTGGGGCAGGCAGACCCCTCCTGGCTATCCTCCTGGAGGTCCTGGAAGGGCTCTGGGACCAAAGGGTCGACGCGGAGCTTGGAGGTGGTGATCTCTTCCCCTTCGGACAGCCCTTCGTCTATGTCCTCTCCCTTCCTGTCACACTCCTCATCATCAGCTTCCTCATCCAAGGTCCCTGGCACCTCCTGTAACCACACAACAGGGATGCAGAAGATGAGTTTACGGAACAGTAGCTGGCCACAGGCAGAGGAAGGCTCATACCCCCCCTGTCATGTCCCACCCTGTCCTTGGCACTCACCTGCCTGTGACTGAGCATCCATCTCTGCCTGGGTGCCAGATGATGCCCCTTGCTCTCCTGCTGCTGGAGTTCTCTCTTCACAGAGCTACCCAGCAGGCAGCCTGCTTGGCTGGCTCTCCTTTGCGTGGCGAGCCTGTGCCTGGTGTGGTCCATACTGCTCCCCTCCAGCTCCTCCAGAAGCTCTGGCATAGGCGTCAATGCTTCCACTGTCACATCCAAGATGTGGGACACGTCCTGCTCTTCCAAAGGCTGCTGCTCAGTTCCGTGGACCACAGAAGCAGCCTTCAGCAGGACCTCCCTTGTGATATGCCTGGCTGTTTCCTCAAGAGCTATCTCACAGGCATCTGGGCTGAGCAGGGCAGGTGCCTGACTCTGTGTCTGTGGTGCTGCCTTCTGCTCAACACAGGCAGGAGATGCTGGTGCTGGTGCCGGTGCCGCCTCCTCCTCTTGTGACACAGGAGTGCGAGGTGCCTGGTGCTCCTCTTCCTCTGCAGCTCCACCCAGTGTAGAAGCTGCCAGTTTGGTGTCCATGGGAATGGCTGGGACAGGAGACACTCTCTGCAAGTCTCCAGCTGCCTCTCCTGTCACATCCTTGCCCTTGCTGCTGGGGAAGCCGGACCCGTCCTGGACATCTGCCTCCGGGTCCTGGAAGGGCTCTGGGACCGAGGGGTTGACCCAGAGGTTGCATACGGTGACCTCTTCCACCTGGGACAGCGCTCCATCAGTGCTCTCTACCCACTCTTTCTCCTCTTCGGCCGCTGCCACATCCAGGATTTGGGTCACGTCCTGAGGTTCCACCAGCTGCTGCCTGGTTTCCTGATCCACAGCCACAGCCTGGACCAGAGGCTCCCTTGTGATGAGCAGGGCTGCTCCCTGTGGAACGAACTCGTATGCACCTGGGCTGAGCAGGGCAGGTGCCTGACTCTGTGCCTGTGGTGCTGCCTCCTGCTCGTCGTCGTCAGGAGAATCTGTTTCCTCTGCCTCCTCCTCCATCACATCCCAGAACTGGCAGGTTGCACTGGCACTGGACGTGACCTGCGTGCCTGCATCTCTTACTGTGATGGTGACGGAGGCAGGTGCATGATGATGTGCTTCTGCTGTTGGAGCTTGACTGTCAAAGCCACAAGAGGCTGGGGTCTCTGCCTCCTCCTCAACAGCATCTCTGAAATGGACCTTCTTTAGCATGCTCTCGGGTGTGACCTTCAGACCCATGTTGTTTTCTTTGTGGCTGTGCAGGGCAGGTGCCTGGCGCTGTGCCTGTCCTGGTGCAGCCTGCTTGCCACACTCAGGAAAGAATGGGACTTTTGCCTCCTCTTTGGCCACGTCTCTGAACTGGCGGTTCAAGACGGTGCTGTACGACACTTGCACATCTGCAACATGCACTGTGACGCAGTTCAGGGCAGGTGACTGGTGCTGGGCTTGTGCTGCAGCAGCCTGCCTGCTAAAGCCACGAGATTCTGGTGCTGGTGTCATGGGAAGGAGAGGTGACTGGTACTCTGCTTCCTCAGGAGCTGGGGCCAAGCGGCCCCTCTTGGGCTGTTGCAAAGTCTTGATGTTGGAGGGCAGGGCGGGCAAAGGCTTCGCAATCACCTCCTTGTGCAGCCCCAGCAACTTGCCATTGAGGCTGCCCTCGAGGTCTGCTGCCAGCATGGCTCGCTGGTGCTCTGCCTCTCGCCCCGTCTTCCTGCTCTGGGAAGCACCAGTGCTCACACGGCTGTTAGGATCAGGAGCAGGCTGAGTGGCAGTGGCCTTGCTGCTGTTAGCTGCCCTGACAGTGTATCTTCTTGACATTGCAGCCCTGCTGTATGCTGGGTCCTGGCATGCCGCTGCCTGCTGGCAGGGTCCCCCGCTCTCAGCGCTGTTGTTGTGCAGGACTGCGCTCACACTTCCTGCGCTCACACTTCCTGTGCCCTTCGCTGTGGCAGAGGCTGTGGGCCTGTGTGGGGCAGGCTGAGAGCTCCGTGGCCGCGCAACAGCGCTGCCATGCGCGGGGATGCAGTGCAGCTGGGCAGCAGTTGTGAGACGCTGCTTTTGCCTGCTGCTTGTGCTGCCGATGGCCATGTCACTGAAGCTGGCTGCAGCGGCAGAGGGTGCCGGTGTCAGGGGAGGCAGCCTGCAGCAGCTGCTGGCTGCTCTCACTGGCCGAGGTGGTGGCCGAGGTGTCCTTTCCAGCAGCGGTGGCAGATGACATGTCTGCTCCTCTGTCCTCATGCTGTGGGGCAGCACCGCTCTGTGCCTCAGGCTGCCCACCTGCAAGAGAAGCCGAGGAGAGAGGCTGTGTGATAGTGTCTCTTGCGCCCGTGTCCCAGCTGGCTGAGCTCATGCAGTTGGGCTCCCCTGCCAGCCCCATGGCAAGGCTCAGCCCCACAGGTGGGTGCTGCCTGCTCCCAGAGCTGGCTGGGGAGAGGGCTGGCCACCCGCAGCCCATGGCCACTGCCCACAGCACCCCCGGCATGCCCGGGCAGCCTGCGGGGCACAGCATGGAGGGCTCAGCTTCCTCCCTCCTGCCCGTCAGCAGTTCCCGTGGTTGGGAGGATGTTTGGCCCTGTCTCCCTCGGGGTCCCTACCTGTGCCTGCTGGGTCACGATGGGCTGAAACCTTCGTGGGTAGGGCAGCTGTGCCGGTGTGATCCCATGCGGCGCTTCCTCAGGCTGCCTGTGGCCCACCTGCGGGCAGGAGGAGGAGGAAGAGGTGTGTGATGGAGGCGGCTGCCTTGGCACAGCAGCCCCGCAGTGCCGGCAAGCCCGGCCTCGGCACCAAGGCAGCTCCATGTGGCCCCGTCCCACCACCGGCCTCTCACTCCTGCCCCAGCCCTCACCTGGCCTCTCCTTTGCACTCCTGGCCTGCCCTTGGCGGGCTGCGAGCGAGCGTTTGATCCGTTGTCCACTGGCATCTTCTGTGTCCTTGGATGCAGACTTGCCGTGGATTCACAGGGCAAATGCCTGTGCTCTAGGGTGCTCCAGGGCCTTAAATACCCCACATAACAGACGTAACAATGCCCCCGTCGTTTCCATGGAGATGCCTATGCCCTCACCAGTTCCAAACAGTCCCAGCTCGCCATGGGCAACTCCACAGCAACCACTGAGGCTTTGTGACGGCGGCAGCATCATGCCCATGGCCACTGGGCACCCAGGGATGCACTTTTCTCCTCCCTGGTTTTTTCCTTGACAAGATGAAAAGGGAACAGAGAGAAGAAAGAGGGGTAAAAGAAGGAAAAAAACCAGTAAAAATTATAAAATACTTGGTAACTGGCACTTTCTCATACAGGTTTTCAAGTTTTGGCAAGAGATGCAAGCACGATTTTTTGAGAATAGCATGACAGAAAAGCACTTTGGAGTTAAATAAATAGTACATTTGTGAGCACCTTTCCGTATTATGGTCAGCTTTAGCAGCTCCTCCAGCTGACACCAGACCTTCTCCGTTGCCTGTTCCACTGCAGTTTGACTACGAGGACAAGTATCGGTTTCACCCTTACAAATGGATAAACCTGGTGTCAAGGTGCTGTGGCCAAGACACACCAGCTCCGCTGACAGTTGGAGCTCATGGTCCTCTCCCTCTCTTCCTCATCCCACATTCATCTGAAAGCAAGCACTTCTCAACCTTCCTTCCCTTTTCACACGCATTAGAAGCAAAGAATCATGGAATAGTTAGGGTTGGAAAGGACCTTAAGATCATCTTAAGATCAATAGCTAGACCTTATTCATTTAAAGTTAATCCTACTATAAGTTAGTACAAATTCTCAATTTCTTATGGGCATGTTCTTCATAAAGGAACAGTGTCAAATGCAATACTTGAACAAATTTCTGGAGGAAATTCTTACGTACTGCAATGTAGGACTTGCCTCTAGTGAGGTTCCTTTTCAATGAACTATGCTGTCTCCTCTAGGAGACATTTCCTGTGGGAAGTATATCAGGTCACTTTTTCCATTATACTGTGAAGTACCTGTGTGCTAAACATTGCCGGAACCCTTGGCTCATGTTGCTAACATACCACTTAGTATGACAAAATTGAAAACATAAAGATATTATTTGTACACAGAGATTTTTTTATATTATTAATACATGATAGATTTATGATTCAACAATCATGTTGCCTTGTTATTAACTCCTTGTTCATTCACTTTTGAAGCCCAAGAAGTTTTATCTCAATACTTTTTCACAGAGTGCATGTTTTAATAGTTATTCAGAAGAACAGTATATCTAGCAGAAATTTCCTTCAGAAGCTCAGCTGGCTGTAAGAGCATAAAGGAGGCACAAAACTGACATAAACATACATTTAAAGAGGGGTTATAACACTATATTTGCTGAATCCCCACTCATCTCTGTGGTGATTTCAAGAGGTGGTATGAGGGCTGAGCAGTGACTTCCCAGTCAGTAACCTCAGAGCATTCTTCTGAAATCTCTGGCATACCCAATCCATTCGTATTTGGTAGCATATTGGGCCAACTAATCTCCCTGAGGGAGAGTTGTTTAAATAATGTATATTTTTTAAGCTACGACATTGACATCAATATTAAACTGAGATCAGTTCAAAATGGAGAGATTCTTCTGGTTTATAGAAATAAAAAAATTGGAAATAAAACATCTTGTTTCATTTTGCAGATGTACACTGATTTATTTTTCTGTAAATTGATAATCTTGAAATGAAAAACTCATCATTGTGACATTTCACAATTTTTTCTTACGCTTTTCAGCTGAAACATTTCACTCAACTTGAACCAAGTTGTCCAACTGTTTTGATTCTCTCACACAAAACCGAAAAACAAAGCTTGTACTCATCACTGTACTAATCAAATGAGGGATTCCCAGTAACTCCCATAAATTCCTTTATTTTGATAGCTACAAACTATAAAAAACCCTGAAATACTTTATACACATTTCTCTGGCAATGTTAAAGGAAAGTTAAAAGTACTCCTTATCTCAAATCTAAGGAATAACTCAGTATGGAGGATGAAAGACAGCTGCTTTGGCCTCATGAACACTTACTCAAGACTGACCACAGAAAATATTCAGTCCTGCTGTAGGTTGCATTTGGATTTGTTGTCCTTACTCTTTTTTCAGACAGGCCCCAATATCTCTGCCTGAGCTGCCTTCTGATTTCCAGCACCATTTCTTTTCCCTGTTTGCAGCACTCCTTTGATCTGTGGCAAATACCGCTAGCAATCTATCACATTGCTGCCAAGACCAATCTCCTACATTAACAATCAGATTCAGGGATAAAACTACTTTTCACAGTTCACTTTCTTCAAAGATCATAGACAAGCCTTCAACAGGTAATTGGATCCTTATTAGTTTGAGAACCCTCTGTTCAGCTAATTGATTTTCAGTAAGTATGGCATGCTTAATGAAAATAAGGATGATATATTGGCACTTTTATTTAACATCGAGTTTCTTTGATGTAGGCTGGCTTGATGGGATATTAAAATTAGAACTGAGACAAGTTACAAGCTTCACACTCTAAAAACTTGCTATAGCTCTCATTTAAGAACACTTTATAAAAGAATTAATGTAGTTGCCATGTGAAAAATTTACCAAAATAAGCCAACAACATCATTTTCCAAATAGACATATACAGAAATAATGAGATTTACAAGGAAGCTTGTATCTGTAGCTACTAAGCCTGGTTGAACTTCTGAGGAAGTGCACTCACTGGTATCCCTGGTACCATTCCTGTTTATCCTCCATGATCACTGGAGATCCCATCTTTATTTAAAGCAGACTTTTAAGGCTCTCACTCCTTTCCCCACATCTCATTTCTTTCTTTTCTTACCCATTTCAGTCCCACAATTTACATATTTAGGAAGATAAACACAAATAGCTCTGAGAATATAGTATGAATAAGAATGTAGCATAACTGATTTGTATTTAAGATTATACCTCTAATTAATCTCTGTTCTTCAATAAACAACCTGTCCTTTTACAGGCTTGTATTTTAAGGGCTGCTTTTTGCTAAGACTGCATGTATCTTTACCTCTTCCTTTAACCACACAGCTCTGGGTATCTGAAATACACATTGTATATCACACTGCTTTGTGGTTTGACGTATTTGTACCATGAGTGGCTGCTGAAGGAAGAAAGAGATGCATTCTCATTTACTTGCAGCGTTGCCCTTTGGGAGTCATGGTATCTGGGCTGAGACTGCTGAACGATGGGACAGGCTGGAAGCCTCTGTGTTCAACAGCTGACGTATAGAGTGAAAATAAAACAAACTATGTTAGGAAAATATCCACACTTTCAGATTACTGTAAAGGATTCCAAATTTCTATCTTTGGCCTCCTGATAATGTTGCATGTAGTCCTAAATAAAGTGGTGAATATTTTATGGAAGGAATAGCTTTTATCTGTTTAGATGGCACTCATTATAAAGATCTTTAAAGGACTATTTTAAAGGTCTTTTTCATAACATAGATGATAAAGGGATAATGAAGAGAGTAACTGGTTTATATTGTATTCTTTCCCTGTCTGACAAATAACTAAGGACCAGAAATCCACTCAGATGACCCCATACCCCTTGCATAAGAATAAGATGTATATCACCCCTTCCTCCAGATACTGCTTAAAGAGTATCAGGGACCAGGGCAGCTCCTGAGGACAGTTCACAAGTGTTTTTCAGACCCTTGCATTACTTTGAATCCTGATGTCTTCAGCCAGACATAAGATTAGGAGCCCCAAAAGGTGGCAGGTTCTTGTCACCCACTGGAATACTCATTGGCTTTGAGATTATGATTTGGTCTTTGAAACTTTAAACAGAGCACTACCAAACTTCAGGAAAAACCTCAAGGCTTGGGAAGAAAGAGGTGCCAGATTGCTCAAGCAGCAATCAATTTCAAACCACAGGCATTTAAAAAGAAGTCATATAAGCAGCTTAAAACTTGAATTGTTCACCTGCCAAGGAACAAACTGAAAACTTTATTCCTTATTGCATCATCTGTAGATGTTCTCAGAGGGGTAAGAAAAAAGTGTACAAATGCTTCTGTAATCGTGACATACAAATCGGCACTGCTCACTGACCCTCAAACCTGTACTGTTCACTGACCCCTTGTAATTTGCTGTTCCATAGCGTACGTGCTACAGAAAGCTTGCTTAGTAACTGCCTGTTTTCTACAGCCTATGCTTTCTTAAATGTATTTGCTTGATACTGAGGCAGGCTGTAAATGTGCCACTCAATTACACAGCAACCAAAAACTGGCATCACATATGACGACTGGGCTAATGTTGCATAGCATGGAAATGGCTCACAAAAGTAATTCTGCATGTGACACATTAAGGTGTCTGACAAGATCGTTTTAAAGCCTACCCAGGAAGAAATAGCCTCATGTTCTCCATGTGGTTTTGGAGGGCACCTGGAGTCCAGCCAGGGTCAACCCACAAAACCAGTGAAAAGTAAAGTTTGTGCCACTAATGAACATTCATCTAAATAATTTCCATTACGTTATGGACCAGAGGGGACCGACATTTTGAAATAACTTCAATTAATAAAACTAACTCATAATTTTTTAGACTTGTGGGGCATTCTGTGCAGATTACAATTTAAAGAAATGGAACTTAAAAAATCAGAGTAGAATTTGAAGAACTCTTTATATTCCTATTTTCCCATTCTCATTATTACAAGATAAATCAGCATTTGATAATAGTTTGAAATTATACAGCGCAAAGATATTAACTTTGAAGGTAAATGATATTTCTACACTATAATATTGTGTCACTTTCTATATACATAGCATACTCCGTATATTTTCATAATGCTCATTGTCGAAATTTCTCTTACAGATGCAAGAGGGTGATGAACAATTTGAATATTCAGTTCTCATATTTTTGTTTGATTTAACTCCATAATTCCCTCCAGGACACAAATGCATGAAGGCAGAGAAAATACTTCAGCTCTGGTGACCAGTATAGAAAAAAGACTGAGTCTTACAACTTAGGCAAAATTTATCAAATCACAATATTAAATTTTAGCATATAAACACATCTAATTTTGACATGTATGTTTTTATTACAAAATTATATACTTACCTTTAAAATTGATTTATACAACAGCATTCAACAGTATTCAAAGTCTAGTCCTTTTGTGTCTCCTAATATTTTAGAGATAATGTATATAAAATACTCCATTTTTTTTTGATTGAAGTCTCAAGTTAACTCTTTGTCTTGTATCAATGGATGAATTCTATCTTGCAGCCTTGACAACTTAAAATAGGATTAGCCTAATATTACATTTATGATATTCCTCTAAACTCCTTTGATTTATAGAGAAGGACCTTTGTTAAAGGAAAACCTGATTCTACTATACTAATACAGAAGTCAGGTATTCAGTCAGTCTGTTCCTCCATTTCAATAATTGGCAATGCATTTTTTTAAAGTGTCACAATTAAAACCAAAATTCCACACTGCGGCTTAGATACTGTCCTTGCTTAAACTGCAAATAAAATGAGCTGAACTGCCTCATTCTCAGCAGAACAAAACCTCTATCCTAGCGTAAGCCCCTTCTCTTGAAGAAGGATTAGGAGATTCTACCAAAAGTATCAGACTAAGGCAACATTGTGGGGAAAAGGAGTCAGAAGATGAAGATGTTTATATGTCTATATGTTTATATTTGCATAAATACAACCACACGTCATCCCTTCCTTTTAGGGTGGAGGTGGGGGGAGTTTTGGGCAGAGCACATCTGCCCTCTGGGCTCCTGAACTAGCGAGTGGCATCCTGGAAGGACGTGCCTAACCATTCATCTGCAATGCTGTCAACTTCCATGCACTAGTCACTTGCTTTATCATTTTCATGGCAGTTGGATACCTAGTGCTCTGTGTCACAAGCACAGGAAGTAGCTAAGGATTTGCCTGTGCTAGTGCCTCCAGTATGGATATCACCTGAGATACTTCTTGATCGCTTTGCCTCTTGGTGTGCATATTTCCATGGGCAGACAGCCTTGTTAATGATACATGTGGTCCAGTTCTGATCATCTGTTGTCATCACTTTTCACAACCTAATAAACACAATATGCTTTAGCTATCCAGTATGGACTTCTAATACATGTGCAATCTTAGTACACTCTAAGGGAGCTTTTACATGATACCTTACTCTATTTGATCTTCCACAGCCTCATCAGGAAGCTTTTGGTGGGGAAATTTCCCAGACTGTGTCTGTATCTGCTGAGCGTGCTCCACCCAGAATCTGCAGGAGCAGCAGTAGAGTAGCCCTATAGCACCTCCAAGCCATTAACTAGTGTATTAAGCACACACATATAGACATTCAGGCACTTCTGGAGCTCTAAGTGTTCGACTTTCCATTATATCATTCCTTTAATACAGTCTACAAAGAAATGGTAAATGCTCCATCCCTGATAGTGTTCAAGGCCAGGTTGCACAGAGCCTTAGGTGACATGGTCTAGCGTGAGGTATCCCTGCCCGTGGCAGTGGGGTTGGAATTAGATGATCTTAAGGTCCTTTCCAACCCTAACTATTCTATGGTTCTATGTAAGTGCCATGCAATCCAGTAGCACTCTTCTGTGTGAATGGAAAAAAATCAAACCTAAATGCTACAGTGGAATTTTTAATCTCTACTGGATGATCTTAAGGTCTTTTCCAACCCTAACTATTCTATGATTCTATGATTCGTTCACAGCAGATGCATTAAGCTTCAAGATACCCAGGTGCTGAGAAGCAAATAAGGATTTCTTTCCTAAGGTTTTGCTCACATATTTTTTGTGAACAGATAGTTACAGCCGAGCACGTACCATCTTGAAATAGAAGACTGCGTCAGTCTTGTCAACAGAGAATCGGGAATATGAATCACATTGCCAGCAGACTGGAATTTGTATTAAATGTATCAGTAAGTAGTGTGTTCACATCATGACTCTGCCTGCCAGAAGGCGTGTATTCTCTGTGATGAAGTACAATTTTTCCCATCAGTAAGCCAGAAGCTGGAGCCACTCAGCATTAAATCACTTGAGACCAGACATCTATTAACACATTTAGAAACATGGGAAAACTTTTCCAATATACTGTGATAGCTAGCAGATGATTTATTCCTAGTATCTGTTCAAAGGTAGTGATCTAGATAATAACTGAACTCAGGAATAAGCTAAGGAATACAGGACCAGCATCTTAAAGCAATAATTTTGGTTTAATATATACACAGCTAAAAGTACAACCATGAAAGACATTTTTAATGTTTTGTGTCAAAATTTGTCTTTGGATAGCTTCATGAATTTCAATGCACAGAACAATAACCTTGGAACCAAAAAGCATATCTATATCTTTCTAGCTAAACAAAATAGCAACATCAGAGATAAAAGTTACAATTGTTATTAAAATTGTGCCTTTTATATTATTTCAGCTTCAGATCTGGTCTACATATGTAGCACTGTGACAAGTTTATGTTTTGTTTCAAAACTTCTTGTAAGTAATATACTCATTTCATTTAAATAATGATCGTGATGGTGATGGCAATGATGATGACATGAATATCAAGACTGTCTTGTGTCTGGTTTTAATATCCATTACTGTGTCAGTTCTCCTGAGAAGTGGTTACTGGGATGTAAGGTGGTGTCTGTCTCTGGTTATATCCAACTCCCCAGGCATAATTTCCAGAGATCTTCAAGGTTAATTATTTTGTTTGTCATTTTGTTTTCTTTGGCATTCTTTCAAACTTCTTTCCCAAATAGCCTTGAAATGTTTCCTCCACAAGATTTTTACTGATTCCTGTGGTGTTAACTCAGAATCCAGGAGATTTGTTGCTTAAATAGACATACAATTTTAACAGGTTTTGGTAAGTATACTGAAATGGATGCAAGAAACATAAATCCACAATTCTAAAGGTCTTTCAGAGCGTCAGTCATGGAATATAAAAGCATTTTATAAATGCAATAGCACTTGCATATGTTTGCATTGCACCTCTAGGGCAACATTTGGATAGAAATTCAAGAAGCCATTGGATAGAGTTTCATTGCCTCCAAAGTTCATTATGGAATGATGAATAGAATAGGTACTGGTGGAAAGTATATGCTGATCTTCTACATTGGCAAGAAAAATAGCAAGAGGGAGTGGGTATAGCCTGCTTAGTTTCACTCAAAGCCTATTGCCTCTTTCATTCCTGAAAAAGTGAAGCACAAAGTAACGGAAGTTTTAAAGAGGGCTTGTAAAGATGTCCAGAAATTGCCTTCTTAATAAGATGACTCTCAGTCCTGAACTGGCAATAGCAGAAGCATCATACAAACCCAAGAGAAAGACACAGCTTCTGCCCTTTTGGTTCAGAAAGGCAAAGTGAAGAGAACCTGGGGTACCTCTGCAAGAGATTAGACAAGTAGAGTTTGGAAACAATACTGCAGATCATGAGGCTCTACCTGTGACCATAAAAGCATAGAGGGTTCTGGTGTTGTGCACACATAGGACCGAAGAGATGGGTATTGGGATGGCAGTTGGAGTTTTGATGTGGTAATGTGAATTACATCAGGTTTATTTCTGAGTTGCTAACAGTGTGATTTCCTTTATTCAAATCTATATGGATCATCTACTACAGCACTAAATGAATTATTTCTTACTGCCTTACTATAAGTAACTTACTATAAGTAATTACAATTCCCATTTGAACTGCTTTCCTTTGCAGACCTGCTTCACTGCATGTATGAATCATCTGTTTCACAGCCATGGCTGTTTCCTGTAGATACCCAGGGCATTCAGGGCCAAAGACGCCCCTTATGAAGACAGAACATGGCATGTTTTTTTCTTTCTTTTTTTTTTTTTTTTAATTTTTTTCCTTTTTCTCTGAGAAATCCAACCCAAACAGGATTTGACTGAAATAACTGAATAGCTGGATCATCTTAGTTTCTCTTTGTCTGCTCATGATACTCTTCAGCCAAGAATAGCTAACATTCACGAACTCCTGAGGATACTTTTATCCTGGCCATGTGTTTGGGAACTAGACAATACAGCCATATCTACATGCCATGTCTGCCTCACATAACAAACTCTGCCAGTTCCAGCTTGGGTCTCCACATCACACTGCCAGTCTTCCGCCAACAATGTGAAGACAGGAGCAGTTTATTCAATCTGATAACCACTTAACATTGTCAGAAACCAAGTGATCAGAGTGAAATTGGCAAGACATAAGTTTGGTACCATCTTTAAAATTTTGTCAGCATCAGTTTAGTGAAAGATTAAAGAGATTATCGCTCAACACCTCTGCCTTCAGCATTCACCAGCAACAAGTATAGGAACTAGGACTGGCTATGAGAATACAGTAACAGTTCTGTAGAACAACAGAATTATCAAAATATACTGTAAGAAATGCAAAACACATGTTGGGATTTGCCTTTCGTTCTGTAGGGTTTGTTTTTTTCTGTAACAAGTCTATACAGAATTGGTAGATTACATTGTCTTTGATCTTATCTGTACTGCAAAACATAAATCAATCATTTTTAAGAAAGAAGCTAATTCCTTTTACCGATCTGTATTAATTACTTACTAATTCCTTTCCCATGTAGTAACAGAACCCTGGAAAGTAAAAAAAAAAAAAAAAACCACCACCAAACCACCCAGATAAACAGAAACTACTGCAGTGCCAGGATTAACAACATAGCCATTCACCTCCAGAGCGTGAACTAGTATGCTATGTATTATTCTGCTCAGAAATGATTTGTGTGAGAAAACAGAATCTAGACATCATTGAGGAAGACTTTCATCTCATAATTAGATTTTTTCATTTGCTTGTGCTTCCACAGTGCCTCCAGGGACTCGTACGTTTGAGTTTCTGATTCTACCATATGGATGGGACTAGTGGCCAGACTTGTGATGTCTCACAGTCATGTCTCTTAATGAGACACTGTAAATGCCTGTTGGAAGTCTAAGTAACAGAGAATTGGAAAAGCTATAGTCCATCTGAAGAATCAAAGTATATAGGAAAACAATGGCATAAGATGTCCAAACTACAGCTTGCAAGAAAACCAATGGCTAAATTTACAAAGAGAAAAATTTCATTATATTTTAAATGTCATTTTCTTAAGAAGAAAGAAAAATCCTGTTAAAGGACAGTTTATTAAAAAAAAAAAAAAAAAAAAGAGTTATCATAATTAATTTTCCATCATTTGAGAATTAATTTTGACAGAAAATTGTGGACCAGAATCAAACTCCCCACTGAGTGTGTTTGTCAGGCATCATGTTGCCCAAGGAGCAGGCAGGGCAGGCCATACAGGATAATGACTTATAAGGACTTAAAAGTGAAAAATGCAGCCCAATGCACTTTGCTAGGAAAAAAAAGCAGGAAAACCTGTGTTCAAATACCTCCTGATGGACCAAAACTAAAATTGTCCATAGCTTGTAGTCTGATGCTGTGGTTGAGTAACCTTTATTTTTCGTCTTAACAGCAGGACAGATCTCAGGGGAAAGAAAATTAGACAGAAAGCACTTGAGAAACAAAAATATTGTTGTTTTCAGCATTATAGACAGCGACTATTCATTACGGAACTTCAGAAGTTCTGGCATTTCATTCATTATATGATCAAAATATCTGAAATATGGACAGTTAATATTGCTCTCAGACTTTCATAGAACACATTAAGCTACTGTTATTTGAGAAATTAAGCTCTACCAAATTATTTATAGAGCCAGTAACAAATACATGAGCAATGCAGAAGTCTAAGTAGTAGAAGTTATACATTTTAAATATTGGAGGCCAGATCAAGGGTGTAAACTGGCAGAGTTCCACTGCAGTCTCTGAGCAGCATTCTGACTTCCATCGGACCTGGATCTGGATGACTATTTACACACAATTTAAATGCCTGTTTTCCTTCCAAATGTATAGCTTTTGAGGATTTCAATGTGTTTTGCTGCAAATCTAGTAGTACGATGACACAGATAATTCCTTGAAGAATTTCTATTTACAGTCCTTTTCCACACTACATATTTTAATATATAACTAACTGCAATCAAAGGAAGTAGAAAAACAAAACCCAACCATTAACCATTGAATTAGGTCACAAGGGAGAACCTAACTGAGTGCTAATTTGACTGAAAGTCTTAGGAAGTCAGTGGCTGAATATAGCAAATATCCTATCAATAGTATGGATTGCATCATCCTATCAACAGTATGGATTGTATCTTCGATGTTCATACCCCAGATGAGAACACTGTCATTTGAGTTACAGAATTACTCTGACAGAGCGCATGTGGGGTAGAAATAACAACTATCAATTAAAGAGGGGGGAAAAATCAAATAAACAAAACCAATGTAACAAAAACAGCAAGAAAAAAAGTATCAATTGCAATTATAAGAAGAGACTTCATACTGACTCTTCCCATTCCTGTCATGCTCTGGTACCATCTTCACCCAGCTTCTTCCTCTTCCTAATTTTCAGAGATCTGTTCTTCTTGCCAGCCAGACTGGGACACTAGCTGTACCCATGATAAAGAATAGCAGTATTTGGTTCATACCCCTATCTGGTCTAAATATAAACGGCATAGAAGTGACAGCATATTCAGCAGACATTAACCTGAAGTGTAAGTATTCATTGTACAGCAGCACTTCTCACAATCCAATCAGTGTTTAGCTTAAATCAATATATCTTTGAGTATAATTTAAAGACTATTACACTCCCCACACTTTTATAGCTTTTTCATTGAAATTTGAGATTGCTAGCATTCACAAAAATGAAATGTGCATAGCACTGATAAAACGTAGTATAAGGGAGGCAGATTACGTGGAAGTATCACCAAGAATCTCTGTGAATGCAGTAGTCTCACCTGAAAGAGCCTTACTGATATTCCTTCCATACTCCTCTGATTAGATTGGAGGCACTGAAAGGGGATTAAATAGCTACCTGCATAAAACATCCACAAACTAGCAAGCAAATGGCATTTTGAGATAAACACATGCAGATTTGGTTTTATCATGAAGGGGAAGTAATTGAATTTGAGCCTGAAGGGGTTCTAAGCACACTCTGTCAATAAATTGCATGCCAGGGCAAATAGGTCTGAATACCAAAAGAAAGTGTACATTCCTAAAGCCAATTTTTATTTAAAGTACATACACGTGTGTATTGAGGGAAGAGGGAGTCAGTTAACTGCTTGCACATCAGGGAATACATAGAAGATCAAAAGCCATACTGTGAAGCAACACACCTGAACTGCTGCTCTGCTGATGATACCCACTATCCACAATGGCATTTGAAAAGGAAGTAGGTATTCATTTTCACAAGGACATCAAGTTCCTTTTTTTAATGATATTATGCTGCTTGGCGTTTTATAAATGTATATAAGGAGTTAATTTAAAGCAGGTATTGATAATAGCTGGCAAAGGATTTTCCTGACTTTCTGCTGCCTTCTCAAGATTTGCCAGACTGTTCCCCAGTCACACGAGACTGATGAACAATTCATGGTTCAACTGGAAAACATATTAAAGTCTAAATATGCCAGATTTTCCAGTTATGTTTTAATTTGTTGGACCAGTTAAGTTGTAAAATTTTACTGCTTAGAAACCCAGAATCAGAGAAAGGAAAGTACTTCAGGACAAAAAAATATATAAGATACTTTTACATATCTCTATCAGTCTTTACAAGAATTCACTCTGATAACATAGTGGTGATGGAAGTACTGAGTCAGGCTTGCGCAACACAGAAACTTCCTGTATACGCTACAGAACTGCAGAAAAACATATTTCTACAACAAAAAGACAATTTCTCAGCTTCTTTATCCACAAAACATGGGATGGTGGTAAAACACTAATATGTCTTGCGAATATAGCAAATGTAATGTAAACAGAACCACAAAAAGCATTCAACATTTATGCAGCAGTACTGTTTTCCTCAGGGTCTCTGTCTACGAGATGAATGCTTCCCGTGACCGCCGATTCCTCTTGAGCCGAGGTGTTCTCAACCTGCTTATTTGTGCAATATGGAATGTGGCCACAAAAATACATGTAAATCCAGGGGTTGGTACAGCTATTTAAATTGCCAAGGAGCATGATAATGGTGAATGCCGAACCTAGAATGAAACAGTTAAAGGAATAACAGAGTCAATAAAGCAGTTGTACAAATCAGTAATATTTCCATAGTCTGCTGCTTTCTTGTGTACCTGTTCATATATTAAAGTGAATCTAATAGGAGGATATTTCCATTTATTCAATGAAATTTTTAACTGTTGAAGGTATGAAGCACACTTTATTCTATGCATTTCAGAGTTAAATAGTTCCAAATGTTTTGATGTAGCTGCATTAGATTTAAAAGCAATTACTAACCTGCTATACAGATAAATACAGATATAGGTATTGATATAAATGTATGTATAATAAGACTCAAATTCACACTGACAGGAAGAATTCTTAGAACAAAGATCAGAATATGGGCTTTTTTCATCGGGCAGAGCTAGTACCTTTTTTTTTCCCTTTGGTTTATATCTTTGAGTTTAGAATAGGTGAACTTAAACAGTCACATACAGAGTCTGCCTTTCACAAACAGGTGATAGCATAAGTTTGACAAGATTAAGCTTGTTTACAGCATGGTGTTCCTTGATAACTCTCTCAGGCTTGCCTTTCTGCTTTATAAACAGCTGTTTCACAACTTTTAATTATTTCACAGTGTATGACAGAGATTTCGTCAATATGATTTTATGATTTCAATATTCAAAAAAACCCCAGATATCTTATAACATCACTGTTCTAGCCAATAAATAAGAAATATTTCTTTTATTACTTGGAATAGTTCATCCTTTTCACCTCAAGAACCAAAAAACCTGAAGATATAACATCTAAAACCTCTAAAAGTCTGAACCTTTGATAGAGCAGATACTTTTCACTGTGCTGTTCATTAATCTTTAAATCATTAATCACTCAAAACACACAAAATACACATTTTGATCACATAACATTAAGTTCTCTGAAGCTAATTAGATACAGTAGATAATCAATGCAGAAATTTTTTTTAATCATACTCAAATGATCACATGTCACTTTTACACAAAAGCAAAGTGCAAATTTAAAGCAACATAGCAATTCACTAGCTTGCTATGAAGCTATGAATGAGGATCGAGAGTATCTTACCTTCTGTCACGACACTGGGGAACCACACGGACCATAGCTGTGCAATGAAGAAAGGTGACCAACAGAGAACATATGCAACAACTGTCACCACTGTCATTTTTACAGTCTTGATCATAGCCTTTGAAATACAGTTCACACTGCTTGCTCGGGATGGCAGGACTTGCTTCTGATTTGTTACTTCATATTCATTCTGGTTTTTGACATACATATTTCTTTTGATTTTTCTGCAAATCTTAACCTGGCACGTGATGAGGATGGCTGAGGGAATGAAGAATATAACTACAAAAATCCAAGTCACATATGCCCTTGGGCCCCATGGCTGAATAAATTCACCCCAACATTCAAAAATACCTGGAGATATTTCAGTCTTAGAAAAGATAAATACCTGTGGTAGGCTAAGAAACAGTGATATAGACCAGCTGGTGCAAATGGGGATGTTCCAGAGAGCTCTCTTCTTTTGGAAAGTGACCATAGGGTAGCAAACTGCTTGATATCTGTCCACTGTCATGACCACTATCATATAAGTAGAGGCAAACATGCCCAGCAATTGTAGATACTTGATACTTCTGCACAAGAAATCTGGACCTATGAAAACATCTGTAATATCCCATATGAGTTGAGGCAGCACTTGAAAAAAGGCTACCACTAAGTCAGCGATGCTGAGGTGAAGCATGAACACATACATCCTAGAGAGCTTCTTTCTTCTTCGCCACAGCACCAGTATGAGAATAAGATTGCCCACAGATGCTGTCAAAAATATGACCCCCAGTACAGCAATCTCTACTTGAGCTAATTGCTCATCTCTTTCTGGTCTTCCAACAGGATCTGACTGATTCGTCAAACTCAGGAATCTGTGAGAAGAAGGACTCTCGGTCTGATGTGTGTTATCCTGCATAGGAAATGAAAAATTCTTCATAGTGCACAGCAGCCACTTACAGTAGCTGCTACTTGCTACTCAGGTTGACAGCTGTGAACTACTGGCTAACAAACAGACCAGGCTGGGTTCAGGTTTCAGTATATCTTCAAGCAAATCTCCTCCTGCTTGTGCAAACCACAGCAGTGGGACCTGGATCTTGATAAAATTCTGCCGCTTGCTGGCATGCAAAAAGGCTTTATATAGGCTCCTAGGAGACAGAGCCTTATGTAACTGCAGAGCCCTTGGGTAGGCTGCGGGGAACGCAGCCAAAGGCAGACCGAGCCACACAATTGGGGGAAATATATAAATAAAAGGCAAACTTCAGAGACTCAACGTAATTCAATTACTCACTTCAGTCGAAGCCTGAACTGTGAAATAGCTGTGGCCGAAATCATACTTAAATGATCCTACTCAAGAGAGTTCTTGCAAATTTTTTTTACGCAAATCAGAAGTGAACACTTTGGCCGAAGCGAGAGGAATGTTTATACATAGATGGAAAGTTGGGCCCTGAGCTCAGGCACATCATAACTGCAATTCTCTAGGCTCCTGGGGCACGACCACATCCTAAATGCAGCAGGGACAAAGAAATGCAATTTTCCATTGTCGTCTTCTTTTTTTTTTTTCTTTTTTTCTTTTTGAGTCACCTGATTCTAAAAAAAAAAAATAAATAAAACCAAACAAAAATATTTGACCTGCCCTAAAAATAATGTTTTTATTTCAAGACAGGGTCAAGGCTCAGAGGTTTTTTCTCAGCAAAATGAAAAATAACACATGTGAAATAAATTACTTTTAACGGGATTGTGAGTCTACCGAGAATTTAATAGAAAAATAAATGAAAATTCATTGGGAAATCCAACTGAAGAAAAGGTCTCTACAACAAAACAATTTTCAACTGTCTCTATTCTACCATAGTGCTAAAGGTTGGGAGGTCATTTTTCATTATCTAATCATTTTTAGTTTTGTGGAGTAAGTTGTATCATGACCACAAGAGTTTCATTGGGTTTTGACCTTCTGTATGACTTCGGCGTATTCTTAGTGGCAGATAAAAATAGCAATTTTGATTTAATTTCATTTCTTCTCCCTCAGTCTGCCCCTTTAATCACAAAAGAGAGATTTAATAAAATGAATTAATCTAATATGAAAGATAACACATATTTGCATGCAATCTTCTTTGGCGCTAGAGCACTCACATCCTTTTGTTTACAATTGGGAGACTGATAATTTGAAGTCTTTTTGAAAAGGAAATTGGTAATGTTAAAAGTATGTTCACGATGAAAGTACATAATACTGCACCTACATTGATTAATCACTGTGATCACGACTCTGTTATAAAACCAGCTCAGGAATCTCACAAACAGACTGCCATCTCTTCAGCACTGTATGTATCAACAGACAGAAGAAAGGCAAATTCATAAACAGGATGCTAAAGTAGACTATAATGGCTTATAAAATTAGCATGATCTATTTTCTCTCCTTCTTTCCCCCTTCAATATCACCATGAGACTGATATTAATACCTTGTCCTGGTTTCAGCTGGGAGAGAGTTAATTTTCTTCTTCTTAGTAGCTGGTGCAGTGCTGTGTTTTGGCTTTAGTCTGGGAACAATGCTGATAACAGCCTGATGTTTTAGTTGCTTTACAATAGCACTTTCCCTGACCAAGGACTTTTCAGTCTCATGCTCTGCCAGTGAGGAGGGACACAAGAAGCCAGGAGGAAGCAGAGACAGGACACCTGACCCAAACTAGCCAAAGGGGTATTCCATACCACAGCACGTCATGCTCAGTATATAAACCGAGAGAAGCTGGTTGGGAGCTATTGATCGCTGCTCAGGAATGAGCTGGGTATCAGTCAGTGGGTGGTGAGCAATTGTATTGTGCATCACCTTTTTTTTTTGGGGGGAGGGGTTATTTGTCTCTCTCTCTCCCTCCCTCCCCTTCTATAATTATTAATATTATTGTTGTTGATGATGTTATCATCATCATCACTATATTTTACTTTAATTATTAAACTGTTCTTATCTCAACCCACAGGTTTCTAGCTTTTTTATGATTCTTCTCCTCATCCCACCAGGGTGGGGAAGGGGCATGAGTAAGCTGCTGCATGGTATTTGGTTGCCACCTGTGATTAAACCATGACAACCTCAAGCAAGGGTAAGTCTATGGGAACAGACCACAGAAAAACTGAACAATCTCAGGAAACCTTGCCACTGACAGCAGCTGTAAGAATCCATAATCCAGATTTGCTGAACACTGCTGCAGCTGCCTGAGTCTACAACAGCTTTTCTCTAAGACCATGTTGCAAAGAGTATGAATCACAACAACTTAATGTAATATACCAGACAATTTTTTTTCCTAAATGGAAGCCTAATGGGAGCCTTCAAGTAGGAAACCTTGATTCCCAAGGTTGTTTCCTTTTAGTTTTTCCCCCACTTCAGAATCTATCTCAATTAGTAGGAAACAGCATGGCAATGCCATAAGGAAACAGATGGGTTTGCCTTTACCCTCATACTCCCTTCCCAGCAAACTGAAGTGACTGAATTGGCCACAGACCACTAACCCCTGGCAAGGCTGCTAATAGCAGACACTGAGCTGTAGAACAGGCTGGCTGAGCTCCAGTTCTGCCTTTAGATGTGTGCTCTAAAATAACTTACCTTGACTATCCTTGTGCCATGAGTTAACAAAAAGCCAGGTGAGATCTTTGCTCTTCTAGCAGAATACAGAGTAAACACGCACACCTAGGCAGAGCTAAGACTATGTGGGTTGAAACAGGAAAATGTTGAATACTAAACTAAGCCCAGGCTCAGGCATTAAAAATAAAAACAAATTTAAATTTCATTATCTGAAAGATGATCAAGGAATTATACATAAAAAGACCAGAATGTGCAATACAAGTCACCGTTGGAATACCACTGGAAGACTACCAGAATATAGCACCATGAGCATGTATTTGTACAATTGTCATAATGCATAATGTATGGTAGACATATATTTCAGGCAAAGGTGTTTGTCACTTAAACCGAGAATAGTTCAACAGCAGCCCTGGGAACACAGCTCTTCCTAGGCCTACACATGTACACAGCACACAATGTATGGACAGCAGACGTGCTATAATAGGTGTCAGACTCAGTATGCGGATACAGGTTAAAGGGCAAGCACACTGTGCAACAAGAAGACTGCCATGTTTATAAAAAGGGAGGTGGCCCTCCTTGTACAAATTGTTCTAGTGATGTAAGACTACACTCCATTTTGCATATAATCAGTTCAATGTAACTTGATATTTTCATAACTTTGTAATTGTGCCCTTTCCATCTTTTTCATTCATGCTAGCAGACATTCAGGATAATGTTATATTGAAATTTAATCCACTCTGGGACTATAACTTGCTGAGAAAATTAAAAAAGGATAACAGATGAAAATATTTAAGTCCTCTTAGCTGTTCTTTTACTCCAATAGCATCCTTCTCCTGTTGCCTAGCTTTGCTTCATTCCAAACTGTATCTGTCCAAGTTAAATTTTTTTCCTAAATTATTTAAGTTCAGTAGTGTGGGAAGGCACATTTTAATTAACTTCTGCTGAATTTATCAGTGTGGGCTCTCTTCTAATGTTTATTGGTTAGCTATCAGAGAGGGATTCAGCTCACAGATTAAGACTGAAATTTAGATGTCTGCTTAGAATTACAGAATTATACAGCTGCTCAAGAAAGGGACAACACTGAATTCATATAATTATATAATGGTTTGGTTTGGAAGGGACCTTAAGATCAACTACTTCCAACCCCCTGTTATGGGCAGGAACCCCTTCCACTAGATGAGGTTGTTCAAAGCCCTGTCCAACCTGGCTTTGAGACCAGTTTACAAAGGGTTTGTCCAGCCAGATTTTGAAAACCTCCAAGACCTTGGACCCCAAATCCTCCCTGGGTAACCAGTTGCAAATGCTTGATTATTCTCACTAGGAAAAAGTTTTCCTTACGTGTCACCAGACCCTCCCCTGGTTCTGACATCTTCTCTTGCTCTCTAATGACCTCAGTAAGAGCATGGCTTGCACCTCTTGCCAGCCTGCCCGTAGGTACTGGGGGCACTGTTAGGCCCCCTGAAGCCATCTGTTCTCCAGGCTGAACTAGCTGTGCTGGAAGCCTTGCCAAAAATGTTGGATTTGAAGAGTTAGTGATCTTGAACAAGACATGTCTGGTCTACTGAGCCTTGTCCTTAAAGCCTGTGCTGGCACTGGTGAAAGTTATGAGAGAGATTATGTCCTAGCCTGTCCAGGGAAGATCATTGTTTGCTACACAAAATAAAAGGCTCTACATTGTGGGAGGGGGAATGAGCTCCTCCATAGCTGGCATCTGTGCAGTGTGCTGTCCAATGCTGCACAAAAGCAGGGTTCCCAGTATTGGAAGGGACCAGAGATTTCCTCACTATCTGTATTTCTGGTTTTACCTTATCTTATGAAAACAGTTATGTTCCCCCCACCCTTTATTGTTGCATTTTTTCCTGTACCTGTAGCTGGGTAGCTGTTTCAAGTCACTTTGCTGTTCAAGGAAACATTTTCAAAGCTAGGATTTAGGCAAATCTCAGTCACTACTGTCTATACTAGCCTGAGTACCTTAATCATAGAATCACTGAATCATGGAAATATTGGTTGGAAAGGACATCTTGCACACTTCCTCTGGAACATAACTGCCTATTGAAGTAGGACTATCACCATCACTAGATCAAGTCAGACATAGCTTTGTCCATTCAGGTCTTTAAATCCTCTGTCTCAACCTGGTCGAAAGACGTATGTGACTCAGACCTGGTCAGAGTCAATATATTTGTTGCCTAATAAGAATTAAGACACAAACAAGGCTAGATGCTGAAACTCTAACAAATTCAAGTGTTTGTTCCTGGAGAGATCAAGGCAGGGTGAGAGAGAGAGAGAGAGAAAAGGGAGGGGGAGAGATGAGTTACAAGCAGACAGTTACCACCCGTGGATCCAGCGGTGTCTCATTGGCCCTCTTCACCCAGGGTGTTGCCGGTGGTGGGAGCTCACCCTCTGACCTGAGCCCTGCCCTTTTATGCTCAGGTTTCATGGGGTGTTATCCCTAATTTGCATGCAAAATGTAGAGAGGCGTTACTATGATAATGGTGGATGTGTTTCAGTGAACACATATGCAGTTCCACAATTGGGGTTCCGCGAGGGTCCTCTTGGTGGTCGTTGTCCCTCATGTTGTGCCGCATCCTTTGAGTCAGCATTTTTGACAGTACTGTGGAGGCTTATCAGCTTCAAACAAGAGGGTCAGAATGATCCCGCCTATGCAGTATCAAAACCCAACATCCTTGTTGTTTGCTTCATTTGCGATAATTCTTGCAAGGCCTCCCACTGTCAAATGCACATGGTATCTGAGACAAGCTCAATTAAAGCGGTGTTTGAGACAAATTCAGTTTCCTGACTCTCACGCTATGGAATGTAAGCAGTGTTTGAGACAAGCTCAACTTCCAGGCTCTCACATCCTTCAAGTATGGAAATTCCACCTCTTTGGGCAGCCTGTTCCAGCACTCTTGGTGAACAACTACTTCCTAATGCACCTTAGGATCCTCCCACAGTGGCCATTGTCCCCTGCTAGATCACCTGTCACCACTGAGAAGAATTTGGTTCCTTCCACTCTGTAGCTGCCCTTACAGTACTTATAGGCTGGTATTAGATCACTCCTTAACCAAATCTTTGCCAGACTAAACCATATTTGTCTTCCAAAACCTGCATGAATTGCAGTGCATTGCAGATGCTTTTTGCAAAGCCAAGTGTGGAATATATACAGAAGCAGAAATATGTGCATTTTAGTGTTAAAAGCCCCCCACAAGCTTCTAAAAACCAGCAACTGGTTTATCTCATGACAGACATTACTTATTAAATACAACTTGTGAAGATTACAGATTTGCACTCTTTTACTTTGGAATGCATAAACAAGTTCTAAAAAGTTCATATTTAAGAAAAAATCAAGTGGAAAATCCTGCTGTTGGCTTTTGATTTACAAAACGAAGGTCTGCCTCTTTTCTCCGTGAGATTGTGTAGAGCTGAAGAGCTAGTAGGTTATTGCTACTGCACTTTTCAAATCATGAAAACCGATTAATTAAGAAAAGCAAGTTTTCACATGGTTGGCCACATCTCTAGAGGATTTTAGAGAAATAAAAAAATCATTTCCTTAGGCTGATGTGATTCTATTTCTTTTCAAACATTAAAATGTAAAAAACAGCTACCATAGACCTGATAGGCTGGAAAGGATTAGAATGTGCAATAAAAAAAATCAGTAATCAAGAAGAGGGTATAAACATATACTATTTAATATATTTAATATAAAACATTTACTTAGTAATATATTCTAAGGTAGATAAAAAGAATTAACAGTATTGCATTGAAATTGCTTTAGGGATAGAGAATACATTCAAGGAGGTGTATTAAGAGACATAAATACATAATAATAGGATGAAACGTAATGAGAACTTCTTTTGGAAGTAATGTAATGGCTAGCAAATGGATTCTTTCACACAGGAGTTTAGCCAGCTACACATGAGTACTGCTCAAGAATTTAGCCTGCAGCACAGATGCATTTACAGCAAGGTAGATTCATATTTTTCAGTATTAAAATATTGCTTCTTTCCCAAATGTGGGGGAGAAACCACTTCACTCTCAGTCATCTTTACTGGACTAAAATTATGTACACCTTTTTGCTGCTACTGGTACAGCCTCCTACAGTTCTGGTTTCTTGATATATATATATATATATATATATATATATATATAAAATCCTACTGCTAATTCAATAGTTATATTAACATACAAGGTTCTTCAGACCAGGCTTAATGATTCACTCCCAACCTGGAGAGTTAGAAATTTACTAGAGAGAGTCCATGGAACTAAAGAAGCCTCAAATGCAACAGCTAAAGTGAATGTGCCAGCAAAAGATAAAGAAAAATGTATTGCAGATAGCACATATACAATCATGTAATGTAGGCAGCTACTAGTGCATGAGAAGAAACAAAATGATGAATAGTGTCAGTAACTCCATTCCTCAGAAAGAGTTACACTTTGATTCAGACAAAACTGGTTTGGAACAAGAAGAACTTTTAGGGAAGTCAAAAGACTATTAGAAAATGTTAGGGCAAACCAAAACCTCATTCATTTCCAGTCAAGACGTACTACAAATAACACTTAACGCTAATGAACATGGGACAACATTCTGTCCTGCTAACCTTGATCATATAACAAAAGTGGAATTTAAACCCTTCAAAGTCAATCTAGCTCTTAGTTGTGCACAAGCCTGTGTTTTGTGTACATGTGTATGTGTGTGCAAACGCTGCTTCCCTGGAAACACAAGATCTGGATGACTTCCACTTTCCACGAAACTATCTTCATTTCTCAGATGAGTGAATTAACTGTGTTTTTAAAGGAAGGAGATGTTACTTTAGTAAGATTAAAAGCTACATAAAAACAAATCCAGCTTAATAGCCTTAAAATGTTAAGACTGCGAAACGTCAAACTACTAAAATTACTGTTAGGCAATATTTTGGAACAAGATTCTCCTAAATTAAGTGCATCCTTCAGTAGAAATTAGCCACAGGCATTAAAGCCAGAGAAAAAACAATGGGTATGGGTCCCCTGTGACTCGTAACTAGGCATGTCCCAGATACTCACCATAAAACAGTACCACTAACTACGTATATTACTACGTGCCTCTTTTTAATCCCTAAGGAGATTCTGTCTGAAGGAGTAACTTTTTAACCTGTTTCAGTAAAATCTTAATTATTCAGCAGTGCTGACCTCATTCTTTGAGTACGTTTCTGATTTCACAGATGTTACTGACAGCAGTGAGTGAGAGTTCCAAACTGGAACTCGTTTGCTCCATTTATGTACTTGAACTATGGTGGTAGAATTATCTTCTACAGTTTGTAAATCATTCTCTAAATAACACCTTTTTCCCATTGCTGATGTGAAATTTCATGCAACTTTAGTAAGCAGTGTTTACCTGTACAGTACTGAGCAGAAGTACTTGCAGAAGTACTGGTACTTCTGCAACTTTCATCAGACTACTTTGAGATAGAAATAAATCATTACAAATCAGGTACATAGGCTTCTGCCAAAAGGTATCTTGTTCATTTGCAGCATTCCAGACAGTCTGGATTCTCCATTAGGACACTAAATGACCTGCCAGCTCACCTGCCACCAGGTCTATGGAAAACAACTGACAGATAAGGAGCCTCACCAAGGCTGGTAAGAGAGAAGAAAAATGGAGAAATAATGAGTAACTTCAGGAGAAGGAACTATGATGGACTGGTTTTGAAGAAGAATGAAGCACTTTTTCCACAGATGGGAAGCTATAAGCAGAGGGGTTTTTAATAAAGGGAAAATGCTGAGATAGAACCTAGTATAATACCTCAGTGTCTGGTGCAGAGGCCAGCCATATTTCAATGTTTTAATTAAAAGACAAAGTAAATAGCAGTGAGTCAGTTTCTCCAACGATACCAAATAAGCAGTTGCAAACAATGTGGAGAGTGAACTAATTCCAGCAGACCTAAGGAGACTGTGTGTTTTGACCTCCTTCCATTCATGCCAAGAACTTTATCTAACACTTGCACAATCATACTCTCAACCAGATGCTGCAGTAACAAAATTCACATCAGTTCTTGCGTGCTGAAAGAGAACAAAATGACTATTAAAGTAATCACAGGGGGCTGAAAAGGAATTGTAATATGATCTCTAGCATGAGTCTGAATTTCAAATTCTAAGCAATCAACTGCATTATTCATAACCACTATACAATTACTTGATTAGTACACTCTTGCTTTTAGCAGTTAGATTTCTAGAATGCATAAAAGTACTGACCAAGGCCTGACACCATTGATGACGAGCTGTGGAGGCACAAGAAATCGAAGATAGCTGTGTAAAGGTCTTGAAGTACCAATTCCCTGAGCAGAATCTAAACCCCTGATTTAGCAATCCAGAACCCTGATTCAGGGATCCAAGCACCTTTACACTGTGCGTAAACTGCCTGGAACTTAGCACAGCAGGAAATGAATGGCGGGGGGTGGGGGGGGGGGGGGGGGAGGAGGGGGAGCGAAATAGAAGAAAGGTAGCTAAACCCCAGATCCTAATTCTAATCTTAAGTCTTAACTCTGAACAGAGTTAAGTACCATTACCCATTCAAAATGCAGGGTCCATAACTCTAAAGGCACCTTACAACCATTCCTTCGAGGAACAGGCTGGGATTTGGCCAGTTCTTTCAAATGGGGTGAGAAAATAGAGATCTTTGGGCAGGGAGAGGAGGAACAGCTGAGGGGATCAGGAACAAGGTAATCGACAATATCTAGTATAACACTATTTTCAACGGAGTATTTGCCTAGGTGGTGCAAGAAAATGGGGTCAGTGCTGTTTTCAGACTGAGAAGGTTTAAATACACATTTCTAATTCCCTAAGAAAATTTCTGCAAGGCAGAATGGAAAATGCTTTCTAGTCACCTAATTGAAACTAGGTGACTAGGCACAAAAGAATGGAAGATTCATGGAACTAAGAAGAAACCCTGGAAAAAGGGACATACTTCTGTATCCTTGTGGCTAAAGTGCTCCCATGGGAAGGGGAATGCCACAGTCTAGTGTTTGCTTCTATACATACATTTTATATCAAAAGCTATTGCATAATGAGAATAATCTGCAGAACCAAGACTAGAAGCTGTGGCCATCTTTGTAGACAAGTTCCTAATCATGAGACAGGGAAGTCGTATTTATTTTTCCACTTACTCTTCTGCTCCAGTAAACTTACTTTTCTCATTTGGAACAATACCAAGTGGAAAAACACCACAGGAGTAACTTGGGTCTTTTCAGATTATAGTTCATGAGGCTGCCAGCACCACCGAGTGCAGCACTGAAGACAGCCAGACTGGCCTTGAGTCTGCACAGCCACAGTACCAGCACAGAGAGGGAAAGATCAGATGGTATCTGTGTCACCTGTTATGGTTCTGGTATGATACATGCACATCACAGTTTAATAGCAATGAAGTCTGTGCTCGTTATGAGTCCCACAATTGCCCTACCCATCTATACATGACAGGCAATGCAAAGCAGTTTTTTGTACAGCAGTCCCAGACTCCCTTGTTAGCAGCACCTTGTGCATGCACAGAGAACAACTGCTTCGTCCATGGTGCAGACAGTAGCTCAGATCCTGCAAGCAGTCACATCAGTGTGGCGCTACAGCTAGGTGAACTGACATTTTAATATGTGGTTCAGCGTGGATGGACCCTTGGGGATTCTGACCCTTCTGCTACACTTCTTTTGGAAGATGTATCTGGGAGAGGAGTAGGGTAATAACTCCAAATATTCACCAGCTGCTACAGTGAACAGATTACATAATAATATTTAATACAACAATTTATAACGTTCTATGAAAATGAGTTGCCACCTTACCAAATCATAGAATCATAGAATCATAGAATCATAGAATAGTTAGGGTTGGAGAGGACCTTAAGATCATTTACTTCCAACCCCTCTGCCAGGGGCAGGGACACCTCACACTAAACCACGCCACCCAAGGCTTTGTCCAACCTGGCCTTGAACACCGCCAGGGATGGAGCATTCACAACCTTCCTGGGCAACCCAGGTACTTCTGTGTACTTCTATATTATGTTCTAAGATCTGATAAGAATAGGGATCAAAACAGCCTAACTACTTCAGGTAATCAGACTGATATAAGACAAAGATACTAAGCAGTTGCAATAGAAGTCTTATGCTGTTTTCTTTATGTATTTATGGAAGGTGATTTCACAACAATGCAACTACCTGGTGAGCAGAGTTTTCTCTGAAAGTTTCTCTTCTATTTGAGCCTTTCTAAGGCTTTGAGAATTTTTAGTTCTTTGACAAGAGCAAAATATTGAAGGGAAGTAACAGGGACAAAAAAGCAATAGGAAAATAATGTAGAAATGTTCCAGTTGATTACTTGCAGTATTTGTGTCAAAAATCACAGCCAAATGAAAGGCTACAGAAGTAACCATGCTACCAGAAGCATGATGTTTTGTGTCCGTGTCCAATGGTCTTTATTCTTACTCTTTTAAGAACTTGCAGTGAACGTTCATTCAAGTTGCAAATTAATTTTTTAGTACTGTCTCTAAAAAGAAGGAAATGTTTTCCCATTTTTGTCTGCCATCTAGTGTTAAGAGGCAGAATACCTGCGTTACGCATTTACAAAGCTTAAAATACTTGAGACCCAAACACAGCTTTCGCCTGTCTAACTATGTTGATGAAAATAGCACACAGCATTTTCCATAAGGCTTTAATTGAAGATGTTAGATTTAAGAAGTTATCTCAGATACCATTTTTAGCAGAATACTCCCCTATCTATGTATGTTAATTTGTCATAGTGCTTTGAAATACTTGGGTTTTCTTAATTCGAGTCTCTTAGGTGACAGTGCTGTGCTTCCAGGATACCATCCATAATAAATACGGCAAATCAAAACAAAAACCCCGCCTGTACATACTGAAATACTACTCATATCACACCTCTGTATCAAATATACAGTGAAAATACATGCAAACCCATTTTCTCAGAATTAATATCTCACCCCTGGAAGCTGTTCTATGCAGGTTTAATTCATCTAAGCTGAAGTCACTGATCTCTGCAACTGGAATACCAATAAGGAGTAATACTTAAATTTGTAAAGAGTTCCAGAATTACCTATTTCAGTGTATTTGTGCCAGCTTTTATAGTGGACTATAAGAAAATAGAAATTTTTCATATTTCATGGATCAAGAGAGAGAACCCTAGAAAGACAAATTTTGGAACAATTATTTCCAGTAAATATCCAATTTTGATCAAACTGCCTCATAATGCATTATGACCCTCTCTCCAAGTAGCAGTTCAAGACAAACATACAAACGTGTATTTTAGAAATAAAGACATTTTTAAGTATAGAATTCATGTAAATGAACACAGTTAACTCACCTGCAACATGGACGTAACAATAGTTTGGCTATAACATGACAAAAATCATGTACCTCAAAGAACTCTCATTCAAGTAGGAAGACTTACCACAGTTTTTGATTTGTAACTTGATTTACAAAAGCTTGCATTTTACCTGCAAAAGCATGATGAACATGAAGAAGGCCTTTGATTTTTTTAATCAAGATACAAATCAAGATTTTTTTTTAATACAAGATAGCACTCACTAAAATCAATCTACTTTCAGCGTTGTCCTAAACTGGAAACTACTATGTTTTAAGAGACCACTCTGACAGAGTTTGAGTGCTTGGTATGCAACCTAAAAGAGATCAGCAAAATACCCATCAATAATCACAACAAATTCTTGCTTGAGACTTCCCATAGAAAGTATTGAAACAAAAGGACTTTTAAAACAGTTAATGTACATCCTATTAAAGTTAAAATTAATATAGCTCAAAATGTGATAAATGGGATAATTTCCATACTATGTGAAAATTATTGTAACTGGGGTTAGCCCCTGTCTGAAATCTGCAGGTGGATTCATCTCTATCTAAAAAGTAGGTGCTTAGCCAAATGGGATGAATCAACTCACCTTTAACTATTAAGAGAACTTACAAAATTAGCTGAGTTAAAGTGTCTATCTTTTCTTCTTAATGTCATGACTGCAGTAAAATGAAGGCTAAATTGGCAAAATATTTGAGAAGGTGTGGATGCAGAATTCGTGCCTACTAATACATAAATTTATCTTTTTTATCCAGTGTTTTTTAGTTCTTTCAGAGAGTTGTGTGGTTGTTTTGAGAAGCTGATCAATCACGAGCCTCTGAACATGTCGGATCAGACAGATCTGTTCATCCTTGGGGAAAGCCACGCGGCAAGAATGCACAGGGTTCTAATCAGACCTGATGTGAAGTCCTTGAATCTTTTCTTCAGCAAAGGTATGAATCTACATACCATTTTACATATCCCAGCAGCAAGACGAAGGCCTGGGTAGACACAGAAGAGAATTTTACAATGAAATTGTGGGAGAAAGTGTGACTGTTTCGTAAGGAGCTACGTGCAGCTATCACCTTTTCAGTTGTCACCTACCTCCAGTATTTATTCGCCAAAGAGAGGCAGGATGTGCCCCAGCACCATGAAGCTTAACTTGGCCAAACTTCCTCCTCACTGAAGTTGCAGGTCTTGTTTTGCCTAACACTTTGTTGTCATAAGAATGCAAGTCAGCCTGTTTAACGCCATCTCAAACTGTGGCTTCAGATGGGCCACTGCTGCTTACGTTGCCTGGTGAGATCCAATTCAGCTCACCACATTGGCAAGCAAACAAGAGTCATGGGGCTTGCACGAGGGCAGACTCAGCTGGGGAAGCTGCTAAAGCTAACACTGCTACCACAGTCTAAACCACATCAGCACAGCGTTGCTCTTGTAACAGTACTTGAAAAACTCCACACAACAATGGACAGCAAAACCTCCCTGCTTAGCTACATCTGGCACTTAGGGCAGATGTCACTACTGTTTGAGCTATTTGGTTTAAAAATGAGCTTAACCATATACAAAGAAATCCTATGATAAAGAATAGCACACAAGTGTTAAAAACAGTTGCCAGGAGTAAACCATCACTAGATAACACAACCAGATGTGTCACCTACAAACAGGCCAGGCAGACCATACCTGCAGAACAGGCCACTGTAATCCAGGAAGCACCAACTCTGAAAGCATTTAGGAGGGAACAGAAAAGCACCTGGGTGTGAACCACCTGTGTGAAAGGATCCTAGATAATACATGGCTCATGAGCTATTTGAGTACTTCACTGAGGAAGTGATACAAGAATACTGCCTTTAAGTCTTCCCTTGATACTCTTAAAAGAGTGCAAAAATTTCATTGCATTGTGTTCGTGTGACAAGATTTTGATAGTTGGGGGTGGGGGGGAATGAGACGACGACAGCAGAGGGTACAGGCATGGCTTCTGTGTGAAGATACCAGAAGCTGTCTCTATGTTGGAAGGAGTGAGTTCCAACCAGCCCGAAGATTAACTCACTACTGGACAAATTTCACTTTTTAATTTGTGAGAAAGCGCAGAAGGAGATGACAGGGATGTGAAAGCACAAGGAAAACATTCCCCCCTCCCATCGGCCAGTATCGGGCATTCAGCAGCCCCCGCGGCAGCGCACCCACCGCCTTTTGCCATCAGCGCTGTTAAATTTAGGCGGCTTGATGCAAGCTGTGCTCCAGCCAGGGAAGCTCACGGGCCTGCCGCTGCTCCCAGGCCTGGCTGGGCAATGCCAACGTGCCCCCAACCCTATCACACACACGGAAAACCCGGTATTTATGATTCTTCTCCGAGTATTAACCGGGAAGCGCGGGAGGACATGTCCGCGGCGGCCAGAGAGGGGCCAGACCGACTCGAGGACCTCGATCCCCTTCTACTCCTCGCAGCCCCCTCAGTCGCAGCGCCTCCGAGCGGGTGTCGACACACAAAGCCGCTGCTACCGAGCGGTCAATAACATCAACCACACCCGCCTTCTCTCCCGGGGTCGCTGAGGCGATGAGGCACCCACCGCGCCTCCTGCGTGCCGCCCCGCACGTCGCAGCCCCGCCCCGCTCCGGCCGGCCGCAGCTTGCACGCAGGCGCGGCTCTCTCCACACCCGCGTCCTCCCTGCCCCGGCACGTCTCAGCTGCTTCCGGCGTGCCTGCGCGGCGCAGGTGCAGTAGAGCGGAGGGGCCGTGTGCTGTCCTCCCCGCCGGTGGTGGCACGGCGTAGGCTCTGCCCGTGAGGGCGGCAGGCGGGAGGAGGTGGGAGCCGCCGCCGGGGTGGGCCGTGTCGTCCTGGGGGCGTAGTGAGAGGGGGGGAGAAAGAGGGTGAGCGCGTGCCAGGTACGCGGGATTCGCGTGCGTGACGCAGGATGGGTGTGGACGCGTGACGTGTGGTGCCGCCGGCGGGCGGGCCGGGCCGTGCCGTGCCGGGACTGGGCGGTTGTTTACGCGGCCGCTCTGGGAAACCTTTTCCGCGAAACGCCGCAAGGCAGGAACAGGACGCGCTCCCTCTCCCGCGGCGGGGGGTGCCCGCTGCACATATAGCGCTGTGCTCGCCGCCGCGGCCCGGAGAGCAGCAGCAGCAGCGGCGGCGACGGTGACCCAGGCGAAGGGCTGGTCCATGTGGTACCGGCACAGCCCAAGGGCCGGACATCGCTGAGGAAGGTGTAAGTAACGACGCTGGTGCTCGCGGCCTTGTCACCTGTGCTGTTACTGTGGTGTCGGCCTGCGCAGGTGTTGGCCTGCTCGACCTCCTGCAGCACCGGTCACAGCAGCAGGGGAAGCCTGAGCTTGTCGTTTAGGCAGGCAGTGGCCTTGCGCCTGCGGCTTCAGGGCAGCTCTGGTGTATTGTGTGAAACTCCGACCTGCCCGTAGAGTTACGGTTATACACTGCCCTTAGCCCTTAAGATGGGAGTAGTTGGTTGAAGCTTTGCTCAAGGCATTGGTGTCATTTCTCCCCCGGAAGGAATTCTGTAAAGAGGTGGTAACATAATGGCAGTTTCACTTGAAATTTGGTCTCTGCATGTGGTAGTTTGCTAACGAGATACAAAGTTCTCTTTATTGGCAAGACTGGCAAGGAGTTGCCATGTGTCACTACATACTTAGAGCAAGTGTTATGTATTGCTCAAGATTGATTTAAACCTGCCTTTACAGAATAACACATTGAAATTGAAATTCTGGGCTGCCATTGCCAAATGACCTGAGCAGTAGATATCCCTGTGAGATTACTTGATGTGAATGTTTATCTGTTTTTACTTATAGAGTAAATAGGCTGCATCTGCTTTAAGCAACTCTGTGATTTTAGTTTAACTTATTACTGGTTTAGGGTTTCCATTGTTGTTTTCTTTTCTTTTTCAGATAATACTGTGACACACAAGACTTATTTATTAAAATATGTTTTCTGATATGGAATAGACATGGAATGAAATTTTCTGGAATGAAATAGACAAACAACATTGGAAAGGTGTAATTATTTATAAGTAATGAGAGTTCACTTATTTTTAGACGCATGTTTGTTCTTTTTGATTAACCCCAAAAGTCTTTGGTGGAAGCAAAGAAACAAATACCTGTATTTGTATGGACCTAAAGTCTGCTGGAGGATAAATCATGCCATTCACCTGAGAGTTTTTCATACAAACGAGCCTCAGTGTAAATGGGCCAGAAGCAAAACACTTTGGTATAACAAATACATTTGCAGCCATGACTTTTTATACTACAGAGTTGCTAAACTTTTGACTTCTTCTTCCAAAGGATTTACAGAAGTTAACAGTCACATGTCACGAATTAAGAGTACTCTAGAATCTGTTTCAAAGGCAGTGTCTGGCACTCACAGTGAACTGGTTTCACGGATAGCTCGACTGAAGTCACACTCGGGTACTCTGGGAAAAGCAAGGAAAAATAATGGAGATGCAAATATAGAAAATGATAAACAAGTCACAGATGCCAGAACTCAGGAGGACTGCAACAGAGGCCCAGCTGCAGGGAAATCTGGTTGTGCAAATGGAAACTTGGAGTCTGTGTTTGTAAGTTCAAGTGGCACTTACCGAGATACTCCGGAAGATTCAGCATCTGCTAAAAACAACCTTTTTCATATAAGCTGCTTTTCTACAAGTTTTGGAGAGACTTACAACTTCATAGCTGATCATATCAACTGGTACTTTAGTAATAATCCTGTTATGGATCAAGAGAGAAAAAGGAATGCTTTATTACAGGACTCTCAGAGTGAAGAGAGGAATAAGCGTCATTCATCAGAAGATACTGTAGTGAGTGAAGAAAGGACAGTGGATTCAGCAGCTACTTTAGCTCCTGAAGCATTGACTCTAGGTGCTGAAAAGCCAAGTACTGCTCTTCCAGTTTCCACTAAAAAAACTATTGCAAACTTTCTTTCATATCCCAGTAACAGTGTACAAGCTTTTGTGGACAGTTACATTGGTGGGTTGGTTCCCAAGTTAAGATCCGATACAAAAGCACTTTCACAAGAAAAGACTAAACAGGCAGAACAAGAAGTGTCTGAGAAGGGTGAGGAGGACAAAGCAAAAGAGGTTAAGGCTGCAGAAGAGAAGGAAAAGCATCTGTCTCTTCAGAGAGAAAAGGCAAGCCTTTGTTTAGTGTGTTTTCTTTATGTGTTATTGCTACGTATATTTTACACAAGTGTATATCTACACTCTACACATATGTGTATGTATGTGACTATATGTAAACTTACATGTACACACATATAGTCATATAAATAAGTGGGTACATATATATACAAATATAGAAAAATTTACTTGTTTTTATTTGTTGTAGTTATATTTCTTAGACTCCTTCATGGTTCAAATACTATGATTTCAGAGTTGTCCTGAAAAATACATCTGAGTATATGCTGACATGTATTGTGTTTGGTGTATTGTTGCTGTGAGCTACCTTTATTTATTTTTCTAGTAATCAGCCAAAAGGTTGCCTGTTTACATTTAAGCAATGCTTTCTTGGGGTCTGTTTCAGATCTCTGGTACAACATGCTGTCCATTACTTCTGAGAAATCTTAAAATAGCAGTTTGGAATTAGCCTTGACAAAGCTTACACATTTCTTAGAGTAGTTCCATGTTATTTGTGTAACTTTATCTTTTTTTAGATTATTGCAAGAGTGAGTATTGATAACAGGACTCGAGCTTTAGTGCAGGCACTGCGAAGATCCTCTAATCGAAGAGTCTGTATCAGCAGGGTTGAAGAGCTGACCTATCACCTTCTAGAATTTCCAGAGAGCAGAGGAGTTGCAATTAAGGTACATAGAGTCTTTATGCTTAGACAAAAAATAAGTAGCTGGCAGTCGATTGACACAGAGTAACATGAAACTTTCTTGTGTGTTTTTTGCGGGCTAGTCTTATATTCTATTTGTAGCTATTACAATGTGAATGTCTCTTGCTGTAGCTATTTTTTTAGCTGTTTCAAGCAGGTTCATATGCAAACTCTCTGCAGTTTAGCTAAAGGCTCTCCAGATTGCAGTGTTTAATTTAGAAGCATACAGCACTGTCATGTGGATAGACAGTATAGTTTATTCTAGTGGTAGGCGACGGTTGTACACTGTGTCCTCTGACGCAATTGGCCAGATGGGAGTGTACAGTACAGTTGATCAGTTGATCTGCATATGCCCAGCAGTTTTTATGCTTATTTGCATGCTTCTTTTGAAGAGGGATGACAGTGGTGGAGAGTATATAAGCATCAAATAAGTTCATGTAATCTAGTCCTACTCATTCTCTTTCCTTCAGTGGAAGGACAGGAGGTGGGATGGTAGACTATTCTAGCCAGATGTGCCCAAATCACAGCATTTGTCAGTCTCATGCCTTTTTCCACAAGATGTGACAGATGGGTGACATGGATTGTGGAATTTCTGGAAGGTAGATTTTGGGGAATGGAGTGCAGGCCAGATGAATCATCCAGGCAGGGTACAGATCAGACATCTACATGGATACACGTGAATTAGTGTATTATGCAAGAGTACATTCATTACTTCCATTTTGACTATAATACTCTATATCTTAGTGACGATAATTGTACATTTAAAATTACTGTGAGAAGAATTTTATTTTTATTTTGCTTTGCTATTAATGTACTTGGAAGGCATTTCCTGTTTTGAAGCAGTGTGATGCTTGTTCATCAAAATCTGTGCCTTTAGCTATACTTGATGTGCTCCATACTTGAGTTTATATTTGGCCAATGTGACATGAAAGTCAGTAAAACTAAACTGCTGGTAAATACAGCTTTTCTAGAGATCTGAAAGATTTGCTTTTCACCTTGATTGTTCAATTCTGATAGGTAGGTAGTTTCGCAGTGAGGCATGTACAATGTAAGATTGGAATCCTTTCTTTCCCTTGTTAGAGAGATGGGTAAATACAGGTTTAAAGAGGTTTTCCTCTGAGCTTAACTAATATTTCAACTTTTATACTGAAATGCCAAACAAGTAAATTTAAGCATGGATTCTTTTGGTATAAATACAGTTAGAATGAAATGTCTTTGTATTTATCAATAGGAAAAAATAATCCCATGCCTACTGAGACTGAGACAGGCAAATGACGAAAGTCTTCAGGCTGCTGTTAGAGAGACTTTAGCTATAATTGGATATACAGACCCTGTGAAAGGCTGGGGTATTCGAATCCTCACTATTGATGGAGGAGGAACAAGGTAAAACCTCTCTGTTATATACTTGTAGTGTTTTTTATACTGTAACTGGAAATAAAATTGAAGTTTCCCTTAAAGTTTGTGCCAAAAGATGCCATTTATGGTTTACAGTTCTGTTTACATTTGACTGTTCAAGTGATGAGTATTATTTTTGTTTACATTTGTGCTTAAATTTCCATGCATTAGTAGTTCTGTGACACTGAAATTACTTGCGCTTTTAAAGCTGGCTATACACTTGCTTGGATTGGCTCTTTCTCCTTTTGGAAGTAAATAGTTATTTGGGTTAGTCTACTCGCAAATCTAATCTCAGAAATACAAAATCTAGTGCAAAATGCTAGAAGTAGTTTATACTCTTGTGATCATGTTGTCTTGTACTTTTCTGGAGGGTGTCTGCCTTAGCAGGGCTGGTCTTGTATGAAAGAATGAATAGGCTTGTGATGAAAGCTATTCTATTCATGCTGTCCGTTTCTTTTTCTTTAATTTGTGCACCACGTCCTTAGTTATGTGTGCTCTAGTTCTGCATGAGTTTATGCACCTACCAACAATCTTTTAAGAGTAGTAGGAGAAGCCTGTTCATTAAATTTGAAGTCTGAGGTTTACTGAAAGCTGTGTTTGTTTTCAGGCACATTTGAAGAAATCTTGTCAAATATTTACTGATTCAAAAATATTGATTGTTAGAAAGCGAAGTATAAAGTCATTGCAGAAACAGCTTCACAAGCTTTTTGTTTCCCTGTAGTATTTATTTCATCAAAATCGGTTGTCTTCAGTAAGGTGTAAGTGTATGTCAGAACTTTTGGAAACACAAATGTTGAAGTTTATGATAAACCGTAAAGAGATTACAAAGTAGGAAGAAGAATGCTTCACAGATAATGTATGATGCCTATATATATATATATATAGTGTTTTAATTTTTCTGTTAGATTATTATTTTCTGTTTATTTAATTATTCTGTTAGATTATTAATTTTATCTGTTAGATTATAGGGGAGTGACATTGTGGGACACTTGATCTTTAGAAAGCAGTACCTACATCTATAATGCTACGTGAAACAAGTACAGACAGTGAGCCTGAGTAGCAGCTGTTATGCTGCTTAATTGGTTGTGTTCAGCTGGTTATAGTTTTGGACCAGGTTAACTACAGCTCTTCAGCAGAAGCCAAGACAGATTTGGGGGCGGTATGCAGGAAGTGCCATTCTGAGCAGAATGTGTTAGTAAGATGGACACTTGGTTTGGTGCTCCTTTTGCCATATGTAGTTTTCTAGCTCTAGCCCAGCAGATTCAGCACCTCTGTGTGCCAGATACTGTTTCATGCTACAGAAGCACAAGTCTGGTGCTCTGGAATGCATCTCTCCCATGGTTTCAGGCACATACAGTTGAGGCAAAAAAACTGCAGACAGAAACCACTATGCCCCAAGGAGCATTATATAGCCCTGTTAAAACCAAACTTTTAAGTGCTGTGTGGTGTGGGTGCAGCTAAAATCTATCCTGAGTCTCCATCCACAGATGATCATTCTTGAGCCTTGACTGCAAAACTGTATGGCAACAAAACAATATGGCTGTAGCTGCTGAGTTCTATCTTTGGTATGCCTGACTATGTCAATTGTATTTATTTTCATCATTCCATTTTAGTTTTCCTACTCCTTCATTCCCTGAAATATTCAGGATTCTTACTATTGCAGTTACTCAGTCATAACTGTAACAATTAAGCAAAGGTAGGCTTAATCAGTGCTATGTAAGATAAAACTTAATTATCTTAAAACTTAATATTACATGTGAAGGGGATTTTTGTGTTTCAGGGGTTTAGTTGCACTTCAGACTCTACGGAAACTAGAAGAACTAACTGGAAAGCCGGTTCATCAACTTTTTGACTACATCTGTGGTGTAAGCACAGGTAATTGTTGAGTCACGAGTTGGAATGTTGCTATCAATATAGTAAAATAACATCTGAGAATAAATGTAGATTTTGCAGAACTTGCCAGTTTCTGGCTTTGCGTGTAAGCTGGGAAAGTACAGGTGTGATTTCTAAAGTTTTTCTTTTCTGAGTAAGAACTTTGGGTGATACGTGATACATTTGTCATCTTTTCAGTGAGTGTGAAACCTTCTATTTTGCACTCAGATAGAAATATCTTGTATGCTTATGGGGCTTTACTGGCAATGAAGGTAATGTGCCTCAGGGACTGATACTGGGCCAGCCAGTGGTGTTTCCTATCTTTATTAATGGCCTGCACAGTGGGACAGAGTGCCTGTTGCAAGATCTTGGGTGATGTGAAAAGTGGTTAGTACAGTGGTGCCCTCTCTTCAGATTGGCCTCTACAGGCTGGAGAAAAGGCTTGACAGGAACCACCTGAGGTTCAATAAAGCCAGGTACGAAGTCCTCCATCTGAGGTGACATCTGACTGACTAGAAATCAACTTTGTAGAAAAAGACCAGGTTTTGTTGTAACAAGGCAAACATGAGTCGTCAGTGTACTCCTGCAGCAAAGAAGGCTGACTACATATCAGCTTGTAGGCACAAGAACATACCCAGCAGATTAAGAGTCTTTGGCTACTGTATGTGTAGTTATGGGCTCCTCAGTAAACTCTTATTCTCTTGGGTGTGTTCTTGTACATACTGAGTCTAGCAGAGGGCCAAGTAGGTGGTCAGAGGACTGACTGGAGGTCATGACACGGAGGGAGAGAGTGTAAAAAAATGGGTTTATTCAGCCTTAAGAAGAGAATGCTAAGGTGGGACCTTACTGCTGTTTCAACTAATGGGAAAATGCAGGGAAGATGGACCTAGATTCTTCTGGAGGTTCACAATGGTAGAAAAGCCATCAGGCAAGTTGGAACATGGGAAATTACGTTTAGGTATAAGGTGTCATGCTTTCCTTGCGAGGATGGTCAGACACTGGAAGGAGTTGCCTGTGCAGGCTGTGGAATCTCCATCCCTGTAGATACTCAAAACTCAGCTGAATGAGTCCTGAGTAACCTGTTCTAATTGAACCTGTTTGAACAGAAGGCTGGACTAGATGACCTCTGGAGGTACCTCCCAGGCTTAATTACTCTTGTGACTCAATAGCGAGTTACTCCTACCTAGGAAGTAGGAAACTCTAAAGCAGAAGTTTCTTTTAAAAAAGACAGTCCTGTCTTTTAGAAATGATCCTAGACCAGTAGCAGCATAATGCCAATTTTTAACATAAGAGGAATACTGTAGTTCAGTAGCTCAGTTTCCTTTAGAAACCCACATTATTCTTTTTCTTTTTTTCCCCCTCTATACTTAATCTTCCATACAGTTTAATTCAAAAAGTAACATTAAATGCAAATCACTATGAGTAGATACAATGTTTGTGTTCCCAGAGATTTGCTTAATAGGCTCAAAATAGAGAAGATGGGAATGTGTAGGTCTATTAGCCGGAATTTGTTTGTGGGCACAAGATAGTTTTACATTTTTAAAAACTCTTTGAGGGGGGGAAAAGAAGTTAATTTGGCAGTAAGCGGTTGCTTCTGTGGAAGATATTTCACTACAAAACACTTCCCTAATGTCTTCTTGAGTCGTAATGAAGGCATTTGTTCTTTGACGTTGGGGCCTAGTATTCTTAATTCGATCCCACTACTCTGATTAGAACTAACTTTATTCTTAATTCTTCACCAGATTTGGGGTTTTGTAACTGCTAGTAAATACTTAATGTGTTCTTTTAAGCTTTGTTTACACTATCAAGTTTTTGTGTGCAGTAGTCCAGCTTGCAATAACAGGTGACAGGGCATAGCTGGGAGAGGTTGTCGTATCTGTCAGCATGTGCTAGCAGTGTACTTCATTTCAGTTTGTGTTGGTGGTACTTATGCTGATAGGTTTTGCAGAAGCTTGCAGCTGGATGCTGTCTCCCAGTATATCAAAGTTACTTCTGAATAGTGATGCATTTATAATTCAGTTACAGGGAGCAGTTTATAACATCAAGAGTATGTGATGAGGCAAAGTGCTTTTCGTATGTGCTGGCCTGCTCAAATAATGTATGCTTTCTTTCCCCCCCTTAAATTTCTGTGTTGAGCTAATCATTAGTTGCACTCAGATGCATCATCTGAGGGATCCGATCATTGACATATTGTGATCAAAGGTTCTTGAACTGTATTGTTTCCAGTGCATTTTATTACAAACATGACTGAATTGTACTGTGGATGTGTACACATCCACAATTTTGGATGTGTGAAGTTTGCATTTTTTTATCCAAAAATATTCCTCTCAGGTTAAGAACAGCATGGGGCTAGTGCCCCTATGTATCTTTCCAGCCTTCAGTGATGACCCTCCTTAAACAAAGTTGGCATCTGTCTGTGTTCATGATTTTTGTTTTGCCCATGATGTCCTTCCAGTTTTGAAATGCGTTTTGGAAACCTTTCTGATTGGAAGAAGTATATTTGTTTTTCAGGAGAACTCATGAATAAGTTAAGACAAGGTATTACAGAGCTGGAAGCATCCTTAGGAGGTTCTCTCATTTCCCAAGGGAAGGATCAGTGGTGTGTGTTTCACTATTGACAGTTTTCTAAGAATCCGAATCCTGTCAGACCACCTCAGAAAATCAGTGCTTGTGCTCTGCTGTCTTTACAATGGGGGAAAAAAAATATCCAAATGTCTAATGTGAATCTTCCTGTTGCAGTTCAAATTTGTTTCCTCTTGTCTTGACTCCCCAGGAACACAGATAACAGATTCTTCTCTTTGCAGCTGCCTTCTGTGCATTTAAAGGCTTTTCTCATAGTCTGAGTGACCAGGCTTTCCTTACACACTGATTTCCTCTACTTTTGCTTATTTTTTTTTTTAATTTTTTTTTTTTTTTTTTTAATTTTGAGGACTTTTCTTGTGTGATTTTAATTTTTTTTTTCCCATTGGTCCACATTTTTTTTTTTTTTTTTTTTAAATGTCCCTGAGGTCTAGATGTAGCACTTCAGCTGAGGTCTTACTAGTACTGAATGAGGAAGGAATACTTTCAGGTGTCTTATTAGCCAGCGGCATTCCTATGTTCTTCAAGATGTGTTCCTTAGCCCTGCAGGTTTTATTGAGGTATTTTATCCCACTGAAGTGTTGACTGTCAAGGCTGAGATGGTGGCTGGAGTGCAGGAGTCCGTGATACAGAGTAGGGTGTGATGGAAGTGTCAAACATTTCTCACTGAACTATCTAATAGAGCCTGCACTATATTTTGATTTTGACCTTGCTGTCCTGTGAGTGTCCTGTTGCTGTCCAGCAGGTTTCAGCCAAGCCCTTTAATGCATACGCTGACTTTGATAGTGTCCGCTGCCACTTGGGTGCTGTCTGCAGTTTTGGGTGCTGTTTCTCAGGAGGTGAAGTGAAAATGAGTTTGCATGTGTTATGAATTTTGGCTCTTTGTGCTTGAAACTGTTCACCAAAATAGCAAGTGTGTGATACAGTAGAATTAGTGCTGGAGAATTAGAAGGAAAGAAGGTAGCAGAGGCTTTGCATAACTTGGGAAAACTGTTTCTCTGCTATTAGCTGTTTACCATGTGTTGAAAACAGACATTTTGTAATTTGACAGTTGGGCAAATGTCTCTTGATGAAACAGGTCAGGTTGGCCCAGGTTATATTAAACATGTGTGATACATGTAAACAACATAAAATAAATGGAGACCATCAGTCCTTGACACTCAACTACCATGGTGGTAGAGTTTGTGAGAAGCTTGGAAATCATGTTTCATTTAAAGCCAGTTGTAACTACCTTTATGTACTTCTTTCTGCACGTGTTTTATTCTATTTCAAGAATTTATTAAGTTTTAAACTTAATTGTCTTCAAACCTACTGCATTCATGTCCAAATTGGAAAAATTGCATGTCCTAATTATTCCTAATAATTCCATGTCCTCACAGGATTGCACAACTAGATTTAAAGTTTGTATATGTCCCTTTCAGTTTAATATATCTTAGAGTTGTAGTGCTGCACTGATTTTATTTTTCCCCAGTCTTTTCCATGGTATCCTGCAACCAGGCTTTTTGGATACTGTTGTTTTGTTCCTAAAGGAGTAGGTCATAATTCTTTAGGCACACACTAGATGGCAGTGTGTATGAATGACTAGTTATAAATAGTTGCAACTAAATGTATTCCAAACTAGACTTTAGAATTTTCCTAGATTTTTGCTTTCCTGAAAAAATCAGAGTTTGCCAGATAGGCAGTAATGCTCCAAATATGTTTTTAATACCCCACTATAGATTTCTCTTACTGATTTCTCTTTCCAAGTAAAGCAGTGGACTTAATTTGCTTTCTGCCTTATACTTCTTGTTTTAGGGATGAAAGCTGCAGAATGAAATAATGCAATTTTTCAACTTCTCATAATTCTGTTCTGGAGTGTAGACTGTTCCTATCTTGTATATGTTCTTTTAAAGCATAGTTTGGGATCTCTGAACAGAAATTTAGTGATACAAATGTCAATTGGTCTTCCCTTTTCAAGATAGATACACTGCTGACTTGTGAACAACATGAAATGGTAATGTATCTTTATACTCTTATTCCAAGCTATATTTTACATTTCAAAATACTTCTTTTTCAGGAGCTATATTAGCTTTTATGTTGGGATTGTTCCATATCCCTCTGGATGATTGCGAAGAACTATATCGCAAGTTAGGATCAGATGTTTTTAAGCAGAATGTCATTGTTGGAACAGTCAAAATGGGTTGGAGCCACGCCTTTTATGACAGTGATATATGGGAAAAAATACTCAAGTAAGTGAAAAGTGATTATGTGACAAATATTTAGTATAATATCTTAGACCCCTCGGCTTTGTTATTGTTTCACTGGTAAGCAAATACATAAAACAAGTAGAAGGGGTTAGCATATACTCTTTATTTGTTTGAAATAGCTATTTTCATATTTACCAAACCGTGAAAGCTTTTAATGTAATGATTTCTGTTTGTGGGGAATAAAGTAAGCTTTGCTGCACTCATTTCTGATTATATTCCCGTATGCCTGCCAGCTCTGCTTGATCTGACTCATTACAGATCTGCTACAAATTTTACTGGCCACCTGCTGTGCCTTTTTTCTTACAGGAGTCACAGTGAGATATGAAATAATCTGCTGTAGTAGGGATTTTTTATCTTAGCTGCTACATTGAGGGGTTTTGCCCATTGCCCCTTTATTTGAAAAGGGAAATTTAAGGATTGCAATCGAAAAATACTGTATCAGAGTTGCCAATGGAATGGTATTTGTTCATAGATATACGTACAAATGCATTCAGGAAAAGTCACTGAAAGAAATAATTATATTACAGGTTTTTTTACTTTAGTTTTATTTGTCTGTATTTGATGGCATAGTCGTAGAGCTGATGTCGTAGTTTCCCTAACAGTGTAAGCTGGCACTGCTACTGAAAGAGATGAAACATCTTTCTCTGAGAAGAAATGTAAGATGCAAATGCTTTCTTTCGATAAGTCACGGCAAGTTCCTCTGGGAACCTGATTAATGTGTTTATGACATTGGAAGAGTGTTTTTCTGGACTTTGTAGTGGTAACAAATGTGCTGCCTGCGTTTTAAGCATTGCACTTCTTTGCTGAAGTGGAAAGAGAGGCTTCCAAGCACCACTTCTCTGTGCCTTGGCAGATTTTCGGGAGTGAACATATTTATCAAATTAATATAATGAGGTTTCCTTCTCAGATGCCTGGAGTTCCCCCTTTTTTTTAGAAACGAGATTTTTCTCTGCCTTCCTTCTTTTCCGTCCCTGCCCAGCTCTAAACAATATTGTGAAAATTAAAATTACCTCATGTGAAAGTATGTTACATGCCTGTAATTAAAATGGTGTTATTCTTTACAGCTACATGTAACACATGAGGGAAGTAAAGCACTCTGCTCTTGTGCAATGGACAGAAGCCAGGCAGTTATTATATTATCCGTAGATTAAATTAATGAAATGACATTTTGTTGACCTAATTCTGCACTGGTGAAGGGAGATGCTATGCCTCCACAACATTTTATTGAAAGAGTAGGGATTCCTGCAGGCTTCCCTGTGGTGTGGAAGCCTAGAACTAAGAAGGGAATTGAAAGGTTATATACCATCTCCTTATGGCACTAAGAAGGTCAGTCCAACTTTTAATCACTGCGTGGGGAAAACTGACTTATGTTTTGTTTTAAATTTCAAAGCCTTGCTTGTGCTGGGTGGATTTTTGTTGTTTAAATGGTAGTAGACTTGCCAGCCTTGCTTGAAATGGGTTATCTGTTTACAGGCATGCAATATGTATTGAGCCTTACCACAATATTGATGGTATTATTTTCTGTCAGAAATTATTCTTGCTGAAAGTAATTAAGCTAATGTTGTGTGTATTCAGAAAATGACAACTGAAAAGTAACTTCTTCTCAGTGCTCTAGGGAATCTATTTTATGTCTTACATGTATTTAACTCTTGCTATGTATTTAACTCCTTATGTATTCCTTGAAATGCAATTTCAGAACCAGTTTTTAACAGTTACTTTTATTACTTTGTGCAGAAAACGGTACTGACTGTATGTACATCAGTCTGTGTAATGGTGTTTTGAATTGCATTTGTGAGAAGAGCCTGGCTTACAGTTCCAAGTTGTCTGTTTTCTTTAGACTGTAGTTCACGTACACAATGTTCTTCTTTCACACTGTCTTGAGAAACTACTGGAGAAATTTGGTAAGCAGCTAGGGGGTTTCACAAGTTAACTAAAATCGCATACTGGGAATTTGTAATCTTGAGAAGCAATCAAGCACTGTATAGAGGGTAGGATAAAAGTTACATGTTCTCCATCCTTGGGAAAATGGATAATGCCTGTGTTTGGGATTACAAGAATAATACTTAAAACCAGCATTTGTTATGCAAATTGAAGTGTAAATTGAGACCGCTCTCCAGTGGCTAGACAGGCAGCACTTTCTGTAAGAGTTAGTCTCTCCAGGCACACTTAACAGATTTTGCAGCATTATCAGCGAGATATTTTGTATCCTTCTGGAACATGCGCTATGTCTCCTGGGTAGGTTTGGCAAGGATGTGGTAGTTTCCTCACAACTTTGTTGCTGTTAGAAGGGGGTAAAAGTTACAATTTTGCCTTTGCGATTGATTGGTCTTTCTCCAGACTATTCGATTGTATCCTGGCTGTTGTCCATTAGAATGTTTTCTTTGACCATATGGCTGGCAATATGTTCTACATAGGATTTTTGAAATGAGTGTTGCAATATTAAAAACTTGAAGCAATGAAAGAGCAACATATGTAAAGGAGACTTGTTTAGGTAAGTCATGTCTAGAGGGCGTAAGTTACAGCCAGACACAAACAAAGCAGATTAATGGAAAAATAGGATGGCAAATGAAGGTATGTGTGAAGTAATAACTTGGGAGGGGAAAAATGTAAAATGCTTACAGGATTTAAACTAACTGTAATATGAAAAGTAATTTGGGTGTTGTCATGGATGTTTTAATGAAACGATTGTATGCTCATGATCAAACAAGATGATTCAGTATATGACAGTTGTTATTCAAAATACAGAAACTATTATAATGCCTTAATACAGTTTCAGTTTCATTTCAAATAGTATTAATGGTTCCATTTGCCCCATTTTAGAGAACGTTGCTGTCACAAGATTGAGAAAAAGTAGCCAGTGACATGAAGGCAACAAAGGGTTTTGGACTCTTTATCTTTACAGAAAGCAAACAAGTTAAAGCAGCAATTTGAGTTAGTAGAATATCTTGAGACTTACTGTTCTCGCCTCTTTTTGAGAAGAAGGGACTATTCCACAAAATTAAAATGAGGAGACTTTCTCTTTTAACCCATTATGTGAATAAACTGTGGAATAAATTGTGTTATGACTTTGATAAAGAAAATAATTGAACAATGAGGATTGACAAAGACATTTATATAATAAGCAATTACAGCATTAATGCTAGGAACACAAATAAATTTGGAGGTGATTCTTTAGACCTTACAATGTAAAGTTGCATAGTAGTTTAAAAGCTTTCTCGTACCTACTCTAAAGCATCCGTTCCAAGATGCAAGAAAAATAGTTCAGTTGGACACTTCCTATAAGTAAGCAGTGGGTATTACTTATGCAGTTTTTTAATCTTTGCACTCAGGGTTTGGGGAAAAAATGCCTAATACAGATATTTAGGAAGAAGTAGGTGAAAGCGATGCAAATCAGTAGATGTCTTTCATATCTCACCTCTGTCAATCTCATCTTTTATTTCTGTATATTCCTACTTCATGGTTCTGTGTGTTTTTGTCTCCTTCTGTACTCAATTAGTGAGTGCAAATGGCACTCCTCCCCTTCTGGTTGGTAACTGAGACTGGAATTCATGCATTTGTTGGGGGGGGGGAATAAGACATAGCTGCTGATGTAAAAATTGTGTCAGCAGCAGTCTTTGATCATAGCACTAGAAGCTGTCTCCCTCCCTCCCTCTCAAGACATATATACAGCCATTCTTCAAGTCCAGATACCCACCAGTGGAACAGTAAATTGTCTTGCTTCCAAATACATTTTACTGTCTGCATTGAGGACTGCTGGTATGGTAGCATTTTTGATCTTTGATCTTCATTTTTAGCTCTTTGATCTTCTGACCTGACTGGGTTGATAAAGGTCTTATTGGTAAGACTGGAAGCAGTGCTACCTACTTTCACAGTAGCACGAGCTATAAATGGATGATCTCCTAACAACAGCACATGGTGTCACTGTGCTTAAAATGTGTGGCAATACTGAAAACTGTCTTTGCAGAATAAGGTTGAGGAAACACCTGTGTTTGGGTGAGCTATGTTCAAGGGGAGGAAGGAAACTTGCTGATTTAAAAGAAAGCCTGTTTGGAATAGTTATGAATGAGCACCAATTCTGTAGAGTTTTATACTTTTATTGTACCAAATGAAGATGAAATAGATGCTGATATGAGATTATTGATGAGTATGCTATCTTCCAGTCACCTGCAGTGTGCAGGAGGGCTGCCTTCTACTTAACACTTAGAACACTGACCTTAATACTGATGTGGTGATAAATTACATAGCTGAATGCTCATGTCATGTCACGGTTAGATTTATACAAATGTATGCATATGAAAAAATTCCACCTTAAAAAGGAGTATTAAATGCATATTGAATTCCTGTGATGGAAGATTGTATGTAGGTGTTTTAACTTCTAAATCATGTGGAATGGTGTCTTCCTTAGCTTTTGTTTTCATAACAGTTCAGGAGAGTAATTTTTGTTACTATAAAAGACCATAATAAGGAGATAAGATTTTTATTTTTTTTTTCCTAATTTTTAAATGTAGCAAAGTATTTAATTTTCCTCTCACAAAGGAGTTGAGTAATCCTGATGATTTATGGTTAAGTATGTGGTGAAGTAACTGAATCAAGACCTCAGTCACTCTTGCAGCTTATTTCCATTAGCCTGGAAGGTTTGGAATATTGATCCATTGAAGTCAACTGGAGAAATCTGATTATTAAATTAAAATCCAAGCACTGCTGCTTTAAATGCAAAGTTCTCAGAAGTAAGGATGGTAAAAATCAGTGTCTTTTGTTCATGCTAAACTGATACAGCATTTTCTCTTTTTTTTTTTTTTTTTCCCACTTGTAGAGAAAGAATGGGCTCAAATCTTCTGATTGAAACTGCAAGAAATTCCAAATGTCCGAAGGTGAGTGCATGCTAACTATGTAGTAGCTACACAGTAGTAAATACTCTGTATTCCAGAAGTACTTTTAAGAGTTCTGAGTAAAAGTACTGTGCCCAGACGAACATTGGATAAACAGCTTGAGTGTTGATGCTCTCCAAGCTTCTGTATGAGATACCCCTTGCTCTTAAAGGATAAAAAATAATTAGATTCTTCAACTTCTGAGCAGTTTATTATAGTTTTAGTTAATACTTTAAGTTAGAATATGTTTCAGAGATTTTTCTAAAGGGTTGTAAGCAGAGAAATACTAGGTCAACTTCTTGAGGTTGTGTGAAGTTTGAGAGTTTTTTAATAGAAGAGAATTCTAGTACCTGGAGATTCTGTCATGTCAGCTGTGATCTGTGTTATTGTACAATGAGAGAACAGGGTTTCTCCTCACTTTAGGTGGATTACCAGGTTTCCTTCAGTCACATTCATAGGCGCCGAGATCTTTACTCTTCCTGTAAGATATAAAGGGCACCAAATTAATTGGAGGGGTGTTATATACAGCAGCAGCACGAGAGTGAAAGATGAGAAAGGTTATTTTATTCTTGGTGAAGGATAGGGTGTAAAGAAAGAAGAGAAATATAATAGCCCATATTTCAGAACAATCTGTAATTAACAGGTGTTTTGGTGTCATAGCACTATATTCAGTGCTTTACTGTTAAATGGAAGATATTCACATTTTTCTAAACATAGAAACATGTGCTTGACTGACTGCGTTCCTAGTCCATGTCTAAAACAAGGACATGAAAAGGCTGGAGTGGTATGTTGCTTTCTGAGAGAGAAGCTATCCTACATTGACTTGAAAGTTATCTTTGAACTGGGATCTTTGGCTTCCTTCCATGTTCTTCAGTAATAAAATGTGAATATAAATAGACCTGAAACTAGCTATTCCCAGTAATCGCTTTGTTTTGCTGGCAGTGGTGGCACTCTTCACAAGGCACAGCAAAATCAAAGTCAAACATGCAGTTGTATGCTCTGCTGCTGTTAAATTCACAGATTTTTCCAGAAGGTGCTCAGCACTTTGCAACTTAGACTGCATCAAAATATATATGGGCATTGCCAAAAATAAATTAAAGCATTGGTTTGTTAAGTTTTCTGTTAAATTTTCCAAAGGCTTTTTTTTTTTCTTAGTGCTTTTAGTAGTGCTTAGAAGCAAACCTTCCTTTTTACCAAAACAGGAAACTTTTCCTCCATCGAATGATGCAGTACGAATCACGCACATGTTTTGCTTCTACATTATCAAATAGAAGTTATACTTTCCTTTCCTTTTCTATAAGGATGGGCTTACTGTGAATTAAATGATACAACTTACATAGCTGAAGAATGGAAATTAATGCAGTGATATCACAGTGTCAGCTCCTAGTGCTGTTGAGAAACACTTCACAAAAACACCCTTCTCTAAAACAGTAAACAAAATAGAATTGAACACCCACATGGCTGCTGAAGAGTATTGTTCTGGCAGCGCCAGCTAGACTGGGTTCATCACCACTAAAAGGTCTTGCACGTTCTAACACTCATCACAACTATAGGTACTCTCACCTCACATGACACATCTGTAAAATGTCATTTCTTTGCAGTCATGTGTTTGGATTTATGGAAGTAGATTTTTGGCTTTTCGCTTAAATTTACTTATAGGACTTTTGCTAATTACATTTCAGTGTCCTTACAAAAAAACCTTGAAAGATTTATATTGGATTCTTTGGGGGTTTTGTCTCTGGGAGAGATTCTTCCTGCAGTCCTTTAAATCAGGTTGAAATACTGAGTTATCATTTTCTTAGAGAAAGAAATTGATTGACATTTCTAACATTTGTATTTAATGACATTCTTACACTGCTAGTTACAGGCTAGTAAAACTAGTAGAGATTTCATAAAGACAAAACATTTTCAAATTGTATAGATTGCACCAGCTTTTTGTTTAAATATCAGTGGATAGATAGTGGTGTAAACAAAAAAGCCAGTGGAAACAATCAGTTTCAGGTTAAAAAGAGCATTTTCTTTAGGGAGGTTTTTTGTTAAGTTTTCTGTTTGTTTTTGTTTTTTTTTTTACTTTCATGTCTTAAAATTTAGGTAGGCATTATAAAAATAAATAAATAATAGACCAAGTAGGATTCCAGAGACACATTTAATGTATAAATTGAATTTCATATTGTGGGATGCTGTCATCCTCATTATTAAGATACATAACTATTTTTGTTCTTCCTAACTCACTAGGTATCTGCCGTAAGCACCATTGTAAACAGAGGAACACCACTGAAAGCATTTGTTTTTAGAAACTACAACCACTTTCCTGGTGTTAAGTCTCATTATATGGGAGGCTGTCAGTATAAACTGTGGCAGGCCATTAGAGCATCATCTGCTGCACCGGGTTACTTTCAGGAATATGTTTTGGGCAACTATCTTCATCAGGTAAGTTGAAATCTTCTTCGGTAGATATTTTCCAATATTAAAGCTGAGATAATGTTGTCTGAATTTCAGAATCAGCACTAAGCAAGTAAATTGGTCGCAGAAAGGAAATCTAGGATGCACAGGGATAAGAAAGGAAATTTTTAGCTTGTATAGCCCTTACAGAACTGGAAATGCTATTGGCTTCCAAGTCTTAGTCTTCTCAATACAAACTTAAGCTCTTCTACTGTTCCTTTCTTCTTTGCCTGGAAGGAAACCTTATATGAGTTGTAAATTGCCTTTGACTTCCTGCTTACAACTGGTATTTCATTGAGCATTATTTCACTAAACAGATGGTGTGACTTAAAATCTAACAATACTGTAACGTGTGGAAAAAAATAATCAAGTTACGCATTTCAGTGTTCCTTTTATTAGTGCATAATTTCAGTTTTATGTTCTAGTTTTAATTCTTTCCATTGATAGCTTATTAAGCTCTACCCCGGTTCCAAGCTAGTGAAAAGAATAAGAGATGCCACAGCAGTAAGATTAAACTTGAAGACAACTGCAAAATAAATTCCCTCGAGGGTAAAGCAGTGTCTCCTCTCAACAGTGTGTGCTGTTTTATTGTTAATTCACTTCTGTTGGTGACCCTGATTAGGGAAGAGCAAGGCAAATTAGTTTCTTTAGTAGTTTTTTTTTTTTTTTTTTAAACCATTGTGTTCTTGTCCTCTGATGCCCCTTTATTGTTCTGTAGTTGTCTTGAGGTTTAAAGGAATTCTTTTTATAGTACCTATTAATGTAAAGCAATCAGTATTTATTTTTAAAAAGATGTGATGCAGACGCATGGCAGAAAAGACTACAAAGGGTGACTGAACCAGAGGCCTTCTACAAAGACAGCATAGGATTTACTTAAATTTAAAGAAAGCATCTATTACTATGCTATTAATAGCATGGTTTGAGTAGTAAATGCGTCTGATTCACATACAGAATTTCTCATGGTGTACATTAAAGGGCTGTGTAGTGTCACTGGCATTGTACTGTGTGTGTGTACTACTGAAGTTTAAAGACTAACAGTTAAATAAGGACTGTGAGATGGAATAGTGAAAAATACATTAGATTAAGAGATAATAAACAGAAGCATTGATGCAGAGAAACAGCTAGAATTTAATCTGAAAAAAACCCAGCATACTTCCATAATTTGTATTAACATTTATAAGGAGATGGAATAAATATATTCGGCTATATTAGTTGGGGGGTGAAGGGGAAAGATTCCATGGAGAGCAGGATGGTGCTGCTATATCAACCAGATCCCAAGAGTTCTTCCATTTTATTGTTTCTCCTTTTTGTAAGGGTCTCTCCATCCCCCCAGCGTCTTTAGCACAGTATATCTTATTATCCCAAAAACATTTTAATCAAATACTACCTGAAATAAGCACATAAGTTTAGCGAAAGGGGAAGAGTTCAAGCTAAAAATGGAGTAACACAACAGGTATTCCAAGCCTAAGCACTGCTTGAAATCCTGAAATGTGTTTGTCTTCCATCTGGCTAAGCAAAACTGGAAGGAGAGCTGCTTTAGTCCTTGGAGCTGTTCCAAGCTGCTCCTTAACTGCTTGAATTGGTCAGTGTTAAGCTATGTGAAGCACTTTTCTTTCTCTTATTACCTTTCCACCCCCTCTTTCCTTGAATTGAGGGTACATCGAAATTTGTCTGTGCTTCTGTATGAAGAATAGCTAAATAAGCAGCATGACTTTTAACTTCTACACCATGCTTAGACAATTATTTGTCTTAAAATGGTTTTTGAATTGCCAGACTTGTGTGAAATGTGGTAAGGTGGGTATTCATTTCATCTATACTCACTTTTAAGTCAAATTTGCCAGATTAGAGATTGTGTGATTAGTGTTAATAGAGATCAGGTCCAGTATTCTCCGGCACAGAGCTCAAATGAAGTCCAGCTCATTTTTCCTTACGCCAGAGTCTTTGGGCAAAACCCTTCCGTGTGATCTTACCAACACTGTTCCACAAGCTCACCACTTTCTTCTGTTTGATGGATTTTAACTACTAGAAAGCATGGGCTTTTCATCTTTGTAAGCCACAAAAGTGTGTTTTCAGTACTAAACCTGGTAATTGTAGTAGAACTAGATACGAAATTTCTGAGTTAAGCTTTCATATCATCTGAAAATCTCTTTTCTACCCAGGCATTATATTTAAACACCTTTGAATTCTTTTAGAATCCAAAGGTTGTCATCTTTCATGTTTCTCATGCTTTTCTTTCCCTAGATTATGCTTTTCTTACTACATTCTATTTCCATAATTATCTATTTTGTGTGGGATACACTTGGTTTTTCATGGACAGACAGGTAGCAAGGTGCTGCATGGGAAATGCTACGTAACTGCCTTCATACTGGTTTCAGTCTCAGGTTACAAATCCACTGCTGCACACTCAATCTACCTTGAATTACCTTGGTTTAACCCTGGGGGAAGAGCCCTGATGCATGTAGCAGACCATTAACCTTATGTTCTTGGGTGTAGTGGTACCTCAGTGGAAAATGCAAGGTAATCAAGAGTTTTATCTCTATTAAAGTATCGAAGATGAATTGAAAAGAATACATACACATAAATACATTTTTAAGTAAATATAATCCTAAATGCAGTGATATTTCTGTTTAAAATAGCTTTGTGATTATTATATTAATAACTTAGTCCTTAGTTATAGCTCATATCACAAATATGAGATAGTAGGTTGTTATTAAGCATCTTTATTCTAAAAGTGCACTGCAATTGTCATGTTAAGGTCATTGGCCAGGTTACGTACGATACTAACACTTGTAGTTTATATGGAAGTACTTGTTGTCTTTTGTCTTACCACTTTAAGCCTGTACAGTACCTAACAGGTGGGGCTGCTTTTGAACTACAGAAATAAATAAAGCATAACATTGTTAGACATCCTCAGTAGTACCATGATTTTTAAAAAATGCATCAGCAGAGTGTGCATCAACTGTCAATAATAAGTAATAATTTATGCCAAAGGCTCCAATATTGCAGTAGTGTTGGAAGCTGATGGTCTTTTGAGGATTTTTTTTTTTTTAATGGATTGGAAACATCCATTAATTAATCAATCAGCATAATCTGTTTTCTGAACAGAAACTATGCAGGTTTCTTACTAATTTATGTATAACCTGCTTCTGTAGTCTCAGTATTTCTAAATAACTCAAAGTGTAGAGACAGCCAAAATGTGAAAATGATTGTAAAATATCTGGAAACGTTCAGAATAGTAAATATAATGAGATTTGTATCCTGGCTTTGAAGTTCGGAGTTCTAAAGGATTATGTAGAGACTAAGTTTTGTGTTAGCTTATCAGTCAGTGGTATGTTCAAATCCGAATGAAAAGCACTCTGGCAGTTGATCTGATTTAGGACTATTCAAATGTGTGAAAATATTTGTTTTGATAATGGAAATTTAGTGGAGTTGTTTTATGATAGGTCAGCCTGCATATTCTTGTCTTACATTATCTAGCTTTTGTTGGAGTACTTTCTCAAACAGTGTGAAGTAGTTGAATGAGTTCTGTGTAGGGTTAAGATTGATTCATAAAGATTTTGTGTATGTCCCTAGATGTAAATGCTGGAATTGTGCCTGGACCCAACTGTAGCTGTTCACTTTGCCATAATCTGTAGACTTATATATGCATGTATATACACATGCAAGGGCTTTCTCTGGGAGCATTCTGACTTCCTATACTTCCCACTCTAAACGTTCAAGGGATTGTAACGTGTGTTAACTTTTTCAATAAGGTAATAAGCGGTTGCATAGTTTTTCTGATGTAATTGTAGGAAGACGTTCCTAGGTGCCTGTTACTCTTATTTGTGCTGCAGGTGAGCTGATGGCAGGCTTGTTAAATTTCTGCAAAAAGTGAGCAGTTCCAAACCAAGGAGCAGTATTTACATTCAGGTCAATGCTGCCGTGCTATCTGGTTCCACTCTGTCAAGTAGGAAAAAACAGTGCAGCTGTTGGTAGATGAGGGGAGGAGGATTAATATTCTTTGTGGTTCAAAAGAGGAACACATTAACATTCAAAGGGATTTAATCCCTGTAACATGCTTCTCCAGAAACCATGCAAGTCAAGAGGGCCCAAGTCATGATATTACAATACAGAAGCTGTATTGCCACATGTCAGCTCCTTTATTTTAAAATCTATTTATGAAGCGCTGAGGTCTCTGGCCCTCTCCCCAGTCTTGTTACAACCAGTGATACTTTTTTTTCCTACTTCCCACGGTGGGGTTTTGTTTCTTGTATCTCTTCCTTTTTCTCTTTTTCCTGTAGTGTGGAAGCCATTTGGGCTGCTCAGTGATGTCACTTGAGTAGACAGTACGGTGTGTTCAGGAAATTATCACTTAATTAAAAGAGCAATTTAAGATTTAAAAAAATCATTATGCCCACTTCATTTAGTAGGTTTTACAATAAAAACTAAATTTGTCCCACAGGATTAATTAAAAGGCAGCAGGGAGTGTGTGTGTGTGTGTGTGTGTGTGTGTGTGTGTGGTGGTGGCGGCAAGTTTAGCAAAGCCACAGATTTTTCTCCAAGTGAAACATACTGTATTTAATACAAAGAATTTGATCACCCTTTTCGTGATAGCTTTCATTGTTGCATTACAATTTCATTTATTAAAATGCTGGTGTTGACTTACAGTAGTGTTCTAATAATCATATTTTCTTTGAGCAAGATCAGATAGTAAAGGGATTAAATTGGCAGCTAATGTTTTAGAGGAGTTTTAATAATGCAGGTATAAGAGGATGTGTTGTGAGAATACGACCTAGAAGTAAAAAAGATTTATAGCACAATAATATGATGTAACTAAAATTCTACATCTCACCTTCATTTGAAAAAGCTAGTACATACTTCCTTCGTACTTTACAAACCTTTCCTTTCCTTTTATTAGGCAGTAAACCTACAAAGCCATTTCATCTTTGTAGCTTGTTACAGGGGAGGCCTGCAGAAGTAATTCGCTTAGTGGATCCTACCCTAATTGGTTTTACAGAGTAGCTTTTAAAATTAGATTCAAGGGTGCTTCCCAGACTCTAAGAAGACATAGAATATAGGTCACATTGAAGTTCTTTTCATTCTTAGGATATGTCACGGTGATCAGAATGCACCAGGGCTTATACAGACTGTGGTTTAATAGGTGTATCTTGTTCTCACAATGATGGAAACAAATATTTCTTTGTTTCTCTGTCTACTTGTTGCCATACACATTTTCCTACAGCCTTCAAGGCAGTGTCGCCTACTGTTTAAGGAAAAGGGGACTTACTGGATTGTGTTAGCTACATGGGCATGCATTTCTTTCCCTTATGGATTCTAGAGGTTTGGTAGCAGCTCTTAAGGTGGACGCGCATGCTGCCGCTTAGCAGCCTTTGTGAAATTGCTGTGTTTACTGCACCAGAGCCGACTGTTTGCAGTTCTCTGCAGGAATCTGCTAAGTGAGGTGTTACTGGACGATTTAGTTAGTGAAATGAAATTGAGAGTATATTTTGTTTAGGAATTTAACTTGGAAGCATTATATTCTTTTATTTCAAATGATTCAGAGTAATGCTTTGCTAATGTAATTTTCAGAGTGCTTATTTAAAAAAAGCTAAACTCACGCTCAAATGGTATTAACATTTAACTTTTTTTTTTTCTTAGATTTCTGAGTCCATGTATCTTTTAGTGACACTATTTGCCAGCTAATATTTGCTATAAAACAAATCTTGTGACATCAAAGGAGCTGGTATAGTGAAAAATTACCGAGTGGATTCATAACCTCTGTACAGACAATGAGGTTGCTGCTGTCAAGTTCTGCTGTTACTGGCCACCATTTCTTAGATCAATAAGAAAAATTTACTGTCAGTTCTTGATAATTTCTGATTACTTGTTTCCCTCTCAGGTTGGGGCCACATTTCCATACCAAATAACTTTGTCATACTAATTACAAATAGAAGCCTAAAAATTTTGTGGGTACGTGGTGGTCTGGTGCTTAATTTGAACCATTACTTGTAGCTTTGTCAGCTGCCATCCAGCCTCAGATTTGCTCTTTGTGTGTAGTTTAAGGATCTGCCCTCTTCCCATCTTTGATACAGGTTCTAGTAAGTACTGTGATAGGAATAATTTCCACCATGTGTAAAAATGTGTATAAAGTTAGTTCAATACTCAGTGCATTCCTATTTGTCAAAAAGGGCACAATGTCTACACCCTGTTTTCTGTGCTGAGCTTCTCTTACAATACAAGGATTAATCTATAGTGTTAGTTTTGCAAACCCCGGATCAGTTGGCAAGCTCTTCAGGGTTCTTTATGTTGCAATGTTTCTTTTACTGAGGGGTATATTTTCAGTGCTGGGTTTAGCAGCAGATAGATTTTTTGCTACATAATTTAGAATTATTTCAGCTGGTGTTTCCTGGGCTGGGTGGGGGAGTGCTGGGTGAGGGAGTATAGAATGAAACAGTTTCCTTCAGGTCAAATTCACTCTTCTGTCATGGTCACCAGCTGCATCACAGACTGTAGTTCATAAGCATTCAAAGCTGCCTTTGCTGTGGCTGCCCTTGTAGAAGGTTACTTCAAGAGGATATGTCTTCATTTTTGTCATAGCTGGAAGATTTCTTATTTTCACGCCTAAGTGAATTCCTAGCTAATGAATACAAATTGGTTTTGTGCCAGAACTGTTCTCTAGTTTAATCAGCTTTTCTTCTTGCAGTATTTACGCTTCTGATGTGTTTTATAGAAAGCAGTCTCCTCCTTTTTTTATTTTGTTAGTCTAAATGTGCCAGTCTGTCTGAATCCTGCAAAACAGAGTCGATGTTCTCTTGATCATCTAATGGTCCTTCATTGCACCTGCTCCAGTTTGAGTAATCTTTCTTGAAACTGGACTATTCAGTGTGTTTTGGCATGACCCAACGTATATTGTGCAAAGTTGAATGAAACACCAGATTCAAATCTAGCAGTTCTAAATTAGGAGTGAAATTCAGAGGGATTAATTTGATCAGGCTGGAACACTCTATTCTACGTGATATCTGTGTTCTGTCTTTCCTTTTCGGAGGAAGCTATGTCTTAGAATTACAGTTGCCTTCTCAACAGCTACTTCATATATAGGTATTTTAATTATTTTGTGATAGTGCTCTGCTCAGATCTTTCTCATGGTTGGTATCACTTCAACTAAGTTCTGAAGAACATAGCTTTTTGTTTATGGGCACTTGAGTTAGCTATATGTTGTCTCCTTTGTGTTTCCTTAGAGTCCCTCTGTATTTACAGTAAGGCCTTTGTATTTACAAAGCCTGTAACTTTATAGTAAGAGGCTTCATTAACAATCACATGCTTTTGGGAAAAGAATAATGAAGAGGATGAGCCCCAAACCAGCTGTTGAGTTGCTCTGATAGAAAACAGTCCCAGCCAGAGTTCTCCATCCACTGTAGACTGCTGTGCCATCAATTAGCCTGTTCTTTCTCCCCTGTAGGCTCTTTCGTTGCTGCCAGTGGTCTGGTATGTAAATTCAGATTTTCTTCTTATAAAAACTTCAGTTTCAATGTCTCTCTACCTTTGTTAAGCCCATCTTTGTATTTTGTGATCTGAGCATGTGCCTTTTAACTTAGATGACTCATGAAAATGCAGAACTTTTCCTTCAGTTCTTTCTCCCCTTTCTCTTGCCCCCACTGTGGATACAAATACTAGGTAGTTCATATCCAAATCTGTGGGTTTGGAGTTTTTTGTTTGTGGTTTAGGTTTTTGTGTTTAACTTTACTCTTGAACTTTGCCTGTGCTTCCCAAACATCATATGAAGAACCTGAGGTCAGGCCTGTGTTTGGGGCCAGTGTAGATTCAGCCCCAGGTCAGTTAAGTTACACATTGTGATCTTTGCTTATAATGTTACAGGACGTTCATTATTTAGGAACCACAGTTAAAATACATACTATTTTAGTGATGTGTCCTGTTATTCATTGCAGAATTCATTTAATTAAATCTGTGCTGCACCTGCTTATGCTTTTAATGAAATACTGACAATGTATTTTATTGCCAAATAATTCTCCTATGATGTCTGTTAATATTTACCAGATCTTCATCTGTGCAGTGTAAGAATCCATCTTCCATATCTGACACAAACCCATGAATTCAGTATTGTCTTCTGAGCAGCTGGTCGTTTCTGTGAGTTAATGACTGGCTGGGATGAGTTAATAATTTAAGATAATCACCCAGCCAGCCACCTCAGCCATCACTTCATTCCAAAGATATGTCAAGAGCAAATATGGCTAATGTAGGGTAAAAAAAATATAAAATAGATCAAGTGTTTGGCTTGTAATGGCTATAGTATTGATAGCTCTCAGAAGCATTTAACATGACATTTGTGTGTATGCAAACAATGTATTACAGTGTAGCTAATTTTTAGGAAAAAAAAAAAAGATAAATATTGTATGGGAGAACAGTGATACTGAAAAGGAAGCTTTCCTGTAACCTTTCAAACCTTATTAGATTTAGGATTTTTACTCCATGTGATGTGATCTCGGTATAAAGTGTTCTCTTTTTGCAACTGGTGTAGAAGTATAAATGCAGCTATTGTGCCTTCTGGGGTATTTTTTAAACTGTCAGTATTGTCAGTGTTGTTCAGTAATACAAATGCATTTAATTTTAATGTTCTGTACAAAGGTTTTTTACAGAACTTTTAGCCAGGTCGAGGGGAATCCCTTTTTCAGTGCACACTTGAGCAGTAACTTATCACTGCTCAGGACTGTTTGCTTTTCTAGTGTCTGAAGAGAAATGGTAATTTTGAGTGAGCCTTACAAATTGATGAGCACAAGAAGTTTATTTCAGGAATTTAAAGGAGCATCTCTGCCTTTTGTTAAGTAGCAGTATTGACTCATTCTGAAATTCTTAGAAATTTGGTGTACAGGGGGATTGCACTGATACCTGTCATTAATTAAGGACTGCTGGGAATCAGCATAGTGCAGAATACGTTTTAAGTTACATTTCACTGACTCTGTGGCATCCCTGTTAGCATGACATATGAATTTTATGAAATATTTGTATAGAGAGATAATCATAGGTCATTGCGTAGTTTATAGAAAATGATCTAATTTATTAAAAAAAAATAATTCCCGCTCGTCTCTCATGCAGGAAAGTGGGTAAGATCCACCATTAGAATGAAGCTAAAATGAGTTGTTTAAGGGCGCTGTACATTTTAGATCGAGATTTGTTAGAAATATTGGCACTGCCATCCATTGCTTGTCACCAAGATCAAGAGGAAACAATTGTACTTTTGTACTGTTTCATGTTTATATGGGGTCAAAATAGTTTTTGCAGGGAGGTAAACATTTTCTGTACTTGCTGGGAGCTCCTCTTCAGCAGCTCCATCCTCAGTAGTACTATGATCAGGATGATTTGTCATGAGAGCAGAGCCATAATCATGTAACTTTTGTATTGAGGAGAGCATATTTATGATAAACATTAAAGGGGATAGTTTATTGTGTAGTCAAATCTGAATGTGTCGATAGCTTTTTTACAAAGCGTGTATTAGAAGTTTTAAGTTGGTAGCCCAGTGATGCTTCACTGAGCAAGCCTTCACGCCTTCTATGTGGATATTCTAACACACTGGCCATGGGTGCCCAGTGCAATGGGAGAACTGGGTCAGGATATGATTCTTGAAGTTGTCTGTATGAATGGATCTCACAGGTAGCAAAAGAATTCTCCTGTTTTTCATTCCTGTCTTCTACTCTGGGGACATTTGCTGCTGCTTATGTAAATGTATTGAGCTGGTTTTACAGGTGATTCAGCAAGGTGTAGCCATTTTACTTACGGAAACTAGAGGAAATGTTTTCAGTGTAGTTATTTCAATTTTTCTAAGTAGTAACCACTTGGTACAGTGCAGCAGCTCTTCAAACTCGTTATTTGAAGCAATGAGCCTTACCCTTAGTCTGCATATTTATGTTATTATGTTGACTGTATAAGCATGGAATTTTGAAAATACTTTTCAAAAAGTCCATTCAGAATCTGAGCCTGTCTTGTCCTGTGATAGCTTTGTACTAATTCTGTCTCCACTTCTTCACAGAGACAATGAAAGTAAACAACAGAGCAAGTCTGTAAAAATGAAGTAAAATGCAAAGCATGTCTGCACAGACAGTGAGGTGAAGTGGTTACTATGGAGCCAACAAACTCAGCTTCCAAATATCAGACTTGGCTTTCTTAGTTATATATCCTTCATCCAGTGCAAGACTATTTTCCTCACAAAGTCTGACATCATTCAGGTGAAGCTGTGCCACACACAGGATGTTACACAGAGCAATTACAAGGCACAACGTGAGTCTGACAAAATTAGGAAGTGCAGTGCTAGTCTATGAATATGCAAACTATTCTGAACTTATTAGAAATAACTGCCCATGGTCAAGAATGGGTCAAACTGGTTATTTTTTTATTATTATTATTATTGTAATATCTTAATTTTAAATAACTGTTTCCAAAGTTTTGACTCAAATACGTGAGGAGTGACTTTATGCACATTCATTAATTATTTAAGTAGGACAAGATTATCAGAAGGTTCTGTGCTACCAGACTCCCAAGTAGCCTGAGAACTTCCTTTGAGAATTCCCAATGTATTTTCCTTCTGATTGTAGGATTTGCCCCTGTCTATTTCATAGTGTTTAATCAGGCTTTTCTTTATCCCTAGAACTGGGCAAGCAGAGTTTTCATTGGAGTATATGCCTACAAAAGATGCATTTTTCCTGCTTTAAATAATTTACAGTCTGGTAGTCACATCATGAGAGAGCTTTCCCTGCCTAATGTGCAACTGTCGAAAAACATATAGAAAATATTGGCTATGGCTTTCGACTTCTGGATAATGACCATCAAGCCCTGAAAGTATGGTTACAGTTGCATTGTGATGTATTTTGGAAAACATGTATGAAAAAGAATTTCCTTATGTTCACTTGGGAATTAGCTGCTAAAACATAAAACAAAACATAAAAATTGAATGTTTACCACTTGCAAAGCCTGTGGCAAAAGACTGATTGTCCCAGTTCCTGAGTTCACTGCTTTGCAATCGATAAAAGCTTGGCTTTTTATATGTATTAAGCTCCATTTTCAGGTTAATTCATTTCATTGCTTCCATTATTTTTGCTAGAAATTCTTAAAAAGCCTTTTTCCTACTGTTTACCTGCCTGACAACATTAAGGAAGTTATGCAGCTTTTTTCACGCTTACTTACATTAACTTTTGTTCTGTGGCACTTTGTGTTCGGTGACCTGCCAGCAAATTAAGTTGACTCAAGTGTGGCGTGGTTTTGCCAAGTTCAGCATACGAAGAATCATCTGGTGCTTGCCAGTGCACTGACCATAGCAGCACAGAAGGACACAAAAGGGAAGGAGTGACTCATGTATGTTTGGGAAATTAAAAGAGTTTGCAGCCAGTTTGAGAACTGGCTAAGTGAGAAGAGATGGTGAAATGTAGGGAAGGCCAGACAATAAAGAATGGGAGATTTAAAGAATAAAGAGAGAAGGAGGGGTCTGCTCTGGCTGTTTGCCCAACACTGGGTCCTGAGTCAGAACTCAGGACAATCGCACTGCTGTTCGTCAGCAGTTCAGTCATTTGAAAAGTTCCTGTAAGTTACCCGTCCAGTTACAGATTCTGAGGTATTCTAAGGAAAATGCATGTTTGCGTTTTCTGTAAGACTTAGAGTGGGCTGACAAAGTTCAGTTTCTAATAAGGATGGCCTTTAAAGTGTAATTTCATTTTGCAGCTAAAATAACACACATCTATGATTCATACTCTATTTCTTTAAATAGAGTAGAACCTTAGGAAAATTGGATGAGGACAGGATCTCAGCGAGTCCAGCCTCCTGTTCAAAATAGGAAAAGCCTCAAAGTTAAGTCAGTTTGCTCAAGGACTTGCCCAGTTGAGTTTTGAAAATACCCTGCATGGAGATTCCATGGCTTCTCTGGCTGTTGTTCTGCACTATGATTTTATGATTGTAAGCAAAAGAGCGATGCGATGAATATCTTCAATAGAGTAAGCTGATTTGAAGCACAGTATTGATCAGGATGTGGTCATTATCAACCATAATACCTTTGGAGGGGCAGAAAAAGAATCAGTTGCCTTCCTTATTGAGCCCTACTTCTGACTTACCAAACATGACATGTATGCTAGAAGGTACGTTATAGGTGTCTAAATTGAAAATTCTTAGGAATGAATATTTAGTATCACTTGAATAAACCTAAATTGGAGACTGCTTAAACATGGAAATCACTGCACAAAGCTGTTAATCATCATCACAGTACACATTTGGTATGTGTAGATATGTGTACTTTACCTTCCTTTGACCTTTTATTTATCAATATTATTAAAATGTTCTATTATTTTAGTATTATGTACCCCCTAACCTCATACAACATTAATTTTCCCATGGTGAAGCAAAGATGTTTAATCAAATTATATCGGTAAGATTAGTGGAAATTATTTGTTAAGCATGGTTTTATTCTAGGATTTAAAGAAAAAGCAAGCACCACAAAGATAACTTTTAAGATTTTTAGATTAAGATTCATGGGAGATTACGTCAAGGGGAAAAACATCCTTATATTTTGTTTTCTGTGTAGAAGCTAATTTAAACATAAGCAAAAGTTAATAGGCACTGAAGAGACCATTCATTTGCTTTTTGAGTAATTTGAGCAAAGCGGCCAGTATCCAGAAGGAGTTCAAAGAGCTTTTTGTAGGTTGAAGTGAAAGCTTAATTAAAAAATAATTCCTAAAACTCAGCACAGTAATCCTGGTTTGGCTTATTTACCTTGCACAGCTGTAGCTAAAGGGGTTTTGTAGAATGTTTATCTACTCCAAAACCTTTTGTATTTTACCTATTCCTGAGTAGAGTTGCTTTTTATTACTGTTCTTGTAATGGTCGGGTATGGGATACAGGGGTTCAGGAAGATTTAGGGTATAGGAAACTATTGCATAATGCTTATTGTAGTCAGTATTCTGTTTCTTCTGTATTTTACATGTTTTGTTTGTATAGATTTTTGAATGACTGTAAAGATATTTGTCTCTCCTATTGATGTCTTCAGCTTAAGTTTTTCCTTTATAACTGCTTTTTTAAGGCATTCCCAGTGTAGAAAGTCTTACTGAATTCAAAGTCTAAAGAAATTTGTTTCTTAGTTGAAGTGAAGGTCATTTTACTTCCAAGAAGTGCTGAGCTTTTTGAGATTTGCTGGGTCAAAATGGATTCTTACTAGTCCTAAAGTACTTTATCCCAGCCTCATCACCTACACTTTTGACATGTTGCTAGCAAAAGATGTCTCTCTTTACTGCCAGACTTTTAAGAGTAGCTTTTGTTCTATTAGTCTTTGGCTGAATTCTGATCTTCACACAACTTAAGCCTCACATTCTCAGAGCCTGGCTCTTGGTGAGGACTTGAATCATCCTGATCCCTGATGAAAGGCAGTACAGAAGAGCTCAAGCAACCTAGGAGATCTCTGAAATGCATTGATGACAACTTCCTACCAAAATTGATGGATGAGCCAAAAAGGAAATGCACTTTGCTGAACCTGATGCTTATGAAGAATAAAGGACTGGTTAGGGACATGAAAGTTAAAGAAAGCCTTGGCTACAGTGACCATGAGATGATGAATTCAAGATCCTAAGAGAAGGTAGCAGGGATAAAAAGCAGGACTATGGCCCTGGATTTCAGGAGAGCAGACTTTGTCCTCTTCAGAGCTCTTCTTGGAGAAATCCTATGGCCTGTGGCCTTGAAGAGAGGAGTAGTCCAGGAGAGCTGGCTTGATACTCAGTGGTCGCTTTCTTCAAGCTCAAGAAAGGACCATCCCAATAAAGAGGAAATCAAGCAAATATGGATGGCATGGAGGAGCAAGGGTGTTCTAACTGAACTCAGGCGTAAAAAGGAAGTGTACAAAAGGTGCAAGCAGGAGCAGGTTACTCAGGAGGGGTATAGATCTCCTGACCGGTCTTGCATAGGTGGGCTTAGGAAAGCAAAAGCTGGCCTGGAGTTGCATCTGAAAAGGAGTGTTCACAGCAATAACAAAAGGTTCTGTGAGCACATAAACATCAAAAGGAAGACTAGGGAAAACATGGGCCCACTACTGAATGGGGCAGTGAAGCTGGTGAGAAATAATAGAAATGCTTAATGCTTGCTGCCTTTGTCTCAGCCTTTACCAGTAAAACCAACATTCAAGAATACAAGGCCCTGTAGCTAGAGAGAAAGTCTGGTGCAAGGAGGACTTAACACTTGGTAGAGGAGAAACAGTTTAGGGAGTGGTTAAACAAACTGAACATATATAAATTCATAGGGCCTGATGGGTTGCACCCGTGAATGATGATGGAGCTGGCTGATGCTATTGCAAGGTGACTCCTGATTATCTTTAAATAATCATGGTGATTGGGAGGGTTGGGAAAGCAAGTATAATTTCTATATTCATGAAGGGCAGGAAGAAAGCTGTGAGGAGGAACTATAGGTTAGTTGGCCTCATTTCATCCCTTGGGAAATGATGGAGGAAATCCTCCTGGAAAAGATTTCCAAAGTCATGGACGACAAGGTGATCATGAGTAGTGACTGTGGATTTACAAATCATTTCATGTTTGACTGATCTGGTAGCCTTCTGCAGTGAGGCGACTAGCTTGGTGGGCAAGTAGAAAGCAGTGGATGTTGTTTACCTTAGATTTAGTGAAGCCTTTGACACTTATCTCCTATGACAACACAGACAAGCTGACACAGGGCCAACAGTATTAACATCTTCATTAATGACTTGGATGATGGGACAGAGTGCACCTGCAGGAAGTTCACAGATGTTGCAAACCTGAGAGGAATGTCTGGAACACAAGATGGTTGCGCCACCACTCAGAGGGGCCTCAGCAGGCTGGAGAATTCTTATGAAGTTCAGTAAAGAGAGAGTCCTGCATCTGGCGAGGAATAACCCCGTGCACTGATCCACACTGCAGACTGACTGGTTGTAAAGCAGCTTGTTAGAGAAGGACCTTGGGGTCCTGGTGGACGAGCTGAACATGAGCCAGCAATGCACCCTTGTGGCAAAAAAGGCCAACAGCATCCTGGGCTGCATTAAGAACAATCTTGCCTGCAGGTGAAGGGAGATAATGCTGCTTCAGGGCACTGCTTAAGGCCACATCTGGAGTACTGTGTTCAGTTCCCCAGTACAAGAGAGACATGAATCCAGTGCAGGGCCACAAAGATTTGAGCATCTGGTATGAAGAGAGACTGAGAAAGCTGTTCAGTCTAGAGAAGAGAAGACTTAAGAGTACAACTAAAGGATGGGGGCGGGGAATGAAGATGGAGCTGTACTCTTCACAGTAGTGTCCATTGAAAGGACCAAAGATGATGGCACAAATGAAAACACATAAAATTCCATCTGAACACAAGAAGATCTTTTACTGTGAGGGCGGTCAAATACTGGAATAGGTTGTCTGGAGAGGTTTTGGAATCTCCATTTGTGAACTGGATATAGCCTTGGGCAGTGCACTCTAGCTGACCCGCCTTGAGGAGAGGGATTGGACCGGGTGAGCTCTATAGGTGCCTTCCAACCTACATGATTCTGAAATTTTCCAAGTCTTAAAGTCAGGCTATAACATCCTGTGTAATGACTGTGCTTATAAAGTAGCTTTGGCCAAGCTTAGCTCTTCTTAATTTTAGATTCTGCAGGTAGTCATTTGGACTTCGTTAGAGAATATATCCTTGTAATCCCAGTAATAAACATTTTGAGATGCAGGCTTTTTTTTGACTGATTTTTGACTGTTTAAGAAACTGTCACTCTGTCTTACCTAAAAGGTCTTCAAAAGATGAAGTCATAACTTCAGATATTCCAGTGAATAGTGCTCTTCTAGCCTACTCCTTCTACTGCTCACAATGGCAAAACTGACCGCAAACACAGGCACTGCTCTGACAGTGTTCATAAGCCCAGGAAGCATGGCTATGCAGCTGCTGCCTGTCACAAACAGAGCAGTTGCACAAAATATGGAAATCAGTGCTTGTTTGGTTTAACTCGTTTTGTATATTAGTGCTATGCTAGTTTTGTCTATAATTGTGGTTTCTCTTGTGACCGTGTGTCTTATAGAATACTAACATTTGTATTTATTTCTAATTTACAGGATGGAGGTCTGCTGCTAAATAATCCTTCTGCATTGGCAGTTCATGAGTGCAAGTGTCTTTGGCCAGATGTTCCATTGCAGTGTCTAATATCACTGGGCACTGGTCGATACGAAAGTGAAGGAAAGACTAACGTCACATACACCAGTCTGAAAGCGAAACTCACAAATGTCATCAGCAGTGCAACTGACACAGAAGGTCAGTGTCTTAAGATATGCTTGTATTGTGACCGTTCTCAGGTTTTTTTCTTTCATAGAGTTATAGTTCCAGTTCAGAGTGATCTGCAACCTTTAGTCTTTCCCCTTTGCCTCTCTGCCTGCCGCATTGAAACTACTTGAAAGATGTCTCTCTGTAGCTCACTATGTGTACTTGGTGTTTTACTACCAGTATTACAGGTTTTCTGGAGATGATAACATGAATACATTTCCTAGTCTTCTTTCTATGAGTCTTTCTTTCCACTATGTTGTTGCTAAGCTCATTTAGTTCATGAATTCTCAGCTGTGAATGAGGTTGTTAATATAGGTATAATAAAGATAAAAGATACCTTAAAATTTATCAGAATGGCAATGAAAATCCAACAGGTGCTTCAGGATAAAGGCATACTCAGGAATCAATTTCAATAGGAAAAAATCATATTCTTTTACATTTGGTTTGTTCTTCCCATAAAATTAAATGCTTAAATTTAATATAGAATGTCGATTGGTGTTCAGCAGCTTCAGAAAAGGTATTCTAGTTCTTTTCTATGTGTGCTTTTGTACCTGGACTTTTCCAAGGACTAGATGTCATAACTTCCATTGCTTTCAGGAGGAGCCAAGCATGTGTTTACCAAAATAAACTCTGTTCCTAGGATGGGAGTACACTGGAACTCTGTCACTGGCAGTTTGCATCTGCTTTGTTTTTAATATGCAGATTCTTCCCCACCTTACAAAGGAAACTGATACTGTAAAAAACCAGGAAACAAGAAATACTCTTACAGTGTAGATGCCTTGCTATGTGATCTCTGTCAGTTGACTGTCATTAGTAAGGAAAAGCTAGATTTTGAGGCCACCTTTGTATTTTGCCCAATTGTGGAATGGCAGTGGGAATTGTGGGAAAGAGTGACTTGCTGTCCACTTTCTATCCAGGGAAGAAAAAGTTTCATTGCAGATGAAAAACCAGGCAAGAAATTTGATGGGGAAGAGGAAGAAAGGAAAGATCACTGTGGAGACCAAAGGAGAGGAAATAGAAAGAGGAGAAGAGTAGATTTGAGCACATGGGTAGTTATGTTATGTTATGAAGGACAAAGGAGAGAGCATTAGATAGGGCAAGAAAGACTAGACGTGGCAAGACAAGAACAGAGACAAAATGCAGTAATTTACAGGAGGAGGGACCAAGCAGGGAAAATTTCAGGTTAAGAGGAATCTTTTGCTGTAGTCTTACCCATGGTATTTTTTTCATTTTAAAATTTTTATATGACAGTAGATGTCTAAAAGAATGGAGGAGCTTGGTAAGAATTACGAAGAAGGTGAAAATAAAAGATAATGAAAGATGAAGGAAGTCGTGGAAATGTAATTTTAAGGGAGTCAGCAAAGAGAAGAGAGATCTAAAAGGGAGAGAGAAAATGGGTTATAAAAGAGGAAAAAGGAAGAGAGGAACATACCAATACATTACCTAGCCAATTTATGATTATACTAGTTAACTGAACTGTTATAATTCAACTTGAACATTTAAATGAATGCTAAACCCAAAATCTGTACTATATAAAAAAAATACTTAGTTGCAAACAAAAGAAAGCTTTAAACCTACATACTTTTTACTGTAGTCTGAGAGAAGACTATATAGCTGTCATTTCCACAATACCTACTTCCGTTAGTACTGATTGTGACAAATCATGGGTGTCCTGAATTGCAATGTGTAAGTTACATGCCTGCTCTTCAGCATGCACTCTCACTTTGTAAAGGAATGGAATGTACATGTAATTAAAAATCTAGATAGCTGCAAAGCCTTCTTAATCGTCATACCAGTGACGTTGGCGTAGAATAAAAGCAGCAGCTTTTACAGAGCAAACAGAGCTACAAGGTCATTTGCAAGCCTTATAATGAGAAAGGGATTTTGATAAAGCAGTGGTGGAAAAACGTTTACTCAGCAAAGCAGCCCATATTTACACTTACTGTGTCACTGCAGAGCACTTGTTCAGAGACCGTGAAGGACTATTTGTCTCATGTAAATATAATGGTTCCCTTTGTTTTCACTGCAGAAGTTCACACCATGCTGGATGCACTGTTACCTGCTGATACTTATTTCAGATTTAACCCTCTTATGAATGAAGACATACCTCTAGATGAAAGTCGTAAAGAGAAACTCAACCAGCTGCAGACAGATGGAATTCGATATTTAGAACGAAATGAAGAAAAACTGAAAAAAGCTGCAAAAGTATTAATGCAAGAGAAAACAGTTTTGCAGAGACTTCAGGACTGGATGCGGTTAAAGACTGACATGTATGAAGGCCTTTCGTTACCTTCCAAATTGTGAATATGTAATGCATGAAAGATCGTAAATGTAAATGTCGTTCCAGAAAAATCCATTCAGTACTGTAAAGGTATTTACTGGGGGTAAATAACATCTTTGGAAAGCTCTCAGAGTTCTGGAGACAGCAATTCCGGATGGCTGGTTTGTGCACACTTGCTTGATACAAGGTTTTATGGTATTCACTATTTTTTGACCTTTACGGATCCTACTGTTGCTCTGGAGTTTCTTAAAGTCAGTAAAACTTAAAATTGTGGCAAACAATTGTCATGCATTTTTTGATGTATGTACCATAATTATGGTGGCAGTAAATCTTTGTTTATCAACTGTCAGGCTTATTCAAAACTAACAAAAAATAAAACCCTCATTCACTTTAATGTAGGCAACATACCTGTAGGCTCTTACATAGCCAGTGAATTTAACAGAAATGTAATGTTCTTATCAAAACTTTGCTTGTGTTAATTGCACTTTTACAGCTGAAAGATGACATTTAATTTCTTTTTTTTTATTTTCAGTGGATTTTGTACATAACCGTATTGACTGAGATATTTGGATGACTATAAATGACATATTAAATTATCAAAATGAAGATACATTTAGGACTTCTTACTTATTGTTTCTATTGGGATACCTTTAGATTTTTTCATTCATTATTTGAAAACAATCCCAAGCCACAAAACTTCACTTGAGCAGCAGCTATTCCTGTAACAGGATAAAGGAAATTAAATCCTGGAACAGTTCACCTGAGGGAGCAGCTGATGATAGAAGATTCAGTTTTGGTTGCCAAACTTCACGTGTCTCTAGTGAAGAAGAAAATCAGCAGTTGATATATGAAATAATAAATTATGCATTTCCTTTTATGTTCTAATTTTCATATCTACATCCTCTTGAAATCACTTTACAGTTGCAAAGTTAACATTTAGAGCTTACTACAATCTTGCTGCTCATTCCTTTACAATTTCCTATTTATGCCAAGAATGGTGGGCAGGGCATGTCATGTACCCATTAATAAGGTTCCTTCACAGGTTTCTGGGTGAGATTTTGTCTCTTAGTAGGCAGCTACAGTACGTTAAAAATATTTACTAGATAAAAAGTCCAGCTTCACCAATGTGTTTGTCACTTTGCCATTTGGGACAATGGCACCAGCCATTGCATCATCTACTAAAAATAATGTTTACTTTGATAGACACCTTCTGTACTGGTCTTAGAAAATGTTATTAGGCTGCCTTTATGAAAGGACCTTGGAGGAAGAGAGCTGAGATCCTTCGTTAGCTTAGGAGTTGCTGCATAGTGCTAGAAAAGATTTAATTTGGCCTGTTCTCAATCTGATGTATTAAGTTCTACCTGTGTCATTTCAGTCAGATACCTATACTTTTCTGGTGTTCCCTCAGTTCTCTGGCAATGAAAACATTCTGATTCAGTTTAAATATATTGTTAATTTTTCACACTGTTGTCTTAAGCAAAGGGAGGGAACAGTTTATTTCAATTAGGGCAAGATTGGATTTGTAATTACACAGGTTTTGCTGGAAGCTACTATCTTATCTTCATTCACCATTTTTCCTCTGCTTTTATTGCTGTTCAAATATTATTTCTTAGGTGTGGCTCTTAAAAGCAGACAAGAAATTGAGTTGAACTATAGAGCAATAAATTCAGACAGTTTTAGGCCACTGTGTGTACAGATTCACAAGATGCATGTATTGAATTCTTTCAAACTCTTTGATCTTCAGTGTTGCAAGTGCTGCACAGTCTAAGAGGTGCTAATTAGGAGTTTGCTGTCCCTTCTAAACCACTTTAAAATGTGCAGGTGCAACAGTTTTCTCACTTTGGCTTTAATGAGTTTTTAGTTACTTCAAAAACTATTAGTGGTTTGCAAGGAATCCTATTGTGGATGCATTTCTATAGCACTGAACATAAAACTATTTTCAGGAAGTTTATTGAGGGATTAGGTGTGGAATCCCACATGACACTTTAATAGAAAAAAAAAAATGGAATAAGGAGAACTGTAGAGGAATCAGGGCTGTGGCTAAATAAGGAGAAGAAATTTTAAATTAAGGCAGTTTATTGGTAGAGAGCAGATTTTAACTGATCATTTGGATGGGTTGAAGAACATAATTCACAGGTGAATCTAGGAGGGATTACAAATATGTTGAACAGGATTTCAGTGCAGCATGGGTTTGAGAAGAAGATAGGCTAGAGTGGAAGAAGTGCCTCTGAATAATAAAAATGTAAAATTAAAAATGGGAGAAGGAATAATCAAATGCAGTACATCATGCTAAAAGAATCCCGCTCTGAAGAAGTACCCTTGGGAATGCTGTGCAGTTATCCAGTTAACAAATGGAATTGAGTTAGCACTCACAGTTACAAAACTACTTGTGTGTATTGATACACCAGAGAATTCCTTGGCCAGGAAAATGTGAACAAACCTGGAAAATGAGATATAAGTGTGAATTTTGAATGTAGAATAAGAAATCACAAGAAGATGGTAGACACGGATTCCAGGTTATTTGTGAAATCAGAAAACAAGAATGTTTGCCCAGATGAGTGTTCCCACTTGAAAATGTGCCACGTTTGCATCCTAGGGAGAAAATCAGGAAGTGCATGCTTTAATTTAGAAGGTGATAATGTGGAATCTTTGCAAAATTAACATAATGTCTTTGCTCTGATTCTGAAAGGCAGTAAGAAAGAGTCCATACCAGGGAATGAAAAGGTAGAGACATAAAATAATCTCCCTTTATGCAAAGCCAGAAAGTAAAAAGCCTCTAGGTAATCTCTTAGTTTCTAATTATCTATGTAGAAAGAGATCTTAATTGAAGGAGGTTTCATTATCAAAGGGAAGAAACTAAAGCTTTTAAATATTGAAGCGTGATCACTGATTTTAGGATATTTCCTGTCAGCATCCATTCCAGCAGTGTTACAAAGATACTGATTCTGTTGCACAAGATGCATGCAGCAGCGGTATATAATTACAGTTTTGGTGACTGCTATTACAGAAAGAGATATTCAGACTAAAACATGCAAAGAAGGGCTGCCAAAGAGAAGATTTAAGAGAGCATAGTTTGTTTCATCTAACAAAACAAGGGCTGGAAGAAGGGTACATGCTGCTGTTTAAAAATACTTGAAGGAAAAGATCATAAGATAAAGGACAGCACTTGCCCAAAACCATACGTGCTTTTACTGACCAGAAATAAAAGGTGCTAAAACCTAAGGAGCAAGATTATAGAACAGCTATACAGAGAATTAACAGTGCAAAACGAACTGTTTCAGTGTAAGTTTTAGTACTGAGTTACTGAATGGTGGGGAGGGGTGGTTGTTTTATGACAATGGCTGCCAGCCTCCATGGCCAACTGAATCCCTTCTAACCTACATGGCAGGTAAGAACTCATTAATCTCTTGTATATAACATAGTCCAGATGCATATGGAAGCTCCTAGCAGCTGCTCCTTATTAGGTCTACTAGATAAGGATTATGATTTGTCTTTGATTCATCACTTATAGACCATTTAATTTATTTTGCTGTCCTTGCCTACCTGGTGAAGGGAGCTGATAGAGGCTGCAGTAATACAAGACACATAAAAGGTGAAGGAAAAATCTGGGGTGTGCTTACTTGGCATCATTAATTTTTCATCAGAGATTAAAACACTTGTATGCTGCTGGGTCAGCAAATAGTGCTGATTTTCTTCCATTAAAAGACTATTCTCAAAATGACAAGTATTAAATACGAACAGGAGAGGCTGTGCTAAAGACTTCCTCTTTCTGCTTAAGAACTGCACTTCCAGGCACAGCTGTGATACAAACCCATAGTCTATTGCACTCAACTACATGAGGCAAGAAGGCAAAACCACTTTTGGTTTTCTGCACTGTTGCCTAAAAAGCGAGTCAAATTTTCAGACCTTGCAGAACTGTTCCATCTGAGGGGCAGTTCGGTGCTGGAAGTAAGGTATAGTCTTAGTGTAATCATATTCAAGAAAAATAAGCATGCCACATGCCTTTTCCTCTTTCCTTGCTCCACCTGCACATCACTGAGGTTTGAACAAAAGAGACTGCTGCCCCCCAGTTCTTCTGTTGCTGCTAAGCCTCCTCACTCCAGCCTCCTCATTCCCACACCTGCAGTCATGTTTGCTCCTGGTACTTAACCAGTGAAGCCCAGTGTGCCGCCTGGTCTAGTGCTTTCCTGATGGCCTTCTCTATTTGCACATACTTATATAACAAGATTTTTATTTTTTAATTGCTCTTTCCAGTCTATTATTTATTTTAATAAAGTTGACAGACTTCACTAAGGGGGAACCATTAGCAATTTTCAGCATAATATAAAAAATTAAGCAAGCACTGAAACACTCCAGTAATTATATATCGGTAATTAATGCATGTTTAATCCTCAGTAGGAATGTTATTTTGCTTTTTAGTTTATTTTGTTTAATTTATTGGTTTCTTAGAACAGTATCATCAAGGGCTATTTCACCATATAGTTGCAATAGCATGAAAAATACACAGCAGCGTTCTGAAATCTTTATCTTTCAGGAAGAAGCTGCAACAGCATTTTTATGTAAAACCACACAGACAACCTGGACTGATTACTAATACCATTAAAGTGCAATGCTGAGTTCAGCAAACTTACAATTTTAGCATTTAGTAGCTCTTTGCATTTTAAAAACCTTGTAAACTGCAAAAGGAACAGCTTTTTGTGCTCACATCATTATTTTATAATTGAATAAGATAATAATCATCACAATAATATCACAGGGGAACAGTCTTCCAGAATGCCTCCAAATTTTGATAGCAAACCCCCAAAAGTAATTTCTTAACCTGGTCTGTGTCCACCCTTGGGCATAATTTCAGCAAAGCTGCTGTTCCCTGCTTCCTCACTGGCTGCTCTGTAGAAATCACAAATACAGTCATAGAATCGTAGAATCGTAGAATCATAGAATAGTTAGGGTTGGAAAGGACCTTAAGATCATCTAGTTCCAACCTCCCTGCCATGGGCAGGGACACCTCACACTAAACCATGTCACCCAAGGCCTCGTCCAACCTGGCCTTGAACACCGCCAAGGATGGAGCATTCACAACCTCCCTGGGCAACCCATTCCAGTGCCTCACCACCCTCACACTAAAGAATTTCTTCCTTATATCCAATCTAAACTTCCCCTGTTTCAGTTTGAACCCATTACCCCTTGTCCTGTCACTACAATCCCTGATGAATAGTCCATCCCCAGCATCCTTGTAGGCCCCCTTCAGATACTGGAAGGCTGCTATGAGGTCTCCACGCAGCCTTCTCTTCTCCAGGCTGAACAGCCCCAACTTTCTCAGCCTGTCTTTGTACGAGAGGTGCTCCAGTCCCCTGATCATCCTCGTGGCCCTCCTCTGGACTTGTTCCAACAGCTCAATGTCCTTTTTATGTTGACTACACCAGAACTGCACACAATACTGCAAGTGAGGTCTCACGAGAGCAGAGTAGAGGGGCAGGATCCCCTCCTTCGACCTGCTGGTCACGCTCCTTTTGATGCAGCCCAGGATACAGTTGGCTTTCTGGGCTGCGAGCGCACACTGAACCCGGCTCGTGTTCATTTTTTCATAGACCAACACCCCCAAGTCCTTCTCTGCAGGGCTGCTCTGAATCTCTTCTCTGCCCAACCTGTAGCCATGCCTGGGATTGCTCTGAGCCAGGTGTAGGACCTTGCACTTGGCATGGTTAAACTTCATAATGTTGGCATCAGCCCACCTCACAAGTGTGTCGAGGTCCCTCTGGATGGCATCCCTTCCCTCCAGCGTATCAACCGAACCACACAGCTTGGTGTCATTGGCAAACTTGCTGAGGGCGCACTCAATACCACTGTCCATGTCACCGACAAAGATGTTGAACAAGACCGGTCCCAACACCCATCCCTGAGGGTCACCACTCGTTACTGGTCTCCAGCCGGACATTGAGCCATTGACCACAACTCTTTGCGTGAGGCCATCCAGCCAGTTCTTTATCCACCGAGTGGTCCACCCATCAAATTGATGTCTCTCCGATTTAGAGACAAGGATGTCATGAGGGACAGTGTCTAACGCTTTGCACAAGTCCAGCTAGATGACGTCAACTGCTCTGCCCCTGTCCTCTCCTGTTCTTTTGTACACTTCATCTGAACATATTTTCATGCAAGCAAGTCAGGCAGTCACAGAACACTTCTAACAACAAACCACCTTTTTTGTAAAGAAAGCAGAAATGCTGGAGTGTTTAAGTAGGGAATATTTCTAGCCTCCTACAAGGAAAGGTAGGTATCTCAGGTGCTGCATAAAATGTGGAGTCAAAGGACAAAACTACCGGCACTACTAAATCTGACTTCAAAGCATTACTTTACAGAGTTACTAAAACATAAGCACATCATAACTTCAAAACTTGAGCATTGTGTCCATTCTAGCCAATTTTCTTCTTGCTGAGAGAAGCTGAGAAGAAGCTGAGAGGAAGCAGGAATGCTTGCTCCAGGCCCCTACTGTGAAGGGGCCTCAAGCACCCCCTGCAGCTCATGGAGGAGAGGAGGAGGCCGCCAACCCAGGAAGCTAGGAAATAGTAACAACAAAAAACAACAAAAAAAGGAGGAAGAGGACAATTAGGAGCAAGGGGCTTCCTCCTAAAGCTGTTGTCCCCACCCAGAAATGCTTTGCTGTCCTGCTGGGGGCTAAGGAGGAAGCACACTTGCACCAGAAACAACCAGCTGGTGCACCGGTAAAGAAGATCACTACTGGTGCTGCCAGAAAAAGAGACGGGTCATAGTGGTAGGGGACTACTTTGAAAGGAACAGAAGCACCCATCTGTTGGCCTGACCCGGTCTCGAGGGAGGTGTGTTGCCTACCTGCAGCACGGATCAGGGATGTTGCAGAGAGGCTCCTGCTCTAATAAGCCCCACAGACTATTACCCACTTCTAGTGATCCATGTGGGTGCTGGTGATGTTGATAGCAGTAGCCTGGAGAACATAAAGAAGGACTACAGAGCCCTGGGAGAGGTGGTTAGGGGCTCTGGAACACAGATTGTCTTTTCGTCAATTCTCCAGGATACAGGGGGGAACCTTAAAAAAGCTAGGAGGATTGGCCAAGTTAATAAATGGTTAAAAGGATGGTGCCATAGTCAGGGGTTTGGGTGTATTGAACATGGGACCCAAGTTAGTAGGCCAGGTCTACTGGGGGCTGGTAGAGCTGATCTGATAAAGAAGAGGAAGAGTGGTTTTGGTAGGAGGCTTGCCAGGCTGGTCAAGGTTTCTTTAAACTAGATGTGTTGGGGGAGGGGGGCATTGTTCAATCCCAACACACCCAGTCAGTTGCCAGCACCTACAGTAAATGCTCGGAGCGATGCAGAGATATTCCAGCCGCTCCAGCCAATGAGCCGGCTTCATTTCGAGCTCAGCTCAGATGCTTCTGCAAACGCCCATAGCATGGGAAACAAACAAGAGGAATTAGAGATGTGTGCACGACTATGGGAGTATGATATAGTAGGCATCACAGAAACATGGTGGGATGGCTCCTACGACTGGAGTGTTGGAATGGAAGGTTACAGGCTCTATAGAAAAGACAGGCCTGGCAGGCGGGGAGGGGGAGTTGCTATTTATGCTAGGGATAAGCTGGAGAGTATGGAACTCTGTCTGGGGAGGGGTGAGCAGTCGACAGAGAGTTTGTGGGTCGGAGTTAAAGGGAGAGCAGCGATGGGAGACATTACTGTGAGGATCTGTCACAGACCGCCTGATCAGGGGGACTCTGTGGATGAAGTGCTCTATAGGCAGATAGGAACAGCCTCACGCTCACAGGCCCTTGTTCTCATGGAGGACTTCAACCACCCTGACATCTGTTGGAGTGAAGGTACGGCCCGGCACAAGCAATCCAGGAGGTTCCTCAATTATGTGGAAGACAACTTCCTTCTGCAAGTTATAGAGGAACCGACAAGGAGAGCTGCCGTGCTTGACCTCGTGCTCACCAACAGGGAAGGGCTGGTTGGAAATGTGATGCTCCAGGGCAGCCTTGCTTGTAGCGATCCTGAGATGCTCGAGTTCTTGATCCTCAGGACGGTGAGAAGAGCATGCAGCAAGCTCACTGTCCTGCACTTCAAGAGAGCAGACTTTGGCCTCTTCAGGAACCTGCTTAGTAAGGTTCCATGGGATATAGCCCTAGAGGGCAGGGGGGGCCCAAGACTGTTGGTTGATATTCAAGGATCACCTGCTCCAAGCTCAGGAGTGTTGTGTCCCAACTAGAAGGAAGTGCAGCAGGAGGGCCAGGAGACCTCCTTGGATACATAAGGAGGTGCTGAGGAAACTTTGAGGGAAAAAAGAGGCTTATAAAAGGTGGAAGCAAGGACAGGCGGCCTGGGAAGAAAACAGGGATGTTGTCCGTGAAGCAAGGGACCAGGTTAGGAAAGCTAAGGCCCAGTTAGAATTAAACTTGGCTAGGGATGTGAAAGATAACAGGGAGGGATTCTAGAGTTCCGTTGCAAATAAAAGACAGACTAGGGACAACACGGGCCCCCTCCGCAAGCTATCAGGAGAACTGGCTACCCTGGGTTTGAAGAAGGCTGAGGTTCTTAATGACTTCTTTGCCTCGGTCTTCACTGGCAAATGCTCCGACCACACCACCCAAGACTTGGAAGGCAGATGCAGGCACTGTGAGAATGAAGACCTTAGGCCCACGGTAGGAGAGGATCTGGTTAGAGAGCATCTTCAGAACCTGAATGTGCACAAGTCCACGGGAGCTGATGAAATCCATCCGTGGGTCCTGAAGGAGCTGGCAAATGAAGTTGCTAAGCCACTGTCCATCATATTTGAAAAGTCATGGCAGTCAGGTGAAGTTCCCAATGACTGGAAAAAGGGAAATATAACCCCCATTTTCAAGAAGGGGAAAATGGAAGACCCGGGGAATGACAGACTAGTCAGTCTCACCTCTGTGCCTGGCAAACTCTTGGAGCAGATTCTCCTGGAAGACATGCTAAGGCACATGAAAAACAAGGAGGTGGTTGGTGACAGCCAGCATGGCTTCACTAAGGAGAAATTCTGCCTGACCAATTTGGTGGCCTTCTATGATGGGGCTACGGAACTGATGGACAGGGGCAGAGCAGCTGACGTCATCTACCTGGACTTGTGCAAAGCATTGGACACTGTCCCACATGACATCCTTGTCTCTAAATTGGAGAGACATCAATTTGATGGGTGGACCACTCGGTGGATAAAGAACTGTCTGGATGGCCGCACACAAAGAGTTGTGGTCAATGGCTCGATGTCCAGCTGGAGACCGGTAACAAGTGGTGTCTCTCAGGGATGGGTGTTGGGACCGGTCTTGTTCAACATCTTTGTCGGTGACATGGACAGTGGTATTGAGTGCGCCCTCAGCAAGTTTGCCAATGACACCAAGCTGTGTGGTTCGGTTGATACGCCGGAGGGAAGGGATGCCATCCAGAGGGACCTCGACACGCTTGTGAGGTGGGCTGATGCCAGCCTTATGAAGTTTAACCATGCCAAGTGCAAGGTCCTGCACCTGGGTTGCAGAAATCCCAGGCACAGCTACAGGTTGGGCAGAGAAGAGATTCAGAGCAGCCCTGCAGAGAAGGACTTGGGGGTGTTGGTCAAAGAGAAACTGAACATGAGCCGGCTTCAGTGTGCGCTCACAGCCCAGAAAGCCAACCGTATCCTGGGCTGCATCAAAAGGAGCATGACCAGCAGGTCGAAGGAGGTGATCCTGCCCCTCTACTCTGCTCTCGTGAGACCTCACTTGGAGTATTGTGTGCAGTTCTGGTGTAGTCAACATAAAAAGGACATGGAAGTGTTGGAACAAGTCCAGAGGAGGGCCACGAGGATGATCAGGGGACTGGAGCACCTCTCGTACAAAGACAGGCTGAGAAAGTTGGGGCTGTTCAGCCTGGAGAAGAGAAGGCTGCGTGAAGACCTCATAGCAGCCTTCCAGTATCTGAAGGGGGCCTACAAGGATGCTGGGGATGGACTCTTCATCAGAGACTGTAGTGACAGGACAAGGGGTAATGGGTTCAAACTGAAACAGGGGAAGTTTAGATTGGATATAAGGAAGAAATTCTTTAGTGTGAGGGTGGTGAGGCACTGGAATGGGTTGCCCAGGGGAGTTGTGAATGCTCCATCCTTAGTGGTGTTCAAGGCCAGGTTGGATGAGGCCTTGGGTGATATGGTTTAGTGTGAGGCGTCCCTGCCCACGGCAGGGGGGTTAGAAGTAGACGATTTTAAGGTCCTTTCCAACCCTAACTCTTCTATGATTCTATGATTCTACATTTTAAACTATCCCCAAACAGATCTGAACAATGCTTAGAGAATTCTGGGTGTGAATCATAGAATTATAGAATACAGCGGGAAAGACAATATTTCTATAGCGGACTGAATTTTAAATGACTTGCACAAGATAGCTCATGAATCCTTGGGAAGAGCTACAGATCGGTAAGGAAAGCTTAGATGAGATTGTCAGGAAGCAAGTGTTTTCTGGACAGCTGTTTATTGTATGGGTTCTTATATATATATAAAAATGGTTGTGTATATTAGAGATAGTAAAGAAAAAAGCAAGACAAAATACTTCCAGCACGATACTTTTCCTATATATTTTCTGTCTGGTCTGTAAAATGCATTGACTTCAGATTGTCTTTGAGAAAAGGAAAGCTTTTTATCATCTACTATGCAGGGCTCGGCACACTGTAGCCTCTCAGGTGAATGTCATCTCTTTTCAAGCCAATACCTTTACAGAATGTGCATCATAATTCAACTTAAAACAAGTACTGTAAAAAAAATAAAAGAGAGATCAGTTTCCAGAACCAAATATATGCAGGATGCGTTAGATCAAAACTGAGGGGTTGCTACTGCTTTTGTCAGTTTTGTCAGTTTTTGGTTCTGAGTTGGTTGGAAGGCACCGTCCCTGTGGCACACCCAGAAAGCAGTATCACCTCCATGCAGCCACTCAGCCAATCTGCAAAAGGACCCTGCTGGCCTGGGAGACTGTGGCAGCTGTACACAGGCAGCAGTCATATGCTCAGGAGATACTCTCTTCCTCCACGATAAAGTTTTAGCCACTTCACATTACTAGTCACTCTGACCAGTCAGACCTTTATAAAATCAAACCACACAGAAAAAGATACTTCTCTTTCCTTCTGCAGATAATGAGGAAGAAGACTTAGATCATTATTACTGTCAGGACACAATGCCTTTGCTTTCCTCCCTTACAATAGCCACTTAGAGGCAGCTCTTGCAGCCAGACCTCAGCAAACAGTACTCCATTGTCCAGAGTCAGCTCAAAATCACTAATAGCACTGGAAAAGACTATTTCTCAGGTCCCCAAAATACTTTGAAATGTCTGATTTCCAGGTAGGCTTCCACTGCCAAACCCTAAAGGCATTGTGAAAGACTGGCATTGTCAGGAGGTCCTTCTGCCGAAAGTACCCATGGTAAGCTCCCCTTTGCCAAAGCACTTCAGAGGTATGGAGTCCCCAGAACAAATAAACTCAAGCTGACAGCAGGTACCTTGTTACCGTGTTCTGGTAACCTCTGTCTAAGAGCATTCCTGATAGACATGGTATAAAGTGCCCAGCTGACATATAGGGATGTTTGTGAAATCGGCAGTTACTCTTAGCAGGAAGCTGATGCCAAGCCTTCTCCTTTCTGCACAGGACAGTTCCTCAAAGGAAGACTCCCATGCCAACGTTCTGTCACAGAGAAATCTACAGTACAGTGAGACAACAAAAGTTCCCAAGCTTGATACAGCATTGGGCTGACAGGTGTTGGAGCAGGTCTGCAGGTATGGATGGAAGGGAGCACATTTCCTGAGCAAGCCAAAGGATGAGCATGGGTGCTGCTCTGCTAACTGTACAAGCTACTTGTGTAACCTTTGGTTGTCATCATGAGGTGACATGGGGATAGGCAGGCTGCCATTCCAAATGCCAAGTCTTTTTTTGTATGAGAGGACACTCTTCTGCTGCTGGAAAAACACATGTGCCAGTGCAGCCATGTTTTGCAGAGCTGTGCTATCTATGTGGGCAAAAGCATGCATCATGGAGGTGTCATGAAGTATGTGCTGGCAGTCTCAGATCACTGCAAATCACACAAGGAGGTGATCTGAATGGTAGCGTAACCATTACTTGAGGAACACGGCACCTGGACATCTGCTAGGTCTTCCTCCAGAGCTCCAAAGCATTATTGGTGCTGTCAGAGGCATGCTAAGGGACAACAGACCCAAATCCTGTACAAAGTAGCAAACAGAACTTTCTAATTAGGTGCTCAGAAGTATATCCTTTTTTATCATGACAGTTCCTGGACAGCTTTTCTTCCCTAGTTACCTAAAAAGAAAAAAGAATAAAGAGCTTCTTCAAAAGGTAAGTCACCCTGTCAGACTGTATTTGTAAAAACAAACACATTGCATCTCATAAAACTCATCTGCACAGCAGATTAGAAAATGATTGAATGTAGTTGTTTTTCTAATCCTATGCAGACATGCTTGCATAGCTTTACAAAGAGATAGCACTGCAGCTTTCATTTAGCTTGAATAAAACAATACCTGATGAGCTAGTCTATATTTTAGTGTTAACCTCCTGCCTGCAGTCACCTACTGTGAAGGTCAACAAATTGGGTCACAGAAGGCTCATTGTTAGTACCCTAGAACTTTGAGCTTTTATTCAGGTATATGTGTCAGAGTTGTGTATCTCTAATCTCTACGTATGTCTCTATCATTACTAAAGCAAGATGTTACAGTAGATGGTGGCTCTGTGAAGTTGTCTAGGATTTCATAGTTTTGCTCAGACAAGTCATCTTGCCTTATTCTCATCTTGTTTTCAAGGCCTAGAACAATAGCTACTGTGAATCAAGGGCTAGGTTTACTTCCCTAGGGACAAAAGGTACAATAGCATTTCTATATGAGTTCCTACCTGAGCACTGCTTCAAGACCTTCCCTTTTTACCAGAAAAGATCATTTATTTTCTATGTCATTGTTCCACATTCTGAAGAACTCTTATTTTTTTTAACTCTGCCCTGTGGACTTGTCTATGCCTGGTTTGACTTCCGATGCTATCTCTAATGCTCTATCTATAATGCTGTGTGTTAAAGCACTGACTTTACTGATCACATGCCTAATTTTGAAAGCTAATGCTGCTGTTATAAACAATTGTTAAATGGCTTACAGAACAGTCTTTGTGCTCATCTATTTCTCTGTTTATTTCTGGACAAAAGTGTACTTGCCTAAGATAGCTCTCTTCATGTTACTTCTTGAATTCATGCCATAGAACAAAGAATGACAAAAGTGTTACAGGAAAAAAAGCAATAGCCTTGTCTCTCCTGCTCAGAAATGTCAGTGTTACAGCATTTCTAAACCTTTGAGCTGAGCACAAATGTTTCTCAGAACAACAGATGATTGGAGAAATGAGGAAATTATTATTACATAGGTGAAATAACAGAAGATCATAGATGGTGCCAAGGGATTGATTTTGGGTGTGGTAGATTTCTCCATAATCACAACAACAAAAAATAGCTTGAGAACATAAGTGGAGGTTAGCAGAAAAAGGCAAAGTTTGATGTCAAAAGTAATATATATACACCATGGTTTTAAAGAGAAACCTAGATGACCGATGAATCTATTTGGCTTGAAGACACAGATTGAAACAGTAAGCCACAACTTTATTTGTGCATTGATTACAGATATTCAGATATCAAATATGAAAATTATTATTGAATGTGCTAAATAAAATGGTTATTTAGCACATGTAAACACATTACGGAACTCACACTTAAAGATGTTTCCATGATCCATGGTAGCTGAAAATAGTGAACAGGTGCATACATACATAGAGAAAAAACCTGGATGTATTCACACCCACTTAAAAGTTCCCTGCAACGAGTACAGGAATTCTCCTGGGTCCATTTTAGAGATCATATTAAATTTAAAAGTCATGGAACCAGTTCCATAGTTCCAGAGGTTTCCACCTCCTCTCTTACAGTTGATTGATCCACCTTGCCTCCAGAGTGGGCATCAGAACCCACCAGCTACACCTGTGAAGGCTACAGGCAGCCTATGGACCACATTGCTTGCCACCAGTTGGGATTTACATCACCAGGGAGAAACAAAACTGCATGTCTCACCTTTTTAGGCTTGCTTCCACTCTGCCTTTATTATTAAAGAAATGGAAAATTCAGTTGGCATTAGTTTGAGTAAACCAGGAAGACTTCTACCACTGTTGGTGATGAAATATCACGTAGTCTGTGCTGTCACTTCAGCCATCTGATCTGAGAGCATACAGCTGGTAACTATACTAATTTGCTTCTGCAAGTTTTCAAACTATTCAAGGGAACTTCTGAGTTGAGCAAACTGATGGGCTCTTGTGGCAGTCAGCAGCATAGCAAGCAGGGAAGTGGGTTCTCGCACCAAAGGAGGTAAGTAATTATCCTTTAAACATGAGTCCAGCCTGAGTACTTTGAAAGGAGGCAGGTAGTTATGGAATGAAAGACAGAAAGTCTTAGGAATATGAACTGGAAAAGGGTTCACTTCCATTGAGAAGAAAGTGTGAACACCAGGGATCATACATCATTAACTAAGGTTTTTCATGTATTTGAATGACATACAGCACATAGATGGGAGATATGCAGACTTCACGGTAATTGCTGTATGTGATACTACCTCTTCCAGTGAAGTATAAATAGGGAGATAGAGGAGACTCATTTATTCTCAGAAATTGTGTCACTTTCCTTCGGCTTGTGTAAGGAAAATTATATGTTCTTGCTAGAAAAGAATGGAAAAATAACAAAGCTCAGGGAGTATGTGGTTAGGGGAGATCAAGCAGAAGAGGACATACTGAAGATTCTGTTGCTTTACTGAGACGTGCTATGCCAGTACACCGTGAATTGAGTATGATCAAACAAAATACAAAAGCACAGGCAAAAAAATACAAAAGCTCATCTGCTAGAGACAGAATGGTAAAATTAAATAGACCTTCTTGCTGGTTATGTATCAGTGCAATTTTCTACTAGGAATGAGAGGATAAAAGAAAGGTATTCCTTCTTCATGCTGAGGCTCCCACTTGCACATGCAACAGGACTTTTGCAAATTTTCTGCACCTCAAATTAATTTCAAAAGCATGGGAAAAATTATTTCCAATAGGATGTCACCTGCTGAGTGAGGATACCAGTGAGCATTGGGAATATCTCAGAATCTTCTCATTTTTAAATTCTTTTGTTTAATGTGTATATTTATATTACATTTCTTGGGATGCATGAATGCATTGTTTTTAATTCATCTGTTGTGTTCCATATCAAATCCTTTCAGTAATTCTTTTTTCTGATTCCTTCAAAGTATTTGATTGATCTGGGGCAGATTTCTGGAACTCTTCTAAATTCCTAGTTCATGCCTGGAGGTCATCACTGCTAGAATGTTTCCAGGGTATCTGAGCTCCATTTTCAGGCTTCACAAACGGTAGTAATTAGATATCGCAGTGATCACCAACCATGTCTTCTAAACACCATTTGGTGCTTGGACTACCACAGACCCTATGAATTATTAACTAACCTCCCTGGCAGATAAAGCTGAGAATACTCACATTCCGCGTTACAGTGTACACTGTTATTGCGGTGATGGGCAGGTGTTGCTTTTCCTCATATCCTGGGTGTTTTGACTGTGTGAATTGTACGTTTTCTTTGGTATTTTGGACTAACATAAATAAAAACATGAAATACAAAACTTTTCGCTTAAAGTAATTATTGTTTTCTGGACCTTTAAAAAGACGTAATTACAATGATATGGTGATCAATACAAGAGGACCTTGGAAATATGATTGGTTATGCAGGGAAAAAATGAAGCTGAGTGTTCACTGTCATCTACTTCAGAAAGCTACAGGACTATGAACTGACGCCTTTCCTCTGGGAACCTAGTAGAGCCAGTAAATTTATCTACAGGTTTTCTCGTTTAAACTGCTTCAAGAAATTCAAACATAAGCCATTAAAGCAATGGTGTGTTTGCAATTTAAAAATAATGTCATCATTAGAAGGTCCAACTGATTTAGAAAACAAGGTGTATCTTAAGCAAGCAGACTAGAAAAGCCCTTTGGGCATTTTTCTAGTTCAAGACTAAAGGATAACTTCAAAAGGACTTAATTGATGTAATTTTTCATCAAAGTTTTCCTCTTCTTCATCTTCGTTTCCCAGGCAAAACCTTTCCTTCATTCTAAGCCTTACTACATGTGATCAAAATTCGTAATCATGTCTTGGGAAAGGCAGCAGACCTTACTCTTTCACTAGCTTTGCTCATTCTCTCTGTCATCTGAAAAGACTTACGTACATGTTTATTTTTCTGTGTGTGTGTGTGTGAATCCTTAAGTTCATTCACTTTATATATATGCACAATAAACAAGTGCATGAACTTTTGGTGCATTGGAATAAAGTTTCATTAAAGCAAGAGTTACAGCTCTAATAGCTATTAATAGGCATTTTCCAGAATCTTGAAGTTGATTCCTAGTTCATTTCTATAATGGAAAACTCTCCACTAAAGACAGACTCTCTTAATCTGTGAGATATTCAGCTAAAAGATGTAACAGGTTAAATCATAAGGTCAAGCTTGACTTTAAGCTCCTGTTCTTGAAAATGGAGCTGCTTAGTATTCAGCACTTTAGAGGTCCCTTGGATAAACTGCCTGGTGTCTGTGGATGCTTGATCTTTGAAGAGCAGTTTTGCAAGAACTCTGAGCCATGAATTAGGCTTGTAAGAGATTTTTAACTGTCTCAGCCAACCTCTTGTAATGGAAAAATGTGGACTCTAATCATCACACAAACATGTTTGGTGTTTGCAGACAGTTTAATCCTCTGTGTGTGAAGGACTTCCTTCCTTTATTTATACACCAGATAAAACATTGGTCCTGTTGAAATCAATATCAAATTTCCATTGACTTGAGACATTTCACCATGTGAATACAGCTGTCAAAAATAGATGTAGTTTCTGTAATATGCCAGGCATTAAATACATATTTTATATAATCCTTTCTCTCTCAAGTTTCTGACAAGATACAACGGTCCTTTATGTTCCTTGAGATCACATTCTGAGCATGGCCAAAAGCACTGTGGTCTACATACTCTGGTATCTGTGGATGTTTTAAAAAGTTCCGCTCTCTCTTTTACCTGAAAAACTTGATCTCTTAAGCATTCTCAGAGCACATCCATCTGACTGATTGAACTTGACACAAAACCAAACTGACAGTAATGTCTTCCTGTGATTAGAATTGTCCAGTATGTTTAACTCCTTTTTCAGCCTTTGCCAACAAGCAGCTAAGAAATTGAGTATTCCAAAATAAAATGGTGCTGTCATCTCTCCTGTAAAATGTATTTCACTTTGCATGGCATTATTAAATACTCATAGGCACAAGAGAAAACACTTTAATCATTAGTCTAGATAGTCAAGCAACCGGGGAGAAGGAAGGCCAGTTACAAATCTAATTAAAAAAAAGGGCACAAAAAAGTAGTGAAATACGTGCTGACATAGGGTTAGAACTCAAGCTTCCTCATACACAGGCAAATATATAAATTATGTAGTTTCTGTGCATTTGTGTGAGATGTATTTTATGTGTGTAATCTTGCTTCCCCTCAGTGTTTATCTGTATAAGGTGGAAGAGTGTCAATGAAAGTCTTTCTTCATCATGAGATTCTCCTAGTTTCTCAGGGTTTGTGCCCTGAGAAGTTGAAGTTTATTAAGCAAAAAAACTGAACCCAGACCTCCTACTTCCCTTCTCAGCACTGTAATGGTCAAGCTAATGGAAGATTGGACAGGTGATAGCACCAGCAGCTCCTCCTCTCCATCTGCTCCTTGAAGAACAGGATCCTCTCCTTCCATTTTGTATTCAAGCTTCTAATTTCTGAAGGAAGTTTCAGCCCTGTGAATCTCTGCAGTGTCTACCAGCAGTGTGGAATATCTGAAGTCCTAAAAAAAGCAAGATTAAAACCACATCCTTTCCGTGTTGCTGTCACTAACTGGCTTTTTGCTTAGCCTGCTAGCTGCCTTAGGTGCTAGAATGTCTTGTAAGGGAAGCCTAGGTGAGAGCTTATAAATATATATAAATATATATATATAAGCATGACAATACCTAACCATAGTCACAAATTTTGAGAGAATAGTTTTGAAGCCTTAAATTGAGAATTATTTTACAGTTCTTGACAGCACATCAGACCACTTCTGTGCAGTGTCTTTCCTGTATGATCCTCTTGCTAGCCTAATTCTCAATGTATCTGACATCAAAACACATCCTCAACTTGGTTCTCTGTGAAAGCTGATTTTGTTACTGTACACCAAGCACTGCAGCTTTTAACATTAGGGATTATCATTTAAGCTTTTGATCTTATCTTTCATCTCTTTTCTGCTTAGAAATATCCACATTCTATGCTGCTACAGTAAACAAACACTAGCTTCCAAAAAGCATTAGTACAGCAGTAAGTGTGTTTGCTCTACTATTACAGTATCAGAAGATCCCCCAAAAGAAATCTGAAATGACCATAAATAAATAAGATTAAACTTAATCTCAAAAGTTGTTCAGTTTTTGATTGGGAGGGCTCATAATCTACTGCAGGGGGGTTGGAACTAGATGATCTTAAGGTCTTTTCCAACCCTAACTATTCTATGATTCTATGGATATGATTAGTCTAAATTGATTTTCAATATAATGAGTGGGGTATTCCTCACCATTTTACTTTGTGTAAAGTACTCTGCGTGCTACACCATTCACCACTGTAAGACCTCGAAACAAGTGGAACATTGGGACAGTGGGATCATGTTAAGATCACATGGGTGGCTTTCAGCTGCATAAATGCAGAGTCTCACAATGTAGACATTTACAGCTCAGCAAGACACCCGCTGATCCTGTTACAGTCAATGGAGGAAAGCAAGCATTTCTAGGATGCAACCCAGTTTATCCTAACATAGACATCTAAAATAGGTTAGATGAATCATACACTAAAAGTGCTTATTTCTGATTCCCTTTATATTCAGTAGGAAGAGTGACTAGCTCAGATGCAGACTTTCATATAGTAGACATCTAAAGTTAGGTGAGGTGAACAACCCAAGATGTCTTTCCATATCCCTTAAAAAGTCTGGTCTACGAACAAAATGTCAAGGAATTCTTTTCAGCTAAACTGAGCCTCTTCCAGTGTTCAGCCCTCTGAGTATTTTATTTGGTAACTTCCTCCTAAAAGCACTTTGCAAATGCCCAGATCATGCCTGATACCCATCACAGACAGGTTTTGTGTATTGATGCAATGACTGTCATGTACCAATGCTTCCCTAAACAAAGACTACAAAAAAACTCTAACAGATTAATATAGAAGAAGGTGGTAGATCGCTAAGTGAATCAAGATTGATATTAAAGCAACAAGACCAAACTGCTATGTTTGGAACTGCTCACCCATGGTTATAATTTCATAAACTGAACAGAAATGTTACAAAAAGTAGTATGAGGACTACAGAAGAGATGCAAGGCAGCAGAGAAGAAGACTGGAAGCTAATATTTCTTCAGCCCCACAACTTGTGCTTATCGTAACGGCTGTTGCTGTTTATGCCAGCAGGCTCACCTGTTTGTTTCTGCTTGGTGCCACCATCCTACTGCCAGTATGGATACTCATCCACAATAGTGGATGCCATCTCCAGCAGAAACAACTAGCTCCCCGTTCTGTAATAGGCTGCATAGACCTTTGAATTTACTTGTTTACTGACAGCTATATGTATGTCACCATTTGGAAAGTTCAGCTTTGTGCTACTGAATTTGTGTATTTATTTATCTCAGTAATACGAAAAATATGGAGTTTAAATTCTCAGGGGAATCATAAGAGTATAATCATACCAGCTGCAACATTTCAGCCTAATCATACACGAGTACAGAGTTGTTTATTACATCCTCCTGGCAACAGTGACATCTCTTCGTTTATTTGGTTTCTGTGTCTAACTTGCACTGTGTGGTTTGCCACAGCCCACAGGTTTATGGTTATAAAATTTGGTACATTTGCCACCCAAACACTAGCCAGATATTTATGCCTACATTTTAAGGAAGTGAAACTTTCAAGTCTTTCCCCTCTAGTGCCCTGCAGTTCTTCAGTCCACCTCCTGAAGGTTTGGCTCACCACATTCCCCTGGGAATCTGGCATTGATCCAAAAAGATAACAGTCTCAGAAATCATCCTTTTCTCAACATTTTACACCCATATTTTCTCAAAGCCAGGAATGGCTACATATTATCCTTTCGGAACACAGTATCTTGGAAGCAAAGTCAGGCAATATCCTAACATTTTAGCTCGTCCATTTACATGTTTCTAGATGTTCACTTATGTTACAGTGTTTTTGTATTTAAGGTTAAATAAATTAGTTGGGAACATGAGAGTAGTACAGTAAAAAAAAAAAAAAAAGGCAAACAAAGTAAAGAACATTCAGAGATACACAATAAATTCGAGCACTTACTGCCTTCTCCTTAGAAAAAGGAATTTCTTCATATCCATTTAATCTTCTTTGCATATTCAGGCCTCAAACAATAATATCCTACATTCAGTTTGATAGGAGCTTGAATATCTCCGAAGTCTGAAGCAATAGTGTCTAACTTATTGTTTAACCCTTGGATATTTATATGCATGTGCTGTATCATTTATAGAATCTGTTATTCATCTAGAGTGTTGTTTTTCAGTCGGTCAGATTCTCAGTTTTAACTTGCCAGAGTTGTAGTGGGGTTTCTGAAAAGATGCCAGGTACGGCTTTTTGCTCATCTTGAGCATTATGTTTTGCACTACTAAGTTGTCATTGTGGAGTTCACTTTGAAACCTGTTTCCTGGGTTGTATAATAAAGAGTTAACCATTCCAAAAGTTGCCACCTTGCAATGCACAAAAGGCTATTCCTAAAATGGCTGATTCAAAAGCAGGTTCAGCAGTAGCAGATAATCACATTTACTATATGCTAAATGGCAACAGGGATTAATGTTGAGCAATATCAAGCATAGGCCATAGAAGTCTCAAAATGACATTAAAATGCTTCTGACATTGTGCATGTGAACTGCAAGATGTGAAGGGAAGGTGAGCACCCCTTGACTGAATGGCGTGCTCAGCAGAAAGGTTTATTTGAGATAACCTTCATTTGAGGCTCCTCTCCAAGCGGTCTCATCCAGAGCTTCTCTTTAAGTGATCGACATCTAAGTGCTGGCTTCCTGAACTTGTGAACTGGAAATTTAATCTAATTCAGTTTTGCTGTGACTAGTGAAGAACGCGCTGGTCCGAGCTGTGGGCAGGCCACTGGCTCCGCTATTTGCGGCAGTCCCCAGGACAACCGGCATGCCGCGGAGGATTCCACCGCCTCCCAGAAGAAGCCAGCAATGCAAGCCTCTGTCTTCCAAAGTCATTTTAATTTACTGTATTGTACCCACAGCCATCGAAATTATTGGCTCCGATCCTGCTAGCACCCGTGTTTAACTACACACATGTGAGCTGCGCTACCGAGTTCAATAGGACTATTCTTGAGTGTAAAATAATATCCTTGTCTCCAGTTTGGGAACTAGCTAAAACCATCTATTTAGAGGGGCACTGCCGGGCTAAAATAATGAGTCTATTTAAAACTCCGCCTTTGCCAGCGCCCGCACCGCTGGTGGCGGTGCCCCGACGGTTGCTCGGCTTCCCTGGCCGGGGGAGAGCAGGGGAGCGGCCTGCCGGGTGCTGAGGAGGCCCCCGGTGGCAGGGTCGGTTACCACCCAGGCGCCCCAGAAGGGCCGGCGAGGGGGGTCTGAATTGAGAAGACCGAGACCTGGCACCGCCTGCAGGTCCTATGAGTATTTCACCCCGATTATCACCCGGGCGGCAGAAGGAGGGAGAGACGGACGGAGAAGGGTCGGCAGCCGCCGCCACAGGTCGGAAAACGACGGAAGCTCGGTTCACTATCCCCAGCGGCGGCCGCAGGGCCACGCCAGAGCTGAAGCCACCGCCTTCCCCACTTCAGGTGCGAGACACCGCCCCGCCACGCCTCTCCCGGCCCCCCCAGCCCCCTCGCCGCGCGTGCCCTGAGCGCAGCTCGCGCAGACGCGCGCCTTCCCCGCCCCTCCCGCGGGAGCGCGCCCCGCGGTACAGCAGGGGAGGGGGTGCCGGGGAGGTGATAGGCGCGGGAACGCGCCTGCCTCGGCTCTGCTCGCTGAGCTGCCGAGCCGGCGGCAGCAGCAGCAGCAGGAGGAGGAGGAGTAGTAAGAAGAGCGTGGCTCCGGATTCCCATCCACCCTCTCCCCGGGCGGAGGGGCTGCACCTTCCCGTGAGTACTGGCGCTGTCTCCTACGGGAGGTGCCGTGCCCCGACGGTGTGGAGCCGCTCGTCGTCAGCCGGATCCGCTCTGGGTGCCGGGGCTCCTCCGAGGGTAGGCGCGAGGCGGCAGCAGCTGGTGCGCGGGGCGCGGAGACCTGGGCAGCGGCTGTGAGGAGAGACCTGGGAGCCTGCCCGGTGCTGCGGGGGCTTTGTGGCTGCGGCCGAGGGGGGACCTACCAGGGGCACGTAGCTTGCCACATGCGCTTCGCAGCCGTGGAGCGAACGGGCCGGGCGGAGATGCTCCGCGACTGCGACGCGCCCACATCCCTCACCGCGTAGGTCGCCATTTCGTGCGCTGGCCGGCGGGGGCGAGGGCGGCGTGTGAGGGGAAGGAGCTGTCTGTGCTGAAGTGCCGGGATCCGCGTTCCGGCTTCGGCACGTTTGTTTGTCAGCACCGTCGGGATTTGGTTTTCTTGTTTGTCTGCTCCTTCTGCGCTTTGCTGCTTGCAGCAACGTCGGCTTTATTTAGGGGTAAGCCAGCTGAAATGTGGCTATATCCCGGGCTGTTCCCATTTGCCTGTGTTTTGCTTCCTCTCTCTTGATGGAGATTAATGCGGAAAATTGCGGTGGGGTCTGAGCAGCGAATGCACTTGCTGTTTGGTTAGAAAGTAATAATTTACTAAGCCTTCAGCTATCGCGGAGCTCTTCGGCGTAGATGTGTTAGTTTTGAAGTCTGAAACATGTTTAACCCAAGGCTTTGGAGTCTTAAGTGTAAACAGCGGCTGATTAATAATGCCAAGCTGGTTAAATATTTAAGATCATAGTGGGCTTCGACCCAGTCAATAAGGCTGTTCCGTATTGACAAGTACTCTGTGAAAGGAATGCTGTTTCCTAGCTGTTTAGTTAGATAAAACAATGGAAAATGTGGTATATAACTCTACAGTGGAACCTATAGATCATGATAAGACATTCTTTTATCCATAAAGGTCCAGTTTTTCATTGTTTATTCAAAACAACCTCCTACCGAGTCAAGAACTCAGTATTAACCACCTCAGTTTCTTTTTTTTTTTCTGATGTTTCGTGCCTTTGCATGTTCCTTTCTCTGTTTCTGAGCATTCAAATACATTTTGATTCTTAATTAAGTATCTTACAGAAAGGGTAGATGAAACCTGAAAGCTTCATTGCGTTGAACAGGTGCAATATTAATAATTCCAGCTTCTTCCATAATTTAACTTAATAGATGTGGTAATTTATGGTAAGTAATTATATGGGCTGTGCATAGAGTAAGTGACTGTACAACATCAGAAGGCATTTGGACTTCATTTTGAGTTTGAGAGCAGTGTATATGCCAAGAGATGCATCTTGCTGGTATCCTTTGGCAGAGGATATCACTGGGAAGGGAAGGATACTCTAGTGTTACATATTAGCTCAGAGGTCCTAGAAGTCAGAAAACTGACTTGCAGGTGCAGCATGTTTTTAATATTTGTCTAATTTGTTTGATCTTACTATTTGTATATGTCAGGCATTTGTTTAGCTGACTCTTGTCCTTGGTTTCGAATAGGAATCACAAAGCAAGAGATTAGAGTTGCTGAAGAGTTTGATACTGAACTCAGTGGAAGTCACTTATTTGAATGTCGAAGTACTGTGAAATTCTTTTGGGTGTCCAAAATTAGCTGTCAGACTGTATCGGTACAGAATTGGGAAGATAGTGTTTTCTGAGAATATCACATGTGAAGAAGCAAAACCAGAAACCTGCTTGATGCTGACAGAACTTGGGATCCATTGTATGAATTCACATGCTGGATTGTGCAAAGGCAATGTAGCTAATGGAAAATTGTACAGCTGTGTGACCACATGAGATGACAGGGTAGTGTGTACCAGCTGGTGTTAATGATGGAGTTAAAACCCTCTTCACAACTCACAGAATAAATCCACAATTAATCAGATTCGTATTGATATCTTAGTTCTGTAATTAGCCTTACTGACCAAAGGTAATAATGTTCAAGGTAATAAAAAATAAAATAATTACTCAAAAGTAATAATGTTCAAGGTAAATGAGATCACCAGAATCTGAGTTATCATTCCTTATCTTCTTGCAGATGGCATAATATTTATCACATATACCACAGCTTGTTTGCTAAGAAGGGCTTTAATAAGGAGATTAGTTTTTTTAGAATGGTTTTTATTTTCAGGGAATGGAATAAATCCAGTAGATGCTTTCTGGTGCCTCATGTTAGCTTGCTGTGCTTTGGTGGTTTTGGTGCTCAAAAAGGTGATGGCAGAAGCTTTAGTAACCGAGTTAGAGTTTCTTGGAATTAATGAGATGTCTCTCTAATTGACAGATTTTATTGTTTTGAGGGTTCCAATTTCAAGTCAGCAAAAGGTAATGCTAGACTCTTTCTTCTTCCTGCTGTAGGGAAATGACTCTCCATGGTAGCTGGACATAAAACATCTTGAATACACTAAGGGTTTGAGTTTTTGTTAATGGATTATTGCACAGCTCAAATAGCTCAATCAGCCTAAAAATTAAATCTGTCTTGCCTGCGGCTGTGGAATTGCTGTTAGTCTGTAGTTTTATTCATTTGTCCCAAATCACCTTGAATTGCAATTACTTACCTTCTGTTATGTTGGAACAGTACGGTGAAACTGCGCTATTCAGTTTTCACTGGGTATGTTCATTTTGTTATGTTTCATGAACAGAATTGGTAAAATGGGAAGCCATACAGAAAAAATATATCTCGGTAATGTAAGCTGAGGCAATAATGTAGGAGGTTGTCTGCTGGGCAGTATGCAAGGAATATGATTTTGCCTTCCTGAGTGGGCTGATAGCATTCAAAAAATTCAGTTATACTTTCTCCACAGTGATAATTTGTTGCATTTTGAATTGGTGAGTATGTGTATTGCCTGTTCTGTTTAGCATTATAGATATTGTAACTTAAGCATTTATGAATGTCATCTTGTAAATACGATATTAAGGGACTTTGTAAAGAGTTTATCTCCAATAATAAGATTAAAGTGATGCACCATAAGTTTTGTCCTACTGTTTGTTAACCAGGAAAGGATAGTTGCAAGCTAGCTATGTTGCTTTCTTCTGAGCTACTGGAGACTGGCTGAGTTTTCAGCTATTTACCTCAATAGAAAACTGAAAGGGAAAAGTGAACAAAGGAGGTCTGTTTTGCCTGTCCCACTTGCTGGGCTGTTGTCTTTGCCCTTTTCAGTAGAAGGAGGGGGTAGAGCTGGGTCAAAGTTGAAGAATACTGAAAAGGAATTCAAGTCTTATATTGAAATGTGAATGATAGCTTAGTTTGAGTGCCTAATGTGTATGTTTGAGTTGATTTTTTTTTTCCCCCTATCTGTGGAAGCTTTAACTGGCAGATGGTGATGGACTGGTATATAGACCTCTAGAAGGTAGAGCTAGATATGTATTCAGACCCTGATTAAGATGCTCAGTAAACAAGTACATATCTGATGAGACTTATAATACTGGAGATACTGATGCTAGACGCTGTGTGACATACTACGCATTTGATAGTGTGAATCAAGGGCAGACCTCTGCAGCTGGCATGCATTCAGACTTACTTGTCTAGCCTAATTGCATTGCAAATATTCCTCTGGATTGCTGTTTAGCTTCTCCTGTCTAGTAAATGTTGAATAAGTACAGAAATGTGCATCTGGATCCTCTATTAACTGTTGTGAAGAAGCTTTCAATTTTTTTTTTTTTGTTTTGCTGTATGAATCAGGATAAATGTATCTTAGTATGCATTTTGTGAATACACTGTTTTCCTACACTGTTTCCAGTTTTGAAACGGCTCAATTCATAATGTGATTACAGCTTTCCCCTTGTTAACTTTTTAGTATGGAAGCATAACAGCTTGAATTATAAAATGTTTCTGTAAGAGCTCACAGTACCCCCATTCTACTTTAAGCAGCTAAACTTAATATAAAAAGCATCAGTTCATGCAGAGCATCTCAGATGCACAAAAATAGCCAAGTGATTGAAAAAAAGGCCAGTTTGACTATGAAGATATGATAACTTTCAAAACCATGATAACTTTCAAAACTTTCAAAAAGCATTAGAAAGGAACCAGCTATCTAAATTGTCAATTAAATTAGACAGAATCAGTATGAATGTAGTCTCTCTAATTCTGTGAATACTCATACAAGACTGCTGAATTTGGATCCATGCCAGTGGGAATATAGTTGCCTTGATACTTTGTCTGCACCATTAGGTATATATGACCTTTTAATTTCCTCTGGGTTTAAGTACGTAATTTTTACTGTTTAACAGCTTGTTTGAAGAAAAAAAAATGTTGATCCATAGCTTCCTGGTTGTATGAATTAGTCTTTGGCCACTACTTAGGCGTTTCCGGACGGCCACACAAAATATTAACAAAGTATTTTCCTTTAGCCTGTTACCTAAGTGAGGAGCTGATGGAGTTTATAGATGAGTACAGATTTTCTTTCTCTTTCTGAACTCTGCCTCTCACTTCTAACTTCCCTTTTCCCATGTTTTCAGTGCTGCTGTGTTTGTCCAACTTAATTCTGAGTGTTCATGTAAAGGAGTTGCCTTTACAATGTCACAACACAGTAGGGTTCCCTGTGTGTCTGTGTACGTGAAGGCATTGAATATAATCAATTAGTTCAAAAGTCAGCTTTCGTACAAGAGTTGGAGTCAAGACAGTTCTGCTGGTGGAAAGCAATACTATGGAGTTAACTGACTGGTGCAAAGGCACTAGCCAAGGGAAGTAATCCCATTGAATACTGTAGCATGGGCAGGGTAATAAAAATAGACAGAATTCAAAGAGGCTGAAGATAATGAGTTATAGAACAAAAAAAATCCATGATGACGACCACTGTATGAAGAGACTGATGAAGAACAAAATGTATTATTTGCTTTTGAATTAGAAAGAAGTGGTAGTTGGGAGAAGCTTGGGAATAAAACTCACTGGAAATCTTAAAGAGAAAAGGCTACAGTCTTGGAAGCTTTGAGTAGGATAGGTTGAGAGAATGTACGTACGACTCTTGTGTAAAAGCGTGGAGGATGAAGCAGGGGATAGCTCCTCAGTGTGAGCTGGGAAGTGCAACCAGTCCTGAGGGAGAGAACAATTCTGAAAAGCATGTTGACTAGGGAAATTAGTTACTTGAAGGGGAGCAGAAGAAAAACAAGTGTTTGTCTTACTATTAGTGAAGGATTTTTTTTTTTTTTGATTGTTTTTTTTATTTTTTTAATGAATTATCAAATCAAGCAGTTTGAAGGAAAACATTACATACCCCTGCTGTCATTTAAAGGACTTTTCAAGAGTATTTAAGAATTTAGTGTTGCTCATCAGTATGCTTGTACACTGCAAGTTACGCTTTGTAACAGGATAGAGAGACAATCCTCTTCACTACTTCTCGAGTGGGTAGAAGGACTAAGAAGTGGGGCTTCATATCCACATCTCTAGGGGAATCAAAATGCAGGAGGTGCTTCATGTGTCTTCCTAATTACAATATTCAGGTGATATCAGGGAGAGATAAGCTTGGCCATGGCTGTTCTTTGGGTGGGATAAACAGGTTTAGTGACTTGGTTACTGCCACTTGGAATAAGATGGAATCTGTGGGTCCCTCCACTAAGCCCCTCAACACCTGTAGACTAATGATGTGATCTCCAGACAAACTAAGTAGTTTAATCCCCTTGAGTTGCTACTCTTTTCTTGAAAATTGAAGGTATTTTTCCTTGTCAGCTCAGCTGAATTTGGTAATTTTGTTGCAATTGTTACATGGCCACAATCAAAATCTGATTCTCACCCTGGGTAGCTCAGCCTATTAACATCCATTTTACTGGTTTTTAATCTGTTTTGAATCCGTATTTCTTACTGTAGCTCAGAGAAGGGAACTATATTAATTTTCCTTTCCCATCCTTCCAAAACTGTGCAGGACTTGAGTAAGTTTACAACAGGGGAGCTCTGCATTAAAAGAGAAAAGAACAGAAATTGGGGTTTTGCATGCAGGGTTGGATAAACTGAGACCTCTAATCATTTGTGAGTCTTGAAGCAGTAAGTTTTGCGTTCTGAGTCTGGCTGCTGTGAAGAGTTGTGTTCTCCAATGGATGGTGAGCATTTTCAGTTATGAACAATTTAATGGTTCCGGTGTGATTAGCTTTTGTTGTTGTTAAATCAGTTCAGGACATAACGGCAACCCATGTTCCATGTTGTGAATGGAGATCTGAGTGACACTAAAAGCTGGAGTCAGCATTGAGGTGTGTTGCAGAGTCCTGTCACATTATGAGGAAGTTGCTGCTGTCTCTGGAGTGTGGGGAATCTTTTCAGTATTGCAGTGATCAAGTCTGTAAGTCATGCAGCCAAGAGCCCTTGTGACTGGAGATGTTGGAAAGGACATGGTCTTTTCAGCAGATATAAAAGATTCTTACTTAGATCTGCCGCTGTTTTTACTTATTATTTATAGTGAAGTTGAGAGATACCCAATGGCAATGAATGTGGAAGACAGTGCCTATGTTCTTGAGGCTATTGCAGAGAATCCAGTCTTCTGAGCTCTTCTTTCTATTGCAGGTGTCCCTAGGTATAGGCTTGATTAGGACATAGTGAGAGATGAGAACTATTATCACTATTACTGCAACTCAATCCAAGTAATACTACAAGGATGTTTGGGACATCTGTGGAGGTGTGAAGGAACCTACCCTTCATATTGGAGCTGTACATGCCTTATGTTTGGCTTGCTTTTCTCTACTCATGAATTGGTTTTTGGTTAGACATGTAAACCAAACAACAAATCTGATGTCAGTGATCTACAACCAAGTGTATTTTGAATCTTCCTGAAGTTGTCTGTGTGGTTTTTGCATGATCTACTGTCCTTAAAAGCATCAGATAACGAGGGAGAGAAAATTCTACCCACTGCTTCTCTGACAATGAAGGCTTAGAGCTGGGAAACAGTTTTCTCTAACATTTTCCTGGAGATTATATATATATATATATATATATATATATGTAGGTATAAAATACAAAGTAAGTAACTGGACTACAGACCCTGCTCCTTATTGTGTTTTTTTGTTTGTTTTTTTTTGTTTGTTTGGTTTTTTGTTTTGTTTTTTGTTTTGTTTTGTTTTGTTTTTTGGTCCATGTCAGTCTTGATATACAAAGTCGTGGAAGTTTCTATATAGTACAGCTCTGACACCTTTTCCCTCAGAAGCATTTTATTTATTTATGGAACTTGGAATCTAGTAGCCAACATTTCAGTGCATTTCATGTTATATGCTTGGTACTGCTTGTGAGAAGATGGTATAATCTCAACACAAATTGAAACTTCAGGTGGGGAATTTTTGCAAGTTTTCTGCTTTCCTGTAGTTTGAGTACTTTAGAAATTGGTGTCTAGATATGGACAAAGCAGGGGACATCTTAAATTATGCATAGGCTATTTCTGCATGATAAAGTTGAAACACAAACAATTACAAAACTGGAAAGCAAGGGTCGAAAGCTAAATTATCTGTTAAATCTTGTAGGTGGTAGTTGCATGAAGTGCATTTCTAAATTTCCACTTACATTGCACAAGTGCATTTCCACTTACCTTGGAAAAGGTAAGAATGTGGGAACATCTAAAGGTGAATGTGACCACCAGAGGGCAGACACATAGTTTAATGACTCCAAACCAAAATCCTTAGAAAGAAGACTCCTGTGTAAAAACACACTGAGATAATGACTGAATAAACAACACAGTATAGATGCCCAGAACTTCTTACACTGATAAAATATAGTAGTATTTAATGTTTAAGATGAAAGTAAATACACTTGCTTAGAACTCACCTGTGGTTCTGTATTCCTACAATGGAAGTCAGAACAGTTCTTCAGATCATATAGTTTGACCTGTAAATAATGAGTTGTTAAACTTAACCCACTTACCTTTACATTGAGTCCAGTAATTTTAATTCTAGCATGTTTTCCAGAACCATGTCCATCTTCCTTTGAAAATCGAAAATACTCTCCTTTCTCAATAGTTTCTCTTTGTAGTTAGAGTAATTTAATTCTGAATTGAAGTTCATGTTTTCAGAATTTGCTGAGCATTTGCATAATTTTCTTTTCCTCTTTATTGTTAATAATGTTTGTATTCTTTAAATAATGTAATTTTGATTGTCAGAGTATCATGGAAAATAATTAACATTATGGGCCTAAAATTAATACTTCAGTAAAGTAGCCTTTTTCAGGAATGTTGTACTGTAGTTTTTAGTGAAAGATGTTATTCAGTATTTTTTATTTAGCTTTTTTGTTAGGAATATAGGTGCTTAATTAAAGCATGTCATGTGTTAGCTGTTACTGCTCATGTACCATCTCAAGTTAAAGCAGTAGTGTCTTTTCTTTGAATTATTTTCATGTAAAACCTAGACAGTTTTTGTAAGGAAACCATAGTCTTTATCCCATCATTTCAAAGTTACAGTATTTTTTAGAGGAAAGTCTTAAGAGCTATGTTTGCTCTCTGGGGGTCTTAATTCTACCAGTTGTGCTGGAGTGAAGTGTCTGATGACCTGGATTTCCAATTGCCCCACTGTCAATTCCAGCAGGTGCAGTTCCCTTGACAGCAGGTTTTCTGGAGAGCTCATTTGTAACATGTTTTGCAGTTATCATCCCCAAAACTTTATCTGGAGGAATTTCTCCAAGTTATTTCTGCAGTTTTATATACTTCTTCACAGCTGCCTTACCCACTTGACATTGAAATATAGGGATAGGTTTCTCATAACAACCAGGGAAATTTACTAGCAGAACTGACAGCATCAGACACTCAAGGGTATCATAGGGATTAATGATATAGTAAGATCTGTATCTTCATAGTTCAGTTGCTTAATGTGTCCTAACTTAAATACAGTGACAGAGACATTACTGCTGAGAACATGTGCAATAGCTATAGCTGGAACTTAGGTGGGTGCCAGGACTAATTCAGAAGTTGGCATTAGTAGAAAGATTAGCCTTTATGTGCATTATGTTATATAGAGAATTATGCGTGTTTCCTCTTCTAAGGTAAAGCTGTCCTAAAAGAGTCAAAGATTTCTGTGATTTTCTCCCCCTCCGCTTAGTTTATCTGAGATGATACTGAAAGACACACCAACAGTTACTAACCATACTCACAACAAAGAAGTTTCATGCAGCAAGCTAATGTAAATAAATACCATTGTGAAATACGAGCTCACTCCTCTAATAGAGATAAGAGGGCTTTATTGAGAGACAAGGTCAATAAAGCAAAAGCAACAGCACTGGGTGCGTGACTGTAGCCAGAGGCATACTGGTTAGCATTTGTTACATACAGGTTTATATACTTTCACTATGGCATTAGTCATATACATATTCATAATTCCCACGTATAGGCGGGGAATATTATAACTAGCTCCCGGAACTTGTTATCCTAAGTCTTCTCCTCTTGGTGTCTGTGCACTGCTCTCTGGTGATTGTGGGCAGGGGTCTTGAGAATGAAGTAAGCAGTCTTCCTCATGTGAGTAGGGGTCTTCAAGATGAAGTAAGCAGTCTTCCTCACGGTGTACTTTTCACCTTTGGCACAGTTGGATGCCCTGGTAATCACAAAACTAGCTGAAACCAGCCATATCTGTAATGCTTCTGGTAACTAGCGAAGATTTAGAACAGGGTGATTAGAACAGATTTTTGGGAGGCACTGTCTCTAAGCTAACTGATAAGTAGAAGGCTGGTGTGAAGTAATTAGTTCATGTTTAATGAGGCCACTAAATTCCACAGACACAACACAAACATTGTTCTTTATCTTCGACCTAAGTTAGGCTAAAAGTACTTTAACCGTATGTTTTCCAGGCACTAGCTTTTGTTATATCAAGCACCTCCCCCCCACCCCCTTTTCTTTTACCTTTACAAAATCTTTTGCTATGTGACTCCATTTTGCTCAAGAATTCTGGCCATTTTCAACTTGTTGGTTTTTTTCTTGTGTCTTTAGCGAGCTTTGTGAACTCATACAGCTATATCCACATAGCAACACCTATGATTTGCGAAAACCAATACATTTATGTGTTTATCACACTATTATTATTATTATAGATGGGAAAGTTCAAATATAAACTAATATGTAGCAGCTTGGTTTGACTGCTAATAAAAAGCCATATTAATTGGAATGGAAGAGAATAAGAGTAAGAAAGTGCTGAAACCAGAAGTGTGAAAATAACAAAGTTGGGGGAGACAAAGCAAAGGGAAGAGATCTATTTAATTACATGGAAATAGGTACTAACAGAATAGATCTATGATTTCTTGTTTACTAAAACAAAACCCCAAGTTACTGCTTTAGCGAGTGATGCTCATAACAATATTGTCTTAATTGGCACAGAATTAAGTTAAAAATAAGTGGAAAAATTAATCAGTAGTAAGATTCTTCTCATATAAAGACTCCACATCTCTTCCTTGTCTTGCTGCTTACAGGTGGAAAAAATAACCTTTCACTGATGGTGTCTTGATCTAGGCTCCAGTGATTATTCTGCACACTAGCATATATATATGTGTGTATATATATGTATATATGTGTGTATATATATATGAATTGAAAAAAAGCTTAAATGAAATTGCGACTTGGTACAAGCGCATATTTCTGTGAAGATCCAGAACAATGCTGATTATGAAGTTTGAGTGCCTGAATTATCCTGAATGGTAAAGACATCTGTTTCTGAAAACATGTCTATAAAAATAGTTGAATATTTGCTTTCATTAGTGGCTGTTTTTATCTGTGGTTGTGGGAAATAATTTAAAATTCACTATGGTGAGCCAATGCACTACTCTGACTAATACATGTTACTTTAAAAAAAATAACTCAGATTAGTGAAATTATGAATTTGCATTTCATAAGGAATTATTTGATTATAATTAGATTAGTTTTCCCCCAGTGTCAATTTGGTTTTATAATTAACAAAAAAAGAAAGGATCAAAATTGATACTGTGTTGTCATTGCCCTGAAATATGAGTTGGAATTTAAAACATTTTATGTACTTTTAAATATATGACTGTTCAACATTGAATATAACCTATCAAAAAAATACACCTATTGATAATTTTTAACACTATGTAGTGTTAAAAATTTAACACTATTTAGTGTTAACACCGAAAAAACAGCCCATCGCTTTTCTGATGGAACACAAAAGGTAACTCAACCTTTGTAATGTAATTCAATTTCTGAACACTAATCCTCAAACAAAGACTTGTGCAGAGTCCAAAATTAAACACTTGCAAATCTTAAACAGGACCTAGAAGAGCAATACTTCTTAGTTCTTGTGGCATCTTTATCCCTTTGTTGCTGGTTCTGCTATCCTAGGATAGATTTTTAAATACCTGCTATTCATGCACAGGCAAGTAATTAGTATGTAAATCTTACTGTGACTGCAGTGTAATAGCAGGCACAGAACTGTAAAACAAAACTTAAAGGTTTCTTTTAAGATGGCTTACATACTTAAACATAATTAGACAGTCGGACTTTGAGGTGTCTTGAAACCTTTGTTTGTTGTGTAATGATTTCTGAGTTTTCATATAAAATTATTTTGCAAATTTCTATGTTCTTTGAGGCTGTGGTTATCTGTCCATACACTACAAATCCTAATGAGATTGTTATTTATCCTTACAGCTCCTACCCACAGTTAATGGGTAGTGTGCAGTACAGGTTTTTAGCACTTAGGTTTTAAAGAATATTAAAGTTTGATCTAGTAAATATATTCACATTGGTCAGAAAAAATGGTCTTTAGTATTCCACTTTCACAAGTGTTTAATGAAGTGGACCTCACTCATCAGAGATTTTCTTTGCTATTAACTAACCTGGAGTTGAGGCCTTTGATCTTACTGGGGATGTGGAAAGGGAAACATGGATTCATATCCATAGTGTAATTCTGAATACTGCTTTAGTACTAGAAGTTTAACAGTGATATTGTAAAGAAAATATAGTATCTTGCAGGTGGCTGAAGGACATGGCACCATTATACAGTCTAGAGAACCAGCATGGCCAGATTACCTTCACTGACCAGGCACAGATGATATAATGTTATAATCAAATTATTAATTAGGTTAGTAAATACAAAACTTGATGACAGAAAGATGATGAGTTTTGAGACTATTTCACTACATTTGGAAGCAGGGGATGGGTTAGAGCTTTCCCTTACACATCCAGCTGACTGTCGTGAGAATCGGTACTTACTTGGTTTTATGTTACATTGGCAATTTGTAATCATTAGAGGTATCATACAATAGATTTAAATAAAAAGCTTTCTGTATTATTTCTATTTATTCTTCAAGATGTGGTTTCTCTAAGGTTAATTTATTTGTATTTTACTTGTTGGGTTATATATTAACTGTTCTATGAGTGCCCAAATTGGCTTCCTCTGAGCAAGCTTAGGTCAGACAGCAGAAGACTTACTTTTATGCAGTGCTGTCTGATCTGAGGTCAGTGTTAGTAGAGAGATTTGTGTCCATTTGTAGTCAGTTCATTGTTGACCTCTTCGGCATCAGTTATACTGTTGACTGTTCTTCTGTAGCATAATACATGTACACATGTATTATCCCTGCGGGTCTTTTCTTGATTATCTGACCCCTTTACTGCCTTGGATAATTGAAAATTAGCTGTGCTGTTTCAGTTCGGGGAGGGTGTGGGGTGGGAAATGAAGGTAGGAATGATACCTTATGAGGTGATGACTGTATTGCATCAGTTCCCAGGTGGTCCTAAATTGTAACCTGTGTGTAAGGTATACTGCCACCCATCACTCAATTTAAGACAGTCACGGTGTAAAGGTTCTGTCTGAGGAAAAAGGTTGGAATCACTTAACAGTGTGTTTAAAGAAATAAAAATAAAACCAAGCTTGTGTGTTGTGATTGGGTTTGTTTTTTTTTTTTTGAGAAGCCAGAGTTGTGAAGCTGATTACACTTGGACTTATCTGAGAACTTGTAATATGAGTGATAGATACAACCTTCACTTGAGAAATACTGTTCTAATCCTGTCTAAGTAATATTTTAACGTACTTGCAGGAGCATTGGTAATACAGTGAGAAATATGTGTGAAAAATGTGTGGGGTTTTATTTTTCCACCTGCTGTCATTACTTTAAGATTATGTGAAAATGTCTCATTCCTTGGGGCTTTTTCTGGTCTGCTTTCTATGTAAAACGGACTAATGGCTCTAGGATTAATCTGAAGCTTGAACTGGGCTTTTGATGACTTTGTCATCTAGTTCAGTGCAACTTTGATAAAACAAGTATTTCTAGCTATTATGCCAAAAACTTTAATCTGGAAACCATTAAGGAAGCAACACAGATGCAGATGAAGTAGGCTTAATATGATGGCAAATGCTGGGAAGTGACCATAGTGTTTTCCTTGAGAAAGAGAACATAATCCTTTGTCTCCAAATAACTTTCCTGATACTGTTGCACAGTCACAGCTGTTTGTTTAAAGGGTGGATGGGAAAGGTAATTGTCTGGTTTCTGTCGCGTTGGGTAGTGCTCATCTAGGGAATTTAATCTCTTGGAGTCTGATGGTCCTTTACCGGATGGTGATGGGAGTCTTTTCAGATGGATTAGACAAGACTTTATTCTCTGTTTACTGATCTGCATGATCGGTAATGTACAGAGCTTAATGTAACCAAGAGAAACTGGTTACATTTCCTGGCTGTCTTGCAGATACACAGGAGACTGCTATGTAACCAGGAACAGTTTTATCTGCCTTGGGGAGTTTCTGGGAATGTCGGATTCTTGCTCTGGGATGCTATTCATATATTTAAGCATACAGGCAACTCTTGTCAGTTGGCCTATGAACAGCAGCAGCTGCCTGGGGAAACTTTAGGGACTGTCCACAGTTCCTAGCTGGAGAGGTCCTGTTTACCAACTGCCTTGTGGTAATGGCTGGTGGGAGTTCAGTCGGTGACCATGCTGCACAGGGGCAGAAGGGACTGATTTTAGAGATTTCAGCTGAACCGTTCCTGGACCATGATGGGAGCTGGTGAATAGGTATGCTGGGTATGTACACAGACGCAGTTCTGATACCTAGGACTCTAACTACAGGATGCACTTGAATTTAATTCTTTTAATTCTGTAGACCTTTTCACAATATTGAGTATATACTTTTAGGCCATACTTTGATACTAAAATCAAGATAAAGGAACTGATACATGCTTAAAAAAGTTTCTGGAAAAATGTTATCATATTTTGCCTTTGTTATGGAAGCACAGTATGTCTTTAGTTTCTATACTAGTCTTTATTGCTAACTTTACATGTTGTTACTGACAATGGCTATAATGTTTCAAGTAGTGTCCTATAGCTTCTGAAATTGGAGACCTTTATTCTGTTGACAGCAATGGTGTGAAAATGTTAGTACTTCATCAAGACAGTAGAGCAGTAGAGTTGAGCTACTGGAAATTGCAGCAAGCCTCTGAGCTTTCAGTTGATGAAGGCTGGCCTCTCTTAAGACCAGTCCAATGAATAGTATCTTTCCTTAAAAGCATTAAGGAATCAGTAGACTATTTTATCTACCTTTGAATTTGTTGAGGCTGAACATGGTGCGAGACAAGTGACTTCCAGAAGTCCCTTCCAACCTTAACTATTCTCTAATTCTGCTGTATGTCTTCGCTTCATTTCAGAACATGTCTGTAATGCTGTGGGTGGACATTTCAGAAGTATTGGAAAGAAGAATGCTTTTTTTTTCCAGTGATCAGGGCACAGAAGAAGTGGGAGATCTTGGTTCTTGTTTTTTGGCTGGACTGACCTTACCTTCACAGAGACTTTGTCACTTCTGTTCTCTGTGTCCTAACTGCCAGGACCCTATGCTACGTGAAAGTTTCCATTTGCCTTGAGCTCCTGTGCAACAGGGAATGGCTGGGAGAGCTGGTATGCCAGATCATGCTCTCTTGGCCTGCATTCTGTAATAAATCATCATCAGCCTTGCTCAACCAGCTCTTCTCATATGGGGCTTGACTTTGGATCTCCCTTCCTTAGGTGTGTTCTCTAACCACCTGGCTGAGGAGAAAGTGGGCAGGGATATCTGTTCTGCTTCTCAGAAGCAGTGATCCCCATCATGTCTGACTTTTCTAGTTCTTCTAGAGAACTCTGTAGATTTCAGTTGCTTAAGTGTATCTACTTAGAGAGTTACACAAAAGATAGGTGTTTATCTACCAGAATATGTGCTTCTGTGCACAGGCGAATGAATGAAGTCAACTCTCTAGGAAGTACTAAGGCTGAACTGGGACTTGGGTATCTGCTTACATCCTGGGACTTTCTTATGCTACAAACTGAATTGCTGTTCAGAATTTAAGTGGGATAAGGTGAGTTAGCCTAAGGTTTAATATTAACTTCCCACCCTAAAGTTATAATCTGGTTTATTAATGGCAAAATTTTGTGTCACTGTCCCATCCTCCACGATATGAATACTTCACTGAACAGGAGCGTAAGACTCTAGTTTAATTTCCTAGAACAAGTGGTGAGAGGTCTCTAATTTATTTTTTTACTAAAAGACTAAACTTCAGTTCACACCACTGTGCTATTTATGTATACCACAAATGCTACCAAAGAACTACTCATAAAATAAAGAAAAAGCCCCAAAGCAGCCCTACTACATGAGTGCAACTCCTAGTTTGAATATTGCATTTGTGAATAGAAGACATTGATTTGATGTCAGAAGTATTTTTAACAGGATTACAAAATGCAAATAGCATTATGTAAGACAGATTACCTATGGCTTTAATACAGGATTGGTTTTAAGTCAGAGACTACATTTTGCTGGGTTATGTATATTTGTTTATAACTGAGCACATTAGGATTAGGCTCAGCCATTTTCCAAATCCTTGATATTTTCAGGGTAGGTGACTTAATTTTTTTAAATTTAAAATTATGAACTTAAAATCTGAATTGTGGTTTTTTTAATAGCTTTCAAGGTGGATGGCTTCTTTGTTTAGTATCACTACAGTCTGATTTGTGTAGGTAAAAATCAGAAGTTGCTGTTGTCCATCATATCCCGTTGTCCTGGTTTAGCAGTAGCAGTCATTTTTTCTCCTTCTTAGTAGCTGGTGCAGCGCTGTGGTTTTGACTTTCGGCCTGGGAACAGAGCTGATAACACCGATGTTTAGCCTGACCAAGGACTTTGTGAGTCTCATGGTCTGCCAGGGAGGAGGGGAAGCTGGGAGGAAGCAGGGACAGGACGCCTGACCCAAACTAACCAAAGAGGTATTCCATACCACAGCACACCATGCCCAGGATGTAGAACTGAGAGTTCCTGGAAGGGCTGGAACACTGCGGGGTGGGGAGCGAGGTATCGGTCGGTGAGGTGCTGTATTCTCTTCCCTTGTTATTTCCTTTATCATTATTATTGGTGGTAGCAGTAGTGATTTGTGTTATACCTTAGTTATTAAACTGTTCTTATCTCAACCCGTGGGAGTTGCATTCTTTTGATTCTCTTCCCCGTCCCTCCAGAAGCGGAGGGAAGAAAGGTGGGGGGGGGAAGTAGACTGCATGGTTCTAATTTACGGCCTGGGCTTAAACCACGACACCCGTATAACTTTTTCCTAAGGCAGACAGCTACCTGGTTCCAAAACCAACACAAAAGACCAAATGCATTTCCTGTGTGGCAGAACGTATGTGGATGCAAATCAGGGAAATGTTAGTTTGTGCTGAACCACAAGGGAAAATTTGCAGGCAGTTGTACTCCAAATAATGTCTAAAAGGACTCATGTACAGTACCACAAGTTCTTGACCTTTTAGTAAATGAAATTTCAGGAAGCTTACACAGCTGGCACAGAACAGCTTCATGTGACTCTGCATTGTTGTCACTTGCTTTATGCTCTGAATGCCTGAAATGTGCCACTCCCCATTAGACAGACACGAGAAAGAAGGTCTTTTACAAAGGTAATGTTTCCTTTTGGAAAGTTAAAATGTTTGATGTACTCAGCAACCAAGGTTCCCTATTAACAGACTTAACTGGGATTACACTTTTTTTGTCTCTTCAGACTAGTTTCAGATTTTGTATTTCATTGTGGCTTACGACCAGTTCGTTCAAATATGTTGACATCTTCTAGTTTGACCACCAGATTTCTTCCAAACCTGTATTAGCCTGGTGTTCTTTTCTCAGGGAAATATCTGGCAACATTTCCTGCATTACAAGGTGCATTTAATACGTACAGGCCAAGGAAGAAAAAGTAGAAACTGACACAGGGACACAGGGATGGAGGCAGATTTAAGCACTTGTGAAATGTTAGTATTGCGCATAAATACGCAAGCAAAAAACCTCTCAAACTATAGCTTGCATGTAGATAGATTCTTCCTCTGTTTTAAAGAATAAAGGTTTTCTTGTATTCTGTGACTTGTGTTCATATCTGTTATTACAACTGGAGAGTTTTCCCAATGGCTTAGTTTTCACTTCTGCAGAGCTTTGTTCTACGAGTACCAAAATTCAGTTCCCAAATGCTACTGGCCATAAGGAGTTTGAATGTTACGGAGATAATCAGAGCCTGTCCTTTTAGAAGATAAATTCCTGTAGTACTCTCAATCTGCCACGTCTAGGTAGTATTCAGATGGATGCTGATGTGCTCCGCAGAGGGATGACAATTATTTCTGAGAAACCTGAAAAGTGGGACACTGACTTTCATGATTATTTGATGGTGATATCTTCTGGTAAAAAATGGCTGGAAGGCACCTTAGGAAAAACTCTTTTAAAGTGATTACATACAGTTTATGTTCAAACAGATAAAAATACAATGGGGTATGAGGTTTCATGTTCCTTAAATACCAAGGAAGCAGCTGAGAAAGCCCATAGCTTCCTGCTAAGCTCAGCTCTCCCTGTACAGTTTCAAGTAGGCAAGAATTAGTTCTGGGATGATATGTGCTTGGCTGTTAAATGGCGGTCTGATCACATACCTGTGATTTGCATAGCTTTCACTTGGGAGTGATGCTTTCTTGCTGTGCTTTTGGTCTGCATTCTGAAGTGCTGAAACAGAGAAGAGTGAGAGTGTTTGGAAGGGAAGAATGAAATCTCTTGCAGCTTGCTCCAGGCAGTAATGATGCGGTGATTTCCTTTAGGTAAAAATGAAATATGGGTATGTCCATTGAAACAGGATTATTTAGTGGTGGCCCAACATATTTCAGTAACCAATTCCTCAAACAAAAACTTTTTTTTTTCCTTTTTGCCTCTCCTATGCTCTCATGCTAACCCCAGACCTTTTCTATGCACTCTTTTCAATCGTAGAATCATAGAATATCAAGTTAGAAGGGACCTCGAAGATCATCTGGTCCAACCTTTCTTGGCAAACCATGATCTAGATTAGATGTTTGAGCACCCTGTCCAGCTAAATCTTAAAAGTGTCCAATATTGGGGAACTAGCCATTTCCCTGGGGACATTATTTCAATGGCTGATTGTTCTCATTGTGAAAAATTGTGTACAACAGCAATCTCCCCAGGAGTAACTTGTGCCCATTATGGTTGCCTTTTCCATGACTCCTTGTAAAAAGGGAGTCTCCATCTTCTTTGTAGCCATGCTTTAAATAGAGAAACATGGTGATAAGGTCTCCCCTGAGCCTTCTTTTCTCTAGGCTGAAGGTATTTGAACAAATAAAGTTCTCCTGTTAGGGGAGGTTTGACTTCCTTGAGTGAGAAATTGCTTCCTTTTCTTTGGACTGACACAGAGAGGAAGTAAGCATACAGATGTGTAATAAATGTAACTGCAGAGTGCCACCTGTTAGGTTCCACCATGGCTTTAACCCCATAAGCTCATTTAAACAAGGGAGAGAAGTGGTGCCTCTGAAACTTGAGGCATGTGACAGCTCTTGTCATTGGTAAAATGAAACAGAACTTGTCAGTGAATTGTTTAGCAATGAATTAATGGAGCTGAGGTAAATACAGCAAGTGTCTAGTAAGTTCTTCACTACCTCTATCTCACACCAGTATATAAACTGAAGCTGTTTTTTCCCTTAAGTGGAAGGGTACCTGTCCCCTTAGGGGGAGCATAGAACCTCTGGTCTGGCAGCTCTAGAAAAAACAGTCTCTGAGCAAAAGGTCATGGGTTTGTTTTATGCTGTGGATGTAAGCATGGTGATGATCTAACCTCCTTTTTTTCAAAGCTCTATTAAACCAGTGTGGCCCAGCCTATGTTACTGCTTATTCAGCCTGTTCTGAGAATTCAAACAGTTAGCTATGGATTATATCACCTAATTCCACTGTGAAATGAAAGAGAATGGGTGGTCAAAAACCTCCTGACAAGAGCTGTTTTGCTCTGAATAATGCAAATGAAGCATCCTAACCCAGTGAGCAAGGAGCTTTTCTCCTGTAGCCACAGGTCTTTGTTCCCTTTTCTGACAGACTGTGTACCCTTTCATCTGTGTGATTAGTAGAGCTGCTGTGGTCAGTGTGAAATGGTAAGTGCACATCTAACGGATGTTGAGCTCTTGCCTTTAGGAAGTCTCTGCACAAGCATGTTTAGCTGTATTTCCAAGCTTCTTAATGGTAACAAGCTACTGTAAGTTAATTTGCAGATCACTGCTTCCTCCAGTTCCTTTCTCAGAAATGTGAGGAAAAACTAGTATCTCTGCAAAATAGAAAGACTAAATGTATTGCAAGAGAGGGAATATTTAGCAGAATTTTTTTTTTTTTTTTTTTTTTATTTCCCCATCCCCAATATCAAAAGGTGTCTTTAATAGGGTCTCTTCCATAATCAGTTTGAGAAAACAGAAGTTGAACTCTGTTGGTTTAGCATGGGTTTTGGTGAGTCTTAGTGAGAAAGTATCTGTATCCTAAAGCCAGTTTTGCAGGCCTCTGTCTATTAAGATAATAATATATTAAGATTATACTGTGTTATTTCTAAGAAGAGAAATAACAATTTCTATACAGGAGAGAAATGACAAGACTGGAAGATTGTTTTCAAAGTGTTTTCCAGTGTGACTGTATTGACTTTGGTTTTGTTCCCTGAGATTTGAGGGAGAAAAGAGGTTTTTGAGGGAGGTCAAAAATTACACACCAAATGCAGGTGCAGCCGTATCATGGATTTTTACTGTAAATATCAGATATGTATATGATAGACATAAAAAAAAAATCATTTTTCTTGGTTGTTTTCCCAATACTTTGTTGGGTTTTTTTAACCCAGTGATGGGGGTTGCACTGACATTAGAAAACACAATCATCAACCCTGCACAAACTGGTATTTCATTTCTGATACATACTTTTTAAACAGTGAATTCAGAATACTATAAGTTAGGATTTAAAAAATATTTTTAATAAAGTAATTGAAAGTGCAATAGCTGATTTTTTCCATCATCTTTGATAACAGAACACCTTTAACGCTTGATTCATGTTTTAAAACATGATGGTTCGAGACCATCTTAAAAACCTAAACATACACAAGTCCATGAGACCTGACGAAATCCATCTGCGGGTCCTGAAGGAGCTGGCAAATGAAGTTGCTAAGCCACTGGCCATCATATTTGAAAAGTCATGGCAGTCAGGTGAAGTTCTTGACGACTGGAAAAAGGGAAATACAACCCTCATTTTCAAGAAGGGGAAAATGGATGACCCGGGGAATGACAGACCAGTCAGTCTCACCTCTGTGCCTGGCAAACTCTTGGAGCAGATTCTCCTGGAAGGCATGCTAAGGTACGTGAAAAACAACAAGGTGCTAGGTGGCAGCCAGCATGGCTTCACTAAGGAGAAATCCTGCCTGACCAATTTGGTGGCCTTCTATGATGGGGCTACGGAACTGATGGACAGGGGCAGAGCAGTTGACGTTATCTAGCTGGACTTGTGCAAAGCATTTGACACTGTCCCACACGACATCCTTGTCTCTAAATTGGAGAGACATCAATTTGATGGGTGGACCACTCGGTGGATAAAGAACTGTCTGGATGGCCACACACAAAGAGTTGTGGTCAATGGCTCGATGTCCAGCTGGAGACCGGTAACGAGTGGTGTCCCTCAGGGATGGGTGTTGGGACCAGTCTTGTTCAACATCTTTGTCAGTGACATGGACAGTGGGATTGAGTGCGCCCTCAGCAAGTTTGCCGATGACACCAAGCTGTGTGGTTCGGTTGATACGCCGGAGGGAAGGGATGCCATCCAGAGGGACCTTGACATGCTTGTGAGGTGGGCTGATGCCAGCGTTATGAAGTTTAACCATGCCAAGTGCAAGGTCCTACACCTGGCTCAGAGCAATCCCAGGCACAGCTACAGGTTGGGCAGAGAAGAGATTCAGAGCAGCCCTGCAGAGAAGGACTTGGTGTTGGTCTATGAAAAACTGAACATGAGCCGGCTTCAGTGTGCGCTCGCAGCCCAGAAAGCCAACCATATCCTGGGCTGCATCAAAAGGAGCGTGACCAGCAGGTTGAAGGAGGGGATCCTGCCCCTCTACTCTGCTCTCGTGAGACCTCACTTGGAGTATTGTGTGCAGTTCTGGTGTAGTCAACATAAAAAGGACATGGAAGTGTTGGAACAAGTCCAGAGGAGGGCCACGAGGATGATGAGGGGACTGGAGCACCTGCCATATGAAGACAGGCTGAGAAAGTTGGGGCTGTTCAGCCTGGAGAAGAGAAGGCTGCGTGGAGACCTCATAGCAGCCTTCCAGTATCTGAAGGGGGCCTACAAGGATGCTGGGGATGGACTCTTCATCAGGGGCTGTAGTGAGAGGACAAGGGGTAACGGGTTAAAAGTTAAACAGGGGAAGTTTAGATTGGATATAAGGAAGAAATTCTTTAGTGTGAGGGTGGTGAGGCACTGGAATGGGTTGCCCAGGGAGGTTGTGAATGCTCCATCCCTGGCGGTGTTCAAGGCCAGGTTGGATGAGGCCTTGGGTGACATGGTTTAGTGTGGGGTGTCCCTGCCTATGGGAGGGGAGTTGGAACTAGATGATCTTAAGGTCCTTTCCAACCCTAACTATTCTATAATTCTATGATTCTATGAAAACAAACTTATTATAACATGGAAATGCATACATGGTGTGACTTACAATTATTCTTTTAATTACTCCTGGCATAAGTGCACGATTCAAAATCATGTGATATTCCTCCCCAGGAGATGTAGTAATTTAATGATAGTCACTTTTTAATATAATTTTTTTACATACAGACACTTGTTCCACTTCACTTATTTGATTTAATATATGCTGATAGTTGAAGATGAGGTCATTCTGTATTAATTCTTTTCTTATATGTTACTTACCTTTGCATCATAAAAGCAAAAACCCTGAAATGTGTTAAGCTTGCAAAATGGCAGCTGTCTGTGGAGTGATGATGAGTAATTTCTGGGTATGTGAGCAACTGCCAGGTCCTAAAACTGGCTGTGGAGGGGAGGGAAGCAGCAGCTCTTGTTGAGGGGCAAAGCATCCTGCCCAGGGAGAGGATGGTTTGACTCAGTGCTCCCAATGAGCGTGCTTGACTTTTCAATATATTTCCAACCTTTTCTTGTATCAAAATAGATGTAACTTCAGGGCAGCCTGAAAACGTTCTCATTCTGTGTAGTCGTTTAGGGAAAGCTGACTGATTCAGACTTCTTTTTAAATGGTTGCATGTGTAGAGGCTCTTCTGGTTTTGCAATGTGTTGGTTGTTATGTGTTGAGTTGGACTTGCAGTAATTCGTTTCTGTAATGTTGCCCTTTGAGATCATATTTTTTCTCCTATGATTCAAGATTCCAGTAAATTACAAATAGGCATCTTTGTTCTTTATTTCTCCCCTCCTTCTGTTAGTCAGTGTAAGTTTAAGGGTTTCAATGGGCAGGACAGTAAGAAACAGTTGGAGGTGATCAGAAAATGAAACCTCACAGCTCTCAAGGGGTGGTAAGTGACTGGTAATGGCAAGATAACAAAAGATTTCTTTCAAAGAGTTGTGTGGAAGAAGCAGAGAACTAAAAATGCTTTCAGCTGTATTAACACAAGAAATAGTCTGCACACTAGAAAACTATGGGGAAAATGAGAGAAAAAAACTCTTGGAAAAGATTAGGTTGCCTTAAGGACAAAATTTAAAATGAGAACAAGAAAATGCTTTTGTAACTTTTCTATATATTTATATGACAATTTAGACTTTCATAGAATCTTCACTTCATACGCCACTTCCCTCAGGACATGTGGATGCATCTCTTCAGGTCCCTCCTTAGATGTGCTTGAACCTGATCTCCTACAGCAGGTGGTTCTTCATTATTCCAGTCCCTGCCTTTGCCTTCTGCAGCTTGGGTTGGTGTGGCTGGAGCACTTGCTGGTGAAGAGGCAAAAAAATAATTGACTACCTTGTTCTTCTCCTTGTCCCACTTAATCAGGTCTTCTATTTACTTCTGGAGAGGGCTCCCATTTTCCCTGGTCTTCCTTTTATTGCCAACTTACCTACAGAAGCTTTTTTGTTGATGTCCCTGGACAGATTTAGTTCTGTCAGGGCTTTAGCCTTCCTAATGTGATCCCTGGCTACTCAGACATTTTTTCTGTAGTCCACCCAGGCTACCTTTCCTTGCTTCCACCTCTGCACTCTTCTTTTTTGTGTCTGAGTTTGTCAGTAGCTCCTCATTTATCTATGCAGACCTCCTGGCATTCATGCCCTACTTCCTCTTTGTTGGGATTCATCACTCCTGAGCTTGGAGGAGGTGATCCTTGAGTATTAACCAGCCTTCTTGAACCCCTCTTCCCTCCAGAGAACTTGATACTCTACCAAGCAGATCTGTGAAGAGGCCCAAAATCTGCTCTGAGGCTGCTCTCAGTCCAGGGTAGGAAGCTTGCTGTGTGCTCTCCTTGCTGCACTAGGGGTCCCAGTAATCTTAACTGTCTAGTGTTGCTCCGATGCCATCTTCCACTCCCTGTTGCACTGTTATTTTCAGGGTCATGTTTATATATCTTGAAAGGAAATGTAAAGATTCCACACTGTCTCTAGGGTAGCAGCCTCATGTGTGAGAGGTTTTCCCTCAGTCTTTTTTCTTATCAAAGAAATATTCAATTAGAACACAAAGGGAAGTCCTCCCATATTCTGGGCTGGACTCATTAGATGTGTAACAGGCTGTTGTAGCCCTGTCTCTGTGACCACAGACGTGTGTAGAGAATAGAGCTGACAGATGAATGCAGTGTAATGCACTGCTCAAGAGGAGTCTGTTCCAGTCTTTTCTCCCACTTCCCCTGAGGCAGTTCATCTCAGCACAGTGACCTCTTTCAGTCTTACTGAGCTGTATTGCAAAGCTGATTAAAATATGATTAAAATGAAATACAACAAAACTTTTAGCTTGTTCAGAAGATGAACTATTAAATTCACAGGTGTTAGTTGATCGTTATCTTTTACATTTTATTTGTATTTGAGAACAATTACCTGTACTAACTAGATCTTGACTTTTTCTTTTTTTTTACCTCTTATGTTTAGAAATATTTAAAAATCTTAATTTTGGTAGTCGATTTATGTCCGTTAGAGATGGAATTTTTAACTTTTTTTAAGTCAGACTATGCTTAATGTTCAACTTCTGAACTGAGATGTCTTGAGTGCAGTAAGAAATAATGTTGGATCTGCAGTTTAAGGTCAATCTTACACTCTTGCAGTGATAGTAAATATTTGTGTTGATTGACTGAAATGAGCCACTGTGTTCATTGAAAGGGGTTAATTTATGATACTATTTAGCTCCTAAAAAAAGCATAAATGCGTAAGATGGGGATGGGTGCGGAACTCTGTCTTGGAAGCATCTGTGAACAGAGAGGAACTGAGGCTGTGCTGCCTGGGGATGAACAAGTTCAGGCATGAGGAAATGACATTTTCTTTTGGTTCTGCCTGAGAAAGCAGGCTTGTGGCCCTTCCTCTTTACTACTTTCCCATTCTCCATGGATTCTTACCTATATTTTGTGCTACATCATGAATTTAGGTCTGACAGAATGCATTTTATCAAACAGAGCCCTAATTTGCCATCCATGAGCAGTTGTTGGGTGTACTGTGGAGGAAGCAAGCTAGAGTATAAACTCCTCAAGGCCTGAGATTCCAGCATGCAGTTTAGAGACCTAGTCTGATTGCTTTCAGCCTCCCCCAGCCTGGCAGGATTTACTTGCTCAAGGCCAGCACAGAGAACCTGAGTAGGCATGCTGTTCCTCGTGGGGTATCTGAAAAGCTGGTTATACTCAAATTTTCATACAGAGCTGCTTTTACATGGCTGTAATGATGATGAGCACACCTGTGCGATGCTGCCTCTAATACTGAGAGCAGCAGCACAGACCTCAGAAAAGGCCAGCTTGTCTTTGTTGTCACTGTGAGAGCCAAGTTCCGGTCCCACGTTGCCCTGGAGATGGAGGTTTCTATCACCTGAGCTTCTTTGGGTCTAGCTACACTGTGTTGTGCTATGGAGACACACAGGCAGAGATAAAGCAGTTATTTAAGGCAGTCTGAAGCTGAACAGTGCCTCAGTTTTAACATTAAGAACAAAGGTGAATGCAGCTAGCTTGTAATGAATGGGGGTGGAGGATAGAAATAGGAGGTAAGAGAACAGAAGTAAGATGTACTTTTGTCAGACTTATGAGAGAAGGAAGCTTCTCTAGTGAGGGAGCAGAGGATGGGCATAGTGAGGTTTCCAGTTGTGAACCCTGGACTGGTTTTGTGTCTTTACTGTTGATAGTAGTTTGCTAGAAATGACTTGGGGGCTAAACTGTGTGGTCTCTTCTTCAAGACAAGTATCTTAGCCTAGTTCAAAGTCCTGAGCAGGAATAAATGACACCCTCTGGACCTGCTGAATGCCCTAAGGAGGAGGAGTATCTGACATCTTCTGTACTAATGGTTGGTTGTGTGCTGAAGCATGCAGTGACCCAGCTGCAGCGAAAGCAACTGAAAGTACTCTTGAGAGTGGTGGCTTCTATGGCTTACCCTCTGGCTTGGGTATGGAACAGGATGGGTTCTGCTCCATCAGGCAGAAGTGGGTGTTGAACCAGGAATGGGGTGGTATTAATATGCATAAGGTAATTGCAGTCTCCAGCATGTTTGGATCCCAGATGACTACCTGCCATTGTCCAACACTGACTCAAACTAAGGTGATAACCTCACTAGGCATGAGAAGTAGGAAGACTCATCCCTCCTAGGGAAGTAGTTACCTGAAATCTAGGGCAGAAGCTTTTTCTCTTTTTCTCAGAGTTTAGGGTTTTAAATTTTAGTCAAGTCAGAAGTCCTGGTTAAATGCTTGGTTAAATATTTGCCTAGATGAAATAGGGAGAGAGGGAAAACCCAGTTGCTTTTTGCAACTTTTCAGTTCAAACTGAAGAATAAGTTTGTCTAGATTTACCCATTCTGTTCAGCTTTCAGAGCAATAGTTGCAATGTAATTTTTTTTTTTTTTTGGTTTGTTTTGTTTAAGCTACCAGGTCTTAGAAGCTAAAAGCTCCAAGAAGGAAAGGCCTGCTTTAGATGAAGAAGTGTTTGGAACATATGGTAGAAAACTTCACGATCTATATCTGTAGTTGAAAGTCAAACAGTGCAATACTCTTAAATAAGAGAAAAAGGTGTGGTGTTTCGGGGTGGGGTTTTTTGCCTTACGGAAATGTAAAACTTGCGTGTCATGTTTACTGGAGTATGGAAAAGACATGGAAAGCAGAACTTGGGTGTCAGGCTCAGCAGGGGTTCTTACAGCTTCCTTTAATGTTTCTCTCCTGCTTAATATCTCATAAATCAAGATAAGTATCTTGCTACGCTTGCATACAATGTCAGCGTTTCGGGGCATGATTAGTGTGCTTGATAGGCATCCTCATTTCTTCAGTAATTATGATCCAATAAATACACTTTTTGTTTTGTCTTTTCCTCTGCTGCATTTCATATGCTACTTGTTAGGGAAAGCTAAATAACTTTGTTGTTTTCAGCCTATTACACTTGTCATGATTGTCCTGTATTGAATTCTAGGGCATAACATTGTTATTGTTTCAGATTCTTCCTGTCCTCTGTGCCAGACAGCCAAAGATGCATGTGTATCTGAGCTACCTTTGTTAAAATAATCAGTGAGGTTCAACATGATTTATAGAAAGCAGTAGGTGATCCCTCTTTGTTGGAGCGTCCTTTGTAATCCTGAGGATGGCAGTGAGTGAGTGGGCTGTAAAGAGCAAGAGTGCATGGGGGGTGATTCATAGAGTACTGAAACGGGAAGATTTCAAGTGAGGGTTTTCTAAGTTTAATTTCAGAGTGTAGAGAAACATTTAGCAAGTACAAGTACTGTTGTGAGAATGTAAAATAATTTGTTATTCTACCTTTCATTTAAAGTTTTAAAGCAGCTTGAGACAGTTCTTTTCAGTTTGTTTCAGCTTTGACTTCCCTTGGTAAGAGTATTGCCTCATTTAACTTCCTGGCTCTAACAATAAAGACCTTGGAAAGACTTTTGTGTATTGCCAGACAGATGATGCAAGGCATAAATACAGCTTTGGGAACATCTTTAGTGTCTGTCTTAGTGAAACCTGAACATAAAGGTTGGTATTTTTAAGAGGCAGGATTTCAATAGACTTGCATCACCACTGGAGCCCAAGTAAATTTTTTTTTCTTGCTGTACTCTGCTAAGTGATGTCATGTAAAATGTCGTATTTTCCCCACCCCCAAGGAAGGGAAGAAAAGCACCTATAGTATCTGAGTGTTGGTTTGAGCATTTTTCTAGTGTGAAGGAGAGCGATGACAGTAACTTCTAGTTCAGATAATGATTCTCAGTTAATCATTACTCGTGATGATGTGGTGTATTAAAAATTCTGAGCTTTCCTGACATAATTTAATAGCTGTTAAATTTGACTTGTCTGTCTATGCCCTGCTAGCATGTCTTGCTTTAGAAGACGTCTTTTTCCTTGTTAGCTATCTGTGTCTTCAATTACATTCTTTCTTTCTGCAAGAGAGTTGTAATTCAGTTTATACTTTCTGGCAATCTAGTCACTTGTCAGATGCTGTTTGACAAACATAAGTGAATTTCCCCAGATGACCTCTTAAGGAGCTTTGAAGCTGTGTTGCCTTCTAGCTCTGGACCCATAGATTATATTTTGAGCAGAGTGAAAAGAATTCAGCCACGGTGTAAGGAGAAGCATACCCAGGTTCCTTTTTACACAGAATACTTGTAGAATTGCTACTGGAAAAAATAGTTTGGTTTTGCACATTTTTTATAGGATGGATTTACACTGGGTGGTACCAATATTCTTCAGATGTCACGAGAAAATTATAATAACAGAAAAGTGAAAAATGCAAGATGTGATGTAGTAGGGATTTTTATTTTTTTATTTTTTTTTTATTTTTTTACTTTAAGACCATCTTCCTGTTCCAACTACTCATACTTGACAAAAGCTATTACTCAAATAAGCATCATGTGCTAAAAGTGCAAATTCGAAAAGTACTGTTGTCTGTTCTCCACATTTCCATATTGCTTTTCAGTTTGTTTAAATATCAATAAATAAATAGTTTTGTAGTTTCTAAGTATTTAACACTCTTAAAGTAACTGTCTTTGTCAGGAGATAATTTGTGAAGTCAGGCAGGATGATTGGTCTTCACAAAATCATAGAATAAGGTCCATTCCAATCCAAATCAAAGATCATCTGGTTCCAACCCCTGTGCCACAGGCAGGGACACCTTCCACTAGATCAGGTCACTTAAAGCCCTGTCCAGCCTGGCCTTGAACACTGCCAGCATTTACCACTTTTCTGAGCGACCTGTGCCAGTGCCTCACCACCTTCACAGTGAAGAATGTTTCCCTAATATCTAATCTAGATCTCCCCTCGCTGTTTCAAGCTGTTCCCCCTTGTCTTGTCACTACATGCCCTTGTAAAAAGTCTGTCTCCAGATTTTTTGTAGTTCCCCTTTAGGCACTGGAAGGGTGCTATAATGTCTCTCTGGAGCCTTCTCCAGGCTGAACAAGCCCAGCTCTCTCAGCCTGCCTTCATAGAAAAGTGCTCCAGCCCTTTGATCGTCTTCATAGCCCTCCTCTGGACTCACTCCAACATTAGTTTTTGAATAGGTCATAACAAGCACCAAAATGTTGACTGATTTCAGTATTTAGTAAATATTTTAGGAGACTTTGTCAGATTATCTGTCTAATGATTGGATCTGAGCTCTACAGGCTTTTATTCTGTTAATTCCATTAATTTTGAGGGGTCTCTTCCTTATTGTTTTTCAGCTGTCCACAATGTGGCTTTCACCAATCTCTCACTAATCACTAATTTTTTGTAATGCACTAGAAGTCTACGTATCTCTTCATGGAGCAGAAAAAAGCAATTATTGGCAGTTGTTTCAGAAATACATATGATCAGATGCTTACTTTCATATACTGTTTGTGCATTTAGAAGTTTAGTATCTCAGCAGTATTTGAGAGCTAGAAAAAATGACTTAAAAGCCTCAGCTAAGAGTATTTGGATCCTGTGTGCTTGTTACCTTGATTAAACAATTCATTATAAGAATGCTTTATGTAGGATATATTTGCCCATACAGCAATTCACTTTGTATGAATTACTCAAAATCCCTGAAAACCTTCTTCCCCCAGTCACTTGGTTTGAATACAGCTCTTTACACAAGGAGCTGGTGACAGTATGGTCCATGAACAAGTACAGAAAAGTATCTTTGCAAAGAAAGCAAGCTGGCAAAAGGATTAGAAAGCAAAGCAAACCAAGAAACAAAAGGGTCTGTGCAGGACTGGATATGTAACTTTGCAAACTCTTAGGCATCCAAACGAGAGAACTTGAGTCACTGAGTCACTGTGAATCACTTCAGTCTTGTCCTTCCACTCAGGGCTTTTAGTTTTAGGTCTTCGGCTTTTTCATGTGAAAAACCTTCTGTATATATGTTCTCTATAGGAATGTTGAGGCATCCATTTTAAAGCACCTGGTCACTTAGTGTTTTCTTTTATAGGGTAAATTTTTTAAAATGGAAAAATAGTTCTTGTTTGGATTGAGATGCTTCTTTATCTGGAGTGGCTTCTTAGCCCCCACGTTGGGGACTTCCTATTGAGCTGGGGTGGGGTGTGGGAATCTAGCAACATTATTTAAAATACAGATCTCCACCCACCATGCATAAACCATCAAATATTCAAGTGCCTTTTTTAAAGGTTTATTGCATAATTGAAAGGATCCTATACTTTTGCTTGTAATTATTAAAATGAGCTCACACAGCATGCGCACAACAGTCTGACTTGTATGGTTGTGTTGAACAGTGTGTATTGCAGAGTTCCTTATCCTTAAAATATCATACTGTAGGTATATGGTGGCAGTTTGCTTTTGTGAAGGTCAGCCATTCAGGAGTTCTCAATTTGGTGAATCATGTAGGATGGTGCAGTGATTAGATGTGAAGTCACGATCCAGTGCTTTGAGCTAATTTTACTTCCAGCGTGCTGCTTTTAAATTCAAAGCTCTTCTTACTGACGCTGTTCTGTTACAGACAGGAAAGGAGATCTCCTTTAGCTGCTCACGAATGTTTTCTGGTTCTGAGCTTTTTGCAAGGGTCTCTGCCTTGCAGTGTGTGCTGCCTGGACCTTGGGATGAAATTGGCAGCTTCTCAGTTCGGGCTCGAAGGATCCCAGCTGCTTCCCCAGTTGTTTTAGTGGATGACATATATGTACATAGGAAAGGATAATCTGCTGCTGATGCTTGCTGCAGTCCTGAATCCAAAGTAGGCTCCTAAGAATGTGTAAGCACTGAGCCGAAAGTGGAGTATTGCCCTGAGCAGAGCAGATGCTGCTGAGCCATCTGAGTAAGCTTTGTGGTGTGTTCTGGATGCAGGCTTTCCTCCAGTGGATTTTAAAGGTAGTTGAGAACAACTTTCATTCTTTAATACTTAAAAACTTGAAAGAAAATTATACCTGAAGAAACAGTTATACAATGCTGAGCTAAAATTGGAGCTCTGTTCAAACCTGGAGATTAGCTTTTGGTATATGTTCGTTCCTATTTTGGGTTATTTTGATTCACATGGGCACAGTGATATCAAGTTGCATGAAATAAAAATAATTTGTAATGGTTGATTGTATCTCGCCCTTTATTATTAAGGGAGGGATTGTTAGTGTGTTTTTAAAGCTGTTTGACACTAATGTTTGATGCGAGCTAAATTTGTTTGCAAAACTTCACCAAAAGTAATTCAGTCACTTCTGAAGATGATGACAGAGTAGGAAAAAAGACATCTTTAATTTGAAACCTTTGCCTTTATATCAAAAATCAGTATTTTGCCCTTTCTGTGACCATTTGCTTATCACTGGTGAAGTTAAAGAACCTTCACTAAACGTCAGTTTGTCCATTTCCAGTAGCAACACATAAGCTGTAACAAATACTGTATCTACAGACACGTGCAGTCCAGATCACATCTGCAAGTATCTGTAAAGGCTTTCTATGTAATTACAGGAGTATCGAGACCTTGGCCACATCTGGGGCTTGGCAAAAGAACTTGGTGGTTTAGGAGGGAAAGGGAGTTTTCCCTTTGGTTAATAATATTGCTTGTCAGTAATTTAGAGATATAATGGCTGGTATGATGGAGGAGCAAGGAGAGTCAGCAAGAGGCTGAGTGGATAGGCCCAGAGCCTGTGAAGAGCTGTGGAGCTGATGAAACAGGGACTGGGAATTGCTAGGCAAGAAGGGATTTCTTGCCTGGAAGGCAATGGGGATGAAGTGGCTGGCTCAGCTCTGTTAAGGGCTGCATCCTCTTGTAGCCTGGCCACTTCCACACTATGTGGCATTTGGTGCTGTGTCTTGTCCAAGTCCTACATGGTAAACCTGTGCCTTAAATCAAAGTATCTGGTATAATGTCAGGACTCTGCTGCAGCTCAGCAGGACATTCTTTTTTTATAGTATGGCCTTGGTTATGTATATTGTGTGCCCTGGGGAACATAAGAGCATAGGTGTGAGAGGAGCTGCCTAGATGGTGCTGGAGTGCTGTTGAAGGACACGGAAGTAATCCTGTCTTACAAATGCTGCCCATTGCCAGAAGCCCCCAAGTGAAGGGATATTTTAGAAAGCTTACCACACAGTATGGATGGTTGAGCAGCTCTGTGCTTCAGCTCCTGCATACCCCCTTTTTTTTGTGAGCAGTATGTATGTGTTCAATGTGACTCAGTTGGCAAAGAGATTAGTTGGGGGATGGAGAGGGCGAAGGGTTGGCCTGGAGGACTGGAAGTTTGTTTATGCACATGGATTTGGAGGACAGAAAAGATGAGTGGAATAGGTAACAGTAGGAGGTGGGAAGAGATGAGATACCAGGAGAAACCCTAAGGAACTGAAAAAGCTGAAGCTTGATTAGCAGGGAATGTAAGACAAGATTAAGGAGCAGCAGTGTATGAAGAGATAGGACACAGATGTCCAAAAAGTTCATCCAGGCTGAGATGTGCTTCTGAACAGTACCCGTTACACAGCTTCAAAGGCTGACCCAACTATTTTCTGGTCATCTTTCTACTGCTGTGTAATCCACCCCAAAAGCATAGATTGTCTTTTTACACTGTTGCTTGGCAAATAGAAGTTCACTTTTGAAGTTTCTTCTCTTCAGATCACTTGTGCAGATGTAAGGTCAGTGTTTAGATGACTTGTCAGACCTCAAGTTCCCAACTCTGCTTTTAAGCTATGTCATTATTTATAATAACGCCATCTGATAGAATTTTTGTCTCCAAAAATTTCTCTGAGAAATCTGGTATGAAGCTTTTGTTGAAAGAAATCTGAAAACCTCTGAAATAAAGCACTCAATAGAAGCATTAGAATAAATTTGCAAGCGTGATAGTGCTTTAGTCTCATAATACGTGTGCATTATAGTCATTACATGATAAGGCATGCTGAAGTTGATGTAATCTTCTGCTTATATAAGGGGCGGGGATGAAATTGCTCCTGGAAAGCTTAATTATTGATATGGTTATAGAGATCAGCTTCAAGATAACAGTTCATCCTGCCATATGTTATGAAATGTATATGGATTTGGGTGGTGGGGGAAGTCCACATAGAAGGAACTGAAAGGCACTCCCAGGGTGTTAAATATCAAAATCTTCTGGAGAGACACTTTGCAGAAACTCCCCCATTCCCTAGGACTGAATTCTCAATCACGTCAAGCACGGATGACTTGACTCCTCTATTTTCAGATACCTCCTGATAGTCTTATGGGTCTCTTTCTCACTCTTGTCTCCTGGAGTTAGTGTTTTCAGCGTTGTTGAACACTCAGCTTCCAGGCTTAGTGACAGTGCCGTCATTGTGGTGCTGGCGGATGCTCTGTCAGCCCTTTTCCTGCCAGTCAGTGGGGGTTTGCAGCACACAAAACCCCAGTTCCCGCTGCCTTTTGGGAGAGCACAGAGCTTGGCAGCTTTAATCACCTGCCAGCTCACAAAAACACGTTGGTTTTTCCAACCTTGTAGCCAAGATCAGAATTATCTCTAGTGAAAGTTTGATTTTGCTGGTTTTCCTTGCGATTCCTCTTGAGGCAAAAGCAATCCCTAGTCGTTGTAAGGGAAGAAATGCAGGTTTTGTTTTCTTTGTTATCTTAAGTTTTACTGCCTGTTAGAGAAGCCAGGTGGTTTCTGTGGATTGCTCATGTTCGCCATAGGTGGTGAAAACTAATTTGATGCCCTGTAGCTTTGACAGGTGTTATCGATATATGTACGTCGTGGAAAATAAAAATATCTTACTGTCATTTTACCCAGACAGTACTGCAGACCGTCTTGTTATCAGTCAGTCCAGTTCTTTTTCCAGTGTTTCAATACCCAGATGCCTGAAGTAGCTGCATAAGTCCAGATAGATTTGTCGCTTGCTTCTGACATGTAAAAAAGGGAAGGATGTACTCTGCAGTGATTTCAGTGAATACAGCAGAGTATATTTGAATGGGAGGCTGATTTAAACTGCTGGATGTGCTTAGCAGAAAGCACTCCTAAAACAGGTACATTAGTGTTTGCTAAAAAAGGTGCATGACCTATACGTGGCGATTCTGGCCACTGCTGATATACTGGGAAGTGGCTGCAGAGGCCTGCTAGCTGGAGAGTGAGAGGGAGACAGAAAGCAGAACCAGGTAAGCCTGGTAGGCCCATGCAGAACAGGGTGAAGGACCAGTATCTGTTAATGTGATCTTGTCATCACCTCAGTTTTTTGTCGTTTGAAGCTTGTACTGTTGTCGTACTAGAGTGTATAATCTGCTGCTGCTCTGTAGCCCTGAGCCACTTCAGCTGACAATAGGGTGTGCAAAATAAGAGCTGCCGTTTAACTGTGCTATGTTAAGTGCTGGTTTGAAGCTTGCAGAATACTCCATAAAAGAGTCTTGTATTTAAAGCTATATTAAAAAGATTCTTTTAGATTTTCATTTTCCAAATAAATGAACGTGGACTTCACTTTATGTTTGCACATCTGAATCTTCCAACTTCCATATATTAACATAGGAGGGATGTGGGAACATTAACTTTTTCCAGCTGACGGATACTGTTACTCTGCTGTTAGGTGACATCAAAGTTAATCCAAGTTCAGCATCATTTACCTGGGTACATCAGTGTAAGGCTGTCAGAAGAGTGTGTGCTGTTTTAACAGAACTGCCTTCAGTGTGAGGTTTCAGTGTGCCGTTTCTTGCACAGTTTAAACAGAAAACCAGAGCGACACTCTTAAATTATCAACAGCCATCATTATTTTATCAAATATGTTTTAAAAAAAAAAAAAAGTTTTGATTTTGACTTTTTTTTTTTTTTAATGCAAATACCTTCATTGAGTTGGTAGTGTTGTAACTGTTGTGAAGGCACAATTCCTCAAATGTTGTCAGGAATTAGAAGCTGAAAGTCTTCTGCTGCATGCTTTAAACTTGAACCTCTATCTCAAAAATGTTCAGATGTTCTTTAATGGTTTTTTTTTTAATGTTCATAAATCAGATATCTTGTCAGTGTTTAGAGTCAAAATAATGTTAATAACACCACAGCTTTAAGTTGCTGTGTGTCTTAAAAGCTAGCTCAGTGCTTCAAAGGGAGGTGGTAGCACTTGATGTTAACCTCAATTAATATATACCTAAATATCCTTTTAAGGAACCCGGAGTGGGTATTTTTTTTTTCTCACACTGTCTTGGTTATATTTCTTCCTTTAGGCTGTTTAAATGTCCTTTCTCATACTGGATTTGGCTTTTTCAGTAGCATACACTGAACCTCTTGCTGTTTGTCACGTTTTGAGAGTAAAAGTATGTTTTAAAAATTGTTTGCTGCTGGTGGTCCTTGCCTGAATGTTATTGTTTTTCTGATAAGGTATGCGTGCATACCACCGCTGTCTGTGCTGATGGATTATGCTAGACAGACTACAACACCGTGGCAACAGCATAAAAAATGTTAATCTGATTTGCACTTGGAAAACAGTTACACAGCAACATTAGAATGGAATATGCTTTTGATTTTATTTACTGGATTACTGTAGCATGTATTCAAGTCCCCAGTTTTTGCTTGTACATTATAATCTTTTAAGTATTTATTGCTTTTATGTTCTTCATAACGTTTTGTTTTTCTTTAAAGAACAGTAGTTGCTAAGGTTATATTTAAACTGGTTAGTTTTAGGTTTAAGTGTATTTGCAAACAAAAAAACTCCAAAGCTTAATGAAGTGAAAAATAGAACTTTGTTTCTATATTTGTAGAAAAAAATTATGAAAAGCATTAAAGTCAAGAGGTGGCCTACTTGAATGTCTTATTTAAGATCAAAACCCATGTTTTCAGTTTTTTTGGGCTAATTCATTATTTGTAATAGGCTGTATTTTCTATAGTAGTTTCCAAATAAGTTTAGCAGAATTCCAGTAAAATGCGATTTCACATCACAGCTCCTGAACAAAATATTCCTGGTCTGATAATGAAGTAACATCTCTGTCATCCAGGTTATGTTTTCAGGTAAAGTGAATGATATATATTGATATCCACAAACCATAATAGTATAACTGAAATAGCTTTGATTAAATTTCCAAAACTGACTTTTCCAGTGAATAATGAAGTTAAAGAAAGATGTGAGGGTTGGGAAGGAGGGCAAGTATAGCTTACTGGAACTGGGGGCTTTATTAATATAGAGAGGTGTTCAGTACAGCCAGAAAAGTAAATTAGGAGACCATGTGATACGCAGATGTTAACAGCTTTAAAAGGGTATTCACAGATCCCTTCTATACCATGATATTCTTTGTGTGACAAAATAATGACTGCTATTAGTATCCTGAATAAAACAGGAATAAAAATTTGTCGTGTCCTTAGAAGTCCCTCAAAGGCAATCAAACCCATTGCTTTCTAAGATCACATTGGGTTACTATGTATGTTGTAAACTCATCAAACTTTGAGCCCTGAGGCTATATTTGTTATATACATGTGTTATCTGCACTTTTGGAGGGGAGCACAGTACATTTCTGTTATCTCAGCCACTTGCTTGAAAACCATGGATTTCCTGGCCACAGCCATTTGGAATCCAGCACCACAGGTTCTTGTACAAATAAAACCTGTCCAAGGGATGAAGGCCTCCACTGAGTTTGTAGGAACAGGTAGCTATTTTACAATTCTACATATGGTAATGTGATTTGGTAAGCAAAAAGTGCTTAAAATGGATTATATTTAAATATAGAAATTATATGTAAATTATATTCCTCCTTCTCTGAGAAGTAAAATCATTGGAGTACCCCCCAATAATACCTTTAGGCACATGTGATATGGTCCTACTGAAAGGAGGACGCTGTTTTTGCAGGGGGACTATCTGGCCTCAGGAATTAATCCAACTGTACCTGTTGGTATCACAGAGTTATGGCTGTGCTCTGTCTCTGCAGCAGTTCTAAATGAGAAACTTCTAAGCTTTTATTTTATAATTATTTTAAAGCTAATAGGACATAATTTGATAAATATGTGAAGTAAGGAAAAATCTATCAAGCACACAACTTCTCCAGGGGTTATAAGCAGTGATAAAGCCCATTTCTGTATGTTTGTGAATATCTCTTACTGTACAGAAACACAAAATCATGCAGTGCATGCAAATCAAAACACTGAGCCTGCTGTGAGTTTGGTTGTGTGAGAATTTGGCTGTAATGAATCTGATGTTAATAACTTTAATAAAAATTACATATTAAAATATTTTAATAATGAGTTTATCTCTGCAGGAATCATACCCTCTCTTTCAGTCTTTTTGTACACCTCCTTCTTGCTACGTTTTTCCTTGACTGCTAGTATTTGCATACTGTATTTTCTAGCTGAAACTGTCTCTTGAGCATGTGATTTTATTGTTCAGTTCATCTCTATTGCCATATAGTTTAACTGTCTTTAAGGAAAAAATAAATAGATCTCATTTTCTGTTGTTGCAGAGGTGATGATACAGGGATGTTTCCCGGGAAGCTAGGGACCAGGTTAGGAAGGCTAAGGCCCAGATTGAATTAAACTTGGCTAGGGATGTTAAGGATAACAGGAAAGGATTCTATAATTACATTGCAAATAAAAGACAGACTAGGGACAACGTAGGCCCCCTTCGGAAGATATCAGGAGAACTGGCTACCCTCATTTGGAGAAGGCTGAGGTTCTTAATGACTTCTTTGCCTCAGTCTTCACTGGCAAATGCTCTGACCAAACCACCCAAGTCTTGGAAGACAGACGCAGGCACTGTGAGAATGAAGACCTTGGGCACACGGTAGGAGGGGATCTGGTTAGAGACCATATTAAGAACCTGAACGTACACAAGTCCATAGGGCCTGAATGAAATCCATCCGTGGGTCCTGAAGGAGCTGGCAAATGAAGTTGCTAAGCCACTGGCCATTATATTTGAAAAATTATGGCAGTCAGGTGAAGTTCCTGACAACTGAAATAAGGGAAATATAACTCCCATTTTCAAGAAGGGGAAAATGGATGACCTGGGGAATGACAGACCAGTCAGTCTCACCTCTGTGCCTGGCAAACTCTTGGAGCAGATTCTCCTGGAAGGCATGCTAAGGTACGTGAAAAACAACAAGGTGCTAGGTGGCAGCCAGCATGGCTTCACTAAGGAGAAATCCTGCCTGACCAATTTGGTGGCCTTCTATGATGGGGCTACGGAACTGATGGACAGGGGTGGAGCAGTTGACGTCATCTAGCTGGACTTGTGCAAAGCGTTTGACACTGTCCCACACGACATCCTTGTCTCTAAATTGGAGAGACATCAATTTGATGGGTGGACCACTCGGTGGATAAAGAACTGTCTGGATGGCCACACACAAAGAGTTGTGGTCAATGGCTCGATGTCCGGCTGGAGACCAGTAACGAGTGGTGTCCCTCAGGAATCAGTGTTGGGACCGGTCTTGTTCAACATCTTTGTCGGTGACATGGACAGTGGGATTGAGTGCACCCTCAGCAAGTTTGCCAATGACACCAAGCCGTATGATTGGGTTGATACGGTGGAGGGAAGGAATGTCCATCCAGAGGGACCTCGACACGCTTGTGAGGTGGGCTGATGTCAACCTTATGAAGTTTAACCATGCCAAGAGCAAGGTCCTACACCTGGGGCGGAGCAATCCCAGGCACGGCTACAGGTTGGGCAGAGATTCAGAGCAGCCCTGCAGAGAAGGACTTCTTCTCTGCTCTCGTGAGATTTCACTTTTGGAGTATTGTGTGCAGTTCTGGTGTAGTCAACATAAAAAGGACATGGAAGTGTTGGAACAAGTCCAGAGGAGGGCCACGAGGATGATGAGGGGACTGGAGCACCTCCCGTATGAAGACAGGCTGAGAAAGTTGGGGCTGTTCAGCCTGGAGAAGAGAAGGCTGTGTGGAGACCTCATAGCAGCCTTCCAGTATCTGAAGGGGGCCTACAAGGATGCTGGGGATGGACTCTTCATCAGGGGCTGTAGTGAGAGGACAATGGGTAACGGGTTAAAAGTTAAACAGGGGAAGTTTAGATTGGATATAAGGAAGAAATTCTTTAGTGTGAGGGTGGTGAGGCACTGAAATGGGTTGCCCAGGGAGGTTGTGAATGCTCCATCCCTGGCGGTGTTCAAGGCCAGGTTGGATGAGGCCTTGGGTGACATGGTTTAGTGTGGGGTTTCCCTGCCCATGGCAGGGATTTTGGAACTAAATGATCTTAAGGTCCTTTCCAACCCTAACTATTTATGGTTCTATGAAGCCATTATGCTTATGTGGCTAGTGCTTAGCACTTTTTTAGTGGCTGTCCTAAGAATTACATATAAGGAGGAATTTTTTTACTGTGAGGGTGGGTAAGGCACTGGAATGAGTTGCCCAGGGAAATTGTGAATGCTCCATCCCTGGCAGTGTTCAAGGCCAGGTTGGATGGAGTCTTGGGTGACATGGTTTAGTGTGAGTTGTCCCTGTCCATGGCAGGGGGGTTGGAACTAGATGATCTTAAGGTCCTTTCCAACCCTAACTCTTCTATGATTCTGTTATTCATTCAAGACAAGTTCAGAAAAGATAGCTGCTCCACTAAGTAATTTGACAATTTACAAAATACTAATAACATATAGTCTTTATGCAGATGTGAATGGCACATCAAGAAACAGTACTTTGAAATCAGGAGCATAATTACAGAGAAAATATCAAATGTCCTCTTTCCATAAGTAATATTGAAGTATTCAAATCTATTTAAAATTAAATGCAGTTCTGATTAGAATACAGGAATAGAATGGTTTAAAGCTTTTGAATTTTCTTTCAACTCCAGGTCAACATTTGAAATTTCTTTCCAGATCAGTAGTCATCAAAATTAATTTACCTATCAGATGATTGGCAAAAAGAGCTTTTTAACCTTGAGGCCTTAAAATCTTAATTTTACAGTATGAAAGGGGTTTGCTGTCATGGAAAACTTGCAGTGTTTGAAGAACTTAAACTTGAAGGCAGTTGCATTAACATAGATGTTCAGAGTTTAGCCTCCAAAACAGAAACCAGATTTGAAGTGAAAGATTGTGGCAGATGATGTCCAGAAATAGATTTTTGTACAATATGACACTTTTCCCTTTTAAAAATAGAGAAATATATCAAAACAGGAAAATATGAGGGCTTTGTACTCTGTGGCCAGCAGTGTGTAGCTATGAAGATCTGGGCCATAGGGAGGCTGAGATAGAATCAGGAGGTGCCTTCAACCATTTTTCTATTCAGACTCTGCTTTACTGCTGACTGCTGGGGTTTTTTTTTCTTTGAGTGAAGCTCTTAAGTTTGAAACATACTATGAGAATTATTACAGATTTTTGCCTTTTCCAACAAACAGCCATGACATTGAAACACTTGCTGGAGGAAAGACTTGAGATAAAATATACCTTATTTCAAAGTAAATACAAGCCCACATCTATTATCTCTGAGGAAGATCTTTATTCATCATGTTTCAAGGTCTTTGGACAGCAACGATGAAGAGGTAGAAGCAAGACTCTGTTTTTTTTTTTTCTTGAATGTGTTCCTCAGATGTGGTCTGCAGGGCGAAGAGAATATCTTCAGTTTCTCTCTCCAGAAGCTGTGCCATGAGGGCAAAATGCTGAAGGCTTTCTCCTTTACACAGTCCTTCTATGTGTAAAGGAGAAACTGCTGCCATACAGCACTTTCTCTAGCTGTCATTTTAAAGAAAATCACAGCTGTGTCAGAGCTTTGGGGAGCCCAGTCCTTTTTCTGCTGTAGGCATGCTCTGTCTGTACCTACTGAAGCCAGTCCCTTAGGAATTTCAGGTGGCTCAACTTAGTTTCACATTGTCAGTCAAGGTACTGACTAGCAGGGAGCTGCTGAATTTTTCAAACTGTTAGAGTAGTAGATCACTGGAGAGCCTTCAAGTAAAGTTTAAGACACTGATGAATTTGGGTTCTTCTAGGTGTGATGGTAGATAAGGTTGGACAAAGGAACACCTAAGGTTGGACAAAGGAACACCAGAAGTGGAATGAAGCCATGTCCCAACTAGAACCTCCAGTGCAGCCTCTGATATAGTGCATATATATATGTATCTCACAGGCAGAAGTTCAAACAACTTGTGTTTTACCAAGAAAAAGAAAATTCTTTGGCAGCTGAAACACCCCAAAAAGATTTCTACATCCAAAGAAGACTCACTGTGTTTTTAGGTACTTTTTTTTTTTTTTTCCCACCTCTTCTTGAGCATTGATTGAAACCTGCGTATGCCAGAATCTTGATTCTGTGTTTTGTTTTTTTTTTTTGTTTGTTTGTTTGCTTGTTTAGATAGCTGGTGATTTTTCTTTTTCTATTTTTTTTGTTCGTCTGGTTTGGGGGTTTTGTTTGTTTCTTTGCTTTTGTTTGTTTGGTTTCTTGTTTGTTTGGGTTTGGTTTGTTACTAGGATCAAGATTCTAACCTCCCTTTGTAGCTGTCATCTTCTTCCTGTTATCCTCTTCCATTTCTCCCCTCAGGCTTGATTCTGTCCAATTTATTTATTTATTTATTTACTTATTTGGGGTGTAGTTGATGTAAATTTATTTAGGCTATGCACTGGATGTGTTTAGGAGGAGTTTAGTTACAGTAACTTCTTCCCTAATTGTCTACAGGCAGTGCAGCATCAGCAAATCTGCTTTATTCCTGAAGCTGCAGTTGATTTTCTAGCTGCTGATAAATCGCCTCATCCTGAGATTAGGAAGTGTACATTTGTCTAACTTAACACTGCGACTCTGTGACACATGTATTTAAACTGCTTTAGGCATCCAGCAGTCAAGGACAGTCATTGTGTACAAAGAGAAAGGACAAAGCATTTGTTCCTTTATGAAAAACTATGCAGAAAAGTAATTGAGAAAATCTTAGTATAATTAAAGTTAATGCTGTGAATCTTATGGAACATCCTTATCAAAAAGTAACATTAAAATAGAAAGAAAGCCCATGTACTTGAATCAATGCAATACTAAGCTGTATGTGCTATAGCTAGTAAAATAATAAAGTGAATGAAACAAGTTATTTAAAGAGGACTGTTCTCATTCGGCCGTATTGGAGTCACTTCTGGGAACCTCACTCTCCTTGACAACTTCTTTGTGTGATAAACAGCTTATGTGTCTTAGATGTGGGAACTAAGTCCCTCCCTGTAAGAGATTCAGAGAAAGTGAACCAGTGTAATTCTACATCCCCAAAGTGTTTGAGAAGTGATTTTCTGTATCTGGCAGATAGCCAGCTTTGGCTGGTACAATGAACATCAAGAAAATGTTGAAAGGAGACAGAGAAGTTTAAGAATTATAATCAGGGTGTATGTGCTACAGTGATTTTGGAACAGAAATTACAGGTTTTTCGGGTCTGGTTTAAAATTACTTAACCTGCTTTGCCTACCATAAGCTGTTTGTTACTAGTAAAGAATAACTGAATATGTTCTGGTGTAGAACATCCTTATACATGTTTCTAGGAAAAAAAAACAAAAGGAAGCAATAATTACTGAGGAGGAACCAGCAATGGGTTTAATCCAAGCAAGTCCATGAAGTTTCAGTGGTAACAGCTAAAACCAGAAGTGCTTATGATGATGGTTTAAAATAAATATACTTTAAAATCTTCAGAGGATCATCATCTTCATGATTTTAATTTCATAATAGCACTTAACTCGCTAGGTACTCTTTAAAATTCACTTCCCAACCCAGATATTTGGAATAACTCACTGGGAAGAGGACATACAGGTGAACAGTCATCTATCTTAATATGCCCATGAAGCTATGTTTTTGAATATCATCTAAAGTTTGAAGTGTTTCAGACTCCCTAATCCTAAGGGGTTCTTCATAAAGAAATTGGAAACTATACGGCTTTTACTTCTGCACACAAAATTATGGTCGCAGAAGACTTTGCTGGTGAAGTTAAGGAAATTGAAGCTGGAAAATGAAAAAAAAAAATCAGTTTACATGTGGAAAAATGTGAAAAATAATGAAAAATAATGAAAAAGTAACTATAGTTATCACTTGATAACTTATCAAAACACATGCAAAGAACAAAGCTAAATCAAGGCTACGCATTCTGTATAGTCCCATATAGGGAGTAAAGTATTTTCACTCTTTCTTTTCAAATAAAGAGACAGTAGTAGTAGTAACAATAAAACCCCTCCAGCATGCCTACTTTTGGTCCTTGTGTGATCATCAAAATGAAGTAACAGCCTCGGCAGGTGGACAAGAAGACTTGATGGAGGTAATGATACACCCAAGAATACCTTTCAATAGATAAGTCTTTAGAAGGAATAATATTTATGTGATTTCAGGTGTAATTGTTAGGCATATGAAGCTTTTAAAATATCTTCCAAAATAACAGATGAAACAACCAGCCCATTTTAATACAATAAAGTAAGTTGTGAAACTTACGTTTTTCACTGCACTGACCTAACTTCAGGAGCACCTTTTATCTTGGGTCTTCATGTACCCTTTCCCTGGGTAGCTGTGAAGCATGCTGTCTTTCTAGAGTTACCGATCCTACACCTGTTTGCCTACTCCCACCTTCTATAGTCTGAGACCAACATCTGGGGTTAAACTCTATGACAAGGCTAGCTGTTGAGCTGCTTGAAGATCTCAGCTGAGTAACTAGCTGCATTTTGATGGGAGTATGACTTTGACCTTAGAGAGCATGAATGGTTTGTGGCTTCTCCTGTTATCATATGTCTAGAAGAAGTTGAGGAAATTTGGAGAATAAAGCCAAAAGTTTGTGGGAAAAAGAGATGGGCGAGTAACCAGTATCCTCAGGCAATTGCTGGATATTTCTCAGAATCTGTGTTTAGTCTTTTCTTGAGCATATCTCAAAGTAGGGAATTGTGCACTCTGTGTGCACATCACAGTTATTTTCAGCTTGAACAGTTCAATAGGCTAAAAAGTAGTTTTGTTAATATTTAAATTGTGCAGTAAGATATTCCTAATAGTTATTTTAGTTTAAAGATTTCCTGAGGCTCAAATGGTAATAAGATGTAAAACAAGATGCCATGGGTAATATTATGATCACAAAAAAAATGTGTATATCAGTGAACATTTTCACAGGCAGACATGATTATTTATGTGGAAATAAAAATATCTGCTGTGACTGAAAACCTCCTAATAAAAATGTGTTGGGAGGTAAGAGAACTAGTTCAAAGGCTTCTTTTTACGTCTCCATCACAAAGAGTCTGGTTTATTATGATAGCTGCCATCCTGACAGTCAAGTGACAGATTTTGCTATGGGTTTTGAGCTGTCCATTAAATATAGCACCTCCATTTTTTTTTTTAATGTTTTGAGTAGCCCACTGAGTAGCTACCGGCTGAAAAGTGGGAGTCACAGTGGGAAGCTGAAGGGGAACGGGCCTCTGGAGCATTTAGTGTTTAATGGATCTACAGCTGTAGTGAAGCAGTGTGCAGAAATAATTCTGATTAGGCTTGGTCAGTCAGATGCAAAATGAGCCCTGCCCCTCCGTCATTCAGCTCTAAAATTCAAAGAACAATTTCTGCTTAAACCGGTTTAAACACAAAACCCCCTGTTCAATCAGTTATATTTTTAGCTAATTTCTAATGTCAAAGGCAGAGGGGAGCAAATAGTTGAGCGACTGTACTGACAAAATTGCCTTTTCCATCTGGGACTTCATTTTGGAAGGAATGATCAAAACCATGAAAATAGTGTTTTTAACAATTGAACTTTTACGGGAATTAAATCTTACTAAATACAAATAATAGATCAATATTGTGCCACATTTGTGGCATGGTAAGTAGCTTCTTACATTCTCCTGTCAGCTGTTGTCAATAGAATATACGGCTGTAAATGTGCAATTAAAGAGCAATAACTTTGAATGGCAGAGGGTTTGTCTGATCAATACAGTATTATTTGATGATAAATCTTCACATCAAAAATAAATCACCTGTATTTTTAACTTCTATTTTTATAAGATTTTTAGCCTTCTTGGCTAAGACCTTTGCAGCTCTATAAGCACAGTACATATTTGAAGTGGGATCTCAGTTAAGATACTCTGGTCTATTTCGGCAAGCTTAAGAGGTTAGGTGGATGCAATCATTACTGAATCTCACTAGTAGTCTGCTTTGAAGTAGACTCTTAAGTAGAAATGGTGCTTTTGTGTAAAGAAAAGCATTGTTCTAATAAGTCTTGAGAATAGAGTAGATTTCAAAGGAGAAGATGAGGTTATTGTTCTGAACTAATGCTTGTGCTAATAAATGCTGACAGAATTCTTACTGCTACCTATAAAAAGATGCAAAACTTCTAAAGCTAGAAATCTTCTAACTGGGCTTAAAACAAAAACATCTGGATTTGTTCAGAACAGAAATGAGAAGTTTTAAATACTGTTTTTGTTTTGTTTAGGAGTTGGAAAAAAACCACTGTTCTGTACCAGTGTCGCTTCAGGGTAGTTCCTTAGAAAGTGAAGGTGATCCAGAGGTTCATGTGGGGTGTGAAATCAGTGGCTTTAGTACTGAGGACAAGGACATTCAACTCTTCTAAATTGTTTTCATTTGTTTCTCAGCGTGTTTAAGTTTGGGGGGGGTTGTGCTGGAATTTCACCAGTTGACACAGATAGTAGCTTTTGCAATGATCTGCCTGTTGGACAGTGTCAATGGATACCAGAGGACTGCCCAACTGGCAAGTTGTCAGGTAGATTGACATAAAGGGAAAGATCAAGTTAGAGCTCCAAGTTAAGGGGCAAGTCACAAGTCATTGCTTAGGGGGAAACTGTGGATAAGGCAAGATCTGGATAAAAGTCCTTGTGGATTTTAGTGTCTGCATTGTTTATGCACTGTGTATAATGAAAAGAAATTATTTTTTTCTTTTTGTATTGAGATATATATATAGTTCCTTTTATTATAAAAGCCATTTACTCTTAAAAAAAAAAAAATAAAAATGGAGAAATACCCTTACAGAGTGAGCATCATTTTACTAAAAGGTTCATGCAGCTAAGCAGATTTAGCTCTGCTTTTAAATAAATACAGGGAAATGTTTAACCCCTATTGTATGGCTACAAAGCCTGTGCTGATCACAGAGAAGCTTGGGAGGGTCAGGGACAAAGCGACAGGCTGCTCTTGTACGTGCTTCTGCACACAGTCCAGCAACAGCAGGGCTTAACAGCAGAGTTTTGTCAAGATTACAACACGAATGGGAGCATGGTGCAAATTCTTACCTCTCACTAACAAAAAGAAAGGGATAAAAACCCCCAATCCTTCACCAAAAAGGGAAGAGGACTATAAGAGGACTACATATATAGCTATATGTGCAAGGTAATGGATGATTTTCCTTTTCTCTTCTGATTCTTTTCAACCACTTACATAGTTGAGGTTTCTGTACCTTAGGTTGATTTATTGGAATGAAGGAACACGAGGAAATGTAGTTTAAGAGGAGAATAAACCTATTTTATGCAGCTCACTGAAATGTATAACTTTGGTTAACACTGTAGGAACTGATATCAGTGCAGTTATGATTTTTATCCATGGAGGAAGGGCATGACTTCACAACATGTTAAAGATCAGATGAAACTTATATTCTCTTTTATTTATTATAATTTGTGAAAAATTAAGGTATCATTCATAGGGATGTTAATGTAATCTGAGCTGGAGTACTTGTCAAGGAAATGTTTTCATGAGGATATATGTATGAAAAATGAAAAACCAAATAATTTAGTCTTGGTGTTTTTCCAGGATTTTTTTTTCCCATTATTACTTTGTCAGAATCACCTGGGGTTGAGCACTGCCAGAAATAAGATAGATATGACAAAAAGATGGATCACTACCCTCATCAACCAACAGGGTGATTGTTTCCCCTTGTCTGAGGTCTCCTCATTACTCTTTAGTTCTGAAAGAAGAAATGACATGAGGGTGAATAATGGAGCTCTGAAGTACTAGATTGCATAAGACTCTGCTTAAATACACTAAATAAGTTATATATGTCGCAGATCAAATATTTTTTTCCAGGTCCCCTGAAAATATTTACTATTAAATAACTTTCTGCAGTGAAGTAAAAGAAAACTGAATTATATGTATCTATGCATATAGATACATTACTAATTTTGGGGGGAAGTTGTGTATTGTCTTGTTCTACTGGGTTTTTTTTAAGGTTACATTAGAAATATTAAAGTGCCTTAATCTTTTAATGAATATTTTGAAAACATTGTATGTAAAACCATTTGGCCAATCAGATTATAAAATAAAAATGGAATTTTTGTATTTTGAATTCTTTATATTTGGACTTTTTGCATAGATAGGTATGTAAATCTATGGATTTTTCATTCTAAATTTTACTTCCCTAAAGTCTATCAACACTATTAGCAGAGAAGTTTGTAAAGCAAAAATACTGTGTAAATTTTAGTTCTTTCACAAATTTTTAAGTTAATAAGTATACACAATAGTGTTTGGGAAAATAAGAAGTGTGCTTTACATTTCTGCAATATGCTAGTAGTCAAGCAAATTACGATTCAAAATACATCTAATTCTAAAACATTTTTTTAATCTATTAAAAAAAATAAATCATACTATTCATTCACTTGTGATTTTCCTGTATAGGTACAAATGCTCCTCTCACTTTGGAAACCAGACATCTGATTATTAATTTACATGTCTAGGAGTGAGGTGTTTGTGGCTAGTATGAAATATATGGGACTTTACCTGTTGTTACAAGATCGTGCCACCAAGTAATTCAGAGTAATTCCTCTTCATGCAGTTAACATTGTGAATAAAAATGCAAACTTTTATGTCAGCTGTCAGACAGCAAAAAAAATAACCTGAGAATGCTTCTCTACTTCTTCATTCACTCGAGATTTTTTTTTGGATGTTCAGGTGCTCTTCTGCACATGTTTTACAGAACTTCTCATGGGTACGATTTCCTTGGTTTCAAGCTTTTGTTAAGCTCCCTTCTAAGAGACTATCAGAGAGAATAAATGATGTCACAGCAAACAAATCTGGTCATGGACTGTAAATAGGTTAAAGCTGCAGATGTCAAGAAGAACTATAGCAAATATTTATTTTTGGAGCAGCATGTGTGTAGTCTGAGCATCCAAAGAGACTGATATTGTGACCATTTCTTACCCAGAAATTGAGAGCGGTTTGACTGTAGTACAGTTTCTTTCCTACCAATAAACCACAGAAAATTGTAAGTCATTATAGTACTTACCAAACCATATATACTATTAAATGACAATATTTACTTCAAAAGAGTAAGAGGAATAGAGTGATGAGGTTTTCCCTTTTCTTTTAATGAGTGTTAGAAGTCTGGAAAAGATTACCTGCACTGTCAGTAGAGCTGTGGTTTTCTGCTGTATGTGAGGTTTTACACAAGCCATCCCTGGGTTTAAGAGCATGCCTGACTTCTAAGCATAGCCCTTGAGGCTACAGCTGTTCTTTACTGGTAATAACAGCAAGACACAGACAAATTCCTGTCATCAAGTTAGGCTGGTTGGCAGAGGCTGCTCTGCCTCTGCATTTTAATGTTTTAGAAAATTAATCTCTCATAAAACAGACTGGCTGTAACTTGAGTTTCATCTGAGTATGGCAGTGTTCCTGCGCTCCTAATACGCAACTAGTGTTTTACGTTCAGAGTATCTGAAATACTGAGAGCTGTGTTGCGGCCCATTTAAGTTAAGATTTTGCAGCCTAATACTCTAAGTCTGTGGTGTGTCCTCCAGCGTGTGACATGAAGGCAGGTGGAGTGCGTAACAGAGGATGCATTGCCTTGCATGGGAGAACTGCAGGACTGTCTGGAGTGAAGAATCAAAACTTATGTAGCCTTACCCATACTGCCCTTGGGAAGGGTCCCCTGAGCTGAAGTGTTCCCTAAAGTGTGCTCTGATCTTGTCTTGGAGACAGTGAGTTAGTGGACTGAACTACCAGGTGATTCAGTCCATGGCAGGCTAGATGTAGACATTACCTTTATATAGAATTTGTGTAATTAATGTCATATTCAAGTGTTTTGGTCAATTAAGAATTGCATGCATGTAGCAGTTCTGAATGCAAGTTCTCTGTTGACTGTGGCTCATCAAGGTCCTGTTGGTTGCAGGCAGCTGTTCCAGCTGAATATAGAGGTGGGGGGTTGGAGGGGATTTGAGTGTCTGAATAAAGATGAAGGCAATAAAGTGAGTTACTTAAGTAAACTTCACCCCAGTGAAATGAATTATATATGCCAAACTTCAAAAGTTATCAAGATAATGTATTATTTCCAGTGCTTTATTATGTAAGAGCAACAAGTTGATTTGAAAGAGCCTGATCATGAGCAATTTATGAGAATTGCTGATTGTTAGTGGAAGTAACAGCTACAGGGGAGTTCTAGCCAACAGTTGGAGTTTTGCCAGTCAGCAGACCAATTTAACAATAAAAAGGCTTTTAAAAGGATACTGAAATAAATTGTACAATTGCTTTATCAACTTGATGGGAAATTAAACCAGTCTTACAGTATCACCATTGTAAGCTGAGATTTTGCAGTCTCTCCTGTTTTACCCTACCAAACAGTGCTAATCTGCGGTTAGGAGTAAACAGTGAACTTTACGACAGATAAGATGTATATACTTTTATGTACAGTAAGTGAAATAACAGGTGCTGCAGTGATGCTAATCTGTTGCTATTAGTTTCAATTCATCATTAATCCACTGAAATAAGGACTGCATACAGTGGCAAGCATAACTGACTTTGCAGATGAACAGTGTGTGCTGTAAAGATAAAAGGGGAATCTTCAGTTGAAACTTTATGAAGCTCACTCTCACAATTCATGATCTCACTTGAACCTTGCTCACTTGAAAGTTGAACTCCACATATGCATTACCATGGAAAAATAAGCAGCCTTCTCAAGAAGACTCTCATGTGTTTAAAATGAGTTAAAGTAACAAAGAGTAAGAGAAGAAAGGGTTTGGGTGCAGAATTGCTGTGAAATAATGAAGAAGGTAGCAGCTGAATTCAAAACAAAACCTCTCCCACTGTTTCCTCTTTCTTTGTCTTGTGCTTTTAATATGAGGTGCTGGGTAGAGGAATGGGGCTGTTTGTCCCATCCCTCAAATATTTAGGATATTATTCTAGAAAATGGGATCTCAGACAGATTACAAATTGACTGTAATCCCACATGAGTCTCTGGGAAAGTGCTGTGACCACAGGCTTTTTCCACAGTAGAGGCTTGCTGTCACCTGCTATGACCTCTTCCAGCAGATGTCTTTTTACAAGCTTGGTCATCTATATCCCAAAGACCACTGAAGTGTTTAGTCCTGAGGAGATGGAGCTACCCAGTGTGCCTTAAGCTGGGTTACCGAGTGTTAGAAAGATGTGGTTAGGCTGGGTTAGGCTTGCTCAAGCTTTGTGAAACACTGTTTTTCACTGATGGTACTGCAAACCTGGATGACTAAATGGGTGGTCTGGTTTGATTTGATGTGACTGGCTATGTTATTTTGGAGAGCTAAATGCAAAACATGATTTTGAAACCCAAGGAGCTGTTTTTTTTTTTTTTTTTTTTTTTCCCTAATGTTTCTTTTTAATGTTTCTTTTTTTCTTCAACCCAACATGTATAAATAAATCAGTTCCTATTAAACTACCATTCCACTTAACTGAATTTAGCATTGCAGCTGTATCAAGACATATCTGGTGTATTTGTTGTAGTTTAACAGTGAATATAATTATTGGCATCTATAAATATTTCAGGTTGTATGTTATTTTTTTCAGGCAAGGCAGTGACATAAAGACCTGTCATACAGGGAATAAAAAAGAAGGTAGAGACCATCTTGCTCAGAAGTTACTTATACAAAGGTAAGATAATTTTTCTCTCTAAATTTTAATTTCTCATGCTTACTGGGAAAAAAAATCAAAGAAACCTTGCTGGCATTAAGTTTCTATCTTTCTATTCATTTTCTATTAAGTACTATCAGGGTAGTCATGTAACGTGTTCTGCATTTACCTGCATTTCCATGTTTGTTTAAGGAGTTTGTGATTAGTATAATTTTTAAAATGTCAGCTCAGCTTTTAACTGAAGGGCTCATATCAAATACATTAACTGGAAAGGCAGTTAAGTGTTTCATAGCTTCACATAATAGAAGGTAGCCTTAATCTCTGATGTTCCTTGCTGGTGAGAACAGGTGTTGGGACAAGTCAACTAGTAAAAAAGGGAGTCTGGAAAAATGGACTTAGAAGGAACTTGAGGTATTTTTATAACAAAATAATAGAAGATTTTCTTATAGCATAAATCACAGATTTGGTTATGGGGCATTCTGAATTCTTCACTCTCAACAGAATAGGTCCTAATGTTAAATGCCTGTTTTGAAAGTTTTGAAGTAAGCTTTGATTTTTCTTATTTCAATCCCCCTCCAATCCCCTCCTACTCTTGTTTTTGAATTGCATTAATCTTTCAGCATAAGAACAGAGATAGCCTTACTTGAAGTCAGTGGTAGCTGCTGAATAGTCATTTGTGTTCTAATATCTGTTTTTTATATTTTTTTTTGAATGAAAAATCTGATTTGGGGGTCCTGAATGCAGTATTGTGCGCAGTTTACTGGAACAGACCTTTTCTATCTTTTATAGTGTGTAGGCGTGGGTGGCTGTGCAGTGGTTTATCCCTTATTTATGTGTTCAAGCAGACAGAGCATCTGAAAGCATCAATAATATGTTTAAAACAGAAAAGGGAGGAGATGGGCTTTAAAATGTTTTGACCTCTGAATTACATGCTGGTGGTACTACTAAAAGTAACATTTAGTGGATCCTCTCCCTGCCGTGAAAATATTTTTTTTATTATTTCTTAATCTTTTGTGGATCTCTTCTGAAATGGCTCTTGTTCTAGTCACTGAGGAGTTAAATGTAGCTTGGGATAAAGAGGACTGTTACTGTAAGCTTTTAGACTAGACTGCTCTGGAAAAAAGATAACCATTGAAGACTCTGAAAGGCTTTTTGGATGGTAACCAAGTAAAGGAAGCTCTGATGTTCTTTGGCTTTGCTGCTTGCTGCTTTGGCTCACCAGGATCCTGGCACCCTATCACTGTGCCCTCATTGCCTCCATAGCTCCTGTTCTCCTGTCAGGGAATTCCACCATACAATAGGTCCCCTGGAGCTACTTGGATGAGTGACAACCAGCCAACTCCAAAGTGACAAGTGTTTGAATGTCTAATTGGGTCAGTGCACAGGTGCTTGCTCCTCATGAGTGAGAAGTTCTAGCTTTTCTTTGTGACGTTCTCTTGGTTCCTCTCATTTTTCCTACAATTTTGAAACACAACTGTCAATATTTTGATGCAAGAGAGTAGGCATTATGAAAGGAGAAGGATGGTTTTTTGGTTAAATGGTCTTTAGTGATTGAGTACTAACTGGAGGGGGGCAAAGAAATCCATTAAAGCGATGGAAGTTTGCTGATACAAACTGACATTGCAATAGATAATAAAGTGGTTTACTTGGCTGGTGAAAACATACATTGTCTTAATCTCTGTGTTAGGTAGTTCTCATCCTGGTTAGACGTACATTCTTGGGCATCAGCAATTGCATGAGAGAGAAGAAGAACTTGTTTTGTTGTAGCAGCACCATGAAGTTTTTTCTGAGTCTAATAAACAACTTGCCTTTCATAGAGTGCAGTGAGATAGAGGTAACTGATACGCAATGGAACTGTTTTATCTTATTGAAGGGTTGGTCCGTGCAGTGAAAACCACTGACATGAAGTCCACATTACTCAGATTTAGTTGCCCTCCTTTTGTCTCTTACCCGAAGCACCACAGAATACCTGGGGTTGCAAAGGGTGTGTGGAGATCATCCAATCCGACACTCCCCCTGCTCAAAGCACGATCAACTAGAGCAGCTTGCTGTTTGGCCACCTAGTTTAAGTGCTTGGCCACCTTTATAGTAAAAACGTGCTTTCTTCTGCTCCAGGGATTTAATCTGTTTTCATTTGTGCCCATTGACTCTTGCGTTGTTGCTGGGCACCTCTGAGAAGTCATGTACCCCTGCCGCCCTCAGGTATTTATACACGTTGGTAAGATCTCCCTGAGCCTTCTCTTCTTCAGGCTAGAGTCCCCAGCTCTTTCAATCTCACTGCATATGTCAAATGCTCCAATCCTTTAATCGTCTTCACAGTCCTTCACTGGACTCATTCTAGGAAGCTTATCTTTTGCTTGTACTGGGGAGCCCACAAGTGGGCACAGCACTCAGACGTGTCTCACCAGTGCTGAATAGAAGGGAAGGATCATCCATCTCCCTTAACTGTCTGACAACAATTTTCCTAATGCAGCCTAAGATGCTATTAGCCTTCCTTGCTACAAGGGTATGCTGCTGGCTTATAGTCTACTTGGAGCCCACAAGGACTCCAAAGTGTTTTTCTGCAGAGCTGCTGGCCAGCTGGTCATCCCCCATCCTGTACTGTTGCCTGGGGTTATTCTTCCTGAGGTGCAGGACTCTGTATTTCCTTTGTGAACTTTAAGAGATTCCTGTTGGTTTATTAGTCAGCTTTTCAAGGTCCCTCTGAATGCCAGTGCAACCAGCTAGTGCATCAGCCACTCCTCCTAGTTCCTGTCATCAGCAAGCTTGCTGAGAGTGCATGCACTCTGTCCCATCCTCCAGGTCATTAATGAAGTGATTAAGCTGTACTGGCCACAGTATTGATCCCTGAAGTACACCAGCAGTGACTTTCCTCCAGCTGGACTTCATACTGATCACAACCCTTTGAGCCCAGCAGTTCAGCCAGATATCAGTTCATCTCAGTGTCCATTTATGTAATCTGTACTTTATCAATTTGTCTATAGGACACAGTGTCAAAAGCCTTCTAAAAGTCAAGATAAACAACATCTGCTGCTCTCCTGTTACCCACTGAGGCAGCCATTAGCTGGTCTGTTCTCCTCCTAGCGTCTCAGTACCAGCAGGTGCTGCTGAAAGGGTTGCTCTATGAAATCAGTGCTTCCTCAGATCAAGGTTTGTTTAAAACAATGTTGTCACTTTTGCTTTGGCTGATTCAAATGTGTTTTCCTAAAATAATGCTCTTTTAAAATGATGTATATTTAAAAGAGGAAGAGTAGTCATTTAAACCTTGTCAAGTTTGAAAGTATTCCAAGGGATGTGGTCAGTTACATAGCTATTGTCAACATTGTTTATATAGCAACTGTGTTCCAACCTCACTGTCTTTACTAATAAAAAGATCCCCTGACATAGGTGAAAAATAAAGACAAAAAAGTTTAACAGTGTCTTATAGCTGTGTGCTGCATAAGATAGACTGAAGGAAAAAAACTTTCAGTTGTTAGGAATCAGAGGAATTATAAGAGAAGCACAGTTTTTCCAGTTTACATTATTCCTTGTAAAATTCTTATTGTGAAAAATGTCCTCATTCTAAAAGGGCCGGCATATCATCTAGTTTAAACTTAGGAAACCTGATAGGAAAAATCAGCTGGAAAAGAGAAGCGTATTCCAATAATGTATAGTTTCTTAACAGCAGCAAAGGGAGGTTGAAAATGGTTTCTTATTCAAAAATGTAAATGTAAGTATTTTTAAGTGACAGAAATTGCCTCTAAAAATCAGAGACATTTTTAATGGATTGGAGAATGGATAGCTGTAGAAAGGGAACACAACTAGTTCCTTTTGTGGAAAAGCAGGAATGCATTTATGTTAAAAATACCTCCCAAAATTCTTATTTAGTGATAATAAACTGATGTGTTTCATAAATTAATTTGCAGCTAATCAGAGTTTTAAAATGAAAGTAGCTGTAACTTGTTTAGGAACCACAGCCACTCTAGTTCTATTAAAGCGTGCCCAAATATAGTAAATATATGGTTTCTAGGAGAATTGTACTGTTCATATAAAATGTTGGGGTTTGCATAGGTTTTCTTCTCACTTTACAGTCTCTGATTTCCTCATATGTAAATTGGTTAAATTAAATGGACCTCTTTCTACAGATGTTCTTTTTTTAGTTATCTTGCAATGTGTTTTTTCAATATCCTAAAAAAGGATGTAAGGGAAACATGTAATCCTTGGGTTTATGTATTTAAGTATTTATCTGCACCATCAAAATAGCTTTTCAGTTAGCTATATTTATTTCCAAATGTTTTGACTCATATAACAAAATGCATTGTTACATGGTCATAGAATGGTTGAGGTTGGAAGGGACATCTGGAGATCTGGTCCAACATCCCTGCTTAAGCAGTGGCCCAGGACCATGTCCAGATGGCTTTGGAACATCTCCATGATGGAGACTCCACAGCTTCCCTGATCAACCTGTGCCATTGTTCAGACACCTCACAGTTAAAAAAGTGTTCCTGGATGTTCAGAGGGAACCTCTCGTGTTTCAGTTTTTTTGTGTCCACGTGATCTAAGTATGCTCAGATGATCTCAGAGCTTTGCTTTCCAGAGATCCATGACTGCACTTTTTCTGTCTTTTAAAAATAGCTTGTAGGAGTGGTTGTCATTCAGGAGTTGTTGCCTGTACAAACTGGGAAAGAAAACCACATACCAGATGTTCTTACTGAATACTTGGGCCAGCTCCAGTAGTAATAAAGCCTTCCTGAGCTTGAAAACACTTCACCACTCAAAACTTATTTGAAACTTGGGAAGTATTCTTTTTCTGGCTCAGAGGAGTGATTTAAACCATTTTAAACATTGGGGAAGTCAGTTACATACTTTTAGATTGGTGCAGTCAAACATTTTCTGATACGAGTATGTCACTGGATAGAAATAGAATGAGAAGCCAAGATGAGTCACTCTCTTCAACACAAATGCTATTATTTTTTTTTTAGTTGGAAGCTTCCCAATGGTTGACAATACTGTCTGTAGCTGATCCTGCTTTAATTACAGAACAGCTACTAGATTCCATCTAGTTTTCTCTCTGTTAATACATTAACACCAGCTTGTGCATGTCTTTGTTTTATAAAGCTCGGAGGGGGAATGGGGAAGAGGTAATGAAATAGTAAAGGTTACCATAAACAGTTCTTACAAATCTGACAGAATAAAGCAAAAGTGTAAACAACATTAAGCAAAATTTTTAAGCTACAACAGAAGACTTTTTTTATGTGAGTGCATATAACTTCCAGTTGTGACTGAAGTCCTCCTGAAGTTTGGAAGATGGTGATGTTTTTGTCCTTTTGTTAATATCTTTTCCTCCCATAAAATGATGCCTCAGTGGAAGCTTAGGTGAAACTTGTACACATGCTTTTACTTACTGCAGCTACTCTGTATGGCAATTATAGATCATTTGATCTTTAAAGACTCTTCAAGCTATTAAGTTAGTAGAAAAATGAAATAACTGAGTCTATGAGGTTGTCTGTTGGACCTGGAAATCATCCAGTCCAGCCTCCTGTTCAAAGCAAGGCAAACTTCAGAGTCAGAGCAGATTATTCAGGATTTTGTCTCATTCAGTTTTAAAGATCTCCAAGGGAGGAGATTTTATGGCCTTCTCAAGCGACTTAGTATGTCCTTAACTGCTCTCTTCAGAGAATTTTTTTTATACAAGTCTGTACTTTTCTGTGCTGTAACTTGTGACTTCTGCTTCTTGGCTTTTTGTAGTGCACTTTGAAGGAGTCTGTCTCTGTGTTTTCTGCAGCTCCTCTCCCGCTGTGACTTTAGGGAAATGGTATTGGGAATGTACAAAAGCCTAAGCATCAGCCTGACTCAGTACTTTATGAAACACTGAGATACTGTTGGGAAGCGTTATACTTACTTGTTTAAAGTCTAATTCTACTAAATATTTTATGGAGTGTAGTAACAAGAGAAATGGGCAAAGAAACATACTACTGAGAATGACTGCAGCATTGTACCAAGACCTGTTGTAAGGAAATCCCAGAATGTGTCTTTTTCCCTGAGTCTGTCATGTAGAAAGCTTGGAAATGCTGAATTTTTTTTATAGAATGGTTTACCAACATGTAAGCCTAATGCTCACTATTTCAGGAGTGGGTAGTAAAAAAGAAGCTGAAGCAAAGGACATAATTGAGGTTTCAGAAGAATTTGTGATACTGTGAGACACAAAAGATAAGCTTACATAATCAGCTAGGAAAAGACCACTGGAATGGATTACACCAAGATATAAAAGGAAAAGGATAACAGTTCAACATGGAGAGGGATAAGTTGTTTCTTAGGTCACTGGTTTTTATTAGTGTCTCTAATAAAAGAAAAAAAAAAGGTGCAGTTTGTTGATTTTATTATAAATTACAAAAGAGTTAGTGTAATGAACAGGCATAATATTACAGGATAATCTGGGCAGATTTATGCATCAATAAAATGTAATGGATGTAATAAAGGCAGAAAATGTGTATTTTAATATCTGGAGGGCTCTGTTGAAGGCAAATGTTCTTTTGCAAAGAAGTATAGCTAACCCTGAATTATCTGAATATTTTTCTAGTGTTTTGCAGCAGCAGTGTATGATGTTTAAATACATGTGAATATTTAAGTGACTGATAGCAGTGTAACCCTTCACTTTAATTTTGTACTATTTAGTTCAAGGAAATCATATTCCAAAAGCTTTAAGACAGCAGAATCATTTGTGCATTAACTGAGCTACATCTTCATCTCTGAAGCAAGATGTTCATGTTATCAATGTTACAAGCTGGTAGTACATGAAGAGACATCCAGAATGTATGGCGATTTTACTAAGAAGCTAGGGATATAATGGCCTAACAATTCTAGACCTGTGCTTAAGATAGAAAGAATAAAAGAAAGTAGTGGGTTGTAACTAACTTCTTCCTTCCTTTTTTCTCCCCAGAAGCATATAGTAACACCAAGGGAAGGCACAAATTGGATAGAAGGTTATTTACTGCTGAAGATAATAGTAACTGCTCCATTGAATGGGCTTTAGTCATGACTTTGCTGCAGTCTTCAAATCCGGAATGATATTTTGTTGTGCTTCCTCTAGAAAAAAATATCAGTCCGTTCACTAGGGTGTGGATCGCTCATGTTTTCTGAGCCACAGTGGCTCCTGACTAAACTGAAAATAACCTTCTAAAACTTGGAGAAGTGTTAAGAGTAACAAGATAGAAGCTGTATTTATTCCTCATGACCTGCTCTGCTCTGAGCATGATGCTGTTTGTACCTCACCTGGAATTAATTCCTCACCTACCCCTTTTGTCTTCAGAGAGGATGAGGCTGGTGCCTGATCTCAAGGCAGTTGTCCATGTGGCTCTTTTCTTCTCCAATAACGATTGTGGCCTGTTTGCATTTAAGACGCTCAGCAGGGACAGAGAAGTAGCTTTAGTCTCTTGCTGATTTTGTGATCAGAGGGAGTGTGGTTGGTGTGCCCTAACTCTTTCTCTTGGTTGTGTCACATGTGCCTCTGACAGCAAGTCAGATCAAACTTATTAACACTTTAACTTCACTAGGGTTCTTATAAGTTTGCAAGACAAAAATGAGAAATTTAGTCCCAACAACACAGAAATCTGTCCAGCCTTCCACCCTCAGAGAGTAACTGATGTTCACCTTTTCTGTAGGCAGGTATAGGAACTGTTCAGATGCTGTTTTGTGATTGTGTCCTGTGGGCAGTAATCCCAGCCCTTTTCTTGGTTGCTTCTTTTGGTAGAAACCTAATTGTTCTATTTCCAGATTTTAATTTAATTTTTCACTAGCAGGGCTTCCTTTCTGTCTTTCCTTGTACAGTCTCCCAAACTTTTGTGTTATTTGCAGCGGACAGCTTTCTTTCCCTCATTTGAAGCATGGCTGCTCCATGGTGCTGCATATGATAATGCAAGAATCTAACTGAGGGTACTTAGGAAAGGAAGCTAATTAGAGGTGCTTATCAGTTGGAGATTAAGATTAAAAATAAGTCTAGCAGCAGATGACAGACTTTTTTCAAATATACAGGTGCCAGTTGTTAGTTGTTTTGGCTTTTTTTTAATGAAATACTCATTCTGAGTTCTGTGAATATTTAAAAAAGTATATTTTAGGAATCTCATTTTGTATCCAAACTGTAAAGAAAACAAGTTATTTAAATTAACACTTCTTGGAGTATAATTAAAAAGCGTGATTTCAAAACTTAAGTTGCGTTGCTTGGTTTTACTCTTAGAAAGCCAAGCAGACACTGTACAGAATGTGTCCTTATGGGCCATCAGGTCATGTAACTGTTATGTTAGCATGAGTTCATCTGAGTGGGAGATTAAGTGAGACTTTGGTAATGATTTGAACTGTAAAATATAAATTAAAATGCAGTTGAATAACTTTATATTTTTTAATGCAGCTTTCAGTAGCGTTATAATTTTAGGATAAACTTTTGAGGCTGTGATTTGAGACCCCATCTTGATCTCTGTTCTCCTTAATCCGACAACTATACATGTATTTCAGTATATTAAAAAAATGATAGAGAAATCAAATACAAAGATCTGGGGAATGTAAAGCTACACAGATTGGCATTTCCAAAATATTATTCATTTTCATTGTTTTATCTAAATAATATATCCTCCTTACAAATCTTTTAATGTCTGCTGCACATCTGCTGCTCTAATTTTCCTGTGCTTTTCTAGCTGCTGTGTTGCTAAAACCTGCTCAAGTAGATGGAAAGGTTACAGTGCACTCAATGGGAGAAATGTCTCAGTGAAGTGAGAAAAGCAGTAGAAAATAAATTATATGAGGCCCTGAAAAAAAAGTAAGTAATAGTTGAACTATTGAAGTAATGACTTCAATATGAATTTGTATGCAAGAAGCTTATCTTTAATTGCGTTACTTTTTTTTTAATGAAGGTTAGCCCTTCATGATAATGTATTCTAACACCCTTAACAGGCCTGAGTTAGTGTTTACAAATCTTGATTTTTCTGAATTGACAATATAAAAAATACTCACTAAAATATTAATAATAAAATGTGTCATGCGTGATGAACAGACTGTATTCTAGTGTAAACATTTATTTAAAACAGTTGTTTCCAAACAACAAAAGTCAAATAGATTATTCATGCCACGCAGGGCATCACTGCAATTCAGTGTTACCTCAGTTTACATTTTTCTGACAGATAACAGAGTTTCCACAGCTGTGTGAGCTGCAGAGTTTACAGTATTGTGAAATGATGTCAGCATTTTTAGGATATTTACTGCAGTTATTTGGTGTTTAATTAAGAAATTACTCTGTTACTTTAATCTTCAAATTTCCTGTCTTGTGTCCTTCTGAGTCCTTTTACTTTATTATGGAAAACTGTTTATTTTGAGGTTTGAAACTGGGAATATAAAGGTGCTTCAGTCACTAAAAATAAAAATTCAGTAACTTAATGCTCACCTCCATGGTGTTTCTTTATGCTATGTCATCATTTAAACCTTGCCAACTTCAAATATATGACACATAGCCAATTTGGAGGACCTGCTAAAAATGGAACAACTGTGTAAGAGAGGCTAAATACCTGTAGAAGTTTAAATTGTCTAAGAAACACATTTTCAAACATGAAAGATTTTCAAATTGGAATTGCAGTGCTTATGGGTAGCTAGATCCACTAATTACCTGAATAACTATCGCAGTCCTCAAAAGCATTGCTGTAATGGAACCTAGGATTGTGTTTGATGAGAGCTACTACCTCCTGCATATGGCTGTATTCAGCTCAGTGAACTTCATCCAGTCAAAAATTGATTTTTATGGCTGGAGGCCTATAGAGCAGCTCTACCCTCCCCACTGACTGTGGAAAGATGAATTAAGCATTACAGGCTGTTCCCTCTGGAGCCTCTCAGGGCTGGTCTACAACTTGAAGGTTTTGTTGGCAATTTACTGGGCAATTAAAATTCTCAGGAAGTGCTTCAAAGGAAAATGGATGTTTGGCTGGCAGGAATGGATGTTTTCCAGCCAGAGAAAAGAGAAAAATGTTGCAAGGAAGATTTAAACCCTGTAGGTCTTTTTTAAATAGCCTATCACAGAATCACAGAATCCCGAGGGTTGGAAGGGACCTCAAAAGATCATCTAGTCCAACCACTGACTATCATCTCTTCCTACTAGTTTCAGTTTCTCTGGACAAGTTTCTCCAGTTCTCCATGTGAGATGAAGGCTTTTAGGCCGTGCAGGTTTTGAAGGTATTGAAAGTGGTTGTGGGATTTCATGGGAACCATAAAAGAGTTATTTTTCTATGTTAACAATAGAGTCTTGTTTCTTTCCTTACACAGTTCCCCCAAAACGGTGTCTGGTCTGAGATGTGGTTGTGATTCTCAACATTTTCACATGTATGCTGCAGTCAGTTTTTAACTTACTTTATAAGTAAGCTTTTTAAGCTGAAGCTTTTGTAAAATTAATTTGCTCACTACAGAAGTATGCTTTGTTTACTCAGTTGAAAATTAATACAATTTTAGAAAAGCTGATGGGGCATTCTGTTTGACTCACTTTTTGGCAATGGTGGAGTAAAGTGATTAGTAACTCATGCCTGAACTATAAGGACTCTGGATCCACACCTGTTCTTTTTCAAACCAAAGTAGTCCTTTCAAGCGTTTGATGCTTGTTCACTGGTATCCCAAAAGTAAGTTATGAAAAGGATTTTGAGAGCTTGATTCTTCAGACTGCTGTTGGATACCTGTAGGAAGTTGCAGGAGTACTGATCAGCAGGAAGTAAAACTGGAAAGGGTGTTTGATCCCTAGGTTTTATTTAAACCCACTAGGTTTTATTTAAAGCCACTGTCCATCATGCTAAGCCACTGTCCATCATATTTGAAAAATCATGGCAGTCAGGTGAAGTTCCCGACAACTGGAAAAAGGGAAATATAACCCCCATTTTCAAGAAGGGGAAAATGGAAGACCAGGGGAATGACAGACCAGTCAGTCTCACCTCTGTGCCTGGCAAACTCTTGGAGCAGATTCTCCTGGAAGACATGCTAAGGCACATGAAAAACAACAAGGTGCTAGGTGGCAGCCAGCATGGCTTCACTAAGGGGATATCCTGCCTGACTAATTTGGTGGCCTTCTATGATGGGGCTACGGAACTGATGGACAGGGGTAGAGCAGTTGACGTCATCTAGCTGGACTTGTGCAAAGCGTTCGACACTGTCCCTTCACGACATCCTTGTCTCTAAATTGGAGAGACATCAATTTGATGAGTGGACCACTCGGTGGATAAAGAACTGGCTGAATGGCCGCACACAAAGAGTTGTGGTCAATGGCTCGATGTCCGGCTGGAGACCGGTAACGAGTGGTGTCCCCCAGGGATGGGTGTTGGGACCGGTCTTGTTCACCATCTTTGTCAGTGACATGGACAGTGGGATTGAGTGCGCCCTCAGCAAGTTTGCCAATGACCCCAAGCTGTGTGGTTCGGTTGATACGGTGGAGGGAAGGGATGCCATCCAGAGGGACCTCGACACACTCGTGAGGTGGGCTGATGTCAACCTTATGAAGTTTAACCATGCCAAGTGCAAGGTCCTGCACCTGGGTTGCAGCAATCCCAGGCACAGCTACAGGTTGGGCAAAGAAGAGATTCAGAGCAGCCCTGCGGAGAAGGACTTGGGGGTGTTGGTCTATGAAAAAATGAACATGAGCCGGCTTCAGTGTGCGCTCGCAGCCCAGAAAGGCAACCGTATCCTGGGCTGCATCAAGAGGAGCGTGACCAGCAGGTCGAAGGAGGTGATCCTGCCCCTCTACTCTGCTCTCGTGAGATTTCACTTTTGGAGTATTGTGTGCAGTTCTGGTGTAGTCAACATAAAAAGGACATTGAGCTGTTGGAACAAGTCCAGAGGAGGGTCACAAGGATGATCAGGGGACTGGAGCACCTCCCGTATGAAGACAGGCTGAGAAAGTTGGGGCTGTTCAGCCTGGAGAAGAGAAGGCTGCATGGAGACCGCATAGCAGCCTTCCAGTATCTGAAGGGGGCCTACAAGGGTGCTGGGGAGGGACTATTCATCAGGGACTGTAGTGAGAGGACAAGGGGTAATGGGTTAAAAGTTAAACAGGGGAAGTTTAGATTGGATATAAGGAAGAAATTCTTTAGTGTGAGGGTGGTGAGGCACTGGAATGGGTTGCCCAGGGAGGTTGTGAATGCTCCATCCTTGGCAGTGTTCAAGGCCAGGTTGGATGAGTCCTTGGGTGACATGGTTTAGAGTGAGGTGTCCCTGCCCATGGCAGGGGGGTTGGAACTAGATGATCTCGAGGTCCTTTCCAACCCTAACTATTCTATGATTCTATGATTAAAGGCTTACCACAGCCAAATGTGTTACACTGACTGAAACAATCATAGAATCATAGAGTGGTTGGAGTTGGAAAGGATCATCTAGTTCATCACCACCCTTGTGTTTTCCCAGCATTACTGCAACATTTAGATAATGCCTTTTGAAACTGAAGTGAGGCCCATTTATTAATTTAAAGCTGTATGTTTGGAGGAACTGGTGAAGTTGAAGAGGATTTAATTAATTACATTTTGATACGGAAAGCTTTACTTTAGAATTTAAAAGGGGATAAGCCACAAAAAACCTCCCTTAAACCTCTGAATGTTTATTGTGCCATATCAAACTGAATAAAGATATTTTTCATTGAAGTAACTGTTTTACTTAAAGGTCCAAGGAGGATCCTTAGTTTTATTCTTCTCACAAGCATGCTGTAGCAGGGTCTACTTTTTACCAAGTAGATCTTAGCACTCTTAAGGATCAGAAATAGCTTCCACAAAACAGCAACTAGCACATCAGAGTACTGGATTACTATTAGAGGGCAGCCCCACACAGGAAGATGCCTAGATTTTGGAAGATAGTGTACTACTATTACTTCTTTGCTGTATATACTCCACAGAAACAGTTATATTGTCTTAATTGTGTAATGGCCCAACTTCAGAGTAATACAAACTCCTGAGAGTCTCATCATTATGGCCCTTTGCTAGCATAGACCTGAACTGGAAAAAAACCCTAGCATACAGTTTTCTTCCCACTCCATAGTTACGTTGCCACACTACTGTGAAAAGCATTGCTGCATCCTTCTTCCATACTCACAGTATGGTCTCATGACTGCACACAGCTCTGATTTCTGGTTTCATACTGATGTAACAGTACTTTGAACTTTCAGAAAAGAATTTTTTCAGTAGTTTTTGTTGGCTGTGATAAGCATTTCCTCACAGAGATTGCTAGTTGTTGTGAATACTGTGCACAAACATCTGTCTCTTGTGTTGAATGTAATAGGGAATGTAGATGCCCGGACCAACAGTGTGAATTCTCTGGAGCTAAGTGCTCATGTCCTTATGGTATTCAGTGCTGGGAAGCCTGTGTCTGTTGTTTGGTTTCAGTCCAAGGTGTTCAAGTAGGCTTTTGTGGCTTGTGCGCCTAGTATTTTGATATTCTCAGGTTGTTCATTGTCAAGCTATTGAATATCCATGCATTGCATAGCATCCAGTGGTGAATGACCTAACCAGTCAAGAACAGTTTTTCTTCCCTGGAAAAATACAAATAAAAAATATAGCAAACACTGAGTTGCAGATTGTGACAACAAATGTTCCTGCAGCCATGATTCTTCTTGCAGCTGCTGCACATCATCTCTTCATACAAAGCCCCAGCTTTTCTTCTGTACCTTTTGTTCAGCGGAGGTCCCTACTGTAGGCTATACATCTTGCCTCAGGGCTGCAGGGAACCTTCAAGAAGTGATGTTGTACAGAGGAGTGAGCATAGGAGAGAAAGGTTACAGAGAACACAGGCTTAGGGTACAGGCAGACTGTAAGGGCAGTAGGTGATATGGGCATTTGTACTTTGACAGATGTCAGCACTTGTATCTGTCATGCATGCAGTTACCTTCCTTGTCTGTTTAGTATAGTAACTGCATGTGACATGTTGTGTCTGGCAGTAGCTTCTTTGTGGAGCCTGAGATGTGGTTTGCACAGCAGCTTTGCCCTTGGGCACTCTGTTGCACTCTGCTTTCTTCTCAGAGACCTCAGGAAGGCAGATTACTTGACCTGTACTCTTCTCCTGGATTTAGAGAACATTAGTACAGTGTAACCTCAACTTTGTTTCTAGGAGACACCCACTTTGTACCAGGGTGTGTAGCTCCTTTGGAGCTTGTTCTCAAGCAGATAATAACCTTATTTGATTTGAGAAACCTCCTTGGATGCTATCATGTCTAATTGAACTTAGAAGCAGAATTCCTATTGACATTATTAAGTTAGGACATCATTTGTTATCCTTGGGTGTCTGTGATATGATTGCATTTGTAGTGGTATACGAAAACTGATGAAATTAGATTTAGAGTATTTGGCTTACTTTTCTAGTTGATTTTTGACAAGCTTTTTTTTCATCTGTGCTAGCCTACACACGTAAGAAGATCTATACAAACATGTCTATCTTTTTTTCAACTTAATTAATTTGAAAGGAAGGTGACCATAGTAGAATATGAAAAGCTTTCTGTAACACACTATGTGGCATTTTCATACAGCAAATAAGTGGTGTTTATTTGGACATTATCGCTAAACAGCAGTTAAGAGGCCATTGCTTTTTATGATACCATAATTCTTCACCATTTATCCACAGTAGGAAATGGCTGAAGGAGCACACCATCCTCTGTTGATGTAATTTGCTTTCTAGCATAGTGACTTCTCAAGGTAGCATGTAGACAGATGGGTGTTCTTAAAACAGCTGAGCCAGCAGAAGATTTTACAGCCTTTCACCCTGTCTTTTTCTCTCTGCTGATGGGTATTGCCTTCCTATGAGAGTCAGAGAAATCACTCATTTGACATTTTACCTGTTTAAATCTTGTTAATTCCTATGTTAGTTGTGCCAGCTAGAAGAGGACATTTGTCTGTAACTTTATACAACTTGTATTATGCTAGTGATGAAAATTAAATTGGTCACAGACCTGTAGTAGTAGACCAGAAGCCAGTATAACTTGATGAGAATTTAGGGATAGTAGCTGTGGTTTTGTCAGGTGGATTTGTGGAACCTAGTCTAGCATGTATAAGTCTAGGGCCAAAACTCAGTTCTCTATCCTTAAACCTACTAGGCAGAAGCGGGAAGAATAGCCTCAGTTTTTAACAGCACTGAGCTAAAATCTCAGCAACCCTATAAACATGATCAGTGAAGTACTAGACTGGGCCATGTGGGCACTATCATCAGAAGGGAAAAAATGCTTACAGTATCACTTTTCATTCAGCTGGGATCAGTATTAGAACAGTAAAATGTAGCAGTTGATTTCAGACTTCTAATTAAACACCAGGGATTGCACTCCCACTGCAAAAGGTGGAATCTAAAATTTGTGATATGAAAATTCTCCAGTTATGCCTTTTTTTGCAACCCTTGTAAGTCCTTTTTGAAATAGAAAAACTATTACATTTGGAAAACCATCTATGGAGCATCAACATTTTTCAAGTTTTTATTAAGTGATTAATCTGTATAGGATTTGTGGAATCCAAAGCAGAAACATTGTTAAATAATGCATGCTAAAGAATATGTAATCTCATGTTTATTTCATAGAGGCTTTTGGTTTTGTTTTGGGATTCGTGCACTGTCATGGGTCTTCTAAAAGTTAGCAGGTATGAGTACTGTAATAGCTCAGTAACGTCATCTGTCTGGCATCAGGAGCCCTCTTTTGCAGTAGCTAAGTATCTTTTGATATGTGATGTGGTCCGGTAATGTGTTGTAAAGCTCTCTGGTTTCACTGAAAAGACTGAGTATCAGCCATTTGTAAAGCCTTTTAATAGTGCTGAAAGAACAGATAATGACAGTGTACAGTGCTAGAACAAAACAACAAAGACTGGATAGACAAATGTTGATGGCCACTTAGTTTTGCAAATAATTACAGTTCATGTGGTTTTGGCTTTTACAACTTTGGAGTATAAATCCTTTTTGTTGAATTTCTATAAGGCATTATTCAGGAAACACATTTCTGCAAGAAAACTGTCAAATGTTTAGCAAAGCATTTAACAAAATAGAAAGAAAAAACACTTCTTTGAAACCTGTCATCCAGTCATCTGTCAGTATATTCACTGGTTTTGAAATGCCACCAAAGCAGTCATGAATTAAAAAGGAAAAAGTTGTTTTGAAAGTGGATATATCCCTCTCGTGTTAAAATTTGTAGTACAGTTTTGTAAGTAAATTACTGACCTAATTGAGTGACAAAATGATGGAAGAAATCAAATATTCTGCCTGGCAAAATAGAATAAAAATTGAATCTGTGGATTGTTCACAAGATGCTTTTATCCCTGTCTTGTTTTGTCCTTCCTTTAAAGCAAGTCATAACAGTCTGGAAGAAGGATGGACAGGCTCTCTGGGAACAGTAGAAAGTCCCTTTTGTGCCTACCTACTGCAGCACTGCATTTCAGTCAAGTGGTAAAAGGAAAGGCTCTACCTACTCTCACTACCAGAGGAGTGCATTCACCTCTGTTCAGAAAGTATACTTTCTTTCCTCAAGAAAGGTTAATGTTAATGTGTTTTTCATTGCACCCTGTATTCAGTAAGATCTCATGTAAATTAATTATGAATTTCTGAGTAGATCATCTTTACAACGGGTTTAGTAGAAAACTTCCTGCGAAAGGTCTTGTGCCTATCGAGATCCTTCTATGGGTGTTAGTAATGTTGTTGATGCTTCCTTCATGTTTAAAGTACCTGACTGCCTTTGGAGTACAAAAGTTATTTATTACTATCAAATAAAACTTCTTGCTGCTGTTAGACTTTGCTACTGCTGTTGTGAGAAAGCTGAACAGAGCTAAATGCCTTTCCACTCAAAAACATCTTTCCACTCAGAAAACCCTGAACAAATAAACCATTCCTACAGATTTGAAAAAAATAATAGTTTGCATGTATGTGCTCACTCACACAGATTAAGAATGAGATCTGTTAAAGACAGCAGCATGCTGAAAGAGAGGGAGAAACTTTGACACAGCCTGAAAAGTCTCAGTGCATGTCCTGGGCAAGAAACAGAGGCAGTGAACTGCTCAGTCAGGGTGCTGCCAGAAAAGGCTAGAAAGCTTTGAACAAAACCAGCATCTAGTTATTTTTGAAAGAATGTCACATTAGACTCTCTTAGATGAGTATAGTGCGTTTTTAAAATCTCCTGTTTGTAATAACATACACACTGAGAAGCCTCTTGGCCAGCACTCATGTCAGAAGCAGTATTTCTCTGATTTTACTGGATTGACAGTGCTTTGAGAATTTCTCATTTCTTCCTAAAAATAAGATCAACAGTTGAAATAAAATCAGTAGGCAGAACTTCTTGTAAATCTTTATTCCTCTTTGAGCTTTTCTTTAACATGGCACTGAGTTTAACTGATTATTTATCCTGAGCTGCATAAAAAGGAGCATGACCAGCAGCTCGAAGGAGGTGCTCCTGCCCCTCTACTCTGCTCTCGTGAGACCTCACTTGGAGTATTGTGTGCAGTTCTGGTGGCCTCAACATAAAAAGGACATGGAAGTGTTGGAACAAGTCCAGAGGAGGGCCGCAAGGATGATCAGGGGACCGGAGCACCTCCTGTGTGAAGATAGGCTGAGGAAGTTGGGGCTGTTCAGCCTGGAGAAGAGAAGGCTGTGTGGAGACCTCATAGCAGCCTTCCAGTGTCTGAAGGGGGCCTATAAGGATGCCGGACAGAGACTCTTCATTAGGGACTGTAGTGACAGGCCAAGGGGTAACGGGTTCAAACTTAAACAGGGGAAGTTTAGATTGAGACATAAGGAAGAAATTCTTTAGTGTGAGGGTGGTGAGGCACTGGAATGGGTTGCCCAGGAGAGTTGTGAATGCTCCATCCTTGGCGGTGTTCAAGGCCAGGTTGGATGAGTCCTTGGGTGACATGGTTTAGTGTGGGGTGTCCCTGCCCATGGCAGGGGGGTTGGAACTAGACGATCTTAAGGTCCTTTCCAACCCTAACTATTCTATGATTCTGTTTTATGAAGGCAGGCTGAGAGAACAGGGCTTGTTCAGCCTGGAGAAAAGAAGGCTCCAGAGAGACATTATAGCATCCTTCCAGTGCCTAAGGGAGGCCTGCCAAAAGCCTGGAGAGGGACTTTGTACTAGGGCAAGTGGTGACTGCCAGCGAGTTTGAAACTGAGAGAGGGGAGATTTAGACTAGATATAAGGGAGAAATTCTTTACTATGAGAGTGGTGTGAGGCACTGGCACAGGTTGCCCAGAGAAGCTGCTCATGCCCCATCCCTGACAGTGTTCAAGGCCAGGTTGGATGGGGTTTTTAGCAATCTGGTCTAGTGGAAGGTGTCCCTGCCCATGGCAGAGGATTGGAACTAGATGATCTTTAAGGTCCCTTCCAATCCAAACCAGTCTATGTTTTAGCAAAAACAGATTTACAATTCTGACATAGCTTGATGAGTTTTGATGGAGAATCTTGGGTTAATTCTCTGGCTGTGTCACATACCAGAGTATTATAATAACCTAAAAAATATTCTATCAAGTAGCTGCTTTTGTCTGCACCCCTTTTCTATAAATAACTAAAATATGACTATTTAGTTTCCTTTTTAATAGCTGCTCTGACTTTTAGATAACTTAATGATTTGTGTGTCATTTGCAAACTGGTGTGCCAATGAAAAAAGCTCTGTAGTGCCAGATGTGTTTGAGATGCAAGTGAGCACAGGAACTGCTCAGTCAGGGTGCTTTTTTTTTTAAAGGAGAGTACTCATCAAAGCAACAGGTTCTGATTAAGTCAAGAAATACAGTTGTAATTTGTCACAGAGCAGGCTAAATATTGTTTTCCTATGTGTATGTGTGTATGCATATTGCTAATTATATAATTTGAGAAATTACATAATTTATGTGTACAACCGGTTTGCCTCTATTTAGAAATAAAAGCCTTCAAATACAGAATTTACAGTATTCATAAAATGCATCCTGGTAAATACATATGAAGGATTGTACTATGTTAGAATTATTTTGCAAGAGACTGTATACACTGATGTGTGGTAGATGCCCACCCTTTTTTTGAACTATTTTATGCACAATAAATTGAATAAATCTTCTTTGAATAAATTAGTGTAAAAGGCTGGTGGATATAAAAGTCAGGGAAATACGATAAAGGTTTGACATTCCTTTTTACATGACTTACAGAGTTTGCAGAATATAGTGCTTCTCTTCAGACTTAAAAAATCACGTAACACTACACTAGGAACAATGCTGCAAATCATTAGGAAAAAATGCAAGGACATGTTTTGAACCAAAGAGAGTAAAAATAAAATGTCAATGACATTTGTTTAATGGAAGTGTGCAATGAAGTTCATGAATGCATCGGTCATCTTGTGAAATGTGTCAGTGAAAGAAGAGTCAGTATTTGGGAGGCTGCCTTTAGATAACATATTTTAACTTTTATGGACTTCGTAGAGATGTGAAAAATCATGATGGATGTTGTTGACTTTCAATTCTATGATTCATTGAGTCAGATGGAGTAAGTCAAAGATACTAGGATCTTCCTTTGCTTTTTTTAATTTTTTTTGAATTATTTTTAAGAAAAACAACTGTGCATAAATATCTCTTTTCAGGTGTTTGGCTCTGCTCTGAGGTAGTTTTCCTTGGCCTTGCAGAGTATTCCTCACCAGTGCTGCAAGTAGAGTAGGACAGAGTCAATTTAGCAATGGGAATACTTCAGTGTGGCATTCACCCAGGTCAGATCTATGAAGAGTTGGGCTGTGGGTACATTTTCACATGATGTTTTACTTTGTTTAATTTCAGGCTGACATCCAAAAGAGGTAGTTCCTTTTGGGAAATCTCTGTCGTGTCAGAACCTAATCTTTTCTTGCGTAGGTTTAGTTTTTTTTGGATCAGTGAACTGATGTACCTCACTGGGTATGCTACAATTCTTAAATTCAAGGAGAGAGGGCAGGAACTTACAGTGAGGAAGAGCAGAAGAGCTCAGGACTTCTGTGTATATTCTTGACAGTTACTTGTCATTAGATCAGAGCATGCCTAGTGTGAAGATTGACCCCTAAATAAAGTACCAACTTTTTAATTCAAGTGAAAAATAATGTTGAAGAGAACTCAAAGGACTACTCTTGAAAAAAAGGAAGTATGGTCAGTGAATGGATAGACCTAATTCCACCCTCTTCCCCCACCCCTCCCTCAGCCAGGTTCTATTTTAATTTGTAAAAATTAGTTACTTGTATAATTCTGTGACTCTGCCCACTGAACCAAAGAAAAGTGGTTGCTCTAGTCTCCATGAACCTCCTTTTTCATACCTGCAGTTGTTTGGGATATGTGGAAGATTAAAGACTGAAATGTAGTACCCTCTAATAAAATACTTTGATGATCAACAGACTAAAGCGATTGCTGACAAAAAGAGAAAACTACTTATCTAACCTAACCTAACCTAACCTAACCTAACCCTTAATGCTTTTTTTATAGTAGTGAAGATAATTGTATTGCTAACTTCATTTCTGTTTAGCATTCAAGTTAGTTCAGGCTAAAAATTGTATTTTTCAAAGATTTCACTGGGTACATTTTTTGGTGCAGGTTCCTTGTCCCAGGTACATTAGAAATGATTCATTTTGTATAAAACAATATTTTAAAATATATTTCTGTCCTTTTTATATATTTTTAAATCTTCCCTTCCCCTTTCTAGTTTTCCCATGACATTCAATATCTTTGCTAAACCAGTGTAGTAACTTAGGTAAACTTTCTCTGATTAAACATGTGAGAAATCATATGTGTGAAGTTCAGAGCGTCTCAGTCATGCCAACTGTTGGCTTTATGTCTGGAAATTCTGGGGTTTAAGATTAAACAAAAGGTATATCACACTTTTCCCAGCATATGCTGATGTGAGTAAATCTTGCCATGTTAAAAATAGCCAATTGTCAGCCATTGGGGAAAAAAGGAATGTGGTTTAATTAAGCAGAAATGCTATTATCTTACCTGGCAACTACCCAGCAGCAAGCACTATATGTGAAAACGTGTAATTTGTTGGACCCAGCCTAATTCTGGGAACACACTATCAAGATTAAAGAAAAGTAAGTAAAAGGTTTTACTTCTCTTTACCTTCCACCATTTCATGGGGAATGTTTCCAGGTGAGTCCTTTTTACAGCAACCAGCTCCTGTTACTGAATGAATTACAAAGTCAAAAATGAGACATGAGTGTGAATGCAGAGATCCCTATGATGCACTGTGAAAACCTGTAACAATTCAAAATAAATAATGAGTGCCAAAGGTTGGTTGCCTTTGTGTTCCACTCTTGGTTCAAATGCAAGAAAACCAAAAAACTTTATGAACTTTAAAGGGGACATAGACTCTCCCTTTTCTGCTATTCAGGGTTACAGGAAAAGTATTTTTGTGCCTTACTGAACCTAAATATGTTGGTGCCTATTTTCTGCTTTTTTTTTTTTCTGAAGAAGGAAGCTTGTAAGGGTTTCCTTGGTTGCTGTTGTCTTGTGAGTGCTGCACAGGCAACCAACGTGACATAACCCCTTTCATGTAGTGCAGAATGCTTGCTCCAGGATCTCAAATGACAAAAAACCCAAAAACAAACCCACAAAAAAACCCAAAACCAAAACCCCCAAAGAAGAATAAAACCCATCCTTGAGAAGTTTAATATCTGTCTTGATACGAATTTACAGTGAAAATTGATTTGCTACTTTAAATTTTACTCTGATGAGGAGTGAAACTATTAGTTTCACTTCAAATGTTGTCTGGGCAAATTGAGCTTAAAGTGGAGTATAGTTATGGATTTAACCTATAGTTTAGGCCAAAAAATGTTGAACTACTTTACCAAATATTTGCAGTGAAGCAGTTTGAGTCATGTGCCTGCTAAGGAAGAAAGGGATCAGGGCTGCTACTTGGTATTATCAGTCAATCTCAGCTGTTGTAACTGCCCTCTGTGAAAGGCTATTATTAATTTAGTGTTTTACTGTTCTGACAGTAAGAAAAGCCGTATCTCAAAGCCTCTGCTTCAGTATTAGATTTTTCTTTGAATGCAAAGTCTGACTGAGATTTTGTTTCCTTGATGGACTTTATTTCCCATCACTCTCCTTCATAGATAGCTACTTTCTCAGCAGTATGGAGAACAGTTCTTTCACCAGTCTGGTGTTGCCTGGCTAGCTTATAGTTTCTTAGGAAGTAATAAAAGGCAGCATCTGCCTGTTTTTAAGAAGGAACGATGCTTAGGAGAGATCAGAATGTGGGAGGGAGAGATATAGGACATTGACAGTTGATAGTCTTGAGATCCTGCCGTGATTTCTTGCTCCTTTTTGTAAGGAGGCACTCCAGTTTTCTACTATACGCACACAGAGACAACACTTATAAATGAACATAATGAAAGTACATGCTGGGTAGAGCTGCCTTTTCCTTTTGCTCTGTCCATGTGCCCAGTGAGGCGTTTTCTGGGAGCCCTACTTTAGGCTTGAACTTCTTCCCATAGACCACATGGAAAATTTGGTAAGACATTCCCATTTCCACAAGTCTTGCTTTCCAGAAGTACTGCTTTGAGATACATTGTTCTTCTAAGCAAATATGAATTGGGAATTGAAGCTGTGGAACCCTAGGGAATAATGCCTGAAGGGAAGTTAAAGGTGAGGCTGAAAACCAGGCTGGTTTTAGAGATGTAAGAACAGGAGATCAAAAATTATTTTCTTCCCAGTGCTGCACTAGTTTCTACATGTCCTTACAGACCCAATTAAAATAACATTTGATTAAAATTAATACAACAAAGCACAGTTTAAAGTGGTGCTAAGTCTCTGGATAAATTGAAAAACCAGCAAAATTTAATTTTATATTAAAGATTAAAGAGTATTTTCTGGTCTTAGTTATGTGAGGGTTTCTCTGCTGTATAAGCAGTAAGGCAATTTAATGTAAAATTAAAAATCCTTGGACAACAGCACCTCTCTCAATTTAAATTAGCATGGCTAAGAAAATAATTAGGCTTTAATGTTGATTATAGCCATTTTACATTCTTTCCGTGTCAAAATCCAGAGCAGTATTATGCTAATATGGCTGTATCACCTGCAAGTGTTGCTTGAGAGTCCAGTGAGCAGTCCTTTGTATTTTCTTTGAAGGATCAATATTTAAAGATATGGAAAAGAGAGGGGTCTGACTCACAAGCTGCCTTGATACACTGCTATTCTGACTATAACTGGATTGACTGAAAGTTGCCTCAGAGAAAGATAATTTGTAAAAACTATAAAGCATAGGCAAGTGTTTGAAGTAATCAAAGCTAATTAAGAATATTATTTATTTTAACTTCTTAAATGTCTTGCCTTCATTTTTACAGTTTCTTGAAGTTTTTCCTTTTGAAATGCTCTTATTTTGTACTGCATTTGCATTATTAGATGTTACAACTGTGCAAAAATTAGAATTGGCAGAATTTATTGAAATAATTTCTAATGTGCTGCAAGAAATTGCTGTTGCGTGTACCCATATTATTGGAGAGAAATTTGGTTTTCATTTTATGTGTATGTTTAGAAATTTAGCAAATAACCTAGCTTAAGAAAAAGCAAAAAGGTAGTTTGGAAATTAAATGGATACATAAATATAAAAAAGTGGTTTTGTCATGAGAGTAAGAATTCAGTTGTGAAGTCATGCTGCCTTGTTGCTGTGTGCCTTAGGACGTATTATCATGAAAAGCAAATGCTGCTTTGGATGACTCATTGTGTGATACAAATCTTACATATGTGTATACATTAATAAGCTGATTTTATTTTTGAATGATTAAATGTAGTCATTCTTTAGTGTGAATAAAATACACATCAGTCACTGGATTGCAAGTTATGTAGTAAAGTTCTTTTGCAGCATTATCAGCAGAATTTCAAAAGTTTTTTTTGATTTTGTAATATGTTCTCCTCTTGCAGTGCTATTTTTTCTTTTACCTTGAGGAATTTTTTTTTAAATTTCAGTATTATTAATTTTGTGGGAGGATATCATATGTGCTTAGAATAGTGTTCATATAATGAGAAAACAGAGTATTTCGACTAGTACATTAATTGGAAAAACGTTTTTCCTCATCCACTGGTGCAACTGTGCAGAGCTACCCTGAGCTTAACTCAAACAGCAAAAAAAACCCCAAAAACCCAAAAACCCCCTATTCTTACAATGTGTGCTGTTTTCATTTGAGATCTTGATTTAAAGGATAAATTAGTTGTAACAAGCCAAAGAAAACAGTTGTAAACAAGACAGTATAAAAGAAATGTCTTTTATCTCCTTGGTGGTAATGTGAATGTGAAATTCAAATGGATCTGTGAACAATGTAAATTCTTACATCAAAGTGTAATGTTTACTTACACAATAGATACGAAGTCCTGGGTAAGATTTTTTTTTGTGTCATTAATGAATAGCATGCACGTACAAAAAATGCAGGGAAAGCTATGTCCCAGTTAGGGAACAAACTGGACTAACTCCTCGGTGAATAAATGAGCTTTTTTTTACCCTAAAGGTTTGAATTAATGATTTGTATAAAAAAAGCTCACTCAGGCTCTAGTTATTGGCTTTGTCATATTGCGGCTTATTTGAATTGCACCTAAAAATACGTTATTTTAGCGGTGCCTTCTCTGATTCTTATAAATGAAACATTTAAAATATTTGTAACATATAAAATGTATTTCAAATGAAAGGGCAAAAGCATGGGAATGAAGGCTAGCACATATAATTTAGAAAGTGTCAGTTTGATAATGGTGTTTTAAAACTCTATGAGAAGTGCAAGATTAATTGGGAATATTAAGCTGCAGGGTTGGTTTTTTTTTTGATACCTTAAAATAAAAAATACATTCAATTAAAAAGCCATATTAATCCTTGAACATCATAATGGCAGAAAAAAATTCCACATTTGGATAAATGTGAAAATAGGCCCTTCATTTATATTCTTAAATTACTTTTTTTTTTTTTTCTTTTTTTTTGTCTCTTTGATAATCCAGATACAGGGAAGCAGAGGCTGGAGAACAGAGATTTAACAGGATCAGCTGCAATAGCAGATTATAGAACAAATCTTAAGAGTTTTAATCAAGTCAAGTTCAGATGCAGCCAGTGGCAGATTTTGTTGAATAATGTCAGCAAAATGAGGGATTAATTCTAAAAATATTAAGTTTGGTACATTGTATCTGTTGTTTGAAGCTGGCCCACTAAAATAACATAACAACATGGATTCTATCCATTTGTGTATTTAGACAGATGAGGTTCATAGAATCATAGAATCGTAGAATAGTTAGAGTTGGAAAGGACCCTAAGATCATCTAGTCAGTAAAACTGGCTAAAATCACATAGCTTATTTAAAACAAGAAGGAAAATATACTAAGAAATGGAATAAATGTGGTGGTTGTCGTTAACAGTAGACTACAGGGGGAAGTAATTATAGGTATAATGCTGGTTCCTCCAGAATATCGTATTTGCTTCTAGTAGTTTCATTCAAGGCACTTTTCCTGAACTAAAAATGTTCACTTCTATAGAATCATAGAATCTTCAAATTTTGAAAACACTTTCATATCATCAATTCCAACCATTAATGTAGCACTGCCAAATCCACCACTAGACCATTTCCCTAAGCACCACATCTACACATCCTTTAAATACCTCCAAGGATGGTGACTCTACCACTTCCCAGTGCAGCCTGTTCCAAGGCTTGACAACCCTTTCAGTGAAGAAGATTTTCCTAATATCCAGTCTAAACTTCCCCTGGTGCCACCTGAGGCCATTACTTGTCATTCTCTCACTTGTTACCTGGGAGAAGAAACCAACACCCGCCTTGCTACAACTCCTTTCAGGTAGTTGTAGAGAGCAATAAGGTGTCCCCTGAGCCTCCTTTTATCCAGGCTAAACAACCCCAGTTCTCTCATAGGACTTGTGCTCCAGACCCTTCACCAGCCTCACTGCCCTTGTTTGAATGTGCTCAATGTCTTTCTTGCAATGAGGGGCCCAGAACTGAACACAGGATTCGAGGTGCAGCCTTACCAGTGTCAGTACAGGAGGATGATCACTGCCCTTGCCTGCGCTGTATCTGATACAGGCCAGGATGCCATTGGCCTTCTTGGCTGCCTGGACACAAGCTGGCTCACGTTCAGCCGGCTATTGACCAACATCCCCAGGTCCTTTTCCAACAGGCAGTTTTCCAGACACTCTTCCCCAAGCCTGTAGTGTTGCATAGGGTTGTTATGACCTAACTGCAAGAACTGGCACTTTGCTTTGTTGAATCTTATATGATTGGCATTGAACCATCGATCCAGCCTGTCCAGATCCCTCTGAAGAGCTTTCCTTCCCTCAGCAGGTCGACACTCAGTCCAACTTGGTGGGATCTCAGGCTTACTGAGAGAGTACTCAATTGCCTTGTCCAGATCACTGATAATGATATTAAGCAGAACTGGCCCCAGTGCTGAGCCCTGGGGAGCACCACTTGTAACCAGCCATCAACTGGATTTAACTCCATTCTTCACCACTGGCCATCCAGTCAGTTTTTCACCCCGTGAAGAATGCACGCATCCAAGCCAGGAGCAGTCGGTTTCTCCAGGAGAATGCTGTGGGAAAAGGTGTCAAAAGCTTTACTGAAGTCCAGGTAAACAACATCCAATCCACAGCCTTTCCTTCATCCAGTACGTGGGTCACCTTGTCATAGAAGGAGATCGGGTTAGTCAGGCAGAACTTGCTGTTCATAAACCCATGCTGACTGTGCCTCATCACCTGGTTTTGCGGTACAGCGCTGTGTGATGGCACTCAGGATGATCTGCTCCGTAGCCTTCTCCAGCACCAAGGTCAGACTGACAAGCCTGTAGTTCTCCAGATCCTCCTTCCAGCCCTTCTTGTAGATGGGGTCACATTTGCTAATCTCCAGTCACTGGGACCTCCCTGGTTAGCCAGGACTGCTGATAAGTGATGGAAGGTAGCTGGTGAGCACTTCCGCCAGCTCCCTCAGTACCCTTGGATGGATTCCATCTGGACCTGTAGACTTTTGTGTGACTCAGTAGTATAGCAGGTTGTTAACCATTTCCCCTTGGATTATGGGGGCTTCATTCTGCTCCCTGTCCCTGTCTTCCAGCGCAGAGGTCTGAGTACCTGGAGAGCAACTGGTCTTGCTATTAAAGAGTGAGGCAAAAGTGGCAATAAGTACATCAGCCTTTTCCCCAGCCTTTGTCACTATGTTTCCTACCACATCCAATAAAGGATGAAGATTCTCCTCAGCCCTTGTTTTGCTGCTCAAGTATTTATAGAAACACTTTTTATTGTCTTTTACAGCAGTAGCCAGATTAAGTTGTAGATGAGCTTTGGCCCTTCTAACTTACTCCATGTATAACCTCAAGATATCCTTATGTCCTCCTAAGTAGCCTGCCCCTTCTTCCAAAGGTCGTAAACTCTCGTTTTTTTCTGAATTCCAGCCAAAGCTCTCTGTTCAGCCAGGCCCATCTTCTTCCCCACTGGCTCATCTTTCGGTAAGGCTTTTATGTCTGGCTGGCAATAGAATTAACTAAAATAAAAGCTTTATGAGGAGGAGGATACCCATGATTTGTACTTCAGAGTGAGAGGTCAGGGTGGTGACAGTCACAGCAGTCTTTTCTGATGTCTGTCTGTATATTCAGATTTTCTGGAGTTTGCCTTGTGATGGATTTGCAGTGGACCCACAGTGTGTCTGAAACCTTCAGGCCTTAGTGCTTTTAAATATTCCCTAATTATCGCAACATTGATTTTTCATCTTTTCCTTGTTTCTTCCTGTGTAATATCTGTAATGCTCTCATAACCCTTGTTTAAAGGTGAAACCTATGCTGAAATAATCTGTCACTATGAATTCACCATAGAAGGGGGCAGAGCTGTTGCAAATATTCATGTGCAAACCAGTAGGCTGGTGCAGGGTCTGTTTTTCTTTCCCCATCGTCTTCCAGTTTGTGTCTTTCAACACTGATGTAAAATTATTTTTCTTTCTTTTCATGTTAATATCATGTTGAATACTTTTAATTTCTCTTTCTTTTATGCAGATAAAATTTTAACATGTAATTCCAACCTTAATGCTTTTAAACATATACGCTTTCTTTACTTCTTTCCTTTCCTCTCCCTCTAACAAAACCCATAAAGTACTATTTATCTGGTATCTTCTCAATCCCATCAAAGTGTTTTGCTTCAATAATTGCCTGTGCCACTCCTTCACCCTTTGCTCTCCTCAGTTCCAGTTCAGAGAAGCACTTGCCTCATTCTCTCTCAGGGTCAATCTGCCACCTAATGGAGGACTGACATTATTGTCCGTATTTGTGGGCAGAAGACAGTACATCCAGACTGCTCTGCGCTCTACACATGGAAGATATGAGAAACCCGGGCAGAATTCATCCGTGTTGTGATGGGGAGCTCTCTGTGTGAGCTCTTGAGGGCAGACACCCAAGTCTCCTTTGCTTTCTCAAGTGCCAGCTGAGTAAGTCAGCTCTTAATGACAGCTAGCGAGGTTGGGTCATTGGTTGCAGTGCAGTGTTGCACAGATGCAGTGTACATCCTGTCAGACCTTGCGCTGTTGTATGCTCACACTTAGAGCCTCCACAGTGTACACAAGAGCTTATGTATTCAGGGACATGGAAGCTCTACAGGTTCATAATAAAAAAAACCCCACAAACAAAAGCAAACCACCCCCACCCCAAAAACCAAAACAAAACAACCCACAAAAAAACCCCAAACCAGAACGCCAAGCAAGCAAAAGCCAAGCAAAGTCAGGATAAAAAAAGGACACTTGAATGCCAGCCTTCCCTCTTTTATAAAGTTGAGGTAGCTAGCTGTAGCAGGCAGGTTTTCTGAAGGTGATGAAGTTAGTTAGCACTTTGTATGTTGTTATGAATTATTTGTGAATGAGGTGTAGAGATGCTCATATAAAGAAGTGATAAAATCAGAACATCTTAAAGTGGGCAAGTTCTTTCTGGCCATTGTTAGGGCACTAGTCATCCCTACACATATGATCCTTAGTAACACACCTGAGCATGGTGGCCTGGTTATGAAATGTAGCACAACACTGGGCATATCTGCAAACATATTTTAAGGAGCTGGTTTATTTGCTTAAGTCTCACACCATTCTGTTTGGAACAGTAGCAGCATGAATTAGTGTTGTTTAAAGCAGGGGCAGATCTGATTTGCACAGCTGTAATCGTTGAGAACATTGTCAGCACTTTCAGAGAGAAAGGCAAGGGTATTTCTAAGGCATAGAAGTGTTTGTATCTGAGCTCTTGTTTAATTGCAGTTTTTAACGGTAGGCAGAGGTTGCAAGCTAACAGATGTATTTGAAACTCCTTTAACAAAATTAATTAAAATGTAGCCAGCAAACATGCTAACTCTGTTAAATAGATGTTGCACATAGGTGGCCAGTCCCCAAACCCCATCTCCAAAAAGTCTACCCAAGGCAGCTAGCTGGAGTTTGTACAGTTTGTTCCCTCAGCACTGTTTACCCTTCTTTGTTCATGTACTTGTTAGGGTTTTATATCTGACAGAATGCCTTAGTCCTCAGTTTCTGGCACTGTCCCTATTCTGAGTGATCTCCTCCCTAGCATAACTATTCTGGCATTTCTTGCTAATATTAGTGGTTTCTGCTCTACTTCCCAAAGGGAGGAGTTTCCCTGTCTTTGAATCAGATTCTGCTCTTTCGCTCAGTATGCTTTTCACAAGAATATCTCCAGGGTTGCAGGAATACTTCTGGACAGATAGTGGGTTAGCTGCAGGGATGCAAAGAAGGTAATTAACCAACATAATACAGAATGTGTTACTTTCTTCTAAGCCAGATCTCTGAAGCCCCTGCTCTGAATTCTGGTGAGTTAAAAAATAAATACAAGGAAAAGAAAGGAAAAAAAACCCTCTTTCATCATATCTCTTGGATAAAGAAATTAGCATTTAAGGGAGCATTTCAGCTGAGCAACCTTTTTGCATATTTACAAGGAGCTAACTGTAGTCATTGAATTGGGAGTCTTCGCTCAGGATGATAGTGCATTTTTCTTCTGCCCACTCTGCAGTTTTCCTTCTGGTTCTGTTTGCACAGTTGCTTATGGCTGTCACAGCAGTCTGATGACTCATAGTTATTTATCTCATAAGCACTGTCTATTGAAAAACCTTTCAGAGGGAAAGAGATGGGCTACTTGAAAACCTTTTTCTTATTGAAGCTCATTCTGAGTTAGATCTTTTGAAAGTGGACTTACTGAGTGACTAGATCATTTGCATGCTTCTAGAAATGCCAAAGCATAGCCTAAAGAGTTATTCTAATGCTAGCATTACGTGGGTACCTAGTTTTAGTACTCAGGTGCTGTAAAAATGTTTTCTTAATTTGTTTTCTCTCACTCACTCTGAATGACTTCTAACTCACTGAGAAATTTAATAATCAAGCTGAATTATTTACTCTTCTTGATGACCATGTTTAGTGATTCGCTTTAAGCCAAACTGTATCTCTCTAAATCTATGCAAGTTACATTTTTACTTCCTGCTGTGTAAAGCCATAGTCTTCAGCAGATTTGCAAAGTTACACTCAAGCACTTCAATCAAGTCTTTAGAAGACAGCAAAATAACCGTACATGCATAAGAGATGAAGCACTGTTGCTCAGGCTGTAATGACTCTAAAGGACTACTGAAATAAATGGCACTAAACCATTGTTTTTATGCTCCATTCTATCTTCTATTGTAAGTGAAGAGGTAAAAAAGGTGAAAGAGTCTGAATCCAGTCAAGAATTCAAGACATCAGAAAGCACTCAAGCGAGATTGCTGTTCAGCTGTTGATTTGACTCTGGAGGCATCTGAATTTGCTAGACTTACTAGGCTTACTTCCCTGTTTGAAGGCTATCCACAGCTTTGCTCTGCTGTGTATGTAATCACCTCATTTAAGCAGTTTATAATTTAATCTGAGCAGGATCTAGAAGGTAAATGCTCCTCTGTTTAAATCCTCAAAAAGTTCAAATTCAGTATAGGTCCTCAGGGGCCTATAAGACAACTGCAAAAGGACAGATCAGCCCTGCCTCAGTCTTTTAAAAATAACTCTGTTTGTCTGCTCTTAAGAGAAGATTTGAGTTTGTGGATCATGACTGAGCTTACAGGCTTACCTGCAGCCTTTAATTAGACATTTGAAATCTGTGCTTAGTTGGATTTTTTTATCCTGCATTTTTGGGTGCTCCTAGGAGGTGGCACTTGCACTTCTAGAGCAGGCAGTTGAAATAAGACTTTGCCGAGTGGATTTTTTTAAGGATTTATAGCGTTGATTTTTTAGCTGTATCCCAGTGTTCATAGTGATTTACCAATGAGCTGCAGTTAGCAGCTATATAATTTTATAGTGTTCAGGGAAGTAAAACACTGAAGACTTGCAAAAGGAAAAGGGAAAAATATTTTGAGAGAAGAATTTAAAAAGAAAAAAAAAAAAAAGAAGTGAGCAAGACAAGGTCCAGATTGCGTATGCCTTATCACTGTGGAAAAGCTCAAAGTGACCTGGAAGCCAGGGTTTTCCTCCTGTCTCCCTGTCAATTGGCAAGTGTCTAAGTGGCTGCTGGAGGGAGGATGTCTTAGAGAATACCTGAACAGACATGTCTTCATTTAGACCCCCACCTGCTCTAAAACACTGTTGAAGGACTGATGTAGTGTTGACTGTGCTTAGGTAGACCCTGAGCATTCATGGCATTTTAGGACCCTACTCAGTCCTGGTTGGACCAGGGGAATCAAACTCGTACAAGGCTGCATCAGCTGGATGGGTATCAGATGACCTGGTACAAGCACAGTTCAGTAGCGATGCAAAATTGGTGGATAATGAAGCTGGTTTACATTGCTAGTTTTGTAGTTCATACTGAAGTTATGCTGGAAGCAACTGGATCTTGTTGTGCTGGGGCTGTGCAGATGCACAGTCAGTACTGATGCTTGTCTGAAAGAGCTTCTGTTCTTATGGCAGATGTGTTGGCTATTGCTGTGGGGGAGACAAGCAGACAAATACTTGGTTTATTTTTATGGACTAAGTGTTAAGAACAGAAACAGGATTAGCACTGTTTTGTGAGCTACTTCACAGTCATTTGCTTCTCTTGCTGTTGGTTTATTATTGCAAGTAACATGATGAATTTGAAGAAAAAGTATGATACATCATGCTTGGATGGACACCTTTTTTAGTCATAATAACTATTAATAGATATTAAATAATGTGTGTTGAAGATACAGATGTTTAGCCAGCAGGTCTAGGTGCAATGGGTCTAGAGAAGCCTGTGGGGGAGATTTCTGGTTCACAGGTTTTAATTTTAATATGTTCCTTAAAACTGGAAGAAAGCTGGTGTTCTGCCCAGATTCAGATTCAGACAAGCAGATTGAGCAGGGTAAATGTAGCTTGATATAAATCACAGTGAACATATGGAAAAAGCTGATTGGGGATTCAGCTGATAGGGAATTAAAGGCCATGAGTAAAATTAATTCTACTCAACATAGTTTTATGGAAAGTTGGGCCTGTAAAACAAATGATTGACAAAAGCCGGATTTTAATATTTTAATATTTAATAAAATTACAAGTTTGATAAGATGATGCTGTACATCATTCCTTGGACAGTTTACATCTAATTGACTCCCGTTTGCTATATCATAGCTTCAACCTTTAGTCCATGTTGTTACTCACAATCAGCATCTCAGCAAGAAGCACAGAAGATATAAAAAGTGATAGTTTGCTATGTACATGAGAGCTATAGAGAATCTTATTTGTACAAATCAGTGACTAGAGTCCTGAATTAGCTGTCAAAACACATGTGTTTTCCTATGAAAAGGGTGGGACAAAATGTCTAAGTTACAAGAGATTTTAAATAAATTATCTGGAGGAAAAGGCAATCTGCTGTATAAATATTTCAAGTTTGGAAATTGAAACTTTCACATTGATCTGCACTTAGAGGCCTGGCCTTATTTTGTAGCAGATAATATTATGTCAAAGCAATGTTTAGTTCTACTCAACAGCTGTTGTATTCATACTAAATTATGTCAGATTTAATCTTGAATATATTCAACAAGAGCACCCAGTTGTGCTGACAAACCTAAAATCATTTTCCGTTAAAAATGTTCTATCACAAGCCATTTGGGCACACTGCCTCTCTGAAGAATGACAAAGTCAGTGTGCAAGCTCAGCTTTATAATTCATGTTGCCTGTTGAATTCCCATATTGTATCCAAACATTCCAGCAGTAGGCTCAATAGATACCCTACTGGAACCTTGCAGTAGCAGAGATAGACAATGTAAGGCATTTTCTCAAGGGTATTACTTTCACAATAATTTTAATTGTGCATGCCTGACTCACCACTGCTTGCCTATTCATTTGTACTTGTTCAAAGGGAATGCAATTTAATTTTAAAATACCCTCAAATCACTGCAATAGTAATTTTACATGGTGAAAGAGCAGGACAATGAAGTGGATAACAGGTTTTCAGAGTTTCGTAAGGAGAACTGAAATTTTGCTAGGAGAAGAAACAATAAAAGTCAAAGTTCTCTTGTAGAATACTTCAGAGAATATCCTGTAAATCCTGGTTCAAACACATTGTACAGAGAGGGCACCTTGTTAATTGCAGTGATGCTGTAATGAGGAGATGACATAAAGATCAAAAGAACAGTGTGTGAGAACCTAGTTTAACTGGAGAGGAGGAGACAGCTGTAGTCGATGGAATAAAATCAGCTCTTCTGGAGAGCACTTCATTGCAGGAAACATGCTGGAGTGCTCTCAGGGACTCTCAAGAGAAGCCTTTCTCCTTCCCCTTACTGCAGGGGGAGCATAGGAAACTATACGCCAAAAGTGGGAAGGAAGAAACAATTCTCCCCTTCCTGAGGTAAATCCCCAGGGCTTTATGGCACTCATTTAAAATATAAGTAAGTTCAGGTTATTTTTCCATTAAAGTCCGAGTACTTGTCATACTTTCCTCTTGTATGCCTAAACCACTTTTTGAGTAATTTTTAGTTAGGCTTGCAACCTTGCCTGCTTCTGCAGTTCCTGTTTGGATAAATAATTATGCAAAGGCTAGAACTCAGGTGCTCTCTCTTCTGATGAGTTTTGTAATCTTTCTAATCTGCCGTAACAAATGCTTACTTGTTTCATTATGGTGTGCAGCACTGTAGATAGTTTTGAATGTGAATAAGCAATTTGCCTTCTAATGTAGTGCACCAGTCAGCAGTTCCCAAAAGCTCCAAGAAGCAGTCCATCTCTAGCAGTTTAACCCTCTGGGCTATTTTGATTTTGAAACAAACATGTTATAGATAGTGACAGATCGGGGAGTTGGATGCACTAGGTTAGGATGAGATGTTGAGTTTTACCTACACCTCAGTTCTGGTTTCCGATTCCTGTCTCTGTTCAGAGAAAGACAATTTGCAGCAGCAATTAAGAAACATAATTTATTCTGTAACTTAAAGATTGAGGGAAATTCCTAGCATAGAATGATTAAGTAACTTCAGAAAGCACAAATAACTATTTATTCAACATTTGTAAGCTGCTTCTTTGCAAGTCTTGCTAGCACATCTGCAGATAGCTGAGGAAGTGCTCTCTTCAAGGTAAATTAATGATGATTACTGTGAACTTTCTGATGAGTCTGGCATTTGAGAGCTTCCTCAGCTGATGTCCGTTTACTGAGAGTGCATTGTGTAAATGCTATTTGGATTTCTAAGGCTGTATTCTTATAGCTCTTTGTAGGTAACTGGTGATGATGATGGGGCTTGCAGCAGCTAGTTTTTACTCCTTCAACATTCTTCTAAGTTAGAGCTTTGTCCTGAATACAGTAAGACTAAGGAGGGAGACCGAATAATTCTGCCCTGGCTAATGCAATCTCTCATGCTTGGTTGAGGCAGAAAATCTAGCACATTTCAAAACCAGATTTCTCTGGTTTCATTAATGCCACCCATTCACACAAGGAAGAAGGAGAAGAGAGTTTGTAGTGAGTTGCCAGTTAATTAGATTTTGGTTTCAGGCTAGAAATGACAAAGTATTTTATGTTACATATTTCGGGTGGAATCAGAAATCCAGGAATAGGAGCGTAGGTTCCTATGTGGTTCATAAGTTAGCACATCAGTATGGCAATCCATGAAGTCTTCTGTATTCAGTTTACAGCTATCTGTTGGAAAGAGTTCCAAAGTAGGGAGAAGTTCATGCAGTTTAGTCAGCAGATTTGTAGTCAGACATGTTTTCATTGGAGTAGATGCCTAAAATAACCTTTTCCAAGAATTGTGCAGAGTGTTTGAAAGGGAGACTAGGTGAGCATTCAGAGCTTTAATCCCATAGATCTACTTCAGGGGACTATTTCCTTTAGTATATACTGGGTTTTTTAACTAGCTGGACTTTATACTTGTTTTATTAATAAAACTTGTTTTAATAGATTTTAATAAATTAAAAACTTGTTTTTAATAAATGTTTTATTTCCATTCAATGAGGTTATGAGAGTTGTTATGATCTAGGTGTCCTGGGAACTTCTTGGATCTTGTTAGAGCACATGGTGCGTAAAAATTACCCCTGGATATAGTGTGTAGACTGCTGGTATTTCATAGTATTATTAAGATGCAGTCATTCAACTCTCTATAGTATCTCCATACTATTATTCTCTTATTTTTATTTGCCAGGTTTCTTGTCTATATTCACATAACTATTCCAAGCTACCTAGTCTGATGAAGTTGAACTTCATTCTTCAAGTATGATTTACTCAATGCAGCCTAAAATCATGATGAAAAAGAAGAGTATATCTGCAAGCAAAGCTTCCTTGGTCCTCTTTCTGTGCCATATGATTTCTGCATTGGATGTACCTCTTGACTGTAAGTATTAACCTGCTAAGTAAGTGCAGAATAATGGAAGATTAGTTAAATAATTTCTGCATAGGAGGATGAAGATAACTCTGACATGGAGCTGAACGTGGAATGTGTTTGCTCACTTCAGCCAGGATATTATGATTATGAATAATTATTCTAATTTATTGAATATTTTCAAAAACTGTGTATGTAAAATTACTTACATTGTTCACTTGAGAAGGGTTAGCAGGATTCTCGTGGGTACTCTCACTTCAGCGTGCCTTGATTGAACACTTTATTTGATGAAACAAAGAAGGGCAGAGAAGCCCAGTTAAATGCTAATTATTTGTGAAATCCAGATTTTATTTGCTGAAAACCCAGGACGATTCCTAGTTGCTGTAAACAAACATCCTTATTTGCATTGAAGAGGTTTCCAGGAGCTGATATGAGATCTAATAAAAGAATCAAATACCTGAAATTCAGGACACTTGGAAGCATCTTACTTTTTGATCCAGAAGCGTAAGTTAGACTCTTAGATTTCCTAAGCAGTGCCTGAAAACAGTTAAGTACCTAACTTTTAAGTAAAAGTATGTGTGCTGAGCACAGAACTCTAGCATTAACCAGTGAGAAAACTTCTAGGAGAGGGGAAATACCAAGATTCAGAATTCTTGTCTCATATAAGACAGTGTTAGTGGGGAACCTTGAAGGTAGCACAGCTGTGTTGAAGGCAATGGTCAATGATCGCTGCTGCGTTTTGTAGCTCTGATAACTAATTTTATTAAATTATTCATGCTTCAGGTTGTTATTTTCTTCTTGAGATAAGCATGATCACATTTTCAGAATTCAGTGAACCGTGTTGCACCTCACAGTGACTCTTCATTTGTTAAACTAATTACCATACGAGAACAATAGGGCTGGTGTTAAATTGATGGATTAATATATCAGTAAATTTGCCTATGATTCTAATCTGCGTGGCTTTCTTTACCGCCATGTTTTTCATACTTTCCTACCTTCCATAAACGCATGCTTTTAATTTAATAATCATTGACATACATTGCAACTGCTTTAGTGTTTTTTTTTCCCCTGTATTTACAAGCCTCTCAAACCAATGCCCTGTATTTCTGTAGCAAGATCAATATATGTTAATAACATCAGACTTGTGTTGTGAATGCCTTTAGAGCAATAAACTGTGGCTTAAAGAGGGTATATAAAAATTTGATGAATGAATGTTTTTATTTTTCTTACTAAATATTTTTGTAGGCTAGAAACAGTGTTTTAAACCCATCTTGTAGTCTAGGAATAAATGTAAATCTGCACCGCTCTAATATCTATTGCATAGAGCAACGCTTCAGGTTAAATTAACGAGAAATGCATCAATATACAAAAATGAATAACCCTTTTAGATGTGTTATGTTAACTCTTGATTAGCTTGCTCCCTCCTACATAATGTTTAATAACTTCATTAGGTCTGATACTATCACATACTTTTTTTTTTAGCCAAAAATCATATTAACTGAAATTACATCCATAATGATGTTATTGTTTTCATAAATAATGGTTAGAACAGGCTCAGGGAGAGCACCACCAAGGTAGGACGTTCGTTTTCTGTGAGTCTTCCCTACATGCCCACCAGAGAGGCCTGGTGGTGAGAACATACTTGATCATTTGAACCTTTAGGTTTCATGCCAGTTAGCAGTTACTATGCTCGTCAGTGTAGAGGATAACTGACAGTGCAGCTGACAGAAAGCAGTTTGACTTGCTCTAAAACCTTGATGAGAAGAAAATAGTGCAAAATATTTGAATTAAGCAGTAAAGATGTGACAACTAAAATGACTTTTTTTTTTTAATTATTTTTCAAACCAAATGGGATTGCATGTCTGAGTAGAATTAGAAGCTTTCATCTTTGTAATTTTAGCCTGAAGCATTCTCTTTGTTCTTCCGTATGGTCATATGGGTGGATTGATTTTGACTGTAGCATGAGGGCAGTGCCGTCCATTAATTCTGATTTGCTGTTTCCTCAGTATCAGTGTTTTGTGTCCTTGCAAGGCGAAAATAATATACCACGGTTGCCCTTAAAAAGTCAACACTTCAGACAAGTTTCTCATGCTATGAACTTTGAGATAAACTTAGTAATATCTGACTCAATAGAAATTGTGGCTGGAATTTCAGGCATCGCTGCATGAGCTACATTGCTAGATGTTTTAAATTTTTTCTTTTTAATGGTGACCAATGTACTTGTCAGAGATACTTACCTTCCCTCTCAAAAATGCTAATTTTCTTTTAACTAACAAGTGTTTCTCTTTAATCTCCATTTGTCCATTCAACTGCTGATTCTGATGGGGGAATAAAAGCAAAACTTCTAGAAGAATGTAAGTTCCTGTCCACAAAAACTAGGCTGTGTGCTGCTGAAAATTAATACTGATTGTATTGCAAATTGAATTTGCAGTCCAAAAATGTGTGATTTTGACATTTTGTTGACTACTTGGTTTGCTGTAGCTAGATGCTTTGTGCATGCAGTGTTCAGAAACTAAATCAGTGTTCTCATATTTTGAACAAATTAACCGTGTGATTTTTGATGGTGTGCTATCTGAACATTAAGATCTTTACTCAATATCAGCATGAGCAATGTTTTATTACTACTTTCAGGAGTAAATATATTTGTTAAAAATAAATTAATTGGAATATATATACTAATATACTATTGTACATGTCCGAGTTGGAGATAATTTTATATCCTTAAAGAATAGTGGATACAGTTATTTCAGTGTAACTCATCTTTTATGGGATTTCCTAAATCCACTCTAGTGTGATGGTTAATTTAGTAAGTTTTACGTGCAGTGTTTAGTTGGTTGGGGTTTTTTTTTGAGGGGGGCTGGTGGTGGTGGGGTTTTTTGTTGTGGGATTTTTTGGTGTGTGGGTTTTTGTTTGTTTGGGTTTTTTTAAGAAGAATCAGTATTAGGCTTTTCCTACATGTGTCCTCTATTAAAAACTAGTTACTACTTTTTTCATCTTTTACAGAGTCTTTTATTTATCACACATATTTTACTCCTGAAAAGTAGTTTCTAAAAGCTTGCTTTGTAGATTAATTCAGTATGTTGAGCACAATAAATGTGTGAAAAGTTTAAACCCATAGAGAATTTGGAAATATGGGAAATGATTAGAAATACAAAGCAATGTATTTTTTTTCCTTCTGTGTGGTAAAAGACATTTTGTGTGTAGATATGTCTCACAATTCTTCATTCAGGATATGCTGGGTTTAGAATTCAAGTGTCCTTTGGTTTTGTGAAAATCTGTTGAAATCTGATGTATAGAAATGATATTCCCTGAACCTTTTGGCAAGGATCTTCATCTGCTGTAAATCAACATAGCTCAGTTGGAAGTTAGTACAGCTACACTGATTTACAAGAGTAGAGGGCTTCCGCTTCCTAATACAAAGGATGCTTTAATCCCACTCTTCTGTCAATGATTTGGTTGCTTATTGCAATATTGAAATTCTGCTTTCTCTGCTTACAAAACTGTCTCAGTGGTACTTTGAAAATATTGTTAAATTCCTCTCTGTTTCTTATATTCCATACTGAAGTGTCACAACCTCCTACGATAACTCAGCAATCTCCAAAAGATTACATTGTTGACCCTCGAGAGAATATTGTAATACAGTGTGAAGCAAAAGGAAAGCCACCTCCTAGGTTAGTAGCATTTTATTTTGCTTTTGTTGGCCTAACAGCATAGGAAGACGAGGAGAAAATAATGTAACTTTTGTAAATTAACAAGTATATGCATATGTATGTGCTTGAACATGCAGAAACATGCACTCACTCCTATCTTTGTAATATAAACAGCTACCAGATAGTGGCATAAATTTGACTCTTTTCATACTTGAAATTTAAATTTTTCTATAGTCATCAATCAACTGTATTATTTTTTTTTTCTCCTCAAAGCTCTAACAATTAAAAAGTGCTGGATTATTACATAAGCAGATAGCTAAATGCCCATGGAAGGCACTAAGAGGTGTACCATATCATGAACTGGATCATATTCCAGAGTTAGGCAGTGTGTAAGAAGATTGGACACTGAACAGATTGAGAGTAACACTAATAAATGGAAATCTAATGTTGTGTAAATAGTTCCATTTTAGGAGCCTCATCTTGAAATACATAAACATTTTGTCCGAAGTTATGTAATGTGTATCAATTTTAATGATTGGTAGCTTTGATTTAGCAAGTGTATTTAATAGTCGTAAGTTTTGGGTTTCGCAGAAATGGTAACTGTGTATGGATCAGATTCCTGATCATCTTCCATTTTAAGGCCCTGTTTCAGTGTCTTAAAATATTTGAAAACTACTCATTTCAAGATACTGATTTAGTGCACTGGAAAGAGTAGGAGCTGTGATACATTCTGGTATTACTAGTTGACTGCTCCTGATGTCAGAGACTGTAAAGGGAATTGTGCATCTCTTTGCTATGAGTACTATGCTGCAACTTACTAGCAAGGTCAGTCTATAATTGTTTAGTCAGGCACAGACAGAGCTCATTAAATATAGTTCTTCTGAATAACCAGGGTTTTTTCTACATTATTCCTTTGGTTTCCTTGGAATCACGATTATTTTCGTGCTTGGCAGCACAATAGGAATGGATATTATCTGTGATACTGTCACCCTTTCTAGTGTTCTGTTACTGGTAGGAGTTACATAAAGCTGCTATGTTTAGCAGCATTTTAATTTAGCAGGCACCATGCCAGTCTCAAGATTCTGGGTGTTGACCTGAAGGATAGATGATTATTGTGTGCTTTGAGACAACTGTACTGCTTCTGCAGGTGTTTCTCTTGAATGCCTTTTCATTTACCTGAGAGAACAAGAGCAGTGTCTGTGAGACTGACCTATCTGAGTCATGTGCCAAGGCTCGTGGCTGTACAACTTCATCTTCCCCATCAAACGTGTCTCTCTCTTTGTTCACCTACTACAGAGGAAGTGGCAGGATTTAAGTGCAGAATTTTCTGATGAGTTGTTGTGGTTTAAGTGTTTTATAAACTCATGATTTTTTTTGCTTCTTTTAAAGATATGACATCCAAATAATTTATTTTATAGTTGTAATGATAGCTATGATAGTTACTATAAAATATCTGGTAATAGTTATTAAAATAATGGTTCTGATCCATCAGTTTTGATGACCTGCAAATATGTCTTGGAATTTGAGCTGCTTCAAAGCTCTGAAACTGAAGGTAAACTTTCTGAGCCCAGAGTGTGAATTCTTTGTTAAAACTGGGTAACTTCTTATTGGTGAGAGAGTTGGCATAAAGGTTTATGGAGGTGCTGCTACCTGTAGCTTAAGAACCAAAGATTCTGATTTCCATGTTATCTCAAGTTCAGGTGTTTGTACCACACTTGCCACTTCTCATTTGGAGCTACATGACAGTTCTCTCTATCCTTCAGAGTTCTTGGTAGCAGAGGATTACAGAAACCCCATGTTCCACAGCTTCACCTGCAAGGTCATAAGGAGCAGGTTGACTGGTTTACTATGCATGCTATTTCTCCCCAAAACACTGCAGCGTGGTGCAGTGCTGCTGGTCAGGTCCAGTTCTTGTGCTCATCCCTGCTACAAGGTGCAAATAGCATGTTCAGTACTGCCCTCATACTGCAGAAATAAAATCATAGTTGTCAGTGCACAGTTTGAGTCACTTGTAAGGTACTGGAAAAGGTCTTAATTCTAAGTTTCTACTTTGAGGAAGCATTCTAACCTGTAGGCATATATAGCGTTTGTGTTTAAGATTACGAAGATGAACTGTAACAAGTAAGAAAACTGCTGTGCATAGCATTTGAACCTCTCAGTGTTCAGCACTTCACAGGTGTTGATTTAGTTATCAGTAACTATACTTTTGACCATTAACAAAGCATAAGTAAATAATTGGTGTTTATAGCAGTCTAAGTTTCAGACTGTGAATCTCTGCTTTTTTACATTTTTTTAATGAATTCTGATAGTCTTAATTTTTAATGACTACTTTTTAAAGCCTCTTTTGTTTTGAGTAACACCAGTATAAATTTACTAGGGTAATTATGGGCTATCAGACTGCTAAATTTAATTTAAAGAATCGCAGTTGCTTGTGTTAGAGTAGTGAAATCAAACTTACCACAGTCTTTAATTCACTTGCATAACTTTAAAATGGCCAAACCAATTAAAGAAATAGTCTCCTGCTGGGGCCTAAGATGACACATTTCACCCCAGAGCAAGTTTTTAAAGGCAGGTTTATAAACCCTTTCAACAATAGGTTTTATAATGGAAATGCTAATGCAGCTTTAGCAATATCATTTCTTGCAGATGTTACTGTATCATCTTTAGTAGAAAGAAAATCAGTTCTTTTCCAAATACAATTAACTTCAGAATCTTTTTAATGTATTTTTTTTTTAATATTGACTTTGAAATGGCTCCTGTTAACAAGTTCAGCCAAGCCTTTTATCTCAAAGCATTGCCAGATTTCTGAATTAAAAAGTGCTCTATTACTTTATTGGTTAATTTAGTTTGGGAACAAGTCTTTCTTATCTGCTAAAGAAAAAATACCATGTATTACTGAAAATTACTTTTTTCTTCTTTCTCTCCATACAATCTGGAAAAGGAAACTGAAGAAAAAACTTTTCTTTTTAATATTTTAGCTTCTCCTGGACACGAAATGGAACTCATTTTGATATAGATAAAGATGCACAGGTAACAATGAAACCAAATTCAGGGACCCTTGTCATAAATATTATGAATGGTGGGAAGGCAGAAGCATATGAAGGAGTATACCAGTGTACAGCAAGGAATGAACGAGGAGCAGCCATTTCGAACAATATTGTAATAAGGCCCTCTAGTAAGTGAAGCTTTTAATGTTCATAAAATGTGAAACACTTTGGATTCCTTATTTTCTTTCTTTTTCTTTTTTTTGCCTGTTTTTTTCTGTGTCTTGAAAGTTTGATCATCAAAGTGTTAGTTTTGTATAGTTTGTGATATTCAGATTTAATAATGTATTGCATGTTCTCTTCAGTATTCCTTAGAAAATTTCATAACCAAAATGCTTTCCTGATTTTTATTTTTTGTATGTTTGGAATACTTATCATATCTAAAGTTGAGTTGTGTATACGATTCTACAATTAGAATAAAAAGTATAAATCCTTAATGCACGTAACTAGGGAGGACAATTTGTATTCTCTTTCTGTTGAATTTGTTCCATAGTTTTAATAACAGCTTTAATGCAGAACAGATTGGGACCAAAAGGAAGATAAAGCTAAAATATTGTGATTAATGGTAGACTGTTTCTACAGCTTTTTATCTCAGATCAGTTTTTCAAGCTTCTCGCCTTAAAATGTGCTGTTCTCACATGTTCTAATAAAACTGTGTGTATAATACTGTTTCATGAAGGTTATCTTTTTTTTCTAATTTAGTGCATTGCTTTTTTTTTATCCCCCCATTATTGTAGTTAAAACTATTATAGAATCTTTATGGGGTAGCCGAAATAATTTGAATCCATTGATAATACTTTCAGCAGATCATTGCTGTACAACGTTTTAAAGAAACTCTACTTTTCTTCCAAGAAAAAGCAAAACAGAACAAAAATTAAATCTTCTGTAAGCACGATCAGGCTCAGCATTCTGATGCATGAATTTCTTCTGGTTTTCTGGAATATTGGGTACACTTTGTCCTTAGATTCTGGATTTTTTATCAATCCCTAGTTTTTATGTGTATTAAAATGACTTTCTGTAGGATCCCCTTTGTGGACGAAAGAAAAACTAGAACCAAATCAGGTTCGAGAAGGTGATTCACTAGTACTACACTGCAGACCTCCTGTTGGCTTACCACCACCTATAATATTTTGGATGGACAATGGTGAGTTTGGCTTTTGTGCAGAATTAGTTTGCTTTTTGCAGTTTTTCTACACAGTTTATCATTGCATACCAAGACTACTGATGGTAGGGCTTGCCTCTAGGTTAAAATTCAGAGAATTTCCATATCTGTAGAAACAAAGGAATAAGCAGACACGCAGTCCAAAAGCATTAAGCCAAAAGCAGCTGGAGTTCTTAATGTAAGCTGTAGATTAACCCACTGGGGAAGAATGGGAAGGCAAGGGAGCTTGAGAGGAAACTTGGAAGGGTCTGTATTTGCAAACCCACAAACAGTGTAATCAAGTAAATGAGGAGTCTGCAGATTGTAATGATGGAATGTGTATTATAATTGAGATAATCATGTTCTTGTTTTTCCCTTAGCTTTCCAAAGGCTGCCTCAAAGTGAAAGAGTTTCCCAAGGTCTAAATGGAGACCTTTATTTTTCTAATGTACAACCAGAAGACACCAGGGAGGACTATATCTGCTATGCAAGATTTAATCATACACAAACTATACAGCAGAAACAACCAATTTCGGTAAAAGTCTTTTCAAGTAGGTATTGCGTTACCTAATTACATGCTTACATAGTATTTATCCAGAATCGTCAAGTTATTTGCCAAATTGAAGTAATGTTACGCTAGGGAATTTTGTCATTTTAACTCTGAATAAGAAATTACATTACTGTATATTCATAAAAAGTAATCTCCAGTTTTCCTGACATATAATTCTTTTTAAAAGCTGTAATATTTTTTCCCTTTATAAGGCTTTGTCTTTTAAAACAATGTTTTGTAAGATTTGAATTATTGAAACAATACAGTATAAAGAAAATAACAATTTTCAGATGGTTTTCGTATCCAAGAATATCAAGTTACTATGATTACTGTAACTATTGAAACAAATTAATCAATCATTTGATTAACTCACCGTGGCCATATCATCACCTTTTGATTTCCAGTACTTTGATTTATCCCTCTTGTATGCATTCTTCATGATATTCTGTTTATTTCAGTGGATTCATTGAATGACACTATAGCTGCTAATTTGAGTGACACTGATATTTATGGTGGTGAGTTACACTGGTCCCCACTGATACTCCTTGATTCACAGTAGCATTTAGTTAACTAACTTCACCTCTGTGGCTACTTAACCTTTTGCTCCTTTTTCTGTTTCTAATAAAGGTATCTGCTAGTGCTGGTGATAATATGTACTTTAGAAAGGGACTGCACAGTATGATCCTTACAAGTATTTAATGTTTCAATGTTATTTTAACGTATAGCTCATAAAAAATACAAACTCTTGCAAAAAGCGAGTCCTTTCCCACTGAGGCAGATTTTTAAAATTGCCTGTTTGATTGCTTCTGTACTGTGTTGCTTCTTTGTATTTTTCCTCCAATTTACATAGTAAATGTGTTAATTATCACTGGGACTATTCAATATCACATGCTGCATAATAATAATAACAACAACTAAGCATTTAACAGATGCACTTCACATTTAACAGCTTATTGGATGTACCATTCATTTTTAACATATTTCATAAGTGTAAAACTGGAATTAATTAAAATCTAAACACTTTAATACTCTCTGTATAAATAACTTCTTAGGGGAAAGATGAGTTTTGTTTGTCTGGTGTTTAAGCTGATTTTTACATTAATCTATGTTGAGTGGTCTGTTGTATATTGTGAATTAAACCCTTCCAAACAGGTGTATGCATGTTTAATGAGGCCGACTTTGGAGCAACACTGATACTGTAACACTTGAGGTTCTAGACTTTCCACTTGATACTATGTGAGATAGGTAGAAAATACATGGTATTTTTTCTATTTTTGTCTTTCGCCTTGTCAAATGAGGCTTTGTGCATATTAAATCATAACTTATGGGAATCTAAAATAAAACAGGGGCACAGAATGTTTTAATTCTTTGCATAAAAACAAGATGTCATTTGGGAGCACACAAGATCTATGTACCTGAACACAGAATGATATGCTAGCTACAGTTAGTGAGGAAAACACCATTCAGTTGTCTCACAACTCAGAAATACCAGAAGTAATTCTTCTGAATTTTTGTAGACTTGCAAAATGAGTCAGCAGTCCTTGGCAGTGCTGAAACTGGGTAAATTAATTACTGCCTGTGACTATCAACTGTGATCTTGACTCTAGACCACCCTTTTCTCCCATCTTTAAGTTGTTCATGGTCTGGTTTTTAAGAAATTCATAGCACATATGGCATTAAAGTTGTTGTATTTGTGTTAATCTAGCAGTAAATCTTGTACCCTAATAAACAAGAGTTTATGATTCTGATCCCATTTTTTAAAAAATGCATTAATTTACTGTAAAGATTCAGACTGCTACTGCAGTTTAGAGCAATTTAATCCTATATTTTAAAATAGACATAAAAGAACACTGGAGTATTTACAGAAAGCGCTCTATGATTACAGAAAGCACTCTTATTGTGACTTCCATGTAGGCACATGAAATACCATATTTCAAAAGCCAGCAGAAATGGGTCTTATATTTATAGCTGTCTGTTTACTGTGGTTATTTCTTGTGAGTTAATCAATGGTTCTTTATTACCAGTCTGAGGAACAGCTTGAATTGAAGTTAATATATAGCAAGAGGAGAATACAAGGCTTGACTTGTGAAAAGACACTTCACATTGCATAGAAAATATTGAACAAAGCATATTGCAAAGTCAAGTGTAGCTTTTATCAGCTTGGTTTCTATTTCTGAATACAATAACTTTATTTATGTTTTAATGAAAGCCCAGAAATTTTTGGTAACTTTCAGTCTTGCACTGTCACTTCCATCAGTGACCTTTTATTTTCCGTATTATTTCTGCTGAAGTGAACAGGGGCTGTTTAGTATTAAGGTTGCATAGTTGCCCAGGTAAAAACTATTTATCAATTGCTCCAGTCTTTAATAATAACATTTCTTGTGTGTGCGTTGAAAGTTGTAGCATTTAACAGGCTGAGATATGTCTGTCAAAAAACTAATTTGTTGAACTGTGTAGTTGTGTAACACAATGATTTTTAATTTAAAGGCCTATGTGGAGCAAAACCCCTGTCCACAATGTGAGAATGGATGTATGTACTTGATCAGTGTTAAAATTATATTTAGAAATGAATTGTTTTATTTTTTCCTGTTTCAGCGAGGCCAGTTACAGAGAGGCAGCCAGTTCTGTTAACACCAACAGGTAGCACAAGTACCAAAGTGGAACTCAGAGGAAATGTGCTTTTGTTGGAGTGCATTGCAGCTGGATTGTGAGTTACCTTTTAGACAATGTTTTTCTAAATAAGAATACTGAAACAAAAGGAAACACTTCAGAGATGTTTAAAAAGTTACTGTTGTATAAACTTACGTATTTGAAAGAAGCAGAAATGTAAAATGGAAAGAGCTCTTTCAAGGGTGTTCACCATTTACTTGGGCATGAGCAGATTTTAGAACTGACTGTGGACATAAGTATGGCCTCTGCCTTCTCTTATCCCCAGGATATGGGGATTCAGGTTGTACCATTTCTTTTTTAAAGGACACAAGGATGCTGGAGAGGGACTCTTCATTAGGGATTGCAGTGATAGGACAAGGGGGAATGGGTTCAAACTTAAACAGGGGAGTTTACGTTAGATATAAGAAAGAAATTCTTTGCTGTGAGTGTGGTGAGGCACTGGAACAGACTGCTCAAAGAAGTGATAAATGCTCCATCCCTGGCAGTGTTGAAGGCCAGGTTGGATGGAATCTTGGGTGACATGATCAAGTGTGAGGCGTCCCTGCCCATGACGGGGGGGGGGGTTGGAACTAGATGATCTTAAGGTACTTTCCAACCCTAACTATTCTATGATTCTGTGAAATGCCATGGGGTAAACTTGGACACAGATCTGTAGAATTGCACTCAGGAATCAAACCTCTAGGGTGGTTTTTGCTATATTTACAATTATTAGGCTCTCAGATTATATAAAATCTGCTAGTTTTACATATGCTAATAATTATGGAGTAGATCAGCCAGGTAGGAGCTGTTAGAACATACCTTTAGTTTCTTACGTCCAGTTTCTCATTGTAATTGAGTTTAATTGGTACTTATTTTTCCAGTGTAATTCAAGTTTGCTTCTGCCGGTTATTGTGCAGGTAGAAAATTACTAAAGAGCAATTTAACTTTATGAATTAATTAAGTTTCATTGTCGAGAAGAAATCTGAGAATAGATTGGGTCATGCATAAGTAGAAAATCTTCAGTACCTATTTCAGGAACTGTAAACATGTTTACAGTGCACAGAAGCATGTAATGCAGAGTGCTTTGAGGTAGCCATGAAGAAAGCCAATAATCACAAATGATGCAGCGCAGCATCATGCACGTGTTCACTTGCCTAAGCTCCATAGGGCATGCTCATGCACAGCTTGGCATAGCGTGATACAAGCATCAGTGCAGTGTTTCTGTGTCAGCTGTGGTCTGCTCAGGTGTCTGCATCAGCACCACTGGCAAAACCACACCTAGAAGTGGGAGTGGCATCATCATGTCAGGTAATCTTCATCTGCAGCATAGTTGCATGCTTTTTGACAACTGTGCTATACAAGTATTCAGCTATCCAAACTCCAGTAAAATGGCTGGATAAAAACAGGGGGGAAATAGAGTATTATACATTATATGTCTTTGTGTCTTTAGCTGTCATGTAGTTTTCTGAAAAAACAGTTCAGTGAGGGAAGCTTACATAGTTGTTCACACAGGACCAGGTTCAGATTTTGTTTAAAACAACTGTTCCTAATTACTAATACCATAATTAGAAGTCAATTTTGCTAGGTGTCTCTGTTACAAAGTAACTGATATTAGACTACTAAGGGAATATTTGCCTTGATTCATTATTATTTGAGATAAGACATTCTACTCAGTAAGCAACACCTTGTAGTTTCTTGTAGTTTTGGGAGTATATCCACTTATATTTGGCTGACTTCCAACTTCAGTGGACAACATGAGGCATATAGCCAAGATTTAGGCATGGTTCATTGACAAGAAGCTATACTTGACTCTGCACTGACCTTTTATTCTTGATTCCTTGTAGGAAATACTTCTGTCTTCTTACAGCTCTGCTGTAAAATTTATGACAATCATGAAGCATTAGGATATTGCTCACACAAAGGACAATTATAAACTTGTCATTATCTAGAAGCTACCTTTTAAAGCACCATGAGCATCAATTTAATAGTATAAGTGCAGTAAGATTTGAAATACACTTCATTTATTAATCATCAGGGTTTTTAGACTAATCAGCAGTCAAATGTATTCAATAATTATGAAGCCTACGAACAGATGGCCATTGACAGTGTTAGTGACACTTGTCATTTCCTAGAGACAAATGCTGGCATATTTTGCACATTTGCTGGACATGTCCCAGAATCTGGGTAAAGGCTCTTAAAATAGTTATTTGTAAAGCATATGTTCAAAACATTAATGTATTGAACTCACATGTTCCATTTCTCAAGTTCCTAAATTTGCTCTGTGCTTTTGCTTCTCCAGACCCACACCAGTAATCCGCTGGATTAAAGAGGGTGGGGAACTGCCAGCCAACAGAACGTTTTTTGAAAACTTTAAGAAAACTCTCAAGATTATTGATGTTTCAGAAGCTGACTCTGGAAACTACAAATGTATAGCAAGAAATACATTAGGTTCTGCTCATCATGTCATTTCAGTAACTGTGAAAGGTAATACTGAATTAATCCTTAATGTAGTACTTTCAGTGTCCAGAATGTGAGATTGAAGTAAGCTTTCTAAGATAAAATATAATTGAAAGGAAGAATGATAATGGAAAAAAGAGCCCAAACCCTGAGAAATCATCATTAAACTGACTGAATTCTAGCACTGGAAGGACATTACAATGTTTAATCTCTTTCTTTTTTTTTTTAATATGTCATTTTACAAAGCATCAGGCTAAACTGAGATTGTACAGTGACAATGTTAAAATCAGTTTATATCAGTGCTACATTTATTTTTGATCCTTTGATTATCTGTTATTAGACTGCTTTTTTCCTTTGTTTTCTATCTTCCCCCCCATCTCACTTCTTCATCTCCTTATTTTATCTATCTTTTCTGCTCTCTATTTATATAGCCCAGATTCTTTCTCTTCTTATTTACTATTATTTTACCGTTTTATATTCTTCTTCCTTTTCCTCTCCTATTTGACATTTCTGGTTTTCTATCTTACTCATTTTTTTCTCCATGATGATGTCTTACTAGTACTAAAACACAGTATGGTTGTCCAAATAGGAATTGTAAGTATGTTTTGAATGCCATGAAAGAAAGATTGGAATGACAGCTAATTAGTCATTGAAATAATCAGCTGTAGTGCTTATTTTGCATGCTAAATAGCCATTTATTTTGTTGTAGATCAGCATCATTTGATGATCACATTCAGCCTCCTTTTAAGAGCAGAAGTTTAATTTTCTGTTTGCATCTGTCCATCAATCCAAAATCTGAAATTTAACTGCAAGATGTGATAACATATGCTATTTGTAGTTATTTATTGCAAAAGAGATGGAGACATAGTATCTTTTGATAAGGACAGTGTTCCATTCATTGTGATCCTTGTGTGTTTTCAACTGTGTCAGGTAAACATCTGACCCCACTGCAATCACCCATTGAATTCAGTGAGACCGAGTATTTTACCTTTTTTAAATTTCACTTTTGGCATGTAATAAAATCTGAATTAATTTCTAACAGCCTAACTTCTATGAGCATGGATATCTCTGAAATTAATCAAAAGACCACTCTAGTCTCTGCACATGCCATACTCAGATAAATTGTGCTTTCTGTAGGAAAGGCAAATAAGATTCAAAGCAGGAAACCCTAAATGAAACAAAGAACATCCTGTTGATTATCTCAGTATTTTAATGCAGTGGGTAGCCAGTGGCTCAGTTTAACCAAACTATAATCTACTAGTTAATCATTGAGTAACCCATATGTATATATATATTAAAAAAGGAATTAACAGTGTAACTGCAAGTCTATTTCTATACATGCATTGTTTGAATTACCTTCTAGTTACCATGACTGTGCCTTATGAGTTTATTTACTTAATTTTGAAAAACAATTGCTGTGTTTCTCTTTCTAACCCCAGCTGCCCCATATTGGATAACAGCACCCAGAAACTTAGTCTTGTCTCCTGGAGAAGATGGGACACTGATCTGCAGAGCTAATGGCAACCCCAAGCCTAGTATAAGCTGGTTGGCAAATGGCGTTCCCATAGCAAGTAAGATCCTGAATTGCTTTAAAGGAGAATGAGTAAGAGAATATGAGGATTATCAGGGTGTTTTTTTCCAATATAAATGAAGACCGTGTATTTGAGTAGTTTTTTGCCTGACAGGTAATGCTAAATTATAAATGAGATGATAAAAATACTGTGGTATGAAAGTGGAACAGCAAAATGTGCTTCTAATGTGCTTGAGCACACCAAAATCTGTGACTGTACTCCTGGTTATTCTGTCTAGTGTTCAGCTGGTAGTATCCTTGTGGAGATAGGGCCGTAGTAACATAGCAGTGCTATGCCTGTTTTACAGGGCTATTGCTGGGATGTAAGTTTTACCACTGTGTTGCCATGGCAGTCATGTTTGCTAGATCTGTCCTTTGCTGCCCCACTGCAACACTAACTTTCTCTAGGAATCATAAAGGTGACATAAAAAGTCAAGTCTTCACACCTGTGGATGCACAGAGCACTTCTGCAGGATTTGCAGCTTGGAGTATGTTTGAGGGTTTCAGGCTTCAGCACTAAAAAGCAGCAGCAGCAAAAAGGAACGAACGTGTCAGCAAGTGCTTGGCAAACAACTTGTGCCAAGTTGGTGTAAAAGAAAAGGAACCCCTATGGCAGTGAAACAGCTGTTTCTGTGAGCATGGGTAAGAAAAGAAACCCTGAATTGGTGGTTGAGTCACGTAATTGCTGCAGTGTTAAGACTGGCAATGATGTAGGACAGACACAGGATAACTGCTGCCTATAGCACAATTTTACTTGGGAAGAACTTGCTGAAGGACACTACAGTATCTGGTAAGTTGGGTTTGCAGTCTACATAGCCTATACCAGAAAGTCACACTTGATTCTTCTACCTTTATCCTTCCTCTTTCAAAATAATAGTATAAAAAGACAATGTACCCTGTTGACTAGTAAGAGATAGCGTGCTCTAAAATACGGGTCAATGCTGACTGATTGAAGTATGACAGTGTAACTTTAAGGAGGTTCAGGAGATATTTAAGTTTGTTGATGAAGTAAACATCACAGAATTTGGGACATGGAGAAAGATTCTCTACAGTGAGAATCTAGGAGAAAGCAACAGGTAATCGAGAACCCTCGTTAGATATATTCAAAGTATTTGGGATACAAGACAGATTAAACTGAACTGGAAAGAAAAATATGCAACTTGGGGGGAAACGTATATATAAAGGGTATATCGGGAAATGGATAGAAATACTCAGCAAAGAACCTGTTTCAGGAATCCTAATTAAATGTAAGTTGAGATCTTTGGTTAAATAAGTTACATAAATTCCGTAAGCTGACATTAACCACCTCATCAAACAGTTGTATTACAGGAAAATATCAATTTTATTCTGTACTGTAAACATTGTATGTAAATATATGCAATGCCTGCCTTATAATCAAAGCTTGGTACCTGTCATGCTCTTTTCTTTCTGGCTTTTTGGTGGTCTCAACTTCCTTACTATTTTCTACATATTTACCTTTTGCTTTTTTGGTTTGTTTGGAGGAGATTTTTGTTCTGCTGTCCTGATAGTATAGCTTATTTTCAGGCTTCCTGACTAGTAAAATCTTTTTCACCTAGCCATGAGATTCACCTTTGCCTCACACTGCTGCCTTGTCGAAGCTGTAGGACATGCTATTCAAATGCCAGACAGGTACATTTCAGAAGCAGCTGCAGGATGGCACCAAATTTCTCACATACAAGGGCTGCATATGTTGGTTGGTCTTACTCGAGGAATCAGCACAGAGTCTTGCTGAGAGGAACTCAGTAAAAATTAAGTGACTTTAATTAAATTACCCGCTCGACCTCAGCAGAGGAAAAAAATAAAACAAGAAATAAATAAGTAGCTCAGCCTTTTGTTAAAGGCCACTTTCACTACTGAGGAAAGATGAAGTTTTATCCATGTTCAGTATTCAACTGCAAGTTGATTGGATTGGTTCCTGTACAAAGAATCTGTCAGGGCATCTAAGAAAGAAGTATTACAATTGGAGAAAGTGCAGTTCATAAAATTCTTGTGATGTTGTATTATTCTGAATTATCAAAAGCTGGTCTGGAAACTACCAAGTACAGTGTGCCTTTTTGTTCACTTGTTACCAAATTATAGAATTCAGGCCCTCTGCTTCCAGCTGAATGATTAGTAAATTACCGTAAAAGGAAACTTAAAGCAGCTGTTTCAGCTTCAGGGCAGTGCTGCTAGAGCTACACCCATGGAAGGATTTCAGAGAAAGAGAGCTACATTTGAATTTCAAAGCCCTGCTGTCATCATATATCCCGCAGTGTGCCTCCTGTGGCCCAGTAATCTGTTTGCAATACTTTAATTTTCTGTTGGAAAGCACAACTGGGAGATTCTTAATTCTTCCAGTTTTGTTTTTCCATAATAGTGTCAGACAAGGAAGGGGGAATGTTGAACCATTCTTCCATATCTCAGTCAAAGGGTGAGGCTTAAATACCAATAGGGAAAAGGGAAAAATAAAGGAAAATGTGTATCTTAAGCACCTATAAATAAATTGCAACTGTGTACATTTTGTTCCAGATTAATCAGAGTAAAAAATTATTTCTGAAGGAAGATTTTAGGTTTCTTTGAAGTATTTTATTTAATTTTCTTCAACAGTAATGCTTAAAAGAAAAACTCCAGCATGTCTGAAAAGAAAACTGCTTCAGACATGGTGGAGTGGTAAGGGCCTAACCTGCTAGTATTTACTCACAGGAGTAATTTGAACTCAGATGCACAGTCCTGTTGAGGTCAATTAGAATTACTTGGGCAAGTAACAATTGAAAGTTCAGGCCATGACTCTGTCTTGCCTTGTGCTTCAATTAACACTCAAGATCTGCATTATTTATGCCACTGGCTAACTTATTGTGTTATACTGCTTAGATATTCAGCATGGTTTTACAAAGGGAAACCATGCATAAACTATCTCAACTTTTAAAAACCTAACAACCCAGATTAATTGGGAAGGGGAAGCACTTTCATAATTGGGCTGCTGAAAGGCATTGCAAATACTGCACAAAAGACAAATTTGTTGGTTCAGTGGTTCATAGTTCATGATGAGCTATTAAATATTAAATACTTAGATTTATACAAAGTAGTGCACTGAAAGGCACTATTTAACTTCTTTCAGAATGTTCTTCGCTTGTTTATATCACATTTCACATTGAATCTTAGGTTTTAGTTAGTCTCCGTTAGTAATTACATTGAATTTAAGAAGAAACATTAGCCTTTAGATTTCCTTCTTGAAAAGCCTTGATAATCCCTGGCTCAGAGATTTGTCATCCATCATGTTCTCTGTGAGTACACACACAAGTACACCATAGACATGGATGGGTAGGGGAAACTTTGAGGGACTCTGATGCCCTGAGGAGTTCAGTCCCTGCTTCTGCTTGTCATTTTGTTGGAACTGTGCACCTGGCCTAGGAATTTAAGGATGAAATTATTGTAATAGAATTACAACAAATATTCGGTATAAAAATCTGTCACAGAAGAGTCAGAGATCACTTAGACATATCTGATACAGTAGCTACTTTATTGAGTTCTAATCAGGAAATTTAGGTTATGTAAAATATTTAATAAGTACTGATGGATTAGCAGTCAGTGCTCTACTATTTATGACATTTAAAGTCAGTGTTAGATACAAAGATGATCATGTAAGCTCTAAGTGTCTTAAGTATTACATGCATGCAAAAAAAATGTCACCAATCCATCACTGTCTGGTGTAAATCAAGGGATCTCTCAGCCTTGAGGAATCCCTACTTAAGGGGAGATCACAGTTGTGCAGTCAGCTGCTATGGAGGAAGAGCTCAATGGGCCCTGATGACTGCAGATATTTAATAGCATGAAGTGGTTGATTTGTGGTCGGATTTTCTGCTGTATTTATGCAGTTTTGTCCACTTATCAGCCCAGTCTCCAGCCAAACTGTTTTTTTGGGGGGGGGTTGATGCTGAGTCCTCACTGATAGCCTCACACAACAGGATTAACCTTGATTAGATCTGCTTGCTGTGCATATGCCTGGACCACAGTTCAGTTATTTCTAATAGAAGTGCATCCATTACAAAATCTAAACTAAATAATTGTCTCAGCTTTTCTGAGAAACTCACATTCTGCTGTTGATGCTCATGATAGCTCAGCTTTACTAAAGAAATAAGTGACTGAGTACTATAACACTTAAACAACAGACTTTATATTACTACATTTGTTTTCCAACAATCATGTAGTCACTGTGAATACATGCATAGTAGCACTCATTACTTTTGATTCATAACTTTGACTTGCTAAAGAAGATGCAGGCATCTAAAGACAGTAGTGAATATTTCTGCTCTTTTCTAATTAGAAATTATTCTTCATTATGTTTTTCTGTGACATTTTACTGATCTAGGTAAGATTAGCTCTTACATGCCAAAGATGTATGTGTTCTCTTTGATACAGGGAAGAGCAGTCATTTTTATCCCTTTCTTTTTCAGCTTGTTTTCAGCCAGGAGGAATCGTCTGAGGGTAACGTCAGCTTTTTCAGTATAGAATAGAAACAGTTAGTACTCACATACCCTACAAACTATGATTATAATCTCCAACATTCTTCTGGAAAAAAATGTATGCTACCTTAGGTTGCATCATACTTCTCAGGCATCAAAACCCACCTTAGTTCAGTGCTTCCTGGGACCTGGAGTCTGTTAGCAGTGCTGAGAACTTATGTGAGATGGATCTCATACTCTTTTGTGTTTCGGAGTGTGGTAACAATATAAGGAACTCTGATTTCAGGAATTACGATTTTTACATTAGCTTTTTTAAACAATAGCAAATTACAGAATCACAATCAAAGGTATATACCTCCTTCCCAGTGAATTATTTATACCTTCTCTGTACAGGAATATGCTGTACGTGGCTACAAAGTCAAGAAGCTGTCTTATTATGCAAAGTGATGGAAAAAGTGGGTGAAAACAGGCAATCAGGTCTTTGTCCAAAAGGACATAAACACATTCATGAGCCAAGACTCAATGTTGTTTGGAGGAAATGTTGGCTGTTACAGGGCATATGTTCAACTGTCTGTTACAGCAGCAGAACTCCTAGAGCAAATCCTCATAATTCATTATCCCAATTGTACAAACCCATTTTAAGTATTAATAATTCTCTGCCATTTTGCCTATCAGCAGCAAATTAGATTTGTCAAAGATGCCAAAGGCATTTTCTCCTTTTCATGTACCTATCCTGTAATATGATTAGAATCCTCGTACAGAGAAACACTTGAGTGGCCTTGCCATATCCAGAGGTCCTTCCCAGCCTCAGCAGTTTTGTGTGTGTGTGTGCAGCAGTGCATGCTTAAGATCATTAAAGTAGCTGGATGATACCACATCTAATTTTTAGGGCCTGGCCCTGCAAAACATGGTGTGGTACATGGGCAAAGATGTATTCTGTTCTGCTGCTGCAGACGCAGGTTCTGTTGGTGCTGTGTGAGAGGATGAGGCATGTCAGAAGGCAGACTGCTGAATAGGTGCCAGTCTCAACAGGCAGCTTTCTAAAAACAGTGCCCTTCATCATGCAAGTGCCCAGACCAGTCAAAGGAAGCATTCACTGCCCTGACACTTTCCTTTGTTTTTTTTCCTCTTGGGACCCACAGCTTAAAGCCCTTCTGAGAGAAGAGGCACCTACCTCCTTTTCTTCAAATAAGTGAAGAGGGGTATCTTTTTTCCCATAAATACAGAAGTGGGAAGGGAAGATGCTACCCTTTTTTTATATGATAATTTAATGGTCAGATTGTTCTTTTAAGATCCACTTACTTCTTCAGTCATAGAGGACTGAACGAATGGCTTCCCTCTCTCTGCAGGGGCTATACCATCAGTCTGTAAGGTATTATGTGTGGGAGCATGTGTGTGTGGGGGAGTATGTGCACCCATTAAAGGTCTGTGGGCAGAAAATGCTGCAGGAATCAGAAGGCATGAGTGAAGGGGAGCCCAGAGCTTGGGGCAGGCAGTAGCTGTGATTGGAATGGCCGTGGGGAGAGATCTCCTACCTCTTGGGAGGATTTTCTGTGTATTTTCCATTTAATGGTGATCTGTATGCAGAAACAAACCGCTTCTCACAGCTGACTGGCCTGCCTGCTGGGCTACTCACCTCCTCTGTCTATTTTCAGCCCATGAATCTTTTAATGAAAATGGCATTTACATAGAACGGGAAGCAATGTGAAACTTGGAACACAATAAGTAAAGCAAAAGGGGAGAAAAATAAGTGCCAGCAATCCAGAAGTCCATAGCATTTAAAATTCTAGTATAGCATAGCTATACAAATAGCATAGCATTTAAAATTCCAGTAGTACCTTTTCCTACCTTTCCAAAATTTTTGAATTTGTAATATTGATATGAACTCAGAGTGATAGAAAATAAGAGTTAAAAGCAGAGTTGAAAATTGCTCTTTGAGGCATCTGTTTGGAAATTTATGTAATTACTTTACATGCAAAACGTCCTTAGGTTCACCCAAGGTGAAATGCCCATAAGCAGGAGCACAGATTTGTGGTCCGCTTCCTCTGGTTTCTTCACGCTTAGAGAATTCAGCAACAGATACTTCAGTAGATTTGAGAAAGTGCAGGAGAAATTTCTCCATTTTCTTTTCAGATGAGTACTGAAGTATTGTTTGAATCAAAAGGTTTTGTCATTTTACAGAACATTTCTATGAAATAGAAGAAATGAGAAATGATTTTATATGAAATACATTCCACAAATATACCTATTTTCTCAAGCTCCAGCAAAACATAAGGGTGTCAATTTTGATGATGCGACTAAACTATGATGCATGCCTTTATGCATATATGCATTTGTTTTTCATATTGGTATATAAATAAATTTTAAATTAATTTTCAATATTATTTCAATAATCTGGGTCTATATAATATTTTCTTAAAATATTGAATTATAGCTTGTGCATTTTTATGTAGCGTGATGTTACAGGCTAAGTGTTTTCTCCATTTTACCTCTCTATCCAATTGTATCATAACTGACAGCTATTATTCTTCAGTAATATCTTGGAATTTTATTTTCGGTGATATTCTTGGTTCTTCTGGCATGCAGGAGCTGTTTGACAGCTCAGGCTACTACAGAACATTTGAGGAATCAGCACTGTATAATCGTTATATAAGGGGGAGAGTGCCACCTACTGAACCACGATCACTGCTCTTGTGAAGTCTGTTTCTTGATTTTGTGTGAAAGAATTGCTTATACTTTACTCCAAGATAGTTTTCAGCTGAGTAAGTTTCTTTTTATATTTGGAGAATAATTTGTGGTATTAAAAGCGATTTGAAAAGCTGAAACTTTTGAGTCACAGAGGACTGTGTCATTCTAACAGCATTTTCTTCTGACATTCAGAAATATTGCTTTTTTTTCTAGATACTGTCTGTATTTACCTGAATCTTGTCATAAGAGTATTTTCCTCTGTATTACATGCAAAATATGACCTCAAACTGACTTCTTTGAAAAAGAAACAAAGAAACCCCCCCAGAAATGGGAACTCTACCATCCTGTGTTAAGTATTTGTAGAATAGGAAGAACTTCCTTGATCATATTCCAATTCACATCTTAACCAGTCAACAGTAACCCAGAAAAATAGAAGAAAGGGCATCTTAGTCTTCCAAATTATTTCTTCTTTTCAGCAGTATGTAACATATCATCCAATGGCAGCTTAGGAAAACCAATTTATTTTCTTTACACCAACAGTTGCCCCAGAAGATCCCAGCAGAAAGGTGGATGGTGATACCATAATTTTCTCACATGTGCAAGAGAGATCAAGTGCTGTCTATCAGTGCAATGCTTCTAATGAATATGGATACTTGCTAGCAAATGCATTTGTGAATGTTCTGGGTAAGAAACAGATTTTATAGTTTTCAATTTTCATGGGTATTCAAGTGTTTCCGGTTGCTACAGGGACTGCATGCTCAAGCCTTGCTCAAGGTCTTCAGTGGGAATGGATGTATTTCATGAGCCCTTTAAAAGGCAAGGGTATATCTTGTTTTTTGTAGGGTATTCCTGATTTTCACTTTCATTGTTCCTAAGTACGAATGATAGTAGTGAAAGCTACAAAAAACTTGGAAGAAATTTTATATCTTTTGTTTGTTTATGTAAGGGCATGTAGTGATAGGACAGTGGGGAATGGATTTCAGCTGACAGAGAGGAGATTTAGATCAGATATTAAGAAGAAGTTCTTCACTATGAGGGTGGTGAGACCCTGGAACAGACTGCTCAGAGAAGCTGTGGCTGCCCCATCCCTGGCAGTGTTCAAGGCCAGGTTGGATGGGGCTTTGAGCAACCTGATCTTAGTGAAAGGTGTCCCTGCCCAGGGCAGGAGAGTTGGAACTAGGTGATCATAACAGACCATGAGAAGCATAACAAATAAAGCAGGAATTAGTATTCCGTAAGTTAATATGTTTCAGCACAGTGTCATTGACTGTGAATGTTTTGGATCCTTTAAATAGATGATCTCTAAATTGCTGTTGCAAGGGGACATGATTACACATTTTTCTTCAAGGCCTCTCAAGAACATGTTTCTAGTTAGAAATTCCATTTCTAGTTAGGAATTCCATGCCCCCCAGTGGGGCAGCACTCTAGAATTAATGAAGACTGGGAGGCCTCCTATAATCCTAGGGTGAAATTGGTGAGCTCAGCTCCCTCCTTGAAATGCCTATACACCAATGCGTGCAGCATGGGAAATAAGCAGGAGGAGTTGGAGACCTGTGTTAAGTCAGGAGATTATGATCTGGTGGCAATTACAGAGACGTGGTGGGACAGCTCGCATGACTGGAATATACTCATGGAGGGCTATGTCCTTTTCAGGAAAGACAGGCCAGCCAGGTGGGGTGGTGGGGTTGCTCTTTATGTGCGAGAGCAGCTGCAATGTACTGAGTTCTGTCCAGGGACAGAGGACGAGCGAGTTGAGAGTCTGTGGGTGAGAATTAAGGGGCAGGCTGGCAGGGGCGATACTGTTGTGGGTGTCTGTTACAGGCCACCAGATCAGGGTGAGGAAGTTGATGAGGCCTTCTACAGGCAGCTGAGAGCAGCCTCACAGTCACAGGCCATGGTCGTCGTGGGGGATTTTAACTTCCCTGATGTTTGCTGGAAGGACTACTCAGCAATCCAGCCACAGTCCAGGAGGTTCCTCCAGTGTATGGATGATAACTTCCTCATCCAAATGGTGGATGAGCCAACCAGGAGAGGAGCGCTGCTGGATCTCATCCTCACTAACAAGGAGGGTCTGGTCGAAGCAGTAAAGGTTGAGGGCTGCCTTGGTTGCAGCGGCCACGAGATGGTGGAATTCAGGATCTTGGGTGGTAGGACCAGTACAATAGCAAGTAGAATTGCAACCCTGGACTTTAGCAGGGCAAACTTTGGCCTTTTCAAGCAATTGCTAGGGGAAATCCCATGGGCAAGGCTGCTTGAAGGTAAAGGGGCCCAAGATAGTTGGTTGACATTCAAGAATTGCTTATTCTGAGCTCAAGAGCAGAGCATCCCGACACGTAGGAAGTCAAGGAAGAGGGCCAGGAGACCTGCGTGGCTAAATAAGGAACTGCTGGGTATGCTCAAGTGGAAGAGGAGAGTTTATAGATCATGGAAGGAGGGGCTGGCCACTCGGGAGGAATATAAGGCTGCTGCTAGAGGATGTAGGAAGGCAGCTAGGATGGCTAAGGCCTCCTTAGAATTAAATCTGGCGAGAGGGGTCAAGGACAACAGAAAGAGCTTTTTCAAATACATAGCTGATAAAACTAACACCAGAGGCAAGGTTGGCCCACTGGTGAACGGGATGGGTGCCCTGGTGACAGAAGATACAGAGATGGCCGAGTTATTGAATGCCTTCTTTGTCTCAGTCTACTCTGCCGGAGGCAGTCCTGAAGAGCCCTGTACTCCTGAGACCTCAGATGAAGTCAGGTCACTGGAGCGGTTTGCCTTAGTCCATGAGGAATGGGTTAGGGACCAGTTGAGCAATCTGGACATCCATAAATCCATGGGTCCAGATGGGATGCACCCGCGGGTGCTGAGGGAACTGGCGGAAGTCATTGCTAGACCACTCTCCATCATCTTTACCAAGTCTTGGGAAATGGGAGAGGTGCCTGAGGGCTGGAGGAAAGCAAATGTCACTCCAGTCTTCAAAAAGGGCAAGAAGGAGGACCCGGGTAACTATAGACCGGTCAGCCTCACCTCCATCCCTGGGAAAGTGATGGAACACTTTATCCTTGGTGCCATCTTAAGGCATGTCAAGGATAAGAGGGTTATGAGGGGCAGTCAGCATGGCTTTACCAAGGGGAAGTCATGCTTGACCAACCTCATAGCCTTTTATGAGGAAATAACACGGTGGATGGATGATGGCAGAGCGGTGGACATGGTCTATCTTGACTTCAGCAAAGCATTTGACACAGTCTCCCACAGCATCCTCATAGCTAAATTGAGGAAGTGTGGTCTGGATGATCAGGTAGTGAGATGGACTGCAAACTGGCTGAAGGACAGAAGCCAGAGAGTTGTAGTCTATGGGGCGGAGTCTAGTTGGAGGCCTGTATCTAGTGGAGTGCCTCAAGGGTCAGTACTGGGACCAGTATTATTTAATATATTCATCAATGATTTAGATGAGGGAATTGAGTGTACTGTCAGCAAGTTTGCTGATGACACTAAGCTGGGAGGAGTGGCTGACATGCCAGAAGGCTGTGCTGCCATCCAGCGAGACCTGGACTGGCTGGAGAGTTGGGCAGGGAGAAACTTGATGAAATATAACAAGGGAAAGTGTAGAGTCCTGCATCTGGGCAGGAACAACCCCAGGTTCCAGTATAGGTTGGGGAACGACCTGTTAGAGAGCAGTGTAGGGGAGAGGGACCTGGGAGTCCTAGTGGACGGCAGGATGACCATGAGCGAACACTGTGCCCTTGTGGCCAAGAAGGCCAGTGGCATCCTGGGGTGTATTAGAAGGGGGGTGGTCAGTAGGTCGAGAGAGGTCCTCCTTCCCCTCTACTCTGCCCTGGTGAGACTGCATCTGGAATATTGTGTCCAGTTCTGGGCCCCTCAGTTCAAGAAGGACAGGGACCTGCTGGAGAGAGTCCAGCGCAGGGCAACTAAGATGATTAAGGGAGTGGAGCATCTCCCTTATGAGGAAAGGCTGAGGGAGCTGGGTCTCTATAGTTTGGAGAAGAGGAGACTGCGGGGGTACCTTATTAGTGTATATAAATATATAAAGGGGGACTGTCATGAGGATGGAGCCAGGCTCTTCTCAGTAGCAAACAATGATAGGACAAGGGGTAATGGGTATAAACTGGAACACAAGAGGTTCCACTTAAACTTGAGAAGAAACTTCTCAGTGAGAGTGACAGAACACTGGAACAGGCTGCCCAGGGAGGTTGTGGAGTCTCCTTCTCTGGAGACATTCAAAACTCGCCTGGACACATTCCTGTGTAACCTCATCTAGGTGTTCCTGCTCTGGCAGGGGGATTGGACTAGATGATCTTTTGAGGTCCCTTCCAATCTCTAACATACTGTGATACTGTGATACTGTGAATTTAACAAAGCTAGTAGAACGTCCTAAGCAGAATGGGCTCTAAAGACTTTCCTGCAGGAACTGGCAGATGTTTTGATTGAGAGACATTATCTTTTGAATTAAAAAAAATCTAGGTGTTTCACCAAAAATACATTTTAGCTTTTTTCTGCCTGCAAGTTTGTTCAAAATTATGTAGTTCAGTCTGTTCCCAGGGGTTTCTTTTCTTAAAGTGTGTTTTGATTTAAATTTTCAATTGAAATCATTGTCTTTGGTGCCCATCCATATTACTTGTACACAGGGAAGAAGCATTTGTTTTTTCCAAGATAATTCTCCTACATTAACATTTCCTCAGGCTACTGGCAGTAGAGTGTATTTGGACCTAGATTGAGATCAGAAGTCACCACAGGGAAGGGTGATAACATATAATTCTTTAGGCCATTCTGAATGTCTTAGTATTTTGTCCTTGAATATTTGTACCTGTATCTTTGTCTTTATATCTTTGTCTTTTCAGCTGAGCCACCAAGGATTCTAACTCCTGCTAATAAACTGTATCAAGTCATCGCAGATAGTGCTGCATTGCTAGACTGTGCTTATTTTGGTTCACCTAAGCCTGAAATTGAATGGTGAGCTACAGTTATTGTGCTTAAGTTATATAAAAAGAGACAATTATATCTGTGGAAACAAACATTTAAAGCTTTAAAACTGAATTTATTCTATTTACAATCTTAAAACTGTGTTTTTAAATATGTGCTGATTATAATATGCTAATACAACATTACATATACTTAATATAATATTCCATATACTTAACATGATAATTAAGATATCCCTAAAGAGTAAAGTGAAGTTCATTATGTGATTCTGTATAAATTTCATTATGTGATTCTATCTATATATTCTAATGTGGCAGTCCCAAGTTTGGATTTTCTAATAATAAAATACAACATAATTTAACTCTGATGTCAAATAATGATACCAATTTTTATATAAAGGTTTAAGGGAGTGAAAGGTAGCATCTTGCGTGGGAGTAAATACATTTTCCATGATAATGGAACCTTGGAAATTCCGGTGGCTCAAAAGGATAGTACTGGTGCTTACACATGTGTAGCGAGGAATAAATTAGGAAAGATACAAAATGAAGTGCGATTGGAAATTAAAGGTAAGAAATAAATCATTCTTTCATCACAGATTAGTATAGAATTTCAGACTTTCTCAATATTTAATAGTAATTTTAAATTTCAGATCCAACAGTGATAATTAAACAGCCAGAATACAAAGTGATTCAGAGATATGGCCAAGTTTCATTTGAGTGTATAATAAAGCATGATTCTACCTTATTACCAACTGTTATATGGTTGAAGGACAATGATGAGCTGCCAGATGATGAAAGGTATGGACAAAATAATTTTCCTTTAATTTTTTAGTTTCTTTTGTCTCCTTCTTTTCCTGATCTTTCAAAGGAACGTAGTGACCTACTGACATTTTCCAAAGAAGACTGTTAAAATCATCGCTATCCTATATTTGGTGACTGAAGGACTTACCTGTTATGGTGAAATTGTTAAGATAGAATTAAAACCAAATGAGATGTAAAAATTTTTATTTGTGTACATTGACTATGTTTATCAATTGTGAGGAGAAGATAAGTGGTATAAGAAGCCAAACAGATAATGGAAAAAAATTTTGCTCTAGATCTCAGATAATTTATAGTTTCTTGAGTATATTTGTAAATAAAAGTACATTAAGATAGACAGGTACTGTGGGAAGATGGTCAAAAGCAATGTAAAAAAGCTGAGGTAGCCCCATAGCTTATATTGCCATCTAGATATTTGCTGAATACGCAAGTATATGGGATTTGGTAATGTCTTATGCAAGTTTCTTATAACAGTACCAGTAATGAAAAATCAGTGGTTGAATCTGTTGTATTTACAGGTTTCTAGTTGGTAAAGACAACTTGACCATTATGAATGTAACTGATAAAGATGATGGAACATACACTTGCATAGTTAATACTACTCTGGACAGTGTTTCAGCAAGTGCTGTGCTTACTGTTGTAGGTAAGAATACTCTCAAACTTTATGATAGCAGGACTGTGTTTAATTACTGTTAAGTATGAAAACAGCATTAGATTTAAAATGAAAAGCACAAATATCATTTTGGTTTCTAGCATATGACAAAGGAAGCATCACCTATCTATAAATGTGTTTCAGTGTTTTAAAAATATCTTAACCTAAAGCTTGCCTTTGAATCAGCTACTTTCAAGAGTCCAGTACGTACAGGACATATTTAATTTCATGCTGTATAGATTTTTATTTGGATCACATCTGTGCTAACACAGTAGATTATATATTGCAGAGAATTTGAACATAAACGTTTTAAGTCAGGAATCTCTTTTGCAGCTAAATTATGCTTCAGAAAGGCTGAGCATGGTTGTATGATTTTTCAAGGATTTTCTTTTTAAAGTAGTTCTCCCTGTTAAGTTTCTGTGATTGCAGATTGTTGCAAAATGCATTCTTTGCCACTTCTCCCAATCTGTGAGAAAGTTTTAAGTAAATGTTCTGAATGGTTCTTACTGGAATTCAAGCTGAGATTCAAAGTCAAGTATGCTTCTGTTTTAAAATTGTGCTGTGACCTTATGCCTGTACAGGAATGACATAATACTGTATCTCATTTGCCAAATGTCTAGAACTTATTTAATAATTTTTATATGATTGCTTACTTTATTTTTTTAATCTATCCTTATTTAAAAAATGGATAAAACATTCAAGGATACTTTTATAACTTTTCAGTGAAAAATTATCATCATTTAAAATCAGCCATTTACTCTAAATATATTAACTTTTCTTTGTCTCTAATAATTTTAGTCTTTAACTACCTACAGAATTCTGTTCCTTTGGCTACTAACTTATTAAATACTTTATATTAATGTTCTTTTCAGCTGCTCCCCCAACTCCAGCTATCATTTACGGTAAACTAATACAAAGTTTTCTTTCTACGTCATCTGTCAGATAGATTTCTCATTTGCCTATTGCAAAGTGCAGCATCTTTTTGTCCCCTTTTTACTGTGTTTTTGTGCGTGTGTGCTTTCATCCCATTTTGCCAGCTGCTTCATTACTGGAGTACTGGACTTTGGAATTTTGCAGTGCAGGCTGCTTTGTATTTTAGGGCATAAATGATTTTGAGAGATAAATTATTTTTAACTAAGGTTGGTTACAGTGTGATAATGGTTTTCTCAATAGAGTACACTGTAATGCAGCTTAGTTATATAATAAATGAAAGATCTAAAATATACATCCAACTGTTCATTGAAGTCTAATTCATTATCAAAGAACTTGTACCAACCAAATTATGGTATGTTTTTACTTTGTTGCCACTTTCGATGGCAGCTTTGTAGGTCTGTTTTGCTTTATTTCATAATTTCTCTTCATTTTACTTCACTCATAAAATGGATAGGACCATATTGATGAAATTGCCAATAAGGAATTTTAAATTAAAGCTGAAATCGCCCCCAAAAATCTGTCAGATACAGTCTTAAATTTGACAGTATAAAGCCTTTGATGTGTTTGTTGTTGGTTTTTTTTTTTCTGAATTTGGGTTTTAAAATGCAATATAATATGCCTAAAACACTTTTGAGTGTTTAAAGCACATTTATGTAAATTCTATCATATTCAGTGAAAATGCATATGTATTCTTAAATAAACCTCCTCATTAGTCTTGATTTTTTGGCAACAAATAATGTAATTAATTATTTTCAGCAATTTGGGATAGACAATTACATCTTTATGTCCTTTAAAGATGTATATTAACAGCTTGAATAGTATTTCGGGATTTATCAAAACTACAGCAAAAAATAAATTACTAACTTGCAATTAGTTTCTGTTTGAACTATACTTGTTTTGAATTCACATATAAAATATTTGCAGTGACTTTGGCAAAGCTTCTTTGAAGTGAATGCTTCCTTATTTTCAGATTTTTATTAAAATACTTCTAGTTGCAATAGATAACTACCCATAATCACTTAAAGATAAACTAAACATTCATTTCATAGTTCTTTGCATCTCATTAAATTTTTATATAACAGTGCAATCAGATGTAGACAAAATCAAATATAGATTCTTGTTAATGTATAGAAGTTTCCAGGTACATCAGTTCTTCATTTTATCTCTGTTTTGTAACTATTGCATGCTAATGGTCATTAAGTTCTGCTTATGTAAGTGAGTAGATCTGCACTGCTGTATTTGTGGAATTCTTTTTATTGGAATGTAAGGGGTTATTTTCAAAGATGAAACTGCATATCTATTCTGGTGTGATTATTTACTTTGTCTTCATATGATTTACAGCTCGGCCAAATCCACCCTTTGACTTGGAATTGACAGGTCAGCTAGAAAGAAGCGTTGAACTCTCATGGATACCAGGAGATGAAAATAACAGTCCTATTACAAGTATGTTTATTTGTATCTATCGCACTATGTTAAAAGAATTATGTTAACTGTTCTCAGATTCCAAAGGGTGAGTTCTGAGATAAATTTTGTGTGCAGCATGGAAGAATGGTAAATTAATTCGCTACAGTTGCCATTTATTTACTTAACAAAAATTCACTAAATGTCCTTTAGTGTACAGCCAAGCAGAAAAGACTTACTTACTGTCCTAAAGAGCTGGGCCTTTCATCCAAAAACTGTGCTAATTAGCATAGAAGTTGATACTGATATGACCTCTGTCTGACAAGGTCCTTCTTATGAATATGTATAGAATAGACTTGTTCATTAGTTATCTGCTTCTGAAGGAGAGACCTACTAATATCTTGCATTAACTCTTTTCTAATTCACGTGAATTTGAAATGACATCAGGACCTGTAACTTTAGGAATTTTCCATCATTACGGATACAGAAGCTTATTCTTCATGAAAATATAAAGCAGTTTTTCTGGTGTTTTGATTTTTGTGGGGATTCTTTGGTGGTTTTTTTTTTGGGGGGTTGGTATTTTTTTTTGGTTTTGTGGGTTTGTTTGGGTATTATTATTAGTATTGGTATTAGTATTTATTAGTCCAGACAACTGAAGGAATCAAGCATGTCTGTAAGACAGAGAAAATAGACATCTACAAAATTTTGAGACAGATAATTGATCTTAAATGCTATTATTCCTCCCAGTAAAACATGATGAAAAATATTCTTCCTTATATTGAGCAGAGAAGGTGGAGGGGGAATTAAGGAGGAAGGAAGAAGGATGTTACTGTTTGTTTGTTTTCCAAAAAATAGTATCATCAGAAAGATTCGTTGGGGCAACCTTTTAGTTGTGACCAACTTAATGTAATAGTTTAATTATTTATGCAGTATATTTTTAGCTAATAACTGCCACATGTTACCAAGGCTGGTGTTCATGTTGTATGTGGAATAAATAAGTTAGGCTGACTTACTGAGTGTTGCTCTCCAGGGTCTAATTCTGGTCGTTATCAACACTGAACACAAACCATAAGTATCAGGCATCTGGAAAATGTTTTGTAGAAACAGAATTCCACAAATTTAAGAACACATCAAAGATTTTGATTGTATTTTAAGGAAACACCAAAAGATTTTACTGAAGTTATGGACTTTCATACTTGTCTAGTGTATATCAACTAGTAAGATACTTTTAAAAATATAATATATGTAAGTTTGATGTAAATATTTAAATTGAATTAAAGATATGGCTTATTCATATACTGGTGTATTAGTAAAATAAGGCATTTACTTCACAAGTAAGCTTATTACTGCTGCTATCACTTCAAAGTGCAGATCAAGACTCAAGGATAGCATTTCATTATGAGTGATCCCTTTACACAACTAATATGACTGACATGCTAAATCTCTCTGAAAGCTCAGATAGATTTTTTTCCTTTAAGTCTCCTATATATTGTTCTATTAGAGTTGCAAGCAGAATGCTAGTTACTAGGGAAGCAAATACCAGTAGTGAAAACTTTTGGGGTGCTTTATTTTATTTTTTAGCATGTAGTGTCAATGAGGAGAAGAGGCTTTAAGCTGACAGAGGGAAGATTTAGACTGGACATTAGGAAGAAATTCTTCACTATAAGGGTGGTGAGACACTGGAACAGGTTGCCCAGTAAAGCTGTGGATGCCCCATCCCTGGCAGTGTTCAAGGCCAGGTTGAATGGGGTTTTGAGCAACCTGGTCTAGTGAAAGGTGTCCCTGCCCCTGGCAGGGGGTTGGAATTAGATGATCTTTAAGGTCCCTATGTAATAGTCTAAACTTTTCACAAAGACTTTGATTCAGAGAACATAACATTCCAAGAGCTTTATCTCTGAACAAGCACTGGTGGTGCAAATTACTCCTGTATCTCAGGAGTAATTTGGGGCCAGTTCTTTCTTACTACTTAAGTCAGGATGAAATCTGCAAGCCTCAAGTCCAGAAGGCTATGATTAGTACTACCTGTCTATTTTCCTTCTTGGACAGCTTGGCTCCTCAAACTGTCATGTGTTATTTCTAAGTGGTACTGTAATTATTCTTCTACAAGCAATTTCTAGATGTCCCTTGGAATTTCTTTAGTAGTGCAAACAGGATTTATTCTAAGTTATATTCTGGCTTTTTGTCCCCACCTATACATGAGATAGGGGAAAATTTTCATTACACAAAACACAAACATTTGATGGTCATGTACCTAAGCTTAAGTTTCTGTGGAATGTATTCAGACTACACATTCTTCTCCCATTTATTGACTATATCCTAACAATTCCTCTAAAGTGTTTCAAAATTTATATTTTGACCCAGAAGCTTCTTTGGCTTGTTCATAGCTGAAAAAAACAAATGTCCTTTTGTCTTTGATAATAAGCATGATTTTCTTTTTTGACGTCTACAAACCTAGTTATCCCTGAGATTATATACTCTTTAGGGTCTTAACAGTAATCATTGTAATGTGCACACAGAGAACCCTCCAAGAAATTTAACTTCTGAACATATATTCTATGACTTAATTAGAATATACTGAAAAGTGCTCTCGGAAACCTTCCTCAAGTATTGGTTCTTGACTTTAAGTAGTTCTTCAACAAGCCAGTCTCATTGGGGAAATTGGAATACTCAGAGAGTTTTAATACTGTATAGGTAGTACTTGTCAGCCTGATACAATAAGACCAATATATTTGTCAGCCAAATATTACTTTTGCATCAAAATTCCAATCTTGTCCAACTTTCTTGCTGTGATAGTTCAAGGGTTCCTGTTCCAGTAGCTGAGAGAGAGAGCTCTTGTAATAGCATGCTACCTGACAGGTAGCTGCATTAGTGAGAATACGAAATAATAAAAGTAAGGGTGTTTCTACTCTATATTCTATACTCATCATATGTTCCACATATATATTATACATTATATGTTTTATAATATATAACATTGTGTATTATATATTATTTATTACATATATATTATACTTTATACATATTATACATCATATATACTATATCTTTTGTATTACATATGCATTATATATTATGCATTATTTGCTATATATTATACATTATATACTGTGTATTATATAGTTATGCATTATGTATATTATATATTATATGTCATATATTGTAAGTGGTGGCTCAACCTAGCAGAAAACACTCAATTATGTGCAGATTTGGGTGACCACAGAGGATTCTATGAGGCCCTGAAAGCAGTGTATGGACCCACATTTCAGGTTCAAAGCCCCTTACTTAGCGCAAATGGCCAAACACTTCTTACAGATAAAATCTCCATCCTGAATCATTGGTCTGAACATTTTCAAACACTCTTTAGTTCTAACCGTGTAGTCCAAGGCAAAGGAATCCAACACATTTTACAACATCTGGTGAGAAACGAATTGGATATAGCCCCTATCATGGGGAAGACTCTTAAGGCTATACAGCAGGTGAAAACAGGCAAAGCAGCTGTGGTCGATGGAATCCCAGCTGAAATCTGGAAGCATGGAGGCCAAGCACTTCATGCTAAATTTCACAAGCTAGTTGTGCGCTGTTGGGAACAAGGTAAACTACCATCAGATTTTCGTGACGCAATCTTCATCACTCTGTATAAGAAAAAAGGTGTAAACTCAGACTGCTCAAGCTACCGAGGTATAACTCTGCTCTCCATTGCTGGAAAAATTCTTGCAAGAATACTTTTGAACAGATTAGTACCCGCTATCGCAGAAGAACTTCTACCTGAAAGTCAGTGTGGTTTTAGAGCTAATAGAAGTACCACAGACATGGTATTTGTTCTCAGACAACTGCAAGAAAAGTGTAGAGAACAGAATAAGGGGCTCTACGTAACTTTTGTTGACTTCACCAAAGCTTTTGACACTGTGAGCAGAAAAGGCCTGTGGCTGATCTTGGAACAATTAGGTTGTCCCCCCAAGTTCCTCAAAATGATTATTCTGTTGCATGAGAATCAGCAAGGCCAAGTCAGATATGGCGATGCACTCTCTGAGCCCTTCCCAGTGGTGTGAAACAAGGTTGCGTTCTGGCACCAACTTTATTCACAATCTTCTTCAGCACGATGCTCCGAAGGGCTACTGTAGACCTCAATGAACAAAACGGCATTTATATTCGATATCGTACCGATGGGAACCTATTCAATCTAAGGCGACTGAAGCCCCACACTAAGACCTTAAATCATCTTGTCCGTGAACTGCTTTTTGCTGATGATGCCGCCCTTGTTGCCCACACAGAAGCAGCTCTGCAGCGCTTAACATCTTGCTTTGCGGAGGTGGCCTAGCTTTTTGGGCTGGAAGTCAGCTTGAAGAAGACAGAAGTTCTCTACCAACCTGCACCACAAGAAGATTATCATCATCCCCACATTACCGTTGGCAAGTCAGAGCTTAAGTCAGTTCAGCAGTTCAGCCATCTGGGAAGCATTGTTTCCTCAAATACCACGATCAACAAAGAGACAGACAACAGAATAGCAAAGGCGTATAGAGCCTTCGGAAAACTCCATTAAAGAGTCTGGTGCAATAAACACCTGAAGAAAAGTACAAAGATCAGTGTCTACAGAGCCATTGTACTGTCCACTCTTTTATATGGGTCTGAATCATGGGTTATCTACCTCCATCACCTGCGACTCCTCTAACACTTCCATCGGCGCTGCCTCCTTACAATTCTAAACATCCATTGGACTATGTGTCAAATCTTACTGTCCTTGAACAGGCAGGGGTCACCAGTATCGAGGCCTTACTGCTGCAATCACAGCTGCACTGGGCAGGGCACATCTCTAGGATGAAGGATCACCGCCTCCCTAAGATTGTGTTTTACAGTGAACTCGCCACCGGTTACCACGAGAACTGCCCCAAAGAAGAGATATAAGGACTCCCTGAAACAACACCTCAGCCTTGTCCATATTGATTACCACCAGTGGTCCACCTTGGCCTCCAATCGGGACAGTTGGAGACACACCGTACATAACGCTGTTGTCTCCTTTGAGAGCACACGCAGAATTAGTCTCGAGGAGAAAAGACAACGTAGAAAGAATCGCACCCCGCCTATACCACCCAAGGACACCTTTCACTGTGCTTTTTGCAAGCAGATTTGCCTATCCCACATTGGCCTTTTTAGTCATCACCGCTCTTGTAGTAAGCGTGGGTAAAGCCCGTCCCAAATCTTCGTTCGCGAAGTCAAGCCATGATGTATATTTTATATTATATGTCATATATTGTATATATTATATTTTATAATTTATATGTTATATATTGATTACCTAGGTAGTAGTTTTGAGATGCACATTATAGATCTGTGTTCTGGTTTATGTACTTACATTTCAATTTCCATTGTTTTCAAAAGCAGAGATTGGATCACTCCGTTCTGATTAGCTAGCTCAGAAATGCCTATATTGATTTAGGAAGGTGTTGCAAGTTTTGACATAAAGTTGGATTCATTTTCTGTTTACAGACTTTGTGATTGAATATGAAGATGGACTGCATGAACCAGGGGTATGGCATTACCAGACGGAAGTTCCTGGAACTCAGACAACAGTACAGTTGAAATTGTCTCCGTATGTCAACTACTCATTCCGTGTGATAGCTGTCAATGAGATTGGCAGAAGTCAGCCGAGTGAACCATCTGAGCAGTACCTGACCAAATCTGCAAGTAAATAACTTCTCCCACTTACCAGTGATTGATTTCTTCTATGAATGGCATTGAATTTGCTTGGAATGCAAACAACAGTCATTCTTGTTCACATGCAAATGTTTTATTTTTAGACCCTGATGAAAATCCTTCTAATGTGCAAGGGATAGGCTCAGAACCTGATAATTTGGTAATAACATGGGAGGTAAGTTTGGGATTTTGAGGTTTCATTTGCTTTCAAGTCTGTGAGTAGCTTTTTTTTTTTTTTTTGAGAAATAATAATAATCTAACTGTGAACATACTATGAGAATACTCAATGCATTGCTTGCTTAAAACAGTCTTGAAAAGGAGTAAAATCCAGACATTTCCCAGACATTTTGAGGGATAAGCAACATGGAATTAAAAATAAATAAATAAATAAATTAAGATGCTGTATTTTCCTTGAGTGATTTTTCAAGGTAAGCCATTAATCTGAAAATACAGGATGTTTTGCTGCCAGTTTAGGAAAACTTAAATATGTAAATTGAGGTTTATCTCAAGTAGAGTCTTATTTTTACAATGAATTCTAATGTGAGTCCTGATTCTACCATCAACTTTTGTGATAAACTAAGCTATTGTGCATTGTTCCACTCAAAATTTCTGTGTAAAAGTTTTCTCTATAATGCCCTTACCATCATGACGGGAGCTCAAGAAGAGCCATGTAAAACTAGTTTCCCATCCCAGGCAAGGAAACATTGTCTAGGCAACAGTTTACAGGGAGATGGTGTAAGTCTCTTTTTCCTTCTTCCACTTTTTAAGAAATACTTGAAAACCAGGTATGTATACAGAAATCCCAGTCTTTGATTGCATGAGAATTAGCCAGGATCCAGTGTGATTTTTACAAATGGATCAAAAGCAACTAAACTGGCGTCCTGTAAAAGCTAAATTGCATAGCTTGGAAATTCAGCAGTGTTTCTCCATCACAGAACACAGTGGTAAATTTTCAGTAAAATTTTAAAGAAGAATCAGTACATTTCCTTTGTGGCTTTGGATTTTTCAGATGCTTCTGAATATTTTCAGTAATATTTCTTTTCATTTCAGTCTTTAAAAGGTTTTCAGTCTAACGGACCAGGGCTTCAGTACAAAGTCAGTTGGCGACAGAAAGATGTTGATGATGAATGGACATCTGTTATAGTTGCAAATGTATCTAAATATATCGTGTCTGGTACACCAACTTTTGTTCCCTATGAAATAAAAGTACAAGCTTTAAATGACCTGGGATATGCACCAGAGCCATCAGAGGTGATTGGACATTCTGGGGAAGACTGTAAGTTTTGTAATTTGATTCAGTTGTACTGATTAAAAGCAACTAAATGTGTAACCTAAATGGGTATTTAAAATACTAAGATACTGAAAAAGGGAGATAGTCATTGGTTTTGTTTTTTTCTTAAAATGAAGTAATTTGAAGATAATAAAGCTTCATAATACTCTATAGTATTAATCCTGAGGTCAGCTTTTTAAGCATAGGAACATTTTAACTTACTCCTTGAGTGCAATGCAAAGACTCATTCTGAAAAAGTATGTTCGTGTGGTTTCTCATTCTAACTAGGTACTTGTTGCCTCCTTTCCACACAGTGCCAATGGTTGCGCCAGGCAATGTGCAGGTTCATGTTATTAACAGCACGTTAGCAAAGGTTCATTGGGACCCAGTTCCACTAAAAACTGTCCGAGGACACCTTCAAGGATACAAAGTAAGTGGAGTCAAAAGCATTGAGTTCCTTATTTATTACAATAGATCACTCTTCCTATATATGTGATTGTATCCAGATTGAAACTACTGGTGTGTAAGAGGACTCTTGCTTTTCAGTGAGCTCGCAGGTTTTGCTGAAAAGAGCAACAATATTGATACAATTCATTTAAATTTCAACAATGTTGCAACCTTGTAGTAGTAGCCTCCTCTGACATTGTCCTTGAGCCGTAAATAAAACAAGACCACAGGACTGACAACAGACCTGACCGCTGAGTAATTTTGCTGTTATGGCTAGGACAAATGTGACAGTGGTATGCCATTGAATAAGTTGCAGATGCAGCAAAAGTTTCTTAAATAATTTTTGTAGATACAGATAAATCGAGCTAAAATAGGTCAAAAACATGACAATCCCTCAGACCTGGTGGGTAGGTATTCTTATAAAGCTTTATACACATGGAAAACTTTTCATGGATGCAGAGTATGCTTGGAATGTCTTAGCTATTGGTGTAGCTTACAAAGGACATGACTAGCTCTTTTTAAGCACATCAGAAAAATCCTACTAGCAAATTCAGGCTTTCCTATTTAATGAATTTATCTTGGTGAGATATACTGTGTTATAAGGCATTTCAAACCTAAGAAGAACTTTTAAAAATAATTCTTTTCATTGTTACTGCTGTCATTTTTTTCCCTGTTACTCTTATGAATTCGGTGGTTATTCAATACAGTACATGAAAAATGTAATGCAGTCTCTTTCACTGTCATTTTCCTCTTCCAAATCGCTGCTTATCAAACCCATCTTATTAAAGCTCTCTTTTAATTTCAGCCTGCCTAGTGAAAAGTGATGACCCATCTATAATAACGTGCTTTGAGACATGTTACTGGCTAACAGTTCTTAAAACATCGTGAACTATATCTTATGAATTTCAATAGTAATGGTACCAACACTTCAAGCTTCTGTTACCTTGTAAATGGCTTTATACACTAGTTGGTGGGATGAGAGCTACAGGATGACAGCTGGTGGTGCTGAAAAACATTAACTCAAGCCATGTAAAACATGGTACCATTTAACAGTGATTAGAGTGATATGGTATGTTGTTAGCAATTGGAACCTGGTGTTAGTGTAACATTGCTTTATAAGCTGTCTAGTTGGGCTTTGTAAGTCTTAACAGTTCCCTTGAATTCGTACGTGAAATTCCAGCTTCCTCATTTAAAGAGGTGTTTTGCAGTTGGCCTAAAAGGCATTGCATTGCTTTGTCAGTTTTAGTCTATGATCATACATGCATAAAAATTACAGAAGTGAAAAATGAACGATGATGTGTTTGAAGGTGACAATCTTTGAAGTAATACAAGTCTTTGTAGGAGCAACTGTTAATATCTTCCCAGATATCATGTTAGAGAGACTGTGTAATAAAGAGAGCCCAGTCAAGTTAATTACCTCTGAGGCTCATCTGTAGTTTCTTAGAAAATCAGCAAAATGACCACCAGAAGCAGCTTTGTGGCATGAATGAATAGTCTTCCTGTCCTTAGGTGGAAATCTTTCCATGAATGTAACCTTGGAGACCTTTCAGGACTTGTGTGTTTTTCCAGCCCAGACAAATATTTTGGTTTCTCTCCCATTTAAAAATGTCTACTTGGCTTTCACATCATAGGGAATAGCATGGTCAGGTGTGTGACATAACAAGGTGGCAAAGTGCAAGTCTGCTTCGGAAGCTATGTAGACATCTTGCTCAAAGAACGGATGATTTGAATGAGTCCTACCTCCCAGCTGGACTTGCTAACATGAGAACCATCACATAGTAATGTAATTCCAAACCATAACCTGTGTGAAACTGACTTTGAGCATTAGCAGAACTGGCAGGTGATAGTTGTGTAGACATGACTGTTTCTGGACAAAGCCTATTTCTGGAGCAGGAAAGCTCTATGCTGTGTCTCACCTGAGTTTATTAAAATTGCAATTATTCCTACCTATAATTGATGGATAATCATGAAAAAGCTTTGAGTTTGTAAAATCAGGACACTTTAAATACTCACTGTAGATTTTCTTTTGTCTTTAGGTTTACTACTGGAAAGTCCAGAGTCTATCCAGAAGGAGTAGGCGACATGTAGAAAAAAATATCTTGACTTTCAGAGGAAACAAGACTTTTGGAATGTTGCCGGGGCTGGAACCATATAGTACTTACAAGCTGAATGTTAGAGTTGCTAATGGTAAAGGAGAAGGACCAGCAAGTCCAGACAAAGTATTTAGGACCCCCGAAGGAGGTATGATATAAGAAATATGAAGAATAAACTTAATATTCAGAAATAGAACAATAAGGGTATAATTGCTGACTTTTCATTTTAGACATCATAAAATAAGAATCTATTATTATTATATAATACAATACAATAATATTTTAAGAATTAATAATTCATCAGATGTTGTAAGTTAATCTACTCTGTATTTACAGTATATTCTTCTTAAAAGTTCCCAGCTCACCCTCCTTTTTGAAGATTACTAACCCAACATTGGACTCTCTGACGCTGGAGTGGGGTTCACCAACCCATCCAAACGGTGTTTTGACATCATATATACTGAAGTTTCAGCCAAGTAAGTTGATTATAAATATATAAGTTTAACTTAGACAATAGGTGTACCAAATAGAAATCAGTTTATTAAGAAAAAATATGTTAAGTTAATGTATTATATGTACAAAAGTTATGATTGCGTCATAGATGTCAAGTTTGGAAAAGATTAATGTATGTTGACACTATAGATGACTGGAAAACTTCACTTGCTTAAGTACAAAGTTAGCTCTTTTCCATTACTTTTTTCTTCAAATCATGCTTCAAAGAAAAATGGAAGTCCTAAATATAATTGACTGCCAAGTTAGAAGCAAGACACCACACTTACAAATCCCATATTTGAACTGCTGAGAAAATATCATTAGAAGTAGATCAAAATACATGACAGTTACATTGTTGTCTGCTTCTGCAGTTTTCATGGTATTTTACTCTTAAAAGGAAAATTCATAGATGTGCTATTTACTCATATCAGAGGTATAAGTCACTTCCTTAGGATCCCCATGCCACTGCTTATTTGTCCAGAAATCTGTCAGCAGTGACACTGAATATTTAAGAGGTTTGTATGCATGGCACGGGTTAAGGAAGTTTGTTTTCTTCAACTTACCAACTTCCACTGCATTATATACAAGTTACTTGAGTATTTTTCTATTCCTAAGCATACTGGATTTATTATGAGGCAGCTAGTGTAGAGTTTCAGAATTTTTTAATGGTCAGTGTTTCAAATGTGTGTAAGTTCAGGTGATTTGATGTGGACTCAGTTGCTTTGAATTCAGATATTTACCAGAATGAAAGTTGTACTTTTAAAACTTACAGGTGTTTCCAATCTCCCTGTTGAATTTTGGCTTCTTGAGTAAATCCTTTTTACACAAAGGTGACTTTCTTTTGAAACTGTAGATTATCATTCATATAACCTGAAATGGGCAGTGCAGCAGACAAACAAAGCAAATAAATACAAACAATATCAACAAAATTTCCTGTTTTAGCACAATGACAATGTAGTCGATTTTCCTAACTAACCTTTTTTTTCCACTTGTAACAACAGTCAACAACACACATGAATTGGGTCCCCTGGTAGAGATAAGAATTCCTGCCAACGAGAGCAGCTTGATATTAAAAAATTTAAATTACAGCACACGGTACAAGTTTTACTTTAATGCACAAACTTCAGTTGGATCAGGAAATCAGATAACTGAGGAAGCAGTAACAATTATGGATGAAGGTAAGATGGGTATGTATAGAGGAAACCTGTAGAATTTAGAAACCACTGCAAATTTTATTAAAACTATTTCTACTACTTCCTTCCATCAAAGAAATAGCCCCTACTTTTTTCTAGAGCTTTCTTAACTAATAAAAAATTTTAAATAGTTTTTAAGAAAAGGTGTGTAAAGGTTTTCCACAGTTGTAGAAGTCCCGAAAAAGGTGTAAAGCCCCTCCTTTTAATATAAACTTGCAAGTTCTAGGTTTTCAGCTTTTCTGGGCTTCAAAGATGCATGTAAGTTTACATTTGAAGTGATTTTCCTCTGCTTGTGTATTCTGCTTTGTTGATCTGCTCTGATCACAGAGAACAATACTGAAATAGAATCATAGAATCTTTTAGTTTGGAAAAGATCTTTAGATCATTGATTCTAACTATCCATGAAATGATGCAGCTTCATGGCTAGTGGAAATAATTTCTCTTTTGAAGTATGCAACAACTTCTATGAGGTCTCAACTTTTTTTTCTTTACAGAGCTGGAAAAAACTGTAAAAAACCCTTAAACTTAAAAAACTCTGCATAAATAAATTTGTCATCTATGGCCCCAAGTAACTGGTGACATCGTATAGTATTTTTTATATACCTTTTCTAGGTATATTCTTTAGTCCTGTTATTGATTTTTACATTTATTGTCATTCTAGATCTCTGATTTTGGCAGTTATTTTGTTAAAGATGTTAAGCAAAGGGAAAATTTGGGAGGAAAGTATTTTATGATTTTGCACATCTTATTATTAGAAGTCTATTTTGATACCATCTTTTCACATATTTTTATGCTTAGTAAAATTATAGTTTATTGGAATTTCCATAGATGAATTGGTATGCAATGCAGTTTCTCTAATATTGTATTAAGGTTGCATATAAACTACATTTATTTTAAATTGTGAACCTTAACAAGCATGAGCCATGAAATTTTGTAAATGCATGTATATTAATTTTTGTCTTGTAATAGTCTGTCAGTGTTCAGCATAAGTGGGTCGTTTCTAATTTATTTGAATTAATACATTTTATCTAGTCTGCATGCTTTTCTGTTTTATAATGAAATTATATGTGTATGTTCCCGTTGGTGTTGTATCTAATTATATAGTGTTCCTGTTCTTGTTTTCCTCCATTAAAGCTGGTATTCTCCATCCTGCCGTAGGTGCAGGCAAAGGTAAAATGAAACTGCATGATTTGTTAATGTGTGGATTTTGCAGTGTTGCAAATGGGGGAATTGCAGTGGTAAGGACAGAAAATCTTGAACTACACATTGCTATACAAAGTGTTAATTAGTGCTGGAAGAAAACATTTGTGGGCTTTGTTGGGGTTTTGGTGATTTTTTTAAAGGAATACAGAATGTTTATTAATACCTTTCATCTTACTTTTTGCCATATAGTTCCATAGGAATTCATTAGCCTTGCTTCAGCAAAGTCTAATTATTTCTGAATATTTAACAGATGTATGTCAGTGTCACAAATATTCAGGATCCAGGTGCACTTGCACTGATTAGCTGGAGTAGAAAGTCAGCTCTTCTGCAAAGGAGATTTTTTTACTGCCTGTGCCATGTGCAATTTTTCTGTTGTTTTAAAAAAGTAAGTGCACTCTTGTTCTCACTGCTGATTAATGCTACCCATTTGATCACATTTATTTTATTTGCAAGTCAACTGTGCACAAGAGACAGATGACTGACAATACCCTCTGTATACTTCTCAGTTTGAGTATCAGCTTGAATATACAGGCAAATGGCTTCCTGCTGTCTTAGGTTCACAGATCTTGTGAACGAATACTTGAGGATATTTCAGTGAGTGGGACCTATTGTTAACCTTATTCTTGAATTCGGTAATACTTATTTTTTTATGATGCAGTTCTTGTGAATTTTGATACCTTTGCTGTCAAAAGCAAAGGTTGTCCTGAGGACTGTTAGGTTGCTATAAGTCAGAAAGGTGTCTCTATATGTGTGTGTCATTTTATCACAGGAGTGTCATTGACACCAATGAACATCTGTGCTTCAGATTCTCAGACCATACCCATCCCAAATCAAAATCTATGCATGAAATAGCCAGTATTTTTTACCAACTTGGAGGAGGCAGATAAAGTGTTTTACATATATTTTATTTCCACTTGATGCTCAGGTATTTAGAATAATAATAGCCATAAAAAGAAACTTAATTTTCTCGGTCTCATATGATTCAGACTATAATATACACATGTATGTGTGCATTTGTGCATGTATAATATGTATATTTGTACATATAAGTGTATTCTAATATGTGATGCGTTTCTGGTTAGTGTATGGAGTTATGGATTTATTGTAATGACAGCTCCTTACTGGTTTTCAGTTTAGTTGTAGCTGAGAAGTCAGCACAGATTTGAGCACTTCAATCTGGCTGGTAGTCTTGGACATTAACAGCAGATAAATTCTAATTATTTATAGCTGGCTATAAAAACTCATGAAAGGAAAAGTGGATTCTCTGTGTGAAACTGAGGTCTAATTATAGCTGTATCACAGTCTGTGGCTAGCAGAAAGCATCTTATTTGTAAGATCAGCTGGAGCAGCTCATATTTCAGAGCTGTCATCTCAGATTCTCTGAAAACTAAGCAGATGTCTTCATTTGGTTCCATGCTGTTTATGGTTTCAAAGTTTTCACATATTCCTGTAGCATCTAGCTCTTACTATTTCAAAGAAAACTTTGGAACTGCGAACAGGATAGAACTAAAGCAATGGCATCTGTTAGGACATCTGAGTTGCTGCAGGTCTGAGATGAATGTTCATACTGGTTACTTACATTAACACATTAACTGTTTTGCTACTGATCAGGGACCATGAGGAAGGATAGGATTATCATATTACCAAGTACCAAGTGATTTTGTCTCATGAGTGAGTGGATTTGGAAGATAGAAATACTCAGCCCACTCAAGGAGCCATACCAAGCAGTGAATTTTTATTCCTCCATTAATTGCAGGAGGGCCTGTATGTAGATACAATTCCTACTAATATGAACCCAAAGTGAAACCAAGGAGATAGTGAAATTTGAGTAATCCCAACCTTTTTGTGACCAAAAATATTTTTTTTGTTTGTTTTGAAGGGCAGAACTTACCAGAAGATTTTAATTAACCTTTCTGTTTCAATTTGAGTACGTTAATCTTGGAAGTTAAGAAGACAATAGGTCCCAGATTCAGCCAGCCTAAATTGTACTGGAATTTCTCTATTAGGTGTTTTCTGCTGACTAGGTGCCCCTGAAGACTTGCAGCTTGGCCAGTCAGAAACATTAAACACAAGGTTCTGGAGGAATTGAAATCATTCAAACCAGGGCAAGCTGTGCCACTTGGGACATATTTCACTTCTCAGACTAAAATTTTACATTAAAATGCAGAGGGAAGTATTGCTTCAGTAAATCTAAGGTTCTTAGAGTGTCCCAATATTTTTATTGTAGTTCTGAAATACATCCGCTGTCTCTTGGCACCGTTTGTCCTTTGCCGTCTTTTGAGACAAGCGTGGGCCCTTCATAGTCTTTTATTACTTTAAAAAAAATGAGAGTAACCGCAGTCTGCTTACTGCTGCGCCTAGTATTTTAATATTTGTTTCAACTGAGTTTGTTTTATTATAATGACTGTACTGGTGTTAAGTAAAGATATCTAGTATAGTCTAGACCAGTAACTAGAGAAGCAAGTTTTGTGCATTTTTTTTCCATGAGGTTAAATAAAAATTTTAATTGAAAACATGAAATATGAGATCAAAGCTACAGAATTTAGATAAAGGAATCACTTTTTTTGCCTGTAGCTTGAATAGAAAGGGGGGGACAGTATAAGAAGATATTGTCCCCCTGTAATATGGGCACCATCCTAATAAAAAAGTTCTTTAGACAGTGCCATTGTATCAGACAGCACAAGTACAATGGATCTTGGCAAATCACAAGAATTGAGGGTTTTTTCTTCTCTAAGGGAAACTTAACAGATCCATGTAATTCTCTCACAATCTCATGAGTAAATCATGAGACACATTATTTTACCAGATGGCCAAGATGTCCTGCTATAGCTGATACTCCTATTTGAGTTGCACTATCATTTTTCCTTTCTAATACTGTGGTGTTAAAAGTGATTTAAATGTTGTCAAATTATGACACTACACAGAAGAAATACGTGTTTTTCTTCTTAGCAACCTGTATTCCGAATGTGTCTGAAAACTGCATGTGTGAAACATGATGTATTATACCCAGTACTAGGTAAGCAGTGTGCATTAGTATATGTATCGACATCTAACGACAAGCATGAGGTAACAGAGGTGTGAGAAAAAATGGGAAATAATAACTTGATTACATTCAAAATAATTACATTAGCAGCTGGAGTGTGACTGAGGTCATCACTGGAGTCAAGCCTTTTCCACCCTTTTCTATTAGAATTTTTAAATAACTGGTCTATAGCGGAAGGAAGAGAATACAGATTTGACTAGTAGTAGAAATGAGAGTTGCTGATTAAAATAAACAGTCACGTGGGCTCATTACTGTGTTTGTTGTAAGATAAAGTGTAGAGAGTCATTGCATGATGTGTGAGTCTCATTTCACAAGCCTTCTTGTTTCTTCTTTTTGGTTTAATCAAGATTTTTATTTGAAAGCAAAGTCTTGTTGTCTGCATATACACAGACAATGAACTGCAATTAAAACAAGGTTGTGAGATGACAGTTATCTTTAATTGAAGCTAATGCTTCCTGTCAATGCAGTACTCAGTCTAGTCTGCCACATTTATTTGAACTTCACATCACAAGTATTATTGATAGGAATACTTGTTTTGCAAGGGAGAAAAACAAGTAGTCTAGCCTCTGAGTTTGAAAGTATTCTTTTTCTTCTGACTGAATCTCCATTATGTAGCTCTTCACTGTAGGCTAGAAATCATTCTCAACTGAGTTCATAACTCTGGTCTCTTTGTAGAAGATAGAGTAATCTCAATTTTTTTTGTTCCATACAAAGTACTGTTCTTTAAATCATTTTCCCTGCCCACCATCTGTTTTCCCTCCCTCTTTGAATCCCTTCACATAATGTCTCCATATTTTTCATTAACAAGTTCAAGATGCTTTTTCTTTTCAAGTTGTTCTGGTATTTTTGTACTCCTGCTTCAGCCACTCTCTCTCTGTGGACTTCTTCATGATAAATCTATGTGATTGTTTTTCTGCTAAGCAGAGCCACTGTTCTGTCCCCTTTTAAGTCTGCTGGGAACAATGATGATGCTTTTCATACCAGACTAGAGAAAATTATGGTTTTATCGCAAGGCAAATATTCCTACAAATACCTTTTGCTTTGTAGATGTCATACAAAATCCATGCCATCTAAATGCTTATCAGTGAAATGATTTCTTGCATTTCTTCTTTTGTATTTATTGCACTACAGGAATGCTCTTGCAATGGCCTAAATTATCTTAAAAGTTACTAATGCCCATCTCTCACTGCCAGAAATGGAATTCACTCCTACTGTTATACTAAGGCTTGAATTTCATACTTTAAAACTGGTACATTAAAAAGCAAGCAAAAGCAAAACCCTTCTCTGTGTGTTACAGGCTCTGGCAGAATCTCTTACCGGTTTCCTTCATCTTTTCTTGAGTGGTTTATTTTTTTTTATCTCCCTTGAATTTATTTTTCTCTCCATATATGCATTTTAACTAATTGTCTCTGATATATTGCTTTGTGGTTTTGTGTTGGGTTTTTTTCCATTTGACACCAATCTTCAAATGTGTGCTTGTCACTTACCTGCCATTTTTGCCTGGAAATCAGGTGAATCCTATGAAAATTCCTAAAGTTTAGTCACTTTGGGGATTATTTAATTTATTGTTCTGCTGAACTAAATCTTGAGAGAGAGTACCTGTTCTGTTGTTAAAAGCTATTCACATCTCATATCATGTCTTACTAAATTCTGTTGAATCTGCAGCCCAAATATAACTGTGTTGTTTGGAGGAACTCTGTTCCTGAAAGAATGGAAGATTAAATAGATCTCTACAAAAAACTGTACTAAAAAGGGCAAAGGAATGAGTTTGAATTGGAAGGAAAATTTTACTTTGAGCTTAGGCCACTTTCTCAGCAACTGGCAAATACTTTAATGCTATATCTTGCTACAGGAATGAAACTGTTCTCAGAGGTCCCAGCTAAATTTTGCATTTTATCGTAGTGTGAATAAAAGAGCTTAATTTAGTGGAGGTAGCTGAATAGGAGTCAGTCTGTATAAAAAATGTAGCTTATCAACAATCCATTCCCATCAGTTTTAGAGTGAGGCTTTTGCCAGCGCTGCTGCACAGTGTTGAGCGTGGTTACAGATCAAGAAAGCACAGTGCTCCACTACTGAAAACTCCTGCTCCCTGAGACAAAGCTTTCAATCCCTCTCTTTACCAACTGGCACTTTGCACATGCTGAGAGGTTCTGCCAGCTAACAATTACAGACTTTGCATTTGTGAACAGGGCTGGGAAACATGTTGAAGATCTAAGAGGTTAATTATAATTAGAGGTGTGCTGATTGAGAAATCAAGTGTCTGGGTAGATTGGAGACAAGCTTTAAATGTTGTAACCACTTCGACTCTGTGCTTTCATCAACTCAGGATCCATCTTTTATCTTCCTGTGTTTATATTCATGTTGCAGATATGGCACATTTAACAGACTTAACTAAAATTTTCCAGGCTTGCTAAGAAAATTAGATCAAGCAGTAATGCAAAAGAGAAGGAATTACAAAAATAGTGATTCTGAAATTAAATGTTCTGCTGAACAAATTTCTTGGTGCACTGGATTCAACAGGAAAAAAACCCACAAAACTTACATCTTACCAAATACTGCAAATGGATAAATCTATACAAACAGCTGTTGGTAAGAATCAGATAAGAGTACGTCTGATAAATGTAAGCATGAATCAGTTGCGAACCAAAACACAAGGTAAGATAGGAATGTGATTATCGAATTTGGTTAGTGTTACAGAAGCTGTCTGTAATCTGGAGTCTTTCACACAAGATGAGAGTTACCTTCATCCCCAAGTGTTCAGGCATGATGAGGGAGAAGTTAGGCATAATTTTGTGGCATCTGTTTGCAAGAGTTTGAAGCAGTTTACTGCTAATAGTTTCTTCTTTCTAACATTGGTGACAAATATCAGTCATACAGTTGTGCGCTAATTAATTCTTTTGTGGAAAAGCAGAATCCAGGGAAAGACAAGTTTGAAAAAACACAATTTAATGGAGCAAAACAAAGTCATTTAGAATACAGACCAGTTATTTTCTTGGCACAGAACAAGTACTTTGATGCTGTTTGTAACAAACACCTGTTCCTATGTACAAATGAGAAAGGAAGTTATATACCCCGTCTGCAATGTCAGACTCTGCACCTTCTAAATTTAGAGGCTGCTATTCTTTCCTCTTAATACCTTCAAGTGGCACAGAGAAGCAGAATCTAATCCCCTTGCATTACCATAGTATATATGGTTACATTTTAGACTTCTCATAGACATCTCTGGCACTGGCATTTCTTAGGGGGTTTGTTTTTGACTTAGTAACCTAGATGACTGGTTTAAAATCTTGTGCTTCCTATTTGATTTTTTTTTTCATGTGGTTTTAGCCAAGGAATAAATATATTCTTTAGTTTTTAGATAATATGTTCCTTATTATTTTTGGTTGGTGAAAGAAATTACGTATAAAATATACAAGCTCAATTTACATACAGAGACATCAAATGTGGGAATAATTAGTTTAATACAGGTTGAAGAGTTGAAGAAGTACTACTGGAATAGAGTTAAGAAGAAAAATTTGATGCAACTATGGGGATAAGAAGTCTGATATTGTGAGATACGTTTTGTTATCGTGACATATTTTCAGGAGAATTTGTGTGACTTGAATAACTTAGATATTTTAAAAATACTCAAAACCTGCAGTTTTCTAGACATGGTACTCATGTTATTTAGCCTGGGCTAGAGGCTTCCTACATAGATTTATTTATTTATGTTACTGTGCCAAAGTAGGCCATTTTCTCTCTGAATCTATTTCGGAACTTTTTCCCGTTGGCCATATAGACAAAGCCATCCTGTTTTGAGGAGAAGATAATTCAAGTACATAGATAAAATCTGTACTGCACCTCTTGCCTTGAGAACAGGCTTTTGCCTGTTTTATTTTCTGGTGTAGGTGAAGCCATTGGAATCCTACCATTTGTCTTTACTGAGGATAGGCTTTTACCGCTGATGTTTCATAGTCCTTTGGGAAGTATTTTTGATGCTGTTTCTAGCAGAAAAGATATTTTTAGCAAGATAGAAAAGTCAGTGGCAAACCAAGTGAGGTATTTTCATTAAAAACTAATTTCATCCTTTGAGGAGTATCTTTTCTGTGTCTGCACTATTACACTGCTAGAACTATTAAAATATATTCTTCATTAATATTAGGCGGACAAAAATACTGAACTATATGTCCATTTGTAACAAGTATAATTGGAAAGGAAAAAAATAAGGTATAAGCAGAGTGGCTAATTACATGATGCTGAAGAGAGAAGTACTTCTTTTCATGTTCAATTCTTAGTCAATACATGTGGGCATTATGCATATCTGTGAAAAGGACTGCTGTCTAACAAGAATGTCAGCAGTAAGACACAGTACCTTAATGAACAGCTTCTTGCATTCCAGTGATTTGTGTCCTTCACACCAGAGTATTTTGATACTGGCTTTCCAATATCTGACATTTAGTGTTCCAATATCTAAAGGTGCTGTGAATCCGCAATGTTAATGAAGCTGATTCACACACACACTTCAGCTTGTTTTCAAATACATGTGTATCACTTAGCTATTTCATATTTTACCAAGCAAAACTAATTGATTCCTGCATGAACTTAGAGTGTGCATGTGTTATTCATTTAACAGGTAAGGTTTTGCTGTATTATTTAAATGTTACTTTTTGATGTAAAGTGGTTTTACTGTTTATTTTTGTCTTTCCTACTATCTCTGATGAAGGATATTCAGAAACCCTTTTTGCAGCCTCCCCAGTCATGCACACTGTCCGTCCAACATTCTATAAGGGTATTGTCTTCCTTTTTTACCATTATCAATGCAATAGAGACAAAATCCTATAAGGGCTTGCAGCCGAGGCATTTGCAGTCCATCAGTGACAGGTGGTGTAAAGGAAAGTGTGTACCACCCTTCTCACCCTGTTGTACCTCTCTTCTTTCCTACCATTTCCTGTTACCTTGACAATATTCTCACTTTCCATTGCATTTCACATCTAGATGGGTAGAAATACTGTTTTCCAGAAGTTTGGCAGTTAGCTGTTTTTAAGTATTTGGCATTTTTTGTGATACAGGGCATGCTCAGTAGAGTACATAGATGTTACTTTTTAATTTCATAGTGTAGTAACTGCCTAGGATTCATTTACCAAATACTTTAGTCACTGATTTCCAGTAATGGAAACAATGACAAATGTTCTATACTTGCTTTGTATATGGTCTAAATTGAAATAGTAACTTCTTAAAATATTTTTTTGTTATTGTATGAAGTCACAATTTTGCATTCTGCTTTGTTTTTCTATTGTATATTCAGTGCAACCACTTTATCCAAGGATCAGAAATGTTACAACAGCTGCCGCTGAGACCTATGCCAATATAAGTTGGGAGTATGAGGGACCAGATCATGCGCACTTTTATGTTGAATATGGTGTAGCAGGCAGTAAGAAGTCATTTCATTAAATTTTGCTACAGTGTTCAGATACATTTTAAAGACTGTTATAAATGTGGTCCTAAATTGACCCAATGGTAGCAATAGTTCTTAAATACCTTTAAGAATTATTTTTTAATTTGATCATGAAGATCAAATAGTTTTTATTTTAATAAACATCAATGTGTAGCAGGTATTTGATGCTTAGAAAAAATATCAGCCTTTGTTCCTTTGTATTTTATGAATTCTTTTGAACGTGAACTTCTAAAAATATAGTTTGCATCAAGTTGTTTATAATGCAGTGATTACATGTGCTAAAATATGATTAGTTGCATTAAAATAAGCTATAACAGTTTTCTTAAATTATGCCAAATTCAGGGAAAAAATAAATGACAGCAAATCAAACCAATATTCCTTGTTAAATTAAACCTTAAAATAAAACATCAACCAAATTACATGCTTTTATTGGCATAAACCCAAATTTTAATCCTTGATAATACCACTAGTAATTAAAACACAGTTAGCTAATAAAAAAAGATATGCCTATTCAAACTTCTATCCTTCTAAAGTTATGAATAAAGATGACCAACTTGAAAATTGGAATATAAATGGATTTTTCTGGATATTGGTCTCAGATTTGAGAGAGATGTTCAGATAGCGATGTAAAACTTCTTAACTAAAATAAATATTGACTGAATGTATTTTATAATTGCAAGTTCAATAGCCTTTTAAAAAAATATATGAAAATACTGTTTTTCTAGTACAATGGAACAAATGTTTAAAATAGTTTCATAACTCATGTACAATGTCTTTAATATATTGCATGCAATATATTATTTGAAGTCATAATTTTATATGATTTTATTATTTTTCTGAGAAAATAGTTGATTCTTTTTCAGCCAGTCCATAGTTTAGTCAAGTAACTGTTGACAGAGTTCTGTCTAGAATCTTCCAATAATACAGAGAAAATTAAAATTCCGCTGTGTTGTTTTCCTAAAATTTTTGTAGGCAAAGAAGATTGGAAAAAAGAAATTGTAAATGGTTCTCGAAGCTTCTTTGTGTTAAAGGGTTTAACACCAGGAACAGCATATAAAGTCCGGGTTGGTGCTGAGGGCCTGTCTGGTTTTAGGAGTTCAGAGGATGTGTTTGAGACAGGTCCAGGTGAGGCATGCCATACCAATTCTGTATTGTAGTCAGAATCGTGGTAGACCAAGTGCTGAAACATTGAACTGCTTCTAGCTAAGAGATGCTGTAGCTTTATCTCTGCATGTTCCTTTTATAGAGCAATGTTGAATTATTTTATGAACTCCTAAATAACGCCAGGACATTTATTGTGTAGATTATGAATGTTTCCTCCTTCCAATACACTCTACTTTTCTAATGTTTAGATTAGAGGTAAGATACTCACTGCTTACACTCAAACCTGTGTGCTGTGCACTAAAGATGACATATTTCATTTATTTCTAACTAATATAATTAGATGGCTGTATTTAAATAATTTTAATAGAGCCAAGTATTTATTTTTAAAGATAAAATTCTGTATATGATTAGTTTTAATACAGAAACTCTAAGCTAAAATGTTTCCATAACCAGAAGTGCAGATTCAATCTGATGTCTCATGTAATCTGTCCATACCAGTGTTAAGAGATTCCAACCTGTAAATGTCTTTTCCTGTCATATACTGGGTTTATATGGATTTTGATATTACTACCATATCCTGTGAATGAGTAAGGCTATTTAAGTTCCTTAATGTACATATTTCAGTCCTACTTCTTCATAAAAAAATCAGTAATATTTGTTCATTTAACTCAGAGAAAGGGCTTTGTTGGATGTTTTTTGATGTTATGCTGAATATGTTGTTTCCATCACAGCATGTTCTTAGTCATCTGTTATTATTTGTTGTGTATTTGCTAGCCTCCTCTGCTCAGTCCAAGCATTTTGGTCAGTGCATAGTTATTTCACAGTAGCCTCACCAACTCCAGAATGTTATGATTTAAGAAAGTAGTTTCAGTATGAAAATATGCTTGAAAATTGTGTAAAAACCACCAGACAACAAAGTAAATAATGAATATGCCAGTTTGAAAGCAAGCACTTTCTAAAATCATAATTTTTTGCTTTGTTTTGTTCCATTTCCTTTCAGTTTCCTTTCACAGTTTCCTTTCAAAACAGGAAGGTTTTGAGAACATGGTGCTGGATAACAATGCCAAGCAAATAAGTATGGGCTAAACACAGAGGCTATTTATGCCAGAGAGCAGCTAGTTGTATTAAAGCAGATCTGTAAAATTTTATGCAAATACACATCCAAAGTCTAAAGTAGCAGTAAAGCAAGCGTAAGGCTATAGTATAATTCAAAACAAGCTGAATGGAAACCTTCCCAAAAGCATCTTTCTGCACAAAAATTACAGTCAATTAGGAGCCAGTCAATTAGGAATCCTGTTCATAACCAATCAGCTTGGCTCATGTCGTTGAGTAGTTAAGGAAGAAGAGGATCTAAAGACAATCTTTTCTGCTTCTTGGTAATGGTAAGGTTCAGTGTCCAGCACTAAACTATATACATAGCATATTTCTTACAGAAGAATGTTGTGTCACACTATCGTCAGCCTCTATCAAAGCTTTTACACACTGCAAAATCTTAAATGGACAAAGAGGAAAACACGGGAATATGGAATATGTTCTTAATTAGGAATGAAGCTGCAATATTTTATATCAAAGGCTTTGCTCCATAAATATTCCTAGAGAGCATGTTCATAGTGTGCAGGTTTATCTTTTTGAGCATACCAGAACAGTGTATTGCATTGCTCCCGCATTAGCAGTTCACCAAGAGTAAATGTCTTTCTGCCTGAAGCAGAGAATTTGCTTAGCGCAAGCAGAAAATGTTCCATTTTAAAAATTGCACTGAGATCTAGAAACCCTTTCCAACTGGATATGCAATAAGTTAAAGAATACAGGAAGCTACATAAGTAAGTTTTCATCTTTACTCTTTCCCATCTATCTTGCATATATTTATGCATGAATTGTTTTGCTTGATGGCATTTCTTACTACATTTGAATGTGAAATGCGCTTTTGCATTTTGTCACAGTATGTATTATACAGCCTTTAATGCCTTATTATGAATGCATATGAACAAAACTAAAAATAATTTTAAGCCTAATGTGAAAACAAAATTTTGTTTTAATTTTATTTAGAATTCAGAGGAAGATTGCCTTTGTGATCTTGTTTTTTAAGACTGCCAGAGATATATATATTTATATATGGTATATGAAGTGGAAATATATAAAAGATATATTTATATAGATTCATATAACATGTAGATATTTTAATGCAAAATAGTTTAAATTATTGTGCATATAAGAAAGAGTCAGTTTCAAAAATATCAGGAAGGATATTCTTAAACAGAGGCTGAGAAAACTCCTAATTGTAACTCCATAGTAACCAGGCACATTAATTCATTGATCTGTTTACATGAAAATCAAGTCATAACTTTGCCCAGTAAAATAAAGAGTTAATTTTAGCCTAGTACTTCTAACATGAAGTACATTGGTCTTCCCTGTGGAATGAAGGGTAGATACTGTCTCCAGACATCAGAGGTCCTTGGGGTTTTCATAGAGACTATGGAAAACGCTCAGGAATCTGGGACCATTGAGAGCTGATGTTTCCAAGCTAGCTGTCTCAGCATAGTCTTAACTAGTAAATAACATTGACACATGGGCTTGAATTCTGGTCTATAATTGCATAGTGTTACATTTTATTGTTAGTGTGCTTGCCAGCCCGGTGCAGTCCTTTGTCAGCTAGCTATCTGCCATGCAATGCTCAGGTGTTATTCCAGGGCAGAAACTATACCTGTACACCAACACACAGCTATTCCCAGTTGTAATCCAATGTTTTGTAAGAAGAAGAATTTAGGCTGTATCACCTGGAATTGAGGCTAGAAAACAGTCAGTGCTCCATTGAAAATAGATTCTCCCTGATGTATTTTTATGAACCTTTCCTTAAAAGCAGATCTTCTCTAAGGAGAGATGGAAATCCTAATGGGGCTCTGGGACTTTCACATTTCTGTGTGTAAAGCTGTTGATGCTTTGGGTCTTCCTCTTCAGTGGAAGCAAGTCTAAGGACTTGTGCCATGAGAGCTGATGTACTCACAGCATCCGAACAAAGAGATTGACTGAAGGCCCCAAATATAATCTGGTCTTAGTGCAAAGTGTCTATTAAACTGAGATTCAAAGTACTATTGATTCTTACTAAAATCCTAGGTAATGTATGGGCTGTGAAGAATCTGATATTTTATCTAATGAAACCATTTAAAAAAAAAACACCATCAGAAACAAATGCTAAACCAAAATGCTGTATGAGTTACACATAGGAAGCATATCGCTTTCCTTATTCATGTGGAGTTTTCCAAATAAAGATCTATTGGGCAACTCTTCACAGGGTTTCAAACTCTTGGTTTTTTGGGCTGAAGGAGAAGGTGAAAAAGAACATGATAAGTTTGGATGGATGCCAGTATTCCTCCGCTTGATGGCTTCTGTCTGTAGCATGCATCCCTAACTCCTTTCACTCATCCCGCTTTGTCCCAACAGCAAATCCTATCGCCAGTTGCCTGCTGTCTGTTTCCAAACAGGGGAATAGAACACAAGTTTCACCAGGAAAATCTCCGTATTGTGTTGGAGACCAGTAGGGAGGGATCCAGCCCCCAGGCTGCACAGATTATTCGTTTCCTTATTAGTGACTGTAGTGTTTCCTGTGTAGTTTGCTTGTCATTTATGTTATCTTGCTGTTAGAGTTAGCAATTGGAGAGAAACAGTGCCAAGGAAAGGCTTCCCAATGCTTTGTCCTCACTGATTCTAAATCATGGCAATCATGGTAAATTGTAGGATGAGGTGCGGGTTTGAGGAGGGGAAGAAAACATGATGCTTAATAAGGCTTTAAAGGATGCTTTGTTGATGATTTTCAGTTGAAATTGAATGTTAGAACCTTGAATGACCCATCTGTTTCCTCATTTCAGACTGATGGGAGTGCATTAGCTAATGAGTATTGGCTTTTTACTCATTTTGAGAATGCAATCGGCATGTTTGTGTGAATTATAATTTGCAATTTCATTTCAGTGGTTAATGTAAAATGGTTGAGAATAGTTTTGTTTGTGGAAAGCAATATAGTATGTGCACAGATTTTGCAAAGTAGTTGCAAAGCTTAAATGTTGGCAGAATTCTTACATACTCAAGAGTGACTTCTATGTACTATGTACATGGAAACATTTTGAGTAATGAACATGTTCACAAAAGACAGTGTCACTATTTTTCTTAATGCCAATTTTCCTGGGGAATGTTATTCCTTAATGAACAATGTATACTGGCTATTATTTGTCTGAATTAGTGTAGCGTTTAAATGCAGCAAAACATCTCCTTTTTCTTTTTTTATTCTTTAGCAATGGCAAGTCGGCAGGTAGACATTGCTACTCAAGGATGGTTCATTGGTCTTATGTGTGCTGTTGCTCTTCTGATCTTGATATTACTGATTGTTTGCTTCATAAGGAGGAATAAGGGTGGCAAATATCCAGGTAAGATATATAACAATGAGAGTAAAACTTGTCTACTGGTAATCCATTAAGACATCTCAGGTTTACTGGAGAAATTACATTTGCTGATAGTTTACATTTACGCTCTGTATATACGATAAATCAGTCTTAATATTTGGTAGGCTTGTCAGGAGCAATCTGCCTATTGGTAAAAAATCTCAATCCATTTAAGTGTAAGAAAAGAACCTCTCTAGAGAGGTTTGAGCTTTTTTTGAGATACTTGGTCCTCCCACCAACCAATACTGCACATTCTACTTTCTGAAGTCTAATGAAGATAAATTATTTATTGACTCAATAATTATTTATTGAGTTATAAATAATTATTTATTAATTAATAAATATAATTAATAAAAATAATAAATATAATAGTTATAATTAGTAATTATTTATTGACTCAATAAAATGAGCTGAGTTAGAATTTACTTGGTCAGAAAGTGTGGAAACATATACCAGATCATAGCCATGCTGTTACTTTAAAGTACTGGGAATGCATTTCATAGAGCAAATCCCTTTGTATGTTACTTTGTCTTAAATACATTACCCTCCTTAGAATCTGTGTCCTCTTCAGCCTCTTCGTTTTTGCAGTTAGCCTCTGCATTTTTGCAGCTAGCCTCATTTGAAGTTACCATCCTTCAGTTAGGCTGTTTTTATTTCTGAAAGTTTGTTCTTTATAAAAGTTTCTCAGATTTGTTTGGGTTTGGGGTTTTTGATGGGTTTTGTTTGGTATTAGTCCTAGGAATGGACAAGTATGGTTTATGAATTATAATTAAAATTAGAACTACACAATGTACAACTTTTATCAAAACTCTCATTCCTCTGGGTTGCATATTATGAAAGGCATATATGTGTATATGTATGTATGTATGTATCTTACATATGTCTTTCCCCGGTCTTTCAGTTCTGTTTATGTAGTAGGTCCATAGACTAAAGCTTTCTTGGAAAGAATGGTGACAACCAGTTTGCCTAGTACTGACTGATAGGATCTCAGAACAGCCACTGAAGTATGAGTGGATATGAATGAACTTGTAGTGGGCATCAAAGAGTAATTTGATTTTTCTTTTTCCTTGTCTAACCACAATAGAAAGCAAAATTGCTAAATTTAATGTACAATATTGATTTCATGAAAAAAATCTGTTCTATATTACAGACTCCAAAGTTTTAGAAATTATATAATTAGCCAGACTCTAGAATGCTTATTTAAAGTCAACTGAAACTTCTTAAAGTTGCATTGTCAATTTGGACATGAAAAAGATGTAAGCACTTATAAAAGTACAAGAGGAAAAACTAATCCATACTGCACTTTAATTTCTCTCACTTGTTTTGACCAGTGCACTTCTGAAAAACTGGTGTCAGTGGACACTAAAAACTTTTCATAGGCAAATTCTTTACAGCTGCACTTAACATAGCAAATTATTTTTATAAGAAGATAAAATCACTTTATTAAATACAAGAATCTTACTCTGCCAAATCTGTTTGTTTTATGGAGAGAGAAAAATTTACAGTCACAGAAAAAATTAAGTAAGAGAAGCTTCTGTCCCAACTGCCTATGCAGGCAGATGATTAAGGAACACATTGTTAAATAGAGTCAAATGATGGGCTGAAGATGTCATCTTTGTTTTTTTCAAGATATTTCATTTTTTTAAAAGGAAAATGAGATTGCAGAAGATGTAGGACAAATTACTCTTTGTGGAGAGAATTGAGACAGAAGAAAAATTAGGAGGATTAAACAAGTGAAGTGATGAAACTGAAAAGAGTAGGGAGGACTTGGGGTGAGCCACCACCTAGGAGACCATAAAACACCATTTGAGTAAAAGTGTAGAAGACAGTTGGATGCCAAGGTTGTCACTACTTTGTGAAGATCCCTGCTACACCCTTCTTTTTTTCTCCTTCTACATAATTACGAGGTGTAAAGTATTCATTTTTTTAATGCACACATACGTATGTATATACACACGTGTCATTGAAAATGTATTGTTGCACAGATAGTGACAAATACAAAGCACAAAGTTATTAAGTCTTTCTCATCGTAATTTTAGCATGTCATCTTGAGATTGCCTGTGGTTTGAATAAAGTAATAAATTCTGTTAGTGTGAAATTCTAGCAGCCAGACATATTTCAAGGTGTTATGAGTTGTAGTAATTATAGAGTAAGAAAATACTGTGAGGAATTAGTCATATTCCTCATTAGCACATAAGCTAATGATGTACAAATTAAGTGAGGAAATTACCAGAGAAAAAAGATAAGAGATTGTATATTGGATTATATAACTGTGTCTGCTAAAAAAAGGAAAGATTTGAGTAGTATCCAGAAAAACAGAAATGAAAAGGCAAAGGGAAGCACTGTAAAGATAATTCTGTAAGTCAGTATATTATTTAACTCTGTCAACAGTCTTGACTTACAGAAATACATGTCTTCTATAAGAAGCCTGTCTTCTTAGGTGGGAGCAGGTTTCCATGTTAAAGGGCACAGTGCTACACAGTGCTTTCTTAAAGCATTAAAATTCTTGGAGTCATCATGCATGAAAAAAAAACCCAGAAAATATACAAATTGACAGTGAAAACAAGTGAATCTGATTCAGTTTTAGCAATCAATATGAAAGGAATATCAAGAGGAAATACAAAGCATGGGTAAGTAAAACTGAATTATTCAGATTTCAATAAACAGTGCCTCTGTTATTACATAAGTGAAGAAATTATTTTAGTAGGAGTTTGCCAACACTTTCTCTTTCGTTCTAGAAAAGAAAGGAAGACATTTTACTAATGCAGAATGACACATTATATTTTGTGCTTGAATTATATAATTAATTAGCAGATCTTTTCCGTCAATTTTTTTCCTTTCAATTTTAGTGAAGGAAAAGGAGGATGCACATGCTGATCCAGAAATACAGCCTATGAAGGAAGATGATGGAACATTTGGTGAATACAGGTGAGCAACTGATGTGGTTTGTCATGTTCACTGTTCATATCACATGTGCTGTATATAATACCACGCTTACTAATTCAGAACTAACTTTTTGTGTGTGTTTACAAAGATTCTGTATCCAGTGTTGTATAGATATCATTTCAACCACACCATTAGGAAAAAAAACCAAACATCCAAGCTTAAATAAGCCGTTCACTAGGTGAAATCAAAGATTGAAGCACAATGGTCTCACAGTGAGTGATCTTTATTTACAAACTCATTTTCAGATAGTTAAAGTACCAGATACAGTGTATTTTCAGTTAAGGCACATTTAGCATTATGTTTTTTGAAAATACATTTCTAATAGAAGCCTAATAAAGACAATTTTGTGTTACGTGACTGGAAAACAAATGCATTTAAAATGGCTCCCAGTACTAACCCCTAATCCAGTAACAAGCAATTATATACACAGAGGTGAAGGAACGTCATACAAGAAAAACCTCCCTTTCATGTATTTCAGTACAAGATCCAAGCAGCTTCAAAGTGTGCAACACAGCACTTATTCCTGACTCCCTTTATTGTAAATGTTTAGCTGAATCAGTGGAATAAGAAAAAGCATGCTTTGGCAAGTCTGTTCATATAACAATTATGAGTGTAGCTTATTAAATAAGCATAATTTTAGTTGTCATTTTTACATTAGTATAGGAAATAATGTTATTATTTTCAAAATATGTCAATGCCATTATATTTTACATGGGTGTTATAATTTTATAGTGTATTCCTGTGTCAAAACAATTGAAAAAGCCCTTTGTTACTTTGAAGATGTGACATTTACAAATGTACATAGAAAAATTAGTTTTTTCAAGAATCTACTCTGTTGCCATAGCTTCTTCATATAAGGGAACTGTGCATCTTGATCTGACTGCAATAGATTTACAGTTCTGAATGCCAGAAAGCAGTTTCTGTTCATTATTCCTTAATTTAAAAAAATAAAATTATACTTTGTTCTTAGGTTAATGAGTTCAGAATAGTATTTTATTACAGCATTAAGTGCATATGGATTAATTAAATTCAGCTGATAAAAAAGGAAGTGTGAAGCATTGTTTGGAAGCAGTGGTAAAGAAGTGCTGTATAAGTTTTCCTAGGCAGTCCATTTTGTATTCTCCTTTTTTGCTCCACTGTTTTTTTATATGTGGAACCCTCAGCAGCAGAAACTGACCTTCATACAGGATTGTACAAATAATATGACCTCAATACACGTTTTCTCAGGTGCAGAATAAGATTATTCAAGTCTGCTGTCATGTATAACCTGTAGCAAGATTTCAATGTATGTATCCATATTTAAGTAGCTTCAGTTAATCTATAGAATCATTTAGTATTTTATTCAATGTTTTTATAATGTATTTATCCACCTCATATCTGGTGAATATGGACAGATGCATGCCAAGCTTTCAGACTTCTTCACATGAAAGAGTTCGTCCTATTTAATGTGCAAAAACTCCTTTCTAAAATGTATTTCTGTGTAATTAGTCTATATTGGGCTTTCCTCTTTTTTCCTTAGAGACAGGGCAGCAGCAGCAACCAGTCAGATTACAGAAGATATCTCTCTGCAGCCCAGCATCACTGCAGCCGCTCAGTTCCCAGTTTGTCTGCCTCACATGGAACTGGTCATGATGCAGTGCTTCTTTGAGGAAAAAGGGTATAGGGTTTCCCTTGAAAAAAAAAGTGATTTTTGAAAGATCTAGGAATTCGAGTATTTTGAACTTTTTTCATCACTTCAGGTCCATGTCTACTTGGACAGGAAAGAAACTGGACAAGGAAAAGAAAAGAAAAGGTAGCTGTGCCAATTCTCCTGAAGCAGACCCTGTATTTACCAAAGCAAAGTCTGTGAGATCTGACAGATCCAACTTCTTCAGAAGGTCAGGGGATCAATACTCCAGCACCAGATCAGAGACCTCCTACACCAGGAGGAGGGCTAGGCAGTCTTCAGAGCTTGCGAGGGTTAGTTCTGTCTCTGCTTCCCTTTGCCGAGAGGAAAAGAGATCAGACGAATGGAAGTGCAGGCATGGCTCTAGACATCATGCTTCTGAGCAACAGATAATGGGGTTGGAGGAGGGCTCAGATTCTCAGGCAGGACAGCCATCCCCTTTCCAGCAACCCCTCAGCTGCAACTCAGTTCGTGGCTCACTGACAAGGCAGCATTCTTCTCTCCAACACTGGTTCAGCCAGACCCCAGACTACAGCTCAGATTCAGAAGACAATCAGAGCTCCTACCACAGGAAGGTAAGACCTTCTACTACTACTCACTTCTCTGAATCTGACAAGAATTCATTAATGAAATCTGTAATTTTGCCTGAGTTAGCTACTGTCTTAAAGGATGCTTTGACAGCAGCCAGACAAAGTATAACTTCTGTGACACACGCTAGGTCCCATTCAGTAAAACATCCCAGGGTACCAATCACAGAAGTTCCAGTGGTTCCTCTAGAAGCTAGCGGGAGCAGTTCCCAAACTTTTGAGTCTGACAATATGGACAGTTTAAAGGATCAAACAGCTTCTGAGAAGGAAAAATCTGAGTCTGTCAAGGCCTTGAAGGTTGAGTCATCCCCTGAAGAATGGGAAGTGTCATCTGAGTCCCCTACAGAAGACAAACAAGGACTAGATCCTCTGCGTAAATTTGACATAGAAAATCAGAATTACCTGTTCAAGCACATAAAGAGAGTGTTAATGCTAAAATCTTACAAATCTGAATGTGCTTCAGAAGAACTGTTTCTCCCAGCTGAAGAAGGCAAGGTAAATAATGCACTTCCTATCCATTCAGCAGTGGAAGATCTTGTCTGTAGGATTTGGGGTAAACCTGAGGCAAAGCATGAAGCTCCAGCAGTCCTGAGTAAGCTCTATCCTTTTCCAGTGGATAAAGCTGCTTTGTGGGGGACCTTGCCTCAGGTAGACAGAGCGTTGATTACTGGTGATTCTGTATTATCAGTGCCTGCTAATACTGATGCTCTCCCTAAAGATCCTACTGATAGAAAGGTTGAGGAAGCAATTAAAAGATCTTTCAAGCTTGTTGCAGCCCAGCTTGCAGTATCTATCTACAGCACTTACGCTTCTAGGGCGTTACTAGTATGGTTGGAGGAAGAACAAGCCAGATTCAGAAAGAAATGGGTCCCATCTGGTGCCATGCAGAGGAAACGCAGGCTGTGTAAAATTGCAGCTAATTTTATCCATGATGCAGCTGAGGATTCTCTTAGACTCACCGTCAAAAACATAGCATGCCTCACTGTAGCCTGGAGAGCTATATGGCTACGTCCTTGGGCCTCATCGCTAGATCTAAAATGTAAACTGCTGTCTTTACCATACACAGGCGGCAGGCTATTTGGTGAATCCTTGGTCCAGATCATGAAGGATTTCTCAGAACACAAACACTCCTTACGTCAGCTGAAAAAAAGCTCTCTTGGAAGCTCTTCATTTTCTTATTCTCACAAGTGTCTGAGCTCCTTGCGTTCTCCTCCAAAGTTTAAAGGAGGGAAGGGAAAGTATAACAACTCACAGTCATTGCATGCCAAGTACAAAAGGACATCTCATTTTCAGAAAGACACCAGACCATCAAGAGGAACTTTCTAAGAACATAGATTTGCTTCCTCCTTTCTCAGAAACAGGGCAGGGTGAAAGACTTGGAAATTTATACTTGAATAGCCTTCAGTATTTCTGACAAGAAAGTTCAATGCTTAGAAAATCAGTTGTTTTAAAATAAGATTGAAATTATTAAAATACTTAAATCTTAATGGCTAATTGAGACGTTCTAGAGAAGTCATAGCTCTCAATTTTAGGGGAGGTTTCTGTCACGTTCAATTTCTGTCCTTAGAGAATACTTCCTGCAGAACCAGCCAACATCAGATTTTCCTGCCATATCGATCTAACAAAGGAATTAATGCTTAAGGAAATGCAGGTGCTTCAGGAACCACAGAATGACCAGGTACACTATGTCCCAACTACTGGAGGAATACCTGCACTTTACATAATAAGGGAAAACAGTACCTCTGTAGCTAACTGCAGTACAATCCCAGTGGTTTCTTGAGTTGTAGAAGACTGAGATAGCAGATTGTGGACAGTCAATGCTTACACCAAGAAACTGCAAGAAATACAAGAAGTGCCACAAGTGTATGTTTGTTTAAATTAAAATTAAAGAATATCTAGAGCTCCTGTGCAGGTCAGTGTAGGTGTGTAAAACAGCCTCGATTTCCACTCTGGGCCCTAAATCAAGAGAAATTAAGAAATTATGGCATCTATACCTGTAGATTCATGGGTAGGGAGAGACTGAAAGCATCCATGTCTTAGTTAACTTCACAGGAAGTATGAGTCTAGCATCTCATTGCAGTCTGCAAAATGTTCTTAAGACCAAACAGGGCAAGGCAACTGCAGTAGTAGGACTGCTAGTGTGTTAACACAGTATGTTTGCGCATTTTGTTGTTTATTTTGCCTTTTTCCTTTAACATTCTGACACACACAATATTTTTCCTAGAAATTCTTGGATATGCTGAGAAACTTTCTGGAAATGGTTGGTGGAGAGTTCTGAGATAGCTAAATAATATATTACTCTTCCTTATTGTTCTGGGTTGATTAAAAATGAAAATATAGTTAGTAACTACAATAGTGGTTTTTTTTTCTCTTGTAGTTATTCAAGTTCTGTGGCAGTTTAGGTGTGTTTCCAGGGGGACCTATCAGTGCCTCAGCACTGTAAATCTGAGCTTGGTTCCCTCTCGTGCAAGAGATTATGTCAGGGAACTGCCTTAAGAATTCTTGTCTCTCAACAGTCCCATTGATTTGGCAGTGTTCTTATTGTGTCCTCATTTACACACACGTGCTTTCTTTAACACTTAATTATTGAACATCTGTGTCACTACTTTTTAAATAATTGCTTTGATTTTCCTTTGCATAATATTCTGCCAGAAACAGCAAATGCAGAAAGTTGGTTGAATTTCACTTAATAAGATTTTTTTTCAAAATTTTCACATGGAGTCTGTCAGGTTTTTTTTACCAACAACTGTTTTTTTCAACCCATTGCTATTTAAAGGCAGAGCTTAATCTCCCAGCTTTTCCATCTTCTGCCAGGATTGAAGACTGAGTTTTACAGATGCTGAAAAAAAACCAGTCAGAAAACTAGTATAGATGTGCTTATGGTTTAGCTAGATGAGAAGTAGCAAAATGTGTTGAAGTCTGGATTGATTCAGGTGCATAGGGAAAGTAATTTTCGTCTGCACAGTCCTGTCAATTTAGGAACATGAGCAGAAACCTGTTAGGTATTAGGGCAGAGGTTCTCCTGGAGTGTGCAGGGTAGCCCTGGTTTAAGGTATTTCTGTGGCTTTATGTGACTGCTTGTACGTAAACATTTCTGGGCTGTTCACCTGAGGGCACAGAAAAAGGAATTTACTGCCAACAGTTTTCATCCTCCTGTGTCCAATAACCCAGAATACTTTAGCCATTTTGTTTGGTTTATGCTGCCTTTCTTCTGATAGTTGTGTTATAAGGAAAAGTAGTATATTGCTAACCATATATTGAGTCTTTTTGCATGTCCATGAATGTGGCAAAGTTTGGTGGGAACTAGTTGCCTGCTGGACTGCAGAGCCATCGTAAAACTGTCTTCCCCATTCTGACTGGTTGCTGCATGTACCCATATCTAAGGAAGAAAAATTGAAAAGTTGAAAGAAGAAAGGAGATTTCAAGGTACATATTTTTTCAATAACTGATGAGCTTGTGAAATGGAATTACTTTTTTAAAAAATAAGTTTGTACTTTGCACTTATACGTTATTATCACCTCCATACTTCTTACATCTCTTAATCGTTAGCTGTAAGCTTGATATGTTTCATTGAACTAAGAAGAAAAAGAAACACTTATTCATATATTAGCAATTGTTCATTTAAAATATTTTAAACATGCTTTTTTGAAGAGGCTTTGACATTAAATTCTGTTCTTACTAAAAGGGCAAGAAATGTGCATGGTATCTACGAGTACTTACCAAAATGACTTCTACGTGTCAGTCTTTATTGAGAAACTTCCATCCTTAAAAAGCTACTAGTTTGGAATTTATTTATAATAAAACAAATAGTAAAAGTATCACTGCACTTAACTTTTATGACTGTCTAGTCTAAATATTGAACCTATACCCATTTTCACTTCTTGTTTTGTTCCCTCCCAGTACTTGTTTCACTATTAATTGTATGTACTACATGTGTGACACTTTTCAAAAACTTCAGTTTTCCACTATAACATTAGTCAACCCAAATTTGCACTCTATTTTTTATTTAATGATGTTATCACTAAGTGTAAAAGTCAGCAAGCAAAACCACAAACAAAAACTGAAAGTAATTACAATCTATCCTGGTTGCATTTTGGAATTGTTTTATGAACATTTGTAAGCAAGATTAGCAAATCTTGCAGGTACTGTATCAAGATTTATGGTTTTAACATGTTTTTCTAATATAGTGTTACATATTCTACAGCCTAAAGTGTTCTATAGCTCTTTGGGCACCTATATTAATAATGCAATTTGGCGGCTTTTGCAGTTTGCTTCTTGGCAGCAAACAGAAAATATATTCATTTCCCCAGAGCACCAAAGTTCCTTCTCAATTTTGCACCTCCAGGGTAAGAAAGTGCTGTCGAAAACATTGATATCTTCACTTTTCTCTCCCTCTCCTGATTGTTTTTTGTTGGGTTGGTTTCTGGGTTGTTTTTTTCCTTTCTTCCTTGATTTCTTTCCCTTCCACCCAAAACATTATATTTGTCTAATACAAGAGTCATAATCCAGTTTGATAAAGAATAAATAGTGCCATGGCATATGTTTCCTTTCCCCAAAAAAGGAAGGGAAAGCACCCTGGATAATCCCACTTGTTTTTCCACTGCCAGAGATTTGGCAGAACTTCTTTCTGGATTTGAATAGTGCAAAAGGAGAGGGAATCGTCAGGTTCAGATTTGATCTTGTATCTGCTGTAATGGTGCTCTCACACCAGCACTCACCTCCATGCAGGTGCAGTCCTGAGTAAATCTGCAGGTTTGTTTGCTTGTTTTCAATTATGCAGACAGTAGAAACTGCATCCTTACTAAAATGTAGGAAAATCACAAACACAATGCAACCAACTGTGTATTTCTTCTTTATTGCCTAATAAATAAACTTTGTTTACAAAAAAAAAATGAAACAACAAAACCCTAAGAGCAAAACAAAGCAAAAGTCCCTGTACCCAGATTTAGCTAAAAATTGAAATCAAGCTTTTTGTTGGATTAAACACAAAAATGTGGATATTTTTAATACAGTGATGGTGTATTATTTATATGCTGTATTATCCAGACTAGTGAAATACACTGGGTAGGGTCACACTTTAGAATATTTGCACAGTTTTTTGACCAGTTGAAAGATGGTACAAATGTAATTTTAATTTATTTTCATTCCTTCATATTATGGCATAAGCAATTATGAAGTTGTTCACCTGAAATGAAACAGCAAACCATATGTGCAATGCTCTTTACTTCATGGCGTTACTCAGAAAGCATTAAGCACTGCAGGTCATTCTTTATTTGGGGAGTTCGTCCACTTACTATTTCAAAGTGAGGATCTGATCTTCATTTGGCTTGAATAACCTATTTTAATGACTCTAATGCCTTCTGATGAAGGCAGTGGATAAACTATATTGTGTGTGTGGTTTTTACATACTCAATTCTATCTTCAACCTTTTAAATATAGAGTCCTTCTGAAATGAACTCTCTTCAGTAATGTCTCTGTAATTTGCTTGTGTTTGCAGTGTTCTAACATTTTCACTTTGCTGCTGGATGCTTGACATTTTGGAGTAGCATTCATTTAAATGTTACTAGCCTATATGTTTGCAGTATCAGTGAGCCCTGGAGGTCAATGATACAATATTTATCTGTATGCCATGTACACAGCAATAATTGAAAACAAAGTCAGGACTGATATAGTCAAGTTTAGAATTTTTGCCTTTGTGTATTTTAAACGAGAAAGTTTTCTTACTCATTAAAAAGATAGATACTCCTACCACTTCTTTCTTGTGTATGCATAGAGGGATAAAAATTCTGGTATGCTTTTTCTGTAAAGTATTCTTCTTTTAGAATATAGTGGTATATATACTTCGTTTAGTGATACCTTTGAGTCTTCAAAGGCAAAAAAGATGATGAGATGAGGAGAAGCAACTTGATGGAAAATCGGTGTCATGGTTTTCTGGCAATGGTGAAATGTTTCTCAACAAGGCATCTGTTACCTAACGATATAATTCATGTGACCTTCTATATGCTATATAGATATGGTTTGTCAAGTTTCAAAGATATTAATATAGAAAAAAATAGAAAATACATTGTTGAAAGAGCTACGGTATTTGGGTTTAGGTATTAGGTAAAATAATTTGCTGAATATTTATTCAGTCTAGTATTGTGGATATTGTAAAATATATTTTCATTTCTTTGCTATTCTATATATGTTTCTTTGTATTTCTGTAAGCTGGGAATCTTTAAATAAAAATCAAATATCGCTAACTCTTTTGTACCCTATATGTAAATAAAGTCTTATGTTCCATTTAAGAAAAGGTAAATATTTGCACAAGAAGTGCAGCTGGCAATAGTGGGTTTTAATTCAAAATGCTTTGGAGCTGCTGCTGAAATCTTTATCTTGAAACTGAAGTGCAGTGTAAAGGATTCCAAAAAGAGCCCAACTATTTCTATTTCAAGAAATGCAAGCCTACCACAACTGCAGATTTATGTGAGGATGCTGATGGTGATTGCAGCTTTTCCGCTGACAAGAGAAAGACCACAGGACTTTGCTATGGGGATCTCTCCTCCCTTTCTTTCCTTCCCATTTCCTGTTGTCCTCCAAATCATCAACATCACCATCAGAACATGTTACCAGTTACGGATTAGGACAGGGAGGTTGATCTGATAAATAATGAAAAAGGTTAAGCATGCTCTCAACTTTTCAGTTCTAGCTACTGTAAGCTAAATTGTTGCTTTACTTGTAATACAGTAAATGTTTTAGCAATTTTAAGAGCAACTTGCTATTGATAAAATACTGATCACTATCAGGATATGGACTTTGCTTTTCTTCTTAGGCTATTTTCATTTGTTTCTTCTGCACCCTTTTAATGGAATATGTAGGTCTCTTGAAAGGTAAGGTTGAAAATTGCAAGTCTGCCCTGCATTTTGTAACAAATTATTTGAAATGCAGTACTTTTATTTTCTTTATACTATTAAAAAAAAAAAAAAATCAGTATATTTCATTTAACCAGATTCATTCTTCATTCATGTTCAAGGAGACAAAGAAATCAAGTTTAACAGACTAACTTCGCAGCACATCATAAGCTCGTTACTTTGGAGAATAAATTATTTATTTATTTATTTATTTATATAACTTTACAAACCACTTTTTAATGCTTGCAGTTGCATCTAAATTGCTTCCAAGCCAAGGGCACAGGTCTTATCATTGAAAAGTCATGCACGATGTGGCAATAAAAAAAAAAGAAAGAAGCTGCAACCCCCTCCCTCCCTCCCTCCACTGAAGACATTCTCTGTTTAAACCATTGCTACACCATGTATTCATGTCAACTGCATCATATTGATATGTCTCTACAATGTGATGTGGGTTTACTAAAGGATTATAGGGCTGCACACATGCTTTTTATAAACTCTGCATGCATGGCTGATTTTGTCTTAATATATTATACATCAGTTAATTCCTTTTATTTGTTTGTTTGTGTCTCCAGTGATGCAGAGGACCATAAACCTCTAAAAAAAGGAAGCCGGACACCTTCAGACAGAACTGTGAAAAAAGAAGACAGTGATGATAGTTTAGTTGACTATGGAGAAGGTGTAAATGGTCAGTTCAATGAGGATGGCTCCTTTATTGGACAATATAGTGGTAAAAAAGAGAAAGAACCTGCAGAAGGAAATGAAAGCTCTGAGGCTCCTTCTCCTGTAAATGCCATGAATTCATTCGTGTAACCACAGAACTTGATCCCCTTGTATCTTCCGTTTGTTTCCACTTGTACGTCCTCCTCCTCATACTATGAACATGCAGGTAACGGAGCTCCATACCGCAAGATGTTAATGCTGTGAGAATATGCAGGTCAATACAGGTTTACAGCATAATGACACATTAAGTGGTATGTTACTATGAATTAAAAGACAAAATTCAAATTTTGTTCAGAACTTGGGTATTTTTACTTTTTTTAAAAGGAACTGACACAAACAGTAACATTAACTTGTAATTTTGTTTCCTGTCGAAAATACAATAAAGTGCATGAGAAAAAAAAAGGCAAAAAAAAAAAAAAAAAGCTACACAATTCACAGATGAACTCACACTATAAAAACATGGTTTGACAATTTGTTATGCAGTCCTCCACTGAATCCCTGGATATGAATTCCGTTTTCATTGTCAGAGTGTTATAGTAGTATTATATAGAACTTCAATGTCTTTGTGGACATTGTTGTGAAATTGGTGACTTAATGTCTAGCTGTCATATGTCTTTTTTGCAAGACAGTTAGGAACAGTATGTACAGTATATAATTGCTAAATGATTTAAGTATGACACTTGCATTTGCTGATGCTTAATGAGACCCTATTATCTGCTCTTTGCTCCTATTACTTTATAGCCTTTTTAATCTATCAAGTATTACAGCAGTACAGTGTTCTATTTTTACATCAAAATACATTGAATTGATTTTAGGGCATAAAAGATACGCATTGCAATGCATTTTGGAATTTGTACAGTCATGGAAAGAAAAAAAAAAAAAAAAAAGAGAGAAAATATTCCAGAAAACACAGGGCAAAATACATTCAGTGCCTTTATACAATATGCATTCCATAATATGCTGTACTACTCAATCAGTTGGTGCAGTAAACTGTGATTAGCGGACTACTATCATTGCCAAATAAAGTAAAAATGTGAAGAAAATGTGTTATGAAACTGTTGTGCTAAAAATAGAAGGTTTTAAATATTTTAAACTACACAGAAAAGAGTATGATTTCTTTTTTTTTCCCTTTAAAAATGAAATCAGTGCTTTCTAGACAGGTCCAGCACAACATGTTTTCATGGCCTCAGAAAATTATAAGTAAAATAAAACCAAAAACAAATCCAGAATTTAATTATTTACTAACACAGCAAGGTACAAGCTCTTGTAAAATAAATTGTTAAACACCCAAACCAGCCAACTACACCAGCGAGAGTGCATTTCCCTCTGTGTCCCGGCCTGATCAGTGTGGCAGCTTTGTAATTATCTACACCCTGAAGCAGTGTGGGGGCTACTGCTGGGAACCACAGATCTCTATCTGACAAGTGCTAATATGGTTTAGTGGTAAAGGTTACCATGATGGGTTGCAAAATTCTTTTCTCGCATACTATTTCAATCAAAAGTTTACCTCCAAATATAAATTTTTATAACAACCTATGGTTGAAGGAATGCTCAGTTTCATTTGCCAATAAATTGGTTTTTCATAACTTGCATCAAGTTTAATTTTAAGTAAGCTTTTTATATGTAGATATTTTGTTGAATTTGTAAATACACTTAAAGTGTAGATGCTATATGCTTCTAGGTGTTACAGACAAATAAACCAAGAAGGCTTACGTTGTACTGTGTAAGAAGTTCTATAGCCAGTGGTGTGCATGGTATTTTAAAGCATCTACTTAAATACTTTTTTTTTTTTTTGCTGTGAAAACAAAATAGTGAACTGTTCTGCTTCTTTACTGCAGATTCCTAATTGAACCATTCAGAGCTTTGCCAGTGCATTGTTTTAGACAGTACACCTTGCAGCTTTCATGTATATATTGTAGGTAAAGCACAACTGAAGTAAGCTAGCTGTGTTAAGCTGCTTTTGCACCTTTGAGCTTTCCATTGATCAGTTTTCTTAATAGGAACTGAAATAAGAAATTAATTCTACAAACATTGATTACAAAGCACAAAGAGAACATTTTTAATAAGATTTGCCAATGGTTTTGGTAAAAGAGAAATACAGTTTTATTTAAGTGTAGATGCTGAATTATCTGTGCATGTGGGGGTAAACATACAGGCTCACTTCTGTAATAGTGCAACAGATTTTGTATTAAAAATAAATGTGCTTTTAAAATTTCACCGTTTGTTCTGTTTACACTAGCAGTAAAAATGACATCTGATTCACCATGCAATTTGGAATTCAAAGTGGACAAAAGCATGAAGCAACTCTGGCAGAAGTTGTTCCCATGAAGCCTCTAGGACTTTAGGTACTGCAGCCAAATTATTTACGGAAAGTTGCATATCTTTACACGCTACCATTTGAAAGGAGGTGAATTTGTCTGACCATTTCCCATTGAAATCTCCTGCTATTTACATTTTACTTCCATGGGTCCTTTATTTAGTCATATGTCTGCAAAGAAGAAAACCAGACTTGCAAGAGTGAATAAGAGAAAATAAGAATGTAAATTCAAAATTAAGAGCCCTCAGGTAGGATCCCAAATCAGGATTCTGTGTCCTAAAGGAATTGTCTGACACAGAAAGTTCTGGGTGTCTGTTTTTAAAAGGTACATGAGGTGAGGAAATTTTAAATCGCATCTTTTGCAGTGCACAAAATCCATTGCAATGCTCTTTTCAGATTTTGTCTATTCTGTGTATGGATGGAAACAGAATGGGCAGGAGGGCAGCTGCTCTGCAGAGAAGACTGCAGGAGGGCCATTAATTCCAAGAGGTCCAGATGCATCAGGAGATACATCAGAGAGTTGATGTTTGGCCATGATGCTGGAAAGAGGGATTTTATCACTGAATCAGAAGCCGCCATGTCAGCCCTCCTGTGTGTCATTGGAAAACCTTGGCTATTCCAGCCCTTGTCATCTGCATAGTGTCAGTTCTGGCACCTTCAGATACTGGGCTGCCTATTTCTCTGTACAGGGGTCTATTGATTTTTCCAGCAATGTGCATTGACTGGGAGACATAAAATACAGCTGTTTCTGTTATGATTAAAGAATAATTCCTGAAAAGAGGGGTCTGAGCTGCCTGGGCTTTGTTGGGACAAAACCATTTTTGGAGACACACATACGTTCTTTGTGCATGTTGCCCAAAGAGTACTAACTAATACGTATAGTTGCTACATTTTCCTTATAGTGAACTTTTGCTTTCGGTTTTCTTCTCACTGAAGTGACTGTATAAACTCAGAGGGAAATAAAGAGGATACCCAGGGGTAATTTTTCTTGTAATCTATTCTCACATTGTTCCTAGGAAAGTACAGTTTCCTTGTGGGTCCACATGGCAGAGGCAAAGTGGCAAAAGCTTTAGGAACCAGATTCTCTTCATATTCTGCCTGGTCTGTTTTAAGACAGAACCTATATAAACAAGGATGCTGGGGAGGGACTCTTCATCAGGGACTGTAGTGAGAGGACAAGGGGTAACGGGTTCAAACTTAAACAGGGGAAGTTTAGATTGGATCTAAGGAAGAAATTCTTTACTGAGAGGGTGGTGAGGCACTGGAATGGGTTGCCCAGGGAGGTTGTGAATGCTCCATCCTTGGCGGTGTTCAAGGCCAGGTTGGATGAGGCCTTGGGTGATATGGTTTAGTGTGGGGTGTCCCTGCCCATGTCAGGGGGGTTGGAACTAGATGATCTCAAGGTCCTTTCCAACCCTGACTATTCTATGATTCTATAATATACGAAGAAATATTATCTACAGTATGGAATTCTTCTCTGAAAGAAGAACTAGGGAGAAAAGCAGGAAGAGGATGAGATTTCAATAATTCCTGAAAAGTAACTGTTGTGTTTCTGTGTCCTGGGTTCAGCACTGGCAGTCATTTTTCTCCTTCTTAGTAGCTGGTGCAGTGCTGTGTTTTTGACTTTCAGCCTGAGAACAACACTGATAACACCAATGTTCTTAGTTGCTGCTCAGTAATGTTTAGTCTGACCAAGGACTTTCTGAGTCTTATGCTCTGCCAGGGAGGAGCAGAAGCTGGGAGGAAGCAGAGACAGGACACCTGACCCAGACTAGCCAAAGAGGTATTCCGTACCACTGCGTGTCATGCCCACTATATAAACTGGGGGCAGTTACCCAAAAGGGCAAGATCACTGCTCAGGTCTGGCTGGGTATCGGTCGGCAGGTGGTGAGCGGTTGTATTCTCTTCCCTTGTTATTTCCCTTATCATTATTATTATTGGTGGTAGCAGCAGTGGTTTGTGTTACTTTGGTTACTGGACTGCTTTTATCTCAACCCCTAGGAGTTACATTCTTTCGATTCTCCTCCCCATTCCTCCGGGAGTGGTGGGAGGAAAGTGTGGGGAGTGAGCGAGCGGCTGCATGGTTCTGAGTTACCAGCTGGGCTTAAACCATGACAGTTCTTTGTGGCACCCAACGTGGGGCACGAAGGGTTGAGATAACAACAGATCTGACCAGAGTGTGTCTAATTGTATTTGTGATAAGCATTCATTGTTTTGGATTAATAGTCACTCGTTACAATGCTGATTTATTGGCTCTTGAAGTTATTGCTCTTGATCTCACAGTTTCAGCACGTCATACCTTACTTACAGCCGGTATTTGCTGTTTTAGTGTTTACTGGCTGGGAGGCTTGGGCTAAGGTTCTTGTTTCATTTCACTTTATCGTAATGACTTGTAATACAACAGACTCATTGATCATGAAACTGATCTGGCTTGCGTTCCCAGTGTGGTCACCACCTCTATACTTTGGGATGTATATAATAGAAGTGTTTAGCAATTCCACGTATTTTTTCCCCTCCTCAGATGGTCAACATATGAAAGAGACATTCCCTTACCTTCCCAGCCCCCCCCCCCCCAAACTATTTACAGCATCATTTGACAGTTCTGAAGGTTTTGAATGGCCTTTGGGTACTCTTGAGACGTGCCTGCTGATTGTGATGGGGATCACCATGTTGGCACACATACAGAGTGTGTTTTACTCACGACCATTTTGTCTGATCTCGAAAGTTAAGCAGAGTCGGGTTTGGGTCTTGTCTAGAGTTAGATGACCATATAGGAGGACCAAGAGATTTTCCCCAAGGTTGGACAGTCATGAGTGACAGAGTGTGTGGGATAGTATGGGCAAGGGTCATGGGTTTGGGCCCCGTGTTGGGTGCCACAAAGAACTGTCATGGTTTAAGCCCAGCTGGTAACTCAGAACCATGCAGCCGCTCGCTCACTCCCCACACTTTCCTCCCACCACTCCCGGAGGAATGGGGAGGAGAATCGAAAGAATGTAACTCCTAGGGGTTGAGATAAAAGCAGTCCAGTAACCAAAGTAACACAAACCACTGCTGCTACCACCAATAATAATAATGATAAGGGAAATAACAAGGGAAGAGAATACAACCGCTCACCACCTGCCGACCGATACCCAGCCAGACCTGAGCAGTGATCTTGCCCTTTTGGGTAACTGCCCCCAGTTTATATAGTGGGCATGACACGCAGTGGTACGGAATACCTCTTTGGCTAGTCTGGGTCAGGTGTCCTGTCTCTGCTTCCTCCCAGCTTCCGCTCCTCCCTGGCAGAGCATAAGACTCAGAAAGTCCTTGGTCAGACTAAACATTACTGAGCAGCAACTAAGAACATTGGTGTTATCAGTGTTGTTCTCAGGCTGAAAGTCAAAAACACAGCACTGCACCAGCTACTAAGAAGGAGAAAAATGACTGCCAGTGTTGAACCCAGGACACTGTCTCACTCCCTCTCTCAGTCTTCCCCCTCTCTTAGAAAGAAGCATTCCAGAAAGCTGGCAGAAGCAACAACTGGTATCATGAGAAGATGGGAATAACTGAATGTCCTACTTGTAGGAATCTGCCCCCAAATGATGCCCCCCTGACGTGCAAATCAAACTGCCAGGGCATCATTTTTTAATCTCTGAAAGGATGCCTTGCTGCTCTTTGTACACATGAAGTGGAAACTTTAGACCAAACTGTCAGGATAAATACATGTCAACAGGACTTTGACAGACAGTAGATGTGATCCATCGTGACTGTAAGTAAGAAGGAAAATTGTGATCCTTGTGATCTCATGACTTTTGCCAACAAAAATATACACAAAGTTCCTCACCGTGCTCACATGCAGATGAACTGATAAAACATTCATATCATGTTTAATATCCAAAAGATGGATCCTTCATTTGGGGTTGGAGAAGTTTGCTCAACTGTGAGGTAATTTGGCAGCACTGGCTTTGTCCCTCATGGGATAAAATTTAAGCCAGCTTGCAAGTACTACATTTGTACATGTTACATGTTGGGGAGTGAGGTAGGGCAAGAGACAGTCCCTGTCCGTGGGACCTGGCCAGCCTTTCGACCTGTTCCCCTTAACCTGAGGTGCTCGGGTAAAATGAAGAAGTTTAGAAGATAGTATGGTTTCCCTGACAGCTAGATAAAGCCCATGGCATCATGCCAAAGATCTAAGCTGCTACTGTAAATCAGATTTAATTCTGCCTGGCTTTCCATTATATTTGATGAAGAGGAGGAAAAATACCTGGTCCCCAGCCTGCCATGTTGCACAAATATGCATGCCCAGGGTTTCAGATTTGAGCCTTCCAACAAGGAAAGTTTAGGCAGTTTAATTCTGGTGCCTAACTTCTTAAAACTGGCTAGGTCTTGTTCTGCCTCAAGGGATGAACTACATTTACCTCTGGTAATAAACTGTACTTGGTATGTCTTCCAGAGGGTACTGCCCTGTTTCCCATTCCAGAGGCCTCTGAAGAGGGATGCTTTGGCCTTGAAACCCAGCATCTTACCTGACAGAGGATAGCAGCCCCCTTCATACATAGCTCTTTTCCTTGTGTTTGCAAAGATCTAAGGGCTTCAAGACTTCATAGGACAAAGGGGACAAATTACATATTCTAAATGGCAGTATTCAGAATATATTCCAAGTAGATGGTCTGCAATACATATGCTACAGTGGGAGAGGCCTCACAGGCATGTTGGCATGAAAAGTTAGCCTGTTCGGTGTGATAGGAAGAGGAGGAAGTGAAACTAAAACCGTTGGGAGATAGAAAATGAAAAAAACCCAAAGGTACAGTATTGCAAGTTTCTTGTAAAAGAAACTTCTTGGTAGGAGAGGCAACAGAAGCCCTTACCAGTCCAGAGCAGCACGACCTGCTGGGTGTAAACTGGATTATCTGTTGCTGACTGCCACTGTCCATCATATTTGAAAAATCATGGCAGTCAGGTGAAGTTCCTGACAACTGGAAGAAGGGAAATATAACCCCCATTTTCAAGAAGGGGAAAATGGATGACCCGGAGAATTACAGACCAGTCAGTCTCACCTCTGTGCCTGCAAACTCTTGGAGCAGATTCTCCTGGAAGGCATGCTAAGGCACATGAAAAACAACAAGGTGCTAGGTGGCAGCCAGCATGGCTTCACTAAGGGGATATCCTGCCTGACCAATTTGGTGGCCTTCTATGATGGGGCTACGGAACTGATGGACAGGGGTAGAGCAGTTGACGTCATCTAGCTGGACTTGTGCAAAGCCTTTGACACTGTCCCGCATGACATCCTTGTCTCTAAATTGGAGAGACATCAATTTGATGAGTGGACCACTCGGTGGATAAAGAACTGGCTGGATGGCCGCACGCAAAGAGTTGTGGTCAATGGCTCGATGTCCGTCTGGAGACCAGTAACGAGAGGTGTCCCTCAGGGATGGGTGTTGGGAGTGGTCTTGTTCAACATCTTTGTTGGTGACATGGACAGTGGGATTGAGCGCACCCTCAGCAAGTTTGCCGATGACACCAAGCTGTGTGGTTCAGTTGATACGCTGGAGGGAAGGGATGCCATCCAGAGGGACCTCGACATGCTTGTGAGGTGGGCTGATGCCAACCTTATGAAGTTTAACCATGCCAAGTGCAAGGTCCTACATCTGAGTGGGAAGAATCCCAGGCACAGCTACAGGTTGGGCAGAGAAGAGATTCAGAGCAGCCCTGCAGAGAAGGACTTGGGGGTGTTGGTTGATGAGAAACTGAACATGAGCCGGCTGCAGTGTGCGCTCACAGCCCAGAAAGCCAACCGTATCCTGGGCTGCATCAAGAGGAGCGTGACCAGCAGGTCGAAGGAGGTGATCCTGCCCCTCTACTCTGCTCTCGTGAGACCTCACTTGCAGTATTGTGTGCAGTTCTGGTGTAGTCAACATAAAAAGGACATGGAACTGTTGGAACAAGTCCCAAGGAGGGCCACGAGGATGATCAAGTGACTGGAGTACCTCCCGTATGAAGACAGGCTGAGAAAGTTGGGGCTGTTCAGCCTGGAGAAGAGAAGGCTGCGTGGAGACCTCATAGCAGCCTTCCAGTATCTGAAGGGGGCCTACAAGGATGCTGGGGAGGGACTATTCATCAGGGGCTGTAGTGAGAGGACAAGGGGTAACGGGTTCAGACTTGAACAGGGGAAGTTTAGATTGGATCTAAGGAAGAAATTCTTTAGTGTGAGGGTGGTGAGGCACTGGAATGGGTTGCCCAGGGAGGTTGTGAATGCTCCATCCTTGGCGGTGTTCAAGGCCAGGTTGGATGAGGCCTTGGGTGATATGGTTTAGTGTGGGGTGTCCCTGCCCATGTCAGGGGGGTTGGAACTAGATGATCTTAAGGTCCTTTCCATCCCTAACTATTCTATGATTCTATGATATAATAGATAAAGCGTGTGTCATTCTCCTTCTAGAGAATTCTGTGGTTTAGCTTGAGTTGGTTTTTTTTTGTCTATTTATCCAGCTATTGCTTCAGGAAGCTCAGAAGGACTTTCTAATGTTAGAAACTTGTGTCATACATAATGAAAAGTGCCAATAAGTTTGTAGGTTTGGGGTAGGAGGAATACAGAGGCAGATGGACTAACAAACAAAGCAGTTGATTTAATTTCCTTACTTTTTAAAGCAAGTTAAAACTGTCTCCTGGGAAGCAACTCTTCCGTAAGCACAGAGCAAGGCCAGCTGAAGCCCTTTCCCTTTGCTTGGGAATTTGATTAGTGGTGTTCCAGTAATTTGGGGGAAGTGGGCATTTTCCACACTGTTGAGATAAGAAAGATACAGGGGGGGCCATACAAAGGGTTTGGTAAATGAGTAACATGATGAGGACTGCAAACTTGGAATACCAAAATGAATGTTTTTGAAGAGCGTCTTCAGGAAAAAAATTGAGGAGGAAAAAAAGGCAGCTGATTGAAACAGTTTCTGGTCAAGTCAGAGGACAGAAGGATGGGGAAAAAAGGCTGACATGGACTGGAATACTTTGATTTCCAGTGAGGAGAGGAAACGTGTCCTTTTCTAGGCCATCTGATGGTCTCCAGACACAACCAACCCATGTGGGTACCCTAGAAAACCAGTTACACTGCCTGCAAGCCAATGTTATAGCTTTAATGCTGTAGTGACCCACAAGCCATACTTTTTTAGGTGTATTATATAACTTGAGCAATTAATGAGCCAATTAGCCAGCAAAAACTTTTTATCAAGCTGAGGTTATTTTTTCCTCCTGGCTTTTTCCCAACAGATGCTTGGTTCCAAATTTTTGCTTTAATAAGAAAACAGCCTCTGCTGTTCTACTAAAATTAGGCAATGGCCTTCAACTTTGTCAAAAAGGAGCTTGTATCTATTCCTCTATAACAAACTGTTTTTTTGTTACTGTGAGAGGCAGTCCGGTCTTCAATCATTAACATTTAAAAATAACAATTGACCACTAGAGGGAAGTCACAGTTAGTGGAAGCCTGGGGAAAGCTACCCAAGCCAATGCATCTAAGTTCACATCACATGTGACAGCATGTATATGTATATGATGTGCATATATATGTATATAATGTATATGTATATGTATATGTATATGTATATGTATATGTATATGTATATGTACATGTATAAAAAGCCACTACAAAATAGTGGCTAATGAGAATAAGACACAAGTTCATAATGATTGCCATTTGTGTAAGCAGTAATGCTAATGACCTTATTCTAACTCGCTCATATGTTATCATGATTATAAATTGGAGGGATATTTTGGGCAGTACTGCTGTTAATGTAAGAAGCCCAGGAGCCCAGCCTGCACTGGGTACTTTGTAGGCCAGTATTTCATCTCGCCATAGTACTGCACTCAATTTGGGTGTGAATTTGTCAGGATTGCCCTCAATCTCTGTGTCAAAGAAGAAAGGCTTGAGGTCCTGACATACGAAGATGGGAATAGCTTGTCACACAGCAGACTGTGCTCAGGCAGGGTGAGTGTTGCAGCAGTGAAGCAAAACACAGTGCTGTGCTGGCTCTGCCTGCCATGCCTGCCCCCCTGCTCTGACCCATACTCCTTTCTAAGTGTGCCCACTATGAAGCCTTGTGATCAGGACAGGCAATGCACCACACATTTTCAGTACTGCACCACCAGAAGCCCTGCTGGTCTGAAATGAGATAAAGGAACACTGAATTGATTCATGTTGTCAGACAGCATCAGCTTCAGAGGGACTTGGCCCGCAGGAGCCGTCTCGGCACATCAGGGCCCATTCATGTGAGGAGGATGGAGGCTCTGCCCTTCAGGATTGGCATCACATCACTCATGCGGTAGCAGCAATGAGTGGAAGGGGAAGTGCAGAGTGTGCACAGCTTTGTAGCAGGAGACTTGTTGCATGGATCGAGGCAGTAGAATAAATAAGAGAGCCTGAGGTGCTGAGAAAATAAGTTTTCAAAACACTATTGTATTAGCAAGTATTAGAATCACACCAAATACACAGGTATGAGATGTTTGAGGTTAGAGATGAGAATGCAGCTACAGGTGAATTAATAACAAAAAGCAAAATTTGCCAAATTGTTCCTTTTTGCTGGTTGTGAAAGCAGAAACAATGAAAACCAGAACCCAGGACACCTGTTTGGATGGAGCGGGCAGTCACTGCCCTGCCAAACCCATTGAAGCTGCATTCATTTACACCAGCTGAGACTTTTGCTTGTGGCATTTGAGGCGGGGCTTCGGGCAGAGGTCTGCATAATGAATAGGTTTTTAATTAAGAACTGTCTAATAAAGTATCAGGGTTTCCTCACTAATGACAGCAGCCTTCAGCAAGGCTGTCACAGCCACGGCCAGTTAGCATTCTGGAGAAAGCCATATGGCAGAGCCCAGGTCTTTCTTTCCTAAATCACATATTTCAGAGCACAACTGGAAAACATTCTACTACAAATATTAAAAAAGCAAAACCTTTTTATTCTGCAGCTGATTTTGGTGAGATTATTGATCATCAGTTGTTCACTAAAGATTTACAACAATCACAGTAATGCAGCAGGACCGTTTCAGAGGCACGGCCCTTGTTTTTAACAGGCTTGCTCTCAGAGTGCACCTTTTAATTCCACACACAGAAGTTTGAGGAGAATCATAGCAACATCCTTCTTAATTGTAGGTTATATTTTCTAACTTTAATGCTTGAATTTGATGCTCCTTGCAAAAGATAAAAGAAGGTGAATTTCTCTGTCACTTATCTCAAGATTTTGTGCCGTTTTGGCCCTGGTTTTGGTTGCCTGTCAAACATTTATTTTTTGTAATACATCTGGTCAGATAGGTTTCAAGAGTGATTTACATCCATTCATCACTGCATGGTGAGGTTTTCGGTGAGGTTTTCAGAGAAAAGTTGCTAAATGCCATAAGACTATATTTGTCAGAAATCAGATGTGACAATCAGTGCAGCCTAGTCATGCATTTAGCCATAGTTTTTCCCTGCAAATTAGATCTTAATTGCAAATAAGCTTTCTATGTGAGACTTGAATTGGTATAAAAATACATGGATATTGAATCTGAAATTTTCAGCTACTTCAGTTGGCAAAATAAAAGCTAATGTATGAAACATATGGTTTGCTCTAGTTCAAGACAAATGAAAAGATGGTCATTCCAGAGGGGTGGTTCCTATTGAAGATAATGATGTCAAGTGAAGACTATAGGAGCAGAAACGATAGCTTTGATAAAAAATTATCATTAATTCAGGTCTCGGCCTCACATCAGGAGCCACATTTCTTTCCCCTGTGCGCAGCCATGAGGAGCCAGCTTCACTCTGAGGCTCCCCAGCTCTGCAGCAGCACGGGCCCACCCAGGGTCAAATTCCCACCACCACTCCAAAGAGAAGGAGTTACTGTGGGGGGATTGTGCCCCAAATTGTGCCACCACCCATTAGTACTCAATACTGACCTCGTGATAAACACATGATTTTACAGCATGTTACATCGTGCCATTACCTCCCATGCTGGTCGACAGCACATTCCAGCCCTAACCGTTCTATGATTCTGTGGCTCTGTGATTAAACAGAACTATTCTGTTGACTTTTGGCTTTTTTGATTCTGACAGAGACTCTTGAGACATACACTAAGGAACAGGAATTTGGATATTGGCACGGATTTCTTAAGCAAGTTAACATTATAGTGTATCCTCACCTACAAAACACTCCTCAGAAATGAGTACACTCTGTGTTACATGGAACAAAAAAGTATGTGGGATTATTTTGTTCTCACTGCATAAAACACTCCTGCAACTGAATCCTGAGAAAGCTGTGTCATACAAAATGAGTACACTCCTCAGACGCTGCAGGTGGGCTACAGCCATGTGCTGTGAATCACACAGTGCTGCGCAGGAGTGATCCGTAAATCTCTCCATATTCCGTTGCTACTAACAGCAACAGGCACTTAGAAATGCATCGAGTGCAGCACTTCAAAACCCAAGATGGTTTTTTATGTAGTTTGGCTGGATAAATATGTTCATTGGAAGGTTATTGTCCAGATTGAATAGCTCCAGGCATTCTGCTTCAGTTTTGGTATGGGTCACAGTATCATCCTTGCAGGAAGGGTTGTCAACTTCATTAATCTATGCACTACTGATTTTTTCACCTTCTAAGATCCTAATGCACTGTACACATGCCTAACGTTGCAGCGATAGCCCAAGTCACACTTGAGGAGCTGTGTTCTGGAATAAAACCACACATAAAATTGAAATATAAACTGATTAAAATAAACGGCGCATTGCCTAGCTGCATGTGACTGAGAGTAATGTGATATTGTAATTACCCATTGCACCCCTACCTTTTCAACAGGTGTATTCAAACCATATCCAGAGTGTATGTATATTTCTGCTTAAATATACATATACCCAGGTATTTTCAGTCATAATTCCTCAGAAAGCTCAAACAATTGCTGAAGCCTCTCCACGGTTCCTGTCTAAAGCTAAGTGACTTTGAAACGTGTTGGTTTACCTTATTCTGCATTTGAGATCATTCACATCTGTGCAGTGATTCTGAGAATGGATATTCCAGGGAAACAAAAGATTTTCATTTTCAAAGACGTGAACTAACAGCAGCAACGAACATGAAAAAGTGCACAGGTCAGAGGACATGAATGTACCACATGCACCCACAGTGCCTGGTATATATGATGTAGATGTGCTATATGAAAGGTATGTTTCATGTACACGTTCATTCAAGCACTAACACATCAACAGAATTCAGAGGTAAGTGCCAAAGAAGAGGGCACAGGGGGAATGAGGATAATGGGTAAATAGGCAAGCAACAGATAGGAGGAGAAAGGCAGAGATAGGAAAGTGTAAGTGACCAAGACCAGATGTCTTTTCTACCACAGATGTATTTACTTATAAAGCTTTGAGAGAAATTAATCTGTAGGATCTTCACACTGGGTTTACCTGAATAGACAAGAATAAATACATCTAGAAGAACTTTATTGCCTGCAAACCATGATGAAAGAAGGATTAACCTTGAGGAAACAAAAAGCAGAAAAGAATGGCTGGTTAAGCAAACCTAAAAGGAGACTTCCTGCCCAATGCCGCATGTGCACTTGTGTGATGCCTTAAAATGTTTTTGTTGGAGGGAAAAAAACGTAATTTCACAGCCAAATAATTGCCACTCTTTTATTGAATAGTGGTTAATCAGACATCCAGGAGAATTGGGTTGATTTGAATACTTCATTCCAAAGAGTATCCAGCAATCATGTTCTGACTAAATGGATAATCAAATAAGTCACATTCTCCATTTAAAAATGCAGTCATTGTTAATGGACCTAATATCTGAGCACACAGTTTTGTCACTGTATCCAGACACGGGGCAGTTAAAAAAGCACAGTCCCTTCAGGGGCCCAAAACATTCTGAAATTGGCTCCAAACACCAAAGATGCTGAAAAAAATCTGCTTAGTTTTGGATAGTTCAACTACAAGGAGGTAGGGTATATGCATGCTATCAATTCCAAAATGAGTCATATCCCAATAATAAACTTCACAGTAAATTGAAACTTACGTGGCAGTGAAGTTAATGGAAAGAATCAGATTTTCACTGTTTTTACCATATACTTTAGTAATTTGTTTTCCAGTAGGTTCAGCTTCCTATCGTGGTGCCTACATCCTTCCAGTAGCAAAAGACAGCACACTTGATCTTCAGCTAGTCCATAACAACCAGTTCCCACACAGCTGAGCAGGACTAAACTGGTTTGAAATAGCCAGCTCTAAACACCTTCTCAAAATGAGAAATCTGGATGGTCAGAATCCAGGCAAATTGGAAAAGAAACTTCAACAGAATTAAATATGTCTCTTTTTCCTGTTCTTTTACATCTGTGATTTCCTTCCATGAGATCAGATCCATCACAGGAAGGAATCAGTTGTTGTGGTTGTGGCTATTTATTTAGCAGCACAAGGCAGATTTTAGAGATCTTGATGTGTTAAGTTATAATAAAAATGAGATAGGACCCATCCCATCTAATTTAAGTTGCTTAAAAAACAACTCAGGTGTTGTCTTTAAGTTCACCCTGATCCTCTCACAGGAGACACTTATAAGCCATTATTTCCCTTATTTTTGATGATTCTCTTGAGTGGCAGCCAACCACGAGACTTGACCCCATCTCTTAAATCCTTCTGCCAAGAGTGAAAAGGTGCATTACAGACTGGGAGAGGAAATGAAGAGACAGTGGGACCTGTGGGACTTGCAACTATCCACTTACTTGTCTGATCAGCACTTGTCAGCAGGAGGAACTGGCTTCACTGTTCTCTATACTGCTCCAAGAACTTCAAGGTTGTTGCTCAGTGGACAGAGTTTTATGTAAAATATACTCAACTCCAGCTAACAGCAGAAGTTAAGGTACACAACTTCTTCAGTTATGCTGTTATAGACCCCTGGGCAAGCTCACATAGCAATAGAGCTACGGCGGCAGCACCAACCCCATGGATTCCTTCTGTAGGTACCAATAATGAGCAATTTGGCATTAGGAAACTCAGAATTTGGGCAAGTTCATCAAAATGGGGATAAATGGGAAACTGCACAAAACCCAATACTTGTTTTTAAATCACAGATTCTATACGAAAGCAAATCTTGGTCCTTGAAGAAAGTGAGACAGATATTTCAGTCTGTTAAATCCTGTCAAGGGTGATTTGAATCAGTTGTGTCAGAAACACGGTCATCCTGTTGGAAGAACTCCAGAAAAGAGATTAGCAGTTGTTCAAGCAGGAAGTAATAACAGCAATTCAGCCCCCTCCATGGAAAGGTAATACCACAACAATGTGATGTTCCTGGGATAATTGAGCTTTAGGCTGGTGAGTGAGTTGCTGTCATTGATAAAAGATAGACTGGAAACCGCGATTACTCCAGTGAAATAAATTTCACTCTATGAGAAAGGGCATAAATCATGACGTGTACCTGAAAAGCAGCCTGACAGAAAATAAAATGGCTACAAACACACCTGGTATAATACAAAGATTGTAAAGGTGATATTGATAGTGATATTCCATCACCTGGTATTTTAGTATTGTGTGAACCTCCAGGTCCCATCCAAAATCCATGAATTCTGGACAACAAATAACATTTCATAAAACATCTAGTTCTTCCCACACAGCTGTGGAACCAAAAGCTGAATCCTGACCTTTTGGCTTCCTCAGAGCACAGTTGTGTTGTGCCTTGACTCCCGTAAGAGGTGAGGTCCCATAGCTCTCTCCCACCCGTTATCCATAGCTGTTAGTGGTATGATTTCATAGTGTTGTACTTTGATGAATGGCTATAGGCTACGCAAGCACCCTTGTCTGCAGCTGGACCTGCCACTTAAAAAAGGCAGGATTTCAAAGAAATGGGTGATCCATTTTTTATCACTCCTAAAACAATGCAGAGCACAAAAAGAAACCAAGCCAGTGGGAGATGAAGATACTCCCTAAAAGCAAAATAAGAGCAAAAGCACTGATGGCAATTTGGCAACCTAAGGAGTACTGGAGACCGAGGAGGCATGATAATGAATAGGAATTGTTTTCCCAGGCACTGAATACAGCCACTGTGATTCAGATTTGGAAGCTGTATAAAGGTCAGAGAAAAGTAGGGAAAAAACCCCCAAACATTATTAAGACTCTAGTTCTGAGCAGATCCTACATAACCACCAGAGTCTGAGCTTGTGATAACACAGCTCACCACTTAACTGGAATGCTTTCACAGCAATATATAAAATGATTTCTAGGAAGATGGAGCTGCAGCTGAACCATTTATCACTGTTCATGGACTGGCTGATCAGACCAGTTCAGTTTTATGGGCAGAGGTGCTTCTCGTGGCTCTAACTCCAAAGCATACGTATTAGCATTAGGCATCCTTTACTCCATGACTGTCACTCTTTTCCTCTGCTTTGGAAACTAAACAAATCTGGACTCTGCAGTGGCAAAGGATCCCATAGTGCCCTTACTTGTCCAGAATAGTCCCTTTCCAATTTCAGGGGCTATACATTACCAAGCGTGGAAAATATATGGGCAAAACACCTCAACATAACTCCAGTTACTGTGAAAAATATAACTTGCCTTTCCCAGGAGACAGAGAGATCGACACAGACAGGCAGATTTAACAGACGAACTACTAACATTTGGACAGAGAAAAATATATGAAGGAGATCAAATATGACTGCTGAATAATGAAAAAGTTAGGCAGAATACGGTAAAGTTTTGAATTGTGCAAAGAGAAGTTGATCCTGGGGAGAGTTTGGAAAGATGATAGAGACTCTGAAAGGTCTGCAGCTAAAGCTCTGTCCCAGACAAGGAAGAGAGACAGGCTGAGATGCAAGCCTGAACAGAGAGAAGCAACAAGCAAAGGGTCAGATCTGAAAGCTGTCAGGCTGAAAGCTCAGGCTGACTCCAAACAACTAGATAAACTAAGCAGGCACGTGAAGAAAACAGAGTTGAAGTATAGGGGAGAGGCAGATGAGTCACAAAGGAGAAGGAGATCTTAAAGAGGGGTCAGGCAAAATCTCACATAGGATGGGATATCAAGAAAAATATGTTGGCTGCTGTGCTGAAAGAGTCATTGAGTCAGATGACACAATATTTCCTCCTCCAAAAGTGCTGTAAAAGCTCTATGCAGAGAAGTTTCAAAAGAAAGGCCGAATCAATCCTAACGGAAGAAAGGAAAGAGCTGGCCACAGGAGCACTATGCAGCAGCCACAGAGGGCTCATTTGGTGTAAATATAAAAGTCAGATTAAAAGCGGAGATATACAGTGCAGGATGAGAATTGCTCTTTTGGAACAAAGAAATCAGATACCAAAATCACGTTTATACCTTGGTATTTCTATTGCATACATATACAATGAAAATTCTTTATGAGTTTATATGATAAGACTGACAAAAACATTTAAAATGAAAACATTTTAAAATGAGGTAATGAATATATTTCTGAATTATTCACTTAACAAGAGTTTCTGCATTTTTCAAGTACAAAGGCTGCAAGGTAATTAAATGGGTATATAAACCAAGTAGATATCATGGTCAAACAGACATAACTTATTGCAGGGAGATGCAATTGAACCTTCCCCATATAATTAACAAGCAGTCATCAGCTTGCTCAGCCCCTGCAGAGATGTGCTTTCATTAGGCTGTGCTGGCTATTGATAGCTTCCCGTATTTCCATCACTCCCTGGAGCATGAGGCAGCCCCTCACACATGTCTGTATGCAGGACTGGTTGGTCAGATGTGGGGAAAGACTGCTAGGGGCCAGCCAGGATAATGATTTTTAGCAGCTGAACTACAGAATCCAAGGCGATTATCTAAAATTAATTCAGTTTGTGAATCCAATTAAAAGTGTTTTAGCACCATGAGAAAGCAAAGGTTTTCACTGCAGTTACAGAAATAAGCTTATGCTAAGTATTTCCCTTACTGGAATGCAAAGCAGTGTTTGGGGAATACACTTCTGTACCATCAGCAGTTTACAGATACTGTAGAAGCTGTGCAGGTTTGAAAGCTCAGCCCTGGTCAAGTAAGAAATGAAGCAAGTCTGAGCGAGTTCCCACACAAAGCTAGGAACTGGAGCAGGCTTTTGATTTAATGGCACCAGGAGCTGCCGAAGGTCTGGAGCCAGAGAGATTCTCACAACTGAAGAAGCAGTTCCTTGTTTCATAATTTTAGGCTGCCCATTTACTCTGGCTCGTAGCCACAAGTTCAAAAGTAAATGAGTGCAGCTTTTGTGGGAGTGCAGAAGTAGTTCCCAGTGACTGTGGTTACTGGGATTATTCATCTGATGATAAATATGATCAGATGATGTTATAATCTAGCATGTTAATATTATAAAATATTATTATTTTAGATATTATATAAAATATAATATAATATTATAAAAATATGATGAAATAAGATTGTAGCAGTCCACTGGTGTAATTATTTTTTCTGTTGTTACTGTATGTGATATTGCATATATCTCATCATGGCACTATAAAGATAATAAATCAAATCCCTTTAAAATAATCTCATTCAAAATTGCTATGCACTACTCTATTCCTAAATCCCATTTGCAAGTTTATCATCCAAGTCCAGAGACAACCTTGCTGATCTCATTTTACATGTCTTTCTCTTCAAGTGTAAGAATAAGGGTTTCAGCATGAAAGATTCCTCAGAAGCAAGATAGATCTTATTTTCAGGTCGTGTGAGTGATATAAACTGGCACTGACCGGCTTTTTTTTGAAGTAAAGGAGTAACTCTTCAACCTAGGCAGAAACAGAGATAATAATCGATGTGCAGTTGTGCACTTTTCAGTGTCAGGACAAATTAGATGATTAAAGTAGATCTGAAAAGATCAGGTAGTCTCTGTGATATTTAATTCACAATCTTTATTCATCTGATGAGATTTCTGGCTCTTGCTGCATGACTCAGCTCAGCCACAGTTGCTATACACAGGTGAAAGGCCCACATAGAGGTGGTTCCTCATCTTCATTAACTCTTCTTCCTGATGTCTCTCTAATGCTGGCCTTGGCATACTCACTCAAAATCTTGTATTACATCTCAATACCTTCCAGGTCTTTTTCACTGAGTCTTCATAGTCCTTACCAACCTGGACAGCCTTGACCCAATACTTACCCTACAAGACCCTGCTTCCAGCCAGAGAATACAGAAAATGTTTGGCAAAGTGTTGCCTAGCACTTGGTACAAGGAAAATTTTAAGAACCCATAGGAAGGCTTGAGGAATGTGAGTGAAACATCTCTTGGAGGCTCATTGCATGGGTTGTGCACTAATTCTGAAATCTGAAGTAGTCAAACCCCTGATATTTTAGCTTTTTAAGTGGTTGTCTAACACTGGAACTTGAGGTTAGCAGAAAGATTTACTTTTCTCTCAAATGTTTTCAGAGTGTTGTGCCCTCCTGTGCACAGGAGCCACTTAGGAGTTTTGATCCTGGGACCCCTGAAGATAGGAGCAGAGCAGATGGAAGGAATCTAACATTTGTGTGGAGGCTTCTCTTACCTTTGTTGGACTGGGTGAAAACAGTGGTGGCAGCTCAGCCCATTCAGATCTGCCTGCTTTCAGCCCCACTCTCTTTCCAGTGTGCTGCAGTATCCAATGATGAGAAAATCTCAGAAAGCCTGCAGACCCGAGCGGCAAGGCTGTGGGGTTCAAACGAGTCTTGGCTATCTCCCAGCACAGGGCTGTGAGCCCAGCCACCGATGAATGAACTTCTTCTGCTGTGTAGGCTCAAGACACGTTTCTTTTGAAGGGAGCTGCTATGAAGAGAGACGTTCACAGTTTCTCAGAAAGGACGGCAATGAAATCAGGTGTCCTTGCATTTAGTAAGCTCAGATAATGCCCTCATGCTTTAAGGAGGATGTGCTATGGAGATAGTAGCCTTGTATGAGAGGGGTGTTTCTTTAAAGAGGTGTCCTGGGTTTGGCTTAAATCACAAGAGGAGAGGAAATTTTGGGAGCTCAAGGGAAACAGTGCTGTGTATCTCTTCTGTTGAAAGTGAGCTGATAAAACCCTCAAAACCTAGTTATTTCACTTTGCTACCTGCTTACTGCCTGTTAAAGGGCTGCCTTGGCATCTGTCTTGACAAGCATTGTGCCAATGACAATGAGGGGTCTGTGGGACATAAGGGGTGCCCAATTAGTACCCAAATATCTCCTTTTAAATTGTGGTAAATATTCCTCCTACTCCACTCATTTAAATGATGCAGAACCCATGATAGGAGCAACCCAGGGAGGGATAAACATGTGCAGATGAATCGTTGGCTTGATTTGCATTTCCCCACCCTTTTTCCTGTACATGGAAATAGATATGTATACAGTTATATGTGTGAAATATCAAACATACTTCTATCTATGGTATTTCTTTTGGCTGACAGAGGGTGACAGTGTCAAATGCTTTGAATCCTGATGTAGATACACTTGGATAGGATTATTCGGGAACCCAACGTAGTCAGTTCTGACACTGGTTCCTGGCATCTGAGCACTGTAGCACTGAGTGCCACTGTGTCCCAAGCCCTGCGTTCAATGTTTGTCCTCTTCTGGCTTCATTAAGTGGAAGGCTAAAACTAGGTCAGCCTGGTGAGATAAGGGAATACCTAGTTATAAGTCTCACTGGCATTTAGGGGTTACAGAGGTGGCAAAGAAGCTCATTTATGTAATACACAATTCAATGTGCTCCGAGGGGAGATATTTGCTGGCAAGCACTGCCAAAAATACATGCTTAAAAAATTTAGCAGCTTTGGGGGATAAAAATTGGACTTGAGCAGCTATAAGGATGATTTGCTCCTTAAATCTCTTCTGAGAATCCTATTAAATTCAACTTCCACAGCCTCACGAGCTTCTGTCTTCTCCCCCTGCCAACTCCCTAGAGAAAAGGAATGTGTTGTGCTGGACAAAATATTACTCTAATAGAGGGCTTCTCTCACAAGAAAAGCTGGAAAAACACTCTCAGATTCCCAAATTACACAGAATTCAGTTCTGTGCAGACACCTTTCTTGATGTGTCTCTGAGCCAGTTTTGTCTCCGTTTTACTGACCTGCATGAATACTTGATGGCTGTTAACCTTCCCACACAATTTCAGAAGCAACCAAGGAGAATGTTTAGAACCAGTCTATTTCCAGATATTCCTTTGTTTTGGTCTCTTTGTGTGGAAACAAAGAAAACTAGAGCCTAAAATTATTCTCCTTTTTGGACTTAAAAATACTGCAGTACTGTACAATGGTGCAGATGGTGAAAGACAGGGCCTGTTGCTGAGAATATCTGCTCCATTTCATAAAAGCTGTGAACACACCGTGACCCCGTCATCCTGTCTATGTTTAGCTGAGCTGTATGGATGCAAGAGAGCCTGGAGTCTGGACTGTCTCCAAGATGCCCTGTGCACCCTCAGCTCGTCCTTGTAGGCAACCTGAAATGAGATGCAGTTTCTCCTCATCCTTGTACAACCCTAACATGCAGTGTGTATTAACCCTCTGACCTCCCGTCAATCTGTACCTGAAGAGACTTTCCATGGTCATTTTGTTAAAAAGAATAGACGTATAGGATTTTAGAGCCCAGATTTTAGGAGGCACCTGGGTGCTTATCCGTGCACATACAGCTATGTATGGCCCAGGCCACATCAAAGAGGACATGGGGAGCTGGGACATGAGGGTGGTGAATAGCACCTGGATAAGGGCCTTGTGAAGTTAAAAAATCAGAAATCTCCTGGGGAAAAAAAAAAGACAGAAAAAAAATCTCTGTTTTTAATATGGGAAAGACAGTTTTGGGGAAAAAAAACCAAAACACTTTCTAATATAGCTATAATTTGTTCGAATGGTTTTCTGTTGTATTTCTAATCTCTGATATTCAGTCATGCAAAAGCACACTTTGTCTAATTGCTCCCCTAATGAGCATGTCATCACAGTTAATTTTGCATTTTAAACTTAATTATGGCCATTTATTTCCCCATCCTTGAATCAAGCATACTTCCCAGAGCCCAGCACTTGCACTGCATGAACCCAAGCATCACATACTGCTTGAAAGCCAGCCAATCCGGCATTAGTCTGCTATTTCAATCATATACTGACCAACAGGTCCAAAAGGTTCAAGGAAAATGAAGGTCAGGGGCTGGTAATCGTGTCTGCTAGTGATGTAAATCTGTGTCCTCACAGTGGCGCTGCGATTTCATCACTGCGTCTGACTCTGAAACACACCAACGGGTGGTGTCATGGAGAATCTACAGTGTGTTCTTGAGAGATAAGGGAATGTCTTTATAACAAGGGAAGCGTCTGGATTTGCCTCATGATATGTGCATGGATAATCCATTTCTTATGGTACTGGTCACTTGCATTTTAAGACACTGAAATAATTACCAAATGCCAGATGTGAGAAAAAAGTAACCATCCTGATTTTGACCCCATTTTTAATCTTATGTTAGCTTTCTATTTAACACACACTTACAACTGATGCTAAACAATAAGGGGGCTTTACACTGGTGTGACAGAATGAGTGCATATTTTGCCTCCAAATTTCATAACTGCAATAAGGGATCTGATGAATAAACAAAATTTAATGTAAGCTCTGTATTAAAAGGTTGTCTCCTTTTAAGTCTCCTTGTCTGACCTATCATCTGTGGATATCTCATGTGTTTCTACTGCGAAACAAAGGCTAGATTGCATTAATTAGTTTACAGTACATCTGATTATTAATATTTAAAATCTCATTTATATTTTCCGAGCACATTAGAGGTCATCGCTTTTATTTCCATATCTAAAACTCCATGAAGTTTTGAACTAACACAGCTTTCCTACCAAAAAAAGCAGGGAAGACTGCTGGAGGATGGCCCCCTTTGTGGACAAGACCAACACTGAATTTCTCAGGTTTGAAGTTGCACAAGTGCTAATACTTAAGCCAACACAAGAGTTCGTGTAATCCTATCTGAAGGCAATTCATTACAACTCTAAGCACCCTATAGAACCACTGAGTCCTTAATTCTACCATCAGACAGACTGTCAAATTCCTCTGCTATATCTGCTAGCAAATGTAGAATAGCTGCTTCGATTCCTACTGAAGACCAGGTATGTACCAGCAGCAATAAGTGGTAGTTCTCCAGTGTCTTTGTTTGCCCTGCCTGGTGCAATATCCCCTCGCTGAGCACACCAAACCTAGCAGCAGTCATGCAGCTTCTAGCACAATGCCAGGACCCCGAATTGAGAAGAAGGGTTTCCTAAGGTGAGGCAAAAGAAGCAGTTTCAAGTAAAGTTTGGCTTGCCACTGCTGATCCTCTGTCAACGTGTGAGCTCTGTATGTTGCTCATGTAACTCAAGCTTGTTTAGGAACAGGGAGAGTCTGAAGCATGTTTGTATGTGAGAATGACACAAGGGATCAGGAGCTCTAAGGTCAAAGCTGTAGTGGTAAAATTAACAGCCTCAGGGCACTGACACTCATCTGTCTGTACTCTTAGGTGACAGCACAGTTTTGACCAGGGCCAGCAACCACTCCAACAAGTAACTTACTGGCATCATTGGGAAATTAGCACAGCCAGGAACCTTTCCCAACAGGCAGTGGCAACGAGGTCCCCCTGCTGTATGGAGCAAGAGAATATAATGATGCCATGGGCAATGCCATGGGCAATGCCAAGCCAGCTGGTCTCTGTACCACAGATCAGGCACTTCCAATTTTTGCAGGAATATACCGTGAGAGTCTCAGTCATGCTTAGTGCATCCTGATGTATTTCACCTTTAGCTCGTAAACCAGCAGCACTTGGGCAGACAATTTGCCTGAGTTTGAGCCAAAATTAAAGAAGTGAGAGTCAAATGACAAGTCCTCGTCCAAAGGATAGAGCCCTAGGGTTCTGAAGAGAAATATCACCATATTAGGAATTCACTAAAGGCTACATTCTGGGTATTTGGGCATGGAAAATGTCAAGCCACATGCCTGGAAAAAAAAAAGCCAACCTAGTTTGGAAAAGCTATATGCAAGTTGCAAAACATTCCTAATGCAAAGTATAAGGTGACATTGATCATAAAGTCACGCCATTAGCGATGATACCTGTAAAAAGCTCCTTCGCATAAGGAACTGTAAAGCTGCAGAGATAAGATTTACTTTTATTAGTTCTAACAGCAGAGCAGCAGTGAGTTCATCAGCTTTATTGATGTTTAGCCCATGGTGCAATCAGACTGTGTTCTCTCCAGCAGACTACTGTTTAGTAATTTCTGTTTAGGCTACATTAAAGCCTTGAATAATTTCCAGCAGTTTCATCTTCCTCTTGGTCAAGCAGGAAACATTGAATTCCTTCCCCAGCGCCTCTCTTACAGGTCAGCTTACCAAGTGTGGCCTCTGGAAAGCTGCAGGAATAGTATGTGGGCTGTCACATAAGGTGTGCACAGCTGGGGTTTAGCAGCTGTGAGCTGAAAATCAGTGTAGAGCTCAGAAAAGATTGCTGCCAGACTGCTAGCTAGTTGGGTTTATTTGTTTTCAAATTTTTGTTATTGCCTCATGGTCGCTTTTTCTGGTCATATATAAAGAAAACTTCTTGCTTTCTTTATATATGACATTAAGATTCTCATTTGCTATGCAGTCATTGCTGGCAGTTCCATCTTTTATGCTTTACTGGTGTCAGGTTTGTGCACAGCATCTTGCAGAGATTACTGAGTCTGTGGGAATGTATCATTGAGCAGCATAATGGTGTTGTTGCTGAAACCTATCCTCATATTTGAAAGCCCTTAATGCACTTGGACTTTACTGGACAGCTGATTCTGCTTGAAAACGGAAACTGGATGGAAAAAATAACACGTGATCTCACTCATCACCTGTGGCCCTGATCTATGGCTGCTTTCTATACCACTGGATCTGCTGCCAAAGGCCAGACCAGGGGCAGCCTGGCCACAGCAAGAAGTGATCTTCAGCATCTGCTTCAGAGGCAGTCCTTGCTTAGCCATACATGATCAATTAGCATGTTGCTCTAACCTAAGCTGAGCGCTGAAAAATAAGCAGTGCCTTTGCACTCCCTTCTGGTTAGCTTTCAATCTGTTCTCTGATCTTCTATTTGTTTGGTTTGTATTTCTACTGCGTTATGGAATATCCCACAGGTATCTGGGTCCTCCAGCTTGGAGCACCTGCTTCTTTTTAGAAGATAATTTAAATCCTAGGAGATGCATCATCATTCTGGGTTAACTCCAGAGAGCAGTAACCTTGTGGCATTCTGGAATCTGCTTATTTACCCACCTGTGCATTTGGCTTTTCATATCTATATTGTTTATTTATAATGCAATTTCAGTGACTGCATTCTGGAACATATCAGTTATCTGGAGGTCACTGGAAAATAAGTAAATATGCACATGAAATATTGATGGAGCATTTTGCCTATGGTATTTAAAATTCTAAGCAGGAAATTAAGAGCTTGATCCAGCAAACTTCACCATGTAGGTAGTTTCCTTGACCTCATCAGCAATGGCGGGCCTTTTGTGTGTGAGGGTATTTTCAATCTTTGTGTGTGACAGTGACATGAAAGTGATTTAGAAATGAATGCATTTCTCTAGGAATGTCTGAATTTCAGTGCTTAGCAGTTTGGCAAAACATGACAGTTCTATTTGTGATGCATTTCGGTGAAGCCACGTTCAGTGCATTACTGTTTAAAATAAGCTGTTGATGTCTAGTGAACACTGACAGGTAATGGTTGAGTCACAAGGCAGTAGTGTCTCATGACATATTTACAAACACCCCACGCTGCAAAAAATGTTCGATATTTTTTATTATTGCCAAAATCTGACGACAGAACCTGGGCCAAAGACTCCCCACTCCTTGGGGCTCAGCCCTCACCTGCTGAGAAATGCTGAGGCATTTGAAGTGCATATTTCACTGAATTCTAGAGGATGGTCTTTCTTCATATTGACTGGTTTCTGTATTCTGGATCCTTAAGCAATCAAACAATTAATCCTCTATGAACTTAAGAAAATATTGTCTCAAGTAGCCCCAGAGCTAAGTTTTCTTTGAGTTTTCTCCTGCAAGTGGCTGAGAATGACTCCAGAACTGTACAAAGCAATATTCAGAATGGAACTTGACAATTAAATGCCTCTGCTGAGTACATACACTGTGGCCACTAGCATGGGATCTGACTGTCAGAGGCAATCCCAGAACAGGACACTATCATAGATATAAAGAGAGAAATATATTGACAGCCAATGCTGAAGAGAAGAAAGGCAAAGTGGAAGAGCCAGGGATAGTAAAACTGGTCAGGATGCCTGACTTTTCAATGAAGGCAGTGGTAAAAACCTGTATACTTTGTAAGATTTCAATTTTATTTTATTTAACAGAGTCTTTGGATCCAGAGGAAAAGAAAACTGTTCAATCTTGTAGAGGAAGGAAGAATTAAAAACTCAAAGGGTGAGGCTAAAGAAAGCATTCAGCTTTTTTCTCAGTTATAAAATAGCATTTTACTGACAACACTAAAATACAGAAGGCAGCCACTTACCAGCAAAAATCTTAGGGGTAGAAATCAGGTGAAGTGATCCTCCCTTTTAATGACTTTTTTTGTGTTTTTAATGACTGAATTATAATAACCTGATAATGAACATATAACTCCAGATACAGCAGGAACTGAACCTTAATAATTCATCTGGGGGGCCAAGGAAAGAAATACTATGCTTTTCAATATAAGTGGTCATTCTAATTCAAGATAAATAGCAATGCACTGCAGTCATGTACACAGCAGTTTCAGTCGATAGACTCTTCAGTCTATTGAAAGATACTGGCCCTGATTTTACATATAAATTCACTGCTTTTAACATAATTTGCCTGATTATACTGCTTGCTTATGGAGTCAGCCAGTTCAAATTTATTTGTAATCTCTACCTCCTAGCTTTATCTGCTGATAACAGCTGTAGGAGTTAACTGAGAAGTAGAATGAGGTCTTCTCTCTACTACCTTCTCTTTCAAACAGTTGCTAGTCAGCACTGTTATGTATCTAATATTGTGATGTGGATACTGTATGACTCTGAAATTGACACAATGGATAGAATTTCTCTTAGAAAATGAGGATATTTGCTATGCAGATTTCCCTATCTGAGCTATTCATCTAGTCTGCATGTATTCAATGGAGAAAAAAAGCACTTCTGCTCATCCCACCCCAATACAGACATCTAAAATAAGTCCAATGAATTGCATCCAAAAATTGCCTAGTTTTTTGTTTACCATGAATGTAGATTGGCATGCATGGAGGGTTGTAGACATTTATACTGTAGACATAAGAAGGTAGGTGAGATGAATCTAGCCACTGCGTTGGGACTTTCACCAGTTCTGTTTCATAATTAACAGGTTATGTTATGGCTGAGCAGGTCCCAGGCAGGGCAGTAAATGTGGTAACCACTGCCTGTGTTGCAATATCTTCTTATGAAAAACAGCAGGTGTTCCCATTGTAATTCAGTTAATGCAGACTAATATGTGCAAAATAATCTTTTACAGCTTCAGACTGCAATATTGCTATGGTCTGGATAACCCAAAAAAGGTACTGAAGATACTCAGGACTCAGTTTTGCTATTGCTTGAGGCTTTTGCTACCTGAAAACAGCCTAGTTGAGATTTATACATCAATAAGACAATCAATCACAGGGATTAAGGAGCTTTAAAGAGATCGTTTAGTACAGATGAATTCCTAAGGCAAGATCATCCTTAGTGAGATTGTTCTCGCTTTCACAAAGCTCTCAAGTTGGAAATTTCAAACCATTAGTATCTAAACTAGTGCTTCTTTGTTGTAATTTACAGCTGTTACTTCTTGTCTTCTCTAATATGGGCTTGAACAAGAGTTGAACATCCTTCTCTTCTGCCTTTTACGTAACATACTGCAGTCATGCTACCACCTGGTTCCCCACTGAATAGACTAAATCTCATTTTGTCCCATTTTTCCATACAGCACAGTGACTCTTCTCAGCATGTCTCAGTTCCGTACAACTGCGCCACAACCATCTGCTGTCAAGTTCCATACTGGACATACTACTTTAACAAGGCCTTGCCAGACCTGAGTAAGGTGGAAGGACTGGTCCACATGTTCTGCAGCTATTTATATATCCCAGTTTGATGTCTGATCTTCTTGCAGCTGTATGATGCTGTTTGCCTGTGCTCAGAAATCATCTCAGATAACCCACAGATCCTTTCCTACAGTGCACTAATTCTTTCAGATTGAACCTGCAGTTGTCGAGACTCCACTCTGAGCTAAAACCTGTCCTCTGGTAAGCTAGGTCCTTTCCATCTAGACCGTCTTTGACTTTAGTAAGCCATGTAATCTCTTCTATCATTCGTCTCAACAAGGCAAATATTTAACAGTACCATGCCAGGACAGGTTCTTGACAAACATCTCTCAGCACATCTCTCCATAATTAGTAATCAGTTATTACATTTTGTTACTGCATTAGTCAGTACTAATTACCCTGAATGTGTTTTTCCAACTGGTTTTGTAGCCAGGCAATAACATTTTTATTTAAACCACTTCCCCCAACTTGCTCAGAGTCTGTAACGAAAAACCTTAAAAAATTCCTAGTATTTGACATCTATGGCATTTTATCTGTCTACAAGATTGCTTAGGCTGTTGTATGAGGAGACTGGACTGATCTGATACAATTTCGTCTTGACATACCTGCAGAGAAGCAGAGAGTTCGGTTAACAAAAGGACTTAAGTGCCACCTGTCATTTCAGATATCTAAGACCCACATTCTCTAAACTCATAGCTTCTAAAAATCTAAATTCCCTGGCTTCTATGATTCTCCTAGGAAGTGTGTATTTTCACAAATGCAGTCTGCACCCCAGTAACATTTAGCTCTTAAATCCCAGCAGGATTAAGAGTCACTAACAGAAGCTATGTGGAAAAGAAATGAAGATTTAATGAGAGAGATATGAGAAAGAAGAAATTATTATGTCATTCATCCAGGACAGAAACCTCCACGTTCTGGTTTCTGTTCAGAACAGTTTCTGTGTCTTCCATTAGAATGTCACTAGATGAAAAACCAGAGGGATACTAGGCTGAACTTAAATTTCTCTTTCCAAACTACCCATTTAACAGAGGAATTGAGTGTACTGTAGTGTAATGATGCAGCTTTGGTTGATTACTCACTAAAATGTTAGGAACTACAGAAGCATTAATTGTAAACTGCAATTGTTGGGGCTTTTCTCCCCCCTGAGGTATAGCATCTGCTGAACACAGAAAGCACCAAACCACCAAGAAACAAATACTAACCTCACTGGAGCTGTAATTTCTGTCTTCACTTACTTTTATAGCCTTGTTGACATTAAATGAAATGTTACATGGATAATGCTGCATTTCTCTTAGAATTTTTATTTTTCGTTTTTCTTCTGAGTTGCATTCCAGGCTTTCAAAGAAGCCACAATAAAGCTTTTCTTTTCTATTTATGTGCTCATAAGTTATTTTCATTTGTACCTATAACTAGGTAAACATTCTGCAAATTCACATGAATTGCATATGAGTAACTCTCACAGTTAACACAGTTAATCAAGAAGAAGAGCATGCAAACACAAGTGTGTAAGCACAAAATCAGTTAGTAGTGTAGCAAATCTCAGATACTAATTCAGCACTTTTTACGTACCAAGCAGACTGGATCATCTAAAACTAGGCTGTTTCCCTGCGCTTTACTCCGTGAAAAGTCTCAGTTTTGAATTAGTAGTACACAAATCCTACAGATCGTGAGACAGATTTTTCTTGTGGATAAGAAACAATTTACATTCAATTTGGGACTTCTAAATGGGCACTCCATCTCAAGAAGATTTTATGATCTTTAACAGAATACAGCTTTTCCTTAAATCAAGCCATTAACAAAGTATTTCTACTCTGCCCTGCCTTCACTAAATGTGTAGGAATTTAGCTCTGAAACTTCAGTATTCCAAATTTGGCCAACAGGTTCAGAGCTCTTCAAATGATCACATGAACAGTGTGATGGAAACATGTACATTGTAGCTATAAAAACATCACTTCTATCAAAAAGGATTAAAAAGTTGAGAGGTAGACAAATAAGGCTGACACTGTCATTCCTAGAGCCCCAGGAAAGGGGGGCTTACACCGCAAGGTAAGAAATTCTGCCAGTCTGAAATGTTAAATACTGACTTTTAGTTTGAATCCTAGAGTGCCAGTAAGAAACCACCACACTGAAAACTCAGTATGCCTATAGTCCATGTTGCCTACATTTATAAGATCATTAACCCACATTAATGATCTTCTGTTCAGAAGATAAGACCCACGTAGTTTTTACGTTTAACAAATGGTGTAGCAGAAAGTAAAGGCTTCTGGAAGGAACATGAAACTGTATGAGATCACATGGATCAGCTCCTTCTGAATGGCAGAAAACTGCACATTTTATGTCTGCTTTGAACTAGCCCACACAGCATCCAATCATGCCATCATATACAACAACCACCAAACACTTCCTAATGTATACATGCATTGAACAATGAAACAATTGTTTGATGAGAAAATGAACATGAGCCGGCTTCAGTGTGCGCTCGCAGCCCAGAAAGCCAACCGTATCCTGGGCTGCATCAAGAGAAGCGTGACCAGCAGGTCGAAGGAGGTGATCCTGCCCCTCTACTCTGCTCTCGTGAGACCTCACTTGGAGTATGGTGTGCAGTTCTGGTGTCCTCAACATAAAAAGGACATGGAACTGTTGGAACAAGTCCAGAGGAGGGCCACAAGGATGATCAGGGGACTGGAGCACCTCCCGTATGAAGATAGGCTGAGAAAGTTGGGGCTGTTCAGCCTGGAGAAGAGAAGGCTGCGTGGAGACCTCATAGCAGCCTTCCAGGATCTGAAGGGGGCCTACAAGGATGCTGGGGAGGGACTATTTATCAGGGACTGTAGTGGCACGACAAGGGGTAACGGGTTAAAAGTTAAACAGGGGAAGTTTAGATTGGATCTAAGGAAGAAATTCTTTAGTGTGAGGGTGGTGAGGCACTGGAATGGGTTGCCCAGGGAGGTTGTGAATGCTCCATCCCTGGCAGTGTTCAAGGCCAGGTTGGACAGAGCCTTGGGTGGCATGGTTTAGTGTGAGGTGTCCCTGCCCATGGCAGGGGGTTTAGAACTAGATGATCTTAAGGTCCTTTCCAACCCTAACTATTCTATGAGTCTATGATTCAAGATATGTACTGTGCAAAAAACCTCAAGGGATGATGAAGAACATGACTAATGCCTAAGCATCTGAAAAAATGTGTGTGGTTGTGTACATAAATGTATTATTTTTCTGCATGCTTCTGAGATTATTTTTGCAGTTTTTATAACTTAGAGTTGCTTATCATGACATATTCCACTGAGAAAAGAGGGTGTATTTCAGAGAAGGATTAAGTAATGTGATCTGTAGAAATATTACAGTATCTGTAATGAATGCATTATAACACCTAAAAAGAAATTAAAAACTTCAGTGCTGCAAATACTTATGGACATACTTAACCTACAGCAAATCTTTGTTCTTTTTGAAAAATAAGGAATGTCTTTCAAGTTTCATTATATTACATATACACATATGTGAACACTTCTACGCATTTATTTTAAAACGCCAGTGTGCTAAGAAAACTTTTGTACATTTCCATGGAATGTAGTGTCTGAACCATGTCTTGGGAATTATGTGGAAAAGTCTCATATCCCAAACATGCAGAGACTGCAAAAATTGTATTAATTGTATTTTAAAAGTTGGAATTTTCTGCATAAAAATGCATACAGGATAATATCCTGATCACAGAATCACAGAACGTGTGAGGATGGATTTCTGGAAATCATCTAGTCCAACTGCCATGCTCAAACAGGGTTACCTAGGGAAGGTTGTCAAAGGGCATGTCCTAGTTTTTAAGTTCCTTAAAGGATGGAGCCTCCACAGCCTCTCAGGTCAACCTGTCCCAGTGACCACCCCCACACTAAAAAATTACCTGTATTTTAATATGTGCCCATTGCTTCTCATAGTGTCACTGGGCACCACTGAGGAGAGCCTGGTTCTGTCTCCCTTACTCAGCCCCCCTCAAATATTTATGCATATATATGACTCACCTAAGCCTTCTTTCTCCAGGCTGAAACATCCCAGCTCTCAGAGCTAGAGAGCAAGCCCAATTTCTTAAGTCAGATGCTCCATCACTTGTTCATTTTCGTGGTTCTTCACTAGACTTGCTCCAGTATGTCCATGTCTCTCTTGTACTGGAATGCCCAGCACTGGCCCCGCACTCCAGATGTGTCTCACCAGTGCTGTGGAGAAGGGAAGGGTCATCTCCCTTGACCTGCTGGCAATGCTCTTCCTAATGTAGCCCTGGATGCCTCTTTGCTGCAAAGGTGCATTGCTGGCTGCTGATAGTTGTGCCAGGTTTCCTGGTGGAAACCCTGACAGCTCTGTCTTCTACACCTGGAAATTGGAAAATATTTTAACACATTTCTAATATTAAAACATTTGAAACTTGAATATCTGGAACACATGCAAAATACACTACAATAATTATGCCTAAAGTCTTGCAAAGAACATTCTGATTGTCAGTTAAACTTTCCATAATCAAAGGTTTAAGAACCAATTTTTTTTCAGTATCTTTCTCATGAGTAATGTCTTCTAAGCCACAGCTAACACTCATTATAATAAATTCAGCAAAATTAACTATAAAATGTTTTAAAACTATTTGTTACATCTCCCTTTCTTTATTGCTTCACTTTTATGTCTTTTTAGAAGGAATACACTTTGCTTGAAAAAGCATGAGTTAAAAAAAAACAGTCTTTTTAAGTGGAAGTTCCTAATCTTCGTAGTTTAAAGTTTAGCCTTTGATTAGATGATCTTGACTGCTGAACAACCAATTTGTGTCTGTCCCATAAGAATACTTTAAATCAAGTTTACCCATGCATTGCTGAGAAGATTAAAGACTTTTTTGAGATCTAAAAGGAAAGACTATATTAAGTGAAAATTAGGTCATAGTAATGTTCATGATGAAAACTGTTCTAATTTGTGCAGAAGGGCATGCACACATGTATGTATCTACCTCTATCTCTACCCCATCCCTATTTCTTTTATATGCATACGCAGTCAAGGCAGGTAAACAGATTTTGGATATGGAAGTTTCATAATTTTAGCCTTGCCATTAGCACTAGTAGGTGTGTGACAAATTCCTGTGTCACTTATGTTGTAGCTGTAGGACTCAAACATGCTTTGGAATTTGTTTATGTACACTACTCACATAAAAGCTCACCATGGATTCACCCAATGTACAATCTTATCAGGACAGTGGAAAGAAACTATATAGATGTAGTATAACTGATGAACCTGATAAAGCTGGGGTTTGGCCACCTAAGACAGGATATTAAGAAAACAAAGATACAGAGACAATATGATGCTCAAGCAGGGTTGTTCTCTGAAATAAGAATTAAGGAATGATGATGGTAGTCCTTGGGGATGTATTTTGATGCTGTTCCAAATTCCTTGCCAGCAGTACATCATTTTGATACATCTTATCTCCTGTACTGATGATCATCAGGCAAACATGTTAGGGATGTGCTAGCAAGCAGTAAACTTGGCCTCACCTTCACCACCAAGCTGAAACTGTGGTTGTTTTGTTAATGCAATTTGAATGGGGAGATCTTGCAGCAGCTTTGCAAGCACTGCAGCACTCCAGCCTTGGCACAGACATGTCAAACGTCCTGAGCTAAAGACAACAGCAGTAACAAAGAAACAACCCATTACTGACCTTGATGGCAACTAACAGCACAGATAACAGTAACCTTACAATTTTTAGCGCTAATCTCTTTCTCCCCTTTCCTTCCACATTCAGACAGGGGCTACATTGGCTTCTGTGCCTTATCCTGTCAGGCTGATTTCAGATAAGATTTAGGAAACAATAGAGGTTAAATTTCTATTATATGATGACTAGCAGGCTAGAGGGTAAAAATAAATGTGCTAAAAGTCCAAGGCACCTGTCACACCTTAGTGGAAAACATCCAATAGCTAATGCTAAGTATAGAATACCCAAATACCTACTGTGATTGAGATTCTTCCATCAGACATACTCCTTCTAAAAGAGCTTCTGAAAATATCAAAGAATAATTCAATATTTTCCAGAAATCTGGAGCATATTGTAGCCTCAACAGGTATGCTAAACCCTACTGCACAGGAATTCCTCTCCTTTGAAGTAGATTAATATTTTTTGTATCTCTCAGATGAATATTTTATTTTTAAAAGCATATAAAAAGTTACATACAAATATTCATTAATATAGCATTTTTTTTTGTGAAAGCCTTACACTGCATGATTACAAATAGCAGAAAATGCTTAAAACAATTTAGCAAGATAGGAGAACTAATCTCCATATGCTTCACAGACTATATGTTTCTATGCAAGCCACTTCAGTCATTTGTCATTTTTATTTCAAAGACAGTAGATGTGGTTTTTATTCTCCATTCAACCAGCTTGAAGCACCAGCCACAGGCCTTATTTTGGGGAAGCTTTTCTATTTTCACATTTAGAATATGGAAAATATTCAACATTTCTGAAAAAACCCACAGGGTATCAATATTTTGAATTGGACATCCATTTAGAATATGGAAAATGGAAATTTAGAATATGGAAATTTATGAACATGGAATCTATTAGAATGGAAATGGGATATGGAAATATGGAATATGGAAAATATTCAGCATTTCTGAAAAAAACACAGGGTATCAGTATTTTGAGTTGGACATCCAGTTGCTGAGATATTCACAATTTATTTAGGAAATTCCACCTGTTGTTTCGTATCTCAGTTGCATTTACTGAAACAAAGAGACTATAATCTTTTCCTACCCATTTTTGAGAAAAAAGTTTCAAAGCCTGGAACCTTGGAGAACCCTTGAGAACTGCACTCATGAGCACAATATAAAAAGAACATGGGTTTTTATTTAACACCATTTAACCGTAAATTACACCTGAATTGACTGATTGGTATGAATATAAAGAAATATTGCAGAGATACTGTATCATATATATTCACATTTTGTACTGAATGTGACAGGAATTCATAGAGAAAACCACTAAGCTCATGCAAAGGTTCACATAATGCATAAGAGCAGTGTAAAAAAAACTAAGGTAACACAATAATTCTTAAAGACTTGCAACTGCAGTAAGAACTAGGATCATTTGACATAGTGTTCATGCAGATTTTCATATATACCTAAGAAAAAATAAAATAGCTTCCCAATGCATAAAACTGTCAGTAAACTGAGATGCTGCCTTCATGACATGATCATCTCTCACTTGGGTCAAACAAGTAACTGTGGGCTTGAATAGGTATTATTGTGTGTGAGAAATAGCCAATGTAGGACCACAAAATTTGTTTTCTAAAACCATCATTTATCTTGGCTTTCTCCTTTGTTTTACTATTGGAAGACTGTAGCTACATGAGTTTAAGCAGCTGTATGCATTTGGCTATGTGCAACCATGAAATATGGACTGGACTAGTGAGAGATTGTATTTTTGACTCAGGCGAGAATGTGGGCAATTTCTGCTTCTCTGAAGTGACACTTGAGTCACTGGTCTTGTGGTATGAACCTGATATCCTGATAATAGCTGACAGAGGAAATAATACCATGGAAAAGTTAGATGTTTTGATCTGTAAGACTAGATTCATGGGAAAGTTGAGATCTGCCTACTGACGGGAACACATGATTTTGTATCACCAAACCCATGATCTGATGAGTCTGCATCTTAAACCCCCAGTGTACCTTAGAGTAACCTAACATCCAAAGTTACAAGCTCTGGATTGGTATCTAGAGCTTCACAGTTCCAGCCAGTGTACTGTGTAAACAACAGAGTGTAAACATACTCTCATATCATGCTCTTAATTTCTCTCCTGCTCTGGTTCTTTGTCAGATATGAATGTTTTTGTTTGTACAGAAAAATCTGAGCTCTAAGCAACTTTTTTTTTGCCAGATCTCATGTTCCTACTCCCTCCTGTGGAGGAATATAGGGGATAGTATTACTATTAAAAGAATGGTTAGAAAAGCTGTTTCTCATTAAAAGTACCTAATTTTGTTCTTTTATGTCCTTAAAAATTTCTGAATTATTTTCCAGAAACATTTGAGTCATGAAAGAGATCAAGCATAGGAAATAATAATCTCAGTGATTAAATTACAAGCTATTGAAAACAGACTTGTGAGAGATAGAAGCTAATTTCAATCTTACGTCTTGCTGTATGCTCTATTTTAAGATCTATAATTAAAATTACCTTTCTGACATGTTCCATTCACTTTGGAAAGTCTGGGTTTTGACAAGAGTACTGTTCAGCCCAGTGATGTCTGACTCTAAAACTCTTACTTTCATTTGGAAATTTTCAATATCATGGGAAATATTTTGCATCATTTAGGAGTAATAAAAAGGAACTTGCATGCATCAACTTTATAGATGGTAGGCTTGGATATAGTCAGAGTTCAAATTATGCCTGCAAATATCCATCAAGAATTCAAATAACCATGGATTTTTAAATGGACTGTTAGGATTGTCAACCTTCTCACAGCAGCAAATTTTTTCTAAGAAAGAATACTCTACGCCATTTTAATGCATTACCTTCGATCAGGTAAAACTCCATAGAAGCAGAGTTGAAGGGCAAATTGTTCTTTTTTTCATTTCAATTCTTTGCTTTTAGCAGTATTCCAGGGCAGCAGTGGAATATGGAGTAACATATGGTCATTTCTGTATGTTTACAAGAAAAGCCATTTTCCAAATAAACAGCCATTAGCAAAACAATAGGGGCTTCTAATCTTATTAATCCTCTAAAAGATTGCTAAGACTGGGTTGGGTAAATAAAGCTCATGCTGGCCTGTGTCTCCATTTTATTATAATAACAGAAAGCTGTTGCTGCTGCTTCATATTCCCCTGCCCCAATGGTGGATGTGATGGATGTTAGTTGTAGGAAATACAAAGTAAGGTCTGTGGCTACAGCTCTTCCAGGAATGCTGCAGGTTGCAGCTGTGCCTCTTTCATCCTTATGGTCAGATCCTAAATTACTTGCGTCTGTTTCCAGGGAGCAAATTTCTCACAGGAATCAAATACCCAAAGATGTAAGTACAGATAAAAACTCATCATAGGAAGACTATTATGGATTACAAAGGCACCAGGCGCTGGATGCACTCTGCTTCTGCTTTTTGCACGTTTTCTTTTCCTGTTTAGCTTTGCTGACTCCCTGGCTCTAGTGAAGGATGTTTGAATCAAGCAAAGGGAGAGGCAGGGATGTTCTGTGCAGTGCAGAGACACCCACTGGTACATTTAAACAAAAAATTACCTTACCTCAAAATATGTATGACAGCCATCTTCTGGCAATGAAATCGGAACTGAAATTACTGAATGTTAGGAAATAACATCCTTCAGAGAGTACCCCAAATATTAAACAGCCTGTGGCAGTATACAGCTGTCTGTGCTGTACATCTCAGGGGACATGCCAAGCAGTCTAGCCACTCCCTTCAGCAAACCATCCTGAAGTTGACTTTCATGTTTTTAGTGCTTCTAGCTGCAAAATGCAGCCTGAGGCCATTCTGGAACTGAACGCCATGCAAAGCAGCGCTAAGACTGTTTTAAACCTTCCCAGAAGCTAAAATGCTTTTGTGATCCACACTGTAAGAAAGCCATTAAGGTGTTTAAAAACTGCAGTTCAGGTGATGTCTGTGTCAGAGTTTCAAAGCTCACAAACATTTCAAATGCCTTCTGTTACTATACACCATTTGCCAATACCATAGAATCACAGAATGGTTTAGGTTGGAAGGGACCTTAAAGATCATCTTGTTCCAAACCGCTGCCATGGGCAGGGACACCTTCCACTAGACCAGGTTGCTCAAAGCCCTGTCTAACCTGACCTTGAACACTTCCAGGGACGGGGCATCCACAGCTTCTCTGGGCAACCTGTGCCAGCGTCTCACCACCCTCAGTGAAGAATACCTTCCTGATATTGAATCTAAAACTATCCTGTGTAATCTAACCTGTTTACCCTAATAAACTCTGCTATTCAGTCTTTATTTCCCATTTTTTCTGCACCTTTGGTACCACCCAGTTTTCTCCCTGGCGTGCAGCCTCCACCCCTGCTGCTTTGACAGCACACTCACAGTGACAGCTTTTCTCCCTTTCTGCATGTTTGAGTACACATACAATGCTCAGTATTGGCTTAAGATGCAGGAATTAAAGACCCAAGCCTAAATCTCCAACTCCTGCATGATTAAATGAGAATCTATTAGTTGTTTTTTTTTTTTCATGAACTATGTTTTTTGTCCTTGAACAAGCTTCTGACCCATATGTTTGTGAGAGAAGATCTCACTGTAATTGACATAAGGGTATTTGCTACAGTCTGCAGACTGTAAAGCCATAAGATCAGTGGTATCCTGTGTTTTAGAGGAGCAAGGTCAAATCCTTTCAGACATGCAAGAATGACCTGAGATGACAGCTACAAGTGACGCAGTTCTGACTTCCCTCTGCCCCTCCTTACCTCAAGTTGCTGAAAAAATCCCCAGTCCTCCAGATGCCTCCTATTACAGAGACCTGATTTCTCATATGGGAAAACATATGTGCTTTGGTGTTACTTCCAACATAAAGAATTGATCACGGAGCAACAAGTGGCCTCAAGCCATCAGGCTGAGAGCCTCAGACTAGCTGAAGTTTTCTACTCTCTAGTCCTTACTGCTGTGCAGGTAGCATAACCTAGCCAAGTGTTCCGTGTGCTCTGCCAACTAGTGGCTATGTGTCATCTGTCACTCTCTGTAAACATAAAATGTCATGGTTGCAGTCCCTACTCCCCCCAAAAGTTGTGTTTCATGTATGGTGGGAAATCATGTCTCATAGTCTTGTGGGATCCATGTTCCATCCCTCACGAGACCTTCCTGCAGCTCGTGAATCTTCGGTGGATCATTTCCCCACTCTGGCTCTGTTTGCTTTCCTCCAAGCAGCTACGCAGCAAGCCCCATCCTTATTTTGGGACAAGGGCACCTTCCTACCTGTGCACTCACACAGCCCTTTTGTCTTCTTTTCCCTCTGGGAGTTTTGACTTCTGCAGCAATTTACAAAGCAGAAAATGCCACAGGACTTGGGCTGATGCATTAAAAATAACTATCTAGCCTTTGTGGCAATGAGGAAGAATTAAGAAATATCATCCTGCATAGAAGATGCAAAATCCAGAAAACAAATTAAGAAGAATCCTACAATTTCAAAATCATTCCCCTCACTTGGGAGGAGGGCATTAATTGAGAGTTTGGACCTGGTGTTACAGGGCACATCTCCCGAGGGCCCCGAGCATCACTGAAGTCATCTCGCCTCCGCCTCTTGTTCTGCGGACAGTGGGTGCGGGAGCAGCTGAGGGACACAGCCGCGGTACGGGCAGCAGCTTCGTTTGTGCTTCCCCTCCACTTTGGGCATGTGCAGGGCGCACTGTGCCTATGGGCGTATGTGTGTGTGTAACAGCCGCGCTGCACATGCTCACTGGACAGCGCCGGGTGCTGTTCCACCTGCGGTCTGTCAGCTACCGGGACGCCCGAGGCTGGGGATGCCGAACGCCCTCACTGCTCACCCTCACCCTGTGGTATGGGACCGCTAGTCCCGTACCCCCGGTTCCCTAAGACCTCGCACTCCCTGCAGCCAGGGCTGCCGGCTGGGGCTCCCTTTCACTCCCCTCTCAGCTCCCCGCGGCCGCGCTCGCTGTCCCCGCAGCGCTGCCCCTCACCTGCTCCCGCTCCCCTCATCCCCTCCCTCACCTCTCCCGTCACGGCTCCCTTCGCGGCCGCGCTCGCTCGCGCGCGCGCACGAGTGACATCACCCCTGCCCAATCAGCCGCCGCCGCTCCCCGCGCCCCGCTCGGCCCCGGCGGCCCCGCGCGCGGCGGCGGAGGAGGAGGAGGGGGGGCGCGGCGCGCGCGGGCGGTTGTCAGGCAGCGCGCGGTGCCGTACCTTGCCGTGCGGAGCCCACCCCAGCCCAGGTGTGAGAAGCCGAGGCGGAGCGCCGCGGGGTGACAGCCCGGCCGCGCGGCAGCGCTGACAGGTGCGGTGCGGTGCGGTGCGGTGCGGTGCAGCTCGGCTCGCCTCGCTCCTCAGCGGCGTGTCCTTCCCCACTCCCTCCCCCTGCTTTGCGCAGCGGGGTCCCGCTTTAGAAGAGCGAGTTAGAGCCGTCGCGGCGCTGCCTCCTCCTGTGAGGGGAGAGAGCAGCCCCAGGTGGTCCCGGGGAGGGGGCCTCGGCGCGGCGGTGAGTGAACTTTACCGGTGCGGCCGGGGGAGCTCGGGCAGGTGGTGGCGATGGGGGGCTGCGACCGGCGCGGCCCCTCGCTCCGCGGCTTGGCGCGGGAGTGCCCCGAGTTCCCCACTCAGGCCAGCGGGCGGTACCGGGCCTGGGCGGCGGGGCCCGCTCCGGTGAGGCGGCTGGGGGCGGCTGTTACGCGGCGGTGGTGGCGGTGGTGGTGGTGGTGGTGGGGAGCTGCCCCCTCCCGGGGCGCCTGTACACTGCAGTCGGGATTACTCGTGTTGTGTCGTTCCCCCCTGGGCTGCTGAAAATGGGACGCCTTCCGTGGATAATCCTCTCTCGAATGCGGTCCCCTCGCCACCGCGGATTTGGCGGGGGGAGCCGCGGGCTGCCGAGCTTCGTCGGCCACGGGAGGGACTGCAGGGAATACTGTGTTCCCGGTATCTTTGGTTTTTGCTGGCGCACCTATGCGTTTTGGCAGCATGTGGAAAGATGTATCGGTACCGCGTTCTTCCAGCGCATCGTTTCAGGAGCGCTGTTGCTGCGCGGATTGTCTGCCAGAGCATCACGCCCTCAGGCAGCCAGGCTCATCTGCTTGTTCGCGTTTGGGGTGTATCTAATGGTGATCAGCTAGAAAGAGATAGTGTTGGTTTTTTGTGTTTTTTTTTTTTTTTTTTTTTTTCCCCACTACACCTTCTTGCGGTAGAAATAACAGCATTTCACTTTGTTTTCCCCTTGTAAAATGCTAATTGCTCTTCTTGTCTGTTGTCACTTTCCCGTAAACGGCACTAATTCAGGGCGGCTGTAGTAGCACCTGCTGGTGAGAACAGAAATACCACTTGCGGACATTGCTGTGGCTGAGCTCTGCTAAAAAAAAAATCACCTGAAGGGACTGGGCGAGTCCGTAATGCTGTGCCTCAGCTGCGAGCTGAGGGGTTCTTCAGCAGTTCCGTCCGCTGTTTAACTCTGCTTATAAAACCTACTGGAGATTATCTGTGCAGTTAATCAAGTATGCTCCATTTAGTAATGAAAGCAAAATATGACCTGTGAGCTACCAATGTTTTCAGTGGTTATTGCATTAAAGCACATGAAAAAATATTTAAAGGAGTCTTCAAGGATTAAAAAATAAACCAGTATGTAATTACTGCTGTGTACAAGTTAGCCAAAAAAAAAAAAAAAAAAAAAAAAAAGCCTTAAAACTGGAGCCACCTGTGCAGAGGTGGCTGTGTCAAAGGAGGTGTTAACAAATGCACTTTACTTGGTATTGGTCTTTTGTATAAAATTACTTTTAAACCAGTAAAAAACAATGAACACAACTTGAAATTGCGTAAGAGCAGGGGAGAGCTTTCTGAAATAACCTAAAGTTATAAAAATTCTCAGTTCTTTTCTCTTTTGCAATTAGTAACTTTTAAATGTAGTTCTTGTAGTGCAATTACTGCACCAATCCCTGTAAAAGGATGATCTTTTGCCCACATTGTATAAATATAACGGACCAAATTTTCTTAAATAACTAAGTAATGTTGCAGGAGGCTGTTGGTATTATGGAGCTTTTGTTTGTTTGTTTACATTTAAATGTGTATTATCAACATCTGTTGCTTAGTTTTCGTATTTGTGTTTAGTGACAGTTGACTTTGCATCAAAATATACGTTTTCCATCCTTAAATTTTGCAAAAAGTAAAAATAAGCAGCTAAGCAAAATCCTCCTGTCCTTGTCCAATACAGTGCTGTTCTAAACCAACAAGAGATTTCCAGTTTTACTACTGATAGACACCAAAATGTAATGCAACTTCAACCTGGCTGCATGGTAATGCAAAGAACTTACTTGATGTAAGATTCTGTTAAATCAAGTACCTTAAACTCCTTCTGTAGAAGAATTCTCACATTATTAAGGTTATGGAACAAAGAGTTTCTAAATGACTTTTTGAGCATGTTTTTCTGACACAGTCTTGACTACATGATCACATAATATCTTTTTTCTGCAGGAGCCCTGTCTCATTCAGTGCATGGGATGGATGGAGCTCACTTAACACAATTCAGTAGTTTTCATTGATCACTGTGTGAGCCCATAATTTATTTACACCACATCACTCGGCTCTGCTTTGAAGATGGAACTGATAACATTTGTATGGACTTTGTTAAAGCACTTATCATCATGTGATCAGAATGCCTTGCAAATAATCATTAGTTTACCAAACACTATCTAAGATGAGACAAGACTTTTAGAGATAGTGAACAGAGGCACAAATAGGCTTAGGTGAAAAGTATTAATGAAGTTTTGGTATCCAATTCTACAATTCTTGTAAATATGATTGCTCAAATTACAACTGCCACTGCTTTTAGTAAATCATGAGTACTCCACATATCTGTGAATGTATCTGCAGAGTAGATGAGAGAGAGAAATTCACAGTTAATTCATAGTTAAACTAGGGAAATTTTGGGTTAAATGCTGTGCATGACAGTAAGAAGAATGGGGGAAGCCACAGAAGGGAGGACTTGAGTCATTGTGGCATATTACAGAGCCCATGTCCCTTTTTCCTTCTGCAAGCCCTGCCTCATTCACTACACATATTCCTGTTCTTCAGTAGGCAAGACAAGAGTCCTACCTGCATTAGGTTCTGTATCATCTTCTGTGCATGCTCATCCCATGCACTAGATGAGGAGAGGTAAGTTTGAAGAAGCATTGCATGTTTACTTAAATAGTGTATAAAAATGGACATACTCAAAGGAAGTGAATTATGGTTACAGAGACAATGGTGTTTGTCATTTTATAACTTTTGAGTGGTTGATTTAGTAACCTTAGTAATATTCTTTCATGTTGTCTGTGAGGTAAAATGTGTGTACATGTCCCTATGTATTTTCTTAAAACAGAAAACTAAACTTAAGGGAATTAAAAAACCCCAAACCCAAACAAACCAAGAAAACAGAAAATTTTCAGCTCTCAAAGTAAATTTCTTCTTGTGTTACTGTATTGGACCCACAATGGCTATCAACAGGATTGAAAAAGCTGACTCCTTTGCAAAAGCTCTTGAACTTCTAGCTTTGAGTGATGGCATTATGAGCGTGCAGTCCCTTTTACACACCAGGGGTAGAGCAGAATGGCATGGTTTGTAGTGCATTTGCACAGGTACTTCTAATAGTGGAAAAGTGGTGACAGACTCAAGTCCTTTCTGCTCTCTAGGTTTTAGAGAAAATGTATCATGGTGACTGAGGGCTCATTTGCCACTCTTCTGCAAGCATAGGCCTTTTCACTTAATGCTTTATATGCATTCTGAAGACAGCCTCCTTATCCACCTGTAGCCAGTCTCAGTCTTCATTTTTCAGGTATTCATGGTCTTGACTATTCCCAATTTGTCTTAGTTTCTTGTCTTAGCCAGTCCTGTTTCTCCTTGCTTTTTGCCTTTTCAGCAGCATTCCTTCCATTTATTTTTCTTTATTTCCAGGAGTTCTCTTGTCCTGATTTGCCATATCCTTCCAGTCTACTCTCTTTCCCATCTCCAGTCACTTTTACTGTGCTTTTACCTAACATTGGTCTCACTCTTGACAGATTGTAAAGTGGCTTTTGTTCTTCTGCAACGAAACAACACAGTAGTTTCTTCTAATAAGTGGCTTAGGTTTTGGTACAGTTTTGGAGATACAGTAAAGAGCATAGTGTTAACTCAAAGCTTGGCTGTACTAACGGCTTCAAACCATAGTCACTGAAAGTTTTTTGAAGTAAAAAGATGCTTTTAAGGAAAGAACTAAAAATTGATGTGCCTTTCCTCCATTGTTCCTTTGAAAAATTTGAACTCAATTTTTTTAAAAAATTTAAATTAAAATTTTTTTAAAATTGACTTTTAAAGATGAAAATGAAAAAAAAATTGAATTTGTGTTTCTATAGATGCATTGGCAGAAAGCAAGGACAGACAGGACACTGACTTTGCCAAAGTTGTAAGTAATAATAAACATTAGAAATGCTGAGCAACTTAAATAGTCCTAATTATGAAGAGACATCAGCAATTCTGACTGGAGCATATACTGTATTTTTGCTTAGCTCTGCTTAGTTTTGGAGGGTTCTGGGCTGGTAAATAACATAACAGGTGATTTAGGTTTGCTTTGGTTTATAATTTGGGGTGTTATTTTTTGTTTGGTTTTTTCGGTATTTTTGTTTGGGGTTTTTTTCGTTTTATTTAAGGTTTTGTTACAGCTGTTTTAGAGAAATACTTACAAAAAGATGTAAGCCTCTCAGTGAATTGAGATATGAATGAAACTGTGACTGTTGGAGTTACCACCAATAGTATTTGGTTTTTATAAAGTAGTCCTTTTGATGTGATAAAAATACTATCTGCAATAGCTTAGTAGCTCTCATGTCTGAAATGGGGGTCACGGATGAGTTATGGTCTGTACCACAGACTGAATATTAAAATTGGTGTGAGACAGTGTCTAAAAACATTTTCATATCAGTGAAATCTTCTTAAGATGTCATATGAGCAGTGCAGTTTGAAATGAAGAAATATAAATACATATGTTTGACAAGATCTTTGCTTTTATTTATGTAATGCTTTTATAATTGACACATAGTGGCCAGATTATGTGTTGTTACCATACAAAAGGTTAACTTGTAGCACAAAGATCATGATATAGTTATGGAATGCATGTTCTTTTTATAGTTTTATTGGAAACATCCTGCTTTACCATAGACAATTCAATTTTCTACAGTTTAGCACAATAGTCAAACACAAGTGTAACTGTGAGTTGCTGTTGATTCCTGGTCAAGCCAATATTCAAAGATGTTAGACATGTATTAGTTTCTGCAGGAAATTGTTTTTCTTACCCATAAATTTGAGTAATGCATTTCAGCTTAACAACTGCTAAATTTAATTTGTAAAAATCAAGGGAAGATGTTGATATATACACTCAAACATCTGAAATGGTTGCTCAGAGAACTTCTTTAGTTTCCCTTTTAGAAGTTTTCTCGGCTCAAGTCGATAAAACCCCGCCTCAACTGATCTGACGTCTTAGCTGACCCTGTTTTAAGCAGGGGATTGGGCTACAAAACCTCCTGACATCCCTTACAGCATGGATTATCCTATGGCTTTGTCCTGTCATTCTCTGAAAGGGAGAAACATCAATATACAGTCTGAACAGTACTTTCTGAAAGGGGAAGGGTAGCTGTGCCAACAGGCAAAATATTTAGTGTCTGAATAGAATATTTAACGTTAGAGATTGCATTCATATTTTTTTTTGTAGTTTTCATTGGTAATGGTATTTAAATGTACCATTAGATTTGCTGTGTGCATTAGGTAGGCTTGATGTTGTATTATAAGTCTGTTTTATGGGAGATAATAGCAGGATTCAGTAGCTTGGTCAGTTAATGTGGGTAGGTTGTAATGCGTTGCAGTACTTCAGTAACGATACCTCTTCAGTTTCATTAGAAGAGAGGATCCCTGTTATTAATACATCTGATTTACATTATGTAACATTTTTCAAACAAAATCTCACACCTAATCTGAATGTAAGTATTTGAAACATACACTGGATGCTGGTAGGTGAACAGGCTGTTAATGTTTTCTCAATGTTGTACCTAGTTAAGGTGCTAATCTTTCTGGGAGTTATCAGTGCTTGCTGAATGAGGGAGATAGCAGAGTTATGGGACAACAGGAGAGTGATGGTTCTAACGTTTCAGCTGCAGTGAGATGGGGAATTTTGGATTTACCACAACTGGGAAATAAGTCCTTGTAATTTTAAATTTCTATATTCTTTAAACCCAATGATTTTTGGGAATGCCTGTTTATAATTCAGGTTATAGCTGATGCAACGATGGATAAATCTCTTTTTTTAAAAGCTATCTTGATTCTATTGATATAATAAATTCACCTTTCAAGTATAGTTTTGTTTGTGTACTCTCTGTCTTTCAGGCTTTCCATGTTCAAGCCTAATCGCAGCTTAGGAGAAGTAAAATAATTTACTTTGTGTCTTGCGTGAGAAAATAGAAGCAGCCTTTACTCTAAATAATGAAGACTTAATGAAGACTTCCTTCTGGATAGCTGGATTTCCAACTAGTATGCTTTCTTTGAAACCTGAAATAAAGCTGACTTTGTTTCGATAAAGGCGGTCAGTTGTCTTGCCAGCTACTCACTGGTTAGACTTAAAATGATGTTGAAAAGCAATTAAAGATCTCTATGTTGAAGATCAAAACTGTATCTTCCTTTACCAACTACTATTAGTGAACTTCTAAAAGTGCCTGGTAGAATAACTTGCCTGTTGATAAGGCTTGCTTTTTCTAGAAGTTAGAAGACTCACTGCTGTTGCCGGTAATACTTTCAGCTAAAGTATTACATTTTTTCACTATGAACATTTTTGATCAAGGCAAAAAGAGAATAATGAAGATAAATGACAGCAGACAGAAATATACATTTTCTGTGTTCTATATTTCTTGTGACGAATAAGGCCATTGCTCTTTTGTACTATTGCCAGAAGCCCAGCTCTCCTTTCATCAGCTGTCTACAGTTTAGATCTTTCATAAAAAGGAACTTTAGAATATTGAACAGTTTCCACTTCAGATTTTCATTATAAAGGAGCTCCAAGGGACACCAGCTGCTGTTGAAATAGATCTTGGGAAGCCAGAAATTCTGAAATGCTCCTTTTTCCCTGCTTCTTTTCGCTTTCTTAGCTCTTTTTGCTCCTGCATTTTATTATACATTTTCCGCTCTGACTTTTCCTGACCCTGTAATTTTTCAAAATTTATTTAACATATTAATGTTTTGAAAAAATATCCAGTTCTGCCACTTACACTAGATGTAGCAGTGCTATTCCTGGAGAAGGCAGAATCAGGCCATTACAATGGGAACTTATACTACAGCTTGACTGTCCTGGGTTGTTTTGGAACGTCATGAACTAAAGACAGATTAATGTGAAAGTTCAGCATTATCTGAGCTTAAAAAATTATGTATGTATTTCTTTCAGATTGCTTTAATTTCTTTCTTGACTCTTTATAGAACACATCAGAACTGTGCCAGCTACTGAAAAAAACCCCCCAACCATTAAACAATAACTAGTGGAATAGTGCTAAGTTGACTTGGGTTCTGAACAATTGGGGTGATGGCTCAGTTATACTTTGTTTAAATATCTTCCATCTTAGTTTTGCATTAGGTCTTGTCAGATGGATACTTTGGGTTTGTGATGGTGGGGTTCTTTTGGTTTTGTTTGTTTGTTTTGGGTATTTTTTGTGTTTTGGTTTGGGTTTTGTTTGTTTGTTTGTTTTTGGGTTTTGGTTTGTTTCTTTTTTTTTTTTTTGGGTCAGTGTAGGAGGAAAGACTTATCCTCAGAGTTATGGAGGGAATGCTGAGTGAATTTTGGCTCATCAATATAGTTCATTGCCTCTTTCATTTCTTGATGTTGATCTGCCCCATTGAGAAGTAGATTTTTGCAACACTTACTGATGCATTAAGTGAAAAATTCCAGTATATGGTGAATAATTCCTGTCACAACTAATTTATCTTGTCTTTTTATAAACAGTTTATCTGTTTAAGCATAGTATTAGGAGCTGGTATTTATAAAATAAGAATCTGGAAATCCTCAATAAAAACTAATTAAAATACTAAAAAATGCATAATGGAAAAAATACAATGTCATCTGACACATTGATCTGGCCTAATTCAGTCACCATTACATTAATTTGTATTTGTATATGTACATGTACACAAACATATCTATATGCATGGTGTTTTATTTTTCTGCATTGCACTTATATTTGTCTGAAGATCAAGGTCTGAAAAAGAAATACCCCAAAAATAATGAAAGGAAGGGGAAGCAGATAATCTCAAGTAGAGAGATTTTTAAGAAATGAGTTTAGAAGTTGTTAATTGTATGATTAAAATGTCAGTGTAAACAGTGCTTTGAGTTATTTGCATGGTATTAATGACATTTAACAAGAAAAATAAAGTATACTTACTTGGTAATGGATGCTTTTTATTCTTCTGAAGACCTTCCCCAGTATATGCAAACATGAGTCATTACTTGACGGATTTTCTTGAACTGAAGTATCTGTTCCTCTTCTTGGATAAAATAATATTGAATATGAATCAGGAGCAAAACCAGTGCAAACTCTTCCTCTGGGACAGTGGAGTGGATAATTGTTTAAAAAATATTAAATGCCTTTTTGTTTTTAATGAGATGGCTATCTGTGTTTTATTAACTAAGAACACTTGAGATGACTAAAGGGTTTTGAATGAAAAAGGCTCAATTGTATTTTCATTACCAGCAATTTGCAGGTTCATTTATTAGGCTGTGTGATTACCAAATGTGATTTTTGGGGCATGTAGGAAAGTCTGAAGAAGAAAGATTAAGTTGCACTTACATATATATAAGATGAGATGCAGAAAAAGATAAATCTGACTAAACCAAGTATCTGGTTTTGTGGAAATGGAAGTTTTGAATATGCTGTTCAGAATGGCAGAGCCCTACAGAAACTTAAGGGCATAAAGAAAGTTTTGTAGTTAGAACAGCCCCAGGTTTGTAATAAAGCACAGCTGTTCTCATTTCCGCTCACACTCTTTTATTGTAACATGTTCTGTGGATTCTGTACAGACCAGCTGACCCAGTCTTAAATGTGGCTGAACCATAAAACCTGTTTTGTCTCATTTTGTGAGATCTTATTTGAAGCGTTCAAAAGATATAAAGACCTTTTTCTTTGGAGTGATTAACTCCAGTCCAATGTGACATTTGTGTCTCTGAAGTCATAGAGCTTCATATAATTCAGACTGCCAACGCATATATGGGGAGGAACCAGAGTGGCTTAGGCTTTCTTTTAACAAGGACAACTCTGAAAGAGCCATACTTCAGAGTATTGCCCTATACTTACATGTTGCCTCAATTTTATTTACAACTATATAGCAAGATTTTGTTGCTTACTGAGTATTTTTTAGCTGTTTGTTGGCTCACCTTGTCCTTGGCATTGTTGCTAACTCTCAGCATTTTAATTGACAATAATTAGATAAAGCCTTCAAATAGTCACTAAGGCATCCCATGTGTGGGGTTTTTGTTTGGTTTTGCTTTTAAAAAACCCCAAAGACACAAAAAAGCCACAACAAACCCCACTTAACACCAATCACTTTTTCCACACCTATGCTGTGATGAGAGAAGAAAGGAAAATGGGGAAGGAAAATATGTGCCTTTTTGGCCACTGTCAAAAATTCCAATATATCAATGGGGACATGTCACAATTTACTTTTGTGTTATTATTTGATACATTCAAAGCACCTATGATATCTTATGTTATGGAACTAATTAGCTTTCAGACATTCTTTGCCTATGAACTTAAAGAAAAACTGGTGGATTAATATAATACAGTGAAGGATATGAAGCACCTTGAAATATAGTTTTAATTTCAGTGGTTTGGCAACTGTCTCTAGACAGCCCTTTGCTCAGGTCAGTACACTTCTAGGTAGAACTGTTTTGATATTTGTGACTGTCAAAACTATAGCACTCCAAACATGTAGTATATTCTTGGCCCATTTTTAAAGGATTTTTTATGGTTAATGAGGTATTAATCCTTTTTTTATAGATACTGAATCTCTCTTATAAAAGGGGTAAACATTTGTTGTGTGGGTGTTAGCTAGATACTGCGCCATTTAATGGGTTGTGCAAGCAGCCAAAGAGAAGTTATTTAGTGGTTTGACTTTGAGACGTTGTAATCTAAGATAGCAAAATAATACAAAGAGAAATGTGTTTAGCTAATAAACTAAAATCTGTATAGCTAATACATTTTGGAAATTTTGTTTTACCAGCAGTTTACCTTCATAAAACATAGGTCATCATTCCAGAGAGTCCAGGAGCCAAAATTCTTGCGTGCTCCAGGAGAATCAAGTGCATGTTCCCAGTAATTTTTTGCTTGTCACTTTGTCTTACTCATCTGAAAGTTTTGAACACAGAACACAAAATTCAGTAAGGTCTTTTCAGAATTAAACATAAGTGGATTTAAATGAGAAGACTTTTTATTAGCTGTTAGCATGAGGCCTTGACCTTTATTGCCCAGATGCAAGTTTTGGGCTGGATTGAGCACCCTGTGGCTGAAGACATTTACCAGCGGTATAGAATAATGATATTTAGGTGTTTGGAGTAACCTTGCAGAACACAGACACTTGAGCTTCTATGGAACAGTCCTTCAGGATGTTGCTGAGCACTTGTACAAAAAGTGTATTTAAGTTTGTGGCTTTATGTCTGCTAATATACAGCAGGTTTCTTTCTCATTCTGACTTCATTAATTCTCTTCTATAGGACTTTTGCCTGGGAATCTGTTTAGTACACATGAAAAATGCCAGTGTGTGCATTTGGGTAATATTTCTAAATGTTATTTAATCTTCCTGGCACAATTTAATGTTGCTGAATGAGTTAGTATTGTTTGTGCTCATGCTTGCCTCTGAATTCATGGCCCATTAAAAATTGGAAGCCTGGCTTTCATTCTGAGTCATTCTCTCATCTTCTCTGGAATTTCTCTTGGTGATCTGTGGAGAACCCCCTGAGTAAACTTGATCTACTTCTAGGGGTAAGCAACGATGGGAAGCTGGGTCAGAGGAGGTAATAGTTAATGAGTGTGAAAACACGTCTTAATTTGCCTAACCTGTTCTGTACAATGTAAAGTTGTCTGCATGAGCTTGAATTCACATGAATGATGTAAAATAGCCTGATTTTGCCCTAGTCTTTATTAGGACCATTAGTAAGTTTACTGACTGTGTCTCAAAAACAAACTCATCTTAAACAGATTTCAGCAGGTAGTAGAGTGCAACCAGTTTTTGTGTTCCTGCAGTTATCATCTTAGGCCCTTCAAGATTTTTTGAATTTGGAACAGAATTACCTGTGAAATTATCTGCCTGTTTAGAGGTAGTTGTCTTTCAGACTTTGCTTACATCAAAGGCACTGAACACTAGAGGAACTGACAAGGTGAACATGCTTGCTGTTAATTGAATAGTAACTTTAGAACAGCAGCATTTCGGAAAGTTTGCCAGGCCAGAATTATGGGTTCAGCTGATCCCAGGACATAATACGGAAATCTGATATGTAATTAAGAATTTGAACTGTAAGGCTCCTGTCTCTAAAAAAACCCTAAAAAAACATATAAAGATAAAGACGACCGTGATACCAGAAAAGGGCACATTTTCTTAGGGAGTGCAGGAGCATATAATAAAATCAAAGATGTAAATTAATATAGCAGGATTACTATTTTTAATCATTATGTGAAGTTTTATTAGAAAAAAATCTGAAAATTTAATTCAAGCCAAACGATCCCAGAAACTGCTTGATGATTGAATATACTGAAACTATGGACTGTGTTTTTTAAAGCCTTTCAGTTTTGCATGCACAAACCACCCAGTTTTTAAAGTATTTTTAGTTGAGTTGTTGTTGTTATATTTTAAACAATATACTTCATAGCATACTACACACTTTTTTGCTTGCATTTGTGACTTACTGTGTATAATTGGACCACTTTGGAGGGATGAATCATAGTCTGTCAATTAATTTTGGTTTGTATTTCAGTTAGTTTGCAGGAAGAAAAGGACACTTACAATGGTGGGCTTTTTAGTTGCAAAGTTTTGCATTATTGCAAGTAGATGAGTAGGAACATCTGTATTCTTCTTGTTCAGTCAGTCAAACCTAGAAGGCTGCCTCAGAAGATAGCTGAAAGCAATGAAGGAATCCTTTATAGATCAGTTTCTTAAATTGCTCATCTAGATCTTTGGGTTTAAATCTTTTCCCAGTTCAATGTGATATAAAAGCAGACATATTTGTTGCAGACTTTTAGAAATATTCTCTTATGTTTTTATAGGCAGTTGCAAATAGTGGGGGTTTTGTTTGTTAATCCTGACTGCAGAAGTGTGTATAAACATTACTGTGTCTCTTTTTAATCTTGGTTTAGTGACAGTTGGCAGGTGCTAGCTTCCAATAAGTGAGAGCTATAAACTGCACAGCTTGGTAATTGGCATAGAAGTTGGGTAGGGAAATTGCCTCCTTCTCTTCTCCTACAATACAGTCTTTTTAAGACAAGTTCTTTTTTTTTCCTTTTCCAGAGAAAATCAGCCATTATTCATTTTTTCCAAGAAAGAATGCATACATGTAGGCAGCAGGAGGAAAAAGTACTTGTCCTGAGAATGGCTTGTGTTTTGCTGAACCACCTAGGAGTTGACAGCTCAACTGTCATTTTGAAAACCAGGCTAAGAATGTTTGAAAGTTAAAGTGGTGCCAGTTGGGAAAAAGTTTAGGGATACCTGTGTGAAATGAATGATAAGTGATAATCATGTACAAGGAAAAAAAGTCAGTTTGCTGTTATACAGAGAATGGCTCTTTTTTTTTTTTTTTTTTTTTCCCCTCTGTTAAAAATAACATTTCTATGCCATGCATCTGAAAAAATGATTCTTTGCCCCTTTTTTCTTCCTGCTTACTGGAAAGTGAAGAAGAAAAGTTCTCTTTCTGCTAATAAGAGGAGAAAATATTATTCTGAGATACTATTGCAAATTATTTCTATCACTAAGATGATTCATTAGGAATATGTGAATATGTTACAAATTAATTTTAATTGATGAAGCACTCTGTGTGTCACTCAGGACCAGGCTGCTGTACAAACATACTTTGTATGAATAGCAATAATAAGGTCCATTAAGCAGGTAAAGAAACCTGGTGAAAGACTGGAAAGTGAAAATGCTATAGTTAAAAACGTTAAGGCATGTGTGGAAAGCATAGGAATATCTTGGTGTCTTCCTCATTGAATGCCTCAGCTCCTCCTTTAAATGCATGGTACAAGGAATTTTCTTTCAAGAAATACATGATTCTTGTGGCAGATGAATAAATGTTCTTTATATAATTTTTCTATTTGAAGCCATTTAGGAATTTCTAATAAATACAAGTCTTTTTGTTTAAACCAATGTAATTATGTATGTTGCTGACTGCAAAGGATTAATCCTGAAAATGCTATCAGCAAATGCTACATTCTCTTTGTAACACTCTCTAACTTAATGTGCCTCGTATTCTAACTCTACACAACTTTGATTTCAATACTTTATTCTCTTCTCTTAAGCCTATATGACAGTTGCTACTTTGAGTTACAGAATCAGTGTTATTTATCTGAAAGAAGACACCGGTCCCCCTTTTAACAATAAGATATTGATACAACAATTAAGCAACTTATTTTGTTTATATTTTATATATTGTTTTGTAAATATACTGCATACTACATCTGTGTTTTAATATCACTTGAAGGTTGTTAATTACTTAAAAAAGTAATCTATTGACGAATACAATTCTTAAGAGTGTTGCGAGTTCAGACTTTACAGGTGATTTAACAATGAGGCTTATGTAATATGAGTGACTTTGGTTGTTTATTTAACTTTTTTATTTTTTAAATGGAGCAATAGTGGAGTTCATGGTGAGTTGTTTTGCAGGATTTTAGTGCTGAAGGCCATTTAAAAGTATATTTTGCTTCTAACAGTTATTGAAGATTTTGGCAGTGTGTATGGGTACAAATTGCATTGCACTTCAAGTCAGAATTACAGAATCCACAGAAATCTGGCATTCGGTGAGCCTAAAGGGGAGTCCCTTCATGCATCAGATACAAGATCTGAGCTGATAATGTCTTGGAGTTAGTAGTACCTTTCCTTCTTGAGAAAGGTCTTAATAAAGCAATTTTTTGGGTATATTTTCAAATACAGCATAAATCATATGAAGAACAAACCCATGTGTGTTAAAAAATACATTATTCTGCAGGTATTGTAATTCATGTCAGGGTGTATAGGAGATAGGATCCTGATCTCATTTAAAGCATCTAAATGTGCTTGTAAATTCTCTTTTCACTGAGCTAAGGAGTGAGTTAGGGACAGACAGATCCCAGTGAAAATTTATTAGAACAACTTCTATCAATTAAGCATTTATTATGACTAGAATCAATCCAGTGTTATTAAAAGCAGATTACAGTTAGGATGGGGTATTTGCTTATTCCTTCCCACTGTTCTCACACCTGTGGGTACACTGTCACACACAGCCACTCACAGTCACCTGAGTGGAGGTCAGCCCAGCTCTTTAGTCACAGGGGAGATCTGCACTGGTGCTGCAGTGCCTTGCAGGCAGGTGTGCAGAGTCCCTCACAGGGTCCTTGATTTCCTCAGCAACACAGGCAGTGCTGGTGCCTCTGACAGCACACAGCTGCCACTGACACCCTGGATGGGGTCTGAGTTGCACAGCCCTTTGTTGGTGCTAGCGTGGCCTGGTGGGCCTATGCATGCCCTGCAAACTCTGGGTCTTCTTTCATGTCTTAAATGCAACAGGATGACAAATCTCCATAGCTTTTACACCCTTCTTGGCATGTACATTTGCTCTTTCTAGCCTGCTGGTTGCTGGTTCCTGTTACTCGCTCATCTGCACGTCTAGTGTCCATTTACAGAAACAGTGAGGGACAGGGTTTTTATGACAATGCAACTCTTGGACAACTGGTACTTCAGTGTGAAACTGCAATGGGAAGTCGTTGACCTGTGAAACCTTTTTCTCAACTTTCTTTCAATCTTAGCTTTACAATAGGAATGGAACTGTCATCAGTTTGAGTTTTGAATGTTCTTTTTGTATTCTAATGTACTTCTATGGAGGGTTTGTTCTTTGTTCCACTGAGACCAAGTTCAATCCCATTTTCTACTTCTTACAAAAAAGTAATGAAAAACATGTTACATCAAATGCATTTCATGACAATTTTCTCTAACTTCTTTTATGAAATTCCAATGGCAAATATATGTATTATAACAGAGGGAATAATTTCTGCAGAAGTAGCCATGTTTATTGCAAGATTGTCCTTCCCTTTTCTCAGTCAAGAACATTAATAACATTTTTCCCATCTTACCAAACTTTTAGAATTCAAAATTCTGCTCTTGAAGCTTGTGTTACTGTGAAACCTTCCAGTTGATGCTGAAAATGGAAAGAAGTTAAATCTAGTGTTTACCATAACTTTAAAGTACAATGTTCCCTTTGCAGGTTTTGTAATTCCTACAAAGAAATAGGAGAAAGCATTATGGATTTCCACTGCGATTAGCTGGTTATTAGGTCTGACATTAATCACACATGTGGAAGTATGCATTGGGAATAATTTAGCTGACATCAGAGGAGTGGCACTGACATAAAACTGATTTTAATGAACTTTATCTGCAGACAACTTTGAAGATGAGAAGTCATTTACATAACATCTGATTTTGTCCACAGAAAAGTAGATTAATTACGCTTTTTAGCTGCTATTAGTTGGACAGCTCTCAAAGTACTATTTGTTCACTGCAAGTAAGATGAAAAGACCTGACCTGGAAATGTAAGAGCACTAAAATTACAGTTCTGTTAATGCTATTCAATGCTGTTCTATCAGCTACTTTTACCACATAAAATTCTTGTCATATATTATATTTCTATGTGCCTGAACAATATGTAAACCCTCTCCTAAGAGTATCGTCTTACAGCCTACTGTCTTAGCTGCTTGAAGGTGTAGGTACCTATGTATGTTCTTTGGCAATGTTGCCAGTAGATTCTACAGAACGTATAATGGCCATATCCCATCAGATATTCTCTGACATTTTTCAATGTAGTATCCTATTGATTTCCATGGATATGTATGTAGAACAAGGGTGCAATTAAATTTATAGCTTTGCCAAATCCATTTCACTAGCTCTGTTGCATATGTTGATTTGGCTGCAAATGGAATAATGTATTTGAAAAAAGAGTTTTTAAATGCTGCTTCTGATCTAATACATTTTGTTTCTGGTGCTTCCTAAAGGCATCTCAAATGCTTCAGAATGTGGATAAATTTAGATTGTGCTTTTCACCTCTGAGAAAACTTGAATGTCTTGTGAATCTCTTGACTGTTGGCATTGAGTGTCAAGCTAGATAGATTTACTTTTGTATAAGTCAGTTATTTCCCTGCTTTTGGCTGTCCGGGTGCATAAGCATTTCATATGTTGTTTAGATACAGATTGCAACATAAAGCGATGTATTAATTTAGTTTTGAGATTCCTAATTACCTGAATATTTCATTTGGCTCTGATATGTAGCTTCGAGCATATTGGCTGCAGAGTGTTCACTTGATGGTTTCACTATATGGGGTTGTCAATTTTATGTGATAAAGAGTTCAGTAATTATGAAGGCAATCCATAGTTTGTAACTCTGCAGTGAACTGTGAATTACATTTGTTCTTTAAAAAAAATCTAATTCTGGTTGTTTAGGAAGCACTAAACTGTATTTTTAAATAGCATATTTATAACTCTGAGTCTTGAGGTAATTTGCTAAGAACCTGGAAGTCAATTAGACAATTAGTTTTAATTAAAATTAACTAAAACCTGTGTTCTCACAGGAAATTACCGTCTGTGTTTATGTTCTTTTGTTTCCATTTCTGTTCTGTATGATTATGGTAATGTAACTAAGCAGTTTGAATTTGTCACTGCTGTTAATATTGACATGTTATGTACATAAATATTTGAATACTTCAGTTCATAGTAAGTAAAAATTAAGGTTATTATTTTAGAATCATAGAATCATTTAGGTGGGAAAAGTCATTTAATATCAAGTCCAACATTAATGTAGCACTGACAAGTCCACCATTAAACCATGTCCCTGTGCACCACATCTGCACGTCTTTTAAATACCTCCAGGGATGGTGACTCAACCACTTCCCTGGGCAGCCTGTTCCAATGCTTGACTACCTTCTACATCGGGTTTTTTTTTTGAATAGCCAATCTAAACGTCCCCTGGTGCAACTTGAGGCCACTTACTCTTATCCTATGACCTGTTGCTTGAGAGAGTTGATCAACACCCACCTTTCAGGTAGTTGCAGAAAGGAGGTCTTCCCTTAAGCAGGACCTCTCCAGTTAGCCAGATCTGCTGATAAATGACAAAGTGGTTCAGTGAGCACTTCCACCACCTCCCTTAGCACCCTTGCATGTTTCCCATCTGGCCCCATAGACTTGTGTGTGACTCAGTAGTGTAGCAGATCATTAACCATTTCCCTTGGATTATGGGGGCTTCATTCTGCTCCCTGTCTTCCAGCTCAGGGGGCTGGGTACCCAGCGAGCCACTGTGTGAGTAAAGACCAAGCTTTCAGGTATTTCAACCATTTTTATATTGCTATTTCTTAATGAATCTCAAGGAAAAAACTAGTGACTGTCATATACCACATAGTAGCTGTGTTACCCTAAACTTTATTGATTGATATGTAAGCATAATGCTGAGTATTTGGGAGTGAGTAAGGAAGAAGGTTGTTGGTAGATTTCATTTTTTTTATAGATAGTTTTACAATATTTTTGAACTTCAGTTGCTGATAACACAGTTCCTCATTTCAGTGTAGTCACTCTGCTTTCTTCTCTTTTTGTATAAGTTATTCATCCTGAAGATTTTTGTCCTGATTTTTGCAATCATTAAGATGCAGAAAGTGAATTTAGAAAGAGATGTAGTGTTGTATTTTCAAATCGCATACTCAGGTTATTTGTTCATTTGGAATAGAATTGGATATGTTGCTTATGAATGAGAAAGGTTTGAGGTGGAAAAAGTAAAGCATTTTCAAAACAGCTTTGGAATACCTATTTCATGGCTCTTTGAGTTAGTTGGAATATTGAAATACATGAATAGATCAAGGGAATGAATGATAATTTCCCAGATGATTTCATCTGCTGCTTGACAGAGATGCAATACATTCATTTTGATAAAAAGCAGAGAGTAATTACATATTTTTGAGTAGATAAGCTCCTGAAAACTGTAAAAGTTGATGTGTCCTACTTAAAAAGTAGAAATAATCACCTTACTATCTTGATTGTATTAAATATAAGTGTGTTAGGATAGGATTTCTAGAATCCTTGTAGTGTCAGTTATTCAGCATAATACTTCAGATAAGGAGCAGTAGAAGAAGAGGAAGGTGACAAAGAACAGTCACCCTGCAAGAGGCTGGTTTTATCCTGCTTTTGAGTGTCATAATATATTTCTTTAAATGTAAACAGGCTCAACCATGCCAACCTCTTTTTCTCAAAATGCCAACCTCCTTGCTGTTTAATGTGTTTTTCCATATTTTAATGGAAGTACCTTACCGCTCCATTTAATATAGAAGAGCTCTGAGCCCTTGGCTGGATGAAAGAAAACACTTTCAGAAGAATTAGGAAGAACACACTGACCCCACAACTACAATCTGAACAGTGAAATCTTAATGGTCCTTTAAAAGCAAGTTCTCTTAAACTATTTGCTAGTGTCATTTATCTCCTTTCTGCTGCCCCTGTGGCTTAGCTTAGCTCAGACATGCACAGAGTCTCACCAGATAATCCCTAAAAGACAGTGCTTGTATTTGTTATCTTTCTGGGTACAGTGTTTTATCTCCTTTGAACCCATTTGATACGGGTTTCTGTGGTGTATCATGTGAGCAATAATGCACTGTTTGGATGGAGGATTGTTAGCATGCTGGTTTGATGTACTGTATCTTAGTCCCAATTTCTTCATTTTTTTCCCAGTACTTAAAGCTATTGACAGGTGTAAGCAAAGTTTGAATAATTATCATAAATGCCAAAGGAGGAGGAAGTCTACTGAATTTCATTGCCTGACGTCAAGAAAATCTATTTCAGTTTTAATTAATAAGTAATGCTGTTTGGTTGTTGGGTGGAGGTTTGTTTTTTTTTTTTGTAGTTTTAGAATACTCATTATACTTAATTTTCACTGAGTTTCAGGATTTTGGTAGCTGTTCAAACAAGAGCATTCTCTATCAATGCATTCAGACAGATGGTTGTCTGTACAATATGTGCAAGTATGTTCTTTTCTCAGGAACTGAATTTCAGCTTTGGCTCTTGAAAGCTGGGTATTTTGCTCATATTCCTCCTCTGATTCAGATGCTGATGTGGCCCCTGGAGAGTAGTCTTCTAGTTATCGCTAGAGGTAGTGAATGAAAACTCTATGATGGAAGAAGTAGGTCAGGTTTTATGTTCTGGTTTTGAGTTTGTCACTAAATGAAGTAATTGAAAAGTGAATTGAAACCTCAGGGCATCATTTGCTGGTGCTGATATTGTCATGAGGAGGAGTTTGACGGGTCAAATTAAATATATTTTGATTTGATTTCCTTTCATGAGAAAAGAGGTGATGACGATGTTTCAACAAGAGTTTGAGTATATTCTGGTCGAACAAAAGTGGGATTTGCCCTTGACTTTTTATTTTCTGTGTAGGTGTGGAATTGATATTAGTTTATTCGTGTCTGAAGAATTTACTTTTATAACGAGATCTTAATGACTTGGTAAATTCTAGGAAGAATGCATTAGCAGTCACTTAAAAAACCTGTCACTCAGTGTATCTTTCAATAAAAAATGTCCTTTTGCATTTCAGATTTCTCTTACAATAAAAAAAAAAAAAAGCCCTTCTGGAATGCTGACCAAATAAATTGGAGTGAGCCATCTTAACAACCAAGAGTCTACAAGTCTTGAGGCACAAAACATCTCCCATAGAATCAGAATTGATGTATAATGGTGGTATTAAAATATTTTACTTCAATTTTTGCATTCCTTTTAAGTATTTGTGTGGAAGATTTGGAAATTTATTCAATCTGCCTTTTTTAGCAAAAGGGAAGCAATAGGTATGATGTTATTTCAGCTTACTGGGAATATATTTCTGTCCTACTGAGCACTGAGAAATTAAATTCTGTTTACAGACCTTGTCTGTGGGTTCCTGTGTGATTTAGCAGGAAGCACCATAAAATTAGGAAATAAAAATCATAAAAATTAGTTGACTGAAAAAATAATGAGTTATTCCCATTTTTGTCATAGGGATAGTTTAATGTTTCACTTTCCTTCGGAAAGACAAAGGAGTAAGGAAAAGATGAGCAGAAGAGTATCTGACAAATATGTTTTCACATACTAAATTTGTGAACAAAAAGATACTAATCATACATCTGTTTGTTTTAGATACATGCAAATACATATTATTAAAGATTTTAAATTTTCAGTCATTCCTGATTTTATAACAGAGAAATTTTAAGTATTTTGATTTGGCATCCTCCATCTGGCAGTGCAGGTAGCAGTCATGTCAAATAAATAGATGCATTTTCACCATAGTGTATTGTCACCTAGCAACAAGAGAATTTACTTGTTGCATGACAAGGTATTGGTAGCGGGGAGCTACAGGGATGGCTTCTGTGAGAACCTTCTGGAAGTCTCCCCGGTGTCTAGCAATGCCAATGCAGCTGGCTCCAAGATGGATCCACCCATGGCCAAGCTTCAGCCCAGCAGTGACAGTGGTAGCACCTCTGGGATAACATAGTTAAGAAAGGGGAAAAAACCTCTGCAACAACCTGCAGCAGGAGAAAGGAGTGAGAATCTGTGAGAGAACCAGCCCTGCAGACACCCAGGTCAGTGCAGAAGGAGGGCAGGAGGTGCTCCAGGCACAGGAGCAGAGATTCCCCTGCAGCCCGTGGTGCAGCCCATGGTGAGGCAGCTGTGCTGCTGCAGCCCGTGCAGGTCCATGGTGGAGCAAATCTCCACTTGCAGCCCATGGAGGACACCACACTGGAGCAGGGGGATGCCCGAAGGAGGCTGCGACCCTGTGGGAAGCCCGCGCTGGAGCAGGCTCCTGGCAGGAGCTGTGGTGCCATGGAGAGAGGAGCCCGCGCTGGAGCATGTTTGCTGCAGGACTGGTGACCCCATGGGGGACCCATGTTGGAGCAGCCTGTTCCTGAAGCACTGCACCCATGGAAGGGACCCACACTGGAGCAGTCTGTTCCTGAAGGCCTGCATCCAGTGGAAGGAAACCACGCTGGAGCAGTCTGTTTCTGAAAGGCTGCACCCATGGAAGGGACCCACACTGGAGCAGGAAAAGAGTGTGAGGAGTCCTCCCCCGGGGAGGAAGGAGCAGCCCAGACAGCGTGTGATGAACTGACCACAACCCTCATTCTCCGTCCCTTTGTGCTGTGGTGGCGAGAAGAGGTAGAGAAAATTTTGAACAAATTTAAGCAGGAGACAAAGGGAGCATTGGGGGAAGGTGTTTTAAGATTTGGTTTTATTTCTCATTACCTTTCTCTGATTTGGTTGGTAATAATTTAAATTCATTTCCCCAAGCAGAGTTTGTTTTTGCCCATGGTGGTAATTCATGAGTGATCTCTCCCTGTCCTTATCTTGACCTATGAGCCTTTTGTTGTATTTTCTCTCTCCTGTCCAGCCAAGTTGGGGAGTGATAGAGCAGCTTTCGTAGGCATCTGGTGTCCAGCCAGGGTCAACACATTGCATGAACAGTAGTATCAGCTGGTTTTCTATCTGATCATCCAAAGGGATTTTAGAATCTAAAAGACAATAACAGAAGCCGGGGGGGGGGGCGGTGGGGGGGGGGGGTGTGTTTGGAGGGAGAATTTGAAGATTTAAAAAAGAAACCCAAAACCAACCAAACAAAAAAAACCACAAAAAAAGCCCAAACACTTCTGCATACTGCTAATCCTGTATTCCAGCATGGAAAGCAAGCAAATACACATAACTTAATAACTTAATTTACCCGTTCTAAACCAATCTAAGGCAATGGGGAGAAACCAGGTGAAAAGTGTGACAAGAGATTTTTGGTGATTGCATTATTTGGTAGATAAGCACCTATAGTAAGTAGTGCTAGTATTTATTGACTGCCACTACCATGTTTAAATGTGTGTTTGAGTACCTGAATTATCAGTTTATACTTGATATAAAATTATTTTATTATAGTGTTAAGTTAGAAGTTATATCAGTTACTAGAAGTCACATATTGCAGTAGTAGTGTATGCGTTGCAGCACGCTAATGGACAGAAATTTGGTATTTTTTGTCACATGTAAATGGCAGGAGATTAAAACACATGCTTCCTGATGAAACACTAAGCATGTCAGCATGATAGTGTGCCTTGCTTTGAGCTGTTCTGCTGTTTTGAATAGTTGTGAAAAATGATCCCTTAATAATATAATTTGCTTTCTTGTTTAATAGAATAATAGGATTATAGGTTAAAAGCCCATGTTACTGATATGTTTGTTTCCTCTTCAGTCTGAGAACAGTTATGATTTGTAGATATGATTTTTGTTTCATAATGAAAGCTGCTGATCTGCCTCAAAGACTGGAAGAGTGCAGACAGACTGCTTTGCCATGTGCAAATAGCACAGTTGGCTTTAATAAGTATCTGTGTGTGCCAGCTGTTCTTGTAGAGTATCTGAAGAACCATTTTTTTTTTTTTGCATTTTCTTTGGGAAATGTTTGACCTGAGATGAACAAAACAGGATGTTACCTGTCTGATCTGCTGGCAGGCATCAGCAGATAGGTTGGACTATCCCGCTGGTAAGTTCAGGCTATGAGAGGCTATGGGAAAGATTTCAAGAGACTGGATGAAATGTGGGAGGTGTTTCAGGGGAAGGGGATCCAAGGGGAGTTGTCTTTAAGGAAGATTCCTGTAGGATCTACCTCTTGCTATAGCAGAGTATGTACGACATATTCCTAGAAGCTTCCTAGGAACAGCTTCTTTGTTTTAAAATAATCTTATATTAAGTGACAGTTTTTCATCTTGGAAGTAAAGCTGTCTACTATCTGTATAAGTCTCAGCTGCTTCAAATTCACTGAAAATATGTATTTACAAAAACAGTTGGGTTTTTTTTCTTCTTTATTTTTCTTAATACCCTATGTGTGAATAGTGTGCTGTTTGAGTCATTCCCAAGTAGTGCCAAGTAAACTTTATGCCTTATGAATTTTCTGTTTCATAAGCTGTTTTTTGCCAGCTCCTGTATATAGTGATTACTAAAAAAAAAAAACCCCACCACTCCAAACAAAACCCAATGGCCTGCTGTATTTCATGGTATCATAAATACAGTTTTGGAGCACATAATCTTTCTGGAATTGTTATGTGCTTTGGTATGCATGATTTCAATCTTCTCTCCCAAATTAATGGGAGTTTTTTGCTGTGTATTTCAGTCGAAGTAGATTAGATCACTAAGCCAGGGATTTATTTTACAGAAATCATGAAGCTAATAAAATGATGTGTAATAATGTGAGGAATCAATAATGATAAATTCCCACAGATGGAAGGAATGGTGGTTTTCGTGAGGGTAACATTGTCTCTGTCAGCCAAACTGACCAGACCGCAAGGTAGCAGCACCCGATTCCCCCACACAGCCTGAGCACTACTGTGATGGGCAGGACCCTGCCATGGGCCTGAGCACCTCTTCTCCTGGTGGTCCAGCAAAAGTTGACTCCAAATGAGGGGCTGTAGTCTCCTGTTGGGTGATACCAGGTATTTCTTAAAGGGTATAATTTCCATTTCTTCAAATTCATTGCCTCTTCATTATAATAGTCTCACTCATGTGAAACTAATCTAACTTGTGGGATTTTTGGGGGGAAGGGAAGTGAAAGGGAGTGTGGGGTTAGATACTCCAGGCTATGTGGAACTGCCTAACTTTCCCTTCTGGTCTTGATGAGCTCAGCCTCTCCTGAGGTTAGTGTTGTTATGCCTATCTTTGTATTTCCTGTGCTCTGGGCAACAAATAACCAATGCTGTTCTAATGGCAGCTTTCCCAGTAATATTGTGAAAGAAAAATTCCTTCAGGGTGAAAACCCTTCTCTAATGGTTGCCATGGAAATGGAGAACTGTGTGATTGTATAGATTAATAGTTACATGTAAACGTTCTGCAATTTCTTCTGCTTTATCATTTAGGAGAAACATTGATTCCATAGCCACTGGGCCATTAGTGCTTACAGACCCATGATAGCTAAAATTTGGGCCAAACCTTTAATGCAGAAAAATAGCTGTATATTTAAATAAGTGATTTGGTTTCATAGACTTCTGCTGGCTGTTCAAGGTTTTAGCAGGCAAGGTTGGTTTTCCGATTTTGTTGTTGCATAAGGTGCAATTTGTAGTTTAATTTCATGTAATCAGTGATTCAAATAGTGGACAAGTGTCCAAGGAATATTACTACTTTATTCCCCTGTGACATTTGTAGTAAAAAAGGCTTCTCAAGAGGAGGAGTCATAGAGATTCACTGGCGTATAAACCCGTATAGTATATGTTGTGCCACTTGTGATGGTTCAAGTTAAGGGTTGAGGCAGAGCATTACTTTGTCTGATTCCAGACAAAATGCTTGAGCCCAGACAACTGTGGATTCATCTGTGACAACAACCAGTTAAATCACATTTCAGGACTTTGTCCTGAAGCTGAAGAATGTTGTAGTGACTCCTTGTGGATTGACACCATGCCAGCAGTTCATCTTTCCCAAGGCAGATCCTCCTGTAAATAACAGAACCCTGTTTCTGATTCAAGACTGTTTTTGAGGAAGAAGGGTTTTGAGTTGTACCTGTGCTTCTGACTTAATCACCCTTTTAATTACTCAGTGGCACTGCCAAATTGATTTACAGAGCCATGACACATAATGAAGTGTGGTACAAAAGCATCCAGCAAACTCAAAATCCAGATCGCACAAACGGTTCATGTTGACAAGTCAAGGTGAGTGGTAGAGTTACAATGCATGTGTACAGCAAGGGAACACTTCAAGAGCAGTCCTTCACAGAAGAAGGTGTGATAGGTGATTTAAGAGACTGTATTCAAGGGCAAACAGGGTAGCATAATACATATGGGTAGATATAACTGTATTGATCGTGTTACTTCTAGTGTTTAGAATCAGTGAGATTGATGGGCAGGGACACGCTGTGTTTGCAATGAATACAAAAAGGCACGTCCCAAGCTATGAAGAAAAAGGAATGGCCACCTTCTGATCTGTATGGACCACATCTCTTTTCTCGCACAGTTCTAAACTGCATGAATCATCCTTAATATTCTCCAACGTGAACAGCGTGTAGCACATTGCCCACATGGTAAGATTCATGCATATATTTGTGGGTAAAATAGGGTTACACTTGATCATTTAATTCCACATCGGTTTCTTGTTTGGTTTTTTCTTCCCCACTTGGTTCTCTAATTCAGTAATTTATTTCGAAGTCAGTCATTCATTGGCTTGGGCTCACTATCCTGGAAATGTGTAGCTCCTAGAGAGCTACAGGTGGCGAACTTGTTAATTTAGGAAGTTGTCATCCTAGCTTTGGGAAAAAAGTTCAAACTAAATCCCACTGAAACTCAGGGCAACATAGGTGCATAATTCCACCAACAGCAGGTGCCTATTCCACCATCAGAAATGTTATTACTAGCACTTGTAAACATGCATGAGCTAACTTTAAACTCAGTTAACTGGGTTAATTGCTAAGAAGGCAGTCTAGGAGAATGGGGCTCAACAATAGCTGCAAAGTGTGCCTGGGCTTCTGGGCAAATTCTTGAGCAATTAAGCAGCAGTTTCTCCCATGCTGCCACACTGACATAACTGTCACCCTGCACCGAGGTAGTGTAAATATGCTGCAATTATAATTGCACACAATTATCACAGAAGTAGTTTTAGAAGTGGTACCATAAAATCAGAGTGTTGGTTTTTATGAAAGAATATCTTTTAGCGAAAGCAGATTGGTGATGGCTTTGCCATATAGTAATGCTTTTGTTTTGTTTTCATCTTCATTTCAGGATAAGAGTTATAGTAACCTGGATAGGGCCATATAAGGATCTTGGTGGCATATGCTAATCTTAAGAAGGAGGAAAATCCTGGTCGTCTGCAAAATTATGCCTAAGAAAAATTATGTGGAAGCTGCAAACAAACATTTTGGAATAAGAGGGTTCTGGGCTTCGTCATTAGTTCATGCAGCTTCACCTCCCTCACCCAGTAACACACACCTCTCCTTCATGTATCTTTTTTGTTTTTTTTCCATTCAGTTCTGGGTGAATAATTCCCATATCCTATTAAACTGCTCAGCTGTGTCATTAATCTTATGAATTAGATGTTCATTTGAAAGTGGTGTCAGCATACAAGTTTTGTAAAGTGGGTCACACTAACTTTTCCACTTTCTTAGGGTAAAAAGATTTTATAAAGCAGTGACCTTGAAGCATATGTTCCAACAAAGGCTACTCAGGAAGGTCTAATGTAACTGCTACTAAAGAAAAAAAATGCTGTTTGGTCCTAGGGAAATTGTTCCAAAATGTAGCATTTAGTCTAAGTTAAAGCACTAGCGTTTAAAACTGGTAAAATAGCAGATGTGCTCATGGAGAATCCCTCATGATCCCTAAAGTAAGCCATTTGCTCACAACAGATATTGAATGAGAAAGGGACATTGAATGGGAAAGACAAGGAGGGTAAGAAACTACACAGGCAGCAATGATGGACCTTTATGGTGTATTAGTTCCTGTTAATTTCATCACCAATTGTATTAGATGCCCTGGTTTATTGTCAGTATTTGATTATTTTGTGAACTGGTTGATGTTTTTTATGTCTTTTGAATTGAGAAGTGTCATAAAATACTTCATCCTTGCTAGGTATTTAATTTGTGTATCATTTATTGGTGTCTCTGCAGAGCTAAATGTCATAGTAAAGTGGAACATTAGATTACCTAATTAAGTATTTCTGAGGTATATGTGCTAAAAATAAAACAGATAAGTGGTAGCAATTTGCTATTCTTAGTAGTTATAAATGTGTAAAATATAGAACACGGCTTCAGGCTTATGCTTGAATAGGATTTATTTCAAGAGCTTTATTTACTGCATCATCAGGGGGAGTCTTTCAGTGACTTCTTTCAGACTTGGATCAAGCCCAGTAATGACTGAACCACTTGCAGTCTTCCAGCACTTTAATAGCCAATTTTATCTTATTTTTTTATGTAGCCTTCAGTCTTTAGTAGGATACTTCATAGAATGACAGGCATGGGAGTGGTAGTTAATCCTGCTAGAAATATGATTTGCCAGTGTGCTGAATGCAGCAGTCGTGGCACAGCATGTCTCTTGGAGGACTCTGTGATATTTGTTTGCCAGAAGTGATAATACCATCCATTGTAGTTTTGCTGACAATTAGCAAAGTGATTATGGATTTATCTGGTACTGTAGAATTGCGTGGCACATTGACAGCTGCAAAAATGCTCCATACAAGCATACAGCTAAGTGCTTATTAATAAAGCAACATTTATAAAGTAAATACTATGATGACTTAATGTGCCCACAGAAGTGTAATTCGTCTTTCTTTTGGAAAGGAAAGATGAATTAGGAATTTCATCACATGAAAAAAAAATTACAAAAGAATAAGATACAGGTAGATGAACGTGACTAATGCTTTTGTTGATTTAATACAATTTAAAGTTTGCTAATCCTATGGAAATGTGGTTCTTTTTCTTCAACTAAAGAGACCTCCATTAATGGCATTTAATACTCCATAATCTGTTAAATGAAAGAGTCTTAGGATTTCTTTGACAGAGAAGAAATATGATGAGATGTGTGTTGAAATGTAATTATTACTTCAATAGCAGTAATCCTAATGTTATAACTAAAGCTAAATCATTGAATGGGCACTGTTAACAGGAAGAGTGTGTGTGCATGGAATAGGTGCTCATGTGACATTAACCCAAATGTCATGGTGTTACTCTGATATTTTTTAGATTATGTGTAAGTAGTAAGTTTTGAAGCTTAAGCCTAATAGTATCAGAGGGACAATGTGATATTTTTTGGGAAAAATAATAAAATAACTTGATTTGAAAGTACAGATTTTCTCTGCATTTATGTGTGTGAGTGACTTATTCAGTATAACTTGAAGCCAAATCTGTTTTTCACAAAAGATTTAGTCATGAAAGCAAAGTAGTGAATTTTGCAAATTGAAAAGAAGGGAGACCATATTCCTCCCTACAACTACCAGAAAGGAGTTTGTACTGAGGTGAGTGTTGGTCTCTTCTCTCAAGTAAAAAGTGATAGGACAAGAGGAAATGGCCTCAGGTTGCACCAGGGGAGGTTTGGATTGAATACGAGGAGGAGAAATTTCTTCACTGAAAGGGTTGTCACTGGAAGAGGCTGCCCAGGGAACTGGTGGAGTCACCATCCCTGGAGGTATTTAAAAGATGTGTAGATGTTGCACTTAGGGACATGGTTTAGTGGTGGACTTGGTAGTGAGGTTTACGGCTTGACTCGATGATCTTAAAGGTCTTTTCCAACCCAAATTTTTCTATGATTCTATATTTTCCTACTTTGATTCTGTGTATATAAGCTCATGAAAGAGGGAGTGAGCAAGAAGATATTCTCCTTGAACCTTTGTTCTATTCTCTCTTAACCACAACTTGGATAAATTATTCACAGTGTATTTTACAAGTAGGGGAAAAAAAGGTAGAAGTTGACTGAGACACTTAATAATTTCCAGAAGCAGAGAAGAATTTTCATAGGCAGATGGTTCCTTTTTGAAATCATCAGGCTACCTATAATGCTGATGGGGTTTAGTCAGTTACATGCTTGTTAGTCAGTTATTTCACCTTAAAGAGAAATTTTTTGTGATCTGGTTAAGCAGATAGATGTATATCCCCTCACCGGTTAAGTATAATTTATAGACTCATGCTACTGTTTGAGCTCCTTTGATCAGTAATTTGAAAAGGTAGTCAATCAGTATTCTTTTTCCAGTTTAATTAAAATATGCAGACCATTCCTTTGGAAATTTTAACAGTATTTAAAGCTATCTTACAATTATTTGTTATGCAGTTGAGGTTGAAGTTTGTTCAATGTTTAGACCAAAGAATAGGGAGAAAACAGCTTGGGTGAAAATATTTAGACTGAAGCTGGACATTTCTTGAATGACTATTCCATGCATAGCCTGTCCATTGACAAGAATTACATAGCTCTGCTTAATGCAGATGGCTAGACTTCCACATGGTTGTTTAACGAGCTGATAAGAGACTGTTATTAACATGAGATTTACAGGTCAGTAGAAGTAGCGAGACATTCTGGATTGGAAGTACTCTCTGTTTACTTTCATTGCGCACCGTCTAATTTAGTTCTATAAGAATTAGCCTCTAAACCAAACTTGTTAATCTTGATATTGATGCCACCCAGATGGGTGAAGGAAAAAAAACCCCAACAAACACATACAATGCACACCTTTTTTTTTTTTTTTTTTTTTTTTCTTGTCATTGGGATTGATTCCTGCTGCTAGTACGTGAAAAATCCTGTGTCACCCAAATGAAAGATGTGTTTGCCCCTTAGCAGTTTTATTTGTTCTTAGACTAAACAGCTGTTTAGGTTGGTGTTAGCAGTAGTAATGGCAAAACTGAGTAAGAAGTGGAACAAGAAGAGTGTTCGTATTTATTTCTATGTAATGATTCAGTTTAGCATATGTTAGAAAAAGTTACCAACAGATGTAATAGACATAATATTGCTCAAGTCCTGCAACCTTCTAATATAAAATGATGATTTTTGCAGAAAAAAAAAAGGCAAATAGAATTCCCAAATCATAGAATCATAGAATAGTTAGGGTTGGAAAGGATCTTAAGATCATCTAGTTCCAACCCCCCTGACATGGGCAAGGACACCTCACACTGAACCATGCCACCCAAGGCCTCATCCAACCTGGCCTTGAACACCGCCAAGGATGGAGCATTCACAACCTCCCTGGGCAACCCATTCCAGTGCCTCACCACCCTCACACTAAAGAATTTCTTCCTTATATCCAATCTAAACTTCCCCTGTTTAAGTTTGAACCCCTTACCCCTTGTCCTGTCACTACAGTGCCTGATGAATAGTCCCTCCCCAGCATCTCTGTAGGCCCCCTTCAGATACTGGAAGGCTGCTATGAGGTCTCCACGCAGCCTCCTCTTCTCCAGGATGAACAGCCCCAACTTTCTCAGCCTATCTTCATTCATACGGGAGGTGCTCCAGTCCCCTGATCATCCTTGTGGCCCTCCTCTGGACTAGTTCCAACAGTTCCATGTCCTTTTTATGTTGCCTAACATGTCTGTCTGGTTTTAGTTGATCTTTTTTTGTTTTGGTTTGGTTTTTTAATTCATTTTAAAATTACATCCCTGTATATTCTGAGTAGATATTTACAAAGATGAAAATTTTAAATCTCCTTGCATATAAATGTCATTTGATCAGCTGGCAGGTGTGCGTCTCTTTTATTTTGACTGATTACTTTGCCTCTAATTCCTTTCTCGTATAGGCACTTGCTGAAGATACAGCTTGTCTAAATATTTACTGATTGTGAGTTAGTTAATGCTTAACTTCTGACATCATAGGCATTATATTTGTAAGTACTGTAAATTTTGCTTCTGCGTTTGGTTTTCTGTGTCCAACCCCTGAATAATTTCGTAAATTAAATGTAAAGAATTAGGAAGCTCATTAAGAAATGAAAGAATATAACAGCTGCTGGAAGGAGATAGATGTAATTGCACTGTGGTTTTCCAAACCCTTAAATAATCATGATAGTTGGGAAGTCTGTTTTGGAGTATCTCTTAGGCAGGAGTGCTTACCATAAAAGTGATAGATTTTTCTGTGATTACATCAATTGGCTGATATGTTACTTCTGTAACATATACCTGCCTATATGAGAAGTCTCCAAATGTACCATATGAAATGATAGTTGTTAATTTTATTAGAAAATTATGTGGGTATTTTGTTTTAGTCCTTTCACACGTTTTCAAAGGCAAAAGAAATGGAGTTTGGAAGGACCAGTGGTTTGCTGCTTCTTCCCTTTCTTCACAACTGTGAAAGAACTGAAGACATTGAGCTCATTACAAGAATGCTTCCTGGTCTAGCACATACACCTCGCAGTGACTGACTCAAGGAGCTCAATTTATTTAGTTTATTTAGTTTGTAAAGTCATCTACCTGGATTTGTGCAAAGCGTTTGACACTGTCCCTCATGACATCCTTGTCTCTAAATTGGAGAGACATCAATTTGATGAATGGACCACTCGGTGGATAAAGAACTGGCTGGATGGCTGCACACAAAGAGTTGTGGTCAATGGCTTGATGTCCGGCTGGAGACCGGTAACAAGTGGTGTCCATCAGGGATGGGTGTTGGGACCGGTCTTGTTCAACATCTTTGTCAGTGACATGGACAGTGGGATTGAGTGTGCCCTCAGCAAGTTTGCTGATGACACCAAGCTGTGTGGTTCGGTTGATACGCTGGAGGGAAGTGATGCCATCCAGAGGGGCCTCGACACGCTCGTGAGGTGGGCTGATGCCAGCCTTATGAAGTTTAACCATGCCAAGTGCAAGGTCCTACATCTGAGTGGGAGGAATCCCAGGCACAGCTACAGGTTGGGCAGAGAAGAGATTCAGAGCAGCCCTGCAGAGAAGGACTTGGTGTTGGTCTATGAAAAACTGAACATGAGCTGGCTTCAGTGTGCGCTCGCAGCCCAGAAAGGCAACCGTATCCTGGGCTGCATCAAGAGGAGTGTGACCAGCAGGTCGAAGGAGGTGCTCCTGCCCCTCTACTCTGTTCTCGTGAGACCTCACTTGGAGTATTGTGTGCAGTTCTGGTGTCCTCAACATAAAAAGGACATGGAACTGTTGGAACAAGTCCAGAGGAGGGCCACGAGGATGATCAGGGGACTGGAGCACCTTCCGTATGAATGAAGATAGGCTGAGAAAGTTGGGGCTGTTCATCCTGGAGAAGAGGAGGCTGCGTGGAGACCTCATAGCAGCCTTCCAGTATCTGAAGGGGGCCTACAAGGATGCTGGGGATGGACTATTCATCAGGGACTGTAGTGACAGGACAAGGGGTAACGGGTTCAAACTTAAACAGGGGAAGTTTAGATTGGATATAAGGAAGAAATTCTTTAGTGTGAGGGTGGTGAGGCACTGGAATGGGTTGCCCAGGGAGGTTGTGAATGCTCCATCCTTGGCGGTGTTCAAGGCCAGGTTGGATGAGGCCTTGGGTGACATGGTTTAGTGTGAGGTGTCCCTGCCCATGGGAGGGGGGTTGGAACTAGATGATCTTAAGATCCTTTCCAACCCTAACTATTCTATGATACTATGATTCAGGAGGACCAGAAAGCTGGAATTTGCAAATGCAAAAATTTGCAGTAAAAATTCAGTAAAAATTTTTTTGAAGGTAAGGGATATTTACTCTTAGAGTAAACTTAACCAAGATGGACTATTTAATAAAAGCTGTGGTTTACTGTTATCACAAGTTATTAGACCTGATGGAAGAATTTCTGATGATGTTTTGTGACATGTATTATACAGCAGATCAGACTAAACTATTACTGTGGCCTTTTTGGTCACAGAATCTTTTTCAAGTGCATGTCCTAGCTGTTTTATCCTACTTAAGAGTTAATTACATTTTTTTTATTATCAAAACTCTCTCTCTCTGGCCCTGGCATATGTGACTTCCCATAATATGTTATGAAAGTATGCTGGCAGAGAAAATGAAAGAACTAGCATGTTGCCTGGAGCTGAGACATACAGACAAAAGAACTAAAATTAGAATAGTGGTACTGTTAGTCCAAATAAAAAATAATTTTTTGGGAAATGTTAATTTCTCAGAAGATATCATTATATGTAAAAGAATGAATGTAACCTATACAATATGGAAAGAAACCCCTAACAAAGAACAACTTAGATTTTTTTTTTTTTTTTTTTTTGACTGGAGCATAGTTATATGGTTGTTTTCTTTCCTTACAAGATTGCCATGAGGTGTAATAAATATTGGCAAAAAGCTCTGAGAGCCTTAGATGTAAGAGACTACAGAAGTATACAGATGAAGTGTTAGATAAGTCATATGGAAAGAGAATTCTGCTCCCAAGATTGTTCAGAAAGCCACTTCATTAAAACAATTTCCCATTTTGCTTTCTACTGGCAATTTTCCAGTAGTTAAACAAACAGTGACAGTATGCAACATCCTCAGCATAGTACTGTTAGGATGACACAGCAAATACCAGAATAATAGTAGATCATTTCACAGTAGCTAGATAAGGCCTCCAACAACAATATTCTTTCAAGTATTGTTCTTGGCATGATGTTAAAGTTAACAGCATCTCTTGAGAAGTTTTCAAAATATAATCAGATGAATTCATAAATTTCACCTGAGTGCTTGGAAGAACATTAGATTCCTTTAAAGTTGAAGTACCTAATTCAGTAGTCTAATGAGCAAGGGAAAGCATTTGTGCTGTAGAAATTACTAAATGAGCTACATGGATCCCAATCAAGTTGCTCTTATGTTGTTGCACTGTTATGATTTCACATGATTGATTGAATAAAAATGCCTTATCCGGTGTTCACTGACCTCCAGTTTTCGATGCCTATTAAATATTTTCATATGCTTGATTGCTAGTGAGCTGCACTATCAAGTACCTTCAGAATATATATAAGAGCTTGGCTGCTTTCCTTTTATCTGTATTCCCTTTCCTTTTAGACATAGCTTTGCCCATTAAATGTAATCACTTTAGAATAATATTCTGCAAACAGTTTGGAAACAAACTGTTAATTCCTTTGAAACATTGTGAAGTACTTTTCATGTGTCTTAACTGGGGAAGTGAGAAAAGGTTACTTCAGTCATACAGTGATTCCTTTCAAAAATCAGTTCACTTGTCTGTGAACAGGAAGATTAGTTAAGAGAGTTGCTTTGACTGCATCTCAAATGCAAGGGATTTTCTTTTTGGAGGGAGCTGAGAAGATCTGGACAGTGTCCACAGTACGGAGCCACTGCTGCTAGCTTTCCATTGCTCCTGGCAGCCCCATTCCTCCGTAGTTCCATGCTCAGGCCCTGGGAAGTGTAGGAAAACTTGGGACGTTTTCATGATCCCTCAGAATGCTTTCTTAAATATTTTGATGACATTCATCTAACCTATTTTAGGAATCTGAAAGGTAGATATTTGTGTCTGAGTTAATCACTCAGGAGGAGAAGTAGACATATTTACATAATGACTTGTTTAACCTAGTTCTCACTGAACATGAAATGGGTGTAAGTGTCTGAGTCAGACCCAGGTATTTAAAAAAGCAATAAACATCAAAGACTGGATCAGGGGAATTCAACCTTTTTTTTTTTTTTTTTTTTCTTTCTTTTTTTACCCTTATGTTTTTATATCATCTCTCTCAAACTACACAAAGTGGAGGTGGGTGACAACAACAGTCACATCATCCCAGTTGAGCTCAGGATTGACGTAAGTTAGCTGGATAATACTCTTCACTCCCCACTGCTGTCAAAAGGGAGAGAGAGGCCATGCCAGAGTGTTAATTAGAACAAGAAAGTGAACTGGGAACAGCCTTTCTCTAAGAGAGATGCTTGAGGAAATAAGTTGGTGATAGTAGGTGATAAAAGTACTTAAATATTCCAGTGTATTACTTAATCTATTCATCTTACTCAGACTTTTAGTTAGGCTGTAAGTACACAGAAAGACCTTTGGAGTGACAGTTGTGCGATGCCAAGTGGCACACCGTAGAGGAGGGATGCTCAGGAAGCTGGAAATATGCTTTTGTGGATGTGTGGGTGTGTCTGTACATATTTGTAATATCATTCCAAAATTGTGCCTGTCTGGAAAGAGCCTTTAGGCAGATTTGGTTGTGCTCTTAACTCTGTAGTGAAATGTAGTAGATTTTCACTTGCAAAACTTTTGCTATTGTCGTGGTTTAAGCCCCGGCTGTAAATCAGAACCACTCAGTCCACTTCCCCCCCCACCTTTCTTCCGTCCGCTCCTGGAGGGACGGGGAGGAGAATTGAAAGAATGCAACTCCCATGGGTTGAGATAAGAACAGTTTAATAACTAAGGTATAACACAAATCACTACTGCTACCACCAATAATAATGATAAAGGAAATAACAAGGAAGAGAATACAACTGCTCACCAACCGGTACCTCACCCCCACCCTGCAGTGATCCAGCCCTTCCGGACCCTCTCAATTCTACATCCTGGGCATGACGTGCTGTGGTATGGAATACCTCTTTGGCTAGTTTGGGTCAGGTGTCCTGTCCCTGCTTCCTCCCGGCTTCTCCTCCTCCCTGGCAGAGCATGAGACTCACAAAGTCCTTGGTCAGTCTAAACATCGGTGTTATCAGCTCTGTTCCCAAGCTGAAAGTCAAAAACACAGTGCTGCAACAGCTACTAAGAAGGAGGAAAAATGACTGCTACTGCTGAACCCAGGACAGCTATATTTGTTCCTAAATTCCTTCTGGCCCATAAAAAAAAATATGGGTTTTGGGAGAATGCCTGCTGCAGCACAAGGAAATTCACAATTGTAAGTAAAGAAAAAATAAATGTGTTTATTTAATTTGATCATTCAGGAACCATTCAATATGAACGTATTAAATGAAATACAAATATTAATACTGTGGCTATTTGAAAAAGTGTTTCTGGAATGGTGTGCCGAAAATAAATGCAAATATAGGTTCTTGCATACTGATATTGCATACCAGATCTGTTTCAGCATTAAAAACTTAATATAGTCTATCTTTTTTTTTTTTTTTTCTGTTAAAATTATGTTAATTCTGTTGAAAGTAATAGAATTCAATTCCTAGGGTACAAACAGGTGCAAAATGTTCCATAGGTAAAGCACAGCTCCAAGCATTAAATGCATGCTTTTCACTTTAGGTTTTAAAGTTTCTATTTGTTTATATGCAGCATAGTGTATCTGAGATTATTTTTATAACCACAACGCATAAACATGAGAGGCTGTATCCTCCAGTGTCTTCAGCTTATATCATTGACACAAAGCAGTATGTTGGCAGAAATATTTTTAAAAATTGCTGAGAGCATCAGGGAGGGAAAAAGATCTCTGCTTAGATGATATGCCCCACTCCACTTTCTATTGTGTTTGGGCCTATTTAGGGCAATGTACTTATTTGGAAAGTGTTCCAGAATATATGCTAGTTTAAATAGCCAGATATTATCTTCAGCAGGTAGGTGGCAAACCTGGGTTCACTTTCATTGTGTACAAGAAGGACTGTAGCAAGTCAACTGTAGAACTCCTTCAGTAGGCAAGGAGCGTCTACGCAATGTTCTGTGTTCCCAGGAACTGGCAGAGGACAGTGCAGTTCTTTGTGCAGCTCTCTTCTGCTTAAGGATGTGTGAAGAACAGCTTTCACCAAACCACCGAGGTATTCTTCCTTCTGAAATGAAGAGCTGAGCTACAGATGGGTTATGCTTCCTTTCTCAGTGAACCTTAGAGATAAGTGAAGCAGGGGAGTGATGTAACATTTTGATACTGTGATGTCACAAATGAGCTTCTGCTGATTTTCTCTTTTCAATTTACAAACTTATTTCCTAAATAAAAGCCAATGTTTAAATTTTCTTTCTGAAAAGGTTAACATCATAACAGTGTAAGTGTGCAGTCACACTTTTCCTATTTCCTAAATTGGTATTATTACAAAAGTCAAACAAATGTGTATTTCCATGTTACACTTTTCAGAGCAAGTTCAGTACTGTTCCAGGAATTCTGAAGAGTGAAGCAGCTTGAACTTCATTGTTTTAGATACTGATACAAAGTCCCTAAATGAGAAAGTCCAGTCTTTAAACCCTCTGTTCAGCTAAGCCCCATGAAGAGTTTTCTACTTGTACATGACTTTTATGTCTATATGTCTATTATGTCTATATGTCTAATGTTTTCTGCATTGAATCTTCTTTGATAACTGCTTCAGAGTGAGAACAAAGATATTACTATGTTCCTTTTAGTCGCATGTTCATAAATGATGAGCTGCTGATGCCAGCAAGGGCTTTGTTTTATGTTGATTAGTCCATGCTGTTGGGCTGTGTAACTTGGCCTGAATTTACTCCAGTGATTCAGAGCAACATGACATAAAGGACAGACTTCTGCTCGTACAGCATACCTTGTGAATGGGAGCTGCCCTTGGCTTGCTTTTCACAGAGATCAGCAGGAAAATGCACCTTTTAATCTTTAAGCCCAAACGCATCAAATGTTTGAGTTTTGTCCTGCTTTGTGTGGTGCCTCCAATTTCCTTGCCTTGCTATTCCAGAACTATGCCCCAACTCTGTTTTGCAGGTCCTGGCACTATGACACTGCCACATTCTTTCACCACAATCCGCAGCTTCATTGCTGCCCTTCTCACTGTCTTTTCTTCCACAGTTTTTTGACTGTAGACTTTTTAACTGTTTGGTTTTTATCTTTTTTTTTTTAATGTGATTTTATTAGCATGTAAGTTCTACTTTTTTTTGTAGTGCATTGACGATCCAGACTTTTAGGCCACTGAAGAACCACTTTTAAGACAAATTAAGAGACTTTAATTAAAGCTCTTTGAGATTTGATTTGAATGTTTAATTAGATAGTGGTTTGCTGTGAAAAGAGAAAAGCTAAAATGTTATTTTGGCAATAGTTTTTCTATTTTTTTTCTTCTTACTGTGCTTTTTGGAATTTTCCATTTGGAATCTGAAATAAATTAGGTCAAAAAGCAATGATTCAGGGTTTGCTTGGCAAAGAATTGAAGTATTATTAGACTGTGTGCTATCTGGTAAAGCTGTTCAAGAATAGGATTTAAAAGAAAAGGGCAGTGCTGCAAGAAGTTGCTTATAACAGAATAATACATTTGTCTTCATCATCAGTTTCTTGTGTCAAATGAGCAAAAGGCACTCACCTAACCAAGGTAAATATTGGATGCCTCAGACTAAAGATTATGTATAAATGTACACAATAAGCTCGTTGAAAAACCTGTACAAGTGTGTTTATGTTTTTGTGTACTAACAGAAGCTGAACCACAGTGCTAGCATAAATATATCATTTTTTTCTTTTGTTTAATATGAGCTGCTATCATCTAATATTGCTTGTATAATTAAAACAAATTTAATGTTAGAACAACATTCTCTGAGATGTGTTGTTTCTGCTCAATGGAATTATGAGGTAGCTGTGCTAATCTTCACAATTCAGTTTGTGATCTGAAGTGATAATGCCGTTACTTTATGTTCAAGAAAGCTGTTAAGTTTCATTTAGAACATTTATTGTCTAAAACTACCATTTTAAGCTATGACTTTACTAAATATTATGTCACAATCCAATGAAAAAAAATGTTTCTTAGAACAAAATAATTTTTAACCCTGTTTGTTTTTTGTATGTGCCTCAGGGTTTGGTAGGGGATATGAAAAGGAAACAGACATTCCCAAACTGCATTCACTGAAAAAGTCAGTCATGTGTATTTTATGTCCTCTGGACGTAAATGCTAAAACCAGGTAACTTATTTAACCCATTCGGTAATTAGGTAATTAATTAGGTAACCATTTAACTTATGAAACTTCCATCTCGGCACCACTCAGCTTTTGGTGAGGAAAACATACCTCATTTCTTTTTTTAAGTACAGCAGATGCCGCAGAGATTGTATACTCAATCACTGTAGACATTTTTATAATTAATCAATTGCTGTGAAAATTAGTTAATGCTTTTTCCTACATAATTAATTGAATGCATTTGCAGTATTACTAAATGAAGCAAACAAAGTATGCTTTTGTAGTGGTATAAGGACTTGGTGTAATAACCTTTCTCTCCAGCAAACAGATTGTGTGGGACCAGATTCTTTGCTACCCTGCATTTTTCTCACTCACATGGTGGCAGGAAAAATAGCAGAGTCTGAATAGGAGGAATGCATTACTTAAGAGGAGCTTCAAAATGAAATTGAGAAAGTTAAATTCTCTAGTGGGGATGAAAAGTAGCAACTTCTCTGCAGAATGATCATTGCTGAGGTATGGTCACTTGCTAAGACAGGAGATACGGATGTGATGTCTCTCTGCTCCCCAGGCAGTATTTGTTGCCCCTTAGCACTTTGGGATAGGGTGAATATACTCTTTAATTTGTTGATACAGGAAGCTGATAAATCCTTTTATTGAGCTGAGTAGATAAACCCAGGCTCTAACGATGGCAGACAGCATGAGATTTATGGGGGAGTAATCTTTCTGTCCTGGGAAGATTTTGAATCAGATAGAGATCACAACAGGTAGACAATTAAGTGCCATAACTGAGAAACTGAAGGTTTACATCAGTGGCAGCACCAATATGTGTTTTATTAAGGTTTCTTATTAGGCTGGGGAAATTATCTGTGTTTATTGCTTGCTGTTCCTTGCTGAAGGGTCAGGATACTGAGGTTAGACTATCTTGGTTTAGATCTTCTTTGGAGGGAGAGCAGTTGCTTGAAGAAATTGTCTTCCCATGCATTATATTACGTAAAATACTATTCCCATGATGCTACTTTTCTATAGACTCTCAGTATTTTAAAATATGAACTAGGTGTAACTGATGCTGTTGTGCTTGCTAAGCATCTGAAACTAGACGTGCAAAGCTACTTCAGCAACATTTCTGGGATGTTGACTCCATTGCTTGTTTTGTCATCATTTTTGTCTGTTTTTCTGCTTCTCAAAGTGTAAAGAAAGGGAAGCATTCACTGTGCAGACCCAGCAAAGTCTTCATCATCTCTCCCCTCATTTTACTGCTTGGGGTATGTGGACTTTGAAGGCAGCTATGTTTTACCAGATTTTAAAGACTTAACAGCGTAGACTGCCTGAACTAAAGGGTTCGTAGAGAGTCAACTGTATACTTATAGTGTTGCTGTTCACCAGCATCTTAGATTTAATCTTTATATATCTTTAGCATATCATTAAATATTTAAAATCTACATTGCCTTTTATTTTTGAAATTACAGAGAAACAACCTTGAAGAATTGTTGTAGCTGACAGACTGTAACTGTATAGGGCTGTATATTCACTGGGGCTATTTCTTCAGTGTCCTGAACTCCCTTATGGTCTTCAGTGTAATTTTTAATAGATTTGCCTTGCACAGGCAAAAAGGATTTCTGCTCCAAAAACCACACTGACAGAATAATGGCATCTTTGGTATGGTGAGATGTGATTTTCTTTATTCTGCTATAAATCTGCCCTGCCATCAATACAGTAGGTCTCACATTCTCCTTGCTTTGAGCTGGGTTTACTTGTCCTCTGGCTTATGTTGATATTAGAGTTTGGAAGCCCTCACAATGATCTGGATCATTGAACTGCTGCAGTTAAGAAGAAAAATGGATCAGAAAAAAGCCCAAGATGCTGCTGGCAAGCAGTGACTCATCTGGAGGTTTAAGCTAATCTTAGTCATCTAAAGGTATATATGGGTCCAGTTAAACTACTGGTCTGTGCTTTCTCTGTAGTCAGCAGTGAGAAGGAGGATCCCCCAAAGGGGAGCCATTCCTCTAAATGCTCAACAGTGCAGATGACTAACTTGGATGACTAAACTAACACCTAGCTTTTTTAAGCAGCAGCATTTAGACGAAAGCCATGTTGTGTCTCACCCTTTCAGTCCTGATCTTTGCATGGTTTTCATGCTTGAGGAATTCGACTCTTGACTTTATAAATCTATAACTCATTCAACTTATCAGCAAGTGGCAGAGAAAGGAAATTTGTTAACAACCTTTCAGTGAAACACTTTAGAGGAGAAGGTAAGTTCTGCTTATTGAGCTATCATTCTCTTGTAGACATAATTTTGTAAAATCAGTGCTGTTTTCTTGCACTGGATACAACTGTATTCTAATTGAGTTAATTAAAATTAATAATTTGATTAGTGACTATCTAGATATCAGTACTAGGTACTTATATGTCAGATACTGAGAAAAGAAATAATGAACTAATGCTGTTTTGGTCCACAAGTATGCAGAGTGATTTATGGACTGGAAAAAAAAAAAAAAAAATTAATAATTCATGCATAGGAGCTCTTCATGGATTCCTGCTCTGGAATTTTTGAACTGGTCATCCTTTGTCGGTGTTACATATATTGTTCAGTGTAGAGGAAGTTATTTTATAGTTGAATAAGAGTATATTTTGATAAGATTTTTTTAATACATTATAGCTTGTCTAAAGAAAGTTAGCACAGGAGAATGTTAGGAAGATGCAGGTAGCCAGAAGGCAATTATTTTAGTTTTTTAAATCCTACGTGGTTTGTTGTTAAAATTTATTTTCTCTTACAATTAAATTCTGATGTACTGTGATTCCACCTTAAGGACTTCTGACCATAAGTTATTAATATATTCTGTACCTCTCATTATTTATAACCCCTAAGGAGCAATTTTAAATGGGTGGTTGCATTTTGCAACTATTTTTGTGGAATAATAAGTATTAATGTAACAGTAAAGAGATGACATATAGGAGGCAGAATAAGATGTTTCAGTTTTGATATTTGGCCTCAAAACTTTAAAGACTTAGCACAGTGTTAGGAATTAATAGAGATCTCAAGCACAGCATGCTTACTACATGTTTATCTGCAAATCCAGGTAATAAACTGGTTAATGTTATTTTACTTCTTATTCTTTTAAATTTCTATGAGAAATAGGCAAAAGAACAGATCCAGAACAGCTTTGAACTACAACAGGACTTTGTTAGGTACCTGCGTCCAAATCTCCAGAAAAACTCTGGCATTGACCACTTTGGATGTTCCTAATATAGGGGACATTTTCACTGTGACTAATAATTCCCCAGGTTCCTGTACTGATTCTGGTCTGTCTTCAAATGTTCCCATTTTTAGCAGCCAGATACATACCTAACATGTGACTCACAGCCTTAAGGTGCCTGTCTCTTTCCACTCTTTACATAATGAACCTACATGGAGTAGTTGTTCTTGCAGCTTGTACCTCTCCGTGAAGTGCTATAATTAGATGGGCTGAATCTTGGTTTAAATACTGCTTCACCTAAATCTTATGAAGAGTTCAGTATTCTGCATGTGTTCAGAGAATGAGCGCCTCATACGTCAGTATAAGAGCAGACCTGTGGCAAAATGCAGGATGGTCTCAGCTGTTCTTTCTTTTTAAGATACAGTGAGAGGATCAGCTACCTGTGTTTTTCTGTAGGGCACTCAACCAAGACCTGGAAGACCTAACTTTCAGCCCAAAGGAGTTTGTCTTTTCTTTCTGCCTCTCAGAGGAGCTCCCTGCATGCTATGGTATAATTAAGTTGTGGGAGTGTGTGTGAGGGGTGACTCCCAGTTTTGAAGACATGTCACTGTGTCAGAAACAGTCCTTTTAAAAGAGTTTGTGAGGCCCTGCTCTGTCTTCTCAAACAACAAGTGTATGCATTTCTTGTATGGGAATATGTAGTGCTGCAACATGGCAATGCAAATGAATCTTGGTAATACCAAGAAGTTCCCATAGGATATTTCACACTTAAACATGTATGAAGTATGAGAAATCTGACTGTTAGGCAAGTGAATTCTGTCTTGAGAGTAGGTTCAGATCTGCAACCTAAATTATAGAGATGACAGGATAACTGACTTCCACACATTTAATCCTGGTTTTATTTCTCACTTCTTTCTTACAGTCACAACTTGATTTAATAGAAATAGCCTTTGCTCTCAACCAGGAGTCAAGAAGTAATAAAACTTTGTGATGGGCTTTTAGAATAGTACAAACCCGTTTATCTGGAAAGAAACATTAAACATGAATAAAGTTGCCATCATCTTCACAGGCTTGCCAGGAACACGGGTAACACTCCTGAGCACTTTTGATGCTCGTCGACTGCCCTTATCTCTTGTTTTCTGTAGAATCAAATTTATGCAGAGAGTGAATTACAGGCATGCTTAACAGCAGTGTGAGACAGAAATGAAATCAGCAAAGAGCTGGATTACTGATTTTCTGTCGTTGTTTGGTGTGGTTGAGCTGCTTCACCTCCTATAGCACAAACCCTGTGATCCCTTGGGTCCCATAGACCCCTGCCCAAAGCAACTTTGGACTTACTGGGTGTCTTATGTCATCTCTTACACTTTCTCTCCCACTGCATCAAATGAATGTTACCTCCCTCTTAAAAATATGCTGGCTGGTTTTTGTTCTCTTTTCCTGCCTAAGTATCCAAGTGTCCTGTACAAAGTAAAGCTATTGCTTTTGCCTCACCTCTGCTTACCGTGTATCAGTCTTACTGCTTTTAAAACTTAGGTCCAAGCCATTCTAGTCTGTTTCTGTATCCTGTACTAAATTTTTTCTGCCTCATGCAGAAAAAATGTCTTCTCAGGAGCAGAGGGAAAGCAGTACTATCCTGTTACACAGTATCACAGTATCACAGTATGTTAGAGATTGGAAGGGACCTCGAAAGATGGTCTAGTCCAATCCCCCTGCCAGAGCAGGAACACCTAGATAAGGTTACACAGGAATGTGTCCAGGCGGGTTTTGAATGTCTCCAGAGAAGGAGACTCCACAACCTCCCTGGGCAGCCTGTTCCAGTGTTCCGTCACCACTGTTACATGCATGAAGGTGGTTGTTCACAGCAGAATTAAGGTCTTTATGAATGAAAAGGGAAACAGGTGGGTTTTCCAGTCACTGAAAGTGTCAGAGAGAAAGGGACCTCCCCATGATATAGTGGTGTTGTAGTGTTTCCTTCTATAAAATACATGAACAAGGAAGATTGACTGTCAATTTTGCTGTGGCTTGACAGAAGCAATGGGCAACTTGTGGTCCTAAAGAGATGAGAAGGTAAATGAGAAGGAAACAGGGGGGGTGGGCCTTTGTAGACTAATTACTTTTGTTAGTTATTTCTGAAAGTTGTGAATAGCTGGAAGCAGAAGGATTATTTACATGATCTGTGTTTCAGGGTGTCTTGTGAATGAACTGGCATGACCTTTTAGGAGCTGAAATCTAGTCCTGCTCACATGAAAACACCAAAGGGCATCTACTTCAAGGTGCTTTTGTATTGTTTTATTTGTAGGTGAAAATAGGCCTCTGCACCCCATTGCATCTGCTTTTCTGTTACTGTAAGATCGGCCAACCTAGCTCTTCAGCCACACACAGCTCATAGGATGGTTCAGATGTCTCTTCAGTGCTGTGTCTGTCATAGCTAACATCAAAACTGCTGCAGGGGGAAGCAAGCCAGCCAGCAGGGCTCCAGGGGCAGCACTCCACATCATCCCAAAAACATGTTGAACATCCTGCTTGGCACATCCAAAATGTAAATCTTCTACCTAGAAAACAGTTTTCACCTTCCCACTGTGCTGTGTATCTTGTAGCTTTCAGGTTTTCATACAGGTGCAGGAAGGTTTACTAAAGTCTCTATTGATGCTTTGACAATTATCCATGAATAATGTAAAAAGAACATTTAGTACATATCAAAGCACTTGGTTCAATACCTTTTCAGACTATTTAGGCAAGACAGAGATGATATAATGCTAATGTAAAACTATGAAGATAACAAATAGCAATAGAAAGTATAGTGCTTTTACCTCTTGCTTCTCATAACTGTATTAGAGGGAATAGTCGTAGGAAACTACAAATCATCAAACTAAAAATGATGATTAAAAATTATTACCTTTGAAACTAGCGTGAAACAAACTGGCGGAACTAAGTGACACAAAATACCACTGAGGGAAAAAATAATGAAGGATAAATAATGACTAGTAATGCTGTCTGACATTTATGATTGTCAGGCTGAAGATATAGAGGATGGAATTGTTGAACTCTGGCATCAGTTAGCTAATAATGGTCTTGGGTTGGAAAGTAGTTCCTGGGAATGCATAAGCAAACAGTTTTCCACATAAGTGGTTTTAAAGGCTTTATCTACTCATCATAATACAGAATGTGAAATCGGTGAGCTTGGACCACAGCCCCATCACGTATGGTTATCATTTTTAGGACGGCAGAGTGTAGCAGTGGTCTGGTGAAATAAACTCCAGAAACGTACAGAAGCAGGCACATACTGTATGACATGGCAGGGTGCCTTGAGGTAGGGAATCTATCCTCAGGAATCACAGATGGGCATTATGTGCTTTCTGTGTGTCAGAAGAGCATTCTGGGGGACAGTTAACAGTAGTTGCCAGATGAATTGTTTCAGTGTTTTTCTAATACCCATAGCAGCACCAACAATTGTGTCCCTTGAGGAAAGGACATTGAATAAAACTGAGCTATGGAGTTCGTCACCTGTACCTGGCTGATGAGAGAGACTGGCAGTCTCCTAAACCATTTGATAAACATCATTTCCAAGACTGTAAGAAGAACTGTGTAGTTTCTGAAGTTTGATTAATACATATGAGAGTAAGGTGGACTATCCAGGACTTCCAATTTCTTTGCTATAAGTAGTAAGACTACATTAAAATTTCTTTTGGTACTGCTGTATCTGCACAATCCATAAATGTTGTTTTCAGTTCTGCCCTTGAAACATGTCCTTTGCAGAGCTGGCAACTTGTTTTTTTCCTGTCAGATACTTAAATGACTTCAGCAATTTTAGAAATCTAAAAGCCCATTTTTTTTTTTTTTTCTAGTAGGATGCTCACAGGAGTGTGCTGCTTTAAGATTCCAGTCTCAGAAGGGGCACTGGCTTAAATTTGTAGCTTCATCAAAGGATTTGTAACTCCTGTTTGACGAAAAGGGTTTAGCAACCTGGTCTTCAGAGAAAAGTACAGTGGTCTTCCTGTTTTGTTATAATGAACTAAAGGTTACACAGGATATTTCTCAAATATGGGCAAGGGACCAAAAGATGTAAGCTGTTTAAATAGAAAAAAAAAAAAAATACTTGTTGGAGAAAGCTTCCAGCATTCACCACACCTTGGAAGCTGCTGTGTGGCATACCTCCAGATGCTGTAGCCTCCGTTTTCACCAGCAGTTAGTATGATGACCTTCAGAAGACCTTTCCAGATCCATCAAATCTGGGCAATGACACTGAAGGGAAGGTGACAGGGCGATTTCTATTCTGCTCCGCCATTGCTAGGTGCTTCTTTCTGTGAGCAGATTGCCTTTCTCTGTGTGTGTATATCTTTTCTGTTAATCAGAATGAAAAAAATTTATTCATTGCTTATTAATAGAAAGGTTTGAAAAAGTTTGGCTTTTTTTTTTAATTTACAAATCACAAATCAGATGTAGCTCCGTATTTGGGTCTTTTTCTCCCCTTACTTAATTTCAGGGTTTTTTTGCCTTTCTTAAGGATGCTGCTGTGCACCTGTCAAGAAATACACATATATGTGTGTGTATAAATAAAATATTTCTAGCATGCTGTACTGAAAGATAATAGGATTTCCCCAAGAAGTTACTTGAGTTGACCTCACTTCTTAGTTGCATCATCACATGTATTGCTGCTTTCCCCGGCATTGACTACAACAGTATTTATAGAGTAAAAGAAACTGTTGAAGCCCTCCAGGAGTTCTCCAAGCCCTCTCGGGGTGGCGTCATCGTTACTGCTTGTCAACTGAAGGCCTGTGTCAGAGCCAACCAGCACTGAAAATGTTATGCCATGTGAATGGCCAGTGCCATGTAAGTTGCTGCTGATATAAACAGTCGCACATATATTTTATTAGTCATTGTCCAGATATTCCAAATACACTGACATTTGGATATGCGAATATAAATACTTAACTATGTTCAACTTTGACTATAAAGATTAATGTCAATATGGCAAAGCATCACTGGCTTGCCTTGAAGATCTCTGTGCAAAGTGTACCTTATGGAGTGCAATAAGAGCAGCCCCTTGGAAATTCTAGGTCCTTTTAACAGATTAGGAAGAAAATGTCTTCTAGAAACATCTCTTAAGGTAAAAACCTTAATTTGAATTTGAAGGAGATTCTTGCAGTATTGAACAAGCAGTAAAAGTTAGATCTGAGCCTATATTTATGCAAGAGTCTGTTTCTGACTGTCAGTTTGTATTTTTCAGAAAAAGGTAAGTGCTTGGCACTCTTCAAATATTTAAACAATTTGAGCTTTTTGGAGGTGCTCCTGATAGGGAAGCTCAGGAAGACTGAAAGTAGCTTAGTTTTAAGGTTTTGCTAATTCATTTTATCTTTTCTGAATATTCCTGTTTCTGAAAAACCTGTGGAATTCATCACCTGAACTCTGTTCACAGCACTAGCATCCTCTGACTGCCTCCATGTAGATCTACTTTATGTTATCATGACAGCTATTCCTTGCAGTCACTCATTTGAATTATGATGCTACAGCCTTAATGGGCATGGTTTCTTGTTGAATACACTATGTAATTGTGTACAAAGCCTTTGAAATCTTTTCTGTAAGGCATACCCATTTTCATTTTTTTGACTAAAATAGAAAAGTCATGAGAGAAGCTTAAGTACCATGTGTCATGACAAAATTGTGACCTTTTCTCACTGTGACTCACTGCCCCATATTACTATGCTGAAAGTAATGCATCACAATTGTACTACTCCAAATGTCATCACTTCTATAGATAACATTAAAAAATCTCACAAGAAATCTAATCTGACATTGTTTTTAGGAGCACAACACATTTCTGTACATTAGGAGCCCACAGGAGAGTTATAGAATCATAGGTTAGTTTGGGTTGGAAAGGACCTTAAGATCATCTAGTTCCAAACCCCTACCATGGGCAGGGACGCCTCACACTAAACCATGTCATCCAAGGCTCAGTCCAACCTGGCCTTGAGCGCTGCCAGGGATGGTGCATTCACAACTTCCTTGGGCAACCCATTCCAGTGCCTCACCACCCTCATAGTAAAGAACTTATTCCTTATATCTACCCTGAACTTCCCCTGTTTAAGTTTGAGCCTGTTACCCCTTGTTCTATCACTACAGTCCCTGAAGAAGAGTCCCTCTCCGGCATCCTTGTAGGACCCCTTCAGATACTGGAAGACTGCTATGAGGTCTCCATGCAGCCTTCTCTTCTCCAGGATGAACAGCCCCAACTTTCTCAGCCTGTCTTCATATGGGAGGTGCTCCAGCCCTCTTATCATCCTCGTGGCCCTCCTCTGGACTTGCTTCAACAGCTCCACGCCCTTCTTATGTTGGAGACACCAAAAGAATGGCAGACTGCCCTTGAGTCTGAGGTCATTGTAATTGTAGCACAATTTTCATAATTTTCAAGTGGGGTTTAATTTATCATGGCCAACCAAAAATGTGCAAGTATAATTTAAAAAGTCTTAATCTCAGGTGCCATTAGATTGTCCATGCTGTTAAATACTTCAAGTCTTGGTTTTTTACATTAGTTTTGTCTTTTTGTTTTCTAACAAGAGTTCAAATGCATATAAAATTTGATTGAACCATGAGCAGAAGTTAGTATTTGTTAATGAGTTAGGTGTATTCGTGGTAGTGTAGGCTACTTACTTTGCATCGCTTTGGCACTTCCTTTTTCTGCCGGTGAAAGTTCAGATATATGGGGTCATTTTTCTAGTGGTACCTTTTGTCACCTCAACAAGCTTTCCATTATGGTTAGTCTTTTGATTAATTTGCTGGCTTTGGTTCACTCATACATCTTTGGACTGATTTGGGATGAGTTATGTTTTTTCTTTTGAGTGATCCTCATGCTTTTGAGTATTTGATACCTGAATTCTGTAAATCATTCCACCCACTTTACAAGGACGATAAGTTCAGAGCTTCAGTGTATAGAGGTTTTTTATGCAGAATTGTAGCTTAAATCTGTTTCCCAGATTTCTTACTAGATCTCAGTAACTGGTTATTTTATTTTATTTTTTAACATCAGATACTTATTGATTATTCCTCCTTTTGCTTCATATAAATAAATTATACTGATTTAATAATTTAAAAATCTACACTAACAAACCTATCAAAGTTATTGAATGAGCACTAAATAAAGTCACTTTGTTCATTGCTAATAGTAAACATTCAGGGCCCGACTGCTTTTTTTAGTTCACCTTTTTGTTAAAACAGATAAAGGTTATTTTCATCTCTAGCATTTGCTGGCTGATCACTGTGTTCCGTGTCAGAGAGAGGCTTGAATAATCTCTTTGAAGGCAGTATTGAGGCAGAGAATTAGCATTCTCTCCAGCTGGACTCCACTGCACACAGGTTGGTTTCTCATTTGTGTGGCAATGTTTTCATTAGGACAGCTGAAAAACTGCCCTTCTCTCCTTCAGAATGCAAAATGGGCAGGGAATACAGTGAAATGAAATTTTAGAAATAAATGAAATTATAGAAATAAATGAAATTATAGAAATAAATGTTAGGTAATTTCTGTCAATTAACCGTGAAAGTATTGGCATTTACGATTACACAGGTTTTAATGCTTTGCATGTGCATGCATAAAAACATTTAGGCACACTAGGCATTCTTATGTTTAAATGAGGACGGTGTGTGGCTCACCAGTTTTAAGTAAGACTGCTCTCACTGAACCAATTTAAGCTCTACTTCTAAACGTGGCATCAAAATCCAGATGATTGAGTTCAGGTACCTGTTACTTTGTAAATTATATGCTATAGCTAATTTTTCCTTGCATTTCCCAAGCCTAGATTTCTTACCTTTGAGATTTGTATCAAGTTTATCAAACTTTCGTCAGTTCTGAAAGAGTGTCTTAAGAGGTATTTCTCACTACTGCTGGTCCCAACTACTGGATCAGTATCTCTAAATGATTTGAGAGTCAAGATGTGTGTTATGTCAGATGCCTAGCCTTTCAGCAGTGACTGCTGTTCAACTCTTCAGAAGTGCAGGAAAGTATAGTGTGTACGTGCATAAACAAACACACACACACACACACATACACATACAGATACACATCTCCTTTGGAGATGCATCTTTTAACCTAGATTCTTGAAGCCAGAGTGAATTAAAATTCATTTGGATGGTAGGTGTTGGATTTACAGTTTACTGTCTTTTTGTGAACTGTAGAAAATGAGTTCTCTATATGCAGTGTGATTGGACAGCAAACTAGATGAGGAAATGGTATTTCTCTCTCTTCATTCTTTGCATCCCTCCAGAATCACTAGCAACATGATCAGATTTGGAAAGAGGGAAGCTGAACATAAATTTTGATAGGATCACACAGAAAGATAAATAATAAAGCTGCAGTGTTTCCTGGCACAGCGGTAGATTAAATTTTCATTGCGAAATACTAAATTCACTTTTATGTATTATATAAAATAGCACAGTTCTGTTGGGTTTTTTTGTGGCTTGTTTGGTTCTTTTGGGTTTTGGGGTTTTCTTGGGTTTTCTTTTTTCCCCAATAGAAAATTACTAAAGTATGGAGAAGGTTGCAAAAATGTGTCCCTCTGAATATGAAAATGGTAATATTCTTATTTAGCCAGTCTACATTTAGAGTTCAGTTCAGATATGCCATTTCGTTGATTTTGTTAGAGTGTTTTGGTTTGAAAATAGTGTACATTCAGAAATAAAGTACACAGAAGCATAATAAGAATGACATGACTAAGGAAGATCAGATAAAATAAGGAATTTACAATGTGTTTAAGTTTATATGGGAAGAATTCTCTAGCAGTTAATTTGTTTTACTATCAAACTGGTCCTTCCAGTTGTTATTTTCAAGAAAGCAATTACTTGCTAGAAATTCAATAAAGTAGTAATTTTCCTTTGTTGTTACAAAAATAATTCATCTTGGCCTAGTCTGTGTCCTGGACCTGTTCAAATAAAACCAGATCTCTACCACACGCTGGATTTTAATATCATAAATACTTCAGGCTTCTAAATTACATAAATAGTGCAGGCAGTTGTCAGCCTTGGAAATAACTCTTACATGCAGCTGGTGGATATGAAGAAGTTGTTTATTTTGGGTGATACAATTCTCATAATGGAGAAAAAATTACTGTTTTGCTATCCTATTTTTGTGTTGCTAATCAATTCTCTTTGCACAGTATAAATATGGTTCAGTTTCAGATTTATGATAGGTTTTGATCAGCCTGTTCAAGATCAAAAGGAAAAGTTCTCTGATGCTACTATTTCATTCTTGGGAGTCAGCTACACAGTTTAATATTCTTGCCCTTTATGTAGCCACAGCTTTTGGTTTGTAATCATAACAAAAGTGTAAGATTCAGCATTTGAGACTGAAAGCACACCTGGATGCACAGCACTTGTCCTTTATCACCAGCTAGTTCTGCCCCAGCTGTGACAGCAGCACTGGAAATAGGGACCAAGAGCTGCCATGGAAAACTAAAGACTGCGTTCTTTCCTTCCTCATAAGAGAAACAACACTGACAGAGATAAGCCACTTTTATGATTAAAAAAATGCAAAACAAAAAACAAAACTGTTGCCTTAGAGAGTATAATACCTGCTGTTCTGGTGTTGCTCTGGAGTGAAACTCAAGCATGCTCTGCTGTTCTTGGTAAGGCTTTGTGTGTGCCTAGGTTTAAGTATTTGCTTGGTTTATCTATGCTGTCTGAGGAAGTAATCCATTTTCTGTGTGCAAACTTGTGAAGAATTCATAATTTTACAATAATTAAATGTCTGAGCATATGCTTTAAAATATGCTGTTCATAAGATACCAGAGGCTTTGCATTTAGTAACAGTCTATTCTAAAGTCTGCTGGCTTTCTCTGGTTGTTTCTCAGGTGAGAAGCACTAGCTCTGGCCCTGAGGGAAGCAGACTGAGGGCCTTCGACCAGCACTGGTGGTTGTTTATCTCCTAAGTACAACCTGGTAATTCTGGCATTGGTGGAATGCCATTCAGTTCTTTAGCACCAAAGAACATCTGCAGCAGCACTTACGAAGGAAAACCTATTGAATGAAGGGCTTTTGCTATCTGGAAAAAAGAATGAAAAATTGCTGGTCATTGTATCTTTTCATCATAAATTACTGTTTGCACTTCCCTGAGGTCTCCAAATGACAGGTTAATGTAAAGACCATTTGGACCAGATTAAAATGGAAGAGAATCTTTACTTTTTTTTTCTGAGCCAACTAAGTCATTGGGCTTTATGCTGACAGGTGTTGTCGAAGACTATGTTTGGCTGCAGGTCATGTTCCAGACTCTGTCTTTTGTGAATGCTAAGACTACTAAACAATCAAATACTCCATCCACAGAGAGACAATTGAAACAGGACTGAAAAGAAGGTCTGAGATATGAATTCCCAAAGAGCTTAAGGAATGTTTCAGCTAAGGTTCACTGGATTTTCTTTTGGCAGGTAATAACCAAATATCACTTTTGAAATCTCATATGAAAGAAAAGAATACCTTAGAAAAATGGCAATAGTTTTTTATATAAAATTGTGTGTATATGCATTTTCATGCTCAGTGTGCTTAGTGATGACTGATCATCATGCAGTTTGTGGGGTTTCTTTCCTTTTGAAAACAGCCTTCAGTGTGTGATGTAGAGTATAGAAATATAATGTGAATGCTGCCCAGAATTCAAATACTGCAGCACGATAATCACAGGATTCATGCAGCTGAACAGTGCTGGGCTGCTATGTATAATTTTACTGATTTTATTTTTCTTCTAATTTATCTTCTCATATTTCTCTTTTCATGTTGGTTTGACACATTAAAAGCCATGTGAAATAACGCAGTGTCATTTATATTTGCAGGCTGTGTAGTCCGAGTATTTCTTTTTTACTTTGAAACTTTCAGTGTGCATGTGTTAGCCTTCTTCAAGAATGCAACATTTATTTGCTTTTCAAGGGATAGGATGGTTTACAGAAATACACACCAGCATGTTTGTGTGCCTTTTTTTTTTTGCTTGCATGTGCTTCTGACCCGTTTCTTCAGCGCACTCAGGAAGAAGAATGAAACACCAAATGGCAGGCCAAACACTGTCTAATAGCAAGTATAGCCTGATAGGCAGTGAGAGAGAAATTGTCCATTTAAAGGCATAACTGGACTAAACGGTGTTCCGAAAACCATGCCATGCACAGTATTTTAGATAAGCTGTTTTTCTAAAATGCAGCAGAATTTTTCCAAAGCATAGTAAATGATCTATAATCCTAAATAATAAAAGCTTTACATCAGTGTCAAATGGGTAGAAAAATGGAAGCCATCACAATCATGAAAGGTTTGACTTGATACAAATAACCTTTTCTCACGAAGAGAGATTCTTCAATTTTAAGTATGACATTGTCATGGTTTTACTGCTATTTTATATGCTTTCTTTCCTCCCTCCCTCCCTGCCTTCCTTAAACAAATATCAAGAATATTTTAATATCATTCTTGTACTACTAGTACACTTCAGGGCATTGCTAGTCAACTGTGTGACAGAAGCATCATCATCAAAGTTATGTGGGCAGTAGGCTCTACTGAGCAGTAGGCTGTGAAAGCAGAAATGGTGCTAATTCCACTTGCACTGCATTCTTGGTATGTAACCAGGCTTGTTAGTATTGTTTACTTCAGTTTGTATGTATAAATATATAATTTCTTATGTATACAAATGGGGATAATAATGGTTTAAGACATGTAATGGATGAGGTATGTGCTGATTATTCCTTACCTGAAGAAAAAGTTAAGATGACCCAGGGAACTACAGACCAGTCAATCTCACCTCTGTACCTGGCAAAATCTTGGAGCAGATTCTCCTGGAAGGCATGCTAAGGCACATGAAAAACAAAGTGGTTGGTGAAAGTCAGCGTGTCTTCACTAAGAGGAAATCCTGCCTGACCAATTTGGTGGCCTTCTATGATGGGGCTACGGAACTGATGGACAGGGGTAGAGCAGTTGACGTCATCTACCTGGACTTGTGCAAAGCGTTTGACACTGTCCCTCATGACATCCTTGTCTCTAAATTGGAGAGACATCAGTTTGATGGGTAGACCACTCGGTGGATAAAGAACCGGCTGGATGGCCACATGCAAAGAGTTGTGGTCAATGGCTTGATGTCCAGCTGGAGACCGGTAACGAGTGGTGACCCTCAGGGAAGGGTGTTGGGGCCGGTCTTGTTCAACATCTTTGTCGGTGACATGGACAGTGGGATTGAGTGTGCCCTCAGCAAGTTTGCCGATGACACCAAGCTGTGTGGTTCGGTTGATACGCCGGAGGGAAGGGATGCCATCCAGAGGGACCTCGACATGCTTGTGAGGTGGGCTGATGCCAACCTTATGAAGTTTAACCATGCCAAGTGCAAGGTCCTACATCTGAGTGGGAAGAATCCCAGGCACAGCTACAGGTTAGGCAGAGAAGAGATTCAGAGCAGCCCTGCAGAGAAGGACTTGGGGGTGTTGGTTGATGAGAAACTGAACATGAGCTGGCTTCAGTGTGCGCTCGCAGCCCAGAAAGCCAACCGTATCCTGGGCTGCATCAAGAGGAGTGTGACCAGCAGGTCGAAGGAGGTGGTCCTGCCCCTCTGCTCTCGTGAGACCTCACTTGGAGTAATGTGTGCAGTTCTGGTGTCCTCAACATAAAAAGGACATGGAAGTGTTGGAACTAGTCCAGATGAGGGCCACGAGGATGATCAGGGGACTGGAGCACCGCCCGTATGAAGACAGGCTGAGAAAGTTGGGGCTGTTCATCCTGGAGAAGAGGAGGCTGCATGGAGACCTCATATCAGCCTTCCAGTATCTGAAGGGGGGCCTACAGAGATGCTGGTTGAGGGGCTATTCATTAGGGACTGTAGTGATAGGACAAGGGGTAATGGATTCAAACTTAAACAGAGGAAGTTTAGATTGGATATAAGGAATAAGTTCTTTTCTATGAGGGTGGTGAGGCACTGGAATGGGTTGCCCGAGGAAGTTGTGAATGCTCCATCCCTGGCAGTGTTCAGGGCCAGGCTGGACAGAGCCTTGGGTGGCATGGTTTAGTGTGAGGTGTCCCTGCCCATGGCAGGGGTTTTGGAACTAGATGATCTTAAGGTCCTTTCCAACCCTAACGATTCTATGATTCTATGATTCTGCTTTAGTAAAGGGTGTCACAAAAACCTGGATTTCTCCTTGGCAGACTTTCCTTCCATTAGTCTTAACAGAAATTGTTTGCTGTCCTTTTTTTCTTTAAAAAATCCTTTTATAACCAAACTGGCAGGTAGAATTTTCAGATTATATTGTTGGATTGTAAAGTGTAATATTTACTTTGGTGAGCAATCAGAAGTAAAAGTGTATTAAGAAATGATGCAGGTCTGATGTGCTTCCCCTGTCCTCCTCCATGAGGGTATTTTTGGCAGCAATGTCTGGTAACTGTCACATTATTACTTAGAATTTCATTACAGGACAGTATGTCTGCAAATAAATTGTACATTGTGGATTTAAATTTAAAGACATAGAAAAAATTACAGATGTTTAAAACATGGCTTAGCTTTTTAAAGCTGTGTAGGCTTCCCCTATGTTAGTGGAGGAACCCAAAAATAGTGCAAATAAATTTTCCTTCATTTCAAGATTAAAGTATGTACATGGGCCAGTTGCTTAAATTGGTTTTACTGTTAAAGAGCAAATGAAGGTTAGTTATGGAGTCACAAGCAGAATTCCAGCTGGTTGTACAGATCACTGTAGGTGAGTAACTGATGGTGTGAGGTGCAATAAGCTGATGATCCTTTGCTTCTCCTCGCCTCTCCCAGACTTGCTGATGTACTTTGAAGAAATGACAACATGGTCCAGTGGATTTTATTTTTATGTGTGCATTCATCCGCAGTGGCAGTGAGGAGCCCAAGCATCACTTCTATTGTGCAATTTCGAAGTATTTACCGTGAACGGAGAAAAAGTAAATCTTCTCTTGCTCACATTTTCATTCCTGAAGGCTCTGATGTATTTGTGCTGTAATAAAACTGTCATACAACTGCCAGAACAAGCCCCGTGATTCAGCGTATTCATGTGCATAGTGTATATTTTGTCAGAGCTGGTTTGGGCAATGTTATTAAATGTCCTGCTATGAAAAAGCTTGTCATTGTGGAAGCAAGTATGACTGTGGGAGTGCTGGAGTAGCACTTGCAACTCTAGAGAGCAGTCAAAAATACTTCAGATGACAGAGTTTGGCCCCACTTTGATGTGCAAGGGGAGTGGTGGAAGAAGGACCTTAATCCCTTAAGTATGATTCAGCATCACTGTGTATGTTTAGCATGATTTGGGACTCAGTGTTGTGTGTGTGACTTTCTGTGTGAGTAGGGCTGGCTGGCTGCCAAGGTCAGCAAAAGTCAGTATAATCCTCCTCTGGGGAGGTATCTGCATTGCCTGTCTCCAGTGCATAGGATCCTGTACAACTTATGCTGCCCTGCCATGCAAAGCTGCTCCTCCAGTGTCATGGGTCCTTCCTCCTTGTCGTGGTTTAAGCCCTGCCGGCAACCCAGAACCATGCAGCTGCTCGCTCCCTCCCTCCCCCCCCCTCCTTCTTCCTTCCCCAGCTCCCGAAGGGATGAGGAAGAGAATCAAAAGAATGTAACTTCCATGAGTTAAGATAAGAGCAGTCCAGTAACTAACGTATAACACAAAACCACTGCTGCTACCACCAATAATAATAACAAGGGAAATAACAAGGGAAGAAAATAGAACCGCTCAGCACCCGCCCACTGATACCCAGCCCAACTTGAGCAGTGATCTAGCCCTTCCTGGTAACTGCCCCCAGTTTATATAGTGGGCATGATGTGCTGTGGTATGGAATACCTCTTTGGTTAGTTTGGGTCAGGTGTCCTGTCTCTGCTTCCTCCCGGCTTCCCTTCCTCCCTGGCAGAGATGAGACTCAGAAAGTCCTTGGTTGGAGTAAATGTTACTGAGCAACAACTGTTCCCAGGCTGAAAGTCAAAACCACAGCACTGCACCAGCTACTAAGGAGGAGAAAAATGACTGCTACTGCTGAATCTAGAACACTCCTCTCCACCTGCTAGAAAGGGTTTAGAAATGTGGTAACTTCCCCGAGGTCTTTGTAAGCTGTTCTTGCCATGTTGTAAGTTCATTCATATTAGTTTATTTACTGCACTCTGAAGTTGTTATTGAATTACTGAGCTTCTGTGTACATAAAAGTCTTTATGTGAGGGGAGATATTATGCTGTCAACATCTGCTGCAAGCTGGGCTCTGTGATTTATGCCAGAGACCTGTGAGTACTTCAGCTGGGGAGGGTTTAGAAAAGCAGCTGTTGAACAAGAAACTAAATGAAACTAGCATTTTGTCTCTACAGAACTGCACAATTCTTGTTTGTCAAAATTCAGAGATGGATAGTGCATTTTGATTTAGAGGATCAGCAGTTCCTTTTAACAGTTAATATTGTGCTATGCTGGCTGTATTCTCACCACTATTTATTCCCAGCATTCATGGTTGGTTTTTTGTTTGCAAGGTAATGGGTGGTCTAAAATAGGAAGCTTTTCTTCAGCAATCTGCAGCCTGATGGAGCAGTCAAAGATGTAGAGCAATCATTCTTGTAGAAAATACTGATGGCAAATTACAGTCTCAGTCTGTAGTGACAAGTAAGCACCTGTTTTTTCCTTGCATTAAGAGACATTACAAGGTGACAGGACACACACTGCTTCTTTAAAAAAATGCTGTTGAAATGTACGGGTGAGCATCCTCCTAGATTCTGCCACTTTGCATTCAGTGATGCTGTATAAGCCACTTTATTTCAAAGGCCTACACAAACCCAAGCAAAACATACAGCCAAACATACCGCAACATTATATGAAAGTGAGGATGCATAGATTAAGTAGAAGTTACAGTTATAAGTAATTTTTATTGACTTTATATTGGCATTGTCTCCTCTGGTACTTAATGAAATAGTATCTCTGGAAAATATTCAGGGAAAATGCTATGGTTAGTAACTGAGAAAAATGGCAAAAGAGTTTCCCGTCCTTCAGTTGGAAGATACATAGTAAAAGATTTTATTTGCAGAGTAATAGTAGCAAAAGTGAAGCAAACGAAACAACAACAACAAGCCCACAAACAAACCAAAAAAACCCAACAACCCAAAAACCCACAGGAAGGGATGTTTTTCCAGCAAGTTTTTCAGGATGAAAAAGAGAAAATAATACTGAAATATTTCTAGCCAAGACTCACCCCCCTCATCTGATTCTCATTGCACTGAGTAGATTTGATTTTTTATTTAATTCAAATTCTAAGGCTCCAAATTAAAATTCTTTGAGCTGAAACTGATTCTAAGAAACAGTTCTATTTGTATCTATTTAAATCTGGGGAAAAGTTAAAATGCAGACTGTTGTATCTCTCCTGGATAGCCAAGAGATCAGAATTAAAACGTGTAAGAAATAATTTAGCATATATTGGGGAACTTCATAAAAGTAATGTCTATACATTTATATAAAACACAGGAAGCTTTATATACAATCTTATAAGGTTCAAATTGGCAGCCAAGTTAAGCACTAGTTAAACAGTCTGCAGTTAGAGCATCCAAGAAGACACTGCTGCAAAGCCTTGAATTATTCCTCAGTGTGTACAGATGCTTTTAGATGTTCAGCTAGGTCTGTCAAGAACGCAGTTACAGTTCAACTCCCATCTATGCCTTGATCTCTCAAGGGGGATTTCCAGGACAGACTTTGGTGCCAGCAGTGTTTGAGGAGAAAAAGAAAAACAGGAAGAAGATTTTTTTGAGAGTAGGGTGATTTTAGAAAAGTTTTCAGATATTTTCCTTTATTCCAGGTCAGTCATCATGAGCATAAGAAATTCTGATTTGGGGCAGAATGAATTTTGGATTAAGAAGCTGAAGAGGAAGATGGTAGCTTTAGCAACAGCAGCATTGGCTAGGTTTGAAGTGCTCAAGGGTCACTTAGCACCTTAGCCAATCGTTCAGGCCAAATAGTATGGCATTGTGGGCAACTGGTTGTTTTCTAGAGAAGCAGAAAAGGAAATGGTCCATGTAATGGAGACCCCTAATCATTTTTAAGTAGATGGGCAGGCTGGAATTGTAGTGGTTTAAGCCCAGCTGGTAACTCAGAACCATGCAGCCGCTCTCTCACTTCCCCCTTCTACCTTCCCCAGCTCCCGGAGGGATGGGGAAGAGAATTGAAAGAATGTAACTCCCACAGGTTGAGATAAAACAGTCCAGTAACTAAGGTATAACACAAATCACTACTGCTGCCACCAATAATAATAATGATAAGGGAAATAACAAGGGAAGAGAATACAACCGCTCAGCACCTGCCAACCGATACCCAGCCCTACCTGAGCAATTATCTAGCCCTTCTGGGTAACTGCCCCCAGTTTATATACTGGGCATGATGTGCTGTGGTATGGAATACCTCTTTGGTTAGTTCGGGTCAAGTGTCCTGTCTCTGCTTCCTCCCGGCTTCCCCTTCTCCCTGGCAGAGATGAGACTCAGAAAGTCCTTGGTCAGAATAAACGTTACTGAGCAGCAACTAAAAACATCGGTGTTATCAGTGCTGTTCCCAGGCTGAAGGTCAAAAACACAGCACTGCAGCATCTACTAAGAAGGAGAAAAATGACTTCCAGTGCTGAACCCAGGACAGGAAAGTAACTATCAAAGGCAGCTGTGGTATATCAGGACTAGTTGGCTTTGAGTTACCACTGGCCCTGCTAGACCAATAAGGCTAACTCTGCAAGAATCACTTAGATATCTTGGTACACTTAAGAGGAAACAAACACATGTTTATTTACTGGTAGGGTGCACACCTTGAGTTTTTAGGAAATCACCATGTATTTGGTGTGTTTATTTCCTTACATCTTTGCTTTTCCTAGGACTATGCAAAAGGAGCTGTGCTTTTGCACCTCTTTTACAACTTTAGACAGTAGCCTGCCCGGAATTTGGGACCTTGTCTGCTACTTGAGCTCATCTAAATCATCAGCCTGAGCTAAAATACCTGATTTCAGAATATCAGTTTCCTATCCATGTAGTAGTGGGTTTCCTAATCTGAAATTAAAACCATAATTTTGAAATACCTTTGGTTTCAAAAGAAGAAACTTCTTTTGGAATCAAAGTAATAATAATGTTGATTATAGTATGACACAGAAGATCAGAAGTTTAGGATTTCCATCTTAAAGATGCAGAAGCAGCAGAGCCAGTCATAGCAGGATTCTAACCTGAAAAGAATGAGATGAAATAGTAATATTTTTCTTGGATGACATTGCGTATACAGAACTGACTTCCAGATTTTGTGATGTGTCAGTTAAAACTGAATGTAGCATTTTAGTCTCTTGCTATGTTTTTGCTGGTTCTCAGCTGTCCTAGGATCTTACTTAATTTGAATAGACATAAATGTGAAAAAAATCTATTAAAAGCATTCCCAGTTTGAATATGCCCTACTTTTAGCAATGAATCTGTCACCATGTCCATCTGAACCATGGCTCCTATTTGTTTTCTGTTAAGCATAGCTTTCTGGGAAATTATCTAATTATGTGAATTCCAGAACTGTAGTTTGCTGGCTAGGAAAGAGCGTGAGCTGGTGAAATGAGTCAGGATTCTCCTAAAGTCATGCTGGATAGTCATGGGAGTTCAGGAATTATTTCCCTTCCAAATTTTCCAAGTTTGAAAAAGCACAGCAGAAATTAGATTTGAGAAAAACATGGGCTGCTGGGCTTGATTGCTGAGGTTTCCTTAATAACAAGATCAAAAATAAGTGAACAAGCAGATTGGACCGCTCAGGCAAATGGAAGCCAGCCTTTTTGGGGAGTTGACCAGCCTTCTCTGTAATCTTTGTTAATGAATTGAGTTATAAACCCTTAAAAAGTATAATCAACCTGTTTTTTAATCAAAAATGCATAGTTAGAGAACATAGTCCAGGAAGCAAAACTCCTGAAACTAAGTAAGCAAAGACACGTTAGCAGTATGTGTAAATCTTGCTGTGTCAGTCCTGTAGCAGGGACTTTTTTAATGTTTTGTAAACCATTTTGATCTAGATATTCTCATCCACATAAAATCTTCATCGTCTTCATTAGTGGTTTATTCCCCCACTGCAGATGGTTACATTTTTTTATAGGAAATGACTTCTATCGAGTACTCCATAGAGTACACATGATACAGTGAATGTGTGGCATACAGGGATAAATTCCCTTCATAAAGCTTTAATTTACTGGCTGTCAAAAAGTTGTTACATCTTGAAACTCATTTTACAGGTGAAAAAATTATATTTTTGCTATGTGTTTGGTGCTAAATTTCATTGTAACTCACAGGCAAGTGCTGACTTGTTAAGGGCAATGGAACAAGACATTGAAAATTTGTGTCATTTGTTTTTTCATCACCTGATTTGTTTTTGAGAATTACCATCTAAGCAAAAAATTTTTCATTTTCAGTAAAAAATATATCCTGGCCATGGAAAAGATTTCTGCCAGTGTATCAGTTGCGTAAAGGAGCTTCAGTGTGAATGATGTTTAATAACATGTTAAACATTGAAACAATTAATTTTTGGGAAACATAAGCATGTATTGAAGTCCATCAATCTCTAGAACATGGGCCATTTATCCTTGGTTTTCTATGGCTGTTTTTGGCTTTTGGACTGCTAACTTGGGCTATATAGCCAGATTTCATAAGCCGTCCACTTAGGCCAGGCCAAAGCTTACAGGAGACATGAAAGTTTACCAAGCATGGTTCAGCCAGCTGTGAGGCACAGCTCAGCCTTGACACAAACAACTGGAGTTTGACAGCGGTGTAAAGGGAGATAGGTTGTCTACTGGTAGCATTAAATTGGTAAATACTTCTTTCTTAACCTGATAGAGGGTTAGGGAGCTTTCTGGGCTTTAAGCATTCTTTCTTTCCTCATGTGGCCACCCATGGTGCTGTCAAAGGCTGTCAACAAAGTAAAACAGATGAGACAAAGGATAAAGACAGATTGGTAATTAACTGTGGTTAATTGGCATTATTCAGAAACCTGCTTCTGAAAGTGATTGGAAGATATCTCTCTTGATGAAAGTGAGCTAGAAGCCAACTATAATCTCATTTGCTTTGTAAGAATTCTTGTAGTGTTTCATGATTCGCAGGCTAGAAAATATCCATTTATTGTTATCAGAATAAGAGGTGCTTTATATATTGTATGCATGCAAGCAAGCTACCGAGCTACTCTGTACCTTCATTCCTTCCCATCTATCATTTCCCTGTCTTGGTTTCATCTGTGAAACCTGGGGGGACTGAGCTCTGATCTATTCTGGAAGGAATAGCTCAGGCTGTGTTGTATCTAAGTTTTGTGACTTGCTGGGAGCTGTAGCAGTGAGGTTGTACTAGTTCACATCTGGACAGGAGGAAACACCTCACCTCCAGTCTTGCACTGGCAGAGCAAGCAGCAGCCTTGCAGTGTGGAACCATTTGCAAGCACAAGAGGAACTTCTGACTATTTGAGCCATGCTTGCTGTTCAAACATCATGAAAAGAACCCCACAAACTGGGTGGAAGCATCCTACAGGCTGAGCTGTGATATGCTGTGTGGCATGGTACAGTCTCTGCAGCGGAGAATTATGCTGGATCTTATGTTTTTATTACAAAGCTAATCATAAATCCACATCTATATACCATAACATTAAGATACATATTTTGGTGCTTTTACTGTCTTGCTTGATACTCCCTGTAGCATAACACGCCTTCTAATGGATCCAAGAAGTCAGAGTACTGTGTAGGTCTGATCTGGCTGCATGCATAATATATGGATCGGTTTCTTACAACTTTCACGTTTTAAGCCCAGGAGGGAGGCTTAGTAGAAAAATGAGGAGATGGACTGTTAAAGATGCTGTGGTAATCAGAGTTAGAATTTTCTGGATCTAGAATGCCAGTTGTGCCAGCCCATGTACTGGTTTTACAGAGGAGACTTTGTTTCACTAGGCATCAAGATAAAATCATTAAACCATTCGACATGGAATGTGAGCTGGTATCTTAGAAATTGGGCAGTAATGAAAGACAGGATGTGTTTATTACTCATGACATTTAGACTTAAAGGCAGTGTTCTTTGTTTTGTGTTTCTTTTACCATCAGGATTTGGAAGGGCAGTTTGATCACAGAGTGTGTAATGGAACAGAAGTGGTTTTAATTTTAATTCAGATTGAATCCAGCCAGGTGATCAGTATCTTACCAAACTGAATATCTGACATTTAGAGATGGTAGCCCATGTGACAGGAATTGATGATTTAGTTAATTTTGCAATGGACTAATTTTACATAAAATAATAAATAATCAACTCATTTCAGAGAAATGAAAAAAAACCATGGTAAATTTGTTTTATTAACCCAAGAGAAGCCAATTTACACTGGCTATATATATATATGTGAGATTTAAATCAGCATGGCAAAGAAAGACCATAACAAGCTAAAGGTTTCACCAGTATCTAGTTTTCCAGACAAATATTTAATGAAAAAAAAAAGAATCCTGCATGTTGTTTAGTGTGGCTTAAGGAAATGAGACTTAGGCCATGATACTGTGTGCTTACCAGAGTTTCTCTGGTAGCTTTCAAACCTATTATGCAGTTTCTGATTCAAACTTGACGAAGGACTGGAATTTTCCAAAATGACTGCGACCCGCCCCAGTAAGGAGTGGGGTTCCCTTGGTGGTTTCCTATTGTGTTAGGAGAGCACCCTGGCTACACCATGTCAAGATCTTAAGCAAGGTATATGGCAGGATACAGGGACAGTCTAAGTGGAGGGTGATTTGCAGAACATCAAGATCAGTTGTAGGTGCTGTGGGATGGTGTATGATCCTGTAGGGCAGGCAAAAGAGCTGGACTGAGGCAGTGCAAACAGATGAAGTTGTAGGACACACGTATGTAAGGCTTCCTAAGTTGTCTGCTCATGCAGCAACTTAGGTTGCTCTTTAGGCATTTAAAAAAAATGCAAAGAAAAATTTGTCAAGTATTTTTTGCTTTCTGTGCAGTTGAGTTGTTAAACAATGTGGAAACACAAGTCAGATATAAAAAGGATATTTACTTCCTGTTATAGCTAGAAGTACACATTTTTTTCCTGTCCTTTTTTTACAGATACTTTTTCTTAATAAAGATGATAAATGTCTTAACAGTATTTCACAAATAAAAATGAAGTACCTTTAATATATCATGCTTTTAGAGGTTCTGTTCAGTGCCATGCACCATAAATAAAGACTAATACCCATATTTTATTGCGTACCATTTAAACAGTAAGACATTTACTCCTGAGGCTTGATACTTGTGGTAGTGGTATTTTGAATATCCTATCTGATGTTGTGAAAGAAATAAGATAGTACCTTGAGGATTGCAGAATTATTAGTGATTTTTCTTTTCATCTTCCAGTTTGAGTTCTCAGACTGAGTTATTTATCATCCTCTTACCTGGCAGAAAGTTTAAGGGAATTCTACTCCATTTATATCAAAATTGTTTGGTTGTTCCCAAGGAACAGATACAATGTGCTTTCGCCTTCTTGTTTCATGAGTATAGCTAAATCTGGATCTCTTTTTAGTTCTTGAGCATACGCTGACTAGCTGAAAATCCCATAATGAAGAATCGCATCATTCGTTTAATTGGTGTTCTGCATGATAGAAACAAGGGCAGATGAAACTCCTTGCTTTCCCCAGTAAATCCAGGCCTGTGGAACTTACTTTGAAGTTGCGACAGTTTTATATTCTCTGGAGTAGAAATGAATTACTCTTTCTAGACCAGATAAATTAGAGTTTAGAAGGTAATGCAGGCTGCCTCTGAAGCCTGGAAGTCAGCAATCAGAAAAATTAGATGATGTAGAACTCATAATTTTCTGCAATTTTTCTTTCTGTTGATTCCACTGATAATTAAATCTGAACCTTTTGGCAGTTCTTGGAACATTATTATGAAATTCTACAGTGATGGATTGAAGGTCTCTATGTCCAGAGGTGAACGGGGTTTTTATCATAACTCCGCCTGAGCAGGTTGAATGTGCTTTGCTAACATTATTCACGAGGGTAAAAGGTGATTTCTTTCTTTTACAAGCAGAAATATTTTACAGGTCTTTGACAAATCTAAACTCAGAGGCTCTTGATAAATTTTTTGAGCTTGGTCCACTCCAGCAAACCTTTTTGATTTGATGCTTTTCATTTTGGAAAATGCTTCTATTGCAGCCATTTATTTCAAACTGTCAAATGATCTTTCTGAGTAAATATAGTAATGCTACAACACATGAGAAGGAAAGAGTCAGAAACATTTGGTTTTTTCCTCTTTCCTGGCATGTTTTGTCTGAAATGGAGAAAGCACTTTTCATATCTAGTCTTAACTGAGCTAGCAATTGCTCAGGTCAGTGGTGAAGAAAATCCTTTGTAATGAATACTGGAAATATTGCCCTGACCTGCAATACTGGTACCTCACTGAAATATCACCTAATTCTTTATTGATGTACTCTTGTAATAACCTAGTATACAAGGTCTTCTCACTTGTCTGGCTTTAACTGTTTATGTGAATGAAATCAATTCATTCATGCAACCCTGAGTCATCTGGGGGTTGGGACCAAACACAGATACAGGTAGAGTAGGGGCACCCCACAAAATCTGCTGCATCTAATGGTCAAAGTATAAGAAAAATCAAGGTGCTTTCCAAAAATACTCCCTGGATCACTGAAATCCAGTAACTACTGACCTAGTTTTGTCCTTCAGTGAACAGGTAGTTTAAAGATGCTAAAGTGTCAGAAAAGTCAGGATTGAAGAAAATCACTTAGCAATGAAAGGCATAGAGGGGACTTCTTGATATTGATTTTACTAATTCCTTCAAAATATTGCTTCCCATTTAAAAATCGCTATCTTTTTAGAGGAGCTTATTTAATTGCCTGTCAATATGTGGGTGATGAGGGTAGCTATGAAATAGATGATTTCTTTGATTTTCTGGTGTTAAGTCAGTATTAAAGTAATGCAGAAATGAGGGGATTGCAGTTTAAAGTGCTGCTAACCTGTGAAGTTGCACCAGGGGAGGGTTAGACTGGATATGAAGAAAAATTTCTTCACTGAAAGGCACTGGAATGGGCTGCCCAGGGAAATGGTTGAATCACCATCCTTGGAGGTATTTAGAAGACATGTAGATGTGGAACTATGTGTAACACATCTATGGGATGTGGTTTAGTGGTGGACTTGGCAGTGGTAGGTTAATGGTTGGACTTGATGAGCTTAAAGGTCTTTTCCAACCCGAACGATTCTATGATTCTATGGCATTTACTGGAATACACAGGCATTTACAAAAAGACTTTTAGTGTTTTCTAGTAGTATAGTGTCTGGTAGGATGGCGACTTGTGTAGGTAAAGCTTATGTTTGTTACGCAAAATGTTCAGTACAGTCCCGCAGGACATCCTTGTCTCCAAACTGGAGAGGCAAGTAAATTTGATGGGTGGACCACTTGGTGGATAAAGAACTGTCTGGATGGCCACATGCAAAGAGTTGTCGTCAATGACTCAATGTCCAGCTGGAGACCAGTAATGAGTGGTGTCCGCCAGGGATCGGTGTTGGGACTGGTCTTATTCAACATTGTTGTCGGTGACACGGACAGTGAGATCGAGTATGCCCTCAACAAGTTTGCCGATGACACCGAGCTGTGTGGTTCAGTTGATACACTGGAGGGAAGAAATGTCATCCAGAGGGACCTCGACATGCTTGTGAGGTGGGCTGATGCCAACCTTATGAAGTTTAACCATGCCAAGTGCAAGGTCCTACATCTGAGTGGGAGGAATCCCAGGCACAGCTACAGGTTGGGCAGAGAAGAGATTCAGAGCAGTCCTGCAGAGAAGGACTTGGGGGTGTTGGTCAATGAGAAACTGAACATGAGCTGGCTTCAGTGTGTGCTCACAGCCCAGAAAGCCAACCGTATCCTGGGCTGCATCAAGAGGAGCGTGACCAGCAGGTCGAAGGAGGTGCTCCTGCCCCTCTGCTCTCGTGAGACCCCTCTACTCTGCTCTCGTGAGACCTCACTTGGAGTATTGTGTGCAGTTCTGGTGTCCTCAACATAAAAAGGACATGGAAGTGTTGGAACTAGTCCAGAGGAGGGCCATGAGGATGATCAAGGGACTGGAGCACCTCCTGTACAAAGATAGGCTGAGAAAGTTGGGGCTGTTCATCCTGGAGAAGATGAGGCTGCGTGGAGACCTCATAGGAGCCTTCCAGTATCTGAAGGAGGGCTATAGGGATGCTGGTTGAGGGGCTATTCATTAGGGACTGTAGTGATAGGACAAGGGGTAATGGGTTTAAACTTAAACAGGGGAAGCTCAGGTTAGATATTAGGAAGAAGTTCTTTACTGTGCGGGTTGTGAGGCAGTGGAACAGGTTGTCCAAAGAAATGACAAATGCTCCATCCCTGGCAGTGTTCAGGGCCAGGCTGGACAGAGCCTTGGGTGGCATGGTTTAGTGTGAGGTGTCCCTGCCCATGGCAGGGGGGTTGGAACTAGATGATTTTAAGGTCCTTTCCAACCCTAACCATTCTATGATTGTATGTTATCACATGGTTTCTGGAATAACACTAACAAAACCAATTTGAAGATTCTCTAGAACAAAGGGTGGTTTAATCAAAAAGAAGAAAGTTTCTGTTTGTGTCTTTGTCAAATAGCAGGCATCTTTGTTATCCCTTTTTTAAAACTTTTTTTAAAAATACATTTATATCCACAGAATTTTATACGTACACTTAGCTTGCCACAGGCAGATCATTTTAGCCATGCTAGAACCAATTTCTCTCTCACATAATGAATGGCTTATGAAGGATGCTTTGAACAGAATGTCATCCTCTCTGCTGGGTAATGTCATTGCCTGATAGTGGTAAGATAGAGACTTCCTAATACATGGAAAGGATCTCCTGTTGTATTTGTTGAGTAGACAATACGCTGTTCAAATGGAAATTGTGCATATTTTTTCAATAATATTTTAATATATTGGAAATCCTCTTAGCAACACTACAGCTAAATTAGTGATGGAACAATGATATGAATTGAATGGCTTGAGGCATTATCTATGTGCTGTTCTTATGGGCTCAGTTTCTGAAGAAGGACTAAATAAGATCCCAGTCCTGCAGGATTACTTGAATGAATAGATCCTGAAATGTGTTAATAGGTCCTGATATGTAAATCTTTTCAGGATAAGAGCCTTTGTAATTTCTAAGGCAGGAACCATATCTGTCTTACTGCTTTGTGATGCACCTTCAGTATGAATGCATAAGTAATAATGCTTCATTTTAACTCCTTGTGAAAACAGTGACTCCAGCTCCGGCCATGAGTTAAATCCAGCATAAATGGGGAGCAAGCATTGCAGAGGCTCTTAACACATTGACAGCATTCTCTTTTGCACTGTGAAGTTGCCTTTTTTACAGCCTGTGTTCGTAAAGCCTGGGGAAAGGCAAGAGCTTGGGTCTTGCCTTTCGAAGCAAGAGCAAAGGCTTGGATCTTGCAGCTCAAAACTGCTCAAGAGATCTTGTTTCCTCTGTTTGCAGATCTCAATATCTAATCAAGCAGCCTGCAGCTAGTAGTAGATGATGAGGTGTTGACATGATTAACCAAAGCAATTTTAGAAATTGCTTAACCTCATAACTCAGTGGTGGCAGCTGGAAGAGTAGTTATTTCTGTGAGTTGCAATAGCTCTGGTCAAGCCTGGGCTGCAGGAGGTCTGCTCCTGTTACAGGGAGAGCGGGAGCAGTGAGTGATATTATTTTTAGCCTAACTAAAGTCTTAACTTTCTAATCAAAATACAGCTGTTACATTAGTCCAGCTCCATTGTAGATAATGATGAGGCCTTGGGTGACGTGGTTTAGTGTGGGGTGTCCCTGCCCATGGCAGGGGGGTTGGAACTAGATGATCTCAAGGTCCTTTCCAACCCTAACTATTCTATGATTCTATGATTCTAAGACATGCATTTACTAGTACCTGCCCCTTCTCTGCGTCTGCTGTCTGGTGGTGCCTGTGTTTCTCAAGGAGAATTGATGGGGCAGACAAGTGAGGTTATGAGTCATTAGCACGCTGGTGATAGGACAAGTTGCATGCTAACGGTGGGGGTCCCTTACTGCCTCCTCATAAATCCACTTGGAGCTATTTTTACAAGTTTTCTAGCACAGTTGGCGTACCTGCACTTTCTTCATTGATTCCTAGTTCCACGTTATACTTATTTTTCTGTTTGCTCTTGCTGAAACTGGTTTTACCTGACTCTCCTTTACCCTGTGATTTATATTTGGAGGCTGATGCCTCTGGTGTTTTCCTGTGCCTATGCTATGCTATGCTTTGGTTTTATTCTAGGGTTGTAGGCAGTTCTGTGATTTTTCCATAATCCTTGAAAATGGAAAGGAAATTTGGAATGAGAGAGCTTTCTGAATATTAAGCTTACATCTGATTAACTCTTGTTTTTTTTTTTTTAATACCAGTGCAGACTTTCCTGTGAATGTGCCTGTTTTTCTAATGAATCTAAGGCTGGATTCCAGCAATTGAGCTTAGTTAGGTTAACATCACAGCTAAAGGAAAGCTGGTGTGACTTTTACAATCACCCCAGAAGGAGCTAAGCTGCATAATCTTTTATGCAGTTTTCAAGTGGGTTTTCTTTGTGAAGGACTGGTGGGAAAGGCCATATGCATCGGAATATGAAAACAGAGACTTGAAAAGATTAGGTGAAAATGCGGAGAAAGGTGTTAGGGAAAGGAGGAAAATTATCACTTACAGCTTTGACAGAAGCTACCAGAAAAATGACAGAAGTCCTTACTGTTCTGAGTCAGAACTGAAATCTGAATGCAGTTTATGCTTTTGGAAGAGCTTGGTGTAATGGTTGGTGCTCAGATAATTTTGTTTTAGTGTGACAAACTAGCATATTGATTTTTCAATTGAACCTTAATATCTCCAGATAGGTAACAGCTTTGTATCTCTTTGGAGACTGGAAAATCTAAGCTCCTTGACATGCACAAAAAGCATTGTCTTTTTTATTTAAGCAGGACTCTGCATACTGTATTGTCTTCCAGAATCAATTCTCTAAAGCTTATATCCTTCATGTTAGATATACAAATGTCTTTCAGTTTGGTAGAGTTCTTACTTTCCCCATGTTTCTTTTCCATGAGTGATGTTTTGTATGACATACTCCTCCTAGAGTATCCTCTGCAATGAATTGATATATATAACAAGTATTACAAAATAGCTTTTTCTCAGGGTGGAGATTAATTCAGAATGACTCTTTTTTGCCATTGCTGAGCACGTCCAGAGCCTGGTGCTGAACTGATGGGTCCTTTTGATTAGCAGAGACTGAAAGTGGTTTTTTTCAAGAGCTACTCATTATGGGTTAGGCATTGTTGAGTTCAGCAGTAATCTTTCTACATCGCAGCACTCTCTCTTGCCTTACACTGTGATTGAGGCTGAAGAAGTGAATTTAGATCTGCAAAGATGATCTAAAATTCCATGTGGTTTTCTATAAATTTTCATGTATGGAGATTCAAGCAAATTACTTCATTATCTTTACAGCCCACTGGGAATAGCAAAAGTGGGATAAATTTATATATATAAAAAAATCTTCTGCCTGTCTATGTTATGAGCTGAAATAATCAAATCACGTTTTCATAACACCTGATGCAATATTGTCTGTCCTTACCCATGTAAAATGTGTAAGTCAGGTAGCAATTCCGCCACTTTCCCAGCTGACTTCAGTGGCTTGATTCAGGTACCAGTAGATACAAATAATGACGCTGCCAGTGTCATTGCTTAAATATGAAGGAGAAGTATACTGTGGAGCTTCCCAGATTTGTCTGTGGAAGATAGCTTATTCTTTCACTAGGAGTAAACCCTGCTGGAGCATCTTCCTCCATTCGCTGTGCCCATGGCAATCAGGGAGATGCTGAGCAGTGAGTCAGAGCTGCCACTAAGGAGCAAGCCTGGACACCCTGCGGGATATCACTGAACTCTGAGCCTGGATATTGCCTGGGCACATTCAGGCTTCCAGTACTTGTCCAGCTTGTTGAAGGGTTTTTTTCATAGGTGTCAACAAATTCTCTTTCTAGAGGATAAAAGAGAGAAAAATACTCCATTTAAAAGCATGACTCTTTTATTTGTGGGCTACAGGTCTACAGAGCTCTTTCACTTTTAGACCACTCTTCATCTGTGTTTGGTTTTACTGGTGTGTTATTTTCTCTTTTGTTTATGTCATCTAAACTACAGCAGAGCAAAAATCCTTCATCACATTTCATATTTTCTGTCCATAGGCATCCAGTGCTTGCTGTTGTCTGGGTCAATATACTGAGCTAGAAGGAGTCCTCCTCTCACCCTCTGTCTGTGTGTACTGAATTCTTCAGCAGATCAGTTTGAAAATGATTATGGCCCTATGCTAACTGTAAAAGCAAGAAAGATTTATATTCTGTTTTAAACTTGCAAGGATAAACATGTTTAATTTGTAGTTTCCTAGACTATCCTTGGTTATTTCCTCTTTTCTCCTGATTACAGCACCTTTCTAGATACTCTAGAAGTTTTAAATCAAAACAACACTGTTCTATGCCTGTAGTTTTTCTGTAGTCCCTCTCTGCATTTCACACTTGGAAAATGCATTTCTGATTCCCTGATGTCTATAGTCTATCTTTTTATTTTAGCAACTGTCTCAGTTTGACAGGCTTTTCCATAATACATAGGTTATTAAAGGTAAAGTTAAAAGTTACAGAGGTGAAAGACAAATGGTGGAATAGCAATATCCAGGGTTACTGATAAAAGGGAAGGAAGGTGTTAACAGTTAACCAAGCATTGCCTTGTTGAGGAAGAAATTAATGTCTGTTGATTTCTTTAACCTTATTTTGCTTCCTACATTGCACAGTGGGTTGTAACCTTTGATTGAAAGAAATTAATGTAAAGCTATTAACAACAAGCACAGTTTGGTGTAACACAAATGGATCTTGGAAAATAATATATAGAGAATTACAGACTACTCTTACAGTGTTTCTGAATATGGTAAGGAATAGTTCTCGAGCCTTTACTTTGAAAAATGACTGAGGGAACTTTAATGAGAAATTTGCATTCTTTAAATGCTTGCCATTTCAGAAAACCATACAGAACCTTGAAATTGTTTTTTCTGTGTTCTAGTTTATTTTCCACCCCAACTAACAAATCATGAAGCAAACATGTAAACCTTCATATTAAGTGCTGGAAAAATGGCAGAATATTTTGCATTATCCTGATGATGTAATGTGTAAGTTGTTACTCCAAGAACTTCCTTCTTGAGATAAATGTGTTTCTTGAAAAAATATTTTCAGGGTTAGGACATATGACCATGCAAATGTGTATACAGCAAGGGAGTGAAAGACTAAAATTTAGGCATGACAAAATAAGTCCTTTTGTGTATGTGGCTCTATCAGATTAGTTCCAATTATTTTTGTCCAAAGACTCTCAAGAGTACAAGTAGCTAGAAATAATGGAAATGCTCTTTATAGATAGAGAATATTCTGGTATTCTGTCCAGGTCAGCAGCAGCAGAATGATTAAACCCCCATGTCTTGACATGAACGTTTACTTTATAAGAGGGAAAAGGGATATGTCTGGAAGTACAGTCATCTTTCTTCACCTCTCAGCACAGTGAAAAGACTGACATTAAACTTCTGGAGACAAGAAAGTTGTATCTCTTTATATAGAAATGCAGCATATGGGAAAAAGTAGAATTGACATGACTTAATGAAGCCTTATGAGAAATCATTTGATTTCCAGTCTTGTAAATAATCATTAAATCACTGAATGGCAGATCTGATTTTGCACCGCAGTTAACCAGAGCACAAGCAAAACAGAATAGTAAGCACACCTCAATTAAGCTACCTACAAAGTAGTATAGCTCTGGAGCCTGAGTGCTTGAGTCTTTTATGTCACCAATGGAATTGGCAATGGGCCTTACATATCTAAAAAGTTCCTTACCTTATATTCGCATACTTAAATAATTGTCTGTTTGGCTATTAATACAACCTAAAAATCCTTTGTGCAACAGCAATCAGCTACAGTTGCAGAAGGAAATACAGGTATGAGAGTGAGATGGAAATCTGTTAGTTTATGTAACCAACTTCTGAAGTGAGTATTGTGTATTATATGATGTGCTTGGGTTGCACTACATCTTGGAAGCATTTGAAAAATTGCAAGTAGTGCCAGTGTAGTGTAGTTCCTTCCTTGGATCCACTGATCCAGACATATAGTGGATATTACACTGGAACTGCTAAGAGAGGAAATGGAGATATGGAGGTAGTTTGACAGTATCTACAGTTGTGAGTCAGAGAAAGCTTGGGAAGAAGAAATCAAAGCTGAAGTTCAGTAAAGACTTTTGAATCTTTCTGGAAGGACATGTCATGATTTGCTGGATGGAGACAAATATAAGGAGGGATCACAAGAGAAACTATAAGAGAATAATGAAATGTGTTAGAAAAAGCGGATTTATGATGGTAAACCAGCATGTATCTGAGCAGGCATCTCAGTGTAATTTACTGCAGGAGAGAGTTCTAGGATCAAGTTTTTCTCATATGGTCTTAATGTGCACCCAAGCATAATTTTTTAAGAAAGTCTCTAATAGCTTGCATATCAAATAATCAGGAAAAATAAAACCACACAAGCTCACTCTGCTTTTAAAGTTTAATTTTGGTAACATTTTATTAATAATATGTCTTTATGCAAGAAAGTGACTAAGTGGAAACCGACGTTTAAGAATTGCAGGAAACATCTGGGAAAAGCTGACTGTAAGAGAACGTTATGAAAGTATACATAACAAATTCTAACAGAACTGGTAATTGAAAAATTGGGAGTTGAGCAAAGAGCTGAACCCCGTCTTTATTTGATTCTAGATACTGCCTCTGGATCTGCATTGAGACTGAGTCCACCTTATTGGAGGTTTGTGACTTTTCTCAGTTCTTACATGCAGTTTTAAAATAATTACTTATTACCATGTTTAAGTAATGAAGTGAAAAATATGAGCTTCTTAGTAGCTAACAATTAGCCCCAGTGCAATTGAAAAAGTGGTAAAACCATTGTTAAGTCAGAAATTTATGCTGAACTAATGCACAGAAGCAGTGTTGTTCTTTTAGCCTCATCAATGCGGTTAGTTTGTAAATGTTAGCTATATTGAAATATAGCATTTTAGCATTAGGTCTACTGGCAAGTTTTTTGATTCAAATACTTCTCTGGTTTGAGTTGATCTTTGGTATGTATATCTATCTGTTCCTGTTTGAAGCCTGGAGTAGTCAGTACTTCTGAGACTGTATCTGCCATGAAAGCCACATCAAATAAGCTTTTTATATATATAATACAGAAGCACAGGACTTGATCTGTGTTTTCGTTGACTATTCAGAAATAAGTGCTGGGTTCTAAAAAGTATGTATGTTTAAAGCATGGAAGGTGGTACCCAGTGATCAGTTTAGAGCAGGCTAAAGCCCTTCCAGGCTTGGCTCTGTATATGTGTACTGCTGGGCAATTGGAAGCCCATAGCTCAGTGATGACTGTATTCACTATATGAAGGTGGACTAATTTGGGGCTACCTATAAAGTCATGTTAAACTGCAATAAGCAACATCACATGACTGATGAGCTAGTCTGGTGGGATGGACAGTTGAAATAACAGTAGCAGCTCTGCAGGCATAATGATTTCGAATTCATCTAGTTGCCTATAAGAGTAGCCTTAGATTTTCATCAGGGGTATGCAGACTGATTTCACCCCTCTGCCCCCTGAAGATCACTTAAAGATTGCATTAAATTCATGTATATTCCTACGACTAGCATTCAAGTAAGAACATAAACAAGAGGTGTATTAATACAATTTTGGAAGCAGTTTTTGGTATATAGTTTTAAATGCATGAAGTGAAATACATCATTCTGTTGTAGAACAGGACCAGAGGAAGTCATGGCTTCTGATGGCAAAACATGGTTCCTTGGCTTAAAGTTATTTAGTACTAACATGTTTTACTTCTGCATCTTTTACCTTCTATAACTTCATTAATTTTCTGCTGTTAAACAAGGACAGCACCAGCTCAGAGTAGTGCTAGTTAATCCTGTAGGTACCGACCTCTAGCCCAAGTCCTTCTGGGAGTCTGAATGTTGTTGTCTTTGACTGATATATCAACAAACTCTTGTTTGATATTTGTGTAGTACTGAACCCAAGGGAGCGGTGCAATATAGGCAAATAACAGTCATACTTCTTATACACTGTTGGGGGCTTTGGTGAGATACCTCCTTGCATTTCTATTTTATATACTGCTTCAGCTAATTTAATGAACAAACTAATGTAGATCAGACTTCATTTTGTAGTCATTGTTAGCTAACCTGTCTGGAAATAGCTCAAAATCTCCGGTTTTGCTGTTCAATTCATTATTATAGAGTCAAATATTTATCTGTTTTGTCTGTTTCCAAATGACAATGATATGAGGTTTTGTATACTATATTGCTTAATTCTAGTGAAATGGCATATGTTGTATGCATGATTTCAGTCTTTGGACCTTCATTTATCACATAATCTCTGGAGAGAACAAACTCTTCTGTTCAGCTGGTTTTATTTATGTTGTAGAAAGCTGATCTCTACAGTAATGAAGACATAAATGCAACTTAGTTATCTGTAATTCCAATTTCCTGGAAGTCAGTAGATCTTTCTCCATTTGGATGATGAGTATGGCATAAAGCTCATTTAAACCTTACTGAGTACGGGATACTATTGCATATAGCATCATACCAGACTGTAATAGTTCTGGTCCTTACAGAAACTGTGCTTAGGCTCTTATTTTGATTTACAGGTATAAGTGAAGCTTCTTATCAGCCAGATGTGATGGAGTTAGCAGCTGGCCTTGTGTGGCAAGGAGGGAGGACAGTGTGTTTCTCAAACCTGTAGTATTGCATGCTGCCCAAGCCAACTTTCAGGGTAGTTCTGTCCTCTGTGCTTCTAAATGCGTCTTAGTATATCTTAGGATATTATATCCATGGGACAAGCATTTGTTCCTGACACCTGTTTTGTATCTGAGATAAGGTCCATCAAGTCACTGTAATGCACATTTTCTGTTTGAGAAAGATATTATTCACCTTTGTTGCGCTGTTCCTCACACTCAATTTTCCATGTACATGTCGTCATACGTTCTTTACCAATAAGCCCACAATTGGCATGGCACATGCTGTTAGTCTCTTATTAAAGAGCAATCTTTCCCCTGCTTATTCTACCGTACGAACAAGCTCGTGGTCCCAGGATCAGCTTGATATACATGGTTCTATTTGTTTTCATTCAAAATGGCCACAGTCTCCTGCTGTTTCTAATTTATAACTGTCATCAGTAAAGATGAATATTACGTTTATTCTTTGGCTGGAAAAAAACAAAATGAAGAACAAAAGCCTTTATGGAGGGATGGGAGGTGGAAGTGCAGGAGCCAGTGCTTCCCTGCAGTGGCAAATAGCAATGCTTGCTTATTCTCCTTCTGGGTCAGGGCACCTGCCTGTGAACCATCAGGTAGTGCTGTGGGTCTGTGCAGCTGCAACAAGCCCACAGGTCAGGAAGAATGCCTTATGTGTGATTTTCCCCAGGGAAGGAAGCAGTGGGGAGTGAGCTGTCTGTCTTCTGCACAGCTCTCTCCTGAGCTCCTGGGATGTGGAGAGGGAGCAGGACATATGCTAAGTGTAGAGCTCTGATCATCATCTTTAGACAGTGCTTGTCACGTAAAATGACAGAGAGGATGGGAGGAGGGCAGTGCAGTTGTAATGCAACATTGCAGACTCCCTTTTACTCTCTAACCTTATGGGATTAGACAGCCTTGTATAGGATCTGCCAGTTTTTCGTGTCTCGGTCAGGACTGGAAGAGATGCTGAGCTGTGCTGAGCTGCAGCAGAGGAGTGCTGTCTGATAGGACTCAGCACTTGGAAGGACACAGTTTGGCTGCAGGCAAGAGCCACAAGGTGCCTGCTGAGTGCCTCTCCCACGGTCTGACTCAGAAACATGATTCTGTGATATGACCAAGCATGATGCCTCTCATCTATATGAAGAGAAAGTTGAGAGGCAAGAATATCATTTGATGGGTATTCAGAAGGAGGAATAGTGTTGTGTTAATTATTGCATAAGCTGTAGCATCTCATCTAGCAAAGCTCTTTGAAGTATGCCGTAAACTAATTGAATATCTAGACATTCAAAAATAATTATTTCCATATATAATTGGTTTTCTATGATGAGATGCAGTCCCTTCTCATTCAAATTAAGCTTTTCAGTGTCCCAAATTATGAAAAAGTTAGATCTGTGTTTGGATGTAACTGTGGTTCAGACTAAATACTTCTCAACAATCTTGCAGAATTCAATTTGAATATGTTAAAATGAGCAGAAACAGTTCGAGTCGACATTGTGCTGGAAAGGTCTTCTTAGGATACATTCTGCTTATTATACATTAATTTCTATAACTATGCAACTGCCTTTTATATTGGAGGCATTATTTTTGAATTACTGAAGTATTTTAAGAGCGATGCTCTTGGTAAAGGCATAAACAAAGTACAAAGGCCAGTCTGTTTTCCCCATAGTAGATTGTTGTGAAGAGTTTGTGCCAGCCAGTACAGAGAGTGCAATTGTGTCTTATTCCTCTCAAGAGAGATAAATTACTCAACTGCCTCAGCTCCTGCTGCTCCACATTCTTCTCCTTAAGCTGTATTGTTGGAGTGGTCTGCTCCTCTTCACAGAGCAGCCATTCTAACTGACAGAAATGCAAGTGTATAGCAGTGTCTTCTTCATGAAAGGTCTTTACCTGTGAGCTCCTTCGGATAAGCAGTCTTTGGATAAGCTTTCCCAACAGTGTAGTTCTGCTGTAGATTATTGTTCCTAAAAGAAACCCAACAAATCCTTTTTCAAACCAACCGCATTATGCACAGCAGTATCTATTAAAGCTGCACATCTGCAGAGGTGGCGTTATTGATTGATGCATTGACACATTCTGACAGTCCAGGTGATTTATCTTGCCGTTTCTCTGATCAGAAAATTTTGCTCAGAGTTGTATTTGCTCCGGTGGTTGATGCAATAGCAACTGTGAAAAGACAAGGTGTGCCCAGCTAAGATCCCCAGATTCAAGTGTATTTCTGTCTTCAAGTCTTTTTACTGTGAATTGGGTAGCCCTGTGTGCCTTCAGCAATCGGTCTTTTTTTAAAAGTTTGTGTTGGCAGCTACATAAGTGTTTTAATGTGGTTACCACTGCAGTTTCTTAACATGCCTCAGTACTATTACACCCCGCTTGGGGTTGAAATGTGCTTGGTTTACTACTAAAAAGCACCTTCTGAGTGCTGCTGCCCCTGGTGATACAATCCTTTGACCTTGCTAGGATAATATTGAAGCATATATGTAATTGTTAAGAAACATTAAATAGAATTATTAAAAAAATCAGCAGCAAATACTGAGGATCAAGCGCAGACATTTGCTAATTGGGGGTGTGCAGAGAAGTCTTTGCTAGGTTGGCTCATGAAAGCCAGAAGCCTTGGAGCAAGTACAGAAACTGAAATGACAGAGACTGTGTATACAAGTCCCCAAAATAACCCACAGTCCTTCATTATGCAAGGAAGTTAAGCTGGTATTTTGCTTGGAAGAAGTACTTGTTGCATAAACAGTGTGATTTATTGTAGGTTAGGAGTGATATCCTTGAAGATGCTCAGCTTATTTCCCATGTTCACACACTCTGCTCTCCCTAGGCAGGGCTAGTGGGAGGAGGATGGTCCAGATGTTTTGCCAGATACTGGTATTTATGCTGGGGCTGAGTAACCAATATCCCCATTTTTTCTTGATGAAGAAAGGGTCTGTGTCTGGCACTTATCACAGGTGTGTTAGAAGTTATTTAAATCAAGGTGAGATATTAAGGCACTTATTTTTATATGTTGCCAGCTTTCTCAAGTAAGTAAGAAGAGATTCATATGGATGTTGAAAACAGTGCACCAAATGGCCTTGCAAGACTCTGACATCTTGGATGTGTGACTTGACTTTGCATCAAGAATAGAGTATGTTTTTCATTAAAAAGAGACTAACTTTGCAAAAAAATGCTTACTGGAGCTTCCAAAAGTTATGCAAAGCGGTAATTATTCACAGATTTTAAGACACAAAAGCAATCCCTGGACAATCCAAACCACAGAATTTTTCCCTGAAACAGACATTAATTCAAACTGCTTGGGATTTTTTTAAAGATGTTCCAATAAGATGTTCCAGTTGTTGATACTTGCGCTATTAGAAGTGTTCATTAACTATAAAAGGATTAATGTTTACACTACAGACTTTTAAAATGATAGGCTGAATGAATCCCACCCTGTGTTAAAATACATTTAAAAATAAAACAAATTAAACATTAAACCGTTATGATAGTATGAAATATATTCTTGTGTGCTGATATATGTGGAATGTGCTATTTTATATTGGCTTTCTTTTGAATAAACTAGATAGGCTGAAGTTCTTTAGGTCTTGACTGAGGCAAGTTTCGTGAATGTGGCTGTATAACTTCTCTAGAAAATTTTCTTTAGTCTTAAACATCCTTTTGAGGTTTTGATTCAATGACTAAATGCAGAATACCAGTATGACTTTGCTAACATCATGTACTGTCCTAACTATACCAAATACAAAAGCATAACTTACATATTATATCTAAGGAAAATTATGTATTAGTGTCCTAGAGTTATTTTTTTTTGACTAGTAACTAACACAGTGCTGTGTTTTGGCTTTAGTCTGAGAATAATATTCATAACACAATAGTTAGAAACTAATACTTGGTTGAGAGCTGAGCTTTAACAATGACAAATAGTATGTAATTCTCCTGCTTATCTCTTCAGGGATCGCTAAATCTTCACACTAGAAGTGCACGTTCAGCTGCTTTCCTGGTCCTTGCTGAATTTACTTCACAGCTCTTTGGGATACAGCTTTCCATTTTATAAATAAGACTTCATGCTAATTCTTTAAAATAATGCCATTCTAAACCTGAAAAAGGATAGCGGAAACACATTACTTTGTAACTGAGAGATGGATAAGAATTTGATCCAAATATGAATTATAAAAAATTCACAAGAGCCTACCCAATTTTGCAGATGGGGTATAACAATTTGCTGAGTTACATGTGCTCTGCTAATCTTGAATCACGGTAATTTAAACAGCAGTGTTGCAAACTGTTCCTTATCTCTTTTTTTCTGTCATCTGCATAGGAGTTCATGTCTATACACAAATATATTCATGCATATACATCAGTAAGGTAATTGCATTGGTCTCTTCTGGATGATACCCATTTTAGTTAGTCTAGTGGATACAACAGCCTTGGTGAGTTTGCTTTCTTCAGTCCAGAATAAGCTTCTTAGAATAAGTCTCGGTAATCTCCCATGCAGTATTTGGCAAATATGCAGAGTACGTTGGTTACTGTTCACAGAATCACAGAATTGTTAGGGTTGAAAGGGACCTCTGGAGATCTGCCTAGACCAACCCCCCCGTTCCAACCTTTGAAAGTTTCTCAAAACTTACTAGGATCTTAGAGATGCTTATTAGCATCTCCCTTTAAGTGCAGAGCATTGCAAATGCCAGAACAACATGAGGAGTTCAGTGATCACTTCTGTAAATTAGATTAGAAATCACTGTGCTGCTGCTGAAGTAAAACAGAAAAGTCTAATATTAGGCTTAATAATGGTGTTAATGAGTTCACCTTCATCAGGTGTGGACTGGAGAGAAGCCATCTGCTGTCTACTCTGTACTGTTCTGGTGAGAAGAACTGTTGTGTACAGCTGATGGGAAAGCAGTGAGTCTGTTTTGGCAGCAGCTGAGTAGGCTGTTTGTGCCATCAAGAGTTCAGATTTGGGGTATTTAATGGATCGGAAAGGTGGCTTCCACTGCTGTGGGTGGGACATATTCTCTTCTCTTAGACTTGCCTAAAGAAAGCAATGATGACTGAAGGTATGAACTCTTCCACCACATGTGCCTCTTACAGTTCTTACGGCTTCCTACCAGCCTGTTCATAACCCTAGAAAAAAATGTCTAACACGGTAATCCTGTAAGCAGTGAGTAATTTTCCTGTGTAAAGCATCACAAGCATGAAGCACTGAAGCTGACAAGCCCATCAGCTACCCTACCTCTCTACGAGGTCAGCACTGGGAAAAGGGAAAATGGCAGCAGATGCCAGCACATTGCTTTATGGCCACAGATCAGGTTGCATCTTGAAAATCTTCCTTCTTCTGTTTCATGACAGAGCTTGAAAATGAAAATATTCTTCTAAGTTAAAATATTTTTCTATAGTCACTATATGTGTCTCAGTTAATAAAGAATTTAGTCTTAATTAAACAGTAATAGAAAACCGGAACAATGTTGTATGTTTTCTTTTACAGTGATTAAAGAGATTCAGCTTTATTTGCCTTTCAAATTTATTTTGAAGTTTAAACTAAGGTGGAAGCTGTGGCCTATAACTGAAGTCTGCCTCTTGCCTAGGCTATTGAGCCCTGCTCCGTTTTATTGCTGTGTGCAGGTCTTACCCGTATTCATGTAACACATGCACTTAGGTGCTCTAGTAGACGATGTGTGACTCGTTAATGAGTACGTTACTGAGCTGCATTAGCTTGCTGTCAGTTACTTCCCTTCTGATAATCAATTCTCACAAAAATTTTTTTTGAGGATCGCATTTAAGTTGGGGGATGCAATCTGTGTATTTCTGAACTCTCTTCCTTGTGTTTTACAGAACAATGGAAAACTATACTTTTCAGAGTGAGTCATGTTTATGTGGGCTGGGAATACGTCTGTGTGAATTCAGTGTTGGTTCTGTGAGCAGCATCTTTATCATAACCTCTGTTTTGACAAGAAGCTTTCATTTAGCTTTGTATATTCTTTTCAGAGGAGGCATTTGTGTGTAATAGCCAAACTGCATCTGCGAAATGGTGGCAGAAGCAATCAACTGTGGATGACTTTTTGGGTAAACCAAGCAGCTGGTTGCCAGCAACACTGCTCAGCTCTGAATGATGCCTCTCAGAACAGGGCTGGGAAGGGGAATGTGGGAATTCTCCTCAAGGAGCACATGAAGTAAGGAATAAACAGTCGTGTGAGTTTTAGGGAGAAAATATTTAAGCAACTCTGGGTCTTAAAGAGCAGGATTTCAAAGACTTGTGATTTGGGTGAAAGCCAGTCCATCCTTGGGAAAGGCATGGAAGAGCCAGCAATAGGATGGGGGAGACACAAATTCTGTTTGGCCTTTGCTTGAAAGTAAAGAGTAAAACTGAAGCTTGTTTATACTCATGATAAAATTTAAGAAAGAAGTCAAAGGTATGAAGAAACTCATTACAGAACAGCTCTTGATGCTGGCTTGTGAATCATACCAGCTCCTTGCTCTGCCTGGTTTAAGCAGGGGGGGCTGTGGTCAGATGAGCTGTGGTAGCACCGCTGTCAGTGCTTATTAAAACTGCCAAGCCTTGGAGGTGTGTGAGGATTGGAGGTGGCTCATCACCCATTTAGGCTGGTTTCTACTTTGATGAGGGCCTACAGTTCAAAAAAAAAAAAATCAATACAATTTAAAGACTTTGGGGTTAGATTCCATGCTTTATAGATAGTTACATACACATATACATATTATATAACCAAAGTATAGTGGTCAGGGTACATATAAAATTCAAAATATACATTTAAAAATATACTTTTAATGTATATTTAAGTATATTGTGCCAATCGTTTATGTCACATACTTACTAAGCTGCTGAAATTTTCACAGAGCTTGTGTTGCCACCACCACCACCAACGTAATGGAACTTTAATTTAATGTAACATTTGCCTGTTTGCTAAGGAAACAAGGACTGTGCAATAATTTTCTGTCAGCCCTCTGCATCAGGTTTTGAACTGCTGATCTCGCTCCTGCAACATGGAAGGAAATCTGCAAGTCTTGAAGATAGAATCATAGAATCATAGAATATTTAGGGTTGGAAATTATTAAGTTCTTACAAGTTTCATGGTGGCAGTGGCTCAGTAAAGATGACAAACCCAAATCAGTGCCCTACTGAGTGAAAGCTGTTTTATATTCTCCTTGGCAGCAATCAACATATACATACCTCCAGGCTAAGCACAGCAGGTGCTGTCTCCTGACCAGAAGAGATGTCAGGAAATACATGTCGTGGGAGAGAAACTGAAATTATTTTGGTTAAGGGGTATGAGAGATGTAGGACTCAAGTCTGTAGGAAATCTTGTTTTGTTACATCTCTTGGTCGCAGAACAACTCATTACATATTTTTTATCATTTTACCATTCTTACTTCTGTTTTTGATCAATGTAATTACTGAATTCACCAAATACGCAGTTTTAGAGATAAGATGCCTCTGAGAGGAGAACGAGTGGGAAATTGAGAGTTTTTTTACATTATGCTTAATGCAGCTAAAGCTATTTTTGCTTCATACCTTATCTTTAGAATTATTAGCTATGAAACATTTCTTGGTTTTGTTCTCTGACACCAGTCTGACTTGCAGCTTCAGAAATCTTTTTCTCTGGTCTTTGAACAGATTAGCATTAGTGCTCACTGAAATACAGTATGCATGTGACTCCAGAAGACCATTAAAAAAAAAATTAGATTTCAGTCACACTGAATTCAAATATTTAGCTATTAGTATTATTCTGAGAGCTAGTAATTTATTTTCTTATTTTCATTACTATCAATATAGTTAATTACTGTATTGTGACAAAAGCATTTGAGTACTGTAAATAATTTCTAAAAACAAAGTATAACATTAGTTTAGAAGTCTTGCTTTTATAAAGCCTGGGATGGCCTTTGGCATCAAACTAACAAAGTATTCTAAAGAACAAAGAAGAGTGGAAAACAAAAATCAAATAATGCACCTTCTGCAGGCTGAGTGAGTGCATAAATAATGCACCTTCCCCAGCCTCTCAGAGTGCTGTAAAGTTGTTAAATGTAGCTTCTGACAGGCAGTCAGAGATGCAGGTTCCCAGTGTGGGTAGACATGACTGCCACTGGCCTGCTCTTGTCCTCCTTGAGTCACTGATGTGCCAGACAGCTCAGCAAATGGCTTGTGGTAGGGCATGGGACAGAGAAAAACTGGTATTACACCTAAATAAGAATTAGGTTTTATAAAAATAGGAGTACTTTGAATGAAGCCAGAAGAAATAGAACAAAGAAGATGACCTAGGAGCAAAACTAAAGGTAAATGATTTGGCAGCATAAAGGTAGTCAAACTTGAGCATTACCAAGTGGAAGGAAAGATACACTGGGAAGATTAATTTTAGTAGTAGCATGTGTTGCTTTCTCTCAGTAGCAATCACTGCAGAGAGCTGGAGATATGTTAGACCACTGAGGAAAGCATTTATTCAATATAAAAAAAGAAATAAAACACTTCAGAGGTATAATGTATGGAACAGGTTAGACAATAGCTTCAAAAATATGAATAGGTAAATATGAATAGGTAGACATTTCAGAGAAATGTTTTGACACACAGGCTAGATATTTTACAAAGTAATTATTTGATGAAGTAAGTTCATTTTGCAGATGGAATACTTCCAAGGAAAGTATAACTGGAGAACTACAATATGGTCAACAAAAGTTGACCATCTGTGTATAAAGTTCCACTTAATCTTTCAAATACTACTAAAAAAGAAGTTTCATGGAAATAGAATTATTAAAAAATAATTTAAAATTAATAAAAGGAAACATTTTGCTTCAATTATTATTGAAGTCATCATCACAGTATATCTAAAGAGGTTAAAAAAATTACAAAGAACAGTCAACAAATATTTCCTGAGGCTAAGAGGGATACATTTCTTTGCATTTAAGGGCATAAGCTTAGAAAAGGTTGAGGACAAAGCTGTTCACTAAGAAAATCCAAATATTTTTGTCTTCAGTCTCCTACTTGCTGCTCTTAAACAAGATATTGGAGTAGGTAAATAGGCAGTATGCATGCCACCTGTGGTACACCCCAAAATCTTGATCTTGGGATGTGTGCACATGCCAACAGCCCTCATCTGCTAGCCTTTTACATTAGTGGATCACCTTAAATACAACACAGCTTTTTTTCCAGCCTTAATTTGAAAGGAAACTGGTGTGCCTTGACAGGAGAGACAGATAAGAAAAGGCAGTAAAGAGGAGTTATCATTCAGGTCTCATCTCAAATCAGGACATAGCTGGAGAGTGGCATATAATGTCAGTGTAGTCATGAAATACGGAAATTCCTACCTCTGGTCTAGTTGCTGCAACACTTGTCTTCATAACATCTGTTACACGCTCGGTTCTTGCTAGCCCTCTCTCTATAGTTATGGTTTAAATTGCACAAGCAAGCCTTTGCAATGTCCTGGCATGGAGAGGTGTGTGATATGCTAACGCAACCAGTGCAGAGGCGGGAAGGACTGTTACGTGGAATTGTGGCGCAGCAACCGCACCAAGTACTGCTCTCTTCCAGAAGGCTGGGCACAGCTCTGCTGCTGCTTCCAGAGCTGGCTGAGCATCTCCGCACAATCCTGCGCCACATGGCATGCAGATGAACTTTATGATCTAGACTGCCAGCCTATTTTTTGTCATGAAATGTTTTACCCAATTTGGGAGCTATGTAGACGTGAATATAATTAACAAAATGTTCTTGAGTTCTGTTGTGGGGCTTTTGCTTTTTATTCTCTTTGGTTTCTGAAGCCTCTAGGATTAACCTTCAGTCAGAATGAGTCAGGCAATCCGTTTATGTTCCACTAGCAGTTCACTGTCTTTTCAGTAACTCAAATATAACTTGTTTTAATACAGTTAATGATACTTGTAATCGTATTTTCTGGGGCTGAGCTATATTTAATAGAGTTGAAACGTCATGCAACATGTAAATTATAAACCAGCCTTTATATCTTTTCCTAGTTTCTTGACTCCTGATTACTATGTTCCTTTTTTCCGGCTGTTTTGCATGCTCCATGTAGACAGAGGGAGGTGATATGACTTGAGATTAAAGGTTATAAGTATGTAATGTTGAAACCCATCAATATTACTTTAGGAACACTAATAGTCTAAGCATAAAGGTAGTTGTGAAGTCTAATTAAAAATGTGTGTTGTGTAAATGGGCAGTGGATGGAGAGATGAGAAGGAAATGGGGGTGTCTCTGAATGCTATGTTCACTGGGGTAGAACTGTAGTGTTCACTGGTCCTCCTTCCCCTCTACTCTGCCCTGGTGAGACCGCATCTGGAATATTGTGTCCAGTTCTGGGCCCCTCAGTTCAAGAAGGACAGGGACCTGCTGGAGAGAGTCCAGCGCAGGGCAACTAAGATGATTAAGGGAGTGGAGCATCTCCCTTATGAGGAAAGGCTGAGGGAGCTGGGTCTCTATAGTTTGGAGGAGACTGAGGGGTGACCTTATTAGTGTATATAAATATATAAAGGGGGAGTGTCACGAGGATGGAGCCAGGCTCTTCTCAGTGGCAAACAATGATAGGACAAGGGGTAAGGGGTATAAACTGGAACACAAGAGGTTCCACTTAAACTTGAGAAGAAACTTCTTCTCAGTGAGGGTGACGGAACACTGGAACAGGCTGCCCAGGGAGGTTGTGGAGTCTCCTTCTCTGGAGACATTCAAAACCCGCCTGGACACATTCCTGTGTAACCTTATCTAGGTGTTCCTGCTCTGGCAGGGGGATTGGACTAGATGATCTTTTGAGGTCCCTTCCAATCTCTAACATACTGTGATACTGTGATACTGGCTGCACAGAGGAGAAGAGAGGTAGGAACCAATACTGAGAATTTGGTAGGCTACATTATTAAAGTATCTGGAATATGGACAGAGCATTTTAAATGTGGTTTTACGTGAAACTCCTCCTCTTATGTTTTATTCCTCCTTGTGCTTCATTCATTTAGAAGCAGAAATCTCTCTAGCACAGGGCAAGTGACAGCCAAGAGCTTTTGTTATCATAGGTTTTATTATCAGATACTGGTGATAAATTTATTGGACTCTATGCATAAAAGGAAATACTTCAAATATATACATAGAGAATAATACTGGTCTGAAATAAGAGCAAAAATAAAAAAGTAAAACGAGAGCATGATCAAATGTTGTAGAATAAAAAAGGCAGCAAATCATTCCTGTTGTTCTCAGAAACTGCTGAAGATGAATTTATTTGAACTCTTCAGAATTCATTCTGCTGCAGTGGAATCCAGTTTAAATTTTATTACAGAAATTCAAAGGCACTGTTTCTTGAGCACTACTGTTTTCATGGTCAGTACAAAAGCCAAAGGAAGATACATGCTTTCAGAAAGCCCTGTCTACATTTCAGACTGAATACCGTGATTGGTTTTTTCTTTAAAGTTTTAGTATGCTGAAGAAAATCTTTGGTTAGAAGAGAACAAATTTCCATAGGGGTCTCTGAAGAGGTGCACTGCTTCTTTAAAGCAGATGGGTAGATAATTTTGGGAAGTCTTGACAAGCTGTGACAAGCTCACAGCCTTAGAGCAGCCTCTTTGCATCAGGTTAGATAAAAGGGACTGGAGCTGGATGCAGGCAGGATCCCTTCTAGAAAGATTACAGAGGTTTGGCAGTTTGTTCGTCTATAACTACTGTGATTGGCTCCCACCCTCTCCAGAGGCAAACATCGCCAAGATGTTTAAAGCATTCTTGTGTGATCTTCCTTTTCTTCTGCAAATTGCAACTGAACACGCAGATAACCTAGCCCAAGTCTTTGTCTCTGAAGGAGCTCATGCAACTGCTCATTGAAGAATGTGACTAAAGAAGAAAACGTGTTTCAAAATAGATGTGGAAGGCCTGATTTGGGGTTTAGGTTCAGGTCAGACACTTGAATCTTTGCCTTACATACCAGATATAGATTTTGTGATCGTCTAGCTATTTGTTTTTTATTGGTTTTAAGTGTGCTTGTGTGCTTAACGGATTTTTCCCCAAAAAATTATTTCCTATCAAAGTTCTTAATTTTACTTCATTCCTTCCCAGAAGAAAGCAGCCCCTGGGAGAATGTATGATAATGGTGTAATGCTGAGGCAAAGTTCTGGCAGGATTTCATGGATTACTTTTATAATGCTTCTACTTGATTTTCCCATTATAGGCTTAACAAAGCCAAGATAATCTTAGCCTAAGCGTGTCAGTCCTGTTCAAATCCAGTTGGTTATTTTCATGATGAAAATTAATAATTTTAAGTGCTTTGCTGGATCAGGGCCCAGATGATTGTTATCTCTTTCAAATGAGCATTTTAAAGCTTCCTTGATCATTATAATAACGGAATTATACCAATAATTATTAATGAATAGTATTACTCTGTCCACTCTGAATCTAACTGTAGACAGGAATTAGAACCTCTGTTCCAGTATTTCATAAATGTGCTTTAGCAATCTTAATGCAATTTATTTACTTACTTGCCTACTGATAATGCATTTATTACTATTTTTGGTAGTGAGACTTCCTTTAGGATTTGGAGGTGGACTGGGATTAGATAATGAATCTTCAAAACTGCCATTGTTGAGGAAAGCAAGACAGTCTGACTTGAGTTTTAAAAATTAGCCTTTAAAAGGTGAAATTTCTTCCTTTTCAAATCTAGGAAAAGACTGAGAAGCTAGGAACCTAACTAAGGATCTTGGATTTTGATCTTTGTGTCATTAAAAAGAAGAATTTGAGAATAAGAATGACTTCAGTAAGTGCCAAAGCCAAGGCTGGGACATTCTAACAAGTTTTTCCTACTTTTGTGTGAGCATTTCTACAGCTCTTAGAGGTGAATATTGAAGATAAAGTGTACCCTAACCCCGCTAATCCTTCCTGGTGACTTATGCGTTGTTGATTCTTACATTTCCATTGTGATGAACATGTGGGGAAGGATCTCAGTGAAGATACTGCAGGTGTCCATTTCTGTCTTTGGCAATTTAGAATGCTGAGGCAGTCCAGGACATGTCTTACCCTGCTTGTATGAAATGCTACTTGGTAGTCTTTTGTGAATTTTGATACACTCAGGAGAATTTCTGTGAAACTGCTGGACGTCAACTCATCTCTTTTCCTCATCCACTTGGGTGACATGGAGCTGAAGGCCTTTTTCCTAGCAGTAGCTTCCAATAAAACCCAAGTCTTGGGTGACTCAGGTCTGATCAAAAGCAAAGTGATGCTGTGGCTGAAGGAAAGCTGGAAAAGATGTGGAGAATGTGACTGGAGTCAGATATGAAGTAAATGGTGTGTGTTGTAGTAACATGCATAGACCAAAATAAGTAATTAACTTTTCACTTCCATGAAAGTTGGAAATGCAATGGCATCCTGTCTATCTATTTTTAGTTTGTTTTGGGTTATTTTTGGTTTTTTCTTTTTTTTTAAAAGAATGTTTTTTTAAAGGAGAACCCAGGAAAGTGACCTGGTTTGGTGGAAGACCAAAGGCTACCACACTATAATGACCCAACTATTTGGACTGCTATGTTTCTACACAGGTTTTTAAAGTACTCTTTTGAAATGAATAGTGTAGGTACTTTCCAGACACCTTGTAGCACTACAGAGAGAATCATAGAAACCTTATATTTTCTCCAGTTCTGTGATTTTGTTCTCTAGTCTTCCTGTCATGACGAGTAACTCCAGCAACTAACCCATCACTGCATGGCAGGCTACTTCTGAGTGGGTGACATCCCGGAAGAGACTCTCCCCTGGGAATGCAGAAGGCACAGTATGGGCCTGCTCAGTTCAGGGATCAAAGCCTGCAGAGAAGTCATGCCCTTTCCCTCCTTCTGAAGGTTTTCAGTCCCAGATTCCACATGCCAGGACGGCACAGGCAGCTGGCCCAGCTATCTCCTGCCCTCTTGTCAAAAATATACCATGCACATTGTTTTTACTTGAAACAGAATTCCTCAAGGTACACATCCATTACTGAGGAACTAGAGGTGGAGACAGAGGAGACAATAAAACCTCAGTTGTCAGAGAGTTACATAGGGTTTGTTTTTGACAAGCTGTGTCATCCTTCATGCAGGGTGTCCCTTGCACAGATTTTTGTCAGACCAGCATAGTTGTTGCCCATGATGCAGGACAGTAGTCACTGCTTGCAGGTGCAAACCCATCTCCTCCATCCAGCTTTAGATAGGCATCAGTAACAAGTATTCCTGTGTCCCCTGTGGTAGCCCCAGTTAAAAGCTGGACAGTGTCTTTTCAAGCAACAGCAGTATTCACTAGTATCTCAGCTTGTTTTTATGGAGAGAGCAGATGTCTTTGTATGCTTTTGTAATAAACATCACTAATTAATAAGAAACAAACATTTCCCACACTTGAACAACCTCGGTGCTGAAGTTAATAGAAACTGCCAGTAGCTCTGTAGCAGAATTGGAGCCTGTAGGTTAAAAACCCCCCTGACCACAGTTCAAAAGCTCGCATAGGTCATTTAAATGTCACTAATTTGTGCTCCGTATTTTGTGCAGCACAGCAGCAGTTTTGGTTTTTATGCAGAAATGAGAGGAAGACTCTGGTAAGAGACATCCAGCAAGTTCAGTGCTCCTATTGCAAAAGATTGCTAGCTTTTTAAGAGGTGATAACACATCAGTAGTCTGGAAATACCTTCGTAAGATCATAATTGAATTGTCCAGAATATTCCTGTACTCCTTTGTTGTCAGGTTATCTTAGGACATTACTCAGTCTGATAGGGACGAAACCTTTTACATGCTTTTTGGCAGAAAGCACACTGAAAACAGGGTGAAGAGATGGAATATGGCCAATTCCAGTCTCAAGTTCAAGACTAACTTAATTCTTTCTTCTTTAGAGAGCACTAAATACATGTATATTTCATTCTGTAACAGATAGATTCTGTTCTTATTTTAAAAGTTGTATGCCTGCACTTGTCTTATTTTAGATCACCCTGATGCTTGAGCAGGCTAATACTTTCTGTGTGAGATTTGGTGAAACTTCTGGTTAGTGAAACTTCTACAGAACAGGTGGGCTCTATCAATCACAATTAGTCAGATCTTAAATGCCAAATGACGTATTTGCAATTGTATTTTAGGATCTGATCACAGATTCATTATTTGTCAGTACCCTTAGCTTCTGCTGCTGTTGTAAGCAAAAGCTTTGTGTACAGAATAGAATCATAGAATCATAGAATAGTTAGGGTTGGAAAGGACCTTAAGATCATCAAGTTCCAACCCCCCTCCCATGGGCAGGAACACCTCACACTAACCCATGTCACCCAAGGCTCTGTCCAGCCTGCCCTTGAACACTGTCAGGGATGGACCATTCACAACCTCCCTGGGCAACCCATTCCAGTGCCTCACCACCCTCTCAGTAAAGAATTTCTTCCTTATATCCAGTCTAAACTTCGCCTGTTTAAGTTTTAACCCATTACCCCTTGTCCTGTCACTACAGTCCCTGATGAAGAGTCCATCCCCAGCATCCTTGTAGGCCCCCTTCAGATACTGGAAGGCTGATATGAGGTCTCCACGCAGCCTCCTCTTCTCCAGGATGAACAGCCCCAACTTTCTCAGCCTATCTTCATTCATACAGGAGGTGCTCCAGTCCCCTGATCATCCTCGTGGCCCTCCTCTGGACTAGTTCCAACACTTCCATGTCCTTTTTATGTTGAGGACACCAGAACTGCACACAACACTCCAAGAAAGGTCTCACAAGAGTAGAGAGGCAGGATCACCTCCTTCGACCCGCTCTGTTGCTTTTTATAAACCCCAAAATTATAGCCCCCAAGCATACAATTAAGCTAACACATAAGAATGGTATTTTCTCACATTCCTCAGAAGTGAAAATCCTCACCTAAGATAAGTAGAAGGTTTGGATATTTGGTATTTTGATACAGATGTACTTTTTAATAATGTTGCTGCTTTATCTTCACAGATACATTATGGTGTGTTACTGTAGATATCCATTCAGCTATTCACCATGGCTTCCTTTCATTCGAGATATGCTGAGCATTTTTCTGTCAAAGAGCTAATCTCTGTTGCCTGTTAATACTTCAACTGTGAAATATATAAATAAAGAGTAACTTCTATAAACTCAAAGGCCCAAACACTTCATTTTCAGTTACTTGCCTGACTAGTTAGATGGGTTGCTATAAAAAGGCACTGTTGCAACTGCTTTTCTTTTTTTGCTTTCAGTTGCTTTATCCCATAAAGCCCAGTATTTAGTCTTATATGGTGGTACAGCTCATATGGAACATTTCCTGTGCTTGCCAAGGAGCTGTTGTTAGTTTGTGCAGACCTCAGTAGCTGAAAGAAGAGCTTTCTGGAAGCTTTCTTGAATTGCTCTTCACAGGACCATATGCACTGCAGTGAAGGTATGTGAGTGTCTCTACAAGCAGTGGGAGAATGTTTCAGTCCTTCAGTCACCCCACCATCTGCCTGAAAAAAAAAAGCTTGGTCCTGGAACTGTGGAAGAACAAAGAATTAGCCAATGACTGGAAATACTTAATTTACATAAAATTTAATTTTCAAAAACAACAACAAAAAAAATCTGTGAAATGGTTACCTTAATTCTTGTGTATTAAAAACCGGTGAACATTTATGTTTGTGTACATAAGATGGATGTGTGATACTGTGTTATTCAGATTAAGTTTTCTGTTTGTACTATTGAAATCAAGTAAGCTGTGCAACTTCAGGCATTTGACCAAAAAAGTATTGTTCTGTCAGAAATAGACCACACCCATTCAAGAGTTTCCTTCATTTTTTATTTACATACTTAGTATTTATTTGAAAACAATATTCCTGCCTTATATCCCTTACATGACATGTTTCACTTTGGGTCTTGAAATCGAGCTCGTACTTCCTCAAAGATGATTGGGTTTTGTTCCAGCTGGGAATTTGGTTTCAGTTATATTGCTTTTATTTCTTTTAAAACAAGCTAAACAGCTGGGATTAACCTATGCAGGGTTCACAACCTTCATGTTTTGTAGTTCATATCGTATGTTGCGTTTCTCATAAAGCACTGCCTACTATTCAGAGGTTTTAGACATTAGTCTGTTTGTTCAGGTTCCAGTGTTACTCAGTGATCTGCCTTTTGCTGAGAAAAAGAGCACATAAAGCCCCCAAAGTTTGTGCAGGATTGCCATTTGGAGAGGAAATAGTAATTCTAAAACTCATATAAACCGATCATTGGTATAGGCTAGAAAGTACGAGCTAAAGGAAAAAGTGCTTCTCATTCCCAATTTTGGGGAACTGACAATCCTGCTTTGGCTTAGTTTTGGGTTTTCACTCAGAGTGGTGAAATTTAGAGATTTAATTGATTTCCCACAAATTCTCACTGATGAGTGAGAGTTTTCCACTTCCATTAGTTGCTAGGCTCTTGCCCCTACAATTATTTAGATACTAATATTTAGAACTGCTCATTTTTATGTTGTCTGTGTGTTTGCAGTTAGTAATTTCTCACTGTGAGCTAAGAAGAAGGTGGAGGATTAAAAATGTGAATAGGTCTTGGACCTGGGAATGCATATTACTGAAAGGGAAGAGCCTTCTTAGGAAAACCTGAATGTCTGATTTGGTTTTTATTTGGAGGAACACAGTTGTTCACAAGCTAAAAATCGCTGCTTTTGCCATTTGTATTTGTAGGTTTATTTTCTGTCTGGTAAGGTAGGACTAATGGGGGGTGTGTGTGTGATGGAGCATCAGTTGATTCAGAGAACTGTGAACACATGAAGATGGCAAAGTCAAAAGCTGTGCCCTGGCGAAGACGAGAGAGGGCTGTGTGCTGGTGGTGAGTCGCAGAGGATGATTGTCACTGACAGTGCAGGCTGTTGATGGCAGGGAAGTAGGAGTCTTTCTGTTTATTTCATGTCACTTTTGCTTCTTGACTGGCAAGCTACTGATCTGAGTTGACCTGCATTTGAAAACACTGGGTGGTTCTGACTGGCAAGTATGTTTGACATGAAGATGAAGATTTAATACTGGCCTCCCACCTCAGTTCTCCTGTGATTTGCATGCAGCCAAATGCTATCCCATGCTGTTTATCAGGGAACACCCTGACATTTTCTTCATTCAAAAGTGTAGTGTGGCATGCAGAGCTAGCAGGGAATGGAGTAAAAACAAGCAAGCAAATAATGTATTTCTTCTAGCATTTAGTGGGTTGTTATGGGAGAAGGTACCCTCATTTCCTCCACTGGTGCAACAGGAGGGGCAGCAGTCAGCTCTGAGAAGTAGCTATGCAATATGCCTTCTCCGAGCAGTGTGTAGACTGAGTAGAAAACAGATAAAAATCCAAATGTGCAGATTAAAAAGTGAGCAGGAGAAAAAACCCTCTGAATATTGGGTACTTTGTTACAAGTGTTAATTTGCTGCAGGCAATGTAAGTCGGTATCTTTGTGGTTTGGCATCTAAACCACTTTTTTTCAGGTCACCGGGTTATTTATTACCTGTGGACATATAATGTTGCAGAATTGGGACCAGGCTCTGTGGAGCTGGCTGGGTAGACTTCAGCAGAGTGGCCCGCTGTGGCAGGCAAAGACAGCATGCACTGCCCCCCCCCCTTCTGACACATGCTATGCTCCAGAGCACTTTACAGATAGAAAAAATCACCACCACAGTTGTATGAAAACAGGAGGCAAAGAACATAACTGTGTGTCAGGCAGCGCTGCTGCCTCAAATCCTTGCTCCTCACTTTAACCTTGACCACCCTGTTGGCTCTCAGTCCATTGAGCTGCATCCAGGCTGCCATTGAGTGTCTCCCATTGTTCACTTCCACCCAGTTTTACTATACCTGCTTCCCCATGTTTGCATACCCTGGCTTGTCCTTGCCTGCTCATTGGCCTTCCTCTTGCTGTTCTCTTGGTATCCTTGACGTTTTTGGTTGGTGTTCCAGTTCTGCACTCTTTCCGTAGCTTCTGCTCCCATAGCTCTAGACCACACCACACACTAGTGTATTTCTTTTTATTGCTCCCCGTCTCCTGCCAGTTTTCCTGGAAAATCTCATTATTTTCCATTCCTGCTCACTGTAGATGTCAGGCTCCTGAGAGCACCATCAGGCTGTATGGATCCTTTCCCTTCCATGGAGTTACCTTCCAGTGTTCATCTCCAAATGGTGGAGCTGTATAGCCTGGGGTTAGATTTGTAGGGAAGATGTGAGAAGCCTTCTTCCCCTTCCTAGGATCTGTTTTAGTCTGGCCTTGTCTGGGCCCTTGCCTGTGCTGTGTTTCAGCTGCAGTTGTGTCTGGCCAAGCACGCTGCTGTCTCTATCCCTGCCCTGCCCCCTTCCCATCTTGGCAGGACCTCAGACCTGCGCTGTCAAAATAACCTTGTCCAGTGCTCCCGATCCATGGCTGATGTGGTTGCAATCAGCCCAGCCCCACACTGTGTGTTCAGGAGCCACGAGCTTGTGCTCTGGGGTGAGGGGCTGTCTGTTGCCCCCAGCTGCCTGTGCCCCTGCCCTCACCCAACAACACCCTCCCGCCCAACCCATTTCAGAGCAACCCCATCAGCATCTTTGAATGCAGCAGTTTGTCTCTAGTTTGTATGGTAAACAGCTTGTAGTTAAATCATTTCAGTCAACTGGAAACATTCATTGGCTCGAACTGCACACTTAAAGAGCTGGCAGCCCTGAACTTGTTGCTATGCTCTGCACAGGCACTGACTTTGAATTTCTGCTCGCAGTAGTGGTTATTAGGCTTTTTCTACTTTTCACCAAAACACGTAACTCAGTTGACTCCTGTGATGTTCCTTGAATTTTTGGATCCCTCTTTGGATGAGGATATCAGAAGGGGCAACCCAACAGGGTGTTGCTACTGGGTCATGTATAAGAGCTTGCTTTGTTTATCCGTTAGTGTAAGTTGTTAGTGTAATGAATGAGGACCAATAAACTGAATGAAGAGAGTTCTGAACTAATGATGGATAGAAAAATCAATTCAGAGGTCAGAAACATCATAGAGGAAGCATGCACATTAAAGTGCAAAAACAGCAGTAATGAAGATGCAGAAAGATAATATAAAAGAGTTTTTGCTGAGCACATGTCGTGGTTTAAGCCCAGGCCGTAAATTAGAACCACGCAGTCTACCTCCCCCCCCACCTTCTCTTCCCTCAGTCAGATCTGGAGGGATGGGGAGGAGAATCAAAAGAATGCAACTCCCACAGGTTGAGATAAGAACAGTTTAATAACTAACGTATAACACAAATCACTGCTGCTACCACCAATAATAATAATAATGATAAAGGAAATAACAAGGCAAGAGAATAAAACACCTCACCACCCGCCGACCGATAACTCCCCCACCCAGCAGCGAACCAGCCCTTCCGCGAACTCTCAGTTCTACATCCTGGGCATGACGTGCTGTGGTATGGAATACCTCTTTGGTTAGTTTGGGTCAGATGTCCTGTCCCTGCTTCCTCCCGGCTTCCCCTCCTCCCTGGCAGAGCAGGAGACTCACAAAGTCCTTGGTCAGAGTAAACATTCTGACCAGCAACTGAAAACATCGGCTTTATCAGTATTATTCCCAGGCTGAAAATCAAAACCCCAGCGCTGCACCAGCTACTAAGAAGAAGAAAAACTGACTAATGCTGCTGAACCCAGGACAGCACAAGAGCTCGAAATGCATGCAGAAATTCAGTCTGTAGTGGGCTTGGGCTTTTGGCCTGAGAAGAATGATGTGATCAGAAAACCAGGTGAAGAAAAGGCCTGTAGAACAGCATTTTCCCATCAGTATTACAGACAGGCTGTAGAGGGATATACTGCAGCAAGTCATGCTGCACTTCATGCTGGTTTTGGAGCAGCAGTGATTTGAAATAAATCACTCTGTAAGTGTGGGAAAATGTTTGGAGGGAAGTTTTGTCTGTTATCTTGCATATAGCCTTTGTTGCTGTTTGAAACCAAAGGCCTAGGAGAACATAAACATAGTACTGTCTCCAGCTCTGTGTGTGTGGCTAGCTCTTAAAAGTCAAGTGATGTTTTGAGTAACAACTGCCTCATATTAATGACCTCCACAGAAGGAGAAGAAAGGCTTAGATTTCATATACAACATGTGAACATAAAGAGTGGCATTTTTCTCAGTATATACAGACTCTCTTTTACACCTGAAATATGGCAGATATATACAGTCGTCTGTAGTCTATCATAATAACTGTTGGGTTTATATTATTTTTTATATTATAACTATATAAGATGTAGAATGATATTTAAGCCTATGCTACATAATAAGATGCAGTATAATATATGTTGTAGGGACAACTATATTGGCATACAGTTTATATAATTGCATTAAATATTTGGATTGTTTCAGAACAATTATTAAAGTATTTTCATATAATGAATAGGTATATTTGATATTTCAGAACACTGACTTAAAAACTAAAGCAGAACAAGCATTTGTTTGGTTGGGGAACATGTTGAAGTATTGGTAGCAAAGTGGTCCATAGAACAACAAAGTCACATTTTCAGCTTAAATGACTGAACTGGCACCCTTGATTTCATTCAGCCTCATATGACTCCTCAATAGAAACTTTGGGCTGGCACAAACTCTGTTTCTGAAATCCCAGGTTCTATTCGATAACTGCTGTAAGATTCCCAGTCTCCTGTGCCTTCTGGTACTGTTGATTAGTGTTGTACTGAATAGCCACAGTCATCAACTAGAGACCCCTTTGAACAAACAAACTAAGAAGTTTGTCCTTCTCCTAGTGAGAATTACTTGTAAGTACTTAAGAGTGGAAGTATAACATAAAAGGCAGATGGAGAATTACAAAGAAACAGTGAAAGAAAATCGGCCATGAGGATAGGTGGTGGTCCCAGTTTTCCTGAGCACCCTACATGCTATCAATTTTTTTATAATTACGATAGCAAAGAGTATTTAAGAAAGGATTTGGAGGAGGGCAATGCAGTGAGTTTGCAGGTGTTGCAGAGAGTTCTTCCAAAGCTTGAAGTGTAATGGGAGGAGGCATTGAAGTGCTTGACTGAAAATTTAACAAGGGGCTAATGAAAAATAAGTTACAGACTAATTGTAAGTTGGCTGTTCAGAACCAAGTGAAAATACTAATGACAGCAGTCCATGGAAGGGAACATGAAGTTGCTTGTATTTGAGATGCCAAGGAAGGGAGCAGAGGGATGCAAAGGGAGAGGTCAGACAATTGGAGGGATGCACCAGAAGAAGAGTGTTTGCAGTAGCACTCAGATTAGATGCTGTGCTTGTCCAGGCAGGAGACAAAATTTTGTATTAATCTATTCCCAAGATAATGAGGATCCAGACAAGGGTTTTTTAATTAAGTGCATAATAAAATATTGTGTATGAGCAATATTGTGCAGAAAGATTCTGCAAAACTTGGCCTGGATTTGATGAACTAAGGATGATGTGGGGTGGAGATAACCTTCAGACAAGCGTCTTAAATTTGGGGCTAGATGGCATCACTGTACACAGTGATTTAGGAAGTGTCTGGCAGGATAGGGAAGGTTAATAGAATCCCGAATTTGGCTATGTTGAGTTTAAGCTGATGCCTGAATTTGCAGTATCAGAAATACCAGCCAAGATACCAATTTGAAAATAAGTGGTCTTACTGGAGTAGAGGTGTAGCATACAAAGAGGTGATTACAGCTGACACTGTGTTTGTAGGTGAGATTGTAGCAGAGTAAAGTGTTAAGAGGAAAGAAGACCACGTAATTCTCCACAGAGCATAGAAAAAAGCATGAAGTTGTTCCTCTGAATGACATCCAGAGCAAAGTTGGAGAGGGAGCCAAAAGTTCAGAAGTAAAAACTAACCATGAAAAACTGTTGGCATGTCAGGAAGAATGAAAAATGAGCCCAGCTCCTGAGGTCTGGATAACTACAAATGCTAAAAGATTTCAAGAGCTTCTATGTTAGAGTGCAAAAGGCAAAAGCCAGGTGGAAAGGAAGAGAGGAACTTCATGTGGTAGCTTTGAAGCTATGTAGTGTTGAAAGACAGCAGGAAGATGTAATGGTGGCTGCAAAAGCAAGTGAGGCTAAGAGAAACACTAGGGAGTTTTTTTCTTTGTGAAAGGATAAAAACAGTGAGAATGGGAAGAGAATGAAAGCAGGCAGGGAGGATGAAATGAGTTTCTGAAGGAAAAAAAGGAAACTATGTAAGACAGCTGTGGCTCTATGGAAGGTGGAACATATAGCAGTACTGAAAACAAGCATTTTCTGTGCCTCAAGGATGGAGTAGGGAAAGTGAAGGAAATAAAAATCAAGTTGTGTTGTCATATTTCTGCTGGAGAAATAGACATGGAAAGAAAAGTAGGGATAGGAGGATTTGGGAACTGCAGTCAAGAAAGTGACAGCCATTGTGGATGTGATAAATGGTAGAATAAGATTTTTCTACCTAGAAATTATGAAGAACAGAATTAATTTGTTGTGGAAGAATGGAGCTTTTGCTCAATGTAAGAAGAGGAGCTGAAGAGAAAGGTGCTGTTGATGAGAAATGGTGCTTAGGGACATGGTTTAGTGGTGAACTTGATAGTGTTATTAAAGATGATCTTAAATGTCTTTTCTGACCTAAATGATTTTATGATTCTGTGAACCAAGGATGGGGTTAGACTACAGTAGGGGAGAGTAACAAAAGAATAATAGAAAGAGGTGCATGAAACAGTGGGCTTGGATCAACTAGTTAGAGAAATAAAATGGAGATTTATAAGACATCTATAAGAAATGGCTGCATTAAACAGCTTTGTGCTCTCAGAATATAGAGAATTTCTGCTCTATATTGATCTTGTGATTGAGGCTACCTGACAGTCCACTGTGTAGTCTATCTTAAAATCTTCCAGACCCATGAGCACTTTTACATTTCAAATTGAGTTAAAGGTTCCCAAGTCTGAAGTTTCTACTTTGAAAGGGTGATGTGCCAGGAGGGCTGGGAAGCTATGTATATTGTACTGAAACAGGTATTCATGATGAAGGGTAAATCTTAGTGCTTAAGCCTGTGAGATTCCAGTTTCTACCTAGACATAGTAAGAATGAGAATGTCTGGTATGATAATTTATGTTGGAAGTGTGGAACCAGAGTAATAAGGCAGGGAGAGCAGGGCATTTTCATTACATGTTTTTCATCACTGGCGAATCAGTGAATGCTAAAAAATACAAATATATACACAAAGAAGGCTAATATTCTATCAACGTGGATTATCAGATTTCTTTGGGATACATGTCTAACACAGTGAAATACATCAGCAGTACTTCAATGTGATGAAATGCACCTATAACAAACACTCATATTTGTATTTGCTGACACCAGTATCTTCAACAAAACCCTATTTTTTTCCCATTTTCTAGACTTTACCCCTACAAACAGGAAAACCCTTCTTATCTGTGTCATCTTCCAAAGAAAGTGGAACTAGTTTCTCTTTTTATTTTCTGTGCTTATTATGAAGTTATGTATTGGAAGGAAGACTTACTTTATTCCTCAGTGCTTCTAGTCTTCCTTTGACTAGTGGATACAGTCAATGGAGATGGGAATGATTCAACTCACCCTTAAATACATTGCAAGAGCTGGACAGCCAAACAGGTTCTTACAGTCTTCTGACAGATGATGAGCACCTTCCTCGTGTGCAGGCATGCACTGCTAGCCTTCCAAATTTAGGCATCTTTATCTGGAGCTTAATCCCAACACAGCAAGAAGTGGCAGATGTCCACTCTAGTGATAAGCATAGGATAAACTAGTCTGCAGTGCCTACATGAGCATATTTTTCCCAGTAAACTTGCCCCTTATAACTGATTAAAGTAAGACCAGAGCGAGCTCATGGGGATTGCATGACCTGGGGCACAAATCTCATCTCTGTGAGGTTTCTTCCCATTCTAATCCGATTAATTAATCAATCAGACAGCTTCATAACATCACATTTTCTGATATGGTTTGTAACTTCTAGTTTAATGCTTGTCAGAGATGATTGTGACCCAGCACTCAAGGTATAGTAGTAGGTGAAGAACCTGATAACCTCAACTGCTGTTTCTGATGTATCACAAAGTAGAGATTAACTGTTGTTGTATTATGGCCTTGGTAGCTGTTGAGAAAGGACATACCAACAAGGTATATGGTAATTTCTTGGCAACACTCTTGCCAGCTCACTAACTGTATCAGTGTGCCTTAGCATGAGGGAAAACCATTAGGTACTGTGAAAGCTGAAAAGGGATTGCTTTGGTGAGAGGCAAACCAAGCAAAATGTCTTCCTGATTTTCGTCTGAAAGAAGCCTCTATTCATTCTAGTTTCCAGACCTTATGCCAAATCCTGCCTGCTCCAAACAATTTTCTATTAACTTACTTGGGAGGCAGTGAATGCATACAATTGCAGGAGAGTTGACAGTTTACCCCAGATTCAGATTTTCGTCAGTATGTGGCATGTCTCTGTTTATGCTGCAGTCCCATCAAGGTTTTCTGTTTTGCCAATTGTACAGTCTTTGATCCCAGGAAGAAATAATTATTATAAGTCTCACTGGCCTCTTGAATTGATTTTCAAATAAAACCCAGTGACAGTTCTCTATTTTAGTGATGATGAGGTATTTTAGTGATAAAACCTCATACCCAAATTCCATCAAGAGTAAGGAATAATTCCAAAGATTTCAGGAAGCTACAGGTCTGTGTGGTTCCCATGCTGGTGACAATGCTGTTTGTCCACACCAGGGTAACCAAAAATTCTTGTTACTTTATCTTTAAATATTGCTTTGGAGTTTCACCTCAGTCATGGCTCTAGTGTTTTTCTTTTGTCTGTCTTCCCTCTCTCATGTTTTTCCTCTGAAATTGGCAGTCATGATTTTCCTATGTGTGGAGGAGAAGCATGTGGCAGTCAGAGGTTGGGACTGCCCAAAGGCTGCTGGAGACTGGTTGGTGAACTGTGATGAGGCTTGTTTAAATGACAGGGGTGAAAGAAAAGGGAGCGTACTGAAAAGACGCAGAGATATGTGGGAAGAAGTAGAAGCTTTGGGACCTATTCTAATTGATCTGGCAGATACAAGTTATGTGAGTTGTGCTAGACAAAAATGACGTATACGTGCATCTCTTCAGGTAGAATATAATATATGGATTGTAATGAAAGGATTCAAGTGAGAGTGGTCTAGTTTGCTGCTACGAACAAGGTGCAGGTGTATATGGGGCAAGGAATGTCTCATGGGGTAGAAGGGGTAGAAGTTACTCATATCTGCTCTTTGTTTCTGGAGATTCACTGTGCTATAAATGTGAAGTTAGGAAAGCATATTTGCTTCTCATGCTGTGTAGAGTTAAAAGGAGAAACAGGCTGCAGGGAATACCGACTTCAGATAAAAGGCTCAGATAATGCAGCTTTTTTAGAAGGTCAAAGAAATGCAGAGTCCAGATTAAACACTCTGCAATATGTAAATGCCACACCACATATGCTGGAGTTATGCTTGAGTGCTGCAGCGGGGAAGCCTGTGCCTGCATCCCCTTTTGGATGGAATATTATTTGTTGCAGTAAAGCAATTGCCCAGCCCCGATTGTTTTAGTGATGAGCTGATCAATATCCCATTACTGGATGTAACAGTTGCTGCAGGAAGTGCACAGAAGATTTTAATGCATGAATTATGCATGCTGTGCTCATTCTTTAGTCTCAGAGCAGAGTGACAGAGATTGTAAAGATGACTGGGGTAGTTTCTTGCATAAAGTGACTGCAGTGAAATGCTTCATATTTTCATGCACACAAGCAGCATTGAGTGGGACGGCCTATTTAAGAAGATATAAATCCCCAACCTTACAGCACGGAATGCTTGATTTGAAAGCATTGCAGCCATGTACAGAGCCGGTTTTCCTGCTGCCTAAACTGCTTTCCACTGAAGGCTGGCTGAGGGATGCTAACGGCTGTGCTTTGCTCTGAGGTCACAGTTTGAAGCCTTTTTTCTAATTTGCTTTCTGCCGCAGGAGAGGATCTGTGAAGTTTATTGCTGCAACCATCCCTGTAACATTCAAACTTGGAATAGTTATTATGAACAAAAGGACAAGCTGGAATTCTCCATCTAAGGTAAAAAAAAAAGGGGTATTTTTTATTTGTGGATTTGAGTGCAGAAGAGGCAGTATGCTGAGGCAGGATTATGATGATGCAGTGTGATTACATTGACTCAGATATCTGCGCTGGAATGCAGAGTCAGGATTCTCGGGTGGATACGGCTGCATGGATCCTACCAGTCTGATTGTTTTTAAATGGTTGTTTAAATGTTGCTGAGACTAAATTCTGTTATACTTCCTGAATCCTGCAGTTTGTTCAGGAGTCTGCATTTCTGATCAATTTTTATCGGCTATAGATGACTGCATTGTGGGGAGGGGCAGGACAGTCACCGAGATGATCAATATAATAACATGATCTATTTCATTAGCGGTCCTAACTGAATAATGACAATGAAATTCCATTTACTTTCTCCCCCCCACCCCCCTCCCACCCCCCCATCTGCACATTTTCTGTAACATTTGCAGGCTACAGTAAAATGCGTGTCAGGAAAACAAGTCCCAGGCTCTATTGCTTGGCTGTTCTGTAAATAACTAAGATGATCAAACTGTTACATTTTGGATAGAAGTCTGGGCTGTCATTCAGGGAGTAGACAAGCCTGCCCTTATTGTCCTTCACAAAACTGTGTACTGTCAGAGATTTTACATACAAAGATAATTATGGAATTTGCTGGAAAAAAAACAATAAAAAAATTAAAAGCATTCTACATTCTTTTCATTTGCACATTTGACAGTTTAGGGTATGCTGAATTGTCTAACCACTGTAGGTGTACAGTGAAAATATAATCTTTTAAAAGAAGATAAGTAAAATTAAATTTTTCTTGCCTGTTAAATTATTTACCACAATAGATGCTTAAAAATGTCTGTATCATTAATATTTTATGCATTTATAGATTTTCATATTTTGGAAAACACCGTACAAATGCTTAGTTTCTGTGTTCAGTAACTTGAAGATGTACCCATACTTTTTGAGATATATTGTCACAGAGTACTGAGAAATAGCTGGTTTAATAAACCTGAAAGCTGTTTGCTATGTGAAGGAGCAAGGTGTTGCGAGTCAGTATTACAGGCAGTCAAAACAGGATGCTGCCATTCCTTGGGTAAATGCCTTTTTATTTTGAGTTTTCGTCATTATTTTCCATTCACATCTAGTAACAACTGATTTGGCCAGTTTCGGATCCTTGAGTCCTTATGCCACATTGCACAGAAACACATACAGACCCCTGCCTCAATGAACAGTGTCTGTCTGGCTGTTAATTACCTAATAATCAGCTGGAAAATTGCTGTCCCAGAAATCAGGCTATGTTAATATCGCTCGACTGAAAACGTGACGTTTTTGAGCCCACTGTTCTGTGTGGAAGCACATGCCTTGTTGTATAGGTTAGCCTTGGCAGGCTGCACCCTACCTGCTGTGTGAAGGTGGGCATGCCCAGGGGTTTGTCCTTGCATCACCCTTCCTTCTCACGCTGGGGAAATCTGACTGTCTTGGGGATAAGGACTACATTCAGCTGGTGGGGAGAGGCAGTGCCGGTTCCTGGGATCCTGCAGGCCTGCTGAGTGCTGAGTCACAGAGCAGGTCTGGGAGGAGCTCACTGGCCCCTGGCTGTAGGCACAACAGTTTTTGCAGCGAGATGAAGCCTATACATGTACAGGGAAGAGGAGCATCTAGAAAGAGAGAGAGAGAGGGACATGGTAAAAATCCTCCCTGGCAAACACCGCATCGCACGTGTGTGGTGACTGCAAACACACTTCTGGCCATGTGAGCTCCAGGCTGGGAACCTGGGGGCATGGCAGTGACATCAGTGAAGAGCTCACACAGTAGTAACAGGAAAGATGTGTACGATAGCTGGCTGCTTGCAAATGTGCTAGTCATTCTGCATTCGCCATGGAGGATTGATTGTATTTTCTCTGCTTCTGCCATGAAATATCACCTGAAATGCGTAATTTTGCAGATTTTGCAGGCTTTCAACCATGAAAACAGATATAAAAAAGAGAATAGCTAACAGCAGAAAGAAAAATTCCTGAACTCCTCTCATTTGGTTCATACGGAATACCTAACATTGTGAATAACAGGAACTAAGTAAAATAGTGGAAACCTATTTCTGTGAGAGAGAATGACACGTATATAGGGAAGGGCTGCACATTCAAATACTGATTTCAGAGTGTATGTGGTTTATTGAAATATGGCTCAGCTGTTTCAGTGCTTTGCTACTATTTCTAAGTGTATCAGTGAATAAACATTACTTAAATTCTTTGACTGTCACAAATAAAAAGCATCATAGCTACACTCACAGTGCTAGTCTTATAACAACATCCTCATTTTCCTTCCATTGAAACTGAGGTATTTAAATTACCTGTGTTAAATGAGGAAACAGATCTAGTAATAAATGGTAAAGAGGTGGAAATACTAATTTTCTCTAGGAAATAATGGGTAGGATTTTCCAAGGTAATTGAGAAAGATATTCAGGGTCCATTGAAATTCACTAGGGACTGTGATCTTTAGTCTCTTTGGCTGAGATTTTCAAAGGAGCATATATAAATATTTCAGTCACTACAGAGCAAACAGCTTGAATAAAAAGCTAGTAAAACAAAGGCAGCCCAGCAACTATGTGCTGTTAACATAGGTAACTAGAGGAAGATGAATTAGAGAATTATTATTCTCCCCAATTTCTTCAGTAATTATATAATTTAAAATACCAAGAAATATTTCAGGATACTATACAGAGAAAAGGCTTAAGAAGGGAAGGTCTTGCAAGTATCTGATTAGTAAGGGATATTGTTCGAAAAAAAGCAGCTTATTGTGGACAGAAGTCTTCATTAATAACCTGTTGGAATAGTCTCTCTTTCTCATTATAACATCAAAGATTAAATTACAGCACTTGGTTTTCTCAAATTGCGACTTTGCAAATTGTAACCAGCTTGGGCTTAATTCTAGGAAATTACCTTGTAATAAATACATTTGCAATCAGGGAATTGATGCCTTCTACCAGATCTTATTGATTTTGCTCTTGCTTTAGGCTGCAGAGCAGATCCATTCAGTACAGTTAATAACTGAAGGGGTGACTATTTAGGAAAATAAGAAGTTTCAAGAGCTGATGCTTTGGGCATTGTGTGAACTCGAATGATCACAAATCAGTTCTCACTCCCTGTTGCAGTAAAATGGCACATTGTCAGATTTTTAAGTGAAGCCTCTGGTAAATAAAAGGAAAGGTTTCTTCTGGTCTGTATTGGTTTTCATTTGTTGCTGGAAAAGAAAGCAGAAATAATGCATATTAATAAGAGGAATTAGTAACAGGAATTAATGTGTAATAAATAATCATGAAGTTGGGATTGTACCAAAAGCAAAATAGGAGGTTAGCAAGAAAGAAATGTTTTTGTGTATATCTTTGCTAACAGGTGTATGCTTCTAAATTATTAATAACACAGTAAAAAGTATTTCTTCCCATACCTCACTGTGTTATACACTATTACTAGTCATTTATTTATTTTTTGCTTTTCCTACTGTGTTGGTGAAGAGATCGCTGAGAATAATCAAATTACTTTTACAAATTACAATTACTTATTGAATCCATCTTCAGACAGTTAATATTGATAATTGTGTAGAATCATTTTAAGCAAGGAACCTATGAATACTTCTATGCTTATTACCAAAAAAATATGTCAGTATATGTTTGTCTGTATCTAATAACTGCTTACTGAACAAATCTGTTCCCTGGGTGTTAGCTTTTCAGCATTAACTGAGAATAGCCACTTTTTCTTTCTCTTTGCATTGCCCTGTAAGTAACAGTGAAGGGACGACGGGGGTGAGTTTGGTTAAACTTATTGCTCATTGATAGCACCAAAACCTCATTTGACTTAGCTGAGCAGCAAAAGAACTGAAACCCCTTTATCTCATTTGCTGAAGACATTATTCACAGCGTAGTGATATTTCAGTATGTTGGAAACAAAGTCTTTAATCTTTTAGGAGAAATTGGTAAGAGGAGCTCATGTCTTAGGATTTCTAGTGGTAGCATTTTTACTAAAAAATCAAAAAGAAAGGCTGGCACACTAAGGATTACTTTATAAAAATAATTATTCACCTGCCTCTTGAGCTGGAAGCTATAAATTCATTGATTAATGTAGGTCAGTGAAACTAGAGATTTTCAGCTGAGCTTTTTGAGCTACATCTCTTTCCTTATTTTAGAAATGGGTTTAGTGTCTTAAAGCCTGGATCTGGTACGGGTATTCCTGCTGCATCCTACAGCAGTAATGCACAGGGGGCTTGTTAACTGGTGGAACAGTGTGGCAGAAAAAAAAATAATCATAGACAGCAAAGTCTACCCCTCAAGGTTTATTGTTTGAAGCAGGTAGACTACATTAAGATAATAGCACAGAAATCTGCAAACCTTTCACAATGGAGGGTTCAAACACAGGGTTTTCCTCCGTGTGCTAGAATCTGACCGGACCACAGTGTTTATCTGTCTTCATCACAGCAACTGATCTCCTACCCTGAATCCTTCTTCAAAGGGAATGGGAATGACGGTCTTATTCATAAGATGCAAGTCTCTTCCAACTGCACTCTCTTGCTGGATGAAATTATCCTCAGGCTGTTTGTTTATTTCCATGTGGAGAAGCCCAGCAGACTCAAGAAGTCTCACTGGTGCTCTTGTCATCAGATGAACGCCAGCAGTTTGACATTTTTGTGTCATGAGGCTCCATACTGGCTGTTACTGACCGGAAAATTTTGTTAGACATGAAATACAAAATTGGACTGGATTAACTGATAGAAATGAAGAACTGTATTAGTCCATATGTGGCTACAGTAATGATGATCGCTTTTATATCCCAGCAGACACTCTGGGAGAGCACAGGCTATATTTTCTTATAGGAAAACACTGCTATCTGAATAAATGGAATCTTTTAACTCATTAGACCACCAAAATAATGAGCTTACATGTTAGAGACCATAACCACAAAGTGCTTTACTGAGTGTTTCAACAACTTGTAGCTGGTCTGTGCCAAATTCTGGCTTACATTCTGTGAGTGAGGTTCAACTGTTTTTAGGGACCAAAGTACATAGCCTTTCATGGTGGGGCTGGAAGCAGACTCTTCCTAAACATGCTCCTTATTTAACGTCTGAAAGACTGGGCCCCTTTGAAAATGTTCTTACTGGGAAATGAGTGGGATTTCATAGCTGCAGGGAATGACTGCAGAGCGATCACAAATTTGGCCAGTCTTTGTCCTCCTTCTGGGACAGAGCATGCTGTTCCCTTACGCTTTTTGATGGGAAATTAGAGATGGCCCTAGGGAGAAGTCTCAGCCAAGGGTTGTGAGCTGGGAACTGGCAGACTTTCTCTTTCCAAATGGGACAGAGGTATCAGAAAGTTTTCTACTTGGTTTTACTTTTTTTTTTTTTTTAACTTTTTTTGGAAACCTGTTTCTTAGAGTAACATAACATGAGTCTTCTTTACCACATTCACATGTAGTTTAATACGAATGAAACCAGTACGGGCTTCCATTAATATAATTTCTGCAGTGTCTTTAAGTCAGATGCAGGAGGAAAAGGGTTTGGGATGGAGAAGAGGAACCCTTGTGACAAAAAGCAATAGCTTCTCCAGAATCCCTCACATCTTATGAGGAGGTGGTCTGTTTGAAATGACTGGGGGATTATTTAGGTTGACCTAGGGTTTGAAGCTCTCATAAGGAGCCTCTTTGTCATGCAATATGTGAATAGAGTAAGGCCTGTTTAGTCACAGCTTTGCCAAATATTTGTAGTAGTTTAAGATAGGGTCTTTCGCAACGTAAATGATTCTATGATTCTAAAATCACAGATGAGGTGTACATGAATTTACTGATAGCATTGATTGGGATTTGATACTATTGATCAGGTATTTGATTATGTGGAATCACATTTATACAAATTGTGACTTGACCAAACAGCCCAAACAATCATATCTTACATGTTTATTATACCTCACATAAATCAGACACTTCAAAAGGAAGCTCAATATGAATAGAAATAATAGCATAGAAATGTAAACTCCTCTGCTTCCCTGCACCGGAATTCATGGGGCTCAGTATAAACTGGCAAAGGCAGCCTCAACACATCATGCTGGTTCTTTCGTCCTACAGCTAGGGTTTCAGATAACCCATCAACCACATGCCTGTAGAGGAGAGCTGTACCTGAACTGCTTATAAATTACACACAGCTCAAGATCTTCTCACTGGCTACTACTGCCAACACTATAGCTGTTAATCTCTTTTTTTGCCTGCAGTAACACCATATTTGAGAGTTACACATTTTTTCCATGGAAGGCAAGAGAATTTCTGATGTTAACCTACTTTTTTTTTTTTTTTTTTTAATCTTACGACCCCAAGAAATCCCCAGCTGCATTTTTAAGACATTTTGAACTACTTCATGGCAAAAACCAAGAATGACAAATGATCTGAACTTGCGAGCCATTATTGTAACAAATGTACTTAAGGTTTCATCTTTCTACCATTTCTGCATTTGTTGGCAGTGTCACAGAATCATGTCCACAGAGGAGCTGTTCCAAATTTGTGTTTCAGATTCCTCAATAATTTTTTTCACAATAAAAGATGTCAGGAATTCCTATTACCACATTTGTGGTGGTAACATAGCATTGTCTTAAACGTAGCTGCATTTGTAGAATTACTTCTGCACTTTGTTTCATTACTGGTTTTATAATCTGCTTGAAGCAGTGAAAATCCTCCTCCTCTCCCATCTTCTGCGGTGATTTAGTGGCTAACGTCAGCCTCAGCGCACCCCAAGCATTAGTGCTGGGGCATTTTTCCCTGCTTTTGCTGGGAAATGTCAACACTTGAGCTTGGGCACTTTATCCTCTTATTAAGCATCTCCAACACACTGAGCAAGAGTGTTACCCCTTCTGTCCTCTTACTGGCAGAGCTGCTCTGAAACCTATGGGAAGCTTTCCCATTGGAATAGTTAGACTTAGCTAATTAATAACTTGACACCAATGATGTATGATACTCTCCAGTGTATTTTCTCTTCTTGATTTTAATTGTAAGAAGCATGAAAAAATCCAGGAAACAAAATTTATCATTCAATCTATTTTTGGCCTCCCAAGGGTTTCACATATACTCTATGAAATTGTAGTTTATTGATTAATTCACTAAATAGGGGAGAAGAGAACAGGTTCTCATCCTGATGAAAAGATGCTGAAAGTATAACATTGCATATCATTGTCAGTAAAGGCAGGACTGCAGCACTTCAGAGCAAACTCTGCTAAAAATGCACGTGTCTTCAACCTGATGACAGTGGCGCAAGTGGCTCTAGCTCATAATGCAGCTTCAAAATTAAGACAGATTAGTTTATAAGGAAATCCATGTAAATAAAGCTTTTCTATGGAGTCTCAGATGTCCTCTCATGATTGTATGAAAGCAAGAAAATGGTACAATTTTCTGCTCTGGAAACGCTCCATTGCTAGATATTTCTGCCTGCCATGAGAAGGGTACTTTTTCTTTCATGTGCAGGAGTTGTCATAGAATGTTTATAGTTGGAAGGGACCTTCAGATCACCTAGTTCTGACTTACCATAGTTCTTTGAGCAGGGTATCAGCTGTACCTGCAGAGGCAGGGGCAGGATCTGTCTCAAAAATAGCAGCTCACTGCTGAATAGCAGGCACTGAGTTCAGCCTTTTCCAGCTGTGCTTAAGTCCGTCAGATTTGCTCGGTTCCCCAACTCAGACTGATAGCAGCAGAGCCTGGGTATATGTACATTTTAAAGTGCATTTCTGGCTCTTGTGCACTGTAGGATTTTACTCCTGAATTTTACTCATATAGAGCAAATAATTCTCATTTTGTTTTTAGAATATTTTAGTGGCCATCAGCTTCTATATAGCAAGCACCAAGAAGTATGTGCTTGATTCATGATGTATCATTGTCTGTATTCCAGTTGCTCATACCCAATCTGATTAGTTCTTTGGTATTGATGAGAGGAGGAAGCCTGATGTGACATTGCAAGACATATGAAACAGGAATGATTTTGTTGTGAAATGTAAGAATAAGATTCTTCAAAACGTATGAAATAGCATAGATGTACAGTAAGTCTTTTGCCTTGGAAAGGGATGTCTGAGCAGAGTAAGGGGAGCTCTTGTAATATTACAAAGGGTGTGCAGAATATGAATAGGAATGACTGTGACTGTTGCTTCCAATGTTTTCATTCAAACCTCCCTTGTTCTATAATGAGAAACTATTCATGTCATAGCTGCAGAGTGTAGAGGTGCAGAATGTTCTTATATGGGCTGAGAAAGCAATGAGACAAATTTGCAGAGGAGCAATCTGTCAAAGGCTATTAGGCAGAAAGGTGTTACCTCCAATGCGGGAAGTCCCCAGATCATAGAGTCGTTTAGGTTGGAAAAGATCTTTAAGATCATCGAGTCTAGCTATTGATGCTATAACCATATAGCTATATATAGCTATAACCAGCACAGCATTAGATAAGTCAGCATGCGGACAGAACCATCAACAGTGTCACATTTCCACATGGTTTTTAACTACAATTCAAAGGAAAAGACAGAAAAGGCACACTGTTCAGGACTTTGAGTGGTAAGAGGTGTGCTGTGAGTCAAAGCCACAGCACTGTCTGCCTATCTCAGTTAAAAGGATTTAATCTGCCTTTAAAGGTCTTCTGCACACCCCCAGGTGCAAGCAGGTAAATCCAGAATACCTGCAGTCATTGCTGGATCCCACCCAGGAGTTAATTACTGGCTTTGCAGTACAATTTGAAGTGTTTAATTCTGGGGAAGTTGCAGAGTTACTGCATCCTGTCTGGATTCTCTGGGGCACTGTCAGGGACAGAACTGCCAGGTCCGATGTGCCATGGTTGTAACCTGTACGGCTGTTCTGAGTTTCAGGTGAGGGTTGTGCCAGCGTTGTAGCTGGCAGCTGAACAAGCTGCCATGTGTGGTGCTGTGGAGGCTCTGGGCAGTATAGCTGGCCATATGCAGGTGATCACAGGCTGCTGGGATGCTGCCAGACCCCTCAGGACTTTTTGGGTTAAGCTGTGAGCTGAGAGTACAGCCCAAAATCAGGAGGTTACTATCCCTGGCATTGGTGATCATTTCTTCAGAGGATTCGTACCTTCTGTTGCTTATTAGTAAACTTACAACGCAGGTTCATCAACATCATTTTGAGGTTTGCTTTTTGGGGATTTTTTTGTTTGTTTTATGTTGTTTGCTATAATTTTATAGCATAATTGATGAAAAATCCTTTTAGACATTGTGTGTTCTGTGAAATAAATGGACATATGTTTGCATATGGAGTCAGATGAAATAAACCAGTACGAATTGGAACAGATGGAAACACACTTGTGCATGGAAGTATAATGCTTACCATATACTAGAGGAGCTATAATGAAACTGTATCTAGCATTGCATGCTAAGAAGAAGGAAACACCCTCCTACCCTCCTCCCAACATTAATTTGCACCTGAAATGCAATCAGTAGTGAGCTAGCACATTAAAGCAGGAGATGATAGACAGTTGAGTACCATCTGGCATAAAATACAACCCCCCTTTACCTGTTGTTTGTGTTGGAAAGATCTACCTGGGCTGCAGCAACCAGAAGTCCTAGTGGCCTAGTAACCATCCAGACCAGGAAGATTTTTTTTTAAAGGGCTTTTGTTGAGAAGAGAGCCTTAATTTTCCAGAGGCTGGTAAAGAACCTTTTCCAAGGACTGAGTCTATGTAAGCATTTAGTAATATTCAGAGAACTGATAACATTGGGTTATTTTCTGTTGTGCTCCCTATAGAGCATCTGTACCTTTGTGAGAGGTCCAGGTCTGGCTGATCACACGTGATGGGTTGAGTGAAAGTGTATGCAGAGGAGAGCTGTTGGGTGACATAGTGCAAGGCCGTAGGCAAGGCCATACTGCACCAGACCTGGTCCAGCATCCTGCCTGGAGCGGCCACTAACAGCAGATACCCCTCACTGCTCTACCTCTCCTTCATCCTTCAGCTGCTCAGAGAACGCCTGATGTGGAGCCAGCTGGTGGGTGTTTAATAGCCACCGATCAACCTGTCCTCCTAGAATTCGTTTAATCTCTTTTTGAACTCGTTTATCTCTTCAGATGCTTATAAAGGCATTTTGATGACACTCCTCTCTGTGCTTGTAATATGTTCTTGTTTTCAGCCTGATGGGAGTTTAGACAATTGTGTCAAAACTTCCTCAAACAGGGAAAGTATGAAGATAAAAGAATTTAAAACCAGCAAAATGTGTTTTCCCAGGGAAACTTCATTCTCTTAACTACCACAGCACGCCTTGGATGCTGTAACGTGCTTCCTCTTTGTTCCCTACAGTGAAGATGAACACTGTATCTCAGTACTTTTCAAGGTGACTCTTAAAAGAGTTTTTTCACTGTATCTCTGCTGTGCCTGCAGAGGATTTGCAGGTGACTTTGTTTTCCTGGTTCTGCTGTGCATCTTCTTGTCATGAATTACAGACTTCCTTATACTGCCTGCTGTTTGTATTAGAGTCCAGAGAAAAAGAAAAAGAGAAGTAAATGTGTGCTGTTCATTTCTATACTTGTCATATTTATTTTCTCTCTTAGGCTGAAAGAAGTATATGCAATTGAGGCCTATATAAATACTATTATTTTGCACTAATTATTCATCTGTTAAGTTTTGTTAACCTGTGAAAGGTGAGATCTTGAAAAAGCACTAGAGATTGTGTTTTCAGGGAATAAAGGAAAATTAAATGCTGCAGCTTCCATCTGTAGTGCCCTTTTATTCTTAGCATGCTTTTTGTGTGCATCCAAAACCTTTCACTTACATTAGAATGACACTTACATTGTCCCTGCTCATTGCAAGGGATAGGACTAGATGACCTTTAAAGGTCTTCCAGCCGAAACCCTTCTGTGATTCTATGATTAAATGAAATTTCAGCCAAAACTTCTGATGGTGGAGGTACCATGAGTAATTAACAGCAGTGGTGCTTGAACTACTGGCAAAATGAGACTGCAACAGTAAGGTTACAAAAGGTTATCTGCTGTGGAAGTAAACCCATTGCCTGCCAGTGGCCTGATGCTGTCAATCAAGTAATTTTGTGTAGGTGCCATGTGGCTGTGCAGTACAATGGCTCTTTCTTGAGCGAGGCTTTATCATGGGGAGTAAATACAAGGAATTAGCTCTTCTGTCAGTTGCAGTGAAGCACAAATCAAACAGGCCAAGTGTCTTGTTTTACCTCAGTTCATTATGTTTAATGTAGGAAGACCAATGATTCCTTCTTCCCATGTTTATTTGAAATAAAAATGCTTAGGGAATTTGATTATATTTTGTACCCAGAACAGCAGCTTTTGAGCCTTCACTGGGAATCTTAAGACTTTCTTGTAGCACAGATAATAACTGTGTCCTTGATTTTAATGACTTTCTCCAGCACTAGAAGATGTCAGAAGTCTTTCTGTGAATATTCTGTATATATTTGTCAGTATTTCTTGCTGTGTGGAGCTCAGCAGGCAATGGCTGCATATAACCCACTCACTGTACCTAATTATTCCGAGAGATTTCTGCAGTAATGCCTGTGGTGGAACATACCTGATGGAGTACATGAACTACAGGGTAAGGTGCAGTTGTTCATGGAAACCAAAAGAACAAGGAATAAGGAAATAATTTATTTTTTAACAGTAAGTTGTAAATAAATAAGTAAAGGGAAATTTGTGATGTCTTTCAGGCAGCAAACAGAGATGAAGCATTTCTAAGCTGAATTGAAAGCTTGAAAATGAAGTTTAAATTTATGGGTGTGGACATTTTTCCTGTCCTTTCAGAAATAAACAGTGAGTAGCTGGATTTGAAAGAAATTGTATGGAGTCACTTCATTTTCGTCCAGTAGCCAAAGGCAAGTTTTGCAGGTTGGAAACTCATTTTGATGTCCCATGGAGTCGTAGCTGGAAAACAACTGTGCCCAGTGGTGCGTTCCATCACAAGGGACTCTGGGAATGCCACCATTCCAGTGTTCGGAATGGCCAGAGGATCTGAAAGGTAGTGGGATTAACGTTCTCTTCGTTATCAAGCCATACAACATGCTTGTGTATGAATTCTGGGAGAACAAAACTGCAATTGATCTTCAAGTTGTGTTTGTTTGATCTATATTCCCCTGAAAATGTAACTAGAAATTCTGAATAGTTGAGAGTGGTGTGGTGTAGAGTCCCTGTCATTTTTACAGTAAATACCTTATAGGTTCTTTACTACTCTGTAGGAAAGCATGAGGCAAACTGGTTCATCTAAGACCTTCCCTTATATTCCAGTCAAGAGTTTCTTGTTGGTTCATATGCATGTATAACAGGTAAAATGCAGCCTAAGAAACATATGTTTATAGGTGTTTTTTCTTTGTCAATTAAAAATGGTTCAAGTTAGATAATTGTTTAATTTTAAATTTATTAACACTTTGATAGTTTGACACAGATTCAAACATTTAAGAGTAGTTTTAAGGTTTTCCCTATTAATTTCTGTACAAAATATTCTTCTTATATGCAGCATCCATGCAATGTTGATCAGTCTCTTGATTTTTATAAGTTATTTATGCTGAGGCTGAGAACAAAATGACGAGCATCTTTAAGGCTTTATACCGTGAGAGTCACAATTTGTTCTCTGTTAATTTCTTTTGATGTATAGTTAATAAAATATTAGCTAATTTCACATTCAGAAATGTATTCACTTCCTTCTCTCCCAAAGAAGGGTGAAGGATATGATTTATGCGCTATGCTTAGACTTTCTTTCCTCCAGCACTTAATTTTAAAATGATGTTTAGGTTGTAAATTTAGCTGGTTTTAATTAATTTTAACATCTTAACTTTTCTTAATGAAATGTTTTGTCAAGTCCAGAAAAAAAACCCAAAACAAACCACCCTACAAAAAAAAAAAACAACACTGAAGCATTTCTTTAGTGGTTTTGTCTGAGAAGTGGTTAACTACAAATACTAATATTTTTCTCAGCCCTCAATGTACTTTATGGAAGAGGAATAGCTGTAGATGAATTAATTAACAAATCCTGTTTGTGAGCCATCACCTAATTACATTGCAGTAGTCTAGAATCCCACCTAGAAAAACATTTTTGACATTATGTTAGGTTGTCCTGCACAGTTGCTATAATTAACATAATAGTTGCAATAAATTTGCTGTGTCGATGTACTTTATACTGCACCAGCATATTGAGAAAGCAACACAAAATATTCAGCTGAAATTAGGAATGCTTGTACCACTTTTGTATTTTAATCAACAGGTAATCTTGATTAAGCTAAATCTTGGGGTATTTTTTTCCAAGATAATATTTCTTTATGCCTGCACCTTATTAGCATACGCCAAAAGTGTGTCCTGTGGCTCCATGTGGACTGTGCAGTCAGGATAGAGAAGCAGGAGAACAGCCACAAGAAGGACTTAAAGGAGAAATCCATGTTGATGCATAGCTCTGAAATGCAGAAGAGCATTTCTGTACCTATTTGGTTGCTTCCTGGGCCGATTCTCCCCTCCGTGATTCCCTATTAAGAGACCCAGAGGTGAACCTTGCAGAATTGCTTGCGTCCTCTGTTTTCCGTCATCCAGTTCTACTGCAGGAAGGCACAGTCAGATTCTCATGGTTAATCTTTCATTATGATTATTTGAAGAATGGTGGCATTACATTTCATTATGGCATTGATAATTTCCTTAGGCCCCTCAAACCTTGGATGCATGGCAGGCTGATCTTAATCTAAAGCTGAACACCTCCATGTAGTTACTCAAATAGCAGGTAAGGATGGAATTTGATGCAGTGATCTGAGAAACAGCCGGTGCCTTTCTAAGGGCTTAAGGTAATCAAAGCCCAGAAACATAAAATGCTGCTGTATAAAAATTGTTACTTGTTTACTTCTGAATCAGTTTTTGTTGAACATGATATTTTCTAATGCTTTACTAGAAATAGATTTATTTAAAAATAGAGGATTGTAGACTAAGGAAAGGCCTCCTGCTGTCAGAAAGCATTGTGTTCTTTAACTTCTTTCAAAAAGATGTCCATTTTTAACAACAGTTGTTGGCTCCCACTCCTTCCTTGGAAGGCTGTTCCACAGTACTCCTCCTTTGATGGCTATAAATGTCACCGTAGGAAAAACTAATTTATTTTTCTAATACTAATTCCTGAATCAAATACTTTTCTGAAGAGTTAATCTGCAAAGTCTGGTTTCTAGCAACTGTGCCTGATCTCATCAGGTGCTTGTGCACATTTAATTGCCTTTTATCATATGCTCAGGAGTGCGAATTTTGCCACTCTTCATTTTAATTTTTCCTACCACTGTCAGAGACATGAAAAGGCAGCATGCTTAGGCGTCAAACCAGGGCTTTCCTTCTGCCTCATCTCTCAGACATAATATCATTGTCCTCAAGCTGTTCTTTGGCTTTGCTTTACACACATGCGATGCACACACAGTTTGAATATGCTCTTTCTACAGTGTTGGGTTTAGTGCAATTTAGTGCAGCATGGCAAGTTTGGTGACTCAGCCTTTCCTTAAGTTCTTTCATTGTCCTTCTATTCCTGCTCTTTTATAAGTGCATAGTAGCATACAGGGGAATTTATAAAGGATATTACATCTTTAAAGTTTTCAGTTAAAAGAATTCGTAAGTAACCTTTCTGTCCCACCTTTATTTGTCCAGAACAGAATTAACGTTGCTGAAGTCCTTAGCTTTATTATTGGTATGAAAATAGCACCTCTTCTTGCCCTTGCATTTAATTCTCTCAGCACTCAAGCTTCATGGAGTCATTCATTCTAAAGTACAAGCAGGGACCACTCTGGCATTCTTTTGTTCTTAGTACAAGGCTGATGGGAAAGCATGTGCTGTAATGTGTCACGGTAATCGCATATCAACAAAATGTCCTCAGAACAGTGACATCAACTAGAATATTTCTCAGATTTAATCTGAGTAAAAGTCAGTAAATCATCAAGGTTGAGGTTAGTGACTATTGTTACTATTTGTTACTGTTGCGGTTCACCTGACTGTTTCATCATCAACACTGATGTTAGGCATGCCTTCTCTGTGGTATTTTGCTTTGACACAATTCTGGAATCCAGAACAGAAGGAACCAGAAAATGCCATCTGGTCTCTGAGCCAGAGAAGAATTCAATTGCTGTGGGCTACAGATTCTTCTGCAGGCTTTAAGTCTAGGACAGTCTTGTTCCAAGTTGCTCTTGTTTCATTCCTTCAGAACTGAGCAAGTTAGGCCATCTTTTGTAAAATGGTTCAGTTCTGGTTTTTTTTTTTCTATTTCAATGGGCTGACCTCAGACTTCTGACGATTTCTGTCTGACATGAATGCAGTGGTGTCCTGTCCTGGTGCCCAGCTCATACAAACACCACTGTAGTTCAGTCATTAAGCTAAAGAAAGTCATCCTTTGACTGAACTGTTTGTTTAGTGAGGCTAACCAGTTTCTTCTAAATATCTGGATTTTGCTGTTCAGCCCTCGTTAGCAAAAAAACAGTTCCAGATTTATGTAAGCTCAACTCAGGCCTAGGCTTAGTGGCCTCCTTAGCTCTGCAGGTGTAAAAGGAGAGTGGGGCAGGAAAGCTGACAAAAGGAAACCTCTTGATTGCTTTTCTGTGAGATGCAGAATATGCTCTTCATCCAAGCCTCTTGGCAATGAGATGGGCATGATCCTTCAGTAAGATTTCTCAGGTTATCAGGACTGCTGGTGTGGCCAAGATCAGCAGTAATGCACTGTTGTCATGGCTGCAGTGGCAAACATCATGTTTGGTACAAGCAGATGTAGCCTGTAAAAACCTAAGGAGAAAGAAATGGAATTCTGCTTCAGCTTTGGGCTGCATCTTATTAGCATTTACTTAGAATAAGAGATTAGGAATATGAGAAGAAAGTGATTCAACTTCATTTTTTCTTCAATCAGGAAAGAAACAGCTGTTACTGGGACAACTTGAAGGGGTTGTAAGGGACATTGGGGAGTAAATCACAGCATGTAAGTGGAACTCATTCTGCATCTCGGGTTTTTAAAAAAGGCAGAAAAAACGTTGAAAATTTACTTTAATACCTTTTATGGCATGTGTTTATTGTTAAAACATTTCCTTTTTGATGCTATTTCTAGTAATCCTAAATTGCAGTGGTTAGAAAGGCTTTTTTGCAATAACATTCATGCCTAAGTAAACGTTAATGAAATATTCATTTATGAGAGTGAATTAAACTAAATACTTAACAGGCTTCAAATAATGAGTAAGAGGTGAATCAGAGAATAGGTAAAGGACTGTTGGTTTTATATTCATCTTCTAGATTTGTGGTACTGAAGTGTCTGTATACATATATGTGTACATACACATGGATACATGAGTTATTTAGGGGCTCTGCCTTCATCTTGCATCTTACTTCTTAATGAAGTGTTCTCAGATTGATTAGACTTCTAAAACGAACTTCCTAGAGCTATAAAATTGCCTTGAGATGTAGAAATCAATAATTAGGGGTTGAATTATTTGTTACACAAATCAGAGCAGTTTGCAGAAGTGTTTTTAACTGCATCAGCTAAACTTAGAGACCATATTAAAAGAAAACAAACCCCTCCTTTGTTATGTTTTAAATCATGGGTAAAAAAAAAATTAAAGACCTTTAAGCGGATTTCAGTAGGAAACCCTACTATAGAACAAAATAACAAAGATTAATTTAGCGTTGAAAATGCTGCTTAAAATAAATCACCCTAGACTCATTGGTAAGTACTGTGATAGGCCAAATGCAGGTTGCTTTACTCAACCAGATTTATTGGTGAGGGCTTATTGTTAAAAGAGTCACTACACACATGCAGAGTCACAAACAGTATGAAAAAAGAAATGGGTAGGGCAGGAGCAAGGAGAAGTTTCATTCAAAACAAATAAAAACATTACAGTACAGCTGCCAGATACTTCATGCAGGAGCAGGCGAGCAGGAAGAGCTTCAGGCATTTGGAACCTCCTCCAATCCATCTGTTTTCTACAAATGTTAGTTGGTGCTTAGACATTAAGTATTTAGGACATGCCTACACCACGCATCACAAAATGGCATAGCAGTATACCCAAGTAAGCTGACAATGTAGTGTGGACAGACTCTGTGCCTGTCTTAGGGTGTATGGTGCACTTCAGGCTCTCGACAGTCATCCATGCTCTGGCCTGCATAGTTTTCCCTAGGCTGAAGTCCAGCAGTGCCATGTCCCAGAACTGAGGAGCCTCAAATGATTGTATGCAAATAGATGTTCAGATGATTTCTGAATTTTCCTCTGATCTCAAGTTACAAAGTGCATCAATATATTATTCTCAAAATTGCAGCGTGGTTGGGCTATAAATTGCTCTAAGAGTAATTTGTGCAGATTCTTGATACTAAAACCTTGGGGAATTAAAAATGTTACAGAACTTAACTAAAATATGCCTATTTTAAAATTGCAAGTTAGAGATTAATTTTCTATTACACATGAAGTTAACAACATTGCCAAAACCACACAGTAAAATATGAGACCAGTAATTATTAAATTGCTAGACTGGAAGTGTTAAATGTAAAATGCAAGCCTTGCACTGATGGGTGTCTCTGAAATAAATATCAGTGGATTTGCTGTGTCACCTTCAGATCTTTAGAGGTTGGGGCAGTGTCTTTAAGATCATGTTTGTATCATTTGCAGTTCAAAGAAGCAAGAAACTTTCCTGGGCCTCTAAAGTTAGCTTCTGAACTCCCTAAATTAAATAAATGTGATCAAGCTTTCAAAAACGCTGACAAGCTAATTCCAATCAACTCCAAATACAGTAGGATGTGTAGATGCATGACATGTTTAAATGCAAACCGTGTTTATTTAAAGGACCATATTTGGATTTTAAACTTACCTTTAAGAACCCAGGTTTACAAAAACATGAGCTACAAGTCGCAGCTGAGACTGGATCACGTATGAGTTCTGTTCTGGCATTGCAGGCATTCCCTCTTTGCCAGCCCCCGCTGTTTCCGTATGTTAATTATCTTCTTAAGCAATTCCTTCTTAACACAAATGTTTTTGTATCTGTTCTTTGTTCAAAACTGAAACAAGTTTGTCATTATTTCATAATCAGGAGACTGAAAAAAATGTGTTTTTCTTCTTAGAAAAGTCTGAGTGGTGAAACCACTGACTATAGGTGGAGTGATAGATTTGAAATTCGGAAGGTATGGGCTTTTAGCAGACAAAATAACTTTCTCTGTCCTGATAAAAAAAGGTCTCGTTTTATTGATATTCTAGCTTTAAAATCACTCAAGTGAACAGCGTTCTTTTTTCTCTCTCTTCCAAAGGACAAAATACATGTCTTAGAATGACATTGTCAATAGAGGTCTAATTTCATTGTAAAATGTGTACCAAAAGCATGTCCTTCATCAAGGGCTTATGTGCACCTTCATATAAACCTCACGCAGCCAAAGAGTCATTACAGTTGCTTTATAGTACATGGTGCTATTTGAGACACCATATGTAGCCATCATTATTCCTGTGTTACTACAGAAGTGAGCAGAGTTCCCTGATGGAGCTGTGTTCTTGTTCCCAGCTTTTCTGCCTTTGTCAGAAAGCCTGTGTAATCACAGGTGTTTTAACAGGACTGAGCTCTTGAGAGCTAACAGTAGGCCACACAACTAAAGTTTGGTCACAATGCCAGGGGTTTAAGCCTATGGTGAATACTCAAGAGTGGGCTGAGTTCAGTTGGTTTTGTCATTTTAGCACAAAGTGACAAGGGGGAGAGTATAAACATACTCTGTGTTGAAAGGAAATTGTGTCTGGAAGACAGCCTTTGAACTGGCAGGAAGATGAGATGTATTCCAGTGTGACTGTGGCTAAACCAAGAGGCCTGGTTATCCCCACTTTGCCTGACACTGACATTTAAGTGTTTTACTGTGTATAAACAGTTTTTATAGCATTTATATAATAGTACCTAACGTTTGTGCAGTACTTGAGCAGTTATCTGTCCAGCTAGGGCAGCCGTGTGACATGATAAGCAAAATAAAATCAAATAAGCCACCTCCAAAAAGGCTTATGCTTTGTAAGAGGAAGATGAAGGAGATGGTAACAAAAAATTACTGCTTATTTCTTCTGTATGCAAAGGGACATGCATGTAAGATTTACCAGTTTGTGAAAAGTGAGAATTCATATAAGCAAAACTTTGCACACAAACAGAAATAACATAAAATTGTAGAAGTGGTCTGTATGATCTAGTATTTTCTCTCCAGGAGTTTCAAATAACATATAGTAAATAAAGAGTATAAAAAGAGGGAAAATATTACGTAATATACTTCTACAATATTCTGTCTGTTCCAAGCAATTTGTTATTGAGGATTTCCCAGATCACAGCTGCCATCTTGGGCTTATCGCATTTTAGAGATTTCTGTATTGCACGGCTGTGTAATTGCTTTTGAATTAATTAAAATAAAGTATAAATCTTCACATAATTAGCAGTGAGATCCACAGTACACATGTTGCTACCATGGAGTGAGCTTTTGATGCAAATAGCCAAATTTTCCTCTTTCACTGTAAAGCTTCAGGGAGGGCATGAACTGAATTTCTTCTGGTGAAACTAAAGTGGAACTTACTCTCTACATGCAGGTCTGTTTTAAATGGCACCTCTCTCTTGGACACACCACATAAGCAACCTGTTCCTCAAGAGACTTTGTAAGCTTAGGAATACAAGGTGCAATTTCTTGCTTAATACATGCAATAGATAGGACTTAAAGCCACCAGGTGCCACTGTCAGATTTCCATGTGTCCTGCTGTTCCACAGCAGGCATCAGCCACATGGGGAAACGATGAGCCTTCAACGTGCCTTGTGTCATCTTCAATGTTACCAAGTTGCCATCTCCCCATTCTTGTTTTTCTGGTTTTGTTTCTGTTTTCTTGGGGCTTTAAACCTATAAAACCTAATGGTTTTAAATCATTGCTTTCCCTCTTGAACCACTAAGCTGCTGTATTTTACCTTCTCAACAATTACAGTGCTGTCTGTACTTTTCCTTCTCTTATTTAGCGTTAATTTAAGGTCACACAGTGTTTCACACTTTCCTAACATTTGTCATGAATAAACCTACTGGAGGTTGCACAGCTTGGCTAAGCTGGGGTTTGCCCCACAGACGGCAGAGTCCCTGGGCTTCAGAGCCACTGCCGGCAAGGAGGGTTCAGTCCCAGCGCCACACTAGATCTAGGCAGAAGTGGAACACCCAAAAAGCACATCACATTGGGTGTTACGTCCACTCTACTGGTTCTTCCTCACTGCTTCTTGTGTTGACACAGCATCCATCACTGGTTCTCTTCCGCTTACACCATTTTGGAGAGAAGAATGAAAATACCTGAATTGTTTTCAGTGTGTAAGCTGGGGAAATCAGGCATGTATAGGATGGCATCCTGATGTTTTCTGGTGTGTTTTGTGTTTCTTTTGTAGTAGCACTTCACAAACATTTTTTTCATTGTTAATGAGCGATTTCACTGTTAATGAGCGATTTCACTGTTAATGAGTTGTCGTTCTTGTTGGCTTTCTCAAAGAACTCCAGCAGAGCTGGGAGGTATAGCTTCCTGCTAAAAAAACATGCTAATCTTCACCGATATATCACACTTAACAAATTGCAAGAATATAGATGCAGTTTTGAGTTACCATTAAAAAAAAAAAAGAATAATTACTGCTTTTTCTCATACATGAATATCTTATTTCTTTAGAATTTTTAACAAATAAAGGCTATTGTTACACACTGTTCAATTCCTAATAATTAATTTACTGTTACTAAAGATGTAGCATCAATGACTTCAAAAGAATATAGAATACATACAACATATACAAAAATGCTGTAGTTAATCTGTGCACAAAGAAACGTTACATAGTAGTATGTCTTACTATGTCTCAGCTGTCCTGAGTACCAAACATATTACTGTGTAAATGAATATGGTTAAATCATTTGTATTATTTTTCTTGTAAATTTATTAGATAGAATGCATGCAAATGAACTGTGGTGTATCAAATCAATTAATATTCTTAATCATGACTCTCAAGTTATTTATTCTAAGCCTACAAGCAATGTGGTAGATTCTGAGGAATTTTTACAGAGCTACAGTGTTTTGTGGCCAAAGTTTACAAAATACCAGAGAAAGTGATTAAAAAGAGTTTTAAATTAGTAATTGTAACATTATTGTAATTAAAAGAATAAAACCTTAGTGAAAAACAATAAAACCAAATTATTATAATATATTTTTCTTCCCCTTCTTCCTTCTGGGTCATCAGAGCAGCTGTAATTACTGTATGCAAGCATTTATGTTTGCAAGGGAAAAGCTAAATACATGTAATTGATAACAACAGCTCAGTTTCTCAGGTGAGGAGAATGAATGCTTGTGGTTAAACCCAGTCATTGCAGCCAGTTCCTAGTCTGCAGCAAGTGACCTTGCTGTGTCTGCAATGGAAGGTAGCTGTTCCCTTCTTGGGAGAGTAGGAAACAGATAAATCCAAAAGAATGTGGAGTTTACAGAAATTGGAGTGACCATCTTTAAATTAGGAAGCAGAAGCTAATGTTGCTATAGTCTCAATAATACCTACCTATTGCATGCTGGGGTTGTAGCCTGTTGTCCATATGAAAAATGGACACCCAGAAGAGCATGAATTAGGTGTAGGGAGAGGATGCCTGCATTTGTTGGCTGGCACATTCTTTCCAGTTCCTGGGAATAGCAAGACGGTAGTGTATGTCTTCCATGAAATCTCTTTTTCAGATTGCAGAATAACAAGAACACAGATCTTGGGTTTGTTCCACTGATTTGAGAAGGGAAGTTAGGGAAAGAGAGCCAGAAACGGAGTGCATACCCAGCATAGATCATCCTTGCACATCTTTACGCAGCAGTTTTAAGGCTTTGTGAGCTGGGGGTTGCATCTGAACCGTCAATTGCCATAACCACCAAGTCTAAATATCTGTTTATACCTTTGGCTTCTTCAACATTCAATGCCAACATGCTCTCTTATTATCTATTTCTTTAAATTTCAGTGCCTGATGGTGTTACTGGTTATATTGCAAGTTACAGTAAATAATTGCTCTCTTCATTTTCTCTACCTCATTCACAAGTTATAGATCTTCCAACGTGATCAGTCACCACTTTTATGAAACAAGGAGGGCAGGTTTATGCAGTTCTTGTGTGGAAGATCTTCCTTACCCCCAGTCCTCTTTCTTCTCCATCTCTGTAACAACAGAGAAAAAGACAACATAACAACACAAAAAGTACATGGAACTGTTGGAACAAGTCCAGAGGAGGGTCACGAGGATGTTCAGAGGGCTGGAGCACCTCCCATATGAAGACAGGCTGGGAAAGGTGGGGCTGTTCAGCCTGGAGAAGAGAAGGCTGCGTGGAGACGTCATAGGAGCCTTCCAGTATCTGAAGGGGGCCTACAAGGATGCTGGGGATGGACTCTTCATTAGGGACTGTAGTGATAGGACAAGGGGTAACAGGTTAAAACTTAAACAGAGAAAGTTTAGATTGGATATAAGGAAGAAGCTCTTTAATGTAAGGGTGGTGAGGCACTGGAATACGTTGCCTAGAGAGGTTGTGAATGCTCCATCCCTGGCAGTGTTCAAGGCCAGGTTGGACAGAGCCTTGGGTGACATGGTTTAGTGTGAGGTGTCCCTGCCCATGGCGGGGGTTTTGAAACTAGATGGTCTTAAGGTCCTTTCCAACCCTAACTATTCTATGATTCTGTAATTTCTCAAATTCTACATTTTTGCTTTTGAGTAGGAGTGGCCTCAATGGTAGCTGGATAAAACAGGTGTGCAGAGGACAGACTGTTTTTGTTTGCTGTTTGTGGAGGTGGGCACCAAGCTTTGTGTTTGCTGCCCTGCTATAAGCTGGTTCCAGTGGCAGCTTATGTTTATGTGACAAGAGTCTGCTCCTAACGAGGAGCTTAACGAAGCTGAGGGATTGCTTGAGCAGTAGGAGCAGATGTTCGGAAAAAAAATACATGAGGTAGGATGGGTTTTCCATGTGGGTTATCATTCTTAAATGATTTTTCTGTATAGCTTCCCTGGTAAGGCTGTATGTGGCATCTGTGGATATATGACAGTGTGAGGCTTTGTTCTCTATCAAAGCAAGTTTGCACATGGTATTTGGAAAGCTCATTTAAAGCTGCCCATTAAAGTTAGCAGCTTTATCTGCTCAACATGGTGTAACTGCATGACATAGTTAAGTTGCACTCAAAATTATTGTTCTCAGCTTGTAGTGAGCTCTGAAGGCTGCTTCTACTGCTAAGAGCAGAAGAAGGGTTGGAAAGTCTGAATGCTTATTAGTTTTCTCCACCTATATGATACACCACTGGTTACGAAGTGCTGGTGGGGCTTACTGAGCAATTTCAACTTCTGAAGTACGTTGGAGAGATGATAAAAGCGAAAAGCAAGCTAAAGAAAACTGTTAGCATGAGAGTATTTCTTAACTACTGATAATGCCATTTCCAAGCTGTGCAGCCTGATAAATGCATGGGCAGTGGCTTTTTCTTAGAGACACCAGTGACATAGAGTGGTGGCATCAAGCCAGACAACCCCCAGTCTGTCAACTCATAGATTATCAAAAGGTTTTTAAGACTCAGCCATTTGAAGTTGGCAACTCAGGATTGTTTTACTTCCTGACCCAATTCAGTTTATCTTTGTTTTATTGTTTTCATTTTGTTAGAACAGGATTTCTTTTATTGCTGCATTGACAATGAGGTTCAATGAATGCCTCCAGCTGGCACTGCCTTTTTTGTTGCTCTGCATGATATCCTAATAGACATATATTCTGGAATCTGCTTGAGATTATGGACTGTATCCTTTAGCAAAAGACTCTAGGTTCATTACGATTGCATAGTTGACTTCCTGCAGTGCTTATTAGGGATGAATTCATGTTTATTTGTAGTGTAGACAACAGAAGCTGAAACCACGTATGCTTCTACTTTACGTAATAGAAATCTTAAATCTCAGCTGGTTACAAACTGTTATTCCTATATTAAATTTCTTTTCAGGTTTGTAATGAGTTGAACTCAATTTTGTCTCTTGGTGCTCAACATTAGCACAAGACAAATGCAGTTAGGATGTTAATTGTCACACTTATTAGAAGATAATTCCATGGCAATAACACCTGTCTGGCATTCAGCTGCCCTCTAGATGTATTTTATCAATTAGAAGGACTGATTTGGTTTTAAATGCATACATTTTCAAAAATAATTTCAGCAGGTTTTGAGGTTGATCTTTCCTGTTGGAGAGTTAAATGAGAACAGAATTTGTTTCAGTTAAATGCTAGATTCTTCTCTCAGTAATTTATTGTTGGGTCTGTGTAATTTCTGCAGAACTGAGAATACTGGGTTTTTAGTAGGGATTTTCATATTAAAAAAAAAAAAAGTAGCAGCTCAAACAGAAATCACTTTTCCCCTGAGATAACATCTTTCTAAGATATTCATGAAAAGGCCAGTTCTGGAAAGTGAGAAATCATGTCTTTATTCCCATTTTTCAGCATTGTTGTTTGTGGAATGCCATCTTCTTTTCTCAGGGGGAACATAATTTATGACTGTGTAGAGAGGTGCTAAGTGTTATAGAAGATGAAATTGAAAACCAGACCCAGTCACTAAATCAAAAATAGCTTGAAAACTACACTTTTTATAAGCTCTTTGGTTTACTCTTCACAGGTTTGTTTCTAAAAGGAATAGAAGATACCTGTAATTTTTAATATGGCCAAGTATTAAAAGCTAGGGAACCAGGTTCATCACATCTATCTTTATACATATAAATGCAGTGCATGAGCTAGGCGTATGGTCTGCTTTGCCCCTCTAGGAGAGGGCAAGGGAAAGAATGCAATCAGTTATCTACTACAATTTAGATCTTAAGGATGCTGACCTGTATTCTAGATGGGCAGATCTCTGTCCTCCAGCTATAGACAGTGTCTTGAATGACTCTGCTCTCAAGTTCATCATATCAGGGCTTCAGGATGTGCTTCACAATATTGGCCTTTGCTTCTAGATTATGCAATCATAAGAAATAATGTATTTGTAAAATCACCAATTAAAATACGATTTCCTGTTCCCAAGCATTAAATTGATTAGTTAGAAAAGAAAAAAGTATGCTTAAAACCATTAGTTGTTTTTAATTACATTTTCAAACCATAATTTTTTTTTAATAGATGCCTTAACATAATGCTTTCCACTGAGTCCATGGAGCATAAAAATAGCTACTAGAAACTATAGGACATTACAGCTTCTCTAGCAGATCTTGGGGTTTGTGCTGATTGTTTCTAGCACAATTATAGTGATAATCAGTGTCCTATATATTTTCTAGCATTTACTGTATATTTTCATTCATTCATCAAAAACTCACATTATAGTCAGACACATGTTAAAATTAAAGCAATCAATAAAGTACAGTGGCAAAGGACTTAATTTTAAAAGGTACTGAACATCTGTAATTGCATCTTGTTCATGTTATGAACATCCCTGAGAGTTGCTGTTTGGGAGGAATAGCAAGAGTTTACCACTGTATTGCATTATAAAAATTCAGGCTGTCTTTATGAGTAAGGAATGCAAATCCTCCCAGAGCTTTAGGGAGAAGACATAGATTTGCGGTTTGTCCCTCTTCACACTCATACTTCTTCATCAAGAAGTAAAAGGGGTTTAAAAGACAGTCGTATGGCACTTAAGTAATGTTGAGTACAATACAGTTGTATAGCTTAAGTTTTTTCCACACAGATCCTTAAGGAATTTTTTATTTTACAATAGTTAATTATTGAAATAACTTTTGCTAATCTTCATTCTCATTTTTCTCAAACATTTTCACATGTTTCTTTTTAAAGAGTTACTTGCCCAGAGTTGCACTGTACTGACATTACTGTTTGCACCAAAATTATTTACAAGAGCACATGAATAAGTTACTGGATGCTGCTAAGCAATGGCACAAGTACAGTCACTGAAAATCAAAGTAATCAAAGAAATGGATTCCATGCTCCATTCCTGGAACTGTTGATCCTTCAGCTTAAATGAACAAAGCCCTATTAAGATTAATTTAGCTATGGCTGTGACTCAGTGTCCAAATTCAGCCTATATGATTATGCTTAAGGATAACTGTAAGATGCCAATTTTCTGTAACTGTGCCAATGATAGAATAAAAGTCCAAATGTAAATAGCTATAAATAATTGAGAAGGATAAATCTGAGGCATGGAAAAATGGGCAGTGCTTTCAGTTATTTACCTAGTGAAATTCGATACCATTTACAGCAGTACATTAATCTATACCATGTAATTGGAAGATTCCCATCTTAAAAAATACCACTGCAATTATCTGATGTTCTTGATTACAGTGGATGGCCCACTTTGCTAATGGTCTCTTCTTCAGGAAACATTAAGAGGGGATTTGGGCAGAATTGCCATCAGTGTTCCTGCAACTATTTATAACCCATTCAGGACTTCAGTTTCTAGTGCTGTCTAGCACATTTCATAAGTGTCCTCTTCATACTTACGGTGTGTTTAAATCTGCTTGTAATTTGCATTGCTAAGGTGGCCTGCAGGTCCACCAGACCCTAGTAGGCAGACATGAGCAGACTTTCACCATTGCTGAACAACTCAGCAGACTGGAGAAGTATGAACTTTGAGAGAGTGTTTGATTATCTTACCTTTAAGGTCCTGCAAAAAAGACCATCACTATCATGTGATATTCCTGTTTTAAATATCTTAGGTTGCAAAATAGATTCTAGAAGACACTAAAAGATAGGTTCTTGGAAGAATTGTGCATCTATTGCGTTAGCCATGCATTCTTGTCAGACATACAAGAAGGAAATTAATTTTAAAAATACTATTAAAGAAAAGTGATCTTTCAGGAAATAGTTTGGGGGAAAGACAAAACCTTCAACTTTGCAGGATGAGTGATGAGTTGCATTGAAGTTCTATGCAATTTTCAGAGCACAGATGTTGGAAATGTGTTCCCAACACAGCCAGTAGGTTTCAAGGGGAGCTGAAACTAGATGATCTGTAAGGTCCCCTTCCAACGCAAACCATTCTATGATTCTGTGATTCTATGTCTGATGTACTATCACAGCAAAGAAGCTGGCTGCAAAGTCATCACAACTGTCTTCCTCTTGGGAAGAGGTAGGTTATACCGCAGCAGGGGTATAAGGGACTTTTTGTTGCCTCTTCACTGGTCAGCCTCCTGGGTTTTCCTATAGAAAATGCCCTTTCATGACAACGTCCTATATTGGCTTATGACTGCCACAGTCAATTCCTGGCAGAACAATGAGAACTGGTCTCCTGGAAGTTAAGTATTTGAGGCAGGCACAGGCCAGTCAGGGCTTGGCAGCTACAACAGGGTAAGCATGGTTACTTCATTCTGGAGCTTGTTCTGGTGGTGGGCTAAGGAGATATTTCTTCTCTCTTATTGCCAGAGACCACAACAAAACAGACGGTAGGATCTAGCTTCCATCACTAGTGTCTTTTTTTGTCTTATTTGTTTGGGGTTTGTTTTGGCATCTCTAATACAGTGATCATCCTGAGCAGAATGTTAATTTATCCCTGCAAAAATTACAGCTTGCTTTTGTGAGACAATTTGTGGGTTTATGTGAATCTTCCTTTTCATTGAAGAAAGATATACATGTCCTAAGGCAATTTATCTTTGGGGAATTACGCTTCATGAAACAGATAGAATTCTGATTTAATCCCATGATGGCATTTTATTTTAAGTTGTAGAGATGGACCTTTTTATTGTGCTTTTGCAAAATTAGCAGTTGCTCTTCTGAGCCATTTAAAAGGAAGTGTGTGAGGAAAACCCTTCACTACAGGCTGAATGACAAAGAAAACCTAGAGGCTCAAGAGGGAACTAAAAGGCCTTGTACCGGTTATCTATACAGAATAGGTTTCTTTTTTTTTTGCCTTACCACTAAATAAAGGTTCGTGTTAATGTGCTTACTTTCCTAGTGAAGCAGTTGGCCAGGTATTCAGGCTTAACCTGACGGATTTGTTGTCAAAGAATGGACATAATGTTATTGGTGGTACATAGGATGATAATACAAAGAACCTTGAGGTACAGAATTGTGGCTGCTAAATTTCTAGTTATTCCTAAAAAGACAGGGATGGTCATTGTTTTTCCTTATATTTTTTTTTAACTTGCAAAAAAAGAATAATTCTGCTGTTAGTATGAGTAAAGATAGAAAGTTTTGAACACTTTGATTGTCAAATACAGTGATGGAATTTTTATAAGGAAGACCGACATGAAATAAGCATATCACAAATATTTTTGTATCTGTTTTATTGTATATATAGCTTTGTCTCTTTTATGATAGATATACTTTTACAGGCCATTCAACAGTAGAGGTGTAATACAATGTCTCATATACTACAGCAGAAAACATCAAGTAATGGATATCTCTAAAATTAACTTTTGAACCTTAGTGATGAAAATCGTTTTTACTTGGAAATGGTTGGTAGGTCAACACAGGCTGTTAAAGATGAACCCGCTGCAGAAAACTGAGCTAGGAAATGAAGTGTGCGCGTCAGCTTTGTTTTGCTGTAACTTACTGAAACTAGGACAAACAAGCTTGGCATTAGGGCATTGGAACTGAGCAGTCCCCAACTGCTTTCATGACATAAGAAACTTGCCACCCAACTACAAAAGCATGGATAATGCCTCAGTGATCATCCTGGAGCTCTTCTCCGGCTCTGCAAATAGAGCTTGAAGTTTGGCTAGCAATGAACGGTAATGATCCTCTGGCTGGACACTTAAACAGAGCACAGCAAAGTTTTAAACTTTTAATTTCATTTTATTTCCTGAAGACATACACAAAATGGAAGTGTCTCCTTGATGTGAAAATTGGCCAGTTTTCTTCAGAAAAACGCCATCTTAAATTAAACGTACTAAACTGTTGGATACAGTAAATTCAGAGTGGTTCTTCATGACCTCGTCATATCTAATGCAAATCATTTTGATCTATAAAAAATACCTATTCTGAGTCTTTTTCCCCATTATGTACCAACTCAGTTCTTTGTTTGCCTTTAGAAGATCATGAAATCTCCAGGGTCTGGAGGAGAGGGCTGCTTGGCAGCAGCAGCATCCTCCCTGCTTTGTTCTGACCACTTCCCCAGCTTGGACACACACACATGCAAACATAAGAATCCTTTTGTTTCTTATCACTTAAACCATGCTCATACTCAGATGTAGAGGTACATAGACATATACCTTTCTAACTGAAGAAGAAGAGCAGAGGAGGTCCAGTGATGGACACCAGAAACCAGGCAAGAGTCTGGATTGCCAGACAGGTTGGCAGTTATGAGGCAAGTCCAAGATCAAGTCAGCAAGGCAAGGTCAGTGCTGAGCACAGGTGCCTGCAGCATTGCTTTGGGAAGAGCTCAATGTAGCCTCAAACCCAAGGAGCAGTGCATGCATGAGTGGAAGCCCCAGGGGCAGCTTCTCACAGCACTTTCTCATTACTGTGTTATGAACCCTATGTGCTTAAATACATATGTGAAATACAGGTTAAGCACAGCAAAAAGTTACTTTTATGAGGGACATTCCCACTATCTGTGGTAAGCATCGATTTTTAGTGTGACAGGAATTGGACTAACTCTATGTGTCTCTGAGCAATTTGCCTTAAGCTTCTTAACAGCAAACTTGACACAGTAGTCACCTACTGCTGCTTGCATTTCATGAGGTCAGTTGAGCCCTCAACCTCCCAAATAACTATTTTATAAATATAAACTTTATCAGCCAAATCAGTTTTGAGGTATAAGAGTGAGTATGGAATGGGTTGCCCAGGGAGGTTGTGAATGCTCCATCCTTGGCGGTGTTCAAGGCCAGGTTGGATGAGGCCTTGGGTGATATGGTTTAGTGTGAGGTTGTCCTGTCCATGGCAGGGGGGTTGGAACTAGATGATCTTAAGGTCCTTTCCAACCCTAACTCTTCTATGATTCTATGAAATACTTGTTGTCTAGTTATACTAGACTTAGTTCCTCCTAGGATTTCCTGCAGTACAATTATTTGTTTCTTCTTCAAAGCATATATATATATAATTCCGTGAAAGTGACACATTTAAAAATCTTTACTATTCCTCTTCTGTAATACAGGTTATTACTGAATATCTAAAATAGTGGAAGAAATGTAATTTTGTTTAGATGATGGTTGAATTCTTTGGAGAGAGAATTTCTGCTGAAAACCCATGTGGCTGATGTTGATTTACATCTACATAATTAATTAGGATTTAAATAAAAATTAATTGATTAATGGAGAGAAAAAAAAAAGAACATATGTAATTAATATTGAGACAAACTAATGTGGATTTTTTTTGAGAGTGGTAAATTCAAACCAATTTCTTCTGCATGCATTTCTTGAAATTAGAGTTCTCCTAACCATCTGATCATACTAAGCAGAAAACTTCTGTAGTCTTAACTTTGGAGGAACTTCTTATTTCTGGTAGTTCTCAACTATGAAATTTTTCCCAAAGCACTGGTTACATGGTTTTGCAGTGCACAAGTATGAACCCAAGGTGAGATAGGGTTCAGTACAGCAGCATGGGCAACATTTCATCATCAGATTTGTTACCTGTGAAGTAGAATGAAGATTAGAAAACAAGTAGTTCTGTGAGCAGCGGAATTTCTGAAGCATAGCTTGCTGTGGCTTTGTGTGCTGTGTTTGCATGGTCTGATCCATAAGGCAGCATTTGCTGTGGGCTGAGAACAGATGTGAAACATAGGGCAAAAAAAGGAATGAAACCTGACCAAGAACCTCTGTATGCCTGTTGTGCAAAGGGCACAAGAGAGTGGGGCTTTATGTTAAATGTACCTGACATGGCAAGCAGAAGTAGTACTAAGCACACACAAAAGGAAGCGTTGTCATGGTACCTGGCAGACAGAAGTCTGTTAACAATCTATTCTCTCTCTCCCCTGTTCTTTTTTGACTTCTTGTTCCAGCAGGAGGTCTTGTACAATTGGGTCTGCTTGCTTTCATTACTTATACTTTTTGGTGAGCTTGTTCAGTACCAGCTCTTGTTGTTTATCTTTAATAATTTCCTGTATAACCCTTCTGGAGGGCAGACAGAGTGGATATTGTTATTTCCCCCAGTTTTGTGACAATAACTGAGTCCCCACCCTGTGTTTCCTGTACTAATGAGTAAGGATACTGATGTAACCTTCTCACCTGAAATTGAGTTTTAGCAGAAGCTTTTAAAATGTGCTTTGAGATCTGATAGGGAGCAGTTTATTTTACGTCTAAGGGAATATTTTGAGAAAAGACAAGTTTCTGTGTGGTGGGAAGCAGTACGCCAGATATGTTGGGAGCTGTGAATATTTAAAGTTGCCTGAGGATGTGGGTAGTATAAGGCAGTCTTTCCAGATAGAAAGTGTTCATGTTATGAATCCCAGATCTGTTATTATTTACTGTCAGCTGCAAAAGCAGGAAAATCTCTGAGATATTTGAAGAGCAGGATTCAGAGGAGCTGATGAATACATTGTCTGAGCTGCCTGTCATTCCTTCAGCCCTTGCACAGGCCAGCCTCCAGTTGCTCCACTCTTCCCTTTCCCAAAGGACTCGGATTTTATACCCATTCCAACAAGATGATAAGCGGCTGACAGAAAATTGGTGATTTTCAGTTATGTTTCTCTCATTTTTACATATAGATCAAATCAAACGCCTTATGCTGTGAATTACAAAACCAGCAACACCATATGTATTGGCATGTTTTCTGAAGGAAAGAAACATGTAGGCATTGTGTTAGGACTGCCACTCATTGCATAGTCTCTAAGTCGTTCTGCTCTAAGCTGTTACATGTAGCAAAATTGCACCCATGGGAGAGATCTTTGTCATGTGCTCGTCATTGTTCACCAGCTGGGGTACTTGGGGGCAATTTATGATCAAGCTCCAGAGTAAGAGATGCCACATGCTGAGGCTCACTGTCAGGACCATGCAATAGTCAGCTTTGTACTAAAGCCATATCCTTCTACTAAAACCACGTTTATGGGATAGCAGGAAACAAATCTCTCGTTTGGCACAAGGCAGTGTAAAGCAAAGCTTGGGAAACCTTTGCAGGAAATGAACTGTATCTAATCCAGTTTGATATAGTAGGCAGCATATTATTAAGCCAAATAACCATGTTTATCCCTTTTCTCTTTGTACCCTTGTCCATGAGGCCAGTACCCTTTCCTCCGCCAGGCAAGTGGTTGAGGGTTTTATAACTGGGGGGATCAGTAAACGTTCCCTCTGTCCCCTTCCCTCTTCCACCCATGCTGCCTCCCAGGTCCATGCCAGTACTTACTGCTGAATAAGATGCAGCACTCCATTAAAACCCAAATCACTGAAATAATGAACTGGAATAACTTGCCAGGGGCAAAGTGCGTTTTGTTAAGATACCAGAAAAGAGGCATAAACCAAGTCCACAGGGGCCTGGTCTTTACATTTACTCCCATCAAATGCAAAGAAAAGAAGCAAAATTAGCACAATTAGATAGAAGGCTATCTTAATTTTATTGAGGCTCCTCTTATTTTCAGCATTGAATCCACTTTTCCTTTTCAACTAGTTTTGCTTTTTTCTGTCATTTTTCTGTCATTTTCTGTAATGTCTCTTCTTTCTTTTCTTTTCTTTTTTCTTCTTTTCTTCTTTTCTCTTTTCTCTTTCTTTTCTTTTCTTTTCTTTTCTTTTCTTTTCTTTTCTTTTCTTTTCTTTTCTTTTCTTTTCTTTTCTTTTCTTTTCTTTTCTTTTCTTTTCTTTTCTTTTCTTTTCTTTTCTTTTCTTTTTCCTTTTTTTTTCAAGTGGTGCTGGTCAGCTGAAATGGTAATTGGCTCCCTGTCAGACGAGCTCAAGGATTTGCAATTTATTTTTGCCTGTCACCTGTTGAAAAAGGACTGGAGATTCCTTTTCTGCCTACAGAGGAATCCATTAGTAACACAAAAACTGCATCTGCATCACGGCAGGGATGCACAACAGTTATATACATCCTTACTCTTTATCTGCTTCAAGACATTAGGACAGATTGTTGCTTTTAATTCTCTACCTGGGGAAAAAAAAATAGAGTGCATATAGTGCTTAAAATCAGCTGCTCTCAGTTGTACCTCCTGAAATGACATTTCTTATCCCGCAAAACCTTCTTCGAAAATGATTTAAAAACAAACAGAAGATTGTACAGCTAGGAAATCATCCTAGCTCAGTGCAGCAGTGCTCCAGTTCTTAGGTTGTATGACCTTACCCAGAAGGTGTGGTAACACAGTGACAAATCTGGCTGCTTCTCCAGACACTTTCAAAATATGAGATTCACTTAGGCTGGCTGGGCTGAGAATTCTGGTTATAATCTGAAGCCATATGGGTCTTACTGATGCAGAAAAAGCAGCAGCAGCCAGCATACTGGTCATTTCTTTCCTTGCCCTTCACTTGTTACACTGCAGCCAGAAACGTTGCAAGTATAAATGGTTGTGTTTCAGCTTTCATTAAAATGAAGGAGAACTAATAAAAATAAAAGCTGTAAGACTTAGAAGTTGATTACAGCCAAGAAATCTGAAGAATGCTGTGCTCATTTTTTAAGCTTTTTTTCTATTCTGTTCTCTTTATGCAGCATCATACTGACCTTTGGCAGGGTACTCCCTATTGAGATTGTGTTTTCACGATCTGCTAGCCTTTAGTCGTTGCCAAGTTCTGATAGTGATGGGTTTTCAAACAACCTTTCCAGTGATGGAATTTCATATACCCTTTTCTTTGCTTTTACTTTTTTCAGAGAAAGCACTTTCTGTCCTGGTAACCTGGTAACATCAGCAGTGCATGCAATGCGGTATGTTGAACTAATTGCCAATTAAATAATAGGGAAGGCCAAGATCTAACAGAAAATCATTGTGCACAGTTCATTAACTGCATTTCACAGTACCAAAATTATGCCATGCCATTTTTTAAAGCAGGCTTAAGGAATGAACAGTTTCTTCCTTAATACCGAATAGGTGCAAAGCAGAGCAGAATAGAAAGATATTCAGAGTAGCAGTTCCTGGGTTTTTCTGTTCTTCTCCTCCCCCAGATAGATATCTGTACAAATCAGTAATTTCTGTGGATTAGTTTATTTTCTCTGTGAGATGGATAGAAAAAGATATGGCAAGTCGTGGACATAATCACTCTCTTAGTTATATGTAAATTTGCTTTCTCTGATATTCCGTTACAATAAACCAGCAAATACTAAATGAAATTGAGGAAAACACTAAAGATGCCTTTCAGGAAGATTTTAAAATATCTGAGTAGCTTCACAGAAAAATCACGAGAATAATGAAAGTATCAGAAAGCCTGCCTTATGGTAAGGGATGCATACCATAGAGTACTTAACTTACAAATACTCAGCTAATACCTATGTGTAATGGTAATATGCTGTAGTGCTATAAGAGAAAACTTCTCTTTAATAAAGGTATAACCAGGCTGGTTCTTGATAGTACTGGCTGCTGGTGCTAGGCAGAATCAGACAAGAAATGAAATGGGTGTGTATGTGTTCATCTGAATGTGCTTGAATATAGGAAAAAGTGGCCAAAAATAAAACATAAGGCATCAGAAGCGAGTTGTGTTTGGGGAAGTGAGGGAAGTGTAGAGGGTCTGAGAGTAAGCAGCATTTCATCTAAAGCAATGGAGTTTGCAGTTGCAGTGCTGAATGCATTGGCGGGAATGGGTAAATATTTAGAAAAAGGGAAAAAGGGAGCTCCCAAAATAAAATTTTAAAATTATATTTTTTATTATACATCTAAAAGCCAATCTTGAAAATCTTCACCTTTACCATTTGAAGTATTGAGATGAAAATGTCTCAAAAGAAGCTACTTGACATATGGTCTCTTGCATAAACTTAAAATTTACAATGAAGGTTGTTTTTTAGAAGACAAGCAGTGACATCTAACCATAAAACATTGAGATCTGTTTCTAATCTTGCTGCTGATGGAATGCTGAGTGGATGCTGGTTATAAAGATATTTTTCATGCAGGTAGGATATAGTATATTTCTGTGTGAATGTAACATCTTTCAAGATGATTCATTACCCAATATCATCTCAAGACCTTTTGTTATTGATGTAGCTATTATCAAGAAGATTTTTTTGCAATCAGTTCTTTCTGTATTCTTGATCTCTTGGTTACAGCTGTATTTGCAGTTTCCACAGCTGTTTGTAGTATTTGAACATGAAGAAAGTTGGTGTTTTTTTGCTTGATAGGAGTAATAAAAATTGCTGCTCAGTAAAAACTTATGAACTTTGAACCTCACTGAAGCCTAGCAATATGATCTGTGGTCTAACAGTGGCCTTTCCTGAAAGCACTAAAAGGAGATGCCATAAAATGGAATATAAATGAAGGTTCTGGCTTTGGGAATAGGTAGCCATGCTTGCCAGTTTGAAAACACAGGATACCACTCTAAAGAAACACTGTGCCAGAGCATCATTGTCTGCCTTCTTCAGCTCCAGTTCTTAAAAGACTGTAAGAGCTCAGAGGCAGGTCAGTAAGTTTCAACCAGCTGCCCCAGTGCTGAGTCCAGTAATTTATTGCTTTGCAAAAAAGCATTTAATAGTCACTGAAGACCTCAAGGACTGGGAATCTCCCTGGATTCCTTGCTAAAATTTCAACATACATCCCATCTAAATTACTCCAGAATCAACTTATATCTTTCCATTTTTATTATGCCTTTTCCTAATAGATTATATGACCCTTTTGTCTCCAGTATTTTTAGCCTATACTTACGTCCTGTAGCCAGGATATTCCTAAGTTATCTCCTTAGTATGCCAGACAGGTTGAATAAGGAAAGTTCTTGCCCTAAGGCATTTTCTTCCCTCCTGTTTGTAGATATCTGTATATTTTACATCTCTCTACTCTCTTTTTTATTCACCCTTTATTATTTTAATAAATATCATCCAGTATCATGATTATTTCGTGTTCCAGTTTGAGTCATGCTAGTTCCAAGCAAATTTGCTTATTTCCAATAAGCAAATTCACATGATAACTGTACTTCTTAAGTCATTTAATCTCTCAGGGTCACACAGTTCTTTTAGCCACAGCATTGTCCTGGAAACCCCAGTTGAATTGCTGTCCAGTGTATCCCTGAGATGCTTTTCAGAGTTGCTGCTGTCCAGAGTGCACCCATTCTGGTTTATGACCTCCGTAATTTATTCCTCTCTGCACTGAATGCTGTAGTTTTCTAAGCATTGAAGAACACTGTGGCTGCTTTGTTCTTATTGTTAATTATGTTGTTTTTTTAAAAAAGCCCTGACTTTTTTCCATTTGCCAGTGTGTCAGGAGTGATTTTACATTTACTTTCAAATACCAAATATTAGCAAGATGAACAGGTCAGAAACCTTCTGTGAAATGTAATTTCCTTTTCCATGTCCTTCTTTGGTGTCATTAGATGGGAAAGACCTGAGACTTCAGAGCTTTGGTTGTAGCATGCAGTTTAGTGCCTGCCTGGTAGCACAAATGTCAATAAAGTTCTGAAAGGGAAGACATCAGAAAAGAAGTTTGCTGTCTCAGAATAACCCTAAAATATAATCTAAAAAAGAGACTCTTTAAGATATCTTCTTGAATTGAAGGAAATTTTTACAATGCCTTCTATGAGAGGCTTCCACCTGAGTGTGCTTTTAAGATCTATCCTGAGTCTGCTGGTAACTAGGAAGAGCAGTGAGTTATATACCACACAGAAAATGAAAAAAGAAATCTGCAAAATTGGTAATGAGAAGTTTGTGGTTTAAGCATTGAATCACCCTTTAGAACCATCTTCAAGATACATGATCATTTTTTAATACAAAGTTATACAAAAGGTCTTTAAAACACATACAGATTTTAGTCAAATCCATTATTTTATTATTTTTTTCACAAGAGCAGGCAGTCACTTCCACAGAACCCTTCTTAGCATTTAAAAGAATTGATCACTTGATGTGATGCCAATGTGAAGACTTAACTGATTTAATATTTTAAGTCTAATTTTGACACTACCTTGTTTCTATAGCTTTGATTTGTAAATATGTTGCTTTGCTTAGTATTTTGTTTAGTATTAGTACCTGTAAATTGTTATGGTTTTTACATTTTATTTTAACTAAATGGGTTAAATTAAATTTATGAGATGTAGGATGAGTCACATTTATTTCAGAACATACTGGAGACCCAGACCTCTTGATATTGGTCATTTAAGACTATCACCATATCTCGTTTAATTCAAATGCATTTCTTCTTCATCATAGATTCACACTATGCAGGACAAATACGCATTGCTAAATGCAAGCATTTTTATTAAAAACACTAATGACGTGTTTTTACATATATCTTTATATATGTATGCATATATCTTTAAATGTGCCACGAAGCATAGAATAGTGGAGGTAAAAATGTATAAGCAATTAATAAAATTGTCTGACCCACTGTATATTATAGACATAGCAAGATTTTATTTTGTGAATACTAATCTTGTATATTAGTAACTGGTTTCTTCAATCTGTATACTGCAAAACACGCATCAAGACAGAGGAAGATCAAGGAAAAAAGAATCTGCTTACTCTGTTTTTTCTCCTCAGCCTAATCACCTTTCTTCTGATAAGACGTGTGGGCAAGTATAAAGTGTATTCTCCACATAATTTACTGGAAGACTACAGCAATGTGCCTTAATCTCCTCAACTGTAAACTCAAGTGTCAAATATGATAGCATAGGTGATAAACAGAATTTTTTGTTTTGTCTATATCCATAAACCCATCTTAACCATGTTACAGCAGCTACAGGAAAAGGGGGTTTTGCCTATGTCAAGTGGGAGAAATTGAGTATTTGTTCAATTCTTATGTACAACGAAGAGGTAAATTAATATATATTATTTATCATTTTATTGCTGATGCTTTGGACTGTCATTTGATCTTTTCTGTCCACAATAAATGTCCATAGAATTCATCTTATAAATGACTGAGTAGTGTGCTCACACCAAGCAAATGTGCACTGTAGTACTATAATACAGGAAAAGGGAGGAAGGAAGCCTCATTGTTAGGGTAGGTCTGAAAGCTGTCTCTGGTACTCGCTTTAATAGGGGAAGTGGTGCCTCCTGGAGTGAAGGTTGCTGCATGTCTTCTGAAACTCTTAACACTTTATTTCCATAGAAAACCTAACACACCTCTCAAATATTTAGCTTTCAATATTTTTTACTGTCTCAGTATCTGATCTTAATTAAATTTCCACTTTAAGAATGTGTAAAGCCAGAGTTAAATTTGAGAAGTAACAGCCTGGAAATGCACACGTCAAAATGATCGAACTGAAATTATTCCTGGTTTCCTGGTCCTGAGGTCCTAAACCTAAACCATCGTATTACTTCTTTTGTTCCACTGTGCTTCTACTTAAATCCTTCGGTCCCCATATGCCATACGACAGAGGACTGTATGCTCCTGTCATTCCCTATATTGTTTCTGACTTAAGAGTCCAAACAATGATCTGCAAAAGTTTGGATTTCAGTTTCTCTGACAGCTCACAAGTGCTGAAATGTTAGCTTTTCAAAATTCCCAATGCTTTCTGTGATTACTATTAAAGAAGAGCCAGTTTGCAGCATTAAAATAAACTACCAAATCGAACAGTAATGTAAGAGGCCATCTCTCAGTTAAGATAATACTGACTTATTGTCAAATTTCTGTATCTTAGAAAAGGAATTTTCAATTACACAATCAGCACAGAAGCTGTATATGTGTTCTATGTAATTTGTATATTTTTATATATATATATCAAATATTTTGCAGGCATCGCCCCCATTAGAAGATTTTTTCATATTTGTCGGTACTGTAATAAGAATTAGAAAATTTTCTTATCAAAAGGAGACCCCCCAAAGTTCTCAGAATGTTTCAGAACATAATTAATACTACAGTGCAAGTGTCGTGCTTTTAAAAAATGTTTTATTATAATATTTTGAGAAATAAACCAAATGACCAAATTTGTGTTGCCAGAATGATTCATTTGACAGATGAATTAGCAGACCACAGGTCAGTGGTCAGCAGGTTTTGGTAGGTATAAATAACAGCATCTTTCACACTGCCTTTTTAAATGTAGTAATAAAGCCTGCTGGACTCATCTCTGTCAGTATAAAAGCACTGAGATGCCAATGAAAATAAGGATGATATCTCAATTTCTGATATTGATTACTGTGAGTAACATTTTGTCAGTTCTTCTCTTGTCATTGCAGAGGTTCATCAGGGAGGTAGTTTTATCTTTTATTTTTTTTCCCCAGATACATTGAATGTGAAAGGTGCTCTACGTGCCTCTCCAGTTAAATAAGTTCAGTTGAATATTTGAGGAAATTAAGGAAAGTTGAGCACTTTGGGGAGAGGTCAGGAAAGAAGGATGAAGACAAGCATGGTAGAAAGTAAAAATTAATAGATTAAAGCATCTATAATTTATTTTCATTAAAGACATTAATATGTGGATGTTCCAGATTTGTAGCACCTAAGATATCAGAGTCATAGAATCGTAGAATATGTACTGATTACTTGTCTTCTACTGGATACAACAGTGTCTGCAGGTAATGATGTGCTCTCTCTTTACTTACATAATCCATATATTACCCTTCAGATGTGGGGCCAGGCTGTGAAAAATCAGAACAGCTAATGTTGTGTGAGTACTTAACAGTACAATTTAAATGACCAACCTTGTTTGTTGAGTACTTTTGGTCACCAATAACCCCCAAATAAATCTGAATTATTAGGAAAATTAAAATATAATAATTACTCATTTATCCAACAGCTGGGCATCAAGATCAAGAAGCATTACTCTTTGGCCAAAGTATGATACATTTAGGACACAACAGTAATATTTCAGCAGATTTCACAAAGTCTGATCAAGTTTTAGTAAGCAAAGACAATTGACATTGTACCATTTGAACTCTCTTTAGTACTGAAAACAGGAGTAGGAACCCAGTGCTACTAGATCCTACATCTGATACTTCTGAATTAGAGATTGAATCAAAACAGGTAGAGTGTAAGCTTTGAAAGGATCATGTCTTTCAGATATGCTTTACTGCAGTTTCATTATACCTGTTTTGTCAAGAGCTCCTAAACAGGGAAAACCCCTGTGTTGGAGACCATGGGTTCCTTGGTGTGAATGTTTCCAGGCCCATATAAAAAATGCAGTCAATATAGAATAGCTGTGTAGGACCTGCAAGCAGTTGTGAAACAGAGTCTGTAGGGACTCCTGTTTTATTGCTTGGAAGAACATGAACTTGCTGCAAGATATTATGGCATTACTTTGCAGTCAACACCTTCTAAACGAGAAGGTTATTTTGATTTGTTGGCTTATCACTACACTGAAATGGCATCTGTTAAAGAATACACTTGGATGTTATGTTCAAAAGAATAGTTATCAACTGGAATATTTGTAATTATTTGAAATTAGTCTGTTGGGATGGAGTGAGTTACTGATGCAACTTTGATAACTAAAGAGAAATGTCTTTGTGCCTGACTTGTCTAAGCTGTATTTATTTACATATCGAAATGTATTTTTTGTCACAACAGTATGAAGCTTGGCACAAGATCTCTGAAACACCTTTTTCTAGGCTTCAATCCTGCAAAGTGATGAGTGTTTCCTGTGATTTTGCTGTATGTGTTCATCCTGTACTTAAATATTTGCAGACACTTCAGTAGATCAGGCCTCTAGCTGTCATATACCTTTTGGGTTTTTTGTGTAACTTTTTTCTCCTTGATATTTATGAATGAAAAGCAAAGCAGAATGATTTGGATGTACAAAATCAAGTGGTTCTCTCTTTTGGCTTTATTTACAGACCTATTAATTCATAGGATCATAGAATGTTTTGGGTTGGAAGAGACCTTAAAGATCATCGAATTCCAACCCCATGCCATGGGCAGAGACACCTTCCACTAAACCAGGTTCCTCAAAGCTCCATGCAACCTGGCCTTGAGCACTGTCAGGGATGGGGCAACCACAACTTCTCTGGGCAACCTGTGCCAGCGCCTCACCACCCTCACAGGGAACAATTTTCTCCTAGTGTCTAATCTGAAACTACCCTCTGTCAGCTTGAAGCCGTAGGTGCTATGCGCCTCTGGGGCTGTACTGGAGTTAATAGAGAATACAAGGTGAAAAGTATTAATTGATAACTAGCAGGCAATAAACTATGCTTTTAAAAAAAGGGGGGTTTGTGGAGGGTTTGTTTGTTTGTTTTGGGTTTGTTTGGGGTTTTTTTGCATCTGAAGACTACAGAAACAATGCTTTAGTTATAGCTAATAAAACCAAGAGTAACCATCATTAGTCTTTTACAATCTTAAGAATAGAAGTAAGTCTACTTCATAAGTATCCTTGAAAAGTAGTCTTTAAAAAACAGAGGCTTTTTGAAATAGTAAATGACAGTTCAAACCTGTAAGAAATGCCCCTGGATCTGACCAATATCTATTCTGAAATGTGTAAGCCTAAAACCCAAAGGCGCAAATAATGTATTATTCCAAAATTCACCAGCAAATTCTAGTAAACATTGAATTGATTTTCCTTTTTTCTCCTTTTTGCAGCTGCTAGTCTGATTCGAGCTGTTTATTCACAGGATGAAAGAGATGTTTTTAAGCATTCTCAACAGTTCCAAGTGGTTGATGTAAATTTAAAAAAAGCTACTCTGATTTAAAAAGAGTTGCTAGGAAACGTGCAGTTTGAAGATGAAATCTCCCACTGAGCTTGTCTTTGGCTGTACAATAGGAAGTATGTTGTAAGGTATATGAGTTACAGATATAATGGACAAACTGTTAAATTTTTATGTATATAAATACATCTGCTATGAATTTATTGAATACACCATTCATTCCCATATCTTCATTTATTGATGAATACCAAAGCATTACTAAGTTCAAGAATACGTGAAAAACAGGTACAAAATGCCAAAAGTGTGATGAAGATTTTCGTATAATCTTTCTGAATTTTTCAAATTATCTTTTTTTTTTTTTTTTCAGAAATCAATCTATTTAAGATTTAATTTCAAGATTACGTACTGAATAGTCTGCTCTTTTCCTTTATAAACTCTAACAAAATTGAAACTCAACAAGATAACAGCAATTATACAGCTAATTTTACTGGAGAAGTTAATGGGTTTTGTCCCTTGAAAGCTGTTGGCCAAAGTAACAAAAAAAACCCCTCTTTATCATATGAAAGAATGCCCAGTTTTAATTATGGATATTTATTTGTACTCATGGCTGATTTTTTTTTTTTCATTCTGGTTTTGGACACTTGGGTGTGTTTGGTTATCTTGGAGTCAAAGTTAAACTGATTAGGCTTTAAGACACTTTAAGGCTACTTGTAAGTATAGGAACAGAGTAGTGTGCTGTTGTGTGTGATGCTCGGTGCTTGGCAGGAGCTTATTGACTTTTTTTGCTGATTTTTTTAACCAGGAAGTCTTTAAGCATCAAAGCAGCATGCTTTCAGAAAAGTGTGAGTAATGCCTGTGAGTTATGGCAGCAGTAAGTGAACTTTTTCTTATTTATTACCTTAGAAGAAAGAACAGCCACTTGCTGATAGAGCAAATGGTGTGAATAGGGACTTGCAGGACTGGCTGCCTGACCCTATGCTGCTGACCTGATGATTAATGACAGTGTTTAAGTACCACTAAGCAACACTACATTATCTGAAGGTATTGCAAAACAAAAACCTTTTTGCAGCTCAGTGACTCAAGGAAAGTAACAAAACTGTATTGGGCTTTTGGGAGTTGTTGGGCTTACCACAAATTAGAAGATACCTGATTTTCCTAATAAAATATTTTTATAATAGCAACACCAAATGACCCTTCATTATAGAGTTGTTGATTAACTGCAAGATGAGATAGATGTGTGACTGCTCTAAAATTCTTGTCAGGAAAAGAATTAATGTTGATTAATAATGAATCTGTGGGTGAAAATAACAAAATTAAGCCATCTCATTAGTTACATGAACTATCTGAGAGGACAGAATAACAGAAAGACAAAACGAAGAGTGAAAGAAATGAAAATAGGAAGGATGATGTAGCAGGCAAGCAAGGAAAAGTCCCATAGGGCTTCTTAATTTCCTACAAAAAGCAGAAGTGCCTACTGAGCAACTGACTGAAGAAATAACTGACTCTTGAGGTCTGAATTCTTTGATGTGTAACTATAAAGGAAGCAGAAGAGTTAAATTCACAGCGTGATTAACTACCTGCGTGTGGTCCTACTTGAAAAAATGTTGCATTTGAAAATGGCCATGGAAAGCAAACATCCTGTAATAGTAAGGTTCCCATTCAGATCCCTGGTACCTTCTGTATCTTATAGCAATCTTTTGCAAATTTTTTTGATGTTTTTCTTTTTTGATACAAGTGCTATGCTTTCTTGCTTTGTAGAATATGCGCTATTGCTTTCAAGTGGAAAAAGCATGGCTCAAAACTCGTCTAGAGAAGAAACTTGTTGACTTGATGCTTGATTCTTGGAGAGAAGTCACAGCTTCCAAAGAAAGGGGACAGGCAGGGGCCAAATAGGTAACTCTGGGCCATAGTATATTGCAGATCATCAGTGTGCCAGGACATTAGCTCCTTTAAGCATATTGACGTGAGAGTTTAAGTGGAAAAGAAGGCACAAAAAGTGTATTTATAAATATTTGTAAAAGAATGGAAGTTTTGTGTTACACTCCAAAGCTAAAGTTTCCCACTGAAACTGGGCCAAGCCCTGTAACAACTCTAGCATTCTCATCACATCTGAGACGTTGGTTCATCATGTTTCCAAGTCAGTGTTTATTAAGCATAAATACAAAAATATAGAGTTGGTTGAATTGTCCATTACTGGTAGAATCACTTATTAATTTAGCCTGTCTTAATGTGTTGATGATCTGATTCTGGATTTTATTTATTTATTTATTATCACCTGTAAGCAATGGAAAAAAAGAAATTAGTAATTGAGGTGAGGGGTGGGGCGGAATTAGACTGCTCCTTGCTCAGAGTTCAGGGTTGTTATGTTATTGCACGTTGTCCCTGCACGGGTAAATTCTGTTCAAGAGTAGTATCCTATTTATGAGCCATCAAATTGATGAGCTTCTTAGCTGACTTTCATTCACGTGAAATGGAGAGATTAGTTATATTCTTCAAATATGATCACGTGGAAAATACTAGAAGCTTGACTGTTGGTGAGGGACTGTTTGACCAGTGAGCAATATTGGGAGCAGTGGATTTGAACTTCCATTTCCACTCAAACAGATCTGGCAAAAACAAAGAGTATAATTACAAAACCCAAAGATGATCAAAAGGAAATGAAGAGTTTTCACAAGACTTTGTGAAGGGAACTGAAGCCACTTTTGGACTCTAAATGCTAGCCAGCTAGCATCTAAAATCTTCTGTAGATGTAGAAGTGCTATAAGAGCAGGGCTGGCTTAGAACTTCACTTAAAGTCATCCAGACCACTGTAATGAGATAAATCTGTGCAGTGGCAATGGACTTGACTGCCTTACACCTTTCTGGCAATAGGGAAGAGTAGCAAATTCTAGTGGCTAAGGTACGAGTTTTGGAAGTAAATAGGGGAGTTGTGAGTTAACAGTTGAGAAGCTGGACTTTTGAATAAGATGTAGTGCCCTTTCTAATGGCATAGTCTGACATAAATTAAATGTAGAAAAAGACAAAGGGTGATGCCATATATAATATGCAATGTACATCATTATTTTTGTTACATTTAAAGGTTTCTTGGTAATTCTAAATACTGAGCAACTAATAAGATTTGTGAGAAGTTAGCTATCATACAAAAAATGCCAACTCTTTTAAGAAAACCAAGATGACAAGCAATTAGATGTGTACTAAAACCACTAAAAGAGCCTGAAGTAAAAACAAATGCAAAACACTGATTAGGTTGAAGTATTGTGTGGCTCCTAAAAGGCTTTGATTGTAACTTGCCACTGTGTTAATTTACCAGTGAATTATTGCAATTATATATATTCATGTTTTGAGAAAGTGTGGAGAACCAGAGATTTCTTCTAGATTGTTGTATCTATTTATAGGCTAATCTGGACAGAATCTCTACCAATTCTAAAGCTTGAATGTGTGTAATTATCATAATATACCAGGAAGTGAGAATCATAACAAGCATCTTGATTTACCTCTCCTAGCTAAGTGTATCAAACCAGAGCTCTTAAACTTTTTCCTTTGCCCCCTCTCTGTCCATTAAGCATCTGGGGGTCCTGAGAGGAGCCCTGAGATGTCAGGGGCTGACTCAGTGATCACGCTGCTCCCACAATGAAAGCCTTGGCAAGGGTAGTTCAGGGAAGATCTTTCTGTGGAAAATGCTGATATTTATTGACAGAAGTGACTGCTACCTTCATGCAGTGACTCATGCACCTCCATCTACGTACAGCTCCATTTCCATCACTTCCCCTTACTCTCTGTCTTTCTAAGTGCCCTTTTGGGTTGGTTTATAGCTTTCATTCTCCCTGCACATCACTTCCATGTCCTAGATGACATTGCTGTCTTCTGTAATGCTGATTCTGCTTCTTTGCTTCCTCTTAACCCTTTTAATATCACCCACTGTTGCTCTGCTTTCCCTTGTCTATTCCCACCCCTTCCTGATTTCAAATTTAGTGGATTATGTAGTCTATTTGTACTGTTATTTTCTCTGATCTTTATATGATCTTTATTCAGCTGACTTCCATTACCTGCTGTTTCTGATTTCTTTTTGTGTCTACATTATGAATGCTTAATGTCCTTCCAAGATGATGATGTCATCTACATGTTTCGATAAGTGATGGAAAACACTGGCTATTTTCATAGCTGTAAAACAAGCGTCTTTTTCTCCTGAATGAAGGCCAAAGTGTGTGGTGAAAACCTGAAGAAAGCCACATAGAATATGGAAGAAAATGAAGACATTTTGCTAAAGTGCATTTTGAGAGATTAGCAATTGGGTAGTATAGAGAGGCAGATCTACCCTTGTATCCTGGGAACATCTTTCATCCTAACGAAGCATCATGAGACACTCAAAGCCTCTGGAAGTGTTCTGAGAGGTCCCTGTGTTCAAAATTGAATGTGCTTCCTATTCAGCAGCTGATGTTCCAGTTTTCCCGCACCTCCTTTGGGAGGATTGTGCTCCAGACACCAGGAGGAGTTGTCTTGAATCTAGCAAGGCAAAGACCCTGTAGTGGTGACTGGCTCTTTTCGAAAACTGAACAGTCGGAAGGGACCTAAATGTGCTAATGAGCGCTAGATAGTAATTAAACTTGACACAGTTGCAGTTAAATGCCTGCTCATTTTATTACATATTTTAAAAAGGTCTTACTTGTGTGCTAAATTATGATGCTTTGTTGTGAGGATAGTGTACTGTGCAGACTCAAAGGAGTGTGCCCGGGAGTGCAGTCACACTCTGCTTTTACAGGGGAGAAGAACAAGTCGTACAAATGACTATTCTTTTGTTCAGGAATTATTTTTACTTAGGCAACAACATCCTTCTCACTCTGTGAAGAAAAAAGCTTGAGAGCTGTAAAAGCAAAAAAGGCAGCAGATGATGCCACATGAGAGCTGTGACTCACAGTGCAGCCTCCGGCGCAAGTGCTTCTGCCTCAAATACGCCGAGACTCCTTCTTGGGCAGCTGGGTAGTAACATCATGTACAGCCATACCATTCAGACACACAGGCGATAACCTGCATGCTGTCTCATCTCATAGCAGGCAGTTCTGCCAAAATTCAACAGAGCTTGTGAAACAGCCTCACTTCCCATCCACAAGCTGAGATAAATCAGGAGGGATGGATGTGCTATATATACACAGAGCCCACTCAGCTGAAGCAAGTGAGAGCAAGGGAAGGATTTTAATCCTGGCAGGGTGGATATTTTTGTATCTGAATAAAAGGAGGTATTTATAGAATTTACTGACACAATTTTTATTTACTGTAATTTGAAATGGTGTTAATTTTTTTCTGAGCCAACAGAAAGGGATTTTTGGAGAGCTAGAGGACATTGTCACTTTTCAAAATCGAACCTGAATTCTGCAAAAGAGAGGAAGGAGGGATCTTCTGTCTGTGCCTGTAATGTCAGAGGGAGACCACGGGTTTACTCTGAGCAGTTTCCTCTGTCAATTCACTTGAGCACACTTATTATCACCATGAGTTACTGTGTAATTACTGCTGTTCCCAACAGAGTTCCTGTTTCATTGCTGTTTAATTATGTGCATTATTTCAGCCTAACTATGCAATTCAACTCATGTCACTTGGAAATAAATGTTCCAGGAGAGGCATTGTCAGAATACAAGAAGTTTCGTAGCCAGGGTATGGCTGCTGGAAAAGTACACGAAGTAATTTGTTGTTTTAACCTACCACAGTCTTTTGGAGGAATCGTATAGACTCAGTAGTTCATACCTTTGTTCTTTAAGGTGGGTACCTGAAATAGTTGTGAATATCCTTTGTGTGACAGAGTCTGAAAAAACTTTAGTGCCAGCAGAAACAGGAGGGTAAAGCTGTTTAGGAAGATCTTCCCTTGGATCCAGCTACAGTAAACATATGTACTCATTGCCAGCTTAAGAGCCTTTTTTTCCCAGGGAATATTTCTAAATAAATCTCAGTTCTGGGTATCACTGTTTACTTCTTGTCTGTGTTTTGCTGAGCAGTTTTCTTAGAATAGCCATGATTTTAGGGTCACAGCAACTAATACAGTTTTGACCTTTTTGTTAAAGATCTTATGTGCTAAAGAAAGGAAAAATGTGAAGTGCAACAGCTCCTGTAATTTCTGAGCTGAAATATTTTTGTGATATTTCTTGATATCTTGTAATATCTTGTGATATTTCTTGCCATTTTCCTATAATATGGGTTTAAAAAAAGACCCCATGAAGCTCTCTTCTGAAGAAAGCTCACTCTTTGAGACATGCTCAATCAACATCTTCTTAGCATTATTCTGAGAAAGAGGGGACAAGTGTAAGCCTCGATGGCCAAGGCATATTCTTAGCTACCTCAAGGAGAGACATGAGATGTGCACTAAGATGGGCCTGTCCAGCAGGAGCTCAAACCAGAGGCTCTCTGTTAATCAGAGCTTCATTTATCACAAGCATACTTAGGGAGTCAGGTATGTACATGTGCTTTGAAATTCAAAACTGCCTTTTCCTTGGTGTTGGAAGTAGAAAACAAGGCAGTTTTAAAACAAGATCTTAAACATTTGGAAAAAAAAAAAAAAAAAGAAAAAGAAAGAAAAGATCAATCTGTTAAAAATTCTTACTTGGAAAGAGCAAGAGTCTCAGTAAGTGGTAGAAGCCATGATCAGAATAATTGGTCTTTGCATGGGAAGCTGGACAATGATATCATCCTGTAAAAAGTCACAGTGCAATATTAGCATGCAACATGTCCTAAGATGCATGTTACTGAAGGCTATTCAAGTATGTATAAGCATCTTTTATAAAGAAATAGTAACAAAATGAATATACTGAGAGGAATGGATGTTATCAGCATGGGCCCCAGATAAAACAATATTCTCTCAGTGATAAGCTGAAAGCCTTGCTTTGTGTGAAGACTGTAACTTAACCAGTACTACAACAGAACTAATCGAGAGAACAAGTATGAACAAGATGTGATGGATGTAAAGGATGCACTTATATATTCATGGCAAGAAATCCATTACACAAAAAAGAGAATTGCACACTGCAAATATGATGATGCATTGCCCTACAAAAACAGAAAACAGGCACCAGCCAGAAACAAAAAGCTAGCAAAATATTCTGATTGAAAGAAGTAAAAACTATTACAGAAGTAAATTGTTCTAAAATCCTAGGATATTCACAAGAAGCTGCATGTCATTAGCTTGATTTTAAGATATATAGAGGCAGAGTTTCTCCCGTAGGGAAAAGAGAAAACTTCAAATATGACATGGTAATAATGATTATATTCAACATTTAAAAGAAAACTCATCAAATTTAACACTGCCTTTCCAAAGGATTAAGAATTGTATGTTGAAAGTTTAAAAGGAATTATATACTAGACAGAATACATGAATCCTGAAAGAGATTAATGTACTCCAGCTTCACTGTAATTTTCTTTTTAGAGACTTTGAAATCATTAATTGCAGTAGTGTCATATTTACTGAAATGAAGTAGGACAGGATCTAGACTTTCCTTATTTTACTGCAAACTGTGTAATATTTTAACATTTATAATAATACGAAATGTACATACAGAGAGGATCTGGTTTAGGAAGTTTGAGTTTAGAAAGATGAGTCTAAAAGAGGATGTTCAGTATTAACGTTTACCATATTAATTACTATCACCGGAAAATCTGAGTACTCTTAAGCAGTGTGCTCTCTGAATGAAGGAGATCATTAATTTGATCCAGCAAATTTGAAAATGCATTTATTATTCAAAAGACTCTATCCTATATTAACTCTTAAGTATTCAGTTTAGACAGATAATCTGGCAAGTGAAATGTGATAGGAGATAAAGCCTTATGCCAGAATTATTCACTCCTTTTTCTTTCTCTGTAATCAGGTATTTTTAGCTCTTTGAATGATGGTATTGCAAGGCACAATTCGTTTTGAGGTAATCGCTGTGCAGAAGATAACCATGTGGTTCTTCATCTATCATCTTATTACACCTGGTTTCGTCTTCTGCCTGACAGGTAAGATGACCTCCCATGTTAATTCATTTAACTAACTGTTGTCAGTTTTATGCATTTCAAGGTAAACTATGCTGTTTGTATGGCTTTCATTTATTTGTGCAGATACAATGAATTACTAAATCTGACTGATGAAACTATAAGGAAGCATACTTACTAGAATGGACACCATCATTAAAAGCTTGCAAGAAGACAGATCTGGACTTTAGATTTGTTTTTGTCTATTCTAATTTGGTATATGGAATTAATTCTTTCTCTAGATTATAAAAAATATATCAACCATCTATTTATGCACAGGTGATCAACATGACCAGAAGAATGGAAATATGCCCGTAATACACTAAACATAAAATTCTATAATATAGATACTATCTAAAATTCATAAAACCCATAAAATTCCACCAGCAGAACATGGTGGTAGTTTTCATGCTACAGTGGGGCACTGCTGAATATACTGACTTTAACTTTAAATTACAAATTCTAAACTCTTTCATAAATGGGGATGGGGCCATAAATATTAAAACATTCAGGAGTCATATTTCTAACGTGAAAGTACAGAGATGTTTGCGGCTGAAATTTTGGTTCAGTTCTAAGAAAGAGAATGAGTTCTTTCTAAAGTTAAAATTCAGGGTTAAAATCTAGTTTCTATTCCAGCTGTTCCAAACAACTTTGAGATTTATAAAGCTTCTTTCAGACTTCCATGCCAATTTAAATGAATGCTGACTGTTAGTTGCTGTAATGAATTGGATTGCCATCATAAGCAGAGCTCTTCTCAAGAAAGAAAACATTTTGCTTATGTATAGACTACATGGACTGAGATCAGAAAATTTAAAAAGCAGAATAATTAAATTGTGCATATACGGAATATTGACTGAGGTTTGAAAAGCACAGATATTGTGTACTAATGTTTTGGTTATTTTCAAGGTAGGCTTTAGATCCTTCCTTACTCTGAAGGGGAAGTTACTCACAAAGCTAGTTCTACTGTGTTACATAAAACATTATTGTGTTCTGGGGGGTTCTTTGTGTAATTGACGAGTTCCTATCTGAAGTGAGCTATTCATACTCTTGCTTAATCTAGCCTACCATTTCAGGCATTGCCTCAGTTTCACTATGATGAGACTATATTGTTTGTGTTCTTGAGTCAAAAAAATTAACATGTTAGTCCATAGGTCACAGAAGTGTTTTCTGTATTAGTGAGAATGCCACTTTGTTCTGTAAAGGGTTTGTACACCGCTCTTTACTCCATGTCTGAGTTTGCTGAAGGATATAACAATGCCTAATAAAAACCAAGACCTTTAAAATGTTGTGATCTCACGCTTGTAGTGTATTTATTACGTGTTTCAAGGGCTTTTTCTTTGTTGAGACTTGAGGGTTGCTGATACCACCAATATTAAAACTTACTACTTTAATTCAAAACTGTGCTTTTCCTGGGGGAATAAAAAAAGGGCTGTCAAGTACCATCAGTAATGTTACACATGTGATTTTGCACTGGCCATGCTGACATCAAAAAAAATCACCAGCTGCAGTAGCCAAAAAAGTGCTGGACATTGGTGGATAAAAAAGTTGAGTAGATCATTGAGAACAAATGTTCAGTTAATATCTTCATGGGCAGGACCAGATGATTAATGCTATTATTTGTGTATTATGCACATTGAAGTTGTGACCAGAAACCAGAAACCTTGGCACCAGAATGCACCTCCTAGCAGTGCCTTAGAATGACATGGGAAGATTGTGTTGTGTGAGAGTCACAAGTGACATAGGAAGAATGAAGATGGCTATGATGATATGGCATGCAGTTTGACTATGCATTGATACATTCATAGCAATGTTCATTTGATCTCTCACCTGACTGTACTTGGCTGTGTTGCATTTGTGCAAGAATAGGAGCCATTGGTGTGAAGGGTTTTGAACAGAGACAGGTTCTAATAGTACTGTTGCCCATTCAAAGAAAATTGCTAACTTATCTTCTGGTATGAAATACATACTTGCTTGCATTTTTTATTAAAAGCCAAAGACAACACCTACCACTACCTCTGAAGATATGGCACCATCCTCCAATACAGAAGAGTGGAAGTGTTATACAGTCAGAGCAAGTTTGTTATTTTCAGTGTATTATTGCAAGGCTGAGTAGCGCAAACACTCTTTGCTCTTGGACCTGCTCTGCTTTGTATAAATAATTAAATATCCATTTTAGTTTAGAGAAAGTCTGTTTCTGTTTGTGGCACCCATCTGGATTATATAAATCTGATTCTGCAGTTTTTGTTCTGTCCCAGCACTTGAATCTTGCTGGAGGGTTTCTCATTTCAAGTGAGTGCTAGAGCTGCTGGCAGTTAGTCTTAGCAAATTTTCCTTTTGAATGTATTTCTTGGCAATTAAAATGTCATGGGATCCAGATAAATACATAGCTGCAGTAACCAAGATGAAATACAAGGGGGTTGCTTGGAAGTGTTCACAGTATGGTTAAAAAGTGAAAGATACTTAGAGAAGGAAGGAGCATAATTAGAGCAATCATGTCAAGTTCTAGGATGCGTTCTTTCACACATGATACTATCAAGAGAAATGCTGGCAATGTCAGTAAAGAATGTGGGAATCAGGAATAGATCATGAGTTCTCATTTCATTAACAAAACACATCAAGCACCAGAGTGAAAAGTCAAGTAGCTGTGAGCAGATGTTGAAAGCAGAATATTAAAAAGTTGCTTTAGCACTTTTTAACAAAAGATGGAATTTATTTGGAAGTATATTTGGCTCACCTTGACTCCTGTAGTGCTTGACCCACAGTTCTAGGTGGTTCTACCCTGTAAGCTGCCTTTGGCCAAAGTGATCTGTGACTCTGAAGTCACCACTCAAGGTTTTTGCAATCCATGGCTCCTAAACAGACTTCCTATATTAACTGCCTTGGAGCCAAGAAACTGGTAGCTTCCAGGGTCAATGTCCTTTGAGATGTATTAACATATAGTCCATCCCAAGTTCAAAGATATCAGCCAAAACCCCTGAAAGTATTCAGAATTCATGTATTTGAGCATCAAGAGCTTTCAGACTTACTGGCTAGAAGTATTTGGGAAACAAGGAGCTAGAAAGCTGAAAAACTGAAGATACGCTGACTGGAGATGTGCAGAATATGGCCCCAAAGGCTGACAGGTACACTGATACTCTCTAAGCTAAAGGATTTAGCTGTTTAGCTGTTTAGTTGTTTTCAAACTGATCTCTTTTCCTGCTGCAGGAAATTTAAACAGATTTTTTTTCCCAAACTGAAATGCACATTTTTAATTTCTTTTTTTTTTTTTTTAATTTGGAGTTGGCTTTGTAATAAACCCCCTGACTTTGAGCCATTTTTTCTTTGTGGTAATCAAAGGCAGTTGAGAATTGTTGCAATGATCGGCCATTACTCATCAGTGGGGAATGTGCACATACTTGACTGAAGAGAAGCAAATAATCCACAAATCATTTCATCAGTGGTTTAGGCAGAGATAATCTGCAATGAGACAGGAGCAATGTTTTGTTTTCAGGTAAATTAATGCTTGAAATGTAGTCTTGCAGTATAAATTGATGAAAAAGCCATAAGTAATTTGGCCTTTTTCTTACTGATAGAACAGACAGTTGTAATAAGGGTTGCTTTTTGGAGTGCACTGAGTAGTGCAAGGCAAATGAGAGCAGTAAATCACTCCTTAGCGGCACTGTGGTGATTTCAGTCCACTGCCAAAAAAATTATTTCATGCCTATTACTGGTAATATTTGACTCTTTTCCTCCTTCCCCTGACATATGGGCTCTCTCCAACATACTTCTTAGTTGCGTTTGACTTCCTGTTAAGTTCATATCCTGTTGCTAATTCTGAATTTTAAGCTTTTCCTTTATCTAGTACATCCAAAGTGAACCAGACAGTATCTTCACCTGGTATAATAATGTTGCACCAAAAGAATTAGGAGTCTTTTCCAGCAGTAGGCTTGTTTTGTTTCTTCCTCCTAAAAAGCAATTAAAAGCTGCAAAGGCCCTATATTTTATGTGCTTAATGAATCCCTGATTACATTTGGCTGTAAGACGAATCAGTAGCAAAAAATGTTACTGTATTCCTCTGATACTTTATTTCTGATCAAACTGTTCTACTCCTTACCTTGGGATTTCATAGCGCAGAGCTGGGCAGTACCTGAGTTTGGGTCAGATCAAACCTCACAGATCAGCTTGTTGATCTAGTGACTATTCTGGGTTGGGCAAATGAGGTAATGATCCATGGGTATGAATGTCAAAAGCACTTCTGCTTTTAAGTGAACCTAATGCTGTGTTTTCAAAAATCGCTAGAATCCCAAGCGTCTGTGAAAGCTGGCAAAGCAAGAAAACCAGTAAGACAGAGTGCCTCTCAACGCAGGGCAGTTGTTTCAGTGTGTCCGTAAGGATGCTATTAGTCAGCATACTGAATTGCTGGTATTTCACATGCACTTGGAAGGCTGGTGTGGAGAGATTGTGTAGAATAGCACGTTCACCTTCATCCCTAATGTGACGAGCGTTGGCTTTCCCATGAGATCAAAAAGTTAGACTTTTAAGTCACTTTTGAAGTAACACTTAAGGTTTTAAGGTAGAATAATCTGAATGGTTTAAGTATCTAAAAGGCAAATGTGAATATTTTTAAAAGTGCTATAATTGGTGTTGGCTGGCATTGCTTTGGCAGTCTCAGAAGACAAGCAAACTGTACTCTGCCATTCTTAGGCATAAGTGGAGAAGCTAATTCTGCCAAGGGCTGGAGCTTTTTCTACTTGATACTTGCTGTAAAAGAAAAACTAACAACATGGCTCTTTGAGGGCTTCACTGGCACATATGGGATAGGAGTACTTCTGCTCTTTTCAGTCCAGAAAAGTAGAAGCAGCCTTCCCAAATACAATCTAACCCTTTCATATAATATGAAGTGGACTGCTGGAGTGTTTACTTTTTCTCTTTAAATGCTGACTGGTTCATGGAAACTGATGTCCCTTTAGCATCTTGGTGGCTTAAATCAATGCATTTTCTACAGCAGGATGATGGACTCTTCTTTATAGACCATGATATGCTACATCATGAGTTTTGTGGACTTCAGCATGTTACTGCTCCAGCACATAAGCTTCCCATGAATGCCAACTGCAACATGTCCCACTTGATTATGAGAGAAGTAAAAAAAATCCGACCCCCAAACCTTAAATTATATATAGTTTGGATTTTCCCTGGAACAGTAGGTTCAAAAATACATTTTATGAACTGTGGGCCAGAATCTACACTATTTAAAGCTTTTTACCACAACATATGGCATTAGTCACAATTGCTGAAGAGAGATACGCATTTTCTTGTAAAATACAAAGTGGATGAATATACTTAATACTTGCTTGCCTTGTCTGCCATGTCCCTCCTTAGGTGTCAGAAGACCATTTCATGCTACTGCAGTGTCTGATGTTTGTAAATAAATAATCATAATTTGTTTTGCTATCCTAATGCTCAGAAACCTGAAGTGTCATGTTTACCTTCTTGCCAGCCCAGTAGAGATATCTTGGCGTATTCCCAGACCATCTTGTTTCTGAGCATGAGTTTCTCAGGTGCCAGTAGGTCATAATTTCTGTGACATATTGAAAACAGTGCAAGAGCTACTTCTAAATATCAAATGATTTCTAGCCTTGTGATGCTGATATGGTACCTGACAATATAGTGGTAGTTATGATAATGAATGAGTCCATGGCTCTCTTGTTCAGTATCTATTAGCATTCAAGGTTAATCTAGCCATGTGCTGTGTCAACAGAACTTTGTCCCTCTCTCATATGAAAATTTGTAACAGGATACAACGCTGTCGAGCAGATCAATACTGAGAAGAGTGATACCAAATGACTGTCTCACACAGCCACATTCAGCAGTATTAAATGCCAGGGAAATAGAGAGGTGTACAGGAAGCAGCAACAGAAAGGGAAGGCTCATTACAAAAAGAAAGATGCTAGTTAAAATATTTGAATATCAGTGCACAGTGAGAATGACAGCATCTTGAGGTTTTCCACCTGGTTTAGCTTCTCACTGACAACTGATCTTTGGAAAACTTTTCACTGTGATTTTCTATCAATATTCATGCCACAGTTTGTGGTGTTCTGAGAATCAAGTTGATTCCTATTCAGCAGAGAGCTTGGACATGTGATTAACATTAACATTTCACTTATAGGTAAGCGTGTTGATTTGAATCAATTTACATGCTTAAATTTTGTGATGGACCAGGTCCCTGAAAAAATATGAGAGGTCCTTAATGCTTGTCTCAGGGATGATAGAGTGCAGGTCCATCAGTCAGTTTTCTCCTCAGATTCCCAGTCTTCTCAGAAAGAAAATTGTTGAACTTGTGAGCTGTCTTCTACTTCACGCATACCCATTTATCATATCTGATGTCATATTAAATCAGAGAACTAAATTCTGCTTCATAAATGGATTTAAAAAAGTTCTCCAGACTTTACAGTCCCATGGCATCAGATATCCAAAGAGATGGTAGTTTTACCCCCAGGATCTTCACAGATTAAGCCTACACTTAGAGATATGTATAGAATCATAGAATAGTTAGGGTTGGAAAGGACCTTAAGATCATCTAGTTCCAACCCCCCTGCTGTAGGCAGGGACACATCCCACTAAACCATGTCATCCAAGGCTTCATCCAACCTGGCCTTGAACACCACCAGGGATGGAGCATTCACAACTTCCCTGGGCAACCCATTCCAGTGCCTCACCACCCTCTCAGTAAAGAATTTCTTCCTTATATCCAATCTAAACTTCCCCTGTTTAAGTTTGAACCCATTACCCCTTGTCCTATCACTACAGTCCCTAATAAATAGTCCATCCTCAGCATCCCTATAACTCCTCTCAGATACTGGAAGGCTGCTATGAGGTTTCCACGCAGCCTTCTCTTCTCCAGGCTGAACAGCCCCAACTTTCTCAGCCTGTCTTCATACGGGGGGTGCTCCATCCCCTGATCATCCTCGTGGCCCTCCTCGGGACTTGTTCCAACAGTTCCATGTCCTTTTTATGTTGAGGACACCAGAACTGCACACAATACTCCAAGTGAGGTCTCACGAGAGCAAAGTAGTGGGGCAGGATCACCTCCTTCGACCTGCTGGTCACGCTCCTTTTGATGCAGCCCAGGATACACTTGGCTTTCTGGGCTGCGAGCGCACACTGAAGCCGGCTCATGTTCATTTTCTCATCAACCAACACCCCCAAATCCTTCTCTGCGGGGCTGCTCTGAATCTCTTCTCTGCCCAACCTGTAGCTGTGCCTGGGATTCCTCCAATCCAGGTGTAGGACCTTGCACTTGACATGGTTAAACTTCATAAGGTTGGCATCAGCCCACCTCACAAGTGTGTTGAGGTCCCTCTGGATGGCATTCCTTCCCTCCAGCTTATCAACCGAACCACACAGCTTGGTGTCATCGGCAAACTTGCTGAGGGCACACTCAATCCCACTGTCCATGTCACCATCAAAAATGTTGAACAAGACCGGTCCCAACACCCATCCCTGAGGGATACCACTTGATACTGGTCTTCAGCTGGACATTGAACCATTGACCACAGCTCTTTGCGTGCAGCCATCCAGCCAGTTCTTTATCCACCGAGTGGTCCACCCATCAAATTGATGTCTCTCCAATTTAGAGACAAGGATGTCATGAGGGACAGTGTCGAACGCTTTGCACAAGTCCAGGTAGATGACATCAACTGCTCTGTCCCTGTCCATCAGTTCCATAGCCCCATCAGAGAAGGCCACCAAATTGATCAGGCAGGATTTCCCCTTAGCACTTTGTTGTTTTTCATGTGCCGTAGCATGCCTTCCAGGAGAATCTGCTCCAAGATTTTGCCAGGCACAGAGGTGAGACTGACTGGTCTGTGATGCCCTGGGTCATCCGTTTTCCTCTTCTTGAAAATGAGGGTTATATTTCCCTTTTTCCAGTTGTCAGGAGCTTCACCTGACTGCCATGATTTTTCAAATATGATGGCCAGTGGCTTAGCAACTTCATTTGACATCTCCTTCGGGACCCGCGGATGGATGTCGTCAGGTCCCATGGACTTGTGTACGTTTAGGTTTTTAAGATGGTCTCGAACCAGATCCTCTCCTACAGTGGGCCTAGGGTCTTTATTCTCACAGTCCCTGCTTCTGCCTACCAAGACTTGCGTGGTGCGGTCAGAGCCTTTGCCAGTGAAGACTGAGGCAAAGAAGTCATTAAGAACCTCAGCCTTCTGCAAATCCAGGGTAGCCAGTTCTCCTGATAGTTTCTGGAGGGGGCCTACGTTGTCCCTAGTCTGTCTTTCATTTGCAATGTAACTATAGAGTCCCTTCCTGTTATCTTTCACACCCCTAGCCAAGTTTAATTCTAACTGGGCCTTAGCTTTCCTAACCTGGTCCCTAGCTTCTCAGACAACACCCCTGTATTCTTCCCAGGCTGCCTGTCCTTGCTTCCACCTTTTATAAGCCTTTTTTTTCCTTCAAAGTTTCCTCAGCAGCTCCTTATCCATCCAGTCAGGTCTCCTGGCCTTTCTGCTGCACTTCCTTCTAGTTGGGATGCAACACTCCTGAGCTTGTAATAGGAGATCCTTGAATATCAACCAACAGCCTTGGGCTCCCCTGCCCTCTAGGGCTATATCCCATGGAACCTTACTAAGCAGGTTCCTGAAGAGGCCAAAGTCTGCTCTCTTGAAGTGCAGGGCAGTGAACTTGCTGCACGCTCTTCTCACTGTCCTGAGGATCTCAAATTTGACCATCTCCTTGATTGCTGCAATAGATCCAAACACAGTATCTGTGGTGGCAGTACATGATATGTAGCAGTATTGAATTAAATATATATATACACATATGCGGAAAGTTTTGAAAAGGAACAGACGAATTAGCTGATATGGTGGAAATGATGTTCCTATATGCTTAATAAAATCACTATTTCAATACTTTTCTGCATAAGGTTCATGGAGAAAAAGGTATATTGCTATGACATCTACTAGAGGATATTGAAATTTGGCTAAGAAACAGGTACAATATTACCTTTGACATATGAGAGTGTAAGGACAATAGTATCTCTTCATGCTTGACCTTCTCCTTGTTCTTTGGGTGTTTGAGCCCTGCAAACCAAGTCAGAAGCAGAAAGTGCATTTACACTTCTGGTGCTGCACTGGAGTGGAATAATAATTTCTTTAGAGCAAAGACTGTTTTCTTAGTAGTGCCTGACCATGTGGTCCCTGACCTTTCACAGAGGTTTCTAGATGCTGCTGCAAAATAAGTAAAACCAAGCTTATAATAATAAGTCCCTCATCAGTTGTGGGAATAGGCTGTGCCATCCCTCCTGAAACTTAGAATTTGAGTAAATGGGGACATAAATTGCTGTTAGTGTTCCTGTTGTTGCTAGCGAGGGTGTTACAGCTACCTCAGAAGGTTCAGCTCCAGGAGGAGGTTTTGATTCTAAGTTCATTGCCAGGAGCAGGCTTTGGCTAGAGGGTTCAGCTGAGAGACTACAGGTCATGTTGCACAGGTACAGGCAAGTAAATCCATACTCTCTTATGGGAAGATTTATCACACTTTATTTTAACTACCTGAATGTAAGGTCTGTGATGCAGCTGTCTCTGTGGTTGATGAAGAGAGAATGGAATATCCAAATTACTTGGTGGAAATGCTTGTCTGACCCCTCTAAAGAAAGCCATATAAGTAGTTTGGACAAAATCCCTAAGTTTTAAAATTACGTGGGATAAATCCTACGCTTTATGTCAAGAGTCTTACTTCAAATTTATTACAGTAGACTAGAAAGTAGTCATAGGAGAAAGAAAGAAGAAAGAAGGAGTTACTATTTTTGTCAAAAATTCATTTATTGAACTTCTCTCTGTCATTTCATTAAGGTTTGAGATGCTGCAGTACTGCAAAATCTAATTATCTATAAGACAAACCTTCAACAGCATTTTGTGTTCCATGATTTGCCACACACAAAACAACCCCTAGAAACATCCACAGTATGTTTGCACATCTCTGTAGCTGAGAATGAGTAAGACAAAAATAAACAATTAGGTTTTATTTAACTTTCTATATTGGAAAAATAGTCCGAAGAACTGTTGCTTTTCTCCTATGAACTAAAAACAATAAATCACAGTAGACTTTATTAATCTACGTATTTTTAACTTCCCTTTCTGGTTCTGATCACACACAGAGCAGTGCCTACGATTATAAGGAGGTTCACTTCATGACATTATCCTTCATCTATGAGTAAAATCGATTTTCAAAATTAACTAGATGCATGTAAGGTCTGAATTAGATAATAGTAGAATAAATTGACTTGTCTGAAAGTGATTTGGATGACTGGTATTAAAAGAAGCAAACCAACCCTGCTGTCTCTCAACAGAGGAATTTTTTTGCTCAGCACTATAACCCACTGAAATTGATGTTTTGAGTTCAATATCTTATGCTGTCTGTGGCAGTAACAGGTTGGCATAGTCGCTTAATACTGTATAGGATGTAAATATTATATTTATGTTTATGACTTCCATTGCGTATGAAAAGCAAGACGAGTGGTTGTGTGCAAATGCCCTTGGTGCAGTTTTCTCCTCATTATTTCTTACTAATACAAGGAAAGAACCAAGTGATCAGTAAACTCAGATCTAATGTGAGACCTTTTATTAAAATTAGAAAGTTCAATAAAAAGGTCCAAATGCTGAAGATCTTTAGATTTTAAAATTTAGATGTTAAAAAGAAAACTCTTGTAATGGGAATCATTGTTATAGATTGGAATAGATTTGCTCAAATAATTGGAATAGATTTGCTAAAATAAATTATGAAGTTTTACTTATTGGAGGGGTTTTAGAATCAGTCTGAAAGATACCTTTTGAGATGATTCGATGTGGTAGATCTAGTAGGATCTACTAAGATTAGGTAGGGAGAATTACCAGGTAGTCAGTCACTCTTTTTTAGTGATTTTTACTGATAAGAAACTCAGCAGGTCATTTGCTGTACTTAAAATGAATTAAATCAAAAGGAATTTAAATCAGAAGTGAAAAAATGGAAGGCACATTGCCCTGAATATTAGGAGTACAGGTCTTGGACAGGCTGGGACCTGGACATGAAAAATCTAGATAATTATCAATCTGACAAAAACGTGTTGTCACAGTTGGGGATAATGCCAAAACAAGGAAAAGCAGTGGGTAAGGAATTTTCTGAACAACTAATAAAATCAGACAGATATTAAAAAAACACAGTGTTTGCTCAGAACAGGGTTTTTCAAGCATTGTTTAACTAGGCTGGGTAGGAAAGTTGGGAAGAGTGAAGAAGCTGAGGCCTGCTTGTGTATGTTTGTGTGCAGGTGAGCCCTGTTCACCCTTTCCTAGATAGTGAATTCCTAGAATTTCCTTCAGTTTTCCCCTAAGACTGTCCACATTTCTGCCCAAAAATCATACCTGTGTGATGATGTCTGCATTGGAGAGTATTTTTCTGGCACCATGTGAATTTTCCTTTTTCTCTGTTTCAGTTCCTGTGATTCCCCGACCAGCTGAATCCCAAGCAGTTTTCTAGTTATGCCATCTCCTTTATGTAGATATATCTATTTTTTTGTCATGATTATGTCAAAGCAGCCCAAGATCACTTTCCCATTCCCACAAGATAGTCATAGACCTAGCACCTGCATTCGGTCTTCTTCATAGTATCCCAAGCTTCATCCCTGGGATGTTCTTGCCACATATTTTCTTCTATCCTCAAAGCCCAAACTGACCAAGTGACAGTACTCGCCCCACCTTTACTCAACCTTCTTGTCTGCAGTGAGCCAACGTAAAGGACATATAAGGAGATCTCCTAATATCATGAACTGAATGAATCATTTTCCTAAATGTGTTTTTAATGAAGACCTGTAAGCTAATCTGGAAGGTTACAGAATTAATGTAGGGTATTTTTAATTGCAATAACTGCATTTGATTTTAACAAATCAGTCCTTTCCCTTCTTCCTGCCGATGTTATGGTGACTTATAACCAGGGCAGCTATGCTCAAGTCAGTCAGTTTTTAAAAATCAAGTCAGAATTTGTCTGCTATGTTGTTAAATGTATGCCAGATTTGTACCTGATATGAGTAATTTAGTATCACTGTAGTTAGAACAATATATAGAATTAACAAATTTATATAGAATTATATTATGGAAATAAATACTGAACTAAAGATATATGCTCTCTAACAACAGCGGACAGTGATTAGGCTTTTGGAAATAAGATACAAGAAGTGGACCTGTATGATGGCTATGTTGAAAAGTTTTGCATTACCTTTATAGATAAACATAATTTCCTTATCAAAGATGAGAAGGATGTGATAGGGAGAACCAGGAGCAGGGTGCATAGAGGATGCAAGGCCATTTGAATGGGCAGATGGTTTGGACATGGAAGGATATGAGGTGACAGGACATCTACAGATGATTGATACAAGGATGACTGGCTATTGATTTGTTTTTAATTACAGGGGGTGGGGGGATTAAGACATAAGTGATGCAACAGGACTGTATATGGGCTGGAAGACCTCTTTGTCTCAGTGTTCTACATTAGTGTATACCATGCAAAATTAAATAGTTTGAAAACTAGTTAGTTTTTTAAAAAAATATGTTTATATAGAAAATGTCACATTTCCTGAATTAAATACATACAGAATCAAGATACACTGATTAATCCTTTTTATTGTGCCTTCCTTTTTCCTCTTCTCCTGGAGTTTGTTGAGATGACTTGAAAAGAACTGCCTCAGGTGGTTTCTGATTGTTATTTTCAGACATACTTTTGGTATCTTTTCTCTGAATGTGTTGGGTATTTTATATTATGATCTCTCACAGGCTTGTGCAGGGACATAAAGGTGCATTAATATAATTTTGTAGCTCATCTGTAAGTAGTAGCAAGGCTTTCAGATATGTATCTTAGGCAGTAGTTCTTTCAGATGGTTCAGTTAATAAGACAACATTTTTCTGCACAAAAGGTGGAAGCCTATAGCCCTGCCACTATTCCACCCTTTGCACTGGCACAGCTCTTCATCAGTGAACAAAATAACTTCACAAAACTGGCAGAAAACTAACCGAGAAAAATAGAATTGAATAAATTTCCACTCTCTTTAGCTTTATCAGCTACCTAAGAAGTCAGACAAGCAAGAGAGGTGTTGCAGGAATGTCCAGAGGGAAAATGACACTGCCCATCTGGAAGGTGTTGCCTGGAGAAGGGATGACAAGGCCACCTTCCAGCAGAGATGGTTCTTATACAGGATCCATGACCTTGTCAGCTGTGTAGAGATTTTATTAACCTTTGTGGAAACTTCCTAATACATTTTGACACTGCTGAGAAGTCTGAGCCTTGCTTGCAGAATTTACTGACGAATGCCTCAAATACTCAGAATTAGGTGAGAGCCTTTACTCCAAGTCAAAATGTAAACCACAAGAAATGTACACAGAAAATAGGTCAGTAACAGTATTTGATAGGTCAGGTAGTTCATCGTTTTGCCTAAAGCATGACCAGAACAAATGAAACATGCTTTTCTTCTCATCCTTAGTTTACCTAATGCGTTCATTTCCTTCTTTCTTGTCCAACTTATTTCTCCCCTTTTTCTTGTAGGCACAAATACAATAAGCTGATCTTTTTCCTTGCACTCAGTCTGCCCTTCTCTGTCTCTAATTTTCCTCACATAGACATGGTACTTCACTTAAAGTGTGAACTTTCTTGTTGATCCTTTCAAAAACCCTTTCTCTTCACATTTCTCCTCCTTACTGTTTCATATCACTGGTCCACACTCACCTTACATCTGAGAATGAAAGATTTATCAGTTGCCACACCTGACATTCAGTCTGTGTATCTTTTTCTGCTCTGCCAGGCATCTGAAACCGGATTCATAATAGATTGCAGCAGAAGTGCCATTCTAAAGAGTATTTGATAGGTGTGAGAAACAGACATTCACTCAGTATACTTAATAGTGCTGGCAGCATTAAAAATTTATGCCATTAAATGTCTAAGTGGTCTATAATATCATTTGAGTCCTAAGGTGGAAAGAGTCAGCTGTACAGGGTATGGTTATTTGCTTCTAGGGCCATTGTTATTCTGTATTCATGCTTTAAAATTGCAAAGAAAGCGCTATCAGGTTTGTGGCTCAGTCATTCCAGTCTCCAAGCAAATACGTGGTTCTTGCCTTTTCAGGCTGAAGGTACTTTTGATCTAGCAATATGTAGATTTTTACATCATATTGTGCTTTAATACATGAAAGAAAGAAAACCATTTTTCAAAACCTCTTCTTTTCTTTCTTGTGGCCTTCTTTCGCTTCTTTGAAAGACTTCTCATTACATGAGTTAGTTCTTTAAAATGAAGTTGCCTGACCATACGTGTAGCAGCATAACAGTGTCTTCTTGACCTGCTCCTGCCCTCAAGGCATAAGCTGATTTTTTTTTCCCCAAACTTGAACTGGAAAGGAAACTTACTTTTTATCTGTAACTAGTCTTCTGCTGGTGCTGTAATCCAGTGTCTATCTATGAATATGGAATTAAGGAACAATAAAAAAGATAGCTGTGAAAGGATTGTTTTCTGTATATATGATATTTTAACATTGACAATTTGCATTCTTTAGTTATATAGATAGATTCTTTCTTCTCTTTTAGGTTTTCTAAAAACTGTGTAATTTAGAGTGTTTTATAACCAAAGACAAGGCTTTTAACGGGATAGTACAAAATCATAATTAGGGTTAAGGACATGAATATTTTGCATTGCCATTTTATCCCTTGATCTGTGAAGGTTTTTTAAATGTAGCATTAGAAGACATGTTGTGGGTTTTATAGGCAGCACAGATACTATTGTGAAATGTTAGGATTTTTCTGTCCTAAACTGTTGCTTTGGGAAATTTTTAAGATAAAATGATTCAGCCATCTCTGAAGAGATTGGGAAATTTGTTTGGTTTGTTTTTTTTCCCTCATATTATAAAGTCATTTTCCTTGTATTAGAAGGTCACTTCTGGCATCTCTAGAATTTGGAGCAAGGCTCTGAACTTGACTGGAAATGAACTTGGTAGCAATCATGTACTAGTTTGCTTTTCCCATGACTTTGCTTACAAGTGTCCATACTGTTAGTTCAGTCTCAGAGACTTGTGAGAACTAGACAGCTGTGTTGTCCGAAAATTTTACCTCCTCGCTGTGCCATTCTATACCTGGAATGGACATTTGCCATTTTCACAGGAAAAAAAAAAACAGTTACATCCTGGGTTTACTGAGCAGGATTTTCCCAGAGCATTCCACTATTGCTCCTAGTCTTGCTTTTACAGATGCCAGAGAGCAATCTTGCATGTTTGGAGGAGATCATACAATGGTTTGGGTTAGAAGGGAACTTAAATCATCTAGTTCCAGCCCCAGCAAATAAGGAAGAAGGGAATGCAGCAGGAGTGGCCAGAGCCCAAGACCTTTGCAGTAGCATCAGCAAATGGAGGATAAGGATGAAAAAAAAATAGGTTGTTGACAAAACTGTTTGACATTTATTCACCTTTAAGTGCTTAAATTTAAAAAAAATTATTTTCAATGTGACATTTTTTATTTTATTTTGAAGGGGAGAAAGTGAACATATACTTATTAGTGTATATAAATATATAAAGGAGGAGTGTCACGAGGATGGAGCCAGGCTCTTCTCAGTGGCAAACAATGATAGGACAAGGGGTAATGGGTATAAACTGGAACACAAGAGGTTCCACTTAAACTTGAGAAGAAACTTCTTCTCAGTGAGGGTGACAGAACACTGGAACAGGCTGCCCAGGGAGGTTGTGGAGTCTCCTTCTCTGGAGACATTCAAACCCGGCCTGGACACATTCCTGTGTAACCTTATCTAGGTGTTCCTGCTCTGGCAGGGGGATTGGACTAGATGATCTTTTGAGGTCCCTTCCAATCTCTATCATACTGTGATACTGTGATATACATATACCTGAGCTTGAAAGGGAAGATAGAAGTATGTTCTTGACACAATGTAATTCTCAGCTTTGATCGCCAACATAAGGGGGTTTTGTCTGGTGCAGTAAAGATTCCGAATATGCAAAAAACCACTAGACCCCATTAGGATATAGATAAGGAACACCTAATATTTGGATAGTTGTTTTGGATCTGGACCTGTTTGATGAGAATTTGTTGGCCTCTGAAATAAGTTGGTCTTACTGCATTTCTAAAGGGCATAACTTCAATTCATAATTATCTCAACCACATTTGGCATAATGATAATTAAATAATAGTGGAGAAGGCACAGGAATATAGTTTGAGTTACTTTAGTTCTCAGAAGGGAGGTATGAAGCAGGAGGCAGCAAAGGAAGGCCAGTACGTCTGCTATCCTTACTGCTCTGGTTTTCTTGATGCATATAGAACTTGATTTTGGGGTAATCAATATTTAACCTTATAATTTTGAATGTGGAAGGTGTGATGTAATTTCATCTTCAGGTTGACTACTAATTAAAAAGCGATTAATTTCAATCTGCCAATTTTTCAGAGGAAGGAAACAAAGGCTATGGACCTGTTTTTGAGGAGCAACCCATTGATACCATCTATCCAGAAGAATCTTCAGATGGACAAGTTTCAATGAACTGCCGAGCTCGAGCAATTCCTTTTCCTACTTACAGGTAACCTCTCTTGTTCTGATTTTCAGGTCTTACGTATTTTACTAAGTGAAGGTTTCAATTATGAAATGATTGGCTGTCTTAACAGGTTACAAAAGGATTGCAAAAGGATTACAAATGCTACATGACACAGAGTCTTCAAGGCAGGGAAAAATGGGGAGATTTACAATTTCTGAGTAAGAACCAACCTTGATTCAGTTTGCCCAAATGTCTAGTCAGTATTGAAGATAGTATGTTCCTTTGGTGTTAGATGTTTTCAGCTTTTGAAAGGAATACTGATCCAGATGCAAACAAAAAAAAAATTATCTTTAAAAAATAATTAAGAGAACATGTTTCTAGGTAAGGATGACAGACTTTTTAAGTCCTTGTTCTTCTTAATTCAAAACAGCTTTTTTTTTGTTGTATTTTACTCTTAAAGAAGAATGACTGGCTGTTGAACCTGGATATTCTACATCCTATGTTGCTTTTGCATCCACTGTATTTTAGAGAGATGCTCAATAATGTGTCAGCTGTGCTACTGAAGACATTAAAAACTTTATTCTGGAAATACTTTTTAACTAGTTTAGTAGGGATTCACACGTGACCTCTTTCGCAATATTTCTGGTCATGTTATTAGCAGAGCAATTCTGCTTTAGTGTGTGACCTCTGGGTATCCATATGAGTTTGTCAGCCGTTATCTGCTCATTCTGTACAGGAAAATATCCTTAAGATTGTCACTATTAAGCCCATGACTAATTTACAACTAGTCATGGGCAGAAGACTGTTGTCATCATAGTAAGGGTCAGATACAATTTCTTGCCAGTAAGAGTTCAATTTAATTAAATTGTTCTCTGATCCTATGATCCGCCTCCAGTACTCACTTAGGTGTTTTCCTAGACTCTGGCTTCTAAGACAGAACAAGCAATTGAGTCTGTTTGCCATTCTTTTAAATGTGTTTAAAATTTTCATTACCTTTTTCTTTAAATATGCTTACAGGTTGTCTACATGTACAGACCCACCTGTGAAGGATTTCAGGGAGAACTACAATACCTCTTTTAGATATGATCCCTGTCTCTAGTATATTTACAAGTTTTTCTATACTGCGTTTTGCTGTCGCACTTGTTTGCTCTCCCTATGCTTAGAGAGAACTGGAAGTGCAGAGTGATCAAATAGATACACATAGATTCGGTACCCTTCTGATACTCTTCCCCGTCACTTCTAGTCTTTCCAGAGACTTCCCCACCTTGTCTGCAAGACTATGTAAACATGCCATCTCTAGAGCGATCATGGGCTGCACATAAATTTTAGCATTCTTCGTATCTGTTATGGGCTCTGCAAAATCTGAACTAGCAAAGTAACTCTGGAAGAATTGCCTTGCACCTCCAGAGCTCTTCTTATTTCCTCACATTGTTATTTTAGTCTACCTCAACATGATATTTTCATTTCTCAGCCTGCCAACCGCTCATGAGCCAAGATTCTCCTGAGGTAGATAAGTCCTTCCTGCCACATTCTCATTGCAGCATAAGCTGTTCCTTTGACAGTTATTCCTGGGTATTTCCAAACAGAGGATTTATTATTTGTAACACAGACATGCAGTATGTCTCATGGGACTGAAGTGATGCGTCTAAAATCTTGTAAAACCCAAATGCTGTTTATTGCATCTTGAAAATCCTGCCATTCCATTATTATTTTTTTATTTATTTTTTGTTAATATCACCTTTATTATTGTTTCTTTCTTTCACAATTGCAATTTCAGTTTCCAAATGGGTATTCTATATATTTCAGTACATCTTTGATGAGGAAGGAAGACATAGGGCATGTACTCTCATTTTCAGACATTAATGCCTATCTTTACTTTGAGACAAAAAAGTATTTACACCGAAATAATTTTATGATGTTTAAACGTATTTTAAGTTGCATCTTCCTACTTGTGTTCAGGAAATGTCCAGTTTCTGTATGAGAAAGTTATGGGCTCCCCCTTGTGGACACAGTGGTAAATACAGAGCTATAGATGATGAATGCTGGTTCCCACTCCATGTATTTTAAGTTTTTTTAAATCAGTAAAGGCCAGACCTAGGCGACCGAATTTCCCTCCTAGTTTCTGAAGTACAAGTTACAGAAACTCAGGAAACTGTCTGTGGGGTTTTACAGTAATCAAGGTGAGAGTGTCCAGCAATTTTCTGAATGTAGGAAGTAGGTCTTGAATCAGGCATTCCACTGTTTCTGCTCTGACTTCACTGGCATGTTAGGCTGTATGAAATATTTTCATCCCCTACAGCAAGTTTTCAAAAGGCTCTTAAAAATTTCACTACTCCATACTTTAAAGATGCAGAGGGAGTATTTTCTTAGCTAATTTGGCCTTAGATAACTATTTGATGATATGTTTGCAATCCAATACTTGATCGCTGCCAAGCTCATTCACAGCCCGCTCAAGCATCTTTTGCTGCATGGCCATCAATCAGGTTTTAACCTATGTCACATTTCTGAGAAGGCTAATGCAGTCTGAGACTGTTTCTGAGAAGGCTAATGCAGTCTGAGACTGTTATATTTAAAAAATCTATGGAGTTTAAATCTGTGGCTCTTGCTGAAGAAAAACATAAAACATATATAGAAGTATATCCGTACCTTCCTATATAGTTTATCATAATCCATGAGTTATTTTTCAAATCATATTTCTTACCAGGTTTGGGTTTTGGGGCCAAACCTTACATCTGGCTTTTCTTTTTTTAACAGGTGGAAACTCAACAACTGGGACATTGATTTAACAAAGGATCGCTACAGTATGGTGGGAGGCAGACTTATTATCAGTAATCCAGAGAAATCAAGGGATGCTGGAAAATATGTCTGTGTAGTATCTAATATCTTTGGAACCGTCAGAAGCAGTGAAGCCACTTTGAGTTTTGGATGTAAGTTGATGTTCATGTCAAAGCATAGAAGCTGCATTGTCTTCTGCTAACATATGCTATTGTTGCATTACTCTGTAAAAACGATACGTTAAGTGGCTTAGTCTGCAGAGATCTACACATAATAAGTTTTGTAAGCATTTCTATTTTTTAGCATTCAGCTGACACATTATCCTTCTCAATGAGTTATTGTTAAATTATTAATTGAAGTGACATATGGAACCAGATCTTGAGATAATAATGTCCAGACTCTTTTTAGATATGGTAGGAACTGAGGAGAAGTAGTCACAGAGGAAAGATGCAAGTGGGGATATATGATGATGAGGTGCTGCTGCAGTGCAAACACAACCAAGATGCTTGCAGGAGGAAGGCATGACACTTGCTAGTAAAACATGCTCCTCGACTCTTAAGCTGTGATGAAGACCCGGCTGGGGGACATTTCTGTCAGCTTCTGACAATCATGAGCCAGCCTTGTGAATGCATGCATATGCGCAGACCTGCACTGTCAACAAATACATGAATTGTAAAAAACTGATGTACTACAAGAAGAGTAATGTAAAATTTTGCTGACTGAGCACAGTGTTTGGGATTTTTATTTTATTTTGCCTTAAGATGCTTTTTTTCCTCAATGTATTTTTTCATCAGAGAACAAAAATAGGAATCCACAAAAAAATTAATCCTCTCTTACCAGTGACCGTTCACACAGGCCTCTGTGCATTTTAATGCTGAGAACATCTGAGAACACTGTCTTTAGCAGAGCTGGATCTTTTTAGATCCAGTGCTTTAAAACCCATTAAAATCTTTTTTAACTTTTACACACATCCTCCTGAAGGAAGGAATTTTATCCTGTAGGAGTATTTTGTGGCTTTTTGGTGTGTGCTGAGCAAAATCAGAGATGATTCACTGTTCTATTTGCTGGGAAGCAGTTTCAGAATAGTCAAACACAGCAATTTCACAGCAGAGAGGCTAAAGAATGACAAGGAAGAGAAATCTGCATACTCTTTAGCTATTGCTTGTATGCTTATAGGAGTAGAGTGATTATGCTAGTTCTTTCATTCTAGCTAAAAATGGATTTCTTCCAATTAAGAGTTCATGGAATCACACATTATAATTATTATAATTATTGAGTAATAACTAAGTAGTGCTTATGAAAGAAGATATCAAGACCCAGTCAGAAACAGAGCATTTCATAAGTGGGAAAAAGGTATACAGTTTCATCTGAATAGTTCAATGACTTTTCTGTGCCTGGTATAGACTATTTTATTTCAGGACTAGCATAATGTTTTACATACACAAATTGCCTATCTGTTCCAATGTCTATAAATTTGTGGTGGCCGTCCTAAATATTTAGAAGTTATTCAAGAATACTATAAACAAAATGTCTAGACTTTAAAATAGCTAAAATAACTTTAAAGCAATGATAGGTTTTCCTTTCATCAAACACTACACCATGCATATGCAAAGCAGTATCAAATTAGAAACACATTTTTTGCTAATGATTGTAATTTTTATTTCTTCCTATTTCTGCAAGAGATTTGAGGCACTAATCTGTTCCAAAGAAAGCAAAATTGAGTAACTGTGACAAGTATATATATGATGATCAAAAGATCTGAAACAAGGAAATTGATGTTTTAGGAAGAGATCAGTCAATATTTTCAAGATACAAAGTAGTTGTGTAGTCAGGTCCATGCTGGCAAGTGGAACAGGAATATACTCAAACTACTGGAGATATTATATGAATAGAGATATTCCAATCTGTGTGAAGAGCTTCCTTGGCTTCGAGTACAAATCCTGTCTGGTCAAATAGCTAATTCTTACTGAGTCCATACGGTAAACTTAGTTTCTTTGTTATGAAAGATTACTATTCCAAATTAATTGGGAGCTAGCTGTGGAGAGCTGAATACATTCATTGCACTAAGGCACAAGATAAAAATAAATAAAATAATAATCAGAAGTCCTTAAAGAGGTCCTTAGAGTGGCCCATTACAGCACCTGCCATTTAGGCATTGATCTAGTCAGGATCCTGTCAGTCACTGGAAAGATCTGTGTTATCTACTGGTCAGTTTGAGCAGAATAACCATTAGTGTTTCAGATGCTGGAAGAGGCGTCTTTCCCTGAACATAACTCTCCTAGAGTTCTTTTCATGCATTTGACAAAACTTAATGACATTTGCTTCTTAGATTCTTGTAGCCATTCAGGTCTGACAGCTGTGGTTGGCTTTGGAGGAATCCTTCACCTGTACCATGTTTAGTAAATGTAGCAGCTGTTTCGAAGCTAAGAAACTAATTATTTTTAGATAATGCCGACTGTCTACTGGATCCATCTAACTATACATTGCATTTTATGGTAGTGAATAGTCTCTGTTTCCTTCTTAATATCTTCTACGATGCAGCTCTGTCCTGATTTTTCCTTTATTGTTTCTGGCTGGCTGCTCTTAGACTTAGGTTTTAGTTAGATTTCAGATCCAGCAATCGCAATTTAGTAGGACTGGATAGCTGCGTACCATTGAAGAAAGCTGAAGTAATCTGAATGAAGTTAGCTTGATTTCTATGGTAGAATAGTGCATTCAGAGTCTGTGCATGTGGCTGTCACGCATATATTGTTTGCACCACAGTAACATTTAAAGCAGGACTCCAGTTGTGATCTCTACAACCTTGCTGCACTTGGTGACATGGAGAAGCTTCACAAGAGAAGCTTCCCTACCTCAAGATGCAGATAGTTTAATTTCAGACTGGATACATAAAATGAGTGAAAAGAAGCAGCAAAGTGCCATTATTGACCCTGTTGCAACTGTTGTCTTATCACTGTAAATACCATTACTGTTCTCCCACAGTCTGTGGGATGATGTGTAGCTCCATGAAGCATTTGTTTCTTTATAATTTTACCCAGTCTCTACCCTGCTGCATGGAAGTTGGTTTCAAGAGGGTTGGCTAAGGTTTCTTCTGGGACCTGAGTAACTTCTGTTCCAACCTTGTAGTACAAAAGGTGTGTCTGAGGTAACTGCTTAGCAGTCCTTGGGTGCTGGGGTTATCAGAGAGGGCAGCCAGGTCATATTAGAGAAGCCATTTTAAGTTACATTAAAGGATTAAACTTGCATCTTTTGAGAAACCAATCGAAAAATAACCTAAAATTCTTTTCCTTTCTCTTATTGGGATTCCTTCTTCAAATGTAGCTCACAAGGTTACTCTTAGGGATACGATCTGCACAAGGGTGTTTTTCTGGCAATTATGATTATGATGACTAAAATACTGTAAAAAAATCATTGCACTTCATAATGACGAAGTTAAAATGAGCAAAACTGGTATTACGGGTCCACAGATATCTATCTACCATATATTGTTGTTTTTCTGTGTTAATGTCTACAGGTCTGAAAATAATAATAAAGAAAAATTCTTGTAAAAACCCCGGTTTTCCTCCCCCATTCTTTTTTAAACTAGATCTGGATCCCTTTCCACCTGAGGAACGCTATGAGGTTAAAGTGCGAGAAGGTGTTGGAGTAGTGCTTCTTTGTGAGCCTCCTTACCACTACCCAGGTAATTCAGCATAAAGTGCTTCATTTTCAACTGCTTAAGAGTAGAAAAGAAATAAATATTTATTTTTGAAAGTTTCTTTTAATTTTACTTAAGCAGTAACTTTCATGCAGCTTGAGAATCACTGTTTAGGTTAGGTTTCCATTTTGTATATATGCCTATAGTTGACTATATATAAAGGATATTATTCAATTTGCAAATAGGTTTTGATACCTAAATTACTCAGGCTAATCTGGATAATGGAGAGGAGACTTGTTCTACCGTTCAAAAGACCTGAGTACATGTCACTGTATCATTCTGTCATCCCAGACTTTCTGCTGGCCTTGGGCAAGACCCAGTTTCATTCCACCTAATGAAATCACCTCAACAGAAATGATCATGGGCACTGGCTAAAGTCATGGAACAGTAGTAGGCATCAGATGAGATTATTTATGCTCTGGAAGTGCCTTTATCTCATCATTAGCTATTGAAGAGTTCTGCAGGTATTATGCCCATAAACTCAAGTATCTGCAGTTCCATTCAGAGGGCTGAATTCAGGTGTTAGCATCTCTTTTATCTTGTAAAATGGGATAATGTTTTAGTTTTCATACTCTGTGTCTAAGTATTGTGAGGAATTAAAGAACTGAGATATACTGCTAGTTAAAATAGTCTAAGGTTTTGTCTAAATTGCAAGGCTGATAAGGGCTTCCCAGCTTCTCAGTTGTGTGAGGTAAAGATCTAGCTGCCCATCTCCTCCCACTCCACTCCAGCTCCTATGGGTAGACTGTGCCCAACGGGAGCTTCACACACTGTAACTGGGTACTCAGTAATCTGCACCCATGGCAGCAGTACTCGTGTTCAGTGTAGACAGCTGGCTAATGAGACATGCATATTATATTCTCTCCCACATAACTGCCTCTCCCAAAGGAAAGATCTATAAGCTAGATATCAGAGTGAAGTAATTTATATTCAGACAGGATTCCATGGGTTAAGTAGTTGATAGTATTGGTTTTTAATATTGACTAGAAAATATTTTTCTCCAGATGACCTCAGTTATCGGTGGCTTCTAAACGAGTTCCCAGTATTCATTGCTTTGGACAAACGACGATTTGTGTCACAGACGAATGGCAATCTCTACATTGCGAATGTAGAAGCATCAGATAAGGGCAATTATTCGTGTTTTGTGTCCAGCCCATCAATAACAAAGAGTGTATTCAGCAAATTTATTCCACTTATCCCCCAGTCTGATCGTAAGTCTCTATTGGAAAAAGTGTTCAAAATGTTTGTGGTTTAATTTTGCTTGTTCATAAGTACTTTCAGCTCTGTGAGGAGAAGTACGTGGCAAGTTATAATGACTACTGTGCAATGTTATTTAGTTTTCCAGGTATAGAAGTTAAAAACATTCCCATCCACAGTGAAATCTCGGTGAAGGAAATCCCTCTGAATTCATTTACAAATTTCCTTTCATACTATCGAGAACAGAGTTCTCATCCCCAGAGACACCATCTCTTTTGTGTGATAAGCCCCTATACTCATCCCAAAACCTTTAATATTTTTTCTGACCTTGTCATTGGTTCTAAGTGATATTACTATAAAACAGAAACTTCATGTAAAAGTTAATGGACAGCTTCAGGAATTAATTTTTTCCCAGTAAGTCCCCCATGAAAATGGAAAATCCTTTTCCCCTGCTGAAATTTCCTATCCAATGGTGGCCTAAAAGCTTTGTGTCTCATGGCCAATCCCCTAAGACACCTACGTGGCTTTGTGTTACTAGATGATTCTCTGCTATTTCTTCATGAAAACTGCATATTTTCCAAATGGTAACCAGGTTTCCTTTTGCCACTTCAGACTGTCAGTTACTAGAATCTCATAAGCTACTCATCAAGATTTCAGTGACCCTTTTATCTGTTAAACTTTCCGTATTCCACTGAAGAACTGTAATTGAATTTGAGTAATTACAAATCAGTGATCTTTGTCCAAATTTTCCGTGGCCAATACTCATACAGAGATCTTCATCTAGAACTGCAAGAGGAGTCCTACAGAGATCATCAGTAGGTAGATTTGATTACATTTACATCCCTGTGCCCTCATTAAGATGTAGATTTGCTGGCTCTAATTGCTTCATACCCTTACTAGGATAATAATATTAAATTCATAATAATTCAGAATGTTCCATTCTGTAAAAGAATCTGTGGAAAAAAGAGACTCAGGCTTTTGTCTACCCACATGCACAATACATCATCACACTTCAAATGCAAGTAAATGCATTTGTACTGTAAAAATGCATTGTACTGTAAAAAATATTAGGCATTACCATCCAGAGAAAGATAACTAGTTGTTGAGAAAAATAATTCTGCATTGTTATTAAAATTTCAGTGCTACATCAGACCTCATGAACAGTCAAGCCCCATGTAAATGATTTTGTCTGGAATTTTATGAACATTTTTCTTGAGCTGTATTCTTTTCTGATGTGCTTTTCCTGAAAATCTCTTTTTTCATCTTAGGTGCTAAAGTATATCCTGCTGATATCAAAGTTAAGTTCAAGGACACGTATGCTCTCCTAGGGCAAAATGTGACGCTGGAGTGTTTTGCTCTTGGGAAGTAAGTGTATTTTAAAGTTATTGTACAGCAGTATTTGCTTTCATATTTCAGGGAATGAAAAGACATGTTTCATCATCAAACGCTGTTTTGTAGTCTGCAATTTAACAGCCAGTGCTTGAACATGCTGATTTGTACTTTACTGTACCTTTTCAAGTCCGGTTCCTGAACTCAGATGGAGTAAATACCTTGAACCCATGCCAGCCACTGCTGAGATAAGCATGTCTGGTGCAGTTCTTAAGATCTTTAATATTCAGTATGAAGATGAAGGACTTTATGAGTGTGAAGCTGAAAACTATAAGGGAAAAGATAAACATCAAGCAAGAGTCTATGTACAAGGTAAGTAAAACACTTTTATTCTTCTCAATCTATGTTGCTTTCACGTATGTTGCAGATATCTTTGTTTCCATACTTGATGTCAGTGCTGACTCATAGCATCCTCTTGACACACTGCTGTTCAAGCCAGTAGAGCAAAATGAAAACTCATGCATTGAATGCCAGGCATAACATTTGAGTATTAATTGAACAACTACTTAATTTGTCTGGTTATGATAGCTGTGTATACACCTTGACATAGTAATGACATAGCAATGGAAATTAAATAAATTTAGAGTACTTGAAGTGAAAGAACTTCCAAGAAGAAAAAGAGATGATTGGGTTTGTTACACTTGTTTCCTCTTTTGTTGGTCTGTCTTAGCTATCTCTCTTACTAGTTACACTCAACTATTTATTCCTCCAGCATCTGTCCCTTCTCTTCATGCATTTGGCTAAGTGAGGGAACCAAAACATTGCATCTTACTGCTCATAGTGAAATCATCCCAAGTAACCTGACTCCTTGACTGAGGCTTGTGCCACATAACTGTGGCATGAAAAGGTTGTCCATAACATCTGACTTACCTTCAGGAGATTTCTGTCTCTTCTCATTGACTGTACAGAAAATCTGCTGAATTAAGATCCTTAGTTAAGTGCTTGAACTTCACAGAGAGAAATTCAGAATTGGTGTGGGAAGGTTGTTACTGTTTGTAATAGGTAAAGCTACTAAATAGGTTCATTTCCTTAGCAAAACCAAAAATGCTGGGACATTTTCAATATTAAATTCTTAATTAGCTTCTCTGGACCAAAAGAATATTTTCCTGGAGACCCTTTCAGTACTTACATGGTTTTGCACAATTTTGTGTCATTTAACTGTCATTTTATGGTGTTAACTGAGTAATTTCCACATAGTATAATAGACAGGTCAGCATAAGTGGTAGCATAACTCTGGACACTCATGAAAAAGCAGTGGAATTAATACAACATAATGCTAATTAAATATGTATCTGCTATATTTACAAGGCATCATGGTTTTTATCTTTCAGCTTCTCCTGAGTGGGTAGAACATATCAATGATACAGAGAAGGATATAGGCAGTGACCTCTACTGGCCTTGTGTAGCTACAGGCAAGCCTATTCCAACAATTAGGTGGTTGAAGAACGGTGTCGCGGTAAGTATATTGCCATAGATAATACAGGATTGATTGATTGATTAGCTGATGGATATTATTTTTTGAAGCATGCATTATTAAAAGGTTAAAAGAAAATAAATTATAATGATACAAATATTTGCTGATCCACTTGCATTAGGCACTAAAATCTATTTTTTAGTTTCATCTCAGTCTTCTCTTCAGTTTTCTGGGGATATGAAGAATTCAATATTTCTTTAGGCTATTTAATATTCAGTCTGAATTATGAACTCGACTTTTGACCACATGTTGGGAGGTGGATATCCCTTTTTCTCCAGTCCTCTTTATATAAATGCTATTTTCTTCTCTCTGGATAAAAAATGTCTATCAGCTTATCTCCAAAAATAATCCTTTTTACCACATTAAACATGAGTGTGTCTTTCAAAGTGTAAGACAAAATAGAGTCAGACAAGAGAAGAAAGGGTAATTTTTAAGTTACCAATGTTCCTGTATCATGTGCTTTTTCACATTTTTTTTAGCCATAGCCTATTGCAAAATTCCATTATTTTAGGTGATGTGAAGTTTAAATGAGTACCATTTGATAATTTAAATTTATTACATTGGTTATTTTCTTAACCAAAGTAGATTTTCTGTCCAGGCATTTCAACAATGTAATATCTATTGCTTAATATCTATTGTATCACGTGCCATTAAAGAACAAAGAGGATAGAAGAGGGCACAATGTAATGCTGCATCTGTTGAGCTGTGGCGGCACTGATCTTGGCAAGCAAGCAAAAAAAGACAATGAGGCAGCATTGGTTTGTCTTTATGTTTTAAGAAAAATGTGGGAACTTGGAGGGAGAATAGGGGTATCACCATCTGGCATATGGAGATGGCTTAAACCGGGAAAAACAATGCTGCTTTCTAGCTTCAGTAGTTATTACAAACAGGTAATTTAACAAGTGAAATGCTTGATGGTCCCCACTCAGCTTGGCTTTCACTGACAAAGTCTCCATGCTGGATTGCAGAAAGCGGTGTGTAATTGTGCAGTAATACACCAGAAGATTATGCTGTGTGTTAATATTATGAGATGATTTCCAAATGGAAAATAGCAAAAATATTTAAATTGCCTTAAAAATATAGGTTGTTTCTAAATCAGATATTTTTTAATTAGGTGTTTCACTTAGCAAAAAGTAAAAATTTTCAGAAAAATCTGGTTTAAACGTTTTTTAAATAAAAGTGCAGGATATATGTTTCCTTTAATCTTTTTCAGATAAATAGTATTCTTTTAATCTTCCACTGCTACATGCACTCCAATTCACTCATATACAAGATTTAAAGCTTTTCAGCTTGATTTTGACAAGAAAACAGGATTTATTAACATGATCTTTCAAAAACAGACATCTAGCTGTACTTTACAAAATGCACCACCACACTTTGTGTACTTTTATACACAATTTTTTAGAAATAGATTAAGTACTTTATTTTGATTTACTGTATTTTCTTTGATATTAAAACAATGTAATAGAAAATAATTTATGCTACCTCTCAGGGGAATTGTCTGAAAAACTTCTGCCTCACTGGGACTTGCTTTGACCTTTTACTGTAGTAGAACGATGTACATACAATAGAAGGTACTGAACCATGAGCGTAGAAAAACAAAGCTTATGGGCATAAAATGAATTTCATTTCTTGTTTCTTATTTCTGAATCAGTAGTGTTTACATTAGTATGGTAACAAGGGACTGGAGAGTAGATGTGTCAAGTGCCACTCAGCTAAGACTTTTCCATCATATAGATAAACACTGAGTCTGTCTTTAAAACAAGAAGGTGAACAGATTGTCGCAAAGACTGAAATGTAACATGGGTAAAATAAAATCTCACTGATGTCTTAATGTTATATGAGGAACTCCTTTCTGAACGTTGTCCCTAAAAAAATAAAATAGAAGATATGTTGAAGGGATATAAATTTGTCAGCATACATCGTCTATATGAATATCTTGTTGTTTTACTGATTCTGTTTTAGTTCCGGAAAGGTGAACTAAGAATACAAAGTCTGACCTTTGACGATGCCGGCATGTACCAATGTATAGCAGAAAACACACATGGAATTATTTATGCAAATGCTGAACTGAAGATTGTGGGTCAGTAGGATTACTTGCTCTATTTTCTATTTCAGGTTTGAGTAACAAAGCAGTCATATTTGCAAGCATAGTTTGTAACAGATTCCTGTGAGGATAAAGCTAAAAAGCTTTGCTCAGTGTAGGGGATTTATTTGAGCTCTCTAGCTGGGCTTTGACAACAAATTGAGGAATCAAGTTTCCAATTTGCAGGAAATATTTGCTATATTATTTCTGATGTTTGTTTCCTGCTGTTACCTCTCAGAGGAACTGATAGTGCAGAACTTACATGAAGCACATAGAGTTACTGACTATCTTCTCAAGCTTGCAAAACTTTGGGAGCATTTTCTTTTTTGCTTGTCTATGTCCTCTCCTCTGTGGGTAAAATATGCTTTTTTAAAACTATGTTGTCAGTCACCAAGCCTTTAAAGCTCTTCCTCTTCACTCTCCCTTTTGCTTTTGCTTTCTACAATCTGCTATGACCAGCTGCAATGGTTGTGTGCGATACAGCTGTTCCATTTGATAGCTGGATGTAGTCATTAATCCATTGTTTTCCTAAGGAGCATACTATTGAAAGTTAGACTTTCAGATCCAGAGTGCTCAGGCTTAAAACAATTTCTGACATTTTTACTGATGTCATTAGAGCAGGCATAATGGCTCTATGATATGGCTTTCCTAGGAGATTTCCTTGCAGAAGTTACCCTGAGTTCTTTCTATCTCATGCTTGCCTTCAGACTTTCCCAAGAGCTAAACTATCCTTGACTTCCTCAACCCACTGCCCAACAATACTTTGTCCATTGCTGTTCTTCCATTACTACGTACTCACTACCAGCCTGAATTACCCAGAAATGAGAACTTGATGCTCATTTGCAAAATTCAGTGTTCTTAAGGTGTGGATGTTTTTCAGAGGGGTGTTTTTTTCAGGATGTTTATCAGAGTTTTTCTCTGTACTGCTGGAATGAACTTATAGCCTCATTTCTTTAAGCTGTGTACATTTGCTGAGATGTAAAATAATTAAAAACATTTTGTCTTTTATTTGGTTACAAATAAATAGAATACTAGTAAGCAAAGGTCTAACCTAAGTATGTAAGAGCGGTGCCTGTTACACTCAGGTCTCATTACTGTTGTAAATCTGAGACTGCACCTAAGGCCAGTCAGTTAAACAGAAAACTACAAAGAGGAGGAAAGGTACAACCTTAATGTTGCTAGAGGGGGCTTAAAATCACTGAAAAGTAAACCAAACTATTCTTTGAAAATATGATCGAATGAGAGACTTTATGCAGAAACTGGTCTCCAAGAATATAAATTTTATTAGGACTGATCAAAAGGCATTTGAAAAGGAGGAACTTTCTATTGATTTTGGCAGACTTTGATCTTGTTAGATTAAACTTAGATGGAAGTCCAGAATTCAACAGAAAGAAACGTCTAGCGTAATGCAACATAGAACTACACAATGATTTTTCCTATTTTAGATCAGCATCTATTTCTCGGGACATTTTTTATCATTACTATTTTTCTTACTGATCTGAATAATGGATATTTGCATACAATTCCATAGTTTTGTCATTTACTTCATGTTGCAAACATACTGTATTTTGCAGAAAAATCACTAACAGCATTACTTTTGTTAATTTTCGCTTTCAGCTTCACCTCCTACTTTTGAACTGAACCCTATGAAGAAGAAAATCCTAGCAGCTAAAGGGGGTCGTGTAATCATTGAATGCAAGCCCAAAGCTGCTCCTAAGCCAAAATTCTCCTGGAGCAAAGGAACAGAACTGCTTGTAAATGGGAGCCGGTTAGTATTGACTGTTAGGGGACACTGTGAGTCTTAAAAATGCTGCCTTATGTTTCTATTTATCCTGTAGGCTAGTTCTCACTTTTGCAGACTTCAGGAGCAGGAGACTGTATAATTTCAGGAGAACAACCTGCCAGAATGTTTCAGCCAATGTGAATCCAAATAGCTAGAGAGGTATCCAACTGTTTGGTGCTGTTCACATTTCAGAATTGAATGGTATCATAAAACTGTAAGAAAACTATTAGAATGACTACAAGTAAATGAAGGTACATTCTCTGGCTCCAGCAGAGGCATCTAATCATGCCACAGTCTAATAAAATATTTTTTCTATAAGAGTGTTTATAAATGCAGTATTTAGATGTGAGGTTCCAATAGACTTCTGTGGTTTGTTCTTTCACTTGCTACCATTCTACTGAAGGTACTGCTTTCTGATATAAAACCTAATTTCTTTTGATGTATTTTTTTACACTTTCAATAGCATACGTATCTGGGATGATGGGAGCCTGGAAATTATCAATATCACAAAGCTGGATGAAGGTCGCTACACTTGTTTTGCAGAAAACAACCGAGGAAAATCTAATAGCACTGGTGTTCTGGAAATGACAGGTAAACCTGTAAATTGCATTAATTTGTTTGGGGTAGAATCACTACTTTTTGTTCCAGCACTTGCGAGCCATTTTATATCTTTTTAATTAAGTTGCTCATAAAACAATGATGCTTTAAAAACATATTGCTCAGTAGAAACAGTATGTTTGCACTAGTTCTGAGACAGTGTATCAATTTTCAAGGTTGATTTCTCCATTAGAGATTATTAAATCTGATCCGTTAAATTGACACATTTTAATGCATTCATTAAAATTGGTAGCTTAGCGCTCAGGCTAAGGTGTGATTCTGGGCCATGACTCAGACAGAGATGGCAGTCTTACTGACATTCCTTAATTTTTCTTTTCTGTTTTCCTCGTAAGGTAAGTAAGTTTGAGAGAGCATTTCTGTTAAAGAAACATGCATTAAATTGATGCAATAGGGACACACAGCCGTATGACTGCACTACTAAATTCCCTTCTTTTACAGGCACTAAATTCTCTTCTTTTACGGGTATTAGTATTTACTGATGGAGTACTGATATCCTTAGTTATATATTTTAAACCTGATATCAAATAAATAAACAGCTGTAGAGTACAGACAGGAAAGATGACATTCATGAATAGCTGTGTCTGTTAGCTACCACTCATAGTGGAAGAATAATTTATCAAATACATTTTTTAATGTGTGTTCCAGAAATCATGCTAGATGTGGCAGCTCAATGCCACAATATTGATGTACTAATGTAAGAATTAATCTATGTCATCAGATCATTTGAAAGCATTTTTCTGCTTGATTTATACCAAATTTATTGTACCAAATTAATCGTAAGACTTTTGTTTTGCTTAATCAGATTTGATTAATAATTACTATTACTTTTTATCATCCTTTTCAGCTTTATACATCTTAATATTGCCCTCAGGCATTTAATTATTTTGAAAGATTATGTAAATAAATATTCAGCCCCTTAATAACTCTTTCATACCTTCTAAAGTCATTTCCTTACTAAATTCACACAGTGAAACACTTAAACCATACGTTTATAAACCTTATAAACTTAGATACACAAAATTTTAAAGTTTTGGAAAATTCTGCTCCAATTCATCTAAAAAGACAAACCAAAAGTCTAGGACATCTCCCTTGCATCACAGCAGAAATAGGAGGGGTCAGATGACATACTTCAAATTCATTTTCACATTGTGGACAATGATAAGAGTTGACTAAGAATGTTTTGAAGATGGTATTCCCAAGATTCCCAAGAATTGTGTGGCTCATAAAACTTCTCAGACATTGTGAATGACTACAAGAATTTTAAAAGTTAAATCTGAAGCTGACAGGCACTGCAAATCTGATGGTTTTTCCCACATGCTGTTTGTTCACTGCCACAGGACCAGTAGAATACTTTGTGCAAACATTTAGAACATCACTGGTGGTAGAACCAAATGCTGAACATACAGGCACAACACTAGAATGTGGCATGTATGCTAAGCATGTGTCCACAGCTAAGACTTTAAAGATCAGATGTTAAGAGGTTGCTCCAATGCACTATGAGATGCTCCATTCTGCAAAAGCCAGTAGTTGTACCATCCTCATATCCTCCATATTAAGCAGGTTTTACATTACTTGCACACAGGAAGGTTTCTGTCAAAGGCAGGTTGACAAATAAGATCGTTTTTATTGAGGATTTTTTGCTGTTCTGTGTATTATGAAGTGTAGTGTGCTTCTTGGAGCATGCTCAAACCTAGGTCTTAGCTAGTAGCAGTAGCTCTTTTTCTTATGGCTATTGTCTTCCAGGTTTTCGTACCCTATTTGCAGTCTCATACTAGTGGGAAAAATATGTCATGGCATAAGGAAGATGCTCTGAGGCTTTTTGTTTTATGATAGAAATTGAAAGAAAAGCAACAGGTCTCCCTGATCCAGTGAGTCCTTTCCAGAACAATGTTATTAATTTGCCATATGAGATTGAAGAATGCACTAAGATCTCTAGCAAGTATCATGAGATCTCTGCCTTTTTGTTTTCTTGTTTCTGTATCAGTATGTAACATTGCTGGAAGATGCACAGCTTTCTTCCTTTTGTTGTATTATTTTCCTTTCCACGTGTAGGTATTTGCATAGTTTGCTATGCATCCATTCTATTGTTTCGCAGTAGATAAATTAAGATCTCAATCCCTGCAGTACTCCAATAGAAATCTGACTCAGCCTGACAACTGAGTAGAACTTTTCATTCATTAGACAGGTTTTAAAACATAAGAAATATTATTAAAACAAGAAATGCCACACAAGTCACGTAAGATTCATGATGTGTCTTCTTTCTACCTGAGATATAGTCAATAAGTAAAACTAGCTTTAAATAGTCAGTAATGTGATTCAGAGACTGAAACAGCCAGTTTCAAAGAACGGAAGTTAGGCATTTCAGTTGTAAAAGGTTTCCTTTGTTCTCTTTATTTTGGTCCTTTGAAATGTGGCTGCATGAATAACATGTAAAGAAGACTTTGAGGGAGCCGTTGTATATATAATCAAACAATTATGGAGATGAGCTTGCATTTGGATAAACATTTATTTATTGGAATTTTCCATGTTTGCTGTTAACTTCACAGAAGCTACAAGGATTACTTTAGCTCCGTTGAATGTTGATGTCACCGTTGGAGAGAATGCTACCATGCAATGCATTGCATCCCATGATCCCACATTAGACCTGACTTTTATTTGGTCTCTAAATGGTTTTGTAATAGATTTTGAGAAAGAGCATGAACATTATGAAAGGAATGTCATGGTAAGATACTATAGATCCTTATCTAATACATGAAAGCCTATTTTTTTTATTGTGAATAGCTGTCTTTTCTGTTTTACTTTTTCTATTGTGTTGATTCAGGTATAGAAAGATGCAGTAGGCTAAGAACATGAAATAAAATCACAGTTTAGACATTTTACAGACATGTAGACACTTGCAGGTAGATACTGAAATCAGATATCTAAATTAACATAAGTATTTTGGTACCTCAGTTAAATCCCAGTGAATAAAGCTGGTAAGTTGGTAGCCTTATCGTAAACAGGGTGCAAATTATCTCGGAAATTTGTGCATATGCGTTCACTTTTCCTTAATCATGTTTTTCTCCTCAACATTTCTGGTATTTGGCACAAAACCAGGCCAGATGGTAGGTATGAGTCAAACGGTCTGTAAACACTGAGCAAGAAGAGTTGGTGTGAAGGCTAAACAAGTTAATACAAACACAATCGTTTTAGCATATTGAAAGAGGAATTATGAATTTTTCATGCTTGCATGTGTGGTTATCTCTTTACAGTCTTCTATCAGGATTATTCAAAATTATTACCTTGATTAGAAAACCCTTCTCGTTATGTCTGTTCAAAAGCTGACTTATCTAATATTTAACAACAATCTCAGAGCGGTTACCCACATATCTATATTTATTCTGTTATTCTGGGTTTAAATGATACAAAAATCCTCAATATAGATACTTTTGGAGTTTGTACTACCAAGAGGAACTGTGAATGTGGAGAGAAAATATTGCTAATGGTACCTGTAGTGTCTGGGAACGCCAAGGATCATGTTCAGTTTCAGCTCTGTGTTCAAAATTATGTACCATGTAACAGTGCCTCCTGCAGAGTATTTCTGTTAAGCTGGAAATATTATTTAATTTTCCATGGAGATTCTTTTTTCTTTTTCAATATCTGTTTATCTCTTTGTGAGATGTTTCAAGCAGAACTGTTTTAGACTGGTTTGGAGCAAACCAGTCCTTTGAGCAGACAGCCTGCTCTTTTGCTGAGTTGTAAACATCCCTGTGAAGTCACGCTGCACTCTTTCAGTGAGAGACAAGTCCTTGTCAGACAAGCCAGCAGAAGTATGCTAAGATCAGTTGAAAAACATTGAAACCCAAAGACATAAATCACTTTGTGCCATAAATTTCTCCAAAGTCTGTGTCCAAACTCAGCAACAGGGTACTAAGCAGTCTGTAGTGTTGTGTTGTTTCAGGAATTACAGAATCTATAGATCTTCACTAGTACACTGGGATCTTTCAAAACATTTCCTGCAAGTGGCTATTAAGCTGCACTTTTGATAGGTTTATATCTGCACTTTGGTACTAATCAATGCGTAAGACTTTCTTAAAAAGCTTGACTCCCCTCCTAATGGCATTCATTTGTCCTTAGGGACTTTCTCTGTCATATGTTGAACAAAAGTCTTTATATCATTGACATACACTTTTGGGTCTTCCTCTTAATAATGAAAATAAAAAGGAAATTGGAGTTTTTTCTTTTAGGGGAAATTAATTCTGAAATGTAATACTAATTTTACGGCACTTTCTAGCAAAGCACTTCAAATGAACAAATATGGGCCAAATAAGGGCCTTAGCAAGTGTGTAAGGTGTCATTTTCTGTGAAGATTGACTTAATACTTAGTTTCCTGGCCACCTGTTTCATCTTCCAGATAGCCAGTGGTCCTAGATCTCCTGGCCCCAAATTCTGGTTAACTCCACAATATTTTAGACACCTTACTGGACTGCTTTATTTCAAAACAAAATTAGTCTAGCTTTGCTAGGCTTGCTTGGTCTCCACAGACCTTCCATAGTCTGCAGATGGAGAGAAAGAGGTGGTTTACTTCATGTGGGTGTTGAATCTCATGCTGGATGATTTCTTCTTTCAAAAGATTCCAGAGATAGATACTCCATAGGATGCAGAAGTAGCTTAAAAGGTACTAACTCTTAATTCACTTAGAGAGTTAAAGTTAAGTAGGTTAGATCCAAACATCAATTAATTTATTTTTCATTGTGTAACTCTGTCTTCATACGGGTATTTCTTAATTTGGTGTGTTCCATTTGCACTTGATCATTAGTGGTAGAAGTTATTTTAGCAGGAGCATATTCCTAAGCCTTATTTTTGGGCTTTCAAATGCAAAGCAAGTACAGATCATCTCTGTTACTTCTCGACAGGCAGCTCAGTCTTTCTCAGCCAGGAGAGAAGGGACAGTAGGACTGCATGTGAGGTCTAGAATTGCTATTTGTAGTTATTTGTGGATTCAGCACTGAAGTAACGACAAATGCAGAATTTTTAAACAGCTTCAACAAATACAATAAAAAGGTTTATGTAGGATGTAATTAAGAGGAATATACACTTCCGGTATTTCTATTTCATTGATTTAGTATTGTATTAACTTGCATTAAGGGTTTTCCTCCTTCACGTGCTAGCAAAGGGATTTTCTCCTGCCTGCCGCTTCTCTCTGGCAGTTCCTAGCTCAAGTCACTGGGTGGCAGGTTTGCTCAGGCTTTCTTGGGTGCAAAGTGGTAAGCTATTGTGCATTCAACAGCAGCAGCCCCAACTGCTGTGCTGGAAGCAGTGGAGTCCCATGCTGCTACCCAAGCCTTCTCAAACAGAAAAGAAAAAATTTACTCCATCATGAATATTAGAGTTACTGTTGTGCGTGCTCTCTGTGCTATGATTTCCTGTTGATGAGGGATCCTCATCTGTCTTCCACTATTAATTTGTGTGACAGCGTAGATCAATATGCTGAAAATTGATACAGCCACAGTATTCAGTTCTCAAAATAACACTAATATTGTTGTCACATACACATAATGGAATGCTAATGAAATTCATGTAAATACCTACGTAAGTCTTCTTTCTTTAAATGGAAGCTTTGGTATCTCCATCATTGCTGAAGGCAAAACTAATTTGCATTACATTAGTACTAAAACTCATTTATCAAAAGAACATTTGTCAGTGCCATTTTTGTTTCCTGTGACACTGATATTTAAAATGAGAAATATATGTATGAATTGGTTAGCTTTCAAAAAGTTAAACTGAGTCTTCAAAATCTGACTATTAAAATTGATTGCCTTTGATTTATGTGTGGTTGTTCCTCTAACTTTTTGATTGAGGAACTAAACATTAATACATCCTTTCAAGTCTTGTAGAGATACAGCATTTCAAGTAATCTAGAAAACTCTAATGTTTGGTCATTTGTTATTTATAGGTCTGCTTTTTGTCATGTATATTTAAAGACTGAAAAGCAGACTTTTAATAGACTTTTTTAAAAATATACACTATCCAACTAAGTGTACTTTTTAAAGTTTATTATAAAAAATTATCTTTAAAATGTGAAAGAGTGTATTTTTTTTATATTTTTTGAGCCCTACTGGTCCATTGGTATGGATAGTCAGGAAGAGGAACTCCATAATTTGACAGGCTAAGGTCGGAAACTTGTACATAAACTCCGGAAAAGTACAAATGTAGGTTCTAATAGTCTTAGTCACATATAGACATGCATACGTTTTAAAATGCTTTCCATACCATCAATATTTCTGTGTTTGCTGCACTGTTTATTAGTCCTCTTAAACAGTATCAGTGAACCTGAAAAGCTGATACTTTTCTCACCACTTTATCTTTAATAAGTTAAATTAAATTGCCATATAATGGTTCTGGAACTTGCCTAATTGCAAATAACTTTGATATGAATTAAAGAAAGAGGAAGTGTTGGTGGAAAAATACAATAAGGCTGGAGGATGAATTTTGTCATAGAGACAATTGACTTGTTTCTTGCTCACATCTTCTCATATTAGTAATGAGATTATCAAGAAAACTTGATGAAAAACTGTTCTTTGGGTACCTGAGACTCTTTCACACCTGACAAAATGCAGGCCTGTATTACCCTATCATGTAATGTCTGAATCATAGAATCACAGAATAGCTAGGGTTGGAAAGGACCTTGAGATCATCTAGTTCCAACCCCCCTCCCATGGGCAGGGACACCCCACACTAAACCATGCCACCCAAGGCCTCATCCAACCTGGCCTTGAACACCGCCAAGGATGGAGCATTCACAACCTCCCTGGGCAACCCATTCCAGTGCCTCACCACCCTCACAGTAAAGAATTTCTTCCTTAGATCCAATCTAAACTTCCCCTGTTGAAGTTTGAACCCGTTACCCCTTGTCCTCTCACTACAGTCCCTGATGAAGAGTCCCTCCCCAGCATCCTTGAATCTTTTAAAGTACCTCACTGAAGTGGTTTGAAAGTTCTGTTCTTGGCATCTAGTGTGGTTTTTGCACCCCACAAAAGGTAATATCCTTATTTTTACATCAGATAACTTTGAGGCTTAGTGCTGTTTTGTGATCATAGTTTATCAGAAAAAGTATTCCATGGAGCCCCACTTGACATGTTGAGTTCCCCTCTCCTCTGCAAAAAGAAAATAAAGCCAGCAAAATGCAGAGTTCCAAAATGGTAGGTGCAAAATTGAAGTGACCAAGACTGTTTATAGGAGAAACTTCCAGCTTGATGCTTTTTTTTTTTTTTTTTTTTTGTGGGAATTTTGAGATTTCTTAAGATTTTTTGCATGTCAAAGATTCTTGGATTCTATTGTTTAGTACTTGGGATTTGTTATGAAATTTACATCTTGCATTTAAAAATATTGTAAAGTAGAAAGCATTAATTCTGTTCCTATTATAAAAGAAGAAGAATCAAATATCCAAGATACAGAACAGAACTGGCCCCAGTAGTGAGCCCTGGGGAACTACAGTTGCGACCAGCCACCAGCTGGATTTAGTCCGTTCACTACCACTCTTTGGTCCTGGCCTTCCAGTGGGTTTTTTACCCAGTGAGCAATATGCCCATCCAAGCCATAAGCAGTCAGTTTCTCCAGGAGGATGATGTGTGAAACAGTGTCAAAGTCTTCACTCACTAAAGTCTAGGTAGACAAAAAAAAGAGTCCCAGGACTCTTCAAAGGCACTGTCTCAATATATTGCTTCCAGTGCCTTGATGTATTAGGAAGACACTTCAGACATGAGTGAATTAGAAGTCACATATTTGGCTAGGTTTGGGTAAAATTTGGAGGCAAGGGCCTAATAATAACGTAGTGAGCATGGAATGAGAAGGCTGGAGTCAGTGGTTAAGAGCAAGGAGGGGAAGGAAATCAGAAGGCATAGTGCTGAGGGTGAAGCCAACAGATAGCTCTGACAGAAGCCCTTGAAGAAATCTGTTATTAATCCAGTGCTATTTCCAGCACAAAGAAATGTAGAGGATCAAGATATGCCGACTTCTGTGCAAGAATTAAAAAAATACACTGCAAAATCAGATGACTGTAAATTTATGTGCTTCTGCAACTTTGCAAACTCCCAAATCCAAGTACCATCGCTAGTTAGGTAACAGGAGCTGACAAAGCCAGGTGTGAGCAGTACTCAGAGAAATGTAATTTACAGTGTATTGTGATTTTTTGTTATCAGCTGTAAAGCTGTAATCCATGAGTACAAGTGAACAAGTACCTAGGCTTTTCTGCTGTTGGAAATAACAGGGCAAATTCCCACAGGGATGCTGGTACAAAGCACAGTGTCCTCAGGCATTTTCAGTGGTATGCTGAATGGAGAATAATAATATATTTGTTGGAAACATTTCCCAATCCGCATTTCAGGGGTAGAATTAGCACTGTACTTCCTTTACATATAAATATAGTTCACTGGAGGAAGAGACTCTTCAGTGGGAATGACTGTGTCATCATTATCCTGCTGGGTTTTTTATTTACCCATAACTTTTATGCCAGCTATGGTTTATAAAATAGTGAGGTAAGCTCTCCTGTGAATAAGATTGAGACAATAGAGCTACACTGGTGGTGTTGTCCCCATGTCATCTCTGATGTCAACATCAAGAAAACAGATATAATCACATTTACATTACCATTTGTCAACAGCTATTGGGTTATCTGTTCCAGTTGGTTCTGCCACGTAAAAGATCCTCTACTGGCAAGAACAAAACAATTCACACAAATTCAGTAAGAGTTAAACAATTTTTAGGTACAAGTAATAGAAAAAGATGTTTTAAGTTATTGCTAGCTTTGAATAAGCTGGTCTCATCACCAAGAATCCCATCTCTTCCACATTACTTCTTATTGATTCTCTTATGATCTTACCTCTACTGTGTATTAAACATCTCTGAAGCTCAGACATTAATTTTCAAACCTGAATTAAAAAAAAAAAAAAAAAAGACTATCTCTGCTTACCAGGTTCTTCTATTTCTGCCAAGTTAATTTCATTATTATGAAGAACTTGTTAGCTTCATACTAACATGAGTTCCTTTATTGTTGCTAAGGTTCCAAAAGTTGCAGATACTGCTTTTAGTCAGAACTCTGTATTCCTGTAAATTATTTTTGATCACACAGGGGCGTATTCTGATGTTTTTCAGTAATTTAGTGCACTGGCAAAGGTGACAGTCAAAACAGAACAATGAATCTCAGAAATGGGTCATACAATTCTATTTTTGACATCACTATTAAAGCACAAATATAGGGCTCATATGATGAAAATCTTTGCTTGAAACTTGGTAAATAACTGGGTGGTGAACCACAGATACCCTTGGAACATCTCAGTATTGCTATCACTATTTCCAGTCTGTGATTCAGTTTTCTCTGAGTTAAGAAAGGCATTTTTAAACTTAGCCAAGATGAGGTTTTTGGATGAAAACATACAGTGCATTCATATCTAATTTGTGGAAGAACTTGCTGATGCCCATGCTCTTTATTTGCTTTGTAAGCTCTTCTTTTACCACCAAGAACTTAGGCTTCTTCTGAGTTATGGAAAGCTTCATCACCAACTGCATAAAACCTTGCTCCAGGAGAGCTTCTTAACCAACAAGATACAATACCATATCTGTGGGTTGATGATTTTTAAATTATGTTACATTTTCCCATCTGTTTTACATCATTTAGATTTTCAAGACCAACTTCCCATAAAGGAAGTGAATGTTACAGCAAGTATATGAGCTCATCATTAATAAATGTAATAAAGTATTTTAATTAGAGTGCTAACATAGGGATTAATGAGTACTAAGTCTATTAAAAATTTGTAATAATTTGTTATTGAATTAATAATATGATTATGAGAATTCTAAGTTTATGTAGTTTTTCTAAACCCCACTGCTTTGCCCAACCTTTGCATACATTTATTTACAATTGAAAGTGCAAGCAATGATCAGAGGTTCACAGGCAGTGTGTTCTTTCTAAGATGACATTTACTGTTAATGAACTAAAGCTTTATACAGCAGTCAAATAGAAAACTCTTTGTCTCTTTTATTAAAACCAAAACCTAAAAGAACAAAAAGAAATAAATAAAAAAAACCCTCACAGGAACTGAAAACTGAAGGAGTTTCAACTTCTGCGGTTTCTTTATCCTGATTTTTCAGATGGCAGATGAGCAGGTAGGCATCCTCTCTGCTCTTGTAGAAGTACTGACACTCCCACTGATTTTTCTTTCTGAAAGCCATTGACAGCAAAAGGCAGCACAGTGGAGAAAAAAGGCTTGTATGTGCTTAGTCAGGCAGCCAGTCAGTGTTCCCTTATGTGGTAATCCCTACAGATTTTCAAAGGATGCTGTCCTTGAAGGCAGTCCCCCTGAAGTTTCATGAATAAACTGAGGGACACTTGCACAGAAATGCCACTGTCCCAGACTCACCTCATCTCTGCATCCTGCCTGCACTTTGGCAAATTAAATTAAAAGCCCTGACATATTAGTCTTGAGTGTGAAGTGTGAATGTGTATATATATATATATATATATATATGTGGGCATAGTTTAATAATAATGAATAGAGAAATGTTCAGAAATAGATCAAAAATATTGGATTGTTCACTGATCCAACTAATCTGATCATTGCTAACAACACTTGTGTCACTTCAGAAAATTGAAAAGGTACAGTGTAACCTGCATTTCTCTCTGACCCTATTAAGGCAATTGGCTGAAGTATTGCTAGCCAGAATTACATAGCTTCTTTCACATATGCTTGATTCTCCTTTTATGCAATCACCGGTTTACCTCAGGAATTTCTTAAAGATGTGGATTCTTATGTTGGACAAGAAAAAAAATAAAAATTGGTGTTAGCATATTTCAGTTTGTGATGAAATTTTACGCCAGCAGAATTTGAAGCTGGCATTCAAAATCCTTGCTGGAGTTTGGAAACGAAAAGGATAGTTTTATCTGGTTATTTTCATCTCCCCTAAATATAGAGTTTCAACTGGCATTCTAGTTTCAGAACATTTGGAAAAGATAGAACCTTACTTCCCCTCACACACCCCCCTTTCCAATCAGGGCACATAAACTGGATGACAGCTTTATTTCATTTCTTCAGAACATCTAAATGCAGAGACACTAATTTCAGCCCATAAAATTTGAGATTGTATTGAAGGTCTTTGTTGTTACCTAGAAACTTTCAAGATGATAGCACTAGTTCTTACACCTAGATACTTGGCAATTTCTGGTTTACGTACCATTTTGCATCTGAATTCCTTTTGTTCCTGTGATGGTTTCTCAGTGTTTGGATTGTTTGGGTTTTTCTTAATTATATTTCTGAACAATCTGCAGTGAATTAGGAAATCTGAATGTTGCCGGTTTTGGTATAGTGGGGTATACATCCAGCTGTTAATCTTTTATGGCATTTTGACTTATATGAAAGTATTTGTCTGCAATAAAATCCACGATAGATAAGCAAAATATTTCAAGTGCATTATTTTTAAACATTTTTATAAATGTCTTAATATAAAATGTGGTTTTCATTGAGAATAGCTGTAGTGTATGTAATGCTCTCTGCTCTACTCCTTGTTTTACAGGTGCGTACCTAGTTACTCAGTGGGTTCACAGAAGTGTCATAGGACAGTGACATTTTATTCAGTTTGCTTATCTGTACAACCACAGGTAGCAGCAGATAGTGGACCATCTGCAAACACAGCTGTATATTTTCCTAGTAGTCCAGAATTATTGAATAGTGTTGAGGAAGAATTAGGGTCTGTGATGGTGATGATGATGAGTGTATGAGCCTAACTGAATAGCAAATTGCTTCCCTGAAGGTCCTGCTGCCATTGGCCAGGGAGCAGGGAGAGCTTAACCAGGGAAAAAGCATGACCTTCAGGGCAGGGGCCTCATCAGCAAGGTTAGCTGTCCACTCAGCAGGTCAGGACTGGGTGTGCCATGATGGGAGCTGTAGCTCTGGTGGGCCCTGAAAGGAAGCATTTCAGCTCCACAGCATCTCCGCAGCAGGGGATCGGCCCTCGCTGAGGCTTCACTTCAGTGCTGCCTGTGTGCACCCATCCCAGGTCACCAAAGGGCCACTCTGGACTATGCTGTTTCAGCGCTGGCCCAGAGCCCTTGCAGCCCACCCTCCCAACATGGGGGCTACAGCTGCTGTCATCAACCTGCACATTACCAGCAGGGATGGTCTTTCCTCTAAGGAGCTGTGACATGTGTTGAACATTATTGTTTGTTCACAGTTGCTGCATTTTAGTATCTCTGGTGCATATTTATTTAGGCTGTGATTTTAGCCTCTCTGTGATAAAAACTTTCCTACTGGTTTAAGGCTTGTAAAGGAGGAGCCAAACAGTATCCTGCTCTGTTAGTAGGACTCCATGACATGTTATCATACAAACATGCATAAAAAGGCAAGTAACGGTGCAGAAAAATCATCTGGCTGCTCTTTATGAAAAAATTCTTAACTAAATTTAATGTTCAGATATAGGCTTCACAAAGGAAAAGGGAGATGTTGGCTTGTAAAAAAATATTTACTAAGACGTCTGGGTTTTGTCATGTTCAACAAAGAACACAGCTCCTCGGGAAACACAGGGTAATTTCAACAGCTGTCATATAAATCAGATGTATCTTTGAGGGTGATCTGTTTTCCAGGTAAGCGCTTGCTTTTAGGAAATAGCAACCACTGTATTACCAGCTGGGAGGAATGTGTAGACAGGTATCACAACAGGTATCACACTGGTGTACAGGGATGTTTACCAGCTTCATTAAGTGCTGTTTTTGTGACAGATTAAATCCAATGGTGAGCTGCTCATTAAAAATGTTCAGCTGCGGCATGCGGGAAGGTACACGTGCACTGCTCAGACAATTGTGGACAACTCCTCAGCTTCAGCTGACCTTGTGGTAAGAGGTAAGGTTCTCCAGGTAATACAGAAATGTGGCTGGTTTTCACCTGGACAAGCAGTGTTTCTGGTTGTTTAGAATATGTTGTTTCTCACCGTAAAATGAAAAATTAAAATGGGGAGTGCATGAACATGCAAAATCCTGAAAGTCCACTCTGGGCACTGATTCTATTCCATATGTTTAGAGGTCCAACTGAACACGTTTTCCTGAAAAGCAATAATTTTTTTTTATTATTAATATTTTCCTTATGTTACAGTAATTTTTAGACAGTTTAATTTGGTCTTCATTATTAGAAAATTATTTTAAGTATCATTTCACTGTACCCACTGTATAATATTTTTAAGAAGTCACTTCTTTTTTCCCATAAAGTTTCATGGATTAAATTATTGTGTATAATGCTAGACCTACATTAAAAGGATTCCTAGTTTTGAAATGACAGAAACCAGGACATTTAGGGTTAAGGTTATCGCTCCATTATTAACTAATTCACATTTGTTAAGCGTTAATGTGGTCTCAAAACACTGTGCTTGTACATAGGGTGTGTCCTACACATCTGTTATGATTCGTGGTTTCAATAGCTTGAGTTAATTCATGTCCTTTGGGTATTTTACTCTGTTTTGTGCCTCCAGGTATAACAGGTTCTGAAGTGCTAATGCACTCTAACACTGACAGTTCAAAGCAGACATAACTTGTACATGGAGCCATGTTGTTGTCATGTTTTGCCCCATGTACTAAAGAGCTGTATGGCAGAATCAAGGCACAAGTGTAGCTTGATTCTGAATCTGTCATCTGAGGATGTTGTGGATTTTCTGTATTTAATTTTTGCTGGGTATTAACAGCCAGTGAAATATCAGTTTTGGATGAAATGTCAAAGCAAATGTGGAAGTGGTGAAACTGGGAATTCATCTACAAAGAAAAAGAGAAGGGCCTGTTCATGTGCCTTAGTATTATGTAAGCAATTCCTTTCAAAAATAAAAAGAGAGATGAGATGAGATGAGATGAGATGTTATCAAGCTTCTGATTCTTCTTCCAACCTGATAATTATAATTAGAATCATTGCTCTGAGGTTATGTTTGAAGAAATTAACATTCATTTTATGCTCAACATTTGAATTTTAATACAATGAACACTGTTCTGCTTAGTGCTGAGTAATTCTCACTACCGTTTTTGTCAGTAGAACACTCAGCGCCTTACAAGGCAAACTTAAATATCTGATGAAATATGACAGAAGTTGACATTATAGTTTCACTGCATTTGTAGGAAGAAGCAAGAGCAAAATATGAAAACACAGAGCATCTTGTCAATGAAGTGGTAAAGGATAGCCAGTGTTCATGCAGGCACATGATGATACTTTGTCCACAAAACTATTTGTGTGACCTTAGAGTACTAACATCGCTCTTGTGTCCAGGCGACTTGCTAGTGATATTAGTACACTGAAGACTCTCAGGCCTCCAAGTACCCCACCCAGCCTTAATGGCCATGACCAGCCTCACCAGGACACCCATCCACACAGCTACCCATAGGCCCAGGAGCCCTGTTAAACTGAGCCCTGGACCTTCAGCCCTGGCTGGAGCTATGTTACAGACATGCCTGCTTCCAGCTCTGTCTCTGGCCTGCTTCCTGGATGGGCTTCAGACCTATGTAGTAGGCAGCTTGTCTCCTGGATGGACGGCTTGGGTATGTGCATTAGTTTGTCAAATGAATGCACGTGATTCATTGCTTGCAGTACCTAGAACTCCCATATCAACACCCAGCCCTCCCCACCATATTCAGATCCTGCAGGACTGTGCCCCATTCTTGAAAGAACTGCCAATCCTTGCATTACTCCTGGGTCCTGGATCAGTTTTCCTGAGGGAACAGCTGGCCCTTGGTGTTTCCTGACACATGCCATTTTCAGAAACTTTGATAGTGAGGTGGGAAGCTGTAAGAGATACCTCCTAAAAAGGGAGGAAAAAAAGGTCTTGGCACTGATAAACCTTTTCATATCTTCCATCTTGAGGGCTTTTGAAATGAACAATCTTGCAGGAGAACACGTCTCTCAGGCCATACCTACCTAAGTCCTTAGAGCTGGGCTACCAAATAGGCACATTACCAGGGAGGAGTTGACTAAAGACTCTCATCTTAAAAATCAGCTTTTTGCAACAACTTCTACTTTGTGCATCCTCAGTGAAGAGTAAGAGGCAGTTTCCCATTGCATGTATTATGTAGTAGTACGTGCATACAATGTAGATGTATGTAGTCCTTGCCTTGAAAGGGAGTTCCAAGAACGGCTAATTAGTAGATTAGTTTTCAATGCCAGTATTTAAATTTTAATAGAAATTGGTTATAAGCAATCCAGTAGTCAATTGAAGTGTATTTTTCCAAGGATACTAAATGGGAGCTCTTCTTGGATCTTAGAATAAACAATCAGGAATTTGGTTGTCAAAGTCGTAAGCTATATCCAAACAGATTATGTAGAGTGGCCATGCCCATTTTATTTTTAACTAATAGCATATATATTCTTTAAGTAACCAGCCTAAATTTCAATACTTCTGGAGTCAGGAATGGAATCACTTGGTCGTTATAAGGATAAATTAATCGAATGCAAGGAACAACAATATATGGTAGTATGGGGTTTTTTTAACTCAGTTTATTTTATTCCTTTTGCTCAGATTTATAGAGAAAATAAAGAGCTCAAGAGCTGAAGATAAGTTGGCACACTTTGTGTTCAGATCTCATGTAGAAATCTCATTCCATTCTTTTTGTTGTGTTGTTTTTGTTTCGGTTTTCTGTGGTTTCTCTGTAAGTACTGCAGAGAAATATATCCTGTTGTTGCTTGTTTTTTCAATATGTTCTGTGTCTCATTCAATCAGATTGTTGGATAATTACCTGAATCATGTTGGCATATTGTTATCTCTGAATGTGGAATCAGAAAATACTTCTCAATAGTTCTAATGCACTGCCTCTGCTTTTACACAACACTTGATATGTATCACATAACTGTGTACCGTATAAAACAGAAGCATAATAACAAAACCAGAAGAGTTAATGTTAAAAGCATGATCTGAAAATATCTATAGGCCAAGTTTCTTAGTAGGTACTAAGCTTTGGGTTAGAGTTACTGTAAGTTTGAGGGAGTTTAGTACAATTTGCTGAACACTGTGGTGTCTTTTGCAGATAAAGATTCCTATACTCACATATGTATGCACCTGCATCACTCTCTTCTTAGCTCTCTAGTCCGTGAAAATAATCACCTGTGCCTGTTGATCTACGTATTTTAGCCTCTCTTTGGGGGACCAAGTCACAGCACAGCAACAATGAAAATATTACCCAGACAAAACAGAGGAGTGGGAGCAGTAGTAATTAGAAGGAAATCTTTAACATTTAAAAAATACACCAAGAAAAATGCAAGCATTCACTTCAGCAGTTTTTCTCTGTTATTATTGTTCAGAAATAAAACAGATGAGCTTTGGTGAAGAGATGTAATGCCATTTATTAGGTTTAGTGATACACCAGGAAAAAACAGGCAAGTTTTGAGAACAGAGGCAAATTTCTCCAAATCTGAACAAGCAAACTTAAAGTATGGATTGAGAATAACTGCTGATATTTTAACGTATCTATTTTAAGTAGGCAGTTTCAGCCAAAATAGTATTTGATACTTGAAAAGCATAGAAATGAGACTGTGAGCTAGTTTAAGACAAGCAACTTCTACCCATAATGATTTAGCTGGATGCTGGGAGCGTAGTAATGTGCCATCATCTGTATTTAGTTCATGACTTTTTATATTCACTAGAGCCAGGAAATTTAAAATTAAACTTTCAAGTATCTGTCTTTTGAAGAAAAAGAAATACTCCTCAGAAATTATTTTATAGGTCCTTCTTGATGATCAAGACTGAAAGGGCAGATGTGGAATGGCTACTTTGTGGAAAATGTTTTCCTTTGGTGCTTCTGTTCCTTGTTCTTTGTGCGGTGATTCTGGAGCACAGCGGTTGTTTGTTTTCACCCATGTAGTTCACAAGATTGCTTTTAGTTCAGTGGGTGTAGTGGATTCCGCATTTTTGGCATGGGTTTCTGCAATTCTCAATATTATTACTTAGGCCAGAGTCATGGAAGTTTCATTTGGTATTTGTTATATGCAAGAGCATTTATCCTCTGAATCACTCTGTAGAGTATTAAAATGTATATATTTTTTTCAACCTGTTCTTAAGTAGAAAGTGAGACTCAAAAGCCTTGTATCATAGAAGTACAAGTATAATTTAATGAATGTTCATTTTCAGAATATTTAAGTTGTTAATTGAACTGCCATTGTTTTTTTTATCAGGTCCTCCAGGCCCTCCTGGAGGTATAAGAGTAGAAGAAGTTAGAGACACTGCTGTAGCACTTACCTGGAGTCGTGGAACAGACAATCATAGCCCAATTTCTAAATACACTATCCAGTCAAAAACCTTTCTATCTGAAGAGTGGAAAGATGCCAAAACAGGTAAGAGTAATGCCAGAAGTAGTAAAGCCAATAGGTTTTTAAGTGTTTGACTGTTAGAAAATTTGTCTAATCAGAAAATAATCATAATAAAAAGAAAACAGGGATGCTATTAATGTCTGCTACAGGGTTTGGGAGCAGGTACCATCCTGTCAATAAGTTGTCGATAGGTTTGTTCCTAGCACTTTGAAGGCCTGAACTGAATATCAAGAAATAGAGAAAAGAACAGCACAGAGTTTTTACCTGGTTTTTGCCTCTTTCCTTGTTGCTTAAAACATTCCACATCAGCTGCTAGAATCATTAAAGATTTATTTACAGGTTAATTTTGATGGCAAACAAATGTCTTTATTTCTCTATTTGTCATGCAGAAAGTTGGTTAAAATTGTCTGCTTTTTTCCTGGGAACAGGATAAGTTCCAGTTGCATTAAAACTTGTATCCCTAGAGAAAACATGGCTAAGATTATCCTTCTAACCACTGGATGTCATCATTGTGCCACATAATTGCAGTTGAGGATGCACCTACCTGAACACATGGCATGCTAATATATAGTTTTTTGCAAGGTTTAACATAAACACATAAATTATTAAAATATTTTTAAACTAGTAGTATCTTTGAATGCTTTATGATGGATAGAATTGCCACAAGCTAGACAGAGTTGTCCTATCAATATGATTATTATGCCATTGTAATAAATTATAACTGAAGTGCAATTCTGCAGAATTAAGGCATCACATAGTCAGCATTTCTAAATACTAAGAATGTAAGTATTTTCAGCTACTGCCTTTCATTTAAGCTGTCCCTTGAAACTACAGAGGTAGGTGTCAAAGAAATAGACTGACATATTGGCCTGAAAATTTGTTACATTCTTAGAGTAAAAAGTTAAAAATACTAGGCCTACTGCCTTAAATCATATTTCTCTCCTAGAATATGTGGTATATGTAGCTGTATTGTATATAATTACCTCCAGCAGCCAGCATCAGCACATAACACGTTAAAATACCTTGGAAAATAGAAATAGAAAGTTCCCAGTCCCTTCCTATCTCTTATATCTTATTGAATAGCTTCTGTATAAGAGAATTCTTCGAACTTTGAAAAGAAAATAAAAAAATATTGTAGAAGTTAGAGCTGTTCAAATAACTGATGATTTGCTTCAGTAACAATATATGCAGGAGGGAGGATCCTTTTAGACCAGCCTCTACTTTTCTCAGGATAAATTTTAAACAAGGGTGGCAGCTCTGATCTTGCTTCCTTTTGTGTTGTGTGTTACTGGAACTAGAAATGTGGGTAGGAGATACAAGTGTTGGACTCAGATCTTTGCTCTGGTTCAGAGCAGACACTTGAGCCCATCTTTCTCACTTCTCAGGATGATTCCCTATTTGCAGTGTTACACACATGGTAGGATGCACTTCTCTGTACTTCTGAAGTTCTACCGCTTCACAGAATTAATGAGATAGTCATTGAGACATGTAGTCAGACTGAGTTATCCTGTAGCATGTTGAGTGAGATTCACATGATGAGTTGGACAGGTAGGAATCTAGATTGTTGAATTACCTTTTTAAAAAGCTAGTAGTTGAACAGTTAAAATTAACTATTCTGGTGTTTTCAAAATCATTGCTTTTTCATTTGAACTGCACTGAGTAATTCTGATTTATAGATGATTCCCTCAAAAAATAGGCAAAATCACCATAGTAATCATCACTGGCACCACTGCAGCTTTTACTTAATTTCTTGGCTCCTCCCAGCTTGGCTCAGTGTTCGCTTTCATATGAAAGTCACATGATGAACAGTCCAAACAGATCTTTCATCAGTGTTTAGGCTATCATTTAATGCTGCTAATTTTCAATGTGTGGGAGAAAAAAATATACTTTGGCATTGCACTTTGGAATTATTGTTGTTATTGCTATTACCATTATTCCCAACCCAAATCATTCATCTCATGTTGCATAACATTGAGTGTGTTTCATGAAAGAAATGTATTCTACTTCACAGTATGGAAATATGTCTGAATGGGTTATGTAACAAGTTGTCTACATTTATGTTGCTCTTCCCAGTTAAGGGAATCAGATTCTCATTGTGTTGAGTGTTCATAATTATTCTGGGAATTTGTGGCACATTAGGATTAAATGAAGAGATTGAATGTGGCCCATGAAGGGGAATGACAAATTTATATCATGGCTTGGATGCCATAGGAGGTTTGCAATGGATCTACTGACTGGACAGAAAAATAATTTGAGTAAGGATGTGGGAGGCTGGTGGGCAGGAGGAAAGAAAATGGAAAGTGGTTTTCTTTCTCCTACAGGGCTTCACTTTGGAATGAAGAATTTAAAGATCATTAGGTAGAGGAATGTTGTGTCGTCATCCAGTACTTACACCGCCATGCCTGGGGTTTTTTGCAGTCATTGCATTTATACTCTAATTCCAAATCAACTTCCCAGTGCAGAATCTCTCATTTCTCATCTCCCTCTGAATCCAAGATTAATTTGACAAACCACTCTTCACGCACATAATAAATGAAAATCCGCTTTCTATAACTGCAGACAGCTATAGAAACAACCCCTATTGTCTGTGAACTGTAGACAGTCATGAGTTACTTATAGTAAAGAAGTCTTTACCCTTGTTGGATCTGAACTAGGTAGCAAGTTGTAACGTGCTCTCTAATAAGGTACACAAAATAGGACTACAATTTATAAATCACTCTTTATCAGCTGATCGAACCCTACATTTGCATATCTATATCCATGTCTATATCATGAATTTTTATTTTACTGGTTTTGCATTCCAGATTTCTCATTGCATTTGTCTGTATTTAAAATGAAATTCTGCAACTACAATATGTAATTAGTAAGTATATTTCATAACTATGTCTACTGTGTTTGCTGGTTCACACCCAGTTAAAACATACAGGTCTCTAAGGGTTTATACTATATAGTGTCATAGTTTCCAAATTCCTAGTTACTGCCATGAGTACTCCTTGTAAAATGTGGTATTCCCAACATACAACATTAAGTTTCTTTCAGTTGGCTCTGTGGGACTGCAGAATAGTTTTGCTGAAATCAACCACATTGTCGGCTGATCCTAGTGTAAAAATGCAGTTTTCTAAAGCAAATTCTTCTCCTTTTTAGAACCAGCAGATATTGAAGGAAATATGGAATCTGCTACTGTGATTGATTTAATTCCATGGATGGAGTATGAGTTCCGGATAATAGCAACAAACACTTTGGGGACAGGAGAACCTAGTATGCCATCACAGAGAATTAGAACTGAAGGCGCTCGTACGTAAACTGAATTTTCACAAGTTTATGAATCAATTTTGTAATTTTGGTTTTCATTTGAAAAAAAAAAAAAAACCAAAACCCAACTCATTATAAGATGCAAGTCCAGAGAGTATATTTTCAGCCACCCACTACTGTAGATTTTAGTCAGCAAATACCAGACTGTTCAAATGTGATAGTATCAAAGCAGACTGGAAATCATCATGATGCAAACAGCAAATTTGCCTCCATTGCTGAAACAGAAATATACTGTATCTTTCAGAGACCCCTCACTGTATCCATAAGTCAGGCTGTGTATGTATGAATGCATTCACATTCTTGGGACCAGGGTAGAGGACTTAGGAAAAAATGTGTGTATTGAACAAGGAAAATGTGCATTTGCTGTTTGGTTTGTATTCTAACTGAAGAATATATGGCAGGATGTGTGTGTTATACTGGATAATGCCATTTTTCTGAGACTGAAGGTTTGGGCTTGTGTTTTCTTACTCCACATCAAAGATGTGACATTATCTGACGCAACGTATGCTCTTATCGGTTTAATTACTCAGTATTAAAATCTCAGAGCATATATAACTATATCCTTTAGGTTCAAGCACATACTTTTTAAAATGAATTTTTAAAAATGAGGAATTAGGTGTTGTTGTTCAAGATAATACATTTTGGTTTGACTCTACAAAGGAGATAGGAGTGCTCTTGGAGGTGATGTATCACTAAAAAAAGACTGTATACCAGTATATCCTCCTTAACACATATTAGCACCACTATAAGATGCTGAGGAGGGACTCTTCATCAGGGACTGTAGTGAGAGGACAAGGGGTAACGGGTTCAAACTTAAACAGGGGAAGTTTAGATTGGATCTAAGGAAGAAATTCTTTACTGAGAGGGTGGTGAGGCACTGGAATGGGTTGCCCAGGGAGGTTGTGAATGCTCCATCCTTGGCGGTGTTCAAGGCAAGGTTGGATGAGGCCTTGGGTGACATGGTTTAGTGTGAGGTGTCCCTGCCCATGGGAGGGGGGTTGGAACTAGATGATCTCAAGGTCCTTTCCAACCCTAACTATTCTATGATTCTATGATTCTATATCCTCCTTAACACACATTAGCACCCATGTGCAACCTAAATATACTTACAATTGTTGTTCCATAGCTTGAGATTTGAAACTAAAATCTCATAATAAAGTGTTAAAATTAATTTTTGTAATGATGCCTGCTAGGTCATTACTTTGATCAGACTGTATTTTCAAAACAAAATGTACTTGCATTGCAAATTTCAAGATATTTAATAAAAAAGACCCGCATCTGGTCAAGTAAAAATTTTGTTCCTTAGGGAGAAAGGAAATGCAAATTGATTAAATTAATATGGACAGGGAGAGAAAAGCCACAGAACTTTAACACTGAAGTAGAAGGAAATTGCCTATAAAATTGACTACTAACATCAAACGCTTTATGACTTAAAAGCTGTATTTGAAGGCCCAGGAATCTAAGTGAGAAATCTACACATGCTTCCTGGGGTGCTTGGTGCACAGTAGACATTTTTGAAATGTCAGAAAATAAACAGAAAGGGAAGGGAAAATAATGCTCACATGTTGATTAATGATAGTGTCCTTCAGTTCGCAGTGTGCCGCAGTGTTCATGGTATTCGTTGTAACCTTCCCCAAAAAATCCAGTTTTGTAATAGGATGCACAGGATGCAGTGCTTTTGCAAGAGGTAGTCTGTTCAGTTTGTTGTCTGATTCCCCATGCATAACACCATTGTCATCTCACAGCAAGACTTTTTGATGAAACAAAGCAAAATGTTAATGTAGTCTTTCTAGGCATCAGCCAGCACTTCTGGCCATGCCAAAGTAGGGTATAAATTAGTATAAGTTTGCTGATGAACTTCTGTGCCCAAGTGCATTTTCTGCCGGGAGGTAGAATTTGTTATAAGCAGCAATAACAGGATTTGGGTTGCACTGTCAGCTTTCATGGTACTACAGAACCAGCACTGCATGTGCATTTTCATGTAAATCTGAAGAAGGTAAACACTTTATTGCACAAACAACCCATATCCACACACTGTAGTTATTTTAAACATTTGTTAATCAGTGCTGCATTTTTGTTGTACTGTATGGCTGGCGAATAATGCGTGTTAAACTCAAATGTTATCAGTCTTCTTCAATTTTGAAGTCTCTTTTAGATAACTGTAATTTCAGTAACTTTTATTAGCATGTCAAGAATGTGTGCTATAATTTTTCTTTTTAATGAAATCTGCTTGCTTCATCAATAGCACGTTTCACAATGATTTCTTGTAATTCAGTGGTTCAAAGTCTGCTTTTGTATATTTTAGTTTCTGGATGCATTAGAGTAATTGCCTAAGTATAGCTGTATGAATAAGTAACCTGGTCTTAATGGAGAGTGAAACCTGGGTTTAATGGCTGAGAGAATGAGGGAGATTCTCTTGAAAAGGGTTATTTCTAGCACATAAGACAGTCCTTTTTCTCTTCTCTGGCAGCCTGTGTATCTTCTTTGACTACTTAAGCACTAAAGTTATATGATTATAATAGATAGTGTGACTACTGTGTATTTCAGTAGTAACTAAAGGTAGAGTAATAAGTTCCAGCTTCCTCTGGAATTGTCAAGATATGTATGTTTAGTCTTGTTCTTGCATAACTTGTTTTCTAAAAAGCCAGAAATAAATAGCACAAACCATGCACTGAATGCTGATTTCAATTTCAAATATATTCTTACATATTTTTATCCTTACTGAAAATGAATTTATCTCTGCTTTGTGTTTTTCCTCAGCTGACCCTCAGAGAAGGCCTCAGCAAATATCTTACTTAAATGGTGTGAGAGCACTTAGGAGCTATCCCCTTACTATCTTGTGACATTCATTCATTAGTGAAGAAATGTCTGATCATATAAGAATTTTTAGCACAAAGAACATATTCTTGTAGATAAGGCATATAGTTAATGCATCTACCCGTTCTGAACATATGCCGCTAATCTACAGTAGGATTAGGTTGCCAGATGCTTCAAAGATATATCCATGGGTTTAATCTTACACATTGCGAGTAGATTCATTGAAGTAGATGGAGCAGTCTGTTAAGGTAAATACGTGCGTAAGTAAGTCCTGAGTGCTCGAGCTCTTGGCATACTAACATCTGAGGAAGCACAAGAACAACGTGCAGTACTTCTCCAAGGACCTATGAGGAGTATTGAGTTTCTAAATATTCAATTAAATATTTGTAGAGAATATAGTTAAAAAGAAAAATGATTGCTGGCTATGGTTAGAACTGGAATGTTTCCTGCAGCAGTAGCTATATATTAGACTTGTAAAGTCCACAGGTTCTGACAGCTGTCACAGACTATCGTTATTGTGTGTGCCATGAGTGCTCATTGGGTACTGTAAAAAGAAATGTAAATAGTGATATTTTACGGACTGCATACTTTGTAGTAAGTTTTGTCATCTCTTCTATTTTTTTAGCACCTAATGTGGCTCCTTCTGATGTTGGAGGAGGGGGTGGAAGCAATCGAGAGCTGACAATAACATGGATGGTAGGTACTGCACTAAGATGTACAAAACCTGTGCTTACTTGTATCTGATCTTGCTACTTCTGGTACCCATGGAAGGTTTGTCACTGGCACCTGTGAGAGCAGGATTTGTACACAGTATATAAGTTTTCAGATTTTTCTCATAAAAATATGTAAAAAGGAATGAAGAAGACAAAATTTTAGATGTTTATGTATTGGACATTTCTAAAATACAATCTAAAACATTCTCTGAGTGTGCTTCAAAGTGTTTGAAAAAAATGCATTGATTTAACCACATTTGAAAATTCTTTATATTGTATATTTCTTTGAGGCTTATTGTAAGTTATAACTGAATAGCATGCAGATTTCCTTACTACAACTAAAAGTAGAATGCCTTATGACTTTAATGTGCTTGTGCACATATTTACAGGCTTTATTAAAAAAAATACCATTTTATAAACTAGCCTGTTATTAAGTTTTAAGGGAATTCTTGTATAGTCACATTTTATGAGGTTTAGTTTATGCTAATGTGACTGGTAACACAAAACAGTGTTGCCCCATGCCACAATTTAGCCATTCATTGGTATCCATGTACTGATGATGATGGTTTTTTTTTCTCCAAGCCATTGATTTTTCTTTAATGATTATGTTTTAAGCAAAATAAGGAAAAGGGAAAGGTACAGAGATAAAATGTTGACTACAAAAATAATGGAATACAAAGTTCAAAAAATTGGAGTGTTCAGACAAGCTTTTCAGTAAGCAAAGCTTTGAAAATCTCATCTCTCTCGTGTACTGTAGGTATTCAGTCCATGACATTTTGTTCTTAAAAAGTCTTGTAAATACTTATATATATATATATATATAAATTCTGTCTTTATATAAATGGTGTTCTGATATTGAAGCAATGGTTTTTAAAATTTGCCTATACTGTGGAGAAAAAAAAAAAAACAATCCAAGGAAGAAGGGAAAGAGACAAGAAACTGGGAAGAAAGCAGAACCCAGAACAAGAGAGGATAAGGACTTATAAGCAAACTTGTCCTGTAGGTGAAAGTTGCATGGAAAAAGAGAGTAAAGTCTTTTTAATGGTGTTTGGGAAAACTAAGGAGGTAAAATAGAGGAAAAAAAAACGCCTGTCTAATTCATGCCAGAGCCTATCAGTATCCAGCAAAAACAGAGTTACAGAAGCATTACCTCTGGCAAATAAAGATGATTAAATGTTATGTTTGAAAAAAACTACTGAGTTTATCTTGCTACTGACCTCTCTGTTTGCCTTCATAAGGCTATGAGGCACATAAGGCACATTACGTTTGCGTCTTTGAGGATTAATTTCAGATTAGCAGGTAATTTATCTCTATGAAGAGGGTCTCTTTTTTTTTTTTTTTTGTGGAAATGTCATAATTCCAACAGCAACTTTGTCATTGTTGTATAGGGATCCTCCTTGCAAATGTACAAATTTTAATTCTGATGCATAGTTCCTTCTTTTTGTACTTAAGGTTGATTATACCTTGTTGGAGAAATTCTCAAGTATGACACAGAAAGTCAGCCATATCTTTGGGCTAACAGATTTGAGCTTTCCTGGTTTGTTTTGTTTGTTTGGGGTTTTTTTTAATTCAGTTCAAAATATTTATTCCGTCTTCTTAAGTATTTTAGGAATCAATTTGCCTAAAGAAAAAAATCTATCTTTCTGTAAAAGGAAGATCCACATTTCTGTTAAAATACATTGAAAATGTTATTTCTTAGTTCTACTACAAATAGGTTTGGAAGTAAATGGGTCCTAACTGGTTTGATTCTGATCTGTATTTATTTTTGAAGAGCAGAAGTCAGATAAGAACACATGCAATGGTCAGTTGCACAAGATCTAGATTATTTTATTGTTTCTTCACAAGTGCTGTGTTATAAAAACTTTAAGAAATTACAAAGCTACTTCTTGCACTGCATGTTGAAAACCCGTACTTGGGGCATTTTCAGTACAGTGAAAACTTGGCTGTGACTGAACTAAAAAAAAGAAAAATATAACCAGGACAACAACGACTAATGCAAGATCTGAAGTAGAAGATCACTTCAGTCTTTCCTATATTCATATTCCAATTATTTTGCTTATCTAATATCATGCTTTTTACATCAGTCCTTTAATGAGTAACTCAGACAAATTAAGCATGGCTTCAAATATATAATTCCCAAGAATCTTCCAAACTATATCTAGCAAGTGTTTTTGGACAGAGGCATTACATTTACAGAATCTATCTGACAGAAAACAATCTATCTATCTGTAAGGCTAAGATGAAGGTATCTTTTGATTCCACCAAATGTGCTGACATTTGCATATGCAACTCAAAATATCCTTAATTAAGAAGAGCAGAACAAAATGTATGGCAGGTTCACATGTTGCTGCCAACCCTCTTTCAGTTTTTGTTATGATTCATAAGCCTGAGTTGAATGAGACAGCCAGAGATACAATCAAAGCTCTTCTAAGTCTTGTTTTGAAAGAACTGAGAAATAAAGCTAGGAGCGGCATGCCCATTCTTCCTCATTTTCCCCCATTTGTCTTTCCCTCGTCTGTTTTGTTTTTCAAAGTTTTTAATAGATGCTACAAACTATTCAGCTACTTGCACTTACTTATTATGTATAGCCATTGGAGGCAAGCTGCTTTCAACATTTTATAAAAGACCTCCCAGAACATATTTTGTAAGTTCTAGTTCTGGTTTTCCAAAGTTTGCTCTGGCTGAAAATCGTTCTGAAACTTGGGCCACATCCAGGCTGCTTACTTTGGCATATGAGATAGGATTCTGGTTCAATTTAAGCAGCAACATAGAAGAGGAAGAACATACAATTCAGAAGAAGAGCTATCGAAGGTGACCCACTCCAGGAAATCTTTTACTTTTTGAATGGCAAAGTTGCCTTAATTTTCTTCTTGTTGTGTTATCTATACTGGTGTTCTAATCCATGTGTTATGTTTCTGAAGACAAAACTTACATATTTCTGTTGTTCCAGAAATTTGATGAGTTTTCATCAGAATTTTCTTTTTTAGAGAATTTTTGGGGTTTCATTCTAGCTTACATCAAACATGAACATCAAAATTTATGAGCTAGGTTGGGTTTTTTTTTACGTGTTCCACTAATAACATCTAAGTTTCATGAATCCTTACTTAGAATATCTCCACACATGTTGGCTGAAGGGCTACAGAAGAGGGCAGAAAAGGAGAAGATTCTCTGCTGTACTGCTCCAGCCCCTTTCCCTTTGCTGTTTCATCTCTGTGGGGTTTACAGTATGGGAAAAGGTGATGCAGGAAATTTATTTTCAAAGGATGCTTCTGGTTAGCCTTCAGGTGCAGCGATGAATGACATGATTTTGGCCTGTTGAGTACACTGTCTAATAGTTGTGGTAAAGGCTCCATGAACTGAGGAGGGGTTACTGAACGTACAGCTTTGGTAAATTAAGCCAAATTCGTTATAGCAGATCATCTTCCATAATATTGTATTTCCCACCATTCCTGGGTATTGGAAATTGGCTATGGTTTAAAGAAATATTTTGGTATATTTAATGCTTATGATGAAAGTAGGAGTAATTTCTCTTAAACTTGTACCAATTAGAAGCTAGATAGATAGTCTAAGCCAGCAACTGGACCCCCTCTATCATCAGTGAAAAGTGGTAGGATAAATGATTCTTTGAATGTATCCATCTCTTTTCATCAGCTGTGCAAGTGGTCTAGGTGAAAATCTTCAGGTAAATGAATATAATTTGGACCAGCCACATAAGTTTTCTTTTCTCTCTCTGTTTCACAAGAATATCTATCTCCTCACATGCACATAGATCCATGGTGTGCCTGTGTTACATACTTACTATCACTCCTTAAGACAGCCTTTTTTGCTAGCTACAGCTGACAATAATTTTAGGACACAGTCGTTGTTTCTATCTGGAGGAGATAACATGATGTGTCTTGCACTGAGTTTGGGAGAGGAGCAAGATCTTAAAATGTTTTTGTAGCAGATATGCTGCTACTGCAGATCTGCATAATGAAGATAGCATATTTTAAAGAGGGTGGGAGCAAACTGTAAAAGCAAACCAGGAGAAAATGGAAATTCAGCATTTTTACATTGTGAATATCAATGCTTTCTGTATTATATTTTTTTTCATTAGAGATCTATTTGTTTAGTTGGCTATAAAAAATATCTTTTGCCTCTTTAGCCTTTGTCAAGAGAATACCACTATGGCAATAACTTCGGTTATATAGTGGCTTTCAAGCCATTTGGTGAGAAAGAATGGAGGAGAGTTACAGTTACTAATCCTGAGATTGGCCGGTATGTCCACAAGGATGAATCAATGCCACCTTCAACCCAGTATCAAGTAAAAGTGAAAGCTTTTAACAACAAAGGGGATGGACCATTCAGTCTCACGGCTGTCATTTATTCAGCACAAGATGGTGAGTAAAAGTTTCAGACAAGTTTTACATTGAGGGTCCAGATCAGCACTGCCAACATCAATAGAGAGAAACTGGTCCTTGACACTGATTTATATACCAACATACACCTTCAGCAAGGAGGGTGTATATTGCTCACACGAAACACTTGCATTTGTTCTGAATAAAAAGCTTTAGACTCTGCTTTCTATGTGATGCAGAGCACTTGGTTGTACTTGCTGTCAATGAGCACTACACAGAAGTATTCAAGATTCTTCACACCACTTGTTGAAAGATTTAAGAATTTAAAAGAAGAAATTCCGATCTTCATATTGGTTGCCTAAAACATTAACATCATTATCCAGCAATGTCTCTGTGATGTGTTAATACATGTATTTGACATATGTGTAATTTTTTCTTCTTAACAGACCACATTAAAGCCTATTATTCTAGTAGATCAGTATCAGAATTTATCCCCAAATTGTGAAAGAATGATACTTCAGTTGTAACCATTTCTATTTCCAGCATGTTTAGAGTCTAATATAAATTATCCCGACCACATTCTTTATTCTGGTTTGGATGTTAGAGCTATCAAGTGAATAATTTAATGAAAACCTGTTTGACATTCCACTAAAATCGTTTGGGTTTTTTTTTTTTTTTTAATTTTTAGTGGAATTATTTCACATGCTGTGATCTTTAGGATTGAAGTTTAAATATTTCTAAACTTAGTGGAAAAGAAAAGTACTAGAAAAGGTTTGCTTTAAAATCAGAAGAAATATATGCAACATCCTAATTGCAATATAATCACTCAAGCCTGTTTTAAAAGAATGTGGTTTATTAATTCCTTCCAGAAATCCTGAAAATTGCTCATATTTTTCTTTCCATAAAGCAGAATCTCTTTCACAAAGTCAACAGATCCAGACCAAAGAGCCAAGAGGAGGGATATGATAACAAGGCCACATTCTCACACTTCCGACTGTTCTTTACTCTGTGTACTTTATGGGAGATTTATGTCACGATTCCCATTAGTACTAATGGGAACTTTGGACACAAATTGCCCACATGCAGAGAAAAGACAAAATAATGCTTTCATTTCTTACAATAATTCAGGATTCAAGCTTGCAATACTTGGCTATCTATAAATGTTAATACTAGTCCTTTTTGTCAGAAAAGTATACCTTAAGATATTATCTTCAACAGCTGCTGCAGCAACAAAACAATTGTTTTTTGCAACTGTATAAATGAATTAGTAAATAGTTATGGTGTAATAAAAGTCATATCTGCCAAATAACATTTCAGTATCCATCCTTTCTCAGACACATCACATACAGCTGACTGATAAGCTCCCAAGTGTGTGTATTAGGATAATACTAACCATGTCAGGGATGGCAGTGTGTTTGGATAGCTCTCTTAAGTTCAGAGACATGGCAGAGTCTAGTAGCTCCAAATGACAGAGAAAAAGCAAATGTGCAGTGGTGCCGCCTTCCAGATACAGAAGTCACTTCAGTGGCTTCTGATGTTCTGACATAGACTTCAACAAATTCCAAACACTTGATAGAAACACTTGTGGTTAAATTATGCCAGATGCAGGCAGCAAAAGGAATAGAAGCTCAGCGAACCTGCTTCTTTTCTCTGATTTCAAGCAGGTGAGTCACCAGAACAGTCAGATACATGGTGATCCAAACCTTCCCAGTAGTGCTCATAGCACCTCTGTGGAGCTATGACCTTGACTACTGACCAAATGGATCCAGGAACTTCAGGGTGGGTTAGAAGGAACTTTTCCAATAAATGTAGCAGAATTTATTCCAAAGAGCATTCTGCAGAGTTTTCTCCTGGCACTGAGACTTGTACAGTCATCTCCATACCTTGTAGCATGCGTACTGGCTCCCTGCCTTAACTTTATATATTTATACTTAGAAGATAATTATGTGATGACCGCTATGTTTCCAGTGAAAAGAACAGATTGTGAGGCCCACGTGACTGCTGCTTTCTTGGTAGAATTATTGAATTAGAAGAGTGGAGAAAAGCAGCTGATGTAATCTTTCTGGCTCAGGAGACACTGTAAAATATTTATAGAACATTTAATGCCAAATAGGGATATACATTATTTGGAGCTCATAAACAAGCATAAGCAGATAAAATATTGTTTAGAGTATTGTATCAACAAAATTCGTGGCACTTGGAACTATTCAATATGAAATATTTTGGCAAATTCTGTAATTGATACAATAGAGAAGAGTCTGACAGTTATTTGGGAAGAGATAAAATGATTACATTTACTGTAGCTGTACTTTTATACCTCTGAATCAGCAAGTGGTATTACTACCATCAGACAATGCAACTTCTCAAAGGTGTTACTAAGATTTTAAAGCAATATGGTCATACAATATTGCATATGGATATGTATAAATATACATACATAAATAAATATAATTATAGCATTTCCACTAAGTTGTAAACGTGGGCATCTTCATTCACTTTAGTACCTGGGGAATTTCTGTGTTCCCATCTGTTTTAAGCCAAGTTCCGTATCTGACAGCTACTAGTCATACCTGCCATTGCTAGTAGTGAGTAATGATTGCTAGTAATGAGTGCACAGGCCTCTTGCTTATCTAAATTGCTGTCATTATGAAAACAATTTTGTAATAATGTATCATTTTTTTAATTATACATTTGCATTATTAACAGCCATTGAAAGACAATTACAAAAGGTAACTTTGCATATAAGATTATTTTGTTACCTGGGATACTTTTCATAAGAGATGTAACTGATTTTTTCCTTAACAGTGGCTGTTTTGATACATAGTTGACTGGATGCCCAGTTGGAAGATTAAGTATTTGAAAGCTTTCCTCAGCTCAGGCTGCCATGCCTGTCTGTTGCAACTTGTTTCAAAAGGTTCACGACAGACAACTGTTCTTAGCTTGGAAAACTTATCTTTTGTAGACATTGCTAAGTTTATGCCTTTTTAAATTCCTTACCTCACTTAAAATGCAAGCAGCAGTGAAATGAACGGATTCTCATAATGAAACTAGAACTTAATATTCTAAGCCCTGAATAAAAGCGTATCACATGATAAGGGTCTGTATTCTGCTTTGCCTGCTGTTCAGAACTAAGAACACAAACAAAATCAACAGTCTGATGTATGCTTGATAGAAAGGTGCTCTTGGATAATTTCACACATCTGTTCGAGTTTATATATGCCACTGGCCAGCTCTGTATCGAATGTCTGGTCTATAAAAACTTTGTGTTGTTATGACTAAGTGATATGCACATGATTATTTGCGTGTAACTAGCTTAAAAATATCCGATGTGTATCATCTGTGAGCTGCTGCCCAATTTTCATAAAGGATCACTGTATGCTACATTCTATTTATCAAAGCCCAGTTTTAATTTACACACATTTCAGCACAGAATCTGTTGAAGCATAAAAATACATGGTCTGAGCCAAGTAATAGGATCATTGCTTTGTTTTTATAGAGTCATTTTCCATACAGATCATCACTGAATTTAAAGTTTATTCAAGTGAAACCAGATTGAAAAGTAACATGCTTGGCTCCTTGATAGCAATAAAATAATAGAAAATACAGGAGTGAGAAGAACCTTTATGAGTGAGTATAACTGGATCACTGGATGAGATTGAATGATTAACATGTGTTTTATCTTCCAGCTCCAACTGAAATACCTACAGATGTGAGTGTAAAAGTTTTGTCATCTTCGGAAATGTCTGTTTCTTGGCACCATGTTTCTGATAAATCTGTGGAAGGTTATCAGGTGAGTTTAGAGGTAACACTGTCTAGCTTCTCATCCATTTAACTTTAGTATTTAAATTCAAGAATCATTCCTGCTCTAGCATTCTATCTCTTAAGTTTCACTTCTGTTTAGTTGTCATTTGCTGTACATCATTCCCATCCTGAGAAACATTATTTTTGGTGCTACGTACTTTGTTACTAAAACATATTAACAAATGTATATGCTCATTATTTCATGAAAGAATCTTGTCTATGTTAAGTGACTGAATGCCTATCTCTGTCTTCTGAAAACATACTAAAAACATACATGAAAAAGAGCTTCACACTGTATTCATCTAGTCCAAGACTAACTGGTACTACCAGTAAAAATTGTTCTTGTCCTTGTACAAAGATGACAACAGCCACAGGGTGAATGCAACCAGAAATAGCCATGTAGTACTCCAGAAGGGAAGTTTTAATATCATCCATTCACAGTGGATGCTGACAAACTGCAATGTGCAGCCGGCTTACTTTGGCTGCACTCCAGAATAGGGATTTGGGCTTTAGTGTCTTAGTGACTTGCTTTGTAATTTGAGTTGTCAGTTGCCTGATGGTAGCCTCTGTGTTCCAAAATAAGCACATACAAATGTGAAGAAACCTCACAGAATGTATTTTTATAGCTGAAATCTATGAATAAATGTTCTTTTAATTAAAAGTACTTGTTTCTATATTTTCTGATCTCTGTTTCTGTCTCCATGAGATTTATGTAATACTTCTGGGATAATGGAATAACATCATAGCAGAGATCTCAATAAGAACTAGCATAATGCCCCATATAAAGTTTGATTCTACACAGTACACATATAAAGTTTTAAAATTATAAGCAAAGGACACTGGGGCTTGAAATTAAAACAGTGACATCCATGGTAACTCCTAATTTACTAAAGCATACCACTGGCTTGGTGTTTTCATAGGGATTTTGCAGCTAGAACAGGATAGGCAAATTCATGGTCATGACTGAGAGCTGGGTGGAGTGCTCAGATCTCTGAGCTGGAGCCAGCCAGCCATGTAGCTGTGTTAAACCCCCAAGCTGGGTAGTCTGTGCAGAAACTGGGCACAAAGCCTGTACACCCTGCATAACCAGAACAGACGCTTGGCAGGCCCACACCAGGGGACTGGTGCAGATGTGGGGAGAGCAGCAATGAGGAGTGCTGGGAGACGCTGGGATTGCAGTAGTAATAGAGCATGACAATGGATGTTGAGAGTTGTAACAAGGAATAGGGTAGGAAGATTGGAGAGGTAAGGATAACTGGACAAAGAACATGGTGGGAGAACATTCCCATAGCTTTTGGTCATTTTTATAATTTTACTTCATTTTACATAAAGCTGTCTGAGTTGCTGTCAGGGGACAGCAGGGGAAGAAGGGAAGGAAGAAAATTCAGTACGCAAGAACAGGATACATGGAATGTCAATAGAAAAAAAGGAAAAAAGTTGGAAAGAAGCGTAGAGTATCTTTGGGCTGGAAAGAGAATTAATCCTGTTCTGATGCAAGGTGGGGTACCCTGGGAATGGGAGGAGAGCTCTGTTACACAGTCTATAGATATGTGGGGTGTGGTCTTATTTTGATAGCTGGAGTATAACTTCATCCACTCATTCTTACAAAAGTACTACACTTCCACAAATCCAGTGTGCACTGGGTGGCTTGCATATGTACAGTGAGAAGGGCATTAAAATATGAATTTCTTCTCTTTTTTCTATTTTTCTAAAGTAATCTTCTAGTTTTCAGGATATGGAAAAACATTTCCATCTGGCTGCACAATAACCAGGCTGATAGGCATGAATTACTGCCCCAGGGAGCTTGATAAGGTGTTAATTATGAGGTCATTTTCTCTAGAGCAATCACCAGCCTCATTCTAGTAGAGGAGAAAGGAGCAAAGGGCAAGCTGGTGCTTCTATGCTGTGGGCAAGAAGAAAGTCTTGTGCTCTTGAAGATCGGCTCTCCCATCAGTCCTGAAGGAGCCATAGGACAGGGCAAAAATAGAGAGGACTGTCTTCTGGAAGATCAAGGCTGCAGATAGTTACAACTGAAGTTGTGAGGGAAGGAGCACTCAAACTACATTATAAAATTCCAGTGAGCATGTCTGGAAGGCTTTGTCTCTATTGGCATCAATAAATACTCCAGTATTTATTTTTTAATTACTCTGCTGTAACACAGGTTAGCAAAATCCCTCATTCACCAGAACACCTTCTCAGTTCCATTTTCGTCTTTATTATTACCTGAAAATTATATAATTGACCTTGTAAATGACAGAGTTTAAAAGGTGGGGGTACCCTGAGCAAAGTACCTGAAGACACAATGCATTTCACACCAGGAGGAGTCAGATTTTCTTGACACTAATACATAGTGTCAGGATGATTGCCCTCATGGTGATGAGTGTGAGCTGATACATTTTGCCATTACAGAGAGGTATCCTCAACTCACACTTAAAGGAGAGATAAAGTATGAAACCTGTCTCCATCCATACAGAGAATTAAAGATTTATGAGTCCTTACAATAGCTTCCTAAGAGCCACAGCTCTTTAGTGTGTGCAGTACCAAAGATGCTATCCTTATTTCCTGCTGCTTCTATGCAAGATATGTTTATTTAATTAAACCAATGTATCACTACTCACCACCATAGTCCCCCGTTTACTGAAATATGCTATTAATATTCTTTCTTAATTTGAGTAAAGTATCCCTTTTATGTTTCTCCCTTGTAAAACTTTCACGACTATGAGAGCTGTTGTTTCATGTTTAATATGCAGAAACAACTTCTAGTGTATTTCTGTATATTAAAATTTGAGCAGAGGAGAGGACCATGAAAGAGTATTTTTCTTTGACTTCAGCACAGAGGACTGCACTCATTCATGATGGATAAACTATTCCTTCCTACAGATCACTGTGAGCTTATCTCCTACAACAGACTTTACAGCTGTGGTAAAATACCATCCTTTGTCCCCTGGGATTCATGACCAATAGATTAACTAGGTAAATTCAGAGCACCAGGAAAAAAACAAACTTAAGTAAAAGATAGAGTGGCTACCGAGCAAAATGGAAAATGTGTCTTCCTGAAGAAATGGGGCGTTTAATTCTAGATATCCACAGAGGTTAGAGAATGGAAGAAATTTCCAATTTAGTTCAAGAGTCTTTTAAATTACTTAAATAACAAGTGAGAAGAGAAATGTAGAAATAAAGAAAACAGTACTTTTTCTTAGCCCTCAAGAGAGTCATCTAACTTCAATTTTTTTTTTTCTTTTCCGAGAATAGTTACAATGACACAAATACGTAGATATGACTGTATTTTAAATGAAAAGGTAAAGAGGAACATTCTGAGTGTACGACACACAGCTCACACACTGTAGGAGCAGTCAAGTCTACAACATTGCAGCCAAGAACAATAGTATTTGAGATTTAAATTTATTTTAATTTTTAAGTTATATTACTTCTGTCTGAAGTGTAATATGCTCTCAGTGAAGTAATTTACATTTTCATTCATTGTTCTCACTTGTCTTGTTTTATGCTGTATATTATTTGTTACATTACACCCTTAGCATCACTGTAGTGCAAATGAACAGTAGGATTGTAGAAAGTTTTGCAAGTCAGAAGTATTCAAAGGCTTCTGGCATATGCCCCATGATTAAGAAAAGCTTCACATAAAGTATGTTTACTTTAGGTAAAACAGCTACTTAATTAACATAGTGCAACATACTAAAACTGAATTAGTCTTCAATAGCCAGTTAATATCAGCAGCAAAGATACCACTGGTATCGTCATAGCTAATAAATTTTCAGCCACCTAGAACTTCACAGACATCCCTTTGCTGTACACTAGAAACTTGTTTGGACTTAGGGGCAGAGATAGGTATGACAACCTCTAGCTCCTGATGTACCTGCCCTCTCACACTTGTGTCAGACACTTACGGTTAACAGCTTATGGTATACAGCTGGTTGCATTCAACAACAGCAGCTTATCTACAACCGTTTCTTAATCACATAAAAGAAAATTCTTATTTGAAGATGATAGTCAGACCTTCAGCTGAAATGAACATGCCGGTTTCAAATTCATCAAGTGGAGGTTATCACCTTGCTAGAGAAGCCTGCATGATGGATAGGGTGCACATTCCTCACTGGCTTTGGGGTAAAGGCTGTTGACTCAGTAAAATAGCCACATTGATAAGTGTGAATTTCATGAGTGTGAGTGCCCAAATTACAGTAAACTGATGCTTAGGATACATAAACACTGTTTAGGACATATATTTATATAACTAAAAATTTCCTGGTTTTGCCTGCTGAAAGGCAGGTATGCATACTGTATTTAAAAATCAGAGCCAGTTTGGCTGCAGATAAAATGTGATTATCTCTACACTAGGAAAGACTGAGAAAAGCCATTAATATATTGTCACATTTATAGTAATCAGAGTATGAGTAACCTCTAACACTGATGGATAAGACTGAGGCAACAAATATTAACAGGAGACTTCAGTATTTAAATGAGAGTAACCTCTGCATATTCATGTTGGATGTTACCGTATCCAAAGATATTTTGAAATAGGTGAAAAGAAATCCTCTACTGCACTTCTCATTCGGCCACAGTATGTGCTTTATAAACATTTTTATAAAGCATTTTAATTTTAATGTGAACAAGAGATAACAAAATCTTGCCAAGCAATGGTTGTACCCAAGATTTGTAAAGAGGAGAACTGCAGTATGAGCACCTTGACAAACTATCTGCTTTTCTAGCCTATAATTTAAATGAAATTTCAAGGAAAACTAATGTCAGCAGAACAGATACTAAAGCAGTTGCTATTTAAAAGATAAAATAACAGGATACCTGATGTCACCAGTCAAATCATACAAAGCATGATCTTTTCCTAGAGCCTGAAATTACCAAGAACATTAACCTCTTCCTAAAAAAAAAATTAAAAGCTCCTCATTTATCATACCCCAGAATCATTATGAAGACAGGCAGAAGCTGAGGAGAAATGTTGGGAGTAAAAACACTTAAAACCAAACCGTAATGGGCATGGCTTTCCACATTTTCAGGTTAGTGCAGTAATTTAGTCTTATGCAAATGGCTATAAGCCAGACAAAACCCAGAGACTGACAGTGTTTTACTCTCATTTCCATCTCACAAAGCTGTGCAGACTAGAACCCTATGGAGTGGCATCTCTCCATAGGAATTACTCTTCTTTGAACTGGAGCTTTGTAATGTCTAATGAGTTAAAGTAGAATGGAGCCATTTCTTGGGAAAAAAAACAAAACCCAAACAACACGATTTCCATGTACAATTAATTGACTTTGGATTGTAAGATGCTGCAAGCTTAAACTGATGCTTTTCCCATTGTTTAAGCATTTTCAGGTTCTTTCTCGTTTACTTTGACAAATATCTTATTGTACTATGAAACCTGATTGAATTTAGCCAAAGAACTTCAGAAAATAGTTAGGTAACAGGTACCAGACCTGCACGTATAGATAACACAGTGAGTACTTCTCATTCACTAGATAGAAGTACAAAAGGATTAAATTTGTAAGACATTTTAAACAAAATATTGTGGAAATATTAGTAGAGTTTAGTCTACACTGTAGTGTAGGAAAACAATAATAAAGTTCAGAATAAAATGCTCTAATAAAAGAGCAAGAAGAAAATAGTCTTGTTCTCTGAAGGCATTATCCATCTCCCACACTTTTAGCGGCTTAGCTGAAAACAAGTTAAACCACTGTGAGTGTAAAATCTAAGTTTATTTCTATTTCGTTAACAACTTGGTTAAAATCAGACTGTAGAAGGAATTTCATGCCATTGCTGTTAGATTCCTTTAAACTTGTTTACTACCCAAAGTATAGAAATATCCAGCAAAATCATGTTTTATAAAATTTATTCATAAATTTGTGAAGCTTAATCCTTATATTTTCTTGCTTACAGATTCGTTACTGGGCTGCTCATGATAAAGAAGCAGCTGCACAGCGGGTACAAGTGAGCAATCAAGAATATTCAACCAAACTGGAAAACCTGAAGCCTAATACTCGCTACCATGTAGATGTTTCTGCCTTCAATAGTGCAGGCTATGGACCTCCCAGCAGAACCATTGACGTCATTACCAGGAAAGCACGTAAGTAAATGGAACATTAGGTTAAATATAAAGTCATGTACTGCATTATTGGATGTTGCATCATATTTTCAAATGTGGCTTCTCATTCATATACCAAATGTTCTCCCTTTATGTGGTATCGGTTCTTTGTCTGAAAATTTCTACTAGAGTCTCCTTCCTCTCTTTTCCTACCACCTACAATGTGGATATCTTACAGAAGGCTGAAAAGAGACCGAAGATCATAGTCTTATAGGATGGTCAGCTACAAAGTCAGGTCAGGTTGCTCAGGGCTTTATCCAGTTGGATCTTGAAAACCTCCAAGGACAGACAGTGCACAAACTCTCTGGGAAACCTGTTCCACTGCCTGACTTTTTCTGAGCATTTAGTTTGAGCCTGTTTTAATCAAATTTGTGCCTTTTGTCACTCGTCCTCTTGCCATGCTACTTCGAAGAGCCTGGATCCTTCTTCTTGATAACCTCCCTGTAAAAACAAACACGGTCTCTTATGTCCCCTCCAAAGCAGTCTCTTCTCCAGAGTTAAAAAGCCCATCTGTCTCACCCTCCCTTCACAGGGTGAGTGCTCCAGCCTCCCACCAATTCAATGGCACTCTACTGAACTCACTCAAGATTTCCAGTGTCTTTCCAGTGTTGAGTGGCCCTAACCTGGACATGATATGTCCAGCTTAGGGGCTCTTCATCAGGGACTGTATCGGTAGGAGAAGGGGTAACGGGTTTAAACTTAAATGGGGGATGTTCAGGTTAGATATAAGGGAGAGGTTCTTTACTGTGAGAGTGGTGAGGCACTGGAACAGGTTGCCCAAAGAAGTGGTAAATGCTCCATCCCTGACAGTGTTCAAGGCCAGGTTGGACAGAGCCTTGAGTGATATGGTCTATTGTGAGGCGTCCCTGCCCATGGCAGGGGGGTTGGAACTAGATAATCTTAAGGTCCTTTCCAGCTCTAACCATTCTATGATTCTATGATTCTATATTACAAATGATGAACAATTCAGACCAGCTATTACTTAGGCAGCTATAAGCTGTCTGTCTCTTATAAGCAATAGTGAGAATGATTCTGGCAATTAAAGTGTGACCGATGCCATTTTCATTAACAGAGGATCAAGCAGCCTTGAAAAGTGGGTGTCTGAATCACACCCTTGAACTTTCATGCCATAATAGGTTTCTGAATATAGCTCCTGACTTAATGAGGATACCTAGTACTAGCATATGCTGGGCAGTGTTCAATTAAGGAATACGTCTTGTGTATTTAAAACACACTTATATGGGCTAAAAATATGTACAACTCATTTGAGGATTTCTGTCAGTAAATAGTATTGTGCAACTTGCACCTGCAGGGTTCATTTTGGTTGAATAAGACTTCATTTTATAAGCTTATCGTGAGAAATACAATTAATGAATTCTGCAGTGGGCTACTCCAAGTTCTACTGAGTTAAATGCTATAGAAATGCCTTTAAATGGTTAATTAAATATTTAATCTCAATGAATAAATATTACTTAAGCCACATTTCTGGGAGGTTCCAGACGTAGTTGCATGCCAGCAAACACACATGGTCAGCAACATATTGAAGGGTAATGTTGGCCACTTCCATTCTGGCAACACAGAAATACAAACCCACAAAGCAGCCACTGCGCAAGCCGTCCAAAATTGCCTGGCTGGAGCTGCAGCAGTTCTTTCCAAGAAGACGACTATCCCTTAATCATTTAAAGATCAGCCTAATTTCCCTTTTAATATTTTTACATGTCTTAATATAAATGTCATTGAATGTTTATAAAATCTCATTTATGTGCATATTATACGTATGTCACTTTTCAGCTCCAAGCCAGCGTCCAAGAATTATCAGTTCTGTGAGATCTGGTTCAAGGTACATCATCACCTGGGATCATGTGAAGGCTATGTCAAATGAGTCTGCAGTTGAAGGATACAAGGTATGAAAATATCTTTTATCTTTTTGTATCCTACATGAGCTGTATTATATAGGCAGTGTTGAATTTTTATACCTAACTTAAGCATAGTTGCATGCTAAAAGAGATTGCAGACATCAAGTGGGCTTAGGGCAAAGCCAGAGGGATTAGGCAATACGATGAGAAAACACTTGGGCACTGAAAGTCATTTGGGTGGTAAACCATAAGCTGGGAAAGTTTAGTTCAGGGACTGCAGCAACCAAATTTCCCATATGCGTACATCTATTGTCTGTTGTCTAAAAATAATGCTTAAAAAAATGTACACTTTATAGTTTTTCCTTATAATAGTATGCATTGTTCCAGCTTTCTTTTCACATCTCTAGGTGAGCTACAGTTCCTGGAACAAGAATTGTTTAAAGCCTGGAAAGGTAGAGGAAGGAAGGGACAATTAACATCATTAGATGCAATTACTGTAGAACTAGAGTAAGTGTGTATGCTAAGTATAGGGTGTATAGAAAGCTTCAAAAATTAATTCCTGTTTAACTTTGCTGCTTACTTGGCAGTAAGAAAATGGATATTGTGTCTTACATGTACAAATTTTGCTTGAGGAATTTAACTGCTCCCTGGGAATTGCTGACAATGTTTCACAGAGATGATTCCAAAAGGGATGGGGATATTTCCTAAAGGTCCCACAAGACATATACCATCACAATTACAATAGTTTAACATCGATAGAGTTAATAATAAAATTAATAATTGTTTCATTTATTAAAATAGTAATAAATTTTATGTGGGAAAACCCAGCTGAGTTCTTAAGATTTTTGTTTGATGCTCTTTGCCACATGCATTAGTATCTTAGAGTCATAGAATCATCATAGAATCTTCCATCATTTAATTACTTGTTTCAAATGTAAGGGATGAAATTATTTTTCAAAGGTGGCATAATTTTGTAACAGATAAAATAATGAGGAAATATCCTTTCCAGATTCACCCTATGTAAAAATGGAAAAATTAGTATCAGCCACTAAGTTTTGGTATGTATATATATAGGCTTCATATATAAATAAAAACTTAATAGTTTTTCTTTGACACGTTGTATATTCGTAACTGTGTTTTCATGGAAATGTAGCTTTTCAATAACTATGCTTACTATGTCTTTACCAGGTACTTTATAGACCAGATGGACAACATGAAGGCAAGTTGTTTTCAACTGGAAAGCACACAATAGAGGTCCCAGTCCCCAGTGATGGTGAATATGTAGTTGAGGTCCGAGCACACAGTGAAGGAGGAGATGGAGAAGTAGCTCAAATAAAAATTTCAGGTAAGCAGATAACTTCCTTTCTTCTTTCCCACACCCCTTGGAAATCTTGGACTGAATATTTTGCTCTTGCATACTATCCAGAGATGGGTGCTCCATTCCCATCAAAACTTCCAAGAGGCAGCTCTTCAGCATTGTCTACGTTGAGAATAAGGGTTTATCTTAGAATATTTCTGAAGACTCAGCAGTCTAGCTCAATCCTGGAGGCACTGCTAATCTTCCAAATATGAGTCTGTTTCTACTGGTGCCTCCAGTTAGGCTGCCACTTCTAGTATGTGTCCTACAAGCATAACTACATGGTGCAGGCCTCAGGCTCAGGATGTCAGCTTGCAATAATCCTGTAGTTCCTTGTACCTGCTGCCTCTTATCTCATTCTTTTGTCAGCTGCCACTAAGGAAAGTAACTGAGAAAAGTTAGTGGTCCTGTGTGATCCATAGACCAATTGCTACAGAAGTTCCACTTTTCAGGGAAGAGAAAAGCTGTGACATGAAGGGATAAATAAGCAACGAGAAATGCGACTTACTCTAGAGTGGCTGGGATGATTGGTAAAGAGGGGAAGGGAGCATGCCTCAGGCTGATTTAACTTGTGCTCAATGTTGACTTAATACAAGTTCAGACATAGTCTGCACATCTTTTTCCTGTTAGTTTTGTAATTTAAGTAGTGCCTTAACACACAGTTTGTGAAGTAGAATATATGAATAAACATCAAGGACTTGGACAGTGTCTTTGCAAGGTTATAATTTAAACACTTGCATTGTATTTGTCCCTTTTCATTCAAAAATGGACTTGGGGAATAGTAAGGATTAGACATCAACAATATTCTTGTCACTCAGTGCAAGCATTATTATATCTTTAAAAAAGCAATGCCTATGCTATATTATCTGTGTACTTTGAGAGAAGCTTCCCATTCCTAAAGGAATGGACCTCCAATCTGTTGGTTTTCAATAATCTGTACAGTTTATATAATCTAGTCTGAACTCATGGGTATCACCATTTTTGTTTGTGTGAAGCGTCTATTCCACTCTAGATCAAATGGAATCTAGAGGTGGAGAATCCATCATTTGCCATATACTTTGTTCTCTTGATTAATCACCTGACATGTTCTTGCCTAAGTTTTTATCTATATTTATCTGGTTTGGGGGTCTGGCCATTGTTTCCTTTAATAGCTTTTGTCTAGATTAAAAAATCCTTTTTGATATGTTCTCCCCATTAAGAAATGTAGATATATCTGCCAAGTGACTGATTAAATGCTAAACACACTAAGCGCCTTGAATTTCTTCATGATAACATTTTCTTCAGGTCATTAATAATTTCAGCAGCTCTTCTCTTCCCCTCTCCAAATTCTGAGAATTTCTTTAGGACCATAGACATTATATGCAGTTTCAACTCTGCTGTCTGTGGAGATATTCTTACCTCCCTACCCTTGCTACTCCCGTCATTATTCATGAGGTATTTTCATTAGTCAGTTATTTCCCCGCACTTGGCTATAAAATGATATTCATATTGCTTGTCCAACACCAGCTCTAAATCCTTCCTGGAATCCTTGCTTTCCAGTGTACAATGTCTCATCCTGATCTGTGTGACATGTCTCTTTTTTCCTTAGTGTATAATTTTGCATGAGGCCATGATGAAGCACAGTTGGTTTGAATGGCTTAAGTTTCCATGCTTTCTATATGAATGGGTTGTTGGCATCGCTCTCTACTACTTTACCATTTTAGTTCATGTACACGGTTACTTAGCTGTTTACTTCTGGTTTTGATGAAAATTGTTAGGTTGCATTTGGTCTACTACTGTTCATTGTGGCATTGTACTAGAAAATCAGCAACCAGTCTTCAATAATTGTGTTTTGAAATCTGACAGTGACTGAATTATTAATCCCTTTAACATGCACTCTGTTAATTCCGTGTACCATGTTCTATGAGAATGTCTTGGAGTACTAATCAACCACTCTACAAATGATGTAATGTGTTGTATCATACTCTGAGGGAATCACTAATAACATATTTTATGAGCTGCAAAAAAGTTGGAGCAACCTCTATCCTTAGGACACATCCTAGGTCATCTTTCTATCATACGTATGTAATTGTCTATCATCAGTGAGGTGCAAAGACCTTTTAGGTAGCAGCAGATTGATTACTTCCCAGACTGGAAGCAGAGCCATCATTTCAGTACGATGTTGAGCCCAAGCTGATCAGTCTTGCCAGTAAGACCTGTCCCAAGTGTGCTTGTCCAGAGTTAGCACCTCTGGGAGAGTTAGCACTCTACAAACACTAGTTTGTAGAATTTTCTATTACTCTCTCTTCCACACTGCAGACAAATTTTTAGCCACAACTTCTATCATAGCCCAGCTAGACAGAGGGACTGTTCCTCTAGTGGCCTAGATAAAATAGCATTCTGTGGACTCAGTTTAAGAAAGATTCAAAAAGGGACAAATAGCAGGGTAATCTCTTTGGAATGTGCAGTATACAGAGAACTGTGCAAGCATTTCAGGCTATTTCTGGGCTCAAACCATGCTTTTTCCAAAAAGCATAATGAAGCGTAGTTTCAACACCTAGTTTTGGTCTTAAGGAAATCTTCCAGTAGTGCAACAGGGTTTAGAATAATTGCCCCAGAAGGGTGATGACTGGTGGTAAGATATTGAGTAATGATGATTGTCCTGGGTTCAGCAGCAGCAATCAGTTTTTCTTCTTCTTAGTAGCTGGTGCAGCGCTGGGGTTTTGACTTTCGGCCTGGGAATAATACTGATAAAGCCGATGTTTTCAGTTGCTGGTCAGAATGTTTACCCTGACCAAGGACTTTGTGAGTCTCCTGCTCTGCCAGGGAGGAGGGGAAGCAGGGAGGAAGCAGAGACAGGACACCTGACCCAAACTAGCCAAAGAGGTATTCCATACCACAGCACGTCATGACCAGGATGTAGAACTGAGAGTTCTCGGAAGGGCTAGAGCTCGGCGGGGTGGGGGCGAGGTACCGGTTGGTGAGCGGTTGTATTCTCTTCCCTTGTTATTTCCTTTATTATTATTACTATTAGTGGTAGCAGTAGTGATTTGTGTTATACCTTAGTTACTGGACTGTTCTTATCTTAACCCGTGGTAGTTGCATTCTTTTGATTCTCCTCCCCATCCCTCCAGGAGCGGAGGGAAGATAGGTGGGAGGGAGAAGTAGACTGCGTGGTTCTATTTTATGGCCTGGGCTTAAACCACGACAATGATTTTTCCCAGAGACTTGCAGAGAATAGAAGATTCAGTTTGATAGGAATGTTTGTTCTGGTGGTCAACTGGACAAAATGGAACTTAGATGTTCACAAAGAGATGTAAACAATTGCTAAGGCAAAACAGAAGGCATCTTATCAAACCATTGCCTTACTTGACCATTAGGCATCTGATGCCAGAATTTCCAAACTAAATTAATTTCCTGCATAAGTCAACAGGGATAATTAAGCAACTAGGGCAGAGTTTCAAAATAGCCTGGATGCTGAGCACGAATGACCAGATCTTAGGCCAACTGGAAGGCTGCACCAAAAAGAGACAAATGTGTAGAAAACCTATGTGTCTTCCAGACTGGTGTTTTCCTGACGTTCGCTGGGTATCAGATCCAAAATAATCTATATAATACACCTGATGTCTAAGCTCCCATTATTATCAGTTGTCATATGGGGTGTAATGCAGAAGCTTAAGGCAAACCTGTAGCATCTGAGATGGCCCAGATTACCAATGAAATCTACACAGTGCAGGCAAGCATGACATGATCTACAGAGGACATGAGGTCTTCTAGATCAGCAGCTGGAGGCCAAACAGGACATCAGAAGACATCTTTTGACCTATATTTCAGGCATATGATTGCACACTTTTGCAAACCAAAACCATTTCCTTGATTTTTGTGACTGCTACTGCTGTGCTAGGCTACCATGTTGTTAGCCTGTCGTAGATGTCCTCTGAGCAATTCTTAGCACCTGCTGAATTAGGTGTGAATTAGGGTAAAGTAGAAGAACATCTAGTTCAGGAACCCTAACTGGCCCTCAGGTCTTTACTTAAGTATTAAAAATACAGCACATTTTAACTAACAATTATGTTTGAAAGTCAAATGTAAAACAAACTAGAAATAGATGTTATTTCTAGCTCAACCCCTTTTCTAAGAGAGAGTCCTTCTTTTATGTTTTCTTCATCCTCTACCTTCTCACAGAAAACCCAGTCACATGCTGAAGAGGGAGGCAAACATCCTGCAGCAACTTTACTCTCAAATAACCAGTCAGCTTCCCACAGAATACACTGTTTTAGTTGGGAATGACATAAAGGAAGTTTATCAAACACAGCAATCTCACATGCATTTCTTTTTATGGAATGTCTTGAAATATACATGCTCACAAAATCCCTCTCTGTATATACGCTGAGCTGCCTTTCAGTATACAGCTATAATCGGTGTAAAATACAGTCATGAACTTCTGTATTTTACTGGCCAGTGCCCGTTGTACAGTTAGAGGTTTGGGGATATTTTTGAAACCCATTATAGTAAATTAATGAGCTACACAATTTAAATTCATTCTTGAAATACCACAACCAGCTGAAGGCTGGAACTCCTTGTTTAACCAATGGAGTCTGTTTCAATGGCTAATAATAGGCTTATCTGTTTGCTTTGAAATATATTAAAAGCTCAAATTCTTTTTTTTGTCTCTTGCATGCTTTTGGATTGCAGTGCTTTGTAATCATGCTAATATTAATGTAATCAAAGCAGTCTTGCAATCATTAGGAACTAAAACCATATGGTGTTTGTTTTTTTCTCACTTCACTTCTGTAACTGCGCTGGCCTCAGTGTAATTAATTTATGCCAGAGTAAAGACAAATAGAATCAAGCTCTCAAATTTTAATGCAGGATGAGGAAGAATGAAGGATAACTTCTGATTTGGGAAAATATTGGGAAAAAAGGAAGGTGTACCTTCGCCTTCAAATATGAAATCAGGTTAATATCTCTGTTTAAATAAAGACATGGACAAAGAATAATTTATGTATTGTATATGCTTATAGCTGGAGAACAAAATTACAGCTTCTTTGTGTTCACTGCACTTATATATATACACATATGAATTCCATTTGCCAGAGGCATGTTTTAGGATACTGAAAAACCATTCACTTTGAAGTATAGCTTTTTCAAAGGAAAATGCAAAATTTTTGGCCACAGTAACTCATACAAACATTTTATTTTATCTTTTATTTTCCTTTTGTGTATTATTATTTAAAGGGGACATTGATATTTATTGCACATATTAGTATCAAGTAAATCAAGTGATCATTCACTTTTCATGTACAATCAGAATCTTTTGATCATAATTTGGAAATGCCCATATGTTTCAAATATGGTTGTAGTAATAAGAAAAGAGGAAAACACAGGTAAAAAGCATAAGTAATGCTGATGAAAGCTGTCCTCTAACTGCCATGGCACTCCTGTGTTACTGGTCTTGGAACTTATGGATCTGTGACAAGAACGCAGCAAAAAGCTTCTAAACTAAAAATACATGGAAATGTATTTCAAAAGAGCTTTTCTCTAAAAGAACAGTATTGTTCACAATCCATTTTCTGTGTCTCATGGCTCATAAATTAAGTAGAAAATACTCAACTTGGTGCATAAATCTGCCTAAAACAACCTATTCAGTTCTCTGGTATTTCTCTTCATTTTCCTTCATCATCACATTTCCTTTCATCACAGTTCTAATTTATTTGTACTGCTTCCTTCCAGTACCACAGGTTCGACAATTCCAGGCATTACAACATATTTAGTGCTAGAACAAGCATTTCCTTGAAAAGCCATATTCTCCTTAATTTTGATTTCTTTTCTTTCATGTATTCAAACTCAACAGGAGGACAGACTGCAGAAATGTTTTCATATGTATTTACATTTTCTTAGTTGGCATTATCCTATAATGATCCTGATGCTGTTTTGTCATTTATGTTCATTTGTAAAGGAAAGCCTGGATACACACAAAGTGTGAATACAACAAAATTTTATTTTTAGCCATAAGGCTCATAACTAAGCTGTGCTGTAGTAGTTGACAGGATTTATAGCTACAAATTGGATGTGTGTATACATGGATTTAGAGCACAAGAGAGGTTTAAGAAAACAATATCACAGAAGACGAGAGCAGGATAGGTTACTCATTGTCAGAGTCTACTGACAAGACAGGAATACATAGCTGCTATACATCAGGAAAAATGTCCACTGCCTTGAAAGGGACCATGTAACTTCCTCCTGCTTTCATCGTCAGTCTGGTTTTCTACCTGCCTGTTTGTGTGAGCTTCAGAACAGCCTGCAAAATCCCCGCTGGCAGCTATTGCACATTCATGTGAAGGCATGAGAACTCTGCTGTGCCTTCCAACTGAACAGAAGCTACAGAGTAGCTCAGGAGCTACTCTGACACAAGTGAGAAAGAATCTAAGAGGAAAGTCATATTTTGAATGCCACTGGTTTGTTTGTTTTTTTCCTTTCCGTGCATCTGTTACAGACCATGGTCCTCACTAAAGCTGGCCCTACACTCCCAGCTTCAGGAAGCTACTAAGCAATGCCTGAACAATATTTACTTGATGCTGTGTCCTGGGTTCAACAGTAGCAGTCATTTTTCTCCTTCTTAGTAGCTGGTGCAGCACTGTGTTTTTGACTTTCAGCCTGGGAACAGCATTGATAAAGCCGATGTTTTTAGTTGCTGCTCAGTAATGTTTACTCCGACCAAGGACTTTCTGAGTCTCATGCTCTGCCAGGGAGGAGGGGAAGCCGGGAGGAAGCAGAGACAGGACACCTGACCCAAACTAGCCAAAGAGGTATTCCATACCACAGCACATCATGCCCAGTATATAAACTGGGGGCAGTTACCCGGAAGGGCTAGTTCACTGCTCGGTCGGTCTGGGTATTGGGTGGTGGGTGGTATTGTATTCTCTTCCCTTGTTATTTCCCTTATCATTATTATTATTGGTGGCAGCAGTAGTGATTTGTGTTATACCTTAGTTACTAGACTTTTTATCTCAACCCATGGGAGTTACATTCTTTCAATTCTCCTCCCCATCCCTCTGGGAGCAGGGGGGGAGGAAACGCAGGGAGTGAGCGAGTGGCTGCATGGTTCTGAATTACCGGCTGGGCTTAAACCACAACAATGGACAAAGGATTAGTCCTTCTTCCAAGACACTTAAGTACTTTCTTTTCTGTTTTCAGCAGTTTGGGTGTTACCTACCAGATAGTGACTGACTTTTAAAATATTTAAGGGGAAGAAGAAGAAATGCTGGTGAACTGAGCAGTCAGAAATAACTTAATATTCAGCAAGCTTTTCATTTGCACTGTTTCAGTAGGACCATCCATTAATCAATGAATTAGAGGTCTGACATTCAAGTTAAGTTTGGCTGGACTATACTTCTTCATTAATTCGTCCAGTCATTGAGATATATCACACAGGTACTTTCAGGGTTTTTATTACACCAACACAGGAACACCATACTCCTTCCCTTTTATGAAACAAAATGCTTGGTATTTTATATACATTGTACTCTACATTAGAAGAAGATGGAAAAAACCCAGAGGATATTTATTTAATTCTCTTATGTTTAAATGTACCAACATAGCAAAAAACTATTACAGAAAAACTCACAAAGCTCATGGAGTGAATGCGAAGATTAGTACTTTGCTTTAATAGTGTAATTCCTTTGATGTTTAATGATTTAATTTAATACAAATGCATATTCTGTTTACACCTCTTGGTAGGACATTTAGCTATTGAACTATATTTATACAGTATTTTTAATTGCTTTGAGGAATCAAAGCCAGACAAGTAGTGTTTAGAGTGATTTAAAATAATCTTTGGAAGACACATCTCATTAATTTTTTCCACTTAATAATCTAGACATGAAGAAGGGAATACTTTCTAGTCATGACAATTCTTATGTTTTTTAATTTTCAAGAGCAAGATGTGGAACTGCCTTATTCAAATTCTTATGGTATTTTTAAGTTTAGTGGTTAACAATCTCTCTTACTTTTATGGATGCCTGGAGTGGTGGTGTACTCACACCTCTCAGTTTTATGCATCTAACCTAGCCAGACTCCTTAGCAAGGAGGGTGATTCAGAAGACCTAGGTTAGACGTCTGCTGTAACACACCTTTTGATGAAACCTCTCTTAAGAGAACAAAACCCAATGATTCTCTGACAAAGGCTGCAGTGATATTTTTCTAGTTACTTCAGTGGCAAAGTCCAAGGAACTTCAGAAACACTCTTTGGTAGTAAGGAAGGTGCACAGCTCCTTAGTATAGTATTAAGAGAGTATCACAAAGTTTAGCTCCTTTAATAAACACCAAGGCTTGGCATGGAGCAGAGGGACAAGCTAACAGAAGCACATAACTATAGAAAGGGCAGTTACAAAGATGACGAATCTGGAGTCTTGGTAATGGTAGATGATACAATATAGGGCAGTGGCCAGAAATTGCAATCTGAGAGGTTCAGGCTGGACATTAGGAATAACATCCTCAGAGGGTAGTGCAGCACTGGAGCAGGTTACTTAGAGGCTGTGAGGTTTTCGTCTGTGGAGATTCCTGGGACTCAACTACACAAAGCTGTGGCTGACGACATCCAGTGTTGGCGACTGTCCTGATGTGAGTGGGAGGCCAGACTAGACAGCCCCAGAGGTACAATCAGATACAACCAGGCATGTTGTACTCCTGTGAACAGTACAGTTTGTGTTGTGATTATTTGGCAGCTTTTATTCCCATACAAATAGATTTATTTGATGCTACAGATAAAAAGAGCAGATAAAATCACATATTTACTAGCTTGAACTTACATTTAAAGTGCCAGCGACCATACCAAATACTTGAATTTTTGCTGTCTATATATATTAAATGGTGCATCTTGTTACCTACTGAAATGCGCTGTCCCTTTTTCAAAATACTTGAAGGACTTCGATGTAGAAATTTTCTTGCCTTTAAAGACTAGTGCCATATATTTTACTTTCATTGTAAAATATAAGTGCTCCTGTAACTCACAGAGTTCATGTGAAGTACAACTGCAACTGTTGCCTGGGTCACGGGAGGACCTCCAAAGGTTTCTTGCTATTATTTCTTGAGTATACTGCTTTCAAAGAGTGCATTTCAAAAGTACTACCTGTGGTCTTCTATATAATTCTCCATGCTAATGAATCTGTACTGAACATTAATATGTGTGAAGGGGAAGAGGTATCAGAGAAATAATCTACGTTTATTGACAGTTAAATAATAACCCCACCAACTGAAAACTGTCTCATTTTCCTCAGAATTCAAGGCACCTGTTCATTTTGGCAGTGCAGTTCTGTAGCAAGGCCAGAGTCAATGGAAGAAGCCCTTGTTGCTGCCTGACCATACTGCCAACACATCAGGTGCCACTGTGAGAACAAACCAAACAGTTTACTTGGCTCTGGCAAATGGATTTTCAAGGAGGAGAAGAGAGATGAGCACCATGGGGTGGACAAACCACCCAGACCATCAGCAGCACTTCAAATATGTTTTTAATGTTCTCTCTCATTTTCTTGTAATAGTTTTAAAGCTGTTAAGCAGATGCACAGCAAACCTTAACATGGCGCAAAGCATGGGCAGATGCATAGGCAGCATTATTTGCATCTTGTACATCTACGCTGCTGCAAAACAGTAATTCACAAGGTTGCTAATTACTCCATAGCGCCCTTCTTGAAAGGTTTATGGCACAGGCAAGAGGAAAATTTCCTTATGCCCAAACAAAGGTATTCCTAGACAAGGGAAAGTTGGACCCATGACTTAACAATGGTGCCAGTGATGCAAGATAAGCATATTCTAATTAGTTCAGTTATTTTCCATTTACCATGAATAAGGACAGCAGAATTTGAAGCATGTCAGCTGATACTACCTATTTCTTTTGCAGCAGTCTTTCATGAAGACAGTATTTCCAGCTGGGATAAGTGGAATTTCTTTTCAGAAACCAGCTGACAGAACTACAAACCCACCCACTTCTTTAATACAGTTTAGTTTAACCTGAAGAAATTACATTTCCTCCCTTCCTGCTTTTCTTTCTTATGTGGGTAAATATGAAAACAGTCAGAAAACAAATATTAATGAAGCCTAATAGATGCTAAATAAACAAACAAATGAAACAGGCAAAAATCCTTTTTTTTATTCAGGTGGCCAATTTTTTCCCAGAGAAGTGGACAAGCTTAGAAGCAAGGAGAAAGAAAGTATGAGAAGACTTTGCATTTACCTTTCTTAAAGTAAAAAAGGGAGGTATAAAAACAGACAGCCTTGATGAAAGATCAGTTCTTGGATCCTGGACCAAAAGGAGAATATTATTTATGGGAAAATATGCAGGAGTTTGCCCATTCTTTCAGAAAAAAAGAATCTATTTTGCAAAACAGACACAAAGGCAGACTCATTTTCTAATAACAAAATTTACTTTGCAAACTTAAACCCTTTATGACTCATATAAAATACCAGTCTTAGTAAGAAAAACTCTTTTCCTTCCTCTTATGAAATGTATGTACTTGTATCATGCAATGTATAATTGCAGTGAGTGTATCATGCAGATAGCTAGCCTGCATCTTCCTGAACAATTTGTGCAGCACAAGAGGAGTGCATCTGTAGAGGGAAACAGCAGCATTGAGGATCCAGTACCCCACTGTATGCTCATGTCAGGTTTTACTTAGCACTACCTCTAATCCAGTCCCACACAAGGCATCCAAGACAGCTCTACAGTGCAAAATAAACCCCAATAAAGGTGATAGCTGAGATACTCACTTTAAAAACACACTCCTTGTCAAACTAGAACAGTCATGTAGATATCCTCCTTGCTGTTCAGTACCTAGAAAGTAAGAAAACTGATGTAATTTAATACAAATTAATTGTTGAACTCTCTTTTCTGACAACAAAAGCAGAGAAAGAGTTTTATCACAATAGGATCAGTTCATGATTAGCAGAGGAATAGCTTGTAGTTTATGTATGTTGGCAAGGAAAACCCTTCCACTGAAAAGGAGAAGTTATTCACGTAAGACAGCTTCACAGATGACCAGTAACTAATTTCCTGTTTCACAGATCTGATGAAAGTAAGATTTCTAAACAGGCCTCTAGACTTTTTTCTTTTTTTTAAATCCAGTATAAAAACATACTGATGTTGGGAAAAGGCCAAAAATGTCATATCTCAAAGATAAGTAATATTTAAAGAAAATAATGATGTAAGAAATTGTTACAAAGGTTCGGGAAATACATCAAAGTCTGAACTGTTTTAACGCCTGTTTCATTTGGGCATTAAATTGATTTCATTTCTTTTGAGTATAATTGGAAGACTGTTGCATACTGTTCAAGATGTCAGTAAAACCTAGGATCTCCATTCAGAAGTAAAAGATTTCATCCTAGACTTTACGTGATCGAGGTGGCAACACAGTATTTAAAATACAAATAGAAAGCTGTGGATTAGTGGGACTTTACCAGGAGTTCCTGTGATATGTAAAGATCTTGGTGAAGGAAAACCTGTCCAGCAGTTGTTCTCTTTATTTATTCAGATAAGCAACCACTTGTGAGGAAGGCTGCTGAGAACAGGAGACAGGTAAAAAGTTAGGTTAACTGCTTGCATCCCATACAAATGACGTTTTATTTTAAGCTATATTCTGGGTACATTTTTCTGCATATAGTTTAGTCCTAGGCTTAAAAACATCAACTACAGGAACTCTACAGCAGACAGTAGTTGAGGTCTCCATGGGAATACTGCAAGGTTTCACAACTTTTGCTTGGGGCTGTTGTAAAAAACAAAACAACCAACTTCAAGGTGTTTTTCATTGTTTATTTGAAAGAAATGAGGACTCTTGATAATGAAGCCTACTTACAGTGTGTTAGAGTGAGTGGTAGTTAGGTCATGTCATACTGATTTGGTTTTGGCCTTGACTTTTATGACTGCAGTTTGCAATTGCATACACATGAATACACAAGATGCTGGTTGGGGAGAGAATGAATCTTTAGGTGCTAAATATATCCATCTCGTACCTGGCCAGACTTCAGAAGGAGCTTAATAATCCTTCTGTTTTAATTTATGTCCACATGTTTATTCGTACATATTCATTAAGTCTTTATCTGGCATTTCTCTAGTTTTTAAAGATTGTTGAAACTGACAGATCACTGCACAGCATTAAATCTTGTAGTCTGTACTCAGGCAAAACTTATATTAATTTCTATTTATGAGCTGTAAGAGTGTACTGGCTGTCATGCACTAGCAAATGGTGTTTCCAATAAATTATGGTTCCTGACATGGTAATCTAACAAGGAGGTGGGTAATCTAACAAGGAAAAAGAAGAGATGATATATTTAGGGTGCATTTATCCTCCTAATGTTCTGTTAATGTGCTGTCTAAAGGTAGGATTTGCTTCACTGCAGAAAGCTGTTATACATATATCTGCAACAGTGCTTACACCTTGTAAGGAACTGCTGTAAAGGGCTGAATTGCTAACTACTAATTCTGGAGCCAGCAAGCACATCTCAGGAGAAGATTTATTATGCCTTTCTCTTTGTAGAATAGTTGCACGCAAATAGAAATGTCCTCATACTTGCTCATCACTCACTTTCACTCAGCAAACTTTTTTTCATGTTTTCCTTCATTAAAGGCATTCAAAATATGAATTTAGTTATGCCTTTCCAGCTGCATTATCCTGGTCTGACAAAGGCAGAATACATTTTCTGTAGGTATTCTTAATTATGAAATCTATCTCGTTGTTTTGGGTTTTTTTTTCCTATGGCTATTATTCATTGAATTAAAACCACTACTTTGATATTTAGGGATAGAGACTACAGAAAATATTCGCGTGTTTTATAAATCACTAAAAAGTATAGATAAATATACCCCCATACTTTCACAGTTGCCGATATGTGCAGGTTTTACGTATGAGAAAATATTTGAACATACATTCCTGTTCATCTTAAGCATCAAATTCCTCTGTTTATGGATGTGTACTATAGCAATCATCCAATATTTTCCTTAATTTTTTCTTTCACTGAGGTGGATATACTGCTTCCTATGGAAAAATGTACTATTCACAGCAGTGTCCTTTTTACAGCTTGAGCTGATGAAGAAGGATTGGTAGGTCTCTTGCCTTGTTTCTTCAAGTGCTTGGATATCAGAAAGAGCTTAGGAAGAAATCTTGACTTCAGAAAGCATCCCTACAGCAGTAGGGGAAAAGACGGGAATGGGAGCAGAGAAGAGACAATCAGAAACAAGAGAAAAGGGGTGGAGCTTAGTGTGGGGGACAGGGCAAAGAGTGGAGCCACACAGGCACTTGATTTGAGCAAGGACCAGAGTCAGTAGGAGTGGGGTGGTGGACCTAGAGAATAAGAGGAATATGGCTGAAATCAAAAATAAATTCTATGAAAAGCTCTAAAATTCTGGCTTCGTGGCAGATGTCGTGGACTTTCTCCCTGGTGAGAAACCAGGAGCATGTAAAAATGTTTTATTTTAACTTTCTGTGGTAGAAACAGGAGAGGGAATAGTTGTCTCTGTCTTGGAGGCTGTCTTCTGAATATATCCTTGATGAGTTCTGCATAGAAGTTAATTCATGGATTAGGAGACACTGCCTTTCAGATCTGCTGCTGTTGAAATCTGTACCATTTGGTTAGTGTGTTGCATTTTCAGTATGTTTCTTCCTCATTCAGAAGAACATTTGCTGGAGAGGTGTCCAGTGGGATGGTTCCAGTAGCTCCTTCGGACTGTCAGCACTAGGTACAAGCACTTCTGTCCTTAGCCTGGGTTCAACAGCAAGATGAGCAGTAAGCTGGGTCCCATGCTGCCCACCTACACATTACCATCCTAACCTAGATGAGCCTGTCTGGGGTGAAAGAATAGCCTGTTCTCCAGCTTCTTTGGCCCATCTCCAAGACCAGCATCGATGCACAGTCCAGCTGAGTTATTTTCTCATATAGATGCTTCTTAGCAGGGAGCTGGACCATGGCAACACAGCCATTTAACATAATAGCAATCCTTACGTCTGTTTGCCAGAAAGAGTTGTGTAAACTTGGTAAGCTGTTGATTAATATTTTTTGTCTTAAAATATTGGTTTAAGAAAGACCTTTGTGACTTCAGCAGATGTAAATGGCACGCTGCTAGAAGTCAGCCATCTGGACTTTGTAATCTGGCAGGTAAACAAATGGACCAAGCTCTTTGACATCTTTCAGATTATTGCTGATCATCTGAACATTAACATTTCCAAAGGTGTCTCTTTGCTTCATCACATTTCAAAGACTCCATTAATTTTGTTTTCACATGTTTAAATATTTATTTTGACCTTTTACCTCCTCCTATAACCTGCTGGCTTTTTGGACCAGCAAAATCAAAATACACTGGTGTGTTCTGAATGGTCTTGGGGCTTGTTTAAACATGCTGCGTAAACAGCTCTTGCAGAACAAAAGAGCGTACTGTGTATGCTGTGTACCACTGTACTCTAGCAAGCCTCTGTCCATTCCAGATTATCCATGCAGGTAGGGGCTGTGCTGAGATACACCAGGTGGTTTTCCAGTCTTCGAACTTTGCATTCTTCTCTCATCCAGGGTTGTTCCTCCACCAAGTAATGCTGAAGTAAGACCAACACCATGTTGTTATCTGTTCAATGTGCAGGTGCCACTGCTGGAGTACCGACTCTGCTTCTGGTCCTGGTGGTGCCTACCCTGGGTGTCCTCGCCTGCTCGGGATTCTGAATGTAGCTGGATTTACCTTGTCCTCAACCTAACACAAAGGACTCCCTTTGAAGATGAGGACCATGACTTTTTGATTCCTGTGGCACCATCTTAAGCCAAATAAATTACACTTTAAAATAAATTACCCTACCAATTTCCTATGAACTTTAAGAGGACTGAGGCATCCAGGAACTCCTTCATGAAGTAAATCAACTTTTGAAAGGCTAAGAAATCTTTTTAACTTGTTCCAATATGCCTTATAAAACACTTATGCTGATCTGTGACAGTTGCATGATTTGGTCAAATGGGGCAAGTTACAATGTTAAAACCCAATAACATAGGCTGTACAGTGAAAGTAAAATCACCATACGTAGGTGCTTTAACTTGAATAACAAATTGTGAAATATAATAGAGATTGAAATGTTGATTGTATGTGATAAATGTAAGAGTACTACGTCTGTCTGTACTATCCTATATGTTTTGTGTACTGCATATTTTTGAATGGCCCCCTCATCATTTATTGGGATTACTGGTTTTTAGAGAGACAGTCAAAGCAAAAACATTTCATTTTTTTAGAGCTGCATTTCTTGAGGCTGTTGGATAGAATTTGAAGAATGAAATAAAAGTCAGTGACAAGGATTTTTTTATTTTAAATATGTTCAGAAGACCCAAGACGTGCATAGTGTTTTCAGCTTAAAGGAATTTACACGTGCTTCACTGACACAGGATTTACCATATTCTTTTCTTAAAACAAACCTTTTGAAAAATTCCATTATGGTCATTATTGCTGATTTTAGGAGTCAAATGTCAGCTTTCAAGGAAGCAGCACAATGTATTGGTTTTGATTTAATATTATTACTAGTATCATTAATGTAGCAATATAACACTTAGAAGTCTGGAGATGGAGTCCATGTTAAGATCAGCCAAGTGGACCATGAAATGATAGGAAACATATGTTATTTTTTAAAGTGAAAAGATTTAAAATATAAAAAAAGAGAAAGATATACCATAAATGGCAAAAACAGAGTAGCACAGTAAAAAAAAAAAAAATTATATTTACATTTTTATGCTGCAGACACCAGGTGTTACCTTCCTGTAATGAAGGCAGACATTTGGGAGAATTATGTGCTTTTTCACTTGATATTATTCTAATGTTCATAGTGTTGTAAATAAGAGTTTTAAAGTTCTGAGACCATTTCCCTATTTGATAGAGTACTGAATGATCCAACTGTGTGTTAGTACATGAAAGTCAGATCCGAACTGTTAGTCAAAGTCAAATGTTTACTATGGCCTTTGCAAAATGGGAACTCTTAGAGATAGCGAATGTTTTTGTTCTGACTGTGTCTAAAGTGTTTCAGTGTTGGGTTTTTCATTGGTTTGTTTGGACCTTTTTAATTTGTTAAAGAAATGCACATTCCTTTCATTTTCCATGGTGTGCTGGGATTTAGTTTGAGTGTGAATGTTGAAGAAACACGGTGATATTGAATCAGCTGGCTCAAGTAATAGTGCAATGTCTGATGCTTCAAGAATTATAAGCTTTGAATCATATTTTATTAGCACAACCTTGCTAGCTACTTAGAAATAGATTTTATCTTTTTAGAACTGATGCTGTAGAGGTCCGTAATAATATTTACATGAAGCAAAAATAGGTCTATTAATAATTTACACCCCCCCTCTTTAATTTGTATAATTTTGTACTATATATTTACATGTAAAAGTGTAGAGTCTTCATTAAGAAATATCAGTAATACTGTTTTAGTTTAATTTTAACTATTTGTTACAAGATGAAAATTTTTTAAATAGGTGAAAGTGATAACTTCCCTATAGAGGAATGTCAAAGTGTCAAACACTACTGAGTTTCATAAATTGTATAATTATTTGAAAGAGCAATGAGCTGTCTTCATACGTAAGAAACTAATACGCTGTAAGCCTTCTGTACAAAAAAAAAAATGTGGTTTATTGTGTTTCACTTGGTTTGGTTCTTTTGCAGTGTGACTCATTTTTATATAATCTACAACCACAACTAAATCTTTTGCCAAATGCATGATTGCCTTTTACTTTTCTACTACATGGTGTAAAGAGCAAAACTGTTCAGTTTCTGCATGGAAATGACCTGGGACGGAAAGCCACTTCATTTTTTAAATCAGCAACACAGATGAGGTAGGTCTCATGTACTGATCAGATAGTTGGAGGTTTTTCTGTTCCACATAATTCTGCAGACTTGACTGGGACCTTCAGTTTCAAATTGTTGTTGAGGAAAACTAACTAGTGCATCATCTGCTTTGAAACACAAGGTTCTTAATTAAAGTTTATATAGATAGACATATTTGTTGTTTCTTTATATTTCAGGAAAATTGATATTACTATTATTTGATACTGATGAATATTGAACTGGTTTTTTAGTTACTTTTTATCTTTTTTTTTCCAAATGAGTAGAGCAGGACTGTGCTTTGTCCTTTTTATGAATGAAAAGTAAATTAAAATTAAATAAATGTATTAATGTTACTCAAAATATAATAACTGTCTTTTGAATTGGAGCTTTCTAATTTCATTGCAGTCATGTGGTAGTCTGTGACAGTAAAGGAGTGGATGGGGTGAGATCCTGTGTATTCCTGCCCTGCCTTCTTGTGAATTTTGCTGGAGTTAAAGAGCTTTTGTGTGGTAAAGGTAGCTTACCCTTTACTTTTGATTGTTGGTGGTATAGATAGAAAGATTTTTCAAACATCAGTGACAGAGAGTGCCCTGAGAGCTTTTCAGCATTTTTGGAAGCAAGAGTTAACCAAGCAGAGTATTTTTGGGGGTAATATTTTCTACTCCAGTAAATATCCGTCATGGTTTAGCCCCAGGCAACAACTAAACTCCACACAGCCATTCACTTACTTCTCCCACAGTGCAATGAGGGAAAGAATTGGAAGAGTAATAATTTCAAGAGGTGAATTCAAGTATAACTGCAACACTGTCTGCCTTTGAGGGTCACATTCAGGCCCTAAAGTGCACAAAATGTGGCACATAAGAAGTTGGTGAAGCTGACGGCTGTATTGCAGAACTTGGTTTCATTTGTCTTCAGACATACCAGATAAGAAGAGTCAATGAGAGTTTTCCTGTGCCCTGCAACTGAAAGACTGTCGACTCAATTGGAGCCAGGCTTAGTCCTGGGGAGGAGGAGATGGTCGCTACTTTGATTAGGTATGTTTTATATTTTTATCTTGACCTCTGCGAGAAATAAGGGTTTGAGCCTGTCTGCCAGTTTTCTGCTAATGATTTCAGACCTTTGGGGAGATGGCAGACAAACTCAGCAGCTCTTATACTGAAGAACATCATAGTCTGAGTAGAAGGTAGAGATTTCAATTAGGAATTTGCACAGAAGGTGACTGCAACATGGTCACTGGTCTTACCTGTTCTGTTTGACCAGATGCTCAGCCAGCAAGCACTGTACAGCTTGCCTTGCTCCTGTCTTACCCAGGGGCTGGACAGCATGGGACAAATATTGGCTGGAAGAGGTCTGAGCCCATAGCATTGCAGGAAACAGAATCTGAGATCGTGCAGTAGCAGGGGAAGAATGGGGCACAGAACATAAACCCACAGGAGAAAATGTTCACTATTTCTACCCCTCCAAGAACAGCTTGGTTTTGACTGTGAGACTTCTTTGTTTCCAGACTTCAGAGCCTCTAGCTACAGAAGATGATAAAAAATATGCCTTTAAATATTAGATATCTGCCTGAAGACCAGATCTTCCAGTCTTGATCTGCCTCACTTTGCATTAAGCTACACTTCCTATTGGAATTAAAATTAAAATAGCAGAAATCAGGTAATAGCCAAATACATTCCAGGAAAGGTCTTGAAATAGTTCCAAATGCTATTGTCTGGAGATTTTGTTTACTTAAATACATCATGGAAATGGCTATCTTTCAGGTTACAACAATATGAGCAAAGGGTATTCCTTTGGCAGCAGTATAAATTTCACTAACTTCTAGCACTTGTATATGCTCCATCCTTACACAGATCATCCAGCAGAATCTTTCCACAGTGTTAAGGCATCGGCACTGTACAGGAGCCACCTGCCTTCTGCACAGAACAGTGAGGTCTTCCAAGGGAAGATTTCCCCTCTCCGTTTCTTCCAGAGATGATACATTTTTCTTTAGCTTTTCTACCACTAATTCCTTGTGCTTTCTCATTTTAACGTTATTCTTATTTCCAGAAACAAAAGAAAGAACAGAAAGCATTAAAGTCCACATGAACGGGAAATAATGTCCAAACCTCAAACAGAAATAGCACTGTCTTGTCTTTTCTTGACAAGCTAACAGGTTTTTCTTTTACTGGGTGCCAATTAACCAAGTTTGCTCTAAAGGGTGTAATGAAAACACACATGAAAATTGTTTTCTTCACTTTCATTGATCTTGACTCCGGTATATTCTCTTGATTAATATGGATGACACTGGAAATTACACCAATTTTCATTTCCCAAACACTTAGAAAACTCATGATTTAACTGGTAACTTAAACAGGCAACCCCAGTGTACACTGATGAGTGAATTTTACTGGTCTATATTTATATATTTAAGGAGTCTAATAATCTCTTTAAAACTTGATGATTTTGGCCTTTAGTGTGTAGTTGCAGCCACTATCTGCTTCACTGAAAGGTACAAAATTGTTTCTTTCTCACCCACAGAAGACAGCAGACATATCAGCCACTGGTAAAAAGGCAAATCTAAACAGAGAATGCAAAGATACCTGGCATCATCTCCTCTAGATGGCTGTAATGGTGTAGCTACTTACACATGTCACCTCCATACTTGACACCTGCTGAAAGCAGTGCACAGCAAAGTGTTTCTCTGGCATTGAGATGGTCCAGCACCAGCCTACCTGTTCTCCACTGGCTGCTCCCAGGCAAATTCAGACCCTCACTGGTGTTCCAAGTGGGCACACAGCTCCGGGTGGGCGTATGCCATAGTCAGCAGGGATGGATAGAACAAAGAGGACTTAACTGGCTGCAGGCCAGTGTTTAAGTCATTGGAAAATACCAGGTTCGCGTGGCCCCAGCCTGTGAAGGGCACCCAGGCAAGTGGGGTGGTTGTCCCCAAAGCACCAAGCCTCTGGCTAGCCATGGGGATGGCACCATGGGCTCAGAAATTATGCATTCAGCACAAGATACTGAATTTTCCTTGCACCCCAATTAAAGGAGAGAAGCAAATATGTTCTTGGATTAAGGCCTACATCATGTGAATGGGGAGGATTTCAACATCCAGCAGCTGAGCTGAGCAGGCAGCATTCCCTTTACTGGCAAGCCCTGAGGTGAGCAGGCTTTGGGAGCACACGGTGTTGGCATCTTGGGCCCCCATACCAATAACCAGGTTAACTGCATGGTAATGTTCATTTCTGATTCTCACAGGGAGAAAGATATGAAAGCACAAAGTTCCCAGAGGCATTCAGCTCAGGGGATTTATCCTGTCCAGGCAGCTCCCTGTGAGCAGCCACTCTGCAGCACCTGCAGCATGGTAGCACTCATGGAACACAGTGGCTGATTTCTACTGATGGAACCAAAAGGTGTTTCCATGCTTCTAAAACCTCGCACTATCCACACGAGGGCTTTTGTATGCAAACTATCCATTAGACTGTCTCTGGACAGCAATTCTCCCAGGACAGGTTTTCAGCTGGTGCACCCCCAACCATGCCATGGCCCCTTGCAACCACTTGGCAGCAGAGGTGTCTGTGTCCCAGGGCTGGTGCTAGCAGGAGCTTGGGTTTGTTGGTTTCCCATTCAAAATCTTTAGGATTACTGTAGGTTCTGCAAAAGCTCAGCTCCTATTACTAACTTCACTTACCTGTATCTGTGATTCAAAGTGGGATGGGGATATGCACAGGGCTGTAGGGCAAAGCTGTGTGTGGTGAGGCTTTTGCTGATCCACCTCTTGCACCTCATCATTAAACTGCTATTTGTATTGTGAATCCATGTTTAGCAAATAATATTCATGGAATCATATATCATTCTCTCTGTTGAGGAGATTTTTATCTATAGATGTCGATACATATGCCTCAGTCAGACTCCTCTATAATAGCACTCTGAAGCAGTTAATTACCAATCTTAATTTAATTATATTCTGGCAGAATGCTATAATGCATAGCAGACTCCCTATGGATCAGCCTATAGCTCAAGGAGATGCCTCTCCATGAAGTGCCACAGTGCCTGCCCTGTCAGAGCACCACAGTGCCACTGTCAGCCTCTGAAACACGTGCTTAGGCCAGGATGATGTCTCTTCTGGCATCAAACCCCAAGATTCATGATTTGATCTCCACTAACAACAGTATGTGATGAACTGATACAAAAGGGTTTATAGGAAGTGGGTGTGTTTATATGGGTGAGCCTTCTACAAGTCAGTTAAAGCATGCATTAGGACTGTGACAGAATCTGACAAAAATAATACCTTAAGTAAAAGAAACAAACAAGCAAACAATTGAAGCCAGAGATGAGCTTTGCAGTTTTTGTGGCAGCTCCTATGCAGTTTACTTTGTGCTCCCAGAGCCAGGAAAGAGCAGAATGACTCCACTGGGTTCTGCTCAGCAGAGTTTTCTGTCATTAACTGGTACTGACTTCTCAGTGATGCTGCAGGCATGATGCTTTAGACAGTGGTACAGGACAAATGAGGGGAAAATAATTCTTTTTAAACAAGGAAGGAATCAGTAATTCAAACTCCGAAGGCTGAGCCAAACATTTACTAATCAAATGACCTAGAAGGCAGCATAAATTTTCACTGTCAGTAACTATATGTTGGTATACAGCACAACAACCCACTCCTTTGGGGTTTATTGATTCCAGGATGTAGGACAATGGGAACTTTTATATAGAAACAGCATGATCACTAACTTGTTCCTTTCTAATCAGTACTGAGCAAGCTAGAAGCCTTCACCCTGTTAGGAACACACGATCTTGATAGGCATGAACTTAACACAGTTTATTTCCCTACCTTGCTTCTCCCAGAATATTCTTGCTGTGATGTGATACCCTGGTGAGTTCTGGCCAGAGCTCTCCCTGTACTCAGACCTCCAGCAAACATAAGCTAGAATGAGTATTTCCATGGTCAAAAATACTTACCCTGTCTTTATTTGTCTTTCTTGTTTGCTTGCTTTATTGCTGTCTTGTTTTCTTGTGTTTTCTTTCTCTCTCTTCACACCCCCACTCCCCTTTTCCTCCTTTTCTCAAAAATAAAACCGCACTAGGAACTCTAACACTGGTAATATAAAGCCGTCAGCAAAGAATAACATCTCTGTTCAGCCTCTGAAGCAAAGCAAAGTCCCTTAAGGACTAGCCACGTATTCAAGCGATTTTGCAAGCACTCATTTTCCCAGACAGTTCTGATACAAGAAAGAAGCAAAACCAGCATGACTTTTACTTCTGTCAAGCCCTGCATAGTCTTCTCCCTAAAGCTCTGAATCAGATTTGGAGGATCAAGAATATATCCCAGTGATTTAGAAAGACTTGGCACCAGAGTTGTGGATATCTTAAAGAATTTGAAGACGTGCTCTGAAAGTTAAGCAAAAATGTATGTGTTGTGTGTTACCTGGAGACTAACACACAATTTCTCATCTAATTTCATAATCTAAATAATGGACTGTGGGATGCCGACATTTATTCCAACGTACAGCATCGCAGAACTGGGGGGAAAAATACATAAATCTGGATTTACATTGGATGACAGGGTATTTTCATCAAGGGAGTATTTACTCCCAACATACAGCTTTTTGCAGTGAGATCTTGAAATGCTGGAAAACTTAGATTAATCACCAGTGAAATACTTGAACATTATTATACCACAAGTAAAATCCTGTGGGATGTTTGCTCAAGAGAAATTGAATTTGTACCACCCTTACACAGATCAAACTCAGGACAAGTGAAGTGAAGTGAAGGAATTAGTTCTGTGAAATAACAAACAGAGAAGTAAAAAGATTATTTCTAATGATATCATTAAAATCAAAGTGGTTTTGACAGTATTAGCTTCTCAGGAATTAATTAACTAGAACCTACTGTGAGAATAATTGCATGTAAACTATAATAATATTGATATTATGCCAGACGCTGTGATGTCTATCGAGAATTAATTTGCAAAATCAAAACTCAAAGGAAGTCAATTCCATTTATGACCTTTAAAAATGCAATTAAACACAGGATGCACAAAATCTCACCAGAAAGAACATTTGTAAAACTACAATATAAACCCTTGCATCTAAAAGATCCTTTTCTAAAATTCACAAATATATGATCAGTATTCAAAGCATTTCCCTTTGTGTTTATTTCAAGAAAAACAAGTGTGGTTCCTAATTTCTATATTCCTGGTCTACTAACTTTATTTTTCATTGGGCTAGTGTTCTCCGCTGATTTCTTGGGATAAATATGAAAAATCAACTTATATCCTTTTGAAGCTTTTCATCCCATGAGCAGATGCTTCATGAATACATCTGCAAAGGAGAGACAGAAGGACCAGGACAGCCCTTGCCCCAACAGTGCTGCAGCCGGGTTGGTCTCCAGTTCTCTGCGGGTCTGACCTGACATAGGTCCTGCTGAGCCAGGCCCATCTGCAGGTCCATGTCCCATTCCATCTCCATCCCATCCCTGTCCAGTCCCCCTCCCCAGGGAGGTGCATGATGCCTGGGGCTGGGGCTGTCCCCAGCTGCCCTGCTCCTTGCATGGCCCATGGGTCACCAGCCTCGCCATGCTCTGCCATTGCTGGTGATATTTCCTATAACAATGCCAGGAACTATTCAAGGAATTCAAACAACTAATGTAGTGAAGCTGCTAAATTTGGCAGATTGGTCATAGAGAACCTTAAAAATCCATGTGGTTCTGAAATCAAGTAAAATATACATTTGGTAATAGTGTTATTGTGCCTCACATGTAACAGTGACACAGCATGGCAGATTGAGAGTGGATCCATGGAAATAATATCTGTCCAGCTGACTGGTAGTTGGGCTTTTTAGTTTGGGGTTTTTATTATTATTATTATTATTATTATTGTATATAGATTTAAGTAAGCAGGAGGCTTTGAAAGAACAATAGATGAGAAAGAAAGAAAAGCGTGTCTCAAGATAGTCAACTCTTAGCAAATCTGCAGACCTGTTCAGCAAACTTGCTAGATCTGCTTACAATAAATGAATGAATAAAAGCTGCCACTATTGGTACCAACATTTATCACATACCTCATTCTCAAACAGGGCTGCAAGGTTTGGGCAGGAGTTCCGTTCCACAAAGACGCAGTCAGCGCTGGATGGCCATGCAGGCTCTTCAGCTGGCCTGTATGGCTAATCACAACAGTGTGATTAGCCATGTGCTCATGGGGACAACAATTTTTATTAAGGAGCCTGTCATGGTCTAAGCCCAGCCACACAGCTCCTTCACTCACTCCCCCACTTCCTCCCCCGGCTCCTGGAGGGATGGGGAGAAGAATCGAAAGAATGTAACTCCCACGGGTTGAGATAAGAGCAGTCCAGTAACTAAGGTATAACACAAACCACTGCTGCTACCTCCAATAATAATAATGATAAGGGAAATAACAAGGGAAGAGAATACAATCGCTCACCACATGCCGATCGATACCCAGCCAGACCGAGCAGTGAACTAGCCCTTCTGAGTAACTCTCAGTTTACATCCTGGGCATGACGTGCAGTAGCTCTATCATAGAATCATAGAATAGTTTGGGTTGGAAAGGACCTTAAGATCACCTAGTTTCAAAGCCCCTGCCATAGACAGGAACACCTCACACTAAACCATGCCACCCAAGGCTCTGGCCTTGAACATGGCCAGGGATGGAGCATTTACCACTTCTTTGGGCAACCTGTTCCAGTGCCTCACCACCCTAACAGTAAAGAACTTCCTTATATCTAATCTGAACTTCCCCTTGTGCTTTCCCTGCAGTCCCTGATGAAGAGTCCATCCCCAGCATCCTTACAGGCCCCCTTCAGATACTGGAAGGCTGCTATGACAGCGCAGCCTTCTCTTCTCCAGGATGAACAGCCCCAATTTTCTCAGCCTATCTTCATATGGGAGGTGCTCCAGTCCCCTGATCATCCTCATGGCCCTCCTCTGGACTTGTTCCAACAGTTCCATGTCCTTTTTATGTTGAGGACACCAGAACTGCACACAATACTCCAAGTGAGGTCTCAGGACAGCAGAGTAGAGGGGCAGGAGCACCTCATTTGACCTGCTGGTCACGCTCCTCTTGATGCAGCCCAGGATACGCTTGGCTTTCTGGGCTGCGAGCGCACACTGAAGCCGGCTCATGTTCAGTTTTTCATCGACCAACACCCCCAAGTCCTTCTCTGCAGGGCTGCTGTGAATATCAAATATGCAATCACCCAGATTCTCTGTAGTATAACTGCAAGCAGAATCTAGACAATGCAGATGCACACTTGGTTAAGGACATATGAAAAATCATTATGTGGATATGTGAAGATACCCATTAAGGTATCCATCTGTTCGGGTTTTTTACTTCATTTGGCTCATAACAGGAAGCCTACATTAATTTCCCTTATAAAGTGTGTGCTCAACAAGAAATTAAAGTAATCACATAAAAAAAGTGAAAACAAGTAATATATGTAGAATGAAGATGTTTGGGAAAAATTCCTTCAATTATAGGTGCTAATGTTTGTGTCCATTTAGCACCAAAAAGTAATTTTCTGGAATTGATGTATTAAAATTACTTGCAAGCTGATGACTGCCAGATGTTAATAAACTATTCCTAAATGCTTATCATTAGGTATAATAATGACTAAGCTTACGAAGTGTTTTGTGCTTATGTGCCTGTAAACCACAGCATGAAGAGCAATGGCTATATACTCTTCCTTTAAACAACGTGTGATTTAAAAAACAGTTGCTTTCTACCAGACAATAAGAGGAAAAAAACCGAACTTCATCCCAGAGTAGTCTAAGAGCTACCACGGAAGCTACCACTGCATTTTGTGGTCAGTGTTCCACCTACAGGTACATTCATTTCTTGGCTAAACCTACATCCACTATTTACTTAGTCAATCCCCGTAAGCTAGATCAACGGTCAGAAAGATCAACCTTTGTAATGATTTGGCTGAAGTGGAAAAGAGTTCAACAGCACATGTTTTATATTCTTTTCTTCATATTATCTATCAAAAAGGCCTCCCCAGAAGGACAACACAAAACCTGATCCCACCTGGAGGCATCTGTGGCAGGTGTTGCTTATAATGCCTGATCATAGTGCAGAGCTCGGTTGGGAAGACTGCTTGTGGAGGATGCCTACAGCAGAAGTACAGAAGAATTGTTTCTCTCTCCAAAATGTTTATTTTCTAAATATTGTGCTTTTTTTTATGTATCTCCTTCATTTTTTTTTTTTTGCTAGTTACAGTAATGTCCCAATCTGTGCATTCCAAGCACTTGCTGTATTAACTTTAAAAGCCACAAAGGAGTTGCTAAATTTCTGCCATGCTGTACTCCTCAGCAACATGGAGGGAGAGGAGATACCCTAAACTAACTTCCCTCCAGTAATGTGTGTTAGGGGAGTTCATTTGTCAAATCTTAGTCTATTTAACATTGCACTGAACTCAGTAGAGCTGGCATTCATTCCAGCTTGATTAAATCTAGCTAAGAGCTAAGGGAGTGGTGATTCCAGCCAAAATCTCACAGAGCCTGACCTGCAGGGTTGGGGAAGCCTTAGCCCTCCCAGGTAGAACTGAGATTTGCTGTGTAATTCTTCTGTGCCTCCCTGTCTACAGTTTTATATGAAGGGAGAGGCTATGGCTGCACAACAGGGAACAAGACAAGACTGAAGCACTGAGTTGCAATTGCTACTGGGAGAGAATGGGGCTGGTTTGGCATCTGTTCATACAGGCAGGGAGGGGCACAGATTTCCTGGGAAAGGTCTGCATCCCCCATGCTGGGAAATCTTGCTCTCAAGCACCAGCAGGCTCGCTTCATGGGGCTGTGCCAGCAGAAGAGCCCGAAAGAGTGCTCTGTAATTTCAGCAGGAGGAGAAATAAGCACTGGGGCCTGCTTCCTCCACGCTGAAGCTGCTACCCCGCAACACGTGCACCAGAGACAGCTCTGCACTTCCACAAGGACACTGACCTCGAGGAACAACTGTCACCAGTTCAAAATCTCCATATTTTTGTGGCTCAGTGCTTTCCAATTGTGCTCAGAGACCTTTGCTTTTCTCAGGTATGATTCATGAGATTTAGCAGCTACACATTGTTACGGAAAGCATTAAAGCACATATGGAAAATCTAGTTTTCTATACCACTTTGATTGGTTTGCAATGTCTCAAATCAACTAACAGAGTGAGTTTTTAGCTGGAAGAATTTTGTAAACCACTGCATTCATTTCAATATTGTATTTTCTGTTTACTCCTATCCTGCCATGTAAAATTTCTCTCCTTATTCTTTCTTTGGATGAAGTACAACTGGCTGAGTTTAGCACATATGCTAAAGACCTGAACAACTTGACTGACTTGTTTAAATCCAGTCCTCAAGGTCTAAAAGTCCCAACAGTCTAAAAGCATCACTCTTCCTTCAGAGAAATATGGGAAAGTAACAGCAAAATGTAGATGTATCTCCCTATAGCTATCCCTTTTGTACGGTCTCTGGGATTTACGCAGTGCTCTCAGGTCCCCAGATCCCTTCAGAAGGATGAGCAGGGGGCTCTGAGCCCACTGCTGAGCTCTAGCCACTGAATGTCAAGCTGCTCCACATACCACCCTCAATGCAGTAACTGGAAAGGAGGAGAATATAGGATTTTTCTCATTGCCCAGTTGGCAAACCTACTCCAAATCTGGCACAAGGACAGGTATGTTTTGTTTTGTTTAATTGCCCTGGGGATTTTCAGATCACAGCTCTAGCTCCCTGAGGGACTCAGCAGGGCACTGACAGGACTGTTGCTGGTGTCGTGAGGTCTTTAGTACTGATGAGGAACATCAGCCTTCCTGCTTGGAAAGTCAGCAGCACCAGGAGAAGTGAAAGGCTACAGGTGTTCAAAGCAGAAGAAGAGACAGTGAGTGAAAAGGCTCAGCCTTTGGGCACTGCTGGGCTGCCATGGGGAGGCTGGCACTGCCAGGGGACATGGCTGCTCCCTTCCCATGGGGCACAGAGCGCTGGCCCAGGCTAAGGAAAGTATCACCTTCCCTGCATGGTCCTTTCCCTCCTCACTGTCCTTTCTCTGATTTCCACCCTACTGCAGTGCCGTGCTACCTAATTGAATGTCAGTATTGAATTAGTAGTCCAGGTAAGTGATGGATTGGAAGAAACATCCCAGCTGAGAAAGGATTGTCAGAAGCCAAAGTCCTTGCAAAAAGGCAGTGCTTTCCCCGGCCAAAAATGCTTGTTTTTCTCTAGCTAGGCATGCACATTCTCTGCACCTCCACTCAGGGTCCCCTGAGCTGAGTTTTCTCAGCCATGACTCAGTGGGGACCCAGGAGTCTGAGCTTGAATAAGGCCTCAAACTGGCTCATTAGCTAGGTGGGTGATGTCAGCAGCCCCTGTTTATGCCTACTGACAGAAATCAGACACCTCCTGACTGAAGTAACAGCTGAGCAATGTTTTTCTGAAGATATCAGTGGCGCCTACCTGGTGGGATCAGGCACCTACGTACCTTTGAGGTACTTGGCCAAGGAGATTAAGTGACTTGCCCACGGTCACACAGGAAATCTATGGCAGAGCCAAGAACTGAAACCAACTTTCAAATTACTTAACCACAAGATTATCATTCTTCCATGTCTTAAATTATTAATTCTGATGCTTGTCAGGAGGCCTGAGGCACAGGATGGGTGCTTATTAATTGGAGCCAGACACACAAACATGCACATTGATTTATGCATTCATATATTTAAAACTGGATGAAAGAACTATCTGGTATCTCATTTGGATCTTACTTTAGTCGCTCTCCTCCTGGTTTACATAGAGTTGAGGATGCGCTGGAAGGTGACCAGTTTTCTGCCATATAGGGAACATTTGCTTATGGGTCTATACATGTAGTTGGATTCATTAGAAGTTGGGAAGGTTGGTTTCACCATGTATCATCCCAGTCCATCTTTCAGATTTACACATTGTTGTCACACATTCCTGGCCAGGACTTGTTTCTCCATTAAGCCAATGTGGCAACAGTATATTTTCTCTAGTCTGGGTTTAGTTCAATTGCTTGTAATACCTGCGGTCCTTTCATTATTCTTTGTTCCCTTGAGAAACGAAAAAAGAAAATACCCAGGGAAGATGGAGGACAGTAACACTGCCAAGGTTTAGGCAGTGAACTGGGATGCCTATGTTAGGAAATTAAGTCTCCCTCTCCTTTTGGAGTCAGTGGACAAAAGTAACTTCTCTGGGGTGACTCAGAGAGGAGCCTCAGTTGTATGCTCTGACTTGCCCACTGGGGGAGACGCTTTGTCTGCAGTGACTGTCAAGGGAGGCCAAGGAGGTAAAGCTGGCAAACACAGGCATTTAAATGTATGTGCTTTGAATATGCTCCTCCGACCTTGCACACCACCTATTTATGCTTGAGGTACTGTGATGAGGACCATGGAAATACTGAACTTTTTTTTCAGATATTGTATTCTGAACTGATATGTAGCTAGAGAGGGGATAAACCAGCAAGATTAAACTTATCTGTAATGATGCTAATGTGAATAACATAGGTACGTTCTCATTCTGGTGTCAAGAAAAGGAGGATGGTTAAGGCCTTTGTGGCATCTAACCAGAGCCTTCACACCCAGCTGCTGGCAAGCGAATTTAATGCCAGCCATTTCCTGGGCAGGGGAAAGAGGTGGTACCAGGGCCATCACCAGGATAGGAAGTTTTCAGAAAAGCAAACTCCAGAGGTGGTTGGACCAGAGCTGAATTTACACCTTAGACTACGGAAACTGTAAACCCCCATCAGCAACATTTCACTGAGTGACATGGACCCCATCTGCTCCATAACTTTACCCTAATCACATGGATAGCTTCCTACCAGCCACCAGGAGTTGTATGTGGTCTCTAGGTAACATCAGTCACTGATCTTAAAATATCCTAGGGCAAAATATTTTGGGGTTAACTTGCATTTTCATCAGATTATAATAATCAGATAAGTAGGTTTTGTAAGCAAGGTTGGTGACTTTTAACTTATGTAACTTGGTAACCAGCTACATATCTGGGTATTTGCAATTGGCGTTTTAAAACATTATGGGAGCACTTCACTCTGTAGTGTAGTTTCAGCCTGCAACAATTCAGTAACGTAAGGAATTAATATTACTACTTCTCATAGATAAGGGCTGAAAGACTTAAATGCAACCAAATAAAAGCGTGCTAGTTGTTACTGAAAGGTAGAGATTGTTCTTTGTTCTCCCCTACTGAAAAGGATAAGCTATGAAGTACCTCCTGTATATACATAGAATATAGTATCTCTTCCTTCTGCAGCTTGCCAACAAAATGTAAGCAGCTTGTGGTTCAGCATTTGGATTATTTGAATAACACTATGTGCTTTAGCATGGCAAACACAAGCATGATATGGAGAAGGTGTGAGTAATGGGTAGACACAGTGGCAAGTAACATCAAATACTGAGTGAGGAAAATGTACTTTATCAGCTTTCTGATTGAAAGCCAGTGTAATTTTACCTTTTCTGTGCCTGTCTCTCTTACTGGACTTTGTACTATATACAGTCACAGTAAATAATAATGCTATCGGTCTTAGTGGAATTTACTGGGTTCTTGGACCTTCTGAAATTTAGGCTACTTACCCAGCATCCTAGCTTTCTGTTTTTCTTATAGACATTATCTTCATCTAGCTGTTCTGCGATCATAGTGGGTATTTTCAGATAGCAAATCTGCATATAGATACCAAATCTTAATTTTGGGCATCTTCTCAGACATATTTGGGTGCTACCTAGACAGGTGTCTTTAAAAATCTTTTTTTCCTCAAAAAGCTGCTCAACTTCAGCAAGTTTTCACTATTTCTCAAGCAGAGTAAGGTCTGCACCTAAGTAAGGTGGTAAGCCCAGACTAGCTGACATTGGCAGTGTGCAATCTGCAGGTCTTTGAGCACAGAGGCAGCCTCTCTCTCTACAACCACCACTTTTGGAGAAGTTTCTATGTGAACTCTTCGGAAAGGTGTGGCCCAGCGTAGCCAAGTTATTTTAGCCAGGCGTATACACATAGGCACAGACAAAACTGGCTTTGGTTTGGGCTGAGAGCTCTCCTCACAGCTGCCTTTCGGCATGAGCACGCTGCCATGCTATCACTCGTGTTGGGTCAACTTGGACAGCAGAGCCCACATCTGCCAGCCCTGCTGGGTGGGCATGCTTTGCGTGTGCTGAGTCCCTTCAGAAAACCCATTCCAAATGCTCAGTCGTCACACACTTGTTTCTAAATACCCTCCTCACTAGATCTCCTGATATCGCTGTAAAATCCTTTGGCTTCTCTCTGTGTGGGGGGTGGGGGAGAAGGGTTCCTTTCCTTCCTCCATTTCTTGTGTTTCCCCTGTAAGCATCAGCTCTCTGTGTTTGTCCTTGCTTGGCTGCTGCCCAGAATGCTGCCATCAAAACACATCTGTAGAGTAAGTGGTGAGTGTTTTAAAGGAATGTAAACAGCCAATAAATTGTTATGGGTTTTGCCCACAGAATCCATGCAGCTTTGATTGTTGGCACTTGTTTTATTTTGTTTAATTTGTTGTTGGAAGTGCCTTGGGTTTGTTTGTTTTGTGCCAGATAACTGCTGTGAGCCCCACAGAATGAGTCTGACAATGTGCAAGGCAGTTTTGAGTTACTTTGGGCAAAACTTCAGGGCTGCTGAGAGGCTCCTGAAGGCAGCAACAGGTTAAGGCAGGCTGACCTCTTCTCTTGGCTTCATTATAGGTGCCTGCAGAAATGTCATGGCAGATTCAGGCATGTGGATCAAATAAGAAATCTTGTGGTTTCTTCTACATGGATTTCCATAAACTTGGGCAATCTGCTGCCCCTAGTATAGTAGTATTACTGACAGGGAGAACAGGTTGCTTACCCAATGCAGTTATGGCTAATGCAAAAGGGTGACTGCGGGTTCCTGATGAGAAGAGGAGCAGAAGGTAAAGGAGGGAAGCAGAGGACACTGTGGGGACTTTGTCCACAACCTCCTACTTAATCCAAAGGAGTCATTTGTTCAGCTGCAGCTGTCACAGGTTCATTCAGCTTCCAGAAATACACCAAGACAAGTGCATAATCTTCTGTAATTTTTAAGCTGCAAGAGATGCTGTAAGGTCTGTGCACTGTGGCACAGTACATGACCAACCCTTTGCACTGGACTTGTGCCACAGGCTGTCCACACTTGATCATTTGATCACTGGACCTGCAACAGTAAATTATGTGGTCACCTAGGAGGGAGAGCCAAACAGAAGTGGACAAAGGCTAACCACATCGTTCACAGTATGGCAGTGGCTTCAGGAAATACTTCATTAACCACAGTGGTATGAAGACTGGGCGGCACTTTGACTCTGATGCCATGACTGATAGCACCCTACCAGTCCCATGCTGAGTACCCTCTGCATATGCAGAGTAATTTGCCCACCACCTATGGCCAGGAGCTTTCATGTGTTCCCTATGATACATATTTGCTTGGCTAATTTAAAACTATTTTTGCATGAGAATCAAACGAGAAGCAAATCTGTGGGAAACTGATTTGTTTTATCTTAATAATGCTGCTTGTAGGGCTTGGAAAAATTGGTGACTATGGAGAAGGGGGCATCAGTATGTCTTTTCTCAGAGACACTTACAGTGCAAGTGGGAATATGTGCCCACAGAGAACACTTGATTAGAAAACTATGGTAAGAATCTTGCTCTGCTCTCACTTCAGCCATACCCTTTTAGGAGAAGAGCCAATTGCTTAAATTTCTGTTGACAAGTTGAGGAAATATAGACATGTAATTGAGTTCTTTGGGTAATATGTTGAAATGTAAGAGAAGTGGTGAAAAGACCCATTCAGAACATGCACAAAGGTCGAATTTTTGCCACCCCTTACTCTGCTATGCATTTCCTGTTCCTAACTGGGTGTATACCTGTGGAACATGAAAAAAGGGAAGATGTGTGAGGCTCACTGCTACTGCTGTGCTATATGCCTCTCTTCTCCACCTGACAAGAAATAATGATGTGTTAGGAATATGTTTGTTTCGAACCGGTTGTTGACACATGATTATTATTTTACTTTTGCTGGTGCCTGAGGGCAAGACAGAGATTGCAACACACAAAGCAGATAGCTAAAACAGGCAGTGACTAAAGAAAGAGGTATCTGGCAGGAACGTATAGACCACCTAAGTCAGGCACTTAGATTTTCTACTTAAGGAAAGATTTCTGCCTTTAAATATTGATCCAGAAAGCTTTGTATGTCAGTCAGGGATCAGTACAGAGCAAACCACCAGGACATGGTAGGCAAAGGGGGACACCTGAATCTCTGCCACCCTTTGGCCCTGCAGCGCCAATTTCAGGGCTATGTTCAGTTCCTTTATCCACAGAACGTGGAGACCTTCATGTTCATGACAGCAGTAATGGTCTTCTGAGTGCAGAAGTGCTTCCTTGGACAGGACATGAGCTGCAGCCCCCCTTAGAAGGAGGATCTGCATAATCCCTGTCTCCCAAGGGATTATAATCCCTATCTTTAACCACTAGCATTCACATAGGAGGCATTGGAAATGGACATGTCCCCATCCTCCTGTCAGATCCCAGCTCCTGCTGACATGTTATGGGGCAGAAAAAGAGCAAGTTAAATGGAGCCCAACCCCATAGCTAGGTGCAGGGGGCAGCCTGCTGTCCATTGGCCACCTTCCAGCTGAGAGGCAGGCAGTGGGACTCCTCATGGAGCGATCTCCTTCCACAGCCGAGGTGCAGGCAGGCACCCAGCTGGCAGTGGACATGGTTTCATAGCTCCTTTCTGCAGGAGCTGTACGTGAGGGAACTGGCAGCAAAAGCCCACTTCTCCTGGCCCAAGGCTCGAAGTGGTAATTACAGAGTGGAAAGAGCTGCTCTTCACACGTGGCCAGTGCCAAGCCTATTTCCTATTACAACAAGGAGCTCCCCAGGAGAGACCTCTGCTCTCCTCCACACCCAGCCAAGCCCAGATCATTGAGAAATTTTCCATGCAACCAGAGAGCATCCGCATAGCTGCATGAACCCTCCTGGGAAGCGGATTCACCTGGATTGGGTCTGATAGAGAGGCCAGGCCAGGACAGAGGTGAGTCTGACAAACAGAGGGGGGTCGTAAGTGGTGGCTCTGAGTGTGCTCTCCTTTCATCCAGCAACAGCAGTGCTGTCCTGAGATGGCCTCTGAACACTTTCTGATCTTTGCTTGCAGATGAGCTATCAGAACCCTCTTAGGCGTGAGTGACATGGCTCGTGGTATTTGTGTGGTCATCCTGCAATCCTGCTTTTGTCCTAGCTAGGGCAGAAGGAAGAGGCAGGTGTGGAGTGATGGATCCGGGCAGCAGAAGGAATGTTTTGCAGGATATCACCTGCTGCAGGGCCAGCATGGGGGCTTTGGGATGCGGCTGATAAAGCAGAGGCTGCAGGTCTACAATGCTTCCTGAGCATCCTCATGTGCTTGAGCATAGCACAGACCTGCAGGGTGCCCTGGGCCTCACTGATGCTATCACAGGCACTGCAGCAACTGCACTGCTTCACTGATGATACAATCTAGAAAGATGTGTTTCAGCTTAAGGCTGCAAAATTTATCAGAACTATGTTTTTGTTGTCCAGCATTTGAGTACTGTCTCAAACTCATGGCTCTCTCAGCTGCTTGATGTGCATGCCTAATGTGTTAATGAGGAAGGGACTGCTTAAAATGTGATTTAATTTAAATATATCAGTGCGATATATCTAATGCTCTGCATTATTTGCTAGTTTTTCATTTACTACTTTCCACTAGTCTGCCTGGAAAGATCTCAGACAGGGCACAGGACTTGTAAAGACGTGTGCCTCCTCCAGCAGTACATCAAATGGTTAAAGTAAAGCAAATGAAACACAGTGGTTTTCATAGTGAGTTTAAAGAGTAGCAGCAATCTAACAACTCCCCATCCTGGGGTCCAACTCACCTGGAAATACTCGGAAATACTCTGGTTTATTTAACCTGCACCCAAGTGGTGTGTTCAGCTTCAGATTTGGCTCTGATGTCTTTTGAACCCCAGGGTCACTACTTTTCTCTTTAAACACTTCAGTAAGAGTTCTATCAAAAATTATACCAAGTGAAGTCCTGTACAGGCTAATGAGTCTGCATATTCAGTTCGGGAATACCACTGCCTTACCCCTGATTATTTGTCCTGGTAGGTTGGGCCCACAGGCATTACAGCAATGTAGTTTATGCAGGTAAATGGTGTCCTTCAGACATATATATGAGGACCATCCATCTTGCAAGTATTTTCAGCACTTAGTTTCCAATTGGTCATATGAAAAAATGTGATATCCCCTAATTTTTCCAAGCCATTCCTCATTTTCATTCTTGTGGTTTCAGGTTCTGTGTATAATATGACACTTGTTACTGTGATTTATGGCTTTAGGTGAACAACATGCTGTATGTGGTGTTAATTGCACTGGATGGAATCCAGAGGCATTAAAATGCTCATCTTCCCTCTGTGCTAATGAGCTTTGATCTCTAAGCTGTCAGCAGGGATTATGTATTAGAGCATCATGTTTGTGATTCTCCACAGCAGCTCGAGTGACAACACTGTCATCCAAGCACTCTCCATTCCCTCCTCCTCAACATAGTTTTGACACAAGAGAAAAACTGGTTTGTGCTGAGACCTGGCTTTGGCAGTGTCTGAATGCACTGTTTGGGCAGTAAGGGTATAATGCGAGTAAATACAGCAGTTCAGGAATAGCTACTAAGAAAGGAACTGGTCAGGTTTGAGAAAAATACACCTTATAATGACCAGAGAATATGTTCTCTGATCTCTCCTGACCAGAGAATGAGTTATGAAGTATTTTATTTGAAGTGGATGGAGTAATTTTGTCTATAGGTTTGAGCTGGTGGTGAGAAACGCAAAGCTCCTGATACCTAATAATAGCTCTGAGAGACTTTCCTTCTGTGGTTTTATGGTAGCAATTTAATCTTCCTATTTAGGTTCCCAAACAGGGCTAAATGCTTTTTACTTCTCTCAGATAAGAATAGGTTAATTGGTTAACATCCACAGAAGAGATGTATTGGATAAAGCTAAGCACTGGCTTTCATAAGAAGTCTGATCAGTTCAGGCATTACCTCACATGGATCTATCTAATGTTTGACAGCATTTCTATCAAACATTTTGATCAAACAGCAAAACAAGTGCATATACTCTGTGAGAAAAGCCTAAAACCATACATTAATATGTCAATGTGGTAACACTTCAAATATGAAATGATAAGCAGAAAGGACACAGAGGAAAGAAAATGTAACAATTCTGCTGTGAAGTGTTTCTTACAATATGCACTTGATATTATTAAATGTAATACGTTCTGCTGCAGATTTAACTGGAAAAACAGGACTTAAATACATGTATAACCAAGGCAGCTGCATCAGTGTTACATCTGGTTCCTTACATTGTAGTTGATGTAAAAGTTTAGAACTTTTTTTTAATTACCTGGTTAATCTGGTAAGTCTTACCCATGCTTTTTTTTAAAGACAGAATGTTTATGTTTCCTCCATGTTCTCATTTTTTGAACCTTGTAGTAATAATGTTGTATTGATATAGATTTTTATTTAATTGCCATGTTTATTTTGAATTCAAACCAACCTGTCTGCACTTAATAACATGAACAATTATTCTCAGCAAGATTCTCACTGTGCCAGCTGAGTGTCCTCAGAAGATTTTTTTTTTTAATTGCTTTATATGTTCCTTTTAATTACATTCCTTTCCCAAGCGATTATATCCTCGTATAGGCCCCATTCCTGCAAGCTATCCTGGCACAGAAACAGAGAGTTAAAGGCAGAAGAGTGCTGGGAAGGACTACCAGGGGAAAAAAAGGCATTTTGGTCAAAACAGAGGGGTGCCAGGAAAGCTGTAAGCCTTGCAAAGGCTTCTCTCTGGTGCAAAAAACCCCCCAAAAAAGTCAAATAGTTTTGGAGGTCCAAGGGAGCAGGGCTGTAGTTATCCACCCCAACAATCTCATGGAGGACCGGAAGGAGGTATGAAGTACAGGAAGGGTCTTCCTTTACGGGGAAAAAAGTATAGTGTGCCTGCGGCTCAGCCCCCTGAACTTTTAGGACTCATCTGTTAGGGTTAGGGCTCATCTGTTGCTTGAAAAGAGAGGTGCAAACGTGGAACGGTGTTCCCAGGGGCGACTTTGAAGAGAGGAGCCGTGGTGTCCAGGAAGATCCAGCACACGCCACCTGCTCCAGGGCTATGACTTGGAGAGGAAGCAAAGCTGGCAGAGTAAAGTCCACCCTGGTCACAAAGATTTTTCCTTAGGAGGGAAGAAAAGTGCTGGGGGAATATATTTACCATCATAAAAGTTAAAATGCCTGTTATGCTTATACTGGAAAAGGGGCATTTATCAACTTTCAACAACTGCAGTGAATTGTGCAGAGACCAAGTCCTGTTCCATCCCAGAGCTACAAGTGTTGTGGATTTTTGCAGACTTGGTTTAGCAGAAAGAAGAAGGTGCTCAGGAGTTCTGACCTCAAGTGTGTCTATTTTTAATATGCAGGCCCAATGCAGGCCTCATGTTCTGTCTTTTAGAAATACCAGACGGTTATAGTGGCTTGATTCACAACAAAACCTTTCAGATTAAATGAGCTGGGAGATAGACACAACCATATCAGTAGCTGACGACTGGCAATACTGATTGATTACCAATTAACACAGATGATGAATGTCTGTTATCCCACTAACTGGAGCCAAGGAACCAAACACGGACAGTTCTAAACTTTTAGAGCTAGGTGGGACTATCTACATAGATGAGCCAAACCACTTCAGCACTAGTCTTCATTTCTTCAGCTCAGACTGAAGATTGAAACACCTTTGATGATAAAATTGTGCCTCTTACTTTATATTTGAAAGTGTCTTAATTTTAGCTACTCCATCTCATTGTATTTTCTAAAATGAAAATGGTTCTATTGTCTTTACCTGGTGTATCCCAGGCACATGGCAGGTCCCAGCATGATGAGATTTAATTAAACAAAACCAGGGTTCATGTTTTCAGATTTTTTTCCCTAGAAATCCGAACTAAAAAACAATATTTGGTGGAGGGTTTTCTTATTTTTAATGCAAGTTGCATTTCTGACATGATTGAATGATCCTGGGAGAGCAGGCAATGGTAGTTGACTATAAAAAAAATTGTTTAAAGCGATATATCATTTATAAAGAATGCTCCATCCCTGGCGGTGTTCAAGGCCAGGTTGGACAGGGCCTTGAGTGACATGGTTTAGTGTGAGGTGTCCCTGCCTATGGCAGGGGCGTTGGAACTGGATGATCTTAAGGTCTTTTCCAACCCAAACCATTCTATAATTCTATGATTCTCACTCATACTTGCCTTGCAGTTGGAGTTTCTACTTATTCAGACCTTGGCAACTGAAACAGTTAATTTCACATCCTGCACAAATGCAGTGATGGAATCAGGATCAGCCTTCATTAGGAATGCATGATTAGCTGCCTGGTAATGATGACCCTTAAATCCTTAATTTGGTTACTGATTTCCAAAATACAGCCATACTTCTATAACAGTAACCTACACTCTTGATGTCAAGGTTAATGACATTACATTAACTGTATTCAAGTGCATATTGTTCAAATGAACTCAGCTTATCATCCAATCCATATTGCTCCCAAGTGTCACCTCTTTATTTAATAGCTAGCAGTCATAATTAATTTTTTGTAATATTTTTAAAGCAAAGCTGCCTCATAAGTACTAATGAGCTTGGCTGAGTATGTGTATGAGAGAACACAAGGAAGGAAATTATGCAAATTTTAGTTCTGACTTTCTTAAATTCTTCCTTTGACTTTTAAAAGATGAAAAATAGCTTTTACCAGGTGAGATGGTGTTGCTTTTATGGAAATAGCTCTTGGAGGACTTCTTTTTCATAATTTGTCCACTTCTTCATCCAGTTTTCCAGGGAGTGCAGCCAGTGTTGTGATCACCATCTCAGGTCTAGTGTCTAAGAAGGTAAAAAAGAAACAGAAAAGAGCTGTGTTTTCTCTGTCTACAGTGGTTTTCTCCCCACAAAGTGGCTCTCAGTCATGTCACTTCAGTGAAGAGGCTGACGTTTGGCAGCTTTTGATTTCTTCAAGGACTCAGTGCATCTGCTTGAGAAAAGATTAACAAAAGTAAGTGCAGAGATGCTGTGCAATATTAGAAATAGGGAAACAAATTTCATTTCTTTTAGTCGCTTACCATGAGAAAGGGAAGCTGTAGCACATGAATGTAGGTGTGTACACAGGGTCCTTTGTGCAATCCAGCTCTGAAAACTGGGGCAATAGCACTTCTTTCTGTATCTAAAGGTTCAGGAGAGCTCAGGTCCACATTCTGGGAGTGGAATGTGAAGGCTAAGGCTGGTTTTTTCTAGCAAAAGCTTTTTCTGGAGAAGTGAAACCCAGAACACTGAGGCGATCGAGAACTGTCCTTATGAAAAAACATTTTATGGGAAGCATGTAAAGTCTGTCTTTTCCATGCATGTTGCTGTATTAGCAACACAAGAATGCACTGCTATTTCTTTCTTAGGATGCACTAAAACAGCTTCAAACCAAATTTCTTGAGTGGACACAGATGAAGAGCATTGGTAGCTATGTATTTTGCAATAGTAGCATACATGTATCTACAAAAAACCATGATCTCTATCTGGTTTCCCCATTCTTTTTACCTTTCCTGAATTAGACATATGTGCTGTACACAGCAGTAAGAGGAGAATAGCAGCTGAGTCATTGCACCCAGCAGGTTTTGTACTGCTGTAAGCCCAAAAAAAGAAGATAATAAAAGCACAGCAATACTGCATAGAGGCAGCAGAAGCATGGAAGACAGTTTGTGCCAAAAATAAGACAATGAATACTAATTCAGGGAGTAAGTTAAGTTTCTGTGTCAAGTCATGTATTTAGCATACGTTAATGCTAAAGGAGCCAAAGAAATGAAAAGCAAGTCCACCTGCATCCAACCGTATATAATTGTTTTTGTGATCTGCTGAATACAGATGTCCTTTAGCCACATAAAAAATTGGGATGGGAGATCTTAGGTTTACAGCCTTCGCACCATGGAGTAGTTGAGATTTTTAATTTTCCTCATTTGACTATGATTCCCAGACTGAAAAATTTTCCCCTCGTAAATAATTCAGGTTCTCTTCCTGTGACTGTAACACAAGCCTGCTTTTCTACCTGCCAGTGCTTATGTTTACAGCATGGTATGTAAAAGAGTGGCCAAACGAAAAGATTTATTACAATTATTGCTATGAGAAACTTAAAATGCTGTGGGTACCATTTCTGTGTTGCAAATGATCTTCTACAGCTTCATTTTGAAGGCACTTTTCTTCCAACGCAAGTCATCCATAAGCCTGCCAAAAGACACTAACTGGCACTCTGGCACTCTGCTCCTGGCTATCTGGTATTATTCAAAGAGAAAATGAATGCATCCCGAGGTTGGAGACGCCAGAAAAGGGCATTTGGCAGTAGGAGGTGCAGAAGGTTGTATGCCACTTTGTGGAAGTGGTGGGGTGCCCTTAGAGATCCCCATGAGTGCACCCAGGATAGGTGCTCATGGCTCTCCTTGGCTGTGATGCCAGCCCCCTGTTCTCGCATGTGGATGAGGGGACCCTTTCCAAGGACCTACTAGACAGCAAGGGGAGATGATGGGACAGTTCTAGTCTTGAGTGTGAGTCTTTTTGCTACAAATTAACTTTCCACTTAATATACATAAAACTGTAATGTATGGGTTGGTATCTAATAATCTGTGAGCAACAGACATATCTCCAAAGTGCCACATAGAGAGATTGCCTTTCTTTACTGTAAAATAGGCAACTCCAATCCTAGCTTCTAGTGCCTTCTCCTTGTGGAAGGAACCAGTCCTGCAGGCCATAAATCTTCAGCAGACGGAAGTGCTGCAGCAGTGCTGTGAGGAAGAGCACCATGAGGTGAAGAGCAACTGGTGGCTGCAGTGGGAACGTAGCAGCAGTAGGCTTCAAAGGAGTAGTGGCAGTAGTGTTGCAGGGCTGGATAGTAGGTGAAGAAACAGCAGCAGAGCAATGGTTTGGTGGTGACAAATTGCAGGATTGGACTGAAGCCTAGGAGAGTATTTTAAAGACAGATCTATTATGTTGGTCTTCTATCTAGAAAGAGAGCTGTGAATGCTCTAGCTGGAAGAGGTATCCGACCTCATATATTCCATATCCTTTGAGAAAGGATATTGCTAATCTTCCAAGCCTAGGCAGTGAACTGTGAGTGATGTATAAGCAGGCAGCATCTAGCTACCATCTCACTCTGCTGAAAGAAGCATTTCAGGACTATTGCCAACACATACTGGAACAGCATTAGTTTAATCTAGTGATAGTTATCTAGATTTTCTAAGCTGATTTTTAATCTATTATTCTTCCCCAACTCTCTTCTTCCTCTCCCCAAAAAAGGAAAAGGAGCTATTTACTCAAATTTTTGTTTTTAAATTAATTTTTTGCCACCCAGAAAATATTGATCACTTGTTAGCCCCCAGTGATTAGTTATGATTTAGTTTCCTACATTTGAGCAGTGTGAGGAAACACATTAGTGTTTCTGATAAGAGTATCTAGAAAAATGAACCTGGCACATATGCTCCCTGACACAGCCTGGCGTACATTTAGCAGCAAGAGTACAAAAGCTTTTACCCTAGTGCTTACAAAAGTAGACCTTGGTCCTATATCTAAGCAGACACTGGGATCTGCCCACATGCAGTTATTGGGAGAAAGTGGTGCATACATGCTAACAGATTTCTGACAAGACCTCCAATGCTGATGTTAATTGAAGGTTTTTTTCCAAGATCTATTTTCCATGTTGTTTCTCTCTGCTTGTCCAACTTGTATACTCCTGAGGATGGGGAGATGACAGGAATTAATGCCTGTTTCCATTAACCCAAACTTTGTTGTCACTTAATTAACCATGATTAATGTCAGGAGGCAAAGGAGAAGCATCAAGCTATTTTCAACAGCTCTGTACTGATGAGTTCAGAAAAAACAAGTAGTGGCATTGCAATGTTGGTTACAATAAACTCCAGCCAAAAGATGCATTGTTTTGAAAGCAAGGTTTATTCTTCAGCCTCTGACAACATCCTGGTAAATTGCCAGTGACTGTAACCCCTAGAAACCTCACTTAAGAAGCATGAATGAAAACCACACATGTTCTCCTCAAAATTAAAATCAAAGGAGAAAATATTACCCAAAATTACTCAATAGCCATGAATCTGTGTAAACTGCATTTGGGTAATATATTCTCAGTGATTTCAGGGAAACAGAACAGCCCAGTTTTATATTGGCACTATTCTTTATTGATCTTTTAAGTTTAATGAAGTCCTGATCCACTGCCACATATAAATCTATAGGTGATATCAGCTAGGTCTCACAAAGTACACCAGACAGCTGTAGGCTAGTGGGAAAAGCAATAGATCATAGAATCATAGAATAGTTAGGGTTGGAAAGGACCTTGAGATCATCTAGTTCCAACCCCCCTGCCATGGGCAGGGACACCCCACACTAAACCATGTCACCCAAGGCCTCATCGAACCTGGCCTTGAACACTGCCAAGGATGGAGCATTCACAACCTCCCTGGGCAACCCATTCCAGTGCCTCACCACCCTCTCAGTAACACTAAAGGAGTGTTTTCTTTTTGTTTTCTCATGTCCAGATTTTCTTAATGTAGTCTCTAACCCCCCCCCTCAAAAAAATCCCATACGCTTGCTTTTACATACAATTGTAACACTGTTTTGAGACTTGGTGTATTTTTAGTACTCATAATCAACACTTTTTGGGCTATTGCGTTTCCTACGGAACACTAAATAAAAGCTTTATTAATTTGTCTGGAGACATATAGGGACTACCTGCTTTTCTTGAGAAGTGATAACACTGATAACCCAGTGTTAGATGTGGCAGGCCTGGCATTTTACCTAAATTGGTAGAAACATCTAAGCTCTCTGAGTTTTGGGTTTTTTTTAAACCATTGCAAGAGGAAAACTGAAAGAAATGAAAGTCAGCCTAAGATTGATATAGTAACTTTCCTATGTTCTTCACTGGGAAACCTGGGACTTGCGATGGCAGGACGAGTTGCCAGTGGCTGTCTGTGCCAGGTGATGAATTACTCTGAAGAATTAGGGTAAAGGGAGTGATTTGAAAATAGAAAACTGATTAATTATTTTCTCCAATGGATGTGACTGTATAAACTTTCTGAAGGTTCAAGGGAAAGCATGCACATCTGTTCTTTTGCTAGAAGGGAATGCTTCTTTTTCTTGCTGGCCTTGTGTTCCGGGAGCTCCATGAGCGATCTCTTTACTCCCTTTTCCTCACATACTAGTGAGTGGGGGCAGAAGGGAAAATGAAGTAAGAATTTCTAAACAGTAAGCTCTTTAATGGAACCAGCAAAGGCAATGTGGGACTTCTACTTTCCTCTCCTTCCCACTTCTCCTGCTTTCCTCTCTTTGCCTTTGTATGTGCTCCTGTTCCTAGTTTCTTCTGTGGCAGGGAGGAGACCTTAGCATACAGGTCCTCACTAGCAAAGAAGGAATGGAAAATATGACATAAAATGAAGGAGTTACAGAATTAAAAACGGAGTGATAAAGAGCTGGGTAGAGGAAGACTTGAACAAGCACAGTTGGGGACTGGTATGTGGGAAGGCAAAACGATTATAGGAAAAAGTAAATGAAACCAAGAAGTAAAGATCAGAAAACGGAAGAGGAATCAAAAAATTTGAGTGAGTAAAGGAAAGCAGAAATCTGTAGATATCATAAGGTTTGTGCTTTTATTCTGCATATGTATATATTTTGTATATATATGGTATTAATATAGTAGATTGATTTTTTGGACATTGGAAATTTCCTCTTGTTTTGTTGTGGTTTTAACCTTGCCTTTCGAGGGCTCTCTAGGTGGTCTTGCGGTGCATTGAGAATTGACTGTTCAAAACCAATTTTTGTTTATGGGGAAGACATTTTTACACACACATTGTAGAGCTGTATTTGTATTTTAGCATGGAATAGGGAGCAAAAGCACAGACAAACTAATCAAGAAGGCTGACCTAGTCCAGCCAGTGAAATCAGCATTTTGTGCTCTCCCTTAATCTCTATTTAGCCAAATTATTTCATATACAGAGGGAAATTATTCTGCTGAAGACCCCTACTAAGAACAATAATCCTGCTATGAATATGACTTTCGAGGAATTTTCTTGTTTAGTCAAGGAGTGAGAGCTCTTGTTTTAAAAAAGCTTTCCCCTGCCTATTCATTTCAATTGGTGTTTAATGCAAGGAAAGAAAACCTTTTTTGTTACAGTTGAAGCAATAGGAAATGACTGAAGGAATAAAACTGTCATGGGTGACCACTAACTGTCACTCTTCTCAAGCATTCAGCAGAGCAATCATTTAGGGAGGAACAATTTACAAGTAGCACCATGTTTTCACTGGAATGCAGCCTTGCCATTTGTAATATCTAGCTATGGTGTTTGGTTGTGAGGTCTATTGCCCTTGGTGGGTTTTAGTGGAGTCCATTAGGCTAGTTACATAGGCTGTAAGAGCATTTCAATCTTAGCCACATAATTATAACGTGCTTTGTCATCTGGCCAGCCTGCGGAAAGTAGTTAGTGTGAGTCATGTGAATTAGAACTCGATATTTCATAATAGCATTGGTGGTTTTCAAACAATCTTTCTTTCTCTCTCTCCTTGAATACACTGTCAACTGGTTTCTGTTTTCCTGAAGTGAAGGAGATAAAGCAGTCTGTCGTCCCCCTTTTGGTCCCCAGTCTGCATTTGGAAATCATTGCACAACATGGTAGCAGAGTCAAGAGGCGTCATCTAAGTGTCTGTCGTGTCTTCATGCAATGGCTAAATGCAATAGAAGGACGTTTATTGTTTATTCAGCATTTATTTAACTATTTCTAAAATTATATCCTTGGTCAAATGATTTCTGATTTAATAGCAGAAATGATCTTATAAAATTTGGAACCCTCATTCTAAATAATTATGCTGCTGTAAACACGTCTTTTCTTTCTCCAGGAAAAAAAAAAAATAAATGAAATGTTGTGCATGCAAGAGTCTGGAATAGCAAAATAAGATATTTAAAATCTAGCTTTAGATAACAAATTCAAATATTTCTATCAGTAATTTTAATCTGCAGAGCAAAGCTTTTTCCTCAAAGGTTTTCACAGCCTCATTTTTTCTCTTCAAAATAAAGCAAACCCTGTTCTCAAGAAACTCAGACCCATCTGGCCAGTCAGATGCAGGACTGATCAACACAGAAACCAGGCTGGATTTAATTCAGGATTAATAAACATGGTCAAAGTGTAGTGCTAGCCCTATGTTGCAATGTGTCTGCATCTAAACCCACCTAAAATGTGACATACTGAACAGGAGAAAAAACACTAAAATTTGCTTTTCCACCTTTTATATATACTTCCATATGTGAACTATACTGACAAAGGTGCAACATTTCCTCTGGGATCTCTGGAGTATTTATTTTAGTCTACTGCTGAGGCAGACCTGCCATGAGGGTTCCCAAGGCAGTTATTATGAAGGATAGGAAGAACAGTTGTGGACGGGAGTTGAGCTGACCACTGGTCGACAGCAAAGATACCTAAATATGAAAGATGAGACTACATATCAGTGACTTGGCAAAGCAATCCTTTGATCCAATGTACTTCAGGTTTTTTTTTACTGTGGCAATTAGATTTAATTTTTTTTTTTTTTTTGGTACCAGTTTATTTTAAAGTGACTGCAAGTTTATCTAAAACATAACTTATGGTATTTCTGGGCTAAGATAATCAACTACGTGTGAAATAAGGCCTAACGTGTGTTTTCTTCCCAGCTACAGGTTTTACAATATCAACAACGCCTCGAATAACATTTGGTAATTGCGAAAGTATTTGTTTTCCAGATGTTTTTGCAAATGTGTTGTGTTTGCAAATGTAATTTTTGTCATACGTATTTCCTATTTTTTACTGCATGCCCATAGTCACTGTTCCCTTCTAGCCTGTGAAAGTACCTTGCCTGTGTATCACAAATGATGCACTATTTTTAAAGGCGAAAGTAGAAGAAACGTAATTACAGAAACCTGAAGAAGAAAGACTATAGACAAATTTCATTTTAAAATATTAATAATGTTCTATTTTAGTCATTCATATTGGTTTCTAAAGACACATAAATCATTGTTCATGTTCTTCAGAAAAAGTTCCTCACAGACAGTAGGTTGGGGAGCACGACTTTGCTCCAAGAAGTTTTGACCCCATAACAACACATTCTTGAGTAGCCATGTATATTCATTAATCGGGCTTTTCTTCAGTATCCAAGTGCAAATACAGGACATTATTTGCTATTCACCACTTATAAATGGCCAGGTCCTCGAAGAGGCTTAATCACCTTAAAGTTAGGTGGCTGCCTTCTGATGAATGGGCCTCAGCTGTGCTGGAAGCATAATGGGGAGCTGGCCAGGTGATCCCAGGAAAGGACAGAGAAATTATAAACCCTTAGATTAGGTTAGTGAAAACCAACTGAAATACAAAACATGGCCCAAATGCCAAACATGATAGATGTATTGTTGCCTGCGCAGCCCATCTTGGATGTGTAACCTAGATCCTGAATATCTTTTTCCCGTTCTGATTCCTATTTTTTTTTTTTCCTCAAACTTCCTTAAATGCAAATCAGTCAACTGGATTTAATGTGAGTGAATGCAATTACTATACTTGTTCCCCTGACCGTATGAATACTATTTATTTCTGCTTCATGATCTACTCTGCATAGCTACCCACAGTGTCTTTGTTTCTGATTCAGACTGAGCCTTTATCAAATTTTTCTGCCACATAAAAATGTGGCTCTTTTCTGGGCCTCATCCAAAGGCCACTGAAGTCAATGGGTTCATGAAAGTTTGAGAGTCAAATACCATTCGCACTACTTTCAGCCATGTTCTTTTCATGTAGCATGTTCTGCTTTTATAGTGCTGTTCTCTTTTGGCAATATTAAAACAGAACCTCCATCACAACGCAGTGCAATCTATTTAATATTCAGATTTTGATTTTTCTTTTTATAAGTAACATTTTTTTTCATAGCATTCCTTATCTTGCTGGGATGGCATGTGAATTCAGTGAGCATAATGATAAATTGCTGAGCATAAATGGAACTTTAGTTCCCTATGTCAATGAGTAATGTTTTGCTGCTTAAATAAATATTACTGTGAAATGAACTCTTGATTTACTGTGTCTGTATTAAAATAGATGAGTAACATTGTTCTTACAGCGTTAAAAAAATGGTCAATCTCTTGCATTGCACGTGGGAAATTGGCATTCAGAGTGAATATTTAAGGATGTTTGGTTCATCCTCATCAGTGGGCTTCATTTTTCGAAACAGAGTTGTAAAACATTGATTTAACTGCATTAAGTCAGTAAAGAGAATTCTCCCATGCAAGACTTTTTCCTTCTTTATTCTTTACATCTAAGCCTCAGAACTTAATCTGGTGAATGTCTTGCTGTTGAAGCCTGCTATTCAGCTTTGCACTCTTCAGCTCCCATCTGTAACAAGCCATCATTCAAATAATTCTGTGCTTAATAAATTAAACAAATGAACTATACTTCCCTCTACTTCATTTACAGAAAAGAGGCCAAAGAAACCTATCTCCTGAATAGTCCTTCAGGCTTATCCACAACAGCTTAAAATTTTACAGGACATAGGGGGACAAAGAAAGAATAACTGTATGTCACAACACCAGACAGATCCCAGGGGGATGCCAGTACTGCAGCACGTCCCATTGGCTGCTGTAAGCAAGACCAATGCCAGCAACAGCAAGCATCTGTCAGAGGACATCAAAAAGCCTGACTGTGCCCAGAGACCTGAGATCTCCCCACACTGAACTTGGATTTGCCTGTAGATCCTTGGGCTCCCATTAAACTCTTCCCCTTCTAAACAACCATCAGCTCAAAGCTGTGGCATTTTAAAAACTTTCATCCTTTTTCTGTAGACGAGGCATTAAACCCCCAAACATTTTAATCTGCTTACTAGCCTTTAATTACACTAGCTGCCAATAGATTCTATTACTCGTCCAAAGAAAATACTGGCTGTTCTGTATTTTTTAACTGTGATTGATGAAGCATTTTTGTGTAACATTAGGTCAGATTTGTCAGAGTTTAACTTCTTGGTTGGCAACTACACCATTAATTAGCAATATTGCTGATAACCTCTATTTTATATAACCAGAAAGCTGTTTTTCCATACAAGCTGGCAGTGGAAAACAAGAAAATGATATTTCCATGGTGCCACAAGTCTGGAGTAGGAATAATCAGAGAAATACACACTGCAATGTTCTTTTGGATAATTATCCGTAAAACTTGCTTTATTTCTTGACAGGCATTGTATTCTTAGGTGTTCTTACCATGGATTCCTTCCTTTTCAGTCTTACAGTATACACCTTTTAATGTTATGTCTCCATTTGGGATGCTCTCTGAGTCCACAGTCAGGCCAGTAGCATATTCCTGAAGTCGTGCGTTTCCTGTTGTAATATCCTGTTTCCAGCTTCTCACAACTCTTCCGAACTTTCCCTTTTGCAATAAAATTTTCCACCTAACCTCCTTTTTTATTTTGTCTTTTTTTTCTCCCCAAAGAATATTACAGCTAAAGCTGTACTGCTGATTTTGAGCATGAGCTATGGGATAAAGAATGTATTTCTACCTGTCTCAAAACTGCACAGCATCTTTTGTTTTAAATCTCGTAGTGTCTTCTAACATTTGGAGCTGGGATATGAAGTTTCACAAGAGGATAAACCTTGTATCAGGAGCTTACCTTTTACTGTCACTATGAAATCTCATCTTCGGCCAAGTGACATCCCTTTCAAACACCGCAGTTCAAAACCTCTCAGTAGAAAGTGGTTGGAGTCTCCAGAGATGAGACCTCTCCCTGTCCAAGCTCTCAGAGCATACTCAAGGACCTTGCAGCCCTAACTGTGCATATGCTGTTCGACTCAACATTAGTCATTCTGCACCGCATTTCCAAATCTGAAACATGGGAAAAATACAAAGTCTGTGTCTCAGAGGAGCTTTGTGAAAGTAGGTCACGAATGACAGTGAAGCACGTACACATTGCAGTGAAAGGCACTGTAAAGAGCTCTTGAGGATGTGAATAATCCTACTTTTACAGCACAGCTTGGGCCATGCACTGAACAATGAAGAGAAATAAAATCATGTGTTGTTGCTCACTGAGTACAGTCAGCTTTTTGCACTAGGAAAGGACCTGTGGGAAGGTAAAGGGACATGAGCATATGATGAAAGACGGCAGCTGAGGGCAGATGTACTGCCTTGTTTAAAAGCTCTGTGTGTGTTAGGTCATGCATTTTTTAACTCCTGAGCTCTTAATAATGGTCCTTTAACCTAATCTCTGCTACCTGTCTCACAACAGATATGTGAAGAAGAATGCCCTTTTAATTAAAGTGATGACCTGGGGACCTGGGGACAGCAGGCCCCTGTCTGGATTCTACCACATATGTTTTTTGAGGAAATTAAATGTATAAAATTTTTATAAAATGTATAATTTTTTAAAATGCTGTTTATTTGCCCATTCTCTATCACATCCACTTAATGGTTTTTGTTTCAAAACATTTTGGGAAGTTCTTGTTGCTTAGCAGTATTCGTGAGTCTCAACTGAGGCATCTAATTGTCATTTTAAGGGCAATAACGGCTTGGTGAGCTCTGTACAAAGCTCACTGAAACTAAACAAAGCTTTTCCAGTGAATACAGTGGCATTCGTGATGGCTGTGGGAACTTCTCTCTAAGCAAACTCCTAAGCACCTCATCTCAGTGCTCAGAAGGGCTAAAAAGCACATGAAGGTAAGAAGCTGGACTTTTTACGTTGAGATGTGTTTAAGAGGTTCGAAGTAAATTAGATGTGCAGTCATCAGTGGATGGATTACTTCTCCCAAAAGGAGAAGTATGTTCAGAACCTTTGAAAAGGGGCTGCCAGGTTTGCCTGTGAGTCCTTGGGAATCTGCATTCTGTGGTGTGAAGAACAGGTGTGCTACCTGTACACTGGAATAGGTTGTCCAGAGAGGTGGTAGATGCACCATCACTGGAGATATTCGAGGCCAGGCTGGATGTGGTTCTGATCAACCTGATCTAGTTGAAGACATTCCTGATCATTGCAGGAGGACTGGACTAGATGACCTTTAGAGGTCACTTCTAATCCAAACTATTCTATGATTTTGTGGTAGGATGTGCAGGTGGCACTAGCGGCCTATGTTCAGGCAGCTGGATTGAGTTCTGTGCTTCAAAGATAGGACTGAAAGTATTTAATATGGATCATTTCATGTATTTTCAATGTACTAATGTAAAATGTGCAGTGGCTTTGTGGCATAATAGTAAGCATAGCCTTAAAACTTTGTCCTAGGGTATAACTCTTTGTATAAATGCAAAATTCATTTCCCAGTGAAAAACCATTATGGTCCCAGAGAGAAAAACAGGTTATTATACTTCTTGAGTTTAATGTTGTAGCCCTAAATGAAGTAAAAGTTTCTCCCGATTTAATGAGCATTTTTCTGATGTTTACCAAAAGCCTCCCCTCAAAATCCCAACTTCAGCAATTCTAGTTGTGAGAATTAGAGCAAAATGAAGAAAAAGAGGGGTGTGAACAAGGCAAAAACAGTTATGAAGAGATCCATATTACACTGTCTGATTTTAAACAGAATTCCTCATTAACTTCAATTTGTGCTTAAAAATCAAACCTCTGACAGATATACCAGAAAGGCATTCGTGTAACTGGCAGCACAGTGGTACTTTGGAGAACGTTTTGTACCCAACAGCAATGGTATTAAATCACTGAGCTAAGAGAAGGAGCTGTGTTTTGATTAGGTACACAGCCTTCCTCTGACAGATTTCAAGACCTGAAGTCTAGGCACCACAACAAACGCAATTGTATTTCTTAGGTTGCCTGAGGAATTTTGCGCCCTTGTTTTTTGCTGCATGACATTTTCACGAACCACTATTTATTTTCTTTGTCTTGGGCTTTTGCTTAACTCCTTTTACAAGCTGTTCTTTATTCTTCCTCAGGTGCACTGTTTGTGCAAGAAGTGGGGCTGGGAAGCCACCACCAGCTTTCCTGGGCAGGCAGAGGTAGAGCACACTGTGGCTGGTGTCATAGGCACTACGCCGTGCAGAAGCACTGCTGAAGTGTGTGGCACAGCCACTGCTGCCCGGGTCTGAGCTCCTGGGGTGGCCTCCTCCAGCCTCAGCCCTCACACTGAGCCCTGCACTGTGTGACTTCAAAAGGGCATTTCAGTGTGCTCTGTTAGCTGCGCCTGTGCGTTCACAATGACAGGGAAATGCCTGTGAAGAGCTGACTCCTTAGTGTCCTCTGGTCTTGCTAAATGTGCTTTGAACTTTAAGAGAAAACTTCTGGGACCACACGGGGGAGAATGCAACCTCCATCGCTTACTGTTTTAAGGTTTTTTTTAGTGACTAATACACTAATATATAAAGAAGGCCTTTGATTGATCCCTACAAATGGTGGAGAGGATGTAACTGGTGTGACCCCATTTTGAAAGTAGTAGACCCTTTTCAAAATGTTTAGAGTGTGGAAGTGCTAAAATATGCCTAAAGCAAGGAAAGCTGATAGGTGCAAAACTTCTCTGTGATTTGTAATATACGCGAAAAAGGGAAGTTCAGCTTGAGGTTCCAGTACAGAGGAATCTACTTCCAAGAAAATAATGTCATTATTTTTATTACAAAGTATTTTTTATTACAATTTTATTGTAAACATGCATTTTTTTAAAAAATAAATCCATTTGAAACAGGAGACCTTTTTCAGGAGGTGTACAGCACAAAAAGGAGAACGATTCATAGGAAGAAAGAAAAAGATAACCAGCCAGTCTTGGTGTATCTGTTACACACAATATTCAAACATTCCCTTGCATGGCAGTGACAGCAGCACCATGAGTTACAGGACAAAGAAATAGTAGGTCATAACCTTACCCTCGAATTTCAGTATGCAGTTCAGCATTGATGTCAGGAATTATCTTTTCTTAAATAGATGAGCCAATATAAATATGTCTTCTTATTCATGGATTATATATTGCAGCAGCAATATAGTGTAATTCATTGATAAGAAGAAAAAGTCTCTGATGCGACAAATTCCTCTGTTGCTTTCTTTGGAAAGAGCAGCAGGATGACACTGGATACACAGTCCTGTTGACTCCAGCACGATGTGGCTCACATCTCTGTGTCAGACCATTTTCTGTCGTGACTTGATGGTGCTGAGACATCTCTTGTAAGTCCTTCTGAGGTCTTCTCATCCTATAATCCTTCACCCACACCTCCTCCTGCACACCCTCTCTGCTTTATGTAAGCAGCTTTTTTGTAGGAACAACAGGGGCAGAAAGGCAGAGGTATGCCATCATAGAGCAGCATGTCTTTCATCTTTTGGGGCAATAGCCTTGTCAGAAGGCAGTGTGGAGGTGCACTTTTCCAGGAGACCCACCAGTGAGATTATGTTTTGGGAAGAAATCATGCCTTTGTATTTCCCCGATCTGAAGGGGTGGCGTACAGGTTCCCTTTCCCTTGATCTTGGGGGCAGCCCAGCCTGCCTGCTTCCTGCAATGCACAGTTGATTTTCCACTTGCCCATCTGCCCTGAGGGCATGCCAAGGCTTCTGATGAGGAGGACACAAAGGGCTCTTTTCCCATCCACCTCCACCCAAACACAGGAGCATGTCGGGCTGGTGTTTCAGAATGCCTCATTGAAATCCAGTTTTAAATCTCCTAGAAACTAAGAAGCCCAGACTTGCTTTTAACAAAATCAATGGCAAATCCCTACAGATGATAAAACGGAAGAGAGCAACCCCTAAACAGGTGTCCATTTTCATTTCTCAAGTGAAACGAAAGGTGCAAACTGCATTTGACAGTTTTTCAACTAAAACTAATGCTTCAGCTTATGTCTGAATTATTTAAAATGTGATAACATTCCTTTGCCCTATTGTTTTCAGACATTCAGGATCCCTGCAAAATATTTATTTTGGATAGTCCCTATATCCAATTCCTCTTTTTATCAATAGAACAATATTTATGGAGGTCAGGCTGCCAACTTTACCAGACAGACGCCCTTTGCATTCAAAAGAAAACATGATTCATCAGAGGATCGGGATTTCAGCTGCAAATTAAACTCTTCTTTGATAGGCTGGAAGATACAAGTCAATAAAGGAAAATTCTTGATAGCTGGAAAGGAATGTCTTCTTTGAGACTGCCAATATTCAGTTCTGATCACTAATATCTTAACTGTGATCACTAATATCTTAACTGATGGAAGACTGTTTCTTTTTTTTTTCCTTTATCTAATTATATCCCAGAGGCAATGTTCAAAAGAAATGGAAAGATGGTTATAACCAATTGTGCTGGGTAAAGGTGTTGGCTTATTTTTGTTATCTCTTTGAGACCATGAATGTCTTATAATGCATTTGTGCAGCACACAGGATAAAAGTGCTCTGACCCAAACCTAAGGCTCTCTAGATAATGCATATAACGAGCATTAAGCATAGTGAGAACAATAACAGTAATGACAAAAGTAGAGATAAACTTACAGACTTGTGGCTTGTTATCTTTCAGTACATAAGCCTATCACACATACAGAAATAGACTTACTCTAATAGCCACAGAGTCCAACACAGTAGGAAAAATAAGCTCTTTGCTGGAAGAAGAAACCAGAAGGTTTAGTAATCCTCATTTTTTCAGAGCTGTTACTCCTGGTCTTCACTACAGATATCCCACAGAGTTATTTCTCATCTCTGTCTAAGTAGTACCATTGAAAATACGTAATGCATTTTTCATCATGTACCATTTCAATGATAATTAAGTATCATAACCCTACCTTTCAACTAATTGCAATGGCCTTGTTATTTTTGGTTTTGCCTGACTACGATTTCAAACTAATGATCATTAGTAACAATAATAGTCCTCTACCCTTTTATCATGCCTTACATCTGCAAGACTTTATGTTAAGCATTACTGCGTGCATTACACCAGTGCTTACACTGAGTCACAGAGGTTAATTAACTTATTAAAGATCTCAAAGCACGTCAGTGGCAGAATCGAAGAACGACAGGCAGCCCTCAGCTCTGCTCTCCCTGGCCTTGATGCTCCGACAGTTCCTGCTAAAGGGTTTGCCAGACTTTGCAAAACGCTATTAATCACTAAAAGCTGGACTTCTTTAGGAATGGATTATTTGTGTAGGAAGGGAGGAGGGAGTAATTTCATTGCTAAAATGAAGCAGAAAGCAGGACTAATGGAAACAAAAGCTCCTACTTGTCTGAATCACACTGCTTGAAGGCACTGGGTGTTGCAGAAGGTTGGTAGTATTTGTTAAGGAGTCTTGGGATGTTGCATTTGCAAAACCAGCCTGAACAGTGATATACTGAAATTCAAAGCTCACAAACAGTACAAAATCAGATCCAATGACAATTTTGCAAATCTCACTGATGTCCTCTATGGAGAACCTGGGAATAGGGTACTATTAATATGCAGGCTGCCATATTCATATGTTCATCTAACTTTTGCCTCAGAGGAGATTGCCACTTTTGGACGTTGTCCTAGTCAGCAGGGAATGACTGCTTGCTCGAACACACAGCTGGGTAAATTCTGATGTTGCAGAGACAAAGAAAACTTTAAAGTCTGATTACTACATGAAAAGGTATTTCTCCATTTCTTCTTTTCCGTGCCACCATGCTGCTTTATTTTAATACAAGAGCCTTTGACAAAAGCTGTTAATACTGCTTCAGATTCTCATGGGATGGAGGCTGGCATCAGTGAATTTAAAGTGGCATTTTATGCTGATGGTATATTAATATGTATGATCTAGCAAGGACTTCAGCTTTTATTACAGTTTGAATCATTAGTAATTTTGGCAAATTTTCTGGCTTTAAAATGAGCTGTAATAAATTTGAAGCCGTGCTTCTGCATATACCAGATAACACATTTGCCATCTAGATTTTCCCATTTAAGCTGAAATACTAAGTTTTCCCAAACCTCAGCTGTTGTACTGCATTTCTATCTAAAAGAGAAACCCTGATAGCAAAATTCTGAATTAACATAAAGCATTTTGCTGTGCCTTGATCCATTTTGAAACATAACCAAGAACCAAATCTAGCTTATGTCAGGTAGGTGGAGAGCCTCTCTAGAAGTTAATAGCAGACTCCTGTACTAAATTATATGTTATTGATCTGAATCTTCTATGATATAAGCATAACCTGATGCAGCTCCAATACAGCTAGAGGGTGAAAGGAGGCAATGCCATAAACGACATCTGAGTGGGCTGAACAGGACAATACTAATAGGTAAGAAGAAAAAGCACACTCATCCTTTCTAAAGCACACCTGATTTTGACCAGCTTTATCTTCTGCTGATGTCACGGAAGCATCTGGCTAGTCAGCACTTCTAAAACTCATGTTTCTTTCTTGAAAACCCACATAGGTTAAAAAAAAAAGTGATGAGGTAATACAGCAGGTAGGAGCTGTATTAGCACTTTGACAGAACACCCCATAACAAGACTATCAGGCTGTACACGTCAATCCTCAGTGCAGACATAGGTAGTCATTAGAAGGTTGTGTTAGTACACCAGAATTAGTGTTCATGAATCTGTGATGATAGGCAGCTTAGGAACAATGCAGATTTAACTTGTCCAAATATGCTTTAATGGTGTCATCACTGATCTTTCAGGTCCGAGTCTCTCACAAACAGATGAGTAGAAATGGCTGGTCAAATTCAAAATATTAACAAAAAAAAAAAAAAAAGTTTCAGGCATCAGAAAGTTAATTCTCTCTTTTCCATATCTGGCCTCATTAGGATGAGAACTATTAAACCATGAAGTATAAAATTGCTAATTCAGCATTCGACATTTCCAGAAACAGAAGAGATTAACATCTTTTGTGAGCGTTCTCTCAGGAGATCTCCAGCTAAACTGCACTTCCTCAAGTACTGAGATAAATAGCCACAGTATCTTTACTGTGGTTTTACCTGCACAAATGTTTCAGTTGTATTGCACTTACTTCTTAGTTTGGTCTGCTGAGAAAAAGAGACATTGCATTGGCCTGCTCTGTGTGTACACATGCCTGCTTCGGTTCCCTCCTTAATTCCGCTTGAACTCCTTGTTTCTCTCAATTAAATCTGGCAAATGCGTAGGAGTCAGAAAGATCCTAGAAGTTTTATGAAACCTGGCAAATTGCTGGAGGAGAGAGCCCTTCCTCTGGCTCTTCCCACCGAAGGATACTGCAACATGATCCCCACTGTTACTGACACCAGAAAACCCAGCCAGCATCCACAACTCTCAGGAAAAAACATATTCATTAGCTCTGCCTCTAGACAACCTGGGTATGTACTGCACCCCCAAGTGTCCTGGGAGGCTGCCTCTTTCCCCTGAAAACCCTCAAGCAGCACAGTTGCTGGCTTATGGGTGGCCCTCTGCCTGCCTTGGGACATGAGCGAGGGTAGGGGACAGAAGGCATGGAAGCATCAGTCCTGGAGATTGATCCCAGCTCCCTGCAGTCCCTTTAGTGCTGTCCCCTTGAGAGTGTTACCCAAAATACTGTAAAAAGCCACTGTTTCTCAGAGGAGGTCACAGTTTCCAGCCTCACCAAGGCCAGTCAAGAAGGACCTTTGTGAAGTAACAGTGAACCTCATCAAAATCACAAACTGGAGCAGGTTCTGTCTGCTTTTAGTAGAGGTGGTGAATGAGGAATGCTGATAGAAAGAATAATGCCCTAAATGTGTTTTTAGAATAACTAGTCAAGGTGGTCTGCCACACAAGACAAGTAAAATAAATCCTAATTACAAGTAAAATAAAATACAAGCCATTCAGATGGTTTAAGTTTACTTGTGGAATAAGCAATTGTATGTATTTTAATTGAGACTCAATAAGTAATTTGTGAAAGTGTAGTTTTAGGAAAATAGGACTCAGAGGAAAAATAAGGTTAAACAGATCAAGAGCTGGAAAAATTACAAACTCCAAAAGTATACTTTCTCACTGCTCGTAATATTTGCTTCTATATTTTACTGATATGTTAAGGATTTACTACTGTAAATCATTACTCTGTATTATTTCTACTATCAAATGCAAACACACGTTTTAATGTTTTCAGTCTCTAATAGAGGAGGTGAAGGAAATTCAGGAATCATGAATGCTATAGCACTGAAATACTTCATTATATGAGGATTTTTTTCTTTTTTAGCATAGCATTATTTGTATTAATGTAAGCTGGGTCTCAAAGGGACTGGCCTTGGGGTCAATTAAATATTTGGAGTATCACAGCTTTCATATGTGAGGAACATCAACAGAGTAAAGTGTTCCTTGGCCATTTTTGTTTAACGTGTTTTGTACATAGAGGCAAAAGGCATGGGCTTGAAATGCACTCAAGTGCATAAATTACAGTACGTGTAATGAGCAAATACATTACATGAAAGAAACAGAAGCATATTCTTACATGCTTAAGGTCCATATGAACACCAAGATATTAATTTTTCATTTCCTTTTTGTGTCTATTGCTTCTATATTTCTAACCTGGGTTGTTTGGGTTTTTTTGCACTGAATCTGGTAAGAGGCTGTAACACTGAAACTGCAAGGATTCCTGTATTCCCATGCACTGATTGTAATTGTATTTTACCTATCATTTTAAAATGGTTTCTTTCATTTTTGTCTCATTTTCATTGACTTACTAATAGCTTCTTCCAGTCTGTGTCATGTTAAAGTGAATGAAGTAATCAGAATCTTTGCACACATTTCTCAGGCTGTTCACCTGGCTTAGACTATGGGCAGCCACATTAAGGTGTCAATGATGTTTAAATTTAATTTCAAAGGCTTAAATTCATGGATTTACATAAGAGTTCTGAAAATCCTACTGCAAAATTCCCTCGTTTTTTCTTTTTAGTTTGTCATATTTCACTCTGGCTTTTCATAAATGTTTTTGAACATGGCTTACTTCCTTACCAGTAGATGTGCAAGTTAATACTACAAAACGTATAGGTGAAGGCAGTTTTCTAAATGCTGTGCAACGTAACACTGCCAAAAGACATGCCAGAAAAAGACAGAAGGGTAATACCCTGAAGCATTTCTACTAATCTGAGCAGCTATCAAAGCCTTCACCAAGATCTGCTGAATTTAGAAACTGAAGTTCTGCTTCTATCTTAGGTGTGCCTACATGTTACTGACATTGGACAAGGTGAGTGTTTTTCCAGCTTTGGTTTTGAAGTAATTTTACTGTCTGAAAAGGAAGCCCCAGGAACTGACACTGTGTGCTTGCTGGTTGATCAAGTATTGCAAGGGCGAGAGGACTCTGGAGGGACTGTCACTAGCAATGAATGAAGTGATCCCTTTCCAAATCAGTTTGGGCTCTGTTATTTCAAATGAGCCTGGCAACAGTGAGTGGCTCTGCTCAGTGAGAGCAGCTGCTGAGCTTTCATAATGTGAAAAATCATCCCCTTAGATTTTTTTTCCCTTGAGCTAATGGATGCTAAAATAGATGGAAAGCTTTTGATATCTGCATACCCATAGGGAGCAGCTCTGTGCTGAGACGAGGTGTCTGCAGCAGGTGAGTGCATTGTATGTGGACTGGCTGTGCCAGGACAGATTTAGAAACTGGGACATCTGGGGGTTGCAACAATTGGGTTGGGAAAGGGAAATGAGATAGAAACACCAAAGGCAAGGCTCTCATGTGCCTTTACATTTATCCCCACTGCTAGAGCCTTCTGCCTATGCTGCAGCTGGACCCATGGCTCTGGCCATGATGTGACCAGCAGGGTGGGCAGCACAGCCTGAAGTGAGCTTGTTACCAGCCAGCTGAGCATAGGCCTGACAAGTGTGAGATGTTAATAAACTGCAGACCTGCTTTCTCTTTAGCCTGGGTCTCACCTTCTCCTGCCCCTTCTTTCTTGCATGTTAAAATGCAGTTTGCCTTTAATAGTGAACAAGAAAAAACAAGGGGATGGAATTCAGAAAAAGCACTGTCTCAGCTCTAGAACAAATGTATGGATCTGTTTTGTCCTATGGGTCAAGTGCATGGTCTTCTCCTGCCTTTCCTAATGCAGTTTGCCATTCCAGATTTAAAGAAACACACATCCCCATGTACTCCTGCAGTCCAGACACCTGCATTCATTCCTGTACTCTACCCACCCCTGGAGCAACAATACTGCTCTCAGCTTTTCTTTTGCTCTCCTCACTTGACCCTGGTGTCACTACTTGCTTTCTCAACTATCAGAAACTTCTTGGTGAAGTCCAGGTGCACCACACAGACTGGGCTTCCAGTTTAGGAGAAGACCTTACCTTGCCCATAGTCTCCTAAAGAGAAAAAGGAGAGTAGTCCCAGTTCCCTGCTCTGGCATGCACTTCCAGTTTATGTGAACCATTTTGACCCAGAACATGGAGAATTTTAGTTATTTACCTCCTCTTATGTAAAAGAGAGGTAACAGCATTTTCCTCTGTCACAACTGTTTGCTATTAAAATAACTCTACTAAGAAGGTTTGGAAAAGCAACCTTGCAGTGCTTGTATCTACTTACAGGCTTTGTAGCACAGGACTCTGAGTAGAAATTTACTACTGAAAAATACAGCTGTTCAGCTGCTGGAGGTGTCCAAAGTCAACAGCATCCTAAATTTCTAACAGTTAAGCTCCCAAAAGGCTTCACAGGTGCACTCAGGAGCATTTAGCTTTTATAGCACTGGGCAGCTCGACAATCTCACCGCTCCTTTTCTTCCTCTCTCTACAGGGGTCAGTCTTCCGGGTTGACCTCAGAACACACCTCCCAGGTCAGACTTCACTGCACGTGTTGGAGGTGCTTTTACCCACCTCTCCTTGCAAGGTACAGATGTGTCTTTTGGCTGCCCTAAGGACTACTTAATGTGGCAGCTTTGTTAGTGACAGGCATTGTATAGGGAATTCAGATGAGTGCTGTGAATTCTGCTGGGTAGCATCAGCTGAATTACATTTAGAAAGTGAAGTGAAAAATGAAATTAAGTTATAGGTAAGCCCATTCAGTGGATGACAGAGGCAGGTCCAAAATCCAGGCCTCCTACGTACTGCTTTTAAAGACCCATTCTCATTTTTCTAGTAGTCAAAGTTGATCATTGACACATTTGATGTCAAACATAATTAAACAGAGACCATATAGTGTCTTTGTGCTGATAGACAATATAGACCATAAATGTTTTCTGTAGGTAAACTTCTTCATTGAATGTCTGCATTTTTTTTTGAAGTTTCTTTCCTTAACTGATGACTACAGATACTTGTTCAAGTTTCAGCAAATAACCATGAGCTTTCAGACTTTTTTACTGTTCCATCTTAGAGACACTTCCTCAGGCTCTCTTTACATGCCGTAATGCTAAACTGTGGCGCAGAAAATTTGCTTGCTGACTTGAAAATAAAAGCAAAAATACCCTTTCTGAGGTGATTCTCTACAATGAAACAGGAGTTATATGGGCTAACTTTATAATCTTTCCTTTGCCAGAGTGCCATGGCATTCATTCTTTCCAGACTTCTGGTGATAATAGGTTTTAATAGCAAATGCTTAGGTCAAATTCTGCTCTCAGAGTGAAGTTGCTGAGTCCTCCTGGCTTTAAATTAGTTATAGGGTTTTACAAGTGTGACTGGGAAAAGAACCTTCCTTTGAAATCCTACGGATGCATAATAGGGCAAAATGATTATGAAAATGAGGGGGGAAATGCAAAAATACACATATGAGTTGAAAGTTCATTGGATTTTCCCCATTGACTTCAGTGGAGCCAGGAGTCTTCCAGTTACCTTCAGGATTTCAGAGCACTAATTCTTACCTTGGGATTCTTTCATCAGATTTGGGAACAGCTGTATAGCTCAGAATTTAAACTGCAAATCCTCTTAGGATGAGACATGAGCTATGAGCAGAAATAACCCTTGATTTTATACTTGAAATAGCTCTTCCTCCCTCTGATGCCCAGGAGCAGCAAGCTTTCTGTGCTGATCAAGAACTCCCTCAGCAGCAGTTACCCCATCAAATTCTACCTCAAATCGTGACTGTATGCATGTATGTCTCTAGGTACATGTGACTAAAAAAGCGAGTGCTTTCCTATTCAGATTACTTTTGCTGCTTTACCAGGTAGAGCAAAAGGGAACATGGTAGAAACTTTTGAAGAGATGGACTGTCCTGGAAACAAGCCACCACATATTTATTTGATCCATGGCTGGTGCAGTTCTGATGTAAGTGGTGGGGTTGTACAGAGCTGCAGCCATGGGCAGTGTTCCTGAAGGCACTGCTGTACCTGTGCTACTCAGCATCTTCCCATCTCACTAAATCTGCATTTTCCTCTTTGACTGTTGCAGTGGAGAAACCTAGAGCTGTAGGTGCTGAGACCTCACATGAGCAAACAAAGTTATAATTATGTTGTCTCTTTATGCACAGTTTAGGAAAGTACAAGGATTGTGTTTTCCACTTTCTGATTACATCAGAACTGATAGAACTAATAGGAATATTCCCATGTAAACACATTGGTAATATTTGCATACATTTATCCATGTGAACCCACTTCCGTGCAGGTCTGGTATGCTGACAGCTTTACCTTTAGATCAGTTTTGTACCTTTGTATTACAGGTTCCTGCACCGGAAAATTACTTTTGATATAAACCCAGGTGCCTGTGCTGCCATCAATGTCAACATCTCAACAAAGAAAGATAGTTTCTTACTCCAGCATGAACAGAGCAAGGGCACAACTACTTGGAACAGTTTTGCCAGCGCACTGACATTTCACACAAAGTGGGCCAGAAAGGACAGGTGTTTGTTTTTAAAGTATGCCTACCATGGGATTCCTAAACCTTCATTTAGTTAATCACCTAAACTAAAAGAAGCCTAAAGGCTCTGAGACACAAACCTGGCTCTATCCTCCCTTTGGCTGCATTTGTTCTGGTGAATAAAATGTGCCAGGGATCCCAGAAGGACTCACAACCTCATCCCTAAGCTGTTGTCCCTGAAGCAGGATGGTCACCCCAAGCTATCTCCTGGGCCCAGCCCTGTAGCCCTTGTGTTGTGCCTGAGTGTGGTTTGGTGTCAGTCAAAACCATGCCAAGCATCACACCAATGGATTAACATAGGTAATACCAGTTTAAAAGATCATGTCCCAGTACTGGGGCCTGCTCTTTGCCCAGTTTAACTTATTAGTGTGAATTTTACAGCTAGTATTCAGACTTGAGATTCTGGGACACGTATAAAGAGGTAAAGAAGATATGCTGGGACAGAAGAGATGGTATAAACAAATAATGAGGGCAACTGAATAGCTAAATTCAAAGAAGGATGAGAAGAACACTGTTTTTCAATAATTTTCTGTAACATTCAGAATGACACTGATTCTAACCCTATGAGCAAAGCAATTAAAATCAATGGATATACTAGATAATCAAAAAACAGTCTGGATACCATAATTAGTTACTCAGGGTGTCTGATTTTTTTTTTTTTTTTGTGAGAGAGAATGTGATTTTGATCTGCAATGAAATAATGTATTACAGTGCATTATCTCCAAGCTATGAGACTATTTGATGGTGCAGTTCACGTGTTTATTTATTTTACGGCCATGGTAGTCCAACTAAAACTGTGGGTTTCTGTGTGGCAAGTCAGAAATGGTAGGTTGCTGATGCTTCTCAGTAACATTTGTGTCTGTAGATGTTCTGTGAGGCTTTGCCAGTCATTTATGGTTTAAATTTATGGTTTAAAATTGCAGAGAATCTTTTGTTAAGGACGTTATGGGTAGACTTAACTGAGATCTATGGTCCCATGTACAGTTCTAGGGGTAGGTACTTGAAGAGTTTTGCTTCTTGCCTTCGGAAAAAGGGATAAGTACTTGCCTCTGCTGCATTGTCCGTGTTGTCTTCTTAGTCACGGAAAAGAACCACTTATTAGTGGGTCTCAAAAGCCCTGATGGCTTTCCCAGAGGGATGCTCTTGGGATTCAGAGCTTGAGGTGAGAATTGCAGAACTGGTGAGGGCACACCCCAGCTGTGCCTCAGGAGTCCTCAGTCCAGAAAATATCCTGTGATCTGGGCCTAGGCAGCCCAGACCTGATGTCTTTCCCAAAAGTGGTGGTGTCTGACCCACATGTGAAAGAGCCCACTGAAGAAACCCCCTGGTGGGCTCCATTCTGCTCCACTCTGGGAGGTTTTCCACAGGGCTGGGGGGCAGCAATCTGGCCCTGTGTTTTCAATAGTGAAGTTATGTGGGGAATGTGCTGGGGGTTTCATGTTTCAGTGTATGTTGTGGGTTGTGCAGCACTGAAGGGGTAGAATCCAGGCTGGTTATTGATCCTAACTATGCATTTCCAAATTTTGCTGTGTTTTAGCTTTTCTTAAAAAGAAAGTGTTGTTTATACATATGTTGTTGTTTAAGGGAGCTCAACAAGCAATTTTCTTATCCTGTTTTTGTTTTTTGTTTTTTGTTTTTTTGGGGTTTTTTTTTTTTTTTTTTTGGTTTTTTTTTTTTTTTTTTTGGTTTTTTTTTTTTGATGTGGCAACAAAGACAGCCTTAGTACTAGGGACTTCAGCTTGCTGTGCCCTGACAGATAGCCCAAACAGGAGCACAAGAGGTGCGAGCCTTTTGGAGAGAACTGGAGCAGGCATACTCACACACGTGCGTTATCTACCAGCACGTAAAAGAGCCTGAGCGACTCGCTGCTTTGCAGCCTGTGGACTTCCGACCCTTAACCCAACCTCGAGTGACCCGCCAGGCACCGCTCGGCCGCTGGGACGGTGTTCGCAGGTAGGAGGGCAGCAGCGGATTCCTCGTCCCGCGTTTCGCCCCTCTCCCCGCCGCGTAGCGAAAATGCCTCGGGAGGCTGGAGGTGGTGCCAGGGCTGAGCGTGGGGCGGTAGCGCCAGGGAGAGGGAGTTAATGCGAGAGGGTGGGGGGAAGCCGCTGGCAACTCCAGCTCGGTGCTGCCGCCCGCCTTCTCCGGCGCGGTCCCGCTCCTCCGCCCACCCTTCGCCGCCGCCGCCCGCCCGCCCGCCCGCCCCGCCGGGAGCGGCTCCAGCGCCGCCGGGGCCGGGTCGGGGCCGCGGCGCCGAAAGTTTCGCGGTCCCTGGACTCGCAATGGGCTTCGACCCTTCGCGCTTCGCGGCGCCGGTGGCGGCGGAGCTGCAGTGCAAGCTGTGCGGGCGGGTGCTGGAGGAGCCGCTGTCCACGCCGTGCGGGCACGTCTTCTGCGCCGGCTGCCTGCTGCCCTGGGCGGCGCGGCGCCGGCGCTGCCCGCTGCGCTGCCGGCCTTTGGCGGCCGCCGAGCTGCGCCCCGTCCTGCCCCTGCGCAGCCTCGTCCAGAAGCTGGAGGTCAAGTGCGACTACAGCCCGCGGGGCTGCGGCCGTACCGTGCGGCTGCGGGAGCTGCCCGCCCACCTCGCGGCGTGCCGCTACGGGCCGCCGCCGGGCCCCGCCGAGCCGCAGCCGCGGGGCGGGACGCCCCCCAGCCGCTCAGGGGGCTGCTCTGCGGGGCAGCCTCGGCCAACCGCTGCGGAGGAGCCTCCGCGGCCACGGGCGGGGGTCGGGCACCGCTGCCTACGGGCACTGCGGGGCGGCAGCAGCAGCAGCAGCAGCACAGAGCCGCGTCCCGAGCTGAAGAAGGAGGCCCTGCGCTGGAGCAGGAGGGAGAAGTCGCTGCTGGCGCAGCTCTCGGCGCTGCAGAGCGAGGTGCAGCTGACGGCGCGGCGGTACCAGGCGAAGTTCGGCCAGTACATGAGCCACATCAGCAGCATCACCCGGGACCTGGCGGGTGGCCAGCTCGGCAAGGTGAGCGCGGCGGCAGAGACCCGCTGGGCAGCACGCCGCGGCCAGCCCCCTTCAGACATGCTCTCCTCGGGACAACTTTGGTCGTGCGCAACTTGTGACGACCGGCCGAGGTAGCGGTGTACTCGGGGGCCGGCAGTCATCCCAAAGTCCGCTCCGGGACACAGCCCGATACCTCTTCATCCTCGCGCGCATCCCCCGGCTGGCGCGAGCCGCTTCTGCCCGTCCCCCGGGAGATGGGACCACCGGCCCCAACTGAGAATACGCTTCTTGTCGGTCCTTGCGACCGAAAACCGGGGCAGTGGCGAGACCGGCGGTGCCTGGGAGCGGCGGTGGCAGAACGCGGCTCGTCGCTTGCTTGGCCGGAGAAGACGGGAAGCGGGCGGGAGGGGAGGGGGTCTGGCTCGTCGGCTGGTCCCGGTTCCTCCGGTCACGGTGCCCGCATCAGGTCACCACGCCTCTCAGGGCTCCGGCTGCTCAGTTTGCCCCAGCTGGGACGGGCAGAAGCTTGGGCAGAGGGGCACGGAGCTTGGCTTTTAACTTTTATTTGGGCAGCCGAGAAGTTGTCTTAAAAATCTGGGGTGTAAAGTGATTGTAAACTCTGAAAGGTTAAAGGATAGGAAAGTCTCGTTTGGTAGGATGGAGTAGCAGTTGATGCTTGATAGCAGAGATGGGCAGTGCTTCTCTCTCTTCTCAGGGCTGATGACATTGCTGAGACAGCGGCTCGCTTCCTTTAGGCTAAATAAGCGATCTCAGAATACTGGTGAGCTGGCTTAACTCCCTCTAAGGGAGCTGATTTTTTATTTCGAGCATTAACTTCTGGCTGGAAGATCGCTGTGTAGTAAGCTCTGGCACTGCTGGTTGCAGCCGTGGTGAGGAGTGTTTTAATGCAAATAATTTTTCTTTTTACACAAATTTTCATGGACCCTTGGGAAGCAAAATCCCCAGTGGAAAAGTTCTGAGCAGCTAAAGTCACTCCTGAAGCAATGTAGCATGCTAGACATCTAACTGCTGCATGGGAAGCGGAAAGGAAATATCGTTTGCAGGACACCTGAGGGCCTGGAAACATGGGGATTCATGGCGTTGAGAAACTTTGTATTTGGGAACTTGAATATTTAATATTTTTCCTTTGGTTAGCTAATTCATGAAGGTTAGGTTGCTGACTCTGGGAGGTGTGCTAATACATCTGGTTCGTCTTCTGGCAGATGGGATAAGCTCATGTGAAGGGAGGCAGCAGTGGGGTGTGCGAGAAAGCGGTGGCTGTAGGAGGGAGGGGAAAGACCTGGATTTTGAGTGAGGAATTGGCAGGAGATGTGGGGATAGGCGGGAGGCACTGCTGCTGCGGAGCATCTGTCATGTCTTAGCAGTGCCGGTAGGTGCTGCTGTATGTACTGCCGCACCGAAAGCTCTTCTCTAGTTGATGCCGGGGTGATGAATAAAACAGGCATTTGGAAGAAAAACTATCAATAAAGTGAAACTGTACTTCATTAAAATCAAATGAATCATGCGGCAGTAAACCATTCACTGGCACAGTTAATAGAAAATGGGCTTAATTTTTAAGTGTTATAATTCGACTGTTTTGAAAGGTATACCTGATTTAGGTGTCAAATTTATATTAATCAACTAATTTATAAAGACTGACAAGCACAAACACCTAACAGTGCGGGTGACTTTTTTTTCTGTGGGAAATATAGCTTATGAAATTTATTATCGTGTGTGAAGGAGGTAAAAAGAGCTCACTTGCTGTGCTAAAGCCTCCAAATATTTTGTTTCTTTTTTAATTATTGATTTTATCTTACTATTCTTTAGCTGTTCCACTGAAGGAAGATGTTTCTTTCTCTTTTTAACTTTTATCTTTTACTCCATCACTGGTTTTGGTAGATAACTTTTTATCTTTTCATCCTATTTCTGCTTTAAGCCTTATCTAAAAGCCTCAGCTAAAAATCTTTTGTAAGTTAGTATTTTCACTTAAAATTGTCTTATTGAGACTGTATTATTTAACAGTATTTCACCTTTTGCTTCTTAGGGAGGAGAACCCAAACCGTTAACAATCATGCTACACCGAGAAAATGATACGTTGGGATTCAATATTATAGGAGGACGACCCAATCAGGTAACAGCAAAAGTAACTGTAGGGTATTTTGACCTACTTTCTGTTACTATATACATGTTAGTAATAAAAGAATTACTTTCCATGACAGTAGGTATGGAATCAGCTCCAGAGATAGAAGAACTGTGTATTATCAGGTGTAATTGGAGTCACTGATTTGAAGACATACTCTTATGAGAACTGAGTTATTACTTTCAGAAAAGGTGTTCCCATTGTTTTTGCTTTAAAACTTCAGGCTGATCTGCACTCAGTCCCCATGTGAGTAATCTGTATCCATGCAAATTGTTCAATGGAAATCTCTGGGGCTACTTATAAAAGTCATTGTAGCAGGATGAAGCCATTGGAATGTTTGGAAACAGCTTGGGTTTTTTTTTATATGTTTAAAGGACAGATGAAAATTTGCTTCTGTAACTCAGGGTAGTTTAAGCACATGTCCTGCTCTCACATCCCTGCTTTCATTTTTTCCTTCTTTGTGAACTGAAACAGTTTTTGTTGATCTTGTATCTTCAATCAGTCTAGTCTCATCAGTCTAGGTTTAGAAACTTCATTGGAAACCACAGAATATGCATGAGGATCACTAACCCCCCCTACAATATGCATAAGAATATGCTTTTTTTATTTCATCCTTCCAAAAGCATTAATCAGGAGTGTCATTGAAGGGTAAAGAAACCTGTTAAACTGGAAAATTAATAGTTGATTAAAAAGGCTTGGTAATAATTATGCACTGATCAGGTTCTTTTTAAGTAGGAGAATTGTAACCTCCTACTATTACTGAGAAGGGGAATGGGACCCTGTGCGTTAGTTTGGCAATCTTCTGCTCTGAAGCTATATTTAGTGGTGCCAAAGAGTCTGTTCCCATTAGCCTAAGAAGTTCACTGTCTTCACGGCTGAATTATTTATTGTTCCCTGTGGGTAAATATGAAGACCAGCAGTTATCAGATGTTGGTGCTATAAATCCAAAGCAAGAGTTTCTTAGATTTCCTAATGGAAGGATGAGACAACAGGTGGCTCTAAGATAAAATACATGAGCTTTGATTATATCCATATTTTGAGTATACCAGTAACAAAGTCCAGACTATCTTTAGATTGGATCGCAGTAACTGTTAGTTGCTGTTACTTACAGCTGTAGGAAAACTGCAGGGAAAAGGGAGTGTGGTGTTCATCTTCCTTGGGATGGCAGCTGGGCCTCTCTGAAGTACTTAAATGCTGACAGTGCATACTGGAACAGACTTTTTATATTACAGACTGTTAAGGTTTTTGAATGAATATTCAAGAAGTTTAAGGAGTAAAGGATAAATATATAAAGGTTCATAGCACCGTTTGTAGAGAGACCTACTGGCTGGAGAGAAGGAAATGGTCATGGTGTTCCGTTAACACTGGTAGTTGGAGATGGAGAAGCTAGTGAGGCTGTGAGGCAGAGCTGGGTCTTGGGGGTTTTTGAGTCTTTGAAGTTTAATTTGTAAATTCTCTTTTGTTTTGTTCTCATTGTGATAAATGTGAATACCACAGATGTTTGATTGACAATTCCCAGGTAGCGGTATAAGGTCTCATTCAACATATATCAGATAAAGGATATAACAGGAAAAGAAGATTTGAGTTGGCTCACATAATGAAAATAAAAAACTCTGCTCAAAAAATTAGATAAATTAAATACTGGAGCAGGAATCATTTGGTAACACAATGAAAAAGAGTTCATGAAAGCGATCTGTACATTCAGCTTGTTCAGGGAAAAAGTACCTTTGGGTGAACAGTTGGGTCTTGCAGCAGAAGAGCACAACAGTGGTGTCATTATATTAGTCACCTTTGTGGGAATGCGTTCCTTCACCACTTATTATTTGTCTTTTATAAATACAATGCAGGTTTTTCTCACTGGAAAGCAGGTGACTCTTGGTGACTTGGGTAATATGTTCCGTTGGCTGTGTTTCCTTTCAACCCATAATAGGCTTCCCCACTGTTCTTCACCTTCTACCTGCAGGGAGGAGGAGAGCAAAGACTCACTACAAGCTCATCTTTTATTTCATCAGGAAAGAACTCATATCACTAAGTGTATGTTTCTGGGAGGTGATTCATTATTTTAATGGAGCATGGCTGCTTTGATCCCCACTATTGTCCTGGGCCCCAGCTCTGGCTGGGTGGGAGGACTGTCCCACAGAGCAGGCTGTGGTGTGGAGGCTGTTCCTCCCAGGACACGATGGCAAAGCCAGGCTGGAGGGAGCTGTGGAAGCCAGGCTGGAGGGAGCTGTGGGCACGGCCTGGGGCTCCTGCTGTCACCCACAGACTCAGCTAAGGGTTGGGTGAACTGATTGTCTCCGTAGCATCCCTGCTACACAGCTGGTGGGCTCTGTGACAGGGTGCAAGAGCTCAGTATCCAGCATGCTGCATTTCCATGTTAAGAGTGCTGGATGCCAGCACGCCAGACTGAAATACCATTTTTCTTACCGGGTCATACATTGCTCTTGAAAAAGCCAGTATAATTTCTTTTGGAAAAAAGAAAAAAAAAATACAGTTTTATGTAGGCAAAAGTACTGTGATCTAGCCTTTTGTTTTCTCAAGGAAAAAAAAAACATCCGTGCACCTCCTGCATTTCAGTAATGGCTGTTATGCTTTTTTTATCAGTTTCATTTCCCTGCTTGTTCATCATTTCAAAATATTGCTGGAGCTGTTAATAAGTTTCCCTTTTGCTTATTACCTCACACCTATGAGTCTCTGTGACAAGGGGGGGGGGGAAAGGAGTTTATGAAATCATAGTCTGACTAGCACAGTGTTGAATCAAATATTTGTTAACCTGTAATCTGCTTGGGTTGAGTCTCCATAAGACAATTGCCACATATTGTAAAGCATGTTTTATAGTGGTTCCAGTTTTTTGTTATGTGTTTATCATTTTCTTAATAGGAAAACTTATAAAACGTTTTCCCCATGAGTGCATAGGACCTAAACCTAGAAACCTGTGCACATATGAATCGTGTTGTTTGTCAGAGATTCACCAGCCATAGAACGGAAATAAGCATCCTATAAACTGTTATCCAAACCATATATCATCTGGAAAGAGATGCCTTCATTTATTGCTATCTAGGTTAATATTTGTGTGGACACTTAAAAATACTTTAATTGGGCAGTGTCTGCTTGGCATTATTTCATTATTAATAATGATTTTAAACTATGTTAAACAATCGTGATGAAATGAAGTAATTTCAGCATGTGCAACAACATCAGGTGTGTCATTCCAGCTGTGGTAGATATCTGCTTTAAATTTGACGTTCATGCAAGTTTTACTTATCAATGTGTAGAGATCAACTGGAAGTGGGTTTTTTTTTTGTCCACAGCTGACCTGTATGGATTTCACAGTTGAGCAACCTCTCAGTCTCCCATGTGAATAGGATTTATGAGGTTAACCAGTTCCATCCAAATCCTATCGCTGTTACATGCCAGAGAGCTAATGTCACTTTGCTCCCTGGAGCTTTATTTTCAAATGCAGAAAAAAAATGTACAAGCAGAAGTACTGCAGGTGCCCTTTCCCTCCTGAGAGAAACACTTATGCATCCATTTACATGAGTATCTTCCCCTGTACTAGTCACTGTCTGCTGTGAAGTTTGAGATCTGCTTTAAATATTTTAGCTGGGATCTGATTACCACTGCACCCTGTGTCTCATTTAGACTAAAATAACCAGAAGTAAATGGATAATCTTATAAAAAATGCTGGAATAGTCCATTCATTCTGTCCTTTTGATTAATGACTAGTTTGTGTTAAGCAAGCTTAAAGAAAACAAGAAATCCCAAGGAGCTTAATTCTTAGCTTGAAAAGTGAGCTGCATGTTTCAGGTGGATTTGCATTTTTCATTGCTGCTGATTTTAGTACCATCTCATTTCTTGTACTAATGTGGCTCTTTTTGCAACTTCCCTATCACCTGGTACAGAACAATCAGGAGGAATCTGCTGAAGGAATTTATGTGTCAAAGATTTTGCAAAATGGACCTGCAGCCAAAGCAGAAGGCCTGCAAATTCATGACAAGATTATTGAGGTAAGAAAAAAACCCACAACCCACCAGTGGATTAGGCTGTTATATTATCAGATTAATCAAGGATTTGATGTTTTTTTTACACTAAGCGTGTTGTAATTTTCCTCTTTTGCTGTGTAAATATGATTGTACACTGAACTACTCAAACGTTTCTCAGATATGAAGACAAATGATGGATTTTTCCAACAACTAACACATGTATTGGTCTTGGGATTAAGCTAGTTTAAGCGAGGCAAAGGTGTAGATGCCGAAATAGTAAGCAAGAGAGGCATTTTGTATTTCTTTTCATTAACTTCAGAAAGAAGGCAAGTGATTCTATGGAAATTCACTGGTTTGTAAAACTGATTTTGCCCTGTAGGTGTTACTGTAGTGACTGGGGCATTGTGGAGAATGTGTTGGTAAGCAGTGATGTAAAGCTTCTTAAGCAATTAGAGAAAGTGCTTTCTGCTATATGATCAGGAGTAGATCATCTGTTGTTCTTTGCAGGACCAATATAGCTCTTTCCCAGGCATGTAATATGCTGGCATAGAAATGAAGTCTATTCCTGTGTGCTATGCAGGTTTTTTCCCATAAAATAACTATAATTGAAAAGAAAAAAATACCAGAAACTCAGTCTGAAGAATAGGTTGCTGCCTAGCCTGCATTTGTAACTGTAATTAGCCCTGGAAAAGGTCTCGAAGGAACAGTTTCAGTCACTGAAATAGACTCCTTTGGGTGCTGTCAAAACGACGTTTCACATCACAGCTCTAATACACCTCTCTGAATGGCAGCATATACCAGTAGCTGCTGGGTTTGTTTAGGATACATCACTCCAGCCTTGGTTTAGGGGAGGCTTAGAAACACTGCGCAAACTTGCCAGTTGGACGAGGTTTTGAACAAAGACACATGAAACAAGTGGATTGGAAGACAAATGCACAGTGCTGCAGCTGCTGACTTCTTGCGTTATTTTGCTGCTAAGGACTAGAAACATAAGCCAAGAGTGTTTGAATGCTGGCACTGCGCTCAGTGCTGGGAGCCTAGAGCAGTGTGTGAAACCAAATTAATGTATTTTCTTGGAAAAATGAAACTCCTGCTCTTAGCTGGCAGATGCACTAACCTTTTGGTAGAAACCAAGCTGGCTGAGCAGAACCGAACTTGCAGCATAACTCTTATCTCCCCAAGATACACAAAAAGCTTTTGCATCCAACTGTTTTTGTAACAGCAGCCCTATGCTGAAAAAACCTATGTTCTTCTGACGTTAGTATTTCACTTACCATGTTGTATTTTCTACAGGCTGACCAGCTATATAGTTTTATGCATTTGCTCAACACTTCCTGCTTTATTTTACTCTTTTGTAGTACCTTGATTGTTAAGACAAAACGGAATGGTTCTGGAGGGAGAAATACGTCACAAAAAAGTCTGATTTGTTAAACATGAGGTCATTTCTTAAAATGCCACCAGAATTGATGCTTGATTTTTATTTGTTGAAAAATTCTAGCTGCATAAAATCATACTGATAGTTAAAGTGCTACTAGGAACATACAGATTTCAATTTTATGTGAACCTATAGATCCAGTCTAGCATAAATATTCATACAGCTCTGAATAGAGCACCGTTTTTTACCCTATTAGTATACAACAGCTTTGGATGTATTTTTTTTGTGTTCAGGCAAGCATCTAAAAATGTTCAGGGTTAGGCTAAATTTTCTACTAGATGTTTCAGTGTTTCAAAATTTGTTAGATTAAATAAAAAAAGTAACATTAATGACTTTCTAAATGAAATGCAAATAAGTATTTATTCCTCCATGCTAGACAAAGGAAGCAGGTGGAGTCAAAAGGTTGAATTTTAACTTGCCCATGCATGGCTATTGATGTCTTCTTGTAGTAGGATGCCCTGCCAGCACTGCTGGTTTGTTGTAAAAGATCAATATGACAGCTTTTGCTGTGAGGAAATAAGTTGGATGATGTAACTGTTTCAAAAGTGTTGGCAGATACACAGAATATGAGCATTGGTGAAAAGTTGATAGGAAGTGGGACTTCTTATTGCTTGCTTTTCACTCATTTGGTGATCCTATCTAATGAGTAGCATTTTATGAGACCATTTTTCAGTAATCAAGAGCAGAAGGAAGCGATGTTGTTTGAAGAGCCTTTAATAGCTTCAGTCAGTTGTTTGGCAATGTGATGCCCGGGGTGTTTCTAGCAATGCGTAGCTAATAGGATAATGGACAGAGCCATCCCATTAAATCAGGAGAAAATCTGTTCTCAAGGCGTGTTGCTAAATAAAGAAGGTAATTTGTTTCAGTGCTTTATCAGATGTTTAACAAATGTTAGCTGCACTTGGTTGACTGCAGTGAGTTGACTACAGTGGTTGACTACAGTGAGTTGTGTACATTTAGATGACCATGTTGTGAGTAACCTAGTTCAGCAATGGATTTTACAGTCCTATGGCATCGGCAACTGGAATTGTGAGTCAAGGCTGGCAAACATAAGTAGTGCTTTCTACTTTATATACATCATTATCTATGGCAGCAACTTTGCCAAGTAATTGTTATGGTAATTGAAAGGGTGCCAAGGGGGAATCAGATTTCTTTCTTAAGGTATTTATGCTAAGTGTAAAAAAATTGCTTGAGTTCCTGGAGGGTTTTGAGATCAGTGTGCCCAGAATGTGGGCCATAACGCCTCTTTGACACTTTCATCTGAAAAATATTGGTGTTTATTTGGGGTTTACCCTCAGGTAAGCATTATTTTGTGCTTGAGGACCTGAAACAGATGCCTGTGGGCTGGCAGGGTGGTGTTGGGTGATGGTGACAGGTAAAGGATGCCAGCCTCATGTACCCTGTGTTGAGGGGCTGCAGCTCTTCACAGGATATGGTCACAGGACCCTCACTGATCATTTTCACTGTTCTGCCGAGGAACTGAAGATTTTGAGCACACCTTTACCCTCTTTATTCAAGATTAACTTGTTTATGCAGTGTAAAACTGGCCTGGGACAGTGATGTGCACAAGCAGCGTTTCGTCAATGTGTACATTCAGGAATCTTAGTACAAGCCAAAAATTATCATTGTTTGTTTATCAAGGAGGAACTCTTCCTCATTAATTACTTCTATGTAGCTGGTTTCTCCAGATGTCACAGTCTTATGCTGCTTTCAAAAGTTATTATTCAAAAATCCAGCTCCCTAAATTAACACGGTGCAGCATGTGTCTAGGACTAAACACTGATCACACAGTATAAAAAGCATCTCATAAAACTAGGTGCAGCATTGATATCTGTGGCTCCCAACGTGGATGCCTTGCATATGAGCAGTGGTATAAAGCCACCAGACCTCTAACTTTTGGATCTCTATCATCTTCCTTTCCACCTTACCTGTGAGTCCTGAGAGGAGGAGATGAGCTTCAAGCCATGCACGGGACTATTCGTTTGTGCTGGCTCAAAGAATTTTAATTGTTGTTGGGAGAAAATACAAAGCATATTTAGAATGGTTCATGCTTCTATAGCTATGCATCATTTCATCTCCCTCTCACTTCATGCATATCTTTCCTACTGAATAAGTTCACTGCTCATCTTTGCTAATAGCCTCCTCAAGGCAGCATAAACCAGCTTGATCCTTGGCAATGTTGCCAATACACAGAAGTGTTTTACCTGTTGCTTTTTTTAATACATATTTATAGTTCTGAGCAGTAAAAGCAGCTCTTTCTGTATGGAGGAGAATTTTACTTTCTCAGTTTGCAGTAAGTTCACATAAGAATGACTTCACCTTGGCTAGAGCTCCAAGTACACTAATGCCTAGTTAACAAGCCATTCAGAACTAATTCTTTATACTTGTTTTTTCTTTGTATAATATTACATTTTTACAGAAATTGGTACATCATCTCCTCTGATTTTGAGCCCAACTTCAGGAAAAAAAAAGTGACATTTTCTCAACTCCTCTTTCAGTCTGTAAATCACAGTGTCTTCCAAAACACCGTTGTATTACTAAAGTGGGATAACACTTTTTACTTCAGTGTTGAACATGACCAAGACCGAATTTGCAACACAGATATAGTTCCTGAATTATTTTTTTCCTTAAGAAGAGCGGTATTTCATCAATTTGAGGAAAAAGAGCTACTGCTAATTCACATTGCCTAGGAGACAAAGCCCTATGGTCACAGCTGAACCTTCTGTTGTAGGTTTGCCAAATAACAAACCAGCAGTGAAAAACCTTGTGTGCAAGTAAAAGGGGCTTGGGCTGAAGACCAAAATGTTCATATGAGGAACTGTAAGCACGTCATGCTCTGGAAGGCTCAAGTGCTTTTCTGTTCCTTGCACTGCAAGGCAAAGGCTTCTGTTCTTTTACTCTCAAATGAAATGAGAATATTGGCCCTTCTGCATTTTAGTCAGTTGATTCTCATTAACTTGATGGCTAAGAAGCAGGCATGGTGGAGAAGAGGGGAAAGAGAAACATTTTTAGTCTGGGATCTTTAAGCCTTTTTGAAAAACGAGATGGATGCCCATATATCATAACTCTGTATTCTGTTTATGCAGCCTGAGCTCCATAAGTGCATAATAAATATGGCTTCATCCCTCTTCTGTGTTTCCCTTTGTTCTTTTCACTTTTTTTTGAAGAGTGCACACACAATGGCTTTCAAGCGCATGTCAGCAAAGCCAGTTTCAATAAAGATGAAGTCTTGAGGCTTATCCTGGCAGAAGTAACTTACATCTGCAAAGCGCCTACAGAAACATTTTAACTATTGCCAGACTGCTGACTGTGCCGTGTGTCAGCCTTGTGATGTTTTATCTTCTGCATGTTTCTGTCATTACACTCACTATGTTGCTCAAGCAGAATCTTTGATACTAGTTGTATTTATTTGGCTAAGAATCTCCACTGTCAGATTATGTCTGTAGAAGTAGTGAGCTTAAAAAATGTCTTGCTGGGATCAGAGCTAGAAGGTTTGGGATGGCTTTGAACCAAAGCTGCACATGATGTGGCCTGCAAGATCTGGGTGGTAGCTGAAGAAACTTTCATATAGCTAATTTTAGTGATGTGGAATTTGGTGTATCTAAATATGCCCCGAGTAGCCTTAGGTATATTAAGTTCTCTTAAATCCTTAACAAATTTATAATGTTACATTGCATGTAGCCAGGTCTGGCACCTGCATTAATTAGATAACTCATAATTAGTCAGAAAGATCCCTGGGATAATAAATCAGTTATACCATAGACTTAGAAATGTCTGTAGCCTCTTTTCACCTCTCCCTCATCTGTGGAGATACAGGTTTTTGGACACCTGACTTCTTTCATCTATCTGAAGAAACTTGTTAAAAGTCAGGTAGGACCAGGTCTGTACATAACTTCATTTGAATAGGAGCTACTGCCCCCACTGACTTTTTTTTACTTAACAGAAAGTCGGAGTGTTTCTTCAAGAAGTGAGAAATCTGGGTTGCTGTCTATGCCCTTCCTGCAAAGGACTGAGTTTACCTATTCAGGCCCTCATTACTAGGGCAGGGGCTATCCTGTGTGAGACCAGCTTCCACCCATCCTCCTCAAATGGAGATGGGTGCCAGCAGGTGTTTGGGAGTCAGGATTGTCCAGTGATAATCTGCTGTCAAAGAGATGCTGGTTCAAGGGATTGTATCTGGAATACTGTTCCTGCCCTTTTCTAGGTAAGCACTTGTACCCATACATGAGACCTTCTCTCTTTCTTGTACAGTTTTGTATCTTTTATGACACTTCTTTGAATGATACTTGCATTTCTGACTTCGTAGTCCTTGACTTTGAGATGCTGTTAAAACAGCATGTCCTCTAGCTAGGACACTTTCCTAGATGTGAAAAATGGGGCTCCCTGGCTGAATTAATACCAGTAGCTGGGGTTCTCCTCCTAATCTTTGCTATAGGTGCCGTGTTATCTGAAAGGTGGTTACTGCTGCTGATGCCCACTGTCAGAAGGCTGTGCAGGCTGGGCCTCATGTAGGTGGAGGAGGTTAGTGTTCAGTGTGTTGTCTGTGCTAGAAGCTGACATCTCACTGCGGGCTTCCTGGCATGTCTGAATTTTGTACTTTCCTGAGTTTCCAACATCAGTAGCCTAAATTTGACTGGACTTGCTATAGGTGTTTAGAAGTACTTGCATTCCTCTCTGTTCAGTGAACTAAAATGCAAATGTTGCATTCAGAAAAATAGGCTATGTTCTGTCTAAAAAGCACTTAACATTTCAGCAATTTATTGTCTGTGTTTTAAAAACAGAACATAAGATTCTGGCTTTATATGACCTAAAATTTCCATATATTTTCTGATGAAATATGTTAAGGGGCGGACTACTGAAATAATTACACTCCCATATATGTAATGTTTTCTTGCAAGTCTTAATATGACTTCACAAAATTGTTTCTGTCCTGAAAGAAAGGCGAGAATAAAATAAAACTATATTAAAAAATTGGAGAACTTGGTGTTAATAGGGTAATGGTGAATAATGACTTAAGTGTTTGTGATTAGAAACTCAGTATTTGATCCTTTAGCTGATTGCACTGAGTCTTACATTCATAAACATACAAAAATATTACTTTGATACTTGTGTAAAGCAGCATCATGAAAAATTGTAAAATGTCTTGGCTTATAAGAGGTGACTGGTTTTAATTATTTTTGTTTTCTGAGGTATAATCTGAGAGGTTTCTATTTGCTGAGAACTTGCAGTGGGCCCAGCTCTAGAGAGGTGCAAGCCTGTGGGAGGGTTTCCCAGGTGTGTTTGTTTGGACTTGTTCTCACCGACCAACCAGGCAAGTGTGCAGGTATAATGCTACGTTGGTTTTGTGGGAAAACAGTGCTCACAGTGCTTTTAACTAAAAGGAAGAAAAGCTTGAATGCCAAACATAGTTGGAATAGAGCCATGAGATGAACTGTCCAGGTAGTTTATTTGCAGAATAAGGCAGTATTGTCCTTTTCAGCAAGTCTCTTCAGCTTGCGAGTCATAACCTTTTTGAGATGCAGCTAGCTGGGGTACTGTACCTTTTCATGTGCCTGGATGCTTCTCTGCAAGGGACACCCAGAAGGCAAAGCGAAAGAGATACTTGGGTGGCTGAAGAATACTAAGATACTAAGGGGCAGAAGGAGCAGTGTGGGAGTATTTCTGAAATGTGAGCCAACATGGAAGAAGAGAGCAAGCTAAGTGGAAATGGTGAAAATAATCTTTTACAATAGTCTTTTATGCTACTTCTACCATGTCAGGGCTTTATCTAGGTGGCTTAGGTTAGGCATAATAGATATTGCATGGACATGAGTGTGCGTAACCCCCTCTTTCTAACTAGATAATTCTGTTTTATTCTGACTGTGGTAGATCTCTAAAGCAGTTGGATCACTGTAGGAGCATAAGGAAAAGACTGAAGGAGAATATTCAAGGAAGAAATAGAACAGGGGAAACTGACCTTTACAATTAAAGAATGCAAAGCACCAACCTTACGTTTCCTCAGGAGTGCTTGCCCATAAATAGGAAGTGTGGGAGAAATCGAAATGATGTAGGAATAAGGATAACTGAATTGTGGAATAGAATAATCTATACACATTGTCATGAACTCTGATAGAGAAATGAAGTGAAGCAGTACTGCAGCAGAACTGTGATAGTTGTACTGTGTCTGCAGAGAGGGGCAGTACCCAAATTGGCAAGTCAGTAGAGCTATTGGGTGGGAAAGATTCTGGTTAACCTGTGGAAGAGCTGACTAACATAAGAACCTTCAAGATTCCACAAACGGTGTTGCTGCCATGCACCACAGATCCCTAGGCACTGTGTGAAAGCCTGATCACACCCATCTCTTCATAAAGTGTCTAATCTTACCCCTGAGGGATAACGTGTCAGAAACTTGGCAAGTTGAAACTAAGCTTCTTCCTAGATTCTCTGTTTGAGCTTGTCTTTGCTCCACGTCATCTTTCTCTTCCTCCCCAGGGTTTTGTTGGGTTTTTTTTTAAGCTATAGGGTAAACCTTGCAAAATAATGGAACTTTAGCACACTTCCATCTCCACCTCATCCAGCAGCAGGAGCAATGCAGTTGAGGTAGCAGGTTTGGAGGAAATTTTTGTTTATGTGAGGTTTTAGAGGTGTTCATAAGCACTTTCAGGAATGCATTAAATGACTTGACTAATGCTGCTGCTTTCATCCCCTTCCCAGGAGGAGAAGGGAATGTGCAAGGGAGTGCTTTGTTTAGGGATTTTTCAAATAATTGCATAGACGTATATTTACATCTTGGTGTCTGTTTATGTTAGGGAAGACAAGGTCATAGAAATGTATCTTCATATTTGTTGCTGAAGGTGGTAAGGTTTTGTGATGAAGACCTTTGCACTTTGGTCTTTGCTCTTGGGTCAGCCCTGAAGAAAGCACTCTCTCTTCCATTGACAAGCTGAATTCCATGATGGTTGGGCTACAGGTATGATTGTTTGCCACTGCCTTGGTCTTGGACCAAATCTTTCTTACAGATATCTGAAGGGGGCTATAGTGATGCTGGTGATGGACTATTCGTTAGTGTAGTGATGGGACAAGAGGTGATGGATTAAAACTTAAACAGGGGAAGTTCAGACTGGATACAAGGAAGAAATTCTTTACTGTTAGGGTGGTGAGGCACTGGAATGGGTTGCCCAGGGAAGTTGTGAATTCTACATCCCTGGCGGTGTTGAAGGCCAGGTTGGACAGAGCTTTGGGTGGCATGGTTTAGTGGGATGTGTCCCTGCCCATGGCAGGGGAATTGGAACTAGATGATCTTAAGGTCCTTTCCAACCCTAACCATTCTATGATTCTGTATGGTGTTTTTGATGGTCAGTATGGAGCTGAAGTAACCTAACTTGGTACAGTCCAGAAGGTTTGAGAGGAGGAAAGGTATTTTCTGGTGACTTTCTTTAATCTTGTCAACTATGTAGTGAATAGAAAGAGCTAGAAGCCTCAGACGGCACTTAAGGATGGATCGGGGGAGTTAACTCTTTGAGGCTTATATGATGAAGACTAGTAGGAAAGGAAGCCTAGTCCAGCTATGGAAAGCTCTGATGAAGTCTGATACCATGCTGGATTTGTTGCTTAGAACTGAGGGATGTGTGAGGAAGCTGTGCCTCCCACAGCACATGTTGCTGGCACCCCCAGAAGCTCTTGGCATTTTCAGAAAGTGAAAAGAGCCCTCTTCAGCCTTTTGCGAAGGCTGTTCTTAATTGTGGTTGAGACAATCTCACAGTTAGAGGAGATGACAGCTTACATATGTTGTGTGAATGCAGTGTTTTATCCTCTTAAGTCACTGAACTGATTGTTGCAATCCAAGAATGTATGCTCCAGGAGCTTTGATCTCTTCTACGCTTTTTCTTAATCAGCTAATTATATTTGTAAGGAGTAGCTAATCGCTGTTCCCTGTAATTGGAGGCTGAGTGAAAAAAGCCATTAGTGTCTGCCACTGCAGAAAAGCTCCAAATGAAGTCACTATTCATGGCTTTGCTTAAAAAATTAATAACCTAATTTTTAAGAAGCTCTGAAATGCAGCAGTGTGAACCGGAGCATGCTCCTCCTTACAACTTGTGAATAGGAGTATCCAGAAGCATGTACAGCATTGTGCTTTCGAAATGCTTTGAAAATGGAAGTGTTAATGTAGAAAAAGTTGTTTGGGAGCTTCACTGCAAAATGCAAAATTCTACAGAATTTAAAACCATGCTGTAATGGAAAAATCAATTTTCAGATTTTCAGGAGCAGATGTGGTCTCTTCAAACCACCATCAAAGACTATGCTAGGTAGAATGGAGTATACTAAACTAAAGCACATTTGTTACTAATACACAGACATTTTAGTAAATGTGTCTTTTGTGGAGTTGCAAATCTAATATAATGTTACAACTTTGCATGTAGACCCAACTTGATTGCATCACTGCTGCTGCAGGAAGGGTGTGCAGAATGACCCAACACTCCTTCTTCATTCAAATAATTTTGGAAGGCATTTTTCTATATGAAATACTGTTGTTGACTGCTGTGTTTATTTACATAGTAAGTTTATGTATGTTATTTACAGGATATTATTTACATAATATTTCTTTGAGGAATATGTCTTTTCAAGTAGCAAGACTGGGATGGGGGAAATTATGAAAATATTTAATTCGTAACTTGACATCCCTGCTGTTTTCTACTCGTGCAAATAAGGTTTTCATACTTTAAAAGAAAAAAATCACTGTATTCCACACACCTATCAAATAGCTTAGCTTTAAAATTAGAGAAATTATGAATCCCTGTGTCTGGAAGTGGTTAGCTAATGTAGGAGATGGTCCAACAAAGGCTGATACAGAACATGAGGTTTTTTTCCCCTTCATCTGTGTTTTATTGACCATATAGAATATAGAATCATAGAATAGTTGGGGTTGGAGAGGACCTTAAGATCATCTACTTCCGACCCCCCTGCCATGTCTAACATTTGAGGGACGCAGTGGCTCAGATATTGCCCATCTGTTTCTGAGTAGAGTCTTTCAATCTTGCATTTGTTTCTTTAAGCATGCTGATTGAGTGGGTTAATATCTGAAGTCCTTCCAGCATCTTGCAGGAAGAAGGCACGCTATTTTAAACGGAAGGGATTTGCTGTCTTGCATGAATTAAAACATCTGGATCCCTACACTTCTCTGTTACAGTTTGAGCTGGGCTAGTCTTTGGCATGTGGCAAGCATGGAGCCATATGGTCTTCATGTTGTCAGCAAGCCTTTTCAGCGCATACCTTTGCCTAAACCCCAGCCTTCTTTGAATGGTAGCTGCTACTGTGGCCTGAAAGATAAATGGTCCAGCAGCTTTCAGACTGTTGTGCCCTTCTTGAATGGAGTAATTGCATTTTTGAGTGGTACAACATCCAGCAGTCCAGAGCAGACAGCTGAATCCTTTAATTCCCCGGCAGTGCTTGGAACCCCAATCCAGACTGGATACCTTGTGTTAGTGCCACACGTGTAGCAGTGCCTTCTGACTTACACTTTGTGTCCTTTGCATCTTGTTTTCCATGAAATGTCCAAGTGCTCAGCACAACTGGTTTTTACCTGTAAACATGCAGTTAAATGGAATACTGACTGTTTTGAGAAGTTCCTTAACAGAAATTAACTTTCTACTTACCAAAAGAATGGTATTAAAGTCATACTGCACTTGCTAACATCTCTCTTAATATTTTTATCACTTTCTTATGAGAATTTATATATTTTATAAAAAGAGGGATTCTTTCTTGTTTTCAAATATTCAAAATACTTTAAAATTTATTTTTTTATACACGTGTCTAATATAGAATCATAGAATAGTTAGGGTTGGAAAGGACCTTAAGATCATCTAGTTCCAACCCCCCTGCCATGGGCAGGGACACCTCACACTAACCCATGTCACCCAAGGCCGTGTCCAACCTGGCCTTGAACACCGCCAGGGATGGAGCATTCACAACTTCCCTGGGCAACCCATTCCAATGCCTCACCACCCTCTCAGTAAAGAATTTCTTCCTTATATCCAATCTAAACTTCCCCTGTTTCACCCATTACCCCTTGTCCTATCACTACAGTCCCTGATGAATAGTTCATCCCCAGCATCCTTATAGGCCCCCTTCAGATACTGGAAGGCTGCTATGAGGTCTCCACGCAGCCTTCTCTTCTCCAGGCTGAACAGCCCCAACTTTCTCAGCCTGTCTTCATACGGGAGATGCTCCAGTCCCCTGATCATCCTTGTGGCCCTCCTCTGGACTTGTTCCAACCGTTCCATGTCCTTTTTATGTTGAGGACATCAGAACATATTTTTAATATTTTAATCATTTCTCTATTTTTCATTTTTATTTTAAAAAAGACTAGGAAGAACATTTCTATTTTTTTAATAAGCAAAAATGGTTCATATTTTGTTTGTTTGTTTGTTTTGTAAAGAACCCTTACTATTGCTATTTCTAATTTAATTGAATTTCTCATTAAATAAATGTAGACCACTGTTTTCAGTCTTCTTTTATGAGTCACTTAAGTTCTGCACCCTTGTACTAAGCATGGGGCTTTTGTATTTTTTTCCCTCCTCCCTGCTATGAGGTAATGGAAATCTAAAGAATTTGTATTCATCAGTTAATCCAGAGGCTTTATCTTTTAATTAACACAAACCATAGACAATATTATGAAGATTAAAGAACACATTGACATTTCGGAACACAAATCAGAGAGTGAACTGTTCAGAAAGTGCTGTTAATGTCCTCATTTAGCAGAGCGATTTAAGAACAAGGTTTTAATCTGATTGCTTAAACTTGTGTCTTACGTTAGTCAGAGTCCCGCAGTCCATTAGAGCCCTGCTGCTGATGTCATTAACTGCGTGTGTACATTAGTGACTTCTTCCTACGTGTATTGCTTTGCATTTGTCTCTTTCTCTTTCATGTTGTGATTGCTGTGATTTTTAAGTTCTGTAGTTGAAGGAGCTACCTTCATGTATATGTATACTTCGAAGCATATGTCGTATAGAAAACAGCTCATACTAGCCATCAATGTCATTAATTTGAAAACCAGCATGTTACTTAGCATGGTTAGTTTAACTGCCCTGCTTTGGATTCTGAAATATATTTGGCCATTGTTATCAGTTTCCTTTTTAATTTAAAAATTTGGGGAAAACTGATTGGGCTCAGCTCAGATTACCTCAGTCCCACCTGGAGCCTTTGGGCCACCGTTCCAATTGTCTGGCTTTGCAGTGGGCTTGTAGTCCTTCCCAGATGAGGTTGTTTGAATGGCAGCTTTCAGGTTTTCTTGCAGTAAAGATGTACAATTGCTTTTGCAATTAAAGAAATGGGAGAAAATAATTGAATTGACAGTGAGCCTTAGTTGGGTTGACAGTAAGCCTTAAAGAGTTTTTTCAGTGATAGAAACATTGGTGAAATCTAAGCCATTAAATTACTTGGAAATTGGTGTATATTTTCACTTAAATCTTTTATCAGAAGAAAAAAAGGTTAGTTCTATCCCTTGTTTTCTAAACAAGTATCAGTGTTAAATCCCTATGCTTCATCTGGTTACCCAGGTCTCTTAATCAATGGGGACAGAGGCACAGGCAGAGGGCAATTCGAGTTATTTTAGCCACTGTGTGCCTTTTCAGCTGAAGTTTCTTGTCCATCTCATTTATATACTTTAAAAACAAAGAAAGTCCCCTCTCTGCCTTCTTAACCAGAAGTGTTATTAGTGTACAAGTGCCAGCATCATACTTTTTTGTCATCTCAGAGTAGTACTTATTGCCTGGCTGTGTTACCTCGAGTTACTAAAGATCTGTTCTGGGAAGAGAAGCCTAAACTCCATACCCAGTTGCTAAGTTTTCTCTCTGATTCAGCCACTTCGAGATGAAATAAAACCTTAGAGGCTAATGGAGTGGACAGAGAAATGTGTGCTAGGCTTCCCCAAAATAGTGGAGTTCCGTTATAAATTGCATGAGCTATCACTGATGGTGCTGTCTCTCATTTTAAGTGAGCTGACTTTTCCCCAAGTTCGTATATTGTACATTTTATCTTTAAGTGATTGGTCAAACCATGATGAATCCATGTTATTAAGAGACCAATAACAAGTGATGATAATGAGCCTGTGCCAAGTCACCTGCCTGATGTTTACTTTTTTGAGTACTGATCAACAGTGTACGAAGTCCTGAAAAAAGGAATGCTAATCTAAAAATAGTGTCAGAGAATGTAGAGCACACAGGACACTTAAGGTGAGATTCATCTTGCTTAATACTAAATATCTTAATGTTTTCTCATTCTGTAAGTATTAAAGATGAGTTAGGTGCCTATTTCTAGCAAAGGTGATTAGTTCAGCCTGAAATATTTAACTTAGCGACATCTGAGTTAGGATGAGATTCATCTGACCCCTTGAAGAAAATGATAATGATACTTCTTAAAGTCTTTGAACATTTCATATGAACTGTCTTTTTATTGTTTTCTAGTGCTTTTGAGGTTAGGCTGTTGGGATAAAAGGCCTCTTCGTACAGAGTTCTTCACTGTAAAGACAGAACAAAGCTTCACAGCTTCACTGTAAAGCTAGAACAAAGCTTACTGAATCTTGTGTCATCCAAGAATGAACAAAATTTAAAAGGCAAGAATGTAACTTGTTTTATTCACTTCCTTACATCACATTCCATATAGGTCTGATATTCCACTCTTCTAGAATTACCTATTTCACTCATTTAAATGGCAGCTTGAATGTACAAGGAATCAGTTTCCATGTTCATAATATGTAAAATACCAGCTTTAGTACAAAATGAGACATTCAGGTACAAAACTCAGCTTGGACTCCACCTACCATGTTGTGATTATCCTATTTAAGATGACCTCCTCCAACTCCATAGTCTTAATGACTCTTTCTGTTACATTTTTCATTAAACAAACAAACAAAACAAAAATAGGCATACAGCAAGATTAAGCCTTATTACATGTTCCAGATATCTCAATTGCTAAATTTTGAACATTGTTACTTAAAATCTGAGAGAAATTAGCATGAGAAAAGATGGAACTTGAAATGCTCCGGTAAGTGCTGCCTATTTAGAGACTAGCTTTGAAATAATTTAACATCTGGTTTCATGTCATATCCAGTCTCTTTAATCTCTATATCTTTGTGACTGGAGTAAAGTAAACCCAAGTGTTAGAAGGCAATCTGTATCCCCTAGGAGGATGGTCAATGTACCACTGGTTTAGCTGACTCTGCTGTAGTGAAAGAAATGATGTGAACAGCTGTGTCAGCTGAGAGCGCTTCATAGATCTTAGCTTTGACTGTCCTCTGTGCCTTTTTAGGAGTTAGCAAACTCTGATTTTGGCAGTTTCAGGAGGTACTTGAGTAGCTGTTTGTAGAACCTTGATGAGGGGTTTAGCGAGTGAAGACGCAGATGTGTGTGTGAAATGATACAGCTAGAGCCAGCTATACAAGCAGTGGAACCGTGCTTTGGTTTTTGGCAGTCTTCAGAGAGATGGAGTTTGTTCAGAGAAACAAACCGTGCAAAGGTTGAGAGACTGGTGACATTCTTTTGGCAAGAGAATAATACAAATTATCTCATTGCTCAAAGTAAGAAATTTTAATCATCACTTTTGTTGATTTTGTGTTTTTCAGTATTTTGGATGGACATATACAAAGGCAGGAAGACAGTATCTTTTATTGAACTAAGACAGTTGTAAAAGATGAGCAGGCTTTTGGGCAAAAGGTGCTTTCTTTAAATCCAGCATAGAAGGATTTATTATATGTATCTTCAATTAAAATTAATAAAAGTGGGGATTCTGTGGGGTTTTGGGTTTTCTGGGATCTGTTTCTGTGTTGTTTTTGTTGGTTTTTTTTTAAGAAACTAGGACTTGGAAATTCAGAGATATGGGTGGTGTTTCCTGCAAAATGTTCTTTACCTGTTCTTAGTCGACCTTATTGGTATGTCTGTGAGTTTATTCTGATGCTTCACAGTTGGGTGTTTCCACTCAGTTTCAACAAGCATATCTGTGCACGGATGAGCATATCAGGTTTTAGGATGCACATATGTAGGATGCATTGATTCTGAGGATGCCTCTGTGGGGAGGCATTAAAAGCTATGGTTGGAAGGATATGTTGGCTGTAGAAATACTTTTTAAGGTTTTACGGTTTCTTGGGAGAGGGGAAGGAATGGGTCAGAGGGATTTTGCTCTGTGTTTTGTTGTTTTTTAGTCTCCATTTTGTGTTTATTGGTGTGTGGCACACTTGTGTCTGGTTCTGAATTTGGTGAAATTTGGGAGGTGGAATGTTGTTCAGATGCTACAGGGGGACCTTTTCAGAGTTTTGTATACAAGCAGTTGGCTAGCTCTTAGAGAGATGTTGTACTTTTTCCCACATCAGATGAGTGCAGAAAAATGCTTCTGTCAAGAAAAAAATAAACCCCACAAACCACCAGAAACTGCAAACACAAAACAAACCCCACCCCAAACGTAAAAACCTCACTGCTGTCCAGGTATAATGTGTGTGGATATAGTCAGTGTATGAAAATATACAGAACTACAAAAGAACAAAAGGAAAATAGAATGGTCCTGTATCCCTGCTATGTAGGACTGTACTGAATCGGTCAACAGTAGTGAACTGGCATTGGCAGGCTGCAGACAAAACAGGGAACACTATTGCAGGAGTTGCAGGAGCAACCAGCGTAAATTATAATCCTCATGAATTAACTAAATTAATCAGTTGGACTAAAAGAAAGTGGCAAACATTTAATGTTCAAAATGGTGGTTTTCAAAAGCCTGTTTAATCCCAGATTTATTAAAATACTCTTTAGCGGAAAGGTTTGTAACATTTTATTTGGTACGGTGAAGATATTAATGGGCTAGGAGGTAAGGTACAAAGGGATAGTATAAAATGAACATCTGAAGTTTTATCTATTACACAGATTTTTCAAGTCTGTGGTGGTGGGTTGCGTTCTTGGTTTTGTTCTGGTTCATTTTTATTTTTAATTCATTAGCTTGGCTTTGCAACTGTGCATTCTGGATATCATTTAACTTTTCCCTGCAACAGTGTTCCAACTTCAGCTATGACATGGTTTTGGGATGAGACTTAAAATTTCTGTTTTATAATTTGTGAGCTGCACCTTCCTGTGTTCAGAAGGCAACTATCCTGGTTTCTCAAACTACTGCTTTACATATGAGGATTTGGAAGTGATTAAGCTACAGAAGTTCTTGTGAGTAAGAAACTAGAGCCTCTTTTCTCATGGCCTGAAATAGTAATTGCTTCAGAGATTTTTTTTTAAGTGCAAATTGTTTCTATGAATGCTATAATAAAGCTTGCAATCTCCAGCAAAGATGCTGTGAAGTATGTTTGTAGTAAGAAGGATCATTCATCAAGGTGAAGAAAGTGAATGATGGCTGCTTTTTCTCCTCTTCTATATCATGCAGTTGAGAGCAATAATGTTAAGGAATGGTGGTGGTGTTGGGGACGCATTCAGACTTGTGTGCACGTACTCATTCCTTCCTCCATCAGCACTCCAAGAAGTTGTGAGCTTTATAAACTGATTTGTAGAGTTCTAATAAATCAAAATTTCATGTCTTCTTACTCAATACAGAGATAGCAATGTGATGGTTAGTTCTTTTTGTGAATAACCAAGGGACTGGTTCTGGAAGGGCAGTCATTATTGTCCACACTGACTGACTAGTGAACACAGATTATTATTTATTCTTTTTACAGCTGGCTCAGCCAGCATCTAGAAGAGACGCTAACAGTAGAAGTCAATGGCATTAAATTTGATGAGACATGACTGTAATACCAGCTCTGTATCTAGGTTCTGAGATGGTTTGCTGCTTTTTTTTTTCAATGCTGGGGTGTGCTGTGGCAAATAGGACCCAGTATTCAACAAAAATCTACAGCTTCAGAATATCTAACAATGTGCTTCTAAGTCAGGTGTTAACAGTCTCAGTTATGGTTGTAAAAGATAGAAATTTACCGACATACAGGAATGCATCAAGACGTGTCAGAAAGTGAACCTCAAAAATCAGTTTAACACAATAACTTCCAAAAAAGCTGTTGTTGGAAACTACTTCAGTGACCTGAGTTCTTCTGCCTCACTTTTTCCCCACTTATTCCCCATTCTGAAGTTCTGTTTGCATTATCTACCCTCTCCAGAATACCCCAGCTTCTCCCATTTCAAAACCCTACTTCTCCTATCACTTCTCCTCAATTGCTCCCTACCTACTGCAGTGTCCAGCACGTCAAGTTCATTTTGCTCTTCCACCACCTTCCCCTTTGCTGCTGAGGCCAGTGGAGTTTCTTGTCCAGAACTTGCCCCAGGTCTCTGCTGAAGCAGGGGGCAGCAAAAGACCCAAGCATGGCCTCTAATAAGTCAGCAGAATTCTAAGGGAAGAAAGGGTTTGCATCCTGAAAAGTACAATACTCTTGAGCTACATTTGACATGGTAAAGGCTCAGCATACTGAAACAACGTGATTTTTATCTGGTTTACAAATGCTATCCCACTTTGCTCCCAGTTTAGAGCCATGATTACTGGTCTGCCAGGGAGGGCAATATATTTTTGACACTTAACTGTTTGGAAGGATAATTATATCTGTGGAAGGGGAATGTGGTGGACATCACTATCACTCATCTAAACTGAATTTCTTGGGTAAACACCACTAAAATCAGTAGGGGACACAAGTATTTCTTTCTGCTGTGTTTTCTGATGACATAGTTTTATTCTCAGATGTTGTAGAAGATATTTCCCAGTTGTGACTCACGTCATTCAGCTGCGGTAATATCTATCTGAATAAACACACAAGTTTAGTCTTTGCATTTGCTCAAGGCTTTTAATTAGTATAGAACTGCTCATCTATAGGGTCTGTCTTTGCAGAGAAGTACGCTGCATGTTTTGTCCCTTTCCATGTGCTTACAATTTGCAGAAGGAAAAAAGGTACAGGCTTTCCTCTTTGTCAGAGAAGGAGGGTATTGCTGAGGAAATAAGATTTTTGGAAGATCTTTTGGCCACTGAAATATAAAAAAATATAAAAAAAAAAGTTGTAGAAATGTTGGGTGATTTTGTTTTGGTTTTTTTGGTTGGTTGTTTTTGTTGGTATTTTTTATGTTGGTATTTTTTTTCCTTTTTTCCTTTTTTATCTGTCCGTATTTTAACCAAGCAAAAAATGTGCTTGCTTAGTTGTTTTAATTTGTCATTATAAAGTGCAAATGATCTCATGCATGAGAGAAATCAGCAACCTCAGTTTCAGGGAAGTGACTCAAGGCATTGTTAAGAGCTCTGAAGCATATTACACTGCATAAGGAGCTCAGATCATTGCCTACAGTTGTACCAGAATGATGACTGTTTGTATTCACAAGAGAGTGGTTGGCAGACCAGACACTTTGTCTCTGCAGGTCTTGCCAGAATCTGAGTATCTTGGGACAATGGTTGGCAAAGCCAATAAACCGATCAATTCAATGAGAACTAAAGCGAATAGGCCAAAACTCTAGACAGAACATCTTTCCTTTTTATTTCATACTTTTATCTGAAATCTTACTTTAGGAAGTATTTCTGACTTGATTTTGAGAATAGAGAAAATGGCTTCAGTATTGCCCTGTAAAATCCTGCTGCAAATACTTGGAAAACATTGCTTCCTTCTTGCACGTCTGTAATCACTTCTGTTTTTCACATAATGCTCAGATCACTACCTGCTAATGTCAGTTAGTTGAACTAAAGAAATAGCGATGCTTTTATTGTCTCTCTCCTTATCTCATGGAAGTTGACTATTTCTCTGCTACCCTCCTCAAGCTTCTTGCACCTTTTCTTATGTTCTTGATCCAGAAGATTTTTGGCTGCAATAATCTGAAAACAGTCTTTTCTGTTCTTACTCATTATGGGTTTTGTGCTGCTATTTGATAACGCTGTTCAAGAAGATATTAGAAGTCAAGAACAAGGTGTCTGAAGCCCTGAGCTGCTGTCAGTAACAACAGGAAGGTGGCAGCAGGGACTGTGCTGAGTGGACTGGAGAAGAGTCAGGCACTCTCCAATTCTGCTATCTGTGGTTTTTATGTAGTTAATTAACGAGTTTAATTCTTGTTATCTGCTTATCTTCTGTGAACTTAATTGCTTGGCAAACATTTTGTTTTACTGTGTATTAATTGCTGTCAGGATTTTGCATTGAGAACATGACATTCATTAATGTTTTACATTACTGTTTGCGATCTCATAAGCTTCAGTTGAAGCACAAAAAATGAAAAGGCTTTGCAGCAAGGCAAAGGAGGAGTCTTGGTTAGCTGTTAGAGAGCTACTGATAGAGTCTGTGTCCTACAAACTAATTCAGAGATGATTCCTCTGAAAGAAACGCAACAGACAGGGATCTGTGCCCTGACAGAGCTGAAATGTGGTGGTTTTTTCCATGCTGACTTTGAAATAGTAAGTGTCCAGCTTATCCAGTAAAATAAATCTAAGGAATACTTATTAACATCGCAAACACCTGTATCTTCATGATGACAATCATACAGTAAGTTCTTACAAATTAAAACCATAATTTAAAATATGTGAAAAGGACCAAAGTATTATGGCTTAGACTGGTTTTGTGCTCTCTCTTGTGCTCTCCCATCCAAAGCAGTGAAGATGGAATCACAGCTGAGGGTACTTAACAGCACTTTCAGGTCATCGTGGCCCTTATGAATGCCCGAGTTGCTATTTCCCAGTTTATAAAGCTGGGAAGTGCTGAAATGTAATAAGCTGAATCTGAGATGAAAGTTATCCAGCATGCAAGAGCTGGCAAGTGTGAAGCTGAGGTCTGCCTTCTTGTATGCGGGACTGAACATCCTGCCATCCTTTGAGCCCTCTGTGATGTCAGACCCTCATGGTAGAGGTTTTCACATCATCTCTGTCAGCTGTTAATAGCTCTATTAGTTTTCAGTTATATACTGTTGTGTGCTCTAATACAAGGAGAGGTTTGGTACTGTGTCTAGCTTTGTTTGTTAGCCAGGAAAAACTTGCTGTAATAGAGACCAGCTCAAACCACTGTCATGTAGTTTGCTTTGGCTCCCAGAGTAGGAGCCTTGTCTTACAGCAAGACTTCCTTGATTTTCTTACTGAGCTGGATCAATGGATAATAAAATAACAAGACAAGAGCTACAGCTACTACCCAGACAAGCTGAGTATTTTATTGGTGATTCTGTCCACAGAAGGCTAGCTGTTGAAAACAGTCACACAACTCCTTGCGATACCTGAACAGATGCATTAAGAAACAGAGGGCATCAACCACATAAGGACTGTTGGTTAGTTGCAGGCTCTGCTTCATTTTTCCTCAAAGCTGTGTTACACACTGCTGCTTAAAGCAATAGTGTACTGTATGCACAGAGGCTACTGCTTATACAAATATTTGCAGGAGTGGCGAAAATGATTCTATAAAAGTTGTTCTTGGCGGGTTGGAGACTCCAAAATTTGAGCTTCCAATAGTGCCTTTGTCTGGGGCAGGCTTGAGAATGTGTTGGGTGGGACTGATTCTGCTTGAGAAATGAGGCTTGATGTGTAATTTTTGTCATCTGCCTTGGAGTTCAAATGACTGAGAAACTGCTCTGCAATATGGAGATCATAATGGGGCTCACAGCAGTGTTGGAAGAACACAGACTGGAGCTAGTAGTGCATAACTCGAAATCCAGGGTCAGGAAATAAATTGAAACATGGAGATGATGTTTTATGGAGGGTAAGAGTGTTTCTGAATAATTCTGCAGTTTAATGCCTTCATACTGTGACCTTGTACAGTGACTACAGATATTATATAGTTTTTACCATGTATAAAACCTGTAAAAAGACTTTAAAGATTCAAAATACTGTCTTCTAATTAACAAAAATCACTTAAAAGTGATTATTACACAAAGCATCAGCTGACTTATGATAAAAAGCTAAATGGCTATAGTAGTGCATTTTATTTATTCTCTTTTCCTCACTCTGAATGATTAAATACTTTATTAGTGATGAATGCATTTGCCCGTTCAGTAGGAGGTATTTATAATATGAATAATTTTATTGCCATTAGAAAAAGGAGATATTTCTGCAGACATTACTGTTGGTTTTTATTTTTCTGTAAATATGAAATATGACTTGTATTTTTTTTTTATTGTAGCTTTGTTGAATTCAGAGACTTGTTTTGAAAATGAATAATGTGAAAAAAACATGATTAGTTTCTCCTTCGGAAAAATAGTATGCATGACTATTTGAATGCATGTATTTATATTTGTGTATGCTATATCATGTACCTTAGTCTTTCATACCTGACTTTCATGTAGACTAGCCTGCTCAGAGGACAGTCTGCTGAGGGCTGTGCGGCTTCACAGGAGGTGCTGGGTGTTGCAGCTAACTGACCTATATGTTTTGCCTGTAGGTGTGAAGTATCCCATGTAGTGATTGTGATGGTGTAAAAAGCTTCCAGAAACAGCTATCACCATACTCTGGGGCAGCACCCAATGCCATCAGCAGCATTGCCTGTAGTGTCGATCTGTGGTTGCTCTCAGGGGACTCACATGTGTACAGAGAGAAAATCTGTGTACAGAACCATGGCTTTACATAGGTAGGTAATGAAAACAAGAAAAGGAAGGGTGAGGAACAGCATGATAAAACTAGTCTAAAAGCAGATGTGAGACTGATAAAAGGATGTAAAAATGGAGAAACTTGGCTAATGCACAATGAAATACTGTTTAAATTGTAGTGGCCTCATGAATAGTGTCCTTTGATTTCATGTGCTGTGCAGCATCTGTGGGAACCAAATGATGACAGCTTTTTCCTCTGGCCTTCCCTGCCCAGGTGTAGAATACAGCTCACCTGCTAAATCTGCTCGGGAGGCAGTGCTATAACTTATGTTATACTACAGCTATGCTACTGATGAAGTATTGCTGATCTTTGTGTCAGAGCAGAGCAGAGCTTTTCCTCCATGTCCTTAAAAATATGTGTCCAGTTTTCAGCAGCAAGATCTACAAGCCATGATACATGACTAATTCATCAAGATCATGACTTGCCCATAGCATAGACATGCCTCCCTACTTCCTCTTTTTCGATTTACTTTATTCAATAATGCTAGCTGCCGGTGATGTTTAATGATGTTTAATTACTGTTTGTTGATTCTGTCAGGAAGTTTCCTTGGGCTGGTGCAGACATTGCTAATCCAACTGTTTAATACTGGCTCATGGCTGATTATAATTTTGGAAATATCATAAGAGCATGGGAAATCCAGATAATAACACTTAATAATAGTTTTGCTGCTTAATCAAGCTGAGCATTTTCATTTACATACATGACCTGAAAAGCTAATGCAGGCCAGCACTGATTGGTAGTGACAAGGGTTAGTTTCAGGTCTTACGAGCCCTTTGAAAATCATGGAACAATTGACTTCTGTGGGTGTGGACATCCAAAAATCTGGGAGGCAAAGCTGTGCTTTTTAGTTACTCAGTGAATCAGATTTACCTGTTGGTAAGAAATGGGTTAATGAATGCATTTTTACAAAAAGAACTTTCTGGAGAGCAAGGTGGAAGAACTAATGTTGGCGAGGCAAGACCAGTTCCCTGTTGACTTCAGCTGCGTCCCCTCCTGCTCTGTCACCCTCGCAGCATCTAACCTGTATGGTTTGTGTGCAATTAGTCTTCATTTACAGGTTGTTGTACAAGGTAGGAGAATCCCACTGGCTGGTGGGTTATCTGTTCCTCCTGGAAAGGGCTATCAGTTGTTGGGACATAGCAATTTCTCCCACCTTCAAATAATTACTGTTTTTTTCAGAGAAGGCCTTAGAGTGCTCATCTCCAAGGCTGGGCAGTCAGCTGGTGCCTAATGCCCTTAGCCTTGCCTGTGGTAGAAGCACATAGTGGTTTTGGACTTGGACAAATGCTGTAAGAATTCCCAAGATCCATGTCAGTGTATGGCCACCAACAGAAGATGTCTTGAATGGTTTTTGTTTCTTTTTACAAAGCAAACCAAAAGCCTTCGGGAGTCCATGTTTTCACTACTAGTGCTGCAAAATATGGTAAGAATGCTGCTGGGTGCCTCCAGACTGCCTTGCTTATCCTAGCTATAATTGGTACAGGTGCATTGCCTCTCTGCTTTGCAATATAGCTATCATGTTCATGTTTATGCCAATTTTAAAACTTAGGTAGCCTTAACAGATAGGCTTCCTAACTTTCACAGCTCATGCATGTAAAGAAAACATGTTTACGCCTCAGTAATTATTTGGTGATTCACCAGCCAAAACTAACAAAACTACTGTTCCAGTCTTCCGTTCTGTAGATGAATACACATGTATATATGCAATGTGCAGTATATGTATGAGGTACACATATGGGTATGTTACATAGAATCATAGAATAGTTTGGGTTCAAAGAGACCTTTAAAGGACATCTACTCCAGTGTCCTTGCAATGAGGAGGGACATCTTCAACTAGGTCAGGTTGCTCAGAGCCCTGTCCAGCCTGACCTTGAATGTTTCCAGGGATGGGGCATCTACCACCTCTCTGAGCAAACTGTTCAGTGGCTCACCACCCTCATCATGAGGAAGAGATATTTTATATCTAGTCTAAATCCACCCTCTTTTAGTTTAAAACCATTACCCCTTTTCCTGTCGCTTCAGGCCCTGCTAAAAAAGTCTGTGCCAATCTTTCTTGTAGACCCCCTTTAAGTAGTGGAAGGCTGCTGTAAGGTGTCCCGAGTCATCTTTTCTCCAAGCTGAGCAACCCCAACTTTCCCAGCTTGTCCTCATAGGAGATGTGTTCCATTCCTATGGTCATTTCTGTAGGCTTCTTCTGGACCTGCTTCAATAGGTCTCTGCCTTTCTTGTGATGAGAACTGCAGAGCTGCACACAGTACTCCAGGTGAGGTCTCACCAGAGTAGAGGGGGAGAATCACTTCCCCTGACCTGGTGGTCTCACACCTATTGATGCAGCCCAGGATACAGTTGGCTTCTGGGCTGTGAGCGCATGCTGCTGTATCATGTTGACCTTCTTGTCAGCCAACACCCCCAGTTGCTTCTCCTCAGGGCTGCTCTCAATCCTTTCATCCCCCAGCCTTGATACCAGGAGTATTGATACCAGGAGTCACCCACACCCAGGTGTGGGACCTTGCACTTGGCCTTGTTGAACCTCATGATGTTCACATGGGCCCACTTCTCAAGCTTGTCCAGGCCCTTCTGGACAGCATCCATTCCCTCAGGAGTATCAACCACACTACTCATCTTGTTGTCATCTGCAAATCTGCTGAGGGTGCATTTGATCCCAATGTCTATGTGACTGATGAAGATATTAAATAGTACTGGTCCCAACACAGATCCCTGAGGGTGTCCATATGTACATATAGTATATTATAAAATATGTGAATTTACATTCATGGGTCTCATAAAATCACTGTGAAAACCATGCAGCAGAGACTTCTCATTGTTTATTGGTTAAATTCTGGCATGCAGATGAGAGCAAGAGTTTTGACACTGTGCTATGACTTTGTGCTTAGTATCCTGTTTGTTGATATACCTCTAATCTTGTACATACACAGAGCTTTTAAAACCAGGTAAGTGTAATTACAGTACTAGGACATGAACAATCTCAGTGTTGAACATTTCATTACCTTTTTTTTTTTTTTTTATTTCAAAATTGGGGCCCCAAGCATTTTTACAAATGATCTTGTAATGATACACTGCTTTGAAGGTAGAAAGATGAAGGTGAAGAAGAAGGAAAAACATGGGATTAGTCTTCCATTGCTTTTAGTAGATTTATAATGAAGTAAAAGCTTCCATTCACAGGCAAGCATGTCTGTTCTTTCCATTTAGGAACAACAACTTGCAATCCTTTCTGTATTGTGTATTGGAAGACTGGAAGCGTTGTAGACTTTTTCCAGTTTTCACTTGAAGTCTATGTTTTTACAACCTGTACCTTTTCTTCTTGGTCAGCTTATCCAGAATTTGAACTAAGTGGATATTAAAAAAATACTAACGATTTCTGGAAGATCAAAGAATGCACAAACAAACCAAACCAAACCACCCCTTCAGTAATTGAAGCTAAATACATTATATCTTCGTAGTTGTTTCTACAGGTCCTTAAGCAAAGCAGGTCAGAAAAAAACAGGTCTATTTAGGGTAAAGAAACCCAGAAAATAACAGTACATAGAAAAATCTCTTCAGATCCTCTTTACGTATCAGAAAGAAAGAAGAATGCATGCAATTCTTTATTTTTAATATGATGCTTACAAGTTTCAATTGTAACTAATTTTGATAAACTTCTACTTATTATGATTAAGCCCTACCTCTCTATATTAACCATTATAGTCAGACAAACAATTTTTATTAAAATACTTGAAAACCAAGTTGGTATCAACCTATTATTTGTATGTACCATTCATAACATATTCGTTGACTTATAATTGCAACTTAGTTAAATGACTTATAATGTTGTGAACCATTCAAAAGGCTGTTAATGGCACTTTCATTTTGTAAAATGTGCCAAAAATCATATATCTGAAACTTGTTTTCTTATTCTATAAATGTCGTGAGAACGGACAATAGGCTGTACTGAAGCAATAACATTTCATGGAACCAGAGTGAATCCTGTGTTTCAGGGCAATATGAAAGGTTATTATCCACCCTTTCCTTAATCTTTCTGTACCAAAGAGCAGAGATAAGGCATTTTCAAGCTTTTTTCAATCCATTGAACAGTGGCAGGCATTCATCAAGATGTTGCCATTTACTTGTCATGATAATGATCTTGCAATACAGTGAGGAAATTCATAGTTTGATGCTTTTGCTTTTGGGTTAACTTTAATTAACTGTGCCAGACTGCTGGGTCAAAAGTTTAGCTGACTGACTGCATACATTTTTTATAAACATTTTGAAATCCTAAGATAACACCAAAAAAAAAAAAACCAACAAAACATATCAGAATGGCATAATCTGAATAGCTTGATAAATTTCCTGATAGCGCAACAAAGGGAATATGCTGGAATCTTTTACGTGAAGTGGCATCTTGTAGCTGTCTGCACATAGGAATGTGGTTTGACTTAAGTTCCTAATTAACACGAGAAAGAAGTTATTTGGGTTTCCTCCTGAAATATCTTTGGTTTCATCCAAATATGTGTGAGAGCTGCCTTTATCTGTTACAGGAAAGTTTCAATTTCATGACTTATTTGTATGGATGAGCCCTTGTAGTCAGCAAGGAAACCGAAAAACTTTGCATCTATTAAAGCATTTCTCAGCCTTAACTCAAGGAAAATAAGCTTTCACTGTGCATCACCTGAACTGTGCATTTGGAGCAGTTAGTGATGTATTTTGGCCTGAAATAATTGTGACTAGAGCTGATATCTAAAAGTTTGTTTTCTTGTACTGGAATGGACAAAGGATCTAAAGACACTACAAATCTCTGAAAATTAATTTGCTTGAGGGAAGTAAAAACCCCAAAATAAACAAAAAAAATCCTAAACCAAACAAAAAAATCCACACCCCCAAAAAAGAAAACAAAACCAGCTCAACCAACAAACAAACAAACAAAACCCCAAAACTACACCGAAAGCAACTTTCGTCAACTGCCAGACCATTATATTTAAATTGACAGATGTGACTAACCAGTATGAAAGGGGGAAGTGGATTAATCCTGTTTGTCAGTGGTGGTTAAATTCTTGTTTTGAAATGCAATATTTGGTCTGTGCTGCACATCTGTATTTTGAGGAAAAGAATATTTTTCCTTGAAAAAAATTTTGAATCTGTGTAGTAAGTAATATGAAATATTTCTCAGTAATCCTGCAGTTAAATGAAGGAGGATGAGTGGGTTTAAGTAAGAAAAGCTGGTGGAGAGTTTGCATTTTCTTTTGCTGTGCATGCAGCATGAAACATTACCTGGGAAGTTACAGCTGGCATTTTCTGTCCCTGAAGCTGCAGATCAGAATCTCTGATTCTCTCTTTGTCACTATCCCTTTTCTATTTTTCACCTCCAGCATTTTTGGACAAAGAAAGCTGCTATTGAGCACTCCTGCCCGGCCCAAAATAACTTTGTCATGAATGGATAGGATGTGTTCTACAGTTTTCTGCCTAAAAGTCAAATGATTTGTCTGTCTGCGAGACTCTGAGAAGGTGGCAGTATTTCCTCTGGGTTTTTGCCTTTGATCAGTGGTTTTAGGGGAACATTTTTTTGGTAGGTTAGATAAATTTTCTTCAAACTCAATATTAAACTAGTGGTTCTAGTCTGGTTCCAACAGTCTTGGAAACCACCCTATATAGGTGAAACCTAACTCATAAGGGTTAGTCACAATTGGATCCAAATTCTAATTGGACAATTGGACAAAGCTGGTTTTTGTCTGCATTTTTTCCCTAGGGTGACAGATTCTTCCCAGTTACCCCACACAACATTGCTGTGTTGAGCCATTTAATCTGTTGTGTGAGGAAGATTTTGAAGTTCCCATCTGAACTGTAAAATTTTAAAATGCAAATGTCAAAGGCTTTGTCTAGAATAAAGTCAAAATTTAATCCCAGATTTTTTAAAAACTATTATTAGAAATCATTTAGTACATTTAATTTCACTTACTATAAATGAAAAACAAATCAACACATTAATGGAGTAGAACACCCTCAATGACTGTAAACTTCACTGTGAGCCTCTTGCCAGTAGAAGCTGGGAGAGTGTAATGGGGAAAGTACATGTTTGCACTGACCTTCTTCTCTCAGTTCTGGATACTTCTCAGTTGCAGAAAGGACCTTGAGCTCAATGAACCTTTAAGTCAGTGCAGTTCTTATGGGAGCATTTTGCATTTGGTGAGGTTTTCGTTAAATCGCACTCATAGCAGTCAAAGTCCCACTGCTGCCCACGGCATATCAACACAGAGAGCCTGACATTCTACTGCAGCAGTTGGGCTTTCTGCTCCAGCTCTGCCTCGACTGTGTGAGCATATTCAACCCCAAGTGTCTGTTTTCATTTTGTAACCCTCTGATAACCTTGAAACAAATGTTTTTTCTGTAGGCCACTGCTTTCAGTGCCAAAGAATTAAATTTTCCTGGTTAACCTTACAGGATGTCTATGTGGGTGATCTTTTTGTTTTAAGTTGGGTTAAAACAAAATTCTGTTTTCTCTACTGGGATGTTACCACAATTATTAAGATAATGTTTCTGTGTTCTTTCCTTACCTCACATTTGAAATGTCTGCTTTTTAAGACTTGCTGATGAAGATTATAATCCTCTTCTGAGTTTTGTTTTGTTCTTTTTCTGGATGAGGTTCCTGTTTTGTGTAGTGTCTGTTTTGTGTTATGTGTTAGTCGTGTACAATACCTATTTCAGATAGACCAGTCACAGTGACTTCTTTCAGTTGTGCAGGCTACACACAAGTTATACTTTACACTGTGCTGAGCGCGATGTGCCTGTACAAAATGTTTTAAAATGCAATTGCTCTTTAATTTACTCCTAAACTTGACCATAGATAGTGGTATTAAAATAGACTGTTTTGTCAGTATATAAGGGAATTTTGCCTGGTTATAACTGGAGAATGATAAGCAGAGTCAAAGATTTTTGTTATATATATATATAGCATAGCCACCCTTCTGTTGACTCATGGGGAATGATAACAGAAGAGTAATGGCACTGATTAGCAATGAGGCTGATGTTACTTAGTGTATAATTTATCCTTCAATGCAAAAATCCTGGAAAGCAGTTTATAGAATAGAATCATAGAATAGTTAGGGTTGGAAAGGACCTTAAGATCATCTAGTTCCAAACCCCCTGCCATGGGCAGGGACACCTCCCACTAAAACATGCCACTCAAGGCTTCGTCCAACCTTGCCTTGAACACCGCCAGGGATGGAGCATTCACATCTTCCCTGGGCAACCCATTCCAGTGCCTCACCACCCTAACAGTAAAGAATTTCTTCCTTGTATCCAGTCTAAGCTTCCCCTGTTTAAGTTTGAACCTGTTACTGTTACCCCTTGTCCTGTCACTACAGTCCCTGATGAATAGTCCATCCCCAGCATCCCTGGGGATTCACAATATGAATTGTGCCCTCAAATTAGTTGAAACTGTCGTCTTTCTCTATTCCAAAACCCGTAAGTGTATATGTGTTATTCTCCAAGTTTATGGTTAAAAATGCTTTGTATATGCTTTAGTGAAATGTGAGCATCAAGATGTCTTTATTACAAAACTAAGAGCATCAGTGTCAGTACTGGAGTATCTGAGCTGTTATGTCATGTCAATTAATGTATGAAAAGTTGGACTGCTGGGGAAAGTGCAAAGCAAGTAGAAACACTAAAATATAATTAAAAAGAGACAGGCAAGTGTATGGTTTTAGGGATGCATATCCTAGCCCACCAAACTGTACAGTGAACAGCTGTTAGACAGCACTGCCTTCTGTAGGCTTTCAGAGTGGCTCAGTAGCCAAACACATTACCAGATTTATGATGTTTTCTGAAGTTAGAAAACAATACATTGCCGTATCTTAAGCAATAATGAATAATAGTCTATATAATTTAAAGCATTCTTTGTCTTTCTTTTCCTAATATAACATTTTGTGACTATATGTTTTTAAAAAGCAGAAGAGAACACTTACTGTATGGAACTATCATGATGATAAATGTAAGTCTGCTTCTACCTCCATTGAAACTCATGCTAAATTCTACTTGCCTTCAGTTTGGAAGGGACCAGGGTTTTTTTAATTCATGGGTTTTTTTGTTTGTTTGTTTGGGGTTTTTTTTTGTGGGTTTTTTATTTTATTTTATTTTATTTTTATTTTTAAAGACCTCTTGAAAATCTTGATTGGTTCAGGACTTTATTTTGCAGTTCACAGACTCTGCTGAAATCAGAGATGGTTATTTAACCCTATGACAGATGGAGCCAGGATGTCTGTATCATCAAAGAGAGGAAAAATGAAATGTGAGTGAGCACAGAAGTCAGTAAATATGAGAGTAATTGAAGCAGGCATGCTGAGAGGGTAAGGAAGGATACATTGCTGTCACTTTTTTCAGCTATCAGCTTTGAAGCCAGCTACTGGTCTGTGTAAGTGACCTCTCCAGCCTAAGCTGAAAGAGGTTGGAGGGTTACAGAAACGCACAGTTCTATATAAACCTTTCAGGAACACCTATCCAGAGTGTTTTTCATGATGGTGGGACAGATGTGGTTCTTGCGGAGGATGAACTAGATGGTCTGAATTTGTCTTTGCTTCTGGAGGCATTTTACAGCTTGACCTTGGTTGTGAGCTGGTGTTTTCAATATACTTTGAGGTTTTCCTTTGGCTTCTGTTATTAAGTAATGTCAGCTGTTTAAAGAAAAAAAAAAGTCTTTATTAAATATATCATTAAATTCTGCATCTTTGAGATGCTGAATGTTACTTATTATTGGAAATATGAGGCAGTTAAGACAGCAATGGACTGGACTCAGGCTGTAAGGTTATAATACCTTTTTAACTATTGGATATGGAGCTTATTCCAAATATTCCCTATACAGAGCTGTTCCGGAACCTTGTTTGTATGGTAGTCATAGATGGTCAAGGAGTTTCCAAAGTGATTTTTTAGCCATTATTGTCTACATTAGTCTTTAAATGACTCCAAATCTTTCTAGGGTTTGTTGCTGTGTTTTTTAACCTTCAGAGCTTTTGTTTTCTTAGATACATCAAACAAGGCAAGTTATTTTGTTTTTCTTGCAAAATTGAGAATTGAGTTTCAGTCTGTCTAGGGAAGGAAATTGGGCTAAGATAAAGTATAATGATGAGTTAGAGCAGGAGCCAGAACAAGTCGAGTAAGATGTACTACTGGGAATTGTCTTGTGGGTAGTTAGCAAAGGATCTTGTATCATCTATACAACCTCCCTCTTTTCTGATGTTTGGAATAGGCAGAAGATTGTGCTTCCATTACATGGATGTCAATAACTATCTGTGAAAGTGCATTTGTTTTACCCTGCTGCTAATTCTGTGGAGCTCAAAAACCTCCAGTTGGCCTCAGCTAGACTTAGTGCAAAATAATTAGCGTGATGAATCTGAAAATCACTGTTGATGGTCCCTGTGACGTGTGTGATACCAGATGGTGGAATTTGGAGGTCAAACTCTTTATCAACTTTTAGGATAGGAATTTTATACATTGATTATTCCAAGAAAAGCAGGGGAAAATGTTGAAAACTCAAGTGGCCAGGAGTTAAGGAAATGTCAGACTTCTAAGTTTTGTGCATGATCACATAGTATAATTTAGCCTTCAGTTATAGGACTACACTTGTGGGATTTGGGAGGAGAGGGATTATCTTTTTTTTCTCTCTTCTCAAATGGCAGTGGTTTGCTGATTTGGACAGAATATGATAGATCCTTTTCCTTTAATATTAGAGGACTACTGAATTGGAGTGTTGGTGTGTGTTTTGCCCTGTGAATATTTGCTTGTAGGCTTGTACCACATCTTGAGATGGTATAGAATCATAGAATCATAGAATAGTTAGGGTTGGAAAGGACCTTGAGATCATCCAGTTCCAACCCCCCTGCCATGGGCAGGGACACATCCCACTAAACCATGTCACCCAAGGCCTCATCCAGCCTGGCCTTGAACACTGCCAAGGATGGAGCATTCCCAACTTCCCTGGGCAACCCATTCCAATGCCTCACCACCCTCTCAGTAAAGAATTTCTTCCTTATATCCAATCTAAACTTCCCCTAAATAAACTTTGGTGGCTCCTGCTGACACAAGCTTGTCTGCAGTATGACAGATGGTACCACATGTGTCTGCCATATCATCTACCAGAATGGCCACTCTGTCTTCCACATCACCCACCAGGACCATGCGGTCCACTTCATTTGCCTTCTTGCGCTCCTTGTGAATGAGGACGAAGTCTACATTCAATCGATCTGCAATGGAGGTCACTCTCTTGGCTCCACCAGCATCTGGCGAAACAATGGTGCAGTTCTTCCACTCTGCAATATTCTCTTTGATCCACTTCAGTACAGCAGGCTCAGCATATAAGTTATCAACAGGGATATCAAAAAAGCCCTGAATCTGAGATGCATATATCTGATCCTTTTACGGCTACCACTATGATTATTGGGCTGGATGACTTGTTGATATAAGCAGCTATATTTGTTCCTATACTTCAGTATAAATGAAGAACCAGACTAAATAGACCTGTAACCCATAAAATGACAAATAAATCTAATTGAGCAACTTTAGAATAGATCTTGAGAAGCATAAGAAGGTAGTTGACATAATAAATTCTCAAAGCTGGTATTTAGAATAGAATCATAGAATAGTTAGGGTTGGAAAGGACTTTAAAATCATCTAGTTCCAAACTCCTGCCATGGGAAGGGACACCTCACACTAAACCATGTCACCCAAGGCTCTGTCCAACCTGGCCTTCAACACTGCCAGGGATGGAGCATTCACAACTTCCCTGAGCAACCCATTCCAGTGCCTCACCACCCTAACAGTAAAGAATTTCTTCCTTGTATCCAGTCTAAACTTCCCCTGTTTAAGTTTTAACCCTTTACCCCTTGTCCTGTCACTACAGTCTCTAATGAATAGTCCATCCCCAGCATCCCTATAGCCCCCCTTAAGATACCGGAAGGCTGCTATGAGGTCTCCACGCAGCCTTCTCTTCTCCAGGCTCAACAGCCCCAACTTTCTCAGCCTGTCTTTGTACGAGAGGTGCTCCAGTCCCCTGATCATCCTCGTGGCCCTCCTCTGGACTTGTTCCAACAGTTCCATGTCCTTTTTATGTTGAGGACACCAGAACTGCACACAATACTCCAAGTGAGATCTCATGAGAGCAGAGTAGAGGGGCAGGATCACCTCCTTCGACCTGCTGGTCACGCTCCTTTTGATGCAGCCCAGGATACGGTTGGCTTTCTGGGCTGCGAGTGCACACTGAAGCCGGCTCATGTTCATTTTCTCATCGACCAACACCCCCAAGTCCTTCTCTGCAGGGCTGCTCTGTGTCTCTTCTCTGCCCAACCTGTAGCTGTGCCTGGGATTGCTGCGACCCAGGTGTAGGACCTTGCACTTGGCAAGGTTAAACTTCATAAGGTTGGCATCAGCCCACCTCTCATGCGTGTCGAGGCCCCTCTGGATGGCATTCCTTCCCTCCAGCGTATCAACCGAACCGCACAGCTTGGTGTCATCAGCAAACTAATTTGATGAATTGTATCTTAACCTGGCTTTCCAGTTTGTCAGTTTAAGTTGTCTGCTTCCAGGCAGCATATTCAGTTTGTTGGGGAATTGGTTTAACGTTGCTTTGGAGAGCACAAGGGATCTGGGGAATGCTGGTCACAGGTGTTGGTGTGGTTTAGTTATCAACGGGTGTTGGAGAGCCTCCAGCAGCCATGCTTTAAAGTTGGCTAAACCTGTTTCATTACAGCAAGTTAGCTGTTACGCCTGCCTTTGTGTACAAAAGCTATGTGAATGGGTGGCTATAGTTGTAGAGAAGGAGTAGGCAAATTGCCCAAAGAGATCTAGTAAAGGAGGAAGGAGATTCTGGCAGGAGGTGAGAGGTTGGGTTACCTGGAAATGCTTGGTAAGGAAAGGGTTTTTTCCCTGCCTATCCTGACATGTTAAAAAAGAGGTATTCGCTGTATACCATCCCTGTTCACATCCTCTGTCCCTCCCGCTATAAGCATGCATTTATGAAAATGGGACCCTTCCCAGGCGTCTGCCCTCTTGGTTTGAAGGCTAGAGCTGCTAGGCAGGCTCTTGGTCCAGTAGAGCTGTATTTCAGACACCCATTTGCACTTGTGTGACTGTTGCTAAGAGCGTCTCCATTAGCACCTGAACATTGCCTAAAATCACAGCTTCCATGTTTAATTAAAATTGACTACTGAGTCAGGAGCTGGATAATAAAAGAAGGAGGGGGGGAATCAGAAGGTTTGGCTGAACTGCATGACTTTCATATAGACAGCTTGCCTCATGGTGAGCTGAAAAAAATAGTTCCCCTTAAGGTAGGGCTTGATGGTTTTATTTTTCTTTTCAACCATAAGTTGTGAACCTTTAAAGTTAGCCTGAAAGAATGTGTTTATTTTCCTTGTAGAACTTGAAATCTCCTGTACTAAACAAACATGTTGAACTCGAGGCTACTTACATAGTGAACTTCTTGAATCATCAGCAAAGCACTATGAAAGTTCTCCATTCCTGTCCTGATAGCAGTGACAGATGTGAGAAACCCTAAAGAAATGACCTTTATCTATTTTCCTGTTTTGTCAAAGAGACAGAGTGCCCTAGGTCAGTCCTGGAACTTAAAAAACTCAGCAAAAAGCAATTAACTATTCATTACTTGTGCTTGAAAAAATAGTTCACCTTTTTTTTCGCAGAAGAAAACAATGCTCAGAAAACGGGACCTGTTGCTGTGTATTATATTTACTGTTTTGAGTGAGGGAACTGAAGGGGAATATAAACTTATTCTTGTTTTTTCTTCATGTCTGCATGAGTATTGTTATTTCACAGAAAGATTTATTGCCATGTATTCTCCCATGGATCATCATAGGTTTATAAAAGTAAAATTAAATAAGCAAGGAGATTTGACTGCCAGAAAAGCAGTGAAGTTAGGACCTGGCTATTGGATTAATTACTGCTTGTATTGGAAGATTTATTAAGGAATTTCTGGTGAGTCTTTTAAGCTCTGCAAAGTTGTTGGTTTTATCCCCACAATAACATTTTGCAAAAGGCAAAAATTCCAGCCAACTAATGCTTAAGCTAACAACATGTTTATGCAGTGGTAGCACTACTGAACTCTTTTCATAAGTTTTCCTCTAGCCATATCATGACATAAGTCACTTCTTGCTTTTTGGTGTTCAGTATAACTGCAGAATTTATTCCCAACATCCATTTTATTTCCATTTCAAGTAAGAGGTTTTGAACACTGAAGAATAAGTAGTAGCATCTGTTTAAGCTCATTCATAATATAATTTCTATTGCAACTCTCAAAGGATCAGAAGGTCAGGAAAGCAAAAATTATATTAAGACCAATCAAATAACACATAGCTGTGCTGAACTTAAAAAGCCAGAATGCTTGTAAAGGAAATGTACCCTTGAAGTGATTTGCTACTGTCTGGTATATATATTTAACTCTTACCCCTTTCATTTCTTTATCTCTGTTAAATAGATTTTATCACAGCTAACCACTACCAGAAAAAGATGAGCGTTTTATGAAAATGAGATATAATATCTGGCTTTCAAGGATCAGGTGAGACCACACCTTCTGAATTTAAAGAACTAGTAACTTACATAGGGATACACTGATAGAGGGCAAGCATGCAAAGACATGTTTAAGTTTAAGGGTATGATGGTATTTGAGCTCCAAACATTTCCCACCACCTGAGCTGGGTACAGCCTCTAGTCAGTCAAAATCTTGTAAAGACTAAAGGTGTCCCAAATTAACTAATTCTACTTCATGTTTCAACCCAGCAGACAGATTTTGCATCTCAGCCTGGCTGCAGTTACCTGACTGCATCAGTGTAAGGGCATGAATAAATCCAGTGAAAATGATGGGTGAGTTTTAGAGCCCTTAGCTTCCTGATAGAGACCTTTAGTAGGCTTATCTTCAGCTGTTATCTGGCAGGTTTAGTTGCCTATTGTAATGGCAATCTCTCACTTCCCTCCTCCATTCCCCTTGTTTGCACCTTCTACAATCCTCTTTATGATAATCTTGAAGGCCAGACTTCTGATGTTAGATAGAGGAGCTCACTGGAGCTACTCTCAGATGCAGGTAAAAACATCAGTGTTATTCTGGTCCTACAAGACTGCACTTATTCTTTCCAGTGTTGGAAGAGATCTCCTTTGGAAGCCTGTTGTGGATTAGTGCTATGGATCTGCCCTCAAAGAGGAGAAAGGCTCTGTGTCTTGCAATGTTTGAAGGTGCTTTGCCAGACGTTCAGGCAGTATAGTTTTACAGTCCCTACTAATACGTATTTATTTCACATTTGGTAACTGTAAGGGGAGAAGAAAGCAACCTGGCTCATAAAGATTCAATAGCTTTAGCAGTACAAAAAAGTCAGAAGAATTCAACTTCCTGAAACACTACTACCTCTTGTGAAGCTCTGCCCTTATAGTAAAGATTACTCTGTCAGGGAATCCTGGATATTACATTCACAGATCTTTAAGTCAGTGCTGCAGCTGTGCCTAAGGATCTCATTCTGAAAGTGAAATTAAGTCCTTTTTTGTCTTAGGTGTATCATAGAAATCTGTCATTCTCATTTCCCAGAGACTTGCAAGAACAACTTTCCCTGCTGACACAAAATTTTTTACTTCCTAGAGCTTTCATTCTTTTGGGGGATAGCTGGATGAGAAGCCTTGTGCCTATAATACAGTCATAGTCTTGCTGAGTAGTGGCTGCCCAGGAAGGGAGAGCAGCTTCCCCAGGTGCAATGTGCTGTAGAGGACACCTTCGTGTACCTTTAGCACATTACAAACTGTAATGGCAACCAACAGACAGATCTCTCGAATACTGTTGTGGCATGCACAGCGTTACATAAATACACCACTAGTATATTGGTTGTGGGAGTAAGAGTTGGGGAGAACGCATTTCTGATTTCAAGGGGAGGGAGGAGGCATGGGTATGGGTTATTTGACGTAGAAGCAATGCGCTAAAATCTCCATAGGCTATACTGCCTCTTTCTACTAGAAAATTCGTGCCTGTGGCAGTAATTTGAGGAACCCTGGGTTCTTAGCCTGGAAGTGAGCTGCCTTTTCCTGTTCTCTCATTGCTGACATTTGTGTGTCCTTGGCTGTAAGAGGGGCGAGGTGTCCTGCTATGTCTTGGCTCTTTTCATAAATTTGCTTCATATTCGAATGTTTTCAAAGTGTTTTCCTACTTTTGCAACTTTTTCATAACTCAGAAGCTAATTCCTCTTTAGCTGTGCTTGCATGGGTAATCAGTTTCTTAATACACCCATAGAAAAGGCTGAGTTTATATCTTTTGGAGTTGATGGCTGACCCCTTTTCTTCTCTAGGACTAATCCAGTTCTTTAATGAGTTGCCAGAGGATGTTTTACGCACTCATTGTGCCAATTTCTAATAACACCATGTTCTTTACTTGCAACAGCAAGTATGCCTATCTTTATTAGTCATGAAAAAGTTACAAGCATCCTAGCAGTTAATTCCTACTAATACGCATCCTGCCTCTCCTCCTTGTTGCAGCACACTGAGTGTGCATGTTCAGCCTAAAATACCATACAAGCTGTAAAAAGACGCTAAAACATTGATAATGTAGTAGCATAGTTATCGACAAAACCTGTTTAGAAATATGAGGGGGGTGTTTTAGCATCGTTAACATAACAAAATTAATGTGACAGTGTTTCATGTTAGTAGAAGTTTAGTGATCTTCTTCTCTACAGCCTCCTGTGCTGGTTTTTCCTATATTGCCTGGGTGTTTCTTTATGACCAAGATGAGAGGCAAACAAAAGATTTCTCTGTCAAGAAAGGAAGGAACTTACACATTTGTATCTCTGCTCCACGTGAACAATAATGCAACATGAGATGCAAAGTGGAATTTATTCATGATTCTATCTGCCAGTATTATCCAGTTGTGCATCCATTGATTTATTTTCAATTTATTTTCAAATAATAAGTTGAAAAATATTTCTGTCATTACTAAAAAGAAGACACAATCTTATCTTTTCAAAGTGTTTTGGGGTTCAAACAAAATTTCTTGTTTTATTGCTGATCAGAAAAGAAGGCGAAGGTCAAAATATTGGGTGTGAATTGTAGCCGTCAGAAATGAAGAGTTTCTGCACTGTGGTGAGGAGCTTAAAGCTTCGTTTTTAGGTACCACAGTGCAGAGGAGTAAAGGTTTGTATCACAGGCTAGATGGATGGGCTGTGGCCGGTGATATGTTCTGTTCTCTTTGCTCTATTTCAGTTGCAGAAATTCCTAGGCTAGTTTTTCTGACTTAACTACTGCTAGTGACATGTGTAATGCAGCCTGCTCATATTTCATCCTTGCTTTGAATTTTTCTGTGCTGTAAAAATTTCCAGGTGAAACCAGCAGCATTTTGTCCCTCTACAGTCACAGAAAGTGCTTTTCAACTTGGGACAAAAGTTGGTATCCATAACTTGCTTTTAGTTCTGAAAATTAAGAGGTCTTGGTAGGTGCTTGAACAGTCTGCTGCAGTAGGAGCTTTAGCGGAGTGTCCACTGGGACTTTGACCCTGCCCTGCACCCACACGCCACTCCTGTGGCTTCATTTAATACCTGTTACTTCACACTCTCTTCTAAAATGCCAGTACTGTAATGCTATTTTATGTAGTTTTCTGACCTCATACTGGAAAAATCTATTAATCTCCTGCTTATTATTATACCCTGCCAGCTGCTAACTCACTGCAATTTAGTCTATTGCTAAACCCTGCTGCTTTACACTCCCTTTGGACTCTTTTGTCCTGTTGTTGACCACTTCGTCTAAAGGTGCTGGCTTCTTTCCGACTCCTCCCCATTTGAGCAGCCTCTCATTAATCCTGCTTATTATTCTTATTGCTATTAACATAGATATATTTTGACTTTTTTAAAAGAACATTTGCTTCTCTTACATTGGAAGTTAACATTTAGAAATCTGGGGAGTATCTGTTGTCCATGTAACGCTTTTGTGTTGATTTTGTGATTCACTTTCTGCTGTGATGTGATGGGGATTCTATGGCTGGGTGCATAAAGCAGTGCTTCTCCCAGTTCATCAGCAAGGAGCCTTTTTCTTTCTATAATCAAGGTCTTCCTGACAGTTTTTCAACACCTACTAATTAAACATCTAAACTTTTACTGACCATTGTAGGGGAATGATGAAAGAGTACCCCAAGGTGTGGATGAATTCCCGAAGCTGTGGGAACAGTTTCACTATTTTGGCCTCTTTAAGGTCTGCAGTTCGACTGCGTGTGCTGGTGGAGCTCAGCAGGTGAGGCCAGCTGGGATATAGCTCCTCATGGTACCCTCCTTCTGGCACAAAAATATCTGATCCTATTTTTCCTTCTCTCTTTGTGGGAGCTGGGGCAGCCTGTCTTCCAGCCACTTGCTGGGGTTTTCCACTTTTTGTTAGTTTGTTGTGTGAGGGCTTTTTTAACACAAAGGTGCCCAACTAATGCCAATTGCTTTGGGCAATGTATGGCATTTTTAGTGTCAGAGTGGGACACCAGAGAAGAAACACTCTCTTGGTATACAGTATGTCACCTGCAGTGAAAACTTGATTTTCTTTTCCCATGCATTTTCAGCTATCTTTGGCTATGTGTGTAGGGGCAACTTCAGGGTGGATTAATAAAGCCCTTCATAAAGGTGGGTATGCGTAGGCATCACATCGGTAGTGTGGGTGAGAGCCAGTCATGGCAACAGCCCCTTTTCTTGTGAGGCTGAGGTCAAGATGACCATCAGGCAGGTGTCACACCATGGAGGGAATGATGTCTTCTGTGACTGTGTCCAGTGGAGCTGCTGCTTGATGAGCGGGAAGGGCTAGAGCTGGGCTTCTCATCATGGAATCATTTGGGCAGTTCGTGAGCAGCCCTGGGGAGAACTGCAAGGAGGGCTGTGGGGATGTGTTTCCCTTGGGTAGATGCCTCCTTCTATTCTGCACACAATATTAGCTGTTTCCATACAGCACAAGACTCAAAATAGTTTTGGAAATAACTTTTCATGGTGAAATAATTCTTATGGCTGCAGGAGTGTGCCAGATATTTTTTTCTCCTCCATGTGCCACTCTGATCTGTGACTGCAGTTTGGATGCTGATGCCTGGGGAATGGAAGACTTGCTCTCGGCCCAGACTGGGATGTGGCAGGAGTGCTTGGTCAGGATCTGCCCTCTGCCCCTTAACTGGTGGTGTCTGTATGTGCACTTTTTAACTTTGGGTAAATAAATGCATGCAGTGGCCTGAGACACAGAGCACTGGAGCCCCTTCTGCTTTTGCTTTTTTTTAAGGTTTTCAGACTAGTCGTTGGGTGTAATGCTGCTCAGATACTTTAGAAGGAAATCCTACAAGGAAATCTCTGATTTTTCCCATGGCTTCTATGACCTCTCATGTTATTTTATCTTGAACTAGTCCCCCATCTTCTGTGGGTTTCCTCATCCACCCCCAATCTTTTCCATTGCTTAGTGCTAACCCTACTCCCTATCTGCCTTCCTTCTCACACTCTCACAAACAGTTTAATGAATTCTGGAAAAAACAAGAATTTCTTAAACACGTATGACTCATTTTCTTTTTTCCTTTAAAGCCTTTTGCAGTGATAGAGGTGACCATAGAAAGTTCTCTTTACTCACAGCAATCTGCTTTTTCCCAACTCTTACTAAACCACGCGAATATTATTCCCCAGAACAATATAGCAATAAATCTCTGACTTTGGAACCTACCAGGCGAAAACCTCATTGTAGTTGAATGGAATAACAAAAGTCCTTGCGTGACAGGTCAGTGGTTTTCTCCTGGCAGAGTCTGGAGGCAGGCAAACAGGAAGTGGGGCTGTCTTTCTTTGGCGGTACAAAATAAAGCAGTTGGGCTGCTCATGAGAGTAAAGGCTGTCTCACAAGTTTCATTCTTCCCTGGCAGCCTTCTGAGGAGCATTGCTTATTCAATTAGGGGATACCTACTGACTGAGAATGAGGAAAAGGCTAAGGTACTTAATGCTGCTTTTGCCTCAGTTTTCAATAGTCATGTGCAGTTCTAGTGTCCTCAACACTAAAAGGACATGGAAGTGTTGGAACAAGTCCAAGGGAGGGCCACGAGGATGATCAGGGGTATGGAGCACCTCTCGTACGAAGACAGGCTGAGAAAGTTGGGGCTGCTCAGCCTGGAGAAGAGAAGGCTGCGTGGAGACCTCATAGCAGCCTTCCAGTATCTGAAGGGGGGCTACAGGGATGCTGGGGATGGACTCTTCATTAGGGACTGTAGTGATAGGACCAAGGGGTAATGGGTTCAAACTTGAACAAGGGAAGTTTAGATTGCATATAAGGAAGAAATTCTTTACTGAGAGGGTGGTGAGGCACTGGAATGGGTTGCCCAGGGAGGCTGTGAATGCTCCATCCCTGGCGGTGTTCAAGGCCAGGTTGGATGAGGCCTTGGGTGACATGATTTAGTGTGAGGTGTCCCTGTCCATGGCAAGGGGATTGGAACTAGATGATTTTAAAGTCCTTTCCAACCCTAACTATTCTATACCAGCCATCCCCAGGTTACTCAGTTCCCTGAGCTGGATGGTGGAGATGGACAGCTGATTAAAGTCCCCATAATTCAGGAAGAAATGGTTAGTGACCTCCTGCTCCACTTAGATGTATGCAAGTCTGTGGGGCTGGATGGATTACACCGAAGAGTGCTGAAGGAGCTGGCAGAGCAGCTTGCTAAGCCACTCTCCATCATCTGTCAGCAGTCCTGGTCTAATGGGCAGATCCCAGAGGACTGGAGGTTGGCCAGTTTGATGCCTCTCTACAAAAAAGGCAAGAAGGCAGACCCCAGAAACTACAGCCCTGTCAGCCTGACTCCCAGTGCCAGGGAAGGTCATGGAACAGGTGATTCTAAGTGAGATCATAAAGCACAGAGGGATGGGGCTCAGTCAGTATGGGTTCATGAAGGGCAGGTCCTGCTTGACCAACTGGATCTCCTACGATAAGATGACCTGCCTGCTTGATGAGGGAAAGGCTGTGAGCATTGTTTATTTGGACTTAAGTAAAGAGTCTCACACTGTCACCCACAGCATTCTTCTGGAGAAACTGGCTGCTTATGGGCTGGATAGGTGGATTCTTCACTGGGTTGGAAACTAGCTGGATGCTGGAGCCCAAAGAGTAGGTGGTAAATGGTATCACATCTAATTGGCGACCAGTCACTAGTGGTGTCCCACAGGGCTTGGTGTTGGGGCCAGTGTTGTTTAACATCTTCATTGATGATCTGGATGAGGGGATTGAGTGCACCCTCAGTAAATTTGCAGATGACATCAAATTGGCTGGGAGAATTGATCTGCTGAAGGATAGGAAGGCTCTGGAGAGGGATCTGGACAGGCTGGATCAATGGGCTGTGGCCAATGGTATGAGGTGCAACAGGGCAAAGTGCCAGGTCCTGCATTTGAACCACAACAGCCCCATGCAATGCTACAGGCCTGAGGAAGAATGATTGGAAAGCTGCTTGTTGGAAAGGGACTGGGGGGTGCTGATTGACAGAGCTGACCATGAGCCAGCTTGCGCCCAGGCAGCCAAGAAGGCCAATGACATCCTGGCCTGCATCAGAAATAGCATAGCCAGCAGGACCGGGGCAGTGATCATCCCCCTGTATTCAGCACTGGTGAGGCTGTACTTTGAATCTTGTGCTCAGTTCTGGGCCTCTCACTGCAGGAAAAACATTGAGGTGCTGGAGCAGGGCCAGAGAAGGACAACAAAGCCAGTGAAGGGTCTGGAGCACAAATGTGAAGAGGACCAGCTGAGGGACCTGGGATTGTTTAATCTGGAGAAGGGAAGGGTCAGGGGGGACTTTATCACTCTCTACAACTACCTGAAAGGAGGTTGTAGTGATGTGGGGGTCAGTCTGTTCTCCCAAGTAACCAGTGATAGGACAAGAGGTAGCAGCCTCAAGCTGTGCCAGGGGTGGTTTAGATTGGATATTAGGAAAACCCTCTTCACCGAAAGGGTGATCAGGCATTGGAACAGGCTTCCCAGTAAAGTGGTGGAATTGCTGTCCCTTGAAGTGTCAAAAACTGTGTAGATGAGGCCATCAGTGATATGGGTTAGTCATAGTCTTGGCAGTCCTGGGGTAATGATTGGACTTGATGATCTTAAAGGTCTTTTCCAACCTAGCTGATTCTATGATTCTAGCTGGGGACATGGAGGGTCCACAGCTCCAGGCTGTGACTGAGGAGCATCCCCACTGAGTTGCATGTCTCCAACCAAAATGGCCTTTTCTCTACTCCTACGAAGGGCAACTGGTTGGCCTCCATGAGCCTTGCTGGTCAGGGCAAGGGAAGGGAGACAAACTGATATGGTGTACGGCAGAAATGCACTCCACTCAAACTGCATGTACTTGGAACAAATAAGGGGGTGTGTTGGGCTTTGTGTAACCAAGGTCACGTCATCTGGCAAGTAAACAGCTGAGCTGAACATTCAGGTTTTCTGCAACTCAGTCCTGTGCTTTAATTGCTGTTCATCACTGTTCCTTTCATTACTGGCCAAATCTGTAGCTTAATTCCCTGTTGCAGTATTTTAAGAACTTTATGTTCCCCTGTGAGTGTGAATCAGTGGCCTTGTAGAGGCTTTGAGGCTTTTGCCAGAGTCATCTTAAAGCTTGACTGTTATCCTTGCTGCTACAGCTAGATATGATTTTAATCATATATTGAGCAATGTACCTGAGTCCTCCAGGTATGTGCTAAGTCCTATATGTGATACAATGTTGCTCCCCATAGTAACTCCATAACAGCTGTGAGCTAACTCTAGGACATTGGATGTCTGAGCCGTGGTGACAACCTTTGGAAAACAGCAGCTTTAGGAACATGTCTCCTCCATCTTCTCCTCTCACCCTTGGCTTGCTAGCAGGACTGTAGCTTCTGCTGGGTGTCCTCTGAAGTATTGAAACTTTGCTGTTTTCTGAAGTTTCTGGATCTTTCCTTCATTGATGAGATAATTAACAAAGATAAATTTGCAAATAAGATCTGATTAAGAGCAAGGCTTGCTGCTGATTTATTTAATAGAAGTTTTTAAGGATCAGGGACTATTACAATAGCTTTCTGGTTTTTTTTTTTTTTTTAAGAAAACTGTGTGTATCAAGAGTTTTGGTCATTGAAAATGTAATTTCAGTGGTTAACTCGGAGTGTTAAGCTTAGTGTAATTAAAATGTACTGTTGTTTTTTTCAATCCAAAGTCATTTTGCAGTTAATAGCATTGACCTATATATATATGTGCCGGTTAGATGAAGGAGAAAAGTGCCATAACCAGTGTAATGAAATTGAAAAGAAGCATGGATTGTTTAGAGGGAGAAGCAGTAACTTGTGCTTGCAGAAATTCACTGGAAAGTGCTTGTTTTGCACCCACAGCAGAAGGCAAGCTGCAGCTCTCAAGGTTAGAGACCTTGTACAGTCCACTGGGTATTTCAGCTGCAAGAGGGGCTGGCACTGATCCATGTGCTGAAAGATTTTACAGATGTGAGCTAGGCAGGGCTGTTGTTTTAGGCAGCCGGTGTGAAGCAGGAAATGACCTGTATGGAGCAGGCTATTAATGAAGAAAGATGCAAGTGACTTGCACCTCTCTGGGATGGCTGAAGGGATGTCGTTCTGTAAGTTAACCTTACACTGTTCAAGTTTAGCAGATCATAACATCTGGTGTTCACATATGATACAGCTAAAACCCTTTGAAAATTGTCCTAAGTGTAACTTCAAGCTGGCTAAGAAAGGCTGGATGATGTTACAGCGTTTTGATGATGCAGAAGTCTTTCTGCAGAGGCGGAGGTGCAATGTATCGTGTACTAATGGTGTAGTGAAAGTTGCACTGTGATACTACTAGTCATTGACTAGACTTGACACAGCTTCTACAAACTCGGAAAATATTGTTCTGTATGTTTGTATAAATACTTCAGGATGGAACAGGGTGAATACAATTTTCATGTGTAGCAATTTATATAGAATGGGTTAAAACAGCCTTAAACAAGGGTAGATCTGATATTAATCACTTCCCCTTTAGACGTTCTTATTTACTGTTCCATACTGTCAAGTACCCAGAGGTGATGGAGGCAAGTTGTGTTAATGACTGGGTGCAATGTGTACTTTTTTGATGACTGAAGGGCTGTTACACATTTTATAAGCAGTAATTAGCTAAAGATGCCAACAGATGGAAGAAAGTCTGTATTCTGTCAGAAAGGAGAGCATAAACTAATCAGAGATCACCTTGTTTACTGCAGGGGAGGAGTGTGTCTCTATCCAGAGTAAACAAAGAATTCTCTTCATCGAGGACTGTGTTGACAAGACAAGGGATAATGGCTTCAAACTCAAACAACGGAGATTTAGCTTAGTTATAAGGAAGAAATTCTTTACTGTAAGGGTGGTGAATCACTGGAACAGGTTGCCCAAGGAAGTTGTGAATGCTCCATCCCTGTCAATGTTCAAGGCCAGGTTGGACAGAGTCTCAAGCAACTTGATGTAGTGGAAAGCATTCCTGCCTATGGCAGGGGGGTTGGAACTAGATGATCTTTAAGGTCATTTCCAACCGAAACCATTTTATGATTATATTTTTGGGAAATATAGCATAAAATGATCCTCTGTGAGATGACTTATAGTGTCAGAGGTAATCCTAAACTGGCTTTCATGCTGATGTTCATAGGATAATGGTCAGGAAGCATTTATATGTCTCAGTTTAAATACAAAATGTGTGTTTTACTCATGTACTTTCTGTTAATGTTTTGAAACATTTGTTTTAAGTCATGTTGAAGTTAAAATGATGTTTTGCTGTAGGCTTTTTTACTGTTTTGCATTTTCATCTTAGATGGTGAATCTTTCTTTGGTCACTTAAAACCAGTAGAAGTTCACTTGACACCAATAGAAGTGGTCAGCTCCAGATGACTGGATGGGATGGTAGAATCTCTGTCATTGTTATATTTAGAATGCAACACAGGCAGATCGTACTTCCGTTCATCAGTTTGATAATAGGAAAAGCTACTAGTGAGAGCATCAAGGCCATAAAAGCTTTTATCTTGCATGAAGTCTGTAAAGCAATGTCAGTTGCTTTAACTGACAGATTTGCTGAATTTGCTGGTCTGACAGTCTTTGGTGTGATCTGTTCACAGACTCTCATGTTGCAGCATTTAAGCTGAACTAGCCATACAATTTTCATATCAATTTTGTTTGCCTTTTTATTTTCTTCCTTTTTTTTTTTTTCTTACAGGAAAGAGAGAAGTGATCAAAGTTAAAAGTTAAAATTCCTATTTAAAATCTATTCAGAATTCAAGGATACTATTTTGCAAAATGGGAAGGCAAACTTGCCTAGCAGGTAGATGACTTTATGCCTTTTGATTCAGTAATCCAAAGTAAGCAAGGTACATGCTGCTTCACCAGCATGACTTGAATGGATTTAGCAAATGTTCCTTCAACAGTTGGCCCCACTGTCTCTGTACCAGCTTTATAGAATCATAGAATCATAGAACAGTTAGGGTTGGAAAGGACCTTAAGATCATCTAGTTCCAACCCACCTGCCATGGGCAGGGACACCTCACACTAAACCATGTCACCCAAGGCCTCATCCTACCTGGCCTTGAACACCGCCAAGGATGGAGCATTCACAACCTCCCTGGGCAACCCATTCCAGTGCCTCACCACCCTCTCAGTAAAGAATTTCTTCCTTATATGCAATCTAAACTTCCCCTGTTTAAGTTTCAACCTGTTACCCCTTGTTCTGTCACTACAGTAAACAGTATTATGGGTTATTACAATATTACAGTATTATGGGTACTCCCAGATTTCAGTAACTGCTTTTTTAGACAATGTCACATTCTGCTTGCTCCTGTTTCACTTGGCTGGAGTGTGTCTATCTGTTCAGTAGCTATGTGCACCAATTAGGTTTTTGTTGCTGGGCCTTTGTTAGTGAATTTAATTTGTTTCCCTAGATGTAAGGCCCCACAAAGTCAGGATCTGCACACCAAGCTGGCAGCTGCCGGAGCCTGGCTTATTGTCAGTGCTCTTGCTTACATTGTATTTTCAGAATAATGGCAGTCGATTAGGTTTAGGTATGGCCTGTTAAGTAGTTTTAGGAAAGGCGTCCTGTGTGGCTTTAACTCAGAAACCATAATTACAGGTTTTCTCTTTTATGAGCATTTTAGAAGTATGCAGTGAAGACAGCAATAAATAAGCTTTGTTAGCTTACAATTCACTTTTCTTAGTCATTCGTTTTTATTAACTTAGTTTTTATTAACTTATTTTATGCAGTTACTGCAGGAAAAATGTTGTGGTCCAAGTGCAATTCCAACAGTATTGTTAGTCCAGAATGGTTAAGCAGTCTGAATTTGTTAAGATCCTTTCTTGGCTGAGATGTGTGGTTGGCTTGGGTTTTCTCGGGTTTTTGTTATTTATTTATTTTCCTTCCTCTTTGCACATTTTCAGATGAGACTTGCTCTTAATTCTCAGAAGCGATTGGAGCCTCCAGTAGCAATTTTTTTCCAACTGAATGAAAGAAACAGCACACTTGTGTCCTCTCTATCTTATGGAATTCTATCCACATCAAGGGACCTGTTTGTCACCATAGTTTCATATCTCTGCAGTTCAAAGGAAAATGCAGTTAATCAGATCCTAGACCCCTGACTTAGATCTACTATGTTTGATTTCCATCAGTATCAATGGTTATGTCATTTCAGTGGCATAGTGTTTCTTACAGCTATTGCGTATTTTCTCAATATTCAGTAACCACAATGCCAGTGAAGGTTAGCAGATGTGCTTTCACTTTTGTTCCCTAGATTGAGAAAACAAATAAGAGAAAGGATTCCTTTCCCAGGAACTGAAGCTTGCAAGACTTATACTGAATTAATGACACCTTATTTTATAACCTTAATTATGGAATTTGTCTCTTGTTAATTTTTATTGAGACATTCATGGCTATGGTTTTTGTAAATACAAAGTGGTTTAAGAAACCAGAAGGCAGTGCCCTTTTGGGCAGAAAGCCTTATGGCCCCATGGCTGGACTGCAGGAACGGCACTTAGGTGTCAGACAAAATTTAAATGACAGACTCCCTGCATATTTTCAGTTCTCTTTTAAATGTTATAGAAGGTTCTTACAATTATAAAATGATGCAAAATCCAACATAAGCAGTTTTAAAAAGGGTTGCTGAGCTTCAAAAATGTAATTACTCAAGCATACATGGAAGTATTTTTTTTTCTCTGATTCAAAAATCAGTTCCCTGTGTTTGCAGTATTATAGACCATATACTCATTTACTGGTTTTAATCATGTATGTGTTTGGGTCTGGAGTGATGGTTTTGTGCTCAGAAACTTCCAATTCAGTCACTTTTAAGTTTTTTAAGGTTGTTTTTTTTTTTTTCTTTCTGGATTGACTTCTACCATGTCATTCCACATATGCATAACAGCACATCTGAAATTCCTGGACAGAGTGGAGTGTTAAGCCATGGCCCACATAAACAAACATACTGCCTCTTCAGTCTTGTGGCTGTAAGTCATTTTGTCAGTTGTCTTATCTGCCATCTGAACTCACTTGCTCTTTATAGTGTATGTTGCTAGAACAAGGACTGATACTCATGGCCAGATATTAAAGCTGACAGTTTGTAAAGAAGCAGCAACACAAACCAGGATAAGGCGTTGTAATTTGCTGTGTTTGTCAATCCTGCATTTGAAAGAAATATTTTGCATCCTGATGACACAGATGATAAATGACTGTTTGCTGCATTGTGCCACATAATCTTGATGAACTGACACATCAGTGGGAATTCGTAACCTCGGGGCAAGCTGCTAAGGAAAACAAAGTTGTTTGATGAAAGTGCTCTAGACAGTCAAGACAGTCAAGTCTTTTCATATGTAATTTGAAGGTGTATTAAAAGTGCTGACAAAACCAAAATGATAAAGTGGCTGCTGTGTCTCAGTATTTGCATTCGATGGGTGTGTCTAGAAAGAGTTATTTCCAAGAGTGTCTGAAGGTGGGACTAATTATTGCTGTTATGCTGACTGATTTCATCATGGAAAAGCTAATGATAGAAATTCAAAGCCAAGTCATTTCAAGTCATTAATGCAAACAGGAGATAACTTATGTTAAGAAGCTGCAATGAGTAATGAATGGTACAGTGCTGTTGGAACCCAGCAACAGGTCCACCTGATTTTCTGGCTCCTCTTTAGCAATAAGACATACTTGATGTAAGGTCGCTTTTGTTGGCAAGTGTTAGCAGGCTTTTTCTTCAGTCCATCAATTTTGTTCATGAATATTTTTCTTTTTATTAATATTGTCAGAATTATTGTAATTCTGGTATAGCAACCCAGCTTGGTTTATTGAGTGACTTCGTCAATGTTGAGCAGAACTAATTTTCTTGAGTTACAGTGGATTTCAAGCTCAGATGTACACAGCAACTTGAAAATTTTCTACCAATGATCAGACAATATTAGTAGACAGGTATTTTGGAGAAGATTGATGGTGTGGTGTTCCTCAGGGTAGGAGAGGAAGTATATCATCTGCATTGGATACCTGTTCTGAAGGTTAAGCTGAGGTACTGCCAAGTTGTTCAAGTTTAAAGTTTGTGTTGACCATATGATGCTTAATGAAGCAGGCTTTTCTCTGTTTTAGGGAATATTTTCTATAAACTTTATAACTAAATAAAAACTATGAGAAAATGTTAATTGCATGAGGGAATTTGAAAGCTTTCTTTTCCTGTCTTCTGATTTAGTAAAGATGTAAGAGTTTTGACAAGAGATTTTTAGGCAAATCCCTAGGTGATTAGCTTTTCGAATCATAGGGTCAAAACCTGCCTGCAGCTAGATTTTGATTTGTGGTTTTGTTGTTTTGGTTTGTTTTTTTTTTTTTTTTGCCTTATTTTCAATGGCTCAAGCAGCACTTCAGAACATCAAAAACACATTACAAAAAAATCACCTTCTTGCTAATGTCTGGTCAGGTAATAATTGAACCTGTGCATCTTTGTTTCATGAGAATACCCAGCACCTTCTCTTCTCAGAAGAGACAGACCTTAAATCTATCATGTCGACTTGAGCACTTACCAGAAAAAAAAACATTAATAGAAAGCTGATGTTTTTACTGTAGGAAATACTGCAGCATACAGACCTTGACTAATGTTAGCACTTTCAGGGATAATAAATATATTAACACTTCTTCATTGTCAAAACAAAACATACCTGCGCAGGCACATCGTAGCTTGTAAGCCCTAGAGCACCTTTCCTGGGATGATTAAGTATACCGCTTGTGGAGAGACTTAGCTTTGGTAGCCACTATTTTTTCCATCAAATGTATAGATCTGCTTTCTTTTTCTTCATTCGCATTTCATTGGAATAAAGACCAAAAAAAAAAAGAAAAATGCATGTTTGGGTTACTTATTGAATGTCTGAGAACTGTCTGAATGCAACTTCATCAGAGAGTCTTTGCTTGTTGTGGCATATACTTGTTGATACTTCCAAAGGTGTGAGAGTTTATGCTCATGCAGACTGGCTTTGAGGTAGCAAAACCTTTGTGTTTATACTTTTAAATATTAAAGCTCAGAAGGTGTGTTAAGTTTAAAATTGTACAGCTTCAGAACCAAGAGTTTCAATGTAAAAACAGAGATCTGCCTAGAAAACACTCTTTCAAAGCTGCGTTGTTGCCAACAGGTTCCACCTCTTCCCCCAACCTCACAAATACACGCAGATTTTAATATTTTTTTTAATTACCTGGCAACTCTTTACAGGTATGTATCTTCTATTGGCTCTCTCTTCTTTTCCCATCATTTATCTCTCATCACCTGATGATGTAGGTTTGCATGTTTGACTGACTGAGACTTGCAAGAATCATTGCCAGAGTCATAAGTTGCTCCTTCCTGCTCAGATCCGTTTCGTAGCTCCTAGGAGTTGCATGACTGGAATATAATTGGTGATGCCTAACATTCACATGTCCTGTAAAGTCTCTTCAGGCTCATCAGCTGATTGAAAAGATAGTCCTTTCGCTTCTCCAGTCAGAAGATGGTGGCTGAAATGAAACCAAATCAGGGCCTTGCTCCCAACCAGAGTAAGCATTTGTACTGAAACACCTTATTAGGTCATCACCAGGTTTACGTACAGGGATGCTGAAGCAACCTATGAGGTCAGGCTGGTTGGATTTTTTCTTTTTTTCTTTTTTTTCTTTTTTCTTAGTAGCACCATTAGATATGGATCTAGAAATGACGTGGAAGAAGTGGAGGAATGCATTTCTAACAGGAGAAAATGAATGCAGCCTGAACAGAATCTCAGAGATGGTATCTCCCACCCACAGATGGTACAATTAGTAGTCTATTTGAGCACCTAGTTATTCTGCAGAGTAATTGCTTTTTCTGATAGATCTTGGTGAGGAGAAGTGTGAATTGCTAGTCATGCAATCAGATTAATTTTCTTGCTTTTTTTTCTGAGTTACAGTTTCCATCCTTAAGGCATTAGAGTGCCTGTGATAAAACATCCCGTCCTTTCCTGTTCTTCTTGTTAATACTTGGGAAATCTGTTTTCCTTGCTTTAAGCTGAAATTATCTATATACTTATAGGGATCTTATTTAATTATTTATTTATTCATTAATGTCAGGGAACACTAAACATGCAGCAACTTTAAATAAGTGCCTGGTGTGCAACAAGAGCTTTCAGTGAGCTTAATTCTGTCGGATTAACTGGGCACATTCAAAGTTGGATTTGCGTGAGCAGTAGCGTATGGATGTGGGGTCAGTAGAACATGTGATGATGTGGTAGGCTCTCACTGAGAGGTCATTTAATTGTGTTGGTTGCCTTCACAAGAGATGTGGAGGTGAAGTACTACTTTTTGTCTTCAACAAGAATTAACAACTCTTTGGGATTTTTTGGTTCTTCTGGAGCCAGTTGTTTGGGTGAACTGTCCCATGCGTGGGCCTCAGCTCCTGCTGTGTCACACCAGATCTCAGCAAGGATCTTCACCCCTGTTTTCCTGGTGTTAAGGAATTGGAATTTGTTCAGAAATGCTAATGATTTGCCTGTTGTGTTTTATTTAATCCCAACAGTTTATTTTGGAGGAGAAAAATTATCCAAGACTTAATTCAACCTTTACATAAATAGAAATATGATTTTTTTTCATCCCAAACCTGAACCAGATTCCATAGTAATCCGTAATGGTTTCAAAAGTTCTCCCTTTAGTTTGAAAAAAACTTAAAAGTATTCTAAGAGAGGAATAGTCTACTGCTTAGAAACAAAGACAAAAAGGTGTTCTAGCCAAAAGAGAATAAAGGAAAAATACTCACTTGATCCATTTACTTTACTTGCCAGTACTTTTAATTTAATGTGTTTCGCCATTTCCCCTGGAGTCAGACAGCTTCCTCTACTGTTTGCAGAACAAACATTTCTGCTTCCTATTGATCTGTGAAAGACCTGTGCAATCACTATTCTTTTTTTCTTTTAAACAGTAACAAGAAAGCTGTGAGACAGAAGCATCATCTGAAGCTGCTCTTGACACAAAAGCCTCTGTAGAATCCTGTTCGATTACTAATCCTTTAAACAAAGATAAGACTTATTTTTAGACTTGTGTAACAACTAAAAGCATCAGAGCTATGTATTTTTCTAAGGTGTTTTGAAACTTTTTACCTTCTACTGGCAGTTGTCAGAGACTTTTCTACAGCCATTCCAGCAGTTTTCCCCGCTTGTTTTGCTCTTTGTGTCACAACTGCAGGATTACACAGTTTGGCGTTGCTATGCTTTTGCCTCCTCTTTTTTTACACTTCCTCACCCTCTGTGGAGTTTGTATCAGCTAATATATTTGCTATATTAACAGCTCTCCCTTCATATTTTCAGTTGATAGTAAGCAATCGATCTTGAGGTTTTACATAGGATTTCAAAAATTTCACCTTAAAAGCTGACTGTCATGCTTCTTTAGAGTTCCCTCTTTCCTACTGAATTTGCTGTTCTCAAACTCAAGCATACTTTGAAGATAACTTTGTAGAACTGGAAGTCAGCATTTATAATCCCTTCTTCACACATATTGGTCTTCTGTGCTTGACAACATTTTCTTCCAGGCTTTGAATATCCCTGAATAGAGATACCTGTTGCCCAGTAAAGTTTTGTAGCTTCATTAATTCATTTTCTATCCTCCTAATTTTTTTTAAGGCAAATGGCATTTTTTTTACCTCTGTTTTCTTTTTGTATGGTGGTTTTTCTAGCATTTTTAAAATACCTTTCACCATAACCTAGTTTGTATTAGTAGGCTGGCTTATTTAGTTTAATCTTCGTCATTTAGAAACTATTCCATTAGTTTTTGTCTAAACTAAAACTTTCAGAGAAGGACAAAGGAATAAGTAACCTTCCTGAAATGCACTTTTCTTTGAGTAAGTGTATTATTTTTGAGTGCTTGAATATGAAAATACATATAATCTTCAATACTTTAGAGTTTGTTTCTGCTCTAATGAGATACTGGGTGGTCTGGGTGTAAAAATCGCTTCTTTTTCTTAATGCAAGTGCCAGAAGTTGTTATATTCAGAAGCATAAGTTAGACCCAGTTTCATGGGTAAAAATGTCATAGAGAGTTTAGTGGGTTTTTTGTTTTTGGTTGTTTTTTTTTTTTTTTTTTTTTTTTTTTTTTAGTTTAGTTTATTTTAAATATAATAGTTCAAATCTTAGTTTAACCAGAACAGGACAAGAATTGTTACTTGAAAGGTCATATTTTTTTCTGGAGATATTTAACCTTTGTAAACTTTAGAGAACAAATCCTGAAGTGGGCTGTTAGGGCTTTAGCTAGAAAACTCTGTTCCATGGTATGCTGGTTGGATATCAGAAAGGCTTGTTTGGTTTGTTTTGTTGTGTTTTGGGGTTTTTTTGGTGTGTTGTTTTGTTGGGGTTTTTGTCTGTATGTGTCTTTCAGACTTAATTAACTTGCACCTCATTGTAAGAACAAAATGTAATTTTCTTGGATACCAAAATCAAATAACTTTTCCAGCAAAGGAAACATAATTACTCAGATGTCTTTAATCTATAGTTTTTGCTACAACTTGTTTTAGCTTCATGATAGATCTAAGCAGGTCTCTTGTTCTTCCACTGTTGGGTGCTGACACTTGTCTGTATTTTGCTTATATTTAATGAATTTAGTAATCCAGAAATGCCTTTTGTCTCTTTTTTCCTTGAATCCCCTTGAATCCTGCTACTCCCAGGAACAAAGCTTTGCTTGTACGGTAATGTTCAGAGGTTCAGGTCTCTATTTTCTTCATGTTCACTGGATCTTCTGCCTCATACTTTAAAAATAAATTGTTTTAATTTACAGATGTTGATTCTTGTGGTTTTAAGGCTAAAACTAGGCAGCTACAGGATGATAGATGCTGTGTTTAAACTTGTGCACTCTTGCTCCTTTAATAAGTTAAAAATTGCATTAAGTTGAAATTTATTGGCTTTTTTTATTAGCAAAATACCCAATGGATATTTAGCGTTTTGAGAATGAAGATAGTATCACTGGAACAGCATTAAAATGTCTAAAAAGCAAACAACAGAAAAACCCTCTTTGTCTTTTAACTAAAGAAGCACATGTATTTTGAAGAGTTGAGGGGTTTGGAATACCTGTGTTTATATATTATCATATATAAAGTTGGCAGAGAAGTGCTAGCAGTGTGTGCCACGGGAGCCATTTTGTGGCCGCTACTGTGTGGTCTCCAAAGGCTGACTTATGCAGGGTTGGGTTTTATCTTTAAAGGTACCAAATCAGTCCTCAGCACTGATGTGGACTTGCCACGATTCAGAAAAGGAGATTGCCTGTCTTCACTTATCTGAACTGTATGAAGCTCTCTGCTGCTTCTCTGTGCACAGGAGGGCTGCTCATCTACATCCACTGGAAGATCTGTGGATAATATGGAGTGAGGAAAGTACCTAGTGAAGGAAATCTTTGGTTTATATTTGTGTTACACAAGCCTCTCTGCTCTGGAGGATGGGATACCTCTGAAGTGGTAGTTCCTTCGTATTTCCAACTGAGAAGGCTGCACTGTGGCTTAGGGGAGTGCGTGTGCATTTCCTTATCCGCACGAAGATTTTTTTTGAGCCAGGCTACAGTATTTTAGATGGGGTATTTAGGCTGGAAATAGTGAAGTCTTCTGTTCTATTATTTTATAAAATCTTAGAATATCTTTGAATAGCTATGTGATGTAAATTTATATTTCCTTTGTTTACTTTGCATACTACGTTTAGATTCATCTAGATCTCTTCTACAAAGTCAGCTTTGTTGGAAAATGTAGTTATTTCCCATCTGGAAGAGATAGGCACTTTCATTTTGGGGAAGGAAAAAGGCAGAAAGGCAAGTGGTTAAGCTGGCTGTCATCTTGCTGACAAAGGAGGACAGTGGTGGAGTCTGCAAGTTTAGTGTAGGTTCTGGATAGTTAATTGAGTGCACAAGTTGAGTTGGAGTCTCCTGATGAAATGTTCTTTAGAAATCCTTTGCTGGCTCAGCTTCTCCTTTAATATTTTATAAGCCATTTTCTAACTCCAGATTCCTAATTCAATTTGCAGTCCGACATTATTTTAAAACCTGAACATGTAGTACATGTTACTCCATTTTGCAGCCAAATGGAGTGAAATGAATAGGTTTACAATTAAAGTCTTGCAGAGTTTAATTGAAATCTAAGAAGAGCAGAAACGAAACTATTTCAAAGTTTTAACATTTTAACGTGATTGTGCAGTTGTGCAGGTAATCCATTAGAGGGCAATCTAATATTGCTGTGTTTGGAAGCAGGTCATCAATGAGACTTAGAAGGCAATAGAGAACAGGTTCGAGTTTTATAAGGTTGAACTTTCTATTTGAAATTCAGCTCATTTAATTCTGAAATGTATGTTAGGTCAGTAGTAGAGCAAACAAAATAATTTATTTGTTGTTCTTATGACATAAAAGATAATGACTTGTGTATTGTAATAGAGCATCCTTAAAATCTGCCTAGTTTAGAGAAGTGGCAGAAGGATTTGGAAAAGCACATTCCATCTTCTCCATCTAAAGATTACTTACTATTTGGTTATGGGCAAATGACTCGGGCAAGAATTCTGTAACCTTTTTCAGGAAAAGCTAAGCATGTTAATTCTCTTTAAATAAAGTAACAAGGCAAAAATTGAAGGTGAAATTTCAGCTCTCGTGTTTTTAAGAACTCAGAAATTTGCTACCTTTATTCGCTCAGATTTTTAGAAAGGTAGTTAATCATAAAACCTCAGAATGATGTTTCCAATTTTAACACTTAAACAAAATATTATCCCATAAACATACTGCTGTAAATGTAGTGTCACTGCCTGCACTGTGGTAGGAAATGGTTTGTAAACTTCATAGATCTTGATCATTCTGCAATCTCCTGATAACTGCTGGAAGTGTAAGAAGGTGTGCCAGTAAAAACACTGCTTTCTATTTCATCTATTTCTTAAGCATGTGTTTGCAACCACTGCTGAAAAGAGAACACTGATTTGGATCAAGTTTTGGTTTGATGTGATACGGTGGCTTTTGTGCTGAGATGGGCAAACTTTATGTTTCGTATTTTATTAGAGGTCTATATTTTTGTTCCTTGACGGATATGAAAGCATTTTACTTAATTGAAGTCAGTGGATAGGGAAGGTTTCTGTATGGGTTCAAAAGTGCAGATGTAATTACCAGGCTTCAAAGGCAGTTTTGGAGAAGTTTTAGGTTGATAAATTTCCCAAGTGTGAATGTGAATATTTAAAGAGATTTGCAAGGCATCTGTGATGGAGCAGGCCAGGGAGAAAATATGGCCCTCACAGTGGTGTACCAATCAATGGTAATTGTATCATTTCATATTTCAAAAAAAAAAAAAAAAGGTAAATTAATAAAGATAGTAAATTTATGCTGTATGCTTAAATGCATTGGTTTCCATTTGGAAGTTCAGCAAAAATAATCTAACTATGCCTACAAATTTAAACCCTTTTTTATTATTAAATTTTCCTTTGCAAATATGAAACAAACTGCTAGTAGTTATTAGTATTACTGTAAGATGATATGTAAGGTAATATGTTCATTTCTGCAGCAAGCAGTGCTTATTCACTGCAGAGTGAGACTGCAGAGCTGCCTTATTTTGCTATGAAGTACTGAAATGGAGCTAGGTCATCCATCCAAAACCTATGCTTGAATGATCCAGTCTTTTATTAATTGTACACAGATGAGGAACTCTGACTTTCCTTTTCTTTTTTCCTTTAAGACCCTTTCCAGAGCTGCACAGAGCCAGCATATATTATATAAATAGTTCTAAAGCTATTCACTTTCTCATCAGTGCTATTTTTATCAGTGGCCTCTGGCTAGTGCTGGTTCCATTATAAAGATGTTTGCATGTGTCTACACATTTTGGAAAGGCACATGCAGCTCTAGTGTGTTGCCCTGTAAGTAACGGCTAGATATCATACTTAAAGGGAAAAGGTGCTTTTATTCTTAATCCCCCTCCCTACTTTGCAGGACTGGGAGGTTTAGATTATTAGATATTAGGAAAAAAATCTCCACTGGCACAGGCCACCCCATCTCTGGCAGTGTTCAAGGCCAGGTTGGATGGGGCTTTGAGCAACCTGGTCTAGTGGAAGGTGTTTCCTTTTGGGAAGGGGGGTTGGAACTGGATGAGCTTTAAGTCCCTTCCAACCCAAACCGTTCTATGATTCTACGATGACTGGTGTACAGGAATGCTTTCTCTGATGATGTTGTAAGTTTCCCAGTGGGCAGCAAGATCTGGTGCAAAGTGCTCTAAATTGCAGATGGACCTGCTGTGACCAACAGCATCACACCTTTGCTTCCTGGAGGTTTGGGGGAGGAACTGGTCCCTCCAGAATTCAGAGCACAGGTGGGAGAACAGAGCTCTGATTCTCAAGCTGGAGGGTCCCCTGCAGAGGGTGGGGAGCACAGGAGAAAAAAAATCTGCTTTGAACATTTGCTTGACTGTTCACAAAGCATCCATATAAAGGAGAATTTTGCCTTAAATTTTCATTTACCAAGAGTCTTTTTACAAGGTGTGGCTAGTTGTCTTTTGTGTGATGCACAGGATCTTAAAATAAACATTAATAACCTACTCAGCTTTTACAGTGGAAAATGCTATCATTGGTCAGCTGTCAAGGGTTTCTAATATGATTGATGAGCTAGGTTTAAGCAACTGAAAGTTAGAAATCCACTTTATAAAACATGTCAGTCACGTTTATTTATTTTTTTATGACCCCTTTTTCCTTTTCATGAGCCCAAGTTGTGAGTAATATTTAAAGGCTGCTGGTGACATTGAACTTGGAGCACAAGGCTGATCCCACTGCTGCCTGCCTTACATGAGGCTCCAGCACTTTCTTCTGATACAAATCAGAGCGAAGCACGGAGTGAGTAACCCAGAAACTGGAGTTAGCTCTTTTTCACTGTAATTTAGTAAGTAGTAATTACTCCGTGAGAGTGATGATACTGTGAGATATCAAGAAGAAACTATATATTCATTGCATATCATTTGACCTGTGCCATATGTTCTGCTCTGAAGTAGTTCAAAGTGGGTGGCCTCTTTGGTGTGCTACTGCAGCCACCCCTGGGAATGGTTTTCCCAGCTGATGAGGAACTGGGGGTGGGGAGGGGAAATCAGTGGGTGAATGACTGGCTCAGGCTCCGACTGGTTTGGTTGTACTGGCATAGATGGTTATCATGTTTCATGGTTTTAGATAGGTGGTAATTGTTGGTTACAAATCTTAGAAAGAAAAATAATTATAAAATATAAAATCAAGGGTGCCTCATACAGGAAACAAATGAGTTCTCACAGGAGAACACCTCCAGCTGATTATTTAAAGCAAGAAAAATGGGCAACACATACAGAAGACTTTTTTTCTTTTTTCCTTTTTTATTCAGTTATTCCCTTCTTCCCCACCCCTTTTCCTAGAGACAGCTAAGGGGTGCAGGGGGAGGCAATTCTTGCGAAATGCTGTCAAATGCTTCCATGCTTGCTAAGTTAGGCAAGTCTGATTTTCCACCTCCTCCCCTCTCCTGGGGATTATGGAGTGGAAAAATGAAAATTTGACAACTGTGTAGTTTCTATAAAGAGTTCCCTGTTTACACTATTGCTTTACTTGGAAGTCTCCACCAATGCCATAATTGAAAAATGCACGGGGAAGGGTACAGTTGCTCAGGTTCCCAGGTTCCTTGTCTACAGTAAAACAAATAGTGTGTGCAACAAATAGTGACAATCTAGCTGAAAGGTTAGTCACTACCTAAGACTGTAGAAACTTTGTTGATATAGTAGGAGGCAGAAGTTGTGCTTAGAGAAGTTACATTTCTCTAAGTACAGAGACAGCGATTTCATAGGTGTGCTTTTTCCTCCTTCTAGATGGCTAATGGCTTGGGGTAATGTTTTAAGGCTACTAACTGTTAATGATTAGACCCCCTTGGGTAATCTGTTGATGTAAAAATTTACCTCCCTGGTCACATTGGTAAGGTGGCTACTTAATTTAAAATTTAAAATGGTTACAACCAGTTCATTAATATTTGAAGCAGAGCTACTGCATACTCACAGCTACAACAATGAAGGGAGGCTGTTGCTGCCAAATTATGTTGCTATACATGTTGTCTTCTGCAAGACAGAGGATAGCTGCAAGATCAAGGGGTCCAACTCTTGGAGATCATCTGAAAATCGTACAGCTTAAACATCACAAGTTAATAATGTTAATGCTGTCTGTGTGATGTCTGTCTATGTCAAGTAAGTTTCATTAGCATTTCCAGTGTATTTCAAAGACACACACAAAAATAGTTTTTTGCCTTTTGAGGATGGCTTCTTGTGGAAGAGTGCTACTCAAATGGTTTCTTCTTGAAAGACCTGCAGCTGAGATTCTGAGTTGGTGGCAGTTGTAGCTCGGGGCAGCCCGATCTGTGCTCCTGAACATGCTCTGTCTTCTGCTGGATGTCCTGCTAGATGGGTATATGTGAGATTCTGCATGCCCCCTGGGGAAGTCTGGTCTTTCAGTGCACGTCTCCTCCTCCTGTGAAACCTCAGAGCTTAGTAATGCCCATCCTGAAAGATCTATTTCTAAAATCATCTGTATATTTAACAACTGAAGGAAGAAAGAGAATGACTTGAATGTCTTTTTCTTCTTGTTTTGACGTCTACTCAGTTCAGGCTTTTTGTTCCTGTTTCTGTAGCTCTGCACTTATGGCCATACTTTCTTACATAGGGCAGGTGTGGGAATAGAATGAATGCAACTCATCATCATCAGGCTTATCCACATCTTCTTTGAAAAGGCATTTTTTTGGTGATTGTGATGTGCTGCTGGGGAGCAGTGAGCAGGGCAGAGAAAGAAATACATAAATATGTCTACATAGCTGACTAGATAACTGAATACCGAGATTCTATAAGAGTTTTTTGTCCTTTTCTATTCTTTGGAGGTTTGTTTTGTTTGTTTTTCTCCCCCTTGAATAGTTTAAAAGGCTTCTAGTTGTTCCACTATTCTGTGCTTCTATTTATTTTTTGAGACATCTGCTTGTGTTTTGAGTCTGTTTGGTAAAATGTAATGACATAAAGACTTCTCTAAAACTGACTTTTTACTGTTTCTCAAGTCAGTATCATTTAGTCATTAGGTTGTCTTATAAATAATTCATTCATGTTAAAATTCAGCTCTATACAGCAGTATGTTAATTCCTATATCATTTGCATCCGCATATCCAAAGGATGGCAAAATGCAGATTAAAACAAAGGATTCCAAACATATATTATAGTCTGGGTTGACACAAGTTATTAACTGCATTAGTAAGAGCAATGCAGCAGTACTGATGGAGGTTACCCAGCATTACTTTGCCATTTCCAATGAAATTCTAGGTCACCCTATCCTCTGGGTGCTGCAGGGAAAAACATGCAGTATTTAGGCAGATCAAGCCAGTGGAGAGTGGAGTATATGATAAAAATGGTAATATACAGCAGGTCTTTTCTCAACAGTGGTAGGAAAAATGCCAAGCTCCTAGGCAGTTTACACTGTGGCTTGTATTTTAGTTTTGTCAGTTGAATAAATTCATAACTGGTCAGCATTTTTCTCAAATGGACTTCTGTCGTCCTGATTGATCTTGTATCTTACAGAGCCAAAGAGAATGTTTGTGATCTGTAAGTCTGTAGAATTTAATAATTACCATTAATGAATAGCACTGAAGACCTTTTGTCTGAGGTATGTTGAATGTCATTCTTCTCTGCTTCCATGGTAACAAATAGACAGTATACTGAATCTTTTAAGTCTTTGCTTCTGCCAACGGTTACAATTCAATAATAAGTCAATTTTAAAAAAGGGAACTCTGGCAATCCTGCAGCAACATCTACTTAATTGGCTCTTGGGTACAGCCACCCCTGGAAAGCTGGAATTTTGTAGATGACTTCATTGCGCTTCTAAATAACTGGTTTCCTCTCTCTCAAAAATGTAAAGGCTTTCCAACCTGTCTGTCTAATCTATGCTATTCCCTACCCACTGGCCTTTTGCTTCCTTTTCCTCCTTCCAAACCAGGTTCTGTTTTTTCACATTCTCCAAGTCTGACTCCAAATGTCAATCCTGTTTACAGACTGCAGTCTGGAACCCAGATCTGTGCTCACATGCGTTTGTTTTGCAATTAATGAACATAAATCAGGGATGACACACTCATGGTTGCAGGTGGAATGTAGGTTGTGACTGAAGATGCAGAAGGGTGAGTTTTGCTGTCTCTTGTCCAGTTGCACTGTAAACAAATGGAGATAAAACATACTCTGAACCAATTTTTGCAGCCTAATCCATCGGATGAGTCTATTTAAAGCACTAATGTTCATCAATTTGTATTGCTAAGAAGAAATAGAAGTCTGTTTGAAAGGTTGTTTTAGGAACTTGATCAGCCGTTTTTCCATTTTTGTTGGGGACTGTAGAAGGTTGAAGGTTAAATAAGTTCCGTTCAAATATTGGTGTATATAATGGCAGGAAAAATCGTAGGATATAATCTGGCTTCTTCTTAAGAAGGGCTCCACTGGGCTTACTTTTCCTCTTGTGACTGATATTAAACATGGATTGATGGAATACTTATGGCAACATTGTTCCAGGGTTTTGTAGCTGAAGGTCATCTTAGATTAAAGACTAAGTGCATTATGATTTTTACAGCTGAGCTTTGTATGGCTCTTTTAGCTAAGAATTTAAGCTCATTATTTTGCAGTAAGATTTTTTTTTTGCTTCCTGACACTGTAACCTGATTTACAATGAATTCTTTTAGTAGTCTGTTCTTTCTTAATGAATATAATGAGGCTGAAAACACTTGAAGCACAATTGACAAATGCCATGTATTGATTTTAAGCCTGACCTGATTGACATACTAGAAGAATAACTAACTTGCCAATAATAGGCTATTTGTCTAGCAAAATAAGTGTTAAATCTTGGCAACTATTTGAAAGTGCTTTAAGGGGTCACTGCTCTAAGTGCCTCTTAAAGCAGATCACTTACAAAAATCTATGCATCCCCTTATTGCTCATATGCACATCTGCAAACTCATAAAAGAACCATTATAATACATGGAATGAGAGAAAGTGTAGAAGAAAGCATATGTCCATCATAAAAACAGGAAGTATCACTGAGTGCTGGCACCATCCTCTTGGAAATCTTGTTTTACTTTCAATATTCAAAATTCTTTTGATACAAAAAGGTTTCTAAGTTACATTAATATCAGATGAGATTTTTCTTCAAATTAATGTCTGAAAGAAAATTTTCACAGGAAATTAATTTTATACATTCTCTTGGGGTTCTTTTATTTGTTTAGTTTGGTGGGTTATTTTCTGATTTTACATCAATAGCTATCATTAGTTGCATCTAAATTTGGAAGCATATTGAAAAAGAGCAATGACGTTTACAGAGTGCAAAGGTTCTGCTGCAGCTCCTACTCATGATGTTGTCTGTCATAGCTGATATGGGGTTTTCTGCAGTTGTTTCTGTGATGATAGTCTGTGCTTTGCTGATGAAAGAGTTAATTAATCTGGGGTCTTCTTCAGGAGCTGGGGGCAGAGAGGACTGCCCAAAGGGCCATAAGCAGGGACTGATGCCCTGGGCTGGACTGAAATCGGGTTGGCCCATGAGCAGGATGGGGGAGCCCCCAAGGATGGGAGTCAGGGCTGCTCAGACCCCTTAGTGCTCTCAGGGCCTGGACACAAGAGAAGCCAAAGCCCGCAGTGCCTGTGGAGAGATAGATTTAATGCCTGTAACTGTTTGAATGAATCCTGTTCCATACTGGAAGCGCACATATAGTCAATATAGTAAAAAGTCTGTGGGACTGTTGTGCACGATGGTTCTTGTTTTGATTATTTCTGACTTATCATAAAGGGTCCTGCTTGCAATTCAAAGGGCAGGAAATTCATTAACAGCAGTCACTCAGTGGAAGTGTGGTACTCTCTTGTTTTAGTTTCAGGAATGAATGTGATCAGCTTGTCTTGAGTGGCATGGGCCACCCAAGTGAGTGAAATTAAAATTATTTCCTGGTCTGTTTTTATACTGACTGTGTTTCTTCATCGGTTTGAGCTTTACCTTTAAAGTTGCTCTTTTTTATCTACGATGTATTTTTTGGGTAACCTGTTGTCTACTTGCTGATGGTGCTTTGAAGTGTATTTTTGCACAACTTCAACATACTCCTTTTGAAATACATTTAAACTGCTGTCTTACATTTATGGATTTGTGTAATGTGTAAGATTGGTGTTTAAGCAGTCCATTTCCTTCAAGCCAGGAAGTGGGAGGGAAGCACTCTATGTTTAGATGTGTCGCTTCTTACATTAAATATAAAACTGAACAGGGGACTCTGGTGGTGATTAACTCTGCAGCTTTCTCTGAACCAGATGCATCATCCCCCATGTCCTGATTGGATTCCAGCTCAAGCAGTTGCACTCTGCTGAGCTACTGATTTCCACTGGCTCTAATATTTGAGTCTGCTTTGCTTTTACTGTGTTACTCTCCTGTGCAGCTAGACCTTTTTCTCCCTTTAGTTGGCAGCATTTCTGAGTGGATATAAAGTAATTGATATGAATAAATCTGTTCATAGTAGATTTGTTAAGTGGCTGGAGTTTGTTGGTAGTCAGGTTATTTGTAACACGTTAAGTGTATTCATATTATTTCCTCTTGTAGGTTTACATAGGAGTGTGCATATTTACAGGCATGGTCCATAATATTTAATGGTGCATTTTTCTGAATAGACTCTAGTGTTCCAAGAAATATTAGAAATAACAGGACTCTTTTGACATCATGCCTTTGCTGGTGGAGGCATAAAGATTTTAGTGCCTTTTGGAGGTTTTTATGGAGTTATAAAGAGCCTGCGTATGCTCAGGCAGTCAACTGGAGATTCTGGTGTCACCTTGTTCTTTAAATTGCATGTTGTGTTCTTCATTGATTATAAATTGTACTGTTGCTGCTGCGATGGGGAAAAGTTTGTGTTTGTTTTTGTTTGTTTGTTTTAATCTTAAACTATTTTTGTAATTAAGAAAGTGCTAAGCCAGCAGTTTTTAACAGATTGGCGTGCATAGATAGTGGGTATTTACATACTGCAATTTTAGAAAGAGTTTGTTAAAACTGCTTACCTTTGCTTTGTGCTCCTCTCTGCCTCGCTCAGCCAACTCTCTGATTGCAAAATACTCCTGGACAAGTATTTTCCATATTGGTGTGCTCCTTCCTTTGTGTGTGATGCACCTTGCTTCTCATCCTCAGCACCTTTCAGGGCACCAAGGCAGGCTTACTTACACAGAGAAGCACATACAACCCCACTGCAGTGACCGCAGTGCTGAAACATCCCTGGATATCCCGGAGCTTTCTCCATGTGGTTGTCTTAGGGTGGCATGTTTGTTGTCTCACCAGCTAATAGTTACAGCTGTCCTCAGTGCAGCCTGGAAGCATCTGCTCTGAACTGGCTTGCAGATGCGCAGCACTGAATGAATGACTCAGCCATTCACACCTCCAGCTTGGTATCTGGTTGGAGTGTGCTATAGTGGCCCTCTGCTGTCTTTGTCAACTTTGGAAGGTCATGAGCTAGAAACAGCTATTTGAGATTACAGGTTTTGAAACTTAAACAGGGGAAGTTTAGATTGGATATAAGGAAGAAGTTCTTTACTGTAAGGGTGGTGAGGCACTGGAATGGGTTGCCCAAGGAAGTTGTGAAAGCTCCATCCCTGGCAGTGTTCAAGGCCAGGTTGGACAGAACCTTGGGTAATATGGTTTAGTGTGAGGTGTCCCTGTCCACGGCAGGGGGTTTGGAACTAGATGATCTTAAGGTCCTTTCCAACCCTAACTATTCTATGATTCTATTGTTACAATGCTGCTAAAGATTTTGCAACCTGCCTGGTGTGGAGTTAGGTGGCTGTAGAGAAGTTGCTTCATTTCCGACAGTACAGGTGATCCAAACTTACTGTCTTCAAACACATAAGGATATTTCCTAGGTTTGTTTCCAAGCTATTTTTCTTTCTTTTTTTGGTCCCCTCATTTCTTTTGTGTAAAGTTTTCTTAAATTTGTTTACCTGAAATTTGCTTGGAAAGCATGAAAAGGCTTAGATTCCAATGAAATCACCTGAATCCAGCAGCTGGGGTATTAACTGAAACAAACCCCACCCCTTGACTCCCCAAAATACCAAAAGACTTGGCATAAGATTCTAAAAATAAGAAAACTGTTGAAAGTTACAAAGTGATAGTTTATCACCAAATCTTTCTAGATTACTATTATATTGAAATGTTTCTTTTATCATTCAAATAAAGAACAAATTAAATTACACAGGAATTAGCACTCCTGATAAAATTTACAGTGTTAATACTATTAGAAGAAATTATTATGGTGTCATATAAAATGTTGCATACACTAGGAGAGGACCTGGCAAACAAACATGACTTCAAAGTTTATACAATACTATGTATTTCCCAAATGACCTGTGATGTGCAGAATGATTTGTGTGTTATTTATAACTTTATTTGGTGCCCTTAGATTTTAAAAGAAAGTGGTTTGTGTATGTGGTGATGAAGGGGCTGCAGAGGTGCAGTAAGCTGCCTGTTCCCAGCAGATGGCAGGAGATCCTTGTCTATCCCAACCAGTCGCATGTTGGGTGCAGCCCAAGCTGCCTTGTGTACAGTGATGCTTTTGATATGTTATCTGATTAATGCGGTATACTCCACACGTAGACAGGCACCTTTAAGGCTATGGAATACTACTGCATGTTGCTTTAATGAAACTTTTATGAAGTTTGACCTTGCTTGGGATTATTCCGAGTCAGAAACCTTTGTACCAGGGTGAGGTGAGGCATTTGGGAGCAGATGGTGGAGGAAGGGTGCTCTGTGCAGGTGGGTGGCAGTAGGTTTGCCAGGCCTGTCTTGGCTGTGCCAAGTAGCACAGGATGGTTGTGGGATGGAAGAGATCCCGCTGCTCAAGATGCTGCTGAGACTTTCAGAAAAACTAAGGTCGTTCTGCAGCTGAGGTTGTGGCAGGGCTGCATCCATGCTCAGTGCTGGGCAGGCAGCACTCGTTAAAGGAAATCAATTTCCCCTTTAACGATTTAAGCAACTCACTGAGCGCCAGGTACAAATTCCTCTTCATGCAGGGAGAGCGCACATTATTTTTAGAAAGACCATTGGGTAAAAGGTGGATATTAGATATTTTTGTCAGGTACTAGAATTTTAAGGCAAACAACCCTTCATCTGCTCCAGAGCCAATTATGTTAATGGTCTCATAGATCTAAAAGCTGTGGCCGTATGTCAGGCATAGGCCTCTCACACAGAATCTCTGTGTGCAGATAAAAGAATACCTTATGTGAGACATGTGCACACCACAGATTAAAGTAACACAATTTCTGTTGGGTTTGTGCTGTGATCTTTCAGTAAATATCAGTAATGTATTTTAATGAGTAAAAATGCAGTAGCAGAGAACTGACTTGTGTTTTGTATTGATAGTAGTTGTTTCAAGTTAAAACCAAAACAGAATAGGATAAAGCATAGGGAACACTAAAGATTTAAACCTTCCAAAAGAGAGCATGGTTTATGAACTGCAGAATTTGGGGGTTTTTGAGAGCTGATATTTTTTAAGCTAATAGCTTAGATGATTGTGCTCATCTGTGTGTTATGGTATTAACCAGTTGTGGTAGAATATAACCAGAACTGTGAGGATACCATGGTATCTATAGGGCTATCCCTGTTAACTACATTCTATGGAAGGCACTAGAATTGCAAACATCAGGTCAAGACTCATGTAAACCAGTTTAATAACAGGCAAATAGTTTAGCTTATATCTGCCTATCAGTAGACATAATGCTTTTGTGAGTAATTGAACAGGTTTGAGGGCAGGGTGCAGGGTGTTGTGTTTTCCTTTGGTTTTTTTTGGTAACATTTTTAATGAGATGAGTTTAATCAGGGCTGAGGAACCGTTGGGGAAGGGGGGCCTCTGTGCTTAAGTGCTACTGTAACCACCAGCTGAGAGAGGAAGAAGTAGACCACAGTGAGACAGAGAAGCTGAAATAACCCTCATTTCCTTTCAGCCCCCCTGCAACTGTAGCTATGTTACTCAGCAGCACCTTTATCAGCTCCTATAAGGTGAGAAATTAACTCACCTTAATCTAGGAAATTAAATTAATCTTGGGGAGCCACTCTGCTAGCATAAATCTACCTTTGAAGAGAAAATTGTGACTACTGCTTGCTACCTTTGGCTGGTTTTACCCTTCATACCATTTCATCCTCTGGCACTCTTCAATTTGGGTAGCACTGACTATTTTCATAGCCTCCTCTGAGTACTAAACCACGAAAAATTAAGTGATGAAAGTGGAATGATAGCTGTGAGTGAGAAAGATTTCTGCAGCCCTTTTGTTTCACTTCTGTTGAGGTGAGCATGTCAACAGCTGTCAGCAATAATGCTTATTCCTCTTACAGCAACATGATGGATCGATATGTGTACCAAAATATGTTAGAAATTGAAATAAAATATGCATTTTTTCATAATTTATCAGCATTATGATGGCACAAAAAAGCCAGTCTTATGAATAATACAGAGCTCTGCAGCGGGCATTATGTACTGTAGGTAATAAATGCAGCGTCTCTCCTAGACTACCAGGAGAGTTGTAAAGCAGAATGCATTAGTTCTGCTTTGTGATAATAAATCATTTTAGTTTGTCAGAAGGCTCTGGCTAACTTTTACTCCCGAGGTATGAAAGAATGCAGTGCCATACGGCTCTGGATGGTTTCTGAAGTGTTTAGGCTGGCTCTGAATCTCCTGGGTAATGTTTTGAGTGAGCGATATGGTTAGATAACAAGTGGCAGTATTTCTCAGGTATCGATGTTGTGATGCCTCCCGTTGTTTTATTGCCTAGAGTGGCTGATTTCATTCTAACTGGAACTGTATCTCTTCTCTGATGTTTTGTGTTCTATTTGCAATATGGCTCTGTGTCTCTCTGAAGAGCTGCATGAGAATGCAGAGTGACAAGCTGTGCTGCTGCTTGGGCATCTTTGGAGGGGGCAAAAAATTCAATTACACTTTGGTTTTCATTTTACACACCTAAGCACTGGTTTAGGCAGTTGTTGTAAAAAAGCTGCCTTTCCTTAAGCTTCTGTGTGTGTATATCAGCTGATCATCACTGCAGACAACCCAGATGATGGCAACACAGAGTAGGTAGAAGCAGACCTGGGCTGATTATGCAAGATTAGAGAAAAAAGTACTTGTGTAAACTTCACTAAAATATGCAAGTTACCTCAAGTTCATTAATTTGAGTTTAATTTTCAGAGCATTATGTGTTGTGGTGTTCGTACAAAAGATAGTTGGGTCTCTAATCCTGCTTTCCTAATTTGCACAATTCGTTATTTAGATTTTAAAAGATGGGGTCTTCCCACTTTCTAGCCAGGATTTAACCGCACAACGTATAGTGAAATGTCATTACTAAGTTTTATCATCTGTACAAAATATACTACAGTGTATATGCAGCATATTGCAAAGTATTACCAGAAAAAAATGAAACTACATCTATCTAACTGCCTAATATTATATGGAGTGTTACTGTAGCCTCTCTTATTTTTTATGTTTGCTACTGGAAGAAACCTTTATTTATGAGGCTTAATGGACTTTAATATCCCAAGTGATTAGAAGACCAGTCCTGTGTTTCTGGCTGTACCTTGTAGTATTTTTGTAGGGGTTGATACATATGAGGATCTTGAGATACCCTAAATAAGGTTCACATTGTATAGGAGCAGCCGACCAGGTGTTGCGGGTGCTCACATCTGCGTTTGGCACTCTGACCACAACCTCCTTTCCCTTTTCTTGTCTTTGGCAAGACCTTCCATCTGCAGACTGTAGTGTGCCTTGGCAATGGCAAATGCTGGGTTTCCAGAGTTGCCTGTTCAATTTTTCCTCATCTGTGGATTTGTCTTTTCATGGAATATGATTCTCCACTGCAGAGTTTGCTTTTAAGTCATTGGTACCAAGCCCAAAGAACGGTTGGCTTTACACACCATTGCTGCTGCTGCATGCCTGGGATGCTGCTGGAAGGAGGCAGTGGCACTTCAGGGGGAGCTAGTGACAAACAGGCGCTATCACTGCTCAGTTGTCAATGGAGACAACAGGGAGCTTCTGCATAGAGCATCAGATCTTTCTGCTGTCTGTAGGAAAGCAGGAGGAGCAGGGAGCTCCCAGTGTTTAGATGGAGACTTTGTGACTCCTTTTGCCTTGCCCTTTATACTTTGCCCATCATACTCCAGGTGCTTCCCTCTTCTAGGATGCATCTATGTACTTGGTGTATTCCTCAACATGTGTGATCTGTGCAACAGGGTGCGTAGGAATAGCTTGGCTCTGTATGTTTTCCATGAAGAACAGCAACTCCTAGGTTTTTTTCTGTGGGTTGGTACAGACAGTGCTCTGTATTCTGGCCTGTTACTGAAATTACATTGCCCAGACCTCAGCTGAAGTTTTCCCTGGAAGATTTTGTGGCTCTTGAGTTACAACCCTTTAAAATAATTGCTCTCTTCTTCAGAGCTCTGGATGGTGTGATTAGTCTCATATTTATGGTAGCTGTAAGCCTTCCAGCTTCAAGTAATTTAGTGATATTTTACTCTGGAATCGTTCATGAGAAGTATTGTGTACTTTAAAGAATGGCAATAACTTTAAAAGGATTTTCTTGCAAATTGAAGTTTTAATGTGATTACTCAATGTTGTGACTAATGGTCTTTCTCTTGTTTAGCAGTTAAATAATAATAAGCAGTTCCATTAGTGTATTTAACAAAAAAAGTGTACTTTTTCTTATGCAAAAGCAAACACAGTTGTTTGGGGCAGGGTGTTTTAAGGCAGTGGTGTGCTGTAACTTGTACCTTGCCTTTACCCGTTTTCACTTCTGGCAGTGTGTTCTTATGCAAGTATATTTCTCAACCTATCCTAATCACTATATTGCAATTTTATTTGGACTTTAGTAGCCATGTGCCTAAACTGAAATTTAGTTCTCAATGTTCTGTGTAGTTTTGAGAGGAGAATCTGATGGAATCAAGGAAATGTTGTAGTCCATCTTGTCTGATAACAGGAAATAAAGAATTTGCAGAACAAGCTTTCTTAGTTTTTGGTGTATGGTACTTCCTCTGAAAATAAAGGGAAGCTAATGCACAGAAAAATTAAACATCATTGCAAATCTCAGTGATTCTATCAATAACTGTCAATCATCATTTCACTATACTTGGAAAAATATCCCTAAAGCTTCAAGACTCTCTGAAGATTCCTCTCTTACCTTTTGATTTATCCTCAGTTCAAATAAACACCAATTTCCTTGTTAGTGAAAATGGGAAAAAAGCTGTATGTTGGTTAAAAGAACTGCTGGGGCCAAGGCTGTCTCTTCCGTGCTGCAGTTTGGTGTGCTCAGTGCAGCATGCAAAGGCGCCTGTTGGCAGAGCCCATATGTCTAACCTGCACCTACAGATCCCACCTGCACTCATGCTCACTGCATGATCACAGTGTCACTGAGCTGGCTATGAAGCATTCACTCCCTTCATTAGAAACTTTTGCCACAGTATTTTGCTTGACAGTTTCTGATTTTCCTTTTCAGGGTACCTTTTAATGGCTTCTGTATAGCTAACACATTTGGAAGTCCTGGTTATTGCTGTGGGCTTTTGGTGAAACAAGAATTGATCTTTTAAATCAGGGTGACTTTATCATAACACATTACAAAGTGTAAGAAATGCTTCATCCCTGACAGAAAGAAGTTGCTTTGGAAATTACAGGAGAATGTGACATAGACTATTTGATGTAATAGCTGAATGTACTTTCAACAAAACATGATGTAGACTTTGTTCTTTGATCTCATTTGTCCTCTTAAAACTCATTTCTCAAGTGTTTCATGTCTGTCTGTTCATTTTCTGTGTCAGAGTAATGCAGTGATGCAAAAAAAGAAGGCAGTGATATAAGTTTTAATGCTGAAAACTGAAACTTCAGAGTGTTATTGCATGTGAACAGCTTTATTACAGACAGACCTGTTCTTACTGGTGCTCTGTAGAGCTGTTACAGAGAGTAAAACACCTGGAATCTTCAGACTGGAGTTTGAAGAGTTTGGCACTTGGGCACATTTGGGTTTTCCTAATGTGTGTTTTCCATTTCAGCTTGCCTTTGTCAGACTGTAAATAGTTTATTTGCTATGTATTGTCTTCACAATAAAATGCAGTGCGAGAGGGAAGGTATAAGCACAATGAAAACAGGGTCTTTCCATATGTGTCCTTAAGACATAAAGCGTATTTGTTGTCACCAATGAGTTTTTTGGTACCAGGAACTGCACTGATGCATTAACCGGAAGAGCCTCCCTTGAAAGTGGAAAAAATAACACCCTCAAATTTAAGAATATTGTAGTGTCAGGATAAGTACTTCCTGATGGAAAATTGAGGAGAGGGGTTCAAAGCAAGACATCCAGATACATGCTAAGCTTTTATGAATATATGGCTGGATGTAAAGGGGAAAAGTAGCTAAAATCACCTGGTGGTTTATGGCTGATAGTTAAAAGAAAGTCGGCCTACAGGGAAAAACATTATCCCACACCCAAATACAGGTTTGCCAGAGACTGGATTGAGAGCAGCCCTGAGTAGAAGGACTTGAGAGTGTTGGTTGATGAAAAGCTCAACATGAGCAGACAGTGTGCACTTGCAGCTCAGAAACCAACCGTATCCTGGGCTGAATCACCAGCAGCATGACCAACAGGTCGAGGGAGGTGATTCTCCCCCTCTACTCCACTCTTATGAGACCCCACCTGAAGTATTGCAGAAAGAAATCTGAAGAGGGACTTTTTAAAAGAACATGTAGTGACAAAACAAGGAGGAATGGCTTTAAACTGACAGAGGATAGATTTAGGAAAATTGTTCACTATGAGGTTGGTGAGACACTAGCACAGGTTGCCCAAAGCAGCTGTGTCTCCCACATCCCTGCAAGCGTTTAAGGCCAGGCTGGATGGGGCTTGATTGATGAACAGGTTGATGGGGCCAGGTTGGATTAACAACTTGATCTAGTGGAAGGTGTCCCTACAATTCTGTGGTTCAAGTCAGTTTTGGCTTTGAGTTTCTGGATTCAAAACCAGATGGAGCTTTATGGGGGGGGGAAATAAAAAAAAAGTAGAGGCAAAAACCCCCCCCAAAACCAACAAACCAAACCCAAAAAACCACACCAAAACCCCCAAAACCCCCCAACTTTATATGTTTTCTTCTACAGCTCATTCTTGACATGTTGCTTAATGGTTCTCGTAAACAGTCATTAATTATCCCCAGTACTCTTTTAAAAAATCTGAGTTGAAAACCTCTGTTCTTCCATCTTTTTTTGGTAAAACTACTTCCAAAGTCTTCAGAAATACTGCAAGATCTCTAAATGTATCCTAGCACAAAGAAAAAGCTTAGGCTAGATCTTTGTAATTAATTTCTGCAGTCAATTGTTTTTTAACTTTTTTCTCCTAGTTCCTATTTCTCTGCATTCTCTTGCTCTGAATTCTCCAAACTCCTACAGCACTGCCTTTGTGAAAGCACAGTGACCCAACAGAGTCATAGGTAGTATTGTGTGTAAGTAGGGGGTAATGGGAGTTTCTTAAAGCTTTTGATAATGTGAGACCCTTAGTGAAGAAGCATTATCGGTAAAGTATATTTTGTGTTTTGATAATAGAACTTTCTTTTGCTAAAAAAAACCTGAGTATTTTCACCTAAATTTCTGTGCAAGTATGTTTAAGCTCCATGCCCAAGGGATTCATTCTTTGTAGTTTACAGAGTGTGGAGATTTGGAAATGAAGAATGGCAGAAAACGTTAGGAAAAGAACAATTTTCCACTTAAGACATGAGACAAGTACAGACTAGACTTGTTTTCATTTCCTATACCCATCAAAACATAATGTATCACTTAACTGTTATTTATATTCAGAGAAATGCACTGTTCTATAAAGTGCCTTTTCACTTAAGACTTCACTTAAGTACGTTTTATATTTTCACGTGAAAAAATGCTATACTATAGCATTTACTATAAGTGTAAGGCCTATTTATCCCTTATTGTTTGGTCCTATCTGGTCATAGCTGCAATGCGGACATAGGCTGCTGAAAGGGTTCAACTGGCTCTTCTATTTAAACTTCCCCGTTGTCCTGTTATCCAACCTGTTCTCTTAGGAGCACGTTTGAGCTCACATGACACTTCAGTATCTGCTAGGCCTGCAGCTGTGGAAGTTGGACTAGTAATGGCAGAGTTTAAAGTTAGAGAATTAATTTTGTAGCAAAAAAAAACCACAAGAGAGCTCAGCATGGGTGGGAAGCTGTCATTCGGTGGATCTATTACTAATGCCCACATTAGTATGCAGACATTTCTGCTTAGCCTAGTCCAGCACAATCAGTTCAGTTCAAATGGTACAGTTGTGCAAGGTAGCCAGAACCTTAAGCATACACCTCTTCTGTGCAGAGGTGGGGCCACGTTCTTGAAAGATCTTGGGAGGAGAAGCTCTGCACACTCAAGTTTCAGCTCCAGAGGATTAAATCAGATAACCACACAGATGATTTTTTGGGAATGTAATGAATAAAAGAGAATACATAAGTTTGAAGGTCGTGGTGTCTGGCATTTATTTATTTATTTTATTAAACCGATGCTGGTTAGCACTATTTATCTGATTGTTTATTGTTCTGTTGAATTTGCAACTGAACCATGCATAAGGTCACCAGTTTTTATCGTTAAAGGCCATTTAAAAGCTCTTATTTATTGATATTCTGTATAATTTATATTTTCCATCTTCAGATAGTAATAACACAATGTGATAGTGTTCATAGAATCATAGAATCATAGAATAGTTAGGGTTGGAAAGGACCTTAAGATCATCTAGTTCCAACCCCCCTGCCATGGGCAGGGACACCCCACACTAAACCATATCACCCAAGGCCTCATCCAACCTGGCCTTGAACACTGCCAAGGATGGAGCATTCACAACCTCCCTGGGCAACCCATTCCAGTGCCTCACCACCCTCTCAGTAAAGAATTTCCTCCTTATATCCAATCTAAACTTCCCCTGTTTAAGTTTGAACCCGTTACCCCTTGTCCTGTCACTACAGTCCCTGATGAATAGTCCATCCCCAGCATCCTTGTAGGCCCCCTTCAGATACTGGAAGGCTGCTCTGAGGTCTCCATGCAGCCTTCTCTTCTCCAGGCTGAACAACCCCAACTTTCTCAGCCTGTCTTTGTACGAGAGGTGCTCCAGTCCCCTGATCATCCTCGTGCACGGCCCTCCTCTGGACTTGTTCCAACCGTTCCATGTCCTTTTTATGTTGAGGACACCAGAACTGCACACAATACTCCAAGTGAGGTCTCACAAGAGCAGAGCAGAGGGGCAGGATCACCTCCTTGGACCTGCTGGTCATGCTCCTTTTGATGCAGCCCAGGATATGGTTGCCTTTCTGGGCTGCAAGAGCACACTGAAGCCGGCTCATGTTCATTTTCTCATTGACCAACACCCCCAAGTCCTTCTCTGCGGGGCTGCTCTGAATCTCTTCTCTGCCCAACCTGTAGCTGTGCCTGGGATTGCTGCGACTCAGGTGTAGGACCTTGCACTTGGCATGGTTAAACTTCATAAGGTTGGCATCAGCCCACCTCACAAGCGTGTCGAGGTCCCCCTGGATGGCATCCCTTCCCTCTGGTGTATCGACCGAACCACACAACTTGGTGTCATTGGCAAACTTGCTGAGGGCGCACTCAATCCCATTGTCCATGTCACCGACAAAGACTTTGAACAAGACCGGTCCCAACACCGATCCCTGAGGGACACCACTCATTACCAGTCTCCAGCCGGGCATTGAGCCATTGACCACAACTCTTTGTGTGTGGCCATCCAGCCAGTTCTTTATCCACCGAGTGGTCCACCCATCAAATTGATGTCTCTCCAATTTAGAGACAAGGATGTCATGCGGGACAGTGTCAAAGGCTTTGCACAAATCCAGGTAGATGGCGTCAACTGCTCTGCCCCTGTGCATCAGTTCCGTAGCCCCATCATAGAAGGCCACCAAATTGGTCAGGCAGGATTTCCCCTTAGTGAAGCCATGCTGGCTGTCACCAAGCACCTTGTTGTTTTTCATGTGCCTTAGCATGCCTTCCAGGAGAATCTGCTCCAAGAGTTTGCCAGGCACAGAGGTGAGACTGACTGGTCTGTAATTCCCCGAGTCATCTATTTTCCCCTTCTTGAAAATGGGGGTTATATTTCCCTTATTCCAGTCATGGGAACTTCACCTGACTGCCATGATTTTTCAAATATGATGGCCAGTGGCTTAGCAACTTCATTTGCCAGCTCCTTCAGGACCCGCGGATGGATTTCGTCAGGTCCCATGGACTTGTGTACGTTTATGTTTTTAAGATGGTCTCTAACCAGATCCTCTCCTACAGTGGGCCTGGGGTCTTCATTCTCACAGTCCCTGCGTTCGCCTTCCAAGACTTGGGTGGTGCAGTCAGAGACTTTGCCATTGAAGACCGAGGCAAAGAAGTCATTAAGAACCTCAGCCTTCTCCAAATCCTGGGTAGCCAGTTTTCCTGATATCTTCCGAAGGGGGCCTACGTTGTCCCTAGTCTGTCTTTTACTCGCTACGTACCTATAGAATCCCTTCCTATTATCCTTAACATCCCTAGCCAAGTTCAATTCTAGCTGGGCCTTAGCCTTCCTCACCTGGTCCCTAGCTTCCTGGACAGCATCCCTGTATTCTTCCCAGGCCGCCTGTCCCTGCTTCCACCTTCTATAAGCCTCTTTTTTCCTTTGAATTTTCCTGAGCAGCTCCTTATCCATGCAAGGAGGTCTCCTGGCCCTCTTGCTGCACTTCCTTCTAGTTGGGACACAACACTCCTGAGCTTGGAGCAGGTGATCCTTGAATAACAACCAAGAGTCTTGGGCCCCCCTGCCCTCTAGGGCTGTGTCCCATGGAACCTTACTAAGCAAGTTCCTGAAGAGGCCAAAGTCTGCTCTCTTGAAGTGCAGGGCAGTGAGCTTGCTGCACGCTCTTCTCACTGTCCCAAGGATCTCGAATTCGACCATCTCGTGGTCACTGCAACCAAGGCTGCCCTGGAGCGTCACATTTCCAACCAGCCCTTCCCTGTTGGTGAGCACGAGGTCAAGCATGGCAGCTCTCCTTCACAGTATCACAGTATCACAGTATGTTAGAGATTGGAAGGGACCTCAAAAGATCATCTAGTCCAATCCCCCTGCCAGAGCAGGAACACCTAGATAAGATTACACAGGAATGTGTCCAGGTGGGTTTTGAATGTCTCCAGAGAAGGAGATTCCACAACCTCCCTGGGCAGCCTGTTCCAGTGTTCTGTCACCCTCACTGAGAAGAAGTTTCTTCTCAAGTTTAAGTGGAACCTCTTGTGTTCCAGTTTATACCCATTACCCCTTGTCTTATCATAGTTTGCCACTGAGAAGAGCCTGGCTCCATCCTCATGACACTCCCCCTTTATATATTTATATACACTAATAAGGTCCCCCCGCAGTCTCCTCTTCTCCAAACTATAGAGACCCAGCTCCCTCAGCCTTTCCTCATAAGGGAGATGCTCCACTCCCTTAATCATCTTTGTCGCCCTGCGCTGGACTCTCTCCAGCAGGTCCCTGTCCTTCTTGAACTGAGGGGCCCAGAACTGGACACAATATTCCAGGTGCGGTCTCACCAGGGCCGAGTAGAGGGGAAGGAGGACCTCTCTCGACCTACTGACCACCCCCCTTCTAATACACCCCAGGATGCCATTGGCCTTCTTGGCCACAAGGGCACAGTGTTGGCTCATGGTCATCCTGCCATCCACTAGGACCCCCTATAGGCTCCTCTATAACTTGCAGGAGGAAGTTGTCTTCCACACAATCGAGGAACCTCCTGGATTGCTTGTGCCGGGCCGTACCTTCACTCCAACAGATGTCAGGGTGGTTGAAGTCTCCCATGAGAACAAGGGCCTGTGAGTGTGAGGCTGTTCCTATCTGCCTATAGAGCACTTCATCCACAGATTCTTCTTGATCAGGCGGTCTGTGACAGATCCTCACAGTAATGTCTCCCATCGCCGTTCTCCCTTTAACCCTGACCCACAAACTCTCTGTCGACTGCTCACCCATCCCCAGACACAGTTCCATACTCTCCAGCCTATCTCTAACATAAATAGCAACTCCCCCTCCCCGCCTGCCAGGCCTGTCTTTTCTGTAGAGCCTGTAACCTTCCATTCCAACACTCCAGTCATAGGAGCCATCCCACCGTGTTTCTGTGATGCCTACTATATCATACTCCCATAGTCGTGCACACATCTCTAATTCCTCTTGTTTGTTTCCCATGCTATGGGCGTTTGTATAGAGGCATCTGAGCTGAGCTTGAAATGAAGCCGGCTCATTGGCTGGAGCGGCAGGAATATCTCTGCATCGCTCTGATCATTTATTGTAGGTGCTGGCAACTGACTGGGTGTGTTGGGATGGAACGATGCCCCCCTCCCCCAACACATCTAGTTTAGAGAAACCTTGACCAGCCTGGCAAGCCTCCTACCAAAACCACTCTTCCTCTTCTTTGTCAGATCAGCTCTACCAGCCCCCAGTAGACCTGGCCTACTAACTTGGGTCCCTTTTTCAAAACACCCAAACCCCTGACTATGGCACCATCCTTTTAACCATTTATTAACTTGGCCAATCCTCCTAGCTTTTTGAAGGTCTCCCCCTGTATCCTGGAGAATTGATGAAAAGACAATCTGAGCTCCAGAGCCCCTAACCACCTCTCCCAGGGCTCTGTAGTCCTTCTTTATGTTCTCCAGCCTACTGCTATCAACATCGCTAGCACCCACATGGATCACCAGAAGTGGGTAATAGTCCGTGGGTCTCACTAGAGCAGTGTTGATTTCTAATGATGTACAGAATGTGGAAGCTGTGCAGAGCAATGAGTTTGATATTATGTTAATAAATGTAATGATTTGATATGTATCTTCCTTTAATTGTTTAGCTGTTTGTTGTCACCTACCACTGACTACTTTAAGAACAATTTCCCTTTCATATACATACAGTTAACTCCCTTAATATCTTTCCTAGGGAATTATGCCACATATAGGTAGTGTCCATGCTAAGCAGATGAATGAATAGTTACATGACCTGTTTCAGTAGTTTCCAAAAGCGTCAGTCAGTTTCTAGTGATGTTTTTACAATTGAAGTGGTTTTGCAACTGCAATAGCTCTATAAAACCTCTAATTAAAATTAAAATCTATTATACACACCTTGTTATATGAAGCATTTGCCTTAGGGAAAACACCAGTAGGTCTCCAATTTTCACAGTGATCATGATTTCTTTGAACATGGCCCCATAGAAAGATTCCTTTAGCCAGGTGCCATGTTAAGAATATGGGGAGTTGGAGGAGTGGGGAAAGCCAATATGAAAACCCCAGAGCCTGTGAAGAGTCCCCGAGAGCCCATACCTTTATTTCATAAGATATTTGCAGAAATCTCTATAGTGGCCATTAAAAACTTTGCATTGAATATGTTATGTCTCAGATACTTTGTGAAATTCTCACCATCCACATTAGTAGTCCTGTTGACTGGTGCTATTTTGAATTATTGTTTCTTGCTTATCTTCTGTAACCATTCTTAGAAGATCTTAAAGAAGAATGGAGATGTATTCTCCAGATAGAACATTCAAAATGGTTTGGCAATCACTAGTTTTTGCAGTGCCTGAAGGACTGCAGTATTTGAACTATTTTGTGCCTGCCTTTAAATGTTGGCCTTCTGCTCACGCATACAGCAGATGAATCTTGAAAATATGTTTCTTCCCTTCTTATTTCTGATGAGAAAATGAAATTCAGAAGGAAATGGCTGTTGTGACATTTCCTGTTCTGAAACCTCCTGTCAAAGCTGGGAGAGAAAAGCAGTCCATGTATCTCACGCATTCCTGTACTACTGCTTCAGTATCACTATTTCTGTAGGTCAGGAAGAGTAATGACAAAGCCACACACATTCAAAAAGCAGTAGCAGCTGTAGCATGATTCATATTTCTTTGGTATTAGATCATTTTTAATGGCCACTGCAGCATCTGACTAGGGTTCTGCATGCTGGAATACCTCCAATTAGTTGATGTTTTTGCAGTATGTCCTGCTGCTTTCTGTTTGTCTTGTGTTCATTTTCACAATGTTAAGTGTATGGTTACAACTTGTGGCAAGGTGTAAGGAAAGCCATTTTTTCCTTTCTGGTCTTCTACAGCCAGCTGTTTGTGTGTGGATTTTGTTTGCACAGTTTTTGGCCATGCCTACCCAACCAGAATTTGGTGGACAGAATGGGGAAAACTGGCTGCCAACTGACTGTTTAACTTCTAACCAAATGATGCCCCTTTTTCCCCCAAGATCCAAAAAGGGTAAAACACAGGATGCTGAATATGGGTTTGCAGTGGTTTAGGCTGAGCTAATTTATTTAAACAGGTAAAAATTTGTGTGTAGGTAAAGCCTTCCTAAAATGAAACATCTTACTTTGTATTTGAGCAGTTTGCTTTTCCGTCTGCTCTTATTTAATTTGAAAACTGGTCCCTGGTACATTGAGAAATCGTTATGTGATTATGTGCTTTCAGTTTATCCTGTGTTTCACTGATGCTGACTTTAGGCAGATAAAACTGACACTTTCCCCTTTATGTGCTGGTGGCTGGCTAGATGGATGTTTTCACTTTTGTGCGCTATGCAGATTTTTGCACCAAGCCATTTGCAACTGACTTTAAGGAGGTTGCTCATATTTTCATGAGAAGTAGGATTTACTGGCTGCTACAATACCAAACCTACTGCTATACATTGAGAGACAGTGCAGCTTCAGTTCTTCTATTTTTCTGTTCTTCTGTTTTTTCAGTTTATTTCTGTGCTTACAAACTTCCTTATTAGTATTAAAACTTAGTAGTAAAACTACTGTGGTGTATAAAATACTATATATTAGTGTGGTTAAAACCAAAATATGAACAACCCCTAAATCTTGCCGTTGTTTAACTGAAGTGTTTAAAAACTCCACAATCAGTTAAGTCATACCTTTTGGTTGTCAGCATAGCACTACATACAGAAGAATGTTAATACCTTTTTACAATTTCTTCATAAAACATTAAAGTAATCAGGATGGTGAGTGTGAAGAGAACACAGAAGAAAAGTGCAATTATCCTCTCCTGTGCATTTTTTCATGAAGTAAATCTGACCTTGTGGATTGATCCATGTCTTTACTCTGCAAATTCTGTCTGATAACTTTGAGTAAAGGTGGCCAGTGACTACTGAGTGTGTGAATTAAATTGTTTCAGGATTGTAGCAGCCTTCTGAAGCCACAGGCTTGTTTGACGCTGTTTTGTGTATCATGTCACTTGTATATGCTGTCTGCATTTCTTCAGTTGTGCTAATTGTCTAATCTGAAATTTAGAAGTTAGTCGTGTCCATGGAAATGTTGGTCACACTTTCTCTGGAATGAAGCTGTGGATTACTGTGAATTCAGATTGGTGGCTTAATAGAAAATCTGCTCTTTTTTAAGGCTGGGATTCATTTTTAAGAGTTTGACTTTGATTTTGGAATATTATAAAGCCATGGTGCATTGCAGAGAATGATCAAAATTACCCGTATAATTGCTCCTTCATATCTTACAGTTAATGAATAACTTTCATCACACCTATCAGTACACTTAGAGGAAAAACTTTCATTTCTTAACCAGAGTCTATTTTCTGTATTGTTAATGGTTTTTTTTGCCACTGTTTTGCTACCTTTAATATTCTCTACTAAGACAGCAGACGGCTGATGTTTGGTTTTGCCAGGTCTCTACTTCTACTTTTCTCTTACTATCACCTCAACTGAAAGCTTTCAGACTCTGCCTTGACTAAAGCAGCTGGAGCTTGAATTGAGTCCAACTTTTGCTAATACCCTGCCAAGTACTTAACCAAGTCAATCTAGAGATTGCTTGATAAATCAAATCGTAATCTTGAGAAAGTATGGCACAGAAAAGACATCTCTATACTCATGGCTGTAGCTATACATGGAGCAACATCATGAATCTTTGCTAGATCCAGATTGTCTTTTGGGGATATTATCAAATATATTATGAGATTGGATCAGGCCAAGTTATGTTCAAAGTTTAACAAAAAATTAAAGTGAAGATAGCATTACACTGTAAATGCACATATTTAAAGGTATGTGTAAGCATGGCAGAGGATTCAGCTGAATTTTAAGTACATGAACTATCTGTTCTGTGCTGAACTATATTCTCATTTTTAAACTGCATTTCACTCTTTATGAAGGTAATTTTATTTGATATTGACCTTGGAATGTAATTTTGAAATACTATGGCACACATTTAAAATGTAAATCTAAAATTTACCTATCTGCTTAAAGCACTGAAGGATGTGATGGGACAGCAGAACTGCACAGGATCACTTTGAGTAGTCGTGTTTAAAATGTTAACCTGATCAGTTCTCCAGCAGCCAGCCCATAAAATTATGTGACAAAACCACTTAAAACACTGAAAGAGAATGAACTGCACTTTCAAAATACAGTATAATTATTTTTTTTTTTTGTTACTTCTGTAGGAAAGGAGTTCAGGGATTTTTGCAATGACCTCAATTTCAGAATACAAAGTGTCTGGTTTGATGGATGAATCATGTGGGTGCAGAGATCTGTTCTTAAAAAGTATGTTGAAGGCACTGAGCTGCATCCATGAACAGCATTACTTTCTGTACTATAATCTCTCCAGTGAAAGTCAGTATGACTCCAAATTTGAAAATAGTGCCCCAAAATAATATTGATATGACTGAAAACAGAAGCAGCTGAAGAGAGGGACAAAGGCAGTTTGTTTGGATGAAGACTTCCCCAATTTTGCACATAGATTTGAAACATATTTCATGGGGGAAAAAGAAAATAAACCTCAAATGTGTGCCATAAAAGCTCCAGAGAAATGCCCCTAAAAATCACCTTTTAAATTATGCTTCATCATATTTCACTGAAGGTAACAATCAGCTAGAGGCTTATTGATTTATTGTCCAATTTCAACTAAGTCAGAAAATAGCGGGATATTGTGGTAGCTGTCATAAATGCATGAAATCCTTTCCCTTAATTCCTTGTTCTTCAGCATGTATCGATATTCCATTTTAAAACTACCCTGATGCCCTCTCCCTACTTCCTTATAAAGAAGAATGTTCCTCTGGCAGGTGAGCTCCTGCTCTTCACATGCGGCTGGCACAGGGTCAGTCTTCTGAGCTGTTTGTTCAGAGTACGTTTTTAATCCATCACAGAACAGATAAACACCCTGATGTTTTCACTGTATACATATTTATTATTATCAATGCAGGAATTTAACATAGATATTTTCATCTGAAAAAAAAACCAAAAAACAACTGTACAATGCACGAACATTTCGCCATAAGCTTTCACATAAATTTCACGGAGGAGTTCCTTCTAGAAGCTCCAATCTGATACCCATAAAACGAAAGCCTTTTGTTTAAGTGTAAGGTGAATAGAGAAATGCTGGAAGGTTCATTTAATTTCCTTGCTGACTTTATACTTAGTCGCTGTTGAAGGATTTTTGTGTATTTTCTTTGATCCTGCAGTCAAGTGTATTCATTAATTCTTAATGCAGACCAAACCCACAACTCACTTTATCTTCCAGCTAAATTTAACAAGTTGCCACTGTGCTTTATGGTATACTCCTGTACCTACACAGTGACCCTCTGCAGCTAAAATGGAATACTGAGTTAGTGGTGGTTTGAAAATGCACATATAAATGTGACTTCTGTTATCTCACTTGTTTTTCACTGGCTTGCCATGGGGGAAGAAGGGAAGAAAGAAATTAAGATGATGATGATGACACATGTACAACCTAAGTGAAAGCCCAGTCTAAGAAGAGCCATAGGTACATGGTGCTGTTTTTACTTTAATGAGGTAGAATCATAGAATAGTTAGGGTTGGAAAGGACCTTAAGATCATCTAGTTCCAACCCACCTGCCATGGGCAGGGACACCTCACACTAAACCATGCCACCCAAGGCCTCATCCAGCCTGGCCTGGAACACCGCCAAGGATGGAGCATTCACAACCTCCCTGGCAACCCATTCCAGTGCCTCACCACCCTCACAGTAAAGAATTTCTTCCTTAGATCCAATCTAAACTTCCCCTGTTTAAATTTGAACCCGTTACCCCTTGTCCTGTCACTACAGTCCCTGATGAATAGTCCATCCCCAGCATCCTTGTAGGCCCCCTTCAGATACTGGAAGGCTGCTATGAGGTCTCCACGCAGCCTTCTCTTCTCCAGGCTGAACAGCCGCAACTTTCTCAGCCTGTCTTCATACGGGAGGGGCTCCAGTCCGCATTAGTCCAGGTATTAGGATATGAAAGCCCAGAAGAGGCCTCAAGAGTTTATCTTGCTCAGGTCTCTTTTGCAAGGTAGGGATGAGGCACATCATCATCTCTGACATATACTAAGCAGTCTGGAAAACCTCCTGTGATGGGATTTTTCCCAATCTCACTAGAGTAAAAAGCATTGGAAAGAGTTATCATAGCTGTGGTGGAGTTTTTTTTTGTAGGGAAGTTGTTGTTTTGTTTGTTTTAGGTTTTTTCCTCAGTCCCCTCTCACAGATTATAGATTAAAATGATAGCAGCTTGTCCTGTGATCAGTGAACACAGAAAACAATCCATAGTCACCTGCCTGTAACAATTTCCCATACTGGAAGGCTATTATTGTCCCTCTTCTTTTTCTGGTAAAATGCCATCACCCCAGACTTTCTGTAGCATTGGTGTCTAGCAAGTTTTTCTCAATATATTTGTGTGCATGTGTATTTGTCCAGTTCGTCAAGGTTGCTCTGATTTTTAAAGCTGTTTCTAAAATTGCATAAAGTTGTGTCAACTGGGGAACATCTGCAGATTTTATACACTTACAATTAATTCTGTCACTCAAGCCATTCATGAAAATGACAGATTTTCCAGGACCTGAGACAAATCCTTGGTATCTTTTAGCAGCTTGATGCAGAACAGCTAACTATCCTTTAAATTATGTGCAGTTCAGTTATGACCGCATTTCCCTCTTCTGCTTCTAGGAGTGTCATGTGTGATACCATCAACAAGTTTAGTGAAGTCAGGCTATATCACATCTAATGCCTGTCCCTTATCCTTTAGACAGTTGGTCTCTCAAGAGAGGGAAATGAGATTGGCCTGACTGACTTTTTTCTTAGAAAATCCATGTTGTTTGTTCTTCATCACATTACTATCCTTAAAGTCTTTAAAAATTGATTGTTTATTAATTTGTTTCAGTACCTTTCCAGTTACTGAAAGTGGAGAGACTGCTTTTCATTCCTTTCCAACTACTGTTTTCCATTTGTGAGGTCAGGTGCTGTGTGTGCCTTCTTGTCTCAAAGCTCTTCATTCTCTCTAAATTCTCAATGAACTTCAGTTACTTCATTATATACTGCACAATGGCCACCACCAGGCCTGGTCAACCTGAGAACATCCAACTTGCTAACAGTTTTGTCTACCTTTTTTTTTTTATCCCATGGCAGTACAATATCTGTGTAGGTGTGTTCTCTTCTTTTGTGCCAGTGATCTACTTCCTATTTTGAAGGGGTGTGTGTGTTGTAAAGAGATTGCATTATGGTCTGTTAGAACTGTTACATTGAGGACGCTTTACTTGGATGCACTCTGAATTGCTACTGACAGAAAAGTAAACCTGACTGTAAATCAGGCTTTCAAAAAAGTTTAAGTTTTGTTGAGCCATGATTTCTTTTGCATGGTTTCACAAGCCAAATTGAGGCATTGTTTTGAAACGTGTTCAAACTAGGCTCCCTGTAAATGTCTCTAAGGCAACAGCCATCTCTGCTAGAGCACTGTAGTTGAGGTAAACACAAAATAATCTCTACAGATGCCTTTCTCTCTCCACAGACTAGCTGTGAAGTCTAGATAAGTACATTTCTTATTTAGGCACCTAAAAGATAAAGGTTAGACTGGAGGAATGCAAGTGTTTAAGATAGGCATTGAATCATGCTTTCGTACTGAGAGATGCAGATAGGTGCATCTGTGATGCCTGTTTATTTCTTTATGTGTCAAAGAAATTTAAAGCTATATCTGTTAGATTTCTGTGACCCCCACTATGACTATATTAGTGAAGCAAATATGGCTATGGCCTGAGCACTGTGCCATGATTGTGCATGCCATTTATTTGTTGACTGTTCTTCACTTTTACATGGCACAGTTTTGGCCTATGCCAACTAGCATTCTAGCAGTCTCACTTATTAAACAGGCATTATTCCAAGTAGGCATGGTGAATGAACCCACTAACTCACTATTTTGTGGATGAAGAGAGTGCAGTTGGTTAGATGTAAGCTGAGCCATCCATGCCCCTTGCAATAAGGAGGAAAAGTGAGTCTGGTTGTGGGTTGTTTTGTTTGGATTTTGGTTTGGTGGGGTTTTTTTGTGGTTTTGTTTTGGGATTGTTGGGGTATTTTTATTTTTTTCTTTTTTTTTGAGGGGTGGGGGAGGTTGAATGTGTCTAGATCTGGACAGTGAGGTTGGGTCTTAGATCTGTCTGCTGTTCATGCACATGTAAATGCTACCCTTTGTCATGATGTTGTACAAGTAAGTACCTTTGTGATATCATTTGTATCCTTGTGATACAGACTGGCTGGACTGCTGTGTGAAATAGGTCTATATAAAAAACCTAACCTGTATAACATACTAATAGTATGGAACATGGTCATTTACTAATTACTAGCTATTTTCTTAAAACAAAGTAAGATGAAGAAGGAAATACATGAAAGATGTTTATTACTTTGCATTTCTCCAGAGAAAATCAGTTTAAACATTATTGTTAATTGAGAAAATTAAATGGAAAAAAAGGAGACGTGGCATTGGCAGTATTTACTGTAGCACAAAAGATCAGTGGTCAGGGAAACCTCTTTGTAACTTGTTCTTTCTAAACGTATGTATTCAATTTTTACCAGGCCTTCCAGCCTTGCAGAGAAGTGTTGGGCTGGGAGGAAATGTTGCTCCATTTGAAACAGCTATCTACAGAGTGTAAGTACATTATAACTGCATTGATAGTTCCATTATCACAGCGTGACTCTATCAAACTCAGTGAGGTTGCAAAGTAATCAGTCAATTGCTATCTTTTCTTAAGAAGTGGGATTCTGAAAAATAAAAGGAATACAGTATGGAAAAGTATTGCTTTTGGTGTTTATTTCCAGTGGTAGAAACTCATTTTAGTAAAATACTGCATATTTTATTCAAAGATGGAACTGCATGGCAAATCCACACTTGCAATACTGATGTTTTAATGTGATGCTCTGCCATACTGAATAGCACTAATGTACAAGGTCGCTTCGAGATGCAAGAGGAAAATGGATAAGAAGGAAATACAGATGCAGATCTGGTGGGCATGAGAGAATGATATCTATCACATTTGAAACAGGTCATCTGTAGCAATAAACTGCTGGTTTCAAAACTTATACCCTTACAGATATAATGATGGTACAGAAAATAACCGCCATATCAGACAGGAGTCAGATTGCCTATTACAGCAACAGCGGGATCAGCTTTGCAATTGCCTGTTGCAAGGTGCCATTAAAAAGATTAGTTGAATCATTGGGCAGTCTGAACACCGATGCCAACATGCGAAAAATCCAGCCTAGAGCCATTTATTTCCCCTGAAATATTTCTGGCCTTAATATTGCCAGATGTTTGCTGTTTGGAAGCTTGGCTTTCACATCTGTCCAGTAAATCTTAATTTCAGAAGTTTTTAATGGAAATTTTAAAGTATTTTTTCGTGAAGAACTTGTTCATTGAATCTGAAGGCAACAGAAACACCTGGTAAATCTATTAGGCTTACTCTTACTGCCTTAATTCCATCTGCACAAGTACAATGTGGACTGAAAGAGCTAGCCTAGTGTGAGGAAAAACAATACAGAAATAAAATAATTGACAGAGAAAAAGCTTCGAGGGATATGATTTAGAATACTGGCTAATCCAGCTCATAAAGCATCTTAAAAATAACATTACCTTTTTATTTGGTTATATAGATTCTTCTGGGAAACCCTAAGCTACACTTGCTTATGGAACAAAGTACTTATTGAGCAAAGGAATGAAGATGGGATGAAGATTTCTGTAGCCATGATCTGCTAAGATATTTTGACCCTCTTCATGCAGTGGTCTTTCCAAGCTATAGTAATATCTATTCATATTACATATTTACATTGGATATTCACCAAGTGAGGTTGATCATCATAGTTTCCCTCTACAGTGAATAGGTGGAGAGAAGCTCCTCTAGAACAGGCATCAGAACCGTTAAGTTTATCTCCTTCTCGCTGACCTTTTTAGGGAGCCCTAGGAGGCACATCCTCTAAAAGCAAATCTGCAGAGGCATGTTCTGTCTCCATTGGAGTAGTGAGCGCTTGGTGTCGTTTGGTTCTGAGTGAAAAGAAAGCTGTATTTGACATTTCAGAAATTATGGTTAATCCTACAATGTGTTACAGGAGCAGGTTCTTTGGGGATGGACCTGTTTTTACTATGTTTCTATAGAATCTGAGTGCGGACTTTTGAAGCAGAACTGTAATTCAAGTTTTGGATTCAGAAATGCAATATTGGCATAACTGGCAGTGAGAACCCTGTTTTGAGTGGACTTGGTGCATCTTTATTGAGACAAGTGTGTGAACAGCTCTGCCTTTCCTTCTCTGACTACAGGTAACTTTCTCATAACCCCAGTGTTGTAAGGAAAAAGTGACAGGAGATACAGCTGTGGAACACTGAGAAGTTGAGGGTATGGTGTAGCACCATGTACACATTTTGTGCAAAGAAGTTCCTGGAGAATCCAAGGTAATTTTGAATCTCGAGCTGTGTCCCATAGGCCAAGCATGGACTTGTTAAGAACATGAGTGTTGTAGTAAATATGCTTTTTAGAGTGGATGACATCTGTATTTGTGCATTTATTAGCTCTGTGGATCTGATGGCATATGTTGGAACTTGTTTGGAGAACACTGAATTAAGAAAAGCCAGTTGTATGATCTCTCCAAGTATCTCTGCAAGGAAACTTAGGTGCCTCATATTCCTAGAAAACCACCAAATTAATCACAGTACTAAACAAAAATTGAAGGCCATATAAAATTTACTACTTTCTTCAATGATAAAAAATAAAAATGATCATCAGTGTGCATTATTGATAGTGGTAGCTTTTGTTTTCACATGTGGTCTAAGTTAATAGTGTATATCTATTTTTAATACAGCTCTACAGTAGTGTTTACTGCTTTAAAAAGAAAGGGGGAAAAAAAGAGGAAATTAAAAATCGCTGCAGGAATCCATAAAGATAAATGCTGCAATATGGTACAATTTTCAGGGGAGGTGAGTATAAGGATCAACATTTATATCCATTTAAGAGTTGAGGAGAAATATGCATATCAGACAACATTGTTATTACTGCTACATAAAATTTGGCAGAGATCCTGATGCGTGTTTCTTGTATAACAACCGTTCATTGCCATGCAGTTCAGATCTTTTGGCTGTTGTATACGAAGTGCTTGTAAAATAAGGGAGAGTTCAGAACGGTTGCCTTCTTTATATTTTATTTGCATCTTTGGTTAGAATCAAGTTTTACATGTGTGAAAAGAGGGCCTGAGGGGGATGGTATCACTTTTAAATTCATTAATAAATAACATTGCATTGATATTTTATGAATAATGTTTCCCAGCAAATTTTCTGTATGGTATAGGGGAATTGCATACTCAAGTGTATAATTTTTAGGCAAGAGATCTAGCAGCCTCCACTTATGTTGGCTTAAAGATTTGTCGTTCTGAGATTTTTTCTTTTTTTGGTAGCAGATGCTGTAAGTTCTAATAGTTTACAGCCATATGGTAAAGAAGTGAGCAAAATGTACTGCAACTTTCTATTCATGTTCAGCAGCTGTCTCATTGTGTTTTAATATCAAGTAAGCCTCAAACCTAGAAGAGGTGTTTTTACTCATTATTGCTTACGATAAAAATGGCCTCGGAATGTCAATCCGCTACCCTTGTGGACTCAAATACTCTGAATGTAAATATGTATGTTATTTCCTTGTAGATTGTTATTTTGAACTCTCTGTCCTTGTTCTCACTGGTTTATATTATCGTAATGAGAGAATCCTGTGCTAAACAACTTACAGAAATTGTTTTTTCTACTTCCATGGCCATAACAGGGAAATAAGCAAACTGACATTTGCATTTCTCATTTGCTGCATTATGAAGTTTTGATCCACCCTGAAGGCATCTGCCCTTCGGGTTGGGATAAAGACATTTCAAGAATCTGTTATAAAGCATAGACTTGCAGGAATCTTGCAATGACTCATAGAGGCTTCAGTTTCCTGTCTGAATGACAGGGAATTTCACAATTTATTGTCAGTTTTTCTAATTGTATTGAAAATGCAATTATACACAATAATACAGAACACAGTAAAATACACTCTTTATTGCAAAGTTGAATCCTAAAAAATACAAATGCACCTTCATCCATGGCATAAAAGTTTCTGTGGCTCCATTGCTAGTACCGAGTGAGTGTTTTGAGGAATTTTGCATGATTTAAACCCCAGGCAGATGAAAAGAATAATGAATGAGTTGGAGAAGGTAGGCCAGGGAATTCTGGTTTTCTTTCTTTTAAGAAAGCAAAGGAAGATCAGAAGGTAGGAAATTCAAGATGAAGATAGGAATTTTTTTTCATGCAGTGTATATTTTAGCTCTGTGACTTATTCCTTAGGAAATTGTGAAAAGCAGGAGTTTAACAAAATTCTACACTTAATTTGTTACTTAACTCACTATCCAAAATATCCAAGGTTGCTACTAATTTTAACAGTATACACTTGTATATATTTATATATATATATATATACACAAGATATATTTAAACTATGTGATATGTTCTTTACTCCAACTTTTGGCATATACTGGGATAAGACCAGATGTGGCAATGACTTATCAGCCGTACTTTGATGCTCTTAGAAGACCTCTTAAAATATCTAGTACTGTCCCCTAGTAGAGAGGGAGAGCAAATTTAGGAGGGTGATGAGGTTGCTCCACATGACAGTCCTTATTTCATTTGTGGGTTAATAGGCGATAGCAAACCCGCATAAGGTAATGAAACTGTTACTCCAAATCCATTCTGAAATTATTTTTTACTAATAATGTCAACAAAAATACTACTGCAAATGGTTGTCTTGTAAGATGTATATAGACTTAGAAACTCATTTGCTAAATATTATCAACTATATGTGATTTAGAGCTGAGTATGATCACCTGCATACCGAGAGACTTTTTCTAGTTCTCTAAGCCAGTAAATTTCCTATAATTAGTTGTAAAGTATAAGGAACCATGTTTGTCTTGTCATGTTATATGTACTTAAAAAAAATACATAAAATATATATGGTATATAAATAAAATATACTGTTTTTAGGCTATATCTATATGATTTAGCATGGGTAGAGATCTTTTTAAAAGGCTTAGTAATTTAATTCACAGGAGGACAGAGGTGGAGTCTTAAATTCAGTGGGAGTTCCAATTCTTACCACCTCTGCAGCAAAAGAGCAACCTAGTTCTAATTTTAGATTTATCCATAGTAATGATAGAAACTCTATGTAACTTTTCAGTGGATAGCTGCCATGAGCATGTTGAGTAAAGCACATGTAAAAAGCATGTAAAAAGAGATGAAAGGTGTGGCCAGAAATCTTAGCTGGAAGGCATTTTTTTAACACTGCATGGGTTAATTTCCTTTACTGTTGCTGTCTTGCAGGTACTTAGCGTTTATAGACATCATACTCTTGTAACTGAACTTGCATGAATCATTTATTTACTACTCTGCACTTACGGGTGATATATGTCAAGGGAATTAATTTTTTATTACAGCTGATGTAGCCATTATGATGTCATAATATATACAAGGCTAGAGATATAGCTTGAATAGAACTTCTGTGTCTTAAATCTGTGAAGGTCAGCACTGTTTACATTTTATTTTAGAAACAGAAGTGCAAGACTTAGTGGTATAGTATCTTGCCAACCCTTGACAATGGCTTTCTGGTCAGGATAAAGGAATATTTTATCCTAGATATGGTAGTGATAATATCTACGTTTAGTTCAGAATTTTTTGTATTTAAAAAAAGACAAATTGTGGAAAGTTGACAAGTAAGAGTAACGTGCTGTTTTCTCATGGGCGTTTAAATGAAAGCATCTATCTTTTAAGGTTCAATTCTAAGAACTGCCTGTAAGGAAAAATATAACAATATATGCATAATGTTTGTTACAGTAACTGAGCTGAATTGCCTGATTTCAAGAACAGTCTTTTGTTTTCATTGGGAATATCACAAAATGTCTCATTTCTACACCTGCTTCCAAGCTGGCCCCTCTGACAGGTCTGGGCAGAGTAAGCAAGCAGTACACTGTGCCTGCTGAAGGCTTCCCACACTGAGCAACCCCTAATTCTTGGCATCTTCATGTCCTGGAAAGTCTAGTGACTGAGTGAAGGAAGGGTATGAGCGAGTTCCTCTGCACTGTGATATGAGTAGAAAGTTCTTTGCTATAGACAAAAAGCAGATTGTTGGTCAAGTTTAAGGAAGTGAAAACTGTTCAATACATCACCTCTATGCTTTCATCTCTTATGCTACTATCAAGCAAATACTGTGATATGTAATTAGAAGTACAGTGGACGCTTTAGAAAGTGTGCACACTTGAGAAAATGAATAGTGGACACTTGAGAAAATAGCAAGCTTTGTCAGCCTGTATATATAGCTAGAATAGTTCAAATATAATTTTGTGGACATAAAGACATAGCTATGTATTTAAAAGCAGAACAGCAAAAAGACTTTTTAGAAAGAGGCATGCAATGATGTTTTAGAGATAATAATGGGCTTTTGAATACACACTGTCTTCTGATGCCTTTTACAGTCAAGGAGGGATGGGCTTATGCAGGAGAAGTGAAATGTTTGGTGTCTGATAAAAATTTGTTGGCCAAATCTTCAAAGAAGCGTTTCCTTAAATACAGCACATAAATCTCCAAGAAGGCTTTTGAGAAGCTTATTTCTGAGTTGTAATATCTCTGGTAAGAATGCCCTTTTTCTGAGTAGCCCAGTGCTATTTTAATTGCTTAGTGCATCCTTTCATCACTCAGACTAAATTACCAGTAAAAAACCTGTCTGATTTCCATTAGGCTTTGTCTTGTGGAGAACTGGATTTCCCAAGTTAGTGTTTGCTGACTAAAATTTCAAAACATTTTTCTAGACAGCCATACAAGGAAATGTAAATAATAACCATCATAAACAAAATAATTTGAATAATCGTAGCTTAGAGCTGCTATTTATAGGAGAAAGCTTGCTGCTCTGTTTAGCTGTTTGTGTGGTAGTTTATATTTCAGTAAAATTTCAGGCTCATTAGAAGCAACCCTTCAGTTCAAAACAGGGAGTGAGGGGCTGTACCTGTGATCACATCAGTGTGCAGGGTGTCTATCCTGTGTGTTGTTACACAGATATAATGACCAGTTCACTAGGCTTATAGTGATAGCATCTTAATATTTGTTGTAAGCCTATAGTTGACTAACTTCTATTTTTATAAACCCTATATGCTTGCTACTAAATAGGGGCAAAACTGTTCAGTATACATTAATAGAGTTGTGGAGCAAGTCTAATAGCTGAATCACCTGAACACTGCTTGTGTTGAATATGCTGCATTCCAGAAATGCATCTTGTCAGGTTTTGAACCAGAAACTTGAGGCAGAAAACCCTTTGGAAAAGTTTTGATGAAAAGAACAGTTTTGCAAAATTTTAAGTTCCTGGACACACTCTAATAAGAAAAAAACCAAACAAACAAACAAAACCAAGAAAGTGAGAAAACCTTAGATTTGGAAGAAACTCCCAGGACTTACACTTACATGTTATGGATTGTCGTGGTTTAAGCCCAGGCCGTAAATCAGAACCACGAAGTCCACTTCCCCCCCCACCTTTCTTCCCTCCGCTTCTGGAGGGACGGGGAGGAGAATCAAAAGAATGCAACTCCCACGGGTTGAGATAAGAACAGTTTAATAACTAAGGTATAACACAAATCACTACTGTTACCACTAATAGTAATAACGATAAAGGAAATAACAAGGAAGAGAATACAACCGCTCACCAACCGGTACCTCGCCCCCACCCTGTAGTGATCCAGCCCTTCCGGGGACTCAGTTCTACATCCTGGGCATGACGTGCTGTGGTATGGAATACCTCTTTGGCTAGTTTGGGTCAGGTGTCCTGTCCCTGCTTCCTCCCGGCTTCCCCTCCTCCCTGGCAGAGCATGAGACTCACAAAGTCCTTGGTCAGTCTAAACATCGGTGTTATCAGCTTTGTTCCCAGGCTGAAAGTCAAAAACAGTGCTGCAAAAGCTACTAAGAAGGAGAAAAATGACTGCTACTGCTGAACCCAGGACATGGATATTTCCAGAGCTTAACCCCAACTTAAATCTGAAATAAAAGAAAGATATTTTAGTGTGATTTTAAAAGTGAAAATTCTAAAGAATCTTTCAGCTGTGCTTTTTTTCAGTGACACGTCAGTTAACCTACTAGATACAATAATAGTTTATGTGAAAGGGATTAATAAGTCATTTGAGAAGCTCAGGTCAAGTATGTGCTTATTTGATTTCTATAGCAATCAAATTGGGTACATAAGGTACTTCATAAGCATTATTTAGTTCCCAGTTCTGGTTTGATGCTTTTTTCACTTCTATCCAAGGCATGAACCATGCTGAAGTTCCACTGCCAATGTGTCTAAAGGAAAAAAAGAAAAAAGCCCTCCTCTCCAGAGGAGGGCTAAACCCATTTAAACTGAAAACAGATCAATCAGGTGGTTCATATATAAATATATACCATCTTCTGTAGTGCTGCATGTGACCTGAGGCTTTGGGAAGCATGAGCTCACTCTGAGGTAGACAGACAAAGCACAGTTGAGCTTTATTCTCTTTTTAAAAGCAAAGATTGTCTTCTAATTTATTGAGGCAAGACATAATTAATTCTCAGTTTCAATACAGGGAACCAAAGGATTAGATTCCATGTTTCCATTCCTAAAATAAAGCTTAAACCGAGAAGCTGAGAAAGCAAGGAGGTGTAAAAGTAAAACTGAATTCTGGGAATCATCAGAATTATGCTCAAAAGTTCATGGAGAAGTCTCTCTGCAGATGGTCTCTAACTCTCATGTTACAACAGATAAAATAACAACAAAAAAATTCTCTTATTCCAGTTTTGTTCCACCCTCCAGGGAGAAAGCAGGAGCACGATTTTTCTTTTTGTCCTCCCTTTCAGTCTTCTTACAGAAAACTGCAATCTTCTAGGTGATAATATTGCCAAACTGTGTTTCCATATAGCTGAAGATCTTGACTACAGAACAGTGCAGCTCTTAGGGCTGTGAACCACACATTTCTCCTTTCATCTTTCTTATCTTTTTGAGTGCATCAATGCCATTGCATACTGCGTTTCTGTGACAATATGTTTTATCAGCTTAATGGGATAGATTGTGGTACAGGCCCTCTGAATATCCAGCCTAAAGGTAATTCTCTTCCTCCTGCTGCATCCTTTTCTGTGAGGTAAGAATATATGGAGGTTGCTTCTTATTTGTCAGAACTAAAAAAGCAGAGACAACTAGCAGATCTGTACTAACCATGCATTCTTATTTCACTTTTAGAAGCTTAAAAAGAGCACGCTATTATACTCTTTTGGAGGCTTTTGTCGCACAGGAGGGCCTTAACAACTGTAGATTTTCTTTATGCAACAATGGTTGTATGTTTCTGTGTTGTCTATATTCCATTTTGATGGAATAACTGGATGAGGGACAAACCAGGACTCAGGTTAAAAATCAAGGTCAGTAATTCTGGGAAGTCATTTGTAACATTGCTAGAAATCCCTAAAACAGTAAATTGTGTGTTGCAAATGGACCCAGATTAGTTGTGTTTTGTTTCTCTGAGATCATGTTGATGTGGAGTTTGGGAATAATAATGTGCCCACAAATTTCTCTCTCTCTCCAAATGGGTAACTGACTGGTTGACAGATAATCTGAAAAAAACTTACACAAAATCTCATTGTTTCACTCTAATTTGAAAGATTTCTTCAAATAATTTGGATAGCCTGGATAGTTTAACATGATTCTGAATTGAGCTTTCTGTGTAGGAACTGAAATTTTATCAGACTTGTGCATGTTAAGTGCATGTAGATTCTCCTCCCTCTCCCCCATTTTTAATTAAGCATCCAATCTTGTTTTCAGCAGTCAATTCTCTGTGTAGTTTATGGTAGTAAATTATATCAGTAGTCATTGTTTTGTTGTGCAATAAACTATTGCTAATTGGCATTTCCTCTTTAATAGACTCTGTTAAGAATTATGTTAAAATAATTGCTGCCAGAAAGCACACTACAGAACTCTTAATTACTGGCTAACAGTTCTGTCCTTCAGATCCTTCCTCCAAGCTATGCTTTCGTAGAGCATGTGCTTTTAATTTGAATTCAGTTCCGTAAATCTCATGAGATTCTATTGTCTATCAAAGCCAAACTCATAATAACAAAGGATTTGTCACAGCAGATCAGACCTCAGGTCTCTGTAGTCTGATGCCATGCCTCTGGCAGTGGCTATTTCTTGATATTTTAAAAGAAGGTAAATCTCTTCCCAAATTGCTAATGCATCTTATCCATTTGTTTGACACTGCACATTTCTTTATAAACCTTGCAGTTCATTGTCTTATACCCTGAAGCATGAGATTTGATTACCCTTATTACCTTAGCTTGCATAGCTACCAATGTTATTAGCAGTCATAAAATTATTCAGTTCTTTCTAAAAATGTAGCTATAGCTTTTATCTCAGTGACCTGATCTTACAGCCAGTTCCATTTGCTATGTAAAAGAAATGTTTCTTTATATTGTTTCTGCCTTTACCGTTCTTCTATTTAAAACTTATTTCACATGGTGGCAAAAAGAGTGGAACCTGACCAGATTTTAGTATATCCTACCTCATTAGGAGCTACAGGTTGGGCAGAGAAGAGATTCAGAGCAGCCCTGCAGAGAAGGACTTGGGGGTGTTGGTCGATGAAAAAATGAACATGAGCTGGCTTCAGTGTGCGCTCGCAGCCCAGAAAGCCAACCGTATCCTGGGCTGCATCAAAAGGAGCATGACCAGCAGGTCGAAGGAGGTGATCCTGCCCCTCTACTCTGCTCTCGTGAGACCTCACTTGGAGTATTGTGTGCGGTTCTGGTGTCCTCAACATAAAAAGGACATGGAACTGTTGGAACAAGTCCAGAGGAGGGCCACGAGGATGATCAGGGGACTGGAGCACCTCCCGTATGAAGACAGGCTGAGAAAGTTGGGGTTGTTCATCCTGGAGAAGAGAAGGCTGCATGGAGACCTCAGAGCAGCCTTCCAGTATCTGAAGGGGGCTTACAAGGATGCTGGGGATGGACTATTCATTAAGGACTGTAGTGATAGGACAAGGCGTAACGGATTCAAACTTAAACAGGGGAAGTTTAGTTTGGATATAAGGAGGAAGTTCTTTAATGAGAGGGTGGTGAGGCACTGGAATGGGTTGCCCAGGGAGGTTGTGAATGCTCCATCCTTGGCAGTGTTCAAGGCCAGGTTGGATGAGGCCTTGGGTGGCATGGTTTAGTGTGAGGTGTCCTTGCCCATGGCAGGGGGGTTGGAACTAGATGATCTTAAGGTCCTTTCCAACCCTAACTATTCTATAATTCTATGATTATGAATATCTCTATGAAAGTCCCTTAAGTTGGATAACATTTTGGGTGCTCTAAACCTCTAAACTTTGTTCTTTGATTTATTCCCTTGTATTTACTGGTTCAGCCCTAGAACCAATCAATTATTTTTCTGTGTTGGTGTTCTCCCTCATTTAACATACATTTTTTTAAGTGGACACACGAACAGAGATTAAAATTTACTTTTTGTATGATCTGAGGCCTGTATTTTTTTTTAATTCTATGTCCCTCTGTGTGTTTTTATAGCCAAAATATTTTTGTCATTTTTCCTCATGGTGAAAATAAATTGAGTAGAAGAAAAAGAATATGTTGTCTATCTTCTCAGAATTTTATTTCAAAGTTAATAACTGCAGAGTAATTATAAATTTAAAATTACTGAAACTGATGGTCTTTCAGTCTTTTCAACACATCTTTTCTGTCTGGTAATCAGTATGTGATACACTGCGGGAATTATGTAGACTGTTCATGGACTTTTTTTTTTCCTAATTTGCATCACCTTATGTCTGTTTAAGCTAAGTTTAGTCAGTCATTTTGACAGATGCTTTCTCTTACATGTTTACTAGAAAACAAAAATGGCTAGTTGCTGTATTTGGTATATCCAGAGGCAAGTGGAATGGCGGCTTGTTATATATCATATCTGCAATAAGCTTGTTCACTTTTCAGTTTTCCCTTTGAAAAAAAAAACTACTTCACAGTGCCATAGCGTACACTGAGATCTGTTTCCTCATATTTTGCGTAATTTTTTGAAGTGAAATTTCATTTTGCTACTTTTCGTATCAGCTGCTTGAAGATAGTAATTTTTAAACTTAAGTATTTACTTAAAACCCTAAAACAAAAAAAATCCCAACAAATAAAACCAGTAAACTTGCACTGCCAGAGTTCCTAACTTGCTGTGCAGTTCCATTTTCAAAGTCGTTAATAAATTGCGCTCATCTCAGCAGAAGCCGCAAGAGCATTCACTCTTACATTTTAATCAGTTTGAGGAGCAGCCATTTGCCATTACTCATTTTTTCCTATCACTTAACAATTGTTGGATCAATTCCAGGATTCTGTCACTTGCCCCACAGTTATTTATTTTCCTTAATAGTCTGTGATGGAGGGAACTTATGGAAAACTCATGGAAATTAAGTAGCTTGTGTAGTTTAAGCTTCTATTTCAGCAACAGTTTCAAAACGACCTCAGGTTTGGGGTGCTTAAACCCAGTGATTGCCCTTTGGCTGATGGCGAGCGTGTGGCTCTGTGTGGGGCATCGCGCCTGGCGGCGCCCGGCGCTGTCCTTGGTGCTGAACGTCTACATTCTGCGAGCAGAGCAGATACCTGCATGTCCTGCCAACTTGTATGGGGGCTGTGGTCATAGCTAGCAGTCGCCAGTCCTGCTCAACGTTTCCTGCAGCCTTAGTGAAGAGAAATATGCACCTTTAGTGTTTAGGCTGATGGACAGTTCGGTTAACAGCAGAGGGCTACTTGAAGTTCAGCAAATATGCCCATCGGCAGCAATGAAGTTACAAATGAGATGAGGTTGAGATGACAGTTGTTACCAGACAGTTACTCATGGAAATAGTAACTCGTGAGGATGCAAATACTCAACACAGAATAATTCTGCCTTTGATCAGATTCTGACTCTTAATAAATTCTGTATATTTAAGTTACTCATTTTAAAAACATGGCACTGGGTCTTGTTAAAAATCAACTTGATAGGTGCCTTTATAAATGCAGATTAACTGATGACTTGCTGATATTTTTCTATGCAGACCTCCAGCATCATTGCTGTCTTATCTTTAAATCAGTCTTACTGCCAAAACTGATGGCTGGAACAATAGAGATCACTCTGGAGCAGGAACTTTTCTCAGAACCCAGGTCTTATCACAGCTTTAACTGGCAAAGACTGCTATTCATACTGTCACTCACTGATGCTAGATAATGGATGGTGTCTGCCTTGCACACCATAGATAACTCACCAGATTAGGAGTTGGATTTAATTGCACACATTCAGCTGACCCCCAAAACACCCACCGTCCCTAAACAAAACAAAAAAAAACAACAACAGCAATAGATAAAGCATTGATGATTTAGGATGTCTGAATGTGTGACTCGCTTTTTCACGTCTGTTGTCATATCCACTTTTGATTAAGGCTGTTAAACACTGTTTCCCCATAAAAGTTACAAAAGTGTAATCTTATCTGTAGTTTTCCCGTGTGCAAGTAGCATACAAAACCACAATCTGTGTGCATTTGCGGTGATTACTTTTTATTCACATGAAATAATTATTCCTTATTTTATTCCCTTCATATGTGTGAAACGTGCCATAAATTAACAAAAATAGATGTATGTATTCATTGCCAATAGTGCATGATATTTAATGATTTATAATTTTCCATGAGTAAGCCTGTAGAAGGAGTCTGAACATGGTATCAGCAGTACAGGTTACTGATAGAGAAAGCTGTACTGACAATAATAACTGCCATTCGATCACCATCACGGTGTTTTTAAATGTTGTTGCTTAACTGAGGAAAGATATACATAAAGTGATTCTTATTTTGTTTTACCTTTAAACAAATAATAAATAATTTTCCCTTTAATAATCCTTTTCTATAAAAGGATTGAAATAATGTAGGACATGTAAGGAGAGGAAGTCCTTCAGTATGTGATTCAGAGCTTCCTTCTGAATCATTGGTATTTATCTCCTTTTTTTTTTTCCATCAGGAACCAAATTGCAAAAGAGCTCCAGGGACACCATTTTGTAAGACGAAGAAGACAAAAATCTTCCTAGTCCTTTTTCTTGTCCTGGGAATTGAAATGTGGGTTGAGAGAGGCTGCATGTAGCTACTCTTCTAGCTGGGCAAAGAAGAAGGGGGCCTGTTGTGATATCCAGCCTTTATTTCCTCAACCTACCAGCTAGAAGAAAAGGAAAAAACAATATTGTTTAGTTGGAGTAAATTACTTCCTTCCTCCATCACAGTAATCAAAATTGTATGTCTTGAGTAAAAGGGAATTATCTTCTCCATTAATTTAGATTGGAGCTGTAGGATTTACCCTCTCCAGCAATAAAAAAAAATGTGTATGTACCTTACCTAACTAAAGGGTTAATACTCCATATGTATAAAAATGATCAAAACTGGTTATGTGACATGCAAATGGTAAAGGACCATTTCAGGTGCATGTTTAATAGCTCCCCATTGATCTTGTCAAGTAAGTAATTGGTCCACTGCTAAGTAATACAAATTATTCTTTTTCTTCTCAGTGTTCAATTTAACCAGTGTTTAATTTAACCAGTGCAGTGATGTCCTGCTTGGTCAGAATGCTGTGTGGCTATTCCTATGCACACTTTTTTTTTTAGTTCTCATAAATGCACAGTTTATCTAGAGGATTTTAAATGAAATTGCACTTGCAATTAGTTTCAGTTTCTCTTGTCAACAAGAGCACTAACCTCAGCCTTTTGCAGGGGTTGCACTGAAGCCTGTTGGGAGAGGATGGCTGCAGTTCATCCTTTCTGTGCTAAAAATCAAAGAGTTGTTTTCCTCGTATGCTACTTCAGGCAGCCATGGCTCCCCCCTGCTCCTCTGTTGCTTTGACAAAGGCAGCTGGAATTCTGTTTTCTGTTTCAGGCCACTTGTGCTATCTCCCAGTGTTATATTATAGCTTTTTTTTTATTATTATTATTATTATTTTTTGTTTTTTTGTTTTTTTCACCAAAATATCACATCATAGTATTTCCACAAAACGGTCCTGATTAGAAGCACTAGGCCACAGTTTGCTCTTTCCTGTTGTTTCCTTAGGGTCATGGTTAGAGACCCTGGCTTAGAGACAGGGTCATGGCAGTGCAGGGCTTGTCTGTCAACAACGATAGTATGGTCTTAAACTTGCCTTGAACTCACAGTTTTTAACTTTTTTTTTTCTTGTTAGTTGAGACCTGTGCCTAGCAATGTATGCAGTAAAAGATGGGTGAAATAACAAGCCATTCAGTCTGGATGGCAGCACCCCCTTCACCCTTGAAAGCCTATGGTTTAATCTAAGAGGCATTCTGGCTATCTATAAGGCTATCATACACTAAAGGCAGCAAAATATTTAACAGACTAATAACATAAATTGGTAGTGGTGAGGGGGAGAAGAGAGTGCTTTGGTAATGACCTGCAAGAACTTCTTATTCTTTGGCGTGTCTGACTTGAGAAGGGCTGTCTTCTTCCTTGTTATCAATACCAGATAAAATGTCCTCATTGCTTCACTGCAGCCTTCACAAGTTGGGAGTGCTGAAGATCGAATATTCTGGGCATCTTGTGCTGGAGCACTCAATCAGTATGCAGAATTCAGTGAACCTTTTAATTGTAAATGGTATATTCATTTTCATCTTCAAAATAAAGATCTGTCTTTTACTTCTCCTAAATTCTCTGTTATTTTTTTGGCTTCTTCTTTGGGATTCTCTGGTCTTTCTAAACAAAAACTCTCCATGATAAATCTTTTTTATATAGAGAATTAGTTCTTTCCAGTGGTGGCAGTGCAGTGAGTTGCCCAGTGCACCCACTAGTGGTTCCAGGTGATCCCAGACTAGATGCATTTTTAATCAGCAGTGATTTTCTTATTTTTCTTTAAAAGTCAAAAATGTATTTACTTTTTTGTGTGTTTTGAAAACAATGGGAGGTTGTTACTATACAAACAGTAAATGTCTTTATAAAGGAAAGTGAGTGGATGTGGTTTTCAAATTGTGACTATATTTAATGTGAAAATATTCAAATGCATGTTTCAGTGTCTGCTGTTAAAGTGATCAGCAAATGAAGGAGAGGGAAAAAAAAACCCTCTTCTGGATATTCAACTGCTTTCAAGTATTCTTTATTTTTATACAAACAAAAATTGTAATAAAATGAGCTCACTACATCATTAAAAACATCTACTGGAGAAAAGGTAGAACAACTCAGAGAGAATTAAAAGTAAAGGACTATTCAACCGGGAGCTTTACAATCGACTGAACATATTTCTAAGTACCAGGTGTTACTTGTAGAAATAACTACTTTTATTCTAAGCTTTTTCTGAAAGCATGTTACCTGTTTATGTTTATGTTTGTATATACAGATAGAGAGATGCGCGCACACACACAAACCATGATTAGTCTCCCTAGGTTCTTTCTTGCTTTGAAGATGGGAGTTGCATTAAAATAAAAATTCCATTCGGGTTATTATCTCCCCAGCTGTCTGTACAGGCCATGGGGTTGGCCCGAGAATATTCTCATTACATGTGCTGAGGCAGTTAGTCAATGATTGATGCTATATTAATTCACACCACAGACGCTTTGCCTTTGTTACTGAACATTAGACAAATTAGTTCTTACAAATTCACATTCCACCCCCACTGCATCCAAGCTTGCCACTCTGGCTGCTTAGTATTGCTAATAACCTTCACTCAGAGCCAACCGAAGCATTAGGAAGGAGGAGTTTGTTAAAGAAAGGGGCAGAAAATGGGCAGCAGCCACTGGAGTCTGACAATACATTGCAGGGCTCTAGTCATTTGCCAGCACAGCTCAGCACAGTAATGACGAATGATCTTTTCATTGTTAGATCCCCCAAATTAATTTTCCCTCCCACTTTTCATGAGGCCACATTCATCATGTAGATTGTGTTAAACGTACTTTTGACAGGGCAGAGAAAGATGAGTAGTAAAATAATTTGATTCTAGTAGCTTCTTATCTGGGGAAGTAAACCAATAGGATGATACCTGTAAATGTAAATATTTCTGTAAATGTTCCTGAGATAAATCTGCATTAAGATTTTTTACAACATCTGGGCATAGGGTGAAGCAGAAATGAATGAGAGAGAAAGCAGTGGAAGAAGGAGGAATATCTTCAGCTGTTCCTATGACCTGGGAGTTAAGTCCCGCTTTGTACAGAAAGCATGGTAGCTGGGATAGAGTGTGTGCAATTTATGTTTGTAATATTATGCAGAGAATAATATTGCAATTTTTTTATTACCTTCATTGAAGTTCATTAGTCAGAGATGATTTTGAAGTATGCTTTTATAACTCCTCATTAAGGTTTTGCTGTACATTGTCTCTTTTTAGCTGTTCAGAAAGATGTAGAAAATTGTGTTGTATGGAGGATAACCAAGAGATTTGTCAAGGTCAGCAGAAGCACTAGAGCACAAGGAGGCAGGGGAATCCCAGCACAATCTAGCTGTCTGAAATATTCTGCTTATGTCTGGATTAAGTCACATTAATTGAGCATAAAAGCAGAGCATCTAGTACTTAGAGTGCAACTGGAGATGATATAAAGATTCTTGTGCAGCAAAATGCAGAAAGTGTGCTCTACTGCAAAGTTGTCTCTAATATTTTCAGTATGTGATTGTCCCTCTGTATTTTGCTTGTGTTTCTTTAAAATAGCTTTAATGAACTGGTCTGAAAACTATCGGTGTCTGGCCAGAGGTTGTATTCAACACAAGGTGCCTTAGTGCTAGTCTATGTTCTGCACAGACCTAAGATTGCCTGGCCTCTTCATTCCCACCAGCACTGGCCTTTGTTAAAGACATGTAAAATGCCTTCCATATTTCGTTGTCACTTCCTTGATCCATGTGGTCCAGATGTCTACAAACACTTTCAGATTTTTCTGTTGGTTTCCTGATCTATTGCTGACATCCTGTGTAGTGGAGCTGATTTTATTCTCTCAGAATCCTGCCGTTCATTTTTTGCTAGAGTCTGATGCTGATTGCACATGAGCCACACAGAGCTTCAGCTGTGGTGCAGATGTGAATTAAATATACAGATGCACTTTTCTTCAGGCAAGTATCATTCCCAGGTTGCACTGTTTCACTCATCTCTCACCACTTCTGCTTCTGTACCTGAATATATCATTTTGGAATGCTTTGGTGTTTAATATAATGAATTGGATATAATATACTTTAATAATTTTTTAATTATATATATATATACATACTTCAGTAATTTACACTGAAAAAAAACTTCACACTGAATATTATTAACACTTGTAGCCAGGTTTTGTGTCTCTGGTAAATCTTCCATGCTTCTTTTCAATAGTGGCATCTGTGTTGCAAGGGAGATGGAAAAAAATGAGTAGAAAAGTTTCTATTATCTGTACAGGTTGGCTTAGAAAACAAAATATTTTAATGTTATAGAAATAGCTTCTAATCTTTGTTCAGGTATGTTTGGAAAGGTTGTATTTGTTATGAAGACCATTGTATTTAATGCATCATTTTAAAAGTACGCATATTAAATTGCATACTTATGATACAGATCAAAACCAGGTTTTGTTCTCTGTATTTTCCTTCAGAGTTACAGGAAAAAAACCTGTTGTATTGTCATAGAACAACAAGTATTTCAGCATTATTTCTGTATTGCATTAATCTTTTGTTGGTGACAACTACATAATACTGCATTAGTGAATGCAGAATATACCTTTATGCATAGCCATAGAATTAAAAAATAAGGCTGTGAAGCCAAGGAAATGGAAATTAAAATAGCTTCCAGGAAAAATTAATGAAAGGGTGGCAGACTTAGAGTGAGTTGCTCACTTGCTTCAAAGGTTATTGTCCATCTTCTTGCCAGAAAAGATATAGGGCAGAAGTGATCACTGTGAAACTTGTCTGGTTTACTTTTCTTCTGCTGGGGGAGGAGATGTGTGAGGGTGTGTGTTGGAGTTTTTTTGAGGTGGGAGGAAGCATTCTGAAGTCTGTCTCGGAGTTTTCCTGTTCACCTTTTTATGTAATTAGGCAGACCAGATTGGTATTTAGTCTTGTTCTGACAACAGTAAATTAAGCTTAACTCTTTAATTACAATGAGAAGGAAATCACCTTTCTGATATCCTTCAATTAGCTCAAACAGCTGTTAAGTTATAATTAAAATTTCACATGGATCATTTGAGTTTTTGGAATGTTTCCATTTAATATAAAAAAACATTTGCATATATGCATTTGCTTTTCAACAACCTTTTCTAATCTGTTCATGCTATACCAGGAATACTGATACTATATTAAGCAATATTATTCTGGCTTTATGAATAGACAGCTGGTTCTAGGAAAATGAAAAATGGAAATAGAAAAAGGCAAACAGAAAATGTCAAAGCTGGAAGGTGCACTGGAGCTAGCTCAAAAATAAACTTCCTTTTTTCTCCAACTTCTCTCTCTTTTCTCATGCTCTTTGAAAGTCTAATATGCTCTTTAAAACAGGGAACAATATTGTTTAGAGATGAGCAGTAACATAAATACATATAGCTATTCTGTTGCAGCGTCTTGCACCTTTTAAGGACCCAGACCTGTAGGTATTTTGATTTAAAAAACTGAAGAAATATTTCACATCCTAACGAGAATTGTATTCTCATCTATAACAACAAATTTTAGAATACCACATTTTGCTCAATGGATAAAAGTTTGCTTTTGTAGTAGCTCTTGCTGCTGTCAACATCTACATATGAGAAAAATAGAATGAACATCTCATGTTAGCTTTTTGTGATTCAACATTTTTCTCCTCTCCAGTCTCAGTGCTTCACTGGTGGTCTGGTATATTGTGCCTTGAAGATAGTTTACCACATTGTGAATTTGGACTTGTGGTGGGTTGACCCTGGCTAGATGCCAGCTGCCCACCAAAGCTGCTTTGTCATTCCCTCAGTTAGGGGAGAGAAAATATAATGAAAGGCTCATGGGTCAAGATAAGAACAGGGGGAGATCAGTCACCAGTTACCATCACAGACAAAACAGATTCAAATTTGGGGAAAAAAATAATTCGAGTAGGATAGTGAGAAATAAAACCAAATCTTAAAAACACATTCCCCCCAGCCCTCCCTTCTTCCCAGGCTCAACTTTACTCCCAATTTTCTCTAGCTCCTCTCCTTCAGCAGCACAGGGGGGAGAGGAAGTGCGGTTGTGGTCAGTTCATCACACATTGTCTCTGATGCTCCTTCCTTCTTCCTCAGGGGAGAACTCCTCAGATTCTTCCATGCTGCAGTGTGGGTTCCCTCCCAGAGGAGACAGTCCATGAACTTCTCCAGTGGGAGTCGTTCCCATGGCCTGCAGTTCTTCATTAACTGCTCCAGTGTGGGTCCCTTCCAGGGCTTTACAAGGTCCTCGTGCTCAATGAGTAATTGCCTTCTGCTTTCTAAATAAGAAGGTGTTTGCTATTTCATATTATATCTGTGAGGCTGCATGCACATTGACAAGGTAAAATCACAAACAAGTCTTAAAGAATGGATTTACCATAACATTTATTCTTTTAGTCAGTCTCATCTTTCTTCTTCATTACTTTCTTTCTCTTCTTGTAGCTAATGCTGAGATTCTTTCTGTTGTAATTTTCTTTGAAATATTATTGTACCGTAGGGTGCTATGAACTATTATATACTAAAAATATATTGATGGCTTTGGCCAAGTCATGCATCATCAAGAACTTCCACTTTACCAAAGACAAGGAAATTGTCAGTCTTCCTTCTAGAAATTGTGCAGTGTGATTTCAAATTAATATTTTATCAAGCTTAAAAACTAGTTGAGTCATTAGATCAATGGCTTTTTAATCTTCAAATTTTTATAATGGGAGGATGATGGTCTGTCTTTCTGTGTCTCTGGTGCACTTCTGTTTGCATTATAGCATTTGTGTCTTCTTGAGAAGGCCACATTTAGCCAATGGGATTTTCTGCTGCTATTAGAAAGCTCACAGATTTAGTTTGTAAAACCTGTTATTTCTGTTATTTTCAGAGCATTTGTCTCTTGAAATACATTACCTTGATACTTTCTCTTCAAGACCGTATATCAGGATTTAAAGTTTCTGCATATGTAAGGTTTTCTTAAAGTCCTGGAGGAGAAGTCGGGAGAGACCTGAGATGTCTGCAGGTCTGCAGAGGTGTATGTTTAAGTATGTAAATCGTTCTCTTAAGCTGAGTTGGGGTAGCTGTAGTACAATTTTGGGGAGAGCAGAGGAAGTGTGTGAATGGTGTCCAATGGCATTTTCACCTTATGGAAGGAGTTTCTTTTCATTTTAGAGGATATCTGTCACCTTTACTGATGTTGAGAATTCTTGCTCTGTTTTTTTTACTTTCTTGTTTGGTTTGACTAATTTATTTCAGAGCTGTTGACAAGTTGTCATTTGGAGTGACTGTTTTTATGAGCTTTTGCAATTCATTGTCAAACTTGTACATAGGCTGCTGTGTGTTACTCTACTCAGGTAAAGGAGTGAAGCTGAACTTGGATGGAATTGCAGGTGACATCTTCAAAGGCAGAGTTTCTTTTTTATGAGTTGTGAAGAGCACACCTGAATTATAAATGGGCACATTGTGATATGATTGCCAGCTGTTATTATTAAGGGAGTAAAAAACACCAAGCAAGAATAAAGGCCAAGAGAACCAACTTTTATTCAATGAGGCATGAAGCCTTAGCACCCATTCTTTCATTTAATTTATCTGTAGTTCGGTGAGTTTAGATATGGGCAGACATAGCAAGTGCAGTAAAAATTTTGGTTGGATTTTCTTTGGTGTTTTTTTTTCCACCCTGGGAGCAATGATATTTTACATGAACTGCAAGGATTGCATTGCTAAGTTTAGACATACGCTTTCTTAAGTATTCCTTAGAAACTTTGATTTAGCTCCTTAAAGTTTTGTGGTTTTTTGCTGTATTGAACAGTAGAGTTTTATGTCACCTGGATGTTTCTCCAGAGTTTGTACCACAAAAGTTCTTGTGGAAGAGTATGTTGCTGTCATTTTGTCTAAATCAACTTAATAGAGCAGTATTGTTGCAGATGTGCAAGCTGGTGTGTAGGCAAAGCCTTCTATTATCATCGACTGCTTAACAGAAAGCAACAGTGTGCTATTTTGCATATAGAAAAATCATATCCTGTTATTTTCTGTGATGTAGATTTTTGATGTCGGTGCATAATATTTGAATACTTGCATATCATCAGTTTTATCATAGAGTAACACCATTGTGACAAATAGCATAAAGCTAGAATAATACAGTGGAAAGTCAAATGTATTATGTTTAGGCTTATTTAGTAGAAAACATGAGTGTTTAAAAATACATTTATCAGTGTAATTAAGCGGGACTTTGACCTGGGACTTTGACTTAAATCCTAACAGGAGATAGTTGAAAATGGTCTGCATGTATATTGTGTGATTAAATATTTTTAAATAGATTTTGATTACATCTCAAACCCAGTAAAGATCACAAGTGAGTGTAGAACTGCGTATCTTCATTTTCCACTGGCTACATTGCATTGATTAGCAATACCATTTGCAATGTGCCACACTAACTGATGCTGCTAAATTGACGGAAAGGAGAAAACAGCATTAGCTAGTATCTTGCTGTGTTCCACCAGACAAGCTTTTGCATTTCTGATGTCCAAAGACTTAAAATATTTTAATAGAACCCTGGCTTGTAATAAAATTTGATAGCCAAGCATAAGTAATTATGTCTTATATTTACATTAAGTCATTGAAAATGCTAATAAAATGTATTTGTGGGTTTTTCCCTTTAATGAATATAACAATAAAACAAAATCATTGCACAAGTCCCCCACTGGTCTTAAAATCTTAAAAGAGGAGGTTCATCAGTTTCTTGATATCAGGCTTGTTTGTTGTGAATTATGGACTTTTTTTTTTTTTGCAATAAAATTTAGTTTGGCGGAAGAAATGAATGTGCAAGCCTGTGTTTTATTAGTGTGACTAAATATTGTGGAACTAAAACAAGGAGGCTCTTGCATACTGTCACAGTTTGGGGCCATATGGATCATAAACTCCACACATTTCACTCGCAGACTTCAAATGGCATTATCTCATCACAGAGAGGGGAACAAGGAATACACTTAACTTAAATTCAGAAATTGTTCTCATTACTGAATGTCAGATAAATGCAAAGCTTTTAAATAGGAGTCTCCCTGATTTACTATCTTTAATGTGCACAGGAAGGGATGTGCAAAACACATCATTAGTGTGACAGGGTGAAAGGGGCAACGTGTTTCTTCTGTTACAATGGAAAGAGGATGAATCTGGCACACCTCTGATGTCAGAACCTCCATCACCTTTCTCACAGATGATGTAGATTTTAATCGTACTCTGGGCTGATTCACATCGCACGAGCTCCTACGTGACATTGAGATAGATGAAGCCATTTGTTGGCATTATCAGAGCCAGCTGTGTGCTTGGCTGCAGCTACAGTAGGCATTATATCTCATGCATAATCCTCTCATTGAGAGAGGATCACAAGCATCTGAACCATATGGCAAATAATTTTATGATGATCAAAAAAAGGACTCTTGAAGCTAGTTAAACAGAAGAGTCCTCGAAATTCAATCAGAAAAGGTTTTTATTTTCATGTAGCATTATCATCTTAAATTAATTTTTAGCTCTGCCATCATCAGTGAAACACAGGAACTTTCTTTTTCCCCAAAAGTAAGGAATTAATGTTGTAATTACAAGAAACAGCAAATGGAATTGCAGAGCTTGAGATTTTTTTCCTTTTTTTTTTTTCCTTTTTTTTTTTTTTTTATGCCTGGGGGGTGCCTTGTGAGTGTTAATGCCTTTTTTCACTAATTACACACTCCTATCACTCAGAAGGCGATGTAAGAAGGAAGTGCCTGAAATTAAAAAAGCTGGGGAAGAGAATCGCACACACTGAGCCATGGGAGTGCTGTATTGATGTCTTAATGCCTCACTTCCTGAGGGCTGTTACCATTTCCTAGGGATGAAAACATAGCCACAGTAAGAGCCCATAAGCCGTTGTTCTTTACATTGGAAAGAAAATAACAAATAATGTTTTAATTAAGTCAATGAAAATGGGTGATGAGGAAGAAGAGGGAGGCTTCCACTACATGCAGAATTACTGCTGGGCAGCCGGGAGAGAATGGTGGCATCAGAGACAACAGCAACCAACCTTTTTAGCCTAGGGGAATGAGTGATAGCAACTCTCAGCAGGACGAAGGTATTGCTCAGGAGTCTGGTCCTATTTCCTTTTAAGTGTAGAAATTAAAAATCTTAGTGATATCTCTGGCCACCCCTGGACATACGAGCCATCAATCTGAGAGGCAGCCAGAGCAGGTACCAGCTCAGAACATGGGTCCGTGGCTGCTGAAGGATGCTGCATTAATGGGAGGGCAGTGTCTGCTCTTTCAGAGCTACAGAAGCAGAAAGCGATAACACGAATCACACAGTGTGTGAATAAACTGTTTGCCTACTGGAAAAGACGTGAGGTATTTAGGACTTGGCCCTGGGGACACAAGCAGTTTCCATGGGGCATCTGGTAATAATGCACTTGGCCTATCAGCAACTTTCATGCTACAAACTTATGGAACATAAATAAAGGCTTGCTAGAGCCAAATGGGAGCAGCTGCCTTATCTGGAGGATACCTTTTTTATTTGGTACTTTATTGACAAATAATAAAGCCTTTAATTGTGCTGTGGGAGGGATATAGCCATGTAATTTACAGGAGCTTTAATTTTCTAGTGCTGCATGCCTGGAACAGATTGGGATTGTTATTGCAGCCTCGTGAGTCAAGCAGAGGTCGTGGCTGAACTGCTGAAGTGCTGTGAAATGTGCATCTTTATTCTTGCATTTAAAAAGTGCTTGTGTGCATCTTGGGGGAAGAAGAGTAACAAAGGGAGGAACCCTTGTTTCTTCTGCAGTGAAGTGGTGACTAGGAATTAGCGACTTCAGTTACCAAAATGAGAGTCAGCAAAAAATCCCCAGCCCACCTATTGCTTCCCCTGCCGACCGCCCATCACTCTCAGCAGGTTGCAAAGCAGAGCTCTGCTCGCTGAGCAGGCTAACAGGGAAGGATTGCCTTTGCTGCAGCAGCTGCTGAACTGAGACTTTCTGGATCATGAATGTATGTAAATATGTCCAACTGTTTGCCCTTCACACATCTTTGGCAAGTTTAGAGTAAAAAATATTGCAGTACTCCATTAGTTTGCTTAGCTATTACAACAGCAGATGCTGTTAAGAGCGCTGAGATGTGTTTCTAGGCAAGTCCTCCAGCCTAAAATAGGATAAAGAAAGAAGGCTAGAGGGGCCCCAGATAGCATCTTGAAATGTGTATAAAGGAAGCTTTGGCAGAGGGCATACCACAGTGTCTGCTGCAAAGACATGGAGGCGGGTAACTCTTCAGTCCATTAGGCAAGGCAGAAAATGGTTGTGGTTTCTGCGTGTTTGTTCTTTTCTGTACTCTCACTGCAGCAGAATAACAGCTATTTTGGAGAGGTAGTACGGATTTGATTCCTGCCTGTATCTGCTGAGTGGCTAAACCAGCTGCGTTTGGATGCCAAGCTATACTTCATAGGAATTTCACTGGCAATGAAGGTTGTGTATAAATAATGGATGAAGAAGGGTGACAGGACCTGAACACTTGGGGCTTGACAGATTATCTTGTGATGTATTACAATTAGATATGCTTCAGTGTCACTTCATTTATTCAACTAGTAAGGATGCGTAACTCTTAGATCCATTTGGAACTGGATTTATTAAGAGCCTTAGTCATGTCTTCTTGAAGTTTGGAATTGATTTTTGAACATCCTTAGCAGCTTTCTAAATCACGTTGCTCTTAACTTGTATGTGATTTTTTTTCCTCTTTTTTTTTTAAAGTACTTGGGATTTCATTAACACATAAAATAGATGAGTTTGTTTATTTTTTGGAATCTCTGGTTTGTTTTCTTTGCTCAAGGCAGGCGGTTGCTAGATGAGAGACCACTTTGTCAATTAGCTGGTCAATGGATCAAATTGGCCTTTGGAAAGGAGTTGTCTGGGTTTGTGTTAGAAGCTGGTAGATAATAAGCCCCAGCCACCTTATACTAAATGTAATTACCTAGAATTGGGACATCTAATGAATAGGAAATAAGACTGGCAAAAATTTTGTATGCCCTTTTGCTTTTTAAACAGCAGTAACAAAAAAGCCTGGTGTGGAAAAATGCAGAATAAAATGCTGCAGGAAACAGGAGAGCTCAGGTCTGACTTTGTTGCAAATAGAACCTCACGGACTTGGGTTAAAGCAGGAAAGTGTTCAATGTTTTGATCATTGTAACTTTCTAACCTACCTGAATTATTTAAATCTGTTTTTCTGCCAGATATGTTTCTGTCATAAACGCAGATGTAGAACAGTTTGCCTCAAATACCAATGGCTTGGGTGTGCCCAGGCTTCTTTAGGTAGGACCTTTCTTACTTTGATGTCATCTTTTATGAAACAAACTGTATTTGTCTGCTTTGAGTATTTCTCGGCAAAGAGATTGGGTGTAGGACAGCAGGTGGCCACAGAACCCAGCAGAATCCTCCAGATAATCAACAACGCCCCCCCCGCTGCCTCCAGCCCCCGCACTTGCCAAACAACAAACATGTTACTCACTCCATAGCAACCTCCTTGTTCTTCATATAGGAACTTAACGTGGTTTGTGGATAAATTACGCTCATAGCAAAGCTAATCCAAGCCAACAAGATTTCAGAGCATTTGCTCATTCTTGTAAAAGCTGATGATAATTGATGGATGACCAGCTTGCAGGACCCTGACAGGCTGGTTGCCTGCCCTTTGCACTCTGCCAGTTCAAGCCTTACAAGTGTGAAATAGCCAATTACTGGAATACCTATTGAAAGCAATAGGCCAATGAGCAAATTGCTACTGTGGGACGCAGTGGCAGTGTAGGTGGAAGAACGCCAAGATAAAGTTCTGCTCTGAGCAGCTGCTCCCAGCACAGCTTGGTAATGCTATTGGATGACCAAGTGGTGAGAGATAGGTATTTCCCCATTTGAACTGCAAGTGTCCTGCCTTGTATTGACTTAAAGTTTATGATGCATGATACCATCTTGATACCCAGATCCTAATTTGCAGAAATAAATCCTCCTTTTAAAAGGTAGTTAAATAGGTAATAGGGATAGTCACGGCCATAGATTTTGTGCAAAAGCATTAAATACAATTTTTGCTTGGAATGAAAAGTCATACAGTGTGCAGAGTGTTAATACTTGCCAGCCATTTGCTATTGACAGAACAATTTATCTTGATAAAGGACAGTGAAAAATTCCAATCTATTCACTGACATCACATTATCAGCAGTAATATATGACTGCATCTGAATATAAGGTTCAGATCTGCTACAGCTGAGGTGTTCCTGGTAATTTTCCTGTAAATATATTGTGTACTGAACAATGAAAAAATGTCGCTTTTATCATGTAATTGAATGACCTATTTTTATGTGAGATTTAAAGTTTTACTGTGTTTAATGGGATAGACCATAATGTTTCCTTTTTGGGTAACCTGTTTCTTTTTATAAGACTTTAGCAATAAAATGTGTATTACTAGGTTTGACAGAGCAGAAATAGCAGACAAAGCAGGATAGAAGCTTAAATATTAGTCCGGTGAGGGAAAGTTTCTGTGACTACAGAAACTTGACACAGGGGAAAAAAAACCCTATCTGACAATATTGTCATGAAAATGTCTGCTGTCATTAGTTAGCTCAATGTAGGTAGTCTTTTTTGCCACAATAGGAATGCTTATTGGTAACTTTTAGGCATGTGCTTTTCTTAGCAGAAAGATGCGATTTATAATTTCAAATTGTATTAAGAGCTTGGCTTATTTAATTCAAAATATATGAGAAAGAAAAGTGGCAAGTGGCTTTGGAGGAAGAATTTCAGAAGTGGATGGAAAATTATTTTATGCAGTCCATAGTTCTGTAATCAGAAAGCATCCATTGGGTAAAGGCCAGAAGTTTAAATGAAGCCAGTGCCAGCACTCTGTATAATCCATTTTTTCAGTTGCCAGTCACTTGTTTGGTGCTGAAAAGAGAAATGACAAATGACATCTTGCTGTTTGCTTTGAATCTCCTATTAACAATTACCAAGTCCATTTTAGGTGGAAAGAATAGAAGATTGATTCATTTGATACTAAAAGGAGATCAGCCTCAAAAATAAGATTCTCATTTCAATCAGGGCAAAGTATAAAATAAATATAATAAAATAAGCTAAAGACACAAGCATTTTGATTGTGATTGCTTTATTACTTTTACATACATGGCACTCTTTTTCCACTATACTTAAAACTCTGAGAGGAATGCTATTACCCATTTGTATTTTTCACACTGTGTTTTCTCCTGAGCATATCTGATTGTAAAACCCCTTTGTGTGTCGCTCTGTATGAGGAAGAGAGCTTCTCTGCTTATCTCCTAAAAAGATAATAGATAAACTCACCTTGGGCAGATTTCCACCAGAGGCATTTGTACTGTTCTGAGGCTTGGAAAAAATTATTTGGTGAAAAAGCTTGCTAAGGAAGACTGAATCTGAATGATTTGTTTCCATTTTAAGGAATAGGATGGGTGCAGGAATTTCTGTTAAGTTTTCATTTGTGGACTCTCTTCATACCTGAAGATTTCGTATACTTTTGCATAATTGGGATAGTTGGCCCCACCATGGTTCCTGGGAGAGATGGAAAATTTTATTATTTTCTCCTTCCTCTATTTCTTCAACCATACAGGGTCTAATATTTTGCTTTCCAAATACTCTTCCGCCCTGGCAGAAGAGACAGTCTGGTATTATACCCCATATCATTTGTCCTTTCCCCATGACTGTGCCTGCTGAGTGCAGTTTTATTGAGCAAGGCTGATATCCCCAAATTAGAGCAATTCTTCTGCCATTCCCTGGTTTGTTAACTGCTCTCTGTTGCTTCTCTGAGAAGTTATGAGGAGGAGCAGAGGTTTTATGCTTGCCTGTCTGCAGATCCAGTGGTGAATGGAGGCTCACATTGGGAAGGTTGTCTACCCAACCATGAGAGCAGGGTTTGCTTTCACTAAGGGCATCTATTCCTCAGGAATTGATAACCTTGCTTTCAGCAGGAAGAGATTCCTGTTCTCTTCTGACAAATAAGTAGTTGGAGTATGCTGGGGATTTAAGGGCCTCTGCTATATATCTTCCTGCTTCTCCATTTGTTAAAACTGTGTGGCAGTTCAGTGTCAATGACATGACATTCAAGGAAGGGAATAAAGACTGATCCATGTTAGTAGTAGTGTTTGGTGTTAAGGGCAGCAAGAGAGGATCTCATGAATTGTTCCAGCTGCTCAAGATCTTTCTGTTGGGGACCATGTAATTAGTTTGTTTGGGGTTTTTTATCCCCTTAACACAGACAGGAAACGCAGGCGGTGTATCCCTCAAATGAGTGTCCAGGTGTGACAAAGCGGAGGAAGCTCCTTTTTCCTGGTTATACTTTGTGTCACTGTCAATGAAAAAGCTTTTATGTGTCAGGGTGTGAGTTCTGCTATAAATGTATCTGAGGAAACCATGAAGAACAGACAAAAATCTGCGACCAGTCCTGCAGGAAAAAAGGTGAAGAATTCATCTGTGGAATATCCAGATTTGTGCATTTATGTGCCTGTAAAGACAATTGTAGTCAAAAGATGAAAATATCACAAAAAGTAGAAGCAGATATGTTATCACTGTATCCCTATTCATCTTTCACCAAAACTGTCTATTTAATTTTGCAGCCTGTGAAACTGCAGCATTGCACTGAAGTTTAGGCAGTGTGGTCTAGGAGAATTTCCCCTGTTGATCAAAGGTGCAAGGAAATGGAGATAGCAGAAGTGTGAGCACAATATGCTTTACTTGGTTTGCACTGGAGACCAAACAGTCACTAGGGCACGTGGCTGCCTCTGCTGCTGAGAAGGGAACTGTGCCACCAGGCTGCCTTGCATCTATGCTGTCAGCAGCATGAAGAGCCTTTGTGACTTTGGGAGAAAACAAGTTGCTTTCTATCAAGGGAACAGATTTAAACTGGGATGCTTACGACACTGATTTGGATTGCTTTTCTCTTCCAGTGATTCACCTAACAAGCTCACTAATGAAAAATGTTGTTGAAGATTTTTGGCATTAGGGGAATATTCTATTCAAACCTATATCAGCTGTCTGGTAGGCTAGTTAAAAAAACACCTCAACCCAAACCCCAACATTTAGTTTGTGGTAATTAGTGATACTGTGCTGAAATAAATTATTATTTCTCATTTCCCCTTTTAGCAGTGGATTTCTTGTACTAGGAGAATTTTTCAGCTGCTGCATGTTGGTCGGTGGAACCAGTTGAATAGAAAGAGAAGGAATAATTTGGGATGATCTGCTACTGCCAAATTGCTGTCTGCCTTAATTTCTTCCTTAAGCTACCAAAAATATGAGTAGCACCATGAAATAATAAAAATTGGGGGGGGGGAGGGAGGAAAATAGCCTGAAAAAACTGTAAGTGCTTGTGAATTTTTGAGTCTCATTTCAGACATGATGTAATGAAGTAGTTGAGCCCATGAATAGCGAAGTAGTGGAGATACTTGGATGGCGGACGTATTTGGTCCTAGCCAAACAAAAAGCTACTTCAAATCTCTATTGATCTAAACCTTTGCAGATTAAGTGACAAAGTAATAAATGCAAGCTATATTTATATCTGCCTTTCACCCTGATGGCTTACAAACTCCTGTGTCGGTGAACTGATCACACTGAAGTTACTGCATTATAGCTGTCTAGGGGTATCACAGTATCACAGTATGTTAGAAATTGGAAGGGACCTCAAAAGATCATCTAGTCCAATCCCCCTGCCAGAGCAGGAACACCTAGATAAGGTTACACAGGAATGTGTCCAGGCGGGTTTTGAATGTCTCCAGAGAAGGAGACTCCACAACCTCCCTGGGCAGCCTGTTCCAGTGTTCTGTCACCCTCACTGAGAAGAAGTTTCTTCTCAAGTTTAAGTGGAACCTCTTGTGTTCCAGTTTATACCCATTACCCCTTGTCCTATCATTGTTTGCCACTGAGAAGAGCCTGGCTCCATCCTCATGACACTCCCCCTTTATATATTTATATACACTAATAAGGTCCCCCCGCAGTCTCCTCTTCTCCAAACTATAGAGACCCAGCTCCCTCAGCCTTTCCTCATAAGGGAGATGCTCCACTCCCTTAATCATCTTTGTTGCCCTGCACTGGACTCTCTCCAGCAGGTCCCTGTCCTTCTTGAACTGAGGGGCCCAGAACTGGACACAATATTCCAGATGCGGTCTCACCAGGGCAGAGTAGAGGGGACTTGGGTTTAGAGGGTCTTGGGTTTCATATTTCGGGAGGAGAAAGGAAGCTGATCGGCTTTATTCAAAAATCAGAGGCAATTTTTCAGTGTTTGAAATACAAAGATATGAGTTTATTAAAAAGAACTGAAAGTTGCTATGCCATGAATGTGCCCCAGTCATTCACTAAAGGTGACAAAACTGGATTTTTGCATTTCCATATAACAAGCATGCCCAATTAACTGCTCCCACTCACCATCGCTTCATTTGCAACACTTGGTTTTAACTTCTATGTCAGAAGTGTCTCACACACTTCTGTTCATTTGGCTCTTTCAGCCACACTTAATTTGACCATATCTGCATTTACTCTCATCCTGTACTTTGCCTGTATTTTTCATTTTACTCAGTTCCCTTGCATATTTGTAGGTTTGGGTTTTTTCCTCTTCATGGCGTTTGGGACTTTTCCTGGTGTAGCATTGCCTACTCACAACATTTACAGGAAGTTTCATTCCTTTTTCCAACGCTAACATGTCACTTTAAAATGTAGATAAAATCCCAGGATACTCACACTTACTCTATTGCTTGCTTTCTGTTGGTTTCCTGTCTTTTTGCCTTCACCCAGTTTTTTCATTGTGTGGTGTTCAGGCCAATTTCAAAATATTTCCCAGCCTTTACGTCAGCATGTCCTCAAATTCTGCAATGAGGCTCCCCTAGATAAGCAACAATGACAAAACGATTAGGCTTTGCGCTGTACATAGAATTAGAGCAGGTGTTCATCAGTTGTGCTGTGGCTGACAGGCTGCTGTATCTTTGAATAGAAAGTCTGTCTCTACTTACAAATATTTGTTAATTTTTAATGAAATTAATTGCAGTCACTTGATACAGGACGATACAATTTCGTATTTGGTTGTGTATGCATTCAGGTATGTGTTACCCCTTACGTCAGTACTTGGCTACTGTCATCTTTTAAGGAAAAAAACGCTCTTCTATGAGGTTTTTCAAAGAAAGATGAAACCCGAAAGAAATACTCTGTTTGCATATGATGAAATACTGTCCCAGTTAGGTAAAGCACCATTTTCATTAAAAGACAGTCTAAATGCGGCAATTAACTTGGGAAATCTTTGCACACAAAGAAGTTTAAATTTGTTAAGCATTTCTGGGTGAAATAAAGCTGAAGTCTGCATTCAGTAGCCTGAACCTAAATGTGGCCTTTTGGAAAAGATAATGCCAGCTACAGCTGATTGTGCCGTTAATGGGGTTGGTTTGACTGCCTCTAGGACTGAAGTGACCTTTTCGGAAACTTTCAAGCAAGTATGTGAGTGCCTCTTCTAACTCCAGCAGAGTGTCCATGTATGCTATAGTTATCTTTACCTTTAAAACTTGCTGGAAGCTTAGGCACATCTTGCCTAAGTGAAAAAAAGTGGCTCAAGTGCTAATACAGAACCAGATGTTTGATTCCTTCAAAGGGAGAAAAGAGGCTTGCAGTATGACTTGCACAGAGAGGAAAATTAATCTGTTGAGAGGTTGAACAGGTCTTTTCTTTTAACAGAGCCCTTTCTTTGGGAGAGCAGGGCATGATATATCATTGAAGTACAACAGAAGGTACCAAGTAATAAAAAATTGAAAAAGATTGAAGAAATCCAATAATTCAGCAGTTTGCAAGTAAGTTACAGAATAGGGGCAGTAAATGTTGAAAGGGTGAGTGATATTAAAAGCCCTCTTTATAATCCAAAGTTAATTTAAGTAACATTAATTTACGGTTGACAAGTTGTGTCTTTTTTAATGTTGGTAATCCAACCATTTATTAAACTGTAAAAGCAGTGATAATTAAGTATTACTGCTCAGCAGTGCTAGTATGGTTAGTCACAGCGGGGACAGGTTTGGAATAACTTGCCTTTATGATGTTAGGGAGAAGGCAAATGTTCGCTCTCCTAAGGAGGAAGGCAGTAAAGGCATGGTGCTGCTCCATGGCCCTTTCCAGCTGCAGCATCTTCTTCCTTTTCCTTTATACACTGAATACTTATGCGGTAGAGTGAGAGAGAGGTGCGGGGCGGGGGGGGGGGGGGGGGGGCAGGGGAATAGGGTTGGTGCTCTGTCTTTTGCCTGCTGTGGAATAGAGCATAACAAAGCTGCCAACTCTGCTGAGTCCCCGTCATCCCTCTGCTGCCAAAGGGTGGGGAAAGCAGGGAGCTCTCTCTCTAGTCATCCTCTCTTGGGTCTTCATTCAGCCAGCGTTCAAAGGAAGTCAGAAACAAAACCCAAGGGACACTTGCTTCCCTCCACTATGCTACCACCCCAAATTATGTCGGCCTCTGGCACGTGGCATCCCTAGCTGTGGAGGCACAGTCTCACACAGACATACCCCACTACCCTTCTTACACAAACAATGGTGCAACTTCCTGCTAGTGCATAGTCCTGCCTTCCTGTGAATTCACTTTCCTTCTGAAAATGAAGTATTTGGAGCACAGTTGCAGAGTGAAACCTCGTGGGGCTGGAGGAAGGGGGAGGTGAAGAGAAGGATTTGTGGACACATGAGCCTGTTGAAAGAGCTGCTGTGCCAGGATGCTGCTTGCCACATGGGGAACATGCGTTGTCTGAGCTGGCAACACTGCTAATGTGTCTTCTCACCAAAATACTTGGGTTTGGCACTGTATTACTTGAGATGGCACTGAACCAGAGCCACAGAACTCACATTTTTCATAAGAATTTCTCAAAAGTGTTTTTTTGTGACGAGTTGTGTCTTTCCGGGTGTAAATTCCTTTCTGGGGGAGTTTCAGGGCTTGGCTGAACACACAGGGAGTCCTGCGCCTGAGGACCTCCTTGCACCTCCCGCACACTGCAGCATCTCTGCCGGACACTGTGGCTGGTGGAAACGAATGTTTGTTTTGCTATCAACAAGCATACCAGCAGGAATGACCTTCTGCTTATTTATGAGGACTCCTGTTCACCGAGCTGCTTTGTTTGACCCCAGGCATGATTCCTCAAATAGAAAATTCTGATGTCAACCTCAGTAGTAAAGAAAGTTTTGTAACTGGCATTTATATCTTCTCCTAACAATTACCCATGGGCTTAATGTGCAGTTTAAAGTGTCAGGGATCAGTATTGTAATTTCCATCCCTTTCATGCTAATGCAGAAGTCCCTGTCTCTCATTAAAATTCTCTGCTTGTCTGCTGCATATTTCTTATACCTCCACCTGTTATGTCACCCAGACTTCTGATAGAAACTTATTTGGATAATGTCTGCAAGCAAAGAATTTTTCCCTGAAAAGGTTGAAGATGGAGACACTCTGTCAGGACCTGACAGGTGTAAATTTCTTAACGTATGAGGGGTATATGAAAATACAAATCATCACTGAGAGCCAGCCTGAAGCAGACTGAAAAGCTGTCATAAGCAATTTTCAAAAAGTATGAGTTATTTGGTTCCCTTCCAGGAGGAACAACTCCACAGGCATAAATTCGTGAATGGTACTTGACAATCTTAACAATTCCTCCTCTCCCAGCGCTGAGCCTGTGACAGAGAAGCGATAGGGACTGTGTGCTCTCCTCTCTTCTCCAGCTGTGGAGGAGCTGATGTGATAATCAGGGAGTGAATCCTGCTTTCCTGAACTTGAGGCATTCCTCCACTGACACAGATTTCAAGGAACTGATTAATCTGACAGTTAGACTGTGTTGGAGCTGATTATTTGCCAAAAGACATTTTAGAGATCCTCTTTTTTTTCCATTTAATGAGAAGAATGATAGGAAAGAAAACAGCAGATGCCTCGTGACAGGCACCTTGGCTATATTGCATAGTCCTCCTTTTTGTACATTCTTACTTTGGGCATGTGGAAAGATCATTGCTAACTGGATGGGCCTATTCAGTGGTGTATGGAAATGGACTTTAAGAAGCATTGTGCATGATTGGCAAATCAGTTCTAATTGAATAAATGTCAAGGTCAAAACAAACAAGTGATGAAGATGAGAAAGCCCTGGAGTGGTATCTGCTTCAAATCATATTAAAGGCTGTTTGGTAGCAAAGTGCTTCAGGGGGACTATCCAAAATTAAAGAGCAGTGAAGTTGCCACTCACTTTTAAACCAGATGCATATTTCCTCAGCTGAAATTGAAAGCTGGTGCTTAGGAAATGTCCTGGCTGAGGTGGCAAAATTAATTTCTCTCTTGCATGTGAGTAGACTAGAGCAGATGGGGTGACAGGTTTCTGACAGGTAGGAGAGCGTGTGGCACTCCCCTGCTTGGCACTCTGTACTGGGGGATAGTGGAGTGCTGCCATGGCCTTGGGCAGAGAACTGGATACCATTAACATAATGAACATCTTATCATGGTGGTTGTGGACATTTATCTAATAACAAGAGCTATTTCCAAAATAATCCAGAACTACAGTCGCGAATCTTAAAAGAATCTTATGTGAGGATCTAGATATTTTTTTTCTCAGTCATTGTGAAACGTCCATGTAGACAGTCTACAGGAGATGTGTAAGTTTTTTCTAATTCTCTTACCTCCTCATTAATTTTCACTGCTGACTGAGACTCCCTTGTAAACTAGAAATGTAGATGAGTATAAAGGTATAAGATGCAGAGCCTAGCGAAACTCCTTTTGTCAATGTGACTTGCTTTAAATTGGGTGTCATGTGACACAGTATGTCAATAAGTGCAGAATGTGTGTTTTTCAACGTCAAGTCTAAATATTATAAAATATCAATACAGCAGCTGCCTTAAATCATTGCAGAAAGGGGACAAGAGAGAACACTTATTTGTCTCAGGTAGAATATATGTTGTCAGTATAAAGAAGTACTGTAATGTCAACTGCGATACTGTTTAATTTTTTAAGTGACTAATTGTGGTCTGATTTCAAAGTTGTTTAGGTGCTGGGAGATATGTTTGAAGTTCAGGAGGAGCTGGTCATGTACTTAAGAAATTGAAGAATACATTTCTGAACATTTAAGTGCCTAAAGTTCTTGCAGAGATTAGTTTTCTGGTATCTAAAGGGAGACTTTTTTTTCATGCCTCTCTTCTCCAGGTTTTGGTTTATGTTCTGGGGGATGTCACCTGCTTGAAGTCACAATACCAAGAAGAAACTATTTAAGCATGAAGAATATCAGCCAAGTAGTGTCTCATTAGTGGCTGATGTTAACAATAATCCCTGCTGCTGTCTTCGGAGCTTTTCTAGCCAGAGTAGACGAGCTACTTTATATCATTTTGTTGCAAAGGTGGCAAGAACGTGAAAAGATCCATCTGCTTCATGTGAATGAAATCAGCCATAAATCTGGTTTCTTGAGGTAGTGAGGTGACCAGTTCAGTCTTGACTTGATTGTTTTTATTTTATTTGTCTGAAGCCAGTTAATCTTTTGGGTACCCATGTCCAGATAAGAAAATGAGATGGGTTTTTTAGGCATGTGATGATCTGGCTTCAGGATTCTATTTGACATTATTTTTATCTTTGCACAAAATGTTGAAAATTAAATGTCATTGCTGATTTCTGTTTTGCTGTCAAGGGCAGATGTGCTGCCACAAAAGTAGAAGTATCAGTTGCTACAGAAATATTGAATGCTTTAAATGGTTACCGAGAAATGCAAATGCCTATGCAATTGTGTAGTCATCCAGAATGTAAGAAGCAAAACAGATGTAGGCGATCTGTTTTAAGGTATTTTTGCTGTGTGCACTCCCATGTCCTGGTGCACTGAATGCAGACTGCCCTGGAGTGCCTTCTGAACCATGTGAGCAGCTCCGTACCCACTTGTGAAGGACTAGTAGGATTTATCATTCTTGTGTAGCATTTGCCATTGCACACTGTAATGAGCTTAGTTTCAGAAAATGTACCTGATGACAGGTAAAACCTTACTTTTGAAGATCTTCATGTCAGCATTCCTGCATGGCACCATAGCGTGGTGAGGGAAAACTGCTTGCACAAGTAATGGTTTGTGAGATTGGTCTCCTTTCTCACAGCGATATTTGCCTTCATTAGTCATAGTCTACTAGCATGATGTGGAGAAAAATTGCCAATTCTCAATAGTTTTGATCTTATTATTCTTCAAAGTAGTTCGTATTTTGCAAGCTAGCTGTAAGCTGTTGCACCTATCTTGTTCCTGTTTTCAGATATTTTTTTGCCTAATTTGGTCACAAAGGAAAGCTTTGTTTATCAAATGTGTGAAAATGACTGCTGATCCTACTATATCTTTTGAAGGTAATTTTTACCACTGTAACAAGCCAGAATCAAAATGACTAATCAGTTATAAGCCAGTCCTCATTAACTTGCACTAAATTATTTTCATTTGGCAGATAAAATAGCCACTTTTCCACCCTTAATTAGAATTTGGTCTAATAGGATTGACAAGTCAAGCTGGGGGGAAAGTGCCCTTCTTAATTGCTTTTAGACTGGAGTAATTTTTTTAACAGCATATTGAATTTACTATTTGTATTATAGGAAAAATCCGCCTGGTGAGCAAATGTATTCTTTATATTTTTAAAGCTTACTGGGATTGCCCACAGCAAAATAAGCTTAACTAATGTTATCTTTAAACAAGCGTGTTTGTATAATATGGCACTGTACTAAGACTATAATCAGGACTTTAAAATTGGAGGGTTTGAGGGAAGTAGCCTTTCACTTTCTTCATTCGCTTTTCAGTGTCCTCATCAAATGAGATCACTTCATGCGACTTTCAGTGAAGCAGAAAAGGGATATTCCTTAGCACTTGCTTTCCCAACATGTAGTGTAATTTTTTTTCCACTTCTCTCTTTTGAAAGCTGTTCTCAATACATTTTTTCTCTGCTAACTTGGCCGGGCATAATCATATTACTATTTTCTTCCACATCCTTTAAAATAGTTCTAAAAGCTTTGCCAAGTGGGGACAGTTGGTGCATATCCAGCCAGCTCCAGTAATGTCCTTCATGCTTCCATTGGGCCATGAGTAGCTGAACCCAAAAGTGCTCATCATGACAGAAGCAGCATAATCCCTGCTACATGAACTCACAGGGCAAATGTCACAGAGTCTCTAACTATTTGGAAGGGGTTTCCAGAAAACTAGCTTGTCCACAGTTCTGTTTAATTGTAGCTAAAAATACTGGAGCTGATTCCCAGCTTTCTGGAACACTGACTTTGATGTGCCTGCACTGACTGTGGTTAAAGCTAGTAGTCAGGTCGATTCATTACATGAAGTTTTGTTTCAGTGCTGTACTCTTTCAGGCATTTTTTTGTAGCATAAATCAATAAAGTAATGATTGTTTCTCTGGAGATCCCACAAATAAGAAATATGCTTATACCAAGTCTTCACAGTTTTTGCTCTTTTGCATTCTTTTTTTCTTTAACCACATTTTGAGTCCTTTATTTTGCAAACAGTATATAAAGACAATACAAAACAACAACAAAAAAAGAACAAACCAAAACAATTCCCCCCTTTCCCCAAGAAAAGAGATCTTTTCAATTCTTTATAGGAACTTGCTTCCACCTTGAAGTCCTTCAGATATTCTTTTGAAATATTTCATATGAAATAAGAAATTCTTAAGGAGAATTGAAATCTGCAAGAAATGGTTGCCTGAAATGCTTATGGTGAGGTGGAGAACTCCTATTTTTTTGTCTAGAACAAGTTTAGTGAAGTCAGTGATAGCTCATGTTTCTGTGTTACTCATCACTATACATCAATCCTAAAGTAGCTAAAGCTCTTGGTTCGCATTCAGGAATACATATGCAATCCCACATCCACTCTGCCCTTGGCCTGTTTGCTGATACTGCCAACAAGGTTATTGAATGAAGTGTGATTTTAATGATGCAAACACCTGCCTAGTAGGAGCTGGACTGAAACTAGCAGCTTGTTTCAGATAGACCATTGAACAGCTGTCTCAGCATAGTAATGTTCAGTCACTACCACCTGGGGTTGAATTCAAACCTGTGACCTGCAGGTGGAGGGCTTTGTAGCCATTACCTGTGCCTTGAACCATCTAGCCACTTAGATGTCTTCAAAAGTGACATGTTTTGAAAATCTGGTTGGGAAGAGAGAAAGGGAGAGGATTTTGCCAAAAACCTTGTCTTTTCTGCCAATTAAAAATGCCATGCATTCAATAATGAGTTTGTATTTGCATGAAAAGTTTGAGAAAGGCCAGATGATATCAGTTACGCCTATGGGCCATGCAGGTCCTCAGTTATGTCACAGTGGTGCTCAAAAGGTGGTGCACTATTACGCCGTTAGATGCATCCTTTTCAGCTTGGTCTTCACATACTTGAATGTCTCTCCATTTACAAAGAAGAGTGTATTGACATAGTGTCTTTGTTTTGTATAGATCCTGAATCTGCAGTTTTGTCGCAGCTTTCCAGTCCCTGTTGTGAATTTAACTTAGATTGGTCAGAAACCACAGAATGGTTTTGTAATGGATATTATCTGTGCTCCTGAAATGCCTTTTGGATGGGCAAATATCAGCAAAATTTTACTGGGTAGTCAGGGAATTATATCGAAAACCTGTAATTGGACTCCATGAGAAACTGTTGACTAATACCCTTCTATGGTAACGTAGTATCATCTATGGCTGAGTAATCTGTGTAAAGTGATTTGCATCGCAGCCGAGTTAGTGTCAAGGGTATACTTTGGACAGAAGGCACACTTTAGAAATTAGGATCTCCTTTTATTTTTTTGTGAAAATACACCACATATGCTTGCTGTTTTTCTCAGGGACTATCATACAGCCCTAAAACATTTACAGCTTTGCTAGAAGGAGGGGATGAGTGGAGAGGAAATATGACAGTGGGGGCTGGTGACAGCATGAAACTGCAGCTCTCCATGTGCTTTCAGTGCCTTGTTTATTGCTCATGCAGCACAGCCTAGATGAGGCTCATCAAGAGCCAACTCTAATTGAAGCTGTCTTATAAAAGTGCTGTTATGAGCAGATGTGGTCGTACCAGGAATATTTTTTTTAATGCACTTAAATATATTTTAAGACCTAAAATATATATTGACCAGAAACAAGATACTTGGCACAGACCAACAATTTCAGCTTCATTGAAGAAACTAATCTCAATTTTCTCACTCCATTCTTAGTCCTCAATTTCTTTTTTTCCATTATTTGCCCCCATTAATGCTGTGTGCTTTAAAAGGTTTTATTTGTTGTGCTTTTCCAACTTGACATAAACCACACCTTTTGGGATAGATTTTTATTGGAGATTGGAGGAAAAAAGCCTCTTGTTTGGTAACGACATCAGGGAATATTTGGGCACATTTCAAACGTATATTTTCACAATGAGACCTGGTTCCAGCTTTCCCAGGTGTACTTTTTCACCTTCAGCCGGGATAACTTAATTCCTGTTGAAAATACTGTTATGTTTCATAACCCTTTTCCCACCCAGACATAAGAACTCAAATGATGGCAGCTGAGATGATGCTCATCTCCACTCAGCATGGGAACAAAGTACAGCAAAATTCACCATGGCCTGCGCAGGGTGAAAACAGGTGGTGACTGCATGCAGAGAAGAGTCCGTAACTACCGACTTGGGCAGCAAAACTCAGCCACATGAACCTTCCCGGATGCATCTGTAGGGTACCTCTTTGCAACAAGCATGAGCTTCTTGGGCTGTCCTTCAGTAATTCCTTCTCCTGCCATTATCTTTCTGGAAAACTACCAGTGAATTAAAATGTGGGCAATTCAGTTTAAGTGAAATAACTTATTATTGCCCATAATTTTATATCCACATAGAATTCTCTTTTTTTTTAAATTAAAGTAGCTTTCTTTGGGAGTCGGAAGCTCCAAATAAAGGTGTTTTATAATTAGAAGAGTTGAGCAAATGTGATGGCACTTGCAGAAGGTGGGCGCCTGTGTTTTATTCTAGGCTATTAGCGCAATATTCTGATAGTAGAAAAAGAACTTAGAAAACAAAGAAGAGTCATGACTTGAAGGTGAAGAAGGACTAATTGAAAGAAAAGCTTAAGCAGATATTCCAGAGGTGTAACTCTTTCCTGTGCTTTGCTTTTTGTTTGATCTAAGCCTTTGCAACATCCCTGCTGTGTTGTTTGATGTGTAGTTGTGGTTCTGTGCTGCTTAGAGAGCATTGCCTGTGAATTCCTCCCTGACAATAAAGATGCCGTGGTACAGGGGCATGTGTGCTGCTCTGGGGAAAGGGGGAGTGACTGTGCTTTGGACCATGTAGCTGCCTGTGAATAAAGAAACCATTCTGTACCAAACTCCAAGTTATTACAATTAAGAAAAAAAAAAAAAACAACAAAAAAAATAAAAATCATGACGAAGTTCACTGTATCTCTGCAAAAAAAGTGACATGTTGGCAAGAAATTATTTAACCTTTTGCTGTGCAAGGTGGTGGCTGATACATGAATGTTGTTCCTCTTAGGCTTTCAGTTGTGTGTCCTGATGAAGAGCTTGTGTTCCCCATGGATGTGGCACTGTCAGACCTATTACTTTATCTTATGGAGATAAACATTATCTTGGGCAAAAGTGTCATACCCTGCCACAGGCAGGTGCTGTCTTTGAGGGCTGATGTTTGGTGGCAGTGCTATACCGTGGTTGATGTTGGAGCTGAAGGCATGGGCTGGGAAGGTGTTGAGGAGGTGCTAGATACAGCCAAGGAGGATAAGGTAGGAAGCAAGGAGCTATTTTGTAGCTGAATTCTGAGCAAAGGCTTCTTTGTCATGAGTGCTGTCAAACAGCCTCGTTACCATGGCAACACCAGCTAGGTAACCCATTTGGGAAAATACTTGTAGGACCTAACACTCTATCATCTGTCATTCAATAATTTCATGTTCATAATAACTAGGAAATCAATGGCCATCCTCTGAGACAGTTTTGCTGAAAGGGTAAGCACGCTGCTGCCACTGTCTCGGCTCACTGGGAGGCTCACGCCAGCCATGGAGTGTGGAGCACTGCTCGCTTGCATGGACCCACTCAAAGATTAAAGACAGGTTGAGGTTCATGATCTAATTAAACTGTGCTGTTGACACCTGTAAGACAGAGAAGCAAATGGCATTTAAAGCAGTTGTTATAATGTGAGGAAACAAAGGTTTAGGTGGAATTAGCATTTCATATTTTAAAATACCAAGGGAAACTATGTGCTCAAGTTATCACATGGCCAGCACGAAGAAACTCAGTAACTTAAAGGCATTTTTTTCTTATCTTGGCTTTCTAATTAAACTGCTTATCATCATAAAGGCTGTGTTACCTGCATGTTAGGAATTGAATATAAAGCAATCATGGAACAGTAATTAAAATTCTTAAACATGCACCCATTGACTTTACATACAATTAGTTTACTGCACTGTGTCATTTATTAATAGCATGAGTTTTCAGAGCTGAGCCCCTGGTTGGCTATGCAGGGAAAGATCTGTTTAGTAATTACTTTGGCAGTGTTTATCTGTTTTGAAAAAAATACGCTAATATATATCTCTGTAAAGTAATACTATAAATAAAAAGCGTGTTAAATGGAGGGTTGGGGAGAGGGGAGGAGTCCTTGCTGATTGGGGTATTACAGACATGAAGAAATGGTAATTCTTATCACTGTACTATCAATACTTGAAAGATGCTCATTCTGATTCAAACAGGACTTTCTTTATCCTTTTAAAAAATCTTTTGGAGGACAAAGATAAGGTGGCTCTTTTCCAGCTGACTGTTTCAGCGTGTTTTAGGTCCAATTAGCAGACAGTGCAGAGCAGACACACACAGGGCCACGGACCAAAGTGCTGGAAACAGACTTCTTGTTTCTGCTGGGGTGAATGCGGTGAATACTAAGGTCAGTTTTTCTGATGAAGTGCCTTTTGAAGGGAAATTCGTAACTCATGCTGCAAATATAGTAGTCAGTAGTCATGTGAAGTGATACTTAGGTCAGGGGAAATGAGAATGTATTGCAATCCTTCTTGGTTTGTACACAAAGGTCAAACTGAGAGCCTCTAGGGTGGTGACTTCAAGCTCTTTGTTATTTGATGCCCTGCTGTGGTGTCTTAAGGTGTTTGCTTCTGCAGCTTTTGAAAACTTGTTTGATTACAGCAGATCCAATTACAGGCTCAGTGTGTGCCTTCTGCATAAAATGTTTTCAGTTGTTTAAATCAGCAGAAGTACTTGCAGGTCCTAATTCCTGGGTCTGAGCTGTGTTTGTTAAGTCCCAAGAAGAAGGGTGTATTTTATTCATCCACTTGCACTTTAATTTTACAGTGCCTTGGATTCCTGTATTATGTCAGATTTGGAAGAATAGTTTCCTGGAATAGATCTGTTTGAAAGTGGGAGAAGAAAACTCTTCTTTTGATGTTCTCCAACGTACCGAGTTCAGAGAAGAAGACATAAGTTAAGCAGGGTGCCAGATTTGAAGATGTCACAGCCCAGCTGTGGAGAAACGCAGAACTCAGTTCATGCAAAGGGGGAGTTGAGATTTCATTGTGAGAGACCTGGTGAAGAAGGACTCCCTGAAGGAAATCGATTTAAGATCTGTGAATGGGATCCCAGAAGAAGTTTGACATAGAAGAAATAGCATAGCTGTTCCCAAATTGTAGAGCTTTGTAAATAGCAGTAGAGAGGTGCAAGTGTAAGAATTAATTTGAACGTGTTAAGAAAGGGCTGTGGGAACAGGGACAGATAAGAGTTTAATATCTGAGTCTCTGGTGGCCACCTTGAGTGGGAAGTGATTAAAAATATGTTATCTTGGCAAAACTACTCAAAATGGACATATTCCGTTTACAGAAGGCAGGATTGACAATAGTCAAACTGTGATGTGGCTTAACCTTTCAGGGGGATTTTTTGATTCCATATGGAAAAACAATGTGGATAATTTGGAGAAAGCAGCAAAGGGATTAGCAATAGACTCACCATTGAAGAGAACTGAGAGACTATCCTCAAAAGAACTCCATCAAGATAACAAACTAAGAAGGAATGAGAGCAAATGACTGGAGAGGGAACAAGTAGGTGCTTGAAATGGCACAAGTAACCCGTCCGGTTACCTCCCTTCACACCCAGGGCAGCAAGGGACAGGCTGTCTTATGTGGGTGAATGAACATGCTCTGCTGTGTTATTAGCTAGCAGCTTTTATTCAGATTCTTAAAGAAATGTAGGGAAGCAATACAAAAGTTCATTTATTTGCTTTATGAATGGAATTGGCAGCTTCCATAACTTCCTATGGGGATTCTCATACTTTGTGTAGACTTGAAGGAAGGAGGTGTAGAAATATAGATGCATTTATTATTTATTGGTGAGGTCTTGTGTTTTCCCCAGCATTTGTCAGTAACTGCTATTTTCTGTCACCCACTGGAAGATGGAAAGGATGAGAATTTGCAAGAGCGCCGAGGGAGCACGAACTGTGACTGCCTCTTCCATACTTAATGTGAGTGGATAAATACACAACATCAGTTCCCAGTGCCAGGGCTCACTTCAGCTGTGCGAGTCCTCCTTCCCGCTCCTCCTTCCCTGCCTCTCCTAATAGAAGACGAAAGCCAGGAGGAAGTTGTAACGTGACATTCCCTGTGTGTTGCAGGGGATAAATATTGCCTCCCCTGGTGCGGCTTTGATGAATCTGTTTTTAGTGATGGGTTAGATCAGTAAAGCTTGCACTGGAGAGTGTGAAATAGCATTGATCAAGACTAACTTCTGAGGCAGGGTGAAAGACAAGAAAAATCAATTAAACCTGTGACCCAGGCATCCTGGTTTATTTTGCTGTGTGCAGGAAAGCAGGCATGGAGCTGTTGCTTGCTTTAATACCCGAGCTGGGACTGTCCTGGGGAGCAGCCATGCTGAGCAAGGCTGAGCTCAGCCTGCTTCGAAGGCTTTGACAGATCTTCTCTATAGCCCTCTGCCCAGCAAGAGGGGTTATTTTAGAGTTCAGCTCTTGGGGGGATGCACAGAAGGGAGAACATGTGGAAATTCTGAAGACAAAGGTGAAGGGAAATAAGGTAGAGAAGAGCTGGGAAGGAGCAGGGCATGATGGACAAAGCAGCGCACAGCAGCAGGGGCCTATTTGGAGTACTGAATGGATGAATGTGGAAATAAATGCAGAGTTGTGGCAGAGCGCAGGAAACAAGAAAATAAGGAGCAGAATACGCTGAAGTAGAATCTCACCATGTAGTAAAGGAAAGACAGGAGAAAATGAGTTAAAACTGTATAGTTTTGTGTTGCTGGCTGGAAGCGAGTGCCAATTTTGTTGTGTGTTCTCTGCAGTGTAGTGTAAGAGCTACCTTCAGAGAGTTTTTTATTTTAAATGGATTTAATATCAGACTATTTTTTGTTCCTTGCAAGGTATACAAAGGTCTTGAAGTGTTTTTATTATCTCAAATAGTTGCTGAAATTCACTAGATGCCATCCTCTGGTGTGTTACTGCTCTGCCATCCCCTGCTTGGCGCCACGTAGCTCCATCACCACAGAGCTTCTTGGTGCTTTCTATGCTGGTACTGAATTTTGTCATATTTCAGTATTATGCATTGCTAGATTTCAGTGTTATTCACACAGCTTGTAAAATGGTGACAACATCACCTGACTTTGTGAGGTACTTTAATATCTCTGGATGAAAAATTCTGTGTGAATCTTGACTTCTATTGTTACGTAAATAGTTTACTGACACATAGATATTTTTGTACAAGTTAAACTTAATGGTTTTAAAATAACTATTTTACTTGGTCAGAATTGTTCGCTCTTCAGCTTGTCCCTGAGGGAATAAAAAGTATTTTCAGACAGAAGATATACCTTTATATAAATTGGTCTCCTCTTCACCAGTAGTACAAGCTAGCTGAGGATGAGAGTGTTTCAAGATCTTTGCTTCTAATCCTTATTTTATCACTTAACTTGCCATTAGGATGGCATGTGTTCTGAAAACACCTAAATGATTAATTTCATCAGTTGAATTGTGACCTTTTGTGAAATGTTTATGTGATGAACTACGGTAGGAAGCAGGAAGCGACAGAAGCACCTTCTGCAGTCCTTCTTAGACATAGGGAAACCTGAACGTTTCACATGGTGATTTTGATGTGGTCATAGCTCGGGTCTGCACCCTGTCCCCTGTTGATCAATATTCATATCTGGTATAACTTAAGAAAGAAAACACTGTAATCAGAGAAATTAACAGCTCAATAAGAGTTTGCGGTCAGCTGCTGCCCCCTTTGAGGTCAATGAGAACACAGCTATGTTTATGAGTTTTGCTGAGAAAACCAGGAGAAACCAATTTAATTTGAATTTCTGACAGGTTTCCAGGAGTTGCCAGTGAAGTTGTCAGGATTACTGTATAAGACTTGTGTATTTTCTGCAGCAAGGAAGAGCCCATCCAGATTTAGATTCTGAACGCCTTGTATCAGGAACATACCCACACCTTTTACTCTCTCTAGTGTTTTGGTCTTTGTGCAGGAGAGCTCTTGGGTTCACACTTATGTCTTGTTGACAGAAATAGCTGTTAAGGATGCTTTACTAAATTCTCACTGTGGTTTGCTCCTTTTCTATTGCTCTTTTTCTGCCTTAAGAGTTCCAAATACCATTTTGGATGAAAAGTATGCTGAAATCATGAGTATTTCCCCATGATTTTTATTCCAACCAAAAGTGGTAATATTACTTATGAAGCTTCTGTTCCTATATGATAACCCAGTTATGAAGTTATCATGAGGGATGCATAGGATCCTAACTAGCTAAAATACTCAAATTTTTAGTTCACATTTCTGGCTAAGTCAGGACTCTGTCTTGTTTTCCCTGAGCTGACAATGTTGCTGCTTACTGCAGGATAAAGTACATTTCCTAATTTATTTGACCATCACTATTTGGATCCCTGAAGCTTTACAGTAAATCCCTAACACATCTGCTGAAGGGGAAGACAACAACCTTACAGCTTCTGGCTAGTCACTCTAGTGACATGGCAAGGTTACTCTTGAGGGCAGTAACTGTTGAAGAAGACCACAGTGGGACAGAGAAATATGTCTTGTTACATGCAGGTAGTGTTTAACCATAGAAAATTTGTTGCCTTTTGATAGAAGTCAATGACTTTCAGAAAACTTGTGATTCAGGAGCTGAGGGAGGAAAGGCATTGTTTGCCATAGCAACCTTAACATCCCCTTACAGTATGTCTGTCAGTTGTACGAGGACTAATTTATCATGTAAAGTGTATGCTACGTATGTCACATTTTAGTGTCTGTTCATTTGTTTTGATAATCAAGATCTTGACAGATTTGTCCCACATGGTAGGATTTATGGTAAGGATTTTCTTATCACTGAATTAAGTTGATACATATAATCCTAGCGTCCTGCACTAGAGCTGAATAGAAATGAGAGATTCAGACTAGATGTGAAGGTCTTGCAGAAAAAGCCTCACACACACACAAGCTGGTTTTCTCCTTGATTTTTTCTTTCTTCCCTTGCGATTTGTTTCATATCTCTACAATCTGCCTCTACTATTCTGTTCTTCAGAACACACTGTGGTTTTTAACTGCTTCAGCCTTGGTAAACGAGGTCCATACCTCTGCAATTCCTGCTTCCCACCTGAAGGTTTCATTTAAGTGATTTTGGTGCTTGTAGGGTTCCAGATGGTTTTTGTGCCAAATATTAGTTAAGCACTTTAATTTGCACCATTCTTTGACTGTAATGTGACTGAACACTTTTCCTCTGCTGTATGTTGTCCTTTGGCTGTTTTAAAGAAGCTATATTCAGAACTGGTTTTAATGCCCCTGGCCAGAGACTCAGACAAACCAGAAGCCCTGGCATGCTGCAGTAATGCTGAAGTGGAGCACAGGGATGCAGCAGCTGAGCAAAGGCTGTGTGGCAGAGATGTCCCTGTGGTCAGGCAGCAAGGGCCACGCAGGCACCCCCACCTTGGAAACCACTGACGTGTGACAAATCTCCCCTTTGAAGCTGACAAGCTTTCGGGTTTGACTTTTTATTCCAGAGGAAAAAGCAGATTTAGGTTAAGGATCTGAAATTTCGGTCGGAGATAAGGCAGGATTTGCTATGCTGATTTCTTTTGCATGGGACATCAAAATAGAAGCAAAAGACATTGTTAATTGGATTTCATTTGTCTCTATCCATGTGGCTCTGCAGGAGTTTTTTCACACTTTCTGTCATTTTTCTTTCCAACTCCTTATACCTGAGTTCAGACCTCGTGTTTGTGTTTCATGATGGGCTGGGCAAGTGTTGCAGGGAGCTGAGTTTTTAGGCGGAGCACCCCCCAAAACCCAGCTGCTGGCAAGGCTAAGGTCTGATGTACTGCAGGGGCTTAGGGTGCCCCAACGCTGGCGGAGCAGCTGGCACGGGGTCCCAGAGGTACCAGTGTGGGGTCCAGGACCAGGCCCTGCCCAGGCAGCCAGCTGGGTCAGCATCTGACAGACCTACCACCTCCCAGACAGCTGGCACTGTAACCAAACACCAGCAATTTTCAGAGAAAAACACATCTAATAACATTAATTTTCTTCTAGAGCAGACGGTAAGGTAACCAAAGCCAGGTCGATTTGGCTTCGTTGGGATTTTTACTTAATGATCTTCCAGAAAGCAGGTGCACTGGCAGTAATTTTAAGTTTTAGAAAGCCCAAACAGTGTACAAAGCAAACCTTTGATGCTGTGGGGATTTTATAGGAGGGAGAGCAGCATTAGTTTTAGATCATTACAAAGCATTTGCTGACTACAACAAAATTAATGGTGCTTTTATGGCAGTCAGTTAATGACTGTCAACAAACAGTTGATTTCAGTTCAAGTTGTGATTTTAAATCAAACTAGCCAGTTGTCAGACATGGGAGTGGTGTGGATGGTTCTTCCTGCAGCATCATGCGGTGCCACTCCTGCATCCATCATTCTATCAGGTGTGCATTGAGAGCCAGGTTTAAGACTCATTCACATACACCACCTTATACTAATTTTAGGGTGATGAAGTCATGATTAGTTACACAAAACCAGCTCACCTCTGCCTCGCTGCTCCTTTTTACTATAGTAACATGAACTTCTGACAGTTTTATTACAACATCCTTGTGCTTTGGTAAAGGAGGAAAGCAGGTGCTTTTATGGCCTGATTCAGTAAAAGTCTCCTTTTGAACTTCAATACCATGAAAATCCATTCATGGCAATGAAAACTTCTCTAATCCCAGGGTGTTTTTCTAGGGCACGGTAGGCCATTTATAAGGGGCAAGCAGAATAATCTATTATACTGCATCTATGCTTCTACAGTTCTTCCGGATTATCAATTGTATGAGCTTTGAAAGTGAACAGTGAAGTGCCTGTATTGGTAAATATGTCTCTATAATGATGGTACATTATTCATGACAAGCTACTCTTCTCAGTATCTTTACCTCACTTTTGAAATACTCGGATCTGCCAAAGCTATTCTTACATATGTATCCAACTAATGGTACTTAAACTGAAAGGCAACTGAAAAGGAAATAGTTCATTCTACCTCTAGCTCATATATTTTAGCCACTCTGGGATGAAGACACATTCAGCCATCACCCTGGCCTTAGTATATCTCTCATTTAGTTTTTCTAATCCCTCAAGTCGCTGTGATTGTCATTTTTGGCGAAGAACTTCCTCAAGTCATGAATAATTCTTTTCTTTTATACTTTTATACTGATTAGCACACCATGAGTATTACTTAAAATTTTTAATTGAGAAACCACACAAGATGTTTTAATTACACTTGAGTGCTGGAAACTGTGAGGGTGGCCTCAGCAGAAGAACTTGGATGGATGTAACAGCTCTCCATAATACATTATTTTAAAAGCTCTGAAAAGTCTTAAAAGGTTCAATGAATTAATGCTCTCGCAAGAGAGGCGTTACATACTTTATAAGAATATAAAAAGGAAGAGGTTTTCTAATGCTGCAGATATCAGAGGAAAGAACAGAGCCAAGGAGTCTTCACTGTTCTCATCCTCTGAATCTGTTCCTCCTGCTTCAGCATTTGAATTAGAGTTTTGTAGTTGGGCTCAGTTTCTTGTTGAGGCATTTCATTGATACTTCCCTTTGCTTGGTCTTGGTCTGCGCTTGGTGTGTGATATCTCATTTCCAGTCTTTCTTTCCCACACGGATGTAAGAAAGCCTCTCAGGTTCAATCTTCAGATGTGGAGGAAAATTCTGATTATTTTTTTAACAGCTGTAGCTTGGAAAGCTTTGAGACCAATGAGGACAATAATAAAATGTACTTCTATAAATATGTTTGAAGTCCTGAATGCAGTCATTAATAAAGCCTTGTAATGCAGTTGGACTATATAGTGTATTACTAGCCAACACTAGCTAAGGAGCTTTCAGCTTAGTACATATTCTAGCTTTTGTGCAAGAACCGGTAAACTTGGAGCTTTAGAATTGAGTTAGTAAAGGGATCATAGTGCCAATATTAGATTTGTGAAGAGGCCAACAATAAAACACAGGCAAGTTATCAGCAAGGGGATGAATAGAGAGAAATCCTGCTGCTGTGCTGTCTCTCATAGCTCCCAGGAATTGGTGAATTACTGGCTTCCTAAGCAGGCAGTTGACTAGTGAAAATTGCCTGTCATAAAGTTGTCTTAACACCTTTTTGAACCCTTTTCTGCTTTTTACTTCCAGTGAGTTTTGCTAATGAGTTCAACAGTCAAATTACTTGGGGAAAAAATCCAGACTTCCTTATATTGTCTGATTATTTCATTGTGTAATGTGAGAAGAAATGGCTTCTGTATGGGGGAAAAAACTATAGATTAAGATAAAAGATGCAGAGAAAGTGAACTAGCAAACACCTGTGTTTGTCATCTATTCTTCATAACTCTTCCATTTCCATTAAATGATGTAGAAATGGAAAGACCAGGACTGCAGGCTGTATTCATACGTGAGTATTGCTGGGGTTTGTGCAGTTTCGTGATGATAGTTTCTGCTCTGTTGTCAGTCTTGTCCTAAAATTCCACACATTCTGCTTGGCTTCTTACTGTGGTTAAGCATTGAGCCTGTAATTCAAGGAAACTACTCACACCTCTAGATCTATTTTCTGAGTAGAAATAAGTATGTTAGAGACCATGACTCTGGACATTTTACTAGTGTTCCCTAACTTCATAGTGTAATGTTTATTTACATGGTTTATATACATATTTATTTATAGTCAGAGTTTTTTTCCACAACTCTGTTCAGCCGCAATGTTTCTTTTAAATCCTTTCAGGCCTATTTATGAGTAATTCTACTCATTCTGCACTCCATAGTAATTCTACACTCCCTAGTGTTGAAACTCTCTGGTGCAGTAAAGAGCTATCAGTCTGGTTTCACATGATTGTATGGTTAAGACAAGTAAAGATGTGTCAGATAATTCCCTTATAATTAACTGATGAGATAGAGAAAGTCAAGAGAAAGTCCAACTTCTTTTAGAATTTGTTAACAAAGACCTTAATTTAAAAAATGCTCATAGGGCTTAATTTAACCAAAACTGTCCACTTGATGTCTTTATGTATTCCTAAGGCCTTAAAATTCAGTATAGGCATAATTTGGTGTTCTGCATCGCTTCTGTAATTGATAATGGCAGCAGTTTAAGAAACAATAAAGAAGACACTCCGAGTAAAAACCTCAGAAAACAGTATCCTGGATGAAACTTTGAGAAAAAGGCAAAAATAAAAAGGTATCTGAGCAGTCTGAAGTTTGGGCAGCAGACCTGGTAAAGGAATGGTACTTTTCCAAAGAAAGTTAGCCAGCTCATTCACATGAGACTGGTAGATAAATGGGGGTTCATTTGATGGTTTGGGGATGTTTTTCCTGTGTAGAGCAAAAGGGACAAGTCCTCTTGTCTTCTAAGCAATGACAGCAGGGAAGGTTCCTCATGTGCTTGTTTTCCATTTCTCTTTATATGTATATGTACATTTTGGACCAGAAATTCCATAGTCCTGTGTCAATTTTACCATGGGGGGGGGGGGGGGGGGAGGGAAGGAAGAGGAGGATTCAATAGACTGGACTTTTGTCATAGGATGTTGTAGATGCTTCCTACCTTCCAGGAACCATCTGAGCCTAATGAAAGATTCCACTTACGGAGGCCTTTTCATTTACAGTCAAGTAGACCTGGGTAGTCTTCAGATAACTTACAATCTTTGAAAATACAGAATGTGGGAATTCGATGTCCTGTCTTTTCTCCTACCACCCTTATTCTTGCTGTGACTTTGAGCAGCGCATGACATCTCAGTGGCTGTGCTAAAGGATATGAGTTTAAACAAGTGTCTTTCCTATGAATGTAAATTAATGTTCATGTAAATATTGCTTTTTATTGTAGATACACAATCTTTTTTTTAATCACACATTTTGTGTGTTCTGATGTCTGTGGAAAGCATATAGTGCATTTTTACCTTGAATTAGATTTTCATGTATATCAAATCTAAATCTCTTTCAGTTTAAAGCTATTTCTGCTTGTCCTGTCACTACATGTCCTTGTGGAAAGTCCCTCTCCAGCTTTCTTGTAGGCCCTCTTTAGGCACTGTAAACTGCAGTAAGGTCTCTCCTGAGCCTTCTCTTCTCCAGGCAGAACAAGCCCAGCTCCTTCAACCTGTTTTTATAGGAGAGGTTCTCCAGCCCTCTGATCATCTTCATGGCTCTCCTCTGGACTTGCTCCAAGAGGTCCATCACAATTAACTAAAAGATCTGGCCAGAATGAGGTCAAGCCGTGTAAGTTTAAGCCTTTGTTTAGGACAGTGAGGATAAGCAAATGTTTTCTCATTTTTTCTTTTTTTTTTTTCTTTTGTTCTACATGTCTGCAGCCATAAGACTATGAAATGCATTGCCATCTATTCTGTGAGCTACATTTCTGGGAACTCTTCAGAATTTGTAGGGTAAATCCAGTGGAGCTGGTAAATTCAGAAGAGTGTGAATTCAAGGGAATGCAAAGGAAACTTGGAATTCCACATTTGCCTCTGAGCTGCTGAGTTTCATCGCTGAGTTTGGACCAACAACTTCACTATCCTCGCATAAAATGAATGTTATGTTTTATTCTGTATCTTTTCCCTGTGTGATAAAGATATAAAGCAGTCAGTGGCCTTTTATTTGCAGGGTCATTGCCTTGAATTTTTGCAATGTTAAACTTTCAAATCTGGGTGCTTAGAAATCCATTTCTATACCTCAGTGACAAAACTATATACCAAATATGTAAGTGATCTTGTAGGCACTTAAAATGAATTAGGGGACCTAAACAAGGGCACCTTGTTTGAAAATGTTAACAGAAATTTTGCTGTAACTCACTTGAAATTAAATTCCATCCCTTTGCATTATTGCATTCCTGGTTTGACTATAAATTATGATTTTAGTCTTTATGGTAACATTAAATTGTAGGTGATGAACATGGAAAACTCCACAATCAAGGAAAGCGTTGAATTATTCAAATATCTTTGAATTTCATGTAGAATAAAAATTACTTGATTATGTTTTAGTACCTTTTGGTCCCTTTAGCTAGAAATTTGATGTTGGAGGGGGATTAGGAGATGGGAGAGAAGGAAGGGAAGAAAGAGATTGCTTTCACCCCAGCCTCAAATTCAACTTGACCAATGCACATCGTATTTTAGTCATTAGTTCAATCAAATTTTTCCTTCAATGTCATTCTGTGCTGCACAGTTTGGTATTTTCACCACACATAAAATCAAAGCAGCATATTAAGATGGAGCTGAAGAACCTGGAAGTACACCTTTCCTTCTTAAATAAATCTATTCAGTCCTGCAGACTGTGCCCATTAGTGGCTGCTGAAGCTGAAGACAGAACCCTTTTAGTCTCTGTATGGGCAGAGGGCGTGAGGCACTTGATAGATAAATGGAGAAGCCTATGTCAGCTTCAGAGAAGGAAACAAAAGAACCAGAGGAAGAGCAATGAGAAAAGAGATTGTCAGGGAAACTGCTGAAAAATTAACTGTAGTTTTCCATTGCTTACTTCATCTGTTGTTTTGTTGTTTGTTTGTTTGTTTTACTGGTACAACTGGATTCCTATAGTAATGCATCCTTTTCCCTCCTTTTTTTAAGAACTAATTTTAAAGGACTATCAAAAATATACCTTGGTAAATCATGTCGCCTTTTATGAATGTAGTTTAGCTTTCAGACTATGTATGTGTCAGAGGAAGAAGTTGTCTCAGTGAAAAGAGAGAACACTTTCATCGAAAGATGGCATTGCTCTCCTTGCATGACTGTTGTCTAGTTCATTGATCTGACTTTTTTAAGTTCAGAATTTACACATCTGAGAATCCTTCTGCACCTCACAATATAGAAACCTTCAAAGACTAAGTTGATATTTGCTTCATGGGTTTAAACCTGTCAGCATGAACAGCATTTCATGGGAGTGTGGAGAACAGAGACTCATTCTTTCTAACAGTGACGAACCTGCCTCCATGGTTTGGCCTTGAACTTTGGTCTTTGGGAAAGTTCAGAACCAAGCCTGCCTGCTCAGGTTCTTCCACCAAATAAAAATTAATGCTGTGTTTCAGAACAGTGCTGGAAGCTGATACAAGAAGACCTTGCTCTGTTACTGGTCATTATTCAATTCTTCCTGACTCTGTTCATTTATTAAAGGAGATGTAATTTGATTAACATTCAGTCTCAACCTATCTGTAATTTACATAGAGGTTCTAGCAAACTCTACTAATATGCAGAGTTCTTAATAATGGTCCATTTTTTCCTGTAGGTTTCTCTGCTTGGCTTTCATCCCGGCAGTTAGGTAAAATTAAGGCCCAGAAAATCGGATTATTACATCCCAAGAGGCTGGACTGATAAGCAGCACATGATTGTTGATCTGCTTGCTACCCAGTGTTGGTAGTGTTTGAGGTGCTGCTAGATGCAAAGCCAATTTGTTAACAATTAGTGCTCATTAGAATCATTTCCTGTTATCAATTTTAAATGTTTGACAAAGCACTTTTAGGAAATTGCACCCAAAAAAAAAGAAAAATTAGTAGCTGTACATCAATGCTTAGTAATTACAACTCTTCAGGGCCTAGTGTCAATCTTACCTAACTGGTTTCATTGGTTTCCAAGTAATTATTTCTGCTTTGGATCCCACCTGCTATCCCCTCCAGATTAAAGATGCTTTGGAACAAGGACATAGTTCTTGCTTAGCAGAGTTGCTGAGAAAGGAATGATAGAACAAAAGCAACTTTTTTATTTTTTGTCTTGGTTTGTCATGGCTTGGGTTTTGTATCTTGCATAACTATCAATGGATTACATGATATACAATTTAGGAATTAATGTCAGCCTGGAATTAAGTGTGATTTCCATTGGCCTTAACGTTTAACATGTGAGTTTAATTTTAAATGCATCCTTGCCTTTATACACACGCTGAGAATTGTGGAGCCATAAAAATCAAATTTACAAATGGTAAAATTAGATATAATGGCATGTTATAATAAAAGCTTTGATATCTAGGAGTTGAAGAGGATATCTTTTGAGTTTCTTAGGAATTTGGGCTATAATTACTATAAATCTGTTTTACACGCCAGAAGATATTTGAATGCAAGATTATTTAATAAAGAGCAAAATGTGTTTATATATATATATATAAAGCACCAGGTCAGGCACATCTGCATTTCCACATACACCGGATATATATGATGAGTTGTTATAGACTCATGCCTTTTATGAGTTCACTGGAATTTTGGCTAAATTGGGCAGTGTCAAAGGTGAAGCTAGCAATATAGCCGTATTTGCCAATAATTGGGTTAATTTTCTCTCCTCTCTTTGCTTTAAATTTTTAGCAACATCAGCTTAGGTTTCAGAGGCACACTCCTAAAATGCTTGCAAACATTTAAAATGTATTCTGTGATCCCTGTTGCACAAGGTGGAGACCTAACATAAGACTTGACTTGTGCTTTTCCCACCCCCATTCATGAATTAGTCTCACGATTACTGTAAAAATTAAGGCGAGTGTGGGTGAAATACGTGAGGCTAAGTCCCTCTAACCTTAATAAACAGAGATGGTATTGACATAAGTGAATTTTGTTTAACCACACTACATTTGCTTCTTAATTAGTGAATATTCATCTGTCATCATCAGCAGCTATGACACCCCTCCCCGCTAACACGTTCTGTCATAAATAATCAATGAGAGGCTATTAATATTCATGAGTGAGAATCTGTGTAGTCATGTGCACTGATGCAGAGACAGGGGGAGTGTTGCCATGAACTGAGTCGAAACTCTGTGTGTGTATACGTGAGTGTAAGATAGTTAGGGAAAGGGAAGAAGAGCATGCTGCTACACACTGCCTTGCCTTGTGCTTCCAGCTAACAGTGGTGTGCCTGTGTTTCGGAGCTGGAGTGACTAATGAAAAACAGTAGTCAAGTCTGGAGGGTGATTCCCTGTCAGTGCATTTGCCTTTCGGTGCTGGGGAAATTAGAGGCTTTGCTCTTGTGTTGCTTATTAGGATGGGCTGCAATCTGTGCACTTTTCAGAAGAGAGAGGAGCACTACAAACTGCTCTATGAAGTTTCACAGGTGAGTGCAGAGGATATTACCAGCATCTCCAGGGTAAAAATGTGTGTTCTTTACAGAGAGTAGGTAGAAATGCTTTTGTTTTGCTTTGCCTTTTCCTTTGCAGAATTGCTAGCTAAGTTGTTGCTGGGGGGTTTGGTAATTATTAGTATTTTGGGTGCCTGTTGTTTCTGCTCGTTTGCCACTCCCCCTTCAGATGACTTCCTGTGGGATTCTTTTAACATTTTTGTGCATCTTCTGCCAAGATGTCAGTCATATAGCAACAGTCTCACTGAACCGTATCAGTGATGTTTTAAGGGAGCTCTTGGCTTTGGTAGTAAGACTGATTTCAGATAAGTTGCCCTGCTGCCTCTGAAAGCATTAGGTCTGTGATCTCAGGTATTTCTAAGTTAAGGAACAAAGTTTTTATGGCACATCTGTGCTGGTCAAGAAGCATGTTAAATTTTCAGATTAATTAATTAAAACTGAAATTATGCTGAAATGTGCTTGTCACGTTTAAACAGGTGCTGAGTAAAACAGGGTTTCCATGGGTGAGGTGTGCTGCTTGTTCTTTCACTGTGTGTCTGTTATTTCTGTTTACTACTAGACAAAATCTTAATCCCATCTAGATATTTTGGTGTCTCTTTCAGCATCATAACAGTGTGAGTAGCAGTGTAGCAGTGTGCTGCTGATGTGTTCCTAGCTCCTTCAGTATAAGATGAGAAAAGACAAAACAAGCACTTACCATAATAGCCCATAATTTTTGTTCAGATACTATTGAATCAGTATTTGATTTGCAGCTTTTTGTTTGTTTTTTCCTCTTGGCACAGCAGACCCTCGCATACTAAAGTTTAGTGCCTTTCAGCATTTGTTCTCTCCCTCTCTATAATTTGTCCTGGCTTTGACACATTGCCGTTGACGGAGGCTGAACGCTTGCAGTTTTGGACTGCGCTGCTGCTGACAGGCAGCACGGAGGAGAGAAAACAGTTTACGGTGCTGGTGGTCTATTGGCACAGCAGCAGCTAAGTGCCCATTGCCGACTGGTTCCCTCCGAGTTCCTCCTGACGTGATTCATTTCACAGTGGGCTAATTACAAAGTGGATTCTCTACACATGAAGCAGCCTCCTCAGTTGTGGTGTTAATGCACATTTTCATGGTAATGTGATCAGAGCCTCATTAGCCAGTTTCCAAAATGATTCTCTGCATTAATTAAATATAAAAATGACACTTTTTATCACCACAGAGAGGAAGAAGAAGATTAACATTGTTAATTACTACTGGGGGCAATACCTCTGCATCATTTCTTACCACAGAACAGCAGGCATATTCAGTCCTAACAGAGCGTCCGTCTGCAGGTAACCTTCCCATTGCCTTGCCTGGTGAAGATGGTCTCTAGGTGGAACACTTCCCTGTAGCTCAGTATTTAGTTGTAATCCCATCATCATGTTTTCTTACAGCAATAGCACAGGGAAAAGCATAGCAGCAGATTTCCTTCTCCTCTCTTTCCCCCTCCCCAGCTCTGGATTGCCAAACTGATCTGAAACTGTAAAATGGAGAGATGGAGTAGATCGGTGTCTGCTTTTCTGTGCCAGGGAATAAGAAATGCAGGTTGTGCTATGAAAAGGATTAGACATTTCTTAAAGGGCTGCATGTGTGTAGTGAAAAAAGAGGCTGTGACTGGTTTAGAGTGAATGCATTTTCAAAATATTCCTTGCAGTAATGTTGCATAGTAATAAATGCTATTGAAATGATCAGCACACCCAAAGGTGGGGGTTTTAGGAGGTTCTAGAGAAATTCTTCCCTTTATCTGTTATCTTCTCTGCTGTTGAGTTGGAGTGTCTGTGGATGTGAACAAAATGAACTAATGCTTTCACTTTTTACTCTGGTGCTTGCCAGATAAAGTGTAATCCTTGGGAGGATCTGAGAGAGCTTCCTTGGGGAGTTGAAATGCAGTGAGCCTGGTGCTGCATCTTGTGCTGTTCAGGAAATGTCACTGATAAGGTGCAGAAGGAGAGCAGAGAAATGACTTAGTGTGCTCACTGCCAGATCCTGTGTTCATCTGTAAACTCATTCCTATCTTTGTTTCAGTGTATGCAGGTCAGAGCCCAAAGGATACTGAGCATATTTTTAACCAGGTGCTGCAGTAAAGATCAGGTAGTATCTCACACCATAGCTGCTTCTGTGTATAACACTGTTTTGCTGCTATGGGGGGAAGCAGCAGTAGAAGATGATAAATTAAATTAAGCGAAGGCAGGCATTACTACTTGATTTGCAAATCCCTTTTTAACTCTCCAGTCCTGTAATTCGTACACCACAGCCTTGGCTCTTTCATCTGCATGATTTCTGGAGAGCTTGGGACAAGTTAGCCTGTCAGGGACATGAACTGACTGAGGATGAGCTGTGGCTCACTAGCATATGTGGATCAGATAGATTAATTTATATTCATATGAAGAAGCAATCCTAGTCTCATTGCTCACCTCTCCTGTGCTAGGCTACCTGATACTGTGGGTGGTCTGTGCACTCCTGTACTTAACAACAGTAAACAAAGGAAAGTGTATTTGCAGAGGAAAACCATGCAAGTGCGTACAGCGAGGCATGTTTTCTGCTACTGTTTGTAGTAAGGTCAGATTAAGCAGCAGAGAGCTTTTTATTGTAGAGCTGCTGGGAAATGAAGACATCGTTAGAATACGTATAATTCCTCTCTCTTTCCCCCACCCTCTTCCTCCAGGCTGATTTGCCTTTCACTGAGATAGCAATTCAGAGACCATGGTGGCCCTTTCCAAAACCAGCATTTGCCTGTGTGGTGGAGACTTTGGATAACTGTGTCTTGCATGTGCAGTTTGGGGTTAAAACAAGAAATAACATAGTCACGTTTTAAGAATGAAAGCTTTTGAGATACCACTACACGTTGGTGAAGGACCCTTATGCTTCCAAGTACCTCTTCACCTGTTTTCAGGACATGAGGATGGCTCAGCTTTTTGACTTCACTATAAGAAGGTATCAGGAGTAGGACTCCTACTCCCCTCAAGTCCTCTTCTTCCTCTTACCAGTAGAGAAATGGAAGATGTCTCAATTTGAAATTTATGGCCCTACATGCTACTTCGTGGGCACTTCATGATTATTATTATTTCCTGTGTGCTGAATAAGCAGGATTGAGCTAATGAGTGTGCATCCAGGAAGTCCAAGTCAAATCACTTAAAGGAAATAAGACATGGTGTATGCTCATGTCCATTAGGAGCAGACCTCTGCTGTTCTTAGCTGCTTTTCTCTTGCACTGCTGGGGTAAAAGAAGTGAATTTAAGTGATTTGTTAGCTGCGTGATGAGAACTGTTCCCATTTAGGCGAAAGGGTAAGAAAAATATGGCAAGGATTGGAGGGAATGAAACTGAAACACTATTTGATCAATCATCAGCAGTGAACTTCAATAGCTTTTTGTGAGACTCAAGGAAATGAATTTTTTTCACAGAATTCTGTGGATATCGTGTGGAAGTTATTCCTGTTTACTAGATTTTTTTATGTTTTGTTTTAAAAATATGCTGTTAACCCAGGCAAAAAGAGGGGAAGGAGAGAGAGAGAGAACACAGTACTTTTGGAGGTTAACCAAAGATCAGTGTGAACTTCTTTTTTGAGTTACAAGTTAAGAACCAGTCCTGGTTCAGGTGACCTTAGATTTTAAAGGAGAAAGGAGAAAAGCTAGAAGGGAAAATAGAGACATTCTGGGTTGGCTCACAAAGACGGTGGTGGAGCTGGGATTAAAATTAGAAGGTTGCATATTTATATTTTACATTTGACCTGAGATGATAGTAAAAGCCTGCTTGCAGCGGTTTTAAATCCTCTGAAGACTGATTATGCAGTTTGCTTCTCATGATGGTTTCCATAATTAGCATAAAGCTCAAATTTTCACCAGTTTAGAGTTCTGATTTTATGTTCATTTTGATACCCCTTGGGCTACTTGAAGTACTGAGTTTTAGTGATACATCTCTTCAAATTCAAAGATGCTCACAAGAGAAACATCAAGCCTGCTCACTGAAACAGCAGAAGCACTTCTATATTTTCAGGAGATGCTGATATAGCTGGTGCTAGAATAAGGAAAGAAGACTGGGAAGCAATCAGTGTTTCTTGTCACTGGGACCTGCCTTCTCTGGTCTTGGTGAAGTTTGGGTTTATTCATAGGATTAAAAAGTCTAGAGTATGTGATCCTTATTTTCCTTCTGAGCCAACCTTCAGCCAGTTGTATTCGTTTTTGTACTTATGACCTGTGAGATATTTACATTACAACTCCTCAGCGTGGTGCTAGGCATTAGCTATCAGTCTTTTGGAGATACTTGCTGGCAGCTTTTGTGTCCCCTTTGCTTCTCATGAATTTCAGCAATAATGCGAAAGTAATGTCTTGTGCTGCATCAACACAAACACATTTTTTGGGACCATTTATACTTAAGTTCAATTTTAGTAGAAATTCTGTAGCAGAACACTTTCACCTCTGGAGAATATGAAAGGAGAAAATTCTAAATTTAATTGTCTGGAAGTAATCAAATTATCTGAGTTGAATGAAATCAGTAACAAAAGTAGATCTGCTTTGATCTTACTGCATTTTCTAACTTTTCCTTCTTGCTCTTCTCTAAATTTTTAAACAAAGCAATTGAAACCCCACTGATTCTTATTTCTCTAAGCCGCTCTTCTGAATGCTGATCTGTCTGTTTGAGAAGTTCAAAAATAAATTTTGAGGTGCTGAAGGATTCAGCAACCTTGTAGGAGTTCTGTTTCCACTCAGCTTAACTGAACAATTTTAGAGCTTTACTTTATGTAATTCCACTGAAAGCTGCACTGTCTCATATTAGTACAGCAATGTATTTATGGTAAAAATGTAATTAAGTAAAGCTTGTCATACATTTCTAGCCGTGTCCTACAAACTTGCTTGGAATTTCCTTAAGGAACCTTTGCTGAACTCAAAAGACTTTAAAAACTGGGTTCATAGAAGTTGACTTCTACAGATAGGAGATGCTCTTTGTGATTAGCAGGTACAGATATGCCGTTTCTTCTGTTTCCTTGCTTATTTGCTTTACACTGATAACTGAGCAGCATTCATCTAAGTAACTAATCCCATTGCCGTGTTTCTGCAGGATGTACTCAAAAGAGATACTAATGTTGTGGCATTGCTAACAACTGAGCTCTTGCTCCTGGTGGAGAAGCTCACCGTCCCGCACTGAGTACTGGTCCATGGAACTAGGGAGTGTTCACTGCCCAGCAGCAACTGTCCCCAGAGCCCTGGACACCTATGCCTCAGCTCTGTGCTTTGAGTCACCACATGCCAATTGCTTACAAGAGAAGATATGTCTGAAATGCAACCTCTTGTCTGCATTTAGGCTCTCTCTAGAGAGCTGTGTTCAGGTGTGAAGGCTCCTTGAGGAGTCCTGGAAGACTGTGCCATGGGGATTTGGGTCTGGGGACATGTACGCTGCTTAAAAGAACCGTCGCTCACCACCTGGATGGATGGTGTCTTTTGAGAAGACACCCATGCATGCAACTAGACATGTAAGAGAATTGTCATCTGATTTCCCAGAAACCTAAACATGTTAGCAGGATTTCTGCGATTGTTCTTTTGAACGTGACACCTAAATTATATGCTAAGTGCCTACATGCTATTTTGGATCTCACGCCAACTACCTTTGATAAAACACTTTTTTTTTTTCTGAGAAAATGCAGGAAACTCTGAAGTGTTGCCACTGACTTCAGAAGGGCCAGGCTTTAATTTTCTGTCCTTGTTTACTGTCTTGTAAAAGGCATACAGATCCTGCACATACCTCAAAAGGGAAGACAAAGATAGAGTCCTGAGATAAGAAAGCAGACAATAGCATGTGAGAAAAAAATTCAGGGAGGTGGGTACAACAAAGGCAGCTATAAAAAGCCATACCGAGATTATATCAATAATCTGCAGGGATATGCAATGCCATGAAAAAAAATAATAATAAAAAAGAAGTGGTTGAGATTCTGAATAGCGCGATTTTCTGTGTCGTTTTGCTGTTTCTTGCATCTTGAATTTAACAATGGGGATTAAGGATTCTTCTAATGATCAGATTTTTAGACTCTTTTTACAGAGCTATCCTTTCTTGAAGCTTGCTTCTTGGTGTGATTTTGTATGGATTTAATCCTGAGGCCTAAGGCAAAACATATCTATGTAGTCTTTTGCATCAGCGATGTGAAGAAGCCAATTTTGCTACCTTGAGCATTCACAGAATAACTGCCAAAGAAGCATATTTTAGGTGTTTAGTAGTTTTCTTTCGTGGTTCATTGAAAGGGAGGGACCTTAAAATGTCAGCCACTCTGCCAAGTGTATGTTAAGAGTTAGCTGACAGTAGGTTGTTTCACAAGTTCTCTCTCAAGAGCTAAGGCTTAATGGAGACAGGTATAGCAGGGCTTGGTGACAACCAGCGCTTCTTCCACCCCTAGGGTTTTGATGAGGTCTCATAAGCATAATTTAAAAAAACAAGCTGAAAAATGCTGGGATCTTTTAAGGCTGTTTAACTTCGGAGTGTTTGACCTGTTATTTTAAAGGATATGAGCTGTTTGTAATAGTACTTGCTTTTTTGTCTAGCCCATAACTTTGAACCCACTGGCTGGTTTCATCCACAAAGGCTTTTCTCATCTTCCAGGTTCACTCAAAGTTTTGATGGTAGTGTTAGGTAGATTTTCTTTTTCCAAGTACAAGAGGATTTCACAGTTAGCAAACATCACCTCAAAACATGAAAGAATTTAAAACTCTGGATGCAGGTTATTCTTTAATACACTTTGTGTTTCTCAGTGGTATCAGTGAAGAGAAGTTAGTTGCTATTTTGTGTTTAATAGGCTTGTCATTTGTTTTACTTTGCTCAATAATTGTAACAAAAATGAGTCTGTTAAGAAAGGATATTAGATCAGTAACTGTTCAAATGTTATCTATAATTTTTTATACTGAAGTATTTCACAAATACTTTTATGCCATGGACTTAACCTGGAAATAGAATTGTGGTGCTTTTATGTAATGCACTGCAAAATCTCTCTTACAGTTTTTTGTATTTTGTATTTTAGTTTAAAATACTGGTGTGGACAGGCAGAGGACAATACGAATATTTGGCCATTTTCACTTTCATGATCCCCACTGTTGCAGGTTTTTATTGTTTCACTTTGAGGAAGTTAGGAAATTCTACATATCCTTCTCAGGTGATAAAAATAATTAATTCCTTTTCCTCCAGGATGAAGGTTGGGGTTTTTGTTTTGTTTTTAACCAACAGAAGCAAAACCTGATAATCAGTAAAGTGTAGCAAAACAAGCATTTGTTTTCCTTTGTTTTGTGGTCTGACTGTGTACAATAGCAGTTTATTCCCCAGAGGTTTTGGCCATTAAGTTTGATCTCTGAAACAATATAGGCACAGCAGAATGAGTAATCTTCCAAACTACCACAGCTTATATAGAATTCCTGTGCTTTATGTTTATTAATGTCAGAGTTGAACCTGAGAGGACGCAATTTGAAAAAGTCTACAAATGCCTTTAATTTGTAATAGATACAACTTAGGTTTTGTGTTCTTCACCCAGATGGAGATTCTTTTTCTGTTTTGTTTCATATCTCTTAGTACTTTGGGGGTAGTTGTTTGAGGTTTTTTCCTAGTTTCTGAAATCATACTGGTTTGAAAAAAACCCTTTTCATTAAAAGTAGCCTCACGATCAGTGAGAAAAGTTTGCAAATATCAATCAGGTTTAGTTTAGTCTGAAGGGAATTGGGATGAACTTGAAAGATAATGTTTAGAAACAGTCTAAACTCTTGAGGGTTTTGTATTCTTCTCATGTCTAGAGTAGGCATCGTTGCTTGAGACATAAGGCTGAGACCCACCCATGTGGATTTAGCAGCTGTGCATGGCCCTAAGGAGGGAGAAGAGTTTGGCTTGGGATTTCAGGGTTTGTCCACAGACATCAATGCCAACAAGAGCCAGCCATGGTTGTGTCAGCATGTCAAGGCACACTTGAGACCTTGGTTGGGTTCTGGGTGGAATTGCAGGTTCTTCCCCTGCATATGTGGACATGACTTCAAGGTCCTGCATGCAAGTGTCAGTGCAGCTTCTGTGTCCGTGTGCAGCAAACTGGTGAGGCTCCTGGGAAAGAACCATAAGCTTACTAGGTGTTCAGTTGCTCTCTAATGTCAGAAAGATAATGAACTGCAGTGCCAGGACCCGTGTCCTGAGGACCAAGAGGAGCATGGGGATAGGTAAACTTTGCTAAATCCTAATGAGGACTGAACAACTGAAATAATCAGAGAAAAGGATTATCTTTGGTTACTTGTGATATAACAGAACAGTTGACTGACCCATTTAATACATTTGATTGTATTTGTAATGTGCTTTTTTGCATATTATAGTGATGGATTTGCAGGGAAAGCTGGTCAGGGAATAATCATTATTCAGGCCTTTGACTTCCTCATGGCTAGAGTGTGAAATACTGAAATTATTCATGATATACATGAGCATATGAACTGCCAGCTCAAAACAAGTTTTAATGGCAAGAAAAGATGGAAGAAGGGGTCAATTATTAGTTAAAGTTCAGCATTTGGAATGCTTTCTCAGAGGTCAAGATTACTAAAAGTGGGGGTGGCATCTCTCATTGCAATATGGTTTTATGCATTTTCTTTAATTTAATTTGTCACGTACCCTACTACTGCAGTCAGAAAAGACACAGACCCCTAAGTTTAGAAATGGGGAATTCCAGAAAGTGTGTGTGATGTCTACATTGTTTTTCACTGAGGAATATAGTTCCCTCAAAATGCTTCACAGAAAACATAAATATTTCATGAAAACATGGTCTTAGAGGAAAAATATGGGAAAGAGATATCCAGAAGTGTCTAAATACTATTTATGTATCATCATAGTAAGATATTTAGTTTGATTGACTTTTGAAACATACTCAGTAATTTTTAAAATGGTGTGTTACTTCATATAATGTGAAATTTGGAAGCCGAAAGTGAGCCAAGTGTTCTTTTATCTTAAAATATTTTGCTCTTTCCAGAGTTGGGTGTACTGTTTGTGAAATCTCAAACCTGCTCCTGACGTGGAATTTCTACCCTCTATGAATTTCCCATTCTGAGATATGTGGGTAACTCCTCCTATGTATATTCTTTACCAGCATACACTTGTAGAGATTTTGTTAGAAAGCAATCTCATATCTTGTGGGAGAAAAGGAAAGTATACATAGTATGCAACATAATATATATGTTTATGTAAACAGCTTCCAACATTGTACTTGTTAGAAAAAGAATACATCTCCTTTACAGTGTATGTTATGATACCAGAGAGAGACATTGCCCTGTTTAAGAGAATTTACCAAAAGCTAGCTTTTTTGCTTTCTGGGTATCTCGTGCCACTGGTTGGGCGACTGTGGTGTATCAAGGCATAGGGCATTTAGCATGGCAGCGAGTCTTGGAGGTCTGGCTCTAATTCCTTCTCTCGTGAGTATATTTTAACAGGTAATGGTTTCTCTTTTTGCTTTCTGGTATAAAGTTCTGTATTATTTAAAGCTTTAAAGATTAACTGTAGAGATCTCAGCAAATAGCTAATGAAGAAACTGGAGTAGGATTACCTAATAATGATGATGGTGATAACAATAAGCATCGTAAAATGCTAGATCGATCCACTTAGCAATTACTGGTAAAGTTATAATGCAAGTGGATCGTTGCAGTAGAGTGTATACCTGCCTGCATTTCTGAACAGCTCTGGGGTCCCACGCTTCCTCAAGTCCAGAAAGGGTTTGATTCAGTTTGTTAGATTACTGTTTTTACCTTCGCTATACACTAAAGGTCAGTTTTGACAGGAATTTTCTTTGCAATTTCCTCAGAACCTTTTCTCAGATAACTAATGGGACACGTTGCTTTTTAATTAATATATTTTATTGTACTGTGCAAATTAGAAGCTTTTTAGTATGGAACAATTCTAAATTTTAATTTATTGGTATTGCTTTCTTCAGGTAAGAATAAAAATAGAGGATTTTTGCTTCTTGTTCATGCAGTGAAGTCCCATTGCTGTCAGTAGGTTCAGCACAGGTGTAAAGTCTCCTCAGTCCTTTGAGCATAATATATTTCAAATCTCAGGTGTGAATCTTGCTAAACCATTTAAAACCTTCTCAATTAAGTAGTTTTAAGTTCTTAATGCAGGAGATTGTTCCCATTTGTCTCCGAATGACCTCTTTCTCCCCAGATTTACGTATTTCCTCGAATTAAAAATGTCATTTGGTCATGCTTAGTAGGAGAATGTCTTTGAAAGTCTGGCCTGTGGGAACATGATGAATAGTGACAGGAGAAGGATTTTTTCCCAATGAGAATACCAAATCATGTAGCACTGTAGTTTCACTTACTAAATATTGTCCAGACTCTATTGTTGAACCCTAAGCTGCCAGTGTCACTTTGTCAGGATGTTTTCTGTCCAGTGACTAGTAGCTTCAAATGTACTCATCCATCTTCTTGTCCCATTACGTTTCATGTGACTGATGTTCTGCACCCATTAAAATTGATAGGAAAGAACAAAGAGAAGAAAAATGTGCCCTTCAACTGATTATGCCTTTGAAAGAGCAAATGAGACTCTACTGCTATACAGAGTAAATTGAACAGTTATTTCTGGTTTTAACTATGTTACTTAATTTTTATTAATCCTTATTAGCAGTAGATCCATTATTTTATTATTTTGATATATATTGAGAGCAGTAACTTTATGTCAATATTTTCTCATTTAATCTTGTGACAATAAGTGATTACACAGACTCTCTTAGATGTATCAGCTGCCTCTGTAATCTTGCCCGTGAGATATTGCTAACATGCCTGAATACCCTCTCAGGGATGGATGGAAGTCTGTTTGACAAGCCCTTGCCTTTCCTCTGTGGGAGAACACTTAAGGTTTTGATTGGCCACAGTTCCTGTGAGGTAGGAGAGCACTTCTGTGGGATGTCACAAGGTTCGGCTTAATGAAAAGCGCTTGCTCACCTTACACTGAAATCTTCAGGGCAATTAAGTGGAGACTAGAAATAGAGGAGCCTTTGTAGTATTGGCTTTATCTTTATTTCATGGATACAGATGGCTTCCCAAAGCACTAGTCCAATGTTTCAGAGTTAGATGAGGGCCATTAGCCAGTTGACTGGAAAGGATAGATGTCATATTCACTGACAATCAAAGACAAAACGCAGAGGAAAATCAAAAGGGAAGGTTCTTGACTGATTGGTAGGTCTGATTATTTATAGCTTATATGACAGCTTCTCAATGCAGCCAACCATTCTTTCCCATTTGTGCATAGTAATGGGTCTGTCATTTCTTTTTTTTTCAAATCTGGGCTTTGACCATCGGCACTTGCTGCCCCCAAAATGCAAGATAATGGGCCCCTTTAGGCTCCGTGATGTTCTTGTAGAGACTTCAGCAAGTGTTGAATGCAGCTGTTCACTTTCCAGTTGGTACTAGTATGCATTAAAGTTCATTTCCATGCAAAGTTCAAATATGTTCTGGATTTGTAAAACTCTATGTGGGGAATTTCGGTTTCTTAGACTTTGTCTTGAAGTTAATGCTTTGTCTTAGTAATTCAGGCTTAGTTGGTGCTCTGTCTGAAGTTCCCAAAGTGTGTTTGGCTTGGGGCCTGGGAAATGCTGCAGAGAGCTCTGAGTCTTGAAAGACTGTTTCCTACACCATTATCTATAATTATTTGAGATCGCTGATAGGCTTCAAGGCCTGTTTCTTTTGTGCAACATTTTTGTCAAGCTGGAGAGTGTGGTGTGAAGTGGATAATATTCTTATGTTGGCAGTGCATTCACTTAGGTAATTATTTATCCATATTTTAAAGACAATTGTTCACATCTATAATTTGTGAAAAGGAGCTTGATTAAGACTAAAATAGGCAAATAAGACTTTAAGAACCTTAATTTAGTAATTTCTGTATGAGCTCTCCTGCTCTCTTTAGTTGCTTACTTGACCTCCAGCTGAGAATGGATTCATTATTGTAAAAGAACATTCTTACAGATAATTAACTCCTGAAATGAGTGGAAGTTAGGTAAAAATGCAATGAACCTGAACCTTTAGCCAGGCCCTACTTATGCAGGTCAGCTCTGGACTATTCAAGCACAGTGTCGTTGCTAATATTAGAGGCACTTGAACAAGTAACCCCACTGTAACCAGAGGCAGGGATATATTGCTGCTTTTACTCTGTACTAAGTGACTCTGGGGGAAAAGGCACTGGTGGCAGAAGGCACCAGGACAAAAGTATGCAGGAGAGAGCTGATGCTTTCCCATGCATTTATCTTCAGTGGTCTATGAAGAATGTGGGAAGTGGGATAGAAAACTTGGCTTAGCATGCTTGGTTGCAGTGACTACAGCAGCTGATGGAAATAGGTCCCAATGAATAAATTCTGTTGCAAAGAAAACCACTTCTTAGCACACTCTGCAGAAAGGTCATCATTCAAATAATAGTCCTGTTAATTTCTAGCGCGACTTGAGAAGGGATAGATCTCAACCTCCCAACTACCCAAACCTCAGGAGACTTTTGTTGGAAGCTACTCTGGGCCTTGGGTTACAGAATTTCAGAAAAGCTGTTGTTCCCATGTTTTGGATTTGGAATTCATTGAGAATTGCCTAGCTTTTTGTTATAGTGAAGAAAATCTGAATGCAGGAAGAGGAATGAGAAATTTGGATTTCATTTTATTGCAGAGGTACACTGTACAGCACTGACAGAATATTTACTCCTCTCTCTTTCATCTGATTTGATTCTCTGGCTACCATATCAATCTTTGTTCATTGGTGCAACAAAATTATAAAATATCATAGGTGTTGCTGCTTGTATACCTCAGCAACAACTAAAAGATGGGAAGAATGGACGATTTAAGCTATTCTATAAGATTTATGTGCAAGTTGTCCACAATAAAATGTGCCAAGGGTACAAAGTACTGAGAGATGACTCTTGAAGCTATTTCAACCAAAAGGTCTTTTATGGTTCCTATTTTGCTTCCTCAGTATATATGGTATGGCTGTGTTCAGTAGACAAAAGTACTGAATTCTGACTGGCTAGCTTTCTTTCCATTCCACAGCACACATATTATCATTTGAAAAATACAAATCGAACGAGCATTACTAATATGTACGGCAATGTGGAGTAAAACTTCACTGTCCACAATTAAAATACTGCAATTATTGTTCGAGTGGTAGGCTGGGGTTTTTTCTAGTGGATAGATGTGTCTTTTACCTTGCTATTAATGAAGCAAATAAAGTGTTGTTGCACCAGGGAAGTTCACCTGGCTTCCCTGTACTGGCATCATTTTTGTTTAGCCCATGCAAAAGGAAGAGAGGATTGCCCTGGACTCTGATGAGCAGGATGTGCCACTAGTTGCAGTAATGTCAGGGAGCTCTCAGATTTTTTCTTACAGAATCTGAGGGTGATCCATAAGCAAGCTAGTCTCATGGTTACGTTTGTGGAATAAAGCTGTATTGGTCATCGCTTTCCAGGTAGGTAACTTTCAGGTTCTGTAAGTTTCTGTTTGTTATTTCAGGCATCTGTAAAAGTGTGCTTATGGGGAGCAATATTCAGAATTAAACCTTTCAAGAAGGACATTTCTATACTTTAAGTGCAGTGGAGATTTGCATTTACAGCAGGAAAAGGTGGTAGATTGACATTACATTGGGGCCAATTGGAGAACAGAGGCCAAATTCATCTCTGGAGAATGAATCATCTTTTCCTAGCATGCTGCTGGAAATACAAGGTACTATTTGTTTCCTATTCTTAGAAACAGGCCTGTAGTTTTTAATCTATTTAGCATTCACAGAGCACCTGACACACTAAGATCTTTGTTAAGTGCATTATGGGCTGTGTAAATAAATTAGGAAGACAATAATGCATTAGGGATAATCCACTGGCTAAAATTACAGGGCGGCATTTTTGCTAGGACCTCTGTGAAAGTAAATTCACGGGAAATACTTCAAACCTTTCTGTGAGAAGAGCCCTGATTTATATTTCATTCACAAACAACTTCTAGAAAATACCATGTGATGCAGATAAAGTCATCAGAACAAGATGATGCTAAAAATTCATAAATATGTTTACACTTGCAAGTGGCAAATGTTACAGCTTTCAGAGCTGAGAGTATATTCAGGAATATTGTCCATATGCCTCTATTGGCTGATAAAGTAATGCAGCTTGTGTTACTCTAAATGAACATTCAGAGATTGGAAACTTGCCGTTGTTTGAGAATTTAGACCTTACTTGCACCTGTCTACAAAGTATAAACTTCTGATTATCCTTTACAAATGTTTTAGTTCTAAGAAGCATTTTCTTAAATTGCAGATACTTAGCTGTTTACACGTTTGCAATTAGTTGCAGTAGTTTGCATAGAATGGGTGTAACAAGGTTAGATTTTTGTTCATTTTTGTGAACTGTTATAAAGAAACCCAATGTAGAGATGTGGATATTTATCTAAAAGTATAAATAATTTTACAGAGCAGGAGAGTTCAATTAAATACTACTTTTTATGCCTTGCTATCTGTAACTGATTGATACTGGCGAACTGAGAAAGCAAAGTCCTCCATCACCTATATTCAGGAATGTGGAGAGAAAACTCATTAAATTAACATTAGCTTAAGAAAAATGAAACTTCTGAGCCAATTACAGTTTACTGTTTAGACTGAAACAAAAAAAAAAAAAAGAAAGAAAAAATGACCTTTGTGACAGAATATGTGACTTGAACAGGCAGTTTCATATAAAATTGAGAAGTTGCAAATGTGCTGCACTTGAGTAATGGTGTGCATGTGATCTTAGTTCTGCTTCATTAGCCCCTAGTGAATGAGTGGTAAATTTTTCCTATTTATACATCTTCTGTCAGGGGATCATAAACATAGCCTGACTAGTGCATCCTTTCACTGCTGCAATTGCATTTATATATATTTTTTGCAGCTTTGATGAATAGGTTATATTCCACTTGAATAAATTTTTCTTTTTTTCAAATATTCAGATAGGTATTAGCAGTGGTTAATTATGCACTCAGTACCTTTTGTAATAGAACTATCTGTCATTATGGCAAGCTTTTATGTTGTATTTGAGGGATTCAGTCTTCTCAGTAAAATATTGCTTTTGCAGTATGCATGGGAATGATCAATTTTATTTTCTGCTGATTTGATAATTTTCTACTAAAATTTAATCTTCTGTGCTATGGATTTTGTGGCCAATTGAAAGACTTTTCCCTCTGCTAATAGAATATCTAATGCTTAAGCTTTTTACTTCCCATTTCTGTAAGTATGCCTTTAGATTTCTCTGCACTATGATACATTTGCATCTCCTTTTAAGGGTAAGAAATTGCAGCTAGGTTATGTTTTCTGTGATACTCATTAATTCAGCGTATCTGGTATATAAACAACATTTCCTTTTTCCTGGATTTTGCACCAGTGGTAGTGTTTTTTGTAGAATGTTAGGTAAGCCACTGGACGTACTACAAATACGATGAATGTTACATAGGTTGATGAATAGTTTGTTCTACACAGTCTTTTTTATGCATATGCAAATCATGTTGCTGGGCTTGAATAGATAAAGTTTTATGCGATTCTGTACCTCTAGATTTCTGCTTTACCTGTTTTCATATTTTTTGTGCAGGATTTTCCAAGGCCTTATTGAGGGTTAGACACTTGTCACAACTGAATTTCAAGCAGTTTCAGCAATTTTCTTAGTATTCTATAGACCCCTCAGTTTTAAACCCTGTTAAAGGAGCAAACCAAATTTAAGTGGAAAGTGGTTATCTTTGAGATGCACCTGAGCAAGCTTTCCCAAAACGCTTTGCCAGTCCTATTGCACCATATTAGCCTGTAGGATGAAGCATGTTACATCTCCAGCTTCTGGCACAGACGTATTCTCCAGACCCTTCACCAGCTTTCTTGCCCTTCTTTGGACCCATTCCAGCACCTCAATGTCTTTCTTATAGTGAGGGGCTCAGAACTGGACACAGGATTGGAGGTGCAGCCTCACCAGGGCTCAGTACAAGGGGACAGTCACTTCACTGGCCCTGCTGGCCATCCTATTTCTGATACAGGCCAGGCTGCTGCTGGCCTTATTGGCTGCCTGGGCACAAGCTGGCTCATGTTCAGCTGTCAATCAGCACCCCTGGGTCCTTTTCCACCAAGCAGCTTTCCAGCCACTCTGCCCCTTTGCATGGAGTTGATGTGGCTCAAATGCAGGACCCAGCACTTTTCCTTGTTGAACCTCATACCATTGGCCAAAGCCCATTGATCCAGCCTGTCCAGATCCCCCTCAAGAGCCTTCTCACACCCAAGCAGATCAACAGTCCCAGCCAGCTTGGTGTCATATGCAAATCTACTGAAGGCACACTCAATCCCCTCATCCAGATCATCAATGAAGATATTAAAACAGAGCTGGCCTCAAAACTGAGCCCTGAGGGACACCACTTGGACCAACCAGCACTCTTTGGTCCTGGCCATCTAGCCAGGGTTTACCCAGCAAAAAGTGACCCATCCAAACCATGACCAGCCAGGTCGTGGTCAGGAGAATGCTGTGGGAAATGCTGTCAAAGTCTAGGTAGACAACATCCACAGCCTTTTCCTCATCCATTACAGCAGGTCACCTTGTGAAGGAGATCAGGTTAGTCAAGCAGACCTGCCGTTCATAAATCCATGCTGACTGGGCCTGATCACCTTGTCGTCCTGTACATGACATGTGATGGCACTCAGGATGATCTGCTCCGTAGCCTTCTCCAGCACCAAGGTCAGACTGACAAGCCTGTAGTTCTCCAGATCCTCCTTCCAGCCCTTCTTGTAGATGGGGTCACATTTGCTAATCTCCAGTCACTGGGACCTCCCTGGTTAGCCAGGACTGCTGATAAGTGATGGAAGGTAGCTGGTGAGCACTTCCGCCAGCTCCCTCAGTACCCTTGGGTGGATCCCGTCTGGACCCATAGACTTTTGTGTGACTCAGTAGTATAGCAGATTGTTAACCATTTCCCCTTGGGTTATGGGGGCTTCATTCAGCTCCCCATCTCTGTCTTCCAGCTCAGGGGGCTGAGTACCTGGAGAACAAATGTTTTTACTATTACAGACCGAGGCAAAGAAAGCGTTAAGTACTTCAGCCTTTTCCTCAGCCTTTGTCACTCTTTCCCCCCTGAAATTCACCCTTGTGAAGAATGAAAGAGATGGAGATCTGCATCTAAATATTTTTTCTGATGTAGCGGAACTTTTCACCATCTTGGCCATGCAAGTCCCATGGCTTGCTCATGAGGTGGATTCTGTTCTTCTTTTAGCCTCTGACTTCTACAGATCTTTCCATTAAAAAAAAGATTTCAAGGAACCTTGCGCTTAGTTTGTAAGTATCTATAGGTACGTTGCACAGGGTGTATAATAGTACTACTCTAGGTCTATTACCGTAACGATATAATATCAAAGCACCTCTAAGTCTAATAGAATAATCTTGATCTGAGACAAAGAAGTAAAGGAGAAAAAGGTATACAAAAAAGTTTTGATCACGGTCACATGAATTGCCCAGAACATTAAATTAGGGCTTCCACCCAATTCAGCACCACCCCCCTCTCCCCCTCCAAGAAACAAAAACCCCAAAACCCACCAAAACAAACAAACAAACAAAAAAAAAAAAAAAAAAAAAAAAAACACCTTCTGCTGAAGATAAACAGAAAAAATACAATTGGAGTTGTTTGGGGATTATGCCTCGTGATGTTACGAAGTTCTTCAGGTAGAGAAAACGGCTCTTGCGCATGTTTTCATGGAAGGGTAGGTACACGTGTAAAAATAATTATGCTTGGATCAGCAGATTTGCGGGTTAACAATCAACTGCTGATTATCTGCTGATTCTTGCAAAACAGAAAATTTGTTCTTATACAAACATTAATTATGGAATATCTGACAGAATCATTCCAAACTGGTTTAATTATATACAGGATTTACACCCTGTTTAATTGCATTTTACACTGAAGAAAGATCCAGACCAGACCTCTTACTAAAGATCATTTTATATCTTTACATTTGCTTTAGAGGTTAAACTGACTGGATTGTCCTGGATGCTTCACTGCTGTTGTAGACAGTTTTTGTAGTAGCTCCCCAACCTCTGTTAATTACCATATTGGGATGAGGCTTCTGTGTCACATCAATGGATTGCATCTATTACATCCAATAAAATTGGTGTGTGGCTGTTATTGATGGGGCCTCAACCATCACAGTTTTATTAAGACCATTTTTACACCTAGGTTACAAGCTAACAGTGCCATTATCTCTCTCCAAAATCCCTTGGCAGTTAGTACCGCCAGCAGCAGTAGAAATTACAGAGGGATTAATCTCTGGCTCCAGTCCCCAAAAGCTTTTCTCCGGAGGTACAGAATGATATGTTGAACTGTGTTAAGCACTGAAAGATTTAATGAAAAAAAAGCCCCGAGTGCCTGCCTATATCAGAGTCGGCGTCTGTCCCTTTCCAAACTTGTCAATACCATTTTCTGTCTGTGCAGGCCTGCTGAGCTGCTGAGACATGCACCATGGCTTGGGCTGTTTTGTTGCAGTAGTTGCTTTTAAAAGCCTGACCCTGCAGAAGGTTTGTCAGCGGTCGATTTCAGAGGAAAATGAGGATATGGGGTAGAAGGAGGAGAGAATTACAGATCTCTTGAGAGTCCTTTTCATTCTTTAAGCTTATGGGAGAGTGTCTGGCATGGTAAGCAAAGCAGGGGGAGACAGATCCTGTGGATGAGGACAAAGAGTGACACTGGACACAAAAGGGTGAGGGAGAGGCGAGGGGATGCGCTGACTTGGCAGGTCACTCCGGCAGCGCCCTGCTCTGCCTGATAAGGGTGGGTTTTACAGTGGGGATGCTGCCGTGGACACACCTCCGTGCGCAGTGCAGAGGCACTGGGTTTGGGGAAGGAATGATAAGGAACACAATGAATAACTAACAAAGCTCATTTAATGAATGCAGTCATTTGCATTACAGTGCCAAATAGCTTTGCTCCTGGTGACTGAGTGTCATACCCAGCTACAAATATTATTAGTATCATTTCAATGACATCTAAGGCTAACAGTAGACTGTATGGAGAGGTTAGGAAGTTTCAAATATGGCAGAAGAGGAAGCCGAGAGAATAGTCAGCTGAGCATCCCTTGCTTTCACTTGGGGTAGGGAAGTTATGGCAGGATTGCTAAAACAGGCTGCTTTGAGTTCTGGAGGGTTTATACAAGTAAAGGAAAATTACAAGACAGAACTGACATCATGATATTATACATCATGCTTTCTTTACATTTTATTGCTAACTTTTTTCAAATGCCAAAGAAAATGCATGGTAATCGGAGATTTGGAGATCTGTGCATAGGTGATGCCTATAGGCACAGCATTTACATGTCAGCAGAGCAATCCTTATGACATTCTTGAAGATGCAGTATAAAACATTAGCGCAAATCAGAGATTTCCTTGTGTATGTTTTTTTGCATTGTTTTCACTTTCATTCACAATGTTTTCCAGTGAAATATAAATGGATGCATTTTGTGCAATGTTTTGTTCTTCATGCCTCATTCCCCAGGGAAAAAAAAATTCATTGCTTTTAATGACAGTGAGATATCATACAAGTAAAACATATTTCAATCTTTAGCCTAGCACAGACAAAGAATATAAAAATCCATGACCCAGAGACAACTGCAGGCTTCAGCTTCAACTCAAGTTACAATCTACCACCAGATCCCTGACTTGCATCATCTGTTTCTTCAATGCAAAAAAACAAAGACAGGACTTATGCAATATATCTGAATGTTAGTTGCAGAATTAACATCCATTTACAATCAATGCATGGTCTTGATCCTCAGACACAGAAGCCAAGAACATTCTTGATTTAATAAATAACTTTTTATTCTTTAGTGTCCTTTTTCCTTCCTAGTGTTTATTTCCCTGGTAATTTTTCTTTAGACATTAAGTGGTCTGAAGTCAGGCATATTGAACCTTTTATGTGTATATAGCTCGTACATGTTTATATGCTCTGTATTTCCAATAGCTAGTGGCAAGATAGAAAATGGATGTGCTAAGTGTCAGAAGGTGGAAAGGTGGTAAATATTGCAAAGCACCTGTGTAACTCTTACAAGAGAGCTTTAATCTCTTGTTCTCTTTGGGGTACTTCCTTGCTGGAATACTTCTGAGAAATTACAAGGAGAGTCCATGGAAGTTGGGAGACAAATGAACGATACTTGAAGAGTGCTAAAAAGCATTAAGAGCTTCAGACCTTCAGAAGTTTGGGGGCTTCATCATTCCTAAGAAAGCCAGTGATTGTGGATGATTCCCAGCAGCACTTAAGGCAGGAACATGTTTGCACAGCCTGATTAAGCCTGACTACATTAGTAAGGGCCGCATCAGACTGTGGACAACCTACAGCAATGACCAATCATTCACTGACTTGGGCATCAACATAACAATTTCTGACTGGTTTTCCTGTTGTATGATCATGTTTTGTTATTGCTGCTGCTGCTATGGAAGTTAATTAATAATCTTCTCTACTTCTCTTGCTATTGTGAAATAAAGATACAGAAAAGCGAAGGAGGATGGGGTTTGGGTTTTTTCCATTTTGTCAGTAGGATTATGTTTTGGATGTTCAGTTCATGTGTGCAATATATGATCTGAATCCAATCTAAATCAGCTTTGATGCTTGATGGGTGTTTGATTAGCCTACAGAAATACTTCAGTAAGGTAATTGCTGTAGAATTTCAGTATCCTCTGTAAGAAAGCAGAATATACTTTAAGCCAGCGTTTTGCAATACCGTTCTGTCTTCACATTTTTGCAAGTGTATATTGCAAATACTTTCATTCCAGTGAGTCTTCCAGTCCCAGCTGGGAGCACAGTAAGAAAATAAGAACAAACTAACCAGAAAAACTGAGCTATCCCAATCTTTTAAGAAACCTTTTGGCTTTGACATAGTTCAGCTAAAAGTTCATTCATTAGTAGTAAACATTTCAGTTAAAAACCTGACTACGCAATTAACCCAACTACTACAAAAAAGCTACTTCTGTTTCCAGAAGTAATAAAAGGAACTTCTTAATTGACAAAACATTTCCCCCACTGAGATACTGACTTTCCAGTCTATCGTGGTGTCAGAGGGTTATTGGCTGGAGTCTGAGGAGCCTGACTTCCAGTTGCCATTATTCATGTGAGCTGCAACATGTTGTATGCTTTCTGCCTTTAAAAGCCTGTAGTGTGTGTAGATTTATTTCCAATTAAATAAATACAATTATGCATGGTTTTTGAAAGTGTGTTCTGAAAGTTTGCCCTCAAAGAGGAAGGAGTATTTATTTAAAGCATTAATGGCTAGATGGGATCAACTCATTTATCTGAAGAGGCTTAACCTGCTGGTAGGCTGCCTGGGAGGAAATCCCAGGTGTATACTGGCTCAGTGCAATGGGGCTGTGATTCCTGACAGGGCCTCCTGCTGGCTCCAGTATATGAACATAACTATAACAACATAAAAAAGCTGTGAGATTATATCAGAACAGCACTTCACCTCCTCGCTTTCATTGCTGTAACTTACAGGCTTTACTGGGACTCTCTTAGAGCTTAAAATGCTAGATGCATAGAGGCAGTTTTTCATTTTGGAGATTTGTTGAGCAATAACAGTTTTACAGTATTTTTGTAAATAAAACATCATTCTTACAGTTTTCCAAGGTCCTCTGCTACTGGAGGGTAATCCATTGTCGCTACCTTCAGTTTTAATTCTCACCTCTATGTGAATGTCCTTTTGTAGTTTAGTCTATTGCCAGTGTCAAACCAAAATTGAGACATTCTTGCTTATTAATATATCATGAATACACTACACCGCCAGCAGAGCTTAATCTCTCACACTGACTCCTAGTCATCTTTCAGAAGTGTACAGAAAGTGAAAATGGGCCACTTGAAACGTTTTAACCTGATTGGAAACAATCTTTTTTTACTCCTTATCCTTGCAGCTCCCTGGTTAAAATTGTGTAGACTGCTGAGCTGAATATGGAAGCACAGTGTTGTTCAGATGACCACCCGTCACTTTGTGCTTATTGATAGGCTTCGAAGGAGAGTGCTGTGTGACTGACAGATGCAAAGGAGCACATGCTCTGCTTTCAATTGGCATTGTCAAAATAGTGAAGTACTCTTGGAGAAAGCCCTTTATTGCTAAGGAAATGCAGCATGGCTCAGTGTGTAGAGCTTCATAATTTATATGAGGGGGAAAACAGGGGAAGGAAAAAGAAAGAATAAATATGCAAGTAACAGAATTATAGGGCTGAAGTTACACCTAAGGGTTGGCATGAAAGTGAAGCTCAAGAGGTTTGTTATCCTTAGGATGAGAGAGGTCTGATTTTTTAAAGGTACAAATGAGAGTATCTCTTCTCCATGCCTGTGAAGGGTGAGACAACAAATAACGTGATTAAACTGCAACAATATAGGTTTGGGTTTGAGTCCAAGAAAAAAGAGTAAAAAGGATGGCTTGGAGTGCTAGTAGACATCTGTTAGTAACAGGTTTTGAGAACAGATTAAATAAACTCCTCTGAGATAAATCCTTGAGATGGGGTGGATTAGGTGATCGCCTGAGGTCTGTCTAGGCCTATTTTTCAATGATTTTACGTTGTGTGTGTGTGCTGTGCTCACGTGTATGTGTGAGGAAGAAGAAAAAGGAGAGATGATGATTTTTACTTAGTAGGGAAGTTGCAAATCATCCCTCCATTCTCTGATCCTTTTTGCAATTGCATATATTATATGAGCGAAGGGAAAATTTGACATTTTTTAACATTTTAATGAAAATTGTATCTTCATTTGGTGATCCGTAGACCAAGAATAGAAACATGATGTGGAAAAGTGCAGTATAGCATCACTTGGAGGTAGAAAGGGAATTAGAAAGTAGTAAATATATGGCCTTACTTATATGATTCTGCTTATTCAAGTTGAGCAGCGAATTCTTCAGATAGGGCAGAACCTGAGGACTCTGGCTTTTGTCTGACCAAATTGCTCATGGCCTAGGGCCAGTGATAGGCAAGGGGGTGACCAAGCCCCCAGACTCAAAGGCAGCCCTGTGATTTCTGGTCCAGCTGCAGCCAGATGTGTCAGTGAGCTCCTGGGTCAGGGACCCAGTGTGGGTGCTATGGCTGCCCTTCTCCCTGCACACCATTGGGGCAGAGAGCAAACACGTTAGCATCTATGTGACCTCACAGAAGAGACTCCATAAGTTTCCCATCTGAAACTTGCCTAAGAGCATCTTAGCCCCAGGTTTTCATGGGGTTTTTCATGTCAGACTGATTGTACTCATTGAACCATGAGCAGCATGTTGCGGAAGAGTCTATTTGTCTGAAAAGGGGAATCTTGGTTAATCATTTTATAGTCATCATAGTCCGTCAGTGGTCTGTATTACCTGACAGATAGAATCCATTAAAAAGGTTGCACATTAAGTAGGACTCTTCTTCCTGCTGGTTCACCATTGCTATGAAGTTTCTGTGATCAATGTGCAGCTGTAAAATGCTATTTGTATGTAGCAGCTGACTGAGACTTCCCTTGCAACTGTTTTACATGAATGGGTCTTCTTTTAGCAAAATATTTTCTATATGGTAGTTTTGTTCCCATCTGCTGGGTATCATTTATTCCTTTGCACAAGTGAGTACATTAATGCTGTGGTTTGAAGGGAAGACAGCAGTTTAATTGCTTGTCTTATTTAGTCCACTGGAAATAATGAAATACTATAGCATTGAATTGTCATTTAGCTGCCATAGCCCTGGATGTACGTAGAACATGGCATAGCAGAGTTAAATCATTTATTAACTCCTTAACAACATATATTTAATCAGTTTTCTGGTGCTTCAGACCATGCAATCAATAAATGCCTTTTACTTCCTTGCCTTTAATTAGTGCATGTTTGTCAAATTGGCTGATTTGTAAGCTGCAAATGGTACAAGGTAGTGAATTCTTTACATCATTAAATGGGACAGTTGTGAATTTTTGCCAGGATACTCTTGTAAGAGAAAACAAAATGAATCTCAGTGCTTGAGGCATTGAGTTTGTTGTTGTTTGGGGTTTTTTTCCTAAAACTGTGAGTGAATTATTAACACTAAAACTTGCAAGGGAAAAATGTCTTGGAACAAGGCAGATTTCACAGTTATCATTGTAGTTTTTGTTTCTCTATGCTTGTAATTATAAACCTGGCATATTGGTACAGTCTTCCATTCATACAGAAGGCTCTGTACAGGTGTAGAGTTTCTTAAGGTAGTGCCCATGTTTGGATCAGAAATTATGTCCACTGAGGTCTAAGAGCTGGTTCCTTTTTTGGATTAGGCAAGAGCATTTGATAAAACAAACACGTGAGCAGATGGATCTCTTACCAAGATCTAATAATGCAGTTTTAGTCAAATCTGAAACAGATGCCCTTCTGCTTACCTATTGTTAAAGCCATTTGCTACCACTCTAATATTACACTGACACCAGGCACGAAGGTCCTTTGTATTCCCCTCTGAATCAGACTCCTTGGGTGCTAATTTAATAACTTCACAGTCCCAGGAACCAAAGGCAAGTTTGCAGCTCACACGTATGCACCTTTTCCTATGAGGTGAGCTGGCTGCCCTGAGGAAGAAGATGCATTTGTTTATGTCGGTGGTATATGAGAGGGGAGTTGACAAGCAGGAGCACCTTAATGGCTTCAAACTACCTGTTAATGATTGTGGTGCTGGTGCCTGCCTGGCAGCCTCAGTCTCCAATTAAGCATCTGCCGGAGCTGGAAGCGGGGCTCTTAATTGGAAAGAAACAGATTCAGAAGGGGTTGCATTTTCTGCCAAGACAGATTTATCAGCAAAGCCATGGCTTAATCCATTGTGTCTCCATTCCTACCCCCACCTGGCTTTTCTGTCAGTGCTCCCCGCTGCTGCAGGCACAGCCCTTGAGCAGGGCAGGTAGCAGATGGATGCTCAGCACCTTAGGGAGGTTTGGTTCTCCCCTAACCTTTCCATGACCTGGGGCCCAGTGATGAATGCTGCCCTAATTGCTGACTTTTCTTCCCTCAGACCCTCCACAGCACGCATGAGCCCATTAAGATATATTGTCTAGTACACATTCAGGAGATCTGTTTGCAACTATCTTTTACATAGAACTGATTGTTTAATTGCAGATTAAAGATTAATGCAAGTATAATGATTCCATGAGGACACTTCAGACAAAAGCAGCCTGCATCAGGCAGCCTGCATCCATTTTTCAATTTGGCCATAAATTTGGCTGGGAATTAAATAGTAAGTAGCCGTGATTGCAACACTGGTCTCTGAAGGCACTCACGGGAATGAAAATAAATGAACAAGCTCTCACACAAAGCATGTTTCATTATGGTCATTAGTGGACAGATCCTCAGCAGGGACTGGAGGTGAAATTGTCTACAAGAAATGTTGGCACATGTCTGATGAAACTGAAATAGTAAGGAAGTGAGTATAAAAACGTTCAGGTGACAGAGCCTGTGGATGACAAACTTGTTTTCTGTGCCTGTGAGTGTAAGCTGCAGGAGGTGCAGACATGGAAGGACCCCTGGTATGGATTCCAGCATAGCTGTATCTTATCTTTTCAAGAGTATGAGCATGTTGGGGAAAATGTTTACAGTGTCATGAATGCATAATTGTGTATGTTATTTATGTACCACGAGTTACTACAATTCATTACCCTGGCAATTTTGATGAATTATTAAGGTTTTGCTTTCTGTTATGTTTTTCAGGTAAGGGTCTTTTTGTTTTCCTTAAAATGCCCGGCTGGATGGTAAGTTTTTCTCTATCTTAATTTCTCTTCCCTTGTGTGACTTGCTGTGAACAGAATCATAAGACTATTTAGGTTGGAGGGGATGGCTGGAGACCATCAGTTCCAGCCCCTTCCTAGTCCCTTCAGGGCTAGTTTTATGCAAGTTGCTTAAGGCCTTCTCTAAGAATGGAGACTGCACAGCCTCGCCAAGGAAACTGTCCCAATGTCTCGCTACTCTTGTGACAAAGCATTTTTACCGATGACCAAGTGGGGTGTCCCTTGTTTTGTCTTGTGTCCATTGGCTTCTGTCCTGCTCCTGTGCATCAGTGGGAAGAGCCTGGCCCTGTCCTCTCTGTACCTCCTCACAAGGCCGTTGGTGGCATCAGTAAGATCTCCCTTAGCTTTCTCAAGGTGCTGGAACCTCTCTTGTGGATGGGTCTGAGTTTCAGGCTTCTGAAGCACTGAAGTTTCAAATGATTTCAGCTCAGTTTGGATAAAACAGCTTTCTGGGGACTCCCCAGTGTCTTGCGCAGCTTTTTGAAATTTTAGCAGCCGCTAATTATGAGTGATAAAACCTCCTATTTCTTCTGTGTAACTAGCATTTTCAGTATAATTGATGCTATTTTGAGACTGACTAGGAATCCTAAAGTTAAAACTATTCTTCTGGAAAAGCATTATATTATGACAAAGTACTTCCTTTTTGTCAAGTAACTAAAGGAATTCACTTGGGGTTTACTGAAATGTAACTAAAGGAATTCACTGGGGATTACTGAAGTGTGTTTGACTCAGCTTGCCAGACTTTCAGCGTAATTAGAATAAAAGTGATGACATCTTTAAAGTACTCAGTGTTTTGGGGTTTGTTTGTTTTCCATTAATTGAAGAGTCAGAAGCATTTGCTTAAAACTAAGGTCCCATTTGCTCCAGTGTCTAGCAGCTTTTTTGCCTTTTGTTACATCCTTGGAAGTTATACTTGTTTCTGTAACTTGTTAAAGGGGCACTAATTATAGTCTCAAAAACAGAGATATGATTTAACATCCACAGGAAGTTATGGGATGAGATGATGGCATAAATAATATACCAATAAAGCTAATTTCATGGTCTTACTGTCCATCTGTGTTCCTCCTTTTGTTCTATTTTTTCCTGTTTGTTTTTTTGTTGTTGTTGTTCATAAGCTGATCTGAAAATTCTTCTAGGCACACACTGTTGGTTTTGCGTTCATACAAAGATAGAACAGCAGTTTCTCCATAAATCCACTACATTTTATAGCTGTTAACATGATAATACATTTAATAAAGCTAACCTTTTTTAATTTCTGAACATTGATGGAATTCTACCTGCACATGCACATGTCCCTCTGTGTGTAGGAGAAAGCAAATACTCTTGGGCAGTAGTGTTTTGCTGCATTCCCTGCGAATAGCATTAAAAAAATAGCTTCCCACTGTTATCTTACCATCTGTAGCATCAAGAGAGAAGCATGTTTCATTCCTCCTCTAACCCATTTCACAGTTTTTGGTAGGGATCTCCTTACCGAGCCCTGCCTGACTGCCCAGCCATGTGCCTTGTTGGCAGACCTCTACTCATCCTGCTCTTAGCAGACTGCTCTGCTCCTGCCTGCGGAATGCTCCACTCTACAAATTCTTCCATTTCAAGAGTCAAAAATGCCACTGTGTTCAAGCTGCTTCTACTTAACCAGCCCATACAGATCAACTTGGGTAGCTCTGGTATTCACCAACTCACTCCCCATCAACCAGGTTAAAGACTTATCTTCATAATTGGAAAGTAGAAAGCCAGATGCTTCATCTGGAGTATTAGCCTTTTTCTTTGATGTCCTACACATTCCCTTTTCTATATACAGATGATGATAAAACTTTAGGGACCATCTAAGCCTATCCCAAATTGGTTTCTTATTCAGTGGTTAAAAATTAGCACACTCTTCAATAGAGCAATGTAAAGCAGCAGGCAAAGAAAAGTCTCTTGTAACATATGGAGAAGTAATGTCCTATGGCTTGAGGGATAGGGCTAGGATCCAGCAAACTGTTTAGGATCTTGAGTATTTTTTAAACTGCATTTTCCATTTCTTTAAGGAATTGGGAACCTTTGAACCAGAATCCAAGTGTTTTGCTTTCGAGGAAGGTATAAGGAGTCTGTTTGCTAAATAAGCTACAATGAAATGTCGGAAGTCCTTGCAAAATCAGAAGCAGATGAATGTTGAAATATAGTAAAGCTATGTTTTCTTAGGTGCTGTGTGATCTACCTTACCTGATCAATAAAGTTTACTTCTTTTTATTATTCAATTGTCTTTGCTATGTTAGGGCACTGTGATGTATATTACTAGATAACACCACTGCATTTTTCAAGGATTCTGTGTTTATCAAAGTTACTGTAGTAAAATGCTTTGAAGGGAACAAAAAGACAATCTCTGACAATACTTAGAATTTTTTTATGATTATCTTCTTCAGAGATGTGAGTATTTTGTAGGTTAAACTTATTAGAAGTCTTCATTTTAGCAGCTGAGATAATAATACATGAGGAGGTGCTCTTCTTGCTTCAAAAGACCACCAAGTCCTTGAATATATTGCCCTTTTGTTTTTTTTGAAGGTAGCCTTGCTATAAGTGAGTGCCACACTTCTGATAGTGAATTCAGAAAGAGAGAAAGATTATTCACCCTAGACATGTTTTATTCATCTCCGTGATTTATTATGAGGTTTTAACGATTCATAGTTGTTAGTAATCTGTTTGTAATTGTTCAATAATTCAAGTATCATAGGGCACAGGCTGTTCCAGTAAGTATCCATGCCTTTACAACAATCACCTTGTATAGATGTGCAAATACAACTCTGATAAGTGCTGTTTGCATGGAAGTGCTAGTACTTCATGTACGGTGATGTTGCACTTTGAGATAACTCCAGTGATGCATACACAGGGAGAGTGTTTGTGCTCTGGGCAGGCAGAGGAAGGCACCTTATCTCATTTCATACAGAACACAATATTCACTCACTGAAATAGTTTCAGAAATATCAGTACTCTTTCCCATCCTGTTGTGTCTTCAACAAGCTGGTTTGAATATCGAGGATGAGCTATCATTAGTAGCATATTTCTTTTGTACTGAGCCAACAGTGAGATTTTTATAGAGAGCGCCATCAGTCATAGTCCAGCATTGCTTCAAGATAATTTACATAGGATGGATTATTAAAGAAAGATTAAGGATATGTAAAGGAGTTCATATTAATAACACACTTGAAAGATGTGTGGTCATTCCAAGGTGCTCCCATAGGCCATTTATAAGAAACAAATGAACTATATGTAGTATATCCCTTACAATTGAATGTCTGGAGATACAGAGTTCATGGAGGGAGTTCCTTGGGCAAGAGACAGTCTGTTAGCTGTAGAGGAGTTAGGACACAAAGATGCATAAAAGGAAATAGGAAAAAGGTGTGAAACTGAATCAGTTGTTCTGATCCTTGGAATCAGTGTGGAACAGGAAATCTTCAGTAAGAGAATTGAAGAGAGACGTTTTATTTCTGCAGCAGGACACACATTAGCTGTCCTGCTCCGTGTGGACTGTGCTGGATGGGAGAGAGTGAGAACAGCATAGCCCAAAAATGTGCTCAATTTGCCTGTTGATCAAATCTTTCCGAGCAGGCTGTTCTCTTGGCAACAGCCTTCGTGGTCTGCAGGAACTGAAGAAGATACTTGCTGTTCCTTTGGTGGCATTAAGAATATATTGGTGAGTGAGGAGTCATGGAATGAGTAAGAGTAGCTAAAAAATTAGCTGTCCGAGGAGACTTTGCCAGGGTATCAAAATGTAAACATTTAAATGGGATATTTTTCACTGTCTATCTAGAATGTGTTTTAGCAGTGGTTTTCTCCCAGATACATGTCTTCCTTATTGCTCTAAATCAGTTCCTCAAGGTGCAAGAAGGAGGACATGATTCTAGTCTGGAATTGGTGCTGCTCAGGGGCTGCTGAGAGCCAACTCCTCCTTCACACACAACTTTCCCGTGACCTCTCAGGCCAGCAAATTCCCCTTGTGGTGCATGTGATCTCAGGGCAAGACCAGGAAAGCGGGTTACCCACTCATGGAACACCTTTGTGAGACTTCTGACAGTTTTTAATTTGTCATGTGCTACATGTAATCAAAACAGAAATTGCTCAGATGCTGAAAGATTGGTACCTGATGAAATTGTGACAGGAAATACTTCTAGCTCTGATCTGGTGTTTGCAATGTGTGAGGGAGAGAAATCTGTTCTTGTGAGGTCTTTTATTCACTCTGCTTTCAAGAGCTGGAACAATCTGTCTCTGTGCTTATTTAATTAATGTGATGTCAACAGCGATAATGTGTTAAATAATATAGAATGAGTTGTAAACAAAGCAGGATTTGAATCTTCCAAATACACCACAACCAAAATTAATTGGCCAACCTCAGGGGAAATTGTAGTGCTGAACCTTCTTCTTGGGCTTTGTTTCCTTTTTTATGAACAGCAAATTAGTTTCAGGTCTGAAGTGTGCTGAAATATTACCAGTTTGGCTGTCTCATTTTGAGAAATAGCTCACGCTCTCTCTCAAAAAAGAAAGGGGGGAGGGGGAAGAAAAAAACCCAAACTCTCATGTCTGTTAGAGGCATAAAACCAGGTCCTGAACTCAGTATCAGTCTGAAGTGAGACTGGAAGAGGTCCTGTGTCAACAGTGACAGGATGCAAATTAAGCCATTAAAACACTGGAAGATGATTTTAATTAGGAAGCTTCTGCATCTGATTAGCCAAATGTAGTGAAAGTAAGACTGCCTGAACAAAAACTTCTGGTGGCTTGTTAGTTAAGATATTTTTAGTTTATTGTACTCTTGATGGATACTTTTTCTTGTCTATTTTCCTCTCCATGGGGTATAATGCCCAGTTACCCACTAGTTGAAATCGTATCTCACTGCTGTTGCAGCCAAGCTGTCAAGAAATGAATGAAGCTTGAGTGGGATTCCTGTGCCCTATTTCAGCCATGTGCCTGGATTTGAGAAAAATAAGAGTGAGAAAGAGGCACCATCAGAGAGCAACAGGCCTCTTCCTTAATAGAGATAAAATGGATCAGATTGGCTTGAATCTATCCTCTTCCCCACTTGGGGTTCAAAGGAAGCACGTGGCCACTAGACATATCGCTTTGGATATCTAAAAGGCAGATGAGGTGGATGCTATCTCATGTTTGAATGGTAGTATAAGTCCATGGTACAGTAAACCTCCCAGGCAGGATAGATACAGTGGCCAGAGGGAACCTCCTTCCTCTCCATGCCTCTCCTATGCTTATTTATTTGACTAAACCCTGCTGTTGCCTTAATAACAAGCACCAAGACCTGGCCTTGTGTTGCAATATTCATCTGCTTCTCTGCTTGTGCAGGCACATTTAGCCTCTGTTTTTTTTCTGCTGTGTTTCTGTTTTGCTGCTCTCAAGCAACTGCAGAGAAGAAAGAAGGGAGAAATCCAGTTTCTGTTGTATTTTACATTAATCTGGAGGTTTATCCATCCTGACTGTCATTGGAGCAAATAAATGATCTTACCTGCTAGAACTCCTGAAGTCTTCAGAGGAAAAAAGAAGACACACTTTGCTTTGAATTGTTTTCCTTGTATTTTAAATGAATGTTGACTTTTTACCATGGAATAGTATGCAATCTGTAAGATTACTCCAAAAGGCAAACCAGACTTCAAACAAAAGAAATATGAAAGACCTCTGTGGGTTGTGTTTTTGTGTGTGTGTTGGTTGGGCTTTTTTTTTTTCACATTCCTGCTTGCAAAAGAGTACAGAAACACTAACACCTCACTTTCTTTGATAACAGCGGAGGCAAAAAAAAAAAAAGCCATTTTTCTTTTCTTTTAGGAGTTCAGGGGCAATACATAGAACTGATGTATGACATGCTGTTCCTTTGTAAAAGTACCGAGAATATTAAAATACTCCCATTATCAGTGCTTAGCCTCAAGCTTCCTTTAATGATCCTACCACATCTTGTAAGAACTAGAACTAAATTGAGTATGTGACTTCAGAAGGTAGCTACACAGTAACAATTAATGGTTCTTGTCAAAGTCCTGTGCAATCAGTAGCCATGAATTATGACATCTAACCACTAGCCCTTTTAATCTCCACTAAAGGTTTTCGGGTTCCTTATTAAAGCATCAATCTGTGGCTCTGATGTGTCCCCTCAAAAGAAAAAATAAACAACTAATCAACTAGGCAGTGTTCTTTGTGGTTTAATTCAAAGGCTGCTGTTGTACATATATTGCATTTATATGCTAATATCAGTTCATCAGACATTTAGACGTGTACCCTTTTCATCTATATTTTGAGTCCTCGTTATTATGTCAGTCTGCTGTTGAACTTTCCCCTGCTCTCCATTCAGCGAAAGTAGCTAATACAGTCAGCTAAGCAGATGAAAGAGCTATAGAGATAAGAGTTGGATCCTGCTGTTCTTGTTTTACTCACCAATAAAAGTTGTGCAACTTTTTTAAAAAAATAAAGTAAAATAACTCTTAACAATGATGTGATCAGCAAAAAGAGCTTACAAGTGGTCCATAACGAGAATGAACAAGCTTTGCCTATCTCTACAGGATTTCCTTTTTTAATGTGATTTATCTAATCCTGGTGCTTTATCTAATTTAGAGAATAGCTATAGATGTGCTTAAAACTTTTGAAGGCTTGAGACACGTTTATTCCCAGATTTGGTTTGGAAACAAGGCTAGCAGGTCATTTCTCCTTGCTCTCCATCCCTCTGCCTCATGAGTAACTGGTAATTTTTCTGTGATGTATACTTTTTCTCCCTTTTAGCTTGTGATCGTGCCATTTTCCATCTAAATGTTACCATCTAGTCCAGTTCACACCAGCCAACCTTCTGGCTTACAGCACTGAGCCATGGGATTCAGTACAATATACCAGCCAGGCCATTGCTATCAGGATGGGTGGTGGCAAGGACTGGAATTAGAACTTCCTCTAACATATTGTGTGTCCTGTATTTTGAGTATTATTTTGTCTCAATCAAAGGCCTGTCATGACTGGTTTGAATTTCAGAATATTTAGTGAGTTTTTCCACAGTGACTCATTCTAAAAAAACCATGCATCCAATTCCTTGCCTCTTCTTTACTGAAAGATGGGCTCACTGTGGCCCTGAGAGGGGGCAGGTAAAATTGAGTTGAAACCTTTTTCTCCAATGCATGACTGTTGTGAAGTCACAACAGATACTCTGGTTGTTTTAATCTCTTTCTTTTCTGTTTTCTCTTCACCTTCATCCTTCTCTAGCAACATGATGGTACTTCTAGCCTCGACTCACTCACATTACTGGTTCTTCTGGTAATTAATTCTGGAGGTTTTCAAGGCCTAGGTTATTCATTATTTTATTATTTGGAGTCTTTTTGGTTTTGGTTTGTTGGTTTTTGGGAGTTTTGGTGTTTGTTTTTTCTTAAGAGCAGCAAAAGATTCATTATGCCCAGTAGTCTCAATGGTGAGCTTCTGTCTTTGTCAGAGGACGTTTGGGTGTGGGACACAGTCTTCCATGTGCATGACTTCTGCAGAGAAGCCAGTGCTAAAAACCTAACATTTCCCAAGTGGAAAATCTCTAAAGGGTTTGACCTTCAAACATATCTTTAAAAGCTTTAAATTCCTTGTGACTTCAGGAAGCTCAGTTCAGTGCTAAATCCACAAGATCCAAAGGACCTTTGTTATACATCTGCTTGTCCAGTATTATGTGAGTGGGTACATTCCTAAAGTAAGACAGGAAATTTCTCAAAATTCTCAAAATGTGATTTGCAGTCCTAGTCATACACCAATAGGAAAAGAATGCATTGATACACAAGAATGGAAAAGAATTAATAATTTCTTAAAAAGCAGAAGATAGAAACTCTTTTGCATAGATAAATGCAGATGAAAACATTTCACCCTTCAATTCCTGAACTAATTTTAGCATCCTAATTAGAGGATTAATTATCTCTGTATACTTCATTCAAGTCTTACAGTTTTTTTCCCTGTTCTTAATTGGTGATGTGGTTTGACATTACCTTGTGCCAATGTACTCAATAATATTTTAGAATTAGTTAAATCCAGCCTTAATTGGTATTGTTCTGTAATAGCAACAGATTGATTTTGATTTTATTTTTTTCCCATTTCTTTTTGACAGAAACTCCTCTTTTGGAGTCTTAGAGAAACCATATCTAATTTTTGATCCATTTTAATGATGGATCCAATCTCCACCAATCAATAAGAAACATTTACTGTGATAACTTATTCTGCAAACAAAATAAAATCTGTTGTATGACTGGACCTGCAAAACAGGAAGTTCTGCCTTTCGGGGAAAAATGTCACTCATATCCAAAATCATGAACTAGAGGCATTTGGGCATATTATATTATTTTCTTATAATCTACTCCTGAATAAGGTAATCCTTCACTGTTACAAGCTACTGAGTCCTTGTTCTTCTTTCTTTCTGGGTTTTTACTTTTTGCTTACACCACTCTTGCTCTACATGCGCTGACTACCCTTTCGTTCGCCTTTGTATAATTAATACAGCTCAGTTCAATGCAGAGCAACTGCTACAGTCCTCATTTCATTTAAAGTTGCTGTGTCTGGTTTGGATGAGAAGAAAGGCTTGCCTGTCTAAATTCCATGTATATTCGCCAGCTGTCTTGGGCTGTCATTTAGTGATGCAGTAAATGCAGCTCTACGGTTCATAAATGCAAGAGAGCAAGTTCTGTGACTGTATTGCACTTACCATTGGTTGGGTTAAAACTCATCTTCCACTTTTGTTGAAAAAATGTTGGTTGGCTAATTTCCTACCAGCAGGCTTATTCTTAATACCAAATCAGATACCATCTGTCTGCACTGTTCTAACTTTATGCTGGTTCAACAGTTGTCTATTCTCCCTCAGTGTCATGTCATTGGCATTGCACCATAAACTTGCTATTGTGCACTCTGGCAATACATCAGAAATGTGATTATGATGCAGGGTGATACAACTGTACATATATTTAGGATCAGCAAATTGTGGAACTGCTGCATGACCTTTTCTTGTGTGAGATATATTATTGTGTTCTATGTACTTTGCTCTGATGTCTTTAGATAATAGTAGCAATAACACCATGACTAACTCTGTTGTATGTCATTGAAACAGAGAAATTATCTATTATTAGATCATTTATTGAAAACAATGGAGATGAAATCGAGTCCAACTCCATCTCTTACAGTAGAAATGAGGCACATTGCATATTCTGATGTTTTCAAAGCCTCCTGGTTTGTTTGGGTTTTTTTTTTAACATTCAGTTGCTTGGGTACCTTCTTAAAACAGATCCTGAAGGTGTAAAGGTATGAATCAGCACTAGGATATATGAAGCAGCATTGTGATCCTTTTTGGTAATCAATCAGATTGCCATTGTTACTGTTTTGATGCACTTCTGTTTTCACTGAGTTTGAGGTAGAGAATCTACTTGGGTCAGAATAGACAGATTATTTGTGCTGTGATAGTGCCTGTGAAAACAACAGCAATCCAGATTTTTAATAGCTCCATTTATTAAACGCACCTCATTCCAGTCTCCTTCCCCATGGAATATGCCATGGGAAACAATTGTGTAAAAGAATAGCAGACAAAGCTCAAGGACATATATAGTAAGTTTTACGGATATGAAGATTTCTACCATTTTGGAATGTGGAATATGAAATGTTATTGATACCATGTGTAGGTGAACATACTGCCTCATCTATCTTTAATGCTCTTCTTACGTGTATAGTTGTTGATCAATACAGCTACTTTTGAGCGCTTTAAAATATCATCTTTTACTTCTGATCAGTGCTGCCTAAAATACTATGCAGTGGCTTGCTGAGGAGGACACATAGGTGAAAATGAAGGGGTTTATACCTCAAATTCCATGGTTACAATTTGATGGATTCTCCTCTGACATCTGTCTTCACTACAGAGAAGTTTCTGATCTTTACTGTTTATAGAGCAAAATGTCTGAGTAAGGCTAACATGCACATAGGGTGACATCTTATGAAAACAAGGCTGGGTGGAAAATACTAGGGGAGCCTGTCATCAAGATTAAGCCCAAACACAAATTGTTGACTTGTGTTTTCTTCTTGGTGCACATAATGGGCATATGTATTTATATCTTTATTCCAAAGGTATCCACTATCATATAACTGGAGAATGTCTTGAAAAAATAGTGATGATATTGACCTCGTGCTCACCAAGAGGGAAGGGCTGGTTGGAAATGTGACAATCCAGGACAGCCTTGGTTGTAGCCATCATGAGATGGTCGAGTTCTTGATCCTCAGGACGGTGAGAAGAGCGTGCAGCAAGCTCACTGCCCTGCACTTCAAGGGAGCAGACTTTGGCCTCTTCAGGAACCTGCTCAGTAAGATTCCATGGGATATAGCGCTAGAGGGCAGGGGGCCCAAGACTGTTGGTTGTTATTCAAGGACCACCTACTGCAAGCTCAGGAGTGTTGCATCCCAGCTAGAAGGAAGTGCAGCAGGAGGGCCAGGAGACCTCCTTGGATGGATGAGGAGGTGCTGAAGAAACTTTGAGGGAAAAAAGAGGCTTATAAAAGGTGGAAGCAAGGACAGGCAGCCTGGGAAGAATACAGAGATGTTGTCCGTGAAGCTAGGGACCAGGTAAGGAAAGCTAAGGCCCAGTTAGAATTAAACTTGGCTAGGGATGTGAAAAATAACAAGAAAGGATTCTATAGTTACATTGCAAATAAAAGACAGACTAGGGACAGCATGGGCCCTCTCCGGAAGCTATCAGGAGAACTGGCTACCCTGGATTTGGAGAAGGCTGAGGTTCTTAATGACTTCTTTGCCTCAGTCTTCACCAGCAAATGCTCTGACCACGCCACCCAAGTCTTGGAAGGCGAACGCAGGCGCTGTGAGAATGAAGGCCTTAGACCCACTGTAGGAAAGGATCTGGTTAGAGACCATCTTAAGAACCTGAATGTACACAAGTCCATGGGACCTGATGAAATCCATCCGTGGGTCCTGAAGGAGCTGGTGAATGAAGTTGCTAAGCCACTGGCCATCATATTTGAAAAATCATGGCAGTCAGGTGAAGTTCCTGACAACTGGAATAAGGGAACTATAACCCTCATTTTCAAGAAGGGGAAAATGGATGACCCGGGGAATGACAGACCAGTCAGTCTCACCTCTGTGCCTGGCAAACTCTTGGAGCAGATTCTCCTGGAAGGCATGCTAAGGCACATGAAAAACAACAAGGTGCTTGGTGACAGCCATCATGGCTTCACTAAGGGGAAATCCTGCCTGACCAATTTGGTGGCCTTCTGTGATGGGGCTACGAAACTGATGGACAGGGGTAGAGCAGTTGATGTCATCCACCTGGACTTGTGCAAAGCGTTCGACACTGTCCTGCATGACATCCTTGTCTCTAAGTTGGAGAGACATCAATTTGATGGGTGGACCACTCGGTGGGTAAAGAACTGGCTGGATGGCCTCACGCAAAGAGTTGTGGTCAGTGGCTCAATGTCCAGCTGGAGACCAGTAACGAGTGATGTCCCTCAGGGATGGGTGTTGGGACCGGTCTTGTTCAACATCTTTGTCAGTGACATGGACAGTGGGATTGAGTGCGCCCTCAGCAAGTTTGCCAATGACACCAAGCTGTGTGGTTCGGTTGATACGCTGGAGGGAAGGAACGCCATCCAGAGGGACCTTGACACGCTTGTGAGGTGGGCTGATGCCAACCTGATGAAGTTTAACCTTGCCAAGTGCAAGGTCCTACACCCGGGTCAGGGCAATCCCAGGCACAGCTACAGATTGGGCAGAGAAGAGATTCAGAGCAGCCCTGCAGAGAAGGACTTGGGGGTGTTGGTCAATGAGAAAATGAACATGAGCCGGCTTCAGTGTGCACTCGCAGCCCAGAAAGCCAACCGTATCCTGGGCTGCATCAAGAGGAGCGTGACCAGCAGGTTGAAGGAGGTGATCCTGCCCCTCTACTCTGCTCTCATGAGACCTCATTTGGAGTATTGTGTGCAGTTCTGGTGTCCCCAACATAAAAAGGGCGTGAAACTGTTGGAACAAGTCCAGAGGAGGGCCACGAGGATGATCAAGGGAATGGAGCACCTCCTGTATGAAGACAGGCTGAGAAAGTTGGGGCTGTTCAGCCTGGAGAAGAGAAGGCTGCATGGAGACCTCATAGCAGCCTTCCAGTATCTGAAGGGGGCCTATAGGGATGCCGAACAGAGACTCTTCATTAGGGACTGTAGTGACAGGCCAAGGGGTAACGGGTTCAAACTTAAACAGGGGAAGTTTAGATTGAGACATAAGGAAGAAATTCTTTACTGAGAGGGTGGTGAGGCACTGGAATGGGTTGCGCAGGGAGGTTGTGAATGCTCCATCCTTGGCGGTGTTCAAGGCCAGGTTGGACAGAGCCTTGGGTGACATGTTGTCTCTACCCATGTCAGGGGGGTTGGAACTAGATGATCTTAAGGTCCTTTCCAACCCTAACTATTCTATGATTCTGTGTTTCTATATGTTGGGCAATGGAAGGTGTGCCAAATGAAGTGCAACTAACAACAGCGAGATCCAACCGAATGAAGTAGCATGTGGCTGAACACTGAGAATGGTTTGCTATTAGGGAATGCTAGTTACGGAGTAAATATGAGAGTAAGCCCCTTTGTAGTTAGAATAGTTTGCAGAATCCTGTTCCAGTGACATTTTTGCACGGCCAAGGACAAAGACAGTGGACTAGCTGAACATGATTAGGACCTGTTTTCTATGGAGAAAGGCCTATATGTGACTCTTGGAAGGCAATGGGAGAATTGTATAGTTAAATGCATTTTCCACTTTTCCTGAAAAGCAAAAATCATGTAAATGCTATACCTTTGCCAGACAAGGTACAGCTGAGACATAAAGATGACTTCAGACCCATCTTTCAGCTCTTTGAGTAGAGTGCTGAATTTTTTCATGTCCTATTCAAAGAGCAGGCTATGAAAATGAGGTCCTTGGAAAAGGCATCCAGAAATCTGTCCGCTGCCAATTTGCAACTTTAAATCTATGCAGTGTGCTGAAGAAGATAGTATTTGCATCTGTATCAGGAAGAGCAGGTTTTGATTCCTAGATACAAAAAGGAGGGAATATACTTGTAATAGATGCACAGAAAATAGAAGAGAAGATAGCAAGAAAACCCTGTACTGTTTTCCTACAGAAAAGTGCTTACAGCTAGTCTAGCCTCTAATGTTCCAAAACATATGCAGATCACCTGTACTTATGTGTTCAAAGAAAAGCAAGGATCTATAAATTTACCATAGTCTAATCAGAGGTCCAGTGTGTAAATATACATGTAATATATATTATAAATGAAGCATCCATTTCCATTTCAACACTAATTCCTGATAAGCTGGTAGTCATCAATACGTTTGCTAGCAGATCAATATCTAATCTGTTTGCCAATTTAATTGTATCAGGAGGGTGCATCAGACATAATTTTCAAGTCAATCTATATCCTGTGTTAACTGAAGAAAAAAAAAAACTAAGAAAGTATTTTTGCAGTTAGAAGTGGATGAAATGTTTCAATGCAGATAAAATGCTTTGCATTCTCATCTAAGTAAGATAACAAAGAGTCAAAGCTGTTATTTATATTACCACATTAGATACTTTGGGAGCAGAAGATGCATTGTGTTAGATTAATGTAGCTATTTTATTTATATTTGCATCTACCCGGTAAAGGAGTGGAGATAATTCAGTGTGGGACCGCATGAAAAACATGTTACAGCAGCACAACTGGGAATTTGTGTCATATAAATGAAAGGAAGTCTCTAGTAGAAAAGATGCTGTAGCAGCTCTTGGCTTTCACTGTATGAGTAGATGGATGAGTGTGTTTGTGGCCCCTGAAGCTGGAAGATTTATACTGCATTAATGGGAGTGTTTTTATCTGGTTGTGTGGATCAAATCCAGCATTTGGCCATGATGGCTGAAGTTGGAAATCTGCCAGCTATTATACTCCACTATTTAGAAACAAAATGAAAAGGCTTTATTTTTTTCAGGTTGTCTGTGCAACTGATGTTTTAAAAAGATGATCTGTAAAATTATCTGAGCTCCTGGGAAGGTCCATGGGAATGGAATGCCGAAAGTAGTTGGCCTCACTTGCTCACTCTTAACAGCATTTTCTATTGCCATTGCTGGAAGCAGGCTACCTGAATCGAGGTGGTTGTCTGAGCTGGTGGGATGTTTCTTGCATTCTCTCTATGTTTCACTGAAAAAGTCAGACTCGTTCAAACCTATTGTCATTTTAAATTGTTTTTCTTCTTTTGGAGGAATTCAAGGCAGTTTGGGGCATCTTTTTCAGAAATCATTGTTACAACATGACATTTAAAGCTGATTTTTAAATAGTTCTACATATTTAAGAGGAAAACAATCTGGTCTCTGAAAGTTGGGATTGCAATGATCTCTTTTCAGCATGGATCTTCTGTACATATAATTCTGCAAATATATTCTGTTTCACAGAATTACTATATTTATTACCAGAAGAAAATAGATTATTAATTACAGCCAAAGGCGGCTTTGATTAAATATACAATTTATTAGCTATGCTAAGCCCATCCCAAAGCTCCCAATATTTTCAGCTAGATGGTTTTTCTAGCACTTTTAATTAAAATGGTTCTAAAAAGCCACAAGTTAGCTTCATGTGCACTTAAACTGAAGTTAGCTCTTCAGTGTTTTGCTGTTTTCTGTTTGCCATCTAATTAATCTGTAGTGATTAAATGTACATAAAAACATCTGAAATACAAGGTAATTTTTGCAGATATGGAACAGTGGAGAGCTTTTACTGGTCCTTAGCATTTATTGTTTTATCTTTGGAAAATTATTTCAAAAAGCCACAGATGATAATTGTTTTGATGAAGCAAATGTGGAAAACGACATTCCTTTGGGTTTTTTGTTTTGTTTTTAAAAGCAGCAGAGACTTACTTACAGAGGTGGAGATGTTTGCTTTTCAGTGTGCAGCTTGTCTTTGTTTCTGGAGGTGCAGGCTCCATGTCGGCTGTCCTCAAAGTTTGGGAATCTCACCTAAATTCCTCTGTACTGTCTGGCAGTTTACTTCCCACTCCTGCTTTGATGAACTGACTGTTGTGTGGCTAGGAGGTGGCTTAGAGCTATGTTTTCCTTCATGATTTATGAATAAAGTTAGGGTTGAGTTTTCCAATGGGACCAAGAAAGCAAAGAGCTCCTACAAAAATCCACAGCTTTTGTTTTTCTGCATGCATTCAGTACTTTTGAAATTTCTCATTCCTGCTGGGCTGTTTTCAGCAGAGATCTCACAAATTAGTTTGCAGATAGTGAAACTTTCCTTAAAGGGGACAGGATGTTTGTCTTTTGGAACCCAAATGCCTGGGATTTTTGGCAGCTTCATGCACGTGTGTGGGCATCCATGGGAGTAGCAGACCCTTTATGTCACTCTAGTGAAAAACTGAAGAAATAAAGACTGGGGTTGGGTCAGGGGTGCGTTATCACTGGCTGGAGCACATGTCATTCCAAAGACTGGAAAGGCAGCCCTACAGTCACAACAGTGAGCAAGAAAGGGATCAGAGCACACATGTCCAAGAGCACTTTGCTCAAGGAGGTGCCTCGTCTTGCATCCCCTACCAGACATTTCTGCATTTTTCCATTTCCTCTAGTGGCAGCAGAGCTACCCAGGGCACACTAGCTTATGGCTCAATGGTTAAAGCAAAATCCCGTACAGATTTGGGCCCTCCAGACTGGTGGACACTCCATCTGTGATGCTTTCATCTTATCAGCCCTCTGAGCCTCAAGTGCTGTGGTCACTTGGCACAAAGTGTGTGATCACACGGTAACATTCTGTTGCTTTTGAGCAAGAGAGGTGAAGCTGCAAGTGAGTTTTTAGTGGTAAATTATTTATTAACAAAAAGGTCGGAGAGAGGCTACAGGGGAAGGAGGTAGAGGCAGCATGGAAGGAAATCTGATTTTGTAACTGAAGTTAGAGACAAGCAGTATAAAGATAATATCCAGTGTCCTCTGATGGAACTTAAGTTTACAATTACACCATCCTGGAATATAAGACGCTTTTCTACCTTATTCCCTTTTCTGTCTGAAGGCAGCAAAATTCCTCTGGATGGCTTTGTTAAGTTGCTGCAGGGTAAGGAATATAATATCTAACATAAGACAGAGCTGCGCATTATGACAAAATGATATATACTCTCTCTGGAAATACTGCCTTATGTCTCATTAGTTTTCATACCTTTTTGCTGTTTTTTAGCATTGTTAATTTCTGTTAGCAAAAAGAAAGCACACCTTTCTTTGGAGTAATATTAGTGTTCAGAAAGCTCATCCTAAATATACCACAGAGAAGTAGCAAGTTGATGTTCAGGTTCCTAGCTGGATGCTGGAACATCCCCATCATGTCTCTGCACAGATAGTTTGTCATAGCACAGTCTGTGTCCTAATCTCATGTTTTTAATGTATATGAGCTGCCAGCTTTTAATGGTACATTAGCTTAATTTGTAGTTGGCAAAAACAGTGTTCCAGTTTTGCACATCTTGGTCTATAAACATCTTTCTACTTCAGGCAGCAATAATCTAGCCTCCCATCAAATATGCCTCTAACATTTTTCAGAGGGTTTTTTTTTTAATTAAGATTAATTTTACATGTCACAAGCCTTGTTTTACATGTGCATTCCAGAGGGCTAGTTAGTGTATACAACAACATATATTCTGGCTTTTTCTGCTTACCCTGATGACTTCTCCAGTCCATTCTTTTGACACAGAAGGCAATTTCTGAATGTGTCAAATGTCATGTCAGTGGTGGTTGAAAAGCTTTTCTCATTCCTCATGACAAAGAACAGATTCCAAGAGTAGGCATATGTTATGTGTCACAAGTTAAAAGCAAACCAATGTAGTGGTCTCCTGACCCAGCTGTATCCGTGTACTGCAGCGTGCAAGTATGCAGAGAACCCAGTTTTGTGGTTCACTCTGCCTGTATCCACTGTGTTACTGAGAATCAGAAACCAGAGGGCAGAGCCATTTCTGGTGCCAGCCTCCTCTGCAGAGGGAACATGCCAGTGGCAGAGCTGGATGGAGCCGTGTGGACTGTTCCCGGCTAGGACTTGTTCACAGCCCTCATATTTTCCAGGAGCTGTACCTGCAAGCCATTTCCATCTGCATATGCCAACTGGTGTCCAGACTTTAAACAGAGTCCTTCAGATGTCAGATAGATTGGAAATGCAGATACTCTGCTCAAAACCTGTCCTGTCTGCTAACTCTGTTCTGTGATCCAATACCAGTCTTAAAAATTGGTGTCATTTGGAAATACATGAATGAGAGTCAAATGTCAGTCATTACTTTTGTCTGTTATTGCTTTGTGCTGTTGCTGCAGCTTTTATCAAACTTCAACATCTGTCCTTATTACAATTTGCTTTGTGAGTGTGCTCTTTGAGATTCAGAAGTGCTTTGCAAACATGAACTCAGTTGCACAGGGTTTCTGAGGTATAGTGTAACAGACGTGCATCTTGCTTGGAGATGATACTCTGTATATATGGCAAAAAATATAATCTTATGTTATATATTAAAAAAAATCAATAGTTTATTATTTAAGTCAGAGTAGAACTCTACTATTTTACCTTCAGCGTAACAACAGGCAGGGGAAAAATTCAAAATAGAGTCAAGTTAAGTGACCGGGCAAAGATGACAAAGCCAAGCCAGTGCTAAAGGCAAACCTTGGACATTGTTAGTCCTGTGCTGTACAATTCATGGCTCTGCTTCCATTTTTTGTAACATACTTTGAAATGAAAAAACGCTCATTGTCTGAGTGCAAGAGCTGGCACAGTATGTATGTATCTCCATCATAGCTGTTCTGGGCTTTAGGATAAATACCTCACACCTTTAAAGCCTCTTTCAAACCCAGCTCATTATGATCTTTTGTGTAAATCCCTCTAAATTCACACATAATTGACAAGACTGGCTCTGAGAGGCTTACAGCCAACTATGTTAGGGAAGCTGCTTTAGGAAGTCCGAGTGCTGAGAAGCCTCATATATTATGGGAGAAGAATAACTGAATGCCAATGCACAGCAACAGCTATACTAAATGAATACCTCAGTTATTTTCTATTTTATTTTTTCAAGAAATACCCAAAGGCAATAATCCACTTTCTGGATTAACAGCCTGTAAAATATTACTCTAAAAAAAAGAAAACCATCTTTGAGCTAACTTATGGCCACACAGAAGGCATCAAGAAGCAGTGGAGTCTCCACTGTGTTGTACTTGTATAACTTGAAACCATGCTGAGTGAATGCTTTTTTCTATTTTTATAAGACATGGAAAGAATAATTTCCATCCAAGACTATAAATCAGACCTCATCCTGGGAAATATGTTTACAGCACCCTTGAATACTGCTATCTATTAATAGAGATGTTCTCCTTGGATTACCAAAAGCCATAATAAAATACAGTTTCTCAGCATTTAAAAAATCTGTTCTCTTCTTGTCTTCACCCATTTTATCGTAATGCCTGATATTTTTCTCTAAATTCTCCAGAGCTGAGGTCATACCATTTGATGGATTAAATGGGTATTCACACACCATCCAAGGTGCTGAAATTTATAACCAGCTCATTTCTCTAGACTCCCCATTGTCTGTGGAGAGAGGTGGCCATTTGCAGATGGTGATTTAGCTTACTCACAGCTAGAGTACATCTCTGACTCTCCTTCTCCTCCCATCTCTTGTCTTTAACTGTATGTAGAAAGAGAATAGTTGGCCAGATTAGGTGTCTACATTTGGTGGTCTGAGTATCCTCTCCTATACTTTATATTTCAAATTAAAACAGAGTTTTTTCCTCAGAAATTATGTGAGTAATTGTACTTGTGCAGTATCTCAAGACCCACATATTTTGGTTTGGATAAGTATTTGCAGCTATGCACCTAGGTAACTCTACCTGCTCTCTGTGTATAGAAAATTCACAGTTTTTATGTCTTCCAGCATTTGCAAAGAGGCAGATGTACCAATGCTTCCCTTTTCTTCTAGACACCTGGTTTGGATTTAAGTGTGAGTGGATGAGATTGGTGTCCCAGACGGAAAGTCAACACAGTCAGCAATTGGCTGGACAAACAGTTTGTCCAGTTGCTCTGTAATTTGGTTTAGGTGATAGCCACTTAAGTTACCTAAAGGCTGATCTTCCCTAAAGCTTACAAAACTTATTAGGTTAATGGTACTGGTAATTTCATCCTTTTACAGCAGTATCCATGTCTTCAGATGAACATGCAGAAAATTAATGGTAAGAATAGGTAGCCATGGCATTTGTGCGAGTTAGATGATATAAGGGGAATACAGATTTTTCTTCAGCTTGTGTCAGAATTGATTGTAGAATCTGATGGGCTGCTGAAGCATGTTACTGGCAGTATTATAGATGAAACTGAGATGAAAGTGAATGCTGGAGGTTTGATTCTTTCTCTCATGTCACCAATGCCTTGTGATACCTTTTGCCCAAAGTTTAGTCCTTGTTGATTTTGCTATGGTGAACCACAAGTATCTCTATTTTTAAGATGGGGTGTGTTTAAATTTGAAACTCTTAAGGATTCTGAAATTCAGTTTGCATTTTCCTGATAGTTGGTGTGCCTCAAAGGAGATCGTTTGAGGGTTAGTGACCCAAATTGGAGATCACTTGAGGCTTCTGAAGTGTGTTCCCCTAGAAAGATAAGTTTTCTTAAAACTGAAAGGTCAAATTACATTTTTTTTATGTATTCAGAATCAGAGCTCAGTTCTGATTGTGTTGCATATGCTTCATCCACTCTATGCCCCATCTTACATAGGACATGCCTACTACTTGGTGGCAAAACTGAAAACAGCATAAATAGTTATTCTTGCAATATGAACTTGAGCCTAATGTAGGACTGCATTGGAGAAGTTTGACTGCAAATGTGAGGTGTTTAGTAGTAAAGAACAATTGCTGTCTTCCTCTTCAACCTGAAGACCTGGTTGGCTCTGCTGTACAGGTTGTGCCTGTGTAGTTTCATGAGATACAACCTATGGAGAGTAGTCATTTTATCACAGCATGCCCCTTTTCAAGAAGATTTTCTTCTTTTTGAGTAGATACAATCTGCATCAAGTAGAAAAGTCTAAAAACCTCTCAGATGATTTGCACAGGTACGTGTTTTGACTGCAGGGGAAAAGCGCCTGAAGAATGAAGAGATAGGAGAACACAGGCAACATAGAGGGAGAAGGCAATTGCCTGTAGAGTGAATATCCCCAACATTTTAATAAAGATGATGCACAGCCCCCTAACTGTAACAGTAGTTATACTGTGAGGCAAGGGACACCAGTGTTGAGAGAAGTAGTAGCCAGGTTGAATAAGGAGATTTGTTAAACTAGTCTAGCATACAGGAAATGCTGGAATAAAGTTAAATGGTGTACCTATGCTTAGAATCATTGTGGGATTTGCAAGCCTTCAAGTTCAGCATACACAGTGTGGTAGATGTTAAAGTACAATTTGAAGAAAAGGATGATTACATATCAGGGAGACAAAGGGTAAGTGGGATGTAATGAATTGAAGACTAAGCAGGGGTAGATGGTTACAAAGCCAGGGTAACCTGACAGGCTTTTAGATTAGCAAATTCCTTATCTTGTCAAAGAGTATGTGGTAGGCCTTCTTTATCTGGACTTCAGATAAACAAAAATATCTGACGTGGTATTATAAGGGAAAATACTAAATAACTAAAATGGAGAAGAAGCAGTTAGATAAGCGGTTGTAAGGAAGATATGGAGTTGAATCTGGAGGAATATCTACATGTAGTGTTAAAGAGGAAAGCAAAAGACTTTAGAGAGGTTACTGCTGGAGCTCCAGAATGGTTTGTCTTTGCAGTGATTTTGTTTAATACTTTTATTAGTGACCTTTGCAGACATATCAGCAAACTTCACCTGACAATTCCTGATGACTTGTAAAATACCACTGGCTTCAGCAGGACTGGGGGGTTTACCTGGGAACCCTGAGGGTGAAAGAAGGAGGGGAGGAGAGAAGGCTAAATATTGAAGCAATAAGATGGAGAATAAAAAGAGAAATTCTGTAATGAGCCATGGTTTAGGAAATGTAAGTAATCAGAATGTAAGAAAATGTAAGGAAATGTAAGTAATCAGAATGTAAGAATAAGAAGAGAGCCAGAGATCGAGACTAGACCTGTTATGTCTGAACATAGCTGTTGTACCCATTTGACTGGGATGGAGAGGGTGTTTCAGAAGACTAGCCTTAATCTACCCACACAAGCTCCCTAACCCTAGCCTTATTTAATAGCTGGTTAGTTGATGTTTAATTACTTCAAATTATAGCTTCAGAAGGCAATGTATAATTTTTTGCATTCCAAAATGTCTGGTAACCTGATGGAAAGACTCCCTTGCAGAGTGAAAGACATGATTTCATACTCAGTTATGCCGAGTTCAGCTTTCCCATTTTCTAGGCAAAAGACTTACTTATTCAGCTACTGTGTCAATCTGCAGCTGCTACTGCCTCCAAACATTGCTGGCCTCCTTTTTTAAGGGAAAGTCTTGTGTTCCATTGATTTCCTTACTTTTATATAAGTCTGGCTGACTGTCCAGGGCCTGGAGAAAAAGGTAAGACCTGGTGGAGAGAAGCAGCTGCTTAACTGCAAGGCTTTGATGGCAACTCCAGAAGCTCCTTTTGAGTTTCTTTCCAGCCTGTTGTGCACAATGGCTCTTTGCTTGCCCCACAGACCAAGTGCATATCCTGCCTCACAGCATCTGAGGGGCTCTGTGCCTCCTCCTGCCCGAACAACAGAGGGTGAAATGAAGATGCTGAATCCTTTTTAGTACTCGTGCAACTCCCCTGCTGATCATGCATGAGGCTGTCAGGTGGGACAGCATTGTCCTCTCTGAGGTCTCACAGGATCACAAGCTGCCCCAAGTAATCCCTCTGTCACTGAATAGAGCTGTGCAATGTACTGGATATGATGGCTTGCCTGCAGCTTGTTTCCACTGTGACAGGCATCAGGGGGAAGCTGGAGATTAAAATTGCACCGCTGGGTACCTGACCTTGCCATTTCTGGGTTTTCCTAAGGCTGAGTTTTGGAGGAGCAGGTGGAGAAAAAATGCATTTTCTGAACATGTGTTTGATAGCACTGGCTACCTTAACTGTGTTTTAGTGAGACTTCTGCACTGACAACAGAGCATGATGGCATTTCTGTTTGGTATTAATGAAAGCACTCGAGGCTAGTATGCGAATTCTTTCTCACAAAAATCTCCTTCTCGGAAAGTCTCCATTAAGAGCAGATTTGTCTTGTATGTATGTAAATATTGAATTTTCACAGAATTGGAAACCTCAGTCCCTTTTCTGAGATGTTTTCCTTGTTGTCAAACAGAATATCAAGAATTAACTATGAAGTAGTTACAGTGAGAAACAGGACCATGAATATTAACTTGGCCGGTTTATTTTTAAATTGGCTGCCTGAAAAGCTACCTGTGCCATTCCTACCTGGAATCTCACCGAGTATTTCCCATCTTTTGTGCAAATAGTAATCAAAGAATTTTCTTTATCCTGTGATCTTGGAGGCAGACCTGAAACACAGCAGACAAAATGGTTTATGCTTGGAACAAAGAACAGTGCTATGAGGGTTGAAGACCTGCAGTCGGGTAGTTCACTCTCAGATGTGGAAGCTGGCCAAATTTCCCCAGTGGCCTGGCCTTTCTGCCGTGGTTCCATGTCAGCGACCGAGCCCAACAAGTGTCAGGATGAATTCAAATAGTAGAATTGATTGCCAGGAATGATTTATGCGTGTCTGCCTCTCCTTGGGTGGGGAAGGTTTGTTTAAATTTTGCCCTGCCATTTTGAACTGGCTTCAGACATTTCTCAATTTATTGGAAGTCTGCTTTTCAGCTGCAGTTCTTTTCAGTAATAACTTTATGCTATGACATTTTACTTGACTGGCTTGTAAAACCAGCTTACCATGAAAGTTTAAAGAAACCTGGCTTTCTTAAGGAATATATCTACCAGCATTAACCTGAAAACTACTTTCAAGACCTAGAAGATGTGGATTTTGAAACAGGAGCCTCTGATTCTAAATTTAAGGGGAAAGATGTTTTTCTCAAAAGGGACCTGCAACAATCATCTAGTCCAACTACCACGTTGGACCAGGGCACATCACTGATTCAGACTGAACCTGCTGTAAGCTAGCCCCCCAGATCCCTCTCTGCAGGACTGCTTTCCAGCCACATCCTCTCCCAGTTTATATTTGTAGCCAGTGTAAAAATGTTATGTTTTGTCACAGTTTCTTGCCTCCCACTGAAGAAGGTTGCAGAAGTTAGTGTAAATAAACACTACAAGGCAGAAGTCATGGCAATATGGCAAATAGGGCACCTTATTCTGTCTGTGAGTTTTAATTAAGAAGTTCAGTTAAGAAGTTCAGTTGAGAACTGTTACCTTTCAGTGTTGTTGGTTTTGGTGAAATTGCTTCATTTGCTCTGGAACTTTGTTTTTTCAAACCCTGTGCAATTTTTAAACCTTATTAAAAGCATTCCTAGATAGCAAGCTGTTACTCAACTATTCTTTTATGAGCACTTACATCTCCGTTCATAAGATAACCCTGTGTATGTAATCTGTATATTGCCAGCAGGAGTTTATGTGCACCTAACACTTCTTTTTGATATATAATGTACAAAATCAAGTGCCTTATTTCTTCTTCCATTGATATCCACCTTTTTCTTTTATGAAATATCATGTCTATTAAAAAAAAAAAGAAAAAGAAAAAGCTATTTTTAAAAGGACTTATTATTCCTGACACAAAAGGAAGATGACATGGCCCTTGTCTCAACATCCCACAGTGTTCCATGGTTGAAGTATTTTCATTGTCTAGACCATAAACTTTATTTTCAAGCATGTCTGTTTTAATTCATGAGCCCTTATAATTCATTGTCTAAATTCTCAGCACAGATGTATAATCATTATTTTTACTGCAGCAATGTCTAGAAGTCCCTGCTTACTTCAGGGCACAGTGGTGCCCCACAATCGAAAGCAAGAACTGCTCACAGGTATCCAAAGGCCATTTTTTTTCTCCTTTGAATAGTTAACACAGAGATTCTTCAAAATCTGGTTGGATTTCAGTTGTATTTATAGTATTTCAATGCAGTGGTACAAGCCTGATTCATGCAGCATATTCAGTGGCCAGTTGACTGCACAGCGTTGGCTACCAGCCTTGTGTATGCTCCCTGCCATATTTTTCAGCCATTTGGTCCTTAATAACCTTGCTATGCCTTGGAGAGCTGGAACAGCAGCTCTGACAGTCTTGCCATACACCCGGAATTGCCTGGGAAAAGAAAACTGATGAGCATTGTGTGGTCTTCATCGGTAACCACCTTTTGGTGATTTTTTGAGAATCCATTGCAGAGATAAGCCAGCTATTTCATTCTCTTCTGAAGCCACTATGGAGGAGCTTCATGTGTAGACTTCATGCAGGGGAAGGTTCTCTTTGCAGGTGGTGTATACTAAAGCTGCACAGGAGTGGCTGATGATGATAATGCTGCAGAGACCAGACCTGCGAAAATAAAGGAAGTCAAAGGAGAAAGATAAGGGAGGGAAGCCAAAGAGGCAAATGGTATAAAACAGAGGAAGAAAGTGGTGGGGGAAGGCAGAGATACAGAGAGAGTAAGGAGAGACACCCAAGAAGGAAGAACAGACATAGAAACAGTGGAACAGAAACAGCATCTGTAATTTATTTTCAGCCAGGAAGGAGCTGCAGCTCTTACTGCTGAAGACATGTACACAGCGATGCTGCTGTATACATAAGATATAATTAAGCAGGTCCTAATATTCACTTACCATTATCCCTTAGCTTTTTTACTGCTAAGAAGGAACACAGCAATTAAACTTCATAAACAAACATCTTCAAATATCTGTGTCACTGCAGTAAGCCATCATTTGGTAGAAAAAATAAAGTAATCCTACATGATTCAATAGTGTTTAAAGGAGGATTGAAATAGGAGAGATAAAAGTAAAAGGGAAGAAACACACAAATATGTTTCATTACATCCCTTTCTATGCATCTATATGTAGTTTCCTTTGTGTTCATTGTGTGTAAATAAACGTGTGCAAGCACACCATTGGTAATATTTCCTGCTCTCTTGACATTCAAATAAAAATTATTGCTAAGCTTTACTAAAAGCTACTGGGAACTTCCTGGTACAAAAGCATCTGATGGACTTTTGAATGTCAGGTAAGGCTGCATTGCTTGCTTCATTTTATCAGATCAGTGAATTCACATTTTCTTCTTCTTTGAAAAAGAGCTGAAGGAAGTTGCCATATGCCGTGTTCCAGAGGCAGGGTGAAGTTAAACTTCATTGTAATCTGTTGCTGTGTCAGCCCCCACGGCTGAGTGAATCTAAATACATGTGAGCTTGTCAAAAGTATTTTTTAAACGTTTAGTCCTATAAAAATTGGAAGGAATTTTTGCAAGTACTACTATGCCAAAAAAAAGTTGCCAATATGCTTCTTCTGGAGTAAAGCCATGAAAATCAATGGAGAACAACACTGTCAAATTAGTGTCAAGGCAGCATGAGAGAAGAATGGAAAAATAAGGAAAGGGAACCTCCAAGTTTTATTTTAAGAGAGAAGCGTTTTCTATTCCTATAAGATTAAAATTAAAGCAGATACACAGGAAGAAATGCATGTTAAAGTAGAGCAAGTCTGTTGTATGTTCATTAAAGAAAAGCAAGCACAGGTGCTTTTTTGAAGCACACTAACCTTAGCACCCCAACCTTAGCACCCCAGCAGGACATTGGGTTGGGCTAGATGTGTGGCAGCACCTGGGAGTTGGCCAAGGTTTTGGTCAGGCTTGGGAGCAGGCTCAGCGCTCTGATGTTGGGTATAACATTGCTGCTGTTTTGCTGTGTGAAATGCTGGCACATGGAGCACCCTCTTGGCCAAGGCAAAACTATTTACTAGAGAGGCTGGAAGCAATGTGCTGTCAGCTGCTCTTCTCTGCAGTTTGTAAGAGCCAGCCCAATATGCTGGTGCTTGCTGGTGGACATGCTGGCAGAGAAGTGCTGCCTTGCTGGGGTGAGGATTGCTGTGACCAGGGAAGCCGGCTCGCTGGGAGAGCTCTATCTCCTGCTGTGCTACCTTAAATTGAATTTAAAAATAAAAAACAAAATCTGCCTCGTGCTTAACTGCACACCTTAAATGGGGAATTTTAATAATATGCCAACAGCAGCAGTTTGGAGTGTCTTACTGTGGAAAAGGTCACTGTGCCCATAAGTTATCCTACCATTTGATCAGTGGACTCCTTTCCAAAGACTTCAAGTCTCATTATTCACTGCTTATAAAGTCACTTGAGATATAAAAAGTCTTTTTATAGTAATGAAGGAACTCCTACAATTAGCCAGAAGGCAGCCATCTATCTTTTTAAACTCCTCAGTTCAGAGGAGACCAGGAGTTTCAGGCATCTGAAGGTGGATGAATTGTTATGACAGTGATAAGTGTAACATTCATGTGGTGATGCTAGCCGTGGCTGAGTTCATGGAAGGCTGGGGGGGTAGAGGTGAAAGAGATATTTTTTTTGTTAATGAAATGTAGAATGTGATTCTCTGAAAAGGAAAAAAAGCAACTACATGTTATTTACAGAGTCCTGAAATATGCCATTCAGCCTCTTCCATTATTCTTTGGGAATTGCAGATGATTAAAGAACGTCATTAATTTGATTTCCTAAAGCTTGTAATAGCAACTGCCTTTTGAAGTGCCTCTTCCCTGAGAAAAATGCGTACCCTGGAAGATGAATTGCAGAGTGAGTTTGTGGTAGAGCAGAGACGCCATGAAGTTCACAGGAGAACACAGCATTCAGCACAGGGGCTTAGAGATAAAAATGATTTGTTCTGAGCACACACAGTGGCCCTTGATTATATTTTTCCCCACCATCAAAGGGTTGCTGTATGTGGTAGATCTTGTGAGACATTTATAACCTCCTATCCACAAATATAAAAAGTTTGCAATGATTAATGTAATAATTGATGGTCTAATTATATCAAGAAGTAACTCAACATTTTTTATGCGTGCCACAGCTAGTTTGGTCTTTATTGCCCTCAGGCAGAATTCTAATATCATTAGAAAAACTGTTTGTCAATATTAAAACAATTTACATAGTAAACACACTCCAGCCTTGTTACACCACCATCTGGGTTAGCTGAGCATTTGTGTTGGTACCAGGAGGTGCTGGTGAAGGCAGACCTCACAAGTGTTCCGACTGTCCAGCTGTCAGCATGGGAGGATAAGTGTCAGCATTCACACCCCATGGGTAGGAGACAGGTTCAGTGAGAGAGCAGCGGGAGGTCTTCGTGGAGAAGGGTTCAGGAAAGGAAGGATGGAGAGAAAGGAGCCCCCTGGGGAGCAAAGAAGGGTCTGCACTGAAAGAAAAAGGCAGTGAGAAGAGGGAGACCAGAGGTAGCAAAGCGAGGCAAGGAGAATGAGGCTGGGAATATCAGCTGGAAGGAGATGCAAGAAAGATGACCATAGCAACTAGTAACAGGTCTGCTGGGCAGATTGAGGGAGTCAGAAAAGGACTGCTCACAAATACATGTCTACTAGCACTTGTCTCTGGGCAGCTCACTATGAAACTAACGCAATAATTCTTAAATTTAATTTGATATTTTCTTCTCATTCACAAACCGAGAGAGGTGCAGATAATAATATGTTCTCTCCTTCAAAACTCAAGTGAATCTTTTCTGAGCTGTTGCTGTTCGTTCTGAGCTGTGCTTTCTGAGCTGGCCTTTTTGAGCTGTTCTGATGTTGCAAAACAACATCAGCAGCAAAGGACTTGAAAGGATTTATAAGAGATACAAATTGGTCTAACACATAATGAGAAAGAGGTGGAAGGAGTATTCTCCAGTTATACAGACTGTCAAGCCTCATCACAGAATCATGTTGTGAGGTGCAGGAATTCAGGTCGCATTTTGACCATATATTGGAACTGCTAACTCAGCAGTGCTTTTAGACTTGTTGGAGCAGGCATAGTTATCCTGGAGGTGTGAGCATGCTGAGGTGTAGCATCCAAGTTGGGTTTTTTTGAAATATGTCTAATGTGAGGGCCTAGATCCACAAAGAGACTGTAGGCATGGAAATGTCAAGGTGTCTCCCAGAGTGGACTTTTCCATACACTACTAGAGGAGATTGAAATGATCAAAGGCATTTGTGGTGGATGATGATTGTGCCTAACCAGAGCTGGAAGCATATTATAGGTGAGCTTCCAAAACACCATCCTTTTTTTATACTCAATGCCTTAAATGCAATTAAGCAGTCAATAAATTTGGAATTTAAAATCCCAAACCTCCTCTTAAAGGTGGTGTTGCCCACTCAATATTGTTGAAACAGCTACACAAACCCTGCTCGCTAGTTTGCTGTAGTTTACTGCAGTTGTGATGAGAACTCCATTCTCTGTACATCTACCTGGGGCACTTTTTCCAATCCAGTTTAAAAATCTGTTGAATTCCCTAGGATAGCTTATTAGACAATACTTCCAAGCAGTGTCCAGCTCTTTGCAGGGGTCTTCTGGGGATGTGTCATGTCCTTCAGAGAGGTGTTGCAGCTGTCAGACCTGCCCACAGATGCACTGATCGTGGTGGACAACTTGGACAAAATGAAGCATCGTCCTGAGGTCACTTGAAAGAAGAGTTCATCTTTTCTCACAGCTGCCATTTAGATAACAAAAATTGCCAAGAAATCACTGGGTTATCTCTCTCTGGAAGGAAGCTTTGCAGACTAGAAATTGGTGTATTTGTTTTCCTACTTTTTGTAACATTTCTTTTGTCTTGCTTAGATTAAAACTTAACCATAAGCTTTTCAGCCACAGTAGATTTTTGCTAAATACTGTGAAATGGAAGTGATGCTGTTTACACGTGGGAAGATGCACAGAAGGCTGCAAGTACTGGGCATTGGCTATTCAGTACTGTTGAACCAGCTACACAAACTATCCAACAGGATAAACTTCAGCTCTACAGGTAATGGAGATGTAATTCTCATTACAAGCCTGTGGTTCATATCTGAGGGAAGCAGCCAGACCCGGCATGTTCAGCAGCTTGTGTTAACTTTTAGGAAGGATGACAAGATTTCGCAGCAAGGGCAACAAAGGATCAATTAGGAACAAGTGTCACTTCACTCTTCTGGCTAAGGAAGAGGAAAAGTCATTAACCAGCGTAATAAAAGTTGTCCTTTTACTGAACTTCCATGACCCCTGACTGAGATAGTGATATTGGGTAATGGCTGAATTAGGTACCTTTCAGATTAACTTGCTGAAGAAGTGCGGCTTAGTACTGAACTGTAACCTAAAAGGTCAGCATGTCAACTGTCCTTTCTGTAGATGAGCTATCACATTTGCGTTAACAGAAGAGTTGCAGTGTCCTCTGCTGCACGCATGTCGCTGGTAGCTCACATGTCCTGTGCTCCGCTGTCCTGCCTAGACAGCATCACAGCTGGTGGCCCTCAGCAGTGGAAATTTTGTAGAGCCTGTATGCGCTAGAAGCTGTAAGTCTGGGAAGAAGGTGGTTTTGGTTTTGTACTTTGTCTGTGTCTCGCAGTTAGGGAGGGCTCAAATGCCTGTCCTAAAGAAGGACTGGTCAAACTAAGGGAGTGTTTGATCCTTTCTGCCAGTTTGCTGTCCAGGGATGTACCCAGGGTGTTGTAGCCTGGATGCATTGAGGGCTAAGTGTTGGAGATGGAGAGACTGCTGTGATGAGAGCAAATCTAGCACCTGTCAGGTCAGAGACATCTTTTGCATGGGTGTTGAAGTCTCCTAGGACAGTGAGCCTTGTGTGAACTCCGTCATCATGTCAGACGGCATCTCTTGTCATTTTGCTAGGAAAACCCTTATGTCTGGACATGTCTGCTCCAGCAGAACCCTCTGGTCTGTCTGGTTATTCTTTCCTTTGTCTTTGCTGATTAAATGAAGGGTCTCCAAGGATTTTACTTCAGCAGATCTGATCTTAGATTTCAACTTGCGTATCCTGGGGTTTTGCTGAGGATAGAAGATTATCTCATGATCTGCTAATGTGACACTGTTTGTGATGGTTGCATTCACATGACTACACATCTTTTTTCTTTTTTTCTTTCTTTTTCCTTTTTTCTTTTTCGTCTTATTATGGAGGAATCAAAGACTATAGGAAAAATTGTGGCCCATGTTAGAAAGAATTATCCAGAGCAGAAAAGTGTTAGAAGACAAGTCTATTTCATTCAGTCACAGGCACTTAACACTTAAATCCTGGAAGCAGTCTTCTCAAAGAACTGATTTTTCTTTTCTTTTTGGTAGAACCCAAAGGATAACCTAACAACCATTCACCTACATTTTTTTTTCATAGTCACTGTTTTGTTATTTAGTTCTGTCCCTTTTTCCTTCTCTGCTGTCCACCTCTGCGTGAGTGGGAATAAGCCCGGTGGTGCTGGCATTAGAAGTGGCAGTTGGCCAATGTCAGTTGATTTGTGCATGAAAGACAAATCCATTTGCTGGTTTATTTTCTGATAATGATGAGGGTTTGCATGTGGTTGGGTTTAGAGCAGGAATCCAAAGGGAGTAGCCAAGATCCAGGCAGTGGCCACCAGTCACTCTGGGGGAGATGTTGACAAGTAGCCCAGACTTTGCAGTGTGTCCAAAAGCAGGGGGAGAGTGTTCATTAAACAGAAGCTTAATCAAACAGGGCAGGAGGATGGTTTACATGAGAAAAGATATATTCTTTACTTAACATTCACAACTTGCTTGTGGATTAATTAGCCCATCTGCTACAACAAATGTATTCCCATGTCTTTGTGTTGACTGTTAAAAGTGACTGATTTCTCTATCCACTTAAAATAGTACCCTGGATTCCACTGAAAGTAACCTTTTGGAGGCAAGAAATTTATTTAATCATCCACTAAGAACCTATAAGTGGCTTGCTGTAAATAAGTGCTCAGCTGTCTATAGCTCCCAGGATAACTATACGAGTGTTAAATTGGGGGATAATGCAGGAGGCAGAAAGCCCTTTAAAAGCTATGTGAAGAGAGCCTCTAACCCCATCTGTAGTATTGGCTTTAGGTTTTAAAATAAGTTCTCTCTTCCCAGCCCCAAAGTGGGCAGGACAGCTGCCAGCATAGAGTAATTCAGCTATAGATTTTCTTTTGAGAAAGGCGGCGTTCATGAATTAGGTGACCTTTATGCATATTGACAAAGTGTGTTGATGAACTTCAAGTGACAGTTTAAACAAGTATTGGGTTTCCAAAGTGCTTGTGTTTCATCAGAAGCCAACATAAAGGATGGATCATTTTTAAAGTCTTCAAATTAAATAGACATTTAGATGAAAATAGAGGGCAGCCATAGGTTCCCAGGATAAATAACAATTTGTAACTTTCGTGATTTTTCACACTCATGTGATTTTAAAATTTTATAATTCTTTGGAAGTACAATTTGCATGTAAATGGCATGGTTGTGAAAGTATGTCTATTTCCTCAGAAAAAGTGGGAAGTATTGACAGATGTGAATAAACACAGCTTCTGGTTTTCACAAAAAAACCTCATAATATATTCAGTATGCTATCCAAATATCTTTTTGCTTTGCTGATGTGGATCTCTGATTAAATGGTCAGCTTGTGCCAAAACCAATGTGGTTCAGCTGGGATAGAGAAGGGTAAAAATTCATACAGTGCTATGTGGTATTTATTCCCAAGCATTTGCTTTTAGAAGAAACACCTTATAGTTATACAAAACTTATCTGAAGTGTTAAAAGGGTTTGGGAATCTTCCTGTTCCTAGGGCCTTAGGAATGAGGGGCCTCATAGCATTCTTTTGTTACAAAAACCGCAGAAACTGTGGGAAATTGTGTCCTTGATAGGACCTCAGAAGCAAGAATGAAGCAAGGGCTGAACTGAAAACTGACTAGAAGGCCCAGGCTGGAAGCTTTATCTCTAATTGCCTCTATTATATGGGGCTAAGTTTAAACACCCTAGCAGTATAACTTGTGCTATTGGGGAAGGTGTGCAGAAGCTCACTCCTTGGAGAAATTTGATTTATTTTCTTATAACATAACTTGTTCCTTGACTGCTCTGTCCCTTCCTTTTCTATACCACTGATATTTTCCCATGGAACTTAGATTGACATAACCCAAGGTTATAATTTGATGGATGATAATTTAAACGATAAAATCTTAACATGAAGTCTTCACATTTTTGGCCTCAGTCATTAGAGAAACTATAATATGCATTAAACTTAGATGACCAAGATAGCTGCTATTCATATTACTTGATCACAGTGTAGGCTGCAGTAGCATGGTATTTCTGGTGGTCCCAGGCATTCAGCACAGGGAATTTTGAGCTTTTTTATGTATAGAAACCTGTTCACAGAATTTCTAGACTTCTCATCACCACATACAGTATCAGGGTTTGCTAGAAAGATCAGCTGACCTTTGCATTGGTAGCTATGCCACGGTGTGGTTATTTTGCGTGTCCTCGTTAGTAACATAGCCATGAAAACACTGCTGCTTTGGATGCTGTGTCAGAGAAAAGCTGATTCTACCTTGTACTCGAGCGTGTACTCTGGGAAAGTGTTGAGTTGATATAGACATGTAATTAATGGTCAACTGTATCACAGCCATCCGCATACATAGACAGAACTCTGGTTGCACGTCTTGCTTCAAATATGACATTTTTAATCGCAAATACTTCTGACTGGCTTAAAAATGTTACTGAATGTGTCTGAAAAGCTATTTTGAGTTTGCTGGTGTTGTTCTGGTCATATGTTTTCCCTTTATGACAAGAAAGTTCCAAGAATTTCTTGAATGTAAGAGTGATGTGGCAAAGAAATTTTGGGTTCAACCAGTTTCAGAGAAAAGTCAGCTATGGTGTCTGTCCCATTTCTGGGGAGGGTTTAGATTTTGTTCATTACACAGAAATTTCATGACTTCATTTTCTATACAACAAAGTTAATTTCGGCATGAGCTTGCAATAGAATCCTACTTCTGATTTGCTGCCAGAGTAGAGATTTTCCAAGGGATATAAATTTGAATCAGGTTTTGGTACCCTTCAGCTACTCACAGTCCTTACTAGAAAACCCTCTTTATACCCCAGCACAGGGTCATCTCATCTCCACAGTAGCTCACAACAGTTAGGACTTGTGCAGCAGTCAACAGCAGTCCCATTACTTTGGAAACAGCAGAATAGTATTTTCTGTCTAAGGATGTTGTCTGTGTCCACAAGCTTAGCTACTGACTGCCATTGACTGCCATAGCCCTCACATTTTGTAGTGGACTCAATTTTGCCCTAAACATGAGAATTCATATAAACTTACCCTAGGGCCTCATCTAGTCTGGTTTGCCTCGCTGCTTTGCCTGTACCAGAGAAAAACCTCACCTCAGTCTTTCAGTTTTGCGAAGCTATGCTGCATTTGCAGCATTATTTTCCGTGGTTTATTTGTCTATTCATAGCAAATTGTTTCTTCAGTTTGTTTGATTTACATTTCTCAGCAGTTGACTGTGTTAGTCAAATCTTCCTATCTTTGGTCTTAATGATTGTATAATGGCCACAGCAGATAAGTGACAAAACATTGAAAATTGGCCTTGTTTCCTTTTAGACATCAACGACATGTTTATTGACATCTGCATTAATAACAATGCTGTGCCAGAAATCCTTTGAAACAGTTACATGCCACAGAAAATGCTGAAATTGAAAATTAAGGGCACCCCTCTGGTTTTATTTGTATTTTCTGAGGTGAATAAAATAGCATGAGAGAAATCATTTCCAGTGACCTTTCTAAATACTGTAGTTTCTTTCCTGTGTTCAAATTATATTGGGACAGTTATGGAATAGTTCAAACTCTTTTTGATTTCTAGCAAAGTTTAAAGAATTTCTTTCTTCTCCCAGCTTTATCTTCCCTCTTGCATGGATGCCAAAATACAGGCCAGTCAGCATGTAGCTGACCAGATGTGGTACACAAATCGTTCATCTCCCTATATTTTACACCCATATTATTATACTGTCTTTTCTTCTGTGAGTAACCTTTGGTGTATTTTTGTTTTTCTCTAGGTCAATGGGAAGGATCTCTCCAAGGCCACTCATGAAGAGGCAGTGGAAGCTTTTCGCAATGCCAAGGAGCCAATTGTCGTTCAGGTTTTACGACGAGCCCCAATCAGCAAAGCTCATGGTAGCTCTCAGGATGTTCGGCTTGTGGATGCCAGCACTCAAACTGACATCACTTTTGAACACATTATGGCTCTGGCCAAACTAAGGCCTTCCACACCACCAGTTCCTGATATCTGCCCTTTTCTACTCTCAGACAGGTATGGTTTATCTTCTGCTGTTTACCTGAAGGATTGGGGCATTGCAGGGGTAGGCTTGTAGGCTTCTCTTGAGAAAGCATCATGAGCACTTTAAATAATTTCTAAATGTTGATAATCGCTGTCCTATTCAGGCTTCAGTTCAGTTTTCCTAAACTCTGTTCATGGATTAGAGCTACAGGAAGGATTTTTGGCCATGTTTACTTTGTGTTCATATGTTTGATCATCCAAACAACTAAGCCCTAGTCAAGAAGGAAAACACTTCTGTGTTCCAAAATACCAAAAAGGCTTCTTCAGGTTTAGAAAGAGCTGTCTTGTTGCTTTCTGTTCTTCCAAATTTCTTACTAAAAAATCAAAGAAACAGATTATTTAATTTAAAGATCCCCTTATCAAAAGCAAAACAATTAAAAAAATACAGAGATCAAAAGCGCAATTTCACCTGTTGTATAGCAAATGATATGAATTATATTATCCCTCAGTTGAATTCCTTGAAACTGAATTGAATGCAAACACCAACAGGTGGTGCTTATACAGAAATAGGGTGTAGGCTCTTTCCTCCTTGGACTCCACCTCACAAGCAGCATCTAGTGGTTGACCCCTTGCCCTCTGTCTGTAGTCAGGAAAACTGTGATAGCCCTAGAGCTTTTCCCCTGATTTTCTGGCATGCAGTGCATCTCATGCATCTCTGCAGAATTGATGCTAATGGAGAACATCCCACTTTTGACTTTGATGTAGCTCCATTTGTAGAAGTTCTGGGAAAGTTTGGTAGATTATCTCAGAGAGGACTTGTCAGCCAAATGCTGGATTGAGTTTACCACTTAACTGCTGCACAGCTAGAAGCATGATACATGTATACTTTTGAGCTGTTACTGGGTATTACTAAACTCTTTGCTACTGTGACTGAAGTTCCAATATCCTCGGCATAGGGAAAGCTTTCCTACCTGTACTAAGATAAATGCACACTGGGCGCTGTGTGGTTGGGATCCAGCCTTGGTTCTAAGTCTGTACCTAAGTGCACATTGTAAAGATTTTATTCTTTGTGCTCCAAGCCCATTTAAAAGTGCAGTTTACTGACATTTTTAAGTGTGCATCTACTCAAATGCACTTCACCACCCTGTTATCACTTTAACAGAATAGGATAATGCAAGTTGGTTTATGCTAGTTCTTTAGAAATTTGTGAGCCTGGTGTGGGTTGTAGATTGTGGATGCTCAAGACTATATAATCAGATAATTAGTGAGTTGCCCTTGGCCATGACGCAGCACATGAATCTGGAGTTAGGTACCTTTATAAGCATAAGGAATCCCATATTGTCATAATTAAGTAGTTTGGCCCAAACTGACCCTTAAATCTGACAAAAGACAAGCCCAGCAAAATGAACTCAGCTGAAGGATGAGCTTTTGAAAAGAAAACAACCTGTGCTGCTTCTTCATATTGTTTCTTTCAGGCTGTCAGGCCACTCTGAGTAGCATTCCAGAGATGAGAAAACTACAGAGAAGTGGGGGTTTCTCGTAACTCTTTAATTTAAAAAAAAAACTATTGTCTCATCTATTGTTGTTCTCATGCTTTGTTCCACATAGCTGCCATTCTCTTCACCCAGTGGAGCATGAATTTTATGAAGGTAATGAGTATCTTTCCAGCCTGCCTGCTGATGCAGATAGAGCAGAGGACTTTGAGTATGAGGTAAGATCACCGGCACACTGCAGCCTTTATTTCTGTTATTATAGATATGATATTTGCACAGCTGACAGCAGGCTCCTCTGAGAAAAATAAGAGTGGGAATACTTCTTAAAAAATTGGCACCAAAGACTATTTTATTTTATACCTGTGTAATGTCACAGGCTTTAGTGGGGTTAGGCTACACACGTGAAATGTGAAAGCAGAATTCTGCAGTGGGTGGCTACTTAAAAGTCCAGGGGGCTTGTTAAACATATTCCCTCTTTGTGCAGTGGAGACTGTAACTCAGATGCTTTGCTTTTGCAGTTTTAACACTCTAAAGCAAGCCTTTCCAAAATTAAAATTGTAACTGGAAGCTTAATTGCTTTTTTCCCACCTAATTTTAAGAATCAGTTGGCCTTATGTCTCATGCCTTACAGGTCAGTCTTCCAGTTATTTTTGGGTTTGTAAGATCAGGCAACAACTTTGAAAATTAATGTAATTTTTATTACTTGTTCTTTGATATTTGTCATTGTAAGTATTGCAATTATAGGAAACTGGGCTCTGTATCACAAATGTCCCTTTGCTGTTAAAGTACTGTACTCTCCAGTGACAAGGGTGGATGTGTTTCAGAGTCACTGGAAAATCATTATGAGAGGCTTCCCAAAATTATAACGTGATTGGTGATGTTGCTCTTCATTAGATTTTCATTTCAATCTCTAAATAGTCTTCTTGTCTGCCATTTATTAGCTTTTCATACTTTGTCACCCAGTAACAAAACATTTGTAGGGACAGGCATAGAAGCAGATGGTTGTTTTTAGTATTAAATAGTGCTGAGTCTTTGCATAAGTTCAAGTTACTGTATTTTAAATTAGTGATTATAAATAATTAAATATCTTTAATATAAGATTTTAAATATCCTATCATCTTGTTTGCTCTCCCTTAAGGAACCTTTTTAAAGGTTTCATATAACTGGTTGACATTTGGAAATGAAATTAATGGCAAAAGCTTTGGCAAATATGCCGTGTGTTCTCTTCTGTCGTGTCTTTAGTGGCTAAAATGCCCTATTGCAAGTTCAGCTTATTGTTCTGTTCTTCTGGCAGCCTGGGGACTATGAAGTTCTTCCCCCAGGAAGCAGAAAAATCAAATAATATCTACTTAGTGAATCTCAATCAGAACAAGGAAACTTTTATTTGAACTCCGCAAAAAATCGTTGCTAGGGATTAGTGAAATCATTATTTCTTCCCAGTTGGCTTTTGGTGTGGTGTCTCACAGCACAAAGGTCTCAGAGCTTAAGTTCTGGTTTAACTCTCCATGTGTAATATAATATTACATTTCTCTGTCAAGTGTGTTTGTTTATGTCACTTCTTCCTTAAATGTAACAGGGACTATTTTTCTAGTAATTATTAAATAAATTAGTAAGGTAAGCATCTAGGGAAAATATCTTTCATAATGGTTAGGTAAAAATAATTTTCACCATTTAGTCAGAATATCAGGACATATTCAAATACTAACAGTTTTAAAGAGTCTACTGGTGGAATCAGGTCCACTTTATTACCATTATTAATCCATAATAATAGCTGGCATAAGTATTGTGACAATGGCAAATGCTTGGGCAGGTTCTCAGTTGCCTGTAATCTCTGATAATCACACCATCATAGCCATTAATTTGCTGTCAACTGTGGTTCAGTTGCCCAAGGCAAATTCACTGAGTGACTGAAAAAAAGTGTTTCATGTGAAATTTATATAGGGAAGGAACTGTCTGGTTTCCTTTGAGAAGCAGCTTTCTACTAAATACGAAGGTTTTGAAGGAGAAACAAAAACATCTTGGATCCTTTAACTCATAGATCTCTGGACATGAAAGACATTCCCAAAATTTAAGCCTGTATAGTAGTACTATGATTTAGGTTACTCACTGGTTTTATTATCTCTTATTTCAGATCCTTATAAGATATTATTAAGCTCCCTTGCTGTAGCTAGGGAGCTGGAAAAATTGATAACATTGTCCCCAGAGATAGATATCTGCATTAAAAAAAAAGTCTCATAAAGGACAGAGTCAAAAGGGATTTATCAGCTGATGTTGCCAGTCCAGGGGAGAAGCAGCAGGACAGTGAGTGGAGCAAAGGCTATGGTCCAATGTCAGGGTCTCTACCACAATATTGACTTAGTGGTCACCCTGCTGTGACCACTCAGTCCCACCCTTGCCCTGGTGTTTTCTGACCCCTCAGTTATGTCAGCGTTTCCTTTTGTGAATCAGATGGGAGAAGTAACCCAATATTAAAAAAAAAAAAAACAACCCACAAAGAAACAGATTTTTAGAAGGGTTGTTTTTAACCTAGCCCATCTGCCTGAGCTAGTTTCCAGTAGAGCTCCACAAATTGCTGCACTGGTGGCAGCAGCATCAGGGAAGGAAAAATGTTCGAGTACTTGGGAAGACAGCAACTTATAAAATCAGCATTATCCATCCACCATCTAAGGGTGCAAGTATCAAGAAGAGAGGGTACAGAAGCTCTGTTCCTGGCACTCTGTGGGCTGCAGGCTGGATGGTAGAAGCACAGAGAATTCTCTGTCTCCCACCGTCTTGAGTTCTCCTGTGTTAAGGGAAATAGGCTTATTGTTATTACTATGTTTTCTGTAGAAGGAAAAATATATCAGTGCTCCATGATTTTATCATTGTTTTTTCTTCATAACAGTTTTCTGCTGTGAACTTAACTAATCACACATAGCAAAAAACCTACCTGGTGTCAGAAGCATGGTGCAGTTGCATTCCCATTGTTCTGTACAGCTCACAGGTCTCCATGGCAAACTTAATAATTTTTTTAGTGAATTCAAAGCCAGACGTGGAGATTTCAGAAAGGAATTGAAAGAAGATAGCGAGTAGAAAAAGAACTAGGGGAACACCTCGTTATTTCCTAGAAATGGTTTGTAAGTGCATGAGTTCTGAGCACATATGTGGAATACTCAGCCAAATGAAGTAAGGAAATCAGATGGTTAGCAACTGAGGTGCTACGAACAAGAATGTTTTCCAGGAAAGGGAATGTCCTGGAAAGCTTTGATCAGCTTGGAACTTGCTTACAGGTATATTCTGCTGGTTTAAGTACCTGAGTTAAGTACCTATCTGTGTGTAGGAGGATCACATATGATAGGCAGCACTGGGGATATGGACTTACACTTGCCAGTGAATTTGGTAAGATTAGACACTTACAAGACTCTTCCATTCCATTTTTAAGCTAGAAAAACCCAGTGGGTTCTTCTCAGATTGTCACAGTGCAATGAACTCAAGTATAAGCCAATTGTCTTGGAAGGATGAACTCCCTGGGAGGCTCATTAGGATCCATACAGTACCATACAGTAAACAAATGGCTGGGAACATGACGAAGCTGGAGGGTTGCTGATAGCCAACTTGAGCATCCTTATGTTGCTGCTGCAGAACTTGTCCTAAAAGGAATCCAAATTGTTGGTAGATATTAAGACAGTTGAGCCAGCATCAGTCAGTGTTGGCAGAAAGAGAGCAAAAGATTTGCAATTTTGGCATAGCCAAATACCCATGAGGACTTTTAAGATAAAGCAGGAATTGACCAATTTGTAAATGCTCAGTTGGACTTGCAGTCAATATCACTGAAAGAAAGCCAAAGATGTTCAGGACAAACCCAACCAGTCTGGCTGTGAGTGGCTGTTGTGCTGCTGGAATTGCATCATGTGATGTTAGAGTACACCTCACACCCTCTGGTACCAATGAGGTGAAAAGGGCTAAAATTATTACAGTCAGTAAATCTCTGTTAAACATGACTCTAAAATTTGCCCTTGTAAGAACAACAGAGGATACTGGTGCTAGAGAAGAGTAAATAAGCTAATGGGCATGCATTTCTTTAACAATATTTCTGAACCTACTATCCAGGAGAAAGAAGCATCATATACTTGGTTTGGAACATTGGCAGTAATACAGAAATTAATGTCACTTAAATGGTGGAATAGTGAAAAAAATAGGTTAAAAAAACCCTGAAGAATATTGTAAAGGCAAAGCTGGACAAAAAAGAAAGTGTCATTCCTCATAGCAGCCTTCCAGTATCTGAAGGGGGCCTACAAGGATGCTGGGGAGGGACTCTTCATCAGGGACTGTAGTGACAGGACAAGGGGTAACGGGTTCAAACTTAAACAGGGGAAGTTTAGATTGGATATAAGGAGGAAATTCTTTACTGTGAGGGTGGTGAGGCACTGGAATGGGTTGCCCAGGGAGGTTGTGAATGCTCCATCCTTGGCGGTGTTCAAGGCCAGGTTGGATGAGGCCTTGGGTGATATGGTTTAGTGTGGGGTGTCCCTGCCCATGGCAGGGGGGTTGGAACTAGATGATCTCAAGGTCCTTTCCAACCCTAACTATTCTATGATTCTATGATTCTATGTCTGGTGCTATTCAGGCTGAGGAGACTGCCTTTCAGTAAGACAGGCAGAAGAAAATAAGACGTTACAAGCAGGCACCAGCGGGTAGTGTTGTTCAGTCAACAGGTCCTTATCCAAGGGCAGAGACCTTCATACTATCTATGTACTGAAATAGATTTTGAGCAAAAGCAAAACAGGAAGTTTTCTGCTGTGAGAGCCAATATCTCTAGAGAATTACAACCTTTAAAATCTCCTGTATCTGAGATAGGAAAAGATTCCTGTTTCTACCTGAATGCTTCTTACAAACAGCAAAAGTAGACATGCTTGAGAAGGAATAGCAGTGGGCTGAGGTAACTGTTGTTGCATATATGAGGAAGAGTAGGCTGAAGTTTGCTCTCAGAATTGAGGGAGGGGTTTTGGAGGGATGTTGGGTGTTAGTTGATGTGGATGTGCTATAAAGACCAGCATAATTGTCTAAAAGACTTTCCAGCTCTGATTGTTCTCATTTTTAGGCACAGGCACAAGTGGCTGCACCACTACAGTAACATAGCTTGCAGAAGCCTGGAAAACCACATCAACCATACCAGGATTAGCATTTTCAGAGTGAAAAAGGCAGAATGGCAGCCATTGCATTTGCCTGCTTGTGTCTGATGACTCGAGTTTTAATGCATGCGAATGCCAGTGTTGACAGATTGGGGCAGTATTAAAACCAGTACCTGGGAGAAATTACTAAGGGTTGAGTTGACCCTGTATGAAATTACAAGGTCCTCTGATGCTCTCACTTAAGGGTTAGAAACCACTGAGCTGCTTATTTTATGTTTTTACTCAGGAAGTTAATGCATGTCACTAGATCAACAGACAACCACATGAGGCATGTGCAGGTGAAATCTCTGTGGTCAGTTTTTATGAAGCCTTTTGTGTCCAGACACAATGATGAAAGGATCAGAGGTCCTGCAGGAAACAGCAGCCACAAAAGAGCATAGTATTTTGAGAAAAAGCTGTGTGAAAAGGCATTTTTCCCACCCAATGCCTCTGTGAAACTTGGAGCATAAGCTAGAAACTACACACATGCTGTTTTGATTCCTCCTATGCTCTGGAAAACAGGACCTAGAAGGTTCAGAAGAAACAGAAATTACAAGATTCGTATGAAAGTCATCAGTATCTCCTCTGAAGTGGAGTGACCCTTAGTGTTCTCAGGGTTGGTTAACACCTCAGGGCAAAGCTGAATATTTGTAAGTTCATGCTCTGCTTTGTAGATCCAAGGCAGAGATTTTCAGCCGGAATAGGGAAATAAATGTGTGTGTGTGCATGCTGAATGTAAGTGCTAATTTATGGGTTTGCACAGCCGTTCATTTAAATGTTTTGATAAGTATTTGCACTCATAAATCTGTTAACTGTAAATGTAGAATAGTTAAGTTTACCACTAGCCTCATCCATACTCACTGAATTTGCTAAGGTTTCCTATTGACCTGAGCATTTATGGATCAGATGCTGTTGGCTGTTTTCACAAATTACAAAAATGGTCTTTGAAGAGTGAAAAGCTAGAAGACTTTGGGAATTGGTCATGAGTAGGGTTTTGTGTAGACCTTACTGAGCACTTAAAACTCCCGGAGGTGTGAATTTCATCCTGTTCTCTTCCTTTCTCTTACGTGTCTGAGCATTGTAGCAGGTACAGTGCGGTGGTAATACATTCATTTATTCTTCCAGTAACACTCATCCTATCGTGATGGGGGAAAGTGTTTCAGGCGCAAATTCACATTTCCCATTTCTGTGATGTAAGGCTTTTGAAGTTACTGATTTTATTGGTATTTTTTCCTTAAAGCAAAAGAAGCAGATTTGTTCAGTTTAGCAGCCTGAGTGAGGCTGTTTATCTGGGTAAAGTTACTTGAACATATAAGCATTTGGGGGTTGAGGCCCTCATGGGCCACTAAAGCATGGTCTCTGCTGACTTTGTGAAAGACCCACCACTGCTGCGATAGGCAACAGAGACCTGCCTGCCCTGCAAATTCATATTAAAGGCCCTTTCAACACTTGGATTATTTATCCACTAAACCAAACAGATCTGTCTATCTTGTAAATACATATTTAGGGCCTTTTTAACATGAGGATTACTGAGCTGATAGCCTGTAACAGCTCCCTCCAGAGCTGTGATAGCCTGCAAACACCCCTGTGTGAGCATTAGAGGCACTTGCCACAGTGCAGTTGGAGCTCCTGCTTCAATTGCTAACACCTGAATAAACAGTTTTTATGGAAACAGCTTCTGTGCACACACTGCCAGCATTTCCTATCTCTGCAGTCAGGCTCTTTTGTTTTGTCACCCAGTGAGTGTTTCTGTACAGCAAAGCTGACCCAGAAGGTAGATGTGTAACCATCAAAATGGAAAACATTTCTTAGATGGCAGTTTTCTAGAAATTCCTTACATGTAGTATGGAATTTCTCTGCGTAGCTATTAATTCATGGTTTTTATTTAATAGCATAAATGGGTGAGAGAGAGAGAGAAAAACCTTTTTTGGGCAGGGATGGTTCAAACCAAATTCCTGCCACGTTCAGGTTGGATGACGGGAGTAGAACCCCTATGATACCTCTGTGACTTGCTATCAGATTGTGCTTGTTTCTTCTGTATTTCCTGCTGAAATTGGATTCTTTTTTCCCCAAACTTTTTAAAAATTGGGATGAATCAAGAAAAAAAACCTTTAGCAAATAAAAGGCAGGTTTTTAATTCAACAACCACCAGATATAATTTAAAAGAGAAGGCTTCAGGAAATAAGGACTGTGATAGACATGGGTGTTGCATTGTAGAAGAGCTGAAATGGTGGACATTTTGTCTGTCCATTGTCATCAGAACTGACTGGTGTGGTAAGGGGGATGTGAAAAGGCTTGGTGGCAAGTGTGGTGTAGATTTCCAGCGGAAAAGCAGATACTTCTCACCACTTGCCTTATCTTATGCAGCTGCTGTTACAGTGAAGGAGCTGATCTGACAGCTGAGAGTGAGCTGAGGTAAACTGGGACTTCATGTATTATGTTTATTTTCTGACCGTCAGTCCATAATTGCCTAGCAGTTATGGCTGAATCATGGATGCTGCATGGTATAGAGACATTTCACTGACACCATTATACTGATCTCTTGTGGCAATTCTTAATATTATATAGCATCTGCTGTTAAGAAGTATCATGAAGGAAGGGAACAAGTATCTGTGTGCCTGTGATCTGTGGTCTTGATTGCTTAGGAAAGACTTGGTTTGTGAGATCTGTGTTGTGGGGGTTTTTCCATTCCTACCTGTTGTATTATACATACCCAAAGGGAAAAATGGTCTGTATTCTAATGCTATTAATTGCAAAGCATGTGAGGAAGTCTCCTGGACAAGTAGATTATTATGGTTCTTTCAGTTGGACCTGAGAAAACACTACAGCGATCAGGTTCTAAAACCCTTCCTCGAGACTTTTTTTCCTTTTATCTCAGAAGGAGCTCTGAGATGTTAACACCTGGCCTGTAGTCCAGGTGACTGTCACTGTGGACTAAGAGTGGAAACGGTCACGGTTAAAATGGAGAAGTGTAACTGAAATATTTTTGTGCTGTAATTCTGTGGATAACACTGTGAAAGAAGACTCTTACAGCACGCATTTGGTGCACTACAGCACAAGATTATGTATTTCACTGGCAATTTTATTTTTAAAATGCCTGGGGATTGAAGTCAGCATAATTTACACATAAGCAATAATAAATATGTAATTTCTCCCTAACTGTGGCCATTGTACGCTGCAAATGAGCAAAGGAGTGGCAAAAAGAGCAGTCTTTCCTTTTACGTTTTCATCTGTCTTTTAAGAATTGAAGTCACTTTTCAAGTATAAGTTAATTAAACTTCACACCATTCCACTGAGGTTCTTCAGTCTTACTATGTCCTGTATTGCTACAGGAATTCACAAGGAGGTGAACTAAGGACAGTCTTATTGAAGGACTTGCCAAGTCAGTCAGTAACAGAACTGGCAGTGAAACCCAGGAGCCTTCACTTGTAATGCATCTCTCTTTTGGCATTAAATCACTCTTCTTTGCTAGTCATTGGATCATTTAGATGGAAGAGAGTGTCAGGGTAGTTTTTGCCACAGTTGCTTGTTAATTTTGAGTGTGTTACTGGATGTCATCACAAAATTCTGACATTCAAAGCAGATGAAGTTGCTGTCATCTCACCTCCCCTAAGTAATGAATATCCCAATGTAAGGATTTGAATTGTGTCCACAACTACAGAGGATCATGAGACAGTGGGGAGAAAAGGACACAAAACTGACATGGGCAAATTTATCAAAGTTATTACCATTTATTGTGTTTTAAAACAGGAGGAAAATATATCAAGTCAGTGATATTCATTTTGTTTGATTTCATAAAACAAACACAGGATTACACCTCCCTTCACCTGAAAGCTAATAAAATTTTTTCCTTGTTGTCAGAGCTTATGTTTTTCCAGGAAAATGAAGAAAAGTGAGCTTAGTTCAGCAGCACTTTATTGTTGGGCAACATTACAACATATATTATGTGTTTTTTTCTCTCAGCAAAGGAAGAAAAAGGAGCTGGCAACATTTTCATATTTATGGAAATCTGTGGATTATAAATCTTCTGGTTTGGAGAAATGCTTTGTTCAGACAGTTTTTATATTATAATACCACATACCCCTTTACATATGCTTTACAATGAAAATATTTCTAACGATTTTATTAATGCTATTTTTCATATGTGTTCTGCTTGAAAGTTTGTGTAGTCTATCTTGGAAACGTGGAATCTAGCTACACAGAGAAAAGATGAGAGAAAACAATTTCTTTCACATATTCTTTTAAAAATAACATAAGTCATGTTAACCAGCTGCTATAATGTCACTATTTTAAAGCTTAGGAAATGAAATCCTAGGAAATTCAAGAGCACAGGAAGCAAGGGCCGAATCCCCCTAACAAGAGGGAACCTTTTACAAGAAAATGTACTTTAAATAAGGTTTCAATATTATGCATGCTGGGCCTTCAGAGGAGAAATCAAAAAAGCAGGAGAGGTCTTTTCTCTGGAAGTTTGCTTTTTTTATTTAATGAGGCAGCTCTTCAAAGAGAATGTGATAGTCATTCCTGGAGGGCATGGCTTGGTGAGCAGGAATACAGGTGAAACTGTATTGTGCATCAAAAAAACAGATGATGAGTTTGCTTTGTATTTCATTTCATGATTTCATCAATCTATCCAAGTGTGTGTTTGGGGATGGAGGACATTTCCGTGTGCAACAGAAGTCTGAACAGCTGAAACTCAGCATGGATATGGTGCCCATAGACCTCACTTTGGTGCCAGGAAAATTAAAATGCATTTTAAAAGTCATTGCCTATCGCTTCATGTGCTTGATTTATAGGCACATGTATGTGATTAAAATTTGCATATTTCAACTATACATATCTTAACACATATATGTCTTAAACTAAACGAGTATGGATGGGGTGGAATTTTAGAATGGTGTTTTCTAAGAATTTTGAATTTTACAAGCTCAACTTTAAATTTAGCCTTTTCATAGTATTTTGCCTTTACTGCTTCTGAAAGGCATAAACTGAAATACAGGAAGGTATATTTCTCACAGCTGTCTAAAACTGAAAAATTACATTTTCAATTTGATTTTAATTAATATTCCAAAATATCCTTCACACAGTTGTAGATCAAGGCTGTCCAAACGTGTGGAATTCTAACTGGTTAGGAGTTTGAATCTACAGCTACGTGTTCTGCTGTCCAGATAAATGCTCGCTGCAGCAGATGTTGGCACATCTGTTATGCCTCCCCATTTCGATTGGCTGCCTGGGTGTTTAGAAAGTGCTGATAAGGCAGATAAATCTTCTGACACGTTTCAGGCACAAAGCAGGCAGGCAGCAGTAATAATGATGTTTACAAAGCCAAGTGCTGGGAAGTAACATTTTGAAATACAGCAAAAATAAAGTACGATTTTACCTGCAGTAGGTGAAATTTATTGTAAAAAGTGAAAGCTAATTACACCAAGTGATTCTCGGCTGATTTGAACTGCAGCTGTGACAGCCCATAAACCTCTGGACTTTGTTGGCTAGAAAAAGGCACTTGCTACAGTCTAGAAAAAGCTCTGAGCTCAGAAGGGGCTTTTTGATAAACTTAGGAGACTTGGAAATCAGGTTTAGAAACAGCTGTAGCACATGTGGTTCTGGAAGGGGAATAGAAATCTTTTGGGGACTTGAAGTTCGTGATGTTATCGGGATTCTTAACTTCTAACAGGTTTTCCTTTACCCTTTGAAACATGTCATATTTGAGTTGGCTTATACCATTAGAGTCAGGAAAACTCCACACATTGGAGTCTTCTCCTGAGAAGGTTCATGGTGTATCAAAGAGGTCATTCATGGACAGAGAAGGATAGATCTGACAGTCTCAAGTGTGAAGACTGGTTTCCAAGTACATAGAGCTTTTGAAGATGTTGGATCCCTTCCAGACCATAATCTCCAACACAGTGAATGGCAAACTGAAAAGTAGAAGTCACTATAAAGATCTTAGCACTGATGTCATGTGCTAATATTGTCACATTCCCTTTAGTAGATGTCACCATTAAATTTTCGAAGCTGCTTTCAAGTACCATGATTTGAGGCAAGTCCAGAAATTACAAAAACAGCGTACCATAAAGGAGCAAAGAAGTGGATGCTGATTATATAGCTGATACAGTTATAGCTGGTTATGTTTTATAGTATACAGTCTACAAGGTCTCTGGACAACTGTTCCAGTGTTTGACTACCCTCATGGTAAGAAGCACTTCCCTAAATATCTACTTGGAATTTCCTGAGTAGCAACTCATGTCTGTTGTCTCCTGTGGCTGTCACAGTGCATGTCCAGGAGGAGTCTGGTCCTGACTTCTCTGAACCCTAGCATTTGGTACTGGAAGAAAGCAATAAGATCTTATTAAGAAGATAACTTCTCTTCAAAGGCTAACCAAATGCGATTCTCCCAGCCTTCCCTCTTAGGAGATGTTCTCCAGCCCCCTAATTAGTTAATGGACTTCTAGCCAGACATGGAGCACTGATAACCATTGAAGGTTCATTCTAACATTTTATTTCAGAGCCATTTTCATTGGAAAACAGGTTGGGGAGCAAGTTCTGAAAATCCCCCAAACCAAAAGAATTGGACTAGTAAAGTTTAAGGGGTTCCCACCTCCTTGAATGGCTCAAACCAGTGATTCTTTAGCTATATCTGTTATTTTTTGATGTTGATGGCCAAAGAGTTTCAATATGGCAGTCAGGATAGGAGCTTTAGTGAAAAGTCTATTTTTTTTTCTTCAAGTAGCTGTAATATTACTTTCTTCTTTTTTTTTTTTTTTTTTTTTTTGGGTCAAAATTGTCCAAATGTTAAGGACTCTTTAGGAATATAAAGGCTGCGAGCCAATGTGACAGTTGAGTATATTCACACACACTGCACAATGGCATAGTTTCTACTCTAGTCTGCTTATCTCATTTTAACATAAGTTCAGTTTCTCTCTTGTCCGTGCTATTCCCACCTACTTTGTTTAATGAGAAGAAAGTGAGAATGTAGAATCTAGGATTAGTGAAAAGGAAACCCTTCGCTGCATATTATCAGCTAGTTAATTATACTTTAAACTCTTCTCGTATCCTTGCAACTTCACACTTCTATTGAGTGAAAGACCAAAAGTGAGGACCAAAGCTGACTGCTGAGAAATACTATATATAAGCAGTTCATCATGGATCTCTCTGCTCAGAAAGCAAGAATTCTTGGTTTTCTCAAGTGCAGAACATACCAGAAGGGGTGTTGGGTCTCAAGCAGGTGAAAACATAAATGCATATATAACATAGGAAAATATGTGTATGTAGTTAAGTACTTCTAATAAATTAACATTCATACTGCACCATGGGGGAAGTACAGAAATAAGGAAAATTAATAGAGAGGTGGAAGAATTAGGGAGAAAAATAAGACCATGGCTTGCTTGAAATAACAGAGTGTGCTGAGGATATTTTACTTTCCAGTGTGATCATCCAGACAATAGGGGAAAAATGGGGTTTAGTAGTGTTTACAATATGTTATGTTTAATACTTCTTATAAGGGTTGATTTTTGGATTTATCTGTTTGACACGATCTGGAGACTTGCTATTCTGCATGCTAGCTAAGGGCAAAACTGAGGTTCAAGTGGATGTTTGTGACTTTGTGGAGGATGTACTGTTGGCTGTTGAGCCTTTTGCAGCCATGGAGCTGTAAACAGTTTCTCTCTTTGACTTCCTTATGAGGTACAATCTCTGTGAAGTCCATCATTTGTCTTTAAGCTCAAGGCTTAAAATATTGCTTAAAAGCAAGCCAGAAAGGCCACACCAAACCTGGGAGGCCCACAGAATTAAACGTTGCGTTTATCTTATCCCTATATGATTAGACCCTTCCTCCCACTGCAATGCTAAATTTGTTCATAGCACAGTGATCAAAGGTTTCTCACATTTGTAGTCCAGCACCATCATTCATACAGCCCAACCCGTTCCCCCATCTGCTCCACGACTGCTATCCTCCCCTCATCCTCACCTGTTGGGACTCTCAGCTGACACTTGTGTGTCTTCCTCTTCCCACTCAGAGCCATCAGACTGTTACTGATCATCACACATCAGACTGCTGAATATGCACTGGCAGGCTTGCCATGCCTTAAGTTAATCTATTGTTTGATTTCCTACATAGAAATGTAGTGTGCACTGAAAATATTCTCTCCAGAGCTGCAGGCAGAGAGTGAATTCCCATATCTATTGGAGCTTCTTGATTATCAAAGGATCCATCAGCTACAGGGCCAAATTCTGCTCCTACAGTTGCAAGATGCTATTTTATTTATAGGTACCTATATGTCAGCATATTAATTCTGGGTTTTTTATGCTACTGCTTTTCTTTCTGTCTTTTTTTTGTTAACATTGGTATCATTGTCTATAGTATCCTGCTGTCCCACAGCATTCTTTGTCTGAGCACAAAGCAGCATGCGGCTCTAAGTGTAGCTACAAAGCGGGGATCAGCAGGAAAGTGATTTTGGTTTTAAATATTTCTCATTCTGCATTGTATTAGCTTTTGGATTATGCATTTGAGAAATGCTTGCTGATATTTTTCCTTTGTGCTTTGAAGTAAACAAATCTTGTGTCAGAGATTCTTAAATCTAAACCAGACTTGAAAAATCAAGGATTAAATGAGACTTTAGCCTGTAAGGTAGAGCCCCCCCCCTTGAACAGAGCATTGTTTTTCCCCACCATGTGGAATGGAGATAACCCTCTGTTTCTTTGTGGTAAGCTACCAACCAAATCCATTATGGTAAATCTGACACCCAATGTGATTTGTCCTTTTCGATGCAGTTTATGAGAAGTCAGGATAGTCTTCTGTCAAAATTGATAAGTGAGAAGACAGTGGGGAATGTAATTTTATTTGTAACAGCACAGATGCCAGCAGTTCCAGCTTGTTTACATCTAGGCTGACTCTGTCTTGCTCCATAGCTTTTCTATTTCCATCCAAATAGCCCCCAAGTACATTGTGGATGTGCCTGTCTATGTAAAATATGCACAATAGAACATACTGGAAGTATGAAAGGGCGAAAAAGGACTTATTTCTTTAGGTTGTTTTCACAACTTGAGAGTGTTTTAAAAGTGAAATCTTGAACTCTACTCCACAAGCATGTACAGAATGGGTTCTAAAACTGAACCATAATCTGCTAAAATCCTGCAATACTTGTTACTTTCCATGGTAAAGGTACCAGAGGAGTTAAGAGTTTTGCCTTTATGATTGGAAGCATTCTTTTTCCAGTGGAGGTGGCCACTGTTTGTAAATTAAATCCACCACATTTAAATACAAGCCTATTCACTGTGAAAAGAAGGCAGTGGGACCCTGCAGTCACCTGTGAAGGGGGTGGAGAGACAGTTTCATTGCACCCTGTTTCATGCTGAATACTTCTACTATATAGCCTACAATTAGACATTAATGTATTTCCTTAATTAATGTATTGACAAGAGACCATAACTGTTGATGGCATTAGGACAGTTCTCAGGTCTAGGAAGTCTTTGTTTGCCTGCAGTATGACTTGCAGTCCCAGAACCCCACCAGAATCCCAGGTGATTTTGATCTTTTTTTGTTGGTACACTTAAAACTGCAGTGATAGGTGTTTCCTCTTTATAGTCACTCCTGTGAGCTGTTTCTTTACAGTATCCCACCCTAACCATGCAGTTATCATGGAGGTAAAATAAAAGAAGGATTTCATGTTTGACTGATCTAGCTTATGACAGAGGAGCTTTTCTAGCAAACTGAAAGTTCTTGCTTCCTTTTTCCATTTCTCTTTTTTGTAATTATTAATGAATAATTAGTCTTCTACATGGTTTGTCATCAGAAGATGGAGTCCAGAGATGCCTGTAAATGTCACTGCTTTGGTTCTATGAATACTGGATGTCATCTGACACTTTTGCTTTCTCATTGTGTGTTCCAAGAGTGGCAGTCATGCTCTTACATGAATTTTTTTGTCCTTGCCAGGGAAGACTCTCTGCAGTGTAACTGACCTGCTGGGTACACCCTTACACATAGATATAGACGTACTGTATGTACCTATACACTCATATACATAAATTTACACACATATACTACCTCCCTTCTGCACACACAAACATGTGCACACAAGTAAACAATTAAATATTTAACACTCAACCCAAGCCTGAAAACAAAATATCTATCTTAGTATGAAACTACCTTGTAAATGTACATTGGAGGCACCATAGACTGTCTTCATCTAAGCAGAGATAGGCGGCCCATAGGGAAAAAATAATTCATCATATTTAAAATAGATTATCGTTAAGACTCCTGCTGGTGCTTGGATTTACACATCTTTTTTTCTGAGTTTCCTCAAATTACTTCTTCTTGTTGTTAAAGACATAACTGCTCAACAAAGCCTAGGTGAAAGAGTTGCCTCAGGGATTGGTGTTGGGACCGGTCTTGTTCAACATCTTTGTCAGTTACATGGACAGTGGGATTGAGTGCGCCCTCAGCAAGTTTGCCAATGACACCAAGCTGTGTGGTTCGGTTGATACACTGGAGGAAAGGAACGCCATCCAGAGGAATCCTTGACATGCTTGTGAGGTGGGCTGATGCCAACCTTATGAAGTTTAACCATGCCAAGTGCAAGGTCCTACACCTGGGTCGGAGCAATCCCAGGCACAGCTACAGGTTGGGCAAAGAAGAGATTCAGAGCAGCCCTGCAGAGAAGGACTTGGGGGTGTTGGTCGATGAGAAACTGAACATGAGCTGGCTTCAGTGTGCGCTCGCAGCCCAGAAAGGCAACCGTATCCTGGGCTGCATCAAAAGGAACGTGACCAGCAGGTCGAAGGAGGTGATCCTGCCCCTCTGCTCTGCTCTCGTGAGACCTCACTTGGAGTATTGTGTGCAGTTCTGGTGTCCTCAACATAAAAAGGGCGTGAAACTGTTGGAACAAGTCCAGAGGAGGGCCACAAGGATGATCAAGGGAGTGGAGCACCTCCCGTATGAGGACAGGCTGAGAAAGTTGGGGCTGTTCAGCCTGGAGAAGAGAAGGCTGCGTGGAGACCTCATAGCAGCCTTCCAGTATCTGAAGGGGGCCTATAGGGATGCCGAACAGAGACTCTTCATTAGGGACTGTAGTGACAGGACGAGGGGTAACGGGTCAAACTTAAACAGGGGAAGTTTAGATTGGATATAAGGAATAAATTCTTTACTGAGAGGGTGGTGAGGCACTGGAATGGGTTGTCCAGGGAGGTTGTGAATGCTCCATCCCTGGTGGTGTTCAAGGCCAGGTTGGACAGAGCCTTGGGTGACATGTTGTCTCTACCCATGTCAGGGGGGTTGGAACTAGATGATCTTAAGGTCCTTTCCAACCCTAACTATTCTATGATTCTGTGTTTCTATATGTTGGGCAATGGAAGGTGTGCCAAATGAAGTGCAACTAACAACAGCGAGATCCAACCGAATGAAGTAGCATGTGGCTGAACACTGAGAATGGTTTGCTATTAGGGAATGCTAGTTACGGAGTAAATATGAGAGTAAGCCCCTTTGTAGTTAGAATAGTTTGCAGAATCCTGTTCCAGTGACATTTTTGCACGGCCAAGGACAAAGACAGTGGACTAGCTGAACATGATTAGGACCTGTTTTCTATGGAGAAAGGCCTATATGTGACTCTGGAAGGCAATGGGAGAATTGTATAGTTAAATGCATTTTCCACTTTTCCTGAAAAGGACGTCCCATATGAAGAGAGGCTGAAAAAATTGGGCCTGTTCATCCTGGAGAAGAGAAGGCTGCGTGGAGACCTCATAGCAGCCTTCCAGTATCTGAAGGGGGCCTATAAGGATGCTGGGGATGGACTTTTCATCAGGGACTGTAGTGACAGGACAAGGGATAATGGGTTAAAACTTAAACAGGGAAAGTTTAGATTAGATATAAGGAAGAAATTCTTTACTGTGAGGGTGGTGAGGCACTGGAATGGGTTGCCCAGGGAGGTTGTGAATGCTCCATCCTTGGTGGTGTTCAAGGCCAGGTTGGATGAGGCCTTGGGTGGCATGGTTTAGTGTGAGGTGTCCCTGCCCATGGCAGGGGGGTTGGAACTGGATGATCTCAAGGTCCTTTCCAACCCTAACTATTCTGTGATTCTATGATTCTGTGATGTGGGTAAGTTGAAATGTGATGCTTCTTTGAAACACCAAGCGTTTCTTTTGATCTGTAGTTTTACCCATTGTATATACCCTGATCATTTGTAAGTGACAGTCACAACTCCTACTGCATGGTACAAATTCTGAAGTGAAATAAATGGTGTTTTAAAGGGAAGTCTAAAGAACATCATTTATTCTGATGATGATGCTTTTTTGTTGCAAACCCAGGCTGTTGTTCCCTGTATTTTACACCCACACTCATTTCACATGGTCTTATATGTAACATGTAGCACCATTCTCATCACATCTGAATGTGAGACAAATTTTTCTTTTTAATAGCTCCACTGTTAGCTCTCTACCCTCCTAGGACTTCATTAGGTTGAACTGTTCCGGTAAGAACAGTGAGGGATAACTCACTTTTTTTATTTTGTAAGCAGAATTACCTGCCAGTGATGACAAGCATGTGGCATTATGAAGATTAAATATTATAGAAGGTGATTTGGCAGCCTGGAAAAGGTATATCTTTTTAGTCATATGAAGGAAGAGACCAAAAAGTGAAAGTGATTAGCAAGATCCTGTTAGGATGCTGGGCTGTTTGGAGCTCTACCTGATAATGATCCAGACTTACCTCCCAGAGATGAGATAAGAACTGCAGAGTTGGGATTACTAGACCCAATTATGAGCTTGAGAGCGAGTTTTAGCTTGATTTCCATAGTTTACAGACACCACTGGCAAGAAGCTGATAAAATTGATCTGACTTTGCAGGGCAACCTTCTTATAGTAACCTTGACAGAAAGTGTAAAAAGCAGCCAAAATTCAGTTACGCATATAATCTGGAGGTTGATCTCACCCATAAAGGTGCAAAATAAAGACAATACTGAAGAGTGAATCTTAATTATAAGGTGTGTGTAATCCCTGTGGTCCCTGCGTGCTTCTGTTTGAAGAAGAATGACACTAGCTCTCAGATGGATGAGGATTTTTTTTCAGTATAACCAGTTTATTAAAATAAGTCAGACCTTAATGTACTTTCTCAGTTAATTCTTCACTGCGCTATTCTGTAAGTACTCTGTTCTTGGCCTTTTGTTCTTCATTCATTCAGTTAATCATTCTGTCAATTATAACATTAGCAAGATGAACATTAAACAGCTTCTCAGCTGTTACAGCAGGTAAAAAGGAAAAGCAAAGATAAAAGTAACTACTGTTTTCTTATTTTGCTTTATTTGTTTTTGGTTTTTTATTTATTTACTTTTTTGTTTTGTTTTTCTTAAAATTTATGGTAAAGACTATACTTCTCCTTCAGTCATCAGACACTGGGTCCGCTCATTGCATGCAATGAGCCTTGATTTCTTCTCAAAGTGCAGTCGAGGCTACAACACAATAAACTAGCCTGGCACAGGTTTAGAATCTAAAGGTGTTTCAGCTGACACCTAGGGTTATTTCAGAGTATCCACATGACCCATTATTTGGTGATGGGCAGTAATTCACTAACTGGTGATAACCATGTTGTTCTGTGTGGCTATGAAGATAACATTTTTTTTATATTTTATTTTTTTTTCCTTGATTTTGCAATAATAGCAGCTAGTAACAATTTGTAATCTGGTTTTGATCCAAGAGGTACTAGTAATTATCCTGTGGTAAAGAAAAATTGCTGAATCCAGAGACCTTCATAGACTGCCTTTCTCAGAATTCTTTTGCCTTAGAATACATTACATTACTGTGGGTTTTGTAGAAGGAATTTGTCAGCCTTAGAGACTTGAGCCAAGATAATGTTCTTTCATGCATTTTGGGATGAAGATAAAGCATATCTGAATTGCACTGTTTGTTTCACCACACAAGGACTTTTCCAGACTGGCAGCTTTTTAGCTTTCTTCTGATGAGTAGGAATCCTTCTCCAGTACACTGTGGTGACTTCCTTTTCTAAAAGCTATACTGGTGAGTTGGCTCCTGATTCAAAACCTGGCAATTTAGTACTTGTAAATAGCAAAACTTCCTTTCTCCTTTCTGTCACTTTTTTTTTTTCCCTTGTTCAGGAGAGTTATTAAAAGGGGAGAGAGAAGAAAGCACAGTGTTTGGGTTTTACAGGCTGGACTATACTGACATTCTTTTCCTCTAAAGATAATGCAGTCAAATGGGAGAAGGTAGATGCTGGTTAATACTAAGAAGTTAAATAGTTGACTGTATTGTAAGCAGAACATGTTTAGGATCCTCTATCCTACCATGTCACAAAAAATTCAAACCCTAAACAATGAATCACAGGTTCTGTTACACTAGAGAATAACACTAAAATTAATTTGGTATTTGACTATGTCTGAACGATGAGATGATTTTCTCATTGTAATGAGGACTGAAATGTTAACTGAAATGATCACACATTGCCCATTTAGGAAAAATACTATTGCGCTTTGATTCTATGCTCTCCCTTCTAATGGTGTTACCAGAGTTCATGGGACCCATTACTCTGATATACTGTACGGATGAAGGGAACTCAATAGCTATGGCGATTTTGATAGTCTCTCTTGGTCCTTTTAGTGCTGCGCAACAATTGCTATAAAGGCAGACAGGGAATATTGGAAGAATGTAGTATATTTATAGTATTTCTACAGTGCCTTTCAAACACTCTGTAATCATTTATTCTTTTATGTCCTTCTACTCTGGCAGTGTTTGCATTGTTTTCTTCTTATAGATAAGAAAAACAAGTCACAAAATGTTACATGAGGTGACTTCATCAAAGCAATTATAATTGAACAGGGAATAGAGACTTAAAGGGCAGAACAGTTCTGGAAGCCAGCTAAAATACTGTCTTATGAGGCAAGATCTTACTAATGCCTTTTCAAAGTTATGATGAATTTGAGAAGGTAGGGAAATTTCCCTTCCTCGGTATAGAGCATGAACCTCAAACCTATGCTCAGTAGTCTAAGATACACCCAGTGATTTTTCAGAAATTTTACATTTCTTGATCTTGCAACCAGCTACTTACATCAATAAGTTCACCCTCTGTCATTTTTTACGGTAACCTTTTTTGAGATTTCCATATTAAAGGTTTCCATTCTAGAAATGAGTCAGTGTGTTTCTGTATACAAATAAACTGCAAAGGGGATCAGCAAGTTTCCTTGTCAGCATGGAAACTGGAGACTCCCAGTCCTTCATATTTGGACATGAGGTAGCCAACAGTAGAGTTCACCTTTGTCATGATATAGAATTCTGTTAAATAGTTGATTAACTTTTGTTAACTATTTGTCTACAGTACATACAGTAAGTTAGTCTTACTGCATTTCACAACCAGTAAGTCATGACTGTACAAAATGAAAAATGGGCATAGAATGAGATGAGGTAGTATTATAGTGTCCAGGAACTGAACTCTAAACCCATTAGAGCTGGGGCAGTGGTTTTCTTCTTAAATCTCCATTGCACTAGAGCAGCCCAAGTGTTACCCTTCCATTGAAAGAATTTAATGTGTTCACTAGTTCTGTAAATATAGGAGGTCAAATTCATCAAAAATTATATTATCACAGGAAGCATAAGGGATTCCCTGAATGCACTCATTCCCCAGCAGTTTGTGGGCAAGGGACACATCAGATCTCAAGTTTGTTCTGAGTTTCAATGTCACCCAGAGGCCTTCAAACACTAGAAGTTCTTGTATGGGCTATGGACTATGAGAGTCTCCTACCCTGGGGATAGGGTAGCTTACTGTTCATCACAACCAATTTGTATTGAGCTCTAATTTCTTGTTTGCCTAATTTCCCACCCATAGAAAAATTTCTTCTCATCACACAGATGTGTGAGAAGTCAAGACAAGGAAAAACTTGGAGGATGAGAGTGAGGAAGAAGAGCAAAGGAACAGTAATGATAGGTTATTTTCGGTAGTGCCCAGCTGTATGCATGATTCATATGTAGTGAAGCGGTCACTTTAGTAGATGGGACTTCCTGCTTACCAGGCAGTAATTTCTTTACAGATTTCTATAGAAGAGATAGCAGGATGGGTTATAAGGTAAAAGTAGAAGGTGGGTGATGCAGGGGCTGTGTGGGCATGTGCACTAAATGACAATGGAAATATCTGGGGGGAAATGAGAGAAAAGGGTGAGTGAATCTGTCATCTGTGAATATGAGTGAGGAGTCGCTTAGTGAATTGAAAAGGGTTTTGAAAATGAGGACAAAAGGATTGTGTTGTTGGAGAGGGGTGCCAGGGTGGGATGGTTCAAATGGAGGTGAGAGAGACTGGCAGGCTGTGATGAGAGTGGGCAGAGCTCAGCCACATTGTAAACGGGTTGAACAGGGAGTAGCTAACCCTGACAGAAAGTGGTGGAAAGATTCCAAGGTGTGCATGGCTTAGTATAGACTATTGCCAGAGTGGTCAGCAAAATCAAATAAGTTAGAAGAGGATTCCATGTGTGCAGTTATTCCAGCACAGGGTTATCAGATTAATAACTCTTGTAAACATCTTCAACATTCAACTTTACCAACTTCTCTCTTAGGCTGTAGTCTCTTTTCCAGGGTGTGGAGGGAAAACGCGAAGCTCTTTTTGCCCCAGAAAGACTGTTTAAGAATGGTCATGGAAGGGTTCATGATCTGTTTTCTAACAGACTGTCAGCTTTACTCTTTGAAATTTAGCTTTTAGTAGAAAAGCTATTACTACAAACAGATGCAAAGTTTACAAGTTCTCCTTTAATAGCTCTTAACCTCTTCCCAGCAATTCTAGAAAGCCAACAGCCCAGTTGATGACATTTATAATCTACTTCTCTACTACTTGAGAGAAATGGCAGTATTAACCTAGCCTTCCCTCCCCAAAGAGGTGACAGCTCCTTGTTTGGTCTTATGTCTCCTGAGGTTGACTGGTTTTCCATCACTGAAGAAAGAGATGGCCTTTACCTGGGAGCCAGAGGCTACAGTCACTACTCCATCACTTTAGAGGATGAGCAGTATAACCAGTTTTCAGTCCTTTGGGAGCATTACCTGCACCTCTTCCCTGTCTTTTTGTATGTCTGAAGAAATGAGCTACCTTGGAAATTTGCATCCCTATCTTTCAGGACAGGATATTCCTCATTCTAATTTCCGCGTCTTTGTTTTAACCAAATAATTTATAGCTAAACACTTTAAGCTATTGTCTTCACTGTGGCAATGCACTGAGTTATTGTTCTGCCCACACAGAGGAAAAAGAAGCAAGTCAAAGATACAGCAATTTGGCATTGATTTCTGTCACTTGGCAGCAGAATACTCTTTGTGTTGAGAGGCGGCTGCCCCCAGAGTGCCCAAAAGAGGAGGAGGCTGTCGTCCCCTGAGCAATCTCCTCAGCCCCTCTCCTCCCGCCATCTGTCTGTCAGCACACTTTGTGAATCTCCAAATATTGTTTCTCACCTTTTTTTAAAATGAATTTCAAAGACTTTTGGTTCAGTCCCTATGTGCACACATACAAAACCCAAAGAGAAAGCTACTATATGTGTGTGTGTGTGTGTTTGTGTGCATGTATTTAAAGGGATTCCAGAAAAGGAAATGGCATTCTTATAAATTAGTCACTGCTGCCAAACTTGTTGCTTCTTCTGTTAAATACCAGTTGGGGAAAAAAAAAAAACACTAAAAAGCATCTGTCGCAAAATGCAATGTCAAATGCATTTGACCATGATGGTCCAGGTTCTCTAACATCTCAGTTCCTGCTCATTTGTTGAAGTTGTTTTGGATGTGCTTGTTATATAAAGATAGGACTTGGGGGCTGTTGCTCTGAGAAATTATTTAATATTTTACACAAAGTGTTTAAAAACACTTTAAAATTAAATTTAAAAAAATTCCAAAGATGTTTTGTCAGCTCTGATTTGTTTGAATGTGACCAGGTTGTATCACATTTGCTGTAAAAAAGAAGATGCCATGAAGGTAGTAGTACAGTTGCCCAGTGGGAAGAAGGAAGTTACCCTGGAATGACTTCCAATGCAAAGGAAGAGACCTTATCCAACTTCTCTCTCATGCCTGAATATTACTTCAGTATGTGCTTGAGTCTTAGAATGAAAAACATGAGACATTTGTTTGGCCTTTAGTACAAAGTACCAGTATCTCAGTCATAAGTATCTACAGCTTCTAAGTGGCCACAGCCGTGCTCAATCATCAGACTGCATCCATTCACTCATTTACAAAAGTGGTAGTTCCAAGATTACCCAGTACAAATCTCAGCTCTAAGCTGTATTCCTGGGCAGAGAAACAAAACTGTGGCAACTCAAGCACTATGCATAGCCAGGGCTGGTGCATCCCAGTCAGAGGATATTAATCACTGATAGTGGTCATCAGCTGGTTCCCAGAGACAGTTATATCAAACCTCTTGGACTCGCAGGATGGAGCCTCTAAGGCATCCTCATTTTCCTTTGCTCTTTCATGCCCTAAAAGGTTAAATTCCTCCACTCAATGAGCCAGCACACAGAAAGGATTCAGTTTGTTTGCAGGCTGAAACGTTGGTACAGCTTTGCAGTAACATTTTGAGACAAATCATCCGCTAGAACTTCAAGGTCATTCTTCACCAAAGAAATTACGTTCAGAGCAGTCCTTGGGGCCCCTGTCCAGCCTCAGTCCAGGGAGACGGGAGGTTGTGCTAGGAGGACAATGAAAGTCAATGGATTTCAGTTTGTGCACAGCTTTTCATTTGCCTTGATTTAGAGGTCCCAGTCTCAGTCCTTTATGGTGTATTTAGGCTTCCTTATAGGCCTCCAAGGGACCACAAGCTTCTTTATTCCTTAAAAGTATACCTTGTTGCTGTAATTGAAGCCGTTTTGTTACTGTAATTTCTCCCTAATATTACAGTTCTAGTCAAGTGTTCTTTCCCTCTGGAGGCATCAATTATTATAGGTTTTGAATAGGCCTCCCTCCCGGTACACATACTTACGCTTCCAATACCAAAATCAGGTCACTGCAATTCTCTTGCCTAATAAAACACAGGCCTGTGTTTCCTCTTTCAAACTCGATGTATAACATGTTTGCTGGAGATTAATTCCACTTCTTACTACCATATTTAAAACTCCTGCCATATTTAAGAAAAATTAAAGAAAAATACCGGTTTCATTGTATTTTCTACATTTTCTTAGTTTTCATTAAAATACTGAATGTCCAAAGTCCAGAGATAAGTTTATAGGGTTTATGCAGGTATTGAACCCATGTAGATGTGTATGTTGGTTGGCAGCGGAATGAGCCATAGCAGTTAAAAATGTTCAGCTGAAATCAATGAAGTTTTTCTGTAAGCTGTGATATTTCAGCACCTGTTCCCCATAACTGAATGGGACTCAGTAGTGAGTCCTCACTGCTGTATGTCTGGTACCTGTTTATGGATTAATCTGCAGGATACCTCAGGATGGGGACAAACAAGCTCTACCACAGACTGAGAACTGAAGTGTGGGTTTGTCTGTCTTTTTTTGCACAGCCATGAGAGGCAAAAGCTAAGTTCCAAATGTCACCTGCAAATTCCTCTCAAATACATATATCGACTAAAGTTTCCCGTTTGCAACCGAACTAATACTCTGTGCTGCTGGATTCATCGTACTTTATTACAATTATTTGTTCACAGTGCTTGCATTTTTGTGAATGATTCCCCCATGAAACCCCGTGATGCTCAATTCAGATGGGTGTATGTAGTAGTTATCGCTGCACCATCTGCCCTAAAAACTTTCACTTTTCATGAGGTGCCACTGCTGGGACATCTGGCACTAAAAATATGTTTTCTGCATCATCTCACAATTGAGGAAGATGCCACGGCTGTTCAGCTCCACAGGAGATTCCTTGAAGCATCCTTCTGTTACCTAACAGCTTCAGCAATGAAACTATGACACTAAACTGGCCAGGAAAGGAATTATGTATGCTATTAATGGATAGATACGCTATAATGCTTTATGGCTTGGATTGCTGTTAGAAGGGACTGGCATTTGTGTGATAGATTGATGTGTAGCCAGCCTGTCTTATATCCTATAAATCAATAGTTGGTGTGATAGAACTAAAATGACTATGTAGTATACTGTAAGTCAGCTTCTATTATCCAAAAGCAAAAAAACTGCAAAATCCATGCACAGCCATATTTGTCAAAAAGTTCAGCATGTCTTACTGAACTGTTTCTGTATGGCTTGAACCTGCAGTGTACTGGGATTTCCTTCTTAATTCACTGAATATTTTACTGGTTAAAAATGCACACAAAATACTGTTTCTCATGACTGGGCAATATGAGTAGATCATACAGAATGAGTATGTCCTACAGTCTGTCACCCACTTCATGCTCACTTGTGCTACACAAGGTTTTCCACCCTTGGCAAAAGCCACCGTACAAGCCCGTGTGTTTTCTTGTAGGAGGTGGAGCTGTGCCGCATTAGCAGCCAGGAGAAGCTGGGGCTGACTGTCTGTTACAGAACAGATGATGAAGAGGACACAGGGATCTATGTCAGTGAGGTAAGGACGTGGCAATGGGGAGGAGCGTGGGAGATGCTTATGGTGGAGGGCTGAATGTTCCAGGTGATGTAAGAGCAAGTGCTCCAAGTGCAGAAGTGTCAGCCATCAGCCAGCACGTGTCACTTTCAATTCATTTAGATTATCACTTTAAATTATGTTGACCAAGTAGAGTAATTATTACTAGTGAGCTTCTTTAATATGTATGCTTTTAACTACATTGTAGTTAGGGAAGTACAAAGCAGTCTGAGAATTCTGAATGGAATCTGTCCTTATGATGGAAATCAGGAGGAGTTTTTAAAGAGAAAAACACATTCTCCAGCCCCTGCTTGCTTTCTCCCCCTGCCACAGCCTCGGTAATTGTAAGAGTGGATAATCATTATTTTGTTATTTGTGTTATTGTTACAGTTGTGGTACACACAAACATGCCATAGATGGGTGGAGGAAGTAGCCTGGGAGAGGAATATGTCAGAAAGACTTTGCCAGACAGAAAAATAAAGTACTGGATACCAAGAAGGGATGAACCCTCAGGTTTTCATTGGCTTCACCAGGGAAACATGGCATCTAGTACATATCACAGGGTGTTGGTGTTTTACAGGGTCAGTCTACAAGACTCCCAGGAATGCGAGCTCCCTTTGAGTCTGGAGCCATTCAAAAAGGGTTGTTTTTGCAGGTAAAGCAGAACTCTTGTGAGTCCAAAATCAGTGGTGAGTTCAAGCTCAGTGGTGATTGTCCTGGGTGAAGTGTGTTCTCAATTTGTCACTTTCGTGACAGTTTGAACCAAATTTGGTCATTAGGAAAATGTTCTTCACCGAGAGGGTGGTTGGTCACTGAACAGGCCCCCCAGGGAAGTGGCAACAGCCCTAAGCCTGTCAGAGTTCAAGGAGCGTCTGGACGACGCTCTTAGTCATATGGTTTAGTTTTAGGTAGTCCTGTGAGGAACAGGGAGTTGAACTTGATGATCCTTATGAGACCCTTCCAAGTTGAGATTTTCTACGATTCTGTGATTCTAAATTCTGGGTGAAGTTCATGAACAGAGAGGATCAATAAAGAGAATTCTCTTGTATGTCAGTGAGCAGGTATGAAGGCAAGATTGCACATTTTCAGGCCAGCACCAGTGTCAAAGAAGCTGAAAAGCATAGCCTTGGAACAAGAATGAGGAATTAATATAAAACTACCCAAGAATAAGTCTTCCACTACTTGTATAAGTGCTGCCATTAAAATCTGTTTGGCTTTATGAGGACAAAGAAAATGCAGGAAGCTCTTGTTACACTCCAGGATTACATCTGAAAGGTGCTGGTTTTTCCTACATGGTAGAAATTTCTCAGACCTTTTAAAGTGAATGCAATTATATTGTCTGTTGACTTGGTTAAGCACTTCAAAATGTTTTTTTTTCTTTCTATGACAATGCTCAAGAAGAAAATAACATCTAACAGCTGCAGAGGATGCTACCTCCAAACCAAGTGCTCAACTCAAATGTTTGGTTTGAAAAAATATCTTAAGGCATGACGAGGCAAAATAAATGATTTAAGATAGCCATCAAGTGAAAGGTGATAGATCGAATTGCCCTGCAATGTACAGTAGGTCATTGCTCAGGGATAAGCTATAGTGACTTTGATAAACTGTTAATGGAGCTCTAAGCATATATTTAGGTTAAACTAACTTAAAATTAACTGACTCCGACCAGAAACAATATACAGGACCTGTGAGTGATCTATACAATATAGATCCTTCAGGGTGTTTTTTTGTTGTTTCTCCACGAGCTGCAAAATTCCAGAGGAAATAACAGATTGGTGACCAAGATAATCACTTAATAATAAATGTTTTCATGAAAGAATAATAGATGTGCCCTTTTCCCAAAGACGAGCCTATTTGTATAGAGTCAACTACTGCAGAAGCACCTTACTCCAGAGTGGACTTTCAGACTCTGCTCTGATAGCTGAAAGCTAAGACCTGATGGTGGCATAAGAAAATATTAATCTGAATCCCAACCCTTTCTGTTCTTTTTTCTTATATTTGAAACAAGCTTATACAATTATTTATAAGTGTTGTGTTCATATGACTCTAAAGGAAACTTCAGATTGCCTCTGTGCAAAATAAAAACGGTACTTTTTCAACTGGTGCAATCATACAGCTGTTATAATTTCCAGTAAAAATCTTTCTATGATCAGTTACTGGATAATGTCCTGTGCAGGTTGATCCAAACAGCATTGCTGCCAGAGATGGACGGATCCGTGAAGGAGACCGCATTTTGCAAGTATGTGACAATAGAGTCTTCCTTAAACTCTTTCTTCAGACAAACACACACTGCTGTCTTTTCTGTGGACTGTTAATGAGGGAAGGTAGTTCTCTTTGTTACTGTGATCGATGAGAAAATCCATGTCTGTCTGTTTTTTAACACAACAGCCAGGAGCTAGAGTGCACGTACTGAAAAATGGGACTGACAAACTCACTCTGGCTCATGCCTTTTTGTCTCGTGTCTTTTTTTGCCATATTTATTAGCAAATCTCATTTCCACTATGTTCATCTCAGTGTCAAATTCTAAACAGGGATCTTGCAGACTTAAATAGGGGTGTCAGAGACTTGCTGATCATTCACTGATTGCATAAATTTGTTTAAAACTCACTTTTGCTGAGCATAGATGGTAAGAATTTTCATATTAAAATGTGCTGTTAGTGAAGGATTATCTTGAACGCATGAGAAGTGTGCTTATTATACTTTTGTTAATATTTTCTTTCCTCCACCAATAAAACAATGCTTTTCTGTGTTCTTTTCTGACCCACCATCTTGGCTTTTTTTTTTCTCCTTTTACTTCTATCAATCAACACATTAAAAAGCTGCCCCAAAGATAGGTTTGTGTGATGCAACATAGCTGCTGTGGATGAGGGTGGCCAGCTGCTGGCTCTGGAGGAGGGTACAGAGAGGGAAGTACGTTTAATGGCAGTGGGTTTCTGTTTTCAGCTGGCAGTGAATAGTATACTTTTTGCCCTAGTAATAAAGTCACAAAGCAGCTACCAAAAAATTCGGTTGATTGGAAACTCTTTGCTGTACAGTAGCATTTTAGTTCTGGTTCCCAGTTGATTTCCCTTGTGTTTTGACCTTTTTTCACTGAAATCCCAGAAGTATCTCCTGGTGACGACAGTCTGCTTTTCTGTAGGCTGTTCCATCATTGCCCTTCATAATTTAGACACATGAACTTTCAGGTTATTGCAAGATCAACCTGTCCCTTCACTCCAGTCTTCATTTCTGCAGAAGATGTCTTTGCTTAAACCTGAACCAGTATCTCTTACCCTGATTTGGCTTTTGGAATGTAGCTAACACAACAGGGTCTGCAAGCTGGTTTACCAAAGTTATCCATTTTTTGGAGTGGAAATAACAAATTACATTTTAATGTCAGGGCTCACTCAGGGGCTCCTGGTTTATTCTCCATATGGCTGGGAATGTGAAAGCGCTCACAGGACAGCATTCCTCCCAAAGACACAGATGCTACAGTGCAAGAGCAGTGAGCCCTTCATCAGGGCTTAGGGTAATGAAACTACATCATGGGATTCAGCTAGGAGAGAAAAAGTCAGTTCACTGCCTTCTGTGTCTTTTTATAATATACCTACTGAAGAAAGCAACAGGATATAATGGTATTTTTAACTTTCAAAAATAAGGAAAAAAACCTTGTTTATCAACCAAGTTGAAACAAATTTAATTCCTATTCTATGTGTTTCAAAATAAAAGAGCAGGTCTGTTTTCTGCTCCTTTCATTGCTTTGTAAAATCTCTGGGTGAATTGAAGAGTCAACAACAGATCAGGCAAATGTTCACCAGTTCCTAATGAAATTCATTTCGATTGTGAGTAAAGACTCTGGGGGTGAGAGAAGAGCATAGGTAATTCTGCCATCCTTTTGTAGACTGGAGCATTACTTTAATGTCAGTGCTGATATATAGCTATGAGTTTTATCATTAAAGTTAACACCCAGAGAGTTATGTGGGGTTTACTTTCATATCTGAAAACACATTGACCCTCTATCTACTCTTATTGATGAGATAACTCAGGGAAATAGAAGGTGACAGTGCCATTACAGGGGGATTACACTGAGGCTGGGAGAGAGCCACATCCTTGAGCATGGGGGCATTTTCTGAGGGTGGCAGATAGCATGGGTTAAAGCTGTGGGAGGATGCTCTGTTTTCTGTATTCTTCACAAAATTACAGCAGTTTTCCTCTTGTTTCTGAGGCTGAAACTGCCCTCTTCTCATTTTCACACACCTCACACCTCTCCTGTCACCTTCACAGTCTCTTTAAGCATCAGAGAACAGCCTGAGTATTTTGGATTAAATGTTACAACATCAAGGGAAAGGTTTTATAAGGACATTCCTAGTGAGAATTGCCTAAATTTCTGCTGGTTTTAGCTATGAACCTCCAGGCTGACAAGTGCTGTCCATGGGGAAGGATGCTGTGCAGCAGGCTGAAGTCCTGCTTGTCCCCCATGATTATGGAGATGGTGTGGGGTGGTCACCTCCAGGCTTGTGGGGACAGCAGGGCCACTGCCTCCAAGATTGCCTGATAGGAGTTGCCGGAGCAGCCGCTGTGGCCGGAGGTGTTTTCCACAAGCTGGAGATCTGCTCCTGGGCCTCTGTGGCTGCATCTCTGCTTTTTACGTTAGGGCACCTCTGCGTTACCAAACAGTTGTCTGGTCTCTCACAGACCACAGGAATCCCTTCATGTAGGCTTTGAAGGGTCTCAGACATTTCACTCATTGCCAATTAGACGATCACAGTGCACTGCAGTTTTCTTTCATCTAAATGTGGTTTTGAGTCAGGACTTTCAGGTCAAACATACATGCAGAAATGCAACTTTCTCTTTAGTTTTTAAAGGGAAGTTCCTGTTACTTTGAAATCAAACCCTTAAAAGTTTTTCTTTTCCCCACATATGCAGATCCTTCTGTCTTCCAGTCTTGTTTTCACCAGCTTTCAAATAGACCAAGTTTTTTGTTTTGGTTTGTTTTTTGTTACCACAGTGAGAATAATCCACTTCTTTTGCTGTGAATTGGACAAAACAAAATACATACGGAAAAGAAGATTTCTTTCTGATTCCCTCAATAAAAGGTTTTGGACAATGCAAAATGTGTTTGTTACCATGTAGTCATGGATGTGGCTGTTTTAATGAGGTGACAGAATAGGAGAAAGGTAACAACAAAAGCACTTTCTCATTGGACAACCACTTTTATTTTGATTATCCCCTTGTAAGGGGGATACATACGTTTTGTGTGGTTCTGGATACAAAGCTGTCCGCACCAATATGAAATGATTAAATGGAGCAGCAGTAAGTGGTAGCCTGTAAGTATTGCCTGGTGAGAGATAATACTGTAGCTCTCTAATTGGCTCTCTACCAGCACACAGTGTGACTGATTTCAGCTGTAGCATTACCAGTCTTGCTTCCACCAGCACTATTATCTCAGAATGACACTTCCATTACTCTGAACGGAGAAAGATGAACGTCACCTGTCAGGGGCTGGTTAATTGTGTTGCTAGATGTATGTTACCAGGGCGCAGGTTGGACATTTATGAACATAACTGCTTCCTCTGATGTCCACCATCCTTCAACGATCGATACAGCTCTTACAGTAAGCGCATAATTGAGTGAAGGCACTTACCACTGAGGGGCTGAAGATGAGCCCGTTGTGCGAGTTTCATTGTCCATACATTCAGCACAAATGAGCTGATATCTGCCCTTTATTGTGTGTTGCTTTGTGGAAATGGAAACTAATGTGTCACTTTCATTTGTTTCCTAGATAAATGGCCAAGATGTCCAGAATCGGGAAGAGGCAGTGGCACTGCTTTCCAGCGAAGAATGCAAGAAAATTGTGCTGCTGGTCGCAAGACCAGAGATGCAGGTTAGACTAAATAGATGCACTGAGCCAGAACCTGGGTTATACCATACATTCACTGTCACTATAAGTAATGAACTGCTGAGAAATAGGAGTGCCAAAGTTCCTGACGAAAGGAAACAGATAACTGCAGATCTTTGCCCCTGTTTAGCCAACAAAGAAAATAACATGATCTTACTAGGGCTTGTTTTCCCCAAACTAAGGAATCCCTTTCCAGCAAAGTAAGTGGATATACAAATAAAGCTGGCAGCACTAATATGGTATTAGTAAAACTTAAAGTAGAACTCGAAACTATGTATTACTTGTTATGTGATTCTTATTTATTCTAGAGATAAATTTTCCATACTTACCTCAGTCATTTCTATAAACTTACACAAAGCTGTAGTGGGTCATTGGTGATGTCTCTTTTTATTCTGTGCGTTTATAAGCAGGCATATAAACTGTTCATTTATGTGCCAATTATGGGACTTTCAGTACAGCACCACTCAGTAAACCTGGATCTGATTGTTTCCAAATGCACCCTGGTCACAAAAAACATGCTTGTATATCAGAAGGTGCATTTTCAAAAGCTTTTAGATATACTTCTATGGTTTTAAACAGAAAACTATGCCAATGCCAAGAATCTTGTCATGCCAAGAATGTTTTATATCATTGCAGAGGGCAGATGTTAAGTTGATTATCAGACCAAAGGAGAGGTGGAGTGGAAGAAGATTAATATTTTGCTTCCTATTATATTCTGTTTATAGGCCACTGCAAAGCAAAAAGACACTATATTGTCTCTGTTCTCTCCATCTGCCACCAATTCAGAGCTGGTTATGATGCCATTTATTTCTCATGCTATTGATATGATAGTCTCAGTCTTGCTAGCTGCATGCTCTGTATAAATTAAATAAAGTAAGTGTAATTCAGTGCCACTTGGAATCTCTACTTGAATCCAGTAGTTGTAAGAACAGTTACAATTGCAGCATTTATTTCCTTTATGTTTTCAGGAACCTAAACAATTCCCGTAAAACTGGTGACATAGTACAACAAAAAAAGCCATGCCTCAGTTTATATTGCAAAATCGTAGCCTTCACCAGAAGTTGCAGAAGTTTTGACAGAGTTATTTCAATATTATTATTAATATTTTTCACTAGATTTTTTTTCTGTAGCAAACAGAAACCCCCCTACTTATAAAATACATGCCCAGGGAAGGTTCATTCCCTGTATTTGTTCAGACTAGTAAACATGAAAAAAGTTACATCAATATAAGATAAGGAATTACTTAGCTGTACCAATATAGTTTCCCATATAGATGCTCATTTCAAATTACGAAAAGTGTGTTTCAGTTTGGGTTTGGGGCTTTGGTGTTGGGTTTTCTTGTTTAATTTATGTGTTTTAAGAATGTGTTTATACAAAACTGAAGAAAAAGCTGTAGTACGTCAGAAATCAGGCTGAACGTAAACTGATTTATGTTAGTTGTGTTGTGTTGTTTTGATTCTGGTAAAAGCAGGATTAAGCAGGCTTTTACTTCTAGATAGAAAATGGTAATTTGCAATCTTGAAGGGTGACTGCTGAGCACATTCATTCAGTAGCAGGGAAGCAAACCTTATCTGACCATTTCTTTGCACAGTGAATACCAATGAATAATTAAATTTTGAAACAGAGCACCCTAGGAGTGCAAAGTCTGTTTAATAGATATACAAATGGCACTGGCATGTGTGCACATGTATGTATGTGCACACGTATGTATGTGCACACAGTGTATGTAGTGCACATGTATTCTAAGCCATATATTGTTTTTATTCTAAAAGCTGTAACGTAAGTATTCGCATTAGTTAGGTACTGGGCCTGCCCCAATCAAAGCAACAAATTTGCCCAAGTGAGATTCATGTTTCATACTCCAGAATTGTTAATCTCTGCAATTTCCTCAAATGAGGAAGGCTGTGTTCATGCTTTTCTAGGGGAAAAAAGGCAAACAAGTAGACAAAAGTAGTGGCCAGTACCAGATGTTTCAGAGAATGGCTTGGAACATAAGGGACAAACATAAAATTACATGTCCTCAAGAAAAAAGCCTCCTTCTAATCCTGAACTGTTAAAGTCTGGCTTTGCCAAGGGATATGGTGAAAGGTTTATGTTCTTTATAAGAGGAAAAAGTTCACTGGCGTTAGCAAAAACACATCAGAGCTTTTGAGGGGAACAGTAGTTTCCTGCCAGTATTCAGTTAGAAGTACCACACAGCATCAGTCAGTCCTTGTGTAGCTTTGAACTAGTATTTGCTGGTTTGGTGTAATTTTTCTGACTGGCACCTCTGGCCAGAGCTCTCCTGGCTTTGAGGCAGTGGTACTTCTGCTGTAGGTGTTGGCCCATGTTACATTGCTCTTGCTGTCCTGGGACATGAGTAGTTGGTACTCTTGTAAATGTCTAATGTGGAGATTTTACCTTTTAGCATCCTTTTGTTACCTTCTTCTTCTGATTCCTTCACCAGCAACAAAATAAATGTTTACTTCTGCTACAGTCTCATCAATATAGCCAGGAGTGCCACTGACCCATATTTTCCTTTTTGACAGTGTGCCATCTGGCAAGGGATTATAGATACAAATGGATGTGTGCCACATGCACTCGTGCACAATGAACAAAATGGGAAGAATAAGAGTTTAGGCTAGGGGTGCCTGTTTTCATCAGTTTAGAAAGATGTGAAGGGTGCAAAGTGGGTGCAGGAAAAGGATATAATCACTTGACAGAAAACATAGCATCCCCTGCCTGTCGTTTTGCAGCACTGTCTTCACCAAATGTTAAAGTATTATTCTGCACTTGAGGAAAAAAACAAATGGATAAGCCTTGCTTCTAGGCACACCGCAAGAACAAAAATAACTTCCCTTCAAGTCTCCACATCTTTCTGTCACCCTCCTCTGTTTGTTTACCTGGAAGATCAATGGGAAAACGGTGACAGAAACGCAACATAAGGTTTCTATTGAGGTGGCAGCATCAGGGCACAGCACTGAGGCAGAGGTTGTTAGAGGAAAAAGCCCGGTTGCCTCCTGGCCCTATTAGTAACATTGCCACTCTTTCAGTGCGGGGGCTCTCAGCAGTAATGAACATGACAGCTTCGGGATTATGCGCTGTGCCTTTCATACCTTTTGAAAGGAAATAATGTGTGTGCTGTCCGGTCTCCTTCATTATGAGAGAAAATCAGTCATACTGTTTCAAGAAAGGATAAAAGGCATGAGAGTCCCATTTTTTTTTTATTCTTCTTTTTCTTCTTCTCTTTTTGAGATGTGAACTCCTACTGCCTGGCTTTCTGAAGAGAATCATTAGGATAAAAAGAACTAGTCAAGCATTGCCATTTGGGTTTACTCTGGTTTAGCATGTGTCCATGCTAACATAATATAATGTACTAATGTATTCTTTGCAGCTGGAGGAAGGGTGGCTGGATGATGAAAGGAATGAATTCTTGGAGGAGTTAAACTTGGAAATGTTGGAAGAGCAGCATAATGAAGCAATGCACTACACAGCCAATGAGGTGGAACAGGTAGGACTGCTACTAAATATCATTAGAAGTTTTGCTGGGTATACTTTTTTATTAATAAATAATTAAACGGTACACTGTAAAATGTAGTCAAAGGCTTTGATAGAATTATGTCTCTAAAATGCTGTGAACTCCTTTATGCTATAGGTGAGGAAAAGGAGAACAATAGATTCTTAAGCCCAGTATGACAAGTTAGGAAACAATTCAAGAGGCTATGATAACTGCAGATTTCTCATTTTCTCTGAACTTTCAGAATAATATTGCTTTCCTTCTCTAATTCTGAAGTGTTTGGGGTTTATGTTATATTTTATGTCAAGTCGGGGTTTTTTAATTAATTGTATCAATGTGGCAGCTACAGCTCTGAGCTGGGATAGGTGCCCATCTTCTTGTATGCATGCAAGGTATGAGCCAGCCCTTGCACCAGAGAGCTTGCAAAACAAGATGGAAGAGGTGTTTCAAATAAACAACAGGTGTTTTGGTAATACAAGTGTATTTTTCTTATACTGACAGAGCACAGCTCGGCGTTTGTTCTGTTAATGGAGACAAATAAGCATATTGTTAGCATAGTCTCAGCTTGCTGCTATCCTGACTTTTACCTGCCCATATGTGCTGTAAAGCAGCGTGACAGTGGCAAAGATGCATGTGCACCCCCAGTCATGCAGCTTCATCAAGGGATGGGTGTTCTCAGTTGTACTTTATTGTGGAAGGCAGAAGTGACCGTGTCCACTCCTGGATCAGATGACCTGTCCACATGCATACCTATGCCAAGGAAATAAAATCCAACTTCATCTCCTACCTTCTGCATATATGCAGCTGGGGAAGAACTGTTTTTCCACCCAGTCACTTTGTGACTTAGAACTTTTTCCCCATCCTGAATTGCTCGAAAGTGGAGCCTGAGCCATTTTTGTTTGAAGTGAATTGAGGGAGAAAGACTGTGAGAGCCTTCTTCATCTGGAAACTGGGGAGCTTCAAGTAGAAGGAAGCTTCACCGCCTGGTCCACACTAGGGGCCTGAACGTGCATCCAGCCTGTTTCCTCCTCACATCCGCTCCAGCCTTGACACTGGGCTATTGACTAGGTGATAGCTCCTATTAAAGCTATTCACTGTACATAAATTAAATATTCATTGGGACAGACACAGAATAATTAAGTCAATTATCTGTAGTATTGTAGATCTACAGAGTAGATGTAAGATTACAAATCCTTGATCTTATAAGCATTTAGTCATTTACACAAAGCAGAATAACTCCAAGGTCAGGGGGTGAAGGGAGCCTTACAACAGGATTTATAGTGGCCTTTTAGATATGACCCTCTTTTCCAGGCAGTGAGCCAAGCCTCAGTTTCCCAGGCTAAATGTGCTAACTACTGTACTGCTAGCTACTTTGAACTGACCTTTGGAAAGTTGTTTATTTTTCTAACCAGAAATTTTGTCTAGGATAGCAAGAGATTTCCCATCAGAAAGAATGCTTGTTCTTTGCAAAGCAATTTCCTTCGCACAGTGACAATTTCACAGAAACCCCCAGTTCTGGAATGAATCCTTAAGCAAGTCTACCTACAAACCCCTACTAGCACCTTACATGGCATGTTGGGAACTCTGAAATCAATTCACAGTTGTGACCTTCCACTTCCAAGTTCTTGTCAAGCTTTGGCTTTTTCACTGAAATTGGGTTGCAGATAGTGTTAATTATTGAACAGTGGTGTTCTGTGAAGTGGTTTCACTGAACCCATTGAGATTGTTTATTTCTCATTGGGATGTAATGCCAAGGATAAATCCTTCCCTCCCCCACTCGCCTTGAGATTTTATATTGCTGTAGAAGAGAGCTACACTGGAAAAAATTACAGTCACTTGTGCTTTTTTGATGTCTGACATTGGGCTGCTTGAAGTAATTCTAGGATAGCCAGACGTTTCTTTGCCCTTCCAAAGAGTAATCGAATCAACCAAATGCAGCTTGGTGTGTAATGGGGCATCAGTAATTTGTGACAGCTGCTGTCTCTCTAGACTCTATGTGACTCAGCAAGTCAGAAAACTGGTTCTTTACTCCTTGTTAGACTGGGAAACCTAGCAGTTTCCTGAGGTGAATCACATAATCCATCGGAGCCATGAAACTGCTATTGCTGCAGCTGCCAGTAACCAAGCTGAGTATCTTCAAGCTCCCCGGCTGGCTGTGGAAATTTTGCTCCAACGCTAGCCTTGATTTTTGTGAACCTAACTCTGGCTTCATAATCATGAATCTTGCAAGCTGCAGAAAAGAATACATGCTATGGCAGAATATCCTTCCAAATACAAGTCTGTTTTATTTTACAGAATGCCATTTTAATATTAAATGCCATTTGACATTTCACGTGAATTATCACAGAAAAATTTGTTAGAGTTCATAATAGAAGAATCAAGTAGATAGCCATGTCTTTCCTGAATGTTTTTGAGGCACTCTATAGATTTCAATCAAGAATTGTATCTTTTCCGTATAGAATAGTCCAACAAACCTTGAGGAAAGATGTAATTTCCCATTTTTTTATAACTCAATGTATTCCTTCCCCTTTACAACATCGTGGTTCATTGTGCAGCAGAGATAACTTTCAGAAGAATACCATGCATTTGCCATGCAGAAATTCTTATCAGTGTCATGGAATATATCAAAACCTATTAAGAAGAGAAAGAATTGGATAAAAAATTCATTCTAGTTCATTTGAAGCTGAAATACAGTGAAAATATCTGGGGGAAATTCTTTTTTGAAGAATATTAAAAGAACAGCATTGTTTGCAGAAGAACATTTTCCCTTCTAGTGCACCACTGAAATCAATCCAAATCTTCCCTCATGGCTGGAGTACCTCTTGGTTAGCCTGACACTGAAGAGAACTCTCACTGTGGTCAGTCCCACTCTCCCTGTCAGAGACTGACTGGAGACCCCAGCAGCTACATTTATTAAAACGTTCGACTGAATCTTATCACCTTCAAAATTTAGTAGCAGTCTGAGTTTTGAATCCCAATATACATCATAAGTTGTAAAATGAGAAAAGAACAGTGAATTCCTGCAAGATTAGCCATTTTATAGGCATGAATGCTTGCTGGAGCTGAAATGCAGAACCTTCTGAGGTTCATTTATTGCTTTATTGTACGCACCAGCAGGTTTGCCTTCTCATTATCTGAGTTCTCACTGCAAAGATGAGGCCTAAGGAGCCCTTTGGTATTTCGAACAGAAGTAATTGTATGAGAGATTGACAACGTACATTAGAAAACAAACACTTTGTTTGGAATAGATTATAGATAACACTGACAAAAGCAAGGCACTGACAATTGGATCCTACCTCTTGTTTTTCAGAAGGGACTTAACCTGGAGTTAGGCTTGCTGCCTTTCAAAATAAAATTAAAATAATCTCATGTTGTAAAAGACTGCTTGGCCTGTGCATGTTTAGGAGCTCTGTCGAGCATGACAAGTCCGGGATAGAAATGCCAGGGGCTACCTTACTTGAGTCAAAGTAAAAAATATATCTAAAAAACACACAGTAGAATAAATATCTGTGTTACTTTACATTTTCATAATTGAACTAGCTGCAAGTATCCACATACTGGGGAAAGATTTATCGTGCTGTGGATGTCTTCTTTAGGTTGAGAAGAATCTGATTGTACAGGCACTTGTTTCTAGCTGACAGGGAGAGGAACCCAAAGTGACTACCTGACATTCAAGTGCCTGAACTACAGACACTTACATTTGGTCGAATCGATCCCACCCATCTGATTTCTCCTAGACTGGAAAGATGGGGTTTGCTTTGTTTACATCTTTTGTGTGTGTGTGTGTTAATTACGGATAGTGTGACTTGAGTAGATGGCAAAGTATTATATTCACTTAGTCTAAAACAAGTGGAAGTTGAAAGAGAGAAGTTTAAATTGTTGCTAGAAGTGGCGTGGAAAACTAATTCTGAAAGTGTTGATTGTGTGGGCCCAAACTGTAAAGTCTGTTTCCAACACCTATACAAATAGATACATTAAGAGATTTTTTCAGAAGCGCTCAGATATATGCTTTGGTGTGGCACCATGCTGAAGACACCAGAGGGAGGACCATGGAGCTCAGCTTCTGTAAGCTGTGCACCTGTTCATGTTACAGATAAACCACTTTCTTTAGAGGGTTAAGATGGGTTTAGTCATATGGATGCAAGTTGTGCTAGGTAACTCACTCTTAGGGTCACAGAGTGGACCTGGCCTTCCTAGTTTACTAGTATGAATGGAGACTTGCATTTGGGATGGGCTGTTCTGCAGCACAGCCCTCCCAGTGTCTGGTGGAGCTGTTCTCCATCATGTCAGTAGTTAAATATTTTCCAGGGTAGTGAGAAATACGGGTGGCACAGTGCAGAGGCCAGGGTGCAGTGTATGTGACCCAGACTGGAGTCACTTCTGAATCACTTCTCTGCTGAAAGGTTTGGGGCAGAGAAAGTCAATACAAGCTGGAGCAGCTCCAAAGCAGGTGAGAGAAGGGATCAGAACTCACCTGCAGGAGGGAAATTAGAATAATATGAAATTAAACCTAAATCTCCAGCATTCATTGTGAATACCCTGGCCACTTGACTGCTTGGGGTACTTTTATTTCTGGTTACTCTTGGTTTTCATGAAGAATTCTCTAGCTGTTGGGTTTTTCTTCTCTGTAAAATGTGACATTTTGGAATTCTTAAGAACCCATAGAAATGGGAAAACATTGCACCACCACCAGTTGTCCAGCTACTCCTGAAAATGGAACTAAATTTTTTAAGTCTCTTTGGAAAAATATAACAAGAGGCTTAATAAAAAAATCTTCCAATATACTTTATGCACTTTCACAGCAATGCATAAACCAAGGAGAGAATGAATAGATAAATGGTAATTTTAGAAAAATTCTACACTATCTAATTATTTAGTTATTGCTGCTACTGTTCATGTTGCTTCTTCCTGTGACAAGGTACCCTTGTTTTTTTAAGCGGATAAGTAGAAAGCTGAGAGGATCTCAGACGGGAAAAATACGTACCGCTGAATTTTAAATCTTGAAGTCTTGAATAACACTGAATATATTCTGTCCCAGGAGGTTTAAATTCAAGGGGAGAGATTCTCCCCATTTGGGGAGAAAGAAAAATAGTAATTGGCTGATAGTAATTACCCATGGCTGATAATTAATTAATTAATGGCTGATAAGTAATTACCATTGGCTGATAGTAATTATGTATATAATATAAGTAATTACCATGTGGCTGCCCAAGCTATGGGAGAATTATACACTGACTGTGCATTTTGTTATAAACTACACATTGTATATATAAAAGGATAAAACATAAGATTTTCTTTGCTGGTCCTGTCTGGCAACAAATTGCTAAAACATCTTTCCAGAAATTTTTAACTGGTCTGTCACAGACACTGATTTCTCCTGGTGTTGTGTTTCTTTTATTTATTTTATTCCACTATTACATTTTATTTGGGGGTGGAGGTTGTTTTTGTTTTTCTGACACTAGGCCATTATTTTTTCCTAACAACTGAAGAGGGGAAACCAGATGAATTGCATGTGATCACAAGGTGCACATGAAGAGAGGAGAAAGGATGAGATAGGAGACACATTTTCATCCTGCTTTACTATCTGTCAAAGTAGAGAAAAAGGGGAATTCTGACAGTGGCTTCTTTGTGTTTGTTTCTGTACACTGTATTGGTTTTTTTTCCTTGGTTATTACTACCATTATGCATAATTATGCAATTATATAATAGAAACAGTGTTTGGTTGGTGCTGTGTACACTTAGATGTTTGGCATGTGGGCCATATAAATTGCACTCTGTGTGATCCTTTGATTATCCAGTTTGAAAAATGAAAAGTGTCTGTCTCCTCAGAGAGAGGAGCTCACAGTCTTTGAGAATATGAATAGGTTCAGAATATGAATAGGTTAGGTACAGTGAGGGAGTGTGAATTAAAAGATAACAGCCTAAAAACTTGACATTATGCCCACGACGAGCACTCAGTGTTGTTCTACACTTAATGGTAAAAGGCTGATTTTATTTCTAAGGAACATAAGGTCTAACTAGGGAACAGAAATGGTCTCCAGGGATGCAACAGAGAGAGGTCTACCTGAGCAAAATCCTAGAACTCAAAATGAACAGTCTTTCAGAAGAAAACTACTGAAAACAAGAAGTGTGAGAGAGGGCTGCAGAAGGTGTAGTGGAGCTGGCTAACCCCCTGCAGGCTTCAACCCTGCCTGTCACCATGGAGCAAACAAGGTGTTCATTGGTCAATAAAAAAGCAATAGCCTTTTTGCAGCCTCTTAGATTGTACCACTCCTAGTTTGATTGGCTGCTTGCTCTAGATTTTTGAAGTGATACCAGTAATGAAGCTTTTTCCTAAGTTTACAAAGATTCCAGCTCCACCAGTCTCTGGCCATAATCCAGAATCAAAAAACAGTGCACCATCTGGTGATCATTATCTTTAAGCACTGCAGAGAGATGGCTTAGCTGGAGAGGGAAATATTTCTCTCAGGACTTCAGGAGATATGTCACTAGTGCTGTAATTCATCTACTTCACTCGATATGGCCACCACAGCATGACGCTCAGAAATATTTAAAAGCTGTGAGTGGTAGGAATGCTTTTTAGTGATCTGTTTTAATTTGGCCTAAATGAGATCCCAGCTGTTTAAGCAAATCAGAGCTGGAAAATATTCTTATTTAATACAGTCTGCATTTGATAATCCTTTTGGTTTGCTCATTTTTTTAGCCAAAGAAACATGAAGAGGAGGATGGCACTACAGACACTGCAACATCGTCATCCAACAATCATGAGAAGGATAGTGGAGTGGGACCTACAGATGAAAGTCTGCGTAATGATGAGAGCTCAGAGCAAGAAAATGCACCTGAGGAGCAGAACAGTGCTACCCTGCAGAGCAAACGGGAGCTGGGCCACAGCCAAGATACGTTAGGAAGCGTTGAGCTTCAGTGCAATGAAAGCTTTGTGTCTGGGGAGTATATTGAATCTGATTTCATAGGGAACCCGGAGGAGGAATGTGAAAGGTTTCGGCAGCTGTTGGAACTGAAGTGCAAAATTCGAAACCACGGGGAATATGACCTGTATTACTCTAGCAGCATGATAGAGTGCAACAGAAGAGAGCAAGATGGAGTGGAGCATGAGCTGCAGCTACTCAATGAGGAACTGAGGAACATTGAACTCGAATGTCAGAATATTATGCAGGCTCACCGGCTCCAAAAGGTGAGGGATCAGTATGGAGACATTTGGGCTTTGCACAATGAAGGATTCAGGAATTATAACACCAGCATAGACGTACAAAGAGGCAAACTGGATGACATCATGGAGCACCCTGAGAAGTCTGACAAGGACAGCTCCAGTGCCTACAACACAGCCGAAAGTTGCAGGAGCACTCCGCTGACAGTGGAGCGATCACCCGATAACTCTCTCCAGAGGATGATCAGCATAACCAACAGGAAAAACTTGAGGAGCACAATCGTGGCTAATCAGTCATCCTCAGGACAAACCAATAGGGAGACAGCCTCAGCCAAAACCAAACCCACTGAGCAAAACAGTGCTGCTGAGAATGCAATGCTGGCATCTGAAAGCAGCAAATTCACAGACCAGGAAAAGCAGAGCAGCGAACACATTCCCTACCTGTCTCCGTATCACAGCTCTTCTTACAGGTACGGGAATATACCTGCTCATGCAAAGCATTATCAAAGCTATATGCAACTGATCCAGCAGAAGTCTGCTGTGGAGTATGCCCAAAGCCAGCTCAGCCTGGTGAGCATGTGCAAAGACTCGCAGAAGTGTGCAGAGCCCAAGATGGAATGGAAAGTGAAAATAAGGAGTGATGGGACAAGGTACATCACAAAGAGACCGGTTCGAGACAGAATCCTGAAGGAACGTGCCTTAAAAATTAAAGAGGAGCGCAGTGGAATGACAACAGATGATGATACAATGAGTGAGATGAAGATGGGTCGCTACTGGAGCAAAGAAGAGCGGAAGCAGCATTTGGTGCGAGCTAAGGAGCAGAGAAGGAGGCGGGAGTTCATGATGAGGAGCAGGCTGGAGTGTCTTAAGGAAAGTCCGCAGAGTGGCAGCGAGGGCAAAAAGGAAATTAACATTATTGAACTGAGTCACAAAAAGATGATGAAAAAGAGAAACAAGAAAATCTTGGACAACTGGATGACAATCCAAGAACTGATGACACACGGTGCTAAATCTCCAGACGGCACAAGAGTGCACAATGCCTTTTTATCAGTTACTACTGTATGAACACAACTTCTCTCAGAGTATACTACCAGTTTAGGTAGAGTACGATTGCCTCGTTCAATGTGGCATTTTTATATATTTTGTGACTGTTTATAGTTTGACCTTTTTTGTAAGCAAAATTTCCTGGTAATTTTTCATTTGTTTTTCATATAATGGTACCTTCTTTACCTGGCAGTCTTTCTTTATCCTGCAATATATTCATATTACTCATTTGTAGAAAAAAAGAAAGAAAAAGAAAAGCAAAACAAAAAAAAAGTGGAAAAGCCAATTAATTTCTTAAACTAATACATATCCTGAAATTTTAGGTGTGGGTTTATTTCTCTAGTTTTCTTTTTTCTACTTTAGTAACAATACAATACCAAACCAAAATGCTTTATACTGTATCCTGGGCTTAACAAGTTTTAAAGTTTTACATCTTAGATTGCATCTGTTTATAAATCTATATGGAACATCCCATCATATAGATAAGAATGACATTTTTCCAACTACACATTGTACAGTACATTTAATCTGTAAATTGCAATTGTATTTGTCCAAGTAAAGTGTAGGTGGGCAATTCTCCTGTGTATGTAGTGGCACTGGTCATGTAGCTTGGCAGTATGTGATAATTGTGAAGATGAAAGAGAAATAAATTATTGCTTATCTTTAAGAAAAAAAGTCAAGAATTCTTTGATTTAAATTGAGCATTTGCCTTTAAAAGATGAGTCATTTCATTATGCATATTTACAGCATGTAGAGATTTCAAGAACACAGGACGCAGTTCCATAGGCTAGTTCTTATGAATTATCTTTTCATTTTGCAGAACACATAGGGGTGAGTGGGTCTTTTTGTCTTTTTCTTACCTCCTATTATTAGCTGATTGAATGATTCATTGATATATTACTGCACTGTATGCTGTTAGGTTACTACTGTGGGTCCTTTCCCTGCCTGACCTTGCTATTTGTTCTACATATACAAAACATAAAACAGAGCATATGCCTAACTTCGAGCCAAATCTCAAGCAAGAAAAACTAACAGTGGCTGTCACTGACATTTTTGTACAAGGTGAGTTAAGATAAAATAGAGAATGAAAAGCAACTAAAAGAGTTAAGGGTTTAACTTTATTATTGAGGAGCATCAATGTCTTTTAGAAGAGCCCCAGTGGGAGCTGGCTCGGGCTCAGGAGCAGGAGCAACTTTCTGTGTGGGTGCCTGATGGAGTCCTTGTTTCCCCATGCCACAGAGGCACCTCGGCTGCCGCTGGGGTATCTTCTGAACTGCTGCTCTTGGCAGCTCAGTGAGTTACAGCAAGCTGAGATGACTAGTTATTGCCAGTCAGCGAGGATGAATTTGCCTGATAACCCCATTTTCATTGTTCCTGTGTATAACTCAGAACAGCTTCCAACTGATGGAAGTGCTTCTGATAGCAGAATTAGGTGCTGAAGTCACTTGGCATCAGACTTTAAAAGGCATGCTTAAAGATGCAGAAAGGCATATTACGGTATTTCCAAATTATCTAATTCTGGAAAACAGTCATTTGTTTTCTAACTAGTTTTGGCACCAGTGGGCATTGGTAGTGCTCTCTGCATCTCCAGGCGTGTAAATACCACAAGAACACTGCTCTCCAAGTGCTTAGGAAAATTATGCCACTGACAATTCACAGTTTGATAATCAGAAAATTCTCCCTACCAGGCTCAGGGAAACATTGTGCTAAATCCTCACTAAGCATACAGCTGTTCATGCACAATGAAAAATACTTCCGTTGTTTCCCAGTAAATTAGAAAAAGTGGGGAATCCAGGACCAGAAAAGATCACAGGGTGATACATTATTGCTTTGAACATTGTCCCTCCATCTGAGCCAGGGAATTGTCTTTGACCGAGCCAGGGAATTGTCTGTGACCAACCCAGGTCATCTAGAGAGGTACACATTCTTCTTCTGGAGACATCAAAGCACAGAGATCTGGCTGTTTCCCTCGTTGCATTGCAGTGATCCCACTCATAAAAATACTAATCAGAGTTTAGCTGCCACCAGCTCCAGATAATGGCTACTGTTATGCCTCTCCCTTAGACACAGCACTTACTATTTTCTTCCTGTTATTAAATCATAATTCAGAGCTCCTCTCAAGCTGTTAACACCAAAATTCAGAGAACAACATGAGTCTTCAGAAAATGTAATTTCATCACTGAGAAATAAAAGTAGAAAAATGCATGTCTAATTAGAGAAAAGACATAACGGGATGCAGGGGGATAATAGAGAATACTTGGAGAAACAAAAAATATTTATATTGACAATATAGTAATAGACTGTAAATGGAAATGCATGCAAATTTGAGATCTGTCAAAATCTAGGGAGAGATGAAGACTGGAAAGTGAAGCAGTAGTACATGGCACACCATGACATGGTTTCTAGCTTGGCACATGCCTGTCAGAGCCCAGATACCTTCTCCCTCCTTCACTTGCTGATATTGGCATGTCCCTGCCCAATCCTTAATCTGGGGGTGTCCACCAGCCCATGGTTTTCTCTCTTTTTTCCTTAACTACAGTTATTAAGTGACACTTCCTTTCTCCCCTAAGCAGTCTCTGGGAGAAAAAGTGTTGTGTTCTTCCCTGTTGAAATGCCTCAATCATTCCTGATAGCATACTAGTGGGGCTGCGGGGCTGTGAGGCTCCCCAGGGTGGCGATGCAGAGGGGCTGAGTGGCAGGTGAGTGTTTTGCTTGTTTTACTCACTGCTCCCAGCTGGTTTCATACAGGGCAGGACTTTAGCCTTGTGCTCCTTCATCCCAGCAGTTCTTTATCAGTGAAATCCAAGGCTAACATTCCATATGCAGTTTACTCCTGCAAATACTTTTTCCCAAACGTTGTAACTTTTAATGACAAAAATATCATTTTAGCATTGAGGTAAATTAAAAAAAAAAGACAGAAAATATGTTTCATGTTGTCACAAATCTATAAAGAAAAAAGGCTTGTCTGTTGTGAGAACTATTTTTTTTCACTTGAATACTTTGCAACTGGAACAAGAGTTTCTTAAGAGTGTTCCTTGCAGCTCTGGGATAAAGAGCAAAAGGCAGGGAAGAGGACTGGCATAAGTGTGTTACCACGGTCACATCACTGCTGGGGCAGAAGTTAATGTCCCACTCATCCTTCCCCCAGTCCTGATACCCAGCTGAAACCACTAGGAGGTTATTTTTCCTATGAAGCCAGCACAATGGCCTTGTGTCACTTGACAACCATATTGCAAGCTGATTTAGGAGCATTGCTCACTATATGAAAGGTTAAAATCTAGGGGATCCCTGGATCTTCTTCTCCAATGTAAGTATCCTTAAATGGAAAATGTATTTTTAGTATGATCTTGGCAATCAACTAACCCTACTGCATCAGATTTTTTTTTTTTATTCTTGTTCAAAAGAAATTAAATGCTATCTGAAAAAAGAAATTATAATACTATCTGAATTGAATGAGAGGGTTTGGAAGTGAAATAATTAGTGCTTAGTGCGTTGCCCTGTAAGAGGGCTCCAGGAATCTCTGAAGATATGAGACTGCAACTTCAGTATTATGCTTTCTGAACTAGTGGGGATTGAATTATTCATTAATATCATGATGCCTCACTTTTCCTTTTTTTTATTTAACTAATGTTCATTTTTAACCCCAATTTCTTAGTGCAAATTCTGGAACAGCACCCTTGGTGCATGACATGGTTTCAGTGCTAAAATATTTCTTGACTCAAGGCTGGAATTACTCCAGGATTTGTTTTACTTGGGTTCTTAACCTTAAAGCTGCTAATCAAAACCAATATGTGCTAAGTGTTCTATTAATATCCATTTTATGGACCTACTGGGTTTTTTCAGAACATTAAATGCTTTTAAGGAGCCAGGATAAAATGAATGTGATGGTGACCAGTATTTGGCTAAAGCAGAACAGAGGAGCTGTCATAAACCTGGTGGTGTTACTCTCTGAAAGAGTCCAGTTGGCTAATGCCTGCTGGACAAGAAAGGATATTATAGGGGGATCATGAGCAGGGTTTTTTTTTCTCTAAATGCCTTTGCTCTGAAGTACATGTCATTGTTTAAAGAAGCACATTCCCCTTGGATGGCTATTGCTCCGTTTGGGAAGCAAAGCACTTTGCTCCACTTTTTAGTTACAGATGACTGCACCTTGTATAGATTTTGCCCAGGTTTTTAGATGTCCTAAATCTTGCCCTAATGTCAATTCCTTCATAGACAACTGGCTGGCTTTAGATGACACCTGAGTCAAGGCATAACCTCCCTTCCTCCCTTTTTTTTCCTTCCTTTCTTTCCCTCTTTCTTCCTTTTCTTCTTTCCTTCCCTTCCTTCCTTCTCTTCCTTCTCTCTCTTTTCTCTCTCTTTCTTTTAGTAGCAAGACTTTTCTGAAGTTGAAAGATAATAAATACTGGAAGGGGGATTTCACTAAAAGAAGCATTTTTTTTTCTCACAGATCAGCTTATCAGTGCAAATGGAAACCTTTGTAATTGTAGGTTTCCATCTCAAGTCAGTTTTAGGTGATTTGGTTCATTTGGTACATTTCCTATGCCACTTGAAGCTCATTCTGCTGAAGTGCTGCAAATGTCTTTGTATGGAATGCATTTTTAAGCCTTGGAGTAAAGGAAGACCTTTTAGAATATATGTTCCCTTGTTTGTGAGACACTGTAACATCCTAATGCCTATCAACCCAAATGCTTTTATAATGCAGATACTTGCTACAAACAGTAAATTGTCTTTATCTGTGGATGTACACAGAAAGGAACATTTAACTTTCTGCTGATTTTTAAGGATCTCCATTGCCCAAACCTCAACTTGAGAAGACATTGGTTCTACTCTTTTATATATTTTCAACAATTCAGTTCCTGATTTTTCTGCTCTTAGACTGATGCAAAAGCAGGTTAGGAAAGTATTTTGGCCTAAAAACAAAACCATGAGCTTCTAATACTGCAATGATGTCTTACAGAAGTCATTTATGAGATCTCATATCTTTAATTCCTTGTGTGTCTTCACATGTAAACACCTGCACTGCAATAAGCATTGGACATACTGTGATATTTGTTCTTCCAATACAAATAAAAATGTTTAGCTTATTGCTAAGCACTACAGGAGTGAATCAAGTCTGACATCTGGCTCCAGTGACAAAAAACATGAGAGGACAGAGACTTGTAAGTATGAAGTGAATATAGGAAACTCATCTTGACAGTGAATGAGAAGCCAAAAGAAGAAAATTTAAATTGCATGATGAAAGATGCAAGGGTTGAAGTCACTGTTTTGACTACTGGACCTTGCAGGAAAAATATTTGAAGAAAGAATGAATTAGAAAGTTAAGCAGGTGAATATCACATAAAATTTACCACAAATCAAAATATTACTTTTTTTGTGCATCAAAGACAACCCTCTTATTTTCTTAGGTTATTGGGATTGCCCACTGGCAGTCTCTGTAATGCATAAATATTTTCGATTGCATGCAAAGTGTCTTCTTAATGGTGTATGGACACTATATATTGAGTAGGTTGAACAGTATAAATATTCATCTCAGCAAAGATGCTGTCAAAATCCTAACTTGATATAAAAAATGAAAATATAACAAGGATGTTCTGTTTTGTCACCTTCTTTTTCTCTCCGAGTTTGGGACCTGGCTGCATGGTTAGGGTAAAGAAATGCAACTGAAAGACTGTGCATTGGTTCAGGTGCAGGGAATTCAAATGAAAGCTCCTCAAACTCGACAGTTTAATTTACTTCTCTTAAGCTCTTTAATACCAAACTTATCAGTTCTCTCTGTTAGGCATTAACTTGTTAAATGAGTCTTAATTATACATAAGCAGATGGAGATTTGAATTAAAATTACCTTACACTCGAGTGGCTTTAGTTCATTATAACATATCTTCCTTTTAATCATTTAGGCAGTCTCATCATCTTTCATATAGAAAGTTATTAAAGTATTCCAATTTCCATATTTCTTCAGATACATCCACTATTAAATGGCACGTAATACACATTAGTTGGTGACTTATACTGTGCAATAGTTAGTGAATTATTCATGTCAGTAACAATTTTTATACTTTTATGTCATCTGTATCATTTTATTTTAAAGGATTTATATTTACAGAATGTCTCATATTTTACCTTATCTCAGTTTTCAGTGCAAGGTTGAAAGCCTCACTGTTTTTGCTGGTGTGAAAAGGGATAATGTCGACTCTGGTTTTTGCAGTCCCATTAAGTGAGGAATGGAAGTGAATCTAAGTGGGGCCCACTCCCAAACAAGTGGACATTCACTGGGAGCTTTGGAAGAGTTTTGGGGAAAAGATAAAATTTCTAAAGGAAATTACAGTTATTCTCCTTTTATTTTATTTTGCTTTGGCACTATTATCATCTCTGAATTCTCCAAAACCAAGAAGTTGCTCCTCAGGATTTGCCTGGCCTCCAAAACTGAAAGAAGGTTTTGCCTAAAAGGCGAGAATCACTGACAGCTTTTGCAGGCTTCAGTGGGCATCACCTCACTTACCTGTAATGGCCTCAAAACTGGGATACCAGTTAAATTAGTCATCTAGGTTAAGAGTTTAAGTCAAGTCAGCTCCAGGAATAGAGAGGAGACATCTTCAGAAGACCAGCTGATTTCCTTCTTTAGGAAGGGTGTCCTCACTTGTTCAGGTAGTTCATACTCTGCCTCTAACTTTTACATAGCTTTAGCAGAGCGAAAAACATCTGTCTTAAAAGTATGTTAATGCATTTCAAGAAAGGGATACACAACAGGCAACTAGGTAGGAAAAACTCTTTCCCCATCCCTGTTTTTCAAGACTCCTGAATATGCTGAGAGAGTCATGTGTCTCTTTTAGACAGAAAGCAACACCAAGCAATTTAATCAACTGCTGCTATGTACCCCCTGAGTAAAATCAAGAAAGAATTGGATAAAAAGTGGCATTTTAGTTCCAGTAAGCAATTTACAGCCATTCACAAACGAAAGACCAGTGGGACTTCTCAAAGACAAAAGCATCCAGTATTCCCTACTAAAGGTGGCAGACTATTCTCAGCACCCCTTTAGCTAATATATTAGCCAGGTATTTTTAGTGTCAAAAAATGGTTCTATAATACAGAAATAACTGTGTTAGCTGGATGATGGAGAATAACAGCTTAGCCAAATGGCTGAGTCTGCACTGGAAAACACTGCAACCATAACCAAAGAAAGAGACAGGTCTATGAGAGGCTTTTGCAGAAATCGGATACTGCCATTTACATCACATTCTTCAGAAGGAAAGGGGACTCATGGCGTCCTAGAAGCCTTAGCAAAGACACTTGGGCCACACAGCTATTTCACTTCTCACCTGTGGTGGTGCCTCCTTCCCCCTATCCTCTATGATCTAAGAAATTCCCATAAGGCCTTTGTGTAATGAATTGGGTGGTGAAGCATCTCCTGACTGTACCAGGAATGTTTACACAGGTAAGGAGGGAGGCACTGATCGTACCAGGAACTCCCGTTACCTGGCTAAGATTGTAAGAGAGAATAGGGATAATCAATCATTCCCTGACAGTCTCAGAACATTCCTCCCCTTGATCGTAGCCCAAATGGAGTGGTACCATTGTCACTGAAGTTTTGAAAAATCTCCATTAATTACTGACCCATGTTGCAGCTGGGATGGAAATCTACTGATGACTAATGCAAATCATCTTAGGACCCCATAAATCGTGGCCCTAAATGAGGCCTTTTTGAGTCTCTCCTCTGGAAGCCTTGATGCACCCTAGGATGTGGATTTATCATAGCTAGTCTCAATGAATTCCAGTTCTGCTTCCTTAAGAAAGAGAGAAAGCCCTGATGAGTTGTGGGATCTTGTCTAAGGGCAATCTGTGAATTCAGTGTGAGGAGTATCCTGCACTTGGCATTAAAAACTGCAAAAGCTAGCTTGACTATACAGCTTCCTTGAATTTTCTGTTTTCTTCACATCCTTGCAAGAACTCTAAGGATTAGTAGTATAAAGGTGATCAGAAAGCTCAAGTGAGTTGTGAAATTAAATGTTCCTTTATTGAGATCTAAGTGCTCTAAATAATAAGCCAAATGTGACCTGAGTCCTCATTTGAAAAATCATCTGGTATGAGTCTGTCATTCTCCTCTTAAGGCCCTTCGGAAAATTCTATTAAAAAAAGGAACTGGAAAGCTGCAAAAGGGCCAGGTTGGCTCTCCAAAAGAGCAGTGTGTGTGTCTGTGTTTATGTGTGTGTGAACACACATGTGTGTGTATGAGGTAGGGTTGTAACCAGGTGCAAGGACCTGGGTAGGGTCCCGGATTGGGACTCAACAAAGCAGCGTAGTCAGCATCCAGGCAGGGAGAGCTCGACTAGATTTGCAACTCTAATACAGTGATAAGAGACAGATAATTTCCTTAGGCAGTCTTTTCCTCTCATGCTTAGTTTAACCTCGTCATACATAGCCTGGCCAATGTGGCAGAGTGCACCCTCGGCAAGTCTGAAATGATACACAAATGAGAAGAGTGGCTGACACACTTGGTTGCGCTACCATTCAGAGGGACCTAGACAGGCTGGAGAAATGGGCCAGCGACATCTCCTGAAGGTCATGAAATGCCAAGCCCTGTCCTGAGGAAGGAATAATCCCATGCATCATGATAAACTTGGGGCCAACTGGCTGGAAAACAGCTTTGCTGAAAAGCACCCGTGTTTCCTGGTGGTCACCAAGATGAACAGGAGCCAGCAACATGCCCTGACCGCATTAGCAGAGAGTGCTATGTCCAGTCCTGGGCTCCCCCACGCAAGACAGACATGGATATACTGGACTGGGTCTAGTGAAGGGCCACAAACATGATTAAGGGACTGGAGCACTTGTCGTAAGAGAGGGAGGCTGAGACTGCTGTGACAATTCAGCCTGGGAAAAGAAGGGTCGGGGGTTCCAATCAATGTGTATAAATACCTGATGAGGGGAGTAAAGAAGATGGAGCCAGAACCCTCTCACTGGGGTTGAGCAACAAAATAACAGTGACCAAAAATTGAAATACGTGAAAATCTGTTTAAAAGAGATAAAACAAGACTTCTTACGGTGTGAGCGGTCAAACGCTGGCACAGGTTGCCCAGGGAGGCTGGGGAGTCTCCAACCTTGGAGATATTCAAAACATGACTGAACACATCCCTGAGCACCCTGCTCTAGCTGACCCTGCTTTGAGCAGGGTGTTGGATGAGACCATCTCCAGAGGTGCCTTCCAGCCTCAGCAATTCTGTGATCAATGATGAATTACAAGCACAAAGCCTGTGAGTGCAGGGGAAGCCAATGAGAGCTGATCAGTCCTGCGGGCTGTGTAAGTCATCAAGTGCTTTGGCTCCTGACTGCAGCTCACAGACACAGAGTTCTTGGCACATTTTATGTATGAAATCAAGCCCATTCCTTTCAAATAATGAAATCGAGCAGTATCCCAAAGGATACAGCAGCACCATTCCAGATCATGTGACCTCATCAACAAGCAAAGCCCATCTTCTACCAGTCCACATCTACACAAAGGTGGTTGGATTAAGTGCCCAAACCCAGATTCCTGGGGTTTCTGAAACAAAACAATGTATTTTCAGTTGGGTTTTTTTTTTTCCCCTACAGGCAACCTGCAACCAGTATGTGAATATGTTAACTTCTAATTGCATCATATCAGCAATTTGACATTGCATCTTACTAATGCTTGTTTTTCCAGGATATAGTGTAGAAATACAATCATATTAACACTCCAAAAGCAAACACATAGGTGATATAAATTGTTAATGCAATCTTCTTTTAAGCAGCTTGTTTGAACAGTGCATTGGTGTGTAAGAAAATGCCAGCCTTTCAGTCTTTCCAAATAGTGCAGTGCTTGCAGTCCACTGCAGAATGAACATATACATTCTGTTTAAGGTAACAGATGTTCATTTGCTGTCTGTTCCCATAGGCACCCAATCTTTTGCCTGCATTCTGTTAACATTTGCCTGAGACCCACCTGTGAGCCAGCGCAGCAGTTTCTTAGACATGAGGTTGCCCCACTGACATGTCATGTATAAACATGGTGGGGTTTGTTGATGTATAAACCTGTAAGTCTTTCTTGGTTTTTCCTTCCTGTGGGTGGGACCATTGATTTTTCTGAGTTGCATCATCAGACTCAAAATAGCAGCCTTCGTTCAGAAATGCTGCAAAGGTGTTTAGATTCTTCAAACTGAAGATCAGCCTTTAAACCATCTAATTAAGTTTTCTGCTTGCTGCCATTGAAAACCTCAGTCAGATATAATTAAAACTGAGCAGTAGATGACAGCGATGGCATTTGTCAGAATCATCCAGTGGTTCAAATACCAGTTCTGACAGAAATGTCAGACTGATAACACTCCCATCATCCCCATGCTTTCCAGAGAAAGCAGGAAGAACTTTTAGTATAATTGTCTGACTGATAACATTTATGAATCCCAGAACACCAAATGCAACACACAAAATTTCATTATCCTGTAAGGGGGTGCTCATTTCCCAGGATGTAAACCGTGCATTTCTCCAGGCTTCCTTACAGTGCCTGCGCCTTCTGGGACATCCTTTCAAAAATTCAAGGAGGAAAAAAGCCCTGATCCTAAAGTATGGATGATTCCAGCCTCGCAGACAGCTAAGTTGGAAGAGATTCCTTAGACAGTTAATGAGCTGAAACCAAATCAACATATTCCTCATCTAGAAAGGGCAAAGCCGTAACACGGCTGTGTAAGCTATCCTTGAGCTGTACAGAAAGGTGAGATGACAGACTCCTTTCTGTACAGAGTTTAAATTGAACTGTTATTGCTAAAGATCACAGAACAGCAAAGTAAACAACAGAGACAGCCGAGAACAAATGAATAGGGAAAAATTACTTTTGGAAACATTTTGAGATTACATTTGCTGAAGCTTTGCATGCAGCTTTTGCCTATTTTGTCTCATCAGTTTTGCTAGCACATTTATTATATGCTCTTCCTGCCACTCTGTCTTTGTTGCTTGAGAGGTTGGGCATTTTCTTTTTTTTTATGTGTGGTTTTTACTTTTTTGTTTGTCCTGGGTTCAGCAGTAGCAGTCATTTTTTCTCCTTCTTAGTAGCTGCTGCAGTGCTGTGGGTTTGACTTTCAGCCTGGGAACAGCGCTGATAACACCGATGTTTTTAGTTACTGCTCAGTAATGTTTACTCTGATCAAGGACTTTCTGAGTCTCAGGCTCTGCCAGGGAGGAGGGGAAGCTGGGAGGAAGCAGAGACAGGACACCTGACCCAAACTAGACAAAGAGATATTCCATACCACAGCATGTCATGCCCACTATATAAACTGGGAGCAGTTACCTGGAAGGGCGAGATCACTGCTCGGGTCAGGCTGGGTATCAGTCGGCGGGTGGTGAGCGGTTGTATTCTCTTCCCTTGTTATTTCACCTATCATTATTATTATTGGTGGCAGCAGTAGTGGTTTGTGTTATACCTTAGTTACTGGACTGCTCTTATCTCAGCCCGAAGGAGTTACATTCTTTTGATTCTCCTCCCAGTCCCTCCAGGAGCTGGAAGAAGGAATAGGGGGGGTAGTGAGCGAGTGGCTGCATGGTTCTGAGTTACCGGCTGCGCTTAAACCACACCATTTTTTTAACTAAATGGAGAGCAAAAAGGAGAACATATTGGAAAGGGAAACAGTGGCACTTTGAAGCAGCAGGAGCAGTACCGATGTCATCTCAAAGTCCTTCAACTCTACTCTTGCCTGTAGCAATTGCATGTTGTCTTCATGTTGGCCAGAAAGCAGCACTCATCACAGCAAACCCAAGGGGAGGGGATGTGCCAGTTGTGCCTTTTAGGCAGTCCCCAGAGAAAGACGCATACAGTGGGTAACTTGGTGCCTCGGCATCGGGGTGCTGAGCTAGGGCAGTGAGGCAAGTAGGGTACAGCACTATTGTTTATGATTCAGCTGGGCTGAGGCAGGCCCTTACAGCTTGAGCTGGCTGCAGTGAAAGAATAGCTTCAAAGCAGACTTGCATATTGTGAATGCCTGAGTAGTCTACTTACTAAGGATTTGTACTTACTATAACTGAGCTGAAAAGACATTACAAACCATTAGAAATAAGTTTGGCTGCTGCTATTGAGCACTTATTATATCACGGTCAAAAAAAACCCACCAGCTTTAACATACTTTTTTAAATGGTGTGCTTGTAGAGATGAACCTAATCATTTACTCTTCCACTTCACTTGTCTTATCAGGAAATTCTTATCTTCTGGCCATAGTCAGACCTGAGGCTGAGTTTTGCCCTAACTAATCTGGGAGATTTTCCTTCTGGGAATGTGCAAATACTTTTACTATATTGCTTTTTAATTTGGCTGGTGAGCAGGTTCTGATGCCATCTACCTGCTTGGTACTTGTGTTCTGTTATTTACCTTAGCTCTGCAGTAGTTTTGCAGATGATGGTCTGTGATCTGCTCAGGATCAGCGAGTCTCTTTTGCTGTCAGTCTCAGCAGACCACATCACACTGTATTGTGCACTGAATGCAAGGGCATCATCTTCTGTCTGAGCTCTTTCCTTTGTAGTAAGTAATCAAAGAACATTTACACTTTCTTTTGACTTTTATTAGATAAGTAGGCACCTTAATCAGGATTTTTTGAGATGAGGGTGAAGTCCAGAAGGATTCTATTCTGGAATGTAAAGGTCTCAGGGGTTGCCCTTAGCGTTTGTGGCAGAACTGCATTGAAATTAACATATTACAACAGATTGTGTCAGGCTGGATCACAAATTTTTCTGAAGCAGGGTGAGCAGAAAGGTCACATTCCTCATCAGCTCATACATCAGGTTTCATGAGGGTATCCAAAGAGGTTAAAATCTTCTTCCAGGAAATAAAATCAGAGTTTCCCATTTTCAGATCGCAGCTATTCCTCTGACTTCCAATTTCCTTTGAGCAAGGCAGCTACCTTCATTACACAGGCATATTATTTTGGCTCCAGAAAGGATCATTGTTTAAATTATAGCATGCCATTAGTAAAGGTCCTTTTGTGATGACTGAAGTTAATACAGAGCTTTTTTCATCTTGCTCACCTACACAGAAGTGCATATTGTGCCCTTTGTATTCTGTCAACCAGAGGACCCGCTGAATGATCTTCTGCCCCCAAAATTGATTTAACACCTTTTACTATTATGCAAATAAAACAGGAAAAATAGTTTCCTGATTTCTTTTGATGGGCTGAAGCTGGCAGCTCAGGACTGCTTACTCAGGTCACAGCGTATAATGGGAAATGCCTACACACTGGTGTCTGTCAAGCTGAACAATAGGAGAGCAGCCGAGCACTGCAGCAGCTGTCCCTATTCAGAGGCAGGATAATGGCATCGCAGCTCAAGTGGAAGGATGAGCTTGCCCCGGCTTCATGCTTCAGCGTGCTATCGAAGTGACAGGCTATTTTCCATTGGTGGCTGAAAGTCTTTTTATTTTATTAATCCTCTCATCAAGGAACAAAACTGGAGGTTTCTCTCCTGTTAACTACAGCTGCAAAATCTCCCAGTGGCTTTGTCTGGGCCCACACTACCTTTGAGAAAACCTGGTAAATGCATGAGCTCTGATCTCTTTGCCTACCTTCACCTCTTTGTGCCTGGGCCAGCGAGCAGGGTCAGAAAGCTGAAAATGTCAGGCTCCTGTTTTGGAGATGCAGCCTACTCTTGCGGAAAGAGAGGAGGCCAGCTTAACTCATGCAGGGGACACACATGAACATCTGCCATGCTTCATGGCACGGTAAACAATGCAAGGTTATCACCAAAAAGCCCATAAGTTCTTTTCAGAAGATGTCTTCTCCCCGGGACATGTCCCACAGAGCTACAGCTCAATCCTAGATAAAATACTGCATTTCAATATTTTGTTTATTTTTCAGTTCATTTTGTTTCTATGCCTTTTTTCTTCTTTTTATATATATATATTTTTTTTTTTACGAAAGCATGCTGTCTTTCAATTAACATAGTAATGACCTATTGTCACCTGTTACCATGCTAATCCTGAGCTGGTGTGAAATTACTTTATAATAAACACTATGCAGTTCTGACTTTCAATTAATTTTTCACATGCTGTGCTAAATCAGATTAACTGTACCCCACCCTTTTGACCACAGACATAATTCCTCCCTTATAATGAAATTGAGGATTAATTTATATGAAGCATATCTATACACATTTGCAAATAAATGTAAGGATAGACTTTGTACCATATTCGCATTGCTCACTGTGTCAGGTTGAATATGGACTTTCTGAGATTATTAATATTTGTATTCACTGGGGTGGTGAAGGATGTTGCTGGGGTTTTTATTATTATTATTTTCACTAAATGTCTACAACTAAGAATGGGTAGAGAAATGGAGTACGAAGAGGTTGGTACATAAGGAATTTTCACAGGGAATTACATATAATGCTGTATCGTATTATGATGAACCAAAAAAAAGAGTAAACACTGCAAAATTAACCCTATTGCCATTAATGTACTAAATTGCCTGTCATCCTTCCTGGATGTACATATTTACAACCTGACCAAATATAATCAATGCAGCTGTTTGGGCTTTTTAATAGTCATTAGCATTATGAAGGTGGTCGATAGCTTGAGCAAAGCCTTTCAAGCACTGTGTATCAGTATGGGGAAACTGTATAAGGCAAGTTTTTTAAAACAACTTCATCTTCAGCACAGAAAAACACTTCTGTCATTTTGTAATCAAAAAGTAATACAAATATGGAGCTGACCCTTGCTGTTTCTCCATGCACTCTTTTTCTCTATATAGCTGAATTTTGAATCCCAAAGGTGCAGAATCATTGCAGATATGAACTTTCTCCTTGGAAAAGTAACAAAGATGAAAATGCGGTATTTCTGCAAGCTCATGGATGCTTATACCTGTCTGTGCTAGTTGTTCCCTTGATTTAATTCAGCATGCTTACCTGGTCCAAAATCTGAAGGTTTTTAGCCAGTTACTGAAGAAATTCAACTGCGTAAGAATACTATGAGTGGACTGTCTGGCCAAACCATATTCCAACCAATTGGGTTTGGGTTTGTTTTGGTTTTTTTAGCTTGTTGCATTAAACTACACAGTTCAGAGCTAGGCTGGAGCACATCCCAAGCAGGTGGACTACTCCATCCAGACCTGCTGGCGTCCAACCTGATGCGCCAGGTCTATGCCAAAGCTTCAAATTTACCTCCCACCCACAAGCCTTCATTTCTGGAGCAGCCTGTGGACCACCTTTTGCCAATCCAGGATAAAGTCAGGTGCACCCTATGCATTAGCAAGGGTGAATTTACTAACCAGTGATGTACCTGTGAGGCAGCAAGTGATTGATTTCAGGCAGACAAGACAATATCAGAGAGTCTTCCTAAGAAAGGTCCCAACCTTACCTACCACAGAAGCAGATGGGGTTTATAGATTGCTCAAACTGTGTTTGAAAAAGATGGACACTGGGAAAGAAAGCACAGCCTTGCCATTTACCTTCTGCAGCCAGGCTCAGCAGCCATGAATCCTGCCCAGGAGAAGGAACTTTGGCTGCCATGTTGTTACCTAAGAAATATGTATTCTTTGGAATAGGAACTGATTCAAATGTGAGCAATGCTTTTCCAGCACATTTTAGATTTACAAGAATAGGACTAGCTGAGATTGAAGACACTTTTCATTTGTCTTTACTATTGCTTTTTTGAAATAATGGCATTGCTGTACACAAGAAAGAAGTCATCGCATATTCAGTGTTTATTGGCTTAATGCTGAAATTTTGGTGCACCCTTTTTTATTGCTTCTCATACTATTTGTGAAGTCCAAATGTACAATAATAAAATAGAAAGCAATAAATTTTCCTAAAAGGACAAGAAAGAGAAAAAATGAACTGCAGGATGCAAGAGATGAGTATCCTTGTCACCATGGTGCAGGTTGTATCGATAAAGCAAATATACTGGAATTAGCATATGGAGAAATTCATTCCAGGAACAACAAAGTGAGCTAAACCTGGTTAGATCAGGTCAAACACACACAATCTCCACAAGGGGATTAAGGTGGTTGGAAGAGACATCAAATTGTATTTTCTTTTTCCTTAGGACTTTCTATTGTACATCTGTAATGAAAAGTCTTATCTCTGCCTTTTATTATGTAGGTTTTTAACTATATGTATGATCTGACTTGGACTGATTCCAGCTTTGTTATTGAAAATCTGCTTTCAAATGCAAAAACAAAAACACCAAAGTAATAGTCATTACTCGTATGCAATCACAGTACTAAATGAATGAGTCATTAATAGCTTTTTTCATTTTATTATTTCAAAACATTTTCCCAAATGTCCATAAAAAACTTCACCATTACCACCACTTGCACACAACTGCAACTAGCATATCACTGCATATATAAACTGATTACAAGACTTAGCCACATTATTATAATCTGTCACACACACATATTTCTTTCAACCATCTTCTTTGCTTTGAAGGGAGCACAGAGAGGAGGCATCATAAAAAATGCTCCTGTTGTTATTGCCTGGAAAGTAGAAATGTCTTCAGTTATCCAGTTATGGTATTCCAGCCAGGAAAGCTCCCTCCAGTTTCTCCATCAGATGTTAAAGAATTGACAGCTCCTGTTTACTTACGTACTGCAATGCAATCAACATGTCCAAAAAGCAAACTGGGATATAACAGTAGTCCTCTCACCATGTAAAACAGGTCATCAGCTCTCTTCTGTCATTGTATTGCCCTTCTGCTTTAGTAAAAATAGGACATTAATGAAGGCGTGACAGGAAAGTAACAGACTGCCTTTCAGTTTGAAGGGGGTGGTGAGTGCTGGTGATCTTACTTTCTACTTGCCTACTTTCTACACCTTTTATCATGTGATATAGTGAGATGGAGAGTGGTGATCTGGGCATTGCACTGCTCAACACCAGGCAGAAGCAATGATGAGCAGCAAGATCTGAGTTCCACCATGCGATGTTCACCTACCATAAGGGCAGGGGAAATAACTAACACATACAGGGCCCTTTTCACCAACTAGGGAAAGTCATCAAGTCACCTTCTCCACCTTAGTCTGCTGCATATTTATATTTGCTACAGTTCCTGAGCCTGCCTGGCTCTGGGTTCTGCTCTGTTCCTTTTAGAAACAAGCTCCACGTAGTGGGGTGAGGGCACGTAACAGGGGACCCATCTTCTAGCCATGCAGCACCAAGAGGAGAAGGTAAAAAATCTCTGCTGCTGTGGACAAAGGAAAAAAGAAAAGGTACGGGGGACAAACCCTGAGGCTGAGTAAGAGAGGTTAAAAATACAAGGGACATCAGTAATTTAGCTAAAGTGTTGGGGGAAAAACAGAGAAAGAATTCTACTTTCAAAGAGGATGGGGGTCATGAGCTTTGCTGAAGATGAATGAAGACGATCCTCTGAGTTTCAAATGTCATACAGTGCTGCTCTGGGCAATAGGGTAATGTGAAGCATCACTAAAGCTCACACAGAAATGTCCAAAGTAATCTAAAAATAACCTTTAAATAGTAGGAGAATAGGAAGCATCTTCTGGAATAGTTCTTAACTGCAGTTCATAAAATCCATGAAAAAGGAGAAAGATACCATTGAACAGCCTCCTGGTGGGTGTTGTGTTGTTGGAACAAATCAAATTTTCGCTGGAAAATGCAAGTGAAGAAAGAACTTGCTGAACACAGGCTCCTTTCCCAGATATACACAGGTAAGTATATTTGTCATTAATGAATATCAATGAATATAAAAACATCCTCCCAAACCAGGAGTTGCTGTCAGATGATGTGCCTCAACAACTGGAGAATCAGTTCATTACAAGCTGTAGAAAATGAATGTGTTTTCTCCTCTCCAGCTGAACACCCAGGACAGACATAAATCAACTGGCAATTTTTGTGCTCAGGATGTTTGAATATAAATGCAGCTATTCCACTGACACCATCGATGAAGAACAGCACAAGGGAACAGGCATCTTAAATGAGTTCAAGAAGTAGGTCATTAACAAGAAAGTTACGATGATAGAATTGGTTTCTGCAACAACAGATGGAAGCACAGGTATAGCTGGATCCAAAGCTTCATTGCTCATAATCATCAGTGAGCACTCTGTGGAAACATGAAAGGCTTTGAACATTATGGGAGCAGTAGTAAAAAAAACCCAACCAACTCTGTCAACTCCATTTGAATCAGAGGCCTTTGTGTTTCAAAGGCTGCTCAATTAAGCTGCTACAGCTTGTAATGATCTAATTTTGCACACTGAGATGAATGAGATGTAAGAGAAAAGGTTTGGTTTTCCTGTGGCTTTTCCTATGTTTAAGATCAGAAGTCTTCAAATCAGGAAATGAAAACTCCCGTATAAGCCTTCTGAAAAGATGAGTTTACTCTTCATTTCTCATTTCTGAGTGATTTAGCTACAAGGCAAATGAACATAAAAGTTGCCAGAAAATGGGAGAATATTACTGGGATGCTTCTTGCAGCGATTTCCTTCAAAACTGGCTGAATAAATAACTTGGAAAGAAGGTATACCAGCATTTCATGGCCACGTGAGGAATCTTGGAAGATCATGAAGGCAAAAGCAAAGGGAAATGCCAAGAGGAATCATGCCTGTTTCACACATACTGGTAGGACAGCCCTGGCTCTAGCTCCCCTTGAGGTTAATAGTGATGTGGATAGCTTTGCAAGAGCAGAAGGACTGGAGAAGCAGAAAGCAATCAAGAACCTCACTCAATCCTACAGACAAGGGCTCGTGCTTTGTAACACCAGAGCTGCATTGTTTTGTGGCAGAGCTCAGGTGGTAGCAGATGGCTTCAGGCTGCAAGTCTCTGTCTCAGATGTCTAAGGTCTACAAGACAGTGTCAGTGTTTCAGGGGGGCAGGATTTGCAGAAAGGCTGCCTGCTCAACGTTTTCCAGTGATGTACTGAGTGCCACCCAGTATCATGTCCATCATAAACTCCATAAACTATCCAACACATCCTATTCAATGAAGAGGGAGATTATGTGCCTGGCCTACCCCCGTTGCTTCGGAGATCTGTGCCTTGGGTTTTATGCTCTGCACATTTCAGTGCTGTGATACCTAGGACATTCCTCAGGTGAGCCTCACCTAGAGGCAAGGAGCTTCATTTCTGTAGGAGACACACTAGTGACATCTGTGGTAGAGCCTTTCCAAGGCCTGGGAGTGCTCCAGAGATCCTGCTACACTGTGTTTTCCCAAGACTCATGATCTCAGCTGAGGTTTTTGAGTAGTTGCAATAATGAATTGCACGTCCAAGAACAAGGGAATCTTTGTCAGGACCATGTCGGAAAGAAGATGCTGTCTTTGCCCTTCAAAGGCTGAAGAAGTCTAGGTGATCAACTCAGGTGGCTTGAAGTGCAATGTTACCATCTGATATATTGGCAGGTTTTGAGCTTCTGCCTCATGAAAAGTTAAGTTAAAATGCTCTGATTTAGGTTCAACATGGAAGATGAGGTGGAAGGTTAGGAAATGTTAGGAAGTGAAGGATCAGGTGTCATTATGGGAAGGAGAACAGGCCTCTGTAACTCAGTAGAGTCTTGTGTTTTGCTTTCCTGTAGAGGCCAAAAAGGCTCTGGGAGGTCAGTTTGCCTGAAGTGCAACTTTGCTACAAACAAATCTCCCAGCCTTTATGGCAAGATAACCTGCTGAAGATGGAGGCACAGCAACAAGCCCTTCCTGCTCCAGCAGTACCTTCTTGCATTGATTTCCTGCCTCCTGCTTCACTCTTCTGCAGTTACGAGTTACCTTTCAACAGGAATGTTTTCCCCTGAGAAAACATTTTGGGGAATAACTCAGCATTTTTCAACCAAATTGAGGTTACCCATTTTGCATTGTTGTCTTTCTCCTGTAAATACCTTCTCAACTGCTCTGCTTTTCATTTTCTTACTTCTGACATGGTGAATTCTTAAAATACGGGTGTTTTGTACAGAAGTAACATTTGAAACTGTTTGCATGACACATCTAAAATGATGATGTGCAATTTGAAAGAATTTTTCCTAACTATCTTTGCTGCTTTGGTATACTTTATCGCATGCAGTGGTCCAGCGTTCCCTGGGAGAAAAACTGTATTTGTCCGGTTCTAGAATGCACAAGTAAAGAAAGAAGTTGGATCAGTTCTTCTCTGTGTGCTGTTGAAAACCGGAAAGCTACATAATTACTGTAACAAAAAATAATCTAAGAAGCAAACTAACCATTTTTAATTTGATGGAAGCATTTACATCTGCTAATGTGTGTCCTGGGTTCAGCAGTGGCAGTCAGTTTTTTGGTTTTTTTTTCCTTCTTAGTAGCTGTTGCAGTACTGTGTTTTTGACTTTTGGCTTGGGAACAAAAAAAACTGATAACAGTGATGTTTAGACTGACCAAGGATTTTGTGAGTCTCATGCTCTGCCAGGGAGGAGGAGGGGCCGGGAGGAAGCGGGGACAGGACACCTGACCCAGACTGGCCAAGGAGGTGTTCCATACCACAGCACGTCATGCCAGGGGATGTAACTGGGAGCTACCCGGAAGGGCACGTCCGCGGGTCGGGTGGGCTGTCTTGTCCGGCGGGCGGTATCGTATTCTCTTCCCTTGTTATTTCTCTTGTCGTTGTTATTGTTGGTGGCGGCAGTGGTGATTTGTGTTATACCTTAGTTATTAAACTGTTCTTATCTCAACCCGTGGGAGCTGCATTCTTTTGATTCTCCTCCCCGTCCCTCCAGAAGCGGAGGGAAGAAAGGTCGGGGGGGGGGGGGGGGGCAGTAGACTGCGTGGTTCTGATTTACAGCTTGGGCTTAAACCACGACAGTTTCTTTTGGCGCCCAACGTGGGGCACGAAGGGTTGAGATAACGACAGATCTGACCGGAGTGTGTCTAATCGTATTTGTGATAAGCATTCAGTGTTTTGGATTGATAGTCACTTGTCACAATGCTGATTTATTTGCTCTCAAAGTTGTTGTTTTTGATCTCACAGTCTCAATATGCCGTAGGTTACTTAGAGCCGGTATTTGCTGTGTTAGTGTTTTTCAAGTGTGGGGCTTGGGCTAAGGTTATTGTCTCATTATATTTTATGGTAATGACTTGTAATACAATAGAAAAATTGATCATGAAACTGATCTGGCTTATGTTCCCAGTGTGGTCACCACCTTTATACTTTGGGAGGTATATAATACAAATGCTTAGCAACTATACATCTTTTTTCTCCTTCCTGGGTGGTCAACCTATGAAGGAGACATTCTTTTACCCTCCCAGTGCCCCTTCCAGACTGTTTACAGCATCGTTTGAGAGTTTTGAAGTTTTTGAGTGGCCTTTTAATATTGTTGAGACCTGTTTGCTGATTGTGATGGGGGTCACCATGTTGGCACGCATACAGAGTGTGTTTTGTCCACAACCATTACGTCTGATCTCAAGAGTTAAGCAGAGTCGGGTTTGGGCCTTGTCTGGGGTTAGACGACAAAATAGGGGGACCGAGAGATTTTCCCTGAGGCTGGACAGCCATGAGTGGCAGGGTGTGTGGGATAGTATGGGCAAGTATCTAGGTCAGTGGGCCCCTCCAGTGTTTTGGAACTTCACCACCGAACAACTGCAAAATCCAGAAGAATTAGTAAAACACTTAAATGAGGTGTGCTGTCATCCTGGTCATACCAGAGAGGGACAAATCATGTCAACGTGCTGGGGCTTGGCCTATGCTTACCGGGCCTTGTTCAATGCTATCCAGCACCTTCAAAAGGAAAGAAATGTCCTTGGATCTGAGGGCGAAGCAACAGACAGCGCAGCTACTCCAGCTCCGAGCACAGCAGCTACACCACCCCTAGCGACAAGTACAGCCACTACTCAAACTTCGACTGCAACAGACAGTGCAGCTACCCCAGCGACAAGTACAGCCACTACTCAAACTTCAACTGCAACAGACAGCGAAGCTACCCCAGCTCCAACCACGGCAGCTACACCACTCCCAGCGACAAGTACAGCCACTACTCAAACTTCAACTGCAACAGATAGCGAAGCTACCCCAGCCCCAACCACAGCAGCTACACCACCCCCCGCGACAAGTACTGTTGCTACTCAAAGCACAGTGATAATGACTGCAGGTAAACCAGAGGACCAATTCGTACCAATATCGATTGCCCCCATAAGCAAGAGAAAAAGCAGAAAAGAGGCAAGAAGGGTGAAGCAAGATGAAGAAACAATGTATTCACCACCCAGGCCACCACCTGATCAGGAGTCATCATCCCATGATGAAGAAGAAGAAGAAGAGGTGACTTCTCGACCTCGGACCTCAACCGAGCTACGGAATATGCGAAAAGATTTTACCCGTCAACCAGGGGAGCACATCATCACCTGGTTGCTCCGATGCTGGGACAATGGGGCCGATGGTCACAAACTAGGAGGTACGGAAGCCAAGCAGCTGGGATCACTTGCTAGAGAAGGGGGAATTGACAAAGCGATTGCAAGAGAGAAAAAGTCCCTCAGTCTTTGGAGGCGGCTCTTGGCAGCTGTGAAAGAAAGGTTTCCATACAAGGATGATGTTACGAGTCGTTCGGCCAAGTGGACTACTTTAGACAAAGGCATCCAGTCTCTGAGAGAATCAGCCATCGTAGAGATGATCTATCACACCAAACCGAATAACGGAGATATACCCATAGACCCAGATGAAGTCGAATGTACACGACCCATGTGGCGAAAACTTACACGGAATGCACCGTCATCATATGCCCATTCATTGGCAACGGTAACCTGGGGTGACATAGTAACACCAACAGTGGATGAAATGATTCACAAACTCCGAGAGTTCGAAGACAATCTCACCCCTTCCATCATCTCAGCTGTGGAAAAACTGTCCCAGGATGTCAAACAATTGAGGGACGATCTATCTGATTTATCCAGCTCCTCACGTGTACCAACATACGTCTCAGCTGTTAACAAAAGACGTCCTATTGTTCAAGACAGAAGATATAGAAGGCAAACACCACGGGCCACCCTATGGTTTTACCTGCGGGATCATGGAGAAGACATGACGAAGTGGGATGGAAAACCTACTTCAGCTTTGGAGGAACGGGTGCATGAATTGAAAATAGGAACAAGGGTCAAGACTAATCATCCCATGAGAGCTGCGGCTTCAGTCTCTGGTGAGCAGGTTCCCAGATGGAGCGGAAGAGCTGATTTTACTCCAGCTCCTGTGATAACGAAGAATAATCCCTTTCAACACGACTTAGGTGTCCAACGTTGTGATGACTGTTAGAGGGACCCTGCCTCCAGCCAGGTGGAGGTAGGGGATAATCGGATTTACTGGACTGTGTGGGTCAGATGGCCTGGCACATCAGTCCCGCAGAAGTATAAAGCTCTCGTAGATACCGGTGCACAGTGTACCCTGATGCCGTCAAGCTGTCAAGGGGTGGAACCCATCTATATCTCTGGAGTGACAGGAGGATCCCAAGAGTTGACTGTACTGGAGGCTGAGATCAGCCTGACTGGAAGGAAATGGCAAAAGCACCCCATTGTGACTGGTCCAGAGGCTCCATGCATCCTCGGCATAGATTACCTCAGGAGAGGGTACTTCAAAGACCCAAAAGGGTACCGATGGGCTTTTGGTATTGCTGCTTTGGAGACTGAGGAAAATGAACAGCTGTCCACCTTGCCTGGTCTCTCAGAGGATCCCTCTGTTGTGGGGTTGCTGAAGGTCGAAGAACAACAAGTGCCAATCGCAACCACAACAGTGCACCGGCGGCAGTATCGCACCAACCGAGACTCCCTGATTCCCATCCATAAACTGATCCGTAGTCTGGAGAGTCAGGGAGTGATCAGCAGGACCCGCTCACCCTTTAATAGCCCCATATGGCCAGTGCGAAAGTCTAATGGAGAGTGGAGACTAACAGTAGACTATCGTGGCCTGAATGAAGTCACACCACCATTGAGTGCTGCTGTACCGGACATGCTAGAACTTCAGTATGAACTGGAGTCAAAGGCAGCCAAGTGGTATGCCACGATTGATATTGCCAATGCATTCTTCTCAATTCCTTTGGCAGCAGAATGCAGGCCACAGTTTGCTTTTACTTGGAGGGGCGTCCAGTACACTTGGAACCGACTGCCCCAGGGGTGGAAACACAGCCCTACCATCTGCCATGGACTGATCCAGAATGCACTGGAACAGGGGCAAGCTCCAGAACACCTGCAGTACATTGATGACATTATTGTGTGGGGTGATACAGCGGAAGAAGTCTTTGAGAAAGGGAGGAAAATAATCCAAATCCTGCTGAAAGCTGGTTTTGCCATAAAACGGAGTAAGGTCAAGGGACCTGCACAGGAGATTCAATTTTTGGGAATAAAATGGCAAGATGGACGTCGCCAGATCCCTACAGATGTGATCAACAAAATAATAGCAATGTCTCCACCAACTAATAAGAAAGAAACACAAGCTTTCTTGGGTGCTGTGGGGTTCTGGAGAATGCACATCCCAAATTACAGTTCGATTGTAAGCCCTCTCTATCATGTAACCCGGAAGAAGAATGATTTTAAATGGGGCCCTGAGCAACAACAAGCCTTTGAGCAAATTAAACGTGAGATAGTTCATGCAGTAGCCCTTGGACCAGTCCGGAATGGGCCAAATGTAAAAAACGTACTGTACACCGCAGCTGGGGAGAATGGTCCTACCTGGAGCCTCTGGCAGAAAGCTCCAGGGGAGACTCGAGGTCGACCCCTCGGCTTTTGGAGTCGGGGATACAAAGGATCTGAGGCCAGCTATACCCCAACTGAGAAAGAGATACTGGCAGCCTATGAAGGGGTTCGAGCTGCTTCGGAGGTGATTGGCACTGAAGCACAGCTCCTCCTGGCACCCAGGTTGCCCGTTCTGGGCTGGATGTTCAAAGGCAGGGTCTCTTCTACACATCATGCAACCGATGCGACATGGAGTAAATGGGCTGCACTAATTACACAACGAGCTCGAATAGGAAATCCCAGTCGTCCAGGCATTCTAGAAGTCATCATGGACTGGCCAGAGGGCAAAGATTTTGGAATGTCACCAGAGGAGGAGGTGATGCGTGCTGAAGAGGCCCCACCATATAATAAACTATCAGAAAGTGAAAAGCAGTATGCCTTGTTTACTGATGGGTCCTGCCGTATTGTGGGAAAACATCGGAGATGGAAGGCAGCTGTATGGAATCCTCAACGACAAGTTGCAGAAACTGCTGAAGGAAAGGGTGAATCGAGTCAGTTTGCCGAGGTGAAAGCCATCCAGCTGGCCCTGGACATTGCTGAACGAGAAAAGTGGCCAGTACTTTATCTCTATACTGACTCATGGATGGTGGCAAATGCCCTGTGGGGGTGGTTGCAGCAATGGAAGCAGAGCAACTGGCAACGCAGAGGTAAACCCATCTGGGCTGCTGCACTGTGGCAAGATATCGCTGCCCGGGTGCAGAACCTGGTGGTGAAGGTACGCCATGTAGACGCCCATGTACTCAAGAGTCGGGCCACTGAGGAACACCAGAACAACCAACAAGTGGACAAAGCTGCTAAGATTGAAGTGGCTCAGATGGACTTAGATTGGCAACATAAAGGTGAATTATTTTTGGCCCGGTGGGCCCATGACACTTCAGGTCATCAGGGCAGAGATGCAACATATAGATGGGCCCGTGATCGAGGGGTGGACTTAACAATGGACACTATTGCCCAGGTTATTCATGACTGTGAAACATGTGCTGCAATTAAACAAGCCAAACGGTTAAAGCCTCTTTGGTATGGAGGACGATGGCTGAAGTATAAATATGGGGAGGCCTGGCAAATTGATTATATCACACTCCCACCAACCCGCCAAGGCAAGCGCCATGTGCTTACCATGGTGGAAGCAACCACCGGATGGCTGGAAACATACGCTGTGCCCCACGCCACTGCCCGGAACACTATCCTGGGTCTTGAGAACCAGATTTTGTGGCGACATGGCACCCCAGAAAGAATTGAATCAGACAATGGGACTCATTTCCGGAATAACCTTATAGACACTTGGGCCAAAGAGCATGGCATTGAGTGGGTATATCACATCCCCTACCATGCACCAGCCTCTGGGAAAATCGAACGGTATAATGGGCTGTTAAAAACTACACTGAGAGCAATGGGTGGGGGAACTTTCAAGCATTGGGATATACACTTACCAAAGGCCACCTGGTTGGTCAACACCAGAGGATCTGCCAACAGGGCTGGCCCAGCCCAGTCAGAACTTTTACATATTGTAGAGGGGGACAAAGTTCCTGTGGTGCACATGAAGAATTTGCTGGGGAAGACAGTCTGGGTTATTCCTGCTTCAGGTAAAGGCAAACCCACTCGTGGGATTGCTTTTGCTCAGGGACCTGGATATACTTGGTGGGTAATGCGGGAAGATGGGGAAGTCCGATGCGTACCTCAAGGGGATTTGATTTTAGGGGAAAACAGACAATGAACTCAATTGTACGCTGTTGCCTGCTATAGCCCATCAACTAGAAGTCTGCAGGGCACCAGCGACTGGCTCTGACTTCCCTCCGACCATCATCCCAACAGAGAATGAACTTTGATAGAACCGGATGAGTTCTACAGTAAAGGAATGATCAGCATCAGCAGGCAACGATCCAACACTGCATACAGCTTCTTCTGCCCTGAAAGACTGTTCCAAGAGATGGAGCCCAACATCATGAACCGAATGGACTCAGTAGCTTTATAGGAATTGGTCCGTGCACTAAGATAACAGTGCACCGAGATGAGAGTGAGGGTATATGGAAAATGTGGGATCTGAGCATGACGTGAATGGTATGGAACAAGGGGTGGATACTGTCCTGGGTTCAGCAGTGGCAGTCAGTTTTTTGTTTTTTTTTTCCTTCTTAGTAGCTGTTGCAGTACTGTGTTTTTGACTTTTGGCTTGGGAACAAAAAAAACTGATAACAGTGATGTTTAGACTGACCAAGGATTTTGTGAGTCTCATGCTCTGCCAGGGAGGAGGAGGGGCCGGGAGGAAGCGGGGACAGGACACCTGACCCAGACTGGCCAAGGAGGTGTTCCATACCACAGCACGTCATGCCAGGGGATGTAACTGGGAGCTACCCGGAAGGGCACGTCCGCGGGTCGGGTGGGCTGTCTTGTCCGGCGGGCGGTATCGTATTCTCTTCCCTTGTTATTTCTCTTGTCGTTGTTATTGTTGGTGGCGGCAGTGGTGATTTGTGTTATACCTTAGTTATTAAACTGTTCTTATCTCAACCCGTGGGAGCTGCATTCTTTTGATTCTCCTCCCCGTCCCTCCAGAAGCGGAGGGAAGAAAGGTCGGGGGAGGGGGGGGGGGGGCAGTAGACTGCGTGGTTCTGATTTACAGCTTGGGCTTAAACCACGACAATGTGCCATTTAATGTGCTGTGTAACACAATTCTGAATTCCTAATTGAAGCAAACCTTACTTGCGCTATATCAAATGTCTCATTGGTTGCATTTCAGACATCTCCCTGAGTCTTTAATTATATTCCCGTGCCAGGGGAAAATAAAAAAAAAAAAAATTAGAAAGAAAGAAGAAAAAGAGGAAAATAAATTAGTACTAATTCCTGTTAAGTTGTCTAAAGTGAAATAACCCTGATCGTAGGCATGAGCTGAAACTCACAGAACTTGAAAGAAAAACTCCTGCTGAGTTCAGTGGGCATTGGCTCAGATCTTGTGTGAACAGTGTTGCAACCATACCTGCACTCCACAAGCATTGTAAAAACAGGCGGAGGGAGTCCAGCATATTTTGGAATGCATTGGCCTGAGGACAATATTACAAATGCTGTAAACATCTGATATTCCCTTCATAGATGTTTCTGGCCTTGTGACAAATGAACTCAGCCTTTGAGCAAGTAGGGAGAAGAAACATAGACAGCATGCTTACAAAATATATTAAGGCTGTTTATATGAAAAACTCAAGTAACTGAGCTGCTCATAGCTGTGAGCAAGATGATTAGATACTGTCAGTTTTAGCAGGAATTTTTTCTTGGTGTTTTTCTATCATAGAGCCTTCTCAGTGAAAAGGCTCTCAAGCAGTAGGGTTTTCAAAAGGCTTAAGCTGAATGCAGTGTGATGCATTTTGACTTTGAAACAGATTGTATTAGCTTATATAGATTTTTCCTTTGCAAAATCTATGTAAGCTAATGCTGGGTTTAATGGTGCACTGAGATATTTCATGTCAGTAAAAAGTGAGTAGGAATCCTTTGTTATTCCTATGTGGTGTATTACTACTGCTAACACCTTACAAATCTCTTTCATACTGGACATCAGAATAGACTCTTAAGATGGTATGAATATTATCAAAATATAGTTTCATTTTCCTATATTATGAAGCATCCAAATAGGTAGGCAAAGCTTATGGAGATATTTGTTGCTAAAAAAAAGAAACACCCATGCCCAAGTCAACCTTAATTTCATACAGTATGTTCGCTTGCAGGAATTCTGACCTGAAATGAGGAATTTCTTTCCTTCTGGGCAGTTTTACTGAAATAGAGATCCTACACAGTGTGACCTGCAATATGCAAGCCCTTCTCTTCCTTTGATCTTCAGTGGCAGGAAGTTTGTCATCTGTAGAAGCTGTATCTCATATTTATCTCCAAAAGTGGTGATTTTGAATCAGCTATTTGCCCAAATGATGTTCTTTTTGAAGAAAAAAGAACAGCTTCTATATACTGAAAACAAGTGCATTTTGGCAGCATAAATATGGAACATTTTGCCAGTGGATTTGGTACATTTTTGGGCAGAATGTATTACGTCTTCTGCTAAAGAATGAGTCTCATTGTCTGTAAACAGAAGCCATTCCAAGGAAGGGATGAAAATTAATGGTGGTTAAATTCTGAGAGGGAAGCTGTAACCTTCACAAAGGCTTTCTTTCCAGCTGTGTTCAAAGGCACTGTAATGACTTCAGAGAACTGCAGTGACTCATTTTAGATGATGACTACATAACTATTCATTTACCCTTAATGAGTTTATTCCACCAGGTATAGGACAAATTCTAAACAAATAATGCCACCGAATCATACACATCAATAAATTTGAGCACTAAACTGATTCTGGGTAACAAAGGTAATGATAAAGAGAGAGGAAGAAAAGCTGTCTCCAATTAATGAAAATGCCCTTTGTATTTTCTAATAGCCCAAACATTAATTTGAAAATGGCTTTCTGTGCAATAATTTACAGACAAGCACTTCATAATGGGGAAACAATTCAAATTTATGTGCACTCGAATGGTGATGATCTGATTAACTTAATAAATTCTTGTTGATTCTACAGTCCAGATGAAGTCTGCCATTCTTCATGGGTTTCATACCTTGCAGTTTTAAGTTTTCACATTGTCAGACTTCAGGCTTCAGTTTCTACTGAAGGTCTTTTCTCTGGGATGTCCTCTACAGAGTGGACAGAACCAAGATACCGGGGATTGATTTCATTTGTCTCTTTTCATTAATTCCAAAGATACGTTCTCATCCACCTTGGAGGAGCAGTTGATTAAATTTAGCACTAGAATTCACATAGTCCTCAGCTGCTGTGGAGTATAATTGAAACAGTGTGAAAGATTAGAGACACACAATTCAAGTTAAAGCTGATTCAGTCAGGGGATAGCCATGCTGGATTTAAGTTCAAGAAGCTTAACTTGAACCCTGTCAAGCTTACTGTCCTTCAAAGGAAGCGAGTTAGCTTTTGAAGCAAGAGATAAAAATTATCCATAAGAAAAAACAAAAGAACACAGTCAAATCAGTCTGCCAAACATAGTGTCCAGTGGCTTTAGACAATGGGCAGTAATACCAATTTATCTGTAATGTAATTGTCAGCTAGATCTACCCCAGCTTTAATCACCATCTTCTTGTATTTTTTGTGAACCCTAGCTAATTCCACAAACAGTAAAAAATTGTTCAGTCTCTCAGATGTTTTGTAGAAAAGACTGCTGAGATGCCACACACATAAATTATTATCATAAATTATTGTAAATATAAATGTGGCTATCTATCGCCAGCATCCCTTTCACAATAAAAGAGAGGCTCCCTGTTGTTATGCAGTGTGTCACATTCATTAGTGCAACCTAGTGTAACTGATATTGAGTAAACATGAACCCTAAACCAACTAGCCCCTCATTTACTGCTCTGCTTCATGGCTAACATTACCACTTACTCCCTGTCCTGTTCTGACTTTAAGCTGCTCTAGCCTTTCAGGGTGGTATCAGTAGAGTCTACTCTTGTTCAGTCAGGAGATGGGCTTGAAGCCTTTTATAGGCTTGAAGCCTATATATTTTCAGGAGAGACTCGGGTGTCATGGCTCTTCCTTGCATACCTCCCTGGAGCTGTAATTCCTGGCCAACACTGTGTTTCAAGAAAGAGATAATTCTTTAGAAACATACAAATATTTTAGCTTGCCATAGTCAAAACTTAAACTTCTTACCCAGAACAGCCCTAAGTCTTGTCCAGTATTTGCACATTCTGAATAAACCAGAGTTGTTTAATAAAATGGAACATAAATCTTTCTCTTTCATTGAACACTTATCTTGCTCTTTCTTTCAGTGCAACGTTCCAGCTTTTTCTATTTCTACTCATTCTTACACCCGCTGACCCAGAGACTCTAGGACTTCTCTTCACTTCACCCCCCCAGAAAAGTCCTTCTCATTCTGGAGACCAGGATCTGAAGTCTGGAGAAGTCCTTCCTTAAAATCCAGTTGAAACTTTGCGTAAGTAGGAAGTTTGAGTCTTTACCTGAGTATAGTTTAAATAAATAGAAGCATCAGTTTGACAGAAGCACCTGCAGAGATCCAGCTTAACTTACAAAAGAAGAGTCATTAGCTGCATTCACCTGGGATCAATTGCACAAGGACACCCAGAGGAGGTTAGGTGTTTGTTTGAATTAAATTTGTAAAGTCAGCATATATATGTTTAGTATCTTCTAGGATTAAGCCACAACCAGTTAAGGACATTTTTTATTCCACTCAGAAATAAAACGTCCTTAACTGTTTGTGGCTTAATCCTAGAAGATACTCAACGTATATAATGTTCATGATGAGCACACCTCTCGAAACCTGTCCCCACCAGTAAAGTTCTCCCCATCGTAGAATCACAGAATCATCCTTAGAACCCAGTTAACTATGGCTCAGTCTTCATTCCAGTGCTTACTGACACAAAGAAAGGCAGACACCTTTCTTCAGTGACTGCATGCATTCATGCTCCTCTGTATTCCCCTGCACTGCTAGGAACTCCTTCTTGCTCAAAGGTAGTTCAGGAAAATCTTGTCCCAGTCAGTATACTACATTCACACTTTCCACACATAGAACTTCAAAAAACCCCAACTACTTGGGATAAGAAATCTTAATTTGATCAAACAAGTCTACTTCTTGGCTCAAATCTTTTAATACAGTTTGCAGCCCAAAGCACGTTTTTATGACCACATTACAGTGTTAAAAAAGATCCCATGGCCTCTGGAAAATACAGTAGCTATGACAGAAGTGCTGTCACAATCTTAACTAAAGCACTATAAATGCGTAAATAGAAAGGACAAGGTGGAGGCCTTCAGGGCATTCCCCTAAAATAGTAACAGGTCTCTAACTAGATATTTAAAGTGAATTTTCCTCTATTGGGAAACTGTATAGCCAAAACTAGTTGCCATTCCAGTCAGGCTACAAAAGAGCACTATTCCCTCACTTTCTGATCGAAATTATCACACATTAAAAAAAGCCTATTTTCTTCTTGCAATCCAGGTTGCAAGCATAAATTTCTGCTTTCCCAGAAAACTTTCCATAGAAACCTCTCTTTTGTTTCTTTCCTCAGCAGTCCCTGATGAGTTTCATTTCTGGTGGTTAGTGCAGGGCACATGCCATGCATTCACCAAATGCAACACAGCAGCATGGGGCCACTTGTGAGCCTGGAACAGATGTCAGTGGTCGATAAAGCCATATAACACTTTTGCATGGCTAAATGCAGGCCACCAACCTTGCCTTGGTGACTGTAGCAGGTAATTATTAAAAGAATTGCTGTAAATATGATTTAAAAACCTGGACAATGCTACAGGCCCCTAATTATCATTAAAACACTCCACTATCTTATTAATTTTAGTGCCTTGATCAGATTTTGATTAGGTAGATTGCTAAGCCTCCATTATCTGGTAGTGCCGAGGTCTGAGGAACTACCTCTTTCACAATGGAAGGTGTCACCTGCACAAAGCCTGGGTGTCATCGGGAGCTAGGGTTACATCTGCAGGCTATAAATTTGCTGTTGCAGTGGCCTGAATCACTTATTTAGTACTTCAGGAGCCGTATGTCAATGTATATCAAAATAGCAATTTATCAACAACCGTCTGAGGCAAAGGATATTAGATGAAAAAGAAAATGGGACAATTTTCTAAACAAAAATAAGGATTGGGTCACTATCAAGTTACTGATGAGTAGCTTCAGAGCCATTGTTTATAAGCCAGCATTTGCAAAAATCAGTCCTGGCCACCCTGTTGACAAGGGGAGAAAGAAGGACTGATGGACCTGGGTGCAGCACAGAGACCACTCAGCTCCAGCAGCTTGAGCTGGCCCTTGGTTTGGCCTTGTGCCATGTCATTGAGAGGTAATTAGTTCAGGGTCATTTAAAATGCACTCATTTGATCAAATGCAGCACATACCTCATCAAAATAAGGGGGATTTACATCAGCCTTACCATTTGTATTGAGGTTGACTTCAGCTGTAATGGAAGCTATATATTTATAGCCAACCCCAGAAAGGTTTGCTCTGTCATGTACTGCCTGATAAACAATAGAATGAGATTTTGATACCACTTGAAATGGAGAAAGAGGGAAAAGAGATGAGGAATGTCACTTGATGGACACTGATAGGTATTTATTCACCATGACCTAATTCACTGCTCGTTTCTGAAGCCCAGGGCAATGAATACCGTATTAAGTGATATTAATGTGAAATATGGTTTCTGCTCCAAAAGCAATCTTAGGAAATAAACTGCCATTATATGTAAAAAACATACAGAACCTTTCACTTTTTCCCAGAACCCTTTTCTCAGTTGCAGACTGTAGCAATACGGTTAGTTACGTTAATGCTGGTATTATAAACAAACCCAAAGCCCAGAGCTTTTCTAGTTACCCTGCCAAGCAACTATTCCTCTAATCCCATTTCCTTCTGTTCCTGAGTACCTTTCAGACCCTTTTAATGTATGAATGAAGTAGGAGTGCAGCTCCCATTTTTATGTCTATCAGCACTTTTAAAGACATTAACCAAAGCTGTTTATACCCTCTCCCTGTAGCAAAGCAGAAGCTTGGAAAAATCTCTTTATTTTCTAAATCCAGGAATGCATGTTCATGGGTGTATTTGATGTAATATTTTATATCAACATAATAATTTCTTTCCTGAGGAAAGCAGTAAGCAGATGAAACTAGGAAGCACTAGTAAGAAGAAACGAAAATATACTCATGAAATATGATACAAAATTGCAGTAATAGTATTTATGTTCTTTTATGTACATTCCCATAAAGTATAAATCAGGACAAAACTGAGATTATACTCCTGCCTCTCTTTAGAGCAAGAAGAAATGCAAATGTTCTATACTTTAAAATTCATTTCTGGGCACTCTTCGAAACATGCATCATACATAGGACTTTTTATGATACAACTGACTTTTATTTTGTAGATGGAACTAAAAACATCTGTACTAAAATAAGGGAAAATGTGTGCATTAACAGAGGGAAACCTCCAAGTCTGTACAAATAAACTAACAAACAAACAAATAAATAAATCCTATCAATTTAATGCCTGTTAAAATGAAGGTCACATTCACTGCAGTTTTGCTAAGATGTGTACCTGAGGTGTAAAAAGGTTATAAAACATCAGCATTTTTAGTAAAATATCACTATGTTTCTTAATTTCTGTGTATTTTTAACCAGGCTTTGTTAATCTGACAGACCAAGTTAAACCTGTTTGTATTCTGTATCAGCCCATCTAAAGAGTGTTGAGCAGTACTCAGCTGGCTTCATTTAAAGATCGTTTGAATTCGTCTCACCTAACTGTAAGGTTTTTAGGATAGGAGCCTGCTTACCCAAAAGTTCCTGTATTCTCAGTGGCGAGAGATGAGCTTCTCCCAAGGGTGAATCATGTCCTCTCCATTTACTGCGTGGTCTATGCTGGGAGCCTGGTCCCCTGTGGCACAGCTGGACAAGATCCCACTGGCAGCTGAGGAGAGACCTGGATGAATGACTGTAGTCTCCCCCCAGGCCCTGGCTTTCCCTGGAGGAAATTTTGGATGCATAGAAAGGAAGAGAGCTACACCACATTCCCAGACAGCTTGTGTGAATTGCAGGGTGCACTGCAAAACTCATCTGTTCTGCCATGTGGATCCAGACTGAAGATGATGTGGTGGAATGCAGTTTGTTAAAATCAAAGTAAGGGTACATAAGACATGTTATATATAGCTCTAGATCTGTGCCTGACCCATCTACATGCCCTTACAGCAGCTCCATTTGCAAAACATGTTCCTGCTCATCATCATAAAGTCCTCAGGACACAGAACTATGAGCATGTTGCATTGACACCTGCACAGAAGATTGGTCACATCACTGTTCAGGCAAAATGCAGTGGTGGTGGCATTTGTCCTTTTCACAGTGGCTTAGTGAGCGGAAAGACAAACTTGAACATCACCCTAGGCATAAAGACACTGCTTATGGTCATGACAGGCTATAAAACTGTGCTCAAAACTATGGAATATAAAGAGAAGTAACTGAAGTCCTTGATAGCACATAAAAATGAGAAACATGAAAAAGACTTACTTTTGAGGTTTGAAAAAGTAACCATGTCAGAAGTAAATCAGTTTAGAATAGTAATTTTTACAGAGACAGAAAATACAAAGAACTTTTGCAAATAATTAAACACTACAATTGTAGATTAATTTTACTTCATAAAGAGAAAGGTTACACACTTCCAGAGCTTTAGAATACTTCTGTCAATGTGTTGCAATTGATTGGAATTGTTCCACTTGAGGATTATTTGCCTCTTCTCCATTTGATCATATCCTTTTGGCTCACAAATCAAAATTACCTATCAGCAGAAGTTACTAATTTCTTTTAAAGACAAAGTTTTCTTCTGTGTTCTGGTGCTCAGGCACTGGTCTTCATTAACTTTATTTTATAAGTTATAGAAGATATCTGTTTAAAGCCTAAAATTTACCCGATTTCTGTATTGCTTACCAAAGGCTAAGGGCTTAATCTGGTTTAGAGTCACTCAAAAACCCTGAGATTAAAAAATTAAAAACCCCTTCCTTTCTCAGGAAAAATATCATCATTCTGTGACTACAAGAGGTCTCTCTTTGGCTAGAAGCTAAAAGGCAGAAGTAAGATCTCTGTCCCTAGATAACACTAAAAGTCTGAACTTCGTGTTCAAGATTTGGAATCAGCTGAAATACACATGCCACCATACTCTCAAGAACTCGTCCTTCTTACTCTGATGGTCACAAAGAGACCAAGACCTCAGCTTTACTGGATCCTGATACAAATTCTCCTGACATGCATTATGGATTTGTGGGGTTTGAGTTCAAAAGTATAGTTAAACAGCAAAGTGATAGTAAAGTCATAAATAGAAGTATGCAAAAGGTAGTAAAGATAGCAAAGTATTGTGATATGGATGGAGTGATGCAATACAGGGGAAGATGTGGAAATAGCTTTCATTTTTTATATCTTCCCAGTATAACATATTTTTGTAATATGTTATTACGTTTCCTACTTTTTGACAATAACTGAATATGCATCATCTGGCTATAGAAGTGCATAAGCTGGTTGGAATTGCCAGATCACTTTCAGTTTCTGTGTGGAACATGACCAAAAGTGTCTGTTAGTGATCCTTCTCCAAGTGAGATTCAGAAACCTTCACAATAACAAAGTCTGCCTTTCCTCCAAAGACTGTATGAGAACTGGAGTGCTTTCTGCCATACTGTGCCAAGTGCAATAGAAATTACTGTGCCACCACTGAGGTTGGACTCAATAGCCTAATAGTTTACCAGCCAACTGAATTGGCATTTGGATATGTAATACCATGGACTGACCCTACTTGCACTCTGAGTTGCTCAGGTTTCCAGCTCGGGTTTAGGAGCTTCTTTCATAGCATAGGACTGTATTTTAAATAATTAATCTTGAAGTGGAGAGTGTCTTAGCTGTGCAATTGTTTTCATCTCACCATACAGTGGTATCCTTGCAAAATGAGCTTCTCACAGTTAGCTAGATGTCTGGCTCCCAAATCAATGAAAGGTAGCTTTGAAAATAGTTTCAAAATGCTAAAGCAGCAAAGGGCATAACTTCAGTAGTCAGGTTTCTCAGAGGAAGAATTCCAAAACTCTTAAATATCAATAGCTTTTCCTTCATTCCAGTATTTTAGCAAAAAGTCTGTATATATATATGTGTGCATGTAACATGTATAGTGTAGCTTTTTTATTACATTGTATTTAAAATGAGAATCATTACATGCCAGTTTTCAATGGCAAATACAAGACTCCTACAGTCACACTGAAAGCAACCACCTCTACGTTTGCCTGAGAATAGGGTTATCTTTGTTGTCCTGCGTTCCATTGTGCCCCATTGCTTTTGTGCTTTTTAGCATAATACAAACCTATAGATGTTCCTGTGCTTGCCAACTGGTGGCCAACCATGAGTGCTGATTTAAGCAGTTAGCGAAATCCCCCATCTGGTATCTGGACTTCCAATGTATGTCCTGCACATTAGCACAGCTGAGGCTCCAGCTGAGACCCTCACAGCATTTTCACCAGGTGAGCCAAAATATTAAGCCAGGATGAGCTTTACTAAACTTGTCTCAGGTGGAAGCTGGTTTCTGCAATATTTTTCAGTGTTATTAAATTAGCTCATTCCATCCATCGAATGAGATGCTATTTTAGAACAGTTTTAATCTTTTCCCCAGGCAACCTGGGTTTTATTATGAGAAATTTTTATATGGATCTTGCTCTGCAGATTCCTTGGAAGGAGGAAAAATGGTCTCTGAGGTTAAGGAGTGCTTAGTGCCATTCACTGATTTATCAAGTAAATTTGGTATCACAAGTTTTTTCTCTTGCTCAAATCTTTTGTTTCTCTCTGAAAGCTTCATTAAGAAGATCAATGCCCAGGGATCATAGCACCTGTATTTTTTATGGAGTATATCGTGTGGTTAAAGATTTTTTTAGTATGCTCGTTTTTTCCAGGAATTATCTTAGTTGCTCTCAACTCTTTTTCCTGACTGAAGAGGGATGGTGATGATATCCATCATGAACATCTAAAATGTCTCTTTGGGTCATCAGACCATTTCCAGTCTCATCTCTTTATTCTCAATCCATGCTTATGTTACGTTTGGGCCTAATTCCTCCCATTTGTTTTTAGAAACATAAATGTAGTTTTAGAGTCTAATTTAAAAGGATTGTCAATGGGAGGGGATAAACACCTTCATTTAAGTTTGGGCTTTCTTTGTTAGCTCCTTTCCAATTTTTTTTGAACCCACTGCCAGTTTTGAGCCAGGTCAAGGGACAATTACATGCCAGAGTGATGTGAACTGATGATAGTGTAGAGGAAAGGACCTTATTAAGCCAGTCACTGAGGGAAAATGGAGGGAGTTCAAACCTGATGGATATATTTAGTCTGCCTTGCAGCGAAAAGGTTGGCCCTTTTCCATGCACATGGCCAATCACACCCTTAACAGAGGTGCAGTGCATTTCATCCTCTGCCTGACCAACAAGAAAAGCACATTTGCTAGAAGACATGGGAGATGGCAGCCTCTGCATGCAGGTGCAAGGCATGTAGATTTGGTGTTAAGGGTACTCAGAGCAAGTTAATGTGGTATGACTCAGAGCTGGTGTCGTGGTTTAAGCCCAGGCCGTAAATCAGAACCACGCAGTCTACTTCCCCCCCCACCTTTCTTCCCTCCGCTTCTGGAGGGACGGGGAGGAGAATCGAAAGAATGCAACTCCCACGGGTTGAGATAAGAACAGTCCAGTAACTAAGGTATAACACAAATCACTACTGCTACCACCAATAATAATAATGATAAAGGAAATAACAAGGAAAAGAATACAATCGCTCACCAACCGGTACCTCACCCCCACCCCACAGTGATCCAGCCCTTCCGGGCCCTCTCAATTCTACATCCTAGGCATGATGTGCTGTGGTATGGAATACCTCTTTGGCTAGTTTGGGTCAGGTGTCCTGTCTCTGCTTCATCCTGGCTTCTCCTCCTCCCTGGCAGAGCTGAGACTCACAAAGTCCTTGGTCAGGGTAAACATTCTGACCAGCAACTGAAAACATCGGCTTTATCAGTATTATTCCCAGGCCAAAAGCCAAAACCACAGCGCTGCACCAGCTACTAAGAAGAAGAAAAACTGACTGCTGCTGCTGAACCCAGGACAGCTGGACATACTAGGGAACATACTGGGGTCACAGGACAAAGACAGGTATTGTACGGCGAACTCCACTTAATAAAAAACATTTTTACTGTGAAGGTGGTCAAACACTAGCACAGGTTGCCCAGAGTGGCTGTAGACTCTCCATCCCTGGAGGTATTACAAATCCAGCTGGACATGGCCCTGAGCAACCTCTTCTAATTGCCTTTGCTTGGGCAGGGTTGTTGGACTGGGGACAGCCAAAGTTCCTTCCACACTCTGCAGTTCTGTGACTCTGAAGTGTACAGCGCATAGGAGCAAGCACAACTTATTCAAGTGGCAATTCCAGGAACATGGAACATACTGGAGGGTATCGCTGAAGGATATAAGGGACATGGAAGGTAGCTGGGGAGATGCGAGAGGCTGTTGTCAGGGGGTTAATAGAGTACTGTGGGGCTGTAAGTGAATTAGTGGGATGATAAGAATACCATGGGGATTGCAGCGAGGATAGGACTTGAAATACTGCAAAGGGGACAGAGCAGATGTTGGCAGTGTGATTCGCAAGAACCTGCAGAGATAGGTTTATTAGTGGAAAAGATAAGGACTATAGAGGAAATGTGGCTTGATGATGGCTCCTAAGAGGCTTGCTCTGCTTCAGCATGTTTTCAGTTCTTCAGACGTTTTCAATTCTTTTATGCAGAATCTCAGCTGCTGTTTTGGAGGGAGGGTGTTGTTTTTATTCTCCTTAATTTTTGCTTTAATGTCATGTATGTTAGTGAGACCATATTTCACTTTCTTGAGTTAATTGTAGGCAAGAGGTGGAACCTGCTTACCATGTGTCGCTTTATTATGTATTCTTTCTTTCTGCACGCTACTCTTTGATACGAATCACTTTGTTGGGCTCTTTTATTGTGGTTACAGGGTGCTAATGCACTTCTAGCATGCCATAGGAGTCATTTATATCAGAAGAGTTTTGCTTTGATCATGCTTTTCCTGTTATCCCTGTTGATTACCGCTATTTGCATATTACTTGATTCCCCAGGTTTGTGATCTGTCGTTTGGTCTGGTTCCATCCTCTTACGTCTCTCCAGGTTCCTTGTTTGCTTTACTTTTCTGCTTTCCTCTGCTTTGGTGTTAGAAATGTTTTGAAATTACTTAATTTCAAAGGCAAAGGTTTGTTTTACTCATTTGCTTTTTTAAGTTTTGGCAGTTTTAACTTATTTCATTACAAATGAGACTTTGATATTCACCAGAGATCATGTGGTGTATTGTTTACTATTAAATGCTTAGTTGAAATAGGAAGTATAATAAAAAGCCAGTGCTTCAAAGAAACAGTCCTGAGAAAATCAGGAAAGAAGTTACTTCAGCATCAAGAGTTGGGCAGAGCCAAGTGTGCTCCCACGTGTTTTCAGGACAAAGGTCATACTTCTGTCTGTATGAAAGTTTGCAGTCAGCTTTCTAAGCTCATACAGTTAGAATGGCCTAGTTCTTATGGTGATTGGAACAATGAAATCCATTTCAATTATCTGCCTGTGTCTCCTCTGTAAAGACACATATTCACTACTCTGTTTTGTAATTTTCATGATGCTTCTTATTTTGTTAACTGCCTATGAACCTGCACATTTGGTATAGAAGGTGTTGATACGTAGGAAGTAAAGGCATATCCAACTATTAATAAGTAATAGTGCAAATTCTTTGACTGCGGTTGCCATCTTCCTCTTGCTTAATCCTTACTGCTGAGTGGATCTTCCATTTGACTGTGTTAAATATTCTCAAATTTACTCCTCACTCCACTGCATTTGCTTGCTGTCAGTCTCACGCTTCCTTCTCTTTGATGTTTCACCTTGCGTTGGCTGCCATAACCCCCATATCAAACTCAGTATCTCCAGAACTTAATTTTCAAGGCTGTCTCTGAAGCTCTCTCTGCTCCTCTCACCTCAAGCACTGTCAGTGACAAGACTTTCTACTCTCTGGGAGATGACTTATTAGCCTCTCTAGTGTTTATTCTTGCAGATCAGCCAAAATGTCACTGCCATGACTTCCTGTTGCCTCACCTCTGTGTCTCTTCCTTGAATCCCAAGAGCATGGCAAATTCAAAATCCATATATAAAGTTTCCACTTTTATAGTTGCCCACATCTTTCACTATCCCTTTTCTCCTTCCAGTGATATTTCTCAATGTGATTATTCCTGTAATGTATATTTGAATTTGCTTAGTGGCAGGAGGTGGATTAGGTTTTCTACAATTTATTTGCTTTCCTTATGTTCATCTATGGCCATGACTATTCAGTGGGTGAAGATTAAGGTGGGCATAAGCACAGCACCTGCACACTTTTTCTTTACCTTGTGAAATAGTATTTCAGCTGCTGCCTCAACTCAAATAATCTGTATGATGTTTTATGAGTTAGTGAGACAGAGGCAGTCTGATTGAGAAGTTGATAGGTGCTCAGGCTCTGCCCTTCCAGTAAGTCATAGGCTGGAGTCCATATGTCCCATTATAGATTAAGATATAACCTGTACAGCTGGTGAGGAAATGAGGGTCATGTCACAACTCCCTCTCCTTATTTTTCTCCACAGCTCTTTTTATTATGATCTTTGCAAAACTGGTTTCTCAGTCCTAGACATTCATCCTACTCTGGTTGTTCCTTCGAGTTTACATCCAGAGCAGTAAATACTGAAAACATGTATTCTGCATTAAATGAAGGTGCATTTAAACTTTTGTACCACTCGTTGGCTTAAATTAAACCAGTTTGTAATGTGGGTTGTTCCTCTCCCTTCCTGGGCATCATCCCAGTCCTGCAGATCTACAAGGTCTTCCTAGGCAATCAGTGTGGTGTTGCCCATCTTTTCTCTGTGCGGCTGATTCAAAGATTTTACATAATGCTCACGTTATTAAATCTCTTGAATCAGCCTTTACCAGTGCCAGACCACAAATCCTACTGCCTTCTATATATCATTGATGGAGATAATGAGAGCACTGAATCAGCTTTAATTTGCCAGACATACTTTGTGCATGCACACATTCTCCCTTTTCTTGTGACTGATGGCCATTTTAAATACGACGTAAATGACAGTGGGACTTGCACATAGCTTTCTAGCTCTGTGGCTTTACAAGGAAAAGAGATAATACTCAGTACATTCCTCAAAACTAGGAGTGGGAAGAACTTAAATATCTATGGATGTATATACATATGGATATAGCATATATATGTAGTATGTGTATATATAGTGTATATGTATAACAGATATGTATTTATATATGTATACATAGACACACACAGAGGCACAAAGGCCAAGAAGTCTTTAAATAATCCCATACTATGGATGCAAAGTGATGTTTTGAAGCACAAAATGCCAGCTTAGTTGCTTATAAAGTACTCACACAAAATAAAACGTAGAGCCATAAATCCTAGTATTAAAAAGCTTCATTCTGCTTTTGTTATTTCTGTAATTTTGGAGGCTTTCTCCTGAGCCAGAGGGATATCATATCTTAATGATACAATAATATCTTTCCTCAAGCGTGAAGTACCCTGTGTTCATTTTTGCAGCTTTATTTCTGCTGGAATCAGGTGAAATAAGGAACCTGGTGCCTTTCTCTTTAGAAAACATTCACAGTGCACACAATGAAGCTTAGCATTTTTGGAAGCAATGAGAAATCTCTCAATCTATGTAGGCATTCTCTTTCCTGATGTGGCAGTTTAACATTTTTGTGAGAAACAGAGATAGCCTTTTTCTGAACCCAGAGAGTAGACCTGAAGTGTAATCTCAGTACCAAGCCAAGCTGAACAAGTGATTTATACCTTTTGACTCACTTATGTTACTAACACCTGAATCAAACATGTCTAATTATTTCTGAAATGGAAGACCTCCCTGCACATTGTTCACAATTTGCATGACTTCTAGATATCATCAAATGTTCAAAAAAAAGCAAAATAGAGTTTTTAGATGTTAGATGTTTTATATAAGTAGTTACTTATTGTAATTGAGATGTGGTCTTTAAAGTGAAACAAAACTATCAAAACAATTTACTGGCTTGCAAGAAATATTTGCTAGTAATATGAGCTGAGAATTTTCCATGCACAATGAATTTAATTCCTTTTCAGAACAGCTTCACAGTATAAATTTTGAAGTTACAAATACCAAATGAGCTAACATGAACCCACACCTTTTCAATGAGAATTAGACGCACATATTTCTTTGAGAAGCTGGGCTCTCCATCTTCTCTTTTGCAGAACGGAGTTTTAATTGGTAGGTCCCTGAGGCCAGCGAAAAGATTTAGAGGAACCATGAGAAAATGGGGAAAAAAGAAAAATGGAAAAAGAAAAGGAAAATGGTGTTTGGCATGGGCCATATTAAGGAAAGGCTGTTGAGTGGGAGCTTCAATTTGTAATGCAAAGTTTGCATTTCCAGAGAAAATTTATTAAACTTATCCCCATATTTAAACAGATTGAAAAATTGTGTTTTCTGGTCCTAAGTTTTAGCCATAATGTGGTATTGTGCAACTAAAACAGCCACTGCCTTCATGCTCACCATCCCAGTTTTTTTGTGAAATCCGCACAATCAGCACTTTGCAAGCCTTGGTCATGAGATGTGAAAGTTGTTGCTTCATTTTAACAATTTTACTACCTTTATATATAATCCAATAGTGTGTTATAGCCATAGCATTCTCTGTTGAGTAAGCACAAAAGTTTGCCATTTGCCTGTTTCCATATTTTTCTGTACCTGGCAAGCAAGCAAAATTCATGAATTTTACTAGTTCTTAATAAATACTCAGCAGTGATATGAAGCAGTAGGGGAGATGCAAAGGGAATAATAATTCCATTAAATGAAAAAGAGTAGGATTAAGCCAGTTCATTTATGTTCAGGAAGGAGAAGGAATATGCTTACATATGATAAAAATAAACTGATGAAATTTCTAATATTTATAGAATATTTCTCCAAAGTAATTTTGATGTGAATAGCAATTTGTCTTTAATCTTCCCATCTGAGCCAGGCTTACCTTCAAGTCTGCATTCTCACCCAATTTCTTGAGACCTCCTCCCAGTTTCTGCAGGGAGAGAAGGCAGGAAACTGGGGGTTTTCCCACCCTTGTGGCTGGAAAGGAGTCAATACAAATTACTCACTTCCCAGTCTAATTCATTATATTTCTGGAGCTATAGTAGGGAAGCATTTCTTATAAGAATTCTACTTTAAGGGAGAGCCTTCAAAAGGCTTTGAAAGGTCATGGCAATCAGGAGAGGTGCCTGAGGACTGGAAGAAATCAAATGTCATCCCAGTCTTCAATAAGGGCAAGGAGAACCCTGGGAGCTACAGGCCAGTCAGCCTCACCTCAATTCCTGGTAAGGTAATGGAACAGCTCATCCTGGAGGCCATCTCTATGCATGTGGAAGACAGGAAGATGATCAGGAGCAGTCAGCATGGATTTACCAAAGGAAAGTCATGCTTATATTGCCTTCTACAATGAGACAACTGGCTGAATAAATTAGAGGAAAGCAGGGAATGTTGTCTGCCTAGACTTTAGAAAGGATTTCAACACTGTCTCCTATGACATCTGCCCAGACAAGCTCAGAAAGTGCTGGCTGGATGAGTGAATGGTGAGGAGGATGAGAACTGGCGAAATGGCAGGTCTCAAAGGGTTGTCATCAGTGGCACAGAGTCTAGTTCAGACCTATAACTAGTGGTGTTCCCTATGGGTCAATACCAGATCCAGTCTTGCTCAACTTACTCATCAATGCATAAAGGGATAGAGCTTCCTCAGCAAGTTTACTGATAATATGAAGCTGGGAGGAGTGTTTGATACCCGAGAGTGCTGCGCTGTCATTCAGAAGGATCTGGACATGCTGGAGAGGTGGGCAGAGAGGAACCTTGTGAAATTTAACAAATGCAAGTGCAGGGTCCCGGCCCTGGAGAGAAATAACCCCAGGCACCAGTACAGGCTGGGAGCTGACCTGATGGAAAGCAGCACTGCAGAGAAGGACCTGGGGGTCCTGGTGCACAAGTTGCTCATGAGCCAGCCATATACCTCTGTGGCCAAGAAGGCCAATGGTATCCTGGGCTGCATCAGGAAAAGCACTGCCAGCAGGCCAAGGGGGGTAATCCTCCCTCTGCTCATCTCTGGTGAGAAATATTGTGTCCAGTTCCGGGGTCCCCAGTACAAAAGAGACATGGAGCTGCTGGAGCAAGTCCAGTGAAGGACTAGGGGAATGATTAAGGGTCTGGAGCATATCTCGTATGAACAGGCTGAGGGAGCTGGGCCTGTTCAGCCTAGAGACAAGAAGACTCAGGGGGTTCGGATCAGTGTGTATGAGCATATGAAGGGAGGGTATCAAGAAGATAAGGCCATACTCTTCTTGGTGATGCCAAGTGATAGAACGAGAGGCAATGGGCATAAACTAGACCCCAGGAAGTTCCATCTGAGCATGAAAATCTTTTTTACTGAGCATTGGAGTATGTTGCCCCGAGAGGTTGTAGAATCTCCTTCCCCGGGGGATATTCAAGAGCCATCTGGACACAATTCTGAGCAGTGTGCTCTAGGTGACCCCAGCTGAGCAGGGGGTTTGCACTTGATGACTCTCGATGGTCCCGTCAAACCTCAACCAGTCTGTAAGTCCATGAGAGCTGCGAGTTGCCAGCATGACCCTAAACAGTGCTATGGGCCAGACAGCAAACGCCTCTCTCAAGCAATTGCTCACCTGCAGAGCTCTACACGGCTGTACCAAAAAAAAAAAAACACTAGACACAGTGAGAAGATTTACATTTCATTCACAGTTTAACATTAAAGAAGAATATCCCACTCCCTGTCAAGCAGAGCCAGTCCTTGGTTATTTCAATACCAGCACTGTTGTTGCTGGGTCACTTTTGGGAAGCCAGAAGCATGTATTTCACTGCAGTGATCCAGTCCGCAGTTATTGTTAAGACTAGTGGAGCACTGCAGCAAACCTGTATGAAGAGGCTGGATATTCTGGATCCACAGCTCTCATCATAGCCATTCACTTCTCTTTTGCCACTATTTCAGATGCTGATGGTTGGATAATACCTATCCCCTTCTGTAGACAGCATAGAAATTTGACATTGTGCACTAAGTTTTCCTCCAAAATGTTCATCTCCTGTTCCACTCATCAACATACAGTTGTTATTTCAGTAGGAAAATGGCTTTCTGTAGGCACTTGACCACATTTCAGCTTCAGTTTTGTCATTTGGTTTTGGCTAAAAAGAATTTCAGTGCTGACTGGAAGGCAAATGCTCAGGAGGAGGAGCTGTTTTCTGTCCTGACACCACATGGCCTGGCCATACCAGTCCCCTTTTCACCATGCGCAGCACATGCTTGCGCAAATCCATGTCCATCTCTATCCCGCCAACTTTTCTTTGTTATGTCTTTTCTGTTATAACAGTCTCAGCACATGCAAAACCTAGTCTTGTCTGACATATTAGGAGTTTACCTAATCCCTCTTTTAACAGTTTTAATTGTGTTTGCATGTTGGCCAAGAGCATGAAGCAATTGTCACCATCACAGGTCCCCACTTAAGCCCATGGACCGTCAACCTGATGATCAGAGCTGTTATTTTAACACCAATGCACACACAAAGCTGGGATGGGATGGAGACAAACCTGCATAGGGGAGTAGGCATCACCACAGTATCACAGTATCGCAGTATGTTAGAGATTGGAAGGGACCTCAAAAGATCATCTAGTCCAATCCCCCTGCCAGAGCAGGAACACCTAGATAAGGTTACACAGGAATGTGTCCAGGCGGGTTTTGAATGTCTCCAGAGAAGGAGACTCCACAACCTCCCTGGGCAGCCTGTTCCAGTGTTCTGTCACCCTCACTGAGAAGAAGTTTCTTCTCAAGTTTAAGTGGAACCTCTTGTGTTCCAGTTTATACCCATTACCCCTTGTCTTATCATTGTTAGCCATTGAGAAGAGCCTGGCTCCATCCTCATGACACTCCCCCTTTATATATTTATATACACTAATAAGGTCCCCCCGCAGTCTCCTCTTCTCCAAACTATAGAGACCCAGCTCCCTCAGTCTTTCCTCATAAGGGAGATGCTCCACTCCCTTAATCATCTTTGTCGCCCTGCGCTGGACTCTCTCCAGCAGTTCCCTGTCCTTCTTGAACTGAGGGGCCCAGAACTGGACACAATATTCCAGATGCGGTCTCACCAGGGCAGAGTAGAGGGGAAGGAGGACCTCTCTCGACCTACTGACCACCCCCCTTCTAATACACCCCAGGATGCCATTGGCCTTCTTGGCCACAAGGGCACAGTGTTGGCTCATGGTCATCCTGCCATCCACTAGGACCCCCAGGTCCCTCTCCCCTACACTGCTCTCTAACAGGTCGTTCCCCAACCTATATTGGAACCTGGGGTTGTTCCTGCCCAGATGCAGGACTCTACACTTTCCCTTGTTATATTTCATCAAGTTTCTCCCTGCCCAACTCTCCAGCCTGTCCAGGTCCCACTGGATGGCAGCACAGCCTTCTGGCGTGTCAGCCACTCCTCCCAGCTTAGTGTCATCAGCAAACTTGCTGACAGTACACTCAATTCCCTCATCTAAATCATTGATGAATATATTAAATAATACTGGTCCCAGTACTGACCCTTGAGGCACTCCACTAGATACAGGCCTCCAACTGGACTCCGCCCCATAGACTACAACTCTCTGGCTTCTGTCCTTCAGCCAGTTTGCAGTCCATCTCACTACCTGATCATCCAGACCACACTTCCTCAATTTAGCTATGAGGATGCTGTGGGAGACTGTGTCAAATGCTTTGCAGAAGTCAAGGTAGACCACATCCACCGCTCTGCCATCATCCATCCACAATGTTATTTCCTCATAAAAGGCTAGGAGGTTGGTCAAGCATGACTTCCCCTTGGTAAAGCCATGTTGACTGCCCCTCATAACCCTCTTATCCTTGACATGCCTTAAGATGGCATCAAGGATAAGGTGTTCCATCACTTTCCCAGGGATGGAGGTGAGGCTGACCGGTCTATAGTTACCCGGGTCCTCCTTCTTGCCTTTTTTGAAGACTGGAGTGACATTTGCTTTCCTCCAGTCCTCAGGCACCTCTCCCGTTTCCCAAGACTTGGTAAAGATGATGGAGAGTGGTCTAGCAATGACTTCCGACAGTTCCCTCAGCACCCGCGGGTGCATCCCATCTGGACCCATGGATTTATGGATGTCCAGATTGCTCAACTGGTCCCTAACCCATTCCTCATGGACTAAGGCAAACTGCTCCAGTGACCTGACTTCATCTGAGGTCTCAGGAGTACAGGGCTCTTCAGGACTGCCTCCGGCAGAGTAGACTGAGACAAAGGCGGCATTCAATAACTCTGCCATCTCAGTATCTTCTGTCACCAGGGCACCCATCCCATTCACCAGTGGGCCAACCTTGCCTCTGGTGTTAGTTTTATCAGCTATGTATTTGAAAAAGCTCTTTCTGTTGTCCTTGACCCCTCTGGCCAGATTTAATTCTAAGGAGGCCTTAGCCATCCTAGCTGCCTTCCTACATCCTCTAGCAGCAGCCTTATATTCTTCCCGAGTGGCCAACCCCTCCTTCCATGACCTATAAACTCTGCTCTTCCACTTGAGCATACCCAGCAGTTCCTTATTCAGCCACGCAGGTCTCCTGGCCCTCTTCCTTGACTTCCTACGTGTCGGGATGCTCAGCTCTTGAGCTTGGAATAAGCAATCCTTGAATGCCAACCAACTATCTTGGGCCCCTTTACCTTCAAGCAGCCTTGCCCATGGGATTTCCCCTAGCAATTGCTTGAAAAGGCCAAAGTTTGCCCTGCTGAAGTCCAGGGTTGCAATTCTACTTGCTATTGTACTGGTCCTACCACACAAGATCCTGAATTCCACCATGTCGTGGTCGCTGCAACCAAGGCAGCCCTCAACCTTTACTGCTTCGACCAGACCCTCCTTGTTAGTGAGGATGAGATCCAGCAGCGCTCCTCTCCTGGTTGGCTCATCCACCATTTGGATGAGGAAGTTATCATCCATACACTGGAGGAACCTCCTGGACTGTGGCTGGGTTGCTGAGTATCCTTCCAGCAAACATCAGGGAAGTTAAAATCCCCCACGACGACCACGTCCTGTGACTGTGAGGCCGCTCTCAGCTGCCTGTAGAAGGCCTCGTCAACTTCCTCACCCTGATCTGGTGGCCTGTAACAGACACCCACAACAGTATCACCCCTGCCAGCCTGCCCCTTAATTCTCACCCACAGACTCTCAACTCGCTCGTCCCCTGTCCCTGGACAGAGCTCAGTACATTGCAGCTGCTCTCGCACATAAAGAGCAACCCCACCACCCCGCCTGGCTGGCCTGTCTTTCCTGAAAAGGACATAGCCCTCCATGAGCATATTCCAGTCATGCGAGCTGTCCCACCACGTCTCTGTAATTGCCACCAGATCATAATCTCCTGACTTAACACAGGTCTCCAACTCCTCCTGCTTATTTCCCATGCTGCACGCATTGGTGTACAGGCATTTCAAGGAGGGAGCTGAGCTCACCAATTTCACCCTAGGATTATAGGAGGCTTCCCAGTCTTCATCAATCCTAGAGTGCTGCCCCACTGGGGCAAGCCCAGTTACAACCCCATCCCCCTTCGAATCTAGTTTAAAGCTCTCCAAATGAGCCCTGCTAATTCATGCCCCAGCATCCTTTTGCCTCTGTGAGTTAAACCTTTCCCACGTGCCATCATCCGGACTGGAGCCTTATAAAACCAGCTGTTATCAAAGAACCCAGAACTTAAGGAGGAGGTCGAGACGCTGAGGACCATCAGGGAGTGTGAAAGGGAGATCGACTGGTGGAGTAACTCCCTGGTGTGCCAGCAGGAATGGTTCCAGGGAGATACCCCCCAAAAGGGGATGGACCCCCTGTCCTCTCAGACAGAGGGGGATGACCCGAGACAGCCCCTGCCTTGTAGCTGTCGCGCAGAGGTAAGGGACCAAAAAGACGATGAGGGCTGGAAGCGAGTTCCAGTTCGGAACCGTGGGCAACCTTCCTCCCTTCCTGCCCTGCTTCCCCAGGTGCCCCTCAGTAATAGGTTTGAGGCCCTGGATCTTGATGGAGAGGTAAGTGAGGATGTGGTGCAAGGCCAGACTACAAGGTCACATAGGAAAAGGCGGTCGACTTCGCGCCTCAAGACTGCCTCTGATAAGAAAGAAAGAAAAATCATTGTCGTAGGCGATTCCCTTCTGAGAGGAACAGAGGGCCCGATATGCAGAGTTGACCCTCATCATAGGGAAGTGTGTAGTTTGCCTGGAGCCCGGATCAGGGATATCACCAGGGCGCTCCCCAGCCTGGTGCACCCGACAGACTACTACCCGCTGCTGGTCTTCCAGACAGGTGGGGGGGAAGCTGCTTCCCGCAGTCTGAGGGGGATGAAGAAAGACTACAGGGCCTTGGGGCGGATGGTGAAAGAGTCTGGGGCTCAAGTGATCTTCTCCTCAGTTCTTCCATCTTCCGGTGATGATGTGGGACTGAATGGGAAAATTCAGTCTGTAAATGATTGGCTACGAGACTGGTGCTTTAGGCAGGGCTTTGGGTTCTTTGATAACAGCTGGTTTTATAAGGCTCCAGTCCGGATGATGATGATGATGATGATGGCACAGGGAAGAAAAAAAAAACAAAGGAAGAGTTGGAGACTGGAAAGGGGGAGGAAGAAAAGAAAATTGCAGTTACACCTCTGTTTGGTGCAGATTATAAAGCTGTTGGGAGGCTGTAGGATGTCACAGCCACTCCTTCCATTACAAAACACATCTGTGGATGGTGACAGAACACCTATACTCTCAAGTGATCCTCGTCCATGGAGTTACAAGGAGATCAACTTCCAGCCGACATCTTTGCAAACATTCTTCAATGGTATAAAGGAAAGTATTTTGTAGGATTATGTTGTAGTTTATAAACCAGAAATGTTGTTTGGCTTCCAGGGAATCATACTAATGCCTCTGGAGTAGCGTGTAATTCTATAACATGAGACCAAACTCCACAGCTGGCTACCCAAGCAAAACTGCACTGTCATCACAGGGGAGATATTGATATGCCCAACTAAGGCATACAGAAACAGATTCCACTGCAAATTAATGTAATAAGTTAAATTGGCCTTTCAGCATCAGGCTAATACTCTCCTGAGAAGCGGGGTCACTGACATCCCTTTGCTCTAGCACCTAGTGCGCACTCAGCTCACCACTGCATTCCAATTCTTAATGCTTCACTTCAGCTCTCTTAGCTCTCTTCTCATCACTGTTGGTCTCTTCAAGAAACAAAAGGATGAGAATTAGTAATTTTTCTGTTAAATTACCTAAGACAGCAAGAGAAATGTCTGTGCTGAAATTTGAAAATTGTCCATTATATACAGTTATGTTCAGGACCTATCACTGGTTATGCTTAGACGGTAGTTTGCACTTCTCCTCTAATTTCACTTTTTTAATTGCTTCACCTTCTGTCATCAGTTTCTCATGGCTCATCATTAGCACATTTCCATGCTGCATCCCCACATTCTGCAAATTGCTTGCTAAATGGAAAGGTACAGTTCCAGCACCCTGCCGGGCTCTTCTAATGCTGACACCTGAAATTGCCAGGGCTGAGTTCTTGGGATGCTGTGCAACTACCCTCCTGCTCTGTCTTCAAGTGGGCAGGAGTTACATCAAAAAGGCAGGAGATCCTCCTGGACTGTGCTTGCCAGCTGTCCAAAACTCCTTCCAATTGGGCTGTCTTGCTAACTTACAACACTGAACAGGGTGTGGAAATAGATGGGGGTGATCTGTGGCAAGGGCAATTCCCTCTTTCAGTCCAAGATGTGGAAGACGAAACGCAAGAGTGTATATAAGCAGCATGGTGTGTATATACACTCCTAGAATATATAATTTGTCAAAATCATGTTCCTTTTAACACCTGATTGGGCTTTCTTGCCTGCCTGAGACACTAGTAGTTCTTACGGCTAATCAGGACCCCTGGTGCTTCTGTCCAGAAACCCTCCTCCCCCACTGAAATGAGGAGTGGAAAAAGTGTCTTGATTTTAAGTCAGATATTTTTACAGGATATCCCTCCTACCTTCTGGAAGTGTGAAATACTGAATGTGTTGTGCTGTGATTTTAGAGATTATTTAAACATCCTATAGAGATGCCTTATAGAAAAATCTGTGCCAGTAGCTAGGCAAATAATGTATAGCCAGCAGATACAAATTTCGGTTGAAGTATGTGAAAAAAAGAGTTGGAAAAGAGGGTGAAGCAATGCAAAGACACTCTGGTTCAATCTTCTGTAGTCAAACAAAAGCACAACTTTTATATCCACATTCAGTAATTTAAATATGCTGACCTTTAATTCTCACTTTGAATCTATAAAACAATGTGAAATCCATATTTCAGGTAAATATGTGACCTTGTGCCAGAGTCAACTCGATAAGCTAGAGACTGAGAGGATGTGGCAAGGGATAGTCTGTTAAATAAAGGTATGGTATGAAGGATATTTCTTTAACACAAATATTTCACCTCTTGATATTTACTGTGCAGGCTGTGGCTGTGAAATCCTTCCCTTTGTGCATGGACTTTTTTTGCTGTTCACATTTTCATTTTTCTGTGTGTTCCTATTAAAATTCACATCACACCATAGTTTGGTTCTATTGAAAAAAAAGAAAAAGAATCCCAGGATATTCTTTCTCTGATACATTCCTGTGTGCATTTTTGGTAGCGCTTATCTCACCTCCATTGATATTGTTAAAGTTTCATACCAAGCTTTCACACTGTTCTGCTTTTGTGTAATCCTTATAGTAATAGGGCTAATTCAATAACATTCACACTGCCAAGTGAAGAAGCCCACAATGTAAAACTCAATTACCTTTTCTATTCCTTTTCTCAGTTGCTCTTCTGCTCTGCTTAGTCTTTTATCTTTTTCACTGTAAACAGGTAGCTGATTTAAATTTAATAGACACCACTGCTTTCTTCATTTCCTTTTTTTCCTTTGAACCTTCTAGACACTCTCATGAGATGTTCATTCACCTTTGTATAATACCATAGTAATAGTAATACAGAAAAAAAATGTAATGATTGCATGCAAGCTAAAGTCCTAATGAACACTGTTTATGAACAATGTCGCGCGGATTCCTAACTGCACTTCGGTAAATTATACAAATTAAATATTCATTACTTTGTACTTCATTAGTTCACATTTGGAATACTTTTTCTTCATTATGGTAGCCTGGGGTAAAGATTTTTTTAATATGGTTTATTCTGTTATTTTTCAGAAAATCTTTAGTTATAATGTTAGAGGAAAGTTGTATTTATTCCACAACCCAGAACATCCACATATTCCAGAGAGTATTTTCTCCCACAAGAATATTATGTAGGTTCAGTAATTGCTCAACAGTCTAATTTCAATAACCAAAGTAACTGAATATTTAACCTGATATTCACAGTAAGTTTACTTACTGATTGTATCCCAACTTCAAGTGAATTGCAATTTCATTAGCATGAGCAATATCTGACAAATGGTAAAGCATAAAGCATATGTTCTGCACTGTTGCCTTGCGTTGCTTGCTCTTGGCACTGATTGCCGTACCTTCAAGCAGGTTTATTTGGTGTAGGAGGCAGATGCTGCTTGCCAACCTTGAGAACGTGGAAGGAGCTACAAGAGTGGTGGTGGCTGGGGGTCCAGTTGCCGTGGTCCTCTCACAAGGAAAGGTGACCATGGGATGCCTCTGCCCCACAAGACCTTGTCCAGCACACAGAACTTCTTGCTGCTATTTGAAACATCAGAAGGACGTTAACAGAATGAAATCCCTTAAAAGGTTTAGTGCCTTTGATTTGCTTTCCTTACATGTTCCTTCATCCTCAGACACAGTATCTGCAGATACAGTCCATCTCCAGACAGATATACAAAACCTCCTCACAAGCTGTGCAGCACTTTAAAGCAGAAAAGCATTTTCTGATGTGTATGGGTGATAAACCATGTCAAACCTTGTTGTTCAGAATTGAAAATAGAGAAGCTAGCAATTTCAACAGAATCTTGGGCACACCACAGAGGGGAGATTCATTAAAATATAATCTCAAAAGTGTTTGGGTTTAGCTTGTTGATTTTCAGTGAGCACGCAATGTATGCATGTAAAGGAGAGACCCCTGATCTGGTGATCTGGTTATTAGTAACTACACAAAGAGAAAAAATTTGCTCTGTAAGTCAGCTGCTGTGTTGCCCCTTGCCACAATAAATAGTCTTTCGATTCTCTTTCCAAGTAGCCCTCAGCAGTAGGACATGGAATGGGTTGCCCAGGGAAATTGTGACTGCTCCATCCTTGGCAGTGGTCAAGGCCAGGTTGGATGAGGCCTTGGGTGGCATGGTTTAGTGTGAGGTGTCCCTGCCCATGGCAGGGGGGTTGGAACTAGATGATCTTAAGGTCCTTTCCAACCCTAACTATTCTATGATTCTATGTTTGTACGAGTAATGGGACCGGGGATATGTGCTGGCCTATCCACCCTTAATCAGTAAGGCTGGGGAGTGCTGAGCTGCATGTGTTGGATGCTTAAGATACAGTGTAGGGTCAACTAGGTATAAAGCAGAGCTGGTAGTGGTTTGGGGAGACTTTCATGAATCCAGGGTTGAAAATCGTTGTCCATGTGACTTCACTAAGATTACACAGGGAACCCATAGAGGAACCGTGAAGAATTAGCTTGTTATGATTTCTTGTCCTCCATCAATAACACATTTTGTCCACTACAATATGTTGAAATAAAGTGTAATGCTTTTGGTTGCTGCTATAGAATGCAGTAATATACCTGTGCTTAAACAAGGTTGTGACTGCTTTAGATCCTCATCCTTTCCCAGCCAGCGGGTACTGTGTACATTTTGGCAAGCCAACTATTCTCATTGTGCCTCTGGCAGAGCAAGTGGAAAACTGGGAAGAGAATAGCTCTTTACTGAAAAGAAGCAGGTGCATCTGTACTGGGTTAATAAATCAGAAACAGGGAAACACTGAATCTGAACAGAGTCCAGCTCTCTGTGCTCCTGCATTTTGCTGCATACTAATTGTCTCTTTTGTAGGAACCACATCAAACACAGACCAAGTTCTACCTCAGAAACTGCATGAAAATCAAATCACTTGTGGATGTTGCTTTCTTTGCTGAAAGCAGACACCTCCAAACCATGTTTAGAGCTTCAAGGGGATGTGATGGAAGAAGTACAAATCAGGGTGAGAAACATTATTAACAGTCACTGTTTCTTGTACAGGTAGTTGTATTAAAAGCAATAAATAAGTGCCTTTTGAAAAGTTTAAGTCAGTAGCCAAGTATGGATCAGAAAAGCTGCATGCTTGGTCTTTGCATATTTTATTAAGCAGCTATGTGGGCCATCATACAGTTATTTCCAGTTTAACTGCTGCCCAGACTGCTTTCTTAGGACCCAGCCCACTAGATCCATGTACTCCAAAGCTTCTTCAGATTCTTGCAAACGGCTTCTTTTAAACCTATGTCAACATATTGTTGACCTCCTTTCACATTGTACATACACATGCAGACCTGCAGTGTAGGCAGAGCTCCCTCACCAGTCAGGAAATTCAATTCTTCATCTCCTGTGTCCTATGCCTTAATGGATTGTAGCACTGCTTTGTTCCTGGTTTCCTCTTCCTGGATCTTTTGCCCTGAGGACCAGCGCTTATTGTCTCATTCACTCAGTAACTTCAGTGCAACTCTCCAAAATATGTCCGTATTAGTCCCCAGTTAAGTGCTGTGCATTGGCTTGCCTTCACACACGTCTGTGTCTGCTTATTGGGGTGAGGACTCTGGTACACTTTACCCTCTGATGTGTGCCCAAGTTTGCCTCCCAATAGACTTAAAGGAGTTTTTTTGTGATTCACAGGCTGTGGATTAATTTCCAGGCACACAGTGCAATAACTGATGGGTTCTGGACCCTTCAGTGGAGGCAAAAAGGTTGACCACATGGGCATACTCCAGGTTCACAGATCTTTACTTCAGGAAGATGTGACCAAAGCAACATGGGCACACACACACGCATCTACATGCAGAATTTGCCCAGGCTTTCAAAATGTGCTTCTTCTCAACTGAATTCTTTTCACAGTTACTGGAGAGCACAACTTCTTTCTTGTTTCAACCACACCTTCCACACAAGGTCTCTCATCTGATGAGTCCTGCAGAGTCCTGGCCACTTTCATTGAGGAGGGCATTTGCCTGAAGTGAGCATGTTGCTCACTTTACCTCCACTGGTGCCACAGAATTTGTCCATCAACATCACAGTATGTTGAACACCAACAGATTTCCCTAAAAAAGCAGTGGCTAGTTCTGAACTTTGAATAAATGTGACCAAATATCACTCATGGAGATGGGTTCACTATTTGGAAGTAAGAGGATTGTATGTTTAATGCAAGAAACACATAGAAATTATGTTTCTAAGCAGAGTTTGCAAATTAGCAGGGTCCCAATGTGTAAATAAGAACATCTGAAGACACAAACATTAACATATGAAATTAATATCTTCTGCAAGGCACTTACACAGCTTGAGGCAAAACTAAAGATGGTTAACGAACCCCCTTGTGTGTATTATCCAACAAGAAGACCTGTGTCATCAAATATTTTTATTATTAGCTGACACTGCCTACACTCTAGAATGCAACTGTAATTGAAAGCTCCAGCTATGATTCCTACTGCAAGCTCTCCAAATAAAACAAAACCCTAAAACGAAGCAGCATTTTTGATAGAGTAAATCATACACCTGACAGATCTAATACTACAGTTATAGCTTATGCCAGTCATGCACAGCAATATGAATTCTGTGCTTACTTCACTATGCTTTTAACACATTTGAAAATGATGTGGCCTAGGATAAACCTTGTACTTCATCATGAGCATTCAGGGGAGATGGGAATCATTTGTAAGTAGCAGACACAATGCTACAAAGATAGCATGGTACCATGAGCTGGAAGGGTTTCACTGTATTTGTTATTAAATGTCCTTGCATTGCTAACCATTAAATAAATAAATAGATAAAGACTTATATAGATAAATAAATAAATATCATCAATAGTGCAGAGCCATTTTAGGATGCAACAGCATAAAAATATAGTGCTACAGTTTAGAGCCATCTCACTGGTGACAGGTCATTTTACTGAAACAGAGCAGAGCATCCCAGATTCATGCATATAGCTTGTCCTTGAAGAATGTTAATGGTTTCTTGTTCAGTTAGGGGTAGTTTTGAGACCCCAGTAACAGTCAGCTTTGTCACTCTATGTCATAAATGGGAAGGAGATAGGAGAGAAGAAATTCACTTAACCAAACACCTAGGGCAGATGTTATTCAGGAAAGTAAAAATGTTGGGAGAGGAGAACGGTGAGTAAAAGTAGCCCGTGATTAAATAGTCTAAAAATGATCTGTGGTATTTGGTGTTGGGTGATGCAGGGAGATAAAATGGCAACAGAAGTGTAGAGACCCAAAAGGACCTAGGAGTGGCAACAAGTTCCAGCCTCCAGGGTATGTTCCCACATGCTGCTGACAATTCTCACCTCTCTACAGGTGACCAGCAACACGTGGCTGAGTCTTTCTGGCATTCGTAAAGTCTAAAATGGTGTGGGGACTTGTGTTAACTTAGCCAATAGGTGTGCAACAGACCTGGGTGCCTCCTAGTCCTGACCTTCTCTGAGTTGGAAGTGCTTTGGAGTAGACATTAGGGAAGTGCCTCTGGGGCTCTACTGTGCCTTCTTCTCGAACATGCACTTATAGGCAAACGAAGTTGTCACCTTTCCTTATTCAGTAAGTCTGGTCTGAATTCAGAGAAGAAAAGTGTGAGTGCAATTTCTCTGCTGCCCAAACAGTCCCACCTCCCAAGCCATGTGCTAGTCACCTGCAGTGGGAGATGTAGCCAGGGTACCCCATCTCAGGGAGAAAGGCACCTGAGCTCAAGGTCAATGTTTGTGGGGCCTTGCAAGATCTTGTATGTGGTAGATAAGGAGCAGCCATGGGAGGCAGGTGGTGTGGCTGCCCTTCCACCTCTGCCACCACTGGAGACCTGAGCATGCCATGCTGAAAGACCAGCCCCAAAACCAACAGTGGGCATTTCCCGCTGTTGTAGAATCATAGAAAGGTTTGGGTTGGAAAGGACTTTAGAGATCATCTAGTTCCAGCCCCCCAGACTCACAACATCAGCAGCAAATGTGTGAGGTTCTGTACATACAAATTGCATGAATCACTTATAAATAAAAAGTGCAAGGAACTGAATACATGGTTATGTATTCATTCTCATGATAGTATACAGCTCTCTAACAAATTTTAAATGGAAATGCAGCTACAAATCTAGTAAGTTGTAAATACAGTACTGAAATTACTATGTCTTTCTGCACGCATAGACCTCCTGAAAAGATTTCAGTGCTTTTTAGGTTGAATTTTACTTGTTTCCTGAGCCTATGACAACTACTTATAATATCAAGTAAAATAGCACTTCACTTACTTAGACTATTTCAGACACAGAACAAATAAAACATAGTACTTATTCTTTTGTTTTTGCAAGACTTTCTGACTAGGATTCTTGTAGTGTGATGATGGATCTCCCCGTTTTTTTAATTTCTCTTCACTCTTGAAACAACATTTCAAAGGCATAAATTAGATAAGGCCAGGGACAGATTTGTAATATCTCATCTTTTCCTGGAAACAGTAAGAAATCAGATAAGTCCTCAAGCACAGTGCATTAAAGGTGACAGAACAGAGATCTTGCAGAGACCTCATCAAACACAGACAATATTCAGCATTAATTCAGTGTCCATTTTGATTCGTTGCAGTCAGATAGGAAATGAGGCTTGAGTGACAACTTTATTTAGTAAATCATAGGCTGCTGAAAATTTTATGAAATGATGCAACATACATGCAAAAGAGTGGGCCTTTTTATTAGAAATGCTTGATAAGATACAGTGAAAATGTGAATAATTTTCATTAGCTATTTGTCAATAAAAGGCATAGAAAAGAAATTAGATTAAACCCCTGCTCTGCATAATGCTGCCTTTGTGTTTGCAGAAGAAACCTTATCGCAATACCTTTTAATAATATGGAGCATCTATGGCAGCATTTGTTGTTTTACCCCATTATGCCAGGAATACTAATTGTTCACTTCATTTTGCCTACAGCCAAAGCTCCCATTTGTAATTTGGAGCATTATCCTTTCTGGTATTCTCACATCAGTGGTGCTTATGAAACATCTGGCAGTTTCATTGCTGTGGACACACTATCTTAACCAAAGGTGCATTTTCAGATGCAGACTCCCAACTTTTCTCAGAAAAAACGATGTGTGTGCAATGGCTTGTGTCCTGTGCAAGGACAATTGTATGGTACCTCACGCTGGATTAAAACCCTTAGAGAGTCAGAGATAAAAAAGGCAACGAGAGTGCACACCCCCAGGGCACTATAATGAATATCATTCTCATGGAAGGTGTCATTACTGCTGGCATTTGAGATTGAAAATAGGAAAAGTTATATTAAACCTCTCTCATAGTAATAGTAATAACTATCCTTTAGAATAATTTTTAAATTAACCTTATTAGTAAACTCATCTAGGTTTAGCTCTTTCCCTGATTCCCAGCAGAGGCATTCTTCAGCAGGCTAATGCCAGCTATGTGTTTCTCCCTCTTCTGACAGCTTTCCTTGAACTCTACATGGAAATCAATTTACCTCCTCATTCTTCATACAGGCAGCAGCTTCTACATAGAAATAGTCTTTTAAAAAGAAGCCAATTAAGGGGCTGGCAAACTGTTTTCAGAAATGAAAGCTGCCTGTTCCAAAGCACTGAACACCAGAGCCAAGTACAGAGCAAAAAAAAACCAATTTGCTTTTTGCAATTTAAAAGCAAACCTATCCTGGCGCAAGGTGCTTCTAAGTGACATGGGGCAAAAGGAAGACAACATAGTTAAATATAGAAGAATAATAATTTTCCTTGGCTTTCTGTAGTAGCACACAAATATCAGTGAGTAATGCCCCAATGCTGCCAGTGAGCAGGGCACTTAATAAACCCCAAACAACTGTCACACATAGGTTATAAGGTCATTTCTCACACTTAAGATAAGCTGGAAATCCATCCAAAGGATGGAATCTGAGGAAGTGTTACGAAGTTTACTGGAAAATAAAAAATGATTTTCACATGTTATTTTGTTTCTCAAGGGCATTTTGATAAACAGATGCATAGACTGTCAGTGCACAGCTTACCCACAAGAAATGAAAGGAATCAGTATCATGAAGATTTAAAACAGTAAGTGTCATTAGTAGCATGTTATATTGTTGATTATATAAATACAATAAAAATGTGTAATTATGCAATGATAAAGCTCATGGTGCATTTCAGAGCTTTATCCTGATTATATTTGAAATACTGTAGATAAGTTTTGTTGTTGCCTTGTGGTAAAAAGGTAAAACTGAAAAACATAGTTCAAGGTCAAAGGACATACTGATTTAACTCTAAATGGAACATCAAAATCCAAGCCCAGTGACGTAAATCGGCAGCTGGGCATAACGTTTCTGCAGCTCAGCCCATGGATGCCGCCTTTTGAGAGTCAGTGAAGGCTGCAGCTGAAAATCAAAATCTCCTGATTCACCCTTTAGGCAAATCAAATTCAAGCCTCTTGTTTTAAATTAGACTCTTAAAATTTACTGTAGGGGGTGGTTGAATGAGTCAGGAGCAGCAAGCCTGCTGCTTTAACCACTGACCAGAGGGCATGCAGACCAGCCTCTGTGCTGAAGGTCCCTTGGTATGCATTTTCCCAAGGGTTGCCTTTGACTTCCAGTGACCCAGATTGTAATGGAACTGCCCTGCTGGTATCTGCCACCATCCAGCTGAACATATGAAGTCCATTTTTCACCAAACACTTTGGCTTCCTATTTACCCTTGGCTGCTGTGGGAAGTGTTGACTATTTATGATAAAGGAAAATGTAGCTTGGGGTCTGACTGCCTAGGATCCCACCTTCCACCTCATGATCTTCCATGGCAACTGGGGTCATGTGAAGTGCTGGTATTAGCTACCCTCATTTCAGTGGCTCTTCTGCAGCAAGAGGCCCCCATGCATTTGGATACAGCCTGAATTCAGGTCCTTTCCAGGGCTTGGGATGTGGGAAGTTTTTTTCTCTGAGACAGGGAAAGGGAGTTGGCAGGAATCTCTATTCCAATAATCTTTCTATCTTTTGCCTTTGAAAAGAGACAGATACATGTGCATGTTGTTAAATTGCACCAAGATAAGCCAGTAGAGCACCTTTTGTGAATCTAAAAACAAATAAAATAAAAAATGCTTTTGAGAAGGCTACTGGAAGCCCAGACAGGCATAAATCTGGACCTAGATAAAATTTGGAATGAATTTATGCAGCACTGATTTGAATCTTCTTTGAGGTCGGTTAAGGCAGGGAGACCGTCTTACACATCTCACTCATCCTGCAGACCAGCGTAACCTGGCTGCCACTGGTAGGGGTCTGCTGGGCTTCCCTCCCCATTCTCCCAGCTGAGGGTCACCACAAACCCTGCTGCTGTATCACTTTTCACCTTAACACGTGGTCCTGACTATGCAGTGCAGAATTCAATAAAGCACACGACTCTGTTGGAGAAAGTCTTATGGGCCCACCAGACCCTAAAAATGGGAAATTATATAGGAGAGGGAGGAGCCGACAGCTCCACTGTCCACAAGCTCCCATTTATCCAGCTGCAAATGGAAGACAGATGTCCACAGGGAAGACAATTTTCTCATAGGATGAGAAAGCACAATGTGTCAAAACTTCCCAAGCGTTGCTTCAGTGTGTAATGTATGTCTTCAGGAGTGCAAGCAAGAAAGAGAGAGGTGGGAAAAAAGGGGGATAGAAGCGTGAAGAAATAGAGACCTGCCTCTGCAATGTCCTTGGCCCCACACCTTGCCACAGCCGCTCTGTGCCCCACACCACTGATACCTGTAAAACGCTGGACTGGAAATCAAATAATGAGTTATCAGGATTTTTTCAGCACATACTATTTCAGACACTTGCATATAATGCACATTGTGAATGATTGCCTGGATCAGTGAAGAGATCTCACCATGGTCTCCACAACCAACAGGAGAGAACGGGAACTTCCTGCATGCTTGGGAGCTCCTGCTTTGATTAAACATCTGAGAAATTTCCCAGAAGACCATTATGCTCAATCAATATGACATTGCTTCAGCTAACGGAATTCTTTTAACATCCAAGATCCTTTGAATCACGGATTAGAGAGGGCACGTTAGTTCAGGTTCTGAACTACATTTAAAATGACATAATTATCTAGTAACATCACTGTATATATTAGGACATTTATTATCAATGGAAAACCCCAGTGTCCTTCAAATTCTATTTTAAAAACTGTAAGAAATGATTGTATTAATATTTTGAAATATTTTGAAAGCTTTAGCAAGATTTCAGACTTGTTAATATCACTCAAAATCAACTGGATATTCTTTAACATAGAAAAAGAAATGAATATATCATGTAATTATTGCTGGCATCTAGCAATTATGAAGTTAAGACAGTCAAAAGCATAACTACTTAGATGACTCTATTTATTGCTGGGTTGTGGGTATTTCATTGTCAGTAAAATATTTTTCTACCATGAAAACCACATGTATTTCACTATATAAAACACATTTCTGAATGAAATTTGATGAAAGCAAATTAATAAATTATCTGGTCTTGATTTTCCTTGTTTATGTTAAAAATAAAAAAAAATCTTACCTGGGGTTTTGTTGCCATGCTGACTGTGCACATATTTAAGATTTTATTCCTTGTGCCACAATTAAAAAGTTATGGCTTGTTGGAAGGTGTTAGATATTATACCAATACCACACTGTCAAAGTTTTCACAAAAAGCCTCATGCAAAACTCTAATATATGGAATACTATTTCTAGCCTACCATAGTTATACTTAAATATTCATTTTAGTCCAAGTTCCCCACAAATAATCTTATCCTCAAAACTATTAGGTTATGCCATCGACAGAGGTACTATTTTCCTACTTAACTAACTGAAATATTCAGGACTAACTGTTTTGGAATGAAAGGTCTCAAGGTTATGGGATTGTTATGTTGTTGGTTGATTTGGCTTTTGTTGGTTGGTTTTTGTTTCTTTTTGTGTTGTTGAGGGCTATTCTTCAAAGAGGAAAACAGAGAGAAGACAATGAAGCTGAGCCCAGTTTTGCAGTTGTGGTGGATATGGGCATAGGAAGGCGTTTCCCATCCCAGGGTTCGTACAGCGTTACTGTTTCCTCACTATCCCTTTTCCATCCATTGTAGCCACCAGCCTTGTGTTCAGTAACACCTCCTAACTGTTCACTACTTCTTTCAAGCATGCATTATAATTCATATCGGGGACTGCAGTGTAGGATAACGGTAATGGGTTTAAACTTAAACAGGGGAAGTTCAGGTTACATACAAGGAAGAAGTTCTTTACTGTGAGGGTGGTAAAGCACTAGAACAGGCTGTCCAAAGAACTTACCAGGGATGGTAAATGCTCCATCCCTGGCAGCGTTCAAGGCCAGGCTGGACAGAGCCTTGGGTGACATGGTTTAGTGTGAGGTGTCCCTGCCCATGGCAGGGGGGTTGGAACTAGATTATCTTAAGGTCCTTTCCAACGCTAACTATTCTATGATTCTATGATTCTATGATATTTTTTATAAAAAAAACGTTCACTGAGATCCCATGAATGCAACCAAAATTCTTACACTGTCAAATGAAAAATATAAATATGGTGTTATTTTAAAGTGCCTAACCTTTCTTGTTGTAAATACAACAAATGCTGTTGTGTGTTGTGTGTATTATGCTGATAAGTAATGATACCGCCCAAAATCATAATACCTGCATTTAAATTTCAGGAACTTTTCAGATATAGTTGAGAATGAGCAATATTTGGTGTTATGCCTTACTTTTCGGCTGTGTGCATTCAGTAAAGTAGGTTTTATTTCTCTTTTTTTTTTTTTAACATAAAAGTTATAATTTAGAAAGTAACAAAAAAAATTTTTTTCACTTCTATATTACATGGTGTAACTCATGGACTCCCAGCATTTTGTATTACAGCTTCAGCCTATAAACATGTTCTGAGATGAAATATAGGACACAAAACAGATTGGGATCCAGATCTTCTTTACATATTTGGTAGAACAGTAAAGAAATGCCAGGTACTGAAGGGCTGATCTGATAACTCTTTTGGGGAAGCTCCCTGAGGTGGAGAAAAAGGAAGAGGAAAACTGTTAGATATCTAAATCAAAGGGATTTTGCTGCCTGAGAAAAAAAGTAAATGTAAGCAGAGTATTTCAATGAATTAAGATGATTAGAATACCCAATACAAGCAGACTTGACTTAATCAGGATATCATTGAATTAAAACCTTTTGGCCCTTAAATCAGATGAACCACAAAGAAAATTCAGGCCCTTTTCCCTATTTATAATTGCACCACATCTTGATCACAATTTTTTGTAGGACACTGTTAGTTATAAATTACCACACACACACAAAAAAAAAGGAATGCATTCTCTAAAAAAATAATGCAAGTCTGTATCAGGGAATTGCAGAGATCACAGCTTGGCTGTCAGCCTAGACAAAATCTATAGATATATCCAGTACTTTTCATAGAAAATTATTTTATGGCATGTCAGATTTTGGCTGTCCTCATACAAGGATGGAAGTACAATGCAGGAAGCACTGTATTTCAAATCTTATTTCTTTCACTGAACTAGGGCAAAGATTAGTTCTCCAGTAAGCCATTCTTCCCATCTCCCTTGGACCCTATAAGATCATTACTGATCTAACAACCTCGGTTTTGTTTTGCATGAGATTCTTGCTCAACTTTCTGCTAAAGCAATGTCTTTCCAAGTTCTTGAAAACTGCAGTAAGCATGAAACATTAATGTTTATTTTAACAAGAAAATAATTACTTGCTCCATTTTTATATACTGTATGAATCTGGGGGAGAGGAGATAAAGGAAGGAAGAGCAAAAGAATCATCAGAACAATAAGGTGATGAAAACATGATAAAATTGGTTAAAAAATGTAAATAGGAAAAAGGCAAATTCTCACCTTATACTTTTTCAGCAAAATCAGTACTGAAATGATCTGCCTACCACAGGAACACAGTTATAAAGCCTTAGCGTAGGACACTCACCCAGCTGAGATTCAGGGGACATCTCATTGTTGGTTCAGCTTTACAACACAAATCTTGCTAGCATTATGAAAGGCCCTTACAAGATGAACACTGTACACACACACTTATGCACATGCACACAAATACACCCCCTCCTTCCATTCACCCGAATTGCCAGTGTCCAAGGCAAAAAAAAAAGAACTGTCGTGGTTTAAGCCCCGGCTGTAAATTAGAACCACGCAGTCTACTTCCCCCCCCCCACTCCCCAGAGGGATGGGGAGGAGAATCGAAAGAATGTAACTCCCACGGGTTGAGATAAGAACAGTCCAGTAACTCAGGTATAACACAAACCACTACTGCTGCCACCAATAATAATAATGATAAGAGAAATAACAAGGGAAGAAAATATGATACCGCTCGCCGGAAAAGAGCCCGACCGAAAAGAGGACGTGCCCTTCCGGGTAGCTCCCAGTTACATCCCCGGGCATGACGTGCTGTGGTATGGAATACCTCTTTGGCTAGTTTGGGTCAGGCGTCCTGTCCCTGCTTCCTCCCGGCCCCTCCTCCTCCCTGGCAGAGCATGAGACTCACAAAGTCCTTGGTCAGTCTAAACATCGGTGTTATCAGCTCTGTTCCGAGGCTGAAAGTCAAAACCACAGTGCTGCAACAGCTACTAAGAAGGAGAAAGACTGACTGCTACTGCTGAACCCAGGACAGTATCCACCCCTTATTCCATACCATTCACGTCATGCTCAGATCCCACATTTTCCATATACCCTCACTCTCATTTCAGTGCACTGTTATCTTAGTGCACGGACCAATTCCTATAAAGCTACTGAGTCCGTTCGGTTCATGATGTTGGGCTCCATCTCTTGTAACAATCTTTCAGAGCAGGAGAGGCTGTGTGCAGTGTTGGATCGTTGTCTGCTGATGCTGATCATTCCTTTACTGTAGAACTCATCCGGTTCTATCAAAGTTCATTCTCTGTTGGGATGATGGTCGGAGGGAAGTCAGGGCCAGTCGCTGGTGCCCTGCAGACTTCTAGTTGATGGCTATAGCAGGCAACAGCGTACAATTGAGTTCATTGTCTGTTTTCCCCTAAAATCAAATCCCCTTGAGGTACGCATCAGACTTCCCCATCTTCCTGCATTACCCACCAAGTATATCCAGGTCCCTGAGCAAAAGCAATCCCACGAGTGGGTTTGCCTTTACCTGAAGCAGGAATAACCCAGACTGTCTTCCCCAGCAAATTCTTCATGTGCACCACAGGAACTTTGTCCCCCTCTACAATATGTAAAAGTTCTGACTGGGCTGGGCCAGCCCTGTTGGCAGATCCTCTGGTGTTGACCAACCAGGTGGCCTTTGGTAAGTGTGTATCCCAATGCTTGAAAGAAAGTCCCTTCTCTGTAGACCATAACTAAGGGGTATTTGAGAAATGTCTTATGCGGGGTGGAGCTGACACAGCAGATGATATACAAAGTCTCACAAATCTCAGAACTTTTGCAGCTTTTTCTTTTAAAAAGCAGTATCACATTAATTCTGATTATTTACCTTTCTTATATATGTTCCCCTTCAAATGCCTCTGATCAGTGCCCTTTCCTCCAACAATGGAGTTAGAAACCGTGAAGACTAGGAAAAATCCCTAGATACTAAGCATAACCAAAGACATCTATTTCTCACTATTGACTGAAGCAAGAGGAATGTAAGCATGGAGCTGAGATATACTTTCATGCAGGTGGCAGCAGACATGAAGGAAACCAAACAGGAATATAAGGTAAAAATATCCTGCTTTACTGCTTAGCCGGGTAAACACTCTCCTGATTAAAACAAATTTCTCCTTATAACACCACAGTTTTTCATTATAAAACAAATTCCTCAGTGACTCAGTTTCTCCAGATGTCACATCAAGACTTTCAGTTTGCATGTCAAACATGGCTAGTAAGTACACTCAAGGAAAAAAGCATCCCTGGAGTTCTCAATAGGCTATCAGGTCATCATTATGCTTAATTCTCACTTGTTCTTTCTCCTTTTCAAAAATTCACTTTAAAAGTTTCTATCAGATGACCAGATATTTTTTTTTTCAGTATAATCACTTAATTTATTTAATGTTTATAGCCATTAAGGCTCTTAGTGGGATCATTTTAAAATAAGCTTTCAGGGTCACTTCGACTCTATTAAGCTTTTAAAATAGATTAAACCCAGGGTCTCTGCTTTCTGAATACAAAAGCAGATCTTGCCTGTAAAGCCAAAAACAATTTAAAACATATGAAATGCAGTAGTATTAATCTGTCCAGAACTAACAGGAAGACTGTATTTATAGCAGCTGATTTATTTGTTTGATATACAGTATGTGCTCTGGTTTATAATTTTTAAGGTGTGTGAAAAGGGTCACATTATATATTACAAAAATAGCAAGGCAATGATTTACAAGGCTTCACATTGTGCCTATTGACCTTCTCAATAAGAAAGGTTGGTGACTGTAACAGCACTGAAAAATTAAGCCCATGGGAGTCAATTTAATGTAGTATAAACTCTTTAACAACCAGCAAAATAGCCATATCAGCTGTTCCATCTGCAGATTATGTTTCAGTTGTAAAACCCAGTTTTTAATAAAAAGTGCACAAGCTTTCTTTATTCTACAAAGCATGTGTTTCCTCCTCCATGGAAGCAGCTGCTCCCTAGCTTTCATGTGGCAAGAATGGAAGTATTGTGTTGTAGCTGGTCCTCTCAGTGGGATAAGAAAAAGAAGGAAGAAAGAAACATCTTAGCAGCAGTACAAGTCATTTTGTCCAGTTTCCTTATGAAAATTAATCTCTGAGCTCCAAAGAAAAAATGTACATCTGTTTGTTTGTCCTTTGTTGTGGACAAATACACTAGTCTGCCCACAAGGAAAACAATATTAGCCCATGTACAGCTTGAAATAATCAATACCTAGACTTAACAATTGGGTAATTCTTCATGTTAACACACTCGCTCTGAAAATGAGAGGTTAAGGGCAAGATATCTCTTTTAATTATCAGAGCCATGTGTCATGGACATTCCAGAAATGATGGTATCTGAACACATCTAAAGCACTGTCAGGTAAACGAAGGACAAAAAACATTCGAACTGTGATCTTACTTATGATTTATCTCATTTTTAGTAGGATTATCTGGCTGCCCAAGGAACTCGCGCAGATGGAAGCTGGCAAGTGAGATAGTGTCTTTTTGTATCTCTAGTTTATCATCCCTAAGATGCTCAACTCATCCACTTTTTGCAAGGAATAGGACAAAAGTAGCCTGGAGATACATAGAGATTCTAAAGCTATGCATTAGTAGCCACTATCCTCTAAAACAAAAAAATCCTAACAACAAAACAATGCAGCTAAGACATCAAGTACTCTGATTTTGGATTATAACTTAGAGGGACCTTCCAGAGAGAAAGTTAATGGCAGGCACACAACATTGGAGATTTAACTATCACATTTGTCTGTCTTGGTTTTCTTGACAGAGAGAGCTTTTTTTATAGCTACTACTGTAATGATTTGGTGAAATGTGGAAGCTCACCGAAGGTTCATGCTTCACACTAGAATTTCTTTTCCTGACTAAGGAAGCAAATAGCAAGGCAACTGAGGGCAAGAAGATTGGTGTTTGTGCAGAAGCACATGAGAGATGTGGATTAGATTAGAATAATGCACAGTGGTGGAAGTTCTTTTCCAATTCAGCAAATCTACGTGGGAAGTTCATTATGATATTTCCTTTATAACTTTGGTCTCCTTTGGGATAGCAGAATATGGTGCAGCAGTAGATACCTTTTTTTATGTCTTCCTGTGAAAGACCACGAAACACTCTGTCTCTAATTCTCATTCTGGTTACATACTGTGTATGAAAACAGCAGGTCCCTTCAGTGTCTGTTCTAAGTCATAGTTTGGTGAGCTGCGTGCTGCAGCAATCTCCACATACACATTTTAAGTCCTACTTAATCTGTTAATTATAATGCCCTGGAGAGACAAAATGGGTTAACATTTCAACACTGTGCTTATTGATGGTTAACAATTTCACTGGAACATGATATTCCCATATTGATAGCAGATGAGCTGAAGAAACAGGGTTGATTGTATTACCTTGTCAAAAAAAGATATAGACAGAGTTACTGAAGCTTTGAAAATGGTTACAATTAAGGAAGTACCATAAAATAGAAGATGTCTCTTGTGCTGCTCATGATCCTAAGATATTTTTTGGTTCTGAGAAGACTTCATAAAAGACAGGTGAAACCATCTGTCACAGCCAGCCAGTGTTAGCAGCAGGAGGGCAGGCTGTCCTGTTGTGCTGCTGGAACATGAGGAAAGCAAATCTAGATGAAAAACTTTCCCACTTACTAAGGCTGTTTGGAAAAAACGCACATATGCTTGTCCTCCAAGGCTTCTGCTTTGCTTTATGATGAAACCCAAGCGAAGCAAACTGAAGTTAAAATGCTACCAAAGTAGACAGTGGGTTCAACATCAGCTTTGCAGAGGTGCACATGGCCAGAGAAAAGCTGAGAAAAAGCAGATTCTCAAGTTCTTTACCACACTATTATATAGTATTTTAAGACATGCTCGTGGAAGAGGCATTTTTCTTCCCCCTTCCCTATTGTTTGCTCAGAATTTTCAAAGAAGCATTCAAGGGGTATCTGAATCTTTGTAAAGCAGAATCAATCAGTAAGTCAGTAACACTGTCTGGAGATGGCAATAAAAAAGATCTTATTTCTCATTGGATTTGAAAGGAGTGTCTGAATGTGTCCAGTATCTCCAGAGGTAGGTTTATAACCTTTTGTACCTGAGTTCCCCACGTTGCAAGCACTTGAACATAACTCCCAAATACCTATCAGAAAAGCATCCCAAGTATTCAGTCTGAGCTGCTTAGGTCAAAGATTAAAGAGAAAAAACAGGGCAAAAGCAACTCCAGAAGAGTCATATTAATGTTCTCTGTATTGCCTACCATATGGCTTGTGGAGATAGAGGATTTCTAATCATTTACTGTCCTGTCACCCCAGGAAGCTCATGCTGGACCTTCTGAAGCATCACAAACCACTGCAGACTAATAATATTCTGGAAGGTCATGTAAGAAAAGTTCAATAATAAAGCAAATGGGACAGAACCTTGACATTTGTGATAATAAACATTATCAACAGGATCAGCTAGAGTTCAGAGAAACACCTGAATTTCACATGTCAAAATTGCTAGTGAGAAGTATTGGAAAAGCTTTCAGACTGATGTTTTCCTGGGAGATGAGATCAGCTCTAGGAATCCTTGTGCCTCTGGCACAATTCAATATTGTCTATATCCTTTGTCTCCTTGATCACAGAAATCAGAGCTGGAGAAGACTCCCATGTCACCAGACTGGTATACATTTTGAAGCCTTTCCCAGCTCATTTAGTGAGAGAAAGTCCATGCAATGACATTTGTACTATTTATTTCAGGAGAACATCTCTCATCTTTAAGGAGGGGGAGAAAATCTTTCTTGCATGATGCTTCAATAACTCCTAAGAGCCATGTCTGGTAATGTAAAGTCTGTACTGAAAGCAGAAAGGAAATTACATCTGCTTTACAATTTCCACTGGTGTAACTTAAATGCACACAGTGCAGAGTGATATAGAATCTGGCCCCTAGGATTTCACTTAAGAAAAGTGCTGTAGCAGTTAAATGTCCCCATGTTTTTACTTTCTCTTTTTACTTCTGTTCCAGATCCTGTTCCATCTGTGAAGTCTAAAGCCCTTGCAGGAGCTGTAGTCATCAGTCATTGTGCAAAGGGAGAAGAGACTTGAGCCTGAGTAGTCCAAGAGCATAGCACTGGTCTCTTCAAGGGCTTTGCAAACCAATAAATATAAGCTATAAATGCAGGAGTGGAAAGTCAAATAGAAAAATCACTTCAAATCTCTTAATAGCCATCTCCCAGGCTATAGCAGCAAACCTCCTACTATGGCCAAGAACTCAAAAAAAAAAAAGAAGAAAAAGAAAAAAAGCTGGCGCTTGACATTGTAGCCCATACACTGAGTAGATTGATCTTAATAAACAATATATTTGTCTTCTCCAGCCTTTGCTATATTGCCCACGTCCCTGGATCCGTACAGAATTCACATTATGGATGTGGAAATCATATTCAAACTTACCAAAGTTTAACTTCAAAGCCTACTTCTTTCTTAAGGTTTTTGACCATAAGAAAGCTGAACCAGGCTGAACCAAATACCAGATATGGGCAGACGATCAAAGCAATTGAGTTTCCATAGCTGGTTTCTATAGGCTGCAATTTGTCATTAAGCTGCAGTGGCTGGCTGTATGTGTATATGTCACCTAATACATAGGTGGAACAAAAAAGCATTAGCTTAAATCATTGCAAAGGTCACAGTTGCCATTTTGTGTAAGTAGCATTGAGATGAGGCTCAGTAAAGTAAAATATTTACTTCTAATTCACACCACCTTCATCATTTCAGCTAACACATTTTACTTCTCACTTGCAACAGACAAGCAGCATTCATGCAATTAGGCAGCATAGTTTATCTGCCAGCTGGTAAGCCCTTATGCCTTCAGTAGCTGGGTTGCAAGCAATTGTCCTGTTATATCCATAGTTTGAAAGGAGCAGGAGGCAGACTTCAACAGACTGAATGCTATGAAACCTTCCCAAGAAGAGACCATGGAGCATATCTTACTCCTCTTCACTCTTACAGATCTTCCCAGCCCAGCACTCCCACAAACATTCCTGAATCATATCCCAACATGGCTTGCTCTCATGTAGCTTTACACCATTTACCTTAAGGCATATCTGGTTTATTTATTTATACATCAGTGAAGTGTCTTAGGTAAGTAACTGGAGCCAAATAAAACCTGCTGGTTTTACAAATCAGGATTACTGGCTAAAACTTTCTTATGTCACCTTTAAACACTGAGGCAGGTCCCAGGATAGCATTAGTGATAATTACCAAGCTATAATATAAGCTGTCAAATCTGTTATAATCAGGGGTTAAAATAATACACACTCATACTAAATAATTGCTATAAATGCCCTGAGGTGTAAAAATATTGTTTGAGATGTTGTAAGTAATGCAGCTGGATTTAACTGCAATTTGATATGTCAGTTCTGTTTTTTTCATGTAGCCTGGCCCCAAGTGTCTTTTCAGGTCTGCTCTTTAGTAAATGTTAGGCACAAAAATAACAGTACCTCCATGTACAGTATACAAACATCTGGGTCAGCCTGAGGTCAAAGCTCAACTAAAAGGAGGCAGCATGCAATAAATATAAATGAAGTATATTACTATGATAAATAAAAGTGGTTTACATTAATGTGAACAAGCTTGACTGATAGTGAGTACATTTCCAAGACACAGGGTCAAGCTTGGTTCATCAGTGAGGCTGAAGGGCTGAATGAGATACATTGCTGCAAGCAATTCTGCAACAAAAATCCTTAAATAGGCCATGATCTCAGAGAGCAGACTTATCAATTATGGTAATAAAGTCATCCTGACAGTAGACTTTCTATTGGTATTTTCAGATTTTTGCTGTCACTGCCTAAGGAAGTTCTATTTCTTTCCTGTTACAATTTTTTTCCAAAGAGTCTAGGATTTGTGATGTTTAGTTTTATCACTGAGGTTTGCTCTCCCATTCTATTCTTTCCTCTCTGCAACTTCTACTGTCAAGTAAATGTTCTTTAAAAAAATATGTGATTTTTCTTTATCTATAGTATAGCAATATTTGAAGTTTATATTTAGAAGACACATTCTCTGGGAAAATATGGTAGCAGGCCTTACTGATGGGACCTTGGCTTTTTATGTGTGTATGTAGTTTGCATGCAACGGTGACCTGAGTTCTAACAAACTCCATATAGTCTAACCCTACTCGTACTGTTCATCCATGAGTCTGTCTGCCAGGTAAGTTTTCAGTGAGGCTCCCTGGAGTACTGTGAAAACAGAGCTTCTGACTAAAAAGCACAGTTTGTACTCGAGTACTCAGGATCTCACTACAGGACTCAGCACTAAGCCGAGTCGCCAGATTTGCTCTCTGGAGGATAAAGGTGCAGAGAAGCACAGTGGGGAAAACTTTATTGGACAAAGGCTGGAAATTAAAATAAAATAAAACAAAACAAAAACAAACACAAACAAACAAAAACAACATCAAAAACCCCAGGGCAGTCAAGTGATTCTGGATAAAGTACTACAGAAAGGAATGGGAGGCATAACTTGTACCATATCTGATTTCTTTTCCCATCATTTAATAGAGGTCTGGAGAATGAGGAAAGTGTGATGAAATGGCAAAGAGCAACACACAAGTCTTCTGTATTTGGAGTGCAAATGACTAGTGACATAGGATGTTCCATTAAATGATGTCCATGAAAAGCAAGCACATAGTGAATCATTCATTCACATAGGCTTGCAATAAGAATGTTGCAGAACTCATCTCTGGGCTGATATTGCTGCTATTTAATGTAGTTTCTAGCAAGCCATTTATCATATTTATAGCTACATCTAATCCTTTTTACTATGTTCTTTTTTCATGAGTTCTCCTAGAGAAAGGCTATTCCACAGCTTTATGAAGCTATGAACTGGAGAATAAAGCATGACCTAAAGCAAACGGAGGTGAATGATGCCCACATTATATTGGTTATCCAGACCTGTCAAAGAACTGCCAATACATCAAGCACTGTTGACCCACTTTGCCAGGCCTGTAGCTTCCAGAACAGGTCACAAAACAGAATATAAGGTGTGCTTCAAAAGCTCCCATTATGTTATCCTGCATCAAGATTTGCAGCAGATCTGAATACTTGCATCACTTTTTGAAAACAGAAGTTTTATCCTCCTCTGTGCACTACAAACTCCTGGCTTTTCAGAAACAGAATAGAAGCACTGCCCAACCCTTCTGAATAACCATTTCCCCTGAGACTGCGTGTTAAAAAATATATGCAGAGCTTATTAAATGTAACTGACTTTCAGACTACTTAGTGTCTTCCAATAATTTGGATTGTTGAAAGAATACAAACACTAAGTAGCAGCTGCTGGACCACACATCATGTGAAAGAAAAAAAACCTTATTTCTATTGAGAGGTTTCTGAGGACCTTCATACCATGCAAATCCTTCTGCTTCAGCTAAATCCCTGGAGTATGGAGTATGCTGATACAGTTAAACTGTTCTTGGATCATTTACTTCCCAAGAAGCTTACTTTGCTGCATGCTTGGTGTGCAATTATTTGCAGAGAAAGCCCCTGCCCTTTTGCAGAGCGGAAAACAGCTCATAGTAACTCAGCTTACACTTGATCTGCCTTTTTTTCTTCTCAGAAGTTAAATTCATTGACATATCACATAGATTCTCTAAGAAGGTACAAACAAAACAAAAACTCAAGAATGTTTCTACTGGATCAGACCAAGTGTTTGAATTCCCCAATATCCTGGATAAGCAAGGGACTACAAGAGCAAGGGAAGAATGTAGTGATGCTTCCTCATGTTCTTGAATTTCCTGAGCCTGAGCCGTATCTCTGTGGTTAATTAATAGTCTTTCTTTCATTAATGTTTGCAGTTGCTTTTAGAATCCATTGATATTTTTGCATTTGCTACATTTTGTGGCAATTAGTTTTAGCAAAGAAACGAGCATCTTCAGTTCTTAATGACTTCATGACTGCAAACTTAGAGAAAACTGTAACTTTTTCTGGATTGTATCCTTGGGCTTCCTGTGATATTATTTTCCTCTTCCTCAAAATTTAGATGTTGATAGTTACTTGTCTGTCTCACTGGTATGAGTCATTCTACCAGTTATTTTGCTAACATTTGTTAGCAAAACCTGTTGATTAAATAACATGTGTTAATCTGCACTGAAGACACTTAGGCAAGGTGTTATTCATTTCTTGATTTCCTTTTTAATTAAAGCTTGTTCATGATGGCTAAATTTGTGCAAAATTCTAATACATGTAACTTTTTGTGAAACATTTCTTCATGCTGGCCAGTTTCCAAATTTTAGTTCAATTTATGAGTCCTATATATTAGTGGAGAAAAGAATTAGTGGAAGATTATTTCTTTAAGTTATTATATAAAATACATTTTGTTATATAGTTATATAAACTATATTTTGTTATAGAAGTTCAGCCTGTTGAAACACTATTCTACCACCTATTTCTGATATTTTCTGTTGAAACACTACCACCTACCACTTTTCTGAGTTTCTGATATCTTTGTTCAATATACTGTTAATATTAGAGACTTGCAAGTGTTGTATTCATTATACCTCTCATCTAAATTTTATAGATTCATGTGATTCATACAGCTTAGTCAAAGATCCCATTAGAATCAAAAATACAATCATGAAATATATTCTGAATGATGAACTGACAAATGATGAAGTAAGGGGATTACAAGAACATATTGAGAAAGAGAAAACTGTAGTTCATTTCTCTCCAAAAAACTGATAACAGAACTAAAACAGGAAAGCTACTTCTTGCTTCTTTATCTCTCCCCATGTTTATGCGCCATCTGAAGATTAGATTGGATTGTGATAACTGCAGAGCTGCTTCTTTGAGTTTACTAGAAGATCCAAAGGAGGTTTTTCTTCCTACAGTCCCATAGCAACATGCCCTTATTTAGGCCACAGGGTGATGGAGTGGAGTCAGGGCTAAGTACTGAGAAGAGCTAATTTTGTCCACGGAGCTGCCTAGAACCAACCAGTAGGAAAATGCTGAAAGCAATACAGAGCAGAATTTGGCTTGTATTAGGTAGTGTTGTAGGCAAAAATATGGCTTAAATGGTGAATGTGGACAGGAGACACGTGAGTGTATGTGAGCGTATGCCCACAACTGAATTTCTGGCCTTTAAGGCAGAAGCCTACTACTTGCTAGTTACAGGTAGTAAGACGTAGCTGTACATTTTAATAACAGATGGACTAGGAAGACATGGCATGTCTTGAATGCCACTATTCATGAAGAGACATGAGACAGGACCACTGGTTAGGGGATTAATTATACATTCTGCTCCTGCACATAGACTGTCTTAGCTCTGGGAAAGAAAAAGTGACCTCAGAATGTGGATGAAGACCTTGGCTGGAGGAAAGATCCTGGAAGTAAATGAAGATCCTGCATATCAGGGAGATGGATGGACATGAATACCAGGGGCACCCAGAGACCTTTGTGGGTAATGCCCATGAAGAGTCCCAGACACAACTGGGACTAACCCAACCTTCTGCTCAACCTTCCTGGGCCAGCTGCAACCACACTGTGGGAACGGAAATTCAAGACAAAGTGAGAGCAATGCTGACAGAAGCAAGTGATGGTGAGACAGCCAGGTAGGGCAAAAGCTTAATCTTGCTGCTTCTTAAATAAACCACACTATTCAGATCCACCATCAGCTGTTGTTTACTATGTCTTGCCTGTGACAGGTCAGCAGAGCACACACGGGTAAATTGAGAGCCCATGCACAGTCAGCTCAGCTGGTAATTAGCGGGCAGTTTGGTAGTGCAACACCCTTTCAAATTAGTTCATTAAGAACTATATATTGTTATATACAGTATAATATTATATTATAATATAGTATTATATGTTATATTTTGTTTCTCTTTGAGATTCAAATACCACATACAGGTGAAGAGGACCACATTTCATTACAATGCCCAGCAAAGTCTTCTGCATGTAAGTGTCATGAAAAGGAGCCTGGCCTTTCTCTTCCAGCATGGCTGGAAAGACAATACAACGGCTGATTGCATCTTCTCTTTCCCATGGGGACCTGCACTCAGCACAACCTGGCTTGTGGAGATCGGGTTAAATTCCTTGCATCTACTTAATATCTAAACTCCTACTGCATCTGATTTAGGTCTGTATCTCTGTGCTCTCTCATGCTTACAGACATCCCCTGTCTGTAGGGAACTGCTCTGCAGTCCTTATGAAAGTTCTCCATTTGCTAAAAAAGAGCAAGGGAGAGAGAGAAAAAAACCAAGATGACGCAAGATATGTTATGTGCCAGCAAGTCCTGGGCTCCAGTCCAGTCTGTTCTGCCCATTTATGTTTTCTAGCAGCTGGTCGTAGATTGCACTTTCCACTACTCAAGTAAGCAAAGGACCTCCCACAATGCAGCTGTGCTTTCTGACCCAGGGATTTTTGCACTTTTCTTTACAGTCTGCCAAATGATGAGACAATTTCATCAGGACAGTTTGAATATACCTTTTACATAGCCCACATACACTTCTTGATTAGTGTTTAGGTACTGCCTCAGAAACTACACAAGAAATTATGGCAGTGACTCACTGGCTGGAAGACAACACAGCTGAATCTCTTATCTCCATTGCTGGGATGCATCCTGATCATGGTTTAAAGGCCAGCATTGTACTCCCATGTATCAGAAATCCTTCAGAAAATACAGGTTGCTGCCGTTTCATGTTTTGCTGGGGAAACGAGGGCGCTCAGTAAGCATTTTTACAATTTGCCTGTTTGATGTTTTAGGTGGTAGGATGGAGGATGCCATATTCTGAGTCCTTCTTTGACCTGCATCTGTCCCAGGACACCTCAGAAGACATGACTTTTGTGTGGGAATGTAGGAAAAACAAAGAGATGTTGTATTAAAAAATTAAGTCACAGTTATTGAGGTACTTCTAACTCTCTTCGAATCTGCCTTCCATATTTTGTTCATAACTTCATATTTGTTGTATTACACCTCAGTTTGTTTTGGGGAGTCAACCTAATTTTTATATTAGTCAACATTTTATCAGTGGTGGTACTTCTGTTTGTTTCTGTGCCATTGAATACCGCAAGATTCTGTAAAACACCTCAGGAAACACCTACATTAGCAGACAACTATTGGTCCCAACTTTCACAGATCTGCCTATCAGACCAGCAGTAATCCGTTTGATGCACACTTCACTAATGCTGTGTGATGGTATTAATTGTGCCTGGCAATTAATATTTTTAATTTTAATATTAATATTTTAATATTAATATTAATAGGGCAAGCACTTTACAAAAGCCTGTTTCACCAGAATAGGTGTATCAACCAAATTGATAATTCCCACGTGTGTAATAGAGATTATTACAGTATCATATTTGTTGTAATAATTAACTGGACCCCGTCTTGGTTTAGTACTGTTTTGTCTGGGACTGATTGCCTAGAGACTACTTGTGCTAGAGACACCTGGATAACCTCACAACTCTTTTAAGATCGGCCTGCTGCCAGCCTCCCAGGATATTGCTGGTGCTCTGGGCAGAAATCTCCTCAAGTAATTCTTTGGAATCTTTAGATATAAGTTATCTAGGCCTTCTGATTTGAAACAATTTATCCCCTGTACAAGGGCTGGAGTTTTTTAATATGTTTCTCAGCTCTTAACTGAGTACTTCATCATCTTCATGTGAAAGAAGCACTTCCTCTAGTTTCATTTTGAAAACAAAACAGGGATTCATTTATTGTACACTCCTGCATTTCCTGTCTTATTATTAATGGCATTATCATCTCTAGTAATGGGCTTGCATTATTGCTGGGATTTCATTTGTTCCTAATATACTTTTAGAAAGCTCCTTATTTTATGTTGCCCAGAGACAAATCCATGATGTTATTAGCCTCTCTTATCAATTATGTTCACTTCACAAATTATATTGATTATTATCCATTTCTTTCTTTTCTCTTGTGCTACGTTTTGTTGGAATTCCCCCATTTGTGATAGCTTCTTTCACTTCACCCCTGCAATGAAAGGATCTAGACACAAAGTTGCTTCTCTTTTGACTGTGGACTCACAGGTTTCTTACTGTATAACAAACCTTCTTAAAGAAATATATATTGCATTTTACAGCAATGTTTTTTCTTCCAGCTCATTCTGCTTTCTTTGACTCCTTCAGAAATACCCAAAACATATGTTCCAAACTGGCCACAATAAATGTAATCATCGCAATTTTGGGCTCTATGCAAACACAGTCTTCCAGTCCTGTGATTATTTCACCTTCATCTTCCGTAATAAAGCTGGAAATAAATTCACTTAGCAGTGGCTTCTAAATTAGAATATTTTTCATTTTGATTTTTCTTAGGAACTTTAATGATCTTTTACTACTACTTGAAGAAGACCCTTAGAGCACATGTCCCCACACTAAGGATCTCTACTATGTACCAGCCTTCCTTATTATTCTGCCTTATTTTAATGCTCTTCTGGCTGTGCCAGCTAGTCTTTATGCAAGAAAACTATTCCCTTACAGGTGCAAGACTCATATTATTCCAGTTTTGGACAGTGATGGCAAACCTGTGGTGTAGATGGAGAAATGAGCAATGCCACGGTAGCAGTAACGCAGTACCTTTTCCTCTAGCCCCTTTCCTTACCCAGCTCTGTTCCTGAGAGGGAAGGGGGGTGCAAAGCCATTTCTGAGGGGTGTAGTGGAAGGGAATTATTCTCTCTAAGCTTGTGTGCACATAGAATTATGATCTTCATAAATATCAAGCACTCCTAATTAGTAAATAATGCAATTATCCTAAAAGCATTTAAAAATTGAAAGGCCTTACCTATTGCAAGACCTGTGAACTCAGTTATCTATGGCTGGTCTACCTTCAGCTGAGGTCACTTCACAAGAAAGCTGTAGAAGGTTTTCTAATGTCAAGATAATGTAAAGTTTCCTTTTAAAAGGGTGAGGGTTTATTTGTTGCATATAATCAGGAAATGCCAGTCTGGCATATTTATTTTCTTTATAGCAGACCTTTGAGCAAAAGCTATTAGCAATTTGGAACCAAATATTCTTCTTTGTCTTTGGCTTGAAGAAGGGGAATGTGATGATCTTGAAGCCCAAAATTACATTACTGTCATATAGATCAGAATGTGGATAATGGTGTGTAAACAAACTGTAATATGTAAGTTACAATCAGCACGTGACAGTACTGGCAGTGCCATGGGAACATAGCCTGTCCATTTTACCTTATAGCATCATTGCTTAAAAAAAATCACACTGAGACACAGCTGGCTTTAGTATTGGATTTTTAAGTGCTGCTTGTTGTTAGAAACAGTTTCATTTGGAAGCATAGAGATCAGGATCGCATTCCTGTAGGAGCAGAAAAACAAAAAACAGTCAGCCTTTGTTGTTTTAGCAGCTATTCATGGATACTGGACCTCGACTACAACAAGCAGAGAGCAGGCATGGTTTTTGTATGCCTTGTACTAGCTGTTGACCCAAATACTACTGTATTAATGAAAATATTTCTGTAAATCTCAGTAGCTTTAGGTTGATCCTATGGTCACACTGTTTGAGTCAAACCTTTCATCCCTTTTCTACCTGCGGCAAAATGTCAGAAGATTATTGTCTTAAACTGAGCAATAGTCTGTAATTGTTACCCCAACTAAATCTATCTCACATGATGATATTATACCAAAGCAAATAAAAGATGGTATTTTGTAGCAGCCGTGAACAAAGAAGAGAGTGATACAGGTCTCTAGTTCTGATTCTTGAAGGATTCTTTTCTGCTCTCTCTTCACATTGTAACCTCAAAAGTCCTCTCATCTCTATCAATAGCATTTGCCTTTGTAATCTTTTGGTATTGCATTAATTACCATGTTGCATTAACTATCACTTTAACCATAAGCCTTCTCCTATATCCACATATACATAAAATGTAATTGTCTGCTGAATTCTGGAAATAGCCAGCGCTGAATAAAACTGATCCATTAACTCATCATAATTTCAGTCCCTAAACCAAGCTTGTGGTATGCAGATTAAGAGATATTCACTAACACTGAAAGATGCATGTATAATTAAGTGTCTTCTTTATTCAATGGCTGTCTTCTTTTGTGTGGAATATAGCCTATTATCATTTATATATATTTATATATATGGGTATTTTATGTAGCTATACAGTTAGATGGAAGTCCTCTTGCCCAGACTGTCTGTGATGTCCCTGGTTTAAAGTATTTTTGAATGCTAATTAGGTTCACCCTGCCCGTGTCCTTAGTGTCTGCTAGAAGGCAGCTCCCATCCAGTAACCACCTTGAAGTACCATAAATCTTGCTAATTATCTGTTTCCCCATAATTCCAATGGATAAGACCCTGTGCAATCTGTGACAAACAGGGCCTAAATGATGCAGTAAGTACCCCTGGATTCTCTGACTTTCTATCATAAACTGGAAATACTGCAGCTTCAGGTAAATGTTAAAAATTGAGATCATTGTTGCATTCAATATAAAATGAATAATCCATGAAATAAATTCTTTGCGTTATTTGGCACAGTAAATTAAACTTGTTTTACCTTACACATGTATTTCTCCTCATCTTATGAGATGTATGTGAAATGAAGAAATGAAGAGCAAAAAATGATCAGGGGCAACTGACAGCAGCTACACTGGCTACAAGATAATTTGGGATTTTGGGGCACTAAAGAGGCCTTGGGAAATTATCTGAGACTCAGAATTCAGAACTCAGTGTTTCTGCTTAAAAGGCAAGCTTGTATAAAGCCTAGCTGGTTAACATGTTAAATGGCACGAGAGAAGTGCAATTTCAGTTTGTCTGCACATGGGAAAACAGTGCTGAGCTGCTCATTGCTGTGCTAAAGAATATTTGGCAAAATGTCACTATGCAGAAAGCAACAGTTTTATAACTAGATCCACACAAAGACCTTAAATGTTGCACTGCCTAAATTTTAGGATGGAAGGGTATGTCACAATGAGGCAAGAGGAAAAACTGAGGAGAGGGTATGTCTTAAAGATGACCCTTCTCTTTACGGCAGCACAAGGACGGGGAAAGGACAAGACACCTGCTGATTCCCAGAGTCAGCGGTGCCTTTGCCTCGGGGACATTGGTTCCCACCTCAGCTGATGGAAAAGCCACTGCCCCTGTCACCATGCTGGCAACATCCCCAGGACAGGAGAGAGGAAGAAATACTGTGTCTTGCATGCACTCAGTGGCCAAAGCAAACAGGCTGCCAACTCCCATCATGAAACTGGGATGTCCTCTGCTTTCAACCCACAATAAATAATTCTGCAACTCAAACTGGCAGTCAAACACCCTTGCTGCCAGATGACGTGAAATGCCTCTCGCACTTCAGGTCTCCTCACCATAAATCCTCGATTAATTTAGGCAAAGTCTAAGGATGAGCACATGCACAGCCCACCTGCAGCACAGAAAGCTGTGTACCCTTGCCATTAAACTGGTTTTGGAGCCATGTGAGAATTGTGGCTCCAGGCTTTGCTTGAAAATAGGAGCAGCAGTGCCCAGGGAATATATCTACTACTGCAGAGCTCTTCATTCGAGGCAATGCTGCTTCACTTTTTGCTTGGATTTGGAGAGTCGAGAGTCTGTCTAATTGGTGAGCTCAGGAGCCCACTGGGTCAGACTGCAGGAGTGAGACAAGCTGTCCTCCACACATGATTATTTTGTAACTCCAGATGAGCAAAGGGACACAAAAAGGGTCCCTTGCTGTTGAGTCCCCTCCGGGCAGTTTGCTGCCTTATTTAGGAAAACTTCTACTAGACAGCAGACCACCTGAGATTTTTGACGACTGAAACTTTAAAAGCCTTCAGGCCATCCCTTTGTGAGACTATCTCTTAGACCTTGACTCTAATCCTAATCTGTGCTTGTACAGAGCATGTACAAACTAATTGCTAGTAATGTTTGAATCCAGTTTCAACTGGGGGAGAGGAAGCGCATCAGTTTGTTTCTTGAGTATGATTCTGCAGTGCAGATTGCCAGGGGTACAGACATTATTGATTTATTATGTAAAGTGCAGGATATTCTGGTTCAGATGGTAAAAGGTTTTGATGTGAGATCTGCAGCTTTGCTGTCCCCTCTGTGATTCACTGGTGTGTGCAGGGTGAGTTGTTCTCGACCACTTCTCCCGTTTGCCCCTCACTTCAGGGGCTCTGCATGGGACTAGGATATGCAGAACAGACTTTATTGCTTTTTTGTACCACTATAAAGATCCAGACCAATGTCAAGGTTCTAGCTTGAAAACGGAAGTTTTATAGATCTTTCACTACAACTGCTGTCAGATATCCCACAAATGATGTGCCAGACATCATCCATAGGTGAGAAGCACATTTAACTGCTTCCAGACATAAAGATGGCATGGCTCCCTAAACACATGCATCTCTTTGCAATTTAAAGCAGGCTAGACATTTTCAAGCTGATTTTTCCCCTGTGTTGGGAAGATATTTTGCCCAAACTGGTGTGTCACTTCCCCAGCTCCTCAGCTGAAAAGATAGACCTGTATGGGAATCCACAAGTATTTCTACCTGCTACCTCTGAACAAGTGTTTTGGCAGGTCTCTAGACCTTTGTAGGGAGGCTGGAGGACTCACATATTCATCAGGTGTTGTGATCCACAGCAAAAAGTCTGGTGAGAAGCCAGAATCCCTGGGAATCCTCATGGCTGATGTCTTATGATAGGCTACCTCTGGCTGGCTGTCACCCCCATCCCACAAACAGCTGGCTCTTCCCTGGCCCCCATCCTCACAGCAAGCTGGCTGCATGGACAGCTTGGCTGTGTGTCCATCTGCCTGGCAGACTGCAGGAAAGCACGTTGCATTTTAGAGATACAATGATGTCACTGCCTGAAAAACATTCCTCTGTTTCCAAAATAAGAACATTAAAGATTTTTTGCTTCCACTACGAATCTTAAATTTTTGGTGTTTTTTTTTTTTTTGCTAGTCTTGATTACATGCAAATTACTTCAACCATTTCCATTTCAGTTTTTGGCCGGCCCTCCAGGACTCACTGAGAAGATGTTTAGAGCCCAGCTATATCCATAGCTTACTTACATCCTACTGGCATTGACGACATAAATAAAGGAATGATTGTTTTTTTCAGACTGTCTTCTAATGCTGTTGGGGCTTTTCCAAAGGGATGCATTCTGATCCAGCTGCACTCACAGTTGGTGAGGATTAACACTCCAAACACCTCTTGTTCTCCTCAGTTATGACCTACATTAAATATTTAAATTGAGGATGACTGACTTCTCTGCTTAAATGATATCTGAAATGGAGGACTACAACTCCTGTCCAAGTGAATAAGGAAAGACAGTGGAAGTGTCTGAAGTAATACTCACGGTGAGAAGATTCACTTTTGCCATTCTAGCCGTTCATAGTATTACAGGCTTGTTCCTTTGTATTAAATCTTTTCCTATTTTTTTCTACCACAGAAATATAATTTGCATCATGTCTTTTTCCTGAGAAGCAGGTGCTAGAAACTTCTCAGGAGCTGATTAAAATTTTTCTCACTGAGTTCACATTTGTCTTGTAATGATTTGCAAGTAGCTTGACTTGCTTGAAATACTAATGCTGGAAGCTTGGTTTAATTGACTAAGCCCTGTATCTCCCATAAACTTCACAAATTCTTACCTAATTTCTTTCATTACAATGGCCTGCACAAGAAGTGGGTCAGCAATCACCATTAAAATGTCATTTATATTCTGTGTGACTTCATTCTCCAAGCCTCCTATATTTTCTACCTGCAAGATGGAATTTTTGTGATAATTTTTGCAAAAGCAACAGGACCATTGCAAAGGAAGAATATGCTGAAGACACAAAGAGCAGCGGTTAACTTTGACTCCAGCCAAAGGGTTTTATAATGGAGCCATACCTATTGATCTAACACTTGTGATGTTTTCCCATTATCTATGCAATCCTGGACTCCTCTCTAAACCATTTAATTCTGCTCCTTCTAAGACTCACTTTGCAACACAGGACAATAACATACCTTTCATACTCTTACACTTCGTCATAGATTATCTGCTAATTAAGGCCCCAGTTTCTCTGGTCTCTGCTAGCTAACCAGGCAGCAGAGTCCAACCTATTAGCCAGCACATTGATTAATATCTCAACATCAATATAGAACAAGTAGACAGGCCCATGAGAGGGAAAACCAAATTTGTCTTTTTTAGGTTTCAAGTCAATTAAAGATGGTCTTGTACTGATCTTGAAATCTGCTGAGATACCAGAAAACCAACTTACCAGGGTTGTGAGGCAAATCTTTACACTATTTAATGCCTCATAATGCTTTTCTTCCTGCTCTTTTTAGTCTCCTACCACTTCCTCACATATTCCTTCACATTTATTTCTGTTAAGCTTTCCTGGCTGATTTTTTACCCAGGATCTGAATTACTGTGTTGTCAGCTGTTGACCTTGGTGTGTAGTCTAAGCTTTTAAAATGTCTTTATCCATCCTATCAGTTTCGCCTAAATGGGAATAACCACTTTTTTCTTATTTACATTACTGTTCAGCTTCTTCCTTCTTTACAGGACTGACTAGTTAGCATGTAAGCCAGGTGTCCCACTGCCCAGCCCCTCAGAGGCATGATTTGGATTAGTTCTCTGAACATGCCTAACACATACTGATGGAATTTCATGTTTCACAAAAAGATGTTCCAAGTTTCCTTTATATCAGCAATAGCAATATAAAATCTTTGTGTGTATTTACCTAACTTCCGGCATATTCTCTTAGGAAAAGGGAAACCTGCCTAACTTCTCCTGCTCAAGGGGATTCAGATTTCCTTCAAATCTCAGGACTAAAGAAAAGGAGAAATAAGGAACACACCTATATCCTGAAAGTTCCTCCACTTCTTCAGGTGTCAAAGGGCCAGCATTTAATCACTGCTCCTGGGGTCATGACTTTTTAATAGATAATTGAAAAGCAGTGCTGTAAACAGCTCTTCTGGGTTGGGAAAAGTGAGGTTGAAATTCCTCATTTTGTGGGCAGATATGGTTGGACATGAACACCTCCTCTTCTACTCTCAACTGTCACACTTTTGAAGGGAGTAATGAGCCATGCTTGGTGCTACTGAAATAGTGTGCATCTGTCATGAAGAGCTTGCTGCAGGCTCCCAGGTAACACAGTGGCAACCTGGCACTCAGCTCCCTCATCTTCTCTTTGGACTCACCATTTTCTGGCACCTACTTCCCCATGTGTTGAATTTTAGGCTTATTTAGGATGCTACTTTCATTCCTGGGCATGCTTTCTCTCTGATCAATGCTTCCCCTCTTATTGTGCTGATCTCCACACTCATTTCTCATAGAAACTAAGTGGGATATATCCTTTTTCACAGTTTAATGATTCCTGCTGTGGGTTCATTTTCCTTTCACTCATACATTCTGGTACACAGCATAGTCGAAAAGCGTTGGGTGCTAGAGTGAAAGCCCATAGCTGTTTGCCTCGTGTATGGAGTACCTCACCTACATATACCCAGGGTATTCTCTTTCCCTCTCTCAAGAGTTCCTTTTGTGGGAATTTAACACTTTTTTGAAGAGTTCCTCCTTTATGTCAGTCTGGTCTGGGACTTCTTTCAATCCAGTCTTATTTCTTCTCTCTCAATTCTCCAAATTATCTATTTTTTATATCCTTGCTTTCAAGCTCCTGAAGTCTCTTATCTGTATCAGTAACTGTATCTGAATGCTTGTTTAAGCCTGCCTCAACTTCAGTCACTCTACCTTTTATTGTAATTCCCTGAATGAGGCTTGCATCAAAGCTTCCATTGATGTTAGCTCAGACAGTAATTCTCTAATGTCTGCCAATCTTCCTCTGTTGTACTTTGTTTGCAGCACAATGTTAGGCCTCCGGGACCTCCTGGGATCCCAGTGCTTCTCTCTGGCTGCTTGCAAAGGCATTGGTAATATCAGAAGTGCACCTCTGTACAAGTGTGCTGGCATCAGGGATCACCAAATATTTTCAGGTGGGGCTTTGTGATATTTTGCATTCTCTAAAAATCATTGAAAATGGCATGTTCATGGCTACTTCGAATAACTACTACAGCCTTCAAGACATACCCATTGCTCTGAATAGCCTCTCCTATCCATTTTTTCTTTTAGATTTCTGAACCTTTCAGGCTTTAATGGTAGGTTAGTTCAGTCTCTCTGGTCCAGTCTGGGACTCACGGCTGCACCCTCATGGCACTTCTACATGTTTACAATACAGAATTACTGAGGAAGAGGTATCAGCAGTCCCACTTATCATGTAAAAGTGGTCACCCAACCCCGGGTGTACAGGATCAAGTGTCTCCTCTTGCCAAGAAGCAAATTGCCATGATTAAGCTTATTTCTTCTTTGTGTCTTTGCTGCCTTATGAATATGGAAAAATGTCTCGCCCTGTTTTCTACATTTGTTTGAAAATGGCTTCATCCTTCCTTCTTGTTTTCATGCTTCTAATACAGAGTAAGAAAAACACCTTCTTTTTATTCACCTGCCCTTTCTTCACTGCCTTCTAACTGCCACTGCGAAAGTTATTTGTTAGCTCCTTGAAGCAGTTTTAATGTGTCTGAATTTTTTCTCACCTAAGCTTCTTTTACAGCCAGTACCTGCTCAGATTGAAAGCAAGTGCCCCATCCAGGAATAAGGCTGCCTGCTGTGCTTTCCCTGGTGAAAAAGAAAAAGTATATATGTAGTTATCTAATGCTGCAGTGCTCAGGAATTATGAAATTCTGAGGAGAGAGGTGAATCCTAAATCCCATCTTCCTCTGGATTTTGCATGTGTCTGTGAGCTACACAAAGTTTACAGAGGATTATATTCCCAAAACACTCATCTGGAGATAAATATTCACAGTCTCCAAGAGTCCACCACAGAGCCTGCTGTGCCAGAAAATATCACAGTTGTCATCTGCTATAAATTTGCTCTCTGGTGAACTGAAGCAACTTCTTGCACTGACGCAACTCTGACACCAAGGGCAGAAAGGTCAGGAGGGCTCCCATGTAGGGCAGAGAAGCTCATAATGAGGAGCACCCTACTCTGTCTCAGCTCACATTGTTTTTTGGATGGTTTGGTAGCTCAGCTGTGCATGTTAGAAACACAGAAAAGCAGACAGCTATCGAAACAGCATCTGCTGTAGCAGTCCATTTTGACCCGGTGGAAATACCATATATTTCATACTAGCCCTGATGTTTATTGCTGCAAAGGCCCTTGCTTTCCCCTGAGCTTGTGTTTATAGCGGTACTGCAACAAATTCTACAGGTCCCATACTCCTCATCATGGGAATTGTAGAAACAGCGCAAAAGAGACAATTCTGCACAGGTGATATTATTCCCCTTGAAATTAAAACGTGGAAACTCCTGTCACTTTCTCTGGAGATGAAGAAATCAATCAGCATTGCTTGCCCTCCAAGAACAGGAATGTATGAAACTGTTTGCTTTGCTTTAATCTACAGGGATATCTGTACATCCTGCTCTTGCTCTTTTTGTTCAGTTCTCCCCTTACCCAAGATCTCATAACCCTGATTTAAGTGCTAATATGCTGCAGTGATTTCCCATCCCCGGGCAGCTTCATCATCTCCAAGCTGTGCAGGCTTAAACTCTTAACCTGTCATAATACTGTGATTAAGACCCCTCATACATTTGAACAGTTTGAAAGCCCATCTCTGCTTCATCACCAGACACTCTCACTCAGCGAAAGGCAAAATCAATTGCCCCCCACATGAAACAAGGGAAAGCCAAGTGGGCAGTTTCCATGGCATTTTACCGTGCTATAGCCCAGCTCCCTGGCCATGTTTATTCTATATTTCTGCTGTTCACAGCCTTGCTGGTCATTGTGGATGAAACAGAATAATTTCCTTTTTCTTCTTCAAGCTGCTGATAATTTGAAGTGACTTCAAATGCCTTAAGCTTAGAGGGTAGTATTACTCATGTCCTTATGACTTTTACATGGCAGTGCAGCACTTGGTATTACTCATGTTAAAATCATAAATCATAGGTCTTCCTGATACATTATTTGTCATTTCAATATTCCTACAATAGTCCCATTTCTAGCAGTAATTATAAGGTTTGAATAACTACATAGTGACAAATCTACAAAGGCATATGTTGGTGAGGCCAGGAAAGCTCACTAGGAATGTTACAGGTAGCACAGGACCTGCTCACAGAAAGGATTTCTTGCTTTGTGCTGTGCAGTCTCAGAGAGAGCATGCATGTGTCTGTTAGTTATCTCATACTTCCTTGTACAGTAGAGTAAAAACAGTTGAACAGTAGCCTGGATGTTCACTGCCAGACAAAAGCTTAAATTAAATTAAAAGAGGAAAGCTGTGGTTCTGCACTGAGGACAGACGGTAGATATAGATAAATCAGAGTATTTACAGGAGCCAAACAAAAATAACTGCATATGTAAAAAGCCTCTCCTTTCTTGCAGCTGATATCAGTCCGATTTCTATCTTGCCTTCAGTGATCAGGAAGAAAAGAGCTCCCATTGTTTAGTGACATTTCCGAATATTTATAGTTCTCTAGTAGTAACCTTTTGTTTGGTAGATAGTGCAGTTTGCACAGCATGCTGAGTGTGTCATTAAATATTTGCCTGAAGATCCCAGTGTTAGTATCAATGACAGAGTTTCCTAAACATGTCACATTTTCTTTGGCTGTCATGAAAAATTATAGCTACTGTGACTCACACTTTAATAGCAGCTATTTGCGATATTCTAACCTAATGTACAGCCCCAGAGGAGAAACAACAGACACAATAAAGCATCTGCCAGTGACTTGCTCAAACGAAGGGACTCCGAGCATTATTAGGATGCCAAATTAAAGAGAAAAGACTCTTGTGTCAAATGGCAAAGGGGCTCGGTGTTTGTTAACTTCACTGTAATTTATTTCTTATCTCTGAACGCAAAAGAAAGAAAAAATATTCTCTTCCTCTCTATTGTCTCTCTTTCTGTTTAGTTGCATAGTTCTTGTAATAGGAAGGGTTAAATACTTTTTAGAAACCTCATGATGAATCATTACACCTTTTATCTTTAACAATTAAAATACTTAATGGGAAAGATTAGTTTCTAGTGTATCTTAGTAATGTTATTTTCTTTACAATGTAGATTTAAACAAGTAACACAAAAATTGAATAACATGGGTATTTTGGATGCCATATGGAAAAAAGAAGATATTTGTGTTACATTTCTCCATCTCTTCTCTTAATCATCTTGCTATTTTTTGTAAAAGAAGGCCAAAAAATTAATATTCCAGGTGTTTGTAACAGGAAAACTGTTCTTGTCCTGTCTGCATGGATTCTTTCCCTGGTTTTGCCAAGACTTCTTGCCCCATCATTACATACATCAGGAAACTTATCCATGTCCTAAATTGGCCATCTGTAAAATGAGCATAGAAACACTTGCCTCCTTCCTAGTTAAATTCAGCCTTGTTTGTAAGTGTTTTAAGAACTTGGAGGGAAGACGAAATAGTTGCATAAATTATATGTTCTTGATTTATATAAATGCAGAGATTTACCCCATATGATTAGGATGATAATGCCAAAAGCTAAGCTCCAAACAGAACACAAATAACTGCCACTGATAGAAGTCAGTTAACAGATTTTCATGTGATGGAGCTCTTGAAGTCTATTTTAAAAGCACAAATGAATACATCATTCCGCAACAATATCATCAGCCACTTAGACCTCTTTGCCTTAGTGTGAATGAGCCACCGTAGGCTTTATAACAAAGGACCAAACCCTGCAGTCCCATGTGTGGCTCCACTGTATATCATTTTCTTTAAAGGATTTGTTTCCCCACAGGAATAAAAAAGAAAAAATCCATGAAATGTGATGTTGGTTTTGCTTGTCTTCATGGACATCCACTAAATCAGGACACGTTACAGCAGCTATGTTCACATTTCAACATAAAACTGTGATATCACCTAAGCAGCTTTGTGAAATATGTTCTCAATAAACAGGACTGAAAAGTGAAGTTGCTATCTGAGTTAAAGAACAAAATCTTAAGGAAACTTAGATTCTCTTTTCAGACCTTATTATTCAATATATTGTATCTGTTAGGCTGACACCTGCAAATTTATAAGATTTTATTTGAAATTTTTGATTGCACTCTTAGGTGCACACAAGGCACCTAAGCAAGATTTGCAGGAAAGAAAAAGCCTAGCTGAGATCATCTTCCTAATTGTCCACAGACTGCATTTGCTATTTTCATTGACTACATTCACCCCTCTGAAATAAATCTCATATTTCTGTCAGATGTGTTAGCACAAGTACATCCATCGCTATGTGCCTTACCTTTGGATTGTAATGCAACTACTGATCCTTCCTCTCAGGAGCACCAACATGCATTTCTGCCTGATAATGGTATATTTGGATGAGCACTATCATAAATACCTTTTGTAAGAGGATTATGAAGACAGAGATGAAGTTTTTCATTATAGTTGGATCACAAGGAACATGTCTGAATGCTGCAATTGTCTCCTCAAAATTTAAATGGAATTAGTTACTAGAACTGAAGGGTTGCAGCTGTCACTTGTTTTTATAAGATCATTCAGAGACAGAGCTAAGAATCCTACTAAGATTATACTTTGAAGGAAAGTAAAAAGTACAATCTCAGTGGCAGGTCTCTTCAAAACAGGAGAGACTGTTTCAAGACTCACTAAAAAGATGAAGAACAGGAATTTTGCCCCTAAATCTAATGGACACAAAAACAAAAATGCAGCCAAGAAAGCAGAAGCTGTCCTTGTGTAGGACCCCACTTTTTGTCTCAGTCCTACGAAAAGTCATATCAGCAATTATATCAGCAATGCAATTTCTCACTGGTTATGGCTTGGGCTAGGATGATCTCCATGTGAAAGACTACACATGCTCTTCAGAAGACACATCAGGATGGCCTTACACTCGTGTAGCAGTACAGACTCACTGGGATTCAGACAGTTTACAAACAAGTTCATCTAGCTCTAGTTCATAGCTCAGAAGCAAAGTATAAATTCAGTGTGAGTTGTTATTGATCCAAAACTTTCTGTGAGTTCCACATTTCCCTGTCTAGAATGAAAAGAGAGGCAACACCCCTCTTCTATAAACTGTGTTTTTATGTTTATAAAGTTATATATGGAGGTAAGCTGAGTTGCCACTGAAGGACAGAGAAAGGGGGAGAAGGAGGGAGGGAGGCTACAGAAGGAAAAGCAATCTACAGCAAGGTGGAAGAAAGCATAAACCATCCTGATTTATACTTTTTCTCCACCCCTTCTGTTGATTGCTTTTCCTTCTACAGAGACATCTTTTCTGTTCTTCTACGAACTGTGATGTGAGCTGATTTACACTGCCTTTCCAACAGATAGTTAACCCACCCTCCTGTTCCAGAGAAAAACATTAAAATATTAATAAACTTTACTTTGTTCAGCTAACTTTATTTTTCTTCACCGGCTGTTTTTTATTTCATGCCAATCGGCCATGTTGCTACTATATTATATACTACTGAATTTGCTGCTATAACTAGCTATAATAAGAAGTATACTGTATTGGCTTAAGTGAACTGCACAGCAGTAGGTACTTGGAAAACATCAGACATAAATGACTCTTAGATTGTTCTGTGCTTAGCAGTATTGTACAGGACTGTGTGTTGGCTATGCAATGGGTAGAGCTGTTAACACACAGAGCTCAATTCTTCCCGTTTCACAACCCTGATGATATAAATTGCTATTCCTTTTTGCAGGAGCTGCTTAATGGGTGGAGGAGTCAAGAGGCAAAAGGGTCTCACAAAGCTACCCCAGTCTTCCCCCACCGTGACATTAGGGTAAAAGTACAAAAAGGGCTACCTGGGCAGAGCCACATCCTTGCAGGCAACAGCACCAAGTTCCCATTCTAAAAGAGCTGAAGCCAGCCCTGTGATCCACAGTGCAGCCAGGTGGGCAGAGGGTGTGCCCAGGTGGCCATGGCCTGCATCTAGAATCAGCCAAATTCTGCAGGAGCTAATGTTTGAAAGCATGAAATTCACTTGCATATTTGAAACACCGTTCTTTATAACAGACAGTTTACATAACGCTGCATAGAAACACTTCAAAGATATAAGTAGTGACTATTTGTGACATATGTGAGAAGGAAATTTCCAAACTTAAAGGCAAAACATTGCATTTGTTGGCAAATAATTCAGCAGTGATCACATCTGGAAAATGCTGCAAAGCAGGACAGAGAAGCATTCCTATATTTTCAACCAAACTTTTCTGATAAATTCTTCATCTGTATAGTAACTTTTCAATACAGTATCAACATTTGAGAAGCCCAGATATAACTAAATGCAAACCACAGTGGGTCACTGTTTCCAGTAGTTAATTCCTATAAGGATTAGTTTCTATTAAAAAAATAATAATAATGGTATCCCTTAGGGGTGCTTCTTGTGCCAGTGAGGCCAGTGGTGTTTTCATTTCCCTTCACATCATCTTTCTTGTGTAAAGAACGATCTCCCATTCTTCACCAGCCTCTCTGAGGTTTCAGATCTGACAGTAGAGGAGAAGCACAGAACAGCAACCTGCAGCTCCTGGTTTTGGAGCAATGGAAACAGCAGTTTCCCATTCCACTGATGTGGCTGCCAGGCTGAGATTCCTTTTGTCAGGAATCTGACACCCTACAGCTCTGGGCAGCAATGTGATACCTTTCCCGACTCTTTGCTGTCTGCTTCCAGACCGATGGCTGCGTTCAGCTTGCTGAGCACTTGCAGACCATCGGCATTGGACCTTGTCACTTTTCTATCTGCCAAGGCCTCGTGTTTATATCAGCCCCTCTGCCTGCTGCTGGTGGTGAAAGAAAGCATCTGGATGGTTCTTATGCCAGTCCCAGTAGGTACAGCAGCATTATTCCACGTCACCTCCTATGTCCCATTGGCCTTTTAATGTGAGGCCCTTAGGTGCAATAATTCTCTCTTACAGAGATTTAATAGAGCACCCAGTTGACAGAGCTACACTGTCTGCTAGGGGCTTCCAGGAATTCTAAGAGCTTAAGAGCAAGAATAGGATTTTCTGTCTGATGCTCATGTGGAAACAAAGGCAGCTCTTCAAAGGTCTCTCTCTACAGCCTGCACCAAAACGACCTGTCAGGGTTTCATCTCAACTTGACATTTTGGCAGTGCTCTTCAGGTAAGAACTGAGAAGGCTGGATTTTGTCAGAACTTGACTTGAAAGGATTTTCAACAGTTCTCTTTCTTATTCCCCTCTGGCAAGAAAAAAAAATTGAAAAAAAAAAAAAAGTTTTACATATAGGAATCTCATGAAGCAGAAAATCCAGCTTTTACACTGCATTCCCTCTAGGCGACAAAGAGCACAAGTGTGACTTCGTCTATATCATGGCCTCAACACCATTTGCGTTTTGAAGACAGGCTGCTCACTGTCCCTGAAAGAACACTGTCATTTCTGAGGCTGTCTTTATCTAAATGCCGTATCAAAAAAATATTCAGTTCTGAGTCTGACTGAAACTCCTACCCCCATCTTCTAAAACAAACAGCGTATTTTTTATACAAAATAGACCCCTCATCTTTGCCCCTAGGTAATTGATACAATATGAAGTAAATAGATAATATAACATTCATTTTTGTATTCTATATTATAGTGTAAGGTATCAGAAACAATACCCTGGCACAGTAATTCTGATGCTTTTGAAAATGGTTTTGTGCTGGCTCACCCACCATATTTTCCTTCCATAGAAGATACTGTGAAGCCACTAAGGAGGAAATGAGTTCCGGAGGTAGTTAATCATTTCTGCAAGTGCAAGGTGTGGGATGGGAGATAGGATTCACAGGCCGCAAACAGCAGCAAGACACTGAGAGAATGTGTATTCCAAGTGCCATTAATTTGCATTGAGTACGTGGGGCTAGCAGAAGTGGTCTAGTTAATTAAAGCATCTCACTGAAATGGATTCAAAAGAGGTTTAGTTTAGCATTAAAATCAGCTTTAGCTTACATTCCACATGGGTTACATGGAGATAATTTATTCTGTATCTGAAGAAGTTCAGATATAGGCTATGTGGTACTGCTGGTTTTATAGAGCAGTTACTTGTGTAAACGGTCCTCAATATCTGTATGCTGTTCCTCTCATTTCACTCATTTAAAAATGTCAGTACAGAAAAAAATTAAAGGATGGGATTCATGCAGGGCTGATTGCTGCCACAGGCAAAAGCGAAGAGACCCACTGGAAGTCTGCAGTAGCTTTTCACCTCCAGATATCTGCAACAAAAAACACTGGAGTTTTATAAGGTCTGTTTATTCCTTTGTGTTCACTCAGTAAATCGCAATGCAAGCAAGTAGGGTTAGCTCAGACAAAATTGGGAGTGATGTATGTCTGTGTTGAAGAGCACTGACGAGCCAGGTAGATGAAGGCAGACTTAAATAACATCTGTTTGATCAGCACGTGTCTCTATTCACTTTTATTATCTTCATCACATTCCCCATACAATAAAATGGGTGTTATTTGCGTAGGTAATACATAAGGGAGAGGATTCCACTATGTACACAGATGGTACTCCTTCACCTCAAATTAAAATTTTCATCTTTTGGTAGCCCAAAATTTGTTTAAATGAAAGCAATAAAGCCCACGGGAGTGCAAGGAACAATCGTCTTGTTGTATGGCTACCCTTTTTTCTTAGACAGTGAAAGATTATATTTAACTTAAATAATTTTTTCATTTTAATTTCATCTGAGGTTTTACCATCTGTGTGTGCACTGAACGGTTCCCTGTCCTTTTAGCAAAGCTCAGAGTGTTTCAACTTAGAATCTAGAAATAAGGCAGGTTGGAGAGATGTTCAGCAGAGCCCATCAAGATTGACTTTAAAAGAAAATTTTAATAACTGGAAAGTTAAAGAGCTATTCAGTGGGAAGTTGTATACACTCAACTTTTGGATTTTCTGAAATATTCCACTAAAGGACAAGAAACACCAGAAATGCACTAGAATAATTTGTCAGTATTTCCATGAATTGCTACAGTTTTTAAAGGAGAATATGACTAAAAGCATTACTGAGTACCTAAAAGCTTGAGCTCCCAGTCAGATTTATGGTCAAGAGAATGATCATCTTTACAGTGCCCAGAACTGTTCTGCTACTGTGACCCAGTAGCATTTAGGTGAATAAGATTAATATAAAGGGTAGGACTTGCCCATGACAAACTGTAGTCACAGAAGAAGTGAAGATGCCCAAACCACACAATGCAAATGCAATTAAATTTGTGCTCATGGAAAATCCCTGTATGAAAGTGCTGTCTCATTTCTGTTATTCAGTGTGTGAGGCAGTACATGGACAAGCAGGAGTTAGTTAGGTTACGGATGTTAAAGGTGCCTCTTACAAAGGATTTGCATTCTGTCCTATACCTAAGAATAACAGCTGCAAGCACAGGGAAAAAGGGACACTCATCAGCTCATAGGAAATGAAAGTCCAAGACTTTTTAATTAAGTATATAAAATTTTTAACATACCCTCCACACTGCATAGTCATCCTTCCATATAGCATTTCAGCTTACTTTATTTTCACCAGTTGTATTCACACAACATACCCTTTGCAATCACCATGATGCATAAACTACAAACTAGCACAATCATGGTACATTTCACTGCTCATTGCAGGGGTGTTGGTCTAGATGAGCTTTAAAGGTCCCTTCCAAACCAAACCATTCCATGTTTCTATGATTCTATGGAATTGTCATTCAGACCAAAGAGATCGAAAAGAGGTCATCTAGAAAGCAATGATTCAAAATACATATTTTAAATTTCTATCTACCAGTCTTTTCCAAATATATTTGAAATGCCTTGCTTTTCAAATCTAAAGTTCCAACATGCAATTTCAACGCATATAAAATTCCTAATAAGAAGCCATATACTAATAGAAGACACATCAATTCAGATGTGAGTTAGCTGACAGGACATAAAATGCAAAACAGCCGTAAAATAAGCATCTATTTTGTTTTCCTTCGTGATGTTTCTTTCACATGCAATAACTGGGTTTAGTATCCTGAAACAGACAGTAAAATGGAAACCTACAAAACTGACTGCATATACGTGAAGTGTCATTAATTAAGTAATAATACCCTTTGAAATCAGTCATTACCAGCAGTTTTTGGTTATGAGACATTAATATTTTAACTAGCAAGTCATTAAAAGTGATAATAACCAATTCTAAGGGGAATACTGCCTGAATAAACTATTTTTAATGATTTTAAACCTTCTGGAAACCTTGGTCTGTTTTAACTTGAAATTCTGATCCTTTGTAATGCCTCCGCATGAAGGGCTATTTCTATTTACACAGAAATACAAGCATTCCTACAAGTACACAAGACAATCTTGCATGGAATTGGTTCACAAGGGATATGGCAAAAGGTCTCCTCTGCCTATATTATTATACCTGTGGTGTTGAGTCTCAGTCATAGCTTCTCTCATTTGCCTCCTTTCTTTCCTGATGACTACTCTATAGCTTGCCTTGATCAGGAAGACCTGAGATTCTTCAGTCATAGCTTCTAATCCCATCTCTTGCATTAAGTTGTGGCTCTATTTTGATTTAGCTAGGTACATACAGCTACTCTCAGATGAGCTTCTGAGAGGCAAAAAGATATAGTTTCGTCCAGGCAACATTAATTTTGTGCGTGTATACAGAGTAAGCCTAATATTTCGACTCTGTCCCTCTTTATCTATTAAAATACTGGAATTTATTTTACAGATCTCTCCCAACAAGGTTAAATCATACAACTCAGGAGAAATAAGCTGACACAAAAATGTATATTTTATGAGAGTAGTCCCAGGTCTACATCATGTTCATATGAATATAGCTAAAGATAGGAAAGACAGATAAGAAAGATAAGGTATAAAGAGCCTCTTACCCTTTTGGAAAGCAGAGATCGTTTTCCCTCAGGAGATACAGCATTTCCTAATTTTGATCCTATCAGACTAGCCAGGAAGGAAATGGTATCTGTTTTCTGATACTCCATATTCTCATCTCTAAGTCCCTAGTTGAAATCTAACTTTTTAGGCGATCAACACTTTTCTTGGCTCAACAAACATATCTAAAAGGCAACAGACAAAATCTTGGCCTCAATACTTGTATAACAGGCTAGCGAAACAGTGTCCAACACTGTCCAAAATGAAGAACCAGGAGTGGGCAGATAGCATCCTGGCAAAGTATATAAGATTTCCTCATCTTTTCATGTTTTCATTTTCTCACTGTCATTAAATTATAGTCTGTCTTTATAAATGGCCATTTTCCTCAATATAATTGCAGAGTTAAGTCTCTGTAACAGTCATCCATTTCTAGAGACATAACAGTACTGCCACCTTTCAGATTTGGCAAATGTAAATTATTAAGAACAAGTCTTCTGGTGGGCAGGTTTTCTGTTGAGGCTCCATCCCACAATATTTTAATATTAAATGTCTCTTCTGTTGGGCCTGATAATTTCTGAGGGTGGAATTGGTGCCAAACACAACCCAACAGCACCATAAGTGACTCAAGAAGTCAGTTGAGTAATCTCTGTCACTTCAGCATCTCATAGTGGATAATTTCACACAAAAATCTGAGAATTCACGTAGCTTCTTCCACAAATACTGCATATGCAATAAATCATCTGCCCCCAAAGCACTGCTTGTGTGCATTATGAATATATTTTCCAAGAAAAAAACGAAAGCAAGAATTAACTGGATCTTTCAAGATTTAATATTGGATCTTTCAAGATCAAGCAAGAATTAATATTGGATCTTTCAAAATAGAATTGACATCAAATAAACAATCCAAAATATCTCTGCCACCCGTTTCGATGTTTCTTCAGAAGCCCAGGTAATAGCAGTGTCTGTCAGCAAATCCACAGCTTTATTTGTTGTACCCAGCCTTTGGTACTTCACTTCTTCCTAAAGACATAGAAGTCACCACGAGAGAGATCTGTTTCAAATTTCTCCCATTTTGCTCCTTAGGCCCAATGATTACAGTGTGTCTCTTTCCGATTCCTTCTCTAGCTGTCCTTTTAAACAAGGTTTTTGCAAAGATAATAGCTGCATTTTCATACAGAAATAAATCAGCACTTTCATTGATAACAGACAATGTATGAGAGGTTTATAAATTAACAGATAACAGTCACTATAGCTATCCAGTAATTATTACAGTGAGAGAAAAGGGTGATTTAGGAGACTGGTAATATGACAATGAATCTCACTTCTAGCCTGTAGTTACAATTCTGACAAGTCAGTAGTGACCAAAGGATATTTCCTTGTCCTGTTTGGACAAGCTGTTTGGTGCTGACAGACAGTCAGTAACAGATTTACACATTTAGAAGTGGAAAAAACACAGAATAATTTCTTCATTCTTTTCTGCTAGGAAATACCAAAGCTCATCCATCCCATCCCCATGCCTCTGGTTTTCTGCTTTATAAAAGGAAGCTCTTTATGGAAAAAAAAGCCTTTGCTTTTAGGCCTAGAAACTTCATCACTGAGAAGGAGTTATGGGTTCTGGATAAACAAACAGAAGTCTGTTCCTAGCACTTACCATAGGACTGGCCATGGTTTCACACCATTCACAATATGTATCATTGATATGCCAGTCTAAGACTGGGAAAGTCATCATCATAAAGAGTAATACAGGTGGCAATACAACAAACATAACAAAATACAGTAGAGAGAAGCCTCATTGCTGAAGTTCAGATTATGGTGGAGCTGGAAACACTTAGGGGAAAATATGTGAGGTTCCAAAAGCAATTGTACTGAGACTAACCCTGTTGCAATGGGGGGGACAGAAAACAGCAAAGAGAGACCAAGATAGCAGTGAAGTTAGGCTTTTCTCCTTTTTCTGTTTTTGCTGGGTAGAACTGGATCTTAGTTGCCATGGCTGCCAAGAACCAGTGATGCAACTCACTAAAAATAACTCTCACTGCTCAGAACGATACAGATCTTATAGATCGGGCAAAAATGAAGTAATTTCTTCTATTATTTACCCACTTTCTGACCTCTTTCTCCAGAAATACTCCCAAAATGGAAGCAGGACTTTACAGCAGCAGATATTTTCATGATGATTTACACCTCTGCTCCATCAGACACACACTTAGATTTGCTGCCTCCCGTGCACAGAGCCCTGAAAACAGGACATAACTCTACAACATATATTTACAATCCACCCTGAAGTCAAGCTTCAGGAAGTCTTTTTCACCTCACCATATACATTAAGTTTCGTCAGAAAAAGCATTACGCATTTGATGGGAAAGGATCAGGATTTACCTCAAGAATAAAAAGAGTGATAAGTAGGCATAAATAAGAAATAAGATTTGAAACACATGTGTGATATAGTAGCACCAATGAATATTTGCCTATATCAATGTCCTCAAGGCTATCTTTGCACATCAACACAACAACAATGCTGGACAGTAACTGTCCCTACAAGATATGTTGAGATCTGCAGAGAAAAGACATGTCTGTTGGTGCAGCATATTCTCATTATGAGTTTCTCTGTTAGAATGCATAGGTGAGGCATTCAGTGCATAGTGGTGAAGTAAATAGAATTTCCAATTTTCTTTCTAGTTCACCTTTACGATGATGCTGTCAACTGGAAATGAAAAAGGAAAGAGTCAATGAAGCAAGAATATTCAACCACAGCTTAGAAAGGAAAAAGTAAGAGTAAACTCCAGCTACAGGCACAGAGGAAAACAGAAGCACACTTAGAGATACATTGATGAGAGGGAAAAAAGTAGAGAAGAAAGCAAGCAAGAAAAAGATTTTTACAAATAACCAGGCACAAAAATGGTTGAGAGACTGAAATACACTGTTGGGTTTTAATCTATTTTTACATCAGAATAACAGATAGGAAAGCTGAAGAGCTACACAGGCATAAGACTGTGCAGACCGGTTACACTTTCCATCACTTGTATTTGGTTGATGTAGCAGTCTGCATCACAGTTGGAGGGTGACTGTGGGACTGAATATTTTGAATATAGTACTTAGACGCCTATGTGTACATGATTTGAATGTAATACCCAAGTAAATTGCTTTTGTAAAAACTTCAGTTACTAGAAAAGGGAAGAGATTACTTACTAAAAATTTCAGCTATGTTTACTTTCCAAAGCTAGCAGACGTTAAAATTACTGCGTATCCATGCTACTACATGCAGGCCTCAATTTATTCTATACATTTTGTGGCATAGACCCATTTTATAGAGAGGCTATGGAATTTGCTGAGGGCATGTGAGTAGGCTGGGGCATAACAGAAAACTGGATGTATTTGGCTGAAAATCAAAGAATCATAGAATCACATAGAATAGTTAGGGTTGGAAAGGACCTTGAGATCATCTAGTTCCAACCCCCCTGCCATGGGCAGGGACACCTCACACTAGACCATGTCACCCAGGGCTCTGTCTAACCTGGCCTTGAACACCGCCAAGGATGGAGCATTCACAACCTCCCTGGGCAACCCATTCCAGTGCCTCACCACCCTCACACTAAAGAATTTCTTCCTTAGATCCAATCTAAACTTTCCCTGTTTAAGTTATAACTCATTACCCCTTGTCCGATCACTACAGTCCCTGATGAATAGTCCATCCCCAGCATCCCTACAGGCCCTGTTCAGATACTGGAAGGCTGCTCTGAGGTCTCCACGCAGCCTTCTCTTCTCCAGGCTGAGCAGCCCCAACTTTCTCAGCCTATCTTCATACAGGAGGTGCTCCAGTCCCCTGATCATCCTCGTGGCCCTCCTCTGGACTTGTTCCAACACTTCCATGTCCTTTTTATGTTGAGGACACCAGAACTGCACACAACACTCCAAGAAAGGTCTCACGAGAGCAGAGTAGAGGGGCAGGATCACCTCCTTCAACCTGCTGGTCACGCTCCTTTTGATGCAGCCCAGGATACGGTTGGCTTTCTCAGCTGCGAGCGCACACTGAAGCCGGCTCATGTTCATTTTCTCATCGACCAACACCCCCAAGTCCTTCTCCGCAGGGCTGCTCTGAATCTCTTCTCTGCCCAACCTGTAGCTGTGCCTGTATACATACAATAAAAGATTCTTCTGCCAGTAAAGATCCATGTATGTTTGGATTCTGTGCCGCTTGGAGAGGTAATTTTCAGCCACATGTTGCAATGCTAACAAAACTTGTAAATGTAAGCAAAGTCACACACAAACACAAAGTACACAAGTCCATGGGACCTGATGAAATCCATCCGTGGTTCCTGAAGGAGCTGGCAAACGAAGTTGCTAAGCCACTGACCATCATATTTGAAAAATCATGGCAGTCAGGTGAAGTTCCCGACAACTGGAATAAGGGAAGTATAACCCTCATTTTCAAGAAGGGGAAAATGGATGACCCGGAGAATGACAGACCAGTCAGTCTCACCTCTCTGCCTGGCAAAATCTTGGAGCAGATTCTCCTGGCACATGAAAAACAAGGAGGTGGTTGGTGACAGCCAGCATGGCTTCACTAAGGGGAAATCCTGCCTGACCAATTTGGTGGTCTTCTGTGATGGGGCTACAGAACTGATGGGCAGGGGTAGAGCAGTTGACGTCATCCAGCTGGACTTGTGCAAAGCGTTCGACACTGTCCCACACGACATCCTTGTCTCTAAATTGGAGAGACATCAATTTGATGGGTGGACCACTCGGTGGATAAAGAACTGGATGGATGGCCGCACGCAAAGGGTTGTGGTCAATGGCTCCATGTCTGGCTGGAGACCGGTAACGAGTGGTGTCCCTCAGGGATGGGTGTTGGGACCGGTCTTGTTCAACATCTTTGTCGGTGACATGGACAGGGGGATTGAGTGCTCCCTCAGCAAGTTTGCCAATGACACCAAGCTGTGTGGTTCGGTTGATACGCCGGAGGGAAGGGATGCCATCCAGAGGGACCTCGACATGCTTGTGAGGTGGGCTGATGCCAACTTCATGAAGTTTAACCATGCCAAGTGCAAGGTCCTACACCTGGGTCGCAGCAATCCCAGGCACAGCTACAGGTTGGGCAGAGAAGAGATTCAGAGCAGCCCTGCGGAGAAGGACTTGGGGGTGTTGGTCAATGAGAAAATGAACATGAGCCGGCTTCAGTGTGCACTCGCAGCTGAGAAAGCCAACCGTATCCTGGGCTGCATCAAAAGGAGCGTGACCAGCAGGTCGAAGGAGGTGATCCTGCCCCTCTACTCTGCTCTCGTGAGACCTCACTTGGAGCATTGTGTGCAGTTCTGGTGTCCTCAACATAAAAAGGACATGGAAGTGTTGGAACAAGTCCAGAGGAGGCCACGAGGATGATCAGGGGACTGGAGCACCTCCTGTATGAAGATAGGCTGAGAAAGTTGGGGCTGTTCAGCCTGGAGAAGAGAAGGCTGCGTGGAGACCTCAGAGCAGCCTTCCAGTATCTGAACAGGGCCTACAAGGATGCTGGACAGAGACTGTTCATTAGGGACTGTAGTGACAGGACAAGAGGTAACGGGTTCAAACTGAAACAGAGGAAGTTTAGATTGGATCTAAGGAAGAAATTCTTTACTGTGATGGTGGTGAGGCACAGGAATGGGTTGCCCAGGGAGGTTGTGAATGCTCCATCCTTGGCGGTGTTTGAGGCCAGGTTGGATGAGGCCTTGGGTGACATGGTTTAGTGTGAGGTGTCCCTGCCCATGGCAGGGGGGTTGGAACTAGATGATCTTAAGGTCCTTTCCAGCCCTAACTATCCTATGATTCTATAATTTCTACCACCTGTCATGGTTTACACCCAGCCAGCAATTAAGCACCAACCAGCTGCTCACTCACTCCCTCTTTCCCTGCTGAGATGAGGGAGAAAATCAGAAAAAGGATAAAACCCACAGGTTGAGACTAGAACAGTTTAATAATTGAAATAAAGTTTAATAATAATAATAATGAAAGTGCAGATAACAAAAAAATAAAGGAAAATAAAACCCTAGAAACCCAAATGATGCACAATGAAATTGCTCACCACCTGCTGACCAATACCCAGCACATCCCCAAGCAGTGACTGGTGGCTCCTGGCTCACTCCCCCAAGTTTATATACTGGGCATGATGTGCTGTGGTATAGAATACCCCTTTGGCTAGTTTGGGTCAGATGTCCTGTCTCTGCTTCCTCCCGGCTTCTTGTGCGCATCCTCACTGGCAGAGCATGAGACTGAAAAGTCCTTGACTTACTCTAAGCAACCACCAAAACATCAGTGAGTTATCAACATTGTTTTTATGCTATATCCAAAACACAGCACTGTACCAGCTACTAAAAAGAAAAACAATTCTATCCCAGCTGAAATCAGGATACACCCTGTTCACCTCCTGCTGTGGAGCAGTATCAAGATGCTTATTCTGGAAGAATAGATGTACAGAATGAGTAAAATACCCTCAGAAGAGTCTAACAGAATCCACACTAAAAACTAACATCTATACAAAAGGAGGGGAAAAATCCCACATGCTTAACAACAACCAATGAGGAGGCAAAACCTATTAAACTGTCACTGATTTCAAGACCAGAGTTGCAGTGCTGTGATCTAATGCAAGTGTTGCATCCCAGCTGGGTAACAGATCGATGAAATTTAACTTATCACTATATTTTGTGATATTTCCTTGACTTATGGGTGTTAGAGGTATACAGTCTGTATCACAGATGTGGATTCTGATAAACCAGTTATATAGCAAGTTAACAAGCAAACTAGATTTATGTAGAAAAACACAAAGGATTGAAATGGAGCTGCTGAAAGGAGCCAGACAGTGCAATGCAGAGAGCTTAGGGTGCAGCGAAATGGGGTGCAGATGTGAAGAGAGATGTGCAAGCCACAGAATAGGAACAATATTTACTTACCACCTTTATTAATAATCATGAAGATGGCAGAATAAAACCACATTCATTAAATTTGCAGATGATGCTAAATTGGGAGATATTATACAAGTCAGGATCAAGAAATGTAATATAAAGCAGCTCAGAGAAATACAAGCTGAGAATAGCAAAATGAGATTCAGCTTGTAAAAATGCAAGCTAATGCATGCCACAGGGGAAGAAAAACTTGGGCTGGGAGAAGCCACAAATTCAATAGAAGGCAAAAACCTCAAGGTGACAGTGGGCAACAAATTACACGGGAGTATTCCATACAGGACAGGTGCAAAAGGGTAACACAGTTGTGGGCTGTGTATGCAGAGGCACTGGTTCATGGACAGAGAGATTCAAGCCATCAGGTTTTATCCAGGATGCCAATTTAGCTTCAAGACAAATATACGTGACACTCCCTTAACTCAGATGTATTAGTAAGGGGAAAATTCTACAGATAGCTTCTGGTGTGTAAATTGCCTCAGGTGTTTGGAATACAGAATTTGAAGGCTAGCAAGGTGGAGTGCTCAGAGAACAACAGTGATTCAAGGATGGTAGAAAATGACAAACAAACGACACTTACATGGGATAACAGTGTATGACAGTGAAGAAAAGTCCTGCAAATGCCTGGAAAAGGAGCAATCACATCCTGCAAAAGGAGTCACAGGTAACCCTGTTGTCATCTTGAGCAAGATGTAAGAACCAAACATCATTATTTACTACAGTAAAGTAGTCATAGACTCCGAAAGAGTGGAAGATCTTCCCTGTGGGATGCTTTTTTGAGTAGTGCTGGCTAGCAAAATCACTCAGGAGAAGCAGTCCTGTACTGACAGAGAGGTGGCAATGTAAAAAGTCTGTTCCCTCTTTGATATTTGTTATACTAAGTTTAGAAGATCTGTGTTATGGCTGTGTATTCTGATATTTACTTCTATGAAGCAAACAGGAATTCAGGGAAATAAAAACAAAGGGCAGGAAAAGAAGAAACCTCTAAAGGATCTGATCAGGAGCAATGTTTGGGAAAAAAACCCAAAAAGCTTCACAGAGTCACTAAAGTGAACTGATCGCAATAATAAAAATAAAGATGTTGAATTCCTTCAGAGTTTATTTTGAAGGAGAATCAGAAAGCTGTGGGGAAGGATACACAGGAGAATGTGATCAAAGATAGATTAATATTCTACATGCCCAAAGGTTACATATACCATCTCACAATAGATAATGGTGAGAGTGAAAATTGCCACCAGGGATGAAAAGAAAATTACCAAAACAGGAGGGCATTTGGAAGCATAATTTACCCTATATGAAGAACTAGATGACAAAATCTAGAGGATACTTAATAAATGTTCAGGTCATGAACATGGGTTAATAAAGAATGCTTATGTTTATGGCAAGACTGTTTATGAACATGCTTTGGTTTCTAACCAACCTAATCAGTTACATGACAACAAGATAGCAAGATGTTTTTGCCTAGACTTCCAAGTGTACTCAGGTCAAGAGTTTCAGACAAGCTGGATAAATACTGTGAAAAAAAAGAAGTTGCATCCATGAGTGAGTGTGTTTTGACTTGTCTGACACTATTTATGCCTTGCTTAACTACTTTTGCATTCAGAAGTATGTGGAAACATATCCCTTGTTATGGAAAAATGTCCCCAGGCAAATCTCAGCTGGAAAAATTTATCATAAGCATTTGGCTCAAGTATACTTGGATAGTAGATTCGAAATTTTAATTTGAAAGTCCATACCATTAGCATTCTGAACTCAGTGGAATAAATAAAAGAATTTCAAGGTTGTATTATGCATGTGCTTAACTTTATGCCCAATGAGTAGTCCCATTGCCTTCAGCTCCAAAGGCAACTTGCTGGAGCTCCTGGAGGTGTGTGAACCTGAGCTGAGGAATACATCTCTGTGGGACCAGCGTGGGCCCCAGCCTGGCAGTAAGATCACACTGGCTTTCTCTGTCCTTGGACAGATTTCACCGTAGGATAGGGCCCTTCCAAATGCAGCTCCCAGTCAAAAGCCACCCTAGGGGAAAAACATATCAAGCATCTATGAATTTTTCAGATAGTCAGAAACAATTCAGGCCCATTAAACAACTGCAGGAATTTCTGCAGAATTCATCAAATATGAACACAATACATGACAAGGAAGATACAACCGATTTCTAGAGCTTACTGCTTTTACCCTACTGCTCTCTCCACAGAGTCAGGCAGCAAAGAGCTGTAAGCTACAGGGCCTGATACTTCTGGAACATCCTCAGTGAAACATTCACTAAGCTCAGCAAGCTTTACCTATGAAAAACCACTGACATGAAGGGGGCTGCAGGGGTGCCAATGAAAGGACAATTTGAAGCCAATGTGTTACACAGTGATCTCAAGGGAGCTAATTTGGCCTGCAGGCCCTTATTGCTGGTGATGATAGGTGAAATGTAGAGTAGCTAAGACTGACAGTAAAAGCCCATAGTGAGTTTGCAGGAATGGCACATATGATATCCATTTCTCTATTTGTAAGCTAGGTCTGTCTGATAAAAAGATAATAAACATGGAGCTATTTTTCAAAGTAATATTTTTTTCCAGAACAGAGATTAATTTAACTACATCTCATATAAAACTCCTGCCAAAATCTTCTCGCAGTTTTCAGCTCCTGCGAAGGATCCTTCTGAAGCCAGGTTGTAACTTTCACCTTTGGGGTTATAGCCATTAGTCAGGGTCAGTTATAACTGTAAGAGATTTAGAGAGTCCACTGCTCCTGGACTGGAATATAATTTTAAATGGCTTATGGAGGAAAGTTAACTGAGATTTATGATCCAGTGGTTTGATTAGATGGCATCCAAAACTTTAGCATAGAAATACAACATGAGGAAGAGTAGAAAGCATTTAGGAGAAGGCACTGCAGAAGAAGGTTGCTGCAGGGCAGGGAAGAAGGAACAGAAACAGGCTGATGCGCCTCTCCACGCAAGTGGAACATATCCTTAGTAGATAAATACCACCATCCTGATTTTCCATCTAAGAGTTATGGTATAGAGACTTCAAGCTCAAATGCTATGAAACTGAAGCCCAGAGGGTTCCTATACTTGGCTGTGCTCAAACCTGAACTCAAGCTCACCATAGATCTCCTACACATCTTCCTTACTCTGCTGAGGACTCCCCTAGGAAGGACACTGAACTATTTGCTTTGCCTGACATCAGCCACAGATCCTTTACCAGAAGGGCTAATACAGTATTTGGAAGTAGGAAGGAGAAAGGCACAAGGTCCCAGGAGCAGTCCACTTGGCAAGTAAGTGTGCCCTTGAGTATCTTATGAAGTACATCCTTTAGATGCTTTAAAAATTTCAGCAGAGTAGCTGTAGAGTCAGTTCCAGAGGTATTTAAGCTGAAATGTCGTAATATTTGAAATCTGCCCTTGGGAGTCCCAGTATATGTATATAAAAGTACTAAATGCTCATCCAGAGCTACACCCTTATTCAGAATGTCACAAATTCCTTGACCTCCCTTTAAAAGTGGAGGCCCTGGAAGTTATAACTTTGCAGGCTCCCTATCCAACCCCATCTTCTTTTCCATAGTAAGGAATAGGAGAGAGAATTCCACAGTAAAGCACAATTCCGCATCTTTCCACAACAGAAAGACATGTTCCTATTAGCTTCAAGAGGATCAAGTGCTTTGAAACTGTCTGAGATCACAAAGAGTTCCCTTATCGTTCTAATCAGATGGGTAAATCTATGCAGATTTACTCTCTCAATCTCCAACTCAATCTCCAACTCAAGTGCAGTTACTGATGTCATGTAAATATGACCTCTACATATTAGCATAATTCAGTGAGGTGGAATTCGTAAGGAAGAACGATGTAATACTGGTTTTCCAATTATTGCAATCGCTGTTACTTTTGTTTTCCTTGTTGTAATTATAATGATATTACTTTGTTTTTATTGATACTCCTTATTGTATATATTTAGAAACAGGAAAAATGACCGCCATGCTCTTCATGTAAAAGTTCCAGAGGAGTTGTTGGAAATAATGTGAAAAAGTCTTTCTGTTTCTAGGGTAGTTTTTTTTTCAAGGTAACACTAGAACATATTGGATGGCACCTGGATCTATATAAGTAGGTTACGAAATAAGATAATTCATTAAAACAGAAACAATGGGAGGGAGAGGGCAAGAGAGGAAGAGAAAATCCTGCTCATTCAAATTTGAAAGTTATTTCTTCCTTTTTACAATATGACTCTCCTGAATGAATATCAATCATAGCCTTTCTTCCAGGGTAGTTTTCTGCCTTAATGAAGCAGGTTTGTCATGGCTTGGTATGGCAATACCTCATTTTTACCCACTGTTCCACTGCTTGTTTGACTCCTTTGATTAAGAAGATCATGCTGCAGTGTCCCACGTGATAACTATATTGGTTGAGGTAAGTAACTGATATATTACCACAGGATAATATAGTTTGAAGGCATTTTAATAGAGGCTGGCAGATTTCAATATTATTTGAGGGTCATAGAGTGTCTGACATTTCAATTTGTTATCAGGCCACTCATATCACTAGGGCAATCATTAAACATAGACTCTAATAAGGTTTCTGCTATGTAGGGTCATTCATTATTGACATGGAGGAGAGAAATAAATACCTTCCCAGGGGCAGCCTCAGCATGTAATACAGTGAAAATCCTACTGAGTCTGGAACCATATTTTCTAGATTTGCAGGCAAATCAAGCATTACGTTTTCAAATTAAACCGAATGAAAGACTAGAGATAAAAACATGGATACTCAAATTCTGCTTTTACATACTGTCAGAACACCCATTGTAATGACATATATATATAAAAAAATTGTAATTATATCACAAGTTGGCTTATTTTACCACTATAATGGGAGCTAATAACCCACTTGTGTCATCTTTGACTTTATGAGGGCTGTACACCTGGGACAGACTTTGCATATTACAATTAATCATCATATATCATCTAGCTCCAATAGCTATTTGACAGATGAGCCACCTTCACCTTTCAACTAGGTAGACCTGTGATTTAGCTTGCAAACAAAAGGACTAAATTCTTCATAAAGGCTCATTAATGCTTTTCCCCTTAGATTAATATCTGGTTTATTTGGGATATGCTTCAAGGTTCCTTTTTTTAATTTTAGATTTTCTTTGAATAACCTTAAGCACATACACACAGAAACATTTCACACATCTTTTAAAAATTACCATTTTGTGCTTTAAAACCAAATTGAGATACAGAAAAGGAAAATACTAGTTTGGAACAAGGCAAATGGTATTGTTAAAAACACAACTGAAAGGATTTTTACAGAGCTGTTTACTTCAGGAAATTTAATTTGGGGAAAAATAAATGTTTGTGAAACCTCTTCTCAGTTTCTTGGGAATAAAAATAAATTACACAGAAAACAGGGGCATTAGGGCGTACTTCAGCATTTGTTGAAGAAACAGCAGTATTGCACTAATGGGTGCCAACCAGAACGGGCCTAATCCTAATGTAGCATGCAACTACTTATTTTCCCCAGTAGACGAAATTCCATTCAGAAAAACAGAACTTTTACTCTAATTTCTGTATCAGATGGATTGGGCCCAAAAGAGCAGTTCAAGAGAGAATCAAGGTCAAGAAAAAAAAAATTTTTGTTTTCATTTACTGTTAAAGCTGATGAGCTGCAGCATCCGTGGTGATAGTGAATTAGCTTACAAAATTTCTCCCAGGTTTAATAATGTAAGGTGTTATTAATAACTTGGGTAAAACAACATGTCTCCCACAATTCAATAAGGTGATCCTGTCTTTTTAATTCATGATAAGAGCTTTAATTGCATCAGAAGAGCAACCAGCAGACAAATAAATTGACAATATAATTTAATTCAGTTAGTGTAGTGAGAAGGAGTCTTTACTGACAGTTATTTATTCAACCTTACTTCATTCCCAGGCACCAGCTTAGTCAACTCCAACGCAACAGCTTCTCTTCAGTTCATCTTTGTGAGTCCCCCACAAATAATAATTCAAATCTTAATGGTGCAGTAACTTGGCTCAATGGAGCAAGTTGTTTTCATCAGGTTTCTGAGCTCCCTGGTCAAAGACTAGTAAGTAACCTTCAGTAAGCCAAGCAAGAGATGCTGAATCTAAGAAACAGTTCTCTTTCCAAGCTGTCACAGGATATTCCAGGAGAAGCAGCAAGGGATGGCTGCAGGCAAGATGCTTGAAAATGTCTAGAAGGTCTCCACATGGAGACAAAAGAATGCTAAAGCATGAATGAGTAAGAGGGACCCCCTGGATTGAATGAAGTAAATCTTCAGGAATAAATTCGGTTGTATTATGAGAAGATGGAACACTAATCATCAACATCTGAGATTGTCCAGCATGAAAGTTGAGAATCCTAAAAACATTCAGACATGTGGAAGTACTTACTTAAAATGAGACAATACTGGTATTTACCAGTATATTTATACTGCTGTCTTCTACAGCCAGCCCATTGAAAGCATACCTAGCATTCAGCTCACATTTCTTTATAGCATTCTGCATTCTGTCAGAAATTCATGCAATACTAGAAAATTAAGTTTTATGGCATTGATCATGATGTAAATTAGGTATTTCATAGAATCATAGAATAGTTAGGGTTGGAAAGGACCTTGAGATCATCTAGTTCCAACCCCCCTGCCATGGGCAGGGACACTCACACTAAACCATGTCACCCAAGGCTCTGTTCAACCTGGCCTTGAACACTGTCAGGGATGGACCATTCACAACCTCCCTGGGCAACCCGTTCCAGTGCCTCACCACCCTCACACTAAAGAACTTCCTCCTTATATCCAATCTAAACTTCCTCTGTTTCAGTTTGAACCCGTTACCTCTTGTCCTGTCACTACAGTCCCTAATGAACAGTCTCTGTCCAGCATCCTTGTAGGCCCTGTTCAGATACTGGAAGGCTGCTATGAGGTCTCCACGCAGCCTTCTCTTCTCCAGGCTGAGCAGCCCCAACTTTCTCAGCCTATCTTCATATGGGAGGTGCTCCAGTCCCCTGATCATCCTCGTGGCCCTCCTCTGGACTTGTTCCAACACTTCCATGTCCTTTTTATGTTGAGGACACCAGAACTGCACACAATACTCCAAGTGAGGTCTCACGAGAGCAGAGTAGAGGGGCAGGATCACCTCCTTGGACCTGCTGGTCATGCTCCTCTTGATGCAGCCCAGGATACGGTTGGCTTTCTGGGCTGCAAGCGCACACTGAAGCCACAGTATCACAGTATCACAGTATGTTAGAGATTGGAAGGGACCTCAAAAGATCATCTAGTCCAATCCCCCTGCCAGAGCAGGAACACCTAGATAAGATTACACAGGAATGTGTCCAGGCGGGTTTTGAATGTCTCCAGAGAAGGAGACTCCACAACCTCCCTGGGCAGCCTGTTCCAGTGTTCCGTCACCCTCACTGAGAAGAAGTTTCTTCTCAAGTTTAAGTGGAACCTCTTGTGTTCCAGTTTGAGCCCACTACCCCTTGTCTTACCATTGGTTGTCACTGAGAAGAGCCTGGCTCCATCCTCGTGACACCCTTTATATATTTATAAACATTAATGAGGTCACCCCTCAGTCTCCTCTTTTCCAAACTATAGAGACCCAGCTCCCTCAGCCTTTCCTCATAAGGGAGATGCTCCACTCCCTTAATCATCTTAGTTGCCCTGCGTTGGACTCTCTCCAGCAGTTCCCTGTCCTTCTTGAACTGAGGGGCCCAGAACTGGACGCAATATTCCAGATGTGGTCTCACCAGGGCACAGTAGAGAGGAAGGAGAACCTCTCTTGACCTACTGACCACCCCCCTTCTAATACACCCCAGGATGCCATTGGCCTTCCTGGCCACAAGGGCACAATGCTGGCTCATGGTCATCCTCCTATCAACCAGGACCCCCAGGTCCCTTTCCCCTTCACTGCTCTCTAATAGGTTATTCCCCAACCTGTACTGGAACCTGGGGTTGTTCCTACCCAGATGTAACACTCTACACTTCCCCTTGTTATATTTCATCCCATTTTTCACAGCCCAACTCTCCAGCCAGTCCAGGTCTCGCTGGATGGCAGCACAGCCTTCTGGCGTGTCAGCCACTCCTCCCAGCTTAGTGTCATCAGCAAACTTGCTGACAGTACACTCAATTCCCTCATCCAGGTCATTGATGAAGATATTGAATAATACTGGCCCCAGCACTGACCCCTGAGGCACCCCACTAGATACTGGCCTTCAACTAGACTCTGCCCCATTGACCACAACTCTCTGGCTTCTGTCCTTCTGCCAGTTCGCAGTCCAGCTCACCACCCGACCGTCCAGTCCACACTTCCTCAGTTTAGCTGTGAGGATGCTGTGGGAGACTGTGTTGAACGCTTTACTGAAGTCAAGGTAGACCACATCCACTGCTCTGCCATAATCCAACCACCTTGTTATGTCTTCATAAAAGGCTATGAGGTTGGTCAAGCGTGACTTCCCCTTGGTGAAGCCATGTTGACTGCCCCTAATGACCCTCTTATCCTTGATATGCCTTGAGATGGCACCAAGGATAAGGTGTTCCATCAGTTTTCCAGGGATGGAGGTGAGGCTGACCGGTCTATAGTTACCCGGGTCCTCCTTCTTGCCCTTTTTGAAGATTGGAGTGACATTTGCTTTCCTCCAGTCCTCAGGCACCTCTCCCGTTTCCCAAGACTTGGCAAAGATGATGGAGAGTGGTCCAGCAATGACTTCAGCCAGCTCCCTGAGTACCCGGGGAGGCATCCCATCGGGACCCATGGATTTACGGATAAGCTCAAATAATCTGTACAGTAACTGAAGACGCAAAAAGGGTAAGGGAGACCTTTCATTAAGATACAAGGTATAGAGTGGACCTCCTTGCTTTCCAAACTTATGATGGAGCCTAGGTGCAGCTAGGTCCAGTCTTAGTTTCAGGCCTGGTCAATGGTCTATGTCTCAAGGGTGGCATGTGTAGTCAATTAGGATTGCCATGATATCAGCAAAAGGTAAACTTAATATGATGTAAAAGTACCATTTCACCACAGATGGTATTTTTACAGGGCTTATGACCTAGCAGCAGTCTTCAGTTTCAAGGTGAATCACAAAATTTAGCAACAGACTAATATTGACTAATTCAACATTTACGAAGTGAGACAATAGGTTTTACTACAGTCACAACAGTGACTTAATTACATATCCAACATGGCCACATTAATATTATACTTGCTATATGATATTTAAATCAATTTACACACATGTGCACAGAAGCAAGGATAGATAGAGGGAGAATCTTTATAAATGTTAAAAAATTCCCCAAGTTCAGTGAAATATCCATGTCAACTGTCTCAGCATTTCTCAGTGAATGAGGGTTGAGCTTTGAGAAGTGGGGAGCCTTCAACCCAGATCTTATTACCAGCTTTTGGCAATGGTCTTCCAAACTTCACAAACTCGGGACTACATGAGCTCCGAGAGGTGTCTGCTCAGAGGAAGATGCTGGGGGGCCTCACCAGAGACCGCTGTTTATAGGGTCACAAGATGATTTGCTTTAGTCATCAGTAAATTTACATCCTAGCCTCCATTTTTCAAAATTCCAGTAACAATGGGCAGTTGCACCTGGGCTGTGACCAAGGTGATGAATGATCAGTTGCAAGCCTGTCAGGGGATGAATGATTATCCTAGCTCTCACTTCCCACCTTTGAGAAGCAATAGGAGTGCCTGGTACAGTCAGTGTCGCTCCCACCTTAGCCATGCAAAAGTACCTGGTACAGTCAAGGGATGCTTCACCACCCAATTCATTACACAAAGGCCAAGTGCTGACAGGAATTCCTGAGATCATAGAGCAGCCCAGGGTTGGAGGAGGGAGGGATGGTGGGGTGGTGGAAATGCACCATCACACCAGGCACAGGACTTTACATTTCTGGTTTTGGAACTTCAGGAGATTAATGTTGGCCCATTTGTCCAGGCTGTCCATGTACCACTGAATGACAGCACAACCATCTGGTCTATCAGCTGTCGTGGAATGGACTCAGTCAGAGATCAATGTGAACAGACAAAGCCATTTATTATAGAAAACTAACTCTTTATATACTATTTCTTAAAGTTGCTTGCACTAACTTGGCCCATTGTGATTGGATACATATCTGTGAGGCCCTTAACAACTAACATATAATTAGTTAAGCACAGGTGTGAGAACCTGACCTTCAAAGTTTTCCAACAGTCCTCAATTTATCAATTCAGTAAATTCCAGCTCCTTCTTATCTTGCTGGGATTCTCACTCCCAGGGCCTTGCTCCCATCCTCCTTCACCTTTTGTTGTTACTTGGTTCATGTTGAACTCCACTTAGGCACTTGCTGATCTGGGTGCATGGCCGTTCTTTGCCAGAAAGTCATCCACAATCAACCACTCCTCTTAGCTTTGTATCATCTGCAAACATGCTGAAGGTGCCCTCTACCCCAACATCCAGGTTGACAGTACTGGTCCTAATACCTATCTTAGGTTTTCACAACTAGTAACTGGTCTCCAACTGGACATGTGCAGTTGATCACAACTCTTTGAACATGGCAGTTCAGCCAGTTTTCAACCCACCTCACTGTCCACCTATCCTGTCTGTACTTCTTCAGTTTGTTTATGAGGGTATTATGGCAGATAGTGCTGAAAGCTTTACTAAAGTCAAGCTAAACAACATCCCCTTCTCTCCCCTAATTCAGCAAGCCAGTAATCTCACCACAGAAAGATACCATGTTGGTCAGGCACGATTTCCCCTTCATAAACTCATGCTGATTATTCTAAATGAGCCTTTAGTCCTTCGTACATTTGGAAATGGCTTCCAGGATCATTTGCTTCATCACTTCCGTACCAGAAACTGTAAAAGAGAAAACATACATACTCACTTGAAAATTACTTGGAAAATGGGATTATGTTGTGTTTACAAAGACAGAGAAATACAAAAATGGTATTTTTAATAGTTGTCCTTGTCACTTTAGTGGTTGAAAGTCTCATGAGCAAGTTTAAGGGGAAGCCTAAAAAGTGGGTTTTGCATGCTTTCTGGCAGGACTCAGTCTGAAGGGAGCTTTTGAAGACCCAGCAGGTTTGAAAGTCATTTTCCAGCCAGAAAAGTCAGCATAACTATAGTCATTTGAATTCCTATATTTCAATGTGACACAGACCAAAAGGATAGATGAGACAAAGATCGGGAGTTTAAGTCTATTTACATTGAAAATCACCAGGAACTCTCCATTGATTTTTTTTTCTGGAGGCAGGATCAGGCCCATGATGTTTAACTTTCTTGTCTTCCTGTAAGGGAATGTATGAAACGTGTAACTTCTTTTGCAGTCATTACATTATTGCCTGTTTCCTATTTGGTTAGCCAAGAAATCATGATAATACAAAACATTCTCTGTTGAAGTGTTAATGCAGTTTCTATTAACATGGACAATCCACACTCGTAGAGAATGCATTTGTCTCCATGAAACATTAATCCAAAGGCACCATGCAAGGGGTAGCTGTCAGATCTCAGCAGTGAAAATGAGTAGAGCCTATGCATTTTAGAAAGAATTCTGCCAAAATATTAATATAAATCTATGTGCCTAATTTAGTTTACACAAATTAAAAAGAGAAGGAACAAGTGGTTAACGTCTTGGCATTAGCTGTCATCTGCAGCACAATTACTGTTACAAAACATTAAAAGAATTGGAGACTGTAAGAATTTTTACATTAGTGGTTATTAATTTAGCATTAAAAGCAACTTGCTTCAGAACTGTTAGTTTCAGTTGAAAATACACCATCTCTTCATGCTCCTTGGAGTTGGATTTATTTTGTTTAGTTACTTCGGAAAGCAAAATCAGGTATTTTTATTCATATGATTATAAAGAATTTCCATAATAACAGCTGTTCCAAATCTCTAGAATCCCAACAATACCTGAACTAGTAAACATTAATACCACTGCAGTATCAAAACTATTAGTTTCATGTTCCATCCTAGATTATTTTCTGTAACCTAACCTAGCACACTCCATTTCTCTCAGCCTTCCTTTACCTATGCGTTTGCCTATAGTCTACCCAAGAACTTCTTTTTATAGCAAGGATGCTGCTACCTATAAGTTTCTGCACTTCATTGCTGGCGAAAGGAAGACACTGAAAGTGAATTGTGCCTAATTTCCTGGGGTTATTTTCTCCAACCAAGGAAATCCTTTTTCCTGTCTAAGAACATAAAGGTGAAAAGCAGCACTACCACGAAGATGCGACCCATGTAATCTATGGGTTTAAGAAAAATGGATGAGATAAATCAGTGCAGGACATGTCGTGGTCCTAGGAGGGGTGATGTCCTGGCACACAGCATCCTTCACCATGAAATGAGCTCTTTCCCAGTTGTATTTTTGTGAAGGGATAGAAGTACCCCACAGAAATCCAAAATGGCTTAACAGAACCAAGATATTTGAAGGCTTCATGGTCCTTGATGTCTGTCTGTTTCTCAAATTCTCAAAGATCATCTGCTTGGTTTTGTATTCATTTACATATAAACATCTGTAGAAATACTCTAATCTCCTTGTAATAATCCAGAATTTTTTTTTGCATACATCCATTAGGAATTCTGATTATTTCACAGGACAAAGAGGCAAAACAGTCTGTAAGAGAAGAAGCATAGCCATAGCTGTTCAACAGTTAATCTTTTCTGATGTCATCAAAGACATTTTCAGGTAAAATTCCCATAGACATGCCAAATGCAGGAATGGCCTGAGCTGATCTGTGGAATATTCAGCCTAGGAGAGGTATTTAGATCATGCAAGTATGGTCTAACAGGTTTGCACAGGCTCAGTGCCTGAATTCAGCAGGATCTGGGCACTAGACCAATGCAAGTCAGTTCTCTCTGCTTCACTGCCAAAATGTATCAAATGGAATTGAATTAGGGCTGGTTTAATGCTGAATAAGAATGTCTGTAATAGGGACCAATGCAGTTTAACAAACCTGTTTTAACTAATACTATTAGTTCATTGAGATGTACTTTTCTAGCTCTTCCAACAAAGTGGAGCTCTCAGGAAATGCAACATCATGAAAACATAGTTTGGCTTCTACATCATCAGTGCAGTGTTATGGAGGGTGGTTAAGTACAAAACTCTTCCAGGTGAGTAGCACACAATAAGGGCTGCTTCCCCAGAGTTACACATCTATAACACATATTTCATAGTATCTCTTTTGGTATTTGAGAGGAATAAATTCGTGCTGGAGGTTGATGGCTTGGCTTCGCAAGCGAAGATTTGGGAAGGGCTTTACGCATGCTTACTACAAGCACGATGACCAAGGGCATGTGGGATAGGCAAATCTGGTTGCTTGGGCAATCAGGAAGCTTCTGACCAGGACTGTCATCTCCTGGGGCAATCTCAAGCGACCAATGGTCTGATCCGCCCGCATGCAAGGTTGGATCTGCAGCTTCCAATGCACCTTGTCACCTGCCATTTCAACCCTCGCCTGTCACTACAGGGCTTTGCAATTGTGAGTAAACCCTTCCAGCCTGCACAATGGACTTCTTAGGTGAGGCGCAGCGTGCACAGAACTGGCCCCACCTGAGGTTTATCTGCCACGGCCTAGATAGCTAGGACGGTGACAGCAAAGTCCTCAGGTCGTAGGTTTTGTAAGAGTGTCCTTCTCTTAGATGGAAGACCTTACAAGGCTAGATGAGATCCATCTGCCCAGGTTTGAAGTTAGGAGTTTTCCTTCTCCTATGAGGATGGCTTGTCTTTGCTAACGAAGATTTTGGAAGGGCTTTAACCACGCATTCTGAACAAGACTGTCATCTCCTGGGTCAATCTTGAGCGACCAAAGATGCAGCAGCACAACATCAAACATCTAGGCAGGATTCTGACTTAGAGGCATTCAGTCGTAAGCCCGCAGATGGTAGCTTCACACCAGTGGCTCCTCAGCCAAGCACATGCACCAGGGGTCTGAACCTGCAGTTCCTCTCGTACTGAGCAGGATTATATTGCAACAACACATCATCAGTAGGGTAAAACTTGCAGGAGGTTACTATGCAGTAAAAAGCTGTCATCACACTCACTGCAGTGCCACAACTAGCTGTGGTGGCTGCAGCTGGGTGAAAAACAGTGTCATCTACTCTTCTCCTTAATTTTTTTCAATTCCCTAGCCTGATCCCTACCCACCAAAAGGCAGCAAAGTCTGTCACATTCAAGAGGATGTGCAATTTGTTGCTGTAGCAGTACAGAAGCTGTTGATGGGGACATGAAACTGGCCCGTAAACCATGTCTCTAATCCTCTTTCAAAGCTTTGCCCTGTATCTGAGTTGCTGACCAAGATTGTGAAGAGGGAGAATTCAGAAATGTGGGAGAACTTGGAAAGATCATGTACTGAGCTCTAACATTTTAAAACAAAAATGCACAGAAAAAGTGCTGCAGATAGAAGTTGGTAGACATTTCTTATTCACAAGTGAGGGAGTTATTTTGGAGATAACAATACAAAACAACATTGAGTTAATTCTGTTTTCTCTCCCTGAATAGCACTGACAGTTTTTGATTTTCCACATTAGCTCAGAAGTTCAATATCTTGGGGAAATATGATCAAAAGAAGACTCTTAAAACAAATTTCTGTGGAGGTCAAGTGGGAGATTTGAGTTCTGTTAGAAATGCATAGGAAGAAAGATATTGAGTGGCATGCAGAAACTGCTCTGACAACAGAAAAGACCTTTCAGTGAACAACTATTCAGTAAGCTCTAATAAAAAGACAGCTCCCTTTCCACAGTGCTCACCTGCATATTCCATCCAGTGGGAGCTTTGACGCACCCATTTATTTACCAGTCTTCTGCTGGTCAAAATAAATCTGTGTCTTCACTCATTTAATCATCACCACCTTCTCATAACCAACTCTTTACTTATGAGCATGTTAACTAGGGCTGATCAGAGCCGTGAGTAGCAAATGTGATTTTGTTCTCCAATTGCCCTATTCATTATCCTCCTCAGCATTTACATTCTGCACAACATTAGGATGCTGCATGTAATGTCATAATTTACTATGTGGCTGTGACTGCCAAATACAATGAATAAAATGAAGTCTTCTGAGAGAGTTATTCTACAGACAGGAAAAACACAGCTTGTTTTAATGGGGTTTAAAAGTGATCAAGTGTAGTGCAATGTTTGAATAATACACATGCATAATACACAGTCTCTGTTATCGGTCTTCTTTTATATATAGAATAAAGCTGATTAAGATTTACATAGGTTAAATGATTCATGAAGCAACATACCACTTCTTAGACCAGTGTGGGTCATGATGTAATACTGTACCAAAATGCCTCGTTGTTAATAGATCCAGGGATAAGCAAAAAGAAGTGGGTGTTTTTCCTCTCCCATACAGCAAATTTTAAATATAAAAGTATTATCAGGCTCTAGGGAGAGGAGAAACACAAAACTATTGTGTTTTTTCCTAAAAACCTGCTGCTTTGACCCGACCCGGGCAGGAGAGCTAAGGAAGTGTTTGTCTGAAATAGGAAATGAAATTTCAGACGAACTCTGGTTTTTCAGAAGGTTCTTTCTCCTTCCCTTCCTTTCCCTTCCCTTCCCTTCCCCTTCGCTTCCCCTTCCCCTTCCCTTCCCTTCCCTGTTAGAGAAAGTGATATCTGTCCCTTCTTGTTAGCCACTCATTTTGATTTATCCACAGCTCACATGGCTCAGCTGAGGCTTCCTCATCCACTTTAAAGACAGCCAGGTTCATGAGTTATGCTGATGGCATGAACTAAGGATCCTGACGGTTTTTAGTCAAATACAGAATTGCTCTGCACTGGTACCATATATATGTACATGGAGAGACAGTGGCTTCTTTATGGTGGGCAGTGAGGAGATCTGGTGGTTCGGCTCCTTTTCACCACCTCAGCCAGATCTGGAAAAGGATATGCTAGTCTGTGGTGTCAGTTTAAATTTCATAATTATACAAACAAAGCTTTCTTAATTCAACTTCTTTTACGGTTGCAAAAGGGCAAGAGATTCAACCCCTTCCTGAATTGCAGATATGTCAAAAACTGACAGAAGAGTAAGGCTGCCAACGTGTTTGGAAGAGTGAGGGGAGAATTTGTTCTATTGATACAACAACATCACATTAGGCCCTTATCTTAGGCTATACGGCAAAAACATATCCCACATAGACAAGGCCTTGGTTACTGACCTGCTGCAGTCTCTAACTGATGTAACAGTTTGCAAAGGGAACACTATTTGTCCTGAGATTGAAAAGGATAAGTATGGAACTGAAGTTATCTCAGCATGAATTCTTTTAGTATTAAGTTTCTCTGCAGAGATTTTTGGTTACAAATTTGAAGTACTGATATAGCATATCATCATATGCTGGCTGGTTTGGACTTTGAACATACAGGGTAAACAGCAATGCTTTCCCATATAGTGGAAGCTCTTGGAACATATGCTACATATAACTCTACGCTTGCTTCAGAAAAAGGCTAGATTTAAAAAGGCGTTGGTGTTCCATCTTGGACTCTATCATTTAGTTAGGACTCAGAGCTGGAGAGATGGAGAATTCAGTGATTTTTGACTTTTTTTTGCATGTGTTTCTGGCTGCAATGCCTCAGTCACACTCCAGCTTCCCAGAACAACAATTTAATTTACAAAAAGCCTGGAAAATACTCGATAATTAAACTTGAAGAGCCACTGGTCCCTCCATGACATACGTTGGGTTAGGAGGGGGAGCGATTGCAACTGCAGAACTGGTGTCATCCTCCAAAGTTTAACCCAAAACGTGCTCAGATTTAACAGAGGAAAACTTAATGCATAGCTTTGAGGCACAGCGATCTGAATGCCTGTGTCTGCTCTCTAGTTCCACACCCTGGAAATGCTTTCAAACTCTGACTGATCCAGCTCCAGAGAGGCTGGAGAGGAGTTCCTGCGGAGAGGAACACACATCATCCGGGGCTGTTGCTGCCAGCAAACACCCTCTCTGTGGCTGGTGGCGTGGCAAAGGCAAAGGCTGCCTTGCCAAAGGCAAAACCCTGTCTCAGAGGTAGACACTGTGTCACAGACATTTCTGTTTCTGTGAGGTGGTGCTGACATACATGAAAAAAATTGTTTGCAGTGACAGTATTCTGGCTTCATTAACCCTGCTGGTAATAGCAGAGGACTATTTGCTTCTCCCTAGAGACTCTGGAGTAGCACTGTATTTCTCATTCCTAAAAACAACTGGTATTTGCAAGGGGGGGGAATTATCCATCCTCCTGGTCATACCACTGACCCTGCAAGAGCCTGCTCACTTCATCTTTTGTTCTCTATGTAGGTTCAATGTACTTGTGCTTGCCTTTGGCTAATACATCAGCATGAGGTGCTTACCACTTCCACAGCAAGGAGGTTTGCTCCCCACCTCAGCAAATAGTTAACTGCACTGACACACATCACTCCAAGTGCAAACTGAAGTCCCTAACCCCCACATCCTCACAATTTGCTCCTTATTCTTAATAAATACAGTTCTGGAAAATCAATCCACATCATTCTCTTTAACAAGAAATAGATATTCAAAATTTGCTTTTCTGAATGTTCTGTAGATTTTGGGGCTGTATCCATGTAGCTGTAACTATTCCTTTTTGTTTGGTATGGATTTTTGTTTGTTTTGGTATGGATTCCCCTGCCTGTGATTTCTTTAGACCCCCACAGCTGTCCTCCACAGAAGGCAAGGGGATTTCTACAGAGCAGTTTGTCATCTAATATTGTTTGGAATAATAAATATCCATGATGGTGGGCCTCAGATACATGGATATAAACAAATGAGCTATCCTTTGTTAAACTGTAAGAAACCATTAGTCCTTGCATAGTGACAGAGCATGGTAACTCAGACAGTCAATCAAAACCTGAGAGAAATGACAAGTAAAATAGGTATTCACTGCCAAAAGAAACCTCTTTTGCACAGACATCCAAACCTAACCTGGATGTATCACCAGGGAATATGTTGTAATTATAGACAGACAGATTATTTATTACCAGAAATCTTTTTATCACATATTATTCTGACTCCACGCAAAATCAGCAAGGGGTCCCTCAGCTCACCCTCCTGCTTGGACTCAGCAGCCAGGAAGGTGGAATTAAATGGGAAGTCACTTATTTTTTGTGGCAGTATCCGTAAGATCAGCAGAATAAGAAGGTAGGAGTGGTGCAGGGGATCATAACTAGGGGAGGCTGGGATGGGAGAGGAAGGCAAAGCAATTAATCTGTGTGCCATGAAAGGGAACGGTTCTAAGTAATTCCATACTGGTGCCACACTTGGAAGAGAACTGAGCCCTGGGTTGGAAAGCCATAGTAAGTACAGAATCGCCACCAGATACTGAGAGAGGCAAATGGAAAACATTCTGCATCTCAGGCAATCAAAAGCAGATCCTGCCTTCAGCATTTATTCTCCTCACTGGCTGGCAAACCTTTTTTTGTTATTTTACCTACAGGCAGGGCTAATCTAATCTAGGTATAGACATAGACACAGACAGATACAGGTATACTTATATGTATAGGAGGAGGTGTAAATAGATAGATGATAAAGATACAAATACAAATACAAATACAGACACAGCCTTGCCCTGCCTCTCACCCAGCACCCTGACACACCAACAGTAACAGCAACTAGCATCCAACAAGATATCCTGGGAGTAATAAAAGTTAAAAATAAAGAAAAAGTGGTAAGCACTACTTATATTGGGTCCAGACCTGTCCGGGGGGCTGGATAAGTGGACAACAGCAGGTTAGAGAGCCAGGAAAAGATTCTCAGTTCACCCCTCCCATGTTTTCTTCCCAAGTTTTCACCTTCCCTTTTCTCTTTTGCCCTGCAATGGTGCAACTTCATGTTCTGCAGTGAAATGGCTGATTGTAAATCTGTGTTGGGATAAGCAACACAGACTTCTGAAATGACAAAGGACCGGTGAAGATCTGTGAAGCATTGGGAACAAATGCCACTCCTGCTTTTTTTAGTGTAAACACACATTCGACTGCAGGACTTTCTGTTACCAACTTTGTGATCTTTCTCCAGTGCCTTTATTTCTCCTTTTCTCTGTTGTATCTTCTGTCTCTTGGATAAGATTTATTGGCAGTTTAAATTTTTATTCTAAATATATTTGAAAAAATAAATTATTGTCGGTGTCGAAGGTTAGGAGCTCTTATTTAAATATTACATGTGTTCATGTGTGGTTAGAAATAGATAAAGAGATAGCAGGACTTTTTAACATTGCATACAAGTAGCACCTTAGCCTATTTTAATTGCTATCTTTTATCATGCTCACTCTGATTGTTCTCCAAACACACACACAGAGGACATGGACCAGATTGTAAAGTCTGCTTTTGGAGAGAAAACTGTCTAGTTAGAGGCTTCCTGGCCTTGAGAGGGATTTAGGGACATACAGCTTGGGGCTGTGCCTACCCACAGAAACACCTCAGCCCATTGTATTTGGTGACAGAAGCATCATGATGGCTCTCCAGAGTCCAGCATGTGGCATCTCTTCAGGCCCACTTGTTCACAGCTGTCCCCACAGTCTCATTCTGGTGCCATCTCACTGCTCAGGACAGCTTGCTACTGTCATTCTCCTGCCTTCCTCACTGCAGGCGAGCGGCTCAGGGCTAATAAAACTAATTCAGAATTAGCTTTAACTGCCCCACTTCAAACAGCAGGTTTTTTCTAACATGGGAATAAATGTAAAGTTTCCAGATCCTCTGTTGAATGCAGTCTCTTGTTAGGGAACCCTTTCACCTACTGACTGTGGAAAACTTTGACGTTCACTGAAGACATGGTATCAGCTGGTGTGTAACCTTCCAGATAAGATGGAGCAGCAAGCTCCCACTTACCTTTGGTGATTTCACCTAAAACTCACATTAGTAAGACTTATCTCAAAGAGGGGAAGAGGTTGGCTCCAGCACCAAGCAGTAGTATGGCAGAAAGCAATGCAAATGGCCAGGCCCCTTCCCAAGCACACAGGATCTGCCCTTCTCATCTCTTTGAGGCAAGAGCATTTCAAGTCCTAAACCCTGATGGACAGTCAGTACTGGCTAGCTGTGAAGAAACCAGTTTGACCCCTTGTCCTCCAAAACCACGGACAAAGGCTCTGAGCTCATTACATATAATCAAGTTCCTATAGCTTAGCCAGATGATACATCTTCACTGAGCAATGATATATGACTGGATGCCCAATCCTAAACCACTTCAGCTGCAAAGTAAGCTTAAAATCACCACAAAATGGAACCTGAAATTCAAACCTTGTAATTTCAGAACTTTCCTGCAAAAGCAAAGGGCTAGAAATGGATGGGTTGTCACAGATTCTTTCAGTGGAAATGAAACTTGGTTTTGAGAGAAGGATCTTCATCAACATGGCTTTGGTCAATTCTGTCAAAACAGACTTTGACAGAAGATGTTCTGTGGTTTTTTTTTTTTACCCAAAGGCAAATGAAAGAGATAAATCTGCGGTGCTCTGACACTGGTGTCTGCTGGATAACTTCTAATGATTTGTTTGCTCCATCTGGCAAGAACTTGAAAGGCTTATTGTGTGATCACAAATAACATCTAGTGATATTCTTAAACTGTCATTTAAAATTAGGCCATTACAGCAGAACCTACTGCCTTATGACCAAATACAAAGAAAAATACCAGGTACAGAATAAGCAGCCTGAAAAAATAAGCAGGTGGCAAGAAAATTACAACTTTGAAAAGCACAGGGCAGGAAGAAAGCTCTGAATACTTAGTCAGGTGTTTAATCAGAGCTTCAAAATTTCCTAAATTGGAAAAAAATAGCATCTGTGCTTACTTTTTTCCTTTACATTTTAAAGAGTAAGAAGATGCCATTTCAGAAGAAAACATTTCCAATACAAGATAACTTTCAGTTTTCAATATTGGTAATAATAATAATGTGTTTATTTTTCTAAAGAACATGAACTAGTGAAATTTGTGTGCTGAACAAAAATGCAGTATGCCCAGGGAAGTCTCAAAAGGGCAACGTGGCTTCATAATCAAATACCAAAATGATTTGGAAAAATCTAATAATCTACCATCTCTCAGCAATAAATAATACATCCAGCAAACACAAACTTAGACTGAAAAACGTCTTCAATCACAGTAATAGTTCTCCTGCTACCCAGTATATCAAATTACCTTTTCCTTTTCAAAACAATGTATTTTCCCAATCCCATTTATTCCTATTGCCTCTGGGCCAGGTTCTGATTTCAGATACGCTGTTCAAATCCAGAGTAACTAAACTGAAATCATTCTTTTCAAGTGGGACATTTACTATGGGTTAAATAGGAATTATTGACCAATGAAGCTGCATAAATAGATTACACAGAGGTAATTTTTGTGTTTCAAAACATGAACTCTCCATACTGAATGCACCACATACACTGACTTAACTGAGCATTTGCTTAGCCAGACCAATCACGATACTGTTTTAAACTCTGCCTTTCTTCATGTAGCATACTGATATTTTTTTCTTTCTTTGGTTTCAGTGCTATTTCAAAACAGAGAAGTGAGACTGAAAGGAAGAGTCCTGTAAAAGATAAACCCTGTGCAAGCTATTCCCTCCTTCTGGGACAGATAAATCTCTGAATTATCCAACGGCCGTCGAAATCTCACCTGATATCAATGATCAGCATAAGTCCACCACTACCATTTCTACCACTAAACATGCTGTCCTGCTATGGTAATGTGCCTCCAGCTGGCCTAGGAGGTGCTGGTGGTCTCCTGCTGCCTACAGTGCTGGGTGCAGCGTTAAGGTACTGCTTCATGCTTCTCCTGCTCTCACAGCATTAAGAGGCAAGTTGTAGAAATTTCATAGCCTCTCTGAGTAATGTGTCCACTGCTGCAATGTTCTCCTGATGTGCTTTCTAATGTTCAGACTGAACCTCATGAGCTGTGATTTGTGGCCACTGCCCTTTATTATATCATTAGCTATTTCATGAGGAAAGTTTGCATCCATCATCTTTGAAACTGGCTTTAAATAGTTGCAGGCAGCTGTTGGGTTGTCTCAAGGCCTCGTCTCACCAGTCTTGGTAAAGTCAGGAATACCTTCCCAGGACAGAGCTCAGAGAAGGCACTGTGAGATGGCAATAGCTGAAGAGCTGGAACAACTGTCTCACAGGGTCTGGATATGGGAATCTCTGAGGAGTGGAAAATGTGTGATGTTCAGTACAGCACAAGTATATTAAATGTATTAAATCAGTGTGCTTTTGGTGCAAAAAGAAATTAACTGATGTTTAATCTAACAGCTTATCCTACTGCTGCCAGGTTTCTTCCTCAGGCACCTTCAAATGAATTCTCTTCTCCTTGCAACCTTCAGGCTTAAAAATGAACCAAAGACAAAGAAGGGAATGTGGAGGGTGGAGGGGGGAAGGGTTTTGTTGAATGAATTGAAAGCAGCATCAAAACCTAGTTCTGATTACAAGCGTCAAGCCTTTTCTGAAATATCTCAGAAGAGTGGAAGTCTGTACAGATTTATGGGTGTGCATACTCCACTGGTTTTTATTTTGGAGGTGTGTATATATATGAGCAAAGATTAAAAGCCAAAACAAATGTCTAAATCATCATAAATTGGTGGTACAGTGGGATAAATACAGCACAGACCTCAAGATTCTAAGTAATGATGATTGTAAAGATAATTTCATCTTTGCATTCACCTCACTGAGACTCAGGAAAAAAATGCCTTGAGAGTTATGAGAACAATTTCATCTGTACTAGTACCTCCTTTCAATTCTTAAAGTGTTCATTTTCTATTTTGATGTGGATCACATTAAAAACAGAATGCATTATAGATTTTAAACTGTTTTATTTAATACAAGGTACCAATAGAAGGTGGTCATATTGCACGTCAAAAATCAGAACTTCCTGAAATGGTAACACTACCCTCCTAAAAAACATTACCAGTAATAAAAATATTGCCTTCCATTATCAGAATCCCTCCTATCTGATTCCAAACTGATACATTTACAGGAATTTTTTCACCATTATTAAAATACATCTGTGATTGCTATATTACTATATTTGCAAAATACTGCCACAGAGTCTTTTTAAGGAGAAAGTTGGGAACTAATTTAGAAAACTGTGATTATGAAAAGTAATGTTAAGGCAAAACACTTGTAAAGCCAAGGAGAAATTTTTATCAGCAGATTTATAAAAAGTGGTCCTTTAGTGACCACAAGTAGTGGGAATCATATTTTACATCTCCACCAATTGACACAGATTGGATTCATGTACATAAAGAATATCCAAAGTCCCTTGTATGAATTATAGACATAAATAAAATCAGCCAATAACATCCTTCAATCCAGAGAATTAACCCTATAAAATCTGACTTTTTAATCTACGACTTGCTGACAAACAAAGATTTAGTGTGCCCATGTGCATTTTAAGCAACTTGATTGGTCATCCAACACACATACCAACATGTGCAAGGAGTACTAGCACAAATTGGCTGGATTTTGTACAGTTTATCATACAACAAAAGCACAGAAAAAGATGATTCTGCAGATACTCAATATCTGGAGGAGATGTCAGTGATTACACTTGCAACTGCACTAGGATATCTACAAATATTCTTGAACTTTTCCCGAATCCCAAAGGAAATGTCAAGCACTGATAACATCCAATTTATGACTAGCAATTGCCATCAGTATTTGTTTCCTGCAATCTAGCAGGCACTGTGTATCCTTTACAAATACCAGTTGTATCTGACTAATCTCCACATGACTGTGAGAAGTAGTTCTGACCTGATCACATGCCTGTCCATTCATAACTGAAATAGTCAATCCAAAAGCCTTTCTTTTAGACTAGGATGCCTGTACAGCAAGATCTGGCAGGATCATCAGACCTTTGCATGTTCTCTCCACATAACTGAAGTTTAAAGAAAAGATTTTCAGAGCTCCTGGAATTTGTTTCTTCCCTCGGGATATGCCCAGTAGAGCTGTTGGTTAAGTATGCTCCGTTGTTTCCTACGCTAATACTGATGTATATTTGTAAAATCAGTGGACTTACATTAGCAAATGTCTGATGTGAGAGGATTGAAAAGCATGCGCAAAAGAGATTTGGATTTGCTTCTGCTAATCCTGCTTCAGACTGGGGAGCTTGAAAATGTGATGTGATCCATTTTTAAGAGTCAGCAGCATTTTCTTAATCTAATGCATTTCTGACCTCTCGGAAAAGTACAGGCTCTTATATCAACACAAGTGGACATCAGTAGAGTCCATGCTTCTATAAATTTGTTATTTGGATTCCTTTATTATTTAAAAGTTATCTCAGTAAGAGAAAAAGACATTTCTTTTGTGTCATGAAATATCTTAGCGCCAGCCAGAACTAAGCACCATGTAGCCATTCACTCACTATCCCCCAGTGGGATGGGGGAGAGAATCGGAAAAGTAGAAGTGACAAAACCCATGAGCTAAGACAAAAGAAGTTTAACAGGTAAAACCAAAGCCACACATACAAACAAAGCAAACCAAGGAATTCATTCACCACTTCCCATGGGCAGGCAGGTGTTCAGCCATCTCCAGCACAACAGGGCTCCATTACACGTCATGTTTACTTGGAAAGATGAACACCATCAATCCAAACATCTCACCCTTCCTTCTTCTTCCCCCAGCTTTATATACTGGGTGTGATGTCTTATGGTCTGCAACATCCCTTTGGTCAGCTGGAGTCAGCTGTCTCAGCTGTGCTCCCTCTCAACTCCTTGTGCACCCTCCGTCTACTTGCTGGTGGGGTGGGGTGAGGAGCAGAAAAGGCCTCAAGGATGTATAAGCACTGTTCAGCAATAGCTAAAACATCCCATGTTATCAACACTGGTTTAGACACAAATCCAAAATATGGTGCTACACTAGCTACTATGAAGAAAATTAACTCTACCCCTGCCAAAACCAGCACAAGTAGTTTGATCAAGAGTTTTATGCAAGTAGAAATGGTAAGCAGAAACTCTCCTTCTTAGGGGTCTAATGCTCTTCTAATGCTGTGTAGGGAACACAAAAGACATACTCTACCTACCTTGCTCAGGATAATAAATCATGAAATTGTAAGCCTTAGTTACCTTACACATTTTGATAACAACATTAATAGAATTAGTAGCTTATCTGCCTCACCAGGGGATTGTAAAATACAGAAACAGCAGTAACAAAAAATGTTAAAAAAAAAATGGAAGGAGACCTATGTTTATGGCCAGACCTGGTTGTATTTCTTAATTTGACAGTAAGGCAGTAACTGTGCTTTCTCTTGTTCTCCCACAAAATTTTACAAGCCTTTTTTAAAACAATGGAAGAAATTCTATCCATTATTGTCTGCTTGTTCAGGTTTCATGCATAATTAAAGCTGGACAAAGCAGCCTCTGATCAGACGCTACCAAGGAGAATCGAAAGAGTCCAGCAGCAACCTGGTGCTGATAAACAGGAACTCTGAAGAGCTGATAAGCAGAAAGCCATTGTTATCCAGGACAGGATTTACTAGCCTCTGTTTGGTTTGTTTGCTGGCTTCAGGGCAGGATCATTTTCTGTAAAAAATATCGCATTTTAATTGCTCGTCGGTATGCCCAAGTTCAACAAGTCTTGAAGCCAGATTTCCATCAGTTTCAGTGCGATTGAGATCACACTGAAGATGTGAGAAAACCCTTACATATTCCCTCTTTACAACCCCTCCTTTGTGCAGCATTCAAGTGAATTTGAAGTGTGCTCCAGACTGATCTTTGCTTTGCTTTCTCACCCTCTGCCCTTAAAAGGGGGATAGAATTTTACCACTTCTATGCAAAAATGGGAATTGGTATGCAGTAAAAAAGATGTCTCCGAAGCTGTTAAGAAGGGGTAAAATGGGAACGGATCCTACTCTCAGTCTGGCTGTGTGAAACCAAAGCAGGATTTAGAAGCTCCTACAAAAATAACTCACGCTGGCTCTGTATATTGAAGTGTGAGGAAGCAAGCTAGTGTGAAAGGTGACATTTTCCCCCAGGCTGTACAGAAGCAGCAGCTATTCTAGGAGCCATGCAGTATCTCTCACAGCTGATGTGCATCCCCTGACAGCATAACGAGCAGTTAAGGATGCCATAAGTGTTCTGCCCCACCCTGAGACAATATCTTTTCTTAGTAAACAGTGTTGTTGCATGAGGAACCTGCATATTCCATGTGCATATTCCTAGTATCCAGTGTGCTCCTGCAGCTTTCCCAACTGTCCTCAGCCTAAGACAGATGTTACCTTCTAGACGCTGGAACAGGGAGGAGAACAGGGTGATGCAACTCAATAGTGAAGTTACTGTTGTTGATGCTCATAAGAATGTCTGAAGAAGAGATGAAGCCACAAGGCAAGACAAATTACCTCATAAGACATTTACACCCAATAGATGTTGATGGGATGATGCAGACACCTAAACTGAATGCAGAAATGCTGGGCTTTGGGGGGAATACTGTGCCCTTTCTAAGTATCTCAGAAAAGTACCCTGCAAGCAGTCAAGTGAGCAAAGAGCAGGTTCTGGGGAAAGGCACCGGGAGAGCCAAAACATTTTTCCCTGTGTGTGTAAACTTCTTTTTAATTCCCTGGAGATCTAGCCAGGAGAGCCTGGGAGCCCAGACAGTAATTCAGTCTGCCCCAAGGCAGACACCTAAGACTTGTTTCAGGGACTGCATAACAGGGACTCAACCTAACAGAGCCTCTCTAAATCCCATCCTGGTTATGACCAATACCCTCTGTTACCTATACATCATGTCTGCTGGTGTCTGAGGTTATGCCCTGGGTTATCCCTGCTCTCCAGAGGCATGGGTCCCCAACAGCCACAGTCTCACAGGTGCCATCCTCTTGCAGATGCCTGTGGTACTCCAGGGCATCTCAGGTAGATGTCTGTTACGAAGCAATTGAATTGACTCATGTTTTAGGAATTGAACTCCTGGGGGGAGGGTAGGAGGGAGAAGTGGCAGGAGGAAGAAACAACACAGGAGCAGCATTTTGTAAGAGTTTCACTCAGTGCTGTCCTTAGGTACATACCAGAGAAGGACCTTGTGCAACCAACATTGTCTTTGTAAGAGCAGCAGTGGCAAGAGCACAAACCCAACTCATTTACAAAAACTGACTTAATGAAGCCCCTTGGGACCCCATGATTGGATGGAGTGGGGAAAGCCTGAAAACCAGACATCTGCCAGACCCAGGAGGCCTCAAGATCTTGACCTTAATGTTCACTACTACAGGTGCTATCTATCTTCCAGTCAAACATCTGAAAGGAAGGAAACAGAGATTTCTAAACATTAGTTCCACAGTACAGAGTTAGGACAGGGCTGACATACCATAGGTTCCTTTGGAGGAGTGGGGGATTACCAAGGCAAAGGTTGAAGTTAATCATCTTTTAAGTGATTACATTTAAATGTCTTTGTTTGGGAGTTCTGGCTCTGTGGAAGACTCATAAAAGCCTGATTGATTACTCTTGCCACCCCTGATTATAAAATTTCCCCCCCCCCCCGTTTTAAATCAATCTGATGTAACAAGGGCCTGGAAGTTTACTAGAAAACTGTAAAGTAAAATTAATTTTTTACCTTGCTGCAAAGGCATGTGAATAAATCTAATAGACCTCTGACAGCTCATAAACTATAGGAGGTATCTAATTCATTAAATATCTAACTATTAACATTTGTAACTGGAGGATGTAACGTACATGCATACCTAATTACTGGTGATCAACATATGGTATGTGAGCAGATACAGTGCAAACCCAAGTTATGCATCAGGTTCCCTTGTGCATTAGAAGATTTATCCAGAAAGAAAACAAAGTGTTTTCTGCTCCTTTTTAGCTTTATAGTCATTGAACACTAACGGCTGGATGAAAATCAATGGTTTAGGATTAAAATATAAACCCAAAATAGATTTCAAAGATTTTAGCTGTGCATTCTGAAATATTTGCTCTTTCTTGAGATCATTAAAAGTACTTCCTGGAGCTCACAGCTCTGTAGACTCCATTCTGGTTTGGAAAAATACAAATTTCTGGTCTATGGACTGAAATCTTCTAATCTGCCTTCGAAACTTTTCTTCAGCTTGAGGGCTCATGAGTAAAACAAGAAGGATTTGGCAATATTTTTATTTTGAAGTAAACTTACGTTGGGGAAATTTGTTTCTGATAGAGCTTTATTCCTCTGAGTTGTCTACTCTCCAGTACAGATTGCTTAAATAGCATGTGTTGTTCTCTGTTATTGTATATTTTTATTATATTAATGCCTAAAGACCTTTGCAAGGTTTGCAATCCCATTGTAGTAGATGATGAATAAATGAATAAAAATAAAAAAAAACAAGATAAGGTGTGCCCTGGAGGTCTTACAGTTGATAAATATTTGCTTGGTTGCTGAGAGAAATAATTTTCTGCACATGGCTTGTTTGAAGCTATTCATTTCAGCTGTCCACTGCAAGGGCTGCTCTGTGTCCTGCATCACAGGTTACTTATTTTGTTTCCTAACTGGATTACAAACTTCTTAAGCAATAGAAAGATGGATGATGAACACTAAATAGTACATTTCCTAGAGGAATTTTTGGGCAAATGACCACCTGTGTTAAAAGCGATGAAACACTGAGGACTCATAAATATTCACAGAAACATTTGACAGTTCTCCAAATGTTTGCAAATTAGTAACATGACTCTACAAATAATGATGACACCATACATTTCCTGGGAAAAAAAGTAGAATATATGGACACAGCATGAGCATGCTGCTGGGTGCTTTCTCATTACAAGACCTTCTCCCTTTTGACTTATTTTTTCATCTCCCTTCCTAAAATAAAGAAATATTGTCACATATGCCAATGTGAAACACTCTGCTGAAACCAATGGCAGCACGCTTGGCTCAAGAATTTTCCAGTGACACCACATATTTCAAACAGACTACCAAGCCCAAGAGGTATGGCAGGGCAGCATCTTTATAGTGATCTCTCATAGTGATGGTTTGGAATGGAAATTCTTCTCAGGAGGGCAGCAATTCTAGGAATGTTACCATAAACCTGCTGACATCCATTGCTATTAAGGAGAAACATGCAGTAAAATTCCTGCCCCTTCTAGAGACATCTGTACACAGATGATACCCATTTTTTTCTGAACATGTCCAGAAAACAACAGTAGCCAACACAGACCCTTGTGTATCCAAGCAATTAAACCCACTTCAATTAGAAATAGGCCATTTAAGATAATAGCATTTTTTCAATGATGAAGAAAAGCCACAGGTGGTAAATCTTACACTGAAAAGATCTGCTAAACACACCAGAAGACCAAAGATTTGTAATTGCATACTTTGTTGATCGAACAATAGGGACATAAACACATCTTCAAAAGAACTCAACAACAAAAAAGGCAAAGAACAATCTGAGTTGCCAGTGTAACACCAATCACTAAGTAGAGTGATTCAGATGAAGTTATAAACAGTGCAAATAAAAGATAAATAGCTTGTGAGTCTACAACAATGCATTACTAATTACAACAAAACAGAATTAGTTCAGTGAAAAAGAATCTTCAAAAATGTTTCTAAAAAGAGAGGAAAAAATTGAAAAGCAAAATGTTAGTCCCCCTAATTTTACTTCCAGCTTAGAAGCAGAATGACTGCTATTTATACAGCATCACAAACATGCATCGCTTCTTTTCTATGGTATATAAGCAATTTCCCACTTTAAAAAGCTCACAGTATAAGCATCAGATTAGTCAAATGCTACCACCAGTCACAAAGTTTAGTATCCTGAGTGCTCCCTTCCTGAAACTAAACTTTAACTCACCTACTGCTCCTGATCTGCTAGTGCTCATGAAAAAAATGACATGTAGAGCATTCTCAGAGTGATACTGTGATTTTGCAACCACTCTGTAGTAGAAATGAAATAATCAATATTGTTCCCAAAGATATAAGTTGTCCCATCAGGCTGTTGAAACATATAACAATCACATTATAGACTAAAATATTAATTGCTAATTTAATGAGCCCTTCAGCAATATTTCTTGTTATATGCAATAGGAGAACGTTTTCTTTCCCCTTTACAAATTACTGGGAGCTTCTTAGTGCTTTCATTTTATAACCCTGATGTCACAGAAGTAATAAAACCTCTGGGGTATTTCTGAAAATAAACCCTGATGAAAGTGTTACTGGACAAGAAAATTATCTCTCCTGTGCTTTACATAAAAAGGAACTGGAGTTTTCCAGTGCACCAACAACATGGAAGATCCCGGTTCAGCCTGTTGGCTGCATCAGAGAAAGCTGGAAGCTTGCAAAATGAGGAGGATAAACAAAGACAGAATTGAGTAGAACTTCCTAAAAGTGAAAAAATCAAAAGAACTGTAGGTTGTAGTCAATCAGATATTACTTGAATTTTAGAGATGAACATGACGCTGGATTCTAATTTACAGCATAGAAGGGAAGAATTGCATTTGCAAGCTTTGACTGCTTTGACTGTTATGACTCCCCCTCTTCCCAGGACCCTTTGGAATTTTTTTCAATGCTATTCATTCTTTCTTTATCTACATTTAATTTTTTTTTTCTTTTTTTTTTCCCAAATAATTCTGTCTTTGAGGAAGCCCAGTAACTGACATCTTGGAGAAGAATGTGCTGGGACATAAGGACACATACTCCAGGGGAGCTGAAAAACAAGCCATCTTAACAAGGATTTGAATTCAGTTCACTTATGAAGAAATGCTGATATTATCCACTTCTTGAAAAGACTTTTCTGTGCAGACCAGAAAGTGGGGGAAGTAGAAAGCCTTCTGACTACAAAATGTTTCCCATTTATCGTGGTTTCTGTGATATCCTGGCAGAGATTGATTTATAAAGCCAGTGGTCCTTAGTAGTTGCTAGGAAACAGTGCTCTGCACTCCATCTGCACACGAGGAGATGTGCAGCCAGAAAGCGTGGTTTCTAATGGAGTAATTCTTCTGACTTCAACCCTGCAAAGAAAAATTTCAGTGCATGGTTTCCCCAGAAAAACGTAAGCACATTTTAGTCCTGTGTGCATGTATTGTGGCTTAAACTAAGCTCAGCTAGACTGAGGTCTCAATAGCTTTTTTCCCATGTCCAATGACTGTGTTCCAAGTGCAGAATTTACTCATTTTAGAAATGTAGGAAAGCCAGGGATAAGCTAGAAGGGACTTCCTGGGTCATATATCCAGTCTTTTGATATTTCTGGCCACCTACATAATCCCTTTTTCACATTTATCAAGTTCCATCTTTAAAAAAAGACAGGATTTGGTTCACTTCAAACTGCACCGGTAAATAGTAGCCCTTTTTCAATTTCTAGCATAAATTTATTCCTGGGCTTTTGTATGTGTCAACATTGTCCTTTCAGCTAAGCAGCTTTCTCCTCCTTGGTTTTACCACCTCAATGCATTTATAGGCAGTAATCCTATCTCCCCTAAGTCTGTTTTTTGTTTGAGTAACCAAACTCAACAAAAGCCTCTTATTGCTATGCGGTAAGCTCTCTTTTCCTGCTGTATTGTGATGCAGCACTTTCATGCATGCTTTTGAATTTTTGTTTCTTGAATGTAGGTGACCAAAAATGTGCATAGTGATTCCAACCCATTACAGTGTATCAGTGCTTTCCCCTTTCTGCTGGAAATACTTCTCCTACTGCTTAGTATGTATTTTTTTTCCACACCAATGGCTCAGTGACATCCTGTGACTGACAAATACAAATAAATCTTTTCTTTCTTTTTTTGTTTTATTTAAGGAACATAATTTCTAATCTTGCTCTAGAGTGCTAGTTTCCCTTTCAGCATAATCCATCACAGCCTCCGATTCAAACAGTTCCTTGTGCTAATTCTCATCTCAAAGAATCATAAAATCATAGAATGGTTTGGGTTGGAAGGGACATTAACGATCATCTAGTTCCAACCCCCCTGTCACAGGCAGGGACACCTTCCACTAGACCAGATTGCTCAAAGCCTCATCCAACCTGGCCTTAGACACTGCCAGGAATCCACAGCTTCTCTGGGCCAGGTGTTCCAGTGTCTCAACCCTCACAATAAAGGACTTCTTCCTAATATCTAATCTAAATCTTACCTCTTCTAGATGTTATAAGTCCTTCTCCCTTAAAACCTTTTATGTCCTATTTCTACACATCTTGGACATCGAGCCGCTGACCACAACTCTTTGAGTGTGACCATCCAGCCAATTCCTTATGCCCTGTTGTAGAAGGGCGCCAAATTTGTCAGACACAATTTGACCTTAGTGAAGGGCATTGGCTATTAGAATCATAGAATCAAAGAATAGTTAGGGTTGGAAAGGACCTTAAGATCATCTAGTTCCAACCCCTCTGCCATGGGCAGGGACACCCCACACTAAACCATGCCACCAAAGGCTCTGTCCAACCTGGCCTTGAACACCGCCAGGGATGGAGCATTCACAACTCCCCTGGGCAACCCATTCCAGTGCCTCACCACCCTCACAGTAAAGAACTTCCTCCTTATATCCAATCTAAACTTCCCCTGTTTAAGTTTGAACCCATTACCCCTTGTCCTGTCACTACAGTCCCTGATGAATAGTCCATCCCCAGCATCCTTGTAGGCCCCTTTCAGATACTGGAAGGCTGCTATGAGGTCTCCCTTGATTACAAATCACTTCCTTATTTTCCGTGTGCCTTAGCATTATTTCCAGGAGGATCTGCTCCATGATCTTGCAAGGCACAGAGGAGAGATTGACTGGCCCGCAGTTCATTGTCCCAGTCCCTACCTTTGCCTTCTGCAACATGGGTGGTGCAGCTGGAGCACTTGCCCATAAAGACTGAGGTAAAAATATCATTGAGTACCTCAGCCTTCTCCATATCCTGGATAACCAGGTCTCCTGGTTATTTCCTTCTGGAGAGGGCCCACATTTTCCCTAGTTTTCCTTTTATCACCAGCATACTTATAGAAGCTTTTATTGTTGTCTTTGATATCCCTGGACAGATCTAATTTGATCAGGGCTTTAGCTTTAGAATACCTAACCATTGTGTGAAATATTTTACTGAAGAACAGGTAGGTAGGCTACAGTCACTGAGTTACTGTGTTTTCCTTGGCTACAAAAAGAAACAGTTATGGAAGAAACTTGAAACCTGGTCCCGTTTAGTAAATTGATGCCGTATTTTAGGACATATTCTATTATTCCCCAGGTCTTGAATTTCCCCTAAAATCTGTGCTATTGCATCTGTGTTCCACCTGCTTGTCTCCAGAGGCAAAGGCAAAGGCAAACACAAAGTGTTAATTGTTTTGGGGACAATCCCTAAAATAGCTTTAAATAGCACCCTTACTTGTTTTCCAGTTCTTTATTCATGATGACTGGAGAATCTTTAACTCTTTCTTCTGATTTCTCAAGGTTTAAATTACCCCAAGTGTTCACAATTCATATTTTGCACTTTCAATCCTTCAAGTTCTCATTTCTTTTTCTGAACAAATCTGTTCTGATTCTTAAGGATTCTTTGGCAAATCTCAACAGCCTGTTTAGTAGAATGATTTATCCAGAGAGGTCTGGTGTTCTTTTTGAATATGAATTTCAGACCAGCACTCTACCTTAATTCGGCGCCTTTTCTCTTCAGATTTGCTATGGTATAGTCTGCCCTTTCACAACAAAAAGCCTTAACTACCAACTTGTCTTTTATGTACTAGCATTTCATTTAAATTGAAATTTGGTCAGTACTGTCATCATTTGATAACATATTATTTTCTCTATGACTTTCTTTATAATATATTTGCTTCTTGTCCATCTCCAACTTAAAATCCTATAACCACTTGGTAGTTCCGCAGCCCCTTGGAAAACGAGGTTTTTCAGCTTTCACTCTGAGAAATGACTGGATTCCACTGTGGCTGTAACATTAGTTATTCAGTCTATGACTATGAAATTTAAACTTTCCCATAATGATACAGTCACCTTATATCTCTCATGATACTAAAGCAATCTCAAATCCAGTGTTCATTGTAGAGCCCAATCCCTTTCCCATTACAGTCTTTTTCAAAGTCCTTTCTAATATGTTTTGATACAAACCGATCCTCTCTTATCCATACTATTGATTAATATTTCTTTACTGCCAGCCATATTCTTAATATATAATGCTACCACATTTATCTTAATTTCTCCTGCAATCCTTTCACAGTGTGCAGAATTTGCACTGCAGTTACAATTAGTATTCTATCATGTTTCTGTTATCCTTCTTATATTCTGCTTCATGTCATGCACCAATAAGCCTAATTATTCCATTTTTGTGTGCAGGTTGCTTTGTTGCATCTGTTCTTGCCGCCTCACTTCACTTGGTTTCTTAGCTAGGTTAAGTACAGTATTTGCACTAATTTATTGTCTATCCAGTCATTGGGTTATGGGGGATTTTCCCCCCCCCCCGTGTTTCCTGCCACCTGGTATTCCTTTTGCTTTAGTATATCCTCACTGACTTGATTTTACTTTCTTTGAATTAAAAGAAAGTCGCATATTGGTGGTAGCATAGCTGTCTCCCCCAGTTTCTCTTCTTTCCATACACTGTCTTCTGCAACGTAAAGCTCTTCCTGTCATGGCAGACTTGTCCTAGGAGAGTCATGTTCCAAGGATTCAAGTGCAACAAATCCTTAGAAAAGACTTCTTTGTGGGAAGGTCCCTTTCCGTAATATTCATTTTGGCCCTTGGCAGTAGTTTACTGCTTCTGCTACTAGTACTATCTTTTCTATTCTGGGGTAGTTTTTTCCTTTAAAGCTTTATTTGATGGTATAGTCAAAAATCTGTTTTCCTTTCTCTTCTTTCTATCTAAGTATTTATGTCACCTTGATCACCTTAGGATTGGTTTTATTTAAGTAACTAGGGTGTTTTATAAGAAGATTAACAGCATTGCAAAATGTTTTTATATATGGCCCTTGTCTCAGACAAAAACAGAGTGCATTTTCTGGGTGCTCCTTGCTTCTTGGTTTATGCCTCTGTATTTCCCATAATAAATACTTACTTCAGTTACACAATAGATACAGGTACATTGCTATAGCTGGTGTAGTCTAAGGACACATGCAGAACAAGTTTGCAGACTCAGATAACATTTTTATTGTACCAACTGGGACAGCTGGGAAAATTAATCAGGCTTTTCAGCATGAAAAGGGTCACTTGGTGTCTGAACACCACTTGGTGTACGATCTGCTAAAAATTTTAATACATTTTAGTGTCTAAATGACCCTTGAAGGTATAGAAATACTATCTTCCTCTTACTTTCAGTGTTTAAATGATTTGACTGAGTCACTGGGAAGTCTCTTTAGTAGATTTAGAACCAAAATCAAATTATCTGGGCCTAAAATATATGCCATTCTTGATGGCACTATTAACTATATCTGTAAAGAACAAAATGGAGAAGAAACACAACTTACTATAGAAAATATATTAGATTATGAACAGCTATATTAGGAAAACACTCTAGAATGTCAACCCACTGCTATACAGATATCCATGATTAAAAAAAGAATGCAAAAAAGAGAGAAGGTAACCCAAAGAGCTTCCAAAAAAGAACCAGGAAAGAATGAAGGAACACAGTGGAGGAACACAGATACACACATAGATGTCATCTCCAAACACACACAGAATGCAACCTTGTGTAAGCAGAATGGGAAACAAAGGACCCTATGAGCAGCAGACATGCAGTACAACAGGAGCAAGGCCCTGGCCTAAATAGATGCCTGTTTAAACATCGCTTCAGCTTTTCACATTTGGTCAAGGAGATGGTCAGTAGCTCCCATCCCACATGTAGTAAGCAGCATACAGCTTTTATCTAAGATCTAAATGACCTTGCAGGCTAATAGAAATGGGATGATGCCTTCCAGCATTAAGTTCAAGACAGCTTATAAAACTGATGTATTATAATGGCTAATAACAAGAATTACAGTAATAACAGGAATATACAAGCCAGAAACACCCAGAAGGAAGTCCAGGTTTATCAGAGAATGAGTAAGGGCTGACACTGTGGGAAAGGAAATGCAATTCTAGATAGACCAGGTGAATATATCAGTACAGACAAAGCAGCATGAGCTTCACTACCCAAAGTATTGGGAAGATATCCCCAGCATGTTGTGTGCCATTTTGGTGCTCTCAGACAGGAGCACGTGCCAACCATAATCAGAGAAACAGAGAGCCAAGAGCGTGCCTGGTAAGCCTGGGAAAACACATTTAAAGAAAGGATATCATGTCTCCCTCTAAACGCACCCAATAAGTAAGCACCAGGGAAAGGAAGATCAGTTTAGTCTAAAAGCCCACACTGACACAAGTACAAATAGACCCAAACTGATCATTAATATATTTACACCGGGACTTAGATGAAGGTTTCCAACCACCAGGGCAGTGAGGTTCTGCAACAGCCATTGAGAAGCAGTTGTGATGAAAACCTCTAAGGGTCTTCAAGCTGAGATCTGTCAGCTTATTAACAGTGCTCTAACATCACTGTTCAAGAGAACAGAAACTTTACTCTGTGACCCAAATGGTCAGTCCCAGAACTATGTTCCTTCCTGAGTAAGAATACCTAGTTATTAAATGACATTGTCTCTTCAAAAACTGACTGCTTTAGTAACCTGTCAACCAGTGCTATGATGTCTTTTTGGAAGAGAACATGCTGTGTCGGGGAGCTTGAGCAGCTCAGCCCTGCATCTTATCTCACAGAAAGCATTAAACATAATGTGTTATGATGAAAAAAATATTGTAAGCAACATTGACATTTAGAAATGTCTGTATAACAGCAAGCACATGCCTGTTACCCTGTGTGATTAGTCTAAATAAAGATTAACTTAAGCATATGTTTACCCGGACTTCAGGGTGCAAGCTTCTCACGGCAGGGAGTTTGCCTTGACACTCATAATTTTTAAAGCAAAATACACATCTATACAAGTAGCCACAATTTTAGACTAGTACTGTTCATGACCAGTTGAAGTTATTGTAATAACCGCAGATGTGGAAGTGATAACTACCAGATGCTGAGACCTTTTTGAACAGTGAGACATCTGAAATACTGTGCACGGGTTTCTTACATCCACAGCAGGGGTGTAAATATTCACAGGCATTTGGGCATCACTTAAGCAACAGCAATAAAGACCTTAAGCTTTTGTGAGAATTAATGACTGCTTGAGAGTGTTAATAGCCTGAGGTGGAACTTTGGGCCATTAACCCCAACTGGTCATTAAACTTTAGGAGAGGCCTAAGGCTGAGGTCATTGTGACAGTTATGAGTTCTAGCATGGAAGGTGTAGTTATATATGTTGATTTAACACTGTTTCATCTGTACTGTTGTAGAACAAAGCTACAGATAGGCTAAAGAAACTACAGATCTCTAGATGCTGGTAACAATTCCCAACCCTTCTTCATCTCAGTGGAAAAGACTACAAATGGCAACACATCAGAAAACTCCCAGCCAGGTTGGAAACATTTTCAGCATTTGTAAAACATTCACAAAATCAGGCAGGTAGTTCCAGAAATTCCATTAAATAAACCCTTCAGAATCAATCCAGACTGCTCCTTAGGGCCACGGACCCTTGTATGTTTAAGCCCAGACACAAGGCAGGGGAAGGAAGGTGAACCGGATATAGACAGCGAATAGGGTGAAATTCACCCAGATCCAATGTCTAGCTCCTCCTGAAGTCCCAGATGTATCTTGACAGTACTGAGTGTACAGTCCACATCCCTGCCTCTAGTTTATATATCTAGTTTACAGTCTGTGCATTTCTAGAAGTGCTCAGCTTTGCCACACACCTCAAAGAAAGGATGAAGACTCAGTGTGTTGCTGAGGGGCAGCACTGACACCAGCTTGGGGGTTGCCCACTTTATGGGATGCTGAAGATCAGGGGAGACGCAAGAGGAGTGAGGGACCCTGAGCACAAAGCTCAGGGCTCAAGCAGCCAGTCCAAAAAGGAGACATCGTTTAGGGCATCCAAATACTCATACACAAATGAATGAGTTAAGGGAGATGAAAATGCCTTAACTTGCAGGAAGTATTCAAGGGTGCTGTTTCATGTGTCAACAGAGCTGCTGTAAAGGCTAGGTGCCTCTCAAAGAGCATCCTTGTTCCCCCACCTCTTTCCCTCCACCTCCTGCCTTTCTGGTCCTGCCCATTCTTGACACCTCAATAAGCCCTCTCAGCTTACTAAACTGGCAGAAACCTGGAGGTCACAGGAGTTTGTCTCTTTTCTTATCTGTTTATTTGGGAATCACTGGGAAAGCACAGCCTGCAACCAGGAAATGAGGATGTAAGGATAAGAGCCATTTAGTTGGCTCATCCTAAGTGATGTATCATTTCCCACAACTACAAAGAAGTACTAAGCTGAACTGATTTTAAAAGCTTATCAAACGGGGCAGAGGAGCCCCATAGAGAAATCTGGCCTCATGAAAGACAATGGTGAAATTCCCAGTGGTTTCACTGGAGACAGGAGCTCATAGATGTTCTTTGCCACATCTTGCACAAGATTTCCTGCTCATTCCTATTGGAAAACTGAAGAATAATAAAAAGCTTTAGAAAGACAAATTGAAAAAATAATAATAAAAAAACAAAACAAAACCAAAACCAAAAAACAAACCACAAAAACTAAGCAAGCACATTACTCTCAGTTCTTTGGAACAATTAAAATGTAGAGACAAATAACATTTCGGATACACACATACCAAAAAGAAAAAGAAAATATATTTAATTCCCCAATTCTAATTGCCACAGCAGGATTAGATACCAGGCATAGAGTAGTATACTGGCAAGGAGCCAGAGCATTCCTGGATTGCACATATGTTAGATATGCCTGGCATTTATCACAATGGTACAAGAGCACCTTTATAGTCAAGGGTCAGTGAGCATTTCCGTTATAAACAAAGCAGTTAAGGCTTTAACATCTTGCTTGTTTCGAAAGTCTCAGTAAAGAATTGCCAAAGAGGTGTGTAGAGAAAAACCTGACAAAAAATACTATCAGACAATTTTAGTTCTAAGATCTTCCAACCCAAATTTTTCCAGAGGCTGGAAAAATAAAATATCTTGTAATACTGTTTTGTAAAGCTTTTAGTTTGCCAGCAGTTCTGGAGGTTGTGCGTGGTTTCTTCATCTGTGGATCTGACCCATGCACAGTTGAGGCATCGTTACAATCTCTGCCCTTGCGGTTCTAATACAGGAATCACAAAGCACAGCCACACACATTTAGAGCAGGAGGCTATGGCTCACACTTTCTTTAAAGAGACTGGCAAAGGTTAATACACCTGCAAGACACATCCTGACAGACAAACTTTATTTTGCCTTCACAGGTCAGCAAGCCACCTCCTTATCAAATGCATTTTAAACTGAGATTGTGCAATGCCATGGCAAGCCCACCCAGCCACAGGCAAATGAATATTAATGTCTTTAGCTGCTCCTAATAAGATCAACATGCCCTGCATGAGCCACCATGGCCTCAGGCCCACCCCAGCACATTAGATCCCTGCACTGGGGTCAGCAACCAACCAAACCTCTGTATGGGAGTGTGGAGCAATGTTACTCGTTAGATGGCCTTCAATATGTGCTGTGCCAAAGGCTTACTAGCAGTGGGACCTGCAAAGCACAATTATCTGTTCATAATGAAAGAATGATATTTGCTGTGTGCTACTTGCACTAAAGGTAACAGGTACCCGAGATTACAGCTATGCCTTGATTTCAGTGGGAGTAATTTATTTCCTTCTAAACGGTGAACACAGAAGACACAGTGTATTTCAGTCAGACATAACCAAAATAATGTCTTCGAAACACCTGCCTGTTTGAAGGAAATAATCAGGGTTTTATCTTTTGCCTTACTGCTTTCTCCTAAAACGTTAATACAAATTGTTACTAGAAATAGAAATAATACCATTGTTCTACTAATGGAATAGTCATTTGAGAAATAGACTCTCTTTTGAAGTAATGTCGTGGATGGAGTGATGCACTTCACTCGTAAGAAAGACATAGCAGTATGTTTATTGATATAAATGAGGAATTTAACAAAACTTCATAGTAAATGCGACAGTGGTTTAACAAGATTCCATGGCAAGGTACACTTGAGTATTTACTGCATAGATAGCAGGGTCAGACAAAACTGTCAGGGAGATCCTCCTGTTGTGAGGTTCAGAAAAGACCCTCTTGTATTAAGGAGTCTAGGTGCAGCTGGATCCAGACTTAGTTCCAGACTTGGTCAACAGTTTATGTCTAAAGGGTTATATGTGTACAATCAACACTTTGTATCACTTAGCTAGGATTTCGAAGTTTAGCATGCCATTAAACAATTACCTAGAATCTGTTGCAGCAAAGAATCTCCCAGCCTTGAGGAATAACCTCAAGAGGCATCCCTGCTCAAAAGAAGATGCCAACATGCAGCCTGCTGCCATGCAGGATTGCTGAACAAACCCTGAGCTCTTCACTGTTTATGGAATAAGATGATTTACCTATAGTCACATTTGCAAACTGACTATGGAAGTTAGGGGGTTTCAAACTTGGCTTGAGTCAGACCTTGACCAGCACTATGGTTGGTGGTGGGAGTGCATGTTGCTCAGATTAGCCCCTAGCTATTGTGTTGTTACCTGTCTCCCCCAATCCACTTTGAAACCCAGAGCATCCATTACCACCACTACTGATGGTTATTACTTGAGCAGAGATACAGGAAATAAAGATCAGGTTGTGGGGGCAAGGGAGTACACTGCCACAGGTAAAACCAGACACACTTTCTTGTAGGTCCAGCATCATTCTTCTCAAAAGCTATGTTTTCTGGGATATTTATGATCAGATCTGAAGTGCTGGCACATCCAATTAAATGATGGGAATCCTTATTCTAAAGAATGAGCCAAATACTAAAGCATTCTTGTTTTTCAAGACAAGGACAGGGACAATTACTGTGCAGCCTCTTCAATTAGCAAGAGTATGCACCAGTTTTGTCTGTATTAAGGAGCATTGTCTTCTGAAGGGCAGGTTTTTAGAACATATTAGGTGTAGTTAGCAAGAACCATAGCACACCCTTGTATCCTAGCTGAGACAGTGCAAGCATATGCACCCTGAAGACTCATCATAGCCAGAAAAGAAGGAATTGATTTGAAAGCCCCCATCTGCCCAGCAGAGTTTCAACATGAAGAAAAGCTATAGATAATGGCCTGTGGTTTGCAGTTATCTACTCCTCGTTCTTTACAATCAAGGGAGTGCCACATATACCACAAGCTGAGTGCAAGATGAAGCAATTAAACCAGATCCTTAAAAGCAGTCTGAGTATACTTTGCTTGGAGCCATCCATTACAACAAGCAATATATCAGACACCCTTCATTATCAGGAATCTGTCCTGCAGGTACTGGAACTTCTCCCGCTTGCTTTATATTGGGCAAGAAGCTGAATTTTTCCCTGTAGTCCCATACAAAGGATCTTACACCAGTTCCCACTGAGACTCATAAGCATACGCTGAGAGACCAGGATCTGAACTTTGAGTAAGATTTATTAATAGGTTCAGGCACTCCAGCTAAGTGTAACAGTGAGTGACCTCATGGGGATAACCAACTACTGCTCACAGCAGCTCTCCCATTTCTATTAGCTAGAATATCAGCTTCTGGTTACCTTTTACCTGGATGACATTGTTAGCACCACATCTTTGAATCCATAGCGGTGTAAGAAGCCATCAGCATGGTCAAAGAGGTATTTGTGTCATGTTTGCTTTAATTTAATCTCCCCACATTGCCTCTGGTGAAGCACTTGCTCACCCTTTATGTTGGAGCCTCTGACCAAAATCAGGCGGCAGAGTCTGAGGCTGTGCCAGTCTCTCTGGAGAGACAGTTTGATTTTCTTCTCTGTAACCTGTCTGTGGTGTAACAAATGTGAAGATTCAGAATCTAAATCAGTGGAAATACTACAGTATCAGGACTAAAGCTGGGGAGGTTCAAGACATTGAGGAGCCTGTAGTTTGGGGACTTTATTTGGTGGATTCTTCAAGAATATCTGTTTGCCTTGAAAATACTATTCCTTCCTTACCCCAGCTTTTGTGTGTTTTGTGGCTAGGACTAAATTCTCTCTGATGAGATTTATATTTATGCACTAACAAACATCAGTTTTCCCTAGCAACTGTAGACTTCATAATGACCTCCCTGCTACATTCCAGAATTTAAAGATCCTGCAGTCTATTTATTTCCTACAGGAAGGTCTCATGCAAACTCCAAGTTGGTGTATTAAGGAGGCCTTTGGATTGAAAGAAATTGAATGACCTTTACTTAAGTCTCTTTCTTGGTTTTCATAATTATTCTTTCTGTGACAGTTCCCATCTTCAAATCAGGATTATCTTGGTTCTTAGATATCACTCTAGTCCTTAATATTCCTTCCACATTAGTGCATGGGTGGGAGTGTGTGTGTGCATGTCTAATTAAGGAAGGCTCCCTTATGAAAGCACAACCATGGAGCCACAGTAGACACAAGCACAAGTCTTGAGCATTGGCTCCCCATGCTCCCCCACTTCAGGAGCATATCCTTCAAGGATCAGCTTCAGCCATAGAGAGCTAAAGTTCCTCTGCTTCGGAGATGAAAGTTCGTATGTGGTGCCCTGATTGTTGCTTAGCAATGAAATGTGCAGCACACAGTGATGGCGCAAAGATACCAGAGTATTTTTTTAAAAGAGAAAAGAAAAGGGATAAGGAGGTCACACTAATAATCACTAGAGAAATGGGAACATTATCAGATGCAGCAGCTAGAGAGGAGGTCATACTCCCCCAGCCTGTCTGTGAAATCTTCTTTCCTCATTTATTTACGACACTGAGGGACAAAAGAAGAGGCAAATTCTAAGTGTTTTGTTCCTATCCCACCTTACTGTTAGCAATCCCATTCCATTTCAGCACACTAGAATAGGGTTTTTCGAAGTAGCCTTGCTCCTGGTTCAAAGGAAAAAAGGCAAAGAATCTGACAATTACATAGAAAGAGATTTAGAAACAAAAACATTTATTAGTGTAGATGAAAACACAAACTGTTTTCAGGCTAGAGTGAGGCATCCCATTAATAATGATTTAGCAAGCATCCCAGAGGCAGCTAAATAAACCAAGAAGGCTAGGCTGAGCTAGGCAAGCAGCTTATGATTACAGTTACACTCCAGCCTCAGTGGGGAAAAAAATTAAAGAAAGAGAGCTGACATCCTTCACAAAGCAGAGTAGAGAAGAAATGTGACTTTGCTGCCTTTTGTTAATACAGTATCAACTTTAATTGAACCTCCAGGCTTTGACTCAAGTCAATATATCTAGATCTTCCTCGAACAATAAATCTTGCTGTTAACCACAGTAGAGGTCAATCTCTGTCTAATACACACTTTGTAATGCATTTAAAGTAGAACTATAGTATGTATATGGTGAATTATTCATACACACCAACTATTAATGAATAAGTCAACATACAGGCAAGATTTGGGACCCTTAATATTAGAAAAAGGCATTAGCTCTGCAGGAACACAGGTTCCCAATGACAGTCTAACACCATGACTCAACTGTGCTCTCATTCTATTTATTTCTGCCAACCTCATTTGAGTTCACTTCTAGACTGAAAATTTGCATTCTGAGACTTGGAGTTAGGGAACATGCCTCTCCTATGTTGCGCACAACCTCTGGGGATGGACTGACAACTACCTGCAAGCTTGGAGCAAGCTTTGGTTTCCAGAGCTGTCCTGCCTGGGGAGAAAACATGACCCCCAATGTGATACCAGCTTGTGTAACCTCCCTACACCTCTCTCCTTTGTCTGTGTGGCAACGGCAACAAAAAGTGTTGCACACCCCTGCCACTCCAGGCAGCACAGATGAAAGACAGGAGCAGAAGCTGTGTGGATGCTTTCCCTCTACCTGCCAGCTATGGGAAGGATGAAGGCCCAAGGACTACAGGCACCATAGCCACCAAAGAGGAGGCTCATTTCAGATCTTGCAACTTGCCTGAGCCTACTGTGCTCACAGATCGAATGTACTCCACAAATCATGGTGCTGATGGACACGGCATTTTGCTCATCAGGTCTGAAGGTGGGAGAGAGATCACAGGCTGCCTCAAACAGAGGAGACAGGGATATGTGATAGTGGGCACAGATGGGTCTCCCATGAATGAGCTGTCATTTTATAAAGTAGCCAGGTGCCTCAGTAGGGCAAACCATTAGCTAAAAAAAAAAAAAAAAAAGTGAATGGAAAAGAGCATGGCTACAATTAAACACTTTGAAAGCAAAGAAAGCTTTCCCATTTCTCTTCCAATTCCTCTGTGATACACAGCCAGTCCAGCTAGTCCCTGCTCTTACATATTACTAGAGAATATTATACAGAATCCTCTGACACACTGTCCTGAAAAGAAATAACACTGGAGCCATTTTACTTAAATAAAATCTGTAATGTTCAACCTATAGTGCAGGAGAAGAAAAAGTGAGGAAAAAACAGTAAGATAAAATGTTAAGCAACATGTTACTTGAGAAACCAAATCGAAGTCAATGAGTACAGAAGACATGGGCAAGCCTGTGGCTCTTGGCTGCAAGAAGAAATGGGTTAGAATATGCACAAGAAGAAAGAGGGGTCTGCTTTAAATGAGAGGTGCCTTTTTTCATTCCCCAGTGAGCATGTATCTTTTCTAATAACGTTCAAGGAAGACAGTAAGAACATCAGTAAGAGAATGTGGCAGTGTTTGCCAAGTGTCACTCAGACCTGAGAGAGATTTAACCATTTAGCACAGCTCCTGTGTCCCATTCAATCCTTGAACTTGCTTGTTACAGCTGCCAGATCCTGAACAAATGTCTTGACAGAGGCAACTCATTCTGACCGGTACTGCTGCCCAGTCACTGAGTGCTTTATCAAAGCAGAAATAAACCTAGGCATGCAAACTTCATTTCTCAAAGAGTAAGATCTTGCTGTGGTAAATGGCAGCTGTGAAATTCCACTTCTAGGGCCATTACTAGATTTAAACAATCTTTAATAACTTCACCCAAACACAAATCCTAACTATGGATTCAGGCAGTCCTGAAAATGTCTGTTCCTGTAATCCTTGGGTCATTGAAAGCAGCTTTCAAACAGACGAGTTTTGCTCTTCTCTTCCTTCTCCAAAAAAATTCTGTCAAAAGCTCTCACCACCTCCAACTTGAAGGATACAGGATTTGTCTGGGCTCTGGGGCACAGTGTGATGTTGCTCGTGACAGCACCTTGTTTCTGTGTAAAACCCTCCTGATTACAGTTGTCTAGAAGATCTGGGTCTGCTGCCTATTCTGCTCCCTTCAGCTGCATTCTAGACACAGCTTTCATATTCTGAGCCTTTCTGGGTTAATTATTCTTCCTGAAAGTGCCGGGGAGCGAAAACACTGCTGTGTATCTGCAACCAGACTTCTCTGGGTGTCAGCATAGATGTTCTCTGGTAACATGTGTTCTTGATATATGTAGTCACAGTGAAGAGAAACATAATGCTTCAAGCAATTCAACATATTCAATATTTGAACTTCTCATTTCAAGAATTTGTTGTACTTATTTTTCTCTTAGAAAAAAAGAAAAGAGGATGGCGTTCCTGTAGCTATGATTTTTGACACAGCACAGACTATCTTCCATCCTGATTAAGCACCAACTGCCTGACACAGTTTCCCTAAAACTGAATGATTGTCAGTGTCAGCTTCGCATTTCCTAAGTTTTTGGTATCATCTCCAATGATCCTGAAAGCTCTAAAGAGGAAAAAATAACTCTTCCTTCACATGAGTGATTTTCTTATTCCTTAAAAATCCTTTTATCAATAATTTTTGACAAATCAGTCATTATCAGCAGTCTAGTGTCTTTTCTCAAGGTATTTAGAGCTAACAAGATTTGCCACAGCTTGTTAATGCTCTCACTAGCCAGCCTTTATCCAAATTAACGACTAACTTCATGGTTAATACTGTTACTAAAATGTGGAACTTGAATTTTTACTGATTTGACTTATGTGACTGGTGTATTTGATAAACTCACAATTAAGAGGTTAAAATGAGAGAGACAGGAAGTGTTTGCTGTTTCAGTCAAGATGTTTAAAAGCATCATGAATCTCTGGGAATATTGGAGCATAGGTCTGCAAGAGATCACAGATTATTGAGTCAAGTCCTCAACAATCAAAGACAACATGATATAACTGTTTAATCCATAAAAAATAAAAGTATGGGACTATAGGAAACTCAGGTCTTTCCAGGTCTTCTGTTCCTGAAACATGTCTCACAAAGCCCTGTTCACCAGTGACAACTTATTTCTCAGCACTCTGTATCAAACCAACGATGAAAGACCAGAGGTGTCTGAATGCACAAAGGTAAATACAGGGGAAGATCAGTGATACAAGAAATATCCAAAGTCCCAAATGAAAGTTGCTAATCATTCTGTGAAGCAGACTGTAGCCAATGAGTAGAAGAGTGTGCAAAACATAAGCAAGACAAACTGCTAGCTATCGCAACCAAGCTGATAATTTTTTCTGAATACTGAATGTAATGATAACTCCACCTCAAAATACTCTCTCAAAGGCTTTCAGGAGTCAAATATAAAGGGATTGTCCTTTGAAGATTAGCAACACTGCTAATCTTGAAGGATTTGGAAAGTCACTCCATATCAGAGTTACATAGTTAGGAACACTCCCCTCTGGAAGGCTTTGAAAGTCACACTGAAAATCCTTGGCTACCTATTTAATCAATTGAGACAGGTAACTGCAGTGCCCAAGCAAAGTACCTACCTGATGTCTGCATCTCTCCTTTGGTTGAGTTAGGGTCTGGCAGCTCCAGGTAGCAGGCTCTCTCTTGGAGAGATGCTTCCTCTCCTGGATTAAGCAGGATGCTGACCCTTTACTTTTAGTTCTTGATTTATTTGTGCATGCTTATCCATGTCAGAATATGGTTATGTATGCAATCTCCACTAGAGTAATAAGAACCAGGGGCCTTTTGAAGATTGCTAAGGCATTTGACCTTTAGGTCACTAGCTGGAATTTAATCCAATCTGATAGTTACTGAAAATTGTTACTGTCCAGTGGCTTTACTGTAGCCTGCTGGTATGTGAAATGAGCTGATGGTTTCCCAGGCTAGATCCTGTTGGTGAGGCTTATGGAGCCCTGGAAGCAGCTTTGCTATTGGCAGTCTGAGCATACCTGCTAGAACAGCAGAGGTTTGAAATTACTGAACTGCTCCAGCTCGCTCTGGAAAAAGAGACATGCAGGCTGGCCCTTTCAGGGAAACTTCATTATCTTGAAAACCTAGTTGCAATATCTTGTTGATGATCTTGCAGAGCAACTTAGCAACACCTCCAAATGTAGATGATGCTTGAAAAACATGGTTGCATCCTAGTGACAGTTCGGGGCTTTGAAAGGCATTTGTAAGCTCCCAAGCTCAGAGTCTTTTTTCACTGATAAATGAGCAGGATAGCAGGGTTTTGGCACCCCAGAAGCATGTGCCATGTTAGAGCCTGCTGGTACGTTCTTCCGAGTCCCTTGCTCTTTGTTTGGCAATTTCTGTTGATCACCGCCCCCAGCTGAGCTGACAAAGCTCAGGCTGTTTGCTCCCAGCTGGATACAAGGATGGAAGAAACTGGTAAGCTTCTTCCAGGCATTGCAGACTCTTAACCCCTGCTCGTGCATTCTATTTGATTGTGTCATGCAGTCACTCATAGCACTTCCACCTCTCCCATTGCAGAGAAGAATCAGTTTCCCAGCTGCCGGTGCCGAGCAGCCTGCTGACAGACATAGGTCAGTGGGTGAGATAACTAGCTACCCCTTGCTGAGATGGAAGGAGAGAAAGATCTGATGAGGAGCTATGCATATGTATCTACATGCCAGGCACATTATGGCACTCAGTAGGTTTCCTATTCTAGCCTCTGTGCCTCTTTTTTTCAATTTTGCTAGCATTTCCTTCTGTCGTTTCCATACGTTTCCTGACGGTTTACTGCATAAATGTTTTTACAAATGGGTTGTTAGAAATGCTACAATTGCTAATCTCATGCTACAAAGTGGTAATGGGCATTTTGTTCAATGTATATTTTTCACCTCTTGACTGGAAAGAACACCCTTGGATTCCCACATTGCTGAACACTGATGCACATTCTCTTTTTGCTCCTCTCCACAGTGCTCCCTTAGCCTAGTTTCTCCCAATAACTACAATTTCCACTTCTCAGAATTTGCTGTTGTCCTGAACTTTCCTCCTTGGATTCATGGTAATTGTAGCAGCACTTCTGCTATCCTCAGAAAACAACTATCAGTTCCACTGGCCTCACAAGTCCAATATTTTCCTGCCTCCAGAGAAATACAATCTCCCTTTTGTACCACAATCTCCTCATTATTATTTATATTACAGAAATGTTCAGCCAATGATAGAACAGATGACCACTTATACAGAAAAGCAGGATCCCTTAACTTAAATGACCTGCATTGCTAATCACAGTTAGCTCAGCCAATGATTAGAAGACCCCTAATAGCCTGTGCAGAGCTTCTAAAGAGTTTGCAACAGGTAATCAAGAAAAGCTGATTTCTACATGCTGTAGAAGGAGCTGTATACGTGAAATGTCTGCATAAGTCCACGCCTTTTGTGAGTCTACACCTCTAAAGAACTGAAAACAGCTGCAGGAGGGCAAGTGGAAAAACACTACACACCAAGGAATAGTGATGATTGCTCACAGACCTTTTCAATATGTCCCATGTCAAGGATTAATTTCCAATCATAGCATAGCCCATCCAGGATTTAATAATGAAAATTAACTACTCGGTGCCACCTCACAAACTCCCAGCTAGGATTTAACTCCTTTTTAAACAAATGCCAAAGCAGAAAATCTCCAGAGCAATCCTGCAGTCACCATCCTCAGATCTGACTTGAGCCACCGTAAGAAGGTCTCGTGCTTTGGGTGAAGCATGCTTTTACCTAGGTCAGCCTTCCCTACCATCACTCACTCAGAACACACAGTTAACTCTCCTTTGGGCAAAGCCTGCACTGAACATTACTGTTTCTTTGTTACCAACAAAACCTTTCTGATGTGGCAAACTATTTGTGAAGGCTGTTGCCTACAAATAGTCAACTGCTGAGTGCAGTAACAGCGATCAGCAAATAGCTGCTGACCTGTTCTGTTTTTCAGGCTTAAGAGAACTCTTCAAATTCTGCAGTTATTTGCCCTACTCTGGCCCTTGGAAGAACTGTTACACCTTTAATATTACCAGCATGAGCTTAATATAAAAGTAATGTTACATATTCTTTGGGGTTTGTTGTTGTTACTTTCACTGTAACAAGTCATTTGGAAATACCTTCAATATTCAAACCAAAAAATGGAAAAAGTACGTCTAATTTAAAAGATAAGCAGGACCTGAGATGACCCTGCCAAGAAAGATGAATGATGTGAAAATCTTCTTCATCACATCCTTTATCCTCAGATCAGGCACAACACAGTCCTGACAAAGTACTTTCGATTTTGAGGGTCTCCCGATTCTTCAAACTTTCTGGACACCCAGAACACTTTGGTAGTAAAATGCCCGCCACTGCCTTGATTAACTGGAAGACTCTATCTTTCCAAACAGATACATGGCTAGAACTGGTGATTCATGCATGGGCCTCATGTTTTCATAGGGTACTTCACTAGACTGAAAACAGTTCAACTTGTTGGTTTACATGTTAAACTCTTACATGTTGTATGTTATTTTCAGAAAGATTAAATACAGTTAGCAAGAGTTTTCAGAACATTTTAAGCTCAACTATCAAATGGAAAGTTATCTTTGAAAAGTAAGAGATGGGCATTAGTATGAGATTTCTATATTGCATAGCTAATTAGGTGAAGGAGAGGTGATACTGTTTGTAATGGAAAATGAACTCCTGCGCTTGAGGGAATTCTATGCATGAACAAGGCACAGAAATAAAAAATCCCCACACTGCTAAAATTCACTAAGGAATCCTTTGCATAAAAGGTCTAGAGCGCAGTGTCATACTGCAGGGACTGTAACATTGAAGACTTCCGTAATAGAGTGAATTTAACACTAGACATGAAAGATCATGCCTGTAAAGATATTCTATTACAGGAAAAGTTTCTTTTAAAAGATGGGACCACTCCTATCAGAAATAAAAGAGAACAACCTGGATGTGCTAGGTAAATACATTGTGACTGTGAAGTGCCAGTATACTGAGGCAATAAAAACACACAAGAGGAATCTCAGGATATATCAATATTTGCAGCAGGGTCAAGCTCCAGGAAAGGAAATTCATCCTGGTGGGGTCATCAGTGCACAGCTAATCAAAGGACAGAAAGCCCATCTTCTGACAGGCTATGAAGAAGCCTGGCCATAGCAGTGTGCTATAGAAATGCTTAGAGGTGAGGTGACATGACTCTTCTCTGTAAACCCTTTTGAGAGAAACAAGGATTATTTCCCCAGACTGAAGGCTGACCCACGAACAAATGGATATATACTGGCCTAAATAAACTTCATATAGAAATTAAAAGGCTTCTAACTATGAGAGAAGTAGATTTCTGGTGTCACCTCTGTGTAATAAAAGTAATGTGGATAATAAAGATCTCAGATGTTTTTAAGATGCAATGATCAGTTCTACAGCAGGATTATTCAGAGCTTTGTAAGGTCATTGATAACAGGCTCAACACCAAATGTTCATCCAAATCTTCTGTCCCTTGTTCTACACATCATGGTACACACTGCTGCTTTCAGTCCTGTCGCACTCAGAGCACTCTGCAGAACTAATCCTGTCTTCAGATTCAGGGCTGAGATAGTTTCATCAGCTCTGATTTCCCACAACACCTATGTTCCAACAGAGACATGTAGCCACTGAGAGAGAGGAGTCAGAGCCACAAAAAAATTAACATTTGTAGGACTGGATCAGGAGCATGGAACTCACTCAGTGCATCTCCATTAGTGTTTAGCGTAGATCAGGAACATGGAACTCACTTGGTGCATCTCCATTACTGTTTAGCTTAGATCAGGAACACGGAACTCGCTCGGTGCATCTCCATTAGTGTTTAGCTTAGATCAGGAACATGTTTATGAAGTGAATCTCCTGATTGCCCGCACTTAAATGTGCTTGACATTGTGCTACCACACACAAACATGAACAGGATTTATTTCATATGAAACTATACCAGAGGATACATTCCAGAAGTACGCGTGATGTCCTCCAACCACTAAAGAGTGATCAGCCCTTGAGACCAAAATACTGTGATCCAAACTAATCTGCAGCAAAGCTCCAAACTGTAAATAGTCGCTGGTTCCACAGCAACAACTCATTTGCTTTATAAATCTATTTCTTTGTGCCACTTGCTCATGTAGTTGAGGTTGCTTTACTCTTATGAGACAAAAATGACTATGTCCCTCAGAACACATGAAATTAATGTAAAACTGATTTTTTTTTGGGGGGAGGGGCTGGAGAGGGTGTGTGTCTTTACTATGTCTACTACAAATTTCCTGCAAAGTGTTAAGCAAAGTACTTACTATTAAATCAATTGAAAATTATTCTTTTTCATTTTCTTTTATGGGAAGAATTTAGATGAGAAAGCCCAATGCAGCATGCAAACAGGCACTCCATGGGAACAGACTTTTCTCAAATGCTATTCAAAACTCTCCTCTGGAAACCCCAAGGTCGTACATGAATTTCAGGTCAGGTTGCAGTCTAGCCTAAGTTCATGTTCATGGATCTGCTGTTTTGATCTACAAAAGCTCTTAGCAGACAATGTTGTCTGATTTGTGTTGTTTCCTATTTCTGTTTCTAACCATCCTCCTCTTGGAACTGGAAAACCAGAAAAAAAGAAGGAAAAAAAAAAAAGAAAAAGAGATAATTTTGTTCTACACACTGTTGGCTTCGGAAATTCAGAGATATTCTCCTCAGTATCAATCAGTTTCTGACTGCAGGCTCTGATCCTCCACCTGATAGGGTCTAAAATTAGGCTGAATTCTATAATGCACAAAATGGGCAAATGTATTTACCCTGGGTCATTTGTTATTTCTGCCTGTTGTGGAATCTCCAGCAGATGACTACACAGTATGCATTGCTGAATTATGCAGATAACAGATGGATTTTAGGGTAGTTTCTGCCTTAAGCAAACACTGTCTTGCTATTGTGAATTTAATATTACAAGTATTTTGGCACTTTTCTGTATTTCATCCGCTTATTTTAAAACCAGCAGTATTTGTTTGCAATGGCATTGTAATACCCTCATAATCTTAAACCCTAATGCCAATAAACCACCACCGATGTTGTAATGATTCACATTACCATATCATTATAGATGTAAAAGTCAGTCCCATATACTTCCTACAACATCAGTATTGGTGAGGCAGCCATTAAGATGTCAGTGGTAGAGCACAGAATCACCATTATAAGCTTAGTCAAGATAATAAAGCGTTGCTAAAGGTAGCTCCAGGGCCATGCTCAGCAGCTGTTTCCAAATATAAACCTCTCAGCAGTTTAAAAATAAATTTTAAATTAGCCTAATGCTCAAATCCACTTGAAGAACTGATGTTTATATCAGCAAAAAGGGTCCTATTTAAGACTGTCACAGGTTCGGGGTTTCTTTAATGCCTATTCTGAAAAGACATGGTTGTAGAAAATGCCTCTGTATACTTTAAATCACTGAAAAAAATAAGGGATGAGAATTTTGCTCTTGCTTTAGCTGTAAATGTCTTGTCCTTTGTTGACAGAAATGGGAATGCCCTGCTTAAAATGAGAACACACATACATTATATATAACAAGATTTCATCTACTATAGCTGAATCCAGTGGTGAAATACTTTGCACATTAGAATTTATATCCTGTTGCATACACTGTTGGCTATATTCAGGCTTTTCATTGCCATTAGTGTAATTCAAAGTCATACCAGACTAGTCTTTTGCATAAGATTTTTTTAAAGCAACACAATACCAAGCATGCTAATGAAATGCAGTTAATACAGATTCTGGCAAAAGTGAGAAGTTACTTTAATTTGGAAAATATAGAGGGCTGTGGCTGGCAAGCACAAATGGGAGTCAGGGAACATAATGCACACAGCAACACTAGTACACTAAAATAAGAGCAGTCACTGCAACAGCAGCTTACATTTATGGACATTGCATTCATTAATGTTTTCAGATTGTTATACAAACATAATCATGCTGCTGGATTTCTTTGTATCTTGTACATAAAAATCTAAGGTGACTTCTTAAGTGAATTTTAATCATCATAAAACTCAAATAACACGTAAGAAAAAGGTACATGGAGACTTCGCTTCCCCACAGCCTCCTTCAGGCATCCCCCTGATGCTTCAGGCTCCAGTGTGGGGTCATCCACGTGCTGCAGGTGGAGATCTGCTCCGCTGCAGACCTCCACGTGCTGCAGGGGCACAGCTGCCACACCATGATCTGTCCTGGCATCTGGAGCACTTCCTCCCCTCCTTCTGCACTGACCTTAGTGGCTGCAGAGCTGTTTCTCTCACAGATTCTCACTCCTTTCTCTGACTGCAGTTGTTCCTGCACAGTATCTTTTTCGTCTTCTTAACTATGTTTTCCCAGAGGCACTACTGCCATCTCTGATGGGCTCCCTACCTTGACCAGCGGTGGGTCTGTCTTGTAGCCGGCTGCATTGGCTCCATCAGACACAGGGAAAGCTTCCAGCAGCTTCTCACAGAAGCCACCCCTGTAGCCTCTCTGCTGCTGCCAGAACCTTGCCATGCAAACCCAATACATTCCTTCAGTCAGAGATCTTTAGACACAGAAGGCTTTACACACTGCGCTGCGAAGGGCAGTCAACCACTGAAGGTCAGATTCAAATACAGGATCTAACTCTTCCATGTTACCCCTCCAAAAATGAAAGTGTTCAGACACTTTTCACCACTAACTGTTTCGCAAATGGTGTGAGATTTAACAGCACAAGTTTCAGGTTTCTGTAGATATCAGGCATAAAAACTCTGTTTATAAATTGCCTTCTCTGATGGATAATCTTAGGAAAACCAAGCATTCTTTAAGAATTCATAAAATTTGAGACAATTCCAAAAATAGGAAGTAAAGGGGGTTTTATGTCTTTGACAGGAGGAATTTACGTACTTTGGAAAGAGACTGCTTTCTAATGTATCACCAAATTTAATGTACGAATAGAATAAACTATCTGGTATCTCTTAGGAAGTTTTGGCATAACTTTTTAGCTATGTTTCATTAGGCTGCTGAATGCTTGGAAAATATGCCCCCAAAGTTCTAACACTTTGATAACCATGGTCATTTGCCAAAGTAGTTAAAAGCATTTAGGACCTTTCAGGAGACATTGGGATGAAATGGTGCAAAATTTTGGAGAAGGTGCTCTTCCGCTGACCCTGCCCTGCCAGCTCTGGTGGCATCTTCTGGTTTGTGAAGTCTGAGCATGATGAAGGGGTTTGGGTGTCAGCAATGGGCTTAGTTGAGAGAAGATAATTGAAGTGGAGCTTGGAAGACAAATCAGTATAGCTGGCTAAGGCTATAGCAACAGTACAGAGCACTAAGTTCATCTGTACTTCTGCTGCTGGCATTCAAACTGTAATGGCAAAGGGCCCTTTCCTTCCCCCAATGTCTTCATAGCAGTGTTTTTAACTAGGCAGGATTTTATCAGCTTTTCCACTCTTTAAACATTGTCAATTAGTGCTAGCCAGACTTCACAGTTAATTGTATTCTAATCTACCCAATTAGTCCCCTATTCCCACAAAGACTTACACATGTGGTTAATTTAAAGTTTAACACAATTGTGAAACTCTTCTGTGCCTGAGCTTGCCTGCTTCTAATGAGTGAAAAACCAAATGCTTTTCTTCCTCAAATCCCTCCTCGAGAGCCACAGATTTCTCTTTGCCTTTCATCATTAATCTCAGCTCTAGTGTTGTGCACTATCTCACCCATACCTGATTATAAAACATAATAAAACAAAGTGAAAAACAAATCCAAAATAAAATCCAAAGGGAATCAAATTACTTGATGGCCATGCTTTGTAAAAAAATAGCTCTTTCATGAAACAAATTCCCTTTCTTTTGCTTTCTGTTGTTTCCTCTTTCACCCCCTCTGTGACCCTTCTTAGCTGATGTAATTCATTGTGTTGTCTGTCTTGTAAGCCTCCTAAGGGAGGGACCTTGTCATCTCAGTGGTCTGCACAGCACCACGCACCTCCAGAGTAGTGTGTAAATATTAATAAACACACATTCACATTCAATGAAATCAAACCCCCTATTTTTCTGAATCAATAATCTCTCTGGGTGTGAAAGAGTAGTAATCCATGGTCATGAGCTTCAATCCTTTCAGAAAGGGCTTTCAAATGGGACTTTCATGCGCACTATGAAAAATACATGCAAATAAACAAAGGTACAGCACAGCTGGTAAAGACCTTGTTTTCTGCATTAACAGTGTTTATTGACTTCCACCCACGAGGAAAAACCCTCTCACCTGCTGCCGCTCAGCCTGCTCCTAGTGATGTTAAATTCTGGGAAAAAAAGTTTTCCTAACTGGCTTTTCCAAACTTTTTGATCCTCTCAGCTTATCATTTCTTCCTTTCTCGCCACTGCCTTAATGGTGTTAAAACATTACAGAAATGTTAAAAATTAATTAGAAAACAAGATATTTACGGTACTTCCAGGCAACCTCCTTCCTCCTGCCTGCGCCTCATGACACAAGCTTCGATTGCAAGACCGTGCTCTGATTTCTTACAAAAGCCCTCCTACTTCTGGCAGCCAAGAGGAAGGGTTTTACAGACCAATCAACCGGTGAGTGCAGATGAGGTGTTGAAGCTGATGGCAAAGATCATACCTGCATCACAGGATGTCTAGCATGACCAGACTAACAAATGAAGCACATCGCTTTTAGGCTAGCTGTATATTCTTTCTTGCCTTGATTCACTATTATTCTCTGCACAGCATGGACCCAGGGTCCTCTGGAGAAAAAACTTGTCTCTGACAGTGTCATTGTTACCCTAAGCAGTTACCCAGTTTTCAAGGGTTTAGTGGGTTGTTTCTGTTAGAAAAAATTAAGGAGGGAAACAGAGATTGTCTGGTCTAAATCTCTTTAGCAGAAAAATCCCAAGAACATTGTCCTGTTTCTACAAATACATCTAAGATCAAATATCTGTTCCAGTTCCCTTTCTACTCTGCGGTGTGTCTCCTAAATATCGTTGTTAATTTTATACCAGGGTCATGTAGTGTTTTACCAGCTGGCTCTAACTTGTCTGTTTTTTCTATGCAGGGGCATTTCTTAACGCTCAATATAGTGGGGTCCATCCATTCCTATCCCTGCTGCAGCCTTGCAACCACTGGTAAACTTTCTGTGCCTCGCTTCCCCCTGGCACTGAGCAGGGACAGCCCCCACTGCAGCCCACCAGAGCTGGAAGTACATAGCATCTCATAACAGCCCTCGGCAGGACTTTCCTGCTCTTCCCAAAATTACTTAAACCAGGCGTAAGGCAACTGAGGCAGGAAAAGCAGTGCATGGGAGAAAAGCCCGAATGCCTTGGCTGTCCTGTGCTTGTGCTGGGAATTCAGTGTGCAATTGTGTGCTTTCACCTTTCTTCATGCTAAAGCTGAACGAAGCAGGTCTTTCAAATTGATCAACAAGTTCAGTAAATATTCTACAGAGCTGTTGCGCACTTGTGTGTCTGGGCAGTGGACCTCAGGGGAAGTTTCACTAGTTACCTAAGCTAATAGAACATACAGCACCTGCAAAACAGCACACAAGAGAAAATTAGAAGGCTTTTCTCAACATAACTACCATTTGTTCTGTTTTTGACCATGCAACAACTAAATAGGCTCATTTTCTTAGTATTATCTTTGCGATGAGTGATCAGTACTGTCCTTATGTTGTACTATACTGTTCTCTCGAGCTTCCATTCTGTGCTCACACATGTTCAAAAAGTGCGCTATAAAATTTTCTGTTGAGAAAATTTGAAACATCAACTGAAAAACTCTGGAGTAACCTCTGTTTGTATGTATAAAGCATACATGTTTGTTCCCCCCTTTTTTCATGCACCCATTTCCCTGAAACAGTAAACTATCACTTAAAATGCTTCTGCAAGGATTACTGTCATATATCAGAATATCAGCTGTAAATGGTGGCTATTTTCTGGAAATTTTAGCTGCGAAGAATTTGGGAGAGGAAAGAGATTGTTGCATTTGCTGGTCTTCCAGATGTGCAGCAGCTCATGAGAACACCTACACAGTAGCGTCATCTGACTAGCCAGAAATCCGGCAACCCCAAGGTCTGCCAGATTAACATGTGTGGGACACAGGTGGCTCATACACATGCAGTAAGTATGATGTGAACTGGAAGTATCACAGTAGCCATGCTCAGATTTAGTCCATAAAATCCCACAGGCATACAGCAGCCTCACCTGAAGTCCCCTGGCTCAATGTGTCTGCCAGGTTTGAAGGTAGCATTGGGCTCTGGGGTGTAACAATACCGTCTCCTCTATTTATTGCACAAAGAAACAAGATCAATTTTGCTATTTATTCTGAATTATAGGGCTTCAGTAAGGCTTTGCTCACTCCCAGCATAATACAATTTAACATCATGTCATACTGTAGTAGGTCTGCCCTGAATGAAGTTCACCTTCTTTATAGCAGCCCATATCATGCTGAGTTTTGGATTTGTGACTAAAAAAGTGTCAGAACACAGCAACGTTTTGGCTATTGCTGAGCAGTGCTTGCACAGTATCAAAGGCTTCTCTGTTTCCAACTTTGCTCTCTTGTCACCCTGCAGTGAGTAGGCTGGGGATAGGCAAGAAGCTGGGAAGGCACACAAGTGTGACAGGTGACACAAACTGGTCAAAGGGATAATCCATGCCATATAATGTCACACTCAGCAATAAAACTGGGTTAGAGAAAGAAGGAGGCGGAGGGGTTTTGGTTTCCAAAGCAGATATTGCTCAAAGGCTGTCTGGGTATAAACGGACTGGTGGGAGCCGATGAGTGATTGCCTTTGCATCACTTGGTTTTGCCTCTTTTTTCTGCTTATTAAACTGGCTCCATCTTGACGTAGGAGTTTTCTTGCTTTTGCTCTTCCTATTCTCTCCCCTGCCCTGCTGGGAGAGGTGGGTGAGGAAGCAGCTGTGTGGGTGCTTCGCTGCTGGCCAGGCCCAGACCACAACACATACCAGTGTGTGCTCAGACAGGGTGCTGACTGAGGCAATGCAGCTTGTGTCAGTAAACTGACTCCTCATGTTTCAGGTGGGTTTGAACATGTGGTCATCAGCCCAGACTTGTACTTGCTTTAACAGCCAGACTGCCTCTTTCTTCACCCAGCAGCCCTTGTATTTACTGATGTAGACATTTAACTGGTGAGTTTGGCAACTATGAATTTGTTCTCCTGTAATAGTCAGAGCAGGGTCTTGGATTCCAACCTCTCACAAGCATGTCATTGCCCTGCTACCATCTATGTGCCCTAGCTTATACTTACTCACTCTTTTCCTTGCCTTTCCTTGTAATCACCCCTCAGAATCTCATGTGCATGCCCTGCTTGTCTCGGTGCCTAGCATGAGGACCTCCTCCTCATGAGGGACCTGGTTCCCACCATCCTACCTCATAGTCCTTCCCCATGCCAGAGCCAAGCATCAGCACTGGGTGCAGAGGAGCAATGCTCCTACTCTCCTTCCTGTGCTCAGGAACACAACTGAAAGCACACGTTAAGTGACTTACCTGTAGGTCCATGACTATCAGCCATCGTGATTTTATCACTAGTTAAAAATCTTGGTTCCTTAATCCATTGCTCCAAAGTTAATTCCTCATTTCTGTAGGATAAGTTTATAGTGCTCTTGGGTGACGGTGGTATTCTAAACAAGTAACCAAGTGAGTCTGAATAGCTCCAGTGCCAGAAGGTGACTGCTTTTAAGGCATGTATTTCTTTCCTTTTATAGCTCCCAGAATTTTTAAGCCTATCTCGTTTCCTTTCTGATCTGAATTATGAAATTAGTTTTTATTCAAGACGCTGTCCAGGATCAGGCAAAATGGAATTTACTAGGATATTCCTACTGAAACCCTTCATTTCAGCAGCATTAAACATACCAGCTCTTTTCAGAATGCATTTCAGCCTCTCTGAAGGCAGCAGGAGTTTTGTCATTGATTTCAAAGTTATAGCCTTCTGCCTTTTCATAAAAAAGAATCACTTACTGCAGAGAGGAACCGAGATGCTGAGGCTTGGGTTTGGATTCTGATTGATCTCTGAATCCCTCATGCTATCATTCAGGCAGTCAAGCTCTACTGCAAGTCATAAGCATGAATTCCACTCACCCTCAAAAGAGAACTAGGATAAAGCAAACGTTTGGAGGATTTAAAGTCTTTAGGGACCAGGTTCATTCCTCTTATTTCCCTTAGATGATATTGTAAAGGTTTCCTTTACTGTGAGGCTGATCCAATTGCCACTGAATGCCACTTGCAAAACTGCAAGTGACTTGTAAGCCAGAATACACAGGAAGTTTATTGCTGTTATTATTGCACCACATAGAAATAAATTCTGAGGAATGAGATGTGTTCTGTCTGTACTGTCACCTAGTCTGAAGAAGGTCCAGCTTTCAGCAAAACACAGAAGGACAGCCTTAGAAGTGTCTTACTAGCTCCCATTTAAAGTAACACCATTTTTGCCTTCAGAGTGCCTGTTAATACTTCCTGACTTCAATGGGCTTTGCACATATCTTTCTGGTGACAAAAGCGGTCCTACAGCAGTAAACCACCACGGAGACAGCTCAGTGACAGCATGTGGAAGTTCACCATTACTAATTAAACCCACATTTTCAATGTTAGCCTACCAAGTACACCACAGGACTGTCTGTGGAAAAAATATTTAACTGGAATTTGCTTAAAATCCCCCAGCATTAAAATTTTTCATAAAATCACTCGAAACCAAAAAATTACTGGGGGTATGAAGGACGTGTTCTCAGACAATGGTGCTGGTGCATTGCATGCTGGCAGTCAGGGTAACTGTTTTATAGCTTTCTCTGCCCCATGTCTGTTCAGTGTACATGAAGAAAGAGACTTCAAGAACAGTTTTTAAGTTACTGCTGCTCAGAGGCTCCAAAGTAGGAAACCAGCATTGCAAATAGAGGCCATGCTGCTAGAGATCCTTTCCATCATGCCTTTCAGTGTGATGTTCCCCGAGCCTACACACTTACATTTCTTCTCTGTTGCTAATTTCCCTGCCAGCCTGAGAGCCACAAAAACTTCAACTACTCTCTTTCAAAACGCGTATACACAGATTTCTTCATGTCTTCTTACTGGACAATGAAGTTCTCTTCCTAAGCTAAATACACACAGGCCTTTTCCCTCTGAGTAAGCGTCCTCATGTGTGACAGAGAGGTCATATATCTTATCACTCAACCTTCTAACTCTTGCATTACACCAAAAGGACAGTCAGCAATCGTTTTGACAGCAGATTAAGAAGTAAGAAGCTTAACCAGGGAGTCTCAGAACATAACTTTGGTGCCCTGTTAGTGTGCTTTGAAAGGGATCTCAGTGTACACTTTCAACTATATATTTTTAAAAATTCAATGGAGTGGGCTGTTTGCCCTTTCCTTCCACAAACACATTTACCTTCTGCTAATGGGAATAGGGCATGAACAACATCTGCGTTGCAGGCAGCAGGAACCTTCAGAGTCCTCAGCACTCCTAGCTGCGTTATTCACAGTTTTAGCACACTGCCAACAAAACCTCAGAGGATATTTCCTCTTCACTCTGCACCTTTGCTTTAGAGATGTAATGAACCTTCTTTCTATCAAAGCCAGTATTTTACTGTGGATGCAAATTTTTGCTAATGAATGAATAGCAGACATACATTTTTCATTCGATAAAGACATGCACTTAATGTTGTCATTTAAAAAATGTATATTCATACAGCCATTTAAAAATAACTGGCACCATTGTCATAATTATCTTTTCACATGTTCAGTAGCACCAGGAATTAACTATGAATGTAAATGTAATCAAGAATGCTACCACACTTTTAATAAATAAGGCAGCCTCTGTATCTCTATTGTGCTGGGCATGATCTGTGGTTTGCTCTTAAAGAAGCTAAGGGGAGTCTTTTCCCAGCTCACAAGTGTGTTGGTTCAGTAGCGCACCACATTGTACTGAGTCTGTTGAAACTCATGGGGCAGATTAGCTCTGAAAAAAGGCATCCAGTTCCAACTATGGGAAGAAAACCAAGTATTTGTGTGTCCTTTCTCATAGACATGGGGAGTGGAAGATTGTCTGGAAATAGCCTACAGGAATGGATTTCTTTGGAGAGGTACTAAGCAGGTGCTCAAACTACCCCGTTAACACAAATGCTCTGAATGTTCCTACATCACACAACATAATTGCAGCCTTTTATCTGTGTACCCATTTCCCCTGCTTCAGCTTCCACCTGTCAGATGAGGGGCACTTTTGCTAATGGTCCATTCATTTTAAGAAAAAGCCCCCAGATTCAGGTGCACAATAGGAAACACTTTACATGATCAAAACACAACTCACCATGTTTCTTGCACCAACTCCCACCACTCTTCTTTCATGGTGCCTTTTACTTCTCATATTCTCATCTCCTCAGAGGAGCAAGTGGCTTTAGTGAACAAACATAAGAGCACAGGTACTCTTAAAAACCTTAAGACTGCTAATCGGCAAAAAGTTGTCAGAAATATAAAAGGCAAATTGCATAAAGGTAATAAAATAATTTCTTTAGTATATGTTGGAAAAATGCAAATATCTTCTTTCAAAATCTATTCAGCGCTCTCATGAAATGCACAGTTGAGAATCCTGTTGTCTGTTGGAAGAGGCTTGAGATAACCAAGATTTGGGCAAAACACCTGTTCCTTAAAGAAAAAATGCCATGGAAGGAGTTGCTTTGGTGTTGAAACAATTTACACTGCAGAGGTATTTAGGTGCTCTGTATTTCTGCTGTGAGAAGGGGGTCGGTTAGCAGCCACATGAGCACCTTTCCACTAGAAAAGGGCCGATACAACTTGCTCATTAAAACTGGGATACTGGGCACCTGTCACTTAGTAACAGCCTTCTGAGTGGAATAGGAGTGGATAATGTGCTGGATTTTAACCACTGGCCTGAGGGTAGAAGCACCTGTGTGTCCCAGTAGTAGGTATTATTTCTCATTGTTTTGACAGGGACAGGGCTCTCTGTTCTGGCATACTGAAAAGGCCGCATTAAAAGTTTAACCCTTGAATACATCCCACAGGGTTCTAAAGTCCCAAGACACTTGGTTAGACATAGCTTGGAAGCAAGTTCAAGTAATACAAGTCATTACAAGGAGAAAGTTATGCAAACTAGTAAGTCCCTCATTATAAAGATCCCGATCTCTGTCGGAGAGTTCCAGCAGATCATCACTGATTAAATTGTTCTTAATTTTGTCAGTAGGTTTTGCTTCTCAGGTGCATTCACTACATCTCCCACAGCTCACATGGGTCATCCACAAGGTCATTGGCAGGTGATGGGAAGACTTTCCAGCAAGGAGGAGGGCACCTGCAGACAAATCCTCACAAGTCTCTTCCTCCAAATTCAGGTACTGGATTTTTCATGAAAGGTTTTTGTTTACACTTGAAAACTGCACCATGTCAGCACCACCTGGACCAAAGACTTACACTCTCATATATTTCCTTGTGGCCATGGCACAGAGGCTGCTTTCATGCACCCCTGCACCTCCCATTTTCAATCAGCCCTGAAAGTAGATATGAACATAACGAACACAACTTCTCCACTGTCTCTCTGTATCAGGAAGAAGAGGAATGTACCACGTAATGACAGTTGAGATAAATATGGGCAGATTTTCAAAATGAATCTTATGCTTTGGAGATTAAGGCACTGGTAGTAAAGAACCTCTTCTCAATACTGCCATGCACAAAAATGGTACAGGAATGAAACCTGCCTCTTAAAAAAAAAATGCAAGTAACCTGGAAATGCTGACTCCACAATAAAGTTTCTAGTTTGGTACAAAAAAAAATGCCTAGAGGAATATGAGGAGTACAGTATCATCTTTCCTTCAAACTTAGCACTGGTGCAGCAGCAAGACATAATGTCATTAATATTATTTCTCTTTAATAGTTTTGGATCATTAGTTGTCATCATAGTTGATTACAGTTCACTAGCTATGCGCTTAGATGTATGCAACTGGAAGCATGATCAGTAAATTTAACTTACTGACTCCCTAATGGATTCATTTATGTCTTCGGCTTGGTGAAATCAGTAGTAAGAGAGAGGAGTCAGTTTAAAGCCCATCTGCATCAGCTCAGGATTGTTTCCTTGGTCTCCAGGAAAGTCAGATCCATCCAGCATGCTGATATATAGATGTAAAAACATTTTACTAAAAGATGAAAACTCATTTCTCAGAGATGTCTTGACTGATACCTATGTGTACGCATGCCATGGTGTATATACAGGAATTATATTTTGCATGCATCAGCCATTAATTTACTTTCTTAAAGAGGTATGAAGATAAAAAATAGTCTCAGTGGCTAAGTTCATGTGTGTGCATAAAATGCATTGCTGGCAGTGTAATAGAAATTATGATAAGGTGTGTTTCCACGTGTAATGGGATATAGTATAAACTTAGTGATTATGCTCTGTGGCACATAAATAATACAAATTCTCCAAAGGGCCCTTGCGGGTATCTGCTGATACTGGGTTTGTGCTGCTGTTGTAAAACCAGAAAACACTACATGAGCTGCTTTACCATTTTCACTATTTTGTCTTTTGTACTAAACAGATGTTAGTAACACAAACTGTGTGCAGAAACAGTCCACGTCTTACTCCAGAGAATGAACAAAATGCATCTGATTTTGTCACTTTTTCATTCAGTGACGCGGTTCTTAGAAAATACAGCATTAAAAAATGTAGCAGTTCTCTAAATAAAAAGTTTTCCACATATTTTCACCACCACAGAAATGTAATCCTGCTTGATATTCAGTATATATTTTCTCCTGACAGTTTTATGGTACAATTAAATTTCATACTTTCTTTTCTACCACTCTGAATATGCATTAGAAAACCAAGCATCATAATTCTAAGCCAATTGGCTTGATTTGCTTGTTTAAATTCAGATATTGCTTCTTTCTGTGCATTTCAAAGAAAGGCCATGGGCTGTAACAGTGTATTTAGAATCAACAAAGCACATGGTCACCAAAGGTCTAGCTTGCATCAAAATTGTATTTCTAAGCTCAAGTTACGCACTTTACATGAAAAATGAAATAATGTAATTCTAAAAGAGTTTATTGGAGAAACAAACTGAAGAGAAACAATAGAGCTAATAGAGGGGTAGAGAGAGAGGCAGATTACGGAACTCATTGTGTATTAGCTGAAAATTACACAGATATTTCGATGGATTTAATAACTTAATAAGATCCATTTGAATGCAAAAGAATGAACATTGAGTTGATATTAACTTTTAATGCTTGTCATTTTATGTTAATTTATATTTTTAAATTATAGTTAATTTTTTTTATAATCAGACTGGCTAATTATACCTCAAACATGTAAATCTGACATGATGCCAATACCAAATTAAAGGAAAAAAATTCAACAAAATACTTGGTTATAAAGACCCATAATTCACTGAAACTAGATTCTGGGTGACTTGCTTCCAACCACACAAAGCATTATGCTTTGCAGGGGTAAAATAGTTCGATTTCTCTGAGATTATTTCTTTAGTTTGTTTTCCTGAGGAGACAATGCTAACACACTCTATTTGTGTAACCTTTTCCTGATCATTGAGTTGATCATTCTTGGAAAAATCCATCCTCTAGCTTTGATACTTGCAGATGAATTTTTCAAAGATTCCCTCACGCTAAAAGCATCATTAACAAAACAAGATTTTTCTGGCACTGAAATAGTCTTGAATTGGGATCATGAGCTCTGTTCCAAAGCAATACATAAGAAGTTATTTTTGTAACTCCTAAAGGTCAACTAATCTTCCAAAATCAAAATGTAAAACTGGTGCTCTACCTTTTATATATCTGATTCCCTTTGGGGCAATTATTTGCAAACACATATGAAACAAAGTTACTGTGTCTAAACATGCCAAATAGACAGGAGCTTATATGCTGCTGGAAAATGAGCACTTTCTTTTCTTAATAATACACTTTGGAGTTAGAATTTATTTCATTTCCTTTGTCATGGTTCCAGAATTGCAATAATAAATTCCTCTGTCAGCTCTGTACAGATAGTTTTTTAAGAGCTCATAATTCAGATGTCTTTAAAGTAACAGTGTTTTAGGTTGAATGACCCCTTGGTCTTCACCAAAGTGGGAGATACTGTATACAAAGCTTTATATACATTAGAGATGTGTTGAGCTGATAACCTTGTTGCACCAGCCACCTACCCATTTAAAGGGATTTGTTTGTTTAGCAAACATTTGTGTAATGGAATCCAACTATTTCATTACATATTTTTTTGTTTGCAAACAGGTGAGCAGATGAGATGATTAACATAGATCACAAATAAAAATCCTTGCTCCTTCAGTGCACCATTGGTTCTCCTCCTCCCACCTTCCCTCAGGGTCAGCACTTTATTCATGGTGTCCTTCAGGACACAGATTGCAATGAAATCAGTAAGCTAAATTTTCGTACAATCATAGAATGGTTTGGGTTGGAAAGGACCTTAAAGATCCTCCAGTTTCAACCTCTCACTAGACAAGGTCACTCAAGGCTGTGTCCAACTTGGCAGGTCTTCACTCAAGCAAAACTCCAGTTGATTCAAGACCGAAGTTTCTCCTAAATAGGAATTGAAAGTTGAACTGTGACTTTTGGGGTAAATAAAACGTAGTTACTGCAAATAACTAGGTCAAGTGAAGTCTCTACCCCATTTACTTAATTCTGTAGAAGTGTTGAAGCCAAGGTACAGCCCTGTGTTTATTGAAGTATGTTACAATGCCACCATAATTCCTTCTCCCTCAGCTGTACCTATATCCATGCAGTGTTCCTAATGCACAAAACCGTGGGTAGTGTCTCATGCAATGTTGGGAAAGATGAGCAGAAATTCTCCATTCTGTCTTACTATCAGAGCTTTTCAGAACAGCTTTCCAGCAGCAGGATGTTACAGTGCTGCCCTTGCTAGGGCACTGCAGAGCTCAGACAAATGTGTTACGAGGTTAGCAGTCCCATGAGTTTACTGGCTGCAGCCACAGAGCTCCAGGGGCACAGTTCAGTGCTGGGTGTCCATTGCTGCCCACCAGGACAGCAGCAAAGCCATGGGCAGCTTATAAACAATTCCCTTTCTCAATGGTAGCAGAATTGTCTGTGGTAGGAGCTTGGTCTGCCTATTTTCTCTAATCTTTTTAAGTGTGTAGGTCACCAAGTTCACGGTTACACCTACAGTTAATTAACAATTACTGAACATCAGTCTTTGTAGATACCAGCTGAATGTGGTTCCCCTTCCCTATATGTCCAAGCCCGTACTATCAAACTGCTTCTAATTTACATTGAGGATTTACATTCATAGCATCATCCATATTGTTAGTTTACATGCAAACTTATCAAGTCAGCTTTCTATCATAGTTTATCTTTTATAATGCTAAAGTCACAGTAATCTTACTTTGGGGTTGTTTGGGGGTTTTTTTGTGTGGTGGAAAGGGAAAGAGAGATTGGAAAGGAGTTGGTTTTACTGGCTGGTAGGGGTCTCATGCAACAGATATTATTCAAACACCTCTATAAATGGTTCTGCTCAAGCATTTTTATCTGCTCTCTACTTGGACCCATGAAATGCACATAATAACAGTTACAGAGCACCAAGAGGGTTTATTTGCCCTTTGGGGCAGAGCAGTGAAAATAGAGTAATTCTGAAATTTGCAGACCATTCTTATGATGACTAGGAACACATCTTTTCAGTGGCTCAGAACTTACTTTCTTTTATTAAAGCATCTTCCATAATAGCTACTGCATACTTACAATGCTAGTTGCTTTCTTGCAATTATGTTATTCAGAAATAATTGGATTTCTGGGTTTAATTGGGCTCTAAATTAGCCAGAGCTTTCATAAAAGCTATTACAGAGATTTCTAATAGCAGCTTTTCCTGCTATTTAAGCACAGAGTATTTCAATAAGAGTGATTCACCAGTGTAAAAAGTCTTGGCTGCTGTGAACTCTAGCACAGGTTCAGATTAATTATGACAATTTAGACACCATCCTTTTGTAATTAAACATTTGCTCAAAACATTAGCCAGAGTGCACAACTGTGTCAGACAACCGGTTGTCCTTTATTTAGAAAGATATGATTTTGTTTTCCAGCTCTTTGGAAGTTCAAGAATCTTTATGGCTGAGTTCAGAGGCAGGGTCAGCATCTGTTTGCTCCCACCAGTCATCTCACCAGCCCAACTGGGAGGCGGCTGCATAAGGTGTCCTCCTGACACCCTCTCCTACCCGAGAGGTCCTACGCTCCATTTGCTGACCCGTACCTGTAGGCCTGTGTGCAAACATCCCAGTACCAGGAGAAACAGAGAAGTAAAAATGCAGTCAGGTATTTTGGAGAGCATCCATTGACTTTGCCACAGATAACATCACAGAAGGGTGATGATGAGGTGATTCAGGGTTAAGAGTAAGAGTCCTGGCCTTTGTGCTTTTCCCTGCTTTCCATCAGTAGCTACTCATGTGCAGTAGTATCTGTGATCCTCACAATCTTTACCATACCCTATAGGTTAGGCTGTATTTAGGCATTACTTTGATTAAGCAAAGGTTGTTGCCTTATCCTGCCAGACAACAGAACTCCTGGAGCATAATGGACTCCTGACCTCACTTGGAGTACTGTGTGCAGTTCTGGTGTCCTCAACATAAGAAGGACATGGAGCTGTTGGAACAAGTCCAGAGGAGGGCCACGAGGATGATCAGGGGACTGGAGCACCCCCATATGAAGATAGGCTGAGAAAGTTGGGGCTGTTCAGCCTGGAGAAGAGAAGGCTGCGTGGAGACCTCATAGCAGCCTTCCAGTATCTGAAGGGGGCCTACAAGGATGCTGGGGATGGACTCTTCATCAGGGACTGTAGTGACAGGACAAGGGGTAACGGGTTCAAACTTAAACAGGGGAAGTTCAGATTGGATATAAGGAGGAAGTTCTTTAGTGTGAGGGTGGTGAGGCACTGGAATGGGTTGCCCAGGGAGGTTGTGAATGCTCCATCCCTGGCGGTGTTCAAGGCCAGGTTGGACAGAGCCTTGGGTGGCATGGTTTAGTGTGAGGTGTGCCCATGGCAGGGGGTTGGAACTTGATGATCTTAAGGTCCTTTCCAACCCTAACTATTCTATGATTCTATGATTCTAATCTTTTCAGGTTAAAAATTAAGCTTCTTCCAGAAGAAGACTATGTTAATTGTATAACATTCAACTTAATGACAAAGTGTGACCTAGCATGTGAAAACTCAGGAAGGATTTGAGAAGGCAGGGCTGCTTGGGTTTTGTTCTTTACAGAACAAATTAGCAAGTCTCTATTTGTTTTTTTTTTTTTTGCTTTAGAAAAAGTTTAAAATTTGCTGTGGTAAATTTGCTTTATCCTCTGAATCACCCACTCTTCTGAAGATGACCACCCCACTCCAAAGGCCACTGCCAAAGGAGAGGAGCCCCAGTGGTGAAGGTTGGTCTTGTTATTACTTGCTTTGCTAGGAACATGGGAGCTGATTAGCTGTAGCACAAATGTGGTTGCTAGAAAAGGCAACATTTTCCCTCGACTAAATTAAAGGCAGAACCATGAGAGCTTCTGAGCTCATCATTTGCACTGTCCTTTCTTGGCTTTCCAGAAGACATTTGGTCCCAGTAACATTCTGCTCTGTTATTAGAACCACTTTCCGTGCAAAATTGATACATGTCACATGCAGGTTTTGTCTTCCATTCTATTTCAGCCTATGAGAGAGGAATCCCAGCTGGCTTTTGGGTGTTGATCCTGAAAGGTGCACACCTCTAGGGTTCAAGCTCCACAACTATAGCCCCATGTCCAGGTCTGGGGGACTTCAAGTAGCATGAGAATCCTGCACTTATGCAGCTGAATTGGTATCAAGAAGTCAAAACACTGAAATAACTTTGGACACTCAGGGACTTCATACGACACCATAGGATATCAACATCACCTTAATTCATTATATTCCTATGAAGTCCAAAGCATGTCAGTTTTGAAAGACAAGACACAAACTCAGAATTTGCCAAAAATAAATATGAAGGTTTAAATAATTCCATTAAACTGTTTGCTATTGAAATTTTTTCCTTTTCCTGTGAAATACTAGAAAATCATAGAATCAGAGAATCACAGAATGGTTTGGGTTCGAAGGGACCTTACAGATCATCTAGTTCCAACCCCCTGCCACAGGCAGGGACAATTTTCACTAGACCAGGTTGCTCAAAGCCCCATCCAACCTGACCTTGCACTTGGAGACATAGATAAGACCGTGTTTTCTGGTGGAAAAGTCTCCTACTGACAGGCAGCTCCCTTCACAAGTATACTTCAGGCAAATAGTGACATCTCAGTACCTTGCAGCAGGTGTTTTTTGGCTTTGTTCTCATAGTAGCTTGGAAGATTCCTTGAGATTTACTTCGAGGCTTAGAACTTTTTTTGGAAATTCATTTGCTAAAGCACATTTTCTCAACTACCTGAGAAGATTCAAGGTTCTTTTGTGTAAACAGCGGAAAATGACAGCAAGGCACTGCATGGGTCAATTCGCAATCCTTTTCTAGTCAACAGGAGGTTTACAGTTGACTTCAATAGAAGCAAACTTAAACCTTTTAAATCAATATCCCAGTTTGCCATGGACTAAGTACAAATAAAGCCTTATTAAATTGTAAAAGGAATTTAGTTAATTTAATCAATTCACTAAGTTAAATGATAAAAAATGTAATCAGAAGAGATATCTTTTTAAAAAGCATTATTTAAATATATGAACTTCTTTTGGAGCCTGTTTCATATAAGCAAAGATTTATCAATATTAATCAATGATATATTCACCTATGATGACTGTGAATAATGTGATGTTTAATATTCCCTAAATTTTTTAGATAACCTTAGTGAAAAGTCATTAATTATAATATTTATCTGTTACTTGAGAAAGAACATGATATAAAATGACAACTCAATTTTCCTCTTTGACATTTCAAATACAACTAGGTCACATTAATCAATCAATAATGTGCTTATCATACACTGTGGTCAATTATACCCCAACTATCAGTGACAGTTTTCTGGCTTGCAATCTGGGCACATATACTGTCATGACAACTGCATTCTTTTTAGCCCTTTTGTATTTTACAACCAGAGCTATTGCTTAAGGCACATCGTAAATGTGTGAAAAGGGCATCAGATACTTCAAAATCCCAATTGCACTTTGGTACTATTAGTGTATTTCCAAAGAATAAACTTTCAGTGCACTGAAATCCAAAAAAAACGTGTAAGATCCCATTCACTGAAGAGAAAGTTACATGTAAAATAAAACTGGCATTACCACAAGTAGAGCACTTGCATTTGCTGAATGCAGGGTTGCAATTACAGCTCATGATTTTAGTGAAGTCATAAAGTCATGAAGTTATAGTTGAGCTTACTTCTTCGGTTTATTGCATCATGAGAATCTTTTGGGGGAGTTGTAACCATATAAACTATAATTATTAATGGTATCTTTATGAAAGACATTATAAATACTGTTTGCCAGGATATTATTTATATTCTGGGCTGTCTGTAAAGATGAGTCAGTATCTCCCATATGAACTTTGACACAGTTTAAAATATAACTTCTCACCTTCAGACAAGTCATATAAATCGTGACATTCCTGGGTTCATTAAAATTATTCTGAATGAATGACACAGTCATAACTGTTATGATAAAGTATTTCTCCATTGGAAAATGCTGGTTGACCAGTAGTGAAATTGCTTATTTCAACAATGCCTTACTCTAATTTCCCTTGAAAAATATTTTCTGATAAGGAGCAAAAGAACATGTGAGATTTTTTCAAGGGGACTATTTCATTTTTCTTTTTAAAAAGAACTTCTATCAAAATATCGAAAGTGAGTTATTAACACAACATGAAGGATAATGATGGGAGAAGCAACTGCAAAATATATTATCCAGAATTCTTATTTTAATTTCATTTCACATTAGTGAAATCTGAAAACACTTTTAGAAATACTTGCTCAGAATAGGACTTGTTTTAAATTGCAGAATTTCCCATGAAACAAAATATGCAGTTTTTATGAGGCCACAGGCTCAGTCAGGCTAAAGACACAAGTACTGGTTATGAATCTTATCCCTCCTGCAGAGACGATGGCTTCTGCGGTGCTGCCCTTCATGATTACCTGAAAATACAAGAGAATGTGGCCTTTCCTATATATATATATTTTTTTTTCCATCTTTCTGGGGAAAAATCCTGTTTGCTCCAACTGGAGCACTGAGAAAGAAGGAGATGTGTGAGTTCTCAGCCTTTCCAAGTGTGTGTGAGACACATTTCACATCTTCTTTTGTTAGTGCCAGCAGCAGAATAAGAAAACAAGATGAGAGTAAATTTGAATATCAAAAGTCATTCTCTGGTTTAGCCACTATTAAAGCCTGTCACACCAGTTTCCCAGCAGTAATTGGCTACCCTGTTCCAATTCAAAAGGAAGAGTATCTCATAGGTGGTTGAATGACGATCCTATCAGTTGCGAACTATTCAGGATAAAAATAAGGAAAAAGGAAGAACAAAATGTTGTACACATTTAGCAGTTCAATAGTTGTTGTTTACATTGTTTTTACGTAGCATTTTGATGTTGTTATACTCATTGGGACATTTAAAGGGTAATATAGTAATAATTTATGAAATAAGAGAGTCTGATATGCAACAGTATTCCTAGTGGTGCATTTCGTATCATATTAGCAATACAAAAACCATAAAAAGCTGACGGTGGCAGTGAGTTCCCACTGGGACATACCCCATTGCAGTAATATCCATGTCAGCATTTTTGCTTTTTAATCACAGCCTTAACATTCAGTGTTTTTCTTTTAAAAATCATATAGGTCTTCACTCAGGAGCCCAAATCATTTAGACGGTATTCCTTCTCCTACGTTAAAGCCAAATAATGGAAGAAGTGTCCTTAGTGCAGCTAACTTTCATTGATGAAGACTGATGTACCAACATTATCTCTATGTGCAGTCTGTAAAGAAAAAGTCTGTTCTTAAGCCATAGCTTGAGTCCTAGTTGATGCTGCAATGGGACACAAGAAAGGCTAGGAAGCATTCTGATGGCAATCTGAACATATATTTCTTTTGCTCTCAGAAACATGATGTTATGCTGCCAGTGCACACATATACATGAAAATCGCTAACAAAACTTGGCCTTTCAATATTCACTTGATTTAGTATACCCAAAGCAAATTTTGGCAAGACCCAGAAATTTCGAGCTATTCTTAAAAAGCTGGAAGTGAAAATGTTGATGAGAAGGGTATGCTGAGTGCTCAGCTTGCAGGATTGGACTTAGTGAAAAATGGTCTTCCAATCCCCAGAAAAAATGTCTTCAGAGTTCAATGTTTTCCTCATCAATTGTAAAATTCACTCTGGTTAAGTCTCTGAGACTCAGCATTGCCTGAAGTGTGGTCAGACTGCCAGTCACAGCTCTTGAGCTGGGGGGCAGAAACCTTCACATACAAAGCCCTGTTCTGACTTCAGCCATGCTTTGAAGGAGAGACATAGTATGCCCATAGGAGCAAAGTGCAGGAGTAGGGCTTTAGTAGGTAGGTGATGCACAGTAGTATTGGCTGTGCTTCAGAACTGCCTTATTTTCTCCAACAATGTCTTTACAATTTAATCATCCTGGATCTAAAAAATAACTGATTGTACTGTTGAATCTTCAGTTTCATTTTTTACACCATTCTCAGATTTCCATTATATTACCATCTCCCATCAGAGAGATCATCTTTGTCAAGGTAAACCTAAACCCACTGGTCATGACAAAAAAGAATTCCTATTAACAAGTCATCATCTAATCATATTAGGATCTTTGTATCCTATTATCAGCTTTCTTATGAAATACCATTTCTTAATGACAGGGATTTGACTAATACTTTGTGAACTCTATTAACATAATTTGAAAGCTACTACCAAGTGTATATTTATAGAATAATGTGTCATCATTTTCATGCTTACACATAATTCTAGCTTGTGATTTGATCAGATGTGAATGTTGAAAGTTAATTTTCATCATATCAACTGACAAAGGTGGGATAGAGTTATCAGCACTTTGCACTGCATTAGAACATATTGTCACTGAATTCAGTGGGGCCCCAAAGGGAGTCAAATTTCTTTTCTCTGTGCCCACAAAATTTGTTTTCTGAATGACAGCGGCAATCCATCCATTTAGCATTTTCTTTGAGGGCAGTGGTACAGCTTGTATATGCAATGCGTAACCTTTACTGTATTTCAGCTGGTTTCATGGAAGCAGCAGGAAGACCCCAGGCCCCTTCAGTCCCAGTTTCAAACTCAATGCCATTTATCCCCTTCCTGGTGATGATCTTCCTAACACCTTTCCCTCCTCCCTAAAAGAACAAAAAACATTCATTTATTTTTAGAAATAGTATGGGAAATGGTATGGGAAATTTGTATAGGATATAGTAATTTTGGAGCTATTTAAAAGATATATATAAATTCTGCTAAAGAGTAGATACCAACTCACAGAAACAGAATTCTAGACTACCTTTTCATAGGTGGACTGACACCGTGATTCTGAATGAAGGAAACAATTGATTTAGTAGGTTTTTCCCAGTTTGAAGAACGAATGTGGACATGTCTATCTGAAATACTATACACAGACTCTCAGAACTTCAGAGAAAAATTTATAGTCGACAGACTGTGCAAAAGACAAACTCACACTGGCAGAATGCTGAGCACTAAGGTCAGGGACTGTCCTTTTGGTTTGTGTTTGTACAGCATTTACCATGGGCTAAGATCAATGGCTGATGTTCTTAGATCTACTATCACAGAAATAGCAATATATTTTTACCAAGTACAATGCCACAGAGTGAAATAGGTAATATCATAAATTACAGCAAATAGAGTAAAATTGTCAAAATAAGTAAGTTATCTATTGTGCTTCACTATCATTGCCATCTTTGTTATGGAAATCCATGTAAGGGGATAATGCAAGCACAGTAACATCAATGGAAGTCTTTACTTTGATTTCCATGAGCTTTGCATCACGTTTTTACTTCCTAATTTGCAACATCTGATAATCCACAATACAGCCCACAGAGTTACTAGCTTGAATTAGTGAACTTCTCCTACCTGATTGGTTTTAAACCAGTTTATATAGGCTTGTCCTTTTAAGCTGTTAATACCGTTGAAGATTACTATGGTATTACTACAGTCCACAGTATTTCAAAGCTTACAGCGATCTTTCTCACCAAATCCTTGAAAAGGATTTGACATTTTCAACACCACTTCTAGGTGTCTAAGAACTATCACTTGTGAAACAAGTCCCTGAAAGCCTGGACTAACTGTGCTAAGTGTCAGAAAACCGTGTTTAGTCTGCTGAAAGAGCTAAAGCAGGAATTCAACTATGCAGCATAAAAAGGGGGAATGCTACCCAACTTCAGGTAGCTGGATAAACATTTCAGTTAATTAAGCTGTGAAACTGTTTTCTTGATGTAGAGGTTCTGGTAGTGTCACTGAGTTCATTGCTTAAACTCAACCTGCATTTTCTTTTGCAATTCATTGACTTTAGTAAAGAGTTACCTTTTTGAAACAAATAGTGGTTTTTTTTAGCACACATGAAAAGAACCCCTTTAATAAGTCTGTGTTTTGCTCTAACTGCACAGGGAAGATAGATTAGTGTTATAAATTAGTCTGCACAAACAGAATTTATACTTTCTTGCTCCTTAAAACAAAATCAGTGCATGGCTAAGGAAATAGTCTCTGAAAGGGTGCAGCTCCAATTGCTCAGCCAGTGCAAAAGGGATTATTCATAATCCCAGGTCTTGCTTTGAAGAGTTTAGCTAATGACAGTAGTCTGTGTGAGCAGAAAGGGAAGCAGAGCACCATCTGCTGTACAGCCCTGCAAACGTTTCAGAGCAAAAAACGCAAAAAAAACCCAGCCCTACCTTAAGCTTTCCAAATAGTCAGGACATAAGGAAGGCCACCATCATCTAAAATTGCATGACCATGAGCTTGAGATGGACACAGGCTAAAACTGAAGACATGAAGAGCCAGGGTTCAGAGTTAGCCATCAAAAGCTATAGGAAGGAAACAAAGTAAGAAGCGTTGTTTCTTCATAGAGATAGGCATGGCTCTGATTTTTAGAAGTACAGAATTGACTGCCTATATATACATGCTACTATACTGACATTCTGTTTGGCAGACTTGCTAGCTCAGGCTAAAGCACCACTGCAAGAAAATGCCCAGAAGTGTTAGTATGCCTATACCTCAGGAAAAAGGAAAATTGTTATGCTCAGGGGCCACTGTCAGAATCTTTGTGCCATTTCCCATCATTTATAAGCAGCTGGCAGCCATTTGAAGGTCAGCCTTTTGGGGGGCTTTTATTTGGGAAAGTTTAAGTTCTTTGCGGGGATCTCAAAAAGCAGATCAGGTTTGGGCATGCCTATCACACTCTGCAGAAGATGCAAGTGTTAAGAGAAGAGATGCCAGTGACTCCAGAAGCACCCAGCAAGCCTGAGGGCAACCTGCCATCCAGCACATCCAACATGAGCCACTGTTAAATGCAAGAGTGATGGAAAGTGATTGATTTCTGTCCTATGAATTACAGAATCATAGAATCATTAGATTTGGAAAGGACCTTAAAATCATCTAGTTCCAAAACCGCTGCCATGGGAGGGACACCTCACACTAAACCATGCCACCCAAGGCTCTGTCCAACCTCACCTTGAAAACTGCCAGGGATGGAGCATTCACAGCTTCTTTGAGCAGCCCATCCAGTGCCTCACCACCCTCACAGTAAAGAATTTCTTCATTATATCCAATCTAAACTTCCCCTGTTTCAGTTTGAACCCTTTAGCCCTTGTCCTGTCACTACAGTCCCTAATAAATAGTCCCACCTCAGCATCCCTATAGCCCCCTTCAGATACTGGAAGGCTGCTATGAGGTCTCCACGCAGCCTTCTCTTCTCCAGGCTGAACAGCCCCAGCTTTCTCAGCCTCTCTTCATACGGGAGGTGCTCCAGTCCCCTGATCATCCTCACAGCCCCCCTTTTCACTTGCTCCAACAGCTCCATGTCCTTCTTATGCTGAGGACACCAGAACTGCACACAATACTCCAAGTGGGGTCTCATGAGAGCAGAATAAAAATACTCAGCAGAGGTTCAATTTTTCTTCCTGAAGCAGGGGGAGGACTCATTATTAATGCATGGGTAGGAACTTCTTAGCCTCAGCAGTGAACTTCACATGGCTCTTATTTGTAGGCAGCAGCTCAGGACCTTCAGGCTAGAAGATCGACAGCACAGCAGTGGTACTCACAGCTTGTGGCTGGCCCAGGCAGGGCACACTTTCAAAAAACGAGCCCAAAAAGTGTTACACTTTGAGAAAGATTAAGAAACCGTGAGACCAGAAGTCATAGGTCGTTTCTTAGCAGGTGAATCCAGAGATAAGTCATAAACACACAGGCTACTCAGACAAGCATCTAGAGTATTAGCTCTGAGCAATGAGTAACCCATCAATTTGAGTGAGGAAAGCTCCAGACCCAGAACTGCTGACCCAATCACAGAACACCATTGTTGACCCACCCTGCCAAGAAGCCAATGTAAAATACACCTGGACTGATGTCCAGCATGCATCCAGCTCCACACTTGCCTGACTTCATCATCTGGCAGAGCAGAAAGTGTTACTCCAAGGGCACACCCAGAACCTCTCTGGAAGGACAGCCTACAACTAGACAATTTGCTTCACTATTTGTGTTCTGCTGTTAGGATTAAGAAAATTAAATTCCCTGTGAAAAGCTGCAGAAATCCACTGCAAACATCCTGCCTCATATTTAATTTTGTGGCGGGGGGAATTTCCAGCCCTCTGCTTCTCAGAGCTGCAACAAACATGAAGCCCAGCTGCCAGTAGCGGGCAGCCAGATGTGCTGCCTATTTTCAGCCCACGCCTGCTCAGAACCATGGAGATTTAATATGGAAGCCAATATACAATATATATATATTGTATAAAGAAGCCAATATACGCTCATATACGAGTGTCATAGCAACTGTTCTACTTCTTTCACCTTTCTGTGACCTGGTGGAAAAGGCAGGCAGTGCTCTGGTCACTTCAGCCCTGCAGCTCACTTAGAGTGGTTTCAGTGATCCTATGAGAAAGGCTGATTCAACTTTCCCTACTTTTAAGAGCAGCAGAAATGTTTTGATTGTTTTCACTGAGCACTAAATCACATCCTTGATGGGCAAGGGTAGTTTATTGCATTGACCAGCCAGAAGAAACATGAGGCACTTCAGACTCCTACTCCCAGCAGAAAAACTGTGCTTTGTCACTGTCTGAGACCTTCTACAGGCCTCTGTAAATACAAAATTAGAGTTCCTCGCATAACTTATTTCATATCAATCATCAGCAAGTCAGGCAGCTCTAATAATAGCCCAAAGTGATCTACAACCCACAGCTCGGTCCAGTTTACAAAAGCGCCTTGATAAAACCCTAGAATGGGAAGGTAGTCACAGCCTGGAGGGCACCCTTCACATGATGGAGCTGCAATCACCATCCCAATTTGGATGGAGCCGCTTTTGTGCCATTTCCATTTCCTTTGTGGGCTGCTGCTGTTTCAAGATACTATGTACATGATGGTTGGTTTTACTCAGAATTGAGTCAGCCTAGCATCTGAGATTGTACAAAGCAGTAAAAAAGTTGTCTTTTGCCATGAAGAACTGGCAAGCGAGGTTGATGGCAATGCACAGGGAGAGGCTGAAACAAATGAAGAGCAGAGGTGCTGGCCCACGGGACAGGACAGCAGGTCTGGGGATCATGCTGGGGCTGCAGCCACACACAGACCACACTGGGGAAGCCACAGGTGAAGGGGTCAGGCAGGCAGAGAGCACTGAAGATGCTGGCAGGGGGGGAAGGGCCTCCGAAAGTCCAAAAGGAGCAACCCAATGTGGAAGTGGCTCAGTCAGCAGTACCTCAAGTGGGTCAGAGGTGACAAGGGAATATGTAGTTAAATCCAGAGAGATTAAAAGGAAAAGCAGCCTAAGACAAGCAGTCAAGGGAAGACTAACTGCTGGATTTCACTTTAACAGTTCATCCGTCAGTGGTTGTAGCAAAGATAACTAGAAAAAAAGAAAAGCACCAAAACCAGCAAATTTCACCCTAAAACTGAGACTCCAACATGTGAAGCAAGGAGAACATTTCAGCACCCTTCTGTCTCTCCCTCTTCACAGAGTCCCTTCTTGGGGCTCATTAAGTCCCAGAGGGAATACAGGAAAAGCCATTCTTCTTCCCCAGGGAAATGCAGCATTGTGATCAGTCACACCAGTCTGGGAATTTGGATTAAAACCTTTTTCCCCTTTGTTCAGGTAACCAAATCAAAGTATTATCGTTCAGTTCAGCCTGTAGCTATAGAGGCTAGAGAGGGCTAGAAACTTCTTCTTTCTCATCGCTGTTGAATTGCCATTGGTGTCATTTTTCTTAGTTTGTATCCCCTCACTGGAGTCACTGACCAGTTGGAACTGTGCTCCGCTTTACCAAATGCTTTATGGGAAAAAAACCCCACTGTGAAAACCTTCTTTAGCAAAATGAAGTCTTTGGGCATCAAAAAATACGCTCATGCTCCTTCTGTTTTATTCCAGACCACAGGAATGTGTTAATTTCATGAAATAACAGACCTAATATTATGTAAAATTCATACGTGTTTCTATAGGAAACTCAATCTCGGACCAACTAACCTCTCTTCAAAATACAGATGAAAGAGGAGTTCAAAGAACACAACTTGTAGCAGTACTCTTAATAAAACAAATTTAGAAGGCATTTAGAAGGCCTGAGATAAACACACATCTGATGCTGCTGAAGTTGCACTGTTGTGCTCTCTTTCCCCTGGGCTTTTACTGAATCTAGAGCTCCTCGGTGACTGTAGCAGTAATGGTGTCTTAAAATTAAGACCAAATGTGAAAGGAATGCAAAATAGTTTGTGAGTTCTTCCTGCCTGCAGAACCCATTGCATTATTAAAGGCTGCCAAACAGTCTGTATTTAATTCCTGTTCAAGATTTCACCACCTCCCAAAAACCAAAATTCTGTTCCTTTTTCAACTAGTGCCCAAGAGACATTTAAGAACAAAACTGCTTGAAAACTGAAGGAGTCATCGGGGGCTTTATGAGAGGCATGCCACTTAATTTCCTTAATTCCGCCTATTTCTCAAAAGAGCACAACATCTAATCCTTCGCCTCTCCCATGTTCTGTACCGTTCACAAATGTACCCCATTGATTTTCAGTCTGCAGAGTGCAGGGTAAAGATAAACAATAACATTATATAGAAAATATTGATTTTAAAGCATTGATCCAAAGCCCTAGGGTATCAAGAGATTAGTTACTTGTAAAGAAAGTACTAAAGGTGACTTTTGGCTACTTCATTATTGAGAAATGCAAAGTAAATAAACCCTGCTATTCAAAGCAGCAAGGTACCAATACAAAATAAGCCAGTTTGGCAAACAAGAGAACAACAGAAAGAGACCCAAATAGGCATTGCCAGCAACTGTTAGTGACAAAATATAAATGCTACATCTCCCTGAGAAAAGAAGGAAGAAAAACCTCACACTTAAAACTGAGTGTTTTATTGTAATCTCCAGATGAAAAGGGAACAGCTCAGAATAAAGCTTCGTGATGTGAGATCCCACAAGGATGTCTTCAAGCATATGATGGACCAGATAAATAGGACCATGGGGCTACAGTCTGGTGGGCATCACTGCCTCCTCCTGAAGTCACCAGGAGCTGGGGACCCTCTGCACTTACTGGTGTCAGCCCTGGGGAGAAAAAAACACCTGACAGAGCCAAAGGAAAAACAACCTTTAATTGACCAAAAAACTACTTCCACAATCCCCTTATAAAACTCAGGACTGGAAATAGTGAGGAAGGGCTACTGCAACTAGACCTTGTTATCCTTTAACATAGCATGGCGGGTTGACCCTGCACCAGGTGCCCACCAAAGCTGCTCTGCCACTGCCCTCCTCTACTGGACAGGGGAGAGAAAATACAACAAAAGGCTCATGGGTTAAGGTAAGGCCAGGGAGAGATCACTCATCAATTGCCATCATGGGCAAAACCAAACTCTGCTTGGAGAAGTTAGTTTATTGCCAACTGAGTCAGAGTAGGGTAAGGAGAAATAAAACCAAATTTTAAAAACACCTTTCCCCCACCCCTTCCTTCTTCCCAGACTCAACTTTACATCTGATTTTTCATCCTTCTGCCCACCAGCAGTGCAGGGGGACAAGGAATGGGAGCTGTGGTCAGTTGCTCCTTCCTCTTCAGGGGAGGACTCCTCACACTCTTATCCTGCTCCAGTGTGGGTCCCCCGTGAGGTCATGGGTCCTGCCATGAGCCTGCTCCAGCATGGGTCTCCCACAAGGTCACAGCCTCCTTTGGGCATCCCCCTGCTCCATTGTGGGGTCCTCCATGGGCTGCAGGTGGAGATTTGCTCCACCACAGACCTCCATGGGCTGCAGGTGAAGATCTGCTCCTCCATGGGCTGCAGAGGCACAGCTGCCTCACTATGGGCTGCCCCATGGGCTGCAGGGGAATCTCTGCTCCGGTGCCTGGAGCACCTCCTGCCCTCCTTCTGCACTGACCTGGGTGTCTGCAGAGCCACTTCTCTCACATATTCTCACTTCTCTCTCCAGCTACAATTGCTCCTGTGCATTATCTTTTTTTCCTTCTTAATATGTTATCCCAGAGGTGCTATGACTGTCACTGATGGGCTTGGCTTTCGCTGTGAGCAAGGCCATCTTGGAGCCGGCTGCATTGGCTCTATCAGATACAGGGGAGCTTCTAGCAGCTTCTTGCAGAAGCCACCCCTGTAGCTCCCTGCCCTGCAACCACAACCTTGCCATGCAAAACCCAAAAGGCATCTGCTTGTTCAGTTTTGTCCTGGGTTAAACCACAGCAAGTTTTAATGAGTCTTGCTTTTTCAAGATTTCCCCTTTTTTTTAGGCCCATACTGATGTCAGAAAGAAGTTCCAGATTTCAGCTGCAAAGTGAATGTGCGACAAGAAGAAAAATGACCAGAACAAAAGCAGCCTGTGGTAGAGTGTAATCTCTTATCAAAACATGCCTTTCCTTCACATACAGCAACCTCAACAGCATTTCTGTCTCTTTCAGTTGAGTCCTTTAAGTGATGGAAAATGAAGATAGTTTACCCCTAAACAGATGCTCTTCACAGTCTATTTGTTGTTTATATTCACATCCACAGTGTGCCAACAGTACAGTCATGCTTAAACTCAGAAACCTTTAAACATCTCATTCTCCCTGCACATGGCATAATTCTCCCCCACGTGGCATAAACTGGTGGGAGAACCTGCCAACGTTGGCCCAACAAACAATGCTGAAAGCAAGGTCAGAGCTGGGAGCGGGCAGATGCTGAAGGTAATTACACAAAGTGCGCTATCAAGATTATACAGTTACTGCTAAGAAACGTTCCTCTCGTCCTCCATCAACTATTCACAAGCAGGTTAATGCTGGGAACAGCAGTTCATGAAGCCCAGAAAACTGGGGAAAACAAGACTGGACCAACCTCCTGTCTAAAAAATTCCAGCTGAACAACTGTGCTCAAACAGCACTCTGTCCAGCAGCGTTACAAATCTGCTATAAATCTTTATGTACAGAGCCTGTGCCAGGTTACAAACATGGACTATACAAGCAGGTTCCACCTTTGCTGTGTCACTGCAAGTGTGATTCACTGCCATGTGTGATTCAGGAGGATGGCCTTAGACAACCTGCTAAAATCAAAGCCGTTTCTGTGGCAGAAGCAATGAAAACTCATTTTACAGGAGCAAGGAGTCCAAGGAACTTTTAATATTCAATACATGTAATGTCTTCCGCTGGGGCGTGGGAAGAAACATGGAAGGACCATCCTTCAGGAAGAATAGCATTCATACAACCATGGATGAGGTTTTATCCTCAAACTTTATCCTAGAAAAATACAACATACAAGAGATTAGCCACAAGAGTCCCCTTCAGCTTTTTCCTTCAGACCCTGAATTCAGATTTCACAGTGGTTCAGGATTTCTAAACCCAAGAGCAGATGCCTTTGAGCAAACGTACTACAGAAGCATGGAAGAGAATAAAACTGTTTCCACAGGCAGGCACAAAGCCAACAATGACCGCCAAAATAACTTCTACAAAGTCACTGGAAAAGGTCCAAGTTTTTAGATTTTACATACATCTTAAATCAACATGGTGAAGGTTTCCCCGGGGACAACAGATCTCTGCCCAGACACTAAGCCAAAAACTTAGATCACGTTTTATCTATGTGCACCAGTGTTTCTCTTGCTACTGACACAGGTATTTCTCGCCGCAAGTGAACAAAACCACTCCAATTACTTGGACCATCCTGTAACCCCTCTACAGTATGAAGATGCTTTAGTTTCAGGGACAAGACATTAGAGACTGCTATGAAAAGGCAGAAATTGTGATGATTACACAGAAAAAAAGAGGAGGTAGAAGAAAGAACATCATGGACACACAGGGCATTTAGGATACTTAATTCCTCACCTTCTGTAACACCCTCAGGCTGAGAGACTGGGTGGAAGCTTGTGTCAGAGAGTCTCATCCTAGAATCAGGAAAGTGCCTGAGAAGTCTCAAAGACAACCACAGGCAAAAGGACCTTAACATACCAGCTTAGAGAGAAACTGAGATGAGGTCACCCCCATATGGAAAATCATCTTTAGAACATTGTTTCATTACCCATTGATGATCTGATGGTGTAAAACATCCCTGCTCCTCACAGGACTATCTAAAACTAAACCGTATGACTAAGAGTGTTGTCCAGATGCCCCTTCAACTCCAACAGGCTTGGGGCCATGACCACTTCCCTGGGGAGCCGGTTCCAGTGACCAACCAGTCTCCCAGTGAAGAGCCTTTTCCTAATGCTCAGTCTGAACTTTTGTGATCATTGTTAGATCACCTTAAGGGTTAGTAACAAGAGTAACTAACACAGAGTGGATTTTTAAGATATATTAGCTAGTAAAAAAAATATACTTATATTTATACTTGCATCAGAAACCCTATCACAGGATGTTTTCCTGCTCAGTCAGGAAAGAGAACACATATCATTTACTACCTAGTGATTTCCCTTAGACTAACTACAGATCAACACATAGCGATTAAATTATTCAAGCAATAATTTCAAAGAAATATGTTTCAGAAAAAAAAACAACTTTCTTTCCTGGACATGTTCACAGGTAGTTGGAACAGCAAGGAATAAACCTTAAATAGATCCAGCTTTGACTGGGATTCACGTCAAAGAAGTCCACATTGTGACACTTGCTTCTGACCTAACATCCCAGGTTCTATCAATAGTGAAAGAAAGACTACTTTTAGAGTACAATTTATTTGATTTACATTACATGCCTACCTTAGAATGAGATGAATCATGTTGCAGAATTCTGTAAATCCTGATTTTTCTTTCATTTAAATGGCAGTCTACCATCATTAATTCAGAGAAGCTGGATGCTATGAATGCAATATAGGTCTTCAGTAAAGAAACTATAACATTTCCTTATGCATAGACTCCTTTATTATGTAGCACCAAAGAATATATGAAAAGCAATACCTGACATATTGTAGAAATAACAGCCAAAAAAATTTTTCTTCCATTAAAAAGTTATGAGTGCCAATACTACTGGAGAAAAAAGAATTGAGTGGTAGCTAAATTTTACATGGAAAGAACAGAAATAACCGTAGGCTACCTCAGAACAGGTTATCCAATATAAATATACATAAGACATTAGGAATAATTACATATTTCTGTATCAATACAAGGTTGCAATTTAAGGAATTGTCATGTCAAAAGTAATCTTGTACAGGCCAGTTCAAGGACACCACAGGCAAAAGCTAGGGTGTCTGATGTAAAGAACTCTCTGACTGCACCATTATCTGGATTTTTTATTTCACTGCAGGAGAAATGTTTGTATGGAAGGAACACTTCCATTCTTCCAAAGTTCATCATCTGTAATTTGCTGAGATATCATAATTAAACTGTTAACTTTAAGGAGAAAATAAAACTGCAAGACACAAACTCTGCTCTGATGCAGGAACTGCCTGTCCAGCAATGTTTGTCCGGGTTGCAGTCTGAAGAGAATGGGCATCAGGTTCATTCTCTGAAGCAGTTTGGGTTTTCAACAGTTTTAACAAGAGGCAACGAGCACAAACTGAAAGGAGGTTCCCTCTGAACATCAGGGACCTTTTTTACTGTGAGGGTGACTGAGCACTGGCACAAGTTACCCAGAGAGGTTGTGCAGTCTCCATCTTGGAGATGTTCAAAAGCTGTCTGGACGCAACCCTGGGCAGCCAGCTCTCAGTGGCCCTGTCTCAGCAGGAGGGTCACACCAGATGACCTCCAGAGGTCCCTTCCAACATTAATCCTTACATGATTCTGTGATTTTTTTTGAAAGTTCTGGGGCTGTTTTGCTTGTTCCTAACCTGAATTTGGTCTCTGCTGCTCAGGCTCTAAGATCACTACTTCATATTCATTGTACCAGGTATTTCCAGGAGACTTCAACCACCCTGACATCTGTTGGAGTGAAGGTACGGCCCGGCACAAGCAATCCAGGAGGTTCCTCGATTGTGTGGAAGACAACTTCCTTCTGCAAGTAATAGAGGAGCCGACAAGGAGAGCTGCCGTGCTTGACCTCGTGCTCACCAACAGGGAAGGGCTGGTTGGAAATGTGATGCTCCAGGGCAGCCTTGCTTGGAGCAATCCTGAGATGGTCGAGTTCTTGATCCTCAGGACGGCGAGAAGAGCGTGCAGCAAGCTCACTGCCCTGCACTTCAAGAGAGCAGACTTTGGCCTCTTCAGGAACCTGCTTAGTAAGGTTCCATGGGATATAGCCCTAGAGGGCAGGGGGGGCCCAAGACTGTTGGTTGATATTCAAGGATCACCTGCTACAAGCTCAGGAGTGTTGTGTCCCAACTAGAAGGAAGTGCAGCAGGAGGGCCAGGAGACCTCCTTGGATGGATAAGGAGCTGCTCAGGAAAATTCAAAGGAAAAAAGAGGCTTATAGAAGGTGGAAGCAAGGACAGGCGGCCTGGGAAAAATACAGGGATGCTGTCCGGGAAGCAAGGGACCAGGTGAGGAAGGCTAAGGCCCAGCTAGAATTGAACTTGGCTAGGGATGTTAAGGATAACAGGAAGGGATTCTATAGGTACGTAGCGAGTAAAAGACAGACTAGGGACAACGTAGGCCCCCTTTGGAAGCTATTGGGAGAACTGGCTACCCGGGATTTGGAGAAGGCTGAGGTTCTGAATGACTTCTTTGCCTCGGTCTTCAATGGCAAAGTCTCTGACCGCACCACCCAAGTCTTGGAAGGCAGACACAGGGACTGTGAGAATGATGACCCTAGGCCCACTGTAGGAGAGGATCTGGTTTGAGACCATCTTAAAAACCTAAATGTGCACAAGTCCATGGGACCTGATGAAATCCATCCGCGGGTCCTGAAGGAGCTGGCGAATGAAGTTGCTAAGCCACTGGCCATCGTATTTGAAAAATCATGGCAGTCAGGTGAAGTTCCTGACAACTGGAATAAGGGAAATATAACCCCCATTTTCAAGAAGGGGAAAATGGATGACTCGGGGAATGACAGACCAGTCAGTCTCACCTCTGTGCCTGCAAACTCTTGGAGCAGATTCTCCTGGAAGGCATGCTAAGGCACACGAAAAACAACAAGGTGCTAGGTGACAGCCAGCATGGCTTCACTAAGGGGAAATCCTGCCTGACCAATTTGGTGGCCTTCTGTGATGGGGCTACGGAACTGATGGACAGGGGTAGAGCAGTTGACGTCATCTACCTGGATTTGTGCAAAGCGTTCGACACTGTCCCACGCGACATCCTTGTCTCCAAATTGGAGAGACATCAATTTGATGGGTGGACCACTCGGTGGATAAAGAACTGGCTGGATGGCCGCACGCAAAGAGTTGTGTTCAATGGCTCAATGCCCGGCTGGAGATCGGTAACGAGTGGTATCCCTCAGGGATCGGTGTTGGGACTGCTCTTGTTCAACATCTTTGTTGGTGACATGGACAGTGGGATTGAGTGCGCCCTCAGCAAGTTTGCTGATGACACCAAGCTGTGTGGTTCGGTTGATACGCCGGAGGGAAGGGATGCCATCCAGAGGGACCTCGACACGCATGAGAGGTGGGCTGGTGCCAACCTGATGAAGTTTAACCATGCCAAGTGCAAGGTCCTACACCTGGGTCGCAGCAATCCCAGGCACAGCTACAGGTTGGGCAGAGAAGAGATTCAGAGCAGCCCTGCAGAGAAGGACTTGGGGGTGTTGGTCAATGAGAAAATGAACATGAGCCGGGTTCAGTGTGCGCTCGCAGCCCAGAAAGCCAACTGTATCCTGGGCTGCATCAAGAGGAGCATGACCAGCAGGTCGAAGGAGGTGATCCTGCCCCTCTACTCTGCTCTTGTGAGACCTCACTTGGAGTATTGTGTGCAGTTCTGGTGTCCTCAACATAAAAAGGACATGGAACTGTTGGAACAAGTCCAGAGGAGGGCCACGAGGATGATCAGGGGACTGCAGCACCTCCCATATGAAGACAGGCTGAGAAAGTTGGGGCTGTTCAGCCTGAAGAGGAGGCTGCGTGGAGACCTCATAGCAGCCTTCCAGTATCTGAAGGGGGCCTACAGGGATGCTGGGGAGGGACTATTCATCAGGGACTGTAGTGACAGGACAAGGGGTAATGGGTTCAAACTTAAACAGGGGAAGTTTAGATTGGATATAAGGAAGAAATTCTTTACTGAGAGGGTGGTGAGGCACTGGAATGGGTTGCCCAGGGAGGTTGTGAGTGCTCCATCCTTGGCGGTGTTCAAGGCCAGGTTGGATGAGGCCTTGGGTGGCATGGTTTAGTGTGAGGTGTCCCTGCCCATGGCAGGGGGGTTGGAACTAGATGATCTTAAGGTCCTTTCCAACCCTAACTATTCTATGATTCTATGATTCTATTTTACATCCTTGAAAAGTGGATGCACCATTTGCCAACATCAGTCATTCAAGTCTCATAAGCTACCTTCTTCTCTGTCATGCCTTCAATCAGGATATTAAAACATTAGATGCTGAGAGGAAGGGTTCTTCCTTTTTCTTGTGCCTTTGTACTGATCAACCTACACATGCACAGCCAACTTTTTTTGCACCAAACTAAGATGATACGGGTAGGGGGCATTCATCTTTTGTTTAATACCATATCAGAGCCTCTCTGAACCTTGTAGCATGACCCCAAAGGAAATAAAGGGCTGGGGTATCTCCTCTTTTTGACAAGATGTCAGACTCCAACACATCTTCAAGACATTAAGATGATATTATGGTATTTTGCGTTTACAGATACGAGCAGACCTGAAAAACAACGCCTGAAAAACAACCCCTCATGCCCATTCACATCTCCCTTTCTCCTGAGCACTGACTGTAGCAGACTTGAAATCTGCTCATTTTTCTGGGGGAAATCTCCTATAATGAGATGATTAACCTGCTTCATATCCTGTGTGTGTGAACACACAAGGTCAAAGGCTGGAAGCAAAAGCATTATCTTCTGGAACAGTCAGGGAGAAAGTTGCACCAAATCTTGAGGTGAAAAGATGCAGAAAGCAACTGCAAATAAGCCAGCTTTGTCCAGTACTCCATCTGGCAGAGAAGCATCTTGCAGAGAGACACAAAGATGATGCCAAGTGAAGTTTCAGCAAGATAAAAATAACAAAAGGTAAAAATTAAAATTACTAAATTATGTAGGAATTACCATAATGTCCAGATTGCAAAATTGGGAAGTATTATGGGGAGAATAAAAGAAAAAATCCCTGCAGCTGACAGAATTAAGGACTAAGAATACAATGCCATAATTTCTGGAATAAATTAAGAACAAAAGAAATAAAACTAGATTCACTACTAATGACAGTGTTGTTGATCATGCAAAAGCATTCAATTAAGTCTTCTGCATTCAGAAATAAAATACATTTGTGTCACATGAGGATGTTGAAATACTTCCTTGTCCATTAGCAAACCAGAAGAAAGTTAAACAAACATTGACCATGAATAGATGTTTCCAAATCAGTGGAATCTAGACAGTTTAGAGTAGGAAATCATTACAGAATTTCCTGAAGAATGCTGCTGTTGATAGTCCCAATAAATCTTAGCATTCCCAGGAAATCTTAGAAGATAACCTCAATAATTTTAGCATTATTCAAAATACTAAGATACTTGTAGTCAAGACTATTCCAACATATAAAATATTACAAACATTGCAACACAATTAACTGGAAGAGAATTAAAAGAAAATACTACAATCAGAAGTAATCCATATATTTTCCAGGAAAAGAAAGCTTTTCAAACCAATCTGATATTTATTCCTGAATATATTCTTTTGTTCCATGAAGTTCAAATTACACAATGCAGAGAAAAAAACCAAAACATTTTGCAAGATTAAGTGGGCACTCTCAACAACTAAGGGCTGATAGAAAAGTATTATCAAAGAGCTGATTTCAGTGATGTTATAAAGGATGTAACATTATTAAAAGCTTTCATCAGTAATTTGGAAGTAAATACAAAGCCATACAGATGACAATACATGGCAAGATGATAAACAGCAAAAACAACAGCAGCTTTGCAGATGCATCTCCATTACTGTGGTGAAATGGCACTAGGCTGAGCTCATTTTAACAAAGACAGATGCTCCCAAATCAAGGACTGTTGATCTTATCCCAGGAATGGCAAGTAAAGTAACATGAGCATGCTATATACAAATACAGAAATTACTAGGAAAATTTTACCTGTGTATTAAAATTACCAAGTCCTTAACTATACTGAAATCCTGTATACCATCCTGATGCCCTTTTTAAGCAGGACTGGAAAATTGATGAAGGTAGAGAAAGAGCCACAAAACTTAAATGACACATGTTTTGGTGAAAAGAGTTCATGAACTGAATTTGTCTGGCTCATCCAAATCTGAGAAGTGATTTGATTACACCATCCAAGTATCTCCGCAAGGAGAAACTGCATGATATGAAGGAGCTCTTTAAGGAGTGAGGAGAGGCATTAGAAGAATCAATGGCTGGAACCTAATACCAGAAAAACTGAAATGAGACATGAGGCACGTACTCATCACTGTGAGAATGATGAACCACTGCAGCAAACTGGCAAAGGGAATTATTTTCCCTCTTCATGTCTTTAAACCAGGACTGGACACTTCTCTGAAAGGTGATTCAGCTGGACTAGTTATGCTTTAGTCAAATTACTAGGTTCATTACAGATTAACAGGGCAAAATTTAATGGCTTGTGATATATGATGGATAAGAGTAGATGAACTATCACACACTCCAAGGATTAACTCTATTAATTGATTTATCAGTGGTTTATGCTGCCATCCATCGCTATAGTATCTGAGCACTCTCATATTAAATCAATAGCAACAGTGAAATCCCTTGTGGACTTTGAGTAGCTTCTGAAACTTTTGCTTGTAGGAGTAAAAATTAGGGAAGGATTTTTGAGGTTTTCTAGAGGAGGGCAGGAGGTCTGTATTTATCCTTCTTGCTACAGACTGTATATTACTATATTTCCTTTGTGCTTAGATAGTGTTTCGACGCAGTGAGATAATGTTTTCAGTCAGGTACAGCGCTGCTAAATGGCTCTGTTTAAGAAACACAGTTATGTTTGTTCCTCTGATGCTTGCAACCTTGCCAGGAGATATCACAACAGAACTGTCTCAAAGCTCTGCTTTCCAGTGTTGTTTATGGTAATGGGCACTCACTTTGCTGATACCAAGACAAAAATACATGCCCAGAGAGCTGTAATTTAGATGAAAATGAAGAGTGGCAGCAGGCCCAACACACCATATAATCTCTTCCTTAAAGATTACATATTTTCGGAGACAAGATACCACTCTAAGAGGATAATGTGTCTGTTTGACAACAATTCTCACTCCTAAACAATCGGATTTTTGTATCTAATAGTTATTATAGCCTTACACTGTAGGATGCGGTGTCCTTAAAACACATGTATTTTGCAGAAAGGTATTAATTCAACCTTAGACTCTAAAAATTATAAAAACATAAAACTTTTCTTGGACAAGAGTTCTTCCCCATGTACTATTTGACAAATGTACATTAACAAAGCAACTTCTAATTCATTTTGAGACTCCCTCAGGTCTAACACACCAAAAAATAGAGCAAATTTTCTAGATGTTCCATTTTTCTTACAACAGCAAACTGCTAATGCTTTATTATTCACGTTAAATCAATTTTCATTAATTACTCCCTACCCTTCTGGACAAAAAAAGATCAGGTTAGGCAAACAGGATTACTACAAAAATAAGATACCCATCTAGTTTTTAAGCAATATCCTACCATTATTTGGTTTTGCTCAGTTTTATTCGTTGCTTTTATGGATCAGTGAAGAAGGTAATTCGCAAAACCATGTTTCAATGGGCCATTTGCAGCTGTTAATTTTTCCAGCCCAAACAACTTTACATACTGTGGACTCTCTATCGCATCCTGTAATGTCTCTAAAACTTTGTTTGGGCTTTTTGAAGTCATAAGTTGAATTTTCTGTCCATGGCTCAGAAAGAGGAGTTAACTGAATATCACTTTTCCCTCAGCAACTGTCCGGCACCTATAGGAACGGGGCAGAGACCAAGCTCCTCACTTCACTGCACACCAGGTGCCCTGGCACTTACTATTTGCTCACGTTGTTCTCCAAAGCCTTGCTGAGCCTGCCTGCCTCAAGCAAGTAGAATGGCTCAGATCACCACAGTTTAATTTTAGCGGCTTCATTGGCCAAGCTTTCTTCCTGAAAGCATGCCTCTAGTAAAAAGCCTTTCTCTCTACAGAGAAGTAAGATTAAAACTTTGTGATAGCCTACACAAAGCTGAAAGAAAAATTCAGTTTGCTCCCTGAGCTACAGGCAAGAAATACACAGCACTGCTTAGGAACTACTTTGGGTTAAGAATATGCTTATGTTCCCAGATGTGTGCTCACCCATTAGCACTGTGCAGAAAGCAGCATGCCCACTCCAGGGTGCCCTTTTGGCTGGAGATGGTACAGTTAGCTCACCACAGCCAACAGCTCAGTTCTCAAAGCATGTACTTGGTGGCAGAAGCAATACTGGCTAATGGGCATAACAGCCCCCCTGACCCAGGAAGATCACCATGAAAAGAACAGATGGAGTGACAAACTCTTGGAAAAAACAGGCAGCAAGGAGACCAGAGTGGAGAAAGGAATCAAGCCAGGAACAGCAACCAGGAAAGATGATCCCTGTGACAGGCAGTAACCCCCCATACAACAAGTTTACCCACAGCACTAGTGAAAAATATCAAATCAAAGTCAAATATAGTATATAACACACCCTGTGTAGCAAAAGAGGCTTTTATTTCTTGGGTTTAGATCTGCAATCTTGATTCACCCTGAAGAACACGAACCATAGCATAAAAATGTGAAACAAAACAATAAAACATAGCAGAATATTTTAAGTTTAAAAATCAGGAGTGCCAATAACACATCAGAAACTGCATGAGATCATACTTCTGAAGTCCCACAATATCCAACAGCAAGTAGAATGTCTCCTAGGCACCAGCTGCTCAGTGAGACAGAGTAGGTTAGCTTTAATTAAATTTAATTTCCTAGTCTTAAATCAGGAGTTAAAAACTGATTATAATGCTTCCATTTTCTTCTAAGCCTAAAAAATACATGCCCTAAATACTGATTAATTCAACCACAAAGATTTGCACTTTAGGATAACTTCTACATCTACTTGTGTGTTTCAAAGCAATTCATATGAATATTACAGACTGATTTAATGTGACTTGTTCTAGTAAAATGTGTTCACAAATGACTGGCAGAACATTAAGATTCATAAGACATAGACATAACAGAAAAAATGAACCTGTTGTACCCAGATCATAATTCTGAGAATGAGGATATGATATTAAACGACCTAAAGGAAGAACAGGAGAGAAAGCAACCTCCCAGAATATGAAGGTAGTAGAAAATGCATTAGGCTACTCTAATAAATTGTTCATCTCATTTGTTTTAATAATTTAATATGAACTAGATAAAACAGAAAAGCCATTTAGGAATAAACAAAAAGCATTTTCAGAAATCTGTGTTCACTGCTAGCAATAAGTGAGGAAATGAAGGGCAGCACAATCTAGCAGCACTTCTCTAAGTGGGGAGGAAGCCACACAAGTTCCACAGTTGTACCCCATGACCTTACAGAAAGAAGTCTGAAGTGCAGAAACAATCACTAGCAAACAAGCTTCACAGTCCCTTTCCTTCCCTAGCAAAATCCTGTTTGGTTTTAAGGGGACATCCATTAAAGCAAACTCCCAGTGTTTTGCTTTGCTCTGAAAAGGCAAACAAATCTATGAATTCTGCTGGGAAAAACAGCACAGAGGGAAGAAATGGGACTTTGAGTGAGGATGAATGTGTTAATGTGTCAGGAGAAGCTATCAAGTTTATTCCCCTCTGGCTTTGACCCAGGCGAAGAAATTTGGCTTTGGTCTTGTTTTTTTTAAGTGTCATGTGGAGGTCTAAAGAAAGCAGTGCAGGAACTAACAGGGAGATCTGAATGACTGCATGTTTTTCCCCTCCCTTTTAGCATGACCATTAGAAGATCACTAAAACCACTATCACTAACCAGCAGCAAAGGGACAGTTATTGCTGGTTTCAAAGAGTTCAGGTAGGGGCCTGCTAAGGCTCTACAGTGATGACTGATGCTGCCTTTCTTTGGAGTTCACAGTACACACAGAACCAGTCTTTTAGGAGATAGCTGCCTGTCTCTCTGCATAAGGGGTCAACACAGGAAAAGTCAAATGATTTGACTGAACCAAGGATGCTGGCCCTTACATCTACCAAATCAGAAATTAAGACTCAAGGATAGAAGGGTATTTAAAAACTGTTAAGATTTTTCAGAAATGGGTAATTCTCTGGTTTCTGCTGTGAAAATGTCTGCATTCCTATCTCACTATTTTATCCTTACAGCTCCAGTTGGAAACTAAAACAGGGAAATGAAATCAAGGCTAGACGTATAAGTGGAAGCAGACCAGGTCCCAGGTTTAAGTGAGGTGGCACCCAGATAAGGGATGAGCATTTAAAATCCAGATCTAGAAGTGTCAGTCACTGCTCTGATTAAAGGAACTTGCAGTCGTATAGATCAAGCAGGCAGATGGCAGCCAAACATCTATCATAAGAGAGGACAGGGACAATACTGATTCAGGGAAGAAACTACCGGTTGATCACTCATGACACATAATGAATTTACTAAATGCTCAAAAATTCCTCCTACCCAAACATCCTCAAATAACAATCTGAAGAAAATAAAGAATTCCAACCACAGTAGGATTACGGGTCCTCCTTTAATTACAGGTCTCTGCAATATCTCCCATCATTTTTATAAGCTTTAGAATGAAAGAAGAGCTTAGGGATTATTGTTTAAAAGCAGTGCGGGGAAAAGGGGGAGGGGAGAAGAAAAGAGCCTTGTAGAAATTTGCTAGCAAATATACCGGAAGATGCACATTTGTAAGTTTAAATGAGGACTCCAAAGAATTGAATGCAGCTGTGCATAAAGCAACTGCAAAGCTGAAGAGACACAACTGAATTTCTTCAGTGCAAGAATTTCTGATTATTTAATATTCCTTTATGAAACTTAAAATCTTAATAGGCCCACAAAGGCTTAAAAAAGCAGTGGGGAACCACAAATCTTAAATTTTATGACAACCTTGGAGGACAAGCTGTTCTTACATAGATCTATTAAGTGGTTACAAGAGAGAGATTTTGAGAACTACTTTAAAATGAGATTTTCTCCTCACTTCCTGAAGTGGAACATTCACCATTACCTCTGCAAACATCATCTGGTTTTAAAGCTGAGCAATAATTTCTAGTAGTCTTCTAGGACTACAAAGCAACTGCGTTTTACTGAAGACTTGGCAGTTAAACACAGAAAGCAAGTTGTGTTTCTCTGTAGAGCTAAACTTGAATCAAACAACATTTTTCTTTTTTTCCATGGGAACCTAAAGTGCATACATTTGTGTTTAATTTTTTAAGATTTGACTTGCTGGGTTCACGCTTTGCCTGCTTTGGCAACCTGAACAAGTAACTTGGCTGTTATTTGTGCAAAACTTTGTAAGAATTAAAGTTATTCTTCTCAAATATACAGATAAATTTAGCTGGTGTCCTGGGTTCAGCTGTAACAGTTATTTTTCTCCTTCCCAGTAGCTGGTGCAGTGCTGTGTCTCAGCTTTAGTCTGAGAACAATGCTGACAGCAACAACTAAACCATCAGTGTGTTAAGTAATGCTTACCCTTATCAAGGACTTTTCAGCCTCATCATCTGCCAGTGGCGATGAGCATGGAAATCTGGGAGGAAGCAGACAGGACACCTGACCCAAATTAGCCAGAGGGGTATTCCATACCACAGCACATCATGCCCAGTATAGAAACTGGGGGGGAGACACCCGGAAGGCTGAGATCGCTGCTTGGGTCAGACTGGGTATGGGTCAGCGGGTGGTGAGCAATTGTATTCTCTCCCCTTGTTATTTCCCTTATCATTATTATTAGTAGTATTAATTTTATATTATAAGTCAGTTACTGTTCTTATCTCAACACTTGGGGGTTTATGTTCTTTCAGTTCTGCCCCCATCCCGCCCAGAACAGGGAGCAAAGCGGGGAGTGAGCAAGTGGCTACATGGTTCTTAGTTTATGGCTGGGCTTAAACCATGACAGCTGAACAGAACTGAAGAGATGGAAAAGAAGATATCCAGAGAGATTAGAAACATGACAGAAAACCACTTCAGGTTCCTTTTGAACAATACAAGTTACAACATCACTTCTGAGTGTTTCTGTGCACAGAAGCGCTCAAACTGACAGCAAGAGCAACATCAGATACATCTAAGATCTGTTCCGAGATCCACAGTGATGAGAAGCACCTTCCCATTACTTTGTACTTCTACTGTTTATGCTACAGCAGATTCCACTTCCTGCTAGTGAAGAAAAAGCCATACCTTCACTTTATATTTCTCTGCAATGTATTTTAGCACACAAAATTACCGAAGCTATACCAAATGCTATCCATTCACAAAGTAGTGAAGTGGGCAGGTAAACCATAATAATTATGGTAATCATATTAGATACCATGGGAGAGAATGTTTTAATAACTATTCATAATAGACAACTTACTTTTTTAAAATTGAGATACAAACAGCCCAAACATTTAAATTATGCAGTATTCCACTTAATCAGGTTTAAAAAATGTGGAGTCAGTAAATGGATATTTTGTTAAACCTGCTTGATAGTTGAAAATCTTTTAATTTGAAACAAAAAACAAACAAAGAACTTAAGACTTCTAAGAAATGGAAATTCCAGGTATGTCCATATGTTTGGAGACACCTTTATAAACCAGGCAGGAGAAACCAAAAGTCTAGTGGTTTCCTACAGGTAAGTTAAAAAGTAGAAGACTGATTTTACTACTCAGTTTCACTCCATTTAATCCACCACAAATACCACCACATCCATAAACGTGAGCAAATAAACAATACTGCCTCATTCCTACTTTTGCTTAAAAAAAAAAAGAGGCTAATAATGCACATATATATAATTCATTACACTTCCAGCTTGGCCTCTTCCATGTTCTACCTCTAAACCTTCTAAGCAGACCCAGACCATTCCCTCCTCCCGCCACTACACTGCAGTTATTTCCTCTTCACCGCTGTCTAGATGGGAAGTGCAAACTGGGAGGAGGAAAAGAAAGAAGACTGCATTCTCAGTCATCCTATTATGGAAAGGGCAGAGTCAGAAACATGGAAAGCCTGTGTGGCTGAATACACCTAGTATGGACAGAAACATTGTACAAATCAACAAAAAAAGTTGTTTTCCAAACATTTTGGCAGAAGTTAATAACTTGACCCAGTTTAGGTCAAACCCAGCAAAAGGCAACTCCAAACTGCTTTACAAGCAGTTAACTGCTTTAAAAAGAGGTGATCCTGCCCCTCTACTCTGCTCTCGTGAGACCTCACTTGGAGTATTGTGTGCAGTTCTGGTGTCCTCAACATAAAAAGGACATGGAAGTGTTGGAACAAGTCCAGAGGAGGGCCACGAGGATGATCAGAGTAGTGGAGCACCTCCCGTATGAAGACAGGCTGAGAAAGTTGGGGCTGTTCAGCCTGAAGAAGAGAAGGCTGCGTGGAGACTTCATAGCAGCCTTCCAGTATCTGAAGGGGGCCTATAAGGATGCTGGGGATGGACTCTTCATCAGGGACTGTAGTGAAAGGACAAGGGGTAACGGGTTCAAACTTAAACAGGGGAAGTTTAGATTGGATCTAAGGAAGAAATTCTTTACTGAGAGGGTGGTGAGGCACTGGAATGGGTTGCCCAGGGAGGTTGTGAATGCTCTATTCCTGGTGGTGATCAAGGCCAGGCTGGACAGAGCCTTGGGTGACATGGTTTAGTGTGAGGTGTCCCTGCCCATGTCAGGGGGGTTGGAACTAGATGATCTTAAGGTCCTTTCCAACCCTAACTATTCTATGATTCTACGATTCTAAAATCAGAATAAGGAAAAATAAAATATTTTCTTCTAAACCTCTTTTCTAACCTTTCTAAATTAAAATCAAAATCTTACCAAAACAAATTGGACTGGCATTAAAAGGTGACCTTCAGTCTAAATTTTGACAAAACTACAAATAACTGGAAAGACATTTTCATATGGCTTGGTAACAGGCAGAGGTGCAAGTACCATAGATAATAAGGGTGCTTCGGTCTCATTAAGGGATAGCTGGCCTTTCATACCATCTACAAAGAGAGACAGAACTTCAAACAATTAAGACAAGACACCTTCAAATAGACCTCTAACATGAGACGCTGATCCCTCTTACACAGATACAGAAAAATGGTACAGAGACATCAAGGACTATGAAAACATTTATCCTAATTTAACCCGAATGTACATTTCCTGATGTTTACATTTTTCTATGAAACTTTACAATTTTATTAGTATTAAAGAAATTTATAATAAATAAATCAGTAAAAATAGGATTTCTGAAGTTTCATAATTTTTCAGGTCCTATTTTGTTGGTTACTTTGTATATCTACAAAGAAAGCAGTTTCTAAAACTAGACAGCAATATAGATTTCCTGTCTGTATCTAAGTTTCTACATATGTGTGCATATAATCTTATAAATCAGGTATTAAAATGTTTGGGAGTATAACTGGTTTCTATCACACTTGTCAGTTTCCCAGTCTCCTTACTGTCTCTAAATGTTTTGTCAGTCAGATTTGTTTTTAAAGGTGGGTCATCTTTCTAAATTTAAGACACAGGAACTACAGGACTAAACATTTATTCAAAACAAATACTCCAGAGCTACATAATGGAAGCTACTAAGCACTTGCTGTCTTTTAAGTTTTCAAAAGTGTTCATGAGTTTTACTTGGGAATGGATAGTCGAGGTGAGCAGTTTAAGTTTATATTAATGAAAATTATACAAAAACTATAGCACAAGACAGTACATTCTGCTACCTGTAATATGCTAAGTAAACATTGCTTGAAATTAGCACAAAGTAAGAATTTTTATCCTATGATAAGCTTCAACATTAACCCTTTTTGGTCTAATCCCCCACAAAACCTGAAATTTAAGTGGAAAGGTTGCTGCTGGTGTTCATATTCCATTTTTCCTAAAATGGCTTAGCAGGATTTAAGCAGTACCTTCACATGCATACAACATACTAAATTTAAAATCAAATCTGAACATTTATGCAAAGACAAACAAAAACACAGGCCAAAAGAAATATTTTTCACATACAAAACACACAGAACAAGTAAAAAAGAAAGCTGAAGACAAATTCATATAAAAATCAGTATTTATGTAAAAAAATAATGCACTGCATATTGTAAAATCAGTCAATAACAGTATTCACCTTCACACAGATTTCTAGATTTTCAGACTTCAAAAGGTGACATAGCAAAGAAAAGAGACCATAACTACATGTGAGGCAGACTGCTTCCTAGGTTCCATCCCAGAAATTTACACCCTGGGCCAGCAGGGAGATTAGGAGCAGAATATAAGCTCTGCTTACAATGGAGTGTGTTTTGTACTGCTTAAAGCATTCATCCACCTCACATGGATCTGGGAGTCAGAGCGAGCCCACCTTTGACATGAAAAGAGCCATAAAAATTCAGCTTCTAACACAGGATTGGGATGAAGGTGCAAGTCAGTGAGTGGATCCTCAAAGTTCAACACACAGGATCTTTTCTGGAATCAAAAAAACTCACTTTATGAAGACTTCATCTCAGTTAGACCAGTTATCCAAGTTCAAATATACTTTACAAATCAAATACATTTCATACGATGCAAGTTTAAATAGTATTTTACTGTAACACTTTATCTTCACGTTTTCCTCTGAAAAAAAAAGAAAGTTTGTACTACATAAACAAAACAATTTTTTTTTCCACTAAGAGAACTTAAGAAACTAAAGAAAGCCTGCTGTAAATCACTATCAACCTACTGCCAGTAATGCATTCATGTAGTTGAGGGTCTGCCCCAAAACTATTTTAAAGCCATGTTACTAAAAACTATGGTAACAGGATATATCCTCTAAGAAATGCATCTAATACACAGTCTGAGGGAGCATCAGAACTCTTATTACAGCTCTTCACTTTTCAGTACTAAATACTCCATAATAATCATCAGGTAATAATTCTTAGTAAGGAAATACAACAGCAACAGTTTTTCATTGGTGGGTTTTTTCCTACTTCCAAAATGCCCTATAAAGCTGCAAAACCATGTCATTTTTAAAAAGTATTATAAGAAAAACATCTTCAACCCAAATTTTTTGCTAAAATAAAACCAAAAAAGCCCACCAATCCTCAATTCTGCTCTATCTTTTGACCATGTTGAAACAAATGCTGTACATTAAAAAGTCTGTGCACCTACAGACAGAGAAAACTAGTATCACATACCGGTATTAACTTTTCAGAACATCGTATTTATAGTGTGCAGTTTACATTTAAGATATGCAAAACAAGATTGTCAAAACAGTACTTCGACATGTAAGAGATGAACACATAAAGGCACATACAGATTGTCAATTATTATATCACATTTCTTTGAAAAGAGTGTTTTCTGCACTTGTAAACAGTTTTGTTTACATAAAGGCTCACACCTTTAAAGTGAGGTTAGTGCTGCTGCCTCAGTTATTGCTACATTCACAGTTTAACAGAATTTTAGGCAATGAGGTACACTCCCAAATAGAACCATCTTCATTTCTTCTTTGTTCATTTGATCATTAGATAACTGAATCATATAGACTAAAACTACTGACTGTAGAAGTCAGTAACACCTAAATCACTATATTAAAGATAAACATTAGCAGTGATTAAACTTCAAAAGAGCAAAAAGTCAGCTTTGCAGAAAAAAGTTCCTGTTCTTCATGACAAGAATATTTTCTTCATTTTTACATACGCTAGTAAACTTTTATCTGGGCACAGTGAGAGCCAATTCAAGCCATATTAGAATTTTTGCACCTTCTGAGAAGTATGTTAATTCAGTCTCTTGATTTAACAGCTTGAAGTAAAATCACCTTCCCTTTGATCTTCTGGCATACAAGTCTCTTACGCTTTTTGTCAGCTGCTTTATGAACACTTCGTATACTCTTCCACAGTACGTATGCATGGTTTTCCGTAATTCCAGTTCTAGGGGCTGCAACAGGGAATGAGCCAGATCATCTCCAAATGAATACTGCAAGGAAGTTAAGGAAAGAAGATTGAAGGTCAACAGAATACAGAAGAATATCATTATTCAGAGCGGTTAAAGAGTTTTATAAAAATGCCTCTGAATGTTGTATTTAATAAACCTTTAGAAAGCAAGTACATGTAAGAACTCATCTTCCTGAATGCAATATTTGAAAAACACCTCTAAATCAAGAAATATTCTCTAATGCTTTTAATAACCTTAACAAGCGAGATCTTTAAATATAAGCAAATGAAGATGCTCAGACAGGAGGAAATCTGAAATTATCTTATTAAATTAAAAATTTACAGATCTAAAATAATTTCTAGTAATTTGTTTGTTAAACAGTAACTTTCTTGAATGACAGATAACTTTCAAGGAATACACTTCTTATCAAATTATAATGAAATAACAGTATGAAAAATGGTACCACTGAAGTTTCATTAAACTGAATGATGGTCGAACACATACTATGCTTAACATAGGGATGAAATAAAGAAGTCATTAATTCAACAGTGTAATAATTTTTATAAACAAATGATAAGCTAAACCAGCATTTCAAAATAACGTAATTTTGTTCATCTTATTACCACTGAATCAGCAGCGTTTTACATATTTTCTCTGCCATATTCATAAACCAAATAGGATAATAAATAAAAAGAACTATTTTTTCTTCTGTTTTTGACAATGCTCAAAGGAAACAAAGAAACCATATTTTTATGGAAACATATTCACTTTCTGTGCAATGAATTCTCAGATCCTCAAAAGTACTTTTCTTCATTTTTATATCCATATGACAACAAGTAATAAAGCACCATTAAAATATACTATTGATTTTTGAAGGTTATACACACACAATAGCCCGTTACATTAAAATGTGCATCAGCGCTAAATTTTACAGCTCTTCAGTGAGTATACTGATGCAGTGATAAATAGTTTATTAGATGCCTTATTTGCAGAATGAAAAGAAGGCACTGCACTTAATATTTAAAGGAACAGCAACATATTAACACACTGAATCTCTAGAAAAGGTCAAAACACAGTACAAACTAAAAATTACTTTCTACAATCCAAATCTAGCTACAATTACATGTTTAAATGTTGCCATAAATACACACAAACTACGGGAAGAAGGTCAGGGGCTTTTTTCCTGCATTTTAAAGTCTCCAGAAGAATGAAGCTTCTAGCAATCTCCAAATGCTCATACAAACAGATTACCAGATGTATTTATTAAAGGAATGGGAATAAAGCCTTTTAGGTAGACATTGACAGCTACAGGCAATGTTTTAGAACCCTAACCTACACATAGTCTACACGATGCTTCAGAACATGCTCACCTCAAAAACAATACACTGGAATTCTGTCTAAGCAGTAAATGAAAAGCCTGTGAAACACTTAACATCACTTAAAACGGGGAAAAAAAAAACCCAACTTTGTTGCAATCAAGGTATCAACAAAACCTACAAAAACACATGCAGCACTTTAAATAAAACAGACCAAAAAAAGAAACTTTTCACAAGTACAGTGTTGAAAGCACTTACATTTTTTATCGCTTCATAGACAGCCCTAAAAGTTGGCTGTTTTTCATCATGGTAAACACCTCTGTTTCCATGAAGAATAAATATACCCTCTTCTTCGGCTTCCTTACAATTGCTTCCATAGATGCAGTGGTCAGGGCGATAATTCCATTGGCAAGGAAAGACATAAAGACTTTCTGTGCAGAAAAATGAGAGCTCTGGATTAAATATCAAAATAATTTCAGGAAATACGCTAATCTTCCCCTTTTTTTTTTTCCTCAGAGCTGCTTATAAATTTCTGTAGTTATTTTGAAACCTAACAGTTAATTACACTCTAGCAAGCTCCAATGCTAAGTAAATATGTGAAGAAAACAAAGCAGCAACAAGTCCCTTTAATACTTTCACAAAAAGCCTGCTAAGAGCACTTTCCATGATTTTTTAACATCATAGAAAAATCAGCTTTGTAATGTTTGACTTTGAACCAATGTGGATTTACCTGGATTGTGGAAAAACATAATGTTCAACAGGTCCTGATCACCCCAGGTTATGTTCAACTTGTACTTCTTCAGCAGTGGCATAAGAATTTCTCCCCACTGCAATCGGACTGGTGTCATATCATTCTATTAAACAAAAAGCAAAATGACACACATTCAGGACAATTACTCCTATTAAGATGGAAATGCCCTACAGAAACGCAGTAATATGCTTTTCAAAATTACAAATCTCAAATGCACAGATTATTTCTTCCTTTTAAACAAATTTGCACATCTAAGGAAAATAGTTACAGGCATTTCCAATATGCTTTCCCTCTCAATTATTATAAGGAAAATTATATGCATCTCCTACTTCTTATTTAACTGTCACATTATTTTTTTGTATCCAAGATTTCCCTCGAACATCTTAAACCAGGAGTGCTAAGAAATAGCAAGGGCTTTTTACACAGCAGTAGGATCTAACACAAAAACTGTAAGTAATGCATCTAAGTAGATGAGCACATTTCATGCAATTTATCACAAAGTGCTAATATACACAGGTTTTAAAGTTAACTTCAAAAAATCAAAGCAGATCAATATAAAATTAATTATTCAATAGTTTCAAATACATATAACTGAAAAACACTGGCTACAAAGCGGTGTACAAAAAATAACAGAAATCCTTCAAAGGTTTTCAGAAGAATTTTCATTGAGTTGAACTGATTTTTTTAGTTACTGACCTTGAACTTCCACAGAAAAGGCATAACTTCTCATTAGCAAAATGCAGTAAGACTCTAAATTAACCACTGTTACTTAATTCACAAATTCTTGATTCAGTAAAATCACTTCAAAGGCAAAGGAGAGAGTTCTTTGAGGTTCCAGCTGAGGAGGTGGTACTTGGAATAAGTGGGCTCACACTGAACTCTGCCTTACCAAGGTGTTACCCTTGTCAGTGTAACAAGGTTACACATTCTAAAGCTATTTCTCATCTTTATACCATATTTAAGCTCAACTAGAACAGAAAACGAACAAGGCTGCTCACTCTGTACCTCCTACATCAGTTGGGAGAGTGAGGATGGAGTAACACTAAGTCCCAAAGACAGAATATTCCTGAACAATTACAGGAGTGTACCTTTGATGCTTTCCAACCAAGAGGAAATATATATATATATATATATATATATATAAAAATTAGAACCCCAGTGTGGTTTAGGATCTGTACACAGAAACACCATGTTAAGAAACAGAAAAGACTATCAGGCACAAAATACTCAGTTTAGAGCTATAGAATTTTAGAGTTTTTTAGAATTCTCAGAGTTTTCCACTGACTACCTTGAAAGTGAAAAAATTGACAGTTTGGATTTTAGTCTTTCCTCAAATCATTTCAGCCATCAAATATAAAGCACTTTCAGAATTGAAGACTTAAAAAAAAAAAAAAAAAAAAAAAAAATGCTGTCGGATTTTAGACAAGAATTAGTACAAAAATGATCTATAGCTTATTTTATGTAAGAAGCTAAACATGATATTACAGTCCCTTCTGTCCTAAAAAATTTATGACTGTGATTGCTTGCAAGTATTAGATGAGAGCAGGCATAAGAAATGCACAAAAGAATTCTCCTCTAGCAAGAATTATCATTAGGCTCAGTGCTACGTGACTAAACAAAAGAAAAACATGGCTTAACACCAAGCTGAAACCTTCCAAAAAGCAAATCAATCACACTGAATCTCAGTGGGTAAAGATTACTCTCTTACCTGAACCTTGCCATCCACAGAATTTTAGCCTGAGGCTTAAATTTAGATTCAATGCTAAGAATTAAAAATAGAACTAAATTAGCTCACTGATACTAGGATAATCATAGGAGAATATGCAGTAGTAAATAAAAGTTTTACAGCAACCCATAGAAATATGACTTTATATTTTTAAAGTGATTATTTCATACAATTTTTGTTTAACTTGTACTGTTTTAATAGCAGTGAAACCCAGAGTATACATATCCCAAGGAGATGCAAGGCAGTTATAGCACTGCCAAATGTCTAGAAGCAATACTACTTGATAAATGGTGCTATCAGATTTAAGAATTGGAAACTGCGATACTTCAATAAACTCTGCATAAACAGAAAAGTTATGTATTAATTTATTAACACTGATGTGTAAGGAAACCAGTGAAGGAATTGCATAGCAAGAGAAACAGTTTGAATAGTTATACAATCTCCTTCTTTAAAATTCTATTGCAATTTGTAGCAAAGTCAGTGTGAGAGGTAGACTACTCAAGTTAAATCAAAATTGATGACAGAACTGCTTTTCAAAAGTTACTTAAGTAAATATGAGAAAAATAACTCTACGACAGGTTAAGGATTTCCAGCATATAAACCTTCTCTCCAACAGTCAACAAGTTTCAAAGAAGGATAAAGAGGTTTAAGAAAAAGAGGCCCACAGTGGTAATGGGCATTTCTGTGATGCCAGTAAGCTGGTACAGACAGGCTCTTATTGAACCCTCAAAACTCTATGTTTTTTGAATGGAAGAAAATGTATAAGAACAAAATATACATAAGGACATTAAGATATTCTCCTGCATAGTGGGTTTGTTTTCTGAGGAGGTTTAGATACTCTGCTGTAATTAGTTTGGCCATTACTGACTGTCCCAGAAGACTTCTGCCTGGCCAAGGCTAAAGTCAGACTTAAAAGAGCTGTTATATATGGCTTGTAGCAACCTAGTATTACCCTTCTCTTAATTCTAGTAAGAAAATATAAAATGGAGGAAAAATATTCATATCATGCAACAATATCTAAAACTCCAGCTGTGTTCCACAAAGAGTTGACCAATTTAAGGTTTCTTTTACGCCAAATGAGAGCAAGCCCATTGGGCTTATATGGATAAGACGACTATCTTCTTGCATTAACAGTGTAGTGCTAATACTTACTAGATGTTTTTTTGTGAGATAATTTGCTTCACTAACCCAGCAGAAAGATTTTTTTTTTTCCCTACTGTTACCAAACTTAACAAACACCAGAGGCTAGGACAAAGTAAATAAGAAAAGCAGAAAAAGCCCCTGGTAAGAGATAGAAGCCTTACTTTTAAAAGGAGTTAGCTCTTGCACAGGCTCACCTCATTTCCTCAATCTATAGCCTTAAGCAATACTGAATGGTCAAAAAAACCCATAGTGCATAATGGCTTAGGTCACAAAAACTCTCTGAACTTCATGTTTTGGGCTTTTTTTTGCCTGAAGTATATCCATGAATCTTTCCTTTGCATACGCTATCTGGAGTTATTTTGTGTGCTGCTGCTTTGATTTTCTAAGAGCTCTTTCCTTATTATGACTGCTCACATCTTAGGCACCACAACTAAATTTCTTAATAAATTTGCTCAAACTCATTGTTCCCTATTCACAAAGCATCACTGGTCTAGGACTTCTTCTTAAAACACTGTATCTGTGGTATTTGCTATATCTGCTCCAGTCTACATGTACAGAAAAATTTTAGAAGTCGTTATCACCTCTTCCATCTCCTAAATACTCCTACATGCTTTACATTCCCATTTTAACTGCTGCTCAGCAAAGACGACAGGCACTAACCATCAGAAACTCATTACTGATTTTAGTCTTACGTCCAGTTTGCACTTTTTAATGACATTACATTAAAAAACAAGTGTGTGCATGTGTCTGTATCTGTATATATGTATACAGTCGTGGTTTAAACTCTGTCAGCCAGGCAGTCTCGCTCACTCACTCTCCCCCCTTCTCTCCTCCCCCCTGCTCTTGGAGGGATGGGGAGGAGAATCAAAAGAATGTAACTCCCACGGGTTGAGATAAGAACAGTCCAGTAACTAAGGTATAACACAAACCACTGCTGCTATCTCCAATAATAATGATGATAAGGGAAATAACAAGGGAAGAGAACACAATACCACCCGCCGATCTATAATACCCAGCCCGACCGAGCAGTGAGTCAGCCCTTCCGGATAACTCCCAGTTACCTCCTGGGCATGACGTGCTGTGGTATGGAATACCTCTTTGGCTAGTTTGGGTCAGGTCTCCTGTCTCTGCTTCCTCCCGGCTTCTCCTCCTCCCTGGCAGAGCATGAGGCTCACAAAGTCCTTGGTCAGATTAAACATTTGAGGAGTAACTAAAAACATCGGTGTTATCAGCGCTGTTCCCAGGCCGAAAGTCAAAATCACAGCACTGCACCAGCTACTAAGAAGGAGAGAAAAAATGACTGCTACTGCTGAACCTAGGACATATACACATGTGCTTGTATACAAAGTGCATATATTCATAAGGTGTATATACAGACAGTCTCAAAATACACAAGACAAGTAAGATAGATAGGACCAGGAGTGACAACTTCCATTAGGCACTACAGATAGACAAGTAGCTAGGATGATCATATAAAATGAATAGACCTGATAGCCCTGAGAAGATAGAGGCTTGAATAAATAAGTGGATAAAAGAAGACTTAATCCTGAAACAATACATGGAACTACAGGTTTTCTGCAACTCAGGTGAGCACTATAAATACTGGTTAAAGTCTCCAGTTCTTTTTATTTATTCATCTTCTGGTTCCTCCTGACTTTTACAAATCAATGTGACAACAAAAGAAAGATGCTTAAAGGCACCAAACAGCTCCAGCCTGTCATTGCTTCAGCCCAAAATTACAACAGACAAAGAACCTACAGTTTTAAATCCATCACATTGAAGGAATATCCTGATTCAAAGTTTCCACTATTCAGACAAGTGCTCTAGCCACCCAACAGTCATACACAAAGGTCTATAGGCAGCTTTTTAAAGATACAAAATTTCCTAGAACTTATATACTCTGAGGAATTTGTTGAGTCTCTTGAATGAATATATACAAATTTGACCTTCCTGTAAGTAAATGAAGCATTTTCTAGTTCTACTGTATTTGACTAGAAGAGTTAACGGGACACAACATGGGAAGCTTGTGCATCTCAGGGCCTTGTGATGCTCCACAAGCTTGTGGGACCACACGCTAGGTACTAGGAGAAAAACTTACATGGTTCCCCTGCTGAGTGCTTTCCAAGCCAACTTCTCAATAATCAATATTGTATGGCAGAAACTCATTTCCTGCTTAGTTATTACCCAGGCTACACTATCTAGATATGAGAGAATGATAAATCAAGCACTATCATTCCTAAGTTTTACATAACCTAGTAGCTCCCTAATTAGACATCCTCAAACTGTTCTGACTAGGCTAAGCATGCTACTACAAGCCTGATATTATAGGACACTACCCCAGTTTGTCCAGTAGGTGGAAGGGCTAAGTCAAGAGCATGAACCCAGCTCATGAGGTAGTCTCCCATATAAAATAATTCTGAGTCTTCCAGTACCAAAAAGTGTCCACTGATAAATACGTTGGTCACTGTCAATAAGGTCTAAGAAGAGTCTAAGCAAGCCAGTCACACTGGAGTATCTATCTCCACAAATTCAGAGCCTGAATGAACAACAAACATAATACTTGCCAGAAACATACAAAACAGAGGCAGAATACCTGGATGCTTAGTTAGGTGCTCAGCACTTGTGTGCAAGGGCCTGAAAGATACAGGGGTAAGGTTTTAAAATCAAGAAGGGTATCCATTTCAAAACGCCTCAGCTGAAGCAAAAAATCCATATATGTCAAAAACACCATGCATCTGAACATTATATCTGTGTTTCTTGCTCAACATAATCAGACTAAGACTCCAGGGAAGACTTACAGGATCATGAAAGCAGGGGTAAAAAAGGTATAGGATTAGAAGGAGGAAGATAAAATTAATGCAAGAAATAAGTTCTTAGCAACCACGCTAAAAGCTGTACACAGTCAAAAATTTAAAATGTAGCAAAAGGCACAGTAAAGCCCTGAGAAGGATTCCAAAGAATGATGACTAACAACTAAGGGCAGAAAATGCTGTATTTCTAACACTTAAAACAACTGAAGTGAAGCAGACGAATGGCTTAATTGCCATATATATACATATATATAAAATCTTTTGTTAACTAAAGCCATCAGAAAGGGCTTTGAATCATGTGCCTTGCTATTGGGAAGCTTTACTCTGTTTCTGCTTGCACAGCACTGGGTTGCTCACTCCAATCTCAGTTCCTTCCCCTTAATTGTGTGAATGCTAAGCCTGCAACTCCTCAAGCAGACTTGCTTAGTACACTACATACTGAACAATTCAAGAAAGAGCATCAATATTAATGTTTTCAGGACAATTCAAGACTTCTTTTTGTTCTGATTCCTCACCACAGGAAGTCCAGTGGCCTACTTAGCCAGAAACATCATGTTATCTTATGCTGAAGTTTGCCAGTAGGATCCTGAGAAAAGCATATGGATTTGTGCCTTGTCTTACAGTTGAGGAAAATGCTCCAGCCCTCTAATATCAAGAAAAAGCAAAAAAATTCCATTTTGAATTTCTAAATATTCATTAATTATTTCACCTACTTAAATCTATATATCAAATTCTAAGAAACCATCAGTCACAGGTGTTAAGGAGAAATGACTTTATATTTTCCTCTAGAAAACTGCAGTTAATTGGAAGATAATTTTAGTATCCTACATTATCTATATACTGTCAAAAATTTTAATTCCAATTTTGGTAAAATTGCATACAGTTTCCAATAAGTTGATAATTTCAGTTACACTGAGAAGCCCAACCAGAATTCTGGCAGTTTTTATAAAACACCTACCTTATCTCAGAGTTTACCCCACTAAAAAAATGACCACACAGAAATGCATTGTCAGAGGTTAAGATAGACAGTTTGCAGGCCCATATTTTTCTCATTATGCTTTTCAGTATTTTTATTTCTCCAAATACTATAAGCAGGAAAACACACAAATAACAAAGTAGACAAGATTCCACTGATATACACACAGAAGCTTTCTGTTTGGGAAACTACAGCTACATAGTGTAACTTCCAGAACTTCCTACTTTAACTACAACTGAGATAATCCATTCTCCATTTATCTTAAATTCTCTATATTTCCATAACAAAAACACGTAGCAAGAATGTTAAGATAAAAGCTAAATGTTTCCTAAGTTGGAAATTGGGGAGAAGCAATGTCTACCGCAAGTTTATCAACCCTGGCAGTGTTCAAGGCCAGGCTGCACAGGGCCTTGGGCAACATGGTCTAGTAGAAGGTGTCCTGGCCTGTGGCAGGGGGGTTGAAACTATATGATCTTAAAGGGTCCTTTCCAACCCTAACCATTCTATGATTCTAAGTTTATATTGTCCCTCTTAAGGGTGTACCTTCCAATAGCTTTAGACTGCATCATTACTTTTCCCTAATCAAACTTCTTATACAGAAAAGTACTTTTTTTCCCCAGCATAATCACCCAGCACTGCTTTGTTACTTGTGTTTCAAGTACTGAAGAAAAACCTTCCAATCTGTGAAAGAATGCCCATCTCTGCTGCTGCATGCACTGCTTTAGTATGTCCATGATGAATTTATTTATCTACAAAAACTATGACTTCAAAGAAAATCAGAAGATCCTTAAGGTGATAATCTCCTAGGTTACAATGTAGAAGATGAAAATTTGGAAACCGCAGTTAAAATGGCTTACTAAATGTTCTAGCACCACCTCCTGGTCACACTTTTACACTCATTTTTAAAAGTCATTTACAGTATATGTTAACTGTTTTCTGGGATCTCTACAGTGAAGAAAAAATACCAGAGTATCTACTGACAAATGTAATTTACAGCAGACTGTCTAAAAGTCACAGGATCTCTCAGAACTAAGAAAAATTAAAACAATCCAACACACTTGAAATACAGGAATTCCAAGTCTTACAGTGAATGACATTTAAAAAACACAAGCTAGATACCATTTTAAACACAGTGTATTTTTAAAACATTATTCCAGTTACAAGAAAAATAGTTTGAAAAATGCTGTCTCCCATGAATTTGAAACAGAATCAGAATTAAAAGATGTAAAACCACGAAAAATACAATAAAGGCAACACGCATACCTTGAAATACTTCCTTCTGAACCGTGTCATATTCATTAACATGACTCCAGAATTTATTCCAGTTACTCCATAGTAGGGATGTCTAGCAAAGCGATTATACCACCCAATACGAGGCTCTTCATGTTCCGGTGCCATTGCAGCAATTTGTGTGGAGTTGAACTTTCCCAGAAAAGACCAAATATCATCAACAGGTCTCAAAAACAGGATGTCAGTGTCAACATACAGTAGTGAATCCACATTTTTGAGGATTAACTGTGAGGGAAAGAAATTTAAAACCAAACTGAAGTTTTATTGAGTTTATCTTCATGAAGCAGAAGTTGCCATTACACAATGAAGCTTGATACATTTGTTGTATGCAAATAAATTCCCTTTAGACTGACGGTTTGCAGTTAATAAGTTTGTCATCATTCCCTTTTTCTCATTTTGGAAAATTTTTGTAGAGTGAAAATAAGGTTTCATACAGAATAGTAATGCAAAAGCACTCAGTCTGTATTTTATATCCTGGGGCTCCTCAGAAGTAAGTGACAGGCCAGGTGAAAAATTACCATAGCAGGAACTCCTACCTTCCTCCTGTTCCCCCACTTTTTAATAAACAAGGGAGAGGTGTAAGGGAGCCCCAGATGAGACAATATTTGGGAGACAGTTGACATTGTTATAGTTCAGCCAGCCTTAGATTTCTGAAGTATCCTAGATGAGCAAAGAAAAGGCTGCACAAAACACTGTCAACAATAGCCCATTTCTCATTTCATTCTAACACTTTCCAGGTGTGATAAATCCTCACCTCTGACAGGATGACATGACCTGCACCTCTCACTGAGGATACCGTGCCATAATGCAGTAAAGGAGAAAAGGACTTTCATTCTATAACGTATTAGTGCCACGGAAGAAGGGTTAAATTCAGAGGGTTTTTTCAGGATGTCACAGAAGTAACTTTTAGGAGGAGTAGTAGTCCTTAATTTAAAACTAAGCAGAAACCAGATTAACAAGACTGCTTGATGCCTCGATAAAGAACTTCTGTATTGTCCTATTACAGAATAACTTACTGGCAAGAATAGCCTCTGTGAAGCACATGGCTTAAATAATTTCTTCCATTCTGTTGCACTCTCAGTTGGAAATGTTATCGGATATAATGTGTAATTAACTTTTCCTTCATAGGGGAAGTCATCAAGCTATGTGAAAAGAAAAGATCATGAAAATTACTTCAGTTCAACTATATTACAAAAAAGAAATCAGCCCCCATTCAAATTGATAATTGAACACAACTGCAAAGACCTCTCTTCAATAACAGAAATGCTTCCTGAACTACAAGAATCTGTCAACTATTCGAAATACTTGAATAGAAAGTGGCACCTGCAAGCCACTGTGAAGAAAACATAGATCATATACAGAAGTAAGAGCAAGTAAAATAAATTAATATTTACAAAAAGTAGATACATCAAATGAAGCTTTTTACCCTCTTACCTAGTTTTTACAGGAGAAATATCAATGAAGTCTCTCAATTTCAAATAACCTTACCCACCTTTTGCCAGTTACTGTTCACATGACATTAGTGTGCATATATTAGTATGTATTATATAGTAATGTAACAGTATGACATTTTAAGCACAAAAATAGTAAACACCTCCACAGCTATACATTAGTCAGCTTGTAATACTGCTTCTCCAGTCATAACGTTATATTCATTAACTGGAATTTACTAAAATTAGACATAACCATTTTCAAAGGCCAATGTTTCACTTTGTTTAGCCAATGTAAGGCTGACTCATATGGTAAGCACAGGGACGAAAAAAAAGGACAGAGCTCCGTTTTCTCTTGTAAAACCAACTTTAAATAAGCTCACACAAGATAATTGGTTTGTGTTTAGAACACTGTGTTTGTATTCAACAGATTCAAATATTTAACAGATTCAAGGTGACAAATCAGGAAGTTTTGATCTGTCTCCACAAGAAGCTTTGATATCACCAACTGGCATTTTTATGCAGGAAATGAAGATTTAAAAATCCCCATCCAACATTACAAAAGACTTGCATATTACCTTACTTATAGACCTGTGCGTTTCTGTCACTATATCCAACAACTACTGCCCAAGAAGCAGAGAAAGTGTTATATATTACTCAAATTGTACTACAAATTGATTAAATAAATTATTTGGGTACTTACTATGTCTTTGAATCTCTCATGCAACTGGTCCTCAGCAAAAATATGAAACTGGAGAGGCTTGATGCTGAAAATAATGGCTGATCTCAACATAGTAACAGTCTCTTCCAGCCTTTCACCACAGGCAACCACTGCTAGATGCATTTTCTCAGAAGGATGTGTCTTCATATAATCATATCTGACACAAAGAGATTTTTTCATTTGGCATCATTTCTAGCACAGGCGTAAAGAAAAGCTCTACCATTTACTGCAGCATGTAATTTAACAAAATATTTTTTATCATATTTAAACCAGCAAAGGATAACTCAAACAGAACATACAAACCACAGCATTACACCTCATATATAGGCTTACATTTAACCTGAACTATTCTCATATTCACTCCCACCATGCCAGCCTATGAGGGGAAAATAAAGTATGGAAGAGCTGTACAGAAACTAAACATTTATTTTCTTAGTAATTTTGCCATCCAACACTAGCAAGGAATTCCATCCAAATAGTTAAACAACAGTTAAAAGAAAGATCACATGAATTTACATCAAAATGTGAAAGACATTAAGTCCATGCATGAGCTCATTTTCTCCTCTTTCCCTGGAGCAATCCCAGGCACAGCTACAGGTTGGGCAGAGAAGAGATTCAGAGCAGCCCTGCGGAGAAGGACTTGGGGGTGTTGGTCGATGAGAAAATGAACATGAGCCGGCTTCAGTGTGCGCTTGCAGCCCAGAAAGCCAACTGTATCCTGGGCTGCATCAAAAGGAGCATGACCAGCAGGTCGAAGGAGGTGATCCTGCCTCTCTGCTCTGCTCTCCTGAGACCTCACTTGGAGCATTGTGTGCAGTTCTGGTGTCCTCATCATAAAAAGGACATGGAAGTGTTGGAACAAGTCCAGAGGAGGGCCACGAGGATGATCAGGGAACTGGAGCACCTCCCGTATGGAGACAGGCTGAGAAAGTTGGGGCTGTTCAGCCTGAAGAAGAGAAGGCTGCATGGAGACCTCATAGCAGCCTTCCAGTATCTGAAGGGGGCCTACAAGGATGCTGGGGATGGACTCTTCATCAGGGACTGTAGTGACAGGACAAGGGGTAACGGGTTAAAAAACAGGGGAAGTTTAGACTGGATCTAAGGAAGAAATTCTTTACTGAGAGGGTGGTGAGGCACTGGAATGGGTTGCCCAGGGAGGTTGTGAATGCTCCATCCTTGGCAGTGTTCAAGGCCAGGCTGGATGAGGCCTTGGGTGATATGGTTTAGTGTGGGGTGTCCCTGCCCATGGCAGGGGGGTTGGAACTAGATGATCTCAAGGTCCTTTCCAACCCTAACTATTCTATGATTCTATGACTCAATACAGAGATAGGTAAACACGATAAATATAGCAGAATTAAACTCAACAACAAAAGTGAAAAAAGCCTGACTTTTAAGGAGTTCTGCTAAGAACATTTTTGAATGATCTAGGTGCTTTGTCTTTTTTCTGCCCTTTTGTCAAACCCTTCTCCTAAGCACTGGCAAAACGTAAAAAGCTTTCTTCTCTCCTTCCATCCTGCAGGAGTACAACTTGGATTAGAAAGCTGGGAAATTAACAGCTCAAATGGCCTCGTGGGATGTCCTGGTGGCTCTCAGTGGTTCTGGAAAGTCCCTTAGGTACTGTGATCACATGCATTGCCCGTGTCCTTGGAGCTAAACCACTGCAAGGTGTGGGGACTGGGAACTTCTTTATTCCTGAAGACAGCTGCTGTCCAACAGTTACAGTGAGAAGTGCCTGGTATGTAGCATACAGGATACATTCAAAAGTTATTTCATTATTTTAATACAACAGGCGAAAATGATGATTGGGTAAATACCATCAACTAAACGCAGTGGACATACTAAACCTAAACCCATCTACTCCTGGATTTCATAGATTTAATTAGTCAGAAAAACAGTCAAATGTTTTAAACATATGTCAGCTCAAAGCCAATCCTCAAAACAATATCCTATGCTTGAGCTAGTTGCACAGACTATGGGAGGAGGGGGTCTAAGAGAACTCAAGAGTATCCAAAGGTTTAAATTACAACTTTAAATCCAAGTTATTCAGACAAAAAAGAAAAAAAAAAATGAAGTTAGAAAATACTTCCCCAACCTACTAACAGTACAGAAATTCTTGGCAAACATACCAAGTATTCTTAGAAGTTTGCCAAAGAGAGAGACAATTCAAACAGAAATTAACAGATGTGATTCTTAGCAACTAATCTCCACCTAATTTTTATGTAACTAAAGCATTTAGATGTGTACAAGTCTTCCTTTAAGTTGATAAAAGATATTATGCAAATATGCCTTTTTTTCTTTAAGGCATGGAATAGTGACACACATTGAGTTCCATGAGACAAAATACAAGCAAAGTTATCACTGCAAAACTGCCGGAGTTTAATGCCATAAACAATAGCTACATTTAAAAAACATTGTGTTTTGGAAGAGTTTAACGCCCTGGAACTAAAAAACTCCAGCATCCCAGGGATTTAAGATTAATAAAGTTTTAATTAGAACATGCAGTCTGTCTTAAGTCAAGGTTTGGGGCATTATGAAAAATTACATGGGTGAAAGACCTCATAGGTAAGTTTCAGATCCAAAACAGGACACCTAAATGAAGATGCTGACATATAAGATTGTATCCAAAGTCTCAATAAAGCCAATGGAGATCTACTCAGCAGGATACAGAGCATAAAAAGCAATCTTATTTCAAAAAAAAATACCTAGGGCTTGATTCCATATTGTCATTTAATAAGCTCTAGAACATCCCACCTGACCTCTGGGTGCCAGTCCAAAAGGACTGGGTGTCTCAAAGATCATGTATCTACTAGTCCCAAGGAGATGTGTAGGATAGCCAAGTTCTGCTCAACTAACAGCAGCCATTTACTTCTCAGCAACTTAATGGCTAGTCACCTGGATCATTCTCTATGCTCTTTCAGTTTCAGTGAATGCTTAAGACCTACTTGACATAGACACCTATACACAGACTTCTGTATTTGGATGATTTAATCCACAGACTGAAATCTTTTCTAAGTCTTGCAGAAAAAAACAGGGGGAAAAAAAAAAAAAAAAAAAGAATAAGAATTAGTTTAGGTTAACAGGAAAAAAAAAAAGTAAAATAGAATCCTGAAATGTAACTAGGCATGCCCATTCAGACCTTTATTCATAAAGCTAATTTAAACATTACACCATGCAGTAAGTAGCTAATGTGAAAAACACAAAGCAAGCTGACTGTGATGAGGGTAGCTGAAACCCAGTAAGCAGTACACTGCTGCAGTCTGAACAAGCTGCAAACAGCAGATTAGCCTCATTACTAATCCACTGAAAAGGGAATTACAGTAACTAAGCCCTGCAGTCACGAGAGCTTACAGGGATAGTGCAAGGTCATGTGATAAATAAGGACACAACCTACACAAACTGCATAGCTGAAAGCCAAGTTCCTGAACCACATGTATGGCTTTCCATGAATAAGGTATGATGAAAAGGATGCCAAAGCAGCTCTACAACACACTGAGATTCAAAGACTATTATTTGCTTATTTCTACATCGAGTGACATCTGTGAATGAAAGAACACTTCAAGCCATACAACAAAAAATAGACTGATCATATTATAATGCTTTTACAGTCATTTTGTTCACACAATCTGTTCTATGAGTTTCTGACTTCATTACTTCAATTTTTTAAAATCTGTGCTTAAAAATATTTTTTTGAAAAGGCAAAAAAAATATTTAGAAAAAGCTAGTAACAACGGAATTTCAGCTTGCACAATATGAGGAACAGCTGGACTCAAACCCAAACAGCCCACAACACATAACTTTATGCTTGAAGCAGATGGAGCCATTGGAAAGAAAAGTCTATCATTCCCTCTGGGGACTATCTAAGAAGGGCATGAGAGGTCTCAGAGACATATTATGGCAGGAGAAGTTAATGAAGCTCCACAACGGGTTAAAACTTACACAGGGAAGTTTAGGTTAGATCTAAGGAAGAAGTTCTTTACTGTGAGGGTGGTGAGGCACTGGAACAGGTTGCCCAAAGAAGTGGTAAATGCTCCATACCTGGCAGTGTTCAAGGTCAGGTTGGACAGAGCCTTGGGCAACATGGTCTAGTGTATTGTCTCCCTGCCCATGGCAGGCAGGTTAGAACTAGATGTTCTTAAGGTCCTTTCCAACACAAACCATTCTATGATTCTATGAATTGTAGTTTTTACTCAAGACTCCATGAAGAGACAACCTTTAGTGATTATAAACTACATTCGACTTCCCTGCATGCATACCACTGGCAATCACAGCCTCCTTTTTAATATTCAGGTCTCAGAGCTGCTCCTCTCCCTACATATACATCTCTCTCCACTCCCAGAGGGAAATCATTGGCCCACCTTCATCCAGGGACACTACTCACCTCTTACAATAATCCTCTGCTGCCAGCATCTTTCATTACTTTTTCCTCTTCCTGCTACTAGAAGTAGCATAAAGTTTAAGTTGTCCAGCAGAGATTATCATCTCCAGCTCTGCAGTCTCACCTTCAACATTAAACATGCCCGATCCACTTGTCTCACTCTGTTCCTCCATATTATGCCTCCATGACTTTGGTCCTTCCCCTAATTGCTTTCAGATTTATCCGCTCTTAACTATATCCTTCTCTCCTTCTTCCAAAATCTTCCAGCCTCTCTAACTCTCTTTCCCATCTTCCCTCCACTGCTCTCTGCTGTAGTTAGTCATGCAACTGCCGCAACAGAGGTCTCAACAGAAGACAAGGACAGGAAAACCTTGTTCATCTACACAGCCCTGGGTCTTGTATAACTAAGATTTTTTACACAAGATTATTCAGCAAGACATTTCTTTCTTTATCTTTTTTTTTTTAGCAGTTCAGAAGCTGAGTTGACCACGAGCAAAATAAAACGCATTTTACCAGAACTGTGGCTTGTCTGAACCTGAACAAGTTTTGTGTCACGAGTATCACAGGTTCGGTATGAGAGCAATACCATTACTGAACCTCAAAGTCGAGGTTCTGAAAGTGTTAAGACACTTTCCTAAAAATCTTCAGAGGCAACACAGGAAACACAAAAATACAAATGAAGATTTCTTTATGCATATTTCTAAATACTAGTAGCCTGATGTTTTGGTGTGGCAGTACTTAGTGGAGAAGCTGGGAAAAGCAACAACAGAGTGAAACAGAACCTGTATTTTATTAAGGGTTTTGAACAGGCTAACAAGGAAAACTTGACAGCCCTCATTTCTAAAAAAAAAGAAATCTCCAATAACGTGGGAGTCCTCGCTCCTGCAGGGGGAAAACAAACCAACCAACCACAAAAAACCTTACACCAAATTCCAGTAATTAAAATGGCAAAGCAAAGAATGCACCTGTAATCCAATAGAAGTTACTGAGCAGGAAGCCACGACAGGATTTGAGTGTTTAGGGACAAACAAGAGAACTTGATTTGTCTGAGGATACTAATTATACAAGTGGCAGGGACAGTAGAAATAAATGAAATAAAACACTTGAGAGAGCACATGACAAATACTCCCATGAGTTTAGAAAACACATTTCAGATAATTCACTTTGACACTGTGACAGCAAAAACATACACTTTAAAACAAGCTGCTCAGCAGCAGCGTAAGGCCAGGTACAAGCCTTGCCCTGAAGTATTTTGTGTTGAAGTGTAGACCTTCATTCTGCAATGATTAATTCTATTGTGGGGTTAATAACCTCTGACAGAGGAACATAGTTGGATATACTCAATGAAGCTGCTACAAGAAGACTTTCCAGAACCTGTCTGTCAAAGCACTGCCTTATGCACATCATGACACACTGTATATTAAACTAGCATTTCTAGGTCAATTAAAATTATGAAGTAATAATTTGGTAGCAAGATTTAGAGGTGTATTTTGACAGGTTGCTCTCTTCTAGAACTTTCACTGCATCCCAGCTGAACTCTGGGGGGGGGGGGAGAGATAGAGAACCCAAACAGTACTGATGCTAAAACACTCATCAATTCCATGAAAATCTTAGCTCTGCCCTTTAGACTTGGCACAAGGCTCCACAGCAGGGGATCTCCTGTGTAAGTTTAAAGTAGGGCTCTCCTGTTCCTGTTCTTATGTAACACATTGAGAGCACAAGAGAGAGGGTACTAAACCCCCAGGAACACCCAGACATAAGGAATCCTTTACACAACTCCATCTAATCTGTGATCATTAAGCCAGTCCCAATCCTAGCCTGCTATACACTGAGGTCACAGCACAACACCTGCTTCTGCAGCATGCACAGACTGCCACATGCCAAGCTCCAACCCTTCCAGGGCAGCTGCAGTGTTACAGCATCTAGTGTGACCTGGGTACCAGGTTCAAAGAGCTGCCAGTGTGTCTGAGGATAATTTCATTTTTCTCTCTGCTTTTAAGCCACATTCAAATACAGTGGCACTGTCACTATGGAAAGCCACAAGGAAACCATAGTCAGCCTTAATTCCATGTTACAAACTTTGTGCCTTTTTCCCATCTGTTGATGTACTACTAACACACTTCAGGATCTACAGAGAGCTCCCTGCTCAACTTCCCTGGCAATCAAGCTGTCCTCTCCTTAACACTTCCTTTACATGGCTTGGGAAGCCAAGGAAGGAAAGGTTAGCATCCAGGTACTAAGAGAGCAAGAGTGGTATGAGTAACTGAAGCAATAAATTCACCTCAGTTGTCCTTTCAAATTTTACTCTGGCCCATTGAGGAGAGGAATTACCATTTTTAGTATAATTGCATTTGGTTTGAACAGTATAAAAACATTTGTCCTTTTCTGAGAAAACTGCTGCTAACCTGCACCACTAGTTTTTATATACAACCACCTCCATATTTCATAATGGTAATGCAAGGATTATTTTGTAGCTTACAAAAAAAAAAAAAAATTTTAAAAATCATTCTACATCAAAACAAGTTTTCCTACACTCATTCTGACAGAGCAACAGCCTTGCTTTTCTTTGATCTTTTCTCCATATGGTCTGTAACACATATGAGGGATGCAATATTCAGCTTCCTAAACATGGTTGCTTAATAAAGTCTCTCAGTCCTTCCACAACATCATTAAATTTTCCTTGATATTATAACCAAATGGACTAAGCTGCCAGGCTCAGCTGTGTTAAAGTTGTTTACATTTACGAAAAGAACAAACAGAAGCCTGCCGCAAATGTGTTTTCTTCTTCAGTATGAAAAGCTACCCGCATTATCAGTGCAAATATTTCACACATGCAAGCTTTTTGACAATTAGCATGGAAAATGCAAATTATATCCATTAAAATATGCAAGGAAAATATTTTCCTATAATCAACCTGCATTATTTCAAACCTGGCACGACGTACCTCAGAAAAACAAATGGTAGCTGTGTAAATACAAAAGAAATGGCTTATTTATTGCATCCTTTTTTCTTTTAATGCTTTGTGTTTGATCCAAATCAATTAATCAAACCAAATTGATCATTAAGGAGCCTAACTGAGCAGCCTTTAGTTATCAGAAAAACAAACAGGCAGAGTGAAAAGGCAACAAAGACTACACTGATTAAAATGTAACCGTTAAACCATTTCCACACATATATTAGAAAGAGGATCAAGGTAACTACGGAAATCATCCAGATTCGAAAGTGATGAAAATTCCAGGTTTTTACTCAACTTCTTAGCTTTCTGCTACTGTACTGAATTAAAAATAGTTCATAATCAGAGCTTAGTTCGTAAAAGTATGCTAATGACACTAGTGCACATGATGTTCAAGTGTCATCTATTCAATTAAACACTCAATTAGAATATTAGGTTTGAAGTTACAACATATTAGTCATTTAAAATTTGACTACAGAAGTCCCAAGCCTCATCTTTCAATGAGCTAACTAGTTTAGAAGTCCTGCTTTACAGGACTGTCAAAATTCATCTCAGGATATCAACACAACCTGGACTTCAATACACTCAGAAAACGGTAAAACTTTTCTTTTTTCCATAGGTAATGCAAATTAAAACCCACTTAGAAACAACACGTAACAACTGAAATCAGGCAGGTCAGATAGCCATAGTAATGACACCCGAGAATGTCTTATTAATCAGTCTCAGTTGGAAATAAGCAAGCATACCAGCTAAATGACACTCAGCACCTTGAAAAGTGTATTATAAATGATACGCATCATCTAAATCATGCAAAACCTGAGCCTCATGTTATCTTTATCAGCATTTTTTAAATTCTTGATAAAATCTATGCCCTGTGTGTGAAAGTGACCTCATGCTTCCTCTACCAATGTGAAAGCTAACAAATATTCTGTACCAAGAGCACAGCACAAGACATCCTGTCTCAATAATGTTGATAATCAGAATGGTGATAAACGTGGGGGCAGAATAGCTCCAAAATCCTTCCTACATAGACAAGAGATTTTACACTGATACTTGAAGAGACAAGATCCTTATTATCCATTATTAGATTTAGCAGCTGTTCAGAGCTCATCTATATAAAATGGTGTTGAATTAGCTATAGCAAGAGTCATTCTGAAGCCTATATATACACCACTCCTAAAAAAATTATAGATTACTCTATAGGTGTCCAACACTTCTATTATACTAATTTGAGTCCTACAAATCCACAGAAGATTATTGTCACTTCACACTTTATACACTTACAGGCAGTCAGAGGAAATGACACAGCAAACTGCATTTCAAAAATGTCTACGCCAAGTTCTTTCTCTCATGGACGAACAAATCTCTGTGGTTCTGATATCCAGGACAAAAACAAAAAGCCAACCAGAACTTTAAGTCAGAAACAGAGAGAAAACAAGCCAAGTTTTTTTCAAAGAGAAGAATTAAAAATCCAAAAGCTGAAGGACTACCTTCCAATGCTTGAACAACTGACGTGGTAAAGAGAAAGGAGACATTCTAATACCGAGATGAATTTTATGAATCTGCTATTGGCAAAGAAATTCTGGCTACATTCTCTGCTCTTCTGAACAACCTAAATTTGTTAGTTTATTGAAAGAGCAAAAACAGAACACCAGAATCTCCATTCACAAACTGATTTATGATCCGGATAAACAGTGTTCTCTTTTTGTGAATTAAACCAGGCCAAATACAAGATTCAAATAAGTGTTAGTGCAGTTCAATGACCTGACTCTGCCATTTCTATTAAAAGCAAACTAATTGGAATTCCCATTATTTTGTTGGCATGTCTACATGCAGTGGAGTTGGCTATCTTAGGTTATCCACCAAATATATAATTCTTAGGTTTTTCTCATATCCCTATCCCAGTCTCTTCAGAATCCAGCTTTATTCTGCACCTCACTACAACAACCGCACTTAAAAAGAACACAAACGTTTAGCCAACCCAGGATCAAATTATTCGGAATAAGACACTATGGCAGAAGTCTCATTCCTTTCTATTTCAAAAGATACCCAACTTGGAATGACAAAGTCACCTGTTCACAGAAAAAGCTTTCAAGAGGCCATATCTTTATGAAGAATCTTGAAGTGGCCCTACATACACAATCTCAGAAAACAAGAATGCTAGACTTCATTTCCTGTGGTTAATAAACCTGCAGGGAATTAAGTTCACTCCTCTTCTACCAAAAATCTGTCTCCAAACTTGAGAGTACGTATCACATTCAAAGCATAAGATGATACCAAAGGTCTAAAAAACCCTTCAGCTTCTCAGTGCTCCTAGTACCATGCACATCTTTTGAGTCAAACAAAATTATAGCTCATACCCAAAGCTGAAACCGAACTGCAACTATCTTCTGTGTTATTCCAGCACATACAAGGAAATGAGGCTTAGATAGGAGGTTCAGACACTGAGAAATTGTAACTGCTTGCTGCTATCCAAAGAGGAAGCACTTTCTCCTCCTCTCTGCCACAGCACCTCTGAAACCAACTAAACTTACTAACAACAGGCAAGAAATTAAAATGAACTTTGAAGGAGGCAAGGGGGGCCCCCTCTGAAGTTAGAGCATCTCACTGATGAAATCAACAAGCAGAATGAGCACAATATACAGGATTAATTTAATAGTAATATATTGATCATCAAACCCAACCTGAAATGATTAATCTGAATGCCACATCCCCATTACACATATAAGCAGCTTTTTTTCCTTTTGGTTGCAAAATGTATAAACATGAAATTTTGCAAATGTTAGGGGTTCACAATGACAACTGTTTCAGCCTGAAAGAAACTACACTCATTGAGTAACAACATAATCAATGTATCCTTCAACAGACTTGTCTTCAGAGCCACATACGGCATTTTTAACAAGATAATACAAGTTACAGGTTAAGGTATGTGCAAAGAAACTGCATGGGGCTTCTCTTCTTCTGGTTCTAAAGTCCTACCTCCCTTAACTCTGGCAGAAAATCCAGAAAGGAAATTTCCTGTTTAGCGCATTACACTGTATTGTGGAGAGTTCATAGACATCACCAGAGTCAGAAGAGAGCGAGACCCTCTCCTCCCTCACCACTACACAACTGGCTCAGATGTCCATGGATAAATGAAGCTTACAATCACATCCTGTCCCTCCACTAAGCATTGGCTAAGCCACTATGCCCTCCAACACAACAGCACTAACATTTGATTTACCCCTCTGTGCTAAACCTCATAAACTAAACTCCCAACAGCTATCCTTTAAGGAAAAGAAAAAAGGTTAATCTTTTCAGACAGCTAAATCTGCCAAAGGAAAAGTCATGTGAATGCCTATGGATTGACACACTGGCTACCAAGGGCAGCAAGAAAAACTTGACAGTCCCAAATTACAGGTGCACTTCACTAACTGACTAAAAGTCAATTTAAGCCACCTCTTTAACTTCCTGGCAACTGATGACCTTAAAAAGCACTGACAGAACACAAGCAGAGAGGAACAGGGAACACACCTGAAGTCTTCCACAAAAAAAACGATTTTCAAAAATACACTTTCTTGTGAAATTACACCTTTTTATTTCCTTTGCTTACCTAGAAATATTCAAGTTTCAGACTAAGAAGAGATAACCGTACCAAAGGACAATCAATGAAATCCTAAATATACGAAAAATTGATTTACAACTTTAGTTATGTACTCAAGAGAACTATGCAGGTTAGAAAGCATATCTGTCAAGTGGCTTGAGGCTTCTTCCATTTCTTTTCATGCTACTTCCATAATCTGACAGCCTAAAGCATCTGAACAACCACATCAAAACATACCAACTTCTTGTTAAAGATACAAGTTTAAGGACACAGTCTATGCTCTAACGTAGTGTAACTTAATGCACATTCCAAACAGTTGTTTCAGTGCTTTTGGATTAAGTACCCTCCTCAAATTCTGTAAAACATGTAACTTGAATAAAGAAACTTCAAACTTAACTACAAAACGTATCTGCCAGTTTTATTGAAAGTTATATCATGGGTATTACTGCAAGTTTTATATATCAAAAATAATTCATCAATAACTTTTCAGACAATATTCAGATGGACTTTTTAACAATGTTAGCAAGGCTCTATTTAATGAAGCAACATAACTGGAAAAAAACCCTACTCTTTGTAACAACACTTGAGTCTACAGTTTTATAAATATAATAGAACAGAAGAAAGCCCAGCTAAAGGCAACCATAATATACACAGGTGAAATGCATGTGAAGCAATCAAAGTATTTTGCTTTGTTACCTTGCTAAATAGCCAAAAATACTCATGAGCTACACCTGCCTGCAATCAAATAATGAAGTACTATTTAATAATAGATCCTACCTAAAAGCAGCTTCCCAAAAGCAGTTCATTCCACAAACATCAGAGGGCAGCATCCAATAGGAATTCCAGAAAGATACAGACAAATTCTTACACCTAACAGGATAAGACAAAAATAACCTATGTAAGTGTTACTGATTTTATGGTAAAGTTAAAAGGATTATTTTCTAGCTCTAACATAACTTGAGTAGTTAATTACCTGGCAGAAGACTATGTGACAGAACTTGGGTTCTACAAAAGAGAAGCTACTAGGTGCCAACCAGAAGGATTCTTTTGAGGAAGACTGGTCCCCATCCTTTAGCCTTTCCTCTCCATGTATTTTCAGAGTGGAAAAAACAAAGGGGCAGGGATTTCTGAGGGTAATTCTATGTTGTTGTCTTAGTATAAGGCCACAGATAATACAGTGAACGGCAACACTTACTGCTGGCAAAAACTCCTTCACCTTTGCAATGCTTTTGTCTACTTCAAGCAGAGGAACACGCAGAGAATTTCTTTTTCAAAGTTACATTGTCTATTTAAACACAATCCCTATTCATCCATGACCCTATTCAGTGGAAACCTGCAAAGCTGATTTTTAACAAAACACGGCTTTGCAGCACCAACAAATTCCATTGTTTCATAACAAAATATTGTTATGCAATAACAAATTTGTTAATGCAATACCAAAATAATCACCACAGCTGGCAATTTTCCTTCTCCATACTAATGACAAGACTTATAATTTATTGACTTGTGCTCCACTAAAAAAGCAGGTTTTACTATAGTCCACCACTACATTTTATGCAACAGTAATATAGGAAATATTTTAAAAGAGCAACAGAAGTGTGTTTCAGAGGCTCTGGTGAGGAAATCAAGACTTAAAATCTTAAAGGAGCAAGTACAATATTGCAAAGCAAGGCGTATATTCGAGTGACCTCCTTTGCTTCCCCTTTTGCACTGGTGACATAAATGCCAATAATATTAATACTCCTTTGAAAGTTGGTATCTGTAAGTGAGAGGGATGTGCAAGAAGAAAACCCCCAAACAGCGTGATGATGAAAAGGTATTTAAGGACTACAGTTCAAAACTCTACTGGAAGTTGGCTTTGCAAATTTGAAATGAATCAGCATCATCTTGGTGGGATGACCTGGTACCTGTAAAGGCTAAAGTGTTCAAATACCAGACTTACCAGAATAACGTAGTATCAAAAATAGCAAGCTGTATAATTTCTTCTTTTAACACTTGAGAAAAATGACCTGGTAAACAGTGTTTCACAAAAGCTCATGAAGTGCTATGGTTCTTTGGACTAGTTCTTTGGTATCCTGCATGTGTTTGCAAGATTAGTCAAGTCATTCTATCTCATTACTTAAGAATGGTCTCTACAAATAGATATCCAGGTACAAAAAAGGATAATGTAGATTGTGACCAGAATATCTGCAGTCCTCTGAGGAAAGCAAACAGTATAAAACTGCAAGCTTTCTCTGCCAGATTTTTCTCACATTAATCTTCATGGCTTTTGAAGTTTCTTAAAAACTCCAAGGCACATTAAGATCTTGTGCTTTTCTGAAAAAGCATCTTTACAATCTCCAGTGTGAAGCATTTTGAATTAACTGTCCCACTGCTTTTAGGATAAATTGACTCTCTCTCAGAAACAGTTTTCTGGTTTGAAAGATTATTATTATTATTATTATTATTATTATTATTATTATTACAGGGGATTCCTCTTCCAGCTGTCAAGAGCTGTGTTTTTCTAGCTGCCTTGAGCTACTATCCAATCCAGACTACCAAGACAAGAGGCAAGCTTGAATTACTGCCCAAGTCTTTTCTCTGACACATCAGGCCTTTCCGATGCCCCATTTACCACAATAACAAGGTTGTGAGCCTTGGATATGATTCATAAATTTTGTGTTTGAAACAAAAATGTTACTGGGACACATTTATGTAATTTACCTAATGTTAGACTAAGATTTTTTTCCTGCCATTTTTCCTGAGAAGTCTCTCTCAGCTGCCCATATGGTACCCATATTCCACAAAGCTTTCACATACAAAGGATTAAGAGGCTGGAATCATTGGACAGTATTTTCTTCTTGTAGTTCACAATAAAATCATTCAAAATGACACTCATGAAGGTTTATTTTCATTTGAAATAAAATCTGAGGAAAGCTTAGACTACAAATAAGTGTCACAAGCGTTTTACAAAGCTAGAGAGATGCACTGTATCTGTTCATCAAACGGGAACAGTCATAGTTACCTGAGCAAGGTTACTAGTCAGACAGGAATAGTCACCTCCAACATCAGGGAGGGACGTTTTGCTCACACCTATTACAGGTTATGTGATTAAAGGCCAGTCTCCACCAACAGAAAGCAGAAAATAATATCAGGTGAGGGAAACCCAGGCACACGGAGCACCCTGACCTAGCCCCAGTGCAGAAGAGCAGTCAGTCCATGGGCCAGGCAGAAGGCCCACCAGATGAGAAAACAAGCAAGGCCCTTCAAACCAGCTTACCAGATGCCTACATAGGTGTGAGGCTCACTGTGGGACTAAGGTGGACTGGGGAGGAATGAGAATGCAAAAACAGAGAGAAGAAGGTCCAGTTACATGTAAACCTACGGCCAGTCAGTACAACTGGCTATGTTGCATGCCTGATTATCAGTCTCCTCATTAAACCCAATTTGTTTTCCTGGGTGCTGGTGGGCTGCATTCCATGTGCACATACATGTGCATGCACAGAGGTGGAAGTGCCAGCGAATGAAAAGATGGCTGCAGATCAGAGGGGCCCACAAACCTGCAGTGTCAGAAACCGGAGAGACCTGTGCGCACAGTGTGTAGGTGTGCATGTTGCTACATATCATCACTAGCAAAGTATCAAGCCAGACTAGCCCGCAAGTAAGAGCAAGAGGCTTGGGAGCCAGGTATCATACAGGTCATAAGGCTGGGCCAGACTGCAGCAATCAGAAGGTCTGAGCTACTTGAAAGAGCCTCTCAACCTAACCACAAGAGACAAAGGTCTGAGGGATGGCTACGGGAAGGATCAGAAGGTCTAAGCCAGCCACTAGAGAGGCTCTGAGAGTCAGCTAAGGCTAAGGCCATAGGTCTGGACCAGCTATCCGAAAGACCCACCTGCTTGAGGCACTCCCATGGCCAACTGCCACAAGACTAATGCCAGTAACTGCAAAGATCCACAGTGTACTCATCTGTGCACATCCAAGATGGTCTGAGTAGCAGAACTGAACTGGGGCTGCAAGCTCCATGGGTTTACACGCTCAAGCCAGCAACAGAAGAGATCATAGGATCCTGTTCCTGGATAGCCTGAGTGTCTAAGGCTGGTTACTGGAGGGAACCACACTGTACACAGTAACATATTTTTCTTTAAAAGCCTTTCACCCCAATCGGGATTCTTGTGTTGTTTGTGCACTGTTTTCCCTATGGCCAGCTATGTATATATGGACTGAGGACATGGATGTCCATTGGGAATAAATGCTCAGCTTTGCTACTGGCTGGACCCAGGGACATAGAGCTGCAGCAGCCTCTCCATCAGACTACTAGGTTGGACAACTCCTAACACCAATGACTGTCAAAAACATAAAAGAAATAAAAGGGTTTTAGAATCACTAGTATAAGACAAGCATTCTCAAAGATCTGTTTGCCAGTTCAAGTTTCTCTCTAATTTAGCTTCAACACCCCTGACAGTAAAAATTTTAGCCTTGCAGACATAAAAAAGGTACCTATACTGTGACCTGAAAGGAAAAACACTTTTCAGAAGGGACAATTTTGTGTGCAAACTACACAGTAACACACAAGTCACACTGATGAAGACTGAGGCCCTGTGCTCACGCAAGTCAAGTTTCAACCATAAGGAAACCCCCAAACACCAGTGCTTTCGTTAACTGCACAGGTGGGCTTGCTATTAATGGAGATCACAGTTTCCAAGTATACTTTTCAGTCTGTGTGTCATCTTTTATCCTGCTGTAACTTCACAGCAAATTTAGCACTATGCCCAAAGGGAGAATTCCAGTCATGACTATTGCCTCCCTGTCAGTGCTGCCTTAACAATCAAAGTCTAATCAACAGCAAGAAACAACTGACAGATAGACTGGTGCCTCTGCCACAGCACAACGTGCAGAAAACAGCAAGGATGAAATTTTTTTGGTTCCTTCCTGCTTATCATCACAGAAGTGAAAATTTGGGAAGACTGATGCTCAATTCAACTCTCAAATGTACTGAGAATTTCTGAAGAGCTTTTCCTGAACACCTGCAGCAGTATCACAAATTTCTTATAATGTATTTTGTCAGAGAAGCAATGGCTTTATGAGATAGGAAACAGCAGATGTAATGGTAAATATCTGATACAGGACAACTTTTTAAGTGGAAACATCTTGATAATGTTTCATTAATTCACAACATTTCTATGAAAAATAGTATTTGCTAGTCAACTTCACTGCTTGACAAATTCAGCAGATTTTTTTAAACAAAGTTTCAACTTTCAACTTCCACTTGGAGTATTGTGTGCAGTTCTGGTGTCCCCAGCATAAGAAGGACATGGAGCTGTTGGAACAAGTCCAGAGGAGGGCCACGAGGATGATCTGGAGGCTGGAGCACCTCCCGTATGAAGAGAGGCTGAGGAAGTTGGGGCTGTTCAGCCTGGGGAAGAGAAGGCTGCGTGGAGACCTCATAGCAGCCTTCCAGTATCTGAAGGGGGCCTACAAGGATGCTGGGGAGGGACACTTCATTAGGGACTGTAGTGACAGGACAGGGGGTAACGGGTTCAAACTTAAACAGGGGAAGTTTAGATTGGATATAAGGAGGAAGTTCTTCATTGTGAGGGTGGTGAGGCACTGGGATGGGTTGCCAAAAGAAGTGGTAAATGCTTCATCCCTGGCAGCATTCAAGGCCAGACTAGACAGAGCCTTGAGTGACATGGTCTACAGCGAGGCATCCCTGCCCATGGTGGGGGGTTGGAACTGGATGATCTTAAGGTCTTTTCCAACCCTAACTATTCCATGATTCTGTGATTCAAACTGTTCAATGTTTCATTCTTTTAAAAGTTTTACTCCTATTTTGAAATGCTTAGACAGTTTCTAGACCAATTTCTTAAGGCACACGAATAGCTGAGAAACTGCTGGCAAAACTGCTGGCTAAGCTCTGACAGACAGAAAACAGCTGCGTACAGTGCAAGGGAAGAATGAACTACCTATTACAATGAACCCCCTCTGCTGTCTAAGCTTGTGGTTATACTTCCTACACTTTTCCACACACTATGATCCACTTAACTCTCCCTTTGCCAGGACAGTTAGAGAGCAAGAGAGAGAGACAGTTCGATACCAGTGTCACACGTTAACAAAACTGCATGGCTGGCTGCGTGAAAATGCCAAACTACAGCATAATGGAAAAAAACATTTCATTGTAATAGGGTCAAATCCATTGACCTCACTGAATTCACGGAACTGACGACAGACTGATTCCTGCTGTACTTCCCAAACTTGTCATCAGGATAGCACTTTCCCTGGACCTGAATAGAAAGATGAACATTATCTGTATAAATGAAGTGGTAGTATTGATAAAATTAACTGAAGATTCACTTCTCATAAGCACAACCTGCTAATTAACTGATCTGAAAGCATGTGGAGAAAGACTGACTTGACAGGATACTCCACTGACAGCAGATTATAGCACTATTCAGGCAAACAAAACCCTTCTTGGCTAAAGAAAAGAAAATCACTGCTGAGTGCGTAAATGCCTTCAGATGGCAGTTACAGTTGCTTTGCTAAACTGTATTTTAAAGCTATCAGTGAAAATAGCTGAAGCAATTCATTACTGAGAGTTACTATTAACACATATGAAATGTTAAACTTCAAGAAGGATTAGAAGGTTACCCAAACATAATTTACTCTAAAAGGTTATGAACTCTTTAGGATATTATACGATCACGGGATGGTCAGAAGTGTGCATAAAACAGCTATGTGGTTATCATGCTCAGACTCCACTAAAGAAACAGCTGAAGTATAAAAGCTGAAAACCCCCAACACATTCACAAAGATGTGTGTATCAATAACACAGGTGAGTGTAACATGATTTCATGCTAGAGAATAACTGAAGTATGGATCTTAAGAAATATTCAGTGGAGCATTTCTTAACCGCCACAGGACAGAATTTTTCCTTAAACACAGTTTTTAGGGAGTGTTCGAAGGGACTGACTCGTACCTGAGTTTTGCACAAAAAGCAGATAAAACTTCAATAATTTATAACAGGATGATGTTCATCCTGAGCCTTCAGTTTGACAGAAGTCTATAGATAAAGAATTCCCCACATAGGTGTCAACAGACTGATTTTACAAGAAGATAGGCTCTCATGAAAATGTATGCACAGGAATTATTTGTGGCACTCAAGACCTCTGGAAAATAACCTTCTCTGTTTGTGAAGCTTTTCCACATTGAAACGCTGGGCAGATTTATATCTCATTTCACCTCACTGTAGCAAGGGAGAATCTTCTTGTACCTCCATGGGGTTCTTGCCTACCAGTTGCTTTGACTTACAAACTACACTTTATACAAATACTAGAATAGCACAGCTTTTAAAATAGGCTTGGTTCTTTTTTTGCTAACCAGGAGCATGATGCACCTGCAAGTAATTTCAATGTTTACAAAATCAAATTCTTTATAGATTGTCTTTTACCCAACAAAAGTTTTTTTTCATGTAAATTGCGTATTTTCTTTAGTAAAACAAATATCATACATACGAATTTTTCCAAACATTTTTATTTAAAACTGATTTACGAGAGCAGCGAGGCACTGGTGAGAAGCTGTGGCTGCCCCATCCCTGGCAGTATTCAAGTGATATAAGGAAAGCAAGTGCCTGGAAAATATAGGGTTAAGATACTTCTAACTTAACTTAGGTCTAAGATAGAGAACAATGTTTGTGTTGTAAGTCTGTGGTGTCATAACAGAACTTAGTAGTCTTACCAACAAGAGTGAATTATTTCTTACCATCCTTCTAATTATCAGTTAGTTTGGAGACAGTGACACTCAAACATCTGCTAGCTTAGGATACTCCTTGTCTGCCCATCCTGTTCTGCTTGCAATAAATGTTGTATGAAGGTCACACTGTTCTAAATCTTTGCCAGCTATAAGAAACTTACAGATAGGGCTGGTTTCAGCTAGTTCTGTGACTACTGGGGCACCCAACTGTGCCAAAGGTGAAAAGCGCACCCTAAGGAAGACTGCTTACTTCATCTTGAAGACCCCTGCCCATGACCATCGGAGGGCAGTGCGCAAGCACCAAAAGGGAAGAGACTTATGACAATAAGTACCTAAACTAATTGCAATATCCCCTCCGCTCTCTCTGGAACGTAATGAACATGCCTGTTTGTGTGAAATAAATATCTGCTTGCTTAACCCCTCGGTGTGCAAGTTAGGAGGAGCAATCCCCCTTGCACCAGGGCCCATAATAAACATACCTGCTTTATAACTCTGAGTTGTAGAGTATGATTCCATGCTTCACAAGGCCAGGCTGGACAGGGATTGGTGCAACCTGCTCTAGTGGAAGGTGTCACTGCTCATGGCGGAGAGGGGGGGGTGGACCGGATAAGGTTTAATGTCCCTTCCAACCTGAACCATTCTATGTTTCTGTGATTATTAAGCCAGTGAAATCTCACATAAAACTGTTAATTCCAGTTATCATGTTTTCAGGACTAGCAGATTTCAGCTTCTCATAGTAAGTTTTTAATCATAATCTGGACATGAGAAACAAGAAGCTCACATTTTTTCAGGCCATAATCTGAACTAAAACAAAAGCATGGAGGGAAAAACCCCAACATTCTCTGAAGTAGTTAGACCAGTCAAAAGCTGGGTTTCACATTTCAGCTGACTCCACCCCTAGCAACTCAGAATGCTGTTTCATGGTGGTTTATGATGATTAAGTCAGAGCTCTGTCATCCTGCCATCCTCCATAACTCCTTTGCAGCAGCAACAACACTTTCATAATTACATGATGAGCCTGTTCAGAGTGCTGAGCTGGCCAAACCCTAGGCAGTTTTCAGGCAGGTCAGCATGCTGGATCAACACTTCTTGTGACCAAAGGAGTATAGGCTGTGTAAGGAATGCAGGGTGCCAGAGCATGTCCAGCATTTGGAAGGAGGGACAGTCACCAAATCATCACAGCTTTAAACTGCTACAGGTAGGCTGGCCCAGAAAGGCCTGGTCCTAATTTCTCCTCTAGCTTTAGCAACAGATTTCTTGTCACTCCTCCTTTCCTGGCACTAGCATTCTGGTAGCCACAGATGAACAAGATCATGAAGCTACAAATCTAAAGGAAAACTAGTACTTTTCCATTCTATAATCTCACTCGCTGCTTGACCACATGAAAATTTCTGCAGACAGGAAGAGCAGGAAACAGAAACACACAGCTATGCACGGTGTGAGCTGCTCAGATTTACACCACTTTAACTGCAGAACTGAAATCACAATTCCCTCTGAGAAGACTGAAGTATCCCATAGCAAGTATTTTTGTTTGAAGTTATATCTGGTGATCATTAAGATATCAAGTCTCAGAAATGAGCAACAGCCTGAAAGTTTCTCAGCTTGGAAGAAGAAAATCCACCCCCCTCACTTCACCCACCCTGTTCCAACAGGGCAGCAGCCTGACTTCAGCACAGGACAACCGCAAGCCGCAGACACTTCCCCAAGCAGTGGGACAGCCTCCCCGCTCTCTATCTCACCATTCCCGCAGCGGCGCAGCCACCCCTCCCGCTGCGGGTGCAGCCTGCGGCCACCGGCTACCCTCTAACACCGCTTTTAAAGTTTACTTTGTTTGGGTTTAAGGCTTTTTCGCCCTCAGTTCCGCGGCAGGCGGCATGCCGAGGCAAACACCGGCACCCCCTCGCTCCCTCCCAAAGCGCTTCCTCGGCCCCGCGCCGCCTCCTCCTCGTAGCCCGGACGCTGCTGGACGGCGCCGAGCAGCCGGGGGCGCCCGCGGCCACCGCGGGGGGCGAGGGCGGGCTCCGAGCCCCGCTCCGCCCGCGGGAAGGAGGGAGGGAGGAAGGAGGCCAGCGCGCTCCCGCGTCTCCCCGGCCCTCCCCGCAGGAATGCGGGACAACCACCGCCCGCCCGAGCCGCAGCCCGGCCCCCACTCCCCATTACCTGCTGGCCCCCGCCTCGCCTCGGCCCGAGCTCGCCGCCGTTTCCCGGCCGGAGCCTGCCTGTCGCCGAGCGCCGTCCGCGGCGGGGTCTCGGGCCTGCCGCTCCCGGCCGGCGCCGGCCTCCTGCTCGAGGGAGAGGGCCAGCTGGCTGAAGCCGTACAGCAGCGAGCAGACGCCGCAACCCAGGCAGAGCAGGGCCACCCGCGCGAACCGCCGCATCCTCCCGCGCCGGCCCCGGCGCCAGGCGGCAGCCGGGGCTCCACCGGCAGCGAGAGACCCAACGGACGCGACAGCGAAGCCAGCCCCAGCATGCGAGGGGCGGGGCTGAGCGAGAGCAGGGCGGAGCTGCCGGGGCGGAGCCAGGCCTGAGGCGCCCGCAAGGAGCCAGGTGCCGCCGGCGGGGCGGGGCGGTGTCGCTGTGGTGGTTGCAAGTCACCGTTCGATTGCCCCAACCGTGAATAAAGCTGGAAGTGCCCTTTTACCGGTGCTCGTCACCCAGGGGGACGCCGGTGCTTCTGCTTCCTCCAGGAGGAGCCGGCTGGGCCCGGTGTCCTGGGTGGGCCGTGGGGAGCTGCCGTCCTTGCCCGACTCCCCTGTGTTCAGCCTTGTCTCGCCAGCTGCTCAGGTCATCTGAGAACATGTCCCTGGGAGTCATAGAATCAACCAGGTTGGAAAAGATCTTTAAGATCAAATCCAACCATTACCACAGGACTGCCAAATCCGCCACTAAACCGTGTCACTGAGGGCCTCACTTACACGGTTTTTGAACACTTTCAGGGACAGTGATTCCACCTTTTCCCTGGGAAGGGCATTCCAACACCTGATCACCTTCTCAGTGGAGAAATTTTTCCTAATATCCAATCTAAACCTTCCCTGGCACAGCTTGAGGCTGCTACCTCTTGTTCTATCACTTGTTGAGAGACCTGTCCCAAGTGGAGGCAGAGGCCATTGTTTACAAACTGGAAGCCCACAGGCTCAGTCCACAGGCTAGCTTGCCTTGTCCTCATGAAGGGCAAAGTGAGGCTAAGACCCCAAAACTGACACTTTTATTTTCCCCACTCAATGTTTCTGTTGCGGTATCTTTGACCTTCCCATGTAAAAGCTTCACTGCCTCTTCACAAGGGCATTCCCTCACATTCCTTAGGCAGCTGGGGTTACACAAGTGTCCATCCTCTTTGCAGAGGCACAATCCGAACATGCACATCTTTCTGGACTACAGCCCCTTCCCTCCTCCAGCCTTGGCACACAGGTACAGCACCCCAGCCCAGGGAGCTGCTGGATGCTGGGCTGGGTGGATGCTAGGCCGAAGAAGCTTAATGACCTCGGCTCACTAAGTCATGCTTCTGGACAACCAGAAGTAGGTCTGGGAGGTGCACTGAGGAGAAAAAATAATGGGAGTGTGGTCTGCTGGGCAGGGGAAATGGTCGGGTTTCAGCTCAATCCAATACAGTATCCTACCCCCTCCTTGGCCCAGTCTGCTGAGCAAAGCCTAACAGCCTAACCCACTATTGCCAAGGTAAGTACTTTAAAGTCATCAGTCAGTGCTTCTTCCTCAGCTCCTGACATCAGTTTGGGGGGATTTTTAAAGAAAAATTTGAAATTATTTTGCTTTCTTTTTCATCCTCACAGCGCATTTGGCTCACGGTCTCTCTACAAACTGGGAACATCCTGTTTTAAAATAAGCAGTGATATCCCCACTTAATCGCACGAATTCAAGATCCTGCCTTTTAAGAAAAATGCCAAAATGATTTACTATAAAGCTTAAAAAAAATAGTTCTGTTGTAGATTCTTAAGGCTGTATGTCATACGTGAATGCCCATAAAACCTGAGCCGTAGCTTACTGCTGCTTTTGGCTGTGTTTAAAAGAAGGGGGAAAGCAGAATGCCAGCTGGCAACCCTAGTAGCTAGAAGAGAAGTAATGCCAAAACTATCCTGCCAAAATTGTTCATCATCTCTTCCTCAAAACAGAAGTAGAAATGAGGAATAAAACAAAATCTCATAAAATACAGGATACTCACCTCTCTCGGTGGTGCAGATACCAGGATGATTACTAAGAATTACAAGCAGGGAAATTGGGGCTGAGAAAACACATAGCATCCAAGAGCAGTAAGGAACTAGGGAAGATGAGGAGCAATGATGACAATTCAGGGCCAAAGATGGCAGGTAATCATGCGAGTCATAAGTGAGGGACAGGGTTTGTAAGGACTCTCTAGAAATAAGTTGCTTCATGAATTAAGGGAAATTTATGTTAGCAAGATCCATGTTGGCATGCATCATGGAAAGAACCAGCTCCAAAAGTGCCACTTAAATTCTTAGCTGGGCTTTCTGCCCCTCTGTGTTCTGTCCCTCCATGCCTTCTGCCACAATGTATGAAATTGCCATGCAACTTCCCTGATTTGTGTTTGTGCTCAAAACCTGGCTCATTGCTCTCATTGAGTATCTGCCAGTGTGTTGTGAATTCACACACTGTCCCATTTCACAACCCCTTACCTATATTATCAAATCTATATGACAGGGAATAAGTAATACAGTAATATGAGACTCAGAGTGGAGAGATACAATGGAGTCTTTACTGACAATGAGCATAAAAGCAAAGACCGGTTAATCCCTACTGAGGTGTGACACTTGCCTTTTGTATTGAAGAGCATTCCAGTCAGGGAAAATGAGGTCTGAAGGGTGTTGCAGAGGGAGCAGGAATGAATGTGGCAGCTAGGCAGCAATAGTGCTTTCATGCTTCAGAAGAAGGAAGTATATACTTAGATGAAAAAAGAAGAAATAAGGAGTCCTAAAGAGAGATGACATAGGGGAGAATTTGAATTATTTTTTTTTATTATTATCAATCATACCATTTCTCAAGCAGGAATTTTCAGGATTCTCTTTATTCAGTGCTGTCCAATAACGCCTGAATAATTAATGAGTGATTATCTGCAGTGCTCCAAAAATATAACAGAGGCAATGGCAGAGAGAAAGTGTCTTTTCTTAAAGGTATCTGATGGCTTGGGGAAGAAAAAAACAGATAAACTTACACACACACAAGCCTTTTTTCACACTGCAGAATCTGTCCCTTTAATCTGTCAGTTGGTCTGATAAAAGATAAAATGTTTCTCAGTACAAACTCAGCCTTGTGAATAACAAAGATAAGCAAAAGCGATTGAAATGTCATACCTAGGCTAGTGTATCACTGAGGAAAACCATCAGATGGTATCTCATTTACCTAAGCTTTTAAAATTCTTTACAGAGAAATAATTATGTATCTTTATTACTCACTATAAAGAGTTAATGAACAATATATAACATTTTATGCTATAATGTTTACTAGTCCTTAATAAACTTAACGCATGAAGAGCTACAATCAGCTGCAAGGTTCTCCCCATTTATTACCAATGTTAAATATTGATATCCTTTTCTTGACTGGAATTTAGTTACTCAGCCATGGTAACCTTTGTATCTGTAGGATTCAATTCCATATACTATATCCAGAAAATAGCTGAGATCCAGAAAATCTTGGTGAAATACAAATGTTAAGTAAGTAGTTAGGACAACTGATTATTTAAAAGAATCAGCATCTTCTACCTCTGCAAGTGTGTTCACGGGTCATAAGAGCAGTTACTGTGTGCCAGAAAATTAATCTGAAACTCTAACAAGTCAATAGATCAGGAGATAAATCAGATCGATTTTTTAAAAAAAGAGACAATTATTCACAATTATGGAAGGGGATTCTCTGCAACAGAGAGAACAAAGAGAGAAATCAATTTCCACTCCAGCTTTCTGCTAATTAAAAACCCCAGTCCCAATCAGATACATTTTTATCATTCCTTCTGGTCTTGTTCTTTCAGGACATTAAACCATTAGTTAAGTTGGCAGAGCAATAAGATTTTGTGCTGACAGATTTGTGTCAATGCTGCCTCGGATGCAGACCAGTTAAGGGTTTTTCAAAGGCAAAGACACTTCCTTTGATGTTCACATGCCCTTTCGTGCAACCTGCAGTGTCAACATTTAACTATGATAGATGGCAAGGTTGGATAAGCAAGGAGAAACTGTTCGACTGCCATGTGTTGTGCATATGGTATCATCAGACTTCTTAGTGCAATGTCCCTTCTCTGTTGCTGCCAGGCATCATTTTTCTTTCCTTATTATTTTTTAAGACAAGGACTTAAAGACAAGAGCTTGGTACAACCGCCTCCCACTCTTATGGTATCTACTCTTCAAATTTCCCTACATCTGCCCCCAGTGTATAAAAATGTTAATACAAATTCTCAAAATCAATTTTTATTGATGACCAAAATATTATTGCCTTTACCCCATTCCTTCCCTTTTTAGCTTTCATGGTTTTGCATTGTAGTGTGTGTTTAACCTATTTAGACCATAAGCAGGAATTTGCAATTACTCATGGTATCAGCAACACAAACATCTAAGGACAATAGTACAAACTGCACTGTGAGCAGTTTGGGAAGTGGTGTGATACTTTGCAGAATGCCTACTTTCTTCTAATCTGAGTCGGTTATTTCTTCATCAAGAGTACAGTCTACTTCAAAATTTAAGAGATTCTCTGTGAATTAAAAAAGCAGAAAGCTTTCCAGGAGCATAAAGAGAATTTTCTTTTTATATCTTTTTCTGTATTTTTGTGTTGAAACATATTCTTTTTTAATTTTTCTGGTACACATTTATAAATATGGAGCTCTAAAACATCAGTCCAAAAGGGATTCTTAGTGTTGGGCTTTTGTTTCTTTGCCTCATCTAAAATTCTCCAAGGACTGTACCTGGCAGGGTTATTAGTGATTGAAGGACTCCTGGAAGGAGTCAGAGCAAACTTACCTACTTATGCAAATATGTACCAGGTACAAAAATGTAGAAATAAGGCAAGCAGGCCTGGCTTTTGTTTGTTTATATATAACTATACTCAAGTTTAAATTTCCTTATCTTGTCCTGCTGTTGCTTGCTACAGCATCAAGTGCTTTGAGTCCCAGGACACCCAGGTCAGGGCCTTTAGATTTCTACAACATTGATCTTTTTCTTGTAATGGAATAAATATTTACTAACAGTAATCATATGCAGTAACAACTTTGCATTATGGGTTGAAAGTTCTATTTTTAAGATGAAATATATCAAATAATCTGGAAATAATACTGTATTTTCTGTATTTTCCACTTCATAGTAATAGTGCAGACTCTACACAGTCAATTTAATACTACTTGTAGTAAATGTGCTCATCCTAGTCACTTCTTTGAAGACCCCTAGAAGTAATGCATTAACTCAGGAAATCTTTAGACCACAGACTGAAAAACACTGCCTTTTTTTTTCAGTTTTGTAGGGGTTTTTTTGGTGGGGTTTTTTGGGTGGGGTTTGGTTTTTTTTTTTTTTTGTATACTTGACATAAAAGCTTTATACGTTTTATTTTTTTACAGTTTCAAAGATTTAAGAGAGTTGGCAGGGACTGAGAGCCATTCACCAGCTCAGGCCAGGTGATGCACTGGAGGAAGTGAACCAGGTAGTCAGTTGCCCTTATTTCAAAACAGGGGCATAGCCTGGAGTGGAAAAGATGACAGACTATCGTTCGGTAAGGAGAGGTTTTGGAATGACCTGGGCAGTCAAACCATATGAAGAGCTGATTTGCTTTGTCAATTCCTAGCAAGCCACTTGCTGTTTTACCTTTTTATTTTGTTTATCTGTACCCTGCTTTTGCTCCCTGTTCCTCTTCAAGTAGGGCTTAACATTGTAAACCCATGTAAAGACATGTCAAGGATAAAGAAACAAAGTGCTTATGTTTGTCTCTCCACATCCTTTTCTCCACAGGTTGCTTTATTTCCATAATTACTTATTCAAAAGCCAGATTAGAGCAGTCAAATGTGCTAGCTGTTTAAAGCACTTAGTGCTTGAATTATCAGGAGGAAGAGGTAAGACATTAGTATTTTCTTTTGTATTGACTGCTCCTTTTAAAATTGAACAGCCATCTAAGAAACACCTAAGGTACATAACAGGTACCAAGTATCCTTGTACTTGGTCAACACTCTTAGTCATGTCTGAGGTTCACAGAAGTAATTATGGTGAGAAGGCAGTTTACCTTGCATAGTCCTGTACCAGCCCCTGGAGTGTGCGGACATTATACTGATTAGAATACTGGATTATACATTATACTGATTGGAATATAATGGGTTGGAATATATGATCTTTAAGGTCCCTTCCAACCTAAACCATTCTATGATTTATCTAAGGTATCATTAGAATTGTATTCTCAAATTATTCCACTGCATGAGTGGCGGCCGTCAGTGAGTAGAGATATCATGTTGTACCAAACTTTGCACCTGGAATATCTAAGGTAACTTCAAGTCCTGCTAACTCGTGACTGCATTTACACATTACTCAGCCTTCCTTTTATCTGTAACTTTAGAAAGATTTATTTTTTTACTATTTTTTTTCCGGGTCGAGAAAGGGTGAAATAAAATTGGATGCTGCCCCAAGGGATCACCAGGCACCAGGCCCGTAGTGGAAGGCTGTGATCTTCCATGGCTGCCAAAACATTTGTGTGGAGTTTAACAGGTTTGATCTTCAGACCCATAGCTGTGTAGCAGACTTAGTGAATAGTCAACAGAGGAAAGAAATGAATATAAGAGTAATAGGGGGCTTTACAGCTTGCTCTCCTCTTTTGCATTCCTTCTGTTCTTCTAAAATAGATGATTAAGTAGACTAAATCAGACTCCCTTAATTAGTGACAATAGCCCCATTCTGGTATCTTCTACATGTCAGTATTTCTGCTAGAACCAAATGTGGTAGTTAGGTCAACAGTTTGCTACCACTTGCTGCCTTCACTTCGGAGTCTATGCCCAACACTTACAGGGTGGCATTAAAAGCATTCTGCACCCAAGGACATATTGGCCTTACACAGCCTCCTTGGGGTGAGGATGAGTTTATGCCCTCATGGGCAACACTTCAGTCGCCTACTACGCAAATGGGAAACTCCAATGGCCTTTTACAAGGGAACCAGTTTCTTTAGATAATGCCTTGTAGGATCTTAGCCTCACACTGCAAAGCAACACAAACAATTCAGAGTACTGAACACTGAAACCATGGGTAGCTTGAAGATAACTTGAGACAACCCACCTCTTGGCATTTTGAGATCAAATTTTCTAAGCGTGCTGTTTATCCCCAAATTGCCCATTTGTATTTCTTGCACTTTTTCCTAGACGGTACAAATAACACATTCAGAGAAAGGTTCTGAATAATTTGATCACTTTATTCACCATTTTATTTATCATAACACACCCTAAGCATCACCACTGCCAGTCAAAATTGAATATAGTGCACCCACAATAGTTTTCACCAAAAATACTTTCTTATCAGATTACTCACAGGCAAGAAGTATTAATTTATTCCTGGAGAAGGCATTGCAATACGTGTCACTATTCTGGCCTTCAAACACATCTATTTACGCTCTTCTGAGACCACCTGTACACTATCAAACAACGTGAAATAACCATAGAGTTAATTTTTAAACAATTCCATTATCATTAATTATGTAGCATTTCTTCTGGAAGAAAATATCTTTGCACTGTGATTGTGACTGTTTCTTTCTCCCCAGACACTTCTCCTCAGCTTTTCTGCCAAGCTTTCACAATTTTAAACTGTTTTAATAATGTCTTTGAATTGAGGTCAGGAAGGGGTCAGTTCAAGGCAGTGTCCTAATAGGTTACTCTCTACTTGGCTAAATGCAATGTATTGTCATCTGTATTTAAAGGAATGCTTAACTAGAACTGAACACAGGTCACCAGACAGAAATTTTTTAGCAGCTCATGATCCAAACTGTATCTTCTGACTGCTACACAGCGACTTTTAAGTGTAAACCAAAATACTGATTATGTTTTCATGTACCTTTTTATCATAAATTTGTATACATGAAAAAATTACAACCACACACAATCTTTTCTTCACAGAGATGTTTATTTTTGTCTTCAATGTTTGTAGGGAATATGATTTCACTACAAAAGTGTCTCAGAGAAACTCCATTCAAAGTCTAGGCTTAAGAATGAAGGGAAAATATACTTTCAGCTGTACCAGTCCTGAGCAAAGTTAAAAATAAAATAAAACAAAACAAACAAACAAACAAAAATCCTCTAGAGATAGGAAGCAGCACCAATAAAACCAGAGGGCCTCTTACTGATATCTGCTCATGCTTTATTTTCTGCTTGAGAATTAGTAGAAACTTAGGTAGGAAGGATTACTTTATTCGAATGTGGACCTAAGATTCACAGTCCCAACCTCTCACCAAATACCACACATTCTTTTACAGTCAGAGTTCAGGGCCTCAGTTTTATTTTTCATTAAGTAGTTGGGACTGCTAACAGCAAGACCATTGCCCCCATGGTGTAACATTTTCTCTTACTTAAAATGGTAAATAAATATTTATTTAATAAACTTCTTTTAATAAATATTTATTTCCTATCAAGTTCCTGAACAGTTACATTGTTCTTAGAAGTATACTACTCAGAGCAGCTATAAACTTCTGATAACATCACCTCTCAAAATCATTCAAGTGGCTTACATTCTGTCTCTTGTTCTTTCAGTGAAAGGATTTCAAGCCATTTGTAACACTCAGTACTTTACAGTTGGTTTATCCAGAACATTCAGATTCAATCTGACAAAGTAAATACTTCTAAAAGTCAGAACAGAAAAGGCACTTACTCATTTTGGGGAAGACACCTGGCAGGTAAGATTTTTATTTTCAAAATAACAAGCCCTTTTTCTGACAATAAAATCCTTTAAAAGTACTGTTGGATAAACATAAACCCTATGAATAAAACCAATTTATGCACCCCTTTCCCAAGAAAGGTAATACTGTCCTTCATTGAGAAACTGAGAAGTGTGAAAGCATCCAGAAATACTCAGGAGTTTTCATTGACTTCTGTGTTATTCCAGTAGGCTATCACACCCGAATAGAAGGAAAAAAACTTCCTCCAAAGAATCCATGTTTCGCAAACTGAAAGCCTCGAGATTTCTGAACTGTTTCTTATTAGCTATTTGTATCAGCAACAAAATGTAAAGATTCTAGCACGTTATAACCAGGAACATCACCTTGGTTACAACTGATCACCTGTGACTCCATTCAGAGGAACAAATCTATCAAACTTCCTTTCAAATGAACCATTGCCTCACTGATGCTCTGTATAAGGCACTTAGTAAATTTTAAGAGCATCTGACAGTGCTGTTGGTAGTTTTGACTTGTTTTTGAGGATGCCCTACCAATGCTTCAAGATTAATGGGCTAAGGTGTGGAATAGTCACTGAAAACAGCCATATGAACTACTGGCCACAAAACTCTTCAGAAGCCACATCCAGCCTAGTCTGGGTTCTTATTACCCTTTCAACATAAAGCTATCCTTTTTCTAGTAATTCAGGAATTAAACCCCTTAAAACTGGGTAGTGCCTAAATGTAAAAGAGGAATTTATTTTGTTCCTGACTAGCTCTTTAATCAAAACTTCTGCCCTTTCAATAAGTGACCTATATCCAAGAATGAAATGGTCATGGTATTTACTATTAAATTCACAAACCCTACCTCTATCTTTAGACCAAGAGTCACTGAACCAACAAGCATCAAGAATTAAAGCAACACACACCTGTAAGCATGGGATGCTGCCTACTTCCAATACAGTACACAGAGAAACGAATACTAAACACACAAAGAAGCCATTATATAGTGGCTTTTCTAGTATTATTCTCAAAAAATACATTTTATTTGTTCTTCCCTCCCTGTCCCCCCCTTATCCTCTGTCTTTTTGTTGGACTGAGGGTTTTTGAAGGTGTGACATTTTAGAAACAGAAGCTGCCTACTCAGAATTTCTGTGGGAAAGCTGAGAAAATGCTCGGTATCAGTGCTTGCTTCTCAGACATCCTTCTCCAGCTGGCACCAAGAGCATTTTCTTGCACCTTTCAAAAAGCCTCCAGGTACTGCAAGTTACTTGGCAACATTATGCCTGCATCAGTTGGAAAGCATTTTGCCCATTTTCCATGTTTGGAAGCCTCCCAACAATAGAATCAGACTACTTGCAGCAATGCAGATATTAAAACCAGTAATTGGCATCCCAGAATGCCAGCAACCTCAGCCAGAGTGCTTGAATGGTGCAGGATCAGTTACAGATAAGTAAGCTTCCTCTGCAAGAATCCATTCAGTAAATCAATTCTATAGAAACAGGGAAATCGTTGACAAAATTGATAATGACCTCTCAGCTCCACATACTATTGTTGGTGTTACAGAAACCAAGACAGAGTTGAAGGACTGAGAATAGTAGTCAAATTCCCCACTGAGAAAAGCAGGCATAATAAACTATTTCCAACTCACTACATCCACTTAAACTATAGATTTACTTTAAGAGAACAAAAGAGAAAAGAAAGAAGGAATCAGAATGTGTTTCCTTTACAGGGGGCAGTAGTGATACTCCATGAATACATGTAACTGTAAGAGATTTCCCCTGCTTAGATTAACATGAGTTAATTCAGCTTCAGCTGAAGGCTGTTACAGTAAGAGATGATCAATCAGATGGCAGATTTTCTTGCCCAGAGAGCTGTGCTGTCAGGAACTGGGCTTGGCATTGAAGCATTTTGATTTATTCTGTGCAAAGGATCAACTTGAAATAGATTATTCATGGATGGTAGATATATATTAGATGCAAATTAGATCTCTGTATTCTCAAGTGGGCATTCAGAAAGCAGAATTGCCCTGACCACTCAGTTGTCTTAACTAACAGATGTTAAGTCACTGAACTCCATCCTTTTCTAGTGACAAAGTACCCATGGCAGCCTTTGAACCAAAGACAATTTGTAGTTTGTAGAATCCAGTGAGCTTGGAAAGGCAGTAAAGAGCCAAATTTCATTAGCTCTGGTTGCAAATATTTCCTTCTTCTGCATACTTTTACTTCATAAAGGAAAATTACGAGCACATGGTTAGCAGGTTATAAAAAAACCCCTCTTTTCCTCAGCTGTCTTCTCAGTAACTCCACTGTAAATTAGAGCACCAGTGGTCTAAAGCCACATTTATTAAAATCGTAAAGTTTAACAGAGCTTCTTCACTTTGCAACCACTTTGACTGAGATCAATATTTATAAACAGAGAACAGTGCAGTTAAAGATTACACTTTTCCAGGTGGCTTAGATCCTGAAAACGTACTCCTAAAGGGCTTCTTGTTCAGATATTCCTACCTCTGTCAAGATAAGCCATGCTTTCCACAGAGTAATTCACATTTTGGAACTATTATTTAAATCATTGTTACTGGAACACTTTTTTCTGGTGGTGATTTTCTCTTTAAACATGTCCTTTTAAGACAAAGACTGATTAGACAATGTTACCACTTCGTGTTTTAGAAATGTCAAATGGTGCATTAATCTCTTGTGATCATTCTTAGTAATATTCATTTGAGCTATGGAATATGATTTTGCCTTTCATCTTCCATGTTTAACTCCTTAGAAATACAGTTAAAACTTCCAGTGCACATTAAACTGTCTGCTCTTAAAATCCTTTGTCAATGGACAGAGCAAGTTCTTGCAGATTACTTTTCCCTATTTCCCATGACAAAAAGGGCAAAATAAGATAGAAAAATGTCTCCTGAGGGATTAAGCATTATACATTGGTGGCTCATTCTAATTAGTTTTCATTGCTACAATTAAACAGAAGCTGTAAACAGCTCCTGCACTACTAGCACCCTAGGATCTGAAATGAATTTGTTTGTTTGCTGCATTTTCTTTCACTGTTTGAATTAAATGGTATAATTTAGGCAGGGTGGAGGACACCTGGACTCCTAGGCCTTGTTCATAAGCATATCACAATATTCTTGTGTAATGCCTCAAGAATGTCACTTAAACATCACTTGCTGTTGGGTAACACCATTTTCTAGCAAGTGTGCAGCTAGCTATTGCTGTTGCACCATTTACTTCATTCTAGACCAGAAGTGTCTATAGTATCTGTGAAGCATTGATTTCTAATTAACTTGAAGTACTTTTCCAATTTTAATTCAGTAGTTAAAACCTGTTAATTCTTATTAAAACATGGGTCCTTCTTAGTCAAACTAAGCACAATATCTGTTTGTTGTCTTAGACAAATCCCTTTAAGTCTCTTTAAACAGTTTCTCATACTAAAACTTTGACAGTACAAAAGAAAACCATCTGAGCTTCCTCAGTTTGCCTGATTTTACTGTACAGCTGTTGCTAGTTTCTGAAGTTACACCTGTTCAAAGAGGCTGACATCAAGTCAGGGCATAATCTCAACAAAGAAAAACCTTCAAAAGCTCAAAGTATATTTCCAGCACCTCAACTCTTAACACAGAAATAGGCATTCTCAAAATAGCATATCTGACTGGTCCACTAGCCAAAACCACCATTAACTTTTTTATCTTATTCCTGAGTAAGCACAGGCCAAACTTACAAGTATATCACTTGCTGCTGCCTTTGGAGAAATTAAATTAAATAGTATTTCTATCTCCATATAGTTTCTGATATTTGAAAGGAAGTATACCAGGACTCCCTAGCAGAGAGCAGAGTCAAATAAAGGCATGTGACAGAAAAAAACCCAAGCAGATACAGTTAAAGAACCCTGGATGTACATAAAAAGTATACAAAAGACAGTTCCATGCTAAATCCATCCTGTATAACAAAAGTTTTATCAATCAGCACAATGTGGGAAGCTGTCAGGTTTTTGAGACAGGAAAGAGGAAAATTAAAGAATTTAAGACGCAAAGCCATACACTTGTGCCAAATTTAGAAGACCTGCCTGAATACTACAGTGAACTGGTAGAAAGAAGTTATAAAAAGAATTCTCTCTCACACAGCTACCTAAAAATGTGCTATCCATAATGTTAAAAAAAAAGAGTAAAGTGCACAAATTATAAAATCATACCATTTTTGAGATTTTGCAATTTATGCCCCAAAACAGAGAAACATGGAATAGGTTAAAACTTCAGTCGTAGTCTTAATCTCAAGACTTTAAATATGAAGAATTTTAACATTTTTAATGTTGGCCTTTTTTACTACCATTTCTGTTATATATGATCTTCTATGGCATAATTTAACCTGCTACTAAGTAGAACAATTTTTGTTTATCTCCAATATGTAAACTTAAATTCAGGAAAAAAAGTAGATCACAGTCTACAGCTGTGTATTTGTTCTCTTCCTTACACCACCTATAATTAGTGGCAAAGTCAGGAATATAAGACTGTATTATTGTACACTGTATCAATGAACTATTTATACTTGATTTTCCTTCATTTCTCCCCCTTTTTCCTTTCTGAAACCAGACAATCAATCAGCACATAAAGGAACTCATTTACATGGAACACTATCACACTTGTCTTTGTTGGGTCACCACTTCATGAACAACCCAGGATGTATGGCTGTTGAAAACTGGTGCATATACAGATTTAACAAATAACAGTTCTTATGCAGAGAGCAGTCACAGAGAAAAATAGCTAATCAAAACACATTACAACATTAAATTTCCACCTTTTATAAATGGAGTAAAGATGCTTTTAAATATATTTACAGTTAGAAAAAGGTTTTAGGATTACTACAAGTCAAAAATCTTTAGAAATTATGAAAGTGAAGTTCATTTAAATTATAACATGAACAGAGCCAAATGCCATATTCTACTTAGAACTCGTCTACTCTGCTGTCAGTATTGTCACATCCCTTTATCACAAACAGGCAAACATTACCTTAACAAATGCCAAAACAGGCATCATTGCAATGTAAATGCTGGCAACGTAATAGTTCAATTAAAACCACCACAGCTCAGTTTTTAGATCCTAGCTGACTAGGATCTAGATTCAGAGATTTTACAACTGTATTGTATCTCTGATTAGAAACTGCATTTCTATGTCTTATTCCATAAAGAACAGTGAGACTTTTTTGTATTATTTTTGATTATAACCATACTTATACCAGATTTTTGAGATTATTCTCTGGAGACAGCTGAATCATAGTAAAGTCCACGCCATCCTCCCTTCTGTCCAAACCTAATGGCGACTTATTTCCGAAGATACAAAGAGCCCTCTTGTTGGCAGTGCTGGGTGGTTTATTCACATAAAGTTAAATGAAAATATGTTTCCCATTTCGTGAACTACTGGTAATAGGTTATTATTTGTTTGCAAGGAATTCTGAAATGTGTTAGCATTCATTACATTTTAAATTAGATACACATTTCATAAAACATCTTTCACTGAGATTTGCTATCATTAAACTTCCTACTTTAAACAGTTTCAGCTCCCTTGTAATCCATTACATCAGTATATTCTGCAAATAGTCCCACCTAAAAATAAAATATATATAAAAAAAATAATAAAGTTGAGAAGCATGTATTTTTTCTTTCAAAAACTAGTGTATGTTATTCTGCATAAGCAGCCCAGCCCCCAAAACATTTAAGAACCTTAAAATGCATTGTTTTACAGATACTAAGATTTGGCCAGGTAATGGCAATAAACAGACATCCTATTTTAGTAAGATAAAGCAGAATACATAATAAACAGGTCAGTAGTTATCCATCTGAAATAGCCTATAATTAACATTTGATGTCTAAAAAGTTTAAACAGCAACACCAAGGAATGAGGTATGTATGTTCTCGGATATCACATCAGACTTTCATTTTATGCAACTAACTGTATTTCACAACTAGCATCTTACAAAATAGAACAGTACTATTGTGCCTGTAGGAGTACTGCATTAAAAACAGAAAAATACATTACTACAAGAAACCACCAAACATCACAATTGTCAGGGGCTACAAAAATCCATTGCTTTAGCTGTTAGGAGACATATCATATGTTGGTAATAATTTGGGGCTGGATTCACTACCAATAAGGTCTATCCAACTTTTACATGGGCTTAAAAATATATTTTCTTTGAATGAAAAAGAATCATAGGAATAAGCAGACTACCTCACTAAAAGGAACTAAATGGACATTTGTACTGAACCTGAATCTATAATTTAAAATCTATAAATGGATTGCATGTGTGTATCAAAACACTTATTGGTTGTAAACAAAAATGCAAAATCTGTATTCACAAAAATATTTTATTAGTAATTTTACATAATACCAGATGGGATTGTAAATAGTTCTGCTCTGCATCAGTATATTGCTAAGTGCATAAATGTTGACAGTTTATGCCATAAAGTAGGGTACTGAGTTTTTTTAATATGATTTATGACATAATATATTCTAACAGGCCAAATCAATATTGAAGAAATTTATTCAGGAACAAAAAATTAATAGTATTGTTATTTCCTTATTCTTGTGCAACACCTGATATTCCTGCGATGAAATAAGTGACTATGTGACACTAGATAAATTTGGGCCAAGGAAACAGCACTAAGCAGAAATGAGAACTGCACTTCTGCTATTTTAAACCTTTCTAAACGTTCTTATTTCCAAACGTTGAGTTTTGTCAAATTCATCGTCATCTGAGGTTCAATATTTGTTACACAACATAGAATAACAGTGTACAGTGACAATGTCATACTTTACCTGAATTGTAAGGTTAACGAATCAATGCTTAGAATGTGTTTTCTATTTTGCTTGTAAACATTACAATAAGTGTTTTAAAGTGTGAAAAAATATTGGTAAACCCATCAACATAATTCAGTAACAGTAATCTAGTAAAATGTGTCAAACATTGGCAAAAATTCATACAAATGTTTTATTTAATAACATTTTCCCTATTTAACCACACCAAGTACCAGCAGGTGTTTTTAAGATAATTATTATGAAAATTCTGTTGCAGCAATAGTTGATTAAGTTGATCTTTGACTTGCATACATATAACTATGTTTCACAATTCTCAAATAATACATATTTAGGCAGCTTGAACAATGTTATAAAAATTTAAATTCAGTACATGCCAATAGTAAAGACTCCAAGGGTTGTGTTAGAATTCACTAAACTAAAAGTGAAAATGGACTTACCAATAACACTGCATAATGAACATTCAAACCACATTTTCATGGCACCTTTACACATGAAGATTAAAAAGTTGGTCTGAAAATGGTTTGTAAGCATTTGTAGATTGTGTTTAAATTATTGTTTCTACCACTGCACTTTTCTCCTTTATTTAAAACTGCATAAATTATGTTCCAGTCAACATACCAATTGTGCATGAACAATCTGTCATGAAAATGTGGTAACAGGTGACAGAAATTATGTATTTGCATGTTTTGAAGAGAAGAGACTAAAGAAACTGAGGAAATAAACTTTAATGAGATTCCCCATTCAGTGATGACGCTTCTCCTCTGGGTGAGGATGACCTGGACATTCCCCTCTCTGTGTTGTCAGAGCTAGAACCACTCTGACTGTGTTGATCTGCAGAAGCAGCACTGGAAGCCGGTGGTGACTTAGTTTTCTCCTTAAAGTCTGTAATTATGACTGTAAGATCTCCCACGGTAACTTCCAAATGCTGAGCACTACTTCGATCCACATTTTTCAATCTTGGCCTAAATAAAGCAAATAGTCATATTAAAAGCACACACCTCGTCTTATTATCTTACTTCTTAGGAGCTCTGGAGAACAGGTATGTGTACGTAAGACTGCTATGTGCAACATGTAATACATAGGAAAACAACATACCACAAGTATTTATGGTAGACTGTCGCCTAGTACGTTTTACATTAAAATGGCTGAACCTAACACATTTCCTTCTCCTAAGATTATTTAAAAGTTGACCTTATAAATAATGTAACTGTGAAGCAACATGGATGTGTTTGTTGCACGTGTGATGTTTTCTAAGGGCTTCAAAAAATTAAGCCTGTCTTTATTATGGCTATAGAAAGTTATAATTTTGATCCAGAGAAGCATCCATGTCTGCAGCTGCCTTAAGCAACAATTCTAAACAGAGAATGATGTTCAGTAATGAAGATACTGGTGTCCAATTTTTGAATGCAACAGCACAGACAGTGTTAACTTGCAACAAGTATTACTTCATTTCAAAACTTCACTAGGACTGCTCATGTATTATTTGAACTGGACTCTGTTCACAGTACAACTCTGGTATATCCTGGCGTATGATGCGATTTAAATTATGCACAGAGCTGAGTGCTACTAATAATGTTAGTAGCCTAATTAGTAGCTACTAATAATGTTAATAGCCTAAGTCTCTTCATCTAATCTTTCACGTGTTTGATTTTCACAATGAAAAGCACCAAAGAACACTTTGACTTATATTCTACCATCATAATTTTGCTAGTGACAAGCATAAAGTACTTCCAATTTATTACTTCCCTTTGACTACCATGAAAAACTGTCACCAGACAGCTGAATTTATACAAGCTGTTATGAACAGCGTAGCTTTATGCATTGACCTGATTCAAGCTGCAATAAATGACAGCACATGTTAGCAGGTGTGCTAACAGCAAAGCCCTGACTTTTACCCTGTCATCTGACTCTGTTTGAAGTAGAATTGGCTCCCATTCACTTCAGCTGAACCACCTCGCACCTTTCCTCCACTAGAATAGAGATATAGGCTTTCACATCTTGTTCCCCTGAGGCTGAAGTAGCATGACTGAAGAATTCAAGAGAAAACTGAAAATCTGGTGCTCTGAAACATGGGAACAGAGAGAAAAACTCAGCATTATCAACCTGCATCAGTGCCATGCCAGGAGCTTATTAATCACCTTGAGTGTGCATGCAGACTTTTATGGTCCTTTCCAGCAATGATATACAAGTTCTAAGGCAAAGAGAAAAGAATATCCTTTTCCCAGAAGATACTGAAGAAATCTGCTTAAACTAGTCAAGCATTCCTAACTTGCTATCCTACCTAGTGAATCAATTCTGTGAAAAATTGAACTGTTTGAAGCATTAAAAAAGTAGCTGAGTTATTTCAAATAGCATTCTTCATGCAAATCTCAACACTGGCATTTCATCCAAGATTTTTATTTTAGTTATTTGTCAAAAGCTCTCCCTCCTTCCCTACCTCACCTCTGCATTTTTAATGTTCTATTGCAATTCAGCCACCAATACTTCAGTTTGTAATATTTAACTAGCTTAGATAATGCTATGTTAACTTCAAATACTTCATAACTGGAGTACTTCAGCTGCATGAGGCAAGCTAGTAAATCCAAGCAGTGTCCTTAATCCTAACCATGACTTTCTTAATCACTCTTCTTTCTTGACTCTCAATCTCTCCCAGGTTCTTATTCTGATGATTCTATTTCAGGCACAAGAGAAGCATCTGCTACTTCTCTGCATAACTAATCCAAACCATCTTCCTTGGCTGGATTGCTTTGGAGTGCCTCCAGAAAATGAAAATAACAACAAAAAGAACACACACACAAAAAAAAAAAAAAAAAAAATCAATAGTTCCTCCCACATTTGATTAGGCTACACATCTCTCATACTCCTCAACTTTTTTGGCATGGCATTCTTGCCACAATAGTTTAATGCATAGACTATAATGATTTAGGGGTTAAACTTGCTGCTTTTGTTTTGCAGTTTGCACCCTCCTTCCACGTGGTCAGGATAAGGCTTTTACAACAGCTTGTCTGTACTGTAATATTTCATGTTTTAAGTTCTAAGAGTCCAAGGTAACACACGTGCCTCATCCTGTCACATTGATTTATACCCTAGCTCAGCCCTTCAAAGTTTATTCCAGTTCTGCAAGGATAGCAATGACAACATTACCACTCTTCTGCAGTCTGTCACTGGTTCACTTCATTATTCTACACAAAAGCTAGTCACTCCTGTCCCCTCTCTTTTCCATTTGACTATCTACACTTTTGGATGGTGTGAGAAATACATCCGTAACCATTAATAAAAATACCCAAGTCTTTTTCTTTATATTCAGCTGGTCTCCATCTTCTGGTCAAAATTACAAACTGCAGGTTTTCTTTGCATTTAGCAGGCATCCTAATCCAATGAAATTTCACACACATTTAACCTTATTGTTGAAAGAGTTTGCCACAGCACTTACAAAGCTGTAAAACAATGGAATATTTTCTCATATTATTTTCTAAATTGTGCTTTACTAATACTGCAAAAGTTTCTAAAATTTTTACCTGGTTTTCTTATGACTGTTCTTTTTGCTTGTTGTTTCCTTTTCACTTTTTTCCTTTTCTACTTTGTCTTTTTTCTCTTTCTTTGATTGGGTAGGGGGCACGAACTGCTGAGGAACCTGTTGTGCAACCAGCTGAGAGACAGGTCGAGGTTTCCTGTGTGCACATATATATAGACACGCATAATGCTTAGATTTTACAAGTCTCAAACTCTTTACACTTCAGTTATTAACAATCACTATAAAAAGAAATACTGCTAAAACTGCTAACACTTGCTGCTAACACTTCATTAAATAGTATATCAGTTTAAACCATTACAGCCTTTTGTTTCACTTGCATAATCAACAAATGAGTTTACATATTTTTTTAATGATTTAGAGACAAGATTTTGCAATGTGCCCTCCTCTCCCAGTTATCATATCCAGGCAGAGACTTAAAAAAGTGAACTTCCAAAGATGAAGCTTCCAGAGAGAATACTTTGCCATCCACTTCCAGCCCTCTCAAATGATGAAGGGGTCTGTTTTGAGTGTACTCCAATACAGAAGTATACAATCCATACCACAAAAATGAAAAAGCTGAGTTTTTCAGGTATCAGAGCTAAAGCCCCTGTTGGCCTTATAGAGTAAAACTTCAGTGTTTTCTGCTCAAACAAATTAATTGAAAGCAGTAGCAAATCCTATTGTATATCATTTTTAACAAGCTGTTCACCGGTAAAAAGTGCATGCACTAGTACTAGTGGGATGCAGCTATCAGAACATACATACTTTAAAAGCTGGCAACAGAAACTTCCAACCACATTCCACCACTGTACATAGTGGAGGTTTCATTTCCAAGTTTTGATCCAAACTAAAAAGCAGGGTGGGAAGAGAAGCAGCAGGCGAAAGAATTTCAACAGTTTATTATTTTTACATTTCCTGAAATATTTTGAAATGGCTTAATTTTGTATTGGAATACACAGATTCTAATTTGAAATGAAACATTTTACTCTTTCCAATGCAAATGTATTTATTTATTTTGAGATCTTGGAATTAGGAAATTTCAAGTCATGACATACACAAAGGAAGATTCCATGGTTCTACTGAGACTTTGAAGATGCAAATTTCTTCTCCAAAAGAGTGCTTACTCTGCCAAGCTCTTGGGTTTTGTCAGCTGGGTTGTGTTGTTGGGTTTTTTAAATAGAAAAAGCATAAATTATATGCACCGTGGTAGTCTGAAAATACCAACCAGTTACTAGAGCAACAGAAGCTATGAGGTCTTACACATATTCATTTATCCCAACCCACAGGATCACACTACCAGCACGTCTTGCTCAGGTGAAGTGAAGAGTAAAATAGATTAAAAAAAGGCAGAAAAATCAAGGCAAGTCCCATCAGCAAGTTCTATTTTCAGCAATGACTGCAATAGTTCATGTTACACAGTGAAAGCCAAGTTACAAGAATCCATAAAGTGTGGGAAAGGTGGCTAATAGAAATCAGCTGAGGTTACACGAGTCTTCACAGCAAGTTCTTCATGAATTACAGTAAAAATAAAAGACTATTGAAACTGTCAACACATTAGAACTTTAGGTTAAAACCTAGACTACCATATACAACTCAACCAGTTCATAGCTAGCATGAACTAAGCCCATGCTAACTCACAGAGACGTAGATTAGCAACAGGTCATTTACTGAAAACTACCCAGTTTATACCAACTGGCAAACGTATGACTACATGCTTTTCATAAGACCACTGCAACCAGGACCTTGGAAAACAGACAGTATAGAGAGTCCCGAATCACTGAAATGTCTCAATGGACTACAATTACTTACATTAACAGAGTACATAGGACATTATTAAGAAAACTTGTCTCTGAACTGGTTTGATCTTTGATCTTTTGTCATAACAAAGCAAGAACCACCAAGGTGTAATGGCTGCACAAGATTATAATTTCAGGTGGAAAACTCTTGTGGTATATGAACAGAACTGATAATCTGTCTTGAAGACTGGTCCAGGAGACAGAGAGTTAATATTTCTAGTGATGGTGAAGTGACAATCCTGTCATTACTACAAAGGGATCCGAGAGAATGATCTGACATGCTACTCATAAAGTTAGACAGCAGTGAACTTCTCAACATAGACTTAATTATTGCTCAGGACTATGGACAACACCGTGATCATGGGAACTTGCTAAGAAGGTCTAGAGAGAGGAAAAAAAATTCTTAGCCAACTATTTTAGGAGTTCTCAATTTGCAGCAATTTCAATTCTTGAGGGCAAACTAGATGACTTCTATTACAGAACAGCTACGAAATTAAGCTTAGAACCAAGTTCTAGGTTTAGAACAATTTTTTCTAGTGCCATTAACCAAATCAGACCAACAAAAAAGATATTTACCATGAGACACAGAAGTCAGCTAAGACAAAGAAAACCCACAAAGAAATCACATTTGGGAGGATGCACTAAAAATTAATATAGAGGTTCTATGTGGTTTTGCTGTGACAAAGAATTCCACTCAAATATTGTATTCCTTGCAATTAAACAGTCATCTTTGTTGCCAATTATTTCTACAGCTGTCTATCAGTTATATCTATGTTCTACAATCTCTTACCTGCTTTGTCACTTCATGATTGCTTAAATGAGGCACTCAATGGTTTTATCTTAAAAATTTGAGAGAAAAAAAAAAAATTCACATCTCTGAACACTGATAGTGTCTTTCAAGCATTCCTTATACTCCCTGCCCCAGGTACTCAAGAGGGGCTACCGAACTGAAACCTAGGGCTTTGCAAGCCATGCAGGCTTCAGGAGATAACTTTACCACTCGTCAAGCTTTAACCTGATAGAATTGTTCATGATTTAGCAGGAGCTGAATCATGTCATTCAAGCATGAAAGAATTCATGGAGAGAAAGCTTTCCCTCATACAAGATAAATGTAAGAAAAACTATTCCTGTAACAGGAAATTGATTTTGATGATTTGCCAACACACAGCATTTTAAATTACTGGTTTTCAAAACGAGTTAAAGACTCCTTGTAATAGGCTGCTACAGATTACGTAGATATAGACAATGTTAACACTGCCTTTTACTTTATCAATATGTTTACAGCAATCTGCTTTTTAAGCATACTCAAGAGCACTTCTTTCTTTAGAAAGAAGCTCTATAAACTTCTGCATTATGATTACAAGAATTTTTGCCTGTCACTGGGAGTGACTTTACAACTGAAGAAGCTGGAACTAGAGGAAGAAATGTTCATAAATACAATACATACTGCTCAGCCCCTCAAAACTTTGCATTTTTATCTATTAATTTCATTTCAATCATTTTAAGTGGAACACTCATCAAGAGATTATACACTATTACAAAAGATAAGAGCTATCAACTCTTTCCAACAGAGATGAGCTTTATGGTTTAGTCCCTAAGCACTGCAGCTGTACCAACAAACTGACTTCCCAAGCTTCCAAGAGATCACTAAACATCACAACTCCAAAAAATTATGCCTCTCCTTCTCTATCACTTAGTTTTCCTTTACAGCCAGTGTTCACTTTCTTCTACATCAACATCAGCCATACTTCTACCTACATTTCTATTCCAAACTCATCCATTGCAGTTTTATTAATTATTTAATTCCAATGCTGCTTTCAAGGTCCTGCATACAAATACTCACTTCTTAATCTCCTTTGAAAAACAAGGAAAACTTACATTTTTGCTTTTTTAAAAAGCCAACAGACAGTAATACAAACACTCAAGGACACCATTTTTGTCTTCTCTGCAATTTCCATTAATGCTAAATGACAAGGATGTCATAATTTTAACTCTGTTCTTCATTGCTGGATGTGACCACATTTTATGTTACAGGATTTGATCTGCTTTACAAAGTATATTTACAGAAGCTGCAGAGACTTGTCTGTTTAGGTTTTGTGTGAAGAAACTCATTCAACACCGATGCTTTCAAAGGGAGCAAATATTTAATACTGAGAAGGATGGACTAGTTTTCAATGCTGGCATTATTTAACAAAAAAAATAGCAATTTACATGCTTAGAGATGAACACTACTCATTCAAGACTGCATGCACTGCACTAGACCAAATGATATCTGGAACTTTTGCCCCAAGTCACTTCCCTCTCCCAGAGCTCAACACAGCACCTTCCTGCTCGTAAGTCATTTTGGACATCTCACAGCAGTACATGATTCCTTAATTTCCCTCACCTAGCATTCCCCAATGGCCCGTGTAAAAAGAATTCTGACCAATTTGATATGGTGAAATAACTTGGTCTCATTACACAAAGCAGAAAAAAAAAATCCATGTACAATACTAATAATCAACATACGCAGCAGATGTGCAGTGAGCTCTTGCCCGAGTTGTGCATCAAACATGCAGACAACCGAACTGGCTTAATGCCGAGGCATCTTGGGGTCTGTCTGAGCTTATTTAATTTATTCAGAGCACAACTACATTTGCACAGTGCTGCTTCTACAGCCGTCACGAGTCCATGAAGCAGTCTCATGTCTCCTGCACTGCTCAGAGTATAAGCTCAAATTCTGACAGACCTGAGATACTTATCTGTCAAACCTTCTCTAGGGTTCATCTGCTACAGTCTGGAAACTAAGAGCATGATGTGGGCAACTGTTATTTTTCCGTGAACCAACCCCAAATCTACCTACATCTCAAGCGAGTCCTGCGTCAGCAGATGCACCCATGTGTGGAAGGTCAGGAGAGGATTCATCTGTTTGGTGCTGCGTATCCTGAAAACACAGAGCCAACCCAGTAAGACTGCCAAGCAGCACACACAGTGCAGCCAAGCTAGTAAGACTGCTGAGAAGCACAGCACAGAGGCACCAACAGTCCAACAGCACAGCCAACAGCTGAGCTTTGATTCGGTGTGAGCCATGCTGGACTTGGACTCGTCCACACAGAACCAGTACCCATATCCTCTCTGCAGCCACATACCTCAGAATATAACCTATGCTTTTCTGCGTGGAAAGACATGCTGTAATTAAATCCAAGCACTGAATACATAACACCTTTTCAACATGTTGTGGGAAAAATGTATTGTCATCTATAACACATGATTTGCAGAGTCCAGATATTCTGAAGAATACAAGACATACTCAAAGGCACACTATTGAAGCTACATCTCCTCTGCTTTGCATATTTATTACTGTAGAAGCATTAAAATTACGGTTTCTCAATCTTAACAGCACGTATAAATTAAGGAAGTGCTGTGACCTCAGGTTTCAATCAAGCTGAAAAATATTCAACAGATAACCTGGATCCAGAATAGTATCTGTCAAGTAGAGCTTCCATTCTAATGTGATCCTTCCTTTCCTTCTTCTCAGGTCCATTCACCTCCTGGTTCCAATTCAGACAAAAAGCCCTTGCTGAAGGCTTATCCTGTCTGCAGTGCAAATCATCTATTTCATAAAGAAAGTATCACCTGCAACATAGGTAAAAATTGTTAGAATATCATGTTAAGTCAGCTATTTAAGCCTGCTGTGGAGCTCTGATCATTTTACTTGCCACACTTCCTCCAATGACTAGAGCAATATTCTAGTTCAGTTTTACTTACCTAACTTAGCTGATAAATTTCTGTTTTCAAGTTCCCCTTATTCCCTGGTTATTTGTGAAATTATACACATCCTGCCCCATCCTAGAAATCAGGAAGAAACTGCCTATGGAACAGTACTCTTACAGAAGGATGTAATGTCATAGCTGCCCAATGTGGTATTGATCTGTTTTGAGTTTCTCTTCCAGATACTAAGAAGCTGCCTTTTGAATGACAGGATCCAATGAAACAGATAAGATGTTCCTACTATTAAATGGAACAGGTAACTATTATGTACCACAACTCATTTATTCATCAGAACAGTTTGAGCTTTCAGGCTGATCAGAAATATCTTATCTCCCATCATATTTTCATTCTCAGCTCCTGAGCAAAAAAAGTCTGTGGTATTTCTTCAAAATTCTTCACTTGCTTTTATGTAGAATCTCTACACAGTATCCCATACATTCTGTAATTTCAACTTTGCACACAAATTGTCCTTTCTTTCATTGTAACAGATTGTAAAAAGATTGTAAAAAGACTGAAAAACCCAAACAAACCTAAACAGGTTTCAGAAACTTAAAGAGGTTTTATTCAAAGGCACCCCTAATCCATAAGCAGTAACATTTATCTAAACTCTTCCCTGCAGGGAGATACTGACCTTTTGTTCAAGACAGCAGATTTATCTCTCAAAAAGTAGAGGTTAGAAATAGCTGGAACAGAAACCTCCCTGATTTTGTCTTGCCCTTGGTCACAGAATCCTTTCCTCAAAAATGAAAATCCCCATTATTCTTCAAATACAAAGTATTCTTCCTTTTCAGCTGATTCAGAGGACAGAATAAAGGCTTCTAAGTTAACGGAAGTTCCCCAATCTTCTACTTCGCTTCTTGTTGCTTTAAGGCTCTCACTGCACAAGACTCAAGTAGTAAGTCCAGCATGTTTTTGAACATCAGCTTCATTCACACGTCTGCAATCCCTTCTGTTCCACCACCAAGGCATGACAGAACTCACTCTGCCAGTAATCTAGTCAACCAGTGCCCTGAATTTCACTCTCCAGGGTGCTTCAAGAGTTACCAATATCCACTGCCTGTCTGATTAATACCTCTTTGATTTTTCCTTCTATCTTAGAAGAAATAAGGTTAGGTTTAACAAAGCCCTAATAAAAATCTTGTTTTGCTGATGTTTGTAACGTACATGTCTTTTAAAACTCTAAACAGAATACAGTTAAGCACATTAAAATCTTGTTGAGAACAAAGCTGAATCATTCAAATCCTACTCTGTTCTTTCATTATTAGACTGGATCATTTCCCAGTACAAATGTACAGGCTTTAAATATCTTACAATTTATTTGAAGATCATTTTCCACTCACATCTATCCTAAGTATTAATGTCTCAAGAAGCTAATAGAAATCTGATATCCACAGTAATACTCTAATCTCCATTTTTCTAGCTCATGGTCATTACTGAAATCTCAAGAAAAACTTATCTTTGCATACTTTATACTTCATCATCATATTCTTGCTAGTCCCTACTCACATCTCCTTCATCACATGTCCTCATTTCTCCAACTAAAAAAGGTCCACATTCTCGAATATATCATAACACAGTAACTAGAGCTAGCTTAAAAACAAAAAGTTGTTCCTATTGTCCAAAGCAAGCAGATGTATACAGGGAGTCAGCTGAAAAGATGTATGATCTTACAGTAAACACCTTTTTAAGCAAACAGACAAAAAAGAAGGATATGAAAACGTTGTTTTAAGTAGGAGATTTTCTACGTGAAAGACTACTCTTGTAACACACTATTAGAATATCTTCACTTGGGTATGAGTGTTCTGAGCCATTCTTATGGCATTTAAAGTCAGTAACTTTTACAGGGTACAGCTATAGTTAAATATTGCAGCCACATATTAGTGTAATAGGCTTCCTGCACGTTTTCAAAAAGACATTAATTATGCAAAGTTCTAACCGTAACTGTTACACAGCTTAGACAGCTTTTTACTCTGAAGATCACAGGACAGGTTACAACCAGCAGCTTTGGAATGTGACTTTTCCATGATGGACTGATGATACAGATTTAGATGCCAGAAGGTCTAAATGGCTCCAGAATTAAATATATATATATATATATACACACATACACACACATGCACGCATACATATTTCAAATTCAGTTTCTCTAAGAACACAGTACCTTGAAGTAGAAGTTACTAAGAAGTAAATGAACCTTCCTCCCATCCACTAGTCACTTCTTTTTAATAGCTATATCCCTCCCCCCACCTTTATATGCTGATTAACAAGTTACCTAAATATCAAGTAATTAACATTCCCTCTTCCTCAGGCATGTTTTCTCTCTTTTTCAGAAGTCTTTCTGCAACTCAGCTTACAAGGACACTAATGATTTTTGCATCTATACCCCTTTTTTCTCCCCTCCCACTGTAACTGGCTTTAATAATAGCAAATGTAAGCAACTTCACCTAGACAGACAGAAAAATTAAACATACACGCAGCTACTCAAATCTTTCTTGTTTTGAGCTGTCCTCTGCCTGCAAAGGACTTGACTTCAAAGAGATTGCCTGGTTGGGTGTTTTTAAAGACTAGGAATCCATGAAAAATGTTGAAATGCTGAGGCCTGTATTTATATGGACATTGCAATGGTGTCGACAGCTTTCAATAAAATAAATGGAACCAAATTTAATTTAGCATGGGCCTCTTGTTATCATGGCTTACAAACGCACAGGTGAAGAATTTCCTAAGAGTCAAGAAATTGTTACGTAATTGCTTTACAATATAGAAAGAAATCAATAGAACAGAGACACATGCACTGTCCACACATAATGATGCAGCCAGCCAACAGTCAATTTGACACATAGCGAATGGCAGAATCTTAATAAACTTCAAGGAAGAAGGCAAAAGTTTAAGTCTTACATTTTAGGCCGTTCACTTTAGGCCATTCGTTTCAGTTTATGCACAAATCTGTATTGTTAAGGCGTAAATACATGCAATCTGGCTACACAGAAACCAAGACAAAAAAATTCCCTGTTTGTACCCTATCCATATCTGTATCTTTTATACTGATCTCTCTTCACGTCTCAAGAAGCCAATGATATTTTCAAGTGGTAGTTTGACCATAAATACTTCAAGTGTGAAATATTTTTCAGACTTCAACAGTAGAGGACTATTTTTGTGAAATGCAAAACACTCATTCCCAAATAATTAGAGAGAATTGTCACAAAACACACATACCCCTCCACATATTTGCAGATTAGTAGCTACAATACTTTGAGACTTTATTTTCTTCCATCAGGCAATTTTTCAACTAACAACTTTTTTTTTTCCTAGATTTGATACATAAGAAGAATTTACCCTTTTAATCACATTTATCTTTTAATGGAGTATCACGCCTATTCCACAAGCTCTTTGCGTGGCACCTTGTGCAACAAGAGCTTCTACGTGCTGCCAAAGTACTGAGGAAACAGTATTCCAGAACAAGGGAAACTGCTTTTTCAACTTCACTAAAAAACCAGCACAAACATTTGTCCCATTACCTTTGCTGATTTTTGTGAACAAGCACAACCAGACCACAACCTCCTAACCCCAAAGAAAGAAGACAGAAAAGAGGGAGGACGGGGGAGATGTTAACTTCTGCATAAGCACATCAATAATATTATTTTAAGCAAATGGGAAATCGTCAGCATACCAACTAAGTATACTTAGTATACTAAGTAGTACCGCAAACACTGTGCCCAATTAGACCTTGCAAACTGTGGTCTACACAGAAGTTAACAGGTCATGTAATGATGCCACTCCTGATTTTTAGCAGTTGAAGTCGCATTATGAAAAGCAAAGAATATTTCCTATTACCCATTCTTGTAATGCAAGTACAGTGATTGCTAGCAATTAAATTAAATCACTAGCGAAGCAGCAGCCTTAGGATTCTGACACAGATCAGCTCACCCTCCCTCAGTCATCAGTACTCCATTAAGCTATTCATAGAATAAAAACTATCAGATTAAACTATGTTTAGCTTGCCGTGTCACATGAATATGCTCACACTAATCACCACACAAAGACATCTTGTGAGAAACTAGTCTTTATTTCTACAGTGAAGCAGTTCATGATTAAATGCATCTTCAACACTGATAATTTACGTTCTTATCCAAATTTATTTTTCCTCATTACCATCCCTTCTGTCATATCCTAGAATGTTAACAGTACATTACACTGCCTCCACAAATAATACAACTGAATAATTATGACAGTGCAAACAGCGAAGCTAGTGGTCTGTATGGGAAAACATAATATAGATCCATATGCATATTGCAGAGTAACCATGCAATTTCTACACCTTCTATGTGTATCTGTATTCTAACTTTCAGCCAGTGTTTTTATTTTCCTAGCTGGTTTACAGCGTGAATCACTTACTTGGAATTCATCCATTCAGTGCATTTCTAGCAATTCTGTCTTTCAATAAAAGCTGATTCAATTAGAACAGACTTACAAAACCCATACGGTTTTATCAGTCACTGTATAAATGTGCAGAAAACTACCCCTTGAGGCAGTGTCCCTATTTAATCATTCCCTTAAAGGGAATGCCCTATTTTCCAGATGACATTTAACAGATGAGCTCAGCATCAAGTCTCCTGAAAACAACTGGTATACTGCACAACAGCCTGCCTTTAGAAGAAATATCTGTATCAGAACCTTTATAAAGCCCAAATTCATCTTCACAGAGAGTTTTTAAAGCAGCCATCAAATGTTACATTTCCAACAACCAGTCTTAAGGCTTCAACCACTTGCACACTGTTAGAAATTATTCTCTACATGCCACAAACTGTGGTTCACTGATGCTCAGTATCACATCTATATTAAAAATATCCTGTTTGAGAAACATATGGGTTTCAAGCAATTTATATTCCCTAGATAACAACATGCTACATGTAAGCAGGGGTCAGGAAGCTCAATTTCCTTAACATCATCCCCTGAGGAGGCAGCATTTGTAAATCTGCAGAGAAGGCAGTGGTTACAGTGTTTTTGACCCCTAGATCCTTGGGATTCATGGGGAAGTGACCTCTCCCAACTTCCAGTCCACAAAGGACTGGATCCTCCAGGCTGCTCCTCTCTTCCTTTCCTGTAGAAACTGTGGTGCTTCTTGCACGTATGCAAAAACACACACACAAAACATGAGGTTCATACTGAGGCAGCAGCACAGTTACCGTCTCACAAAACGGGGTGAACACTTGGCACAGCTACTTTTGAGACCAAGAAGGAAGGAGCTTGCTTCTGACCCATCTTATTTGTTCTGCACTTACGTGTGATCTTTCCGAAGGCTACAGCATTCTAGAATTCCGAAGGCGACAGCATTCCTTTCATTCAGAGTCAGCCTTGTGAAGATGTCCTCCTTAAGCAGAGGAAAACACTATGCACTTTGCCTAAAAAGTTAAGTCTCCATAAGCTATCCAAGAAAAGATGTATATTAGAAAAAGATGCCACAATTGTGAGCCCTGACCGTTTCTGTTTCCCTTATTCAGTTACAGAATTCAAGCTTACAACCCTCATCACAGAATTCAATGATGTTTGTAAGAAACAACCTTCCTTTTGCTGAATGCGCCAAAGCAACTTTTTTCCAGCTTTTAGAGTTAGGAACCCTACTTTTAAAGTAAATTTTAATCCCCTCCCACTCATTCGCATATTTTTTTTCTACCAAGCACTGTCATTTGACTTGTGCAGTTCAGATAAAGTATATTCAAGGATTATGGAAAAGTTTGAAGTCCCAAAGTTCTAGTAAATTAAAACAGGTAAGTTTTCAATTGTTCATCTCCTCTCCTCCCCCCGACTCTTAAGAAAACAAGAAACGACTTGTAGCGGACGTCAAGGTTGTATCTTGCAGTCTTCAATCTGACTTCTGATGGAAAGTTTGCCAGCTGAAAGTCTACCAATAACGTTCTGCAGCTGAACTCTCCAAGTTCAAGCCTGCTCTACATCAACGTACCACATACCAGTGGAATGCACATCACAGACAATCCTCGGGATCTCTCTGTCCTACTTAAACCAGGATAAGCTATTCCATGAAAGCATTAAAAATGATCACATAATGTTTTGTTCCACTAGCCTACTTTGAAAACATTTTGTAGCTGGCTGTATCAGCTAACTAGACATCATTTGATACTCTGAGAAACTTTTCTGCAAAGCATACTATCCTAACCTGACTTTCAAGATGAAACGTACAGACACTTTATCACAGGAACAGGCACAGTGGGCTGTCACAACAGTAAAGGAAAAATTGTTACAAAAAGTTATATGACAGAAAATGCAACTTCTCATCACTCTGCAGGCGATAAAAGAGCTTTCTTATCAGCTAGACTTCTCTTTTAACACAATCTAATTGTAGGTGTTTATTCAAATCTCAGTAGCTTTTAGTCTAGGACAGCTAATCATTTTCCCTAGAAAAGACACAATGAGCAAGAATACCACTGGTGGCACTAAAAACAAAGATGACATTTCCACTAAAGAAAGAAAATAAAAAAGCTAAACACATTGAAACATGCATTACTTATGCCCCAAAGGAAAGTAGTTGAACATGGAAATAGAAAGAAGGAAGTATACCCATTATCAAACATGGAAAGAAAGCAAATACCAGATGGCATAAAGGCTTCTTTGCTGCAGTCTTCACACAGAAGTTTAATACCGTGTAACCAAATTAAACAAGGGGATGCAAGTACAAATTAGACTAAGAAACAGACCAGGCTACTGAATGTTACATATTTGACAGTCAACAGCATCTGAAGAAATTCACCCTGAGAAACAAACTGTTCAGAGAACTACAGGAAGAAGAAAGATGTCATCAAGTACAGCGGAAGAGGGAAAAAGTAAAAAAGCAAACCCAAAATGGTATACAAAATTTCAGGAAGTAGTAGATGAGTCACAGCCTAACTCAGATTTCAGAAGGATACTAGAATAACATTATTTAACAATTGGGAGCATTAAAGGATAAAGACAATTGGCTTGACACAGTCTAGTTTCTCTCTTGAATGGCCCAACTGTCCTAGCAACTAGGAGAAAAGAAATACACAGCCCAAGTCTTGACTTGCAATGAAACCAAAAATACATTGTCCCACTCAAGCTACACTTTGACTGGGACAAAGTTGTCCAGAATGAAGTTCAAAATTAGATTTTGCTTGCTCAGCTTTAATAGTTCTCAACCGTCAGCTGTAGATGTAGGATAGCATTTATAGTGAGGTTCTACAGGTATACTACTTAATGTTCTTAATCATGTTTTGGACAAAAGAATAATGAATAGAATAAGAAAGCAGCACCAAGCTGAACAGTGGTGAGAACTACCTGCCAAAATCATCCTGAGTTAACAAGACTCAAAAATCAAAACAATGAAATCCAAGGAAGACAGCGTAAAGCACCACAGGCCTCACAATTGCATCCAAAAAGCCCTACTTAAGTAACAGTGGAACATAAAATGACCCCAGACTGTACTGAATCGAGTAGATCACAAGGCATGAAGAAGCAACAACATGATACTACTGCACAAGAAGAAAAGGCTCATTCAGGGAAGTACCAACATCAGACATCACTATTTAGCAGAATCCCGGAAAGGCACAGTCTCACTACACCTTACACTGGCAATGACTCAGCTGTAGGTATGTCCTCATTCTAGGCCACTACTGTAAGAAACACATGTGTCAAGTGAAGAGTCAAGAATAAAGAATTGGGATATAAACTGAAGAAAAATGCCATCTATAAGAAAGGGCTGCTGAAATTTTGCTTCCTTAAGAGAGAGAAAATGGGTGAACATGGAAACCATAACCCAGCAACCAAAGAACTACAAATATAGTGGGTAATTCACTGGGATAGGGAGACTATAAATCAACTTATCTTACTGAACACAAAGGTTAGATATCTGGAAAAACATCAAGGGCAAAAAGAGCACCATAAATAAGCTGTATAAAGGGGTTACAGTCTCCTTCACTGAAGACTTCTTAGAACAAAAATTATGTTGTAAGTTGCCCAGCTTTACTGATTCTCTTTCAGTATCGGGGGTCTAGCTCACTGGAAGACCTTTTTCATCGTGAGTTCCTAGGGCAACATGGATAAGCCAAGTAAGACATGTTAGCCTTCTTAAAACCATCCCTATGAAGAACTCAGGTGTATTTAGAGCTGTTACTGTTTTAGTAACTGTGGAAAACAAATGCTCACCTATTTTGCTTGGCTTTGGTACAATTCAGTTGAACAAGTCATTTTTAACTTGCAGAACCTACCCCTGACTCTGCAGTGCCTGTTAACAAACCTGACCTTCCAGAGAGTGTATCTTCTAAGCCCATGACCAGATTCAAGATCTTGGAAACAGAGCGCTAACAAGTTTTTCTTCCTGTTCAGAAGCTTTGGTATCATTAGTTATGATAGGAAGGGAACAGAAAAAGTTTACAAAAGAAAGCAATAGGTTTCTGGGTTTTTTTAATTATATAAGGTATATACCCATAGAACAATGACAGCTACTTAAATTTCTAGCCAAAGATGACTGCTGATACAACTACTATTTCAATATGATGCAAAAAGAAACAACTAAATTAGGTTTAAATCAACCATCAAAGTTGGATCAGACAGACCCTGACGGGTCTTAGATCAGTATCAAATGAAATACTATTTGGGAGTTACAGGAAAAAAAAACCAAACAAACCTCAAACCAAAAATACCAAGCTCATGCTTAAAAAGAAAAAAAGCACATTTTTTCATGAGCTGTTTAGAAAAATGGGTTAAAGTATCTGTCAGGTTCAAAACTACATAGATTTAACAAATTAAACTTACCACAAACAAACCACCACAAAACAAACCAAAACCAACTCCTGAAATATAAGCTTTATTTTCCTTTGATTGGCTGCTCATTGCATTCTCTATTGCCCACACAAGCTATACCTATCAACAGCATCAGAGAGCAATCCCAATCGATAAAAATCACTTTGTTGTTTTAGACAGAAAAAACCTCATTCAACTTGATGTGTGCAAACTTCCTAAGTTTCACTATATTTTTCAGGGAAAATAATTCCTAAATAAATTCCTAAATAATTCCAATGGATACTTTTAAAAACTCCTTTTAAAAAGACCGGAAGTCCAGAACGACTAGATTTCCTGACTGCTATCTGGAGAACAAAAGAGAATTATTTATTCATTATTGTCTTCATAGTTTAATATTTAAGTTAAATCTAAAACTTGTAATACAGAGCTTGGTAAAACATGGATTATATATGACTTTTCCACTCACTTCATTCCTGCTATTATTTCCTCCTCCAAACTACCACAAGGAAGGAACAGCTCCTCAGTCTGTTAAGCTTGATTCAGTCATGTATCTGTAAAATCAGCATGACGGGCGGTTCTTCCTCTTTCTCTCCTTCACAACCTTCCCCCTGACACATAAGCGCGCATGTGCGCACGCAGGCTGCATACTGGAAGGCAGAAGAGAGAGTCCTTAACAAGCTGTTGTAAAACAGACATGTTAAACCAGATATACAAGATAAGCACCAACTCCCTGTCCCGAGCAGCACTGCATTTCAACAGAAATACAAATACCACATTTGGTTAAATGTAACTGATTTGTGCTTATAAACATCCAGATGGTACATGACTAAACAAATTGCACATGTTTTCTGGAGAAAAATGACCTTGATATCCAAGTTAAAAAATTAAACATTTTATTTATGCTTCTCAAAGCATAAAACAAACTCTTGACAGTTTCAAGTAGAGACCTGTATCTCATATATTTAGGAGACTGTCAGATGTGCTTATAAAATACATGCGCATATTGAATGGCCACACTCTCAGGCACAATCAAGGAGCACAGAACAAATATCAAGCAAATGTACAAAGATGGCATCCCAGTTCCTTATACCTCAGACCCTTATGTCTGGTATGATTTAAACTTGGCTTTTCATACCTTAGGCTGGGAGAAAAGGAATGATTCAGTAATGGAAATCAATAGAGCACAGGACACGGAAGCCATGCCCCATTCAGCTGGTTATGTTCCTACTTCAGCACTACAGGATGTTAAGAGGTATAGATCCCAAATCCACAGAAATTCATCCTGACTTGAAATGGTTTTCTTATTCTGGCTACAAATTTCAGGAGCTATTTTATGTAAATGATATTACAGATAGCAGCTCACCCAACATATATCAGAAACAAATGCCTAAAACAAACAAAAAAACCACTAAACCCCCCAAAAAACTTCACAGAAACCACTTCTACCTGGTTTATCTCCTTATTCTCCTTCCCCCCACCCCTGCTAAAAGGAAAATACTTTGAGCTTGAATAGTGTGCACTGAGTCTCACAGATCTATAGCTAAGATTAAGTTTTTACTGAACTCAAAGCAAGCAATAAAAGTAGTTCTAAAAATTAAGTAAAACCATAACAAGGATAAAATAGTTACAACATTGTACAACAAACCTTCTCCTGTTATTAACTAAGAGAATCCTATTAGTGAAAATATCCTTTGGAATTCTGCCCTTTTTCCTAATTTGAAAGTCACAGAATGCTATCTACTCTGAAAAGGAGAAACTGATCACATATTCCTGGCCTCCTTTTTTCCTTTATTTACACAGCAAAGTATCATGCCAAGCATTTAAAAGTTTAGGAAGCTGATCTGCAGTTTCTCCCGTAGGTCTTTACTACGCTGCCCTAAACGTTCCTCCTTCACACTGGAAGGATGGAAAAGCACAGCATGGAAAAAAGAATAGTATCCTGCAACTAGAGACCAGACCATAATACATATGCACCAAAAACAGACCAAGAAAAGCAAAGCAACAGGTAATTTTAAATCTGGATGCTGTCACCAATGAATAACAACAGAATTAATACGATCTGGGGAAGATGAAGCAAAGAGGTGATGGAGCACTAACACAGGCTCCTAAAAGGAGAGAGCAACAAACAAACATGCCTTTAGAAAGAATGCTAGTCCTTTTGCTAGCTCTTCCCAGCAGCACCGGAACTTCTAATCTTTAACAACACATCTAAATTACAATGGCTAACCCATTAGTTGGCAAGAAAACTAAACAAGCCAAACCCCAATCATCTATTGAAGGACAGACAAGCTGGGAGCAAATGCTGCAGTAAGGTCTGTCCAGAGATCCAGCCCCGCTCTTGAAGATCAGCTAGTACTGGCGTTCTCCTGGTTCAGATAACGTCATAAAGAGCAGAAGGAAAGAAAGAGGAAAAATGGTAGCGTGCCCATGGAGACAACTTTCTTTTGGCAAAGCAGTATTGTGAGAGTCAGACCAAATTCAGCAACCCCACTATAACCTTCCCAGGAGCCAAACAATTCTCTTCCTGGTTTTCAGCATAATTTCCACGATTGTTTTTACACGGACACTGGTGTGGGCTTTTTCCAGCAATCACTTTACTTTTTTTACTAGGGTTCTAGCAATCACTTTACTTTTCTGTACAACATCAGGGACAGAGGAGGAATCACAATTTTCAAGTGTTCATGTCTCAGCAAAACTTAAACAATGTCATGGGGCAAGGAAATCAAACCACTTATTTAGCCTAAAGACTCTTCCTCTTGCCAACCTTCAATGGCTTTTGCAAACAATAGAGCTTCTCAAAGAGATCATACAATTTCTTTATAATGGAAACTATTAGACAACCTAAATATAGAGTTCATTACGAGTTCCCTCTATAACGCAGTATGTTAGGGTTCTATTCAGCATTCCTTAATCATGCTTCTAATGAACTTCAGCAGGAGATTTGTCCAAGTAAGGAATGATTATTACAACCCTAGGTTTCTTACATTTATACAACATCTTTCATCTAGAAGAATTTGACAATGTTTTAAAGGTCACATGTAGAAAATCACTATATTCAGTACAGTCTCCTATCAAGAGGAACACAGTAATTTCTCAGTACCCAAGCAACAATATAGAACAATTTAGGTTAGAAAGTAAATAAGAAAGCCATGTCTACAGGGAGAATTTAGCTCCTCAATAGCGTTACCAAATTAAAGTCTGGCAATGGTTCTACAGCAAAAGGTCCAGGGATTTCCAGCTGGCAGATCGGATCTTAGTGTTACATCCGACTCACGGCACATCCAACTGGCAACACGCTGGGGCACTCCTTTAGTACTAACACACAGAAAAGCGTGCCTGCCACCTTGGGGATCACTTACACCGCTTCTTGCAGCATCCAGGATTTCTCTTGGACATCTCCCATCCAAGAACAGCCTGGTTTAACCATTCAGGGCGATACTGCCACGGACAAAATTAATTAACGCCATGATTTGAAAATTCAGTTGTCTAGAAGTATATTAAAATATAATCAAGAAATCGTAAGAATTATTTCCACTAATCTTAACAATTCCACTGGTTGTTAAAGATCATAATCCATGTCTAGCTTCTGGCACAAAAGATAATTCTTCCATAGAGAAGGAATTACTCAACAATGAAAACACCCACAAACCCTACACATACCTGACAATATTTCTGTTGCTAATTGACATGATTTGTGTATATATATATATATAAAAAAAAACAACAACACAAAAAACAACTGTTTTAATCAACTTTGCACTTGATTTCCAGGGGCTTTCAAACCCACTAAACTTCACTATGATCGCCTGTTTTTCCATCTGCTAATCTGGTCGCATTCAGTGAATTTTAACATGCAGAAGCAGACAAACCATCCACCACAAAGACTCCTCTGAACCAAAAAAAAACCCCAGTACTTTACAGTGTCTTATAGACAAAGCTCTCAGTAAAAAAAACACAGTAGAAATTTTAAAGAACCACTGCACACTAAGAACTGTGCTGAAGCATCAACTTAATCTAACATTAAGCTTCAAAATGGAAGACTTAAAAAAACAAATTCACCATGTCATCAAAACACCATAGCATTGTTATTCTGCCCAACACTGATAGAAAACACGTTGTTGTACAGGCAGTACCAGCAAATGTTTTAACAAGGCCCCAGTTTGGTGTCTGGGACTCCAGCTCCTCAGGGGAAAAAAAAAAAAACAAAACAATCCACCCAAATGGCCTTTTGTGTCTCTCTGGCACCCTGATGACTCCCTCCACAGACACAAAGGTCTGCTTACTAGCTGAAATCTGATTTCTGAACTGGGGCCTAAAACCTCAACCTGCAGTTATCTCATGCCGTGTGCGCATCCTGGGCTCTACAAACATCTGAAAATGCAACCCATTTAAGCCTAAGGCAAAAAAGAAACCCATAAACCTACTCAGTTACACACTGTTTCAGAATTCAGGTAGAGAAACAAAAATCAATGTGTCAGATAAAGGTCTGCTTACCAGACCACTGTGGGGGAGAAGTGGAAACAAAAAAAGCAAAACCAAGCAAAAAGACATTTTGTTGCTGAAGTATTAAAAAATTATGAAATAGTCAAGAGGGGGAAAACAGAAGGCAATGATAACATTGCTTTTTCAGGACTGTTTTATTTTTTTCACTCTTTTTTGCCAGCCTGTTTGGTTATTTTTTTTGTCTGTTTATTGGGTCTTTTTAAGTTTCACTGCTTTTATCCAACTGAGCTCCCAATGCAGCAAATCGTAATTTTCAACTGACTTCACCTATCGAACTGACTGCAGGTTACAGAGGCTTTACCGTGCTGTTTTAAAAGATTTTACATTCATTATTTCAGCAGCATTATTCTGCTGAGCAATACCAATCTGCACACATCTGTGATACCAACACAGTGCCATTGTTATAACTGGAAACCACGCTATACATGACAGATGCAACTCCTCTCAGCACATTTATCTCACCAAGTTCCTTAGTTCAAAAAATAAGTAACAAGATAAAAAAAAGCAACTAGCATTCAAAACCTGAAGTTATGACAAGCCCTTTCAACATTCATTCTGGTTTCCAGAAGTCTAGGAAATCAAGTCCAGAAATAAAGATGAATCATTCTTGTCAAGTAATTGAACCCAACCCTGCCTTTACAATTTCAAACATACAGCATTTGTTGCAAGTCATATTCAGCACTGCTTTGACCCGTATCTGGAATGTAATTGCTGGTTTTGATCAGATTGCAACTTTCATTGCCACTTAAACTTCTCTTGCTGACAGGATAAAACCATAGGTATAACTGTAACAAAGGATCCTGTAGCAGTATTTTCCTCAGTGAGGACGCAACGGTTACAAGTGCACTCCTGTTGGTATTTTAAACACCCTCCGTTCCCCAGGCACACACGCTCAGGCCACAATACTGTCAAGACACGGCCAGACACAGAGACCAGATAATCCACCGCAAGCTTTCCGACAACTGCACAGAGGACAGGTCCTCCTGGGAAGTCAGGGATACGCAGGGCGGCACTTCTGCACGGCACAATCAGCAATCCCTCCCTAAACAGCCGAAGGGTCTTACCCACCCCTAAGGCCCCCAGAAACTAGCACAGTGATGTGCTGTGATTAAAACCTAATTAAAATAATATTATTTTTTTTAAAAGTGAGGTATTTATAACGCAAAGTTAAACTCACAGAAAAAAAATAGTTTAAAAGGGGAAAAAAACCACAAACATGGGAGGGCTAGTGTCTTAGCGCACGCCACAGGGGATGGCTCCTGGGGGTGTGAGGTGCACGGCCCCTGCGGGGTCAGGCCGCGCAGGCGATCCTGCCCTTCCGGGCGCTTATTATCCCTGTTTCCATACACGACGGCGCGCCGCTCCCCGACTTGGGTCACGTTTACCGGGGCACCCCCCGGCCTGGGCCGGGACTCCCCGGTAAGCGTAACCCGATTTCTTCCACCGCCGCCCTGCCTCACAACTCGGGGCGGCGGGAGGCTGCCCACGGCTCCCTCCACTCCCGCTCCGCCGGCGACCCACCGTGTGGAGGTGCCCTTCCTCACGTCGCACATCATGCACTTGAAGGCCTCGGCGCTGTTGCGGAAGGTGCAGACGCTGCAATCCCAGTAGCCCTCGTCCGAGGAGGGTTTCGGCTGCCGCTTCGGCCTGCGGAGACACACGCGCGCCAGGGGCAACACCGGGCACGACGCCCTCACGCCGCCACCTCCCCCCCGGGGGCGCCCTGCCGGGCGCCATCGCAGCGGGCTCCGCGCACTCGGCCGCCGCGGAGAGGGCCCGGGGAGAAGAGGACGCGCCACCGCTGCCCCTACCTGGTCGGGCTCTTCTTGTCTCCCATGCCGGCTCCAGACGCGTCCCCAGCCCGGCCCCGGCGCGGCCCTTTGTGTGTTTGTCAATAAGGAGGAGCGCGGGGGGTCTCTCGGCTCTAACGGGGACCCGGGGAGGAGGAGCGGCCGCCGCAACCTCCAGCTGTCGGGGAAACTCCTGCCGCCGCCGCTGCTGCCCCCTCCCCCCTCACGTGTCCCCCCGCCGCCAACCAGCGCCCGCCCGCAGGCCGCGGCGCCCGGCGGGCCGCGCAAGGCGGCAGCTCGCTACCACCGGCGGCTCGGGCACTGCGAGCCGGGCGGCGGCGGAGCCGGGGCGCCGCGGGGACTGCTGGGGGCGGCGGGAGGGGCGGGGTGGAGAGGGACGGGGCGGGACAGAGGGAGCCGCGGCGGGCCCGCGGTGGCGAGAAGGGGCTGGCGCCGAAGGGCGGCTTTGGCGGCGGTTGGTGTGGGGGCGCCCCGCGGCCATTGTCCCGCCGGGGAGTGCGGCCAGGCCGCGCCGGGGGCGTGTCCCGCGGTGGTGCCGCGGTAGGCCGGGCGGGCTGAGCGGCCAGGTTGCGCGGAGCCTGGCGGGGAGGTGCTGTCCCGTGGCTCCTAGCCTGGGCGGAGGCGGCCACCGGGGCTCATCTGGGAAGCCGAGAGAAGGCTGCGGGGAGTCGGCTGCCCTGCTGCTCGGCCCGGGCGGAGGGGGCAGAGGGACGCGCCGAGTGGCCAGAGCAGAGCCGGGGAACCGGCGGAAGGGCTGTGTCCGGCGGGTGGGAGTGCGGGGGTGCTGGACAAAACGAGCTGGCCGTCAGTACGAGCCATTTAAACTGGCCTTCAGGGCTCTTCGGAGAGCTGCTTTTCTCTTAGCAGCCGGTATTGCTTGCAGTAGCCTCTACATTGCCTTGGTCTCCTTTCCAAAGAAATTGCCTCAGGCCGTGCTTTGCAGTAAGAAAAAATCTGGCGGGGGGGGGAACTAACCAGGAGGTTCTGCTTAGAAACCTGGGGCTAAACCAGCCCGTTCGCCTGAGGCGAGTGGAGAACGTGATGGGTACCTATACAAAACAGGAGAGAGCGGTGTTACCCAGTGCCTCTGTGCAGCGTGGGGCTTCTGCGCTTAAAAGCTTAACAGTACAACGTGGATCACTTGCAGCGTAGCCACATTAAACAAAACACTGGTGTTTATTATCTGTATTAGTGCACAGGAGCCCCAGCCACAGGCCAGGATGCCATTTTGCAAGATGCTGTACAAACAGAACAAAGAGCACATGTCCGAAGTGCGCAACAAAAGGCGGCGGTAGGCGCAGGTACGTGGTAGAATGCAGACAATGGGATGATACTGGTCAGCATTGGAGGGGTCAAAGCTATTTTTGCTGTATTGTCTTTGCCAAGAAACAATGGGGTTTTGAGAGCAAAATGCGCCTGAGGGGAGCTTTACCCAAGTGTCTGAAAAAGCCTATATGAAGACGAAGGTGCCTTTGAAATTAAGCAAGTGGACAACCGAGAAACTTTCTGAAGGCAAAGTTCCCAAAAATTATTTCAGCTAGAAATAAAGGGTTATGATGAAGAAAAAGAAAATGTAGGTAAAGAGCTTGAAGTCTTCTTATGGAAGCTCTAAAAGACCCATTTACGTAAAGTGCTAATACTTTTACAAGTTTCTCAGTGTTTCTTTAGCCATCCTGTACACCAGCAACTGGATGCCAGTGTAGTATGTCCTACCTGTGGTTGGCCATTTACCCTACTTTCCTTCTGTGTTCACATCCTGCTTCCAGTATTGTAATTTTCATCACCTACTTTTTTCCATGTTTGCCTTGCCTTTTCTGTTCTTCCTCTATTGCAGTTTCTTCTCTTATGCTTCTCATAGAACCTTCCGTAAATAATGAATGAAATTAACGGATTGCCCATCTGAGGATGGGGCCCGCCATGCACAGACAGCTGGCCTGGGTTCATTGGTATATCATTAGACATCTATATGAAGGAAGTGCCTAGACCCAGCCCCCAGCAGGGAGGAAGAGGCCTCTGCCAAAGGTGAGTGATCTGATGCCAGGACAGACATGCGATTTTCTCACTTGCGGGGACCATTTTTCTCCACTGACTGTAAAGAGAGCTTTGCACCAGTAGTCCAGAACTGCACATCTACCCTTTAAAAAATTACAGAATTTAATGAGGTGACTCACCTGTGCTTGAAGATCATGCTACGTAGAAATCACTAGACAGGAAGCAGTGGAGAAACCTGTCTGCTTGTGCCCTTTTCCGCAGTGCACTCTCTCTACTGTATAAACAAACATGTTATTTACCCACTTTCAGAAAGTAATTATTTTGAAACAACCTCTTGACCTTTCGTCTGTCGCAGTCTACTTTTTCCATACTGATTGTGAGAAACAAAACAACTTCCACTGATGGTTACAAAATGATGGGATATGCTGTAATCCCGCAGGAACCATTCTTGGAGAGAACTGTTTCCAACCAGCAGGAGGAATCGCAACTGCCAGCCACAAATGTTATCCTTAACAGCCGAGTAATCTTTCTGGTGGTTGTGTTCCAGACTTTCTGCTGCATGACCATCACCCAAACCACTGCACTTAAGGATCTTGGTGTTTTCCCAGCATCATTGGGCCTGTTTACCACTGAACTCCCAACTAATCCTTATTTAGTGAGCTCAAAGGTTATTCAGATGGTGCATTCAAAAGGTCAGGAGGATGGGTCATGGTGCTGCCTATGGTGCCCATGGGTCTTATTCTTGAGTAACACTAAAGGGGAAAGAAAGGTTGTTTTCCTACACCTTGTTCTGTCTTCAAATAGGAGCACAAGAGAACAGCAGTGAAAGCACCAAGCCATCCCATGTAATCTCTGCAAGTGGTGGTAAAAAGCATCTTTTAGCAGCGATGCAGGGAAGCACATGTGTGTACAATAGCCAAATGCTTAATCAACAGATTTAGGAGGGCTTTGCTACAAACTTAAAAGTTGAAAATACCATAGCCAGGTGTTTTGACATCAAGTGATACCTGTGTGAACCTAGAAAACTCATATTTTACTGCTAAATATTTATATGGCACATGACCTTGATCTTTGAATGACAAAAGTGGGGGCATCAGTATGAACAGTCTAAAGAAATGTTTCAGGGAAGGGGAATGAATGAGCCTTTATTTTGAATTTCCTTAGGTTTATGTTTGATTTCATCTAGAAGTGCAGTTGTTCCAGAATAATTATTTGCACCCTATTTTAATTCAGCTGAGCTAAAGTACACGCATCTTTAACAGGGAAGGCATGGGCAATATAACTGTATCTTTTTACATCAGGCACTCACTCTCTAGCTAGTGTTCGGTCTCTTATTATCTTAAAATTGACTTTTTTATAGCATTGTATTAGGGAAATGCTCATGGTATGATTATGATATTGAAGATGATATGCTGATAGCTTTGTGGAAGTTAAAGATCTAATAATATTTTCAACATCTTATGGTATAAATGTTCTTGCATGCATGACTTCTCACTTCAAAATTTATTTATATTAAAAAGGATGTAAAAGGGTATGGTAGCAATTTCTAAGTATCTTTTTGTGTGAAAACTCTTGCTGCAGAGAAAATTACAGTTGTTCCTGAAAAAAATTGTCCACATACAGTTATTTAAGAGTAGGCTGTTGCTGTGTAAATCCGTATGAAGATATGCCAGTTAAGTCAGTACTTGGACCGTTGTTGTGCACATCAAACCTGTGCCAGTTGCTGCATTACCAGCATCTTGAGCAATTAAGTAATCGTTTCATCACTGCTTGAGTTTAAAAAACTGTCCATAAAGACAATTATCATTGTTTTGTAGATAAACCACCTTTTAATCCCTGTTCATAAAAAGGAAAACTAGGTAAGTATAAAATTGTACTGGAACAAATGCACATTATTCCAGCACAGTGTGTCTGTTTTGCTTGGGTTGTACTAATATAATAAAATCAACACAAATCTCTTCATGGGAATTTGGTGAGGATTTTTAACATGCTTGGTATACCAAGGCCCAAGTCCTGTCTGGGCTTCTGTATGCTACTGCACTGCAGAAAAACCCAAACCAAACCAAACAAACAAACAAAAAAAATCAGAGCTTTGAAAAGTAAAAGATACTTGCAAACCCTCTAATAAAGACAGTGAGGTTGGTAACAGTGAGAACTGCTCGTCCAGCATGTGTTTGCTCAGCCTTGGGGTCAGCCCAAGCCATCACAAACACATCAGTTTTGATGATGCAGTCCATGCTTCTCTTAATGTGTGGAGGCAGGAGAGGGAAATTCTGCTTTAGAAAGGGCTGGGGGCTGAGAGGGACCGTATATAGATTACGTTGCAACCTGAAAGAGCCCAAAACGTGTTTTAAAAGAGTTTGTACTTTATTGGGTGTACAAGCCTGACCTAAACACATCAAATAATTTTTAGGGAACTATTGTATTCACAAGACTTGGTTCACCGCCACATCCTTCAGGTTTCACACAGTTAGAATACCCCTGGCATCAGCAGGGATGTGCTGTCGTGAACCTGGAGTATCACAGTGGTGAATAAGTCCAGGAGTCTTTCTAGGGCCATAGTTTGACTCTTTGTGTGAATTTGGCTCCAAACACATAAACCAGAGGATTATACACAGAGCACTCACAGGTTATAGCATGTGAGCAGTATTCGTGTGTGTAGGATCAAGAAAAAATTTACCATAGTGGTAATGTTTTATATTTGTCCTCTGTGGACTGGAATGAAATTATCAAGCCACTTAATATTCAGATGCTTGGTAACTATCGAATAATTCTTTCAGTTACTGCCTATTTCACATTCACTATCCTGGTTTGGGCACAGCCTTTATCCTTGCAGACTTTTTAGTGAATTTCAAAGATGAAGAATGTTCAGCTCTATAATCTCTCTCCTTCATTACAGAAAACTCTTAGAAGTTTCCCTACTTGTTCCATTCAGCCTCTCTCAGAGGTAATCTGAGGTGTGAAGGATCACTGCTAGGAATAAAAGACCATTCTCAGCACTCATTAAATATTTCTGGTCGTTTTGCTGTGATTCCCAGGCATGGTTGTGCACATACCAGTCTTTTAGACTGAAGATGGTAATTCATTTCAGATAGGTCACTAAAAATTGTTAATAAATACTACTGATACTTAATTCTTCTACCATACCTCTCACAGGAGAGGTGTGCTAAAAGAGGTGCCTGTGCTACAGAGAGGTGCTTGTGAATGCTGAATTGAAGCTATGCCAGGAGATGGCTTCAGACACAGCAAAGCTGTTCACACACCCTGTGTCTGGACTTGAGGAGCCGGTGGAAGTTTCTGTCCTAACAAATGGTGAAAGGTTGGCTTCTCCAGGGCAAATGGTTCAAAGGGGTAAAGCTGGGGCCTTGCTTTGAACCATCTATAAAGGCAGCAGGCTCACTAGCCTTTGTAGATTTGGATCTCTGGGGTTAAAGGAACCGGAGTGAAGCTGCCTGTATCACCTATTTAAATTTGGGGCTAAATCTTTCCCTGGCTGCTCTCATCAGGGTGACTTGAAGTAGTATACAGTACATCCTGTCCCAAGGGGGGTTAATTTGGATGAAGCTCGAGCACCCTGAAGAGGAATGGGTATGCACTGCAGAGGCTCCTTTGAACAGAAACCATCTCTGTCTTCAGCTGCCAGTTCTTGCTGACATCAGCATAAGATCTAGTCGGTTGCAGGGGTGAACACATACATACCTTGATTAGCAAGCCAAGCTCCCTCAGGGCTATATGAGAGAAAAAAACAAACATAGCCCATTCTCAATGCTGTCTGTTCAGGTCTGCTCCCTGATTTCCTCATCTGCCTTTATTCCTCCTACTTTACTCCCTCTTTCCCCCTCTGGTACTTGTCATTTTCCTGGTTGGGTTGTTGGGGTTTTTTTTCCCTTTTTCATTCTCATCTTTATGTGTTCTTTCAACCTCCTCCCTGTTTTGTTTTCCTCAACATCTGAGATTTATCTTTTTAGCTGTTTTTCTGTACTAGTAATTCTGCCTGCTCCATCCTCTAAGTTCCCTTTCTGTCATGTCTCACTCTTCTCTTGCTCGCCTTTCACCTTCACTGATGCTCTCTCTTTTAGGAGTTGTTTTAAAGCATTAAAATCTGGCCAGAGGTTGAGTTTCCTATTTTTGTGTTGGGCAGGTGGCAGGCTTCCAGTGGAAATAGTGCCAAAGGAAGAACAGCAGCCCAGAGGAGACTTCACACTTTACAGCAACATTTAAAGCATTCTGAATCTGATTAGGGGATATGGCTGAAAGTCACATCGCTGCCTGGTCCTACACAGCGTTTTTAAAAAGCTGTCAGAGCAAAAAATGAAATCCTGGAACTAAAGCCCCTAAGCAATTCCAGCTTCAGCTCAGTACTCCGACGTTGTGTCAGTCAGCATGCAAACACCTACTGCAACGACTGGATTCACAAGAGCCATAAGCCACCTTTGGATCAAAAGTGCCATTCAATTTTTCTCACTTTAAATCTCTTTCATAAATTCCTCTAGATTTACTTTGAGATCAGAATTTGACTTACAGGCATTATCAAACGAAGGGGAAAGGGTGAATGTGCAGCACTGTGACATCAGGAGAAAAAAAAGGAGATTGCAGATGTCCTGCTTTTTTCAGATGTAATAGAAGTAGCGAATGAATAAACCAACCTTCTGCCAGAAAAAAGCATACAAAGGTAATGAGTCCTTAAGAAGAATGCCTTCTCTGTATGTAATATGCTTTTTATATAGCTGCTCACAGCTATATATGCACACATACCCACACAGAGACATGGGTACATAAATATTCAAAACAGCTGCAAATTTAACTTAAAAGGTATTCCATGTCAGCTCACTACGTTTTCATTATGAAATACTCTGAGGTAAGAGATTTTCATGAGAAACCTTTCAAGTCCCCTTTTCCTAGTTTCCATGTTACTCTAGGTAAGGAAGAGAATGATGGATTTAGTAAAGGTCAGCACTCAGGAGTGCTGGTATGAGATCTCACTTTTCTTTTTTGCTTGGAATCACTAGCTTTGTCTCAGTTTGGCAAAGATTATATTCTTCATGAAGTAATCCACCTAAGTATCCTCTGTTTCCAGCCCCAGTGTTACACTTCCATTTTTCCTTTTTTTTTCTCCTTTTAATTAAATGAATATAAAGTCTAGCATCTAACAACAAAAAGGAATAAAAAAAGGGACAGGGATCAGATCCAGTTAATAGAACACATCGCTCTGTGGGTTCAGAACCAAGGCTGGGCTAGGAAGCCTGTCCCCTGAGGAGAAGATAATTTCCCTGCCATCGCATTAAGGTTATTGCAATGCCAGCATCCCTAAATAACCACACACTGCATCTTACCACCCCTTTGTCTCTCTCGCCATCTTTTTGGTTGGATTTGTATTGCTGCCAAGTGCAGGACTGGACTGTGTAGAGACTCAATATTTGGTAGAAGTCCTTTAGAGAGCATATTTTTCAAAATAAATAAATATATAGATGTGAAATAGTAACAAAGTTCTTTTAATTAAACCGGAGTGTACCCTCAGGCTTTGCCTGTAGGCTCAGAGCACTGTCTGTAGTGAGCCCATTGCACTGACAGGTGGTCTGGGGCTGGGAGAAGCAGAAATCTCCCAGAGGAACCTGTCAGTCGACATGGATCAGTGTTGATTCCTCCTGTTAGGTAATTGCTCAAGTAGAAGAGTCTCCAAATTGTTCAGAATTCAAGAAGAACTGATCAAATAAAAGCCTCTGATCCTGCAGTGCTGCTATTTTTAAGGTGATTTAAACCTTAAAAAAATAAAAGAGTGCTGTGAAAAAGAATATTGCAATTATCAAGATGATCACCGTCACTGGAAGTTCAACACTGAGGTCAGACACTTCTCCACAAAGCAGCTGCTCTGCATGGTCTGACTGCTGCAGTCTCGCCTGTCAATGATGGGGAGGCTGCACAGCCAATGCTGCAAAGGCACACACACCACTGGTGCCAAAGCTCTGCTCGCAAGCTAAACTGCTCCTCTCTGCCTGCTAAAAAGAAAAAGGAAATGTAGTTACACAAAAGGGAGTTTGAGACATTACAAATTTTGCTACTTAATTCTGCACTGGAGTTATCATCATCTGTAGCCATTACGTGCATTTGACTAACCCCCGGAATGCTCTCTTGCAGCCTTACAAAGAAATCTTCAAAGAAACCCTGGGATCAAGGCAGTGTAAGCACAAGCTTTAAGTCAGCTTTGTGTGACAGCTTCTGATTTATGCTTTCAAACATACCGACAGATCTCTGCCTCGGTTGTTAGTTACGACTTGCAAAATATATAAGGACATGCTATGCCTTAATATACCTCTAACAGAAGAATAAATTCTTTGTAATACTCTATTAAATTAGATGGCTTGGAGAAGAATTACACTTTCCTGAAGACTGGATTTATGAAAAGGCTATCTAGAAGCTTCCATTTTTAATTAATGGCAAACTCTATAGCATTCTAGACAGCTTTAATGTCCAAATTTGTTCTCACTAGGTCTATTTAATTACTACTATTTTCATATAACCATTGATAAATATTGCGAAGAATGAAGTGTTAAATGTCTTTTTTATGATACCAGGAGAACATACAGTAAAGGCTTTACCATTTCCCTTATCCTTGGGGAAGTACTTAAGCAGATAAACTAATTAATAATGTGAGTTACTAGCTTTGTATAGCAACAACAGAATATTTGTTAGCTGCACATATAAGAAAACTTCAAATAAATTCAGTAGTTCTATCTGTAATTCAGTTCTTTGAAAGAAAAAAAAATAATCCTATGATTAGATTTATTTGTTGGAAAAAAGCTATTCCACAGTTAAGAAGGGAGAGGTAGCAGAAATTCTTTAGCCATGTCTCTCATTAATGTGCAGTAAAACAAGGCAGATACTCCGTTTGGGTTAACCATCATACCTTTATGTAAGCTTTTTGACCTGTACACTTAACTCCAGATAAGAATCTGTCCTGTGTAACTAGATCACAAACTGTAGAGGAGACATAGGAAAAAAACACCTCAATAAGACAGTGTCAGGAAATGACTGATTGACTTTGTGTTCGCTTGGTAACCTCAGGAGGTCATGTACAAGAGAGGTCATGGGGCTTCAAAGTCTAAAACCTGCATGTATTCAAAGAGCTGTGTTCTGTCTTCTTAGGAGTTTGCCCGGGACACTGGCCAGAATAACACTGCAATGGCACCTGGCACATAAAATTAAAGTATGAATCATAATCTCTCTGGTCTGCCCAGCTGAGCTTTATGCAAGTTGTAGCTTTGAGATAGATTACAGTTCATAATTTGATGGCATGTCCAAAAGCTAACTATCCCTTAATTTCAAAGAGTGTTGCGGAAAGGTCGTGTATTTGCACTGGGATACAAGCATGGTTTTATATGATGAAAATTGAGTAAAAGGAGTTCAAAATCATAATGGTTTCTATTGTTTAAATTCAAATGAAATGCCAGCTGGACATTTGCCAGGATAAGATATCATTCTGACAGAGCAGAACACTCAAGTGTAGCGAACGAACACTTTGGATTAGTCTAAAAGAATAAAGGGCATTGTAACACTCTCACCAGGCAGAGAAAATGTGAAATGCTTCAAAAACAAGCAATCAAAGGAGCAATGATAAATGATTTAAATGGAACTTGCAATATGTAATTCTTGATGTTTGAAACCTTTTTCTTAGATATGAGGAAGAAGACAGGCAGACTAGACCTAGAAGAAAGACCATTATAGGGTAGAAGGGTATTATTTTCATTAATGCTAGCATTATTGATAGGTTAATCTTCCAAAACTAATCTACTTAATCTATAATCTTTGAAGCTATAGAATTTGTTGGGTACCACAATAAGTATCACCCTTCCAATTTTCGTTTTAGATGCTGCAGTAATCAAAGGATGATATAGCTTCAAAGAGGAATACAACATAGTTTGAAGTTCAATTGAACATACTCATAACAGAGCAAACACCGGGATTTTTTTAGTTGACTTGACTAGGACAAGGCATGAACATAAAGAAGTCTTCAATTAACAGATTACCTTGATATGCATGACTAATTGGTAGTCTGAATATCGGGTTAGGTAAACTAAACACTTTGTAATTGACAGCAAACCACCTGCTTTATCAACACCAATGAAAAAGACTAATGCAATCTAAGAGTTTTTCTCTTTGTTCCTAAATACACAGCAGATTCATATCTCTTAATGAGTGTTGTAATCTATAGATCAAAGGATAAAGTAGTATAGAAATAAAACAGACTAATCAATTTATAATTCAAAGTGTTCTTAAAATTGAGATATCAACACACAAAAGTAAAATAGCCATCAGACTTCAGTGCGTGAATATGTATTTACTTTTAGTCTCTTTGGTAACATTCAGTCAGGACCTGACATTCAGTTCATCATTTGCAAATACAACCAAATGTGTGAAAAAGGGGATCTAGATTTTGATGTGAGTAGCCATCACTAGGTGCAGTTCATATCTTTCCTGGCAGTACTTTCAGTTAAATTAGTGATATATATTCTCTATAGCAGTGCCAATTTAACATTGATCTGTGAACATTTTTTTAAAAGGTTTTACATGGGAATATTTAGCAATAAAACCCAGAAAGAAACTCAATAAGAAGACACAAGAACAGTAGCATAATATTGGCCAAAACCTAAAGATATATATGAGGAACCTTGGTTCAGCTGAAAAAGTATCTGAAGTTCTGAGACAGATTTATCAGCAGGCACTGGTTGCTTTGTGCTGCTACATGGCAATGTAAAGCAAATACAGTCAGGAGCTAGGCCAGGCCTACAGCTGCTTTGCATTATTGGGGGAACCAGCACCAGCCAAGGAGACCTTATAAACCTGATCATTAATTGACTTGCAGTCAGGCACAGAGATCCTTCACAAGAGTGATGGGGACTTGGTGGTAATTGTGCGTGCTGTCAGGGAGAGCTATCAACAAATGATGCCGGTGTCCCCGACTGCTTTTGCTCAATTAAACTGAACCATGCAAATCTGTGAGTGAGGAAGGATGATGCTTGGCTTTGTTATCTCCAGTGTTGTATGTTGAGGTATAGCTCTGCACATGGCTATTGCCTACAGCAGTTTCTATACCAGTCTTTAGTAACACACGGCCAGTGTATGCTCTCCAGCTGAAGCCTACATGTGAGATTTCGGGAGCTTTAACTCTACGAAAGTTTGAATGCTCCTGTTTTCCCATGGTTGAACAGAAATGTGGCATAAAAGACTGCCAAATGGCAGATTTCTAAAACTACTGGGTTTGGTTTGGGGTTTTTTTTGTTTGGTTGGTTTTAATTTTTAAGTTAAAAATTAACTGAAACATTGTAAGTTGTCACAAAAACTGCTGTATCCAAAGACTAACTGATGCATCCTGTGAAATCTACATCCTATGATCCATACAAGAATATCTTGAACCTTGGTATCTACAAAGAAAAGAAGTTTTGAGTATTGAATCATTCACTCGGATCTCTATAAGAAGACACATACCACAAACATGTCAGTACTCTATGTTCCTTGCAGTACATCTGAGGTCTGGAAATAAGACCAAAAAACCCCCCAAAATCACCTATGGTGATGATATTACACATTATACAAGCATTCTCTGATGTTCAGAAGGTGTAGAAAGGGTTGGGGTAGTAGGAATAGTGAGGATGATCTCTCACAGCATGCTGCAGCTTCCTTAGTAAAGAGCTTGGAAGAATTATTTCTGGCCAGTCCAATCACGGTGTCTTCGATGTGCTGGTGAATGGTGTTGCTATACAAAACCTCCAAGTTCAGAAGCAACCTTGAAACGTCTGCTTCCAGTGCTATCAAAGATGGGAAGCATTGTAAAGCTAATGTTACCCATACAAAGATGAACAGTAGGGATGCCGGTGACAATATGAGTGTGCTGCAGCTGTACCTGGACAGTGGGAAAGCCAGGGAGTTAAAAGCAAGAGACAGTCAGTTCCAGAAGATTGTCTGGGTGAAATATTTCTTTTGTTGTCTGCTGGTTTATTCACTTTTTAATTGGCGAGGAAGAGGGGTCAGATTCGGATACCAGGAGCCTTCCAAAAGTCAAGAATGTCAGATACAAAGGAAGTCAGTGTAATTTTTTATTTTCTTGGAAAAAACCCCTATCAGCTACTGATGTTGCTTTATTAGATACACATTTATTTTAAGAAGCAACTGAGCATTATACAGCAGGTAACAAGCTGTGTAATAGCAGGGGGGTTCTGCTGCGTATGAAATATTTTGCACAGGCAAATATGACTGCACAGTCAGTCTCTGTTTGAAAGCTAATAGAGATGGGAAGAGTCAGAGCATTTGTAAAAAGCAGAGATGCGCCATATTTTTCAGCTGTATTAAGATAACTGCGTTGCTGTATTGGGGAAAAAAGGCAAAACATTCTTCAGCTGAGGAGCCCGATTACTCCAGGATACCAGCAACTTCTGCAAATGTTTGCATTGAGGTCCCTGTAGAAAGATTAAATTATACTCTCAGAACAAGTTTTTGCTTCTAGTTTTTGTATGTCTGAAAACTTGCAGTTGTTGGAACCTCTTGGTGCTTTCAGCAAATGAGCCAAGTTAGATGAGTTTTTAGTGCTATTTGATTTTGGAGGCTGGCCTTGCAACACCTAAATCCCAGAATTATGGCAATATTCTCCTTACTCCAGACTGGCTTCCCTCTTAACTAGCAACTGAGCACTGGAGCTTAGTATTCAATACTCCTCCAGTGTCCCACCTGAGGAAACATTTTTTGGTAGTTAACAGGGTCAAATTTACTCCCTGAATTGATTCACAGACTTTATTTCATAGAATCATAGAATCATAGAATAGTTAGGGTTGGAAAGGACCTTAAGATCATTTAGTTCCAACCCCCCTGCCATGGGCAGGGACACCCCACACTAAACCATATCACCCAAGGCTCTGTCCAACCTGGCCTTGAACACCGCCAAGGATGGAGCACTCACAACCTCCCTGGGCAACCCATTCCAGTGCCTCACCACCCTCACAGTAAAGAATTTCTTCCTTATATCCAATCTAAACTTCCCCTGTTTAAGTTTGAACCCGTTACCCCTTGTCCTGTCACTACAGTCCCTAGTGAAGAGTCCCTCTCCAGCATCCTTGTAGATGATAATCCATTTCAAGCTAGCATTCTGTGTTTATACTGAAATAAACAGTGGGCATAAGTTTCTTCTTGTTTAGACCTGTTTCCAGGGTGTCTACATGTGTGCCTAGCTCACTTGGACTAAAGTTTTGAGTTCGTGTCTGCCTGTCACTATAAATCTTCAGTGACTCTGCTTAACTCTGAGCATTCACTGTTGATTCTAAAGAGGTTTAAATGGATGCAGACTTTTCACTTTTATCTTGTTTGGGTTTTTTCTCTTTATTTTCCACCTGGGAAATAAAATAAGCAGATGGAATCTCAAGTCTTTTGAGAACAACAGCAGGGAAGAAGTTTTCTGTGGGAGTGCAAAAAGCAAGCTAGAGGACAATTTGTAATTTATTGCTGCACTGCTGAGTTTGAAGTAATTGTGCCACTTCTGAGCAGTCTGAGGAGGCTGGGTGAAATCACACATTAACACGGGAACGTTACTAGAGAAAAGTGCAATGTCAAACTGGCTAGTTCCTACAAAAAAATTGCTGATGTGGAAATAATAGAGAAATTGATATTTTTCTGGATGATAACCTATGTATGGATTGAGTTGTATTGTAAATAGACCAAAAATACAGCTTTTCTGGTTAGAAACCTATGTTAATGGATGCTAATACAACATCAGGAATGATTTGTTTATTGCCAGCCAAAGCATTCTGACATAATTGTAGCACTCCGTGGGCTTTCTTAATGGATAGTGTTAATTTTGGAGCCTGTCTGGGTTTGCAGAAATTACTCACTGTATTAATAGGTGCCAGCTGTGAGATAAGCCACTGACAGCTTCTTAAAATTTCTGTTGTTCTTTCACAGTGACTTCATGTAAACCAAATCATTGCACAGGTTTGCATTTGTTGCCGAAATCTAGAAAGGAAACCACCACTTCACTTTGCTATTGTAAATATTTAACTGATGAAGCATCTATTTTCTGGCCTGCTCTTGTTCTATGCCAGAAGAAATAACCATTTTTAAGTAATCATCCTTTTCTGCTACAGCTGTTTGAGGGTAAAACAGAAATATGGTAGGGTGTCTTCTACTGATTCTGCAGCTTCAAGGGGAATTTCTCGTGGAACTCTGTTACATGTAAAACGTAATGAAGAAAAACTCCAATGCAAATACTTCTGAAGAGCAGAAGGTGACTGATCTTGCAGGTTCTCGGTCCCTTTTTACAAGGTGATTGTAAGCTGTCCCCCAGGGACGCACACCCCTTCTCTGCCCAGAGTCCATCCATCCCTGCTTTGGCTGCCATAGGGATGAAGCAGGGCCTGAGGAGATGGATCAGCTTGCCAGTCTGACTGAGGCTGCTCTGCTGGGTTCTCTGCGGAGTTCATTGTTCTGCTCTGATCTGTGTGAGCTGGTCCAGCTCAGCCCACAGCTGTTGGATTGGGAGCAGCAAGAGCTTGTGACCAGAGGCAAGGAGGAGAGAGCTGGACCATTCTTTCTAGGCTGCAGTGAATCAGGCTTCATTGCACACATCACAAGTCAGCAGTATAAAAATAAGTAACCTGAGCAATAAGCAGCATTGGAGTTTGCACTGGAAATTTTTCCTAACATCAAAAAGGACGTGAATCTGACCTATGATCAGAAGACAGAAAAGTCTCCAAGCAGGCAACAAACTGGGAAGCAAAAAGCTCTTTGTAGATCATCACTTATTTAATAGCAGACACAGATACAGAGCTTGGTTCCTGGCAATTCAGAGTCTAAACCCTTGCCCTGTACACTGCAAGACAGAGGCACAGAGACCAGCCTGCATCGTGGGGTTGCAGTCCTGAAGGATCAGGTCCTATATTAAATAATTAAACATGATAGCGGAAAAACTGCCCCAGACAGTGATTAGACACATCTACATTAACTTACAAGAATAAAACTGTACTATCTCAGAGCTGCTGAAGGGAGAAGCTAAAGCCTTGCTTTTCAGGGTTAATCCTGGCCATGTGGCCACATTTTCCCGTTTCCTTGCCTCTGGCAGTGTCTGACCCATGGGTGAAGCAGGTCAGCTCACTAACCTAGCTTTCTGCCAGCTCAGACAGTGGATCCAGCGCACTGTGGGGCCATGTGAGCAGTGACAAGAAAGCAGAAAGACTGGCAGAGTGGAAACCACCCTTCTGCGGCAGCAAAGCACCCGATTGTCTCAGCTCTAACAGGAACCCTTACAGCAGTTCTCCCAAGCGCTAATGATTCGCATTCAGTTTATAGCACTGGTGACAGCAAACCTGTAGCTGGTCATTTTGCGCTTAAGAAAATCATAGGAACAGGATAATTCAGGTTGGAAAGGATCTCAGGAGGTCTCTACTCCAACGTCCTGCTCAAAGCAGGCTCAGCTTGAAGTCAGACTGGGTTGCACAGGGTTTTGTCCTCTCTTGCCTTGAAAAATTATTCTCTTTTTTTGAGAAGTCGCACAGTTTATACAAAGTTTGTGACATTTTACACATTGCTTTTCCTCTGTCACAAAAACATCTTGCATAGCTTACATAGCTTACGCAGCTATAAAAAATGACCACTGCCCTTCTCCTGTTTGGGCTGCTCGGGTGTAGGCAGAAGAGCACTCTGCAAATACCTGTGTGCAAACAGCACACCAGCACACTCACAGCCTTCGCTGTCAGGAGCACCAGTTAGAACCATAGAATGGTTAGGGTTGGAAAGGACCTTAAGATCATCTGGTTCCAACCCCCCTGCCATGGGCAGGGACACCTCACACTAAACCATGTCCTCAGGTACCATTTCTTAAGGTCCGCTGAGAGAGTTACAAACTCTCACCCTGGGACCCTTGACTTTCCTCTGATCATTTCAGTCCGAATGAGGCACATAAGCAAAGCCCTCTTCTCACCCTGTTTAACCTGGTGTGATTTCATTCCGACCTTGGAGGCAGATGGCAGGCTCAACCTGCGGGTACAGGAGTTTTCCCTGGGGAAGGGGTGTGTGACTGTTAGCCGCAAGGGGGATAACTCTTCACCCTAGCACATCTGGATCTGAAAAAGAGCATCTGTCCGTGGGCCTGGGCCACACATAATATGGTTGTATCTTCTTTAAAATTAACTTGAATTTTTATTTTTTTCTTAGAAAAGAAGCAAGGAAGCTACTTAAAAAGAACATTATGTGGGTAGCAAAGTCAGCTACCCAAAAGTGAGAAGATGCCAGCTGACTATATGACCTTGAATTGGTCCCCTGCGCAAAGTGCGTTACGCAGTATCAGCACGTATTGCTCCTCCATGGGATCTCTGTCTGGTTCAGTGCAGAATACAGATGAAAAAGGAGTTATAAGGGGATCTTAAACTTGCCACTTTCTAACATTCAAAAGCTTCACCTTGGACCCTATATCCAAATTAATATTCATGTAATGTAGAGGGTCACATATAATATGCATGATACGTGGACACACCTGTATGTACTTTGTACCAGGCTCTCACCTGAAAGAAAAGTAAAAATGACCCAAAAAAGACTGGAAAATAAAATAATTACTAGTGAGGCTTGATTTGATCTCCTTTGACAATTTATGTTAACTTTGGCCCTACAAGGTCATGTTAAACAATTTATATAGGAAATAGTAAATCAGCTTATCACAGCAAATGTAAAACAAATATGACCGAGTTTGGGTATGACCGCATGAACAATCACATGGAGAGAAAAGCCAGGCGGCTGCCTCCAAATAACCATTAATCCTCCCAGAGGCGAACAGACAGGAGAACAGCCTAAGGCCCCTGGAAGCCAGACTGTGCATTTCAGAAGTAGCACTGAGGAAGCTGGGGAGAGGCAGAAAGTTGAGAGGAGAGCTCAAGTACAGTGGCACCATTTGGTGCTAATGCTGCCTTTTATCCAACTCTCTTCATTCCTTCAGCCTTCCCCCCCACCTCTTTTGTTCCCTTCTTCCAGAAGTAAATAGCAGAAAACAATACGTGCATAACATGAGCCACATTAAAAATTTGGATGTTTAGGAATTAGAGCAATTTTCAGGTAAAATTCATGATACTCCTGTGATTCTTGTGGAAGGCAAAGAAATCTGTGGAAAAGGCTTCAAGGAGGGAAATCTCTGACATATATTGAGTTCAGCATCCCTGTTGTCTAGCCCTCTGCCTCTTTACTGTTTCGTGTTGTGGATGAAATACAGGGACCTGGTATCGGCTTTTATTTGGTCCCCTATTCCTATTAAGACAATGGGGGAATTGTAACATGTTGGTAGCAATGCACATTGGATGAAAAAGTACAGCAGGAAGGTGAACAAGAGGTTTCCCATTGATTTGGTGTGATCAAGATTTACACCGCTGTTCTTTTAAAAACACATCCGTTTCTTTATGTCCATACAATAAAAGAGCCAAAAGGTGCCTGCATTTAATCAGAACAACACACAAAAAAGAAACACTGTAAAATATGAAAACCCTTCTGACATAAATAAGATGCCTTTAAAGATGCTATTGTAATTCAGATCAAGTGGTTTGTAAATTAAGAGCATTAACTGGGGACACAGTCCTCCTAACTGGCATATGCATTCATCCATGGACGTAGCCTGGAGGGGTGGTGATCAATTATTCAGCAAGGCATTTTATGCTGCCTCCACCTTTCATAGCACATCATCTGCTAGACTGTGATCAGTGGCAAATATCTGAACGGCAGCAAATGAGAAAACAATTACTATTTCTTGGTTGAAGCTCAGTGAGATTTTAATTTTCTCCCTAAAAACTCTCCTCAGTCACTAGATCATGGAAAATGCACAAGTCTGGCTCCTTCCTTTCTCCAAAAAGAGCTGAGATGGTGGTTTCCCATTCTCCAAATGTCCCGTATGCTTTAACATTCAAACCCTCTGAATTCTGCCTCTTCCATCATTTACTGTCACCTCCTCCTCCCTCGGATCTTTGCTGTTGGTCCAGCGGCATATTGACAGAAAACAGCTCTCACTGTGCGCCTTTCCAGTTCTGAAGCTGTGTAAAAGTGCAGTCAGAAATGTTGCTCTGGCTCAAGCTGATGGAGGTAAAGAGGTCACTGCCCCACACACTCATCGGTTTCTTCCCCATCCTTCCTATCTCCCTCCAGCTCAGTTGCCTTCAGTCAGCCAGAGCAAACTATCCCACCAAAACCTGTTCATTTTCTGTTGGATCAGGGGAGCTGATTCACCCTGAAGGTGCATAATCCCTTGGTGTGATGCGAGCAAGAGAACAGGGACGCAGATAGGAGTGGGGACATGAAAACAGAAAGACTGCCATCTTTGGCAGCCCACAGCTATACCAGATTGAGTGCAGCATGGACCACTCTTGGAGAAGAACCTGCTGACCACAATCTCTCTACTGGGGAAAACAGAGTCATAGAATGGTTTGGGTTGGAAGAGACCTTAAAGATCATCTAGTTCCAAACCAATATCATGAGGTAACACGAGCTACTTCCCACTTCTTTTGGGTTTGTAAATTTGGCTTTCACTGGCTTACCCCTCTCCGGAGCTGGAGTCACAGTTTATGCACTTCAGAAATGAGATGCATGTAAAAGTTCCTTCCAACTAAGTTTTTCTTACAGTGTCACTAACACATACCTGAATGAAACCATGCAGGACTCTTTCCATGCTCATTCTTTCACTTTCTAAGTTATTTATACTTCATGCCCTTGCCTTTTAGCGCTAGGTAAGCTTTTTTTTCTCTTGTGTAGCAAACATCTTTTTTTACCTCGTAACAGGAAAAAACATACCAGAGGCCATTATAAAACAATCAAGATCATTAATCCTGTTCTCCTCCTGTGAGAGCTGCTTTGTGTTTCTGTTGCTTCAGGGCATCCTTCTCTTAGAAGTGCATATTCAGCGTTTTCCCCCTTGTATTTCTTGCTGCCATGGGTAATTTCAGGTATGGAATAGGATACCTGGGTGAAATTGCAGTACCTCTCTCCTTCTCTCCTAGGAGGTTAGGGATAAGAGCAACATAGCTTGGGAGGCAGGATTTCAGTTGATCTTCCTGTGGGCAATTATTGTGTCTGCATTGTCTAGGTGCATTTGCTTAGCACCTTGAAAAGGCCTGGCTGATTCTAAACTGAGGTTGGTATTTGGAAAACAAATGGGTTTTACTATGAAATCCAAAGGAAATGGAAGTTCTGTAAGGAGCTTGGTAGCTCCATAAGAAGTAAACTCTGTAGTTCTTACTTTTGAGTTAGTAATCAAACCTAAACCTAAATAATGAAACCTATTAGGTAACTAAACTATGTTCTGGGTGGAATTAAACACATAAGTAAATGAAGCAATTCACAAGCAAACACTGGGTCACACAGGTACCTCAGTATGACCAGGTTTCACCAAAAACCACCCACCTAATTTCTGGTATTGCTTAAGTCAAATATATCTGATCATTAAAAACTGGCAAAGGATGGGCGACTAGGCTGCTTCTATGTCCATCCATTGCCAGAACACTTTCTGATTGTAACAAACAGTGCTGGGTTCCTGTGAGATGTGTGAATGTATCATCATATGGTATCAATGTGTGAATGCCATCACTTCAAAACTCGTGTCTCTGTTCAGTGGGAAAGGTTTTGGGAGAGGGAGCAAGCAAAAACTAAATGCTTAGAAGCAGTTTCCCAACCACCGAGAGATGGGGATGTAACATGGTCTTGATCAAAGCCTCTGAGGTGGGTTGGGTCAGAACAGTGAGCATCCATGCTGTGGAAAGGTCAGGATGTGGGATAAATGAGAAGACTGGACAGCCCTGCTGGAAAACTGCTTGTCAGTGTGCTCAGAAGGTAAGACTTGCCATGGAAAGGAGGCAAAGCACCCGCAAAGGGGGTTGTCCCTCTCAGTTTGCACCCCTGTTAACCTCCCAAGGGTACCTTGGAATTGAGGAAGTCTTGTTTACCTACTGTCCCCCCCCCATTGCTGCTCTCACAATACCCCAATCAGGGTAGATGGATGCCCATCTTCAGAGGAGGGGAAGTGGCTCTTATACAAGGGAGGCTTGGGGCTGTACCACTAAATCCCTGCTGTACTTGGGAACTGCATCCTCACTCCCACATCAACAACGGCCAAGTTCATTCTGCTACAAACAAGACATCCCCTGGCACTAGACCATGTATTAATATTATTAGACTTTTTATAAGCCCTGTTCAAAGCTTTTATTAGATGCCTCACTAGTCCAAGTCCTTTTGATGCCTCTCCTTAAACCTGCACAAGGCACCGGCACTGTATTCCTTATCCCTGGCCAATTTTTGCTGCACATAAGCTCCTTTCCAGAGCCTCAGCAGGTCTCTTCTCAGATCACTTTTGGAACACAGCTGATTGACAAGACTGAAAACAAATGACATTTCTATGGCCTTTGATGGGCTCTACATGGGTGATAGGGCCACTGCTGGTGACTATAGTAATGGAAACCCATGGTTTAAGGCAAGGTCCAAGGTAAGCGCTGTAGAAATCCAGCTGTGGTAGCTGCAGGAAAAGGATGGGCAGGGCTGAGAATGGGTACTTTGAGGAATCACCTTATCTCTTGGACAAAACAGTTATAAGTGGACAAAGAACTGACCAAGAAAAGACTGGAGGAGAGAAAACCTTGGTGAGAAAAGAAAACAATGCGATCTGTCATGAGACTCATCAGCACCTTGGACCCTTTTGGGAACACTTCACCTTTTGGAGTGATCGGTATCTTGTATTATGTAGCTGCAATATGGGGTTCTCACACCGCTGCCACATCTGCTTGCACAGTGCAGGACCCAGGGACCGCAGGTGTACTCACAGCTCTGCCTCTCCACTCTATAAATCACTGTTGGATTTTCCTCCCTGTATCCTCTACAGTAAACTGCAAAGCACCGTTGTGGAAGGGGGTTATTAAATAAATAAAAGCTGGCGACGAACAGCCTCCTCTTATGCAGGAAACTGTCTGTCATCGAGCTTCTCGCTTATGTCAGGGAAGAGAGGAGTGAAGGAGAGGTGATAATGACAGGGGCTGCCTCCAGGGAAGGAGGTGGAGACAGCATTGGAGGGGGTGCAGAGCTCAGATTGTGGCAGAGGGAGGAAAGGAATACAGTACAGCCAAATGAACAGTGGAAACTGATAAAGGTCAAACAGAAGAAGAATTTATTAGAAGTGAAACAAAGCAGAACCACCAAAACCTGCAGAGCTATAAAAATGAGGAAAGGAGAAAAAGTATGAAAACATTCTCATCAAAATTCCTAAAGTAGGCACATGTTAGCACACTCGAAGAGGGAAAAAAATAACAGGGAGGCTTCGATCTTGTCTGTCTCTTTCTCTAATCTAGCCAGCAGTGTGCCCACGTTTCCATGCAACGTGACTATAATTATAAGCTGTGATCTATCAAAGCAGGACCTGGAAATTTTCATCTTGCTGCCCTGCAAACATACAAGGAAGGCTGCAAAACTGTCAGAGCATTGACTCTTCTCATCTAAGCACATTGTTATTTGGCACCATGATTCTATACATAATGACAGTGGCTGCGTTTCCAGTGAGTAGGGCTTGATAGCATCACACAATTAGATAAGAAATGTAATGAGCATGACCAACATGGCACCTCACCCAAGTTTACTGTCTCTTGGAGTCTAATGGAAATTGCTTTCCAAACTATAATCCCACTCAAGGCTCTCTTTCCAATTACAAAAAGCCTTGAAGTGTAAGAACACATTGGAAGAGCCCTTTTTTTCAGTTTTGTCACTTATTTGTGCTCAAGAGTCTGTTTCTCATTCTTTCCCCCACATGCTGATAAACCATGCTGACAGACTGGAGGGGGTGAACTCAAATGAGCCCCGAACAGTTTTATTTCAGCTTCGACATTTACTATATTGGCAATGGATGTCTCCCCTTTCCACTTCACCAGAGCACCGTTCTCCTCCTGTAAAGTATAAAAGCCAGACTGCCAAAGAACAGTCCAAGAACACTGAAGTGTTTTATAAATGTGGTACTTGACCTTGTTAGTGATGGGAGGTTATTGATACTTAGAGGAACATCACAGACAGAGGCATAATGGAGCTTGTTGGGGGCTGTGGGAAATACAGTCTATGGCCCCAGGCTTCAACAGAGCCTTGAAAGACAGAGGACAGTTATTAGCTTTGAAGATCTTATAACTTGCCTCCAAGGAAAAGCAAGTCTTGTTTTGCTAGACAGGGCCTTTGAAGATAAAAAAAACCCCAAAACAATGAAAATGCAAACCTCCTAAAAGAGCCCCCCTCCCCAAAACAGAAGAAAAAAACCACCACACTCAGCTTTAAAAGGTCTCTTCCCGGAATATTAAAGTGCCTGCGAACCAAACATCACCAGATCTACCATTCTCTGGGAAAGAGATACGGAATCTACTGAAAACTCAGATCAGCCAGGAAAACGGTCAGGTGTGTGAATCCGGATTTAGGGGTTTCAGTCCCATTTTTATCCAGAAAGCTTTTAATAACATATTCTGCCTATTTACCAATCATTGTCCCCACAGGGCAAAGCCACATAAGCCTTGAGCACAGGTCAGTTCAGCTGGTGAAGTCACTGTGATGAGCAGAGGGGCAGAAACCTATGTCAGTGTGGAAGAACCATGGGGAGAAGCGAGGACTGAGCAGAAGGTGCTTGCAGAGGTCATGGGAGGTAACTGATTAGCTCAGGAACAGTCAGGAAAGAAGAGCTATTCTTGTTACCATTCAATATTCAGCAGTATTAGATGGAAAGCCAAGACAGCTGGTGTCCTATGTTATGCTTGTTATTCACAAGTTTTATAAGCATATTTTCCATTCCACCATCCAAGGTTTAAAATGAGTATTGAACAGTATCAGATTCATGACAGATCTCTGCAGCACCCCATTCAGTACATCTCATCAGCTTGTCTGTAAACTACTGAGGTTACAGTAGTAGCAGTTAGACCTTGTTGTTACTATGTCAAAATACCACAGATCTTAATGAAGTCAAGATAAACGATATCTACCACCTCTCTTTTACATGTAAAATCTACACCCTTGTACAGAAAGACATCAGATTGATCACAGTTTATACTGAGTTTTACCCCTCACCCCTTTGCTCAGTAATCTTGTTCCAGGCTTTTTTTAAACCGTGGGTCTAAAATTCCACAGCTCCCATTTTTTAACACCAGCATCTGAATGTTTGCTTGTACATGCAAATTCTCAAAGACAACTCCTAAAATTGCCCAGGGCCTCTGGGTACTCCAGGAGGCTCAGCCATTTTAATAATGTCTAACTAACCTAAGCACCCCATACCCTTTCTTTCCCACTCTGATAGATGGTTGCCAGCATTACAGTTGACTTTGTTAGTGAGGGCTGAAACACCTCTTGGCCTTTTCAGCTGCGGCTGAGGACTCCTGCCTGTTGAAGGGTTTTACCCTTCCTATGAACATAATCCTCTTTCCCTGTTACATGTACAACCCTCAGTACTGTTTCTGGTTTGATTGACTGATCTTTTGATTTTGACTCTGTATATTTGTGCTAATTGTGCTTGCAAACTGACCTAGCTTCCCCTTTTCTTTCTCTGTTTTAACACTGTTGAAGATTTCATGGTTTGGTTAAGTTGGGCTCTTATCTCACTCCTTATTTTATTCCACTTTCAGATTGTTTGCAGTAATGCCTTTATCACAGCTTCTTGAAGAAATTACCTTTTTTTTGCTTTTGACTATTTCCCAGGAGCTCCAAGTTCTCATCCCTTATTGCTACAGTTCTGTTGTGACACTATTTGAAAATTAATGGGATCAACAGGGCTTTTACTGAGTAAAACTTTCTCTGGATCAGAAAAATAAGTTTAGAAACCAGTGAGAGTGAAGAATTTCTCCTCAGCAAGGTGGCTTCTTTACTTCATATAACTTTCCTGCTTCATAACAAACTACTAACGCCATGTAAATGATAGCAGCCTACTGAGGCTCCTCCCAGTCTCTCAGTTCCCTCCTGTGATTGAAATTTGAGTTGAAATGCAGTTTTTCTAACCCAATATTCAGCTGTCATGGTACCAGTGAGAAATACGAACATTTGGGAACAGCCTGAGTATGGTTCTACAGAAATATGAATCAAAATATGGAATAACCATCTGCTGGTTGGCTTATTCTTATTAAAAGGGACGATCAGCTAATTTTTATTTCTAAGTGAAAGTACAATAAATGAACGGCATAAGCATAAGACAGTATCTTTAAAGTCATATAAAAGTATTACAGAGATTCTCCACCACACTGTTTTCTATTGAGAGATAAAGATAAGATTCTAAAGTGAGTATTTTCTGCCAAACATCAGCAGATTTCCACAGTGAACTCTTAAACCCATGAAAATGGGGAGGAAAAGGAGAAAGAAAAAAAATAATGGAAGAGCTAATAAACCTTTAAAGATAATGACAGCAAAAAATACTGCCTATCATAACACTGTGGCACAAAATACATCTTTTAAAGCCAGCTGTCAATGAATAATGTACTTATCACTCAGACTGGAGGCGTGTATGGAACTCATACTTGAGTATTCTCCAAAGGAATATGTCTAGACATTTGAAATATAGTTTGTTGGCCTCTTTCATCAGCTGAAGCCTAAGTATGATACATCTGTCATCAAACATGGCAGCAAACATTAGCCCGTGTGATTCATTGCTGTTTTTGCTATAATTCAGTTAATGATGACCATATATATTTTAATCATCTTGGTGAATTCAATTTAACTCATTCATACTGTGTCAAGGAACTGTAACCATTCTATTGCAAGAAGAGAGAGGAACAGAGATGGCAGAGGAAAGTTTCCAAGCAGCAAATTTTCTGAATCAATTTCTTGTGCCTTATTCATTATTAATACGAGTAATTTTAGACCAAAACATAAGATTGAGCTTTTATTATGAGTTGCTCATTTCAGCTTGCAAGGGTCGCGGCCATTCTTAAACATTCTATGGTTTTCTGCTTAATTAAAAATAGATGGGTGGAATGTGACAGAAGATAACAGAACCCCTCATATTGTTAGCAGTTTACTGAAGGAAAAAGAACCTGAATGAGTAAAGCCTCATTCAGTTGTAAACCTAGGCCTTTAGGTATTAAATTTAGCCAATGATAATGAATGTGGAAAATCAATTGTACAGAATAACTAAATGAATGGCAGAGCTGGAAAGCACTTTTCTTCTTTTTAAAAAGCATCTTGCAGGTGAAGTGCAATTCCAATGAGACACCCTGGAGCTGGTCTGCAGACTGGATAGAGCACATAAAACCCCGCAGAACAGAAATCTCCCCATCTGAGAGAGTCAGAAATGCAGGGAGGAAACCTTCATCACAGGGAGAAGAACAGTCAGAAAGTTATGAATGAGGAAAAAAACCTCAGCATAAATCATATCAATGGTGAGGTGAGTAGAGATGGGAGGAATCTGTCATCTGGAGAAAGCTCTGAACAATAACAATCCCATGGGGGAAGGAGGGACAGGAGAGCAGGGCAGTGAGTTTAAGAGACACTGGTTTTCAGGAGCATCGTTAGGTCTTAGGAGTCATTTATTGGCTAAAGAACTCTTCAGCAATAACTGGTGACACAAAGGATGGATTGGGAAGTCATTCCTGGCTGTATTTGTCAAAAACAGCTGAGCTGCACTCACCTTTCCATATTGCTGTGAAGTTCAGCACCTGGGAAAATCAGATAACTGAGGTCAGAGTTGAATGTGAAAAACAAACCTTCACTGCAAAATCGCTCATTTCCTGTAAAAGCCTTCTTTAAACAGAGGGGAATAAATGTTACAGACCATTGTGTATGTTGGTTTATTTGACCTTTCTTGCTCCCTTTGGCCCCTTATTCTGATGCTGGTCTCTGATCTACCAATATTCTCAGCCTCACCTGACAATTTTCTTTTCTTCTTCTTTTTTTTCTCCCTACTTGTGAAGCTCTCCTTCCTCTCCTCCCAGGTATAATGCATCCTCTTCATTTTCACAAAGCCCCTGTGCTGTCTGCATTCAAGCCTCTCATGTCGGAATCTATTTAAATATAACACCTATGTAAAAAGTAGTTTACAATAAATAGTGCTACTAACAGGCAGGTGTCATTGTTCCTCAGGAGAAGCCAGTTAAAACAGGAAGATAACTCAATGTGAAGATGTGGCAAGTCCCATTTGCATTAATATAATTCATGTTATACTTCTAAGTGACTGAAATAAAATCTTTGCAGTTAGAATTTGCACCTATGTACTCCACAGAGCCGCATCATTTTCATCTTCATAAATTCTGATCTGAAGTACGGTTAAGAGGGGAATCTGTGGAAAGGAACCGAAAATGTGTAGCATAATTGATATACAGTTATTCTGGATGGACATTTGGCCTACTCATTTCTTTGCCACCCCTGCCTCCTTCCCTTCTCCTCTGGCTCCCAGCCCCTAGGAGCAGGGAAGTTGCATCCAGAGAATGCTTTACAATAATTACTGATTGTCCCATCCTTAAAAAGCAGAGTCATCTATGTGCAGTGCTCTTACCACATTCAGATCAAGGGAATGCAGTACCTTCCTATCAACCAGTTTGCCATTTCAAAGGTCTAAGTAATGACTGCATACATATGAAATCCCAAGGAAGAACACTACACCAAATTTGCAGTAAGTTGGCAGGAGTAATAACATATTGTAGCATTTACTCTTAATATTTAGTGGGCATACAACATGAGTGCAGTATACTACAAACCCTGCCATCCTAGTACAAATGTCATCGAGTGGAAGAAAGGTAAAAGTTTTGCATGAACTACTTTGTCCTGGACTTGAGTATTCCATCATGGGCTTGACCTAAATTGTGCAGCAAATGAAGAGGATTCTGGCCATTCTCCAGCAGCTTCAGCTAAATTAAATATGAACATGAATAATGCCCCAGAGCCCTGCATTCTCTGGGATGCCACAGGCATGGGCCTCGCAGAGCATCCACCCTTGCTGCAGAACTGTGCTCCAGATTTTAATTAACTGAGTTTGCTCTGTTCAGCTTTTCCTGTGAAAGCCTCCCACAGTAAAAACACCTCTTAAAAACATTATGCTGCAGCAGATCAAAATAAATCTAGCTGTTGAGTTTTCAGAAACTTTCTTTGAAATAATGTAATTTCAAGGACCACACTCACTCATTCCAGATGCATGGTTCATGAACTCAAAACCATCACATCCAAGTACTGCATGTTCTCATCTTTCCTAACTGCCATATGTTACTAAGTCATTTCATTTTATACGCACCCTCATGGCTCCAGGCTTCATGGACAGATGGCTCTTTGCCACCTAATCAAATTTGCACATCAAGGGCATCCCAAGTGAGGTCCTTTGTAGAAAGGTAGCCTCCTTTAGTTCCTCTCCCTTTCTTGAACATTTGCACATCAGTACAAAATTGTACTACCAAAAGGTTCATAGTTTTCAGATACAAGACACTCTTCAATTAAACACAACATAGTACAAGCAGTTCTATTCCATTCACTCTAAAAATACAATTCATTGCCTTGGAACTTCACAGCCTACCCACACAGTCCTCAATATCCCACAGTCCTTCTTCCATAGCCACATTTGTTCATTGGGCAGAACATGTCTACACCCTCTGCCACCACATACGCAGTTACAATAACGCATCTTTACTCCTGCAACCAAGTGGTAGTTTTTATTGTACTGCGCCAAGCTTGATGCAGTGTCTAAATTTAGAAGCCTTCTAATTTCCTTTCTCTGCATATTGATAAAACTGAGTTTTCATGGATCAGCTCATCTTAATGTAGGCTCGTGTCTGTTGCCTTTGATGAACTCATAATCTCAGAGCTGCATTTGATTCTCTGGAGCATCCTATTAATCAGACAAGGAAGTTCTCATATTAGTAACTGTGGTTTTTCTTCAAGCCACTCTGACCTACATTGCCTCACTGGGTTGGTTAGGTTTTTCACACATACTTCGACCACATTTTCACTGCCACAATTTCTGTAACTATTTACTTGCTGCATTACCTATCATATCCATCAAATACCTGTATAAGCACACATCTCATCCGTCTGAATGCCCAGCAGGGTCAGGGTTAGCCTAGCACTGACAAAATGTTATTTCACAAACCTGTGCAATTCTTCAACTTAAAAAATATTGCCTTTTTTTACATACCAAATGTCCTCCTCTTATCCCTTCTAGGATACATTTTACAGACACCAGGACAGATACAAGAAACAAGGTCATCTACGTTGAGAGTGACTAAACCCCCCACTTTACACCTTTTTCTCTACAGAGGAACAGTGTAGTAATTTTTAATATTGCCATCAACAGCTACAGAAGCAAGCTCACCCTGTTAAGATAAACAAAGCCGTTTAGTATGAACATTTTCAGGACACCTAAAAACAGTTTTGCAACCTATACTAAAAAGAAGCAATCAGCTATTCAACACCAGTGACTTTAAGATAACGCATACAGAAGAGTGTTATTTGTAATATTTTTATAGAAGAGCAATGGTGGAATTGTGATACATGTTATCATATCATATAGACACTGCAAATACCGAATATAAAGCTGAAACAAAGAGGTCTCTATGCTCATTACTTCTAAATGCTCACAGTAGCACTTAATAAATCACATTTCACACCTACATTTTCTAAGCAATATAACATTTTGCGCCTCAAAAGACTGCAGCCAAGCAGCATACACAATTCATCTTCCCATGCTACAAGTCATCTCTGCAGGTTAAAAAAGGGCTATCCTAAAGAACACGGTGACCCAGAAGCCAAAGATAAAGTGTTTACAATTTGTTCCAGACATCACCTATTTAGCTACACATAGCTCTTTGTACTTACAGCCCCTTCTATTGCTCTGCTGAGGGTAGTAACCTGAATATGCCAAGCCTGCTAAACATTGACTAAAATTACTCCAGTGTCTCATAGCTACAATTGTTTAACAAGTGCTGCGCAGGCACAGTATGAGTAACACCATTTATAATCAGTTAAAATAATCATCCTTACTCCCCTTCTATAACCCCTTTTTTTGCCCAAGGACAGATAAAGGCCATCTAGTGGCTTTGGAGACAAAAGGTCCTACGACACAGAAAGCATTATTTTGACAATTTCCAAGCTGTTTTGAAGAAAAAAAAAAAAGAAGAGAAAATCTATTAAGTGGATGTTTGCAGCAAGATCCACATTTTTGACATGATTTAATAAAAATCAGTCTGCCACTTAATGTCATTTCTCTATAATCAGAGCTACATTATATATACTTAAAAAACTAACATTCAAATGGCTAGTCTAAGCTAGGTCCTCAAAGTACCAACCTGTCTGCTGCCAAGCAACACAACTCCCCTCCCCAAACTCCTGTGGTTTTTCTAAATCCTCCCTAAACTCCTGTGGTTATTGTTAACAGGAAGGTGTTCTACAAGGAGTCTTATCCTTCTCTCTTTTGATAACATGGCTACATAGCCTCATCTGTCTGGCCTGCAGCCACCAAAGCTGTTTTCTGCTTCCTGAGCCGGTGCTTTAATACGCTAAAATGACAAAAGCACCACTCTGTTGCTCAGGTTTTGAAAACTAATTGCATCCTATTGGCCTGATCTAAATTAGGAGCCCAGTTCACACTGACGAGCTTCTCAGCAGTGATCGGACTCACATGGAAACCTGAAGCCATGCTGCTTGGAGGGGTTGGGGTTGGGCATGAACAAGAGCAAATTCCTTGGCTTCAAAGAAACCAGCTCCCAAAGTGCAAACATCCAGCCCCTGCTCCTAAGCCTAAGGTGCCAGGACAGGAAGCTGGTGCTGGGCAACACCTACACATGGTGAGCTCTGGAACAGTGCTACCAACATGGATATTCACCCTTACCCACCTAAAACTCCCTTCTTTGTACTGCCTCTCTGGGTAGTGCTCTCAGGTATCCCAGAAACCAGCTCCCAAAGTGCAAACATCCAGCCACTGCTCCAAAACCTGACAAGTTTTGGCCTTTCTCCAGGATGAAGCAGCTACATCAGGGAGTGCTGCAGACAACAATTTTGGATTTAAGCAAGCAGAACTGGTACTCATGCTATCCAACTTAATGGTTATCTAATGCTAGTGTTCAGAATTACTCACCTACATACACTTTGTTATCCTGCCAACAAAGAATAGAAACTGAAAAATGCTACAGGAGACCAAAGTGCAAAATATCCTACTCCTCCAAAGTCTCTTTAGGTCCTGTGTTAGGCACCAGGTGCTTTCTTCTTTACACCCTGAGTCCAAGCCAAAAACTGGAAGTAGCGCTAATCAATAGAAGTTCAGAGTTAAGAAAACTTAATGGAAGATGATGTAAGGTGAAGAATTCTAGATGCCAGTTGTTCACAGAAGCAGGCTCATTTTTATCTGTTTCTTTTCCAGTGTCACTTGCCTCAAGTGGCTTTACACTTGGAACAAAAGATTATAGAGGAAAACCACTGGGTCAGTTGTAATAGTGTGGACTGAGCTACCATGTGCTTCATGCTGACAGAAGCAAATCCTACAGGTAAAGCAGTGAGGCAGAAGCAGCAGAGTAGAAAGATATATCAGCATGCTTCAGCTCATGGAACCCTTAAAGAAGTACTGTATTAGGTCAGAACAAAGGTCAGTTTTGTTTTTATTCTTTCTGACAAGACACCAGTAGCAAATATGAAACAATAAAGTGTGTAAGAATAAAACATTCCTAGACTGTTAATATGTCTGTATATTTTACAGTTAGAAGTAGTCACTAATTTAGGTATTTCTGAGTGGAGACTGTATTTAAACTAATACTATTACTATCACATTCCACATACAAGTCTAATACTTTTGACCCTTTGACCCTGAAAAGAAGTCACATAGCAGTGAGCTCCACTACTACATTACACAGCATAATGTCATTGAAATTTGCTGCCTGATCACTTCATTTAAATCGTAACGCTTGTAAGCTACCAACCATTCCCAAACCAAAGTCATGGACAATGTCAAGCTGCTTCTCTGTCACATTTTAGTTCTTTTGTGGGTTTTTTTTAACCAGCACTGAAGATGGTATTGGAGAAGAGAACAAACCCTGATTTTAAGTAGATTTTATTTGTTTTGCCCTTCATTTATTTATTTACTTTACTGCCATTAAGCCCTAACCTAGCATTTGCAAAGAAGCACAATGGCAGCAAGGTCTTCTTCCTTATCAGAGTTTAGAAGTCCTCAGTGTTCATTATTACACACAAGATGTAACTTAGAGTTAAAAAATGGAAATCACTGTACACCTGGCACATTGGCACTCAGCTCTTCAGTATGAAGAGATCCTTCTGAAACTCAGCAGTAAATCACAAAGTCTTAACAACATTCTTTGGATTACCAAGCCCAAGCCCTTTGTATGTATAATGCTCAGTAATTTCTTCCCATTCTGTGGCTTGAGTAGTTTGTACAGAAAAATCTTTTCCTTTATTACCTTATTCTTGTTTCTGAATTCTTGTGAAAGTAGCAACAGAAGACCCCAGAATAATCTTCTTAATATGACTGCTTTGTATTAGAGAGTGTCTTTACTTTGCACCTAGCTATATATTTGAAAGTATATCAAGACTACGTAATGCTACATTTGAATTTACATTTTCTATATTTGGAAGAAAATAAAATCCTGATGAGCAACATGAAGAGCTGAAAATAGAAACAGAGGCCAGCTGGTCTCTTCTTTGAAGTGTGAAAGTGTGAACATGTTTTATATTGTGCCTCCTAAAAGTTAAAAGTTTGACTACACGAAGTGATCAATGTAAAAGGGTTACCACTACCACCATGTGTCTGTGGTTTTGGGAGTGATCACTGCTGCAGGGCTTTGTACTGTTCTCCTAACGTGTCTACGAGGCTTTTTAGAACGTGACGAGAACACTACAGAGATTTAAGGATGCAGACCCCATATAAAAGATCTGAACAGCTTTAGGTGCAAAATAGGCACCAACACGCTTTGCTTAGAGACCCCGACAGTTCCAAGTATACATGAAAGCTGATTTTCAAGTACGTGGGAAACTTTGTGCCCTTTGGATTTTGCCAGCAGGTTCAGATGCCTGAGAAGACAAAACTGTGGTCCATGTTAGAGACAAGTATATTTAAAACCCTGTGCATAACCATAATTATCATGTTAAGCACTCAAACTGCAGTCAGGAGAAAGAATGCAGTATAAGCCCTTATGACAGCAAGAGACTTTCAAGATCATATTTGAGCACATAAGCATACATGTACATTCCTATCTCTAAAACATATGGCTATTCTCATTTTCAATGAAAAAGCAACAGAACTATCACTCTTAAAAAATATTACGTATGTTTCAAGACTGAACTAATTGCCACATCACTTTCAACTTGCATCTCCTATGAAGCCTACACTGTAGACAGTCCATATAATACTATGAAGTGTGGAGCAAGTCCCTAAAACTGTGTTTAAGGCAGAAGTTCAACATCTTAATATCTTTTTGTAAACAGACAGATGTATTGTTTGCCTAAAATGAGTTCACAGACTGAACTGATGTGACATTAATTTATTATATTAGTGCATAAAGAGTTAAAAGACTAGTACAATGCTTAAGGCTGAAAATCAACCCTGTGCCCAGGAACTAGTGCAAGATTCATATGCTACTAAAGGACTGCTTCCAAACATACAATAAACAGACCAATACCTAAAAATTCAGTGGTGGTGATAACAGTGATGCTAAGAGCAACTCCTTTTAGGAAAAAAATCTAGGAAATTCTCTTATGAAGTATTTCACTTGCAGGGGTTGGGTCTAGATACTAACCGCAAAAAGCATTCTCCCAGATATTTTTCTGGATTTAACTGTAGAAACACATAATTTTCTTAAGATGCTGCCTTGAAAGGTGAAGTTTTGAAAAAGAAAGAGAGGGAGGTTTGGGGGACATGGTTCAGTAAGTTCCTTCAACACCAAGACAAACCTGTATTACAGAAAACTTCGTAGCACTTTACAAAATGTACACTATATATATATTACATAGGCATATAAACAAGCATTATTTCAATCACTAAGTTCTTCCTCATCACTGAAATAAGCACTTTTCTTAATCCGTGGACGTTTTGATTCATCTGAAATTGAAGATTCCCCTGCAGTCTGCGTCCATCTTTGTTGTTCTTCCTCAATTTTGGCTTGCTACAATGAAAGAAGGAAAAGTATTAGGTAGGATTAAGAAAAAGTACAATGCATTGCATAAATAATAATGCTAATTATAATTTAATTTATTGAAGAATTCAAAGAGTTTATCTCCATTTCCAGGTAAACTGTGGAATGAATGCACTAGAAAACATTCATGAAAGTAGTTCTCATCTGCAAACAGGAAGAATTTTGCACCACTGCAGGCCACATGGAGCACTCTCCATTTTTAAAGAGAGGACCTTTGCCCATGGCAAACATACAGAACTATAGAGCAGCTGAGATCTGAAGCAAAGAATCCATCACATTTTAAACAGACATGATTAAATCAGCTTTGTTCCACTAGCAAGTCTTCTGTTATCTTTCGCAATCATTCATTCAGGAAATGAATGTCTTCAGGGATGTAAAGGTTTATTCAACTAGATGCTTCCTATTTTTACTGGGAAATATGCTATTCCAGTTAAAAACTTTGGATGGCAAGAGAAATGAGAAAGTTTCTTGGCTTGTTTATAGGCTTTACTTCCATCGTGGAGTTTTCCAGTCATGGGAGGATAACTATGCACATTTGCACTGGGGATTTTTTTGGACTATGTAATTTAAATGTTCTGCACTCATTACACTCATATTCAGAACAAAGCTATCTTAAAAACTCTTGAAGGTTTTTTTGGAGGGACAAGGGCATACAAGGAGACAGCTGAGAACCAGGGAGCCAAGAAATCTGAAGATCAGGTCAGCCTTGGTCTGTGTCGAGAAGCAAAAGCTTGTAAAGACGTATTGAAGAAGATAGTCTGACAGCTGTCAAACTATCTATCTACATAACAAAAAAATACATTAAGTATGTTTTGAGAAAAGAAGTCCATCAGAGACCACAATGGACTGCGTAAGGCAAAGGAAATGCTCCAGAAATAGATGTTGTTGAAGGACAAGGTAGTGAGTGAAGATAGAGAATATACCTAGTCATTTATACATGACTGTTTTTCTGGATGCTCAGTTAACAGAGTAAAGTGGGATTTGTGGACCAAAAACCTAACAGAACATCACAGTGGAGATGACACGAGTAAACTAAGCAGCAAAAGAGCTTGAAGGACAAAAAAAAGAAAAGAAACCTGCAACGCACAAACACATCAATAATGAAAACAGTAAGTGAAAAGAAAAAAGAAACCACCGAGTGCCCTGGGTTACAGAGCAGACAGTCCTAGGGCTTTATCTAAGAGCTTCGCAAAGCAGCTCAAAAAAGAAGTAGAATTGCATCTAAATAACAATAAATATGCAATGCTTCAATTTTGTACCTGAAAAGCTATGGCTTGGCTGAGACTATCTAGAGCAGGGTCTTCTCCTTCCTCTTCGCTTTCTTCCTCCTCCTCACTTTGTTGTGCAAAGAGAAAAATATATAGCTCTTTAAATGTTCAGTATGAAAAAGCTTCCTAAAAAAAGTAGTAATGTGTCAATAAATATACATACGCTTCTTCTGGCTCAACTATCTTCTTTCTTTTCTTCTTTTCTTTTTTTTTCGGTGGCTCCCGCTCTCCTAGCATATTTTTAGGACATGCATAACTTAAGTGTCCTGCTTCCTTGGAGAAAAAGAAATATTGCTTAACAGAAACCATTACAAACAACTATCTGTTAAAACATATCATGAGGAAAGTTAATGTAAGACAGTTCACAGGGGAAAAAAATGGAAGCAATTAGTAAGATAAATGGAATGCTGAATTAGCACACAGAAGACGAACTCTTCTCTATAAGCTTGCCATGGAAACGAAGAGATTAGTGGCGATATGCATGTTTAACTGCAAATTGAGAACAAGCTATAAGCAAAGTAGATTTTTTTCTTGCTATTGCAATAGCTGAATACACTACAGCACCACTTATGTTCAAGTCAAGATATAAACCTCAGCATTAACAGTTTAAGAAACAGGAGCGAGTCAACATTTCTGCTCTAAAAGGTGTTATGAATATAAATCAAGGCTGTATTTGACATTAAATACTACCCAAATCTCAATCTCCTACGCTATTATGTTTAGGGAAAGTGAGGGCTTGCCTGAAACTTAAAATACGCTACTTCTGTATAAAATCAATTGTTTTCAGTATTTATTTTACTGCCAGTGATACCATGAATTTCCAAAAGTATAACAAAAGCAGGTATTTTGAAGCAAAGATTAGGAGGTTTTCCTTCCCAAACAGCATCATACTGATACTCAGATCAGTATGCTGATCAACAGGTTAAGCAGCAATTACATATACAAACTCCCTCTCCCCCTTCAAAACCTCAAATAAAAGACAAAAGGGGTGCTATCATTCTTGGAAATGGCAAAATTGCTCCCTTACTTGGTAATGTCTACAGACAAAAAAAAAAAAAAAATTAACAGCATTGGCAGGATTTAACAGCAATGGCCAAACTGAAGAAAAAAGCCAAGAGCCTGTGCCGGTTTTGGCTGGGGTACAGTTAATCTCTTCATAGTACTTAGTATAGGGCTGTGTCTTGCATTTGTGCTGGAAAGAGTGTTCATAACAGGGATGGTTTAGCTGAGCAGTGCTTACACAGAGTCAAGGCCTTTTCTGCTCCTCAGCCCACCCCACCAGCAAGTAGGCTGGGGATGCACAAGAAGCTGGGACGGGATACAGCCAGGAAAGCTGACCCCAATTGACCAAAGGGAGATTCTATATTATATGATGTCATGCTCAGCAATAAAACTAGGGGGAAGTTTGGTGGAGGGGAGCTGACTGGGCATTGATTGGCTGGCAATGAGCAATTGTTTTTATTTGCATTACTTACCTTTCTTGAGGTTTATTTTTTATTTTTATTTTCATTGCAATTTATTATTACTACTATTTTATTGCAATTATTAATCTGTTCTTCTCTTAACCCACAAGTTTTCTCACTTCTACCCTTCCAATTCTCTTCCCCCTATCCTGCTGAGGAGTGGAAATGAACGAGCGTGGCGCTTATTTGCTGGCTGGGGTTAAACCACAACAGTGTCAAAAGATGGAGTATATTACTTAATTTTTGGCTTTACTCACCCCACATTCGTAACATTTAGACTTATCAAAGTAGTTACGCCTGCGAATGAATTCTGCTGCTCTTCCATTATCGATGGCGATACTTGCTTTTATTACTCTTCCAAACAACTACAGCAAATTAGGAAAAAAAAAATCAGTAAGTATTTTGGAACTGTAAACCCAACCCTCCTGCCAGAACAACTGTCCACAATTTACCTGTTTGTTATTAAGTGCCCGAGAACAGTTCTGTGCAGATTCTTTATCCAAAAACAAAATAAAGGCAACTCCTTTACTCTTCCTAGTGTCCTTCTCTTTCATAATAGTAACTCTGAAAACATATAACCACATTATTGATACACTGAAATTACTTCAGAGACATTTGTTCCTTAAGGATATAGGTGGGATCTTAGCTTTGTTATATAGCAAAAAAGAAAAAGCATATTTAACAATAGAAAGGCTCACTTAAATAGAAATTCAAAGGAACAGCTAAACCGGCCATGTGGCCAGCAGGGCCAATAGTGTCCCGGGGTATGTCCAGAAGAGTGTGGCCAGCAGGTTGAGGGAAGTGATCCTCCCCCTCTACTCAACCCTGATGAGGCCACATCTGGAGTAGTGCCCAGTTCTGGGCTCCGCAGCACAAGAAAAATAAGAAGCCACTGGAAAGGATCTAGCAGAGGGTCGGTCACAAGGATGATCAGGGGTTTGGAGCTTTGCTTATGAGGAGAGATTGCAGGAGCTGAAAAGGTTTAGTCCAGAAAAGAGAAGAGAGAGGGGATCTCATCAACACATATAAGTCTCTCAAAGGTGGGTGCCAGAAGGATGGTGCCAGGCTCTTTTCAGTGGTGCCCAGCAACAGGACAAGGAGCAGTAGCCATAAACTAAAACACAAGAAGTTTCACTTCAACATGAGGAAGAACTTATTTACATTGAGGGTGGCAGAGCACTGGAACAGGCTGCCCAGGGAGGTTGTGGAGTCTCCCTCTCTGGAGACATTCAAAACCTGCCTGGACACATTCCTGTGTAACCTGCTCTAGGTGGCCCTGCCTTGGCAGGGGGATTCGACTGGATGATCCCCAGAGGTCCCTTCCAACCCTAATGATTCTGTACAGATAGAGCGGAGATGATTTTTAAAAATTTATTCCCTTGGATGACTTGAAAACCAGAGAACATACTCTATAGACTTGCAGACAACCTAACTGTAGAGAGCTACACATACTGAAGGTGAAATTGAGGAGTAATGTTACCATTGTTATCATTGCTGAAAAACACAGTGTCTCGAACTGCATCCAAACTGAGGAATTTATGTACATGTAAGTCTAACCAGTTAAACAGGTTCATGATAGGAAATGATAAATACATACAGTATTGTTCTACAAATATCTCTAAGTGGAATCCAAGCAGATTGTAGATGCATGTGTTACTTTACGTAACATACAAAGTCAAATCTTCACCCTAGCATGGGAATCAACAGCTCCAGTGGCACATCAAGAAACTCAAGAAACCTCTTAACCCAGTAAAAACAGCAGACAAAGAATGACAAGAGGTGAAGGGGTAAAGGGGTGGGAATTATTTCAATTCTTTCAATCTTAATAGCAATTGTCTTTAGCCCTAGGAAACAAACAAAAAACAAACAAAAAAAAGTACATGTTAAAAAAGTAGGGAATAAGCTATTCCTTGTGCCCACCATGGACAGAATAAGGTTCATCCATAAAACAAGCCAAATTTGTAAGTAGTAATGGAGCAATTTTAAAAAACCCAAACAAACAAACTCCACTCCAATGCAGAAGGCCTACCAGGGAACCTGCATAAGCAATAGATGACCTACATAGTAAAAAGTGTATTAAATAAAAGCTCGATACAGAAGCTCAATTTTCCCCCAAATACACGCACAGAAAGACAGAGCTTGGTACAGGCTTTTTACCAAAGCTTGTTGGACAAGGATGTATCTAACTGAATGCACCGAGTTGAAGAGTCAGTAAAACTGACTTTACAACAATACTATCAATTCTTTCTTCAAGTTACTCTACCAAGATTTACAAATGAGCCCTAATATGACTGTCAGGCTTCTAACTGGGATATTGAATGTACCAGTTAATAACACAAGCATAGAAAGAAACAAGCGTTTCCTCTTCAGGAACCTGCTTAGTAAGGTTCCATGTGATATAGCCGTAGAGGACAGGGGGGCCAAGACTGTTGGTTGATATTCAAGGATCACCTGCTACAAGCTCAGTGTTGTGTCCTGACTAGAAGGAAGTGCAGCAGGAGGGCCAGGAGACCTCCTTGGATGGGTAAGGAGCTGCTCAGGAAAATTCAAAGGAAAAAAGAGGCTTATAAAAGGTGGAAGCAGGGACAGGCAGCCTGGGAAGAATACAGGGATGTTGTCCAGGAAGCTAGGGACCAGGTTAGGAAAGCTAAGGCACAGCTAGAATTAAGCTTGAATAGGGATGTGAATGATAACAGGAAGGGATTCTATAGGCACGTAGTGAATAAAAGACAGACTAGGGACAAAGTAGGCCCCCTCTGGAAGCTATCAGAACTGGCTACCCCGGATTTGGAGAAGGCTGAGGTTCTTAATGGCTTCTTTGCCTCAGTCTTCACTGGCAAATGCTCTGACCAAGTCTTGGAAGGCAGATGCAGAGACTGTGAGAATGAATACTTTAGACCCACTGTAGGAGAGGATCTGGTTCGAGACTATCTTAAGAACCTGAATGTACACAAGTCCATGTGACCTGATGAAATCCATCTGCGGGTCCTGAAGGAGCTGGTGAATGAAGTTGCTAAGCCACCGGCCATCATATTTGAAAAATCATGGCAGTCAGGTGAAGTTCCCAATGACTGGAAAAAGGGAAATATAACCCCCATTTTTAAGAAGGGGAAAATGGATGACCCTCACCTCTGTGCCTGGCAAACTCTTGGAGCAGATTCTCCTGGAAGGCATGCTAAGGCACATGAAAAACAAGGAGGTGGTTGGTGACAGCCAGCATGGCTTCACTAAGGGGAAATCCTGCCTGACCAATTTGGTGGCCTTCTGTGATGGGGCTACGGAACTGATGGACAGGGCAGAGCAGTTGATGTTATCTACCTGGACTTGTGCAAAGCGTTCGACACTGTCCCACACGACATTCTTGTCTCTAAATTGGAGAGACATCAATTTGATGGGTGGACCACTCGGTGGATAAAGAACTGACTGGATGGCCACACGCAAAGGGTTGTGGTCAATGGCTCCATGTCCGGCTGGAGACCGGTAACGAGTGGTGTCCCTCAGGGATTGGTGTTGGGACTGCTCTTGTTCAACATCTTTGTTGGTGACATGGACAGTGGGATTGAGTGTGCCCTCAGCAAGTTTGCTGATGACACCAAGCTGTGTGGTTCAGTTGATACGCTGGAGGGAAGGGATGCCATCCAGACGGACCTCGACATGCTTGTGAGGTGGGCTGATGCCAATCTTATGAAGTTTAACCATGCCAAGTGCAAGGTCCTACACCTGGGTCGCAGCAATCGCAGGCACAGCTACAGGTTGGGCAGAGAAGAGATGCGGAGAAGGACTTGGGGGTGTTGGTTGATGAGAAACTTAACATGAACTGGCTTCAGTGTGCGTTCACAGACCAGAAAGCCAACCATATCCTGAGCTGCATCAAAAGGAGCATGACCAGCAGGTCCAAGGAAGTGATCCTGCCCCTCTACTCTGCTCTCCTGAGACCTCACTTGTGTGCAGTTCTGGTGTCCTCAACATAAAAAAAGACATGGAACTGTTGGAACAAGTCCAGAGGAGGGCCACGAGGATGATCAGGGGACTGGAGCACCTCCTGTATGAAGACAGGCTGAGAAAGTTGGGACTGTTCAGCCTGGAGAAGAGAAGGCTGCGTGGAGACCTCATAGCAGCCTTTCAGTATCTGAAGGGGGCCTATAAGGATGCCGGACAGAGACTCTTCATTAGGGACTGTAGTGACAGGACAAGGGGTAATGGGTTCAAACTTAAACAGGGGAAGTTTAGACTGGATATAAGGAGGAAGTTCTTTACTGTAAGGGTGGTGAGGCATTGGAAAGGGTTGCCCAAGGAAGTTGCGAATGCTCCATCCTTGGCGGTGTTCAAGGCCAGGTTGGACAGAGCCTTGGGTGACATGGTTTAGTGTGAGGTGTCCCTGCCCATGGCAGGGGAATTGGAACTAGATGATCTTAAGGTCTTTTCCAACCCTAACTATTCTGTGATTCTAAGCATGACAAATCTTTAAGAAGCAATTTTTTGAAGCCCTAGAAAGTCTGATTTCTCAGTGAACAAAGCAAGCTAAAATCATCATAGCCAGGGTATCCTGGGGTGAGAAATGGGAGTACAGAAAAAAAGTCCAGAGTGTTTTTCCTAAGTCAACGAAAAAAACCAAAAAGTCTATTAAAGCTTATTTAATTAAGTTAAAGCTGACCTTGATGGCATCACAAAGCTTTCTGTAAAGTGTTTTAAAATCCCTGAACAAAGACTCTACAGAAATCAGGCTAATGTTTGAAAAGGTTTTTCTTGGGAATTAATGACTAGTTACAAATAGGAAAAATTGATCTTTGTTAGCCTCAGTTTCACAGTGAAATGGAATACCAGTAGACTCCCACAGTATTGACACTGTTTATAGTCAGGTCGGGTTGCAAAGGGGTGAACACAAAACAAATTTTGCTAGATAAAAAACCCCATGGTAGTATTTTACACTTGATATTCTGTGACTTTCTGCATTTGGTTTAACTTCTGGCAGTGACTAGACAAAATTACAAGAAAAAGTAAGTACCAGTAAGTGATTTCTTTGCAAAACAATATATAGATGGGGGAAAACAGTTACAGGGCAGCAAGAATTGCAAGTTCTAAATGAGCTATTTTCACACAGGTTGCAGTGCAGGAAAACACAATTTCTGTTGTCTATGACAGTAAAAAAAGGCAAATAAAAGACTAGGAAGTCTTAAAAAGAGAATGCTGCTATAACATCTTTGTAATAAGCAACGCATCATACAGCCAACACCTCATACAATTCTGATTCTCCTATCAAACAAGCTCAAAAGCCAGGACAGTAGCAGACTCCTACCCTCTGTATCTCACAGATTATTACATCAGCTACTACAAGTTAAGAGTAGATACTTGCTGGTGCAGGGTTAAAAACTGAGGTCTTGAGTCTGGCTATTATGACCACTTAGAAAATAAAAAAAAAACAAGAAACAAAGCAAACCAGCAAATTCTTTTTGTGACAATCATGTCTACCACTTGAACACAGAGGCAGGTATTCCCACGTACTGTTCATGAATACCTCACATATTAAAAGCTGTTACTATGCAGCCTTACACCTAATCTTCAGTATAATACTGAGCAGTCACAATAACAAGTCCTTCTAGAACTGCAAATAGAGCAGCTGTATATGGTAATTGTGGGAACTGTTTGTGGGAATTGTGATGTCTAGTTCACATAAGTAGAAGCTCCCACTTTTACACTAATCCTCTTGTGTCCCAGGCAGTGTTTGGTGGAAAGGAAATAACACGAGAAGAATATTGCTTCAACTATTGAAAAGAAAAGAGCATTGGTATATAACAACATTCCTCTTGCTCATAAGAGGTGCGTAGGAAACCTGTCCCATCACAATATTTTTACACCATGCATGTAAGCGCAAGAACTTACAGTTGTTAAATTAAATTTATACTTCATTAAAAATTGATAGCACTTCAATACAGTTCCACATTCATTCTTAAATTTTAAAAAGCACAAGGCTGTCAAGTGAAGCAAAGACATTAAATACTTAAAATGAAAGCTACAAAAATAGCAGGCCATGTCAGGTCACTTACTTGACAACTTTCCCATACTTTGAAAATATCTGAAATACAAAAAAAAAATAAAAAGGTTTAGCAATAGATAATTGCATTTCCTTAGTAATAAATTTATCAAGACAAACTTTTCTAAGTAAAAGCTATATATCAGTATCGTATTTACACTCAAAATTGTTGTCAACAACTTTAATCTGATCAATGCAGCTCTTAAAAAAACTTACCCTGTACAGATCGTTGTTTGTCAAAGCAAAGGGTAAATTGGACACATACACTGTGCTTTTGCTTGGTGCCAACCCACCACTCATTTTTCTGATGAAAGGAGAGAGAGAGGACTTACATTATATTCAACAGAGAAAGCAATAAAAAAACCCCACAGTTGCAGAACTTCCAAATTGTTTTTCAAACCTAGCCCAGACAGTCATCCATTATAAAGTTGCAGGAAAGCATAGATTCTATTCCCTTTTCATCGTTTTACATGAAATTAGTACATTCCTTCCTCTTCTCCTGGATCCGAAGTATATTTTTGCTGCATGTGAGTCAATTTGTAAGTCATGACAAAACAGACATATTTGCACTTAAAATAAATCTCTGCTGATTTGTGCAGTAAATAAAAGTTTAGGTCCATTTACCAAACATTATGGCAAATATAGGAAATAATTGACCTTTGTTCAAGTACCTTCATGATCTGATTCTTTATACAAGTTTCAGTTCAGCTGCATGCACGAAAGAATAAATCACAATGGGGGGGGGGGAAGAGGGAGCTTCCCTAAGTCAGACCTAATTATTGAGGGTAGGAGTGGGGAAGATACTTGACTTTAAAATGTATCTAAAGATGCTAAAGCAGCACACATTTCCTCTTGTATCTCTTGCTCAGGAACTGCAAGCGTCCAGAGCTGATCATAGCATGTCCCCTAGAGACATTCTCCCCCCCACCTCCTCCTCCTGATCAAGCAGCTGCTCTACAACAAGGAATCAGGAAAATCGCAAAGCCATTTTCATTTCCAATGTCTTTCAACCTCTTGAAACTAAGTGTGTCTGGAAACAATGAATCAACTCAAAACACTGTTATAACTGCATACACATCATCTAATGCTAGGTGAAGAGTAACTGAAATAACTTGAAAAAGAACAGCCTATGTTTTTCCTCATGTTTGGACATTTCCCAAAATTTGAAGTGGTGCTAAAGTCTGTGCAAAACATTTCTTTTCCCTTTGACCCATTTTGCAGTCATGGCTCAATTCAAGAAGCAAAATTCAAGATCAGAATAAAGCACAGTCCTTAGGAGGGAGCACACCAAACACGTTCCCTATGCAGTCCAACTATTATCTCGTTATCCAGTTTCCTACAGCCTTATTTCTGCTTCTTGGCTCCTCTAGCCAATTCCTGAGGAACAAGCCATTTCTCCAGCAAGATCACCTCGTTTAAAAAAATGAAGACAAAAGCTGATGAAGAGATAAAAGAAACTAAAGTATTAAAAATCAACATCTGTCACAGTACACAGTTTCTTAGGGGGATGTTTTGGTAGTGAGTCTGAACAGACTGCCTGGCCAAGTGCCAACAAAATAACTAGTATCACACTCTAATCTGGCTGCGGTTATTTTCTGGTATTTCATGATTCAGTCATCTGAAGACCTGATATTCCCAGTAGACACTGATTACCCAAATGTTTTGCTTCTCTTTCCTGACACGCTTACTGTATTGCAATTCATTTGAGTGGCAGTTTCCAAGTGACTGAATTTTGAGGTTTTCCATGTTCAGAGACTGGGTTTTTGGCATGAGCAGAAATGGCAACATAAAGGTTAAGCAAATGAAAATAGAATAAATTTGCAGTAAAAGGCCACACATTGCACCTGGTGTTACGCAGAGTAGATTCATTATCCCAGATTCCTTGCTGCTTGGCATTAGTATCCTTGACAAGCCTAACCAGACTGACTTGGCAACATGCCACATGAATAGATGGCCTGAAGTGCAGTTATCCAGATGTACAGTGGATATAAAAGATTCAGTAAGAGCTTCCATAGCCCTTCATTGTGGTATATTGCAAATGGCTAATATATTGAAATAGCAGAAGAGAAAACAGCAGAGGTGAACCTCATGTGGCCGTAGACAGCAATTTTACTCTGCCTAAAAGACAAGAGAAGCTAGGGCACCTTGTAACAGGAGATGAAGCAAGCACCTTATTAATGAACAGATGCCAGTGAGAATGGCATGACTGGAGAGCAATCAGCTTACATATTCCACACCATCACAGTACAACTCTCTGAAGAGAATGTGATATGTCACATGAAGATTACTACAGGTCTAACAGCTTATTTGATAGGAAATTATTAATGAATGCAAGATACAGAACTGCCATTTTCAGCTGCACACTACTTTCTTCAGAAGCAAGCTGAGAGTGTGGCACCCTGGACAGCTGGCTGCCAGACAGCTGAGGCCAAGCTTTGTTTCTAGTCCCCTGGACACATACAAGTGAACAGCCTTGCTGCCTTTGACTGCCCAAATATTCTTAGCAATTTTTATTGTTTAGGACTACTGTGCCAAGATTTCTTACTTGTAATGTCTGACTTGCCAAGCAGGCACAATTTTAATAAAAGAGCAAGTACAGTAACTGTAAGGCTATCACCATGGTCATGTTTGAGATGGCAAAGGTTTACATTTAGTACTCCAGGAAAGAATATTTCCACAGATCTGCAGGAGGACTTTCTCTTCCAAATACTAAGGGGTCATTGGGGTAGTTTATAAAAATCTTATTTAACCCAGCAGATACTGGCAGCTTTGCCCAATGGTAACATTTGGGTCATTCACCTGTCTACTTAAAAGCCTGGTCTTCCTTACTAGCTCTTCTGCAGAACATTCAAAAACAATATTCTACCAAAAGCAATCTCTCAAACAGCTTGAGCATGTAAACATGCAGATTTCTGGTTAACTGTTGTGAATATAGTAGTATAAATGTAATTTTAGATTCAACCACTGGCACAATTCTTCCCACCACCAGAAAACTGAAAACATCACATGCTAATTTTTACTGTGCCATAACCAATCCATTAGTCTTTTAAAACACCATGAAGCCCCTCTGGGGATACCAAGTGCCAACACCATATGAACAATAGCTCCTGCTTCCCTTTATGTATGGATGCCAACCTTGCCAGACCAGCTTCATATTGACTGGTCTGTTTTCCAGCTGAGGGGGAGGCCAAGAGGGGAATAAAAGCTGAAAACTTGCTAGTTTCAGCTTTAAGCTAACTGTCTAGTTGGGACACATCTCATCTGCAGCCTCATCATTACAAGGCTCAGACACTTTATACTTCAGGAACTTTCTAACTTCACAGAACTGCCCAATACAATTTTAACATTTTCATCACATTCTTTCTGCTTGCTCACTAGTCTCTCTGCTCTATAGGTTTTCACTTCCCAGGCTGAAAAAAATATCCGCTTTCCTCTGCCCCCCCCCAAAAATCTGAGCTTTCTACTTGCTGCAGGTGACTCACTAGAGAGTCACGCACAACTGGGCTTCTATACCCTGCTAGAGCTCTCCAACAAATCAAAACATTTTTGTTTTATAGTGAATGCTATTATGGCGCCTCTCTGATCTTCAGGGTATACCTGGTTGCTTAACTTTAAAGCATGAGCTGGAAGCCTATACATTAGCTCCATGGGGTTAAGCACAACTCCCACTGATGTAATAGTCTCTCTATAGTATTAATGTTTTCTTCATTTATCATTTTCACATATTAACTTTCAGGATAGAGTTGTCTCTCATTACAAAGACTTCTTGAAGTCATCTTTTTTTTTTTTTCTTTTAACAACTCAAAGAAGCCATTTTTTAACAAGAGCCATCTGTCAGTAATGATTTAGACTCCTGGAAAATATTTTGGGTACATGAGCATGTTTTGTTTGAATCCAATATGCTTAATGCAGTATCTGTCACTCATGTTGAAAGCATCACAAAAGACAATGACAACTTTCAGTAACTGGCTTTTCTACTCTGTCCCAGAACACAGAAGGACCAACAAAATAGTTCAGATGCCTCTGAAGCATCAAGTGAATTTACTGATACTTTCATGACTTAATATCAACACTCCAACTTAAGCATGAACTTCTGTTTGTGTGTGTTTTTAAGTGCACAGCAGCAAGGTCATATTTGTGATTTAGCCAATTAAAGTGACTCACAAACCATCGTGCTCTCTCAGGCTGACTAATTTGAGTTCTATTTTGAGCCCTAAAATCAAAACCATGGGTTTTTTCCCCCAATTTAAGAGTATCAACAGAGTTTAGACCCACATCAACAACCATTAGTTGTGGTGGGAACTTGGCTCAAGCTTGTATCAAAAATCTGTGGTAAACGGGGAGTTCAAACTAATGTTCTCTTTGGTCCCAGAGAAGGGTATTAACCATTTGCTACAACTCTGTCCTACACAAGGGGCATGTAGTAAGCTATCAGAGCACAATCTGTTTTTTCTTTACATAGTCACTTAGATAGTACAGGGCAAATAGAACCATAGAACGGTTAGGGCTGTAAAGGACCCTAAGCTCATCCAGTTCCAACCCCCTACCATGGGCAGGGACACCTCACACTAAACCATGTCACCCAAGGCTCTGTCCAACTTGGCCTTGAACACTGCCACGGATGGCGCATTCGCAACTTCCCTGGGCAACCCATTCCAGTGTCTCGCCACCCTCACAGCAAAGAGCTTCCTCCTTATATCTAACCTGAACTTCCCCTGTTTCAGTTTGAACCCATTACCCCTCGTCCTATTGATGCAGTCCCTGATGAAGAATCCCTCTCCGGCATCCTCATAGGCCCGCGCAGAACGCCACAACCGCACAACCTCCTCGGCTGCAAACAACCGCTCCAGCCACCCACTGGGCCCTCGCTCCGGCCACCACCGAACCACGGCGAGAGCGGGCCGGGGCTCCCCCGCGCACCGGCTTCCCCCCCCGTTCCCCTCAAGGGGTCGCGGCCCCCGGCGCAGCTCCCGCCCCGGCCTACCCGTCACGGCGGGGCTCAGCCCGCGCGGGCGCCCATGGTGCGACGCGATACCGGACGAGACGATGACAGGACGCGACGCACCCTCCCACACCACCGTCGCCGCTCCAACCGCTCTCTCAGCACGACGGTACTCTTCCGCTGACGAGCAACGCCCAGCGCAACACCCACCCAATAGATGATGGCAATGGTGGAAGGAATAAGGGTGTTCCCGATGACGTGCGGGGAGCGCCGGAAGTGGCGGGAGAGGTGCGGCGCTAGCGAAGGGAGCTGCGTGCCGCGCCGCGGGAGGGAGAGGCGGGTGAGCGGGGTGCTGGGGTCGCGGTCCGTGCTCGTTGCTGCGGAGCTGCTGCCTGACCTCCCTCTTTCGCGGAGTGAACGTGACACTTTGCTGTGCTCAACGTGGGCCCCCGGTCCCTGGCAGCGGTTTGCCGCCCGGCTGTCCTGTGAGGCGTTGCGGGGCGCCCGGGGGCCTGTTCCTCCCTGTTCCCCGCAGTCGCGCTGCGGACACGTGCTCGGGTGGTTGCGGAAGCGTCGGTAAGGCCGCTCCTGGGGCTGGGGGGGCGGCCCGAAAGGACTTCGGGAGCTGCGTCCGGCTGCCCGCCCTGGTTCCTTATTCCCCTGTGTTTCTGGGAAGGCTGGGAACGTGGAAGTGGCGGGACGGGGCGGGGGGGGGGGGTGGTGGGTGTGGAACCATGAGGGAAAACCGCCCGTGGGCGGGGGTCGCTGCATGCCAACAGGAATGGCTTTTGTAAACGTTATCTTTTCACATTTTTTTAAATCCACAAGTGATTTTGGTTTTCAGTTTAATTTGTGGTTTTGTTTTGAAGGGAAAGATGATCCTGCTTGTGTGTACGCCCGAGAGTTAATTTAAACTTTAATAACTGGTGAGGAATGTTTGGAGGCTGTATAAACCACGTTGTAAATGCTTCCAGTGAGGTGTCTTGTGGGTATGAGGGTGCAGCATCAGTGTCTTTATACTTCTAGAAGGATAAACAAGACATAAGTGTGTCACTCAGCTGATTTCCTTAGAACTGCTAGAATAAGTCTTTAAACTTAGCTTAACAACAGGGTGTCTGTAGTAGATTTAAAGCCTTTATTAGTATTTAAACACTATCGGTGTGCTTTCCGTGGTTCTTCATTCTCATCCACATTTCTCTTTGCCCTGCATTAGTGTTTTCATGGGTAGTCTTAATAATTCTTTATCTGAGGTGTCTTGGACTTCAAGGGAACAAAGTCTCTGTCAGAACGACGCAAAGGGACGTGGAAACTCACCGAACCTGTGCAAGCAGTGAGTAGAGTCCAATACTATTATTTGGGTGAAATATTCAGAGTTGGTTGGTACTTCCAAGAGTAAATGTAGAAAGCATTGCAGTTTTGGTCTGTCATGGCAACAGAATGGTGAGCTGACATATTTTGTTGTCAATATGTTTGTGCTGCAAGATGGAAAGTCACATTGGAGGCAGTGATCCATGCAGTTATTTGCATTGACATTGCTAGCGTAGCAGTCCTATTTGAGCCTGGTAGAATATTCTTTTGGTACCATTGACACTGATGAAGGATGGGACGTTGGTAACTGCAGGTGTTCAGGTAAAGATAAGCACTAATACATCAGTCATTGTATTAATATAACCTCCAACTGATTGCCTTCATTTCTTTTGCTCCCAGTGATATATTAGAATGATGTGGTAAGAACACTGAACCAGTGGGATTGTAAATCCTCATCAGAGTGCTGCTGCTGCTGATAATTTCACTCAGTTTACACATTTGTGGCTTTTTTCCCCTTTTGAGGTGGGAGTTAATTTGACTTTTGTGTTCAGTGCTTCTTTAAATATTTTTTTCCTGTTTTTCCTTTTTTTTTTTTTTTTTTTTTTGGTCTGATTTTAAGTCAAATTATTGTGAACAGGTCAGGAAAGATTGGAAAAAAAGCCTCTTTCTTCAAGCTATTTCATACCTAGATTTGTTGCAGTAATGCTTCTAATTGCTTTTGAAAATCTTACAGCCTAACATTTGTTATTAGAAGGAGATGGATTCTCTTTGTATTCTTGTTTTTTTCGGTGCCCCCCTCAGAGTATTTTATGTACTGTCATGGTGGATTTCTCCCTTTGCTTTTCTGCTTTTTCATCTTACCGATAGAGGAGTATGTCTATTCAGTGTTTTCTGCCTGTCCCAAGTGTGGGGGGGAGGAAAAAGTTACCTGTTTGTTCCTCCAGACTCAGTTTTGTGTCTTGCTTCCTGTCTGGGTAAGAGATACTGGGATATCTTTGCAGCATTATTAAACAGAGATTCTAATTGTTGGAAGAAAAAGTGTTTTCTGCCTGTCTTTGTCCTCAAAGCAGCAACTGTTGCAAAATTGTCCGTGATATTTCTAAGCAGTTGCAATTCTCTGAGCATCTCTCCTAGGCGTTACTCATACAAAAGCATCTGAGCTTTTCAAAGCAGAGGGGAGACACAGCTGGCCTACATTTGTCAAGGTAACAATATAAAGCCAGATATATCCCAGTAGCATCAGAGATATGGTGACTGCCTGCCTCTGTGTTTAGAGCACAGCATCGGTTTTATGCTTTGTTCACACATGGCAAGATGTGAACATCTGGATTAGAAAGCTGAATGTTTTTGAAACAAAAATGTAGATCTGCAGAAGGCTGATAGCACACACTGAAAAATTGCGAATCCTGGAGAAGTAGCTATTTCTAGCCACGATGAAAACTGATGTCTTGAGTAAGTGTAAACAGACAAGAATTGTGAACAAAACATTGCAGAATACTGGGGTGCTTTTGCAAATGTGTCAGATTTTTCTTTAGCATATATTATTTAGGAAACAAAAGTAAAAAATGATTGATAGGTAAAGAAGATCCAGTTGTGCAAAAAAATCTAAAGTTTGAGTGACCCATGTAATCTGCTTGATGAAGAAACCACTTTTGTATTACATCAGTTATAGAGCACAGAACAAGATATATTGCTGAGATAATCAGAGCAAAGCCATTCTTGGCAGCTGGCCACTGCAGAGTAGCTTGTGCTGTGTTAATAGATTGGCTTCTGCATATGCTGGGGTGTCTTTATTTGAGGAAAATAAAGACCTTGCTTTAGGGAAAACCATCATCTCTGATCAAAAACAGAAAGAGGTTGTTTAAATTGATATAGCAAGTGATTGTATGTCACTATATTAAAGAAATATCAATTATCTTTGCTGTGTATACTAATATAAAATAGTTAATATGAGTGACAGTGGTGTTAGGTGTGAAACAAAAACTTAATGTTTTTTAATCTTTATCGTAAAACAACTTTTTACTGTGGGAACAGATGGATGTGATTACAGCATAGTAAACTTGAGGCTTGATCTCTTGAAACCTTGTTAATGGTATCTTCTCATACTAATCCTAGGAGTTCAGTCTTTTCATTGTTACTAAGGCTGGGTTAGGTCACACCATTTAAGAAATTGATTTTTTTTTTTTTTCCTTAGAAACAGATTAAATGTGCTCAAGGTCCTGCGAAATGCATGTTCCTCTGTTTTTTTCTTTCTTTTGGTATTTTCAAATGTATCCTTACTTTATGTCATTGGTCCATGTTGTTTAGTTTCCTCCTACTTTTTTTCCTTACCGGCATTTTGAGCAATGTGCTTTATGGTTGATTCTCTCTGGTTAATTTTCTTCATTTCACTCCCCTCAGTGCAAAGTATTCTCTTTTTCCACCTCCATGCTTACTACTTGTCTATATGCAATTGTGATTCTTTTTAATTCAGTCTGTTGACTTTTCTGATAGTGTATCTCTACTTTTTCTCCAGTTTATGCTTTTGTTTTGTCAAAATACCGGTGATAATATGTGCTAGTTTCAGCGAGGTGTGTCAACAGTGATAAAAATGAGAGTATTTGCAATGCTTTTTTCCAGCCTTGCTGCCTGATAACATAACAGAGCGTGTACCTGAATGTCAGTGCCTGGTGCCTGCTGCTGGTGGTTTGTGTTGGGATGTTGGAAGTGGCTTGACTGACAGAGCAGCAGGATGTGGAAGCTTGCACTCACTTCAGTGGCACTTCACTGAAGCATGTTGCTTTTTGAATATTGAGTTCAATTAACTATTTTAAGGAGCTGCTTCAGGCAGCAGGGTATGGACACTACTGTATATATCAAAAATGCCAAAAAAAACCACCCTGCTTAAAAACCTTATCTGAATCCAGCTTTGGATATTTGCTGTTGGTCGAAGAACTGAGTGAGGCTGGCCCTCAAGTACCACTGTCTGTGGGCATATGAGAACCGGGTGGGCTCCGGGGGAGGCTCAGGTGCTCTCCAGCCCTGAGCAGGAACGGACAGAAGCAATGGTCCACCTTGGGGCAAGGCTTGGGCATGAGGGACCAGTGGCAAAGGTTTTGAGAAGAAGCACATGATGCTGTGCCAGTGTAATGATTTGTCTTGCTTCAGTTAATTCTGTCCCCTGTCCCTGGTACATGTAACACACAGGAGGTTCCAGGTGCTGTTCCAGGTACAAAGAAGAGGACTGTGGGGACAGTGTGGGAGCGGGTAGAGTGATATGGGTGATACCACCCCATATCCCACGTAATTTCTGGTGATATGGGAAGGAGGGCACAGGGTTGGCCTAAGAACAGTTAATGCACGTGTAGCCCTTGATGTGAATTTTTAAGGCTTTCACAAAAGCTAAATGAAAAAAAGTTGAGGCATTTACTGTGAAAATGGCAGGAAGGTGCTCCTGATGGATATGCCTGACCAACAAATATAGCAGTGGTTTCAGAATTACTGGAGAGAGCAGGGACAGCAGACCCTCTAGCTTTTATCTTACCAAAACCAGGAACAACCAAACTCAACTGGTTTAGTCAGTTTTTGATTTATAGACCTGTGGCTACATCAGACTAGTGCAGTGTCTTGGTTATGGAACATACTTAGGTCAAGACTGTTATAAAATGGAACAATGTTTTAAGAAGATACTCTGGTTCATTTGTGCCACTGGTAGGGTCAAAATCTCTGGTCATGAAGGCTTAGAACGGTTGAGGAAAGAGCTACTTCATCAGGATTTACTATTACCAAAGGAAGAGCTTCTCTTAAGTCAAACTTTTCATTAGCCTCTCGTCACATGCAGCTGAGTCTTATTTTTTGTTCTTAATGGTATTCAAAGATAGCTAAATTCATATCAAGTGAATATATTAAATATTTTTCTGAGTGTTTTTAAGAAAGCAGGTATAGTAGTTTCTGAAAGCTTTTGCTAACAAATGGAAGGAAAACTGAGACTTGAGGTAGTAACTAAAAGATGATAAAAGGGAGAGAAAACTCTGGAATTTATTAGGAAAGTATTGTTTCTATAACAGTTTGTCATGGCAAGGTTTTTGATACTGGGAGTTCAGCTGAATAGTTCATATTCCTTGTTGAGTGTAGTGGGTTACTCTGTACTAATTCAGACAGATCATGGGGGGCAGTTGAAAGATTTTGATTTTAAATGCCTGGTTTACTTAAAAGAAAAAAATGCACTTATAAATATATATGCATATTTTGCTAACTTCCATTTCTTATTGTTTGTAGATAATTGAATGGATATTCAGAAGCAGAGTTGCTAAAACTGACAGAAAAGTAAGTATGTGAGGGTTTTGGTTTTGTTTGGTTTGGTTTTTGGGTTTTTTTGCCCCCTCACAAAAATACATATCTGAGGTAGTGCTACTTCTGTTGACAGTAAATAAACCCTTGTGTCATGTTGGTTCTTAACATCTGTAATAATATTTTTATATAACCTCATAAGTTAATATCCGGTGAAGTTTTTTTCTGTGAAAGTAGATAATGTTATTTCTTTTTCTGAATGTGCACTGCTGTTTCTTTTTCTTACTGATCATTTTTAATAGCTAGAACTACCTTTGTGAAGGGAAATGTCAAAAAATACAGTTCTAGCAATTTCTTTCCTATTTTCAGTGATTTATAGTATATAATTTGTCACCTTTTTCATAATCAGAAAGATTTCAGATCTTCAAGTTTGTTGTCTAACAGAGCATGACTAGAATCTCTTACGGCAATGGTTCTTTTCCACCTGTACTTAGTTACTAATCTTGATTTTGAAAGTCACCTTTCTTTGGAAAGAGGAATTTTTGTGTTCTGCTGGCTCCCAATTTAAACCAGGAAAAATCTGCATGTGAAGAATGCATTTCATTTACGTATTTAAAACATGGAGCTTTGTACTAACTGGGTGATGTGTTGTGTTTTAACCTCTTTCCAGATGGTTGAGATGATGAAATAATTTGAAGTTATTATATTATATAAAAATGTAGATATTCTTCAATCTAATAAATAGGAGTTGAACTCTTTCTAAAAAGAAGTCCTCTATTTTTAGCAGAGCAATATCAAAATTGCTATAAGGTATGTGTGTATGAATTTATATGTACACCTGGTATTTGCAATGTGCATATATTTCAATAGATCTGTTTATAGTACCTAAGTCCTGTAATTATCCTGATTATACCACACTAATTTCCAGTTTTTTGGTTGTTCTTGCATGTACTGTGAGTTCATTAGTTTCTGTAAATAGATAGACTCACTTTTAAAAGTGTTAATTAGAAAAATAAGTTTATGTACAGGGCTTGTGAATAATACATTATACTGGGAGAAGTCCAGGACCCTTTATTTCTATGCTTACTATCTTTTCTTCTGATTGTTATGAGTCTGGTTTTGGCTAATTGAATTTTTATTGCCTTTAGTGGCATATCGAAGAGATGAAATGTGGTCTGAAGGGAGATATGACTATGAAAGAGTTCCAAGAGAACGTCTGCCTCCAAGGATGCATCCTAATGTAAGTCTGTAGCATTTTTATTTAATATTATACTATACCTGTATGCCATGACTTGTACCATAAGGGCTGGATTTATGTACATATTTAAATTCCTAGTATACCCCAAGATCCGTTCTTTTTTCATTCATTTAAGCCAACAGTCTAGCAAATGCATTTGCAGAGATAATAGGTTGCCTACAAAATTAAACTTATCTGTTTGGTTTTGGGGATTATTGTTTTTTCAAATCTGTTGAAAATGTTTTAGAACATATGTATTGACTTTTTGATATGTGTAATTCTTTCTGTTATTAAACACAGGATTTTTAATAACTTCTGGAGAACCAAAGGCCATACTGTGTTGTATTTTTCCCTAGATTTTTTATTTATGTTAATGCATCTTTGAAGTGCTGCGAGATGGCAGAATGCCTACTTTCGGTATTGTTGTTGTCATCGATGCAGTTTTTATCATGATGCTTAAAGTATAGAAGGAAATGTTTATAAAAAATGTTGAAAATATACCCTTGCTAAAGAAGTTGTGTTTTGGAGCATTGTAAGGGAAATGCTTATCAAGAAGAGAGTTGATGGAAATCTACTTTATAGGCATGGAGACTTCCACTGTATGTTATGCTTGTAAAAGCAACTACAGAAGCTGTGCTTGCTGTGCTGTAGAATAACTTTTGAATGCTTTTAGAAAATCACTGTGCCAGGGTTGAGTGATTTATTTTTTTTTTGAGCTGTTACACCTTAAATAGATCATTAAGAATACTTTTTGGTATTTCTGTTTGCATGCTGTGCAATGTACATTTGGCAAAGTAAAATTTCAGGTACCTCTGCCTGTTTTCTGGCTTTTCTTTTAATTCTGAATGTTGGAATACTATCACAGCTGATTTAGCATACTTTCTGTGTTCCCTCTACCATACATTCAGCTTGTTGTTTTGGAAGCATGCCAGTGTTGATAATGTGGTAACTAATTACGTAGTCTTCTCTATTGAGTACTGTATTAGTGTTTAGCTACTCTGTGATGGTTTTATCTCTCTTTATAGGCAGCAGCAACATTTCTGCATTTTCAGCAAACTGGGAATCAGATAAGTTTGCATAGGAGATTTAGCTGCTTTTCCAAATTATTTATCATCAGCAATAGGACACAAGGAAAGGCAGAATATATTTTCACAGATTTTTTTTTTTAGTCAATGTTTGACTTGACTAACATTGATAATCTAACCATTGCAACAATGGCATTCCTAAATTCTTGCAGTCTTTCAAGCTGTCCAGGGAACAATGATGGCATATACGTTATGAAAATTCACAATTTGAAAGATGTTATGAGCTCATTTTGATGGGAGAATTAACTTGATATTTCAATGCTAACTTTATATTACATGCATTTGAAACTGGGGATGGAGGGACTAACTGAATACACTCATTTATCACAATCAATGCTGTCCATCTGCACCAAAACTATACCCTCAGTAGATGGGCAAACCAAGACATGGTGTCACTCTGCTTTACTGAAAGGTGGATATGAAGCTCCTTCTCATACAGCTCTGCTGATTCAAAATAGTTGGCAGGCAGTTTCTGTCCTTGTAAGCCTGTGCCATTTTATCTGTGTGCATGTATAGAGCTCTGACTTAATTTTGACTAGACAAGTAAAGTGGAATTAATTTATTCAATGTATGAATGTGCTTAGCATTTGCTGATAGGTTAGTTGGGGCATTACAATGGTACAGAACGAAGTATCTCTTACTTGAGAGAGCAAGAGAGTTGTCCTCATCTAATCTGGGTGCTAATTATATATCAAGTATAAATTGTAGTTGAAACACATGCTTTCAGATCCTGCTAAACAGCATGAAATTGCAAGCACTTAGCACAAGTAACCGTAAGTGGGTACACCTTGAGGTTTCATGTAACTAGCCTGTATGTCAGTATAGTTATGTGATGGGGACTTCTGGGTAATGTTTAAGCATGGAGCATCTTTATTTTAGCTTCAGAGCATGTCTCTGTAAGACACCAAACTCAGAAAAAGTATACACGTGGAGGATGTTCAGTGAGGCAAGGGTAGATGAAGCAGTGTGGCTGCGTATGAATGTGTATGTAATCTCTACTTTGCGTCAGTATGTCTGTAGGCTGGCTTTGGATTGCCCTCTAGTGAATTTGTTGGGATGGTCTCTGAACTCAGAGCTAACTAATTTTTGCATGATGCTATTTAGTAGTTTGTGAATTTTATGTTTTTTTTCGACAAAAACCTTTGGTGCATTAGATTTTGACTTCTACTGTTAAAAAAAGAAAAAATAGTTTAAGTATCTTTCCCCCCATACAAATTGCACGTTAATTCATGTATCTGCATTTATAGCTTGAGTTTTTAAGGCCCATAGAAAAATCATCTTGCTAGAGGAAGAAGACATTAAACATAAGATCTTGCATTCATGTTTTTGTTTGCGTTTTATTTGCAGTTGGCTTGTATAGTATTTGGTTCTAGAAAATTGAATTTGTTTCTTTTGCAACTGTGCAATTTACGTTTAATTAAACTTACAGAGGGGAAGTTCAGGTTAGATCTAAGGAAGAAGCTCTTTACTGTGAGGGTGGCGAGGCACTGGAAGAGGTTGCCCAAAGAAGTGGTAAATGCTCTGTCCCTGGCAGTGTTCAAGGCCAGGTTGGACAGAGCCTTGAGCAACACGGTCTAGTGTGAGGCATCCCTGTCCATGGCAGAGGGGTTGGAACTGGATGATAGGGCCAACCCTAAGCATTGTATAATTTATTTAATTGGTAAATGGTGCATGACATCTTATTTGAAGGAAATACAATAAATTAATTTTGCATTCTAGCAGAAAGCTATACAAAACTTGCATTAAAAGAAAACTTGAGTTTTAAAACTTTGTCACTTGAACCATATCGCCTACTGCATTGCATTGAGAAAGTGCTTATCTACTCAGATTAGCACCTAGATGTGAAGCAAGGACTGTCTTCTCTATAGTCTCCATAGTGTGGAGGATGTTATTGACATTAAGAAAATTGTTAGTACTTTTAAATGGGTTCTTTGTTTTGCAGGCATTACAGGTTTAATTTCTATTGAATTCCTAAGTTAATGTAAAAGGCTCTGAGGAATGTATGTAGCTAATGATTACAAAAATAAATTAGCTGATGCTACTACTTTAAACTTTGAAAAGAAATTTAAATCATGTTAAAAATTTTCCCTCTGTAATTGAACTTTTAATGCTTTAGGATTACATCTGAATGCTCTCCAATTAGATTTAGTAAATTATGCCACCACCAGACTGGCATGATTCTTATGTTGTTTGCTCCCCTGTGCTGTTTCAGCTTCAAGATTATTATAATGCCATATTTGGAAATAACATTGTGTTTTTACTTTGCGTATTCACTACAGATTTCCAGCCGTTAAAAGCAATATGATTTTGTTTGGTTTGTGGTTTAGGATAATTACCATAGAGTAGTAAACGTTGCACCCAAGAAGCCACCACTGCTTGAAAGACCTGGCGAAGGGAATTACAGTCGGTATAATGATTACGGTCACGCTGAGTACAGAGACTATGAAGAGGGTCGCAGTTTTGGCCATGATCGAAGAAGTGGCCCTCCACATCGAGGTGTACGTAAGGTGATTCTTCTTGCATGTTTATGATATTTGTCTTCTTGTTAATGCTTGAATATTGAACAATTAAAATAGTTTCAGACAGAGCATTGATGTTACTGCTGTTATCATAAACTGTAATAGAATTAATAGAAAAAACATCCAGGTTTTGACACTTAGTGCTTTTTTGCAGTTACTGTGCTTCTAAAATTCTTGTGATTGCATGGTAATACCTGTTTGCTGCTTCTTGTGATTCCTAGCTACTTTATTGACTTAGAAAAGAGCCTTTGTCTCACTCTGTGAGAAGCTCAGAGCCTGAAGTGGGAAAACAGAAGTGTCTGGAATTCCTCTCAGTAATGCAGTGCAAAGTTACCTGGACGAATAAAAGAATGATTGGAAAGTCTTTCTATTTAACAAGTGCTTGCACATGCAACTTGCTGAATATTGTGTACCTGTCCTTCTAATTCACCCAGTTGTTCACGTTTAATAATTCTGGCATGATGCTGAATGCATTTTTTTTATCCCCAGTAGCTACAGTTAAGTACAAAATTTATGGTCCCTTTGACAGATCATTTCTGTTGCTTCCTCCAATTCAGCTTTTTGAAATTCTGTAATTTCAAACTATGAGTGATAATTTACATGTCAGTGGGGAAATTTTTATTTAAAAATATGTATATGATTCTACATATTCATATGTCTATATACTTCTGTGTATGCAGTTGGAAATTTTTGTAGTTTTTGTTTCGTACAGTATTGCAAAGGTGTTCTCTTCAAGTATCGATAAAGAAAGAAAATAGGAGGAATGGGGTAGAGAGGAGCTTTATTGTGAATGACTAATACTTTCTTTTAGCTCATTAAATGCTTTGGTTTTGCAGTAAATAAGTACCATTTGGCAACCAACTGTACCTGACATCTGATATTAAGATACATGTCACACAGTTGTTTTGCATGTATATTTTCCAGGATGAATCAGGATACAGGTGGCCAAGGGATGATCATCCTCTAAGTCGGCAGCCTGAATACAGGTATTTTGTAAGACTTTACAGTACTGTTCTGCATAGACCGGGACTATTTAGGTAATTTTTGTTTGTTATCAAAACAGCTTGTAGAGCAGAAGAGTAAAATGGCAGGGATGTGGGAAAGGTCATCTGTTGAAGTAAAAGCTGATAGTGGAAAAGTGGTTTCTAGTTGTGTTGTTTGAACTGCAGATTAAATAAATGGTACGACGTGAAAGTCTCTATTTTAGTATTTGTTTAGTAAGGATAGGATAAGGAGGCATAATAATAGCATCTTTAGGTTGTTAGCCTGGGTCTTTAAATAATGTAGTGCATCTCCCTGATCAGACACAGTTTTTACGTGACTTCAGAGAATTTTTTGGTCTAGTATTTGCTTCTGTGACTGCAGTACCTTGGGGCCCCAGTACAGTGGAAGGATACCTGAACCTTTTTAAAGGCTGGTGGAGTGGATAATGGGATTGTGAAGTTTACCATAGCCTTTTTCTGACCTTCTCATTTTCTCAGCTGGACTGATGAGTAGATACTTCCATCATACATTTTATTAAGTCCTGTGAGCACTCCTTAGTCTGTACCTCACGTTCTCATCTATTAAATGTAAGGAATGGTATTAAACAGCATGGCTCTAATGTATGCATGCCTGCAATGATCGTTTGATGTGATAAATGAAGTGCACAGAAATGTTACACTCAAAATTTATGGGCAAGGATGAAACTCACCTTAAATATTCAAACAAGAATTTATTGTTAATATAACTGAAATATTAACAGCTTAGTCTATGAATGGCCGTACTTTCGTATGCTGTATCCTGTGTTTCCACTTCTCAAGGTGTTTATTATACCAGGCCTGTATTTCTATGTACTGACTCATGGTGTTCATCATAAATACCTCATTCTACATAGAATAACTCTTTGTTTATGTAAAACTGGTTGTACCGTACAGAGATCAACAAAAGTAAACCAAGTTAGTTATAGACACATGGTCAGTTAGAAAAATTACTGTTAAACCTGTACCAAGTTAAAAAATAAAAGACTTCAGGCAGGTCAGGAAAAGCTTGGACAGCAAACTTAACTTATGCTTGCTTACAGCCTCAGTCTTGAGGCCTTGCAGACTCAATATGAAGCTGTTAGTTGCAATGACAATGCAGCACTAAGCAATTGCAGCAGATACCTATTCCTGTGAATGTGATGATTTAGACATAGCATAGCAAGGTTATTACATAACCTCACCGTTAAAAAAATCCTTCATATACCATAAGGTTCTCTGTCCACTAAGCTTCTCTCAAAATTGCATTCTTGCAGCTGGAAACAATAGTAAAGGATTTTGAAAAGTAGTGTCAAAATTCTTTCATCTTTTCCTTCCACTTCAGAAGAATCAGAATTAGTTAAAACTGGGGGGGGGGTGGGGTGGGGTGCAGACGATGGTGAAGACGGTACCAGGTCGTTTCTTTTACACAGAACAAGAGTGGCACCCAGTGGTCAAAACGATTGCCTGAAATGCGTTCTGATTTTTTCCATTTAAAATGTGAGGATAAAATGTCAGCTTGTTTTCCTGAAGGCTTTAAAAATGTATTGTGTGACCAGTGATAGTCCTATCTGAGTCTTGATATTTCAGAATATGTAAGTATTCTGAGGCTGCAATAACTGCAGTAATAACACTGTGGAAGAACCTGTAAAGGTACTTGGTTCAGATGAGAGTATGGGAATGTATTTGCAATTGAATGAAGCCCTACTGATTTCTTATATAAATATTCATTAGTATGTCAGAAGTCTGATTGTACCGAAGAGTGCAGGAATAGTGAATAGCCTTGGATGTAAAATCCAGTGATCAAACTGCTAAGCACTTGTAGCATTACATGCTTTGTAATAAACTTAATTATGATTTTGTGCATATTGCTCGCTATTGAGCTGTGTAAGGGATCTCAACAGAGGAAACTGAAGTACGGTAATTGGTACATGTTGTCTCTGGTGGTGAAAATACTGATTACTTTCTATTTCAAATACATTTGCAGTATAAAACATGAGATTAAAAATGGTTACATGTGAAAATGCTTTCTCTTTGGATATGATGAAAGTTATTTGGGTTAAGTTTTTCTGGAGTATATATAAATTTATCTTTTTTTTTTTTTAAGTCGTAAAAGGAGATATAAGATTATTTAACCAGAAGAACATTTTAAAAAATTGCATGGAACATGGCTGAAACATAGTGCAAAGTTAGATTTGTGAAGTTAAAGACACTCGGGAGATTTGTAAAGTTAATGGGTTTTCGTAGGCAGTACCGTGGCTATAAATTCTAAAAAGAATAGCTCTTTTATTGACATAAATAATCCGTTTTCTTGAGTATTTTCAAAAACTGATTCAGCAGCTAAACGTGCTGTAAGTTGTTTTCAATAAGATGTTCAGCAGCTCCTCTTTAGCATTAATCCTTCACACTTTCCTGCTTCGATTTTTGGCAACTGTCAAAAAGTAGTTTCTCATATCTCACTCTTTCCATTTTTGTTCCCCCTGTCATTCTTTGGAATGCTGAATAAACATCACTTGAGTTTCTCCCAAAACTGCTTATCTCCAGATATCAAAAACCCTTAAATGATACAGAATTGGGGATGTGTGAAAGTTTCCTATGTTGAATAAAGCGGCTGTTAGGGATTTTTAAACACTGTGGATTTTTTTTGTTTGTTTGATCTTGTTTTATGTTGCTGCTGTTTCTTTTGTGGATTTTTTTAAGCTGCTTGTCTTTTCCTTAAAAATACTTACTTAGCAGTTGTGTAGCTGTGGCTTGAGCTGCTATGTGCCCACTGACCAGCAGCAGTTCTCTGAGAGTGACAGGAGGATTGCTGAAGATCTACCACTTAGCTTAGTTGTCTTTCTTTTCTTGCCTGCTTTCGGTTAAACAAATGCTGTTGGAGAGGGCCTTGAGCAACCTGGTCTAGTGGGAGGTATCCCTGCACATGGCAAGGGGATTGGAACTAGATGATCTTAAGGTCCTTTCTAACCCAAACTATTCTGTGATTCTTAGGGAGTTGTGCTCTAGTTTCTAAGCTGCTGTTCTTTGCCAGTAGTCTATCACTGAGCAGAGTATTACTGATCCTTCTGCTCTTTTCTGGACCATTCCGTTTTTGTGAGTTGTTAGCCCTGTTTAATGCTATGCTCAGGGAACAGCTGTCGTCGTGACCATGGCTTCTGGATGGTAATATATTTTATCGGATGGTAATATATTTTATTTGTAAAAAAATAAAATAATTCAGAAGATGTGCAGGGCATAGATTTCAAAATGAGTTTCCAGCCCTTTTTCTCTCATTCTGATGTAAGGGATTCTGATGGTAATTGTGTAACCTGTATAACAGTTATAGTGTGGCTTGAAGTGCTTCTTGCTTTGAGCGTATTTGGCATACATAAAGAATTGTACATCAAAGCGGAAGCTCTTAGTTTAGAGAACAGAGGATTTTCTGCACACATTATGACAGTTTTGATGCTTTGCTTACTGATGCTATAAGAATTGTGAAACTTTGAAATTATGAGAGGAGTAGAGATCAAATAATACATTCTTTGTACATTTATCTTTTCTAATGCTGATCACTTCCGGGGATGTGTTACTATTTGTCTTTAGTGATACATCAAACTTATTTAGTCGAAGCACTCAAATTATGTTATGCATATCAGATTTTTTGAAAAGTTATGGAGACCTGGGCTGTTACATGTTGAAGAACTCCAATTTTGTGGTACTTCTGTACGGGCGTCGTAGCAGTGGATTTTTCACACAAGTTCTTTTTTACAAAGTAGGATGAACAGTGTGAAATGCTTTAGAAGATTGTTAGCTGCTGTTCGCTTTAGTCATGCCAAATTTTAATCGTTTTGCGTGCACCGAGCATTACTTCATTCTTTTTTTTTTTTTTTTTTCAGCCAAACTTTGTTCGTAAGATGTGAAATATGTGAAACTTGGCAACTTGAGATGAGCAAGACTCATCTTCAAAGGGAAGTTACAAAATAACGCACTTGTAAATCCAAGCTATACAGACATTAAATTTGATCCTTAAATTTATCTGAGGTCCAGATTTTTGTAAAAATAAGGATTGCCGTGTTTGTAGACAAAGTGCTCTGCATCAGTAGTAAAGTTGGTTCATATAACATAGACTCCTGAGAAGTGGCTCATGTAGGACATTTCTTATTTCTTCTCTCAAGTTGTTGATAAAAAATGAGTTTTTTTAATGAAGAAAACTTACTGCTACTATGTGTGGTTTTTTTTTATTGGGGATGGTTGGTTTTTTTCCCTATGTCCTTCATGAAATTAAGAAGTAGTCTTAGTCAAGTCTTTTAATACTGCATTTGTATATATAAAACAAATTCTGCTCATCTGTGGAGTGCACAGGAAATATTTTGTAATAAGTAGAAATAATAAAGTAATTTTGATTCTAGAAATAAAACTGACAAAAATGTTGAAATTTAATTTTAAACAATTGGTGGTCTGTGAACAGCTAAGATTGATCAGTGAGTTATAGTTTGTTTTGGAAATCTTTTAAATCAATGGCACATTTTATATGGCATTCTGAACATTATCTTGCAGTTACATCTTTAGGGTCCTAAAGCTAAATATACCCCAGTTTTTGTAGATGCATGAACTTTCACACTGAGATTGTGTTTACCAAAGACCATGGAGAAAATTGGTAGCAAGGTGGGGCATTAAAGCCAGGCAGTTGTGGCTTTCTGATCTCTGCTTTAAGTACCCTTCCATTTGGTGATTAACCCTTGCAGGTGCAATACGTGATGACAGGATGTTTCTAGATGAGTGGTCTGAAGATTTTAAATTTAGAAGAAAATTGCTATTTGGCAAGAATGGTTATTTTGAACAAAAACCATTGATGAAAGAGTCTCCAGATAGAGTCAGTGACCCTTAACTTCTTCTTTCAGTAAAGCAGGATTTAATATTGAGAGTTCAGATGTGTCATAGGCCAAGGCAGTTATCTTTACGTTATCACTGTGCAATCACTTTTGAATTACAGGGGATAGTTTGTTTCTTGGGTTTTTTTTCTCCCTGTTTTTTCTTTAACGAATGAAACAGTGAACCTGTTTAAATATTTTATGCTCATTTAAAGCAGAATATTATATTGTGGGAGGTCTTCAGGCTTTGGATTTAAACTCTCTTACAATGTAAACTGGTCTTTGTCTTGCTTACAGAAGAGAAATGTAGCCAAAGGGATTTATGAGATGGTGCTAAAAATGTACGTAAGTCTGCTGTTCTGTTGCAGTATTTCACAGGTCTTAAGGGACACCATACAAGAAGCTCATTCTTTATTAAAAAACCTGTGTGGAGGGAAATAAATATGGCAGTCACCCAAAGTAAATGGTCTTGCTTTTGACAGAGATTGATAAGCAGAGTTCTAATCATATTCATTAGCACATGCCTTTTCCTTTTAATAAATAAATAAAATCACTGCCAGAACATTGAACCTCTCAGGTATTCACACGAACTGCTAAAGTAACTTGTTTATTCATATACGAAATTACTGTTTCCTTATAGTAGGTCATTGTGGTAGATTCATTATACCTGTCTACAACTCCAGGCAAAGACTTGTCTACTGAAATCTTTAGTTCAGAAGACCCATTGTATTAGTCTGCTAGGTAAATTAGTTTACCTTGGCTTATGATGTTTAGGGGGGGTAAAGGGAAGACTTAAAACTTTTTGGAACAAGATAATAGGTAATAGATAACTTAAAAGTTGATTCCGGTTTACACTAAGTAATGACTTCTTGATACGCTTCATGTCTTATGCAGCAGTCTTACTGATTCAGTAGTTGCAACATTTTTTTTGAGAGCTGTTTTCTGCTCACCACCTCTAGCTCTTTTGTGCTTGGGACAACCAGTTTGTTTGCAAACTGAGATTTATGTTTTATAATTTGAGTTTTGTTGCTTGGACAAAATTTTATACGTCTAATAGTATTACGAATGCTTTGGGTTCCTTTAGACCATGGCTTTTTATTTTGAGTGGAGTCTAAGAACTCGAATCTTCTCATGCAGATACCACTTAGCATTTTAAAACTGCCCTGTGCTGATGACTGTGTATAGTTAAGAACAGGTCAGAACTGTCCACTGTTGCAGGTCAAGGCAGTTGACAGTAAAAAGGTTTCAATTCAGGTAAGTCTAAGTTTGTTGCCATGATGAATCTCTTTCCTCTGTTTAACTTAGAACCCAGAGGCTTAAAATGTGTGAGCACTGGCTGTTTTCTTACCAAAAATATTATGTCAAACTGAGTTTCTGCTGTTACTAATGTTGGTGGGACCCGCTGTGTTTGCATCTGGAATTATACAGAAGCTTCATTCAAAGCAAGACTGCTGTCACTACACTTCTGAAATGTTTGTCACTTGAGAGAATGGGGAGAAAAGGAGATGTTGGTGCCGAAGCTTTCAATTGTAGATTTTTTTAAACTTTTTTTGGCCCCCACAATGTACTGTAAAAATATGGGGAGGAGGTAAAAATGTCTCTTATTTTCAACTGTATTTTTTTGCATGTTTCAGCTAATTGTGGGATTATTCTGTAAGATGAATGTTGCTTTCACTGGCAGGTAGTTGTAGTTGTTAAATGATTGCTTTTAATTTTAAAATATTTTAATTTGCATAACGATTGATTGTGACCTTTATTGAAGGCCTATTTTCTGTTTCTTTGCAGAATTTCTCATTGCAATTCTAAACCATGTTTGCTTTCAAAAATTACTTGCTGATAATTTTGTTCATTCTGCATAGTCTTGCAGAACTCTGATTTGATTGCAGTTTCCATCTCTGGTTGAGGGGAAGGAGTTTAAAGTAATAAATTTATGTATTGAGTATGGATGTATTGATCATTTGATTTCTTTTTCTCTTGTTCATTTCTCCTGATGAGCTTCTGAGGTCAGTGCCAATATTTCTGCCATTCAGCCAGGACCCTGGAACCTCCTGCAGGAGTCTAAGCTGGTGGGAGACTCCTTTGATTGTCGTTGATTACAGAGAGTTCTGGCCATTCTGTTTCATTTCGGAATGATGTCGTGAAGGCTTTGTTTTTCTAATGAAAACATTTCAAAGTTTCTTATATATGGAAATTGTCAAATTACCAGAACTTCCCACTACCTGATTTTTTTTTTCCTGCTGAGCCTGTAAATATACAGCCTCATGCAGTAGAGCTTACCCTTTATATGAAGTGTAAATTGGTTCTAAACCTTGATTTTTAACTCCTAAGAGCCGTAAGAGAAAATTGGGTATGCTTGTTTTTGAAAAGGATGATTGCAAATAGGTAATTTCAGTCTGATTCTGTGTGTATGATATTGTGCTTATACTTGAAATATTTCAGTTATGTTTAAGTATGTTCTCTATGTTGTGACTCTAAAGGTTGACTAAAGACAGGTAGTTAGAATCTTCCTAAAGAATGTTTTGATCATCTTAAAAACCCAGTCTGAATTATTGTTGAATAAGAAACAGCTAGGTAGTAAATTGGTTTGTAGGTATTTATTTGACTAGAATTACAATGAAGACAGCAGATTTGGTAACTAAAAACCTGGAAGTTCTCATCATCGCAGTTCTCAACTGCTCTCGTGTCTTTATTCAACTTGCTTTTGATCCAAAGCTATGTTATGTTTTAAGGTTTTGTGGCTGTTAGAGTGTATAACTATTTCCCACTTCAGTTTTTGTAAGGTTGTAAATTGTCAAATGAGATTGGTGTCATCATTATATTTTTTAACAATGGTTATTGTGCGAGAATTGTTTACTACAGCTGTTAGTATGTTACGGTATGCGTGTAAGGAAAAATTCAGTAGTGTGTACGAACTCAGTTGTATTTTATAATATCGGTTTGTTGCTTAAAACTAAATCACATTTTGAGAAAAGATGTTTATGCTAATAAACTGTAAGGAAATTCTCTGTTTACAATATATGATAGGGCAGCATGCCTGAAGATAAGATTACATACCTTTACACTGTAAGGTCTTGGCTAACATCTCACTTTAACGAAGACTTTAAAAAGCAAGCTTGTCTGATCCCATCTTATGGCTAACATTATAATCAGGATATAGATGGTATCAAACTAGCAAGTTAATGCTGTATTGGGAAATAATGAGGTAAACTCCCATGGGTATCACTTGATTAATCTGGAAAAGTTTCCTAACAAATACGTTGAAAACCAGCTAGGTACTGAGAGACACTGGGGAGGGAAAGAGAGGGGAGTCTCCCTTCTATCCAGACAACTACTGTTAAGATGGCATCTAACTAAATCATCTCAACCACCAACCAATAAATTGGCTTAATGAATGTAGTCATGGCTTTCTCAGAGTGGGGAATATTGTCACAGAGGACTTGTACATAATTTCCCTTAGGAAAATAAATTCTTCATGGAACCTAATTCTTCTAGAAGCTTAAGTTCCAAGGACTTGTTTGTTGTATTTTGAATGCACTAAACATTTCAGGGAATTTAATTCCCATTGCGGGAGGGTGGGAATGATAGGATACAGTAGAGAGGGACAAATTTGGTGTTATTTTCAGTATAGGCATCCTTTTGTTAAGCATTTTGCTACAAAGAGAAGATTTTTGATATGCCATTTCTACCTACTGCTGCATTTGAGTGTGCTATTATCTACATCTGAGGAAAAGTTAATCAATACAGCAATTGCATAATTCATGCCATTGGTATTATTTTTGAAAGGTGATGCTATTTTTGCATGCTAACAAATGATTCTTAATGTTAGTCTTGACATTTATTCCTGATACATATTTGCATATCCTCACAAAGGTTCTTTTCCTTGTATACAAAGCTTTATAGTATTAGTTTGTGACTTGGTAACAAATGCTTTCGTCCAAGTGGAACTGAATATTGATGCCATGACATGTAACGGAGTTGTCAATATACTGAGGAAGTGCCTTTCTCTTCTGAAATCTGACTTATAACAGTTCCATGGGTTAAAAGAAGTCCTACCTTATACCTAGTCTAGTATGCCTAATTATTTTTTGGAAATAATGTTTAAGAGTGTGTTTATGCAATTTGGAAGCGGAATTGAAGAGGTATTCTAATGTGTTGACTTACAGAATAGTTTGGGTTGGAAAGGACCTTTTAAAGGCCATCTAGTCCAACCCCTGTGCAATGAGCAGGGACGTCTTCAACTAGATCGGGTTGCCCAGAACTACATCCAGCCTGGCTTTGAATGGTTGCACGGATGGGGAATCTGCCACCTCTCTGGGCAACCTGCTCCAGTGTTTCACCACCCTCATCATAAAAAAAACCTAATTCCTTATATTGAGCCTGAATCTCCCCTCTTTCAGTTTAAAACCATTGCCCCTAGTCCTATTGCAGCAGGCCCTGCTAAAAAGTCTTGTCACTTTCTTATAAGCCCCATTTAGGTATTGAAAGTTGCAGTAGGGTCTCCCTAGAGTCTTCCCTTCTCTAGGCTGAACAACCCCAGCTCTCTCAGTCTGTCCTCAGAGAAGAGGTGCTCCAGCCCTCTGAGCGTTTTCCTGTCCCTCTGCTGGACGTGCTCCAACAGGTCCGTGTTTTTCTTGTGCTGAGGACTCCAGCACTGAAAGCAGTACTCCAGGTGGGGTCTCACCAGGGGGAATAGAGGGGCAAACCAACTCAGGTTTCATGAGGTAGTAAGCTTAGTATGTATTCTACAACTTGATCTTACTAGTTGCATTTTTTTGGAAGAATTTTGAGCAAGGATTATCTAAGATTATGTTAACAGAGGAGATTGAAGTGATAAGCAATGCATCATCTTCTTCAAGTACTCTTCAGTTACTGTTTTATTCCTTACTAAAACTTATTTCTGCTAAATAGTGTTCTGTTTAAAAATGTATCTTTGAATCTGCCTTTATTACTTACAGCCAGAATATTGTGCTTTCAATGTTGCTTAGTTATGTATGTATATTATTTTTAGGGAAAAAATACTACTTCTTTGAGTCTTAATGATGGTGACTTTACTATAAAATTCTGTCAAGGGACCTATTTTTTTAATAATAAATAAATGTTGTGAATGCAGTAAGGGGATAGATATTACTACAGTAAAAACTGTATTTCCACAGCAGTTTAAACCTAGCTAAGCTAGTTTCAGGTCTTTCCCTCTCCCTGTTACTGTTTCGGGTGTTTGTACTCTTCAGTGAGCTGCTCCTGCTTGCTAACCCACTGCAATCAATTAAATAATTATCTACCAGTTTGGTTGCCTGAGAGAAAATATCAATGCCAGATAAATGCCATTGCCATGGACAGGAAATATGGATTCAAGGAAGGTTGAGAGGGTTAGGATTGTAGCAGCATCAGTTTAGATCAGTTGATTTCTCGTGAAGCTACGCCTTGAAGTTACCTGTTATTAAATCACTAAAATATCTGAAGGCATACCATAGTTGCAAAAGGATTTTTAATAAATAATTGCCTGAGTAGCATGGCTTGTCTCTGTGTCACATAGATTCAGGAAAGTGATACTTGTAATATATAGGAAATGGCATTAAAAACAAGCAATATTAGTGTATATTATAGTGATTGTAAACTGTAATTGAAGTGAAGGGAGAAAGCAAACTGGAAAAAAAAAGATAAAGTTACATGGCTGAATAATTTATAGGAGGAAATGGGAAATGTCTGTCTTGGGGCTTTCTGATTTTGAGCAAACGACTTACTTGACAGGAAGGAATAAGCTCAAATACAGGAAAAAAAAAACCATGATTTTTTTTCTTCATATATATAAAATGTCTTGAGAAATCCAGAAGGAGAGGTAGTTTGCTAACTTTTATTTAAATGTGGAAGTTTGTGTAACTATTACAAAACTTTGAAGTATAAGCAAATGAAACTTACTGACCTGATTGCTTATATCTCTGTTTAAGAATAAAAATATAGCTATTTGTGGAGAGTTTTTCTGATACAGAGAAAGATGGAGTGTTTTTCTGATTTATAGATCTCATTACGGGATTTGGAAAAAGAAGAAAACTGAATATATTGTGTGTCAATATAAGATATTAGTGCTTACAAACCTGTTCCACAACTCACTCTTTCGTTTTGCAGATTTTTATTGATAGTGTTAGAAAGTCAGCGACAAGGGTTGATCAAATCAAGTATATGCTACTACTACAGTACACTACTTGTTGTTTTCTCTTAATGGAAGTGAACTAACAGCATTCCGCGGCATACAGATGAGAAGCCTGAAGAGCTCATATTTCATGGTTTCTGGGATCTTCTATTTAAAAATTTGAAAGATAGCCTTTGGGAAAAAGCATTATAGCTTGCTGAACATAAAATCCACTCGTGCACCTAAAAATACAGTGCAAAAATACTTCCTTCTTTCATTAGACAAATGCTTGCCTACATTGAATTGCTTGGCAAGCGCTGACTGTGAAGCAAAAATCAAAACAAACCCAAAAGCCCCAAATAAAATCCACAAACAACCCCCCAAACCGGACAAAACAACCCCACCAAATCCACCACCTTCCCCCCCAACTCTCCTCCTCCACCTTCTTTTGTTTAGACATTTGGCAATTTAAAGTTGTGTGACTCTATAAACAGCACGTATTTTTCTCCACAGTTTCATGTCATTTCCCACACTGATTTAGAAGGTCTTTTAATAAATAAACTTCTTTATGAAGTTTTGCTACTTGTTACTTGTGTTTCATAGTATGTTACTGTCCACAAATGCTTGTTCTTGGTACCTTTACGTCCGCTTTGGGTGATACTTGGGAATTTTTTTCATCTCTCACGCCACCAACCCCACATTCCGTGGTACCACAGGGAAACTTGAAAAAGTTCTTTCCCATGTGCTGGTCTCAGTGCCTGAGGCAGGATGACATTAAATGTGCAAGCACCTGTTTAGGAAGGTCTGTCCAGTTAGAACTTTCTCTAGAACAGTAGGGATGATGAGTTATCTCTGGTCTGTTATGGTATTGGGGCAGGGGGGTATGGGTATGTGAAGATGCAGCATTGTGCTTCCTGTCTTCCTTCTAATTTTAAGCTTGTATATTGAGATACAAGATTTGAACGGTTTCCATTTTGAATTAAGTCTGTTTAGGAACGGATTCAGTTGCTGCTACATTGAGAATCCTATTCTTCAAGCTAGTTATCTGAACTGCTTGACTTCTGAGATGATACGCTGCTCAGAAAGTTGAGCGTTTCAGATCTGGCCCAACAGCAGTGTATGTCAGTAAATATTTTATCAGTTAAATTCTCTGCTGTTGTAATTGTTGTAGCTGTTAACAGAAACTGTAACTTAGTCCATCACTTTAAGCAAATACGTATTCTGGAGCTTTAGACCTATGATTTATTTTCTGTTGTAGAGAAATTGCAGGGACTTGCTTTCAAAAAGAAGCCAAGATCACATGCATTTGAATGCAATTGTTTTGTCTAATTTGCTCTTCATTTTTCTAATTAATATATTTTGTCTTTATTCTTCATACCGTTGTAGCAAGCTGGTTTTGCTTAATTCTTTGGAACTTAAATCTGTGTTTTCCTGGCCTCTAACTCTTTTATTTGTTTCTTGATCTTCTGTCCTTACCTGTATGCTTGACCTTAGTTTCTCTGTGTCAGATAATAAAGAGCTTGAGTTTAAATATACTTTCATTTTGCAGGTTTATATTCCTGCAAGTCTAATAAAGTACATTATTGATGACAGTAGGAAAGAAGGTACTCTTTACTAAGGATAAAGAGCAGTGTAATCTGATTTCTGGTTTCAATTGAAGTGCATAGCTTTACTATTCAGTTAAAGGACATAGAGGCATTCTTTTCTAATGTATGATATTCAAGTTGTCTTAGATTTTATTCCCTGATCTGTCATAATATCCCGAGGTGGATGGGGAGGTGAGTTTAGTAGCTTTTATATTGAGTGAGCTGGACAAATAGCATCAGTGGGGAGTTTTGGTGTTTGCAGATGATGATTTAAGCGGTACTACGTGCAACATAAATATCATGAGGCATTTATGTGTTTTTAATTTTTGTTGTACATTTGGTGTGTTGTGCTACCCTTCTCTACATGAGTTACCAGTATTTTGCAATGCTTATTTCCTTTTGCCTTCATGCAGAAAGCTCCTAATAAGATTGCGTTGTCTAGCCCTAATTACATTAATTTCGTTTAAAACAAATGCAGATACCATTTACCAGTACTACAGGTACTTGCTTAGTCATAAAATGTTGAAAACCAGTTGTAAGAAATCTGTCATCATTTCAAACATTCAAATGAAAGCCAATGGAACTAGATGCAATTAGTTTTATCTCCAGTGGTGTAACTCACTGTATTGTTTTAGCTTATGATAAATCATCATAAAGGTCTTTGAACAATAACGAGATTATCGTAAGTCTGTGAAGCAGAACTAAAGAGTAAATTGTTGGTTTGTTGCACGGACATACTGGGTACTTGGAAAGAAAGGGAATGGAATGAGTTCTGGGAGAGAGGATGGTGGCTGTAATCTTCAACCACCTACATTTACTTTGAAGATATTAAAAGGAGAGGTGTTTCTTGACTTTTTGTATTTGCTTTTCGGATGTTTAAGACAGCAAATCATTTGAGAAACTTTGAGGTCAGGGTGTAGTACACTTTATTAAAGTTTTCCACATCATCTGAATCATGTTGCTAGCTCTGTCAGCCCCTGCAGTGTCCTGACAGGCAGGCAAGAGGCTTTATTTTTCTTTCACTCTTCCTCCTCCTTCCCCTTGCCTGTGTGTTGTGAGACAGGGGAAGTGTATTGAGTTAAGAAGCATGGTTCAAATCTTCTCTTTTTCCTCTCTTTGCACTGAAGTCTCATGTCTTGGGAGATATATATAATTTCCTCTATTTATAAAATAGTGTGAGTTACTTTTAGGCAAGGCTAGTAATCAAGCCCAAGCCTATAAATGGAATGTCTAACCCCTTTGACACCAGTAATAATCTTTCTCAGGTGGAAGGGGTCACATAAACTTACTTCTCTGTTGACTATTTATCTAGGTGATAAACTGTGCTCACTTGTGAGTTACTGAAAGAACCTACAGTTTCTGCTCCACAGCGGTACACTGTAGAGTTGCTAATCTGTTCGATGCAGTATCAGAAGTGTGAGTTATGTCCTCTGTGGCTGGACCACATCGTAGATTAATGTTTTAACTGAAAAGATGGATGTCTGTATTGGGATGTAGAAGTCCAAGAGAATGCTAAGCATATAGTATTGTACCCCATTGCCCAGTAGCATGAATTCAATGAGAGTAAACTGAGATTCCTCTTGCAAACAAAATTTCTTCCGGTATTGCATATGATGTGCTTTCATGTTCCCAAGTACACCTCCATTGTCAGGCATTTCACATCTGCCAAGTAGTTTAATTTTGCCTTTATGTATTCTTAAAACGCAAACTGTTATACTGGTTTGTGTTAGTCTTTGTTTGACGTAGCTTAAGCTGTACCACTCCCTTTTGTAAATGAGAAGGCTTCCACTCTCAGTTTCCCCCCAGCATTGCTACTTAATGGTTTGCAGGCCTTAAAATGGCAGGGAGGGGTGAGAACAGAAGTACTTGGTGTGGTACTGGTAGCTTAGGAAAGATGGTGTCTCTGATCCTTTGGCAACTGTAAATCTGTGTTGTATTCCCTTGGTCTCCTGCTATGCAGAAGGCTGTACCTTTGTTCTGTATTTGTGTTTTTCCCTCCAAGAAACTGGAACTTGGTTAGCAGTGATAACTGTTAGGCTTGTGTTCTTCCCTCAGCTGCCCTTTGTGGATGGTATATCAGGATATGGCTGGTTAGTTATAAAATTTCAGGAGCTCATCCAAGATTATCAGCTTCAGTGAGAACTTAATGGTCAAGATTTGTGGAGGTTAAACATTCTAATGCTTCCTGTTACAATACTGCCGAGAGAATTATATTGCGCTTTTGGGACTAAGTGCGAGATATGAATATGAAATATAAAGAGAAGAGGGATCCTATATGAAAGCAATTAATCCTGTATTTTTATTAAGGGCAGTAGTTCTATTTTAATGTTAGAGCTGAGCACAAAATTTTGCATCTCTATTAAATATTGTCCCTACTCAGTAAACCTTTTGAGTATGTGTTGGAATCTGAAGCATGTGCTTAACTGCTTTGCTGAATTGGGGCCTTCATTACCAAATTGCAGGTGTATGTTAGCTTAAGTATTTAAGGAAAAAAAAAAAAAAGTAAAACAATGCTTATTTTGTTCTGTTCAGTGTCGTTTGTTATATTAATGGAAAGCATCAGAAATGCTGTGCTGTTGCTATGCTGTTTGAACAAGATTAAATATAGTTAATGGTTTGAGTGTTTAGTAAGAGATAGGGTCCAGTTAAGAATTAACATGGAGTGATGAAATGAAAATTTAGAAAATGAAAGTTAGAGTCTACTTTTTTGTGCATAATGTCATTGTAGAATGAGGCTTTTAAATGTTTTCCTGTTTAAAAGTGTGTTTCAGTGGTATTTTCTAAATTCTTATGTGGATATTAGAGCATTTATTATGTGTGCATTGGCTGGGGCGCTGTACACGTTTCCATAATAAACTTCCCTGTGTACTAGGGCTTCATAACTCGGTCATGAAAACTAGTTTTGGGTGTAAAAGTGGTGTGTACTGGTCTGCCAGAAAGCTTGTGCTTTAAAAATAAATAGGATTATTTAAAAAGAGATGTTTAGAAGGAAATTGAAGAAAAAATGTGCTGTACATAACTCATTCTGGATAAATATTTGATCAGTATGTTCTTTAATAAATTAAAAAAACCCTACTTAACTAGACAAACTAGTTCAGTGGTGAGTAAATCTTTCAATTATTCTTAAAGTCTGAACTCTTTCTCTATTGCTACATAAAATGTTTATACATGTAATGCAGATAAAGCGGTAGTTCCCTATTTTCAGCTGTGTCTCATAGGTTAGCGAACTGGCCTGGCTTCTTTAGATTTCTCTGTGCTAAATTTAAGGGGACAAAGAGGTTTGAGTGTTCTGTCATTAAATGCGTTTTCTCAGACTCTGATAACTTCAGTTATTCTTTCTGGAAAGTCTCGTGTTAATCTACACATTTCCTAAAGAGTAGTGTCCAAAGGTGAGCACGTTGCTCTTAGGCCTTTGAAGAAAACAGGAGGATTATCCTTCTGTGTATTCTGGGGTGATTCATTATTTGATGTAAGCATACAATGGCTACTGTATAGACGCTGTTAAATAGAGTATTATTTAGCAATTCCTTAATTGTTTCTTTTGCTGGCTTGCTTGGGAAGAAGAATGTGTCGCAATAGAAGAAGAAAAGGTGTTTAGAAAGGAAATGAATGTTGATTTTTAGCACCCCTGTTAAGTATAAATCTGTGTAACGTTGTATCAGTTTTGGTATGTAGTTTTGTAAAATATGCTTTTCTGTAAGATAGCATACTTGTAAAAAGCCTGTGATCTGTTAACGGTGAAATAACTGTTTAGCTGTAAAACCTGGCTTTGTTTCAGGCAGTTGTGCTTTCCATGCAAAAAGTGAATCAGCACTGTATAAAACACATCAGTGTAATAGTGTCTGCATTACTGTGGTGCTACCTGTGTAGTTTCAGCAGTACAAAACACTTTTTACATGCTAGAGTCCTTTGTTACCCGTCATAAATGTGGGCCTGCAACATGCTATGGGAATTGTGCGCTAGAGGGCTATTTTCCTTTTCTCCACCAACATAAAATTAGCTATAGCTACATTGTGCTAAATGAGACCACCAGATCTTTGCTCATCGTTGTGAGACATTGCCTTATATAAAATATTGGACTGTGGTGAGAAATAGGAGAGAAAGGCAGTGAAAAAAGGTACATTCTGGCTTACTATAAATGCCATGAAGTCTTTATTTAGCAGTGCTGTGGAAGAGCTGAGAATTACTTGCTTCTCTTGGCAGTGTGTCTTCTGACCAAGTTTGCTTGCATGTTAGCTTTGAGATTCTTTAGGAAAAGTTCAATTTTATGCTGTTTTTCTGACCTTCACATATATATGTAAATTAATATAATTTGCAGGTAACCAGGACATTTGCGGTATGGTCTGGAGTAACAATATATACATGTAGTAGAAAGTTTTGGTGTTGACTAGATTATGGTTTCAAATCAGTTGGGTTTCATATAATAACTGAGTCTGTGGCGTTTTACAGTAAAGTTCAAAATGTGTATTGTGTGTTGTGGAAGACATAGACTCTTTAGTAGGTGTAAATTTTCATGGTTTCATTCATGGTTTGACTTTGGGTGGATACACAGGCATGAGGATAGATATTCTACAGTTTTCTTTTTGTCTCTGCTGGATATAAATTGAAATCCCTCAATGGTGTTTCCCATAGCAAGGTGTGTTAATTCATACTCCCTTGAAAATAAGGGTAAGGGAAAAACAGAGTTGAAAAACAGCCAAAGAGTGTGAGCAATTATTTGCATATGCATTTTTAGTTCTTGTAAATGAAGGTTTAATTTCCAGGTGAAATTGAGTGAATCTGAAGAAATAAAATGTGAAAGTCCCAATTTCTTTAATGTCTTTTTCTCTTACATTTTAGCTGTATTATTGAGAAATAGAAAGTAATTAGCTTCTAGCAATGAAGCAGGTGAATGAAATCTGAAAATAATTACATACATATACAAATTTTTCCTATTTTCCTACTTGGTTTTCATTCATTGCCTGTTATTCTAGCAACACTGAAGATTTCAGACATGTTCTGCAGATGACAGCTAATCTATTAGTATTTACCAAATATAAAATGTTGGCATTGTATTATCTAGTGCTGTTCCACAAACGTTGGAAGGATAACCAAGTGACTTTTATTTTTCTGTTGTCTTTGAAGGGGTGTCAGAGATGGCTTCAGAAGAAAAAGCCTCTATCCTTCTCATTACATGAGAGAACGATCGCCTCATAAGAGGGACTCTCCTCTCTTCAGGGAATCACCAGGGAGCCGAAGGGATTCTCCACACAGCAGATCTGGCTCTAGTGTCAGCAGCAGGAGCTACTCTCCTGAAAGAAGCAAATCTTATCCTTTCCACCAGTCCCAGCACAGCAGAAATATGTCATCTTTACATAAAAGAAATACTTCTTCTCAGCAAGGTAATGCTGGATTAATGATGAGAACTGAAGTGAAACTGCAACTCACTGCATAAGCCCTTTTTCTTATACAGAATTAGAGATGTGTGCACGTCTGTGATTCTTTACATGCTGTATTTATAATGAGAAAACTAGACACTTTGTACCAGTTGTGTCTGCTTTTTGGTTGTTTCACTGCAGTCTCTGTTCCCTTATGTATTTTATGTGAGAGGTTGTAGGTGTTGTTTCAGTAGCAGCTCTAGACTGACTGTAGGAGTTTGAGCAGCACGGCTTTTTCTGGTATCCTATGTTATTTTCTGTTTAGCCTCAACTGCTTCCGTGCCTTATGTGCTTTATTGAATTCCCTTACAAGAAACTTTACTGTCATCTATAGCAAATGAAGACTTTTCTTCCTGCAGCCAGGGGAAAAGAAGGATTAAAAAATTGGAGAAACTAAAGTACATATACTGCTACTTGTTACATTTCCTGAAAGTGTTCTCAGATCTGTGATATTAGGGGCTTGAGGGCTTTTTAACAATTTCATCTCCTGTCAGATTCTCTCAAATCTTGCTTTCCTCAAAAAAATGTGAAATGCAGTTAAGTCTGTACTGTGTATGTTCTGCCTTTTAAAAGCTTGGCTGTTAATCTTTCCCTGAAGCCTAATGAATCATCTGTTTTGAAAATATTTAAGATTTTCCTATTTAAATAATTAGGGAAAAAAAGAAAGGCAAAATTGCCCTTTTTTAGTATACTGCAATCTTAGCCACTGCTGTTTGTACAGTTTATGTAAATTAATCTGATTTGATTTCCTTCTCTGCAAATGCTTTCTAGTGAACTCTCCAAACCCACTGTTCATTTTGGCAGCTTTTGAAAAGTTTAATTAGATATTTTTTTATTCACTGGTAGGCATATTGTGAGTTTGCAGAGTGGCATACTGGACCATTATGTAGCACTTACTGCCAGAAGAGATCTGGTGGAGTTTAGTTAACATTGTTTAAATACTGAGGAATCGTTTCACTCCTTGTAGAATATAAATGATCCTTCTAGCTCATCACTGCAATTCTTTTAACACTTTGGAGCAATACTCAGTGAGTGCGAATTCCTTAAAGTGTAGGAGAGGAAGGGAAAAATAAGATATTCAACTAAATTTGTAGAAGTTTTGTAGATACACAGATCATAATTATCAGGAATGGGAAAAAATGTTTTGAGAAACCGTATAAAATTTCAGGGTTTTCCTAAAATTTTGTATTAAGTCTGTGCTATACATGTAGTATGAAAATGCAGGGAAAGAGTAGAAGACCAATTTTCAAATACTATTTAAACATTTCCTATTGTTAACAAGTATGCATTTTGTATGGACTTTCCATTACGTGTTTTGTGTAGGTAGTGGTATTTTTAAATACACAGCACGATGCAGTCATATTTTATGGCATTAAGTAAAAAAGGAAAGTATTTCAGCTTTTTGAGATGCCATATTTGCTCTTTATTTCTTTGACTCATTAAATTAAAGCCACATTTGTTCATAGTTCTATTAAAATAATTTATATTTATATAATATTAATATAGGATACATTATAATTTTTATCTTTAAGTATTTGATAAACTCTTTATCCCATTCTTAATTGTATTGATACTTATTTGATGGAAGCCAAGGGAAGTCTGCACTATTTTCCATTTGTGAACAATCATGCATTTTCCCAGTAAGTGTGAATAGTCTAGTTAAGTTAGACCTACTGACAGCATATGTGCTTTTCGTGTTTACCTTTTGCAGATCCCTTTGATGTAATCCATGGACCACAGGTTGAAAACTAGTAGTTCACACTGCAACCAGTTCTGCTGCTACAGGCTGTGGCCAGTCTGTGGCAAGGCTATGCCCAGATTGATTAGCACAGTGAATTTGAATTGCCATTTTTTTCTATTTTGACTCTTATAAGAAAAACACTGATAATACAAAGAGCATCTAGTCTGTGGCTGATACAGTATAGGACTGTTTGCCGTGGCAGGACTTGTCACCACACTGTGGCCTGCTAAACCAGTTCCTACCAACCTGGTTTCCTGGAGTGATTGACTGGTGTCTAATATTTCATGTGTTTATATTATCACAGGGATATTAAAAAGTAAAACCACGTCATCTTACCAAGTCATGTTGACACAGCCTGTCAGTTAATGTTGGAAAAAGGACAGCGGGTTTTTCTAAATATATTAAATAATACAGTTATATCTCTTCCCTCTTTGTAAAGAGAAGTGTTACCAATATTTATCAGACGGTGGAGCCTGTAGATTTCGTGTCTGACCTGAGCGAATTTCACTGCAATTTTTCTAAGCCAGTAATTATATTTGCAACATACGTTTTAATATAATTTCACAGTTGTTATTTTTTTTCTTAATTGTAGGTAAAGAGAGGGCATCAGGTCAATCACTGAAAACATCAAGAGATGCATCACCTTCAGGCTCCATAGCAGTACCCTCATCAAAGGTGAATTTTCTTTTCAAGTATTTCTCACCATGGTTTCAGATTATACACTGGATTTGGAATTTTTTTCCTCAGTTGGAAGGAGATAATGTATGTAGCTGTTAAGGAAAGGAGCATCCTGAATTGCTCTGCAGAGGATAGGTTTCCCTTATCTGACAGGAAGGTGTTGATAGTGCTGTCTGTCTAATGATAACACTGACAGACCTTTTTGTACTGTATTCACTGTCTCATTTTAAGAGAAAGGGAATTTTGTAGGTATTTAAAATTGTCTTTTTCCGAAGTCTGGAGTGTGCTAGAAAAGGAATAGCAAGGACAAAAATGGGGAAGCAGTCTTAGGAGCAACAAATGAATTGGACAAACCTATACTCGCACTGAACTCCATCATTCAGTGATTCTTAAGCTGTTACTGGATTTGGAAACAATGTGGGAAGCTAATGTGATAGCAGAATTGACTTGGAAGCAGGGTTGTTTGAGGATGTGGCAAGAATGATAGCATTTACTTGGGAAGGGAGCCACATTGCAAGGTAGTTTGATAAATGTAATTTTATGTTCTAAATGATGCTGTTTAATTTCCCATCAAATCTGTGAGCTGAGCACCAACTATGTGATCTTGCTAATTAGTTAAACGGACAGGCTAATAAACACTGATGAACAGGCAGCATTCAAGATTGTTGTGGCAGCAAAAACATTTTCACATCACAGACTGCTTGCCTGTAAATTATATCTGAGGTTAAAATGAACACTTCCATTGGAGTGTTTTCTCTACATAGTTGAGTAATACTTTACTGAGAAAGAAACAGTGCATTAAATTGGCCTAAGTAAATAAGGCCCTATTAGAGTCACAGAATCGTTAGGGTTAGAAGGGACTTAAGGAGACCAACTAGTCCAGCGCCCAAAAGAAAGTAGTATTCACTCTTAAGTAGCATGATGTACCAGCCTGGTTCTTGAGGTCTTTTTAATAAAAGTGGTGGATTGCTTAAACAAAAAAGAAATCAGAGGAAAGACAGGTACTTTTTGTTGTGAGAAGGTGAGACTGAAGGAAATCATTAGGTGGGGAAAAAAACAGGCTTTGGTTGTGCTGTCATTCCAAATACTTATCCCTTATGCAGCTCTTTTAGAACTGCTGTGCTAGGCATTAGCTAATTGCCAATGTCCTTAAGGGGGGAGGCAAGCGATATATTTTCAGTGATGTAAATAAGGAAAGCAAGATAAAAGCTGTTACAAGTTGCGATGATTTGGATTATAAAATAAACTTCATAATTAGTTCACCTATTTTGTTTACAGACTCAGCATGCTACAGCTTAGTACCAAATCCTTGCTTAATACAAACCTTTGAGAACAAGGAGGTATTGCAAAATCTCTTGCACTTGTATTAATGTGCAGTGTGTGCTTAAACTGTGAAGTATTCTTTAAATGTTTTCCTTTCTGCTTCAGTCAGTCTTGATCTATTCTATATTGTGGGGTTTTGCCAGCACTTTGCGTATATCTGCTGGCAGTGGATATCCACTTGATGTCAGCTACACAAAATGAAACTTTCTGTTTGATGGAAATCATTTTCCCATACAACATAAATATTTATTGGGTATGCATCAGCTGCAGAAATGGAAGTACTTCAGTGACCTTTTACTGCTTTTCTCTTGAAGTCTCCAAATCTGCCTGTAACGTACTGGCCTGTGTCAGAGGAGACTTTTGGGATGATGGCTGAATTACACTAACCAGTTCAGTTACATTAGTGGTTCAGTTATACCAACAGAAGTAGTCTTGGCAAAACATGAACATCTCTAGGGCCAGAATCTTATAATCTTCTTAGACTTGAGAAATGAGTTATATATTTTATAGATTAAAGGAGATAACTTCCAATGCTCCAAGTTATAATTTAGCTTTGAAATACTTACAAAGCTATATGCCTCTGTAGCAATATCTCTTTTCACTGTAGTAACTATATGCAAATCTGAAAAGATATTCTTATCTGTCTTATAATTAATTTTTTTACATATTCATGCATGTGAATTAACACATGCGGGTGCTATCTGATCTTAACCACCTGTTTAATTGACTATGGCATGAAATCTTTTGTGTTTTTTTTAGTTTAATAGCTGTCTGGACTGCAGGCCTTGAAGGCTGTATCCACCTAATTAGAGCAAAAGGCAGATGTGTGAGACAAGGAAAGCTTGGCAGCGAAGATAGCAGAAAACTGACAGGTTTTTGCTGTTCTTATGTTATGCATAAGGTAACAGAAAAAGGAAAAAAGATACCCCTGTTTTGAGGTGGGGGGAAGTTTGGTTGGGTTTCAGAAGATATAGGATAGGTTGTTCATTTCTTGTAAGTTTGCAGCTTAACTAGCTGCAGATATTGTTCTCTGAGAAATATGTTTGTGTTGTTCACTTGTAGTGTACCTGCGGAAATACCGTTACTTTATTACATAAAACATACTCAGGATTTTTTAATAATATGTATTATTGACATGCAACTTACAGAATTAAATTTATTGAGATTAAATTACACAGATTTTTTGCTGCATTCCAGCAGATACTAGAGTGGTTAGTTTCTGTTTATGGCTGTGGAAATACTGTAGGTCGTGTGAGATTTTATTTACCTTTATTTTGTGCAAAACTGAGTGTCAGTGACAAAGATATTGGTCTTTTTTGTATTTTTGTTAGTATTTGCCAGAGACATATTTGAGGAAAGGAAGAGATTCATAATAGAACCACAATACAAGAGTTTTTTGGCAGCTACAGATAGGTGAGGTTAAAGGTAAAAGGCATACTATGGGAAATGAGAACGTTGAAGGGAGAAGAAAACCTTGGCAGCAGGTAGTTTCTAGTGAGACTAGTGTGAGATTAATAGTGTAGTTTGGAAAGGTGAGCTGGGCAAATTATTCTATGAATTATATTACCTTTTTCTTTTAAGAACCCTTTTTGTTGCCCTGCACATTGAACTTCATCACCTCCTGACTTTGCTGGTTATAATTTTGTAGTTTACAGTAGTAGAAAAGAGGGATTCCTATTTGAACATTGTGTTGCACTTCTTTTCTGGAACTGGATTAATGTGGTGTTCTTATGACACTGAATCCTGGAAGGATTCTGTGAATCATATACTAGTGCCATACTACTGCACAAAGAGATGTTTGGGTAATATTCTACTTGAGGTAAGTATAAAAGGTTTGAAGATGAAGCAGTCTTATAACGGTTCACAAGATTTGCTTCTGCTGGCCATTTCTGTAATTTAGAATGAGCTAGTGATGAGAGGGGAGAGTGTTGGTGTTTTTTGTTTGGTTTTTTTTGTCCGCCTGTTTGCTGGGATGGAACTGATATTGGGTAGAAATTGGGACATTTTTCAGGCAGGAGGTTTTTTGTATCTTCTTTTAGATATCCATCTTACTGTTGCAGGTTTTAATACTAGAATTGTGTAGATTCTTGGATGGATGTTTGTTGATTCAGAGGAAATACTGACATAGTGGTAACAAGATTTATAAAGCTGGCTGTTCCTGAACTGGTTTTGGTACATGGTTATTTGTCATCTGTTGCTCTGTTAGTAAAAGCCAAATTGAGAGAAATTAATTTTAAAATATTATTTATAGCAGTATTTCAGTCTGAAAAGGTGGATTAAAAGGCTATAAAGCCATGACTGACTCTATTATAAATGATCAATGTTTCCCCCAATAAAAAATAATGAATTTTAATGGAAGCAGCTCTGATAATTCAGAGTATGTTTAAAATACTTCATCCCTAATTAGCTCAGGTTTTACACCCTACACAGTATTTAATAGTTTAAATTAGTTGCAACCTTTCATGCCTGAAAAACACCTTGAAATATTAGATCCCTCCACACTTGTATATGACTTCTTAGTGTCCATTTGATCCATGTCTCCTTAAATTCAATTGGTCTCAAATAATTTTTCTGCTTCTCTGTCCCACGAATTTAATAAAACTGATTCTGAAAGTATGGTGCTTTTTTTAACATTTTACTGAACTTCATTGATTTATCTTTTTGGTTTTTCTGTCTTTTTTTTCTTTTTTTCTCTGCTCTCTCCATCTTCCTTATTTCCTCTTTCAAAATTTTGGGGGGATCTGAATAACTGTTTATATTGGTTTGGAAGATGTTTTGCCATGTGTAAGTATATTTCATGTGAAACCATGACTATAATGTTCCTGTACAGGCCTCGGATAAGAGCAGCAGACCATCGGAAAAGGAGCTTGCAGAAGCTGCAAGCAAGTGGGCAGCTGAAATGTCAGAGAAGGCCGATGAAAGCAGTGTACCTGAAATAGAGTGTGAAGTAAGACAGGATTATTAATCAATTTATTTTAAATTGTTACAATAGCCTCTTGTTTTTCTGTTCTCTCCTGAAAGGCACGTTTTGTAATTTACCCCTGAATTTGTCTGCCTATGCTATTAAATGTTTGTTGAAAGTGAGTGAGAGGGAGAGTAAAGCCCCATGATTTATTTATTTAAGAGTACACAAAAACAAAGTAGGTTTTGTTAGTATAATTTAAATTCATGTTGAGTTACAACTGACAAAATAAGGCTCCAGCTCTCCCAGGGATTCTCTAAGGAGCTCTTGCACTAGTGTAAATCTGTATGCTTACTGAACTCCTTAAAATTAGTGAGGGACTTCTGAGTCAAAATACAAGTGTACCTATGAAACATAAGACTAGTAGAGAACCTTTGGTATACTGAGTTCAGTTCCATGTCATGTCAGTCTACCGTGTCATTTATTCTTTTCCAGAAAGTAGTTCTGCTCTATATTAAAAATGAACCTTTTGTTTCGGTACTGCAGTGGATAGATATATTTTCCCCAGAACTTTTATCAGTAATCAGCATTAATGAATTGCTGGTTAATACCCATTTGTTCTTGCCCCTCTTCTACCCCTTGCTATATTGAACTGTGATTATAGCCCTTTTCAGTCTTTGTTTTGTTATGCTGTTCTTGGATAGAATGTCACGGATTCTGCTATGTTAGTGGATGATGTATTTGTCATTTAAAACAAACCAAATGTCATGTAATGTCTTTTTGTAAACCAGTCTGTTTTAATTCTGTGATCATTTTATCTTCAACTTTAACTTTGCTTCAGGCACTCTTACAAAAACAAAATAGTACCTACTCTATGAAATTACATGTCTTAAACATCATAATTAATGTGTATTTTAGATTTGTTGGCAAATAATTTGAGGGAAGACAAAAGCATCCTGGGAAGCATCAGATTTCCTCTGTGTTTCACACTTGTGGAACTTAAGGGCTGGATTAGAGAAATCAGCTCACTGGGTCCATGTTCATATGAACTTTGAAGTCCTGTTCATTGATGTTGTATCTGAGTGCACCAGCAGCTTCTTGATACTGTACAAGAAGATCCAGTTGGATAAATAAACTGTTCATTTCCCTCCACGACAAATAAATCTGATAAAAAAGGAGGTGTGGGGTGGAGGGAAGGTGAGGGCTTGGAGTGAAGAAGAAGCAGCAGCAGCAAAGTGTTCAAACATGAATACCATATGGAGAACATATGCGTGGACATTTCTGAGAGGTTCAGAAGAGTAACAGTGAAGAGAAATGTCACTCTGTTCTTGGTGAGGGGAAGGTAATGTAAGGGAGGAAAGAACAGAGTAGGCCATATGGAAAAGAGTCCTTTAAAGCTTCCACTGCCTCAGAGAAAATTGGAGTGGCAGAAAGATTCCAACTAAAGCAATTTTCAAAATGAAGCAATTGCAGTTGGTTATGGCAGAGTCTGAGATGATTTATTGACTCAGAAAGTGCACTGTAGGAATGCTAATGAAGGAGTGAAGTATATCATTCTGAGTCCTAGAAGAAAGGATACTTCTCACCTTGATTAGTAGTGGGCTGTCATGTATGAATTGCAACACTTTGTCTTTTTCCGGTTTATCTTATATAGTTCTTAGTAGCTAAAGTTTGCATTGCATTGAACTTTTTAGCAGCCTTCAATCAATCTCAGGCATTTCATGATTTGCTGCAATAAGATTTGGGATTCAGTCTTAATGGTTTGTATTGCTGCTAAGTTCTGAGCAGATGCTCTTAGGACCACTTAAGCTTTTTTTCCTTTAGGTCTAATGATTTTCTCTTTCGTGTTAGTTTATGTCTTAGGATTTTTGTCTCTTTATTTTGGAATTGTAGATAATATTTTTATGCATCTTCAATTCTCAAATCTGATAAAAAAACCCCAAAACCAAATTACTACTCTAAAATTCTCCTGCATAATATTGGATTTCAGTAGGCTATGCTAATTTTTTCTCCTTTCTATCTTCTTTATAGACTCCTTGGAGTGGAATTTTTTTTGCTTTTGGGCAGGGATACTGTCTTAATTTCTGTTTAGAGGGAAGCTTATACAATTCTGGTACTTCAGTAAGATTTCCCATCTTATCAGGAATGCTCTAAGTGCTTGTTGGCTTTTCCTTTACAATAGGTATCTATGTCTATTTGATAGTAAACCTGTGGTCCTGAGTGCTGCAAGAGTTATTTCTGGCAGCATTTTGATTTTATTGATGCCTATTTACCTTTGATTTTGTTACTTTTATCCTTTCCTAGAGAGCTAATCCCACTTTGTGGATTTTTCTTGCTAGCTGGTGTTCTAAATATCACATGTACAAATTAGGGCAGCCTTCCTTCTAGATGGAAGGGCAGGTAAAGGTTATCTGACATCATTGTCTTTATACAGTTAACACTGAGTCAAAGGATTTTTATGATGCCATGTTTTCTACAAGTTTAAAATCCATATTTCTGTATGTGTTAGATTGTAGCAATAATGCTTCACTGGTAGTCTTGATAAGCAAACTGAGTAGCTGAATGACTGTATTGGGGTGTTTAGTTTTGCTCTTGCACTTTGAGGTTTTTATTTTGCTTGTATTTTTTTAAGGCTGGGTCTTCAGCTCCGTTATACAACGAACAAACAGAGGAAGCAGAGACAAATATAATAGATAGTACAGAATTATATGAGGACGGTCAGCTTCTTGGTCGCTCAAAAGCAATTGCAACTAAGACAAAGGAGATTGAACAGGTGAGTCCTCTTGGCATTTTGTCACTGACACAGTACCTGTGTAATGGTTTAATCAGCTAGAAATATGTTGTTTTATTTTTTTCCTCCTTCTTGGAGCATAATATGAATGTAATCTGATTTCTTGAGATGATGTGATGGTAACATCTCCATCTATTTCATTCTGAAGCATTCTCTGCATGTGGGAATTAATGGTAGTTTTCTATAAGTTACATGCAACACCCGCTCTTTTACAGGCCAAGAAAATTACTTCTTTTTTGAATAATAGTTTTAAAATCACATATAATACAAATAATTTCAAATGTAATTAAAAAGTAAGGCTTTATGTGAGACCAAATTGTCACAAATTACTTTTACACTGTAATTTCCTTAAATATGTACAGTTTGGGATTGAATACTAGAAGCTGCCTGTTGGGTTTGGGGGTTTTTTGGTTGGTCTTTTTTGTCGTGTTTTTTTTTTGGGGGGGAAGGCTTGTTTTGTTGGATTTTTGTGTTTGTTTTTTTTTAAAATAGCTTTGAATCTTAGTGTCTTTGTTGTTCCCTGAAGATTAAGAACCTTTAAGTTCTGCTTTGACTACCATGTTTTACATCTCAGTGAAGGAGGGATATTGTCCTGAAAATTTGTGTTCTTTTCTCTGTTGTGTTGAGTACTTGGGGATTGTTTTAATACAAAACAAGATTTCTGTTCCTCTTGTTATGTTGAGTTTTTGAGGAGGTTTAAAGGAAATTTGCTCATGCATTAGTCTTTAATATGTCACCTCACAGTAAGGAATTTAAGTACAGTTGTCTTCAATTTCATTTGTCATAAACAATCAAAGTGGGTTTTTTCCATATTTTTGTTCCTTTAAATGGAGAGTTGGGAGATTTTTCTGATGTGATCTGTCTGACATAAATGCAGTTATACCCAACTCTGGAAATTGTGTTTAAAGTTTATAATTTGAGTGGGAGAAAGAGATTACTTTCTTCAAACTTGCTCTGATTTACAGTGTTTTCAGTGTATGCCTGGAGTGGGTGGAAGGGAATTATAGATCATTTTTCCACCTCATGATAATCTCGTAATAACATCTTCAAGAAAACGGGTCTCTAGTCTTGATTGAAATAAGCTTATTCTGGTTCTCCGTTTTCCATTTTATGCCTGGTGGCCTTTGTTCTGCTGCCTGTGCGCCCCTTTCCTATGCTGTAACACTGTTTTTCCTTTTTTCTTGACACGTGAAAAACAACTTTATACTCAATTTGGTTTTCTGTTTTCTTTTTGTGAATGTTGGCTTTGCATAACTGTGTTCCTGGTAAGCATGGCTTTGCCTGTGTGCTGGGTCTGGCTGTATTGGAGTTAACCAGAGCTATGAGGGTTGTGATGCAGTTTGTTTATCCTGATGTGTCTGATCACCGGGTTGTGCATGGCCTAAATCAGCTCTGCCAGATGCATGAATTTAGGACTATTTAAAAATGACAAACTGAAAAAACTAAAGATTGATCCAACACTGCACACAGCCTCTCCTGCCCTGAAAGACTGTCACAAGAGATGGAACCCAACATCATGGATCGAATGGATTCAGCAGCTTTATAGGAATTGGTCCATGCACTAAGATAACAGTGCACTGAGATGAGAGTGAGGGTATATGGAAAATGGACATGAATGGTATGGAATAAGGGGTGGATACTGTCCTGGGTTCAGCAGCAGCAGTCAGTTTTTCTCCTTAGTGCAGTGCTGTGGTTTTGACTTTCGGCCTGGGAATAATACTGATAAAGCCGATGTTTTCAGTTGCTGGTCAGAATGTTTACCCTGACCAAGGACTTTGTGAGTCTCATGCTCTGCCAGGGAAGAGGAGAAGCAGGGACAGGACACCTGACCCAAACTAGCCAAAGAGGTATTCCATACCACAGCACGTCATGCCCGGGGATGTAACTAGGAGTTACCCGGAAGGGCACGTCTAGCTTCTCTGTCGGGCTCATTTCCGGCGGGTGGTATCGTATTCTCTTCCCTTGTTATTTCTCTTATCATTATTATTATTGGTGGTAGCGGCAGTGATTTGTGTTATACCTTAGTTACTGGACTGTTCTTATCTCAACCTGTGGGAGTTACATTCTTTCGATTCTCCTCCCCATCCGTCGGGGGGGGGGTGTGTGTGTGTGTAGAAACTGCGCGGCTGACTTGCCGACTGGCTTAAACCATGACAAGGACCATATTTAAAATAAATAACAATTGTGATTATTTGCCTGATTCACCTGATGCTGGTGAATCTGTGATTGGTTTGTTTCCCTTAGGTCCTAAGGACAGGCTTGTAGTGAAAACAGATGAAAACTTGGGCATAAAACCCAAATGCTGTTTTCAATATGATCTAGTGTTGTTATGTTTGGTAGAGTTTGCACTTACCACTAAAGAAATCTAGACTATGTTCTGTAAAACAGAATAGTTTTAGGAACTTAGCTCAGAGAGGCTTGAGGAATAACTTAAAAAGATTTGTATTTAATTTCACAGAACCAGTTTCTCCTGTTGTTGATTTGAATATTAAAGCTGTCAGCTTCTAAAGAATTAAAATAAGATTTTAGAATGATACTGGAAACATCTTCAATACATTTTATTCAACTGAACAAGATTTGTGTTTTTTTTATGAAATCAAGTACTGTGAATTTGTTGAGAGCTAGAGAAGATATGTATTTAATCATTTAAATTTAGGCTGTAAAATGACTTGTGTTTTTCAGATAAATGATTAAAAGTAACTCATGCTTCAGCAATTAAAAAAAATCCAGAAAGTTTTTGACAGTTGTGAAAATTACAATGATTTTCATAATTGTGAAATACTGTGAATCTTCCTACTCTATATGGAAGCTGTCTCCCTGGATAAATTTATACACCGTTCCCTTGACTTTGAGTTGTCAGCATCTGAAAGTAAATCTAGTTTAATTCTGTGTGGCTTGGGTTCTCTGCCTTTGACAAGGAATGAGAGAGGGAGCAAAGAGTGGAATGGAAACTAAACCTGAAGTCCTATGGTCCTAAGACGTAGTCCTATGGTCGTATGGCTCATAGAAGGTTCTTTGGATTAACTTCTCAATATAATTTATACTGAGTTTGCTGCTGTTTAACTGAAAGTATGTTTCTGATTTTTGCACAGTGAAATCAGTCTTTACCATGCAAATTTGATATCAGTAGTCATGCTGCATTGCTTATATAGATGTAACATTTGAATCTTAAAACTGACCTGTAGGCTATAATATGCTTTAGGAATATGAAGACTGACTTGAAATATAGAATGCATTTTTATGAAAGTTTTTTCATGATACATTTCTGATTATTTGTCTTGAGGACTCAAATAACAGCAGAAAAATCTTTTGTTCTGTGGTCTTTTTTTCATTCAGGTGTTTAAAATAAAAAGTAGTTTTGATGTATTCTTTCTGGTATGTAATTTTTTGGATTAATAAAATACTGCAGAGTTGAGCTGCAAAATGGTGAAGCTGCAATCCATGTGCAGAGCAAGATTCCCAAAAGATTGGTTTTCAGTCTTCACTGGACAGCTATTGAAGTGTTTAAAATAACTGACTAAATAAATCAGGGTAGAAATAACTGGGTATGTGTCTAAGCATTGGTGAGCTCAGTTTGAGAAAGTGAGACTTGATTAGGAGGATTGACCCACCAGACCTCTTGGGGTTTTGTCTCTGAATTTTTTTCAGCTTTCTCTTGGAGCACCAGATCTTCTGATGTTTGCTTTTCAGTTTGTACTTATTCTCATCCTGATTCCCAGGTAATCTTGCTGTTCCCAATTCCTGATAATGCTCTCTTTTCTTAGTCTTCTCCATATCCATATCCTAAGTTCAACCAGGAAAAAGAACAAAATTACCCAAATATGTACTTCATAGCATGGTACTATTTCAGGTAAAACCCCGTACTGATAGAACACGTACAGTGATGCTATGAGCAACTTCATTGCTGTACAGCAAACAGGCATCCTGATGCCCTGGGCAGAAGAGGGGGCAGCTTGTGATATATTTCTGTTATTTCTGTTAAAGAAAAAACAGCAAAAAAAATATCCCTTAAGCAATTGAATGAAATATTCACCGAGGTTGTTCTGTTTAAGTAAGTGCATCTCTGCATCTTACTTAATGATTCATATCACTGTTTGTGAAGTTCCCTCTGCCTTTCCCCCTAATGCAATAACCACTGGCCAAATTCAGAATTTTAAATGGAATGTGATTGTAAGCAATCACTCTGTCTTATCAACAAAATATTTGTACGTTATTTGTTTGATGGGAGACCTACTGCAAGCGTTCACTTAAAATCATGTAATTTGAAAAGAAATAAAGTTCTTTGTGTGCTGTGGCAGGACAAATATTATCAAACAGTTGCTGGTTGCTACTTGCTATTAGTGACTACCTTTTAAGAGTCTGCAGTTGCTTTGCAAGTATTAACTGAAGCTGACATAAAGAGAGGAGAATAGAAGTGCTCATGGGCACTTGGGAAAATCCAGACACTGTTTGAACAGAGCCAAAATTATCTGTGTGACTCCCAAACTAGAAAAACTCAGAAGCATATGCTTAATTTGAAGTCTGGCAATATTACTTGGGAAGTATATGGTTGAAGATGCATGGGAGCTTGAGACCATTGCTAAACTGGGACTGGAAGTCTCTGGTCTCGTCTTTGAAATGACAGGTGTAGTGACAGTATCATGGAAATGTCTAGGTTTGATGGGACCTCACCTGAGCCAGTCTTCTCCTGAAACAGGGCCTTAGATCTGGTCATTCAGGGCTCTGTCAAGTTGAGTCCTGAGTATTTCCAGTGAGGGAGACTCCACTGTTTCTCTGGACAGCCTGTTTTGGTGTTTCACTGCTCTGTCTCTGAGCTCAGCTGCCGTCACAGTCCTTCACGCTGTTCTCCAGAACATGCTTGCTTTCCACCAATGACAAGATTTCTGCTCCCTGCTCTTCTTGGCAATTTCCTGTCTTCAGTCTTGAACTATGGACTCCCAGCTCCTTGCTGTGGTCCCCAACTTTTGGGTGGCCTCACCTGCCTATTGAGACCAGCTCCAGCTGCTCATAGCTGCCCTCAGAGAATGGGTGAGTTCCTGGCACCCTCTAGCTGTGCCACTTTGTGGTTTGTAGAACAGGATCTTTCCTGGGACTTCCACAAGGCAGGTACTGGGAAAAGTGATCCCTGCCATCCCGGTGCATCTTCTTTTCTATCTTTGTACCTCTTTGCATTGAATGAAAATTCTGCAGCATTAATGTGTGTCTCATGCTTTAATATATCCCCTGAAGTAGGGTCTAGATCCTGATGTGGTCTTTGATGCTCTGTGTATAAGCAATCAGAAACTTTGGAGAGTTTTTAGAAACAAAAATAGTGAAGTAATTAGCTTTCTGTTTGTTTGGGTTTCCTTATGCCTTTGAACATGCCTTTCCCTCTTTTTGTATGTTGTCTGAGTGCGATGGGGTCAGAGCCCATTAAGTAGGTGTTTAAAAGATCGGCCTTGGTACTTGAAAATAGTGTAGCAAGAACTTTGCATTGGCATATCAAAGTCAATGGATGTCCATAGGTTGCTGTTGGAATAATTTCATGCACTTTTTTTTTATTATTTTTGTGTTTAATAACATTTAGTATACATTAAAATATTGCTTTGGAGTTGTTTAGTTTCTGGTTTTAGATAGTTAAGGATCAGCTTATGCTTTGAGCATGTAATGTGCTGAAGTGTGTTTTCTTTCGGAAGTGATGACAAATATGTCCCTGGTGTTAAATTCACAATTGGAGCAATTCAGCATTGGTGTTACACAAAAGGCTATCTCTTTGTTGTTCCTTTATGAGGGTGAGTAGCAGGGATTCTTGAAATGTCTTATCTTGTCTAGACATCAAGTCTGCAACAGTGTGTTAATTAGTCCATTATTATGTGTCCAGTTTCTTAAACACTGCATATGAAAGTTGAAGTGACGCGGGTTACCTCTGAAAATCTATTATTTTCTATAGACAAATTTTACCAAATGAGCTCAGTATCTTCCCTGATTTTGGAAGAAATAAACCTCTCAGTTTCTGAATGAGATTTGACACTCCGACCTCAATTTGTCTATGACCACAGAGCTCTGGCATCCAAGAAGAAAGTGTAGGAATTACTACATTCGCGAAGGCTTTTTTTCTCGATGGAATTACTGGCTGACTGGTTGCTTTCAGTTCAACAATATTTTTAAATATTCAGCAGAATAGCATTTTAAATACTTAAACTTTCTCATTAATTGCTTGCTTACTTGACTTTGTAAATAGTACCTGTTAACAGGCCTCAGTAGTATTAATGAACTGTTACCCTAATTGGACAGCCTTCCTGTGGAAGATGCTGAAAATCACAGATTTTTCTAAAGCTTGCGTTTGCAACTTCATAGATACGGTACAGAGAAAGAAGGAAAAACAGGTGTGTGGCTGAGTGAACGGTCTGTCCAGATTCTGTTTCCAGATCTGCTGTCTAATTCCTTTTCTTTTTTAAGTAAATTACTTAAATCTTTGGCCTAGCAGTTAAGTAAGCAAAACAGTTAGGTTTTAGCAGTTTCAGTGTTTGTAGTTTCAGAAGAACTGGTTTTTGTTCTCATGCTCTGTAGAGTTCTGTTCTCAGATCTCTTGTTCTGGTAACATCTATACAGCAATAACTGGTTTTTGTCTGTATTTAACACTTTTTAATAAGACTCTGTTCTCTGGAGGTGCTGCTTGGAGAGAAAACTGACAACTCACAAAGTGAAACTTTACCTAATTAAAAATTTTTGGGTTTAATATCAGATCATAAAAAGATAAGGCATTTCTGGCATGATAGTTACGATTTCTGTAATATATAGAAGTATACTGCATGCCTTCCTCGCTGTTCCCAATCCCCTCTGTGTCCATTGCTAGCTTTGTAAATTCTGGATATTAATGTTAGAGTAAACATTTAAGTTTTAGCAGTTGTAAGAAAATAAGTAAGTGAATAAACTGCACTAATGGGAATCCAGGTAGGAGTGAAGGAGGCTGTGTCAAAGCTGGCCTTGGATGTACCTTTTCTTTTGACTTCAGCTGAGCCAGGGAAACAGGTTGCTGTTCCTTAGGTTAGCTTGTTGGTTGCTCATTTCAGGTAAAATTGTCTAGGTTAGAAAAAAATCCCCTAATTAAAATATGAGTTAAGAGGTAAGTAAGTTAAATGATGCTGAAAGAACTGGAACAGTAGCTAGAAAACACATTAAAGGATTATTTCTGATTATGGATGAGGTCAGACAAGCTTTGTTTCTGAAAGGAGGAGACCAGACAAGAGTAACTGGCCAGATGAGAGTAAAGACGGGGAAGCTGTAGATTCTGCTTGCCTCCTAGCTTTTCTGTTCTCCTTCAAACCTTGTGTACTTAATACACAGTAGCAAGGGCTTAATGATGGACTCATCATCATCGTCAGACTAATTTGGTTGGTAGCATGGTATGTATCATGCCTCCTCTGAGCTGAGGCTTATTTTATTTAAAAGTAAGATGTAATTAAGTGTGTTAATTTATTTTTTCCTAAACGAGAAAGCATTTGTCTCAGGTTTTGGTGTTTTGCCTTAGGCTTCTCAGAAAAATTGATGATGATTCCTTAATGGTATCATCTGCCTATGATCTTGTTTGATCCTTTTGTAGTTTATTAGTTTCCTCATATCAGTACCCATCTCCTTATATACAAGTCATTTATTACTTTTTACACATTCTTAAAACACTTTTCCTTCCATTGCTGATTTTTCTATAATCTTTATTTACTCTAGACCTTATTTTTTGCCATTGCAAAATCAAATCAGTTAAGTTGTTATGCTTATTTGCATTGTTATAGTTCACACTTAAGTATTTTTGTGCTAGGATCTTTCATTTTTCTAAAGCTGAGCTGTTTGTTAGAAATCTGCGTTTTCATGTTTATGAAACTGCGAGATGGAAAACATAGAAGCTTTTGGTTGATGTCTTCACAGCATCATTGATTCTTCCTACAGATACATTAATTTAAAGCAGGATATTTGTGAAAGGATGTAAAACCTTTAGCTACTTTCCTTTTCATATGTTTGGGTCACCATGCTTTAGAAGTTGCAGTCCTTCACTTTCCATTTTTTTAGCTATGTTCTCTTCCCTTTCCATGGACATTAATGGGTTATTCGGTATGCACTGCAACGTTCATAATTACAAACTGCATATGCAAAATCAGTGTAACTTATTTTACTTCAGCACCTGAAGGTATGGTTTAATAAGGAAGTGTATTACCACATTGCAGCTTTTTGCCAGCAGCTTTTTTCATTGGGAAGCTGATAAAAAGTGTTATTTAATATGTAACGCTCACAGGGCTCATAGGGCAGTATTTTTAGGAGAACTTAACACCAGAAATATATGCATGTATCCAGTAACAGTTGGTTATTTCTTAGAGAGATTTGAATGCTTTAGGTAGAATTCACCTTTAGATTTCTATCACTACCTTTCTATGGAAGATATTGTGTTTGACAATTTATTTTGCTGTATGTTTTTTAATGTAAGCATTTTTAGGCCTGTGCTGAACACATTCTGTTGAAATTTGTGAATGCTGGGGACTCGGTCTTTTGACAAAGGTAGCCATTGATCTAGTGTTTGATGTAGTGGTTACGTTTATGTTATCAAGCAGTGCTGTGGATTGCAAGATTGCAGAGGGCTGTTTGCTTTGAGACAGTCTTCAAGGGGATTGTTTATAGATTTTATAATTTTATGGCAGATCTCCGGAAGACTTAAATGAGAGGGGGTTCGTAGTTAGGTACTTGATCAAATTGGTGGACTTAGTTGAAACCAGAGAGAATGTGAAAGAAGGTTGTACCTGATTCCGTGCCCACCTGTTCAAATCTGAAAGACAAAAATCCACTTCTTGATCAGATAAAGTGGAGATCTAAGGAGCTGTCTGTTAAGCAGTATTTTTTCAATCAGCAGCTAGCAGTGATTGTTTGATTTATCATTTCTTGGTCTGTTGTGAGAAACCAAAAGAACTTAACAACAGGATGAAAGAAGACTTGGAAACTATAACACTGAGTAGGCTGGGAAGAAGGAAGATCAGTTTCAAGAGATGATGAATGTCAACAGGATTGGAAGAGGCGTTACGAAGAGAAGAAACTCTAAAAATGTGTGGGCCTTGATATATAATTAGGAACTAATTATGAGAATTTGCCTACTGAAAGAACTGTCAGAAGCTGAGATGCTTGGAAGGATAAGCAGAGCTGACAATGGCAAACCTCCTGAGAAAGCTGAAGGACAAAACCAGAAATGATGAATTGTCTGAGTCTTGATAAAGGCAGTAGTTTCTGTGGGAGTGAGGCTTATTGTGTGTGTGGTTTTGTTGTTTGTGGTGGGGTTTTGGTGGTGGTGGTTTTAATAACTTGAATTTGATTTAGAGAATAAAGAGAGCCACCTCTCCAACTCTGTCTCCAGCTAATTCTTGCTTTAACAGAATAGCATTGGTGGACTTGAGAGGTGGTTTTAGCAGTGTTGTTCGATTTTATTTTGTAACTGTTTTAAGGTTGGAAGATAAAATTCTCTTAGCTGGTGCAATGCATTGAGGCTTAAAGTTTTAACCTTTTAGTATTTTTCTTTCTTATAACTTGTCTCTTGAACACGGCATCTTTTGAATTTCTGAGTACTGTTTCAGCATTGCTCCTGGTGAAACCTGCTGCTTCCTGAATTGAAGCAGAATGAGAATAGGATCAGTCCCATATACCTAATAATTAGATCTAGAAAATTAAATTGCCTCAGAAATAGCCCTAGCTCAAAGGACTGCTGTCTATTCCCCCCCAGCACTGATTTCACATCAGTTCTATCAGTGTTCCCAATGCTATCTGAGCGTTGATCTTCTGAAAGTCTTGAAACAGGAATCCAAGTGGTGCTTAAAGCAGGATGTGTGTAGGGCAAACAGAGAACAGTGTCATAAAGATTTCATAAAACCATATGTGATGATGGGAAGGTGGTAACTGAGCGAACATGCGAAAACCCCTGGTAAGTGGGAAATGAAATTTAGTGGCAGGAAGGTAGGTGACAGGAGGGATTTGATGTTTGGCGTGGGAGCTCCTGCACTGATAAGAGCTTTCAGGAGGTTGGAGTAGACAGTGACAGAAGAGTATCACACTGACAACCTGTAGGTAGGGAAAATCTGCTGAAGTGTGTATCTACGATTTTATGTTTTTTTCATGTATCTTTTTCAGACTGTTGGGTTGATCTTAATGTAACAGAAACTGGTTTTGTAGATGGTCGTTTTGCCGGTGCATGTAGTTTAATCCTCTAATCCATTTGTAATCCAATTTGTATGCAACACTGGTTCTTACATAAGTATGGGATCATCTGTGACCAAAGATGCTTTGGTGAGAGGTTGCATTTGTCATCTGGTTCTTACGTTTATATTCTATATCTCAGTACCTAGCCTAATGTCTACTTTCTTCTGGCAGTTGTTTCACTGAGCAAGCTAAACTCAGTATGCTTTTAAGATGGGTAGGCTACACTTGTTTTTAATAGCTTGTTCTTTTCTGTGAACGATAGTGCTTTGACTGCCAGAAATTGGGTAGCATTTGGAAAGCAAGGAAATAATTTGAAATTAGAAAGCTACAGTTTACAGAGGACTGTTACATGGGGTTTGCTCCAATTATTTTGATTGCATATAGTATTTATATAGGTTTGTGTCTTAAAAGCTTGGCATAGAGAGAATTCATTTGCTCCAACATTTAAAATACAAGGTAATCTTTTAGTTCCAAAAAGTATCAAGAGTTGGGAACTTGCTATGGGAAAAGATCTTTCGTTGCATAAGTTGCTTATGCATGTGCTTCTTCTGTAAGTTAAGATTATAAAAACATTAGATTTTTATCTTGGTGTGTAAATGACTAATGCACATGGTCATTTGTCACCAACCCACAAGGATCACTTTCCTGTTTTGACTCATTTGCATTGATGTTGTGACTTTCAGTCCTCAGTGGTTGTCTAGGTATACACTAGTATGGGTATCACAATGGCGTTTCACAAAGACTTCACAAAATATGGCAGAAAAGCAAGGGCCAAGATTCCCCACAGGATGAAGGTTATAGTGTGCCTCTCTTACCTTGGCACTTTCACTTTGAAAGACTAATAGAGTCTTATATCCAGACTTACAAAATCAGAGAAGTTGAATACTGACAAAAACAAGTGGGTCATGTTGTTCCTGGTTCTTCAACTTCTTAAGCTTCTTGAGAAGGACTGTTTATATGTTAATTTTCTGAACTACTGAACTTTGAGTATTGCTGTGAATGACACAAAGAGCCTTTAATAGATGGGTTTGATACTGTTTCACCATGGTTTAATTGGCTTGCTAGTGATCTTTCCCCCTCTCCTGCTCCCCAGATAGCTTAAATACTTGGTTTCATTACAACATGAAATGCTGTACCTGTGTGAGGACTGTGTGTATTTACGTGACCATAATTACACCCCACAAGCACAACCTTAGTATAGAAGATAATTTATGTATTAACTTCTTCGGTCATGTGCTACCTACATAAAAAAATCTCCGTATAAGCATTTTTAAACACAAAATCAGAAATAGATTAGGGTATGCTGACACAAGCCTTTCAGTGATCATCTTCAACTGGAAATTTGCCCATTTTATTACTTCTTTTTCAGCTTGGCTTCCTGGAGAAACTAGCTTATGCAATCAGACAGTATCTGTGCTGTGCATCTTTTGATTCTATTGTCAGGTTTCAGCTAAATTCAGTTCGAGCTTAAACCAAGATTAACAAGTATTATGAAAACAGGCAGTAGCAGAAACTTTACGAGTTGCAGTGGAGAAATACCATAATGTGATTGCATCTCGTTAGACATCACGGAGGAATGATCACGGAATGGAACTATGTCTAGCTGAGGAGCGAGGTGACCTCTGAATTGGAGGGTGGAGGGAATCTGGAAGAGATGAAAGCATTTGTGGTGACAGGAGAGGTAAGGTTGGGAATTGGGAGTGTGGGAAGCAACAAACAAGGGTGGGACTGGATTTGCAGTTGAAAAAAAAAGAACAAGGATGATTTGTGCCAAGATCAGGAACTGCAGCCAAGAGGGTGGGGAAAAGAATGAGATGGGGATCAAGAGGAACATGGGTGGAGATGGGAATTAATTCCACAGAAGCTCTAAAGCCCATGGGCAAATGCAGTGGAGTTTCTCCCTGGCTGGAGGGTGGAGACGCTACATCATGCAAGAAAACTGGTTGCTATTTCTGGTGCCAGAAACAAGTCGGGGGAGCAGTCAGGTGCTTCCAGCTTGGTGTCTTCCCCTCTGGATGCCCTCAAGGCATCTGCAGAAGCTACGATGGTAAGGCAGGAAACACAGCGTTCCTGCATCGAGTACCTGAATTCACTTACTGAAGAATTTGATACACGTCAGTCACTGCTGATCGTTCTGTTGTCCATTTGGTTCAGTTTACTGTGTTTCTCATCAACTACAAATAAAACCAATGTGAATAATTTCTTAATGTAAAAATGAGTGTTAAATGAAATTATTAGTCTTCTTACCCAGATAGGTCTAGCCATAACTCAAAACTACCCTGATTAATTTTTAAACACTTCTCATAGTTTCATATTTTTTTTCCTCAAATCTACTCTTAGGCATAACTACAGCTCACTGTATAATTTTCCTTACGTTGCTATTGAAGGATGTTTTCTTGCAACTATGTTTTTGCTAAAATCAGAAGAAAGATAAACTCTCAGATTCTGTTTCCTGTTTCACTAAGGTCAGTTAATGCTTTTTTTTCCCTTTGATTTTTTAGTAATAGGATACCTAAATGTTTAACTGAGCTTTCAAGAGCTCTCTGACTCACCCTTGATTTGGTTTAGGCTATTGGTTTTTTAAGCCTATGTATAAGTGATTGGTGCTTTTAATAACAGAGCAAAGTGTTTCATAATACATACTACAAAATTATTGGCCTTGTTATTCTTGCAGTCTCCTTTTGGATGGGGAATTGCATCTGCATTCCAAATGTGACAATTATCATCTGTACACTAGTAAATTACAGTAAAATGGTTGTAGTATTGGGTCGTTAACATACCTAATCCAGATGTGATTAATCTAAAATTGCAAATTTATATGTAATTTGATAAGACAGACTTTTAAAAAATCAGTTAAATACAATTTGCATTCTTGGTGTGTGAATTTTCTACATCGTTTGTCAGCCAGTGTTTGGGGAACAGGGGTGGGCAAAAAAATATCGAGTTTAAGGTAATTATATGGTCTCCTATGGCCCAGATAAGCTATCAAAGAAACTGGTTTAGGAGTGTTTCTTTCAATTTTAAGCAGGATGGGCTTTTTGCTACCAAGAAAAGCATGTATCATTATAATGAGTTGGCTCTGGAGCCTTTTAATTTGTGTAGGTGTTACTCATGTCAGAGTAAGCAGCCAGAGCAGTGATTCTGAAGAGAAGTATCTCATCTACTGTAGAAATTATTCTCTCCTTATTCATTTATATCGACGCAGATACATTTTTCCATTAATGAGAGAAACATAATTTTTGCATGTATGTATTTCTTACAGTGCGGTGGAAATGTAAGGTAATTCCTTGCTTGTCTTAGACCTGTGCTATACATTGGGGACTTTCAAGAATGTAACCTCTGCTTTGCAGCACAAGCCTCTCTTTATGCTGCTTATGGACCAAACTGGTCATTTTTTTTAATCATTATCGCAAAAGTGGTACTTTAGGAAAAGCAGGATTCAATCACTTTTAAAGCTTTTGTTAAAAAATATTCGGGATATAACTTGAAAGTCTAGTGCCTTTATAGTAACAGGGCTCATGTCTTATTTCTTTATCCCAGGCTTCAGTTTCTCTTCCGTCTGTTGCTGTTTGACTGTTTCCGTCCTGTAAGACTAAGTATTCTTAAACGTGTATGCATATTACTGAAGATTAAGATTGAAGAGTTATATTAGGATAGACAGAAAACTCTTAGGGATAAGGTGCTGAGCTTGTTCTTGTCTGTTGTGGATCAATTGTAAGATTTTAAAAGAGGCAAGGTCATTTAGCATGTTAACTGAATGTGCAATGCCTAGGCTCAGGTAAGGTTTTATACATACAAGGATACAAGCTTTCATAGATATCCTTGCAATTTATTTCAAGACAAATTGCTCAGTATGCATGTGTAACTGGTAAATAAGTAGCTTTTTACTGTATTCCTTAAGCTGCTGTATTATGCATGTATTCAAGCTCTGAAGTGTGTGCATGTGCATGTGTACGTAATGTATACAGTGGGCAGTGTTTGGTTTTGTTCTTTAAATGATGTTTCCATCTAGTTATGAAAGAGGCCTTCTGCCTGTGTTTCTGTATTTGATAGAAATGCATGAAATGTCAATGCGTTTATGTCATGAGGTGCTCACATAATTCAGTTGATCTTTTTTAATGAATTTCTGATTTTTTCAGAGAGCTAGGCTAATGTGAGAGCTTGAGCGAAGACTTGCCAAGGGAGTGGGGAGGACTTGGATAAAATTTTGGTGGCAGAAGGGAAAGTAGTCAGAGGTGGTTGTGGTTCCTTTATTATGTACATATTGCCCAACTGCAGGGTCTTTGGAGCAGGAAGAGTGATTTGGCTTTGTCCACAGTGTAGTTTGCTGAGCAATGGAGAACTAAGGAGAATAAAGAGGAAATATGGACAAGTGAAAGAGAGGTTAATACTAAGTTGATGTAAGATGAAGTGAGTCAATAGTCAATTCTATATTAAAGCTAAACAATAGTTCTAAGATCTGGTTTCAGTGGATTGCAGCCAACAAATGAAAAGCGTCAGTCGCATTTTCTTCATTAAGAGTATAAGAGCGTAAGCTACTAACTTACTCTGCAGAAGACAACGTTTTCTCTTTTTTTTTTGTTTTAATGAAACAGTCATTGTTCTCATTCTACCCAGTCCATGGTTCTCTGAAATAAATAAATGAAATAATCCTTTGTTTAGAGTGTAAATCAATTCTTCGTGGATACTAATCCTGGAAATAGCAAGATGTCCTACCTACTGATTTGAAAATAGAAATTTTGCAATGTTTATACCCTCATGTGATTTAAAACAAACCAAACCAAACATGAAGCCTCTCCCCTGTGCCCCCCCGCTCCCTCCCCCCCCCAAAAAAAAAAAAAAAGCCTGCTGGAATTTCTAAATGAAATGAGAAAATGTCATTCATTTTAATTGTGGTTTTGTTTGGGGTTTTTCTATCTTATTTAATTTGGCTTGCTCTATTCTAAGTAATTAAATCTTTTTTGCCTCATTTAATTCTCTTTCCAGAGAGCGTAGCTCAGCCGGATCTTTGTTAGCATGAACTGTTTTGTTAAAAAAATCAAAGTTCTGGAAGGCTGCATGAAGGAAGGAATGTCTTATTTTTCAGGATATGTTTGTACGAATAACCCTTGTCTCTTCTGTATCTTTGAGAGCACGTGGTAATCTTCTGTGAAGTGAGGTTAAAAGGTAAATGGCATGGTACTGTTTCTTTTGGCTATTGCATTACTGTTTGACCTTTAGCAACCTATTTTTATCTTAGGCAGTAAACTGTTTAGTTCTGCTTATCAAAAGAGACTTCACTGCTCTCTTTCCTTGCTGTTCTTATCCAAAACACACAGTATCAATCCAGCATCAGTAGACTTTATCAGCAACAGCTATTATTCTGCTCAGAGATGCAGCATAAAAATGTTTATTTATATTGTAACAGTACATTTTATTCAATAAATACATTCTTACACAGTTCTGTGGTTTCCAGTTTCATAATCTGCTTTAGATCTTTTGTATTACCTCCTTATTAGTGTATTCTTTTCCTCAGTTTTAGCTGTCTGACTTGAAATTATTGTTTTGGTGTCTGCCCTAAAGTGAATTATTTTAGCCATTTAAACAATAGCCTATAAGATAAGATTAATATGGCAAGGTATGCTTGCAGATATTAACAGATATCCTAATTATTCATTTGAGGATATCTTCAAGTTTATCAAGATGTTGGTGGTAATTTAAAATCTTATGGAGAGTAGTTTAGTGGAAGGGTCAACTCCTCCATACCTTTAGTTGTCAGTGTGCTTTGCCAGAGTGAAGTTCTACTCGCTGGAGTGTTGGCCAGAGGCAGAACTTGCTGTATCTCTGAAGTGACCACAATTCATTATGCTGCTGGTGATACTCAACAAATCTTTAACTGCAGGCCATTGACAGAATTGCTGGGCAGCCACTAATATGTTCTAGCTATATTTTTTTCATTGACTTGTTAATTTACATGATGCTTTACTATTGCTACTAATAAATAAATACTGGTACCATAATCATCCTCTCTCATTTACAGTTAGAGTAAATAAGATATTTCATGAAATTTAAGAGGGCTGAGTCTAGACCTCTAGTATGCTTGCATCAGAAATAGCATAGGAAGCAGGACTGGGGAAGTGATCATCCTCCTGTACTCGGCACTGATGAGGCAGCACCTCAAATACTGTGTTCAGTTTGGGGCCTCACTACAAGAAGACATGGAGATACTGGAGCAGGTCCAGCGAAGGGCAATGAAGCTGTTGAGGGGTCTAGAGCAGAAGTCTGATGAGGGACATCTGAGGGAACTGGGGTTGTTCAGCCAGGAGTAAAGGAGGCTCTGAGGAGATCTTGTTGCTCATCTTACAGCTACGTGAAAGGAGGCTGTGCTAAGGTGGGTGTCAGTCTCTTCTCCCAAGTAACAAATGACAGGACAAGAGGAAATGGCCTTAAGTTGCACCAGGGGAGGTTTAGATTGGATAGCAGGTATAATTTCTTCACTGAAAGGGTTGTCAGTCACTGGAACAGGCTGCCCAGAGAAGTGGTTGAGTCACCATCCTTGGAGGTATTTAAGACATGTAGATGTGGCAGTTAGAAACATGGTCTATAGTGGTAATGCTAGGGTAACAGCTGGACTCGGTGATCTTGAAAGTCTTTTTCAACCTAAATGATTCTATGATTGTAAATTTTGTCTCCTCAGTACTAGAAGTATCTCTTGGTATACTGGGCTGCATCAAAAGAAGCATGGCCAGCAGGTTGAAGGAAGTGGTGAGGCACTGGAATGGTTTGCCCAAGGAAGCTGTGAATGCTCCATCTCTGGCAGTGTTCAAGGCCAGGTTGAATGGAGTCTTGGGTGACACAGTTTAGTGCGAGATGTCCCTGCCCATGGCAGGGGGGTTGGAACTGTATGATCTTACGGTCCCTTCCAACCCAAACCATTCTATGATTCTATCCTGACCCTCTACTCTGCTCTCTTGAGATCCCACTTGGAGCACTGCGTGCAGTTCTGCTGTCCTCAACATAAGAAGGACATGGAGCTGTTAGAGCAAGTCCAGAGGAGGGCCATGAGGATTATCAGGGGAGTGGAGCACCTCCTGTATGGAGACAGGCTGAGAAAGTTGGGGCTGTTCAGCCTGGAGAAGAGAAGGCTGCGTGGAGACCTCATAGCAGCCTTCCAGTATCTGAAGGGGGCCTACAAGGATGCTGGAAAGGGACACTTCATTAGGGACTCTAGCAATAGGACAAGGGGTAATGGGTTTAAACTAAAACAGGGGAAGTTCAGGTTAGATGTAAGGAAGAAGTTCCTTACTGTGAGGGTGGTGAGGCACTGGAATGGTTTGCCCAAAGAAGTGATAAATGCTCCGTCCCTGGCAATGCTCAAGGCCAGGTTGGACAGGGCCTTGGGTGGCATGGTTTAGTGTGAGGTGTCCCTGCCCATAGCAGGAGAGTTGGAACTAGATGATCTTACGGTCCTTTCCAACCCTAACTGTTCTATGATTCTGTGATTTGTTGCATCATGCTGGTAGCACAATTTGTAGAAGTCAAGGATTGCATAAAGCTGCTCTAAGATATCTGAAGAAGACAGAGCTAAAGATTTCAAAAAACGGCACACAAAACAGTATTTGATGATCCCAGTTTTCTTATAATGGTCATAATACCTTTTATAAGGACTGACTGAAGCCAGACTCAAAAAGAATCAAAGCTTTTCAGTGGATGCCAGAAAGTGAAGACAAGCAAACACTTCAGAAAGTCATGAGTGTGTTCACATATCTTGCCAAGTTTGTTCCAAATCTGTCCTCTGTCAGTTCCCCCCATCAGACAACTTCTGGAAAATGTTCAGTGACACTGGAGTGAACAGGGCAGGCATTCCTTTAATGAGTTTGATAGGTAACAGTTCTTGTGCTGAAATGCTGCAGCGCTGCTTAACTATCTCTTTAATGAAGGCTTGTAACGAAGAACTGGAAAGCCAATGTCCTTAGTTGTAGAAGATCTTTTTAAACGCAAAATAGGCTTGTTTATCACATGGAAAAATAGTTCACCATGAAAAACAACAGTGACTCCCAAGCTTTTTTGAACCAGCTAAACGCTGGGATTCTTCAGTATTACTTATGAGCTGTAACCCAAACTGACTGAATAATTAATTCCAAGTACTGTGGGATACAGTTAGTGGTATGTGCACTGAGTAAACGCAGAACTCTTGCTACGTTCTCTTGGAACCACAACTGGTAATCGCTGCCCTAAGACATATGATTTACTAGCCATGAAAGACAATCTCTACTCCTTGTGGCTTTCTCTTTGGGGACAGACATGCTTTCTATTTTTACCAATTTTGGATCAGATTTCTGCTCCCAAATTGAAATGGAAATAGCTAGAATTGTGGGAACAGATTCAGAGGGAGAGATAGTTTGGGTGTTAAATGCTAAAAATACAGAAGGAATGAATATATTTGCAGTAAGAAATGAAGCTTCATCATATGGCTTTTCTGACCTATTCCACCTCCAGCCATTGTGTTAGGTTTATGTTCTGTTTCTTTATATGTTTCGTATTTGACTGAAGATACAGAAACATTAAAACACAGATCCTGTGTGTTTTGCCTGCCTGGGTTAGGTAGCAGTTCTGAGAGTGGTCCCAGATGAGTTCAAAGAGACTGGACACATTAGTAAGGCTGTAGATAAATGTCCTCTTTGGAGGTTATCCACAGTTTCTTGTCACCTTCTCACCCAGAATAGGTGATTCCTCCCTGCAGCCCAACTGATGTGCTACTGTGTGACCTTATTATGCTGATTGTGCCTAAAAATGAATTTTAGGAGTAGTCCTGTATATTGCTGGCTCACACAAACAAGTGGGTGAGGGTTTCTGGCATGGGGATGGTGACAGCTGGGAAGGGGGAATAGCATTTTCAGCCATCACAGCTGCATGTGGAAAAAGATACCCATCCACAAGCTGGGGAGAGCTTATAGAATTCTTCAAAAACATGGCCTTAATTTGCTTTTTCTTTTATTTGATTTTATATTTGAAATGAGTACTTAAAGTAAATGATGAGAGTGACTGTTTAGAGGGTAGAGACAGGACCATGACTTGGACATGAAAACAATTGGATCCATTATTGATGCACTAATAAAACTGATTTGTGAGGCTAGTATAATGTGTGAAGTAATTCTAAACTTTCAGAAACCTTAAGTTTTAACATAACCTAAGTAATAAAACCTTGGTAATCGAAGTAATTGTTTTTTCTTCTTGCAGCTGTTGCTTTTCCTTTCTGAGAAGTTGTCCATTACAGTAGTTTACTTATTTTGTGTTGTATGTTCCTTATGCTGCACGTGTGATTAAAAAAAACCTTTGACTTCAGCATTTTTTTGAACCATTAAAGGAGGAAAACGAAAAGAAGTTGCTCTTTAAGCAGTGATGGTGAGAGTCTTCTCATTTAAGGACTGGTTCTTAAACTTATCAATCCACTAACTTTGAGTTTATAATAACAATGATGCCGCCGGTTAATCATGCAGCTGATCTGCTGGGAGTTGCTCTCAATTGGAAAAGGAAGATTTGTTTTGTTTTGTTTTCTCTTGCTGCTTGTTTATATTGTGCCATTGAAGAAAATGCAGGTGATCCACTTCTCAGGGTAAAATTCTGTCTTGCCCATTAACAAAACTGAGCCCTCAGTGCAGAATGTTGAGTCTGAGAGTATTTGTAGCTGAAGATACTTGTTGAAATTGAAACTGTGACGACTTTTGTTCAGGGAAAACTAAATCACCACAAGTCACTTTCTGGTGAAAGCAAATGCATCATTGCTGATCTTGACTGCAGCACAGTCCATGTATGTGGCTTTTAAACTACTGTACTTTCTGTACAAGGAAGGTTAGTTTATCATGTAATTGTTGCTGTTAATACACAGCCCATTCTGATGAAGCTTAAATGAATATCGCTTTCCTTTGTGGTCAGTGGACATAACTGAAAGCTATTGAAGCATTTTTAACAAGAGAATTACCATAGACAGAGTCTTTTGTAGATAAACTTCACCCTTCCTGTTTTGGATGGAGCAATAAGTTTACCATGGAGCAGATTTAGGAAATAGCTTTCCATCAATTCTGTGTTTTATAAATAAAAAAGTCGCAGGGTGAGGTCCTTCCTTTGGCATAAAGCTGATTATTTCCTGCTTAATCCTGAACTGGTGCATTTCAAGTAATGGGATTTTTTTTAGCATCTGACACAGAGGAGAGCTTTTAGGATTCTGTTTTCATTTATGGCCCTGTGAAAATGCAGTTTCTATACTAGAGGGTCATTATAGAACAAAGAAAAACTAACAGATGTGTAACTTGTTGCTCTTTCAGATAATTTTTGGACTTAGCTTTACAGCTGTTTGTAGCCGGGCATTTTAAACATACGGCTGGGTATTCTTGTATGTGAGCTGAAAACATGTCATTGATGTGTCTCTGAGAGATCGTCAGTACTTCTAGTGAGGTTTAGAAACTGGTGACTTGCAACTGCAATGGATTATTTGAATTCAGATTTATCATCTGCTTGCAGAAAGCACACGCTTTCTCTAAGAAGAATACGTAAGAGGGAGAACTTAAACTAATACTGCTGTTCTACCTAAGGAACACAGAAGTTAATATATGAAGTAACACTACCCTCATCCAACACATCTGTTGTAAAGAAGCCTATGAAATCTAGGCCACACACAAACTGGTCTCCAAGGGCCTGTAGTTGGTGTTAGAATGCTGTTATTATGTGGTCTGATTGGTTTAGTAAAGAATTATCTCCAGTAAAACCATGTAACATAATAGTCTTTGCTCTCCCACATGGGAGCTACTTCTGCTTGACTGAACAAGACATTTCTTGAAGAAGTAATAATGCACTTGCTCTTGCCAAAACATAACATTAAATGAAGTGTATCGTCATGTACATTTTTGTTGCATATCAATTCTTGTTCATTTAAACATTCACTTAAAGTCCTCCACTGTAGTATTAAAAGCAGTTCAAGTAAATATATGGATTTCTTAGCAATATATTTAAAGTAAACTTCTTGTGTCATATTGAAAACTTGTTATCATTTTAAAGCATTAGGGAACTATTTGGAAAATGTAAGTTTTCATAAATGAAAAGTGTTGTTGAACTTTCCAGATGCCAGTTTAATTGTCAAGACAGGACAAGTCATGGATGGCAGTTTAAGGTTTATCTTGCACTGTCCTGAATGCTTTGTATGTGATGCTTTCCCTAGTCACTGTGGCTTTAAAAGATTGCTGAGATAGTTCAATAGTTCATGTGAACAGTTTCCTAAATAGTATTAACTTGGTTGGCTTTTGCTATGATTGTTCAGAACCTTGTAGCCTTGCTTTACAGATTTGTCCTTGCTGTGTAACTGGAGCTGTAAACACTTGCTACAGTTGTTGAGGACTTCTCTTTAACTGCTTTTTCTTTTTATTACTTTTACTCTGCTCAATAGAGTCCTACAAAAGCTTGAATGTTCCATCTTTAGATTGCTTTATAAACATTGAGTAAATGCACCAAAATGTGTAATTTGTTGTTTGGATGGTGAAGGGAGGGAAAAAAGGAGTCCAGCAGGGATGGTGCTTCTATCCCGAGGTGATGATTAGAGGTATAATTGCTATGGGGCAGAGCCCAGCACAATAGAAGCCATAGGAGGATGAGGCTGACATGGGGAAGATGAGGCAGCCTGGCTTTGTTCCAACACTGCTGCAGTCACGGCATGCCTGAGTCAGTCATAGGCTTCTCCTGAGCTGCAATGGACTCCACCCTGTGCAGCCCCCATGGCTTCACTGTAATTGCAGAGGTGTCACCAGGGGCATGATGTGAAGCAAATGAGGATGCAGATGATGTCTTGAGCTTAAACTGCAGATAATGGTTTCGTGGAAGTAAATAATTTGGTCTGCATGTTTACTTCCCAGTGTATTACATAGAAGGGATGTGATGCTCGATGGATGTACACTAGATGATTTTTACGTCCCTTCCAACCCAAACCATTCTATGACTGTATGGAAAAGGCCAGATTTGTGTCTCAGGACCGAAGCCAACTCTTCAGGGTTTTCAGCCTTAAATTGCACATTTAAATTTAGCAAAGAGTTTGTTACTGTAGACATAGACACCCATCCCCAGTTTTACAGATGACCTCCCATCTCTTTTCATACTAGAATCCTACTTTAAAATTAATCAGGAAGCCTTGCAGTGGCATTGTTTTAGACTGCATCTTCCTCTTTCAGATTAGTTTAATCAAAGGAATAAATAAAAAAGCAGGCAGAAGATATTGTGTCCTAGAAACGAGTGCTGTAGACCAGCTGAACAGAAACACTGTGGCCCTATGTGGGGAGCAGTGGTTGGCCCTGAGGAGCTCAGAGCTGGGTGGCCCTAGCTGCATCTCCCAGGGGCTACCTCCCAGCCACTGCAGCTATTCCCTGCAGCACTGTGCTCAGGCACCATCATCCACATTGCTAGTCTTGGTCCTTGAGGGCAAAGCAGAGCTCAGCTCTGAGTTCACACTGCTTTTAATATGATGACTGTATCAGCATCTGTTCCATATGAGAGACTTCCAGCAGACCTTTCAGTCAGGTATTTAGCTGCCGGAAATCATGGGCTTAGATCAGGCTTATCTGGTGCTTGAAACTTTCACTGGAAAGGGAAACTGAGTGCACATAACTTTAATATTTTGCGTATCTTCAGTAAGTGTCAGATTAACATGAAGTTGTTCGTTACTACATAGTAGATGAAATAACTTGTTTCCCCCAATTTGCAATTCAATGAATATCTAATTGGTCTATAAACAGATTGATTAATGGGTGCAGAAACTATTGCATAGATTCAAGGCAAAATTGTTAGCGTGTTTTTAAGAAAGGAATAGAATAGGTTTGTTGATGTTTTATAATTAAAAATTATATACCGCTATTGCAACCAAGCATTAAATCCGTTGTACATTCATTTAGCTTTTTGTAGCCGTGAAAAATAGTCCTTCTTGGCTGAAAACCAATTTTAAATATCTTGATCATGAGAATTGTCTGCAAGTGGTTTAATGACAGTTCTGAGCATACTTTGCACTGTGAAGCTATAAATTTATATACTGTGCTCATAAACATAACAATACAATTACATTGCCACTGCAGTAATGAAAATTTCTCTGTACTCCTTCAGTAGAGGATTAGCTTATTGTACTTGAGGAGATGAAATTTCGGGTAAGTTAATAAAGCCTAATTTGCATGGTTGAGAACAATCCAAGACGGTATGTAAATAAATTAAAAATAAGTGATTTGGGGAGAGGTAATAATTCCTTGTAAAAGATGTCTTTGGCAAAGAAAATACTGTGATATTGAAGTAATTGGTTTGTAGTTCCCCAATTTGCCTAAGTTTACATGCACAATTATAAAACAAATCTTATTGCATATGCAGTGAGCTTTGAGCTAGGTCTGCATTACAAAATCTTTCAGTATTGCTCATAGTTAGGAGTACAGGAAAAATCAGACCCCATTGTCTGTCTGCCCTTGTCGGGAAAACCTGACATAAATGTGGCTGTGTTAACAGAAGAGTGCTTTGTCAGGCTTGCTTTAGGTCTGCTGAGGAGGGGAAATGAGAAAGTGACTTATACCACCAGAGGGCTATACCAGCCTTGCTGTCCTGGCTTAGCTAGGGGAGCAAAAGCTGTTACCTGGGTCTGGTGTAGAGGAGCCTTCGGGCATCACTGAAGCAAGAGAGATTTCAGGCAGTTTGCTTTTTCATTAATGGGGTGTCTGGAGGGGATGTGGTACAGCTTGCAAGCTTGTGCTATACTTATGCTCTGCAAGTTCAATCAGACAGCTACTGGCGAGCATGTGGTTATGTGGTTTCTTTCCTCCTTGCATGGGGTATTTGATACTTGTGGGAAATGTGCCCTTAGTAACTGAAAAGTTTCTGTTTTCTGGAAGATAATATATTAAATGAATACGTGCATGAATCACAGATACAAGATTGTGATTGCTGGGCATGTCGGGTCTTCTCAAGGGTGAGTTAGTATCTAAGGGTTGCAGGCTATTTAATGCTGTTTCTGAGCCACAACCCTACCTCCTTTCCCCATGTGAACTGAGCCTTGAGGATCTTTGGCCTTCTGGATGAGGAGCTGAGAACAGGCATCTCTGAGGATGAGCACTGACTCACAAGCACTGATGGTGGGCTGTGTACATATGGTGCAGAGCTGCTCAGAGAATCTGGAGTTGCATCGTGTTGCTGTGAAGGAGGGGTCCTGGTGGAGGTGAGAGAGTGTTAGATGAATCTGTAAATGTATGGAATGATAAAAATACTCAAAAATGCAGGAAAGGTTGTGATGAAGGAGGAGTGCAGGAGGTTGGAAATTACAGACTAAATCACACACATCAATTTCATTTGCTAAATCATCACATCCACTTAATGGACATGGTCCTCACTGTGCCTGGCGGTCCTGCTTGTGTTTGTGGGCAGTAGTACCACCTTCTGCACTGAAATTAATTTGTCCCTCTTGCATAAAGCTGCCTGAGTGTTGCATGTGCAAGTCTCCGGATGTTTCCTGTTCAAGCCATGAGGATTAAAAGTAAGTGCCACAGTCATACTCATCCAAAGCCATAGTGGAGAAGACAGTTAATGTTGCCTACTTATATTTAGAATAAAGCATGTTCATTACAGCAGTTCTCCCATAAATGAGAAGTAACAATTCAGTTGAGTCTTTTGAGGCAGAGAGGAGAAATTTGCATCTTCCACTTGCAACTCATTTGTACTTTCTGCCAGCTGTGGACATGGCAGGTAAAGAGGCTAACTCATAGCCTGGTTGGACCAGTTTTCCTGAGGGTCTTTTCAGTTACCAGGGAACTTCTCTCTGGTTTCCATCTTCTTCAAAGGCTGTTTAGAGCAGAAGCTGTAGTTTTAGCTGTCCTGAATCACCTTGAGAAGTTAAAAAGCCTTTCTTTGCACAGACTGTAGAGCTAAGCAGGGAAGGCTTGGTGTATGGGTTGAAATAAGGGTTACGAATATCTCCATTTTATTATGTTTTTTCCTGGCCTCATCTCCTTTGAATGTTGTGTCTACTCTTGCTGTTGAAATGAAGCTGCTTTTTGGCCAGATATGCAAGACTTTGAGACGAAGATAACAGAGTTTCTGACTCTTTTGCAGACTGTATTCACTTGCAGGGGAAGATATCTTAAGTTCTGTGGAGGTTTTCTCATTGCTATTTATGTCATCCCGCAGCTCTGCTGGGCAAAATACAAAGGCAGGTCCAGAAAAGTTTTGGAGAAGAAGATGGAGCTGTGCTAAGCAGCGAAAGGAAATGATGTGGACTTTGTCAGTGAATAGCAGACATCTCATCAAATTAGGTATAATTTCATCCACACCCAGAGTTCAGATTTACAACAAAGATTTGGTGGTAGTGTTTTCCACCTGTCATCTGAGACATTCAGTATATTTTCTTTGGTTTAAGTTGGAACCATTTTTGCATTATCATTGCAGAAGGTACATAGCAGTCTAAGACGTGAGCAGTCCTCATGAGCTTGCTTCTGCCCCTCTTCTCCATCAGAGGTTAATGCCCCAGAGCTGAGCTAGAAGAAGAGAACGTGTAGTATCCTTCATCTCTGTCATGTCAGTGTCATATGCTGTAATTAATTTAAGTCACTGTTGATGGTACTTTGAGGTTAATTGTGAAACTTTGCACAGACACAGATTAAGAAATTCTCGAAAGTTTCATTCTGCCTGGCGAGTTCTAGGGCCTCATCACCTCCAACCTTGGAGACCAACATCTCCATCGCTTTAGCTAGATCTATATTTAAATAGATCTAAGCGCAGATTTTGGTTTAGTTTTCCCAAATATATAAGGAGTGTTCACTAATGTGTCACAGGTGCACCACAACTTCAGACTTGAATCTAGACAAGGCCTAAGTGCTATACAGAAACTGGCATGTGAAGGGTTGATCTAAGCTGCAGCCTGTATGCGATTATCGTGTAAGAATAAAAGAGCTAAAATGCCGTGACAGTAATATAAAAGTAGGCATATTTGGGATCCTCTGACCTCACAGTTTGGAAAACTCTTCAAAGAGAACTTGAGTTCTGCTTATATACTTCTCATTCTCAGAAAAATCAAGACTACATAGTGTGTGTGTATGTAAAATAAATATAAGTACCTTTATATATTTGGGAATAGAACAGCTGTTTCTGTTTCTCCTTCATCTGCTTACGAAAGTGTTACACGTTCTTTCCATTATGCTGGTGCTGTAGTTTAGGTCAGAGAATAAAAGTATGCTAGGGCCTTGGTAAATGCTCACCCCATGGCTTTAGCTGTTTTCAGGATTAACTGCCGTATATATCAGACAGAATAATCATGTCATTGGTATCATTCCCTTTCTTGGTTTTCAATATAAAAATGTTATTTCTTCTTTCCCCACACATGGAACCGTTTTCAGCTTTTAGTTCCAGATGTTTACAGATAAGCTTTCCATAGCCCGAGCTCAAAATCAATATCAGCTGGAATTTTAAATGTAGGGTTAATTTCAGACTTTGTTGGGTCACAAGTTCTTTAAATATTCTTCTCCTGCAGAGAGATGTTTTGCTTGTTTGGAGTCTTTTCTGCAGTTTTCTTTCTTCCTCAAACATTACATTCTCGGCTTATTTTCCAGAAACATCTTTCTTCTCTCTTCTGTGGAGAGGATGGATTTTAGTATGCCGTGCCACCATCCTCTTTTACAAGAACTTTGAGTGCTTACACCACTTTTAAAAATAGCTGATTGTACCATTGAGCTGCTAATATCTTCTGTAATTGATATTCTTGTATTTATAATCTCTACTCCCTTCTGCAAAGCGTAGTAACTTCTGTTTGAGAGCTGGTAGTTGTGCACTGACTTCAGATACAAACTGGTTTATGAAGTTATTACCGCTTCGCAACTGTGGCTCGCAGTTCTTTCAGTTGTGCTGATGCATCTGGTTTTAGAATTGAATCACTGAATCACATTAATTGGGGGGGAAGTAATTTAAAAAGGGATCATCTCAATGATGCAATTTATGTCGCAGCTATACAAATAGGTTTATCAGCACAATTGAGAAGGAGGCAGATTGCACGGGGAGGATTAGAAATAGCAGCTGGGGTAGAAAGCTTGTTGAGGGAAAATTGCTCAATTATTGTTAGAGGAGCTGAGCTGTTTCCTTTGTTCTCTGTTGTTAGAACTGCCTTCCTGCCCCACCTTCGCCCTCTTCCCCTGTTTTAGGTCAGTTCTATTTTGGGGGTTTTCTTAAGTCTTTTGTCACAAAGAATTGAAAGTGTTTGTCTTATACATGAAGGTGTTTGGTTTCCAGATTGTTGTGACAGCAAAGTGACTTCTGACTCCAGACACAGCGACAACAATGGCTCTCCTGATTCTCTTCCATGCCTTCTTTTGGGAAAGTTTTAAGGACAAATGTGTGTAGACTGAGCTAATATTTATATGCTAAGGGTCAGAGAATTTCATCTGGGTTAGTTCTTGGTGGTGTGCAAGAGAAATAGCAGATATCACAGTTTGCTATTAATTTGAAGACCAATTAAAAGTAGAGCATTTCCTTCAGCTGTAGTTATGGGTGCCTTCTGGTGCAGAAGACGGGATAATGTGTCTGTGTTCTCTATTAGTGTCAGGGTTTCATTCATTGCACATTCATTCATTGCACATTGCACATTCATTCATTCATTGCACAGCGTCCTCTGAAGACTGACAGTTACCAGGTTCACCTACCTGTGGAAGATCATTCACACATCCTTGGTCTGACCACTTCAAAGGTGATAGACTAGGACAAATAGACTTGCAATAAGGAAAAAAAAATGAAGAGGAGAAGAAAAAGGTTTTTAACTATTTCCCCCCAAACATAATGGCTCTGAGGAGAAAAAACTTTCAGAGATCATTCTGTGAAGGTGCTAGGAAGCATGCTGCAAGTACTTGAAAGGCATGAGTTATCCAGAGTGAAATACCATCTGTCTGTCATATGGCTAATCAGAGACAGCAATTCTTCCTGAGCTTTTTCTTTGGAAAGAGTCAGAAAAAAGGTAACTCAAATTTGCTCTGTTTGAAGTTCTCTTAGCATGTATCGTGGTTTACTTGCTGTGGAACATGAACTCTGAGAGTCTGGGGTTTGTGCTGATATTTTACTACCGAAGAACAAAGCATACAAAGGAGGAAACAAACCCCTCAGAAAGAATGCCATGTGCGCACTGTTTCCACACTTAAGATGTTTAGCTGTGGTTTGTTTTGGACTGCAGTCTTCTTTTTGGCTTCTTAATCTCCATTGAAAATTAGTTCCTTTCAAAAGGTTTTCTTTTATTTGTCAACCAGCATTTGAAAAGTGGGTCTCATTTTAAACTGTTGTTACAGAATATACCATCAATTTGAGAACTGTCATTATTAAGGGTATCATGTTAAATCATCATGTTTCTGAGAATAGTTTGTGTGCAGAATGTTTGTTCGTTCGTTTGTTTATTTTACTGTTCCTCTGGAATGAATATGCTTGAGCTGCCCTTGGACTGATCCTTATGAATAAAACAGTGTGGTGGTGTTTGGTTGGGGGAGGGCTCTTTTGTCTTTTTCTTTCTTTTTTGCTAATGGGGAATTGCGTATATACAATTGTATCATTTGTGTGTCCGCAATAGAGATAAATGTGGAAGGAGAAGGTCATGCGTCTCTCTAAAAAAGAAGTTCTAACCCAAGAACGCAATGCTAAAAGATAATCACACTTTGAGGAATATCAACATTTTAGCTCCCCCCCCTCCAGCAAAAAAGAAAGTACAGCGATATAAAACTTACTTATCTGCACTCAGAAAGCCAGTGTATTTTCTAAATGGAAATTGGCCAAAGAGGTGTGAAAAAGAACCGCATCTGGCAGCTGGAAGACTTTGACAAGTTCCTTTTTTGGTGGGTGTTTAGATTAATAACCTTGGCTGGAATCTGAAAAAAGTACAATAAAGTTGCAAGGCCACTGACTCACTTTGAAAACTACCTAAAAGCATCGTTGGATGTTGGTCTGAAAAACAGTTGCAGTGATAATGAGAAGTTACTTCTCCTCAACTGTGGTACGTAACTGACTCACAACTCTTCGTTCCCTGCAGTATAAGATCAGACAGGTTCATATAAACCACTGCCAGGATTGCTCTTACCCTTAGTGGTTGAATCACCAATGCAGTCAAAGTAATTAAAATCATATTTGTTAAGAGCTTCTACAAGGAACAAATATCCACCAAACAAACGTAATTTGGTGAAATTATTTAAACACAAATTGTATTTAAAGTATTAGGAAAGATTACAATCTAAGTTATTGATGCTTTGTATGAAGACTGGGATTGCTGGACATGCCACGATTAATTTTATCCATATTTGCAATGAAGATGTGGTTTAGCATTTGCACTTCACTCTGCCATTATGTATTAAATATTGTTGCAAGAGGAACTTCATTTTTCTTTTTAAGGCATTTTTTTCCAAGAAGAGTGATTTCTTGTATCCAGATAGTTCTGAACTACTTAAATTTGTATTACTGCGGACCATAAGAGAGGAAAAGGCAAAAACATCTTACAGCTGAAACTCCTTTAAATCCAATATTCTTTGTTTGGTTTGTGTCTGCAGTAGCACCTAACTCAATGAGGGCTTTTGGTGTGCTAATGTAAAAAGTGTTCCATTTAATTCTTTTCAAAAATGTCTTCTTTCTAGATCTACCGACAAGACTGTGAAACCTTTGGCATGGTAGTGAAGATGCTAATTGATAAAGATCCGTCATTGGAGAAGTCCATTCAGTTTGCCCTGAGGCAGAATTTGCATGAAATAGGTGAACGGTGTATAGAAGAACTCAAACATTTCATTGCTCAGTACGATGCTGCCAATCAAGATCTATCAGAATCCTTCAAAGAAGGCTCATACTAAGGACAGAAATATGCTTTTAGATCCTCTTCATTGTGTATGCCATAATACATAAATCTGCTTTGTTGCTGGGAAAGAGGAGATCTTGCTGGGGATTTGAACCCAAGGCCTGCGCTCCTTTGTAGTAGCTCAGGTGGCTATATCACGTTCACTGTGGTCTCCACAATTGTATTCTTCCTACCTGTACTTGTTGACATATATTCCTTTGAAAGGGTGTCCTTTCAAAAATGCTGTAAAGTCAAACTATTTTTGAAGCCTTTACACAGTTACCTAGGAACAACTGTTCAGTCCGATGTATGTACACTTACATTTTGATGTTTATAAGTGTAACTTCAAACACTGTATTTTTTATTAAAGTAACAAAAAAGCAGTTCTTCATTCTTCAGCTTACACAGAAAGAAGTCTTGTTTTCATACATACTATAGGAAGAGAAGACTTGCAAAATTGGTAGCAACTATGATTTAAATTATATATAAAAGTTTAATTTTAAACTTCAGATTCATTCTGTAAAATTGCACTGGGGTTTATCTCTAGTCTCTGACTGCCAGAGCAACTCTAGCTACTTGGTGTAAGTGCTGTACTTGTGTTCTTGTTGCAGGTTCTGCAAGTGCTGTTTAAATGTTGGTGTTTTCCATGTCATGAGTCATTTGTAGTGAGCAGTATTCAAGGAGCCATGGGTGCTTGAGGTTGGAAGGGACCACTGGGGGTCATCTAATGCAACGCCCCTGCTCAGGCAGGGTCACCTAGAGCACATTGCTCAGGATTGTGTCCAGATGGCTCTTGAATATCCCCAGGGAAGGAGACTCCACAACCTTTCCGGGCACCCTACTCCAATGCTCAGTAAAGAAGATTTTCATACTCAGATGGAATTTCCTGGGGTCTAGTTTATGCCCATTGCCTCTCATTCTATCACTTGGCATCACCAAGAAGAGTCTGGCCTTATCCTCTTGACACCCTCCCTTCAGATACTTACACGCACTGATCTGATCCCCTGAGTCTTCTCTAGGCTGAACAGCTCCCTCAGCCTTCCCTCATATGAGAGCGCTCCAGACCCTTCATCATTCCTGTAGCCCTTCACTGGACTTGCTCCTGGAGCTCTGTGTCTCTTTTGTACTGGGTAAACCCAGAACTGGACACAATAATCAAGGTGAGTAGAGGGAAGATTACCCCACTTGACCTGCTGGCAGTGCTTTTCCTGATGCAGCCCAGGATACCATTGGCCTTCTTGGCCACAGAGGTATATGGCTGGCTCATGAGCAACTTGTGCACCAGGACCCCCAGGTCCTTCTCTGCAGTGCTGCTTTCCATCAGGTCAGCTCCCAGCCTCTACTGGTGCCTGGGGCTAGTTCCAATTTTCCTTTGGTGAATCCATGCTGACTACTCCTGATAGCTGCCTCGTCTTCCACATGCCTTCCACATACATGCCTTCCATATGGCCTTCAGGATGAGCCGTTCCATCACCTTACCAGGAACTGAGGTGAGGCTGACTGGCCTGTAGCTCCCAGGCTTCTCCTTCTTGCCATTATTGAAGACTGGGGTGACATTTGCTTTCTTCCAGTCCTCAGGCACCTCTCCTGATCTCCATTACCTTTCAAAGATGATTGAGAGTAGCCTAGCAATAAGGTTTGCCAGCTCCCTCAGCACTCACGGGTGCATTCTGTCAGAGCCCATGGACTTGTAGATGTCATGTTTGTCTAAATGATCTCCAATCCTTCTCAATCAAGGGAAGGACTTACTTTCTCCAGACCTTCCGCCTCGTCTCCTGAGTCAAGGACTCCCAGGGGCTGACCTTGGCATTGAAGACTGAAATGAAGAAGGCATTCAGTGTCTCTGTGTCCTCTGTCACCAGGGGCATCCCTGCTCTATTTAGTAGCAGGCTTTCTTTTTACTGATGTATTTGAAGAAGCCTTTCTTGTTGTCCTTGACATCCTTAGCCAGATATTATTCCAAAAGAGCCTTGGCTCTCCTTGTCGCATTTCTGCATACTCTGACAACATCCCTATATTCATCCCAGGTGGCCTGTCGCTGCTTCCACCTGTGTATCTCCTGCTTGTGTTTGAGTTTTATGTAGGATGAATTCCATTTTTTTGTTACTATTTGCTAATAATGTTTCCTTTGTTATGTTTTTGACTGCACCTTACAGAGTATAACTGCAGGTAACCACTGAGCAGGGAAGGGTCCCTTCTCCTACTGTCTCTTGTCTCCCTCCTTGAGCCTTCTCACCACTTCTCATCCATCAGTTTTCACAATCAGGAGGCTGTGTGTAATCTTTATTTCTGGCATCAAGAAGGAGCAGGAATTCAGGGGGATAAGGAAAGTGAGCAGGATCGTTTCTTTAGGAACTCCAGGTTGCTTTGGATTAGATATAATCCAAAGATATAATATTGATTATTATAATAATATTATATATTATATAATATATTCCATATATGCCATATTGAGGGGTTTGGGTGTTTTGAAAAAGGGACCCAAGTTAGTAGGCCAGGTCTACTGGGGGCTGGTAGAGCTGATCTGACAAAGAAGAGGAAGAGTGGTTTTGGTAGCAGGCTTGCCAGGCTGGTCAAGGTTTCTCTAAACTAGATGTGTTGGGGGAGGGGGGCATCGTTCCATCCCAACACACCCAGTCAGTTGCCAGCACCTACAGTAAATGCTTGGAGCGATGCAGAGATATTCCAGCCGCTCCAGCCAATGAGCCGGCTTCATTTGGAGCTCAGCTCAGATGCCTCTATACAAACGCCCATAGCATGGGAAACAAACAAGAGGAATTAGAGATGTGTGCACGACTATGGGAGTATGATATAGTAGGCATCACAGAAACACGGTGGGATGGCTCCTATGACTGGAGTGTTGGAATGGAAGGTTACAGGCTCTACAGAAAAGACAGGCCTGGCAGGCGGGGAGGGGGAGTTGCTATTTATGTTAGGGATAAGCTGGAGAGTATGGAACTGTGTCTGGGGATGGGTGAGCAGTCGACAGAGAGTTTGTGGGTCAGGGTTAAAGGGAGAACGGCGATGGGAGACATTACTGTGAGGATCTGTCACAGCCCGCCTGATCAGGGGGACTCTGTGGATGAAGTGCTCTATAGGCAGATAGGAACAGCCTCATGCTCGTCGGAGGGACGGTACGGCCCGGCACAAGCAATCCAGGAGGTTCCTCGATTGTGTGGAAGACAACTTCCTTCTGCAAGTTATAGAGGAACCGACAAGGAGAGCTGCCGTGCTTGACCTCGTGCTCACCAACAGGGAAGGGCTGGTTGGAAATGTGATGTTCCAGGGCAGCCTTGCTTGGAGCGATCCTGAGATGGTTGAGTTCTTGATCCTCAGGACGGTGAGAAGAGCGTGCAGCAAGCTCACTGCCCTGCACTTCAAGAGAGCAGACTTTGGCCTCTTCAGGAACCTGCTGAGTAAGGTTCCATGGGATATAGCCCTAGAGGGCAGGGGGGGCCCAAGACTGTTGGTTGATATTCAAGGATCACCTGCTCCAAGCTCAGGAGTGTTGTGTCCCAACTAGAAGGAAGTGCAGCAGGAGGGCCAGGAGACCTCCTTGGATACATAAGGAGGTGCTGAGGAAACTTTGAGGGAAAAAAGAGGCTTATAAAAGGTGGAAGCAAGGACAGGCGGCCTGGGAAGAAAACAGGGATGTTGTCCAGGAAGCTAGGGACCAGGTTAGGAAAGCTAAGGCACAGCTAGAATTAAGCTTGAATAGGGATGTGAATGATAACAGGAAGGGATTCTATAGGCACGTAGTGAATAAAAGACAGACTAGGGACAAAGTAGGCCCCCTCTGGAAGCTATCAGAACTGGCTACCCCGGATTTGGAGAAGGCTGAGGTTCTTAATGGCTTCTTTGCCTCAGTCTTCACTGGCAAAGGCTCTGACTGCACCACCCAAGTCTTGGAAGGCGGATGTAGGGACTGTGAGAATGAGGACCCTAGGCCCACTGTAGGAGAGGATCTGGTTTGAGACCATCTTAAAAACCTAAACGCACACAAGTCCATGGGACCTGACGACATCCATCCGCAGGTCCTGAAGGAGCTGGTGAATGAAGTTGCTAAGCCACTGGCCATCATATTTGAAAAATCATGGCAGTCAGGTGAAGTTCCTGACAACTGGAATAAGGGAAATATAACCCTCATTTTCAAGAAGGGGAAAATGGATGACCCGGGGAATGACAGACCAGTCAGTCTCACCTCTGTGCCTGGCAAACTCTTGGAGCAGATTCTCCTGGAAGGCATGCTGAGGCACATGAAAAACAAGGAGGTGGTTGGTGACAGCCAGCATGGCTTCACTAAGGGGAAATCCTGCCTGACCAATTTGGTGGCCTTCTATGATGGGGCTACGGAATTGATGGACAGGGGCAGAGCAGTTGATGTCATCTACCTGGACTTGCGCAAAGCGTTCGACACTGTCCCACATGACATCCTTGTCTCTAAATTGGAGAGACATCAATTTGATGGGTGGACCACTCAGTGGATAAAGAACTGGCTGGATGGCCGCACACAAAGAGTTGTGGTCAATGGCTCGTCCGGCTGGAGACCGGTAACGAGTGGTGTCCCTCAGGGATCGGTGTTGGGACTGCTCTTGTTCAACATCTTTGTCGGTGACATGGACAGTGGGATTGAGTGTGCCCTCAGCAAGTTTGCCGATGACACCAAGCTGTGTGGTTCAGTTGATACGCTGGAGGGAAGGGATGCCATCCAGAGGGACCTCGACACGCTTGTGAGGTGGGCTGATGCCAACCTTATGAAGTTTAACCATGCCAAGTGCAAGGTCCTACACCTGGATCGCAGCAATCGCAGGCACAGCTACAGGTTGGGCAGAGAAGAGATTCAGAGCAGCCCTGCGGAGAAGGACTTGGGGGTGTTGGTCTATGAAAAACTGAACATGAGCTGGCTTCAGTGTGCGCTCGCAGCCCAGAAAGCCAACTGTATCCTGGGCTGCATCAAAAGGAGCGTGACCAGCAGGTCGAAGGAGGTGATCCTGCCCCTCTACTCTGCTCTCGTGAGACCTCACTTGGAGTATTGTGTGCAGTTCTGGTGTCCTCAACATAAAAAGGACATGGAACTGTTGGAACAAGTCCAGAGGAGGGCCACGAGGATGATCAGGGGACTGGAGCACCTCCTGTATGGAGACAGGCTGAGAAAGTTGGGGCTGTTGAGCCTGGAGAAGAGAAGGCTGCGTGGAGACCTCATAGCAGCCTTCCAGTTTCTGAAGGGGGCCTACAAGGATGCTGGGGATGGACTATTCATCAGGGACTGTAGTGATAGGACAAGGGGTAACGGGTTCAAACTTAAACAGGGGAAGTTTAGATTGGATCTAAGGAAGAAATTCTTTACTGAGAGGGTGGTGAGGCACTGGAATGGGTTGCCCAGGGAGGTTGTGAATGCTCCATCCTTGGCGGTGTTCAAGGCCAGGTTGGATGAGGCCTTGGGTGATATGGTTTAGTGTGGGGTGTCCCTGCCCATGGCAGGGGGGTTGGAACTGGATGATCTCAAGGTCCTTTCCAACCCTAACTCTTCTATGATTCTATAATGTCAAGGTGAAGTGTAAGGCCCCAGATTCATCATCATTTCAAACCTAGGTGGTTCTGGATAATGTCTGGCATCGCTATTGACCTGATAGAGTGATTATAGTTGGTTGAGAGGTTGGGGAGGGTCGGGAGGCTGCCAGTGCTACATGATTACTTTTCAGAGGTGAAAAATACTTAAGACTCATTGGTAATATCCTGACTGTTGAATTCTTTACAGCTTTACATGTAATAGCATTCTGTTTTCATGAATGTTTTAGGAAGGGGATAATTTGTGTCACAAACACAAAGATGTAAGTATAAGCATGATTGTTTTGTATACATTTACATTTAGAAACATGTGAAACTCTATAAAAAGACTTCCAAAGTGCACATTATTTTGAAATGAAAAAGTCATTGAATTCAGCCCCTTTATCAAGAGAGCTTCCAAGGTTTCACCAGAATGGTGTGCAGAAGAGTAAGGGAAATAGCAACGATTTTGCATGTGCAAGGTACTGTCTGTGTCACAGCATCTCACACATGCAAATCTTGATAGGGTATATTCAAAATGTGTTGCATCAGATTCCTGAGGTGCCCGATTAGCTTCAGTGTCGTCAGGGTGTGGTTTCCCAGTTGGCTTTTGTTGGTTTCTACAAGAGCTCACATTGCTCGAAGGAGACGACCTGCAACTCACCTTGTTGGCACCCGGCATTGTGTGGGCTGCGCAGTGAGTGGGAATCAGCTCCGGGATCCTACAGGATGCTAATCTAGGGAGGGAGAGAAGGGAAGAGAGGCAACCTGCTGTGGCACAGGAGTCAGATATGACCTGCCCCTTCTGGCAGCAACCTGGTTTGCCAAGTTCTGTCATGAAACCACAGGCAAAGTCTTCTCTGAGGCAGAAGCACTTCACTGCTTGTCTACAGGACTGAGAGCCTCCAGGCTGTTGCGTCAAAGTTTCTGCTTTGGGTTAGAAATGCGAGTGGAAAAATCCTGAAATGATGTTTAATATATTTTTGGTTAAAAGTGTTCATTATAACTGTACAGTTTGTTAGGAGTCTCCTTTGTTAGAAGCCTCATTAAATTTATTATGATAGAAGTGTTTGATTTTCAAGTGTCCTTCTGTAAAGACCTAAGTTTACAATTGCAGAATCGAATAATGTCTTGAGTTGGAAGGGTGCCATAAGGATCACCAAGTCCAACTCGCTGCTCCTCACAGGACTACCTAAAACTAAACCATATGACTAAGAGCATCATCCAGACACCCCTTGAGCTCTGACAGGCTTGGGGCTGTGACCACTTCCCTGGGGGGCCGGTTCCAGTGATCAGCCGCCCTCCCAGTGAAGAGCCATTTCCTAACGTCCTACCTGAACTTCCCCTGATGCAGCCTCATTCCATATCCTTGTATCCTACCGCTGGCCTCCAGAGAGGAGATCAGCACCTCCCCTCCACTGCCCCCCCTGAGGGAGCTGTAGACTGCAATGAGGGCACCTCTCAGCCTTCTCTTCTCCAGGCTGAACAAGTGAAGTAACCTCAGCCTCTTGTAAGTTTTGCCCTTGAGGCTTTTTACCAACTTGGTCACCGTCCTCTGGACACACTATGATAGTTTGATGTCCTTATACTGAGGCACCCCAAACTGTACACAGTACTCAAGGTGGGGCTGCACTGGTGCAGTGTGAAGTGGCACAGTCACCTCCCTTGACTGTCCAGCCATGCTGTGCATGGTATACCCCAGGACATGGTTGGCCTTTTTGGTTGCCAGGGCACACTATTAACCCGTAGTCAACTTGCCCTCAACCCAAACCCCCAGGTCTTTTTCCACAGGGCTGCTCTCCCTCCTCTCGTCCCTGGATTTGTATGTACCACAGGATCATCCCATCCCAGGTGGTGAATCTGGCGCTTGCTCTTGTTAAATTTCATATGGTTGGTGATTGCACAGCTCTAATCCAGATCTCTCTGTAAGGCCCCCTCTGCCCTTGAGGGAGTCCACAGCTCCTGCTTGTTCAGTATTGTCAGCAAACTTAATGTACATTCGGCTCCTGTGTCTCATTTATATCATTTGTTAGAACATTAAACTCAGGTTTCTCCTGAACTCAACTGGTGACTGGCTGCTGAGCCAGATGTAACCCCATTTACTGTCTGAGCCCAACCTGCCAGCCAGTATTCTTGGGGTTTTAAAACCAGCTAGCAGGTCAGTAAGAGCTTTCAAAGGTCTGTTAGGTTGTCCTTAAGCTGACTTTTGGGGGGGGTGGTTTAATGGATTAAATCTTACTCAGGAACTAAGGAGTCATTTGGATTTTCTATAAGCGCTGTTTCTGTGAAAGGTTTCATTCACATTCATGGGTGACGGGTGATGGCTTTTCCTTAACCTTTTGTGTGATGTATGCTTTCTGTTGATGCCAGTCCCTTAACTTGAGCAAGGAACATGGCTTCTAGCCTTGATTCCTGTAGAAACAAACACATACTTCGGATTGATTTCATATCAGTGTAAAAACTTGTCCTTGCTCTCATGGGCAGCCTTGATGTTTCAGCCATTGCAGAGCAGGGCTTACAGAGAGTCAAGGCTTTTTCCGCTCCTCACCCCACCAGCAAGTAGGCTGAGGTGCACAAGGAGTTGGGAGGGGGCACAGCTGGGACAGCTGATCCCGACTGACCAAAGGGATGTTCCAGACCATATAGAATCATAGAATAGTTAGGGTTGGAAAGGACCTTGAGATCATCCAGTTCCAACCCCCCTGCCATGGGCAGGGACACCCCACACTAAACCATGTCACCCAAGGCCTCATCCAACCTGGCCTTGAACACTGCCAGGGATGGAGCATTCACAACCTCCCTGGGCAACCCATTCCAGTGCCTCACCAGCCTTACAGCAAAGAATTTCTTCCTTATATCCAATCTAAACTTCCCCTGTTTAAGTTTCAACCCGTTACCCCTTGTCCTGTCACTGCAGTCCCTAATGAAGCATCCCTCCCCAGCATCATTATAGGCCCCCTAAATACATATGATGTCATCCTCAGCATAAAAAGCTGCGGGAAAGGGATGGGGGCAGTTTGCTGGGGCTGCTGTTCAAGGCTGTGTATCAGCTGGCTGAAGGTTTTAATCATTTCAGGATTTTTTTTGTGTTTGGGTTGTGTGTGTGTTTTGTTGTTGTTGTTCAGGGTGTTTTGCTTTCCCTATTAAACTGCCTTTACCTCAATCCAAGAGTTTTCTCACTTCACTTCTACCCTTCCAGTTCTCTCCCCCATCCCACTGCCGGGTACTGAGTGAGCAGCTGTGCAGTGCTTAGGTGCATATGAGGGTGTAAGCTCCACTTGGAATACAGATACTACTTCTAATAATACAAAACGGAATTTACAGCTTTGGTGACTGAGAGTCTGTGCTGGTAGCAGACCCTACATCCTATACCACTGTCTGTATATTTGAAGTCGAAGAACCAATTAGAAACATTTCTCATGAGAAGTGGTCAAAAATAATGGAGTAGAAATCATTTACGTCAAGCTGAAAAAACTAAACCAAGTCATACAGGCAGCTTTAAACTTAGTGTGACTTTTACAGTGGATAAAAATACAAGTTTGCCTCTGGTTCGTTATACGTGGTTACAATTACCTGTTAGTCTTCCCCTGCACCTGAACGTCTCTTAAGTCCATGCCTCAGCAAAACAAAGCTTTCTGAATGTTTTCCAATGTACTTAGTGGCTTGTGGTCCTGCAGCCCAGCCTACATAAGGGAGATGGATGTGCCACCCTGCAGAGGTACCTGAACTGGCTGTGAACAAGCTGCTTATCTGCTAGAACCCACCAACACCAGAGCACTGCTCCCCACGGCACTGCACTGTGAGTGTGCTCACTTGACTGAGTCTGGTCGGCGCTCATGCTTCAGGCTGGAGGCATTGCGGCTGTGTGAGGGAGAGCAGCACCAAGCACAGGGGATTTATCACCTCGTGCACAGAGAAATGTGCCTCTCACTTTTTTCTGGGTAAAATAGAGGACAAGGAGAAGCCCTTACCCACTGCCGAAGCTTCCAGCTGAGAGCTAACAATAAACAGTGGTGGTGGGAGACCTTGCTGTTTACATCACTCATTTTGAAGTACCCAAAGCCCTTTCAGGAGCAGAGTTCACAGTGCCCCAGCAGTAACACCTCTAGCCTTAAGTTATCATCTTTGGGATTTGTATAAGGTCATAGGGGAGAGATACATCTTTCAGCTCATCTATTTTGAGGCTTAGAGGGAGGGAACGTGAAAGTTCAGATACACTTAAGAGGTGGGTGTTGAACAGTGTTTTGTTTTAAGCAGAAAGTATTAAGAAGGAACTAAACATCTATGAAGAACTTTTATCATTTAGTAAATCACAGTGCACTTTGGGAGGTTACATACGCTGTATCTCAGGATTAGGTGTAACAACTACTGGTAGAGGTATTTCTCCATGAGACAGCTGTACGCTACAAAAAGGACACAGCAGTAGGAGCACTGTATTTTGTTTCTGAGGATCTTGGTTACCCATATTTGGAAATGCAGGAAAGAATGGAAGGTCCCAGGCATTGTTTGAGCATCCTTTCAATACCTAGAGGGGACTATAAGAAAGCTGGAGAGGGATGTTTGATAAGGGTTTGTAGTGACAGGACAAGCAGGAAATGTCTTTAAACTGACAGAAGGGAGATTTAGATTAGACATTGGTACGAAATTCTTCATTATGAGGATTGCGAGACACTGGCACAAGATGCCCAGAGAAGCTGTGGCTGCCCCATCCCTGCAATGGTTCGACAGGGCTTTGAGCAACCTGGCCTAGTGGAACATGTCCCTGCCTATGGCATGGGGGTTGGAACTGGATGAGCTTTAAGGTCCCTTCCAACCCAAACCATTCCGTGATTCTATGGTCCTGTGTTATGGACCATACGGTCCTGGTATGGTCTAAGTGTTAACAAGTCAGCATCCCTCCTCGAGTGCTGTAAGTCCTGGCAGGCTGGTGGTTGTAATATACTTAAGCACAACAGGCGTTTGGCTGCAAGGAAAGCAAATGTTGCCCAAGCCACCGCAGCAGCCTGCCACCTGGAAGCATCCCATCAGCCACCCACTGGCCCATGCGATGGAGTATGATACTACGATCAGCTTTCTTATACACAAGACTTGTTTGTGCTAGAAAAGTGACTTACATGGTGAATACCACCTCTGGGAGTAAAAGACCTTTGCTTATTTTATGCTGAGAAACACAAGCAAGCAACTGCTAGTTAACTTCATTTTCTCTGGTGTAAGCCAATACTCACATGGCCATTCCCTCCCTTACTTGTAGCTGGTTTTATTTCCAAACTTCTACATCCTCAACAAGGGCAGGCTTAGTTAAATTTGCCAGGGTTTTTTTGGTAAAAAAATCTATTATTTCATTAATTACCTTTCTTCATCAGGTGGTCAGAAAGCCAATGGCCTTAGCATTTACTACCTTAACTGGTGGATGTCTCCATGAATTCAACTAGCAAATCTCTGTCTTTCATTTAAAACAGTGGAAGTGCATTAGAACTTTAAATAGCTCCTACTCCATCCAGGAGTTCAAAGCAACTTTTGAGGGTACCTACTACTTCACAGTTTTTTGCTAGCCTGCCTTTTAGAACCACCCAGCATCTGTCCTCCTCAGGAACTATTTTGGGGAAAGGAAGGGAACAATGACAATAAAAAAACTCCACATCCACAGGAGGTGCACATTTGTTGTACTGATATATTCCAGGCTTGTGTGGTTTTTACATTTATATAGTTTACATTTTGCTTGACCCATAAATAACACTTGCAAGATTAAGAGGGCCATAGAGAGTATTTACATAGCCCCACCATGCATACAGAGCTTTTAATACCTAGTAGACAAAATTAAGCTGTTTTGCACTAAACGTTTTTCCATATTTTTCAAATTAAAACCCCTGACTAAAATACAAGCAATATTTCATCCATAATGCTGCTGTTAAACCCCTAACAAATCTAGTTTGATATTGTAACAAACTTCTTCAAATTCAGGGATATAAAAATATTCAGCTTTTAAAATCTTAACTGTACAATATGTACATTAGTATTTGCACTGTTAAATTATGAATACATTTAAGCCTATGAAATACTACATTATAAATATCAATGTTTTCGATTTAGAATTGCAGCTAATACATTTTAAAACCTGGATGATGCGTTTGAAAAGACACAATTCCGGAGCCTAATCCTTTAAGTCCTTAGGAAAATATTTGTTACATAAGTAGATTCATTGACTTAAATGGGGTTCCATGCCTGAGCAAAGGACTCCAGCAGTTGTACCTGTCTCCTTCACTACTGTGAGTTAGGGGGGGCATGGCATAAAAGACATCACCATTCATTGGCAGCTAAGTCCAATTCCAGCAGCTGAATTAACATCTTCCTTTCAACAGGCACAACCCCCCCCAAGCCCTTACAGAGGGATGGAATTCTTAAACAACCGTGGAAGGAAAACATGGAAGTTAAAAGTATAAACCATTTACTGCTGCTTTAGGATATATCAAGGCCTCAAGCATTTCCGCTCCCAAATTCTGGTTTTGCCTCCTTAATAGTGGACTCTTTGGAAACGGAGAATTTTCCCAAATGAAAATCAACCATAAAATCCAGTTTTTGTAACAGAACCCGAAGGAGGAACAGTGAACTTTATCAATGAAGAAAGGGCACAGTACAGAGCCTTCTTTTTCTTGACAGTGAGAAGAAGTCAAAGATCACCCTGTGTGGGTATAGCTACAGCACAGGACTGACAACTTTATTGATTGATCTTTGCTGAATTCCCCCTCTCTGATAATTCAACATAAGTGAACAGCGAGCATAAAATAAAATGCCTACAAAAAGTCTGTATCAAGAACTGCAGTAACAGTATTTTGACATCTGAAACATAGTATGTAAACCTAGCAATATCTGAGCAGATCATCATTTGGCGTGGTGACATTTCTGAACGTTACTTGTACAATGTAAACTCTGGCAGGGTTATCATTTACGCTGGCAAAGCATTAATTACCTTAGCAACTTGCCTAAGTACATTAGGAATATAAAAAGATGTGGTTCAAACTGTAGCTACAGAGCTAACTGGTCTTCCCAACTGTTAAAACAAATTAAGAGATGATGCAATTTTTTCCTTTGTGTCCCCTCTTCTTCTTTGATTTGGTTGTCCTTTGTCCAAACTGAGAACTAGACAATGCAGTAGTTGGACCAGAAAGGTCATCTGTATAGTACGGATACCTCAGTGATCGTGGTTGTGGAATTGGCTGTCCTAGAAAATATCCTTCCTCTTCAGAATCAGATGAGGATGATGAAGTTGAGCACCAGGAATCATCATCCTCACCGTACAATCCAAAGAATTTATCCACCACCTGATTCCGCAGTGCATAATCAGACCTACTATGTGCATACTGCCCATACAGCTCCTCATTCTGAATATATGCCCGAAGCTCACGAGAGCTTCTGTTCTGAATAAATTTTTCATGATCCTGAGGGGAGTAATAACGAAATCTCTCTCTTGGAGAGCATCTTCTTTCTGCGGCCAAGTTAAGTGCATTGTCTGAACGAGACTTCCTACTTCTTCTACGATGATGAGAAGGTCGGTTTCCGCGCTCTTCGAAGTGGTAAACGCGCCTACGAGTCCTTTCACTCATTGGAGGCTGACGTATTTCAAGGTTCTCGTAACTTCCATTATCAATAACATCATCTGAAAACTTGACTTGCTGAGGTCTAGACTGGGATTTAGATCTTCTCAGTACGGGCATATGCACTGGCTTTTCCTCTGGCAAGACCTTTTCCTGACACAGCTCTGAGCTCAGGCTCTTCAAGGACTCTGTGCTCCGGTGGAGCATTGAAGAATTCAGAGTTCCCATGTTGCTCATCTTCTCACAGTCCTCTACCTCCAGTTCTTGGAAAGTTTGCAAAGAGTACAAAGATGGCCGTGGTTTGCCTTCTCCATCCATTGAAGCCCCTGCGGTGGGAATGGAGAAAAGAGGAAAAGGAAAATGAAAACACTATTGAAGAGATAAATATTATAACCAAATATTATCACTAAAGCAGATTTTATTAGTGGGTTTTGGAACTATTACCAAAAGGATTAGCTTCATAAAGCAGTAAGCTTTGTTTTGCCTTAAAACACTGAAGTAGACTGAGAAAGTTGGGGCTGTTCAGCCTGGAGAAGAGAAGGCTGTGTGGAGACCTCAGAGCAGCCTTCCAGTACCTGAAGGGGGCCTACAACGATGCTGAGGATGGACTCTTCATTAGGGACTGTAGTGACAGGACAAGGGGTAACAGGTTCAAACTTAAACAGGGGAAGTTTAGATTGGATCTAAGGAAGAAATTCTTTACTGTGAGGGTGGTGAGGCACTGGAATGGGTTGCCCAGGGAGGTTGTGAATGCTCCATCCTTGGCAGTGTTCAAGGCCAGGTTGGACAGAGCCTTGGGTGACATGGTTTAGTGTGAGGTGTCCCTGCCCATGGCAGAAGGGTTGGAACTAGATGATCTTAAGGTCCTTTCCAACCCTAACTATTCTATGATTCTACGATTAGTTCTGATTACTAAAGAATTCACTAACATTAGGATATCAAGAATGAAAGAAGTTTAATGAGTTTAAACAGCTCTAACACATATACAGCTAAGCCTCTGAGAAGAAAGAATTACTTAGCTTTACAGTCCATGCTTGCCATTTTTAAGGCTAAAATATTTCATGTTTCTTGTACTGCTAAACTGCTTTGCAACATCTCTAGTTCCTCCTCCTCCTGTGCCCCCTGAACCAAACTCCCCATGTGAGTTCCTTTGTTACTACTCGGGCAATGCAGTTTGTGGTCAGGCCTGAGCTACACAAGTAGCTACAATACTTCAGGTTGTAGGAGGATAGGAATGGAGAAGAGGACAGGACAACTTTTAAATGAGTCCCTCATACCTAACTCTCAGGGCTTTTTGTAGGGCAATAAGAAAGGGAAGTTAATACACACACTCATGCATACATACACACAGAGACACTTGCATATCTGACTTTTATCCCTTTGGCTAATTTCAATCGCATTTGACAGGGAGGTTCACAAAAGTGGATTATCAATTTCTCTTTAGTCAATGGAGAAAGATAATCTCATAAACCTCATTTCCTACAGCTAAGAAGTTTACCATCCTTTCTGATTTTCTCCATAGTTTTACAAGCAAGGAAATTACCAGAAGTGTTCTGCAGATTAATATCATCCTAGTATTATAATGCAACTTCTTGCACTTAAGGTATGGAAAAAAAAGTCAATTTCCTTTGCTTAAAGCCTGATTTGTATATAACAAATGCATAGTTCAAGACCATTCTTAGTCCGTTTAACATTATGGATTTCTTTTAATAAGCAAAGAGGATTCAAGGGGAAAGAAGAAGAATTTAAATAGAATGTAAGTAGAAGAAATGTATCTTGTCAAAGGATATGTGTATGATAAAAGCAGTTGCCTACTTTACATGCATCTCTTGCATGTAAAGTAAGGCATGTAAGGCTTTTTACAAATCACAGATCTGAAAAGTCTTAGCTCAAAATACTCTGCTTTGGCTGACCTCTAACTCAAAACCACTTCCCCCCATTACCTGTTATATTGGACAAAGCCAAAGAATCCATTGAGTCTCGAACACTTTGTTCTTGCTGCTTCAGGTCTGACAAACATTCGAGTGAACCTCCATACCACGGCGTTTGGTCGTGTTTGTATCCCGATGCCCCGTGTTCCATGTCTAGCTCCTGGATTTTCCTGCTGCTGGCAGGGCCTGGGTGGCTGCCGTACGCAGAGTCACCCAAGCCATCTTGTGACTGGGCCCAGTACATGTCTGACTGATACTTCTTACTTGCCAGGCTTGGATTATTTTTTTTCAAGTCCAGCTTGCTCTTGACCATGCTATCAGAAATCCAGTGTTCACTTGATCTAATGTCTACTTCAGTGGGCTGCTGGAAGAGGCCTTTATCACCAAACTTCAGGAGAAGTTGAGTCATGTAGTCTTCATGTTCAGCCCATTCTTCAGGGTCTTCAGGTGTTTCCTGCTCTACTCTTCCTTTCCAGAAGTCTTCATTAACAAAGCTTGCCTCTTCCCTTGAAAGGCTTAAATCATCCAGCTTACGAGAAAGCGTATCATCAGCGTTGTCTGAAAGGCCAGGGAACTTGTAATTGAGGGCTGGCGACAGGAGGAGAGACTGGCGGCACTGGTCGGCTGAACGGCTGCTTTTTCCCATGCGGACGCTCCTCCTGGAATCTCTGGATCGAGCAGACTGAAACGCAGAATCTGAAGAGTCGGAGGCATGAACATCTTCTCCCAAGCTGCAGGTTTTTGAACAGTAAATCTGCCCTTGCTTTGGAAGAAATGGGCAGCCAAGCAAAGAGGTCTTGCACTGAGCACAAGAAAAGCAAGTCTCTGTGGCATGCCAGTGCTGTCCATCGTAGGTCATCTGAGCATGATCAACACCTGGAAAAGGAATAAAAACAATCCTTTGGGTTTCTCTGAAAACCATGACTTGCAGAATCCCCGCTTCTGGAATGTGAAGTAATTTCATAAATTAGCTTTCCCTTAATTTGTAAGTCTAATGTTTATAAGGGACATACTTACCAATGTGCTCCCCACACGTCTCACAGTATTCCGCGTAGAGAGATTCAAAACAGTTACAGCAGAATGGTCGCCCATCCTTCATGATGTATCTCTGCCCACCAAGGATTGTTTCACATTCGAGGCAACAGAAGTGCTTCATGTGCCAGTGGCGACCTTCAGCTTCTGTGCACTCATCAGCAAATATGATCTTTTCAGAGATAAAAAGTAAACTTTTAGTTTAGCGGCCAAAACCTCACCTTGGGAGTTAGCACATGAAAAACATCCTAATTGTGCAATTCGTATGCCAAATTTAGTTTTATTTAGCTGTCTTTTGAATACAAAGATAGAAGCAACAACCTCTCACAGCAACTACGGCATTCTGACCTTTTCTATAACAAAAACAAAAAAACCCCAACTTTACTTTTTAAAGCAAAAACAAATAAACAGAACATAAGACCTTCAGGAGACGTTGCTATCAGGATGGTATTTGGGAGCATTTGTACAGATCCTTCTTCCAATTGTATCTACTACAGATACAAACAGATACATGCTTACTAAATACCATCACATCACTTATAATATTGCCTATTTGACAAGAAATTAAACACCCCTCAGCCTTCAAGCACATCTATGCAACAGAGTCCTGACTTCTTGCACGAATGGATCTGAAGTCAGTAACTGCCCAAGTGATGCAATCTGTCGACTGAACAACAGGAGCACAGATTGGCTATAAAATGTGAATTCTTTACCTCATCGCAGGCTGAACATCGTGGTTTGAGGAGTTCAGCATGGTGTCTGCCGCAGTGAATTTTGCCGTCTTGGTAGAAGTAGATAAGGTCAACGAGCAGCTCATTACATGTGAAGCACACAAAACACGAGGGATGCCAGCACACACCAGGCCCTGCTCTCGAGGCAAAAACTGCAACTTCACCGCCGTTTACTTTTGTACCACACTAGGAACAAAACCAGAAAGTGAACACACTTCCCATCCCACACTATCAGCTTTTAGCATTTAAACTAAGTCAAAACACCAAACATTTTTCAGCATATGCCAGTTTTTCACGTGTCGTTAGTATGAGGCAGGGTTCTAGTGTTCAGAGAGAGACAAGCTTACATTTAATATTGAGATACTGTAGTTTTACATTATTCAGCCTGCTAGCTGGCTTGTGGCACCAGCGGTATTACCTGTTCACACACTGCATGCATCACCGCTCTTGAGAGTAGTTTAATAGTGCCTCGGCCGAGTGCCTCCTTTTTGCGCTGAGAACTGAACATCTGCAGTTCCTTCTTTTCTTCTTCACTTAAAGACTGGCAGTATCTCACCTTCCAGTGAAAACACAGAAGAACTTATTTTAGATACTGAGCTTTTAAAGTAACAGATCACTAAGTGCCTATATGCAAGAAATTCATCAGGCATGCTGACAATCATCACTAAACTTCTGCAACTTGTCTTCTCTATCATCTTAGTATTCAGCTAATACGGCACAACACAAAGTACAGAGAGATTTTGTACTACAGGGAAAAAATCTCCCATATTGAACTAAGAAGTTGCCCAGGCAGGAACTGAGATTTTAAAAAGCCAACCCAAAACCTGCTGCTACCCTAAAATCATGGAATGAACCTAAATCAGCCACAATATTGTCCTTTAGATTTATGGTTAAGTGCCCACAACTAAGTACTGCAGTACACACAAGATCTTAAGTATTGACACCCCCGCCCCTTTTCCTTACAAAGAGCTTGTTTGTTATTTCTACTTCTACTCCAAATTGCACTGCATATCTGAGATGCAAACCTTTTACTATCACAAAGCATCCTTTTTGTGTGCTACAATGCAATTCCAGGAATTTGTAGGTTCCTGGTAATTGGTGGGTGGCTGCAAACACTATAAACCCAACTTGTGTTAAGTTTATTGCAGTGACACCAGCCTCCCTAACAAGCAAAGGCAGTGTCCTTCCAGACAGCTCTTATCTGCACACAAGCCAACCGGACAGCTAAACAATGGGCTCAGTGTACACACCGTGCTGCTTTATAGGTCAGATGCCACTGCAGGCCACAGTTTAAGCTTGTAATAAAATACACAGGTAGGTAATTCTGCACATAAAAACCGCCAGGGAGACCTGAGCCCTGACAGTGCGTCCTAAATTCAGTATTTACCTCATTATCATGGGGTGGCAGCTGATACAGAAGTTGTTTAATTCGGTGTTTCTCTCCAGGGCTGTTAACATAAGGGACCTTCTCCTCTGGCAAGCAGGCGAAATACAGCTGGACCTGACCGGGAGGAACACAGAGTTCAGTCTGAGGGACACACATCACCCAAGCACTGCAAGCTCCTTCAGCTACTGTTTTATCTCAGGTCTCATTGAAGAAGGAAGAAAGTTACGCTACATTAGACCTCTGACAGGGTTTGTGCTGAAAATACGAGACCCAGATGAACCAGCTCAGCAAACCTGAATTGTCTCTGATAAAACTAGCACCCAGCTGCTGAATTGCTTTTCTGGAATGCAATTTGCAGCGACAATTGGGGGGGATCATAAATTATGCACATTTAATGTTCTCATTATTCCCACCCCCTTCAGGGCTGGTCAACAATCCCGTGGAAATTCCAAGTTTCCCTCTGCAATTTACCACACAAGGCATGAAGCTTTCCAGAAAACAGCCACTATATAAACAGATTTAATTTGCTCTCTGCATTTTACACATTGTTGAGACAAAAGCTGTTTTGTAGTCTCCTGCTGATCAGGTTCACCCCAAAGCATCAGCTTTCATTGCTTCCATGTGGGCTTTAGTAGGAAGGTGGAAACATCCTTCCCTGGGGAGGAGGCTGGATCCAGCCACATTTCAATCAGATGCAAATTAACCACCACATTTTCACAGGCTTTTGATGAAGAAATTAATATTAGGGGAACACATTTATCAATCTTCACTCTTTTTCTTTTTTTTCCCCAGAAGAAAATGATGTCAGGAAAGCTGTAATGAACACCATGACAAAGCCCAATGGCAAAACATATTTTTGTGGAACAGTTACAGATTTATTGTTTTTCCTAAGCGGTTTCCAGCTTGTCACGAGGCCTGGGGCTGTAAATAAGAGCCGACTATAGGCAAAAATATTACTTGCCATCCAGATTTAAATAATGCTCAGGTCAACAGCTTATTACTGTTCAAGACAGATGAAAAAGAAGCAGTAATCAGTCACTTGACTCAGGAAGCAATCAAAATGACATGGGACAGGTTGTACAAAACATGACATGGTCTTCCTTTAGCCAAAATTTAAACATCAGAAGTCTGCTGTAAGTCCACTTGGTACTGAGTTTATTTCAAGGAGCTGCAGGAAAAGATAACATGCAGTAAGAAGTGAAGCTTTAAAGATGCTTTATGCCCTTTTCTTAAGTTTGTTGCACTACTCTCAAAACAAGTCAGTCTTCTTGGGGAAAAAGTCTTTAAGTGAGTTTGAGCTAGCTGGATTATGAGGGTATTTTAGGGCATTTAATTCTTCTGGCAGAATGTTAGCTTGCTGTTTGCCTTCAGGTCTGATTCATCAGGATTCTTATAGATGCTCAAGTAAGCGATAAAAAGAGTTTTCCTAAAAATAGCCCATAATTTGGAATTCCTGTTGACTCATTACTTTATTCAAGATAAGAAAATCTCTGCATAGCAAAAAAGAGACATCTTCTGCACCTCTACAACTATGGACTGTATTAGCTTGCCAGCTGAAGAAGGGTTGCTCTGACTCCCTCAGCAGATGGTACAGTCTGTCCACTTAACACTGAAGTCTGAGATCTGGACACTACTGAGTGCACAGCTTCAGCACAGTTGGCAATATCATCAAGGAAATGAATACCATGAGAGGGCCATTTTAATCTCACATAGCAACTTTCCCATCAACGATTTCCCTTTTACTTCCATTGCCACGATGTTTGTGATGTTATAAAAGAAAAAGGGGAGAGGGGAAGGAACAGCCCAACCACCCCACGAGTGTGTCAGCTCCAGAGACTGTACAAGTGAAATCCTGTCACGAACAAATGGCAAGCGTACAACTATTTATACAAGCGTAAAAGACATTACTACTTGTCACAATGACACTTTAGTTTATGTGCACTGTAGTAACATACATGTTCTAGATGTCAAATGCCTAATTATTTGAAGACTTGTACAAGCGCAGTGAAGCACTAGCCAAGCAGTACAACACCACAAGGTATGCCATGAGCTTTAATTTAACCTAGTAATTTATTTCAAAGAGAAATTTCTATGCTGGTTTTAGACTTGACAATACATACCTCTATGGCATGTATTTATTGAAAGATCTTGACTGGGAACTTTATCTGGAACATAAAACTCCTCAGTGTTGAGGATTTTAGGCTCCCTAAACACAGCCTTATTGGAATAGGAAACAAAACAAGAAGTGAAGAGTTCTAGATGCATTTAAGTTTCCACCTTTGTAAGAATTCAATTAGACATGTAGGAGCAGTGTACCCCTCCCTCAGACAGTCCTTACTAGGGTTATTTCAAAACTGCAGCAGCAAATGGTACCTGCTCTGGTCTGAGGCCTGGGGGGACCCAGGCATACTCTTCCAAAGCACAGCCAGAGTCATCGTCAGATGTTGAGCTTCGCTGACACCCAAAAACGAGATTGTTGGCTTTGGGCTCCATCTCCAATGGCATAAGTGTGAAGCGTTAAATATTTCAGCCGCAGCTCATCAAGCAATTGATCTGGAGGAAGAGATTGACAGAGCTTTAATAAATTTGAACATGCAACAACTACTTATCAGTGTAAATGATCTTACAACAGTTTAGTATTCCTTGTGTTGCCCAGACAAATAAATGACTGAAGCATCATTACAACTTGCTACAAGCAATTCAGAAGTGCCGAAAGTTATAAAAATACAACTACTCAAAAAGAAAACTCGACACACACTACCATGTTTGGCAAACACAATGTGTTTCAAGATTAACACTTGTCATCTTTTACACTTTGGCTCATTTCACATCACAGGTTATACATGGGTATATTGAGGAAGACTCATTGAGCAGATAATAACAAAAGGAATGACACAAGCTCTTCCTGAAGTCATTACTACCACCAGCCTAGTAACACAAAAGACACAACAAGCACTTGTCAAAAACTAAAGAAATTGCTGGGGAAAGATGGCTGTCCAAGTGGCATCCTGTTTGTCACAATCCAGCTGGATTCCTCTGAGAACTTCATTTTAGCTGTATCTGAGCGGAAGGGCAGTGGTCCAGTTAAGTATGTGAAATCCAACTATGCCAGATTAGGCTCTGTAAAATACAACACAATTGTTCTGCTAATGTAAAATGCTACAGGAGGGTGCTTCTCTTGATTCATGGAGATTGCAAAGCTTTGCATCAGTGGGATCATTTTGAGTCACAACTGGCAAAGGCAGCTCTCACCAACACCTGTAGCATTCTGGTTTTAACAGCTTATCAAGATAAACATTTTACACTAATTTTAGCAGAAGTTCTTAGGAAACTCACATCAGGAATTTCAGTGAAATGCAGATAACCAGAAGCAAGGGGGATGCATCCTGCCATGACAGGCACCCTGACCACTGAGGTTAGAAACAAGTTGGCTTTGACAGTACCACATTCCATATGAGCTGTGCCTTCCCCGTTTTAGGCAATTCTTTTACCTATTCATCTAAACACAGATGCAATTTTGACAGTGCAGAAAATTTTTATCTCCTTGACACGTAACCTTGCTGGTGGGTCTAAAGGGGAGAGCAACCTAAAATCTTCCAGTGGGTCCCACATTACATTTCCAGTCTCATCACCACCATTTTAGAGAAAATAACTTGCTGCTAGACCACAGGTGAGAGAAAGATTTAAGACTGTGTACCCAAGTATTCTGTTACTGAAAAGGAGTTTCTCCTCCTTCAAGTGTGAGGAAGTGGTTAGTGCCAGGCTATGTTGATTCAGTACGTAAACCCAAACCAGCTCCATAATAAAAAGTGGCCACGTGCAGCCAAAGCTACAAATTCAGAGGAATGACGATATTCACTATTATGCACTCTTATCTACCCCTGCTTTCAATACAGCTATACATTCCCACACTCAATAAAAAGAGATGGGATTACTTCATTCTGCCACTGGGCTAGTGCTCAAAAAAAATTAACTGGGTTGTTAACTTTACTCCAGAAGCTTCTGGTTTGAAAACATTTTTGGTGCACTGCTAAGATGCCAACACACTGTTACACTGCATAGCTGCACTGCAACAGGAGATTCATTTAATATTTGATGGGGCAAGCAAACCTGACAACAGGCTGTTTCTACAATGTTTGTGAGCTGTCAGGCAAACTTCTGAAATCTCACTCTAGCTGAACAACTTAAGGTTAGCAAAACAGCTTCCGAGCTGTTATTATTAACACCATATTACCGTATTATTAACACCACATTGCAATCTCTGTTAAGGAAGGTGAGTAAACCCAAACTCAGTCCTAGAAGCTCAGTCCTGTGTATTTAAAATAGAAAGACTGACATCCTGGTACATACTAGATCTCTTCAATTAGTTTCCTTCAGAAACAAATGATAACACAAGTGGCACAAAACTGTTTCCTGTCTCCACATACTAGTGGAAATGAAGTCAAGCATCAGGTATGGTTTTGTTACTGCTTGTATAAAACTAGGGTGTGAAGCAGGAAGGACAGAGGAATACTGTGATGCAGTTAAGAAATGACTAGGAAAAAAGAAAAAGACAACAGTTCTCACTGTCGCAGATAGATGGAGATGCTCAGGTTGGCAGCTTGTGTTCTGCATCACCTATACCCAAATAATTCTTAAGTATAAAATCACTGTATCATTGAGAAGCCCAAGTCCTTCCAAGATGATCTCAGCAGCAGATGAACTGTTTTACAATTTCCCATCAGAAGGAAGTAGATACCTGGTTTACAATCACTGACACCTAAACTAGTATTTTCAATTCTTATAGCACTGCTATAAGATTTGTGTTGACCAAAATGCCACTTTTCAAGAACTGACTTCTGCCCAATAACCCAGGAATGAACGGAGTCACTTGGTGAACACTCTTGCCAACACTTCATCAGGCAGCCTGACCTCAACCGCACCGCACACAGCAGATCTTAAATGTAATTTAGGCAGAGACAGGTTCAGCTCTGCCAGTCCCCAGGAGCTCAAGCGGGCACCCAACACTCACAAGCACACCGGTAACTGAGTAATTGCTTCATGTTGATTGTTCAAAAGCCTTTCTGCATAGGATCAAAGGTTAACTTCTGACTCACTTTCCTGTCTTGAAAGACAGGGAAACAAAAATCTGAATGCATGTTGTTCACTTGTTCACTTTTCTGAGGATTTTTGAACACTAAAGCTACACGCTAATTCTGTGTGCTAGGTAATGTTGGGATTTCATAGCATAGCAAAGGTACGTGAGTGCCAGAACATTGCCCAATTCCAAAGGAAGACAAGGCATTGGTACAAAAGAGACCACACTGCTTTTCCTCAGAGACTGATCCTGCCTGGGCCACCTTTAAGCCATCCATTTCAGACAGCACATGCTCCAGCTCCAACAAGAGAAAAACACAGGCCCATTTCCCAATGACACAAAGCAGGTTGAAAGCATGGCTGGTAGAGAATAAAGGAAAAATATACCTTACCTCCAACTGTAACTTTACAGTCAGGGTGCTCCTCCCCAGATAAGGTGACTGGAAATGTTTAAAGTGAGGTTCATCAATCTCAGTTAACTAAGATTACCCAAAGGACAGCATTCACTTTAAAAGAAAAACATTACCATATAGCTAATCATAGAATCAAAGCATAGTCTGGGTTGGAAGGGACCTTCAAAGGTCATCTAGTTCAATCCCCCTTAAAGTTAAGCCAGCTATAAAACGACTGGCAGCATACCATATATTATCAGCATGGCCATGTCACAAATATTGCAGTGTTACTGAGCATGAGGTTTCTGCACTGGCCCAGCTTAACAGCAGGCTATCTGCACAACTATTTTAGCAATTGCTTGTTTAGGAGTTCTCCTTCCTCTCCTGCTCTAGTGTAATTTGGTTTGCATTTTAAAACCAGGGTTCTTCCTCCCTGCCCCCCCGCTGCACTCATCCTTCAAAGTGATCTGTTTAAAATGATGACATCCTAAGGAGGATTCAAATGAACATAAACAACAGCTGAAAAAATAAATGCTTTCCGAGGGATGAGTAGAAAGGTGGTCTTTCTACTCCTGCCATGACATCTACCAAACACAGCAAGGAAGTTTTGTTTTGCTTTCTTAAAGTCTGTGGAACAGTTTGAGGTTTCGGCTCTGTTCAAACACTACCTCTCAAAAAAACCTTCACAGCCTACAAGGAAGTATTTCACTGGCATCTTGAGAACTGTGAATAACATTATTGAATTAAGCAGCTAAATTCGATTTAAAAAGAAAAGCAATTAATACATTTTTTCCACTGATGTATTAAAACGACCATATTACAATTGAGCTCTTAGAAGCAAAGGCAAACTACACTCCTACTAGTTACAAACCTCTTAGTACACAAAATAGCAGGATATCAAACTTAGAGCAAAGCTGAAGACCATAGGAAGGTTATCCCTATGCTCAGATTTCCAGCTCACTGATTATGTTCCCCCCTGACCAGATAGAAGAGGTCAGGATTTGTGAGCACAGTCAGACAAACATCTCCTCGCCCATCCCCTGCTGTTTTACTCTGTCCTGCAGGGCAAATTGTTTTAACAACTTTTTTGTTAGAAGCCTTGTTAACAAGGCTATAGGGGATACAAGATGCATATCACATGCATCCATTCACAATGAAGGCTCAACGAGTTAAGATTAGCATGGCCAGCCCATTCACCTGCTTATTTAATCCCTGGTGCACGATAACTACATTAGAAGAGGAAGGGTGTAATACAGCAACAATGAACCACCATAAAATAACTATTAATAATTTAAAGACCATTTCCAGTACGTATCACCTGAACGATTAGAAAGTCCCATTCCCTAGCTACAGTACAAGTAATGTATCAAGTAATGAACTACCCAGAGCAGTGAGGAAAGAAACTAAACCCGTTCATTCAAACAGACCTTTAGATAGACCCTAGAAGAAGGAACTTCCTTCCCTTTCCTTAGCCGCCCTCTAAGGACTAACAGAAGAGTTAACTGCCTTCCCCCTCCCGCATCCCAGCACAAAGATCACTTTTCCAACTGGAGGTTAGAAGATCCTTCTCAGGGTATTTTCTGGTGAGGAGCCACACTGCGCAGACAGGCTACCTGCATCAACAAAAGGAGGAAGCGCCGTGACAAAGCATCGCCCCACGCCAACACATCTGATTTGGGTGTATTATGCTTGGCACGATGTAGCAGTGATGGAAATACAAGCACATGCTGCAGCTGGGCAAGAACCAAACCTCTAGCCCAGGAAGCGGTATTCTCACGGATGCTCCCCCCCCCCCCCCCTTACGAGAGGGGTGTACAGATTTAGAAAGACAGAAATCTTGCCTTTTACAGTCTCCCATTGATTTTTTTAATTCTATTTTAAATAGCAGCCAGACTTTACTCCAATGTACACACAGACTCAGGTTTCACCCCGTCACCTGTTGGCTCCCGAACAACACCCTTCTTTGTTAAGGCTCACAGCCCTCATTTGAGACAAGTTTCCAGAGAAAACACTTCAAGAAAACGTTCAATAAGTCACAAGACTGAAGTTGTAAAAATCCCCTCAAAAAAATTCCGCGCATAGCCCAGTTCACTCTGACATTCACCCTAAGCCGGCAGCGCTCATCCCAGCGCACCGGGGGCGATGCCGTCCTCGGCAGGCAGCGCTCGCCGGGATACGTGGGCTCTTTCCGTCCTGCCCAAGCTCCAAGGACGTTGCGGTGGGCCAGAGGTGCTCCAGACACCCCGCCCCGGAGCCGGCTCCGCGGAGGCACCGGCGCCCACCGCTCTTCTCGGGCTGAGGAGCGGCACAGGAGAGCGGATGCAAGGAACCGCAAATTACCTCTGTACAGCACCGAAGGAACGGCGAGGCTGCTGCCGGCGGGGCCGCGAGAGGAGTCGCGGAGGGGCGTTCCCCGCTGCTTCGGACCGAGCCACGGGACTCTGCAGCCCCACAGACCCGACAGCGGCGGCTGGCTCCGGGACGGGCGCGCTGCTCACGTCGGGACGGAGCGCGGATCCCGCCGGGCGGGTCCGCGGAGCGGCCAGAGCCAGGAAAAGAGGGGCAGGGGGAGAGGGGGGGACTCCTCCTGCCCTTGCTGGGTCCCGCCTGCTGAGAGTGCGGCGGGGAGTACCTGCGCCGCCCCTCTCACGGGAGTCAGGCCGGGGCGGGAGGGAACTGCCTCCCGAGCGCTCCTCCCCAAACGCACCCCGAACCCGCACCCACACCGCCCGCCGCCCTCCGGCATCCCCAGCGCCGTGCGCTCCTCACCGCTCCTCCGTCAGGCGGCGGGAGGAATTCCTCCTAGCAGCGATCTTCTCTTCCAAGCGCTGCTCAGGGCGGGGGGAGGAGGCAGGGAGGGAGCGCAGGGGAAGCCGACCCCGCCGCCGACCCACCCGGGGCACCGAGCCGGCGTTTGCAGAAGCAATAAATTTCTGCGTTCGGGACACGACGGACGTGGGGTGAGCGACAGCGCTTTTGTTCGTGTTCACGCCCGAAATAGACTTCCCACCGCACCCGCCGTCGTGCTCCGGGCTGACCCGGCCCGGCCCCGAGAAATTAAGGACTCGGATATGGGCGGGAAAACACTTGCTCCAGATGGCTGTGGATGAATAAAGATAATAAAGATCAGTGCGAAGCTGGGACCACTGCGAGCGGGTGTCCATCACCGCCTCCCTTGGCATGTCCCAAGTGAGAAAGAGGTGTCTGAGCCCCCTCTCATACATAGACAACTAACTTCCGCGCTACTGGGGCATCTTCCGTATGCCCGCTGACAAACAGCGGCCAGCCCTCACCCTTACACCCCCCACAACCCCCTGTGGGCCTAGAAAGCACCGGGGGGAGGTTGTTTGGCTTCAAAGCCTGGCGGGCAGCTCACCCCTTTCCCCCCCCAGCACTGTGAATGTAACCGTGAACACCGCGGTCAAATTTCCTCTCTCCTCTTCCCCCCCCCCCCCCCCCCCCCCCCCCCCGCTCTTTGTCTCCCTTGGGAAGTCATTATCAAAGGGAATTGCATCTCAGGGTCAAAGCGGCAAACCCGCCCCTCCCCACCCACACTCCATCTCCCTGCGAGGGGCAGCGGGCAGCAGCGACCGGACCCGACCCACCCCCCCCTCCCCGTACACCCCAGAGGTGCTGCGGCCGGGAGCCTCTTATCTGTCAGGCTCCGCTGTGCGGGACACCAACGGGGCACTTCGCAGACGCTTATCGCTTCCCCCGGGAACGGAATTTACATACATTTAAATTCACTCTTCTAAATTGAATGGCTTTGCCCTCAGGGTACTCAAGAGGAGCCGGCCCCGACGGGTACAGGCGCGGCGGCTGCATCCCTGTCCCCATCCCTTGCTCCCGTGGGCCCACTCAGCTCCAAGGTGTGCCGGGGAGAGGCCTTAGCCCTCCTCCTGCCTGCTGATTAACCATCGCCAGACGCAGCCAGGCAGGCTGATGGACCACACCAGTACTGGGCTATCTGATCCCAAGTCGCAAAGCCTTTCCTGGGTTAACGATGTAAAAACCAGCCGATCCCCATCACAAACCGACTGTGCCACGAGGTGTGTGTGCCCAGAGTCCTGGCAATTACACTTGGAACAGTAGGTGAACGAAGGAGGTCCCAGGCAGATCCAACCCCACAAAATCAAAGCCTCAGTCAGTGCCTCCTGCAGCGGAAAAAAATCTGCTGGAACTCCAGGAAATTACCCGGTTCTGATCCTTCCACACCCCATTTCACTTCCATAAGCAGTTGCTCTGGTTGTACCACCTCCATCCTTAAGCAGCTAAGTTGTTTTGAGGTCAAAGTCATCATATCACTCGGATGAACTAGAGATTTTGTCAGAACTTTTGTCAGGCTGGCTTTACAAGACCCCGACTGTTTCAGTTCTATTTGTTGGACTGAGCAGACCCCATCTGGTGGCCAGCTGAACATCTGCCAACTCCATTCATCATTAATCAAAAATGAAAATGTCAGGAATAATGTTTATTCTTCCCTACTACACAACCGAATTAAATACCAACAATTTGCATATATTGTCTACTTTTTTTCCAGGGGTGCCTGACCTTTCTTGGTAGATCCCCACAGCGAGGGCTCATCGTGTCTGCACAGCACATTGCAGAAAGGAGAATATCTCACGTGAGGACTTTCTGCAGCACAACCACCTCAGTGGCTGCAGATAAGTTTGCAAAGTTTCCTGACCAAGAGCCTATCGAAGCCAGAGACAAGCCATTCCCTTACTTTACTGGGCAGTCAAACTGTCCCTGATCTTGCTAACACTTTCCCTGACGCTGAAGTGCTGGAGGGTGCACACAGACAGTTGGCTGCACTGCTTTTTTTCCTGGACTTTTCTGGCTTGAGCAAAGAAGCTACTATATTGTTCTGAGCAATGCACTTAGAGATTACCAGGCCAAAAACAATCATTGTGATCTTCTACCCCGAAATCATGCGGTCATAAAGTTTTCCTAAAATTACTGTCTGCGTGAACAAAACATTTGATTTTGATTTAAAAGTACCAGCAATGAACCTTGCTACAGCCCCTGCTAAATCCACTACAGCCCTTTTTAAAGTGTTTCAAGTCATCAGTTGTTTTAAACTTCTTTTTTTTTGGATTGCTGTGTTTCAGCGCTCAAATGCTGGATCCTAGGTACCCTTGAATGTTAGGGTAAAGAACCAGCTGTCATAATGCCCCTAGGCATTTGCAAGTTGTGAAAGTCATTCCTGAACTCTCTCTTTTGATTCGGGCTGCTTCCACGGGAACAAATGCGTTGCTATGAGATGTGTCTTATTCTTACACAACAAATACACAACGTACATACTTGTTATGTGAAGCATAAACTACGCTACAGAAGTTGCCTTAAAAAAAAGTGAAAGCTAAAAAGAGGCACAAACCGACCTGCCCTCTAAGGCACATTCCACATTCTTGACTGCGGCTGGGTAGAGCTGATCCTTCAAACAACCGGATGCTTCCAGGGACCTGTAATCGATATGGAACCTTTGCCCTAAGGTATTAGCACAAATTTAGTCTGGGTAACAACTTCCTTGTACCACTGACCAGGCTAGGGGTGTTCTCTGGCCTGTAAGGAATTCGTTAAGCGTATCAGTGTGGCGTCCCACTTCGCAATTATCCACATCAGGGAACATCCCCCGAGATAACACTGTTAATTGCTACCTTGTTGGCAGTCACAGAAGAGAGACCAAGGAGCAGAAAACAACCTCTTGTCCTTCAGAGGCAGCTTCTCTGGCAGGACAGTGGCATTACATCCACCTCTCAAGTCTGATTAGTTTTGTGGATAAACGGAGGAGTTCACCCTCTACATCATCACCCTTTAATGATCACCACCTCCACTCCAAAAGTTTTAATTACGCATCACCTCACCTGCTCATTTAAAGTAAAATGTTGCGAGTCAGCTAGGAAAGGTGAAAGCATGAAGTAAGGTGAATGGAAGCTGGAATAACAGAAAAAACCCCAACCTGTGAGTAATGGTTATTTCAGAGAAGTCAACGAGAAAACTACTCAAAATAAAGCAGGTTTCGTGTTTTGAAACAAAACACACCAAGAAAGGTTTTCGCATGTTTCTGACAGCACAGAACTCATCCATGGAGTAGGAATTACAACTGCTCCCCAAGGCGTTATGCACAAATCAAAGCCTGTGCCTGACAAGTCGGGTAGGCCCTTCAGGAATTTTAGGGATGGCGACTTGACCATGTATGGTCCTGCCTGCAGGGCTACAGCACAGGGAGCTCTAGGACCTGTTTATAGCACCAAGGTCCTTTCTACCTTCAGTGGCCCCAAGACTATGTCCCTAGGGAGTGAAGAGGCCAGAGTATGCTGGGCTGCATCAGAAGAATCATGACAAGCAGGGTCAAGGGAGATGATTCTCCCCCTCTGCTCTGGTGAGACCTCACCTGCAGTACTGTGTCCAGCTCTGTGGTCCCCATAAGGACATGAACCTGCTTGAGCAATTCCAGAGAAGGGCCAGGAAGATGCTCATAGGGCTGGAGCACCTCTCCTGCGAAGACAGACTGAGAGCTGGGCTTGTTCAGCCTGGAGAAGAGAAGGTTCAGGAGAGACCTTAGAGCAGCTTCCAGTACCCAAAGTGGCTTATAAGAAATCTGGAAAGCAACTTTTCACAACGGCTTGTAGTGCCAAGACAAGGGAGAATGGCTTTAGGCTGAAAGAAGGTAAATTCAGATTAGGTATTAGGAAGAAGCTGTGGCTGCCCCATCCTTGGCAGTGTTCAAGGCCAGGCTGGATTGGCTTTGAGGAACCTGTTCTAGTGAAAGGTGTCCCTGCCCATGGTAGGGGATTGAATTTGATGATCTTTAAGGTCCCTTTCAAGTCTAACCGTTCTATGATTCTATGAGTAACAGAAGGGGTTCCACCATGGTCTGAGCTGATCTACTGGAAAACCCTACCCAGTGAAAAAGGCTGCTTTTGTTCCCTGGACCTGCCAGTGTTGGCACAAGGGAAAACCAGGATCAACTCCTGTGAGGCTGGACTCTTGAGGAGCTACAAGCTCAGCTGTCAATCTTGCTCTCTCTCTCTCTCTCTCTCTCTCTTCTGTGAAAACTGGAGTCATGGGCCTTGCAAACACAAGGGCAAGAGGGTCTTGCTCAGCTGGTGCATAAACAGTCTGACCTCCATGATACTCAAATGAAACTCAACTATGTGAAATTCATACAAGTGAAATTCAACTATGTTCACCTTGGTGTGTTCAGAAACCTCCTAGTGCTCTGCCTGCTCAACACTGCTTTCTACCCACCCAAACGGGGCAGCCTGGCACCACCAGCACATCACCACATGCTGTGGGAGCAGAGGCAGAGCAGTGCTGCTACTGACATATCAGGGCCTCTTGACTGTGTCACTGACTGGTGTCTCCTTGTGTGTTCATTTTTGAGGCTGCAAAGGAAGGGCATGGAGGCAGCATCCTGTGAGTTCTGATGGCTCTTTACCAGTTTTAAAATAACATTTTAAAATATAGATAAAACCAGCTCTGCAGGAGACGTGTAAAAGACAGGAGATGATATGCAACAGAGAAGAGTTACAGGGATTAAAAAGAAGTGTGCATATGAAATGCAACAGGTTAAAAAAATATGGATAACTTTTGCTCACCACAGGTGACTAAGTCAGAGTGCTCAGTTTCCAACTCTTTGCTCCATTCCCTGTGATCCTAACAGTCTGCCCTCTGCCTGCCTCAGTATCAACAGACCAGGGACAGTGCCCCAGACAACTGTAGAAAGTAAGTGGTAATATCCAATGGACACATTAGCATCAGACAAATTAGGAGAGAACCAAGTAGCACTAGGAAAATAAATAATACTTTAAAATAAAATGCTAATTTTTACCTGCCAAACCACAGCACAGGTAGCTTCAGAGGCATCCAGCAACCAGGCATCAAGGAGGGAACCAGCACCTGAACAGGTTCCAGCAGAGAGCTATGCCAGCTCCCCTGAGGACTGGCCAGCATCAGCTACCACATGATGGGAATGCATGTCTAAGGTTTACTTTATTTCCTTTTCCTAATACTCTCAGGGCTGAAGATCAACAACACCTTTTAAAGCCGGGATCCTCCTCTGCTTCAGCAGCAAAGAATTAAAGTTTCATTAAAATGCCCTTCCTCGCTGGATCGGGCCAGGACTTGCTCCTGAACCGACAGGTCTGCCACTGTCTCTGGAAACTCTTAACCCCACAGGCTTTTCTGAAGGAGTAATCTTGATTTTATCATAATTGGCTCCACGTAGCCCACGGTCACACAGGGCAGAGGCAACCACATGGGTACCCACAACCCGCCACAACCACCGGCTGATGGGTGCCAGCGGCACTCTCCTACCCACACCAGCACCCTCGCTTCATTAGCGCCTGTTTCCCAGGCTGCACGAGGCACAACAGAGCACATTGCAACAGCACGCATCTGCAACGCTGCACTGGTAGCAGGGGCTGACGCAGGGTGGAATCTCTGCCTGGGTTTTTAATAACACCCCAGCGCAAACACCATTATGCAACGGGGATGGTGCTAATGCGCTGTTTGCTTATGGAGGGACTTTGCAGCCAAGCACTGTGCCAAAGCCTGTGCGAGTGATGAATGATGTCACTCTTATCTGTGTCAAGCCCCATTCTCAGGCCTTGCCTCCGAAGGACCCCTCGTAATTTATCTAAACTGGTTTGGAAACTGATTTAGATTAAAAAAAGGAAACTGCAAACTGTGTGGCTCTGCTACTGTGGTCAACACACATACACAGACAAAGGGAGACTTACCCCAGGAGCAGGACATCCATGTAAAGAAACTAATATTTAAACTAGTATTTTGAGCCCTTTGTGAGTAGAGGCTTGCTGCGTGAGTAATGCTCTGGTTACACTCAGTCTGCTCTATCAATGGTGATGCTTTTCAACAGCCCAAATTTACGAGGAAAACTCAGGTGACCGAGTTCAAGTGAAGGCAGTGTTTGACATGGAGGATTACTACTGCTGCTGCAGCATTACATCCTGAGAAAACAAAACTCAGTTTTAAACCAAAGATGAGATTTTCAAAGGTTTGAGGTAACCTCTTCTTGCTTAAAATCTGCAGGGTGAAAGAAATCTAGCAGTCACTGAAACAGGTACCCAGCAGTACTACATTGCCACTTTCCAGAAGCCATACCCACAGCACACTACAAACACAAGGCAGAGAACAATGCTTAGATTAACTATTAGTATATTTTACCAAATTAATCTCACAGGCCATCCTCAAAGCAGACAGTGATGCAAGGAGGATGTAATAAATGTCAGGTGGATAAAGAGATGCATTACACCTTTATTAGCTTTCTTTAGCACAGCAGTTGTCAGAGAGACTAACAGACTGATTAACTGTCAAGACTGAAGGCCATGAAACCCTACCAAACAGCATCACCAGAAAAAGATAAGTGTTTCAGTCTTTTGCATAGAAAGATCCACAGCTAAATAATTATCCAGGTAAGCATGGGAACAGTCCTCTCACTTCTTGTTCAGTAAACTAAAACCCCTGTCTTAAAGCTGGACAGGTTTCTACCTCACCAGTTTCATCACCCGTCTATCTGGACAGCTGATGTTGTTACTGATTTCTTGACTCTTACAGTGTTTCTTTTTCATGTTTAAGAAGGCTTCTCATGGGCTAGGCAGTATCCAGATGACACCCTGACTCCATACATGAATGCAGTTTTATGATGAGTTTCTGTGTTTTGTCAGTACCTTAAACCAGGAATGACACCCAAATCGCCTTCCCCTTGTTATTCTCTCCTACCCTGGGTTGGGGGAAAGAAGAGGAAAAAGAGAGTCTTCCACCTATCATAGAATGATTTGGGTTCGAAGTGACCCTAGAGATTACCTAGATCCTACACCCCTGCCAAGGGCAGGGACACCTTCCACTAGACCAAGTTGCTCAAAGCCCTGTCCAACCTGGCCTTGAACACTTACCTGGCCTTGAACACTTACCTGGCCTTGAACACTTACCTGGCCTTGAACACCTAACTGAAGTTCCTTCTGTGAGAGCCCTGAAGGTTTCCTCCTCACTCCCATGTCCTTCTTGAATGAGTTAGAAATCTCTGTACACTGGCATCTTGCTAAAAATAATCCCACTGCTGTGTTTCCCCATGGCAGTGCTGTAATGTAACCCATTACCCCAAAATGGGCACCAAACCAACACCTATTTACATGCCTGGGAAAAATCAATGTTAAAGGGGCTTCGTCATTAGTGCAGATTTCACTTTACTAACATTAACCTACCTATGACCAAATAAGATGTGGGGTAAACACGCAAAGTTTAAGCTTGCTGTCTCTTCTCCTAGAGGATTATGATTCAGCTCATTTTCTATGAAACCCAAGCAGGCTTTCTGCTCAACAGTCAGGAATGCCTATCTGAGTGGTTACATCCTTCCTTTCTTCTTCTTTTGCTTCCACCAAGCATGATTAGGTTTTCTCTACTGGTTTAGCTCCCAGAACTGGTTTGTTGCAGGATGAGTTGAGTGCAATTGTCAGTGTTAGGGAGGGGATGGGAGGAAAGCCCAGAAGGACAGTCCCACTCCTGATCAGTAGCTAGTGATTATAACTACACTGATACATCAAAACCACATCAAAAGGCAGCCAGGGAAGATGGCTTCACAAGCACTTCTCTCCGTTGCCTGTCAAGTGTCCTTGGGATTATGGACACACAGGTATGAACCAAGGAGAAAGATTAGGCAACAAGTGCTATATCAGTAAAAATCCCAGGCCTAGTAAAGTCACAGTCCAAAGAGTCCAATTTCTGCTTCAAGTATTTCCTTCACCACAGAGCTAGATGCTTAGGATCAAATGGTTAGAGATACAACAGTTGCTCCTTTCCTCCTCTACATCTCTACTGCATTTAAAGTTCAGGTGGGCCAGGCAGGGTCTGTTCAAGATGCGAGTTATGCCTGGTCTTCAGTAGGATAACAGCAAAGATCTCAGTTAAATCTTCAAACAGAAATCCTGTTAATTACATTTCTTGGCAGTCATTACCTTTTTCACACCAACTGTCAAGATACTTAATTGTAACTACAACAGGGAAAATCAGTTTAAGTCCCCTAAATAGCAAGCTTCACCTCATCACCAACATGACATTGCTATAGACAAGTCTGGAGCCTCTAATACACATGTATTTCCTTAACTGTAGTCACAGAAATGTTTGCAGAGTAAAAGCTTTTAGATTATTTATAGGAATGAAAAACCTTATGTATTAAGCACAGTACAAATGAAGATTGCTTTAAGAACACTTAAATAGTACCTTTGACACAAGTGACCTTTGCACAAGCATCTATTCATCCTTAAGTCCTTACGGTACCATCACCTGCTGAAACAGCAACTGCTTGACAATACCTGACACCCTATTCTCAGCTGGAAGCCTCCAAGCTTTCAGCTACACCCACCTGGGCTTGCCAGCATGTCCCAGCTTTTCTTACCAGCTTGCTCAGGAGGATGGATTCCTTTGGATGTGACCCTTGAAGTAATAATGCCTAGCTTTGAAAGAGTACCACAGTTTAATGGAAGTGAACAAGTGCTAATGCAATCTATGGCCATAAACAACACATGCTTCTGGAATAAAACCACCTCCATCCCCATTTATAAGAATGCACTTACATCCAGCCACTACGAAGTGAAGCATTTCACCATTGCTATGGGATCCAACATCAGAGGTTGAGGGAATCTGCTCAGGGGTCAGGCCACTTTCACAAAGGTAGTTCAAGACTAATTTCTGCAATTCTGCATTTTTTATGGAAAAAGTTCATTCATTTTCAGGAAGAGGCAGCAGAAAAGCATCCAACCTTTCCACTACATAATGCTTCGGTATTTTTTAAACAGGTTTTGAAAGCAAATATTTGAGATAACAATGTGAACTCAAGGCAAAACCCTAAATTTCAACAAATCAGGTTTTGTTAAGTAAAACCCGTTAATATCAGAGCTGCTTGGTATGACTTCAGATATAGAACCATAGAATCATAGAATAGTTAGGGTTGGAAAGGACCTTAAGATCATCTAGTTCCAACTCCCCTGCCATGGGCAGGGACACCTCCCACTAAACCATGCCACCCAAGGCTCTGTCCAACCTGGCCTTGAACACCACCAGGGATGGAGCATTCACAACCTCCCTGGGCAACCCATTCCAGTGCCTCACCACCCTCTCAGTAAAGAATTTCTTCCTTAGATCCAATCTAAACTTCCCCTGTTTAAGTTTGAACCCGTTACCCCTTGTCCTGTCACTACAGTCCCTAATGAAGAGTCCATCCCCAGCATCCTTGTAGGCCCCCTTCAGAAACTGGAAGGCTGCTATGAGGTCTCCACGCAGCCTTCTCTTCTCCAGGCTGAACAGCCCCAACTTTCTCAGCCTATCTTCATTCATATGGGAGGTGCTCCAGTCCCCTGATCATCCTCCTGGCCCTCCTCTGGACTTGTTCCAACAGTTCCATGTCCTTTTTATGTCTGACAGGTGATTTGTGAAGACATGGTATTTTTATGGGTCTGAGAAATTACAATTGTCACATACTTTTTGTAAAGTCCTGAGAATATTCATGTATGTTTGTGTTAGTTTAAGTTTTCAACGATTCAGTACCTTTACACTTGCATATTTTCCTGACTTGCTATCTTGTCTACAACAATTATTGCTGAGACAAGATTAACTCTCAGACAATTAGTAAGCAGAGGAAAGATGAGAATAAATGTTTCACAACAGCCATGTACACATGACTCTCCAGCTTGATGTAATCTTCAGATTTCTGTGTTACATGCACATCCCTCCCTCCTCAGTCATCATCTACTTTCTCTTCAGTGGTACTCCTCCATAATTCCCTTTCTCTGAGAAGCAGAAGAGATGAGTCAATGATAATTCAGTGACAATTACATTGTTTTGTAAATGCAATCAATTGACAGCTGGCCTGGACTTTATTTATACACATGATATACTCTGAACCTTGTACCGGCCAAGTTTTAAAGCAAGAAACACTTTTCCCAATCAAAACTAGGGTGGGGATTTGGGCAAGAATCACTTTTTAGGTTTGGATAACTGGCTTTCATCAACAGATATCCCACATACACTTCTAGACTGCTGTAAGTTCCATTCACAGAAAGAGGACCGGAACAGATTACTAATGGGCTTACTAAAGAGAAAAAAGATAAAAGGTTTAAAAAGACAACCTAGTTAAATTAGCTACAGTTTCGTTAAGGTTTCAGTTACAGAATGGAGAATCTTGACCTTTCTGAGCACTGCCACTGCTTTCTCATCCAACTTGGTGCCATTATGCAGTTGGATTAGAAAGTCCTTCCTCAATCAATTCTTGGTGTGTTGATCATACAGTATCTAAAATGTGGCAGGACTTTGTTATGATGCAAAGGTCCAGACAGGTGCCTGCTCAGCACGAGTAAAACCAGCTCTCGCAGTATTTTATGTAGCTAGTTTGCACCACATTACACTATAGAAAATAAGCAATGCCCATACCAACCCAGACTGAGCTCTGTGTCAGGACCGTAGAGCCATAAGTGTTTCTCAGCTTCCTCTTGTAAACAAGATTAAGGCTGAATTTACTTCTTCACTACTCACCATACCAGGAAGACCACTCCTGGAGAAATCTGCATAGCCAAAACCAGCTAGTGTAGGGTCAGAAGCATGCACTTGGCACAGCCTAAAGTACCCAAGGAGATGATGACTTATTAAAATTGCAGCTAGATCAATTCCTGCTTGATACCATTAGACTATGCCACCATAAAATGATTGATTCTTCAAGACATAAATGATCAAGTGGCATCAGCTGTGCCACTGGGATGACATACCTGTGAGAGGAATAGATGAATGAGGAAGAATGCTCGGTAACATGGAAGAGTCCCCCAGCTTAGACACAAAAGTAAGACCTTCATACCTAATTATGATCTTATTACTCAGCTGCCACAAGTGCAATGGACAGGCTGCCTCCTCTCGATTTCTCTAGTCTACAGTGGAGCTAATGTAAAAACGTCAAACTGAATCAATACGCTGATCCTCCCAGCAGTGGATTTTCAATATAGCCCCGTTACCACACAGTGGAAATAACTGAGGTAAGTTTAGGAGATATAATTATCTGTAACTTTTCCCCATTAAGCCCTGTAACTCTCTCAATGAGGATTTAAGATCATACATACTTCAACTTCAGTGTGGAGTTAATAACTTCACAAGAGACAAATAGTAGAACAAGCCATTCACATTTTGTACTATCAACAAATAAATGCTGGAGAGCAAGTTTTTGGATCCAGCTATTACCTCTAATTACACATACCTCTATGAATAAAGGAAAACTAGTTTGCATTTTTTCCCCTGATCATTAGCCTCATTTACAGAAGTGTTATGAGGCTACTTCTTTATCCATTAGCGTGAATTAAGTGATACCCTGCTGGGCACAGCACTGTTCAGACATGCTGACTGCAGAGCAGCTGCTCTCCTCCTTTGGTATTGAATGTTGATTAGCATCATAGCACATGACACACTGCAGGGCATATTGTGTGTCACACTACAACATACAACATTTAATGAGAACCCAAAGCAAATCCCATCATTTAGAAAGCCAATTTCTGCTCTGAACAGCAAGGCAATAATTAAGCACATGGTCTGTCTTGGGGAAGACCAAATCCCTCAGACAGGGGGCATTCGGTTTTTGGGACAACACTGACTACCTGAGGCAGAGCTGTACATTTTCTTAGTTATTCTAAGCAGTAGCAAGTGTACCCATTGCCAAATAATCAAATCTATTCATGTTTTTTCAACAAGACACTTGCAATTCCAATCAATGAAACAGAATGAAGCTCCTGTGTCAATAGACGTATACAGAACATTTAAGGAAAGACACGGCAGCTATGAAAACAGAGTGCACAATAAAAACTCAGGTCCTTGAATACAGATCAAGGTTTAGTTTCACCTTCCTGCAACTACCAACAGATCCCCAGCAGAATCTTTACATACTTTGTCAGCTCTCCTCATCTGAAAGAGTATGTAAAGATGCACCTTGTCTTACAAAGATGCATTACTTATTTGAACTCTACTTTGACAATACTGTGAAATAGTGCAACATTGTATTATAAGCATTTCATTACTTTGACATTATTCAGTGGAGGCAAAGCTTTTCACAACAGTGGAGAAATTAATGTCACACCATTCAAATTTATGGAGAAATTCCAGTTATTTTACAAGAAAACATGTTTCATGATAACAGGTAATGACACAAGAATGCTGAAAACATTGTTGCCTCAAGTTATCTGCAAAGCAGCATCCACAAAATACTGACAACGATCAGCTTAGTTCGTTCTGAGTGACTCGAACTTGATTAGTAAAGGTTTTGGTTTCTTCAGAAGAGCAATGCAGCAACATTATCCACTTTTCTAGCCAAATAACATGTTTTGCCCTGCACTGTGCTCTCTTGCTCCTAGGCACCAATGTAAGCAAAACAGGGGAATGCCTCTGGGGAGAGCGGGCCAAGTTCAGTCACTGGAGTTATCTAATTACTGTCATAGTTATACATCTGTTTCAAAGAACAGAGCTAGAACCCTCAATATGAGAGGGGTTAGAAGAAATTAGACTTCATTAATCAAAAGAATGATGAAGAAGCATAACGCAACCCACTCCTTTTTCTCTACTGGTCACAATACAGTCATGTTGCAGGAGAACATCATATGATTAATAACAAGGGGTCAAAAAGTTTTACATCTATAACTATGCAAGGGAACAGCTAAAAAGAGATATGAAGAAGATAAAGGGGAAAAAAAAAATAAAACCACAGAAGGTCTCCAAATTGCATACTCTCTTTTTTCATCTCCTACAACTCCAGGGCACAAAGACAGATTTGGTGGACAGAAACCACTTCAGAGGGCAGGCTTTATATTAAAAAGGGTCTTATCTTTTAAACTGAGAACAGACCGAGGTTACAGCAGAGATCTTTATGAATTATGTTCCTGGTTTTGATGGCTTCAGCCTTCCTCCCATGACCTCAGTGAGAATGCTTCAGTGAAGAGTTAGAGATGATGCTACCTTTCAACACTATTGTAAAGCAGTGTTGCCCAACTTTATTTCTGGGTAGACCACTGGTCACAGCTGAGTTTCAGAAAGGGTTACTCACTGTAGAGCTGCCTCATCCCAGCTCTTGGTTTTAAATCCTAGATTAACTTCTCAAGTCCTGTGTATGCATAATAACCTGTGTATTTATCTTGTAGGTGTGGAATGGTGTTCTGGGCACTCCTGGCCCACTGTTCCCTTTGGAGACACCAGGAAGGAAGCCCCCAGGAACAGACTGGGTGGACAGCTGTGGTGTGCAGGTCACACTGAGCACTTTTACTAGAGGACAGTGCTAAGAGCCTTCAGCCCCGCCCCAGGAGAGCACTTACACCGGAGCACAGGTTGGGAGGACCAGCGAGACATGAGCCATGAGCTTTTGGTGCAGCTGCAGCTTGCGCAGTGCCAAATACAGCCAGCCAAGAGGCACTTCAAGTACCCCGACCCTCCTTGAGTGGGAAGGACACTCCAGTTATGTCTGCACTAGTAAATTAAACTGGGCCAGGGCACAAGCTCAAGACACCATTTCACTAGTGGTATGGTCTGTGGTGTAATTTTGAGTAACTAGCACTACCGGACAGTGTGTGGGATATTGGAAAGGCCATGGACCGTTCCTACCTGGTGGGCCAGAAAAAGAGTTGGGTTTGGATTTCATCACAGTGCTCCAGTGCTAGCTCAAAGAGGCATTGAACTACTCTGCCCATGCTTCTATGTAGTACCTCAACACAGACAACACACATTGTCAGCTCCCTGATGACTACTTCAGTCACACTGAATGAGATAAAAAGGCAATCCACGAAACAGCAATGTCTCTGCAAAGGGCATGTGTGTGGTGGTGCACACAGTGCACCTACTGGAAAGGGCTATGCAGCATGGATTTGCGCAGTCTGGCACCCAGTCTCAGGGGCAGGGGACGAGTTACTGTTAAATGAAACACTGCCCAGGCAGATGTAGTCTTGGGCTTCTGAGGAGTCTTCCACTGACCTTAATAAACATGTTTAAAATGTGGAATGGCAGAATAACTGCTGCCTTCCCTAAATTTTTAGGCTTACATAAGTTTCCTTATAAAACAGAATTTTGGAACCATGATTTACTCCAAGCCAAGTGCTGGGAATAGCTGCAAACTTCAATGCAAAACATGTATGGTTTAAAATACTTTCAGATACTTCACCCATCATTTGGAAACTTTTTGATAGAATCCAATTTTTAATAAAAATAGCCTTTAACTATACACATTTGAGAAGCAAATGCAGAAAGACCATTGTTACAAGACTGAAAAGGAAACAGAATTAGATTTGAAAATACTTTTTGGAGTTACAATGCATTTTTTCTTAACACATTTTAGACTTACTCTAGTTTACAGTAAATGCAAAGAAGCAGAAAGACTTTCAATGTCATTCACACAGATATTAATTTCAGAGGATATTGCTGTTTTCAATCATGTTTAACAGTGTTAATTTTTCCTCATTATCAGCAAAACAAAGTAAGTACATGCTGAAGATAAGGAAACAGCTTTGTTTATCTTCAAAATCATGTGCTTACCAGAACTAAAGCATATATTTGCCATATGTCAGCCCCTGCCCTCCTCCTTTAAATTACAAATTCATTAATATAACACAGCAGTGCTATATTGTTAGCAAGAATAAAGCACATTTTAAAGAGCAATTAAGTGGGATAAAACTACTTGGAGGGAAAGGTTTTCCACTGCAGCAGTGTCTCAGGGAGACCAAAGGGGAAACCTGACACGAAACAATGCCAGCCTGAACTTGATTAATTTGTACCCAGAGCAATGTGTCCCGTCCCCCACTGCAACGGCAGCAGCTTCCCACATCACTTCGCAATACTCTTCCTTACAGTTTCCTTTTGTTCCACAGGTTGTCCATGAGATGGAACTGTTCAGATTGATGTATTTAACAGAGCCATGTTTTCCCTGTTATTGTCCCAAACTTCCCAACTCAAACCATCTGCACTTATGTGTAGCTTGCCAGAGACAGCTTCTTTGCCAAACAGATTGTGCAGGATGAATATGCAATGTCGCAGTCCAGAACACACGAAGCCAAGTCGGCTCCCACAGACAACAGCAGTTTTGCCACAGGACCCAAGCTGTGGTTTCCTGGGATGGTCACACTGGCAATATCAATAGTCCAGGACAGGGACATAGCAAGGCTCAAAACCAGGTCAAATCTGAATTTTAGTTTCCTTCTGTTTGCTTTTTTGGCACTGATATTTGACACAAGAAGTCTAATGGTTCAGTTTTATGGCTTAGAAAGAAAAGCCTTGAAAAGCTTGATCTCTGCTTTAAATGAAAGCAGATTCTCACTTGCACAGAAGAAGCCTAGTGCTTAACAGTGCTTTGCTTGCAAACATTGTTATGCTGTTGAGACAAATGTTACATTTTTAGAGACAAATGTATTTATGAGGTTTAATGTAGAAGAGAATATTTATTTCTATAGTGAAATGAAAACAAAGGTTTGTGAAATACTTTAAAAAAAAAAGTGAGGAAATGTAACAGTGAAAAAAATTTTACATGTATTCTATGAAGATGCTAAGTATATCCTCACAACTCCTTTCCCTTGGGAGTTAGGATGCTCAGCAAGTTTGGCTCTTAAATCAACATACATTTATTATTTAAGTTATATTGTCATTGCTTCCTCTCTGTTCTGTGAGAGTACGGCACAGCTATTCCAGGCTTCCAAGCTTGGAAGCAGCATCTTTAAAGTGTGAATATTACATTACCCACACGCCTACTAGACTAGAGAGAAAACACTTCTGCTGCATAGAAAGACTGACAACTCTAAACATGCTACAATAAAAAGCAAGACCTGATAAAAATTCCATTACTTGCTTATCTGGAGGGATTCTTCCCAGTTCAAAGGGTCAATTTCCCAGCAGGGCACCAGTGCTTATCAGCTAGTTCTGCTGAGCCTTTCAATTGCAAAGAGACGTGTTGCTTCCAACTGGCATGACAATGGCACTATTAAACAGGCACTTCAAAGATATAGATGCTGTAAATGCTTTGATTTTGCCAAGTTCTCTATGCCATCAGTATCCAACAGACTTTTTCATGCAGAGGTCAGTCTTCATTAGGCAAATGAAAAGCAGGTAATAAAATAAGTCCTGTGAAATGCAGCAAATCTATCACGTGCTTCTATTCCTGAAACAGGTCCTCATGTTTTCCTAGGTACACAAAAGGCCATACCTAATCAAGAGAGAAATGGGACTACTACAGAATGAACTTCAACTAACTTGCTGCAGCAGGGAGCCAGGGCCTGGAACTTGCTTATATCCCACAGTCCTGCAACACTCCTTTCCATGGAAGAAAACACACTGACAGCAGTATGGCTGAGAAGCTGCAGGAATGGACATTCAGAAGAGAAGATTTATTGATTAGCTGCTTGGATGACACCAGCCTGGATTCATTTTAAGCTGGCTGCGTAGACAGCACTCCTGCAGATGATTAAAGGGACACAGGGCTTGTTTGTTATCTTGCTATATGGAATGAAGTTGAGGAGACTGGGCGCAGTCAGTGTGGACAAAATGGTCATTCTCCAGTTATCATAGGATCATGTGGTATCAATCACACATGTTAAGGTGCATACACGACCATCCAACATCTGCCAGTTTGCATCAGTGCTGGATGCATGTACCTTTATCTACATCTTAGATGAGTAGCCTCAGACCTCTCCCAGCATTTGATCTGTGACCTTTCCTTGCACATAAACCACACGTTTTAAGTAAAACTCCCCTGCCCTGAGAGCAAGAAATTTGCACATCATTAAACTTTTAAAATTCTTTTTCACTTAGCTCTCTTCCCACTTTCTCTGGAGCAATGTCCCAGAGTCCCAGCCCTGTTTTTTCAGCCCAACCATCTGCTTGGATGGAGCAGCATCCTTTGGAAAGAGCTCTGCAATCTTTTTCGAACGTCTGCAGTGCAGTTCCTTCGACCTGTTAGCTTGTAACCTCTGGGACACCGGTAATAAGATGTGCCAGAAAAGACGGCAACAGTAAGAAGCTTCATTTTCACATGAATGAGGACGTGACAGGAAGCTTTTCAATCCCCAAACATTTCCTGTCTGATCAACAGGCCACAGTTTACACAGTTTACAAATGTGATCCACAGCAAATGAAGTCCATCTACTCTAAAGCATGTCTGCTGAAAGCACAGACACACTGATTAAATTAAGCTTTAATTCTAGAAAGCAGTTTAAACTCAGATAGGGGCTAGATTCAATCACCACTGAAGGAATTATCCTTTTTCTACTTACTCTAGTTCCCTTCAGATGGGAAAAGGAAACTTTCACTTGGACCTCCCATGCCTGTTTTATGCAAGCACGATTAAGAAGGGCATGGGATAGAAATGAAAGCTCTTGTGCTATCGCATCCCAGTAAGTTACACCATACCAGAAGAGCCCCATACTTTGGACTTATCCCAGCAGCAAAGCTGTAAGAGCACTTTTTGCCAACACATGACACCTTGCAAAGACTGCAGTTCCCTCACCTTAGCCAGCAGGGAACACAAGTATTCCCCAGGTGCATGCCAGTAACACAAGGCACACTGTAGTTTTAATAAAATTGACCAGGGCAAAATAAACCCTGAATCTGCACTGTTGACAGGCTGATGTGGACATAGCATGCAAGTTAGAAACAGTTTTGTCTTAGGGCTTTATTCCATCTCAGCTAACATTTATATATCCTCTCCTTCCATGCCCCAGGCAGCAAAGAAGTATATCTTGTGGTTGTGACTTGCACACAGGTAGTCTCTCCTCCTCTCTTTTGTCCTCTCCCTCCCACCTCCCTTCTTTTCCATTACCTTTCAATTAGTCACAGGAGTACAGCAAAACACACAGTTCTCTGATCCCTTAGATGATCTTTTGTCTGTAAACATTCATACCTGCCTTTTCTCTAGAAGCAATCTTTTCAGAAAGAACCTGCTTTTCAAAGAAAAATTAAGGCAACAAAATTGGAGGAGTAGGCAACAAAATTAGGTAGTTGTTATAAATATTCATGCTAACAACCCCTAATAAAAACACCAGTCTTGTTTCCATCAAAAATATGCAGAAAGGACTTCCTCAAAGCTTAAAGGCAAGAAATTATGTGTAAGTCTACCCAGTGAATACTGCTATGCTTTAACACAACCATTGTGTACACCAGCAGTCCCTCCTCTACAGATGCCCAGCTTCTTTAGCCCTCAACACTTGAGCATCAGAGGCACCCTGTACAGAGAAGTTTTTGTGCCTATGTAAATATGTTGTTTACACTTTGAAACAGAAAGCATTTCAATACAAAAACACATACTTTGGCCCCATCAGCTGTACCTCCCCAGTCACCCACTACCATGCTTTGCTAGAGGATTCTTTAGGCCTGTGACAAAGTAAGGGCTTTTTACTTCAGTAGCTGCCAGGGATCATGCAGCCATTTCCCTCCATTAGCAGTTAGATGAAACATATTAATTTCTCCCTTTAGAAGAAATTCTAAGCTAGTATTACTGAAAAGTGATCCATAATCCCCAGGGATCTAACAATGTTTAGCAGGCTTTACAGGAAGAAAAAAGCTAGTGTTAAGACTCCAAGTTTAGGAAGTACAACATGCTCTCCAGAGCCATGAGTTTTCCACCTATATTGCATACATCTGCTTAAAACAAGTAATTTTCAGGGCATTTAATCACCTTGCCATTCTGCATTGGTTTTGGCAAGTTTTATAGTAGAAAGCTATGGGCCACCAGGCTAAGATGCAGTGATTTCTAACTTAGGGAGAACGATTAATTTATGCCACTCTTCCAATGCATACATAAGTGGGGACCTGACTGACAAAACAGCTCTATCACAAAAAGCTTACTTAAGATTTCATCAGCTAATATCCAGATGACAACACTGCTTTATCTTCAGTACAGCCTGTCACTTGTAACTTTGAGGAAAAAGAAACAAAACATAGAAATAAGATTTTGCAATGTTCAACTTATTGTGAAACATTTCTTTACTGGACCAAGATACAGCAGTAAGTGTTTATTAAAAATACCACATGCCTAACTTTATAGTATAACATATAAGCAAGCCAGGATAATGCTGGGAACAGAACAAAGCAAGATTCAGTATGTAAAGTTTTATCAGAAACTGAGGGATTAGGTTTTCTAAAATAGTTTCTACTGATCTAGAAGAGCTGATCTCATTAATGTCATTATCTTAAGTTACTCCATCATCACCTATTTGGGTTTTCTCACATTGCTCATCACCTCCTAAGCATGTCTCCCTAAGAAAAGTCTTGCTGGAGAGTTCATTCCATGGTGTTAGTAAGAAGAAAGTTTTATGTCCTCTTCTGCAGCTTAAGGTTCACAGCTGCCCACTTGTTTCCTGGGAGAGTGCTTCAAAGTGGAAGACCAGGCCAGTCCATGCAAAAGTTTGGAGGGTTCACAACTTACATACAACTCTAAATGGAGTCAGGTGAAGGGAATAAGGTGTCAGGCAACATGCCTTTTGCGACTAGGCTCCTCATCCAGCTCAAGAACCAGTACTTGAAATGGTAAGGTACAAAGAGTTACAACTGTCTCAGACTGAACCCCTGAGCGCATGCATCTGCAAAAGACATGTGTGCCTACACTAAGCAACATATCAGGAAGAGAGATTCATAAGCTAGTGGAGACTCAAGCTCATAAAACCACATGAAGCAGTGCAGCTGGATGTTCAGTCTGGGCCAGCAACAATATTGCTGCATTTACATAGCTCTTGTGCCGCTAAACTTGGATGTCTCTACTGCATTCCCCAACAGCTTCTGCTTTTAAGTGCTGTCAATCTGGGAACACTGGGAACACACATCTGGGGTCTAGAAATGCTCAGTCAAAAAGTTGACAGGATGAATCACCATGCTCCTGCCAGCTAACGGATGGAAGAAATTTAACCAACCTCTTTCCCCATCCCCCATCCTAACAAGCAGCTGTGATACCCATGAGCAGAAGGGAGGATTCAGGTGAACAGAAGACCCGGTGCAGACACTGTGGATCTGGAAACAGATGCTCACCAAAGAAAAAAGATACCAAATTAAAAATAAAATGTTGGAAGTGCAAAGCTGGCCAAAGCTCAATTTAAATAGGACTTCAGCTCTTGACAAAATGCGGAAAGAATTGTTGCTTCCAGTTAAACCTCTGAATACGGGTGAGGCTACGGCAGCTTCAGGTGCAAACAGCGCTGATCTAACAAACAACTTAAAACTTACACTGAAGCTATATTTTAATTATTTCCAATGGGATAAATAATCAGCACAGTCAGCACTGGCAGTGTTGGGGAAAAGCCAACGCTAACGCAGCAGATTGAGCCAGGACTTCAGAAATTGGGAGTAAAGCTTCTTAGGGAGGCCTGTAGCCCTAGGCCAAAACACAAGGCACTGCTGCTCAGAGCAGGGAAGGGAAGGGCACCAGAAGACAACTTCCATTAAGCCACATAAGTTACTGGAATGATGCACAGGGAGTGAAAAGTACTGGGAAGAGAGGTCTGATCACACACTGGAGGCTGTTTGAGACCGCTTTCCATTTCCTTCCTCTTTCTTTCATATTAAAAAGTTAATATTGAAGCAATTCAACTACATTTTCTTTGTTTTGCCCACTTGAAGTGCTTTGTTTTTGAGCACAGAAGGAAGGAGACAGAGAAACACAAGTGCCCTCCCACTTCTGTTCCCTGCACTCTGCTGTGCTGTTCTGGAAGACCCTGGTCTCCAGGCTGCAGCAGTACTGGAAGATTCCATGGTCTGGGACAGCAGGAGCTGGCTTTGTAACAGCATCTGCACTTCCAGAGCCTGCCCTTGCAGTGGACACACTCCTGGGCAGAGCCACCTTCCCTCAAAAGGTAGAGCCTTCAGAACAGGATGAGGATGGGCTGCTCACTGGAGAACATACTCTGCTTTACACATAGCCAGCACCTTCTGCTCGCTCTCTGCCCAAGAATTAGGGATGCACAGCACCACCACCAGGTTTTGCATCAGATTTCTTTCTGCTTAAGATCTAATGGGGGGTCAGCTCTTGACTATTCTGTGATGGCAACAATATCCCTGGCAGCCTGCATGGCAAAAGGAGGACCTGCCCCATTATCAGTCATACTATTTGAAGTGACACTACAGGCCTTATGATTTCACTCTCCAAGGCCATCTCAGTTTTTACAACTTCACTGCAATACTGATCCAGACATACTCCCCCTCCTTCATCTGAAAAGAGGTAAAATGAAGTAATCTCAACTGTTTGGTTACTATTCTCAGGACAGGACTCAGAAGCACAGAGAAAGATCTTGCACTAGGACAACAGGGAAGCAGAGCACACAGATTTGAGATTTACAGACACATGCTCAGCTTCATGCTCTTGCTATGCATACAAGATATACACTAGATGCATGTATATGTAGGTATACACTTACAGAGGCAAGACCATACACTGGCAAGATGATTCCAGAGCACTTAAGGACACCACAATAGACAGGCTAAGACAAGTTAAGTAATAACACAATTTAAAAGAGCACGCTGACAGCTGAAAGATGCAAAGTAGCTCATTCTGAGAAGTACCTCCATCTACTTTACAGTGGAATAATTCATTTTGTATGCAGTAAAATTTGTTTTAGGCTTCTGATAACTTTCTTAATTATTTGTGTGGGTACAAGATGAGTTCAACCTGAACTAAGTTAACTTGAAATCCCTGCCAAGCTTAATAAGCCTTAAATTGCTGGGGTTTTTTTTTTCTTTATTTTATTTTATGGCAAGAACATAGATAGCTATAGTTTGTGTAAAGCCATGGCTGCTTTTCTTAAAGCACTAACCTGCTAGCCAGGTAACACAGGTCTTCCACCAGCCACCTGGTTCACTGTACTCTGGACCTGTAGGCCGGACATGGACTAGTTAAGGAAAAGCAAATCCTCTTTCACTTGGACCAAAAACCATCTACAGAACTCACATTTCATAATGCTTCACCAACAAAGAAGAAAAAGGTTAACCTCTCTCATTGCCAGCCACAACACAGGCTGACTGAGTGAGCAGACTCACACTCATTCTGGCGAGTGGCACAAAGATCTGTTTTGTTTCCACCGCAACTCTTCCAGTCGCTGGAAAGACTGAATGCAAGCACGTATCTGTGACCACATTTTACTTCACCAAGGCAAACAAAACATGGATAATCCTCTCCCCAGCAAGAGAGAGATTTCTGGAGCTCATCTTTCGAGCCTTGTTTGCGCTGCATTTCCAGCGCACAGCATTAAGCACATATGAAATAAATTGTCAAGCAAGACTACTTCCCCTACCTCTCCAAAAACCCCCTCAAGAAATCCTGCATCTCAAGCCACATCCTTATTAAAAAAATTAATAAGTACATAGTCATAAGGGTGTGTGCAAGCCACTAAACCAAAATTCCTAAACTTTAATCCTTTCCAACAATTAAACCTTCTGCTTCTGCCAAACCACTTGGTCCATCTGTTTCACTTTCTTTACTGCACAAAGAAGAACGTGGCTTCCTCCACGTCAGAAAAGCAGTCTGCGGACTTGGCATTTATAGTGTCCTTTTCTGAGCAACCTTTTCTTATTTTTAAATCATTTTCATACTAAAGCTTCAGGTCATGTCTAATAGAAAGCTCAGGTGATTGTATAAGCATTAGCTCACGTATCATTGTCATAAACAGGATTATCTGCTTCTTGTTGTTGTTGACAAAACAGCTGGGAAAAGAAATAGGTTTTTGACTTGGATTTTCTTCAGATTTGAAGGATGGAGAAGAGAGCATCTTCCCACATAAAATGGGAAGATTCTGCTCTCTTGAGAAGTCTAAATTCTGAAGAATCAGAAAAGCAATTCAGCTAAACTGCTTCCAGATTTCAGCACTTCATTTGAGAGATCAACCTCTTTTCTGAGAAGCTAGGACTTAGAGAAAGTACAAGTATATATTTACTCTAATGTCTTCTCATAATGAAGAAAAACAATGTATTAAAAGGAGAACATCATTTTAGCTAGTCATTAAAGAACCCATTAATAACTTTTAATACTTCAGTGATGTAAATTTTGAAGAAATTCCTTTTCTTGTCCCATACCTTGGTAAACCTTCAAACACACATGCTCTGGAGAACCTGACCATCCGTCCATCAAGATCTAGGTTTCTAACCCAACACCCTTTGTACTTAAGGCAAGAAATCATTATTTAAAAAAATATATACCACTTAAGTGCAACTGTTTTTAGGCCTCCTGCTGCAAGGTATGAAGCAAAGGTGGCTTGAGAGCAACTTTGAAAATGTCTTCTGCAGGCTACCTTTAGAGGAATCGTTCCTGTGGGTGGATATACGTAAATAAGAGTTTCTGCTCCTCAGGGTTTCATATGGAAACATTTACTAAGTTACACCAGCATAAATAGCTGCAAAATCTCAGAACAAACCTTCTCCTTCAACATTAGATACTTCACCTCAGATTTTATTTGTAATTACAATGTTCCACAGGAAATAATAACCACAGCCTTAATTAGGTAATTAAACCTGTTCTTGAAGACTTATGTAATGCAAAAGAACAATCATGCAGATGGAAAAGTTTAAACCTACTAATTATATGCATGCAGTTACGAGGAAAGGCTTCTTTCTTAAATGTCTTATTTTAACCTTAGCAAAATCACATATTCAATATCCAGCTGCTGTGTATCTCAACTGAAGAGCTTACTAATGCAAACCTTTCATATCACTGTGCTGCATTATAAGCCACACTTATGGATTCTCAGAGTTAGATGACTCAAAAGAAATACAGATTCACAAAAAAACCCCAATCTTAAGTCTGCTTTCTAGACCTTCTTGTGCTTAGATGTGCCATGAATTTAGAATAACTTCTCTTTATATAACTGTAGATGTTCTTTCCCCACCTGCCCAACTCACCCTTCTCTAAGATGAATGTAATAAGGGTCTCGGCTGCTCATGAGGCAGCTGCTAAATCATCCTATTTCAGAGCTATAAAAAGTACAAGGATTAAAGAGGGTAGGGGGAAATCAAGTACAATTACTTTTCTTAGTGGGTGTTTGTTCAGTTGTAAATCAGCTCTGAAAATTTAAGTCAAGGATTTGCCCCTTACTCAGGAACCTTATAGATATCAAAGGGATTTTAAAATGGGTACTTTTCATTCTCATTTTCATTTGTGACTTGTTGCTCAAAATACGTACAGCCTAAGTTTGGATCTGCATCTCAAAATTAACTTTCCTATGATCAGCCTATGATTTCATGAACATCTGAAAAAGGGTAACTGCAGTTATACCTATTGGTATAGGAATGCACTTCCCAAAATCATTTAGATTAGTTTATACCAGTGGTATTTTATGGCAAGTCACCCAGTTCTCAAAAGCTTTTCAAGTAGCCTTGCCTTGCCTCACAGAACTTCAATCACCAAAGGAAGAAAACACTGGTCTTCTACACAGCTCCCTCTACTGATTATATCTTCAAACTTTGTCACATTGCAAAACATAGAAGACCGTTCAGCCGTACAGATTTTATAGGAGGCCAGAAATACTTGAGTGTTATTATATAAATAGTTAAATAACAAGTCTCAGGGTAGGTAGAAAAAAAAAAGGCACTCAAACAGGTCAGCCTTGTGTGCCCAAAAGCTACCCAGTTCCATGAAACACCTGGCAAAAAAAAAAAAAGCAACTAAATTTACATGTCTCCCATTATAAAAAAACCCCCTAAACCCTAACCATAAGGAAACCTCATGGTGAAGTCCAGCTTTTCAAAATTGGGACAATAATAATACCAAACTTACTCATATTTACAAGCCAGGGTTTCCCAGAAGTGTTGAATAATTTGAGATTCTTATCTCAAGAACACATAGGCGTCTGTGTCAAGAAAAATGCAAATGAACTTGTCTATACAGGAAGCAACAAATAAAGAAAAACAGAAGCCAAGCACCTTCCAGAAATCCTAAATTGAGTCCCATCCCTGGAGAACAGATGCTACCTATCACATTGCCGTATTTATCGCAACTTCAAATGATTATACTTTCCTTTTTTCAGTAGAAACTGTCTGAGTATAAATGTACAGGCTTCAATTTACAAATTGAAGGCTGATCCCTCAGCATTAAATACTGACAAAAAATTCACCATATAGAGAACTATAGTGTCTAGAACTTCGGAACCCTGACAAAGACTTCAGTTGTAATTTCCTCCTCTTTCAGTCTCATGTAAAACCTTAGCAACATTTGTTACCAATAAAGAGTACAACTAGACAGAAATCTTCTACCAAAAGAGACCCGTATCTGGCAAATACTCTACAGATCTATCAGTGTGGTTCTAAATTAAGCAAGTAATCTGCAATGCAACAGAGAAGACAACAGAAGGACAATAAGAAGTTTTATACTAGCCGATTACCTGGGTTTAATTTGATTTTTGAAAAAAGTACCAGTTAATAACCTACTGCTTATCAGAAAAACACTAGCTTGCTTTGACCTATGAAGCTACAACTGTAGACAAGACCCTGTAGTAACTTGTACCTGACCTAATCAGCAAGGAGTCACTTGCACACATTTAGATGACACAAGAGTATTGGTGGAGTAAGAACTGTGATCGTCAGTATCCATATTAATACTTCAAAATTACTAGCATTGCGTGGTCAGATTGTATCTGTTCTTTTAGCTGAGTCCTTCAACTATAAAATCTATGTATGCCTAACACTTCCTTAACATCACAGTTCACTCTGTGCAGCATGTAAGACTTGACGTATGTTCTCTTCATTTTTTGCAGCATATCAAACAGTGGTCAACAGCTCCTCTTTGATGATGGGTGACTTCCCAAGTGTTCTTCTTGCTGCTTGAATCTGGTAAATTAGTTTGTGTTTACTCCTGCCTCTTAGGTCCCCTAGTCCTGTACTGGACCAGTAAGCACCAAAGAGTGGAGCAGTAGACCTCCTTTCTCCATGTGACTGACATGGATTGAAGTATCAGTGGTTTAACAGCATGAGACCACTCAGCATACACCATTTAGTATTTTATTTTAGGATCAGTGGAAGTAGCTACTAGGTATAACAAGACTTGTAGAAAAATAAGAAACCGTGCTTTGCAGCTGCTTATGCTGCAGCCCAAAAGCTGTGTTTCTAGCAGCAAGACTACTCTGTGAGTGCTTATCCTACTTCTGTAGCCAGGTTCTGGTTACTGTAAGGCCTTTATCTTGGCCTTCCACAAACAGATCTTCAATTACATCAAGCATGTCTATATGCATCCATTTTTCTTACTGTAATTCTGCTCAGAATTCCTTCCTGTTCAAGTTTTTTCCTACTGGTAGCCTGAAACTCATGGAACACATGCATTAAAAATACCAGTTTTAAACACAGTTCTCCCAAGGAATACCAATTATGTCCAGCTTCAGGTATGTGATTGTCCTTTGGGAATGGGTAGACAGAGCCATCTCCTGGCTAGACAGTAAACAGAACTTCTGTAAATATACACCTGAATGTCTGAACAAGCAATCCACCAATTGCAAGACAAATCCTTTGTGCACATGGAAGGGCCAGTTTCAAAGGATAGTCTTAATATCTGGATACTATAGCTCCTCAAATCAACTAGTTAGTAACTACATGGATGATGGAGAACAACCCATCCTGCTTGCTACTAGGTTTTTGGGAGGTATTGACATGATGATAACAGCAACTCTGGAGTAAAAACCCCAAGCTGGGGTTTTTACCCTGCTGGCTTGAGAAGCACTGACACAGCAGTAAAACTTTATCAATTTGTCCTTAGCAGAAGTCCCAGAAGAACACCCATAGTCCTGGAAACAAATCACATGCAAACCTAGTCAGTACTACGAGTCATCCGACCCCACAAGCTGCTTGATTTCTTTAGGCATAACAGGGATAATTAAACTCAGTTACCTTGACTTTCCATCAACAATTGGTAAAAAAAAGTAATAGCTCTGTTTAAGGGATCTTGTTCAGACTGTATATGATTAAGTTAACACAATGAGCTTAACCCTATTTAAGTTTCTGAATACCTCATGCTGTGGACTTGCTTTTTAAAAAAAACCTCAAAATCCTTAGACAGTATTCAGCCTTTTGCTCCAGTGGGTTTTCAGAGCTGTAATTATTGCTTCTTAGACAGAAGTCACTATTAGAACACTTTCTAAAACTACTTTTCTACACAACCCATAAGCAAAAGTCATTTTCGTATTTCTACCAACCTGGAAGAAAGATGGGAGCATGGCCAAACAAGCTGCCTTCTGTACTTGACCATATCTCTACATTCCTTGTTAAACCAACACTCAGGATAGCTAACAGACGGGAGAGGTTACAGATAAATGGATTTTATTCATTGAACAGTCTTTGTTAGTTTTTCTCCCCCCCCTAAAAAAAAAAAAAAAAAAAAAAAAGGAGTATTTCCATCTCTTCTGAATGGCTGCAAACATTGACCCACCTGTAAACATAAATAGTGCAAACACTACACTCACAGTGCAGGCAGGGCAAGATACTGCAACCACTAGCCTGAAGCCCAGCAGCATATGAAATATAGGGGAATAAAGAACTTGCTATGGCAGTGAGAACAATCTCTCATCAGTATCTTCTCCAGATCGTGAGTGCAAGCAGTAAACCACTGCAACTCTTTGAAACCAGACCTTTTTTTATATTGCACTATGTAAGCCCTTACCTCAGAGAGACTAGAAGCCTTTAGATCCTTTAATTACAGCTGAGCAACTTTCTGTTCCCTTCTTAGAGGCAGATGAGGCTCTTAAAATAGACTCTTCAGCCACCACTGGGGTGATCTGCTCTCCATATTATCACTTCAAAAAAATTGATAGTTTTGACCCTTGAAGCAAAAATCCAGCTTTCTCTGTGAAATCCTCATGAGTTGACCTTGAAACATAAGCTCTTTCAGCAAAGGAAATGTTCTGAAGAAGCGTCAAAACACAGGCTTTCCAAAACCTTGGTTTTCTTGCATACCACCATTCATATGATGGCAAGAGCAGGCACAGCCATTAGCAACACAAGCTGCTTGTGGCCCTATGCCAGCCTGGATGCTGTTTCAAACAGGATCACATATACCAGGATTTAGGGATATCAGGCAAGAGCAGTGCTCGACCAAGGTCAGCAAAGTGAAGCCAAGCACTCTGGTCCTACACTGAGACTGTCATCCCCTCCTACACGGGTGCATGAGCAACAGCTCTATCATTGGAAGCGTTTCACGTAGGCAGTCTGGCAAGTCACAGATGTCACTTTTAAGTAACACAGACATTATTCATAGCCAGTCACTGCTTGCTATCTACAGATAACTGATTGCATTCAGACCAGATTGGAAACAAGGTTGGCTTAAAAAAAAAAAAAAAAAAAAGAGAAAGAAGAAAAAGAGCCAGACAATCTGCTCTCTCAGAGCTCCAGCCATTCCTGTACACAGAAAGTGGGAAAGACTTGGACAGCCGGGACCCACACTTTAGCACAATAGCTGCTCAAAGTCAAGAATACAGCAAGATAATGCATTACTAGCCAAGCGCTGTAGAAACCTCAGCAACTACTGTTTGACTTTGCTTTTAGTGCAGCTGGAGAATCCGACAACTTTATTTTCCAGTCCTTGCCTACTCTATTTGTGTAATTAATTATTTTTGTTTTAACATCAGACTTTCCGCACAGTGTAACATCAGAAGAGACCATGTGACAGCTCAACTGGACATGTGAAGATACATGGTCTGCTCTGCATTTTTTAATTGCATGAATAAATCTGGTGCCTGTTTTTTCTTCTTAAGATTTATATTTACAAGAGTACACAGGAAAATTTAAACACAGCAAAATTTAAACACAGCAAGAACACCACAGATCTCTGGCAACACAGGGCTCCTATATCAGCTCATCATCACTCAACTATAGGTATCACCTCAAATGAACTGATTTCTACATCTATTAATATTCTTGGCTTCTTTGCTAAAGCATGGTGTGGCCTACTTATTGCACAGCTGCAGTCGGGATCTCCCTTCCCTAGGATATAATGAAGTAACAATTTCTGGCAAATACTACATAGCCACAACTTGCCTAGACCAGGTTTAATCTCTGTTTAGTTCAAAAATTCATGAAGTTTGCTATCAGCAGTTTTTGGGACTCATAATACATCCTGCAATCAGCAGGTCTGCTCTCTGAAACAATACACTAGTATTTTAGAAATGTAGTCATGTTCACAGGATTTAAATACACACAGAACTTACTGCTTGATTTTTTTTTTTGTTCCTAACCACTAGATCACAAAGCTGAACGAAATGTTTTATGCAGGTATCTATAAAAATACAAATTCATGTCAGAGCACCATCCTTTAAATAACAGTCAGCTAACTTTAATACTCTGTAACACTTCCCTTCCTCGAGGAACTCCTCTCTGTCAGTACAAACCCCCCGTGCTTGGTAAAGCTGAATGAGAAAGCAACACCCAATTTGGGAACACACTTCCCTACAAGCTCTCAGATGTGGGACCTTGGAAATCCTCATTAAGAGCATAGCAGTGAAGACATGGTATGAATACATTAAGCTTTTCTTAAGCCTTCTTGTTTTTCTACTTTTGCACACCTGATGTATATAAGAAGCTGTTTATAAACACCAGACCTGAGTTTGCATCTGCAGGCCCAATACAGATCAAGCAATCAAACTAAGGACAGAACACACAGGAGATGTTTACAAAAGCATAGAGCACAATCACACTGAAGAGAAACTAATTTTAGCATTCAAGATCCAGCAAGTACCCGCAATTTTTAGAGGTTGGTGACTACTGTGAAGCATTTCTAAATCCCTTACCACTGTCCCAACCCCAAATAACCAAAACACACCCAACCCTTCCCCTAAAAATAACCAAAAATTTCAAATTGGAATTAACTTCATCTCACTGCCTATCACACATTAAACAAAGGCACTAAGGACAAAAGTTCTCAGATTTTATCTACAGGAAAACGTTAAAAAAAGGTCTGTCATGTAGGAGACTTCAGCTTTAGTAATTACTTCCCTCATCCAAAATCTAGAAGATCTCAGGATCCGCCTTTTTTTCCCAGGGTATGTACTCTTTACATGCCATTTGGGTTTAGACCCATCTTTACCCATGGTGTAGACCAAAACCTCCCCTGAGGTGGCTGAGACCTACTCAACCCACCCCACACTTCACCCCCTCCACTGGGGAGGGACAGCAAGTTTTGGCAACGAAGCCGGGATGACAGCCGTGCTGATGCAGACAAGGCAGGCAAAGGGTTCCAACTCCTAGTAATCTTTGCACCACCAAGAGCACTAACCACAGGTAGTAGCATCCCAGACTATCTTATCTCTTGAGGACCATTTCACCATTAGAAGAGTCACAGAAGTGAGCCAAGCAAAAAGAGCAGAAAGAAGTAGAGTGCACCTGCAGAACAAGACAAAGCAAGATGCACAAGAACTGGAAAACAAGGACTTTTAAGACACAACTTAAATCCATCTGTGTCAGGGACATTGCAAGGACTCCGCCAATGATCAGAGAGCTGGAGCAGCTTTCTATGAAGACAGGCTGAGAGAGTTTGGCTTGTTCAGCCTGGAGAAGAGAAGGCTCTGGGGAGACCTTAACAGTCTTCCAACACTAAGGAGGCCTACGAGAAAGCTGGAGAGAGACTTTTAACAAGGGCATATAGTGCCAGGAGAAGGGAGAATGGCTTTAAACTGTAAGAGGGTAGATTTAGATTAGACATTAAGAAGAAATTCTTTACTATCAGAGGGTGGTGAAGCACTGTAACAGGTTGCCAAGAGAAGTTGTGGCTGCCCCATCCCTGGAATGGTTGGACGGGGCTTTGAGCAGCCTGGTCCAGAGGAAGGTGTCCCTGTTCATGGCAGGGAAATTAGAGGTAGATGATCTTTAAAGTCACTTCCAACTCTAACCAAATCAACTCTAACTTATGATTCTTCCTCTGTGCTGACCACATGCAGCCTCCTGGTGCCAGCAATGCCACTCAGCTAATCGCACAGTGGAACTCTGTGGGAATTTAAACAAGCAGAAAGTTAACTTTGCCAAATGAAAGACAGATAAAAAAAAGTGAAATTTCCTGTTGATTTGATTCTTTGAACAAGTTCACCATGAGGTCAGACAAGCAGTAATACCACTGCAAGGGAAAGACAGACCGCAGCAGCACTTATCTAAATAGCACTCTAAGCCAGCAGAACCAGGCCCTCTGTGAGCACACTTTTCCCTTGGCTGTTCTCAAAACCATTACTGTTGTATCTACACCAAATGATTCTGCTTTCACATTCAGAATGACACCCTGAATCTTTCTCTTCTTTTGCATTTGCACATGGGGTAGGAGAGGAGGAAGGCACAAAAATAAATTTACTGTAGCTTTTGTTATTAGCTTTGTTATTGAATTAGCTGTTTGTATTAGTTGTTTCCAACAGTTCTACAAAAGCACCTGTACTTTCACCTGTGGGGAACACATCCAGTAACCATGCCAGCTCTCATACAGGATTTGTATCAAGCAGGTGCAAACAATAAAATAAGTCTAAGGGTCCAAACCTCAGTTTTCTACTGATCTGTAGGTGTGAAGACTGAGAATCTGGAAAGACAGAGAGAGTTGGTCAGTCTTTACCTCCTACATCTTTACTGTGTTCCCATGAGTACCATTTTCCTTCTGTCATTACTACTGTCATCATCAAGGACTCAAGTCCTTGAGTGGGAGAAGAGTAGACCCAAGTCTGGAAAAAATTAGCCAGCAGCAGGAAAAAACATATGCAGTATTTTAGATGGAAATAAGACTAGATACTTATGTTTAATTTTCTGAATGTCAGCCTCACAGACTGATAAGAAAAAAGGACAAGGGAGTTGGGCGGGAAAGGGGGAAAGAAGGAACATCCACACCTGGAATTCTTCAATTCTTTAATGGATGCTTTTTTAAAAAAAAAAATACAGATGGAAGAATGTGCTTTTGGTGGAATAAACACAACCTTGTGTAAATCTGCCGAAGTAACCTATATTTGCCAGATGTCACTCTATCTCAGTAATTTAAAGTATTGCATAGCAGTAAGTGCAGTAACATTTGACAGAACAAGCCAAAAGCAAGTTAGATGAACAGATGCAGCTTAAACACAGACTATAAATTGAGCACAAACACTTCAAGAAAAACAACTTATTTTTTTAAAGTGACTTCTTTTTGCATTTGTTGGGGTACAGATGTTTGATTAAAGATGGATTTGCTCTTAAGGGAGAAGTTTCCAAAGACTTTTCCAGTAATAGTCCAAAGTTAAGTCTAATTATTTTTATGCAAGATGGATTTGTCCAAGATTTCATGAAACATCAGCTTAGAGGAGTTAAGAACTTCTTCAGAGTTGGACATGCTATAGAAGATGGCCTTTCTCAGTGGTTTACATCTTCATTGTGTTTTATGAGCCCCAGCAGTACTGAAGCATTCAAGCATTTTGTCCAGATGCTGCCCTGATGCACCACATGGGGGCTTTACAGAAGCAGCTCACAAACTAGATCCATCATGAATTCAGTTCTATTAAAAAAGGCAGCCAGTGGCACCAGAGCGAGACATTCTACACAAAGGGATAGGTAATATTTTAGGTTTTCATTAAAAATTGGTTTTATGAAGCAAAGAGGTTGTGTGAAGACTGCAATCATCCATATAACATCAGCCCTCCAGTGATGTTTCCAGAAGAGACGAAACTACCCTGTCCTTGTTTTTCAATGCAATTTGTCTTATTTCAAGAAACATACTTGGCATTTAGTACAAGCTTCAATGAAGGTGAAGAGCTGTCTACCCTTTAAAGAGACTTTTAAAGACTGAAGCAACACTGAGATGAGAATGATTTTATTTACATCACTAGGTTTTCCTTGAGCTAACAATCCTGCCAAAGTTTACTCTCATCATGGCACAAACATTGAACTACAGCATGTCTGCTGCAGACTGCTGCCTGTACTGTCAATTTTTGGTATTCCTGTACCACTCTTTACACATGAGGGTATAGACAGCACACTACCCACTCAGAGGTGAAAGAATCATTACCTAATCAATATAAACTTCCTAGAATTTACACTAAAAGACTTAAAACCAAAAATCCAACATGACCACAGTCATCCCCTGAAGGTATATGTCACACTGCCAGACATGATTAGAATGTGATAAGAAAAGAATTTAAAAAACACTAAAGATCATGTACACAAAGCAGCTTCGGGTTTATGCCTTATCAATCCAATCTACTTCTAGCTTTGTAATTAATAAGAAATGGTCAGTCAGACAAAGCATTACAGTAAGACATTATGCATTTTAAGTTCCAAATAAATATATCTGTACTTTTAATTGCAAAGTGTATTTGTTAAGAAACTTTAGTTATTACAAGAAAAAAACCCCAACTGTTTAAGAAGTAAGGGCCAGTTCCATTCCTTCCTTGTTCTGAAGGTCTCTTGTCTATTTGTCAGGCATACTCAATACTGGGCAGAATTATTTCTATTTGTTATCTACACTCTTTTGGTGTAAAATATAGGCAACTTTGATCCTTGAAGTCAGTTTCTTGAGCAGGTTGCTCAAGACCAAGATGATCACAGGCATTACACACTTTTTCATTAAAAACAATCCTGAAGCGCTGCAACTGCTGCTGATTTTCAAAGCATTGGCATCTCCGATGCAACTGTGTTTTTATTACTTCCTCACATTTAAAAGACTTAAAAAAAAAAAAACAAACCCAAAACCTTGTAAATCAGGTGAATGAAGCTACGCATCATCTGATGAAAACTGAATGTTAACGGAATAATATTCAGAAATTTGGGGCTTTGTTCCCTCAGTACTGTAGCACTGAGCTCTTCTATATGGTAATTTTGATGCCTCATGATTACATGATAAAACTAGCATCCGAGCTTTCATGCAGAGAAAGCTTAAGAGACCTCCTGTTTTCTAGAAGTGCATAGGAGTTAACCATTTTTACTTTTCAGCTGAGGGTAGCGGTGGTTTATTTTTCCTTACTTACCCTTTGCCACTGGCTAACAAGTACTTCCCACACTGTGCTCGTTTCCACACATTCCACACCAGTAAGGCCTGAGATTCAGAAACATGCTTTTCAGAGTCTCTCATTCCATGTTAAGTTTCAATCCATTTTAACACCTTTAAGATGCTCAGCATCATAGGTCTAACTCTGTTACCCAATGGCCAAGCTACATACCAGGTAATTTACATTTCATAGCAGCTGTTGCTTCCACATCCCTGTATTATGCTTTTGCGCAGCCAACAGGCAACTAGCAGTGTACTCTGTTCAAATCCAGAACAGGACGACAGCAAGAACAGAAACCTTACAGGAGGCCCACAAATTGCTTCGTTTTTACCAATATGAAAGAGTGGAATTGCATGTTCCCATCCACAGCTTATTCCTATAACAAACTGAAAAGCAGGTGCGCACGATAGGGACTACTAGAGATGTACAATTAGAACCTGATAGCTTTGTGCTATTGCAGCTACTTACAACAGACAAGACCACTTGGAAATAGCTGTACTTAGAATCTGAATATCAATTTAATACATCAGCAACAAATAGCTGCGAGGAAAGGATGTGGAAGAGAAAGGCAAAAGGAGGATAGGATTCCTCAAGGACATTAAACTGTTGCCACACACAAATACCCTGTTAACCACTGACCAAAGGTTTGTGTGCCATGTGGGAGAATGTTAATTGTTTACAGGTACTCAGGGCTAGAGAACTCAGATGAATACCAGGAAACAGCATTGAGAAAGTCCATTGTACAATTAAGAAGGGAGAGGAATCGCTGAAGGAGGCACTTTCATTTAAGCCCATCCTGCTAGTTCCTAACCTAATTATTTACCACGGAGGGTTTCCTTTCCCAAGATTGAATTCAAAGAACAAAAAACCCCCCTGACAGAATGTTTTCTTTCTCCTGTGGGAAGACGGGTACAAGAGGAGACAGGTCTTGTTTAGTGTAGCACTATCCAGTATTTGTAGAAGATAAAAAAAGCCTTCTGGGCTATTTGAGAACAGCTTCAATGCCTGCCATTCAGGTGATTCACTTTAGCACCGCTGTCTCACAGCCCCATCAGAAAGTCTACAAAGCTAGTAACACTTTTCACATTAACAAGATAATGCTCACAAGGATTTAGCTAAGAACTCTCAAACCATATGCCTAAAATTCTGAGAAAACCACAGTTTTATTTTTAAACATTATTTTGGTCAAGTTGGCTGGATGCCCGAGCTCTGCAATGCCAGCAATTTCTCTCCATTTCTTGTCCGCAGGAGATTTTCTGAGTACTTAATATTTCACCCGAGTGCAATTCTTCTGCAGTTAGACTAGTTCAATCTAGGTGCAGGAGCTCACCATGCACACAGCTCAGGGTTCAGTGCTCGAAGGCTCTGATCCACAAATCTTCTGGCCCCAGGTTGCACAGGCTACCACCTTTTTTCTTGTTTGTCCCTTATTTGATGATCACCTGCATTCGCAGAAAGAGACAGGCATTGCATTGGAAGGCACAACCCACCTGAAGTCTCAGTAGCCTCTTGAGATGCCCCTACTCCTTCCAAGGCTATTTGAGGGAACCTGTGGCAGCTGCTACCTGCATGCCAAGCAGGATTACACTGCAGGCCTGAATTTAGCAGCTGCCCATCCTTCCTTCAAAAGGAAGGCCAACAGCTACTGACCCCGAATGGCTACCTCTGCCACATGGTTATTAACTAAACATGTTTCTCCTGCGGTCTCAGGCAGGCCTATCTCACTCCCACACCTTCAGGACAGGCTCAGTACAGCGCAAAAGCTCCCCAGGAATGAGGGCGATAAAGAAACATTCCTTTAACTATTCAGCAGAGCCCATTTCTTCCTCCCTTTGCTGTCTTCATGCCTGGTTAAACTAGTTTGGGCAGCTTACCAGAGGCCTACAGAAAGACATCAGAGTGCCTGGTTTTCCTCTTGTCTCCTGCATTTGGGGAGTGGCTGTTGTTAGGCTTCTGCCTCCATCTACACACTGTCACCACTCATACCCTAATGGAGCCTTCACCTCACAACAGGCAACACACATCCTTGTCCTGTCAGAGGGTCTTCTGGGAAGCCTGGTGAGGAAAAGCTTGCCCTCAGGGTCTGGAGCACCACAGCCTGCCAGGCTCCTGATGTACTCCTCCAGTCAGCTGGGGCAACCCAATGCTGAAGGCTTCCTTTCTCTTCATGTCCTCCAGCTCCATCCACAAAGTCATAGAATGGGTTGAGTTGGAAGGGACCTTTACAGATCATCCAGTTCCATCCCCTGACACAGGCAGGGACACCTTCCATTAGCGCAGGTTGCTCAAGGGCCTGTCCAACGTGGCCTTGAGCACTGCCAGGGGTGGGGCAGTCACATTCATCTTCTCTCAACAGAAGAAAATAAAGTAAGATGTCACCCCAAAAGATGTACATCTATATGTATCTTTGAGCTGAGCATATGGGTTGGGACCTTCAAGCTCATTCCCTTTTCCTTTGGGTTTCAGTAAGATTTTTGGACAGGGGAAATCAATACAGAGAAAGCAAGCAGAGGAACAGAAAAAATAGACTCCTCTGCTTTTCGCATTGGCAGGTTGCCACCTGTCCTCCACATCTATTTATTTCACTCCCAAATTATCACAATTTGAGGGAAGTGAAAAAGCACACTTCTGATTTTGCTCTCGCTGTCACAGCAAACAAGTTTTACACGAGCCCTGAACTTCAGTCTCGAGATAAGAGGCGGAAGCGTTTGGAGTGCCACAAAGCTCACCGCAGAAAGCACACCCGAGCCCCCTTCCTCGCGTCCAGCGCTGCTCCCACACCAGCTCCCGAAGGAGCGGCTTCATCCCCGCGGCGCCCGCCGGGGCCGCTCCGGCCCCACAGCTCCGCGCAGAGCCGCGGCGGGAGCGCGCTCAGCGCCAGCCCACGGGCGCCACCTAGCGGGACGGGGCCGCCGGTGCCCCGAGCCGTGGGGTGGCACGGTCCCGCCGCTCCCCGCGCTGAGGTGAGCAGGGAGACGAGCTCACCGACCTCCCGGTTCGGATATGAATTAATCCGCCGTCACAAATCACACCAACCCCGTGGCGGCAGCTCCATCGCACCTCTCCCAGGTAGAGGAGATGCGAGTCTTCCCACCAGGACCATGAAGCCCCCTACTAGAAAGTCTAACAGCCAGAGCCCTTACACCACAGGCTATGGGCTTTCCGTACCCCACAAGTCCACTAAGGACATTTGCTCTCTTGGAGTCCGTGCGCAGTGCTTGCCTGACCAGACCTGGCTGCTGCCCTCCCTGTGGCACCTCCCAGCCCGCCCCTAGAGCCACCCTCTGCAAGGGAGCCCAGGCAGGCACTATGACACCAGCTCGGTTTTCTCCGCAAAACCAGAAGTGCAGTTAGCAGTCATAGAATCATAGAATAGTTGGGGTTGGAAAGGACCTTAAGATCATCCAGTTCCAACCCCCCCGCCATGGGCAGGGACACCTCACACTAAACCATGGCACCCAAGGCTCTGTCCAGCCTGGCCTTGAACACTGCCAGGGATGGAGCTTTCACAACTTCCCCTGAGAAACCCATTCCCATGCCTCATCACCCTTACAGTAAAGAACTTCGTCCTTATATCCAGTCTAAACTCCCCCTGTTTAAGTTTTAACCCATTACCCCTTGTCCTGTCACTACAGTCTCTAATGATTAGTCCATCTCCCGCATCCTTGTAGGCCCCCTTCAGATACTGGAAGGCTGCTGTGAGGTCTCCACGCAGCCTTCTCCAGGCTGAACAGGCCCCATATTTCACTGTTCAAGTGAAAATGGCCAGATCTGTCATTAATTCTGCAGATTTTTTTACCCATGCAGTTTCAAGGTGTCTGTTCCCAAGCATTTCTCCCACAGACAGCTTGCACAGCACTGACATAAGATCCACCTGCACTTTCTCAGGCAGGTATGCTCTGCCTTCCATGCTGGCAATGCACCTTTCTGTGCTGACCTAGCTACAGAAATGCTTCAGTTTTGGAGATGCGGATCTCAGACTTTCTTATGGAAGTGTCCTCAGTGTGCATCTATTGTGTCACAGGCGCAGTGTGTGCATGCATGCAAGCTCACGTGTCTTCTGGCATGTTCTTCTTGAGGGCCAAGTTCATAGCTATACCAAGCTATGTGTGTACTTTGGTCAGAAATTCAGGGATAATTGTTTTGCAGTGTGTCCTGAATTTTATTCCATTAAAACATCACAGAACAAACTAATTTGTAGGTGAGGGCTGGAACTGTTCCACTAGAAAAAAAACTGAGGCTAGCAGAAAGCTGTTACACATCAACAAAACTGCCTTTAAATAGTAATTTTGGAAAGATGTCAAGAGGTGTATCTTTTCTATGTACACTTCAACAGTGTACCAACTTTTAATCATTTTTACTTTCCTTAAACAGGATGCAAAGCCAGATAAAAGCTTACAGCCTGCTGGCATTAGGTAAAACATTACTTTATTCCCCCTTCCCCTCCTGTCCTTAACACATGCATATTCTTAAGAATTTTAAACACTTTTTTTTACAGTGTACACCATGATATGGACCTGTAACTAGCAGAAGCTTTACTCAAATGTAATCTATTAACATTCCTGATCCCATGCATTTTTACATACTGACACAGAAGACATGGGTGCCAAGCATCTATCAGAGGCCTCTTGTCAGAAAGCATTTTACAATGCCTGGAAGAGGCATATAGTGACATATTCAGTAGTCACAGTTTTTAGGATACCTACATACAAATCAAGACTGCAAACAAATGGCTATAGAATTATTTATTAGAAGGACTATTCCTAAAATTTCCCTTGGGTTTATTGCTGTTTCCGAAACAGATTCATGTCTTGCAGAAGTGTTGCACCCTCAGCTCTATATTCTGCGGTAAGAACTCCTCAAAACTATCTATAAAAATATACAAGCTCTAGATCTCCAAATAACATGTCCATTTCCTGAGGTCAAGTCTTAACATCAGCAGTATCACAAGAAGCAGAAAGCTGAAGTTTCTTCAGAAACTTTAGCCACCAACCTTATTATATGATATTGTCTTCGACTAGTTGTCAACCACCAACTAATAAAGGGCCAGAAGCATGCTCTTCTATTACCATATCTTTTTCAATGGAAGCTGCTTTGTCCATGAAACTGATAAGGTATGTTGTATTGCTTGGCAAAGACTTCAGTCTTTCTTCAAGCTTGCTGTATACACCAGTTTGCATTAGAGCCTCATTTTCCCAAATTCTTACACTCTAGCCACAGCACCCCTGTTTCTCTTGTGAGAAAAACAAGATGACTTTTGCACACCAGACATTACAATTTGAAAATACTACCAAAAGTACTTCCTCTTCCAGATACATATTGCAGCCTCCACAATAATAACTCTCAGAAAAGCTTAAGAATGCTCCAAAAAATAGTATGACAGAATGAGTCTCATACCCATCAGATTAAACATGAGTAAAGCCTGCCACCAGGAAGACAGCCTGCACACTTCTGCATTCAGAAGGCTGCTAGTTCCCTACTCCACAAAAAAGACAGCTCTACCATAATAAAGCTGGGAAGTGCATATTTGATTGACTAGCGTATGTATCCCTATTGTACACTCTTCTCTGCCCCCATCATTCCTCAGACCAGCTACAGGCAAGCACAACTGCACATGATCACAGCAGTTCACAGCAGCAGTGAACACCACACCTTGATTTAGTCTCCATCATCATGCTACCTCACTGTTTGACAGCTATACTTCAAAGAAGCCATAGTTAAAGCTACAATCAACTCACTATGATAGATCAACTATTTAAAATGCTTGATTTTTTCCCATAGTAAGTAATGCAAAACCTAGCAAAGGCAAAGCAGAAGTCAGAATTAACCAGCCATAGTCAAGAGGTTTGAAGCCAGTTATGCATCACCTCTGTGGCTGGGAAGCCACACTGAAGACAGAGGTTTGCAACACTACAGCCCTGTGGAGCACAAATTTCTCTGCCATCTTTCGTCTCTGATACATAAGGTTACTACATATTAGCAAGCAACTTCTTGGCTTTTTTCTGGGGTGGAGGATTCAAGTTGAAGGTGAAAGCTCAAGGACTGAACAGCAAAAGGGGCTAAACTCCACAGGGTTTTCACTCTCACCATAACCAAGTTGGAGATAAATTTTAAGTGATATACTAAACCTATCACATTCTTCAAGTTTAAAGAGAAACTCTCTTGGTGGACACCTGCGACTTGCTGCTCAAGCAGAAAACAAGAATTCAAATGAGCCAATAGATCTACTCCAAGTTAAAATACATCACAAGAGTCAACTATTTCATGTTATTTTTTAAAACTAAAGAAAAGCAGTCAAAGCAACGTTTCAGTTAGGTAGAGAATGCTGCATTAATTTCAAAACCTAAGTAGTGGTAAAGCTGGAGTCTGTTGAACTGGCTAATGAAAGAGGCGACTGTTTTCAAAGATACCCACATATGTACAGATCATAGCTAGCATTAAAAGCTTTTACAGCGCTGCTGTATAATCTCATTCAGTTATTTGACTACTGATGGTAATTAAGGACCATATTCCATTGCCAAAAAAATAAACAAGTGTGAGCAACCACCAAAACTTAGGCAACAGCAGAAATTGTGCGTGGATATTCCAAGTTTATTGCCAAGTACCTCACTGTTAAGAGAAAAATTGAAGTTGAAATAACTTGTTGAGTATGTACAAAACACAAGAACGGAGCCAAACATTTTACAAGCACAGGAAAAACAGCAATCAACAAGAAAGTTCTGTTTATGTAGAATTAGTATCTTGAACCTGGATAATGAGGAACAAGATTCACAGATTAGAACTACTAAGGCAACCAAAAACCACAAAGAAAGTTTAAGTTGTACAGATAGAGCCAATCCAGCCCTCTTTCCTGCAGAACTTGCACAGGAATACAGCTACGCCCCAGACTTTTTTGGATCTAACTCTAGTAAACCAAGTACTTTACCATGCTTATTGCTTATTAACTACCAAAATTGATGTAGTAGTACTGAGGTATTAAATCACAGAAACATGCACCATGATTAGGGGTACTAGCTGTAATGTATTATATATGAAAATGAAAAATTATGTATGAAGAGAAACAAGCATAGCAACCGATATCTACAAACTAAAATCACAGTGGCACACTGAACAATTTTAGGTTAACCAGACTCACTTAAAAATAGAAACCAGAGGCTGGGCTCTTCTCTCACCCCATTTTACATGTCTTTACTTCCATTGATTTCATGTGGAGTTCTTCACAATTTATGCCATTGTGAGAGGAGAATCAAGCCTTGTGTGTTTGAAAGGAAACAGCAGACATGTTTCCCACCAGAGTGCTGGGGGAGATTTTAAAAAAACACAAGTATATGAACTGTGAAACCGATAGAGTACACAAGCAAAGGCAGGCAAAGAGGCTCGAGCTGGGGGTGGTGGTGGGGAACTTGCAGCTTATCCAAGGGCTTTTTTTTTTTTTTTTTTTTTTGAAGACTTGGGATTGGTATTAAGAAGTCAGAAGCCGAGACATTAAACTGGCTTTGAAATAAAATTTTAGACATAAATATTGCATTTTCTTTCTAACAGAGGTAACTGATTTATATTTACCTACAGTTATTCTACAAAATGAGTAGCAGGCCATTTTGTTTGCAAAGGACACAGCCTTTCCATTCCGAGAAACTGGGAAGTGGGGAGAGGTCTGAACTATTTGCATCATGAAAAATGGTGCGTAACCATTACTCACACCCAAGCTCAAACAGATGATTTCCAAACCCCTTCAGGATCATCTGGACAACTAATATTACAGTAGTTAGAAAGAGCAACACTTGTGACTGGAACTCAAGTCACACAAAGTACTAGACGATTTATAGATGACAAAACCACTTTATGGTTTGGACCTATGACATGACAGAAGCTACAGCTTTATGGTGTGCTGGGTAGCAGCACATTGTTAGGAAGCTCCTCTTTCACCACCCCAGTGAGCACTAACACAGTCATTGTATGGGTCTGTACTGATTTAAGAAGCTCACTTGAAACAGGAAGCAACAAAACCCCAAACCCCCAGTGTTTTCAAACTATCTCTACACCCCTGCTCAAGCTGTGCCAGCACAACTCAGTAACAGTGAAAGGGAAATAGCTCAAGTATTTTACAGATGGAATCAGACTTACTTCATTGTTTTATCAGGTCTATATACCTTAGCAATGCAAGACTGAAGTAATTCATACTCATTCAGAGACCAACACTGACAGAATATTATTGTAGCTGCCTGTTTGGAAATGCCTTCCTCCTTCCCTCCCTGTTTCATTCATGTGCACAGCCAGTGTTCCAGCTTACACACTGGTTTTCACGTCTACCCCTGCACTCCAGCAGGAAGACACGCAGCAGTTTTCTGTAAAAAACAAGTCTGGAGTCTCTTCTCACAGTTGCATTAAATATTGGCTGATTCAGTATGAGACAAAGCAGGAAGAAGATAAATGCACAGAATTGCACAAAGGAGGGTGACTTCTACCTGCAGAAAAAGATGTTGCATAATTCAAGATATACTTGCTGATTTTCATGATACCTGTTCTTTCAAAGCATTAGTCTCCTTCCAGAGGCCATGGGAAGGTACAAAGAACAAACACATGCCCTTGAATACCCAACTTTTAGTGTTTCGGAGTTAGCACTTATATGCTGAACACTGACTTACACATCAAAGCAAAAATAAAAAAGCCTTAAATGAACAGGAGCCTGGTATCACCTCACTTTCTAAAATAAGGTCACCAAGTATACCTTTGTGCTACTATACCACAGTCACAGTCCTCATTGTATCTACCCCTTTACAGCACCAGCTCCAAGCTAATAAGGCATCAACTAATAGGTCATAAAGGTTTATAAACAGCTACTGTACAATATGAGACAGACAGACATAAGAACCAACCTACCAAAATTACAGCCTAAGATGTGGCAGATTCAGAACTAGACGATGAAGCTCTGAGCATCAGGGGAGATTTCGCAACAAAATCTGAAAAGCAGTACATCTGCAGCAATGAAACAGATGCCTGCTTGTCAGTGTGGTCACTTCAGTTCAAATACCTGCATTGTTCAAATTCAATATATTAACAGCTACTCTTAAAGCCGTAATTGCTGTTCCTGCATACAATCTGAAGTTTTATATAACTGGAAAATCATATATTGAGAAAGAAATAGGCTATTAGCCTGGACCACTGAACTACAGCTTCACACCACCTAAAATCCCCTGCAAAGATTGCCCAAGCAGATTGTCTGTATGAAAGGTCAGGGGGTAAAGCTTGACCCTTACTGGATTCGCAAACAATCAAATCAAACATCCAGCTCACCAACATACCCAGCAGCATCCACAGCTTTTTGGCAGCTTGAGCACAACAGCAATACGTAGGGCCTCCTCCTACAATGCAGATGCTCTCTACAGCCTCTCTGCCCAGGATGTGGCTACCTTCTCCAGAGCCTCCTAAGGGCAGGCTAATGCCCTGCAAAAAGGAACCTGCACTCTGGGATATGGCTGCAGAAAACAGCTGTCTTAACACAACCGCTTCCTTGCTTTTTAGACAGCTTACATCTCTCCTGAATGTCAGTGGTACCTCCTAGTTCGTATCTGCTGAAATCCAACCCTCAAATGAGCTGCTGAGAGGACAGAACGAAGCTGCATCCTGGGTAGCAGCATCCTTACCAGGCTGGAAGTTGTGTATTTTTCCTGGTACCTCGGTAGAGATGAGAGCCTGGTTTGCTTTCTACATGTTTGGCAGTACTGTAAGACACTCACTGGCTACTGGCCTGCCAAGCTGTTTAGGCTTGCAAGTTCCTTTGCACTCGCTTTATGCTATACTATTAATTTTCTTAAATATAAACACATCCTCTGCATATCTTATTCCCATATTCCATATGCTCAGAGCAAGCTCATTTCAGTCCTAGGATGAATGGGAACTCAATATTTATCACAAAGATCCATCATCCTTTGCAAACAAGACTGAAAAACCCTCACACAATGAAGTTATCCATATGATCTTTCTGATGAGCAAAGCATAAGAAAACAGTTCAAAGCTCCCAGAGCCACACATATACTTTTACAAAAGACATCTGCAATTCACCAGTGAGGTTCTAAACCTAGCATAATTCATTTAGCAGTCTGTATAGATGCAAATACACTAGGTTAGACATTTCTTCAATGCTTTCATGAAATTCATTTTAAAGTATATAAATATTCACACTTTGAGTAGTCATCTCAGCATGTGAAGCTTTTACTTTCCTACAAAAATACCAATTCCTGCAAGGAGACTGAAAAAATAAAAATATATTATTCCTACAGTATGCACACAAACACATGCAATTTTCTTTACATAAATGCTTTTGAACTTCTGGGTGATTAACTTCAACACTTGATTACAAAAAGAGATCTTTAATAAAACATCTTCACTAATCATGCACTAATTTTTAGCATGCTTGAAAACAAGTCAGCTTTTACTGCAGCTAGACAAGTTCATCCACGCTTCAAAGCGCAAGGTGGCTTTCAATTTGTGCCACGGTTATTGTGCTTTTGTGCTGCTACAGACATGGGCCATGGGTGACGGCAGTGTCCAACTAGGCCCTGCACTGGACAGGTTGAGCAAGAGTGCCTGGGTGCCTCGACAGAGCCTCTTGCCAAGGCAGAACCACCTCTGCCACAGGAGTACCCTGTTAATGAAGAGATTAGGGGAGGGTAAAACAGGTAAAGCTGAACAATTACAGCACTTGTCTCAGAGGTGGTTTGCATTGCTCCAATGAGGAGCATGGGAACGCGTGCTTTGAGGAGTGGTATAGCAGCACCTGTCTAGATATGCTTAAAGACTCAATTGCACAGGTTTCCATTTCAATCCTTTTTAAGACTGGTGAGAGAAGACGCATCCTCTTGTTCTGTAGGAGAGCTCCAAGAGTCCTACCACACAGCGCAACCTGAAGCCTGTGTTGCTATACTCATAGCTGCATCTGTGTTCTTCGTTTCTTTTTTAAAACACTAACACTTTCAGAAATAAAGATGTCTGGACAATGAAGACTCCCTTTAAGAAAATTTCAGGGTCTAACATCACCTTGCTTAAAAAAAGTAATCTGTAAATTTCATTATAAGCATGATGATATTGACATGCAGACTTTTAATCATGCTTATTGCAATTATACAAATCAGTGATCAAATCCACTGAGAAGCCAGTATCTGTACACACCACATTAACACAAACAGTAGACATGGATTTGGCATGCTGCCGTCAGAGAAGTCTAGCTCTGGAATCAAGTCACGCTAAGATTGGGGCTACCTGATGCAAGATTAGAAAACAACAAGTTCAAAAAGGTGGTTATAAAAACATCACACTAAACAAATTTTATTTAAAATAAAAGCAAAGCAATCATATTTCAATATGTGGATGGTAGTTGGAAATGCTTTTTTGGCATGCAGCTGCTCCACAAAGCCAATATTGTGTGTAACTGGAAGCATTTCAAAAAACCAGAATTGTTACTGAAGTCAAAGACTAATTGCAAGCTGTGGGATCTGTCTTAGATAAAAGAGGGGCAACTGAACAAAACTGTTATAGATATAAACCTATAAGCAAACTCCATAATACTCTTATCACTTTATTGCCAACTCGGTAGAACTAGAGAGCAAGGGAACAAGTGGCTTGAGGAAAGAGGGATGAGAAGGAAAATGAAGGAGAGAAGCACACAAGGCAGAACAGCAAGAGCTATCAGGTGCTATAAATCTACATCTCAAACACAAACCCTAGACAGGAATACATGACTTTGGTACAGAACAACTGAAACAACAGTTACAGCTTTTGTTGATGTGTAATCCACTGGAAATGAAAGGTCTGCCTAAGAGACTGCCTACCCCAGTTTTATTAGCTAGCAAAACACTCTGAGCTTGATGGGTTCAAAATGATCTGGAAAAGCAACTCACCAATCTTATAGTTCAATTTAAGAACTTTTAAGGAGTCAGCCCGCCAGGCAGAGTTCCAAGAAAAGGTAAACTAGCAAAAATCTCTCATTTATAGATATTTTAAAAATACTAAAAAATGTTTGTATTGGCTCATACCTCTTGTATCTGAGCACTTCACTCATTTTCAACATTAAAAAAACCACCCTGTTTGCACAAGAACATACTTGAAAAGTATTGTCAGTTTGTGCTGAGGAGAAGTCATTTGTTCATGTAGCTTTGCAAAAGAAGTATAATGCATCTAGCACACAATACAAACAAGCAAAACACAGAGGAAGAGTTGCAGCAGACCACTTGTGAAGTTTCCTACAGTCACTGGCAATATCCTTTGACAATGAATCAGCAGCCAAAGAGCTGTTTCTGTAAAAAACTCATGATTTTGGCAAATTGTGATCTGCTAGTCAATCTGGGAATTTCTACCAGAAATGCCATGGCTTTGTTGTGCTACTACTTGCAAAACATGTTTCTTCCCATCATTCTTCAGCCATAAGGTGGGAGGGTGGAAAAGATGAGCGATTGCTGCTGTATCCTTCCCAAGCTGGTTCTTCCCATCACACAACTCCTAATCCAAACAATTTAAGCACACAAGTAAAAGCTACTCATTTCTGTAAACATTTCCAGGAGCAGGACCCAAGCATGCATGGCTTACACCAAGGATATATTAATGACTAGAGGTAACCTCAAGTTTACCTCTGTTTAAACAGCCTAAGCAGAAAACAGTGCTGGCCAAAGCTGAAGCTTAAGCCTTAATATAAGGGAGTAAACGGAACATCGACAGAAACCACTTGGTTATTATGCACCCATCTCCTAATCAAGTATTCTTAATGCAGTATTATATCATATAACAATTTTCCCAGAAATACTAATGATGCTTTGTAATTACTAAAATAAATAAATAAAAGTAATATGCCCAAGCATGTTTTATACCCCAAAACCAGAGAGCTCTTTACTTTAGGAAAAGGTAGTGGTAGAAAACAGAAACAAAACCCAGCTCGTTTGTTTGTTTTAAATGGACTTCACCACTGCCCATACAATTAACTCTGGAATGCACAAGACACAGCATCCAAGCAAACAAAAGCTCTATATTTAAGTGCAACTCTCAGTCCACTCTGTTAGAAGCTGTATGGCAGCCACTGACAATACATTATGCAACATCCATATTACAGAGGGAAAGGACTTTTAGGCTGGAATACAGAAGCTGCAGCACTAGAAAGGGTCAAAGCAACCTGCAAAGACATCATATGAACCAAAGCCATTTAAATTAGTCTGTAAAATGTAGACATTCATTAGCATAGGAAAGTTTCACAGGAAAGCAATGACGAAGTAAAATCCATCTGATTTTCATAAGCTAATTAATTAAATATGCCAAATGCATTTAATCTCTTCTTGTAACCATAGGGGGAGACAGACCAAACTCTTGTAAGTTCTGAAAAGCCAGGTCATTAACGTGCCAAGTCATTCTTCAGATCTCTTCCTTACATACAAATTTACATTCCCAATTTACTGTACATGTAAGTAAAACCTGGCTTTCCACCCCCTCCATTTCTCCCTCTTTGGAAGACACTTGCTATCTCCTTCTCCTGTATTCTAAATATCTTTTTAAATGTTAGAAAGAACTTATTTTCTAGGGGAAAAGAAAAAACCCACAGAAGCCATTTTGCCAAAAGCCTGAGTTAAACACCCCAGTCCCCCAGTACGTAGCTGAAAACGAGATTAATAACATTCTTGCACATATGAACAAAAATCCAGATCTAGTTTGTAGTCTTTAAGTTCAGATGACATTTCTAGCCATTTCTTGCCTTTCCAAACAAGACAAGGATTCTGATGTTTACACAAGGTTCTTCTTGCTTAATAAATCTTAAATTGAAACAGATTTTTTTGAACAATTACCTTCTTCAGAGTTATCATACTACAGGATATTAGGAAAAACCAGACTCTCCTGTTGCTTTTACCCACATCTGACTCCAATCTTAATAGTTTAGCTATTAACCCTGTAAGGTCCCCGCACACACACCTTGCCTAGTTGATGTTAAAATTTTTATATGACTGACCTGGGCTTACTCATTACAAAACCTTTTGTTATACAAAACGAGAGCAGCTCTGTGGACCTTGGTTTACGGGACACAATTAACTGTGTTCTTGGCAGAACTGCACCAGCCCAGCTCATCCGGGGCTCTGCAGTCAGAAACGAAAGAATCTGTCACTGCAGACTAAGTGCTCTCCTCCCCACCTCTCCCCTTCCTTCCCTTCCCAAGCCTGCTATGAACAGCTGACACTCTGGGATGGAAGCCTGACCACTGTGATATGCCTGTGCTGTAAAGAAGTAATACAAGTAGTGATAATCTCTCCTAGAAATATTAATAACTAGAGCTAAAGCAGTGAAACCACATCCTGCTAGAAAATCTCAGCAGCCACTCTGTTTGCCTTGCAAAACATGCATTTTTTACCTCAGTCACCAGCTAAACAACCGAAACAGAAGCCTTCTCCAGTCATTTACTTTTGCCACCTTTTAGGTTTTAGCATGTATGGAATATGCATTGTTAACCTCCAAATCCTCTGTATAAACATTTCTCAGAGAGCTTGTAAAACACCCCCCGCTGCGTTTCCTGGCTCTCCGGTGGATGGCATTTCGAAGCGCCGGTACCGGCGGGTACTTTATTTTGCTTTCCCCAGCTCTCCCGCTGGGGTGCAATGACAGATCCCTGTCCAGAGCCAACCCGGCCGTCTGCGGCTCGCACCATAACGAAGGCGCCCAGGACCCGGCCCGGATGATAGATGGTGGCGGCTGGAGTTTGAAACCCCGCGGTGGGAATACATTCCCTGGGAGAAGAGGCTCAGGGAGTGCCCGCTGCCCTTCCAGAGCTCTCTTCATTGAGGCAGGAAAAAGACACACACTCGGGATGGGACCCTGCTGTCTCTCAACCGATGACGGGGGTGGGGGGGGAAGGACACGAGCGATGGTCATCACCCCAGTAACACAACGCGCTCGCAGAGCTGAGCCCGAAAGATGCCACCGGGATGAAGGTCCGAGGTCGTCCCGTTCCCCGCACCCTCCCGCCGGCTCGGCGCCCAGGCGCGGACATTTCGCCGGGGACAGTGGAGAAGGCGAAGGCTGCCAGGGGGAGGCCAGTTGTCACCTCAACGACAGGCAACAGCTGAGCTCCCGCATCTGGAACCTCGCTCAGACTGGCGGCACCAGCCCGCTGCACCGAGCCGGCGCCGCATCACCCGCCCTCCCCCGGCAGTCGCCGCGGGGCTCGGCGGGACCTCTCCGCCCCCGAGCCTGGAGCCCCCGTCCAACAACTCCGCGGAGGACGGCGCTGAGGAGTGCCGGCGCTGCGTAAAGGGCCGCGCCCGCGATACAACAGCGGCAGGGGCGTAAGACCCCCACCGCAGAGCGGGATGCCGCAGGAAAGGCTCCGCCGCCGCCAGCGGCACGGTCCCGGCTGCGGACGTCGCCCAGTCAAACCCCGCCAAGCTCCCGCAGCGCCGCTGCGGGCTGATTGCCAGCGCTCCCCATTCTGGGGAGCCGCCACTTACCCTCCCCGCAGCGCGTCCGAACCACAGAGATGCACTCCGGGGCGGCGAGCGGCGGCAGGGTCCGTCACATCGACAGCGGCGGAGGCGGGTGCGCAGCTTGGCCCCACGGAGTCAGCGCCGGCGGCAGACGCTCATCCCGGGCAGCGCCGCGGCGGGCACGGTCAGCCCGGAGCCTCCTGCGCTGCCTTGCGCTGCGCCGCCCCGCCGCGAGTGGCCGAGCCCCGCGCCCGCTCCCCGCCCTAATGGGACTCCGCCGCCCCGCGCCCGGGACGGTGACATGAGCGTCCCGCCGCGCCCATTGGCTGCTGCCCGCCGCGCCCGCCAATCGCCGTCGGGCCGGGGCCGGCCGGCGGCCTAGAAAACCCGTCGGGGCGGGGCCCGGGCAGGCCGCGCCCAGGTGCCGCCGGTGCGGGAACGCGCGGTGCTGCGCGGAGTTGGGGGTACGTGGTGTGACTTGTGGAAACCCCATTGACCCCCAGTTTGGGGCAGGCAGGGCCCCCTCCTTTTACTCCGCTCGGATGAGCCGGCTCTCTCCGAGGGAGCAGGAGAGGGGAAGGTAATTAAAGACTTGCTTTGCTAATCCGTGCAAAGGTGGGTGATGGAGCCTGCTCCGGCCGGGTATGCGGGCCACGGTGTTGGTGGTGGGCTACATTTACCCACCCATCGCACCCGGGGCACTGCCAAAGAGAACGGGGCGCAGGGTCATCGCCACCATTAGACCTTAGCCCTTACCCTCAGCTCTTGCCATCAGCCTTTGCCCTCCTGGCTGTGCGAAGCTGCTTAGAAAAGCTCCCTGGGAGGGTTGGCAACGGTGGGCATGTCACAAAGCCAAGCAGCCCCAGTGTTAATGTAAAAACCATGGCAAAACGCACGTGGTAGGCATTAAAGGATGTGGTGGTCATTCTGAGGATGGTGAAGTAGCCAAGTATGCATTTAAATCACTTCCCTTTTGGGCACCTTTTTTTTGGTGTCTGTTCAAGCTGTTGGAGTTGGCAGCCCTTGTTTCAGTTGCTTGCACCTCACACCCCTTAAGCAATGTGAGCTGAGCTCCTGGTTCTGTAGTGGTCTCATAGTGTTTTAATCCTCTGTGAAAAAATCCAAGAGAAGGATGAGTAACAATGGAGACATTTAACTCAATGTTGGATTTTTTTTCTTGTAGATGCAAATCAGAAGGTGAGATAATGTTACCAGAGAGACTTCTCAGTGATTCGAAACTCCCTACTTGGTAAAACAAATGTATTTGGAACTGAGGAAGCTTAATATAAAGATGAAATTTGGTCTGTAGTTTAGCAGCGTCTCTCTTGACTCTCTAAATAGGAATTATCTGAGGTTAGGAAATGGCAATTTTCCCTTCGTGCTTTGAAGCACATTTGGTTTTCCTGTGTTAGCAGCCTATATTTGTTATCTGGAGTCCAATCTGGTCAAAATCAGCTTTCTGTATCCGAAAAAATAATAATGTAACACACAGGAAACAACTTCAGGCTACTACCCTAGGCTACAGCTTTATTACAGGCAAGAGTGTTAAACCTACTTACCACCTTAGAAGCTTCAGCTGCAGTTCTAACCCCGGGTGCTCTGCCGTTTCCTTGCATTCTGGATGTAGTATCACTGTCACACCGCTGAACAACTCCTTTTAAATCTTAACCAAGCCTGAAAATAGGCACTTCCAGATTGCATCTGTGTGGAAGTTTTCAGAGAGAAAGCGAAAACACTTGTACAGACAGGTGAAGCTTCAGAAGAGGCAGCCTCTGTCACTCTTTCCATCAGAATGAATTTGGATTTCTCCTGTAATTCAAGAAAAAAACATGAAGAGTAAAGCAGAAGTGTGAAAAAATGAACCCATTCTAAAGGGAAAGTGAAGAAGAAGATGACAAAGATGGCAACAGAGCTGCATGTACTGCTGCTGCTATAAAGCTGTTTGTCCCCCACCCTGTGTTTCCCCCCTGCTACCTATTCAAGCCTTGCTGTAGCACTTATCAACAAGATCTAAATATGTTTAGACTGTGCTGGCAGCATTGCACGATTTTTGTCGTTTATTTCTTCCCACTTCAGGTTCCAAAGGCATAGGAAATAAGATTGCTCGGCTTGTAAATAACCTTGTCAAAGGTGATTACAGTCATATATTAGCAGATCTGAATCTGGAATGAAAGAATTTATGGCCAGTGCACTCTTTTAAGTTGTGTGTATCTGTTTATCTGATCCTCACTTACAAATGCCTCTAATTAAGCTATAAACTCTTAGTTTCTACTTAACCATATGGGCAGCCTGAGAAGATTGCTACAGTAATGTAATTTACCCATTCTAAGCCATGTCTGCAATGCAAATCCAGCATAACTGCTTTAATAGTGTTATAACCAGCTCTGGTTTTCACAACACGGACAGAAATAAAGCCTGTCCAAGTTACCAACTATAGTCCTGATGAAACAGCACAGTTTTCTTTGTGATCCTAGGGGACTTTATTTGTGACAGAGAAAAAACACACCCATAACCCTGCGAACAGTGGTAAATAAGGTAACAAATGACAATCTGCAAATGCAGGTTCTGGGGAAGGGTCTATAATATTCTCCCTGATTTATTTTGCACTTTCTGTGGGAGCTGCTCGGCTCTCCTGTGAGTTTGTTGCACTCAGCTCTCAGGGACTGCTTGCAGTTTTTAGTTGCATGCACTTTTCAGTCACCTGAAGTCTGGACAATTTGAGGGTAGGGTCTACTCTGCCACTAGAGTGGGCTGAGAGAGAGTATAAGGAAAACTTCCACATTAAAAAGGCCCAGAATTACAATATCTATTTATGTATCTTAAACTTTCATTAAATATTCCAAAATATTTATGCAAGAAAAAACATATTATCAACTGATAAGCAAGTTTAAAAAAGGGCTAGAGTCCCAGCTTTTTACTGTAACATAGCAAAAACTGCAACTTTCATGTGACTGTTACCTATTTTATGAAAAATGTGTCTAAAATATACTCTATATTTAGGATTTTTCTCTATAAAGGAGTGCTGACAGTTATGAATTTCATGTGAGGAATGCAATTTTTTGCCTATGTTGCAGACGCTTGCAATTTAAAAATGTGAACTATGAAAAGTTTTTGTGTGATTTTGAAGAAGGGGGAAAAGCAACCTTGCAAATTCACACAGGTACCCTGGAAGGAAATGCCTAGAGCAATCCATCAGATCTTCTTTTCCAATCCTACCTCTCCCAGGAAATAGTTTATTTCTTATTAGCTTTTATTATCTTTAAAGTATCCTATGTTTTCATATTCAAAACTTACATACAGAGATGTGACTGCAATGCAGGGATGTGAACAAAAATAGCTCCTCAGCTAGGCAGCAAAAATATGATCTAACACTGATATAGCTTTGAGGCTAACCTGGCTTGGAAGAGATGGCTGGACCAGATGGACCCCAGAGGTCCTTCCAACCCTGGTATTATGATCTAGAGCTGTTGGATTCAGCCAATACAGAAGATACAGGGCAGACTATGCTGTCTAATTAGTAAAGCAGTTTAAATATTGGGGAATGAATAGAAAAAAAGAGATGGCGATGGAGAGTTTGAATGAAGCACAGTGGTCTTTATACTGACATTGGCCACCTCACAGGTGTCTGCCTGGTGGTTTTACTGTGTATTTAAAACAAAATTTGTGTTAGATTAGGGGCAAGATTTTAATTTTTTGCAAGGTCAGATTGTACTGTCCTGTTCTAGTTTAGCCACTTCACACTCTGTGGTGTGAAGCACAGACCAGCTGCTTCTGGGGAGCTCTCCTGCTAATATTTGCCTGTTTGATTTGTTTTGGCCTTATCCATAGGCTCCATAACTTTTCAGCTATATGATCCTTCCTAATCTATGTTTAAAAGTTAGCTGAATCCTTGCATGGCCAGCTAAAAAAGGTTTACTATGGATTTAATTCCCAGGCATTTTCTCTAGCTGTTTAACTCTCTCTGTCGTTTACCTGGGCTAAAATGTTATCCTTATATGTAGGATTCACACCCTGCCTTTGATCACAGACTTCTCCACTAGGTCCTTCTAGCCTAGTTATCTCCTATGGACTAGAATAAAATCAGCAACTTGACTGAGATGAAAGCAACAATGCTTAATTTAGTTTACAATACATGTAAGTAATCCCAGTCCTGTTTCTGAGATCCACTGCTGTGCCTTGTGCTCCCTCCCACTGGAGATGGAGTCATTCCTGCTAGCTTTAGTGACATTTAGAGCAGCCTGCCATAGATGATTGTACTCTGCCTTCCAAGTGCTCTCAGATAAATCTAGTTGTATTCTAGAAATAGTGGCAAAACTCCCACATTTCTCTAGTTCCAAACAAATACTCAGAAACCCAGTGATCCATTGCATACTTATTTCCTAGGCTCAGCAGGCATTAGATTCCTACCTGTATGCTTACGATGCTACTATGGATTTTTCACAGTGCTTTCCCCAGGAGTGTGTCCATTTCATTGCCTGGAGGTGTTTCTGTTTCGACAGGAGACACTGAGATTGAACATCCTTCTGTTGTCCTCACTCTGAGAGATGAAACAGCTTTGAGAGCATATGTCTGATCCTACATCCACCGAGACACTTTGATGATTAGCCGTTTCATAAGATCAACCCAGATTTGTAGAGTACTGCACAGAAAAAAACTTGATAGAAGGCAATAAATATTATTTTGGGTAGATATCCATGATAATTTTTAAGAATCTTTTGTTCTTATTAAATCCAATTTACTTAAAAATTGCACTTCGAGAATCCAGGGTGTTAGAAGTTAAGGATAATATACCATACCATTTGTCCTTTTCCTTCTCTTTAACAGCACAAGTATAAATCACAACCCTAACTTGATTAGCTTTTGTTTCACTGTGTTACGGTTTTAACATTATTTAAACATAGTTCGTTATTTAACTGTGCAGAAGATCTTAATCTTTTACTTAAATGTAAATTGCAAAGTACAATCGCTAAACAAATTGATTGAATACCATTGATTATTCATCAAATAATTGTGGCAAATCATGTAATCAATTATTCATCATCCTCAGAGAAGAATAGATGACATGAAGAATAAGCTGTAATTAAGATAAAACACTATTGGGTTCTGTACTGATAATTTCTTTTGAAATTACAATTCTTGCAATTAAATCAAATTGAAATTAAAATGTGAGTAGCCTGATTGAGGCACTGAGTAATGATTGTACAAAAGTGTAATCTGCTAGAGCCTATTCATGTATGGGGACGCAGATGACATTTGCTGCCTGAAATATTTTCTGTTTTTCCCCATGCATTACTTCTGTCTAATGCAAGGATGCTATTATGATTATAGATTTCAGTCTCCTCCATTATTATGTGACCGATGCACCAGTTACAAAAGCAAAACACATTCTTAAAAACAAATTAGACATGAAATTCCCATGCTAGGTTTATCTTTAGCCTAATTTGTTTGTGCCACCCAGAATTTAGATTCAAAATGAACATGGATAAATTTACATTGCTGTAATGATTTGGTTTAGTAAATCTTATGGAGTTTTGAGTTTATTAATCTGTTTATTATTTCCACTAATACAGGACCTGGCCTGCTGGACATTTGAACCAATGGGAAATCTCCTTTTGTCTTCAGTCATGTAACATATCTAGAAAAAGTATCTCTAGGAAACACTAAAAACATCAGCATTAAGTCTTCATCAGAACTACTGTTAATGAAACAATTTCTCAATCAATTGGATTCAGGGGAAAGTGAGGTCTGAGCTTGACAGCAGTCCCCAACATGTGCGGATGCTGGCTTGAAATAGTCAATGTTTTTTGACTACCACACTAAGAGTGAAAGGAATGCAATGATCTTCCACCTGAAGAAGTAAACTTCTACCTGAAGAAGGTCACTAATGTAGCAAATTTTGTTTGGTTGTCATATTAAAAAATATTTCAGAAGGATTTATAAAGTTAGGATATTTCTTATCATGTGGGGTGAACTATTCTCTAGAAGCATTCTCTATTCAAGCTATATAACTGAATGCAGCTATTAGCTTCAGACAATAACTTTGCATGACATTGTTTTGATGGTGATAGGATGAGTGCGATAATAGAGTACAAATATTGGGTAGATTTAAAATTCATATACTGGGAATACACTTTTAGGTATGATTAAGACTATGACTTAAATGTGAGGTGTCTCACAGTTTCCTAGGTCTTTTTGCCTCAATAATATGCATTATGACAATCAGTTCAGAAGCCATAAAGGCAAAACTTGCAGGTAACATACACATGGAAAAATGTATTCCATTGCCTAAATGGCCATTACTTGGACAATGAAAAGGGGGAACAGAATTCAATCAGACTTAAATAGCATTTTAGATAGACCTCTAAAGTGAGATAGAAATGATAATGTCATCAGAAGTATTTTCTCTCTCTGCTCGATGAAACACATTTTACAGTATCAGCAGTAATATTGAGTATATTGACTATCAGCAAATGAACGATTTTCAACAGTTGTTGAAAGTAATTTTGGAAAATAAATAAGAAAAAATGAGACACAAACCAAAGTAAAACCCATTCAGATTTGTAGTATTGAAAGCATGCAATAGATTTGCTTTCTGTGTTTTAAATGCCTATCATGTTTTCAGTATTTGATGTTCATTATTCAAATTATTTGTTTTCCCACGTATTAGGCTGCATGATATTGTTTCTGTATCTTAGTGGGTAAAGGCACTATGCTGCTAGTTCACATAGACAAATTTAAGATTCTGCTTCCTTTAGCAGTTTGAAATGACTTTGAAATACATTTTCAGAAAACATTTGAGTTGTAAAACTTGGGAACATGGGAATTGATGGAAACATAAAAGTTATGAATAAATAAATTAAAGCATGTTTTGGGTTTTTTTTGAGATGGTAAAGAGCCAGAAACCCAACAGAAGCAGAAGAGGATGATGAGTGGGCCTCATTTCTGAAAATCAGAAATGCTGACAGAATTTGAATGCTTATTCTTTTCCTCCCCAAGTATATACCAGATTCAGATATTGAGTAACTGCACTGAAGTTTAACCTGAACAGCTGGTAAGTAAATACTGATCTATTTTTCAGGTTTCTTCTCTTCCATTGAGTGTCACAACATCATTTGCCACAGCCCTGACAGCTCGCTTTAGCACTAAGTCTCTTCTAGGTCTAGTTAGAGAGGACTGTTGCCAAATTTTGTAGTTTTTCATTCTCCATCCTGTATGGTTCATTGTATATTAATTGCCTCTGTGAAGTGTCAACAATTAAGCTGAGGTACTGGATGTAAAAAGGTGGTGTTGTTCCTTTGGAGGTGTCATTTTCTCAGGCACTGCTTATCTATCTGTCAAGGTTAACATGTGAAAATATGTCAAGTCACCTGATTTGTCAGCTAAATATGCCTTATATTTCTTCGTTTGCATTTTATGTAGTTAAACCTGATATAATGGAAACTCCAGAAAGTCAAAACACTGAAGTCAGCAAAGCCAGATTTGGTAAACTCACACTGAATTATCTGGCCAGTTTAAGCTAATTGGGAAGAGAATTTCTCAGGACTGCCTGTACTCTTCAGATTGGTTTGAGATTCTCTACAATACAGAATGGTTTTATTCTGTATATTGTTTAGTCGCATCAAAGGAAAGCACATGAGTCATTGCACTTAAAATTGGGTACAAAAATTACAGAATCACAACTTTTTTGTAAAATCTTTTGGCACATTTCTTTTGTACTTAAAATCCAGTATTTTCTGTGCATGTGTTAGTTGGGATCCTTTTCATTCTTCTCATTGTGCTGATCTGAGAAATCTGAAAGTTCTGTTCTTTCATCCAGCGGCAAAACTGTATCTTAGAATGTAACCGGTGGGAAATTTGTCAGAATTGGTTAGTCCTTGTCAAATCTATGTCAAACCATGGCAATATCTCACTGCCCCTAGCTCATGATTTATCAAATGTAGCTAAACACACACACACACAACATGAAAACTGATTTTAACAGAGGGAAAGAGGGAAGAAATGTCTTTCAGTAAGTGAAAACATTTCATTTTCTAAACGATATAGTTTTGAAGTTAAGACTTGGTCAAAGACATGGCGGACAATACCAGGTGTCGTGGTTTAAGCCCAGGCCATAAATTAGAACCACGCAGTCTACTTCCCCCCCCCCCCGCCCTTTCTTCCCCCCACTCCTGGAGGGACAGGGAGGAGAATCGAAAGAATGCAACTCCCATCGGTTGAGATAAGAACAGTTTAATAACTAAGGTATAACACAAATCACTACTGCTACCTCCAATAATAATAATGATAAGGGAAATAACAAGGGAAGAGAATACAACACCTTGCCACCCACCGACCGGTACCTCACCCCCACCCAGCAGTGATCCAGCCCTTCCGGGAACTCTCAGTTCTACATCCTGTGCATGATGTGCTATGGTATGGAATACCTCTTTGGCTAGTTTGGGTCAGGTGTCCTGTCCCTGCTTCCTCGCAGCTTCCCCTCCTCCCTGGCAGAGCATGAGACTCACAAAGTCCTTGGTCAGACCAAACATCAGTGTTATCAGCTCTGTTCCCAGGCTGAAAGTCAAAAACACAGCACTGCACCAGCTACTAAGAAGGAGAAAAAATGACTGCTACTGCTGAACCAGGACACCAGGTGAGGAGAGCACTCTCTTTAGAAAAATCGTGTCTGCATTGGTACTTCCTAAAAGGCAGCCTCAGCTTAGAAAATCAAAGGGGTGCATGCCAGTTGGAAGAAGTTGAGGCTCAGATCCACATAGCTGATTGTGGAGAATGTGATTTCCATCTTCCATACATCTATCTGCCTGGTCACCAGAACACTAACCTGAGGCTTGGCTGCCTTGTTTCTCTTCCGTCCACAGCTTAAGGGCTAAAATTCATTATCTCCTATTATTATTACCTCCTATGCAGAGGAATAACCTGAAAACCATGCTGGAGAAACAGGGCGCAGGGTGCAGGGCAGGAAAGTAACCATTCATCTGACCAGGGAGGGTTAAGAGAGAGTGGGATTGAGGGCAAGTAAGGAAATAGAGGTATAAGTAAACCCAGCTGGAGATCTGGGATTATCTGCCTTCCCAGTGCTGTTTCTTATTTTAGTAGTGACTGTTAATTCCTGCTGTATGAGCATCCTGAAGTTTGAGAAGTGGAATAAAGCATTACCTTTGGCTGGGGGTGCCTGTGCCCATGGGCAGCACAGTCACACCCTAGCTTTGCTCTCAGCATCACAAGTCTCTCTCTCTTTGCTGTGATGCTTTGACAGCATCAGTGAACAGTTTTGCTCTGGCTTATTCTATTGTTGCTCTATTCAGAGCAATTCCTTCATCCTAGGCCTGTCACTTAGCCAAGTGCTTTAAACAAGAAGGTATTAAGTAAATAATGGATAATCACTGCAGGATGTCTTTAAAATAATGAAAAGTGAACCACTGAGAGCCAAAAGGATAGCTTAAGTGTTTAAATCCAGATGAGGTTTCAGGCTGTCATTCATTAAATCACTTAGGCATCTATCTGGGAACTGATTAGAAGAGAGGTGGGCTCTCATTTTTACCTTGTCCTATGACATTTTTCTGTTAGGTTCCCTCCCCAACATACCATTCATTCCCACACCACCTGCTCACTTAGCACCTCTGCTGCTGTGTGTGTCACTGTCAGGAGGTGCCCACCGGGACCAGCGTTCTTGTTTCACAGATTCCATTCCAGGACAAGAGCATCCAAAAATGAAGGGCAAAGCACTGTATCCAGAATGGGTATTATTAGGCTGACTCCTATGAGCAAAAATTATGAGCTTTCTGAAGTCTGATTTACTGTTTAAAGAAATGGAAGAGAAACATGCTCCTTTTTGTTGTGTTTGACAAACAAAAGTGAAATTTGAGGTGCAGGGTAATATGTGAGTATGTGCAAAATGTATATGAAGTAATGGGTGCATTTGGTACATTAGTTTGGATCTGACAATCACTCAGAGCCTACTGGGTTTCTCACCATCATCTTGTCCTATTGCTGCTCCACTCAGCAGCAGCAAACTTCTCAACTGTTACTATTTCATAGATAACCTGTTTCTCCATTTTCTCTCCCCAACATATTCCAGGCAGCTGTCTCTAGATTGTTAGGTTTCCTAACTCTCCTGAGTGTTTCATCCTGATTTCATGTAGGACTTCCATGTTGTTTCTCTGAATCTTATGGGGACCTCCACTGCCTGGATGTTCTTCATAATCTCCCAGATACTAAAATATAGGACAGGCCATTGCAATTTGGGATGCAGCAACACTTATCCCCTGCTATTCTTTCTTCAGCCTTACTCAGTAGGCTGGACCTCATTTTAAACACAGTCTGTGGGAGTATTCGTTGTGCTTCGTAATGCTGACTAGGTAGGATTTTTAAACAAGTTCTTCCTCTTTATTACTTATGCAATGCTTTAGTATCAGAAAATCAGTAGATTACCACAAAATAGATGTATAGGACCTGAGTACATTGGAAAACCTGAAAGTCTATCCCATGTAAAGTTCAAACCCAAAACACACATTCACCTCAAAACTGAATTTCTATGAGGTACATGATCTTTCATACAAACCTCTGGGTTTGCCTTAACTCACAACACTCATGTCATCCTGCACAGTTTTCATTCCAGGAATTTGATCCATACTCTATGCCTAAAAATGCATTGTTTTCATTTAGATTTCCTCGTTTTCTCACTGGTTCTGGGGAACTCCAGTAGCTGGTTATAACTGAATAGTATAATTACAACTTACACTAAGAACTACAATAATCTGTCTCAGAAATCAAGGCCAAACTTCAAGCTTGTCTCGAGTGTGAATGACTGATTAGCTGATTTTGCTACTTGAGTAGTGAACTGTAACTGTAATTGATAGCTGCGCGTTTAACTACAGCTTGGTCACTGAGAGTAATGAGAAACAGTGATAAAGTGGATGTTTTATTAAAGGGAGTGCCACGGAATTTGTAGTTGAAGAGATAAAAGAAGTCACTGGAAAGCAGCTCTAGACACAGCACATCTCCTGCTAGGGTGATTGAATAGGTCCAGCCTGACAAGCGCTGCCCAGGACCAGTGGGAACAAACATTGTTGCCCCATTTTAAGATTTCTTGGTACTTAGAGCATGTCAAAGAGACACAGAGGTCCAGTGGGGTAAGATGTCGCAGCCCTTGCATACTTTGCAGTCCTGGCTAGCTGCCTCTGCCATGTCCCCAGCAGCCATGGGGATTCCAGTGAGGCTGCTGGGGGCAGCCCACAGGACTCCTTCCCTCTCGTACATGAGCTGTGACATTTTCTGTAGGAAGGTGGAGGAGGGAGAACCCCATATTAATCCCACAGGTAAGAAGAAGAGGGGATCAGGAAAAGACCCAGCAGTTCAGAAGGACTGTGGTCCTTGCTGCCTCATATCTGCTCTTCTCATCTTCTGTATCAGAAGGCATCTGCAGGAGTCCCCTTCAGGACAAGAAGGAGGGGTGAGGGTGAACCCTCCCCGGACTGACCCCATCAGACGTGGAGCCTCCAGTGCTGCAGAAGGAGTAGGGGTGATGCTAGGTCAAGAAACAGATGTGAGGCTGGGGGATGAACTGATCTATAGCTGGAGAGTATGTGCATGCTTTTCCTCTCTAGGCTGAGCTGCTTGCAAAGTTAAGTTATAGATGTGGGGCTGAAGCCACTGAATTGATGTGAGAGAGAAATAACACCCAAGCAAAGCCACTGTGACCTGACCACATGTAGGACTCCCAGGTAGAGGTCTTGTAAAGAACTTCTAAAAGTATTTCTCAATGTTCTCACTATTTTAGACCTGGCAGCACTGTAAATACGGTATGGATATCTGGCAAGGGGAGATGTGATCTAAAAATGTGATTTAAACTTTCTAATGAAAAATGAAAAAGCTGGGAAAAGTGTCTAAGGATTTAGGAGCTCATCACATACTGGCCTGGGGTAGGAGTCATGACTTTTGAGAGCTTGAGGTTGACAGGAGTAGGCAAATATTGATTCAAAGCTCCAGGGTGTAATGTGACAGTCAAACACGCCTTTGAGATCATTAATATATGTCCTGGGGAAAGGAGCACATGCTATAGGTTTTGAAGAGTGAGAACATCCTCTAATTGTGTTTTTCTTCAGGTTCCTGTAGGAACAGGGTTTTGTCTTCTTTTATTTTTCCTCTTTTGTTTTTTTCTCTTCTTACCAGCTGGTTTCTATAGGCAGGCCAGGCATTTGAGATTCTCTGTACAATCATAATGCAGCTGTAGTTCTGGGAGATATCACTGAAAACACTTTTTTCCCTGCTATTTGAGTTAGACTGGAAATGTTGTTTTCTTGCATTGCAAAAGAAACCCAAGTAAATTCTTGCGTATGAGATGTACCATACACAGTCTTTGAAATCACAAGGTTTGGGAGAGGAAGCTCTGTTGGAAGACATTCAGCTGATACATAATACCTACAATAAATTTTATTCTCAATTTTTCTCAATTTCTCCCTCTTTTCCAATACACAACTTTGATAAGAGAGGATAGGACATATAATTACCCATTTTCTCTCCCTCTTCTTACATTCAGACTTATAAAAGCAATACATTTTGGAAAGCCTGCAATGTGGGAAAATAATAAAACATTATGTCTGTTTAGCCAGAAAAAGATGATATTAAAAATCTCTGAATGCTCAGATGAATTCTCAGCCTGATCTAAAACAGAACAGAGGGTAAAAAAATCACCAGAGTTTCATAAATTGTAGGTACAGCTTTGACAGAAAATGTAGTATAGGGGCCAGATCATGTGCTTTGCATCAGGGAGTCAGCAGTTTCTGGCCATAGTATGAGCATATCTGTTCCTAGAGAGAAAGGGGTGTGCCTGGGATAGTCTTCATAGGATCAGAGAATCACAAAATGGTTTGCGTTGGAAGGGACCTTAAAGCTCATCCAGTTCCAACCCCCTTCCGCAGGCAGGGATACCTTTCACTAGACCATGTTGCTCAAAGCCCCTTCCAGCCTGGCCTTGAACACTCTTTTGGGGAGCTGGTCCCGTGCCTGCTGTTCTGATCTCTTGTGGCTTAAATAAACCTGGAAGAACATTTTCACAATTAAAAACTACGCTGTTAAATATTCCGCTTCTGGTTTTTGACGAGCTCTCGCTGTTCCTAGCTGATGTAAGGCTAAGCCTGCTGGGTGTGTGGTCTGCAAACGCAGCCAAGGGTCTGGCCTGGTGTGTCTGACTCTGGTCCGAGTTACACCGGCGTATGCAGTGCAGGACCAAATCCGCTAGCAGAGCTGCAGTAAAGCTGGATCAGACTGCTCTATGCCAGAGCTTTAAATAGCAGGAGGTTAGAGCAACGTGGAGAAATAGCTGCCTCCAACTGCTTGTCCCCACCTGTGGCATGACCAGGAGTAGATGTAGCTCCCCAAGCAGAGCTGCCCTGAGCTCCTGCTCCTGCAGCGTGGGACAGAGCTGTCTTTGTCGGTGGGTCACGGTGCTGCAGTTACAAGAGCATCCTCTGTTAAAAGGAGTAATTTCCTCTCTGTTTTGGCTCCTGGGGCTCTTAAGAGTTAATGTCGTGGAATTAGATCAGTTCAAAAAGAACTTGATTGATGAGGGACTTGCACCTTTATGACCCAAAACCAAACCAGGATTTAGTCTTTGGTCTAATGCTACATTTGTTATGGAAGATTTTTCAGTTCTCACATTCAATCTAACTCTATGCCTTTCGGCTCATGCACGGCACTTCTAAAGCACGGTAGTGTATCAGCAAGTTTACGGTTCCAAGCAACCTGAAAATAAGAGCTATGTGTTGCAATAAAATATTGGCATGAAATGTTCTTTTCTGCTTTCTTTTTGTTTTAATACAGTGTCCAGGTCTTTTGTGTTTAACGTCTAAGTAAGATATATGATACTGGTAGATGCAAAGTATAAACTTTAACAGATTCGTATTAGCTAGAAAGTATGTAAAAAAAAAAAGGGCAGTACAGGCTGTCCATTGAGTACAATGGAAAATTCTCATGATAAATCAATTCCCAGATTTCTTCCTTACTGCTGTTAAGAACAAGTGGTTTGAAAGACCAAACTCCCTCAAACCCAGTAGGGAAAAAGCCTATTAAACCAGGGTGGGGAGAACTGAAATCAATCTCCTCAATTAATCCTCTGTTTGGACTCCTTTTAAAGCTTTAGCACATGTTATTTTTCTTTAAAGGGGGATTTAGTACTTCGGCAAATGTTCCCACATATCAGGGAAATGTAAAGTCACTTCTTTACTTTTTCCATGGCCTTTCCTGATTAATGAGGAAAAATATTTTTGTTTTGCATAAAGGCCTATTACTTCCTGATAATTTTCATGCTTGAACCTGATCTCTGGTAAACTAATATAAATCAGGAGCAACTTGGTTGAAACCAGTGAAGTAAGATTAACATGGGAGCAGAGCTGTACCCATAATAGTCTTGCAATAGATCTCTCTTCTCTCTTAAATTTCTGCAGAAGAACACAAGCCAACAGCATGAATCAAGCATAATTAACAGCAGAATTTAGCCTGAAAGGTTGCATGTAAGATGACACGCATTGCTGCGGCAGCACACTGATGTCACACACACACACACAAGTTTTTGCTTTCTTCCTGCGCCAATAAGAAGATCCTTGAGTCATGCAAAAGAAAGAAATCATTCAGGAGCAAATATTGAAATCAGCGATGGAACAGTGTGGAGAATACACAGTATTACTGAGCAAGTAGATTGCAGTTTATGTAACTGGTGCTTTTTGAACCTTTGCTCCTATACCAAGCTCTTTCTTCAAGAAAAGTAACATGAAAGACAAAGCCACAGCAAAGAAAATACATTAACTTTTGCAATGGTCTCATGTGTTTTCTTGCTATTTAAATGTAATGTTTATCTAATAAATAGTATTTCAAACAGTAACTCTCTGTCCCATTTTGAAAGTCAGAGCGTCCTTCAGGAGTTGCTATGATGCCTTTGAAAGCAGTTTTTCTCTAATGAAAAGACATACTATGTCACTGGAACAGGGTCCCAAGGAAGGCTGCCCACCAGTTTCTGCCTCTGGGTAATCTGGCCTCAAACACAACCCTGTGTCAATCTTTCTCACTTGCTGTCTTCCTTCCTGGTCTGGATGAAACTAAACAGTACCTTGGAAAGAAGGTTGTGCAAGACAATACCACAGTCCAAAGTCAAGCCATTAGTTACTGCGTGAATAGGTTTAAAAAAAAATAAATGTTTTCTACTGCTTTTTCGTAGGGAAAAATAGAATTGATTTTTCAGACTTTCAGGTCTTGCCTGCTGAAGTACAGTGAAATATTCATTACTTCATTAGGGCTACTTAATTGCTTAAACCTATGTGTGTGCTTAAGCGTGTTGTTGTACTACAACAATTAGTGCTGTACGTGGTACCAGCCACCCCACAGAAAACAACCCCAAAGTAGAATGACATTAGTATTCTGCAACTGTGAAGTTTAAAAACAAGCCTCTCTTCTAATTCTTAAACAGAGGAAATTAAATTCATACTTTCCAGTACAGTTAATCCTGAGCTGTTTGACATATTTGAACATTAGCCATTTGCACTGGGGTATAAACTGAGTGTGGCTTTCAGAAATGCACTATTCCTGTAGGCTGTTGATCCAAATTGACTGTCAAAAGTTATCTGAAGAATTTCAGCAGCTGACCTGTTTTATCATGGCCACCAGCTGCTAAAAGCTGTGGATGGTGATGAGAGCTTAGGTGAGAGAGAAGAATATGGAGAGAAGTTAAAAGACAGAAGGGCAGAGAAGCTCTTCAGGTCTTTGGCCCTCATTTCTTACTCATCAAAGAGAAAGCGTGGCTGAGCGATACCTACTCAGTTGGGCCTTTAGGGTGGAGCCATTCGGGGAGAACAGGGTAATTATAAACTATGGTATTTATTTCAAGCAAATGAAATAAAGGGTGTACATATCATTACTTGTGTTAAACTTCGTAATCCAGAAACAACAAGGATAAAAACTGATTAAACTGTGGTTACTCAGGTTGGGATTTGTCTCATAGGACTTTAGTATAGATAGCTATGTTTAAGGTAGCCAACAAACTCTCTACTTAACTGCTGGGGAGAAGGAAACACGAGAGTAAGATTTACCTGGCCTTCATTAGCTGAGATGCCTATTTCTTTCTGTTAATAGTAAAGGGAACATCAATAACTAATTCAGATATAGTTAAATACATTTCATTTAGTGAGCCCTGTTCTCTTAATTTCTAACTGTGGATTAGGCAAGGGAAGAATAAAGAAGTTAATTATTGTAGATTCCTCAGCACATTTTGATTTGAGATTCCCAAGTCCCTATAATTTTCAAGACTTGTATAAGAGGTCACCTTCACTGCTCACAACATGATTTTTATTACCAGAAAAAGATAATAACTTAGGGCAACAAAAGATTACCAAAAAAATTCCAGCTGTTCCCTTCTTCCACTGCCTCACGCTTTTCCCAAGCTGCATTTTTAATTGTCTTGAACTGAGCAAAAAAAGAGCATGAGAATGAATGAAGACAATGAACAAGACTTGCTGAGCAAGTTTGAGATGTGGCTGAATGTGGACATATATTTTCTGTCACCAATGTTTCTTTTATTACTCCTTCTTGTCCACTCCAAGCAAGGGGAATGCAATTGGCTTATCAAGGCAGTCCTGAAATAAGTCTCCTGATTTATATGACTGCAGCCCTGCTCTTTTGCATCATGAAATTCCTGTAGAAATGTGGAAAAAATGGGTAAATACTTACTGGCAGCAGGGATGGCATACTTGTATCTATTATATCAAGTCAAAAAGTCCTAGGGATAATGGTGGCCTGATCTTTAGTTTTATTTTCATGTCGCACAGAGGAGGGGATGGAGCATGGGAATGGGGTGGTGGAATTCCTGAGATCTGAACTTCGTTTGCATGCTGAGTCTGTGGCCTCGGGCTAGTCTGGCCTTTCAGTACTTCAGTGACTGACACCCTATAAATACACAAATAAGAGATAGGAACAACTTAGGTCTGGATTTCATCCTGGCCTCAGAAGGCATGAACCCAGGAGCTGCAGACAGTGGTCTCTTGACAATCTGCTTTGTGGCCTGTGAGCCACAGTACTGAGTGCTGCAGTCACTTTCTGTCTTATTCTTAGAATACTTATGAAGCAAGGCTTACAGTGGTACGTCATCCCTTTGTCCACCTTTTCTCATCAATAAAATGGGGCTAATAGAAACATTTTTCTTTTCCCTGTTTATTTACAAGACTGTCAAGATTCAAATCAACGACAGAATAAGCAATAAGCCATTATCTTTCCAAAAATTCTCTGAAATCAGAAGTTTCAGTGTGCCAGTGACTAACAAAACACCACATGCCAGATCATGAACATGTTCCACTGGTGAAGAGATGCTCACACAAGGGGTTACAGTGAAGTCAGCAGAGGTTCACACAACTTTTGGCTACTGCGAGTAAAGGGAATGTGGCCATGTCTTACTGCTGATGTTAGAGCAACGTTAGTGAGGAAAGAGATCTAATCAGTACCAAAGAACTGTGAGATCTTAAAAAAATGAAACAACTATTTAATGGCAGATAATATTGTGAAAAAAATGTAGGAAAAAAGACCTTATTTAAGGTATCTACCAAACCAGTGCAAGAGATTTTGCTATAATTATATAGCAGGTTTAATAATAGATAAATTCTGACATTATGTTGGAATTAATTGATGTAAAGCATCGATGTGTATTTCTCCCTGCCTCTCTTGCTGGTGTTTGTAATTCAGAAGAATGAAAGGAGCCTGATTACTAATTGGGAAGAGTTCAATAGGTTACATTTTCTGAGGGAGTTGTGCTTCCATGAACTCATTGTGGCCAGATCCTCTCATCCTAGCTCAGACAAAATTCCCAACAAAACTCAGCATTAATGTGCTTCAGGATTAGGTCTTGTCTTTGTTACCTGCCTCTGCCTTTGGGGTCACTTCAGGTTGTCTGTAGCTCCAGGTTTGTGAATCACTTAAATAAGTGTGTTGTCTTTGAAGCTGCAATGCGAAAGGGGATATATAGTGGATTACAATACACTATACATAGCATAACATCAGCCAGCACATACTAAAAGAGCTGACTGTAAGCTGCAAAGCCCAGCCTGAGACTCAAAGTTCACCCAATCTGGGTAATGTCAGTGCTGAGAGGACTGATCCAAGTAACTGTTGTGTTACTTGTGGAGCACTGCACTGAGGCTCAGCCCAGGGCGAGATCAGGAACAGCTAACCTCACGTCCTCCTGCCCTCAGCACATCCCTGGCTACATGAGGGAGACTCACGGGATGACATGGATTGTGCAGGTCTCCAGGGCAGCACAGGGCAGTGGCCTGTGGCTGCCTCAGGCATGTGGCTGCACACTCTGGATCTCACCCTGTTCCGTGGGAGCTGATGCCTTCTCATCATCCACACTGCACACACAAACGGATTAATCACCAAACTCCATTGCTCCTCAGGAAAAAACAAGCAACAAATGATAAAATGATTCTCTCCAAAATTCCTGTCAAGCATATGTCTGTGTCTGTTCTGTGGTATGCGTTAGAGAGCAAGCCCTGCTGATATTTGCAGATCCATGTCTGTAGTGCTTACTGCTAGCACAAATCTGCCCTTAATCAGAGCTGATGACTTCACTGTGACTTCTTTATCTTACGTATCGACACAAAGCAATCACATTGAGGACTTAGGTCCACCCCAGGTTGCTCTTAAGGACCACTTCCAGTCAAACAGATCTCTAGGGCTTATAAGTAGTTTTCTTCTGTAGGAAGCAGAGGCTGGTGGCTGAGAAGCTCTGATCCCTTGGAAAGTGAAGGTAGGATATTTGTTTGCCGAAAGGAGAGCTGCTGCTTCAGTGTGTTTGATTTGAAGTATTCTGCTGAAGGAATAAATGTTCAGAACTGCCATCATTATTATGTGCTGCTGGTTGAAGTTTTCACTGTGTCAGTAGCCATGGAATGCATCTGAAAAGGCTAACAAAAAAACGTCTTTGCTCCCAGCCAGGACAAGGATAAATAGTGGAAAGAATTAAAACCTGCTCTTGAGTTTTCCTGAAACTGGTGAGGTAAAATACAGTGGCAAAATATATGCCAACTGCTAGCTCCGGGTGTGAGCAGGATCTGAATCTGAGTACAGACAGTCATGTTGTGCATGGTCCTCCTTCATCTGCATCTGGGCAGAAGGGCTTTCCAGTGCTCACTCATCCCTGACTAAATGACACTGCAGCCACTTCTTCAGGCATCAGGGGAAGCTTATGAGCCTCCCTACAGGACAGTGACTGTTATCAAGTGAAAGGGGCTGAAAGGGCTGGTTGTACGTATTAGCTTCACAGGAAAAGGAAGGTCCATCGCTGTTCCAAGTGTGCACCCCTGAGTAATCCATATTGTTCATGATTCATCTTCAGATGTGAATGCTGCTAGCTAGAGAGCACACTTTGGATTTACACATACTTCTCTTGGATGTGGTTCTACTGTATGTGGGAATGATAGGGGCTATTGCAAGAAAAAGCTCATGTCATATTTGCTGCAGTGTCTTTGGAGTTCATCTGGAGTCTACCATGGTCTTTGTGTGATACCCTGAGTCACTGAAGCAGAAGCAGATTTGGGTATAGATTTGCACTGCATGGCTGAGGACCTCTTCCCAAGGTTGCTAGAAGGAGTAATACGCCACATAATCTGCACATCACTTGTGTCCAGTGTGGGAGTACCGTTTCCCCTCTGTATTATGTGTACAGGAACAGCTAAGCTTAGCATAAAGAGAGAAATGCAGTTACAGCACACATGACTAACATTAGAAAATGATTCTTGAGGCTTTCTCTCACCGAAAATTAAAGAAAAAACAACCTCAGGCTCTTGAGACAAACACTTTGATGTAGCTTGGAAAATAGCAGAAAAGCTGCTCTGAGTGCTGGGCAACCCACCAAGAGTTCATAAGTTAATAGGAATCAAGAAAGCATTACTGTAAGCGCATTTCTGTTTTGAGCCTTAAATTAAGCATACATTTTCCATAATGAAGAGAAATGCATGCCTGGGGTTTAAAGACGATGCAAAGAAGGTTATGGGAATAGGACATAGTAGGAAAAATTTCCCAATTATGCCTTGTGCTTCTCCACATTCTAACAGCACCAGAAACATCAACAACAAAAGCCAAGATGCTGATTTTTCCTTTCAGCAGATAAGGAAAGTGTTCAGTCTGGGCTTGTGATTTATGGCCATTCTAGTGAATAAAGTGGTCCATGGACTCTGTATTGAGTAGTGGCCCTTGTCAGTCTGAGGGCAAACAACATGGCACAGCTCAAACCAGGGTGTTTTTCCCCTCAGAACAGAGTGGTTCCTCCTACGTTGCCAATTAAGAAGAACGCTTCATAAGGACTCTCATCCAGGAGAGAAGAGTGTAAGCTGCAGTGGACAGAGATCTGTTAACAGCTAAACAGAATGGACAATCACGTGCAGGCATTTCAGCCCGGTCCTTTTGCAGTTATTAGCACTAATCAGTAAAAACTGAGACCATATGATGGGTCTCCTACAGTCACATTTGAGAAATTTACTGATGTGCCCCTTGGAAAGTCTTTGCATGACATCCTCAGACAGGTTTCCTGAGGAAGAATGGAGTTCACTGATTCCATCTGTTTATTTTATTTTATTTTATTTTTAAATTTTAATTTTAATCTTTATTTTAGGAGTCTGGATGACTCTGTTACTGTACTACTGAAGTCACACTGTTCAGTGTGGACAGCCTCATAATATCCCATGCAATATGGGCAACTATTTTATGAATAGGGAATCAGATGCAGAGCAGGAATTTGTAGCTACGTTGTCAGAGAAGAATATCTGGAGCATCCTTTTTTGAAATTGGATCGCTTTTCCTCTGTACTTGTTCAACACTGCTAATTCTAAAGAAGATAAGAATCTATAAATCCATGGAAATGTCACCATTTCCAAAGGTGTGCAGAGCATATTTCAGTACGTTTCTGGTGATTTAATCTCTGGCTCAGCCAGACAAGCTTGTACTATATTTTCAACTATTTTCAACTACTTTAACAAGGCAACCATATTTGAGATGAAATATTTCTAATGAATTGCCTAAATCAATAAATATTTCAGAATAATAACTTGTTAGAATTCTTCTCGATGAGTCAGTACATAATCATATCGAAGTGTGAAGTTGAAAGGGCTGTTACTTGCACAAACTTGGGATCTATATCTGAGCAGTGTGGGCATAAGGTAACTGCGGGATGGAAAGGGGGCCTAGGTCTAGCCTCAAAAGAGTATAATGTATTCTAGAGATCCAGTTGTTTCAAAGTCAAACGAAGTGGTCTGCCTGAGAAAATGCTTGTGAATATATATGTGGCTGTGTGTTGTTTTAAAGTTTGTTTGTTACCCCTGAAAGATGGCAGCGAATAATCCCTATGTGTGTAAATAACTTCATAGTCAGTTTTGAGATAGAACACTGCTATGTTCTTACAAGCTATTTTATTACTTTTTAATTAATTTATCTTCTCAGCTACTTAGTCAAATGCTATTTGCAGCCATGAAACAGGATAGGGGCTGGTGGAGGTTCACATTTATTTGACAGATCTAGCTTTTGTGGTTTTCTAGATGACAAATTAATCTGACTTTTGTAGCGCTCTGCCACTGTAGTGATACAAATACAATTTCCTGAATTCCCAGCACCTTGTTTTCCTTAATGCTCTTCTTTGTTTGAATCTTTGAAGACATCTGTACGTAATCTCTTCTACAGGTGTTCAGCTGTGGTCTCATCTGTAGAGACCAAAGGAGGATTTGTGTTGAGCTCACGTACATCTTAGCCGTTCACGATATGCTAGATAATGTCTTTAAGAAGTTCAGTCACTGATAACCACACCTGATACTTGGGCTAATGTAAATGAGCTTTCAAAGGCATAAGCAATGGTTTAAGATTCCAGCACTCAGGATATTATGCTGGCTTTTTATATCACCAGAGACATCACTAACATGAAAACTAAAATTTATTCATGTTATGCAGCCACTCAAAAGGAGTGGCATGATAGACAAGGGCATGATACACATTCACTTTTGTTTGATATTGGCCAACATTTTGTCTTGCATCCCAGCCTTCTGATGTGTATACAGCTATTCATAGACAATGGCAGAACTGCCTCCTTCGTTACATTAATCCTGATGTTTGTATCTGACACAACTGGAAACCTCTTCCAAATTATATTGCATCATTCGTCTTTGAAGTTTATTTCTTCACGGTGTTTCAACATTATCGGTGTAGTTTGATACCTGAATTGTAAGAGCAAGTAGAAGCTTGGTCTCCATGTGTGTCTTAGTGTGTCTGCTGTCTGCAACCCCATATGTGTAATGCGAAGAGGATTCTGTAGAGAATTTATGATGAGGGTTTGATTTTATATTGTTTATATGAATAAGTCCTGGTTATCAAAGATATTATTTTAATACTTCTAAAACTAAGAAACCTGCTTGGTTTAAAGTCTTCAGAGATGAAACATGTCTGACTTACTTCAGATACAATGAGGTTTTTTCAGGTAAAGGTTTTGTCATCAAACATTTTCCAGTATTTGATTCCAGTAAGGGAATTGTTTGTAAAGGAACCAAGATTTTAAACCTCCTCTGAAAATCTATGTGGGTGTATGCACTAGAAAAAACAAATCCCCCTGCAAGTATGGATATATGAAATCTGTTCCTCAGGTGTATTTATTTGTGTTGTTTCGAGATTTGCTAGGAATGGAAATGAAATCTTTAAAAATAATAATTAATTCAAAAGCTACCAAGATTTTGCCAGAAGTGTTCATTTCTGCTGATCACACAATAGCAATAATGCATTCAGAATATTTTCTTCAATGGACTTACCCCTGGGGACCAAGGGAAACGTTTGGCTTGTGTACCAAGGACAAACAGACTAAAATGGTCATCTTGGTCTGATTAAATCTGTTTCAGAATAAGAGTATGAAATCTATGACTCAGCTACTGGTCCTTTGAACAAAAGAGTAGTGAAAAAATGCTTAAACTAAAGTGCTCAGCAGTTGTTACGGTGACACATTAAACTATCCGATCATTCTGGTTTGGATGCACAAGCAATTAAAGATGTAAGGAAGGTGTGCTCCTATTCTGGAGCACTTCAAATCAAATTTTGTGAGCTGTAGCTGAGAAATACCTTTACAACGAGGATGGGAATTCTCACAATAAAATAAAATACAAAATTTACACTGAAGTAACTTATAAGCTATGAAATGCCGACATTAAGATGCTTGTGCAATGTTAGCTCACTTCTTTTACTGCACCCTTTATGTGTTTCTTTTTACATGATCACACACCTCATTTAGCAGATATACAGCAATCACTGAAAGGAAACTGAAGTGCTCCAAGGAAAGGTCTTTTTTTGTAGAATAGCAAGAATAGTGCAAGTTGGTACCAAACAGTGCCTAAACAGTATAGATTGATCTCCGTCACACGCTACTGGGGCAGTTTCTCTGCTAAGTGCATAGAGACACCAGTGGCATCTCTGTGACCATGAGATGTGTATATGTATATGTGTGTGTGTGTGTGTGTGTGCATGTGCATATACACAAATATATATTTTTACTATGATTTTTCAGTGTAAGGAGTCTGAAATGTGAAGGCAGTGTTTCAGACTGGTGTTCTTATAAAATGATACTGAGGGTGTCAGTTGTATGCTTACATGTGACCATGTACTACTTGGCTTGCTGGAAACCAAACCCATCACAGTAAGCAGCAGTTCCTGGAATAAGCTATCCCCAGAACTGCACCTGGCTTTTGCTTTATGAAGCACCATTTTTTGCACTTGAAAAGTGAATCAACATATGAGCAGTGTGCATAATTGTGGGTCTAAGTGATTTGAGGTATCCTCTGCAATCCCATGAGACCAATGCTAATTTCTCATTTCTGATAGTCAGTCTGAATGACTGCTGAACTAAGCTGTCCCTGTTGAGTTGAGCAGATCTCCTTTTAATGAAAAATTCTGTTTTCCTAGAAAACTGACTTTTACACAACTAGATCCACCTCTGTAAATGTGCTTGTCATGAAAAATGGTAAAATAACTGAGGAATATTCACATCTGAAACTGTAAGCTGCTCAAGAGCAGCAGGAATCCTGTAAATTGCTCTGTATTTGTGCTCTGCCATGAACCTTGGGACCACATTACTGGCTGATCCCAAAGTGTTGCTGTATTTGTCACCAAGAAATTATCACAGCAATAAGATGGCAGCGACTCCGGAGGCAGTGGCAGTGGAGTGGATGCTGCCATTACTTGTGCTGTGACCCCTGTGTGGACGAGCAGGGGATTTAAACACTCATATGTCATCCTAATGGTAAAAGTATTTCTCTTTTGCAGCCTATACATGAGCTAAAGCATTTTTAAATATGAAGTGGAATGCAAGAAGAATACTTGCAGCTCCCAAGTACAGCACAGTCTACATGGGGGAAAAATGTGTTAGGACTTGAGATCCTAGTGGAGTCGGTTCTGGTAATGCAACCCATGTATGGCTTTGGTTTTGCAATTCTGGGAGCAGGTATAGTTTAGATACTAGAAAATACTGGGAATAATTTCTATCTAAAATAGACAATTTTGGGGCAAAAAAGGGTTGGTTGCATGGTATGCTGAAAGTTGGGCAGCTATCGAAGAAGAAGGGGATTGAAGGGGATTGAAGAAGCAGACACCCCTGTTAGTCATTCTTACAGTTCTAAAGCAGCAGCCTTGTCCTTGGCTTTGATGGACCCATGAACAGCTCAAAATCTGTCTTGTGGTCCGATAACATTCCAGCCCAAGTATGTGTAATTTCCTCAGTTAGCCTCACCAGCTCCTCTCTTTTGGGGTTATAATAAAGTACCTGAGAAAGCGCACACATGGTTTGGCTGAACAGGAGTCAGCACTCTCCTCTGTGTGCACAGAGCAGGAGAGGAAGAACAAATGAAGAACGTGCCTGTTGCTGTCTATTGCAGCTCTCTGGGACCAGAAAGAAGGGACGAGACATGGAAGGATTCGCGGTCAGGAGAGGGACTCAGCCCAAGACCCAGCGGCTGTCAGAAAGCCCAAGTTTCAGATTTGTGAGAAACTGTCTGGGGGAGAGAAACATCTTTACACTAGATGTGAAACAGGAGGGCCTGAGGGAGGGTTGGAGAGGAGCCCAAGAATGAGCACAGCCTGCTGCAGTCATCGGCTCCAGCCGGGGCCTCCCTTCTTCCACTCACGTGAAGCTATTTCTATTGTCATTAAGCCTTAAAAAGCTGTTTGTGTATCTGGATGTGCATGTGTGTGTGTGCGCATGTGTTTGCAGCAGTGACATGTTTAACTTCAGATCTGACAACGTGCCTTTGGCAGATTCAATGTAAAAATTAACTTGCTCTCTGCCTCTTTTCTTTTTTTTTTTTTTTTTAAGAATAAAACAAAACCAGATTGAGCTTTTACACTTAAAGCCCTAAGAAAATCATAAAAGTGAATTATGGGGTGAGAATTACTCTTTAAAGGAAAGCTTTACACTGGAGTAAACTTGGAACATTTATACATAAAATATTACATATAACATTTATGTGTATAAAATCTGCTGAACTGGCCAGTTTCTGACTATTATATAAACTTCATGCATTTGAGAAAGCAGACTTTCTTTCACAGAAAATAATTTGTTCTAGCTTCTATTATAAAATAATAATCCCTTGGTATCAACACTTGATGCTATTGTCACAAGCTGTCTCCTCTGTGTACTGCTTGGTTTGGATAATTTGGCCTTTGTAGACTGAGCATAAAGTGCATTGGTCTAACAAGCTAAAAGCACGATGGAAACAAGAAGAAAAAAGATAAGGGGGGGAAGTGAGCACATACTCCAGACAAAGGACACACACAGTTTTGGGGTGCAGAGCTCAAATCTAAACCACTCCACATGGTTTGGAGAGGGAGTCTGGGTCTGGGCAGCTGTACAGAGAGTGAGTTCCAAAATTTAATCTTCTTGATGTAAGGCAGATCCCAGGTTTTATAGCCGCTCGTTGAGGCACCTCAAAGAAGGGACCAGGAGAGGGTTCCCGGGGAAGGCAGTGAGCAGCAGCGCAGAGCTGGTGACCGGAGAAGTGTTGGGAAACCTCTGCCAGGAGAGAGCTCCTGGAGCTGTCGCCTTTTCTCCCGCTCTTGCTGTCTTACTTCCACCAGCCTGAGGCTGACATCCGCAAGGGAGGTCCCAAGGGAGGACTGTGAGCAGCAGCCCTGCTTCTCCCTGTCCAACAGACTAGTACCTCCTCCTGGAGCAGCTGGACCTCCCTGGACCTCCCTGGAGACAGTGCATTGACTTTCCAGACTCTCTGGACTCATACAGGCACAGGACACACATTAAGTGAACAGACCTAGAAAGTAAAATGTCCTCTGCTGTTTGCAGTGCTATGAGGACTGAAGGAGAATGAAAGAAAATGCAATAGATGCTAATGCTGTCACTTAATTGATGTTTGTCTGTGCTCAGATACCATAATGAGAAGGTCTTATAAAAGCCAGTACAATGTAGAATAACCTGCAAAAGCATTTATGTGGTAAAAATAGGCATTTATTAGCCTATCTGTAGAAATACTGGCTATTTCTACAGGTCATCAAGTGCTGAGCTACTCCACAGCAATTCATACAAGATAACTTTCTGCAAATCCACTGCTTGAAAGCTATGACTTGTTCTTGTAGAAATTATTACAAAATGATCTAAAAAGTAGAGGAAAAACAGAGACTGTTCACAGAACTTTAAGCTACAGAAGTGTTAATTTTTTTCTTACTCTAAACTGGAACAGAAACTAAGCATTTCAGGACCCTCAGAGAAACCCAGCCTATATAATCGTCTCTAATTGTCTGCCAGGGAAAAGCTGTGATTATGAAGGAATCACTGATCTAATCCCATAGTAGCTTTTCCTAAAATACTAAATTTCAAAAATACTCTTGTTTTCTTTTCACTTCCCTAGTACTGCATTGTTTTAAAGAATTGCAAACTGTCCTTTTCACAATGAAATAAGCATCAACACTGGATTAACAGAATCAAGGTTTATATCCTGGAATGATAGGAAGAAAATAGATGAAACATGTAATTGAATTGCAGATGTTATGCCTAGAAGAGCAAAATACTCTGAGAGTAATTGAGTAGGTTGCCATCTACACTAAGCAGAGATTTTTAAAACAGAATACATATGGAGAATGCAAATGTGCAGAATGCACACATCTGTGTTGAATGTGAGTTTCCAGTGGTATCAAGGAATACAAGTGTTTTTCTTAGATTTTAAAACTTAGTGGTATCAGTGGAAATAAAATAAAATGTCTGATTATATTGCTGAAGTCAGCAGAGGAAGAATGCAGAAAAATCTTTTTCTTCTTCCTGAGAGACATCTATAATAAATCATTAGCGGTATATTAAAAAGTAGATTATAGCCATGGGACTAAGTGTCTTCCTATTCACCAAAGGAGTAAAAAAGGAGGATATAAAATTTGAACAATATAAGTCTGATTTTGTGCTTATTTAGGCGAAATACAAAAACGTCAAAATGATCTGTATGATGTTGTTCGGTCCCTTGAACGTCATGGCATTTCAAACAACATTCGGTGGATAGAAAAAGAGAAGAGAATTTCTTTAGGGAATATTTGTGTTACAGAAACTATAAATTATGTTTTCTAGTCTTCTGAAACAAGCAGTTATTCTGACAACTGAGAAATTATGACTATTTACAGTTAGAAATAATACATTATCAAATTTTAGCTTATCAGGTAAGAAGAAATATAGAATTGCGGTTGTTGTATTAAACCATTCATCTTATCATTCATTTACATTTCAGCTTGCAGCACAGAAGTCTGAATAACTAAGAAGATTTTAATTAAATCAAAGGACAAAGCATGACAATTTAATGACCTGATATGAAACCTCATATGTTACCATTGGCCTCAGGAGTCTCCTTGAAAAGAAAACAGTAAGAATCAGATTTTCTGATCTATGTGGGCTTGGACAGCCTGCTCCCAAGAGAAATGGCTAGGAATCAGGCTTTATTTTCTATTGGTGCTCGAACCCCACCCAAATTGCATCAATTCTGGATCAAGGAGATACTGCAATTATATTAATCAGGCAAACATCCCAAATCAATTATGAAAGTTATCTTATGCAGTAAAGCCTTGTTAAGGCCCAGCGGCATTTTCTGTTTGTAGATTTTGAGATAAAAGCAGTGCATCAAGTCTTGGTCTTTGCTGGTTTTGAAAACAAAACAAATAATTATTTGCTTTCTCTTTTCTGTTCATGACCAAAGCATCTCTGTGGTTTAATTCTAGCCTGGGCTGATAACACACTAGTCTCCTTGATACACTAGGAAGGAAATGGCGTGTGGATCACTGCTATGGCTTGGCAGGAGCTATTCATGTGGTGCCTGCACTTTGTCAAGATGGCTTGGGAAATTCCAGAGCCGATACTCAAAGCTCTAGTTCAGGCAGGGATTTCCAATCCCTGATAAGTGTGAAGTTCACAAGAGTTAGCCACCCAACCTTTGCTGCATCTGGTGGCTGTGTTATGGCTTGCATGACACATGCTGGTGGCCAGAGCTCAGACATGCAGACATGACGGTCTGAGGAGGTAAACTGGTGGAGGGCTTGACTGCCTTCCCCTGACTGAAATAGAGGTTGAGGCCCCTTACTAAGGGTAGTGTAGTAGTTGAACCTGATGTAGAAAATAAAACCCAAAAATTAGAATAAATGTTTACGTAAGTATTGACATAATTAATCAGGAAATCTGAATATGATTCAGAAATCATTCTGTAAAATTAATTTGTTTGCTTTTCTCTTCAAAAATACAGGTTTATAAAACACAGGTAGCTGGGAAACACTTCAAGAAATGCTTTATTTAGTTAAGAAAAACGAATAACAAGTGGGGACCTTGAAAAGTTTGATTATATTTGAAATATACCTGGAACTGGTACAACTGAGGGAAACGATCAGTTGTAAGGTTTGATTTAAATTAATTATCTGAGGTTTCATCAAAAACGTGTAGGTTAGGTAGTAGGAAAACAATGATCAGAATATCCTGATAGTACAGGAACTGCTATCTGGGAAAGGTTTAGACTCTCTTCTGTTAGAAAACTTTAGGAACGTTTTACACAAAATCCTCTCAGAGGTGTTCTGTGTATATAAGATCTTCAGCAGATCAGCAGAGGAGAAAGTTGGATTTAGACCTCACTTTCCTCTGACTTCAGGATTCTAAACGAGTTGGCCAATATTATCCAGGAGATTATATTGGATGGACATAAACATCCTATTATATGGATTTGTTTATATTTTTTGAATTTATCCCATACATAAAGACAAGAGTTCAGATCCAATGCTGATGAATTGAAGAACATTGCATTACTCTATTATTTTATTGGGTTATTCAGACTCTCACAATGAATCATTTTCTTAGCTTAAATGAGTCAATCACATCTGGAGCTGGTCAGAATATTTTCAGTGAAATGAAATATGTCACTTCATCAAAGCCAAAATGTTGTATCAACATATCAGTTTTGACAAACATGTCTTGAGAAAGTTTTGGTCTGGGGTTCCCTTGTCACTTATGGCCAGAGGAGAAAGAACTTGAGCTGAAAAGATCAAGTTTTATATCCTGACACAGACGTTTCATAACAATTTCCATTTGCAAAAATGTTTGAGGGGGTTGTTTTCATTCCTCTGAATAGTGAAAACAAATTCTGAAACCTCGAAATCTACAGCAAAATGGAATCCTTGTCCTCTGAATAGCTCTAATCACATCTGAGCATACAAAATGCTGATTCAGTAGCTCATATTTGGAGGATTTAGGTATACCAGAAGGCAGAAAATCAGGAACCCATAAGAAATGTGGCTGTATTTTGGTAGTTGGTTTCTTTTTCCTTGGAATAGAACCATTTACCAAATCAGCATGTAAACGTCATTGAATTTGACTCTTGCCATAAAGATGTCCACAAAACATGCATGACAGCATGTTCTGTATCTTTCACACCAAGAATTAGTGAAGCGCATAGCGAAGACCTTCCTAAGTGTTGTAGGACACAGATTGGTCCCTATGTAATTAGAGGAACAGTAGAAATATGTTTTCTTTAGCTCATTAAAATATTTTGGGCATTTCAGTTATTCAGTCATGGTTAAGACATTTTGACTGCTCCAGCAGAAAAGAGTGAAACTCACTTGTATCAGATAGAATAGGAGGCTCCAGTGCCACTGATGATGCTCGTTACCTGCTCAATTGCATAGTGGAAAAAGTGGGCACTGTACATGACTCTGCATGAAAGAGGAACGTACAGCTGTGGCAGACACTGCCCTGGCCTTCCTTGGCTGGCATTTTATAGCCATATTTCTGTAACCCATTTATAACCATTAGAAAATGATCTTGCAGAATATGTATTTTAAGTGGTTATTATTAAACAGGACAACACCTGTAGCTATAACACATACAGTGACATGTTCACAATGATGGAAGACAAAATATTGTAACAAAAAGAAATGCTGAAGTTCTGTTCTATGAAACTAAGCTTGTAAAAAAAGTGGGTTAAAAAAGCATATCTGAACAGTTTCTGCAGCAAATCCTGAGAAAGATGGTTTTCTTCAAACATGAAGGAGCCATGTGTCAGTGGAGGAGGCTGAAGTCTGCCTTCCAGTTCTGACACATACATACAGCAGTGTTGTTTACCCCCCACATGTACAGATCAGTGTTACCAGTGGTAGAAGCACCTTCAGAGGGGGCACTGCTGGGGCTGAGACTCACCTTGGTGAGAAGGAGCCTTACCAGAATAGCACGACCACTGCACCTGCCCTGTCTTCTCCATGGGTGGGTTATACCAGGAACTACTGAGGGGCAGCAGAACCAGCATGTGAGAAAAGGCTGCTAAGGGAAAAAATATTCAGGAGAGATTGATTTCAGGAAAGGGAGTGCTAATGCTGCACAGAGCCAGATGTGTGACCACATATACACATGTGAGATCGTTCCCGTTATTCTCTAAGAGTTGGAGTAATCCTGCATATCAGTAGAGCTCATATTGCAATGCAGGCAGTAATTTTTCTGTAGGGACTTGGTTTAATCAGTTTACAGGAATACTAAAGCATAAAGTGTGTTTGGTTTTTTTCATTAACCATTTTATCATGAAGCACATCACCAGATGAATTCTGTGCAAAGGAGTTAAGAATCCACAGTTCTGATTTTTGCTGTTCACCTTCAGCTTGGAAGGTCCAGAATATTTTTCTTAAGCTGTTCTTACAGCAGAAGTTCAGATTTTAAGGAGTCTGGAAGACTCCATTTTATCTGTGGAGCTAATGGCACTATGCTGTGATAAGACTTGAAAGTGAAAGCTGAACAACAGAAAGGAGGCGAGATTAAGGATTTTATTTTAGTTGGTACAGGGATTAGTTTCAGTGGATTTATGGCTGTTGTTTGCAATTATGTAGCCAGCTGCATTGATGCCTGTGTCTCTGATTCAGTGGTACCTATTGCCAAACCACATCACTGAGAGCTCTGGTAGGGCTTCAGAGCCTTAATAGAGAGTGTGCACGCTGCTGGCAGCCTCAGTTTAAAAGCCAGAGATAAACTGAGAATAGAAACCGATGTACAGCTTCACCTTCTGGCTCTCAGGAACTGACAAGTTTATACTGTGTTTTTGGCCTATTTTCTTAATATGTGGAAATAAAATCGCAGCTGTTGTTTTGTCTGAGACTTGTACATCTACTGTTGAGCAAGAGGATAATTCTTATTTCTCACACATGCCACTGCATTTGTTCTGATTGCTTCTTTTTAAACTAAATTGCTAAAAATACATTTGTCTTCTGATGCAGAAACAAAAGTGAACAATGCTCATGAAACACTCCTAAAGAGGAAAAAAGATAAAATCTTGATGCAGCTGGCAGGATATACAAGATAAAGTGTTTTCTAAAAGGAATAATTAGGGAAAAGATCCTGTTTGCCAGAATAATTAAATAAAAACCTTTAATACAGCTGATAGCCAATGTCTCAGTGAAAAAGGAAACCTGAATTTTAAATATTAAGGATAACATCTATCTTTGCCCAGATCTGGACATTACTGGCGCTCTCCATAAATCATCCTCTTTTTAATTTAATATGAGCATCTGTAAGGTCCAGAGATAAATTAATTGCTGCCAGATTTAAATAATACGCTTGGTTTTAGGCATTTCCTGGGGATTAATGACAGGTTAGGGGGAGCTGAGGGCCTAAAGTTCAGCCAGAAGCCATTAACCTCAGGTTATCATTAACCTCAGGAAACACCCTACGTCTCAGCCGTGTTTGCTCCTACAGAATGGAAAAGAAAAGCGTAATGCCATGTATTTCTTTTAGGGGTCGATGCCATTCCAGTTGGTACATATGGAGAATTTTAACATGGCATGAATCAAACATATGCATCCACTTGGCTTATCATGGCTCCCCCAAAAGGAAGGGTTTAATGCAAATGATATATTGTATGGATGACTTTCGTTTGGGAGCCAAATGATAAAACCATAAGAAGCCCATTGAAACCAAGGTGTGTGTTAGTATGGGGTGTGTTGAGACTTCGAGGTTGACATTTGGCTTGCAAACGCGCCTTCTGTGGGCATGCTGAGCACATCTCCTGGTCTCTTCATTGCTGTCCTCGGCGGCCGCACAGCAGTGTTTGGGTGCAGGGAAGTGGGCCTCATGTTTTTTAATTTAAGCAGTACCAAACTGTGTCTGGAGGAAAATGATTCAGAGTTCCCAACTCAACTTATTAAAAGATGAATTTTGACCTACTTTAAAATTGCAGAGACCTCCGGAGACACAATATCTGGATGCAGAAAAAAAGAACAATATTTCTAAGGAAGGTTTTATAGTTTCTTGAGCCGGAAGGTTTCCAAGCATTTTATGAGCATTTATTAATTAAAGCCCACAACATTCCTGTGAGATGTGTTAGCCACGCTCTGTGCTAGTAATAACATTAGAGATGACACCAGAGGAAATCTGGGGAGGGAGGAGGAAGATGGCACCATGCAGGGACAGGGCTTTGAGAATTCCCACTTTTCCCTCAACTCTGCTGTGGATGTGGGCCATACTCCAGGCTTTGTCCACACAGACAGGAAAAATTTGGAGCTGAGACTAGTGCTGTATATAAGGCTTGGAAAAGTGTCACTATGAATTACTGTTATTATGAAAAAGAAGGAAGCAAGTTAATTTAAGCTCATTTCAAGGCGCAGCGAGAGCGTGCCAGAGAGAGAACAAATTGTTGGTGGGCCCTACAGTGGTTTTCAAGTGCTGGTTCAATGAGTGCTTGGATTATGGACAGGTTCTGGTGGACTGTAGCAACTACTTGTGTGTGTAGTGGGGTTTGGATGACTCTTTCTAAGCACCAAATTCTCTTAGTATTAACTGCATACAAATTGATGTCTAGCTTGAGCTACACTTTTAGGCTTCCTCTGTAGTTAACACAGACTCTCCCATGGTTTTGAAGTAAGTATCTAAAATACTTCCTTCCTTTGGAAGAGTGCAGTTTTTCCCACCAATTTTAGTGTGGGACTCTAAAGACCTTATTTTTTCACAGCTGAAGTTAGTTTGAATGAATATGAGAGCAGGAGAAGACCTGGATATTCCCACTGAAGAGATGGCAAAATGTCCTGCTGGCTATTAACTCCATGAAAACTGTTGGCTTGGGGACCGGACACATAATCTATATTTACACACAAGCACACATACACCAGTTTGCCTTAGGCAGCAAGAAGGCCGCAGGCTCATGTTGGCTTCATGGAGGGAGATGATGGATGAGTGCAGAGAGATACATTTGGAACAACACTTGCACCACAGATTAATCTTCCTGAAACTTGGTATGCTGACAGGGCTGCTCTTTGTTTTCTGGTCTGTTCAACTGGGTTTGGTTGAATGTTCATTTTTTATGATAGTCCTTACATGCACAAATCTATAGTATTGTATATAGCTAGACGGTTTTGTGCCTGCTTTTCATTATAATGCAACTTGTCTGTACATTACTAAAATGCATTCTAATATATAAATCTTATCCAGTTTATATTTTTGTAGCCTACATGTTACTTTTTATTTTTGCTCTTTATGTTCAGACTTTCTTATTACCATATATAAAATGCTTCTGTTGCCAGGCTTCTTCTTTAATTCCGCTAATGGCAAAACCCACTCCTTTAAAGCTGTGACAGTTCTGCAGATAACTGTAGAGTACTTTTTTATGGATTTCAACTGTTAAAAGGAAATGGCAGAGACGTCTCTTAAAGCGCATTAGGTCAACACTGTGGCCAAACTGCAGCAGTATGACGGGAAAAAGGCCTCCCTGGAAGCTGGTAACAGAAGAAATTTCTAAAGAAGGAAAACTCCACGTGTAGAGAACATAACATCTTCCCTGAAGCTGCCAGAAAACAAAGGATTAAACTTAGCTAAATCTCTCTCCTGCTTTTAGTCCACATTTGGCTGCAAAGAAACAGCGTTAGGCCAGCTGCACAACACAACCTAGTTCCTCACAAAATATAATAGCAGTGGGCTACTGAGAGTGGGAGTCTGTCTTTCATGTGGACCAGTGGGATATCTCTGGTTTACTAAAGCTTGTGATTGATAGGCCCCTGTACTTCTAATTTTAGTAAATCTTGCTGTATCTGAGCTTTATGGAATTGAAGGACAATATATTCATGCTGCTTTCTGCTTGCACACAAGGAAGATACATGAAATCTCCTGATTATATCAATTACCCCCTTCTCCACCCAGCCTTTAGTACTATTGGAATTGCTCACTTTTGCAGTTCATTCTGGTTTTCACAACACCCATGCAAGTTCTACAGAGGTAGGTGTTACTAATCAAAGACGGGTGTCTTCTCCTGTGGTTCCCAGCTTGAGTAATGCCGCATTGGTCTCTGTGAAGGTGGTGAGGCTTCTCCCCAGGTTTTGGAGTCCAGACACAAACTCTGCTGTGTAAGCAAGGTGGGGAGAGCACTCAGTGAGCACAAGAGCCGCTGGAGGCAGGGATGGTTAACTTTTTAATGCTCTTTGGTCACCGTTTTCCCCAGCACCACTTTCGGAGTTATAACTAGCTGTGCAGTGATACCATCCCTCAGGTGGAGTTGCCAGCCCAGTCTGGTCCTACACATCTTCCTTTTAATTCCTTCTCATATAGAGGAATGTCCTGATCTGCTTGACCCATATGCTCATGACCAGGTCAAATAGCTTTTGGGTTGGCAGAGGGTCACACCTGTGCGATAATGTGCTGTGGAAAGAATTAGAGGTCCTGCGTTCTTGGAGCTACTGGGAAGTGTATCCCTTTTTGAGCAAATGGAGAGCAGAACTATCTGAAGTAATGCTTCCTATAGAAAACAGAAACTTTTTTAAACTGAAGAGAGACACTTTCAAATCCAGCATCAGATACCTAAATCAGAAAGTGTTCCAAATATTGCGGTTGTTTTTTAGAGATGAAGCTTTAGGGCTAGTGTTATGATTTCTTTCATTTTTAAATTCCTTTTTCCTAAAATATGCAATTTATGTCTATATTGTATATATGCATATGCATTGACTGAAACGGCACTCTCTATTCTCAATTCCTATGATAGCACTGTCATACACGCATACAGCTAAATTAGTGTATTAGAGAATTTCAATGATACTGATCCTCAAAAGGGGAAAACACATTATCACACTTTCCCACCCAGGTCAAACAAGTTATATAAACCATCAAAAATAGCTTACAAGATGAACCAGATGTAAGTAGTCTAATGTTCCATGTTCATGCATCCTTATTTCAATTGTCTCGAACTAAAAGCAAAAGGATACTTGATATCATTAAAAATAAATGGAGGTTATAATTGCTTAAAAGATTATAGCATAAAATTTGCATGACTGATGTGCTGCAAAATACAAGAGGGATTTACTTACAGAATTTAATGTTGTTTTGCTTCTAGATGCAGCACGCATTCAGGCATATCAAGAAATAAGATCATTTAATGGTTTATTCATTCTATTTAACAGAATATATCCATAGCCCATCATCCACATATTCACCTGCTGTCAGCTGCTATTGAGCTCTGTAATGAACAGCTGTGGAAAGGGCAAAAAATGTACAACAACCTCTGGCTATTTGCATTTAAGATACTTAGTTCTGTGTGAGAAGAATGACATGTAATCAACTAGGCGCACGGGTAAAAATAGCAGACTCCCATTCTCCCTACCATTTTTCTCTTCCCTTGGAGATGTTTACAAAATTCATGAATTATTTGCATTTTGACTTTCAGAACAACATGCAATTTTTATAGGACAAAGGGTTAGATTCTGTCAGTCCTGTTTCTGAGGAGTAACTGGAGAAGGAAAGCACTTCTCAGTGTGCACCATGGGAACAGAGTCTGATAACGTTCTGTCAGTAGGTGAAGTCTCATTAACAGGTCAGTGATAGAGAGTCATGCCTGCGCAGCAGGGGCAACACCTGGATAAAGAAGCAGATTTAAGTATCAGTGTAGTAACCACTGGAGTTGTACTGTGTTGGTAATGGTCTCTCTTGAAGGTGGGACACCTATTAAAATCTGCAGGAGGCCTTGTGCAGTGACACTCAGAGCATCTCTGCTTGAAATGGGATTGCAGCTCTGTCTCTGTGGTGCATTCAGGTTGTCAGAGTAGCCCTTGAAAATAATGGTTCAGCCCCATGAAGGCCCTGAGTGACTTCTGAGAGTACTCCTGGCTCCCCTGGATTTCAGTGGGAGCTGGGATCCAAACCAGGCCCCTTCAGAAAGCAGGAAAACAGGAGACAGTGAATGGCAGGATCTTGCCTGTGAGTCCTGTTTTTGGAAGCTGAACAATAAATAAGATTGTTCTCAGATAAAATTCTCTGCTAGGCATCTGCTGATTAGGAAAATATGAAGGGTCATTGGATACCAACAGCAGTGTTATCTGCTATTATCTACTACGGGTTAGAAAATTATATTTTAAAGGTTATTTGCTAGAAACAACAGGGACATTTAGCTCTCCAGTCATAGTCAGTAAAATCTGGCCAAAGGAAATACATCCAAGCTTTTCCTAATAATAAACAAAGATTCTTCAGTTGTGTGCATTTAAAGTTTCCTCTCAGCTTGAGGGTACTATGTAATAGATGGAAATAATAAAAAGATACTGAGAAAGTGATGTTCCATGAGCCAATTTGCAGGAGATTGCATGACCTAGATGTTTGGAAAAACAGTAAGATTACAGTGGAAGCTTGTAAATATTAGGTGTAGCTTCTAAAATCCCTTTTAACCAGTCAAAATGGTGACTAAATAATTTCAAGAATCTGGACTAAAACCATCAGATATTGTAAAGCATTTATGGCTTTACTAAGTACTAGAAGAACCAGTATGTTAGGAAAGTTGAAAGCACCATAAAAAGGTGGAATAGCTGCCTTTCTGTAGTCACTTACACCAAAACCAGCTTCATTTTTAAAAATGAAATTTTTAGACAAATTGGTAGTGTACAGTGAAAATTGAGCGCATTATCCATTTGGAAAATAGTTAAAATAATTCTCTGGTTAGTTGCAAAACCAGGTTACTGTGAGCATTTCAGTAAAGAGACTTTTGCAAGCATGTGCTGAACTGCATGGACTGGAAAGGCAATATTCAGAATGAATTGTCCCACTCTTACTGGTCCATCATCTGCAACTGGAAAAACCAAAAAGCTTTTTGACATAGAATCACAACAGCAATATCTCTTTTCCTGTGTGGTGGGATGTCGAGTGGAACTGAGTCACACTGAGCATCACTCAGTACAAGTGGTGCTGAGGAAACTGTGCCAAGAGGGAAGAGGAATGAAAGGCATCTCACTCAAGATGTGATTTCCTTCCCATGGAGGCTCCATGAACAGCATGGAAGTCCTGCATTCGGCCCCTGCCCCCCTTCACATGCACTGAGGATGCTCACTTCTGAAGCACGATGCCAACCTGCAGTCTGTCTTCTGCCTTGTGATCTCCTGAGCCAAACGCAGCGGTTGCCAAGCCATGGGTGGAACTCACATCTTCTGCCTCATTGCACAGTGCCCATACGACTAAAGCGTTAGCATCTGGGCATCCTCCTCCTGGCATGTGAATTGACAGATCAGACATATCCTTCCCATGTGAGAGGACAAGGCGCTGCCTGGGATGTCAGAAAAACAGATCTACAGAAGGTTGTACAACATAGGAGGATAATCAGGAGGAAGAACTGAGGAACAGTTGCTTGATTCTTCTACAATTTACAGAACCTGAGAATAGCTCAGCTTGCCCTGATAAAAGAAGCACCGGCGAGACATTAGCTATCTTATATGCTGGAAATTACCACAATGAAATGCAAAGATAAGTTTTAGTGAGAGTAAGGTAACATGAGAGGATCTGGATATAGATGTGACTTATACTCAGAAGGCCCATCAGACCAAAAAATTTAAACTTCAGGTATGCCAAGAGATTAGTCTCAAAATATTTCTGGCTACAAAGATGGAAAAGCAAAAGAGAAATGGCAAAAAGCTTCTAGAAACAGTTCGATGTCCAAGTTAACAAAAAGTGCCTGCTAGCTTTATTCACAAACGCAACTGAAACCCAGGGCAGAGCTGGGATTTAGGGGGTTTTGCACTGCTCTTCTCCTGTCCGCAGCACAGCCCTGAGGACCCAGGCCTGTATTCAGAGTCCTGGGCTCAGAGACGAAAGGAGGTAGAGCCTGAATAGTGTTCGATGACTTGAGAGCCTTCTTCCTTTTGCAAACTAGAATAGAAACATCCTGGCCTCAGATATGTCTCTGAGGCTGAGAAACCCACAAAAGCAAAGAAAGCGACTCACATGGAATCTGGGACCATATTTGAGCCCCGATAGCTCCTTTGGATGTTTTTCCTTTTATGAGCACAAAGGTCAGGAAATCAGCCCGGATTCCAGCTGCTGCTCAAAATGTCCATGCTCCCGTGGCTTCAGCTCAGACAATTAATGATGCTTAAAAGTTCCTGTCTGAGGGTGGAATTGGTTTCTTGTCTGGGTTAGAAACTGGACATGAGTTGTATGCCTCAACTCCATCAAAGCCATTCTTCTCTCTGTTGCCCTTATGTGCAGAGCCTATAGAATTATCAATCAACTGCTGCTAATGGAAAAATAGTCATGCAGGCTGGCCTGCTCCATGCATGGTACTCCCCTTGCACACCCCATCACACCCGCCTTTTGTCTAAACATTTGTAGACTGAAACATCCTGTTGAGCCCCATTCTGTGGGAGAACATATTTGTGAGACAAAGCAATGCTGCGGTCTACCAGGAGGTCTACGACTCTCTCAGTGAATTATTCACTACTTTGCTGTGGTCTACATGCCAGGTCACCCGTGTTCACAGCAGAGAATGAAGCATTATTCATTATCAAACCTTTGGTTTTCTCTTCTAGGAGGTTCTTCCCCCCACCCCCATTGCCCTTTCAGGTTTTAACAAGACATTGCATTCTTTCAGACTTCCCCTGGGCAGCAGTTTTGTGCACTTGCAGAGGTACGACAATAATAGGTAGAAAGCCAGAGCAGTTGTAAATTGTAGCAGTTAACGTTAAATTGATGGGGCAGTGATCAAATGAAGTTCATAACCACAGAACGCAACCTGGGGGTGGAATGCTGTTTCAAAGATTGCTAATGACAGGGTTATAAAATCATAAAATGGAAGGCTTTTTCCACTGTGAAAGTCTGAAATCATTTATTTGGCTGACCGAAGGCATTAGCAGTGTTAGGGTCAGACTTTTATAAGACATTTAGTGCAATTGCTAATCAGTGAGAGGACTGACCGGTCCATTTTGTAAAGGCTACTGAGGGAACAACACCTGTTTCTATTCTTGCACACCCCAAGTGCACCTTTAATGATCTTTGGGTCCTCCAGTATGGTGCTGTTTGTTTAATTAGAAACCACTGATACAAAAGCAGAGCAATGCTTGACTAAAAAGAGCAGTTTTGGGGATTTCAGATCTGCCTTTTAACCACTGGTGTTCAAAAAACCAAAGCAGTGGGCAATGACATGACGTTAGCACAAAGGAAAACGTTTATAGCTCATCAAAGCTGGACAGAACACAGCTGCATCCCAGCTGGGATCTCCAGCCACAGTACTAGAGATGCCTCAGAAAGAAAAAAAAGAGGTTGGATCCATGAAAATATCATAAGATAAATGGGTGTGGAAAATATCAGAGACATCCCATTTACATATGGAAGTAAGGAATGAACAGTACAAATGAGGCTTACAATTTTGTAAATGGATCCTGCCATACTTTTGCATTTATTTATTTATTTATTTATTTATTGCTGTATTTATTTTTGTGGCTTCTGCTTCAGATATTGAGAATAATCTATCATATGATCATTTGTGCTTACTTAGTCAACAAAAAGCAAAGCCAGAAAATATGCTTAGCTTGGAACTGGCCTTTTTTCCCCTCAGGGCACAACATGAAAAAGGGGAGAAACCCGCTTGTAAAAGCTACAGCATGAGCAGGTTTTGATTAGTGAGGGTCTAAGATCCTCAGATTGACACAAAGCCTCCGAGCCAGACAAATCTTGGCTCTCCTACTACAGATGCCAGCCTTGGCAATTCCGATGTGTCACCTAAGTCCCTGTAAGTCCACACCTCACAGAAATGTGGACAGTCTCTTTGCACAGTCGCTGTGTTTGGAAAAGCATGCTCAAAGCAGTTCCTGGCATCCTTCATTGCAATCAGCTGTCCAATTCCTAATGTGTTGGAGGACTATGCCAAGCAGTAACTTTCCTTTTGCTTCCAGTCTTTCTGCTCCTGCCCTATTTCCTACTCAGATGCTCTTCATAGCAGGGTATCTGTAGCTTTCTAGAAGCTGGTTAGGTGCTGTTTTACCTTGCAGCCCTCTGATCACTTCCTTCCCTGCTCCCACAGGCTTGGGAGCATCAAATTTCATCCTTTGCAGTTCGTGTCCCTTTGAATTAGATGACAATCATCTTAGAAATGTATCTTCCAGTATTGAGATTCAGGTCTTTAAAGGTTCTGAAGTCTTTAAAGCAACTTCAGATGCTGCAGACATGCCCCTGTGGGCTTTGCATTTCCTAAGTAGTATCCATGATAGCCCGACAGCTCACAAGGCTCTTTCGCAAATTCCACCAGATGTTTATTGTTTTAAGTTAGGTCTTCATGTAAGGGAAGAAAAACCACAACCCCCCCTTTTCTCCATTAGTACATAGTATTAGGCATCTGGCTTCTGTGTTGAGAGCATAATACAGATGTTCTGCTGTGTAGGTCTACTTGACTGATACATTGCTAGCAACCATTTACATTGCTTAATGTGAGTCAGCAAAGAACCCAGGGCCAGGTAACACCAGCTGGAGGGGAGTGAACTGTGTGCCATCATTTGGAACAATATAATCAGTGCTAAATTAGTTGTTGATCAGCTGGTGAATCTGGTATCGTTCAATTATATCCTCCAGATGCCCCGTGGAAACAGGCTCGGGAGAAGCAGTAGGTTGAGAGACACAGATATATTGTGGATGGTTTTCTGGCAAAGAACGGCCACATACCCAGATCAGCAAGTGCCTACGTGGAGCTCGACATGAACCAAGGGACAACTAAAGGTGAAGGAGGACGGGAGTGAGGCGCTGGGAGTGAGAATCCCAGCAAGATAAGAAGGAGCTGGAATTTACTGAGTTGATAAATTGAGGACTGTTGGAAAACTTTGAAGGTCAGGTTCTCACACCTGTGCTTAACCAATTATATGTTAGTTGCTAAGGGCCTTAAAGATATGTATCCAATGACAATGTGCCAAGTTATTGTAAGCAACTTCAAGCAATAATATATAAAGAGTTTGTGTTTTTAGAATAGACGGCTTTTGTCTGATCACATTGATCTCCGACTGAGTCCGCCCTGTGACAATATATAACTTAGTTGTGATTTTGGGAATAGAAAGCAGTAGATTCAGTGGAAAAGCTGTGGAATATTCTCCTTCCGGTAAGTAATTTATACTTTGGCAAAGAATGATCAAGATGTATAGCATCAGTGACAACAGCAAGCTGCCTGTTGCATCTTTCCATATGCTACTGCATCCATCAGCTGGTCATATTGTCACAAAAGTGACCTGTGAAATAGATTAAAATGTTGACATATAGAAGTAGCATTGTGCTTGTAATTAATATTCTATTGTTAAAATTGCATAGAGATGAAAGAGTGCAGGTCACCTATCAAAGCTGTTGCTTTCACAGTAGTCTCAACATCAGAGAATTTATAATGGCTACCTGACATTTTTCTTTTAATTGTTCTAATGATTTTATTATGCTCAAAACTGATGCATTAAGGTCTAGACAAGTGGTCTGTGTGGTGGGTGAGTAACTGGCTGACTGGCTGCACCCCAAGGGTGGTGGTGAATAGGTAGTTCCTTTTCAGACTGGAGACCTGTCACAAGTGGGGTACCCCAGGGATTGGTATGGGGCCCAGTGCTGTTCAATGTCTTATAAAGGATCTGGAAAAAAGGGCAAGTTTGCCAGCAGTACCAAACTGAATGGGGAAGCGAATGCTTTGGAAGGGAGAGACACCCTGAAGGACTACCTGGATAGGCTGGACAAGTGGGCTAACAAGAATGTTATGAAGTTCAACAAAGACAAATGTAAGGTTTGCACCTGGGAAAACGCAATCCAAGAGTGCAGCACAGGCTGAGATCTACCTCGTTGGGGAGCAGCTGTGTGGAACGAGTCCTGGTGGTCATGATGGGCAGCAGTGAGTGAACGGTGTGCTGCTGTGGCAAAGAAAGCCAACAGGATGCTGGGTTGCATCAACAAGGGCAGCACCATCATTGATAAAGAAGTCATCCCACTCTACTAAGTGCTTGTCAGGCCACACCTGTAATATTGTGTTTAGTTTTGGTCCCTGCAAAAAAGATATGGACAGGGTGGAGAGGGTGCAGAGAAGGGCTACAAAGATGATCCAAGGACTGGGAAGCCATGTGAGTAAAGGCTGAGAGAACTGGGTTTGTTCAGCCTAGAGAACAGAAGGCTCAGGGGAGATTTTATCACTGTGTTCCAGAATTTAAAGGGTGGCTACAAAGAAGAAGACGACGACTCGCTTTTTACAAGGAGTCACATGGAAAAGACAAGAGGCAATAGAGAGATTCTGGATGGACACAAGAGGAATTTTTTTCCCACTGAGAGCAACCAGCCATTGGAATAATACCCTCAGGAAAGTGATGGATTCCCCAATGCTGGATACTTTTAAGATTCGTCTGGACAGGGTGCTGGGCCATCTTGTCTAGACTGTGCTTTTGCCAAGAAAGTTTGGACCAAATGATCTTGAAGTCCCTTCCAATCTGGTATTCTATGATTCTGTGATTCAGCTTTCAAAACAGAACAAACCTCGTTTGTTTTTGAAACAAGGTCTTCAAATTACAGTGTCTGGGGCTGACCTGTTGTTTCCTAAGCGCTGGGCTTTGTGAATTACCTGATAAAATTTGTATCAAGTCATCCATCTCATGCTTTGTGAACATAGAAATCTGGAGTCTTGAAATCTATGAGTGAAAAGCATTTCCTGGAGAACATCCTGCTTATTGCTGATTGGCCAGTGACAAGACCAGAGGCACTGGGCACAAACTGAAACATCAAGAAACACTTTTTTACTGTGAGAGTGACTGAGCACTGCCACAGGTTGCCCAGGGAGGTTGTGGAGTCCCCGTCTTGGAGATAGGCAAAAGCTGCCTGGACATGGTCCTGAGCAACTGCCTCTAGGCGGTCCTGCCAGAACAGAAGGGGCTGGACCAGATGACCTTCAAAGGTCCCCTTCCAGCCCCAACCCTTCCATGATTGTGGGATTCTGTCTTTTCCTTCAGGTTGGTTTTCAAGGCCCCTTACTACCACAATGGCCATGGCCAAGTTGCTAGCTAATGGATTATTAGGATCTCTTGCTTCCCTTCTTAAAGGAGCATGTGCCCAAGTTGTACTAAGCCAAGTGGTCCTGCCATATGACCTTTCTTTTCACTGCTCCTCTGTTTCAAGCCCCCTTTGTTTGCTTGCACCAACTTGTCACATTTTATTTTGAGATCCTAAAATATTCTGGAAAGGACCTATTTCTCACATTGTGTTTGAACAGCAGGTAGAACTGGGTGCCTCTAGTCTGACAAGCTACTGCCAGAAGAGACAGTGCTGTTACTAAATGTCACCCTGCTGGGCACATTCTTGAAACAAAGCATCTTCCCTAATTAAATGAGATATTTTTCTCTTTTCCCTTAAAAAAATAAAAAATTAGTTAAAACATAATTAACTCAGCCTTTTTGTAAAGACACGTGACTCAGCTGCACTAAATTAGGGTCAGGTTTGTGCCTTCCATGCCTCTTAGTCATGTTATATTGGTAATCACAGGGACAAACACTGCTTTTTTTCAGGGCTTAGAGGCTGCAGGAGCAGTCATGGAGTTCAGTGTGAGTAATGGAAGTAAAGCTGTGTTAAAAAGTTCCCTCATGTTACTACTTGGCAGTTCATTAAGATATACCTTGTTTACCTGCTGCAGCCTGCACACCAGATTTAGCTCTCTGCAGGAATCTGACGGCATTTAATGTGCGGAAGCTGAGAAATGCAATGGAAAACAAAACACTTCTGCTTCATGCTTTTATGAAAAGCAATGTACTTAAACAGTGACCGAGACCCTGCTCATCCCTTCCAGATTTGTCCTCCCCGGCAGATACAGGTTCGGAACAGAAAAACAGATCTGATGATCTTTACGTACTGGCAGGCTGGGAAACACGATGTGTTTTCTACTCAGGTCTTTGGGCTTTCTGTTAGACGTCATAGTGTCCTTTGGCTTGTTTACCACTGCTGAAGTGGGCCAGAATTCATTTGCATTCTTGTGCTGCTCAGTGACCCTCCAGTGATATCAGGTAAGATCACCAATTTTTAATGAAAATCTCCATTTTCAAGTACATTTCACGGTTAATATGTGGGGAGAAATTCCAAGCAGCTACATTATTTTGCTAAGCAGTATGAGTTCAGCTGTTGTCTTAATCATCTTTGAAGCAAAAAGTCACAGCTTCACTCCTGAAAAACGTGACTTCATGGAATAATGAATACGTGAATGGCTGATCTGCCAGCAACCAGGAGTTCCCATTTGGAGGAAACATCAAGTGTGCGAGAACAGGAAAACAGCCATGTGTATAAAGATTTCAAAAGTCTGTGATGGCAGCATGATATAGTACACAGCAAATTGCCGCATAGCATACACTAAATTGCTGCTTAAGGTGTTCCCATGTTATTTGTTTTACTAATTCTGTTTTTGTAGGTCTGTATCAGCCCACCACAATAGGCACCCATGAGACATTAGTGACTTCGTCATTAGTCCAAGACCCTCAAGATCTAGGGAAGGTATAACCCACCCTGTTACACCAAGGGACATGAGGTGTCAGGGGCCATATCTCCAGCTGGGGTAACAGAAGCAGAGAACCCTCTGACAGAGCTACAAAAGTTTGCACCTGCACATCCAGGGAGTGAACAACTCACCTGAGGCTGCACAGAAATCCTGTGGCCCAGCTGGGAACTGAATTCACATCACTGAATTGCAGGCTCCTCACCTGCCCACAGTGCCTGTAAATCCCATTAAATGTTTATTTTGCCCATTCACAAGCTGTCGCACTCTCAGTCAGGATGGTTGGCTGCACACGTCAGCTCCAGCTGGCCCTTCAGGAGCAGGCACAGCGGACAAGGACGTTTCCTGCTCAACAACCATTCTTTTCCATATTTTGTTGGCTGTTATGGCTGACTGCTCCCCTAGCCAAGGCTTTTCGACGTTTTCAATGAATCAAAACCCAACAGTTCTGGACTGCTTCACCTTGAATTGTTTGGTTTCACTTCGGGACATCTTAAAAATACCCAAGGGCCAGATTCACCAGAGGAATGAGGTAATCACGAGGAGCTTGTATTAAAGCCGTTCCTCCCTCCTGTGCCCTAGATCCCAGTGCTGGACATTCACATCACATATGGGAAACCTTGAGGTTGATTCCCCCTTTGTCTGGCCCACAGCAGGAATTTTAATCCCAGGCTGCCCCATTCAGAAAATATCACAAGTGTTAAACTGCTGAGACGGGATTCTCATGGCTCTGTTACGGCTGGACCACTTAACAATGAAAACTTAAGTACCTGTTGGACGAAAAATAATGTACATCGCTCTAACCTGGTGATTAGGTCATTGACAAGAGGAACTTCAGACTTTTAGTTGCTGCTTCACTGTATGTTTATTTATGAATAAGAGTGGAAGAACTTCAACAAGAGAGAACGAATGAGCTACCTTACCCATTGCCCAGACCCCAGTGCAAAGGAGCTCTCCTGGGAAGTGGTGCACTTAGTTGCACTTCTTATTCGATACCTGGCCTACCTAATGGGCAATACAGTGTTGGGGTGAAAGTGGATAAAGGGAGCATTGGCTTCTACCTGAAATTTATACTCTAGCAATTAAAACTAGAATTCACAAAGAATTTTGTTGTACCCAAAGCTACCAACTATTCATCAGCAAAAGTCATCATCCCCTTCTAGATATGCCATTGCTTTTAAAGTAGAAGGCTGACAGGAATCAATGATGTCCACCAGAATGTAACACCCTGAACTCCCTCTGGCCCAGTGTTCAGCTAGGCAAAAAAACCTTAAGAAAACATCACCCAAACTTGCAAGATATGGGTGACTTGGAAGGTAATTGTCAAGTGTTGAAGGCTACATTTTCCATTTCTTCCCCCTCACCTGCCCTTCCCTGGCGGGGACTTAGAAAAATGAGGTTTCTAGATCATAATCTGCAGAGAATTCTTCATAACCCCCTTGGATACGTTTCAGATTTTAACATTGTACTGAACCAACTGTTATTCTTCTGAACAAAGAAGCAAAAAAAAATCAAAAGCTTTCAACTAGGTCATGCTAGTATTATCATGAGTGAGTGTGAGTGGTATCATTTCACACATACTGCATCTCTCAATTAAGGAAAATGCCAGACTTCTGTTAGCAAGACAGCTGGTGGTACTCAGTGACTAAATATAGTACTGTCATCACCTAGGAGCACAGCCAGGACATATTAATGGTTGGGACAACTGATATTTTGGTTTAACCAAAACAATTTTTAATCATATGCTATTATTTTAAATAACCAGTGCAAGATATCAGTGAATGAAAGTATTTTAAATATATTTTACCAATTTTATTTATTAAGTAATTTTTCAACTAATAGGCAACTGAATTTTAAAGAAATTACACGTATTGTATATACTTGGGATAGAAAAAAGCTAAGTAAATACAGCTGGCATTCAGCTGATTCTCTGATTGTCTGTATGTTAGATAGACTAAACTCCTTTGGACAGTCTTTTTATTGTGGATTGGTGAGGCTTGGGTCCTCTGGGAGTGATTATTTGGGATGGTTCCATTGCTCAGGAGAGGCAAAGCCACAAGTAAATATATGTAGCTCATCTGAAGCAAAGACTGACCCAGTTCACCCCCATACTTAATGAAAATGCTTTAATTTGAAACTACAGCTGGATTAGGTCCTAAATTCTGGTAGTTCCCAGAGAATCTAACTTCCTGAAGAAGTCTTCCAGGCAGAAGGAGAACGACTACTGAGTTCTCACCTCTCTGTCTACATCCCAGGCATTTTGCATTATTGTGTTAGCACTCTTTGTATCTACTGTGGAACAAGCCAAAAAAACCCCCAAACAACTAGAATTATGTATTCCAAAGGATGAATGGAAACAGCTTTCTGCACATAATGCTGTTGTAACTTTAAGGTCCATAAGGCTGAGCCTGCCAGGTTTACAAACAAGGGCTATGCTCATGAGTAGCTAAGGAGCAGAAATGAAGTGTCTGTTTCTTTCCTCTTTCCAAAACAGATTGGGTTTAGGTCTGGTTTAGCTATGACTGAGTAGGTATTTCAAAATGTTTATTAACAGTTTTGTTGCTTTATCTCTTCTGCCAGTTCAAAACAATAGGGGCCAGGAACACCAGCTTTGTTTGTATTTGTATTAATCCATGGCTGTCTGCGGGTGTACACGCAGAGGTATCCTCTGCAGCCGGTGGGTTAGAGGGTGAGTTGTTAGTCTTGCTACGTGTTGAATGTGAGCAGGAATATGATAATGGTAGGGAGATTTCTCAAAATGAACTTCCAGTGTGAAATCTCTGTGCTAGCATCAGCAACAGGGTTTTTTTCTGCATCTATCCTCTTTCATTACCTTTCTTAGCCAGAGCAATAAAGAGCATTGTAACACTAAGACCAAGTTGAAATCTTTTGTGTAATTAAAAACATGGAATAGAATTTAGAGAGAGGAAGGCCTGAATGTATTGCAGGTACTTGTAAGGGCAAGCTTTTCATCCACACAGGCAGGATAATTTGGGCAGCAGCAGCGCAGATTTCCCTCTCCGTCTCTCGGCCTCCAGCCTCCCTGCATCCTTTGCCCCGGCAGGACTGTTTAGCCTTGGACCCACTCCTGGGTGAAGGCTAACTCTGGCAGGCAGGGCCACCAGCAGGCGTGCCAGAGCTGATCACTTGTTTCAGTCACTCCGTACTTCAGATGTTAGCTGAGTGCTGGTGTGGATCTAGCTGCAGACCACAGTAAACAGAGAGGTGTGCGTACGCTTTGTTCTGGTGCCGCTGCTCACCATATTGCTCACATCCAGCCAAGAGGGCTCAGCTGAACACGGAATAAGCTCATATTTCCCTGTAGGCAACAAAAGCATTTTGCACTGTGCTGGTAACTATCAGCACAGCTTTCCTTCCTTAGGCCCTGGGGCAAACCAAAACTGTATCAAGCTTTGTAAAGGAAACAAAGTTCTTCTCTTCGTTGCTCTTTTCCAAAGGTTTTTCTCTGATCTGACTCATTACTGGAAAGCTAATAATAATCTGGAGGAAACTGTATTTTCTTCTCCCCCAGTGCTGTTGTGCTGGCTTGAGGGAATGCTGCACTGTACGTGCAGTTCCTGACATCTGGGAAGCATCCCTGCCTGCTTGCTGGAGAGAACCAAAGATCTCGGCTTCTTCTGCTTTTTAGCTCACTTGCCATCACAGCTGAAGAGGATCCTGGAAGATTTAATATCAATGGTAGACAAGTTTGTTTGCTTTTGGATTGTTCTCCTTCTTGAATAGTTTTCAGAGAGCCACCTATAACAAGGACAGTTAACATATCCCCCTGTAGAAAAGCACTATTCTTTCCCACCCATTCATTCTTTGTTCACTGGGCAGTTTTTTAGCTGTTGTTGCTTTAATAGCTCCATGTTTGTCACAAAACCACAATACTGTTTGAGATTCATGTAATAATTACGATCCTAACCAATAAATCTATCCTTTGATCCTTTGAGTGATGCTACCAGGCTTATCACTCTTTTCATTGGAGCTGATAACTTTAAAGCTTTAGTAAATGTATGACAGCCTTCCTCTCTTAATAAAATTGTTTTCATTACTTCTATGTTATATTTTTTATTTTAAATAACTTTTTTTTATTATTTTTTTCCCACACATCAGAAGGATATGACTGGAAAGCCTTTATCTGTGCCTGAAAGGTGTATTTAAATTTTTTTCTTTAAAATGAACACACGCCGTGACCTAAGTTTTATAAACAGTGAAAGCAGTAAACGCCAGAGCTGCAAAAGTGAATTTAGCTAGATAGTGTTCTAACACTTTAATTATTTTTTCAATGTAAGAGATGTTTTCACCTATTTACATTATTGCTAAAGGCTGAGGGGGGAAAAAAAGGCATTCATCCTGAGTTGAGTTCAGAGAGTCTGCTTTGCCAAAAATAAAGCCAAACACATCAATATACAGGCCTTCTCGAAGTCTCGGCCGCATCAGGAATACATTTGAAAGGAGTTGGTCTGGTTTTGTCAGTCTGGCAAGTAGCAGTGGAAAAGTCCATTGTCTACCAACAAATACATACCTGCACAGTCAGTCCTACAGCTGTGAAGGGTCTGCACAACGTTTCCACTCCCAGGGGCTGAGCCCCTGTTAGTGCCTGAGCCAATGTTGGCTCTGGTAGGGAGAAAGGCAGATGCAGGAATGCAGAATTCACTGCAAAGATGATTTTTCTACATGATATTAAATTTGCTCAGCATAAAATTTTACAAGCATATCCCAGACCACCCAAAAGCTGTAGTGATTAATCCAGATCTCTCCTGTCCTTTACATGATTACTTTTAAATGTTCATTCATTGCGATATATACTTTAGGTTGATAAACATAGCCACATGGAGCAGGTTTGTAAAATACAAGTGTAGTCTAAAGTATACATGCAATCTAAAGGCTTGCTTCTCTTATTACAGCAAAGCTCTAGACAAAAACTCCTTTTTTCAGGAATTCAGCGGTTAGATGAAAAACCAAAAAATGATTAATTTAAAAACCTGAGACTTAAATGTTGACTTGTTTTTAAACTACTAGACTGAAAAACACTTAGTGGGTATACAGACAGGCATAACTTTACAACTGATTTCTTAGCAGATAATTGGTTAACTCCTATGGCAATGGCCTTTTTGAATATCAGAGAAAGCACTCCATCAAATGGATGTCATTAATTTTATGGGAAGGGGGGAAAGCTTTGGTGCATTTTCCAAGAAAAATTTCAAGGCTTAAGTGAACATGTTTGCCTAGCAGTTACACCGACATGAATCGATATATAAACCCGTATGTGTAAGACAGCTATGAGCAGTAAAAGTAACAACTCTGAGCTATTAAGATGTCTAAATGTGTCTTTACATAAAAGCCTTAAAGAGCTGCATGGGGAGTCATTACCGTGTATTATGTCAGGACCTTACTTAACATGTCGAAGTTGACACTGACACCGTCAGCTGCGATGTAAACCGCTTGGAGACCAGTTTCACAGGGCAAGTGGTTCCACAGAGTTCAGCACCCACCAGTTCCCATGTAGGCAGCTAAATGAAGTGATGAAACTTGAAATGCTCTCAGTTTTTGTGGGAGCTGGTAGATGCCTGGTGGATTTAAATCCTGGAGCTGCTGGTAAGAGCTGAAGCCTATTGAAACATCCAGCTTTCCCCAGGGGTATCTGCGCTGTCTGCTTTGAGCCTCTGAGGAGTGATGAGGGGGAACAAGTCAGGCATCGGTGACCTGTGAAGGTGGCTGCCAAAGGGGGGGTTCTTCTGAGCATCCTGTGGGATGTCTGAAGCAGGATTGAGGAACAGCCCTTACGTATCTGTAGTGCCCACACCATAGCATGGAGTTTAGGACCTCAATTAGAATAAGTAAGTTCTGGGAATGTCCTCTCTCAGATCCTAAGATAGCACTGTATTTACTGTGTGAACACAGTACCTACCACAGCAGACTCTTATTCTGAATGGCTTCAAACATCCTATTCCAGCTCATATGAAAGCCCGCGTAATTCACACAATGTCTTTTATACCCTAGTAATTTCATTTTAAAAAGATGCAAACAAAACAATGTGTTAGATTACATTCTGGAACTGTTGTTCAGATGGTTTATGCTATTGCTTCAGCAATAAAAGGAACATTAAACTCCTGAGGCCAGACTGAGTCTAGCTATTTTCGGCACCTCTGGCAGGCTGGAGTGGAGCCGAGGCACCTGGATGGTGGGGAACTGTTTGGAAAGCTTGTCCCCCCTGCTGTGGGCTGGCCCCTCGCTCTGGACCTGCAGGTCCCTGTGGGGGCACAAATATCCCTGTCACTGCAGGAGATGGGCTTTGTCCATGACGTTAGAGGGGAGACCATGGAAGGAAAAGCCATCAAGAGGTATCAGACACAAAGACATCAGCATTTACACTGCAAGGTGGGGCAGGTGCCAGGGACGCATGGCTTGCCCTCTTCTCCAAATCCTCCTTGGGCATCTGCTGATGGCTACTGCCCTACTGCCGGAGGCAGGACAGCAGGTTGAACAGACCAACTGTCTGTCCGCGATTGTACTGTCTGGTTTCTCCTCACACCATGATCCAGAGAAATGAGTGGAGGCATCCCTAAACGTCACCGAAGGCCCTGGAGAGGCCAGTCTGCCAGGCCTGCCCAAAGCACCCAGGCCCTTTATCACTTCTTATTCCCAGTCTTCTTAGCGGCATCGTGCTTACACATTCAGCAGTGCAGTGGGCTTTCCAAAGAGGAGCATATGACTATGTCTCTCCACCTCCAACTCACCCTCTCAGCGGTCAACAGAGTCTCCTGGTCAACATTCAGTTCAAACGCTGCTTCAGTGTTAATTAAGTTCATATTTCCTCCTGGTCAAGTGCTTCACCTATTCAGTTGTTTTCCCGTCACAAGTCATGGTAACAAAGCTTCCTCCCTGGCCATGCACGGATAGGTACCTCCCGTCTAGAATAAACTCCAAATTTGGGATCCCACATGGACAAAAATATCTGTGTGCAGTCTTAATTGTGTCAGCTGCAGAGGAAACATCACTATGCCTGGCATTTCTGTTGGCCACCTCTGGGTATTTCAGTGCACAGTGTGGGAACATTAAATTGCTCTTTAGTATTGACGTGTAATGAAGTCCCGGGGACACTGCAGTTTAGACATCCTTAAACTGGGGATTTTCTAGCATCTGTATGCTGTACTTCGCGACTTCAGTGGCCTTTTCCACAGTTTCAGGGGCACATGTAATAGAGTGATACTGTGTCTGACTGATTTGAGTAATAGATGTGTGATCTGATGTATCTTTCTTCTGTCTAATAGGAGATAACATTGAGATAATTTTTCCATATGGTACATTAGGATATTATTTCATGACAGTCTGTCACAGAGATTGTTCTACATTCTCCACAAAAAAGCCATGGAAAGGGTGACCCCTGCAAATAAACTGTAAGTTACACGGAGAGAAATGGATCTTCTTTAGGTAAATTAGAAAGAGACGCAGGAATGATGACATGGAAGAAGAATAATTAAAGAAGATAAGGTATTTTATTCCTTCTCAGGCTCTTTCATCTTAACTGACATTCTAAGATATGGTCAAGCTGAAATCTATGATTTATTACCTTAAAAGTTTTAGGACTTGCCTTCTTTTTTCTTAAGCTTTGTCAAATTTTAAACTTCCATGAGATTCTGCCTTAAGTCCTTTGAGAATTAATAAGGGAAAGGTTGCAGTTGCAGGCAGAGGCACATTTTTCACACTTCCCTCCCTCTCAGTGACTTGTTTTTGTGTTCAGCCTCCTCAGAATGAAAGGGGGAGAAAATCGCAGCCAGCAATGTCAGTTCATGTTATTATTCTAGATACAGAAATTCCTTAGCCAGCATTTACACAAAGCTTGGTAGAGCGTTATAAAAAAAGACTGAATCTCTTATGACTTCCTTATTTTACTTGGTTGCTTTCCCAAGTTCAGAAAAAAGGGTGAAATTCATCAGACATGTTGAACTACATTAAACTTAAGTTTCTCATTAAGCTATGTGCCTAAGTTGTCCCCACAGTCCCATCTCCCCACAGATTGGAGATTCATTCTCCTCGAAGTTCAGCTTTCCATTTAGGAAAGTTCAGGGAGTAGAGTACCTGAGAAGACTTTTATCCATCAGGGGATGGTCAAAAAAGTATCCCTCCCTTACAGATTTCCAAATAGGTGGACACCATGGTGTTTCCTACCCCCAGCATGATTTTTCCTGGCTGTGTGTGGTGCCACCATGATATTTACAGTATTTGTATATATATATATAAACATATGAATATATACTTTGGACTGGTCAAATGCACAAAACAGGGGAGCAGAAAAATCCAGGAACAAATGGTGAATGAAAAAAATCGTGATAGAATTGAGCTGGTCACTGGTCTGTGATTCACTAAGACAGTTCCTGTACAAATGAATTGAAATGAATTTCCTGCTATGAATTAATCCCCAAAGCCTCATGAATTTCAGTATGAATGATTTTGAATGCCTTAACTATCAGATAGGAAGTGAATTAATCATTCTTCCTTATTTTCTTGTTGACAAAGTCTTCCTTCTTATCCAATCAAGGCAAGGACTACACAGTGGGTTACTAGCTGTGCTCAGTGAATGTTGAGTAGCACCCATCAGCTGAAAGTTTGTCGCAGAAAGTATTCGGTGAATCCTTGAGTACGCAGAATGCATTAGAATGAAATCAGAATTTATTTGCAAGTGATTCACTGACTTCAGCAATGTCTGCATTTATAATGAGTAGTTTAACAGCCTCCACATACATTCATGGTTTGTATGGGGCACATCTGTCATTTAATTAAAAAAAGGAAGCATGAATTAGGTATATAGATTTGATCAAGCCATGCGTATTTTAGTAAGATATCAGTACACATGACGACCCTCTGTACATTGTTCTAGCATGTAACTTAGCTCAGGAATGTGAACAAACTCTGACATTAGTACTACTGCTAATACGACCAGGTTCTGCAGTCGTCACAAATGCACAATGTATATTAAAGTTCAAGGAAACTTCATGTATGGTTTTGCTGGTATGAGAAAATGTAAAAACAATCCCATGCATGTGCTTTTGTGTTCATGCATATTAATATATATGAAATGTGGACAAATGTCTTTTCCCCAAAAAACTAGGTAAGAAAGAGTGGATTCTCTTCCTCTCTTTTATAGTATTTACTCACCATCTGGAAGCTGTGAAGTGATGTGACTAATTCTTTCTACATGATACCTTCAGTTCTGTTATTTTCGTACAGTTACTGTAATAATGGTATTGATGCTGATGTTACTGATAAATTGCTTAAACCAATTTTTTCTCTTATAATGCAGGACTCTCCTACCTGGTGATGCAATTCTTTCTGTCCAGCCCTTGTCTATGCGCCTACCTACAAATGCTAGCATGTGCAAGAGCCTTCCATTCCCAGGATGGCATTTATAGGTCAGGACTGACCTTTGGATAGTATGGGAAAGCACCTGGTATCTGACAGCACGATCAGGACCCAGAGCACAACTGAGCTGCTGTGAGATGAGCATTAGTTCTGCGGTTAGTCTGTAATTACATGGCTGGTTTGTGATGGAAATTGCTGGTTACAGTGAAGGGTTCTGCTGCCGCTTGGGACCACATTCATGGGGTTAACATACAGTTCAGGTTCTTCATTTCTGTGTATTAACCAGCCTCCCAAAGTTGCTTTGCTGGGGTGGCTTATTTTAAGGACATTGACATTACACGTTCCAGCATGTGTATGTTCCATATAATCAAACAATTAACATCCTGGGGGAGAGGGTTATATGGAGGGCCCCCTGGCATGGCTCCATGGAGTCATTAGTGTTACACCAGCAGGGGAGCTGACCCCAGCCCTTACTCAGCGATTTGGCAGGCCACTTTGCCATGAGGACATTCCAGTGCTTCCAGGGACATGAATTTGGAACAAAGAGTTATTTCAGTGGGATGGGGTTGACAATTGTTTGTTTTTTAAATAGTTACCACATAATGTTAAAATAGTATCTTGCCTTAATGCGAAGTCTTGATGCGGTGGTATCTTATGGTCTATCAATCTGGGAAAAAATGTAAACCAAAAGATAATAAATATAAACAGTGATTAAACCGCAAGCATTCCTTGGAGTAAATGACAATATAATTAAACTTGAACTCCACAATGCAGATTCTTTCAGAGCATAATTGAAATTGTGTAAGATGCTTTGGCAATATGTTCAACATTAACTTAAAGCAAGTAATTTTAGGCACCAGGGTCTGATCTTTCTCTTATTGACATCAGCTGTGCAGCTCCCACAGGCTATGTCTATACTATGGCTTCTTTGTGACGTGCCTCACAGATCCTCTCCTGCGGACCCTCTCTCTGTGTCCTGGCTCCATGCTGGAAGGAGGTGGCACACCATGCCCCTCCAGAGCTGGGGTCCCTTCAAGTGAAACCCTCAAGCTTTTGCTTGAGGTCTCCAGCTAGTGAACAGAGACTCACAAATTTAAGGAGACTGGATGGCAGCTTCAACCCTCCTTTACCTTGCTGCCTGCAGATAGCTTTCTAAAACATGCTGGCCAAGGGAAATGCTTTTAAAACTCACATTGCATACGCTTGTATTGCCAGCTTGAGGGTACCAGTACTGCAGGAGCTGAGGTCCCATACCATTGTCAGGGTAGTGGACATCAGGCAGGAGGCTTATTCCTCCTGCCTGGGGACAGGAGGATAGGAGTGATAGGACAAGGGATAAAGGGTTCAAACTGAAACAGGGGAAGTTTAGATTGGATCTAAGGAAGAAATTCTTTACTGTGAGGGTGGTGAGGTACTGGAATGGGTTGCCCAAGGAACTTGTGAATGCTCCATCCCCGGCGGTGTTCAAGGCCAGGTTGGATGAGGCCTTGGGTGGCATGGTTTAGTGTGGGGTGTCCCTGCTCAAGGCGGGGGTTGGAACTGGATGATCTTAAGGTCCTTTCCAACGCTAACTATTCTATGATTCTATGATTCCATGGGCACTGCTGCACACCTGAGACACAGTTAGGAAGGTATCTCTGACTGATTCCTCTGCCTTGCTCCAGCCCCATAGGGTGGCCTGAGCTCCATCCATGCACTGTGAGGTACATGGAGCAGTTCTAGGACAAGAGTGGGCATTCCTGACAAACCTGTACCTGCTGCGTAGTCACAGCAGGTAGGCGTGTGCTTGGCTCCGTGGTTAAATAGAATAAAGTAGAGCAGAGTAGAGTTGAGTAAAGTAGAAATCAGTGACAAGTGAGGAAAGACAGGGAAAAAAGAATGCAGGCCCTCACTGAAGTACTCTAGGGACTGACTACCTTGACCTCAGCAACTAAGAATCGTCAACAGCCACGGCCAGCACTGCTAGCTAAGCAGCATCATTTCCATAGCATTGCACAATTATGTAAATATAATGACAAATAAATATATAAATATATTTTTAAAAGTAATTGCTCCTATCTCCTTGCTGTGCTCTGGAATGAGGTTTGTTGTTTGTTGAATGAGTTTGGGGTTTAGTGGGGGTCACAGGGTTGCCAGGCTGTGGTTCCCAGAGCATTTGACAGCTGCCTCTGGAGAGCTGGCTGATCACATGCGAACAGCACCTCTTTGTTGTTTCCAGCCACTAAATTACAGCCACAAGAACCGCGAGTTATATTAAGTGCATTCTTAGCATAGTGGTTCTTCAGGCTCTTCCCATAGTGAGGAGAGACAATTTCTACAAGGACTTTGGGACTGAGATTGGCATCCAGGAGATCTCAGGCCATGAGGCAAATTGGGCACAAATTTGTGGACCAGACTATGAAAGATTCTGGAAATCTGCTTAATACTGGTACTAGTTCACATGACTGAGATGTAGGCAATAGTGGTTTCCCAGAAGTTTAGCTGGTGGATTTATGAAGATCGTTATTTCTGAATCCATCTTATAAAACACCTTTATGAAATAAATGAAGGATATGCAAACATTTTAATTGAAATTCTCCTCCTTTCTATGCAAACCTGATTCAAACTACTATTAGAGTAGCACACATGGAGGAACAGATCACAGGTTAAAATATACAAACAAGCAAAAGTGAATATATATACTTTTTCCTACCATCTCTTCCCTCAAGGATGATTTTATGCCTGTCCAAGTTCACACAGTTGGGCTTTGGGAAGACATTTAAGCTAGAGTTCAAAATCCTGGATTTGTCTACACATAGTTTAAACCTTTTGATAGCTGATACTCAGTGTGACCAGTTGGCATGCTGAGCAAACAGCCGGCAGTGAGCGCCAGCTAGCTGAGCTTGTTTCACTTCCTTGCTGTTGTCACTGGCTTGAGAAATACTGTATTTGTGGAAATTGTCTTACTTTTTAAAAGAAGAAAAATTGACAGAGTCTGCCAGGGGACACGAATAAACCAACTTTTCCTGTTAATGTTTTCCAAAATGGAAATGGAAGTCAGGTAAATTCTCTTTAAAGTTTATCTGATTCAGTTTAGAAAACCCTCAGATTATCTGTCTTCATGATATATATTTAAATGAAGTTGCCAGTGCCATTGACCACAGAGGTACAATTTTGGAGTTCTCATTAAATCCAAAGTTAAAAACTTCCTTAAGTAATTCACACACTTGTAATTCTCAGCCACAGACAGTTAGTGATGCCTGCACCTCTGATACTGCATGCCATGGTCCAGCATTCAAACAGGTTAAAACTATACAAGTATAATTTAAGGAAATGAGCAGTGAATTCTTAGCAAAAGCAGTTAGTTAGTTAGTTAGTTAGTTAGTTTAAAATACTAATTTATTAGATGCTTTTCTCAATGCATTCTTACTCTGCCTCATCCTTGGAAGTGTCTACCCCATCCCTGGAAGTGTTCAAGTCCAGGCTGGACAGGACATTGAGCGCTGGTCTAGTGGAAAGTGTCCCTGCCTATGGCAGGGCGGTTGGAATGAGACGATCTTTAAGCTCCCTCCCAAACCTAACCTTTCTAGGAGTCTAGGGTACTTCTTGTTAGACTACTCTGTGTGAACCCAAATCACTGGATTTACTGGTAGTGGCTGTTTCAAAGGCTTGGCCCAGGGTCCCGCATGCTGCAGAGTGTTGCCTTTTCCTCTCTTCTGGGGATAGACTGAATTCCTGCTTTCTGCTGGCCTGCTCAGCTGTTTTCTGGCTGATGTATGCATCCAAGGATTGGATTCTGTTGAGAAAATGGTTCCTGAGGAAGCTTTAAAGACATCTCTTCCTGAAGAGATATTGCAGTAGCACAGCAGCCACCTTGGACACTGCAGGTGGCCAAAGAGCTGCTGTTAGTGTAGCTGTGCTGCCCTTAGTGCTGCAGAATGGCCTGTTCTATATTTAGCTCAGAAAGGAGACGACAGGGAATGTGGCTGCTGCATATGAAATACTGACTGCACCAGGCAAGGTAATTAGGACGCTTCATGAGGAGGCAGCAAGAAGTTTAAACCTGAGAAGAGGCTGTACTTTTTCACGTGAGAGGGACTGAACTTGTGGACACAGCTGTACCACGCTGTTAGCACTTTGATGCTAAAAGGACAGAAATGGGACTAGAAGAACTTAATAGCGGGGAGATTTGTAGAGACACTTAAAATGATAGTCTTTCAGAGAAAATAGGTCTTGAATGAAACAGAGAATGTTCTTTCACTTTCCTCCCTCATTTTTTTCTGCTATTCTCCCCCTTCAGAGACTGGATCCCAGATTAAGAGGGTTGCCAGTCAGTGTCAGGGTGGCATGTCTTATCTTTGCATGGTGATAGCTGTTAAAATTCAGAGTAAGTTTATGCCATATGACTGAAACAAACGCGTGGGAAAATAGGTAAAAAGTGATGCATCAGTCTGAATACTCGCTGATGCTATGAGACTGAAAAAACACATACCCACCACATTGCTCCAGCCACAGTTTCAGCTGTGAACGGTTTATCTTTCCATTTCTAGGAAAGGTCGAGAAAAGTTTGAGTCACCTTTTCATATGCCTAGGAGACAGCTTTTCTTCTCATACTCCCCAGCCACAACATTTGTCTGGATGCCTCAGCAGAGGGGCTGCTTTCCCTGTCAGTCCATCACGTCTGGGCTGTGCATTGCCCCGGAGCCCACATTTGTAACCTGGGCACACTGCAAAGCTTCTCCCTAGGCTTTGGCACAGGAGGGGAAGAAGCAGGATGTAGGAGGATGGGGTGATTGTAGCCTACGTTTGGGGGCAGACTAGTTTCTTCCATTTATGTGCACTGATGATGGATGGAAGTGGGTTGTACATGGTGGATTTTCATTTTTGGGAGTTCATAAAGAATTATCCAAAGCTTGGGGTAGACTTCCTTGTTAAATGGCCTCAAAATCTAATAAAACAGTACTTCCATCTTACAGTGTCAGTTCCAGAATACTGCAAAGCAACCACCATTTCACATTCCTGATGGACATTTCTGGGCTTTGTAAGCACATTTGCTCCATTCGGAGCAGTGTCTCTCTGTGCTGCTGCTTGATAAAAGAAGTGTAAAGATGGGAAACATCCCACCCTGATCAAGCCATTGCAATGAGGCAAACTGACAGCAACTGTTCAAAAGAAAAGGACTAAACAGTTCAGCCTGTCTCTTCCATTTGTATTAGGTTTAGGTACCAGTTGCTATGGCAGTAGAGAAAACTATTTTAAATTGTGCCCTTTTTAAATCTGCAGAATTCTTTTGTGTTTCAGCAACACAGAGCATGTTTATAGTCAGTGCCAGGCATATATTGGACATACTTTGTTTTGTAGCTGAGCAGTGTCCAGCTTAAGCTTTGTTTTAGATTGTTTGGAGATTTCACTGGATATTTCATTTTGAAGTTATTTCTGCCTTTAAAATGGTATCCTTCAAAAAGGCCAAATTTTAATATATAAAACATTTTTGCCATTTCCATTTTTACTCATTCAAAATATCCGTGGAATAAGATCTGACTTTACAAAAGCTGACAGAAATCTGAACTTTTTCAGTGGTTTTTTTAGCAATTAAAAGAATTGAAGAAATTAATTTGGCAATCTGCATTTTTAAACACAGCTTATTTCTTCAGCCCCTGCTAAAGCGCTGTTCCCACAAAGTCCATTCTAAGTTGTTGTAAAGATATTCTCACTGGATTTGCAGGAATGAGTCCAACATGCTTTTAATGATTTTTTTTTTTATTAATATCTTATAGTTATTCGCCCCTTGCTGCCTCCCACTTTACATAATGGTTATTAGGCTCTCACTGAGAAATGGTCTCTTAGAAACGACACGCATAAAATAAGGAAGGAGGGCCAGCGGCAGAACGCTTAAAGATAACAGTGATGAGGATGCTGAAAAAGAAGTCAGCAAGATAGGAAACAAGGGGATTTGGAGGTCAGTGGAGTGGGAATGAGGAGGAAATGGAGGGAGGAACTGAGTGTCAGAAGCAGCTGATCGATTCATTGACTTGCATTTTCCTAGGGTGATGCTTCCTTCATTGGTATCAACGGCTGAGGCTGAGCCGCCTTGTGTCTTAAACCTCCATTCTGTGTATCTGACAGGCGCTGCCTGGTAACTCTGCACTTACATTCCTTCTGCATGCCTTAAACAGTCAAAAATCCTGGTTACTTTATAATGGGGATGTAAAAACATTCAGGGACTACAGGAGGAGAAACATTTGCTTCACTAAGTGACATCTAGAAAGTTCAAGAATTTGTTGAAATCGGACCTGTTTATAACAAACACTGGCCAGCTGAGGTTTTGTTTTCCTTCCTTCATATATGATTATTTCATAAAGATCAGAAACGACAAAAGTGAAATGGTGTCGGTATATCCATGGGTTAATTCATTGCAAAACTTAAAGGCTTAGAGAAATTAAGTTTATTTTAAAACCAGACTTGAAAGACTGTATTTTATTAGAAAACTAACAATGAACAAAGGCCCAAATAAACAAATAAAGCAAAGGAATGCTTTAGAACATATTAAGTGATTAATTTGCTAAAAATGGTCATCTGGTGGTGGGTAGAAAATTAAAAGTAAGTTTTCAATTTTGCAACATAAACACAGTTTATACACATTTCACGCACATAGTGCATGCAATAGTTGCTAATCAACATTAACTTGGGAATGTAGCTGCTAAATTAATTTTTCAGAAACTGCTTGGATTGGATCTAATTAAACAGTCTTGCTCTCTGTTCACTCTGGGATACACAAACTGCAGCACGTTCTCACAGCTGGTCAAAAGAGGAGTTTATAGTTTTATGCAGTATTTGTTAACCATGTGCAAAGATCAGCTATAAAACAATAAGCTATATAATAATGTAATATATTAATATAAAACTAAATTAGCAAAGATCATAGCCCTCAACAAACTACACTGTCGTGTTCATGACCAAAAGCACATATAGAATCCATAAGATGAGGAGCAATAAATAAAAAAACCTTAAAGTAACAAGTACAGTCGTTGCAAGTACAGTCTTTATATTGGTTTCCCTCAATACTCTTTGCAAAGCTGTATTTAAGAGCATGCCCAGACTGGGATGTGCACATTAGGACCTGGTATTGTGCTAGATGGACCCTTCTTCTGCCTCAAACTCTGATACTGTGATAGTGGCTTTTTGCTTAATTAATTCCTTTAGATGGCCTTTGTAAGCCGTTTACACACCCCTCTGATTCTGACACGATAGGGTTTGAGGAGCCCCTTGTCCCTCTGCGTGCTGTGCCTGGTGCCTGCTCCCCCATTGTCTTCCCCCACTGCCCACCATTTTCACTTGGGGGAGACATCCTTGTGCTGTCTCTGCTCCCAGCACTGATATTAAGCAGTGTATAAATGTGTAAAGAATAGCCCAAACCTGTAACCCTGTGAAAATGTTTACCACGTTAATTTGGCAAAATGTAGTTTGCATAAATGCATGTTGATTGGCATTTCTTTTATTACCTTTTAAAATTTGTTATTAATAGAAACCAGCGCTAGCTGTTCCACTGCCTTTGATAGCAGGCGGCTGGGAGTGATTGCTCAAGATGTCTGCTTACACTTCTAACATATTGTCACAAAGTGAGCTTTCTTTTAATCCTCTGCAATTACTGAGTCTTCCAAAATTTACTAGAAATGATGACAAATATTAAAGAGATCCTTGTCTGGCTCTTTAAAAATTCATACATGGAAACTATCTGATTTTGTTGATATCAAATCTTCATTTGGAATCTGCTGCTTAGCATCTTCTTTAGAAATGGTTATAATTGGTATGCAAAGTATTTTATCATATATATAAATCTGTCTTGTTCCCAACCACAAGGCCAGAAATATTTATTAGGTAGTTCTGCCCTCTTGTATTAGAACCATTGTTAGGATTTCTTTTATTTTAGTTATACTTAAATTTTGCTTTGTCCTTAATACTTTTTTTGCTATAGATTTTATCTTGTGTCCTGTTTCCTGTCTTATTCACTTCCTACTGTTCCATGATATTTGATTCTGTCAACTTTCTCGCTTTTCCATTTGTTTTAATAATTTTGTGACTTTCTTTATTACATTTTCCTCCTAAGTTATTATTCCTTTTTTAAAACAATGCAGAACATTGTCTCTCTCAACTGTGGATTTTGGCACCCAACAGAGTGTTCTTAAATTCCCAATTAGCATGAGTATTTTTTATCTCTAAACGAAAATGGGCTCGACGACAGAAGCTCTGTTTTAAGATTCATCACCATGCGATCAGACTAGAGAAGAAAGGCAGTCCCTGGCCTTGCAAGCTGTAGGAAAATTCAGAAGTACTGCACTTGGATCGTGAACATAGAGTTGCATATTTGTTTCATGAGCTTGCATTGATAACTTTTCTCTGCAGCTGTTCTAGTCAAGGAGGCTGAGCCCTGTCCAGAAACCTGCACACCTGCACTGCTTTGAAGTGTAGCTTATTGGTAAGGGCTTTCCACCTCTTCTGCAGGCCTGTGCAAAATGCATGGGTGCATTTTGTCCTTAGTTTTATTCCTTTTTCTTTTGCAAATAAGTGTTTATATTATTTTACACTGAAAACAGCATTTTCTACCTTTCAAAAAGGAACACCATTGATCTTGTGAGGCTGGATAACTACTGAATAGTTTTTCTTAGCTATGCCCCAGTAACACACAGCTGAGGAGAAAGTGATGGTGTCGAAGAAAACTGGAGGTTGCCAAGTGCAGAACAAATGGAAGGACTCATCTCTTGGTGTCTTGAAGACCTATTTATAGGTCTTCATGTCACAGCACGCTGCGGACAAGAACATTATAGACCTGTTCAAGAAAGGATTCGATGGGTTCAGGGAATAAAAGTCCATTGTGGGACATTAGATAGAAAGATACCACCTCTGATTTACAGAGACACTGAACGCTGAGGATATCCCAAGAAAACACCACTTTCTGCTTGTCCCGTGCATATACAGTTTCCTGGGCATCCACTGCTGGGCATTTTTAGAGACTTATGTTGGGGTAGACAGACTTTTGGTCTGACCCGCATGGCTGCCCTCTGCAATTAATCCTGTTTGAGTCAACAAAAATAGAAGAACAATTTAGACTGGCAGGAAGGCTTGACCTGCATGGCTTGTTGTTGAAGTATTTATAATTGTGATAAACCGAGACTGAAATTAAAGCATAAAGGAAACATAATAACTCTTCCTCTGGTTCTTCTTATTGTGGTTTCATTCCTTTGTTTCTTGATGTGGATTCCAGAAAATTAATTGAGCATTAAGACCTGAAAAGCAGTACTTTTGGGGCTTATTATTGCATGCCTCAGCTGCTGTAATAAGGTATGAGTTAATGACTTTAACCACCTGAAAAGTGCAACAATTTCCCTGTAAATTTAGTGTCTGGAGTTACTTATTGCCTGATCACCAAGCCTGTAGCTCAGGAAAAAGGAGGAATGGAGAAAGCAGAAACATACTGCTATTGCATTTAAGAAGTTGATAAATAAAAATAAGTTTAAAAATAAATCCAGATTCTTGCACTTCCTAGCCATTATTGTCCTGTGCATGACATACCTGGCAGTGAGTCAGCACACTGCACTCACATCTGAAGTTTGGAAGCTGTTTCATAACTAAAGAGAAATCTGTGACCAATCTGTTAAGTCAGCCAGGCCTGAATCTGGCAACACTGCACATTGTAATATTGGTGTTAGATCAGGCCTGGCTAGTATAGGGCTTGCTATCGAGTTAAATTTTGAGCACAGCCCTGCTTAGCTGTGTGTGTGCTTCTTGTAGGTCAGTCAGTGCTATCAGTGACTTTCCCTCACGGCTCTGTTCACAGGAAATGAGCAAAAACCCAATCTGCTTTGAGTGCTTTTCAGTACAAGACAGAAGAAAAGGTAATCTGAAATCCAGTGCCCCTCGTGTTCCTGGCGCCCTGCCTCCTCTGCATCGGAGGGCTATGTGGTTTTTCTCATACAGACAGCTGCATCTTTAAGATGTTGAGTGAATGGACACTGAAAATTGCAAGGTTGGACAGGACCATCCCAGCAATGTGAGGCTTATTTTTGGATTTCAACCTCTTCAAGACAAAGGCTGTTCTTTTATCTGTATTTTACAGAGCTTGGAGCAATGGTCTCTGCTCCTCATTGGAAACTGTGCCCGCTGTAATACTGCCTGTGTTTATTAATAGCAATAACAACAAAAGGCGGAAGCTAACGGAAACAAAGGATGGTGAGTTGCTGTAATTCACATTCTTTTCCCGGCTTTGTCACACACTTGCTATGTGACCTTGAAGAAGATATTTAATCTCTTTCTGTTTTAAAGTTCCTCCGGAGACATAGGACAACAGGCAACAGTGCACGGGTATCGGGACGCTTAATTCAGAAGCACTTGTGAAGCCTGCTGGTCTCTGCAGAGGGCATGTGTCCTGTACATGGCATGGATGCTTGTCTTGGTAGCAAAGGATCTGCAGAGAATGTGAGCAGGTCATTAAAACAAGAAGTCTTATGTTGAAAAATGTCAAGCTGACCCTTTCTGCCACCTCCATACAGTTTGGAGGCAGATAAGGTGAAATGAGGGAATTCCTGTCTGAAGCAACATTCCCTTTAAGTGAGCAAAGGGAAAACAGCCACAAAACTTGCAGCAGAGTGGAAGAAAGAGCCTGCCCTGAGGACACAGGCTACTGCGATGGATTCTATCCTAGAATCCAAACCTGCTCTCTCTGTTACACCTGAGGGGTGTCTCTGCCATCAGCGCAGCTCAGCCTTCAGCAAAGGCTAAAGAGAGGGCTGGCGTTGGCCTTGACTCAGGCATTCCCAGCCTTGCCTGGCCCTTTCCCTGCTAATTGCCACTAACTCCGTGCTTTCAGCAGCAGCAGGGCCAGGGCGGACGGCTGGCGAGCGCCCGGAAGCCAGCACGGCTGCCAGGCTCTGTTATCTCCCAAGGCACGCCTGTGAAGGGCGCTGCATGGGGATGTGATTTACAGCGTGAGGCTGAATCCCATTCCTTGTTCTGCGAGCGGCGTGGCTGTGGTGAGAAACACCAGGAAGGGATGGCTGGAGCCGGTATCCTGACAGTGAGGGATTAAACCAATAACAGGCTTGGATGCGATACAATCAAAACCTCCTTCTTCCCGTAACAAATCTGCAGCTCCAAGGATCTTATTTTACAGTACCTCTGGGAGTACCGCCCTTCCTTTCTCCTGGCTTATCCTTGCTGCAAAGCCCCGCCGTGCTGTGCCATGCAGACCTGGCCTGCACTTCCTGGCATGCAGAGCTACGCCTTTCCCAACAAACTCCTAAATCATATCACTGCAGTAAATTTTCTTTTATTGCTTTTAAAAAATGTTATTACAGAAGCCTGATCCCTTCAGTTGGAGGCTCTTGCTCGAAGAGACCGCGCTGCAAACCCTCAGGTTGTCATGGCTCCTCCTCCGGGAGCACAGACTCTGAAGTCCACGTTTCACGTATTCCCTGCTGAGCACAGAGGTGAAAGAGCTGTGAGAAATGCACCTACAAACGTGTACCCAGATAAACAAAAGAAGTGTCCTTGAACAAGGGAACAGATTTTGCAAATGCATTTTACTTTATTCAGATGGTTCATTTGCTTCCTCAGATTTGTATTAACAAGGAGCTGTTTAGGTAGATGCCATTGAACCCCTTTTCTAGCTAGCTCGTGACTAAATGAAACCCTAACACTTGGGAGCAGTGTGCGGTTTGACCCTCTTGTCAAACCGTAGTTTTTCAGTTCAGCGTCTGCATTACACCTTCTCAGAGATCCAGGGCAGTGCCAATACATTCAGCATGTGAAATAAGTCAGGAGAGATACCAAAGAAACACAAGCAGCAAAAGTAAGACACTTGAGTACAGTAAAAGCCTTTCTGCATTTTGTTTTGCACTTTTTCATAGAGTCCTGTGTCAAAACCACTGCTGGGTAGGAATGACTTGGCTTCACACGACAAAACAGTTTCAGCATATTATAACATTTGGCATGGCTTTCAGAGAAGTAAAATGCATGTCACAGGAGGCGTTTTCAGCTGGGGCATGTCACTGCTGGATGCACTGGCATTTCATTTCACTGACGTGCATGCTATGTGCTGTCGAAATGCTACAGATTTCACCGGGGCTTTTTTTTGGAACCTAATCCCTTGGTGACAGTAAATATGGCATATGAGAGACTCCAGATCAGAAGTTATTTGTGCATCGCTTTACATCACCCCGAACTTGCTCGATATGCTTTGCAAACTGCAGGAAGAGAAAAAGTCAGTCTTTAAAAAGCCGAATTCTATTTGCTGCATTTTCCAGTAATGACAAACAAGGATGAAATTTCAGTTTCGTGATTCTGGGCAACGAATTTATTTAATCACTCTAGTTGCGGGAGTAAATACCAGACTAAGAATGTGATTAACCAGACAAGAGAATCAAGAGAAATGCACTGATTTATTACCTGCTGGAGCAACATTTCAGCTCTTTGAGGAAAAGATGGTCCAAATGAACAAACAAAGCCTGAACTTTTATATGAAGAAAGATGACTATTTCAAGAAACCCTTGCTTCATCCTGGATCAGCTATGCTATGGTTTCTTGCCTTTATATTTGTCACATTTCTCTCAAAATTTATTTAATAAAGATGCATTAAAGGGTTCTGTTTCTCATTAGTAAAAAGTAAATAAAACAAATTAGAAGTTCAAGACAGAGTGAAAGCTGTGTGTGCACTGGAAGATGTCTGAGTGGCTGGATCATGTAGCTAGAAGCTTTTGCTGCAGAAAACTACCTGACCTGAAACTGAAGAAAGCAGAAAACTTCCAGCTTTTTTGAATTTTCTCATGGAAGACTTAAACCCTAAAGACGTTCTGCTTCTGGTATGCAACCATCCTGACTGGAGAATGAAGACAGAGTAAAAACAAGAGCTGAGTAAAAGTTCACAGAAGTAGTATTTTAAAACTGAAAGGAAAACAAAGAAACCCTCATTCGGTCTTACTTATGCAAACCAGAATGCGAACCTTGAAATCTAGTGCCCTTTCCTTTTTTCTGAAAGCCCTGTTTGGGCTCCTCCAGTGATGGTGTTAGAGAGATGTTTTCCCTGATCAGCAAATAGTGTTCCTGTCTCTTTGGAAAAGAATGATACTCCTTTGCTTGGGGACCAGACATGTCCAGCCTATTTCGATGTCTGAAATGTCTTCAAACTCCTGACTTGTCAAATCTATGTATGTTCTCCTGGATCTTCTTTTTAAAGGTTTAATCATCACCTGGCTGAGTTCCAGGATTAAGTGTGTTGGGGTTATAGAAATCATTTGATACCTTGAACCTGGAGAGTTTCATTACCTGACTATCACTGTGGTAGGAAACACTGCACAAGTTCTAAAATTTAATTTCATGCTCCATTTGTTTTTGTGTCACTGCCTGTTCTATGACACCCAGACCTGTATGTCTGCCCTCCCTTTCCTTCACATAAACATGTGGAAAGACAGAAATGTACAGATAGACATTTTAATCCCAAATTTCCAGCATCTGCTGAAAAACTTGGAATTAATTGTAGCGTGCAGGTACCTGCCCATCTCAATTATCAAGCAATGAATAGGTAGCAGAGGAGGGTAGAGCACTCTCCCAGGGAGTGCAACAAATCCAAATGGGCAATAGGAAGGCTTTCCCACCCCCATCCATACCACAGCAGCAAATGTATCCATGGCTATACTAATCAATACATATTTAATTATTGAACCTTCCCACCTGATGTTGACCAATCAGAGAAATTTTAAAAGAATTACTTGTCAAATGCTAGAAGGATAAGTTTCTATCTGGATGGATGGACTGTCCCTAGAACAAGCAGTAATTCAGATAAAGGGATATACATCATTTTTAATGGTGAAGGCTGGTCCCTCAACACGATTAATTGAAGCTTAGTGCCAACGAAACAAATCTGCAGTGCAACACCATTGTAGCACTTTGACTTAGTGCTTCTAAACTACCACTTAATTGTTTCAGTTCATATAATTTGGATTTATGAATAAACATGTATTTTCCTTGGGGCTTTTCCAATTTCTTGCTGCGGTGAACAACGTAAAACTCATTTTCAGTTTTGGTGCTTCTGCAGTGTTTTGACTGAAGCACTGCTGGTTTTCTAAATTCTAATAAGAATTTCTCAGGGTAACATCATTGTTACTACAAGTACTCTGCTGAAATCTGTGATTAAAAGTGCAAATGGTAAATATGATTCAATATGTTGTTTCTCTTAACCCCCCTGCTGCTTCTGCAAATTCGTAATATAAATCCTGTTATCTTTATTTGAAAACATTTCTGTCCAGAAATATAATCTACATCAACAAGCAATAGTCTTTGCATTGAAATGTCTTTATTATGATTTTAAATCAACTTTATATAATTGACATTAACATTTTGAACAGAAATTCAAATTACCGAATAGTTGTCTGTTTATTCTTTTGCTACTTTTCTAGGACTTTTTTCTAGCTCTCTTTGCAAATTTCGTACCTGAAAAATGAATTATAATACTGAAATATTATACTGAAATATACTATTTTTAAAGACATAAACTGTCATGGACAGAGTATGGAAATATCCATGCTTTGCCCTAAATTGCACATTGACAGGAGAAGGTACACACTAACCAGCTAAGCTTGCAAGTCTTGCGCATTTTAAGTTTTTTCTGGATTTTGCTATAAAAAATAAATGAAGGATTGATTTTAAAAACGTAATTGTGTCAGCAAAAGCTGGTGATGATTTGGGTCATGTCACTTCCAAGAACATCCAAATCATGCACTAGTATTTTATAAACATCAGCAGAGCCATCTGCAACCTTTGGTCCAGGCTGAGAATTTGAAAGCCAAAGGGAGTCTCTTCATACGCAGCAGGTGAGAAACTGAGCTTCGATGAATGGGGCTTCTAAGTCAATCACTTAACATCACAGATAGATTCTGGGATTAAAAGCAAAAAAGGCGTGTAACACATGCTGCTGAACAGACTTAAATGATGTTTGGCACATCTCTGCTTAGTTTGAAAGTTGAAACTTGGCGTGTGTATTAGAAAAGCATAAAAACTATGGGTGAGTTCATCAATTCATTTTTCGCATGACAGATGTTGGAGATAACCTGTATGTATTAGTCATATTCCTTTATTGAAATGGTATGGATTTGGAATAAAAATATTTAGTAATAAGTAGAGCCACATGAATCAAACCCCTACATATAGTTTAAGACATTTTTGAGTTACGTATGTGGATTTGAAACCACTGTTTTTGCTGAGAAGAGACAGTAAAAAAAGTAAAAAGGCAGAGGAAAAGGTGGTTTTACATAGACGTGAAGACTATTTTGGGGGTTATTAAGGCAGATGTTCAGTCCTGACAGGGTAGAATATCCTAAAAGTAGAATGACTGGTTTCAATTACAAATGTGTACTGTGATTCAGTTAAAGTTAGACCACAAGACTGCTTGAAGTAGGATAGCCAACTGCACTCCATGCCATCTGCAAACTTCCACTGTTTTCTTTTAGGGATAAAATAAAATATACGTGAGATAAGAGAAGTTATTCAAGATAAGGAATGACACAGTTTCTTTCCTAATCAGTCATGGCCAACACCAATTCACTGCGGCTGTCACGGTGTGTAATATATCCCTCCCTCCGTCACATCCCCAAGTCACAGGTGTGGGGTCTTGCTTGCTAGGACAGACATTGTTGGCTCCATGGGGACCAGCACTACAAGGTATTTATTTGCTGTCAAGCATACGGCTGGTGAGATAGCTGCAGCCATTGCATAATTGTGTTATCTAATATGGGTAAAAAAGCATCATCTGGACACTCACCCATCCCAAGAGGGTTGTTTTGGTTTATCTTTTGTTTGGGACTTTTTTGATTGCTTGTTTTCAATTTTGCTTGGTTGGTGGTTTTTTTTGTGTGATTGTTTTTGTTTTGTTTTGAGTGTGTGGAGGATATCCCAGTCACTTTATTTATAATAATAATCTTCTCAAATGTTTTCTCCTACAAAGACTCCTCAGTCTTATTCTGAGGCACGGATGACTATATATTTCAGAAATTACAAGTACATGCTGTTTGTCAAAGGAAAGCTGGTTTTGTGTTTAATGTTGCAAGGACAGTGTTTGAAAAGGAGACATCAATGTGATTTACCAAGGGTGTGCAAACCCTACACTCATCTAGAATGGGTTGCCCAGTTGCCTTTTCTTCTTTAAGCAGATGTTGCTTATGGGTATACAGCTGCAGAAAGGGTCACTACCTCTGCAATGCGTATGAAGTTTTCAAGCTCTGAGTGAGAGGAAAGGCTTGGGATGGGCCCACCTCAACCAGCTTCAGAGATTTTTATAGTCATTACCAAGGAAGCTCAGAAAGTACTCAGGCTTCCTAATGACCATGTTAAAAAACAAACGAACCAAAACCCCAAACCTACCCACAACACAAAGTACCCTGAAAGGATTTGGGAAGAGGATGATTTGTGTTACAGCTGGATACCAAGGCAGTATTGAAAGGGAAATAAAAAGCAGGAGGGACACCAGCATGGGAAGGGCACAAATTAAAAAGTAGAGAAAAGACTCTGAGAAACTTTTATATATACATATACAAATATATATATATGCGTAATTTCAAGTGAGAAAGTGGAGGAGTCAGCAACATATTTTCCATAAATTAATATGTCCTTGTGATACTTATTCCAAGAATATTATTAAACATTATGCATTAAAGTACACTTTCATGTGTACACAGGTTCAACTATGGAATCTACAAAAGAATACAGGAGGGTGTTGCTAGAAACATCATCTGAACATTTGAAGCAGCTACTGTTCTGCATCTGTGTTCCCCAGTTAGACTTCTGCAAGAGTCCTAGGTGAATCTTCAGGTTTTATGATATCTTATGACTAGACCAATGGCAATAGCAGTGTAGCAGGCAGCTCCATGCTGCCCATTGGGCAAGTGCATCTGCAGGAGCGTGCAGCTAGCATCTTCCTACACTCCCAATGAAGACAAGGTGCTAGCACTCACAAGTCATTGGCAAAAAGCACCCAACCCCCAGAATGCTGGAGAATAAACCTCGAGCAGCTGTACAAACAAAGAGCTGACAATCAGTTTCTATAATGGGTGCTAAACTTGGTCGACCTGACCACACAAGCAGGACTACGGAGTTCAACACTGACAGTAAGGGTAGAAGGAGGTATTTACTGTCATTCTGGCAAATCTGGCTGAAAATGGCAACCGGTTAGATTTATACATACAATTCAACTGTGCTTTCTAGACTCCTTCTCGTTTAACCCCAAATACAAAGAATCAAAGAAAAATCTTCTATTGTCCATTGAAGAATGAAGGGCATGTCCAGTCTTAGAGAAAAGCGAAGGTGTTTTTAAACACAGCTTTGCCTGGGGTAGATAGAGCCTTTCAGTACATTAGAAAACAACATTACAACAGCTGGTTACCAACAGGTTAGGCGGAAGCCAGCCACGAAACTGGTGCTGGCAGAAGGTTCTGCACTGCTGAGGGACCTCAGGAAGCGGCCTCCAGTCTTGATTCAGATGAATACCTGATTAAGAAGCAATACCATTTACTGTAAACAGCCATGTGGTTGTCTGGGGGAGCCGCTGTCTGCAAAACTGTCTACAAGAGCTAATGTATTCTTTATGTTTTGTCTCCAGGTTGTGCAACATGCTTTGTGAAAGTCATAAAAATCCCTGGACCATACCTGTTGTACCATAAAGGTAGCCAGCACAGGATGGGGAATGACAACTAGGGTGCAAGGGCAGGTTTGAGCACTCTGTATGCCTGCCAAGATTTCAAAGGGAAAACAACAGGGAGGCTTTTCAAACTTTTGCCAGCTCCTGCTCTATCAGGTCACTCTATTTGTTTTTCCTTTATAATATCTGCAGTAACATTAATAAAGCTCTTCTTATGACTAACAGCTTGAAGGGATCAGGAAATTAGAGGAAATACAAAGGGAAAGACAACACTAAGTAGGCCCCTCCCTTGTTTCAGTACTGTGTCTCAAATAAATGTATGCAATCTGTGATCTTTTACATAATTACCTGGTGTTCCATTACCTACTCCCTCTTTGCAAACTTGTTTTTGTGTTCCTGCAAACCCAGATCCCACCCAAATGCTGCCAGGCTCATTCCAGGGCGTAACAATAGCTGAAATGCTGAAACAGATGGACATTAAACTTCCGTTGATTACTGTAAGATAATATATTAAGAATTATTGATACTAATACTAATAAGAATTAAATACAGAGCAAAGTCCTGAGGGCAGAGGGAGAAGGAGCGGAAGATGCCTTTGTGGCTGTGTGCATCCATGTGCACAGAATGGTGTGGTACATTATTAATTTCAAAGCAACTAAACTGGTATTAGTGCTTGTGCTTCTCTGCTGTTTTGAACAAAGGTGTCATAAACCAACACTAGAATAGCTTTTGGTGCTGTATCTCCATGGATACTAATGTTACACAGGAGGTATAGATTTTTCTAGTTAAAGAAAATTACATTTTTTTCCTAAGTAAGTTTAACCATAAATGTGCATATGCAAGAGATCCAGTTCATCAAAGGTATCTTTGTGGTTACATCTCCTCATAGCTCCTCTGCCCAAGGCTCCTGCTGTACTATGAAAGCACAGTTCCCAAACCAAATACTGCTGTGTTGCAGAGGTGTGTGCTTGGTATGTGGATAAGAACGTAGGAATAGCCGCAGACATCTGCAGAAATATGAGACAGTGAAATCTCTGTGCAGAACCCTGTGATTGGTTACTCTAGGTCTTGCCTTTAGCTTGGCACAATGTGCATGGCAGCACTAACAGGGAATAATTGGTAAAAAATTGCCTCTGTCTTCTGGCACACGTTTTAGCATGATTTTCACTCCCGAGTTGTGTTTTTAGTGTGAGCAAAGCGCATCTCACTGGCTGATGACCCAAATGAACCCTTCCTCCCACTCCTGACCACACACAATCCAGCTCCCAGTACCGTATTGTCCTGCCTAGTTCGGAGGCAAAAAAATCAGCTTCAGTCATCTATGTACTTGGCTGGAAATGGGATATGTGGCTGTCACACGGCTCCTTAGGGCTCTGTTTTCAGCCTACTGATGGAGGGTCAGAGTCCCTGTGTCACCTACAGACTGATAGCAGTGGTGAAGGCAGGGGTGGATGTCCCCTCTAGTCTCCATATGCGCAATCCAAATGACCTGGAGTACAGAAAAGAGAGCTGGGCTTCATAAGAGCCAAATCTTGTGCTGTAGGAAAAAGTTGTTTGGCACCAGGTGAGTTTTTACCATGAGGAAGAGCCCTAAGGTCCTGCCCCATGTCCCTCCTGCTCTGCACGGTGTCGTCTGCCCCGCTTGCCTGGAGGAGGCAGGAGACGCAGCCTTTCAGTGGTGCAGGGTGGTGGTGATTGGGTCAGCAGCACCTGTGTGAGGGCAGCAGTGCATGAGGCAGGAATGTGACTGCCCTTGGCAGCCCTGGCCAAGATGGGATGCTGAGTGCACACATATGCACCCATGCTGGGAGTGCAGGCTCTGCTTCTGGCCATCTCCGCTCTCTGCTGAAGTCAGTGTCCAGCAGCATCCAGGGTCCCCTCCATTACTTGCAACAAGCTGTCACCAACCAGTGCAGGGGATGTATTTTTAGTGTGTTGGAGGCAGTCTCCTAGCTACAGCTTGAAGAGCTCAGCTGGTCAGGGGCTGGCAGTCCTCAGACTACACAAAAGCAAACATCTCTGATGAATCCTGGTGTTCAGGCCAAATCCTGCCCCAGGCTCGCTGCCCTGTTCCCCCCTGCCTGCCCCTTAGCTTGGTTTTCAGGGTTTGGTAGAAACTTTGCCCAGCTATTCCTGATGGTTCCTGGAGTGCGACTGGTGACCGGGGTTGTTTACATCCTCTGCTAAGATAGAAATGGTCTTTTGTTCAAGTACAAAGATGTACACTCCCTGCTGCCAGGATAAAAGACCAAATATTGTTTATGTTGTATATAGTAATCTCACATCTGCCAGAGTCTGGCTTTATGTAAAGATGTGAAAGAGCATTCATTAATTCCTCTTTAAGGGTAAGGCTATTAAAAAGCTATTTTAATTTTGGGCATGAATTCAGAATTTCCACTCTTTCTGAAGTTACTTGGCTTATTTAAATTGCTATCTGTCTCAGAACTGTTTATGGATGATGAAATGTCTTTAAAGATTCTCTTTTGTTTTGGAAAAACCTTGGAGATAATTTGTCTGGCATCTCCTGGATGTTTTACGGACACTACATGGTTGTTGTTGGGCTGTTACTAGGATGACTGGAAGTCAGGCAGGGTTACCTAAGCCTCCAACTTTCTTTGCACTACTGAAACAGGCATTGTAACTGCTGCAAAGTTGAGAGCACCCATATAACTCTATAACCCAATAAAAGCTGAGCATTAGAGAAGACCAGGCTTTGAGACTGATCAGTTCTTGTGAGCAAAATGTCAAATTATGCATTGAATTAATTGAGTTAATTTTCTTTTTCTTTTTCCTTATTGCCTTCCTTTTGCTCTTCGGAAAGACTGCGCTTGCCTTCTGAGAGCTAAATGTTTCATAGGCTTTACTCTGATATGCACTGTACAGAAACAATGAAACCTCTTGTTCAACTTTCAGGAAAATTCCCCAGGGGCCAGGACTTCTTTTGCTGCTGCCGCCGTTGTTTCCATTTGCTATTTACAATTTTTTGTGCATGCATAGATCACAACAGCATTTATTAGAGTGGGACAAACTCCGAATTTGCATTATTGCAAAAATGTGGAATGGGTGGAACATAATTTCAGACTGGGAGGTGATGTGCATGTACCTGTACCGTGAAAGAGTTTTGTATGGAATGGGCACTCTTTGGTCTTGTAGTCCAAGGAGTTTTAAAAAGCATTATTCCCCACTGTGGTTTCATCGAACAACCTTTCTTCTCCAACTGCAAGGAGTTCTACAGCTCCAAGATAAAAAGTACACATTTACAGGTATGATTAAATGGATTCTCTTGTTACTGAAAAAGAAGGAATAGGACCCCTCTACAACAAAAATTAGGCATGGTTATGCACCTTATACAGGGGCTATTCATATGCTGATGAACAAATGTGTTTTGAGGCTTCTATTTTATATAGCCGAGAAAGAAACAGAGAGTCTTTTCATGTCTTTTGTGAGTTTAGGAGTTATGATTAACAAAAAAAAAAAAAAAAAAAAGAAAAAAAAAAGAAAGAAAATTCCTTCCAGAAAGCTTGACTGCATCGTTACCACAAAGTTCTTTTATAGAATAAATGTGGTCACACGCTCTTCTCTGAGCTGTTTCTTTCCGGTTTGGTGGAAATTAACTGTTGTAAATTCTACACTCAAAAAAAGTACTTTTCATATGCGCTGGTGCAACCCCCAAATTCACTGGGAACTACTCTAAAGAGCACAGTAAGGTCATGGTGCTCTGGCCTATCTAATACCATATCTAATGCTGTAATCTCATATTCCTCCTTTCCTTGAGTAAACCTAGCCCTGAGGTGTCTTCCCTGTAGTGAGCTGAAGTAGGAAGTGATTTCCCTTATGACTATGGAGAATTTGAAATCCATCTTTTTGAGGTAAACAGAAGTTTTCCCTGACATTCAGATATCTCTACCTTTCTCTAGACAGAAACTATGGACGAAGGTACTGTAACTGCCACAAACTAATTTTCTGCTGGGCTGGGTCTTCCCAAATTGCAGTATGTGCACTAGAGTGAAGTAGTGCTTTGCTGGAGTGTCCTGTCCAGCTGGGAGCTGCTGTCATCGTCAGCAGTGGCGTGTAACCAAGACGCATTTGGGAACACTTGAAGCAAGCAATGAATCACAGCCTGTCATGTATAATTATATGTCACTGGATAACGTAATGTTGGTGTTGGAGTGCATGTGGGCTAGTAAACCTTTGCTGGAATGGATGGACTGTAATAAGACTGTAAGGGCTAAGAGACCCACTTCTTCCCCTCTTGAAGTTTTCAGACTAAGGCTGGAGGTGCCCCTAGGGAACACACTGCTCTTGCCAGCACACAAGTCATTACTGAATGGAAGGAGGAGCATGAAAATTTTTATGGCCTCTGCTATGAAGGAAGTAAAACTAGAAGATCTAATAGCCCTTCTGTGTTCTAAATCCATGAAAACATATGTGGTGTCTTAAGACCTTCCCTGCTAACAGCAGCCTTCCCCTTTTGGTTCAAATACCAGCAATCAATTACTACTCACTGGCTGTAATGCATTGTTTACTTGTCTCTAGAGGTATGCAACTGGTGTATTATTGTGCTTTGTTAATTTTCTTTTCTTTTCATACTATCGCATACTTTTTTCCTGAATTGTTTCTTTTATTGCTTTACTAAGTGCTGCCTCTTCTGGGAAATAACCCTGTGTTTGGGGCTCAGCTCTTCAAGGTGTTGAGAGCTCTGGACCTTCTCCAAGAAAGCTCTTAAGAGAACGGTCAGATTCAGGTATATAAGCAGCCTGGGCTAAGAACCACCGTGGTTTTAGATAGAACCTCCAGAGCATAGTGGCCACTTTGCCAGAAATCAATTGATTTAAACGTATATAATGTAATTGACACTTATCTATTGAAGATGCTCTTAGAACATCCCTGAAGTATTAGGACTGTCATAGAGGACTTGTTATTAACACACTGTTTATTGTCTATGTCTGAATTAGTCTAGGAAAAAAAATGCAGAGAGAGAAAGAGTCCTGTTACATTCTTCTGTATTCGTTTGGTTTTTTTTCAGAATTAAAAATTAAAAGCTCAGAATTTGGGTGTTTATCTCCTTTCAGACATCTACAAAAATCCTCATTCCAGCTAAGAGATAAAAAGATATAACAAGAACAAGAAGAGAGGAATAAAGAATGTTTGAAAGAAACAGCAGAGCCTGGACTGTTGTACTTGAGCAAGAGCTGATGTTAGGAATTTCCATGTAGAATAAGCAAAATATAATGTCATCTCATGGCTTAAATACTGCCAGATGATTCAATATACTTTTCACAGCATTCTTTTACCATGTGATTTTCTCTTATGTTTGTTGAAGTCAGGAAATGAGAAACTGCTTGAAAGGGAAAGGTTAGGTCTCGTGTCATTGTATAATATATGCCCACAAGCCTATTATATTAACAGAGCTGCTTAAGATAATTCAGAATGGAAGATGGAGCTCATTTCTACCACAGTACATTCTCACTGTCATCTGCTGACAGAAATCAGTGTATCGTACACTTGTTAAATTAAGATTCATGAGGCATGGAGCTGATGAGGAAATTGTATTTTTTTCCTGGGAAAGTTGATCTTTGAACAAAAATTTTTAGCTTGAATGAGGATGAAAACCCAAACTCTCACACATGTTCATGCCAACAATCTATTAAATAAGATATAAAATGTGGATTTGAGTATATTAAAACTTCATATGTCAATATTTGTAGACTTCCCATTTAGATTCTGACTCTCATTTACAGTTTCTACTAGGATTAATTTGAAGTTCTGAAAGATTATTTGAACCAAAGATGAATTCTTATATTAAAAATGTTGAAACTGGACATTCTGATAATATTTAAAACAGGTTTTGGGAATAAATAAGTTGAGAAAAATTACTATTTGCAACTGATATTTTTCTTTTCAAAGCACAGATATTTTCTAAAGGAAAAATATTTTGTCCAAAACCTCATCCACACATAATGATAAATTAAGCAACATGTTTTAATTACCTTGCTGTTTACTTTCTCTGTAGTTTCCCAGACTTTAAGGAAACTATTAAAAAAAGGGTAGAGAGGATTGTCTGTTCTGCTAGCACTCATAAAACTTAAATATCATGGTCTGGTCCGATGTCAGCCTGGTTCAGATGCTCTCCTGCTTGCCATGTTAGAGGCTGTATTCATGACTAGAGGCACATTCGAGGCATTAACATATCAGTATCACACATAGCCTGCACATGTGTGGACGGGGCTCAGAGGGGGAGAAAGAATCATTCAGTAGTTGCATTTCTTCAATTCATATGCTTGACTGTCACTTTAGATGGGAAAATCCAGCGCAATTTGGTGAGCTCTTGTTCTGGTTGGTATAAAAGAATTGCATCTTTTTCACAAATCTCGTGATGTTTTCAGTTATCTCTGGCTTTAGCAACAATTCTGACCCCCACTTTTAAATTCAAAAGTATTGAGAGGTGCTTCCTTACTCTTTCGGCTTTGAGGTGCAATTCAAAAATTAATTCTTTAACACGCAGTTTACAGGAAGAACTTCAAATGCACATGAATGGTCTCTACCGTTAGCGAGCATGAGGTGGAAATAAGTGATGAATTACAGGTGAAGGATTAACAGGATTCTAAAATCAGCAGTCTGTCCTAACACATGCAAACGTTTTGAGGCAATTCATTTTTTAACACATCCTGCCAGTTTGCTCGTTCATTCACCTTGCTGCTGCGTTGGTGTTGCTGTAGCTGCCGAGGTAGGAGCTGGCTTATGGCTGCTTTTCCTGAGCCTGGCAACCTTTGCCCACAGGCACTGCTGCACGGAGAGGGCTCATGCACCCCATGCAGGCAGGCATCCCTGCCCTCTCCTGTCATCATGCTTGGGGAGGGGGCTTAGGTCTTCCCCATGGTGTGACCACAAGTCCCCCCGAGTCTCAGAAATCACACTGTGCCACCCTTGGACCCTGCAGGGGGACCCGCAGTGGGTTCAACCCTTTGGAATTTCACAGCTCTTGTGCGCTACAGGACGGTCTGCTGAAACCTGAAAGAGATCTGGTAATTAACCCTCAGAAAGACCTATACTCCAGTGCCTGCTTTACCTAGCAAAGGGTCTTTCCTTTCCCTGAGCATAACCCACAAGCACTGATACAAGGCAAGGAAGTAGATCAGGATTGGAAATGGCGATTTTACCAGACTGGACTCATCCGCATACTTTTTTTACCTCTTCTCTATTGCATTATTCACTTCTATAGAAATGTTCTGTATTACTGCATTTAACACATCTTTTCTGTGATTTGGCAAGGATACGGGCTGTTCTTACACTTTCCATACAGATATGAAAAACTCTTTCTGTATGCTAACAGGACAAGATAGCTCAGCTGCTTCAAATGTGAAGGTCCATCCATAAGTCAAGAAGACCAACAAGAAGTATTTCTAGGAGCATTTTAGCTCAGCACACATCATTTGTGTCTCAGAGGGACTTGGAAATGTGCATTTAAAGTCCTGCAACTCTTCCTTTATGGAATCATTTCTGCTAGTTAGGGCAAGACACATAGCTTTCCTGTTAGTCTTTGGCTCTCCTACAGGACTAGGGCTCCTTCAGGCTTTACACAGCTTTCATACATTAAAATGTTTCAAAGTGGTGAAAGGAGAGAAGGAACTGTTTTAGACTGTGATCACCTTTGTATCCTTCATTCCAAATACCAGAGAAGATAGCAAAGTCCACAGTTTTTCTATGCTGAGGAATGCAAATAATTCACTAAAAATCTTTGAAATAATCATAACCCATTGAATTTTCCAGAGATGACAGAAAAAGGAAGGGACTTTCAAAGGCATGAAGTATGACCTCATTTCCATGATCTTTTGACCATAAAAGAAGAATGAGTATGTGAAACTATTATATCCAGTCTGTCCTCTGTTGGCTGCCCACTGATTTGTGCAAGCACATAAATTACTCAGCATCAGAAGACTGTATATTGCATGGCCTCAAGTCAGAAAGACAAACAAGTACATGCCTAATTTTAAGCAGATGAGTTCCAAGAGAAAGGGCTTTTGTGAAAAAATAGAATTAAGCATTTTCTACAAAGAACTGGAACATATACATTGCTTCCAGATGACCCTCCTTACAGAATCGAAACATCTTCACATCTGAATATGCTGATGTACCATACTCCATCTCAACCAGACCCAGTACGGTTGATTCTTTAACAGAAATATGGAATACCTAAAGTATGACTTCTGTAATTTCTATTATGGAGGGCAGCAAAGCAGCTTTGGGAACAGAATTTATTCATTTTTCCAAAGCAGTTGACTTCTTCAGCCTGTGTTTAAAAAAAAATGCCTTTTGAGTATTACTGTCAAAGGCTTGTACGAAAATTTTATTTCTCCTGTCAAAGGCAATAATTCATCTGGTAGCAAGCCACAAGCCTTGCCTTGTAAATGGCATTGTGAAAATATGTAGACAACATCCTCCTTTCCTCAAATCAGGCATGCTAAGGACAACAGCTGCTGCCTTCTAGCTTAGGGAGCAGGTGTTTGACCACCTACAAGCAGGATGTTTTCTCCTTGTATGAAAATCATGCAGGTTTACTCAGCGATGCCAAAGAATCAAGGCAATGCAGTAGTCCAAAAATTAAAATGCTGACAGTCTTCCTTTTGTTGCATAACTTGGTCCAGCGCCATGGAAAAATACAGAGAACTAATAAAAACAGAACGAAAAGTTTACTCCTTGTATGTGCTGTTGAGGCTTTATGAAGCCACCTTTCTTCAGCTGCTGTTTGTTTGTTTGATGACACTCTAGAAAAGTCTACATGGTGAATAATTAACTTGGCAAATCTTGGGAGACTGGTATTTCTGAAGAAACTCAAATGCCCCTGAGCTTCCTCCTATTTTAATGGATTCTAAGGAAATTGTTGGAATTGGTCCACTGACTGAACAGAATTGGCCCAAACCCTTAATTCTGAGTAACATGAAGATGTTATTTGGCAAAAAGAGGGGTTTAAATGAAAGAGGTTAAAAACTTCAGACAAGAAAATTGTAAATTACATCGCCTACCCCAATAAAACAGTAAGAGCTGATACGAAGAACTGCAGGAGGCCTGCAGGAATGGGTAGATGCAAAGTCCAACAGCTGGAGCAAGGCAACATAAAGCGTTCTGTAGGCTAGGCTAAGGTGGGAACTGAAACTTGCTCCTCCATGGCACAGATTGACTTAGGATTTGACACAGATTGACTCTTCCTTAGGAAGAGGAGTGATGGAGCTGGTTTCACATGTTTTCTAGATGGGGAGGAAAGATATTCACAAAAGACCCTTAGCTTTTTATTTTGGGAACTGAAAGAAGATCAAAACAGACCATATGCTCAGTGCAGACAGTACCAGTGCTTGATGAAATGGCTGTAAACCTTTCAGAGTTTGCTGAGGAAATTATCAGGAAATGAAAAAGACCTCCTCCAGTTCTATTTTTACCTCTCATGACATTGTATTATATTATCCAGCACAAAGAAATCATGGCTTAAGTATTGTAAAAGGCGGTTCTTGAAATAACAAGGGAAAAAGCTTTCTAAAGAGCAGAAAACCTGAAAGAACATTTCATACAGGTGCAGGTGCTCAGAGGACTTTTTGTTTCACATAATGAAGTCTGTAAAGATCTCAGCCACTTTGTGCTTAAAATAACTTCTAACTTTCAGCACTGAAAGCCAAAGTTCTCATTTAATGTAAGGCTGATCCAATGTTTTTTAAAATCAAGAAGTTTCTCTTTATTATTGTTAGCAAGCTCTACCTGATGTATTTTTTACCTTTATTTGCATTAGTGCTTCAAAAGGTGAGCCACTGCTCTACCAATCATTCAACTGGAAATAAGAGAAAGCTGAGAATTTGCATGCACTAAGCAAAAACGTTTAGTTGCCTACTCTCATCACCCCAGCCACAAAGGGGACCTAGTGAACTGGTCTGACATGTGGCATCTGTGACTCAACACTGTCTCTGATTGAAATTAACACAGTTCTTCTATAAGATGAGTCAGAGGAAAATGGCAGCTGGGAAGCCTTTTCTCAAGAATAAGACTTATATCTGTTCAGTGTGACACTTTTCTCCTGACTGCTATTTTGAATGGCCATCTGGTGTGAGTCTGTTCCAGCCATATACATGTTCTGATTAGTTTCTCCATCTACCTTCAGTGCTTTGGAGGCAGAGGCTCCACAGGCCAGGGTAGATATGATCTGGGAAGCAAGCCTAACCATATTGCAGTTGAACATCACTGCAACTCCAAAGCAGCCAAGAGAACTGGCTGAAGAAGCAGTTTCCAAGGCACCAGATGCCATTGCAAGCCAGTCATGTAGAGCTCGCTGTTTTCTTTTCGAGAGTTTGTTTTCATCCTCCTGTGAAGGGTAGGGAGTGAGAGGGGTGGCCAAAGTAAGTTGCAACTGCTCTATGAGAAGTGCACGTCCTGGGCGTTGCTCTTCAAAAACAAGATGTCTCTTGTTCAGGACAAACATGAAAGCTCCCTCCACATTTTGGTGTTTGTGTCCCCTCCTTTCCTGGAGACATTGCAGGAAAGAGGTGCCAAAAGTTATTAATTCTTGTAATGTGGCTTTTTATGCTTTCAGCTTTAGAGCAGAAGATTCCCAGTTTCAAAGCTGCTCTAGTATCGTGATTCCCTCCTCGTCTCCTCTTGTCGTTCTCCATTTCTTTCATCGCTGACTCCACCCTACAGCCTCCTGTTTGTTGTATTTTCTTTAAACAGTGACTTGGAGCACTACAACGCAATATACGTTACAACACTATTCTTGAGGATCTGTGTGGATGTGTAACAGGCTGTATATCTTCCCAGCTATTTTTTTTAAATCCATCCTCTTCAAACTAGAGAGTAGTTGCTACTGGCATATAATCTGCTCTTCATCTTCTTCCTAATACTGCACCCAGATTCTTTGGCAGCTTGCAGACACTTAGTGCTTGTTTTGGAATGTCTTTGATCACTGAGTTGGGGCCAGGACATGACATTCATAACTAAGCTGTACCTTCTGCACTTGCCTTTTTTGCATTCACAGTTTGATCAGTCTTTGAGTTTGGTTTGGTTGTGTTGCCCTGAAGCTCTTGGTCAGAGAGCCTCAGTTCTCTAATATCCAACAGTGCTCATAGGTAGTAATCACCACTGAAGAGGGACAAGAAGAGGAATAATCCATTTTCTATCCAATTAAAGTCTCCAGGTGCTTCTTGGTATTTCACAATAGATTGCAATCCCTGATTTCAGAGCTTATATGTAGAAAATCTTGGAGCAATAGCCTCAGCTGTGCACTCCTACCTGGTTTACGTGGGATCGGAAATAAAGTAGCTCAAGCTATATGCTGAAATGAGACTGGGCATAATAAATACCTGTTTTCCCATTGCTGATTCCTCTGCCAGCTTCATTGAACAGGTTTAATTCTGTATTACTCAGAAGAATTACATATGGATAAAATGAGTTTCTGTGGTTTGGGAATCAATTCCCTGGTTTCTCAAAAATCTTCTTAATCAGATACACATTTCTCACTATTCTAAATTTCTTTAACCCCATTAAAATGAGGTTAAAGCTGTTTTACTTCAAATTTTATTGATGTCTAAGAAAAAAATCTGGTTGACAATTTCTGTAATCAAGAGGTGCTTAATACCAAACAAGGTGACATAGCTAATTACACATAAGCTACTTTTTAAAAGTGTTATGCTTCAGCTTTCTTTAAATAGTTTTTTCACTGGAAAATTAATACATAAATTCACTATGACTTTATGATACTAATTTTTATTTTCCCACTAAGCTATGGGAAGGCTATGGAAGCTATTTTCTTTTTTGCTGTAGCGTCCTTTTTTCCTTCTCGTGTGTAGCATTTCAAAATAAATACAGCAGAGCAATCAGTGCATCTTTAGAAAATACATAAAGGACTAAAACAAACACATCAATGAACCATAGGCCTGTTGGTCTATTTCCTGCTCCACATGATATTTTTAGCACTCATCAAGCTTTCAAAAGTTAATTGGAAGTCCTAAGTATTTCCCTAATTTCAGATTTCATTCTCCTGATGCAGTGAGAAACTAACAACGCTGAGAAACAGAAATTCCACTTGGCTTAGCACAGTAGGTTGCAAAAATGCATGTACTTAAGTAGGTGAACCATCAGCCTCAATGTATTTAAAATCACTTTTCATTTAATGTAATTGCAAACTAGAAACTAAGCGAATGCAAACACATACAGCACAAGATGCAGGAGTTCTGTGCATGGAAGACTTCCTGTTTGGCTATTAGCAGCATTCTGACTGGAGCTGATGATGTATCCTTAAACTACTAAAGGCAACTCATAGTAGCAGTATGGCTCTATAGGGGCGTGTTGAAGAAGATGTATCAGACCCTATTAGCCAGGTACACAATGCTGGAGCCTGCAGAAGCACGGAGGTCTTGAGTCCGATTTGAATTCTAGGGGAGCTGTGCTCCTCTGCACCTTTCTGAGCCTCATTCTCCAGTTTCTGCCCTTTCCCTTGTTCCCTCCACTGCTGCCCCTTTCCTTCCAGCATTCCTCACAAGCCCTTCTAATATAAGGCAGATTCTTCCTTCTCTTTCAGGGAACTGGAAGCCGTAAGGAAAAGTAGCGGGAGCATGCAGGAGAGTTTGCTTGCGTGTGGTTTTAGTTGCTGGGTCACACATCTTCAATTGCCTGAAGGAGTAATTGCAAGGGAATGAATGCTTCTGGCTTTCCACTCTATGACAGAGCGTGCTAAACAGAGATTCTTGGTGAAATACAGGTGACAGCGTCTAACATATGATCTCTTATCAAAGGCAAGCTGCGAATTTTCATAATTTCATCTTTTAATCAAATTTGGGCAAATTTCCCAAGGAACGACCAAAGGCAAACTCTTAATGCCAAGATCTTGTACACACTGCCCTGACATATTTCAGATCCCAGACCCAAATCAGGAAGATATGGAACTTCTCCAATAAATAATAATATTTTAAACATTATCTCCTTAATGTCATTCTGAAAAATGGGCAAACCCTTTCTGCTGAAAGTTTCAAATAAAATTCAGTCTGTCACAAATGTTTTCAGGCTCTGTTCTAACAATTAAACCTGAGCAAAGTGAAATGGATTTAAAACCCGGCATCTAACATTTTAAAAGTTGGACTTTTTGAATTATAGGCAATTTTTCCTGAATTCTTTGTAGCTACATCTTCTGGTCTTGGTTTTAGAATGATAGTAATCCTGTCAAAAATCTTGAAGGAAAAAGGGTGTTCATACAATAAAACCAATAGATATTAACCCAATAAGTTGCATAGTTACTCATCTGACAGTGTTTTCACCTTTTCTCCCAGCCGATCTTCCCCTGACAGGTTAATTCAGAGTACCTACTCAAACTACTGAGCTACAACTAATTCCCATGCTTCTGCTTAATACTCTGTGTGTTAACCCATCCCAGCCAGATCCAGTATATTTATAAACAGGAAATGCTTGAAGAAGCTTAGAAAAATTTAAATAGCAGTTTATTCAGGTTGCTGCGAGTTTAAAACTGCATAATCTTGCAGAAGTATGTGACTGCATTCCCCATTTTACTCTTGGAAGGCAGCACAGGACAGAGAGTAATAGCATTAGCCATCATCTGAACATTAAAAAATACACTGATCTGAAATATTTGCCATGTAACTAAGGTGCCCTTAGTTGTTGCTTAACAAGACACCAGCAAGGTTGAAAACTTAAAGCAGGAACAAGCTGTGAGCAGCCTGTGAATTTACAAGAATGCTAACAAGTATGAGTCTCTCCCAAGCAGATGGGTGAGAGGTTTTCTTCTTCATCAGAGGGCACCAACGGAGAGAACAATGCCAGAAGCAGCTCAGCTTTGCTATAAAACCTTGCCAGAAAAGCTTGAATCAAACCGAGTTTGTATTAAAGTACTTGTGAGGTAGCTATCTGTAGCTGCTGGTTACTAGTGGTGCTTAGTCACACTTTTTTGCACGATTTTACTGAACAGACTTCAAGAACAGCAAAGTGCTATTTTTTCCCCCATGAATTCCTGAATTGATTATGTTTTCACACTTTGTCATTTTGAACAAGTAGTGCATAGCAGCTACCACTTCCCTTAAATTTTATCAGCTGTCAGAGAGTCTTTGACAACATGAACAGAGAGACTGTGTGACACATACTGGAAATTTATAGATTACTGTGCAAAGCTGTCTGGATTTTGAAGGATTTTTGTTAAGAAGGAAAATGTGCCCTCCTTCTACTCCCTCTGTTTCCTCCCTGCTGTGCTGATATCTCCATCTCTCCTGTTGCTAGTCAGAATTGATCTTCTCACTCTGGAGTGTGCAGTGGTACAGTGATTTTGCTAATGAGAGTCACTGTCTGAGAAGTGCAAAAGGTGCTTAGAGAGAATTGTTGAGAGCAAGAAGGTCGCACAAGCTGCAAGCCAAAAACCCAAGAACTACGGAGGTCCATACCCAAGTCTGCATGATCTGGGTAATCTCAGATAACCCTTCGTTGTGAATTTCTTACAGGCTGGTTATTCTTCCCAAGTCTTGCCATGGTAAAAATGCCAGTTTTCAGATGCTTCTGTGCCGTCCAAATCCAACATTGCTGGCATCAACACTAAGTTTGGTATCTTTAGTGGCAATGTTCTGAACAGTTCATTTTTATCTATAGGAGAGCAACACATCTATCCAGTGTAAGACAGATAAGTTTTTGGCATGAATGTGCACTCCAGGTGATAAGAATGAAATGGCAAAGAATCTTGAAATCCTGAAGATGTATCTGCCATTGCATGGACTGCATGAAGGCAAAGGGGCTTACCCTGGCCAACTGGTGTTCTAATGACCCTGAAATCTACAGAGAGATCAGTTTATCAACATCTACCATGCAATGATTTTACTGAAGCAGCAACTTTGCAGGTCAATAACTTCAAGGAGCTCAGCTAATTCTCTTGGTGATGGGTTCCATTGGCCACCAACAGGGAAGAAGGTGACCATTACAGCTTTATGGATTGAAATTACAAAACATTTTCTAAATTGTTCTAAGTTTTACATATTTTAGTATTTTGTTCATAGCCCAAAATAATGTACTTCTTGTCATGTTGGGGTCAAACTTAGTGATTCTCAATACTACTCTGATTTTTATACTTAATAGATAACAAATCTTATTATTAATACTTTCTCCTTTTGACAGTAAATTTCTAAAGGGAAGAAACATGATTCCTTGTGAAAATATCCCACCAAATTAAGGAAGGAAATAAGAAACCTACCAGTTCTGACTAATGAAAATAGAGCACCTAGAAAGGACATCATGATGTTAAGAAAGCGTTTGTCCATAATCTATTCAATAATTCAGGAGTCAAACCAAAATTTCTCTTTGCAAAAAGAAGCACTGGTCAGTTCTCTAGTGCTTGCTAAATGTGTATGCATTTTTTCTGACTTCTAGCCTTTGGAAAAATAAGTTTTTGTTTTACATGATCACACGTTGGAAGCTTAACCTTCAAAGATGAGACTGAGAGCAGATCAACTACAGTGTGATATACAGCATAAGTAATAATTTTGTTTTGAAAACAGAATGTTCTTTGCATTTTGAAGATGAAGTTTTTCTATGTGGTTGTTTCTCAGAGATAAAATTGCAAACATTGTTCTTAGAATATCAAGAAACAATAATCATGAATATTCTTTCTATTTTGCAAGTTTATCTGCATCTTCCTCAGTATAATTGCTGACTGCATTGTCACGCCAAACTATCAGAATATGCTCAATACCTCATGGCAACATGTTGCATCTTATTCTTCAGTTTTGTATGTAAACAAATGTGGTACTTTGATTTGGCACCAAAACTCATCATCAACAGTTTCCTCTTTCTTTATTTCCTAGGGGGATTAAATTTTCCATAAACTTCCGCCGTGTTTGAAGATGAGAATTACACTGACTCTCATACTGTATTTTTTACAGTACATAGTGAGGCTGATGCATTGCAAGAAATACTGTTGTTAGATAATTGTCAATATATCATTTTATTAGTGAATATTAACTGCTTTTTACAGTAAATATGTGGTTAGAAAAATGTAAACCTTGTGCCAAGAACAGATATGTGAACTGTATTAACTACTAAGCCAAGAATTTAATAACTAGCATGAAAAACTGATTTTTAAGTAGTTTTACACATATAATAAAAATTAAATTCTTCAGTTGTTTAGATAAGAACATCAGGAAGTACCCATAAATCTCATTTTTTTATATAAAAAATACAGACCCTCTCTAAAGTGTTTAAACAAATGTATAGCATGCAGCAACTGCTAAAGTGAGCAGCCCATAACCAAGCAGCAGTGAAAAGCAGAAGCCCTGTGTAACACAGCACATAGATTATTGAACATGAGTGATGTGCAAGGGCAAAACATTTTTCTTCTGACCGCAAAGGAGGCAAAATAATACAATACATTCTTAACAAGGACAAGTGAATGAGATCAAAGTGCCTTTTGTTAACATTTCTGGCAGATTCAGTATTTGGCAGCCATTGTGTCAGTGTTAAAACTAATCTGTAAGAACAAGGAGGGATCACATTCATTTGGAAAGACCTCCCATCCTGAGAGCTGTTCGGGCTCCACCTCGCACTAATAGGTCTCTGCTCTGGTGGGCCTGGCGTAGTTCCAGTTTGCTACATGAATCTCAGTCAGTTCAAACTGGGGCTGCTTATAAAGTTAATACAGTTATTTACACTGAACGAGCAAGTATAAGCAGCACCACAAAGTAAAGCGCTATCTTCTAAACATACCCTCAGAGAGCGGTGGAGAGCCGTGGTGGGAGAGAAAGCAGTGGGTCTGCTTGGGAGACCTACCCCCGCAGTCTGCTTCAGACTGCTCCTCCAAAGGGGAGGTCAAAGCAAATGTTCATGCTCACATCATCTCTCAGCTTCTGCAGAAAGCATTGCTGAGATCAGAGTTCATCTTTCCTATGGATAGCAGGAACATCAGCAGAAGTGTGTTTGCTCCCAGGTCTGTAAAATCAGGGCAAACATGCCTGAGAGCTTTGCTGCTTTCATGCCTGCTGCCTGCTGCTGTCTCTGTGCCCCCTCCCCACCAGCAGCATGGTGGGAGGTTTGGTTTTACAGCAGTGAGTAATGGGTTTAAAAATACCCCCATGGTGTAAACACATTTTCTGCCCAGCTATCTGAACAGCTCTTGTGCTACGCCTGCCTTGGCTCTTTCCCAGGTCTTTCCACGAGACCCCTCAGACTCCCGGTGCCTTCAGTTCAGGGTCTGCAGATGCTGCCCTCTTACTCTGTGAGTCACTTCTAGCCACACACTTTCTCTTCCACCTGGAACGTCACAGGACCCAGACGTTTCCTTGATGTGCTAAATCACTGTGGCCTCAAGTCTTACATATGAAATACAATAACCTACGGTGGGCCAAGAGCTCAGAGGTGGCCCCAGCAAGTGGCAAATAACACCTGGTGGAGGTCCCACATGTTGGCTTTGCCTTGCTCTTATTCCTGGCCTGCAGTGCGTCACTGGCTTTGGCTTTTCCAGCATCCAGCCCCACTTGGCTGAACTTCTCTTTGCTGAGGTGAAGAAACACCTTTGTTGGGCTAGAACAGGATCATCTCATCCAGCACAAGAAAGCCAGAGTCGTCCTTAGTGGGGCAATCTGCCACTGCACAGCACTCGTCCCAGGCTCAGCTGGAGCTTTCCCCTGAACAGAAGCCCTTCATTTAGATTTGACTCTGTCCTCCTTGCCCTCCATAGACACCGCGGGCCCTGCAGACACATCTCCTACCACCACGAGACACAGTCTTCTCATCCCCACCATATGTCCTTCTCTTGGATGCCAATTAAACCAAAGTTTCCTTTTCCCTCCTGAGTCAGAGACACCCCTGCACTGGATGCTGGGAGAGAGGGGTTGACAACAGCAACCCTTAAAAGTCAGTAAGGGAAGCTCCTGCCCCTCTGCAAGTGAAGGGAACAGAGACCACTTTCATTTCCCTGTGCTCACCTGTGGCTGAATGCAGACTGTGACATGACTGCATGCCAGAGCAAAGGGGATGGTGAATGTGATCCAGTATAAACAGGGAAGAGGGAAAGGAGGCTGGCAGCTTTCAAACTGGGTAGGAGGAGTGAGGCAGCCAAACATGACCCATACTTGAGCACTGCTGGGTCCCTGCAGTCAGCCAGCTCTGTGGCTAGGCCAGGAGGAATAAAAGGTGAACACTGAGAATTGGTACAGGCAGCTGGAAGCAGCCAGCAGCTATGTGCAGCCTCTGGATTATACACCACGTGGACATCTCTGCGCCCATTTCCCATGTGCCAGCCAGGCACACTCCAGCCAGGCTCCTGGTGATCTGACAGCAAGAAACAAGGAGCCTTTGTGGCCTAGCACAGACCTACTGAGCCTTGAGACCTCACAGCGATCCTGGCTACCTCCCCTCGTTCCCATGGCTGGTATCCCTGTAAACAGCTGTATATGCTTGTTCCGAGCACTGAGCTGAATTCTCAGCTTTTTTGTGTGTGGGTTTGTTGTTTTTTTTTTTTTTTTTTCCCTTTCAGGTTTCCTTCATTCATCAGGTTAAGTTTCCACCAATGTTTCTGAGGGAAACATTACGTTAGCTCCTTTAAACCTGGGATGTGGGGAGCTGCCAGAGGCAAGGACCCCTCATGGTACAGTGGGGGAACAAAGGAAAACCTGGTCTTTGGGCAGAGCTGTTGAGGACTGTGCACCTTGGCTGTCACCAGTGAGAGCAAGTTGCAGAAAGCAGGACTAGAACCAAAAGATGATACAGTGATGTTGGTTACTTTCATGGAAAACAGCAGTTTCACTGAACAGCAAGACACAAGCAGAGATTTATGGACAGTATTCTGCTAGTTCTGTGTCCTGGTTTGCTCCTTCTAAGTGTCACAAGGAAGTGAGAAAGCCATGCAGGGAATGACAGCAGTTGTAGTTTCAGCAAGGCTTCATTTCCTGCTCCCCCTTGCTCTTGGAAGGGCTGTGCTGACACATACCAGACGGGAAGGTTCTGGTGTGGAAGTCAGACTGTAGCATGTCTGTCCAGTCCCTCCCTGAAGGAGCAAACACTTAGGTGATAGTGGAAGAGATCCTGGCCATGGCTGAGATAGCTAACAAGGGTTCCTCTTGAGCAGGGGGCCAGGGGGATAAACAGCCCTAAATACCAGAAAAACAATGAATTCATGATGTCTACACAATTTGCCTGCTGGACCATTTCCATGGCTGTTACCAAGCAAAAACTGTGGAAAGCTGAGGCAGATCAGCCAGACATGTCAGCAGTAAAGCATTCATGGTGAACCACAGAGGCCTGCAGCACAATAGAAATAGGAAAAAATGCCCCTTGTTGACAAAAAGTAAGCTGAACTTAGAGACATTGGTCCATAGATGACTATAAAAGAAATTGTAAGGGAAAGCACTCTGATCTCTTCTGTGTGTGTCACAAATGAAAATAATATGGCGCAAGGACCTTCCAAGTGGCAAATCTCAACTCTTTCTCCATGTAACGACACCCTCATGTCAGCCTTGGCAACCAAAAAATATACAGCAGGAATATTGCCTTTCATTTCCTGCTGTTAGCTTTCATGGCTGTCACTCCCAAATCTGGAGCATGTTCCTCTGCACCTGTTTCATTCTTTTTATAGTTGTAGCTCTGAAAATGAGCCAGCCCCTTTGGGGGGATAGCTCACAGTTATCAGCAGAAAAACCCCCACAACCAAACCTGGGGACAACGAGTCCTTGTTGCTAAGCATCATCATCCAAACCTTCTGGGAGCACCCCTGTGTGCATGTAGTCTCAAACGGTCAGCCAAGATATTCTCATTGGGGTTAGTTAAGTTACATATGGAAAGGATGAGTAATTTGCTCTTAAATTGTCAAAGTCCCTGGTGGTTAGCAGATGTGATCTGTTGCAGTGCTTTAGTTCCAGAGGAGTTTGGGATAGTTGAAGCTTAAATTCACTGATAATTCACAAAATGAAGCATGGAAATGTGAAATGTGGAGATGATTCAGTGTTTTAAATAATGTGCTGATTTCAGTGATAGCATTCCCTTTTTCTGCTCCACAGAGAAGGTGGAACATGATATGGAGGGATGGCTAAGGGGAAAATTGCTAAATTGGTCCTCTCAACACATGAAAGAAGAAAGGACCTGCCTCATGATAAGTGTGGGACCACTACTGAAGTATACAAAATGGAACATCTGCTCAGGCCATGGCCTAATGAGCTTTACCATGGAAGACCTAAAGATACTGGGTCTTCAGAGATCAGATTTATGTCCTTTGGGATTGATATCTAGGGATTTGAACACCCAATTCAGAAGAGACCAAGTCCTCCTAAACTAGTCTCCTGCGGGGTTACATGGAATCTGAATTAGGCTTACTAGTATAGCTTACTGCCCAGCTGGTGAGTTGTGGCTACTGCCTGGAGATGTGCTGGGACCCATAAGCATGGCACATAAGCTGGGCTCATCAAAGAGGACGACGCTGGGGTTCTGTTTATTAAATAGATGCATTTAGCCCTTGAGCAGGCAGGTTGCCCATAATCAAACATCAGCAGATAATTCCAGTGCCAGGGGATGCTGGACAAAATCAGGTATAACCAAAATTCTGGTTGTAGCCCTAGTCAGAGGTTGTGAGCCTGAACCAACTCGTCACTGGGCTGAAAAACAGCAGCTTTGAAAGTGTTTAAGTAGCATGAAGAATGTTTTTGTGGTCTTCTGTGCTTCTTCTTTTTGACATGTATGGAAGGGCTAATATTACGTCAAAGTTTGATCACCTTGACAGCGCTTTTTTGCCTTACTAGAAATGCTGAAATGCTTGGATTTTGAAGGACCAGTTTTGTTAAGATATTTCAGTTGATTTTAACTAGTTCCAAATAGAGGCTGCTGCAATTAAGCTGAGGTTCAGGCAAGCCTGCATTCTTGTATCTCCTTTGTCAAATTGACAGGGGCAGAGCAGTTGACGTCATCTACCTGGATTTGTGCAAAGTGTTTGACACTGTCCCACATGACATCCTTGTCTCTAAATTGGAGAGACATCAATTTGATGGGTGGACCACTCGGTGGATAAAGAACTGGCTGGATGGCCACACGCAGAGAGTTGTGGTCAATGGCTCGATGTCCGGCTGGAGACCGGTAACGAGTGGTGTCCCTCAGGGATGGGTGTTGGGACCGGTCTTGTTCAACATCTTTGTCGGTGACATGGACAGTGGGATTGAGTGCTCCCTCAGCAAGTTTGCCGATGACACCAAGCTGTGTGGTTTGGTTGATACTCTGGAGGGAAGGGATGCCATCCAGAGGGACCTCGACACGCTTGTGAGGTGGGCTGATGCCAACCTGATGAAGTTTAACCATGCCAAGTGCAAGGTCCTACACCTGAGTCGCAGCAATCCCAGGCACAGCTACAGGTTGGTCAGAGAAGAGATTCAGAGCAGCCCTGCGGAGAAGGACTTGGGGGTGTTGGTCGATGAAAAACTGAACATGAGCCGGCTTCAGTGTGCGCTTGCAGCCCAAAAAGCCAACTGTATCCTGGGCTGCATCAAAAGGAGCGTGACCAGCAGGTCGAAGGAGGTGATCCTGCCCCTCTACTCTGCTCTCGTGAGACCTCACTTGGAGTATTGTGTGCAGTTCTGGTGTCCTCAACATAAAAAGGACATGGAACGGTTGGAACAAGTCCAGAGGAGGGCCACGAGGATGATCAGGGAACTGGAGCACCTCCCGTATGGAGACAGGCTGAGAAAGTTGGGGCTGTTCAGCCTGGAGAAGAGAAGGCTGTGTGGAGACCTCATAGCAGCCTTCCAGTATCTGAAGGGGGCCTACAAGGATGCTGGGGAGGGACTATTCATCAGGGGCTGTAGTGAGAGGACAAGGGGTAACGGGTTCAGACTTAAACAGGGAAAGTTTAGGTTGGATCTAAGGAAGAAATTCTTTACTGTGAGGGTGGTGAGGCACTGGAATGGGTTGCCCAGGGAGGCTGTGAATGCTCCATCCTTGGCGGTGTTCAAGGCCAGGTTGGATGAGGCCTTGGGTGATATGGTTTAGTGTGGGGTGTCCCTGCCCATTGCAGGGGGGTTGGAACTAGATGATCTCAAGGTCCTTTCCAACCCTAACTATTCTATGATTCTATGATTCTATGACTGCTGTAACATCTGCGCATATTCCCACAGATTCCTATTGAAACTGATAATTTCACATCTGCTCTCTTCATCCGTCTCTGCTCTAGGACCCCAGTCTACTCTCACCTTAGCTCAAGTATGCTGAGTTTCTCTCTTTTTTCAGCACGAGAAATAGTTTCTAGCTATTTCAGTGAAATGACCTGTTGCTGAAAATTACTGGTGGATGCTTCTCCTCATTACCTTAGCTTGTATCAGAAATAACTGAGCCAGACTCTATGATAGGCGTTTTGTCTTATTCAGTCCCTTGGCATGTTCAATACTCTTTAAAAAAATGTCTCCACAAATAAGACTGTAAATGATTGTTGCCTGGTTAGCATCAGTTTACTCATTTTCATTGCTAATTGATGGATGGAAAGGTGAATCACAGGAATCTGCTACTAATGGGCAACAAGTCATTTCTCAGACTAAACTGGGACAGTGGAAGCTCATGGTTTGCTGGGTGATGCAGATGGTCCTGCTGTGATGTATGAGGTGAAAACTGAGTGATAAGCAACTTGAGAGAAGCAGAGAGAAAATAATTTTGGTTGAGGAAGATTGAAACATCATAGGGGTAAAGGGCTTTAAAGCCGACTTTGTACCTTATAACTCCAAGCATCTCATGCAGTCATCAGTGGTGCTACAGATAAGTTGAACTAAGTAGACAGAAACAGTGTTCAGGGGAGAATAAATAATAACAAAATGGTCCAACTTGTGAATTCAAGCACAGATTATTTTATTTATCAGATCAGAACTCAGAATGTTTCTGGAGAGGACAGAATAAATTTGGCAAATCCCCCTAGGGACAGGAAGCATTGTTTGAATGAAAAGACATTTTGGAACTGATTCAGCTGCTAATAATCAATACCAAGTACAGCGCAAACAAAAAACATAGAAGAGAATACATAACTTGTATTCACCTTGTTTGCAGTCCTGCCTTAAAAGAAAGATTACTCACAGCACTCGTACCTTGCTAACAGGCCTTCATACAAGGGTTATGATGCCCAGCTTATTTACATAAAATAGCTTTATTTTTAGATGCACTGGTTAACTGTTGTCAAGGAGAGCTTTTGGTGCTCACTATCTCTAAAAATCAAGAAAACTTCCTTTGGTATATGCTTATGATTTTTAAGCCTGCAGTAAAGCTCACAACTCAGGAAAAGCAACGCAGCCAACCTCCATGACGTTAAATACAACTCTTACAGTCATTTTTGTTGTTTTTCAAGCATCACTTTATGGTACTTCTTTCAGTCAACAGAAAGCCTCAGCTTTGTTTTTACCTTTTGTTAAAGAAAGTTCCTGGTGTGGTTCGAAAGAAAAATCTCAAGAATGTGACCCCTAATGTTTCAGAAACCAGACTATACATAAGAAGACTTAAAATGATTATTTTTCTAATCTTATTATTTCAAGGTCAGTATCGTGACATGGCAATCATGAAACAAATTTAGGAAGTCTAGAGTTGACACTAACTAAAACATTAACCATACTTACATCAAAAATTGTTATCCAAAACAGAACAATAAATTGTACTACGAAAATGTAAGTACATTCTGTCTTTCAAGAATATGTAACCTAAATGGGGCTCTATTTACAATAAAGAAATAAACAGTGGAGCCACAGAACCCATTGCTTGCTTGTTTTTTGGTGTGTGTGTAAAAAGAAGTAGAATAACCAAGAAGTAGATAAACAACAATAGATAATACATGAAGAGAGCATTTGTTTAGAATCTCTTCTATTTTAAGACTTGCTTACTTGTTAACTATTTCAAAGTAAACTTGTTGTAAAGTGCCTAGATCAATGAATGAAGTAGGTAAGATATTAAATGAAATGAGAAAAAAATAAGATAAAAAATAATGGAAATTGATTGAAGTAACTGCAGCTGCAAAGGCAACATTTAGAGGAGGTAGACTTTTCTTACTTTGCATGTGGATCAATTGTATCCCAGAGAAGTAAATGGAAAGATGAAAATCTGCAGCTGGAAAAGGTACGAAAGGAGTTTTGACTCTGAAGTATGGATGAGTTAATTCTAGAATTGTATCTTTACAAATGAGGATAGCATAAGTGGTGGCAAACAGAAAAATGAGTCATGTCATTTTTAACGTGTTACTCCAAGTTAGGGTCAGATGTCTGGGAATTAGTGAAGGCAACTTTTCCTGAAAGGAACGACATTTTGGATGAAGAAAGTGAGAATTTACTTGAAAAATCTCTTTAAAAAGGAACATTTTCTCCCATTTGATGCTGAAGGAGTTGGAAGTCTTTAAGCAATCTTGGATCTTTACCTGCACACGGAATTAGCACATTAGATGTCAGAAATTATATCAACAAATTAAACATGCCCATCAGTGCTCTCACGCATGTAAGCCAGCTGGCCAGGAACAGCCATGTCTGTGCTATAAGACTGCTCAGCCGCCAAATTGGGGCTACCATGCACAATCTTCCTTCCAGAAACCAGCCTTGGAAAATTTTATTGCCAAAACTGTGGCTGGGAATTGCATGACAGAGTGAGACAGCCAAAATGTGCTGGTGAGGAATATTAGCAGTTCAGCGGTGTAAGAGTCGTGCTCCAGCTCCCCAGCATGGTTAAATTTCCTTGTACAAACATATACATGTTGCCCAAAAACTACATTCAGAAGCCCAGTCCAAGCACTGAAATGAATTTAGGCATCTAAACCCAGGCAATTCAGAATGTTTTCTTTCCAGGGCAATGTCTTCTGGCTCCATATGCAGCTAAAGAAGGCTAACATACACCATATGCACTGCCCCATTTCAGTGCTTCCTACACCTCGGGAGCCAGAGAACAGCCCCTGAGAACAGGCTGCCTAAATCTCTCATCACTCTCTTAATGGGATACATCACACCAGGTATCTAACTCCATTCTCGGCAGGCTGCCTGGCGGCAACTGGCAAAAACTGCTCTGCCCCCTCAGCACCTACGTGGCATGGGAACCTCATTAGGTAGCAGCACTACCCTTTGGGTAGAAGTCCTCCTCTGGTACTCCTGTAACTTTTTTGTATTTCCTTCTGAGAAAGAGAGATTGCCCCCTTTCACTTTCAGATTTTTCATGTTTGCTGTTGAACCAAAAAAAGGACTGCACAACGCTATTCTGTAGTTAAATGATTGCTTAGATATGTATCCCATTTATCTCCAACCTACAAAAATGCAGACTGGAGGATGCTATGCTCAGCAGAAGGCTATTTTCTTCCAACGACTACTGGCTACTTTGGAGGCAAGAGGTCAGGCACTTGATTAGATGAATTACAACTTAAAGTCCCCTAGTATAAACTATGTCATGCCCCAGGCTTCTCAAAACAAGGCACTCTATTTTAACTCATAATGGGTAGCTGGATTCAGTAAATGGCCTAATCACAGCAACATAAATATTTATGGGAGAATTTTTCTAATTAAGGTATGAGCTTGTTTAGATGTTATCAGTTAGAAAGCGCTTTCCCAACAAGAAAATGGCTGTTAGGAGACATTAGGAAATGGTTAAACTCCAAAGGATTAAAAGGTCATTGAAGTGGCAACATGCAGAGTCTATTATGGTTGAAATTTAGCTTGCATTCATGTCTTATATGTCTCCTACATCTGGAATTAAAAGAGCATCTTCCATGCAGAAAAACAAAATGGTGATTTGTTTATTCTTTGAGAAATAAACTGACACTACAGAAGCTTGCCTAAGCTATGTATTTATGATCATTTTAGAAATTAAATGCTCTCAGAAGAAATATGCTTTTTAATTCTTGCTTCATACCATGCTCAATGAAAACCTTTATTTACCTCAGTAGAGATGTTTGCCAAGTAAAGAACTAATAACGGCTGAAGATCTCAGAATTTGTCCCTGATATCTCAGCTACACAGTGACTTTAGATTTAGCAACATTACATTTAACATAATGATGTTCTTTGTTGGTGTTGTGAGTGCTGATGGCGTGAACATGGATAATAAATTCAATGTGACATTTGGTAACCATGTTTTTCAGGTCTCTTACTACAAGCACCAACTAACAATATATAGATCACATTCAGAGCCTTGTTATGCCCACATAAATCTTAAGTATCTTCAATGCCTTCAAGAAAATTGCTCTAGGTTTAGTGGGGTATAAGTATCAGTAGAATTTATCCCTTAAAATAGAGTAAGCTGTCTTACAGGGAAAAAGCTGTATAAAATCAGCTATGTGAAGTACAGGCAGAACTATTCCCTGGGGGAAAAGGTATGTAATTTCTGCGGGACTTCATTACTTTGCAAGAAGAGTGTGTGTCTGCCATATGGTATTCCACTCTGAAGGTACAGCTCAAAAGAAAAACTCTGAAAAAGAAAAGAGAACGTTCTACAAACCTTCTGCCTTTGAGCAAAATCTATGTTTTTTAAACATTTCAATGAGAAAGTATGAAGTATACAAATTTAAATGGCGTCACCAAGGTTATTAATTATCTCTGTCTACCTTTTTGAAGTCAGCATCTGTAAGAAGTTGCAAGACCAGGCACAAGGAGTTAAACATTACTGATTCCCTGAAATAATGAAGTCTGTACTGTTTGGTAGTTGATGTCAGATGCAACCAAACTGAACATAAAGCTATAGTTTCATGTGAAGGCAGCTTTGTTCATTCGGAATGCCATCCTAGCCCAAAACATGAAAAATACCTCCTAAATATAACAGCTGTAACCTTTGCTCTAAATGCGTTCACACATCTGAGACCACAGGAGCTACTGCTACAAACCATAAAAATGCATGTTCAGAGGGTGATGGCATTCAAATGTTGAATAAATCAGATTCTAGTCCTTATCTTTGTCCTTTAAATAACATGTAACTGATGAACACTCCCCTGCTATACACTAGTGCAGTGACTTAGGGGACTGGGGGTAGCAGTTCAAACGACACAAACCATTACAAATGCTCCATGGCAAAGAAGAATATTTGGAGGAAAGCAGCACAGTATGGAATGGCATTGGTCTCCTTTTTGATTAAGATTGGCCTGAATATGGCAGAAAAAGAAAATGTAAGAAAGCCAAAACCAACTGGTTTGAGGGCCTGGGAGTTTGGGGAGCTTGTTGGATGCTGTCCAAGCTCCGGTGGCCTCAGTCACAGGAACCTGTGTGATGTTCGTGCTCACACTGCGGCTCTATAGCCATTAGTTGGAGTCCTATGTGCTGACTGATCTCCCAGAAGTACAAATTTGATCTGGCTCAAGAACGGGCACATGATCACATTTCTGTCAAATTAGCCAGAACACACCATACAGAGCTTTCATGGAGTTTATGTTGGCTTTATACCAGCTGCAGAAGGATGGATGACATTTAGTACAGCTTAAGTTAGAGGGATGTGGACCAACAATACCTGTTCTGAGCTGAGGTCTGCTTGATACAGATAATCCATTAGCATTTCTGGATGGATTTGAATGGAAGGTATCATGTCTGAATAATGTGTTTTGTCTTACAGTTGCAGCATTTCTGATGCAGTAGCAGGAGTTTCAAAGGTAAATATACTTCCCTGCTGAACTGTAGTTTCACTTTTATAACTGCTCTCCTACAGAGAAGAAATTATTGGTGATGATTCACTTTTCACTTCCTGAAGGATAGTCTTTCTATGGGTAGAGTGGTACCCAGTCATGTATGCTAAAAAATACTATTGAAATACCAAAGATGAATTGAGCCTGGGACTCGGATCTCCCTGACATCTCCAGTGATCCCTGATCCCAAATGACTGTGTTAATGGGCAGTTATTGCCCACAGTGCTGGAAGTCTATAGATAGGCTTAATGAGTGTCTCTTGGGCAGATGTGTAGGGTAAGCAGTGTTTTTCTCTTCACAGTTTTCAGAAAGGTTATCCAGGAAAAAGTCAATGTGTTAAAATAATGATACCTCATTGTCCAAGTGCAACACAAGAAAAGACAAAAAGAGAAATAGTACTTGAAGGACAATTGTCACAGCACAGGAGTAAAATGTGACAATGTAAAATACGCACTTTGTCAAGTTGCTGTAAGGTGTATGTGGGCAGGGCCACATAACTGCAGCTCCCACCCCTTGACTGCGTGCCCCTTGTGCAGTCAAGGAGTTATATGTTTCCTTAGGTCCAACTCTCACATTGGCCAGCAGTTTCTCAGTAAAATCTGTGGAAGTATTGCTGTGCTGCAGGCATTTTTAAATAAAACCAAACTGACTAGAGACCATCTCATTTTGCAAGCCCACTTCATTTTCTAGACATATGGTTCCCATAATGTTTTAGTGTTATGCAGCGTTCCTGTGAGGGGATGTGACTGGGCACATGGATGGTGGGAGGAGGAGGAGGTTCGGCAGGGAGCCAGTCCAACAGGAGTGAGATAGCTTTTACCGTACTGGGCTCACCATATACAGTCCAACAGTAAACAATTTGCCACTGAAAGATTATTGTTGGTAGTAGGCATCCTCAAAGCCTCAGACAAATCAATTTCACTGGGTAAAATAGAAGCTATCAGTCATGTTTAAATTGCTCTTAAACTTATGATAGTAATTTTTCTGTGAGTTATCAATTATATTCCATTTAAATAATTTATTGCATCTCTGAAAGCAGCCAAAGAAGCAGCCTTCCTTCACAACACTAATGCATGGGGCCATCCCTTCAGGAAGAGAGAGTGCTCCTGTTTGCAGCATCAGGCATCTTCCTGGAAGTCTTGCTTGTACAGTCGGTGAAACATGATGCCCTGTTTATTCTGACATCTCCTTGAGACATACTGATTCCTGCCTAAGTCTTTCCAGGAGAACATAAAATGCTAGACCTAACTTTTCAGAAGAAATGTATGGTTCTGAGTGTTTCAAGTTTTGCCTGACTTTTACTCATTTTGAGACAATTAAAAAGAGTCTGGCTTTCCAATCTGTATTGCTTCCAAACAACTAGAGGAGCCCAGCAGGCAGATTTGCACAGACTTTTTAGTCACATTTAAGTATCTTGGACTCAGTAAATAACTGTTTTATCTGAGATTTGACTTCAAAAGCACAAAAGATTATTATGAAGAGACAGCAGTGGAAACAGCTAATGGACAATGGTTTGAAGTTCTTCCAAGGGTAAAGCATCCTTATACAGTTGGTTTCCATACCTATTTAAATTTTCAGGAATGGATTATTTATCTGACGGTGATGTTGCAAGCAAAGATTTAGATTATGCCCTGAGAAAGAAAGCTGGAAAGCAGCAGTTTTCTCTGCTAAAACGCACGTCAGGTGAAACCTGGAGGACCAAACCAGTAATTGTGTACAAGGCACACTTTCTCACATAACACAGCAGAAGAAAATGAGTGAAAACCTGAAAAGCAGATGAAAGAAGAACGCAGGTGTCAGAGTATTGACTTACTTGCAGCATTTCTATTAGGAGAGCAAAGAGAAAAGTCAGGAACACTGACATTTTCTGACATTTACTCCTGTACACAGGTATGGCCCCTTGAAAATAATGTGTTTGGGTATGATGGTATGGTTCTTCACAGAAACTGTAACAGGAACTAAGACTTCTGCACCACTGAAGCTTGTATGTGGAAGGGAAGGTGGCAGCTCCACAGATGGAATGGCCTCATTGCAGTGTAACAGTGGAGGGTGGATTCCACAAGCACTCGGGGATTAGAATGTATCAGAAAGTCACAATCCTGCTGTTTTGATAGAAGAGGTTCATGTAAGTGATGCAGCAGACCTACTGTTATCAGCCAGTACCATTATCAGCTACTGTCATTACCGATATTAGTAATGGCAGTAGCTGCTGAGAGGAAGAGCTGCATCCCTGATGCAGAGTTAGCCTATGTTCCTGCATGCTCTGTGCTTTACCATATAAATTGTGAAATTTCAATATTTAAAACCAAGTTGTTTTTCTTAATTTCTTCTCAAAATGTGACATTTTGTCTCTCTTATTTAAACTGCAACCTGTTAATTTTAAATTTTAGCAATATGGTTTTTTTTCCCAACAACCCTTACCAGAAATTTCATAGGCACTTGATCCAAACCTAAGATGAGAGGCTACCATGGGTAGTAGCTCCTCTTGACTGTAACAGCATGATCTGCTTGCCTTAATTCACTACATCATATTCAGGGATGAAAGAATTCACATTACTAACCTTTCCCTCTGGAACACAATGTGTATTATACTGATAAAAGCAGTGAAGTGATTTGCACTGCACTGAAATTTCCCAGTGCCGTGCTAAACTCCTGAAGATAAGTAGACATCTGGGGGTGCCCCTCCTATGCTGCGAAGGCAAAAACCCTTTACCAGTTTGTACCCACAGACACAGCTTCTTCTCTCTCAGCAGTTTGTCCATTGCTTTGTGGAAGTGCTGAAAGTTTTCAGTGGAGTATGAAGAAACTGCCTGCTCTAGAAATTGTTTACTTTTATAAGGCAGATAAACCAGGTTGTCATTTACACCTTCCTAACCTGTGGGGAATAAAGCAGAGGCAGAGGCAGTTTAATTCAATGTTTTCAAAGTGTTTTGAGATCTGAGTTTTGAAGGAGGTGCTGCACAAGTGGAAAAAACCAAGATCATTTGTGTGATATTACAGACACATGCAAAGTAAGATTTTGTTTTGATGGTAACAGAGATGATGACACAATCCTCTGCCTTGTGTGCTAATTGATCCATCAACAGACTGCACCACACCTCTGCTTTTCCTCCATATGGTGTATTAGTAATTAGGCCATTTGAGTCTATTTTACGGAGGTGGCTCGGTACCTCTAAGTCAATTAAACTGTTTCAATTATTCAGAGACTTCTTACGGATTCACTTTGTATGAGACTCTTTAAAGAAAAATATCAAGTATATGGAAAATAATTCTGAGGATGATAACGTAATTGTTTATGCTTGGATTAACCTGTCAGTTGGTAAAAAGGAAACAGCACAAGAGGATCAGAGGAAATGTGTAAGTCTTATGCAGATGCTTTTGTTAAAGAAACTCCCAATAATCTTAACATGTCAGTCAATTCTCAAACTGGAGTGAAAAGCCTTAGCCTCTTTTTACCTTCCTATTTCTCTCCTGATATCTTAAAACTGACACTTCAAGGACTGAAATGTTTCTGATCTCCAGGAAAAAAAGAGGAGGGGGGCAGATAAAAGGACTAAAAAGGCCTTACAATTAATATGTAAATCAGGCTGCTAATGTTTGGCTAAGACAATAGCTGCAGTGCATGGACCAAAAGTGGCTGCTTTATGCTGCTGCCGTGCTTCTGCCATGCCCTTCAGCAGCCTTCCATCAAAGACAGAAGACTAAAGCCTCAGCAGGACTGAGGGCGCATGGCTGTACTTGTGTCTCTTCTGCCTGTGATGGCTTTGCCTTTGGATAAATGCCTCTTGGAGGACCTGGCTGTGGTCCTTGGGTGAGCCCCACTGCAGGAGTGGGGCTGACACTGATAAGATGCAAAGAGCCAGGGACATGGCCCCAGAGCCTGGCTGCCACATCCAGCCCCACTGCAGGTGCCAACTAATTAGCCTTGTTAAAGCAACTTCATTTGCCCCTCTGGCAGTTAATATCTCAATTTCAAACCTTCATTACCAGGGGTTAATAACTCAGGCAAAGAAATGCACTTGGGGCTTCAATTTGATATAACATAGAGACTGTTTTTTCTTCCCAGTTGAAATAAATATTGTGAATGTGAAATCCTACCAGATACCGCATAAAGTCATCTACATCTACTCCTGGGTACACACATCCCTCATGGGTGTTGTGGTGGGGAGATGTCTGAATGTAATTTGGGGGGTCAGACGCTTGTGCGGGGTATATATTTTCCTGTGACATGAAAGGCCATGTTGTTAGCTCCGAAGAAAGCACTTTTAAATGAGAAAGCTCATTTCCCTTGGGGGTTACCGGCAATTAGCACCACAACATTTGGATCACATTTCTGACATTACAAGAAACTACTGAAGGCACAGAAACTTCATTTCTCTGTTCAACTCAGTTGGGTTAGGAAAGCGTTTTAGAATGTTCACTGAAGAAAATCCTGCTGCCATGCCAGCCTTGGCAGGCCTGTCCCGGGTGGTCCCTGCTCCCTGCCATCCCTGTCAGTTCTTTGCAACAAGGACTAGTTTTCTTGGGAAGGCCCTCTAACATCTGGTCTGCATCTCTCAGGACTGGGGACCCGCGGGGCTTTCACAACAACAAGTTTTGAGCTCTTCACAACAAGGAGTAAACCATTATTGAAACTCCGCATTCACTAACTGTTTTCCTTCCACTGGCTCCATCGCTGGAATCAGCTCCAAAATAACAGAAACCAAAGATGCCTTTTTATTATTTCTATTTTCTGGCACGATTATCACCACCGGTTTAGGCAGGGAACATGTTGTGGAAATTGTTTTGCTCCCTGGATCCCACTTCCCTTTTGTTCACGCCCACCGAGCTGGCACAGCTTGCCGGCTACAGGGGAACACCATGCTGCCGACACTCCCCACATTCCCTCTCGGAGCCTCTGGAGATGGTTCTGGCCTTTTCAACCTTGGCTTGTTCCTGTCAGTCCAGTCAAGCTGGGGGCAGCGCTCTGATTATGGAGTTTGCTTTCTGAGTAGGTCTTCAGGAATGCTTAGGGCTTGCAATGTACATCAGCTTTGCAAAAAAAAAAAATGGGGCATGTGGCAGGTTATCCATGTAATTACCCTTTGAAACAAGTTGGAAAATAACAGCTAATAAATACGGTGAATGTCTGCAAGAGTATTTCATTTGCACTGTGCTTCTGGAAATGAACTCTGAACTTCGCTTTGGTGTCTGTCCTTGTAATTGGTATTCTGAGCAAATCTTTTAGCAGTTTTGTGACCCCATGCACATGAGGAATATTTGCAACGTGGAGCAGCAAAATATGTCTCCAGCTGAGGTGTCAAGAACATCCAGAACTAGAGACTACTCACAGAAAGCTTCTGATTTGTTTGTCCCATTTTCTATTGACAGCCACAGACAAAAGTGGCTCATAAATGACAACAAAATCACCACAGTTTCTGAAAGAACCCCCTTTATTCCCTTACCTCACCCTTGCTGTCTGTCACCTCTTGGCAGATAACATTTCCAAGCTGGGAAACAGTCCTTTGTCCCATCTCTCCTCAACTCCAGAAAGCAAATGAGCAAGATTTCACCTTGCCACCAGGCCCCTGTTTCTGGGTGCAAATGGTCTCCTCTCTTTCACATTACACTGTCACTGCCTGTAATTAGCTCTTACCTCATTTTTAAACTGCTGCATGATCTGACAATCTGTTACAACTGGAAAACTGATGGGTATCATTTCATGGCTGTATGGTTAATATCTAGCTCTGTACATTGCTTTGTTTGGTGATCAGGCTTTACACTTTTCATGGTGCTTGTCAGTGCTGCAGAGCAAGAGGAATCCCCATGGTGAAGGTGTGAGCTTTCCAGCAGCCTGTACTGAGATAGCTGCACCATCATGTGCATTCCATTCTAACAATGGAAACGATCTGACAAAACCAGCCTGTTGTTATCAAGCCTGTCTGGAGCAGGGACTTGCTGATATTACATTGCTGGATAGGATCTTGAGGTATCTAGGCTAGCTATGCCAATTTACACTTCATACCACGAGTAGAGTGATTTTCCACCAGATTCCCCAGAGACGTGATCTATTTCCCAGACATCCACAAAAGGAGATGCATAAGTTTTGCAAGGTCTGTGTATGGTGCTGATGTGCATTTATAAGGAAGCTAACATGGAGATCCCTTGGAGATTCACAAGTGAAGAGAGGTTGGAAACTGTGGGTGCTGACCAGATTTGATATTCTTTGGATGAAGATCTTGTTCCCTGTGAAGACAGTGGGAACTTGCTGATCTCTGTAGAAAAACACCCCTCCCTTGATAGGTCTCCAGGGCACATTACCCATTCTGCAGGGTTAGTACAGTACTGCAAATCCTTGAGCATCAAGGCCCTGTGTCTGGTGACTGAGCGTTGGGAAGGGGATGAGGTGAGGTGGCCCCAGCTCTCTCACACACCATGACAACAAGACTGGAGCCCTCTCTTCATTTTGTGTTTTTGTTTTTCCCAAGCCTCCTTTCTTAGTGCAGATTAGAAACAGTTTCAGGGCAAGGACTTACTGCAGCAGGTAACATCTCTGGTATGGAGAGAGAGGTAGCTTCTAAACCCAACTGCATTAGACTATAATGCAGCTAAATACATAATCTAGAAGACAAGAGACCACCAGCATATTTACTTTGTCAAGAATTAGAATGGGATAGTGTAGGTAGTCAAATAGAACAAAGAGTCTTTGAAAAAAGGTGAGGGGGGAAAGATGCTTCTATGTACTTATGCACGCTTCATGTGCTCATACCAATCAAAGAAAATCCATATATATTTCTATGTATTTTCCAAAGAAAGTCTCCTGTGGTTAATAAAGGTGAGAACATACTGCACTGCCTTGTATGCATATGATAAACCATTCCATTCTGCTGGAATAAGTAGGTGATTTCTTTTGTCTTACTGGTTTATTTTAAAACAAACTAATTAAAGTACGAATACTTTTCTGTAAATCCTTTCCTCCTCTGTGCGCAGCAAAATGATATCATGGTTTACTATTGCATTATATTACTCTCTCCACTTTTGTAAAAACTTAAGTATTCCTTTGCATTTCCAGCCATACAAAGAAGTTTTCAGACATAAGGAGAGGATCGAGGTGGCTGGTAATGAAACATTTAAAACAGATTTTGATTCAGAATTGCTATAGGTTTTAGTTGATAACACAATAGCGTAATATGTCTGTGTTTCTAGATGAATCTTTTAATACATGATGTAATTCGCACCTTCTTTTTGTGGTACTTCCATACAGCTACAGAAGTGGTATGTGGAAATGTTCACACTGGGCAGCAAGAAGAGCATGATGGATAATCCCCCTCAAGGATATCATTGCTTCCAGGTGTTGGCTCATTTTTATTAGTTACTTATGGGTCTGCCTACCTTCTCAGAACGTTTTCCTCAAAATAACAATTCCCAAAAATGGAGCTGCCATCAAAGGCACAGCTAGATCAGCTAAGGTGCTTGTGACACATGGCTTGATTTTTTCCAGGAATAGTCTGAATCTGACTTACAGGAAATTCTTTAGAAAAAGCAATCAAATCAGTTTTGTAACTGTAGATCTCTTCACAAAAAAAATAACTGTATTCCTTCCCTCCCATAATTTTCCTTTAATGTGTAAGTTAGAAGATGTCTTGGCATTGTTTTGTAAATATTTTTGATGATATGCTACTTTTTGTGAAACAGCAGAACACTGAAGGCCATTGATTCTGCAAATCCATTGCCTGTGTGGAAAAACATCTAGCGACTTCAGTTGAAAGTAGTATCTAAAATTACTATAATTAAAATTTATGAGGAGGATATTTTTTTTTTCCAAATTACTCACCATCTATGGATTGACAACAGTTTGTGAACAGCCCGTGTCCTGATTTTGCCAGTCATCTTCCTCAGAGACTGGTGGATATCAAGGAAACATAAACCCCTTATGAGCATTTTGAATAGTTGTCTTTAAAAAGATGTATTTCTAAAGAACACCATGTTACAAACTGGAGCTCAAAACAAACTTGTGCTGAGCAGTTCAAAATAATGAGAAGGAAACTAGGAGTAAAGTTTCCACTGAAGTGTTTCAAATGTTTTGGCACTGTTGATGCCATTCTGAAAAGCAACTATAACGCATTCATCAGGTTGAATGAAAGCTGGTTGGATTCAAGTGCTGTGTGGTCTTGGACAAATTATTCCTTCCAGACCTACAGAAAATAGCTTCTAGATGGTGGTCTTAGAGTCAAAAGATGAATATTTGGTTCTGCATTAGAAATCTGTAGAAAAATCCTTTCAATTAAAAACATGCAAATTAAGTTGCAGGTAAGTGTTTCAAACACCAGAGAGGGTTTCATAACCTCCCTTATTTCACACAGCTATATTTTGGCTGAGGGATTATATTTTAATAACAAATTCATGAAGAAATAGGCTTTGGGCCCATATCAGGTTATAAAGGCTGCGGATGGAGACACAGGGAGCTTTTGCTGTTACACTCAACACTTTCTTATATTCTGGCAGCTCTTTATCAAGATTCCTGGGGTGGGTGAGCACCCAAAGCACCTCAGCTGGGTACTATGAGGTAGAGGGATCCTCTGGGTTTGCTCTTGGGTCATCACGTGGTTTTAATTCCCTACCTTTATAGTTATGCTATGGTGGATGTTGCAAACATTGTTTTAATCTCCCTCTTGCTTGAGTAAGAGATAATGGCCAGCTGCCTGGCCAACAGCTCTGTTTCTCTGGATGTGGCGATCCTGAACACTGGTATTCTGGGACACTTCAAGCCCTAGAGCCACAGGCTCATTTGTCAGGGCAGTCTTGGTGACTGGGGTAGCAATGCAGCAGCCTATGGAGTCCTGTGAAGGATGTATTTCCCAGTGACTGGCCAGTAAGCCAAGAATCCTTAGCCTGCAGCAAACTGGAACAGAAGATGTCCCAGTGTCCCAACCCAAAGGGAGCTCCACACCTACCATTGCTTTGTCTGACAAGCCAGGGGTGACTGGAGTAGAGAACAGCAATTTAATGCAGCTGGGAGGAGTTAGATGTCCTTTGCTGCCAGATAATTAAAGCAATTATTTCTTTCTCCTGGTCTCCTGGAGCCACAGGCCCTACATGTGTGTCATAACAGCCTATCAATCATTCGGGTGTATTTCTGGACAAATGGAACCAATATGTGTACATGCTCCTCTCTGCTGTACACCAGGAGTAGTTCCTGCAGCAGCCCTTAATCTGTAGCCTACACGTTGTGCTCTTCCTCTCCTCATCTCACCAAAACCCTAAACACCACTGTGATATGGACAGGATTTACAGAGGTAACAGGACAGAGAGTTGCTGGCAACCAGATCATTTTCATCCCATGCTCATGGTGTAGGTGGGCCAGAGTTGGGATGGATTTTTTCTGAGGGTGAGGAATGACTTTAAGATGCTAAAGCTCCCTGACATCCCATTAGGCAAAGGTAGGCCTTGCCAGGTCAAGATTTTCTCTAGAAAATCTACCAGAGCTCAAAGCAAATTCCCAGAGACTTTCTGGCACTGTAAGACAAACTTTTCTTCAAGCTTGCTTTGAATCTACTAAAGCTGTGCCAGTTCTAAAAGCTGCTGCTGGAGCTGAAGCAAAGTATTGGCTTCTATACTGCTTGAGAGCAGTGTGGCATTCTGTCTTTGGCAACCAGGAAGAATTTTGGCAGAAGGGAAGCTGACCTGATGGCCTGACCTCGGCAGGCTCTCCCCTGCTGCATGCATCGCAGAGAGCTGCATTTTACGTGAAATACATTTTAGGTGAAATGCACCTGGAAGTGCTGGTGGGAAGCTGTCTCTCTCTCTATGGCAACAGTCGGGTCCCAACTTCATCACCCACAGGCTTTGATTATTTTAGAAACCAGAATTAAGTAAGAACATCAGCTGATGCTTAATGTCAGAAAAAGAAAACCAGTTCTTATTCTACCGATTATGGTGAGAAAATAATTGAAGAAACAATATAAGGGTCTGGCCCGTAATAAATCTATTTGTTCCCTTGTCAGAATGACCCTAATGAAGCAAACTGCATTAGGAAATTCACCCTCTCATGAATGTCAAGAAGTTTTGCTCAGACACAAGTTGCAAGAGCAGACAAGTTATTTCAGAAATAAACCATCTGGTTTATGTATTTCTTGCAGGGATGCCCTGCTTTATTCAGAAGCAGTGTAAAACGCATTTAAATACAAAGATTCACCAGTTAAATATGCAAGCACCAAACAAGGCTCAACTGCTAGAATTCCAGAGCCTTTCTATCCCTGTGAACTCCTCAAATGAATCATAGCCCTAGGATATATTTTGTTACATGCATATGTTTAGAGTGTAAAAAAAGTTAACCCTTGGGCTGCCATTGCTTTGGAAGGCAAAGGCATCCTATATGTGAAATGGGAGTGCAAATATTTTATGCTTGTTTATTATGGTAGTCACAGTGTTAAAATGAAAACCACTAACTAATAGCACAACAATTACAGTGTTATTTCATTTTGTAAAGAATGTGTTACTTGACACAGGAAGTTCATATTATAGTGCACAGAATGTGGAAAGCAAGAGACAAGATCTATACAATCGGGATTAGATGAAAGCTTAATGAGGCTCCTAACACATGATTAACAGAGCTGCCCTTAGTATAAACTCTCTCTTTCAAACCCTCAGGTGAACCTGTGCTGTTTCCTTTCCACTTGGTTCTGTGTTTTTCTACAAAGGCACTCACTAGATCTGCTGTGCCTTCCCACGGAACTGGCACATCAGCTCAGTGCAGAGAAGTTACTCCTGCTTTCTCTGCCTGAACTGTCACTGCTGGCCCATAGTTCACAGGTCTATGGTCCTTAATCTGACCCCAGGTGAGGCATAGGACATCATACCTAATGGAAAATAATAAAGACAACCATCAAATACAATGGGACAGTTATTTTCTCTCTATCAAAGTTGTCCTTGATGGAAAGAGTGCACATTGAGTAGCTGCCAACATATCGGGAAGGATGAACTGAGGCATGTATTATCCCCAGACAGGCTTCTTACACTAACTTCAACATTCTTCTTCACAGTCTGAACTTCTGTCTTTATTTTCTATGAATTGCTCCTCCATTATTCAAGGGGGTCTACCCATATGTGAACACCTTCCAGCTCCTGGATACTGTATGTACACTGTCATGAGAGCATGCTGAGGGTTTTGTGCTGTTGTCCTAGTCCCCCTTGTTGTGGACTGAAAGATAGTGCAGGTCAGATCACAGGCCCTACAAACTCCTCATACCCAAATCACGTCAGATATGGATGTGAGGAGTCCCAAGATGTCACACCATGTGGCTAACTACAGCTGTATGCTATGAAAGCAGGTTTCCGGAGAACAAGGCAACTCATGTGAGCCCTCTCGCTCACGTGAACTGCCAAGTAGCCAGACTGGGGAGACAGGAGGCAGTGCCATGAGGTCTCGAGAATATGGAGGCCTTGGTCAGCCTCTGCTAGGACTATGGTCTTATCAATACCAGATTCTCCAGCAGCATGAGTACTGGAAGTTGTAGAGAGCTAGCCCAACTCACCGAGAGTGTCAGGAGCATATCTCAGAAAAACTCAAACCTGCAGCACATTAACAAAATAGTCTTGTTTGCAAAGCTATCATGAGCTTTGAAACTTGCTTAGAGACATCTGCAGCCACGTCTTTCATAGAGCAGGAAGCACTGTTGTCTGACAATAGCTCTGTTTTCAATTTGGTGCCTCCTTTAGAGTTTGTAGCTCTGAGAAAAAAATGCCCATTGTACTGGAAACAAGAAGATTTTCACAATGGCTGTGCCTTGTCCTGTCTTGTATTTGTAGGTGCCAGATTACAGATGTAGAAAGGATGTTCCTGTTGAGAATGCTGCTTTGAGGATCTCAGTTATGCTGAATTTTTCTCTTCAGAGTTTCAGCTCTTTTTTCCCCTTACTTAATAGTCTCTGAATCATAGAATCATAGAATAGTTAGGGTTGGAACGGACCTTAAGATCATCTGATTCCAACCCCCCTGCCATGGGCAGGGACACCTCACACTAAACCATGTCACCCAAGGCTCTGTCCAACCCAGCCTTGAACACCATCAGGGATGGAGCATTCACAACTTCCCTGGGCAACTCATTCCAGTGCCTCACCACCCTAACAGTAAAGAATTTCCTCCATATATCCAATCTAAACTTCCCCTGTTTAAGTTTTAACCCATTACCTCTTGTCCTATCACTACAGTCCCTGATGAAGAGTCCCTCCCCAGCATCCTTATAGGCCCCCTTCAGATACTGAAAGGCTGCTCTGAGGTCTCCACTCAGCCTCCTCTTCTCCAGGATCAACAGCCCCAACTTTCTCAGCCTATCTTCCTACGGGAGGTGCTCCAGTTCCCTGATCATCTTTGTGGCCCTCCTCTGGACTTGTTCCAACAGTTCCATGTCCTTTTTATGATGAGGACACCAGAACTGCACACAATACTCCAAGTGAGGTCTCATGAGAGCAGAGTAGAGGGGCAGGATCACCTCCTTCGACCTGCTGGTCATGCTCCTTTTGATGCAGCCCAGGATACGGTTGGCTTTCTGGGCTGCGAGCATGCACTGCAGCTGGCTCATGTTCATTTTTTCATCAACCAACACCCCCAAGTCCTTCTCTGCAGGGCTGCTCTGAATCTCTTCTCTGACCAACCTGTAGCAGTGCCTGGGATTGCTGCGACCCAGGGGTAGGACCTTGCACTTGGCATGGTTAAACTTCATAAGGTTGGCATCAGCCCACCTCACAAGCATGTCGAGGTCCCTCTGGATGGCATTCCTTCCCTCCGGCGTTATCAAGCGAACCACACAGCTTGGTGTCATCAGCAAACTTGCTGAGGGCGCACTCAATCCCACTGTCCATGTCACCGACAAAGATGTTGAACAAGAGCAGTCCCAACACTGAATGAATGTTGCAGCGATGTTCAGATCTTTTTGTCCTTCAGCCATTAGGCCTTTGAAATATACTGGAAGGTAAGAAGTAGGCAAAATAAAAATGAAGTTCCTGTGTTTTGCTCCAACCTCCCTATTTTCATATTTTTCAGTCAAAGAGGTAATCCTCATTTTCACTCTGGTTTTTCTTCACAGATACAGCTCCAGGGGGGGTGGGGTGGGGTGGGGTGTGTGGAATATAAATTAAAAAAAACAGTTTGGTAAAGTTCTGCTTAAACCCATGTAGCTGGCTTAGCTAATGATCTAAATCTGAGACGCATTAAATCCTGAGAACATAAAAGTTGTGTTATATATAGCTATGTTTTTCTAGATGATATAAGAAGGCAAAACTCAGCTCACATCAATTTATGTCCCACTTAGAAGGGCTAAATATTTTCAGCATCACCTTTCTTGGTGACTTCTGCCAGATGGGCTCTAACAGAGCCAACAGCGCTTTCAAAGGACTGCTGACTGTGCCACGCTCCCATTGGCAGGAACTCATCTAACTCAAACGCAGATGTCTAAAAATTAGATTTCTAAATCACAGTTAATGACTCTCTGCTCCTTTTATAATCAACAGAGAGAAAAAGAAACTTTTGCAGAGAAATGCATCTGACTTAAGCACATATTTTGAAGTGAGATTAGTAACAGGTTGTTTTACAGGTGGCTATTTCTGTCCAGTGAAGGCTGATAGACCACAGTGTTCCTCCAATGATGTGTAGTAGGGGCTGGTGTAGGTCTTCTTTACCTTCCTTCTCTTTCACTGTTGCAAAACTAAATTAGTACTTAAATAAAGGTACATACACTTTCTGTACAAGACGGAAGCTTAGTAGGATGCATTTGATTCAGCATAATTATAACACTATCTAACCTTAAGCAGGCTTTTAAGAAACTTTAAAAATAATTTGTTTGTTTTTTGTTTTTTGTTGTCGTTGTTAAGCACAACAAGGAAAAACATGGTATTATATGCAGATTATTGATGTGCAACTATCCAGGGAAGAGAAAAACTCTTCTTACGTATACATTGCTCTTTCCCACTATGTTTTTTGTTTTATTTTGTTGATATATGCTGTTATCTTACTGGTATTTAAATGTGTTTGTTTGCGAAATATCTGTGGTGGATATGAGTAGGCAGAGGTCCACTGGCTTCAGCGTTGCATTGGCAGGCCAGCATTTGTCCATTTGTTTTTACCTGGCTTAGCAACAAACACCATAAATGTTCAGAAAGAAAACAGTACTGTAGTATAAGGATAGGTCAAAATGAAATGTTAACAGTCTGTTGCAAGGACAAATGGGACCGCTTTGCTGTTTAACCACATGCCTCATTACAAAACATATCTTTACAGACTTTGTGCTAGTAATTAAAAACGTCTGTTTCTGCATTTGATGCGTTTTAGGCAAAGTTTCAAGTCATGCAGTCTTCAGCAGAAATGAATGTCCCCCACAATTAAAAACCTCTTTGGATTCTGAGGAAAAGTTGAGAACATTTAATTAGACATGCCTTCATATTGTCTTGTGAATAAATAAAAAACCCTCTTATACTGGAAGATACTGCTTTAGAATTTGATGTGATTGATGTAGCTCCTATATATTCATGCTAGACAGCTATGTAGGAACTACTAAGCACTAAATGCCAGGAACAGACCATGGGCACAAATTTGTCATAAGAGTGCATGGATATGCTTCTGAGACAAATGTGTTAATAATTTACAGCTTCCAGCCAGTTGGAGTTTGGCTCTTGAGGTCTTTCCTGAGAATGGAATCTCATCTCTGGGAGATATTTGTGTTATCTCAAGTTGCTTCTTGTCTCCTTACTTATATGTTTTGATTTTTTTTTCCCCTATTCTTTTCCCTTTGATTTCCAAGCAGCTTTGTTTCGCACAACAACAACTGACATTTCTATTTTTCAAAGCTTATTTTAAAGGCATGGCTGGGCCTGCCACATCTCAGAGTAAGGAGACTGCTAATATTTTTAGCAATGGATAACTACACCTTAGTTGGAAACAAGGCAGTGCTTCCCAAACCGTGGTCAATAGACCACAGAAGGAAAAAGATGCAGTGTGCAGATTATAGCTAGTGATCCTGTAGACTGTATGATTTAAGTCTTTCTGTATAGCTTGAAGCAAAGCATGATGAGGATAGAGGTGCCTAATGATTGGGGAGGAATCTCAGGGCTGACAAAGTTCAAAGAAAAGGTAAAGAGAATTAGTTATGAACTAGAGTATTCATTTGCAGCCCATCACTAATATCTTCCTCAAAATTAATTCTGTGCGCTTTGTGACTGTGTGGTACTTCTTGGGTAAACAATGTTATTTTAATCAGTATATGTGCAATAAACCACTGTTAACAGGAGCTTATATCTAAGTTGACTAGTATAAAATTAACACAACTGCAAACTTATTTGAAAAGAACACTGTGTGCATGCACATTCAGCTGTGTAATTAAGGGTTTGATACCTTACATATGCATCTTTGAACTTTTATCTTGATTTGTGGGCCTGTTACTACCAGACTTTGTTCAGATTAAAGTATTTCAAAATTAGATGAAACTACATTCCTCATGTTACCTTGCTTCCAGTATAATGATATCTTTTTGTTGAAGCCACAGACAATATACAACTCCTTGCTCAAATAGGAAGTGCATTTCTGCTTAACTGTGCTCTTTAAACATATTAATATTCCTTGCACGTTTGATCCTGTTTGAAAGTAAATAAAAAGTTTAAACTGCATTGCACATTTCCTCATGGAAAAGTCAAAGCAAGTTCAGTTTGTATATAAAAATTTACATTTAATATTGTACATTACCATACTTTGACTTAGCTGAAATGGAAATTGTAACTGCCCCATTATTGCAGGTCTGGGTCATGACAGGATTTTTTCTAATATTTCATAATAATGCTAACCTGAGTTTTATATGTCTATACAAAAAATGTTCCATCAGATTACCTATCACTCAACTGAAGTATGTTTTTCCAGAGCATATTCCTATCAGCCTTCTTGCAGCCTAATTTGCATTGCCGAGATCAGATGAGGAGCAGTGAAGAGGCACACTTTAATTTGAAGCTATCCATAAGCAGGAACATGGTGCCTCAGGAGTTCTCCTGAAAGCCATATTCTCTCTGAAAAGTCCTTTCCCTTTCAGAAGCTGTTTGAGTCAAATAATGTCTAAAAGATGTTTTTGAACCTTATGGGGCATTTGCAGCCATGGCCAGAACATGCTGCTCAGGTACTCAGTGTAGCTCCAGCAGCTGGCTGATATTCAGCAGTTTCATCATTTCATCAGTTGTGAAACTGCAACTTCTGACTCAGAGAGGCAGGATGGGGTTAAACTTTGAGCTGAGAATACAGAATGAGTCCTTACTCAGAGTAAGGGATGATCCGGAGACAGAAGCCAATCTCTTCCTGCTCTCAAGGAGACAGGGTGGGTATTTTTACCTAGACAACAAACTATCAGTAGCCAAAGAAGCTTCTGCCTCCCTGCTTCTTTACTTCTTGTTCCCTACTTGAGGTACCAAGGATTATTCCAACATCTTTTGAATTGGACTCAAGTTTAGTATCTGCCTGTGCAGCTCCATGATGTGCAGGCAATCCTGTGGATGTTGTCTGTGGCTGCAAGCCAGCCTCAAATCCTTTAGCAGTTGCAGTGATCCACAGCGAAGTTGTTGCTTCATTGATGATTGCACCCTATTGTTATGGTGAAGCAATGCTGGAATTTCCCTTGTTAGAACTACATCCACTAAAATGTATCTATTTGCCTCCTGAAGCAACAAGAGTGATATAAAAAATAGCATAATACAAGAGTTTTGTAGTAGATAATGAGTATTTTAATAACAATGGGAGGCAGAATGAAAGAGCCTAATTATAGTATGTGCAGGAAATGCATATTTTAACATGTTGTAAGAAGATGTGTGGGCAGGGAGATATTTCAGCTGAGCCTTTGCATTGTGATGTTTCCCCAGTCAGAGGTCTCATGTTAGCTACTGAACAACCGAAATCAAACACAGGAAATAATCAAGGACACTTAAAAGTAGAAAATAATATCTTGGTTACATATGATCCCAGACTATAGCTCATTTACTGAACTGATTTGATGTATCTGAGGCAAACATGGTTTGAACACAGTCAAGTCTAGCAGTTATATTTCTTTTTGGTTTCATAGGTTAGGCCAAAGAAAGAGGAAAGTGTCAGAGTGGACCTTTTGGGCTGAATTTTGCTTTCACGTATCTCATCTTCATAGCACTCAACTATTTCAAAGAAATCTGGCACTCCTCTTTCAAAGAAAACTCAACTAGCAAGCCATGGCACTTCATCAGCCACCCAGAGCCATTTCATAGTTGCAACGAAGTTACAGGAAAGGATAGGGGCAAGAACTGACCAAACATAAGAATTAGGTGCATGGGTAACACGTTCTGGAAAATTGGATGAGTAACTAATATTTGTCCAGGCAGACCTCACTGGTGTAAACAGTACTTGCTCAGGATATCCGTACAGGTGTCACTGCCCTCAGTGGCACTTCAGGGATCAGACTTCAGCAGTGAAAATTCTTTTAGCTGCTTCTTTGCAAGAACGCTGCAAAGCCAATAAGCTAGCTTGCAGGGATCAACAAGGGAGGAAAAATATATGCATGGCCATTAAAAACTATCTACGTCTGGCTTCCCACCCAGAGCCTTCTGTGCAAGGATGTCCCAGGAAAAGCTGGAGAACTGTATTTGTCATGCTAGCAGGTGACAGAGTAAACCTCTCTGAGGCTGGAGTCTCACATCAGATAGAGAACTGACCTCCCTCGTTTTAATGTACACATGGAGAAAAGATGAACTGTTGATGCTGTGAAACTGTTTCACAGCTCTTAGCTTTCTGTCTTTACAGTTATAAAATTTCACAATGTAACTAGATTCCTGAGAAGGTCATGATGCAGAAATAAAAGCCCCTTAAACAGAAGTAGACAAGAGCTAAGCAAGACAGCCACTGAAACAGAATCTTGTTTCTTAAAGTATTTGGCTTTTAAAAAAAACCAAAACAGGGGCTGACTTTGATTTATGCTGTACTACTTCACGTATGTATAACTTCTTTGTTTATGTATTCATGGGTTTTTTCCCTAGAAAAATCAGCATCAAAGTCATGCCTCGAGGACATGTAGAAAATTTAAAACCAGCGCAGACAAGAATAAACAATATCCATGTGTATCTGTGTCAGTCACTTGCAGGATGCTCAGGAGATGCTGTCTATAAATATTGTCTCAGAAGAAGAGTGGGATTAATCCAAAAAGTGGCTAAAGAATATTGTCCATAAGTGCATTTAGCAAATGGGTATGCTCTATTCCTTCCTGGCATGAGGTTGGCTGTTCTTGGGACCCACAGCCCTTGCTTCTGAGAGGCGTTCCTCTGAAAATGCTCCTGGGAAAGAAGAAACAGCAGCTACTTTGAGTCCATTTCTGGCTGGAGCTAATGCGTTGATCCGTCCTGGCATTTCTGGAGGAAGGGCAGCCTTTGGAAGCCCTCACTGCAATGGGGCCCTGCCACTGGCAAGGAGGAGCCCAAGGCCTGGCACCCCTCCAAGGCTGTGTTATTCAAAATCAGTGCTAACACTTTTTTCCAGGTAGTGCTTTCACATGAGTCAGAACAGGGGAGATAATTTCATGCCTATGTCTTTGGATCAAAATATCACCTTAACACAGATCTGCACAAAACTGTGCCTTACCAAAATGTTGAGAGTGCAATAGCTCAATAAGGTTATTTGCACAGATCAAAGTCTCTGGATCAGTCCCATAGAATTTATTTTGGATGACTGTATGAGAAGTTTACTGAAAAAGTCTCTTGTATCTGTACATAATGGCTTTCAACCTACATTTACTGCGATTTTTAGTCTTGAAACATTTAACTGTCTTCAGAGGTAATTATTCTTAAGTAAGTAATAAATAATCTGCAACTCATTGACCAAGAAATGAGTGCTGTTTTGTAGGGAAATTCTTAAAGAGCTCCTGTAGTTACAAAGAAGAGGTTGTATTGCCCTAAAAGAGGGGTAGCATACAGGTATGGCGTGTAAATTTGCCATGTAAAAACACAGTCACTTTTCAAATACAGATCAGACTGTTACTGTTCTGCCATTGTTAGGCTTAATTCTGCACTTCACTAAGTCAGCTTTATCACACTGTAAAGGCACTGAATTAATAGTGGTACAGTGGTGGTATCTCAGCATGACATCAGAATAAAGGAGTGGAGAGTCACAGGGATTTAAGACTGGTTTTACCAGATTAGACCAAAAGTCCACCCATAACATAGTCCCATCTGTGATAGTTTCCAGCCGCAGGATATAACACACAGGGAAGTGATAAAATATCTCAAAACTCAACATTATATTTGATACAATTATTTCCCAAAATTATTTCCTAAGACAACCTTATAGGTTATTAACTTCTAATCCTTCCAAATTCAGATGAGATGTGACAAAATAGATCTAGGCATACTAATGATATACATCATACTGCGAGGTGGTCCATAGGCCTTTCATGCAGGCCCTAAAGAGCTGACAACTTACATACGATTACCAACAACAAATGCTGCAGGATGCATTTAGTTCTGGGACTTCACATGCTCTCTTAAGGTCTTCAATGAGATAGACACACTTCTGGACACTTGTAGACACATGTAGACACTCACCTATTCACATGGAAGAAGTGGAGGTCTGGGAGGCATCGTCTTGGCGGGTACTAAATCAGGTCCCAAGAATCTGCAAAGTGCTCCAGAGTCCTTCAATCTCACTCCCACCATCCACATGGATATGTCTCAGAGGCTGGCAGCTACACCAAAGTACAGCAGAAGATGCTCATCTGTGGCTTCACATACATACTATTCCACAAAGCTGGTTGCTGACTTCTCTAGAGCAAAAGCAGCAGCTGGATCCCCAGCCTAGGGGTTATCCCAGCAGAGTCATAAACTGTATTTCAGATAACTCTCTGTGGAACATTGAAAGTTTTATAGACACTTAGGGTTTATCAACTTTATGGCTTCCAGCCGAAAGTCCCATATGAAGGGTATCTTTTCTCTCCAGACAGTTTTCTGCTGATTGCTTGATATTAAATAATTAATAACCAAATAAGGATGGACAGGATCCTAAGAAAAGACTGCACATCAGCTTATTGCAAGTACTCTGTTTGATCAAGTGTGGAAAGAGGTACCAGCAAAAGAGTGTGGGGAAAGCAGACAATGAGGCTACAGTGCAAATTTCCAGAGCAAGTGTCATAAATCATTCAGTTTAATCAGATGTCTACAAGAAGAAACACTTGGATAGCTAACTGGGACATGGGTGTCTGCAAAGCTGCTTTGTACCATGAGTAATAGTAATGCATATCAAGTACTACTTCTGCTATACAAGCGCATGCTTGCTTGCTCTGGAAAGGTGACTAAAACCACCAAACATTTTTTCCCTATGACCTAAGCCGGACAAGGGTACAGGTTTTTGGATTTGGAAGAGTGATGCATTTTCTACACACTTTTTTCCTTCTCCCAATGTAAACGGAAGACAAACCTCATCAGATCAAGGAAGCAAGCTGCATAGTGGATGCGATACCAAGAGAAAAAATCCCATGCAAAGAACAGAAGCAGTTCTGTTAGTGTTAAACCTACTGCTAGAAAAACTTTGGCTCACTAGAGAAATTAAGAACAGAGTCCAGTGATTGAAGGGAAGAGGTATTCCACCTTCACCTCCAAAGCCCGAGAGACAAGTAACACTTGGCTGCACATAAAGGAAGCTGTTGTGAAACGCAGAAATGAAGAGGAATAAAATTGTAGTGGCCTTCTTAAAGATTGCAGTGGTCTTCTTAGATGTGCAGCTAAACAGACTTTGGCATTTAGCATCTCAATTTGCACCATTATTGAAATCATACAAAAAAGGACAAGCCTGGAGAAAAATACTGTGACAAAACATTGGTAATGGGGAAATGAGAACTGAAGAATCCTTGATAACCTCTTTCAGCAGAACACCATTAAAGGAGCAAATTCATGCTTCCCTGGCCAAAAGAGGTCAGTGGAATAGGCAGAAAGAGGTATGCCTAAGTTTCCTAAAGTTATCCTATGTTGTCAGAGATAGATCACCCCAAGAACTCAGCCAGATCGTCCCTGATACAGGAGGAAAAGAATGAGAGCAGTCAAGACCGAGACAAGATTATTATACATGTTGTAACCATGCTAGAGTGATTTCTTATAAAAAAAACCCCTTGCTTTTCCCCACAATTGTGAAAAACTGGAAGACAAAATAAGTGCAGCCAATTGTATATTTAACAGTGCTGGTTATAAATAAGAAAATCCCAAAAATATGTTAATCCTATAGTATGAATGATTGGTGTGGTTAAACTGTTTAACTCCCTTGACAAATATAACTTAACCTATCAGCACTTTTAGTTCCCACTTCTGTAATCCTCACAGAAGTCCAGTTTCACAGAATCTAAATTCCATTTTTGTTTTATTGGCTGGTTTTCAGCCTTCAAAGCTGCTTGGATAAGTAGGAAGGAGAACTTATGTGGGATGGCAGGGCATGTGAATCTGAAGCTCTTACTTTTTTTAGTTCAAAAACTCAGTGAACATCTTGGAATTTTTGGCCTAATATAGTGTTAAAATATGAAAGCGATGCTTCAGGCTTTGCCTACCTTTACTTGATTGACTGTTTAGAAACTGAACTAATAAAAAGTGTAGAATAAATATTATTGACACAGTACAACCCAATATTATCAGTACAGTATATTTATGTTGGTTAAGCCACTTGAAAACCTGTCACACATCCACCAAAATCATCTGCTGCATCTTGGCTGCTTAAATTATAGCCCTTGACACAACAAATATTGTGGGAGGTATCAGAAGAGTTTTTGATATATTTAATAACCTGTGGGCTCAGGCTACACTTGTGCCTGATGAGTGGACCTGGCAGCAGGGACTGGGTCTTTCCAAGCCTGGGGTTGGTCAGGGGCACAGGCAGAGGTAGGTGGTGGGAAGTCGGTGGGAAGTCTCCAGGTACAAGCCCCTGGGGCTGAGCCTACAACTGCAGTTCCTGCAGAGGAGAATTAGCAGCAGCATCCCTGCAAAGTCACATGCTGCAGAGAAACGTCAGCCCTCTGCATGCCAGAAGGAGGTCCTACAGTCCACGATGCTTATTTTCAGCAACAGATTATTTGGGTCTTGACTTTAACCTTGCGTTGGAGGGTCAGCTGAGTTACGATGCTGGCTTTCCCCTCTGGCCCGCTAGGAAAGGCAGGACCTTTATGAGACAAGTCACCCCTCTCAGATCTCTGTTTCCTGCACTGACACAGAGCCTTGGTTTCTGTGATGAGAACTTGCAGGCTTTGGGATAGGTTATATTAGTACTTTTACAGAATTGGCACTTTATAACCATACAATGCATGGGGCCTTGTTTTGTTTCTCCAGTGTTTCAGTTATTCTTGCTTGAAGAACAACACACAGGTATCTGACAGTGTATAAGACATAAGTTCTGTATATGCATGTCAGTAGGTACATTTGAGAACAGGATACTGTTTTTAACAGAATGTTATGGAGAAGACTTTTTTACCTCTGTGCACTTGTTTAAGGATTTCAGCAATTTTTTTCAGCATGTATTTTTGTTCTAAGTACGCCCTGTATGAGGTTTTACCTGGTCTAAGTGTACGAGCACTGGGGAAACATTTTATTCCTGTTCACTCTCTCAAGGAGATGCATGGCTGTTAAACTCCACATCCTCTTCCAGCCCCATCAGGAAGATAGGGTGTTGTTTTCCATAGCACTAACAAGCCCTGCCTCCCACTGCTAACACTGATTTGTCTGGAAGAGAAGAGAGGGCACTCCCTGTGATAACCCGGTGTTAGGCCCTCTGTTCAACAGCTGTGCTAAATGAACCTATACTTGATTACGTATTAAAACCCATCAGTTTTGCACGGGGTTTACAAACCCTCCACAACCTCCTCAGCAGGCATAAAGGCAATCACCGTGTTTAAAGGTCATAGTTAGGAGCTTAATTTAAAGCTCTTATAATAATGCAATTTAATTCTGGAAAATGCCATCATATAGCTCTCTGAGGACTCCTGTCAGACAGAAGACACTGCTTGCACAGAGCTTTGATTTATTTATTTCTTTGAATAATATCTATGTTGTTATCTTTTTAACTTACTAAGGTTTCAACATCCTAGGTGGTAGGTGGACTTTCATAGCAGCAGTAAATTTCAAATTTAAAACATCAGTTGCATTTTAATTTCTACTATGGAAAAAAAGTTGAGTTTTTTTTTTTTTTAAGAAAAGCAGATAATGCACTTGCTGTGTAGCTAAATATTTAAAGCAGTTTGATTATCACAATGTTTTGTCTTGCTTTAAAAAGTACTTTCATGTCAAATGAAGCATAAACCCTGTTCTGGGTATGCATGGCAAGGTTTTGGTAGTGGAGGAGCTACAGGGGTGGCTTCTATGAGAATATGCAAAAGCTTCCTGTGCGTCCAACAAAGCCAATACAGCCAGCTATAAGATGGACCCATGCCCGGCTAAGGCCAAGCGCATTAGTGACATGGTAGCACCTCTGGGATAACATAGTTAAGAAGGGGGAGAAAAGCCTCTTGCAAGAACCTGCAGCAGGAGAAAGGAGTGAGAATCTGTGAGAGAACCAGACCTGTGGACACCCAGGTCAGTGCAGAAGGAGGGCAGGAGGTCCTGTGCTCCAGGCATTGGAGCAGAGATTCCCTTGCAGCCTGTGGTGCAGCCCATGGTGAAGCAGCTGTGCCCCTGTAGCCCATGCAGGTCCATGGTGGAGCAAATCTCCACCTGAAGCCCACAGAGGACACCACACTGGAGCAGGGGGATGCTCAAAGGAGGCTGTGACCCTATGCGGGACCCACACTGGAACAGCCTGTTCCTGAAGGATGCACCCATGAAAGGGACCCACGCTGTAGCATTTTATGAGGAACTGCAGCCAGTGGGAAGGACTCACATTGGAGAAGTTCATGGAGGACTGTCTGCTGTGGGAGGAACCCCATGCTGGAGCAGGGGAAGAGTGTGAGGAGTCCTCCCCTAAGGAGGAAGGAGCAGCAGAGACAGCGTGTGGTGAACTGATCAAGACACCAAATCCTCATCTCCATGTGCTTCTCCAGAAGGAGGAACTAGAGAATTTGGGAGTGAAGCTGAGCTCAGGAACAAAAGGTTGGGGGACTATGGTTGAAGATTAGTTTTTATATTGCTGAGTGATCTCTACCTCTCTGCCTCTCAACCTACAAGCTTTTTGTTCTATTTCCTCTCCCATATCCAGCTGAGGGCAGTGATAGAGTGGCTTTGATGGACACCTGGCACTCAGCCAGGATCTACCCACCACGAACCCCTAATAAATAGATTTGCAACATGTGGTTTATTTTGATAGCAGTAGCAGCAGCTAAATAAAGCTGAAGAGGTAGTTTAGTGGTGTAAGCACCACGTTTGAAACACCTAGACTCTCTGGAACCGATGGCTTAAATCTCAGCAGGGTTGACTCAACCCTTCAGCTCCTCAGGCAGATGCAGAGTTTCATGTGTCTACCATGCAGAAAGGTGAGGCTTATGAACAAAAGCCCTTGCTATTATGCACAAGACTTGCATCACTTGCTCTGTTTTTAGTGCCACTGGTGTTAATTGCTTTTCTCCTTACGGGTACGAGGCTTTCTTGGTGCTGGCAGCTGCTGGGCTCTGCTCTACAGCAGTCTGCAGGCTGTCAGGGAGGTACAAAGACAGCTTCAGTCATCCTGCAAGACTGGAAACTCTGGACAACAAAACCCAAAGCTGATCCTTGACCCAAACTTACCCTTCATAAGACCAGATTATTGAGTGGGGCATAGTGCTGTACATCCTTGGTGCGGCTCCCAGAACCAGGGGGGTGCAGGACCAATGATGCTGCAGCACTGTCTCGGTACATCTGCATGGCTTCTGCACACTTCTTGCCCGTCCAGGGGTTGTGCCTTCTCCCACAGCAGTCACAGACCTGGCTGTATACATCTGAGCAGAGTTGAAAGTAGGCTAAGAAACGACTGGGAAACACTGGATGCAGCAAAAGCCCAGTGCGTAGGCTTAATCAGAGCTACTCATCATGCCTTTGAGATGCTAGCAGGTACCTGTGGCTCATGATGTCATTTATCCTAAATCCGAATGCTGTCACAGGTGATGGAAAGCTTAGGCACAAATTTCTTAGAGCTTTTAGGGAAAACTAGTAGAGTTTGGTGTATGCTGGGGCACATGCCATTTTATCATGTGGAGGGCTTGAATTTTTCCAGGAAGAACTTACCTCTGTAATCCATGACATGGAAAAGGGAACGAAAACATCAGTAAATACATTCACAGCTAATTAATCGCAGTGACAAACATAGGGTATAAAAATGCCGAATTTCTAAAAAGATTGTTTTAGCTCTGATGTGACATGCCATTAAATCTGTTTTCATTGCATTAATATACTCTGGAGCAAAAGCCAGGTGGCTTTTCATGGGCCTTCAGAAACCTGCCCATTGCAACAGAATGAAGTGGCAAGTTATGGCACAGCATGGGGGAGAAACAAAATAAGCAGCTCTGGTGCAGAGCTGCCAGGCCACCCCACAGCTTCATCAGAGTTATTTGAAGGTAGATCATTGCATAAAATTTGGAGTAGCCAAATTGCTCTGGAGGGCCTCGGAGGACTATGGTGGTCCTGACTGAATGCCCTACAATGGCTCTTTTTTGACTTGTTGGGTCCTATAGTGATATCCTATTGGCTTAAAACCAGTGTATCTGCGCAAAGTCAGAATCCATATTACGCTTATCAAAAAGTAAATAGTGTTAAAGATACCCTTATTTTATCATGATATAATCTACATGGACAATTCACTATTTCCTTTTTCTTCATACAATATTTATTATACTGACCCAATGTCCAGTGAAATCTGCATGTCTTCCCATTGACTCCGTGGACTTTGGATCATTCCCCTAAAGCCTAGAGAAGTGTATGAATAATGACAGAGAACCACGTACATCAAAAGCTATCTTTCAAGTAAGTATGTGTTCCCATTTAAATTCCTGAACTCAAATTACAGGGGTTTTAAAGAGCAGTTTTCTTAAAAGCCAGGAACAAAGTATTTATATTAGCTACACTGAAATGAAAAGGGGAACTAACAGAAGAAAGCTACACTGTTCATCTGCTGTTTAAAATCAAAATTACTGCTATATTAAAAGCTAATATCTGCCTTAAACTGATTTAAGTAAAAATACTACAGCTCGCAGCAGTAAAAAGACATCTGTAAATAAAAGATATAATGATCATAACAAAAAAAAAAAAAAAACAAACCAAAACAAAACAAAAAAAAAAAAACAAACCAAACCAAACCAAAACAAAAAAAAAACACCCCAAAAGAAGGAAATGGAGATCTTTCTTTAGCTGTGCTCAGCTGAGAAGGTGTGGTACAGAGAATAGGAAATCATTTGGTTCTCACTGATTATAGCTCTTTGTATCAAAATACTCGAGGCTGAAATTAGTGCAATCCACAAGAGCAGGTGTTTTGAATTTTAATCTAAGATATAATTAGAGTCTGTAAAAAACACTGTGATGCAGTAATTGAAAGGGCTAATCATGGGATGCTTTATTTTTAAAAAAATATTTAAAAATAGATCTACCAGACATAAAAAAATTCATATTCCACAAATCTTTATTTTGACTACATATAAAGCTGCAATCCATTATGACTTTGATTTGAAAGACTTAAACAATTCACTTGTATCTTTAAAAGTGATATGTAATTATCAAGTTCTTTATCTTGCATTTCATGTTGTTTATATAAACATTGTTTAAATCTCTAATGCTTGCACAATCACTCTGTGGGAATAATTGACAAGGACAAATATTTGTTTAAACACCACATGGATTATAAAATTATATATGAATTGAGCTAATACTTTTCCTTTTATGTTTGCTTATTGTTTGCAAATGATATTTGTTTAAACTTCAGCTATCTGACCTCTTATTCTAGTGCTTCTAGTGAGACAATGTCAAAATCAGAAGCTCACTATACAGCCATATGGCTTTACCTTGTCACTGTTTTAGAGTCAGATTGATAACCGAAGGAACTGATACTGGTTAAAAAGTCATTTGATGGCTACCATCTTCATAGCTGTTGCATCTGATTTTGAGCTAGAATGGCAATGCAATCAAGCAAGACAGGAATGAATCAATTAGATAGTGATCACAGTGAAATGAGTGAATGCTTAACTTTTCAGTGCACAAACTGAGACTGTCTTAAAGAATTTGCATCGAGTTGATCATGCTTGTCCTGAAAATTCTTGCAAGCTGGTGCACTGCAATTCAAATTAAGCCAGCTGAAATAAGGCATCTGAAAGGACTAGTTACTAAAAAAATGCCAGCTGATATAACTGTGATGTACTGTTCTTTCTTTACCCTGGAAGCCAGGAGAATTAATGTGGAGCACAACTCTCTGTGGGCCTAGCACTGTTTTGAATTGCATGCCATAACACTTTATACTGATGCTGCTTTCTCCTACTGAAATGCATAAATAAGGATGAGGCCCACTGTCAAGTAACATGGAGCAAAATCCATATCTGACAATATATCTTTGTTATTAACATTTAATTAGTATTATGAATATTATAGAATATTATAGAATAGAACAGTTAGGGTTGGAAAGGACCTTAAGATCATCTATTTCCAACTCCCCTGCCATGGGCAGGGACACCCCACACTAAACCATGCCACCCAAGGCCTCATCCAACCTGGCCTTGAGCACTGCCAAGGATGGAGCACTCACAACCTCCCTGGACAACCCATTCCAGTGCCTCACCACCCTCACAGTAAAGAATTTCTTCCTTGTATCCAATCTAAACTTCCTCTGTTTAAGTTTGAACCCGTTACCCCTTGTCCTGTCACTACAGTCCCTGATGAATAATCCCTCTCCAGCATCCTTGTAGGCCCCCTTCAGATACTGGAAGGCTGCTCTGAGGTCTCCACGCAGCCTTCTCTTCTCCAGCCTCAACAGCCCCAACTCTCTCAGCCTGTCTTCATACGGGAGGTGCTCCAGTCCCCTGATCATCCTCGTGGCCCTCCTCTGGACTTGTTCCAACCGTTCCATGTCCTTTTTATGTTGAGGACACCAGAACTGCACACAATACTCCAAGTGTATTATCAAACCAAAGTACTTCAGAAAGCCTGTCTTTTGTGTAATCATGCTTGTTCAAGTCAGGTGTTAGCCATGAGGTTTGTAATACATTAAACAGTTATCTCCCAGACAGTCTGAATGCCAGGGAAATGTGTATTTTATTAGCACAGTGAAATGTTTCACTTTACCTGCAGTTCAGGTGACAACTTGCCTTCAGGTCTTCAGGACTGAGATAATGCCAGCGTTCTTCAGATCCATTGCCAGTATGTCTTGCGGTGGAGCAGGGTCGGAGGCCCCATGGGCCTGGTAATTACTGCAATGTCAATCCTGCTGCGGGGTCTCTGCCAGCAACCTTACAATGGAACCAGACAGCTCAATCTCAGCAAGACTTTCCCTCCAGTGGAGCATGCTGGAAGGGTTTCTCCTCTGTTCAAAGAGAAAACCCTTTCATTCCAAAGGTGTTTTGAACTCATTCGAAAGTGCAGATGTTGTTTATATGCTGTGTTATGGGTGAAAATACTCTTTTTTCATGTTTTCTAAACTTATTATTGAAGGGAGGAAAATCAACCCTGGGCAAGGTTCAAGTTTGCTAGGTGCCAAATTCTTCAAACTTTGTAATTTAAATCATCATCCCACGTACATATTGGAAAGCCAAATGCTTTGTATCCTTTTTATCTCCTGTTCTATCTGTCAGGCACAAAGATTTCTGCCTGTCAGAAAGTAAGTGCTGCTTCTCAGCATGGCATTGCAGAGAAAGAGGCAAAGAGAGATGTTTTCATTAGGCTCCCATTCCCTTGTTCTCACAGCTTTCTTGCTTTTCAAGCAAAACTTGTGATAGGAATGCTTTCTATTTTTACTCTTGAAGGCTTGTTTCTGCTATCACAGTTAGTAGTTACCCATGAGAAATGTGTTAAATGAAATCTCGGTTACTTCAATCGACTTCTTAATCTGATTAATTGATGAACAAAGTAGATTTCACACAGATACACGTGTGTGTATATACTCCATAGCATTTTATTCTGATTTCTTAGTATCCTGTCAATAGTAGTCACTGACTGACTCAGACTTGAAGCATCTGCTGTAACTGTGATCTTCCAGACCTCCATGTACATAACCTTACAGCTTAACTTTGAACAAACACAGCAATGCCAAAAAACGTTTATTTCAGTATCAATATAAAATTATATCTAGTTGATTGGAATGGCCTGCCAAATCTTGATTTTCCAAAGAGAAGTACTAATAAGTGCAAAATGAAAAATGAAATCTTACTACAGGTTTTAATTACACAGAGACATATTACCTTCTGCACAGAAGCCATGCTTCAAAGGAGCAACACAACACAAAGTGCTTAATGAATGAGTTTTCAGCCTTGCATTTAAGCATCAAGGCTCCATGAAGTGTTCTGTCCCTTTACATTAGCCAAGCCCTGGTCTGAGTAGTAAATTGCTGATTTCCTCAGAGTATTTTCTAATGCTTGGAAAATGATTCCTAGGCAATTCATAAACAAACTTTAACCCCTACCTGTGTTGGCATTATTTGTGCCATTTCATAGATGCATTATTAAAATGTAATATTTTCTGAAGTTCCAGATAATTTTGGGTGCTGAGAAGAAAATCTCTGATTTTTTAGAGCACACGTCTGTTCAAGGCAGAGCTCCCACTGACTGCAGTGGCAGCTGCAGTCTGAGAATAATTCTGGTTAGAAAGCACCATCTGATCCACCCCCTTGCTCAATTTTGAAGTTTTACTCAACTTTGAAATCAGATCAGGTCTTTCAGGGTCATATCTAGTCTAATCTGAAGTATCTCTAAGGATGGAGATTTCAAAACCATACGAGTACTTAATACTTCTGCAAATGAGGACCTGGAAACCCAAAACCAAAGCACCCAGAAAAAGCAATTCTGCAAGTTTCTGCCATGCAGAGAGCATGGATAACACTGAAAAGACAATGTTCCATGTCTTTTTGGGTGTTGAAATTCGTGGTGGTCTCATGTTGCTTGTAGGTGATGTATGATGAAGTCTCCTTTTGGCTCATTTCTTTATGCCCAGCTCCCCTGGCATCTCAGCAGCTCAATTTCTCATAAGCAGAAGACAGCACATATCTACATTTAGTCCAGTGCCCTAAAGAAAATGAGTCTTTTCCAACACTTAAGGGCTTTTAGCAAGGTCTTGGTGTCTTTGAACACCTGAAGGCTGTACAGCCTTGTACTTATCCCCTGTAATGGAGAATGTGAGCTGTCTCTGGGTGACCAAGGACAATTGAGCTGCTGCCATCTAACAGTAGGCTGCAGTCCTGAACTCTTTCACGAACCCTTCTTCTTACAGGATCAATGCCATCCACACCTGAGGGACACTGCTAGAGAATATTTTAAGAGCTACCATAGCCTTGAAATAAGTTATGACCTTGTATAGATAGGTTCCCTACATTCCTTCATGTGTTCTTGGATTCTGGCTGGCACTGGGAAGGAAGAGACACCTGGGAAAGAAGGGGAGGGCAGCACAGACTGTGATAAGCTAACTCACAAGTGTCTGTGTGTTTTCAAAGTGAGTTTAATTGCAATGTATGTATGAACAGTATTTTAAGTGATTAGCCTTTCTTTTTTGTGGTCAATACTTGGAAAAGAAAATACGGCAGCCATGACTGCATGAACTGGCTGGGGAGTTACATGATGGCTGGGAATCATGCCCTTGGACTGGTTTCTCAAGAACTGCCTTGTCTGAGGGAGGACCTGCTCCATCCCACTGTAAGGTGCTCAGGTGCGAGGCTGCAAGGTGGAGCCGTGTGCTCCATCGAGGGGCTTTAAGTGCACAGCCTCTTATGGCAACACTTCTTCAGCCACAGGACAGTGCTATGGCTTCTCTCTCTGTGATGCTCCAAGTTGGGTGCTGCTGGGTTTGCCAGGGCAGGCAGGGGGCCAGCTGCAGTGATTGAGGTCCCAGCAGGAGTGAGCTCATTAGGATCACTGCATTCAGGAGGGGAATTTGGCAGGTCTGAGACAACAGTGGGGAGTTAACAGGGCCACCTGTGCACCCTGCCCTGGCAAAAGACTCCAGCTCTGGGGACCTCCTAGGGTGTTTTGCAAAACGGAGGGTGAAGGAGCACTGGCTGTGCTGGCACACGTGACCATGGCTCCTCAGGTGCCAGGGTGCTCCCAGGGCCTCGTGCTGGTGGGTGCCAGCCAGGGAGAAACCACACTGGCAACCATCTCACCCTAAACACTGCAGGCACCTTGTGGCAGCCGTGTGTCTGCCTCTGCACTACCCCGAGGTTGGATTTCCACTCTTAATTTAGGGGGGAGCTTGGGGCACGCAAGGATTGGAAAATACTGACACTAACCATCCTAAAGATAGGCTAAGCAAAGAATGAAAAAGTCAGTCAATTGAAAAAGCCACTGCCATTGATTCTTAAAAGAGAGTCAAGAGTGCTATGTATAAAGTAATTGATCAGCAAAGATTTTGGTTTTGATATTTAAAAATAATCTAAAATTTTTGATTAGTTTTAATATATCATTTAGAAACCATCCCAAACCTTGAGCTTTCTGTTGGAGAAAAGCAGACCTAATACAGAAGGGTGTGCTACAGGCAGCAGTTCAAGAGCACCCAAGAGATTTGTAAAAGTAATGCTTCAGGAAGCTTGGTCCAAAAACATGTTCCAGCAAACGATTGCACTGAAATTAATCACAAAGGAAAGCTACAGGAGCCAGCTAGCACTTCAGCATAAACTGGCATTGCTTTTTTGGAATGACTTGAGCTGTGCTGATTTATACCAGCTGATGATCTGGTCCACAAACTTTTTCTTATTCCAACTTTAATTATTTCCCAGAGTGTAGGGGTGTCTATGTCTATCTCTGTTCAGTTAAGATTTCCAGATGCTAGTCTGGAAGTATGCTTACAGCAGGCATTAAATTGGTCAGTTTGGATGGAGCACAGGCTTCCTGATATCCTCTTTGGATACTTTTATTTCAACATACAAGTGTGCTGGTTGATTATGAGAATATTTTGGGGTTTTTGTTTTTTCTCTTTGATAATTCAATTCTCAGTGTACATAAATGAAAAGGGCCTGTTCTCACAATCCACAAGGGCAGGCTTCATTAATGGTAGTTACATTTGTACGTTTGAATATGTTTGTACATGAAGGTGGTTCCTTATATTTAGATTTGCAGTCCTAAGGAAAAAACAGCTCCCTGTTTATGAGCTACCAAGACCTTTGATTTCAAACAATTTAAAATGGCATTTCTCAAGTCCTGTCTTTATGGATACACCCTCTGAGTCTTTTTCACTGCACCTGTGCAAACAGCAACAAAGAGAAAACATGTGAGTGTGAAAAAGGCCTTCAGCTTCTCCCACCTACTTAATGAAACTTCCTTGCTTTTTTTGCAAGCAAATGAAAGACAATAAATTGCGTAAGATGCTTTTCCAATGGCAGCAGGAGTGATAGGAGTGTCCTCATTTGATGCTTTAGGGGATAAGACTTATAAACGGTGCCATAAAAAGCCTTTCTGGGATGTGAAAGCTTGCGGAGAATGAGACAGTTCAGCAAGCTCTGTAGCTTAAAACCAAAGTGTGCTGAGATTGTCATGTGTCTGATTTGGTTTGTCATGACAAAGAGTTTGCTTAAATTTTTGTAGCTCAACTAGTTTCAGCAGAGCAACACAGATTTATACCAGCTCAGGCTCCGGATAGAAATCTCTGCGTTTCCATTAGAGTCAGAAATACTACCAAGAACTGTGCTACTCTCGGAGTCTTTTAATATCCCAGATAGCTTACAGTCTTTTTCACCACATAAACTTTAAACCAGATACAGATCATTCAATTAGATGCAGTTTGGATTACTACTTTGGACACTAGAGAAGAACTGGTTGCACCAGCTCAGGAGACCTGTACTTCATTAATTTTAAATTAAATGTAAAGATAAAAACAGGTCGTTCTAGTTGAAAGTGAAACTATCATTTTCAGTTTCAGAAATGCAGTTCACTGAACTGGGAAACTCGTGGACTTGAGTGTAAAAGAGAGCTTGAGTTTCTGAATGACAAAGGTACAACATTTCTCTGGAGCGTCTACTGAAAGCTAGAGAAGGGATATAGACCCAGCTGGATGATTACCCAGCTCAGAAATAACCTATTCAGAACAAACAGACATCTTATGAAGAATGGAAAAAGAGAGTAATGTTCAGCTAACGCGATTAAGTCTTAGAGGTCAGGATGTGTATGGATAAAATGAGAATTGCCAAAAGACAAACTAAGTTGGATTTTTCAAACAAAGCTAAATCAAATAGAGATTATTTTAGCCACACAAACAAAAAGATGATTTATAGCTGCTGTGCAGCGAAGATGGTGAAATTAAGGATAATACAGATATGGCCCCAAGATGAATACTTTGGCTCAGTTTTCAACAGGGATGATGATGTTAAACAAGGCTGTGTTGCTAATGGGAATTCAAGAATGGAAATAGAATTAACCACATCTAAGGTGGACGCCAAACTCTAAAGAGATTAATGTGACTGAGTCAGCTTGCTGTGGAGACACATCCTAGAAGAACTATGAAAGATCTGGTTAAAGAAACTGCAAGTCTGCTAACAAAGGTTTTTAATGTGTTTATCCGAGATGATAGCTTTTCCTTCAAAAGGCAAGTGTTGGATCTAACTTAAGGCAAAAAGAGGAAAAGTCTGGGCAACCACAACTCTCACTTCAAGAATATGCGATATTTCAAAATATACGTGGGAGAAAAAAACAGGTAAGGACATGAAGATGGAAAAGAAATTAAATTTCACTCACTTTAGCAAGAGTAGATCACGTCTGAAGACCTGACAAATTACTTTTATTAGTAAGAGAATGAGATGCAACTCAGTTACCAGGAAAGCTTTTGACACGGTGCTGCGTAGGAAATTGCTCGTTAAGCTGGAGAAAATTTGGATTAGCAGAAGAATTGTGAGGTGGAAAAAAAACGAAAGATCATGTTGAAAGGAGAAATACCAAACTGAAAGGAAGTTACTAGTGGAGTTCTTCCAAGATGCGTCTAGGGACTGATCTTATTTAACATTTTTAACAACTTTGGCAGAAAAAGTAGTGCTGTGCTCATGAAATTTTCTGATAATGCAATATGTAGTGTGAATGTGGAGGAGGACAGTATACAGGAAGAACTGGATAAGCTTCAGGACTGGAATAATAGAAATAGGATGAATTTGAATAACCCAAAAGGTGAGGTCAGGCACTTCAGGACTCGTAATTTTTCCCCAAGCAGGAAGCTTTGAAAAAAGACCTGGGAGTGAACTATTTGATCACCGGATGGCACAATATGTGATGTGTCTGTGGAGAATACAAATGTAGTCCTTGAATGTATCAGGTGAGGAGCCTTCTGCAAAGATAAATACCAGTGCCGTTTTGTGACACAAATTTCTTTAATGGTAAATTAGGAGGTTTCTAATCAGAAGAACCATACATTTCTGCAACAGCCATCCATCAACCCAAATATGCTGATAATGCAGAACCTTATCAGTTTATGGAAACTGGTACAGTGAGGCAGTTGGAGGAGACTGGAGGCAGCAGTCCAGGAGAACTCTTCTGGATCTGGCTTCCTTCACAGTTTCAAACAGAGCTCAGATATTCAGCTTGGTAGAATTGCCCGAAGGCTAGATTAAGCTTGAATTCTGCTTTTGATGGAAAAATAAGCCCAAATTTGTTAGAAATATCAGTAGCTGTTAATCACTTGACTAGCTCACAGCCTCCAAATACATATTTGTCTCTGCAGAGGCAAATGATCCCCACTAATAACATATCTCCTATCATCACCTGTAACAAATCCTGTTAGTGACTTGATTTTCAGCAACTTCAACAGCGCATCTGGCTGCAGTTAGTAAATGTTATTGTTAAATCACATTTTTTCTCTTTATAGGTAATTTTCGCCAGATATCCCCCAAAACATGCTGGATAAGTTCTATGGAATCTTAATCCCTAAGATTTTCATGTAGTACTGTCAAAATATATGACATGTTTTCAGTAGCTGGGCTTTCAAACTGCTTACCACCATTTTTGCTCTATGTAGGGGCCTCTGCAGCTCCAGCCAGCTGGTTGAAGGCCAGCAGGGTAAGTCTATGCCGCATCACCTACCCCAGAGGATCAGGAGAGTCTCACTTGCTATGATTTTGATTTCTGCTAAACTGATTTCTCTGTATTTCATAATCAAGACAAAAGAGCTCTCATTTGATTAGTACAATCTATTTAGCTGTGATGAAGTGCTCAGGTGAAGGTTTCTGCTGTGTTCCGCTTAGTGTACATAGGACTGCTCCGTGAACCTATTAACTTATTATTTAGACACTGGATGGGCACGTTTCCAGTAGATGACTGGATGCTCACATTTTTTATTTGCTAAAGATTTCTTTGACCTGAGTGAAAACCAAAAGAGAGGAAATAGCATTCAAGAAGGCAGAACTTAAAATGAAAAACACATGAAAAAGGAACTCCCTGAGGAACGGAGGAATGGAGCACTGGCTGAACTTGGGGGTGTTTGCTGTTTGGCAGCCTTGCCAGGACATATGCAGAACAATATTTGAAGTTTAAATTCTCCATGTGCAAAGGAAAGGAAAAAACCCCCAAACAAACTAAAAAGTTTAACCATGGAGGTTGCATCCCTGAGATGCAAAAAGAAAACCTTTTCTTTTAATAACAGTCTAAAAAATGTGGGTTATTTGGTGAATTCATTAACAGAAGCTGGGTCCACATATGTCTTTCATTTGAAGATACCAAATTAAATCACAATTGATTTCTATGGTCACCTTATTTTTTCATGAGAGTGAGAGGTTGCTTAGTGAAGGGCATGTATTTATGACTAATTTAAAGTATAGAAGATTTGTTACAGTGGCCCACACCTGTCACAGTCATTGATTTATGCGTGTACTGGCTTGCCATGTTTGCCTATGGGTAGCTTAAAATTACAGACCTGATGCGCATAGACTGCACGATTACAATACCAAAAAATATTATCAGAAAACATTAGAATTTTCTACATTCCACAGTCCAAAAAACTTTACAGTGCTGGAGCTTTCAGCTCCAGCTCACAATGCATTTTTGTACAGGCGTATACAAATTCTCTGTATTCTCTGGAATACGAGGCTTATTTAATAAGAGAAAAAGAAATATTTTGCTGAGTGGAATAGTGAATATGGTTCTGATTTGCTGCTAACATAGACTCATGCTTCTGAGCCTTAAACCAATTTCAAGTCAGGAAAGAGAGGTGATGGAAAAACCTTTTTAGAATCTCTGGCAGAGAGCCCAGAACACAGCTCATCACATTGCAGCAGTATGATGGTGACAAGGTTGTCTGTCACTGACTCATGCCCCACAAAGGACTGTCTGCAGAAGACAGTTTGGGAACTGCTGCTCTCAGTCATAAATATTGTCGTCTATGGTCTTGAAATAAAAACTTTTCCCTTTGTGTGAATAATTTTACACAGTTTTAATGATTTTAATCATTTTCTGTAAATAGTCTTAAATTTGACTTCCTGCAGCTGAAGCAGTTAAGTTTCGCCTCCAGTGGTCCTATCAGGCTCTAAAAGTGTTCCACCTTAGCTGTTTTCTCTACTGTGGGTAGGCAGACCTGTGGATCTCCTACTGATGATAGTGTGTGAGGCAAGGGGCAGAGATGGGACAGAGCCAGAAATGAAGAGTGGACACGGGATGTGCAGCCTGACACTGCTGGCAGCATCAGGCCCTACTAACTGGAGTGCTGTAACTGTTAATGCCCATGATAAATCCTTACATGATGCAACAGAAACCAATCCTGCCTTGTTTCTTCAGTGTAGTGGAGAATAATACAGGTGATCCATCCCTATTTCCTGCCCCAGCCTCCCTGCACCCTCCAGACTGTGAATCTCACAGAGACCATGTAACAAGTTAGTCCATTTAGTGGGCAACTGGTTGCCTGTCTGGAGACCCACCGCCATCAAGCAAAGACAGAAAGCCACTGCTAACACCATCTCCCTGAACTGATAGTTTTGGAGTGGTTTACTACTACACACTGGTCATCCTGAAGAAGAAAGTTATAACATGAAACATTGCATGCAAGTAAAAATACAAAACAAAATAGAAAACCCAATTTTTTTTTTCTATAAAATACATGGCTTCCTGTTGTAAAGATTGTCATTTTTTCTCAGAAACAAACTACCAAGCTTAATGAGACTAAACAGACTTCCAGAACATCCCTGATTGATGTGGGGTGCAATTCTGGCTTGTATAAGTGCCATGATCTGCCTTTTCTGTTTTTTTCCATTCCACTCTCCGCTGCCTTCACCTTGCTTCATGGACATACAAGGCTCTTGAGACAGATTTCCTTTCCTTTTTCTGCAGTAGCAAACTCCTATTTTCTTACTCTTCCATCATCTTTCTACATGCAGGTCATAGAGCAAGAATCCTCAAGGTCTCTGGCAGTTTATTTAGTTCAGTCCTAATGGGAAAAGTACCTGGGAATCCTTTTTCCAGGTTCAGATAATTGCCTGTACATCATCTGCAGTTTTCTTGTTGATATGACATGTGTACAACATTCAGATTTTTTTAGGCAGGTGTATCATGTTATTTGATACATACATAACATCTGTAATGTAATTCATAAAACAAGCTGTGGCATCTCACATACCTCTGTATTTACTGAGCCTCAAAATACAAAGGCTTGTCGTTAATGCCTTGTTTACTTTTGTTTGCATAAAACTTAAGAAAAACCTCACAAGGTTTTAGATGTTAATACAACACTTACTTATACATGAGTAAACATAAAGCAACACCCTCTACATCTTTATCCACAGTAAAATCTCAGATGTAGCTAAATAAATGAAAAGCAAATAGGTTTTTTCTGTAACTAGAAGTTTCAAATTAAGCAATATTGGATATCTTGTTTGAATGAGTGAGTCTGGAAGCCAGTTAGAACTTTCATTTGGATTTTTTCTTTTGTGTCTCTTCAAAATGTTCTTATTATTGAATATCATATGTCTTGCTGTGTTTCTAAATTCATGCACATTTCCTGCTAAGAACATATGGAAAAGAGTAGATGGTTCAGAGTGAAATCTGGATGACATAATAAACCGTGAGAGAGAAACTTGAAGGATTAATACAGATCCAAAGACTGAAACTATGTCTACTGTTAAGAACACACCACCATTTTTGTATAGTGCAGACTTTTATGAGGCAGAAATAGGAAAATGTTAAAATCAGACTGTTACAGAATGTTAGGATTTTGTATATGTGTATTCTAGCTATGATGGCAATTTAGAAATGACAATTCATTAAGCATTTCCTCATCTTAATCAATTTTAAGAGTGGGCAGAACCTGTGTAAATTTCTAGCATCGTCTTGGTCCATTATGTTCTCCTTCTCTAGAGTCCATTTTCTTCTCCACCAAAGGAAAACTACCAGTGCCCCACCTCATTAAGGTAGGTGAAAAATGCAATGTGCACAGATCTGCTGCTGACAGCAATATCAAGTAGGCTGGTGAGCAGTGCAGCCATAATCATGGGATACTAATTGATTAATAAAGAGAAGTGGTGTTGGTTCTTACATTAATGCGCAGAAATACTCTTTCGGCCAGACCTGCAACTGGTAGAACATTTTTTATTTAAATGTCTGATTTCCATAGAGATGTAGAGATTAACTCTAAATGAAGGGGCCACAGCTAGTCTCACTGTGTGTCTACGCAGAGAGGGCAGACACAGGCTCACCGCTCAGCCTTCTTCAGGCAGACACAGTCACTGTGGATGCCACCCTGTCACCTGGGGCTATTGCCAGGCTCACTTCCAGAAATGTGTAGCACAGAACTGTACAGCTGGTACAGCCGGTAGTTACACCCACCTGACACACTGGTCACTCCCATGTCTGTTTTCTGTGGTGATGTAGGCAAATCACAACAGATTCCCCTCAGCAATATAAGAATATTTCCAAGCTATTCTGCAAGATATATACCAGTCACCTTTGTCTCCTTAGATGGTGTATGGAAAGAAGACGATCTGTGGGAGCAGTTTTAGACTCCTCTCTTCCTATGAAGTGGTTCACCATCAGGAGGTGCCTGTTTCTCTCAACAGCTATCAAGGAAGCATAAGGCTAGAAGCCTTGTTCTGATCCAGACCATATATCTAACTTTCAAGCTCCTCAACCAGAAGAGATGAACCTTACTGAAAGTTTTCCTAAAAGTGTAATGTGTATTGAAATTAATTTAAATATGCACTGAAAAACCCCAAAACTAAACAATGTTTTTGAATAGAGTACTTCTAAATTTCCTTACTGATATGATTCTCATGGTTGTGAAGACACCTTACATCTGCATTGATCTGGCAGAAGGTGTTGGCATCCAGTAAGGATCCAGTGGTTGATTGCTCCTGAGAAGAATGTCAGTGAGTGCAACCCCTGCTAGGAAATGTGATGGGGATTTTCTAAGACAAGCTCCTTCCTCAGCTGGAGACAGAGTGGGGCTTGGAGAAGACATGATGTGACTTATTCCCAAGAAGAGCTGAGGAAGCTGTCCAAGAGGATTCTGTGGGAAAGGCCCAAGGGAGATCAGGAAGGCACAGAAGACATAAGCGTTTGTCTGGATCATGGTCTGTCAGGAGCTTGAGGATTAAGGGATTAAAGTTCGGATGTGCAGAGTAAGCAGGAGAAGTAAAATACCTGAGCTATATGAGACAATCTGCAATCAGTCCTTCTGTGTAAGGACTAGGAGAGCATGGCAGCACCCCATCCCTTCCTTAGCCCATCTAAGGAGAAGCCCAGGGCTATGTGAGCAAAAATCTGCCTAGTTTAGAGAGGGAAAAGAGTTATGAATATGTGAAAGAAGGCTTTTTGTCTATGTTGAGAAGGCTAGACCACATGTGACAATTGCAGGTGAAATGGAGATGTGATCTGAAGGAAGGGAAAGGGACATGAGTAAGGAGGAGAGCTGAGGCCTTATGTTGAAAGGGAGCTTATGCCAAACAGAAATAACTCTACAAGCAAATTCAAATCTGCTCTTAAATGAGTGGACATCCACTCAGCTTTCTCTATGTTATGTGCTTTAATGCATGTAATCACATCACTAGGAAAAAGAGAAAAGACTGGTGTGGCTATTTCATACTGTTGGGCAGGGAGTAAGTGGTGTTTAATAGCTCCTCACTGTAGGAATAGTAGTTCAACATCTCCTGTAAACCTGAGAGACTGAGACTTCTAAAGTATTTAACTATTCACTTTTAAAAATGAGAACCAACCATGCATCTTCTTGTAATAAATGTCTTTCTTTCTGTGCACATTCTAGGCTAAGGATAATAAGGTTTCTTACAAGTGAAGGCACTACAGACAGAACTTGAAGCTGTTACGAATAACATAGTGGAAAATTTCCCCAGGCAGCTGATCTAATTTTGATTGTCAAAAAAATCTGTGTTGAGCATAAAACCGCCTGTAATTGTAGCCCTAGTGATCTTTTTCACAAGTTATTAAAATGAGTTTTTAGTCACATCATGATAAAGTTGGCAATAAAGACATTGGAAAGAAGGGAAAAAAAGATCATTCTTATGTGGCCGCCTTCTTAGAGCCCCCAGTCAAATTCTAGCACAGCAGCAATAAAAATACCATATTATTTCCTGCTGGTCGGCAAAAGGAAGCTGTCCTGCAGAATCTGCTTCCTGACTATCAGAAAACACTGGCATGGAAACACATCAAAGTTTGCACAAGAGAGGATTGATTAGTATAAATCTCTGCAGCTCAGTAGTATTGCCCAAATCCTTTACTGAGTGTTGAGGTGTATTTCATAGAGTTGAAGTATAGAAATAAAATATTAAAAAGTTGTATGTCTTTAATTGCCAGTCTATTTCCCTGAATACAATTATTCATTATTTTAACTTCCATTCCTTGTGCCAGAGCTATGTCAGCATGGAGTCAGTCCTCGCTGCAGCAAGACGTCTGTTTCCTTAAGCGGTCATTTTGCCTGAGGAGGGTCTAAAGGACTGTATCCTTGAAATTGTTTATCTGTGCTGATTACAGTAGAGAAACAAAAAATATCCATAAAATCAGTAGTTAATCTTAGCCAGGAAATAAGTTATATTGAGTCATTAAACCTGGCAAAGGTGTCTGTTTAACAGAAGCTACTCTGAGCCAACTCCTGCATATACTCCACTGAAGCATAGCCATGGCATTTAATTTAGGTACAAATGCCAAATTAAACATCTAATTGACTTTTCTTTTACACTAAGTTGTTCTAGCTTTGGCTATACATTGCCATAGGTACTGCTACAGATAGTATTAAACCAAGTACGAAGACAGAACAGTGCTAGTTTCAGTGGGAAAAGAGAACCATTTCAATGCTATTCATTCTCCTGCAATAAAAAACAATAAAATAAAAAATCCCTTACAGTAAATGTCCACACTGAGAACTTACAGAATTCTTGTTTCTTTTCTACATCGCAGGGTGGATAATCATACAATGTTTGGTTAACTGTCATTGTGGTGAAAATGCTTTTGGGAACATAATTTTCTATCACACAACAGGCTTTTAAATCTGTTTTAACATTTTATTCTTGGATGTGTAAACAAATTCTGAGAAGCAGGCCTACTAAACCTTCCATTCCTCTGTCAGCCTACTAACGCATCACAGAGAAGTTATTCTCAGCTTTCACTGAAGCCATTGTATTTCTAATCCACTTCAGTCTGGGAAAATAACACCCTGCTTTAATTAAGAGAGCAATGAATGTAAACTGACTTCAGAGAAGAGCTAAACTCTTCTCCCCCTCTGAAAATTCATATGTTGAGTGATGTGCAGCAGAAATCCCTTATACCTGAACGACATGTTAGCACTGACTTATGAGAGGATGAGAGTCTGATGTTATGGGTGCCAACTCCATTCACTGTGATTTACACCCTTGACCCTGAGAGGAGAATATGGTCCCAGTTTCTCCACTGCTTCTCAGCTATTGTCAAAGAGAATGCATTTTGGTTGCGTGAAAAAGGAGGCTTTCTGAAAAATGTGTTCACAGGGTTCAGTCTGTTTCTATGATATCTATTTGCTTTCCCTCAAGATCTCACAGTTTTACAGTTCCTGAAATATCCTTGGGGGATAAGAAAGGGTTTGCACATTTCTCAATACTCTAAATCTCTTTTTTGCAATGGAGTAGCTGCACATATTGTGAGGCAAGAAACTGAAGAAGAAGACTCCTCATAAGGAAATCTTAAGCAGACTTTAGACAGGCAGGATGCAAGCAGAGCATGGCTGGGCCTCTGAAGTTGCCTTCCCTAGTCTAAAAAATAAACACACAGAAGTGGTCTGATAACTGTTTCATGTTTCTCCTGTGAGATGCTTCCAGGAGATCATGGTTTCTTTTAGCCCGTGAATTTGATCCAGAAACATTATGAACAGCAAAAGCTATAAAGTGAAGCTGGCACAGACTGTGACAGGTCACTTATTAGGTATCAGAGTGCAACAAGAGGCACTCTGTGGAAGGAGGAGTGGGTGTTCCTTGGCGTATTTACAGATACCACTCTCAGGTGTGGCCCCCTCATCAGAGATGGATGCTGTCTGAGGAGGTAATTCAGGAAGGAAGCCTGGAAGCATGTGGGTGTGGGTCCTACCCCAGGGAAAAAGGGGAATTGTTTATTCCAGCAGTAGGAAAAGAGCTGGCTCTCCATTAGGGTTAGGCCATTTATTTCCAACAAATAGATTATTCATTGAAAAACATGATTTTTGTTGGCCTGAAAGGATGCTTGGATTCAACCCACATTTGCAGAGCTGTTTAAGCTGTTTGTTTTTTCTGTCTCCAGAGGTCGATGCGTATAAATTTATTTCCTCAGGGCTAGGTGTGAGTCTGTGGCTGGGGATGGCCTCCCCAGTCACCCAGAAAGCTGAATCTTCATTGAAGATGTGCAAAACTCAGCTTCAGCTTTATATTTCATCTGAGGATATATCAACACATCAGTCCAACCAATGCAGTAATTGACCTTACCACCATGCTCTAGGGCAAGGATTTCTACAGAGCTTACCACCCATAGCGCACAGGTTGCTTCAAAGTGACAGAAGCAGAACCTGGTCCAATAACACATCTCCAGAGAGAGGGGTCTTGGGGTATGTATACAAACAAAATCTCTGGAAGCAGTGAGGAAGGGGCTCCCAGCAAATCTCTGCTCTTGCTACAGGCTCATTTCACAAATACAGATTGAGCAAGGATGGTGCCAGTGCCTATGGCCTTTGGGTATTCACTGAAGAGTCAAGGCATTTATAGTCCAGGCCTTGTGCTGGTGGCTTTTCAAGTTGTTCCATACAAAATGAAATGGTGACATCAGGACCAGTGTGAGTATTCCCCTGTGGTTTGGGAGCTGGGTGCCCTGCTGTGGCAGTGTGTCCCATCCCGATATAGGAAGGATGCAATGGGCTGGGCAGTGAGGCAGAAGGAGACTGCTGTCTCTCCTCCGTTCATTACAGACCCATAGACTTTTTCAGTCTTGTCCATAGCTATCCCTTTCACAGAGATGTCTCAGATGAAGCTGTGATTTTTTTTAATTGATGTGAAACAGCCTTTCTACCAAAATGAAGCCTTACAACATTTTGCTTTTGGTTGGCAGGGTTCAAACTGAAGAATAGCTTTGGTTTAGCTCTGAAGTCTGAACTGTCTAATTTGGAGGTTGTGTTTAATTTCATTTGCTTCAGTGGACAAACTGAAAAAAAAATTCTTATACCCCTAATCATTGTATGAATTTACTTCCACTAAATGATCCTTACCCAGACACCATCATTTTTTTGCCTGGTTGTGCTGAGCCAGCAATCAACTGACTGAGCTTGTGTAACAGTGTTTTTCTGTAAGTATGTAAGATCAGTGTCCCCTCATTTTTGGTTGCTGGTTGGTTTCTTGGCTGGATGTTAAAGTGTTGTTAAGTTCTGCCTTACTTACCTACTTAACGTCAGATTTTGCTGGCATAACCAATCCTGGTGTCACTGGAGGGATGCAAGGACAAGTCCCCTCAGTTTAAGAGAGAAAAAGTTTCAAATACAATCTTCTGACCTTTAAAGTGTACTACAAAGACTGTCTATTTCCTAAGGCTTTTTAGGAAGAATTGAGGGAATGAGTGCGACAGGATATGTTTTACTGCTTTGAATTACTAGCTGGCTAAGTTAATTTAATTTTCTTTTGCCTGAGCTCTGTTGTGTTGTACTTGTATTTTAAACAACTAGTAATGTGCCGAAAGCTATGGATAGTCATTGTCCTTTGTATTTTAGTTGTACTTAATAAAATGAGAACAATGGGAGCGAAAAAAACCTTAGAGGTGAGCCATAAATAAGCATTATTTTGTTTCTAACAGACATGTTTTAGTTTCCTGGCTATAACAGGAGACATAAGCAAGGCAGTTAAACATCTCCTGGACAAGTGAGAAACAAATAGCTCTGGGTTTGTTACTGTCTGAAATAAAGACCTTATTTTTTTTTCCTAAGCAACTAACAGAAAACAATCTTTACTGTTCATGGGATGTTTATTTTGTTAATAAGATAGACAAAAGAGATAATAAAAAATTAGCAGGGTCTCCAATGGAAACTATTGATATGTGACAACTAGTCAGCTGAACTCAGTTTTGCTTTGAGCCAGCCATATGAGCATATCGTACTATATTTGACAGTAACAGGAAAACAGAGAAAAATCTCAGGGAATCTTCAAAGGAGAACTTGGTTTTTAAATTTTACATTGAGCCAAAGAGCATCCTGTGATTGGTATAATGTGATTGGATGCAATGATTGTGGTAAAACAGCACCAGTAATTTCCTTTAAGCTTTGAGTCTGGAGCCTAATAGGTTGTGGGGGTGGGTTCTAAGTGTTTTCGGAAGGAGAAAATACTGACACTTCCACCTGTCAATACTATGATTTTGTGGGCAAATTTCATGTGTTCCCATCTGTCATATTCCCATCTCCAAGCAGCTTAGATGCATTATGGGATGCTCCGTCTCCCTCAGATGTCCCGTTAACCACAGCCAGCTTCCCCTGACCTCTGTAAAAACCCTGTCAAGTCTGACAACAGCCTGCAGTCCTGGCATCTTATCCTGTGTTTGTTGTACTTCTTTTTCTCAGTAATTTTTTTCCCAAACAATCTACTTTGTTGAATCCCATCCAAGCTGGTATGATTTATAGAAATAGTTTTGCTGTATTGGTTCGAAGGATCCTTACGCATACTTATTTCTTGCTTGATCACCTATGGAGGATGGCCTCTAGAAATCCATGTCTAACACCTCTGAGAGACTTCTTTGCACCTCCCCAGTGATTTCTGGAGCAAACTCTCACATTTTTTGTGCTCTGAAATTATTTGTGAATAACATATGAGGACAAACAACCTATTGTGTGGCAGGAAGTACGCAGTCTGCATAAATGCCCTCAAGTTTTCTTTCTTTTCATCAGGAGCACCTGTATATTGCTAAACAGCACATAAATCTTAGGCTATTTGCATTTTACCCACAAAGTCTTCTAATGAGTCTATGCTTTATTTTTATAAATATTTTATAAGCTGCCTGGAGGCTTATATGTGCTGGCAGACATAATTTTTGGTTGAAATCATCTCACATTTCATTAAAAAAAAAGTTCTCCATTGATATTCTAAGAATGAATTTTTGTCTTTGTTACATGGCTCATCAAACAAATGGTTCCAATTCTTCAGATTTAATGTTAGACAGATGTCCCGTTAGACAGATATTACCACACTTTTTGGAATTCTACATGTTAGAGGATATATTTTTGCAAGCTGCGCTGCACATCAGACAAAAACCTTGTCCAAAAAGATGTAAAATAACACTTCTGAAGCCTTAGTATTCCAAAACCAGAGATGCTATTGCACACTCTTGGCCAAAGTTAAATGAGAAGGCAAGCAGCACACTGGAGCAGTTGGGATTTAAGTTCCTCATTACGAGCTCAGGACTGCAAGTTGATTAGCACTCTGGCTGCAATCCAGAAAAGCACTTAGACTGAGAAAGTCTATAGGAGTTGGGTGTTTAATTCCTTCAAACCTATTTTGAAAATCTTAGCCTTGAGCTTTTATTGCCGTAGGTGTATTCACATGTCTAAATTAAGCAGGTTGCTGGCAGGAAGCTGGAAAGCTTATCACCACGTAGCTTCAAGTTCCATTCATCAGGTTCCTCTTGCTCCAGGGAGCGATGGCCGTGCTGGACACTGCTGACATTTTCTTTAAAGGCAGAAGATCTTTTCAGGCTCAGCAAGGTGGCAGGAACTGATGACAAGCACTGAGCACTAAGTGACATTGTGAGAGAGGCTGAGAAGCTAGAAAGGCAGGCAGGTGAGGAGATGGAACAAGGACTGCCCAGAGACAGGACTCACCCTCAGAACTACACATAGCCCCTGCCTGTCCTGATGTGGTCTTGAGATAAATACTTGACCTTCTAAAGCTCACCCACACTCTCCAAGACAAGGATGCAACTTCTTTAACTCTTCTTTTTTGTCTTCAATTCTATTTCTTTGCTGTTTCCTCACATGGATGGAGCTCATCGACTCTGATGACTTCTAAACTGCAACCTATTGCTCTCGCATGCCATAGGATTACCAGTCCTCAAAGAAATGGGACTTTTGCAGCTCTCACATTTCTTCACAGTGGTTTGTTTGACAGGTAGAGATAAAGACAGGATTGGTTAAGATTATGTCTGATCACAGGCTATAGTTCTGCACATGCAAGTGGGTCTTTTCCTACATGTGAGTGTAGATGCACCCTGAGTGCACAGGCAAGTTCTCCTCCTTGTGTAGTGCAATGCCTGCAGTGCAGAGGGTCCTTTTAATAGTGCCATACTTTTCAACTGGAACTAAAATTCCTAGTGGGTACATCTAGAGAAGGTAGCTCTGGTATCACTAGATGATATTGTGCTTCACTGAAGCTAATACATTCCTCTTCTCCCTAGGACTAATTAACTCAGGTATAATTCTGAGCTAGCAGAGATATGTAGCTTCCAACACTCAAGTTAACTCTTTCACTTGTTTCTCAGGTATCTCTACATAGTGCTGAATTACACCAGTGAGACATATTCTGAGATCCTAAGCAATCCTTTTAAAAGAAATTCAAAGCAAGGAAACTACAGAATGTAAATGGTATGAACTGCTGCACATAGCTGTTGAATTTTGTCCAGATAATTTGATCTGTACCTAGCTCAACTTCCATAAACTAACATCTATTTTTGAATTAGTCTCTTTGTGGCTTATAAAATCTGTTCCAAGCTGCAAGATCTGTCTTTGTGAAACAGAAAATTAAATAAGAAATACCCACAGGAAACTTACAGGTTTTTGCTAACATCTTAATTAAATCCCACTGGTTGAGAAAAATTAATTGAAGAATTTTACCACTTTCCCCACTAACTTTTCCTACTCCAGGGATTCAAATAAATGGAGTTTACAAATTCATCCACTGTTCTGCCTTAAAACTTCATGAAACTTTGCTTTTTAGTAGGAAGTTAATTAGGAATAATTCTTATTGTACCTTTAATGTGGGTAAGACTCCTGAGGCACTGTAAACATTAATTAAGCCCCATAGTCCCCTCTGAAGTAGATAGATAGTACTTATCCACAGTTATACTGAAAATATAAGCCTCTCTTCCTCACTTGAACTTATAATAAACTCTATCCCAATATCATCAAGCCTACTTTAAATGTAAGCAGTGAATGTGTTGAAAAAAAAAGAGGGTAAAGAACACTACAAAGTATTTTCCTATGTTCCCATTTTTGAAGGCCATGGAATTAGGATATTTTGTTCAATGCTATTTGCAACCTACTGTTATTTACATCATCACTGTTCAAAAATTTGTTACCTGTTACTTGACATTTTATGTGCCTATATAAAATGTAGGCGTACTTCCAAAAGGGAGTTTGTATCTTTTTCAGTCTGCCTGCCAAAACTTATTTTGGACGGTCTAGACATTTTTGGTCAATAGCTTACAAGTTGAATGGCTGAATGTTTCTGGGAATTGAATGCGTTTGGACCATTCAGGGATTCTTTGGAGACCTAAGTACGACTGTACCCACATGTCTCTGCTAATACACTTCAGTAGAAACAGGCATGTAAAAGTTTGATAAATCTGCATCACATGAATATTGTACTGGAATACTGGCACAGCAGTGCTGTAGTAACATGATGCAATAGACAAATCGCAGTGGCTACAAGATTTTCATATGGTTCTGGTGTATGAAAGCCATTAATATGAATTGCAGCTTGTAGGGCTGTTGCTTGGGAGCATTAGGGAACATCGAATAGTGCAGTTGGTGCCTTTGAGCGCTATAAACTCCTGCATTATCAACTCCAGTGCTTCATTCCACTGATAAGGAAAACAGATCCAGAAATGAGTAATCACTTTGAACTCTCACTTTTCCTGTCCTAAAAGTTGCTTACCTTAAATTTCACTGATTTTTGGCATTTCTTGGTCAGTGTCCCACAAATCATTTGTTAAAATATCTGTATGCTTCAGGTAAGTGCTTTTGCTCCTCACAGAACTAATAGTTTTTATGCTCCTTTAGGATTTTTGCAGCTTCAGACACCAAACTGATTGGGCTGATCCAAATACCATCAGCATAAAAGGAAAACTTCTTTTTGCCTTCAGTGGGTTCTCAGCCCATCTTCTATTTTGCAAACGGTAATTTCATCTATATTTACAGGCTGCATCTAAATTGGGAAATCAAATGGGATTTGCATCCACACAGGAAAAATCTCTTGCCTGTCTTTCCCTCTCCCAAATGTGGTATCCACATGCCACCAGCTGGGTGCAATCCCTGGCTGGTGTTACCCATGTTCCTGGCACAGCTGGAGCCAAAAACAGCTGGGACCCCTTCTCCTGAAATCACTGCACTGCTGTGCCATGGCCTCTGCCTAGAGTCTGCTCAGTCTAGTAATGAGATGTGCTGTGCGTGGGAAGTAACTATAGACACAATGAGCACATCATCTGTCAGATGCTGAAATCTGGGTGTGAGTGAGGAAGAGGAGTTCAGCAGGGTCGCCTACTGGACCAGTGGCAGAGCTGGGTCTGCCTCTATCTCAGGAGCTCCACTCACTGCTCTTGCTGTTTTACAGCATAGGTTTATTAATGCATATTTTATCTGACAGACTGGGGGTTTGAGAACACTTGCACATACACTGCAAATAATTTCACCAAAACCAAGCCAGCCAATGAAAGCATTCAGTATCAGATTAAGGCTTTTTTTTCTGCTGAAAGGGATAGGAATCAAGCTGCTAAACTTTGGACCCAAACCTCCCACCCCCTGGCTATGTTCCACCAGTTATTTCACTGATCTGCTTCATACTACACTGCAGCAATAATAAAGCTATACATGTGGGCAGGTTAGTAAAAGAAATTAAGTGTAGCCAAGTAAAAAGTGGGAAACAGCTTGTATAGGATGATTTCAGTTTCTTTTGATATATCAGTAATCAAAAGTATGTGCCTGCCTTCAAGTATTTATTGCAGTAGATAACACTTGCTTATACAAATTATAAATTTTAACCAAACACCATAGCTTTGGCCAAGATTCTCTGAAGATTATGGGGCTATAAGAATAGCCATAAACTGGATCAGGTCAAGTGTCCACCAAAAGCCTCTACCCAAGACTTTTAAAAAGGAGATGATTAAGAAAAAGCTTAAAACCAGGATGAGCATATAACAAAACTACCCTGGCCCACTCTTAAGCTTCAGTGATTTGTGGTGCGGGTGCTTCCTAAGCCAACAGTAGTTTCTTTCTATTTACTAGTGCAAGATGGATTTTTCATCCATGAATTTATCCGATTTCTTTGTGAACTTGTGTAAGTTGCTATCATGTGCAATGGCCTGTGGTCATAAGTGGACGAGGACTATTGCTTTTTGTTCAGTTTGAATCTACCACTTAGCTTCACTTAGTCCTTTAGTTTCATTTGGCACCCTGTAGATATTGCACTGGAAAGGACAGTGAATTTTTTTCCCTGTTAACCTCCTGCATCTTGCCACTGTCTTTGAGGAGCTTCTGGAAAAACAGCATAGGCATTATCCTGCTTTAATTGCCGGGCTCTGCTGTAGGGCTGCAGACATGTTACTGCCTCCTTGGAGAGGGCAAGTGAGAGCTGGTATTGCCCACTCCACAGGACCCTCTCCTTGACCCACCACCGGGTGTGTGGTGACAAGGATGCCCATCCTCTAGTGCTACGTGGCAGCTATCAGCAACTGCAGTTAGTGGGACCTGCCTCCTAGAGCAGGCATTACTACTGCTAGTGCCTCAGGTCAGAAACCCAAACTCCTGTCTAGATGCACCGTTCACCAAACTGTTGTGCTTCCAAAGTGGAAAGCTCCTAATCATCACTGCTGGACAAAATCTGGCATAATTGCTAAGGCCCACCACCCCCAAAGCTCTTTCTCTGAAGGTGGTGGGCTTCCATTAGCAAAGGATAAGCAGTGTTTGGCACAGTGTCCTTGCCATGACGTCTGATACAGCTTTCTGACTAGGGAAAGGTAACTGCTGTACTTTTTTCACCCTCATCAGCATTCTTCCCTTTCTGCGTGTGTACTGCTTAGCCACAGAAAATGACAAAAAATTACCATTGTGAGAGGATTTAATGAAAGTAACACCACCAACAGTCTTTTATCTATGCTGACTGAAAGTTAATCCATATATGCAAGAATCTGATGCTTCAGCTTACTGGGAGAGACAGCCACATAATAGAATCTCTTGAGCGTTATCACTTCGCAATAGCAGAGCTTTGTCATCTTTTGTCTGAATCTGGCCTATACAAGTCTTTTGGTGAGGTTAAAATTCCTAGCAGAAGCTACAGGAATCTACCTTAAAGCTGTTGTAGAAAAAAATGGTTTAGATACAGATAAAAAAAAATCTAAACAGGCTTTGAGGTCTCAGGGAGTCGTGCTCATTAATTATTTGAAAGTGATGCTGCACAGGCTGAAAAATCAAGAATCTGGGTAAGGATGGAGTTTTGCACTAAATAATGCATATATATGCAGAATTATTAGCTCTTTGTCTCTTCTTTCACTGTAAACCTCGTATTTCTCTTTTATGAATCTGGCCAGTTGTAGTTCATCCAAAATTTCTGATCCCTGCTTTTCATTTCGAATCTTGGACCCTACCAAATCTGCATACACAAAGTGAAACCTGGTGAAATTTCAAATAGTTTGTCTTTTCAGAAAGACGCAACGCAAAAGGCAGTAAGTCACTGAAGGAAGTCCTTATGCAAAAGGAAAACACCTTGTTGAGCATGGGGGCAGAAAGAGACATAGGGAAAGCGCTTATTCTAGCTCCTGCTGCATCTCTGAAGATGTACTGAAGAAAGCATGGCCTTTACTGTGTGGTCTGAAAGCACAAAGCAAACAAATTCCTGCCATTTTCTGGAATTTCTGTAAAGAGAGGGGACCAGTTAGTCTGTCTTGGAAGATAAGAGACTGGAGGGAGAACAGCTGGCCCAAAGCTTTCAATTTTCTTGCCTAGTTCAGAAACATCTGTGAAATATGACTTAAACATTCATTAGAATGGGTCTTCTGATATGCTTAGATGCATGCCAGAGATACATTGCCTTCCTGAGAAGCAAAAGTTGAGCAGACTAGAAGAAGAGAATATCTGTGGTTCATAACTCAGGAGTACTGGAGATTTCTTTCATAAAGCCTGCATTTTGGCATTGCCAAAAAGAAATATAGGAAACCTTAACCAGAGGATTTTGTGTCAAAGATGAACCTACAGATTTTTAAGCTCTATATAAGCAACCCCAGTTAGTTCGAAAGTAGCACAGTGCTGGCTGAAAAAAACATGTGAAATTTTTAATTCATCTGACCTGGCTTTCAAGTTTGCAGTGAGATCATCTCCCAGGCAAATGGGGAGGATCTGAAGACCTGAAGCTCTGGTGCTGGTGGGCTGGTATGACCTTTTCCACCATGACACATGACACTTGCCAGAAAAACGTACTCACTAATTTGTGCTCTTGCTCAGAGCTCCTCTTTGAAGCACTGTCATTTACAAAAATTGATGGTCTTGGTCTGCAGGAATTTACTCGTCCCTGTGCGCGTTACTCTAGTAGTTAATCACTCTGGCAGCTAAAGTTCAGAGTCTGATTTCTAGGCTGAATTTTGTCAACATTCAGCTTCTAGGCATTGGATCTTCTTATAGCTTTCTGTCCTGCTAGGTTGAAACCCATCACCTATCAGAGTCTGCTGGATATATTACTAAAATTAAGCCTGCTCTAATATTCAGCTCATACCTAGTTTCATTCTTAAAGCCCTTCCATGAAGACTGCAGGATTCTGGCAGTACCAAGTTGCTCCTGTCTCACCTGCTCTTTGTAGAGTCTTGCCATCAGGGTCTGCCTCTTACACTGAGAAGTGCAACCTTGGAGGTTAGGTTTTTCATAACTACTTTTGCATAAAGTTAATTTTTCTAGAACTCTTCTGTAACCCAGATGATGATGCTGTTTCTACCTCCTCGCTGTCCCACACGAATCTTAATGAGTCAAGACATTCTGACTTCAGGTTAGGGGATACATCAAAAATATAGGAGCTGCCTAAGCTGCCTAAATCAGTCAGTATGTATTTTATATTAGCTAAGACAAAACTAATTGGCTTTTCTGCATATCTGCACTCTTGCACTCACATCAGCTGTGCCCACAGTGCGCCTTGTGGGAGGCAGTTTCTAACCCAGCGTGTATCAAGCTATCTTCGATGCTATCTATGCCACACTGTCTGCGGCATTGTTTAATGACTATTAAACCATTTACCTCAATGTCCAAAGAATAGCGACAAAAAATCAGGTACCCAAAGTGGATGCCAGGAAATAGCTGCAGAAAATTTGATCTGAAAAATGATAAGAGACACCTCAGAGCAGAAACACTGAGGAGGGAGGTAACAAAGATACCGAGCAGTTATAAAACTTCTTTAGATACCACTCCTTAAGGCAAATACTCTCTGGGAACCAGACTTGTGTCTGGAATATCTGGCCGATGTCCAGCTCTGTATGTACAGAAGATATGGCCATTGATTCCAGTCATATATTATACATCATGCTTTACCTTTAAAAAGTGGAACAGTGTTTATTTAGCTCCACCTGTGGGGGAAATTCTAATCATGTACTATGAAAAACTATAAACCTTTTTTAGTAACTCTTGTAAGAGAGGCACAAAATAAAATAGATATTAATGCTAAGCTTAGCAATATAGAACAGGATCAGCAATACAAAACTGGATCACCTAGATCTTCATTGCTTTCTTTTGATTAGTACCACAGCACATCCTACTTGAAGGCAGATACGGTGGCTGTCCTTACCCACCTCAGATCTTACCCGTATCAGCTTAGTTTCTCCCTCGCCTTTCAGCACTGATCACTGACCTGATTTTCCTCTGGTGAGACCTACAGCAACAGTGCATTATAATGCTCCAGCCATGCAGGATCTGACATGGAATTAACGGGAAAGAAAGGGTCTTTTGGATCCCTAATACTTATTGGAGTCCTGCTCTCTTTCTAGGAAAGAATTCCCTGCTTCCCCCTTTAAAAAAGACACAGGTCATCTTTTTCATATCTTTCTTTTCTTTTTACTGAAATGTTAGTAATGGAGAAACAGCCTATTCTTATCAAAATAAGTAAAGCCCCAAACCTGATGTTAAATATCAGCTTTTGTGACTCTGTCATGAGTGTGATCTTAGGCAGAGTTTGTAATGTTTTGAAATAAAGCAACTGATGATACATATTTTGATCTTGAATTTTTAAAAGGAATTGAAGCATCTGTCTTGAAAGGGTCTTTTGGCAAGTACAATTAATTTTTCACGTATTAGCAATAAGTGCAGCTGGCACTTCTCCAACATGAATAAAATTTCTGAACAACCTTTATTGCCATTCATCTTGAACATTCTTCAGAAAGACTTGGCCTTCCTCTCTAACCCAGCTCTTTAGATATATATCTTTAAGTGTTAAGAGAAGACACAGGATACATTTCTGGGGATGTAGAACAGGAGATTTATTTTCTGATTGTTTAGTGAAAGACATTGATGGGCTTGTTAATTCTTATTTCAGTAGCTCCTATGCACAGTACGCAGAATGGAACAGAGTACAAGATATTAGAGGCCACCTAGTATTTTAACTCTTACAGATTTGCTATGTTCTCTTTGTTTGCTTCAGCTCCCCTGCAGTGTTTCTTATCTTATTGAAGTTGCTTCTGTCCTTACAAACCTCAGTTAATAATGCAGTGGTCAACATTAACATGTATATAATTACCGTTTGCAAGTGTTTAAAGTTGCCATGGTACCATAGCATAGTTACTACCATGGTAACTCTAATCAGAGAGAAGGCAAAATTTTATATATCTTAATGGTGACTGCTATAATTGGTGTTATTATAATACTTTTCATTTGTAGGTGTTTACAGACATGAACTGGTTAATCTCTTTTTTGAGATCAGTATCAGAATCTTACATGGCTCAGTCCAACATAATATATGTCCAACATAATGTATTTGGAGGATAGGGAGAGTTGGAAGAAAAATAGTATGCAAATGAAGACATATTTAAAAGGTGATTGTTTAAGACATTAATAAAGAGCACTGTAAGCCGCAAAGCTAAAAATCATCAGTCTCTCAGCTCTTAAGGTCTTATACCCTTTTGGGTAGGAACACTATCATTGCAGCATGCCTGTCTCTACAGAGAAATTATTTTGAGTAAATACCCTCGCAGAGGGTAAGGCAATGTGCCTCCAGTCGTTTTCCCCACAGGCCATGCCTAAACAGGCTGACATTATCCTGAAAACTTTTGCTGATTCAGCCATAAATTTCTTTCTGTAGCAACTGAATGTGCAAAGGCTAAATAAAGAGAGATAAAACAGGTATACTGACAGAAACAATAGGTGTGATACAAAATACAAATGCAGTGAAAGCTGTATATTTAGGAACGGATGGAACTTATTCAGATGAGACTAATTTATAAAGTGGCTGACTTGAAATATTCAGCAATATTCAAAACAAAGTTTCTGTAGTAAAAGATAAGAAAATAACCTAACTGGATAATGCTGAAATTTTGTGCTCTCTATGGTGGGAATGATAAGTAGCATCACTAATTTTTGATAGTTGCATCCCAAGAGAAGTCAGAATGTCTTTTCAGTTATTTTAACACTTCTTGAAAAGAAAAGAGCATAGGGAAAAAAAGAAAACACCACAAGCTTTTCTTCCTGAATATGGACTTTAAAGAGGCCTTCTTCAAAGAGGACTTCATTAATGCTGTGAGTGCTATAGAGTGATACCACCACCAAGAGAAAGTTCTCTGCTGAGGTGCTCAGCACAGTTTTTGATCACAGCCTTTGCTTGCCAGGGCTGGCTTCCTATGAAGGAGGAGGAGCAGAATACCAGGGCAAGAGAGAGCCTGCATTTTAGTCACAAACATCAGGACAGATGTAGGGATGTTCAGTGCTCCAAACCCAGTTCTGGAATGTTCTCCTGTTTTACATAGACTACCACTGCACAACCTCCACTGCAGCCCGTTCTGGCATAGATCTGCCTCTGCCACCCATCCCAGCTCCCGCACGAGGGCTTGACCTGCCAGCCTGTATCTTCAGGCACAGACCCTTTGTAAATAGGAGCTGCAAGATTTTACCAGGGACACAGTCATGGGTTACCCCTAATGTTCTTCACATCTCTCAAGCTCATCTGCTACTGCCCAGTGTGTGTGATAGAGAGACACAGTTCCAAACAGCCATCTCTTGGGCGGTGGTGAGCTTGCATAGGCTTTTCCCTAGGCACTGTGCCTGCCTACTGGCTGCCTTGGACAGCATGAGGGCTGGGTGGTCCATTGCACTCATGCTGTGGCATTGGGAGCATTTGCCAAGAGAGGAGCATGCATGATTCTTTTCCCGAGGCAGAGCCCAGAGTCCACTACCTGGATCCAATCCACAGCCTGCAGCAGGAGTCTTGCTGCAGCATCTCACTATGGCACGCTCATCAAGGTCCTTTGAAGAAGGTCAAGCAGACTGGCTTTTGGAAGCCAGAGATACCTGGAATTTGGTGCTGGTTCCTCACATCCTCAGGTGAAGATAAAACTTGGAAGGACTGGATCTCCTTCGAAGAGTTCATGAGTTCCTCTGAAGACAGGAGAAACAGAAGAAGCTGAACATGGTAGGATATGTTTTCTGAAGTGCTATCTTGGTGCAAAGCAAATGTAGATGCAATCATAGAATCATAGAATAGTTAGGGTTGGAAAGGACCTTAAGATCATCTAGTTCCAACCCCCCCTTCCATGGGCAGGGACAGCCCTTTCCTTCTTGCCTCCATTAGCTCTGACACAACATGCCTACAGTATCGGTGAGGTAGAGTGGGTTCCACCCTCTGATTTACTCTGTAAACACTTTGACTTGGCTGCCTGAGACCTGTTACTCATTGCCACTGATCACACGAGAAACAAAACTGGTCTGTAAGTGTTCACAGGATGGAGTCATTAAAGTGAGAATGAACTCATGATTTACATGAACTTATGTTCTTCCTGAGAAAATGACATGGATAGATTAAGTGTTACAATTTACTGTAGATCTGCCGTGTTAGTTTGGTGTGTATCTACAGCATCTGTCAAGCTGCTACAGTTTTATTGATCCAGATTATTTTTTTCTCCATTAACTTGAGGATTAAAGAGAAAAGGTTTGGATTATGTGATGATTAACCACAGGTTAGATGTTTGCAGTTCAAATGCATAGATAAGATTTAAAAAGTTGTATCTTACATTGCAGTGCAGTATTTCAGTTCAAATAAGATTTTTTTTAATGTCATTATTTCCACCTGTCCCAGGTTAAAAGTGGAGACCTTAATTTTTCTTTTTAAAGCTGGTAATGCTGTTGTACTTACAATATGCCAACATGGTGTACATTTGGTCATAACATACCTTAGAACCCTTCCTTAGTTGAAAGATAGAAGGTACCTGGAGTGTTTTCAGGCCTTGGAAAGAATGTATCCTGAATCATGTAGCCAAGTAAAAGACACTGGAGAGGTTAGTCAGATTTCTTAACATCCTCCTTTATTGAAATGCTTGTGGTACTGCTATGTTTTAATTTCAGGGGGAGCCTAGCTGTTGCATGACTTTTGATGATCCCTGCTTGGGAAGTGTAATTACATACCTGATATGGATCTGTTCAAACAAGGTAATTCATAGTCTACTTTAGATCCTGTAAAGCTGCCAAATACAGAGATGTCTAAAATTACCCTTTCCTTTTTCTGATCAAGAACATAATAATGTGAAGGTTATTTTGTATACAGACTATTGTCTTCTTCCTTCTGAAGAACCGGATGATGTATTATAAGAAAATCTTACTTGACAGTCATGGTGGTTTATGCATCAGGTTTTAGAAAGCTGTGAAGCTTTCTTCCTTAGCACTGAAAACACTGGAAAAATAAGGCTCATGATAGGTTTGTTTTGGATACAAATAAATGTTAAAAGCCCTCTAAGATTGCCTTGAAAATATACCTTTAATCTCTTCTGCTGATAAGAATTTTTCATTCTTATTTGAGTATTGGCCAAATTGTGATTTTCTTACGCAGTAACAAATGGGTTTTTTTGCCAGCACTGGGCCTGTTATTATCTACAGGATTACTCATGGTATAAAGCTTTTCACTTACTCATTTTGTCTTCTCTCTTCTTCTTCCCTCTGCCTTTAGTTGAGGAACACATACATCTGGCCGGGGACATTTCACCAGGTGGATAGCCTAAAACTTGGATGATTAGTGTGGCATTTGTCAGCTTTTGGTTTTGATCCATTTGTTATCTAAAACTATCAAATGCTTTCATATTCCTTAAGGGAGGAGTGGGAATAATTTAAAATTAGTCTTAAACAAATAAACCTCAGATCCACTTAGAATATTACAAAAATAAAAAGGTTGAATTTTAACTATTAGTTTGTTAAGATAGGTGAGTCTGTAACTGTAAAACAAATGAGAGTCCCCTGCGTTGGATTTACACAGCTGATTGACAGTGCAGTGTCTGCTCTGAAGTCAGAGGCTGAACTGAGATTTCTGTCCACAGGGACCCAGTGATGTCTGCCAAAGAGGACTCCCTGCTGTTGCGTTGCTCTCATCAGTCTCTGCTCACCTTTAATCTACAGCACTGGGTCGGTTAGAGAAGCACCCTGACTGCCGATGTTTTCTTTTGCTGCACTACAAAATCCTGTAGGAATGATTCCAGGTGGCTATTTCAGACCTCATGGGCCAAGGGATCAGAGTAGCTCTCTCCTCCACTTCCTTCCCACATCGTGAACTTCACCTTAGCTCCCTGCTTTTCAGTCCAGCCTTTCCAGTAACAAAGTCTCCGGGTGATGGCAGCTGAGTGGGTTTCAGGTAAGACTTCCAAGTTTGCTGATGTGGTTTAGCAGGCTGCCACTGGGACTATTTGATGTCTGAGTCATGTTTCGGTGTCCCATATGTTCTCCATCTCCTGGATCCAGCAGCTACGTAAACACCATGCAGTTATTCCTGAGAAAGGGCTGGCAGATTGAAAGCTCAGAAGATGATGAGGCAAGGACTTCTTGCTCTCCAGCAGGCTCAGCCAGCCCCCTGAAGGCTGCATGCTTGCAGCTCTGCCTTGAATTTGGGGCAGACGTGTTGTCTTGTCAATCAGCTGAGGCAGTTGTCTGTATTCCTGTTACAGAACATCTGCTGACCATTAAATAATGGACTTTATTCTTGTTTCAAACACTCCTATTGTTCTGAGAAGGAGCTAGTTGATGTACACCAGCATCCCAGAGAAAACTATCAGTGTCAGATCTTCAGGGTACAGTTTGCTGTTTTGTTAAACAGGACAATGCACAGCACAAGCTGACCCTCAGTCATGGCAGGGGGATGTTCCTCAGTGCCACTGTGGTTGTCTCAGTGATCTGTGGTAGTGGTGGTCTTCATTGGGTGTGAGTGTGCACCTTGGCCTCTTGTAGCATGGCTACCTTGGATGTTTCCCCACCTCCTTTTCCTTTCCTTTCCTCCTTTTCACCTCTGGTCTTTTCTTCTCCATTGACTGACAAGCAGATGGAGGAACCCCCAGTATCAATACAGGGTAGGGGATGAAGGGATTGAGAGCAGCCCTGCAGAGAAGGATTTAGAGGTATCTGTGGCTGAAGGAGGGAACATGACCTGACAATGGGAACTTGCAGCCCAGAAAGCCAACTGTATTCTGGGCTGCGTAAAAAGAAGTGTGACCAGCAGGTCAAAGGAGGTGATTTTACCCCTCTCTTCTGCTGTGTGCAGCTCTGGAGTTCTCAGTACAGGAAAGACATAGACTTGTTGGAGAGGGTCTAGAGGAGGGCCACAGAAATGATCATATGGATGGAGCACCTTTCCTGTGAGGGCAAGCTGAGAAAGTTGGGGTTGTTCAGTCTGGAGAAGAGAAGACTCTGGTGAGACCTGGTAGCAGCCTTCCAGTACTTAAAAGGGGCTTATAAGAAAGATGGGAGGCAGACATTTTAGTAGCGTCTGTAGCAATAGAACAAGGGGTAATGGTTTTAAACTAAAAGAGGGGAGATTTAGACTAGATACAAGGAAGAATTTTTCTACAATGAGGGTGGTGAAACACTGGAGCAGGTTGCCCAGAGAGGTGGCAGATTCGCCATCCCTGCAAACATTCAAGGCCAGGCTGGATGTGGTTCTGAGCAACCTGATCTAGTTGAAGATGTCCCTGCTCATTGCAGGGGGAATTGGATTAGATAACACATAAAGGTCACTCCAACCCAAGCTATTCTATGATTCTATTCCCAAAGAGGCCAATGCCTGTTGGTGTCTGGTATATAACTGTGTTTCATGTTGGCCACAGGCAATTTGGAGTTTCATACAAGACATTAAGAGGAAGAGACCTGTCTTATTATTTATATGTTTTTAACTTATCTGCTTTTAAAATCAGCAAAGGGAGAAAGAGGGATCTCTGTAGAGGACAGCTGAGACTGCCCAAGTCAAATCTTGATGTGAAATTACCCCCCAAAAGAACACTAGGGAGACTTAGTTTAATTTGGCTAAGTTGGCTAAGTACATTTGAGGAACAGGAGTACCATGCTGCTTTCACTGCTTCTCTATGTACAGAAACCTTTACAGTTTGTTTAGGAACAAAATGGCACACTTAGGGGACCATATGTACTGGGAGCAGTGCCATCTTGGGGAACCTTTGAGTTCTAACAAGGTGCTATGTATAGGGAACCTTCCAAGATGCCATATGGACAACATACCTGCCAGAGAGGCATGAGCACCACGCTATGCTTGCAAAGATGGCCTGGGAGTTAGGCATTCCTGGCCTCTACATAGCCTTTCCATCACCATGGAGCTGCATCTTCCAAATGTAGATAAATACTGACATGGTCTCAGAACGGTAGTTTCACATGATTTTCCAACAGTACATTAATAAGCAACTCACAATCCAGTTAAACAAACTGTCAGTAATGGCAGCCAAATAATTTACATGGCAACAGCATGTAACAGATTTTAACACAACAAAATTCTTTACCCAAGATCAACAATGTAATTTACAGACAGATCTAATCGCTTTTATAGAAGCATATGATGTGTATCAGACCATCCAAGTCACTTTCTGATGCTATTGTGGGTTTATATTTTTTAATGAAGGAAATACAACACTTTTTATTCAGTTGACATTCTGCCCCTTCTCCCATTAAAAAAAAAACCCTGCCATCAACAAACAGTGGTAAAGCATTCCCAAGTCTAAAATGAAGATGCAACACAAAATAAATCCCAGGATGAAACACATAATTGTAAAACTACATAAAAAGAGGATGCATAGTGCTTGTAATGTTTTTTTGTTTGCTTGTAAATGTTACACTAAATTAATATCTTGTCTTGATCTACATGGAGGAATTATCTCTTAATACATCTCCTAAGGTTATCAACTGTCTCAGCTGGTTAAGGACAATGTCTTTAAGTCTTTCTCAAACTAAATTTCAACTGAGTTCAAAAGCATCTGTTCTGAAATTTGGTTGTATGCTTATCAGAGGTTATATACAAACCACCTAACTTAGATAAGATAGGCTCCTTATTTTCCTAAGTCCTAGTTAGTGGGGAGACACTTAGCTCCTATAGTGTAGAAGCTTAACTTAACAATTCTGCATTGCATACAACCTGATCCTCTCCGTTGGTAAAAGGAGAAGCCTAGGAGACAAGTAAATTAGGTGCTTAAAATTCAATACAGCTAATAGCCTTGCAATGTGTTCACCCCTTGTAAAACACCTTGCACAGCCAAAGGCCAAATTCTGCAGCTTCCAACAGCATGAAGGCTGCAGAATTTCAGCTTGTACTTCAGTGGCCGCGATCAGCGGCTCAATGGAATTCAGAGCCAGTAACAGCTCCTGGCTGTGCAGGGGATGAAAAGCCTGCCAAGAAATATCTGAATTCCATGACCCAGGGTGTACACGCTGCATGTAACATGGTAATAAGCCCACCAAGCCCCTCCAATAAAACTGTATGTGTTTGAATTAGCATTGCTTTCAAATATATCTCTTTGTCTCCTGAAGTCAAATTTGAGAGAGTTCGCAGTTCATGACCATAATGTGTTGTTCTCTGGTCTCAAAGCAAGTCTCTGTTGTGAGATATGCTGAGAGATGAATATGAAACATTACGTCCCAGTAACAGCAACTGAAGAAACATGATCAAGATCACAGAAGTCATTCCAGGAGGTCTGAGCAGAACATCTGACAAAGTATACAAGAAGTATGTTTTTTCCAGGAAACACAACAGAAGAATTTAGGTCAGATTACTGAACTGGAAATCAAAGGTCCCAGTGATTCTTTGGACTTGGAGAGTCTTCTGGAGACAGATAAAACCAGGAACAAATACATTAATCTTCAAACTAGGTTACTCTGTGCATGAATGCAGCACCGGCTTAAGAGGCATTGCTGCATGGACGTCTGAATGCACACCATGGTGGCCTGTACTCATGGGAGGTAGCTGAAAAAGCTCCTCAGGCCCACAGTAAATAAGCGCTCAACACTCCCACATCTGCAGGTAGAGCTAAAAATGACTCATACCACATCTGATGTTAAGTGGAGGGATATGGTTTTGGCTTGGACTCACCTGAACTCTGTGGGTTCCAAGTGAACAAATGCAAACAAATTTCATGAAAGCCTCCATTATTGGTGTGTGGCTTTGACATTTTCTGGAGCCTTGAGATCCAACTTGGAATAGTTAATTGACATCTTAGTTGCCAAAGATTTCAAAGCAGCATGCTGAATGGATCAAAAATCACCCACTAAAAGGACATTGGTGTCAAGAGGAACAGCTAACTTTAACAGAATGCAGCAAGTTAATAGAAGATACCCTATTGGTGGCAGAAAAGAAGAAAATGTCCCAAAAGGTGTTAGAAAAAGCCTGGTTCATAGGAAAAGAGAGGACAGTGAGAAAGGCTTCAGACAACATGGAAGAGAAGGTTTCCTTCAAGTCACCAAGAAAAAAGGTTGCCTTTTTCCCCTTTCAGGCAAAATCGTGGGCAGCAGCTGACAACATGAAATCTGCCTGGGAACCAGAGCCAGGAAACTGGGAGACAGCCAAGAAATTCTAAAATGCTGTCTTTTAATAAAGTTGAAGAAGTTTAAGTCAGGAGAACTTTAATTTTACTTGCTGAAAATTTATAAACAGCAGAGGCTCAACTGTCATATTCATTGTACGTTGTTACTCAGCACCAGCCTGGAACCATGCAGTGAGCAGAGGCCACAGCACAAAGAAATTAAATACTTGATTTCCAAGTGTGTCCAGCCTAGTGCAGTTTGTGCTACTTTTAAAGTCCTCATGCACACCACAAAGCCCAGCTCACCGGTGTCAACAGGAATTTGATAGAGGACCTTAGGCAAAAGGGGTCTGGGGGTTCACTGGGAACAAAAACCCAAAGAGTTCTGCTAAGCAATGATGACCTAAACGACTTTCTACTGCTAGATGTGGGTGCAACTCCATCCACTGTCATTGTTTCACCATCTTGTGGCTGTGGATGCACATTATGCAGAGATGTATCTGGTGTCTGCAGGGAGATAAAAATGAGATAACGCTACATGGCACGAGAAGGAGCTTTTGCCAGCATGGCAGTGCTTATCATGAAGGGCTGGGAGGTTCTGTTTGGTAAATAGAAGTGTATTGCTTATTTAAGCTAGTAAAATCCTAAAGGCAGATATTATCATACTGGCAAATGCATGTCAAACATCAAGATAACTTGTTGTGAGACTGGTGAATGCATCACATACATAAACAGTTTACCCTGATAAGCTGCACCTGTACTAAGAGGGATTCCAATCAAGTGTTTTCTAATTTGCACCCTGGCTAAAATGTGCCTTCCCGGATGATGAGCTTGTTAAATGATAGAGAAAATTACTATGCCACTGAGAATTTTGCCTCTTAGAAATATGGATGACCTCCTATCACAGATTTGTTCCCTGCCTGTAACTCAAACTGGTTTTAAATGTTTTCTTGATATTTGTTACACTTATCTCATCTAGATATTTGCCTGTGAGGGCGTAGCATTCCCAGGGGTTTCTGTGCTGATCCATGTCTGAGCACCTTCAGCTCCAAAGGTAGAAGTGATGCTGGGAGGAGGCACTCTGCAGCAACAGGTTCCACTCACTCCCACTGCCCATTCATGGACTCGCACAAAAGCCTCTCACCCTTCGCCCATCTTTCTCCTTCAACATCTGGGTTATCTGTTTGAAATGGTCTTTCTCTGCGGGGAGTTTCTTGGTGTTACTGAAAAGTGGTAATGAAAATGTGTTACGGACAGCATTGGTCAAGTGTGGCAATAAACAGGGTTCACTTTTGCTCAGCCTTAGATTTCTACCTTGGTTTTAACTGTTCCCCTTTCCATTTTTATACTAATATAACCTTTTCAGAGAACTGGATTATCCACGCAATTGAATTAAAAGGACTAGAATCTGGCTTTCAGTTCATTGCTTATTCTTGAACACAATTTACTGTCTGCTGGAAAAAATATTCTTTCAAACAGTACTTACTTTCAGACTGTCTTACTGAAAGAGCACCCATAGTTAATCTTATTATAATTCATAAGGTGCTTTCTCCATATCTTTTGTGCTTATAATAAAAATAAAAAGCTCACTTTCGCACAGAGACAGGTTCTGTTGCCTTAAGTCAAGTGGAGTTTTGGAATTTGCCTGCATTTTTTTTGAAGATAGATTGTAATACCTAAAATTATCTAAATTGTCTAAATGAAACCCTTCAAATTTGTCAGGATTTAAAGAGCTAGCAAAGCAGTGATCACTGGATAGGGAAATAAAAGGCTTAAATTTACTTTAGATTATAGATAGGAATATATTAGCTTACGTAAAATGGCTTTAGTAAGGGAAGTCAGGGAAGTTGATTCTTTGGGGTTTTGATCCTGTAGCATGCAATTCTCTGTGATCAGGATCAGCCACTTAATGAGATGGAGCATTCCAGGACAAAGCGAGAGTAATTGAAAAAATGACTTGGGCAGAGGACATCCATGTTTGTTTTTAATAGTAAAAAGTTTTAATGGCCAACATGAATTAACAGTTATTGAAGAAATAGTTTTACTTTACAGCGAAGTCCATCATTTCGTCCTTAACAGCTTATAATTCTGATTTAACAGTTCTTTACAATTAATCCCTTGACCGTACAAAAGCTTCAGCTTTCTTGTCCAGCTTATTGTCCTTGGGCTGTGGACACCTTTGAGACAAACACTGGCAATCTGAAGATGTTCAGAGTTGGATTTCCCGTTTATTTTCATACAGAGCTAAAATCCAGCTGTGGAACCATCGCAGCAGATACGAGCTTATAGGTTAGAATGCACACGCATGTGTGTGTGTATGAGTGTATAAATACCTCCTTGTGAAAAAAATAAAAGGGGAGTGGAACTTTCAAAACAGAGCGCAGACACAAAAATGTAGTCTCATATAAAAAGCATAGTAAATTCTGATAGGAAATTACAGAGTGTACACCAGACAGCTAGCCAAACCCAGGGGAAAAGAAACCCAAACACCCCACGTTTCATCAACCTTTATTAAAACAAGCAATCTGCAAATTCATGCAAAAATGAATCCAGAAAATATACTGAAAAAAACCAACCAGACAGTAAACCCTAGTCCAACTCCAGATTTTAATATTGCTCATACAGCAAAGGATCCAGCATATAAGTTATAGAAGAAAGCCATTGTTACTTGATAGCTAATCTTATACGTATTAATAAAATTTCCAAGTTGAGTTTACTTTGTGGGATTCAAAACAGACCTTTAGTATTATGTGAATTTTAGTAATACTTGTCTAAAATGGCTAAATTCTTTTTTTGTTACTAGTTATCTGATTAAAAAGTAAGGTTTATAAACATGAGTGGTTTATGGGGGTTTGGAATGGAAATAATATGAAATGCTTAGAAAAGCAAACTTTCTCTTTTAAAAAATGACCCTGAAGAATTCCTTTTTAATCTGAAAAATTTCATGCAGCACTATGACATATATTGTAGCAACAAAGGGAAGAAAATCACGATTTATACTTGTCAGGAGTGAATAGCTAGAGAGTTGAAAGTAAAACTTCTGTCTTGTTAATGCAGATCATGGTTTCATCACTTCCTTCATTATGTGATTGCTATCACCTGGTGCTTCGGAACAGCCTTTACTCATTAGTCAACAAATAATTATTAGCTACTCAGAATTCTAGTGGTATCCAGTAAACTTTCACCATATTAAAAAGAAAGTCAGTTTCAAGCAATTAAAGCTTACAAAATACCACCATGAGCTGTAAAAGACACTATGTTCTGTTAATATACCCAATTGGGGTCCAGCGAATTCTTGTGGTTTTTGCAGATGAATATTGAAGCGTTGTAGACTTAGTAGAACATTTTTTAGCACAAACTACTATCACCATGGGGTGAGTGGGATGTTCATGCAGTTATTCATGATTTCTAAACTTGCAGGTTCAAAAATTGCAACCTGAATGAGTTGAGATTGAAAATCTGGCACATAAGCAGTGGAACAAAATTTTTGGCACAATCTTGCTAGATTTGGCAGCTCATTGGCCTCACATAGATCCAGCATTAGATTTCTTGAATCATTTCATCTTCTTGAAGGTCATATTTTAGGCATGTACTGGTGCAGTCTGCAACACATGCACTTACATTATCTGTAACATATTAACTACTGCATATAAAGGAACAGACACCATTACCAATTCCCTCTGCAAACATTATAGAAAGAGATACACTGATTTTGTGCAGAAGTCTGGGTGTGCAAAGAGAAGATATGGGTTTTTTCGAACCTGGGCTCTGTAAAGCTTGTACCCTAGCCTCAGCTCTGAAAGAGTCTCCTGAAAAATAGGGAGGGAATCAGGTAAAATCCACAGTCCTCATCACATCCTAATTTAAGGAAAGTAGACAGAGCAGCAATTAGGAAATGTAAGCTGGACCTATGGTTTATATACCCAGCATTCTCTGCCCAGAGATACTGGCTGATCCAGCAAATGATCATGCCTAGTTTCTTTCCAGATTAATTGGGGTTTTTTGTGTTTCAGCAGCAAGTTTCTGTGTTGCTCTGTATTTGCCTCTGTCAAAGGACAGCACTGCGTTACAAAGGCAGGTATTGTGTCTCCCTTCTTCTTGACATTACCTCCTGGGTTTCACAAACTCTGTGTATTTCAAATAACGTTCTTCACATTTTTGTGTGGGCAACAAGGGCCTTGGGAAGAGGAAGATACTTTCACCATTGTTGTTTCTTTTTCTTTTGTGGTTATGTTAAAATTAGAGGGTCTCATCTCAGAAGTTTAAAGAATTTCCTATATCTGAGGTTATTCGGTCAAACAAAAATTTAAGTTTGAACTTCTCTGGATCTTCCCGGGTTCTACATGAATTTAATCCTGAATCTCATACATGCTTAGAGAGAGATAAGATCATTAAGAATCACTAAGGATCAGTAAGAATCCTTAAGATCAGTAAGAATGCTTAGAAGTGTAAGATCAGAAAGGGAATTGTTTCCTTCAGACCAATGCCCTGGACCATGTAACTGTGCTTTGTTGTTCAAGTAAACTTCATCCAAAAAGAATCTAGCCAGTAGATTTTCAGGAGTCTGATTTGGGAAAAGCGTTACCCCCTTAAGGACTGAGTTGTAAGTAGTAAATATTTACATGCATTTTCTCATAGTATCAACCCACGAGTGCTTTGAGGGGAAACTGGTTTAGTTATCCCAATGGAGCACTGTGGAGCAGTGGAGCACAGTGGAGCACTGCTATGATTTTCTCACCTATGCCCACTGACACAAGATACTGAAAACCCTGGGTACTGAAGCAAAAGTTTATGGTTAAACTCAGCGAAATTTGAGTGACGCTATGGAAGCTACGCACATTCTTGAAAACCTTACTGAACCAGAGCCTAGTAAGTATCATAATTAACGGTGACATATAACTATTTCAGATCATCAGCTTTATGGGCTAAATATGTAAAGAAGCACCTTGAAACAAGATCTACTTTTGTTGCTTACATGCCAGTGTTTTAATCTCCTTAGCCAGTTATAATGCATCTGGATATAAGGATAGATATACCCTTAACATATAGATTTTTAAATCTAGCAGGATGGCAACACATGCAGGGACCAATGCCGTCCCTTTTGTAGGAAGCAATTTTCATGTTGTAAGCAGCTAAGATGAAAGCAACACGTAAGTCATTTAGGTAGTGCCACAGACAGACTCAGGTTAACTACAAAGGGCAGCTCGGCATGTCACCCACAGTCTCCTGAATTCCTTCAGCTGCCTGTCTGCAGCTGGAGAGGCTTTGTAAATTACGGATTAAAACAGAGAGAGACAGGATTCCCAGAGCACTCTGTAATGCTCAAAAAACACTTTAATAATGCTGGGAGGAAAAAAAGAAAAGAAAAAAGAAGAAAAAAAAAGATTTTGACCAAAATTGTCTCTGGACAATTGTTTCATGCAGTTTGTTGGTTATATGTCACTTAAGATATCTCTACTCCATTCCCTTCAAATGATGTCTTCTGGTACAATAGAAATAGCACCATTTATTTCATGGAGCCAGTACAAAACACAAATCCAAGTCATTATAGTTTGAATCTCATTCAAGATAGTGTTACATGCTAAATTCGCTTAATGCGAGAAATATGATGCCAGCTTTAGCATAGTTTAGCTATATTCCCATTCAGTACAGCATATGCTAACCATACATCAAACTTTCTATGGGGCTTTGGGGTAAATACTTACAAATGTACAATTCTTTAGCTACGCATATTTACTGCTACTATTTTAGCAGGAAATGAGTTGAAATTTCCTTAAGAAAAAGTAGGTTTTGTTAAGCATCTGATAACGAAGCTTTCCAGTTGCTCCTGCAAGATATGCTTCTGCTGCTGTTGTCACCGTGAATTTAGACTTAAGTTGTGTGGGTTGAGCTCCAACTGCATATTCAGTCAGGCTTATTACGCCACAGAGCAGTGAGTCATGACTGGAGCTGATAAAGGCAGATGCTGTGCTTTCCTGTCTGTACTGAGATTAGTTTACATTTTAATTATGTTTTGACAGCAAAGTTGGCCTTTCATTAGCGTTACAGGGCTCCAGCATCACCCAAAGGTGGAACCAGTGTACAGTTTCCATCACATGTGGGTTTCCTTTGATACTGTCCTGGCAACACCATGAAGGAACTGCTTTCTGGATTCAGCTCATAAAGGAGCAACCCTTTTGGGTTTCATGGGGCTCCACTTCTGACAGCCGACTGGTACTTCCTTCTTTCCATTAAAGCATAAAGGGATGAAAAATGCAATTTAAATGTCTGTGCAGGTTATTTATATGCAGACCATGCTGTGGGTAGATGCTGGAGTAGTCACTTGCTTCAGCGGCTAAGGGGTGTTGGGTCATCAGTTGCAAGAATTGGTAGAAACCTGCTGATATATCACCAGGAAAAGAAGCACAGCAGAGCTGGTGCGAGGGGGTGAATTATTTGATGTTACAGACAAGTAACAGTACTTCTGCCTCTAGATCCACAGAGAAATGAGGTGCAGTGCTCAGAACCCTTTCCTTCCCTTGACTACTACTGTAATGTGCCTTTATGTAATTTTTTCTTGGAGTTGCTTTAACCTTAAATGATCACAGAAGTCCAACTCCACCCAATCATCCTCACAGACTGCTGCAAAGAGCCATAAGAGTAGCTTAAGATTGTTTTCAGAGAGGAATGGTTGGCCATATGTATAATATCCCAGCTTTACAAATCCCAACCAGCTTAATTAGTAAAACCCACTCAAAAATCTTGTTCTGTTTTCCACATGTTCAATATAAATATCTGTATGCTTATACATTTATAGGATTTTCCTGCTGAATAATGCTGGTTTTAATCTCCCAATAAAATTAATAAATATATAAACCTTAGACATTTTTGGTAAGGCTCAGGGGTTCAGATGTAGATACGTGAGACGCAATATTATTTTCCTTTACATTATACTACAAACTACATCTGATTAGGTTGGATTTAGAGCCAAGTAATTGAGTTTAAAATCCATTCTGCAAAAAACCCATTCAACGCATCACTCATTTTGCTCTTATGAAATAATCTGCCATCTGTTGGATGTGTTATTAATAACTTTGGATTTGGGGTGTGATTTTTAACAATCGGTTACAGCAAGTAAAATCACAGCAGAAATTCCTCGACACAACCTAAACTACAAGCTAGACAATGGAAATCCGCATCTAACATTTGTGAAGTTGGACATGGGCCTGCTATTGTCTGGCTGTCTGCACAAAGTTTGTGCTAGGCATGATTCAAAGCCTGTTTGTTACCAAATGGACTATTTGTAAAGCCGATTCTTTCTAAAGTATTCCTTAAAATTTAAATAAGGAATGTGACTGAATTGGAAAATAACACTGCATTTGCATGAAAGGTTTGTAACAGTGCAAATTACAGCCTTTTTCAAAGTGCAGTGGTTGCCAATTAAAATAAAGTATGTTCAAAAACACCAAATGTTTTTCATTCTGAGAATGAACTGATACACTAAATGGGAGAGAAAGCACACAACCAACCCCTGCTCTTCTGAAATCCTGCAAACTAGCTAATGCAGAAGACCTGAAACAGTCTGAAGTGAAAAATGCAGCAGGCCAGTGTAGTGAAGGCTATACCATGAACCTTTAGCTTCTCCCATGCAGGACATTAAATGGCTGAGTGAGAGAGAGCAGTGTGTTGGAAAGAACAAATCTTTTACATTCATGATGATATATATGTAATTGAAAAATATTTGGAATACCTCTAAGGAAAATAGGAGCTGCATGCTTCTCTTCAGTTGTCAAAAAAGTTGAACAGTAGCCCCCCAAAAATGGAGGAAGATTAATTACTGCAGAGGAAGTGCATAATACTGAAGGGGGAAAGCATCTGTAAGAAAAATCTGTACAATCACAGAAATAAAACCCCACATAACTAACATCTGCCTTTACTTGGACTTGACACTTGAGACAACATCAAACTCAAAATTTAACATAAGAAATCAAAGTCAATCTTGTTGCCTCAGAAGTAGAAATGTACAAACGAATGACCAGTTGGGTATCAGGAAAAACAGGGAAGATTTTCATCTATTATTTATGCAAGAGTTATGAACCAATGACAGATGAAAGCTTCAGCGATATTTTATTCTCTAAAAAAACCGGCACACTCTTTTCTGTACCCACCGTCCAAGCACACAAAACATTGCTAACCCTACAAAAATGGGAAGAGAGCCTCCTTCAAAATAACGTGTTGACATATGGAAAACGATGGAAACAAATGCTGCCGAGAAGTAAGCAGAAGGAACATCTGAAATGAATCATTTGAAAGCTGAGCATATGTAGGTGGATCTGGCCAAATTAGACTTTGCTAAAGGAAAAAAAAAACCCTTTGGGAAAATAAAGGAGAAAGCAGAATGAGATAATTGTTAGGAAAGATAGTACTGTAATACTTATGGGGAATGGGAATACTTCAGCTTACAAAGCAAAACACAGAATTTATGTAGGCAGAATAAAATCTTCATCTGGGCAAAAAATCTGCTAAGTCTTTATCTCGATTTAATTGCAATTCTATTAGATTCTTTTTAAAGCATATCCCAGCTTAGACATTCTGTTTACAATATGTTTAGGCTTATGAAAAGGTTTACAAATACACATTGTTTGCCAAAAATGGAAATTCAAAACATATTGTGTTGTATACAGGAATCATTTAGTCACCTGTGCTTGACTAGGTAATTGCTTATGCTACGCTATCACAGCTCCTGATTGCATAGCACAAGTGACCACCACAACAGCTGGAACCCCCAATGCCTTCAGCACTGGCACAGCAGTACTCTGACTTGAAATAAAAAGATTTCCTTTCTGCAATAATTTACAAGAAAACGGATCTTATTTTGGTTTCTAGAAATGCTTCTTGAGTTATTCTGAGGAAAAAATATTGGCGGACTATATATAGACATGGATGTATCAATATGTAGATTTTTTTGTCTGTGCAACATTTACTCACAAGGTATCAGCTAATATGAAATTTATTAGAAGGCCAGACACAGGATTTTGCAATATTTTTGTTCAGTGTAACTGAACTGTATCATTTTTTCACGAAGCTTTACGTAGAGATTAGGCCAACTTCAAGTGAACTGTGCTGAATAATTTACTGAGTTGAAGTAGCAAATCAGTGCAAATGACACAAATACGGATCTCCCTAAGAATTCATTTGAATCACTGCGTCTGGTTTCCAGAATAGTGTACTCTGAGAAGAAATAAGGTTTTCCTTATACTGTTTCTCGTAAGTTTTCTGAAGTTTGTTTAATAAATTCCTTTCATATTGGGCCTAAACATTTATGATGTCTGTAATGTCTCCAGGAAAGCCAAGATTATATTAATCAATGTAATTTCAAAGAGTTTCTGCTTACATCAGGTATATGAAAACTTTCCAAAAAAGTTGACTAACATGTTAAAAATGAGAAAGTATATTACTATATTTATCTGCTTAAATGCTGATTGGAAAGTGTCTGCCTTCTAACCTGTTAATAAAAATTCCTCTGAAAGGTATAAAAAAGACATGCAATTTAAAAGAGTTATCTAAAAACATAATTATTTTTTATTTCAGCATGTTTAGTTATATAGGCAGCATATGACACCAAACAAACCCCCTGAAATGAATGGAATTCTCTCTCATTTTTCAGACATGAAGCATCTGCTGCAGCCCTGATCTTTTCTACATCTTAAAATGTAGAATTTTTATCTAATGGACTCTTGAACTCTGTTATATGTCAAGAAGAAACATGGTCCTTTGAGGTTTTTTTCATTCTAGAATAAGAGCTCTAGATGTTATCTAGCAAGAATCATATCCCTATCCACCACTTTCAAGTCTGGATAACAGATTTCAGGAAGGTGTCTGGTGCCAATTTCATTATTACGATGTGAATTATAACCATCTGAACCATCTGCACTAGTTATAAATCCTAAATATCAGATTTTTTTTTTTTTTTGGTGTGACTTTTCTTCCACCTGCATCATCTCACAAGCTTAAAGTGCATGAGTTTTGCTGAGGTCTTCTGTGAAATGAAGAAGTTATTCTACTCATGCATTAACTCTCACTTCAAAACATCCAGGACTTGTCACATGGCCTAATTTTTTTATAAAGTGTGAATTCCACTTTTGCAGCATGTGATAGCTGTAAGACTTCCCAGATTTTTCAGGTCTGATGTAGTCTTTGATCCAATCAAAAGTATTGTTCCTCTTGGTGGTTTCCAGTGAGATTTTTGGAGACCTCTGCCTCATAACAGGAGTAGGATTTTTCAAAGCTGCAATTAAACCTTTCTCAGCATTGTTTGAAATGGTTGATTCAGCATATTTCAAAGCCAGGTTGGCTCCACTAGGAATGGATATTTAGCCTTCTCCAAAATCTGGACAAATGCAGCTTTTTTTCCACAGGGAATCATTCAGATGATCACAGCTCATTGTCTTGAATAGCTGTTACGGTCATTAACTTGCTTCTAAACATCTGCATCACAGCTTTGGTAGATCACAGGAGACAGTGACTACCTAAGTTTACTGGAACAAGCATACATTCAGATGCGCATGATACCAAGGCTTAGGAATTTACTTCCTCCTGAAAAGTCTGTTATGTCTGCAAACTTCATGCAGAATCACTGGCACTGCACAGCCATGTGGAAGCATTTTTGAAATGAGAGGACTGTTTTAGGGAATGATTGAGCAGTAGACAGCAATCAGGACAAAGTCAGCTCCAAGGTGCAATAATTTGTTCAGAAACAGAGATGACAAATTTTCAAAATTTATATATGATCAAGTAAGTAAATGATGTGTCCTACACTATCAAATATTTCCAAAGAAACTTCTACACTTGGAGTTTCCAAAACTCCAAGCTTACTCTTTTTAAGAAAAAAATGTCTCTTATTTCTTGAAAAGGCAACACTGCTTCTCTCTGTCCCAGATGGAGCATTAAGAAATGCAAGACAGCCTTGGACTGCTTTGAAAAGTACTTTTTAACTTGAAAAGTGTGTCTCAAAACTTTAAGCTCCCCTAAAAACGAAGCAAGACTATAAGTTATATCTATCCAAGGAAATCATAGCTTGCCAACTAACCTTGCTTGCTAACAGACCTTGCCACAAACATTGAGTTTTCCTCATTCAGTATTGTTATTTCTCTTACATATTTGTTTCTTTTGCTATTTTATTATGGCAATACCTCTACATATAGTTCATGGCAGAACCACCCTGTTGTGATGGCTACTGTAAAAATATACTGTCACAAATCCTCAGCCAAAGTGGTTTTGATTTAAAAATGGCAGTAGGAAAAGTCATTTAAGCAATAAATGTAAGCTTCATGCATTGTACACATCCGCATCTGTGGATTACCAGTTTCGATGGCTCCTTATGGTTGCAATGAAATACATGACGGACGCTACAGAAGTAAAAAATATCAAGAAACAAAGAAGGGAATTAGGTACTGGAGAATGGGAAGCAGAGTGGACAGAGTGAATGAGGCTGAGCAGCCGAAAGCTGAGGAGAAAAAACATCCAACAACCATGTTCAGCGCCACAAATGTTATAAAAATACAGAGGTTTTTCACGCCCAAAGGCACTAAATGAAGTAGTAATGCAATGATACTTTTGCAATGTAAACGGAAGGATCTTTCCGGTAACGTGAATTGACAAAATGTGCAACAAACAACTGATATGTAGAAGCATGTCTGTTTATCTTCCACATTGTAGCCTCCACATTGATGCCATCCTTTAGCTCTCAGCAGAAATGCAGCCATGCATCTGATGCTCTGTGTCCTGCATTCTCATGGTTTGTCTGTATCTCGGTAGGAAGTTCACCTAAACTTCCTGCATTTCTTACAGTTCTGCTTTTGGAACATTGTGCTGTTAATATTTCATCCAGCAGATTTTTTTTTTAAGAATCTCTCACATACTTTCAGCAAACGCTTGTGTACATTGGCTGGCTTCCTGGAATAGTTTTAAATGTGTTCCTTCTGAAGGGCATCTCCTTACCACTGAAAATGTGGCTTATAACAATAAAACTGCAATCTCAACTTTTATTTTCGTAACGTATCAAATGTTTATCTCACTTTATTGACACCTAAATTCCAAAAGGACAATTCCAGAAGGCCCAGCTAGCCCCCTTAATGATTTAAGTGATCATTAATGTAGTTAATATTGGTTGCTCAGATCTGCCACCTTACTTTCCAATTAAAATGTGTGTTTCAAACTTGTTCTTCCTGGTTAAACATAACTGAACTACAGTTATTGCATGACAACAACCTGCAAAACTTCCAGCTTTCACTCATCCATTGGAAGACTAATTATACTGTATTAGAAGACATATTTAAGTAATGCAAAATGGGCTGCTATAAAGTCTGACATCAATCTATGTGGTTTGGTTGACAAGCCAGAGGGAAGGGGTGCCATCCAGTGGGACCTTGACATGCATGGGGGGGCCAATGGCAACCTCATGAAGTTCAACAAAGCCAAGTGCAAGGTACTGCACCTGGGTCAGAGCAATCCCAGGCACAGCTACAAGTTGGTCAGAGAAGAGATTCAGAGCAGCTCTGAGGAGAAGGACTTGGGGGTGTTGGTCGATGAAAAAATGAACATGAGCCAGCTTCAGTGTGCGTTCGCAGCCCAGAAAGCCAACTGTATCCTGGGCTGCATCAAGAGGAGCGTGACCAGCAGGTCGAAGGAGGTGATCCTGCCCCTCTACTCTGCTCTCGTGAGACCTCACTTGGAGTATTGTGTGCAGTTCTGGTGTCCTCAACATAAAAAGGACATGGAACTGTTGGAACAAGTCCAGAGGAGGGCCACGAGGATGATCAGGGAACTGGAGCACCTCCTGTATGGAGACAGGCTGAGAAAGTTGGGGCTGTTCAGCCTGGAGAAGAGAAGGCTGCGTGCAGACCCCATAGCAGCCTTCCAATATCTGAAGGGGGCTTATAAGGATGCTGGGGAGGGACTCTTCTTTAGGGACTGTAGTGATAGGACAAGGGGTAACGGGTTAAAACTTAAGCGGGGGAAATTCGGGTTAGATCTAAGGAAGGAGTTCTTTACTGGTAGGGTGGTGTGGCACTGAAACAGATTGCCTGAAGAAGTGATAAATGTGCCATCCCTGATGGTGTTCAAAGCCAGGTAGGATGGAGTCTTGGCCGTCATGGTCTAGTGTGAGGTGTCCCTGCCCATGGCAGGGGGGTTGGAACTAGATAATCCTAAGGTCATTTCCAACCCAAACCATTCTATAATTCCATGATTATCAAAGTTTGCATTTCATATGAAGTGTTTAACCCCATTGCATTTTCTGTCAAAATCAAACGTATGAACAAAACGGCCTGCTGTCCAATGATTCATTCCCTCTCAAATGAACCCATTAAATTGCCAGCATGGAGGTTAGTTCAGCAAACACCACTTCTGGCAACAGCCAGCCTCCCCCTGATGTCTCTGCTCTTACTCATTAAATGCTTTGTTCATTCACAGCTTTTTGGACACAGTTATCTAAATCACATGAAGTCAGTTGCCAGTGGGTTGGCAGCTTGTCCGCCCTCTTATGGAGCTCTGCCACAGGAGCCTGAAGAGCAGCCCTTGCCAGAGGGTATGCAGTATTAACCGCTGGAGGCTTCTTGGACCGAGGTGGAACAAGAGAAACCTCCTGCAGGCAAAGAGTAGGTTGTCCATGAGGTATTCTGTGGGTGGAAGGCAGCTGCATCATGACCTGTACTGCGATCATGCCTGCTTTCACAGCTGCCTGTAAATAGGACTTGAGATATAACCTAAAGAGCCCTTGGTGATCTCTGATGCAGATGCATACAAGTAGACAACCAGAAAAATACTACACCTCATTGCAGCCAGGTCTTTGGAGCATTCTCAAAATGATCAGACTTACTACTATGTAATGTCCAGCTCACATTCCCATTTCCTGCTTTATTGAGGAGCATCTGGGAAAGTGGCCAGGAACAAGCTGGTTTCTCCAAAAGAGACATTCAAAGAGCTCACTCTGGCTGCCAGCTTCCACAAGGGCTCCTGAGACTCAGGCAAGAAGAGGGCTGAAGGTTGCATACCTTGTTGCAGCCCTCTCCCACATAACACCTTTGTTAAAGGTGTTATACGGGACCCATCATATTCCTGGGTCCAGTTAGTGCCTCCAGGAAAGATCTGTAGGAGTTCTCAAGCTAAACCGTGCAGCAGAGGTCTTTTAAAATACAAATTACATGAAAATAAAGGGCTGAATCTCAGAAATCGCAAACCCAAGTAGAAAGCATGGAGCTGTTGAGATTTCAGCCTCTCTCCAAATTCTTCCCATGGTAGCTCAGTTCTTTGGGAAACTGTGTTTCAGCAGACTCCCACACTGCTCTTGCTCCATTTCCCCAGTGACAGTGAGCATGAGTCTCCCCTGAGCTGCCTTTTCTCCAGGCTGAACAAACCCAGCATTCTCAGGCTGCCTTCATAGGAGGGGTGCTCCAGCCCTCTGATCACCTTGGTGGCCCTCCTCTGGACTCCTCCAACAGGTCCATGTCCTAAGTATCTCAAACGTCACCATCTCATAGTCACTGCAACAAAGGCTGCCTTCCAGTTTCACATTCCCCACCAGCCCCTCCTTATTGCTGATTACAAGGTCCAGCATAGCACCTCTCCCCATTGGCTCCTCCATGACTCGGAGAAGAAAGTCATCATCAACGCATACCAGGAATGTTCATGCTAGAAATCTACGGTTACTGACAGCAAGGTCTAGTAATGCAGCCCAGGAAGGACGCACATGTGGATCTCACTAGAGGGAGGAGGTGAGTTTCATGCAAGCTTAACCAAAGGAAGAGAAATCCCACGATGTGATACTTATTACACTTGTGCTCTGTGAAACAAGAAAACACATATGCTTTGTACTCAGCTTGGAGAATGATGTGTGTGAGTAGAAGCAACTGTGCTGCAGCTCCTTGGTGTCTGCTCACCAGGACTCTGCTTAACACGAGATGATAACAAGCTAATAGGTATTTCCTGCTTAACAGTTACAAGAATAAAAAGCAGAGCAGCACATGCCAGACATCAGCAATATATGTCCAGCTCCCAGCCAGGGAAATACACCCTAGCAACAGATCATAAACCAAACACAGGAGCAGCAACACCGGTGACCAAAGAGAGACAAAAGCTTGTGTCAGTGAGCTCTGCATACTCATGTGGCAGTCAGCCTTCAAGATGGCGGGTACCTACTCTGCAGCTATCAAACCAACTGAAAAACAGGCACAGGAAAAGACCTTTGGGGTTTTTTAGGGAGAAGAACTGTTATGAGATAGTCCAAGTCCAAATGACCACAGATGTGAGAAAACAGCTGCACCAAGAGAAACAAAGAGCTTCCTCTCAGCTCCAAACCAACCGGCCCAGCACGTGCTGCAATTGCCTCCCAGTTCTACCCTCGTGATTTATTTTTTATATTTTCACTACATCAAAGAAGTGATTTCAGAGGGAACACTTGTTGGAGTGATTGCTGCCAGAAAATGTATTGACAGAGTCCTCTCTCTTGGATTAATACTAACTGATGCTGCAGCAGAACCTAAAGCAGTGGTTTATGAGAGGTATGAGTCACCTTCTTAATGGCTGTCGAGTGAAAATGTTTGGGATGTTAAATGTCATTAACTTGTCACTGCTTAAAACAGCAGAGAGAAGATGACTTGTAGGGAAGCAGGAATAATCATTGCTCTGACACTGCCAGGTAGGGAGAAGGAAAAGCTCCTTTCCAGGTCTGTGAATAGCTTCAGTTGAAAAAGTTTGAACATTTTATTTCAAGAGGCTAAAAATGAATATTCTGATATTTCATTCTGAAATCACAGAATCACAGAATCACAGAACATTAGGAATTGGAAAGGACCTCAAAAGATCATCTAGTCCAATCCCCCTGCCAGAGTAGGAATACCTAGATGAGGTTACACAGGAATGTGTCCAGGCGAGTTTTGAATGTCACCAGAGAAGGAGACTCCACAACCTCCCTGGGCAGCCTGTTCCAGTGTTCCGTCACCCTCACTGAGAAGAAGTTTCTTCTCAAGTGTAAGTGGAACCTCTTGTGTTCCAGTTTGAGCCCACTACCCCTTGTCTTACCATTGGTTGTCACTGAGAAGAGCCTGGCTCCATCCTCATGACACTCCCCCTTTATATATTTATATACACTAATATGGTCACCCCTCAGTCTCCTCTTTTCCAAACTATAGAGACCCAGCTCCCTCAGCCTTTCCTCATAAGGGAGATGCTCCACTCCCTTCACCATCTTTGTCGCCCTGCGCTGGACTCTCTCCAGCAGGTCCCTGTCCTTCTTGAACTGAGGGGCCCAGAACTGAACACAATATTCCAGATGTGGTCTCACCAGGGCAGAGTAGAGAGGAAGGAGAACCTCTCTTGACCTACTGACCACCCCCCTTCTAATACACCCTAGGATGCCATTGGCCTTGCTGGCCACAAGGGCACATTGCTGGCTCATGGTCATCCTCCTATCCACCAGGACCCCCAGGTCCCTTTCCCCTTCACTGCTCTCTAATAGGTTATTCCCCAACCTGTACTGGAACCTGGGGTTGTTCCTACCCAGATGTAACACTCTACACTTCCACTTGTTATATTTCATCACATTTTTCACAGCCCAACTCTCCAGCCAGTCCAGGTCTTGCTGGATGGCAGCACAGCCTTCTGGCATGTCAGCCACTCCTCCCAGCTTAGTGTCATCAGCAAACTTGCTGATAGTACACTCAATTCCCTCATCCAGGTCATTGATGAAGATATTGAATAATACTGGTTCCAGTACCGACCCTTGAGGCACTCCACTAGATACAGGCCTCCAACTAGACTCCGCCTCATTGACCACAACTCTCTGGCTTCTCTCCTTCAGCCAGTTCGCAGTCCACCTCACCACCCGACCATCCAGTCCACACTTCCTCAGTTTAGCTGTGAGGATGCTGTGGGAGACTGTGTTGAACGCTTTACTGAAGTCAAGGTAGACCACATCCACTGCTCTGCCATAATCCAACCACCTTGTTATGTCTTCATAAAAGGCTAGGAGGTTGGTCAAGCATGACTTCCCCTTGGTAAAGCCATGTTGACTGCCCCTAATGACCTTCTTATCCTTGATATGCCTTGAGATGGCACCAAGGATAAGGTGTTCCATCACTTTCCCAGGGATGGAGGTGAGGCTGACCGGTCTATAGTTACCCGGCTCCTCCTTCTTGCCCTTTTTGAAGATTGGAGTGACATTTGCTTTCCTCCAGTCCCCAGGCACCTCTCCCGTTTCCCAAGACTTGGCAAAGATGATGGAGAGTGGTCCAGCAATGACTTCAGCCAGCTCCCTCAGTACCCGGGGGTGCATCCCATCAGGACCCATGGATTTATGGATGTCCAGATTGCTTAATTGCTCCCTAACCCAGTCCTCATCAACTAAGGCAAACTCCTCCAATTTCCCAACTTCCTCTGGGTCCTCAGTGGTATGGGGCTCCTCAGGACAGCCTCCAGCAGAGTAGACAGAGACAAAGAAGGCATTCAGCAACTCTGCCTTCTCTGTATCTTCTGTCACCAAGGCACCCACCCCATTCATCAATGGGCCTACATTACCTCTGGTGTTGGTTTTATCTGCCATATATTTGAAAAAACTCTTTCTGTTGTCCTTGACCCCTCTGGCCAGGTTTAATTCTAAGGAGGCCTTAGCTTTCCTAGTTGCCTCCCTACATCCTCTGACAACAGCCTTATATTCTTCCCAAGTGGCCAGCCCCTCCTTCCATGATCTGTAAACTCTCCTCTTCCATTTGAGCATACCCAGCAGTTCCTTGTCTAACCATGCAGGTCTCCTGGCTCCCTTCCTTGACTTCCTACGTGTCGGGATGCTTTGATCTTGAGCTTGGTAGAAGCAGTCCTTGAATGCTAGCCAACTATCTTGGGCCCCTTTACCTTCGAGCAGCCTTGCCCATGGGATTTCCCCCAGCAATTGTTTGAAAAGGCCAAAGTTTGCCCTGCTGAAGTCCAGGGTTGCAATTCTGCTTGCTGTTCTGTTCCTGCCGCACGAGATCCTAAACTCCACCATTTCATGGTCGCTACAACCGAGGCAGCCCTCAACCTTTACTGCTTCAACTAGACCTTCCTTGTTAGTGAGGATGGGATCCAGCAGTGCTCCTCTCCTAGTCGGTTCCTCCACCATTTGCATCAGAAAGTTATCATCAATGCACAGTAGTGTATTTCCTTTTGAAAGAAACATATATCTTTAGGGAAAGAAAAATATGAGGAGCACATCAGTAGGAAAGCCAAGCAGTATTACAAAATGTTTCACTTCTGTCTGGGAAAAAAATTACTACCCATCTTTCCATTAACATGCCTGGAGTGATGCTGGTTATTCCTTTTACTTGGGAAGAGCAGAGAAAGTGCTGAACATTTTTCAAGTTAAGCTCAATTGGAAAAATCCTTTCAACCATTTCCTTCTAATTTAGCTGCTAGTCCATTGTTTTCCTGGTTTAAATGGAGACTTGAACAACTGAGTTTAGTGACGCAGCATCCAAAATGCCCACATTTGGAAGAGAAATCCTGGTTTTCCCCATGTTTGAGGTTTTTTTTCACTGACCTTTGTCCAACAGAAAAGACCCAGCAGACCCTACAGCCTCCCCAGTGCGTGCAAGAGCGTGCCGGCTCCCTGGCCAAGCCCAGCAACATAACTCAGCTATCCACTTTGTCTCCATCCTTCTTATCCCACAAGAGGCTGGTGTCAGAGCTGGGCAGCCCCATGCGGAGGACCTGTGACAGGGGAGCAGGCCAAGATGGGTTCAGTCCCCAGCTTCATTTCCAGGAGGAGATGGAGCAGGAGGTCACAGCAAGGGGCAGCAGCAGGAGAGGGGCAACGAGACCATAGAGCCACCTTAACATGCCAGAGCTTCATCATCCACTCTGTGTCACAGCTCCTGGGCAGGACTGTGTTTGGAAAGTGAGCTCGATGGACTACCACTATCTTTCCTCCTCGCTCCACAGATGAATTTGCACTGTTAGTAAGGATAACGAAGAAGAAAGTAAGAAAAATAGCAAAATAAGCAAGTAAGAGCAACCAAAACAGAGCTGATGTTCTCTCATCAGCCAGGAGGATCCCTGACCTACGCTCTGCATTCACATGTCCAGCTCCTTCTCTTGTGCTCTTTGGTCAGAAACAAAGCCAGTGGAGAGGTCCCCAGTGGGATGGCGCAAGGACACTACTGAAGTTACCAAAACAGGACTTTGTAGACCAGAACACACCATTGGCTCACTCATAAGCTTGTGAGTGGCTGCAGGCAATTTCCCAAGTCTCATTTCATTAAAGTCATTCCCCAAGAGCTGAACTTAATTACTTTAGTGGGATTCACGTATGTTCTTAAGTATTTTACTGAATCAGGACCTTAATTGCTCTGTGCCTTTGCTCCAGATCTGCAAGATAGGTTTAATGTTGGCTTTCTCCCACTCTCTGACTATTTAGATTTACGTCCTCCCAGTCAAAGCCTGTCTCATGGTCCCTGTCTGCTCAGCACTTTGATAAGTCTGAGGTTTCACTCCAGCTATTTTTGGACCCTGTCACTTTTCACACTTACAGAAGCCACACTCGAAAACCTCCAAACCTGGTGGCCTTTGTGCAGCTTTTCTGTCTCTAACAGTGTCAAAATAAGCTGCTTGTTGATATGGGAGCAAAGCAGCAAGCAGTATGTTTTACTTTAACTCCATCACAAATAGAATAATTACATGGCACTTTGAGACAATTTGCTAAAGATGCTCACACATTTCAAGAGGGTAAAATTACTTTATCCAAAGCAATTACAAAATAGCTAATTAGTGAAACTTACTGTGAGTTCTTACAAATGTGTTATGTGGAGTTGTTGCTTCTAATGTCAGACAACAAGCCTCCAGTTTATGAGTTATTTTCAGGTAATGAAGGAACTCTTCCAATGCAATAAATATGTTCTTTTCAGCTGAGACTTTCTTAGCCAAGATGTGCATAGATCCCCAAATTAATAAGTCAGTGTTCATGCCACATGCCTTCCCTACAGCCTCGTCACATCGTAACTTTGTCTTTGTCAGGTAAATAGCAAGATAATTACTAGAGCAGCTGAGCAGCAGCTCCATGTGAGGAAGGGCAGCCAGGACATTAACACGCTTGTCATAAAACAGACTTTGGATACTTCGCAAGTAAATGCACTCTCTGCTATGTTCTCCCCAGAGGAATTTCACTGCTTACTCCAGGACCAGTGGCCACAGAAAGCAGCTTTGAAAGAGCATTCTAATGCTGATAGAAGGATTAATCATCAATTAATTCTTTCCATCATCTCCCTGCAAGCCAACAAAAGACCTGTGAGGAAAAAAGCAGTTATCTTGGCTCAGCTGGTTGTTAGTTGGTTTGCCATGTGAGGCAGTGGGATCTGTGCAAACAACAGGGACTGCATTTCAGTGATTCATGTTTAGATTGCACTAGTTGATAAAAAATTAACAGATTATGGGCAATATGTCTTTGGCAAAAACAGTTTAAAATTTTATGTGGAGAATGGTCACGTGTGAACTAAAATGCAGTTTCTGAGTTGTTGGTATCTTCCTTTATTTTCAAACAAAGGGTACCCATTATGTGTGAAGTAATTGTTGGAGGCTGTGACATTAGTATTAAACAGAAGTGATGGACAAGAGTGACATAGCTTTATAGAGTTCATAAAATACAAACCGGAGATAAAGTGAGTCCCTGGTTTTTTTTTTTGCTGGAGAGCTGTTAAAGCAATTGCTGGCAGAACATTATACCTCAGTGGAAATCTAGGGACGTTTTGCAATAAATAACCTTTATAAAAAATCCAGACTGTGAATTTAGCATAGAATTTTAAACCATCTGTGCATTGTCATTCTAACACTGAGATCTCACTTATTTGTGTATTTTACCCATATGATCGGGTGTAAGTGGGAATAAGAAGGAAACACTAAAGTCTCCGTAAAAATCAGAGATAACAGATAAGCATTTCATTCTTTGTAGGTATAAAATTTCTTTCATTTCATTTTGAAACCACATCGAGTTTCCTCTTCATCTGTGTCATAAAATTTAGAATTTATGTTTCCAAAGACGCAATAGCTTGGATATTTTGTACATTAAATTTCACAAAGTAGAAAATGAACAATTCTATTCCTTCTGCCATTTTAACTAAGGAAGAAATTATGCAATATACAGGTGTTTTCTTTAGGTATAACTTCTGTTTTACAAGTTCACTAGGGTTTTTGATTGATCCTTCTCTTAGAAATGAACGAAACTGTAGCAAATCTGTTTGAAAACCAGATGCTTTCATTTGGCTGTCTGTTACTCTATGCAGGCTCTTGATAGCACTGTGTTAATGCCACAGCCAAAATGCAAGAGTGTTATGCAGATCTAATACACAGATATGTAAGAAACTCATATTCTTAATAACTGAGGACTCCAAAGGTGACCTCCCCATTTCTGAATATCCAAGTTATAAGTAGTTGATAGATCTGACGTGAATTCTCTGTATGAAAACAGGAACGAACTAAACCCATGGGTTGCTAAGCATTGTGCATTAGTTCTTACCACTGATGTCTTACTTTACTGGTTCAGCTGTAGCTCCAATCAGTAATATAGTAATGTTGCCTCCTTTAAAACATTTGGTTACCTCAGATGATAGACTCTGGATGTGCTTACAGTTTATCTATCTTAGACCAGAAGGGAGTGATTTTTGCAAACTGCCTGCTGTTCTCGTGAAGACCTCAGTCCTTATTTTTAGGTGCATCAGAGTCTTTTGTTAGTATTTTGTTGATCAATTTATTTAAGAACCCTCTGTCACAATACATAAATAGCTACATATTCCCAGATACATCACTAACCCCTCTTTTAATATCTTTTGCAAGGAGCTGACCTTCACACCTGTCAGAGTTACAGCCTCATTAAGTAGCATAGCTCGTTCATATTGACAGCCATAGAATGATCTCCAGGCAAGACAGGTTGGCTGCTGGGCATCAACAGCAAACTATGGTCTGGAGGATTTTCCTCCCCATTTTCTTACTGTCTTGTCAGTTTTTTTAACTAGCTGTTGATATGAAGCAATAAATTTACTCAAGTGCTGACAAGGATAATCCAGACAATTGTTGCTCTCTGACTTAGGTGGAACGGGTTTTCTTTGGTCTGTTTATTTGTTGAACATAATCTAACACCCCCTTCTGCATGTGAGAAATTTACTATGTGCTCCCCTCTGGCAGATGTTTGAGACAATGTCATCCTACACGAAAGCTGTATATTTGGAGATATAGCAGGGTCCAGACTTGGTAATCACTGTTAATCTATGTGTCAGCCTGTGTTTTATGTGCCTGCTCCAGCATAATAGATACTCTCTCACCCAGATGGGAGGCCCAGGAGGCATTGTGTGTCTAGTAGTCATCTTAACCCTCGAACATCACTAAATTACAGACATACTATACCTGCTAGGTCTTTCTTGTCAATCCTGGAAAAGATATAGCATGTGCTGGGCTCATTAGACAGTTCATGCTGCCCTCTCCATAGTTAATGCTATCTCCAACCCTTTTTCAGGCAGCCCCACTATGAGAAGGGTAGCTGGTAACTGGAAGAAGCATGTCCCTGTGCCTTAGCCCTGGGCAGCAGATGAAGACCTTGTGTGTTCCTTCCTCTACACTTGTATAAAAGCTGAAACTGATAAAACCTTCAGACTGAATGGTTTATGTTCAATAGATACATCATATATCATATATTATTACAAGGGTATATCATCATGCAAGTACCACAGACTGAATACAATGAGCAAACTTAAAAATTGTTTTAAGGTTCTGGATATTTTGTGCTCATCAAAGATAAGTAAATTGTCCTCTGCCATTTCTAATGGTGTACATCCATTCTTGAGCAGTCGTGGTCATTATAGACTCTGATTCGTCAGAATTAGACTTGCTACTTTGTCACCTTATTTGAGTTCATTGCCAAACCTGAACATCATTATGTCCTGCTCCTGCTCCATCCTATTTCTGTTTCCCACCACTCACCAAAATGTGCTACCATGGGATGCAAACAGCTGAAAATACTTGAACAATAGTCCCCAAATTGCAGATGCCTGTGGCAAGATAATTAACTACAATGACAGCTGAATTCCAAGGAAAGGCACAAAAGTAAAGATGGCAGTCTTTGACTCCTGTGTGAAATTAAGAAACATTTGCTGCTTTCATTGCTGAGGATTAGAAAATCCTCAAATATTTTGAAAAGAAAGGCTCTTATTTCTTGGAGGGTAATACTGTCTTCTCATTCTAGGAGATCGTGCTGGGGGAAATCTCACGGAAAGAGAGACTGACTGATCGTGGGATGCCATCCAGCCGGTAACACCTCATTGCCAGTTATGTAGGTGCTTTTAAAACTTTCCTAACGTGTCTTGTTGGCTGCTAACCACATCTTTGGTGCCATCAAAGGGTGTAAAAGCCTGAGATTTACCAGCAAAACCCAGAGTCTGAATTTCCTGCCCCCTCACACAAAGGAATTGCCTGAAGGTGTGACAGCATTGAGAAGCCAGGTGGGTGGCCACTCCAGCCTGACACCTATTTGAAGTATACCATGCTCATTCCTCCCCTCACTGGGCAACTCAGCACCCCCTGAACTGTTCTTCCAGGATGGAAGACTGCTCCCCTTCCCTGTTATTTGATACCCTGCATTTGAGGGTTTAGAGAATTCACCTGAAACATTGAACTTATTACTTTGTAATAAAGGCGTTAAGTATTAATTGGTACAATCATTAGTATCCAGATCTCTTGCATTTCAGACAAAAGCTGTCCTCCCAGCTACAGATTCATACTGGCTTTGACCTAAGATAATTTGGGTGAATGTATAATTAATCTATGCAAATGAAAGAGGGTCTACAACCTGCACAGCTACAGCCCAGCAATTAGGAGGTAGCAAAGAAGGGCAATATGGAATTTGGAAGGAAAAGGGAGATTTGAATGTGAGTTCTGCTAAGGAAAGGATGGAAATCTAAATGCTTGGAACAGGAGCTGGTGAGAAAGATGTGCTTTATAAGAAGGGCTTGACAAGAGGTCTAACCCTAGGAGAGGCTGCACATCTGAAAACTGCATGCTGGTGGAAGGATGTGTGTCCCTGCAGTCTGTACTCAGGGATGTGACTCTACGGAGTCACTATGTCCTCCACAGCCCACAGCACTTCCTCCTGAAGTGATTAAGGAAGGTGGCTCCTTCCTGCCCAGCTTGCAAACATTTGTGTATCTTGTCTGTTACTAAATTCCCCAGTATGCTGTAAGAAGCCTATGGGTCTAACTTCATCTGTAGATTAAACTGCAAACAGCACATTCAAAAGCAAGGTATTGCCATAATTCACATAGCAAAGCTGAAGTCTTTTTGAAGAACTAGCCCAAAACATCACTTTGCTAATTTTTTTCAGTAGGAATGTCTAGTTTTCCAATTCCAAAGATTTTTAGCTGAATGCGCTAGAGAAGAACCTAACTTGGTTTTTGAACTAATGATGCTGACATTATTTAATTCTCCAAAAAGCCTCAGGTGAGGTCTGCAGCATGAATTCACCCTTTGTCTAACCATCCAAACTACCATTGATCTAGTCTGACAAAACTGAACAGTCAGCAGCAAGGCTTAACTCAGGAGTAGCAAAATGTGCTATACCAGTGCTATATCACTGGTACTGTGATATTTGTTATCACAGACAGGTAATCTGTTCTTAAGCCACCTTTTTTTCTCTGTTTTCTTCTACTGCTTCATTTCCTCTCTCTCTGGGGTTTGATAAAGAAATTAAGAGAGTTAGAGTAATATTCTCTACAGGCCTCCTTCCTTTCTAGTTTAAAACAAGAACAACTTTATTTTATTTTCTTTCTAGTTCAGAATAGCAGCCTCAGGCTCTGCTACTTTGCAGGCAACTCTACAGCAGTCTAAATATCTACTGAAAGACACAATTATTTTTTAATTATTTCAGAGCTTGAACTTTATTTTAATAAACGGGTATGGTTTGGCTCCTGTTTTTCACATAAATCAACTGTTATAAATTCCAAGTTTAGTTTTATTGGGTGTTTTTATTCTTGCAAATACCACAGTAGAAGCAGCTCAGATATCAGAAACTGCATTCTGTTTCATCACCTTACAAATGCCAACAGCGCATATGGATGTTCCATAAGCTGCTATCACTAAGGCATTTGTCTGTAATGGGTTGCCTTATAAACACAAGTTGTGTGTATGTTACTTTCTGAAGTCAGGTGAAGTTCTTTCATTTCACTTCAGATGTGATTTACTGTAAATAACTCTGACGTTGCTAAGAGACAGATTTCACAACAAGTCTCAACCACAACAGTGTTAATATTAAAGGTCTTAAATAAAAATGCTCATAGTGTGCAGAACACACTTTAACATCCTTTAAAAAGGCCAAGTAACTTTTTTTGTTTGAGGGAAGCTGACTTGCTAACACTGGCAGGTCAGAGGGCAGTGGATCTGACATGTCCCATAGCGTACCTGTTACGTACACTTGTGTGATCCCTGCATTCGTTGTAGCTGTTTCCCCATACGTCTAGCAGCACAGGCTGCAGAAGCCCAGTAAATTGGTGCATTTGAGAGATCTAGGGAAACGTATCTTTTTTACACATAAAAATTGCTTTGATGTTTTCATTGCCTTCAAAGCCAAGATTAATCTCACTACTAATCCAGGGGCTGATTTGCAGAAAAAAGGTTGTTGAACATGAAGTACAGGAATTGGACGCTGAAAATACAGAGTTTTGGAATGAGAAAAATGCCACTAAAACTTCAAGCTGGGGGCATTAAATGTCCTTTTAGGTGAAAAAATATCTAAACACAATACTCCCTCATTTTATCCCTTCCTCCTTTTCCAGCACATGCGCAACCTTGTCTGGCCTGGGTAAGGAGTAAGGAGCCACCTTTGCCTGAATTAGTGTAACAGTGTAGATACTGTCCAAGGACATAACAAACAAGCTTCCTAAAGTTAAATTATTTAATAAGATGCATGGTAAGTAAGAGACACACTCTGATGGGAAAGAGAAGAAAAAAGTGGATAAGCTTTCTAGGTGTCTGTGGGAGAGTCTTCAAGTGATATGTGCTTTATCTAGCACTATTATAATATATATTCAGTCTTTTTTTCATGTATCCATTGAAGTATAATGGAACAATGTACCTTAGCAGCTATTAAATCAACATGGGCGTGGTTCCAAAAGACACTCATTTTAATTAATCCAAAGTTGGTAATTTGTTCTCAAAAGAACGAAAAATTAACTCATGTCTCGGGATTTGGGAGAGGATTGAGGAAGCAGAGAGCTGAGAACTGAGGGAGGTTTCCTGAAGTCAGGCTGTGGGCATTTGGAAACTAAACAATCCTGATATACTTCAGTACTTTTAGGAAGTTGTTGTTCATGCTTGACCTACCTTGCCAACACACACCACTTCACCCTGTTAGTTTCTTCATCGAGTATGAACTTGTGAAAGAAAACAAGCCTTTTTAAATTAACATAGGTGTTGGTGGCAGGGCCAGACAGCTAACAGGGATGCTGGCCAAGGCAGGGTGCAGCCACAGCCATGAGATCTGGGGAAGAGTCCTTCCCCATCGTGAGAACAAGCACACAGAAAGGGATATATGGAAGATGAAGGGAACAAAGTGGTGAGAAGGAAGAAAATGGTAAGAAAGGTATAAAGAGGGAAAATGAGAGGATTGGAATATGTTGTCATTATTTTAATTACACTGACTATGATTATAGTAAAATTAATTGGCTGTACATACAGCTCATACAATGAGGCAGATGAAGGAAAAATTATATGCAGTTTTAGAGTCCTCAAATCAGACTACACAAAGTGCTTGAAAATACATGAGAGGGAGGAAAATTACACTGGCTTTTGTTGCAGCAACAAACTTCATTTACAGTGTTCAAGTCAGCCGTGAAAAGATGGGAAGTAAATGAACCTAAGTTGTAAAATATTGGACAGACCTGTTCTGAGAGACCTTTCTGAGCTTTGGCAAGCTTTGGTGATCAGGCATTTCTATCAGCCTGTTACCCACAGTTGTAGGATACCAACTACACTAAAGTCTTGTGTATCCTTCAGCAAGGATATGCTATTCTACCATATGAAATGTTCAGGGTGTTTTTCAGTGAATGAGATTTCATGACAGTAGCAATAGGAATAAAACTAATTATATCTGTTTGATGGTAGGACCTACTTTAAGATAATTTGCAACAAGCTCCCTAGGGAAGTTTTCCCCTTTGAAGTGCTGCTTACTCCAGGGTTCCCTTTTGAAGTAACTCCCCTTCTGGATTGCTTTTGAAGTGCTACTTTTCCTTTTCTTAGGTCTTCTTTGGGTTCTGCTTTGTTGCACCTTTCACATTGGAGGTTCACAGCTGAAGATTAGTGACTAGAAAGGGATACTTTGATTTAAACCCGTTTCGATCTCACATACCACGCAGCAAGGCCTGCCTGCACCTCCTGAGAAGTACCCATACAAGGAGGATTAAAAAAACTCCTGCAATTCATTCATCTCTCCACTGGCACCAGCTTCATGTCTAAACTGGCCAACATCTAGACTGAGATGCTGTCTTAAAATATGTGTTTTGCATGACTGAAGAACAAACATTTTTCTCTTCCCTTTCTCCCACCAAATTAAATATCTGGTCTTCTCTCCTTCCTCGCAAGGTATAAGTCTCCACTTGCCACCTGGTAAATCCTTAATTCTGAAAGAGTTCATAAAGCCATTAGCTGTGATGGACAGTTTGGAAACAACACCTTTCTCTGGCAATGAGACATATCCACCCCTGGAAAGGTATCAGGTCCCACACCACCATCCTGTCCTGAGCATTTGCAAATGCTGTGAGCAGAGAAACAGGAAGCAAAGGTCTGATGCTGCAGGAGGTGTTAAATTGGCTAAAGCTGAGATAAGGATGGGATCAGGAGTCACCCGCTAAGCAGGTCTTAGTAGAAGCATAAGTCTACCACTGACCTCAGAGAAGCTTCTTTACCCCTTTGCAGTGCCCTTACTACATGCTGTGACAGTGTCATGTTGCATTGCGTATCTCACCAACTCTCATCCCAGCCTTTTGTCCTCAAATTTCCAAATTATGGAGCTGTCTTCTCAAGGCATCACTTCTTTTCCTCTTACTCCAGCCTGGTATAGCAGCACTCCTGAGCCATGCCTCCCTCTTCTTAATATGAGCATCAGTGTGTGGTACTGACCATCTATACACCTTTCTCCACTATACAGAAGAGATGTGTCCAGGCTGGACAGGGTGCAGAGAATGACCACAGAGATGATCAAAGGACTGGGAAAACAGAAACAAGGATTTGTTCAGATTCTATGATTTTGTGATCTAACAGGGATATGGGCCTTGCATCCACAGCCATGCACTGTTGTGAGTGACAGGTCTCTTAGCTGGCAAATGAAGTTGCTAAGCCACTGGCCATCAGATTTGAAAAATCATGGCAAACAGGTGAAGTTCCTGACAACTGGAAAAAGGGAAATATAACCCCCATTTTCAAGAAGGGGCAAATGGATGACCCGGGGAATTACAGACCAGTCAGTCTCACCTCTGTGCCTGGCAAAATCTTGGAGCAGATTCTCCCGGAATTCATGCTAAGGCACACGAAAAACAAGGAGGTGGTTGGTGACAGCCAGCATGGCTTCACTAAGGGGAAATCCTGCCTGACCAATTTGGTGGCCTTCTATGATGAGGCTATGGAACTGATGGACAGGGGTAGAACAGTTGACGTCATCTACCTGGATTTGTGCAAAGTGTTTGACACTGTCCCACACGACATCCTTGTCTCTAAATTGCAGAGACATCAATTTGATGGGTGGACCACTCGGTGGATAAAGAACTGGCTGGATGGCTGCACGCAAAGAGTTGTGGTCAATGGCTCGATGTCCGGCTGGAGACCGGTAACGAGTGGTGTCCCTCAGGGATCGGTGTTGGGACTGGTCTTGTTCAACATCTTTGTCGGTGACATGGACAGTGGGATTGAGTGCGCCCTCAGCAAGTTTGCCGATGACACCAAGCTGTGTGGTTCGGTTGATACTCCAGAGGGAAGGAATGCCATCCAGAGGGACCTCAACACGCTTGTGAGGTGGGCTGGTGCCAACCTGATGAAGTTTAACCATGCCAAGTGCAAGGTCCTACAGCTGTTTCGGAGCAATCCCAGGCACAGCTACAGGTTGGGCAGAGAAGAGATTCAGAGCAGCTCTGAGGAGAAGGACTTGGGGGTGCGTTGGTTGATGAGAAAATGAACATGAGCCGGCTTCAGTGTGCGCTCGCAGCCCAGAAAGCCAACTGTATCCTGGGCTGCATCAAGAGAAGCGTGACCAGCAGGTCGAAGGAGGTGATCCTGCCCCTCTACTCTGCTCTTGTGAGACCTTACTTGGAGCATTGTGTGCAGTTCTGGTGTCCTCAACATAAAAAGGACATGGAACTGTTGGAACAAGTCCAGAGGAGGGCCACGAGGATGATCAGGGAACTGGAGCACCTCCTGTATGAAGATAGGCTGAGAAAGTTGGGGCTGTTCAGCCTGGAGAAGAGAAGGCTGCGTGGAGACCTCATAGCAGCCTTCCAGTATCTGAAGGGGAGCTATAGGGATGCTGGGGAGGGATTATTGATCAGGGGCTGTAGTGACAGGACAAGAGGTAATGGGTTAAAACTTAAACAGGGGAAGTTTAGATTGGATATAAGGAAGAAGTTTTTTACTGTGAGGGTGGTGTGGCACTGGAATGGGTTGCCCAGGGAGGTTGTGAATGCTCCATCCTTGGCGGTGTTCAAGGCCAGGTTGGATTAGGCCTTGGGTGATATGGTTTAGTGTGAGGTGTCCCTGCCCTTGGAGGGGGGGTTGGTACTAGATGATCTCAAGGTCCTTTCCAACCCTAACTATTCTATGATTCTGTGATGCGAGTCCAGAAGGGCAAGTTTAACCATGGAAGTGAACCAACACTGCTGACATCAGGCGCTTTGCAAGGTGCCCAGAAAACCTATCTGACATAGAAATGAATTTGTTAAAGATGAGGGTATAACTGCACTTTGAACAAGCAGGTGAACTGACCTGCTGGCAAAACTGTTGATTTGAGGAATCACTAATAGCACTTTTCCCAAGTAATTCAGTGGAGAGGAAATCAAACTCAGCAGTTTAGATTGTTGGTAAAACATGAAAAGTGCATAGCTGGATAATATTAATTTAAGAATACTGTGCTGTCCAAAGAGATTTTTAAAACCTATAAAATATTTTAACAGGATCATAAGTGAAACAGAAACAAATGTGCCCCATGAGCAAATCAGTCCAAAAGAAATGAGAGTGGGAAATTTTTTGGCTTTCCAGAAAATCAGGTTAAATTAAATCAGAATAGCTGAAAATACTGAAACAAATGGTGAAGAGACAGTTTGAGCATTATTTGAAATGATATGAGATCAGCGGAAATACCTCTGAAATACTCATTATCACACTAGTAAAAATCTATTTATGGAAATACTGGGGCTTTTCAAATATAAAAAGATACTGACAACACCACATTGCGCTTCAATGTAGGCAGCCCTCCCTTTTCTGCTATGCGAGTATCTTCCATAACTCAGATTTCACAATCTTGCAGTTCTTCATGGTAGCAATCGTATTTAGCACCAATGTAAAATTGCAAATAAATTGGATCTTTCTACCACCATAAATGCCTGTTTGTTAGGTATTTCTGTGGTTAAGTGTCATAGAAGGTTTAGTCATTCAGATTTTTGTATTTATACTCAAGCTCTAGTTTCACGTTATGTTTCTCCAAATGGTAATGCTAATGTAAGGAGAGTATTCCGTCTTTGTACCTTCCCTGCCCCTGTCCCTGTCTTCATGCACCCTCACCAGGCTGAATGAGATGTTTGTGGGCCCACAAGAAAGTCAGTGAAGTGATTTGATGATTCTGGGGTTTGGGGGAGTCTGAAAAACATATCAGTCCGGCACTGCTGCCAAAGAAGCTTCACATGAATCCATAGCCTCGGAGATTATTCAACATTCTCTATCAGCATTTGTCAAGCAGGGATACGTGTGTGTATTATGAATGAATTATCTATTGACAGTGAAATGATAACACTTTCTGGGCCACCCAGGGTGAGGTAGAGTTTCAAAAGCATTTTTGCATATCAAAAGCTAACATTGTATCAAGCAGCTTTTCACTAGCAAGAAGATCATAAATTGATAGCCTAATTAAACTAATTATCAAGTCTTTGGGCTACAGGAAATCCCCAGTGTGGCATTTACACTCAAATTCCCAGGGAGAAGATGAGTTCACAGGGCTTTACCCAGAGTACAGGAGGAACTTAACATTAGAGGGATTAGTCTGGTTGGGAGATGTACCTCTGGGCTGGCACACAGCTTGCTGCATAGGGGAAGGCAGGCTTTTCTACCTTCTGTCCTGTGCCTACCACCTCACTCGCTTCCCCAGCCATGGTACCCTGACATCCTGCCAAGACAAATGACCTCACTGAATCTTCAGACCACTGTTTACCTCCCTTTCCTCCTGCTGGGATTAGTGTTCTGTGGTTTCAGTGAGTTAAATCATCTCACAGAAGGCTTTATCAAGGTCTAGAGATAGTGCAAGGGATGCACAGCTGGGTGGCTAGGGACAGGCATGGGGATGGGGGTATGTGAGGTCAGAGCAGGATCTGTGCTTTGATTTTTTGCACCTATTTTCCATCTCTACCAGGCTTTAAAAAATTGTTTGTAGTGTAGCAGAATAAAATTTGCTTTATTTTTTGTGCCTCAGCAGGATAACATGTGAAATGCTTGGATGTCACCCTGCATCAGGGGACATGTGCAAAGCGGAATGAATCCCTTTGGGAGTACTTTGTACCCTGCGCAAGCCTTGGGTACTTAGAGATTTTCTTGCCACCAAGCTGTGAGGACCGCCTCAGAGGTCTCTAACACTGATAGGCAAGCCACGGGGAGCAGGGGCTCCATAGGAGAGGTTAGACAGGCTCAGTGGCATGAAATCAGATGCCAGGGATGTGTAGCACCCTGAGAATCAGGGTGCACCTACCCACTTTTGGCACCCTGCGATTAGCTGACAAATTGCTCAAAATGCTGCTGTCTTTGGTGTGACAAGGATGATGGAGCGGTAACAGTGATATGAAAAGTGACCACGAATCTTTCTCACTGCCTGGGTAGAACTTGCTGTCTCTGATGTAAGTCTGTCTAGGGCAAATCACCTGGTCTGCATGAATTGCCTTGGATTCCCCAGCCACTGGGTGCTGCAGTGCCAAGGGGGCCTTGGGGAGCAGATCAGAATAGATATCTGCCAGAGATGCCACAGGTAATTTCCAGCTGATTCTCACATGTGTTCCCATTCTGCATTTTCAAAACATCTACACTGCAACCCAAGCAAGGATAAGGCTGAACAAATTCCATTTGCTTCCTTTTATGATCATTGACATAGATCCTAAACCAAGTTACGGTCATCACTCGGGCATGTGCAGCTAAGCACTAAAGATAGTTTCAAAGCAAAAAAAAAATTTCCTGAATCTTTTCCTGATGATGAAATTATTTAAATTTATGAATTCCAATTATCTCACAAAATGGTTCAAAATTTATTTGTTATTTGTCTCAAGGTATTGTGAATCATCCAGGGGCTGACACAGACCCTAAGACATACCACTCACCCTGGCCAGAAAAAGCTGCAGAACAAACACCAGAGCTCATAAACCATACCCATTGGGCTCTGGCCAAACAGTGACTGTGGTAAGGGAGGTGACTGAGTGGGAAAATTAGTTTGATTAACTTTATCAGCAGGAAGGTGAGGAGTGGAAAATCCCTAAGCAGAAGAACAAAGGGGCAGAGGTGATAGAGCAGTGGTTTGAAGAGCGAGGCGGCTTTGGGCAAAAAGGAGGAACAAAGGCTCATGCCTTCATCGACAGGGCTTTTCTTCTCTGCACCATCAGCCGAGGAAACATTAAAATAGTTGGAGGGGAGGACACTCCAGGGAGAGGGCAGGAGGAGAGTGTCTGTGTGCTTTAGGAAAGAATTCATGTCAAGGTTGGGGAGAAGGGGCAGGTTAAAGGAGATGAGGGTTACTGGGCCTACTGTTAGTTTTCAGCCAAAACATCTCTGGATTTTCCCAGACATGCCTACTTTTCTTCTCTACCCAGAAACTTTGTCAGGAAAAAGAAAGAGCTTTTTCCCTGTTAAAGGTGTCTGGGTGTGCAAGGAGAAGGAGAAGAGAAATAATGCTAATGGAGTTGTCAGTTTTTCAGAAGTTCCAGACACACGGTCATCACACATGGCAGAATGACTATGCAGCACATAAAACATGAGGCTGGGGTATCCCAGACACGCTGGATTTCTTAAATAGGCTCTGTATGGTTAGGCTGAACATGCACTCACCACCAGCACAACTTATGCTCCACAGTGTGGAACTGTCTTGTGTGTTGTCCTGGCAGATGTTCGGAAGCTCTTCCAAAGGGTGCTCCAGAAATTTGCAGAATCCCAGGTGTTGCTCTGTTGATATTTGTTTCTCCTGTGCATCTACAGTCAAGTAGAATTATGTCAGCATCCTTCACAGAGCCTGGGTGCCACCACTTACTTCAAATTGTTTCAAATATCAATTATCTGTTAGAAGCCAATCTATAAATCAAAACTCTAAACTCTTTTGGCTAAGAGCATGCTTGCCTACCGAAGGTGATATAATTAAACCTAAAGAGGGAGGATTCAGGCTGGATGTGAGGAAGAAGCTTTTTACAATGAGAGTGATAAAATACTGGCACAGGTTGCCCAGAGAGTTGGTGGATGCACCATCCCTGGAGACATTCAAGGCCAGGATGGATGTGGTTCTGATTAACTTGATCTAGTTGAAGATATCCCTGTTTATTGCAAGGGACTTGGACTAGATGACTAGGTCCCTTCCAACCGAAACTATTCTATGATTCTATGATGGGACTGATGGGTGGACAGAGTATTACAGATCATTTTTATGAGGAGTAAGAGACACAAAGATTGTGCCCAAGAGAGATGCTAAGAAAAGAAAAAGAAAATAAATAGTGCTCAGTTTATCTGCAAACATTAGAGCACATAGATCAAGTGTTCTCTCAGCAGACAGCAGTCTGACAGGTAACTAGGAAGAGAAATTGTGTTATGGCTTAGCTAATTACTTTTCATCAAGAAATAGCAAATATCTCTTCCTACAAATAAGGAGACTAAAGGAAAGAACAGGGAACAGAGTCCTCCAAGGTGACCCACTAAGCAAAATGACAGAGATAAGAATAGACACTGCCTCCCAAATCCTCACAAAGACGGACCTGCAAATATCCATCACTTGTGCAGTCACCTTAGCAAGGCTAAGGACACTTCAATGTCACTTCAGAAAACTAAAGGTGACCTGAAACATAGTACCGTGACTATGGAAGCAAAAGGCTTAGGGATTTTTTCAGGGATTGCCATGAAGGAGATCCCAGGAAAAACAAGATAATAATAATCTTGTGATTAAACCAAGGGTGGACTGTAGTGTGGAACAAATGCACTGGAGAGTATGAATCTGTCACAATGACTTAACCTGCTACAGGGGAAAGCGAGGTGTCATCCAAGATATACTGCTGCTCTGACTAAGATGTGCTGTGTCTCGAGAGCACCTTTCCCAGGCAGATTCTCCATCTGAGGAGGACACAGGTACGTGGCCAGTGGTGCTGTTGTTTTTTCAGCCAACTGCCAGGAAAATATTCTTGTCTTTCACCCTGTACAAATGACCACAGCATTACAACTGCCTCACTTCAGTGCTTTTGAAGACATTTCACCCCTGAGTAGCTCTTAACTGGCCGTGTGCATACCTCACATCCATCCCATGCTGTTTTCTACAAACAGAGCTTTTTTGACATAGTGCTGGTTACACAGAGAAATAAATTTTGTGTTCTGCCACTGCTGAGAATGAATCCTGGCTTTGGAAACAGTGAGTGCCAGATAATTGGTGCAAAGCGTGACAGAATGAACAGTAAAAGCAAGAGTACATTCAGCACTAAGACAAAACCTAGCAAAAACCAGCTAGCAGCAAGCTGTAAAGATACGGATGGACACAGTGCTGTCTGCAGTTTACATTTCTGTGGTTCCTAAGGTTGTGTGAAGACATCTAAAGTATGCAAAGTTGCTCTCTGGTTTTGACAAAATACATTTTAGACTTAGAGGAATTCAAAAGCACCTGAGGAGTGTAAAAAGTCCCAGGTTAAGGCTGGCCCTTAAGAGACCAAAGGCAGCAGAATGACAGAGACTGTGAGCTCCTTAGGACAAATCAGGAAAGCAAACGACTGGGTGAAGCTGGGGTCTCCATCACCTCACAGAAGAAGGAGATGGGGTTTGGAGTTTCTGTAGTGCTCATCAGACGCAGTGTGCACTCATCTGCAGCCAGTTCTCTTTCAGTAAACAGATTGCTCAGAAAGATTGTGACTGCCTACTGCAGTAAGGGAGCAAGATCATTTATTTCAGCGATGTCATTGCATGCCACCACAAGGATAGTGTTCCTGCAACGCAGTCATTTTGCAGTACCATTCCGTTATCAAGCATCATAAATCTTTTTGATAAAGGGCAAACTATTAAATGTGTGGAGCTTAACCAGTAATGCACTAAAAGTGTATGGACAGTGTTCACTGCTTCCTGATCTCTTTCCTGGGATGCCTGTGTAACCTTTCCTGGTGTCAGCTTTCCATCAACAATGAAGTATCTTAACAGCAAATAAAATGCTGCGGAGTGACTTCATTCATTGCCTTTTACCTCTGGGAGTCTATGATGAATTTGTCTGAAGTCTTTAAAGATTGTATTCTTGGTGGATGGATGGAGAACAGGTGTACTAAACTCACCCTGTTTTCCTTTATGTGCTTTATCCTGCAGCTGAAAGTGTTCAGCTTGGAGCTGTATGTCAACATCTCAAACCACAAAAATCTGACAGGTTGGGAATCACACACGCTCCCAGAATAATCAGTTAGCCATGGTGATTATGTATGTGCTGTGGCTGGGAAAGGGACTTACAGGGACAGACTTCAGGAAGTGCAGATGGTCTTCTAGGAATCACTCAAATGCACAGCATTTCATTTCAGCTAGCAAAGCTAGTGCTGAAGCAGGAAGTAATTTTAAGGAAGACTTTGGATTCTGGGAATGTGATCAAATAGAGAGTTCAGAGCCTTGGCCCAATGCACCACCTGATTTACTCTGGTTTCATCTAAGTGAGTACACAGCTAGGAATGGAGTCTTACCAGAAAGGATGACAAAAAACCCCCCCAACTTTAAAGTGTTTATTTTAACCTTTTTCAGCTTCATTCTTGTGCAAAAACAAAGAGATTACCTCACTGGCACTTTCTGGTTTAACCTCTTTGGCTTTGCACTGGAATGAAATAGATACAACTGAAAACTAGTTTCAGAGGAAATTTCTGCCCCATAGCTATTCCTGGCTGAAGTTTAGCACAGTTTGCTTCCCACACATGGGAAGCTCTCCTAAACAGGCTGCCCCTTTGCTCATTGCTTAGCAGGCACCATAAAAGTGGGCGGCAGAGTCAGAGTTCAGAGGTTGAGGAGTTTATTTGGCCCCAGATCAGCAGCTAAGCTGGGGTTTAACCAACAGTGTGACCATCCCTTTAGCTTCCAATAAGCTACGGACATGTGTCATTAATGGGGATTTGTGTGAGAGAGCGAGCTGGACTTTTGCAAGTGGAAATGGAAATAAATAGATCTAAGAAAATTTTGGCCAAATGCAAAATAACACCAGAAAACCCTGCTTAGAGATTGTTTTCTTATTTCCTTCCCTCAGAAATTAAAGGAGATGCAATGGGTCGATTCAAGATTTTTTCCCCACAATTAGCTTTAAAATAACTTTACCTGAATTAAAAGGTGTCCTAGCCTTCACAGTGAGTCAGCTCTTGCCAGCCTGCCAGTCAACGGGCTGTGTGGCTTTGGAGTGATGACAAAGAGAAAGAAAACAAGGAGAACAGCTTCCAAGATCAGCTCAGTCTTCATATAAAACAGTAGAGCCTGTTCTCCTGATCCTCCTCAGGTGACCATCAGGGCATAGTTGTCACCCATATTTTTAATCTTAAATTGAGCTGGCTGTGGGGATGCACTGTATGTGAGGAGAACCAGACAGCCATCACCCTTGTGGTACTCAGAATGTAATTTTGGTTTCTAGATAAAATAACCTTTATTTAGAGTAAAATCACTTGTTCATACGTGGCAAGGTCACACACATTTGCAAACTGATAATCAGTTTAAACAGTGTAATTGTTTTGAAGGGTAACAGTAACAATTTCATTTAGAACTAGCCACATTTAATATAAGAATTAATTAATTACAAATCTTAAATGGGAGCAGTTGTATTCAATAAAACAAAATCAAAACTAGCATCAATTCTACCTTTACATGCCTTCATAAGTCATTGAGCGTAGCTGTTGTCCACTTGCCTGTTGCGGTCTTGTTCATGCAAGGCCACAGTGCAATATGTAAACTTTGGGAGGTAGCTGCAGGGAGCCCTGAGTGATGTGAGCTGTCCTGTTTCTCCACCACCATCTAATTTATAGTCCTTCATTCCACTTCCAGATCTGTGTTGTGTCTTTAATGAAGCTGAAAGCAGGGACTGCACATTTTTAAATGGAGTGCATTCCAGAATTATTTTTGTCTCATTTTTTAAATACTGACAAACTCTATTGATACTTTAAAAATACAGACCCTTTCATTCCTTGCTTCTTGAATGTTAATTTTCAAGGATGCTGAACTAATATGACAACATTGCAGCTGTGCTAAAGGAAGATGGTTAAAAATAGCTCTAACGCTATATCTGCGAATAACAACCATTCGCTCATCACCTCCACTTCCAGCGTGACAGCACCAGGCCAACGCATCATTTCAGTGCCAGATGCATTGTGTGAGCACACTTGTGCTGAATGGGGAATAGAGTCCTGGAGGAAAGAGAATCCCACAGATGAGGGTAGGAATTGCACTGCAAGAAGGTGAGAGTTGTGATTTGTACAGGGAAGGTGCCAGTGGGAAAGCAGAGATAAGCGCTTGGCAGAAAGCAAAGACAGAGGTGGGGAAGGTGATGTTCACCTGCTACAGGCAAGGTCAGACCAGGAAAAAGATGGCCAGATCTGAAGTGCTGGGGTTTCGACAGATCCGCAATATGCTTCAGGCCTTAGGCACCTTTGGGATGTAAATCTCCCTGTAAAGGTGGCTCAGTGGCTCACAAGTCTGTGACAGGGAAGGAGATGAAATTGGCCCTCTGTAGGTTGAATCCAGCGTCAACAACCTGGAGATCATCCTCCTTCTCTACAACAAGGGCTAACAGTCATTTCTTGCTTCATAGCACTGTTATTTAATTGAATTTTTTTAGCAGATCTTCACACACATGCTAGCATCAAGAATGTTCATGTATGTGTAGAAACATATACAGATAGCAGAATTGTGTTCATTACACTATTTTGATGGGCAAATTATTTGGCTTGAGTTTTGTTTTTATGTTTCCTGCCCTCATTACTCACTGTTCAGGGCATGCCAAAGCTACTGCACTGTTTAAAATACTAAAACTATGAGAGCTGCATGCCTTATAACTAATGATTTAGCTAATGATCTAACAAACAGATCATTAAAAACCCTACTGCACGCATTTGTGTTAAGGAGATGAATATTGCAAGCACAATCATTTGAATTTTTTGTTTTGTCTGAATTGAAAGTATTCCCCCTCCTCCCTCCTTCTCTTTAAACACCAAAGGAAAACCACATCTTATTGTCCACATATCAGAGAGTAAAGGAAGTTAGCTTCTGGTCAAAACCTGCTTAAAAGATTTATGTCATCAAATACATGAAGACAGATCTTGTGGCAAGAAAATGATGAGTTGTAGGAAAGGCGTGGTTGTAAGAAAGTGTTAACACATTTATTATAGCTCTAGGGAAAGGTGTATTTTACATTCTTATCAGACCAGCTGTTAAACTATAAAGGCACTAAGTTTTGCATCTGGTTTTAAAAACCCAGACAGAGTCACATGATTGACGCAATACTGAGTTGATCCGATCTATTTCTTAACTATAAAATGCTTTGCCACATTAGACATAAAACCGAGGAGTCTGGTCATTATGGCCTACACACAACAGCAGTATTTCGGCTTGTATTAATTTTGTTGTCAAAGATACAGCTGTTGTAGGAAATATTTTGAATTTTTAGTACCATCTGGTGCGTTGAAAGAAGAAGAAGTGCTTTAAATGTTGGCATAAATCCACTTTCTAAGTGGGTAATATTGGTGCTTTGAGAAAGGGGCTGTCAGAGCAGGAGATGAGAGGAGCTGTTTATAGGGGCTGTTTTCGTCATTTTATCGCACCACAAACCCTGCCCTACCTCAATTAAAACAAACATGTTTACAGCTCTTGCAGGGTCTTCAGAATGGGTCATCATTCCTAAATACACTTGCATTACCAAGCGTTTTTTTCAGGGTTCAGCATTTAGCTATGCTGGGAAATGAAAGGCTTGGGAATTGCACAAGGAAGGGAGCGGAGGAAGCCAAGACCTTACACTGAGACAGTTATGGTAGCCTGCCCGTATGGGGTGAGTAGCTGCTTGATGACCCCTCTGTAGTGCTTGTACCTATGTTTGCCTCTCCACTTTGTCGATGCAAGCAAAAATCCTACTGCTTTCGCCTGCTTTTGTTGTGCAGATAACTGATTGCAAGATCAGTTTTGTCATATAATGCATATTGTCATATAATTCATTGTCATATGACAAACATCACTTTGTTATATAATTAGCTTAGAGAGAAATAACTGAGCTTCTGTAGGAATGTTATATAAATGCCTATAGTCTATATACAATGTCTTCTACCCAGGAATCATTTCCGATTGTGATGACTTAGGTTAGAGGAGAAGCAGCAACTCTGATGCAATAGTGCATTTCCACATGGGATTCCTGAAATCTTCATTCACAGTCTGCAGCGTAACTATGGGCATGAAGACAATCTTAAAACCGCAGAAACTGAAGACAACAAAAATTAAGCAATTTGTTCCAGGGCAAAAAATGAGATGAAAATTCCCACACACATTTTCATACAGTCACCAAAAGTCATTTGAGAGGCAAAACACATACCTCAGTACCCAATTGCTTAAATCTGTAGAGTCAATGTTGTGTCTTTTCAGCAAGGGAGATTTTGCAGTTACAGGCTGGTGGCATTGCTCTATCCTACAGAGTTTTGGGGAAAAGCTGCTGTAAACCCTTGGGGGTCAGGAGCCTTGTATTTGGAGACTGCAGCTCCACAGTGGGCTGCATGTCTGCCTGTCCTGGGGGACACTCAGAAGCAGCATCACACAGAGCAAGAGGAGTTACTGAGACCTGACTGCTTTTCTGTCAAAAAAAATAAGTGTACATTTTTGGGAGAACCATGCAAAAAGTAATTTTCCCGTCTTTTCATAAACTGGGGGCTTTGTACAACATCGCCTCATTGCGCCATTAATCTCACCAAACGATTACATTATTTTTTTGCTGAAATACTCCTAAAACCTTTTAGCATCATCTCTCCCTGTTACACAAACGATTCTTTGTGCAGACAATTGGTTTCCTGAGAAACATCAACATATATCCTGCCTCTCTGTGGGATACTTACTCCTTCACAACACTGGGCTGTGGTTAACTTTATTGAGTCTAAGGTACCAAAGACCTTCAACAGTTACTGGTGAACATATATTTCATTTTCCCCTTCTATTCTCACACTTTACAAAGCCGTACTTTGGAAACACATCCTTCTTCTCATGCAAATCTCTATGATGGGGGCATAGGAAATGTTCTGAACACTGACTTTAATGAACATTAGAACTGGATGCTCAGGACAATTTAAAATCTGCCCAAATAAGACACGCATTTCTCCACCACAGAATGGAAATCAAGTAGAGGAACTGAAAACAGGGCTGAGACTCATCATAATTATCTCCCCTTGGAAAAGTATGAGGCTTTGCCCCAGCATTTTGTAACAGCAGGAGACCATCCTGTGATGATATGCCTTTCCACCAGCATTATCACTTAATTCCCTTCTTTTTGAAGGTTTTTATAGGGATTGGGTGCAGCTGCTTTTCATCAGTCCCTTCTTATTAGAGTTTCTAAGAATCCTGATTAATTTAGAGCCTGTTTCAGCTGCTGCTTAAGGAGATTGAACATTTTGCCCTCACCCTTCCCCGTCTGCTTTCCCGATAGCTTTTAAAACATTATGTGCAGTATGATGAATTTCCTTCTGTTGTTTATGGGCAAATATGTGCATAAATTTCTCTCTATTGGAGGCATTAGTCTTATTCTCAGGGGCCTAATTGTTTCCTTCTTCCTCCACATCATTTAGTTTCTTAAAATATGTCTAATTTGTAGAATAGTACAAAAATGCATGGGAGTAAATTTAAGCTCTGAGGAGACTAGTTTGATGCTGAAAGGGGTTGAGTAATGCTAAGCTCTGCCTGAAAGGATGTCACTCGCAGTACCTTGCAGGACTTTCCATGGTTCTTCCCCAATTGGTTGTGAGTTTTCAGGGATTTAGCACGGAACAGTTCATAGTGGAAAAGGTGCCTCCTTTCCCAAATAGTCATTTAGCTATCCTGTAAAGGTTTTCAGACATCTTTTTTTGTTACTTCCCTGCTGAACTATTTTGACCTCCTTCGTCTTGGAAGTTGCTGTGGTTCTGCTTGTTGCTTCAGTTGAATCCAGGTCTGAGGACTTTCAGTAACAGGGCTAACACCTCTGAGGGCTCGAGCCTGAGCATGATGTTCTGCAAACCTCCCTGTTTGGTCCTGTTTTGATTTCTTAATCTCATCCCTTAGACATGTTTCAGAGAGAGCCTCCTAATTGCTTAGTATGGTGTGGCCTTGTTCGTAGCATCTTTTACAGATGAGACAAACACCTCAGAATTAACAATCCTATAAAGCCTTTTGAAGTGTTCAGCTCAGACCTTAAGAAGATGGCTAGAAAGTTAGCTGGTTTCTGAGTTGGGTGAATTTTATCTGAATCCAGGAGCAATTTCATGCCTGAAGAATTCATTCACCAATACATTCCAAAAGTTGTTTCCTTGTAATAACGTAAATAATACTCCTGCTATTGTTTACTCTGCATTTGGGGCAATGAGCATTTACAATAATGAATAGGAAGGAGAAATGCCTAATTATTTGTTATGCGGTGTGATGGAACCTGTAGGCCTCAAACCAGTTGTCTTCCACTGTATAATTGCTGTATATTGTGTTACACTTCAACCAGCTTCTTGGAGAAAAAGGATGAACTAAGAACAGTTTTCTTCTTTAATTGCTGAAAAGATTAGGCAGAGCCATCACAAGATTCTTGTTTTAGATACTGTTTATGGTTTCCTTAAGTGATCCATGTAGTTTTATACAGGGTATCTAATCAGTCTTACACAGCAAACGTGTTACATGCAGGATACACATTGCCTCTAAACTAGGGGATAGAATCATGGAACTTGAGGTTCTATAACCTTTCAGAGCACATTTGGGGTTTGTAACTTATTTCAGCAATCTGATTGCAGCCTGCCTTTTCTCCCCAAACACAAGTTTACCTCTTCTTAAAAAATGAATGCTCTAAACATCTCAGTGTTACTGCAACACTTCCATTTTCCCTTTGGATTGCTCCTCCCTTTTTCACATTCCTGCAGAGTTTCTGCTAAGAGCTGTGGAAACTGAGTAATGCTCAATTTAGTGTTACGTTTCCAAACCCATCTTGTTAGATAGGTTAGAAATTTGCTAAAGCAAGCCTGATATTTTCCCATTTCCAAAGGGATAATGTGACCCTTGAGGACGTTAACGCATTTCATGTTCTAGGGAATAATCTGCTGTAGGACTATATTTTCAACAATAGAGTAGTTCAATGAAAAATCCATTTACATGTGGCCATTAATTTATAAAGATCAGACCTATAATGCTATCACATCTGTGCTGTACAATATTTCTTTGTCTAATCTCATTTCATCCCCAGGTAGTGGTTTGATGCAGTGTGTCTGAAGTGACTAATGAAATTCACTAGCTTAGAAACTCCCAGTCTTGGTTTTAACGATCAGTCTGCAAAGTCGTAGTGGGGAACTGATGACTTTCTGAAGTCACTTACAATTCAGGTTTCCTTGTGAAAAAGGTACACCTCACAAACAAGTGTCCACAAGCACATACTGACCTCAGCCAATTACCTTTTGTTCCACTTATTCAGATGTAGCATCAGAATTTCTTTGTTCGTAAAGAAAAGTCTCGAAAAGCAGGCTCTTGAAGAGATGATGATGAGACCAATAGGGGAAGCTTACAAAAGATAAAAAAGACACAAGTATGGTTCATTTTATTGATACAAATGGAAAAGTCAAGGTGAGCCTGAGCTAAGGGAAAGAGGAGAAGCTTACTGAGCAAGGCAGAAGTTTTGATTGACTGATGCTTCACTTAACTGAGGAAATGAAGGCAGTTTTTATTAAAAGAATTCGTTATGTTTCTGATAAAATCACTATCTGGTTATCTAGGTAGATTGTGTTACTTAAATGTTAATTCATAGTTAATAGACTCTGCTGTTTTCAGCATGAATACGGTTCAGTTCCAGTCAGGGTGCCCACAGAAAAATGTGGGCAGCAAAAGGGACTTGCAGTGGCACAGCAAACACTGTGAGGTTTGTACTTTGTTGCTGTACCACACTTTCTGCTCCTTACCGCTTTTTGCAGCTGAGGTTGTTGGATGGTATTTATAATGCATGATAAACTTAATTTTTCTATCTGAGTAGCTTTGGATTTTCTGCTGCTAAAAACAAAGACAGACCATAGATGCAGGACTAATATACTAACTGGATGTTTATTCCCCTTCCATCTTGTTTTACTTTGCTATCAAAACATATTTTGTTTCTGCTAATCTAGAAAATTAAGCCGTAGTAATCTAAGGCTATTTACCCTGAATGAAACTATTCACATGGAGCTTTAGTGTATGCTGTAACTTACCTAGATCGACTTCACACCTTAGCTGATTGACTTATTTAACTTTCCTGAGTGACCCTGTGTAGGCAGCCCAAACTGTTTCATTAGCAAAATGAGGACTGTTCTTCAAGCTGTATCTCTTATGGCTATTCTCAGCCCCTATTCTGCCCTTTTTCATTACTCTGAAAATTTAAAAGCTTGCAAGGGGCCTGAGGCCAGCTTTAGCTCACTGCTGTGGACTATGCTTCAGAGACAGCCTTTCTTTCTCTCCCACAGGAGCTTCTCTTCCACCTCTGCTTCTGCGACACTTCGCATTCCCACCTAAGCAGATTTGCAGAGTCAGGCCTCCCAGTTCAGGGCACCAGAATGTCTTCTAACATTACCCACGCACCTCCATTTTTCTCCTTTCCCTTTCTGACAGATTTTCTGCTTCTTTATGGTATTATGTTAATTTGGTATTTTTCCTGCAGCTTTTTTCAACAAGGACTCTCTCAGATACATTTCCTACCAAATAACAGTGTAAGTCACAAGCCCTCAAGTAGGAAATGCATGAGTGCCCCCTCTTGTCTGCTCTCAAGTAAAACAGCACCACCACCTTTTCCATGGAGAGAGAATAGAATAAAGTAATTTTGCTTAATTAGTCCATTTGCATTTCTTTACAGACTGAAATGGAATAAAACAGAGAAATCCACAGCCTGATAAATGTAGATGTGTGCACATGCTTGCAGTCTGAAAGTCTCTGCGGTTCTTTTTTGGTGGGGAGGCTGTTCAGTAGTACAGGCACACGTATTATTGAATGAGCATTAGGTTTTCTGCCTACTCCACATTCTTCATTGTTTTCTCTGCAGACAGAGAAATGCTTTTGGTATTGCTTTGATCAGAGAGATCATAGATAATAAAATATTCCCTTTTTTCTCAGCCCTGCTTGAACCTTCGGATTCACTTTTCCTTGAAACAGGATCTTCAAAATGGTTATGCCATGATATGAAGTCTGGCTTCCCAGCTAGTCAGATCCATAAATATTAACATTTTCACGGCCCCTAGAATAATTTAGGAAAAGAAAATATATCTGTCCTTTTGAAATGTCCTGGGTGATGAGAATGGAAGTGGCAAACGGAAGAGGCAACACAAAGGAACTACCAGGAGGACAGATTCACCCGCAGTTTCTGTAGCTGTGCTGCCAGCTTCAAGATGTCTGCAGAGCTAGCAGGGCTGCTGGCAGGGTGCTGCACTGCTGGGTGGGTCTATGGGTTAAAATCTACTGGGAAGGGAATTCATGTAATGATTTGTATGTTTAGGGACAGACCCAAACCTGACCATCAGCTCCTCGCAGTTTGACAACATGGCGGGCTGGGGTATAAAAGCCCTATTTTGTGCATTTAAGCATTTTCCCATAAAAAGTCCTCAAGTTTTTTCATATCTTAAAATGAATGTCTGCAAAACAGCCTGATACGGTTTTTTTCTCTCTCTCTCTTTGCCTTGTTTTTGCTCTCCTGCTCAGCTTTTGGTTTGCTGGCTGGAAAGTGACCCCTGGAGACAAAGTTAATCTTATTTCAGGAACTGTGCCTGCAAAACAGGGAGATGACTGTTGAGTTCTGGGTAAAATTAAAGAAAAACAAAACACAATGCAGCATGAAAGTTCATGCGAAGGCAGTGCTTGCGAGCAACGCCATGCTGACAGTTACAGAGAGTAAAGGCTCTGATTTATCTGGGTAACATGCAAGCCAAGTGCTATGTTATCCTGCTAGCACATCTAGATGTCAGGGCTATGTCTCTACCATCTAATCAATATGGCACTGTGCCTGGCCTAATTAGCTCCATTTCTTTAATTAGGCCAGGCAGGATACTTTGCTGATGTGGCCACACTGCTTTGGGACTTTGGTGCATGTCTCTGCAGGGCACATACGGCTCCACATGGACCTGTCAGCGTGCAGGGGTTTGAGATCCCGGCCCATGCTGCGCAGGAAGCAGGAGGTGTTCTCATGGTGTTTGTTCGAAGTCAAGCCCTTGCTGAATCCCCAGGGCTGGTCAATGACTGAGGAACTTGTGTTCTTTGCTAGTGCTGGAGTCCTCTCCTGGGGAAACAAATGATCCCGTAGCAGTTGTTGGGCTCTGGTCTGTGGAAAGCACGTTTCAGGGCTTTGCGTTATTAGTCTCCAAATAGACTCCTCGGTCGCAGTTTCTGTCTCCTGGGCGGATTCCGCAGAGGAGGGAGGGAGTTCATGCCTCGTTCTTACTATAATTGAGTTAAAAAGTCAGTCATCCACAGAACTCGAGTCCATCAGAAGTGGGCTTTGATGAGTCCCAGAGGCTTGAGAAGGGATGTCTCTCTCAGGCCTGCCGGGCAGGTTGACGCCAGATACCTCCTCGTCTTTGTTGCCCAAGTCACTGGGTGAGGAGATTCACTTATCTCAGATTTATTCTATTTTTCATTCAAACTTTTCAATGCTAACCTATTTTTATTTTCTTTACAGCTTCAGGATATTTTCGCTTTCCTTGGATACCATTCCCAGATGAGACTAAACTGTATTGCCTTGGATCTCTGCCAGAGAGAATTACAGATGTTTCAAAGGAAATGTGCAGAAAACACGTGGCTGAAACAGAATAAATTATGCTTATAATCAAGGAAATGTCCTAATAAGTGAGAAATGCACCAATTTCTCTGAGAGCTATTTTCCCTACATTTACCACCTGTGTTTATTTTTGGCTTTTACTGTAGTATGTGGTACAACAGCTGGTTCTTCCACATGAAAATTCTGCAGTAAGGCCAAAGTTTTAAAGGATTTTTAGAATTTCTGAAATTGTCTAATTTCAGCGTATATTCTAAAAGGCACAGATGTATTTCTTTGTCTGTATGACAAGAAAATGTGTTTCTGGAGCAGCTGTTAGAATTGTAGGCCCTGCCTGACAAACTACAGGTAGAACACTTGACCCGGTAGCCTAAAAGAGCCCCAAGTGCTGGCAGAAGTATTCTCACCTTGAACCTGTGGAGTGCAATGAGCCCCTGCGCTCAGCTGGTGACACATCACTTTCCATCTGCAATGTGCTCTATTCAGAAAGGAGCATTGCTAGTTTTTTGCCTTTGCATAGCTTTATCCCAGGTGAATCTGCAGACTTGAGTGATGTGCTTTGGCTCCTTGCTTTCCATTGCTTAGCAATGCCCATCACCTGCACATACACATACTCCAACAATGTAAAATACTTCTGATCTGCTAATTCTAGGCTACTCTTCATTGACCTGTTTTCCCCTTGGAAACATTCAAACAAAAACCCTACTTGAAAAACCTGGCCCAAAATCTCAGAAAACCTGGTCCAGCAGAAGGTACTGGATTTTCATGCCTTCCTTGGCAAACCATAGCTATTAATTATATATGGAATCACAGAATCATAGAATAGTTAGGGTTGGAAAGGACCTTAAGATCATCTAGTTCCAACCCCCCTGCCATGGGCAGGGACACCTAAACCGTGTCACCCAAGGCTCTGTCCAACCCCACCTTGAACACTGCCAGGGATGGAGCATTCACAACTTCCCTGAGCAACCCATTCCAGTGCCTCACCACCCTGATGACATCTGATGGGATCTTCACGTAGACACCTATTTCAATGCTTGCTCATTCCCTTCAAGTCCTTCTGGAGAATAGGCATTTCCACCAGTTTCAGGCAGGAAAATACATCTTAGATTGAAGTTTATCTGAAGAGGCTGAAGGTATTTTTCTACACAGTTGTACTGCTTGCTAGATTTTCCTTTTCTGTGTTTGGCTTCTTTAATTTACCATATACTCGCACTATCTAACCATACCTGAAGCTCACTGTCTCTTCAGAACTTCCCTCGAGAACCACAGTAGTGGCAGTCACAGTAATAGCATTCGTAAGATGAGATCATCTGGTCTGTTATGGAAGAAATATGTAATTCCACAGGAATTTTATTGTAATTTAGCATGCATTTATGCCTGCTTATTTGAAAGTTTATCTGGATAATGAATTGTATCCCTTAGGCATTCCATAATAGTTCTTATTTTAGTAATACTATATCTTCAGTGCATTTCTAAGACGAAAAAGTCCTTGTCAAGCAAAATGATCAAAACTGAGTGTAGTTTCCTCAGTGTAATTTAACCCAAATTTGAATTCCTTTCTAGCTATGTATTTTAATTATGCAAACTAGGGACTCAAAACAATTTTCCTGTGTTAATAGAAAGCACAACAGATTTTCCCAATCCTGAAAAATGCAAATTTCCTCAGCCTTTTCTCAGCTCCCAGACTTACTGCATTTTGATGCTTCTTTGTACTTAAAGCTCTGATATATTTATAGCATTGCCTCTCACAATACCAGGATCTGGCTGTCCTGAGTTTGGTTTGTAATTATGCAGTTTGTTGTTTGTAGTTCATGCTTAAACTATAGCTTACATGTTCTCTTTTTTTTTTAACATGTGATCCTCGGTTGTCTGCTCTCTGTTTAAGAAGAGGTTGAGGTTTTTCTCATGGAAGACCAAGGTGTTTGAAACCACAGAGCCAAAACACATGATGACCTGTTCTCAATGCTCCCCATCCATAGTGTAATACTAACCAGTGTTCCCAGCTGTGGTTCTTACACCACTGAGATCCACATGTGACCAATGATATCCTGTATCACTTCACACACTGCCAACTATTGTCTCCCCGTGTCTCCCAGAGCAGTCTCAATCACGCCTTCCCTGGCTGTGCTGTCATGGCCACAGGGATTGTTTTCCTTTGGACTCCAATAATAAGTCAATTAGAGCAGGATTAGCCTCTGGGAAATGAAACCAGTTCCTCCCTCTCTCCCAGGGTAAGGACCTTAAATGATCTGCCTGAACATTTTTATTTCCTTCCTTTTGTTTTTCCTGCAATCCAGTGAATCTCTTCTCTTCTAATTAGCTTGCCAGTAGGCATCTATCAAATGCTTCTCTCATTAACTTGCTGCCAGAAGAGTGCTTTGTAACATCTTGTCAGGATACAGCCAAGTTTGGTGTCTGATAGAGCTGGAAAACAAATAAACAACCCACCCCCCAAAAAAGCCTCTGCCTGGCTTTGTGCTGAGTTTTCAAGCAGGAACAAGCTCATTTTCCTCCCTGGCTAAAGCTCTCATTTCACTCTTCAGGCCGTTGGGAAGAATCATGGTGGAGTCCTTTTTCTTAAACACCAGCATGCCAGCTTTCAGAAAACGGGACTCCACTTCTGGTCATGGTTTTCATTTCCTGGGTTAGGACAGCAAAACCTGTGATTAACCAATATAAATAAGCTTTGGCTTTTTCCTTTTAAAAGGTAAGCAAATTCAAAATATCAGCCAGCTTGCTGTGCCTATACTTTAAAGAATCATCACCGGCTCCTTGCCATCCCCTCCAACCCATGCTCCAGCCCCAAGAAAACCCGATCCTCCTCCTGTTTGCCAGGCTGGTCTTGAAGGCATTTGTCCCAACATTTGTGCTGGAAGGCCCTTGGGGTTATGAATTGCCTGACAGCAATTTCTCACAAGTGTCCATGCTCCATGAGACTAGTAGCTGCAGCTACAGGAAAGGCATGGAAAGAACCAGGGGGCACAGGTGTGTGAGCACAGTTGTGAGCACTGTGAGCACAGCTGTGCGAGGTCTCTCTGTAACCCCTCCTGCTACCCTAAGTCAGGCAGTGGCTTCCCCACAGTGTTTTGGACTTCTGCACTCATGTTAAATATGAGATGCAGGATGCCAGTTTTGCTGCAGGGTCACAACCATCAGTGGGCAAGAAGAGGAGGCAGAAGATGACGACATTTGCTGGCAAATGAGTTTGTGAGGAGCTGTAAGAGAAAAACCCTGGAATGATCCTGGGGCCTGCCTGTGGGCCCCTTCTATGTGATTCCTCTGAGCCCTAAAAAAGGCACGTTTTGTTCCTAACAAAATCAGTGTAACTGTAGTGCTATAAATACCTGTCTGTAACATGGGCCTCGATTTATGCAAAGAGCATAGCAGAAGAGTTAAATTAAGAGAATCACAGCATGGATTTTTGCAAGCAAGGCTGTTGAGAGAAGCTATTGGTTCCCAAATTTGGAAATTTGCTGTTTCTGCTTTTAGCTTTTTTGACCTGCTGTCTGCTGCCTGCAAGGAGCCTGCAGATTTAGCTGAACGCTCTGGGTGCTTTGCTTGGTACCGTGCTCTAAATTGCACACTCATGAATCTTCATCTTCTGAACTGCAACATGTTCCCTATCTTTTAAAGTTAATAAAGCAAATATCCATTGACAGGGAATGAGAGGTTTATGTCAGGTGGAGCCAGTAAGAGAGATAAATGTAGAGATGTACACACAGGAAACATTCAGGCAGTTGCCAAGCTTCATCAACTCCAATGATGGCTTCACGCATGGCATTCAGCAGTGCTAGTGCCCAGTGCAGCTCTCCTTGTCAAAGAACTCTCAGCTATCTGGGCTGGACCCACGGTGCATCAGGGTCTTCTTGACATCCTCCTCTTGGCAGCGGGGCTGTGATTAACAGCCTGGCCAGCCTGGGCCAGTGGCCTCTTGATAAATTCAGTGCTTCAGAACAAAGCCATCATTCTCCAGAGCAGTTGAATGTGCCATAATGAACTGAAGTAAGGCAGAATGTAAAAGGCAGGGAGATACAGGCACTCTGCTGGAAAGCAGTCATTAAAAATAATGAGCAGTCTTTCACTTCCTTCTTTTTATTAACTTTCTGCAGCGGACAACCTGGTTCTTTATTTTTAACACAGTCTCCACTTTACTAATATCCGTTGGACAGATGGCCAAATTTTTTCCACAACATGCCCCACAATATTTAGAAAAACAATAAAAATGAAAAAACAAAATCAAATCTGAGCTCCTCCTTCCTGAATTCTTCTTCTCTGTATCCCTCAACTGATAGTTTTTCACTAATCTCTTTGAATTCATCAACTCCTCCAGCACTTTGTGGCTATCACATGGAAGGTGGCGCACAAAGGTGCCATGCCCAGCAGAGTTTGAAGCACATGTGTATTGTCCATCATTTACAATTAGTGAAAATTTGAATGAATGACGTTTTGTAAGCTCTTCCTTGGGATGGATGTTGTCTGAAGCCATCGACAGAGCCCGGGCATCCCAGTTTGGGCTGGGTAAATCAGTCCTGCACTGTACAGCGTGGATGATATAGGCAACAGCACCCACCAAGCATTGCACAGAGTGGGCTGCTTTCCAAATGACTGCTCAGGCATATTCCCCTGAACCCCTAGAAAGGTCTGCTCACCAGAAAGCAGGCTGTTAATTGCTCTAGTGGCTCTCTCTTCCTGTATAACCTCCATAAACTCCATCCCCTGCTCAGAAGCAGGAGGTACGATCTCGCCCCCACTCCCTGGACCAATGCCGCCCTCAGGCTCCTCTGTCCACACCAGCTGGCCAGGCTTGTAATGCAGAGATTGCCCTTTGTAGACACTGAGGTACTGAGTACAGTGAAGATTAAGCTGAGTTACAAGCAACATTAAAAAATGCCATTACTATAATCAGACATGTGGCTCAAATCATCGCCCCAGATCTTAAGAGCTGTCAAGTAGGATTTAGGCTTCTAATTTACAATCGTAACTTGTCTTCATTGCAGCTTTAGATTGAATATTTTATTTATTACTTCAATTCTACCACCCGGGTTGGGGTCTCCTAGGCTCCTAAAACCCAAAGCAGCTTTCCAGGCCTCCTTGAGTGAGATGGGTCCCTGATGGCCCACAAGCCACTTCCCTCTCTGCACCCATGCACAGCACCTCTGCACTTGGATCACAAAAATCTGCAACGAGGCCAGAAATTAAAGTGTGAGGTAAACTGAATGTAACATCAAAATAAATAAGCAATGCATTTGCATCAAGCTTGAGAAGGAGTGGGAAGGGGAAGGGAACTGGGGAACTTGCTGGTGGTGGGAAGGGGAAAGGAAGGGGAGGGAACTGGCTGGTGATGGAGAGCAATATCACACAGACCTACACTATCTGCTGGTTACAGCACAAAGCACTGGGAAGGCCTCAGAGGTTTAGGCATGGTGGGCAAACAGAACCAGATCTGCTCAGGCATGTACAGCCCCAGCTGAATTTAGCATCAGCCAACTGCATTGGTCCTGCAGCCTAAGACACCCAGAAAGCAATGATTACAAAACAATTTGGGGACTATTGTATATTGGTCTGACAAGTTTCTGTAACTTGTACATCCCTTGTGATTTCTCTGACGCAAGCATTCAGAGAAGAGGCTGAAATACTGTGCCTGCCCTCAGACTTTGGCCCAAAAGCTGGAGTAATTGTTGGTAACACTTATCCAGAGAATTTAAACTAATTTTTTTAATGCTGTTTTGACATGGGAGTTCCTCTGCACCTTACAAACCCTGGATTGTTTCTCACATCATTAACTAGGAGTAACCAGTTGAATCACTGGTTACTCCTAGCCTCCCTCTTCTGACACATTTGTGAGCAGGCTGTGATTTCTGCTCACTCAGAGCTCTTGCAGGCACCTCACAGAATGAGTAAGCCATAATGCAAGAGAACACAATTTCAAGACCATGGGCTAAGGACACACATCTGCCATACACCTTTTTCTGAGGTTCGTTTATGTCTGAGGCTGCTCGGATGCCCCTGTCAGTGGCAGGTCTGGTCCTAGCAACCCCATGCCCAGGTCACATCCCCGACCCAAGACCCCCTGCACATCCACACTGGCACCACCACAAGGCAACGCCAGCTGGGAGCCCACACTGCTGCCTCCCAAGTGGGCTGCACACGGGGGATCTGGAGACCAGCATCCCCCTAACGATGGCCCATGACAGTTCTCAGCCTGCCTCTGTGGACCACGGGAATCTGTAAAGTATCTGTAGTCGTCCTTTTGATCTGTTGTTGCCAGAGGAGGTTTGGAGCTCGGAGGGGTGCTGAGGGATAGGGCTTTTACAGTCATGGCTCAGCTCCAACAAACCCAGTTCATGTGCTGGGCAAGGACAGCTCTCAAGTCACTGCTTTTCAGCCCAGCTTGTTTTCAACCCTTCTCCATCATTAAACACAAGTATTCCTGAAGAAAAATTCCTACTACTTGTCACAGTGTTTTATGCAATCAAGTCAACACAGCATTTTCCTACACGACCACAGCACAGCTCCCCATCGTTTACATTAGTTGTGTTAGTCTGGGTTTACACTGCTGTCACAACTACCTAGCATTGATCATCTGACAGCAAAGCAAATATTTAAGTCTGAGTTGGTTGCAAATTTGCAGTTGAGCTGTTCTTCCCAGTTATAATTGATAAAATGCATGTTGTCCTTTCTGACAAGGAAGGTCTGGTGACATTTTCAGGTTACCTTCCTGTGGGATTTCTGTCTGTGTTTGCTATCCATACCCTGGCTAGTTTTACACCTACTTCCAGCAACAGCAGAGTGGACAAGACCATACACCATCAGTAGGCTTGCATTTCATATTGGATGTTCAGTTTTCCAAGTTGAAGATCTGTAGAATTCCCTGAGTGTATCTGGATTTATCCACACAACCCTTTGTAAAGATTATGTCTGTCCTGGTTGGGACTGAGTCAAATTTCCAAAAATCTCAAACCTTTCATGAGCAGCATGAAACAGCAGAGCCTTTGTTTCAGTCAGTTCACTACAGAAGGCCAGAGGAAATTCAATTAGGAGAAAAATATTCCTTGTGCTTGTGTATCATCATCATATATTAGTCATCTTCCTCGTGTTCTACAAAATTGCTGTGGGCTATACTGGTATACAAGCTATACACCAGCTGAGGATTTGTTCTAGTAAATCCCTTTTGGGTTTACACTCCAGCAGGACCTGTGCCAGTGACTATCTCTGACAGCCCAGAAGAGATAGGAACTGTAATTGATTGTGCCCCTGAGAGCTTTTCTTCCTGTTTGTCTGTGTGTGTGTGTGTATGAGAATGAGAGAGAGAGACTGTCTTTTATCTTTTGCCAGAAGTGGTTTTAACCCAGCACTGAGCTTTTCTTCTTCACTCATGCTCCCAAATGCAGCAATATTTCATATTTTCGGGGTGGAATCAGCAAAAGGCAGCTTCAGAGAACATCTTGCTCCAGAAATTTCAGAAGGCAGCCTTTTGCCTTTACAAGAGAGGCGAGGGAGGCAGCAGAAGCAATGACAGAGCTCAGGTCTGAAGGCACGGAGGGAACAGCACCGCCACACCAAGCTGTGCCTCTGCCATGCTGAAGGGCTCCGGCAGCAGAGCTCTGCCAGATCCTGCTGAGGCAGTTGGAGAGGTCACAGCTCACCCCCTCTCTGCTCCTCTAATTCCCTTTTCCTGCCAGAAGTTCCCATCCCAGCCTACAGGATGCTGGGAACGGAGCAGGCTGCTTTCACACCCGGCCTGCGAGCTGGTACGGAGGAGACTGGCCTTTTCTCCACGCTGCGAAGTGCAGTGGAAGGATGTGAGCTGATTCCCCCTCTGCTGTGTCTGCCCCAGAGGCCATGGTGTTTGGAGAGATGTGCCATTCCTCATCCCAACCCTGCTCTCCTCACCATTGTTCCCTGAGGCTGGGGGACTACAGTTGCCTGTTGGTTTGCAAAAGCAGCTCCTAACATGTATCCTCCAGACTGGAGATGTCTGTCCTCCACTTCTGCTCTAGTTAGCAATTTGCAGCCCAAGCAGACCTGAGCTGATAGAAACTGATATCAGGAATACCATCTGCTGGAAGTGAATAGGCTATGTATCATGCTGTCTTAAAGTGGGAAAGGAATAATGGTCAAAAAATATTTGGCCACATTTTTGGATAAAGTAGTGACAGAGAACTCAGGACATTCATGTCTCTTCCTGATTCTGGTCCAATTTTACTCTATAGTTGTCTTAAAATCTTATAAATTGAGTAATTACAAATCACACCTTCTTAGTGCCTGTAAATTAGAAATCATAGAATCAATCTTAGCATAGCCCAGATTGGAAGGGGCCTCGAAGGATCATCTGGTCCAACCTTCTATGGGAAAGGCAGACTAGATGAGATTATCTAGCACCCTGTCCAATTGTATCTTGAAAACTTCCAGTGATGGGGACTCTACCATGTCCTGGAGAGGTTCTTCCAGTGAATGATTGTTCTCACTGTCAAAAATGTCTTCCTTATATCAAGATGAAAACTCTCCTGATGCAAGTTGTACCTGTTGTCCCTTGACCCTACTGTACCATGTGGCTCCTCAAGGAGAAAGAGCCTCCAGCCTCCATTCTCTTTGCAGCTGCCCTTTAAGTACTGGAATATTGTGATGAGGTGTTCACCCACCCTTAGCTGTGTCTTCTTAAGGGAGCACTTCTCAAGTGCTTTTATTCCCATTATCCAGATCATCTTGAAAAGGATGAACAGGAATATTAGGAGTTGCTTCCAATGTGAAGGAATGTGGATGATGACCAGCAAGAGTAAGGATTGTAAGCAGCAGGGCAAGATCCATCCAGAGTCTAGTAAATAGTGGCATCTTCAGGGATCAACACCAAAACCAATGCACTTCAGCATCTTTATTAAAAGTCTGGATAACTGAATGAGGTGGGCTCTTAATAGGTCTGCAGATAACAATTTTCCTTATATTCAGTACTTGTGAAACCGGGTTTGATGTACTTTGTCCAGTCTTGGTCCTCTTTAGTACAAGAAAGACATTGCCAAAGTTAAGCAAGTGGAGTGGAAAGCCGCTAAGCTGCTCAGGGGCTATAGCATGAGGCATATAAGGAGACACTGGGGGAGCTGGGCTTATTCAGTCCAGAGAAGAGATGGCTTTATGGGGACCTTAATGTCTACAAAAACTTAATGGAGGTATAAAGAAAAAGAAACCATACTCTTTTTGGAAGTACATAAGGCAGCAGACACAGATTGCAGTACAGAAAATTCTAATTAGATAGTAAGATATACAGAGTTTCCCCACTATGAGGGTAGTTAAACTCTGAAAAAGGGTGCCCAGAGACTGTAGAATATCCATGATCTTAAGGTTCTTTCCAACCCTAACCATTCTATGATTCTATGTTCAAAACTTAACTATGGTATGAGATCCTCAGCAACCTGATCTAGTTGGCCTTCTATTTAGAAAGACAGCTAAGACTGGAGGGATGGGGTTCTGCATTTTCTGTGCAATTTTTCATTCATAGATGAATGATTTTTCCCCCTCATTGCTGTATAGGGCCAAAAAACCTGTCCCTGTGGGGCCTGAATCAGTCATCTGAGGAGGTTTTTTCTTCTACAGTAAAATTTTATTGCTTCTGTTAATGAAGAAGAACCCCACAATGATTGCGTTAAATGCCCTGCAGAAGCCTAAATAAATTTTATCAGTCTTCCAACATTTATCAACCAACCTCATTTTGTTTAAACATCCGTGTTAAAATAGCTTGAAAAATTATACTAGGTGAGTCTGACAAGCCATTTTCAACAAAACCCTGTCAACTACCATGGCTGATACCATTCTGCTGCAAAGAGAACTCTTTATCAGTAACTCTGATGTTTTGCCAAGGGTTGACACTAAGCCCAGAAGCCTGTTTGCAGATCACTGTATTTATGCCTTTAAAATAATGGCACACAAATGAGCTTTCTTGCAGGCTTCTGGAAACATAAGCCAAAACTTTCCCATTTGAGTGCCAAAGACTGCACATTTGAATAATGTCTGCAAAGGCCATGGGAATGGCAGATGCTTAAAATTAGGTCATGTTTATTTATATGTTGAACATGAGTTTAGGCATCTAGCTTCTTATATGAAAATTATATAAGTGTGAAAAGCCCACTTCCAGACAAACATGGTTCTGCTTGTGATCATCTGCTTTGCTTATATGTAAAAACCTGCCAAAAGTGGGTGTAGGCAGCAGGAACTCGTTCAGCATGGCCATGCCAGCAGGGAAGGGAAGGGTTTCCTCCACTGCCAAGTGTCAAAGGCAGCATCAGACAAGAGCAGAGGTGTGGAACGACGTGCAACATGAAGATACACCTGCATGGGAATTTGCCATGGAGCAGGTCTGGGATGGCATTTGAAGAAAGAGACAGAGAGGGAGGGAGAGGGAGATATGGTGACAGGGAGAATAACCCTTAAAATCAGAATTCAAGTGGTAAGTCCTGCCAAGTCCTACTAAACTACTGCTGCTAAGGGTAGAGCTGTCTCTGAGTTCAAAGAATCTCACCTGCTGCCATCAAAGTGTACTATTCCAACAGGCTACATCCCATCTCCCAGGGGAGGAGCTAAACCCTACTATAAGAAATCCAACCGAATCTCATATGTGGTATTACAAATCATAAGTGCATCCCAATCAGCCTGTGTCAGTTGTGGCCAAAACCCATAGGAAAGAACTTCACAGCAAGTATCTTTGCAGTCCTGAGGTCCAAAGGGGAGATTTTGAAGACAGGTCTATCTAAGTACATGCTTCAGCAGTGCTGATTTTCATGAGTGGGCTGCTGTGCTCATGTGGGTGCATCATGTCTGATAGCCAAACAGGCTTGTTCAGAACAAGCTGGGCGTCCCTGCACAGCCCTGCTTTATCACATAAGCTTTGCATCTGCATCTGGCTCCTGAATGTGTAAGTAATTTTAAAATGGTACTTCTGGCCAGAAATGGAACATATTTAGACACCAAATTAAGATTTAAATCACTGGGAATTAGACGTCTAAACACCTTTAAAAATCTGGTCCTATGGCTTTCAAGTTACCGAAAGACATGTGTAACTCTTAGACGAAGGACTAGTCTGATCTTGCTATCTACTGATAGAAACCCACAGCTACAGCTGAGAATGTATTTTCTTTACTATCTTTTCCAAGCACCTGAAAGGCTGGGGCCATTCAGTCTATGAAAATCAGCTCCTGCTTTCACCAAAATGAAGAGCTGGTATTTACAGGGCATTTCTATTGTCCCTTGACAGGCTAGAAAAAAGGCTTTGTCTCCTTTATTTTTTCTAAAACAATAGGAGCAACTGTTTCTAATATTGAACAGTACATTTACTCTTCAAAGACAAGCAGTTTATAATGTGGGATGTCTGCTCCATCTCCATTGCCCAGTTTGAGGGCACAATTCTGCAGTGCAGGCCATTTTCAGGTCTCTCAGTTTGATTCCTCAAAGAAGCAAGCAGCCCAAACTGATAATAGTTAAGAAAAAAAAAGGAAAAGAAAGAAAGTCTAGTAAACTATTATGCAACTAAGGGTAGAGGAGGTGCTTCCCAGCCTTCCTGTGCTTCTCAGGCTTCAATTCTTCCCTACCATATTTGTTCCTGCCATTGCCGCTGGAGAGCATGTACCTGCTCTACAGTGGCCACCTTTCTTATGCCTAAGTTTCCAAGCCATTTTTTTCATGCATATTTCAGAAAGGAAAATATTTATGGACCATAAGACCTCACACGCAAAAAAATCACTGATGGAGGGAGAAGAAGCAGTCTGGCAAAGGGATGGATCAGCAGCAGTAAAAATGCTTTTCCTTTTCCAACATCTAGGGAACTTGTGACTCCTAATGTGGGAGGACTGAAACTTGTTATGTAGTCCTGAAGTTAATTTAAAGTGTAATCAACAATGTACTTGAAAGAATGAACCTCTGCCAAACGATTAAGCTGTTAAAATATGGCCAAAGTATGTTATATAAGCAGAGTCTAATACAACTGCGTGGTAAGAAAATATATGGAGTCGCTAAGTCTGTATGTACTACAAATCAAAGTGCTGTGTAATTAGAATTATTTTGTCACCATCTTGTGGGACATTAGGATAACATCTGGTGTGCTCCTGATTTCAGCTTGTGAGTCCAATGTGTGCTGAAGAAAAAGGTGAGGAAGTGATTGCTCTGAATATTACACTGGTGTCAGTGCACACAATACTGTAAAATGGGCATTTTAAAGCTCCTGCAGTTTTACTGTGCTGCTGAGCAAACCTTCTCATTTGCAGGCCAAATATTTCTCCCAAAGGCTGTATGCAGATTCTGATGAAAGTTGGCACAATAAAGGGGGAAGAGAAATCAGATTGCTGACATAAACAGTTATGTCTTCTCTGAGAATGTCTCTGTTTCAGCCATCTGATTTCAAATGGTTTCCTTAAGACCTAATTTATTACTTCAAGTTCAGAAACTGCGCCTAGTCTGAAGATGATTGGGAAATACACTCCCTCTCTCCATCGGTCCAAGCAGTTGGTGTCTGATGCAAGCTTTTCCGGGTAAATGTGAACCAGATGTTCCCCAGTCCTAGCTTGTGAACTTCTGTCCTGGGTTTCTAACCTGAGTCAGTGCAAGTTGGTCAGAGAGCTGCACCTCAGCAATGGGCTCTCTGGGTAAACACTGCTCCAGACACCCATTGGAAGAGCTGTTGCAAAGCTCCTACCTCCCTCCACCTCCACCAAAACACAGAGCATGCTCTTTCCAGCACACAAAACAGATCTGTACTGAGCTAACATGCCACACTCTGGGTTTCCAAGAGATGTGCCGAGCCTGCACGGGCTCATCATGGCAATCCCTCTGTGCCAGCTCTGCCCATGGAGACCTTACAGCCAGCCCTCCTGCTGCTGCCTTGTTAGCCAAGGACATTGTATCTGAGAGGTCTGTGATGGAGGAATATGAAGTCAGGTTCTATTTCCCAACTGTTAATAAAATTTCCCCTGGAATAAAAGCCGAGGAGCTGGCGCCACTTCGTATTATTCAAAACCACAGACTTCCTGTTGCTCACAATCTGCCAGAATTACAGACTCTTTTGCAACTTCTTGAAAATCAAGATGCTTTCCTCCAGTGAGCATCCCCCTTCTTCAAAACGCACCCAGGGAAAATCAGTGATCCAATTTAGCATTGCTGCTAATGGGAAGAGGGAAGGGTGATGGTGACCCAGCACAACAGCCCCATTCATAGGAACATATTAGTGTTTCATCCTCCCCTGCCTCCCACGTTTCTTGGTGCTGTTTTGACCTGTATAGACAGTATGCAGGCACATCTGGGAGCAGCACATGCCAGAGGCTCCCTGCAGGAAGCAGGAATCCCTGCCTTGTAGCAGGGATTTATACCTATAGACATATGGAGGTGGACTATGCCGTGCCACTTAGTAGGGTAGATGTAGCCATGAAGGCAACGTTTTATTTGATACCTGGCAATACTTGTTTGGATGAGGCCTTGGGTGGCATGGTTTAGTGTGGGGTGTCCCTACCCATGGCAGGGGGGTTGGAACTAGATGATCTTAAGGTCCTTTCAGAACCCTAACTATTGTATGATTCTATGATTCTAATATTTATTGTCTGGATAGCCGTATTTCCATGTTAATAAGTACCTTTGAGTGCAAGGTAGGTATGTAGGGAGCTGAACGGGAAATCGTCAAACTGGTAATTTGATGATTTCATCAAACTTTTATCAAAGTGATTTCCCACTTTTTAATAGTGTATATTACCTTATGCCTTTCATTGTTCAGTGTGTTAGCAGTTGTCCTGCCCTGAGGCCTCTGTTTGTGTAGGACATTATGAAATAGACCACTGATGTCAGCTGAAGCTTCTCATTACAGTGATGAACTTGTGAATTTTGTTACAGGTAACAAATGCAAAGAAGCGTCAAAAACCCTAAACCAGACATTTTGAGATTTGAAGAAGACATCTCTCATATTTGATTTGCCTTACTATTCCCAACAGGCTGAAAGGCAGATGGCTTCTGAATTTCAGCAAGACAGAAGGAGATCTGTCCTGTGTAGGACACAGCAGACATCCCAGTGCCAAGCTTCGGAGGTGCCCTGCCATGTTGTGTGAGCCACAGCTGCACCATGGGACATCCAGGCTTCTTGATGCTCCTGCAGAAAGAGATAGGGCTTGGTTATGAGACTGATAGGTCAGGGTTTCTGCGGAACTAGCTACCACATTGCCTCTAGGTGATGCTAAGACATGAGCTCCACACTGACTGCTGAAATCCACACAGGAGGGAAGCAGCTCCCTCCTTCACGGCTCATGGACAGAGGATCAGCATGATGTCACTGGAACAAGAACTGGGTCTATGAGGGGAGTGAGTAAAATAAAATCTCTTACCAGCTGAACAAGCAGGGTGTTTATATATGAAAGGGAGATTCATTGACATGCTGCTTAATTCAGCAATTAGGAGCATGCTCGTCTTCAGCAGAAGATCTAGTTTTGAGACCATCATCTATTAGTTGCAGCTATGTAGGGAGGACAGTCTGTCTCCTGAATGCTGAGAGATTAGATTAACGTCCTCATATCTAATATTCTGATATTTTTAGCCCGAAATTGGTACGGCACTGATCATATCATTTAGCTTTGGCATATATGGTAAAGGCAGTGTGAATTAGCAGCACAATATACAACTAGATAGACCTTTAAAGCAAAATACGCTCTCAGATTTGCATGAAAATTCCACTTTCAGAATAAGTGATTCTAGTGTAGCTATGGAGAGTTTAACCAGCAACATTTCTAATATAACAGAAATTCCGAATAGCAACTCCTGATCAAAAAAAAATGCAATAAAAGTTTCTGAGTTGCAACATTTCTCCCATATTCCTATTAGTAATAGTATATTATGCAAAATAACCACATGCTTTGTCCTGGACAAAATGCTAGAAGAAGACACATGGCCGGGAACAAATGCCAAAAAACCCCTGAGGTCTCAAGCATGTGGAACTGTATCCCCACCCTAGATTCATGCACCAGTGCAGAATTACATGCACATTACTGGGATTCAGTGGAGGGCTAGAAATACACCCTGCTATGATGACTTGTGAGATCAGAGCCAGAAGTCTTTTATTGCACTGAACAGTGGCCACACCAGTTCACAGAGGGTTTTTTGGCAATGTACTATGTTACAAAAAACCCCAAAGCTTTGTGAAGCTGCATCTCATGCTTGTGCTGGCTTCTGCCTTCTGACATGGAAAATGCCGCTGGCTTATAAGGAGTGTGTGTGGGGGGAATGGGTAGAAATATTTAAATACGTGGTTGGTTGAATGTGTGTTTCAATGGCAATAACTTCAAAATATGATACCTCACTTTGCTCACTAAGTAAAGCAGAAAGAAAAGATTTTGAAGAACTAAGTTCTCCAGAAGATGGTTGTTTTCATTAGAATTATCAGGCTCACCCAAAGGATATTAAACAGTGTTTGTGGTACTGTCCTGGGTTCAGCAGTAGCAGTCATTTTTCTACTCCTTAGTAGCTGGTGCAGTGCTGTGGTTTTGACTTTCAGCCTGGGAACAGCGCTGATAACACCGATGTTTTTAGTTGCTGCTCAGTAATGTTTAGTCTGACCAAGGACTTTGTGAGTCTCAGGCTCTGCCAAGAGGAAACCGGGAGGAAGCAGAGACAGGACACCTGACCCAAACTAGCCAAAGAGGTATTCCATACTACAGCACGTCATGCCCACTATATAAACTGGGTGGCAGTTACCCGGAACAGTTAGATCACTGCTCGGGTTGGGCTGGGTATCAGTCGGCGGGTGGTGAGTGGTTGCATTCTCTTCCCTTGTTATTTCTCTTATCTTTATTATTATTGGTGGCAGCAGCAGTGGTTTGTGTTATACCTTAGTTACTGGACTGTTCTTATCTCAACCCGTGGGAATTACATTCTTTTAATTCTCCTCCCCATCCCTCAGGGAGTGGGGAGGGGGAAAGAAAGGTGGGGGAGTGAGAGAGTGGCTGCGTGGTTCTGAGTTGCGGCTGGGCTTAAACCATGACAGGTACACAGAACAAGACACTGCACACAACAGAATTGCCTTTAGGTATATTTTTGATTAAAATTTTGTCATTCTTACAGCTTCTATATAATTTATTATGGCTGTAACAACAGAACAACACTCATAACAATGGTGGGGGTTTTGGTTGTACCAAGATTTTTGGGTACCCAGAAGCTTGTTTCCATATTAGAGATTTTCCTCCCTGTCCCTCTGCTTAAACAGAGGAATAAGTTACTGCTGGGAAGGGCATTCCAGAGTTCTCTTCCTTCACTGCTTTGAAAATATTCTGAACATTGAATTTCATATGAAGCAATGCTGTCGACAGCTGGCCGGGCAAACACATTGCAGGGGGGTGTGCTTCCAATCCAAAGAAAATCTCCCCTTTTTATGCCTATCTATCCGCATTCTCCATAGGTCTGCCTCAAAATAATCCCTCTGAGTAAATATTTGACAGCATAATACCAAAAATATACCCAACCACATAAGAAAGAGCAGCAATGAATCTCTAATCCTGGCATAGGAGAGGGGATGTTAGAAGCAAAATAATGTCCTTTTTTCCTGTGCACTTCCTAGTACCGCTTTTACACACATTGTGTGTTTTCCCTTTGAGGCAGCTACTATGAATTTACTTTTCTTTTTCCCTTCTCTCCCAGAAGTTGGAAGCAGGAATTTAGTTAATGAACCGGGAACAATTAGTTTTCTGGCAAAGTAGTAATAAACTCGAGACAGAAAACAATAATGGAAGGGCAAAAGAAGTCTTAGTTAAATACCTTGTAAACCCTGATGGAAGGGGCTACTGGTGACAGCTCGCTTAGCCCTGAGTTGCAGACCTTTCAGGAACACACATTATAGCAGGGCTGCTGCTTTCTTTACTGAGGTGTTAAATAAATGTTCCTACAGCAAACATTGTGGGTTGTTTTTTTTTTTTTTGCAAGATGCTTTAAATACAAAGCACTAAAAAGAAACTTTCTGCCTCTTGGTTTTACAAGCCAAATTTCAACTTGTATTCTGTGCAACCACACTTTTAATTACTCCAGCTTTCAGAGGAGCATCAAGAAACTCCCAGAGAATGATGAACTGACCATGAATGTCATTAGCACGATCAATGACTGACCGCCAGAGACAACCGAAGTGCAAAAAAGGATTTCATGCTGCCAGGCATAAATATATGCTGGTGCTGTGGATCATTCTAGGCTTTTGCATATAGAAAATTCATGAGTTCTCCTTGAATGTTTATTGCTTCTGTAAATCAAGGCTGTAAAATAAGACCATACAGTGATTTCAAAAAGAGTCTTTCAGTATCCATAAATGTGGGGTTTTGCTTTCCAAAACGAAATAGTAGTGACGTGCAAGACAGAAATATCTTGTTTTATTTCAGCTACTTGGAGAGAGTGAGTAGTTCTCTACCATTTACAGCGCGGGCTCTCCCTGTTGCATGCTTTGCTTAATTATACAAATAAGATTTGAAAAACATATGTGGACAAGAATATTTTATTGCAGGAACAGAGATAAAACACACAGATTAAAGAAGGAAACATTTGTTTATTAAAAAGGAAAAGGTTCTGGATGGCAGCACAGAATCAGACATGAGACAAATGAATGCATGCACAGCTGTTCATGTTTAAAGGCAGAATATAGACATAAATACAGTTAGATCTTTGCTCTGCTGCTGCAGGATTTTTATACAGTCAATTCAAAAGAATATCTGTCATAACTGAACACAAGGAGAAATTTATCAGAAACAGAGCACAGATTGCTTCTCTAAAGCCAGGATAAACAAAGCCCAGAGAAGCCTCTCAAGCTATGGTATTGCAAAATAAATTTAATTGTGCAAAAGCGAACCACCTTCTGAGGATGAGAAGATTAAATGTCAGATTCAGCTCCAAGTCAGGTAGCTTGTTCTTCTGTTTGAATAAAACATGGATGATTTTCCCCTGCTGTCATCACAGTTCCTGCTCTGTCTGAAGGAAAGCCAGTATTGTGAAGTAGGAATGCGCTTCAAAAGCAATACTTTATTTTTTCTATCATCTAGTCAGCCTATTTCCAAAGCACACCAGAGAGAAAAAGAGAGGCTGATGAGGCCTTCTCAAAGTTTTTTTAATGCTTAGATTCAATGAGACCATCCTGAAGACCATAAGGGCTCAGGAAAAGTCGGCCAAGTACTACTGCCGAGCAAAGCAGGCCAAGAGAGATCATGAGCTGTCCATAGGATACAAATGCTTCCCTAGGGTTGCCAATCTCTAGCCTGGAGGACATTAACTTGTACGGATTCTGCCACACTGATCTCCAGTCATACTTTTAACTGCTTTAAAATACCACATAACTGTTTAAAACACGAGTAAGCCTTCGGTATTTCATGGTTCAATTTCTACAAAAGTAGAAATATGGAAATCTATTGCATCATGAAGCTAATTTTTAGAAAAAGTCCTGATGGGCTTCTTTAGAGCACAATTGGGAAATGTTTCAATTTATAAGTAAAGCCAATATGGATTAAATGCCAACATGGAATACTATGAAATATCAACCAAGATGTTTATATATGATGCTCATTTTAATATTCTTTCCATATTTAAATATTCAATTATCTTGCTTCAAAGGTATCTTTGCACATAGCATTCTTGTTCTCTACTTTTAAATTAAGATTTAAGTATTACAGCATATTTCTGTTCTACTTCTAATTCAAATTCAGTTTTGATAGCTACAGAACATCAGTTTTCACAGATCTATTCTTTATGAAAACACTCCTCACTAAGCTTATTTAAAGCCCTTCAACAGTTGGAGGATAGCAATATTTTACTCAGATTCTGAATTTCTCAGGGATCTCAGTGTAACTGCAAAAAATTGCAAAGACGAAACCCCCTCCTTGATATATGTGACTTTTATTTCAAATAGTCAACAAAACTGAGAAGTTGTGCTAAATATATTCCAGCTTACAGGGGTAAAAGGAAAACGCCAAAGCTTTCCCTCATTTTTTTGAGTATGTCTCGGATATTACAATCTTTCAGTTAGATAAGAAACATACATGACCATCCATCAGAAATCTGTATAAACCCATACACATGCTGAAATCACATGGTCATAGCTCTTCCCATGAACATAGGGGGATCACCTGGCTGTACAACACACACATGTCCTGGCTCAAGCACTTGAACATATTCTGCTTTTCTCTACAGGAAGAGTGGCACAACAAACCATGCCAGGATGAATTCAGCTAGGATGGTGACCTGTTAGTGGATCCAGAGCCAGGGATTCCAGGTTTCCAGCTCTTCTGCTACCTCCAAGATATAAGCTTTGGGGAAATACAGGTAGAAGACATCAAGATGTCTTGGCAACATCAGCATCAAGATGATGTCTTCATCAAGAGATGCCACAAGTACTGCCACATGGCAGTACACCATCTCAGCACATCAAGTGGCATTTTGTTAGGTAAATGTGAGCAACAAGGTCTTATACATCTAGCCCATCTTCAGCATTCGATATTCAGATGAACCCTAAATGTGTGTGTGTGCATACACACAAGTAAGCGAGTGCAGTTGTGTCACCTAATATTTGATGCTGTCATTGATGGGATTGAAAATGTCTTAGAAGACATCTAACAATGCACTGTTACAATCACCTTTAACTATTACCATTCCCTAATTATTATTTTCTCTGTATGGAATAGTGACAGAACGGCTCAGCATTTCATTTCCTCGGCATTTGCCAAAGGTGGAGAACTCTGTGGGTGCTACCAGCCACGGGCAGCTCGGCATGTTCAGACAGATCCACGAGGTGGAGCTCGCAGCACTCTCATGGAGCACACCAGTACTCTGGCAGCATCTCGCCTGCACAATCGGATGGAAATCCACAGCAATGTCAGTTAAAGGAGATGGAAACATTCTGCATTGTAGAACCCATGATACTCATTTTATTGCATGGACCTTGAGCCGTGTCAGCATCATCAAGTCTTCATCAAATCATCATCAAAATATCATCAAATTCTTCAGAACTGATCATCGGGCTCGTGTTTTCCTTAAATTGCCCTTGGAATGAAAATAAGTTGAAATGGGGTGACTGGCTGCACCCTTTTTCTCAACAAAATCAAAATCCTCCCATAAGGAGTTCACAAAGTGCCAGAAAACACAAGTACTTTCTCCCTACATTAGGGCTGAAACTGCAAAGCAACAATATGAGAAAGAAAAATTCAAAAAAACTACAATACAACACAGTGCTGTTTTATGCAGAAGTTGATGTTGGGCCACGGAGTTTGTTACAATTATAGAAAATAGATTTTTACTCAAAAATCACTACCATTACCCAATGAAAACACACTGTGTTAAATATTGGGTTAAAAGTCACTTTTTGGAGTGTCTTTTCAGTAGATTTTCAGCCTGATTCTGTGGCAGTAGAGCTAAATGTTTCCTAGCCCTTAACTGGAATTCAGGGCTGAAGAGAAAATGGTCCTCCTGGGGATGGGGATTGCAGCTCCCCTTCTGCCAAAGTCGGTGTCGAGGGACCATACTATAAAAGAATTGATCTCAGTTTAGCACAGGGAAGATTATGAACAATGTACAGGGCAACCTCCCAAGAAAGGTATAAGTGAATATGGGGGGTCGACTAGAAACAGCACACAGACATGGAGTTCATACCTCTGAAGTAGGATTTGTTACCGTGGAAAATACTCTTGTGACTATAACCTGCTTGTGTGGCAGTACTTCCAGTATAAATCCATGCATATTACTGTAAAGAGGTATTAAGAATGTACTTATTCTGTGCATGAACAAGTTGAAATGTCTTTGTAACATTCAGTACTAAGCATTTGACACCAAAACCAAAGAAACAAAAAAAGGCAAAAGTACTCTGGTACCATTCACACAAGCACATTTATTATATAAATATTTTATAAATTACAAGATTTTAACTATAAATGTAAACATTTATAGGAAAATAATGTTTTTATGTTCTTATTAATGTTTACAACTAATATAAGGCACATAGTGCAAAAATACATTTCTGATGCAGAGATCACAAAATAATTACCTACATGTGTTATCTAAAAAGTAGCTGCTTACACTTCTGTGGTACAGTATTGTTTGCGATTAATGCATATTGCTAATTCCTGGCTAACTCTTTGTCGGTAAAAATAAGATGTAGCTGCCATTTGACCTACTAATTGTACTGGCATTCAAAACAAGTATTTGGCTTACAGCACGCATATTGTCAGAAAAAGCATGTACAGTTCTCTGGTACATAATGTATGTTGTTATGCATGTAGAAAATTTTATTCTGAATACCTGAGAGTTGGCCCTGAAATGTATTATCTTTATATGCATATATTTCTACAGTTCTGAACTGTACAGGAATACAAAACAACAAATCAAAGAGCTAGATTATTTCTTAAACCTTGAAATTTTCCATACACTTACTTCTCTGGAAGAAATAATTTTAACTAGCAGATGTTAGAGCTGTATTTACAAACACTGAAAAATCAAACTGAACCAAAGATGGACACCAAACATACTGTGGGGCTTGATGCTGCCTAGCATCAAGCTAGGGTTGTCACTAAGGTTATTGGAAAACGTGTTGAATTGGAATATAAGAGGGACACACACTACAGCCTTTACTAATATGCCATTGGCCAGTATAAAGGAGTAAGGTGGAGATGGAAAGTGTTTAAGTAAATACATATTCATAGCACCACATACAAGATGCTACAGTAAACAGAATATACTGCTTTTACAGTATACTTGGTCGAGAGACGAGGATTGAAAATCAGATTTCCAAGCAAATTGTTTACTTATCTTCTTTTCCTGTAACCACAACAAAACTAAGCCCAGATGTTTAACATGCTATAGAGACTACAGAGGTTAAACCACACTTCTCGGGATTACTGCTAGTATTTGAGCACCACAAAGAATATAATGAAAGGGATAAGGAGAAAATATGCTTTTACTGACAGAGGAACACACAGATCTACAGAAACTGTCTCAAGTATGTTGGCTATATTACATACTTTCCTGCTGTAAGTTGTTGACAGATAATTCCTAAAAGGTTTCACAAAATTAGAAGTATTTGAAAGTATTACCTATCTTCTCTACATAGCAATAACTCTTCCTTTTCTGTATTTTAGTACAGTTGATCAAGAAAACCAGTAAAGCATAAATTTTACTGAATACTGTCAAAAGAATTGCACTGATTAGTTTCAGGTGAAATATTGAGATTTTGGTACAATTTAGAGTGTTTCTCATGGTAGTAACCTCAGTGCAATTTACTTGCTAATATATGCTGCACATTGAATGAATGCCTCTCTATTAAAACCTGAAGGTTTGTGATTGTGATTTATGCATTTGCTAGCCCACAAACAGGTAATACATCCCTGAATAAATACTGAAGAAAACAGGACTCCTTAGTAGTGAGCATTACAGCAATGAGCATTACAGAAATAAAAGAATTACTATATATATATATACACAGCACCTACAATTTGCACCTAAATGGCAGATGTCCCTCCTTTGATGCTCTTACCACATCAGAGTTCTCACTGTATTTGAAGTTGGAGACCAACAATTGTGTTAGGAATACATTTTCCACAAAATCCTCCACATCTTCCATATATTTTAGTACCATCCTGGAAAACAGAGAGAGAGAACAGTCAACCAACAAACGCAATTGAAGTCACAGTTGTGCAAAAAGCTCCTTCAGGTTTGCACGCAGTAGGCCTTTTGACAAATTGTACCTACAAATACTAAACCAAAACACTGCATCAAATTAGCCAAACTGACACAAAGATCCTTTAACAGCACTGACATACACCTTCTTTCCCAGCCTACCATCCCATGTTGTCTTAAACTGTGCACGCTTACCATTCTTGAACAATTCGGTTTCCCACACAAATCAAGTTGGAGGTAAGCAATCTATAAGGATGCTCTGTAACAGTGTATCTTTAATAAAATGCTTTTTGGGGTGTGTGGGTTTGGGTTTTGGTTGGTTTGGGATTTTTTATGTATTATTAGATATATTCAAAACTTCTAATGAACCTGATTAGTTTAACAATAGGCTCTTAAAACCAGTAAGAGAAGGGCAGGCAGGCAGTGTTGATCTGGACTAGATTCTGGGCAGCGTGATTTAACATAGTTTTTGCATTACATCTGGAAGAAGACTTAGATGGGTCAGAGACCTCGGGCACTACTTTTGATTCACTACTATCTTTCACTACAGACTCATCACTTGCACCTCTGGAGGCACAATATTCAAGTCGTAAGAGCAGGTAAAGGAAAACAACATTGACTTACATGGGATTTGTGTATGTCAGCAGTTGCATAGTTGCCCTGAGCAATCCATCTAACGGTACTGGATAATCTCAGACCCGTACCAGCCAAGTTAATGCTGAACTGTCCCTAATAAAACAGAAGAAAGGCAGAAGGTAAAATACAAAACTGATAAGCAGAGCTCGAAACACTAGAACACTTCACATTGGCGTATCTGCACACATCACTTAGGGTATATCCTGACAGACATTAAGTACTTGCAGGTGTGTACTTAATCTGGTTTAGTTAAACCAGATTATACCCAGAACATATCTTCAGGACAGACTCACAAACAAGCTATTCTGCAGTAAGTGCCATTTGTGTGTCAGCTGATCTGTAGCATCTGTCTGCAGTCTGAATACAGAAATAACATCAGGCAATTCTTTTAGCCTCATTTCTACATATTGAATTTTAGTTTACAAAATGCATGAACTTGCAACATGCAAGAATTAAATACTTTTGTTTAAGCACTGGAACTTTTCGGACATAAGGTGGTCAGGACCTATTGCTATCTGGAAATTACAGACAATCATTTCTTAGCCATCCAATTCTCTAATTTTTGCAAGTACTCTGGCCAAGCATCATCATCATCATCCATTTCTTTTTGAGTATAACAAATAACATAATTGAATAGGAACCTATATGGAGGTTAAAACAAATAAATTAATTGCTAAATGAAATATTTCTCAATACAAACCACTCACAACAATTTATTGATTCTAAAGTATTTGCATATGCAAAAACACTCTCTTTGAAGATTAGCGTTAAAACAGAATCCATTCATATGGGAATAAGAAATATATTAAAAGCAACAAGCTGCAATGCCTTAGTAAATCTACTTGGGTACAGAAAATGATGAAATTATGAAACTGCACTCACACCAGTGCAATGCGTTGGAATCCTCCACAAAGAGCCAAATGGTCAGTTGAGGCAGCACTACAGTCAGAAAACTCCTGCCTACTTCCATACAATTCACTGAAGGCCTGAATTTCTATATTCAAACCTAGTTAAAATTGCCGAATCCTGAGATCAAAGCTTTAGAAAAGATAATGTTTCTACTACATATGGTGGCTTCAGTATTTTATTGCTTAATATTGTCATAGTCAGATATATCTATATTTATATATGAATGCATTTGTGGCTATATGTATGTGTGCATGTATTAAAGTACAGTGTTCAGCCTTTATTCTTGTGATTTACCGGAAATCCTTCATAAAAAAATCAGTATTGTAGTGTTTGATATGGCAGATTTGTTTAGACAGCACTTCTGTGTAAAATTGCTGTGTTTATAGCACTCATATACTCAGGATGAGCTAATATATGGATAGGGTAGGTTGTTCTTCAAGTGCCAAAAAAGGGGAAGATTTCCATTTAACAAATAAAGCGTCTGGAGGAAATTCATATAAATGGTGTGGAATGCTTTCCACAATTAGTAGGACCAACGTAACTCCACTCACAGTGATATCATTTGGCAAAAATTAATGAGAAGTGCTATGTACAATTATAATGACAGCTTAACAGCTCTCTGATGTGTCATGCAGCATACTCAAAGCCAGGAACAGATTTCAAAGTCTGATAGTGCACGAATGGAGGCCTTTTTGCTGCATTAGAAGTGTTATTTTCAGTGCAGATCTTACAGATGGAAATGCCTAAGTGCAAAGCCGTGTAAGCAGGATGACTTCCCAACAGAAGTAACAGATTGCAAGTAGATTTGTGCTGTACTAAGCCCAAAGAACCTGCAGGTTGAAGGTATGCAATACTGTGACTGTTTTTTGCCTGGGGTCTGCCTAACTTAGGCTCTTCATTTGTATCTAAATTGTATATAAATCATCTCTAGCTGCCCTTGAATACGTCCACCCCTATAGCCTGTCTTAAATTTAAGCACCTAGGATAGATGGACAACAGGGATTCACTTCCATGCAAGTCTAAGCTAGTTGATCTTATCTCCCTTTTAAAGGGAGCTACAGAAAAAGAAATATGCACTTCCAGAGGACAGCTGACCTCATCCTAAGGTATCTAATAGGGTAAGACTAGCCAAACTGTTTTCTAGGACTCCCATTTCTGCCAATGGACTCCAAAGGCAGCCTAGGTTGACTGGTTCAGACTAGGGCTATGGCTGCATTAGCAAGGACACTGCAGTGTGATCATATCTATAGAGTGAAAATACTGAGTTAGAGAGCCCAATGTCTGTACACAGTGGGGTTTTACTTTGGACTAACTCTCATCTAGACCCATAGATCGAGTCCGCATTAGCAGTTAGAGCGCCTTAAGGTCCTTCTTCTGGAGCTCATGGTTTGATTCAATTTCATCCAAAAGACATTGTTCATGTTTTCAAGATTGCTCTGTGATGTGAACCCGCAAACAGTAAAATGAGACAATACAGAGATTAATTTAAAAAGCACCATCCAATCCAAACTAAAACACTAATGTAGAGACACTGATGGATTTTAAATTATGCTGCCAAACAGGATTATACTGATAAACAGGTAGCCTTCAAAGATAGGAAGCACAGGGAGAGAAAAAGGGAAAAGACAAGAAAAATTCTGCAGAATTACAGAAATGGAATATTCCTCCTCTTCCTTCCTCACTAGTGGAGAACAAATAATAAAAAGAGGTTAGGGGAAACAAAAAATACATCACATCCAGAAGGAAGGACAGCAATACAGGAAATACATAGAAAGCTGGATATACATACATGAAGCCTAGAGAGAAAGTGTGGACTAAACCACCTCCCACTCCCCCATTACCATTATGTAGGATTGTACATTTATTATTATTATTGTTATGTATAATTGTACATTATCTACCCCATTACATTACATTAGTGCTAGGAAATATATTTAATGCATGTACTATGCCTATTGTTGTACACCTGGGCATACCCACTAAAGGGTGGAGAGATGGTGCAGCAGGAGAGAAGAGAGTAAGGAAAAAAATACCAATTAATGTAGTACACAGACTAGACAGAATAGCGTGTTGGTTTAGAGCCTTATAGTTCTAAACCAGTCACTCAGATTATTTGCCCATACACGCCTTTACACACACATTTCAAGGAGATAAGAAATCATACATACCTGTGGACATCTGGCAGCACTGTAGCAGTCTCCAGCTGTAGCAAAAGGAACAGCTCTCCCAAGTATAGTCTGAGCAAAAAGAAAATCTGTGGCTAGAAGACAGAAAATTACTCAACGCTGAATCTGCTGCTTTAGAAGTTAGGTGAAAACTGTGTGAAAAGGCATTAATATGGGGAAGGGGGGTTGGCTTGGTTTGCATTGGGTGGGGGTTTTGTTTTGTTTTTTGGAGAGTTTTTTTCATGTTTTTTCAAACTGAAATGTTGGTTCAGTTTTTTAGAAACTACATTTTAAATAGTCCATTTTGGTTAATGCAACATCAGTCCAACAAGCCCGGTTTTCTTTCTGAGATAGGAGGGGGGTTAAGAGGAGGACGGGTGTGCACATGGACACAGCTCCAAGTGAGCTGGTTGTGGGACACCTTGCCACCTTCAGGGGCGGCAGGGGCTTGAAAGTGCTGCAAGATTCCCTGTTCATTTAGCCTGTCTGCCAATGACTAAGAAGGGACTAACTACAGCATAGGAAGACTTCCCAAGATATATATTCCAGGGACTAAAACGAAATGGAATAATGGTAACAAAACCTTAGAAACTGAGGCTAATTTGCATATAAAATATGAATTTGTAAGATTTGTGATACTTGTCCACTTGGGACAAACTAACAAGGGAAGAGGCAGCAGTTTCTCTTTCTTTGATTTCCATTTACTTCCTAAAGGAAATTAGAATTTAGTTTGCCCAAAACTGGACAACTGGATCTATAAGTGGGTCAAAGTGGTAGTTTGGTATTCATGACCATGCAGTCTCAATAGAATGCCAAAATGCTTACTTTTGATTTGCATGGAAGCTACATCAAATCTGATTTTGCTAAAAATTGTGAAGCCAGCTGCAAGGTAATCATTTCGACAGGCGCAGTCCTGCCTTCTGCTTCCGTTGAAAGGACATTCATATGGATTCTGCAGCCTAGAGAATAGAAAAGATTGTTTTCCCTTTGACGTTTTCCATAACATAACTTTATAGTGGAAAATAATTGCATTGCACTATGCCACATAAATATACTAAACAGTTTCAAACAAGAAGCTCAGCTATTAATCTTGGCTCAACTGAAACACTACTATGGATTGAAGCCATTTCTGCTCTGGTCAAGATAGGATTTTTCAATAATCATTTAGTGCAATTAACACAATTTCAACTTTGAAGTATCCACATTTCTGCATGTGTGTTTATATGCCTGAATATTCAAAACAGAAAACTAAGGAAAAAAGTTCTACTCATCTGTTCTCAAAAAAAGTATTATTTTATTCTCTTTGGAAGGCATAAACACACTTCATAAAGTTACAAAACCACTTTTTTACCTGAGTCCATAAACTTCAGAAAAGTTGTCTGCTTCACCTTTTACCAATGTCAAATATTCTTTGGGATTCTCTAAGTGCATGCCTGAGCAATAAATCTGGAAGAGGAAATACAGCCCTTTAGCAAGATCTTTATTAGAACAGTATTGTTTCATAAAAACATGTGCTCATAAAAACTCATTAATATTAAGATTACCTTTATCATCCTTCCCTTAATGTTAAGTGGGTATTCACCATCCTTTCTAATCCCTTTTTTAATCTGGATATCTTTGCAGGTGGTATGAATTTCACCTTCAAAACGAATGATTAAATCATATTAATATTCCATGAATAGAACGTAGGTTTAGGACTTCATTTTGCATAATTGTGCTCCAAACATATTTATAGCTTTTATAGAAGCAACCTGGAAAAACATTGACATCAGCTGAAAATTACAGCTGTCACTTACATTCTTCCTCATGGCAGACCTTTCTGGCATCTGGTTTTAAATGTGGCAGGCACAAGTCACTGGATAAGCCATTTTCAGTCATACATTCTACAGTTCTCTCCTTTACCCCCACTCCACAAGACACTGAGCACTAGATGGAGATAGACATGAACAGTTAGTTTAGAAGGTAGTAAATAATTATGTCAGCAAATTAGCCATGGCATTCATTTCTGTTTAAGGCAACTATCAAAAATGAGCTTGCGCATCTGTACTCACTTTGGTCCACTTCCCCACTCTCCAGGTAGCTGCTTGTGAACATCCTCTGATATTACATTTATAAATGTATGGGGATGGTTCTACTGGGCATTCTCGGTACATTACAGCTTGAAGGCCATGGATGTGCTGATTTCGAACAGAATGGATTCCCACACAGTATGTGATCCTCTGCTGGTAGCCAAATCCACAGCTGGCTGAGCACTAAAATAAATGCACAGGTATTATTTCTATAGAAACTGAACCTTTCTGCAGAATTGCAATTACAGATAAGTCAGCTCTGATCCTTGCTTTGGCAAAAACATCTCATCTGATTGATGGGTGCCACCTCAGAGCTGGTACATCAGTGTGCAGAAGTGAAGGTCTACAATAGTTATGTAGGTAAAGAGATGGAAAAAGTTTACACACCCATGTTCAAATGAAAATACACTTCTTTGGTTTTGCTCTGCACACATAACATACACAATACAATATTAACAATATTGTATTAGCAATATAGCAGTATTGCTACTTATTAGCAATATAACATTCTTACTTGGAAAGTTACATAAAAGATGTGCAAGCAATATAATCACTATACCTGTGACAGTTCTCCTGTAAACACAACATATTTAGAGGGAGATATCCTGCAGTTTTTGGTTGATGGAGGCTTTGTGGCAGGATCACAGAAGCTTTCATTTATTTGGAGCTGCTTTTCATCCACACACTTCACCTTGCGGTGTATTTCCTTTCTTCTATATGATGTCAGGCACTGAGAGTGAGAAAAAACAGTCACAGTTTTTGTACTTAAACTAGCCATTTACAGAACAAAGTTATTTGCTCATTGTTACACACCAGTAAAACCCAGACAGCAGCACCTTTTATGACATCTGCTATCAGAGTCAGACTGAATTATTCACTGTATCAAAATACTTTACTTTGTTTTCAAAGTTCAGGTACCTCTAATGATCTGAAAAAACAATAGCGTATAATAACATGACCCTGTAACTGTTGGATGAGACAGAGGAGAAAATGAAAATGTCAGGCCAAGATTATAGTTTGAGTGTAAAAGCTCCTCTGCATGAAAAAGGAATATTACACAGAGAAAAGAAAACAAAACTGCCTATTAATGAAACAATGGCAGCTTTGGGCAGCACTGCCTGTTGAGCCTATGCATTTGCCCTGAGTGTTCTCAGACCTCTCCCCATGGCAAGCTGGTGGGATGGAGAGTCATCACAGTTCTGCTAGGACAGGATGAGAACTTTGCTGTCAGAAAAGTGGAGGTACAGACTAAGTAATACATATCAACAGCATGTCCCCAGCTATGGGTGCCTCAACTAACCTGTTTGAACCTGCTGTGATAAAAAAGGAAGGCTCAAATACACAAACTCCAGTCTCGGCAGAGGCAATAATCAATAATAACACCTACTATAGTCAGACCTGAACCTAACTTAATAGTAATTTGAACCCAATAACAAACAATTAGAAGACTCATCAGGGTCTGACAAAGAGATCAAATCTATTGTTCAAATTGTATTATTGACTCAAAGAAGCAACTTGAAGCACAAAATCCAGGTGTTGTACAGTAAAACAGCTCTGCCAAATGAAATCTCCAACTTTATTGGGTTGGGTCTTGAAAACCTCAGAGAATGGAGACTGAAATTCCCTGTTTCTCAGCCTGTTTTACTGCCTGAATTGTCCTTGTAGAGAAAATGTTTTTCAGAATATTTGATTTGAACCTGTTCGGCTTCTTTGGCTTCATCTTACTCCTGTTGCCTCTTGCCTTCCCACCATACACTGTGAAGAGCCTGGCTCCGTCTTCTTGGTAACGTCCTTGTTGATAATGGAAGGCTGCTGCTAGATCTGCACAAAGCTGTCTCTCCTCTAGGCTGAACAAATCCAGTTCCTTCAGTCTCTCCTCACAGGGCAAGTGCTTCAGCCCCTAACCATTTGAAGATCCTTCGCTGAATATGCTCTAGTTTGTCAATGGAAAGATTGCACTGGGGAACCAAAGGTAGAAGTAAGGTCCTAAGACCTCAAGGAGAAATATGAGACTCATGATATTAAGTGCTTATAATCCCCAAGTCTTGCTGAATGATTGCTTTCTTTCTTGGAAAGCTGAGGTGACAAAGAGAATGGCAGGAAATCAGAGAGAGCAGTGAAAGTAAATTACTGAGAGTCTTACCTACCCGTTCAATGGATCCACAAGAGACTGTGGCCCAGTGAGGGAAGCCATACGTACATTAAGCCTTTAAGAAAGCTATTCACTCAGAGAATGAAAATGTGTGGACTTGTACCAGGAGGTTGAGTGTGGATACAGCTGGCTGGTGTAACTTACAGAAACCCCCGATCTTTTAATGCCATGGAGAGGCTCAGAATATTAGGCACATAAGGAATAACCCAGTCATGAGGTAATGGGGACAGGCAGAAGAATCCTCTTCATTATAGAATCAGAAAATATCTCAAGTTGTAAGGGACCCATAAGGATCATCAAGTCCAACTATGCTTTATACATTAGTCTTTATTTGGTAGGAGAATGCTGGCTGCCGCTAGCAGCCAGCCTCCCAGCTGCAAGCTGGAGAAATGCCAGATCTGGAATGTTTTCTGCTATGCTGCGACTGGTGAGGCGAGGAAATGACACACGAGCACTCAGAGCTGAGACAGCTGGGCAGAATATTGCAAGTCTGGTGGAAAAAGCACTGCACCAGGACAGGAGTACAGGTGGGTAAACACTTGAGCTACTATTAATACTATATGTAAAGGTCTACATATGAATCTAGTTGAGAGAAGGGAACTGAATACAGGAATTCCAAGCAAACAGCAATATCCATGTAGAAGAAGTTATGAAGATGTAGTGAAACACAATGCATTTGTATTGGAGAACTCTAAATACCCAGCTGGAATGTTCAAACGTTGTACAGGATAGGAAAATTCACCCTCATTCTGTGCAAGTGTGTATTTGTGCTAAAAGGACATTCTGAGCCACTCCACTAATTCCTGATTTCAATAGCTTCATATAAGAACACTTGGAAGAAATACATATTGTTAACTTCCCCCCATTATAGCTTAACAGAGAAACATGTAAATCCAAACTGCACAAATACAATTCAGATTTTGCAGAGTACCAACAAATTATTTGTATGTTATCAGTGGTCACTTCCACAGCATTATGTCCCTGAGACTTTTGAGTCTTCCCAGTTAAAGTTTCAGGGGGGTTTCCCTGAGCGATTTAACAGTGCAGATGATTAGGATGCCACAACTGCACAAGCTGGGTTTTGTTCCATGTTACAGTAAGAGTCAGGCTCTTCTGGACATCCTTTTACGTATTACACATAATTTTTGGTCTTTGTATATGTTTGTGTGTTTGGATACAAGGATACGAAAGTTACTAAATTTTTAGCATGTAGAAAACAGTCATCACATCTGATGACACTTGGTAGGAGGATGCTGAGTTTTATTTTGCTTCTTATCTTTTCTAGTAATGTTCTATATTAATCTTCATGAAAACACTGCTGGCCAAAGGTTCTACCTCCCAGGTTTTTACTTCCAGCTGACATTTCATTTGTATCTCTATTCTTAAAAAGTGACTTATTTTTTTTAATGAAATTTCATAACTAGGTTCTATTAGACACTTTATGCACTATGCAAAGAACTCTGTATTCAAATTACATGGTGTTATCAGTACTGACTTGTTCGGAGCTCCGCCAAAGCTTTTGTCTACAAGTGAAAGCAAGCAAATCCTGTATAAGAGAGTAAACAAAGCCTTTGACATTTTTTTAGCACTCATTTTAGTTTTGCATGCTTGACCTTCAAGATATCGAGCATGGCCACTTGTTATTCTGCAACATAACAGCTCTTAGATATGGATCCAAATAGGGAGGGGGAGGAAAAAAGAAAGCACATCGCTCAGTTACTTCATACAAGTTGAAAGCCTTACTTACCTCTTGCCATTCATCTGCCAACCACTGGTACTGCGCACATGCAGGCAGCCAGCAGTGCCTCCTGCTAGCGGGCCGGGTGTCATGATTACACATTGCTTCGTTCACTTGACCCAGGCCCTTTAGCAAACAGTAGATGTCCCTTTGCTGAATCCCTGCTCCACAGGATACTGAGCACTAAAATTGATCAAAATTAGTTACGTCAATGTGAAACAAGACAGTGCCCAGTAGGTGGTACGGTTGCCAGTACTACAAGTTCTGAGGTTATTACTTAAAATATACTTCCCAGCCCCTACCACACTCGTGTTTCATTGTACATAAAGAAATTTATGCTGAAATTGTAAAACTACAATTAAAATAAAAATTTGTAAGAAATATGGAAGATAAATGCGCGTGAGCTACCTAGACCTGTTTTAAAAATTTACTGTTAGTTTGAATTTACAAGGTAAATTGAGGAAAGTCCCAAGTACCTATACAGTCGAAGGTTCAGATAGCCAAATACTTTCAGTTTCCACATATATTTAGTTTCAATTACTTTTAAAAGAAAGAAAAAGAAAATATAATGGACCATTTGTTAATTTGTATATTTAATTGTGATGTGCATAAACCCTTAACCCATCCTGACAATTATTTCCATTGATGCATTGTGCAATGAATCATGGAATCATAGAATAGTTAGGGTTGGAAAGGACCTTAAGGTCATCTAGTTCCAACCCCCTTGCCATGGGTAGGGATACCTCACACTAAACCATGTCACCCAAGGCTCTGTCCAACCCGGCCTTGAACACCACCAGGGATGGAGCATTAGCAACTTCCTTGGGCAACCCACTCCAGTGCCTCACCAGCCTCGCAGTAAAGAATTTCCTCCTTATATCCAATCTAAACTTTTAAGTTTGAACCCGTTACCCCTTGTCCTATCACTACAGTCCCTAATGAAGAGTCCCTCCCCAGCATTCATATAGCCCCCCTTCAGATACTGGAAGGCTGCTATGAGGTCTCCACGCAGCCTTCTCTTCTTCAGGCTGAACAGCCCCAACTTTCTCAGCCTGTCTTCATACGGGAGGTGCTCCAGTCCCCTGATCATCCTCATGGCCCTCCTCTGGACTTGTTCCAACAGTTCCATGTCCTTTTTATGTTGACTACACCAGAACTCCAGAATATGCTCTTGTGTTGTACTTTCATAGAGAACGTAATTACAGCAGAGTTTACATACCTCTTTCCATCTGCTGGCCTTCCAAGCAGGACATCTTCCAGCTCGACATATTTTGTATGTCCGTGGTTTTTTCAAATGCCTGCAGTTTCCTTCTTCTATTTTAACTTGGAAGCTATTAAAACAATGCACATCACGAAACTTCAAACCTTTTCCACAGGAAACAGAACACTGAAAAGAGAAGTGTATTTCAGTACCTTATGAAAAATCTCTAATGAGAAAAGCAGAAGCAGCTCTGGCCTTGCCCAAAATGGACTCTATAGGAATATGTTTCTGTATGATGACTGTATTATGACACAATATCTACGGTACGTATCTGAAATTTCTGTGTTAGCTCTTGTTTACCGAGTGTTAATGATCAGATGCAAAACACTCTGATGTCTTTTTAATTCTTTGATGTTGTTATTCACAAATGCCTGAGCTCAGCCATCCATATCCATGCATGAGACAGACTGATACGATGATCTCACAAGAACATGCTCTAGTAGCCTTCTTTCCAGCACACACATCACTATTTTCATGTAAACATGATGCTTATCATAAGCATTAAAGAAAGGAAAATACCTAATCATGGGTGTGCATGCTTGTGGCTGGCACCTCCCTTCTGTGAGCTTTGGGTATTTTGTTGTATGAGATAAAGAGGCAAGAGAAGAGGTATAGACACTGCAGGTTCGGGTGCAGTCCTTGGTCTTGCATACAATAAATACTGGGGCACAGTCTTCCTCTGCCATTCCAGTATCCTGTTTCCTCCAGAAACAGGCTACATACATACAGGCTCTAGGACCTCCTTCCCTTCATCCTAAACCCAGGGGGCTGCAGTAGGTGTGAATCCCATCCCAGCAGTATGCACTAGCCATGATGAGAGCATATCTGACAGATCAGTCTCTTCTGGTGAAAGGGCCATTCCTCTGCTAAATTGCTGGACTGCTGTGAGGCTTCTGTGAGGGTTGATTTTAATTCTCCAAATCAGGACTCTCTTATTCATCTGCCAAGCAGAGCTGTAGGTTCTAGGGAAAGTTCAGTCAAACAAGGAACACCATCCTGTCAAACAGCTTTGATCAATGGACACAATTCCTTTTCTGTCTGGAAAGAAAATATGCCTCATTTGTTCTAGATTTCCTCCGTACTTTATTTTACACTTTATTCCTACACAATCAGGGAGAGAACGAATATTACAATAAAAACATAATTTCTAAGTGGATGTGTAAAAGGGATATAAACACAGACTTTCTTCAAAAACAGTGAAGAGATTTCTCTTCCTTTTCATGTAACATTTTCATCTTGGTCTGTAGCAACAGACGCTAACTTAACCAAGCACTTTTAATCACATGTATCTTCCATTTTCATGAAATGAAGCTCAGTGCATACAGCTTTCAGAACAAAACCTGGCAAATATTTGTCTGAGAAAACAGCTGGAGAAAATTTGTTAAAATACAGAACAAGCAGCTATAATACATTAACCTGTGAGGCTGTGAAATCTTTCAGTACACTGTGCTAAAGAGAATCTCAGCTGACTCACTTGTCCTCAACACCACAGGGATTCTTACGTGCCCTTGAACTATATATGTGTAATCTTAAAGGATTCATTGAAACTACCAATGTGTTTAAAAACACATCTTTGTAGAATAAAGCAATATTTATCACACAGTACAATGGATAGCATGCTTCTCTTATAAATAATATACTATATAATATAGTATAAACTATGATTATATTTGAAAAAAGGTAAGAGTACAGATTTGGCCACAACTTGCCTTTTACACATCTGCTATACAATTCCAGTAAATAGAATGTTTGCTTCTAAATTGAATCTTTTTGTTACAGCAAAGCCTTTCAATTTATCATTTTAAAACATGGTTCATGTAGTTTTACAATTTATGTTTCATTAATTTAGGAACTACTGTAAGACAAGAAGATAACAAAAATTACCCAAAACTTTTCACTATGAATAACACAGGTCAGAAAACTTGAAATTCTGCTAACCATATAATTATAAAAGCATTTCATAAAACTCTGCTCTGAATTCAAAGGATTTTATTATAAAAGCAGGCAAGATAACATGTATGCATGAAAACTAAAATACTGATACTATTTTGATAATTGATTCTATTCTCCCTTATAGCTTTGGGACTTTTTTCCCTAGGAATTTCAATCATAAAATGTAAAAATAAAGGATCTAAATTCTGGAGACTCTTCCTTTTTATTCTGCAATCGTATGTAAATGAAGTGCAGCACAGAGTTACTTAACATACCCCTATGAGGTGCTGGAAAACACCATATACTCCTCTTTCCTCAGTGGCTTTCGTCTGTGGAGGAAGCACCACCTAGGCTCCAGAGGGCTATCAGGCAGAGAGAAGCCTTCTAGTCTTCCTGGGGACAGCATTCCAGGCTAAGAACTGCAACCAAAATTTGTGTCCTAGGAAGTCTCCACATCAGGAAATGAGGCTACCATGCCACAGAATCATATCACAGCACAGAATGATCTCACTCTTTCTTTTCTCATTGCCTTCAACATTAAGACAGCACTTTTCAGTATATACATATTTGTTTATACAGCTACCTTTAATTCCACAAAAATGAGATTATTGTACAGGGCTAACGGCTACTAATAGCAGGAGAATGCTCACCAAAATCTCTTATCCTGCATCTTAATCTGCTAAAGATGTTCCAATAATATCTCTACCCATTACATACAACACTATATGTTTACTTCTACAGAGACAGAGCAATACTGTATATAAATTTGCTTACTCTTTTACATATTCATCAAGTTACAAATCTGATCTTGTGTTTCCATGTATCAAGACCTCCTGTTGAGTAGATCTTACTCTGAAAAAAGTAAATTTCACTGTGAAAGAGGTAATTCACTAGTAACATAATACTATGGGTTTCAATTTATGAGCTTTTAAAGTTGCTGTGGTTTTTGTTCTCGTATTGTGGTTTGTTTATTCATTGTAAGTCATGAAAGCACACTGAAGTTTAATTTTTTAGGTAATGTGCGTTCATTGTTTCCAAGTATCAGGACTGAAAGACCCTGATACTTTTAAAAGCTAAAAAACCCTAGACATTAAGCAGCCATAAACCTCTGCTTAAATACGATTTACTCGAACTTCAAACCACTAAATTAAGAAGACATTTCTTTAACACATGAAAAAGCTAATGCACTCACCCTAGATGCAGATAATCCAGGATCATCAGTGGACAGTTCAAGAGAGTATATCATTCTGCAGGTACAGTATTTTCCTGCAACTGATCAGATTCTGGCTTCAACCCTTAGCACAGCGTGCTGGAACATCTAGTCTAGGTCATGCTTGCCTAGAGAGGTTGGACCAGATGATCCTTGAGGTTCTTTCCAATCTGGCTTTCCTATGATTCTATAATAATACATAAAAATAATTCTTCAAGGGACCATTTCCTTCCAGAATGCCTTGGCATCGGATGCAGGCAGGTTCAACTGTGTTCTTTATTGGATAGTGACCCACCTTCAGCAAGAGAAATGAAGACTACTGTCCAATACAGCTTCTCATTGGAGACTACTGGCAGGTAGCCTCTCCTCCAGCACAAAGAACAAATACCAAAGAAAGGAAACTAAGTCTCTCAAATGATGAATTAAAAGTTTTAATCAATATAAAGTGAGGGATGTCTCTCAACTTTTCTATAAGGGCAGAGGACAGCTCCTGATCATTTATTTGAATGAGTAATATAAGTTCCATAGAAGATCCCTGAGTGGTATTCCCAAGTGGCTAAAGGCATCTAAGCACTGATTACAGGGACGTGCCTTGCACTGACCTCTATCCTTGCCATCAGTGTTTTCCTTAGAGATCTGCATTTTGCACACACTGACCTAAGACACCTGCCTGACTAACATCCTTTCAGCTTTGGATCATCAATGTGATGTGTGCACTAGTGAGTCAAAGTTCCACTTGTACAGAAGAGAGGCCTTATTCTGTGATCTGTGTACTTGGTGTCCTTTTAGTGCATCTAGCTGGTTGTGCATTTCTCATAAGACTGAATTTTGCCCTTCACAAGCCCATGTTCCTTCTTGTAGCTTTTAACGCCTTATTACACACTATCCGTGGAATATGGTCCTCTCATTGCTTGGTGCTCACCCTGTTCTGTGAGATGCTCTGGTAGCAATCTTCCCAAGACTTAACTCTCCTGACTGGGGAAAGTACAACTGCACTTAACTCTCTTGCTGCTTCACCTCCTTCCATTCAAACTTTAACATGGTCAAGAACAATGTAGTCACTATGACTCAATGCATCTACAGCTTGGCTTCACTTGACATCCCACACAATTGGAGCCCTATGAAATGTATGTTTTCCATATATTTTCTGTAGTTGCATGTATAGGAAAAGAAAATCCATAAAAACTTTAAATCTCAAAAGAAATATGATCATTTCATTAAAAAAATGCAAGTTGAAAAAACCATCCTGTAACTGTTTTACACAGAAAATCTAGCACTTGTCTCAACATTGGCTAAAGTAATATTTCCCATATGTCAGGTTCTTTTAAAAACATAAATCTACAGTAAAAAGCTGGATTTGATTACTATTGTTCAAAGTCATTCCATAATGCTGGTAACTAAGATTCATCTGTTTGGGTTTCTTTCATAGCAATAAATTCTGTGAGGATCAGCCTGACAGAACTCCTGGTGTTTTCTGTGGCACAGACAGACTCTCAGACAGGCATGCCTATCATCAGTTCCTGTCAAATTAAGGCTCTTTCTGCAGCTGATATGCAGAGTTCCATTCAAAGCTTTTTAACTCATTTGCTATGGTTATTATTTCACTGAAAAGTTGAAGATCTTGGATTATTTGGTGGATTTTGCCCCAAATTTTCCTAAGCTTTTCTTTCAAGGGGGTGTCTTGAGTAGGTTTGCTGATATCTCAATGGACTTCTAGATACTCAAAAGACCAGTAAATGGAAAACATATAATAGTTTCTCTTGTATTCATATTAGATACAGAGACTTAAAATACAAATGACTGTGACCAAAAGCAATATAGTAACTGCTGGTTTTGGTTTGGATAGAGTTAATTTTCTTCATAGTAGCTTGTATAGTGAACAGGCTGGGGGTGCACAAAAGGTTTGGAGGGGACATGGCTGGGACAGCTAACCAAAGGGATATCCCAGACCATATGATATGTTCAGCAATAAAATCTATGGGGAAGAAGAAAGAGGGGATGTTCAGAGTGATGGCATTTGTCTTCCCAAGTAACTATTACACATGATGGAGCCCTGCTCTCCTGGAGATGGCTGAACACCTGCCTGCCCATGGGAAGTGATGAATGAATTACTTGTCTTGCTTTGCTTGTATAAGCTCTTTTAAAAGCATGCTAGAAGTAGACTAGGACCTGCTACTGCACAAGACACTAATAAAACATTACTTTGAGCATTAGTTAGTTTAGAGTTACTTCAACTTTCAATCTGCTATATTAGAACTTCATGGGCCTGCCCTCTCCCTGTTAGCTACATCTCCCCAGGGGTCCTTGCGGTGCTTGAGCATCAAATAGGCATTTTTCAGATAAAAGTATTCAAAAACCTGTTCTTTCTTTTCAGTACGCAGACTACTATCAAGAAGCAACACAGACTCTGTAATGAAGGTCCTACTGAATTCTTGGATTCAGAGTCAGTAATTCTTCACTAAAACAAGTACAAACACTTGTGCCATTAGCTCAAGCACTCAGAATGACCAAACATCCTATTAGTCTTGACAAAGAGTGGATTGAGCTCCAAGAGGTATGTAATTTACTGTTACATCTAAGTGTCACCTATGTTAGCTACAGAAGTTACACTGAAGATATTTTTAAGTCACTTCATCGAGCACAGCTTAATTTCAAAAGTTCAGTGTTATATCACATTCTTCTGGTGTTCAGAAAATGTCTTGATTTGATTGAGTCCTTGCAGCTGCAGCCTGTAAGTCCATTTTGACACTTTTCTAACTGTGTTTTTGCAGGTACAGTGATGGAAGTGAGGAAGGCCAGGGTAAGGAGGACTCAAGAGACTTCATCCAATCCATCACGCTGCTCAGAGTTTGGATGGGCTATACCTGGACCATTCCTGACAGCAGTTTGTCTTCAATAACAGGGATGCTACAGCCTCTCTTGCATGAATTTCTCCATTGCAAAACCATCTTAGAAATACTTAGAAAAAGTATTTCAGGATTTAATGACAATATCTTTTGCTGTTAAATAAGATGATTACTTCCCATTCTACTCTTAGCAGACTCAGAAACACTCACCCGATATAACCACCGATTATGTTTTGAAAGTGTATCTCATTCAGTCCATTCTTCTATAGACTTGCTCTTGAAAAACACAGCTATCCCAGCCTTTCCTCCAAGTGTCTTACCATTCATGCTGCTGTCCTTTGAACCCTCCAACTGTCTGCGTGTTTTTTTATGTGGATGCGTCCAACCAAGACTGTATGCTGTGTATCAGCTGACGCACTAGATAAAACATGCCATAAGAGCATGCACCCAGCAGCATATACCCAGTATTATTCTTCTTTGTTCAAGCTCTTTGTGGCCTTCCTGGTTTGCAGAGTTCTAGACAACATTTGGAAGGTAAGTTCTAGAATTAAAACCTACTTTCTGCAGTAATATTTGCAATCATACTGCAAACATCATGGGATCTTTGAGGTAAATTAATAAAACAATTACCTCCTATAAGCATGATACATGATAATCCATTCCACTCGGGCTGCAATACTACCCCCTGATCCAAACATCACCTAGATGACATTCCTACCACACAATTTGACTGGATCTCTAAGCTCAGTAAGGTTTTTTCTAATTATTTAATAATTAGACTGTATTCTAGTGACCAAATGCACTGCCAGCTGAGCCCAGTGAGTCCCAACAGGTCCCTTTCTCTCAAGCAGATGAACAACTGCTGAGTGGTGTCTACTTGTAGAAAGCTCTTAAATAGCCTCCACAGTTACTGCAAATTCCTCTCTCTGTTGCCTTTGCATGAGGAAATAAAAGCATACCTCTTGTGCATCAAAACTTGAAAGGTGAGGGGGAAAGACATGATAGGGCTTTCAAAGAAGGACCTGGTCATCTATTTCATCTGTGCAAAGCTTGAGGTAATGGATAGTGCTTTGCGAAGTCAGAGAGGCTAGATTAAAAGACTTATTCGCAAATCTAAGTAGAATGCATAAATGAAATTCTGTGGATGATCATTAAGTGGAATTTCAAGGGTTCTGGTTTCGATTGTTCCAACAGCTGCAAGGAGCATTGCTGTTCATCTGCTATCCAGGCATATCGCTGTTTCGCTGAATGAGCTCCCTCATTAAGGTTACTGCCAGGAGCACAGGGCAAAAAAATTCAGACCATGTGATGGCAACTTTAAATATCGGCTAAATTCCGCTGTAGCATCAACAGCCCACTGCTGTCTAAAGCCTGGCATCCTTTTTGATGCCAACTACAGAGCATCTGAAAAACATGCTCAGCTCCCCGCCTACCATGATACTTAGCCAGGCTTCACTTTGCTGTGTATTGCCAACTTGTCCACATACATCTCATAATGAGCCTGTAAGCTTTTCCAGTCAGCAACCTTCTCTTTGTTTTACCTACCTAACACACTTAGCACGATTTGACCTGCAAACAAGCTTTTAGCTATTATAGTAACACAAGAAAAACGCAACAGCCAAAACAGCCGCAACATTATGTCAGCAATTATAGGATTTGGCTTCTACACTACCTGTATCTTTAGATCCTGGTGGATATTCAGTTATATCCTGCCATAAAGAGTGAAAACTCCTGATGCCAGGTAAAAACCTCAAGCTTTAGGGGGACTGCGAACTGATAAATAAAACAAAAGCCTTTCATAAAAGTTCACTGTAAAGCCTGAAAAATACTAATCATATAATTCAGAAAGCCAAATCTGAGCCTAAGCAATATTCAAGTCTACGTTTCATAATAAGGAAACAAATTTGACTCAAATTCTGGACAAGAGTATAGTCAACATAGCATACAGGGAGAAGACTACCATCTTCCCATTTTCTGTAAGAGTATAATCCAAGGCATTAGAAAACAATTATGTTGCATTCCATGTTGTGGCAAAGCCATTTCTCATGGATTATGGAGATATTTAGTGTGAGTGTTGACGAAAGGCTGTGTGGCGCAGGGAAAGAGGAGGAAAATAAGATGAACTAAACAGTGGCAAAAATACACGAAAGACTAGAAAGAGAGGGAAATTCTTCACAGAAAATTAGTATCATATTTTATTGGACTCAAACATGAATAGTTGAGTCAAAGGCCAAAATCAGACTCAGTTGTCCCCATTGGTTGTCCCCAGAAATTATTTTCTTTGGGGTTTCAGCTTCCCTGGAAGAAGAGCTCATGGTCAGACACATCAATAACCTAACACAGAACCATCTACCAGTGGCAGGCATGCTAACTCTGCTACATAACAGCATCAGTGACATGAAAAAGCCTTGTGCAAATTGAAGATATTTTGTGTTTCTGTTAATGTCTGCTTGCTACTTTATCAAACAATAATCACAATTTCATGAGTTTATGATTAGTATGTTCTCCTTCAACAATAATGACATATCACGTTTAGCATCTCATTTAACACTTCATTTTATGGGTTACATTTTATCTCTCAGTTACAGTGAAAATTGTATATTCTTCCTGCCTTATGTGCTCTTGATTTGAATCCATTGCATCTGGTAACCACCTGATAACCAGAAAAATAACAGGTATTTCTGCCTGCTTTCAGCAGCCATTTGGTAGGCTCTGTGTTGTGGTTTAAGCCCAGCTGGCAACCCAGAACGACGCAGCCACTCGCTCACTTCTCCCTCTTCCTCCCCCTGCTCACAGAAGGATGGGGAGGAGAATCAAAAGAATGTAACTCCCATGGGTTGAGATAAGAACAGTCCAGTAGCTAAGGTATGTCCTGGGTTCAATAGTAGCAGTCATTTTTCTACTCCCTAGTAGCTGGTGCAGGGCTGTGGTTTTGACTTTCAGCCTGGGAACAGCGCTGATAACACCGATGTTTTTAGTTGTTGCTCAGTAATGTTTACTCTGATCAAGGACTTCTTGAGTCTCATTCTCTGCCAGGGAGGAGGGGAAGCCAGAAGGAAGCAGAGACAGTACACCTGACCCAAACTAGCCAAAGAGGTATTCCATACCACAGCACGTCATGCCCACTATATAAACTGGGGGCAGTTACCCGGAAGGGCTAGATCATTGCTCAGGTAGGGCTGGGTATCAGTCGGCGGGTGGTGAGCGGTTGTATTCTCTTCCCTTGTTATTTCACTTATCATTATTATTATTGGTGGTAGCAGCAGTGGTTTTGTGTTATACTGTTGTGGTTTAAGCCCAGCTGACAACCCAGAACCATGCAGCCGCTCGTTCACTCCTCCCCCTGCTCCCGGAGGGATGAGGAGGAGAATTGAAAGAATGTAACTCCCACGGGCTGAGATAAGAACAGTCCAGTAAATAAGGTATAACACAAACCACTACTGCTGCCACCAATGCCAGCAGGTGTCTCTGCTTCCTCCCGGCTTCCCCTCCTCCCTGGCAGAGCATGAGACTCAGAAAGTCCTTGGTCAGAAAGTCCTTGGTCAGAGTAAACATTACTGAGCAACAACTAAAAACATTGGTGTTATCAGCGCTGTTCCCAGGCTGAAAGTCAAAACCACAGCACTGTGCCAGCTACTAAGAAGGAGAAAAATGACTGCTAATGCTGAACCCAGGACACTCTGCTACCTCATGTACAGGTGTTGTCACTGAAGGGTCTGCATGTACCTCTGCTAAGAACTTCAGCATCAGCCCTCATTCAAGCAACTGTATCACTGTAGTTAACAACAGTATATATATATTTATATATATATATATGTATATAAGCACTGTGAAGTATGACCAGCTTATTAATTGCTGAGAAGGATAGAACAGATAAACTACATTGCTCAGCCAGCATTCCTGCTACAACGTACCTGGTACGTGTACCTAACTTCTATCATGTTTCAGCTGAATGATATATACAACAGACAGCTGAGGCAAATCACAATTAGAAATACAGAAGAGTGGTAAACTAAAAACAAATAAACAACAACAATAACAAAGAAAAACAACACAAGAAATAAAACCCCTAAAACAACACACCAGACAATTCTGCCTTACCTGTCCTTCTGAAATCAGTGGCAAACAGGAACAGAGGTAGACCCTCACTAGGTCTTTCTGAAAATCTTAATCTACAACTATTAATTTGTGTCTAATTTACAAAGTGAATAGTAATCCTGCTGTTTGTTTTTGATACATCCTAGAAAGTATTTGGTTCAGGCACTTTTACCATTACAACACTGCAGATGACAATTGCTGGCTTGGCCAGACTTTAGCAAGTCTCATCTTTCTTTATTCTACAGTCATGTAACACTAGTAACACCTTTCAGCAATTACATGAAGGCAGGAACACTGGAAACAAAGTGAACAAAGTGCAAGCATCAAGAAAGAAGGGAGGTAGAAATGGAGATAGGAGACCTCAGGGAAATCCAGTATAAGCAAATGAAATGCAGGGTTTTTTCACCCTCTGTTTCCAATAAATGGATAAATTTCTGGACTCATTTCCCAAGTGGAGAAAAACACATGCATCTGGGTCCATCCAGCAGTTATGTTCACAAATCTCCAAGAAAACCAAACAGCAACCTAAAGTGAATCCATGTTACTTCAAACAACCGGACACAGTTTAAGAGAGTGCATCAGAGGGAGGATAGCCTCCTGCCTCTTGTGAAGCTTTGGAAAACTGAACAAATGCATGTGAATGACTTAATCTGCATTTTCACTAAAAGCAATGTTCGCCCCTTGAGAGTGACATTTTATTCATAGATCTTCACAATAAAAGTTGGACCATATTTTTAACATGATGAAGGATCTCTGGTATGGAAGCTACATCTGCATAACCAAAGGCATTGCACAGAAAAAGAAAGCACTTGTATATTTTCTTTCCATAATTTAAATATATGGATTCTTCTTTTTTATCCAAAGAGACAGTCTTTCAGTTAACTAATAATCACAAAAGTAAGTAGAGATAACGACATCTTACAACGATAGACTAACTAGTTTTAGCCAAATTCGCAAAAACCTAAACATAAGCAGAAGAAACACCCGATCCCAGCAACTGTATCTCTGGTTTATCATTTTCAATCATGCTAGCAGCAGCAAAACAGTAGCTTGGAAATTAAAGGAATAACTAACAGATGAGCTCTGTCACTGTCTCTGCTCTAGAGCAAAGTATCACTTCACTTATTTGATTAAAAACTAAGGTCTTGTATCTGAACTTTAAAGAAAACTAGAAATTAAAACAATAAATACTGCAATGATATAGTATTGTCAGAGATTTTTCAAAACATAGAAGCATGCAAAAATATAACTTTATGGCACTTAACTAAATGGCAACTAAATAATAAAAATAACACAAATTATTTTAAATAGGGTTGAGGGCAAAAACATGAGTAGATTTTAGATCAAAAATACAACATTTTACCTACCTTCACATGTTGAATTCCAATTTGTTTTCAACCTAAGACATTCTCCTGTATATTTTCCATTTACTTTCTTTCAAAGAAAGGGCTACAAGTCCCATAATAGAGAACTGCAGAACATTTTGTTCATTTCCTAACCTATACCAGGTAACCAAAATATTGGTGTATTCACCTTCACAAATGTTAGGAAATGCCAATACTCTGAGACATGTTTAATAACTTTTACATTTGGGTCTCAAAACCACTTTGAACCAGTATTTATGAGTTGTGACTGGAGTTTTCAAAACTGCCGCATATATTAAGGCAGCTCAGAATGATTTTCACATGGATCTGACGATGCAGAACCCTTCAGCTTTTCTGAAGGTTCTAACTGCAAAAAAAGAAATAAATACATCAGTAGCTTCACATTCCTTTTGCTTTCATTAAATGGCTCTATGTATTTAGGAATGGTGTTAAGGACCACCTGCCTTTTTCACCTTCCAATATTCTGGGAGTTTTTTGTTTGTTTGTGGGGATTTTGTTTGGTTGGTTTGGTTTTTACTTTGACTTACTTTTACTTGTCCTTTTTCTAAATGGAGCATCTGAAAGCTCTTCAAACCTCCTCATGCAAAAGTGTTTCAGGAATGTAAGAAAATATGTTATGTCTTTAAGATTAAGAGCTGAGAATTACGTTATGATACTCAGTTTTCAATATCTTTTGCCAGGGACTAAGTTGGACCAGGACTGGGCCATAAAATTATAGCTCCAGCAAAAGGTTCAACAGCCAGTATCTTTAAGCTTTATCATCAAAGATTATGTGCCAAGTACCTATTCCAGTCCACTGACATCAGATGCTGCTTTTACCATTAACAATATATATATATATATATATTTTCCCTGTTCAAATGTAAGGGCTCTCCCCATGAAAACCATGTCACTAAAATATCTCACCAAGTTCACTGCAACATGAAGATTACTCAGTGGTAAAACCCCCCCACTTTCAGCAGAAGTGGTTAGTTTCCACCCTTTCCCCCACCCCCTTTATTTTTTTATTCTTTAAGACTTTAAACATTAGCATTCCTTAATAAAGGACACATTAAATATAAAGACAAAGCCACACAACATGCATAAAAAAGAAGGGTTAAAATGCAACTGTATTTCACAGACACAAGTCACAGTCATTAAATTAAATTATCACACATACATTAGAACTTATTTATTATTTCAAGCTATACAGGCAACATAGCACCAATAAGGATAAATTTCCTCTAAGCTTGATGAACAGTACACAAATATTTGTTTTTTGAATTCTGTAAACAAGCATCTTGTTTCATTTTTACCAGAATTACCCTAAATGAAATCCACTATCCCAAGTCTGGTTTATGATATTATTTGGGTAGTGACATATGTTATCAGTTCTCTCTGAAAAGGTCCCTCCCATTTCCAAAGTTTTAAAAAATGAATAGCATATGCCAACATGAAGATTTCAGCCAGTGGGATATTAAATAAATGTGCTGTATTGGTAATGAGGTATTCTGAAGTTCGACATTAGCCAGCAGCAGAAGTAGAGGTAAAAGACTGAAGCTGGTTTCGAAAACCAAGTTCACTGATTCTGAATTCCCTTTTAATATAAAAGATTATCTTTAAAGATATAAATACTTTTTACACATAGAAAAACTGAATGAAGGCACTTATCATACATAGCAAGTTTTTTTGCATTAAAATGAAAACAAGTAAATATTTTACTTAGGCAACTTTGAGCTGCTTCTGCTCCTGCAGAAATCAATGGCATGCCTGGCAGTAACAACAACGGAAGGCGACTGGGATGTCAGTTCTTAAAAAGAAGTTTATATTTATTAAAAGCAGTAGTAGATTTCTTCCACTAGTGCAAAGACAGAATTACGTTTAAATTATGCTGAAGCAACTACAATGGAAACTGAAGAACTAGAAAAACAGCCACTTTAAATGAACATTACATTATGTGTCTGCAGGGTAATATGTAATAGCAGTAAGATATTTCTGACACTTGAAGGTAAATTAGAAGATGAGCAGATCCACCTTTTTATGCCTGTTTTCTCTGGAATCACGAGTAATACTTATGAAATTACATAAAAATCCTAAGAGAGAAGAAAAGTAACAAAAAAATAAATCTTTATTTTACCAACACTTCAGACAATCAAAATATAGTTCTCTTCTATAAGGGTCAAGTCTTGCCTACATCACTAACCATAAAGACACCTCAGCACAATCTGCACAATTCTGTTTCTACAGAACTCAGAAAAGCGACCATTCTTAACCTCTAGTTTTGTGGGACTTCTTTTTCAATATTATTTGAACAGTTAGTGAAACACTTGTCTGTGATACTTAATTTTTTGACTAACAACAAATTACCATTGAGACAACTAGCTTGTTGTCAGTATTTTGTTCTTTTAATAGTGTTAGAACAATGCAAAAGTACTCTAAACAAGTACTATTCTTGGGAAAGTTGTGTCTGTCCACATTTAATCTAAGATCCCTTTAATTACAGAAGGTATCTTTAAAGCCTTTAATTAAGAAAAGAATTCACAGTTATTATCTGACTTCACAACTGCTTTATGGTAGAATTTCAGGACAAACTTCATAAGTCCTAACTTTAAAAAGAACTGCATGTATCATAGCTCAACTCACAATACAGATGTGAAGTAAAAGAGCATAAAGCCCAACATGCTAAGAAAAAAAAGTGCTAATGACTGCACTACAATTAAATCACATTGGAGAGTATAAATCTTCTTCCATTAGTATTCAAATAAAATTCTAAATGTAGATGTTTTCAAGAAAATCTAACAGAAAATAAAATCCTCAAGATGGACCATAACTATACTATGCTCTGAACCATATCTGGTACTGCTTATCAACAAAGCTGTACAATGACCATCTGTGAAACTGTTCAGATGAGGAAAGTACAATACCTCAAAAAGAGGTGAAGCCGAGTGTGCTACAGAGCAAAGGCATAACGGCTCACTTTTGTGGCAATACTTGTTACGTTCAAGTTACAGCAGTGTCCTGTGCTGCATCTTCTCAGATAAGACATGCACGCAGTAACCTAATTGGTTTAAAATGTGTTGTGAAGATAACAGACTACCGCAGTCAGCTTTAGGTAACACCCATTTACAACCTGGATTCAGTAATACAGGTATGTATTCTTCCTAACGGAGTGAGAAAGGATAAGAAGCAAACATGTATTTCAAGTCAAGGCGCACCTGGTTAAAATGTCTCTGATAAAATTTGGGTTGCTATCCACACTCATACAAGAACTAAAGTCCTAATGAAATACAAAGCTTCCAAGGTAACATCAATAGATACCACTAACTGCCTAAGCAGGAAACTTGCTGTTTGGCTACCTGGCTTTCCAAGGGTTTTGGTAAGCACTGAAAAATTAGGAGGGGGCAAAAATAAAATCAAACTCCTATCAAAATTCTTGTCATCCAAAAATGCAAAGAAACTTTCCTCACTATGTGAAGCTGGAAGGCACTGTCATGCCATATATGAATAGCCTACTTTATTTCTCCAGTGTAATTCCTCCTCACACTCTATAAAACTTTTCAGAAAATATATAAACTGAAAGGTAATAAAAGCATATACGTATCAGGAATTTTGAGAAACTTGCACTTCTTTTCTGTTGCGCAGCAACAACTTAGGAGGCATAGAAAAAGAGACTAGAAAGGAAGACAGGACCATTTAACCAAGAGATAAATACAAAATTCTTAAAAGAAATTGAGCTAAAAAGGGGAAGCTTTAGTTAGTAGTCAAATACAATCCTTGAAGTGAAGGCATCACAGAAAACTTCCATTAAGAAAAGCATACTAAAGGAGTAGAAGAGTTACCTTCTGTTGACCAGCAGAAAGAAGAGAAAAAAATGTATGTTCACATTAAAAGTTTTGCCAGGTACCAGGCCACAGCTTTGGCACTTGATATTTCCTAACTTGTTACTGTGTGTCTAATTATTTCCCAGCTAAGTACTGCTAAAAGTAGTATTTTGTTCTCTAGAATAGAATACTAGAAAAGCTACTTCACATTGGTGCTACACATGAAAACTTTGCAAGACTTAATGTGTCTTGCAGATTGTACCTGCACCCTGCATCTGAAGATTTGTTGTATCTAAACGCAACCGCTGATCCAACTAACAGTTGATTCGATTACATTCCCACATACTTTTTGTCAGGTAAGAGATCATTGTTTGGCTAAGAATACTAAAGCACATGGATATAGTAAATACTGCTCAAAGGAAAAAAAAGGCTAGTATGGAAAGTAACAAAGCAACATTCTAGAACTCGATTTAGATAGATTATTCTACAACCCTTCTAGCACAAAATTGCTGTATCTAGTCATTACAGTTCAGTTTTAAAACCTTTTGGTATCTCCGTGAATTTGCAATACTCTCTCTTTTAACGTTTTAAGTGAAAAACAACTTTTTACCATTAGGGTCAGAAAACCTGAACCTCTCTGATGAAAACCAATTTTTTGGTCTTTTTGCATGGACTAAACACAACCCCCCAGTAATAATGCACTGTAGAAATAAGGGATACAGAAAAAGTCTATATTAGAACAAAGTATTCTTAGCCAGCTGTCAGAATGCTATGGAATTTTTCTTGACATTATACAATGTGGCATATGGTTTCCATACTTCTTAGCTTGTAATTTATTCATTCTTTCATGAAGTTTTGGATCATTGCCTCAATCCCTTCACTAATGAAACTGGAGCAGTCTAAAAGAAAAATATTCAAGATATATGGGCCAAATTTACTGGTGGTGCAATTCCATTAAAATAAACAGCTATATTTACCTCAACTATTATTTAACTTAGAAATATATCATTAGTATGTATATATAAAAATATATATGTCTGTATCATAGTTTTGATATATTAAAGAAGAGATAGTGTACTTAGATACATATCAATTAGGCAATGAAATCTTGAAATCAGACACTATAAAGTGTAACAGCCCATAACTGCTAAACTGCAGAAAGCATCAACCAGACTTCTGGCTTCAAATCATAAACAGAGCCTTTCTTGCAACTGCCCTATCATGCATTTACAAGACATGTTTTATTTTAATTATGTTCTGTGAAATGAATCAAAACCTGAAAGAAAAGTACTTACAAGGCATATTGCTAGAAGTCTTCTGTCCTCAAATACATAGTGATAGCTAGCAGAAGAAATTAGAATGCCCCAATATGGAAGAGAGCATAAAAGACGCTGACAACTGATAAACTAGGTCCTTCTCTATGGTTTGTCAGGTCCTTGACTCAGGATTCTGAATCAGTCTTAGGTAATTTGACTTTTCCCTGAATGTATTTCCATTGGAATCTAAAATCTAAGAGGAGACTCTCTGACTATGTAAAAGCCAGAATAGTTCGTGAGTGAATCTTTTAGTTCAGACATGGTTTATACAAAGCTACCTAAGAATAAGGAAAATGGTTTTTAAGCAATTTTGTTAGCCATTTCTGAACTGAATGGGCCAGGCAGGGCCAATATTTAGGAGGCTAAGGAGTTGTTATAGGTAAAGCGATTGCTCAGAAATTCCCTTCCTTCTATTCTCCCTCTCCACCTATCACACTTGTACCACGCATGAACAGAAGTAAAAGATGGCAGAATCTATTATGGCAAATTACATACCATATTGGAAGCTTCCTATTTCAGTTTCTACTTACACAATGGAATCTCACTAGTAGGTATAAAAGTGTAGTGCACTGCTGTCCAAATACATAAATATTACTGAATACTTATCAAAAATAGAAATAGTGTTTTTTCTGGTTCTTGATGTCTTTACAGAGAAGGGAGTAAGTGCAGATAGGACATGCTTGATGTCTCCAGCCTCCAGACAGTGTCCAGTCATTAACAGTCCCCTATACTGGAACCTATTATACATTAGAAAGGCATAAGATAGGCAAAGCCATGATCTATTGATGAACTATTACATCACTAGTGAACACGTCATAGATGAAGGCTAAACAAAGCTGACTGTGCTAGGGTGCAACAGTTTCTGTGACTAAGCTTCCTACTATTCTTTCATAATAGTTGTCATCAATGAAGAAACTTTGCATTGCCCAAACAGCAACAAAAATTAATTGAAGTTTGTGTGATGACAGCGTTCAAACTAGCTAAATTACAAAAAAGTGATAGCATATTGAGTATGTGAGCCTGCTTTTATTTCCTGAATCTGCTACATTTGTTTCTGCACAACACCATGTGACAGTGTGATGAAAGTAAAACTATTACTGAATAACCAGAGCTTGCAATAATATATAAAAGAGAGGCCACAAACTCTCTCTGATTACAAGTTTCCATTCTAAACTTAAGTTTGAAGGATTAAAATGGCTTTTTTTGTCAACTGAGATATAAACCAACATGAAAATCTTTGCAAAATTAAGCCAGGTTTACAATACATTACAATAGCTTACAGGTAACTATTAATGCAGGACAAACTATGGGGATGAACAGGCTGTGAATAATTTTCAATCTAAAAGGAAAACATTGAGTTCAAAGGCAACTGTGTGCTGAACGCCCTATGTCTTAGTACCTGAAGTACACTAATTAAGATTAAGCAAGTCACTACTAATTATTTGCCTAATAGCTAAATAAGATTCTCTGGTTAAACACAAACACAAAACTGTTTTGCACAGTGGAAGAAAGAGATAACTGTGGTAAATTATTAATTCAAGCTTTCATTTTAGCCTATTTGCAACAAATTTTATAATATTTTTAAAAGCACAAAGTATTTTAAACTGAAATTGGACAATATTTTAAAAAATGCTTCCATGTTAATTCAAACAACCAAAATATGCAATTTTACCATTAATAAAAACAAATCAAATAGAACTGTTGCCCTAGCCCATCTCCCAGAGCTGTTAATGACAGGCTTTTAACTGATTTTGATGGAATCAGGACTGGATCCAACCTCCTTTGATTGCCATTATTCTCCTTAGAATTAAGCACAATAATAAATATTGTCAAATTCAGAGCTTGGGGAAATATAATGTACTCTATAATGTAGAGCTTGCTATGATTGCTTAATATGTTAATAAACTGCTAGTGGCAATTTGAATGATTAATAGTGATTACTGCAGGCATTTTTGCACATTAATAGACAGTGACATGTAGACAATAACATATTATAGTTACATACATAATTATACATAGACAGCTTTAGTCACTGTTTTAAAATCACAAATATAAACTTTTATACACAAATGTACAATACGGAGCAAGATGTTTGATGACAGTGTGATATACAGGTGTGAGTTATTTTATACTTAAATATGCTATTAGAAAAAGTTATGCACAAAAAGATTTTTTTTACAAACATAAATATGTAGATAACACTACATCATAAATAACAGCATATACTTTAAAATTTAAACACAGATCAAATCATAACCCTTCAAAATAGAACAAATTATTAGGTGTTGCTTTCGGCTATGATGATTTCTGGTAATTTTCAAAATATTCCCTATGATGTTTTACAGAGCATGAAACTGTTCCCACTGAAGTAAATGGCTGTTTCCCATTTAATTCAATGACTGCAGGAACAATAAAACTACACAGACTATATTCCACATGCATTATTATTTCACTGTTACCAAATAAAATAATAAGTTTTTAAAGGTCTGGGGAAATAGAGTGACAGAAAGAACAAGAAAGTGAAAAATATTAGTGAATGCTATCGTACCGATTTCCATGGTCCCCGATGCCATGAAACATCACCAGGGCAAGAATGCACATTACATTGTGCCATATTAGGTGGCTTGTCTAGAATTTCACAGTTTTGATCACCCAACATTTGGCCAGTAGGAAGCTGACAAATCACCAGTCTTGTCTTTATTCCATCTCCACAAGTTTGAGTACACTGAAATACAGAATTTTATATGCAAGGTCTTTGTTAAGAGAGGCATCACATACTATTAAATCAAAAAGATATAGCAATATCAGTACATGTCATTATTTACTAAGTCTATTTCACATTCCCTGGGCATTCAATTTGAGAATAAGGATTTACAGTCTAATCTCGTACAATGAAAAAACAATTCTCTCACCAAAATGTTTACCAAACTACATTTTAATAGCTTATCAAGTGACTTTCTACAAAATGCTTCAGTTACAGACAATCTCGTATCCCAAAGTGAAGTTTGTGAGGATAAATGTGCATATATACTATTTGTCTTTGATAGGAGGAAAAGACGGAAATTGGTCGTAAACCAAAATTTTCTTGTCAGAAAACAGTAAACTCAGACACTGGGCACACTTTCTCATAGTCTAACATCTACAGACTAAGTATGCAATACTTAGATTCTAGTTTCTAATGAGATATTAAAAGCAATTTGATCAAAAGTGAGCATGTTCTAATGGTTTATATCTTTTCACTGTATTTCAGAGTCATCTTTTAGATGCATGATCATATTTTCATACTTCTGATTTGTAAGTATAACCCAGTAGATACTACTATTTGCAGTTACTCTAGGCAGTATCCATGAAATTTGATGTAATAGCATTTCTTTATAGCATCTTTCACTCTTTTTTAACTTGACCAGCAATTTCACTGCAGGTTTTCTGCATACAATTAATCTATTTATAATATAAAATAATTCTATCTCTCAAAATTCAAGACGCTACTGCAACACTCAATTATATGTTGTACATCCTGAGCCTCACATAATACTTACAACTTTTGGATGTGTATTTGCACTATTCATATTTACACTACAGTTGAATTTGATCAAAGAACAAAGTTCACGTAATGAGATTGAAAATTATTCTTTTTAAGTGAGTAACAAAATGTAGTTCATTTCCATTTACAATCAAATAATTATGTTACTATGTCTAAGTTTATGTAGTAAATAATATTTCCCTTTGAAAGTGAAATGATCTTACTTCTCCCCAGTTCCCATAGTTCCATCGTGGGCACGGTCCAGAATCACAGTGTCTTGACTCTGGAGGTTTTGTTGCTTCATCACAATAACTAGCACTTCTTCCTTCCTCATCTTGACATACTACCACTCGATGGTGAAATCCACCTGCACAAGTACTAGAGCACTACCAAAACATGCAAACATATGTATCACCACTGCTTAATCAGAAAAGTATCAAATATGTTGATTACAACAATTTTAAATTATTATTTTTAATGTTAACTAGCAAAACTGAAATCTGCAAATAAAAATTTCTACTATATAGAAGTATTACTTTGAAATCACAAAAATATTACATTTTTAATCTAATTATTTTCTTAATAATTATATAAATTTATATATTATATATAAATATAAAAATATAAATAATAATAAATAATAAAAATTAAAATATAAATATATAAATTTATATATTATATATATAAAAATATAATTCTTAATAATTAAAAAACATTTTTAAATACACATGCTTCTCTTTTGACCAAATCTGTACTATTATGGTATTTCTAGAAATGTTAACACACATGTGAGAGAACAAATAAATATATTAAAAATAAATTCTTACTGCTCCCCAGGGTCCAGTTCTCCATTGATATCCTCCCACTGAGGGACGGTTCCACTGGTTTATGTCGCCTTGTGGGTGGTGCACTGGAAGGTAACCTATTTCTGGAAAATGGCTTGGATGGTCATGTGTTTTTGGAATATGATGATAAACTGGTGGACATGACGGCATGTTACATTCTTGTTCTTTGGAAGGTCGGCTTTCAGGATCGCAGTAATTCTCGTCGATTTGTTGATGATAGTTGACACAGATAACTTGTCTTGTTACTATCCCACTATCACACGTAACTGTGCACTGAGCAAAAATAAACCCAAAGTTTATGACAGAACATTGGTAATTAATAGCCAAAGAAATTTATATTTACTTCTGACAAAAAGAAACATGTATTTTGTTTTTTTCAAGGGAAGCAATTTCAATCACACTTGCACAGAATATGAAGCCCCAGTTTCTAACCAGAACTTTTGGCCAATAACCTAAATAGACACATTAAAAAAAATAATTACTATTAATACTTACAGGGGACCAATTTCCAACTTGCCACTCTCCACATGGGCTAAAGCAGCTTGAAATTTCAGCTGGTCGTGGTAAATGAGCACAGAGAGATTCATCTGCTATTCCTCCATGAGCATCTCTACAACTCACATAGCGAGCACGATCACCCTTCCCACAGGATGCAGAGCACTGTTAGAGAATAATCCAAGCTCATCGCACTTTAGGAGACCAAAACAAGATCATGCAAGCATCTAAAATACTAACATAACTTAGCATCAGCTTGACTTTAGAATTAAACACCGAGAACCAGATTTCCATCTCACACTGATAGAGCCACGCATTCAGGAAGGAAACTGAAATATTGGTGGATGGTTTAAGGTTTTACGTCGTTGTCAAGCAAAACTAACTTTCATCACTATCAAAATCAAAAACTCTTCTATTAAACAGTTTGTGTAGAAACCATTTTTCATAATCCTTATTTTAAAAATTCTGCAAAACTAGACCTGTAAAGACCCAAACTGTTTAATATTGCTATTCACAGAAAAGATGTAAATCTTATTTTAGAATACTCAGATAATGATCAGTTACTTAAAAAATACTTCCTTGCACACTCTCAATCATATGAAAACTATTTTGCTCAAAACCCCAGCTCCTAGAACCCTGGTTTTTTCCCCTCCTTATTTTCCCTGGCTACATTTGAAGCATACAGAATTTGCTGGGAGAATCTTGCTCCTCCTTAAGAAACAGGTTCTTCAAAGAATATCAGAATTCCTTTAAAATTTATCACTAACAGATTTCAGTCTGAAAAATACATGAATGACAACTTTATGGAAAAATGGGAAAACGAATGGAGGACCGCTCTGTAAGATGTGAATGCTACTACATTACATACTGGGGTCCACGATCCATATCTCCATTGGGTCGCCTTCCCCACATGAACTAGAGGAGATGATGTAGTCCATAATTCCGTATTTTCTGGGCAAGAGGGCAATTCACATTCCTGTGAGGGTGAGAAAAAAAAAGCTTCTAAGATAAACATTTTGGAAGACCCAAATGCAAAGCAGATGGCTTCCGCAGAGAGAGATCCTGCTATTACAATAAGCCAGCATTAATTAATAAGTAAATACCATCTTCTAATTTATCCCTGGTGTTATTCAAAGGATTTTTATTGAATTGTTTTGTTTCAAATCAAGATGCAAAGAAAATGTATTTGATATTAAAACTATATTATTAATAACTAATAATATTTGCATTTTGAGAAAGAACTGTGTTGGGCAGCTTGCTGGAGACAACAGGCATAGACATTACGATCTCCTGTTTCACAGCCACATGCTGTACAGAAGAACTGACTGAAGACAGTGGCTGTTCTGTCCCATTCCTTATACATACAGCTACGGAGAACACAAAATTGTCCAGTTTCAGTCAACAACCAGACAGGTACTTCAATTCAAAATACAACGCATACTCAAACCCAGTGTTTTCACATGCAAGTGGAAATAAATTTATAGCAATTACTTGGCTTTTATATTTTAAAATCTTTTTTTTTATTTCTTCCCCTTGAGACAAGAAGAAGAATATGCCCTCAAGGAGATACATGGTTACCAGCTTAGTCGGACATAAATGAGAACCATATTAACACCATACCGAATCATAATTCATGACTAGACATTTTTGAACTAGTAGCATTCCAACATCTGAAGGTCTTTTCAAGTAAGCATGTCATTCTTTTAAAAACCATATACAAGCTGAATTTTAGAGAATTCCAAGCCAGTCAGGTGCTCTTATTAAGCACTGTGGCAGGCAGACTCCTTATAATATTCTACATGTTGGAGCTTCCCCCTTGCCAAATAATCAAAAGCCTTTGGACCCTTTCAATCATATACCAGATATTGAAAACTCCAATCTCCAAATTACTCTTTTATTTAATTCACTAGGCCAAATTTGAAATTCAGGACAAAAAAAACAGACAGATTCAGTATTTTTTCCTCATTTTAGAACTCATTTCCTGCAAGTTCCCTCAGTCACTAGACAATACTTATATTTAGATGTTTTTAACTAAAAAGTACAACCAACAGAAAAGCATTTTTCAACTTACTTGGTTATCTCTAGGACGAGTAGCAGCATTACATTCCCTGTCATCATCCAAAATAACTCCGTAAGTCCCAGTAACACATTTGACTGCACGCATCTGGTATCCACGGCCACATGTCACAGCACACTGTTAAAGTCAGTAATTTCACACACTTGAAATATATGAACTATTTATAATAAAATTTTTTTTTAATTATTTTTTTTATTTTAAAACTCCTTCTAGAATGACTACTGGGATGGTGTTAACTTTCCTCATTGCAGACTATATGTTGCTTAAACCGTGTCCATAACACAACAATATTTTGGCTATTGCTGAATCAAAAGATTACTTAAAAGGAATGTGACATTATATTAGCCATCAGCATGATTATCTCTAATGTGACAAAATAACATGAGAAAATCTGAGCGGTTTGCTATCTGTATTTTCATTATTCTAGAGATGCAATATATTCATGTGTAAAAGTATCTCTGATATTAACGCTCAGGGTCAATAACTCAGGCATTTAACTTACTTGGGTATTCCAAAATTACAGCTTAGATGGCCAATAGGAGCAGAGAAATACGTGAATACAACTGAAGTAATGGCTTAAGATACAATTAAAGTGTTTAAAAGGTATTGTTTTGTGATCAGTCAGCCTGAACTAGAAAACAAGATGCCAGGAATCCTTCTGTACTCACTGATCCCCAAGGCCCTACTTGCCAAGATGCACATTCATGAAGTTCACATGATGTTATTGATTCTGGTCTATCATTTGGATTACAGAAATCATCTCTCAGTTGTTCATCATTAAGTTGGCACCATACTTGACGACGCTTCGTTCCTTTGCCACATGTCACAGGACACTGTAAAATTATTACACCTATCAGTTTGCAAAGACATGCATCTGCATTGGCTTCACTTTTAGCAATCTGTTGGATTTTAAAGATCACATAAATAACAAAAATGTTCCATGCATGTCAAACAAAACTAGTTATTTTATGAACTCTCAATTTCCTGTAAACATCAACCCAAATGCTAATACAAAGGAATCACTATTAAGTTTCTAAAGTTTAAAAATATGAGTGCAGACATTACAGTTTTCACAAGGAAAAAGTTGAAACTATCCATGATTTTTTCATACCTATATAATCTATAATAAAATAGAATTCTGTTCTTCAGTTGGCTGGATGGTTCTCATTGCTTTATAAAAAATGAAGGTAGGCATATTACTGTAGAGAGATTTACTCTAAGTAGCTTCACTTCGTGATCTTAATGTAACAAAATTTCAGAGTAAAATAAGTTCTGGTGTGGTTTTCAGAAGTTCTCATTCATTTGTACATCTGGGATGTGTACCAGCCAGATCCCAGGACTGCAGAATTTTTATTATCATGTGCCCCAAAACAGCCAAAACAAAAAACCCCAACACTTAAAGCTGATTCTTTTAATATCAATGAGAAGGATAAAAAGTGTCTTCAGTTTTACTTTATTACCTCACTCCACCCACTAACAGACCAGCTTGGACATAAGAATTCATTGCAGTTCTGTGTTACAAGTCTTGAAAGTCCCTGGCATTCTCTGTCAGGAAGATGACGACCCAAATTGTTCATACAAAAAGCTTCTCTGGTTCTGACACCTCTCTCACAGCTCCTAGAACACTGTGATGTACAGACAATATTATGAAACGGGAAACACAACACAATAAAACCAGGTCACAATACATAATCAGTCTTAAAGGTGAAGACATTATTGATTGTGCTTGACAAATGTGTCTTACATTTAATCCACAGACTGCTAATACATTCACATGAGACAAATTTGGCACTCTGCTTAGTAGTTCCAAGACAAAACTCTTTAGTGAAGATTAAAGTACTTATTCCTTTTCTCCAAAATACCCTCAGAACTTAATTATTAAGACTGTAAATAAAATACAACACCTTTAACCACCAGATCTTCTCTGCTGACTTCCAAAACCAAGCTGCAAACAATTTAGCTACAGTTTCTTACAAAAATATGATGAAGGTGCTTAAATACGAAAATTGGTATTAGCTTAGCAACTCCTACAATGCTGCACTTGTCAAAAACTATTTTAGTTACTTAAACTAAAACGTTATAGAAATAAAAATTTTATTTGAACTAACCAGAACTACAATGGTACAATTATAAGGTTCTGAATTTGTACCTCTGACCATTCTGTGTAGTGCCAACTTGTTAACATACAGTCACCATGGCAGGGTTCTCTATGTGGTGGTTTCTGCTGATCAGCACAGTACTTTTCATCAACTGGAGCACTGAGTCCTTTTGAAATAGAGTACTTCATGCAGCGGATCTCTATAGACCGATACCCTGGGCCACACTTTGATGTGCAGTCACTTTTGCCAACACTGTGCCACCTGTAAGAACAAACTGTTATAGAAAGCTAACTGTGTTTTAAAAAATAAGACCACAGTGAATAAAGCATTTGGGGCATGTACTTTGAATTGCCATGTAAATACAGATATGAATTTTAGGGAACAGACAAAACTCTAAAATCTATCTCATGACTGGAATTTTCAAATTTTCAAATCAATATAAAATAATTTGACTCACAGGCTTAAAAAAACACCTTTTTAAATTTGAAGGAACTTTTGTCTTAATCTCCTAGGTGACTTTGAAAAACATAAGCTATAATTCCAACTGTTCATCCTTTGAACACTTCAGCATGGGTTTTCTTGAGGTGCAAAAACACAAACCTTTTTCAAATTAGATCCAGTTGTAGCTACAGTTCTGGTGAAAAACGTATACAGCCCCAGAAATACAAGTTTTTGAGTCAGGATATATAAGATATTCATAATCCTAACAAAAGACTTTTTACTTTACCAACAAAAATTAGAAAAGCACACTAATTCTACATAGATTCAGAGGTGGAATCATAATGCATAAACCCATTATGTGAACAGATTCGAGGAAAGGAAAAAGAGACAAGAGAGATGAGGGAGGTAGAGAGGAGGGCCAGGGCATAAAGCAGTCTGTATTACTTTGTTTCAATCTCGTATCAACAAAAACATGTTAAGACCACAACAGCTCCATCAGTTAGGAACCTCTTTTTACCTTAATTCACACTCTGTATTACACTCCTCAAAAACTTCTGGTACAGCGGGTATAAGTTCACATCTTTGATCAGACACTACTACATGATCACTTTTACGTATGCATGTCTTTCTTCTTCTTCGAATACCTTGAAAAGGAATCAAAGAAAGCAAGTAATGAACTAAAATAAGAGTGCCTTTTTACACTAATAGATCCCATTCATCCTTTAAGAACTAAAGAACTACCTCTTTACAAAACCTACTAATTGTGTAGAGGAGATTCTGCACAAATGTGTTGCTGACTACATTCCAGGTGTGAACAACCTTGCTCCGGTCAGCCATTTCCCAGGTGTACTACAATGGTTTTACAAGGATATCAACTTCCAGAAAACTGCAATGAGCAACAGACTGCTTACTCAACAGGCTAACTACTCCAAAATGCATCACATCTTTTCTAATTGTCAAATTTGCAAACCACCATGTTAACTTAGAGGTTATGATCCTTTTCTTTAAGGAATCTGAAAACTGGATTACAGCATACCTAAAAGATCTGGAGTGCTGGGAGAAGTACCACAGCTGACACATGCTGAGCTTCTCTAGCACATAAATATGTCTACAGCCTGACTCAAAACCAGAAGAAACCCACCATCACAAATCTACAGGCATTTCTAGCACCTGCTAATAGGAATATCTATCAAAAATCTGTGTAAATACACTTCATATATATATTTCATACATATTGTAGTTGTATTTTGACACTGGAATGGCCTCTAGAATAACAGATAAATTTTAAAATGTATCTTTAAATAGCTTTACCCCATGCAGCAGATAACCAAAGAAGAAAAATAAATATATATGAAACAGACAAATCAGTGGCCATCTGGAAATAGCATAACAGAAGTCTAATACATATTAGTAGGAATACAATACCATTTTCTAATGATGCATTAGACTTGATTCAACTGGTGGTTTTTTATAAACCACTCCTAAATAGGCAAAAGAAAGGAATACAAACGCAGTTTTCAATATAGAATTCCACTACATAAATGCTGAAAATAGTAAAACAAAAGCAGAAACCATTCCTGCCCTTAAAGGCTTTGAACACCTAAAGTTTACTGACAGCATTGAGTTCCTTCCTTGCAAGTACAGACGAAAAACCCAAGTACTTAAGACTAGTCCCTTCCTAAATGCCATAAGGTCTTTGGTTCTGGAGACAAAATAATTCACAGTACCTTGGCACATCCTGCTGCAGTCTTGCCAGGGTCCATAAGGATCCCACGTATACAGATCGCTTCTGTCTTCTATTGGGATATTGAAGGAATAACGCACATCAGGGTTGTATAAATTCCCTACACACAAAACCTTAATTGAGATAAAATGATAGCTGTTTTTCAGTGAATTTGAACATGAAATTATGAAGAGAATGTTCATGTAGCAAAGTTTTAAACATGAAAAAAGTAAATGCACACCTGCAAGGTTAGCTCTTCTTCGACTCTGTCAGTGCTGTTAATTCGTTCTATTGTATGGTTTGAACCACTGTACTCCAAAATAGCTCCTTGTAAATTGATTTCTCTTTTTGACATGCTCACAACAAAATTTCCATTCAAGAGAAAATTTCCATGAATATCAGATAAAGCTAAAAGTAAAACAAAATATTGGAAATAAACCATCTATTTAATTAAAAGGTTCTACCAATGAAAACTCTTAATACTATAATCTTCTCATGAACACTTAGGTTTATTTTAGTCCATATGCAATACTTTAAAGTTATATCAAACAGTTTCTAATGCATGAATTCAATCCTAACCATTGTTAACTTTCACCTGAGCAGTTGTCATGGATTTCTCTGTAATAACGACACAACTTCAATAACATTTGTTCTGCTGAAAGGTTGACTGGCCACGCAGTCAACTTTTAAATTTGGTTAGGTTCTCCTATTGTAGCAGGAAACAATCATTATCTGTACTTCTGGCCTATTCTACAGCCCAAGTTCTTGTATTTGCTAGAGCTTCTTTTAGTGTAGTGGCTTTTTAATGTAAATTTTAAAGTAAAAACAAATTATTAATAATTTATAATAATAATTTAATGACCAATTTACATTACTAAAGATGAATAACAAGTTAAAAATGAAATTTAAAAATATAGTAAAATTTTTAGTAAAGGAATGCTATCAGGCTTTACTACATTTGAAATGGTAGCTAATGTCAGGGGGTGAGAGTTGCTTCTGTGTCCTGCAAGATGCATGTGCAACAACAGGGCAAATGGGCAAGGAAAACATTTGGAAAACTCTGAGGTTTGCTAAATAGGATAGTAATGAAATAAAGAGACAGCAGAAAAAATGCACTCATATTCTTTTATAGATATAACATAAGTACCATGAAAGAGAACAACCAAGATCCTTGGTACAATGTGCTTATGAATTCTTTGTTCCTCTTGCATACTTGCAATCCATAAATGTGATCTTTGTACTCAGACATGATAGAAAAAGAGATATGGGAGCCAAACTAGTAAGTTTGCTAAAGGTCAGACTGCTTCATTCATAAACCAAGTGTATGCTTCCAAGATTTAAAACCATAAACTCCTGCATTCCTGATTTCACTTGTAGAGTTTTAATTAACATTGACAAAGTCATGCAATGTGCTATAATTCCTATTCTCTGACAAATGAACACACGTATTCAAGAATTAGAAATCTAACAACATCTCACTCATTTTTCTGAAAACTAGTATCTACAGAGAGACTCATGCAAATGATGATACAATGTAATCAGATATTTGCTCTAAAGACTTTTATCAGACTTCTGATAATACACGCCTAGAGATGAGCTCTGGCAAGAGCATAAAATCTGTTCATCAATGTTATACACAGGAGGCTTTTACCTAGGTAGTTGTCATCTTCTGGTTTCCCTGAGTAGCTGTGCTGCCGAATATCAATGTTTGTTGCTCCTTTGGGAATATTTACTACAACATTGTAACCTGCAATATAATTATTCACAAATTAATTCTATATGAAAATAGTCAAATACTAGTAAATAGGAACTTATAACTAGTTTTATTCACAAAACCCTACAGTACACCAGTGACAACTGCTGCTGAATGCCTGCATCTTTTAGGAAAGGAAATGTGACTATCTACATTAATATGAAATTTCTTTGTTGGTGGTTTTTGTTTTGTTTTGTTTTTTTAGTCAGTTAACTGATCTTTGATTTTCGTAACTCTTCAAAATTCATTCCTGTGCTCAGGAATGTGAATTCAATTCTTCACCAATAACATGAGTCCAACCTACTCAGAAAAATCTCTAGAGAGCAGCACTACTCCATAAAGCAGTCAAGTATAACAAGTATATAATAAGAAACCTCCTCGCAATTTAGCCACAAAACCTTTCTACAATAAAATGAATAAATTGCTTAATACGACATATTCCTACTCCCTGGTCATACAGTTCAGTTAGCTTTCCTCACAGCACTCAGGAGTCCTAAACACTCAAATACTGCAGTATTGCAGACCATACACATAGGTAAATATATCAGATAAACTAGCCATGCTTGATCCAAATTCTGATACTTAAAATGTTACCCTAGTGCTCTCCCTGCAAAATACAAATGATTCACAAATGAGTCATCGTTACCTCTGACTACTATAATGGTAGCCTTGTCCTAAGGTAACAAAATAAGGACCATCAAAATCTACTTTTTAAAACTGTTGCTCTGCACATAAGCATAGGTTTTTAAAAAAACCAAAAATTGTTTCTCATAGATGCTACTCACAAATTCAAATGGATTCTTATGCCTAAGAAAAAACTGAGTGTGGCAAAAATTGAAGAGAAATAATAAACACAAACAGGCAGTCTGATGTGTTACTATAAACTTAGCTAAATTTTCCATGTATTTTGCTGGGTTTAACAGTCTTGCTATGATTTAACTTCAGTTAGTTGGCAAACCTCTGCAAGTAAAGATTTAAGTGACAACGTCCTTTTCAAATTGTGCTGGTTTTGGCTGGGATAGAGTAAATTTTCTTCATAGTAGCTAGCATAGGGCTACATTTTGGATTTGTGCTGGAAAGAGTGTTGACAACACAGGGATGTTTCAGCTACTGCTGAGCAGTGCTTACACATCCTCAAGACCTTTTCTGCTCCTCATCCCACCCCACCAGTGAGCAGGCTGGGGGTGCCCCAGTTGTTGGGAAGGGAAACAGCCGAGACAGCTGACCCCAACTTACCAAAGGATGATCTATATCATAAAGTGTTATGCTCAGCATATAAAGCTGGAGAAGATGGAAGGAAGGGATATTTGTAGTGATGGCATTTGTCTTTCCAAGTAACCACTACACATGATAGAACCTTGCTGTCCTGGAGATGGTTGAACACCATGGGAAGTGGTGAATGAACGCCTTGGTTTGCTTTGCTTGCATTTGGGGCTTTTGCTTTACCTATTAAATTGTCTTTATCTCAATGCATGAGTTTTTTCACTTCTACTCTTCCAGTTCTCTCCCCAGTCCTGCTGGGGGGGTGTAAGTGAGCAGCTGTGTGGTGCTTAGTTGTCACCTGGGGTTAAAGTATGCCAAATTTCATAATTCATTAGCTTCCCAGTGACTTTTAATCTATAAAACCAATGCCATGTATTTAAATGAACATTTATCCTAATCACAGGTCCATCATTTACCAGCTGGGGGCAGCACTGCAATTGCAAATTGACACACTGCATGCTCTAAATACAGTGGTCAATCTTCTGATTTATTGCAAAGAAAACCAGAACACGCTCAAAAAAGCCCCTCATCTTGCACATTGAAGACCTTGCAGTAATAGATTGACAGAAGACAAAATATGGGAGGAAACTATAAACAAAACCTCACAGCATATTGTCAGTGTTAGACAGGAGAATAGTAAAGGCACTGAAAATTATCACTTTCCAGGAAATTCTTAAGATATCCTAATGTTATGCAATAATAATAGCCAAATAAACTTATGTGTACATAATTAGGTTACCATTTCCTAAACTGGGAGCTAAATAAAGTAGCATTTCACTGTAATGAATTTCTAATAATTGTTTAACTAGTGTTTAAACACTGAATTACAACATTATAACTGTATGACTACAAGCATGTACCACAAGCTGCTATTGTCTAATTCCAAATTTTGCCTTAGTAAAATGACTCGTGTCAGTATAGAAAGGGACTAAATGAAGTTAAAAGAATAGGATTAAGAGCATGGATTGTGGCATACTTATTTTGTGATCCTAACTTAGAACTCTTTTGGAAAACAACAGTTCTTCAGAAAATATTTTCAGTCATTAGTCTAAGGATATCACAGACCTCCCATGGACACTGAAATTTTAGTGATCAGCTGACTACAGCTCTTGTTCGCATTGCTGCACACCTGTGTGATAATCCCAAAGGTTACACATACTGTCCAGTAGTATAATTCACTATCATTTTTTATATGCTGTAATTCCAATTGAACTTAATTTAAAACATTTAACTATTCTTAAAACCAAAATAATAAAGCAAGGTTTTCCTCATCCCAAAACGTGTCAGGTTTTTTCCTCTCCAGTAAAAAGGAAGCAAGTCTATGACAACGCAAAGAGTGACATTCTCAACCATATTTGTAAAAATGGAAGTTTTATGTAAGTCACCGCCATCAAATGTATTCATGACAAAATTCATGTGCTACCTATAAGCGTAAAGGTCTTTCACAGTGGTGGGAAACAAAACCACTGACAGCTCTTTACTCAGAATTATTAAAATCATGCATTCTTTTCCCTTAGTGTTTTGACCACATGTTCAGAAATCCAGTCTCTAATAGCTGATTGTGTCTTCTTCCAGCTTCCTGGGACAGACACAAAAAAGTGACATGTATTTCTATGGGAAGGGTAGCTATATCTAACCTTTACCGGCTTTGGTACTTTTGCTTGGCTCAAGCCCTCTGCCAGGAAAAGAAAATAACAAAAATAAATTTGTTTGACCAACAATTCCTTTGTTCTATAAAGATCCTACTTGGCAGCTCTCCAGGTCTCATTTTCACTTGGCCTGAGGTCTCTTTCAACCACTGAAGTGGCATGAAGGAGCATTTAGGAATCTGTTAGTAACCTGGAGACTTCTGTCCTTATGTTCTACACTCTAACTACTTAACTGCACCGCTAATCACATACAATAAATAGTCTCTCCGTACCTCTCAGAAAGGACTACAGATAGAAGAACTACCAGTAGCTCTATTAAAGAAACTAAATCAGAGAACTAGGAATCACCAGGATTACTCAGAAGTTTCTCATTCACTGCATGCCAATGAAGAGGAAAGAACATAAACATTGCTGCCCATATTCTTTGGAAAGAGAAAGCTCACATTTCACAGGCTATCTTTTTCACTGAAGGAAAAAAGGAACCTCATCAGCTGCTCTCAGCACAGCCTTCTTGCTATCTCTTTACACAACCAAAAGGAGACATTGGAATAACTCCTTCAGCTGCATCGTTTCAGATGAGAGAATGTGAAGTAGGAAGCATTCCTCCTTTTAAAATACTTTTACGCTCATGGTATATTTTATTCATGTCTTTCGTTTTGACCTTAAAGCAGTATGGCTTTTTCACTTTTAATAGGTTAGTATGTCACAGTGTTTGCCTCTGCACCCTTGAGAGGGTATGTGACTGAAAATCAGAGAAATTTTTTGTTGACAGCAGCCCTAAAGAGCACACTTCCTCAAATGTAAAACATAATTTCTAAGCCATACTGAAATGTGCATTAAGATTAAAACAAAACAAACAAACATACCATAATGAGCACTGTTGAAAGTACCTGCAAGAGTCTTACATGAAGAATTATCACCACCACAGATTCCACATTTGTCTCTCCTTGCCTTGGAATTCAAAACGTGATCACAGCCTGCTTGCTACAAAATAAATGAATAAATGAAAAATTATAATAGCTCTGTGTCACTCAGCTCAATATACAATGAAAACAACGTAAGCTTCCCACTCCCCCAAAACATTCTTATTCACTGTATATATCTGGTTTTCCTTGGTAATTCATGAAAAGCCTTCTATTATTTTGGGTGCTGTGATCTAAGGGCAAAACACAATAGAATGTAGTCAAAGTCCAAATACACTTAGTATATCAAGAACTGTAAAAGAATACATAACAGTATGTAAAGATTTGGTATTTAAGAAAAATCAACACAGTGTACACATTTTAAGTTAAATTTAGATTAAAAAGTCTTGGAATCCTAAAAGCAGTATATATGTGCACATGGTCATCATTTCTTTTAACATCTGTCATTACTGCAAAAGCAAATGAATACACTGAGAATATACTGGTTAAACTAGCATAAGTACAATTTTTGTTTATGTATCTTTACTTAAATTTCCCTTTTTTAAAATTATGATAAACTGAAAATTCTCTGCTATTTCCTCTTTCCTCTTGCTTCAATGCTATAAGAAAGCTACATTTTCTCCTCATCATAAATTTACTGTTTCACTGCAACCAGCAAAACCTCAGCTTGACAAAAGAGTCTTGAGTTGTTATAACATAGCACCTTGCTTCTCCCAGGAAAATCCTATGGCACTTCCATAACTGCTATTAAGCAAAGAATGCTTAAAGGATCCCTTTCAAGGGTCAGTTCGTTCTGACTTTGCAATGAAATAATAAATACATAATGTATCTGCTCTTGGATTTTGTACTTTTTCTCTTTGATAGCAGAAATATGATGGCAACAAACATGCAGCATGTTTCTTTCCTCCCTTTATGCCAATATTAGATCAGTTTCTCTTTGCTCACTTGCACAATATTAACTTTCTCACATATAAGGCTTAATGAGGAAAGACTGTGGATTTTCAGATTCAACTGTTTGTTCTTCACTTAATTGCCTCCATTTCCAGATCTTTAATTCGGTAGGGATTAAAATCAACTTAAGTAAATTCAAAACATCTTGTTTTACATGTTTCCAGTAATGATTATTTGGATGAATATTTAATATCTAATTTACCATCTGTTGAAATTGATTTTAAAAATTAATAAGTTTAGATTTAAATACCCTGCATAAGCCTTGAACACAAAGGTCATTGGTTTCTGCTCCACAGGGAGTACCATCAGCAACTCTGTCCTTCAGCTGATAGTAGGAAGTTGTTCCAGAAACTCGGCAAAAAAGTTTACAGCGATCTTTCATAGAAACTGGAAAGAAAATCCAACAGGTTTCTTGTCTATTTAAAAATTTTAATTAAAGTAACATTTATATTTCATTTATTGAAAAAATTTACAATCACTTACTACCACTGTACTTTGGAAGCCAGCGAACAGCAGATGTAAGACCATTGATATTAAAGTGTTTGCCATCAAATTCAGAGCACTGTTGCTCCCGGAAGTCTTTTTTGCCTTTTGGACATGAATCAGTATTGCACGATCGAAACTTCATCCTGCGGCCAACACAGTACTTTCCTCCACTTCTTGGTCTAACAAAAATAGGTAAATGCAACACACACTCAGTTTCTAAAAGTGCAGCCTTCCATGGAAAGCAGCTTGAGCCACTGATCTGAAGGGGAAAATCTCACACAGCATTCTACCACCTGTTACTGACTTTGCCCACAGACACTCTCATCTTCTATTGCACTGTGTATACATTTATACCCAAGAGAAGGAAATAAAAAGCCCATGTAAAATACTACTGCTGAGGTAGGTGGTAAATAAGATGTTTATTAATGTCTATTACATTTGTATTTCTCCTACAGTCATAATTATTTTGTCTGGGAAAAAAAGCATTACTAACGCTTTTATCAATTTAGCTGAGAGTACAGCCCTATTTCTACAGAAGCAGCATCTCCTTCAGTAATTTGAAAATATTATTTCACAGAGTGACCGAGAAAGAAGACAGAGTTAGGAGCTGACGCACTCTTTTCTGTAGTCCTAATATCAGTTTCAGTTTGAGGATCAAAAGAACTAAAAAGGGAAAATTGTGGAAAACAGCTTCCTATATACTGTAAAGTCTAAAACCCATTTCCTAGCTCTTATAAATCCTGCTACACATTAATTCAGTATTACTTAGGTTCCTGGGGAGAGGAAAAAAAACCAAACAAAAACCAACCAAAAAAAAAGGCATATTGATACTATTCGTTACTAGAGACTGACAGAGACATATCTAATGGGAATCTAGCCTACCACCTCTTATTCATCAGAGAAAATAAAATAACCTGGGACAGTTTGATTGAGGTGCATTTATCCCACTGATAATACCAAGATGACATAACTTCCTAGAAAACTCCTGAAACTACCCAGGCTGTAGCTATGGTCCTTTTTCTGGAGAAGTTCTCATTGACTACAAACAAGGAAACCCACACTGAATTATTCAGTCAATGGAAGTTTCTCACTATAAAGGTGAAAAAGCCTTAAATCAAAGCAAATCAAGTGTTTCACTAAAAATTTTACTAAGCAATGTACCTATTTCTTCTTGAAGCTTTAACTCCAAAGAAGCATCTCAATGTTTAAAGAAACTCTCCACATTTAGAGTAAGGCTAGAAAAAAAGACCCTGCCAAAGTAAGACTGTAGAAATACCTATAAATATGAATGATATAGCTGAGAGACAAGAGTAATCTGAAAGTTCTCTGCATATTAGAGTCTGTTGACTTATCTCTCTTTTCAAACATGGTTGAAGCAAGCATTTTTTATTGGTGCGTTGATCTAATTTGCACAACCCACAATACCTTTATTTCGTTTTGAACCAATCCATTAGGTTGGAATATCTTCATTATGCAGTAATGTATAACAACAAAATAAACATACTCTGGCCTATTACACAGTCTGATGCTGCTCTTGATTCCACCTCCACAAGTTCTTGAACATGAGCTATAAGGTCCCCATGGTCCCCACTCTCCATCCACAGGACGCATCTCCATTTCTCTGCTCACACAAATTCCATGGCGACAGTGCTGCACAGTTGACAAAGAGAATACAATTTGTGAGTCAAGCAAAAGGTTACTGTATATTTTAGGCACAGAAAGAACAAAATTTAAGAGCTCACTGCTCTTAATCTCGGTTTGGACATGTTCAAATTCCTTTAAGATATCTTAACTAGTAGTCACATTTTCAAAAATGCTGTCTAGAGTTCTTTGCTCTTTATGAAAGCTACCGGATGCTGAATATATTTTAGGGCTTGTCACTTTATTCAAATGCCTATATAAGAATCTCAAAATCCTTAAATTCCTGATGTTTTTGTAATTCTTAAAGCAAGATACTAAATTGCAATGTCTATTCTGTTACTTCAGATTATAGTCCTGATGAAAAACTACCTAAAAATTCAACTAAAGGTGGAGTTTTATTTCTTCTGCTGGAATTTACACTATTCAGACAACAAACATTGTAATACTATTCTGTTGTGGTCACGTCAGTTAAAAGACTTCACCACCCCATATCTATAAACTGTTATTATTTATTGAAAGTGTAATTATTAGCTTTTTATTTGTTCTCAGAAGAATCAAGTGATCAGTCCCTTGCTTCTCGGTATTTGCTATTGAAGTCCCTGACTCTGCAAATATTTATCCACTTCAGCGATTAGTCAAAAAAGTACATGACTAAAAAGTCTAAATGAGAATCTTATGATTGGTGCATGTGTGACTTTTTCCAAAGAACTTGCAGGAATTACCAGCACTAATCCTATTGATGACTTATGGCATCAGGAATTCTAATTCGCTTGTATGCTTTAGAAAATCTCAAGTGGTATATTTGATCACAGCGTAGTGGAATAGTTTATACACTAAACCAGGATATTTAAAAGATAATAAAACGTCAGCACTGTATCTCCTGCAGAATTCTGTGTGGATAATGTGTCCTCAACTTTGTCCTTGACTCCACACACACTTTGAAGCATCAAAGACTGCCCACATCTGGAGACAAGACACTGGGCAGAATCGACTACATGGGGTCAGTGCTCATACACAATAGAGAGAATTCTTTATTTTAGATGACTGTTTGCAGACTCAGGATTAGACTGATCATTAGGTTTGTTGTCAGGACAGATTCTCCTAATTGTATTGACAGGGAGTGGCTTATTCCATCTTTCCCTGCAGATCACTCACTAGAATCATCAGAACAGATTACTTCAACTCAACTGCTTGTTATTTCTGAAGCTTAGGCTTTGCCTCTGTGACACAAAACAGCTTTGAATTAGCTTAAAGTCTAGAAGGATTTTGGTAACTGAAGTCTCTGGCACATAAATCTATTTGAGAACCTCTGACACACAGAAAATAAATTAATTCAAGAATTCCACCCTTTTTTAAAACTAATTTAAATGTTACATGGAATTTCTCAATGGTTATTATAATGTTATAAGTTTATTGTAGGAACTATCACTTAACATAGATTTTGTTGAAAACACAAATTACATGTGCTGTCTTTCTGAATATACCTGAATGTCATGAAACTCAAATGTTGTTCAGTGATTTTTATCACTACATAAAATAATTCCTAGATGCAACATTTTACTAGCTTGCAGATGCTTTTATTATATTGATACTTACACTCATGTGTTAACTATCATTTTGCTCTCAAAATAAGACTGTCACAGAATCAGATTTTCCTTTCTGAGTTCTGTCTGAGTTCCTAATACAACTTGGTGACAAAATTGATGGCATGTATAATTCTTCATCACACCAACTTTTACACATGGGCCATATCTTTTAAGCCTTGAAAGTCTTCCTCTAAGGCTATGACCATTCAAGGTGATTTTCAAGCTCAAAGTAAACACAGAATGAAAGCTAGATCATCTGGTCATACAGATCCAGCAAATTGGCCAGATCATCACTTGATTCTAAGACTAATACTTTAACTGAACACCAAAGAGACACCATTATTTCACTGCATATCTGCATATAATTTCTCACTACAGTGCTTACTGTTAGTATTTATTACTTTTTTCAGGATGCCTCTATAGTACCTTTGTACCCAAGCCTTCTATTACCTATCATCTAGTAGCTAGCAATAAGACATAGACTTTTACATAGTGCAGCCATAAGATAAGTATGAAGAAACATTAAGGATGTGCCTTTCCAAGAATTGTGATTAGCATCTTGGGATGTATTTTTTTATTACTATAGGCTAAAGAGTCTAAGATCCCCTTCACAAAATGAATACCGCATCCAAATATAGGACAGTGACCTAGCGTTAGGTTCTTCTTCCATCCATAAAAATATTTACAGTAACTTGAAGGGAGATTTCAGGAAAAGGCAGAGTTGTAAAATGAAATTTCATACCCACAACAGCATTATTCTGATCCATAAAAATGCAAAGCACATGTTCACATCTGGGATTTTATAGCTTATTAAACAAACTTGTCTCAGCTATTATTCTGCTGCATTCCTACAGAAGCAACATGATGAAGTCACAGTAGAAAACTCCAGCACCAGACGTATTCCAGATGTTCCTCCATGCTTGCTTGAATCATTGCCTCACTTGAAATACTATGATTTACAGAACTTTTACAAACTTAAATATTATGCTAACAATTTTTTTTTCCTACATTTGTTATGGCATATACAATGTTTGCATTATGTAAAGCAGGTATCACTCATAAATCCAAACATAGTGATTGCAGCAAGTGGCAACTCTGCTCTAGTCACGATCAACAGTTGGTTTTCTATCAAAAAGGCAAAACTTCTGACCCAAATCCACATGTAATTATCATATCTTCAGAGATATATGAGAACACAACTTAATGCATTGGAGCCCCATGTAGCATTGCAGGAAAGATGGCTTAGAAAAACTATTAATCTATTTCCAGACATCAGCACGTTTCCACAGATGCTACTGGTAGCTGCTGATGCTTCTAAAAGGAAAGATGATTGAACACTGAAGACAAGCATGAGGAGAAAGTGAAAATGACAAAGCATTGCAGAAGTGGACACAATGGTCTGTATTTTCCTTTCCAAATATCCTATTCTATTGTTCTGATTTCTTTTTGCCCTACAAAATACAATTTCTTCACCCCTGATATCCTGACAGGGTTCTGAGAATGACCATGAGCCAGTGAATAGCACAGGAAGAGAAAGTTGTAGTGGACTGAACATGGGAAAGGAAAATGGGCACAGCTGGTCCCACAAAACAGGTGAAAACTAAACACAGTGCCGGAGCGCAAGACCAGTTCGCTATAAAGCATCTGGCCTGTAGCTGAGGTCTGAGCATGAACTGTCTCAAACTAGATTCCAAACACATAGAGCTGGGAAAGAAGCATCAGTCTGAAGTTACACAGATTCAGCACGTAAGCATATGAGTAGGGAGTAAAGATGATAACACTCACTCAGATGAGTGCCAACGTCATAAATCTCAAAGCTGTTTTTCCTGGCTGTATTTATGCCTATTGATGTTCCCATTCATTCTCTTGAATGAATGTACTGCTACAGACCTCACTCTGCCTTGTTTGCTGCAAGTGGATGTAAGGAAACATTTGGCTGAATATTTGACCTATGCTCTCCATCTTTTCCCTTTAATACACATAGTCGAGAAAGCACATTGCTCGAAGAACGTAGACAAGAAGGGGGGCATTGAGCATATAACAACAGCAAAAATAGACTGGCGAGTAAAATGACTATACAAGACAGAAGAAATGGAGCTTACAGAAATGTCTAAGTTGCAACTATGATAGCTCAGGTCCCTGTAGCACAGATTCTCAGACAAGTCTACAGTTAGTACTCAGACAATATTACCTACAAAACCCACAATACTGTAATAAATTTTTCAACTTTTTAATTTTTTTGTGAAAGAAAAAACCTATACACTTTATTTCTCCCTTGAAATACTCCCACAGAAAACTTTTAATCTTTCTGAAATCACATCTCATCAGAAAAGTATTTCACAAAAAAATCTCTGTTTATAGCAAAATTCTTGGTTTGAGCCCTTAAATATACTGTTCTGGTTTGGCAGTTCAAAAGATCTGCTGCTGCTTCCCAGATGGTAAGCATATCCCTCTATCACCCACCTCTGCTAAAATCCATCCAAATTTTTCATACTTACTTTACATATATATATATATAATTAATTCTGCTTTTAGATTAACTATCTTCATGTATTACATTTATAAGGTAGTCAAGCAATGCAATGATTTTAAAAGAAATCAGTACATGGGTAATAACCTACCAACTGAAGTACAGCACTTACTTCAGAATCAGATTGGTACTTTTACTGATCAAAGCAATTTTTTGTTGGTCTGCATCCCCACTCTCAATTGTCCCTGTATCCTTCTCTTTATGTGGCTATAAAGGGACTAGGATGAAATCTTAATTCACTCAGTAGCTATTCTAGATATTTTTAGAGACACTAGCTCAATATACAATATATCTGTACAGTGAATAGAAGTAAGGAATATTTCTCTCAAAGGCACATGCTTTCCAATCTAACTGTTATTTGTATCATGTGGATTTCTTCTTGCTGTTAAGCAGCTTTTTCTGCCATTTGTATGTCCAGTGTTTAAGTAGCAAAATGACACTGTGAAGAACAGTCCCAGGACATGGAAAGGTTTGGGTCAGAATCACATAGATACTTCCTACCTGTTCTTTCCAATATGCAAGGAATTAATTGAATATGAGCCTATTTGTGTAGTGCTCAGGAATCCAGGCAGGATCCAAGTGCAGTTCTTTTAAGAGTATCAAAAAATAATTATTAAAAAAAAAGACATTTTATTGGGTATTTTCATTGTTATTTTCATTGCCAAAAAAAGACTTGCTCTGAGAATGCCATTCCTAGAAGATAGATGGTTTCTTCTTTGGAGGTTTTGGGTTTGTTTGGCTCAGGTGTGCATCACCAACTACAACAGATGAGTTAACCATTACTGGAATATCACATAAACTACAATGCTAAAAACTGCATTACTTCATTTTACAGAAGCCATGATTCTGAGCCAGGTGTAAGCTGGAGATGGATATGTGTAAGGGGAGTTTGTCTATCAGTTGGCTTGTAACCATTTGCTTACACATAATAGTGTAGATCTTTCTTTTCCATAATACCACTAACTTACAACTCCTTTTAATTCTACCTACTAATAGTATTTTGTTGCTGTTTGTTTTGTTTGGGGTTTTGGGGGGAGGAAGGTGGGAGGTGGGGGTATTCTAAAATCTGAACAGAGATGCCAACATGCCAGAACCTGAATCACTCTTCAAACTCACTACTTTGGAATTTCAGAAAGAAAGGAAGAAAACACCACCAAAACTTCCTAAGATTCCTACGCTCAAGGTAAGGAGAAATCTGTTGTACTATCCCAGTGTATAAGTGCAAGTAAATTCCTCACTACAGAAACCCTTGAATAGAATAGTCTCCCCCCTAAAAAAAATAATTAGGTAGTAAATGAGAAGAAATCAACTGAAAGCATAATCCAAGCAGATGACACCAAGAGCCTGCTCGTCCACAGAAATTTCAAAGTACAAAGAAATTTCTGACTAGGATGCAACAGGAAAATCTAAGAGGAAGTGAAGCAAAAAGATCTGCTCCAAGTTGTTCACATTTCCTAAACATCCATTAAGTTAACTCCTACCTGGAATGTGATGGTAACTAGAATTACAATAGTTAAGATCAGGAAGCCAGGCTAATTAAAGCAGTCCAGCTGCTATCCTAATGGAAAATAACTCTCTCGTACAAGTTGCAATACATAGGGGCCTCCTCTGGTATCTTGGTCCTCAACACAGCATATAAATACTGTTATTCTCCTGATTTATTGTGTTTTAAATTTGTACATATAGTTTATACAATCACAACTAAAATTAAAACCATGCATACAAAATTCATTGTGGCATTCAGTGAGCAGGCTACTTTTGACTAATCATACAGTTCTTAATTCTGAAGATACTCCCATGGTAGCTTTGATTACAGAGATAAGGCACAAAAAAAGCACTAATAATTTACTATTTTTCATGCCATTGTGCCTCATTAAACAATAAAAATAACATTCTAATAAAAATGTATATTGTAGTTATGTCATATACTTGTATTTAGGAAGACAATTCAGGAATGCATACCTTTGTATTTAATAATATCTCTCACAAAAGAACATCAGAAAAACTTTCAAGCAATAACTAATGTAGTCCTATGCTGTGTAGAAATTCACCACTGCAAAACTAGTAAATGTTTACATATAACATGCCTAGATATATGTAGATATATTCACTATCATTTTGTTTCTGAAGTACCAATTAGGCCAAAGAGTGTAAAGGCTGCATCCTCTGCTTCAGGGAAGGTCTGCGTCATGTTAGAAGAGCTGGCAGACACTTAGACTTCCTACAGATACTTGTGAAACCAAATAGGCAAACAAAAACCACCGGAAGCAAGGAGACACAAAGTGAATATCAATGGAGTGACAAACTGTTCCCAGAAGCAGCAGAACTGCTCCTTATAGGCTACTGTCAGTCTTAAGCACTCAGAATTTGTAAAAAGAGGAGATGAAGAGAAATTTTCAGGTTCTTCAGCAGAAGCCAAGCAAGCAAATATAATTCATTTTTGCAGGTAACTCCAAGATGAACAAAGTACAGTTCAAACAGCTCAAAGAAATTTGACTAGACAGCAAATTGAAGTAAAAGTGAAATGTTCAAATTCCCAAGAAAGTATTTTCTTTATTGTCTATAAGACACTGAAATGTTACGCTGCATTTTCCTTTTAACATTTTAAGAAAATGCTACTCCTATCTACTGCTAAGATTATATACATAAAGAAGTCACTGAGCTCTTAAAGGCACCATAACACATACAATACACAATTCTCTTTCAAAATACATGTATTGATATTATTATCTGATATTATTATTATCTAATATTATTAAATTTTATCTTCTTGTATTTTTAGGGAAGGAAATCTACAAGGCCTATTAGAGCACTCCATACAGCAAGACCCACTAATCAGACACAACCTGAAGAATAACTTAAGATTACAGTGAAAATAAACTCATATGTCAAATCTAAACTTAAAAAGTTGATACTAAAATTACAAATGCATTAAACGGATCTTTTCTGTAAGAAAACTGCTGCAAATGCCAAATACAAATTTACTTAGCTTGCTGGTAAATATTAATTACAATTACTAGACTCCATGTCTCATTCCCACTAACATCAACAGAAACTTGCTGACTGAGCTTGAAAGGAGCTGTCTCTTAGACAGGAACAGATGACAATTTGTCAGATTAATTGCTGTTCTTTCTTACATCTTTCAGAGGTAATGACTGTAATTAGCTCTTCACTTCCAGAGAAAACTGGTTTCACTGCAGTAATTGCATAAAATAGGTTTTTGTATTCTTATATAAAAGAAGTCCTCTGATGTTGGCAAATTAGAGTCAATTGAACTAAAGATTACACATAAAGTTTATATAAAGACAAACTTCCTTTCTGATCAGTGACTGACTGAAAAATGGGTTAAACATTAAAAGACCAGCTGCATGCACAGGATTAATCAAACAAATCTTCCACTGAAACCTTCAAATAACTTTTCCTAATCTTGCCTGAGAGAAAGAGACCATTTGAGACAGTTTACCCACTAAATTGTAATCCATTAAGACAGTATTTTCAAATTTCTCACTTCTACTGTCTTACTAAATAAGGGGGAAAAAAAATCTGTAAAGATTAAAAGCTATTGGGGGAAATGTAGTAATGACTAAGTGAAATGTAGCAGTCTTTTATGCACAGAAATTAGACTAGATATTTTTTAATCATCTTTGAACCTATAAAACTCTCAAAAGGAGTTAGCATTGCTTCCACAGGCTGTGACACTGCCAAAATACACTACTATTAAAAATAGCTCAACATAATAAATCAGCCATACTTAAGATAATAGCTGTCATATCTGAGTATGTAAAAAAAACCAAACTCTGAAGTATTTATTCTCATAATCCCCTGACAGGTAAGAAAATACTTCTGTTTGCTTTTGGTGAACTGAGACATGGAGAAGCCAAAATTAGATCAGCAAAGATCTTAAGCACCTAATTTCTGTTCACTTCCCAAACTACATACAAATCCAGAACAATAACCCTCAAATCTTCACTAGCTCTGGCTTCAAGTAGCCTCCACCACTACTTCTATTTCTATTAAGGTTCTCTAAGTGTCTTGATTACATCTACTAATTACATATTAATGACCCTATGGACAGTCCAAGAAAAGCTATATCATTTAAGGATATAAAACAAGATCTGCATTCAAAAACAACCTAGCAGATAAGGAAGTAGTGAGCTGCGCTCTCATCACGAAGCCTTTGCCAAGTAAACCAATGAGCAAATGTGACAAAGCATTCAGTCCATACCTCATAAAACCAGGCAGTCCTAAGCATTAGAGAAGAGCTTTTTAGCACTGAACAGATCCAAGTACCCTGAATTATGTTGTAATAGTCAAGACAGTATATGAATGCAAGTTATGTGTGGTTACAGTTTTTACTGAAGTAGGTGAAGAGGCTTTCATATTTTGTCTGAAACAGATACAATGCACAAACATTTACTTAAACCAGGATTCTAATCCAAAAACTCCCTCTTTCCAGAAAAGTGTACTCCTGTATCTAAGTTCTCATACTTAATTTATTGTGGTTCAGTGACACAGCATCAACATGACAAACTGGGGGAAACACACTGTTGGGATCTTTTGTTTCCAGGAAATTCAACTGTGGACCACTACTGATAAGTAAAAAACAAAACTTGTTATGAATGATCTGAACTTTTCAATCAGAATAAAAGATGGCAACTTTGCCCTGAGGTCTTCCACCTATTTTCAGCCAACGTGGTATTTGTAAACTTTTATAGTTATTCTGAACAGACAACCTATGTTATTTATATCACAACATTACAGGACCGTAAGAAACTGCAGATAAAGTCAGGTAGCTACTGTTCACACAATCAGTACACTACAGGTGCAGTACTGCCACACAGTGAGCACTGATCTTTCTTATCTACAACAACAATTTTACCATCAAGAAAGCAAATCAAGCCTTACCATTCCCACACCACAAACAGTTCCATCAGCCAAAGGCATGTGCTGCGTACGACATCCCTTGTGAACACCTTCTGTGCTTGTGCACCACAAGCGTTTGCATTGTTTCTAAAAAGAAAACAAGATTATTTTGTACCTGTAACATCTTTTTAGACATTAGTTGAATATTTGTATTGTTTTCTTATACTATGTGGGCTTCGTGTTTGATATTAGTAGTACAGTTTTTCACAGACAAAACCCCACCAAAACAAAACAGATTTTGCTTAAAGCCAGGTAGGAATGTGAAAAATTTGAAACTGATCCCATTAGAAGTAATAGATAACTTCATTTTCTAATCCAGTAGAAAATTCAATTTAAAAAAGTATGCAAGAGGTTACAGTTGATACTGTGCAATACTTAGGAAAAAACTCTAACTGGAATTCCTCTTAAAAATACAGTGACTAGAAAATTAAGAAAGCCTCCTTTTCAAACTGTTAAAAGACTCTTAATGGACAAGTAGCCTTTATGGATTACAAAATTTACAAAGCAGTCTTCAGTTACACCTTCTTCAGGTCTTTCAATCCCCCTTTACTTTTCTATAATATTCCCATGAGGCTGGACTCCTCCTAAATATTTTACCTCACAAAAATTTCATTCAATCTGAATCCAATCTTGAATTCCCTCCTTTAAATAGCTCTAACAAGCCATGCAGTACTAGCAAAGGCATTTGAAACTTGGTCCAAAATCTAACTCTACATGACATCTTGACAGTAATGAAGGAAGCCATAATGTTATATTTGTGTTCAATTCATGTTGTAGTGGCCACATTAGGTTTTCAAAATACAACTTAATTTTCAAAATCCATCTACTCAAGTTTTCTTTTCCAGATCCCAATTTTGCTTTAAATAAATTTTTGGTTCAGTACACAAAATGTACACTCTAACAGGCATGAAAATATTTTTGACTTTTCAACAAAGCAGAGGGAATCTACTCTTTGGAGCAAATATTTAGAACAAATATCTGAATTAATATATTAACTTTCAAGTTATATATTTTTAAAAAGCACTAGATGAAGCAGATAAGAAAGGGTAAGATAGATAGCTATAATCTGAAAACATCTGTAGAAAGTATTGTAATCACTCCCCTTCAGTAGTTGCAGAAAGCCTTAATTTATGCAGCTTTAGATCCACTAAAGGCATTATAGTCACATTCACAGGTGTGCAAATCAAAATTGATGCATTCTACTTTTTAATTCTATATATTTCTAGCAAATGGAGCTGTGATGCTCTCCACTGCACTCTTCACCCTTCACTAAAATAGATCCTGAACTTTGGCATATTTCAGTATAAAATTCTTCCAAAACCATGAAGAATGAGATTTCGTTTCTAAACCCACCATTCAGTAGTTTTTTAGATTAACATGATGTGTTGTTCACTCACCAGATACGGGCACACTTGTGACCCAAGACCAAACATAAGTTCACACTGCTTATTGACATCATACACTGACCCAGGCAGCTGAGAGGAAAGATCATATATTCTTCCACTAGGTTTATCTAGGAGGCATTCACCGTAACCAGTACTGTTGTAAGAACAGGAATAAAATGTGAATAAAGTGCTCTTAATTCATTGGGAACCTACTCAAACAACACATGCATATCTCAGTGAAGCTATGGGTTTGCATTACTACCTGCCTATATAATTACTTTAATTAAAATTTATGAAATATACTAGGTCACCTGATTTTCCTATATTGGATTTTGCATTAAATCCACCAAACAAAGCTTCAGGTTTTTTGCCTGCTGGTTGTCATTTCTCATTTTCACATTCTTATATGGAAAAAAGAGATGGTACTGCCTAAATTTTACCTAGCACTTACTTCTTAAATAAAAAATTCCAAAAATAAAGTGTGCCTATTCCAACTTACTAAAATCATACTAAAGATATTTTCAATAATTAACATCACTAGGTTGAAAAAAAAATCTTCTTAGCTTTACATGTTGAATATAACTTTAACAAAGTCATGAATCATCCAAAGTGTTAAATACATGTATTTTTCCAGACAACTGAGGCCCTACAAGTCAATGATTAAGCCTAAGAACAGCACAAAACCACTATTTAAGCAATAACTTTAAAATACTTCTCAGTAATACATGGAATTGGAAGGCAAAACAAACTGACAACAAAACCAAAACCGGACCCAAACCCATAGCATTATATTGATATTTACTCAAGAAATTCAGTGATGTATTTCTGACTGCATTTTGACCAGGTCCATGGACTTGTATGGTAATTTAAAGTTGGAGCCATCACATGGTATTGATGTTTAATCCCAGCTTCTTTACACTTAAAACTGTCATCATGAGGCACATTAAATCTAAAAATCAAACCAGACAAAATTCCAAATTCAGCAATAAGTAATTGAAACTCTCTTTGTTGTAGCAGCAAATGCTTGAGGTTTGAGTTTGAGAATGCCTTAAAATTTAGTGGGAGATAGTATGACTGATACCATGGCAACAGGCATCTTCAAAATGCCTTACAAAATTCTCTCTTATCCAAAATGTTCCTAATTCCAGGCACAACAGACTTTTACAATTACATAGTTCTTTAGCTCACCAGAAAAATTCCAATGTTTCCAAAGTCTGCCACTTTAAATGAACAACCTGTCTCCTCAACTGAATATATGGGCCATTACTAGACTGTCCATAACATACTACCCCAATATTCACAACATAACTCTTTCTATTCAGTAACAAAAACAAACTACAGAGCACATCAAAATCATATTTATGCAACTAACACGTTTTCTTATTTTATACCTCAGTTTAAGTACCATGACAAAGGGAAGGTATCTAAACAAACTTCAGGCACATGAAAATCAGCTAGCTAGCTACTGAGCTCTGTAACATCATCATTACCTACAGTGTCATGCCTCATTGAGCTAGAATATAGCACCCTTCTGCCATCACTGATGAGGTATGCTTCATAAAATAAAATGCTGTCATCTCCTCTTATTTTTCTGTGTGAAGTATTTCTCTTTGTGTTCCTTGTATTCTGAAAGGATTGACCACAAAGAAGAATATTTCTGTATTATATTAACAATTATTTTTTCTTAATGGTAAAGCCCTGTAAGGGCTAGAATGCAGCTGGTGTTAGCAGGATTATGTTGCTTAGCTAATAGATCTGCATCAGTTTATATGACAAAAGGACAGAAGACAGCTGGCCAGTACTTCCCATAATTCAAGATATGAACCAGGTTATAAAATTCACTATTTCTCTACAGCTAGGTGGAGGAGAGTTGGCTCACTGCAAGAGGCAAAAATAGCAACTCTTCTAAAAGGACTTACCAGACTGCACCCTCTTAAAAACATAGAGCTCATCACTAGAAATTGGTCATATTCAAAAGGGAATAAAATAAAACTACTTACTGGAAAACAGGTACTTACACATGTCCAAGTTCATGTGCTATAGTAAAAGCAGCACTCAATCCATTTTCTTCGCTTATAGAACAGCTGCGTAGTGGGTCACACATTGTACCTAGCTCTGCCAAACCTGCAAAATTGCAACCTTATATAAAAGCTTAATAGAATGAATTTTCACTTAGAAGTGACCTTATGTATGGTACCCAAGTTGAAAGTCACACATCAAGTATGCAGCAAATTTACACAAAACAAACCACCTGGCACCAAAGTATGTGCCAGGGCAGAAGAGCACTGAGAAGTCAATCTTTTTTGTCTGTGTCACTTAAATTTTACATCTATTTTCTGATTTATTCCTAATTGATTTTTCTCCCTACAGTGAAATTCTCATATATCTTCTGTTACAAAATCATACTGATTAAAAAAGAACAACTCACCAAGAGTATCACACTTCTCTCTAGCTCTGCAGATATCTTCCCTTGAAGAAAAAGAAATATTTAAAATATTATAGCAAATAAAAGAACATTTTAAAAGTATTTCACTGTTGCTATATTAATTACAGCAATTGCAAATCTCTCTTACAGTCCATTCAAACAATTTGTGTTTTTTTGAAAGAAGTAATTCAAATTCACCAGACTAAGCTCACTGTATTGATTATTGATTGCAAATAATAAAAATCCAAACACTATGTTATTTCTCTAAAATGCAGAAGGCAGATCAAGCATGAAATGCTGCTGAAAAATGTGCAGATTGCAGTATACTTGAAATGACCTTATGTAGTGGGCCATCTGCCAAAATAACAATGTAAAATTCAGGACAAATATCAAACAGTTTGAAGTGCTGGAGTTTGTCCAACTTGAACAATAGGGTGGTATGGGATGGAAAAAGCAAAAGAGAGAATAGATTTCAGTGAATGAACACCAGAACCAGATACTGTACCTAGTGATAAGAACAGCAGTGTCATGATGAGAAGGGTGAGCATCATCCAAAGTGTTTTGTGCTTGCTGCCATAAGCAAAAATTATGAAGAGTGGTAGCTGCATTAAAAGTGATAGCTGGTCCTTCCTAAAAAGAGATAGGAAAAAAAAGAAAAAAAATTAATATTAAGGCACTTGCATTTATTACTTCATCATTTGTGTCCCTAATCTCCAAAACAGTAACTGTGCATGGAAAGGAAGTCAGAAGGACTCAATGCAAGAGTTCACTCACGCAGATTTGTAGGATCAGATCTTAATTTAGCTATGAGTCATCAGTCATGAGAATCCATTATTTTAATCAATGTTCATGAGCATCTATCATGTGTTAAATGCTAAAAAAATAATAAAAGAACAACAAAAAAACCAACAGTGGTATTTATGATAAATAAATTTAAAAAAATGTATTTGAAAAGTGAACACTTCTTACAATCTTAAAATTATTTGTTAGGGCTGAAAACCCTCAATCAAAACCCTTTATTAAAGCTGTCGTTTCCTTGTTATGTTTCCATGCGTATAACCACACTTTATTACATCAGCTTTCATATGGTATCTAATTCATGTCCATTCAGTCAACAGGAGGTGCTAATAGAGACATAGGGAAATACAGGCATTCATAAAGTCTCTGCAGTTAAGCTCACATTTGACATTTATTATCCTATTTAAAACAAAACAAAACAAAACAAAGTATTTATAGTTAAAGAAAATATTTTGTATTTAAAACTGAAAAGTTTCAAACTTTGGAATTACAATGCAAATTCATATGCTTTGGTTTTTTCTACTCAAAATAAATCTTTTTTATGTTTATTTTTCCTACCTGTTCATTGTGAATTACAATTAATTTTACAATAACTATATTTATAAGATTTCCAATACTTGCATCTTTATAGATTGCTGCAACCTAAAGAGAAAAAAGTCAGATTAGAATATTAAACTCATCCGATAAACCATATATCTTTCTGTCATGCAAGCAGGTTATCAAAGAAAAACAAGTGGCTACACAACAGATGCCTCACGCATCCATCCGTACCTTTCCACCCAAGCATATGATGGCAAATCCAAAGTAGCTGTCCAGTTTTTAATGTTCACATAGCTATAAATTATATTCATTCCCAAACATTTAGACACCATGTCTAGTACACTGTAAAACCTGTAGTTCATTGATAAAATATCAAAGAACAAAAGTAATGTTACTGTGGCTGTCATAAACCAACTTAGACCTATGCAGACAATTTGCAGAATCACTACATAAAATATTAGAGGATTTTAGAAAACAGCTTTGAACCAGCATATTTTTGCCCTTGCTTTTAATGAAAACTGGACTGAGTTGTAAACCTATATTGAAAATATACACGACACACACAAATGACCCTTTCCTCATTTATAAAATTTGTATTTACATACCCAACAGGCATTTTTTTTACATAATTTTTCAGCCAGATAGTAAAGGTCATGATTCAATTCTATACACTAAAACAAACCATTTTCAGTAAAAGCAGTAAAAAAGTTTATTCATTCTCAATAACGTCAGACCTCCCATCCATATGCCTTCTACAATTTCGCTTAAAGCAAACCTATCTAAACAAGAGTTGCCACCAAACATGGAAGTACTGGCTTTCCTCCCTTCTGGCTTGTGCCAAAGCTACAAGAATGCACAAGTAAGAAAATCAAGAACTGATCCAGCTGAAAAGAAATTCTTTTTTCTTTTTTTTTGTATCATGTTATAATGCTCAACATGATCTCATTCCTGGCATCAGCTCCTCTGACACAGGTGCTGACAGAGAGAAAGGTGCATAAGAACTGACTTCTTTCGAAAGCAGCCTACACTTGAACTGGCTTACATTTATTATGAAATTACAGCCTTGCTGTGTATGAATCTTATGTACTTGAGACCAAGTAATTCTGTTAGAAGCTGGAACTGACAGAGTACTGGCTCCCAACCCAAACCCTACTTTTCTCTAAAATGGAGAGAACATAACGCGCAGCATTGTCCTTCATTCTTGTATTGATACATGAGCTGGAAATAGAGGATTTGATAAGGGCAGGGGAGGAGATGCATTTTCAGAATCCATGTAGATAGCAAGTTTCAGAGCAGCACAGCTATTGTCTGCTTTCTTCTATATGGTCTCTGTTCTTGGTTACTGACCAGCAATTGTCCAATTATTCTCAGGTAGAAATAAGGAACATCTCTCAAATGAAGAGTTCAATTAGGCATAGACACATTCAAACACCTTTACCCAAGAAAAGGTGCCTGTAGAAGCTCAAGCACTATTTAGACAAAAAGTGTTACCTGAATTTGAATAGAATAAGCTACCACTTTGCTACTATTGAAACCACTTTTAAACTACCACAAACTACTGAGCTCATAATGTGTTCTTATAGTTTCAGGTCCATTTTGATAAACCTAGAAAGGGTATTTCTGGATCTTTATCCTCCCCATGAAGTATCACAGTCATTTTTGACTGACAAACAGTCAACAATTCTTGAATGAATTGTTGTCTTAGGTAAGCTGGTGCTAAACATACAAGTAACACTACACATATTAGCCCCCCATTTGAGTTCAAGTATGAATCCCTTGTCTCATGGGAACTTGTCATGATCTCCAAACGTTTAGTTATTACTACTGCTTTCAAAAGATCAGAAATCAAGACGCTGTGTTGATAATGAGATACCCTTATGTAATGGTTTTGGCTGGCATAATTTTCTTCACAGTAGCTAGTATGGGGCTATGCTATGGATTTGTGCTGAAAACAGTGCAGATAATACTGGGATGATTCAGTTATTGCTAAGTAGAGCTTAGACAGAGACAAGGCCTTTTCTGCTCCCCATCCCACCCTACCAGCAAGGGGGCTTGGCGTGCACAAGATGCTGCAAGGGATCACAGCCAGGACCGCTGATTCCAACTGACCCAAGGGATATTCAATCCCATATGGCATCATACTCAGCATATAAAGCTGGGGAAGAAGGAAGAAGGAGGGGATGTTTGTAGTGACGGCGTTTGTCTTCCCAAGTAACTGTTATATGTGATGGAGCCCTGCTCTTCTTGAGATGGCTGAACACCTGCCTGACCATGGGAAGTGGTAACTGAATTCCTTATCTTGCTTTGCTTGTGCGAGAACCTTCTGCTTTACCTGTCAAACTGTCTTGATCCCAGTGAATGGATTTTCTCACTTTTACTCTTCCAATTCTCTCCTTCATCCTGCTGAGGGGAAGCAAGGAAGCAGCAGGGTGGTGCTTAGATGCTGGTGGGGGTTAAATCACACCTTACTAGTAAAAGAAGGTATATTCTGCAGGTTAGCTGAACACATGTATGAAGAGAAATATTCTGGAGTTGAAAGCCACAAACCAAACTTGAAGTTTTACCTCGGGAACTGTACAGGCTAAAAATCATCAACTGAGACCTCAAATGATAGATCAAGGCAGGGAATGATAAAAGATCTGGAATATAAATTTATTACCTTTAGTGGAAGAAAAAAGGTATAAGTACTCCCTGCTCCTGTATTCTACAGAGACCTCTTTCAATGCCCTCTTATTGGAAGCAGTGAAGAAAAAGAATGATGAAATGAGATAGGAATTTGATAGAATACACCATTTCTTTACAATTTCCAGATCTACTTGCTTTACAATGATCTAAATCCAGTCTTTGGAGAAATAGGAGGTAACAGCTAAGACAAAAGGAAATTAGTTTCAAGAGATTTTTCAGACTCCTAAAACCAGAATCCATACCACAGAACAGTTCAGACTGCACAGCAATAAAAGAAGACAAAAAATAAATCAAGATAGGTACTCTTCACTGGAAGCATCCCAACTTTCATTTCCATGGAATTCTCAAAGACTAAGTCAGATCTTGTCATCACCACAGCTGTGGCTGCTGGGTGGGTAGAAGCGACTTGGTCACAACAAAGTTCAGTTTCTCTTGATATCCCTGTTGTAAGTGTCCATTAAAAAGGGACTAAATTGTGGCAAAATGTCCTATTCAGAAAAGTGGCTAATAAACAGCATAATGTGCAGTATAAGTTAGGACCCTGCCTTGATGAAAATTAAAAATACCAGCTTTCAATACCGTGTTATAAATGGCACTATATAATGCCATTTTCTGATTCCACAGTCTCACTGCAAGTTAAATGATCTAAATTGATGCTGTCTCAATCCTCTCCCTGAATGCATGGCTGCTCCCTCCCATGCTCCAACTCTGGCACTCACATGACTAGGCAGTCAGCCAAGTTCACGATTCGAGCTGGCCAACACAGCCCTACCACAGGTGGTTTTGCATGTCAAGTTTTCTTTTCAGAAAGGCAAGATTACATTTTCTTGCTGCAAGCAGACTGATAGGAGACCAAGAAGTCTTTTACTACCAAGCTAACTGTATAAGCAGCACATTTCTTGAAAAGATATCAGTAATCAGGTACCTGGCTCAGAAAATGAGGACAGTACCTTAAAATGTATCATGGAACCAGACTTGATGAGGTTTTGGTGCTTTTACAGTAAATTCCAGTGTCTTAATGAATTATTTCAGTTGCTAAGATCAAGCCTTTGTGTTAGGGACTTTGAACTGTAAGAACATAATGTGCCCAAAAGAGAGTCCTCCAGCTACTAAATCTAAGGCGGTACTTACTGCCTGCTCTGCTGATGCAATGCTTGGAGGAACAAGAAAGAACGCTGTAGGTTAAGCAGTCACAGATTTCTTCATTTTACTTATCATTTCACATTTAATAATGCAACTCTATTGTATTTCAATACAAAAGTTTTGATAAAGTCCTATGACAAAGGTATTCTTTGTTCTCTTAAATACACATTTCCATCAGAACTAGTAAGTATTTCCAAGACAGAGTGTGAATACTGTGACTACTCAACTTGCCAAGATTCATGCAATTTTGAAGAAATGAGAAAATACGTTCCAGTTCAGTGGGATTACTCACATGCTGAGAGTTAAGCCTTTTCAGGTTGAATTGGATAAGTGACAAGACACTTAAAACCCTAAAAATATTTAGCAGTATATTTCATTTCTTATTTTCCACTCATAAAACAATATCCTATAGCAGCCAACTTACTTTGCTTGCTCTGTGGATGCCAATATAAAAAAGAAGGAAAAAAGAAGAAAGAAAAATGGCCCAGGATTTTAAAGATTCTTCTGGGAGCTGGATGTCTAAGTTTCATTAATATTTAATGGGATTTACATGCTAAAACTTTTTAGGTTTCTTTAAAATCCAAGCCAAAACTGAATATCCTTAAAAGTTTCAGAATGCTTATAAAAGTAGAGTACAATGCTTGATTCATTTAAAAAGCCAACAATCTGACACAATACCGTAACAGGATGTTATGGGGGTTAACAGGATGTTAATGGTTGGTAATCAACTAAGACTAATAATGGTTCGATTTCAAACACTAATTAGGCTGTGGGTCAAGAAATGACCCACCTGCATATTGATGACTTCTAATACAGATTACATAGCAAAGACTGCTAGTCATTTGTTTTCCTACTCTTCATATTATTAATACTTTACTGAAAAAAAAACCAAACAAACAAACCAAAACCCAAACCTATTATGGGAAAGGAGAAGAATGAGTAAAGAAGAGACTGAAGACTGTATCTTCATATGCATTATTTGATTTCACAAAGCAATATATATGTGAGTAGGGAGTTGGACAAGATGACTTCCAAAGGTACCTTTACAACTTCAAGAAGTGATACGAGCAGAGACACATATTCAGAGGTGGATTCTGTGAAGAAAATCTTTTAGAATTATGATCTGATTTTATATTAAAAACCTGCATTTATAACTAAACATTTCTAGAACTAACGTCTTAGCTTTTTGTTTCAAGATTACCTTCAGAAGTAGCAGATGTACATGTGGAATAAGAGCAGCCAGAAGATGCCAGCTACACCTTACTATTTTGCTCTGGTATTCAAAGATACTAAATTCACATTATAGATATAGCATCTTATTGCATGCCACTACCTCAGAGCCAGCAATAATTGCACTAAGCCCTATTTCATAGCATAGATAAGTAAGCACAAGAACGAAGTCACAGCTTTTTAGCAAAGAACTGGTATTCTTTCACTCACACATATGTATTTTAAATGCTAGATCTTAAAAACAGTTCATATATAGACTCTCTTCAGCAGCAATTACACAATGCATACCCTATTAATCTAGTAGAAGTCCAACTGTGCAAGTAAAAAGAGAGATGAAACATTGCCCTGTAAGGAATACTGATTGAATATACAACATCTGCAGATGCAGGATCAATGTTTGTTCTTAAGAAAGAACGTCATGAATTACATTCTATAATCACAACAGTGCCTCATGAAAATTACACAATAAATGGTCCCTTTTATCTTGTTGTAAAGTTTTGTAAAAAACAGCTTCCATTTTCAAATGATGATTTAACTATTACATTTGGTTCTTGGTACAGCTCTGGATTATAAAAGTAATTTTATAAAAAAATGGCATCTTTGGCATCAGTTGTTTCTAGAATAATTCCAAACTAAGTCTGTACTTTGAGATACAGAAAAATCCACCTTTCAACACACATTTATTTTGTAATACATGGACTTCCAGATCTTCACATCGCTACTAGTAAAAAAAATAAATCAGAAGACTTAATCAAATTAAAGTATGCTAATCTCCCTTCAAATTTCATTATTTCTCTTAAAAAGCAATTAAAGAAAATTCCATCTTCTAAATTTAAGTGCCTACATCTGTGTAATAGGTGACAGCACCTCTACTGCCATTAGCTGGAGATCTAGACTGGTGAGCAGAATTCAGATCAGTTGCCTAACTACACGTTATCTAGTGTCATGTCAGATGCTATAGGTTATCTATACAGAACTGACAGATATGACACATGATCCACATGGGACTTGCACACCTTCATGATGCAGCAGCTGAGGCCAAGTCAAATATTCTATGGCATCTTAAATGGCCATAGACACTTATATAAAGCAAATTAACTGATCCCAGTGGAAACTAGAGAGCTATTCTGTTCATTCTAAAGCAGATGTCTATAACTGGTTAAGTAACTAGTTCTCTTATTTAAAGCAGAACTCTATAGATATCTATATGTAGGTGTTTTAATTTGCCCAATGTTAGATGCAGTTTCATACAAATTAGGCTTCTTGAATAGGTAGAAGGACAGAAATCTAGAAATAATTATTATGCAGACTACTTTAGCAGGCCTTTTCCTAAAAAAAATGGTTCAACAGATGTCACAATAACCCTTTGATTTTACAGAGCTTATTTTACTAGATCCTGAATCCATACAAGAAATTACTTTCAGTTCAAGAAAGAATTCACCACAGAAAAAGCTCAACTAAATGACACCAACTCAAAGTCTGACCCATACTAATTTGGAATTACTTGAAAAGCTAGGATTATTATAAACAGGCATTTGTTCACAATGCCTTTTAACCTCTGCCTACTGCAATATATTCATACATTTAACTCACTGAAGCATAGGAATTCTTCTAAAGCAACAACAAATCAGGAAATAGGTCACACCATTTCACCTACACTTACTTACTGTATTAAATTTAAAAGATCCCTAATTTGAAATTTGGGCCCTACTTTTTTTTTTTTTAATCTTTTATGGGATCTCTTTTTTCTAATACAGATTTGAGTCAAACCACAAGACAAGGAGGTTGCAGAAGAGAAAACAACAAAACAGAAATAGCTGAAATAGGTAATACTTATGAGCTTAAGTTTACTTACTATTGACATCAATGTTAGTACGTAGTGCTGTAAATTCTGTCCATGGTGATGAACCATTTTGGTGTCAGCTGTAACCATCACTTCTACGTATCTTGGATAGGAAAGAAAACGTTTTTTCCTGGAATGTGGATTGCCACCATCCTCTATAGATAGGTTATTTAAAGCGTACTCTAAACTGAGAGACTTCTGTAAAACTTTGCTCTCTTCATTTAAACTGCTGAAGGCTGGATGTAGTAAAGTGCTGCTCTTCAATTCTTTTTCTGTGAAGTAAGAAAAGATTTACTGTTGAATGCAGTTTCTAAATTTAAAGAGAAACAAGCAAAAGGCTGCCGAAAATAGACAATACAAACTGCTATTTATGATCTTACTTCCAAGAGAACCAGTGCAAGAATTAAAAAAAAACCAACCAAACAAAAAAACACAAAGCCATGGAAGGCTGTAATAGGAACATCACATTAGATATCTTGTACACATAGTTCTATCATATATGGATTCTTGTTAAAAATTAGTTAAGAGATAGCAGTATTATATAGTATAATCCAAACAGGTAGGCTGGAAGGAGGTAAATACTGCAGCTTAAGCAATGCAATGAAGGAAGCAAGTTTATTAAACAAAGCACATACTTTTACACACAAAACTTTGACACCAATAGAACCAACCAAAACAAACCATCACAAAGACTACGCCTGAGAACTGAATTCAAGCCCCTATTTATATAAATATGGAGTTTACTTCATAAGGAAGCATGTATCAAAAGCCTACAGTGAATTCCTTGACAGCTTTGTTAATATTCATTATGTAGGATGAGGTTCTAAAGGAAATATAGAATCCCCTCAGATACCTCCAAACTAAATAGTGTAATAGTTCCAATTATGCTGTACAGTCCAGCCACCAAAGGCTTCTGATGCTTGACACATAAATTCTATGCATTGAACAGGGAGTCATCTTAGCAATAACCCACATTAACAGAGAAGCATATCTAAATTCTCACTATTCTCCAGAACTTAAGCACCTAACTAGACACCTCAGTCCCCTCAGAACAAACCTCCATCGTCTTTCTGGAGGTTTCCTTTTAAAAGTGGCTGCCAAAGGATATCTGTCTCCTAATTCTTTTAAAAATTCTAAGCATATCAGATGTGTTGCAACTGACTGAGTTTGATGCACTGAAGAGAACTGGCTGAAGCAATCTCATAAGCACATTAACTTTACCAGGTCACAAAAGATATCTGAGATTTCAGAGTACTGGCAAAATGAGAAACAACATCTATATTTAAAGTGGGAGTTTACAGACAACCTGAATTTCTGGACTAGCCAAGATAAATTCAATACCAGAACAAGTAAATTTAATTTTGTTTATTAAAGAAATCAACAAATGGATGAGTAATATCTGTCATATTTATGAAAAATTTCTTATGGCAAACTTAGATGAACTTCTCTGTATTAAAGAGAGAGGATTATGGATAGGGGAAAATCAAGCAGATGTCCTATCCTGACTTGAGTAAGGCTTGTACCAGCATTTCCAATTAATTTTTCATCAGCAAGTTAATTTAGAAGAAACTAGCACAAAGTGAGGAAAAGACTAGTTTGACAATTTAAAAAGTAATTATCATGGTCCAATGTCAAACTAAAAAGATGTACTGAATGCTCCCCTCTCCATATTCTCTGTCAAGGTTTACTTAACTAGAGAAACTCTCATGATCATAAGTATTGCTAGATATATTCTGTTCCTCCCTCCTTGAAGGGAGGATATGAATAACTGGGCAAGACTAGCCTTAAAGGAGACAAATCTCTTCTTCAGAAGGTCAAAAATATAACAGCACAAGGTTTTTCTCCATGAGCATTTCTGCAACTTCACTCACCCAAAAATGACAGTAATCTGTGCTTTATAGTCTTTTGTAGTTGCTCCAATAAATGGAAAAGAGGAAAAATGACCATATTCTTAATGCTTGGAGCTTTTTTCTCACTAGGTTGCTCATATTAATAGAATTTTCATACACAACATAGGAAAAAGAAAACCAAATCAACAAACCACACAACAAACTGGAAGTCCTCTAGTTTGGTTCAGTACATATTAAGCATAACATATAAGCATCATTAAAAAAGAATCAGAAATAACAACACTTGCTTGATTTTCAAACAAAGTACTAAGTCCTTGTTCTGCAATGACAATCAACAAATAGATAGCATCACCTTCCTAAAACTGAGCTAAAGAAGAGAAATACCTTTCACTACAATCTTTTGAATGCAAGATGATCATAACTGCTGCTTTCTGGCCTTAGTATCTATGGAAAAGTAGAATTCTCAACATACTGTTTCTGAGTATAAAATATACTTTAAGAATTCTATGAATTTTTCAAAATTCAAAAATCAGTAGCCACCCAAGCTACACCATTAGTTTTGCAATTTATATTTCCAAACATCTGGACAGATATTCTTTAAGAAAATAAAGTTGAAATTTTATTAGTTTTGTTTTCTTCAGCTAGCCATACTAATGCCCTCAGCCTTGCTTAAACATTCCAGAAGTGCGAGTACACCCAAAATGCATAAACACAGATTTCAATCTCACAAAAGGTGTAGAATTTTAATTAGACAGGATGTTTCTAAATGCCAAGCAGAAGTAAATATGATCTGCTTTCTCCTTCTGTGAATCTCCACCCAGTAGTGTTTTCTTTGAAGCCAAACAAACAAAGCCTGTATGCGTCTATCAAAAGAAAAAAAAGCATTTATATCATTAGGCTTTAAAAAAGAATTTGTTTCCAACATAATTAAAACCACTTTTAAATAGCACTAGTACAATAGTAAAGGTTAAGAAGTGCATTGCTCAGACACGATCTTCAAAGGCTTCTACATCATTATATCACAAAGCAGAAGTATCTCAGTGTTTAGAATGACTCCATGGATACCTACAATTTCAAATAAATCTTTTCTAATCCCACTCTTTTGTCTAGTTACTGTACTTTGATGGTAACTGCAGGTGTCTTTCTCATATTGCACTAATTTTCCAACTATAAATATGCATGCAGAACTGTGAAAGACAACTACTGTACATTTTCTGTTAAAAAACTAAAAAACACGTTAGTTTAAAGCACAGTGCTTTTTACTTACTGCTTCATGGTATTAACAAAGATTTTTTGTCTTTCTATTCCCTTTCAGTGCATACATTCTCACTCTTAAGTTACTCTGCTTAATGATTAACCTATATACTGTGAATCTATGAAAGTACAATCATACACTTGTTATATATCCTAATAGTATGTGACAATTGCATTGTAAATTACTCCAGTTTATTTTAAGTAAAACTAATTATTATGAATGTGCAATATGAATAAGTTATTAAAACACTTATAAGGACAAAAATCTACATTAATGGGTAAAATTAAATACTCCCACTAATAAGGAAGACAGATGTCCTGTATTATCCATTAGACTTGCACTAAGTTTATTAACTTTCATGAATATAGGCAACAACAACTTTTGCGGATTTACTCCATCAAAGTTTATATATGGGATGTAGGTGTAAAATAAACCCATAGAGAAGTTCTTGCAATATCATTTTTAATTTTTTTTTTTAAACATGCACATTTTGTCCTACATTTGAATTAGCCACTAGCAGAAAAAATAAGAAAAGAAGAAATGGCTGCCAAGCCTCCATGTAGCTTCTAATGGAACACACTGGAGATGAGTATTTTTTACAAAAAATAACTTTTTAAATTCTTTAAACATCTGACAGTTGAAAAAAGTCACACTAAAATTTAAAGTATGACTATACCTGAAACTTCACAAGGTTTATGGGATTTCTGATATTTAAGTTCTTCATGCCTGTATATAAGATGTGGTTTGTTATGCTCATCTTCATGTTCACCTCCATCCGCTTTCATCAGAGGTTCTAAAAAATATTCACCGTCATGTGCCTTAAAGGTGCCCATCTGAAAGTAAGAGAAGTGACTGATTTATTTTCCACTAAAAATATTGATATAAACATCATTTTCATTGAAATAATTACATAAATTTGCACTTGAGACAGAGGAAGCTTCAGTACAATGGGGAGATGGAAGCTTGAAAGTAAGTCAAAGAGAAATTTGCTTTCAGAGACTTGTCTCACCAGAATAACTCATAACAGACTACTCTTTGTATTAACAATGTATCACAGGTAATCACTATACAGTTAATGAAACAAAAGGGTTCACAAACATAGAGAATCTAGGTACAAGCAAGCAGGACCAGCTAGGAAATGTGCAAAAGCAAGCAGAAGCCATCAAGAAATTCAGGATTTGAGTGCTGTCCAAATTCTAGACTGGTTTGTCGGCTTTTATCCCTTTACATAATTTATATAGTATTGTATTCTGACCATAGATTAGAAACAGTGTTAACCCAATATTTTTTTTAAAGACTTCAAAACAGGTTCCAGGAATTCAAAGTTGACAGTTTCATTAATGCATTTTTATCCTCAATTTCAACCCCAACCTCTACAGCAGACACACATGGGTAACTATGTAATGGGAATCAAAGGAAGCTGGTTACTAACAAGCGCACTGGCACATACACAAAGAAAAAGAACAAAAATTAAGCTCCTTTCCCCCACCCCTCTACCCCACAATCCAATTTCATAATTTTAACTAATAATTTCAATTATGAAATCATAAAACTGAATCTCTTCTTTCTTACTGTATTTCTAACCAAATTCATAGTTTTCTATGGATTAAGAACCTTATTTCAGGACAGTAGGAGGATTAAAAAACATGTAAGAATTTAATCAAATTATTTTTCAGACTTTTTGGCAACTTCTAAACTTCAGCCAATTAAGCACTTAAGAGTGCGCAGGTGCACTGCATTCTGTTAGCTGTTTTACCATATTAGAGTGGCATGTTGACCAATAAGAGAACAGTGATAATCTACATAATATAGTTTAAGAGATTAAGTGTTCATTACAACCTTGAAACTCAGGGTTGTAAAGAAAGTGGCAGAGCAAGACAGACGAGAAGTGAGAATACTTTTTTTCCCACACAACATACAAATTGTCTTTTAAAATCTGCGGCATACTACCTTAGTGTCCAGGATACTGTACTGTAATTATATTATCCTCTTGAATTTGGGATCCTTCTAAAATATTTTCAATTTCCTATGTCTAAAAGTCTGTTAGGCTTCAGGCATACATCAGACTATCTGTAATCTTGCCTGATACATAGCATACGTATCATCCAAAGTTACTGTAAACCAACTGTGGTTGGATCCTCTGCATCACCTTTGTTGCAGAATGAAAAAAGACCCAGCTAAGTAGTATTTTTCCTTTCAAGACTGCTTACATCTAACTCAGAGAAACACTTTTCCCTCTCAGCTCCATTTAAATTCTTTGCAGGTAGTCTTCCTGCTGGATCTTTTACATGTTCAGTTCAGCCTTCTCACATCCACCGTTTCCAAGGCATGTGATTTGTAGAGGATGGCAGATCGAGCGTACTGAGAACGCTATGTGCCTCCCTGGAAAGGGCCTCAGGAAGAGATATGCCACAACCTGTCAGTTAGCCCTAAGTAGGTGCAACCTTCTGGGCAAAATGACAGGGACAGAGAAGAAGAGCCTGTCACTCAGGGTCAAAGAAGCAAGTAACTGATGCTAAAGTTCATATTCATGTTGATGTTTATTATATGTTATTAAATTCCCAATTACAACACATGATATATTTGACCCCATCCCATTTGTGAACACTAACATGCTAATTAGGTCTTTTCTCTTGATATACCACTATTATTATATAAGAGACATTTTAAATATAATCCTTTAGATTTAAGCAAAAACTTTATTGCTACAGTTTTATTCCAATATATATTTTACTTCCCTCCTACTCTTTCCAATACTTAAAGCAGATATGCTGTATGTGTCTCTTCAATGGCTTTTTGAATTAGCAGGCTTTCAAATTTTACAAAGAAATGGTTTCAGCTACAACGAACATACCAATTATGAGAATAACAGCACAGATCTAATATACAATTTGTGCTCAATTTTAAACTAAACTCACCTTTCACAGTATCAGACTTCCACTAGAAAAGATGAATTGCAAGAACAAGACTTTATTTTTCTACCATTTCACAGTCAAAAAAAAACCAACCCCAAACCATCATTAAGACCTATGATTTTGAGTGAGTACCTGATCACTGAAAATTCCACTCAGACTCCTTACCCCATACTTAGTCAACCAAGCACTACCAGAGGAAAAAAAACCTATTTAGAAATTCAAAAACATATTTATGCGCACATTATCCTACCCAGTAGATTAGGAAGAATCATCATAAGGCATCGATCTAAGTCAATCTAAGATTGGTGCTACTCCAAAAGAAGTATTTCTGCCTTGCCCCTTCTGTAGATGTGCACTCCCACACTTCTGTTTAAGCACTAGCAATTGAAATCATTAACACTGCATACCAACTCCTCTGTACAGTTAAAAATCTATGCCTCCTAACAAAAAAATATATTTTTCAACTGAAATAGTAAGGGTCACTTGGCACACAGAACCATTTTTCCTGGCAAAAAAAGCAACTTCATATCAGCAACAGTTTACTGGACAACCAATCCATCAAGCAACTCAGAATAGCACTACAAAGCCTGTGCATCAAGCTGAGCCTAACAATGAATACACAATATAAAATGCCTGTAAACATCTGCAGCTCAACTTTCATTACTCTATAGTCTAAGTATCAGAATTCAATCAGAACTGTTCTTAACTGAAATCCAGAACTGAAGAATCTTCTGCTGAAAAAGAGACACACTGAAGTCATCTAGGGAGAAAAGAACAAAACCAAAAAAATCTCCTTTGTTATAACCAAAAAAATACAAAAAAACACCATAAACTTATAGCCCAAAAAGTTAAGACAGACAGCTAGAAGGGAGGAACACTGTATTATGTTTCATGGCCTCAGAATTATTCCTAGCTTTTTGCTTTAAATCAAAAGATTAATACAAGAAGGAACAATAGTGTCTTTAAGACTGGAGATTCCACCTTCTCAGGTAGTTGGGGTAATTATGTTAGGACAACAGAGCCAGGTTTCCTCTCACTTGTTTACTCTCTGTCCCACTGATTCTTGCATAATGCCCCAGGATCAGCTGTCTGTTTAGATATAAAAGAAATAGCTGAACAAAAAATCTGTAATGCAACAACTTTTCAATCTTTCCTCAAAGTATACATAGAGAAGCAAGTAATTACTACCACTGACTAGTTAGGAATACGTCCCATCAGTTGTCTACAACAATATTTTTGCACATCCTCTATCCAAGTTGAGAACTCCTCATTATATTGTACGCGAGAAAGACCAAAGGATAAGCAATGCAAAGTGTTCTATCTTGAGAAGGTATATGATATTTATTATTTCTAATCCAAGCAGATATTGAGATTGAAACCACCAATCCAAATCCTTTAAGTTATCTATGAAGACTAAAGATGGATTTTGATCAGTTACAAATGGTTATCTTTTCATTTTCCTAACACATAGGTCTTCAAAAATTCAGTCACCAGCTATACTGTTTTATAGTTCTTCATACATTAATAAGTAATACTTAATCTGGCCACAGATTCTGCTAATAAAAATGGAGCTATTACTGTGAGCTAGGTGCACAAGGAAAAGGGCTGTGAGATCCAAATTAGAAATACTTTTGGTAAAACCAAATAAAGCAAAGTCACTTAGATGTACAGAGGCAGGTTGTTGAAACAGGAGCCCGAGCATTTGCAGGAAATGAAATCAGAAATAAACTGGATTAACTTATCATCTACAGATGCCTCTCAAATCATATAACAAGAAATCTGCCTGAAGCATTCTATTTCTGTTCTCAGATAAAGAGGTAAAAGTACATTTAAAAGATCTCTTCAGTAGAAGTGGAGCACAAAATTGAAAACAGTCTCTTACACATCATAAATAAGTGGTCCAAAGAAGGAGTGCTAACTCAGGACTCTGCATATGCCTAGATTTGAGGAAATTTATGAGAAAACCCACATGAGAAAGATTATTTATTTCTTGGATTTAAAATACTCTGGATAAGTTAGACACTTTATATTAAATCAAGGTTCAATGGATCAACACAGCTACTCACTATATATGGTATGTCTTAGTGCTTTAAAGTGGCTTAAAACTGAATAGTCTTAATCAATACATTTGCTCTGTTCTAAGAGTAGTAGAAATAAATATTGCAGAAGTTATGGTTAAAGTATGTACCATACCCACATACAAATTATATCTTTGTGTATAATGGCAACTTCATAGAACACATGGAAAACATAAGGGATATATAGCAGGCTTCAGAAACATGGAATTAATCTTAATACGTCCAACAGCAAAATTGGAAATGTTTCAGAAAAATGCTGAAGAACAACTGAAAGTTCTGGAAAACACAACTCAACTGGCAGACTCCTGCCAGGTAAGCTCCAGTCCTGTGCTCAAGTATTTTTCATGGCCTTATGGTATGGCTTCTTAACTCAAACTCAACAACCTGAAAGTAGTTTACAACAAGAATACTTTCATGGTCAAAGTAAATCACTAAATCACTTCCTTTTATAATATTCTCTTTTTCTCTCTCCTCCCTCTCCATTGTGTCAATTCAAAGCTCCTCAGAATCATGTGAGAAGGCCTTCACCTTTTTCTTCTTGCTCCACTGTAGCAATGTTTTCTAGTGAAAGCCTTAAGAAGCATAGCATAGTTACTGAAGAAAAAGGTATTAAAGGTTATCTGATCATGGTACACTGCCAACATCTGGAATATATATTCCATATATATATATTTCTGATATATGATATTATATCATAAATATTTCAGAATATATATTTCTGATAGAGGATAATTCAGTTAGAAACAAGAGGCAGTGGTTGTGAGCTAATGTATCAACCAAAACTAGAACTAATATAATAGAAATAGGAAAAATAAAATAACAAATATACTAGCTAAGCAGCAGGGAAGAAATATCTAGTGATGAATAAGTATTTCCTGGTGGAACACCTTTGCAGAAGCGACTGAAATATATTTTAAGTTCTTCAAGAAATGGAATAAAATGCTAAACGGCTATTACAGGGAAAAAAAACCTTTCATTTTAAGTCTAACTATGATCTAAATACCTCTCTTTGCAAATTCTGTCATGTTAAGATTTCATGAGCAGACTGTAATCACACCTTTAGCACACCTAATCACACCTTGACCAGAACTGATGAGGAATCCACTTATGCTCAGAAATGTCCCAGTCTGGAAAAGCACCTAATCACTGGTTAAGTAAAATTACAGAATTCCAGACTGGAATTTAAATCCCACATAAACTCCTAAAGGGATTTTACCCATTTGTATATTTGGCTTATATCCGATCTAGCCATCCTGATAACTGTAGCAGTGGATCTGGCATCCTTACTGCCAAGTTACTTTCATTCAGGAACACACACACACACACAAAACCCCAAACAAACATATTTCCATATTTCCCTTTTGCATAATGCATAGGGGAAAGAATATTCTTGCAGGAAGTGTAAAACCTGGCCATTAGGTATTCTGAACATCACTTTGTAAGGCTATTCTAGGCAAGAAAGTCAGACTGAAACCTAGTAAAAATTTTATTCCTGGTGTTTCTAAATACAGATGTAACAACAGACTGGCTACATAGCAGAGTATCTGGGAGAATGTTGCAGTAACAATCTCAAAGACAGCTGGAAAGAGTTCATGGCAATTACCAAGAGTCACTGGAGTGGAAGGGAGAGAGAGGGGAAATTTGTTTTTACCTTTATATACAATTCACAATGAATGAACTAGACAAGTCAATTAAAAATTATGCATAACAACTTTTTTCATAGATATATACATGGAGATTTCATTATGGAAAAGGCAGCTATTCTGCAATGCCTGTTGAAACTGGTTAAACAAAATGCATATATACATAAATGGTGGTATACGTAGTGGTGGCAAATGGTATAACGTGTAGTCAGTGACCCGTCAGTAGTGGTGTCTCTGAAGGCTCAGTGTTAGGGCCAGTGTTGTTTAGTACCCTCACTGATGATCTGGATGAGGGGATTGAGTGCACCCTCAGTAAATTTGCAGACAACACTAAATTGGCTGGGAGTGTCGATCTGCTGAAGGACAGGAAGGCTCTGGAGAGGGATCTGGACAGGCTGGATCAATGGGCTGTGGCCAATGGTATGAGGTTCAACAGGGCAAAGTGTCAGGTCCTGCCTTTGGGGTACAACAACCCCATGCAACACTACAGACTTGGGGAAGAGTGGCTGGAAAGCTGCTTGGTAGTAAAGGACCTGGGAGTGCTGATTGACAGCAACCAAACATGAGCCAGCTCGTGCCCAGGCCACCAAGAAGGCCAGCAGCATCCTGGCCTGTATCAGAAACAGTGTGGCCAGCAGGGCCAGCGAAGTGATCACCCTTCCTGTATTTGGACTGGAGAGGCTGCACCTTGAATCCTGTGTTCAGTTCTGGGCCCCTCACTACAAGAAACACATTGAGGTGCTATAGCGGGCTCCAGAGAAGGGTAACAAAGCTGGTATAGCGTCTGGAGAATAAGTCTTATGAGGACCGGCTGAGGGACCTGGGGTTGTTTAGTCTGAAGAGAAGGCTCATGGGGGGACCTTATCGCTCTCTACAACTACCTGAAAAGAGGTTGTAGTGAGGTGGAGGTTGGTCTCTTCCCCTAGATAACAAGTGATAGGACAAGAGGTAACAGCCTCAAGCTGCGCCAGGGGAGGTTTAGATTAGATATTAGGAAAAACTTCTTCACAGGGAGGGTGATCAGGTATTGGAACAGGCTGCCCAGGGAAGTGGCAGCAGTGTTCAAAAACCTTATAGATGAGGCCCTCAGTGACATGGTTTAGTGGTGGTCTTGGCAGTCCCAGGGTAATGGTTGGACTTGATGATCTTAAAGGTCTTTTCCAACCTAATTGATTCTATGATAAAGGGGCTTTTTGTTTGGTTGGGGGGTTTTGGGAGGAAGGGAGTGGTTGGCTTTGATTTCTGCTTTTCAGGTTTGGGCATTTTTTAACATCATCAAGCAAACTAATCTCACAGAACACAGATCTAGGGAATCCATATGTTTAACCCTGGAGGAAACGCCATCATATAATCTTGTCTGTCTGAGTAAATGTAAAGCAAATTTACATTTGCAACTTATCTATCTTTCCTTAAATAGAACTTCCTAGCTTTGATGTTTTTAAGTACGTGCAGAACTCCCTTTCTCTTTCACTGGGAGATGAATAGCTCCATAAAGTCCTTTTAACCTCACATGTGACATCAGGTAGTTATCACTTAAGTACATGCAAATTGTGGTGAGATTTTCACCTGGTTTAGTAAACCACACAGTGAGGTACCTTGAGCACTTTTGTCAATATGTGTATACCCAGAACGTATGAACTGTTCTCAGTGTCTGGTTTTGCTACCATAACCTATTTTCTACGTGAGTGTATGTCTGAAATGGAATGACAACCAAGACTATTGCTGATACATTATCTTACATGGGAAACTTATTAATTCCCCAAAAGTACAAAGTTTCCCCAAGATCCATGACGGATAACTGTTAACTACTACCTGGGGCTAGAAGCATTAACTTAAGACCAAAAAAAAAAAAACCAAAACCAATCACACCATTTTAGAATCATAGAATCATAGAATAGTTAGGGTTGGAAAGGACCTTAAGATCATCTAGTTCCAATCCACCTGCCATGGGCAGGGACACCTCACACTAAACCATGTCACCCAAGGCCTCATCCAACCTGGCCTTGAACACCGCTAAAGATGGAGCATTCACAACCTCCCTGGGCAACCCATTCCAGTGCCTCACCATCGTAACAGCAAAGAATTTCTTCCTTATATCCAATCTAAACTTCCCCTCTATGAGTTTTAACCTGTTACCCCTTGTCCTGTCACTACAGTTCCTAGTGAAGAGTGCCTCCCCAGCACCGCTATAGCTCCTCTTCAGATACTGGAAGGCTGCTATGAGGTCTCCATGCAGCCTTCTCTTCTTCAGGCTGAACAGCCCCAACTTTCTCAGCCTGTCTCCACACAGGAGGTGCTCCACTACCCTGATCATCCTCGTGGCCCTCATCTGGACTTGTTCCAACAGCTCCATGCCCTTTTTATGTTGAGGACACCAGAACCGCACACAATACTCCAAGTGAGGTCTCACGAGAGCAGAGTAGAGGGGCAGGATCACCTCCTTTGACCTGCTGGTCACGCTCTTCTTGATGCAGCCCAGGATACGGTTGGCTTTCTGGGCTGCGAGCGCACACTGAAGCCCGCTCATGTTCATTTTCTCATTGACCAACAGCCCCAAGTCCTTCTCTGCAGGGCTGCTCTGAATCTCTTCTCTGCCCAACCTGTAGCTGTGCCTGGGATTGCTCTGACCCAGGTGTAGGACCTTGCACTTGGCATGGTTAAACTTCATGAAGTTGGCATCAGCCCACCTCACAAGCGTGTTGAGGTCCCTCTGGATGGCATTCCTTCCCTCCAGCATATCAACGGAACCACACAGCTTGGTGTCATCGGCAAACTTGCTGAGGGCGCACTCAATCCCACTGTCTATGTCACCAACAAAGATGTTGAACAAGACCGGTCCCCACACCGATCCCTGGGGGACACCACTCGTTACCGGTCTCCAGCCGGACATCGAGCCATTGACCACAACTCTTTGTGTGCGGCCATCCAGCCAGTTCTTTATCCACTGAGTGGTCCACCCATCAAATTGATGTCTCTGCAATTTAGAGACAAGGATGTCATGTGGGACAGTGTCGAACACTTTGCACAAGTCCAGGTAGATGACGTCAACTGCTCTACCCCATCCATGAGTTCTGTAGCCCCATCATAGAAGGACACGTTTTGCACACAACTTCAGTGATTTAGCTCACCTAGTGCCAGCAAAGGGCTCCTATCACTCCTGTTCATGTACCTTCTGTAAGTTTAATGCTCATATATATATATATACACAAATGTAAAAATAAAGTAAATCCAAATCCAACTTCCTGTGGCTGCCCGCAGCTTTCCAGTAAATTCACCTGTCACAAAGCCAAAATGGCAAAAAAGAATGTGGCTTTATAAAGGCAGCAGTTACAAAGAGGCTACAGCCATCAAAATTTTACCAGATAAATTTATGTGGTAAACAGAAGGTACTCAATCATTTGCCAGGGAAGGCAGCCACCAGACACGGGATGTGTGCAAAAGGCAGCCCAGTGACAACTAAGCACCCTTCACATAAAAGGTGACATAAGCATGTCCTAGTCTCTTTAACAATTCACACAGAATTATCAGTCAGAAGTCAGACACTTCTAGGCAGATCCTAATGCTTCCCACAGACATTTTCTGTGACAGACCCTTCAGCTGCACAATTCACAACTCCATGTATTTTATGAATTTACAAATACCATCTGTATTTCTTGATTTGTGCTGGCCCATGTGTAAAGCACAGTATCTATGGAAATACTTTCCAGAAAAAGAGAGGTGTAAAGAGCTTGGGGAAAATGTACTGGGGATATTTCAGGGTTTTTGTAACAGCTGCAGAGGGGGCCTAAGCTGTTTTACTATTTTATAACAAATAGCACTGTGAACAGTGATTTTGCCTAGACAAGTAGAAACTGACTCAAGGATACAGGGTCATGTTCCAATAAATTCAAGTGTTATGGTCTACTCTCAGATGTATGTGAAAAAGACATCTAGTGCCTCTACGTGAGAAAACAAAGCTAAAGAGAGGCCAGTTAGCAATATCAAAGATATGTGACATTCATTCTGTGACCAGCAGAGCTAGGCTGGGAAGACTTCAGACACTTCTTACTGAGAAAATGCTAGATCAAGTGTTATAGAAGTGAAAATATTTAAAAATTGGTCCTGCTTGTGAGAATACATATTAAGAAAAAGCCAACAGCAAAACAAAGCAAAGTAAATGGGATAAAAATTGTAAATGAAGTTAAGTCAGGAGCAAAAAAAAAAATAACTAGGAAAGAAAGCAGAAAAAAAAAAGAAAAAAGAGTAAAAACAATCAAATGAAGCAATCAAGCACAAGTATCTTTATCTAGACCGTTTCCATGCAGAGAAGGTAGAGTTCAGCCTACTTCCTGATCCTGTTTTGTTCTGTTAAGCTATAAAAACAACAGCAAAAAAGAAAGAACATTTGATCTTTTTATTGCAAAGTAAAAACAAAAACAACACAGCACTGAATTTTTTGACTGTTCTGTTGCAGAGATTCAGGGCTGGAGTCTCACCTATATGACAAATGAAACCAGAACTATTGAGTGGAAGTCATCACATCAGCCAATCAGCAGCAATAGGACTTACTCTGCCCAAACAAGAATGTATTGTCTTTAGTGAACAATTTAAAATTATCTTTTCCTAGCTTATGATGGACTCTGGATTAAGATCAAAATGTATAAAAACGTGTGGCTTATGGCTATTCATAAGTTTACAAATTTAACCCAAACACTGAAAAGTAATTAGCCATTCAGATTTAGAAGGCAACTTATTTGAAGTGACAGCCCATGAGTTAAAAGCATTGTTATGTCAAAGTAAGCATATCTTCTAGTTACAAGTGTTAAAGTTTTAAACTACAGTGGTTTTCCAAAGAATTCATTGATGTTATTAGTGCCAAGCAGCACAGAACTGAGCAGTAAATATCTGGAGTCTTTTCCCTGTACTAGATCGCCACAAGAAACCAGACACTCGCTATGCTAGCACCAGCTTCTAGCAAGTTGTTTGGGGCTTTTTTAACCAAACAATTAAAAACTACATTTCATTAAAACAAATGCTAGGACTGCCTACTTTTCCTTAAAAGGAACCACTGCACTCACACATAGTAGCAGGCAGAATTGTTTTCAAAATCTCTCACAAAGGTGATCCACTGACCCATATTAATAAGAAAATAAACACAACCTCTTGTACTGAGGAAATTCTGAAGATCCACAGCCAGGTTCATATTTCTGTCATTCTCCTGACAAAAGTAAGCCTGAAGTACAGTAAAGGAGCATTACCAAGGGGTTTTCTTGATCTCCCAAGGAAGGAACTTGTCACGTAGACCTTGTTACGCTTCAGAAGCTACCTAGAACAAAGCAGTCTTGCCCTCCTGGATTGCAGAAAGCTGATAGCTATCAAATGCATGCAAGAAGAGATTTGTGTATCTTCCTGCTCCTAACTTTTGCCAGTCAACGAACATGTGAAATTGCTCTATACACCAAAGACTGTACACCCAAAAGATATGCATTTCCTCCTTTCTTAGCTTCCCCTCTCTCACAGTAGAGTCACAGGAAACACCTTTGGCATTTAGGCAGTCTCCCAGCTCACAAAAACTGACTTTAACTATCCTCAGCATCAGTCACATTCCTGACCTCCAAGAAAGAATACCAGGCTTCTCAAAGGACTAAATAAACTGTTTTTATAGCATTCACTCAGGACTAAAAAAACATAAATTAATTTAAATAATGGTTCTTTCTTCAGGCAGGAGCCTGGTAAGAACTGAAGGCTCATTCTAGTTACAAATGGTGATAGCTTCCTCACTTTAAGATACTTAATTCACTGGTATTTGCTTGTATTTGTCAATGAACTTGTAAGTCATATGTTCTCAAAAGTTAAATGATTTTTTAATTTAGTTTTTACCTCTTTAATTTTGCTGACTGGATAACATTTGAGAGGTCTCTTTAGTCTACATGCACCCAAGGACATCCTCAGCAGATTTTGTTTCCCACGTTTGTAAGAAGCTATAATTGACTGATGCAGTAAAAGTAAAAAAAAAAATAAAAATACAGAACTTAGGAAAATAAAAAGTGAAATAAAACTATGAATTTTAAAAAGTTACTCTAAAGATGCTTCTATGTGATCAGATGCTCAACTAGGCACCCAGGCCATCACACCAAATGACCTTCTGTCTTTGACAGCACCCCAAACTTCCCTAATTACACGCTCCCTCCTTGCAATTACTACAGACTCCCTGCTGACCTTCTAACCTCCCTTTGCCATTTGCACCCCTGAACCTAGGGCATGCTCTGAAATGTAACACAACAAAACTGCGTACAGGGTGTCAGGAGCCATTAAGCAATGATCTGTGGGTACTCTGGGTTACACATGCTCTTGGCACACTCAGAGAAAGGCTTAACTGAGAGCAAAAAGGGAAAGCAGAGCTTGGGAGGGAGAACATACTCAGCTTGAGAATGCGAAAAAAGAAAAGAAGGAACTTGGGAAGCAGGCTTTGAAGGAAGGCAGAGGAGAGCTTGGGGATAGATGCCTACAGGATAAAATGAACGCAAGTACCTGGCTTACCTTCAGATCACCCAGGCACATATTTGAAGCAATTTTTTAAATTCCACTGTCAAACTCCCTGTACCTTTTTATCTAAGTCCAAGTCCTTTTTTTTCCTCCCTAGCTTTTACAGCATTGGTCTACTGCAGCTGTTGTATATATGCAAAGCTGGAAGGTAAAATTATACCTAATAGTTGAAAGCAATCTCTTGTATTTTAATTTCTGTATGTCAAGCTCAAGTCCAGCACTGAGGAAAATGGACCCTACAAAGAGAAGGGATTTTACTTAAAAAAAAAATAAAAAAATAAAAAATAGGGCTACCAAGTCACTAGTATGGTTTCTGCTGTCTCACTCACAGTAAATAGTATCCTACCTCAGCCACAGTCACACTTAATTCTTTGTATGCATTCAGGAGGCATGGTGCTGTTCAACAAAAGAGCAATAACTCACTAGCTTATTTTTGCAGGTACACTTGTATGCACAAAACTATGGAATTCTTAAAACCTTGAGAAAAAATATCTTTTTCTAAGTTTTGAGTGTAGTCCCACCTGAAGAGGGGAATGCATTCAGGGAAGATAAGATCTCTCAGGAAAATTCCACTAGTCCTTCATCTCCTTCCTTTCACATCCATTCTTCCCTCAACTCCAAAAAAAAGCTGTCTCCCTGGCAGTCACATGAGGAGCATAACATTTACTTTGAACCCATAGGATAAGAAAGAACATTATGCTGAAGGCTCTGAGCCAGGCTGGAGGATACTCTGTGCAGATATAGGCAACCAGCTGGCTATGACTGCCACATCATCCCCCCACAATCCCTCCTTGGGGAACAAAAAAAAAATGCACTAGTACCCATGCAGGGCTCTGCTTTCTCTTCCAAAAACCTCACCAGCTTCATTAATGAGGGGAAAGCAGCCACAACACCGGGTATGCTACACGCCCTCCACAAGGCTGCGTCTGCCTGGGCAGAAAGTCAAATGAGCAGTGGAGATCCCGAGCACACTGGGACAGCAAGGTCTTGGCTAGTGGCTCAGACTATGCTCTCTGTCAGCCACACAATGACTAAGGACATCAAGTCGAGCTGGAAGTGTCAGTGAAAGTCCACAAGGCTCATCTAGAGGAGGCAAAAGGTCAATTTAAAGGCACTCAGGGATTTCCAAATGGACACATACATGATGCGGACTGTAATACACCAGCAAAGGAGAGAGAGATAGACACAAGAGAAGTGAGGCATTCCAACTCTTATAAAGAAGAAGGGGGTCTTGTGCTGAAGAGTTTGAGCATATGTATATGAGCATGTTCAAGTAATGAAAAGTGATTGTCTGCAGAGAGCAATGCTCTTTACAGAATAAATGTGAGTTTTTAAATCTTCTCTTTTCGTAACTTTTGTTGCCTGTTTTAATTCTGTCTCTGCATATGTGCTGAAAATAATTTCTCTGAAAAACGTGTACCTACTGTACTTAAAAGTTGTCTCAACTACCTGTTATTTAGCAGTTCTCAAACTCTTCGGCACAAGACATTGAGAGCATGCCATGGTATATGAGCTTCTACTAGGAAAAAGAAATAAAACAACAACCACCCACCCACCCACCAAAGCCTTGTGATTCCTCCTCTTTCCTACTCCCTCTGAGTGCAACATATCGGGGTATTCCGTATAGGTTTGGTATCGGTTTGAATTAGGTTTTGGATAACTCAGACAAGAACCTAATGACAGCTCTGTTTTTACAGCAAGGTCCCTACACAAAACTGTCATGAACACAGAATTACTGTTTTCCAATGCTTGCTCCTCCAGTAATCTCCAAGAACTAGCCCAAGCCTACAGACCTCAACCCAAATACAAGGTGGCATATATCCAAATACCCAAGAATAATCACGAGACAACAGTGGTATCTCTCACAAGTACCAATTATTTCTGACTCTCTTTTCCACCATGTGCATCACTTTCTTTTAATACACATTACACCCTCCTGCACACATCCAGCCAACTCCATTCTATTTTCTATGTGCCACTAGAAAGAGACTAGAATGCAAATTTGCATTCTTTCCACTTCCCAAAAATAACGTCTTACACCTTTACTTTCCTGTGTGACTTCAAGAAACTTGGCACAACCTGAATGTAAATTCACAGTAATATTTACAACACCATATTTTTACAGTATGCATGTCACACATGCTCATTCTCAGCATGTCAACAGTGATGTGGTAAAGCAGTAGGTATTGCAGTCTTCTTGGTCCTACACACAAAACTATAAGATTTAGCAACACAGTACAACTGTTCTGTGCTACTAACAGTTGTGCGCTACTATTTCTCCATTATAACTTTGGAAGAATGCTACATAAGAATGCTGTCAAGGGATAAGTAAAGAATGTACATTGATGCAGTTTTTATTTGTTTGCTAAATTCAGTTCTTCAGAAGCATTTTATAGATACACTCCCACTTAAGCTGGCCGGAAGCTTCCTATTCACTTTTAACAGAAACGTGATTTAGAGAGCACCACTACACACCAATACACAATACTACAATGCTACACAACACACCTCTACAGCACTGCTGAAAGTAGAGGAAGAAAAAAATATCAACACTAGTTCTTCTCTCACCATCTCAAGCCCCATTATTCCTCGCTCATAACCACACAGTATCTACAAACCCACAAACACATAACTGATGCTGACTAACGGCATCATTTTATCTAAACAATAGCTTACTGTGTTTCTGAAGCATGTTTTTTCCTCTGCTATAATGCTCTTGGCGTCAGGAGTTACATCAACCAATTCTATTACAGGCCAGCAATAGATCCTTTGAAAGCAGCATTTGTGTATCCCACCAAAAAGTATCATCATGACAGCAAACTGCTGATGCCAAGATATTTTATGACCAACTACTTGGAGCGATGCCCGAGAATTTCCAGCTCAGCTCTATGGCAAAGGCATCCCACTACATTTCTTTCAGGGAAGAGAATATGAATGGAGACACGAGGCAGTAACCAACATGCTTACCAAGCCACCACAGATGCTGAAGACAGCCATGTGCGTCTCCTGTGCATTGACATGCCCACGGTAGAAACAGTGGCGCAAATCAGGGGAGGACTGCTTCTGCGGGGCTCCTACGTGCACCACAGTGTACTGAGCAGGAACAAAGCCTGCATCAGCACTCAGGTTGAGCTGGAAGACCTGCCCGTATGCACTGAGCTGGTAATGAGTTCGGAAAGCAACGGGCTCCAGTGGTGCCTCCAAGCTCCTTTTTCTCCTGCTGAAGTGATGCGTGTGAGGGAAGACTTCTCCAAACTCATTCACTCGGACAGGTGTGATGATTTCATAGGAGGAGAGCTGCTTCACTAAGGTCTCTGCAACAGAGAGCAAGAGACTCAGCCTTGTGCATCAACACACCAGGAACCTCCGCACGGCTCCCGGCGCTGCACTAGCCAGGGGTGCAGTGACAGGAGGGGGCAGTGAGGGCTGCCTCCAGCACACCCAGCGACAGCCCGCTTCAGCCGCACCGGCCCTGCCATCCCCCATCGGCCGCCCCGCTTCCCGCCCCGCGAGGAAACGCTCCCTCCTGCCCGCCCGCGCCGGCTGCCCCGCAGGGCACAGTGCCTGCCGCAGGGCCAAGACCCCCGGGGCAGTCGCCGCCTTTGTTGCCGCTTGTTTACCTTGTCCCGGGTGGAAGCGGACTCCCCGCGCCTCGGCGACAAGCGGGGACAGGAGGAACACCAGACCCGCCAGCCACCTCTCCACACGCATGGCTCTGTCCGCGGCGGGCGTTTCCGCAGCGCCCCCGGGCCGCTGCCTCAGCAGCCGTCTGCCGCCCGGGCAGACTCCACATCGCGCTGCTCCTCCATGCTCTTCACCTCACTGTCCCGCTGCCTCCGCGCTCCCCCTGTTCCCAGCCCCACACCCCCAGCTCGCTCTCAGCCGCCGAGGTGGGCGGCCCTTCCCGCCCCTCCCTCCTCCGCCTCCCTTGCCCCTGCCCGCCGCGGGCGGGAGGGGAGAAGGTGCCCAAATGCCCTCAGGAGGGGACCATCCCCGCACCCGCACTTCAGAGCGGGCCCCGGCGCCCGGCCCGCCCCGGGGCAGGACCTGGCCAATGGCGGAGGGCAGCCCCGGTGCGCCGCCTCTCCCCCGCTCAACGCCCACCCGGGCCGGGCCCGCAGCAGCGGTGGAGCCGGCAGTGGGAGGCTGGGGGGATTTGGCGCCTCATCCCTCCGGCTGGCACCCCTTGTCTGGCGGTAGAGCTCGAGAGAGGTGTCATTTAAGAGAAAAAATGGACTTTCGAGAAGCCTGGCAATGCCGAATTCGCCCTGAGGATCGCAAAGGCAGAGCTGCGAGGTCCGGGGGTGTCCCTTCGCCCACAGGCACCCGCCGGTCACTGTGCCCTGCAGGTCGGCTCCAGGGTGAAGGCGCTTCCAGACACAGCTTCACAGGAAGGAGATCTCAAGGACGGGTCTGACACCATGGTGTCGACACACTGGACTTGTTTTGTTTGAACACAGGGACCCCTGCTACGTTATTCTGTCCGGGCAAAGTCTCCATAAAACTGCTTGTACCAGCACCTGGGGAGCCCTGCATCCCTTACATAAAGCCTGTGGATTATCAGCCTTACCTAACACAGGTTGTTAGGAGGCCGTGCTCTGACAGGCGGTGAACAAGTACAGGGATTGCTTTTCAGGGAAAGTAGGCAGTCTTGGAACTTGTTTTAATGAAATAATTTTCAGTTGTTTGGTCCTCAAATCTAGTTCTTATAGTTTAAGTAAACCTACATTGAATCACCATAGAATCATAGAACGGTTTGGGTTGGAATGGACTTTCAGATGTTTTAAGTGTTCAAGGCCAGGTTGGACAGGGCTTTGAGCAACCTGGTCTAGTGGAAGGTGTCCCTGACCATGGCAAGGGGTTTGGAACCGAATGAGCTTTAAGGTCCCTTCCAACCCAAACCATTCTGTGATTTTATGATTCTATGAACTTAAGTGATAACCTCTTTACTGCATGGCTGGAGGGAACAGAGTGCACAAGTGGACCTGAGCTCATCCCTCCTCTTCCTCTGCTCTTATTGTGATACTAGAGGAGTTAGTGGACACTCTGTCAAAGGCAAAATGACCTCAAGGATGGCCTTTGAGCTTGAAGTGCCTTTGTCTTAAGGCTGTTTCATCATCTGACTTACTTGTTATTTTAAGAATCTCGTGAGATAGAAACGAGTGGGAGAAAACATGTTTTCTTCTCCTGAAATGAGGGATTGAGCTGATCAGGCTTTGAATGAAGGTGTCTAGTTCTGAAAGAACCTTCACTGCTAGAGCAAAGTCTGATATTCTCTGTCAGCGTTCAGGATTGTAGAAGAGATATCTGGATTGTTCCAAAGTCTAGTGGTATGCATCATAATCTTGAGAATATTAAGTCTTCTAGGGAATACTGAATTGTCTTCTTGAATACTCTGAAGACAGCAGCTCTCAGATGCATATTAAACTGTTTTCTCTATGTGGGTCACAGATAAGCACTGTTACACGACATGAAACAAATATTTGAGATCTGAAGGCTTCTGCAAAGTGAGAACAAACGGAAAGCCTATGTTTCCAAATACCATGAATATTGAAGTAATCCAACAAGAAGCAGGAATTCCAAACTATTTCTTTTAAACTGCCTACACTGGAGAATACTGACCACGACATGTAAACAAAACTCCAGTTCTCAGCATTGGATGGTGAGAAAGACAGGAGGTGGGTGGAGAGAGCTTTATCCTCATAATCACAGAAGCGTGAAGATACAGTATCCCAAGATGTCAGTTTCCCAGTTGCAGAAAACTAACCCATGGGGTACTTGCATAGTGGTAGAGCAAAGTTTAATGATGAATGCTGTGATTTTACTGACTGTAGTAAAATGCATGAATAATGGGAAGAAATTGAAGGAGCAATTGTTGCACATGCCTGAGATTTCTCCAGCAAATGAGAATTAGCCCCTTTTTGAATCTCACTTGTTGGAACAGTAATCAGTGCAGCAAGTTACCTCCTTCCTCAGCTAACTGAAACGGCTTGTCACTAGTTCATTAAGCATGAGCAAATACCAACTGATTAAGATGTGATGTTTCACGTATGATTTGCAAAATTATTTTTCAAATAAGTCAGCAGAAGCATTAAGCATCAGGAAAGTCAGAGTTCAGTGTTCTCACTTCAAGTACAAAGCTTCATGGTAGCCCACTTCAAAGCAAGTATCAGCAGACGACTCAATTTTTTAACAATTTGTGTATACATTTATGTATTTCCAATATTTTAGAAAAGGCAACATTTACTTCAAAATTTGAATATTTTCAGAACAATAAGATTACTTTTCTTAAATCTGATTTTAATGGGCTTAACTTTCCCTGTATTCTTTGTTAGAATGGAACACCAGCTCTTCCATAGTAAACACTCATGGTCTAAAGATTGACTGTTTAGAGCAATTTAAAATTGACAACATTTGTGTAGATTGAAAGTGTTAATCCAGTAGCTCCTGGCAGTGCCATGGGGCTACCGCTCAAAATCCAGTGCCAACTGAGACAGTATCTTCAATTGTTTTTTCAGAGTTTCACCCTAAACAAAAAGTAAACTTACAAATGTGAAGCTCAGGATTCAAGCAATGTCAGGCATTCAAATCAAACACCTTTTCACACTTAGCAGCCACTATGCTTTCAGAAACCACTGAAGCTCTACAGATTTTAGGAACAAGTCTGATTTTCAAATGCAAGATGGTTAGCTGTACAGGAGCAAAGGAGAATAACAAGGAGGTTTAGCCAGTTCTAGTAGTATTCACATTACCTGAATGGCTTTGGGCAATAACCTATGGTCATTCAACCTCACCTCTACCCATATGGCATCAGTTTGAATCTTGTGAGGAGTAAATATAACCCTGTATATCAAAGGAAAGGGTGTATTTCTGTTATGAAGAAATGTAAGTACACCAAAAAATTCAGAAAGGATGGAAATAGTATTTTTGCTACAACTTTAGGAGGTAGAAGTGTGGAGTAGGGTGCAAGGTTGAAACTAAGCTGGAGAGTTATGGAAGCTGTTTAAAAGAGCAGAACTGCAAAAATACATAATGAAATGCTAAAAATAAAATTTCTAATGAGGGGCTGAGCACTGGAACAGGGACACAGAAAGACTGTTCAGTCTCCATCCTTGTAGATACTCAAAACCCAACTGGACAAGAAAGCACTGAACAACCTGCACTATCTTTGAAATTAACCCTGCTTTGAGCAGGAGGTTGGCCTAGATGACCTCCAGAGGTTCCTTCCAGCCCAGATTATTCTATGATTCTATGAAACAAAGGAAAAAAGGTTCCTGGAGAAAGTTAAAAGAGACCGAGGTGATGAGGAAGAAGAAAATAATTAGACCTATTGAAAGAACAGAGAGTGGGCAAAATCAGAACAAAATAGGCTACAAAGAAACAGAAGGGGAAGAAAGGAAACCCGACTGGGAATATTTGATGAGATTTTTCAAGTCTAGAAGTCATAGAGTGGTAAAGCTTCAGCTAAGGCAGCGGAACTGTGCTGGTTTACATCTGCAAATGCAGTCCTCAGTGATGTAATGCATTCTGACTTCATTAAATCTCCATTGACATTAAAGCTTACTATTGAACAGTTTTCCTTCAAAATGCCTCCCACATTAGTGAACTAAATCCATCTATTTACACTGTTTATTCTTTTCACTTATCTCTTTCAGCGGATATGTTTGGAATGAAGAATGTTGTGCCAATTACTTTGCAAGTGAATGAAATACAAGGGTATTCTGTGCTCCCTGAAGCCAGTGCTCACTGAAGCCTTCCTCAGGGTTTCACTAGGATTGCATGGACAAATGGAATTGCAATTATGTCATGATTATTCAAATATTTACATTGTACACTTAACATGCTGCAGTAGATAAGGCTTACCAGATAAAAGAGTAGGGTGTGTAAAAATGCACATTGAGTAGTTAATGAATTTCTTCCTTAGGTTCAGTATGACCTACCACAGATTAGCTATTAAATCCTTTAACATGGTTTTGCCTCCATTTTTTTAAAGTGGTCTTTTATAAAGTGGTTTTGACTGAAAATCACAAAAGTTGGAAACAATAACAGTATAAAAGTCAGTTGCTCAGAAAAGGCAAAGGCAACATTTAAGTAAGTGAAATTGTTATAAAAACTAGGATGTTAACAAATTTTATTTGGAAAAGAAGACTATAGGAAGTATATATTTTACTGCCTTTTATTTTATCTTGGCATTTTACTATCTTGTGGAATACAATTTAAATCAATCCTTCAGGCTCTTTATTTGCTGTTCTTGTCAGGACACAACCCTCCTCACAAATCTGCCTGGTTTGCAGCCACTTATTCATCACCTTGTCTGATGCTTATCCTGAGAAGTCCCAAAGGTTATATTTATACCATATATGCGCACACCATGGAGGCACCTGATCCCTGGCACGAGATCAAGAGCAGCTCAGGTCCCCACTGATCAATTCTACTGTTGTGTGGAGCAGGCTGGCCTTGCCCAGATGCTGAGCCTTGCAATGGGCCTGGCTCAAAGCCTATCCCTGGCCCTTCCCATCTGTGCCCTGCCATACCTCCTGCACAACTCCAGCTGCAGTCAGCTGCTGAAGCGGGCCTGTTGGAGGGAGATGGCTGGCTGGACCGCTGCATGCGGGTGAATCAGTACTCCCTGTGCAGTGGCAGCTGGGCTGTCCCTGCCTGCCCAGCCACTGCCACTGCAGGCAGCTTTGCTTTTCTCATGAAACTTGGGGTCAGCAGCATCATCCATCAAAACACTATCACAGAGGCTGCCTTTCAGCAAGGACTCCGGGCATAGTTCAAATAACTTAAAGCCGACGTAGGATCAATGCTGTTTGCCCCATCCTCCTACCTAGCTCTCTCCTCCTTCACCTTGCCCAGCACCATCCTGCCTGATCCTCTGCTCCCCTCCCAGAGTGCCTGTGCACCTAGCAGCCCAGCTGCAGGTCCAGGAGCTACTGGGAAGGAGAAGATCTACTCATGAAACCCCCACAGTACACAAGGACAGCATGTATATTTCACTGAATTATAAGTGTATTGTCACTGACATGAGTAAAATAGAAGCTAAATGATCATAGGGTAGGTCCAAATAAAAGGCATGTAAAATAAAATTATCATTGGTCAAGTATGAGGTAAAAAGAAACAATGCACACAGCGCAGTTCTAAGGTCTTCTCTAGTGTTGAGAGCAGGATGGGAAGGTCTATAAGCATTGGAGTAGTGCATAAAGGTGAAGGTGTGAGGACAGCAGAGATGCTGCGGGAGGTGCTCTCAGGTGAGCCAGGAAGTTTAAATGTGGCATGGTCCCATCCAGCCCCGCTGGGTGGAGCTGGAGTGGACTTCAACCAGTTTGATCGCTCCAGGGGGGAGCCCAGGAGCTCATCAGTGTGTGCAGTGTGGATACTGAGGGGATCAGGGCACAAAGGAGCAATTCAGGGTGATCCTGTAGGTCAACCCACACGCCCACAGAAATTAAGGGGAGCGAAATCAATGAAATTGTATAGAAAACAGTAGAAATCTGTAGGTGTTTTGAATCTTATTATAAACTGATTCAACTGTTTGATGTAATAATGTTTTTAATTCTTAGGCTGATTTAAAAGCTCTTCTGAAAAAAGACAAGTGCTGTTCGGGTTTTTTTTCCAGCAGTATGCATACATTTATGCTACTGCTTGTATTCACACTGTAATAGTTTTTGGACAATGCTGGCTTATTCTAGGCTTAATGTCTGTGCATTTACTCTTCATTAATCAAAGGTAACTGAAAGTTCATTACTTTTATATTATTTAACATGAAGTCCTGTGCCAAGTTTTATCTGATGAAATACAGGTTTACATAGAGGCTGGAAGGCACTGCATACCATGCCATGTAATTGGAACTTGCTTCCTTTAGTTCTTATTGAGATCGTGCATTATCTTAGATATGAATAATTTTGCAGTATTGTCTATAAAAACTAACTTACTGGGAAAAAGTATTACTTGCAAACAAGTAAATATATGCCAGGCAGTCATAGCTACTAATTTAAGAAGCTTATGGTTGATTATAATGATTTCTATGTTTTATAAGAGAAGACAGGCACTTTAATATCATTACAAATCCCCTGGGAAGAAAAGCGAGGGGGCATGTGCCAGCTACAAGGTATTGCACCCAGTGTTGTGCAAGCACCATGGACACACATAACAGGGCTCAGTGTCCTAGAACAGAAGCTGGCAGATTGCTCTGTGCTTTCTACTAACCATGGGGCAAGAATCCTGCTCTGAACTTCACCCTGTCTTTGGGCTCCATCAGCACAGTGCACCTGTTGTATCAGCCAGGCGAATTTCAGCCTTCAAGGGGAGGCAAGCGTAGGTCACCACATACTCTTAGAGAAGAGTGCATAAGGAAAAAACACTCTGACCTGAGATGTACAAGTGAAGCCATACAAATCATTCAGAAAAATAAGAATTACTGTACTGTGTAGACAAACGCATGTGCACTCTGCCAAAAAAAGCAAGCTTTTTTTTTTAAGTCACAAGCACACTGCAGCTGTTACTTTGGCTCAAGAGAAAGTATTCCCTTCAGTAAAGAGACATAGGGCCCAATTCATCTCTCATATCAACCCTGTCAGTTATGCCAGGGATAATTTGGCTCACATAGCACTCTCCTAGCTACCAGCCTTTTCCAGAGTCCCACTCTGCGTAGTCCCCTAAAATTAGCCCACAAGAGAATATAAATTTATCATTCCAAGACAAAAACCAAAGTCATAAAATGTGAGCATCAAATTGTTAACAGCAAGTGAATTGTTCCTAATTTTGATAATTCAAATCTGTGCTTACCCACTGGCATCCTGCACCATTTAGGAATGCTCGCTCTAGCAGGAATTAAACTCCTCAAAACCAGAAATTTGTATTAAAATTTATGTCCATACGCATGAGCTGCACAAAAACTGCAAGGATACAGAGGTATCCGAACTTCATTCACTGCGCCAAGTGTGGCTGTATAGCATAATAAAAAAACTGACTTAGAGCACAACACAGAGCATCACGAGGCATCCTCATATATCAGTGTAGTGTTTCAGGGGAAATGTGAGCTGGTTTTGCACTAATTTCACTGTTCTCACATTATAGTCATATTATGCAAATGTGGGAACATCACGCATTCATGGATCTTTGTAGTATCTCACTGCACAAGATATTCTCATTCCTTATTAGAACACCATTCATATATTAGAATTCCTAACTCTGAATATGCGATTGCTGAAGGCAAAAGGAGAGTGCAATTGTGTATAGCATTAGCAGCCTATTACTGGAGAGAGTGTATGCTTCATGTCTTTCAAGAAAACTTCTAGAGAAAGAGTTGCCAGCTCTCTGCCAGCTGATAATGACTGAATTCACATGCCAGAAGCTACCACCTTAATTCTGGGTTTTTTTTAAATGCACAATTTTTTTAATCTTCCTTCATACACTGCTTTTCCCAGCTGGGAGGTTCACCAGAAAAATACCAAACTGACCACCAAGACAAAGGATGGATGAGGGCTTCCATAGCAAAGCAAAAGATTTATGTAAGGAACTGTGTTTATTGCACCAGGCACAAATAAGATCAACATTCAAAGTTATGGGTGGAAAACCCATTTCAGTTATATTTTCAATCTGTTTTTGAATCCATTATTCTGTAAGGCCTTGGGATGTTGCATGTCCGTCTTTCTTAAATCTGAAAGATTATCTCCTGATAGCCAGATTGTAAATGCTGACCTTGCAGAAAGCAGTGGTGCCCTAACTGAACTAACTGATTACATCTTCAGGGAATACAGATAAATTGTTATATTTAGAAATAAAATTTAATAGTTCATTTGGGCTGAATTTAGTTTTAGATTTGCAAAACTAGTGAAGGAGGGGAGTTGTTTTATCCCAGCCAGAAGTTACCAAATTCCCCAATTTTTACAGGGGAAAAACCCATGTTTAATCCTATTTCTTCCAAAAAAGATTTAATCTTGTGTTTCCATTAACTCTTTGGTAGAGTAAGCTGGGCGTGCTTTCTTGATGGTGTTCCATTGTATATTACATACTTTCCATATCTCTGGTGGAAAATCTGTTACAGTATCACAGTTAGATCAGCTTTCTGTTGCATGGTTTCATCTCAGTAAGGTGGCAACAGAAAATAAACCACAAGATCCTACATCATTCTTGTTGAGGTCTCTGAAATGGGTTTGCTGGTCAGAACTTTTTTCTTCTCACTGGAGTAATTTCATATGCTTTATTTTTGGCAGCTTGAAAGAAATAGCTTGAAGGTGGAAGCTTTCCCAGTTCTCTCTTTTACATTCAATGGTCAAGAACTTTGGGGGGGGGGAAAAATTTAGGTTCAGTCTGAACACAGGAACTAAAATAAAAAATTGGTTCAGGCACTGAACAAAAAGGTAACAACTCTATATAGCACCAAGCAGGTCCCAAAATACATGCCTTGAATATTTATGATCCTGAACAGAATTGAAGAGAAGACTGCTGAATGGACGGGTCACCAAGTGTACTAAATTTGTAAGTTCTGGGAGTCTGATATAGAAGTACAAGGATTCTTCCATCAGCACTTCAAAAACAGATTTCGCAAGAGATGCCACTATTACACTTCATGTAAGACTTATAAAGCCACTTCCAGCAAGGGACGCATTTGGCTAAAACCAGTATTTAGAGGGTATGTGTGCTTTCATTCCTTTTTCTTATAAACATTTTCATTTCCCTTCTTCTTCTAAACATTTTCATTTCTAAAATCACATAAGTATTAAGCTTCTGTACTCAATGAATTTCTTACCAAAGAATGAGAAACCTTTAGTCCCACTGTAATTTTAACATTAGTCTCCCACACATGCATAATGATAAGCTTTTTTCATTACATTTCAAGACAATAATAAGCACTTTTATTCAATACTTACTAAAATTATAAGACTGTTCCTTAATCACAGAATTACCTAGAGGCCTGAGAGGGACTTATATAGCATGCGGTCCTCTTACGGGGAAATGTAGACTCCTGAAAACTGCTGCTGCAAAGCATGGAACTACAGAGAATTGTATATAGGGAGTTACCTGGAAACTAGCCATTCTTTAAGACTCCCCACATTAAATCAGCGCTCACAGGGACAAATTACACGTGGCTCTGTGACGTTTGCCTTTCTGTGAAACTGTTCAGGCAGAAATAGTAGTTACAGTGAGTTCTGAATGCCTGCCTGTTTATGTTTCCAGAAGAAACAGTCTACATCCTAATTTATACATAATGAGATTTTATTATTACGATATTATGCCATCCTTCATGGCGTGGCATCTTCTTGCCAGTTAACCCTATATAAAACAACTACAAATTGAGTAAAAAAAAAAAATCTAAAGTAAATTTAGTATTTGGATTTGGTAGGGAACCAAACTAAATTATGAGTAAGGAAAGCATCATTCTTAAATCCTGAGTCATCAGTTTCTGAATTCTTTAATTTGTAATTGCAGCACTTTGAGCTAGCTAAAATTAGCAGAATATTCCCAGGGAAACCCCTAGATTAAAATACAGGTTACAGAAATGGTTGCAGTCTTGTCACCAGTATGTGAAAACGTCAGCTAAATTCCAGCTCTATTCCCTAGAGCAGGTGGTAGTAGGAAATAATCTGATACAATCATCCCAAGTTAGCAGGTGGTGGCATCAGTCAGGCTTTTCATAAAAGAATAATCAGCCTCATCAGAAAGATTAACACTAAATACAGAAAAACACAATTCCTCCTTAACATGCATTTTACTGAGTGACGCATTTTACTGAGTGACAACTTTTACTGAATCACAAATGATTTAACTAGTTATGGTGACTCAAAAATAAGTGAGGGCCCCGTCATAATTCAGAACGTTATATACACATCAGAGTTGTTTGCTTACTTTCCTTAGGATTGTTTTTTAACACTCACTCTATAATTTGCTCTTTAAAATGAGTGTAAAGATACTGTCAAACATCCATTACCCTGTGATCCTTCTCTCATCAGACTTGGTAGATCTGTGTGTGCAGTCTGTGCCTCCAGATTTCTCTGCTCTCAGATTGTCACGAATGACCATGCTGGTTACACTCTTACATGTGTTGCTGTCCATGCACTGCAATAAGAAAATGTTACTTTAAAGTATGCAATCATATTTCTTTGACGAAGTAATGCCACGTGCTCTGCTCTTCTCCATTTCAGAACAACATTTTCATTTATAGAGTTTATGATTTTTTTCTCCTTTCTAGCAGTTAATTTGCTGGGATTTATTCAGTACATACTCCCACAGAGAAACAGATTTACAAAATGCAGTAGATGATAAAGCTGTAAGAGTTCCTTATATGTAATGCATTTTCTAAAAAACCCGAACAAACAAACAACTTTGTTTTCAATATTGAAGTTCCTTTAAACTTCTGTTTCTAAAGGATCTTGCTGGTAAACGTACTCTTTGGTTTTTAACAATGTACATATACACATTGTTCTTGTCACTGAGTCAAGGCTGTACGCTATGCTTAGTATTAGATGGGGTTTTAACTCATAAATGTGGCCATTAGATACAGTCTTCCGGATTTTGAAACACATTGCTTTCAATTTGCTCAGAAACATGCAAGGGAGAATTATGTTCCCTAGTTGCTAAAAGATAATTTTTGCTAATAGATGGAAACTTTTCCTACGGATTTTAGCAGTCTACTTGGACACACATAGCTTGCGCTACTGAATACCCTAACAATATGCTCTTGTCTGCACTCAGTAATGCATTATATAATACTTCAGGCGTAGTAAAAGACTCACTCAGAAATATGGTAAGCACATTATCTATCTGGGACTGGAAATTAAACCATGTTGCTTGCATAACACTACTATTATTACTGTATCTTACTCCTGTTTGGAAAATAATTATGCCTTTCCACATTTAGAGAACACCCAGGACCAAACATTTGTGTGAATTGTACTGTATATGCCTAGTGAACTCAGCCAGCTTTGTCTGATATCTCTTCATTCTCGTTTATAGGCAGACATGTAAAATCTTGCAGACAGACACTTAAATAGAATATCTGTGTATAGATATCTGTAACTTTATTACAGTGTCTTAGAGAGTAAAACTAATAGCTGCAAAGACTGGCTGTGACTTGACTGTTAGACAATCAGGTATCTGCCTTACTTGGGTCATTCGTTTGAATAAGTGATAAAATAGCTAGAATTCAATCTCTATAACCACAGGAAAAAGCCTACCGGCAACAGGTACATTCCCTTCTCGACATACTAAATGTGAATATATTAAGAAGACCTCTCATGGTTTAGTAATTAACAATCCGAACTGTTCATCACACATATAGAAGATGGTCCTATCAGTATAGTATTATGGAGCTTGTTGTTTCAGCTTTGCTGAACTTATTCCCTCTAGTTTTCCATCTTCTGTTATTAAATCTTCCGGTTTATGAAAATGCTTCTGGCGATACACTAACAAGTTATATTCACCACAAACAGTATATCCATTTTTGTATCAGAAAGTTTTAGGTTTTTGTAATGCATCGAAATATAAAATAAAATGCAAAACATATGAAAAAATGAAACTATGTTAGATTTCTTTTTAAACTTAGAGTATCCACTAGGTAGCATTATCATGTTAAATACTCTGGACCTCAGTTTTTACACTTGCCATATAAGTGGATATACTTATACTTGCCGTATACGTCATAAGATGGAGGTAGCAGCAGACAGATTCAAATTCAAAAAGAAATTGTCCTAAAGTTAGAAAACTAGAAAATGGTGTCCTTTTACAAGAGGTTTTAAAGTAAAACTAGACCAAATGTCATGTATCCAACATGGATTCTTGTCAAGAAAATAGCCTGGCAGGAGATTAGAGAGAAGATCACCTTCTCACAGTGGTTAGCCCAGTGACCTGCCAGAATCCCGATAAGTGTATTGACACCAAGGAGAAGGTGAAGAACAGGCACAGAGCCACTGGCCATCCACATCAGAGACAAGAGGACAGAAAGCCAGGCAGGACCACAGGATTATTCTTCTTCGCCCTTATTAGAAAGCAGAGCAGGCTCAATGAAGCAAACATTTCTTTCCAGATTTTCAGGTACTGGAAACTGATTAGTGGACTTTCTTCTTATTTGGAACTTACTCAATTTGCTGCTGGCAAATATGCAGAAAGGTAAGCTTTTCATGGTGAAATTCTTTGTGCAAACGGAAGCAGCTATGAGCACTCATCTAAGAACATAGTCAGAGGTATTTTTGCCCTGAAAAAATCCTGCTGGCATTTTGACAGCTCTCTCCTTAGATACCAAGATAGAGGAGTGACATGCAACTGTTTGTTCTGGGAGCAGCTGATGCCAAGTCATGCCAAACCCAAGGACTCTCTGTTCGCCTCTCATATATTCCCCTATAAGCCCACAAATGGAAGGGGCAAACACTTATGCTGGAGGACCTCCAGATTGGAATCACCAAGGAGAGCAGGAATCAGAACAAATGCCGTATGGCACACTCCTCCTGCCACTGCAGACACTAAGCTGTAGGGCCAAATAAAAGCAGTAACAGTGAGCAACAGCTTTGGGATCCAGCCAGAAGGGCATATGCTGTTTAATCGAGTCTGATTTAGGTGGTGTATACAGTCATGACTCACAGCACAATTAAAGAACATGCCTTATGTTTCCCTCAGATACTCTGCAGAACTCATACTGCAATGACAACAGAGTCTTCTTAGCATCTTACAGCAGAAATATTAATGAGATGGTCTTTGTGTAGTGTGAATAAATACCTTTTCCTGCATCAGTGCAAGGTTTTTTTTTAATTGTAGGCTTTCAATCACTAAAGAGAGCTACACCGTATAAAATAGAAATGCAGAGGAAACAGCTTATTATTACCAAATATTGACATTAAACAGCTGCTTTATTAATATCTACTTTTATCTAGCATTTTTTAGTGCAGGGAGGGAGATTATCTTGATTGTTATAACTTTTGAGAGTGGCTTAGCTGTATCAAAATCTGACCTGCAGGTCAAGTCTGCTCCTGTTAGGGTATGCTGAAAAGCACTTTAATAAGAGGAGATGAACAATGAATGTCAGAAATCAAACTTCTCTAGCAAAAACTGCTGTACACTAAACAATCCAAAAGCAAACCTGATTTAATGTGAAGCTGCGAGTGGCTCCTATGAGAGAAGGCAGTGGGGGAGGACTGTAAGGAGCCCCTGCCTCATTTTGGGTGGCCTGCTAGAGACTCAGGCACTGCATTCCTCTCTCAACAGCCCAGGCGGTGCTTGCTGTTAGTCTCCTCTAAGGGTTGCTGTTCACTTAACTGGACAGACATATCCCGTTTTACTCTCTGATTGTGCTTCCCAGAGCAAGCAGCAGCTATAAATAGGTGTTACTGTGAGCCTCACCCTTGCTCTAGACTCTCCGTGGTGGGACAGATCCAGCAGCACAAGTAGGAACTTGATGGGGCCAATGCTGCTCCTGGTGACATCAGCAGCAGTTCTGCAACTAACATGAGGGACCACAGGACTGATTAAGTGTGAAAGAATCCTAAAAGCTCTCATGTGTTTTTCAGAGTTAATAGTGTATTTTTGCATGGACACAAATAGTATCAAATTTACCAGTTAACAAAAGCAGGTGTAGTTTCACCAAAGCAAGAAATTTTGATCATTGTTTAAATTTAACTCTATTTTTTGTCTACTATAAATCTTGAAAAATGGAAGTCTTTCAGATTCTTACAAAGATATTAAATTGAGCATTAGAATTATATTTGATTTTTAAATATATTTTAATTTTTAAGAATTGCATACTATATGTAGTTCTTAAAATGGTACATCAAGAAGCATTTAAAGACATTCTTCTGGCTAAAATATTAAATACAGAGGAAAAGGTTTATTACTTCAAGATTTTTTTGAAGGACCAGAAATTTATAGCTCTTTCTAAAAGTTGGTGGTTTAATATATTTTAAAAAATAATACATTTTAACAAATTTTAAACTACTTTCAATAGATCTATTGGCTTCCTCAAATTCCATTAAACTGACTAAAAAGTTAAAAATATTACTGATGAATGTGATTTATTTTAGTCTTATTTAGTTATTTGTGTTGGATGAAATGGATGAAATGTAAATCACTTGGTACACTTGCAAATATATAAACATTACAATATGTTTCAGCTGTGAAGATGTGCATGATGTTCTCAGTTACAGTCCTTTTCATGAAACAATGTTGGGATAATGGAGAACGTGTGTTTGGGAACAAAGGCCCAAACAATTATGTTTTTCTATTTGATTGATTTCTAATATCATTGAAGTGTCAGCTAAGTATTTGAGCACTATGACCCAAAATTCCTAGCACACCAAAGCATATGAGAGATTTGCCACAGACTTACGAGTTGCCAGATATTCCCAATTCAACAAATCACTGTCCGTGTCTTCTGAGATGCTGCTCACCTTGAAACCCAGCAACCTCAGTTGGATTCAGGGATGCCCCATTTTTCCGTGAAAGCCCAGCACCTTGGAGTGCCACGTTCAAACTGTGAATGTCTGTGATGGTGGTGCTCATATATGTCAAAGTCGCATAAGAACTTCAGCCACTTTTCAAACGTAATTAAACATTTGGGTGAGAGAGCTACTCAGCTCTACTACTACAGCTATTCGTTATTTATAATTAATATTATATTAATATAATTATTAATATTATTAATATTAAAATTATTAGTAAATTATTAAAATAATTAATATTAATATTATTAATATAATATTAATATTATATTAAAAGTTATTTATAATTTATATTATTACACAGATGTTGCACAGGGCTTGTACAAACCTGTGCCTATGAACAAATGAAAAGCTTTTAAGATCACAGAGGAGTTTTTGAAGTTAAAAATTAGCCATGATTACATACACAATAACCTGACACTTCTTTTACACTTCTGTAAAATAAAACGCTGTCAAGAAGAAATAAAGTACCCTGAAGAAATGCCAGAACATCTTTACACTTCCTTAAAACGTGCTTCCAAAGCTGCTAAAAGTTGATATTAAAGTATATCTCTTACTGAAAAAGAGCTGTTTGTTGTCATTTTGATTGACAATAAATGTCAGACAAATGTAAGACAAAATTAATTACTTGCAGTGCTGTAGGAAAGATTAAATTATACAAATTATACAACCTCATTTTTTAACTTATGACCACCAAGTATACTAAAGCTAGTTTTAATGAACATCTAGTAGTGTTAAAAAATATCAAGATAAATGTACAACATCATTCATTGCAAGTAGTCTGCTTTTTTAATGTGGTTAAGCATTTAATTAGTGGAATATGCTTTATTGTGATCCTTTTTCCTTACCTTTTTCCCCTGTTCTCCTGGATCAAAGTCAAAGACAGCTCAAAGCCTGTTAGCACTGTGAAGCAAAGTTGAATGGAAGTGATGGAGGATATAACTATTTAACTTGATTGAATCCAGTTTACTGGATAAATACTGAGCCAACCACTGCTTGCTGCAAGCAGACCTAAATGGTGGTACCCCACACCAGCCTGCCTGGGGTTTGCACAGCCAAGTGGAGTAGAAAACAGGACTAGAGAGGAGAGAACTCCTTAGAGGCATTCCCATTATTCCCATTTCAACTCCTAACGGAGCTGGGTTTTTTTCTGTTTAAAAAAAAAAAAAAAAAAGGATAGATTTTCCAAGTTATTATTTTGCACTGTAATAAACCAAGTCCCAGAAGAAGTCATCGGGTATCCTTTTAGGAAAAGTGAGGATGGTGTATATGCAATCTGATCAGCATAGAAGCTGCAAGGGAATAAAGCAAATTCAATTTGGAGAAAACCTATAGAGGATCTAGCTTGTAAATTGTGGAAGGTTCTAGTTCAGTCTGAATTATCAGAGGTTTATAATTTGCCAAAATCTGGGAGAATGCCAAGGCCAGTCCATGTACGATGTCTTTGTTTCAAGAAACATTTTCTTTTTATAAGCAGCATTTTTGCCGCAGGTAGAAAACAACTTACTATTTTTACAATCTATTATCAGAGATGACTACAATATCATGCAATAATATTTTCAAATATAATCAACCCAAAGTCTGGTAAAGTTATGAACAAAGACAACAGGATCCTGCAAATGTCGCTTTGCACAAGCTCAATTCTAAGTGATCATAGAAGTCCTATGTACCATAAATACTTAACATTACTGAAAGGTAACTAAAGAAGTATTTGATATTTGGAACTTTATACTAACAGATGCTTTAGGAAAACAACAACCAAAAAAAAAAAAAAGACAAGGCTGTCTGTGTATTCTTAAACATGTGCCAGCTGGTTCTTTCTCACTTCTTATGAGAGGACATAAAAGCCAGACCTGTCTCTTTTTTATCTCCATGGACCAGGAGACTGAGATGATCTGTCAAGATCTAGACACTGAAAAGCCACATACATCAAGCGTCAGTACTCAGCCTGACTGCTGAGATTGACCTTCCCCTGCTAAGGCCTTTCCAAAGCAATAGAGTAAATGTAAGACATATGAACAAAAGACCATGCTAGTGAGCAAACTTAGGTTATTATAACTTGTAATGTGGGACCAACTTGTGAACACAAGCCAAGAATTCTTTTTCTTTTTTTTTCCCATGTTAAAAACATCCTTATTTGAAAATATCCAGCCCTTAAAACATGCAAGTTACAGAAGCACATTTATCTTTGTCTATACAACTGGGAATTAGACTTCCGGCCGAATTCAGTGTTAGAATTTGCAGCCCAAACTTCACCTGCCAGCATGTAAATCTTGTCTGGTTTACAGCAGTCACATTCAGCAATACTTGGGCAGTAAACACACTGGATTTCTCTGTAGTAACGTTTTAACAGAAAAATTATGAGCTGTACTCACACTGATTTCATGTAGACAAAAGTTGGACTGGACGTCTTTGATTACTAAAAATAAATTGAATATGTAAGGTCAGCAACAGGGTGAAGAATAGTTTTGAACTCATTTGCTTAGGTTCCAGCTAGATAAACCATTATAATCTTAGTGATTTAACTGGGGAAAACCAGTGGTCACCTGTGTCAGTGGCAATAGATACAATTCTCCGTGTTTTAGGACTGGAACCACAGACAATGTTATCCTCAGTTCTAGACAACAGTTTGTGGAAACCAGACTTTCTGGTGCAGCTAAGCTACTCTACAAAAAAGACAAGGGCATGAGTGCCAAAGTAATTAGACACTCCTCTTGCAGCTTCACAAGGCTAAGGCTGTGGGGGAATGCTTGGCCCTGGATACAACCTGGAAGAGACTCAGAACAGTTGTGCGTTGGGCAACGTTGTTGGTGCTTGCAAAGGCATCATTTAAGGATGCCATATCACAGCCCTGCTCTAACCGTGCTTCTTTTCCACTTCTAGAAAGTTGGAGCAAATATAGTATAGTTCCAAGACATCCATAGACTGAGAGATACTTGCCCTCTGAAGAAAATCCTAAGATAAGAACATCCTGTGGATGGGCTGGAGCAAAGCAGCCAAAGGATCAAGATTTAGGACTGCTGGCTCTCACAAGAGGTGTAGTTTGGAATCCACTGTATAAAGGTTTAACATGTCTTATTCGTACCTTATTTATTTCACTGTTACCCTTAAGTTTTTTGATATATTCCCATAGCATGTGCCCATGTATTTTTAGTTATCCAAATGTATGTATGTGTGTGTTATATTTTCCATCCCCTTTGGGAAGGAGAATATACTTCTCCTTTATGAAATAGATAACTGAATTTGGATCTTAAACTATTTTTAACAAAGCAGCAGTTCATGGTGGGTATTACCGTACATGCATACTAGAAGCCAAGTGCCAAATACTCCTGCTCAATTTCTCTAACAGCTGAAAGAAATAGTTTTTTTTAAATATTCTGATAACAGCTGAATGGCTTTCCTTCAAAATTCTGCATTGAGGGAGATAGGTAAGTTTGTAGACCAAGAAAATCAAGAAAAAACACTGTAAACAAAGACTTAAGACATAAAGTGGTATCTAAACTATAACCATAGCATCCTCTGAGAGTAAATAAATTACCCGGTTACAACAGTAATAATACTGCGTATTTAGATATCAAGTTCCATCCAGGGATTTCAAAATGCTTCAGTGAAATATTAATTATCACAACTTTCCTGATGAAGTCATCATTATCCTCATTTCAGAGATCAAAACACTGTAACACATCATGTTTTAAATGACTTGCTTAGCTTCACTCAAGAAATCCGTAGCAAAGCCATGAAACGTGTCCAGATATGAGGACTTCACATTTTAAACTGTCAATCTAAAGCCTTGCACTTTAAATGCAATGTGCTTTTGTATTTGATCTTTGTCCAGAACTTCAAACTATATTTAAGCTCTCAGTTCAAAGTCCTACCATTCATATGCTATGTGGCTCACAAGAAAATGCTGTTAACACAGTTGGAGACTTTGTCTGAACGTAAGTTGAGCATACCTTTCCCACAAATGTCTTTAGCTAAATCATCAACACCTTGTTATTGTATCACTTACCACAGTATGTGTGGATCTCAGAAATGGTGTTAAAGCGAAGAGAGAGTGAAGTATGTGGCTTTACATTCTTTAGAGGGCTATATTAGTTTGTACTGCCAACCTGGGCGAGATCACTTTCACACCCTTCGTTGAATGTGCCAGAGGTTATGTGAGGCATGTGCTATAAGGAAGAATGTGCTTCAGCGAGATCCAAATCCATGATTTTAATGGTTGCAATTCTGTGCTCCAGTGTGACACATACAGAGTTAGTTATGTCCCACTTTCCTTCCAACTGTCGAGGATTAAAACTGCAGCAAGACAGCTCTTCTAATCCTGAGGTGTTCCTGTTGAAAAATACCCAAGACTAGTCTAGTTGTCATGCTTGCTAGACACACAGTGGAATCATGGTCTGCTGCTTTTGTTTTCTTTCCTGAATAACAGTGCACTTCTGTTTGCCTAGAAATAGGCATATGTAAAAGAAGTATTCTTTATTACCAGACCCTGAGATGTTGTGCCTTTTTTAGCAACTTTCAGAACAAATTTGAGTTCCAGTTTTGGAAGTTCATTGTCTGAATTCTGTAATCAGAGTAACTGGTTCCATAAGGAAACAGAAACCTCTGAAATGCTGAGGACTGAAATTCATCAGAGTAAAACATTGGAACAATAGAAAAACAAGTGGAATTCTGGTAGAACTTTCACCTTTTTATTACAGCAATGGTAAAAACAAACTTGCCCATATAAACATGAGATATCTTGTCACACCTTCACTGTACCATTATTTTAAGTGATTAACAAGAAGACACAGGAGTATGTTCATTTTTCCCTTTCATGTCATGAGGCATTAATACAAAAGATTGACAGCAGAAAAATATAATAGAATACCCAAAGTGTATTATATTGAACGTAAGTTAATGAACGCACTCCAACAGCACTTAAAAGACATTTTTTCCTGGCAAGGTTTGCAACAGGAGCTAGTAACAGCAAATAAACCCAGACAGTTGAGTAACTGATAAGATTTGCATGTGCTTGATTCACTCTGAGCTCTCATGGAAAAAAGCTATCCTAGAAATTGTGTCAGAAGCTGTTATTGATACATTTGCACATCACTGAGTAGACATTTAAACCCATTTCCTAAATTTTTCTTACACACAGGCACTGGCACCTAATGAACACATCTTCACAGGTGACTGTAGAGAACATGCTTACTATATCCCATTAAAAATATCCCAAGTAGAAAAAATGTGTATGAGTACCAGAGTCAGTAGATGAATATTTAATTCCATTTCAATGCAAAATGAAGGGCTTCAAATTTAATGAAGGACATGGCACACTAATAGGCAGTTATAATAGTGCTACCGTCCACAGAGAAAAAGACTTCAGATTAAATCAGTCCAGACCTAAAGAAGATGGGGACAATATCCTGCTTCCATAGGACTTCCTTACCAAGATTCTGAAGAATGGGATTAGTAAGGATAACAATCCTTACTGGTAACTAAGATAACCTTACTGGTAAGGATTACACAGTAACATAAACAGAGTTGCAAAAATGAGTGTCAGATAATTTCTTTAGTTTATACGTATTTCATAGAGTCACAGAATTGTTTGCTTTGGAAGGGACCTTAAAGATCCTCTTGTTCCAACCCCCTGCCATGGGCAAGGACACCTTCCACTAGACCAGGCTGCTCAAAGCCCCGTCCAACCTGGCCTTGAACACTTCCAGGGATGGGGCATGTACAGCTTCTTGGGGCAACATATTCCAGTGTCTCACCACCCTCCTTGTGAAGAATTTCTTCCTAATATCTAATCTAAATCTCCCCTCTATCAGTTTCAAGCCATTCCCCCTTGTGCTATCGCTATATGCCCTTGTAAGAAGTCCTCTTCCTTGTGCAGATATAAGTTTCTTCCAAAAGGCAAGTTCTCATGAAGTCATCAGAAATAAAAAATTAAGCATTACCTGGCAGTAATTCTAATTAGAAGCTCTGGATACTACTGATTCTGGATACTACTTTTACCAAATGTGAGGTTTCCTTGAGAGGTGCTCTTTGGATGAGTTCAAACTCTCCAGGAAGAGAAATGGTCCTGGATAGAAATGACTTCAATATGGACACTAAGCAAGATTCCAAACTGCCTTTGGGATCACTACACTGTGCAGTGCAGTGGATGCGTGGATGGGTGATGTCATTGGATGATTGCTCACTGGCAGTAACTGACACATCACCTCTTTGGGAACAGAGGTTTGCTGTTAGCAATTTATAACATAGAGATATAAGAGGCTTGTCTGGTACAGTGATTTCTTCAAGCATGCAGCAGATTTAGGAAGATCCCGGAGAGCCTCCCTGGGGAAGTCTTTTGAGACTGGCTCTTGAGGGCGTGTCTGAAGAAGCCACGCAACAACAGCCCTGCCAGTCTCTGGGGGTCTCCTTGGTTGCTCTGGTAACATTCAACAATCACTGAACTTCTTTCTTCCCCCTAAAGGCAAGGAAGGGGAAATCCCAACATCCTGCAGCTGAAAGAAAATAGCAAACTAATTCCAATGTGCTCATGAGCACCAAAAGGCCCCTTGTCTGACTGATCCACAGTTCTCGTTATAACCCTTTATGAGATGGAACTATGGGCCCTCTGTGGGCCTACAATTTTGAATGAAATTTGTCTACAAGAGCATAGCACTTTACTGTTATGTACAAAAAATACAACCATGGCTGTACAGAACAGCAGATCATAGTGTTGCATGCCCTTTCTGGCTGGCAGTTGTTGGCAGAACAAAACTATTTGCAATCTTTTCCACAGCTGCAAAGTACTCTTTGTGTATTCATTCCTCCAGGGTGTAATGCTATTCAAAATGCAGAATTCATTTCTTATTTAAAATATTGTATCTTTTGGACCGTTAATTCCACTGCTGAAATATCCCATCAGTCACCTAAGTAACAAGGTGTAGCAGGTGTATGCACCTTTTCAAGGACTAATTTTCAGATTGTTTCGGTTTATTCTGTAAGTGTACTGCTGTAGAAAGCATGCGTGACATTTAAATGATTTAAAATGGCATTAAATTATTTGGCCATAACCTGCAGAACTGTGTTCAAGCCAGAAGGGTTGTGATTTATTGAGAGACAATTGAGGTCACAAGTGTTTTGCGATGACTGGAGCACTTCAGTTTGAGACTGAGATTCCCTGCCTTCCTCTTATCCCAGAACTGTAACATTCGGGAATTCAGAGTGCCTGACATAGTGTACAACACAATGTGGCGTACCATGTGAAAAAATCCCACCAACGTCAGCCTCTTTACTGCCATCCAGAGGCAGCATAGAACCAATATTAATAATAATTACTTGTAAACACCACCTAGAGACAGAAAAACTTTGAAGAATATAATTGGCTAAAACTGATGAGAAAGCAAACAGAAATAATAGAAGGTATTGCACGCATGGCATTCCAACAGAAAATGGCTAAAAAGGCAAAGATGAATTTGGAATAAGATTAAAGACTGTGTGATATTAGGATTTTACCAGCATGAATTTGGGATTTGCACCAGCTCACATGACTGAAGCAAAAAAGGATTATGAAAGGTATTTCAATCACGTTTGAATAGGAGCTCCAGATCACACCACATGGATCGTTTTATTCCTTTACCGTTAAGTATTGCCATCAGTAGTGGCTGCATACTACCCTACAATGTAATGTGTGCTGTTCAGTGTCCTTTCCAAATGCTTAGCTAGGGGAGAAAAATCCACTGAGTTGAATTCCTGCCGAAACAGACGGAAGTGTTATAAACTGTGAAAAATACAGTTTTGCTTTGGGCATGTACTGGAAGCCCATGAATTTGCAAGGGACTCAATTACAATGGCTTGGTAAATTTCCATGTTAGCTGAGCATCACTGGCGTACTGAGGGTGCTTTCTCATACTGTGGCAGGTAAAAAAAGGTGCTTTTATCAGCTCTTTCTCATTGTATTTTTAACCAGCTAGCTTGAAATCCTGGAAATTTTCAAAACTTCACTTAATTCTCCATATTTATTGTCTCTTCTCACAATGGGAGTTCAATTTGTTCATGCTTTAAAAGCATTCATCTTTCCAAGCAACCAAACGACAGCAATAGATGGCTTAAAATACTTTTATGTTTCTGCTTGTGGTACTACACTCACCATTTGTTATTTGGTAACCTATTTGCAGAAACTGCCTCTTCACCTGCACAGTGCACCCCTGGCCTCTGCTTGTGCAGTCCAGCCCGCTGCAACACTGGCTTTTTCAGTCTTTTCACTCTAAAAGACCGAGCAGAACTTTCTCCCTCTTTCCAGAAGCAGCCCCCACACAGACACAAGGCTGAAAAGATGAAGTTAGCCTTACACAGGCTTTTTTTACTGGTCAATTCAACGTTACTGATTTCACTGACCTTCCCACAGAATTTCTTAAACTTTGTTTCTCTTTCCTAACCTACAGTATAATAGGGCATTAAAGTAGCTTTTTCTGAAGAAACGGTTCAAATGCACTGAACTGAAAATAAAAACAACCAACAATATCATAAAAGTGGTTTGGGAGTTAAAACATTGCACAGATGTTTAAGCAAATTGCTGCTGCTAGCAAGAAGGTTCCTTCTATGTTATGGATTAATAATTCGGACAAAAATATTATCTTAAAGTTGAATTAGACTCCATTTTGGTACTGATATAGCCATATCTGAATCCTAGAAGTACAAAATACAAATCCAACAGCTTAGGGTCATCTTAATGCCAGTTTAAGAGTTCCAGCTCAAATGGAGAGCTGTCCACCCTGTGAACGTGAACCAGGGACATGAGAGTGCCCAGGGAGGGACGTGCATGGGGGCCTTCCCCCGTGCCATCGTTGCTCGACAGGTTTGGCAGAGCATGCTCATTTCAAGGCAGCATTGAGGAACTGAGGAACAGCACAGACTGACACCCCATGCCAGAGCAGGATGAAAACCTTGTAAGTGAGACAGATCTAGAAAGGACATAACCACCCCTCCTAGGGAATTCCACAATGGCAGAAGTGTTGCACAGTGCCAGGCACAGTTTTGGCTATTGAGATGGATCTCAGCTGAAGCTAAACTGCAATAGCACCTAGGACCACAAATAAAACTATCCTGTTCCATCTAAGGATGCCTCTTCTGTGAGTGCTGTGCAGACATACCTTATGTTGTGTAAGGGGCCATTTAAATTTTGGAACTTATATGCACACTTATATGCTTGTGGGCTTGTAGTCCATGATAGTATCTCACTTCTAAATATGTTAGCATAAAGAATAAGATTCAGTTACAAAATAGTCTGCAAACAAATGGGTAAAGAAAATCATATGTACAAAATAAGTATGTAAGAACCTGTTCTTCAAAGCTTGTATGAATGTTAGTTGTTCTCATAGGTTAAAGAAAAGATTACGGGCATATTGAGAGTTCAGAATGTAAATGGTTGACATATGCTGTTCAATACATACCATAATACTTTATTTTAAACTACTGATGGTAAAAGCACGAGGGAGAGGAAGAGGATTTCTGTTCCACCTATTTGCCTTTTCCATATTACTTGTAGTAACAACAACTATAGGTATAGGAAATGCACACAGTTATGATCATGACATAGTGTAAACCTATGAAAACAAAGAAACTCATATTACTGAAAATCTCTTTCAGCACAGTCTGTTGAGCCTTAATAGTGGCAGCATAAACTCCTAACAAGGGTAATCTTTCTTGGCTGATTACTACAATGCTTAGTTATAGGGAGATGAGTTAAGGAGTCTTTTGTAGTGTTAGCCTTCATAATATCTACCTCTCAGGGCTGAGTAAAACCTTTCAGATTTTCCAAAGACAGTTTTGATGCCTTAATTGCTATCTTTTCTTTTTCTGGGCTAATTAACCTCAGTTCTCAAAAATCTCCTGCAAGACATTGTAAAACATCACTTGTTAAAGAGATTGTGGGCTTGCTCTTGACAAATGTGAAGTGACATTCTGCCGGTGTCTTTTGTGAGATCATATAAAAGAGCTGGTTCATCTACCAGAAAAAGAAAAAAATCCCACCAGGAACCAGTGAAAAAGACAATGCTCATCATACAGAGTCGCAGGACTAAGTAAATGGTTCACACGTCTTGCTCACATGAGATGAAAGGGAGCGAATCTGAATTCATTTTACATTTGATCACAGGCAAGGAATTCTCCAGATCAAAGTGTGCCATAATAATGAAGACTAACTAAATGCAACTAGATCCAAAAACATCTGTCAGGGGTTTGATGTCTAAAAATGGAAATCCTTTATATTAATGTGTTATTACATAACCACATGAGAACTGAAAGACTCTTGAAGTCTCATTTTGGTTTTGCATATTGTGGTTGAGAAAATTCAGCTAACGTAACCCCCCAAACAAAGCTAACACATTGAGAGAAAAGAGAGCGAAACGGCGCGATGGGTCTCCAACCTCTGCTCTCCTTGCGTATGATCAGGCACTATTTTAAAAAAGGCTAGCTGCAGAAGTGCTGGTGACCTGAATAAAACATATCAGCAGCATAGGAAATGAGGTTTATGGTTGTAATCCAATTTTCAGTGGGCAAGGCTGCACATCACAAAAACCTTCTCTACAATTAGCACTAATTGGCAACTTTTTTGGCAGTCTCTTTACAGAGGCCAAAAATTGAATGGACATGGAGATTAAACTGTCCTTTCACTCCTAGGCATTCTGTGTTTGAGCAACAGCTGAGGTTTATCAGTATGGCAATGTGGAAAAATGCAGCATTTCTGACTGCGCTATACCTGTTCTAGGGATGAGCAGACCTCATTCTTCAGGGCTCTCAAAGCAACATGGACATGCTAATTAAGTTACAGCAGAAGACTGAGAACATTTTTTTACCTCTTCATTTGAAAGTGCTTAAAAGATAATGAATATTTGAAAATTAAATGAAAAAAGTACAGAAAATTAAGCTCTGCAGAAGTGAACAAAAGCTGTGTTTGTCTTTTTGATGGGAGAGGCATGTGTGTGCAAAAGGCAGCATTGTTTCCTTCTCTTTTCCCTCTGATCACTCATTCACTGATGCAGTGTTTTACTATAGTAGTGATGCATCTTTTTGAGCAGTCTGGATGCTCAGAGAAACCGATGCCCTCTTCAAATTGTATTTGGGTTAGTGAATTTCAAACCAAGCATTTGAAATAGCTGGACCCACACTGTTCCACAGAGGAGGAGGCATGTTTTGCTGTGGGCAGCCTTGCTCCTGAAAAGCTTTTGGAAGCTGTCAGGCATTAGAGCAGCTTTTGGCTCTGCAGTAGCTGGGACTTGTACTGGTGTGGAAGTGACCCTCATATTTCTGGGTGAGTGAAGCTGCAGTGCAGCAGAGACTTTGATCCGTTACACTGTATTGCAGTTTGCAAAGAGAATCAGGGGACAGAGCAGAGTTTCTGACAGGTTATGAACTCCACCTGCTCTCTTTAATGTTGCCATTTCCAAGAAGTGGTCTTTCTTATCGCCAGACCTCACAGATCTCTGCAGTTTCAAAGACATGCGTGTGGTTCTGCTTCTGTTGACATCAGTTTCTGTTCTGATAGCACCGTTTTGATTTGACCAGACCATCTAGAGTCTGGTCTCTGTTTGCTGCTGACCTAAAGGACCTTAGATTGCTGTTATGTTGGTGTGGTCTAACAGTACTAATCTCTGGAAACAGCACTAAACGCTCTCTGAGAGCTCTTTATTTTCATGGTGATTGCTGAACTTCACAACTTTTGTGTCATTCAGTTTTTCCAGTTCAATCATTCATCCTTCTGACAGATTCAAATTCTCTTCTGTTCTTGCCTGAAATTATCAAGCTCTAACAGCATATTCAGAGAAGGCTCCAAACACTGTTTGTGCTTCTCCTGCAAGAGTTTATTGTGCTCAGAAGCACAGAACAGGCAAGCTGAGAGGACATCACTGGACTTTCTTGTCATCTGTCAATGTTTCCATTGCATTTTTGTGGCAGAAGCAACCCTTCCGGAATGGATGTCAAATCATGGTAGGCAATGGCTTGGCAGAAGCAATTGGTTGTCTCTTGCATATCAGATGTGCAGCTCTTCTTGAGGTGTTCGTCCTTTGAAAAAATGTGATTTGATATTCGCTTCCATATTGCCAAGGAATATACTTAAGTATCATTATAGGCTAGAATCAATGAGCTAGCGAGATAGGAAGTACTACTGATAGCAAGAGATTCATTACATAGTATTAATGTTTGCCAACAGTGTCCTACGAATTTGGTTATGAACCAAAGCTTGTGTTCAGGGATAACAGAGGGCTGCAACTTGAAAGACTGCAGCTCTCACTGAACAGCCTATAGATCTTTTACACGAAGCAAGATGCAACAAAGTGTAACCTACCCTTTTAACTTTTTTACGTTCTCAGCTTTCTGTTAAATATTCCTTTTCAATGGCTTGTTATTTTAATAGAAGATAGTCAAGAAAGGATTTTTTCATATTATTTATCTGTATTTCTGCCAAGTTTTTCAAAGGAAAGTGAAAAAATATATCTACAGTATATATACTGACTACAATGAAATGGCAAAATGCGCTGCACACAGCAACAGAAGTTTCCATACTTTTCACCATAGTCTGTTTTCAAATACCGATCAGACTCTGCTTGAAGCTGTCCACATTCAGTACTCCCTGGCTTCATGTTTGCTACAGGTAATGAATATCAGTGCCAATCAGTTCTTCACCCTGAGTAGATCCACTAAAGTAAGCTAGAAGCAAACTGTTAGCAACTAATAGCATTGTGGATAAAGGTGCCTGGAACAGTTTCCAAGCTTTAAACTCCAAGTATGACTGAAATATCAATTTCTGGAAGTGGTTGCTTGTATTGCTTTGACTGAGTGAACAATTTCTTATATGCACATTGTTTCAATTTAACAAAAGCTGTTAACTAAATTCTTTATTGTCCCATGGATGAGCCTTATGTATGCTAGTACTCCAGGCAAGTATAAAAAATACTTTAATGAGTACAGTTTGCATGCTGGCAACAGTTTCCAGACTTCTGGAGGTTTGGGTCATTCTATTTGACAGTGTTTGCAGCATATTTTTAGTGTCTTCTGACAGTAAAATACCCCATTTACCAATACCTACTCTGGAGAAGAGAAGGCTGCGTGGAGACCTCATAGCAGCCTTCCAGTATCTGAAGGGGGCCTACAAGGATGCTGGGGATGGACTCTTCATCAGGGACTGTAGTGACAGGACAAGGGGTAACGGGTTCAAACTTAAACAGGGGAAGTTTAGATTGGATATAAGGAAGAAATTCTTTACTGTTAGGGTGGTGAGGCACTGGAATGGGTTGCCCAGGGAGGCTGTGAATGCTCCATCCTTGGTGGTATTCAAGGCCAGGTTGGATGAGGCCTTGGGTGACATGGTTTAGTGTGAGGTGTCCCTGCCCATGTCAGGGGGGTTGGAACTTGATGATCTTAAGGTCCTTTCCAACCCTAACTATTCTATGATTCTATGATTTATTATTAAAAAATTAGATGAGCTGTTACTTAGAACAGATTATTTTCTTAAATCAAAGTGAGCTTGTTTATTATACTGTCAGATCAGGTAAAAAACATAAGAAAAAAGAAAAAGGAAGATTTCCTATCCATTTTATTTATTAATTTTAACTTGCATCACATTAAGACCTACTCTGACTTCTGTGGCAGTAAATTAAATTTCCTTATATAATGCTCCCATAAGAGAATACTAGGGTGGAAAATTCCAGCTCCATGAATTCACCAAGGATTTTCTTTTCAGCAAGGCCAGGGTTTGACCTATCTACTGGTATGCAGATGATCCTGTTTTGTCAGGGAGGTTACACTGACGAATGAAGTGGCTTTGCATGTGTTGTGCCCTGTGTGCATTTGGTCGCCATACTTCCTGAGTTCTCCCCACCTAGAAGGGCTATTGGTGCTATCTGTGTGGGGAAGGGTGAGATGTTCCCAAGGAAGCAGCTCTGACAAGGTCCCAAAACAAAACCATCTCCTTTTGCATAGTTCTGTGCCCAACAGTGTCCAAGCAAAAGAAACCCGAAGCAATTGCTTTGAAGACCCACTGCCTTCATAGCCCAAAGGCAGAAATGTCCCAGAGGTTTCAAAGGAACCATACTGGATTTTGATGGAAAATAAATCAGAAGGATCCATAGTGAAAGCCACACTGTGGAACACATCTGTGACTTACAGCCACCTTCCAGGTCAACAGCTTGGTTCTTCACTGGAAATCTGGGCTACCTCTTGGTGACCTTCAGGAGGGGCTTTATTGGGATCATCTCATTGTAGGACTGACTGAAGAAGAGTGCTGAGTCTCTCAGACGTTTCCTACTATTCTGAGCATCTTCCTTCTGGCTTTGCTCTGAAAATTTCTTCTCCAGTTCTTCTGTCTCTCCTCCATCTTCTTCATTTCATTCTCAGCTTCTGTTTCTCTCTCCCAGAAGTTGTTCCCAAACTCCTGTACTCCAGCACACGAGACTCTAGACTCTTCCTTCTACCATTCAGGTTCAGAAAATGTCTGCTGGTAAATCATTCTCCTTAAATGTTTCTATAAATGGGTGACTAGTGAATCTTGTGCCTCCATATTGCTGTAACTCAGCAGATGATAGCATTTTAAACCCAGCAGCTTTATGAACAAGATGGCAGAATAAGCAATGTAGTAAATACCAGTGAGCACCCTTGGAAAATGCAGTGGTTGCTGCCAGCAAAACAACGTTTGTTCAATGCTTGTAGTATTCCAAGGGATGCACTTTACAGAGACATATAAATAGTGAATATTTCAAATACTGAAACAGCAACACATAGGAAAATAATTAGGAAGTACGTTACTAACATCACGTCTCTCACTAATATTCAATTTCCATTTTCTGCATTAGCAAGCAAGCAGTTAACCTTTCAAAGGAGCAATACTAACAATGACAATAATAGAGTTCAAATGGATGAAGGAAATGATATATGATGTACTAAACTTGATTTTAATTCACGGCTTCAAGCTGCCTGGTTTTGCCCTCAATATGTTTCACATTACTGTCTGAGCTTGCTCTGAAAGTAAAAAATGAGAACTAATTCATAGTGAAGTCAAAGAGATACCACACAATATAAATATCACAATCTACTTCTTTTTAGTTTTTTGGCTGAGCTTCTGTAGAGTCTGATGGCAACTCAGATCATTATACAAGGGAATTTCAATTTCCAGAAATTGTTTAGGCTGGTTCTTTATTCTGGGGTCTTTGAAGGGATTTGATAGATACTCAGATAGGCACTGACATTGCCTATTTATCTGTTACAGCACACTTCACAGAACAACCAATTCTATCATTCTGTTGTCTTTTACCTGACTTTTGTAATGCAGTTCTCTATTTTTAACTTTTAATCAAGGTGAACTAAACTTTTTCTAAGGGATATTCTTCAATTTTATTGACGATTTTTACAGCACAATCTTTGGCATGAGTCTTTCAGCTTCAATATTTAATTTATTAATTGAAATCTCAGCAAATTCACTGTGATACCTAGAACCCCTCACTCCTCGGATCTCTCTACTGTTGTGCATTGATAGAACCGATTTTCTTCTGAAAAACAAGTGATTTTTCTTTGTGTCTCATCCTACCACTGGATTTAAATAACAAATAAATATGGCTTCGTGAAAATTCAAAAGTCACTGAATTATTCTTTTCATTAGTATTTCTACAGTGACCTGTGTTATGTTTCTTAACAGTTATGATAAAGCCACAATATAAAACTTGGCTCTTTTTACTCTAAAGGGCTACATTTCATGTAATAAATCCAGTAAAATTACTCATTCCACTAGTAGACTCATGGCTCTCTTCTAAGGATAAAATTGTTTATAAAGACACATTGCAGTGCAAAATATGCTCAAGAAGCAACTCCTGACAAGCAAAGAATACAGACTACTCAGCAACAATATTTGGGTTTGCTGATTTAGAAAGAAAACTGATCTTGGTATTTTTTACTTTGCTTTTCTAACAGAACCTTTTTCTTTTGCTCCTGAAAGCTAAATATTTTCAAGTTAATTTAATTGATTTGGGAAACATCGTTGGCTTCATTTATCTTTAAAAAAAAAATCTGGTTTGTGTCTTGAAAAATACCTATAATGTATTTTTACTTATAAAACACAATTCCTGCACTGGTAGCTTTCACTTTTAACGGGCTTTCAACCTTCATCTTCTGAAGATGCAATTAACTGAGTTCAAACTCTGTTGTTAAAATTGCCTCTACACCTGCAGATGAACAAATTAAGGAGGATAAGGTCCATAGGGTTTTCTTACCTACCCAGGTCTCTTCTTTAGGATAATTTGTGGCAGTACAATTGAGTTCTATGACACAAACATTTCAAACATAGATCTGACATACTAATTTCCATAACAGGAATATTTGCCAGAGTCAGATGCACATGACACTGAAGATTTTGCTGAGTCAAGCTGATTCAATCACTGGGAGAGCTCAGAAGCAATTTTTAACATTGTATTAGAATTTTTATTATAGTATTGTATTTTCATTTAGGCTTCACTTAAAATCCAATTTTATACACCTTCAGCCTCTATTCAGGTTTATAGTATTTCTTTATGTAGCTTTTTCCTCCAGAAAGAGTGAAACTGAGGAGAAAAGCTGAATGCAATTGCCTGACTGGATTACAACCTACTCATCAATAGATCACATGCCTATAGGAAACTGAATTTACTAAGAGTAGAGAAGTGTGCAGTAAAGACCAGGAACTCTCATTTAGCTAAAATCACTTTTCCAAAAATCCTCTTGCAGTATAACAAGGGTTCAAATAATTTATTCTTGATCTTGAGAAAGATTAAATTCCTAATAGCTGTTGACAGGAAAATAGAAGATTCCAGTCATATATGAAATTACTTCTAACACAAAATATCTTGTTCTCTAGATGGTAATAGAATAAATGAGAATCCATCTATGCCCACAGCTGGATTTGTCCACTAACCTAATTTAAAGTACAAATACACTCCTTGTCTTTCAGAAAAGGATTTTAACACTCTTGCTGCCCTGAACTTTGTAAGTACTTCTATTAAAAAAGGTAAGACTTGTTTGCCATCTTCCTAATGCTTTCCTTTATTACTTTATTTTAAACGTCTATACTTTGTAAGATGGAAAATCCCTCACTTGAAGACTTTAAAGTTAATGGATGTAATCTGTCACTTTGCTGCAAAGAGTCAAGTCATCCCTCCAGGCAGGGTCTGGAGAACAGCTGATTTCATCGTCTCTTACAATAATAGAATCTGACATATTCTGTATAAAACTTTTAATAGTCACATTGGAGGTATTAAAGGTGCTTGCAGTTGGCAAGCTATGACAACCCGCTAGTAAGTGGAATCTGCAGCCTCACGTGGAAACTCCACTTATAAATGGAAGGTGTCCTGCCGTGCTTGTTGCCTTTTTCCTTCCTTTCCTTTTCAAATTTAGCCTTGTTGTCCGATAAAGCTGCTCTGAGGCCTGGCCTTCAAGCCTACGGTGTTCTTTACAGCTCCAGCTGCAGTTTTGTGGCAATGTGTCAGCATTGTATGGGATAAAAAAAGAGTCCTCTGATTCAAGCTTGCAGAAAGGACATACACAATGTAAAGCCACAACATATCTACTTCTCACCAAAGGGTGCCAAATGATAGCAGCAGTCTGCCAAATCCTCAGAACTTTTGGCATCTAATAATAGAGACAATGCAATAAAAGAAAATCAAGGAAGGAAATTATTACGGAGCTGGGAAAAGGGTAAGACTTATGTCAGTTTTTGCAGGGCAAACTCTTTATCTCACTTCATTAATGCAGTGATGATTGGATTGATAAAAGCTTAGCCCAGAGTACATCTGTTGGACAATAGCTGCTCTTTATTTATCTCTGTTCGGTATATCAAAAAGTATAAAGAGAAGTTTACACTCTTCCTACACTCCAACCTCTCACCCCAGTCCCAGAGTCTGGAATTTTCTTTCCCACTGTTTTGTTTCAATTAGAAAGGATATGCTCAAGTATTGCCTTTGTTCCCACTTCAGAGAGATGGTCCCTAGGACCTGCAGTAACCTCCAGCAAGAAAGACAAATTGAGCATAGTAACCCTCAGGGCACTAGTGATCCCAGAAGAAAAACATGGGAAAAGCACACATGGAACTCTTTCGTAAGTAGTATTTTTTACAAATGTGAAGAAAAAAGGTAGCTTACATCTTAAAATATGACTGCATATACCTAGCTGAGTGATAACTGATTTATAAATATTAGTGAGTGTACATTCTATTGCTTTAGTAGCATAATCAATAAAAATTGGCAGTTGGGCTTTTTTTTTTATATTTTTATATTTTTTCAAGAAAATGTACCTCTTAAGATGATGAGAGTAACACCACAAAGAAAGGTTTGAATACTTACTCTGAACAAACCTCATGTCTTTGTACTAATCCAGAATGATAGCACAGAAAATGATTACCAGTGGCACTGAATCAGCTTTGCTGAATTCTGCTCTCAGTTTACATGGATGCATATCCCATGAATTCCAGGGGAGTCACCTGACTTTTCTGACTTTTTCTGATTTGAAACTGTTACGTGAAAAGCTAATGATGTCAGCAGAATCAGCTCAGGCTTATTTAATGATGGCAGGTTGTGTGGTTATAAACAAAAGCTTTCATCATGTTACATGAAACTGTGATCTCAGATTACCTCAGAACATGTGGTTTAATCCCCTTTATTCACTGGTATTTTTATTTTCTATGTCTTCCCTCTGAGAAGTCTTCCAGATATTTGCACAGTCATTTTCATGTCCTGCTCTCCCTTTAGCTCACTCTCACAATTCGTTTCCTTTCTACATCTGATGTTCCTGAACATCAGTGTCAATTTTTCCCCCATCCTCTCTTTCTCCCAGTTCAATCTTTTGGGTTTGTTTTCTGCTGTTTCAAAAATCTTTCTTTTCACGTTTCCAGATGAAATACTTTTTCCCAGAGCTATTTCTTTTGTCAAAATGACTGTTTCTGCATTAGTTGCAACATGAGGAAAAGCATTTCTTCCTGGACCAGAGTTATCATTCCACAGCATTGTTTTGTGAGAATAAAGTTTTAGGAGAGAAAGGACAACATCTTCTAATTGAGAGGAGTGCATATTATCTATCAAACCACGCTAACCAACCACCCAGCTTGTTCTCTCCCACTAGTTCTACCAGGGCTGGTCCAGACCAGTTAAACCCAGTTGTATAATGGAGACAAAAAGCAGATGTGTGTGAACCTCAGTAACTTCCTCTCTTCATTGTTTAGAAATAGTCTGAGTTAGCCTTATGCTAGTTATTGCAGTTAGACGAGAGAAAGTCAGATGGAATTAATTTACTTGATTTATCATTTTATGAATAGTGTCAAAGAAAACTCATTAACTGTAGTATTCTGCTGGTTCTCTGTAAAGGAAAAGCTAGACAGGAACAGACATATCACCAGGCAGTTGTGAACTATTTAGAAACCTGGAACTATTGTAAACGATTTAGAGAACAGTTAGGAAACTGGAGAGGAAAGAAAATAAAACTATTTTGACATAACTTGTGAAAAATTAAAATCCGTCCAATACTGAAGATTGGAAACAAGACTTACACAGTTTCATGGGAGGTATCATCAACTAGCTGTCCAAAACCACCAGGAAAATATTCAATATATGTCATGGCAACACCAAGCTGTGTGGTTCAGTTGATACTCTGGAGGGAAAGGATGCCATCCAGAGGGACCTTGACACGTTTGTGAGGTGGGCTGATGCCAACCTTATGAAGTTTAACCTTGCCAAGTGCAAGGTCCTACACCTGGGTCGAAGCAATCCCAGGCACAGCTACAGGTTGGGCAGAGAAGAGATTCAGAGCAGCCCTGCAGAGAAGGACTTGGGGGTGTTGGTCAATGAGAAAATGAACATGAGCTGGCTTCAGTGTGCGCTCGCAGCCCAGAAAGCCAACCGTATCCTGGGCTGCATCAAGAGGAGCGTGACCAGCAGGTCGAAGGAGGTGACCCTGCCCCTCTACTCTGCTCTCCTGAGACCTCACTTGGAGTATTGTGTGCAGTTCTGGTGTCCTCATCATAAAAAGGGCATGGAACTGTTGGAACAAGTCCAGAGGAGGGCCACGAGGATGATCAGGGGATTGGAGCACCTCCTGTATGAAGACAGGCTGAGAAAGTTGGGGCTGTTCAGCCTGAAGAAGAGAAAGCTGCGTGGAGACCTCAGAGCAGCCTTCCAGTATCTGAAGGGGAGCTATAGCGGTGCTGGGGAGGCACTCTTCACTAGGAACTGTAGTGACAGGACAAGGGGTAATGGGTTAAAACTCATAGAGGGGAAGTTTAGATTGGATCTAAGGATGAAATTCTTTACTGAGAGGGTGGTGAGGCACTGGAATGGGTTGTCCAGGGAGGTTGTGAATGCTCCATCCTTGGCAGTGTTCAAGGCCAGGTTGGACAGAGCCTTGGGTGACATGGTTTAGTGTGAGGTGTCCCTGCCCATGTCAGGGGGGTTGGAACTAGATGATCTTAAGGTCCTTTCCAACCCTAACTATTCTATGATTCTGTGATTCTGTATGAGCAAGACCTTAGTGAACCAGAGTGATTATCTGTAAATATTTTTACCATGAACAAAGCTCTTGCAAAAGGAAGATAATTACAGAATAACTTTGCTTATCCGTCAGAGGTAGCAGTGTATTTTCAGAAAGCTAGATGTGGATTACCTGTAGCAAGAAGTAAACTCGTTCCATCCATGTAATTCATTCCCAACTTTTTAAGCAATTGCTCATGAGAAATTAAGAATCTAATTTCAGCAACCACTCTCTCATAATGTAATTGCTGTGAGGTCAAGTTTCCAACCTTAATAAATCAAAGGGACTGAAGTTTTACCGATGAACTTTTAAGGTTTCCAAAGGTTCAGTATGTAGAGTCCTTCTTGGCCACCACAGATGTTTTCTGGAGCATTCCAATCTTTCCTAGGACGCTTTAGCAATCCTGCAAGTATCTTTGAGGTGCATCATATTTCAGAATGTTATTTCTGTTAAAGTCCATGGCCACGGTGTATTATTTGTATTTTTTGAGAAGCAAGAGCCCTTCCTGAATCTGTGACTCCCCTTCACCCTCCATCCATGGTAGGCACCACAAACTGACATGATAAAACATTGATTTTTTTTCCCCAGAAATCTGTTTGAAAAGAAGAGGCAAACAAAGAACAGAAAAGGACTATCACAATTAAGTTTTACAGATGGAAAATAAAGGGATTTTGAGTAGGAGTCTTTCACCAAAAGACTTCTTTTCAAAAGTCCAGTGCTAAGTAGGACCATGTCACCTTGGAGTCCCTGCATGGCTTATGGAGATAAAAAAGCATCATCACAAGACAATCCAATTGGCCTGTTCCAACTGTCGGTGTCAGGAGAAAATGAATCTGTACCTATAAAGAGAGCCCAGTTCAGATTAGCAGTCTGTCAGTGACTCAGTCAGATTTAAATTCTACCTTCTGATGCCTGTTAGGGATGATTACTCTTGTTGCTGGTCACTTGACAGGCTGTACAGCAAGTCTAAATCAGAACCACTAACTGAAAACAGATTTCTGTCGTGTCAAGCCAAAGCCTCAACTGCAAGGGCAATCTCTGAATGGCAACTTATAAAAATAGCTTACATTATCTGAGCTAGAGAAAGGAAAAGTGACTATCTAAATAGGCAAGGATGAGGAATTGCTTCCTGATTTATATCTTTCCGTTTCTGAAAGGTCTTTTCCTTTTGTCAGGCTGGCATGTGCATGCCTTCTTTTGTGCCAAGCAAGAGTTTTCAGAGAGTTCAGAACATAAATGAAAGGTCACAGAAGTATAGTTTGCTTGCACTAAATCTTCAAAGCAAAGAGGCTGCTAATCACCAAGGATGAAGTCTAGCATAGCGGAAAAGCTTGAAACAGCTTCTTCAGAGAATGTTTTAACAATCAGACCCTTTTCAAGAAGGGGGGGACACACAATTGCAGCCTTTATCTAATAATAACTACTAGCGGATGGAATACCACCTCTTCCTAAGAGACATGATGTATCAACACTTAAAGGCAATATCAGAGGAAAAGAACATTAACGTTATTCAAAACCGAGTCTGTTCTTTGATTTTGAACATTTATCATCTCCTGAAATGATAAATTGTTAATTTTTCTCTTTCTCTTGAAAGATTAAGACAATGCAGTTCTTTGTTTTTTAGGTGGGTTTTGGGTTGGTTTTGTTTTGTTTTGTTTTTTTGAGGGTTTTGGGGTTGGGTTTTTTTTTTTTGAGATGCTTCATATCTGGAACATTTACAAAAAAGAGAGTTAAACATGGAAATAGTTCAAAAGGCTTTAAAACTAACCAACCTCCCCCTCCCATCCTTTGCTAAGCAGGCTGCAGGAGACACATCAAAGCTTCTGTGGGTGAATGTGGTAACTGTGACCCTGCGCTCTACATGCTAAAAGACAGCTAGATCCAAAAAGGAACTTGGGCACTGAACTACGTTTAAACCTCTCAGTTGCTAACTTCACCATCACCAGCTATCAGCACCTGGTCCCCAGGGCAGTGAGTTAGGCACTTGGTCCTCTCAGAGGCAGTGCAAAGGAACATCAGAGCACCCCCAGGATGGTGCCCCAGTCCCACCACTGCCTAGCTCCCTGGCCCTTAGCAAGGTGGACACTCCAGAGCCACCAGCCTGGTGCTTCTGATGCAGATCCTCTATACCTTCCTAAGGTAGCAGAGGGGAGTTAGTCTTTTGTAAAGAGTTAGAAAATAAGCTATAAGGGGGGGGGTTCATGGCCTTCTTTTGCATGGTATCCTGATGCAAAATCTTTAAAATCATGGGTTACAGCCTTTCAAGAAAGGCATTGGAAAACTTGATTTCATTTCTGCTGAACTACAGAAAAATATATTAGGGATTTAATATTTTTTCTTTTTTTGTGTAGTCTTCTACTGTACCAATTTTTTATTGTAATGATTATTTTACTGCAGTAAAGTAAAATATATAACTTAAAACACAGTAGAAGTAAATTGTGATGTTTTATTACTGGCAACAGCTCACTTCCTCTGAAACAGATGACAGAGAAGCAATTGTAAATACCAACTGGAAATTTCTTTATTCTGGTTAGAAAGCAACTAATTATTTTTTATAACAACAAGAGCAGCTGAATGCCTTTGAGAAAGGCAAGAAAAGAGAGTAGAACTCCTTTCTTCTTAGATATTTAGATGTGCAGCAAATAATAACAGCTAATTTTCGTTTTCCTGATGAAAGTCAGCAATCAAAGACAATTAGCTCTGCACAGACTAGACTGAAATGAAAAAGGGTCAGAGAAGAATAACAAAGATCTTCAAAGTCGTTGAACAATTTTCCTATGGGAAACAACTAAGCAGACAAAAACTTTCAGACTGGACATGTCCAGGGTTTGATATGGAAGTGGACTACAAAACCTTAAGTGGCCTGGATAAGTTAATAGGGATTGACTGTTTACTCCTTTTTCTAGTAGAGAACTATGGAGCCTCAAATGAGGGAGGGAGGGTCCCAGCAAACAGGGAGGTCATTCTTCACACCACTTACGAAGCCGTAGGACTTCATGTCACAAAATGTTGCAGATAAAAGTCTCCAACTGCTCCAGGGAAAGTGGAACAAATGAAACACATCTTGATTAAGACAAGTGAAGAAACAAGTATCTGGCAAGGGATGTCCCTGAGCCACATTGTTGGGGTCAGGAAACTATTCTGGGGAGTTATTACTGCGTTCTTAGCTTGTTTCTAATCTCTTTGGGCATCTGCTACTGTTGGATGTTGGCTACTGGGCTAGATCAGCCTGTGGTCTAACTTGGCATGGTTCCTGTGGTTTTGTGGATGAAAGCTGTGAATTCTTCTTGGTGATAAGAACAGAATCCAGATCTCTTTCACTGCCCTATGAATGTCCTAGATGCTAAGCGTGGAGCCTTGGTCACTCCTCCTGCTCTCAGACGTACACTGAATTATGGCCCTGACATCTCAAGTAAGCAAAGATCAGAGATGAGTGATCTTTAAGCACCTAATGCCACATATGGAAAAGAATCTTTAAAAATATCTTGTTCATGTTAGATCTTTAAGTGTCTTGCTAGAGAGTTTAAGATAAATGCAGCATTTCTAGATAACATTCCTAAATTGGAAAGAACTTCTAGTGACAGTGAGTTAATGCTTTCATCTGCTGGAAAGGCACTCCAGGAACTGATACAGTACAATCAATACATTTTCTAAAGCTTAATACTCCAAAGTCACAATGTGATTAGCAGTGGGTTTGTAAGAACTATATTACAGCTGAAAATGTAGCTCCCATAAGATCATTTAGTATAATTTCATCATTAACTGTCACGAACATAAGCAGTCACATTAGGGAAAACACAGACATACTGGTTTTGTTTATCATCAAAGACGACTGCAAACATTCTTCCACTGATTTTGGCATCTTGACCCCATGCCGGTCATTTAAGAAATTTTTCATAATGCCTCTGATGCAATTATGAAATGTTTCAATCAAGAAAACCGTATGACCAGTGTCTGTAATTTTGATTTCTCTTCTGATAGAATCTCCTTGCCATACTGCTTGAGTAACATTTCAAATCCAATTAAAAGTTTTCAAGAGCATTAAATCCTTGACGTTTTAGAGAGCTGCAGGAAAAAAAGATATCTGTTTTATTGGACAACTGTTACCTACAAAAGAAAACTAACTCCTGGGAACCCACTCACTGTCATTTTTCCTGAAGAAAAACACTTGTTCCTTTCCTTCTTTCCCCCCATTGCCACCAGTTTTCAGTGGCTGTGGTGGCATGGGTACATGGGCAGTATCTCTGATGCATTTGCTACCAGTTGGGTATTTCTGAACTAAATTAGGTGGCAGCACATCTCACGCAATATTTCCACTGTAGACTGAAGAACTGGAAGATCACAGAGCACACTCCCATGTGGGAGGCCTGGAGCGGAAAAGCAACCATAGGTATGATGCAGGTAGATACCTGCAGAAGGAGTTAAGGGCATACTTTCACATCCAAGGCTGATCATATTCCTAGGAGTCTGCCCTTACCCTCTAAGTTACAAGAAAAACATTTTGCAAGTTAGAGATGCTGTTTAGGGACAACTCCATAGTCTATCCGAAGACATATACATGTACATGTATAAACTGAAATTCATTATTTCATTTCATATGTTCTGGTGATGAAAGCAATTGTGTGTTTGCACAGTAGATAAAACCTACTTTTCAAAGGCATAAAACTATATCCTTTCAGCATTCTTAATCCATTGACACTCACAGACCAAGGATTTGAGGACAATAAAAAGAAATAATAATAGGACAAATATAGTGTAGGTTTACTGTAAGTACAGAGATGCAGATGGACCATTGTATTTAATTAACTTTCTGAAGTTCGTGGCAGAGGAAATTCGTACAGAGAAAAGATTTTGGAGAAGAAACAATGGTCTAAGTCCACAGTGACTTCAAGATTACTGACATGAGAGCAAAATCAAGGCCAAAGCTAAGAACAGGACCCTCAGTTACAGATAAAGGGCAAGCAGAGCTTTCTTCCCCAGCGCATACATCAGTCTTTGAAACATCAGAAACCAAAATATTGTGGCCTAACAAAATGGAATGTCAACTCACCTCCTCCTTGCAGATCAAGTTGGGCTCCTTCAAAGCCAAAGTGATACATTAAGTGAAAGGGAGTAATGCTTTGCTCTGCTCCAGCATTAGAATAGAGCAGAGGCAGGGCAGGAGGCTGAACTTGGATTTAATGACAAGGGCAAAAGGAGCATCTGAGCTACCAAAATGAGTAGGTTCTGTGAAGTCTTATACATACCAAAGAGATATTAATCTTTGACATCATGAGGGCAAAGTGACTGAAACTCTCTACTGCTCTCTGCATAATTTGAATGCATTTCCCCAGTTTGTGATTTGAAAATCCCTTTTCTTCACAGCTGCCTGCAATATTTGCTCATGATCTCTGCCATCTGATAGCTTTAATCTTTCTGAGATTTCCATGTTTCTCTCTAAAAGAATTCTATTTTTATTCTATTTTCCATTCTGTTTCTGCTGGAGTAGTTTGTGTGTGCAAATCTTTCAGCAGTTTTTATAGCCTGTTCTTTTGCATCCATAATTAAAACCAAAACTGTTACAAGAACTTGCTGCATAAGCAGGTCACTTTCCATATGTACATCGTAGCTCTGTGGGTGGCTCCTTGCAGTACGCAGTTGCCTTGTCTTGCAATCTAGAAATCTCATTCCATGTCCCCAGCAGCAGTGTAGTATCCTTACAGCTCTTTATTGTTTCAGCAATACCAGTTCTCTGCTATGTACCCTCACAATACACTTTTCACACAGTTTCTGGTTTCAGTATCTTCTCTAGGAACCTTAGTACTGTAAATTGTTTGAGCTCAGATGCAAATGCAGCCTTTCAGAGCCAGATCCTAGAATCCAAATTCAGACATGAGAGGGCATACTCGTCTTCCTTGTACCCAGGTTCTCAGACTGCTGGGTTCATACTCCTTTCCTTCACGGATGCTATGATGTGAAGACTTCTTACTAGTTTCTCTAACGTATTGCCCTGATAATGGATCCAGTGGGCTGAAACCAAAGCCAAAAACTGACTGACTTTAGCTACAAGGCAAGATCTTTTATCAGCTACACACTGCAACACTAGCAGGAAGACAGTGTCAAGAGAGCTTCCCTTGAAGCATGTCTTTGACTTGGGCTTAGCTCAGGCTCAAAGCGTGCTGACGCTTTGGCAGGGCGCCCTGGTAGCTTGATATTAGTTTTCTGCCAGGCACTGGAAGACCAATGATTTACTTAAAAATAATAATTCTTCCAATAATGCAGCATCATTGTCATTGTCATAAAAAAATGGGGTTTTCCTAGTAAAAAATCTTAATATGCCATTTCTATTATCTTGCTTTAAGTTTACATGGGAATAGAGCTTACTAGCCTTTAACCTACGCCTACTCCCTCCACATAATAATAAGTTCACATTAAGTAAATGCCAAAGAAAACGGACTTCTCACATCTTTCTGACCAGATGATGATTTATTTTTTATTCCTAAGTTTACTTCCTAAGTTTTCTTTTGCATTATTTTGTCTCTTTTTAATCCTCTCAGATGACGAAGTAGTCTGTTCCCATCACTGTGGCTAACCAAGTCATCAAACCAGTGACCTGTCCTTATTCTGATAGTTCTGTTCCCCTTGCTTTTTTTCCCACACTAACCAAAATGTAATAAATTTTGTTTGTAATTAAATAATTTGTAAGTGAAATCCATTAGAAATCTTTTTAGCAGGTATCCTCTCTTACAAAGGAATATCTTGTCATTAAACTACAGAACTGTGCTCACTCTTGCTGCCATCTATTACTACAATGAATCACAAATCCTTTATTAGCAGAGTGGCACTGCTTGACAAAGAGATATAGAGGACAAATCCACCCCAGGATAACTAGGAGATGGGAGATCCGGGACTGAATGCTCTCAAGATGAGGAGGACAAATATGCCAGGTTATTTGTTTGCCTTCTGCAAGTATGTTTTTAAAGAAAGGAATGGCCGATCCATGAATTTTGAAGAAACCATGTAGGCACCTGATGGCAGAAGTTAAAGAGTATAGACAATAAATTCCAGTCCAGCACATTTCACTTTACAGTCCCAAATCAAGAACCATAGTACCATAGGACATGGATCTTCAAAACACCTCCAGTGTTTGCTTTTCATGGATCTCATTTTGAGATACTCAGTTATCCTTGTGCAGTGCATAAGGTGATCCGAGGCCTTGCTCAGGCACAAGAGCTCCATGGTGAAAGCCACATGTCTTAGCATTAGATATTGCTAGGTGAACAACACATTGGCTAGTATGTCAGTTATGAAACCAGGCTTTAAGTTTTTAATTTGTTCCAGTTTAATCACATAGATTCTTCTTTTATTGAAACACATACAAATGTAAGAATAGTTATGTTGCATAGTCCAGCACTACCCACTGTCTTCTGTATTACTGTTAATCATTAAAAAACAGGAAATAGTATCAATTTATTATCAAATTAATGCAAGGTTATCCATCACACAAGAAATACTTCATGTTAACAAATTAATTTGTCAATCACGCATCAGATCTGTTCTTTAGCTTCTGAACCATGAAAATACGCAGCTTATTGTATCATCCTCTTTTGAATCAGGGTCTTAATCAGTGGGTCCCTACTTCCTTCTCCAAAAAGCTGCAGTGTTGTCTGAAGATCTGATTGCATATGAACCAGAGAACTGACTAAAGTAATCATTGACTGTCAGGACGATGTTCAATATTTTGTCTCTCCTTCCTTTTTGTTTCTTTTCACTGGCGACTACTGTTAGTTTGACTTTTCAAAACGACCACCTTCTGCAAACCACAGAGTTTGTGGCTTGAGCTCTTCTCAACACTAAATGGACTGAGGTTTCACATTGATTTGATATCCCATCTTTTCCTTAGTGTGAAGAGAAATGGCTTTCTATTACCTCCAAAACACGAGAAGAAAACACAGGCACTAAAAGATTAAATGCTGGGCACTCAAAGTGGTTTAGAAGAGCTGCCAAAGGTCCCAGCAATAATGCTTGGGAACCTGCATCTGCTAAGGCACAGTCCAAAGCCCTTACTGCAGTTCATCCTTTCTTTTTCTCATGCAGTAGGATGGGTTTCAAAGAAGGGCTGGGTTATTACCTGGTGTCAGCCTTCCAGTGGTTCAACCACTTGAAATGATTTCCTTTCTGGATATTTCAGAAAATCCTTTTGAATGAAAGGTGCTATAGTCCTCAGAAATAAGATACCACTGCTATTGCTGAGTTAAATGAAAATCATTGTGCTGTCAGTGTGCATAGTTACCTGGTTTATTACTTTGAGTTTTGGCCTTTCCTTTCCATTTCTATGAATATCTTTGATCTCGGTTAATATCTTCACTGGGAGATTTAGACAGCTGTAGTGTAAATACAAGGGCTGGCATTGTTTCCATAATGATGGGGGCTTCCTCACCTGCTGTTTCATTTTATCTTATAATGTAGCTAAATCAGGTGTTCTTATTTTCTTGAATCACCTTCTACTTGACAAAGCCACAATTTGGATCAAAAGAGCAAGGGCAGAGTATTTTCACCTTCAGAATTTTTCATTTAGCTCCAATTGCTCCTGTCACTCACTTTCTTTCAATTATCTCTCGTAATTAAAAGCTCATCTAAACAGATACTGCAGGTGGCTACAAAATTACCGACCAACAGAAAGAATGTCAGAGTATTTGTTTGAATTTGTGCTCAAATTGGCAGTCCCCATCTTATGGCTGCATATTTCTTTGTCTGAGATAATGACTATATACATTCAGACAAACTAAACTGTGAGCTGAGAGCCACATCACAGCAGTCAGCTCCATCACCTTTTGTGAACAAATGTGATACTTAATGCTGATGTCAGTGATGACTTGGTCAGGTTCTCAGACTATCTCTGAATAAGAAATGTTTGTTCAATCAAAATAAATTACTCCTTTGGGGCTATTTCTGAAAAGAGATCATATACGCAAAAGAGTTGTAGTATTCAGTTGTCTCGGGATGTGTTTATCTGTTTGTTAAGGCTGTGTGACTATCAGCACCAGCATAGAACAATCTTGTACAGAAGAAGCTGCATCAGAAATGTTAAGGTCAAGTATGCAGTCAGAAAATGCCACTAAATGCCATTGTGACAATGTGGTAGGAAACAAATTTAATAATATTGGTTTATACTGTGTTTCCATGGGCCTGCAATCTCACCAAAGGGATAGAATAGCCAGAAACACTAGACAGGCAGCTATAGAAAGTCTCCCTTGACTTTCAGCATAGAGTGCACAGCTGTAGGCTCCACTGAAGAGTGCAGATCCTGCTCTGAAGAGATTTCTTTCTTTCCTCATGGGTATTTCATTATATTATAGCACTATCCATGCCTCACAAACAATAAACAGCTTTTCTCAAAAACTTCAGAAAATGAAAGAATCATTTATCTCCAGATGGGGAAGCAGAAATTAAAGGGGAAAATCTCCATTGAATTTAGGTGCCAAACTGATCCTTACAGTTGAACTTTCACAAATAGGAAAGCCAAGGTACCATTACTCTCAATTTCAGTCCATGGCTCAGCACTTTGCAGATAAGATCCTACGGTCTCAAAAAAGCTTTCCTTGAAAGTGAGGACACATTTATAAAGCTTGTGGGTAAATGCCTTGACAAATATTTCACAGGAATTCTGTGCTGGAGGCAAGGACAGAATCAAGTCCCACAACACTTGGCTGCTGCAGTTCCACATTTTACAATTCTGTATTCAACTGCTTGAAACAAAAGACTATTTTTCCTTTCTCTATAGACCCCTCCATCATAAGTACAGATCACAAGACAAAGCCTCTTTCACTCCACTGTTCTTAGTCTTCCTCAGAACTCTATCCATCCTTCACATTTTCCTGTGGGAAAAATAATTAATAAAGGGCTGTGTAACAGCAGAGACACAGAAGTCTGAACTGAGGTTCCACAGGGAATCTCAGTTTCAGTATCTTTCCTCTTGCTACCATAATATTCTTTTAATGCACTTTCTAGCCAGCAATTTCCTAGGCCTTTAGGAAAAGCACACGCAAACCCCAAACATTTTTTAATGTGGAATTACGAATTATGTCTACACAAAACCTCCTTACACAGACAGCAAGGTTAACAGCAGTCTCAAGGCTGGGAAAGCCACGCCTGGTCTGCCCACATTACTGACTATGGACTCTGTTGTAGCTTGGCTGAGAGCATGAAAACTGCTTAAACAAATCCAGCCTCAGGGTATCTGCTAGTGGATGGGGCTGCAAGCGTGCTTGGCTCAGAATATTCCTGACCCACATGAACTGGGTAAAAGAGAGCTTGGCTCCACTCTAAAACATCTCGAACATCCAAGCCTTCTCCCTTGGGAGATCTCTGCAGCCAGCTTCATGTAAGGCTTCCAGGCAAGCCTGATTTGCAGAGGCAGTTCTGAAATACCAAGAACACCTCTGCTTGTAAAGGAAAGTATTCACTATTTTGTGTTTTGTCCTGGGAACCTACCCTTTATCCTTTAAATTACATCATATCTAAGGCCCTGTAAAATAGTCTTTGGCACATTTCCTGCCAATCTCAATATTAAAATGTACCACAGTAATCTGGTAAATTCTATGATGTGAACCCCACAAAGCATCATATTCATTTCAGAGTCAATTAGCACAGATATGTTTTTATTTTTAACACTATAGCTCTGTTTTTAAATAGGCAATGAAGCCATAGAAAGGGAAAAACTGCAATCAATTGTGCTCACATTTTGATTCCTATTAAGTACTGCCATGCAAACCGTAGGCAAAATGTTCTGGTAGGAGAACCATTTGTATGCAGTCAAAATAAGTAGCTCAACATGAATGTGGGATCCAATGCAGAGATCTTGCCATGAAGAAAAGCCCTGCTGCCTCAGATGTCCTGGAGAACCACCAATGGGGCAGAGATTCTACGAAGGGTGCATGAGTGTCTGTAGATACTTGTGCAGTCTCGACTGGAATCTGATTCATATGAGTTGTACCAACCTGATGTTCTAGAAATAAAGAATGCGTATGATAGCAAGCATGTGTCAATGTGCTTTTTAAAACAGAGCACAACAAATGTGACACTTCACTATTTTCAGTTTCTCCTCCATACGCACATCTCTGGAAAGCAGTGATTCTTATGACTGAACACCTTATTTCAGTGCATTTGGTGCCTACGTCGGTCTCTCTTGGAACATGTGTGATTAGACTCCATGGCATGTAAAAATCAAATGCTCTTCCCACACACATACTTCTGGTGTATTTGTCTGTCTGGCTCTGATTTTACCTCAGCATTCCTGCACAGCCACATGATGGTCTTTCATCAAGGACCTCGGCACAACATGCTGTTTTATTCTTTACTCGCTCTTTAAAAATATGACAGGCTGGAAATCTCCTGCTTAATGCCTAAAAGCAGTTTAAATCCTAGAATCAAATTTCTTGTGATGCTTTTACCTCAGATGGACAATTAAGCTGATAATAAACGGAATTATGAATTGTTTCACCTGCACAATTTGTCTGTCTAAAACCAGGAATGTTGGAAGACACAGCAAATTGCTCGTATATGACAATGGAGAACATAAAAGGGGCTACTAATTACCAGTGTTTCAGAAGACAGCTGAAGTTCTGACAGTAGAAATGCTAATCGGTTCTTTTCATGTATCCTTTCTCAGCATTCTAACATTGGATGAAAATGATGTTAAAAAGTAAAGTTTGCATGTGACAAAAGAAAGACCTTTGATATTATATTTTTACAATTATTTCCTGATGTTAGCTTAAGAGACCACAGCATAAAACATAGTTGTCCCACACAGTAAGGGATTTACCTTCCACATCTGCACTGCTTTAATATATGGGGCAGGAGGGAGAAGTTTTCAAGGATGAAAAGTTTTCACATTCACCTGATTCTCATTTTTCAATTCTTAGAATATTTTATACTCTGAACTGAATGCCACTTTTTACTGCATTTTAGAATAGCACTTCATCTGTTTGCTCAACTAAGCCTTAAAAGCACTAAAGACGAACCTGTCCTTTGAAGATGACAAATCACTTCACAGTTCCTGAACAGAATCAGCATCAAAAAGTCCTCAGAGGAAAAGTATCAGCTGTAGGCCAGCTGCTTTGCCAAAGCCAACATACCAGCCTTCTGCAAGCTAGTTTTCTTATGTTTGTTAAGGCCTTTGTTATGTAAATTCAAGTAGGACAAGCTCCTGCTGGGTCTCCCCTTGCTCTAACACCCTCAAGCCCATACTGGAGAGCTCTCAAGAGTTGAAGGGCTGAGGTCAGTAAGAAAACGAGGCAGTGACTTTCTGAACCGATGCTCCTACTGCGAAAATGAACCTCTGTCCTGCAGCTTTACTTTACACAGCTCTTTCCAAACCAGCACAGCTATGCAAAGCTTCAATGATGGACATTGAAGGAGCATGGCAGGTTCTCTGACTGGAACGTTAGCATTGAAAGGCCACACTTTTAGGTTAGTAGGGCATGAGTTATTTGCCGCTCTCATGAAGATGCTTCTCAGCATGTAAGAGAAAGGCTTTAAATGGAAGATGAAACAAAGAATTCAGGTTGAATAAAAGAGTAAAATACCACAAAAATGCATGATGTGGGGAGGACAGAAGGGGAAAGGTTGTGTTATAATGTTTTTATCCTATTTACTGATTAAAAAGTACTAAAAAGCAGCTATAAAATAACAGTAGGACACAGCCTTTGGCTTCGTTTGTTTGAAAACAAGTAGCATGAAAGAAAACTTTATTCCCATTTGAAGCAGGGAATACTACAATCACACTGGGGCTGCACTTCAAGGGAGACAGACCAAAATCAGGCGCTTTTTTCCATTAAATTGTCTTTTATTTTAAACTGCCCTTTAATCTGTGTGTTCCTTGACAGCCCACACCCCACTATATTATATATTCCCTGCAGTATCTCAACTGGCTCCTGTCAGTCAAGCTGCCAAGGATTTGACCTGAGGTCTTGATTGCAGTCTCCTGCACCCATAAGAGTGTACTTGCAGACTTGCATAGTCACCCTTTGTGCCACAGTTGTAAACCTCTGTCTGATCTCTTGTGGTTTAAAAAAAAGGGTAGATGCTTCTATAAATTGCAAGGCAGCATCAGATCAAACCCATAAGTATATTTTATATAGTGCAAGTCACACTCTCAACTGATATACTGAATGTGTACTGAGAAATACTGCGTTAAATGGGGCTATGTCAATTTACACTAACGTGTAATTATCTATTACTGTCTCACTGACTTTCTCTTCCTATTATTCATTTCCCACTATCATTCTTTTTCAAGCACTGCTTACTTCTCAGACCATCTCTCTCTGCATTCCTGCCTTTCCCAACACTACTCCACAGTGTATCGATCTTATCAATAATCCCTTTTGACATAGCAATCATGCCAGCTTCCAAAATCACCTCTTCTTCACACTTCCCTTAAACCAGCTGTTGAAAACATCCTCCTCAAAAGTTTCTTTTTCATCTAGAAGATAATCTCATGCTGTTTTACACCCCCCCAGATATACTTCCCAAGCTTGGCTGTCTGCGTAAGAGAGGGGTGGAGAACTCTCAGTCTTTAAGAGAGCTTTTTAATTCGATAGAGTATATTGCTTTTTTTTCCCCTGGGGAAAAACAGATGAGTGTTCATATACAGTAACATTATAACACATATCATACACTACTCTGGGAGAATAAGTAACTGATGTGCTGCTTGAGGCATTGCTAAAATGCCTGAGAATGTGTTTATGTGAAAATATTGTGAAACACAAAACTACTCTTAGCCTTGGACACACACTGGCAGGAGATAAGCACTACCTGTATAAGGTGTCTAGCCAGGAGTTGAGGCTCACGGGCAGTGTGAGATTGTGAACTCTGCCCTGTAGTTTTCCAGGATTTTTCTGAGCAACATGGTTTAATGATTTGTCAACCATTTAGCTAACAGGTGTTATTTGCAAGGTGCAAAAGAAAGTGGCTTTACACAGGAAGTGCTGGGATTAATGATATGCTCTGGTTGAAGCGTGTATCATATAAACTATGTATGCTGCAACCAGAGTCTGATGAGTGAGAGAATTTTTTGAGTGAGCGGTTCTGTCAGGCAGCCATGCCATGGGCAGAGCCCATTCCACTGCCCAGCCACAGACATCTGGCTCTTCCTTGGGGGTGGCCATGGGCAGGGCGGGAGGGTCAGAACCAATCAGGGCTATGGGTGCCCTCAAGGCCAAGAATGATTCAAGCACTGAATCTGAGGCACATTCTGATTCCTAGCAGAAGGGCTCCATGCCTCCTTCCTGAAACTCCTTTCCCATGGGAAAAAATGTTACCTTTTTAGCTGCCTTCATGGGATAGTTGCCACCTGGGCTATGTACCCCAGGGAAGATGTTAGATGGCTTGACCAGAAATGCCTGGCTTTACACAGCTACTGATGCATCCACTGACAGGTCAGAGTGGAGGGCAGGTTTTGCCCTGTTCCAGTCACTTTAACTTGTGCTGAAGGAAGCAGTACTCCAGGGGCAATGTCACATGTTTTGCCATGTTACATCAAACCTTTAGGTATAAATTTAGGATTAAAAAAAATGCACCCTTAACTGATATGGTTAAGACCAAACATATAGCCCAGACTTTGTAAACTGACATGTTGATTTAGGGGCTTAACTTGATTTTCTCTGAGATGTTGCCTCTAAGGCTTGGGTTCTCAGCAGTGGTTAGGTAGTAATGACATTCCCAAATGTCCTACTTCGCATATGTGTACTTCCTTGTTTTCCCATCCCAAAACTCTGATGCTCAAAAGCAAGGTTCTCATTAGGGACAATCTTTCCCATACCCCACCACTAGGACCTGAACACTGAGCATGAGCATGCAGCAGTGTCAGTCTGTCGTTGCAGAATAATCTGCTCACCACACCACACAGATCCAAAGTCTTTTCCACCTGAATTAAACTTGACATTTTATCTCCCATATTTGAATTTCAAGAAAGTCTTTCTCTTATTTTCAGGCAAAAATGTCATTCTTTGACACTCCCATCATTAACAGTTACTTTTACAGCCTCTTAATGCGGTTAACAGGTTGTGATGAAATAGGATTCAAATTTCTGCTTTGAACTAAGCAGAGTACAAATCCAAACCAAGATCTTTCAAAACCCATGAGCATTTTAATGGGACTAAAAAATGCTCTAGGCTGGTATGCCTTCTTCAGTGTATCCCTCATACCTTCAACTCAATTTCAGATCACTGGTAACAACAGTATACATTTTCTATGTATATAGTTATTTTGTAATATAGCAGATCTTAAATAGTCTAAGGTATTTAATTATATAACCGTAAATTATATACTGTATAATGGGGATGAAAAAATTAGAGAACAAAATTAGAGTACAAGACTGTAAGCCAGAGAATTGTAATGGGCAAATCTAGTACAGGACAGAAGTAGTGGACACTTGAATTGCGATCCACCGGGGAAAGGCTGACATGGCTTCTGTAAAGCATTGCCTTGCAGTCTCCTTGGAGTTCTGTGGAAAGGTTATGAGCTGCATGGAAATACCTGCTGCAGTGGAGATGGTGCACTTGAGCTCCCAGGAGGCACTCAACAAAGTCCGTCACCAACCACCTTTAAGCAGTCACTGTATAAACTAGAGGGCCCTGGAATGCAGTTCAGTGTGTGTATTAAAGGGGTGAAGCACAGAGGTGCTGATGATAATACTGAGTTACTCAGGGTAGCAAAGATAAGGGTGGAGTGTGAAGAACTGCAGAAAATCCTTATGATGTTAATGACAGGGTAATACAAGAGCAGATGAAATTTAGAGTGTAGACACACGCAAAGTGACTCACAGACAAAACAAATCCTGACTTCACACATAAAATAATGAGCTTCCACCTGATTTCAGGGTGAAATTACCACTTTGGGGTGGAACCCTGGGGTTATGTTATCTAGTTCCCAAAATACATTCCTTCAATGCTTGAGGAAGAAAGGTGTGTCAAAAAGGAAATCACATAGGAGAGGTACAGGACAAAACAAACATGTCAAAAAAACTCCATGTCAGTGGAGAAATCCATATTCTACAAGTAGAACTGTGTGTAGTTCTAGATCCCTCATCTCCAAAAGGCCATATTAAAACCCAAGAAAAGTTCACAGAAGGACAAAAAGTATTGTAAGTATGGAACAGCTTCCACAGGAGCAGAGACTGCATGGCTGCTCAGTTGTAGCAAGCAACTGATTTACATGAAGGGATAGATACTGGAAGCATACAAATGGCTGAGTACCACAAAGATGGATAAAGTCTTTACTGTTCCTTGTAAAGAAATACAAGATCCAATGATCATCAAATGAAGTCAGGAGGCAGTTTAAACCAACAACAACAACAAAAAAAGGTGCCTCTTCATACAGCAGGTATCAAACATGGAGCTCTGGGAAGAGGTTGAAGATATTTAAGGAAAGATGAGAAATATTTGGGAAAGAAATCCACTGAGAGTTATTATATAGAAAAAACTGAAGCTCAGGAAATTGCCTGAACTCAAAGTAGTTAGAGGATAAATACCATATGAACTTCTTTTGCTTTACTCTTTCCTACATACCCATTTATAGGAACCATTGCAGACAGGATGACAAGACTGAACCTTGACTCAAGTCACTGCAGTTGTAGAGCACTAAATTCATATTCAGTTTAATTCTATGTATTTGATTCTATATAATATCAATATGAAATCACTAAATGATTCCTGTCCTGCTTTCACAAGTGAATGGTTTGTCCATGTATTACTACAATTCTTTTTATGCAAAAATCTGAAAATCAGAAATCTCACATATTATTAATAGTATCAGTAGTGATGCGAACAGAGATCTGAAGGTAAAAAATACAAAGTGCCTTTTTCTGGGAGTTGGAGAGGGTCTCCTAGGTTTTGAAGTGCAGGAACATTCTGGAAGACAGATAAAACCAAGGTTTTTGAATCAGTCATTTCTACAGTTAATTAAAAACATTACTGTTCTAAGCAGGTAGGAACATTTGTGCAGAAGCTGAAAATGCATTTAAATTTCCCTAATACAAGATTAACTTTTGCTAAGTGGAATAAAGTAACTCCAGATGGTCCAAACATCTGACTTCATTGATTCTGCCTTCCTTTGCAAATACAACATTGCCTACATGAGCAAGCTTTTTGGTGTGACAGAAACAGACTAACATACTGGAGCACTGAAGCCCCTGTCTGTATACAACATGTGGTTCGGTGGTTTTACTTTGGGCTAAATGTTGTTTAGACTTCACAGCAGAACGCACCCTTGTATATGGTCTGAAGCTATCCAAGTGACCAACTTCTCATTTGGATCCCTGTTCCCGTTTGGGTGCTTGGCATGCAGCTGGAACATGCTTCCGGGTTTCATTTCCTCTGAAAAGGATCTAGAGCTGAACCAGTGGGCTGCAAGGGATGATTCTGGACTGAAAGAAAGGAAAGTGTTAATAGTTTCTCATCTTGTTCCCTTGAGCTTTTATTATGGGCAAAAGTTCTGTGAGAGAAAGGAAAGGAGGTTTATGCTCATCAGCTGGGTGTAAGAGGTCAAATCACCAGCTGACAGGAACTGCCGCTAAGAGAGGAGTTAATGGAGTTTTAATGAGTGAGCTGGGCCAATAATCACACATCTATCTGGCTTCTGAACTGCCTTTATGATAGGAATGTAATTTTAAGCCATCTCATTCCAAAAGACCTGAAAATTTGTACATTCTTATTGCGGATAATACTAGTTGTCAAATTTGTAACGAATTAAAAGTAATAGGATTTCAGAGATTAAGAACATTTGCATTTTTCCCATTCAAATGCCCAATTATCTATGATCTGTGCTGAAAAAAAAACAACTGCCATTGAACTTAAAACCCCTTTTGTTAGAAACAGAATCAGAGACCTGTCTTCATTAGTATTAGCAAAGTGCTGAGGCTTCTCACAAAAGGATGGTAGCAATAGAAGTGCTTAGTAAGATGAGAGATGACTAACACACCTATCTTTTCCTTAAACTCAGATCAGTGCACAATGATAATCATTTCTAAATGCAGGGGCACAGATGTTTTGCTTATACAGATTATACTTAGGGAGGTGACTATTGCTCTTAGACAAACTCTCTGGATTCAGCTGTTCATGTACACAAACCTGCAAAATAGCTGCTAGGATTAAGAGAATTAACTACAAACAAATGCCAACTGAAATAAGGATGTTTGCTATATAGAGACCCTAACAGCAAACTGACTTTTCCATAGTAGAACATTTCTACTATAGGAATTTAACCCATGGACACACATAATTAGCTCTTTCACCTTAAAGTTGCTGAAAGAATGATTTGCTTAAGAAGATTAGTCCTTTTAGTGTTCAATGGAAGCACTGACAAATGAGCCTAAAATTATTATAGGGGAACTCTTTTAACACCACCTTCTGATCTTTTATTTTAAAATAGCATGCTTTTCAGTCAAAAACCTTTTAATCTGACCTTTTGTGGTTTCCCTCATCAAGGCTCAACTTCTAATTCTTGCTATATTCAAATCTCGCAGGTGATGAGATAGTTGTCAAGGCTGTTTTGAGCAACATTGAAGAAGACCACAATAGTCTTTTTAAATAGAACTTCAGTGCTAATTTTTTTCTTCTCATTGCAGCTGCATGCGGCTTCCTGTATGCACTGGAGCATTTTACCATGTCAGTGGCCACAGAACAAATCTTTTTGAGCTGTGCTGTACCAAAACAACTTGATTTAAAAATAATTTTCCAGAAGAGGGGTATTTTTAAGGGCAGGTGAAAGACAAAAGAGATGATACTGACAAGCGAAGACAGGAACAAAGCTGTCCCAGATGGGTCATGGCAGGGAAATGAACTTTTGTATCAGTTTGCCTCTATACTGTAAAACTGAGGTGTGTAGTAAGCCCTGTAATACAGCAAGCATTGTAAGTCACCTTCAGTGGCTCTACAGCTATTGTTTGCATGACAGTCTATTTTCCCTTATAAAAGCTAAGGGTCAAATTTTTAATTACTTATACAGACTTACAGAGTAATCTTCTTAAGTGATGCAGTGAATTATTTGGATCCTTCATTACTACATGGTTTTATACAAGCACTGAAATCATGTGAAGTATATTTTTGTAATTCTATTTTTCCTATTCCTATAATTCTACATCTATTTATCTGTGTTTGGAGATTTACGTTGCTCAGCTGTTAGCAACAACTGAAAGACTAATGCCATAAATAGAATTCAATGTATATTACTCACTAAAAATGAGTAGACTTTGCTGCAGTCATACTGCCATCTACAGATTGAATAAACACTTGCAATGTCCTGTGCAGGGTAACAGGGTAATCCGGGTTGGAACCGGCTTCTGGTCTCTAGTGCGACTGCCTCCACGAATTAGGGTTACCTCTGAGCTCTGACCAGGTTGCTCAGAGCTTTATCCCATTGGGTCTCAGAAACCTCCTCACATGGGACTGCAGAGTCTCTGGACAGCCTGTTCCACACACAGCCTGACTGTTCTCATAGGGGGAAAGTTTAAAAGTTTTCCTTTGAAATTTCTGAATCTCTCTTTCAAATTTATGTTCATTGTCTCTTGTTCTCCTGCTGTGCACCACGCTGCAGAGCCCGGTTCCACCTATTTGCTAACCTCTCCATAAGCACTGGGAAGCTGCTGTTGGTTCCACCCCTAAGGTGTGTCTTCTCCAGGTTGAAGAAGCCCAGTTCTTTCAGTATCTCCTCAAACGGCAGGGGCTTCAGTCCCCAGATAGCTTGGAAACCCTTGGGCGAACTTGCTCTATTTTTTTAATGTCTTTCTTGTACTGGGGATCACAAATGGACATAGAAGTTGAATGTGGTCCAAAAAGTGCTGAAAAATGTGACATAATCCCTTGCCTCAGTCTTCTGTCTGTGTCCCAGGAGGCTGCTGGTCACCCTTGCTGCCATGCACACAGCTGGCCCCTGTTCAGCTGCCAACCGGTCCCCCAGAGCCATGCCCAAAGAGCTGCTCCCCAGTCTGGCTGCTGCAGGGGTGCTTCCTTCCTGGGGGCAGCACTTTGCATTTATCCTGGCTGAATGTCATACGGTTCCTGTTGGCCTGCTCCTCCAGCACATATAGGCTGGCCTGAATGGCAGCCTGATCCTTCAGAATATCCATCTGTTCTCTTAGGTTGGATCCATCTGCACGTTCTACGAGGGGAAACTCCATCCTTTCGTCCAGGTCACTGACAAAGACATTGAACAGGATGGGGCCCAGGAGACCCCCTAGTGGTACTCACTCTGGGTAGGGTATGACCCATTAACTGCTGTTCCCCGAGCCACATCATCCAATCCCTTATTTTACCCATTTGGCTATCCACCCATCCAGACATTAATGTCATAACTTGGTTTCAGGAATATTGTGGGACAGTGTCAAACACCTCATTAAAGTAAATGGCATTTTTTGCTCTCCCCTTTTTCACAGATCCACTCATTTTATAACAATTTTTTTTTTTTTAATTAAGAAAAAAAAATACAAAAGCTTTTTTTCAGGGACGGTTCCATTAACATATTTTGCTATCATAAGACCTCACAGCAATAGAGTCCTGTAAACAGTAAAACAGGGGCCTGGTTTTATTTGAATGGTTTTGCAGCTATGTTAATTACTCACCTCATCTTGATGAGCTTACTTGAACAGGTTCTAACTAACAGCTATGCACTACTTAATCCTGGAATCCTTGGCATTAACTCAGCTGGGGGATTCATCAAACTTGTCACTGTTGATTCAGGACTTCTAACACTTAGTAGCTGCATACAACAAAACCATAATGTATTTAATGCACCTCAGTACAGCAACTTTTCAGTTAGATACCTGTAGGCTGCAAACTTGTAACATTGCTTGAACAGCATTTAGTATAAACCAGTTTATGAAAAAAGATTATGAAATAAAGGGTGCATTTCTTTACTGCAAACATTTTTCCAGGGTTTAACTTTGCAAGGCAGATGTCTATGCAAACATGAAATACATGCTTGCATCCCATAGTTTCTTCACGTTCTGTTAGACCTGCCTAGCCTAAAACATAGGTTTACTCCAATGCATCCAAAGGTTCCCATTTAGGTTTGGAATGTTTGGAACATTCCGAAGGTTTTGAGTGGGCTTATTTTCCTAAGCAATATGAATCTCAATCTACAAATTGTTCCCATTCCTGGCTTGAACCTGTTATTCTCCCTTATTTTCTTGGCATTATACATAACATATCACTATTGTATTATATTCCTACAGTCTTTCATTAACTGCAATCTTAAAAGTCACATTTCATTATTTCTCTTAAACAAACTGTTGCATAACATGAAGGATCAAGGTCAAATGATATATGAAGAGAGACTTTTGATTCATTCAGATGGTTGTCTTCAATTTTGATTCCTTTTTCACTGACTTCAAAAAAATATGACAAATTCTGAACATCTTTCAAAATGGGTCTGTAGCATCCAGGTATATTCAGCTGTAGTGGAGACACTCTGAATTTGCACATCTGCAGCTCATCCTTAGAAAGCCTTTCATGGTACCATTGCCCAACTTTATTACTGGGATACTTGATACTATGTCCCACCACTGGAAGAACCACCTTCAAAGAAAAACAGATGACAAATATGTTTGAAATAAAGCCCACCAAATCCCCTATAAATAAGTGTGATTATAATTTAAAATGTGCCTATATCTCGTGTTTGGGGGCATAACATAGTAAAACAGCAGCTTCTCTGGTGAAATGAAGCTGTGTAAAGCAGGTATCTTGGATGTAATTAAAGCAGGAAAAACATTCAGTGAACCAGAATTCCTAAAACAAACTAGAAATATACTAACGTGAATTTCCTTACTTGTTGGGAATGACACCACAATAAAGACTTTAAGTTGCCTCTGTAAAAATTCACAACTATGCACCCCGCACCTTCAAAAATTAGAATGTCAGCTGCTCTTGAGTGTTTTACCCAGTAGAATAAAAAGTTTTCTAAGTCTTTATATTCAGCTTCAAGATCAATTGAAGTGCCACACTGCAAATGACACTGTACATATTTCCACTGCAAATTAAAAACTCTTTCCTCTAGTTTGTTATGAGTGGAGATTAGTTCATGTGTACTTTCTTTAATGTGCTTTCTGGCAAGGAAGACCGCACCAGTTAAATTAATCCCATTATTTTTAAAACAAAACATTTAAATAAAGAGATCAACAACTCAGAATTTTTCATACAGACTTACTTGGTTTATAGAGTATTTGTTAGCCAATTCTTCTGCAGCGGTGACTACATGAACCTGACAAGACATTTGAGAAGAAAAAAAAGCTTTTTAAAAAATAAACCATCCACTTTATTTTAGGAATTATGCACTGCACTCCCAAACTCATAAAGGATCCTAAGGTTATTTGATAAGGACAATAATCTATTTCAGGTATGAAAAACAGCAGAGATGCTTAATATAAAGTAATTTGTTTACTGGTAAATGGCATTGCATTAAATATTTCCTGCTGCTAGCTACCACTACTTAGCAAACTATCATTCCAAGCTCATATTCTTTGAGTTCGAAGTTAAGTGTGTCAATGCAATCTTGTGCTGCATCAGCAAAAGCAAAACTAAGAAAAATATTTCATATTAAATAGGAATAGAGCTATATCAAACTCAGTAACTCAATGCTGAATTTGCTACCTCTGCTTTTCATTTTATTTGACTTACTTGTTTTATTAACATTTACTCGCAAAATACTGATGAAGAAAAACTGCAGTGGAAACAGAAACCTCTCTACAGGGACTGGAGGTTATTCAGTAACCTCTCAAATGCTCTTGCTTTCAAACTTGTAAGATGTTCACCCAAAAGAAATCAGATACGCTCTGCCTATGCCCACACTCAGGGAATTTGCAGTAAAACACTGCAAAATTCTATGCTTTGTCTGATGATCAGGAGAAAGAATCATAGAATTATTTAGGTTTGAAAACACACTTAATATCATCAAGTCCAGCTGTAAACCTAACACTGCCAAGTTCACCACTAAGCCATGTCCCTAAGCACCACATACCTCCAGGGATGTGATTCAACCACTTCCCTGGGCAGACTGTATCAATGCTTGATAACCCTTTCAGTGAAGAAATCTTTCCTAATATCCAATCTAAACCTCCCCTGATACAACTTGAGGTTGTTTCTTCTTGTCCCATCACTTGTTACATGGCAGAAGAGACCCAAATGTTTCCGCAATAAGTAAAAGGTCTACTAACCCTGAAAGGAGAGAAGGCTTCAGAATGGACTTCAGCATGCCAAGACCTGGGAACGGACACTCTACTGCTGGCTTTTGCTAACTGGCTCATCCATGGCACCACGCACAGCATCCAGGCTATGCTGTGAGCAAGCAGAAGCACTCCTTTGCCCTTTACTACTTCTCTTAAGAAGAGTGCTGCTAAGAGTTTAAACCCACCATCCATCTAATAGCCCGAGTATCTGAAATTGTGCTAAACATGCTTCAGCAGCATACCTGCAATGAGATTGCCAGTTCAACCTGACCATGGGCTTTCCTGATGCATCTTTCACCATTCATTATATGTAACGGGAAGATCTGACCCAGGGAGAAAGACTCAAGACTGAACTGACTGGTAATATAGGCCTACCCAGAGTCCACTCTGAAGTTTTTTCCTAGTCAGATCCTAAGATGAGTGTGATATATCATGCAGACTAAATTCTTACAGGTATTAGTTCTGACATTCATAGTTTATACTCCCATTCATCATGGTAAATAAGAAAAAGCTGCATCACTTTTTTTATCTTTGGAACTAGTATTAAATATTTTAGTGAATGAACCAAAATAAAAACATTAGAGTGTGTCTAAGTATATATTCAAGTGCATTAAGCATTCTGGTTTTATTTTAAAAGAACTATTTTGTGAAGACTCACCTTGACATTCAGGGAAATGCTTTCATCATTTTCTTCTGAGAAAACAAGATCACCCTCAACAACTTTCGAACCATAAATCTTCAGCCTATATGATGCTGCTTCATTCCAAATTTTACTGCAATAAGCATGGACATAGAATATGCGCATGGAATGAGGAATGTTGAGCCATCCTTTGGTACAACCTTCATGATTTACACCATAGCGATGTAAAGCTCGTAGCAACATCTTCTCTCTCACTTTAAATTCTGGCAGCATCATAAGTGCACCTTTTGCATCTTCTGATATAAACAAAAATAACCATGTAAGTACTCCCTGACTTTTCACATATTACCTACCATGGAAAAATACACTTAAGAAGATGAAATAATCAGGTAGGGAAAAAAGGTGTCAGTCTAACCCCTTTATGCTGACCTTTAGGTTATTATTTCCTTTCCTTCAATGTGTCATGTTAGACAAATTGCCTATCAACGCAGTCCCATGAATTCTATTCTGTTTCAAGCAGTATAAACTAAACTAGCTGATATTCAGTCTAGCTGCATTTGGGGTTTGGTATTTTGCTGAGGGTTTTTGGTTTTTTTCTTTAGAAACTTACTTCATCAGTCTGAAGTTCTTTTTAGACCAGGTAACTGAAATTAAAAATCAAGCTATAAAAGAGCATTAAACCTCTACTTCACATCAATGTATTCATACGGGGTAAAAAAACATGTCTTTATTTTAAAGGGAAAAATTGCATTGGCCACTGGGAAGCCTGAGCCTCAACCAAGATGCAAATACACTTAATTGGATTTGTACTACAATATATAAATGTTCTAAGTTTAAAATCTTATGGTTTATGTATTTTCTCATTACAGGTGATTAGGTGATGAAGCCTTTTGCATAGCCTTTTACCTTTTGCTTTCAGGAAAAGGCAATCAGCTGTTTTCAGAGTCAACATCAATGTCTTTCCATGCATCATACAGCAATGCACAGCACAGAATGATTCATCTGAACTTTTTTGTGAAATTAAACATGTATCTGTGTCTATTGAAGCTATATGTCATAGAATCATAGACTAGTATGGGTTGGAAGGGACCTTCAAAGGTCATCTAGTCCAACTCTCCTGCAATGAGCAGGGACAAATTCAACTAGATCAGGTTATCCAGAACAATATCCAGCCCGGCCTTGAATGCCTCCAGTGATGACACATCCACCACCTCTCTGGGCAACCTGTTCAATTGTTTTACCACCCTCATTGTAAGGAATTTTTCCTTCAAGTCCAGCTATCAGAGCTGTTTTGTCAATCTACAGTGATAAGCTGGCTAATAGATGTGGAGTATTTGAAAAGAAAAAAACATATTTGAAAAAGTATTTTAGTTTTGGAGAGAAACTTAAGTTGAATGATAAAACCAGTAAATATAACAGCATTTTACTCAGCACACTTCTGCTTTTGACATATTTTGTTGATTTCAGTTCAAGACAGAAAGAAGGTAGATCACAGGAAAGTATGGAAGAGATAAATAATTAACGAGATGCAAGATTAGATACCCACATCTGTTAACTTCTGAGTATAAGCTGGATGCCTTATTCCTATATACAGATGGAAGGACAGGTGGAAGGAGGCTAGAACTGCTTTGATAAAATTATCTTAGTCTTTTCCAGTATTATGCTATACAGTGTTTTTTCTGTACTGTCTTGCACCTACATTAGTTTTCCACTATTGTGCATATTGAGGGCCTCATCATCACCTAGCTTTTAACTGTGCAACTCTACTGAGTAAAAACCTGCAAGTTATTATATTACTATTATATATATTACTATAAATATTATTATATAGTTATAAAGTAGTAGAAAAATAAAAAGTATCTCTCTGTGCAGCAACACCTTATCCTCTCACAATATTGACCCTGAAAAAATGCATAGACAATTTAGATGGACATACCAGTTCGAAGGAAGTATCTTTTTGCGTTGTTTACAGGGTCATCAGTATCTTCGGGTGTAAAGAATAATTTCACAGCTTTCACCTTTAAAGAACATTAGTAATTTGTAATTTTTTAAATTTAACTATTTTGTCAGCTAAACAGTCATGCATCCAATTCTGTGTTAACACATTTTGCAAACTCTCACAATTATATCAGTCCTTTAGGATCAAAGTCAAATTCTTCCTTTCACAGAAGATGCCATGAACAGCAAACCAATACGGTTCCATTCGTTCTCAAGTTAAAGAAAGGGTTTAGTCACACAGAAGACACAAGGCAGCTTTCACAGCTCTATGAATAATCAGTCACTCTTTTCGAACATCCAGTTAGAACTCCTTCACTTTTTAATGCCATCAAGAATCCTGAACAGGAAGGTTCCTTCTTTCCCTCACACATATTTTATATAAAACATAGACTGAACACTTCTCACAGTCTCACACAGAGGGACAACAATCTTTTTTAGATCTGTATTAGATTAGATGACACTGTGACAGGGAAAACACTATACTAACCCCTGCTACTTGCAACACCAGTGGAGACACGTAATTTGCTAGCACTTATACCAACCCATGACATCTGGTTCTTGCCCTCCTCTGCACAGGACTGTGCAAGCCCATACTGGTACATTTTTAATATAAATAGGAAGTCCCACATGCTTTAAATTTAAAAGTAACTGAGTTAAGACTAGAGATCTAAATCATCACACTTCAGAGACTGGCACATGCGTACCAACTGCTCGTTCAAAATGAGATACATCAACAGTAACTTTTCTGGGCTGCCCGCAAACCTTGATTCTTCTTACATTTGGAGGGTAAGTTTTCCTGACTTTTCTCAGAATCAAAACCAATTAAATGAAAAAGACACTCAAGTATTCATTTGCCTATGTGATGTTTGATTCTGTTTTACACCTGTGCCAAGTACTATACCATATACATTGAAAAGTATATGACTTATCTTAAGAATTATTACTTAAGAAATAAGCTCTCCTTAGCTTACATGGGAGCAATCACTCAGAAATAAGAAGTTGGGACAGTAGCCAAGGAATAATGGAAAGCAGTAATCTCTTCTCTATAGCATTTAAGTTACTCTGGTATTGAAAAAGCAAATCCTTTCCTACGATTCTATGCAATATCTTGTGACATTTTAAAAATGTATATAGACCCCTAGCAGGATAAGAGGCTACAAGTCAGGAGGCAATCAGGACCATGAATAAACATTGTATAAAGATTGCTTAATTTAGTGTCCAAACCTTTTATGGAATGCAGCCACTTTTCTGCCAAGGGGCATGATGATGATCACAATCACATACCAATTGTAGACAGAAAAATTACTTCTTGAACTATTTAAAGCTGCACCTATTGTTTAAAAAAAGATGTTTTGTTTCCGCATGAAGATCTTCGTGCTTGCTTTGTTGTCAAAACTGATCTGGCAATTATTTCCAGCACACATGGGCTTATCTCACAAATGAAATTCATTACTGGGAAGGTCAACTCCAGCACTAGATACTGCAACACTAACGTGGAATTAACTTGACAGTAACTACATAGATTGCAAAATGAAAATACCATTTTTTCATTCAGTAAAGCCAATCCTATTTGATCTGTCTGAACATTTTGTCCTTGTCCAAATCGCTGAGGTCCATAGTAATTTACAAAACCTTTTGTCTAAAAGATAAAGAATAAATATGTTAAAAGCATGGAAGTGCCAGGTACAATTAGTAAGAGTAAGCATACAACACACATCTACATTTACCTCCAAAATGCATACAAGCCTTTTTAATCAAAAGCAATATGTACCAAAATCATGACTTATGATTCATTACAATATTTTAGCACCTAGTTTAGAAGCACCTAAAAAGAAAACCAAGTTCTATCATTGTCTTTACTTTCACAAAAAATAGGTAAATGAAACAAAATTATTTCTATGTAGTTAATTGTTATAAACACAGTCAACATAATTGAGCTTTTTATGTGCACAGATTCTGAAATCTCTACTCAAGCCAATGAAGCTTAGCACAGATAATGAACAGTAACCACTGTTGGACATTTTTTCTTAAAAATACTCATCTTTTTTCAGGAGATCCTTTCTATTATTATTACAATAGTAAAGATCAAGAGTGAGCACTTCTGCTAATTGGGATTTTAAGCATCCCGATGAGTTATAGGTCATATGTGGGCAGTAAAATCACAGCTATGTGACCCAATGAGAACATCCTTTTCTAGAAAATAGTATGCATGCATGGAGTAGACGAGCAAGAAAATAAATGGTTATTTGTTTTGGAAATGGTTATTCAGTTCAAACCCTATAACCTTGCTTTGGACATCCATAGGTCCCACACGTGATTTTGTTTCCACAGAAGATGAAAAATCCATATTTTGGTTTAACACACATGCTTGTTTTGTCATTCATCTGACCAGTAAGTTAAATCTAATAAAGCAAGACACACAACCATAGGAATTTGTGTTCATTTTCCAAACAGCAAAACAAAACAAAACACCAAAACAAAAAGTCAGGTGGAACACAGAGAGAGAAGCACTAAAGTAGCAGCTGAATGCTTTATTCAGTAAGAAAATTAACTTCCAGAATACATGTAATGTACTTTGCTTTTGCATAATGGGTAATTTGCATTAAAGTCTTCATTGCTGGATTAACGTTCTTAAAGTAATATATATTATGGTTATTACTCAGAAAGATAAGGTAAGAAAATTACTGCTGCACAAAACACCTAAAGTTTTTCCTTCCTATGAGTAATAACTCATAGAAAGAGTTTAGGAATGTCTGGTGATGGGGTTTTCTCTAACGGAAAGGATAACAGCAATCAAAATCCACTGAATTTCAGGGGATCTTCTTTCTCCGCTACAGATATTTCACATGTATTTATGCCATTAAAGTTTTTCACCTGGGCCAACCAGGCATGTTCCTCACATGACTAAAAGAGGCAATCAGTTGACATGTGTAACTATATTCTTTCAACCTGTCAACAGCCACAGTGAAACCCATCACTTCGGTTGGCCTTAGGTCTGTGCAACAACAGCTGATATATCCATAATTTGCTTCTAAACTTCACATCTGTTTTGTTGCATCACTCTGGGGCCTGCAGTCTGTAACACAGAATTAATTCACTTATAGGCCCTTCTTGGAAGGCAGGTTTAATCCTGACTCCTTAAGTAATGCAGGAAAGACATAAAACTATAAAAAGCATCAAAACTGGGAAACAGTTTTTGTGCTATTTTGTGAAATTTCCTGCTATTTCAAGCATTTTCATTTTTGGTTGGGTTTTTACAGCATAGAATTAAAACTGTTCATTATTGGGAACCACAAGGCTTTTTTACCTCAACATTTTCCACTGCTTCAGATATTCTCATTTTCAAATCTGCAGAAGAGTCATGACTGTGGTGTTTAAGATCTCTCACAACTATATCAAAGTGATTGCCCTTCAGCTGACCAAGTCTCAGGTGCTGGCATGCTGAATGTACGTTGTGTATTCTGATACCCTTTTTTTCCATTTTGCTTCCAATTTCTTTCAGCCTGCATAAATAATTGGGAGAAATTATGAACCACCCCTACTAAAGCTATCCAATTTCTAATAAATGTCTTCTTCACCTTTGTACTAGAATTAAAAACACTTAGGAAAAAAAGGGATTTAAAGCAAATTATTATGAGAAAAACAAATAAAATCAGAGATAGAAGTCTTAAATTTTATAGTCCAGAAATACTTTCTCAATGCTTGCTTCTTTTGCATTTACAGTCTGTAGCTTGACAGATAATAGAATCAAGCAATTCACTGAATTTTCTCAAGGCAACGGCATGGAATTTTGCATTTTTTATTGAAAAAACAAATAATTTACTCTTCAGTTTAAAAATCTGCTCTCCATTAACAAAAAAAAAAAAAAAGAGAGAGAGAGAGAAAAAAAAGTAATGTGCTCTTGCAGACTCCAAAACACAATTATTCTTTCTTGGTCAGCCTTAACAAAAACAAACTCAGTGAAACAATCCTCTGGGTGTGCTTGCAATTGGAAACACAGCTGACAGTTCAAGTATTTCCCCTTTAAAGCAAAGCATCCACTCAATCTCTTTGTTCTTATGCATAAGTAACAGTCATTCAAACCAAAGGAAACTTTCAGCATAAGAACTTATATTCTAACCAATATTTTAATAACTTTAAAAACTATTTATTTATAAATGTTATTTCTTTTCCCCATTATGCTTGTGGCTTGGAAGCATTTAACTATTTTGCTTATCATTTAAACATTAATGTAAAGTTTGTTAATTATCTCTTGAACAACTGGCCTTATTGCTTAGGATGCAGTTGAAATTTACTATTGATATATATTTCTGTCAATAATAAATCCTAGAAACATACATTCTACTTTCCTTTATTTGTAAAGTCTACTTCGTTACTATGACCAAAACCCACCAGAAAGTTAACACTGGGGAAGAAATAAGTTATGGTTTTGACTCAAACAATTTTTTACAGTTACTATGGCAGAACAGATATATTTATCTGATATAAATATATCTGATATACACAGATATATTTATCCTCTGAACTGGCTACAGAGAATAACAAACTGAGAAATGGAAAGTCACATCCTGTATTATTGATACATTATTCAAAATGTATTTTCTGCCCTCAGGTTTGATGATAGCTTCTTCATTTAGTCTCATGTTTCTAAATTGGACGATACAATAGAAGTTCATACTTAACACCCAGAGACAGTATCTGTCCAAAGTATATTTATAATGATTTTCTTTGGTTTTGTAGCTGCATAAAGCTTTCAAGTTGTTGAATGTGGATCGCAAGACAATACTTTGCCAGTATGTGGAAACCTCTCGTGTCATGTACTACTAGCTTTTTCTCACTTCCAGCTAGTGGACGGTATTTAAGAAACTGAAAAGTGGATCCCATAAGCATGAACTGGAAGGATACTGTCCCAGATGATATGAAATATTTGTATTATGAAAAATACACAGAAGGGCAAGACTTTTCTTCAAATTCCAACACTGGAGACTTCAGCACTAAGCTATATATTCACTAAAGCCACAAAATAAATAAAATATAAAAAAAAAAAAAAAAATAAAATAAAAAAAATAAAATAAAAAAAATAAAATAAAAATAAAATAAAATAAAAAAAAATAAAATAAAAAAAATAAAATAAAATAAAGCCATTTCCACTGTGCTGTAACACACGAGAAGACACATCCATTAAGAACATTTCAGAAGATTGTACCATGTTAATACTTATTAACATACAAAAATAAGTGCTAAACTGAATGCACCCAGACTGTAAGTACCTCTCAGGTGTCACCTTCTTCACAACCATAGGTTGGTAAGTAATCGCCTTCTTATCTTTGATGCCAGTATAACTGAAGTCTGAAGGAAGAACACCAAGTTCAGCAGCCAAGAAGCTGATTGCTTCCAGTGTTTCTAGGTTTTCCTTCTGAAGGGTGAAAGCTGAAACAACCATCTCAGAACTATTAAAAATATGCACTTGTAAATCATACAGGTGTTCTGCCATGACAGATGGGCAGGTTCTTCTCTTCAAACTGTAATAGCATGGAAACTGCAAAGAAAGAGTCCTCCCACTCCACAACACTAAATGAAATGGAATTTTTTCAGTATTGAAAGAAAAATACACAATACACAAAACTCTTGCAACAATCAGAAACCTCTGCTGCCTTTAAAAATAGTACCTGACAAACACCATTCAACAAACATGCATTGAGCTAGAAACATTGTCTATCAGAAATCACCTGCTTTAAGGAATAAGACCATTATAAGACCAATTTTGACCTTACTAACTAGTCCAACTTCTAGGTGCATCTTCTAAAATCCCACAATTACTTTCAAGGGAAATCAAGCACATGGGGAATAACACAGTTAGTACTATAGTGCTAACAAAAAAAGTGTAACCATTATCACTGAACAGTTTGTGTTAACATCACTGCAGTAACTCACTTCATTCATCTCATTCTCCAATGATGTACCAACATTGCATTAATAATGATTTATTTCAGCATAAAAAATGGGTCAACCAGGCCTAGATGTCACATAAAAGTGATTGAGTTTCAGTCTGTACTAAAGAACACCACAATACCTGACACTTTTCACTAAAAATGTAACATTTACCTGTATAAAGATCTTGGTTTCCTTTGAAGCCACCAGCAGACCTTTTCCTGGACCAACCTTTTTCTCGAAAACGCACCATTATTGACATACTTCGCTGATCATTGACATCTGACGCAGTAAAAGACTTTGTTTCTAAAAGCTTTCCAAACTTTCTATTGATAAAGTGGTGAACCACTTTTCTGTGCTCTTTGTCCCCATCAGGCTCAAAAGAAAATGTAGAGTTTTCTAGCTTTGCATCTAAAAACTTAAAGAAATCACTTGTTTCCTTTTCAGTCACGAGCTGACACAGTTCTTTGTAATCTCCATTCCCTTTCACAATCATTTCATTGCCTTTCGTAACGGTGACCAGAAAGGGGAATTTCTGCCTGACAGCACTGTGCAGGCTAGCTCGACTTTTCTTGTCCAGCACAGGTCCCAGCGAAAACTCTTCAGCGCCACCCCCAGCATCCCTGCCCAGGTCCCATGTGTCCTTCAGACCACAGACAAACTGATGAAGCCGCTCGCTCGTGGATTTCCCTAGTAAGGAATCCAGTATATGGCCTTCCCCAAGGTCCTGTTTCAGTTCAGGTTCGCCCTCGCGCTGCTTTTTGTTAGGGGATGCTAAACAGTCGCCTCCTACCCTGCTTGTGTCCTGCTCCGAAGGACTGGGCACGGCACCGGGACAGCTCTCGGCACACAGGCCGGGGGACTCCCCGCTCAGCTCATTGGGTTGCTGCGGGCCTGGGGTACTTTGCTCTAGCGGCTCTTCGGAGGCTTTCTGAAGCGATTCAGCCCGAGTATCCCTCAGTAAGTGTTGGGGCACCTCGATTTCTGTCACTATGAAATCGCTGGGCGAGTTTTTGATCGTACCACAGAAGCCGGTGTGGTCAGTCACGTAACTGAAAGACGGAAACATGGCTGCCCTGCCTTCCCCTGCTCACAGACACACACCGCCACGCCTGCAACCGGAGACAGCGAGGAAAGGCGGGGGTGATAAAAGAATTTCAGCTACTACCGTTTTCGGTGCCTGAAAGGCCGGCGGGCTGGAGGTGAGGAAAGCAGGAAGCGCAGCCCGCCCGCCACAAACAGCCACCAGCGGTCGGTTCAACGGCACCACCACCCGCGGCTTTCACCTGCACCACCAGAGGGCGCCACGACCTCCCGCCCCACTCGGTAAGGGCCCGAGGACGGTACCAACTTCTCCAGGAACGCGTGGAAAAAGAGAAAGCGACTTTCCCCCCCCCCCCCAACCAGCCATGGGGCACCCCGGAGGGGGCGGGGCATCCCCAGGCAGCCTATGGGAAGGCGGCGTGGGAAGAGAGCGCTTCCGCTTTCTGCTCAGCGAGCGGCTGCCTCCGTCCCGGTGACGCGACCGCCGTCAGAGGCCGGGTCACTCCCTCTTAAAGGGGAAGCGAGGCAGCGGAAGCGCCTGCCGTGACGCGGAGGCGCCGCCGCCAGGAAACGACGGGGATCGGCGGGCTAAGGTGAAGCGGGACGGGGCGCCTCGACTCCCGCCGCCGGTTGTGGGCGGGGCCTCTCGCCTACCGGGGACCGGGGGCGGGCCTCGAGGGGCGGCCGGAACCGGCTGTCCGTGAGGAGAAGGGCGGGGTGAGGGTCGTGAGTCGCCACGGTGTCGGGTCTGAGGACTGCCGGCTTCCCGCGGCCCCGGCGAATCTGTTCGGTAACAGTGTCGGTCGTATTCCGTAGGAGCTGAAGATGAGCACGCCGGTGACGATGTCAACGTACGTCCGGTGCCTCAGCTACGGGCTCATGAGGCAGCTGGCAGACTTCATCGACCCGCAGGAAGGCTGGAAGAAGTTAGCAGTAGATATAACCAACGCGACTGGTGAAAGCAGATACAACCAAATGCACATAAGGTCCTATATGGATGTCATGTAACATAATCGTATTAACTGTTAAGCATTGTTGTCCATCCCATTACTGTAACTTGTTGCGGTTTGTATGCCAGTAGGTAGCTACTTACATCTTAAAAGTACCACTTCCTTAGGGAACTCACGGTAATTACTTCTAATTGTTCTGTAGTTCAGTTTTCAGACAAGCTATAGCCAAAGAAAATTGGGTAAGGAAATTAGAATTAGAGTCACAGGCATAAGTATTTTTAGCAATGCAATATTAGCTGTATAGCTTTCTGTGCAGACTGAAAAACATTAACTTCACTGTGCATCCTCACACAAGAGCAGCATAGAACACAACTGGACTGTAACTCCTCAGTCGCTGTTCCCAAGAGAATGTCCAGCAAGTGTGGGGAACCCAAGGCCTAAAAGTAACAAGTTTAATTGATAAGTAATGTCAGCAATAGTTTATGAACAGCTTGAAGGGCTTGGTGAATCCTTAAGATGTCTCAAAGGCTGTGATATTTTTGAATACCCTATGTATCATCTTGAGTTTCCAGTCTGTGGTGGTTTAACCCCAGCTGGCAGGGCGCAATCTTTCTAGTGATGTTAGCAATAAGTCTTCATTTGCCTTTCTGTAGTGACACTAAGTCAGTCAGAATACTGGACTTCAATTTCTGCATAATGTGCATCCCAAACCATTCAGAATGAAGTGTGAATGTCAAATGGGTGGGAAAAACAATTTCATTCCATTTGATTGGGCTCTGACTTGCCCTGTGTCTGTCACTGACATTCTCTTTTCTGTTAGTCCCATGTGCCAATATGTTATGGGTCCTGAACAACATGTTGAAGCCATGTATGCATGTTTTTCCCTGGGTTTTTCCAAAATTTTGCATTATTTTTTCCACTGAGTTTCATTTGTTTTAATTACTTTTAGATGCATTTTCAGAAGATCTACAAATAGTTGTACAATACAGTTCAGTGCATTCAGAATTCCGGGGGTCTTGCTTGTGGGTTTTTTTGTTGTTGTTGTCATTCACCTCTAATCTCTTTCCCTTCTTCATAGTTCTTGAGACCACTTTTTTTTTAATTTTAATGTTGGTCTTAATTTATCTTTTCAGGAGATTTGAGGCATTTGTCCAAATGGGAAAGAGCCCCACGTGTGAATTGCTTTATGACTGGGGAACCACAAACTGTACAGTTGCTGATCTTGTTGACCTGCTGATTAGGAATCAATTCCTAGCACCAGCAAGCCTTTTGCTTCCAGGTAACTGTTACTCTTGTACAGTTTGCACTTTGTTCTTGGCTTTCTGAGATGCTAAAAAGCTTCCCAGTAACATGAAAATCAGAAGGGATTAGGTCAAAATAACCAAAAGTGGATATATTTTCCATTATTTGTAATTACAGTTTAAATAAGAGTTATAAGTTTACATAAGGATCCTGCAGTTTACACATAGTGGCAGAATATAACTTCATGATGTTTATGTGTCACCTAACCTTAGTAAATGCTGGCATTAATGTTACTTGGTTTATCTGATTCCTAATGGAGTTAACATGTTTTCTAAATTCCATTTTCAGAAGCTGTAAGGATGGCACAAGAAGTTACGTTACCTCTTTCTTCACAGGAAACATTGTCTATACATGAGAAACAACTGCCCGTACAGGAAAAAGAAGTGGCTTCTATACAGCCTGTTTTAGCTCAGAGTCCTGAGAACCAACATTCAGCTCCTTTTTTCAGTCAAGGAAACAGCAGCCCACAGTCCGGTAACACAGGTAGGCACTTAGTTTGGTAGAATTAAGTACAATCTTTTTTGCTGATCTGTCCGTAACCCCACATAAAATAAATGCTAGAAATGTATTAATGACTATATTATGTTGTCCTGCATGTTATAGGAAGCAGCATCTTGCTTTTGCTTCTGTTCTGTGTGGCTGTGGATTTAGCTTGAGTAATAAGATGTCCGGGTATGAGAGGCACCTTGCTGACAAGGCAGCTACTGTGATGAAAACTTGACTGTTAACTAAATCACAGTTTATTTTGTGCTACATATAATCCTCTTGCTCTTTTTAAATACTGCTTTTATGGACTGTTTAGCATCTTGCATTTTAAAGCTGGATTTTATATGTTAGAAATGACTAAGAATGTTGAAGAAAAGATGACCAAAGAAAGCATTCTAGGAAGGTGTATGGTAGGTCTACTCGTTCCTAAAGGTCCACTTTGGTGGTGATGCCCGAAGCATGATGTGGTCTAGATATATTTTTACATCTGACACAGCGTGGCTCTCCTTTTTTGTTTTTGGTTTTGTTTTTTTTTATTCTGATCTGCTGCACATTTAATTTCTATCATCTATATTATGAATATTAACAAAAACTATTACCGGAAGGCTGCTTCAGTGCTAGTTGTGAAAAAAATTATGCATATCTATTTGCACATATTTATCTCATATATATTTATAAGTTAATTTGTTTTTCTGATATCGTCATCACACAGCTAGAAGTAGGGCTCTATGATGCTAGGATTTATGTGGTAGCAAGTTTGTGGTTTAGTAGAACTGAAGCAGAAAATCTTGTCAATATATTTGTTCTTTAAGTGGAAAACATAGCTCTGTGCTAAATGATAAATGTGTCTTTCAGGCTTCCATAATTTTTCGTTTCGTGATTTGGAAAGTGTTACAAATAATTTTGATGCACGACCAGAATCAGCTGGAGGTAATAGACTGGGAGAAGGTGGCTTTGGCATTGTGTTCAAAGGCTACATCAACGGCAGAAATGTGGCTGTCAAGAAGCTCATTGCTGTGAGTTGTCCTGGGCATTTTTCCTTTTAATGACTATGTACTTTATAGCATAGACTTATTTATCTGTGGAAAGTGTTGAACGATATACTTCAAAAAGCATCACCAAGTTAAACATTAGCTGAGTTGAGAATCTTATCCTGTAGTCCCATGGGTGGTGTGAGTCAGCACAGTTACCAGAGATGAAGTCTTGCATTTTCTGTAGCTCTCCTTTCAGTGGTTCAGACAAGCTGTCTGGAAGAGCAGAGCACCCCGTCTGTTCCCCTCCCTCCCTCCTGTGCACCCAGGAAGTGGCAGAAGGACAGGAGTGCTAGGGAGGATTCCCCTTCAGAATCAGATGAGCAATTCACGAGCTAAATAGTTATTGCTACAGAATTTTAGTCTTTATAACTAGTGGTTTGTGTAAATAATTAATTGTGCAGTGAGTAAGTGCTATTAGTGGGTAACTGCAGTGAAATGGGTAAGTTTGTGACAGTGCTGAAATTGAATCCTTTTGTCCAATAATACCGTGTTCCAAGGAATTAAAAATCATGTTCTGATACTTTGAGTTGAGTAAAAAAATACTGTAAACAGTTAAGTAGTTGTTACATGTAACTGATCTAAAGAAGGGCTTATAATTCTGAGGTTTTTTTAATGAACAACTGCATGTTTTAATATGGCCAGCAATATTAACATCAAATACTTCCTTTTGTAGATGGTTGATGTTAGTGTTCAGGACTTGAAACAGCAATTTGACCAAGAAATACAATTGATGGCAAAGTGAGTACAGTCTTACACGATGTCGTTATGGCCTTTTGTTGGAATCTGAATTGGCAGATAACACATTAGCTAGTGTGATCCCTTATTTTTGTCTTTCTAGCATAACAATGGTTTTCATGTTAAGTGAGAATGTTTCCTATACAGCATGGCTGTATTTTTTTTCTTGTTTTAAATGACACCACTGCAGAAACCTAGCTATGTGCAGTAGTGCTGGAACAAGTAATTGGGGATTGAGTTTCCTCTGCTTTCTGTTTTCCTCAAATATTGGAAGTCTTTTAGAGTATACAAATAGAATGTTTTTGCTGTAGGTGTCAGCATGAAAATCTGGTAGAATTACTTGGTTTCTCAAGTGATGGTGCTCAGCCATGTCTGGTGTACGAATACATGCCCAATGGTTCCTTGCTTGACCGACTTGCTTGTCTGGTAAGTAAATTGGTTTTGAGCTTCCAGTTGTACTTTGCTGAAGAATAAATAGCTAAGAAATGGCTTTGAAACAGCAACGAACCATAACAGCCAAATGGTGTCTCACTACTTACTTCTGTGTTCTGCAAGACAAATATGATGACAAGTGTTCTTCCAGTGATATTTTATACAAATGTTTTAGACACATCAAAGTCAAAGCAGGCTGACAGTGCAATGTCAGGCACCAGTACCTGAAGTGGCACAGGAGCTTGGACTTGTTACGCTTCTGTGAAGCAGAGCAAAGTGTGCTACAATATTGTTTCTGGTTCTCATATTGGCATGGTGTCTGCTAGTTTTTGAGATTCTGCACTGTGCAATTGCCCTTTGTTCAATGCTCTTGTGATAGCAGTTATAACACAATGTTCACAGTCTGCATATCTCTTTCCGGAGTGCCTAAATAAATGGGACATACATTTGGTTTTTTTTTTTTTCAATTAGCATTTTGTGTAAATACAGTGCTTGCTTCTGATTTAATCTAATGATGTATCTTCTAGCCTTGGCCTTTCATAAATAATAAGTTGCTTTGTTTTTGGTGAGGCAGCTCTGTGTATGAAGGACAGAGTGATACCAGTAGTAAGCCAGACTTAACCTAAGAGATGAGTGACCATCTTAGTTTGTTGAAGGAATTAAAAAATCTGCTTTATACTAAGCAAATGCAGCTTCTGAGGTTGTGATGTGGTGAACATTTTAAACTGGTGCTGCTTCAAGCTCCCATACTCCCAGACCTTAAACATGTCATGTTGTTTTTTTTGCACTGGTCTTCCTGTTGTACAGTCTCAAGCATTTAGTAGTTGGGTTAAGAAACTTATCAGGCTGAAAATACACTCTGGAAAAAAAATCTTTAGGTTTCATTCAGAGACATTTCCTCTGCAGGGCCACACAAATACTTCTGCCCCAACAGGACAGGAGTGGTTTTAGGATAAGAATGAGTAGCAGTGGTTGTGGAAAAGACTGGATTTGTTTGTTAGCACTGCTGTCTCAGGTTGGTTTGATTGATTTATTTGCAAATGACATGTATGATTTATTTTTTTAAACTGAACTAATGCAGAAGAGAGACAAAGTTTTACTTACGGCACTGCAAGTTTATCTATAGGACTGAGCAGTGCTTAACAAGGATGTCTAGAAAATGTTCATTCACGTAACTTTGGCTGTTAGCATCAAGTGAGATTAAAAGATTGGTCGTAATTAAAAGCTAAAGTAGAAATAACAGCTCTTTAAAAGGAAGAGACAAACTTTCTATATATATTACAAAGACTCTAAGTCAGAATAAATAAATCAGAATCTTCTGATAAATTGAATATGTGAGGAGTGTGCATACTGAAGGTGCATCCTTGCTGGTAACTTCATTTTGTGACTTGACATGTTTGAGGCACGGACTCTTGCGTATGTCATCTTTTTCTTATCTGGACTTTGAGGAGCTAGCAAGGGAGGTGGTAGGATGGTGAGATACCCTAATGGTCTACCCTTGACAAGATTAAGAGGTGGTTTTGAAATGTAGGTGTCCTCACTCCCAAGGTTTAGTTACTAACATGAATTGAACTAAACTCTTGACGTAGTGATTCTAAAATGACTGGAAGATTAACTCCTCACAGTAAAAACTCTTGATGGCTTTGCATTATTTACTTTGGGTTAAAGGCTCCAATATTGGTGCTGGTACAAAGTGGAAGATGTGGTAGATACAGAGAGTTCTTTACAGTGCAGGTGGCCTTGTAGGGTTAGAGTTGACTCTTATCAAGAATACTTTGCAGCGGGTGAATTAGTCTCAGGCAAAATGCAGGGGAAAGAACTGAATGTGACAAATGCATGTATTTCTGCCTGAGTGAAGAAATGTATGGTATTAATCTTTTTAACAATTTACTTGAAAACCACAAAGCATAGCAAGAAGTGGATTCTATGATTATGAGTTTGGATTGTGGGGGTTTTTTATGGTTTGGTTTGGTTTATATAAGCATATATGTATTACATTTTCACCTTTCTACTTGCCTTCTCCTTTCTTATTAAAGGATGGCACTCCACCAATTTCTTGGAATACAAGATGTAAAATTGCTCAAGGTACAGCAAATGGCATCAACTTTCTGCATGAAAATAATCATATTCACAGAGATATTAAAAGGTAAAAGCCGCTGATTATCTCTGGCTGTGTTTTCCCCCTTTTTTTATTTTTTCTTTTTCCTTCTTCCCCCTGTTAAAATCATTTTAGAGAGAATAAACTGCAACAAGCATTGCTTCAGTCAAGGGCACAGTCTTTTCTGCAAGTGACATCCATCACCATAATCTTGTCTGTGCCACAAGGACATGACCAGTACAGATTTCTAAAGAGAATTATGAAGCTATTAGAATCATAGAATTGTTCAGGTTGGAAAAGCCCTTTAAGATCAAGTCCAACTGTTAACCTAGTGCTGCCAAAACTAAACCATGTCACTAAGTACCACATCTACAGGTCTTTTAAATACCTCCAGGGATGGTGACTCAGGCACTTCCCTGGGCAGCCTGTTCCAGTGATTGACAACCCTTTCAGTGAAGAAATTTTTCATATTATCCCATCTAAACCTCCCCTGGTGCAGCTTGAGGCTGTTTCCTCTTGTCCCATTCCTTGTTCACTGGGAGAAGAGACTGACACCTCCCCCTACCCCACTACAACCTCTTTTCAGGTAGTTGTAGAGAGCGATAAGGTCCCCCCTGAGCCTCCTTTTCTCCAGGCGGAACAAGCCCAGTTCCCTCAGCCGTTCCTCATCAGAGGCTTATTCTCCAGGCCTTTCACCAGCTTCATTGCCCTTCTCTGGGCCCGCTCCAGTACCTCAATGTCTTTTATTGGACACAGGATTCGAGGTGCAGCCTCACCAGTGTCGAGTACAGGGGGATGATCACTGCCCTGTCCCTGTTGGCCACACTATTTCTTGGCTGCCTGGGCACAAGCTTGGTCATGTTCAGCCGGCTGTCAACTAACACATCCAAGTTCTTTTCTACTGGGCAGCTTTCCAGCCTGAAAACTTTCTATTATAATTTGGATTGTAAATGTAACTTGTAAAATGTAATGTAAACTTTAATTTGTATTGCAGTCTGTTACTATCAAATAGTTATTTGAGTGCTGCAAGAACACCCGGATATTCTGTTCTTTCACAACTACTGCTGATGAAAAAGCTGCTATTAGAGAACATAATGACTTTTTAAATGAGGAATTTTTCAGATGAAACCCACCTTCTTCTTTTTCTTTTTCCTAGAACATTTCTTCAGAGTGTCTCCTTTGATTTACTGCTGTTTATTATAAAGACAGTAAAATTACTTCAGTCAGGTTATGAAGTTCAGGGTTTTTTAAGGGTAATGTTCATTTGTTTGTTACACCGGATTTTTTTCTAGTGATAGGAGCTTAGAAGAGGTGATGGTTTTGTTGTTGAGTTTGGTGAAGTTTTTTCCTTTTGTTTTTCCTTTTTTAATTCCTTGCTACAGTTGATTGTATTCTTGGGGTTTTTTTAAGTACCAAAGCAGTCCAAATCTTTGAAGGAGAGCCTCAGATGCATTACTGTTCTGTGGGTTAAGAAGGATCAACTGGCTGATTGAGTGTCATAGATGAATGTTTCAATAGCTTTCTGACTTCTGGCACCTGCTAAATGTAGGCTGTTTGGTTTTGTGACCTTCCAGCTTGTAAGGAACACGATTTTCTCTTTCAGCCTGCCTCATAGAATGTGTTTGCTGCTTTAACAACTTGTATCTTTTTTCTTCCCTGCTTAAGCCTCTGGACAAGTGTAATGACTGGAAGGGATGCATTATTTTACCTTGTGCTCCTCTACCCTTCTAACTGCTGTGAGTTGATCATATTACAGGATTGGATTTTATTTTGTTTTTTTTTTATTTTGGATTTCATTTTGCAACCTTGCAGTGTGAATAGTTAATAAATTTGGTTGGTGTCTGAATAGTGCTGCCACTCCCAGGTGAAACATAGAGGAACAGACATCTAATATTAACCTCAGTCTTCATTTTGCTGTGATGTGTGGAGAGAATGCATAACCACATAGGCACTAGAACAGCGTCTCTGTAGGCTAGAGGGGACAAGATTGACTAGGTATTCTCAGAGTTGTCCATAGTTTTTTGGCTTGGTTATGCCCAGGAGGTAGTTAATTTCTCTCTTGAAGCTTGACGATTGCAGTAAAACTTGCTTCTGTTGTGCTCTTTGTGGTGAATCAAAAAAGTGGCCACCCTTTGGGCTTGACTCAAGTTGGTAAGAAGCTCAGATATATGAAGTTGTCATTCTATCCTTCCTTCTTTTCAGTGCTGAGCTTTAAATACGAAACCAGATGGGGGATGATGCCTTGACCAGTGTTCGGCCCTTTGCAGTGGCCTTTTATTTAACACTGTTTACAGCAGTTCTAACACCAAGTAATCTGTTGTAACTAGCAGCTGTGTTAATTTTGTTGAGAAGGTTTGGAGAACAAGAAAAAAGTTAGGATTACAGAAGTGTTAAATCGAGTGATTTTTAAAATGGTTCCAAGTGCCACAAGTTTAAAAAAACAGTAGAAGATTCATGCTGTAGTTCAACCCACTGACTATTTTATGAAAGCATTAAGGTCGGCTGGATGAGCCTCATTTTTCAGGGAGTTTTTCAAGGAAAGTAAAAGCTGAAGATCACGTGCAAACACAGCACATATGTTATTCCAGCATTAATAAGTTTTCTGTTTCTCTTCCAAGAAAAGAATTAAGGGTATTAGTATTCATTTAGCACATGAATTTGGAATGGTTAACATAGTACTAGATAATAGGTATAAAAACCCGCTTTTGTAGTTCTGAGTACAGATTTAGACAGTTAAGAATTGTACTGTGATCCAGTACCAGTTGATCAAAGCAAAGTATTCTCTATTATCCTTCTTAAAGAAAGAGTATTCAGATGCAAAACAGGGATGTAACATAATTGGTGTCTTATCAGGAACTTCTTATATTTGTAGGATTTGTGGGTAGAGGGAGTGTTTGGTTTTTTCCCATATGGATTTTATTTTTTCTCCCTTTTTGTTTTTTGTTTTTTGCATGCACAAAAAAAATATGGATGGTTCTTGGCAGCCAGTTCTTGATTTATTTAGAGCAATTAATTTTGAAATGGAGCAATTTCCAACAAAACTAATCCTCATATTTTTTTTGTTACATGGATAACGTATCTTAGATTTCAGGAAACAGTTTCTAAAGAGTTACTAGTCTATTTTAAAACGTAGTTACTGTACTGGTCTGGAAAATGCTTTTTTCTGTTTTCTTCTTTTCCCCTTTCCTCTCCCTCAGTGCAAATATCTTATTAACTGATACGTATATGCCCAAAATTTCTGACTTTGGACTTGCAAGAGCATCTGTAACATTCACACGAACAATCATGACTGAAAGAATTGTTGGAACAGCAGCCTATATGGCACCTGAAGCTTTGCGAGGAGAGATAACACCTAAATCAGATATCTTCAGTTTTGGAGTAGTAAGTAGAACGTGGGAAGCAGTATATGACTTTCTTTTCGGTAAATAATGAAAGCATGCAAAATCAAGAATATCTGAAATGAAATAATCTACTCTGATCTGTCACTTTTCTTTGCCCCAATATATATGCTCTTAAAATAGCATTTCTAAACTTTGATGGGTTTCAAATAATTTGAGTATGTTGAATTTGCATGTGAAAGACCAGAGTGAAATAACATTCCAGGTTCTAGCTAAATGTAGTTTAAGGTAATGTGGAACATTGTTTGTGCTTGCATAGTATGGCACAAAATTTCAACACAGGCTGGAGAAAAAAAACGTCTGGAAAAGATCATAGAATCATAGAATAGTTAGGGTTGGAAAGGACCTTAAGATCATCTAGTTCCAACCCCCCTGCCATGGGCAGGGACACCTCACACTAAACCATGCCACCCAAGGCCTCATCCAACCTGGCCTTGAATACCACCAAGGATGGAGCATTCACAACCTCCCTGGGCAACCCATTCCAGTGCCTCACCACCCTCACAGTAAAGAATTTCTTCCTTATATCCAATCTAAACTTCCCCTGTTTAACTTTTAACCCATTACCCCTTGTCCTGTCACTACAGTCCCTGATGAATAGTCCATCCCCAGCATCCTTGTAGCCCCCCTTCAGATACTGGAAGGCTGCTCTGAGGTCTCCACGCAGCCTTCTCTTCTCCAGGCTGAACAGCCCCAACTTTCTCAGCCGATCTTCATACGGGAGGTGCTGCAGTCCCCTGATCATCCTCGTGGCCCTCCTCTGGACTTGTTCCAAAGACATGAGCTTAATATTTGGGAGAACACTGAATACATCATGAATAGATCCAAGACCCTGACTGCTGCTGACCTCTTCCTTCATGGCGTTTAGTTTTATGGGGAGGTGGGCCAGACACTACATCTGAATACTTCGGAAATCTTTCTGTCATGCTCTGAAGAAGTACAATGTAGGGTGAGAAGAACTTGCATTGAAATTCATAAGCAAGACTGCTAATAACAGTTAATGAAAATAAACGTAGGAACAACAGCAACAACAACCGGTTGTGTGGAGAGCTCTTTTTGGACAAACATAGTTCCTGTGAGGGTTTGTTTGAAAGAGTGGGGGTCATGCTCCTTTTTCCAAGTGATGTACATGCTCAGGATTATTCTGTGCTTCATTTTCTTCTGTTGACTATTTTTCTCCTAGGTCTTACTAGAAATAATAACGGGTCTTCCTCCAGTAGATGAGAAACGGGAGCCGCAGTTACTGGTATGTTCTTTTTGCTTTCTTCTCCCCTTCTCCTGCTCCAAGATCTCTTTATGTGCAATAAGAGTAAGCAAGTTGTGAGACAATCAAGTTAGCCATCAAAATACATAATTATGAAAACAGCTCTTTTGTCAACGTTTGTCTTAGAGGTGAGGCTGAAACTTTTATCTCTTGTCTGGAAGAAGATTGTTCAGTCCCCAAGGTCATCTCCTGATCCGATACTATAATTCTCTTCATTTTGGTGCAGCTTCTTAATTGTAATATCATTACGCTTTATCAGTGAACTCCTGTTATACAAAGATATTCTGATAGCTCCTCGTTCACCAGAGCTTTTTAAACTATCCATCTCAGTTGTTTCTTTATGGTTCCCTACACTTCTTAGCATTCCTGTATCGATGTTCCTTTTCTTCAACTTTACTAATAATTTGCAAATACCTTGTGCTTTTAACCTTAGAGAAGTTTGTAATATAAGGGCTTTTTTGCAGGGTGAGGGGTGGATTGGTCTTTATTTTCTTTTTTTACTGTTCAGTTAGTAATTCAGTCTACTAATGAGGAAAGTAATGTCTTGTAGCTCTCTTTAATTAAAAATCTTACCAGGCTATTCTTAATTTAGTCTTTCATTTAGTTTAAGATTAAATTCTCAACTACTTAGTCCAAGAAGTTTTCCTGGAATATTTATTACATAAAGACTTACTTACTTGCTAAGTATGAAATCACATTGAGATTTGGATTGGGTTTGCTGCATACTGTTTGATAGCACATCTCTTCACAGATTTAGGAGTACCTGGGTACTGCTAATAGAGTTTTTTTCCTCTAAGCTGTATCTTCTGGGGTGTCATAATACTTACCCAGTTGAGCTCTGTAAAGACCTTGGAGAACAGTCCCTCTCAAACTGAACCGTGAGGTTTTGGGTTGTTTTTGTTTTGAAGCACGTTTTTTCAGCAATAGGGTCTCAAATGAAGCATAACGTAAGATTGGAGTGGTACAGTTTATCTTTATAATGTACTTTTGGGAGCATAGAGAATGGTCAATGCAAGATGTGGCATCCTTAGCTTTGAAAATTTTGGCGCAGTTGTACGTTAGCAATTTCAGACTGATGCATAGAGGAAGGCAGAACTGCCTCTACCATACTAACATGTCCAAGGTATTCCTCAGTCAGTATTTGTGATGACAGTAACACATTTCAAGTGTGTTGGAGCTGGAGAGTTTGGACTAAATGAGTCAGATTTAAAAACTGGTTTAAATCTGGACGTGTCCTTTAGAACAGATAGAGCAATCACTGAGACTGTTAACAGAAGGCATTAGTTTACAGAAAGAAGCTTTATAAAGTTGACAAAAAAGTTATTTACACTTAAACTTGTATATTTGTGGGTTATTAAGTAAACATAGATATTTTATGTTGATCTTAAAAAGAGCTTCTCTTAAAAAAGAAACAATACTAGGAAACAGCCTTCAACTGGGAGAAAGATACAGCTCTATGATGCAGCTTCAAGAAAAGTGCTTTACAATTTTGTGCTAACTCAATTAGAATTATGTATAATAAAAATGTGTAGTTCATTTATAGTCTTAGAGGCTGATAAACAGTTATTCTGCTGAACCAGTGTCATAATTCTTTGTCTAGAAAAGGGGTTGAGAGAAGAAAGGGACACTCAAAAGCAAGCTTTCAAAGTGTTAGTGTGAAATACATAATGTTTGAGTGCTTACAGACTTGCCTACTTATTGGTACAAACTCTCTTGCAGTTAGGTATCAAAGATGAAATTGAGGATGAGGAAGCAACTATTGAGGATTATGTTGATGAAAAGATGAGTGACTGGGATGCACCCTCAGTTCATAAAATGTATTCAATTGCTGATCGGTGCCTGAATGAGAAAAAAACCAGAAGGCCAGACATTAAGATGGTATGTAGTCTCACAGACCAACTGCTGCTTTTGAGTGCGTGTGTTTACAGTATCAGTTATTTGTATTTCTGTCTGGTCTCTTGCAGGTTCAACAGCATCTACAAGAGATAAACATTTGATAAGTATTTCTTCTGATACACAAAAAGAATTTGTAATGGAGTAGACACCAGTAGAAAATATTTTAGTAGTATTTAGTGGGACACTATCAGCTTTTCTGCTATACAGAGCTTCCTAGTCTGCATGTAAGGTGGGCTGTTGGCCTGTCACCATGTTTTTGCTAACTGAGCAGCCTTTCACATATCCTTAGCCACTGGACCCTTTTTTGTATTCACAAATTGCAGTGCTGGTATACCTACTCCACAGCTTTTTAAATGTGTTTCTGTATTAGAATCTATTTGATTCTTTTGATGTACAAGTATCAAGTATGTCTGCTGCAAAAGCATATGACAGTAATAGGTAAATATTTTTTCTACAAACTGCTTCCTTGATCAAGTGTACTACACCTCTTTCTATTGAAGACAAAACCATTTAATAGATATAAATGGCACTTACACTGTCTGAGAGAAAAAGCAATAGTAGCACCCACTTAAAACAAACTTTATTTGTCATTTTGACTTGAGAATTTATATTGGTGTGGATGGACTGATTGATAACGCGTGTGAATGTGATTGCTTTTCAGAATGTCCTCTCAGGATTAGTTTTAGTCAAATAAATGCTGCGAGATGTATCCTGGGTTTTTTTTAGTTTCAAGGATTTCCGAGCAAAATAACTGCTGTGCAGTGCAAATGCAAAAATACGTCTGGCTTCCTTCCAGTGAACTCTGTATGATGACAAACCATTTAATTTCTTAGCTGCTTTGAGGATTTTATACCTCAGGGGAAGATGCGATATGGATTATAAATATAGATGGTTTATTTTGTTAAAGGGGGCAAAATAATAATTCTGTGAAGACCAATTTTCTGCATTTTGCTTAAGCAAATAATTATGTTCTTTTAAAAATGTATATATATATGTATATTAATAACTAACTATTAAAATGCACTTTTTTAAAAAGCAACATGGAAAGCTATCTAAAATAGAAACACCAAAGATCAAAGCAGACTAAAAATGGAATGAAAGTGACTAGAAAGGTTCTAGATACTGAAGCAGGTATGAAACTCCACGCTGAGTAGGTATGAAAATATTCTTACTGTAAATGAAAGAGGTTATTTTCATATAACCCCTTTTCTGCACCTCATGACCTTTTTCTTGACAGCCTAGATGAAGGCTTAGCTTACAGCTGCATTTGAAATTCCATGATTATCAAAGAAAAAGGAAACACTGAGAAATGACCCGACTGCATTCAAAGAGATTATATCTATATATCTTTGTAGAAAGCACGCAAGTCCTAACACAATGTATTAATACCATTAGATCTCTGTTAACTGTTTCTGTATTGCCCTTTCAAACTTCTAGTTTTATTTGAACATAAATTGTAGAAAGCTGTTAACACAAATAAAACTTCTGCATTACCATGGCAGATGATTATTTCTGCTATTAAAACATTAAGCCTTGGAAACACCAGTTGTTTTGCATTGCTTGCATTTCTGATAACATTATGCTAACCTCACTGCATGAAGTAAAACTGCACAGCTCTGAACCTGGGCTTGTGGAGAAGAAAACTGCTATAAAGCTATATCAGAGTAAAATCTGCTGAAGCCACTCTCCAGTTTTAGACATGTCCAGGTCTTAGGTGAGGGTTTCTTATTAGATCACATCTGCTTTTTACCATTCCTTAGAGCTAGACTGTTGTCTGTAGTGTTGTCCTGAAGCATGGTTGCTGAGTAACCCCAGTCAGCGATGTTTACCTCTGGTACAGTACAACAATGTTGGTTATGCATCAGCTATGATGTTCCAAGTATTAGAGGAATCTTAGCTACAAGCACGTGAGTGCCTGTTTTTGTGTCAGACAGTATCATGACTGGTTGCAGCACTGCTGTCAGTACTGGAGTTTTGGCAGTCATTTTTTCCCTCACTGAAAATGAAGCATGTTAGCTACCGTTTCATACAAGGGGTGAAAAAGGGGTTTGAATTTGTTTAATATTATTCTAGTGAGGAATGAAAATGGGAGGTGTTAGGTAAAGCTAGCTAACTTAGTTTATTTTATAAAATAGGGTATGAGAAGGGGCTTGCCCTTCCTTCCCCTCTTCCCCCCCACTTCTCCCTCCACTCCCCCCAATGTTTTTAAGGTAAAGTCAACACCTGCAGACACTAACAGGGGATAGGAGTAGCTGACTTTTGTTTCACTTATTCACTGCAAAAACCTTAAGCTATCCTAGGATCCATACTGCTTTGTATTCATTACTATAGATATGCTTTCCAGGACACAAATCAGTAACTTGAGTCATTCAGGTTCTTTGTGAATACAGTGATGATCTAGTTCCATAAAACTGGAGGCAAGAGAAGACTTGCTACTGTTGGTGGGTGAAGAACATACTACACAGGAGATACATACTCTCAGGATAGAGCTAGGGCTAATACAGGAGGCGGGCCAGCTCTATGGGTGGGGAAGGTGCCACGAGGGCAGCCAAGGCCCACTGCCCTCAAAGAGCCAGCCTTTTGCTTGTTAAGCATCTGGAGAACTGTCACATAAAGCAATTAATTTAGTCAGCCCCATAAGGAAGCATGAACAAAAAATAGCGAGAGTGATTTACTGCAGTTCCAACTAAGACTCTAGAAAGAAGCAGCAAGATAAAAGCAAATCTTAAAGGAAAATTGCTATGAAGGAAACTTGGTAGGAAGTGCATCAGTTCTTCCCTTTACTACAGCAGGAGGTAACAGAATGGCTGTTGTGAATCAGAGCAGGGGTGTCCACACAGCCCCGGGGGCTGGGACATGAGCCATTAGCGGTTGCTAAGAATGCAAGAACAAGACAGATCTGGAGAGTTAATGCACTGCAGTATGATGGTTTGTACTGCTTGCAGCTCATTAACTTTGAAAAGGATGTGAGGTCTTCATTAGTTGCTCAGCCTCTATCAATTTTTCTTTGATCAGTTTGTCCAGTTGCCTTTTGAGCCAACACACCTTTTATCAGCCACGGTACTTCATGTTATTGGAATGGGAAGAATTGCCTCATCTTTAGCTTGGGGCTAGGCAGCTGAGAGTTTGATTTAACACCCACTGACAAGAAGGCAAATAAAACTGCTCCTGATATTCGTGCTCATATAGAGGGCCAAGGCTGTTCCCTTGCTCCTGCTCCTCTTATGGGAACAGCTTTGCTCCTGTATAGCATTTCATATTAAAAATATTCTCTCAAATCCTAGTTCAACATGTCTTCAAATTTCCTTCTCTCAACTGCAAAACTGCCATATCACTGAGTTCCCATGGGGATGTGTTGGCAGGTGTCGTGGTTTAAGCCCCGGCTGTAAATTAGAACCACGCAGTCTACTGCCTCCCCCCCACTCCCCAGAGGGATGGGGAGGAGAATCGAAAGAATGTAACTCCCACGGGTTGAGATAAGAACAGTCCAGTAACTCAGGTATAACACAAATCACTACTGCTGCCACCAATAATAATAATGATAAGAGAAATAACAAGGGAAGAAAATATGATACCGCTCGCCGGAAAAGAGCCCGACCGAAAAGAGGACGTGCCCTTCCGGGTAGCTCCCAGTTACATCCCCGGGCATGACGTGCTGTGGTATGGAATACCTCTTTGGCTAGTTTGGGTCAGGCGTCCTGTCCCTGCTTCCTCCCGGCCCCTCCTCCTCCCTGGCAGAGCATGAGACTCACAAAGTCTTTGATCAGTCTAAACATCACTGTTATCAGCTTTGTTCCGAGGCTGAAAGTCAAAAACACAGTGCTGCAACAGCTACTAAAAAGGAGAAAAACTGACTGCTACTGCTGAACCCAGGACAGTATCCACCCCTTATTCCATACCATTCACGTCATGCTCAGATCCCACATTTTCCATATACCCTCACTCTCATTTCAGTGCACTGTTATCTTAGTGCACGGACCAATTCCTATAAAGCTACTGAGTCCGTTCGGTTCATGATGTTGGGCTCCATCTCTTGTAACAGTCTTTCAGGGCAGGAGAGGCTGTGTGCAGTGTTGGATCGTTGTCTGCTGATGCTGATCATTCCTTCACTGTAGAACTCATCCGGTTCTATCAAAGTTCATTCTCTGTTGGGATGATGGTCGGAGGGAAGTCAGGGCCAGTCGCTGGTGCCCTGCAGACTTCTAGTTGATGGCTCTAGCAGGCAACAGCGTACAATTGAGTTCATTGTCTGTTTTCCCCTAAAATCAAATCCCCTTGAGGTACGCATCGGACTTCCCCATCTTCCTGCATTACCCACCAAGTATATCCAGGTCCCTGAGCAAAAGCAATCCCACGAGTGGGTTTGCCTTTACCTGAAGCAGGAATAACCCAGACTGTCTTCCCCAGCAAATTCTTCATGTGCACCACAGGAACTTTGTCCCCCTCTACAATATGTAAAAGTTCCGACTGGGCTGGGCCAGCCCTGTTGGCAGATCCTCTGGTGTTGACCAACCAGGTGGCCTTTGGTAAGTGTGTATCCCAATGCTTGAAAGTTCCCCCGCCCATTGCTCTCAGTGTAGTTTTTAACAGCCCATTATACCGTTCGATTTTCCCAGAGGCTGGTGCATGGTAGGGGATGTGATATACCCACTCAATGCCATGCTCTTTGGCCCAAGTGTCTATAAGGTTATTCCGGAAATGAGTCCCATTGTCTGATTCAATTCTTTCTGGGGTGCCATGTCGCCACAAAATCTGGTTCTCAAGGCCCAGGATAGTGTTCCGGGCAGTGGCATGGGGCACAGCGTATGTTTCCAGCCATCCGGTGGTTGCTTCCACCATGGTAAGCACATGGCGCTTGCCGTGGCGGGTTGGTGGGAGTGTGATATAATCAATCTGCCAGGCCTCCCCATATTTGTACTTCAGCCATCGTCCTCCATACCAAAGAGGCTTTAACCGTTTGGCTTGTTTAATTGCAGCACATGTTTCACACTCATGAATAACCTGGGCAATAGTGTCCATTGTTAAGTCCACCCCTCGATCACGGGCCCATCTGTATGTTGCATCTCTGCCCTGATGGCCTGAAGTGTCATGGGCCCACCGAGCCAAAAATAATTCACCTTTATGTTGCCAATCTAAGTCCATCTGAGCCACTTCAATCTTAGCAGCTTTATCCACTTGTTGGTTGTTCTGGTGTTCCTCAGTGGCCCGACTCTTGGGTACATGGGCGTCTACATGGCGTACCTTCACCACCAGGTTCTGCACCCGGGCAGCGATATCTTGCCACAGTGCAGCAGCCCAGATGGGTTTACCTCTGCGTTGCCAGTTGCTCTGCTTCCATTGCTGCAACCACCCCCACAGGGCATTTGCCACCATCCATGAGTCAGTATAGAGATAAAGTACTGGCCACTTTTCTCGTTCAGCAATGTCCAGGGCCAGCTGGATGGCTTTCACCTCGGCAAACTGACTCGATTCACCCTCCCCTTCAGCAGTTTCTGCAACTTGTCTTTGAGGACTCCATACAGCTGCCTTCCATCTCCGATGCTTTCCCACAATACGGCAGGACCCATCAGTAAACAAGGCATACTGCTTTTCACTTTCTGACAGTTTATTATATGGTGGGGCCTCTTCAGCACGCATCACCTCCTCCTCTGGTGACATTCCAAAATCTTTGCCCTCTGGCCAGTCCATGATGACTTCTAGAATGCCTGGACGACTGGGATTTCCTATTCGAGCTCGTTGTGTAATTAGTGCAGCCCATTTACTCCATGTCGCATCGGTTGCATGATGTGTAGAGGAGACCCTGCCTTTGAACATCCAGCCCAGAACGGGCAACCGGGGTGCCAGGAGGAGCTGTGCTTCAGTGCCAATCACCTCCGAAGCAGCTCGAACCCCTTCATAGGCTGCCAGTATCTCTTTCTCAGTTGGGGTATAGCTGGCCTCAGATCCTTTGTATCCCCGACTCCAAAAGCCGAGGGGTCGACCTCGAGTCTCCCCTGGAGCTTTCTGCCAGAGGCTCCAGGTAGGACCATTCTCCCCGGCTGCGGTGTACAGTACATTTTTTACATCTGGCCCAGTTCGGACTGGTCCAAGGGCTACTGCATGAACTATCTCACGTTTAATTTGCTCAAAGGCTTGTTGTTGCTCAGGGCCCCATTTAAAATCGTTCTTCTTCCGGGTCACATGATAGAGAGGGCTTACAATCGAACTGTAATTTGGGATGTGCATTCTCCAGAACCCCACAGCACCCAAGAAAGCTTGTGTTTCTTTCTTATTAGTTGGTGGAGACATTGCTGTTATTTTGTTGATCACATCTGTAGGGATCTGGCGACGTCCATCTTGCCATTTTATTCCCAAAAACTGAATCTCCTGTGCAGGTCCCTTGACCTTACTCCGTTTTATGGCAAAACCAGCTTTCAGCAGGATTTGGATTATTTCCCTCCCTTTCTCAAAGACTTCTTCCGCTGTATCACCCCACACAATAATGTCATCAATGTATTGCAGGTGTTCTGGAGCTTGCCCCTGTTCCAGTGCATTCTGGATCAGTCCATGGCAAATGGTAGGGCTGTGTTTCCACCCCTGGGGCAGTCGGTTCCAAGTGTACTGGACGCCCCTCCAAGTAAAAGCAAACTGTGGCCTACACTCTGCTGCCAAAGGAATTGAGAAGAATGCATTGGCAATATCAATCGTGGCATACCACTTGGCTGCCTTTGACTCCAGTTCATACTGAAGGTCTAGCATGTCCGGTACAGCAGCACTCAATGGTGGTGTGACTTCATTCAGGCCACGATAGTCTACTGTTAGTCTCCACTCTCCGTTAGACTTTCGCACTGGCCATATGGGGCTATTAAAGGGTGAGCGGGTCCTGCTGATCACTCCCTGACTCTCCAGACTACGGATCAGCTTATGGATGGGAATCAGGGAGTCTCGGTTGGTGCGGTATTGCCGCCGGTGCACTGTTGCGGTCGCGATTGGCACTTGTTGTTCTTCGACCTTCAGCAACCCCACAACAGAAGGATCCTCTGAGAGACCAGGCAAGGTGGACAGCTGCTCATTTTCCTCAGTCTCCAAAGCAGCAATACCAAAAGCCCATCGGTACCCTTTTGGGTCTTTGAAGTACCCTCTCCTGAGGTAATCTATGCCGAGGATGCATGGAGCCTCTGGACCAGTCACAATGGGGTGCTTTTGCCATTTCCTTCCAGTCAGGCTGATCTCAGCCTCCAATACAGTCAACTCTTGGGAACCTCCTGTCACTCCAGAGATATAGATGGGTTCCACCCCTTGACAGCTTGACGGCATCAGGGTACACTGTGCACCGGTATCTACGAGAGCTTTATACTTCTGTGGGACTGATGTGCCAGGCCATCTGACCCACACAGTCCAGTAAATCCGATTATCCCCTACCTCCACCTGGCTGGAGGCAGGGTCCCTCTAACAGTCATCACAACGTTGGACACCTAAGTCGTATTGAAAGGGATTATTCTTCGTTATCACAGGAGCTGGAGTAAAATCAGCTCTTCCACTCCATCTGGGAACCTGCTCACCAGAGACTGAAGCCGCAGCTCTCATGGGATGATTAGTCTTGACCCTTGTTCCTATTTTCAATTCATGCACCCGTTCCTCCAAAGCTGAAGTAGGTTTTCCATCCCACTTCGTCATGTCTTCTCCATGATCCCGCAGGTAAAACCATAGGGTGGCCCGTGGTGTTTGCCTTCTATATCTTCTGTCTCGAACAATAGGACGTCTTTTGTTAACAGCTGAGACCTGTGTTGGTACACGTGAGGAGCTGGATAAATCAGATAGATCGTCCCTCAATTGTTTGACATCCTGGGACAGTTTTTCCACAGCTGAGATGATGGAAGGGGTGAGATTGTCTTCGAACTCTCGGAGTTTATGAATCATTTCATCCACTGTTGGTGTTACTATGTCACCCCAGGTTACTGTTGCCAATGAATGGGCATATGATGACGGTGCATTCCGTGTAAGTTTTCGCCACATGGGTCGTGTACATTCGACTTCATCTGGGTCTATGGGTATATCTCCGTTATTCGGTTTGATGTGATAAATCATCTCTACGATGGCTGATTCCCTCAGAGACTGGATGCCTTTGTCTAAAGTAGTCCACTTGGCCGAACGACTCGTAACATCGTCCTTGTATGGAAATCTTTCTTTCACAGCTGCCAAGAGCCGCCTCCAAAGACTGAGGGACTTTTTCTCTCTTGCAATTGCTTTGTCAATTCCCCCTTCTCTAGCAAGTGATCCCAGCTGCTTGGCTTCTGTACCTTCTAGTTCGTGACCATCGGCCCCATTGTCCCAGCATCGGAGCAACCAGGTGATGATGTGCTCCCCTGGTTGACGGGTAAAATCTTTTCGCATATTCCGTAGCTCGGTTGAGGTCCGAGGTCGAGAAGTCACCTCTTCTTCTTCTTCGTCATGTGATGATGACTCCTGACCAGATGCTGTCCTGAGTGGTGAATACATTGTTTCTTCATCTCGCTTCACCCTTCTTGCCTCTTTTTTGCTTTTTCTCTTGCGTAGAGGGGCAATCGATATTGGTACGAATTGGTCCTCTGGTTTAGCTGCAGTCATCACTGTGGTTTGAGTAGCAACAGTACTTGTTGCTGGGGGTGGTGTAGCTGCTGTGGTTGGAGCTGGGGTAGCTTCGCTGTCTGTTGCAGTTGAAGTTTGAGTAGCGGCTGTACTTGTCGCTGGGGGTGGTGTAGCTGCTGTGTTTGGAGCTGGGGTAGCTGCACTGTCTGTTGCAGTCGAAGTTTGAGTAGTGGCTGTACTTGTCGCTGGGGGTGGTGTAGCTGCTGTGCTCGGAGCTGGAGTAGCTGCGCTGTCTGTTGCTTCGCCCTCAGATCCAGGGACATTTCTTTCCTTTTGAAGGTGCTGGATAGCGTTGAACAAGGCCCGGTAGGCATAGGCCAAGCCCCAGCACGTTGACATGATTTGTCCCTCTCTGGTATGACCAGGATGACAGCACACCTCATTTAAGTGTTTTACTAATTCTTCTGGATTTTGCAGTTGTTCGGTGGTGAAATTCCAAAACACTGGAGGGGCCCACTGACCTAGGTACTTGCCCATACTATCCCACACACCTTGCCACTCATGGCTGTCCAGCCTCGGGGAAAATCTCTCGGTCCCCCTATTTTGTCGTCTAACCCCAGACAAGACCCAAACCCGACTCTGCTTAACTCTTGAGATCAGACGTAATGGTTGTGAACAAAACACACTCTGTATGCGTGCCAACATGGTGACCCCCATCACAATCAGCAAACAGGTCTCAACAATATTAAAAGGCCACTCAAAAATTTCAAAACTCTCAAACGATGCTGTAAACGGTCTGGGAGGGGCACTGGGAGGGTAAAAGAATGTCTCCTTCATAGGTTGACCACCCAGGAAGGAGAAAAAAGATGTATAGTTACTAAGCATTTGTATTATATACCTCCCAAAGTATAAAGGTTGTGACCACACTGGGAACACAAGCCAGATCAGTTTCATGATCAATCCTTCTATTGTATTACAAGTCATTGCTACAAAATACAACGAGACAACAACCTTAGCCCAAGCCCCACACTTGAAAAACACCAACACAGCAAATACCGGCTCTAAGTAACCTACGGCATATTGAGACTGTGAGATCAAAAACAACAACTTTGAGAGCCAATAAATCAGCATTGTGCCTCAATCAGATCTGTTGTTATCTCAACCCTTCCTGCCCCACGTTGGGCGCCAAAATGAACTGTCGTGGTTTAAGCCCCGGCTGTAAATTAGAACCACGCAGTCTACTGCCTCCCCCCCACTCCCCAGAGGGATGGGGAGGAGAATCGAAAGAATGTAACTCCCACGGGTTGAGATAAGAACAGTCCAGTAACTCAGGTATAACACAAATCACTACTGCTGCCACCAATAATAATAATGATAAGAGAAATAACAAGGGAAGAAAATATGATACCGCTCGCCGGAAAAGAGCCCGACCGAAAAGAGGACGTGCCCTTCCGGGTAGCTCCCAGTTACATCCCCGGGCATGACGTGCTGTGGTATGGAATACCTCTTTGGCTAGTTTGGGTCAGGCGTCCTGTCCCTGCTTCCTCCCGGCCCCTCCTCCTCCCTGGCAGAGCATGAGACTCACAAAGTCTTTGATCAGTCTAAACATCACTGTTATCAGCTTTGTTCCGAGGCTGAAAGTCAAAAACACAGTGCTGCAACAGCTACTAAAAAGGAGAAAAACTGACTGCTACTGCTGAACCCAGGACAGCAGGATAGTTAAAAGAAAAGCCAAACCACTAAATGTTCTTTTCAGCTTGAAGTCCGAGGGCAATAGGAAAACTACTTTCAGCTTAGACAAAAACCCAATGGAATAACATCATTTGAGTAGTTTAATTACATTACCTCATGCTGAGCAAGTAACAACACATAGAAATTAAATTACTAATCAACTACTTCAGCATTTAAAAGGATAGAAGAACTTTTGAAGGGGCTTATTGTTGAAAACATAAAAACCTCAAGAGATGAACAGACCTGGATCCTGCTATGGAGGCCACTGTGCTGCTTCTATGAAGCATTAGAGAATTAGCTGTTTCCAACACACTGGGTTTTCTACAACAGCAAAAGCCAGGAATTCTGTTTCTGCCTATCTCCCTTCTTAGGCCCTCAGCCACTTTTTCCATACTGCTTTCTAGTCCTTCAGGAAGTTTCTATTAGTTACAAGCGATGTTAGCATAGAGACCTTTGTTAAAAGAGATTATGAAATGATTCAGACAACATCAATCTAAAGCATCAATCTTTATTTATAAAGTAAATTACAAAATAGATAAGGTAGACTTAATTAATTTTAGCTTCTGAAGGTGGTCTTCACTGAATACACAGACACTGTAAATCAATGTGTTTATCCAAGTAATGGAGCAATTATTGCCTTGATTAGTTTTGCAAACCTCTGACAGGAGTGTCTTAAAAGATCAAGTTCTCCCTACTTTGCCACATAAACTTTTCAAACAATAATTACCTGTCATGTTAATTAACTATTTAATAGCTTGTGAGTTAACTGCAAGCAGCTGCATTGCTTTTGGGTGTTAGGAAGGCCAACAACAGTTTGAATGGACACTTTCAATTATTTAATGACAAGAGACAGTTAAAGGAATAACTTCCATTAATGCCCTCATTTTGTGCTGGCTCTGAACATTCATTAACAGCAGTAGTGTTATGTGAGGCAACTACACGGATGTAAACGTGATAGATCTTACAAAAAGACTAGATGCTCTTTATTGCTTATTGTCAGGAGAAGAGCTACAAGAGGCCTGGAGAGGCAGTTGGTAGTGCAAGACTCTATACAATTCTCTTTTAGGGGAAAGCTGAGGGGGAAATACACTCAGGACATGACTCTGCGGGGTGGTCAGAGGGTTGTACACCCACATCAAATATTTTCAAGTAAGGTAACTTGCAGTGCCTGGGTTGGGCTGAACTCTATAGCAGCCCATGATAAATGCCCTCACAGAATCACTCAACCACTTCTCACCATCGTCCATATTAAGTTTTCTACCTCCTATCCTCATCTACCTAGGGCAGGACTAGAAAAAAAACCCCAAAACAAAACCCAAACACAACATGCACGTTACCGTATCAGGTCAAACTGTTCATTGTTTAAAACATTTGGTATTACAAAGCTGAACTTCTTTACTGGCTCAAGTGAGTGTAAAAACGTATGTGCACTCTTGGCATGGCTGACACATAGGCAGGAATACTAAACTGAAACAGAAAACCCTGGAGCAGCAATTTTTTAAGTGCTGCACTCAAGGGTTTTCCTTAAAAAAACCCAAACCCCAAAATGAGTTGGGTGTGCTGAAAAGATTCAGGGTTCAACTAAAAATACATTTAATTACAGCGTACAATGAGCTGCACGCACATTACCATGTTTAATAAACAATGACACTTGCCTGACAGGTAGCATGCAGAAGAAACACTTCAAAGGCCATGTCCTTGCCCTAAAGGGAAAAGGCAAGAGGCAGAAAAAGAACATGGTAGCCTAGGGCAAGCAGGAGATTAGCTGAGGAGCCAGAGCTATTGAAGTGGATTGATGTAGTGTGTAAGATTAAATGAAAATAACTGAGGTGTCAGATTTCTACTGCATATAAAAGAACCACAGTAAAACCAACAACTATGGCAATCTTCACATTATATAGTGCAATCTCTGACATCAATAACAAGCTAGTATCTCCAAATAAAATAACACATAAAGATAAAACAAATTTCATCAGGAACTAGTAGTGTCAAAGCATTATTTCCCTAAAAAACTAGGTTAAAATCTATCTCCCAGCAGGCAAACATATGATTCCGCTATATAATGTGTACACCCTGCACCTATGACAATATGCAGCGAACCAAGACTTGCAACTCCCATGTAGCTTGGAAAAAAATATTCAAACCCCACAAAGCTCACATGCAAGACACTAAAAAGCAAGTCCCCACTGGGGAATATAACCTATCCACTAGTATTTGTCTCATTACATGATTTTAAATATTTAAGGTCACCCAATACTTGACTTCCATATCTAATTCTTCTTGAATCCACTTGTTAAAATAATCTGTTTTCCCTCTTCCTATCAAAGACTATTCTGGGTGATTTTTGTGTTTTAGAAAAGGGAAGGGTTAAAAAACCAGAAAACAAAAGACAAAATCCTAACCAGGTGCTGCCAGCAGTTATTCAAGACCTAGCTGGATTTTGTTACAGATTTAAGTTACTACTAAAGTCCAAACGTTTAGGAAAAGTAATTTTCAGTATACTTTGAAGGCTAAAACTGGTGTTGATGCTGCAAATGCATGAGGATCTCAAGAATAACTCACCATTCTGAAGCAAGTTATTTCCATTTTTACTGAATTTACACAGTTTTAGATCCAAGTGCACAGATAATCAATTATTTATCAGAAACTTTAAGCATATTGCTTTGAAAGCAGCTCCATAATCTACTGAGTATACTAACTCATGCACTTTTAATCACCTTTCCCTTGGTCATTCAGTACTTACTATGTAAGGCCTATGAGTGGTACAGAAGCCTGGAAAAGCTCTAGTGGTTCTATGTCAGATTTCTTTAAAAGACAGTTCCATGAGATTAGTTACAAATTTAACATGACCATGCTTTCATGTGGGAAAATATCCAGCTATTCCTGAGCACAGATACTAATTGATGGGTAACTAATTTTAGTTTATCTTTTGTATTACCAAAAAACCAAACCAACAACAAAACCCAACAATGCATCATGTCAAAACCAGAAGAAAACCTTCTATTGTACTAAGAACTACAAGGGTAAACAAAGATTTATATAGGACAATGCTATATAATCCTCCAGCTGTTTTCACATGGAAAGGGTTACAGGTTTCCATAGGCTACTTGCAAGAACACAGACAGACAACTGCAGCTGACCCACAGGAGAGATGAGCTTCATAGTCTTCTGTGTGCAGAATTTATGATCACAGCTATTAAATAATGGATTCTAATTTAAAATAAAGGGGTACTAGCTTAGTTTTCCTCTTCTAGCTTTAAAACAATTAGCTTTTCCACATGTCATGAAACATGGTCAACGATCATGTAACAATATAAAAAGTGTTGAGGTCAGAGAAGAGTAAAAAGAGCCTTTTTTTGTTTGTTTTCTAGCATCTACGAATGGAATGATTTCAGTTCATTACCCAAAGCCAGAATTTCATTTCTCACTGTAATGCTTAATACTAAACAGCAGCTTCTAATCACTAGGTGTTTCAGTCTCTGCTGGACCTCTAATCAGTCTTCGTATTCCCCTCTTCCCCGCAGGACCTTTTGGTTTAGCAAAACTTTGTTTGTAAGCATGTTGTTTTGGATGAACCTCTTCGTACAGGAAGTCAGCAGTTAACTCATCACCATTATCTATTTCAATCTGGGAAAGAAAACAAACCAAACAATGTTTATCATATTCATCTTAAAGACATGTTTAAAAACATTTCAGTATTTTGCTGAAGCTCTAAATGCTGTATTAAAACCATATGTGCAATAATGATCAGAGTGAAATGTTCTCCAACTTGTGCCTAATGCCCTGAGCAATCCCAAATAGTTTTTCTAAGAATCCGCTATACTCTTACCAGTATTAAGTGTGATTCAACTTACATGTTTTTCCCCGAAATACAAGTGCAGCATATGCCAAGAAACTTCCTCTGTCCCAAGCTTTAGTACATGTTAATACTAACTAGGAGTACACATTTCACCTGGAAACAAGCGCTTATTTACTTACTTCTAAAGTAACTTCCTTAATAAAAGAAAGCAGCATGAGGATCATTAGAATTACAATTTCCTTTCTTTATTCTCCCCTCTAAAATAAAACCCAATGTAACTGTCCCAATGTAATCTCCACGTTTTAACATTTTTTTCCCCCACTAAAATGTGCTTTAAACACATATTGTAAGAGCAATGTGCACACATACTGTTGTCTCTTGAGACAGAAGGGGAGGAGTACAAACAGCTTACACGATTAGCTAGCTACTGGAACTCATCAACTATTCAAGCCAGGGACAAGCTAAAATAAGTTTAATGAACAAAAGCAGAGGTTGCTTTGATTTTAAAATTTAAGCATAGAATCCTTAATGGAAGAGCTGTTCTCAAGCCAAATCCCACTGTTCTGAATTGCAGGAATTTGAAATTCAGAGAAAAACTTTGGCTCTGCTCTCCTAAGCATTCAACACTTCGCAACCTGCCAACCATAGCGCTTGCCAGCCACAGAATTGCTGTTACATGTATATGCTACAGAAAAATGTGTACGGGAATTTCAGAAGTCACATGGTGCATTCATTTCATTGTAGGAAGGAAATTTCTGAGAAATAATTACATATAAAACCACACAGTAATAATCTACTTAATTCATGTCATCTCTGCTATTTTTCAGGTATATATTACAATAGATAATTTCAGGTAGATTATTATAATCCCCACAGACACCCAGCCTCAGAGGTTTTCTAAATGTACAGCACAATTGTTAAGAATGTAACCAGAGGTCACATATTCCACAAATGGACCATTCCTATGGTGTCTGCTCTGGAGGTGAGAAGCAAATTATTGCATAGTAGTAAAACCTATTCAACGTGAAAAGATTGGCTTATTTTTAAGTTCCAGAACTGCAACTTGATACTGTTTTGAAAATCCTTAAATAACCTTGGCTTCAAAGAATTCAGTGTTCAACAACAGCAATGAGGTCCAAAATAGAACAGGCCTTTTACTAAGGAATCATGTTAGTTCTAAATAGTCCTTCAAAGTACTCTCAAACGCTCCCTTGATGCACAAGGATATGTTTGCTAAAGCTGTGACAGTGTAGAAGTTACAAAACAAAGGAAATCTTCCACAATTTAACTTTGTATCTGGAGTTTTATCAGTAAGTATTTGTCACTCAGGACAAACTTTAACAGTTACACAGAACTTTTCATTGTTTAGATAAGGTGGTGGCAAAGTTATGGTTAGATACTAAGAAGTGAACAGAGAGAAGGAGGAAATACCAGTATACTCGCTGTACTTACCTTTCTAATTATCTGCATCCACAACTGTCTTTCTACAATTTCTAATAGTGGACTTTTGCAACTAGAGTAGAGCATTCGTTCTCTTATACTACAGGTATACCCTGGCATTGAGTAGATGAAAACTGCAGAGAAAAAAAACAACCCACAAATCAGACCATAACTATACTCCATCAAAACCTGTATCATAAAATCTTTTACAGCAGAGGTGTTGCAAATCAACTATGTAGTCTGAAAGGGAAAAATTGTAACACTATTCTGGATCTTTCTTTGCTTCAGCAAGTGTTTCATTTCAAATGAGGGATGAGAGAATGGCCACTAACTTTATGTTTTGACATGAACACTATCAAAAGGGATAGCTCTCGACTTTCTAAATGTAAGGACTCTTCAGAAGTCAGTTTCACAACCAACCGCCTCTGAAATTTATGACCATGCTGACAAGACAGATTACTTCTATGACACATCTTTCTGCTTCAAAATTACTAAAGTATGTGAAACAAGCCAATGAAATTTCCTATTGGGAAATTTTCTCATACCTATGGATTCCAAATAGTCTCCTTCATGGGCATGCTTATACAGGAAAAAGTGGTAACGCGCAGCATCCTTTGGAATTCTTTTTGGCAAATCCTTCAGTTCAGTATGAAGTGTGTTGGCCAAAATAATAGTTTCATTTTTCATATCAATTTGCTGTTAACAAAGCAAACCTGAATATGGTTAAGACACAGAAAGCAAACCAGAGAACATGACAGGAGGGGAAAAAAATATTAATCTAATATAGACTGGTAATTTATCAGTGTATGTCACCAGCACACACTGGTTAATGTGCAGGTAATCTATTTTATACTCACTATTAAATAAAGTATTTTATACTTGCCAGTTGTACATAATTGATTTTCTTATTTTTCAATTTCTCCAAAGCCTGAATAGCTTCTTTAGCAATAGGGAATGCTACTCCTTGCAATGTCTGATGCTTGGTATCTATACCAACGTCCGTCTGTACCTGGAACACAGGTCAATGGCAATGTGAACAGAAACCTTTGCAAGCATTCGTTGGCTTTCATACAATAACTGACAATGCATTGCATTATATAATAACTATATAATAAATAACTGTCAATAAATAACTATAGAATAAATAACTGACAATGCATTGCATATCGTTACACACAGAGTTAGCGATAGCTATTCTGAGAACAAACTACCCAAACATCATCCCCATATGCTACAGATTTGTACTTTTTAATGCACAGGTCATGTTTGCTTGCTAACCTGAAAACAGTTTCAGATCTCTGAAACAGCTAGCTTGGCAAAGCCAACAGAATCAGCAGAGGGAAAACTGGCTCCAGCCTCAGTGAACAAGCTCCAAGTTAAATTCCAGTATAGATGCAATAAGCCAGGAGGAAAGAGCTTGATTTTCATATGCTGTGTTAGACTTTTGAACTGACAATACTTCTCCTAAGCTTTGTTGTATCTTTAAAAATTTTAGACCAAAACATGCAAATATAATTTCTAGGGAATCAAAATTTTCAGAGGAAGACAGAAATGGTATCTTATGAAGCAAACCGATCTTCTTGAGGGAAAAGAAAGCAACTGCCCTCCCTCCTGCTTCAACAGCCTCCCCTTAAAAGCCTGTACCAAAAGGAAAGGAAACAAAACAAATGAATAAAGTTTTAATTTTTGATTTCTAGAAGGTCTAACGAAAAGTAAAAAAAACCCAGGGTAACTGCAAGCTTGACAATTGTTCCTAACCCAGCTGTGTTAGCCACAAATGCTGGGAGAAAAATAGTTATTTTAAGGCCATTTTGCAAGAATTTATGTTTACCTTAGCATTCATGGATAATCTCTGGCCTCCAACTTTCCCAAGTCTGAATTTATTGGCTAAGTATTAGCTTTTGAATATACTGATTTTCTTTTATGATTTCATAAATATATTTAACACTGGTGATGAAGCAGCAATACTCAAAGCGTGCGAAATGGGAAGTGTGGGTCTCAGATCTATTAACTAGGAGATGTTCAGCTTCAATTAGAGATGCTAATAAAATATGAAACAAACTGATGAAAGAATAAAAACCAAAGATAGCTGGTGCAACACTAAACCATACTGTACATTTTAAGGAACAGCCTGTCAGCAACAACGGAAGAGGAGGAAAAGAAAGCAGGTGGTAGAGCTTACTTTTGTATAAAGATTGATAAATTCATGAAGAAGGTTATAGAAAAAGAATATTTGCAGGATATATCTGCATAAAAGCCTGATTAATAAATACACACATGACAAAAATAATAAAGCATAATTAAATACTATACTATATAAACCATATTAAAATACAAGTAGGAATAAACCCAAACATAAAAAGGAGCTGCGACAGGCAAGGGAAGAGAGTAACCCAGCATAACTCCAGAGTTAAGAACATGAACAAAATCCATTTGTCTGTACTGCAACATGTTTCAGACCATTAAAGCAAACGAAAACCACCAAAGTCACTTAAATATATTTAAACTCACACCATACAATTTGTTAGTGTTGGCTGCCGAGTGGAGGAGAAAATGGAAGTTGAAAATTCCTGTGAATAAGTGTAAGGTAGCGTACGCAAGAACAGAGAACCTCTCTTCTCCCTGTGCAGTGACGGAGTTGAGCTAGCTACTGCCATTCAGAAACAAGACCTTGCAGGTCACACTGAGTATCTCTGAAAATATAAGCCCAGTGGCCAGTCTTGGCAGAAAAAAGAAGCTAAACAACCCCCCAGAAAACCCAACCACCCACAAGGGAAAGGTTAGGAATTCTTAGAAAAAGAGTAGAGAACAAAACACATTGTTACGCACTGTAGGTACCACTAACATGCCTGCATCTTGAATACCACATGCAGTTCCGGCTTCCCCACCCCTTCATCTCATAAGTTAAATAGTAGAACTGGAAAAACTGCAGGGAAAAGCCAAAGGATCAGAAGTATGGAGAGCCTTCTTTAGGAAGAAGAACTACCTGGATTAGGACTTTTCAGCCTGGGAGAGATACCTGATCAGGAATACAACAGAGGTCCATGGATATAGAATCATACAATATTGGAAGGGACCTTCAAAGGTCATCTAGCTCGACTCCCCTGCAATGAGCAGGGACATCTTCAACTAGATCAGGTTGATCAGAACCACATTCAGCCTGGCCTTGAATGTTTACAGGGATGAGGCATCTACTGTCTCTATAGGCAACATGTTCCAGTGTTCCACCACCCTCACAGTAAAAAATTCTTCCTTATATCTAGTCTAAATTTACCCTTCTCTAATTTAAAATCATTATCCCATGTCCTAGCACTACAGGCACTGCTAAAAAGTCTGTTCCCATCTTTCATATAAGCCCCCTTTAAGTATGGGAAGTTACAATAAGGTCTTCCCAGAGCCTTGCCTTCTCCAGGCTGAACAACCCCAACTCTCAGCCTGTCTTCACAGGAGAGGTGCTCCAGCTCTCGGCACTTTTGTGGTCTCCTCTGGACCGTCTCCAACAGGTCCATGTTTTTCTTGTACTGAGGACTCCAGAGCTGCACACAGTACTCCAGGAGGGGTCTCACCAGAGCAGAGCAGAGGGGGAGAATCACCTCCCTCAGGCTGCTGATCACACTTCTTTTGATGCAGCCTGGGATACAGTTGACTTCCTGGAATACAGCTGACTTTATCAAAGGGGAGGGGGAAACTGGAATGACTTAATGACTTTTCTTTGCCTTCCCCAAATAATCTGTAGGGATATCAGACTAAACTAGTAGATAGCAGGCAGTGGTCCTTTACATAGCACTTTGTCAAGCTGTGGAATACACTGCCAACAAAAACTTTATGTGGATTTAGAAAAAAAGACAAGACTAAATAATGGATGAAAACCCCATTAAGAACAATTATATAGCAAGATGTCATCTCTTGCTCAGGCAGATCCCTACCTGCAAATGCTGAGGCAACAGAAGAGCATTATAGGGATTATAGCTGTCTTGCCCTGCTTTTACACCCTTCCTAGATTTCTGCTGTTGTTCACTCAGGCACTTGACAGCAAACGAGACGATGCTTTGATCTGAACCCGTAAAATATTTCTTAGGGTAATTATGAAAGAATATATAGATGGAAAACTTTTTCTTTTTTTTTGTTTTAGATCAGAAAGCTTTTAGCTTCCTGAGTTTAATTACAGGCTTCATAACGGTGGAAACAATGAACACAGAAATGACATAAATCAATGTACTGCAAGATGCTTCAAGCAAAGCCCAGGTTACGTATCTCTGAAAAGCACAGCTACTGCTGCTGAAATTTCGTAACAGCACATAATACTAATACCACAAGTGATCATCGATACCATGGAAGTTTTACATTCGTTAGTGTTTGGGGTTTGTCTTTTAAGTTGTTCAAGTAAAACGCAGTGTGTGGTGACGCTGAATGCATTTCTACACTGTGAAAACAGACATGGAAAAAAACAAGACACCATTGGGGGAAAAAAAAAAACAAACCAAAGAACAACAAAATTGCAGCACAAGCACAGTAGAGTGAAAATGTAAGAGAAGATACGGAGCTGCATTAACAAGATGGCTTGCTGGTATCCAGCTGCAGAAACAAATTATACTTCAAACACATGTACCACAGCTGTAAAATACAAGCCTGAAGAACTCATAGATCAGCACATGACCTATTTTAATACATGTCTGAACACAAACAGTGATCAAGTGAAGGAAAATGTGAGAAAAGAACTCCTGAAACTTTTTGGTCACTATCTAGCTTACAAACATCAAATCATTTGGTTAAAGGCATTTGTTAGACGTTTTTCTATAAAGCATTTATAGCAAAAGCAAATCTGTCTCTTAAAGGGACTAGCTACTTGTTTTGGATTTCTATTCTATTTTTATTGGAATTCCATGCAGTTCCTCTCAGTCTTAAAGATAAGTGCACTGGTGCTGGAAGCCGAGTACATTTCCTCTAGGAATAAGGCTGCTGAAATACTCCTGACAATCAAACACTGCACAGTTTCTCTTTTATGTTTTCTCTACAATTTCTGCCACTGTGGCAAATGCATGTGGGCAATCACAGAATGGTTTAAGTGGAACCTTCTGAGGTCATCTTATCCAACTACCCTGCTCAATCAGGGCCACCTAGAGCCAGTTGCCCAGCTCTCTGTCCAGATGGCTTTTGACTATTTCCAAGATGGAGACTCCACAATCTCTCTGGGCAACCTGTGCCTGTGCTTAGTCACCCTTCACTGTATCAGTCACCCTTCACAATACGGTGATGTTATAAGCATTTTAAGGGCCAAAGCTGCAACAATTAATCTCTGCAGTTGTGAAGCCTCTGACTCAGGCACTAGGCCCTGCAAACTCAGCAAAATCACGTCACTTCAACTCCAGCCATCATCATCTTGCAGCCTCAACTCATTGAGGAAAAAATTACAGTCTCATCCACTCAAACTTTCTGAAACTGTCCGTTTTCTGTTCTGCCCTTTTTACCCTAGAAAGACTTTTTTCCTACAATGTGTGTGGAACTCTGCACCCGGTTTCCCATCCACGCTCAAAGACGTTGTAGGTACCTCATTAATCTTAATTTGTCGAAGTTCCTCTTCTGCTGCAGTCAGAGGTGCAGGGGAGGATTGTGATATCAAATATTTTTTATATCCATTCAGTGAAACATCATCCTGAAAGCACAAAATTAATCATTTTTTGATACTAAAAGTTTTCTTCAAAGATGTTCTGTGCAGTGTTAAAAAAGCCCTTACCTCCCATACAGCTGTGGTCATTTTATTTGAATGGATTACAAGTGTAGGCGCATTTGCAAGTTCAACTCATCTTCTTGCATAGCAGGGCCCACTGAGCTGCTCTCGTATCCAATTATACTGTGGGCAGCATTTCCACAACCAGTCCCCAATTACTTTGCTAATTCAGAAATTCCCATTAATGAAGAATGTGCATGAAGCTATTCGGCCTTCTTGTACAAAACCCCACAGAACTGCCACAATTTAGTAAATATCTAAAAAATGAATCTATTTTCTTATAAGATTTGAATGTTCAGACTGGTAGCTTATTGGTAGTTTTTGACCTAAAAATGGGAGACAGAAATGCTACCTTAGGACAGAGAGTAAGCACATGGTAACTGCAAATAGTTTAGGATGCAACATCATAGAAGTGATAAATTCTGATAAGCACCTTACTGAATTCATTAATACTCAGTGTCAGCCCTGGTCTTCTCCAAAGAGGTTGATACCAGAGGCAAATACTGCTGCAGTTTTACTATTAAGGTGATCGATCAGAAAAGGGCAGAACTTAATGCAGTCGTATGAATGTGACTTTATACTCAAGTTCTGAAGAGGAGAAAGCTCCTTCTTGGCTCTTCCCCTTCTGGAAGAGACAGACCTTCTCAGGTACAATTTCCTGTGCCAATATTCCATCATGCCTTGTTTCAGGAGCCCAGACATATAGAGGTTAATACACGTGAAACAGCAGATAGGACCACAACCAGGTTCCACCAGAGTAACAGCTGGTTGCAACTAAAATATCCATGTGCCTAACAAAATATAGAGTAACCCACTGGATGGTGATCAAGATTCTGAGTGGCATTTGTAACTTGGATGCCTTGAAGAAGCTGTGATTTTCACACAGATGAACATTAGAAGCAGCTACAATTAACAAGTTTTCAAAGACACACAAACCAACCAACAATATAGACATATATTCAACTGTAACGTAATGACCTTGGAAAAAGTGAGTTACATTGAATCCATCCTCTTAAGTGCCCCAGGCACGTTCTAAAATAACAATAATAGACAAATGCAATGCTCCTTCCTTACAATTTAACTAGAAGCTTAGATTTGGGCTCTCAGTTATAGGGCTAGATACAAATTCTACATATTATATAGACTACTAGTTTGGTGCAAGTGGTGATGAGACATCAGATGATAGAATGAGCAAGAAAAAAAAAAAAACATGACCTCTACCAACAAACCTTCTTAGCAAATCAGTTATCTACTTCTCTAGAGTATTTCAGCCTCTCCAGAGAGGTTTGTTAGCATGTTTGCTTGGGCAATTGAAGTCTCCATCACAAGTTAATGCTGATTATAAAAAAATTATTTACTCAATGAGCAGCAGAGTTAGCCTCATACCCTTATGGATTTGTGTGTCCAACACAACAGCCCATGTCTCTTCCACAGCTTTTTTCCCATAACAGCATCCTCTATTGTTCCCCATATCTCCAACTCCTTCCCTTCCTTCAGCACCAGCTCCCTGTGACAGTAGTGGCAGTGCTTTGGTTCAGATTTGCGCATATGATGAACTAATTAACAGGCCAAACAGAAGATAACTGCTGCAGTCTCTCCATCTTTGCTGAAGAAAAAGGTAATGATATTTTGGATCTCTAAGTAATCATCTGTTTTCATGAAAGCTATAGGAATTCTGTATTTTTGAGAACTCTAACTTGTACTTTTTTAAAATTGGCAATTATAAAGACTGCCTCATGTCTGCCTGACAAACAGGCAGACATCACAACCATGTAAGACTTATTTCCCAAAGAAACCTTAATCAAAAAAGAGCAGAAACACCACAAATTTATACCAGTAAGATCAACTTCTGTATTTAGCATCTAAAGTCAGTCTGCTGACTTTCAAAAGAAAAACATACCTGTACTGTTCCAAATACTTCATCCTTAATATGACCACCTCCAAATTCTTTCTTAAGTGTTGCTCGGGTTGCTGCATACAACATTTTTTGACGAACCTAGCATATAACAAAACAGTGCTGGTTTGGTTTGGGTTCTTTTGGGTTTTCTTTTTTGGTGTACACAGAAAATCTAACATGCTGGTGTACGAAGTCCATCAACAAACATTTTTCTTGAACAAATATTTTAAGTGTTGAAACTGCATTATGAAATTGTAATTCATAATAAAGAATAAACTCCATGGAATGAGTTCTGGATCGTAATACTAACACACATTATGAAATTTTGAAAGGTATGATACTACGCATTATTATCAAAGTAATTCTAAAACTAAATTGCAGCTTTAGTAAGAGTATGAGGGGGTTTTTTTTAGTGACTCCAGATAGTTTTTGTTCAATATGGAGTGGAAAAATTACATTTCCTAGGGGTAAAAGATCCGATGAAGTTTGCTTCCTATCAGTTTGTGTCTAACACAGTCACTTACTCCTCTCTCAACAGTCCCATCTTCCCACCTTATTTCTCTGTCATGCCATCCTCACCACAGTAGCTCACATCTTCCACCTAATCTCTTCTGTGCACTCCAGCTCTTGGTATCTTACTATTTCCCAGCTGCTAGTGAAAGTAGTAAGAATATTGGAAAAGCTTTACTTTCTGTCTTTCCTTATCTCACATTCCCAGAACCTGCACACAGTATCCTAGTTTCTCCTAGAAATCCTTAACTCCAACCTCAGTTCCCTCCCATGTTCTCTAACTACTAACAGTATATTCTGTGGCAGGTCACAGATCCAAAAGTGCCAGCTGGGCAGCCAGCAAGCCAAACAGAACAGCTTGGGCTCACATTATAATCTTTCTCTCTATAATAATACACACTGAGATTTCTTTCCTTCCTTCTTTCATCTTTCCATGAATTTTTATGAAACACTGACAGAAAGATAGACAAACAGGGCAAAAACATTGTCTTGTCTCCTCCAATAAGGCTAGAAATAAGGCTGGATTAGCTGCACTCCCTCTAAACCCATCGAACTCCTCAATCAGCTTCAAGAAAGATGTTTTCCCAGTTTTCTTGAAGGAAAGTTAGGAGAAGGCTGGGAAATGCTTCATTCCTTGAATCCTCTTCCTTCATATCTAGGATTCAGATCAAATGGCACCGTTGAAAAATCATTAACAACATGAAGTCTCTGATGAACATTACTTACAGGAGAGTGATCTGGTGACCATGCAATGAAGATCCATTCATATCCTTGAGCATTCCGAGAATCTAATCTGTATAATATATAACACGGTTGCTTGTCTTCAAGGAGGGGAAGGACAAAGGAATCATAATCCTTTTCCCATGATCCAACTGGCTGCCTAGAGGATCCCACAACAAGTTGTTCTATAACCAATAACCAAAGCTACAGGTTAGCAACAATATAGTTAACGCTGTTTTTCAAAATTAGCAATTACAATAAACAATCAGTCACTTCATCTTTCATAATAATGTCCACAAGAATGGAAGTCAAGAACAGTCAGTATGAAAGCAGATGAATTTCTGCAAAAGCTGTGCATGTTCAAACCCTAACTCACTTTAACCCAGACACAAATAATTGAGAAGTAATGGGCTGGCTGTCTTCAAGTTCTTTGATCTGATGGGATAAGACTGATGCTAGTGGTTTTAGCATAATATACATAGAAGAGAAATAAAAACTCTCTTCTCCCAGTTAATTTTTAAATTGGGATACTTAAGTAGAAACAAGATGAGAGTAAGCTTTTAAATTTTAGAATTATTGATGCTTTTGCTATAACATGTTAGTGTTTGTACTCATTGTAAGGAATCAATTAATAACTCAAGGAATCATACATAATAACTGTAAGGAATCAAAATAACTCAGTTATATAGTGAAAAGAGTTTGGAATTAATATGCTTGCACTAATCACTTTAACTTGACTATGTAAGTAGATAAACCTCTTTCTAACACAGCTTCATAACTGGTCTCTTTAAATGACTGAAGTTGTTTATTATGTATAATTGGCTTAAGTCTGTATAGAATACTTCAGATGAGATTTAATTATGTGAACAGCTGTAGCAGCAAGATTTTTCTCTTATTTATAAATCACATCTCTGCTTCCAAGGGAAAGTAATAGTATAGTGTATTTCAAAACATTTATCAGCTTCCCAATAAACAGTAGCACCCACAACTGAAACAGAAATACCTTGTTTAAATGAAAACCTGCAACAGTTTGAGGACCACCATAGTAGCTAACAAAGTATCTTTTGAGAGTCTAGAACCTAACTTGTAAAACTCCAGACAACAGTATACATATGCCTGTACAGCAAGGCACTCTATCATAGTAAGTCACAGAACACAAACATCTCAGGGAAAGGGTGCTGGGCCCTTCTTTGAACTAGTGCAAAGTAGCTAAGTTGAACACCTAGACCGGAGTACTCAGAATGTACTTGCCACTTCTGAACTCTAGGTGGCTTTATACTTACTGGGTTTAAGATGGAAAAATTCAATCAAAGTAACTATTGCCCTGCAGCAAACATCTTCTCTTACTAACTCAGATTACCAGAACTCAAATTGACAATTGTGTTGACTAAGGGCAGTTGCTGAAAGCTCCTGCAGAGAGATGATGTAACTGTCCCTCTTCCAGTATTCTGGGAGTTTTAAAGGTTTCTTTCTGAACTGTGAAAATAGTATCAAAGACTGGATTCTGCTTCTACATAGAGGCAAAATGCATATACACATACACACGTAAAAAGGAAAAATAAACGAAATGTCTTCCATTTGCATCATTTCTAGGCTTCATTTCATATTACAAAGTAGAATACATACAAAAGCATACTGCTTTACCTTGCCTAATAGGGGAAAAAAAAATAATTCAATGGTTTACCAGCATTTGCTACTTTGTGCTAGTGAGACTTTACCATAGTGACCTGCCTGTAATATTACTATTTCTACTTCCTTAAGGAAAACAGTATTAAAATGTCAGAAGACTTCCTAAGAAAAGCAAACACAAAGAAGGTTACCTAACAATAAACGTATGTATGTGTATGTACATGTACATAGTCCAGCTAACATGTATTTCAGTGTCCTGTAAATGCAAGACATCTACAAAGAACAAAAACCTCAAGGTGGGCATTTGAAGTACCTCAAAAGATGGACAAAACCATGAAGTATCTTACACAGTCAACCAGCAGTGCTATCAAAAAAAAAAAAAAAGTAATTATGCATTCTGTCTTGCAACGTTTGCAGCCTTGATCAATTGCCAAGAAGTTCAAAGATCAAACTCAAGTTCTGCAAGAAATTATGTAATTTTATATTTATACAGATACATGACATTTAAGAAACGCTTTTATCTTTGAAGACTTGTACAAAGTTAGATTTTTGAAGATACTTTCTATGTAGTCAGATTCCTACTTCAGCATCTGCTTTAATAGAGCTTAACAGAGCTTTCTACATGCAGCAGAGCCCAGTATAAAAGGCAAATAATATTTAGACTTCATCTAAAGTGACTCTTTGCTCTGCAAGAATCTCTAACGAAAGTAACCAAAGTGCCAAAACACAAGTGTGAATTTTCTTTTCCTTACTTTCTTTAGTGAGAAGATAAGAGTAAGCTCATTCATACTACTCATATGAAATGCACAGCAGTTATGAAATGATAAGAAAACTTCAAATTCAAAAATACAGTAGCATTGTACCGAAAAGCTTAGCACCTTAAGATCTTACCTTCTGTATATGAAAGACCTTAGCAATATTAAGTTTGGCAGAATTTTCTTTTTTAAGAAATTGTACTTGTAGGTCACTAAAGCAACTAGGAAAATATCCACAAGAATCAGAGAAAAAGATTAAAATTTGACTAACCATTGTCAATGACTATTTTTAAAAGCCTGTATTGTCCATTTCTGGCTCCAACAAATGTGTCTTTAACACTTCCACTGGCTGAAAAACATAAACGTAACCAAATTAACACATTTCACTTCCTAGGACAAAGAACATTCACAAAGGTAAGAACAACACTAGAAAACTGTATACTGGCCCTTCACTAGAAAGTTGGACTGAAAAGAAACATGGGCATTACGTTCCCTCTATGCTGCACACTGTTCCTGCCAGGGTCATGCACAAGGAGATGACAGGCGGTATTACAAACCAGCCCCGCTTTCTAGCATACCGTGTGATTTTCAACATTGTGAAAGTTAAAGGTGACATCATATCATCACTCTCCAGTTTCAAAGTTAACACAGCAACATAATAAAAATATGACACATCTCAAATTACAATAAGCTTCATGATGTCTGCAGGCTCGGTACAGGCTTCCAGACAGAACCTTTAAGCCTGCCAGGAAAATGTTAGAGATTGTCTGGCAAAAGTGCCATTTTTTTCCTGAGGACACCTCTCTGAAGAATACCAGTGAAGGCTGCCACTCAGTGCTGATCTTTCACATCACATTATCTCCTTGTATGCATCCTGATGACACAGTTTCAAACCGTGACCTATCGCAACCGGATACTTTATGATGAATTTACAAAGTAACTAAAAACATTTTTAAAGTCCATAATTCACACTGACACTACACCACAAACAAGACTTATTTTCCTAAGCAGAGTGAAGACCTGTTCTCGACTCAGATGAAGATCATTCCTATCTCAACTGCTCTGCTTGATAATCTGGGTGCATATCAGTTTAATTATACCATAGACAGAGGGTTGCACAGCACTTACTGAAGAACAATTATTGCAAGCTGGTCCTTTAAGTAATCCCACAGCACAGAGCGTAGCACCAGCAAAACAAACACCAAACCAGGAAACAAGTAAAATGGATTATTTATAGTCAGATTGAGGCCAACTGAACAGATGGTCAGATGGTATCCAGCAACATTGCTGCCCATACTCAAAACATTTTAAATCTATGTCCATCTAAGTGATGCCCAGGCCCATTCTGAAATTCCACAATGGTGTGTGGGGGAAAGGAGGTGTTAAACAAACTGAACTGCATTGGGTTATCAGCCCAACCCCGGACTCATCCCCCTAACCAGTGCAGACCCTCACTGTAACTTGCTGCCAGCTTTTCTCATTGTCTCTGCCAGTCCCCACCATTCCATTCAGCACACAAACACTGTGTCACTTTCTAGACCTGTCAGTTCCCCCAGGGCTTTTTTTTTGTTGTTGTTGTTGTCCTCTTCTTGTCTATTATTTTGTTTGTTCTTTATTCTCTCATTTTAAACTACACATCAAAAGAAGACATACACAGCAGTCCCTGCACCAATACCAGGACTGTGACAACTCGTGAAGTAACATTTTGAGACAAGACATTTAAGAAACTATCTATCAAGTGAGCTATGGGTTTTTTCTCATAAAGGTTTTAAATTCACAATAGTAGTATTTTATATTTAAACTTTCTGCATAAACCCTATATAATTAAAAGTTGGGTTTATTTCACAAATAATTTACAGAGAATATTATTTTCAAATTACTTAGAGGACTATGAACATATTCTAGTGTATTTTCCTACAGCTCAATGCATTCTGCAACTTCCTACACTATTTATCTGCCCTGGCCTTGTTTGAAAGTTCAGTCCTTTGAGCAACTGCTTGGTACATTATCACTGGCTCCATGACTTCATTTCTGTTTCCAGAAAAGAGCAGCCCATGCTGCCAAATCTTGCAATTGTTTATGAGTGACAGTGGCCTGTTTGTAGCTAAAGCCAGCAATGGTACAACAAGTGCTATTCCTCTTCCAAATTGCAGAAGCTGATGCTTTGTGCTGCAAACAGGACTTCTGATTAGCGCCTGCAGAGGCAGGATCCATGCAGGAAAGCTGCCGAGTTCTCCATAGCTCTCCTCAGAGGACAGAGATTCTCAAAGACATGAAGGAGAGCAGCAGAAGCAGCTTAGCCACTCTTCTTGCTTGTGGTAAGCAACAGGATATTCTTGTGCTCCTCCCTCCAGCATTGTCAGGAGAACAAGGGAATGAAGAGCCACTGTTAACAGTTTTCTCCAGCCGGGGAAAAGCTATCCCAGGTGCACCTCTAGCCTGAGAAGGGTTTAACATTTTGAAACAAGAAGGAGCAAAAAAGAGCAAAGACTGGCATGCAGGGGATGGAAGAGAAGTGAAAGGGTGCAGACCCAATGCAGGTAATGGACAAAAACGGGAACAGAGGAGCAGTAAAGAGCTGCCGTGGCTAGGACAAAAGTCACCTTCAGTAATAACTATGGGAGAACAGGCAAAGTACATGGTACTAGTCACCGAACAAGCAGACTGCAGAAATCGAGACAGCAAAACCCGACTCCCTCATAATCCTGCAGCAGTATAATCCCTGTTTAGCAATTCTGTGATTCGGGGGGGACCTGGTAATGCTGAGAAACAATACTCTGTCTTCTAATTGCTCTTCGCACCCTCCAAAGCGTGAAAACACGGGGGAAAAAAGGTTCCCCCCCCCCCTTCCCCCTTTGTGGCCTCCACCGATTGGGTTTTTTCAGTGGGCTTTCCTACTCCGGGACACACAGCCCTCCTCAGGGCTCCCGCTACAACGGACGAGCAGTGACCCTCGGCATCTCCCGTGCTGTGCAACCCATCCCAAACCGCTGCGGCCACTCCGAGAGGGGCGGGAGGTACCCGGGAAGACCCCGCAGCCCCAGCTCCCCCCACCACCGCCGCAGGACAGCCTGCGCCAGGGAAGTCACCTGAGCCAATGGGGGTCTCCTCCCCATGTGTGGCTCTCTGCAGGCAATACTTCCCTCAGGCGGGCTCCCCGCCGCCCGCAGGCGCTGACAGCCGTGCGAATGAACCCCGCAGGTCTCTGCCTGACTCCCAGAGGAGCGGTCGCGGCTCGGGGCCTGAGCCAGCAGCAGTTCCCCACCCCTCAGCTCGCCTCCCCGCCTCCCCGCCACCCCGCGGCGCAGAGGACGGGCTCCTCCAGCAGCGAACAAAGACCGCGCCAGGGGACAAAATTCCGCCGGGAGCGGCCCGTTAAATCGACCGCCTGCCTCCACACCGCGCCCCGACCAGCAGGGAAAGGCGCTCCTCCCGCCCGCCACCCGGCTAGCAGGGGCAAAGGCGGGAAGGAGCCCGGCTGTCCCGGTGGGCACCGCGGTGCGAGTACCTTGGATACCGGTCTGGTGGGACATGTCGCACCGCCGCGCCCCGGGCAGCACCGCCGCCTCACAGCCCGCCCGGCCCGTCCGCTCTCACGTGATGCGCCGCCGCCACTCAGCGGCTGGGGGGGGGGGAGCGCGGCGTCTTCCGGGACCCGCCGGGCCGGCCGTAGCTGCCCTCTGCGCTGCTGCTGCCCCCTAGAGCGGAGACCGGGCCCCGCCGCTCTGCTGATGAACCCCTACAGCGGAGACCCCGTTGAGCCGGGCCTCTCTTCTGTGCCCGCTCCCCGCTTCCACGCCCGAGGGCGGCGCCTCCGGGCTCTTTAAAGCAGGGATGGGGTGCAGCCCTGTCCTGTCTGTCGGCCAACCACCTGCCGTCCCGCAGCACGACATAGCCGGCCCTGCGCCCGCGGTCGTCCTGGAGAAAGGGAGAAGTGCTGAAAAGTAACTGAGGTGGATTGAGTTATCTCTAGGAGTCTGTTGTGGAGACCTCTCCTTCCAGCTTGGGGCAGCAGGGGAGGAGTCACAAGGTGGACCGCAAGGCTGCTTGTATATCCTGGCACTTTTGTATTAAACAGTCACCCGGTAAAGAGCCCGGAAAGCTCAAGCCCCTGACAAGGCAATCTTTCTGTCTTGTCTTCGTATTGTGTGCTACTTGGTGGCACTTGATCAACAGAAATAGTGAATATTTCTTCTCTTTCAGCATGAATCTGACAGTTGAGATGCTCATCTGGGTTGTCAGAAGCATGTACCTGCTTCTCAGCAAGTGGCCTCTCCACACAGCCAAAGGCTTTTACAACTTTTCTGACAAAGTTTCGCTAAACTTCTTATTTTAAAGTTCCCAGTGGAAAGTCCCACGTCATGAATGTGAGCATGCCCTGAAGGGAGGTTTGCCACTGCTAACTGGCTTTCACAGGCACATCTGTGCTGGGATCTGGATTAGACTACACAGGAGAAATGTTCAGGCAAGTGTAAGATATAACTTATCTGTAGGCTTTTAGTGCAATGTCCTGATGCTGACAGTTCCTTCAGAATCCTGGGAGTTAGAAGGGGTTTAATGGGTCACTATTCAACCTGAGAACACAAGAAGTGCTGTAACAGGGCATGCCAATATGCCCGGTGGGTCAGGCAATAGAAGAGTAAGGCAAGTGCATGGTAATCTTTCCCTAGCTCACCTTTCCAGGCTCCAGAGAGCTGCAGCTCTGGAATTTCCAGAGTTGGCTGTGTTGATGCATCTGGGTGCCTGTGCTTTGTCAGATCCCTAGTTTAAACAGGTGAGGGATTTGGTGTCCTATTTGGGAAATGTGAAATAGCACTCTAACTGCAGTATGTGAGTTGTGCTGTGTAATCCTAATCTAACGAATACAAACTCACTATGGAGACATGTCACCAGCTAGTGAGCTGAAACTCACTGCAAGGACTGCAGCAGCTGGGGAAACAAAATTTGTCTTTTTCTGAGTCCTATGTTCTTGGTTCCTCCCCTGTGCTGGTGTTAGTGCTTGTAAAGGATGGAATTGCCTGAAAATTTACAAGGGAATAACAAGTTTTCCTTGGCAGACATATATCCTGAAAAGACAGATCAGTTCCTTGATCCAGTTAGTCATGTGTCCCGAGCAGCACTACTGTTGTCGCAATGTGGTTCCAAGGGTGTGTGTAGCTAAGACTGTGGAACTATGCTTTCAATGGAAACCCATGCTTGCATGGAAATACCATAGCGGCATGAGACTATAACGTCTGTCACCATATCCAGATCACCTTGACTATCTGAGTTCACATCAATTCCCACTAACCTGCGAGAGGGCTCTGAAGTATGGAAGTGGGATCTTAACATCTGCTTCACCTGAAACAAGGCTGGTACACACTGGCATTAATAGCTCCTTTTTGGCAAAAAGACAAACAAAGTCTAAATCTTTTTTCTTTAATTTCAATATCACAAATATTTTCTTATATTAGTGTTTGATGTTTGACAAAGAAGAGTCATTGCACAGAAACAAGCATAAGGAAATAACAATTTTATGTCTATTGAAGATGCCTAAACTTCTGAATTTTAGTGTTCCTCAGAGTCTTACTAAAATGGTTTTGATTATAAAAGTGCTATCCAAATCATAAGAGGGTCAGGATAATAATAGGGAGGTTTATTTGTTAGCATATACATAAAGTAACTTTTTCCTTTTTGTTAGTTATGTTTATTCCTGTACTTGAGTGTAATTTTTTTCCAGTATATATTAGGGTTTGTATCTAATTAAGGCTGTGATTGTTCTGGTAGAGGCAGCATATTGCCCTTTTCCAGATTTTAATAAGACTTCTAACTGAACGATAAATGAAATTTATAGAAGGAAATATTTTTTGTAGACTTTGCTACAGCATTTTCAATGTGAATTCTGGGTCTTGTTTTCATTTTCTGTCTTTATTGTCTTTCCCTATAGATTTACTTCTTCATTGATTTAACAATGCTGTTTCACTTATGCTAGTTTATTAAATGCTGTGGTTATAATCTCTATGGAATTCTCAGTTAACTGTTTCCATAGTTCCATAATGGCATGCAAACATTTTCTCCTGTTGTGATGTAGCCAGGAAGGCCTGTCCCAGGTTTGACTATAATTGTCCACCTAACATTGGAAATGCACATATTTATTTACACAGTTTTATTACTGAAGTCCGTAGTTACGTTGAGGTGACACTTCAAATGCTAAAGACATTTCCAACAGCTGAAGAGTGAAAACTTTTTTGCTGGGCAATATTACGACTTCATTGTCTTGCTGTGGAGCTCCATTGCCTGTAGATCTCTACCCTGACACTTCAAATCTTCATCTTACATTATTCTTTTCCCCCACTTGCATGTTCTTCAAAAATAACCATATTTTCATAAGATAATTATAATAATAGAGAATTAGTCCATCGCAAGATGAATCTTCTTCCATACAGAGTAAGAATGAATATCACTTCACAAATAAGTGAAAACTTCATTTCTTCAACTGTTTGCTTCCAGTAATCTCCATTCCCATACACCCATATGTAGCTAAAAAAAAAAAGATAGAAATCACACTCCAAAATTTGGATTTGCTTTCAACTTCGAGGATACATGTGAAAGTTTTTCCTAGCAAAATGGACTTTGACTTCTGAATATGCCAGTGTTACCTGTTTGTAAGTCTCAGTCTATGTAGCTCTATTCAACCAACACACTATGTCCAAGTCAAATAAAAACATATTTCTTTGTGATAGCTGGAGCTTATGGGTAGTCTGCTATTGAGAAGCATTGCTGTAAGAACCATAACTCACTTGCCATTATAGCAAGTGTTTTTTATTACAGTGTGGACAGCTCTCACTTTACATTCATCAGCAAGTCTTTATAGCAGTATGAATATATCTCTTAATTTCTTTATGCTTTAAATGAGAAAATAAACCATACTGTCTTTTAATATTCATAATCTGAGAAGCTTTTATTTCTGGCTTCTGAAACAGCTGACACAGTAGACGTAGTCTGTGGATGGCCAGGAACACGTTAGATACATAACTATTTTAAACTGAATTACAAGACAGCCAAGTTTGAGGTACTGGGGTTTTTCTAGCCATTGCCATAGATGAAAACAGATTTGCAGCAATAGGTTTTGCTATTCTGAAAGTTGCAGACAGCTGATTATTTTCATGTTTTGGTAGGCTTTGTAATAAGAAGCAAATATTGGGAATTCTTCTGTTAAATGCTTTCAGACCTTATTAAGGAGTTGATTCTGAAAATGGTTTGTTGATATCTTTGTCCATTTCTAGCACATATTCTGATCTGGTAAATCTGCAGATAGACCCTAGACATGGAATCTCTATGTTCTCTATGAACAGCATAATGAGCAATATGATGATTAAATTGTTTCATGCTCTCAGTGATTTTAAAATTACGAAATTTCTTAAGTGTTGTTTCTTATTTCATGTGCTTACTCGAATAGCAGTGATTAGCTAACATGTTAATACCACTGCAAAATCATTGTGCAAAATGATTTGTGATCCGGCCATGGTTTCAGGCACTCTTTTCAGATTTTCTGTTCTGCCTCCATGGTTTGTTATTTTAATATATTTCTGAATTATGACTGGTACCTCTGTGGTTCTTGAGTTTTGCTTTTTCTCTTCGGTGAGAAATATTAAAACCTATGTTTGCCAGTTATTGATGACAAGATTCAAGATGTTTCCTTGTGTGTAGAGCACACAAGAGCTTTTTTAGGGATCATCTTACATGATGTTCAAAGTGATTCTTTGGTCAGAGAAAGCAAGAAAAGCTTTGTAAAACCTGAACAGCTCCCTTAGGCCTTTGGAATAGATTTATATGTCACAAGTGCCATTTTAAGCTGTCAGGACTAAGCTAGTGCACATGTGCCGCCTTCTCAGACCATCATATACCTGACCATAAATACCCAGATTTAAAATTTGACTGTATTCTAAGGGAAGACTGTACAGAAAACAGAAGCAGGACATGATCTCCTCCAGTAGGGTGAGTGGCTAAAGAGATAAATGAATTATTTATAGCAAGGTATATTAAATTGCTGTAGCCCAGATTGAAAGTGGTACCAAAGCAGTAACTGAAGTCAGATTGTTATCTTCATTCAACAGGAATGAAGTCTGGCCACCAAGAAGAAGCTCCACTTAAGTAACACTTATATTAAAAATGAACATCTTGTATCAGAAAAAAAAAACTTAAAGGAAAACATGAGCTGCTGTTTGTGTTCATGTAAAACCTTCCTCTGGATCTCAATCTACAAAATTGTTCCAATATCTACTTATTTTTTAAGAGACTGGATACATTTGATACCTTTCAGCAGCCTCTCCTTTCACGTTTTCATGTCAATTGGGCCTACTTCACCTTCCACCCCACTGGATTTACTAACTATTTCTTGATGATAAAGAAAATTTGCTTGGGACTGTCTCAGTCCCATTGGATAGTCATACTCACAGCCCAGCACATAGCGACTGTAGAAGAACCCTAGTGATTCCTGGCAGAGAGCCACCAAACACAATACTGTCTAGATTTAGAGTAGACCTAATCTGCCGAGATCAGTAATTACCTCCTGCAGGTGGGTGGCTTGTCTGGCCAGTAGTCATGTCTGAGCATAGAGCAGTATTTGAAGTTTGCATGATCTAAATGAGCAGGTAAGTAGTTTTAAGTACTCTGGAAAGTAGTCATTTTCTCAAAGATTTCCTCATTCAAATATTCCTGTCATTACAAACATTTTAAAAATAATAACAAGGTAGACACAATGATAAGGTAAAAATGCATATTACAAAATTAGAGATTATACTTCTGTTTTTCCTAACATCACATGGAGGGTATTGTAATCCTGAAATTATTAAGAATTCTCTCACTGACTTTGGTATGGACAAGGCTCTACTATCAGAGAGTGTGTGAACTGCTTCTAATGGCAGATGATCTAGAATGGTGAACTGGTGCAACACTAGCATGGATTCAGTAATTTTCCTGGTAAACGCAAAAGAGAGACGCTGGGCAACATTCTTTTCACACCTATTTCCACTTTCTTTTAATATTTACTTTAGATGAGTGCATTGAGTCATTTTAAAATACTATCAGCTGAAACATCAGCACTATGCTGATGATGTGCAATCATTTGTCTTGTTTTCCACCACTACAGAGATGGTGGTTTCTCTTGATGACGTACAGTTAGCACAAACTAATGCCAGATGAAGCAAACGTGACTCTGGCCAAGGCATTGTTTGCACTCTCTGTTGGAGACACAAAGTCCTAAATCACTTCCTCTATTAATTAGGCTGTTGCTGAGCCTGTGAGCCTTGCTAAGACTGTTTACCTTGTAGGCTAAGAATACCAATATTTGGAAATGTCAGTCTTTTGGCTTATATTTTCTTCAACATTTTGCCTATCCTTCTTGAGATCCTGGATTCCTGACTGTTTCTCCATGGCATGTATGGCTGTGAATATTAGATCTAATAGTGTAATAGAATCATAGAATAGTTTGGGTTGGAAGTGACCTCTAAAGGTCATCTAGTCCAACCCCCCTGCAATGAGCAGTGACATTTACAACTCGATCAGCTTGATCAGAACCACACCTAGCCTGGCCTTGAATGTTTCCAGGGATGAGGCATCTACTGTCTCTCTGGGTAACCTGTTCCAGTGTTTCACCACCCTCATTGTAAAAACATTTTTCCTTATATCTAGTCTAAATCTGTCGTTATCTACTTTAAAACCTTTATCCCTTGTCCTATCACTACAGGCCCTACTAAAAACTCTGTCTCCATCTTTCTTATAAGCCTCCTTTAAGTGTTGAAATGCCGTAGGGAGCTTTCTCTTCTCCAGGCTGAACAACCCCAACTTTCTCAGTCGTTCCTCATAGCAGAGGTGCTCCATCTCTCTGATCATTTCTGTGGCCCTCCTCTGGACGTGCTTCAACAGATCCATGTCTTTCCTGCAATGGGAACTCCAGAGCTGCACACAGTTCTCCAGGTGGGGTCTCACAAGAGCAGAGTAGAGGGGCAGGATCGCCTCCCTCAACCTGCTGGTCACACTACTTTGGCTGCAGCACAAGGTACAATTGACCTTCTGGGGTGCGAGTGCACATTGCCCGTTCATGTCCAATCCTTCATCCACCAGTACCTCCAATTCCTTCTCCACAGGTAAAGCTCTCAATCCCTTCATCCCCCAGCCTGTATTGATACCAGGAGTTGCCCACACCCAGGTGTTGAACCTTGCACTTGGCTTTGTTTATTCTCATGAGGTCATATGGGCCCACTTCTCAAGCTTGTCCAGGTCCCTCTGGATGGCATGCCTTCCCTCATGAGTGTCAACTGTACCACTCAGCTTGGTGTTATCTGCAAACTTGCTGAGGATGCACTTGACACAATGTGTCATTGATGAAGATATTAAACAGCAGTGGTCTCAATACGGATCCCTGAGTGATACAACTCGTCACTGATCTCCACCCAGATGTCGAGCCATTAACCACAACTCTCAGGATGTGATGATCCTACTTGTTCCTATCATTTGAATATCAGGCTCCCTCTAATAGAAACTTGTATGCTTCTTGTTGCCATTTTACAGTCTTAGTCAATTTCCAAATAAATTAAGAAAAGGCTCAAACTGTTGTTAGATAATTCTACTTTCTGATGTAGGCATCACCAGGACAGCTAAGACCTTCTGAGAGATGTCAGAGCTGGGGTAGAAGAATGGGAGGACTTGTGACAAGGGATTCTTCCTACTCATGGGCTCCCACTTGTGGGAGAGGAATTCATTCAGACAGGCTTTTCTCCTGAGTCACCCAGAAATGACTCAGTTTCTACCCATAAATTGCTATTAAAAAATAGTAACAAGAAGAAGATATGGGAAATTTTATCCCAAAATGGCTCCATGAGGCCAGTTAGGGATTTTATTACTAACTGTTTGTAGAAAGCACTCTGTGATGTGACAGAATATAACTCTAACATAGATCCTTACTCTTCAGTGCTTACTGTTTAAATAGATAGAAATGTGGAAGAAGGGTAGGAGGACTTGCAGTGAAACCTGAAGTAGTTGCTTTGTTTCCTTCTAGCATTTAAGACTGTTAATTCTCAGCTCCTTGCACTTAGTTTCCAGCAGAATAGGCACACACAACCCCAGCTGTGTGCTATGTCTCAGCATAAGCTGGAGGTCTCCACTGCTTCAGCTTAGTTCCAAATGATTCTGCAGTGCACTCACTGCTCTTATAAATGAAAGGAAATTCAATAAACAAACAAAGGACATTCTGACCGCACTGTACGTTCTTACTTGTTCTATCAGGCACTTATTCAAAGTGCCTGTCCATTTTCAATAGATTTCCCACTGCTAAATAAATTATTACATTTATCATTGTAATTTTTTTATGTAACTACGCTTTTTCACAGTGCATTAGCTTGAGCTAAAAATAACAGGCATTTGTCACAGGCTATACATCAGCCATTGAAAAAATGTTTATTTGCATAATAAATACTGCATATCCCTATATATGATGAGAAGCTTTAAAAAAGGTCATAAAACTTGGTCTTCTCATCACTTGTCCAGAACTAAAAATCTGACAGCAAAAATCCAACTCTGTAGGGTAGCAGTGTATACATGAGTCTTTTATTAATTATCTTCAGCCTATGATTAGCTCTCTCATATTTAATAGTGGTACATTTGATTATTTTCAGTGAGATTATAGTTTTGATTCACCAAGTGCCACCATTTGGACAGTCACGTTGAAGTTGTTAGCAAGTGTAGCTTGCTTATATTCCTGGGGTTTGATCCACTGCTTGGACAAGCCATGCTTTGCACAAGACACTTGTGTGTGTCTGTTTTGGCAGGGATAGGTTTGCTCCTTAGTTTTATTAGTGCAGTGTCCAGTTTGCCACACCTGCCACAGCTTTGAGACATCCAGCACAGCAGCCAGTGCCTCATAGTACTCCCTGCCTTGACTGTGTTTCTGCTCCCCTCATCCAGTCAGTTGTTCATGACAGTGCATGATCAGCTCTCGGACTCCTTCGATTGTGTTAGATGATGTACTCCAATTTCAGGTGTGCAGAGATTTGAAAATTAAGTAATCTAATTGTTTGAGTTACCACACTGTGCAGTGTGGTAACTGCAGTACTTCTGTCAACATGAAAAATTTTCGTGTCATGCTACACCTATTTTTGTTCTAATAGAAACAAGATAGATACACAGGGAATTTATATGACAACACAGTAAAGCCTTCAAACTGGCGTTTGGGTTTCATTTTTACAGAGGCAATGTATTGTTATACTGTAGTTACACAAAGTACAGTTGTTCACTGCATTTTGGAAGAACATAATGAGCTATAGTAGTTGAAAACATGAGATTTTTTTCATCCTATGGTTTTTCATGGGGTTAACAAATTAACTCTCATTATTTTTCATCAAATTTTTCTTTAGTATTGAAGAAACCAATGAAGCTTCAATTATTTCCTGTCAGATTGTAATCGGAGGCCTGCTTATCTAGAAAGAGTATAAAGCTCATACTAAATAAAACATGTGATGTTGTATTTTTCTTGCTAGAGTTCAGCAACATCAAAACATTTTTTCTTCCCCAAAGACCTTCTGCTATCACTTACTATTTTTTCTGACCTTTTGTCTTCCAGCTTTAATTCTGCCCTTCTGAAGTCTTCTTCTACCATTGCAATAAACTTGGACAGTGTGGTTAGGCAGTGTCCGTGGAAGGCTGAACTCGGATCCCACTTTTTCTTAATTTGCATTTTCTCTAATTCTGTATATGGAACTATCAAAGTGGCTGCAAGCTGGTTATTCCTTTCCTTTTCTGGTACAGAAGTCACATGTAATTCTATCAGTTGAAAGCATCCATATGGCCAGCAGATGCACTTAAAAGGTATTTAATCAATTGTGTAAATTCACCTCACTAGACAGTTCTTTAGTGATTTTTATCTAATCAATATAGATTATTTGAAGTAGTATCATGCCTACCTGGAGTAAATTTGATCTGGATGAACAGAAGTACTTCATTCAAGTTTAAATTTTGGTTATCATTCAACTATTACCTTCAAAAAAACCCTGTACAGCTTCTGCTTTAATGTTGATAAGCCTTATATAATGTACCTAGAGTTCTCTTTCATGGTACATAAAAGGTCACTGAAAATTCTGTTTCTCCTATGGCTTTTTGTCCCAAGTTCCACTGCTATTGCAAAATTAGGTATATGTAATAAATTCTGCTCAGAATTTTATTTTTGTGATTTAACATATCAAAAATGATGAAATCATTCCTTAAATTCATCTTGGCAAACTAGAACTTGCTTGACAAGAATCAGAAAGTGCATACTAATCACCCAGATCCCAAGATCCTACATTTTTAGCTAGATTTGTATTTGTTAAAATCTACATCCAAGCTCTTTTGCCCCCTTTTTTTCTGCCTTATAGAAATAGCAGGTATAATTTGTTCCTATCACATTTACATTTGGTTTGAAATGTATTAGGTTGTACCCAGTAAGTCAAAGTGTCCTGAAGTTTAGTATCAGAAATGTGTCCTTTTGCCATTATTCTTAGTCTTAGGTAATTTGCAATCTCTTTCTTGTTTCATTGCTGAAAAATGTTAAATAGAACCAGAAATAAGTTCCTTTATTGTGACTTGGAACCTACTAGATCATCTGTGTATTGTGTATAATGCTGATTTTGTGTTATTCTCATTCTTCCATTGAAATGTCAGTAGGTATCTGATCACAGAAATACCTTAAGGAGTTCAGGTATATGTGTATTGGTATTGACCTACTCAGACAAATGCATTATACCCTAGAGTGTAATCAGAAAGTTTTCCGAAGAGTGTGTTCTGTCAGCTTGCATTATTGCTGGTTGTTCTTGCAGAAACAGAGGCACTAGTCAGGACACCGCCAGATCTGGTGACTACTATGATTTGCACTGTGTGTGTATGTGTGAAGAGGGGGATCACATGGCTACACAGCCTGTGCTGCTGTTTTCCATTTGGTTATTGCAGTTCTTCTCCCTTTCACTTCTTTCATTAACTGAGACCTGAACCTGCCTTTCTCATATTTTTTCCAGTGCTTGCCATCAGCCTGGGAAGCCTGTAATTAAGTAGGTCATCTTATTCACCTTTTAAATACAGGTACATCATTAACTCTCTTCCAGTTCTATGAAATTTCCTCAGCATTTCAGAAGTTGTTAGGAAACAAATTTAATGATTAACATTGCTGACTACCACATCTTTCATTTATTTTTCTAATAATTCTTCAACCTGACATTTAAAAATAAATGTTTAATTTATGTTGCTGATGTTTACTATCCTTTCATATTATTGATTTAATGGAAAGTACTTCAATGTTACATAATGTGAAAAACACTGTTCGTGTTTTCCAAATATGCAATAGAAACACTGTTGCTGTTCCACATTCTTTTAGGCAATTCTGTTTTCCACATCTACTAGTAAAGCAGTGCTAGTATCTGCAACATCATTATCTTTGATTAATTTAACATTCTTACTTTCCATGGGATATATATTTTTGCTTTTATTTCTTCTAAGTTCTTAAATTATTTAACTCTTTAGTTGTGCACTAACTGTTATTAGGTTCATTTTTTTCTCCGCTGTTTCATGTTTTAGTGTGTTGCTTCTTTTTCTTTTAGACAGTAAGAAACAAGGTGGGGATGCAGATAATGAATAGACCTGAAATGGTAAAGCTGAAAGGGGTTGCCAAAACTCTGACTGTGAAATTTCAAAGGCAAGAATCTTTTGTTCCGAGGATGTTTTTTGCAGGTGTACTGGATCTGGCCTGGGATTAAGTTAACTTTCTTCACAGCAGTGATAACCGTGCTGTGTTTTGGGTACGTGGCTAAAACAATGTTGAAAACATGCCGATGTTTTGGCTGTTGCTGAGCAGTGCTTGTACAGGATCAAGGCTGTTTCCTTCCCACTCTGCCCACACTCCACCCCAGTGAGAAGGCTGAGGATGGGCAAGAATGTGGGAGGGGACACAGACAGGATAGCTGACCCCAACTGACCAAAGGAACACTCCATACTATATGACATCACAGTATCACAGTATCACAGTATGTTAGAGATTGGAAGGGACCTCAAAAGATCATCTAGTCCAATCCTCCTGCCAGAGCAGGAATACCTAGATAAGGTTACACAGGAAGGCGTCCAGGCGGGTTTTGAATGTCTCCAGAGAAGGAGACCCAACAACCCCCCTGGGCAGCCTGTTCCAGTGTTCCGTCACCCTCACTGAGAAGAAGTTTCTTCTCAAGTTTAAGTGGAACCTCTTGTGTTCCAGTTTGTACCCATTACCCCTTGTCCTATCATTGTTTGCCACTGAGAAGAGCCTGGCTCCATCCTCGTGACACTCCCCCTTTATATATTCATATACACTAATAAGGTTACCCCTCAGTCTCCTCTTCTCCAAACTATAGAGACCCAGCTCCCTCAGCCTTTCCTCATAAGGGAGATGCTCCACTCCCTTAATCATCTTAGTTGCCCAGCAATAAACCTGGCGGAACAAAAAGGGTGGGATTGGGGTTGGCTTCAAAGAGCCAAAGACTGACCAGGCATCGGTCTGCTTGGGGGCCTTGGTGAGTGATTGCCTTAACATCACTTTCTTTTTTTTTTTGTCTGTTTTTATCCTCACTTATTACATTTTATTAATTCTCACTTTTCCCCTTCACTTATTAAGCCATCTTTATCCTGACCAGTGAGTGTTCTCTCTTTCTCTCCTATTCTCTCCCCTGTCTTTTTCTCCTGTTCTCTCTCCCTGGGGAGGAAGTGGAAGGAGTGAGCTAGCAGTTGTGTGGGCGCTTACCTGCTGTCCAGGGTCAACCTGTGCCACCAGGATGTAAGAAAAATACATTTGAAGCACAATCCCCAGGGGAATGAAGCACTTTTTCCAAGAAGCAAGCCAGGAAAGAGTCATTTGTGAAACCACAGATGAAAAGAGTGGGAGAACAGGCTGAGAGAGCTGGGACTGTATAACCTTAAGAGGAGGCTCAAGGGAGACTGTCTTACTGATGTGTCTAAAAGCCTGCTAGGAGGAGTGAAGATGGAGCCAGACTCACCTCAGTGCTTTCCAGTGAAAGGATAAGAAGCAATGGGCACAAACTGAAATACAGGAATACCCATTTAACTTATTAAAAAAACCTTTTTACTGTGTGGGTGGTCTAACATTGGAACAGGTTGCTCAGAGGAGTTGTGGAGTCTCCAACCTCAGACACATAGAAAACCCAATTGGACACAACCCTGCTCTGAGCAGAGCGATGGACTAGAGAATCTCCCAGCCTCAGCTATGTTGTGATTCTGTGAGAAGCTATGGATGTTAAGTGACCCACAGTTTTGTGGATCAAGCAGCCAAGCACATAGTATAGATAACATGGAATATCAGAGACCTTTCTCAAACAAAGCTGCAGCATTTTTTCCCAGTCTCTAGAATTACCTTTCAGCCCTGGATACACAAGGTTTTATGATGAATTGTATTTTATCTTTATTTTACTTTTGAATAGAGTGATTACATGCATCTTTTTAGTTTGGACCTTGAGCTTTCTCACTGGCAAAACTAGTAGTTCTGCTTTGGCATAGAAAAGCACGGAAACCTGTCTCTTAGTACAGCATCGTTATTTTGGAACATACTGTAACTTGGCTTGTGTTCCTGCACCAGAGTTGTCTGAGACAGCAGAGTCTTGTACGAGAACTTTCCAGTTACAGACTAATGTGCAGAAGGCTGATTCCTTATATCTGAGCATAAAATGACTCTACAGAAATGGATCCTGAAGTAGCAAGTTCTGCTGGGCACTGAATAAAACAATAGACTTTACACAAGTGCTGTTTTATAATAGGAGTGCTGGTAAAATAGCTCCATTCACAAGTATCAAAACTAGTGTGTCAAGGTGACTCATTGCCCTGATTCAACCTGCTTTTTAGGTTCAACTTACTCATTTTACTGCTGGCCTTTTCACTTGCTGAGAGTTTCATAGGTAAGAGGTTGTTTATATGTTTCTTTTCCTGGCAGTTCCTGGTTGAGTGAACCTAATTAGTCTTGTTGACTTAGATTATTTGTTAGCTGTTGCTGTTCAGGTATGTATTTAACCAACTAAATCTTGATTGCTTCATTTAAAAAAAAAAAAAGGTCCAGCTTTTTTAATATATGAGTGAAATATTACACTTTTTTGGGAAAAAAAAAAGTAGCTTCCTCTAAGAGATGAATTGCAACATGAAATTGGGGGAGGCATAAGGTGCACTTACACTTTTGGTTACTTTACTAGAAAAAGTACATGGTTTTAATTTGATTGACTTAGTGGCTTCAAAAACTTGCTCTCTGATTTACTCTCTGAGAAGATGCTCATGAATGCTTTACAGTTGTAGCATGGGTTTCCATCTGAGCTGAAGAGATTTTTTTTAGTGTGTAGGTGCAGGAAGAATGTGATCTCTTTTGTGGTGGGTGCTGCCTCCTTCTCTGTGAATTCTCATTTGTTGAACAGAAGGAGACTGAGCTCTGCAAGTGTGGCAGTGCACACAGAACTGTTGCATGAACAGGCAGTGCTGTACACTGGATTCCTATACTCTCTCATTGCACATGATGATTTTTTCTCTCCGAATATTTTAATTTTCTGCTTACTGTAAAGATAGCTGGGGAGAAGGGGGTAGTGTGAAATACTGAACATTACATATTTCTATCTAAAATTGAGGGTCTTATAGGTTATTCCACTGAGGAAGATAATGTGATTAGGTCAGATACCTTCAATCCAGCTATTTACAAAAAATATATAAAACTATATTTCCATCAATACAGAAGTGATTTACAAGTTTTCATCTGGTGATTGTTCTGGTTGTGCTGGTCTAGTTCCAACCTCCCTGCCATGGGACTGTCTGGCAACTTTGTTTATTTTACCTATTATCTTTAGCAACGATGAGAACTAACAGATCTTGCATTAAGAGACAGTCATAATGTAATGCTATGAGCATCCTGTAAACGTTTTCCTGGGATGTCAGCAGTACCAGCACACTGGCACTAGGGACTACATCCCACATAAAAAGGGCTTTGGTTGACAATTCGGCTGAAGTGCAATGTCAACAACTGTCAGGCTGCACGGAGGCGTTTTTCCCAGTGCAGTGACAATACCGACAGTGCGTGCACCCTGGAGACTGGCCATGGCCTTGTGATATTCCTCTCCTATGTAAGCGGAAGGGATGTAGACCTCCCAAACGAGAGAGTTTTCGGAAATCTTCCTGAGTGATCTCTTATTGCCAACCCTGTGGTTTTGCTTTGGGGTAACACACCTCCAGATTTGACCCTGTATTTACCGTATTTGTAATTTTCTGCAGCTCATTTACCCAAGTCCGACCCGTGGGAGCTGAGCGTCGCTCCGGTTTCGCTCACCTCCCCTGGCAAGATAAGCCCCCGTGGCTCCCAGGCCACCATTTTTCAGGGTGAATAAAGCCACCCGCGGGAATACCGCGCACGTTTCGGGTCCCCGCTGGCAGGTCGAGGGGAGGGACGGGCAGGGGCACCGGGACGCTTCCGCAGCGCTGCCGCCGCAGCTGCGGCACTGCCGGGGCCGGCGGGGCTGCTCTCCCTCTCCCGGCGCTCACCCGCGCCCGGGAGCGGAGCGGTGCGGAGCAGCGCGGAGGGGAGGAGCAGGGCACGGCCGCCGCCGCCGCAGCCGCTCCCTCCCGTGGCGGCCGGGGGGCGGGACGCCGCGGCAGCGCCAGCGCCGCTGTCAGCGCCCGAGGGGCTGTGGGGGCCGTGCCGGCCGCGGGCAGCTGCGGGCGGCCGCCGGCGCGCAGCGGAGCGGAGCGGGATCGCCCGCTGCTGGGAGCCGCACCACGACAAGCACGGAGCTGCGCCGCAGCAGCACCGCGTCCTCGGCGCCGGATCCCCATTCGCGGTGAGTGAGGCGGGCGGCGGGCAGCGGGCATCGAGCAGCGGGCAGCGGGCGGGCAGCACCGGCCCGGCGGCGCTGCGGGGCCCGTGGCCCTGTGCCCCGGCGGGGCGGCGGCGGCGGCAGCTGCGAAGGGTAACGCGGCCGCAGGTCCCCGGGTCTGCGCCGGGGGCAAGGGGAACTGGGTCGATTTAACAGGTTGAGATGGGCATGTGGTGCGCGGCTTGCTTGGTACCCACGTTTTTGGCGTGGAGGTAGTCAAAAGCTGGCTTTTTATTAGCGATTAGGTACTGCTGCTATTGCTAATATTGGCTGCTTATGCTATAGAACGCTTCCTAGGAAGCTGGCGTCTTCATTTGGGTGTCTAATAACTCTCGGGTATCCGGCAGCTGCCAAAACTGTCAGGACATATAGTTGTTTATCTCCATTCTGGCTTTAAGATGGTTCATACACATAGGGAAATATCTTAACTGGTTTGTTTTTTTGTTTTTGTGTTTTTTTTTTTTTTTTTTTTTTCCCATAAGCAAGAATGAGGGAGAGCATTTAATAGTTTGGGGCATCCTTATGGCTCTAAAGGCAGTATACTCTCCTCAAAGTGGTATTTTCTTAGGCTGCTGGACCAATGACCCTTGCTTTAATACATTTTATTCATGAAGTTTTCAAAGGGCTGACAGTTCCTTGTGCCAACTTTGTAAGTCTCTCTTTTTATCATGTGTAATTTATACATAATGGGACATGACTAATTTTTATTATTTGTGGAATGAGTTTTCTGAGTCTGCTGGGGGTTGTTTTATCTTTTTGATTTAATGGGTACAGGATTCCTTGTAATTTTAGAAATCTAAATCAGATTATAGAGTTAAATAATTTTGAAAGGGACTACCTAAAGGGAAACGTTGTAATTCAAGCCGTTCGTAAGTTTGCAAAGTGATACTTAGTCAGAAGTCCCAGAAGGGATGAGTAATTGATTGGGTTTTTCAGGTCTTGCTGTGATTGGGGTTTCGGTTTTTTTCTCCTGCAGGGCATATGACATTTGCAAAAGTCTGTAGTGTTCAGTTAAGTACACTGTATCCTTCGAGGGTCATGCAGTAATAAACAAGCAATATGATTAGATACTAATTTTTTTCTTATTTCTTTCTTCACTCTATGTCCCTTGAATAGCTGCGGTGTTCCACAACACAAAGGCCTTGTATCTTTGTGCATATAAAGTGGTTCAACAGGGTGAAACAGCTAGTTGATTGTGAATAAAAGTAAAAAAAATCAAATGGCCAAGAACTGAAACATTTGCTGTGCTCAGCTGCATTTTTCCCTAGCAGTACTTCATAAGTAGGCAAGTTTCAAAATACGTTTTTTGTTTTCATACAAAGTAGCCTGTGCTCAGGGCACTCTTACTTTGTGGTTTTGAAAACATTCTTAATTATAGGTGTATGCCCTGAAGCCAGTGGAAAATTTCTGCAAACTTGCCTGACTCGCAAGGATTAATTCTAGCAACTTTTCCATCATGTTACTCCTTCGTATAACCACAAGTTTCCAATCTTCCTGGGATATATGCTTGTAAGCTTCCAGGAGATGAGGCGGTAGAAAACCTTACTGGACTTGGGCGCTTGTTCCACCCTTCTGATTAGGAGAAAGACTCACTTTAGGCTTAGCATGAACAAAAGGCTCTGGGGAGACCTTAGAGCCTTACGTCTTCCGATACTTGAAGGGGACCTACAAGAAACCTGGAGAGGGACTTGTTTACGAAGACAAGTAGTGATACAACATGAGGGAATGCCTTTAAATGGAGGAGGGTAGATTTAGATGAGGTATTAGGAAGAAATCTTTCACTGTGAGGGTGGTGAGGCCCTGGCACAGGTTGACCAGAGAAGCTGTGGCTGCCCCTTCCCTGGAAGTGCTCAAGGCCGGTCTGGACAGGGCTTTGAGCAACCTGGTCTAGTGGAAGGTGTCTCTGCCCATAGCAGAGGGGTTAGAAATAAATGATCTTTAAGGTCCTCTCCAACTCAAACCATTCTGTGCTTCTATGATATGTGAAATCCATGTTGCATTTTTTGGCATGTGGCTGGAGAGGCACTCTGAGTTTCATGTACCCTGTCGCGTTCTTACAAGCTGTATTTTCATGCCGCATTATGGATCTGTAATGTTAGAGAGGTAGTATAGTAATGTTCGAGACTAAAAACCCTGTGCTATGAGGTATATATGTTTGTTTGTTGTTTTTACATTGGGATGGGCAGGAATTTCAGTTTTTCTGTACTTGGCTCTAACTATTTTTAACTGAAACTTTCATTGCTAGTCAAGCCTGAAGTGTTAAAAATAAATGATGACAACGTTACAGTGACGTGTTTTTTGTAATTTGCAGGTATCTGCTAAGCTCTAAGAATTCTGGGTCGGTATAACATTGTGCATTTGTATCTTTACATACAGGCAAAGAACAGTTCTGCAGTGTCTGAGGATGGATAAAGACTTCCGCTACTACTTCCAGCACCCGTGGTCTCGCTTAGTTGTGGCTTACTTAGTGATCTTCTTCAACTTCTTAATATTTGCCGAGGACCCAGTATCCCACAGTCAGACAGAAGCCAATGTTATTGTTGTTGGTAATTGTTTCTCCTTTGTAACAAATAAATACCCTGACGGAGGAGGCTGGAGATTTTTGAAGGTGTTTCTGTGGCTGCTTGCCATTCTCACAGGACTGATAGCTGGGAAATTTCTCTTCCATCAGCGCCTGTTTGGTAAGTTACACGATGCACCTACTGACTTCTCAGTAATGGCTTCCTGACTTCTCCCTTTATCTTTCTACTCATTGCAATTTTGTAAGCTTCGCTATTAATCACTCCAAGTGTTTAGAGCTGTATAGAACTCAGTACATCAAAGCTTACGTCATTGTGGAAGTTAATGCCATGTCTACTTATGAGCGTAATTCACAATGATTTCGTTCAAAAAGACTAAAAATAGTGAAAGCTGGCATGTTTTAAATACTTGAGAGGTCAGTGGTTTTCAGTATTATAAAAATACTTCTTTGCATCTTCAGACAGATTTTTAAATATCATGATTAAATTTTCTCAGCAATGTGCAGAAAAGGCATTGTCCCTTGGGGCAGTGACACTGTGTATTGTCAAAAGGCACATTAGGTGGACGCAGAGCCTGTTGTTAGTATTGGCAGAGCTGTACTGTAGAGCTTCCCAAGTCAAAACGGGAATTCTAGAGAAGCAGAACCTGTCTGTCTTGTAGTACAGGAGTGACTCAGTGAAATGGAAAGGTAGGAAATGGAAAAAAACACGTCAGTAAATACTTTTGTATGCAACATGTGACTAAACTGGGGAACTTACTGCACATGGACTGACTGAAAGGAATGGAATGACCCTGAATTAGATTCTGAGACTGGGAACTTAGATGTATGCATATAGAGATACAAAATAATCAATCATTGTCTTAACTGAATCATGTAGTGAACGTAGAAAATGTTGCATCTGAGGGCTCAAGGCTGGGCCTAAGTTTTAGAGATAAGTAGAAATCATGGAAATGATTACTTCACTCCCACCAGCTTCATTGTTCTTTGAAACATCTGATACTAGGTGTGTCATTGTTGGTCTAAATAGACTAGTCCTATATTCTTATGCTGGTAAGACTGCAGAATGGATGGTTACTGGAACACCTCGAAGCACATGAGCGATAGGCCATTTCCTTGATCTGTCTTGTTCTATTAAGATAGAGAGAGAGCCACTATTGTTTCAATAAATCAAATGTAAAGCTGTTGTGTCAAGGAATGAACAAGCAAAGCCACATTAAGAGACTTCTCATCATACAGACTTCTCTTGAAGAACTTATTCTGAAAAATAGTCGAGCATCTTGATGGCTGTTTGGTGGACATTTTAGCATAATGTAATGGTGAATGTAGAATGTCCCCATAAAGAGGACATTTTACCTTACTTCCTTGGCTCTGGAACCAGCACTGTTGCAATAATGTTTTCAATTCTGGCTTCCACAATCGAGGAATTATTTTGCTAGATTGGAAAAGATCAGGGAAAAGTAATGGAACTGATTATAAAATTGAAAAATAAGCCCTATAGCGAGAAATTGAGAAGATAAAGGGAAGATTAGAGGGTGCTTTGCTCAGATTTGACTTGGAGGACATTACCTTCAGTCCAGCAAATGTATTGCAAGTTCCAGTGCTTGGAAGTGGCAAATAGCCAGCACTCTTAATTTTTTTAACTGAAAGGCTAGAAAATCAGTGGAACAAGTTGTTACAGGATGTGGCTTCCTCGAGACATGTAAATTTTTCTTTTTTGGGAATATGTCCTAGTCTGATTACAGAGTAATTCTCTGTCCTTTATCTAGGTAGTTTAGCATGATAACTCCTTCTGGATTTGTAAGCGTATATCATAGAGAGGATGTAGCTTAACATAAATTTTAAAGCAGCTTGAATCAGCATTACTGCCAAAAGGAGAAGGAAGGTCTGCCCAGCCTTCAGTGTCTGCTGCTTCATACTTTTATGCAGTTGCTCGGTGAAACAGGATAGGGAACTCATCCACATTAGCAGTACCCATCTTTTATTTCAGTGAGGATCATATCTCTGATCATATCAATATTTGTGGCAGCACACAGATGGGATCAGCATTGGGAGGAAACTTACAGGCAAGAGATTCCTACCTTTGATGGCAGTGCTGGCTTATGAATATTTATGGTTGTGGTCTGGATGACCAGTGTGGGTGTAGGTACAAACTGATTGGAGGCTAGTTGCTGCATATTGAGTTTCATGGTAATTTGAGCCAATCTGCCACAGTCTTCCTGTCCTAAACTCAGCCACATTGTTTTGGTCCCTCCCTCAAGCCAGCGCTGCTGTTAATGTGACCGAGCAGTGAGCCAGCTCAGGCAGCTGATCCCATGGAAAACCAATTGCTTCTTCTGTCATCTACAGCAGCTCCTTGAACTGATGTGATCGCTTGAGTGCCAATGCTGATGCAACAGCCAAGGACTGTGCCGCCAAGTTAGCTGGGGGCCATGGCAGCCCTACCTTGTGTTGGCTCGAGTGCTGTGGGACTGCACCCACACAGTGTATCAGTGGAAATATGCTCTTGCTTGTGATACACTGCGAGCAGATGGCAGTCTGTGTGACTGAAGAGCTGATTGTATTGCTGATTGATGTGGCCATACTAGCTGTAAACTAGCTAGTGTGGATAGCTATTGCATTGATGAGATGATGATGTAGGTTTACAACTTGAGTGTCTCTCTGGATCTCCAGAAGATTTATACAGCCCATGCTAAGATCTTTTCTGCAAGTTATTTGTGACTATTTTAATGTCTTCACTGCCCAGAAATCCATTTTATTGAGATCCTCACTGAATATGCCCTCTGGATCTTCTGGCATCAAGCACGTTGGGAATTCACCTCTTTATTGTTTCTGATTTCCCTAGTCTATCTTTTTAAGTAGCTGCTGCTTCTGTATTTTTTTTTTTTTTTTCTGTTTAATCCTTTATTTTTTCATGTATAATTGCTTGGAACCATTCTATTTTTAATCTTTGTTCATTTTTTATCTTTTTCTCTGCTAAATTCTGTTTGTAGAGGAAATCGTGACTGGTTGTTTCTTGTGTCCCGTATATAACTTTGTGCAGTCAGGTAACCAGATAGCACCAGTCAATCTTCCCCTGTCAGATCTTGGCTCACAGTGAAGGCTGAAAATTGAAACTGAAAAGGATTAGTCCGCACATCTCACTTTATATGAAGAGGAGTGGAAAGGATTTTCTTTCTCCATGCCCTTCCTGTTCTTTTGTCCTGTCTTCTGTACTTCTTGCTTCTGAGTTTGCCTATGAACTAGAAAAATAGTGTAGCTAGGACTATGTCGTAATACAGTTTACCATCTGTGACAGCCACTGTCTGATAGCCATGACTGTCATGAACTATAAGAATAATAGAAATAAGTTCAAGTATGTTGTGTTTCTAAAAGTAGAAAGAGAAGGGTGCTGGAAACATTATTTAGGCTTCATCTGTCTGAGTTCATGGAAAGATAGTGGAGCAGGTAAACTAGATTGTTGAGAAGTAAAGATAACTAGAGGACATGGTGGGATGTTTTCTGTTGATAAAGTTCAGTGCAACCCTTGAACAGTAACCTCTTCAGGGACTCTTTCAAGGCACCGCTCATGACTTAAAACAAGATCAGAAAACAATTCCATTTCTTGCTCTTCAGTCAAGAAATAACTTACTTCATTTGACAAACATCTCCCATGATAAATAATTCCAAGGAAAACAGCCTTTATCTAGTGCATTCCTTATGTCTTTATGGCATATGGTCAGAACAAATGGTATTTTAAAATTGTGTTTTGGCTGTTACCCACTATATTTTTTTGATTCATTACTAAGCATATCTTCTATTTTGTTAAGTATTGTGTTTGCCATGGTTTTCATTTTGCAATGGAAAACGAAAGGTCATAGATGAATATCGGAAGTTTGGGGAAATAAAAAGTAAAGATATATATATCCATGTTATTTTTTGTTCTGCATGAGGCAGTTACTTGAGGCAGGAAAAGTGGTAATTTCTTTGTGCTTACTCAGAGATTTCTTGGTTTTTATTTTCTGCTTTATGAAAAGTGAAAGAGCTTACAACCTGACCCCATCTGATGACACTATGCACTCAGAAAATGCATTCAAATCTTAAATCCTGACTTAAAAGAAATTCCTGAATAAGTTCTTGCACATTTTTAGTATTGCTCTGGGGCACTGTCTAGAAAATAACAGTATTTAGTGTGTAGAAATTATATGTTTTAATTGACACCTCAACATATGTACAGTTGCATTTCTATACTCCAACCTCAGGCCCAAATTCTGAGTTCAGTGGGAGGTTTTTTGGCCCAGAGTTCAGGCTGTGCCTTTTGCATCAATGCATATGAATATGATCAGTCATATACATTTAAAATAATCTTTCATTTGAACAGATTTTTAGCAGTGTGTATAACTGGGCAGTATACTTGGAAAAATAATATCTTAATTTTTTTCAGTCCAGCATCTTGGCTTTGACTGCTTTCCATGTGTAATAATCCTTATCTTATGCTGCGTATTAAATGCACCATTTTTTTAAAACATGCTTACTACAAAACATGCTTCTACCTGCCCATTTCTCTAACTCTTAGTGATTATAAAGCCCTATTAAAAGCCTGTTATTACAGAGACTGGATTTTACTCAATTGCCAGTGAGTGTGCAAGTTCCTTGTAAGTTCCTTTTAAATGATGGGGAAGGAAACTAAATACTTAATATGTTATAACAAGTTATGGAAAACAAGATATATAGAACTAAAGCCATATTTCTTAAAACAGGGGAATCATCATAATACTGTAAGCAAATTAGAGTTGTTGAATAAATGTTGAATTTAATGGGCTGCTGTCTTACAAATGTTCACAGTTAGCAGTTTGCTTAGAATTAAATGGTAATCTGAGCTTCACAGACACTGGAGTGAATAAATAAAGCAGTCATTGTAAGAATTGCACTGAGATGTGGGTACACACTAATGTTGTGAATTTTTTAATGGACAGTATTGCCATGCTGGGAGCAATTTCATGATAGACAGTTTGAAACAAAACACCCACTGAGGACCTGTTATCTTTTTGTCAAACATCTTTATCTGGAAGGCTTTAAAAGATATTGAAAACCTATTATAAACAGACTTCTCAGTGTCTGATTTTGTGCTGAAAGTTAAAGCGTGTACCAACTGAAGCAATCAATGTGTGCAAATTGCATGAGGAAATTGGCCAGAATGGGATTTAGTCAAGATGATTGTGCACTACATAAGAAAAGTGTATGTGTCAGATGGGTAACAGGCATAGGATAAATTCATACAGTAGTATGTATATGATTAATTAGCATCCTGATATATTAGGGGCCACGTTAGTATAAAATCTGGGCTGTGGTATAGCTGCTAGTATTGCTGTGGCATATCGCTTTCATAGCAATGCTTCAGTAGCAAGAGCTGATGAACCAAATGTGCTCTGTTTTGGAAAAAAACCCAACCCAAACCTGCAAAATAAAACAAAAACCCAAGAGATGTGATAAGATTTCTGTATGGTTGTTTTTGAGCCAGATTGTTTCCCATTCTTGTTTGATAGTAGTTGTATGAACAGTTGTGCCACCATCTGTAGGAACGAGTGATGGATGTATGGTAATACTTGCATAAAATTCTAACCTGATTGATAGAGCATATTCTTTTCTGTTGCCAGCTCTGAATCTTACATTACAATAGGATTTGTCACTTAATACCCAGCAACTTTGCTCCTGCTATTTCTTTTCTGTTGGTGACTTCAGCCTAATAGAAAGCAACTAATGTGACAGCTGGCAAAAAACCCCAACTTTCTTCAAGAGCCTATTCAGCATGAATTTCAGTAACAATGATCAAGTTAATGCTGTTGAAGGCTTTCAAGGTCTACTGTGATAGCTTCACAGTCAAGTCACCTCTTTTGTTTCCAGTAAAATGTTGAAGCAATACAATAAGATTATTTTGGTCCTACAAAATGTGTGCCAAGGGGCCAAGCTGACAGTTTGCTAATAATAACGCACAAATGACTGTGAGCAAGCATTTCTGAGAGCCAGAATCATCAACAAAAAACATAAAAAGGGAGAAGCTCACAGCCAGCTACTGAATGAGTGCAGGCTCATCAGATTCCAGCTCTGGCTCATTGCCAGTAATTAAGATGTTAGTTTAAAATAAACTTTACATCATTCATGAGGGAGACCACAAATGACCTTTCAAATATAAATGAAATGCATGCAAGTGTCCTCCTAATTTCTTCTTTTACTCCTGTTTTTTTAGAAGAGCTGTAACATCTCACTGCTTCTTCTCTTCAGGCTCAACGGGAATACTGCTGTTCTCTGCTCTTAGTGTTAGCTGTGGAATCAGTCTTGTACCATATTACTTCTGGGTAGTGAATTATAGAGTTTAATTGAAGAGGTACAGGCAGTAGCTACAAAAAAAAATATTCTCTCTTCATTGAAAGCTTTGACTGTACTGGAAATGCATATCCCATTCGCCAAGCAGCAGCATGAGACTGTGAGAATTGCTACATGTGTCAGATTATCCATAACGGGAAGGCTCTGGGGAATATTTAGCATCCAGTGACTGAAAACTAAAAATAAGTTCATTGCTACTTCATATTGATGTGTCAGTTTTGTGTTTTGATCTTTTTGACATGACTTTCAGATTTTTCTTTCCATTTGAGACTGGAAGTGAGTTTGGAATGATGCCTGCCACTTACAGGAATAATATGTCTTCATTCCCCAATTTCCAGAAATAGACGTGGGCTTATTCCTAGCAGAAGCAGCCTGATGGGCATAGTGCAGGTGCAAGTTAGTGCAGGGGCAAGTTTCTTCCATCCTTATTCCATACAGCAAGGAGATAGAGAGGATGTTAGTGTGGAGCAACACCTCACCGTGTGCCCCATTGAGAGTCCAAGGAGAATGTGATCCCCTTGGTCATGCTGTGTCCTTTTAAAGGGTCCCCTTATGCTGTCAGAATGACATGATGGTCCTTGACATAGCAGACAACATTCCTTTTTGTGTGATTCTGACAGGAGTCCAAGTCAGCCTGTGAGTCTGTCTTAGAAAGTTAGATAATTCTTTTTTTTAATAAAAAATTTCAAATTAAAAAAACCCAAACCAAACCAATATTCTGTGCTTTAAAAAAATCTAAATATGTTCCCAGGATTTATGAACTATTCAGCAAATAGTAAGTGTGGTTTATACATTTCTTACAGATATTTTACTCATAGGAAGAGTAATAAAAAACTGAAAATGTACTCACTAACCAGAGTGACTTTTGAGGAAGAGGGATCAGTAATTGTTCCCTAGAAGGTAGGTGGGGCAGTAACACAATATTACTAAATGTGATTCCTGAGACAGGCAAAGAACATAACCTCATTTCAGATGCTGGAAAACAGGCTTCTCTGCTTTGTTATTTATTTCTGTGAGAAGGGGCAGTACCCTTTTCCCCACAAAGTAGCTTCTTCCAGGGGATTGCAGGAACAGCAGAGACTTTCTTGCTTTTTCAGACTCTCCATGGAGCCTCCTGGTGGGGAAGGAGTCTTCCAGAGCAGACTGGGTGTCTGAGTAGACCTAACAGCAGAGCCTCAGGGCAAGGTGAACTCTGACATGAACAGTGAGTGTTGAGTAACTCATTGTGAGAAGCAATCGTTGTGTGAAGCTTTTACAAACAAAAGACTTTCAATCCAAATTTTCTCACACCTTGGTTCAGATAAAGCATTATAATTTCATCTCATGCATGACAAATCTGGTGGCCTTGTATGACGGGGTTGCAGCATTGGTGGATAAGGGAAGAGCAGCTAACGTCATCTATCAGAACTTGTGCATAGCATTTGACACCTGCAGTACTGCATCCAGCTCTGGACCCCCAAACATAAAAAGGATGTGGGCCTGTTCATACAAGTTTGGAGGAAGGACATGAAGATGCTCAGAGGGCTGGAGCACTCTCCTACGAAGACAGGCTGAGACAGCTGGCGTTGTTCATCCTGGAGGAGGCTCTGGGATGACCTTAGAGCTGCCTTCCAGTACCTAAAGGGAGTCTACAAGAAATATGGAGAGGGACTTTTTATAAGGACAAGTAGTGACAAGACTTAGATTAGTTATCAGGAGGAAGTTCTTTAATGTGAGGGTGGTGAGACACTGGAACAGGTTACCCAGAGAAGCTATGTCAGCCCCATCCCTGGCAGTGTTCAAGGCCAGCTGGGTTAGACGGGGCTTTGAGCAACCTGGTCTAGTGGAAGATGTCCTTGCCTGTGGTAGGAGGTTTGGAACTAGATGATCTTTAAGGTCCTTTCCAACCCAAAGTAAGGTGAGATGTTCTTACCCACCTACCATGTTTCATTCCAGAGACACCTGCCTTTTAGTCTGAAGCAGAGGCAATTCCACCATGTGTCACATACCTACCTTTTAGGAATGCTTTAACATGTAATCCACAAATAGCCCCGCTTGTTATTGCCCAAGCACCAGTTCCTTGGTGCCATTATAAAGGCCTCATTAGAACTGACTTTCACTTTGTGTGTGCAGCAGCCCAATCTCTGCAGCACAGCCTAGGAGCAGGTGACTACATAGATGTTTGGGAGTGAGACTTCCAAGTAAAAATGTGGGTGGTAATTTAACAGTGCCTATAATGGTATTTTAATGATGACAACAATAGTTAGAAAAACACTGTTTTCCTATTTGATGTAAGTATCCAGAAACATTTAACATGTTTAAACTAGTATCCCTTATGCTCAGCAAAGCAGGAATTTAAGATTTCTTGGATTATGTATCCAAATAAAGAGGTAGAAAAATCATTTGTTAAGACAGAAGTTAGAAGTGACAAGCTACAACAGTGTTTTCATGGTTTGCACATTGCCTTATCCACATTGATAGATGTATATATCAATCACCTGGAATGATGTAAAATTAATATCTTCGGCATATTCAGATTGGCCATTGACTAAGTTATAGCAAAGTACCTGGTTTAGATGCGATTATCAGCTATTTAGTATCATGATTTATTTGATGTTAAAATATTATAAGCTTTATGGGTTAAACCAGTGATGCTTCTGGCTCGGTATCTGACAGTGGCACACTGTGGATGCCAAGATATAGGTATAGGAATAGTAAAGATTGTACTGATAACTTCCAGAATAGTTCCCCAACAATTTGCTCAGAATTCAGACAAAAATAAGTCTATTTTTAGATGCCTTTGACAGTTATTTTGAAGACAAATAATAAAGGTTGTAGTTAGCAGTAGTCTTTGTTCCTGCCTACCTGTTACTAAGAAGCAAATCCTTCTCAAATTTTCACATATACTCACAAACCCCCAAATTTACCAACTCCTTCATCCTCCTTCTTCTGATACTGAGAAATTTGTTGGGTTTGGCCATTTGCATTATTAGCATTTTATGTGGAGCTTCTGTGGAGTTCCTGACCTGGGGAATTCAGGGCTTAACACAGCATTCAATTTTGTATCATTTTCATACAGCAAATGGAAAGTCTTGGAACATAGTTTTCTCCATGCCTTCCACTTTGCTTGATGTTCTTGATGTGAAATATCAGTATGAATAAAGATTAGATTACTTTGAAATAATGGTTTGGGGCCATGCTTGCTTCCCACGCACCTCCTCATTGTGGCAGCCAAAGATGGGGCAATGTTTAAATTAGAGGTCACTTCTGTATGACCTATCTAAATTCAAAGAGTAAAACTTTCAAGGAGTGCTACTGTCTTGGTGATATCTACAGATTTCCGTCTCTGAGGTTGCGGATAAAACCTCAGACTTCTCTTGAGACTGTGTTTCTGATTGTCATGCTAGTGACACACACCAGAAGAAATGCAGGCATCAGTGGTCTCTTGAGAGTTGAAGGGGTCTGAGGGGGTACACTGCAGTGCTGCCTGCACAGGGTTGGCCCACAGCATACCTGAAAAAGTCTTACCCTCAGCACTCTACCAACACCCACCAACTCTAGAGAGCCAAAATCCTTTTCGTCTCAAATGTCATGGTGTTGTCAATGTGTTGCCAATGTGTGCTGCCAATGTGTGATTTGGTATTGTGTCCTCTGGCAGTAATTCATACATTTGTATTTCTTCTGTTTCCACTGATACTGTACAAGTTCCTCCAGGCAGATCAGCTACTCCAGACAGGACTTTTCCCTTGGAACAGTTACTCCATTTGCTGCAGAGCACAGGTTATTCACTCACCTTTTCTTGTGGGCAGTGCCCTGGAAATCGAATTGACAGCTAATGCAATTACAGGAAAGAGAAAAACTTAGGAATTTGCACATTACTTACATTGAGATCTATCCAGTTTTCATTTTTAGTTACAAACCTTATCCCTCACAAGACATAAAGCCTTCTTACACTATTTTGTCTGGTTGAAGGAAGTAAGTTAAGCCTGTTCTAGCTGTTTCCTTGTGTGTTACATTAGGAAAAGGTGAAGTCCTTCAAAGACTGCTTCTTCAGAGCAGGAAGAACATGTGTATTCTGAAGTATGTCTCTTAGGTGTCTTTGCCACTGTGAAAGGCATTATTCATTTTGTGCCTGAATAATTCATATTATTTGAAATTGAACTTTTATAACCAGATCTCTCAAAGAGTCTGGATATTTTGTGACCATTCTGAATGCCTTGAGGCAAAATTTATGGTTATTTTTCAATACCTATGAGATGTACTGAATGTAGTCTAACAAGTGTTCATAAAAGAAATGCAGCTTCAAAATGAATGAAGACATTTGAATTCCTTACTCTGAGAGGGAAAAGTCTTTCTCTGAAAGAGCTGGAAATGCTCAGCAGCAAAATTGAGAAAATGTTCCATAACCTCAAGGAAACAAGTGCTATGCACTGTTTTCTTTGTCTGTTCCTTGTAAGACACTAGTGTCTCAGGATGGCAAGTTCTTTTTTGGCTACTTGAATATTAAAGTGCAGTTGACTGTCATGCTGCACATAAAGCATTCTGGACCTGAAAGCCATACCATTGGCATGTCTTTATTACTTCTCTTTCTCCTAGATCCTGAACTATATAAACTATCACCCATCTGAAAGTTCAACAGATTTACCTTTAGAGGTGGAATGCTTTTCTGTAGTAGCATCAAACAGGCTTTCCAGAGACCAGCCTTTTTCCAAATTAACATACTGAGGTGCATAGAAAAGGCTTTAATACAAACAGTTCACCAGCACCTTTCTTCTTTAGTTATTTCAACTTTGATCACTCAGATCTGTGTGAAGAATCAAAATCTATTTGAGTAGCCTCTAAGCTTAGTTATCGTGCCTCTTGCAACAGTTTTTTTCAGAGTGCTTCCATGGAGGATTTTACTCTGCTTCCTTCCCTTGTGATAATGAAGTTTGGGAAAGGCCATGTGTAGGTCTCCTTACCAGCAGGAAGCTTCTTGCTGGGGGTTGACCTTAGATTTTAACGGTTTAAAGAGTTTGAACTGCATAGTGACTTACTTTCTTTACCCTCTTGCAGTGTGAATGTCCCTTCTAGTCACTGTTGGCTGAGCTAAAGAACCTGATGAAATCTAGGCTTGCAAAGGATGCCCTTCTAGACTTTGTCCAAAGTTTACAGCTGAGTAAGCTCACCTTAGGTGGTCAGTCCATCCTCATTTCCCCTTTTCTTTCCCATTTCTCACCAAAATCTTACCCAATCCCTGATGACACAAAACTCTTCAGAAATTGTGCAGGCTGAAGATTTTTTTTTTTTTTTTTTTTTTTTTTTTTTTTTTAAGAAAAACCTGCATTATTTCAGCTCTCAGTTAAGGTTTTTATTGTGTATGCAAAGAGCTGACAGAGGCAGTCTCTGTGTACCCAGAGGTTAGCAGAATGCATTTCTGGGTCTCAAACTAAATCTTAACTTGGTTGAGGCTCATATAAGGTTGTGTACGAAATACGAATTATTGATCCTTGGATTTCCAGATGTGGTTTGATGGCCTGATACTGCTGGTGTGGAATTGATGTCGATCATATGCTTATGTTTGTATGGTTGTGTTATTGCTTTTTTTATACTGGATTCTCCTGCCTTCAGACTTAAGACAACCATGTCAGTGTCTCTCTGGGGGTGCATTCTGCCCTAAGTTACTCCATGAATGCGTTTGGTGGACTTGGCACTGTTAGGTTTATAGTTGGACTCGATGATCATAAAGGTCTTTTCCATGATTCTATGATTCCTAAACTTACAGAAACTGTGGCTCTTCGCAATGTGTCATCTCCAGCACGATTTCCTTGCCTTGCCTTCCAGCAAAAAGGAAGTCCTGCTCAGCTGGGATTCTGATCTATCAAGAAAATGAGCAATAACAAATCTGTTATTCTCATGCTGTAATAATGGTTACGGCATACAAGGTCCTGCTGTTGTATAACAGGGGTGCTTGTTGCAATTACAGTCTGTGTAAACAACTGGCCAGAACCACAGTTATCAGAGGAAAATTAGCTTTGAGAAGCAGTTCAGACAGAAATAATTATCTTTCAACAGAGGAGCACCTTCTAGTGGTATTGAATGAATATGCAGCTATGTAAGCTGCCAGTTTAAGTTATTTGCTCTAAATAAGGAGATGTAGGTATGCTAGACAAAGAACAGTAATGAATATTTCTGTACACTATTTTTATGATTATATTGCTAATTAATTTAAAACAAAACCAGAAAAAAAGAAGTATATATTTGGAAAAATTAAAACAGTTTTCAGTGACAGTATTCCCCTCCCTTACTAGCTTTTAATGCATTTACCATGAAAAAGTGTTTTTATGTGTTCTACTGTGGAACCTACCCACCCTCTGGCTTTTTTTAGTAATGAAAATTTAGTTTCATTGTATATCTGATTTAGCTCCAAAGGAAACTTGCTGTGGAAGTGTTAATTTGTCAGAAATTTCACTGTTTGTTAATACAGTTTCTCCATCCAGTGTATTTGTAGTAAAGGTATAGTTTCTTTTGCAATAACATATTATCAAATGATTTTAAATTAATTTGTTTCCAAAGTTACTACTAAATGTGTGGATATGGTCAATATGTGAGTACAGTGATTATGGCAATTTAACTGATATTGTGGATTTCTGCTCTTTCAGTTTGCATGTAGTAAATAGCCCATTTGATACCATTACATAGTGCACATAATACAAATGGATGATGCACTATTTCTAGAAAAGCAAATTAAGATTAATGAACAGTGCTTAATATTATGTCATTGCAGGAATCTGTGAATTAGTGGAAGCTGTCAGCATGAAACAGACATTTATACTTAGATTTTCATGGGGTTCCTCTGAATTCTTCAGCTGTGTGAAAAAAATGTCAGATATAAAAAGTCTGATTTGAAGATGGTTAAAAGAAGACATAACTATAGTTCCACTTTTTAATTCTGTAAATATAATCCTGTCTATCAAAGTAGGGAACCTGACCTTTTTTTCTGCAAAGGTATTTTTCAGTATCTGGAAAGTTCAGCCTAAAATTGAAATAGGTCTTGAAAATGTTTTAACCAGTGAAAACTCATTCCATATCACTTGTTTTGGCTGTATCATTGTGAAACAGATTTGTTGAAATAGCTACTATTTTGCTAGTATTATTTTCTAATACCTAGAAATAGCTAGTATACTTCATCCCATGGTAAGAGCCCAAAGGGGTAGTATGGCAACTGGGAATCTGGGGCAAAGTTAATGGAGTTGGGGTTTTGTCAGCTGCTTTTGTTACAGTGGACACAATATTCTGCAAAATATTGCAAGTGCCACAGAGTCAGTCACTTGTTAGAAGTACGACTGCCTGACCCTAAGACTGTTTTGGGTCTGGTAGAATAATTACCAGCATTCAACGCATACTAATACTGATAAAGGACTTGATTAGATGATTGTATCCCTTTTGGGGGCTCAGACAAGTGTCTATCCAGATGCATATACAGATGCTATTTGAGAATTGTATAGCTTATGAAACAATAATTTCCCACCAAGTCTGAAAATATTCAGGTCTAACAGTGTACCTCCGTTATTTCATTTTAGGCTAGACAGCTGACTTGCTTGTCACTGGAATGTACTTCCTCTTGGTCCCACAGCATCAGTTCTCCACTTGTCTGGTGCATTGGAAATGCAGACATGCTTTGTAACCCCTGGGGTTCCTGTTTGTGCACTGTGAGATTTAGTCCCAGTGTGCAAAGAGTCAGCATAATTGTAAATATTCATTGAAGACAAGAAATAAAACAAAACCCATGCTTAACCTGCACATACTGAGATTACATCAGAAACCTGTTGCTGGTCAGTTTATTTTTTTCTGCAGACTTCTTTGATTAGAACTAGAGAGAGAGAACTGCCTGCATATAACCATGCATCTGCTGAGAGAGTCTCGACAGAAAACGACGTACTCACAGGAGAAAGTCTAGATAATTTTATAATTAAAATGAGCATTGTTTCACTTCCTTTGAGATGCAAATTCTTTTTGTTAAAACACCTGCTACCTCCTGTTGGAACACCTCCTGCTACCTTTGACTGACCAAGTGGCTACTTACTTGTCTCGAGGGGATGTAAAGCTCTTTCTCTCTTGCTCTGTGCAAGTCTTCAGTGGTGCAGCATGCATGCGCAGTAGTGACCCTTACATTCCCTGCACTGAGTCCCAGAGACAGCATTGGTTGCCTTAGTCCCATAGAAAATCTCTGGCAAAGTGCATGGTCAAATCTAAATCTTTTTTGATTTCCAGTTCAGCACTGGGGTTAGTTGTGGGTGGCTGTTTTCTGTCAGACCCCATATGTCTGATGTAAAAGGGCATTACTCATTCGAATCAGTCGAATGATTTGTTCTGCATCTTTTCTCGTATTTAAACATGTTAAATTATTTATATATAAGCATATTGAACTCTGTGTGTATTTTTATATGTTTATATTGCATTAAGGTTTGCAATTTACTGAGCAACAATAGTGTGTTTTGGACTACTCACTAGAATGACCATTTGTAAACTGGTAGATACTTCTAGATGGATGATGACAAAATGTTGTTTTCTGAGTAAAAAATGCTTTATAAATGTTTATTTAAAAAAGCTATGGGGTGAGACATTGTAAGCAACCCTATGTGCTGTTAAAAATAAGCTTGCGAATCAGTTTCAGTGCAGTTTCAGGAGAAAAGAACAAACAATGTGGGGAAAAAAAAGAGAAAGAAATCATTATTCTGACAAGTCATTGTCGAGTATCGCTAAACTGGAATTGAAAAACAGAGATTACAGCACTGCCCTTCAGAGTTCAGCCATCAGCATTATATGGGATATAAACACTGCTATGCTTCTTGTACCTGATGTGAAATTTGGACTCCAATGAATTCAAAGAAGGAAAATGTAGTTTCTGTAGGTGCTACATATAAGAGGATGAAACATTGTAGCTCTAAAACTAGAAAAGGAGGAGGATCATAAAATTACTTTTATAGCCTGGCAGTTAAAAAACCCCACAGATTTCTTAAAAATGATAAAAATTCTTCAAGGATAAAGAGTGCAAAAATATAATTAATACTTGCATGCCCTCTAATTGACTTTTCTTTTGTTATGCAGTGAGGACATCTACAGTGAGAATTTTTTTCACATTAATTTTAGAACCTGGGGTACAGTGGCATAGAATTTAAAGTTCTACAACTCAAGAACAAAATGCATTAGCATTTTCTATTGCTAACGCAGGGTTTTCAGTTGCTTCCCCACTAAAAAATGTTCTAAAACATTATAGGAAATCAATATCTATTTTTACAGGTTTCCTTTTAACTGCATCAGCACAATTGTCTAAACCTGAAGTAGTAACATGGGTAAGAGTAAAGTAAGTCTGTAATTGAAATGAAATGTTAAGCCTCTATAATGGAAATTGACAGATGCAGAAAAATTCAGGATTAAGCCTGCCTACACACTGTACTTCTGGCATAGCTTTAAGTCTTTCCACATGATATGCATTTTACAGCTTTTTCACAACAGCCACTTGGGTTATTGCATCTAGGTAATAGTAATGACATTAATGCAAAGCAAAGAGGGAGATGCGTTGCCTTTATAAATCCCCTGCAACATTCAGTGAAGCAGATGGCACTGACCATTACCACCCTGCTCTTGGTTCCCTGACAGAAAATGTCAGCCCTTTCCTTGCAGCAGGAAAGTCTATCTTCCTCTTCTTGTTTTTGTAGTAAAAGATGAGTATGCATTACCATGAATATTTGTATTTCTATTCTTTTTTCTTTGAGAAATAGAAAGCAATCTTTAAAGGCTATGTGGCAATTTAGAGGAAGGCAGGGTGCTATACATTTCACCTGCATTTGCTCACCTGCAGTTTTTAGTTCACACCAGACCCTTGAGACCAGCAAAATCAGGTAAGACAGGCTGCACAAGAAGCCTGATGGAATGATGCCTGAATGCTAATGTTGGTCTTCTGACCAATGTCGGCTGGACTGGTGGGAAACCAGAGATCCGAGGTTCCTGTTGCCCTAGCACATGATGTACTTTGAGAGGACATCACTTTTCTAGCTAGGTCAGTAGCTGAGACCTTGACTATGACGTTTTGTGACATTAGGCTGCATTTTACCTTAGACTGCAAAAGGGGAGAACTGCAGTGCTCCCTGAGTAAAGTTCACCTTTTCCAGCTGGAGGAAGTCCCATCCGTGCTGACTCATGTGAAAAGGAAGGGATAGAGCTGCTAAGTGGTAAGTTGGGAGAAGGCCTGAAAAGAGACCTTGGGTGCTATAGAGGTGGTGGGTCCCTGCACAGGGGCCAGCACATCCCAGCACCTCTGACTGGGCTCCAGGCACATTGTGGAGAGACTTGTCAGCCCTGAGACTCAAATGTATCTCTAAGGAGCAGAGGAGCTACATTTCCCTGCAAAGCAGATGGTGGACTTAGTTACATTACCTCCCTCTGCCATGGTTCCTCCAGTTGTATAATCCGTCTAGGCATAAGTTTTATTCTACTAAAAGAGCTCTGGTTCCCATTGAAGAAAGCAGTGTACAAAGGTGAACTATTTTAGCTACCTTGTGGTACTGTTTGTCATGGCTTTGTGTCAAGTGAGGTGTTTTTGAGGCGTGGAAAACAAAAACTTTGATATTAGAATGTATTCATTTATGTCTATTGAAGAGAAAGCCAAACTTCCAGGAAGATTTGAGCATTTTTATTTGAAAAAGGTAAGCTCATATCTTAGTAAGTGTGAAAAGGTAGTTTGTGAGATAAAGGTATTACAAAGACAAATGGAGATGCATGAAGATGGCTTTCCTTAGAAAGCAGCTTTGGGACATTTGTAGCAGAATTTATCTCTTCAACTTAGAAATTTTTGTTTTAACAATTTTTTCTTATAAAACGATGCTGAATTTACAGTAGTAAATGAGAAAGTTGTTTTGCTGAACACATTCATAAACAGTCAAATCTTTCAGGCTATGGTCTACTTAGTCTATCACAAAGATGTCCATCACCGCAATATCTCAGAGCTGAGATATGGGACATGAAAGCTACCTTCCAGTCAGTTTTGTAGGCTAATGCGTTGTTACAACAATCAGTAATGTGTTCAGGCTCATAACAGTTGGGCATTTAATTGCCTCAGATTTAATCCAAACAAAGATCTGTGAGAAACCAGTATTGCAACATTCTTGTTATAGTAGATGTTGACTTTGGCTCTTAGCTGTTTAGGTTATTGTTGACTTATTGTAGCAAAATGGAATGAACTTATTTAACTTTATTTGTTTATGTCATGCTATCTGGGGAATATTATAATAAAACATTTTAGAAGCATTTATTTCCAAATAAAAATATGACCAAGTAAATATGAACAGATGTCTTCTGCCTTTTAATACTTATTTTGTGGAAACCCTTTGATTTCAGTCAGGACAACATTAGCATTAGTTCAGCCTAGTTGAACAAAACCACTTTAAAAAGTATGTTTAATTGATTATAGAATCACTTGTGAACAGGAAAACAAATGTCTAGAAGCCTTGTCAGCTACTAGAGTGTATTCACAGCTGAATATTATGGGCTGAAGGTAAGAGAGGGAAGGATTTTTCATTAGCTTTGTGTTCTGAAGATGACTTTTAAAGGTTACCCAGTGCCTTTAAACTCAGCCCAGTACAAGACATTTTGTGTGAGATGCCCAGGCCAGGGCAACAGATGACAGAGGCACTGTGACACAGATAGTTTTTGTAGGAATGCCCCTGTCTTCTTTTTCTTCTTTTTTTTTCTTCTGTTCATTATTTGGGGTTCATTCGGAATTATCTTTTCAGAAGAATAAGGTGGTTTCTTTGCTTTTCCTTCCCCTTTTTCTGTTATGTGTGTGAGTAGCTTGGGACCTCTGTTATAGATGGCTTTATTGATAGACAATTAAAAGGGATTTTAGTAGAGTTTCAGAGTCAAAATAGTTTGTCCCTTGCTCTGCAGGTGAATGCGGAACAGCAAACTGATCCAGCTTACTCAGTGCTATGGAAGTGAACTAGAGCAGTCTGCACCTTGCTCCTGCTTGCCCCCAGCAAAGAATTTAGAGCAGGACTACCATACATGCTTCCTGTATTTCTTGCTTATATTTCTGGGGTCAGGGAGGATCAAAGGATATGCAGCAGCAATCAGTTTTATCTGGATATATACTTTTCATGACAATTTTAATCTTTTGAGTTGGCTGAGATTTGGATTCTTCCCTGCAAAAGCCTATTTGCTTCCCTGGTACTTCCTTGGTCATTGGCACAACACAGTAAGCACTCCTTGATACTCTCCCAGCCCCATGATGGCAGTTGCTGGCATTGCTCCACTGTGTGTGCTCCGGACCATGCAGCCATTTGATAGGGTGATGCTAACAGAAGATAAAAAGCATCTAATTTTGCATTTTTCCATGTTAATGTACTGCATAGCTCAGTCATGCTGAGAATATAAAGGTCATTCTTGTTCAGTTAAATGTGGTTTGTGTTGTGATTACCAGACCAGAATTAAATTTCTCTCTAGCTTTTTTTTTTTTGGAATCAGACTCTCACATTTTCTTTCAAGCATTTCCTTACTATTGCCTTAGTTTTCCTTTCTACACACAGAAACACAGGCAGAGAAATCCTACACTTTCCTTGAGAATCTCTGCAATCTGCATTAACGCTGCTTGCAAAAGGCATTGCGTATGAGTTGTGAAAGGGTTATCTGTGAAGCAGAACAGCTTTTAATTACTGTATTTGTCTTGAGCTCACTGGAGGCTTTCAATCCAATCTTTAATTGAAATTTTTAGTTTCATTTTGCCAACTTTGGGTACTTGTGAGCACAGGCTGCTCACACAGGTGTTCTAAAGGCAACATTTCAGGAGGAAACAATTCCAATTTTTTTCCAAAATCAGGAAGTGACTTTAATAATGTTTTCACAGTTTCTACTGAGTTGAATGTTTCCTTCCTTATTAACATGATACTTGCTTAGTAGGTAGTAGTAATATTAACATATATATAGTAGATACTATACAGTGACAATAAATTGATCTGTCTGAACAGAAAAGCAACAGTTTTGCTATTAAAAATCTCTAGAAAATTTAGAGAAGCTGATGGTCTAAGTCATTGTTGTGTCTCTTGAAAAAGCTCACATATTCAAAGTCCTGGTAGGTAGAACCTGAGAATCTCTGCTTCCCAGAGGTGTGAAGTTATCTTTTCTATCCCAGGACTGCAGTGAGTTTTCGTGTTTAATTTTGTGTCTAGAAAATGTATTTTGATTTCACATTGAATTTTACCCAATCTGAACGCAGGCAAAGTAACTTGCTGAGAAGCAATACTAAGGTGGAGAAACAAACAGCGTATCTATACCTTTAAAGATAGATTGAAAGATAAAAATAGCAGGTGTTTGATTTTGAAAGTAGCTTACTGTTTACAATCTTAAGTGCAATCTGGTGGGTGTAATAAACTCTTTTAGCCCAAAGCTTCAACACTAATCTCTCTTGTTTTATCCTTTTTTATGCTGAGAGCACCTGTGTCACTAAATGCCATTAACATTGTTTCTGTATCAGTCTGAGATGTAAGTACGTCTATATTATAGTAGGTAATTGCTGGTGGTTACACATTCATGGATTAAAAAGCTCTCTTTTTTAAGGGAGCCAATACATTGTTAATAACCCTGTCATGTTGCCAATAGACAATTCATGCATGATAAAAAGGAGGTGAATATTTCTCTTTTAAAATAAGAGAAATTAAAAGAAATTGGCAAAGGGAAAAAGTAGCACTTGCAATGAGTGAGTACATAACTCCCCTGAACAATAATAAGCAAAACAATAGAACAATAGAAATAGAAATAGAACAATAATAATAAAATAAGCATGCAGTTTTGCTACAAGGTTCTGTGAGTTTGCTAGTACATTTATATACATGTAAAGTGTTTCAGGACCTGGTCTTTATTTCATGTCACAGTTATAGACAATTAAAAAAGATGTTCTTGGTATTATATATGCATACATATTTACTCTATACAATTGAAACATACAACAAGAAAGATTTAATATACATGTAGAATAGAATTATTTTCACATAGAGACATGTGAGGACAAAATTATAGTAAAACTATGGAAATTAAAGAGTTAAGACACTGTACAAAGTATATTTAAAAGTACTTTCTCACTTGTAGCTTATGAAAATAAAGTTAATGTGCTCACTGATATGTGGGCTTTTATAATGGACAAAGTAGTACGTGGGACTTGGCAAGAAAGCAGGTCAGCAGGTGGTTGATTATGGAACATGACTATTTTGTTTGTACAGTGTCTCAAAAGAGCACAGATTTAATGACTCTCGAAGGGATGACGATATGTAGTGCTTTCTTAATGATTAAAATGCTCTGTAGCTTAGCTACATTAGGCCGTTCTGAAACTCTAAGACTCTCAATGAACAGAAGCTGCACTCCTGTGTTGCAGCATCTCTTACTCTTCTTGCAGCCCAGGCACCTCTGCATTTCAGAACTTTTCCTGTGCACACTTGTTGCTTTAGGTGAGTTCAGAGCTCGTGGCAGAACCACACGCTCCCCTGAAGCGCAACACTTAATGAGAAGCAGATGCAATTGCCCAGGGTTTGGGGAACACCACTGCTGTGCCCTGCCTATCAGTTTAGAACCCAAGCTGCCTGGGAGAAGACTTCAGGCTCTTCAATCCGTGCTTGTTTGCTTCATGAGCGAATTCACTGTGCCTCTACCCTCAAGGACTTTATCTTATTATTTATTTTCTGTTTGTTTGGTTTTGGAAATATGCTGCATTTACCCGGGTTAATGAGGTTCCACTGGCAGTGTCAGAGAGACCCTAGTGCAAGCAGCATTAAAATGAAGTACTTGTAGAAAGCCTCTCTGCAAGTGCTTGAGAAGTTCAGCTGTAAGCATCATGATTGTTACTAGTTGCACAGTACAATCACAGCAGCACTTACAAATAGATGAAAGAATAATCAGCAGAAACTGTAAGAAGGCTCCTTAACACCATATGCTCTTAATATTACTGTATTTTTCTGGCCAAGAATTAAAGTAGCTACTTAGAACTTTATTGTTCACTTCATGTTGCATGTACATATAGGTAAGAAGTGCTATTTCACACTAAATTAAGGTATATTTATGACAAGAACATGTAAAGTTCCAATTCTGTGAAGCTAGGGGTTGCTAGTGTTTCTTTTCACATTAAGTTTTACTCTGTATTGCTGTGTATTCTTGCTTATTGAAGAGATTGCTATACAACACAGGGACCAAGTTTTAAATGGGTCTGATGCGCAAAGCCAAATGTGTGTCTTTGTAGACTGGTATTTAAGTTATTGTTCTTGGAGACAAAGCAATGTCCTTTACCCTTCCTGTCAGACAACAGCAGCACTGACACTTGGGATGACATCTTACTCTTTTAATTCTTTGATAGAATGTCTTATTTGCTACTGTAAAAATGATTGGGTCAAGGCAACTGTTGATGCTGCAGATGATTTCTGTGACTTGATAAATGGCACCTATTGTGCTTATGTTCCTACAGGAAGGTTGGCAATTAATTTTGTAAATCAGTAGCACCATCATCATAACATGGTAAGGTATGAAAGAAACAGCAAATACAACCATAGCAGCTGAAATCAGTAACAGAGGTCTAATCAGTCTGTTCCTTCTTTGCTGGCGTTTATTGAGTTGTAGTAGTGCTTTGAGAGTCAACATATAGCATGTAAAGATGACTGTGACTGGAATTAGGAATCTCAATACAACCTTGGAGAGTGTGAATGGCACTACAAATTGCAAAGGTCCATCTGTGCCATCCAGGGAATCTATGATGACATGTTGTCTTCCAGCTGCAACTGTGTAGTAGATCTCTGGCATCGATGCAATCACTATGAAGATCCATGCTGCGATGGTACAAAACATGGCCTTTCTTTTGTTCCACCATGTTAATGAAGTGATAGGATGGACAGCGCCTATGTATCTGTCAAAACTGATGAGTGTCAGGAAATAGACACTTCCATAGATGTTAATACTAAAAAACACTGTTATGGTCTGATAAAATGTTTGGCTGGAAAAGACAGTTAACTTCTGGAGACTATAATATACTGAAAAGGGTGCCATGAGAGTCCAAGTAAAGTCACACAGTGCCAGATTAAAGAGAAATATGGTGTTGGTCGTCCATGTCTTTGTGCAGTACACATAATGTTGAAGTGCAAGTATGTTGCCTAGAAATCCTACTAACAAAGTGAAAAGGCAAACCAGAATCAGCAAATAACAATACCACTCCAGCTTAAGGTTTCTTTTGCAAAGGAAAATAGTGCATGTACCATTCATCATCTTCTCATAGAGTGTGCCTGAAAGGAAAAGGGAGACCAACAGCTTTCAAAATAAAAATTGAATTAGACTTACTGAATTTAAAATTCAAAACTTTTGAGTTAAATCCAGGATGTTTGAATTAGCAAAATAATTCAGAATATGGGATGGTGTACAAGCTTTACTCTATCTGACAAAATAAGAAAGTAAATTCAAAGTAGGTAACATTTAAAGCTTACTCTACACCACCACCACAGAGTGTTATTCATGAGCTATATTCATGAACTATTCATTTATTCAAACCTTCATATTCTTTCCTGTCTAATATTTAGTGTAGTGAGCAATAGATGAAAGCATACACCCTCAGTAACAGCAGCATCCCCTCAACCCACTAATGTGTCTATGTCTGTCTTTGGAAAAAGCAGGAGAGAGAACAGGAGGACAGTAATTGCCCACACTCATTCCATCCTTCCTTTGGTTGCCTTGAGCATCCATACTAGGCCTAGAGGCATGTGTAATATAGGCCGCTGTGTGGTGGGCTGTGACTTGGATCCAAAAGACAACACTGAAACAAATTGGGATGAAACCCTGCCTGTAATGGAGGCCACAGCAACCTGTCCATCTAAACCTCTACATTTTTATTTTTATTTATTTTTATTTTTATTGATTTTTATTTTTATTTCTTCTGTAAACAAATGTCCTGGGCCAAAGCCACTGTGCTTATGGTGAGGTTAGAGAGAATTTGTCTCACTCTTTATGGCCAAGGTTGTATCAATGCCCATATTGGAATATCTGGAATAGAGATTTGCAGTGTATTTTTCCAAACCAGGTTTTTATGCTTCTAAAGTTTTACATTTACTCCCAATGATTTTGTATTCCTTCTAATAAAAACCAAAGTAAGCTCTGGAGTATTCTTCTAGAATGAGCTGTCACCAGTTGCAGCTGTTATGTTTCTAGAACCTCCCTCCAAACAATGCAGCAGATGCCAGACTCTTATGTTCTGTCCAAGTGGGAGCCTTGTATGAAGGTCATCCAAGTAGCCATTTGTAGATCAGAGTCCACTACAGTGCTTGATGGGATGACAGGATGGAATTTTACTCACTACAAACCACACTTTGAATGCAAGAAAGAACTTTCTCAAAATGTTACTGATTTCTTCAAAATTTTCAGACAGCTTCAATGATTGATAGTAGTGGGTTTTTTGAACATAATGCGTTTTGCTTTCATGTCAGCCTTAATACAGTATGACTTTTCCAAAGGTATGTTCACAGACACAGGTCAAAACACAACAAACAGTAGCTACAGTGCAGACCTGCTAAATAGAGACACTGCGTTATTGTGCTTTGCAGATTCATTCAGTTCACCCAGTTCACGTGAGTGAACTGACGAAAAGTTACTAGACTGTACTCAACAGATTTAGGAAGGAGAGTTGTTTCTCTAGAAGCTCAGCCACAAAAGCAGTTAAATGACTTTCCAGGAAGTTAATATGGATAGAAAGCCATATGTTCTACTCACAGTGTATTTCACAGGTGGAAAATGTTTGCTCTCTAAATTTATTTTGTGAAGTATTGAAGCATTGTACTTTAACCCAGGATAGATGTACTCTTTCCCTACTCTTCTCCATAGCCTTCATGAATACAAAAGGTTACACAAACCATGTAATTTTTGTTCTTCAGCTGAATTTTATGATATCCCTGTAAACTCATTAAAATGTAGCCACTCTAGTAGGTACAATATAGTTAACTAACATTTTCTTAGTATGCATTCAATTAAAAGGGTTTTGAATATATAGAAGAAAGTTATCTTTTCCTAAAATACTCTTGGCCAGAGGTCACATGTGCTTTGAATTAAATTGTGTTTCCTGCTTCTTTACCTTCCTTTTCAATAGTTACAAATGAAGGCACTAAACACTAGATTCCAAGTTGTATTGGGAGTATAAATAAGCCCTTAACTGGCTATAAACATCACAGCTATAGCTGCATGAGGGAGTTGAAAAGCCGGGTTTCTGATCTCTGGAAAAGGACTATATGTAGGTCTAAATGGAGGGAGGCAGGCAGCTGTGCCCCCTGCTCCACTTTGCTGCACGTTGGTGAGATAAAGCTTGGATATGTAGCCTTGTAAGTGTATTAGGAACTAATAAATCCCCTATCCCCTTCATCACCTTCAGTTTATTGGACTGCACTCAGAGTTGAACTATATGAAGGTAGTTTTGTAGCTGGAGGGGCTGGAACTCCACAGCTGAGTAAGATGCATTTGGAACTCAAAGAGTCATTAGCAAATATGTGTTTGTGTAGGCATTTGTCATGTGTCTACCTTGGGATTCATATTTGAATTTTCTAAAATACTCTGTCTCCTACTAATTCTTTGTATTATAGTAGAGTTTAGAGGCCAAAACCAAGACTAGATTCTTGAAACAGTGTGCTTTCCAGTTGATGTGAATGACTTACAGGGTGGACACAGGGGACCAGATATGCAGAGATAAAAAGAACCTTTCCCAAGGTAGCATAATAAGCAAGAGAAGAACAAGAGGGGTTTGACCCCAAGCTCTGTGCTATAATAAGAACTTGTGGTCTTCCATCAGAAGAATTTGAAGCCTTGTACAATAAAAATCCGGTTTCACTGAGTGTGGGAATACAGTCAGCATGCCCTGTTGTAACCTGCGGCCATTGGAGCTATCCTTGTGTCCAGATCTGCATATGTACAGTGGTGATTTTCAAAAGTGATTTTTTTTTATATCAGAAAATGGCAAGATTTCTGTCTACCGTCTTAGCACCAACAGAATGATTCGAGATGCAGGATGTGACATGATTGTCTTCACAGTTCAAAATCCTGCACCTGTAGTTTAAGAAAACTTTTTTTTCTGAACATTGCTGTGCTCACTGCTTACTTCATGTACTCTTAAACAAAGCCAACCACCACACATACACACTTCTTAGCAGTGGCAGAACGCAAAACAGCACCGTGACATTATGCCGTGACAGATGAGGAGTTGCATATGTTGTTAGTGCTGACTAAGAACAGACTTGCCAGACTTTGATGGAAGTAGGATTGGGTTTTCAAGGCTAAAAGGTAGTTCTAATTTATTGAGATTAATTTTTCAGCTGAACAGTTTCAGCTACTGATGGAGATGGCCGTGAACATTTAAGAGGACAGAAAGAGCAGTCACATGATGGGGCATCTAGAATGAAAGGAATACCTCTGATTCAGTGAAGGGCTTGGTATTAAAATACTACACATATGCCTAGGAAAGGGTTGAAGTTTACGGGCTCCATCACTCAATTGAGTAATTAAGAAAGCATGTTAAATTAACGGGTAAGAATTTCATGTTTCTCTTGTTTCTGTTTCTGCAGTCTAATGAATCCAACCATCTTACAGGCTGGGGGTCTAAAGATGCTAGAAAAGCTTTAGTTTTTAAAAAAGTTACCTGTTTTACTCAAGTTTTGTATCTGCCTATTGGGTTGTCTCTTCTCCTGGCCTTAAAGAAACATGGCTTAGGTCTGTGACTCTCCGACAAGGAGTATCTACAAGCTCCTCTGTCATTGTCGCCAGTAGCATCTGCACACTTACAGAAAGTCAAACAGGTTTCAGCTGATGACCTGGTTGGTTGCAGGGCCCTAAATCTTGAAGTTTCTACTAGCCTGTGTTCCCCTTGTACCTGTGATATGGCCTCCAAAATCCTGGAGAAGATGGAAGACCTTGTTTCAGTAAAATAATCCTTTTTGAGGAAACTTCTTTTGGAGCTAGGCAGCATTGTGTCACTGAAAAGAATCTTTATCTGTGTGTATGTAATTGTAGTTCACAGTTTGTCACTGGTAGTCATTCATATAGCATTTAACTTGTTAAGTTCCATTAGGTTGAGCATGTTTGCTTATTTAAAAAATACCTGATTTTGTATGTGTAAATATATCCTAGGAACCATAATCCTCCCTGTCATACCTATAGGGTTTTTGGACATTTTTAACAGAGTCATAATAAGCAATTAATTTGGCGTGAAGTAAAAAAACCCAAGCCAACAAAATTAAGCTGATTTAACAGCTTATTTTATGTGATTTTATTCCTTATCTTATCTCATTGCCCCTTGCTCCTTTTTGCTTGCTATTCTTTATGGTAGAAGCCCTAATTTTGCATGAACTTTTTTTGTTGTTGCTGTTGTGTTTTGTTTCTTTGTTTGTTCGGAATTACTCTAAGAATTTTGTTTGCCTTTTTCTAACTATGTTTTAATGTAGTACAAATCTGTTCCAGTTACCAGATAGGTTTTCCATATTTCTGACTATTCACACACCAATATATTTCAGTTACACGTGCTTTCAAAGTGTACCTTTCTAGGTAATTTTATCAAATCAATGAAGCCTTATACAGTGAGTCCTAGGTTTTGTTATAAAAATATCAAGCATCATTTGCAGTTTTTACATTAACATGTTACCTGTTAGGTAATCATTTCATGCATTCCATTTTTACATTCAGCTGAGTTGATATGCAAGGATATATAATGCAATGTGAATATTAAGTGGAGCATTTCACATATTTTAGTTCAACTGCATTTAGCATATTACAGCTACTAGTACGATGGAAATAATAAGCAATATGCAGCAGTATTTGTATGCAATTAGTTAAGTAGCCTGTGCTAATACTGAATTCACTTCCTGTTAATGACTCAGTCATTACTGTGATTAAGCTACTATTTCTTTGATTAAAAAATTATGTTCATGTACTTACTTGACAGCTAATGCTATATGGCAAACATAAACTACAGTAGAAGGATAGTTAAATTGTAAGGATTTGCCTACAATATACAACATTTGTGAAAAATAATTTAAAAAAATACAACATTTGTACATATGTGTACATATTAATCAGTGTGTAATAGCTAAATAGGAAAAAAAATATTGCTTTGGAGAATACAGGTGCAATGAATGCTTAATAAATTGTCCTCTTACCTGTTTTAGAAATGGTGTAATTATCTATTTTACAGAAGTCCAGATTCATGTCTGTGCTTTTCCTCTCCATTAATCTGGACCTTCTGAAATCACAACTCTCTTTTGCAAGTACTATTTTTAATCCATGTGTTGGTAATATTCCATATGCAGTGGCAGCTCTTCAGAGAGCAGGTATCAAACTGCAAGGGAGATACCTTTTATCATTAAGCTCCTCCTCTCAGTAAGTCAGGATAAATTGATATCGCCATAGTAGCCACTGCTTGCTTTTTAGGGAAGGACAGACTTACTGCCTATCCTCAGTCTAGCTAGGCCTGGGGCTGCCATCATTTCCAGCAGTGAAAGAGAAGAAAAGTACAGGGGCTTGGGGCATGTTGTGTGTGTGTTTGCACTTTCCTTTTCTTTCCCCTTCTCCACTGCCAGAATTGTTGCTGCCCTACCACTAGACTAGTTCATGGAACCTATGTTCTTCTTGCCCCATCGCAGAGCGTGGTTCACTCCACCTACCTATCACTTATCCTGCATCATGGTTCCCATCTCATTCCAAAATCTCAGCCCTGTCAGCGGTTGCCCAGCCTCCAACTGTGCTTACTCTGGAGCTCAAACCCTACCTACCACTTCAGCCCATGTCTGCCCCAGGTCCTCCAGCCTTTCTGCCCCAAACCTGCCTCTCCAGTCTTCAGCAGCACACACCAGTCCTGGGATCTTCCTGTTTCATTCCCTGAATGAACACCTCACATGTTTATAATTTCCCTCACTTACAGCTTTCCCACATGTCCAGCCTTAGCCTGTGCTCAAACCGGACTTTGCAGTTAAACAACAGTTCCTAGAGATTGCTTCTCTTGATCTCACACGATTCCACCTCAGTCTGCTATATCACCTCTCTTGATACTTCCTGTCCAGCTCATCATCTTTCTTCTGTTTTCCCTCTTTTGACATCTTCTAGCCCCTGACTGCACTATCTCATCATTAGATGCTGTCCTTTACCTTACTGCTTGAATTATCGGTTGCCTTCTTTTCCAGTCTTGGCTTCTGCTGTGACAGAAAAGTATGAACATCTGGATTGATATGCATGATACTCATCTAGATGAGGAGGAACTACTATGGCTGAGCTTTAAGAAAGTGGTCACTAGAAATTCTGGTAAGAACAGCTCAAGCAGCTGTACCAGAATTATAGAGGTCCAGGAGAAAAAAACCTTCCAGACAGTGAATAAACAGTGTTCCTAAAATGTTTGGAGATAAAAGACGAAAGGTGATTGATACAGTATTCATGTAGAAGCAAGTATGGAGTCTATAATGGTGCTAAAAGCCAGGAGATATGTTTGGTTTAGGAAAGGAGAGGGCTGAACAAAATGGAGGGATTCAGAAGAGGAAAAGCAGGATAAGAGTAGATATAAAGATCTGGAAATTGAATAGAATGTAATTGAGCAGCTGAAAAGGGTGAAGGTCTACAGGAAACAGAGGTGAGAAACACGTGTGTCTATGTTAATGCAGGAGGACAAAGTGAAAAAGGTAAGATGAGAAGACAGAGAAGGAAAGCTTGTCCAGGAAAAATACATTCCTGAAGAAAACATGACAAAAGTTTCACCTATCACCAGTGGTGAGGCTCAGCAGAGCGTCTTTCTTAGTGGCAGCGTATACCACTACTATTTGAAAAAGGCATCCTCTGCAGAATAAAGTGTAACACATCACATGATTAAAGTGCTTAGGTCCAAGAAAAACACACAGTGTAAGATTCTACATGGGCTCATTTGATTTCCTGATGAAATTAGGGAAGCAAATAATGTATGTCAGGGGATATACTTCGCTTCAAATACTTCACATGAGAAAAGCTTTCTTAGACATGAAAAGGAACACTGTATGAATCAGCCACCTTTTTTAGTGTTTAAATGAATTGCAATGGTCTGTAATCTTTCTTAGCATCTCTTAAAAATACCATTATTAGTAATTATTGTTGCTTTTCTTCTTTTTTTGTGACTTCTTATTCAGAATGTAATGTTTGAAAATAAGTTACAGAAAAAATGCGCATAAGGAACTGAGATTTTATTTATGTTGTAATGGTGAAAAAATATTAAGACTATAGAAGCTTCTTTTGTAAATATTGTGGTGAGGCATTATAACTCAGCATTTGACAAATTTTCGTTTAATAAACTGCATGGAAGTTGATCAGTCTTTCTGAAGTTATCTTAATAGTAAAAATGACCACTGTAGCAACTATATTGCTCTTAAGCATGTTAAATGTTATCTGTTGGTACAAAGCCCTTTTGAAATCCCATCTGGAATGTTATGTGTTGTTCTTGATGGGAGTCAAGAACTGAAAAAATATTTCTACACCTTTACACCATCATTCACCCACTCCTATTTATATCATTGAAAAGCAGGAACCATTAAAGCCAAGCATGAATTACAAAAGGCAAGGTGGGGAGGATTGCTCTATTGTGGTAAGATTTTTGAGTATAGGACAATAAAATCAATCATGCTCTGACAAACTTGCAATATTACATTTGTGAAATGGCAAGACATTACCATGAGAAACAGTCATAGCTCAAATACTCTAGGGAATGTTTAGTTCTGTGTGATGCAGTGACAACATTTGGTCTACATATGTGACTAAGAAATTAATAGTAATTACATCATAAGTATGGCTGTAAGCTCTGTTCTCTTGTGATATGATTTTTTTATGTTATTACTTACGGGCTTAATCAAGTTTTTAGTCTTGTGGTAATGTAGCAAATGCCTACACTGTAAGAAAGATAATAATAGTACTTTTCACCTTTGTGGATCAAAGACTTGAGCGTAGAGTGCAAATGATTTGTCCGTAATGTTATTTGAAGTCTCTCCGGTAGAATTTGGAACTGATTCTAAGGCTCCTGGGACTTGCCCAGTGTATATCACACTCTTGGGTGAGGTCATCACAGCAGTTCAGTACTATTGGAGTCTTAAGACTATTTAAGATTTTCCTAAGTTGACATTAAATGACTAGCAGACAAGAAAGCATGGCAGCCTTGTACTGCCTCACAAAACAGAAGAGCAATGAGAATGCACAATATTGTTATCTCAGTTTTACTGAGAGGAGAGATGATTATTTACTTATTACTAACCATGTGTTTTTGTGTATTTTTGGGCTTAAGCAAGAGTTGTCTTTGACTCAAGGGATGGCTTTTCCTCTGATATATGGATTTTCTCTCTAGTCCAAGCAATTTCTTACATCCTCAGCTGGTTCTGCAATCACATTCTCAGAAAAGCAAATAATCTCTTTTTCCCATGAGCCCAAACGTCCTGAATCCCCAATTCCATTCCATATTTGTGGTTTTTTTGCACAAGCTAGACAAACATATATCATAAATCACTAATATCATATCATATGATATTTAGCCTGATGCTGTCAATAGTCAGTGAAAAGAGACAGGAAACCATCAAGATTTAATGACTTGTTACTGATCAAGAGCTAAATGGCAGTAAATCCTGGATCTCACACAGCTTGGGGTACTTACGGCACTTCAAAATTTATAAATAGATTTGTTTTTCAAAACATTGCTCAAATGCCACTAAAAAGTGTCTCTTGCCTTGAGGTCTACACTAATTCCATGCGATCTTCCCCGCTGTGGCTTTTGTTTTGGAGTGTTAGGATGTAATGATTTCTAGAAAATGTGATGGTTTAGGCAGTTGCCCTTCCAATGCATCACTCCTTCCTGTTTTTGCACTGATGTGCAGCACAACTGTTCATTGAGCTTTGGGGTCAGCAGGTTGATATTACTAATTCAAAATTTCTCTACATGGGTCAGTTCTCCACTCCTGTTCACTTGTGCATGGCTGCCCAGCTTGCCGTGCCAACTTGAGAGCATAGTGAGTAGAGAAATTAATGACTGAAAAGGAAACATCGAATGTTCCTTAACCAGCATGTAGAAACACATGCAGTGCATGTAAAACCACAGCCACAGTTTGATCAGGTACCACAGACATGATGTGGACTCCTTCAGACCTCCACTTCAGTAAGGCTGATTGATTGTAAAAAGCCAAACCAGTTTTTCATCAGTTTGTGCAAAGCAACCTTGTGATTTTGTAGGAATAATATCTGTTGATGCTGAAGTACAGAAGAGTATTTTGGCTTCAGGATACTAAATCTGTCCTCCACACACACAGTAGACCAGTTGGATTTAAGAAGAAATAGCTTAGCACTCTATTTTGGTGTTCTTATCGTGTAAACATGTATTTACTGTCTGACTAAAATATGCTTTCTCATAATATACCACAGGTCAGTTGCTCCGTCTGAAAATGTTTCGAGAGGACCATGGGTCTTGGATGACGATGTTCTTCAGTACCATCCTCTTCCTCTTCATTTTTTCTCACATTTATAATCTGTTCCTCATTATGGCGGGGAATATGAGGTAGGTTGCAGAGTTGCTTTTTGTCTCTTTTGCTGTAGAATATATTCTACTGGAAACTTTTCATATTACACTGCTTTACAGTGAACCACTAGCATTCACTATCTGTTTTTATTTTTCTGTTTTCTGAGTTTAGGTAGAATAGTAATTCACTTGGCTAATTAGCCAAGCGGATTAAAGTACCAGTTATAAAAAATGGGGTCCTAGTCAACATGGTAGCAACAATTACATCAGGGTACTAAGGAACATTGCATCCTTTTTTTATTACTATTGAAAATTATTGCTCAACAAATTTGATTTGAAGTTAGGGCTAAGTAATTTAAAAGTATAAGCATTACTATTGTGTACACTCAGGAAATTCATAATCAAAGTTAAAAGAAATGGAAACATCCAAGCCTGAGGAAGCTCACACTCAAACCACAAATGTATAGTATAGTACTATTTTGGTTATGTATAATAATATTTGCCGATCCAGTTTGTTAAAAATATTCTTTAAAATCTATCTTTTCCCCCTATGGTGCTGTAACAGGGCAAAGCTATGGTTGGCTGAGGGATGAGCATCTATCTTTTGGTTATGTTTGAGTTTATTTTTTTAATGGAGCTTTTTATACTAATTTTCTGGCTAAAGAATACTCGGTTCCTTCTATTATCTCAAAATTAACATCACTTTCAAGTGCTGATTTTCCTGAGAAAACCTACATTATTAGTCATATAATGCATACAAAATGGACAAAAATGCACAGTCATGTTGTTTATGAAAGGCAGGATAACATCCGAATAGTTTCTAGCAAGGAATAAGAATCAATGTATATATGAATTGACAAACAGTGCACATAATTAAATGACTTGTCTTGGCAGAATCATACCAACAGTCTGGGGAAGAGTTATTTAATGGGCCCTAATGTGGTGTGTTACAGATCTTAAGTGTGCCATCAAAAATATTCAGTGTATAAAGTCTTGTTAACGATGTGACATAGACCAAAAGATGAGTAGGAAGCAGACTGGGAGTCACTGGATGAACATAAATGCAGAGCAGTTGTGGTAATCATGAGATTGTGACATGAACACTGCATGTATTGATTCAAGCAAGGCAGATAAACCAGCAGGATAACTGAGTGTTTTAGGAAATGATCACAGTAATGATGTGGTAAATATGAATACGAGACCAATAAGAGGCAAAATAATCATCCCTGAATTGAGGAGGATAGGAGCATTGCAGGTTTCTAGCTTCCCTGTTTACACAGTTATACTATTATTGGTATTATGTTAAGATTTATATTTGGTATTTCCAAGGCTCTATAAACGATAACTAGCTGTTAGACAAAGCATTAATGATTTTGAAAGCTTAAATCATGTCTAGAAATCAGAGTTCATTTGTTTTTGTCAACATTCCTGGTTCCCGTATCTGTTACAAGCTTCCATTAGCTGCACTGAAGAGATTGCATGGCAATCAGTGTCCGTGTTCTTGGAAATAGGTGCAGCCTAGTACTGAAATAGCTGATGTCAGTCAGTCTGCCTTCTTGCTTTCTGCAGGGTGAAGCCTCTCCTTTCCTGGAGCTTATGCCCTAGCCCTAGATTTGTTGTGATTGTTTTGGGAAGCTGACTGTGCTTTGCTCAAGGAATCACACTGCCTTTTTCAAAGTGGACTGAAGGCTTCTTACAGTCATTTTGGGTGTCCATTCCAGCAAGCAGATACGAAACAAACAGTTTCAGTCTCAAACTTCACAGTGTAAACCATCAGTCAAACAGATCCCTCGGATCAGTTCTCTGAGTTGAGGTAGAACAATGTGTAGTACTTTTGAAAAGGGAGTTTCTACAACAAACATAATCAAAGCCAACTACATCGTGTTGCCATAATAAAGCATTTCAGGGAGTGGAATATTTCTTCCTGAGTAAATGTAATCCTTATGAAAGCTGTTTGCTTCATGGTTTGTGCTTGGGTGCAGAAGAACACCTCTGACTATGCCTTTGCCACAGTGCCTTATTGAAATGAATGACACCAAAGAGACTGGCTTCCAGGATAAAGGTCAGAGTCTGCCTCTGTGGGGGTTACAGTCTTTGTAGAAACAAGCTGACATTTGTGCCTAAGGACCCCTATGAAACACAAGCATCTAGAATACACATCTTTGTAATAGAAGACCTATGAAAGCCTTATAGTTACTCTCTACAAGACTGAGAGACAAATGTTTGCGTGTGCTTGCTCCTTGCCCTATCTGTGTTTCAGCTTGCCCTGTGTGCTGGCAGGAAAGTGATTTTAACAATTTTCTTTATGTCAGATATTTGGCCTCATCAATAAAGATCCCTTTGTGGCTCACAAGTAGGAGAATCACGCGTCCTGTATGTGCACGCCAGCATGGATGATGACAGCAGAGGCAATATCCTGTTTAGGGCTTGAAAAACCTGTGCCAGGAGAGCTTTAAAGCTCTGTCATGTTACCATCTCTAAAAAGATATATTTTACGGTAGCCAAGATTGTTTTGCTGGGTTTTTTTAAAGCATTTTTCAAGGCACTTGACGTGTCTTAGTGTGGCAAACCTAAAAAATGTGATTGTGTTTCTTGCTGGGAAGAGCAAAAGCTGAATAAGTTGTAGTATTTGAAGACGTGTTATACAGCTCTTTGCTGAGCAGAAGTGTGACTGTCTGAACTGAAAATAGTGTGACAGATTGGAGTTTAAATTTCAAGTCCCTCTTCTCTTTTCAGTGTCATTTCTTTTGAGGGACTTCATGGTTTATGGCACTGACCCCACTGTACGTTAGGTTATTGCTCTTGTAGTTAGAGCTGAACATCTGGTGAGGAAACATGTCTGAAAAGCTGTCAGAGAATGATCTGCAGCTATTCTTTCTTACTACTTCTCATTCCTGGAAACAATAAGCAGAAGCTGAGCTGAGCATAGGATGAGTTTGTGTAACTGTCTGAAGGCCTGCTGGGGTTGAGGCACAAGCTTCAGGAGTGAGGTGTTTGATCTGTTTTGTCTTTCTCCACAAAAAAGATGTAGAGTAGAGAGGCTAAATGTGAAAATGATTCAGAAGTAGAACAGTTTCAGTCATTATTTAGGCTTAGGTTTAGAGGACACCGGGGAGCATAGCAAGACAGGTCAGTCAGAACAGAGCAGAGGCTGTTAGAAAGCAAGCCTGGTCAAGGCGGCTGTGAGAATAATGCAGAAAAAGTTGTTCCTGCAAGAGTCAGAGTAAACTTAAGTAGCATTTTATGCTGAAATAAGTAGAGGAGATTGATTTTGGAGTAGTTTTAATACTTGGGGAGCAGTAAAACCAATTGTAGGGGATCAGAAAACATTATCTGTGTGGTGCCGGAGCCTGAACTGTGCAGTGGGAATGAAACTGTTAAATTTGCTCTGTAATTCAGATTTTAAATTTTTGAAGTATCTGAAGGGCAATGCCAATTACATCTGCTGAGTGGGTATGTGTCTGTTAGGCAGTGATACCATACACTGAAAAGGACTGTTACGACACGGTGTGAAGTACGGCTGCCTAGGGATCTCCTGTTCGTGCTATGAGTCTTGTGGTGGGTTTGAGCATACAAGCAGAAGCACAATGTCTATCACATTGCAGTCCATCACACTTGTGCACAGTGGTCCATCATGCTTCTGTGCAGGCAGCCTTGCGAAGCGGCTAGCCGCCATCTAAAGTAGTCCTTTGTGTCAAATCTGTCCTTGTCACTTTGCCTGCTCCAACTATTCTTCGCTCTCATGTGGCTAAAAAAAATAATCTCTCCATTCTTTATTCCACAACAGCTATGGGTGCTTGTTTGGAGGTCTTCATTCATACTCAGTGCTATTTCTATCAACACAGGCCTGCATATAGTGAATAGAAGTTTTTTTCTGTGGTTATAGAGATTAAGAAGATAGAAGCCCTTTTATGGTACTCATTTTCTGCCTTGGTGGTCTCCCTCAGAAACGGCTATCGACTCCTGTCACTTCATTGTAATATTTTCTTCAACCAGTGCTCTGAAGAGGCGGGACCCATTTCCTTGGGAGCTGAACCAGAGCATTGCCAGTGGTCACCAAGTGGTTCTGAGAGATGTGATAAGGAGATGTGATGATGATTAGTGACTGCACCCAGTCACACAGTTAAGGCTATGAATGCACTCTGGGGTCCAGCCATCTGCAGGATGGCCAAGTGGCCATCTGTCCATGTGTCTGTCCAGGGAGGTTACTGCACAACCTTCTGGGAACATTGTGTACAGTGATCGTGCCTGCGGTCTGCCTACCTAGTCCTGAGCACTGTGATCTTGTTCATACAGTCCTGAGCAGGAGATTATTCTCCAAATACTAAGCCAAGTGCAAGGTCCTACACCTGGGTCACAGCAATCCCAGGCACAGCTACAGGTTGGGCAGAGAAGAGATTCAGAGCAGCCCTGCAGAGAAGGACTTGAGGGTGTTGGTCGATGAAAAAATGAACATGAGCTGGCTGCAGTGTATGCTCGCAGCCCAGAAAGCCAACCGTATCCTGGGCTGCATCAAAAGGAGCGTGACCAGCAGGTCGAAGGAGGTGATCCTGCCCCTCTACTCTGCTCTCGTGAGACCTCACTTGGAGTATTGTGTGCAGTTCTGGTGTCCTCAACATAAAAAGGACATGGAAGTGTTGGAACAAGTCCAGAGGAGGGCCACGAGGATGATCAGGGGATTGGAGCACCTCCTGTATGAAGACAGGCTGAGAAAGTTGGGGCTGTTGAGCCTGGAGAAGAGAAGGCTGTGTGGAGACCTCAGAGCAGCCTTCTAGTATCTGAAGGGGAGCTATAGGGATGCTGGGGATGGACTATTCATTAGGGATTGTAATGACAGGACAAACGGTAATGGGTTAAAACTTAATCAGGGGAAGTTTAGATTGGATATAAGGAAGAAGTTTTTTACTGTGAGGGTGGTGAGGCACTGGAATGGGTTGCCCAGGGAGGTTGTGAATGCTCCGTCTTTAGCGGTGTTCAAGGCCAGGTTGGACAGAGCCTTGGGTAGCATGGTTTAATGTGAGATGTCCCTGCCCATGGCAGGTGGGTTGGAACCTGATGATCTTAAGGTCCTTTCCAACCCTAACTATTCTATGATTCTATGAAATACTTTCATTATCTTTGGAAATACGAATTACGTCCTTTAACTGCTTATAATACCTTGTGCTGGATGCTGTTAATAGCACACAGTTATTGGAGACGGCCAATAATGTTGGCCAAGCCAAGGTTTCTGGTAAAAGCAGTAAAATGTGTTAAGCAGGAGTGCTGTTGAGCATCTGTAGCAAACCCAAACCTAGTGTATGCAAAAGTAGCTCAGAGCCCAGCTTGACAAGGTAAAGCCCTCAGAGGATTAAACAAGCAAATAGTTTTGCAGGGAGAAATTCTACATTTCTAGGTCAGCATCGCCACCTAGCTTGAAGGCTTTCTTAACACATCTTAATAACTGTAGTTCACATAGTGAAAGGTAACAGGGACAGTGTGAGAATAACAATTTTATGTTAATGTTTTATGATATTGCATGGTTTTAAAAGAAAAAAAGACAAACCTCATCAAAGTCTGCTGCTTGGGGGAAACTGGAGTCTTATTGGGCTATTGAATTCTTAGGACTTTGCCAATGATTCCCAACTCACAGCTTGCAGATCCAGTTAGGTGCCAAGCTCCAGTTAAGTGCCAGCTCTCTCATCTGAAGACCTCAATTACCTGTAATAGATACTCTGTGCTGTTTTGCCAAAGATCTGATTTCTGCCCCTTGTCTTTGGACTCATGGCCTTAATTTTTCAAAATCTAGTGTGGCAATGATATTCAAACCTTGAGTTCAAATTGCTATTTTTAGATAAGTATTGATATTTTTAGGTATTGGGTTTTTAGATAAGTAAGTCCACTGTTGTCCTGGGTTCAGCAGCTTTTGTGTAGTGCCAGTGCGCACACTTTTCTGCCCTCTTGCAGAGGTTGCCTGGAAGGCTTGTCTCAGGGCAGTCCAGCGGACCATGAGATACTTGGCCTGCACTTTGTCTCCTATATTTGGCCACTTCTGATTGCTATTTTGGGGTTTGAGTTGAAAAATGTATACCTTGATTTCCTTAACAATGAAGGGTTGTAATGTTCTGGTGGGAGCTGTTAGGCTTTTGAAAATTATGACTTTAGAATGATCTTGGTTTTCAAAGCAAATGCAGTTCTCAATTAAAAAGCCAAAAGCAGTGGAAGGGCAGTGATTCTCTCCTCAGCCTTTTATTATCTCTTGTGTGGTAGAGTGGCCAAACCTGTAGATGTGTCCAGTGTCGTTCTCCTGCACATGCCCACAGCCACTCCTCAATGTTTCAGCATGTTTTCATAGGAAGAGAGCCTTTTATCTGTATATTAAAGGTTTGTACAAATGTGCTTAGTACAAAAGTGCTGTGCAGGTGTGGATGGAAGTTTTCCCAGTTAAAAACGTGCCCATGTTGTGTCCAGGGCCTGGAGCTGTGACACTTCTCAAGACTTTTCATATCAAAGCCATGTATTAAATTTTCAATGCCTGTGTCATCTGCTCAGCACAACTGGAGCCATCTTATATCAGAGCACCATCTACTTCAAACATAAAAATTACCTGTATACATACAGTTCAGGCCTTATGTACTCTAAATAAGTAGTGTCATGATAGCTATCAAGAAAACTCTGACCACTGCTTGAGGTCTTATCTGGCTCCTGACCTGGTGATCTCTCAGACCAGTGATTAACTTTGTGGTATCTCAATAAGTAGGGTGAAGTGCAGGTGTCTTTTATCAAAGTACTATTTAATACTTTTTTTAACAGTGAAGGACTTGTGTGTTTATTTGTTAAGTCATTGAGAGTCTTGAAATTCAGCAGTGATTTTGAGCTGTGTAGGACCTAACAGATGAAGAACAAAGCTTGTTTATTTCAAGCTGTATTTGAAACCTAAATGAAAGGAGAAAACCTTTTTTGTTTTTGAATCAAATGGGAAAGAAGAGGATGGCAGAGGGATGGAAGAGGTATTCCTGGTGTTCATTCCTAGTGTATTGCGGCAAGGCCCACGCGGTGGCAGCAAAGGGTGCATTTTAGCGGTAGAAAAGCTGGATACAGGGATCCTTTCTATCAAACTCTTTCTCTGGATTTTTCTGTTCCGCGGGCAAATCCACAGCCCTTAATTTATCGTGTCTTTCTTTAAAGGAGTTCTGGGTCTTGAACTGTCCATGGTGTGTCACATATTTTTATCGTTTATATGTGACTTTTGTATGCTTAACATACTAAAATAATCTTAGTCAGGACCTACATGTATTGAAGTTTTTTCTTGTTTTATTGCTTTTAAGTGGAAAATATATTGCCTAAAGGAAATCTATTCACTTCTTTGGGAGCCTGTGTCAGTTAATAATGCTCTGATATTTGAAATGACAACATAGTGTTATATTTCACACATTACCCAAAAATCTGAGTTGTGACTGCTTGTCTCAGAAACATCAGCTATTTTGTCTTAGATGAAGTGATTTTCAGTGGACCAAAAGATGTTCAGGTGCATCATTATTTAACCTTGTAAAGTGTCATTAAAATTGTAGGCATAAACCATTTTCTCTTTTGATGCTGTCACATTACTATAGCAATAATACAAGTTGGTTGTGTGCTGAATATGTCAGGAGAGGGTTTGGCATGAACTTATTACCTGTGCTGTCAAAGGGTTTAAGTTATTCTTATACAGCACTAGAAGACAGTACATCCTTTTGGTGGACTTTTGTTATTGCTCATTTCTTTCACAGAAGTGTGAAATTACAACAGTTTAATAGCAGAAATTCCTTAGGAATATAAAATATTCTTTTAATTAATTCTAGTTAAGGTTCATTTTAAAGAGGATTCTGTTAAGTGATGTAGTGAATTGGGATGCGATTACAACCTGCAGTTGACAAATGCATATAAAGGGGGTTTGCCTTTCATTTAATAAGCTGAAAAAAGGAAACAGTTATATAAATTTTTTAAAGCTGCAGTAATAGCTTTTTATTAAATACTTTTCCTCTACCCAAATTAGTTACTGTTCCTTTTCCTTTTTCCCCAGTTGCAGCTACATACAGACTATTGTGTCCCTGGAAGTGTGCATTTACTTAAGGCTTTAAACCACATCTTATTCAGGATTCTGTGTTTTAGCTTGTTTGATTGCTTTTTAATGAGTCAAGGATTAGTCATCATTAGCATAATTTTTAGAGCAAGTTTTAGGGACAAAACAAGCATGTGTTTTCAAACCACTGTTATTGTTCTACAGAAGTGCAAGTTCCGCCGTGGATCTGTATTAGCCATCCAGACTACTGTCATAGCTGTGTCTACCCAGCCATATGTTTCATGAGCTTTATGTTGACATATCCTTTGTATGCATCTGTTTCAGTTATGTATTTATACCATAATCATGCCATAAGACAAATCCTAAACGGTTGGGGTTTTGTGTTTGTTTGTTTCAAGCTCTTAGCTAGAAAAAGGGCTTAATATTTGTCCCCACTCAGTTGGCAAAGATAACTGTGTTACACTGTGAGCTTCGGAAAGTTCAAGCTTTTGTGAACTGCTGGAAGGAAAGGTTCAAGTCCATGAGTCCTCTATGAAGTTCTCAGAGACTAATCCTTTGGGACCATTGTGAGTCTTTACAAAACAGTATGTGGAAAACAGGGACTCCCTTAGAATACACTTAAGTTTTAAACAGCATAGGCTGTGACAGGCTTACGCTATGTAGACGAATGTTGAAATAGAAAGCTTAATACCAGTTACAAGAATTACGGATGCAAAAATATTGCTCCAAGAATGCAGAACATTGCAGTAAGTGCTTTTCACGTGAGGCTTTTTAATGCAGGTTGTCGTCCCAGCTAGGATCCTAAGGCACACGTGTCTAGTGAAATCACAGCAGCAAAAGAAACCATGTTTTCCAAGTCACTGTGATTGAAGTCTCTTGAGCCAGCATTAGTATTTGAAAATCGAAGCTTATTTTAAAATGTACAAGCTTGTTCAAGGTGTTTGAACCTTTATAGCTAAACATACTCTCAGCCATATCACCTGGTGAAAAAGTACCTCTTGGTTCCATGTGCTAAATCTGCCATATTGCTTCTATTTTTTGTAGAGTAGACCTCAGCAATCTTTTCCCTCTACTAAGCCAAAAAATGGTAAAGCAAAGATATTGCTTAGTTTGGATGCAATTTAAAGATGATGCTTCTGAAATCTCAAACTTTTTAAAGACTAAGAAATTCATTCGCTAAACCACACTGTCTATGCAGACAGAGGATAAAGTAGATCTTGCACATTGCAGAACAGCTAGCATAGAATGGTCGTAGATCTCAGGGTGGACGAATGTAGAATCATAGAATCATAGAATAGTTAGGTTCGGAAAGGACCTTAAGATCATCAAGTTCCAACCCCCCTGCCATGGGCAGGGACACCTCACACTAAACCATGCCACCCAAGGCCTCATCCAACCTGGCCTTGAACACTGCCAGGGATGGAGCATTCACAACCTCCCTGGGCAACCCATTCCAGTGCCTCACCACCCTCTCAGTAAAGAATTTCTTCCTTATATCCAATCTAAACTTCCCCTGTTTAAGTTTGAACCCGTTATCCCTTGTCCTGTCATTACAGTCCCTGATGAATAGCCCATCCCCAGCATCCTTGTAGGCCCCCTTCAGATGTAGACAGGATACCAAAAAGCTCCCTTATCCATAAAGCCATCCCAGGAGTACCTTGTAGTCAGCAGGATCAAAGGCTGCCAAAAAACCTGTGGTGTACTTGGCGCTCTGTTGTCGTGAAGTATCCATAAAACGGGTTGCTCAGTTTTGAGAGCGATGTTAATCACTTTGATCAAACGACTGAAATTAATGGGAGTTTGTGGAGAAAAGAAAAACTGCAAGGGGAAAAAAAAATAAAATGTCCAAGCCAAACTGTTTTCCTGTAAACCCTGTAAACTCTTTTAGGTAGCTTAGGAGCAAAGGCCAAACCACAGAGATTAAAGTGACACAAAGTGCTGGAAGGAGTTCTTTCTCAAGACATAGGCAGAGTGCTATAACTATTAGTTCTTGCCTAAACATTTACAAGTACCTGAGACTAATTCAGGCAGCACACATGACAACGGCTTCCTCCTGAGCTGCATCTCAGGCAATTGTAAACGGTAAGAACTATAGTTATAGCACTGTTGTAAAATCGCCTTTCTCTAACAGCTTTTTTCTATTGATAAAATTAATGACTGGTTTTAAGAAGGTTGTCACTGATCAGAGATGCCAGAGGGAAGAACTGTAAGTGCTGAACACAGGCAGACCTGTTGGCTAAGAACAGGAAATACAAAGGATGGTGTAGGCTGTGATGGGAAAAGCATGCGAGAGACAAAGGCATGTGCAGCACCAAAGGGGGTCGAGCTCCAGCCCTGGGCTGGACAGAGGAGCAAGTGGCCCTGTGGCTGTGACACAGCTGTCCTGTGGTGTTGCTATAGTGACAATAATGTGATTTTGGGAATGTCTTAGGGCTATATAGACCATTTCCCCTTTCCTAATTTCAAATAAGTATCTTTTCCAGTGCTAGGGATAACTGACTAGATAAATTGATCATGGCATAATGTAGTTAAACCTTATGCAAAAGTAAATTTATGGTGCTGTATTTGCATTTTGAAATATTATGCTTATTTAAAGTGAAAAAAATCCACAATTTAAAATGTTCAAAATGTCAATATGCATGTATTCACATGAAACTGTCTATGAAAGAGTTCACAAAGGAGCTTGTTCATTTTTTGATGGTATGGCAAAGTTGGCCATTTTTTAAGGGTTTCTGTTCACATCACAAATACAATAACAAGGCATACTTTTCCTCTGCCCATCTCGTGGGCATTTACTGACATGTCTTTTTCTTTTTTCAAGGCACAGATAATGGTTACAACATTACTTTTTTATTTCATATCGCTCTGGATTGAACTGACATGTAGACACTGAGAGAGTTTTCCCTTCATCAGACTTTGACATTGTCACTGTGGCATCGTCCATTTAGGATTATGTGAAAATACTCTGCTCTGCCAGCCCTTTTGCCAGTTCAGGAACCAGAAAATTGGGATTGCTACTGCCTGCGTGTCTTGCTTTCTTTGCCTATAGCACACATATGCTTTTCTCTAACCCAGATTATCAAGTTTCAAAGGAAAAAATAACCCAGGCTAAAATTAGAGGGTTACCCTGCATTTGAAGCTTGTAATGTGAGGCCATACGTCTATGGCTAATTATGATGTAGGAGGCTGGAAGTCCAAAGACACCTCCAGAGACCTTAGGATACAGGCCCCTCAGGAGGATCTGAACAGTGTAGTGCCTTTTTGCATAGAAAATTGGGTCCTCAGGTCATCTCTTCTCACCATGAACTAGGAAATCTGTAAAGATGCAATCTGGACTACTAAGGTTTTTTCCTTTGCCAGGGATGAAACTAGAATTGGGGCTTATCTTCTGCAGGGCAGTCTGAGAGGAACTACTGCCAGTTTCCAGTAGCGGAGGAGCTGGTCTATTACTGTCTTGCTTTTAGCTCATTGGAGGACACGGAGGACATTTGGATAAACACGAGCACTTCCATAAAAAGCAGGTTTTTTTTAAGAAGGAAAAGGCTTCCTGGCACTTTCCATCCTTCTTCATTTTGGCTGAAAACCCTGAAGATATCAAGTACCTGGAATGGAAAAAACATGTAGCACAGCTGCCACCCTCATGAGACATTTGCTTGTTCTAGGTACTGCTGCTGTATTCTCTTTTTTTATCATCCTAACAGAAGTGGGGAGCAGAGAGCCCACCTGCCCCTAATGTCTGTGCCAGTAATGAGGTAGGTGGTAGCAGCAGATGGGTAGGCAGTCTATTCCCCAGCCTTGTTATGCTGCTGGAGTGGAGGGCGCAGTTGTGATTGAGACTGCTGAACATGAAAGCCATGGCAGAGAAGAGGAAGAAATTGGAAAGTGCAGGAAGAAATCTTCTCTGACAGCAGCAGTAGCAGCAGCTGCGATTCAAGACAAATTTGGCCCCTGTTGTGGTTCAGCTCCCACAGGGTAACACCTGGGATAATAGTCTCTTGCAGTGCCCTTCTGATGGCTCTGGGTGCGTTTAATGCCTTACATTTGAAAGTGACTACTTGTGTGGATGAAATGGAGCACTTGAGGCCGAATTATGGTCCTAATGCTGGTGGTTAAACTGCTCTTGCTAGAGAGAGCAATCTAAATTGTCTCTGTTCCTCACCATTTAGTAGAATGGAGAAAATGGAAGAAAATGGAAGACCAGGCTTACTTTCAGAGAAACTGTGACTTGAGTTTATTTAAGCATTTATGATTGCAATCACCTCCAAAAGTGCATGCATTTGTAAAACATATTTTGTTGTCATCTTGAAAAATCACTGCACAGCCATTTTTATGGAAATCTCTGAGCTTAGCAACTGATAATTCAGATCTTCCAATTGCTTTATCCACTGTTATAACCATCAGACAACCTAAAACTAAAAATGTAGCAAAAATGAGTTGTCAATTTCAAACATATTTACTTGCATTTTTTAGCAATTGCATGTGTTCTAGGCCTGTTTAAAGAGAATCTCTAAGTGTGATGTAAGTAAACTGTACTTTAATGATTAACCCTCAAGGTTATTACAGTTTTTTTGTAACAGGGTATCTGGCTCATAGGTGGCATTTGTTCATTAATACATTCATACCTCTACAAATCAGCAGATTAAGAGATGTGCTTGTACATGGGAACTTGAATTTTTCATTCAATTTAAAAAGTGACTTTTTTTTTTTTCTAATGCAGGAATTTTGTATTTTTGATCAAAATTTTATGATTTTTTTCACCCAATCTAGAGTTTTGAAATTTTGGCTGTGGACAGTTTTTGAGTTTTTGAAAAAAAAAAGTATATTCCAATAAAAGAAAAATGATTAAAAATCTACTTGTTTTATACACAGCTTTTGATCTCCTTAGATGTCATGGAAAATGTGGAAATAGTTTACCAGACAGTAAAGGGCACAGATTAAGAAGGTAAAGTAATACTGTATCGCATTCTTGTTACTTGCGTTATTTTAATTGATAGATACCTGAATTAATGTAAAATAAAAATAGAAGTATTTTTACTGTCAACCTGGACTTGAATTCTTAGTCTTCTCTAAGCAAATCCTTAGTCTTCTGTAACATTACTCATAAGATGAAGAAACGTTCATCTCTATTCCTCAACAGGATGAAAGACAGTAAATTTGGGAAGGGAGGAGAATTTTTCAAGAATTGATAAAGCAAATTTAGTCTAAAAAATATACCGAGGAGATCAAAAGCTTTCTGCTTTATTTAATTTCTTTTCTTCGTTGATTACTCAGATACAGATGCTGTTTCTTCTCCCTGTGAATCTTTGTGCGAAACCTTGAGTTCCTTAGTCAGAATACCACTGAATAATCCAGCATTCTTGCTTGACAAGAGCTGCAACACCCAATTTACTTTCTATTCCTGGTAAATAACAGAGAGTGTCTTGGAATTTCTTCAGTCTTTTCTTCACAGAAATACATTTTAAGCCTTTTTCCCACTGCACTCATCTACAGGTTTTGAAGTGAGTGTTTTTATTTGCTGGTCAACAACATTGTGCACAGTTTTGAGACAGGACTCACTATCTTTTTTTGGTTTTAATTTTTATTTGTGCCAAAACTGTATATTGTGTATTTTCGGCACCCGAAGTAACTTCACACTTGAAGAAGTAGCCAACAGAGCAGTTGCAGCAAATAGACGCAGTTATTATTTTGAATAAACCACGGAATGCTTGCTGTAAAAAGTGAACAATCAGCCCAAAATCCTTCCAGAATTCAAAGATCAATTTGAATAATGTACAAATAACTGCCTGTACCAGATGGCAGAAAAAAATGATAAATTAATGAAAAGAAATGTTTGTAATGAATGTGCCCACAGCTCCATGTTATGGTTGTTCAGTTAAAATTAGCGGTAAAGCATTATAATTAACAAGAAGTTTTCAATATCATTCAGAAAAAATGCAATTATATCCACTGAAATATTTACCTTATCCATTCTGTAGTGATATTCTGTGAAAGGATGAATAGACAGTGTATTTCAGAGTGTCTTGATTGTGTTTGTTTGTGTATCAGTACCTGCATGTGTATGTAGAGACAGAGTAAGTTTAGTGATGTATGGCTATTTCTGAAGAGATGAAAAGGCCCATTTTTATTCTGAAGGTACGTACTTTTGCCTAAAGGCATTACTCGGAGTCCGTTATTGAAAGATTATTTTTTAAATATCTCTCTCTTCCTTTCTTTTTTCTTTTCTTTTTCTTTAAGTGAAACTTTTGATGCAATTCACCAGCTGAGGAATGAACGAGCTTGGAAAAACCTGACCGCAAAATTCCAAAGTTGCATGCATTCAAGAAGATTAATATAACTTAGGATACAACTATTTTCCAATGCAGAAGTTTTCCATACAAAGGTTTCTTACAGAAAATTCTTGAGTGCTGTGCATATAGGTTAGAAATATTTTGCCACTTACCAATGGTCACGTAGCAAAGTGGAGGTTGGGGATTTATTTTTGGAGACATTTTTACTATAAAAGAATCAGCATGACTGTGGTGGAGAGCACTGCTGGTTGTAAAAGTTATAATGAAACATTGAAAATGACACAGTTAGAACCTATCTAAATGGAAGCAACCTGTAAAAAGAGTTGTGATAAAATAGCTTTCAGTGACACATGCTCTGAAAGGTAAAGATACACAATAGGTTCTGCTTCTTTCAGGTGACCCATTGTAATACCTCAAGGCTATCTAACACATAATGGTAGCTGGGAACATAAAGTGATACTAGGTAACAGCAGATTTGACACCTGCAATTAGTTCTCCAGTGAGGAAGAAATGATAATAGTATCAGAAGAACCTTTTTCTGGCCTTAAAATGCTTGTGAGGCTAAGAAAGGGAATATTACTTTAGCGCTTAGCTATCTGAGGATGACACCCCGCTCTGTATAAAGCACAGTGGGAGAACTTTCACAGGGCTTTTGTTCTTGTCTTAGAGGAGTGAAGGCCAGTACAGAGCAGAATCCCTGGTGCCTCCCTGTACAGCAGGTCCACTCCTGAGCCACGTGGCAGAAATGGCAGAAATCTGTGTTTTTGGTTCTGTGTCACCAGGTACTAGTGACCTGCATGTCCTGTGCTTCTTGGGCTGAGTACTGTGGCTTGCAAGACTGGCTTAGGGTCAGAAGAAAAGAAACCTTACATTATAGACTTTAGAAACGTGTCACAAAAGACAGGAAGTTTCCAGGTCTGAAAATACTCCTCTTAGCTTCTGGTCGCATGTAGTAACATGTAGCACTTGAGATCACACAATGGCATCTATCTTTTAGTCTTTGTTTCAGAGTTATAGTGTTGATAATTAAAATGGCTTTCTCACAAAACGTCCAAGGGTCTGGTTGGAGATCCCTAAGTCCCAGTGGCAGGCTTGAGATCACCAGAGTGGTTTTTCATTTTAAATCAGACTCCATGGCATTTGAACCAGCCTATATTACAGTTGCTACCTTCTAGCTAGATACTATTCTAGAGGTCTGATACTGATCTGAGAATTTCATGAGTGTCTCTAATACCCTGATAAATCAGGAGTGTTTCTACTGAAGCAAAAGGATCAAGAATTGTCTCTTAAAGTGACCCTATCAATCAAGTAAAAGGAAAAATCCTGGAAGTAAAAATCAAATGTATACGCATTATAGAATCAAATAATAAATCAAAATATGTTGATGTTTTTTATTTAAGGGCTTTGATACTGTTGCAAATATGGCATCCTTCTTGTGCAGGAGCTGCAAAATCTCATAATGCCATAGGACCAGGAAAAAACAAATGGTGCCTCAATAGAGCTCCTTGTTCTCCACAGCGAGCAGGAAATCCCACCGTTTTTTATCAAAAGGAGGTTGAGGAAATAAGTAATGCTGGCAACTGTCCTGCATATCTTTATAAAGCATGGATTGGGGTGGGCTGCAGGTTGCTTATTCCTCATATGTGCCACTTTCCAAAGAAAATTTCCTGAGACAAAGAGTCTATAAGTGTCATACTCAGACTTTGGCCAGGTGACCGATATTCACAGTACTCCTTGTTGCCTTGTGGCACTTGCAGACAAGACTCTGTAGTTGTCAGAATTTTACTGTTAACTTTAATAGTAACAAGCTTCCTGTCTAGATCAAAGGTTATTGTCTGTCGCCCTCCTTTGCTAGATTAACATCAGTATAGTTCCACATTAATATTATTTATATTATTTATTGTATTTTATATTGTTACATTATTAGATACTATTTTATATTTAATACTAATTTATATTTACATGAAATTTGCTAACATTTTGATTTCTCTGTTCAATTCTTAATTTTAATCTTTTTTTTTCATTACCCTATCATCATAAACTGAGCATCTTTTTTGTTAATGGAATCTTGACATTTAATTGAACATATGTATCTGTGGAACTGGTGAAGAACAATGTAGTATCAGCTGTGAATGTCTCTTTATCTATTGATTTATGCCAAGAGATAGGGGATTTTAAACAGAGACCTACATTGAGGTAGAGAGTTGAGTGTTCTAAACTGTGGGATTTGTTCGTGAAGACACTGAATGAATTTGAAGGAGCAGTGCATGCTTTGAAGAGAGGCAGGAAAGGGACTTAGCCGTCTCCAAAGCACTGGTCAGACTTCAGGCTTATAGAAGGCATAAGGGCACACTGCTGAAGATGTTTCACTGCAGAATAGTTTAAACAGATCTTTATTTTGTAAAGATCTCCAATTGTCTCATGTTTTTTAGAAACCTTTGTATGTAAGTCATCTTGTCTATTAAAGGTTAACAAAGAAGCTAAGCACATCTTGTTACAGAGAATACAGTTACAGAGGAGTATTTAACCAACACACCAAGTACATCAGGTTTTAGCAGGGTTTTGAGGCTGTGGTTGAAGATATCTTAAGCCTGCAGAACCTAGGCCTCAGGAGAAGGAAGGAGGAAGAAAAAAGCAAGTGTCCATCAGGCAGTGTTCCTGAGAGACACAGACTTTGAAAAGTGACCCAGCACTTCCCTAAACCAATTGGATTAGGATAATACATGATAAACAACTTGTTATCTGTTTGCAACTGACTGGTGTCACCTGGGAAGAGAACCTGGACTTCCCATTTTAGCTAACAGCCCTTTCAGGTCAGTCCAGGTTTGCTGCTGGTGTTTTCTGATTCAAAACAGCATACATTGCACATAAAGCAAAACATAGTCAAAGGTAGAAACCCATTCTTTGTGTTGAGGTTTTTTGAGTTCTAATACAAATGTCAAAGAAAGGCTTTTTTGGGTGGGGTGGGTGCATCATCATGATAAAGAATACCAGGTAGATGTGGCACAGGTAGTGCTGTCTGTATTCTGTCCAGCAGAGATGCAGATTTATTTTCTACTGGTATAAAGCTAGTGGTTCATCCAGGGATTTTTTGCTTCTGTGCATGGAAAACTATATAGAAATTATAAAATCAGAATTAAAGCAGCTAGAGGGCACTGTTGCTAAACATTTGTAACCTGCCTTTAACGAGACCCTATTTACTGGCCAGACATATGTTGTAATTTAGAATTAATAATAGCTTTAAAGTTACCTTTTGTGTCTTTCATAATTTCTAGAATGCATCAAAAGTACTGTAAAAAAGCATTTGAAAGATACGCTCTTTCCATCTTTCATGAACTTTTGAATGAAGATCCAAAAATATACAGAACAGGGAATTATTGAATTCCTACAAAAGATTATATGGATTATAAACTATATACATATTTACAGTGCCATCTGCACATTTTCAGGTGTTGAAATCTTCTATCCATTACTCACATTGGTCTAATGAATAAATAAGAGAAGTTGTTATCCATATGTTGTACTAGGATCTCAGTGTATGTAGGTACGTGAAAAGTTGCTTTCCTCATCAGGGATTCAGTGCCGTGCATAAAATATTATTTCATGAGTTTGTCTGGTCTTTACTCTGAATGTCTGGAAAACTGAGTAAACAAAAATGGTGTTCTGTTACCTGATCACCTCCTTCACATATAAGAAGCATTACTTCATCCGTGAAGTGTATCTCATGGAAATTTTACCAAAGAAAGATTTCAGACTTTGACTTATTGGGAAAGGCAGCTTCTGAACACACAAGATTGGATTTAAAGTCAGATTTTGTTGTATAGATTATCTCAAGGAATACCTTAGCCCTCCTGTGACCTCATTTAAATGAGTGGAACAATCTATGGTGAATTGGTAATCTTTGCTGGATGTGTGGTACATGCATAGCTAATGGAGAAAATAGGCTTTACAAAATCTGTCTTTAAATATATACAGATAAGTATATTGAAATACTTAGGGCTGTGCTGTAATTTAAGTGATTCAGAGTGCTAGCTTTTGTTTCCTATGTAAAAATGGTGAAAATCAAATGAAGTATTACATTATTTTTCATGATACAAGAATTCTTGGGTTGATATTTCATCAGGATGCAACACGGTTATGTATGCGGTTTGTTAATGCAAAGTTTACATTTGACATGTCTGAATGCTTTTATCTACATAAATCACATACCAATTAACTGCTGTTATTTAATTACACCGTCTATTTGGTGGAATCATTTATTAATCCTACCTCATTCGGTATGTGCTGGTAGCTGTTCACAATTGTGCAGTTCAGCTGGTATTAGTTTCACGCTGCGTGTTGCAGCTGCACCATGACTCAACTCCTCTTCTGTATAGGTTTTACTCAGGGAGGTGGCAATATGGGTAACAGCTGAGCCAGTTATCAGCCTTGGGTTTATTGGTGGATTGAGTGCATGCTCAAGGAAAAGACAAAATTACTTCTGTCCTTAGGGAATGGGACTTATTCCTTTTTGGGTTGCTTATGATTGACCCCATTCCTGATTTTTGGCCTCGTTATTTTCCAGTGTCATTGAAAATTATGTGCCTGCATCTTTACAGCAGAACTAAGTACATCCTGTAGAAGAACATCTGAATTTGCGGTAGGCTTGCAGACAGTTAATACAGATATTGAATTTTTGTCATCCTACCGATAGCTGTTCTACTTCTGTGCATATTGCACAATGTATGGTTTTAAAAATGTTAATTGGAACCTACAGTGCTGACTTAAACACTAAGTGTATTAAATTCATGATTCGTAAGATTTGTTACCAGCTTAAGCCTCAGTACTTTTAATTAAAGGCAGCTGATTTTATCAGTTCAGTTGTTCTTTACTTTCAAGGAGAAAACTGCTACAATAAACCACCAAAAAGAAATGAAAGTTTATTTGGGTAGGTCTGAAAAGAATCAAATTGACCTGCTTGAATCCTTAGATTACAGGGAAACTACACAGGCTAATTGATTCCTCTCATGAAGACTTGGAGTCTCAATGTAAAAGTAAGCTCTCTACATAAATGCTTTGTTAATTCTGAGTTATGGTTGAGGCAATTGGACATACAATGCATTGTTCTTCTCTCTTTTCCCTTTCTCTCTTCAAGAGAACACGTGTTTGAGTCCCTTCTGTCTTGTGGTATAAAGATCAAGAACTAGAATAATTCAAGGATTCAGTAGAGCGTATGTTTTAAATAGAAGTCCTTCCAGCAGTTCATTCTGCATAACACCTATTCTATAATGTGTAATTTTGTGTAATCCCAGAAGTCCACAGAGAACTTGTTTTCCTTTATTGCGTAAATTAATGTCAAACAGGAGAAGTATTGCTCTGCACCAATGTTCTGTGACTACTTAAACTGTAATTTCAGGTAGATGTAATGAAAGCTGAAAAAATGCTTTTATTCTGATCATTTGATAATCTTTTAAGCCCAGAGAGCAGTTTTGATCCCTGTAGTAGTTCTTTGTCATTGTTGACAATGTACTGTACATCTGGTTATTGTAAGATCAAACGTAGAGAAAAATCTTCTCTTGCACCTGTTCTTTCCTTTTTCATGCATCATAGTCAAATAGATGATAACAAAGGCAAGATGGATCCAGGTTTGATTTATACTGATTAAAGTCTTTCTCAGATAAATGGAGACAAACAGTGATTGATTAAGTATCAGGCTGTATTTTTACTAATGAAATGTTAGAAGAGTATGGTGGATATCCAGTTTCCTGCCTTGTGTGTACCTGGCATTTATGTGGGTACAAGTGCCCAGTCACAGTTCTCACTGTACTGCAGCCTGTGATTAAGGTGAAACCCCTCCCTTAATTTACTCTTAGGGATGAATTTACTTCTCAGCCTCTGAGCTTTGTCTGTGAAGATGTTATCTACCCTTTATCCAGTCTCACTGCTTGTATACTGGGGGCCATTAAATATCACCTCGTTTGGGCATTAATGAGTTTGACAGGGCTCAAATATTCTGCCCTCTGTTAATAATACATACTAGGATGTACACATTGCTGCGTCATGGAGGAGAATCTGCAGTTCTAAAATCTTCTCAATCTAAACAGCTAAATATATCAATGGACAGTGAATCTGCTGCTTCCTTTGGTCAGCTGTTCTGAGGACTGTTGTGCTGCTTTTCTGGTGTGAAAGTTTCCAGCTCTGAGTTATGATGGTTTCATGCCTTTCCATGATGAGTCTTTGTGTCCCCAGTTCTTTTTTTATGCCATGAAGATATGTGTAGTCTGTGACCAGGTCACCTCTCAGTTCTATTTTAATCCATTGAATGGGTAAGTTTTAGAACTCACTCTATGTCTTTTCTGTAGTCCTTTTTTTGGCACAGTATTTCAATATGCTTTGAGAATGTGTATGAAGCTGTACACAGGATATTTTATTTCAGTCTTACCAATGTTGTGTGTAAAGGTAAAATGATTTCTGTTCTTCTGCATAGTGCTTCTTTAATTGATGCAAATTAGCTGCACATTTCCCTAAATCTTTTCTTTTACATCCCTTCTCTAGTGAATTCTGTCATTCACATCCACCCCTCAATTAGCTAACATTGCCCCTGGTATAAGCAGTGTATTAAACCATTTAAAATATGCTTTGCTTTTTCTCTCACTACCTGGGTGTATTTGGAAAAAACCCTGATAAATACTGTTTTACACTGAGTTTTTGAATAAAAAGACCAATTGCTACTAATGGTAATGTTTAATTGTTTCTTTTCTATATCACTGCCTCTATAGAGGCAATTGACCCTAAAGACCTTAATTGTTCCTGTTAGTGTTTATTGCTTTAGACGTTCTTGAGTACAGTGCTGCCCTTGGAAATACATTGAATTTACCTCTTAGCACTTTATACTGAAGGTTAACATTGGCAGAAGTTTAACATTGGCAGTATCTAAGGCCATTGCCATTGATAACTGAATACATTGCTCCAGAACAGCTTCCCACAGCTTGTGCTGACAACCTGAGTGAAACAATGAGATACCTTGATGCCATATATATATATATGACACCATATATAAGGAAGCAGGTGCAAAATATGACTCTTAGCTTTACCCATGGTCACACAGTAAGAAGTATTGTAGTCAGAAGAGGTACTGAAAGAAAAATCATTTGGGGCACTTGGAGCTCTTAGTGTTTTAATTACTTCCATCAGTGCTCATCCAACAGGGGAATGCGAACTCAGCTGTTGGGTAAGCACTGGTAGAATGCACTGGTTGCAGTGGTGAATGCCAGGATATACCTTGCACTCTGCAATTTTATTCCTTTCTTCTCTTTTTTTCTATGAGCAGAGGGAGCCCAAACGCCTCTTCTGACCTCTGTAACAGTGTGTTTTGAAGGAGAATGAGTGTCATCTCTATACTGCTAGAGTATGACATAAGCTACTGGAGCTTTAGGAAGGAGGTGGGAGATGAACCTGGCAGGCTGCATAGCTGAGTGCCATGGAGGTCAGAGCACAATGGTTGGCTTTTTGTGACTCACTTTAATAGCAAATAGAGCAAATACTGAAGTTAGTGCATTGCAAGTCAGATGCCCTCAGTGCCCAGCAGCTGACTGTCTTGCAAGAACCCTGTGTGGCATGAACAGGAGACAGCAATAATATTTGTATAGGAGGGGCTGAGTCAAAGTGCAGACTGTAACGCAAAGCTCAAGGAGGATGTCTGACCTGCATGCTGGCACTGCCCATGCTAGTGAGGAAATGTAGAGGTGGTAGTGACTTTTGGATTAAAAGTATTCCTGTTATGATGTTTTGTTTCACATATAATTGTGCTTCCTTCATCCCTTGGGTTTGTCACAGTGTTTACCTAAGGCCCTTTGAAGCTGTTTACAGTTATGGGAGATTACCTCATTTGCTGCTGAGAGCATTTATTGTTCAGTAGCAGCTGTTGGTTTTGGTTTAGGGTTTTTTCCTTGTTTATAATAGACAGTACTTTTTTTCTGTTTGCTGCATTAATAAAGTGGCTATTTCTAAACTCATTAGAAATTTTATATTCTAATACTCTAAATTCAGTATTCGGACAGATTCCATATAGTCCTAAAAATGTGCTTATGATTAACAGCTCATTCTTCAGAAATTCTGCAGATTCAGAAGATACCTTCTGGTCTGGAATCCCATGGAACAGTGTTGCCACTGTGAAACAGGACAGCCAGGGCTGTGTTGTTTAGGCATTTTCAGATGTAACTAATAAAAACCTGTTAGTGAGATGCTGTCAAATAAATACTTACTTTTAAAAGGCATATAGTTAATTTCTAGATGAGGTAGTAGAAACAGTACAAAAGATAAACCGTCAGAAGTATGTAAAATTTCATCTGTGCAATCACACTAGACAGGCTGGCATATTCACAGATAGAGCATACTTGGAAAGAATAGTAAATGATATTGGAACACAGAATAACACTTTCTAAATCTTCTGACAGTGTTCTGAAGAGTTGAGGCATGTGGTTCCTGGACTTTTGTCCATTATTACCAAGCATGCATTAGAGAGAGAACGTGTTGCTGTAGTTGAAAAAATTTCGTGCTGCATAGTTTGAAAGTAAAATTAGTTTAAAATTTCAAAATAAATATAAACTTTTGGGCACTTCTGCAGTTACTCCTTTATGATGCACCTGGGGGCAACTGGGAAGCCACAGACGCAGACGTCTGCTTTACCTCCTGGACAAGCTGGTAGGATCACTGAATTGTAAACAAATACGTTGTTTTAAAGATGACTCTAAAAGAATCCTTCTGCAGGGGGAGTTCATGCCTTAAAACAATCTGTTAAAGTCCTTAAGGCATCACTGAATATGTGGACTAATAAATCCAACTGGTATAACTTACCAGAAATTTCCAAGTCTCTCAACAAGTAAGTCTCTCATCTTATCTTTCAAGAATCCTGGTCAGGATTAGAGCGAAGATGTATTCAGAGAACAGCTTGTTAAAAGCCAGGAGACAAAGTGTAGAAATAGTCAGTTTTAAAAATGAAAATAGATTATTATGAGTGCTTTAAAGGGATCTCTACTGGTGTCTCTACGGTGTAGTATTTGCAGAACTACACTGGAAAGGAGGGTAAGGAGTGGAATGGCAAATGTTTTGATGCTACTGCATTATTCAGTGTGGCAAAAAGGAAGGCTCATTGCAAAGAGCTACAGAAGGATTTCACAACACCAAGTTAGTAGATGACAGTGTGGCAAATGACAAGCTATTGCCTCTTAGAGAACAGGACCTGGAGATAATATAGTTGGTTGTATAAAACCATCAGTGCAAAGATGGGCAGAGGGCAGGAGAGAAATTATAAGGAATTACTAGGAAAAGAGCAGAGAACAATGAACTGAGGTTAGAACAAGGAACAGAAATCATTGTGTGCTGTTCATACCTGTAGTGTTCTTGCATCTTGAATAATACACACAGTTCTGCCCCCCTTTCACAAAATAATATGAAGAACTCAAGAATACATAAGGAAGGGCAACAAGGATGATCAAAGGAACACCTTTCGCATAAGCTTTTGAGCAGACTAGAGTCTCTGAAAAGGTCTGTAAAATCATGGGTGGCACAGAGGAAATTAACTGAGAACAACTTGTCTCTGTTTCTCATGCTATAAAATTTAGGAATTATCAGATAATATCAAGTGGTAGGATGCAAACAAAAGGAGGTACTCTTTTATGCAACACATGCTGTAGAACTCATCGCCACAGAATACTGCAGATGTCTGTGTAGATGCAAAAGTGATTCATAAACTCATGGAACAAAAATATATTGGAGTTTCATACACAATGATATCACATTTAGCTGAGAAAGCCCTTGAGCCTCAGATTGCTGACAGCTGGGAGTCTGTGATGGGGAGGTATCACCTATAGAGTTTCTCTATTCTAGTACTCCTTGGTTGTCTGCCAGAGGTGAAATACAGGGACAGACAGATGTTTGATCTGGCAAAGTACAGCCATTATGATATTCCTTTTGTTCAGGTTGTGTATGTTTCTTAAATTTTAGATTATAATAAAAGAGATACTTCAAAAAGTGTCATGTTTGTATTAAGCTGTATAAAATACATACTGAAGAGCATTACAGACACATTCTCAACGTGCCCATTCTACCATTCTTTGAAATTTCATGCTTTTTGAGGCTTCTTCTGAGTAATCTCAGGAAAACCAGAAATTATCTTCTAGATACATTAACTGCTGATAAGTTCATGAGTGATGACCTTAGAAATCTGGAGATGCTTTGGTGCTGAAAGGAAACTTAGCAAGAAAGTGGGCAAAAAAGTGAAAAGTGAAAAAAAGTGAAGTCCTCTTTGATGACTCATGTATATACATTTATAAATGTGAATATTGGTTGGAAATGCTGGCCTGTGTTTATTTACTCATCTAAAATTCTGGTCTCATGTCTAATTCTATTTGGAAAAGTAGCATTTGATTCATTGTATGTTATTTAAGAGTTGTAGCAAGTACAGGGCCTTTGTATCAAACTAAATATCCATTGGAGTATGACTATTTTCTCATTCTCACAAGGCTGCAAAACGCATAGGAAGGATTATAATGCAAAATCTTACACTGTTGCAAAAGAGTAAGTGGGATTATGAATGACTAGTGTGCCTTGAGAAACAGATGAAAGATTAATGAACGCTACACAAACATACTTCAGGTCTATCAGCAAGCTTATGAGCTGACTTCTGTCAGACTCTTTACTAGTCTTTCATTATAAAATCTTGTCCTTTCCTTTAAAAGAGACTGAAGATGGAAGAAGCATGCAAACCATGGACATGAGAAAATGAAAATGGAAAGGTATTTTGAAAGCCTTTTTGTGGTACAGCAGAGATAACATTGTCAATTCCTTGCGGTACGCTGTGTGCTCTAGTCCTGTCCAAATCCTTCTGTTTGTTAACAAATCTATACTAAAGGCAAACTGCATATTTCATTCAATCAGTCTCCAGTTCGTTCATTCACTTCATTCAGCACCTATCAGATACTGGACTGAACATATTCCATCAAATGTTTTCCTTGCAGTCCTAAAATATTAGCTAAATAAGCCATCGGTAACCTGACCCTAGACGGTGATATCTTGTTGTAAATATCCAAGGAAGGAAACATTTACAGGCTTGACAGGATAAATCAGCTCATCTCAGTCTCTGTGACACCCACTCATAAACATGCGCATGTGTCATGCAACATATTAAACATTCAAACCCTTAAATTAGTTCAGTGTCTCTCCTTGTATTTGCAATTTTCATACTGTTTATCACCACAAGTGTACACATATTATGGTTTCCTTTTTACAAATCATTGAGATAACACATTTTTGTTGCGTGTCGCTAGTATAATTTTGTTTTTGTCAGCAGACTGCTAAATGACACTGAGGTGTCTGTAATGTGCATAAAGCAGCATCTTGTAATAGACTGCAGGTCCCATGTGAGAACTTACAGTGAATACATTTAAAGTTGCAGCAGTGTAGCCTGAAAAATTGACAGCAATCATTTGATTGTGATGTGTGCATGCATTTCTTTTTGACATGCCGGTATGCATGTCAGTGTAAACCTTCCATGGACATCAGTGATAGCACTACGAAGTCCAGTTAGTGGCCCAACCTGCTATTTAACTAATTGATATTAGTTCACAGGGAGAATATCAATAGTTCTGCTGCTTCTTGTCATGGATGGATTGATGCATTTCACTGGGAAGAGAGAAGTAGCAATATGTTTATTGATATGAATGAGGGATGTAATGAAGTTTGATAGGAAATGTGACAGTGATTTAACAAGATTCACACTTCAGTATTTACTGCATAGACGGCAGGGTTAGACAAAACTGGCAGGAAGACCCTCCTGTTGAGTTATGAGCTTCAGAAAAGACCCTTTTGTGTTCCTAACTCCTTCTCAAAGGGGAGTCAAGGTGTGGCCGGATCCAGACTTAGCCTTTAGGTTTCCCATTGCCACTGCGTGGCATCAGGTCACATAGTGTAAGGGTCTACATATATGATTTTTATTCTATTCTGTGCTGCCAAAACAAGTGCTGTTATTTCTCCTGTTTGTGCACTGCCTTCACCTTCTATTATTTGTTTACCAGTGGTAATGTCTAATGCAACAGCATTATATTGCCATTTGCATTTACCCTTTTTGTTGAAGCATTCATAAAACAAATGTTTTCTGTTGGCATACCCTCAGTGAGGGGCAGCGCATCCAGCATGGGTGGACATTAAAGGGTCTGTATTTATGGACATCTGCAATTTGGAGACCTTGGTGTGTCCTTCAGTTAATTGCATATTTTCTGCAACTCCTGTTAGGTAGGCATACAATTTTCTGATAGTGGGTTTTTACGCAATGCCTTCCAGGGGAGCAATCCCCGTTAGGGTTGCTTTAAGTAAATGGTCCTCTAGTTTGCACAGGTTGTCCCTGCTGTATTTTCTCAACTTGTTTAACTGCACAGACTGGTGATAAAAGTCTCTTTTATCTCTTTTTCCCAAAGTGCCATTGTTATTTCTTTAACTGTGATTGAACTGAACAGTAGAGTTCTTTGGGGCCCATTAGGGCAGTTTGGAACAGGTTACAGTAAGTAGCATGTTGGGTGAAACCCCATTCAGCTATAATAAAGTCTCAGGGGTGTACATGTCCCAGTGACTGATATGTTTTTAATTCTTCGGTTAGAGTTTTTCCGCCTTTTTATGTTCTCATTTCCTCCCAAGGTTTGTCTTTCCGGAAGAGTGAGTATATTGGATTGGAAATGATAGAAAATCCAGATACATGCTTTCTCCAGTGTCCTGAAATTCCCATTAATTCTTGTAACTCCTTCCTTGATCGGGGCATTTGCAGCTTTCCACTTTTTCTTAAGGCATCTGGAGGAATTATGGCACTGCCTGCTTTCCACCAAGTACCCAAAAATTTTACTTCTTTACATGATCCCTGATATTTCCCATGTGGAATCTTAATTTCTGCTTTATTTAGTGCTTGCCATACTGCTGCTGCCACTTCCCCAACCTTCTTGGGGAAATTTCTCCAATCAGAATATTATCTGTATATTGGTACAGTGGGGAGGTAAAACTGTCTGCAAAAGTTCAGCAAGTGTGGCATGAGCAATTGTGGGTGAATGATTATACCCCTGTTAAAGGGATATTATCTTCTCTACCAAGTGAAAGCAAACTCCTTTTCATCCTCCTCCTTCAAGAGAACCATAGAGAATATATTTTTTACATCTAGCATTGCCATGGGTGGGTGTGCAGCTGCTTGCAGAGTAGCTGTTAGTTTTACAGTGTTTGGTACAGCAGCTGTTAGTGGGGAAGATAATCAATTGTTAAATGCCGCCTCCCATCTGTTTTCAAAATGGTCAGATGGGTGAGTTATATGGGGAGTGGGTTCTGGAGGTTTGTTGTTTCTCTAAATCAGCTATGACTTCTGAAATTCCATTTCATGCTGCAGTAGAAGTCAGATACTGCAGTACATTAATAATCTTTGAGTCAGGGAGTGCAGGGGCTGTGCGAAGCACACACATTACAGCCCCCTGATTTCTGCCAGGGTTGGGATCAGTGTTTGAGCCAAAGGAACACACACTGCTATTTGGTAGGCACCAGGTTTGTCTGTTTAAACATTGAAATCTGAAATATGTTCATGATGGTCTTGAATTGCAATGCAAGTGGTAGACATGCGCTTCTTGCCCAGCAACCATTAATTGACCTTGGCATTTTGACACACAACATTAACTCGGTTCACACTGCTAATCTTAACTCTGATGTCCGGATCGAACGCCCAGCTATTCAGCATCTTACTGTGTTAGAATTGAAATCTGTGCTTCTGTATCTGTTAAAAGCTTCATCAATTGTCCCTGAGGACCAACTGGAATTAAAATGTATGGGCCATCATCACTTATCCACTGATAAGCCTCCACTTTCCAAACAGGCAGGCCCAATTGCCTTTTGGGCATTACTTGGTTTTTGACCTGCTGCCCTGCAATTCCTCTCTATGGGGAAGTAAGGGGTTGTCTCCTTTAGGAGAATTGGTGCTGGAGGAGCTGAAATACCCTTTCACTGTTTCTGGAATGCTTAAGTCAGACTCAAGATAATGCCTGAACCATTCTGTGTTTCTGTAATTCTGTGAACGTGTGGAAAACTTAATGGACTTGAAGGCAGTCTTTCAGTATCATCAGTAATGTGTACTTGTGTATTCAGAAACAAATTGCTGAGTCTCGGGGGTTTCCTGTGCAGGAGTAGGATGCAGAACAATAAATTAAATTTCAGCTACACTCCTATTATACAAACACAAAGGATTAGTAAAGTATTACAGCAGTGTAGATTAAATTAATGTGTTGTTGATTTTTGCTCACTTATAATAGAAAGTCAGGAAGGTTTTTGCATGATACTGTTCTTCTAAAAATGCAGGATTTAGAACTGGGGTGTAAGGGGTGCATCAGTCTTTACTATCATAAATTCTACTAGCTTATGTCATGTATAATTCATAAAGTTTTAAAGTCAGGACATTTCTAAGGTTATTTTAACAGTTAAACATTGCTACCTTCTTTTTACTTTGTGATGTTTAACTTAATCTTTCCACCATTTAATGTAGTTGCTTTCTTTTTGGCTGGATTAATGAACTCTCTACTATCAATAATCTCGCATGTAGTTGCTTTTATAGTGTTATCAGTCCCCTCTTAATCTTCAGTTTGATCAGATAGACACATTCCAAAATCTGTCATTGTAAGACAGGATTTACAGTCTTCTCATTCTCTAGTGGTTCCTGTGGAAGCAGTTTTCCTTTATTCTGGTGTTTTCCTTCTGAGCATCAGAATGCAAACCAGCACTGTGACAATACACATGCTGTCCAAAAATACCTGTGTACCTAAGAGTAATACTATTATTGCAACCCTGGATAGGCATTGCTCTGCTTATATTCCCAGGAATGTTGTTATCCATTAACTGTAATACTGCATTGAGACCTTGTGGTGGAGACCTAGCCGTAATGATGTGCATAGTGTGCTTTCTCAGGTGATATCCCTCCTATTTTACAGATTAACACTGTTTTATTGAATATTAAAATGTTATTTGAATTAACACAATGTAATAAATGATCACATGACATAATTGTGCCTATTATTTGCTGTACAGCTCTGTGACATCTACAATTTTATTAGCAGTAAACTTGTAGTGTTTTCAGATCAGTGACAACTGGTCTTGTAGTATCCCAGGACAAGTGTGTACAGGACTGCATGTTATAATACAGAAGAGTTCACTACATGTTCTTTTAGATCTCAGTTTTGAAAAACTGGCTTGTTTTTGCATTCAGACAGCATGATGGTTTGGAAGGGTTGTATGCTGTTGCTGCTACACATGCTGTGTGTGGTTGAAATATGGCCTCTAGTTGGTGGGACTCAAATCACGATTTTTGAGATAACTCACCTACATGAGTATTTTGAGAATACTCACCTGCATAGTCTATTATATGGTGAAATGGTACTTTCCAGGTTGTTAGTGATTATCAGTGTAGTGTAATAGTGATGAGAGAAAAGTCTTCGACAGTCATTTCACAATATGGATCCTATTTCTTTTGTTAAAAAGCTTACCCAGCTGTTTATGCATAAAGTAACTTTTTAAAAGAGAATCAAATCCTGTAGGCAGTACCCTTGCAGGTTGGTTGTGAAAGGTGCTGTCTTTTTCGGCTCCTCATAAACTCACCTCTCCCATTAATGAAATCAGTGGTGCTAAGTAAATTTTTATTAGCTAAGGATCTAGCTTAGCTTATGTAATCAGTTTTGAATTCACTGGCTAGGTTGACAGTCGGATGTTTTGAAGTCAACCTTTTGCGTGGGGAAAAAAATAATGTTGCTTTGGAGTTATGTATCTCTACTTTATCCTTCTTCCTCCCACTACCTCCAAAAATACTCCACTTGCTCTCCCAGAGCGGGTGAAGTTTCACATAACATTAGGAGGAAAACAGAGCTCTCCTCTCCTAGGTGCTGCACTGATGAAGGTATCTTTTTTCCTGAGCAGTATGCTCCACTTCTTTAATCTTTCTTCTCATTGTCTGTTTTTTTTTCCAACTCACATCTTCTTACTGCAAAGAATATTTTCTGCCCTGAGGAACTGTTACACTTGTTTTCAGGCCTGTATATTAACAATTTGGAGTCAGGCATCGTTAGGGTCCAACTTCTGCATGATGTCAGACCAAACTCACAGTAACAATTAAGTGATTTTTCTGCTACTGTGGTACAAGGCAAACTATATTTGGAATTCTATTTTCCTTTCAGTGGAACACCAGTGACTGCTGAAGACTGCGGGCATGAAATACTTGTCTTCCAAGTGTGTTTTCTTCTTGCTACCATCTGTGAAAATTTGAAGCTTTAAACATTTGTCTCATGCATTTATGTGTGGGAGGTGTGATACTTTCAGTTTAATAAATGAGTCTTAGCTTGTTTACAATATATCAGAATTGAGTGTAATTTGGACAGCGTGCATCTGTTCTGGAAAACGTCTAGTGTACTTACTTTATAATGGAGTGTGATTATGTTTATACTCGATTTCTCCTGCACAGTGAACCATAATTAAAATTTAATTTGTAATCTTTTGCTAATGCAGTATGAAGCTGCTGTCAATTAATTGAAAGCAATTAATTCATTAGATAGAAATGAAAGTACTAAAGGAACAATGAGTGTAGGTAGCAGGACAGTGAAAACATCTGCAGGAGACCAACAAGTATAGTTCAACTCTCGAGGCCACAGGGTTTCTTCAGCAGTGTTAGTAAACCATTTGCTACAAAAAGATGTGCCTGTACCTGGTTTTTAAATCTGTTTTTGCTTTGTAAACTCCTCCTTGGAGTCTGACTTCATTTGTTCATGAGTTGCCACCTTGTATCTGGAAATGTCTTTCAGACTGATGAGCATTGGTTTGGTTTGGTCATTTTGCTGCCTTTCAGGCTTAAGGAGAAGGAGTAGGGACATGCTGGCCAGTGAATATTATTTGGTGTCTTAGTTAATTCAGGAGACATTTTTTTTCATTCCAGGCTAGAGGTGAATTTTCCAGCTTGGGAAGTGGAAAAAGAAGTTCAAAGAGGGGAAGGAGCTGAGTCTGAGAAGCAGAGTGCCACCACCTCCTAACAGGCAGGAAAGTTGAATGGAAGTAGCCAGGTTACAGAGCTGTGCGTTTTAGGACCAGACAAGGCACAAATTCTTCATATAGCTCAATTTGCTTACCACCTCAAGAAAGGAGAGGATTTAAGAAGTTTCTTACATACTGAGTGGTGAATGACTTCTTCATAGGACTCACTTGGCATGCATTAAATCTAGCTGATTTCTTAAATACAGGAATTAGAGATTTTCTTCCCCTGGTCTGGCCTCTCTTCTGGAGCCACCTCTGAGCCACCCGTTATAGTCTCTTCTCCTTGTTGTCAATGTTGCAGCAAAACAGAAAATCACATCCATTGCCATCTATACATCTTCCACACAAGCCACCTGATTAATTGGTGTCCTCATGTCCTCTGGCCTGTGTTATCTTCAGTGGACCACTTAAATTGACATAGTCAAGAAGTATCCTGGTTAGTCTTGTATCTTACTGTTACTTATCTGATGGAGTCTCTCTTTCTGGTTCCCTAAATCTGTTTGTATCGCTCACAAGACCATCTCTTAGGCTGGTTTCCTCTCCTGCTATGCCTATACATCATGGGCTGAACACAGTATGGGTGACCTACCACTCTGGAGGAACTGGCTCTTCTTGTGATACCCACTATGAAAATTTACCTTCTGATATGGGATCAAACTTAAACAGGGGAAGTTCAGGTTACATATGTGATAAACACATAAATGCATTGGCTTTAGCAAATCATAAGTGTGGTTATGTGAATATAACTGTACGACTTTACAATAACAGAAACAAAGCTCATTAAAGACACAAGATTAGACAACAAGTTAAAGAAGGATGGGAACTCTTGAGCAAAACAGAGTCACATAGCAAAAGAAATTGTAAAGATTAGAGAAAGAAGGGGGGGGCTTGATATAAGAAACACTAGTGCCTGGAAAATATAGAGTTAAAGTACTTTTTAGCTTAATTTAGGTTGTAGAAAGAGAACAATGTTTATGTTATAAGTCTGTGGAATTTAGGGCCCCCCCTAAACATGAGTTGTTTCACACTAGTCTTCTAAAGTATCTTTAGCTTTAAAGAACAACATTTGTGTTGTAGGTCTGTGGTGAGATAACAGGATTTAGTGGCCCCACTAAACCTGAATGAGTTATTTCACACCATCCTTCTACTTATCAGTTTAGAGACAGAGCCTCCCAAACATCTGCTAGCTTGGGATACTCCTTGCCTGCCCGTCCTGTGATAAATTTTGCGGGAAGGTCACCCTGTTCTAAATCTTTGCTAGTTAACAGAAGAATTATAGATATGGTTAGTTTCAGTTAATTGTGTGACTACTGCGGCATCCAGCTGTGCCAAAGGTGAAAAGTACACCGCGAGGAAAACTGCTTACTTCATCTTGGAGACCCCTACTCACAAGAGGAAGACTGCTTACCTCATCCTCAAGACCCCTGCCCACAATCACCGGTGAGCAGTGCGCAGACGCCAAGAGGAGGAGACTTAAAGTATATAAACCTGTAACAAACATTAATCACTTGCACTTCTGGCTATGGTCATGCGCCCAGCACTGTTGTTTTTGCTTTATTGACTTTGTCCCTCAAAAAACCCTTGTTATCTCATTCAGAGGAGTGAGTTCATATTTAACACATACAAGGAAGAAGTTCTTCACTGTGAGGGTTGTGAGGCACTGGAATGGGTTGCCCAAGGAAGTTGTGAATGCTCCATCCCTGGCAGCGTTCAAGGCCAGGTTGGACAGAGCCTTGGGTGACTTGGTTTGGTGTGGGGTGTCCCTGCCCATGGCAGGGGGGTTGGAACTAGATGATCTTAAGGTCTTTTCCAACCCTTTTCTATGATTCTATATAGTACATATTTTGTGAGCATGAATATTGAAACCTCTTTTTGTTGAGAGCTTAAATCTGTTCTAAAATAGCTTTCCACAGTTTATCTTGTCAGGTCAAAATTCACCCTTGCACGGAATTGAAAATGTATGGAGTGTAATCTCTTTCACAGCTAGATGCAGTCAAAGTGACAAGAATAGGGTCTGTGCTAAGCTGGGACTAACTGTTAACCCTCTCGAAAGGATAAGATAAACACAGATTCATGTTGCTTCCAGCTGGAAGCATGCACGAAAGAAACTTGTGCAACCTATGTTAGCAAGCTGTGTGGCAAAAAAGGAGTGGATCTGTAAAGGAAAAAGAACCCAAACAGTGTTGAGGGCTGAGCACTCTCACTATACGCAATCTGGGGGGTGTGAGCGAGTTACTTCAGCCTAGCTCTAGTTTGGTCCTGCTGTGAGCACCAGTGCCACCTCAGGAGCACAGAAGATGGAGCTGAGTAAGAAGCTGGGACCTCAGCAGTGTGCTGCCTTCCCTTTCAGTTTCATAATTTGCACTTTGCTTTCTATATTCCTCACCACTGGGAGGCAGCTTGTGTCCAGGATCCAAACCAGCACTAGTCTGCAAAGCAGCCTCGAAAATGGTTTTGTTGTGAGCAAACAGCGGCTCGGTAGAGAGATATGGAACAGCATCTGGTCAGCTGCAATGTAAGCTCCAGTTTTGTTCTGTCACAGGGTAAACAGGGAAGCACGTTGCTTCAGACCGCTAGGCTGGTTGTAACGATTTCCTTTTGTGCAGTTTCTCTGAAGTTCTGCTGATCACTCAAATGAGATGTCCAGGAAGCAGTGAGTCTCTGGGTGCAGTACTGTAAAAGAGAAGCATGGGCTAAACTGAGACAACCAAATTTTACTTCCTGTGTACTTACTGTGCGTATATTTTGTCAAAGTGTCTTTTGCTCAATAGATTCACCAAGTTATGATTACCTATTGGTGTTGCATACCAAAGGTCACTACAACTTCAGAGGGACTGTTTGATACTGCTGTTCTTTTGGGGAGAAAACGTTCCTTAGAAAGGAGAGTTGCTGGTGAAATTTGCTGTGGTTAAAATGTCCACAGAAATATCAGAGAGTGTTAAAGTAGTTCTGGAGCTGTCTGCGTCTCAGGCAAACAGGGGTTAGTTGCACTGAAGTTTTCCGAAGTGTCCTTGGATGAAATTGTATTGTATCAGGAGGAACATTGTGAAATGAATAAATTGTCAGTGTTGTTGCCAGCATATGCATAAATAAAACACTGTTGCTGTATGTTTGTTTTCACGGGGACCCAGCATCAGCAAAAAGCTTCTGTAGTGATACATTTGTTTTTTCCACCGCTATTTAAACCTATGGAGAGGATCTTCTGGAAGTAACAAGCCAATGTATTCCTTAAAGATGTCTATACATGTCATGGAAGTTATTTTTTCGTTTAGTTTTATGAGCTGAGGATATCTATAATCCCGTCAGAATATAAGAAAGGCTGTAAAGTGTCAGATTGTTTGTCTAACTTTTAGAAACATCCTATTTATGGCAGTGGTCACATACCTGGGAAAGGAGCGCAGGAGAAGGATACAGTGATGCTTCTTCCGCTGTGCCCTCACGTTTTCCACTAGTGCAGTGCTTAGGAGTTTTCTGACCTAGATAATGTCTATATAGTAGCAGCCCTTAATCATTTTTTCAAATTGCCTTCATTTTTTGCTACTGCTGTACCCAGCAAGAAGAATTCTAGGCTTACATTATGAACGCTGTGGAAAATACTTGGGGTTTTTTTAAGATAGTGATAATTTCATTGGCTATTTCATAGTTTTTGTGTTAGGACAGAATGAATAATATTTTCTGTTCATGTTCTTTCTCTTTTTATAATTGGGTCTTGTGTATGTCTTCTGCTGCTGTTTACTTTCTTTTCTCTGAAATGCTCAATTTAAGCTTCAGACATGACATTATCTTCAGTGGTAGCCAGCAAACACAAATGGGGAGTAATCTGTTAACAGCAACAAAACAAAAAGGCAAGGAGAGGAAAAAGCCATCTTGAATTGATGACATTATTGTTCATGCAGGGCCCTCACCAGGTGAAATTTTAATTTACAGTGAAAACGAATTGAATAAGAAAATGCAGATAAAATGGGATTTACTTATATATATAAATATATATCTATAAATATATATGTAAATAAATAAAAAAACCACAACAAACCAACATAAAGGGAAATGTATAGACTTTAGGTAGATGAATTCCCTAAATTGTTATGGTCTTCATTTTTCTTTCATCTGTTATGTCTGTATGCAAGTAACTTCCTTAGAATTTCTTCTCCTTAATAATTGCTCCTTATGTATTAGGGCAGCAATGTAGCTGGTGCCAGACACCTTGTAAAAGAAAGCTTACTTTCTGCTTATTGCAATTGAAAAAAGGATTGTTATCACACTCAAGAGCAGTGAAATGAAGCAGAGAGAATGATATTTTTTGCATAGTATCTCCTATATTCAACCCTTTTTTCATCATGACTAAAATGGCATTATTCCATCTGCTGGCCAACAGTGCTGTTTTGGCTCAGTAAGGAATGTTCTATTGAAAACAGTGCTTCAAAGAATATTTTGTCAGCTTTTCATTGATTATACTGGTATTTCTAACTCTTAAGATACAAAGGCAACATATGTTTAGGGTTGTTGAGTCTTTTCAAGACGCTTGAATAACATTTTGCCAATATGCATTTGTCTGTAGGAGGGATGTTTTAGAAGCTGTGGGACCAAAATTTTACCTATTTCTTATGGGTTGTATAATGGAGATACCTACACTGAAATCTTCTCCCCACCTGCTTTTATCATCATAGAGCATTAATTTTAAAGAATTCAATCTTGCTGTCTGCAGTTGAAGACAGCAGTTAAGACAAGAAGAAACCTTGATGAATAAATGCCATACAAGGCAGCAAAATTCAGGGGTATCACTGTGCTGCTGTTACCATTTCGAAACTGAAATAAACTGAAATAATTCAGTGTGATGAAATAAAAATGCACTATTATCTTTTATTAGGTTGGTGATGAGCTCTGCTGAGAGCAGTGGTTGCTCTGTGCAAACACACCAGATGACTGAGTTTCATAACAAAGTATTAATTTTTCATGGTATGTCCTGTCTTCAGAAGTGTTGCAATGTGTCTTCAAGAGTTTTATCTACTGTTTGGTAATGAAGGCTTTGAAAGGGACAGTGTGATTGAAAATGCTGTCATTCCAAGGATATATTCCTGTCTGAGGGCCACTGAGAAAGAGAAAAGAAACAGCATGGTGAAGTTGGGATAGGAAGTGGTATCTATCTGTGGGTATATAAATTCAAAAGAGAGAAGAGGAAAAGGGCAAGTACTTTTATTTCTAGTTGTGGACATTGTTGAGATTCTTACTTAACAATGTGTTTTATGTGCATACAGTTTTAGCATCAGCAGTTGCAAAGCTGGAGCAATGCTGGAAAGCTTCTTGAAAATCCTCTTTGGACACTTAAGACCTAGAAGAGTGGCAACTGGGTAAGGCCAAGAGCAGAGAGAGGACAAATGGAAATACTCAAGTATAAATATTTCCAAATGGGGTTTCATGTCATAGAACTTCCTCATATCTCTTTCTAGATATATGTGGAAATCCATGTAGAAAATAGCTCATTTCTTGCCTTTAACTTCTTCAATTTTGACCATTGCAGCAGATAAAGAGCAAATTTAGCTCTTCTGATGGTTTCTTAACCATACCTTAATAATGATGTGTTATAGTGTCTTAATGTCATTCTAACCCCAGAATAAATAAACTGTCTTGATGTAATAACGTTAATATTCTTTAGCACTTAAATAATTTCTTTAAAAGGAAATCTTCATTCATTATGTAGTTATAGAATCACAGAATCATAGAATAGTTAGGTTTGGAAAGGACCTTAAGATCATCTAGTTCCAACCCACCTGCCATGGGCAGGGACACCTCACACTAAACCATGTCACCCAAGGCCTCATCCAACCTGGCCTTGAACACCGCCAAGGATGGAGCATTCACAACCTCCCTGGGCAACCCATTCCAGTGCCTCACCACCCTCACAGTAAAGAATTTCTTCCTTATATCCAATCTAAACTTCCCCTGATTAAGTTTTAACCCGTTACCCCTTGTCCTGTCACTACAGTCCCTAATGAAGAGTCCCTCCCCATCATCCTTGTAGACCCCCTTCAGATACTGGAAGGCTGCTCTGAGGTCTCCACGCAGCCTTCTCTTCTCCAGGCTGAACAGCCCCAACTTTCTCAGCCTGTCTCCACACAGGAGGTGCTCCAGTCCCCTGATCATCCTCATGGCCCTCCTCTGGACTTGTTCCAACACTTCCATGTCCTTTTTATGTTGAGGACACCAGAACTGCACACAATACTTCAAGTGAGGTCTCACGAGAGCAGAGTAGAGAGGCAGGATCACCTCCTTTGACCTGCTGGTCACGCTCCTCTTGATGCAGCCCATGATACAGTTGGCTTTCTGGGCTACGAGCGCATACTGAAGCCGGCTCATGTTCATTTTTTTTTCGACCAACAGCCCACAAGTTATAACACAAGTTATATCTTCTGTCAGCCACTGAATCTACTGGAGAAGATGTGACAGACAGCTTAAGCGACATGTCTGTATTTACAGAAGTTACTGGTTTCATTGGTAGGCTGAAACTCCTGAACTGCTGGTTTTCAGCAATCCTGCAGTGTGTCATTAGAAACGTCCCCACATTGCCATTCCTGAAGTCTTGCTATAGATTTGTTCTGCATGGGTTTCTGATTTCCCTGGGGCAGATTTTTCTTAATATTTGCTGTCAAGATAACTGTAGCTAGACTTAGATGGGAAATGCTCTGGCTCTTGAAGCGTGCTGCTTGACCAAAACCTGCCACCACAGTCAGACCCAGCAGGAAAAAAACCCCCAAACATTCAACCCTCATAAATTTGTATTATTACTGGATAACCTTTTTAATTCAAAATTTTCTACAGAAAATGTGTTTTCTGACAAATTAAAATTTTCAACAGGGCAGTGTTTACTTATTTTATTTTTTTTTTTTTTTTAATTTTTAAGGAAAGGTAATGTAAAATGTTGGCTTTTAAAAGACTTATCCATTACTTCTTGCATGTATCTAAATCACTGTGGTAGTTTATGGGATTATAAGAACTATGATTTGGATAACTGGTGTTAATATTTCACTGATGCCGGTGCTAAATAGCCAGGCTGTGTACCTTTCATGATGCATTGCCTCTTCTCCTGTAGAGGGATTACCCACAGCACAGTATAGGAAATGTGTTTGCAAAACTATATTTTGGAACTGAAAGTTTTCAGAATTCGTCTTCCCTCTGAAAGTTTTCCTGTATCAACTTTCTGCCCCGACTTCTGAGAAAAATGAGTATTGAAAGAATGAATTTAGCCAAAAAATTGAAAGTTCCGTTTTTGTCGGCTTAAAAATGCATAAAGAATTAACCTTTTCCTAACTATTCAGGATTTATTTCAGCCACCTACCTGTTCTTTATTTAAATAAAAACCAAAAAATAATATCATTGGGAACCTTGGAATAAAGTGCAGAGTATTTTACATATTCCGTCGACATGATATGTACCAGGAATCGTACAAGAACAGGAGATATCTCCTGTAACTAGTCATCTTTGAGCTATAGACCATTTATAAAATCAGACAAAAGTCTGATTTAAGCACTTTAAAAAAGTGCTTTCAGATCTGCCCTGTAGACAGCATATATAATCTATCAGTGATCTTAAGCAGACACTTTTTACCTACCAACCAGTACCTAAAGATTGTAAACTCATCTAGTTCCAATGTAGAATTTGTTTAGAACTGCACTGTTGTGCTAATCTGTATGAACCCTACTTCTTTCTTTTTTCTATATCCTTAGATTCACTTGAAATGCCATCTGTTAAATTGCTCAACTACATTTAATGCCATCCTGAGAGTGAATGTCTGACTATTAGGAGTTAAAGTAAATTATTTCTGTTTATGTTTGTAACCTTGAAATGTTAGTAGGAATGTCAACCCTTCTGATTTTGGCATTCTCTTGAGCAAAGCAAGTGATTCTATCAGCATAATCTTATTTATCTCTTGTCAGGTCCAGGTGGTTTCCTTCATCTGTATCTGGGATATTCACTCTTAACAGAATTATTTCCTCCTCAGCCAGGCAGATTTGCAGCATCAGCATCTCATATTTCACATTCTAGTACTGTAACCCACAATCTAAGCAGGCAAGAATGGTGGCATAAGGAAAAATAAGAGAAAATCAAAAGACTAAGATGACAGAACTAAGCAAGTTAATAAAAGGTGTAGATAAAGATGCAGGAATGTGAATGTGTGTAAAGGGATCAGGTCGTTTCCCTTCCACTTATGTACTAATAGCAAACGGAAGTTTATACACAGTGCCAATCACTGTAGACTGCTATAAAAGAGGGAAAATAAAAAATGCAGTAACCTGTCTGGTTTTAGGTCTAAGTCACAAAAAGCTCACAAGTATATGTGTTTAATTCTGAACTGTGAGGAATTACCATAAATTAAATGTGCCCTTAAGTGCTTTGCTGATGATGTTATTTCAGCAGAGCAAAACCAGGCATGTAATAGCACAAATTTGTAGGTATTTTGTACTTCATTTTATAGCAGTTTTCTTAAATATTATTATTTGAGCCGTCTATTTTATGTTAATGCTAGTGTTTGGTGGAATCAATCTCTGTGCAATTTAGCAACAAGGTAAGATGCACTGTTAGTGACCATCATCTATCTAATCTTAAGATTACAATTTTTTTCTTTCTGGATAATCACTACCATTAATGTATCCTAATAAAATGAGATAAATGTGAAAGGCAGGGTCAGCTCGTCAGTGAATGTAAATTAGAGAGGTCCAATTGATACCTATGAATTCATACTTATTGACAGCATTCCATGATGCTGTGCAGAGTTTCAGAATTATAATCAAATACTTGATATTCTTTTTGCTGTTAAGTTCGACTCATAAAGCTAACATGTAATGCAGTTAATAAGTGCAAAATGCGTTCATATATCAATGAATAAAGTGAAGTTTTATTTTGAAATTTGCGAGTCCAAGTAGAATTTCAGCTATACCTATTTTTTTTAGTAATTTATTCAACATCGACTTTTAGAAGTGCATCAACGAAGAACAGATGCTGTTTCATAGTGATCTCTCGCATTTACCTACTGGCGTACCTTCTGAATTCATTATGAAAGTAATTACTAAAAATTTGTGACAAACTTGCATTGTTATTCTGAATTTTGCAATTTTTTATTTTACTCTTTGTGGTGGTCCAGAAATAGGTACTTTAGTATGTGATTGATTAGTTGAAAGCTTTTAGAATCGCACTTGTGAATGTAGAAGCCCATATTCAGCCTTAGCCCTTTTTGTTCAGATTGGCTTTGATATTTATTTTCAATTTATGTGACCCTGAATATGAAATCCACTTAAAAGACAGCCATCTGAGATGAAACCATGAGTTGTTTAAATTTGTGATTACAGTGCTGCTTTCATTAGTTGATTGTCTGATCCAATGTTTTTAAGTTTCCATTACACTTGTCTTTTCTTAAGCAAGTCTCTACATGGAGATCTAGACATGGATATGTGATGTTACATTCTACTTTGTTACAGTTAGTTATGTCTACTTATAGAGTATTTCTGATATGTTCTTAACATGGTTATATATTGTGATTTGGTCAAAGCTTGTATTGTTTAGCTGTGTGTATAAGGAATTAATATTCACTTTCTTGACGTCCAGTCATCTGTCAAGGCAAATATATATGATTTTCCTTAGTAACTTTATATTCAGTTTATAGGAAGCACTGTACACATTACACAAAATAGTGGAGAACTCAGCCTGCAATGCTTGTAGTTCTGCAACAGTAATTTTAAAATCTTTCTGAATGTCTGTATGTTCCCTTTTGTTTTATTCACTTTTCCTATGTGAATGTTGAAGGCGTTGTGCAGACTGTATCACCTAAACTAGCTGAGAAATATCTGCTGTGTAGTGGCTGATAAGAAAAGATCCCTGTTTCCCCAGATTTAATATGTTGCTTCCAAAGAACTTGGTTTTACGCTGGTACTCTGGTTCAGCAAACCGCTTTGCAACATGCTTGGTTTAAGTGCACTCTTCCTTACATCAGTAGTTTTAATAATATGCCTGAAGCTGAGTACCAGACTACAGCAGCCAGCATGCAGCAGAATTTATTACCAAAACAAAACAGATATTTCAGTACCTAATTGCTAGTAAAATACCAAAATATTCCCTTTCTCTCTTTGGTAGTCACAGGAATGTAGGGGCCAGTCATGTGTTTCACTCTCCTTACATATGCATCTTGTACTTGGGTATATAATTTCATTGGATCTCTGCTGCATCATCTTCTCTCAGTATTTTTTCTGAATTGTAATTAATGAGCTGATGGAAATGCTGTAGTTCTGGGATATTGTTTTCTTCATATTTGTTATGGTTTTGTTAAGATACTGCGTGTAGGTTTCTAAAACACAAAGGTTAGAGCACAGTTAAAAAGATAGTTGTGAATTTCAAAACATTATAAAACGTATCTGAGATTTTGAACTCCCTGTCTTCAAACTTCAGATATTCTTAGCAATTTGTGATTGTAGGAGACAGTAATACTTAATTATTGGACTTACATTTTGTTGTGGAGGGAATTGAATCTTATATTATTGAATCCTGTAACCTGGGAGTTCTAAAAAAAAATCTTGAACTTTGAACTTATTTGTATGATTACATTTATTTGAAGCTGTTAAATTGAACTTCTAGAATTATTGACTATTACCAGTTTGAATGCGATTGATTCCCAATGGGACCTATTTCGAGGCTGGAATGGATCCAAGATACAAGCGCTCTGACAGAGTATACACGTAAATCCCTAATCTCATTGAGCAGGTTATTTTAGGGAAGCCTAGCAGATTAGTAACACGATGCCTTACAATTCCATTAATGAAATCCTGTCAGAATAAATTAATGAGTAACATACTGGTATTTTAGGCTTACTTTATGACAATATAATGCAGTTGTTTAAGAACTCATTGTGCAAACCATTTTAGGTGGTGTTGATGTTAAATAGTAAGCCATTGAATTACTATGTTACTCAGTATTTCATTTTAACAGTAGTATTGATTTGGTGAAAAGCAGAATTTACTCTTTTCCAATAAACTTGTCTGTATATAACTAAGGTTTCAGTCCTATTAGCATATGAACAGTGTAAGTTCTGTACAAGATTGACTTAAGGGAACTTGTGTTTTGATTTGGGATTTTAAGAAACATTCATTTTGATTCATAATAGCCTTTCTGTCCAAGAATAACAAAAGCCTGTTTGGATTAAGCAGTCTGAAATTAACTTAAACGTCTCTGTGCAGAAGTGTATAATATCTGTATATGGCTATATTAATTTGTATTTACTGATACAGTTTAATATTTAGAATTGTAAAAAAGAATGAAAAACACATTGTAGTCAACATAATTAAAGACAACTGTTAAAAATATATCAGGAAAAAGGGAGGGACCAATACTGTTGAGCAGGAATGACTTGGTCTTGTTCCCAGAAAGAACTGAAATAAAATCAGGTTCAGAATGTCTCACACACACTGATGTTTGAATATAAGTGTGAACATTATTCAGGTATTTAAATGTGTGCTTTCCCCATTTTTGGTTTAACTTTACAAATCTGTCCTCAGTATGCAGTCTTTTTAGATTACCACTTGAGTCATCTTTGTATTGCTCAAGACGCTGAGAATTATAAGATGGAAAGAGTTGGACCGCAGGAGGGGAGTTAATGAACAGCAGATCTTTAGCATGTTTGTTTATGGAACCTGTAAATAAAGTAGTAAGTCAAGGCTCTGAAAAACAGCCATAATGATATCTGCTACTAGTATTTGTGTTTGGTTTGGACTCTGGTGAATCAATTTTATGCTGCTTTAAATATTCTTTTCCATTAATTCTTTTGTTACCACTGTGAGTTTCTCCTCCACTCAGAAGAACTTGGTACTAGGAAGCTCATCTCCAATCAAAAGCTGAATTCTCATCTGCTTTAGTAAGAAGGATTTGCTTTAACCAGAAAATGTTGGCTTATACCACCTACATTCTCAGAGGAAGCCTCACACTTTTACCTTCAGGATCTTAGCTTTTCAAAAAGTCTGTGATGGGGGCTAAAAGTATAACAGATTGGTGTTTCACTGTGGTGAAGCTGTTGCCCCCACTTCCAGAACCCATATTCTTTTTGACTGAAATGGTGTTTTTTTTCTGGGAAATTAGCAATCTATTATGCAGATATTTTTTTCAGTTTTGATCTGTTATCCCAGCACTGACCTTTAAGAATTTTTTTCACTTTGTTCCCCAAAACTTCAAATTTTGAAGTTCTCAGCCCTCTCTTCCTGCTTAATGAGTTCATGACTGTAATAAAGAAACTATGTTTTAACCATAAATCAGAGTTGGCCTGAATGAGGATATTTGAGGCTTCTGGTTGCAGTAAGGAGACATCTACATTATGTTTCTCTTTAAAATGCCTCTAAAAATCAGTGAAAAAAGGGGAAGATTCTTTGATAGCGTTTGTTAGGCGTATGTGTGTGTTGAGCTTGTAAATGTGTTAGAAAGAGTCACACCCCAGATCATACTGTGACTTTGATCTGTCCTTGCTAATTGTTTCCTTTGTAAGGTTTGATTTTGTGCAGGGACTAAATTAGCAATGACTGTAGAGCTAATTGTTTCAGGAAAGTCAGGCGGCTTCTTAATGTTTTCATCCAAATTGCAGCAATTACCATAAAGCTCTTCACACCTTAGAAACCATTTTGGTAGATCGAGGTCAGGTATAACAATCTGTTTATTTTTCTTTGTTGACGTTGAAGAAGAAGGAAAATAGACAAAATGAAAGAGGGAAGTGCTTCACTTTCTTCGAAGTTTTAGAAGAGAGATAGGTAACAGCTTTTCCCTGCATCCTATAAGAAAGGAGCTGTGTTGATGGTTTCAACTGAATCAGCACATTCAAAGAATACTTGTACCAGCAAAACACTCCTGCTACTGCACTACTCCTGATAGAGGAATGCTATCTTATATTTTGTGCATGGCAAGTGTTACGTTATGGTATACACTACAATGAATTTAACATTTTGTTTTTAAACCTTGGCCAGATGACTTAGTGTTGGGACTTGGATACACAAATAGGAATTTCTTCCTTGAAATAAGGAGATAAGAACACAACATCGTACAGATTCTATATGAAAATTCATGAGAATTTTAGAAGACACACAAAACCTTAAGGATAACTCAAAGCACAAAAAGCATGCTTTGTGGTTTGAGGCTATTTGGTTTATACAAGAGTAGGTCATGAGGAACTTGAAGATAGCCTTTAATTACTGAAATGGAAGATAAGATTTCTGGTGATAGTGTTTAGTTTAGCAAAGGTGTAAAAGATGTAGTAGCTGAAAGCAAAGTTTGAACAAATTCAGAGTAAGAATAAAGTGAAGATATTTCACAATTAACTTTGAAAAATCAGATGTGTGTACATCCTCTGTATGTATGCTTAGAGTACTGAAATAAAGACTTTCTAATGGACTTATCTAGAAAAATTCAATTTCTGCTAAGAATTTCTATATAGAATTTTATGGCCTGGATTATACAGAGTGGATTTTTGTGTTTTACACTACTTTAAATCTGTAAATTCACAACTCACTACTCTTAACCATTACATGCCTGATTTTTAAATCGAAAATCCAATATTCTATTCAAAAATTCTAAAAAATAATTTAGAAGTTGGAATATTAAAGAAATTCTTCTCAAATGGATAACATGCAGGTAAGGGCAGCAATTGCAAGGAAGCAGTAGTCAGAGCCTGAAAATCTTATGCAAAACTCCAGGTGAATGGCCATTCCTTTTTCTCCAGTTATAAACTTACCAACTGTAAATAGTTTCACTACATTAAGAAAAACCTGATGAGTGAGACTAGAGGCCACACAAAGTCTGAAATTGCAAATATACAAGAATTCCTCTCTTTCAGTATCACTTCTCTTTTTGGGACGTGCCATGACAGTGTTTCATGGCTCTCATTCCAGTAAACAGTAGTCACTTACTCAGCCTGCCTGAAACATAGATTTCTTTCCACAGGCATGGGCATCAGCTCTTGAAAGAACTACCTATTAATAATGAAGGTATGTGGCAAAAATCTCTTTCCAGTAAGAAAGCTCACTGTAGTGCTTTTATTGCCCAAGATAGGAGAGACTGACAAACTTTTTCATTCCCATTTTTTTCTTATTGCTGGTGTCTTCTTTATCAGGTCAGATTCTTTCACTTTATTGCAGCCCTGGCCTGAAGAACTTCGTGATGAAAGATGTTGAAAGTAGACCCTACTTTCACGTTATTATATATTTTATTCAATATGTCCATAGTGCTTATAATTATTTGAAAATAGCTCAGAAAAAGTATTAAAGAATTCTTAACAAATGAATGAGCTTTTATCGTGCAATGATAAGAATGCAAAGTGTCAGCATTCCAAACTTAGCCTGTTAAACATGTGTCATCATATATTACCTCCCTTTCTCATATTTTGGGGAATTTATTCCCAGACTATCTGTAGGAACAAATTCTCTCAGTAACATACAAGCAGTTCCACTTTCTAGTCTCTCTCTGCCCTGGAGGTCATCTGAAAATATTGAAAGCAAACATTGCAAACTGGCACTGCTGGTGGCATCAAGAAAACAGTACTCTCTTGGTTACTGTCTCTCTTGAAACAATTAAAACACTGAGTGTCTCTACAGTCCATTCATCTTTTAAAGAAATAGGATCAGCTTCTTAGTACCATTGCAAAAGCAATGTTTTCTGTCTTCCTTGTTTCAAAGTAAAATGTTTGCTTTTATTTAACAAGTAGTTACTTCTGCCACAAAAATTTTGTGCGGGAAAAATGATGTTTTGTAATGAAATGAAATCCCTTATAAGGGAGTACAGCCACAGCATAACTGCTCTGTACCTTGCCTGTCTGGTCAAATCATTTGGGGTTTCTTTACTTCCAAATTGACTGAAAGAACAATCATCTGTGTTGTGACTAGATAAAATCTTGCTACTCATTTGCCTACTCATTTATCTATTTACCTATTTCTGTCATCCCTGTAAATAGTGATTATTGAATCACTGATTTCAGTGAGAAAAGATTTGCTTCTCATGTTAAGGAGACGAAAAGGCTTTGTAACTAGATTCTGTATACCTTAAATTGTCAGCAATTAAAAGGTAATAGAAAAAAACAGCCTAAGTACAATGAACATGTATTTTGCAAGCAAAAGGCTCTAAATTTTCTATAAATAAATTTTCATGTTTCCATTTTATCTCATGGTATTCATATAACATTTTGTAAGGAATGGAAATGCTGGTAAACAGATCTTACCTGAGAGACATACAGAGATGCATGTGACTATAAGCCAACTGTTAGGACTGCGGTAAACAAATGGCAATAAGAAAAAGGATATAAAACCCTCAGAAAACTTCTGTTGGTGAGGCTGTTTCTCTTGCAGACTGAAGGCCTGATACTAGCGGAGTTCACGTACTTACTTTCCAAACCCTCACTTTTTCTTTCTGTAAAAACCCATATGGCTAGTGTTGTCTTCCCACAGGTACCTTTGCATAACAAGGCAGCACTGTTCTTGCTGTTATAGCCAGTCACACTAGTTACAGTGTGGACATGGGGTTATGCCAGACATTTTCAAGCCTGCAACAGATCACAGAGAACACAAGGTGAAACAGGATGTTGGAAAAGCAATAGGACTGTATCATGTATGCAGTACGTGAAGAATCCAGCTGTCCTGTGGAGAAGACCTGTATGTTCCTTATCCGTGGCATAATTTCTTTCACTCTGAGTGATCTGGTTATAAGAAAGAGTTTTCTTAGCCTTTGAAAAACTTCCTGACAATGTGTTGAATTAGTGCCAAAGTCTAGTTTCCCTTTAAAGAAAAATAGAAAACCCTAAAAAAATTTCTAGTTACTCTCCATTTCAGCACTCCAGTTAAAAACCAGAGTCAGACCAGTGGAGATACATCCTTGACTATGCAAATGTTAGCTGCTTCTTTATCAGTAAATCATTATTTAACAAGAAATCTCTAGGCTTTTCAGTCCAAAACCAGTTAACACATTTGTTTTCACCTTGAACTCTGTTTTTCTTTATGTAATGACATGATTACTGCCAAGATGAATGTAGTTCATCTGAAATTTTCAAAAACCGAGTGCATTTTTTCCTCACCTCAGGATGCTTATAGAAAAAAAAAAACAAAACAAAAACCCAACCTTAAAACTGAGCAAAATGATACATTTCTGGCAAAAAACCCCAAGATAACTTCCCCTTCAAATTTAGATAAGCAGAGGGATTGTCTTCATATCTCCAAATCTGATCAGTTGAAAGGTATTTAAAGTAATTAAATCATCAGAGCACAGAGTAAACTTTTGGAGTGTTTGCAGCGGTCAGTCTTCCTGAAATGGGTTACCCAAATTGCAGAAGGGAGGCAGGGATATTAATATTGTTATCTTAATAAAACCCTAGGCAGTTTCCCAAGTGCATCTTCAGTGTAGCGGTAGCTATCTTTGTACTGCTCCTTGCTTCTGTCTCCAGCAGTTTTGGAGGTCCGAAACTTCAACAATAATCTGGGATGTGCTCTGCTTTTGAGAGAAGATCTCAACTTCCCTCAACCTGATTAGGTTGAAATCAGCCCTGCCTTGAGCAAGAGTTTGGATTAGGTGCTCTCCAGAGGTTCCTTCCAACCTAAATTATTCTATGAAAATATGTAAAGTCATTCTTTTTCACTGTTACTTGCCTGGTTATTATTTGGAGTAAAGGATCACTTGTAGAACAACTGAATTCTGGTCAGTATAGAAAAGAGTAGAAAAAAAATCAGCTTTAAATTCTGGCAGGTGACCACCCTCTAGTATAACGGGAAATGTGAAAACTGGATATGAAAAAGTGGAGCTGGATTCCTGCAAGGAACAGATCTCCTGCCAGCTCTGGGATACAACCTTTGGGGAAATTAAAGAGATGATTCAGTGTAATGCACAGTGTGTCTATACAGTAAATCAAAAGAGACAGTGTCACAGTCCATTCTTTGTTCTCTTATCTAGCAGAGGATTTTGTTTGCATTTACAGTACAGAATAAGAAATGGAATTTCAGTTCAGAAATGTGATAGACTACTGGCTGAACAGGCTTCAAATGAAGTCAAGAAACATTCTTGAAACATTACAGGAGATAAACTCACACGCTTGGGGATGCTTCTTTTTTATTTTTTCTATAGATCATCTGCATTGTCCTTTTAGTGTTGAGATTTCTCACTATGTTAATACATTTATCATAAATATATATATTATACATAATTATATGATTTGTGAAGTTTTCTGGTTCATAAATTTTGAACTGAAAGGCCCAAATCTTCTGAACGTCTCAGTGGCTGAAAGTGGATAAGATTGATCTATAAATAGGAATGCAGTACTTCTATCTAGGTTAAGGTGAGTTGAACAAAAGTAAAAATACAATTTTATGGAGTTGTTGGCATTGGTTTTGTAAATAAGTGATGTTAGCAAATGACAATCACTTTTTTTTTTTTTTTTTGAGTCTCTAATTGCATTTGTTTTAGCGTTATGTTATTGAGAACTAAATATGACCATAAAATCGTAGAATCATATAATAGTTTTAGTTGGAAGGGACCTTCAAAGGTCATCTTGTCCAATCACCCTGCAATGAGCAGGGACATCTTCAACTAGATCAGGTTGCCCAGAACCACATCCAGCTTGGCCTTGGATGCCTTCAGGGATGGTGCATCCCCCACCTCTCTGGGCAACCTGTTCCTTTATTTTACCACCCTCATTGTAAAGAATTTTTTCCTCACATCCAGCCTGAATCTCCCCTCTTTTAGTTAAAAACCATTAACCCTTGTCCTATCACAACAGACCCTGCTAAAAGTCTTTCCCCCTCTTTCATATAAGTCCCTTTTAAGAACTGAAGGGTCTCCCCAGAGTCTTCTCCAGGCTGAACAACTCCAGGTCTCTCAGCCTTTCCTCACAGGAGAGGTGCTTCATCCCCCTGATCATTTTTGTGTCCCTTCTCTGAACCCTTTCCAACAGGTCCATATTTTTCCTGTACTGAGGCCTCCAGAGCTGAATGCAGTACTGCAGGTGGGGTCTCATCAGAGCAGTGTAGAGGGGCAGAATCATCTCTCTCGGCTTGCTGGCAACAGTTCTTTGGATGCAGCCTGAGATACGATTGGGCGTATGGGCTACGGGCACACATTGAATGACAAATGCAGGTGCTGGGCATCTCTGAAAATCCTACCACAAGTTTTGCATTATGATTCATATTCAAAATGTTGCTTTAGTAATATGTAAAGTAATAGTAAAATGAAGTCAGAGTACTACTTTATCAGTTGAGAACCATTTTTGCCACAAGAAAGTCAGCATGAACATAAGACATTGTGGAGAGTTGACCTTGGCTGACTACCAGACCCCTAGCAGTCAGTCACTCTCCCTCCTCAGCAGGACAGGGGAAGAAAATAAGATGGCAAGCTTGTGGGTTTAGGTAAAGGCAGCTTAGTCAGAACTTAGAGCAAAGGCCACATGTGGAAGGGAAGCAAAAAAAGAGGAAATTTATCCACTACTTCCCACCAGCAGGCAGATGTCCAGCAGCCTCCTGGAAGCAGGGCCTGCATACGGAGAGCAGTTGCTTCAGAAAGCGAACACTGTAACCGCAAATGTCCCTCCCTCCTTTTTTCCCCCTTCACTTTTATTGCCTAGTATAATGCCATAGAGTATGGAATGTCCCTTGGGTCATTTCAGATCAGGTGTCCCGGCTGTGTCCCCCCAGCCTTTTTCCCATCTCCAGCCTACTCCCCTCTTGAGTGGTGGCTTGGAGAGACAGCCCTGATGCTGTGACAGCACTGCTCTGCCATAGCCAAAACTTTGGTGTCTTCTCAACATCATAGTAGCTACAGGTGCAAAGCACAGCAATATATGGGCTGCTATAAAGAAAAAGTTAAGTCCATCCCAGCTGGAACAAATGCCGATATCAAAAGTTGATGTGCAGTATTATGTCTGATTTGATGCTGTGACCTGTCTTCAGATACGAATATCTTTTTTGTTCACATATGAGCATTTGAAAAAGACGTTTGAAAAAAACCACACCAAAAAGTCATTCTATCTGACATATAGCTAGTGAAATATTTATTTTGAAAAATAATAAAAGCTTGAGGAAAGATGTATTTAAATTTTAATTGCAAATGGAAATTGAAAGTCCTGAAATATGGTAATTTAATCATACTCTACCTCTAGCCAGTAGTTTCTATTGATTCGGTCTCACAGTATTTTACTGCCTTCCACCTCATAGTGGTGTTTCCATTACTGTTTTAAAGAGCTGTTTATTTTCTTTATCTTCTTCTTTACAAAACAATATATTGTTGTACAAATCTTAAAATGTGTTTTTAATTGAAGAATTACATTCTGTCTTGTCTGCTTCAGAGCAGGCACTTCTAACCATTCTTATGTCCTCAGCTTGTTTCAGAATGCAGGGAGAACTTTTTTAGTGTTGCTTCTGAGCAGAGGGAGGGGTTTATAATTGCTCTGCAGAGCCATCCAGCAACCTTCTATTTCTTCCATTCATCAATGTAGAATATCAGAATTTGATTACAAAATCTCCTGCATAATCAATAAGTAAACTAAGAAACTACTTACTGCAAAATATGTTGGCATTGTTCTTGAAGATTTGCATACATCCAGTGTAAAGATGTCAAGGTATGATTATTAATGACACTTTAAAGTAGTTAACCAACTGCTTTTGCATTTAACTAAACTGAAATCTCCAGAAGGTGATTCATCTGATTCAAAGATGTTCTTGCAAGTTAACTTTGGTAGGCAGCGTTAGTGTGTTATCAACACCATTTTGGTCACATATCTAAAAACCAGCACAATACAAGCTGCTGTAAAGAAAATTAACTCCATCCCAGCCAGACCCAATGCAGATGTTTAAGATAAGTCAGATGAATTACATTATTTGTCTACATTGATTGTGGAGAGTAATGGACTCTTCTGGGTGATCCTAGGATTACTAGCTGAAATTGAGACTGTTTTTTAAAGTCTGTAGTTGAGATGAAACCCAGTATTGTAACTAACTGACCTTAAAAAACAGCCAAAACAATCAAACCCATGAAAGTTTAGTGACTGGGTATCAAAAATGCAGCACATGCATCTCTCTCTGCATTGTTTGATGATGTGCTAGTCCTTTACTTGGGAAAAAAATAGGAGAATATTCTTTCTGAGGATGAAGTTCACCAGAATTCCTGTTTTTTCTCCATCTGTGTATCTTAACCTTGTACTACAAGTGATAGTGCCTGAGCTAACGCTTTTGGGGTGTGGGTCTGGTGTGTCTGTCTTCTGATAATTCATTTTCAAGTCATTAAAAGGAGACTGTATTGTAAAATGGACAGTCTGCAATATAGTTATGTCAATTTGAGGATAAAATCCTCAAGCAGCTTCTGATAATTTTCCACCTTTGTTTCAATGACACATTTGTCTAAAATGCTGAGCAGTATGAGAACCAGGAAATATAGCAGTGTTGTGGTTTAAGCCCCGGCTGCAAATTAGAACCACTTTGTTTGGCTAGTTTGGGTCAGGTGTCCTGTCCCTGCTTCCTCCCGGCCCCTCCTCCTCCCTGGCAGAGCATGAGACTCACAAAGTTCTTGGTCAGTCTAAACATCGCTGTTATCAGCTCTGTTCCCAGGCCAAAAGTCAAAAACACAGCGCTGCAACAGCTACTAAGAAGGAGAAAAAACTGACTGCTACTGCTGAACCCAGGACAAGCAGTCAGTGCAATACAGAGAAAATTTGTAACATATCCAGTGTCTGACTCTTTCAGATGATATCAGCCATTGGATGGTCAAGTAGTCACAATAAAGGTATTTGCTTTGTCTGCCAAGAATTGGAAGAACAGCCTGTGTTCTTCTCTGTGTTCTTCCCTGTTCTTCCCCCTGCAGGGAAGTTCTCTGATATGATTATATGCCAGCTCTTGTCAGATGACTGGTCCTAGACCCAGTTGTTCTTTATATACCATTTTCAAGTGGTATAGTAAAAAAGCAATCTCCTCGATTTGTTAATTCGTACATTGCTTGAAGTCTAGTTCTTTTCCATCTGCTCTGCAATCTGGTGCTGTTACTACATTATGAGAGAAGCCAACCAAAATCTCAGACCAGCTTCTGAGTTGTCATGCCACATTTTCCTTACGTTTCTTCTCAAAGGTACCTATAAGCATGGTAGATCATTTTTTCTTAACAACTCCAAAAATTTCTGTATCTCAGTCTGGCTTTGTAGACAGCAGCAAGACTGATGTATACCAGTCATCTTTAACAGATACTAAAACAAACATAGAGAACAGAAAGATATTTTGTGTTCTTTTGCACTTGTACGGAGCTTTAAAAAATAACCTTTTCTTACAGAAGAGCTCCTGATGCATTCCAGAGTGTTGGCTATGTGTATACAGATCGTAGAAGTTGGATAATGCTTTAGAACAAACCATTTGTAGAGAAAGTGCTTCAGAAGCTTCCTATTTAGCACTCATTTGTGGCTGTATTGAATTCTAGTATCCATTCTCCATCTGAATAAACTCTTGGGGTTTTTTTTGGCTAGATTATTGCTTCTGCCAACACGTTTCCTTTAAAAGCCTAGTAAGGCTGATATGGTAATGCCATTTTCAGTCTTCATAAGACCCCTGTACAGTTATTTGTACCATTGCACACTGGTATATGCTCTAAATTCTTTAAACAATTTGCAGTTTCAGTCTTCTTTTGTCTGCATACACCCTAATACAGCAAAGCATCTGTAAGCATCAATAAACATTAAAAGGACAATATAGAGAGCTTTGACCTATTCCTTTGTTTGAAATTAAGATTTTAAGTGAAGGCTTTTCAAGGAAGGAAGCATCTCCCTGTTTTTCCTCTTGTGATGAGACTTGCCCTACAGTGCTGAGATCCTCAACAGCTGAGTCTTTATAAAAGAAGCAACAAAATGCAGCTGAGTCTAAATACTTTTCCTAAAAATATTTGAGGATTGTGATCACATCTGTCCCATTCTGGGGTCTGACCGTCCTTCCTTTTCAAGTATTTTAGATGTCTTTCTGCATTTGTTCATATACTCATCTTGTCATTTCCCTTCCATTAACTTTGCCCGTCCAATTTTACAGTTCTTCTACCTTTCCCCATTCTTTTAAGTATTTTTTAATATTTTGCTTCTCCTATCACATATGATTGTCTTTAGTTTGGGTGACTGATGGTCTCCCTGTGGCCCTTGTCAAATTCAGCATTTAATAACTTGCCATTCTGAGGGATCTCAGCACCCATTGGAGTAGGCATGAGAGCCATTAGTGTTCATGAAGATGCAACTGAGCAGTGATTTTTCAAGGGCCTTTACTCCACTCTTTTTCAGGCTTTGCCTCTATATAGCACAAAGATCCCATAGGAAAAAGAGTTTATATTTTAATTTCACTTTACTCTTAGCATTTTTACTTGTTCTGTCTCTCAGTGTCAAATTAATTTATATTCTGTGTAAGCAATATATGCCACATAAGCAATATATACCTGTGTGTATGGTTAAATTCTGTATCATTTATATTAATATAAAATCCTTACATTTGTCTTATTTGTTGGAGGATATTTAACAAATACTAAACTGCATAATGATATAGAGTTTAAAGTTAAGTGCTGTCTTCCTTCTTCAGACTGTTCAGGGAGATCTATAGCAGCATATGTATTATTTTATTGAACTCTAATGATGGGATAGGAAGAGGAAAAGCTTGGCTGTTTGCAGAAGCATTCTGTGCCAGATATTTGAGTACTTTAGCACTGTGTTAAATGGATGATGTCTTGGCATAATCAAAAGAGACCACTTGAACTAGAAATCTGGAGCACTCAGTTGTGAGGTGCATTCATTCCCTCATGGCATTTTAAATTTTGTTCAGCCATTTAAGTAATATTAACTTTGCTTTTGATAAAATATTTAGATTTACATAGATAAGTTTAAATAAATAAACAATCTTTCAGCATAAATAAGGCCTTGAGCAATCTGATTTAATGCCAGTTAGCCCTGTTTAGCATGGGGTTGGATGAGTTCATCCCTTGAGATACCTTCCAACCTAATTTTTTTCTGTGATTTTATCTCCTTCGTTCATTGCTAGTTGCTTGTTTGATGGATCTGTCAATAATCTAATACTTAAGCAATTTTCATTTTATCCTCAGACTTCCACGAAATCCAATCTCCTTTCTACTCGTTCAAGTAGCAGGGCTGTGCCTGACCATCCTTCCATTCAGTCTCAGATGTTATCACTGACTGGTCTGAATCCTGACTCATTCCTTTCAGATATTACTGTCTTTATAGAGAATAATTTAAATAAACATTTATTAAAAAAATAATCAGTTTAGTTGAATAACGTGTTCTACAACCTTGACACTTCTGTAGTATTTTTTACAATTTGAACAGTCGTGGTACAAAGTCCCAGATTTGTTCAGACTATTTTAAAATAGTCATTACAGGACCTACACAATCATTCTCTCACAACTTTGCTTATATACTGTGGACTTGGTTCATGAGAAAACATGAGTAATTTCTCGTGAAAAAATAATATTTAAATAGAAAATGGAAATATGGAAATTGATTTTGATACTGTTCAGATGTAATTAAGCCTTAAATTGCCTTACTGTTGAAAGATGAGCATTTTCATATCTGTAGCTAAAGTCTGAATTCTCTAGAGGAATATCTGACCTTATTCAGTATTGCAGTTTAAGGTAGAAAGACATTTTTCTGAAAGAAAAAACTTGCACAATAAATACCGATGCAAAGTGATTTGGACGTAAACCATTTTTTGAGTCTCCCAAGAGTTTTTGCAGATTAGGAGGATGTTGTGTCCCAAGCCAGGAAAAGAAATGAAAATAATGAAAATGCTTATGATATGCAGATTTGGAAAGAAAGCTGGACTGATTGTAGTAACAAGTTAAAAGAGGAGGTTGGAACTAGATGACCTTCAAGGTCCCCTCCCTCCAACCCAGACCAGTCTGTGATTCTGTGATTCTGTGAAATCAAGTTAAAAATTTCTAGGTATAAATAGCTTCATTTTAAAATCAAGCCAAAAGATTATTTTCAATTTGAGAACGGGCAAGGTTTTTGCATTTTGTAAATACGTTCATATTTTCAGATTTTTATTTCCATTAAAAGCAATATGTTCCTTCAAGTGATTGCAGACTCTGACAACCTGCCATTTTATAATCATAATAAAATACTCCTGACCATTTTTTATTCCTGATAATTTTGAAGAAAGAGGCAGAGGTACCATCAGCCCTGGCAGTGCAAGCACACAAGCCAAGTTGAATGTCTTCATATCTTACGTAAAAGGTAATGTGAATGGATTTGAAATTGTCATTTAAAGCCTGTGTGTCAGGGAAATCACCTTCTAGCCTATAAAGGATGTCTCCTCTGCTTCAGATACTCTGACGTATCTCTGCAGCAAAACTCTGGAAACAGAAATGTCAAAATGAAAATTTACCACACTGTACTGATGTAGTAAAAAAAACCCCAAACCAACAAAATAAAACCATTTTAGCCTATTTAGCAGCAATTACACTCCTTCACTACATGTTCATGTACTTCAGTGCAAATTGTAAGGTGAATCATATGTCAGCCTTCACTGCTTTAAAATAGGCATTCATATGCAGACCAATTACTTCTGAAATTCAGACTCCACCTAAGAGGTTCAGCTAGTGGTCCTGTGTTTGCTGTACAGAAGCATCTTACTTCATTCCAATCACAAATATGGAGGGTTTTGCAGCGTCTTCTAGTGTTCAGTAAAACACTAGAAGTCCCTTGGTTCATGCTGAATGGACAATCCTTTGGCTGCTTGTCATTCAGCAGGAGGGTAACGGTAGTCCCTGAAAATAAAGTATTGAAAGAAGGCACATGGTGCTTGCTTCATCCAGTTACTATAGTAGACCCTTGAAAAGTCAAACTAATATTAGTCTTTATAAAGCCTTAAAAATGTTGCCATTAAATAAGCAAAAACATCAACTTTGTTTATAGTAAATTATTAAATAAACTCGTGAGAAAATGTCACAATTTTATTTTACATTAGGGGCTTACAAATTTTTTCAGAGGCAGTTCAAATTCTTTTCAGTTATGATTGATGAGAATCTGTCAGCAGAGATTTTGTGCCACCATTTCATTGTTACAATTCATTAACTTATGACATGTTTGTAGTTTTCTAGCATTTCATTATTTTACTTCAAAAAAAAAGGTTTATCAATGGTTCAGGGAAGTTTAATAAGTAAAAGCAATATTAATATGTAAAGTTGCATCATCTGCTAATAATTACAAGTTTCTACTATAATTTTCTAAAATATATTTCTGCTTTCTCTTTCTCATCTGGGCTGCTACTTGCAAGCAGAGTCCATTCAGTGTTTTGTAGCAAGTTCAAATTGTTCTAATTTTCCCATTCTGAATAGCAATAATACTGCAGTTATCAGTTTATTCAGCATTATAATAATGCTCCAAAACTTTTCTGCCATCCCTAAGACTGAAATAGACAGAAAGTATGAATTTTTTGCTGGAATTCACAAGTTTTAAATGTTATCAAATCACTTCATCGAAGTGGTAAAGCTCCAACTGCATCATTTAATTTTGTTTGTATTCTGGCAATGATATGAGCAGTTCTTTTTTCTTTTTCAAAGTGAATCATTTTTTTTCTTGCAACTGCCAGTTCTGAGAATATTGCAGCGCATCTATCCTTAGCTGTACTGAAATGTCAACTCTAGGAATGGATGTGTGTAAGCCATGTCCCATTCTGAAGAGTTCAGCCAGTGAAGCATTGTTCGAAGCCATTCTTGCTAGTATCTTGCCAAGTTTAAAAGCAAGTATTTATTTAAATAATTATTTAAAAGAAAGTATTTTACTGCATCTCTCTCTTGCTAAGTTACTAGCCTAGCTTAACCTTCCCAAATGCACTGACTGTTACATTCCTTAGTTTCTATGAATTTGTTAATGTTATTTTCAAATTTTAGTTGCTATTTATAAAATGCCACTCATTAAATAAATAATCTGTAGTTTAAGATAAGCAAACCTACAGCATTTAACAAATGTAAAAAATCCCATAAAACAGTTTACATATTTTTTCTAAATTTTAGAAACAGAGTATACATTTTTCTTCAATGTACATGTATGTGATTTAGCAGCTTGTGAAAATCAGCATTCATTATCCTTCTTAGGATGCATATGGCAAGGATTGAGGCTGCAGACTTACTCCTATATCTGCAGAGTGTGCTACGGTTTGATGAGTCAAGGTCCTCTTTAAACCCTCAGAATGGGTATGCCTAAGGCTAGTTGTCCTGTTTGTGTTCCTGGGCACCTGTGCTTGCTTTTGGGCCTTTTTACTGTAAAACTATTTTGATACCATAGTATATAGGCAAATGAAGTCAATCAAGTAAGGCATGTAATGTACCGGCTTGTACTACAGTCTTGTGGATTAGTTGTAGAATTTTACTAGCCTAGTGAAAGAGATGCTAGAAAGTGATACCGTTCTCTTGCCTTCTTTGTGCACTAAAAAAATTTTCAATAAAGAATTCACTTGGCAGTAAGTAAATACCATAATCCTCTCCTGTAGTATCAAAGAGGCATGTAAGAGGCGACCCTTTATTTCATTGCTACAGTAAAACCCACTTATACATTAACAGCATAAACAGCTACATACGTAGAGCTGCAATGCTTGTGTCTGTGTGATTGTGTGGTGGGGGCTGGTTAAGGCTGTGCTATGGATATTTAGGAGAGCATTCATCTATTAGCACAACAGCATTAGAAGTGTTTCAAGCAAACCTGTCCTTGGCTGAGTAGCGTAACATTTGCTGCAGAAAGATGCTAAATGCACTTTGCAGCTGTTTTTCTTTTCTCTGACTAAGCAGAATATATATGTGATGAAACACATTGCACAAGAATAGCAAAAATTCTGGAAAATCTGGAAAATATATTTCAGAGATATAATAAATTTGAAAAATCAGTTTGTTGAGTTGTTTGACGCCTTTTATGCTTTTCCAAAGACTATCCTGTCCAAAGGAAATGCTTTGTAGTGAACTATGTAGCTGTAGTACATCATTTTCATCAAAGCACTTCCATAATGATGGAGAAAGTTGCTCATCTGAGAGGTGAGTAATCTGGATTAAATTCCCGACTCAGCCATTGGTTGTCTCTGGTTTTATTTATGCCATTTAAGGTTTGGCATAAAAAAAAGTAGGTGTAGCAAATTCTGTCATTTAAACTAGCTGGGACCATGTGCCAGCAGTCACCAGAATTTGCCTTTAGCCAAAAAAAACCCTGGTCCTCCCATAGTGGAGGTCCTTAATACTCTTGAAATTTCAGACCCCTGAGATTTCCCGAGGAGAGGTGCAGACTGTCACATCCCCCGGCAGTAGCCCTGCCATAATAAGTTACCTTTTGCAAATTCTTTAGAAGTAAGCTGTTGGCCCTCTGTGGTGCCATATGTGAAAATCATCTAAATTAACATTGTACTCTGAATAGCTGTCAAATCCATTGATTATGGAGACAGTTTAGGAAGACTAGCATCGTTAGGCAAAAGTTAATCTGTATGAATACCACCTGCTCCCTCAGGAGAAGTCCCAGACATCAAGTTCTTGAAGGTTATTGTTATAGGATCCGTAAAAACCCACACAAGGAACAAGAAACTTCTACAATTTGCAGTAAAGAAGCTATATAAGGACAGGAATATATCCTGTCCCAGCTTGATTGAAGCACCTTAACTGGGACTGTACTTGTGATCTAGTCCAAGCTCCTATCCTGACCAGTGGTATCAATTCCACTTCTCTAAAAATGGTGGAAAGGGAATGCCTGTTTTATGTGTGGAAGACAATACTTGTGCAAGAAATGGGATCCACAGCCTCATTCATCCTTTGTCTGCAAGAGGCTGAAATACATATTTCGTATAATACTATTCTAATAGGAGTTTTTCATCACCTTTACTTTTCTTATTAAGAGTGACAGTGAGATGCAATTCTATAACTTTGAAACGCATTGAACCAGTGTCCCTTGGAATAGGGATTGGATCTCTTGTGTTCCCTACCATTTAAGCTACATGCATGCACCTCTTCTGCATTAACAGACAGAAATGGAATTTGCTGCGTTTTTCAATGGGCTTTGTCTTATAGGCAGGCTTGCAAAACACTTCACAGGTGGAGCTCCAGAGGCAAACCAAGTGGAGGATTAACCACTTTACAGGTATCAGTCAATACAGGATGTGGGCTAGAAGCCAATGGCTTATTCCTGTGGAGAGCAAGCAGCTCCTGCACATGCCTAGCAGCAGAACTTCAAATGGCTTGGGAGCTTTAAAAGCCAAGTCCTCAGAGTAAGTTAGGCAGCCCTCAGGCCTGTAGGCTTATGAGCAGAGGTTTTCAGAATCACAGTTCTGTTGCCCTATTTAAAAAACCCCATGTGCTCAGTTACAGCATCAATCCATTAGTCTCAGGTGTTCTGCCATGCATCTGTCTTGCTATGGCCAAGCCTTTTTTGCATACTAGTTTTGTTGTGTCTTGGAGAGGAACCTGCTGAGCTTCTTGTGGCTCTTACCTCTTTGATACCTTATCAAGCAAAATTCCTGGTTCAGTGCCTTTTAATTCTCTCTGTTCTGGTGCTACAGAAGAAGTTTTATCTCTAAAGTGTGTGCAGAGGATGGTTAGGGACTGTATAGCTAGCTGTGGTGCTCTCTGTACTGTTTGTAGGTATCTATGCATTATGCCATTCTCATTATGATATGACAATTTGTAGGGCAGCCGGTCTTGTTTCTGTGTATCTTCCAGTTCTCTGTGGCTCTGACATCAGTTCCTAGCATGAAAGGATGGCTTTTCAGTTGAGCAAAGTGCTACCAAGTGTCTCATTTGCTATTCTGTTATTTTGGAGTGACAATATGGATAAGGAACGTATCTGCTGTCTTTTATGAATGTTTTCATTTTTCTGCTACTCTTTGCCTCTGCTAAATTTAAAGAAGCTTGGGGTGCCATGTCTAAACACATACTTATTTGCGGCCAGCATGAACTCCCATGCTGTCACTTGCTGCTCCTTGTCAAGGTATTTCACTTCGTCAGGTACACCAAAGAAGGCGTGTTCCATGTAGACAGAATGCCAGATAATAAAGCTGCCTCAGAAAAGCACGTACCAGAACATGTACAGACTTCCTATCACTCAACATTAAAGATATATATGCTTCCCGTCCTTTTTGAAGAGCCTTAAATTGCCGTTCTTTATGGATGCTATTCTTGTAGGCTCTGTAAAGAACATGCCCTTTGTGCTATGTGCCATCCTAGTGCCTCTGATACCCTAGAGTGTACAAAGAGCCAGCTGAGGTGTACGTAAGGTGCATCAAGGCCACTAAAGTGGCATTAAAAGGTAACTAAAACTTCCCCTATGTTTATGCTGTTATTGCACTCCGTGGAGAATCAGGGTTCACTTCAAATGTGTGTGGGTTGTCAGATGTGTCACGGGCCTTACAAGAGATCCAAATATCTTTGGATTATCATCTGGAGACCAGGATATGTCACAGTACCTGGAATTATTTAGTCATGTAGGTTTAGCAATGCCTTCTGATAAGTAAACATGCTGTTTTGACATGCTACCCATTCTGCCGTAACAAGGCAAGCAAATCATTCACCCAGCATGTCCACAGCTGCATAAGGACAAATCATGCTCTAATCTGCATTTACTGTTCCGACTAGGCTCCATTGAGAGTGTGGATCCTTAGTGTGCACTTAAATTTATATGTCTAAATTCAAGCTACATCCCAGTTTTAGATTCCTTTGATGGTCAAGAATAAACCATCTCAGCACTGAGTTTCAGCCGTGACTTTAATTCCAGTGCATAGAATGATCTTGATAACACTACAGCAGCTTGTCCATCTTTACCCAACTTAAAATTTAAAACATCCCATTTGCTTTCAGATTGTGCGCCGTTTTAGCAGCTGCTAAAGTGTCAGCCTTCTTTGAAGCAATTCTCTGATACCTTTCTTTGAAAATTTCTCTGGGCTAGTGCTGTTCTTTCCCTCTTTTGTCTGTTCTGTGCACACTCATCTGCTAACTCCAGAAAAGCGATCAAATACATTGAGCTTATATATCTTTTTACTGACTCACTGTTACTGACTTATCTTTTACAACACGTGGATGTAGGCAGCACCTTATGATGGTAGACTAGAAGCTGCAAAGCCAGGGAAATTTCTCTTTGTAGTCTTACTGTCAAAGATTAACAGTGGGTTTGTCCCAAATCCCAATTGCAAGCTTGTCCTTTGTCTATAATATTCACAGATATTGGCCCCTCAGCCTTTAGTTATTTACACTTATCTTGTCCATTTCTGAAACGTTTTTTACTGTTATGTGCTCTTGTGTTTTTCCTCTCAATGTTTTCTTAGATTGTGCTATTCATGCAATATGGACGTGTCTTGCTATGAAATAAAAGTACAGCAAAGAAATCAGAAGTCTGTTGACAAGATATAGAAAATCTGGGCTGACCATTTAACTGGAACCGAACAGCTGTTAGCCCTCCTGCAGGGTGCAGACAAGGGTCCTAGACAGGAAGTAGACCAATCAATTAATGAAAACTGCTCTAATCACTAGCTAAAGCTAGGAAAAAGTGGGGATATTTCCACAATAGAGTTAAAATTACTTTTTGTACTGTCAAAATATATGTCCTGGTAACATCATCAGGCAAGCATGGCTTTTTTGAAAATGTCAGCAACTCTCATTTATGCTTAAACTAAAACCTGAACATTAAAAATGGAGTTGGGTTTTTTTTTTCTTCATTTTTAGCAGCCAGAAATCTATATTTTTTTAAAAAAAATCAATTTCTCGTTGCGCTTTGAAATGAAAATAATACTGCAGAGAGCATAAAAGGCACAGGATGTAATGCTAATATTTAATAAAATAGCAGTGTATTTCATTAGTATTTCTAATAAGATAATGGAAGTGCTAAAAATATTTTCCCTGTTCCATAAAAGGTTGTAGGTGTATTATAAGCAGTAAATGCAATTAAGATATGCACAGATTGTTCTTAAGAGTTTCTTTGTAATAGTATGCTATTTTAACTCTTAAGTGTTAAAATAGTCTGTCAATTTACGTATTTAATTTAAGCCTTAATTGCTTATAGACTATGATGCACAGTTTGTACTAGGTTTCTTGGATGCTTTTGTGTTTCAAATGCTCATATTTCAAATTACAAAAGGGACTGTTAGGGTGATCTGTTGCTTTCAAGGCTTTTCTATGTATTTCAGCTCATCTGACCTTGTTATAAGCCTTCAGGTACTTCTAACATTCATAAAAACAAGTGACTACATGCAGAATTTCAATTTCCATCAAAAAAAAAAGCTTATGTCTGGCTTGATAAATCTTCTACTTGTTGATATCGACATTCAGTGATCAGTGCCCTCTCAACCTTTTTGGCTCTTCTGTACATCAGCCTACCATGGGTGACTGTGGCAGCGACACTAGACGTGATGGGGCTGTAGGAGTTACCCAGGTGGTCTGTTATTCAGGAACGTTGTGCAGGTGTTTATTTAGTTTCTGTACACCTGTAATCATGTATAATGCATATGAGATTGTATAATGAATTTGAGAAACAGGAATAAAAAGGTGAGTGGTTTTTGTATGTGTTTCAAGCTGATGAAAAAGATAAAGCTAATGTTTGGTTTGGGTGGCCAGTCCTTACATCTGACATTTGTTGTCATGCCTTCTTTGTTAATGAGTCAGCTTGTTAGAGAAGGCAGACTTGATAATTTTTCACCTTCACAGATGTTACAAGAACAGCATACCCCCAAAAAAAAATGAATTACAAATGTGTCCCAGTTATAAAGAGTCCAGGAGAATATATCTGGAATGGGTGTGCTTGCCTCTTCTCACAGTCTTCCCTAGGTATCTGTTGTTTCCTTCTCTTGGAGACAAGACCTTAGAAGAGAAAGACTTTAGGCTGAACCAGTGCAGTGTAGGTTTTCTTGTATTCTTACATCCTTATTTACAATACAGTGAATTTTGAATATTGATGATCTTATTATCTACATGCCTACATGCAGCATTATTAAAACCAGCTTGGACAAAAATGTGGGTTTGTTTCTTAATTGCAGCAGAAAATCTGAGCCAGCACTTATATGCTGTTCAACAAACAAAAAAATAAGGATGATGTTTTTGTTAGTGACATACTATCTGAAAGGTCATGATGTATATAATGAAGTGATGTTAATATTTCTACTCGAGAACATATTAACTTGTATCTAAGAAGTGAGATGGTGCTGTGCGTGGATTTGTGCTAGGAAGATCCTCTGTCCTGATCAAATATTTAGATTTTAATAGGACTGCCTTAGAAAGCGGAATCAGCTTGTACTGGTCCCGTTGCAGGGATATGGTCTGTTAGGTCTTGGTTATTACAACGTTTGGTATATAATGTGGTAGCCCAGAGAAGTGTGGCTGCCCCATTCCTGAAAGTGTTCAAAGCTAGGACCTTGAGCAACCTGATCTAGTGTGAGGTGTCCCTGCCCATAGCAGGGGGCTTGGAACTAGATGATCTTTAAGGTCCTTTCCTTAACTATTCTATTATGCTGCGATGCTATGATTCTAGAATAGGGGTGGAATTTGAATAATGGATAACACAATGCTCAAGAAAGTTATTACATGCAGCTAGGTCACTTGAGTGCACCCTTAAATAGGCATAACATTGTATAAGCAATGTTTACAGATATCTTAAAAACAAAGATACCACTTGGGAAGTTCAAATATAATTGCTATCATTATTCAATGTGTTAGCTCTTGAGGAGAGTCATCTCTTTTTAAACACTATAAAAGCCTTTTAGGAAAGGATATTAAGTATATTAAAAGCTATGATTTTTTCACAATGTTTTTAATCCAGCATAAGTAACTTTATCTTCTTAATTATCCTTATAGTATCTTTATGAACGTGAAAGTAGAAGTTAAACTACTGTGTGAGATTTTACATCCTATGTGTTGCATTATTTAAGCAGAATGGAAATACTTCTTTTGGATTTAACGTATACCTATGAAAATACATAGTATAATCAAGAAGCAGTGACATCTTACTGAAATTCTGAAAAGCTTGCTTACACTGGTGTGTTAAAAAAACATGTGGTTCTATAACTGGTAGAGGGAAAAGTCAAGCAGCTCCATTATCCTTTTAAAAAGAACCAAAAGACTTTCATTTTTCTTCATAAAGGTTCTGCAAAGTCACCGTTTCCAAGAATGTTGCAATTCCATTTGTACAAAGGAAGAGGTAAAAAGTGTAAAATGGTTTATATTTCCAAAAGCCTTACATAATCCTAAAGCCTTTTTCTATCGTTATCTTAGCACCTTCAAAAGAGACATGGGCTGTAGACGCGGATCCACATTTCCATTTCTAATTGGAATTGACCCATCCTGGTCCAGTTTGATGTCAAGACTCAGATATAGCAAAAAAAGTGATTATGAAAAAACAGGAAATCTTTCACAGCTAGTCATAAATTTTGTCACTAAAGCAAGTTCTTTATAACTGCATTAAGCAAATGTGTATAGCTTACAGTCTGTGTTCTTGTTTCCACAGTGCATACATTATAACAGACTTCATGGGCATCAGGAATGAAAATTTTATGAAGGTAGCTGCAGTTGGGACTTGGATGGGAGATTTTGTCACAGCATGGATGGTAAGAAATATAATATTACATCTTAAAACAAAAGAAATGTGCTTGTTGGTTTCAAGGGAAAGAGGAGAAGAGAGAAAACTCAATTTCTTGGAGTATTCAAGTATTTCAAGCCAGGCAAGTAGAAAATTAACAAAGGCAAAATAGCATAATGGCAGGACACTTAATTAGCTGGGAGTCCAGCATTAGCATTTCAGTTAAAATGTATCAGAGCAACAATTCATTTCTTCTGCTGTGAGTGGGAATTTTGCCATCGACTTTTGTGAGGACAGCACAGTGGCCCTTCTTTGCTATGGAATAGCACCATGAATTGCTATCTGGTGAAACAGTGAGTAACGGCTTAAGGTAGAGCAAGTCTAATGAAAAGGATTAAAAAAGAAGAAAAATTACACTGAAAGATGTGACAAAGATCAATGGACACGAGAAAGAGCAAGCAAGCCAGTTACATCCCAGAATCTGAAGGTATAAAATTATCAGATTAAGTTTGTCTCTAATTAAGGATTTAGAAGTATAAAGCCTTCAGTTGGATTATCACTGTTATAAAGGTTCTCTCCAGAAATATGGGCAACCCAGAGATAAGCTTAGTGAAAAAGAACCAGAAAATGACAGCTATCTGGGAACAAAATGAAGCATGTGCACATTTTTATTGTTCAGAAGAACCATTTCTTTAACACAAAGCAATAAAAACTTGGTTCCTTTGTATTTTTTAGTAAGATTAGGTTTTTGTGATTAGTGTAGGGAAGAATTTTAACAATTATGACTATGAAATTAATTTAAATTGGGGAAAGAAGTCCATCATTTTTAAGCAGAATTGGTCTGAATTAATCTATTTTTTTTCCTCTAATGATTTATTGATACCTCTGTTTGTTTACTCAGAAGAATCAGCATCATTTTAGAGGAATTCATTAGCAGTGGGAACGTTGCTTGCTGGTGAATGTTTATCACACATCATATGAAAATTTATGGAAAAAAATCTCAGGACTGTATGTACCTAGTGACTGTAATAATCTCTGATGTAAACAAAGAAACAAGACAAGGTGGATAAATTTTACGACTGTGATATGTGTTAGGAGAAAACACTATAGGAATGACTGTAGGATGCCAAGACTATAGTCTGTACAACTGTATGGGAAGTCTTAGTAGGGTCATCCAGTTTTCTGTCAATTTATCTTCTATCCTCCACATATTTTGAACATACTGTACAACAGACAGAAGAAAGCGAAAAAGCATCAAGGATTTTTTCAGCATGTTGTTCATTATGTGTCAGTGGTTTGTCCAAGACAAATTATGCTCTGTGAAATGGTGGCTATGAAAAGCAAGTACAGAGCAAATCATTTGTACATACATTACAGTACGGACGTTGCAGAATTGATGCATTGACTGGTGTTAACAGTTAATGTGGATTTCTCATGAATCAGTAATAAAATGCACGGCTACTTCTGAATACTTTTACCTTGACCCTTTTTCTTTATGGGATTCCACAGCTTTATCCCACTATGGAAGGAGAGATGCTGCACAAGCTAAACTGAATTAAGAGGGGGTCATGTTCATCATACATGTGTGACATAGCACTCCAGTGGTAGGTTACACACAAATTGCACTATATAAGGTAATTTCAATTTTTTTCAGTTCCTCTTTTCTCATTTCCTTGAGAAAAACTGTTACATGCAGCACTATACGAAGCATGGAAATGGCTGGATTAAAGAGGCATAAGAATCCTAATCCTTTTCTGTGTACTCAAAGCCCTCTTGGGTCTTTTCAGCAATGGAGGATTGTGGATGGCAGATTGCGGCGGTGGATGGAGTTATCACTGAAGAATGGGAGAGCAAGTGTGAAAAGGGGAGACTGGAAACTAGGCTGGTTCTGTTAGCTTTTAGGAACAGGAAACGGCATGGATTAGAGGGTCAGGATGTTATAGGACATGCTTTGATTGCATGAGGTCAATTAAGAGGTTTCATAATTGGCATTTAGATCTTCAGAGCAAAAGAGAATAGTGAGATTGCTACTGCAGGGCAAATCTATAGGCAAAGTGTATGAATCAGTCATTGGAAATTACAGTATTTAAGGGCAGCTAAGCATAGGAACATCAAAAAAAGCTACAATATCAGGTAGAGAGGTATTAGTAATAGAGGCAATTGGACATACACACTTCCACAACAGCCTAACTTTAGTAATCATTCTCTATGAACAGAAATTATCATATTGTTTATAATCTTTGAATTTGCTTGACTTTTTGCATGTAAAGCTCAGCATGGAATTGATATCAAAGTGACATAAGTCTTCTGTGGGATTATTTTATTTTATGTAATTCTCCATTCCTGTTTGTAAATGGGAAAGAAAAACAAACCTGTAAAGAAACCTTCACACATCTTTCCCATTCTCCCATGGCTTCAGTAAGGGGAAATCCTGCCTGACCAATTTGGTGGCCTTCTGTGATGGGGCTACGAAACTGATGGACAGGGGTAGAGCAGTTGACGTCATCTACCTGGACTTGCGCAAAGTGTTCGACACTGTCCCACATGGCATCCTTGTCTCTAAGTTGGAGAGACATCAATTTGATGGGTGGACCACTCGGTGGATAAAGAACTGGCTGGATGGCCGCACGCAAGGAGTTGTGGTCAAGGGCTCGATGTCTGGCTGGAGACCGGTAACGAGTGGTGTCCCTCAGGGGTCGGTGTTGGGACCGGTCTTGTTCAACATCTTTGTCAGTGACATGGACAGTGGGATTGAGTGTGCCCTCAGTAAGTCTGCCAATGACACCAAGCTATGTGGTTCAGTTGATACTCTGGAGGGAAGGGGTTCCATCCAGAGGGACCTTGACACGCTTGTGAGGTGGGCTGATGCCAACCTTATGAAGTTTAACCATGCCAAGTGCAAGGTCCTACACCTGGGTCGGAGCAATCCCAGGCACGGCTACAGGTTGGGCAGAGAAGAGATTCAGAGCAGCCCTGCAGAGAAGGACTTGGGGGTGTTGGTCGATGAGAAAATGAACATGAGCCGGCTTCAGTGTGCGCTTGCAGCCCAGAAAGCCAACCGTATCCTGGGCTGCATCAAAAGGAGCGTGACCAGCAGGTCGAAGGAGGTGATCCTGCCCCTCTACTCTGCTCTCGTGAGACCTCACTTGGAGTATTGTGTGCAGTTCTGGTGTCCTCAACATAAAAAGGACATGGAAGTGTTGGAACAAGTCCAGAGGAGGGCCACGAGGATGATCAGGGGACTGGAGCACCTCCTGTGTGGAGACAGGCTGAGAAAGTTGGGGCTGTTGAGCCTGGAGAAGAGAAGGCTGCATGGTGACCTCAGAGCAGCCTTCCAGTATCTGAAGGGGAGCTATAGGGGTGCTGGGGAGGCACTCTTCACTAGGAACTGTAGTGACAGGACAAGGGGTAATGGGTTAAAACTCATAGAGGGGAAGTTTAGATTGGATATAAGTAAGAAGTGCTTTACTATAACGGTGGTGAGGTACTGGAATGGGTTGCCCAGGGAAGTTGTGAATGCTCCATCCCTGGCAGTGTTCAAGGCCAGGTTGGACAGAGCCTTGGGTGACATGGTTTAGTGTGAGATGTCCCTGCCCATGACAGGGAGGTTGGAACCTGATGATCTTAAGGTCCTTTCCAACACTAACTTTTCTATGATTCTGTGATTTAACTGGGAACCTTGGAAATAATCAGGAATAAAGCAGAACAGATGGGTATTCCAGTTTAAGAATGACTAAACAGTAAACTATAATATTGTCCTAGTACAGCAAGGAGATGTTTAGTAAGTCAGGAAAGTGCCTGAAATGGGAAAACATGTTTTGGATTGCTGATTATTCTGGATTTAAAAGGCAGAAATGAGCCTTCCCCCCCCAGCATTTTCTTGCTCACTGTCTAGTTTGGTAACAGCATCTGACTCAATTCCTAATAAAATCAGCAACTCTTTTTCCATTGTGTGTAGTAAGACTAGGGCCATGCCATGGGTGCGCAGGAGCTGCTTCTTTGTGCCTCTGGACAGGAACTTCTGCTACTAACAGTTGTCTTTGCTGAAATCTGTAGTGTTAGATGTTCTAACTCAGGCTGCGAAGAAGAGAATGGGTTCAATATACCAACCCCCTTTCTGCACTTTTTCTTCTTTGAAGCCAAACAAGTATATTCTGCACCTGCTTTGACACTCTCTCCCTCTCTGATAAAATGTGCATTCTGTTCTCATGGAGAGTGCTTTTGAGGAAGACACCATAGGATTCAGCACAGCAGGACAGCTTTGAAAAAAGGTTGAATTCCACCCAGACAAGCCTGTAAACTAGCAATTATGGCCACCTTCTGGGAGAATGTGAGAAGGCTGAGGAAAGAGCTGATTCCAGAACAGAATCTCTGACGAGAAGAGTCGAGTGGACTCCTGACCCCTTTCTGTAAAATTGAACAGCCTGCTGCAGCTGTGTTCTCATGAGGGACACAGTCCTGAGCACATGTGATGGGCATGTTTGGAGTATACCTACAGGAGTGGATGGCACTGAGCATTGACACAGAGGGCAGAGTACAATGAGAACCTCCTCTTTTTCACAGCCTCCTGGCGTGGTGGAACTGCCTGCTTTCCTTGTTCTTCCCTGGCAGTGTTGGCATTTAGATTGTCAAAACTGTTGTTCTCCACTTTGGGTGATGGCTTTTTTGGCTCTTCACAGACTACATATTGGCCCTGCACTATGAATAATACTTGTATCACATTGAGAGATGTGATGAAGGATGATTTAATTTATTATTCATGAAACTGGTATTTACCAAATCTGTACCAGCATGTTCTTTTTAAAAAGGAGAAGCCAAGACTTCTCTCAGCACTGCGCTTTAGCACAGTGCTTGGCACAATGTCGTAGAGTGTAAGTTGAATCAATGTCACAATTGTTGGCTGTTATTCCCGATACTTTCACTTGATTTCAGTTTGACTTTTTCCTTGCTTGGGACAGCGAAGAATATCAGGACCATTTTTGTCTTCATCCTTTTAGCAGAGGAATTAATAGGAATTTAGGAAGTAGTACTTCCAGTGTACTCTGGGTGGAAGGTTGATAGGTCACAGCTTGTTTCACTGACTCATTATCCAGGACTGACATAGACACATCCTGTCCCTCTGAATGGGTATGGAGTTAGAGACCTTCTACCTAAGATTTCTTATCAGGACACAGTATAAGGATTCCAGAAGGTTATTACTAAATCCACACCTACTTTTCCTTATTAGTGAAATTGGCCAGTGACCCCCATATACAAAAGTTGCCTGGGCTTCTGTGCAGTTTTTAGCTAGAAAAGTCAATTCATTAGGTGAGCATGCCTACACATCATAACGTATAACTTGTGGTAGAATGCTGCTCCCCTTGATAAAGCTTATCTGTTCTGTGAGAAGCATTTTCTGTTCTCTGAGATTTTCAGTGCTAGCTGAAAATGCTCCAGATTATGTACTTACCTGACCAAATGGACCAAGTTTTCAGTCTTATAATTCCAGAGGATAAATCTCACACCAGTATGTGTTATAGCTGTGCTAGTTTCGAAAGAAATAGATTTTGTTCTGTTATTTTAATTGAGATTTCTCTATTTGGGATTTTTTATCTTCATCCTCTGGTGAAGGAAGATTCTGTATTTTCCCATGAGACTAACATGACTTACATGGCTGATCACAGTGTATCTAATAGAGGCGGGGGGGCCTGTGGCTGGCTCATAAGGAACACTCTAGAAGGCTGAAGCGTGCCCACATCATCCCTGATGTTATTAACATCAAGAGCTGACAGGTTTAAGTGAATGGTTGCTGCCATGCAAGCACACAGTGAGTATACAAACTCCTAAACCATAACTTTCTGTCATGTGCACCATGCTAGAACTCAGGCTACGTCTGTGAGAACGTAAGAGTCATACCTGGTCAGACCAAAGATACATCCAACCTTGTCCTGCCTCAAAATGTGACTGTGAGCAGAAGCCTACCAGGCGAGTAAGAACAAGCCAGTCATGTATGATAGTGTCCTCTAAACCTCTCTCCAAATGCATGCAGTTTTATGTATATAATAACTCGAGTGTCTCTTCCCTGTTCTTGCCCGATCTCGCCTTTAGCCCAGTACTTTTTTTAGTATCCACAGAATTATTTGGCAACAAGTTCCGGAGGTCACTGTATAAGGAATCACATACTTCTGTTTATTTTAACTTGTTTCCTGCTAACCTAGTTTGATGCCCTTAGGGTTGTTTTTTTTCTTCACTGAAGAGACAACAAACACTTCATCCCTGTATGTTTTCTCGCTGCTGATTATGATTTTGTAGACATATATTATAGTTAATCTAATATATCCCTTCCTCAAACCGATGATCTCTAGCCTAGTAAGTTGTCTCTTATTCATGCTGTTGCATATATTTGATTATCTTTATTGCTATTCTTTGCAGTTTCACCAGGTTTGCTATGGCTTTCTTCACAGGGAGATGACAACTGCCCACAGCATTCAAGGGGTGACGGAACTGTTTGTTTTACAGTGATACAATAATGTTCTCTTATTTTCTATTCCTTTCCCAATAGTTCCTAACATTTGTTAGGAAGGGGAGGTGTTGACAATATGAGGCACTAAAAGCATGTTTTCATGGCACTATATTTTAATAACCTCAAAATCTTGCTCCTGAGCTATAATGGTCAGCTGAGGGCCAATTGTTTAATAAATGATCCTAGAATTATTTTGCCCCCTGTGCATCATTTTGCATTCATCTACAAAGAATTTCATCTGTCACTTTATTGCCTAGGGACTTACTTCCATGAGCACCTTTCTCAGTTCTTCACAGTCAGCAAGCCATCATCCTTATTACTGTGCATAACTTAATATCATTATAAAGCCTTCTCACCTCACTGCTCACCCATTTTATCAGGTTGCTTAAGAATATGATGAATGACTGCAACCCCTGCACAAATCCCTGTGAACTCCACTAATGACCTCCGTCCATTGCAGGAGCTGTCTGGCTAACCTATTTACCTTCTGTTCCCTGTCTTTAAACCAGTTATTTATCAACATAAAAATCTTCCGTAAAGCTTTGACTGTTGGGTTTCCATAGAAGCCTTTGATGAGGGATTTTTTAAAAGCCTTTTAGGAAATTCAGGTTAGGCTATTTCAACCACATCTTGTGCTTTCTTGACCTCATTCAGTAATCTTGTTCTAAAATATTCCCATTCCTGATATTTACAGACCCAGTCACTTTGCACTCCTTTCACAGTCTCAGTGCTTTCTGCTGCCATGAAAGAGGTATTCAGACAATGTTGGGTGGCCCTGAAAGTGCTGTTTCCATGAAAGACAAAAATTCTCAGCTGAGGAGTTATGAATGTGTGGGACAGTATGGACCCATCTTCATGTGGCTTATCAGTGAAAGACTGAGCTTGTTTCCTATTAGTTAAACTTTTAATGTTCATTTTGCCGTATTTTCATTAATTTTCCTTTTCCCTCAACAACCCTTTTGTCTCATGGGCTGGTTGCCATTTTGCAGATGAAAAAAATTAAGGTGAGAATATTTTGGTTTGTATGTTCTTGCACATAGCAGAATTGTCAGCGAAGCCTGAACGTAGCTGTTAATGTTGTTCTGAAGACAGACACGTTTTTGATTGTAGTAAGAAAGATCTACATTCTGAGTATGTGCATGCATGACATGTTTCAGAGAACACGAGCCATAGAAATATAACCTCTCTTTCCTGGCAACTTGCACAGTCTATGCATCTCTTAGGCTGAAGAGGGAAGGTCTTAACCAGTTTTGTTGTTTTCATAGTTAGGTGGAATAATTTTGGACACAGGAACTAGTGTTTGCTAAAATCATTCTTTGAATCTGTGCCCCTCTTGACCTTCTCACTGAGAAACACTGTTTTTAACTTCCATGCTGTGCAGGCAGTGGACACAATCTAATTGCTGTTGTTTGGGATAGAACTGTCCCAAATGTACACTTGCTTAGCTCTTCATTTTGACCTTGTTAATGCTGTTGTGGTCTTTCTATATAAATATGAAGCATAATAGTCTAATATACTGTACAGTGTAGGGTGAAGTGATGTAGCACATGCATTACACTTTAATAAACCCATCTTTTGATGTTATCTTCTGGTAGATACCTGTTACCTGTAGATTCTGCTATGTCTGCTTTCTTTATTCATTTTTGTAATAAGAATAAATGTTTGCTTATTGCCATTAAAACATTTTTGATGGCTTGCAAGCTATTGGCAAGAATTTTAATAGTATTTGGTGATACTTGCTTTTGACTGTTTCTGTTGTGATCCGGAAAACCAGCATTTTTTGCAAAACAGGAAAACAAACTATGGAATGGTTTTGAAGTGTTTGCCTAATGTCCGTTAAGAGAGAAGATTATTCTTGTCCTTGTTTGCTGTGAGACATGACTATCTATGACAACATCCTAGAAGAATGAAGGATTCATTGCAACTATGCAGAAACTAGGTTGATGTACCTCTTTACTTTTATGTTTTGTCATAATATGTATGCGTTGCTAGGGTGTGTTCAAACAAAGTGAGCAGCCTTGATGCAAATACTATCATGTTGGTGAAAATAGCAGGCACACTGAACTGTTGTGGTAAAAATAGATAGCAAATAGAATGCTAATGTGACTAAAACAAAAAAATCTTCTTTAGTACAGGGAAGGACACCAGTATTAAAAATATGCTGAAAGAAAATGTAACATCATCATTAAAGATTTTCTGCGATTTTGTATGTAACTTTTCAACTAAAAGAACATCTATGAATGCTCACTCTAAATTTATGTGAGTCTTAAAAAGTAATTCTTCCGTCTAGAAAATTCTGTTCAGCAAGGCACAGTGTAGTTTTATTTACAAGCAGTGAAGTGTCCACCATTTTGATGCACATTCCAAGTAGTTTGGAGAGTCAAGAGTCTTGAATGAATGACACTTTTACTAATTCAAGCCTCTGTCAAGGATTGGGCATGGCAATTCAGATTATGATCAGTGTCAATCTTCTTGATTGTTTCTGTTCCACTGACATATCAAATGACAAAATGGAAGTGTAACTGATTTTTCAGTGGCATCTGAAGTACTGTGTAGCTAACAACTCCGTTGTACTTCAGTAGTGGGAATTAAACTATGAAGCATGAAGTGGAAGGAGCAAAGTGGATGCCACATGTTCGTAAACTCACTTGCCAGGACTCCACAAGAATGTAACCAGTAACAGTATTAGTGGCAACATGTTTCTTTCCATTCATAAAAGCAAACACTGTGCCAGTTGCCCCTTTTGTTCATCTCTGTTTCTTGGTTTGTCTTTCTTAGTAAAGGCCAGTCCAGTTGCAGAGCCATTCTGTAACTAGTGGCCCTATCTCCAGGTAATAACTCACATGTAAATTCATTGACATGATGGCTGGTCATATATCCAGTCATTTGAGGCCTGCTAATTTTGTATTTTCAGTTTTGTAGGGCATGAGTGTGCTCACATCCTGCTCTGCTTCATGGCTGGTACTTAGTTATATGAGGTGGAGTGTGGCTGGTGTCATCTGAGTTCATCCAATCATGCCATCACATCATATTGCACTATTATTTATTCATTGATTGATGGTGTAGCCATCTGTTCATATGCTCTAGATTATAATTGTGTTCCTTTCCAAGCTTGATCTTTTTTTGTATTCCCCTGTTACCTTTTCATTTGAATTCTGATCAGGCATTGCCAGAGGTGTTACTTCATCCCTGTCTCTTTCCCAGCCAGTGAGTTCCTTCAACTCATTGTCACAGCAGGTATCTTTGTCGATAACCACTTTCTGGGCTTTAAAACATGCACTTGTTATATCTACAGTAAAGACCTCAAGATTTTCTTCAGAAGAAGGTCACAGCCAACTCTACCTCAAAGCTCAGAGTAAGAATTGGAAACCCCAAAGTCGTGCCCCAAAATTAATCCTAGATTTTCTTCAAAGTAGCCACTGACAGCTGCTAAGCAAAAACAACTTTAGGAGTTCTTTCAGATAGTGGGGAATTTCCCCCATTATTATTTTTTAAGGACTGTGAACTCATGCGCACATTTTTTTGTGATCTTATACACACATTTCTGTACTGTCTGGATTCCTTTCTCAAAAGTAATGTTAGTTCTGCTTCCTCACCAGGCAGTGTAGTTAATTGTGGATGGTTTTACCCAAGAACAGGGCTGCTTCATTCTGTTCCATTATCTGAAAATCATCACAGGTTCTCAGTTCTGTTCTCAGTCAGGTTCTTCACCCCATTTTCAGATCTCAGTCCTGATGATGTAATGTTTTCTACTGGAGCCAAAAGTCTGCAGATTGTCAGTCACGGTTCACCTTGGCAGGTGAATGTAGGAATCTCAACCCAGTATTCTTTAGTGGGTGACCAAATAGTTTCTTCTACCCTGCTAAACTTAATGTCCTGGTGGAACTTATTAAAATGCTCTCCATTGGTGACTCGAGCTGAGTGCTGAAGTCTCCTGTGGGCCCAGTGTTTCAGCCTTGGCACTTGTTCACTGCTGCAACTTTTGATGGAAGTATCTTTTTGGATACTTCTTCAGTAAGGTGTATGAGATACAGTATAAATGGATGTTTCTCTTCTCCAGTATGAATATTCTTCCCAGATATGATACAAAATAACTACAAAAGCAGCTACAAAGCAACTTGTTATTCTTTGCACTCTCAGTTTCCAACTTCTACCACAGTCAAAGAAATTAACATACATGTTATTCCGCCGTCATCTCATATCTTTGGGCGGAGCCATCAAGTTGGATGTCTTTTTTAAGCTGACAATGCCAGAAATCCTCATAATGTTTTTGAAGAGCTGACAAATCCAAAAAGTTAAACCCTGCTTTTTAAGACTGACCATCGTGAATGATCATGGTGACAGCAAGCTAACTCTTACAAAACTGCTGTGAAGATGGTTTCTGTCATTGAGGCACACAGAGTGACCTCGACATGCTTGTGAGATGGGGTGATGCCAACCTTATGAAGTTTAACCATGCCAAGTGCAAGGTCCTACACCTGGGTCAGGGCAATCCCAGGCACAGCTACAGGTTGGGCAGAGAAGAGATTCAGAGGAGCCCTGCGGAGAAGGACTTGGGGGTGTTGGTCGATGAGAAAATGAACATGAGCCGGCTTCAGTGTGCGCTCGCAGCCCAGAAAGCCAACTGTATCCTGGGCTGCATCAAAAGAAGCGTGACCAGCAGGTCGAAGGAGGTGATCTGCCCCTCTACTCTGCTCTCGTGAGACCTCACTTGGAGTATTGTGTGCAGTTCTGGTGTCCTCAACATAAAAAGGACATGGAAGTGTTGGAACAAGTCCAGAGGAGGGCCACGAGGATGATCAGGGGACTGGAGCACCGCCCGTATGAAGACAGGCTGAGAAAGTTGGGGCTGTTGAGCCTGGAGAAGAGAAGGCTGCGTGGAGACCTCATAGCAGCCTCCCAGGATCTGAAGGGGGCCTACAGGGATGCTGGGGAGGGATTATTGATCAGGGGCTGTAGTGACAGGACAAGGGGTAACGGGTTCAGACTTAAACAGGGGAAGTTTAGATTGGATATAAGGAAGAAATTCTTTACTGTAAGGGTGGTGAGGCACTGGAATGGGTTGCCCAGGGAGGTTGTGAATGCTCCATCCCTGATGGTGTTCAAGGCCAGGTTGGACAGAGCCTTCGGTGGCATGGTTTAATGTGAGATGTCCCTGCCCATGGCAGGGGGGTTGGAACCAGATGATCTTAAGGTCCTTTCCAACCCTAACTATTCCATGATTCTGTGATTCTATTTCAATTGCAGCTCAAGCTGCAATTTCCAGCTGAAAATTGTCTATGCTCCTAGCATTGTCCAAATGACCATGAAGAGCTATCATTACTCTTTCATGAGGGTTTATGCTATATACAGCTGCGCATAATTGATGTTGTAGTTAATTGAGTAGTTTCACTGTTTCTGTATGTGCTGCTTTACTGCCCAGCCTCAACCACAGTCCAAGTAACAACTGAGGGTAAAAAGGTTTTTTCCTGTATCTGGAGTTCTTTAAGACGCGTGAGCCTTGTGTTAATTTATTTTCCACATTTATTCTTACCTCTCCTGAACTGTTTCATCTTGTGTTTTTAGATGATGTAGATGTTATTTGAACATTAGCTATTTTGGATATCCTGCAGGCAAAGAGAAAGTAAACGGAGCTGTACAGAACAGCAGTGTGCCCCTTCAGAAATATCAGCTCTTTTGCACTGCCATAATGATGTAACAGTAGTTTAAGTTCACATATGAACTGAATTGTTTTGAATAGCCATGTGGCTGGTTATTAACCTGTTTTTACATTTTAGAAGCTGCAGTTGTTTATATAAAAGCAACACTTGGGACTGCTTCTAAAGAGGTCTTAATAGAAGGACAAAAATGTTAGTAAGCAGAGAGGATTGTACTTGCCCTTCAGAAATGGAAATAATTTTCCATTATTTTCCTGATTAATGGAAAAGAGGAAGAAGTAAGTTTTTAGTATTAGTTTTCTAATTAGCCTAAGTTAAAGGCAACATAAACATGTTATCTGTATACATGCTATTCTTCCATAGTTCTGGGTGTAGGGTAATGGGAAAAATCCAGCTAACTTGTTTGTTCCGATAAATTCAGGAATTCAGTACTGGAGAATAACACTCATTCATCCTCTGGTCAGTGTGAGATGCTCACAGTGAAAGTTAATGTGGTACTCTCTTAGAGTTTCTGGGAGGGTGAGAAAGACAGCATGTAAAAGAGAATGCAGAGGTACATTTTCTATGAAGCCTTCAACAACTAAAAGTTGCTGTCAGTGGAAGCCACTGTAGAGCTTACTTGCTCCAGTTGCCTAGGTGAGCTATTTATGATCAAAGCATGGAAAAAGTTTCTTCCTGGGAAGTGAGAGAGGCAAAAAGCAAATCATATAGGAGCAAGGTTCTTTCTTCATTGGGGTGAAGTGAAGCACAGACAGAATGGAGGAGGCTCAGGAGGTTCAGGAAAGTGAAACAGATGTTTACTGTTTAGATGCTACAGTTTTAGTATTGAATGCCCTGACACAGGCTGTGTTCTTGAGAATCTGGATCTCTGATTGGAAAAGTGAAGTAAAATCTCTTTTCTTTTCTGATGACATTTATTGTGAGATTTTCTGATATGAAGTTTAAAACAGCGCTGTCTCTTGTGAGGGCTTCTAGGGTTACAGTGCAGGTAAGATTCTGTGTTTGTTAATGCATTGCAGCTGGTTTCACTATTGAAACACAGAAAGCCTGTTTCCTGCTTCTATGTTGTAGTGCTCCCTTAGACCTTCCAAAACCCCTTGAAAATGAGATAATGGAAAAAGTAGATTTCTGTAAAAGTGGTCAGAAGATTGATGGCACCTTGCCGGGGGAGCCTGCGTGGGTACAGCATGCCTCACTGATTTTCCTAGCCAGTGATGGTTCTGTGATGTCTTTTTCCATGTTACATGTATGCCTGTGTGTATGGCATGAAGAACTGGACTATTACAGACATGGGGGAATGTGAGCTAGCAAGCTGAAAATTATGCACCTAGACTATGATATAGTGGTGTCCTTAGAAGTTAAGGTGACTGTCTTCTGACTATGATAAACATGAAACTGAGGCCTAATTCTTGCTTCCTTTTTATTTCAGACTTATCTGTGTGTTTTATTCTGACAATAATTATTATTTTTTTTAATTCCAGAACAGTGACAGTAGCTGTTCTGAAATCCCCAGTGTTCTGAGATGCTTTAAAAATGCATGAAGGATCATGTCAAATATTTATGGGAGCTATTCTGTTCTCCAAATGTTGTAGATGAAAGATATGGCTCCATCTTTTTCAAAAGGCAAGGTGTAAGGGAGAAGATACATTTTCCTGCAACTCAAATCTTGTCCAATTGATTTGTTTTGTATATTCAATTAGGCATACAGTTATAAATCAGTGAGACTCAGGGTCCTGTATTTTCCTCTTTATCAGTCTCCTTTGCTCTTTTTCATGTATTTGGTTCTTGATGGTGTTTATGCAGCAGATCTTGATATATCTTGGTTACATGTATTTAGAAACTGAAGTCAGAGTACCTATAAAATAAAGTGACTATGCAGCAATTCTGCATTCTGACATGATGTACTTCTTAGAAATGGTGTGAATGAGTGGGTGTCAGAAGTGCTGCAGAAGTGGGACTCTCGAAATAACATGTTCTTACTGAAGATCTTTGAGTACAGATGGCAACTGTGTATATTGTTGAAGTCTCTAAGATGGACACTTCCTCTCTGGAGCAGTCTGGTTCTGTATGAGACTGAAAGCACAAACCTTTTTCACTGACTGGCAGAAGAAAATAATTTTATTTCTTTATAAAAACTGAACTGAAACTAAAGCCATTACCTCAGTAAACCTGCCAAGATGTGCTGTCAGAAGCTTTATAATGGAATGAGAAGAGTTTGTTTGATAACTATTATAAAATGAATATTGAATTGACCATACAAATTCAGCTGGAGTTCTTTAGTGGGTTAAATATATGTTGAAATAAGAGCTTATATATCCACAGGGAGAGATTAGCAGCAGATGGCAGTGGTACACAGCAAAGCATTTCTTTAATTCTGAATTCCTTCATGGTCTGTAGGATGAATTATTAGAAACTCTGTAAAGGGAAAAGAAGAAAGATGTATGTTTTATTATGAAAAAGCATATCACAGCACACTTGCCTAACAAAATGATATATAAGATCCATACTTCTCTACAAACGAAAGCATGGTTGAAACTGGTTAACTAAGAAGAGACTATTGCTAGTTTTAGAATGCATTATTTTGAGGGATAAGCGTTCACATGATAAACTTTACTACAAGCTTGGAAGAAGCTGCAGATGCATCTGGTGTCTATTTCCCTTCTGTATAGGTTTATGTCTTCTTTTTTGATGCTTTGCTTTTCACATTCCCTAGAATGTAATCATCATAACCAAAAAACAATGATAAATTCATATTGTCAGGATTTCATCTCTGATGGTGTTGAAAATATACTTAGACTGTGACCAGAAAGAAATTGTTTAAATGCCTAGGTTACCAGAATACCATTCATTTTGAACTGAATTATGCCCAATAATGAAAGAAAGTTATTCTCACAACAGCTATGGTACCTTAAAAATGCTATCCCATGTTGCTATAGGTCAACTCAAGCATGCATTCTTAAAATCAATACAATATATCAGAAGAGCAATTAAGCAAGTACTTGTGTAAATACAGCAGAGAATTAATTTTCCTGTATGGTACTGAATACTATATGAATTTGTTGTAATATGGTGTGAGAAGTTTTTTCTTAATCCACCCTGCTAAGAAACCTGCATCAAATTGAGTGAGGATTCCTGATTAGTGAAATCACTAACTCTACCCTGTATATATGGAAGATGACAGTAAAAAATTGAGTGTAAAATGGAGGAATCTTAGGAACTTTCAAAACAAGGTTTATGGTAGTCTAGCCAGAAGGTCAGGTTTCTGATACCCATAATTGTTGTTGTGCTCAGAAAACACTGAAAATTTGACATGCTCAAACACAGTTTCTATAGAAAAGACAACCAGATAGGTCAGCTTCCAAAATCTGTTTGTTGCCAAACCTCAAGTCTGACTTTGGTGCAATTCTGCTGACTGCAGCAGATTGAAAATACACAATTGCTTCTTAAAAACTGAGATATTAAAACGAAAAGTTTCAATGGATTGGAATTAAAACTAATTTTAAAACTTCATTTAATAGAAGGCACTCAGTAAAGTGGTTCTAATCTTGTCTTGGGCTCTTTTTATGGTTATTTTACATTACTTGAAGTGGGAACTTGAAGTACTTTTTTAAATGGATAAAAAGATTGTCGAGTTTCACTTAAACTTTTGTAAGTACCTCTAAAACCTCTATTAAAAAGCTATTTTTGTAATTTCTTACAGTACTATGCTTCTCCAAATCACAAAAGAGATCACTGCCTCCTACACTGGCAGTAATAAAAAAGGTTTTGTATTTTGCAGACATTAGGGATTGATCTTTATAGCAGCTCATAGAGATAGGTATGCTAATATGCTTCTGTTTTACAATAGAGAACTGTAGTAAAGGGAAAGGAAAGAGATAAAGCTTTTGGGGGCCAAATTAATCACACATTACCCACAGCTTCCAAAAAAGTTATACGGATCTTTATATTACTGTAAACAATGACAAACAGATTTATTTTACACAGCAGATTCTCAGTCTTCCAGTTGAAAATGCTTTGGTGCTTGTCTGGGTCATGTAGGGAGCTGGTGATGGAGCTGAGAGAAGAGCCTGCTCTCACCTTTGTGTTCATCCCCTTGCTGTTTTTCTCAATTCTTTTAAGTGAAGTTTTCTCTGTCTCCGTTGATGGCAGCATTCCAGTGTATCTAAAAGGTGTCTCTCTCTGCCACGATACCGAATAATTTCTTTTATGGAAAATTAAAATGGCATGTATGTGCACTGGGGATACATAAAGCTAAGGAGTGGCTCTGAGTTTTTATTCTAGCTGGTGATTAAAGCGTATTATAAGGTTCCTCGTCACTTGTATGTAGGTGAAGGGATGCTTCCAAGTGGTGTATGCCTTGGGCTGTGCTTCCCTTTCTCCTGGCTTCAGCTGTGTATGAACCACAGAATACATGCTTTTTTTCTCTGCAGGTTTTTTCTGTAACCATTTCTGGAGACGTCTGTCCTATCTTCTTTTCTGCTTGCATTCCTTTTATGCTTGTGTAACTGTACCAAAGTGATGGAGTTTATGCTAATAAACTGTCTGTGAAGAATCAGGACAGAATTCCAGTTGTCTTAATCAGAAATTAGATGGATCGTTGTTTGAATTTTTGGCTCATCATGTGATGCCACAAAAATTAGTTTTACCACCCAACACCCAAATTTTAGAGTGAAGAAACAACCTAAGTAGAGTTATTAGACAACATAATATCTACTTCACAATGGACAGAGAGCTGTCAGAAGGATTGTCAGAATGAGGACAAATCATGTAAGTATGGTAACATCAGTGTACAACTGGCAAAGATCCAGCATTACTGCAAGGTAAGGCTCAAGTTGCAACACTTAAAATGTTGTATTAGGCAGGTCCATATTTTTCAGGCTGCAGACATATTTTGTGCACACTTCCTTTTATCTCTCATTTTCCTCCAGGATAATCCACAGCAGATGAGGAATAGGCTTTATACCTGTATGGCTTTACACTGCCTAACAATAAAGTCCCAAATTATCCATTTGCCATGTGATCTTCATGATAGCAGTAGTAGGGATATTTGTGTTTTGCTTGGGTTAATACTTGACCTAGAGAAAGAAGATAGTAGTTATGCAACCAAATGGTGGTTTGGTGACATAAATGGTATGATTTGTATTCAGAAAGCTACAGATTTTGACCTTTTGATCTGAGCTGATTTTCTGGGCTATCTTAATCAATGGAGATAAAAAGGCCTGCTAAGCCATTAGAATGTAGTTGACATCTAAAATGTTGAAAATGAATCACATTGTAAATCCACTTATTTCTCTCCACTGGTAATAAAAGAGTTGTAGGGTTACTCAAATGTTACTTTAGATGTTTACGTTTGAGGTATTAAAGTTATGTGTCTTGATACAGGGGATAAAGAAATGCCAGAAGTTGTCACACAAAGTAGCAGAGTTAAAGCACAGCAATGTTTACTTGCAAGCGTCCCTTGGGAACTAAGGGAGGTAAAGGAATACTTCCAGAACAGCAAGGCTTTCCTTATGAAACTTTAAAAGTGCTTCACATAAAGTCTGAGGCTCATGCAGCAGTGAATAAATTAAACTATAGCACAAATAAAACACAAAGAATTTACATACAACAGCAGTGTGAAATCAAGGATTGTAGGGAAGGTAATGAGAACAAGCATAACTGTGTATCGTCCAGAACTTGAAATTCTACCTTGAAGTTACCAAAACTGTTAAGAAGAAATGATATTTAAGTTACCTACATTTCAAGACTCATTTCAAAGTAGGTCTCTGGGCATTTATAGATAAAAACCTCTGTGTGTGTATGTGTATGTGTGTGTGCGCAGATTCAGCACTGTGCCCAAGAGACAGTCTTTTTATGTTCTTTCATTACTGATAGAAAACAGTCTTAATCTTTATGAGACAACTGAGTATTATTAATACCAAAGTGTCCTAATCTGTAAAGGCAAACAAATGCACCTAATTTATTACTAAGTTGACCTGTGACCACAGAAAGCTTTGTTTGGCTCATTGATTTTCCCTGAGTCTCCTATCCTGTGATGATTTCAAGGAATCATCGTATTGGCATGACCAAAGCCATATTGTGCCTATATCATCTACAATGTTTATTCATTCTTTGCTAACCTACCATTTATATTGATTTAACCTGTTTCCAACATTGTCTTACAGTATTTAGTAGACTGAGGGATATTAAATGAGTTGAGGTAGCATGAAAGGTTTGAATCCATCACATGGTGCTCCAGAGCAGATATTTGGAATGAATTCAGAACAGATGCCAACACTAGTTGATTATTCCACTGAGAGGATATCCCTCTGGCTTCTTGTCAGGTCATCTGTACATCTTCTTTCACATTTGGAAAGGCACAGAGATTTGGGAGCTGAAGATCTGGTATGGTGAGAGCTCCAGAAACCCTAATGTTGAAGTATGTTAGAAGTTAAGGACTGTTCCTCTGTTGGGTTACTGAAGGCTTGTTTAATACTCAGTGGAAGGGAGCCTAGTATTGCTAGAATGAAACCCAAATTGCTAACAAGTAGTACAGGATTCCAGATATTTGACAAGAAGGAATAACAAGGAGTGTACTGAGGAGTTAGCTGTAATGTGGTATTTGTATTAAAGGCTCTGATATCTAGCCATTGAACGATGCTGTCATAATCTGTTACCTCATAAATTAGATTTTTCCTCTTAGGTTGATTTTTTGAACTCAGTCCTTGCCGTTCATTTCAAACAATAGGTGCAAAAAAGATTGTCTTTTTCTACTTTTATTTCTGTGTGTCAGTATTTGGGGATATTCCTAGTGGTTCCCAAATATCTTTTGTTTCAAGTTCTGCCTGTTTCCCTTCCTACTGTCTTCCTTTCTATGCAACACACGGCAGTATTATAAACTCTTCAGATTTCTTTCTGCTTTTGTCATTTGTTAATTCCAAGTCTCTTGCCCAGTATTTTTACACTGAACAGCTTCTCACTACACATTGAACTCCAGTTCTTTTACATGGAATTAACAATCTGCTGCTTAATTTATGATGACTTCATCTATTGTACTGCTTTCTATCTTAACTTCTGTGTTTCATTTTCTCTGACACCTCTATGCTGTAAAAAAGGCACTGTGCTTCCACTAGCTGGTGTTTGGGGTCTTTTTGCAGGCTGTACAATGTATATGCTGTAATAGTAGTTATAAACATTAATGTTGAATTTTCTAGCATTAGAAAATTGCTTCACTCTCCTCCTGTATCATGGGCAGTGGAGTAAGTCCTGCACCCCCCTTGATCATGTTTTTGTCTAAGTTGCAATGGTGTAGTTCATTTTGATGCTTAGAGGGGACAGTGTACAAGCTTGCAGCTCCCACTGGCACCAGGGACTGTGGTTGTTGTGTGGTACTGATGCATGTTCTCTGATATCTGTGTGCTTCTCTTCAGCTCAGGAGAGACCTCTCTGTCAAATGTGCCAATAAAATGTAAATGATTGAATACCTTTTATTGAGGTTTTAATCAAAGTGGTCCACAAGACTGCATAAAAGTAACTGAAATAGGGAGATTGACAGAAATACAGCAGGGGCATGAACACAGCAATGCACTAGCTAGTTCTAATGGCTGTAATTTCACAACACTATTAAAGTAAATTACAGAAGACACAGTGGGCTGAATTAACCTTATCTGTGGTCCCTTACAGAGTTGCACAAGATGGGACCTGGTGAATGTGGTTCTTTCTTTCTCTGCAATTAAACTAAACCTTTACACCTGCTATTAGTAATGATGCACAGATGCTGACTGAAATACATTGACTGGAACACTGTAATGTAGGGCAGACTTGTCAGAGAAAACTCAGATTGGCATTAGGTACTGTGATTCATGAAACGAAATCAATTGCTAAATATATAACACACTTCAAAATTAAGTGTACAATTGCTACAAATGAATAGTTCATTTCTGGAAGAGGAGCAGATTGAATCACTTGTATTTGAGTAAAAACAAATTCTAAACCATAAGTAGTAGCACAGGAAGAATGTACTCACTTCACTGCGTTAGCTTGTGTGGAATGACATTAGCAGGCAGCTAAACATCATGACTCCCTTACAGAAGCACTTGCTGTGCCATCCGTGTGGCTATAGCTTGTGAATATCTGTGCAAAGTGATCTATCAGCAATAGTACTGATAAAGTCAGAAAAACACTTTTCTTGTAGCCATAGGCTAAAAGTACTGATGAAGTTAGAGCTGAGATATTATTAAAAGGAAAGGTTGAATCAACACACACATTTATACAACAGCACCTTTATAAAAATTGATTTGACTGCATAACTGTAACTAATACAGTTATATTGGTATAAAAAGCAGTGTACAGATCAAGCCCACAGAGGGAATTAGGAGCCCCTTCAAAGTTCTGAGAGCTCCCACTCCTTCTAGACTGTAGCACTACTAACTGATGCTCCACTTTCAGTTCACTTATAAATGTTGATTCCAGCCCCCAGCATCAATTCACTGAGGTCACTTGAGACAAAAAATTGAATTATTCATTGTGTTTTTTAAAGTTTTTGAACTACAAATGTTGAAGAGTTCACAGTCTATTCTATATTAAATACTGAATGACTTCAGAGAGCAATGTTGATTTTCCTCCTGGGGCTCTGCTGCTGTCCATAAAGCGTTCAGGCAATATTCTGTAGTTTATGATGTCAGAAGTATAATCCTTTGTGTGAATTATATATATTTGTATTCATGCCAGGTCATCCTATTACCCTAAGGTTTATCGACAGTCCAGTTGCTTCCACCAGGTTTTTGAAGTCTGGGTAGCACTTTTCTTCAGTAACACCCACATCTCAGGTAAGGGTAAAGTCCCTGGCCTTTACTGTGAAATCATGATAGTATGAGAAGAGTAGTAAAAGGTCAGGACCATTCCATACAATCCTAATAAATGGTTATGACAGCCTGCACCCTTTTTCTTCCAGATGCTGCAGCTCTTGTTAAAGCAGGTATAATTTTTCTGAGACTCAATCTTCCTGTACTTTTTCAAAGATACTCAAAAGGAAGTTTTTCTGTCCATCTCAAGCACTCTACTGTTTAAAATACAGCACTCCTTTAAGCAGACTGCTTTGAATTTCCTGTTGCTGTTTAGCAGTTCCCCAGTATAAATGGAAAAGCACTTTATGGGAGAAGGAGAAAGAAGTGACTGTGCTGGCAGTAAGGACCATTGTCTTTCTAGGGAAAGAACTTACGTTATAATCACCAAAAATTCTAACTCAGTGAACATGGAATGAGAAGAATGAAGTTAAACTCAGCTTTCGATGATTGTCATTGATCTCAATATAAACCACATTTGCTATAGAGTAAATAAGCACTCTTCTAGCATTTTTTCCTAGTCTTCCTAATAAGACCAAATATGAAAGTATATTACTCATCTTGCTATTTATGCCTGTTTTACATTTACATCTGGCAGTGATTATACACTGATAGCTATTATCCAATCCATCCATCCGTTCATTTTGCAGGGTTTGATTGGGCAGGGAAGAAACTTATTGGGAAAGGTAAACTAAAGATCTGAGAATTGCAGCTGGTGAGATTTAGGCATTCCCCTCTCTTCTGAGTCATAGTGCTCTCACTGAGTTCTCGCTTCTGTAAAGTTAAGTCTTCTGCATTGCTCAGCTTCCTCCCTTGGCTGACAGTTTCATTGTTCCAAGGGAACATAGCTGTCAGAGAAGGCCATCGCAGCAGAGGGGATGGAGTCTCTCAAGTACCTAAGGTCGGTCCCACAGAGATTTTTGAGAACTGTGGCAATGACCTTCACCTGGACTCTGAATCATGGGGGAGTGTATGTGGAGACCAGCATGCCAGGATGATGTGTTCATAGTGGCTTGTGTTGCTAAGGAGACTGACAGCTGCTTTTTGTAGCAGCAGGAGTTTTTTCATTATATATATTTTTCAGTTTTGGATACAATGAGATGCAGTAATCAAGTCTGGAGGTCATACACGTGTGGATTCTTACTGTCAAGTGTTGTGTCTGATAGATGTTGGAGAGAAGTATGTTTTTCAGTACTTCATCCAGCCCAACCTTGATGTTTATTAAGGTGGTAGATTTTCTTCCTTCTTAGCTGTCTCCATTGTGAGTGAAGTGGAAGTAGTGGTTTGATAGGATGTAGGAGTAGTTCTTGTGTCCTGTGCATCCTGTACAAGATACACAGTCTCCATGCATACAGAGTGAGTTTTACATGTTCCCCAGTTTGCTCATAGGGTGGCAGTTGCTGACTAGATGATTAAAAATGTCTCGTTAAGAACTACAGTTCAAATTTAGCTTTATATTTATGTCTGCATAACTAAGGAACAACAGCTTGTCTGCAGTCTGATTGCTTTCCTCACTTCTCCAGTGTTGTCTTTAGCCTCTGATTTGCTTGAAAATGTCAACAAAAAAAGTATTTCCATGGAACTAATTGGTGCTTTAAGAAAAAAAATGTGCATATCCCTTTTCTAAATGTAAAAAGAGAAGATTTGGTGCTCACAAGCATGTCTGACAGCTAGACTAACTACTCTGTACAAACAGTTTTCATGTCACGCTCTTGAAATATTTTTACATCGAGCAGCTAACAGGACCTTGAAGGATTACTCAAAATTGTATTTCTGTTGAGCATGTATTGCCATACACAGGCACTGAAAAAAAGGAAAACCCACTACTGTCACCACTAGTGTTACTGTAGTATTTTGTGGAAGTTCCTGCACTGGCTTGTGGTGGCGGCAATGAGCAGATCACTTATTTTTAAGTATTTGTGCACTTTACTAACTTTCATAGGCAGCCTAACAACCCTTCATTCATCATACATGTTAAAAACCAGATGAGAGAACTTTCTGTGGAGAATGCTGGTGAGAAAGGGCTTGGAAATTGGAAGCAAGGAATCTGTCTCCTGCTCTTTTCAGCAAACCACCTTCCTAACTTTAGCAGTTAACTGCAGCACCCATGTGCCAAGCATCACCGCCTTTGTGTCTCTAGACAGTGGAAAGAGACTGTTACCAGTCTTTGTTCATAGGGCAGTTTGATCTTTCTGAGAGCTGAGTGTCCTCTAAAGGAGTTTGCCTTTTTGTCTTGGTTATTGGGTCATCAAACTTAGCAGTTAAACGTTTGAAGTTCTGGGAGAGAAATCAAGGCTCTTGTGTGCATTATTGGTAAGAAAACATCAAGACATACCAAAGTCTATAATTCTGTTTGTAAAAGAAGAGAATGCTGAACATGCCCAAGAGGAGAATTAGCATGCACATGTTCTCACACTGTCTGCCAGGAACGCTACGTAGTGCAGGACATGACTGAACTCAGAAAAAGAAATAGATGGTTTGTTCTTTTTTCTTTTCTTATGATGTTAATCTCAGTCATTGCATTCTGTTAGGCTTCTGAGGTTAATCTGTCAGAAGCTAAGTAATTTAAATGCATGTACTGAAGAGAAACATTATTCTTTTTCACATCATATATTCCTTACGCTTATACTGGTTTTTATTAAATTATTTCAGAGTTATTTCTTAAATCCCCTTTGTGCTGTACAGATTTTGCAATTTATTAGGCTGTCTCCATGTTTTGGTAAAATTAAGGAGCGCTCAGTTTTCACATGCTGGCCATTTCTACACTAGCCAAACCCAATTTAAAGAAAATATTTTATTTTTCATCCAAATAGTTCCTTTATCCTTTCTCCTGAGTGGAAACAATGTTGTCATCCCTCCCAGAATTGTAATCTTTTTTGTTATATACCAAGGCAATTCTAGTTTAGTAATTTGCTTTGAGTGACTAAGGAAAACCCTGACTGAGTAGATACATCTATTGCAGTAGTAGGTGCCTACCTTTCTCCCCCCTTACCTCCCTTCTTTAAGAGCTAGTACAAGGAATCAAATTGGCTACTTGTCCATTCACTAGTAGAAAGGAAGCTCTAAGCAAGTGAGAGTCCCATAATAGTCCTATAGCCTGCTGAGGACTTGAATGTGTGATTGACTACCAGAAGTGATGTGAAGCAAAGGGAATTGCTCTGGTTCCACAGCAGCCATCAGACTGTCGAACTGGATCCATGATTAATTCTTTCTATAAGATGAAGGAAAGCCTGTTGTCCGGATTGTGCAGTGGGGTCATACAGAGCAAGTCTTCCAACAGTGAGACAACTTCTGTTAGTTCTCTGGTGGTGTGGAGCAATACCGGGCATTTCTATTTCCCAGTTCTCTAAGCTCAGTTCTAAGTTTTTTATTTTAGCTTAAATGGAAATGTAGTTCAAGATTAGGCTTCTGTTGATAAGATGAACATAATTGCTGTACATATGGTTTTACTGAATTTAGAAATCCGTGCAGTCAACCTTCTCAGAAAAAACTGTTTCTAAATGAGATCTAGCAGAGATTGTCTGTGTTGGTCTTAAAATAGAAAAATGCACAGTATTTTAATTGTATTAAAAATGTCCGGAAAAATTGTTAGTCTGACAGGGAAGCTTCTAGGGCTGCTTCCAGGCTTAATTTAGTTCAAGCATGTAACAGCTTTGGAGGGGGGGGGAAGCTATTATAAAATGTGAAATTAAAAGTTCCTATTCAATCTGCTAGAAATTACTGATATTCATTTAGAAACTGTTGAGATGTACTGTTTATTAGTACAGAACAAACAGCTGGCAGAGTCTTTTTTCATCGTTCACTATAGATACATTAAAGATAAAATGAAGTTTGAGATGTGAACCAGAACATTATTTTAATACTATTAATAATTGCTGCCTGTGTTACTAACTGAAAGTTGTTGCAAGTAATGCAGGTAGCATTTTTCCCTTTAATCTGGTAATATGCCACAAGTATATTTTGAAAAACAGGAATATGGAAGTAAGAAAACCTGGCCAGAACACAGCTTTATGTTTTGAATGAGAGTTACTAAAGGCACCTGATACCGTCTTGGTATCATGTTATATTTCTGCTGCATTCTCTTGGCTTGTCTAGAAAAGTAGAGCTTGGAGACAATTAGCTACAGCTACTGAGGAGTTCAGTAATAAGCCCACAAGAATAATAAAACTGTGTTTATGTCAATAGCTTAAAGGAAACAGCTGTACAAGAACAATGACTTTTGAAAGAGTGTGTATCTTGACAGAGGCTCAGAGCTCATATATTTCATCCTTGTTCATTTGTCAACATAAAGGCAAGATAAAGTCTTGTGGGATTAAGTAAACTCCATAACTAAAAATATAGTTTGACACTGCTTGTAGACACATGACAAGTCTACACAAAGAATGTATTGGTAGTGTTTTCAGCTATAAAAGAACGTGGTTTCAAGACAGGGAGAATACTTTTACTGAATTTAGACTCAAGAATTGTAGCATTAGTAGCTTCAAATAATTTTAACCAGATGTTGTTACATTCTTCTTTTTTGCAAGTTTTACAAATACAGGTGGCAAGGAAATCATCTGTGAAATATTTCTAAATAGAACCATTAATTAAAATTTAGAAACTCTTTTGCAGTTGGTATGATTTCTAAAACTGTTTATCTAATTCCTTAAATTGTGTGCCATAATTATGATTGAATAATTTTCTTATGTTTGTTCAGTGAATGAAGATTTTTTTTGTCATTTTAAGTTCTTTATTTCGTATGTGTTTTCCAGCAACTACGTAACATACCTGTTCCTAAACAGACCATAGCGTCCACACTGATGCTAATTGTGCTGTGTGCATTACATACCTTTCTTGAGGAAAAAGTGACAGACACTAAGTATCAATCAGATTTGTAATTTATGTCAAACAGTTCTGGTGAGAGTGTAGTAAACTAGGAAAATCTGACTGCCTTGTGAAGCACCAGAATAGAAGAACAGGAAAGTCTTTAGGCTAAATGGTTCTCTTTTAGGTGAGTATAAAATAATAATCCCTTCTGCCATACATTCACACTGATGGGCCTGTCCTAAAGTTTACAGCTGTGTAATGGACAGCAGAATTTTACCCTTTCATTCTCTTCCATAGTAACTTTCCACTCATTTTTGGCAAGATGAAGATCTGAGTTAGAACTGCAGTTAACCTTCAGAAGTGAACGGGAGATACTTTGGGTTCTCTTGTGAATCATAAACTCCTCCATGTTTGGTTTTGGATTGTCAAACCCATTTCTATTGCCACGTGTAGAACACCTGAGGTTTTTCTTCCATGTCAAGCACTACAAAGTTAACTTTGCAAAGACAAGTTCCACAGAAATATATTACACTTTTCATGGATGGACAGTTTCTTGGATTTTTCTGTGAACTGCCATGCACCAGCTTACTTTCCAGCAGGTATCTGGATGGTCCCAACCCATACTTCCATTATGAATTTGCACAATCTTGTTATTAAAGTTCCAACGAGCAGTGGAAAAAAGAAAGTCCTTGGCAAGCCATAACTACACCTCATCAGACCAGGTGTGTGAACCTCATTGCTTCTAGAGAAGTGAGGTATCTACAATGAAGTCTGTATATTTATAGCTGGAGGTACAGGTGTAACAGGTCGCACCCTTTCCCTGGCTGACTGATGGGAAGTTGGTATGATGATGGTAATTCCTTGAAGAGGTGGGCAAACAACATTGATGTTTAGCAGTCTGAACACTAAGAGCTGAGTTAGAGCTTAAAGAGCTTTGGGAGCAAAAAGGTACGAATGAGGTTTGAAGTTTTTACTGTCTTCTCATGCCAAAGTGTCAAACTAGGGATCTGGGCCAAGAAGTACTGTTATCTTAGAATCTTGTTTAAAATGCAAGTAATTTAGACTGTTTTTCACATGGAAGACAAATGTCATGTGTCTGCAAAGACAGCTCCAGAAAAACTAAAGTATGTCCAAAATGTGCCATAGGTTGATATTTATCATGGTGAAAAAATGCTGAAATCTCCCGTAGAGTATATATGCTGTATGACCAAGTTCATTTGAACTCAAATAATTAAAGAAGTTAAATGGGTTTCATTCATTTGCCTTCCTTAACATTTCTGTGAAGTCGGTACTATTTGTCTGGTTATTTTTATGTATCCTACCAGAGCTACAAAGCAGCGTGTTCCTATTTCCATGACAATGTTGGAAATGGAATGTTGGAAATCAATGGAAATGGAATGTTGGAAATCAATGGAAATGGAATGTTGGAAATCAATAGAAATGGAATGTTGGAAATCAAACAAAAGTGTGGAAATGAAGATGGCCATGGCCATACAGAACTTTCTTAAGCGGCCAGCTGGGTATTGCGACCACATACATGAGTCAGCAGGATGGCTCACATGAACCCTTTGCATACACTTCAGTGTAAAGTCAGAGGACTTAAAATGCTGCCAAAAGCTTCATTATTTTGATCTGAGAAATCTAACTACAGATTCTAAATTTCTCAGTTTTATTCATAAGCAGAAAAGGTCACAAAACAATATAAGCCATAGGAATCTGCTGCTAGTCATGTTCCAGCTGACAACTTAATCTGTTCCTAATCATTGTGCCATGATATTTACTGGTGGGTTTCTAATTTATAGTGCACTTAATGAGAAAAGAGTGTAGTCAGAAACTACAGGACTTACTTTCAAGCTCGAATTCTGTTTCTATCATGCTATTAACAAGAGAGAAACCTCCCCCCCCCATCTTTGCAAGTTACTTATCTGTAAAACTTCTAAAAACCTGTGAAAATAATTATCATTAATGGATTTTCTTTGAAGTGGAACGCATTTGTGCAATGTATGCTAATAAAAATACTGCAAAAATTAAAAAGCCAGAACCTTCTTGGATCAGAAAAATGTAAAGAATCTAGAATGTGAAAAAAGACAGAGGCCAACAAAAAAGTAATTTGGAGATTCATTCATAGCAATTCAGAATTTCTAACTAAAAAATTTAGGTTGAAAACCTCACATTCAAAACTAATCAAATAATTCAGTGACAGTTACAAAAAACAAGAATGAGCAGAGGCAAAATATATTTTAACTTCATTTTAGTATCTTTGCACAGCAGAATGAGTATTGTAAAAGAATTTAGTAAGAGCAACCATACATATGCTGTCTGTACCGACTGTGCGTCCTGCCATAAAAAAGTATGGATGTATACATATCATATATTTAGGATGTCATGTAAGAATTTGTGTACATTAATGCCCTTTGTAAATAGTACCCTTCATAAATATTCTTTTCAGTGCTCAAATAAGAACTTTTGTGATACTATAGCTAAAACTGCATATGTAAATATACCTTATTTGATTGGGAATGCACTAAACCCCCATATTAATTGTTCCATTTGAAGTAGCTCATTCTTTGCCTTTGTAAGAATTCTGGACAATGCAGCATCTTCAGCCCTGCTTCATTCTCCTTTCTAGAAGCACTTTCTCACTGCCCATTTTTGTTTCCTATTATTTTGTTACTGATAACTGCAGTGGAGTTGTGACAGTGTAGAAGCACTTTTAGATCATTTTGTGTAACCAGAAGAATCAATGAGGAAAATCCCTCTGGAGTGATTGAGGGCAAAATTAATCCCTGAGTTTGTACAAAACAAAAAAATAGTCTTGAGCCTTGAAATTATTTGTTTATTTATTAGATAATATTATTTCATTATAGGAATGGGAAGATGTGCAGTGAGACTAGTTTGAGGATGGCATGCCATTGAGAAGCAGGTGGCAAGCAGGGGGATCATTCAATAAAAGAGTCGTAGGCAGTCCTGTGTAACAGACTTCTCTGCCTTAGCAACAGGGCTGAGAGCTTGAGCCTGGCATTGTTGACTGCATTTGGCTTTGCAGTCTGTAAAATGCTGTTCATACAAACATCTTTGCGGAACTGGGACCTAGGTTCATTCTACAGGCTGCTAGTCTTTGCCAGTCTGATCTTAAGAGCACTCTGTTCAGTCCAGAAAGGTATAGGTATATGAAATATTTAATCCTAAATTGATGCATATTATACATGCATAGACTAAAATGCATGTAAAAATGCAAATGCACCTATCATTTATGTAGAAAGTTACTTTCTCATAATAGCATGAGACTTGTCATTATCACTTTTTAGTGTGCTATTAAAAAATTCACCATTAAAAGTAAACTAGTCACTGATGTCATTTACAGATGTTAATCCTTCATGTCATTTATTTTTCCAAAAGCCTACACCCCCCTTTTTTTCATTGGCTGTTTTGATGCTGCTTTAGGCTACATCGGTTGTTTTACTGAAACAGCCAGCCAATTGTCATTTTTTTCTGATCATTTCCTTCAATTCTATGAACCAGATTGCAATTAACAGCTCCAAATATGCCCTATTTACCATCATTGGTAATTGTCAACATTATTATGGTAATTATGTAGTCAGAAATGGGAAAGACCATTTTACTAAAAATGTCTTTTAGTATATTAATATTTCTGTAATATTGCTTTCCAATACTGACTGTGAGTGTTATGCTGTGGTTAAAAGAACCCAGACTGAAGAATGTGACTCTGCAGTCAGTCCTGCCGTTGTCTGATCACTAACTTGCCTGCAAATTCTTGGTGTAAATTGCTTGCAGGATTGTCTCAGATCTTTCAAACCAGCCTTATTTTTGTAGTAGAAATGTGTCCTGAGTTCAGCAGTAGGAGTCATTTTTTCTCCTTCTTAGTAGCTGGTGCAGCACTGTGTTTTTGACTTTCAGCCTGGGAACGGAGCTGATAACAGCGATGTTTAGACTGACCAAGGACTTTGTGAGTCTCATGCTCTGCCAGGGAGGAGGGGGGGCCGGGAGGAAGCAGGGACAGGACACCTGACCCAAACTAGCCAAAGAGGTATTCCATACCACAGCACGTCATGCCCAGGATGTAGAACTGAGAGTTCCCGGAAGGGCTAGATCACTGCAGGGTGAGGGAGAGGTACCGGTCGGTGAGCAGTTGTATTCTCTTCCCTTGTTATTTCCTTTATCATTATTACTATTAGTGGTAGCAGTAGTGATTTGTGTTATACCTTAGTTATTAAACTGTTCTTATCTCAACCTGTGGGAGTTGCATTCTTTCGCTTCTCCTCCCCGTCCCTCCAGGAGCGGAGGGAAGAAAGGTGGGGGGGGAAGTAGACTGCGTGGTTCTGATTTACGGCCTGGGCTTAAACCACGACAGTTCTTTTTGGCACCCAACGTGGGGCTTGAAGGGCTGAGATAACAACAGATCTGACCGAGGCACAATGCTGATTTATTGGCTCTCAAAGTTGTTTCTCTTGATGTCACAGTTTCAGTATGCTGTAGCTTACTTAGAGCCAGTATTTGCTGTGTTAGTGTTTATCAAGTGTGGGCCTTGGGCTAAGGTTCTTGTTTCATTGTATTTTATGGTAATGGCTTGTAATACGGGGGGGCTCCGGCAGCAGGGCGGGATGGACGTGGCCGTGGACTTGTACCTGGCCGTCCCACTGCTCTTCACCGTCCTGGCCCTCGTCCTCGCCTCCGTCTTCGTGAGGCTGCGGGGAGCTGAGGGGGAGTGGCCCCGGGAGCCGCCGGTGGCCGAAGCGGCCCGAGAGAGCGGCCCCGAGGACCAAGCGGCGGCGGGAGCGGGGCCGGAGGCCGGCAGGGACCGGCTGCTGGTGGAGGAAGCCGGGGCAGTCGAGGAGCGGAAGGAGGCAGCTGCCAAGCAGCGGGAGGAGGCGGTGGGGGAGCCGAGCCCCGCGTCCGAGCCCAGCCCCGCATCCGAGCCCAGCCCCGCGGCGGCCGAGAGCATTCCCCAGCAGCCGCCAGCCGAGCCCCGCGAGCCTGAGCCCCAGGAGGATGCAGGAGACCCCGCAGCATTTCCCAGCAAGGCAGAGGAGGAAGATCTGGACTCAGAAAAAGAGGCAAGAAGGGTGAAGCAAGATGAAGAAACAATGTATTCACCACCCGGGCCACCATCTGATCAGGAGTCATCATCACATGACGAAGAAGAAGAGGTGACTTCTCGACCTCGGACCTCAACCGAGCTACGGAATATGCGAAAAGATTTTACCCGTCAACCAGGGGAGCACATCATCACCTGGTTGCTCTGATGCTGGGACAATGGGGCCGATGGTCACGAACTAGGAGGTACAGAAGCCAAGCAGCTGGGATCACTTGCTAGAGAAAGGGGAATTGACAAAGCAATTGCAAGAGAGAAAAAGTCCCTCAGTCTTTGGAGGCGGCTCTTGGCAGCTGTGAAAGAAAGGTTTCCATACAAGGACGATGTTACGAGTCATTCAGCCAAGTGGACTACTTTAGACAAAGGCATCCAGTCTCTGAGGGAATCAGCCATCGTAGAGATGATCTATCACATCAAACCGAATAACGGAGATATACCCATAGACCCAGATGAAGTCGAATGTACACGACCCATGTGGTGAAAACTTACACGGAATGCACCGTCATCATATGCCCATTCATTGGCAACAGTAACCTGGAATGACATAGTAACACCAACAGTGGATGAAATGATTCATAAACTCCGAGAGTTTGAAGACAATCTCACCCCTTCCATCATCTCAGCTGTGGAGAAACTGTCCCAGGATGTCAAACAATTGAGGGGCGATCTATCTGATTTATCCAGCTCCTCACGTGTACCAACACACGTCTCAGCTGTTAACAAAAGACGTCCTATTGTTCGAGACAGAAGATATAGAAGGCAAACACCACAGGCCACCCTATGGTTTTACCTGCGGGATCATGGAGAAGACATGACGAAGTGGGATGGAAAACCTACTTCAGCTTTGGAGGAATGGGTGCATGAATTGAAAATAGGAACAAGGGTCAAGACTAATCATCCCAACAGAGAATGAACTTTGATAGAACCGGACGAGTTCTACAGTAAAGGAATGATCAGCATCAGCAGGCAACGATCCAACACTGCACACAGCCTCTCCTGCCCTGAAAGATTGTTACAAGAGATGGAGCCCACCATCATGGACCGAATGGACTCAGTAGCTTTATAGGAATTGGTCCGTGCACTAAGATAACAGTGCACTGAGATGAGAGTGAGGGTATATGGAAAATGTGGGATCTGAGCATGACGTGAATGGTATGGAAAAGGGGTGGATACTGTCCTGGGTTTAGCAGCAGCAGTCAGTTTTTCTCCTTCTTAGTAGCTGCTGCAGCACTGTGTTTTTGACTTTCGGCCTGGGAACAGAGCTGATAACACCGATGTTTAGACTGACCAAGGACTTTGTGAGTCTCATGCTCTGCCAGGGAGGAGGAGAAGCCGGGAGGAAGCGGGGACAGGACACCTGACCCAAACTAACCAAAGAGGTATTCGATACCACAGCACGTCATGCCCAGGATGTAGAACTGAGAGTTCCCGGAAGGGCTAGATCACTGCAGGGTGGGGGTGAGGTACTGGTCGGTGAGCGGTTGTATTCTTTTCCTTGTTATTTCCTTTATCATTATTACTATTAGTGGTAGCAGCAGTGATTTGTGTTATACCTTAGTTATTAAACTGTTCTTATCTCAACCTGTGGGAGTTGCATTCTTTCGCTTCTCCTCCCTGTCCCTCCAGGAGCGGAAGGAAGAAAGGTTGGGGGGGAAGTAGACTGCGTGGTTCTGATTTACGGCCTGGGCTTAAACCACGACAAAATGATTGACAATAAACTCATTTGTGTGGGAAGCCAGGGATAAATAGCTATATAACACAGGATTTGAATGCTGTTTGAGTATCTGTCCTACATTATTGGAACCCAGAAGTTTCATAGTTCTAATGGGGTAGGCCTGGGCTTGGCCTGGGGTGGACCTGGGCTTGGTGAAGATATAGTGTGTTGGAGTTACCTGGCACAGAGAACCTACATTCAGCAGTGCTAATCACCTTCCCATTGGTACTCTTAGTACAGAAGTTGTCCCAACAAATCAACGTTTGATAGATCATCAATCAGAGCAAAGAAAGTACTCAAGAGTCTTGTCATGCTAAACTAAATTTAATTGCTGTCTGCTGAATACAGGATTACAACATAGTTTAATCTGTTAGCCTATTAACTGTACTGAAAAATTCACATCATGAATCAGTTTAACTTCATTACATTTAATTTGTCAGAAAATAGCAAGTGTCCAGCCTAATTCCAAATCCATATCTGTGAACCCCAGCATAAGAAGCACAAGGATGCATGATGGATACATGTCAGGACTGGGCTGTAAGAACAAAAGCTGTGTTTTGTGGTGCTACATCAAAGTTAATATGCCTGCCTCTTCGGAGGCCAAGACATTTTAGGTCAGCATGTACTTAAGTTAAGTACATAGAGATGGCATTGTGGTCCACTGAGGAAACAGGCTGTCTTGTATTGGTGCCAGTTTAGACATTCCTTTGCTGCATTCCAACACTGCTGCATTGTGGACCAAAGGTGCTCAAAGACTTATATTATGTCTCTTCACATATTCATCCAGTGAGACGGCAGTGCTTATAAATTACTAAGCAATTATTCAGTTGTTTCTCTAGCAGACATCCAGGAGATTCACATGACAGCTCTGGAAAGTGAAAAATCTAGAGACTACACTAATTAAGGGGTACTTTCATAATTAAAAACTTTAGATAGTATCTATTTTCTGCCTGTGTCTCAAGCACATGATAGCACTGTGGTCTTAGACCTGAACTTTCTGCTCCCAGAAGTTGTGTGTTGAGTCTGTCTCAGCTAGGTTCTTGTCCTGTGGGTTGAACAGCTACTTGAATTCTCTTTTGAACACTTTAGGAATGAGTGGTCAAGCTGAGATGTCCTAGGAAGTATTTTAATATCTAGTTCAAAGCAGTAACTTTCTCTTATCTAGGGATAATCTACCTGTCAGTGTCAACCTTCCTTTCTGTTGAAGGAAGTGTGAACAAGTACTTTTAAACTCTGAAGCAGATCTCCATTCTTTGTAACTACTGAGCTTATTTCAACCTCATGCTCTTATTTTTAGTGTTTTATAATTTACAGAATTCTCTGTCTTCCATCAAGGACACTCTCTTTCTAGAACTTGTTTCGATCATCTCTGACTATTTTCTTGTTTCATTTTCCCATCAAAAATTATCAGTGTTCAAAGCTGATAAGGGTCTTTATTAAACTTTGGTTTTCTGTGCATAGGATTCAGGAGGTCCTATTACAAACTAAAAATGCCTGTACATACTGTATTTTTACTTGAGAAATACTTCACACTAGACCTAAGGTCATACTAATTTTAGCTAATCTGGAGCTGTAATCATATTTCGTTCTTCATCGTTATAAAATGTTTTTGCCTATGCACACAGAGGAGCTGCAATTTCAGCAGAAGTGTTTTCAAGCATATATATATATATTTATGTTTATATTTGTCATTTAAGCTTGAAGTTTTACCTCAGTCACTCTGCTAGATAGTAGTTAAGCCAGAAGTATGCCTCCTAAGTTAATATGTACTCATGTTAGAATGCAAGTGCATCAGCATTAGCTTAGTTTTCCATGGACTGTACTTCAAATTGGAGGTGGAATGGAGTTATCAGGATCAATGTCACAATGCCCTCATACAATCAGTCTACTGGGCTGAGTCATTTCAAAATACATTTTTCTGAGCAAGGACTTACGATTAACAATGAGAATTCAGAGGCATTGAAAACGGTGTCTAGAAACTGATTCGTTTGTGATCTATCATAGTAAAGGCAGGGAGGATGACTTCTGTAAAGCAGAAAGTATATATTTGATATAGAGGTGATGTAACTTAAATAGAAAGCAAATTAATTGTACATATGTATTTACCTATTGCAATAGTGAATATCCAGTAAATATAGTATCATTTCTTTAGCCCACATAAAGTGATTTTGTTGTTTCACACTCCTTGAGAATATACAGTTATCATTTGAAAACACTAATAATCCAACTGAATTTTTGCCTTCTCTTTGCAGTTATAAGGCAAAGGTATATTTTACTTTTTTTTTTGTTTATGCTTAGTCATTGGAGAGCTTTTTGTTTCTCATTTATCAATGAAAATTTCTAGAAGGTGCTAAGACAATATGATCTGGGCTCTGAAAGGACTTGCATTTTCCCAAAATATGGCGTTTCCCTCCTTGTTCTAAGAAAACAAGGCAAAATCTGGAGCTTAGCCAAATGGACTACTCACAAAATCCAAATGATTATGCTCTTGGGTTATGTTAACATCATAACAGAAACATATATAAACATAGACAAGATGAATGAAATAAAGGTGATTTTAAATTATACGTTATAGGTAAATCAGTATGTAAATATGATCTGGATTCAATTTCCTGAGAACTCTGGGGGAAAATGCAGAATTACTTTGTCCAACCGCCCCCCGCACCAAACATCTGATCTAGCTGAAGAAAAAGGGTGACTTAAAACAGTCAGAACAGAAGGGGTAAATGCAATTCTAAAACTAGTATTTTGTTTTTAGAGTCAAAAAGGTCAAAGCTTAAAGCAAAAATAAAACAGCCATATATTCTCCATGGCTCTATGCTAAATGTAAAACAGCTTACCTGCTTCACTGGAAGCTGCTTACAAACATTATTATAGAAAATGTACAGAGTTTTGCAGTTATAGGAGAACATTTATTAATGCTCTTTTAAAGAAAGAAATAATTTAAGATACTGATTATACACCCTTCAAAAATTATGGAATAAGAAACGGCCAAAGAAAAAGTAAGATGTTGAGAAGTCAACTGGTTTTCACTGAATACCAGCCAGACAATTTTCAACAGAAGGTGCACAATCTTATGCAAAATACTGATTAAAATGCTTAATCAAGTAAGCTGAGATGACAAACAAGACCAGCCGTAGAGCAAAGATTGTGCCATATCAGCTGTGCACACAGTATGGCTCAGCCTTGAGAAATGTCCACATGAGAAGTAATAATTGACCAAAAATTGGTGTTCAAAAGAGAATCTGATGAAAATGTCTGCTTTACACCATGTTGATAAAGGAGCATTTTTTTCATTTGTAACATCTGAACTTTTAAGACAAGCAACTTTCCTTTTCATGTAAAATTGGTCTCCTTGAGATTTTTCTCCTTCGTTCTTTAAAAAGAATTTATTGGTTTTCTCTACAGTGTGTCTTATGAATATGTATAAGGAAAAAGTACGTTTTAATGAGTGACCATTAGATGACTTCATACAGCTTTGTGTGTCGACAGTAGATAAAGAATAAACATGTCAAATGGCAAATAACTGGGCAACCATGATCTAACGTTATTTGCTTCCTTCTAAATGGTATCAATCGCGTTTCCCCATGGGAAGGATGTTTCAGATGGATAGTGATGCATATGAAGCCAGCAAAGAAAACCTGAAAAAAATCTTGATTCTTTGTTTATATATGCAAGACTCAATTTCAAATGAAAGTATAACAGCTGCACAGACTTTATAATACAGAAGGCTGAATAACAACTGTATATTAAAGATTATGTTCTCAAGTGTGTGTAGAAGTGGAACAAATTTCCTTCCATTCTCTTTGAATGTTCTGTTTGCCCAGATATCCTGGCATTCTTTCAGTCCTTACTAAACTAAAGCAACAAAAATACAAAGTTTTACCAATGCTCAGATAACTAAGCATTTTGGCTAAAGACTTTTCTATTGCCAATTGGATGCAAGAAAGCCATGTTACTACCAATCATTTCTAGCCATGCTTGACTTCCCACCTGCAAAACCTGGTATCTACTTCCTGTCCAATTGGCTGTGGAATATCTTTCAGCCCAAGTCCAGAAAGAAGTGTAAAATACTGTCCCAAGAGTTACAGCAATTTCTCAGCTCTCATCTTGCTATACTTCCTTTTCCAAAACACCCTTTAGCGACCCAACTAGTACTTAAGAATTCTTCACAAACCACTATCCCTTGTGTGTCTTCAATATTCTTCCCAAGCAAGGATCAGTATGAAACATTTTCAGTTGTATCCATTAATGTTTAATAACCAGCTTTCCCCTTTGGTATTTATTATACAAAAAGATACCAATATTCTCAGTTGTTAAAAATTGTAATATTTTGTCTTGACTCTGCAGTAGGAGGATTTTTTTCAGAAAGCCAAAGTTTGGAGTGTTATGTGACTGCAAGAGTGTCTTATCTTCCACTTCATTTCAAGGCATCATATTTGGTGGGAGGTCTTTGAAAACACAAACCTTAATACCTGAATGCAAATAAAAGGAAATTTAATGATATTGTCTTTCTTAATTTGGTATATCTGAGCTGAGCCAATCACACCATTTTAACGGAATAGCAAAATCACTATGCTTGAAACCCTAAAGGCCTCCAATATGATGTTTTTTTAATAGAGAGAATTTAAGTTATTATCTCAGTTTTCTGAATAATTAATCCCAAAAGTTCCCTATTCAGGGAATAGAGACATACTTCATTTTGTGTTCAGCTTTCAGCACCGCGAATACCTTAAACAATCCCAATACAGTTTGAGTGCTCATTATTTCTTGGCTTTCTGAAAAGATTCTACATTCCTTTTGAAATTTTTGATGGGTATTTTTACATTTTAATTATAATTTGAATTGTTAAAAATTGACTGTTCAAGAACACAATCTGACTTTTTCAAAGCAAAATATTTGTTACTCAGAATAGCAAGTGGCTTTGCAACAGTCTGGAGATTTTCCTTTGTTGAAGTGCAATTGGTACTTTTTTTTAAAGAGGATTGGACAAAACTGTGGCCAGGCCTGCAACTGAAGTGCTGAATTGCACAGGAAATGTGGATTTCTAAATTGTTGATGGATTATGCTCTCAATATGGTTGTAGCTTCAGTATAAAGGGTAATTAAAAACAATTAATGATGTTTTCCATAAATCTGCAAAGGACCAGGAGCTGAGCAGAAAATTCTTGTGGTTGTGTAATCAGCTGTAGTATGATAAAGAAAATACTGCAAAGAGCCATGGGAAGGTTTTTCAGAGGTGCTTCATGAATTTTTGCAGTTTGTTTTCTGTTAACAGTTTTCATTTTTAAATTAGTATTTCTAGAAACAATGAGACACTTGTTTTGTGCAGGATTGCTCTCATTCCCTACTTAGTGTGAAAATATAATCATACAGTAGCTGTGTTTGCAGAACAGAAAAAGCCATGTAAAGGAAGTTTCAAGCTCCCCTTTACTTACTCTGAAGCTACCAGTTCTCTGTGCCAGTCATCATAAAGAAGTGAAATAGATTGAAACCACTCTGAGCTGTCAGTACATCACAGCTCTGAATCAACTGGAAAAGTAGCACGGTGTCAGCACATGGAGATGGATTTTTGTTTAATTAGGCTCTTTGTTTTAGTGAGAGGAAGCAGGCGGGTGTCACAGTAGAGTGGCATGTGTGTCTCCTGCACGTCACTGAGGACCTCCCAATGTTCAGATGATTCTGTGGCTTAGGTGCCTGGTTTTGAGAGTGGCGGAAGGCAGAGGGTAAACATCAGAGCTTGAAATCCTATCCTTCTTTTTTTATTTTAGTGGATTAATTAATTTTTATGAGGTTCTGCATGATGTAGACACCAGCAGAGGTTTTTGAAAGATGCGTTTATGCTCATTATATTTACTGTAGTTAACATTTGCTGTTGATCTAGAACACATTGCGGAAGGAAAACAATTCCCAACAAACAAGTGGCAAAACACACCCATTATATCTCACATTTATTCATCCTTCGCCACAAGAAGATCGTCACCAAGTAGAAGTTCAGTAGAGAAGAGCAACATCCTGAATTATTCATTAGTAATATGCTCTTGTCAGAAATAATTGTCATGAATGTTTCTTCATCTTTCACTCCCTCACCTGCCATAGAATCACCCTAACACCATGTCCTCAGTGCAAGTGTTGCCTGTACATTTGTTAGGCTTCTGTCATCCATTAGCTCACTGTATGTAATTAAAAAGTATTAGTCAGAAAGGGAAAGGAAAAGGTAGTTGAAAAAGTACCAAGTGGCATATGTGTTGTCATTTATGGACACACAGCTTCTTTCTCAAGAGCTAGAGCTATAAGTGTTGGAAAAGCAAATTATGATCTTCTGGCACATCAAAACAGACTGTACAGAAGAAGTTGCATTGAGAGTTTACAAGTCTTAACTGTGAGCCTCTGGGGGCATCATGATACAAATAAAAATCATGCTGCTGCCCAAGAGTAATAGTTAATGGCCCATGCAGAAAGCTATCTGCATCTCTAATAGCATATGAATACACGCAAGTCTTACTGAGAAAATTGTTAGATGGAGATTTTGAAAGAAGGCCAGAAATTAAATTTGGTAAGTAGAAAGCCATGTCAGCAGTGTGAACATCTGAACAGGTCCTGTTTTAGAGTGAAGAGAAATAGGTACATCTTTACAACAAAACTTACTTGAAGTGTGATGCATTCCAGAAATGCCTTTTCTTTTCACTGACTATAAGAAGAATCTGTATTGGTCTAGATGCATATGCATGTGTGCACCAAATATGGCATGAATTCTGTCTCTGGGGTTTTACCAAAACCACCTTAAATAAAAATCATGGTGTGGCTTTATGTCTCACACTTTGTCTGTAATATGTGATATTGCCCAGACCTCGGCTTCTGCATTTGAAGCACTAATAAGGAAGCAGTAAAGCAAGAAAAAAGTAGTCTTCTGAAACGTGGTGTCAATGGTTAAATAAACAGCAAGTGCTTGCCACATGGCAGCCAGTGTATTTTGTTGCATATATAGAGTGATTTATGTGCACAGTAGGAACTTGAAACACGGTAGGAAATGAGACAGCACAGCTTAGAATTTTTTTTTGCAAAAGGCCTACATAAATTTTACAGTTGTTCTTAACAGTTATTTATATTTATGAAGTGCCAAGGAATTTCCAATTAAGGTAAAATTACTCTCTTTTTTGTTGTTTTAGATGTATGTTTTTTAAAAACAAAATTTATTCAGGAATTATTTCTTCTCCCTTACTCACCTTTTGATATCTCATGTAGTTTTTTACCACAAATGGATTGTGGTCTAGACACTAGCTTTATGGAGCATTCTGTCCTAACTCAATTTGGAAACTGAAAGGAAATGCTAGTATGAGTGGCTTTCCCAAGGTTGAGCCTAAAGTGTATATATACATTTAGTTTTTCTTGTCTTGTTGATGACCTGTTATCTCTGCATGGATTATGACTGTGGCAGAAACTGCTATAATAATATTCAAAACCTAAATAAAGACTGCTGTCTAAAAAAGAAGAGGCTTTCTGCTTCCTCACTGGGTGATGAAATAAACATGCAGGGATGAATAAAGATGGCAATAATTAATATAAGCCCCCTCAATGCTTATACGAAATAAGTTCTGTAACTGGTTTTGGTGGAAATGCAGATGTAAAACAGGGCATGCGTGCAAATGCTGAGGATTAGGAGAATAATAGCTTGTAAAAGCGACACCCTGGAAACATCTTATTGGTGGAAAATATGCAAATGCACAAAATAATACTGGAGGCTGTTGTGGAAGCAACAGAAATAAACCATGATATTATTTGCCATTCATATTGATCACTGACTTGTGACAGCAAATTAATGTTGTTTTTGGGGATTTACCTATTGTGAAAACAATACATGCTGGTAAGACAAGAGCAATGTGCTGGCTCTGATTAAAATGAAAAAAAACAGTTTAAGAATAGATTGAAGGGGCCATGTTTTGTATCACTTACTGCTGTTGCTTTGAAAATGCAAGTAATAAAATAATTTTGTACAATTAAATTAAAGGAGAAATAACCTAACATGAGCTTGTTTGTTCTCAGGGTAAGAATGAAACTACACTAGGAATTTTAGAAAATGTAGAAAGCAGACAAAACTACTTTAAAATCTAGCAGTATATTTATAGCTGACCATTTATCTTGAAAAATATCATCCACCTTATAGATTAGTAAGCCTAAGTAGAAAGATACGTTGCATTTGTTTTCAAACATTTGTACATTTTGTGTATTGCAAACTGTAGCAGAGGGGATTAAAATAAATTAACAGTTATTTCTGAAGGATGTGTAACAAAGTTTTCAACAGCTCTGCTCAACTGCCAAAACAATTTTGTAATTAAAGGTGGCATTTCATATTATCATTATGTAGGCCATGGCAGTGTTGAGGTGTGATCCATAGAAGACAGTTTTCTCCCTAACATGCAGATGAAAGAAGCATAAAAGCATTTTTTCATATAGGTTACTTTTGTACATCAAGTGAATAGCTCTGCAGATTTTAAATATCTCAAAGAAGATGAAGACAAAAATGATGGATAGAAACTTTTACTGACTGACTACGAAATGCTTTCCTGGTTTGGTATGTGACTACCATGATGTAGTACAATACTGGAAGACTGAGAGATGATAAAGAATTGATGTATAGTTAATGGGACACCTATATATAGCTCTTACCTAAAAGCACATAACAGCAGAGCAAAGGGAGTGTATGCACTCAGTGGTATGCATTAGCTCTCATTGACTTCACACTCTGATTTTCTTCAGGAAATATAATTACCTTAACCTGATTTAGCCCCATTCTCTAGAAAAAAAAAGCATAATTTTCAGAAACACATAAGCGGTGTTGATTCTTTTCAAAAGATATTGATGAGTTCTTTAGATGAGGAAAGATGTGCTGCATGAAAAAAAGCAACGTACATGCGCTTTCCCTGAGAAAATGCTCTTGGACCTGCCCAACACCATGGCATCCCTGGTATTCCTGAAAACTTCTCGAATTTATGATACTCATTCTTATCAATTAAATTCCTCAGTTGCAGGACTGAAAATAGTGTTTCTTGTGTAAAAATTTTGGAGAGAATGGAAGTTTTTCATTTTCATTCCTGAGTATCAGTAGTGTCTTCAAATATAGTCCACTAAAATAGAGAGAAGTGTTTTCTGGCCACTGATTGTGCTGTGAAATACAAAGAGAATGGCAAAAATACACACTCATACATTTCTTTATACCAGGTTGTGTAAATTAAATTAAAATTTGTATTTTTTTTTCTACAAACATCATTCTAACAGCAGCAATGAGTTTTTGATGCTCCTATCTAAAACTTATTTACACTATGACAGTGTTGAGTGCTTTTTTTCTGTGAGTCATTTTCCACAGTGACTGTCCTTGACCAAACCAGAAAATTAATTTGATTTCTCTAATGCAAAAAGTAATTGGATTTCTTGTTATAGAATGCATCCCTTTAATGACTATCTCTGCTTCAGCCAATTTAGCTGCAACTGACCTGACATTGGTCTGATGATATGACTTTAAATAAATGCCAAAGCTGGGAGATGCAAGACCGACTGTCTGGTGTCAGAAAGAACATTTTCTGCTCATCTTGCCATTTTCCTCAGAAAATGTCTCCTTCTTGAATGTCAGTCTTATGAAACATGCTATTCTAGTAATTGGTAATAAAGCAGCTGATTTTATCCTTCTAACAAATACAGTAAGTATTTCCTGGAAAGCATCTGGAGAAAATTTGAAAGTTGAATGAAACCTCTTGAGATATTTGTCCTTCTTTGCAAGTATTTATTACTATGTAGACTCTTCCTAAGAGAAAAAGGTGTTCCTAAAGTAGTGAAATAAATCTTTACAGAGGTCTTGTTCAGTATTACATATTTATCACAATACTTATTTAGATAATGGGGATCTTGTAAGAAATATCATAGCATGCTGATCTGGCAAAAGGTTTACCTACATAAAACAATTAGTAAAGGTAGTATTTTGGATACAATATGTTCTTTCTTCAGGCAAGGATTAATAAAATCCCAAAATATGTATTTCTATTTATTTAACATAGTCATTATCCCTTAGACCCAATCCTTCAGGCTAATATGCTGAGCGCTTTTAACCCCAAATGGTCTTGGAACTAAAATTTAGAAGTTGAATGTAGTCTATACGTAATTTTAATTTAATCATGGGTCATGTGTTTCTCTTGATAAATGCTGTTGATGTTGTTGATTGAAAGTGGTAGCTCACACTCTGTATAGTAAACTGGATTTTAAAATCTCTGTATATCAAAAAAAATGTAGTGGAAAATAAAACCAAGAAAATTTGAATTCAATTTGAAGTAATTTCCTTCTGAATCCTTATTAAGAGTTATTTTTATACAAATCAAAATAGTAATTTTCCACTGTCTACCGATACCAGTGTCAGATAGTAAGAATTTGTTTTATGTATCTGTATTTTGAAGCAGGTGCTCATCTCTGTTCCCATTATCTGTTCAGTTATCTCTTGATCTTTACATATGGGTAGGTTTTCCACTCTTCTGGATCCTCGGGACAGTGAGAAGAGCGTGCAGCAAGCTCACTGCCCTGGACTTCAAGAGAGCAGACTTTGGCCTCTTCAGGAACCTGCTTAGTAAGGTTCCATGGGTTATAGCCCTAGAGGGCAGGGGGGGCCCAAGACTGTTGGTTGTTATTCAAGGATCACCTGCTCCAAGGTCAGGAGTGTTGTGTCCCAACTAGAAGGAAGTGCAGCAGGAGGGCCAGGAGACCTCCTTGGATGGATAAGGAGCTGCTCAGGAAAATTCAAAGTTAAAAAGAGGCTTATAGAAGGTGGAAGCAAGGGCAGGTGGCCTGGGAAGAATACAGGGATGCTGTCCGGGAAGCTAGGGACCAGGTGAGGAAGGCTAAGGCCCAGCTAGAATTGAACTTGGCTAGGGATGTTAAGGATAACAGGAAGGGATTCTATAGGTATGTAGCGAATAAAAGACAGATGAGGGACAACGTAGGCCCCCTTCGGAAGATATCAGGAAAACTGGCTACCCGGGATTTGGAGAATGCTGAGGTTCTTAATGACTTCTTTGCCCCAGTCTTCACTGGCAAAAGCTCTGACCGCACCACTCAAGTCTTGGAAGGCGGACATAGGGACTGTGAGAATGAAGACCCCAGGCCCACTGTAGGAGAGGATCTGGTTAGAGACCATCTTAAAAACGTACACAAGTCCATGGGACCTGATGAAATCCATCTGCGGGTCCTGAAGGAGCTGGCGAATGAAGTTTCTAAGCCACTGGCCATCATATTTGAACAATCATGGCAGTCAGGTGAAGTTCCCAATGACTGGAAAAAGGGAAATATAACCCCCATTTTCAAGAAGGGGAAAATGGATGACCCAGGGAAATACAGACCAGTCAGTCTCACCTCTGTGCCTGGCAAACTCTTGGAGCAGATTCTCCTGGAATTCATGCTAAGGCACATGAAAAACAAGGAGGTGGTTGGTGACAGCCAGCATGGCTTCACTAAGGGGAAATCCTGCCTGACCAGTTTGGTGGCCTTCTATGATGGGGCTACGAAACTGATGGACAGGGGTAGAGCAGTTGACGTCATCTACCTGGATTTGTGCAAAGCATTTGACACTGTCCCACATGACATCCTTGTCTCTAAATTGGAGAGACATCAATTTGATGGGTGGACCACTCGGTGGATAAAGAACTGGCTGGATGGCCGCACGCAAAGAGTTGTGGTCAAGGGCTCGATGTCTGGCTGGAGACTGGTAATGAGTGGTGTCCCTCAGGGATGGGTGTTGGGACTGCTCTTGTTCAACATCTTTGTCGGTGACATGGACAGTGGGATTGAGTGTGCCCTCAGCAAGTTTGCCGATGACACCAAGCTGTGTGGTTCGGTTGATACGCCGGAGGGAAGGGATTCCATCCAGAGGGACCTTGACACGCTTGTGAGGTGGGCTGATGCCAACCTTATGAAGTTTAACCATGCCAAGTGCAAGGTCCTACAGCTGTTTCGGAGCAATCCCAGGCACAGCTACAGGTTGGGCAGAGAAGAGATTCAGAGCAGCCCTGCAGAGAAGGACTTGGGGGTGTTGGTGGATGAGAAACTGAACATGAGCTGGCTTCAGTGTGCGCTTGCAGCCCAGAAAGCCAACCGTATCCTGGGCTCCATCAAAAGAAGCGTGACCAGCAGGTCGAAGGAGGTGATCCTGCCCCTCTACTCTGCTCTCGTGAGACCTCACTTGGAGTATTGTGTGCAGTTCTGGTGTCCTCAACATAAAAAGGACATGGAAGTGTTGGAACAAGTCCAGAGGAGGGCCACGAGGATGATCAGGGTAGTGGAGCACCTCCCGTATGAAGACAGGCTGAGAAAGTTGGGGCTGTTGAGCCTGGAGAAGAGAAGGCTGCGTGGAGACCTCAGAGCAGCCTTCCAGTATCTGAAGGGGGCCTACAAGGATGCTGGGGATGGACTATTCATCAGGGACTGTAGTGATGGGACAAGGGGTGACAGATTCAAACTTAAACAGGGGAAGTTTAGGTTGGATCTAAGGAAGAAATTCTTTACTGAGAGGGTGGTGAGGCACTGGAATGGGTTGCCCAGGGAGGTTGTGAATGCTCCACCTTGGCAGTGTTCAAGTCCATGTTGGATGAGGCCTTGGGTGACATGGTTTAGTGTGGGGTGTCCCTGCTCATGGCAGGGGGGTTGGAACCAGATGATCTTAAGGTCCTTTCCAATCCTAACTATTCTATGATTCTATGATTCTATGATTTTGCAAAATGGAATGTAACTTTCAGAGCTTTTTAGTACAGTTAACTTGAAGTAAATGGATATGAAAACACAGCTTCCCAAAGGTGCAAGTGCCTTAGGGGTATTCACCTCCTTCATTTAGCTAGAAGTCTTTTTTAATACTTACGTGTACCACCCAGAAGAAGTGTATGCATATGAGTCTCTGGACACGTAAACAGATGGTCTCTTTAGATAGGAATTATGAAAATGAGAATAAATATTTCATACCTTTTAAATTTTGTGCAAGTTTTAAGGGGTCTTTGTATCTCTAGTCCCAAGTGTGCTTTTCTTACTGATATTGGGAAGCGAGAGGAGATTATAAATGACATATAGTGCTTAATCCACAGGCTGACACTCCTTGGCTGCAATTCTGATTTCAAGAGTGGAAATTCTGCTGATGCTGGTCTCAGGGAAGATGGTCCCCTCTCCCAGGTTGGACCAGAAAGCTTCTTAGCCATAGGGGTACATAGCTTATGTACTGTAGGTTGCTGTGACTTTTAGACTAGCACCTCTTCTTTTCTCATCTTTGTAACTCCACAAGTTTTCTTGCTTCTCAAGGAATTGCATGCATATCTGGGGCAGAATGTGCACGTCAATAAACTTTATGATGGTTACAAATAACACTAGAGATACTGTTTTTCTACTGTCAAACTTCTAAAATTATCAGAACTTAAACAGGTGTTTCATACATAAAATAAAATGTTCTTAAAATCCTTGTTAAAACTTTCTTTTGTGACACCGGTTTACCTGTGTATTATTTCTTCTTTCCCTGTAGGTCACAGATATGATGCTTCAGGATAAGCCCTATCCAGACTGGGGAAAGTCAGCCAGAGCTTTTTGGAAGAAAGGAAACATTAGGATCATTTTATTCTGGTAGGAAAATAGTAAAATCAAAGTATTATAAATGACCTTTTGCTAAACCATAAAAAAATGTATCTTCTAATTGTCTGTGGCAGTATAAAGAAATAGAATATATGGTTGGAAAAAAATGAAACTTGGTCTAACAAAAATTTCAACATTACAAAAGCTGTACCTGAGTGAAAAATTCCTAATCAAAATACTTGGTGTGAAAACAACTTAAAATGTTATTTATACTGGGTTTTTGTTATATCTTTGACACTCTTTTTAACAGAGTTGCAAAATTTTTGCTGTGTGTGTTATTGGGTGTCTCATTGTCAGTCTTTGTAACTAAGTTAAGTAGATATGTCAATGTCCTTTTGTGACTATGAAATTGATTATAGTAATTTTTTGAATTAACACGTGAATAGGACTTCAAATGAAGTGAAAAAAAAAAATCAATGCAAAATAATGTGGGAGATAAGCATTTATTTGACCCTAAATATAGCCTCTTCCAGGTAAATCCAGGCCAAGGGTAACTGTTGAAATAGAACACAAATTTTGGTAGGAGAAATGGAAGGTAGAAAACATTTAGTCTAAGAAGCAGTCTGAAGACCTTAGAGCGGAAGATGAAAGAAGCTGCAAAGATTTTTTCAACTAAAACAGAAGCAGAAAAACTCATGAAAATACCAAAGGATCTGCTGGTTTTTAAAGAGCATATTCACAAGGAATTGTTACAGAGGAGTTGAAAGGTGTATTTACATGGATTCTGCTACAGAAAATGCAATAATCTTAAGGCAGTAAAATTACATATTTTATTAAATTGAGGCAATTAAATAAGACAAAGATTAAAAAGAAAGCAGAATCAGATAGGCTAATTGATAGGCTACAAACAAGATTTGTAAGGAACTGAAGGGGCTAAGCTGATGCAAATTTTATTAGCACTTAATTGCCTATTGAAAAAATGAATATTAAAATTCAGCTATTGTTTTCCTTTTGTTGCTTTTTTCCAACAAACTAGAATTATCCTACTGGCATGTAAGTTTGAGTTCAGTATTAGCTAAATGGATCGAATACGTCATCAATAATGGAATTATGAACAAAATTCTAGATTAAATTCTGCTAAAAGAAGCCAGGGTCTGTCTGATCTGTTAGAACTGTTTGAACATGTCATCAAAATAATGGATGAGGAAGAAATGGTTGATCTAATTTATTTGGACTTTCAAAAGGCTTTTGACAAAGTTCTCCACTGAAGGCAATTAAGAAAACTAGTAAGCCCCATGGAGTGTGCTGAACATTTAGGAATCATCTTAGTAATGTGCAGTGAAAGGTATAAATAAAATAATCGTTTTCTGCTATGTACATAAGACAGGGGAGTCCCATTATTTAATCTAAAATTCAGTATTTGCATACATCATAAATATTGGTGACATGAAAGGATTTAAAGAAAAAGTGAATAATTTGAAAGATATTAGCATAAAAGAGGGATCTTAGAAAGCTAGGTGAAAAAAATAACATGATTGAAAAGTTCAAGCTGTAGGGCGGGGAGGCTCAAATAGCTCCTTGTCATCATTGCAGGATGTGCAGAACAAGATTTGATCTCAGTGTCCCAGAGTGTGCAAAAAGGTAAATCAGATGAATAAAAAAATGCTCAGAGAGGTACCAAGTGGGCTAGCAATCATTCCAGTGTCATATTGCTAAGTCAGCAAAAAGCTCGATTTGGAACATCATTGATTTTTTTACCCTTGTCTGAAGAATAGCATTGTTTGAAAGAGTAGAAAGAAGATTAGTTAAGAGTCAAGAAAAAAATTGATTACACAAAAAGACTGGAAGAATGGAGAAAGGGTTCAAAGCAAGGTGACAGGGAGATTCCAAATTCATGTGCCAAACAGGAAGAACGATAAAACTATTAAAAACACTTCAATGTTGTTGTGAGAGATAGAGAGATGTTTTCACTTCTTGTGTGAAAAGTTATAAATCAGTATCTTCTTTCAAATAATATTCACATTAACAAATCCTACTAAAGTTTTAAAATTGAGGTAAAGTAAAAAATTATGATTGTTCTCATGCACGGTTCTCATAGTAGAGAGCATGCTTAATGGGGATTTTAAAGCCCAAAGGGTGACATAAATGCTTTTGTTTTTAGTTTTAAGCAGTAAAATAAAATAGCCCTGGGCAACAGACTTCATTCTGTAGAGACATTGTTTAGATAGTGCATGTTAGACATCGATACAATTAGGCATTTTTTTTTTTTGCCTAATGCATAGGAAAAATGGAGGGAAGAGTTAAGTTGTTGATAATGTTATGCATGGTAATGTGCAGTATTTGGATTTCATTTATTATTGCTTAAGCGGTGTGATGTGAGCAGCCTAATTTCTGAAATGTCCTAAGTGAAGCATCCTCAACAGTATGTCCTACACAGATACTGGTATGCCAAAATCCATTTATTCATGACATTTCCTAGTGGCACACCTGTTTAGCAGAGATAGTGTAATACAGTGCACTGTATTTTAATTATTCCAAACGTAGATATGTAATGCACAGTTTAAAGCAATTGATGAAACAAAAATATTAGTTACACACCGGACTTGTTTTAATGTTCTCATCAGTTTTATTTCAGGGTTTACTTTGTAAAATTACAAAATGTCTCTAAACATACCAAAGATGGATTGTCATGGCGATGAAGGTACTATCCACTTGTTTATAACAGTTGACCATGTGACTGCTTTGTGTTTCCTATTTGGAAATGTTTTCAGCTCTCCCATGCAACTAATTGGCAAAGGATTTGGTTTAAATCATTCCCTGGAAATACTGTCAGCAACTGGTTGTTGGTTGCTCCTGAGGATTCTGGCTGCCTTTTGAATACTTTCACAATCTAATTATTCCACAGACAGCTCAGCTATCTCAAAAATGTCCACTTGGTATTTGCATTTGTTTAGCACATCGCTAAGGAGTTCATTGAAGTGCCGTCTACTTCTTTTACGTTGAACGGTTGCATTATTCTTTTATAAAAAGATCTCCATTTTGGTCATTTCCAGCTCTTCTCATGGCTAATTCCACCATCCAGAGGCACCTTTGTGTAATGCTGTTACAGTCTGCGATATATTGCTTAGTGATACAATGCACATACGAACCCACTATCTTGCAGAATTTAAGAAAGCATATTTTCAAGATGGCTTTTAGAAATCAGAGAGTATCTGGAATCCTGGTGGAATCACTGGGATGGTGCAGACGTGTTTGTGGGTTGCGAAAGAAAGATGTCCAGAGGGAGTTAAATATACACTCCACCTGGCAGTCAGATGAGGCTGTGGTAGAGACAACTGTCTCCAGTGCTCTGTGGTTACTGTCATCATTGTAAAGTTACAAGCATGGATTGAAATAGGCTGATTTATGTTTTTTGGATATGCTTATAATTTGGCTGTTTTAGGAGGGATAAATTATATATCACATAAGAGGACTGGCATTCGAATGAACAACAAAAAAAAGCCAACTTTAAATTAAGCCAAATAAAGATCTTGGACAAGACTGATGAGAAGGCAATGGCAGTAATTAGTGATAAGTTGAATAAATAGGATAATATAGAACAGTAGTTATTTTTAATATTGTGTATTAGAGGAAGCAGAGAGAGAGAACTACCCTGTAAGAAGACTGGTTATTTTGTAAATATTTTTTTATTACCCTGGAACATGGAAAAACTCAAATCTACACTAAAGGTCTCTTTTCATAAGATTTTTTTTTAAAAGAGAGACACTTTTTAAGACAGAGGAAAGACAAATACATTAAAAATTTACTGCAAATGGAAGACAATAATCTTGAGAGAGTTCATGAAAAATTACTTAAAACGCATTTTGTAAATAGTAATGGGGTGTCAGCTTTTATAGTATTTTTCCAAGTGAACAAACCCGTGCAATATGGAGCTTTCTAGAGAATACACAGAGGTTTACTGAGAGCATTATGCGCGCCCACTTCTGCACAGGAGTAAGCTCTCGCAGTACATACAGGTGGTGTTAAAAGCAGTGCATACTAATGCCACAGGATGTGCTCAGATTACATAGTCATCACCCATGTTAACGCATAGGTCTCTGCCACCAAGGCCAGTGGTTAACCTCTGCCTAGTTGATGCCTGAAATCACTATCTCCTTGTTACAGTGTCTTCTGTGGTGGCCTGCCATATCCTGTGAAGAATCAAGCATAGTAGTTGGATAAAATCACCAGGACATCTCTGGGCTGTTTGGTTAGTAGCTCTATATGCAGTTTGGTTAGTGGGATCAAGACCTGAATACTCTCTCTTGGCAAACTGTTCCAACACTAATTGTTCTCAAAACTTTCCTAACAGAGGAAGGGGGGAATTATAATGAGCAAGACATAAAGAGTTCTTCAGATGAACTTTTAGCTGTATAGGGAAAAACAGAACATCAACTAAAAGAAATGGATTTACTGGAGAAGTAAAGAAGTGGAGCTGCTGAGGTCTGTGTAACCAGGGAAGAGAAAATTGATATTCAAAGGTAGATTACCAACATGGGGGAGTGTAGAGATAACAGTGGATTGTGCAGCTGAATACTGATTGCAGGCAGGGTGACAGAATAATGTATACTAGCTGAATGTTGAATATGCAAGTAGCAAACTGGAATCCATTTCCATGGTGTCACTGGCTAGACATTCATTGTATGTACAATGATCAGTCTTCATCTGTGCAATAATGTGTCTTTGACATAGGACTTCTGTGAAATAATACAAAGCACAGACCAACATGGAGAAGAAGTAAAGTAATATGAAGAAGTGTAAATTTGTGATTCCCTATTTTTGCTGTGTTTGACTTTGCAAACTAGATAATCTATAGTATGTATTTCCGTAAGCTTTCTCAGACTTTAATAAAATATAAAACTACACATTCTCAGAAATGTATGTTAGTAATCACAGTACTTTAATTCAGCAAGTTAGTAATATAGGTTTAAAAGCTTTTATTCAGATTAATTGTTCAGAATTGCTACAGAGTACTAATTCATGTACATATGTTTATAGAGGGCTCTGTTATACATGGGTTTGTGTAGGATTCTTAATTGTACAATATTTTGTACCCTGGAAGTAGAAGAAACTTCCTTATGACATAGATAGTGACATCTCCCACACAGAAATAAAACATAATTTCCTTGGGAGGTTTTTCTGTTATGCACCTATTTGAATGTTTGCTTTGATAAGTTGTATTTTCATATTCTGTGCTTTCATAGTCAAGATGATAAATGCATACTGGACAATTATGTTCTTTTCATATGTATGAATGTAGTTCATAAATTTGTTTCAAAAGGCTAAAACATCCATAATTTTCATTATAGGCTGCACTGAGAAAAACTAATTGGACATTATAGCTTTGTCAACTTAAATTACATACTAACCCAAACAAACAAAAAAACCCCCCTTTCATTAAGTTTGACTAAAGGTTTTTGTGATGCAGTCCCACAAATGCAATAAATTATTATATCGATAATATAATGCATATAGATGCACATAGATTATTCTGTTGCTTTATTGAAGTTTTTAAGTTCATCTGTTCATGCTTTCATATTTAAGTAATTTATCTTGTGATAAGATACTGACCACTGAATCATATAGAAGATGAGGCAGATTTCATTTTAAATAGTATAAAAGAACATATAAATATTTGACAATATTATTGCTCCCAGTAAATCTTTTATGTGATATCCAAAGTGAATAACTTCTATTTGGATAAGAAAGACAATAAATAAGTTCCTTCCTTTTAGTCTTAATACAAAATATTCATTAAGGTCCTCCAAAGAGGATTTGTATTGAGTAATCTGACTACTAATCTGGGCAGACACTGTTAAATATATTGTGAGAGGTTATATTTATATGCCGATGAATAGTGATTGTTACATTTAGTCTGGCAGTCAAGGAGCATGATTACCATTTGTCAAGAGATGACTAATATGTTTTTGATAGCATTTATTTAATTTCTGTGCTGGATATTCTTGGTAAAATATACTGTAAGATTACAATTGGTTAACATGAAAAAATGTTGGAAGTAAATCATCATTATTCAGACCACTGGCCTTACTTTATGAAAATGGTACTTGTTTAAGATTTCTACTTATTTTCAGTTTTCATTTAACCATCCTATACTATATTTGAAAATGCAGTATATATATGAAAATACTGTATTATCTAAAATAGTCACACAAATTTTCTTTGTTCAACCCTATGTTTGATCCTGCACGAACTCTCTGGTTCATGTCCTAAGGAATATCCATTTTGATAACAAATTGCTTTTACAGTCCAGTGTGGAGAAGTAACAGTGGTCAAGACTTGACAGAATGGTTGAAGATCGACAACCACATGAGGCTAACCCATTTTTTGAGACTTCGTCTTCTGACGCCTTACCACCACTTCTTGGTGCATGAAAACCATTGTCAGTAATTCAGGCTTCTCCCATCAATCTGCTTTCCCCAGAGAGCACTTCTTTGATCTGGAAGCATTATTCAGTCCTCCTGTAAGATGCTTCTGCCTCCCCACTGATTTCCAGCACAAGCAATTACTCTAGTCCCTAACAGAATACATCTGTCATTTTCCCTCTTCCCTTTGTCTCTCCCTCCAACACAGCAATAGTCTAAAATGCTCCCAGTGCAAAGCAGATCTGGGGCTCTAAGCCAGCTGTGATGTGATTGGGTTCCAAGATAGTGTTCTCTGCTCTAATATTATGGCCTGTCTCAACTTTTGTCTGGGTTTTCTACGAAAAGCCAAGGAGATAGGAGCATCTTGGGAAATGCAGTCTGTCCACAGGCCACCCTGTGGCCCATGGGAGCATGTTATTCATGGGCTAGTAATGCACTGCATGAGAGGTTGATGCTTTGCATAACATTACTTATACATGAGCAGAGAGAATGTAGCCATATGTGAGGGAGTGTGTGTGAAAGTTTCCAAGCTGTCTCAGCTATCAAGGAAGAAATTCGAATCTTGCCTGTGGTAGTCTATATTTGGAAAGGCTGTATCATGCTTTCTTCCCCACTCTATTTGGGGTAGGAACAATAGTGAGACAAATAATTCCTCATCCCACTTTTTTTCTCAGATGGAAAAGCATTTGAGGGAGAGAAAAATCAAGTTTAGGGAGCTCTGAAATCTCAGATTCAAAAAAATTGCTGCAATGGTGGATCACTTTAGAATGAAGATTAGGTTTGTTATTTCTTGTTCAAGTTACATAATAAAGTAGTCTCTTCCTATTTATTTTTTTCTGTTGGAGACTCTTACAGATGAAACAAAAACATACGTTGTTTCTTACTTGTGTTTGCATGAGTAAGAGCAGAGTTGGCAGACAGGAGAGCGAGAGTAGCATGGCAGCGTTCCTCTCATATGAAGTAGGACACACGTGTGCACATCTAAGCACAAAGCCACACACTTGAGGCAGCAACAGGGAAGAAGAAGGAAGCTCCTAACAGCCCTACACAAACACCATTCGTCTGCTGAGTTCTAGGGTGCAAGCATTTCATCTCCTGGGGTGTAAAAAAGATTCATAGAGCTATCTGTCTGAAGAGTAGTGGTATTGAAGAGAGAAAGGATCAATTCATTAGCTACCATGGGACTTTGGATTGGGCCCACAGACTTGAGTTTCATCTTTGATTTGGCTTTAAAGACTTTGAACTGCTGTAATACATGTGTATTTTACAGCATATCGTTTTCCTCAGCCTGTTTAAGCTTTTTGATTTATATTTGGTATCTACTTGCAATTCAGTAGCTAATAGCCTGTTAGAAAAATAGCCTGGGTTTATTCCTCCATAATTGCTAGATACCTAAGTATAGCCCTTGCAATTGCATGGACATGGCAACCCATCTTCACCTCTTTTAAAAAGTATGTTTTATTCTATCCCTGTTAGCGAGCAAGAGGTATATCATGAACAATTGCTAAGAATATGTTATCCCATATGTAGCTTTAATAAAGCTTCTTAAAGTGCAGTGCCTGCAATGTTTCGGTAATAATGGTGCTTCCAAATGAAAATACTTTTAGAAAATCACATAATATGCCAAAACCTGCAAAGCTCTAATTCCTAAATGAAACATTTCGTTATCAGTTTCAAAAGTTCTTTTCTTTGAAATAGGCAGCTGCAATTCTCAGTTCAGGCACAGAGCCAGCATAGAAGGGATGTTGCAGCAAGTCCTCTTTTAGCACCTTCTCTCCCCTTTCCACAGTTTCTGCTGAGCAGGAGACACCTCTGCCTCTACTCATGCCCTGTAGATCTTCCAGAAGAGCAGAATCACTGATGTGGTTGCTTGTTCTCTCAGTGCCTGCTTTCTGCTTAAGGGCTTTCCCTTGCCTCCTCTTTCACAGTGTAAATCTATTTGTTGTTAGCAAAAACATCTTTTTCTATCTTTGGCATTTACAGGTAGCCTAGAATTCATTCCAGATCCACTTTAAAAGCAGGATGTCAGATAATATGCATTATGTCATCATGAAGGCAAAAAAAATGCTGAAAAATTATAACTGTATAATCAGATCATTATGACAGCCTCCCCAAGACAGAAGTTCCAAGTATTGTGATTTGATTGGCATGCACACTGTTGACTGTTATTCATACAGCAGAAAGATTGATTTCAGATCATCAAGGTAGAAATTAACTGTCTTGCATCTTTGCTTCAGCGTGCAGAGGCCTGGTAAAATCATACCCAGTACGTGGTTGGTTTGACTCAAACGCAAGAATTTGTGGAAAAACTTTATAGAATGCATCACACAAATTTATGCTGCATAGAGAAAACACAGGCTCAGCTGGTGGTTTTGTGCAAGACATGTACTATGAAAACCCACAGAGTTCGATGAAGATCAGAAAAGGAGTGCTTCAGCTGCTTGTGCTCACAGCCAGAGTTCATAGACTTTGTTATGGCTGGATTCCAAGAATCAATTCAGTTTTGTAAAATAAATGTGGTGATTAAAGCAATTAAATTATTTCCCTTCCTGGAATGCTGGAGTGCTTTTTTAAAGCTGTATTTCTCCATAACGGCATGTTTAAATTTGTGCCTTAGAGCTTGCTGATGTGATGTACTTAGCTGAAATCCTGACTCATCAACTTTCTCATAGAATCACAGAATGGTTTGTGTTACAAGCGACCTTAAAGATCATGTAATTCCAACAGCTCTGCTATGAGCAGGGACACCTTCCACTAGACTGTGTTGCTCAAAGCACCATCCACACTGCCAGGGATAGGGCAGCCAAAACTTCTCTGAGGATGTAATGTGGGACAGTGTAAACTGCTTTGCACAAGTCTAGGTAGATGACACCAGTTGCTCTTCACCACCAATGCTGTAACCCCCTTTTACAAGACCACCAGATTTGTCAGGCACAATTTGCCTTTAGTGAAGCCATATGGATATTCCCATCAATATTGAATATTTACACATTCTGGTCTGGAAAGCCCATAGGAATACACAAAAGTACAAAACTTTTTAGCATGCAAGAAATATTGCAAGTAAAGTGTTCCATGGCTTTCAGATCCACATGAAGAAGCCATTCTGAAAAATGTCCAGAGGAAAACAGTCGTTTAGGGCCTTTGGATTTCATGTGTAACTGGAAGCACTAACCCAGTGAAACTGTTCTACTGATGCGAACAGGATTGTTTAACAGTGGGGACTGAGGACACTTTCCCTGTGGACACTTTGCATGAGATAGTTACTCTTCCACTGGTTTCATTGTAGCAGTTGTCATCCATTGAGTGCCTCATTAAAAAAGGTTTTATTCCTCTTAATTTCCTGATAGTCCTTGATGACACAACTTCTGCTGTGCCTCGGGCATCAACAGAATTTTACAAATAGAATTTAGCAGAACTCTCTGCCGTACCAACCCTTTCTACTGGTGCAGTTAAACAAAGAACAATAATTATAATTCCAGTGACATCACAGACTAAGATCCAAAGTGCTGCACACAACTAGAATGTGGCTGTACTGATGCTGAGTTACTTTGTTACTGGTTATGGTTTAAAAGAAGGGAGAAAAATAGCTTGTTGTATCAAAACTCATTTATGGCTAACAGAAAAATGACTAGACTTGTGTTGTTCAAAGACTGGACATAAAGGTGAAGCAGGAAAGTGTTTAAATGCCAGACCATACTCTATCCCATTCTGTCCCCTTCAGATCTTTATACCCCATGGCCTCTATCAGAATAGAGCCATTTCAATAAAAATGAAAACTTAATTAAAAATAATATTGCAGGATGTGCTTAACACAACTATATACATCAATGTACATATGATTAATTGGTCCTTGTATAAAACCTCCAATTAGATGAAAGGAGCATTTCTTTTCTCTTTTACTTGCTTTTCTACTTTAAAAATGAGTAGGGTTGTAAAATTAAAAGAATTTTTTGACAGTCATCTTAATCACAACTTTATTTTAGGCTGCACAACATAATGAGAATATTGTTGCTATATTTTTATTTCAAATAAAAGCTCCTGGGCCTTTCTTCTTTTTGTACATTGGCAAACTGCATGATGTGTAAAACATGCAGGACATTTGTTTTCTTTTTCTTTTCTATCTCATTCCGGATAGTTACTTTTCATTTAGATGGGTTGGTTTTAATTTGTGTTTGAGTTTATACATAATCGTTGGAACTTAGAGTAATGAAGTGCCCTCAGGTATCTGTACTATAAACTGAAACAAATCATAAATTTCTAACTTTGAGTAAATTAATTTCTTATGAGCAACCACCCATGGCCATTGTTTCAAAACAGCTATTAAAAATGCTCTCACTTGGGCCCTCCATTGTGCCAATATTGTGCAGCTCAAGAGCAAGTGAACTCTGCCCCAGGGAGGTTAGTGTCTGGAATTAGAATTTTGAAAAGAAAAATGGCACAGAGATGAGCAAAATCCCTCGTCTACAAATGCAGATTTGCTGCTCACAAAAGTAGTGTGTCAGTAAAAAAAATGGCTCTTGACACATGCTCAACTTCCAGATATTTGCATGCTTTGACCTGACCTCATTTATTCAAATATTCAAGGCCAATTGGCATAGTGCAGGAAGCATGGGTCTTGGGCAAGGAAATAGAGTGAGGCAGTGTTTTCAATGACAGTAAACAAGCTGGAAATCACTTATTTGACTTTTAAATGATATATTGAGCTGAAAGAGCTGGAATTTATGTGGGAAACATCTTTAAATTGAATATATTTCTTATGGAGAATCTGAAGGATGAAATCACATGCAATGGCAATATCATTTTTAATCCATTTGTTCTCAGGATGAATCTTCTGTCACAGGCAGTCTCAGTTTTCTTGTCTAAGCTTCTCTGCACTATTCTGTAGCCCTGCGGAGAAGGACTTGGGGGTGTTGGTCGATGAGAAAATGAACATGAGTCGGGAGTATGTGCTCACAGCCCAGAAAGCCAACTGTATCCTGGGCTGCATCAAAAGGAGCGTGACCAGCAGGTTGAAGGAGGTGATCCTGCCCCTCTACTCTGCTCTCGTGAGACCTCACTTGGAATATTGTGTGCAGTTCTGGTGTCCTCATCATAAAAAGGACATGGAACTGTTGGAACAAGTCCAGAGGAGGCCACGAGGATGATCAGGGGAGTGGAGCACCTCCCGTATGGAGAGAGGCTGAGAAAGTTGGGGCTGTTCAGCTTGGAGAAGAGAAGGCTGCGTGGAGACCTCATAGCAGCCTTCCAGTATCTGAAGGGGGCCTACAAGGATGCTGGGGATGGACTCTTCATCAGGGACTGTAGTGATAAGGGGTAACGAGTTAAAGCTTAAACAGAAGTTCAGGTTAAATAGAAGGAAGTTGTTTACTGTAAGGGTGGTGAGGCACTGGAAAAGGTTGCCCAAAGAAGTGATAAATGCTCCATCCCTGATGGTGTTCAAGGCCAGGTTGGACAAAACCTTGGGCTACATGGTCTAGTGTGGGGTGCCCCTGCCCGTGGCAGGGGGGTTGGAACTAGATGATCTTAAGGTCCTTTCCAACCCTAACTATTCTATGATTCTGTGATTCTGTGATTCTATGATTCTATAATACTCATGCTTCTAAACATTATAAATAAAGTATAATAAGAATAAAAGTGTTTCCTAGGGATTCTTCCTATGTCTGATACAAGCTTGACCAAGCTGTGTGAACATATGTCTTGTTATAAGGAAGAGTGTTATGAATGTAGCTATTTTTCATTCAGACTGCTATAGAACTGATTTTAGTTTTAATGTCTTAGGTTTAAGACTCTATGTAGTTTTCAGGTTAACCCAGAAGCCAGGCAGTGCTTATGGAGATCTTCAAGATTTTTTCCTCAGGGTGCCTTACTCAAGTTTTGAGCTGCGGCAATTTAATTGTACTTGTCTTTAATAACTTGAACAGAGAAAGTTTTGGTTCATACCAGAATAATTTACACTTAACAGCATTTTCTCAGTTTGAATAAGATCTTAAAACATTCAGCTCCTCCCCTGTGTGCAGCTGAGTTGGTAAAATTATCTGAACTTCTTTATTTTTATTTTATGGAATGTAAAACATTTATACTTTCTCCCACAGCAAATTAATTTATAAGATGCAAGCACAGACAAATGTTTCTGTATGTGATAATATTTCAAGGCAAGACTGTATTATGTTTCAGAAAGGTAGGGCTTTGTACTTAGAATTAAACTTCTGTTTAAAATGTTGGTTTAGAAGAGTTTTTCAACCCGTTGTGTACTTTCTGAGTCTTCCTACCTGAACCATTTCTGTGAAGTAATATTTTGGTGTCTTCAGTTAGGAATACCACTTCTTGTGCCACAAGATGTTTCAGTGACTACAGTATATTTTGGTTGGCTTCAAGAAGCATACACTCTTTTAATCTATACACAACCTCAATTAGTGTTCAGGTCAGTAAGTGGGAAGACATTTATGGAATCAATCATTTTGGGTTAAGGAGTACACATACTGCAAGTGTACTAATGGAATGGAAATAATGCCTGGAACATCTCCAGAACAGTCACAGTCTCAGTGGACCAATTAAATATGTATGAACAATGTTTCCAGTGAAGTTCAAACACATCAGCCTGAGGCTTATTTTTTGGCTTAATTTATTCACAGCCTTTCTGTGTACTGCTGCTTGCTGGTCCAAAAACACTTCTGCACACTGCCTTCTGCATCATCTGTGTATTCACTGACTGATACAGTGACAGTTGCTATTTTTAATCGCCATCTCAGGAGCAAGGAGTAGACTCTCTAGTAGAAAAGTACAGTGTTAGTATTCAGATTAGCAGGTTTTATTCATCATTCACAGTATGGGAAGTAGTCTTCAGAATTAATTCAGACAGTTTTGAGTATTTAGCAAAACTTCTTAGCCTGAATGTGCTGTCATTATTAGGTCTTCGAATCAAGAGTATTGCATGATACGGCCTCTAATGCATATCGTCATATCGCTGCTTTTGTTCTTCATGAATGAAATGCTTATGCTATAGCTACAGGCTGCTTTTTTCTATCATCATGAATGCTGGAGCTCTTAAAAAACTTAGTTTCTTGATAACTGTCATTCTTTGCAAAACGTATAAAAAGCCACATGCTATTTTATAATGTAAAATAGGGTGTTAGGTAAGTAATTCTTCGCTCCCTTCACTCCCTCTACTATTTTCAGTAATAAATAAATCCAAACTGTTAGAAGTTTTGTAAAGAGAGTTTGTTTCTTTTGATGGGTCTCGGTTCTGCAGTTTGTCACTGATCAGAAAGCACCAGCATATTAGCTGGTTCATCTGTTATCAGTTCATACACTGTAAGTGGGATTGTCATATAACCAAGCTTAGAGCTATTGGCAAAGCAGCTGAGCAAAGACACCCTTTTAAATGGATTACTGGTAATGTAATTACTTGTGAAAGATGAATGGATAGCTCCCATATGAAAACACCAGCATCTTAATATGTTCTTTAAGCAATAACGTTAGTGGAATGAGAACTGTTCCAGTAATGGTGTATGATACTGGTGGATAATGGCACAGCGAAGCAAAGACATTTGTGTAAAGTAAACACTGAGTTGAAGCCAGAAACATGCTTTTGTTTCTTTAACTACTTTCAAGGCTGTTACTGAAGCAAAACTCACTTTCTAGTGACACTGTAATTACTTTATTAAGTACAATGGAGTTGTGAAGCTTCAAAGCTCCCAATAGATTTTTCTTCTAGTCTGAAGAAAATCTCTGTTTATATCCATACTTAATCTATACCTGCTGATAATATTTGTAATGTTTATGAAAAAAATATGGTGTTAATATGACTCCTATTACTGGGGATGCCAGCCCAAATCATATAATCATAATCATATAATCTTAAATCATATAATTTGAGTGCCCTCAAAATCAGATAATTTTCTAGAGAAGCAGAATTAATTTAGGACCTTCACTTCAGGGTAAGCAATCTTGGTGATGTTGTAAAATTAATCTCTGTGCATGAAAGCTGTTACTGTTATGGCTTGATACCCACTCCAACCATCAAGATGGCTTTTCCTAGTGAACAAGAACTTCTACATAAGTATATTGAAATAAGCATCTGATCTTCATCTTTTTGAAATCAATGGCAAAAGCCCAGTAGTCTTCAATGAAACTTTAATACTCCTTTAGATAGTAACAGTTGTGGGTTTTTTTCCCCCCAGTTCATCGTAGGGGACATTTTTCCTTGCACTATTTAATAAGCTCCCTGGCATCCATACAAATAGTAGATTTCTGAAACATACAATGACAGGTGTGCTATTTGAGTAGTTTAGTCCTAAACTCTTTCCTTACCTTTGATAATATTTCCTTCATGCATCTTCTGTATATCTTTCTTCACACTGTTGGTTCTATCTTCTCATTACTTAGTAAGCAAAATTCTAGTGCTTGCTATTTGCTTCTCTTTATGTTTTTTCTTCACTCCATCAGGCTCCATTTTCCATTCATTTATTGAGTTTTGCTATTGGCTGTTGTTTTTCTTAAAGGTTTATTTTCTGAATTTGAGTAATAATATTTTTAGGACATATATCCTTATGATTCTTGTATCAGAAACCTGATTGAGTTTTTTTTTTATGATACGTGGGCAAATAATCTGGTTTTATGAGTGTCAGAAGTTGCATGCTTACTCTGTATAGTGCAGCATTCTAAACTATAATGTGTCTTGTGACAGTAGGTTATGCCTCACAATAGCAAGATCAGATTAATAAAAGAGGCTGACAGTAAGATCTAGGTATGTGTACTCGGAAAGTGATGCATAGGACATGTGATGCTTTACCCTTCCAGGAAAATGAGTCATAGTCAAAATATTCATACTTCAATCACCTGAATTTACTATTCTGTACTATTATTTTAAGCATATAAATGTATAAAAACTTCCCTTGAATTTGATCTGCATCAGATTCGTGGGGATTGCAGTACACCAGAAAAATCAGATCGTTTAAATATAATTCCCCAGCTATTTAGGTTCCTAGCTTAAGACACAAAATAAAAGTTGTATCATAAGGTCTTTCGCTGGACCATGTGAAAATTTCATATGTTTGAACTCTCCATCCATCTTGTCAAGCTATCTTAGTATGTTAATTCTTGTGCTTTCCAAACAGTTTGAAAATAGAGCCAAGTTAAACAATTTTAAGAGACACAAACCACTATTTTAAAACACCCTTATTCAATTTACCTCCTCAGTTTGATAATTTTTAGGTTTTGAGATCAGTCATGCTGTTTCATTATCTGCATTGAGCTGACTTGCTGTGACTGAAGTAATTCCCAGCACAAGGACAAAACCAGAGCCCCTTGAACTCAGAGAGGCAGGATTCAACTTCGGTGTCCTATCTGAAAAAACAGAAAGAGAAAGAAGATATTATTATCCATTTGTGAAGTCTGATTGTATGGATGTCGTATAGATGATGCCATCTAAGGTCTGCCATTGTTGGGTGGTTTCAGGAACCTTTTGCCTTTATGACACAGCTGTGCTCATTAGGACATCCACTGCCTATTAGGGCTTGGTTTTGTCATTCCTTTTGCAGCATGAGCAAACTGGATGAGCATTAATAAGGCTGTGCTTTGGCAGCAGGTGTGACTATATTACAGAACAACCCAAAAATTAAAGAAGCATTTCAATTTTCTACATTTTATTATTTTTTTCAGTAATAAATAAATTAAAACTAAACCATCATTAGCAGGGTTTGGGTTAAAAAAAGAAAAGGTTTAACAAACCATTGGTCTGTGATACAAAGTGTGATAACATGGGTAGAAAGCTCCTGGAGATGTTTTTAAACATTTCATTTTGAAAGAGCTCCTAGAGCAGAGCTATTTTGAATGACATTAATGGCAAGGTCCAAGGTGGGTGAAGCTGTCAACACAGCAGGCACACACTGCCAGCACAGTACGTTAAGCAGAAGCTGAGATTTGAAGCAGTTTCCACCTGTAATAAGGTAATAGTTCATTCCAAACTTTTGACATCATGAGCTGTTCTGCTAAAATCTTTCTAAAAGAAATTTGTCCACATGGTAAGTCCAGCTAGAGAATAGCATTGATACTTCAAACCAAATGATAATGTTTTTATTTTTTTTTAACTTGATAAACAGGTGATCTATACACTGTCTGTGAATTATACCTTGTAACCAAAAACCTTCATATGCGCAGTTATTCCGATGTAAGTAAAGCAACAGAGCCTTTGCTATTGTCGTTCATTACAGAGCCACACATCCTGTCTTCTAAGCCTATTTGATGCAAATATAATTCCAGCAATCTAAATAGAATTAAACATATTTTGTCCCAGCATTTAGATTTATGCAAATTCAGGGAAACTATCATTTGATTGACAGAGAAATTGGTAACATCATTAGTCAGTGGAAGCATTGTTTAAATTTATTCTATAATTCAGTATTTTCTCGAGAACTTGCAGGCTATGGAAGTTCCCCCCTGAAATGCAGCAATGGATATCCTGCTTCAAAGGCAGCTGGCTGCAGAGGAGATGTTATGGTGTTCTGCAGTTACTGTTCCTAACTGGTGATTTCCTCAGTACTACATAATCCATTTCTGAAGTCAGAATAAAATTTAAATGTTGAATGACATGCATACGACATGCATATATAAGCAATCATTGGTTATAGGGTTTGTGAATACTTTTCAAACTCAAAAGCTGTCTGGTCTAATATAGTATTTCACAATATTTGGGGAGTTTAAAATGTAAAGTCCATTCCTCCCTAAACAGAGCACAAAATACCCCCATAGCAAAGTGAAGATCTGCTTCAACTTGGCGAAGTACCCACTGCCTCAGATGAAATAATTTCCTTTTTTATTAGACTCTGATGGCATTATCAACCCAGAAATCTTTGTGATAGATTGCCAGTAACAGCTGGAAAGGCCCAGGAATGACTGTAAGTCACATTCATCTTTCAGGGCCTCCCTGCTAGAATTGACAGTTATTTTCAAGGCTCCCAGGAAGAATATAAAGCCAAAAAACTCGGTGAAGAACTGGCCAAATTAATTTAATTATCATCTCTGTACAATGACTGAATGACCTAGGAGACAGCTGAAGGCAATACTAAGAAAGTTAATCAAAAGGACTGAACAAAGCTTTCTGAGAGACCAGTCCCAAAAGCTGTCCTCCGTTTTACAGCCTTTGTGAAATGGATGCAGTTCTTTGCTCTGCAGAAGTCTAAGAATTGGGATGATTTTAGTCGCTCCAGTGGCTGTTGATCAAAGAAGCCAAATGCATCCGTCTTCTCCAAATTCTGGTTTTTTTCAAAATCTCAAAAGGTTCCCTGTTTTGAGAGAAAGTGAGGTACTGAAAAATATAACCCTTCCTGTATTCCTTTAGGTGCTCTCTGTAGATGCTTGAGCAATCATATAGGTGATGGGGAGATGGACTGTAGGTTTTTATGCTTGTCAAATCATATGTTGAAGTATTTTATAGGAAGAAAGGGATCATAAAACTATAAAACTGGAGGGGAATCAATCAATGTTGGGTAAAGTGTTTAACAGAATATTAAACACAGAATATATGCTTAAAAAAAATGAGGTCAGTATAATGTCTACTAAACTCAAGGTCTTTTTAGCACTACTATTTTGAGCTTAATATAATTATGGAGACAAAGCAAAAGTTGTAGTATGGGGGTTTCTGGAAGATAAACTGTGTGGATACTTAACTGGACCTAAATTTGGCCACTTCTGCTGACAGCTCACCTATTCCTGGGCAAGAGAAAAGACCTGTTCCCAGCTTGTAGCCTGGCTCTGGTGACAGCAAGCCACAAAAATACTAACTGCCGAGTGAGAACATTAGCTTAAAGTAAATATTTTTTTTTAATGTACAATTACATGGGACTGAGCTGGCAAATTCCGAGCTTCTTCACATCTGAGTCTGACGTATTAGGACATTAGAACGTGAAAAGACCAAGGCTGGAAAGTAAAGGATGACAAATTATTTCACAGAATCATAGAACAGAATAATAGAATACTTAGGGTTGGAAAGGACCCGATCATCTAGTTCCAACCCTCTTGCCACAGGCAGGGACACCTCACACTAGACCATGTCGCTCAAGACTCCATCCACCTCAGGCTTGAACACTGACAAGGATGGAGCATTCACAACCTCCCCGGGCAACCCATTCCAGTGCCTCACCACCCTCAGTAAAGAATTTCTTCCTTATATCCAATCTAAACTTTCCCTGTTTAAGTTTTAACCCATTACCCCTTATCCTATCACTCCAGTCCCTGATGAAGAGCCCCTCTCTGGCATCCTTATAGGCCCCCTTCAGATACTGGATGGCTGCTATGAAGTCTCCACGCAGCCTTCTCTTCTCCAGGCTGAACAGCCCCAACTTTCTCAGCTTGTCTTCATATGGGAAGTGCTCCAGTCCCCTGATCATCCTCGTGGCCCTCCTCTGGACTTGTTCCAACAGCTCAATGTGCTGCTTATGTTGAAGACACCAAAACTGCACACAGTGCTCCAAGTGAGGTCTCATGAGAGCAGAGTAGAGGGGCAGATCACCTCAGGAGAAGGACCTTTGCTTGCACCTTGTTGGGAATTCCACAACAACAAAAAATTTAATATTTTTTTTTTAACTCAGACATTCAGAGATGCATCACTTCTGATTAAACTTTCTTTGAGAAATATTTCTAATCTGTGGGAAGGAATTTCTGATCAAAACTAGTGAGAGACTCAGTCTCCTCAGAGTAGCCGGTAGCATGGCGATCCACGTGAGTGAATGTTAATCATCTCTACACTTCTCAGTGGGGGGAGAAGACTCACTTTACTACATCTTTCTGATTTCTCAGAATACTGCAATTTCTTCCAGGATTTATCTGTTTCCTGATTTCTGTTTACTCTAACAATCTGGAAAAGAGTGCAAATTAGTCTCAGGATACAATATAGAGCTTTCCCTGAAATACTGAAAAGTTTCTGTTTGAGAGGGATAACCATTTCCTGACAAGCTGAAAGTTTAACCAGGTGTGCATCTGGGCATCTTAGTGAATTCAGCAGTAACAATTTTCAAGTTCTCTTGTTCTCTTTGCTTCTCAGAAGTTCCTCATGTTAATCTATCACTGGAAAAGTGACAATATCCATATTTACACAGAACTGGGCACATAATTATCAGAGTAGCACTGACTTTCAGCATATATTCTATTGAGTTTCTTTATTAGCTTCTTTATGCTCATTCTTCTTTCTAACACTATTCTATTCTTAGAAAGGTTAACTTTCTAGGACATCAAAATCACAGTAATTTCCTACTTAAAGCAGGGTCACCTCTGAGCTGACACTAGGCTGCTCAGAGATTTATCCAGTTTGGTCTCAAAAACCTGTAGAAATGGAGACTGCAAATCTGGGTAGCCTCTTCCACTGCCTGATGGGACTCATCAGAAATAGTTTTTCCTTTCATCCACTCTCAATCTCTCTTGTTTCAACATATGTATTGTCTCTTGTTGTCCTGTCATTCACTCTGTGAAGAGGTTGGCTCCATCATCTTGCTAACCTCACCAGAGGTACCCAGGGAGGGGCAGATGTTAAGTGCTTCCAAAGCCACCCTTTCTCCACACTGAACTTGCCCAAATCCCTCAACCTCTCCTCGCAGGACTGGTGCTTCAGCCCCAAATCTGGTGACTTCAGTTTATTAGTGCTTTGCAGGGCCAAAACCTGGATGTGATATTCTGGATATGGTCTAACAAGTCCAGAGTAGAGGGAAATAATAATTTCCCTTGATCTACTGGCCATGCATTTATTAGTACAGTCTTAGACACTCCTGGGACCTCTTTGCTGGCAGCACACGTGCTCAACTCGTAGAATCATAGAATAGTTAGGGTTGGAAAGGACCTTAAGATCATCCAGTTCCAACCCCCCTGCAATGGGCAGGGACACCTAACACTAAACCATGCCACCCAAGGCTCTGTCCAACCTGGCCTTGAACACCACCAGGGATGGAGCATTCACAGCTTCCTTGGGCAACCCATTCCAGTGCCTCACCACCCTCACAGTAAAAAACTTCTTCCTTATATCCAATCTAAACTTCTCCCGTTTGAGTTTTAACCCGTTACCATGCTCAGCTTGCTGTCTACTAATGCCCTTTTCTTACTATGGCAAGATTGATGTTCTTTTGAAGATTTTTGACATAAAAATGCTTTGCTCAGGAGGCAAGATAAAAGCCTTTTGGATTTTGTGTGTTTGTGTGTTGGAGTTGTTTTGAAAATACATTTAATCAAAATATAATCAACTTGCTAGATGAAAGAGCCCGCATTTATTCAAAATTCTTTGGAAAATAAAACCCAACCCACATTAAAGAACAGTTCAAAACAATTGTAATTATATTTTACTTTGATGGGGTTTGCACAAATGTAATTGTAAAAGGTACATCTTGATGAAGGAGAAGTTGTATCTCATAGATACCATGGTGTATGAAACCTAAAATGAGAAATTTCTTACTCCATCAAACTACTATATAGCTAAAATACGCAGCTAATCTAGTTCAGAACACACAAAGTTATTAAACTGTTAAAATTACATTATTCTAAATTGCAACTATGTTTTTTAATTTTGGTTGTGGACATAATAGGTTGTCTGAAAAGCCATGAGAATATTATTGTATAATATACAGCCCTCCCACCTTGTCAAAAGCTTTGTTTAGGAGCAGCAACATGACAACATCTGGTTGAGGATAACGTGTTCCATATGTTCTATATAGATAAAATCAGACACTGTATTTATTCAACACCTAGAATCATAGAACTGTTTAGGTTGGAAAAGACCTTTAAGATCATAGAGTCCAGCCATTAACTAGCATTGCCAAGTCCACCACTAAACTATGTCCCTAAGCACAACATCCACAGATTTTCTTAATTCCTCCAGGGATGGTGACTCCACCACTTCCCTGGGCAGCCTGTTCCAGCACTTGACAACCCTTTTGGTGAGTAATTTTTCCCTTGATGCTGTTTCCTCTTGTCCCATCATTTGTTAGTTGGGAGAAGAGATTGACACCCACTTTGCTACAACTTCCTGTCAGGTAGCTGTAGAACCTCTTTTTCTCCAGGCTGAACAACAGTTCCTTCAGCCACTCCTCATAAGACCAGAACTGATCAGGATTCAAGATGCAGCCTCACCAGTGCCCCAGTAACAGGGGGATGATCACTGCCCTGGCCCTGCTGGACACACTATCGCTGATACTGGCCAGGATGCTGTTGGCCTTCTTAGCTGCCTGGGCACAAACTAGCTCATGTTCAGGGGCCATCAATCAGCATCCCCTGGTCTCTTTCCACCAAGCAGCTTTCCAGCCACTCTTCCTCGAGCCTGTAGCTTTCCACGGGGTTGTTGTGGCCCAAGTGCAGGACCTGGCACTTTGCCTTGTTAAACCTCATACAATTGGCCACATCCCATTAATCCAGCCTATCCTGGTTACTAGTGTTCTCTAAGGGCTTCTTTTATACCTGTGTGGGCTTGGCTGCCATTTCTCCTGTCTTGACCCGGGTGTCCTCAGCCACTGTCATGCAAGCTGCAGCCTCCTGGCAGCTCCGTCAGCTCCCTCTGAGGTTCCCCTGGTTCATGCCAGCACCAGAGCTGCACACCTCAGTGACTGAGTGGCAGTTTGATGATCACAAAGACAGTGGGAAATTTTATGGGTTTTGTTCTTAGTTTTTTCCAAAAACTTGCAAGAATAATTTTAAGACTCTGCAACAACAAAATGTTTTGCAGAGATATTTCAGTTTTCTAAAATGTGCTTTAAAAACCAAATAACCCCCAGCTTTTCAGTGGGATTTTTCATTTGACAGTTCCTAAATAGAACTTTTCCGTTACTTTATGCAAAGATGAGTTTTGACACTTCCCAAATAAAATGTATTTTGTTTTTCTAATTCAAGCAGGCTTTTCATTATTTTCTTGAGAGAAAACATAGAAAACTGACTTTTGAGATTCAAACTGAGTTTTAAGACAGGTCTGGATTCAGGTGCCTGGTATTGACATCTTGTTTAAGGCTATTGGCATACCAGCTCTTACTACAGCTGAGTTCTGTAGCTCTGACCAATGCAGATGATGGTCGTTCAGTTCGCCTCAAGTATAAATTTGTGTTTAGTCATCTGACTAATTTTCCAGACTTCACTCACTGAATAAAGGTGAGATTCAGGTGCCTAAACATAGGTATTGACTACAGTTTGAAATGCTTTAGGGTGTTGAAAAAGTGAAAAATGCACAGGACTGGTAGATATGACACAGGACACAGGAGATCTTCTGTTACAGGGTCTGGAGGCCAAACGAGGTACTCCACAGTGCCCCAGATCAGACTAAGCAAGTATGTTTAGGCAACCAAATATCACATTACATCTCTGTTGACTGTAGTGAGAGATTAGATATGTTAGGCCACATGTAGATTTCTGGCTGAGTCTGAATTCCTTTTGAAATGGTTTAATTGTATTAAGCTAAACCATAAGTAAAAATATTTTTTCAACATAAGTTGAAAAAATAATGGTCAGGTTTTCACTTTGCTGTAGCCAAAATGTAGCAGACTTCATATCTGACCTGGAGAAAAAATAAAAATCAAATAAATAAAAGAAATATGAGAATATAATATCCCGACAAAACGTTCAGAATATTATCTATGTAATAAAACTTTGATCAGGGCTAAAGTTTTGCTAATTATAAGACAAATTCAGAAAAAAACAATGCTAGTAAATTCAATAATTGGGAAATAATGAATAATGTTGTTTATTAATGAAAGAATTAGTTTATTAATTCATTGATTTTACCACCTTTCTGACTTGCATGTTAATTGGGTGTTCTGAAAATTGAAGTTTGTCAACTGTCTGGAAATCCAAATAACTCAGATCATAGGCAGGCTTGAAAATGTGTCGTTAAATCTGCACTTATGCTCTTGCTTGTTTTTAAAACTAGAATTTAATAACGTTTCAACTCAAGAAAATCAAAGAGGTGTTGGTATATACCTCTAGCTCTCAATATAGATCTGAAAAACCTGATTTTAGGCTCTTAGAGCAGCATTTTAGTTATCTAAATGCATTTGAATTTGGGATTTGCCTTCTAAATGTAAAGACAATTTTTTTTTCCATTTCAAAAGCTTTTTCTTGTTCTACGTTGCAATGCATTTAACACTTTACTAAGTACCTCATGATAGCTGAGAAAAAGTGGCCAAGAACGTTTTCTTCTCATAATCAGTTTCTGTGACAGTTACTGGGGCTGCTGAAAATCTGTGTGCAGAGAGTTGTACTAATGTTGACTTGTTTATATAAAGGGTCTGAATAAACAGTACTGTGTAGTATATCATAGAATCATAGAATAGTCAGGGTTGGGAGGGACCTTAAAGATCATCTAGTTCCAACCCCATTGTCATGAGCAGGGACACCTCACACTAGACCATGTTGCTCAAGGCTCTGTCCAGCCTGGACATGAACACTGCCAGGGATGGAGCATTTACCACTTCTCTGGGCAATTTGTTCCAGTGCCTCAGCACCTACACAGTGAAGAATTCTGGTTATTATAGCATTCATCTGGTCTCTCTAAGACTGATACTCAAATACCTGGTGTGAATCACATAGAACAGGTATTGGCCCCTGGTCTGTTTGCTTTATTTTGTGCAGCCGAGATGCTTCTCTAACTCCTGGCTCTTTGACCACAGTGAGGTGCGGGTATCATACAGTTCTGACACAGCTTCCCTCATGTTACCCTTTCACAGGTTAATTCCATGTCTTGATGAACTGCCCTTCTCTGAATAGAAACCATTCTTCCTGAAAAATTGCCGGTTGGGTCTGTCTTGATGCTCTGGAAACATTACTGAAGATCTTGGGTTTGTTGCTTCTTGAGACAGCTGTCTTCCACCCCCCATTTTCTGTTGATACAATAAGTGATGTATCCGTCTGAAAGTAAAGAAGAAAATTGGCTTCCCTTTATCTTATATGGAATTGTAAGGGGTTTTTTTTTTCACAATATTTTCTACTGGAGTTAGGCAATTAACTTTTAACTTTGGAAACTGAACATGTTGTTCCTTCGATATAACTCATGTGAGTCATACTACCTTGCATATGATAGGTGTTGATTGAAAATGTTTTTTACAAGCAAGACCACAAACCTTCTCAAACTGTTTTTCCTTTTCTGTGTCACAGATAGGAAATGGCATTTGAAACTTTAAACTTATGGCTGATGAGTTTAATTTAAATGAGCTGCTGTTTGAAATAGATAACACTTTCATTTTAGTAAATTAATGGCATGGCAAAAGGAAACTCAAAGATGCTTCTTCCTATAATAAAAAAAATGGTGCTCTCTAGAATTCTAATATTTCACCATGTGACTACATTACCTAATCTTATTCATTTTATTACATGAGACATAGTAAAATATTTCCTCTGTGCATTAACATAAATGTAATTTCAGACTTTATACAAATCTTTGTTCAAAAATCCCATCTATGTCTGGAGTCATATTGATTCACTCTAGTAAAATTGCAACTATCACAGTCAAAAGCTAGAAATAAAGCAAGGTTTGTGGGAGAGGTAATGTCCTTTCTTTGACAAACTGATATAACTGGAAAAAATAAACCAGTGTTGTTTACATTCACAAAATGTTTTTAATTTTTCTAAGCAAAAAGGAATGTATGAAAATGCAGAATAAACAATTCAAGTTTTTCCAGACTCAGAGCATCCTTTTTTACTCTGCAGTGTCCTGTTTCTTCAGCTCACCAGGCAGAACCATGACAAGTATAGACTAGAAGACTTAACTGGTAATGCAAGTTTCATATCAAGGGGATTGGATCTAGATGACCTTTCCAGATTCTATGATTTACAAGACAGTGCCAACATAAAATTCCCTTTGTTGTTCCCTATTTGAAACAGAGTATTTCAGAACTTGCAATTTCAGAACAGATATTTCAGGGCAGTTAGTTACTGGCAAATACAGAATTCCTTACCCATGAGTTTGTACTGTAGGATCAAAATCACAAATACACTATTGTGATGGCAAGTTCTTCAAAGAGGTAATGCAAGTCAAAGTTCGAATTATAAACCATTTTCTTCTATTGGTATTTAACTTCAGATAATTAAGTCTTTCTGATGGCGATCTACATTAATACAGTTCCTGCGACTTATTTATGCCTGCAGAGCATGCTATGGGGGTGTGGCGCTCTAAAATCTGGCAATAGTATTCCATACCTCTACACCATGTTTGTCCCCATCAGGGGAACAAGCAGCTTATTTTAACAAAAAAGATCCAATGTAATTAATTTTCCAAATATTCCTAGTTATTTTTTGCATATGGTTTCTTCTGGTGTGTGCCTGTATTAGCAGTTGTGGTGGGTTGACGTTGGCTGAAGGTTAGATGTCCATCAAGCTGCTCTATCACTGCCCCCCTGCCCCCAGGAGACAGGGAGGAAGAAAATAAGATGGAAAAAAACCTCTGTCCCACAAGAGCAGAAGAGCAGTGGACAGCTGGAGGTGTTCATATGTGCTGCTCTGGAGAACCCAGATGCTTTTCACCAGCAGAGCTTCTTTTCCTTACACTTGCTTCATTGCAGAGGTGGTGCTTACACCAAGCAACAGGGAGACTAAATATTTTATTTTAAATGGTTTTAGAGTTGCTATTTTTGACAGATTTAACAAGAGAACCTTTCTTAATTAAAACAAGTGAAATAAAGTGTTGACATTTGCATATGAACATCTGCAGTAACATTGTTCTTTATAGTTACTGTACACTGTGCGATGGTATGTTTGGCCAGTGCTGATTTTGAGATTAAAAATTATGGAGAGCATTTAACTTGATGGATGATCTTTCTTTCCTGAGGAGTGGAAAGCATTTTTAAATATCAAGAGCCATAAAATTTGTTCCTCTCTTTCTGCATCTGTTTTCATATGGTATTCCTAACTATATTGGCACATTCATGAAAAATTTACTCTATAAACTACTGCAACCTCCAGAGCAGGCATGTTCACAGAGGAGCAGGGGATTGCGGTATACAGGGGGTATTTCCTGAGCCAAGGAAAGCCCAGGGGATCACCAAGACCTGCGAGGGCAGTTCACATGGCAAATCATGCAGGAGGGCATGAGGTCTTCGAAGGAGGAACATTCCACTGGCCACTGTGGAATGTCCACGTAATCCAGAAACCAGGCACCTTTCTGTGACCATCTGCATAGGTCAAGGTCATTCATCCTACCTGATCCTCAAGGCAGAATGGTGGGCACTTATCTAATGAGCAAATGCTGTGCCATCTACCCCAGCAGTGGCCAATGCCTGCACCCAAATGGAGCTGCTGAAGGAAGAGGCTGCAGTGCAGGCTTCAGACTGAAGGAAGTTTCTAGACCTTTCTCCTGGGGCAGGGGCAGACAGCAGAGCTGTCTGCAAAAGGTGTGCTCAGGTGGAGGACCTCCTGCAGCAGGTAGCAGAGCTGCAGCAGGTGGTGAGAAGGCTGCATAACGCCAGGGAGGCTGAAAAGGAGTTAGGTAGCCGGTTCCAAGCATAGTTTGCAGTGGACTTACAGCCCATGCAGCAAGTTCACTACCCTGGACTTCAGAAGAGTAGACTTTGGCCTCTTGATGGATCTGCTTGGTGGAGTACCATGGGATAAAGCCCTGGAGGGAAGAGAAAGTTGGTTAGTATCCAAGGTTCAGCTCCGCCAAGCTCAGGAGGGATGGATGCATCCTGACAAAGAAGAAGTCAGGCAAAAACTCCAGGAGGCCTGCGTGAATGAACAAGGAGACCCTGGACAAACTGAAAATAAAAAGAAAGCATGCAGAAGGTGGAAGCAAGGACAGGTAGCCTGGGAAGAATACAGAGAAATCATCTGAGCAGCCAGGGATCAAGTTAGGAAAGCAAAAGCCCTGATAGGATTTAATCTGGCCACAGATGTCAAAAGCAACAAGTAAAGCTTCTATAGGTATGTTGGTGATAAAAGGAAGACCAGGGAAAATGTGGGCCCTCTCTGACAGGAAACGGGATACCTGGTTATCCAGGATATGGAGAAGCTTGAGGTGCTCAATGACATTTTTGCTTCAGTCTTCACTGGCAAGTGCTCCGGCCACACTGCCCAGGTCACAGAAGGCAAAGGTAGGGACTGGGAGAATGAGGAGTCACACACTGCAGGAGAATGCCAGGTTGAAGACCATATAAGGAACCTGAAGGTGCACAAGTCCATGGGACCTGGTAAGATGCATTCATGGGTCCTGAGGGAACTGGCAGATGAAATGGCTAAGCCACTATCCATCATATTTGAGGAGTCTTGACAGACCAGTAAAGTTCCCACTGACCGGAAAAGGGGAAATGTAACTCCCATGTTTAAAAAGGGATAAAAAGGAAGATCCATGAAAGACAGGCCAATCAGTCTTACTTCAGTGTCCAGCAAGATTATGGAGTGGATCCTCCTGGAAACCATGCTAAGGCATATGGAAAATAAAGAGGTGATTGGTGACAGCCAACATGGCTTCACTGAGGGAAATTGTGCCTAACAAATTTGGTGGCTTTCTGAATTACAATAAGGCAAGAGTGACTGCTGTCATCTACCTGGAACTGTGAAAAGCATTTGATGCTGTCCTGCATGACATCCTTGTCTCTAAACTGTAGAGATGTGGATTTGATGGATGGACCATTTGCTGGATAAGGAATTGGCTGGATGGTCACACACAAAGAATTGTGGTCAATGGCTTGATGTCCAAGTGGAGATCAGTGACAAGTGGCGCTCCTCAGGGGTTGGTATTGGGACCACCGCTGTTTAACATCTTTGTCATGACATGTGGGATCGAGTGCAATCTCAGCAAGTTTGCTGATGACACCAAGCTGTGTGGTGCAGTCAACACGCTGGAGGGAAGAGATGCCATTCAGAGGGACTTGACACTCCTGAAAATGAAAGAGGGGAGATTTAGATTAGATATTAGGAAGAAATTTTTTGCTGTGAGGGTGGTGAGGCACTGGTACAGGTTGCCCAGAGAAGTAGTGAATACTCCATCCTTGGCAATGTTCAAGGCCAGGCTGGATGGGGCCTTGAGCAGCTTGGTCTAATGCAAGGTGTCCCTGCCTGTGCCCTGTGGCAGGGTGGTTGGAACTGGATGATCTTTAAGGTCTCTTCCAATGCAAACCATTTTATGATTCTATGATTCTTTGGAAATACAAATAGTAATTTATGAAACATTGATTAGAATTCCATTTCTGTTTCCTACAATACCATCTGAAGCCAAATGTTTTGATGAATACTGGTTAACTGCCAGGTAGTTTTATTTAGTTTAAATACACCTAGACTATATGCTAGTTAATTTTCTTTATTTAGTAAATTCATATTTATATTATACTCTATTTTATTAAGTATATATGCTCATTCCTTTAATAAACAGTAACAGGAGTGCAGAATTTATGATCTTGTTTCTTTGTTAATATGTCCTCTGACCCAACTGTACATAGTAGCAATACCTGGAGTGCTTATTAACAATGTTTAAGTTTTTAAATAACCTGGCTTAGTGGTAATTATGTGTGAAAGTGTGATTAAAAGTTCTCTAAGTGCTCCTTTTGACTAAGCACAGGTAGGGGCTTTTTTCTGGAAAAGGTGTTGTCAAAGGGCAAAATATTGCTTTTTGCCTCTTGGGAGAGACAAAATGAACATGAGGAAAATAGCCAAAGTTTTTCTTTCATCTCTTCAGTTAATCTTAGCAGAACTCTTCCTATCTGAACATCAAAGCTGTAGCTTCATAGAAGACTTGGCAGAGGGTCACGCAAGACAAGAAAATTCTAAGTATCTCTAACAATGAGCATCTCAAAGTTGCTGGTAAATTGAAGGTAGTCCTATCTTCTCCTTCTGTATGGTTGTGCAAAGAATTCTATTTGATATTTGAGCAGTGAAAAACTTCACTTTCACTATGTGACAGTTTGAGAAATGAAGCCCCATCACAGACCAGAATTTGTTTTCAGTAAACTTTGCCCTGCTGATTTAGACATGAAAAGAATGGAAACAATTCTTGCTTCCAGCATTAAATGTTTTGTGAACTTTTATACATTTCTTAGCTTGTCTTTATATTTCCAGGGACAAATTCTATTGGTTTTTTTAAGTTTTCAACTCAGTGCAAACAAATAACACATCCTGAAGATTTGGCTGCATGGTGTCAAAGGTACTTCTGGCATAGGCCTGGAGGGGATGTGCTATGAATGGTTTTGTGGTACCACATAGGGGCTGCCAGAGGATAAGTCAGGGATTGTCGACTCTGCCTAGGAATTTCCTGATGTGGAAGGTAGGACACGCGAAACAGCAGACAGGGTGTTCCAAGCAGCCAGGACCTAAGATCACTGCAGTAAATTGTGTCTTCTCTCAGCCAAGACTTGGGAGAACACCAATAACTTCATGCTTGGCATTCTGATTTAAAGAAGTAGGACAGGCAAGCCAGTCTTCCCATTTCCATGCCTTTGTCATGGCCCATAATGTCACTTAGTGATTAGCCTATATGCACTTGCATGGGCAGTTTACATATATTGCCAGGAAAACTTTGACCAGGAGGGCTGATGGCTGTCATACTGGAATTAAAAAGAATCCTAAAACCTAAAGGACGTGGCCTTCCCTTCCCCTGAAATTAAGCCAGAAAGTCTTTGGTTTGCACCAGCATTTGACATCAGTTGTAGTAGACTGCAAAGCATAAGGTATTCCTTTCCTCTTCCTTCCTGGCTTAGTCTCTCAAAGCTCTTTCTCCAGAGCCCAACATTGTGTTTCAGAGAAGCCCATCTTCTGCTCTGGCACACAGTGTTCTCTCAAGGTCCTACACCTGGGTCGGAGCAATCCGAGGCACAGCTACAGGTTGGACAAAGAAGATATTCAGAGCAGCCCTGTGGAGAAGGACTTGGGGGTGTTGGTGGGTGAGAAAATGAGCATGAGCTGGCTTCAGTGTGCGCTCGCAGCCCAGAAAGCCAACCGTATCCTGGGCTGCATCAAAAGGAGAGTGACCAGCAGGTTGAAGGAGGTGATCCTGCCCCTCTACTCTGCTCTCGTGAGACCTCACTTGGAATATTGTGTGCAGTTCTGGTGTCCTCAACATAAAAAGGACATGGAACTGTTGGAACAAGTCCAGAGGAGGGCCACGAGGATGATCAGGGCACTGGAGCACCTCCCGTATGAAGACAGGCTGAGAAAGTTGGGGCTGTTCAGTCTGGAGAAGAGAAGGCTGCGTGCAGACCTCACAGCAGCCTTCCAGGATCTGAAGGGGGCCTACAAGGATGCTGGGGAGGGGCTCTTCATTAGGGACTGTAGTGATAGGTCAAAGGGTAACGGGTTCAAAATTAAACAGGGGAAGTTTAGATTGAATATAAGGAAGAAATTCTTTACTGTGAGAGTGGTGAGGCACTCGAATGGTTTGCCCAGGGAGGTTGTGAATGCTCCATCCCTGATGGTGTTCAAGGCCAGGGCGGACAGAGCTTTGGGTGACATGGTTTAGCGTGAGGTGTCCCTGCCCATGGCAGAGGGGTTGGAACTAGATGATCTTAAGGTCCTTCCCCTCCCTAACAATTCTATGATTCTCTGAAGGTAAGGGACTGCACTGGCATGGGATGGCACTAGTGGCATTTCATATGCCAATGGTGGGATTTCCTTTTGGGTAGACAGACTGCAAACCCCAGTATGGCAGGCAGTCTGCACATTAAGCTGCAGTGATGTTCCCTGCCACACTCTTTAAAAAGGAGTTTCCAAATTGATGGCTTCTGATGAGAGATCTTTTTTCTTGCTAGTTATGGATCTAGAGAATTATTGATGTATGTAATTGCAGTTGCATATTCAGAGAACAACTACATTGAAGATCTCAGGAATAAGTGTTTTTTTCTTTCTCCACAGACAAATCTGGGCTCATCCCACTCATAAAGAGCTTGCAGTTCGTAAGCTCAAGATTGTGCAGGTGCAAGACAAAGGGAGAACAGTTATGTACCAGTCAGACAGGGCAAGGACAATGTCTGCAGGAAGAAAGATGAAGGCATTGACAGAACAGCCCTGTAAGGGAGTCTGCAGAATCTTGAGCATCTTCCATGCCAGACTGAGCTTACAAAACTCCTTTGGGAGCTAATTTATTAATGCAGTTGTGTCCAGCAAGTGGCGTGGCAGCTCCTGCTTCTCATATCCCAGGAGGCTGAGTATCACTGGTTGTCCCTGCATTTGGAAATGGAAACAATCTATCAATCATCTTGGTTGGAGGCAGTGGAGAAAGTCATCTTTACTTTTGCCATTGTTGAGTGTCATCACCCATGAAGTAGCCCAGAGTGTAGGAATGGAAACATCTGCTGGGGAAAGATTCTGGCAAAGAATCCTACCAAAAAGCCTAGTTCCTCACAGCACTGGATGGATTACTCACTCCACTGGGTTTTGTTGGTTTTGCTTTCTTTCACTGAATATTTTGGATTAATCTTAGACTTCTGGAAGAGCTTTTTAGGAAATCCCACTCTATTATCAGTATTTTGAAGTGGAAGAAAGCAGGCAGACCTAACACTTCAGAGTATTATCTGATGAAGAAGGGCACAGCTTTGCTCACCCAAATACACACTATTCTAATTTTATTTTCCAGGGAATGTGTTGGCCTTACTTAGCCCTATTTTGCTTCTGTTACTTTTCCTTTCTGCAATGTTGCGTTGGCTTCGTGTTCTTGCTGTTTGTGTCCAGGTTACGTTTTTCATTACACTTTGTAAGTATGTCTTGTTTATTTGATGTACCTGTGTTTCTGATTGAAGTTTTCTTGGTTCTTTTTCACCCTTTGGCCACAGTGTGGCATGCAGGGCATCTGGGCACTGGGACAGCAGCAGAGAAATTTCTCAGAAAGCCCCATGAGGAGAACTTCTCTCAGGGGGTGAGGGAAGAGGAGTAGCAAGGGAAAGGTGATGAAGAGCTACTTTCCTTTACAACAGGATTTTTATTTGAAGAATTAGTAGGAAAATCCATCCTGATCTCTGGTCTTGATGTGCCAAGTGACAGCTCAGGCATCGTACACAAGGAGCAGAGAGACAGAAAGTCTGGAGAGATGGGGGGTTTTTTTGTGGGTGTTTTTTGAAAGAGCAAGAGGTGTTTAAGAGAAGGGTGTGAAATTTTCAGCCCAAAAGGCAGAAATAAGGCTAAGATAATATGTATGATGGTCATTGCATATGTAGGCAATGTAGGTGTGTATGGACTCTGACAGAGAAATGAAGACCACTGTTTCCAGTGATGGCTCTGTTGGCAGAGTTCCTTCTTCAGCAGAAGCTGTGCAGAGCACTGCACGCTGGCTTAATGTGAACAGGGTTTAGGAAGCGTGTATTTAGGTGAACAAATGAAGTCCATATTCTCATAGCAAAGCATCCCAGTGCAAGCTCCATAAGCATGCAGTGAAATTTATGGGCATATACAAAAAATAATTATAGACTGATATTCCATATCTGTCCAATTATGGACTGGTGTTCTGATTTTTCCATCAGAAATATGCCAGAAATAGCAGGGAATGTGCAGCACTGCATGCAATGCAGATCAGTACCTGTATACTGGACTGCCCCGAATCAAAGATGACCTGTTTGCTAAGCATTTCATGCAAACCTGTTATCCATCAGGGTCTGCATTATGCTGCAGTGACAGTCCTTTTCGATTCACATAACTATGACCTCCACTGAGCAAATAGAAGATTCATATGTGACCTCTCAGACTTCTGCAAAGTTCATGTGAGCAAAGTTGTGAACGACATCTCTCATGGGAGCATGTGACAGGTGATGTAGCACACCAAACTTGTCTAGGGTTGGGTTGTCCAGACTTCAGAGGATAATAGCTATGTTCTTGAACACTAAGACTGCAGTGTGGAGACATTGTAGGTAAATTAATGCCAGGTACTTGACATAGTTTGTTGAGGATGGCCCATTGCATTTGTATGTTCTGTACTTACTACTGATTACAATAGTGTAAAGGAAAATGAGATGCCACAGCCTTTCCCCTCCAGAAATGTCATTTCTGCATGTTAGAGTCTGCAAGGCTGAGGTTATGACCCTGTCTGCTATAAGGGATTGTCTGCACTACTGTCAGTGACAAAATCCTGCTCAAACTTCTGGCCTATGTTGTGCATAACCTCTTGTAGTGTATAAGATGCTGGGTGACAGATGCTAAGTGGCTGATCAGCTTGGTCAAAGATCATGGTCCAAGAAAGTGCTGTTGTGGGAAGGTGCAGAAGCCAAAGGCATCTGTTTTGGCTCTTGCTACATGTGTGAGGACAAAATTAATGTTCTGTTGTCAAATGAGGGTCAGCAGTTGTGGATTCAGTTTGGCATGAGTGACTTGTCTTGACAAACTCAAGACCAAACTCAGCCCTGGCTATCAAAGATTATAGAGATGCAGTCCAAAACATTACCTGCTTCTTGAGAGGTTCCTGGCAGTAAAAATCGCTCTCTTCAATCTTTCCCAAATTTCAGTGTGGAACTGAGAATTTGGATCATCACTGGCAATGATAAGCACAGCACTGACTTTTCTGGACCTACCTAGTAATTTTACCTTCTCAGTAAGCAATTAACCTGGACAGTGGGGGTTTTGCAGACTTTTTAAAATTGTTATTATTTTTATTCTTCAAAAGAAAACCTTGTGTCTTGAAAAGCATGAGGTAGGTTGTAAAATGTGTGTTATTGTAGCTGAATAGGTGCACAGGGCACATAATCATTGAATACAGTAATCTAGAATTACAAGTGAAATATAAAAGTGAATTTCCTCTGAAGCAGAGATGGAAGTTGTGTTTCTTAATGTCTGGCACAGAGAAGAGTCAATCCTCACTTGCTTTCCCCCTCACAGCCCTTCTGTAAGCAGAAGATGGATAAGCCCTGCCAGCAATGCTGTGAATAGTTTGATAGCATAGCTTTTTCTCGGTAATCTGCATTTGCAGAATAAAGGGCAAAGTACAGTGGCCTAAATACTGCAGGGTAGTTCACACTGGTTCATCTGATACAATTATGTCAAGTTAAATGAAATACTCAGCTTCTCTTAATCCCCAGGACACTGGGGTAATGCTGCACTTTCACAAGAAGTGAACTGAACTCTAATCCAGACAAACTCAGTTTATAACAACTCCAAAAGCATGTATTGAATTTCTTGCTGTGTTCCAGTGTCATAGGTCAAAAATACAACTGAGTGCTAATTACAATGTTTAATGCAACCATTTCAAAAGTCTATTTCTAACTTATTTTATTGGTTTCACATTTTCTTATTCCATTAGCAGCCAATTTTCTTCTGTCTCGCCTCCCTATTTGGCATTTCAGAATGAATAACAAAGCAGTTTTTTAAGTGCCTATGCATTTCCTCAAGGAAATCAGGGCTTGAGCACACACACTGGTCTTTGCATGCATAAAAATATGTTTGCCTTTGCTTGCATACATGCCAAAGCCTGACATTCCATGTTTTGAACTCTTTCTCCAAAAGACGAATGCATAATTCAAAAGGACTGAAGAAGAGTAGTGTTGTGCATAACTTCTGGGTACATGGTTCCCATAGCGAACTACATAGACTTGAGTTATGGTTCTAAACTAACTATGCACCAGGAGATATGGGTTCCTCAGAAAGACGACAAGGAAAACCAGTGTGCCCAGCAGCCAGGGCACATTGCACTGGCTGGCAGACAAGCGCTGAGGACTGTTCTTTCTGGAGAATCTCTCAGCTGAAGGGAGAACATTTACTTCCATGTGGATTTCAGATATGAAGGTGAAATAGGTGGAAAAAAGCCACCCTTAAGAGGCTATATGCAAGAGAAAAACACTGTAATGAATTGCCTTTCTGAAGTGAACCATTCTGGGTACGTGCCAAAGTGGAGCTTGTAGAAAAGCCAGTCAGGTTTAAGTACTGACAGGTGAAATGGTAGCTAAGCAAATGTTTTGGGGATAAGCAGGCTTGAATATTGCTTAGGTCTAATTAAGTCTAATGTGCCTCATTTGGGTTTTTTGTCTTGCCCAGATGCTGGTAATACACTCAAGGGATACTGTTACGGTGCCAACCGTGGCATTGAGTATATCTGAATATATTTATTAAGAATAAAAATAAATGTTCAAAGGTAAAAGTGGTAGCAATCATGTCATTTTGTGTCTCATTATATTGTGAAGAAGCACAGCCCATCATGCAACAGAAGAATAATGTTTAGGAGTCCAAATGTGTATACTACTGCTTATGTGCAGATTTATTTTCTCTTCCTACACAGACACAGCCAAGGCTGATGTATAGAAAGAACTATGTATAGACTGGTATCCTGTGACTACTGGTATACAGATTTTTCTTTTACACTGTTGAATATTTGTCCTGTTTGGAAGTGTCATGAGAAATAGACTTCATGTTGTTTTACAGCTTTTGGTAGCTGAAGAAAATGAGACTTTATTGCTGTAGAAAAAAACCTCTACCCTGCCACAATTATTTAGCTGCGTGTGTGCATTCAGATGTTGATATGCCCCTATTATAGCACAGACTTACTGACAGCTGTGGCTACTGGGAGAAGCCTTGCTCCCCCTCAAATTACCGGCTAAATTTGCCTGCTTCCACAGTACCAGGAATTCAATCAGTCATTGCTGCCAACTCTGAAGGATATCACCAAAGTGCTGCTGGAAATGATGCAGAGCTATTTTGGGGGGATAACTTAGAAAGATATTTTCTTAAATGCCATATTACAAAACTGTATGAATTAACCAAATGTGTCTTCTGGAATTCTCATAGCATTCATATGGAGGCTTTATTACTTTTGTAATTCACTCTTCCCTGACTTCTTATAAATGCCATAAGATATGTTTAAAACTTGTGCAAAGGACATCTTAGGAGACAAGAAGCAAAATCTTTCTACAACCCTCAGAATTTACTAAAAATTAATTTAGTGCAATGAACATTTATTTCATACAGACGTGTTTCTATATAAAAATTAGACTTCACAGTTAGTCTCCTATAGCTCCTACAGCTAAAAAAAGACCTTTCAAAGGTTCTAATATCTTTGGTGCTTTGGAAAATGTTCTGTCAAATTGTTCATTTGAATCTGGCCTAGATCATATGGTCCTTGGTACATTATTGTAGTTTACTTCTTCCTTCTTTTACTTAACTGATTTGCATCTTCAGTGAAAAATATGGAATAAAGAACACGAATGATACACTCCAGCCTGATTTTGCAGAATGCTTAATACTAGCTCCTAAATTTCTTTTTACTAAGGATACAGCTGACTGCTTTCCTATTTTGAATTAAATGATTTGTTTGTACACTTAATTGTCTTCAATCTCTTTTCATCAGCAGCAAAGTGTTGCTAAAGCACTAGTTGACCATTAGAAGACAGATAAAATAGAATGATGCATCTTTGTTACTATTGTATTCTCTCTGAACTATTTTTTTTTTCCCTCACAGGACGGTTCTATTTACGCTGACCTCTGTAGTTGTGCTTGTCATCACTACTGACTGGATCAGCTGGGACAAGCTTAATCGTGGATTTCTGCCAAGTGATGAAGTCTCAAGAGCCTTCTTGGCTTCTTTCATCTTGGTGTTTGACCTTCTTATTGTCATGCAGGTACACTCTCCTAATCTTTCATTCTAGCTGCTGAGGCTGCCTAGTCACTCTATTTCCTCTAGAGCAAATGGTGTTTAGCTAATGCAACATAAAGGTAAATAAATGTTTGGTTTGCAATGGCTATTAGTATTAACCATTATAAACCATTTTCAGTGCCCCTGGAAAAAAGGCCTCTGGCTTTTTATTGCAAAATATTCTGATTTGTCTTCTTAGATTAGCAGGTAAGCACTGCATGACTTTCCAAATTAGAATGTGTTTTCTGAAAAAATTACCTTGGAAAAAAAGATGGAAGCTAGTTGTTCTGTAAATTCAAAGTTTCTCATAGGAAAATGAGAGAAATTTGGCCAAAAAAGAAAGAAATACTTTCATATTTCAAGCATTTATAAAACTAGGCATATACACAGTACCACGTCTTAATAGATGAAAATCAGTATTTGCTGCTAAGATCTACCTTCCACTTTCACATAAAGATTTTACTTTGATGACAGGTCCATGTACAGTAATGTCTTCTGCCAGTGAGGTTAACAGGGGAGATGATTCCCTGTAGTCTGCCTGATGTCTTCTTCAAATCTAGCTGTTAGTAAAGGAATCTGGGTCACAAGTAGGTGGCCAAAAGCTTTCTTCGTGTGATGCTGCACTCTACCTTTTGCATTTTTCTGTGGTCTGAGCCTTGTGTGGATAACTCACCCAATGCTCTGTAAAAAATTAAGTTATTTGGGCTGAGGCTATTGAAAGGAGCATTGAAGGCTGGAGTGACTTTTGCTATTCCTAGACATGTGTAGACTGTTGAATGGAAGTTTAGCATAGAATTTAGCTCTAATATATTACTAACTCCACTAGAAAAGATTGTTTCTGAGCCACTTAGTTCTCTTTAATGAGATATCTATTGCTTGGGTAATTATCATAGAGGTGACACTGGTGCACTCAGAATTTATCACTGCTGTACGAGAACATTAAAGCTGCATAAGACCTGATCTTCAGTTTTGTTTTCCAGTGTCCACCACTGTTCAGTGCTCATGACGGTTCATGGTTAGAACAAGGAGGATAAGAAAGGGAATACTTTTTCCTAGTAAGATTTCTGATGCTTTTTTTTTTCTCTCCCTTTGCACTTCATATTTTATTTACAGTTTAGAAGACATTCAAGAGAATGTATAATAAATGATTGTACTTCAGAGGGCTGTAATGAAAGCATGAATGAAAATACATGATGTATTAAGCTATATTGAATTTGATATTGTATGCAGGATAGAGAAACAGTTGTCTTCATTCCAGATAATAATTAAACCATCCTTTTGACTCTGAAAAATGAAGTTCCAGTACTTTGACCTTGGACTTGCTGAATCTGAATATAGAGAAAAATTTTATGTGAAAAAGCCTGTCCCAAATACTGCTTCATATTTTTACAACACAAAGCAAGACCCTCATTTTAATGGCATTTTTGACTGCGCTTTTTGTGATGGAGTTACTTAAAGTTATTTATTTGGACTGTGCAACGAAGTTGGCATTTTTTATTTACAGTGTAGTTCTAGCATTATTGCATTGCTACTGCCATAAAGTCAGCTTGAGACAGCAAAGTATAAATCACAAGTGAAGACCATCAGAATCATGATCCTTTGACTGAAGTATGCTGTAGAATTACCCGTCTGTAGAAATTTTTTCTAAGAGTGTTGTCTGTTTCACAGATTTTTTTTCTAACTTAACAAGCTTTAGCAACAAAATGGTAAAAATTAGAAAAAAGAACTCAAACCAAACCCAAACCACTTAGTATTAAGCAATTTTTGTTTGAGGCTGATGTTAACTAAGCACAGTTGAAATCTCATTTGATTTTTTGAGTACAAGCATTTTCTGTCCCTCTGAATGGTTGCCTTAATACTGCAAATGTTACTGTGTTTAGCAGCAAGTGAAAACCAATTGAGTTTGGATATCCATTCTCAGTGCTGTGAAAAATAATCACGTAATTGTAAAGGTCATCTTTGCCTTCTTACTGTTATTATAATTTAGCTCTATGTAGAGCATAAGAAAGAAATAAAAGTCCAAGCAGTCTCTGCCCTGAAAAGCTACCTTTTTTCAACTAAGCATAACCCAAGCAAACCTGAAGAAGAGAATACTGACACCTAAACCTTATACAGGCAGTTAGACATGATTGATACTTAAGGGTACGTGAACTTTTTACCTTTGGTTCCATCCTGCAACAAACTCTGGCTGCTTCTAGTTGTGAAGGCTTTCCGATCCGTGCAACTCACTGAGTATTCAGGGGATGGGTCAGGGAGACGTAAGAGACAGAGCAGAAAACAGAGACATGTGACTGAGATGTAGATGTGAAAGTTATGACCACAAAAAATATTAAGGCAACCCAAAAAAAACAGATCATGGAGAAGGCTGTAGGACTACAACAGGACATCATGGATAGTGTGACTGGCTTCTGGCTCAGGCTGTGTTCCTACTTAGACCAACTTCGCTGTGATGCATTGCTTCATATCTGACCTCCACAGAGCAAAGGGACCCTGAGTGCCTGTTTTAGATGGCTGCTGTGTATACATCTCCACCTGATTTTAATCGCTGTATTTCTATAGTCAGTGGAGACATCAGTGTATAGTTGGGGTGCTTTTAAACATCTTCAGGAGAATGAGAAACAGCAGGCCCTGGAGTTGCACGTTTCTCTACACTGAGAATAAGCAGAACTAACAGGATGGGCTGAGAGGAACCACCCCTTAAGCTAGATGCAGAAAAAGGGTTTTTAGGGTGGTTTCTCTTGAGTCCAGAGCTGCAGCTCTGCAAGAATCCTTCTCAGCTATTTCCACAGCTGGTAAAAAATCCCAAAGTAGCATTTGTCTGCCAGTGTTTTATTATAGAGACTCTTCAGAGCATGTTTGACTTTTGCAGGCAGGATGTCTCCTCTGCTGCTTGGCCATGGTTTGAAAGGAATTTAAGTTTCACTGGGTCTAGGACAGCATATCAAAGATAACACCCATTTTAACCTGTCTGAGAGGTAGCACAGAGGTCTCTTTTCCAGTCCTGTTTGTCAGAACGTTTTATCCAATGTTAAGTAGAAACACTGGGGTTTTTTAAGTATAGAGATTACATATTTTTCTCTCTGGAAAACAACAGATTGAATGCAGTCCAATGTATCAGTCCAATGCATCAGGTGAGCACCAGTTCATTTTAAAGGACAAGTGCTTGCTTAAAGTAAGAAAGTAAAAGCCCTACAAGTTTGTTGTTTTTCCACAGTATGGAAGTGATGAAATTAGTAATTTTTACAATGTGTTTAATTATGCCCTTATAATTGAGGTGACAAGATGCCAACACATGTATATTTTTGGCACCCAGAGCAATCACATGGGCATCATTATATTATTAGCCTTCATTTCAGACTGAGCGCAAGACCACACATATTAATGCTGGATATGTAGTAATGATGTTATCATGTAATAGGGCTTTTTACTATTTTAGTGAAAAATTCACATATTTAGCTCTTTCAAATACATAATGAAAAAGTTGACAGTCTGTTAATTAAAGGAGTAAATATGAGAAATGAAGTTATAATCCCATATTCTGGATGTCTCTGTTTGAACAAGTAGACAGAAACTCATGCATTAGCCTATATACTGCTTTTTCTTCTTTTTTTCTGGTGTCATGTTCTTAGTGGCTTTGCTAATGGGTAGGAGCCTGCGGTGGCTGGATTATTAAACCTCATGTGTCCAGGGAAGATTACTTATTTTATGTCTGCAGTGTCTTTTGTGAGTGTTTATAGGTTTCTGCAAGCTTCTAAAAGACTGTGGAATATTTCAGTATGACTGTGGAGTTACACGCTGTAGCTACCTTGCTGAGCACTTTGCAAGTCCTGTGGCATCACCTCTTGCAACTCTTATGACTTACTGCAACTTTTTATCTGACAGAACAATCAGACACAATATCTGAGTGATTTAAAAGCTACCTGAAAATACCGTTTGATTCCAAAAGGAGAATTTATTCTTGAATAAACTGAAGAAACTCTGTAGCGGCTGAGTGGAATAAACAGAAGGCAGACAGCGCTTAGGTCTAAGATTCTTTGAGAAAACCCTTATATGTGAATCTTTATCCAAACTACCAAAATAATTCCATTAATATCATTAACATAATATACTGTAAATAAGGAGAACAAAATTTTGTCCATCTGGGTAACTTGAAAGAAACGAAGGTCAAAGAGAGTTAGATAATTAAGAACATTCCATATGACTAGTGCTGGATCTCTGCTAATGTAAGAATTAGGATATCAGCAGACAGATTATTTTTATTAATAATAATTTTTCAAAATTTTTCATAATATTTTTATGTGTAAGTTAACATGTAACTGTACATGAATGTTTGCTGCTGCAGTTAAAAATCAGAATATTTAGTGAATGGCCTATCACTTCTTTATAAGAAAATTAGAAGGTTAGCAAATTGAAGAAAGCCTATATTTAGGCTCTTCTGTGTTTTTTCTTCCATTTCTTTGCATTTGCCTGAAAAAATTAAGATATTAAGCTAATTTGTAATGTTAATTGTGTTTGGTGTATGTCATTGTTAGACAGTAACACACTACTGTTATCAGCAAAATGGAACAGACTCTGGTCTTATGTTAACAAATACTTAAAGCAGGGACAGTTCCATTTATCTTTAGTTTTACACCAATGGAGAGGCTGTTTTGATTAAAATCTAGTATGATGTGTGAGCCCATTAAAAAACACCATCCATAACATCAAGTGCATAGTAGAAGGTATAATTTGCTTGAATAGTTAAACAATAAGAGTCAAAATACAGTCTTGTCCACACAAAGGAGGTAAAGACTTGATTTTTAGAGGGTTGGGGGTTTTTTAGAGCTGTTAACTTCACAAACATAATGTAATCGTGAGCTTTAACTGGATTTACACTCAGTAATTTGATAGAATTAATTTAAATGTACACAAATGAGAGGAAAATCTTGATATGTACTTTAAGTAGAAAATATAGATATAGTAGTTTTCCTTTGAAACAGATAAGCAAGAAATGGGTTGTGTTCATAGGCAAAGCAGGATATACAAAATAATTTGTTATTCCTGTCATAGTACATCCTCTCAGCTGTGCATTTGATTCAAGAGTGGGGTTTTTTATTTGTTTCCTAACAAAACTACAAAAAGTACCAATGTATAGTTTGTTCCCAAGGAAGTTACAAACTTTGCATTAAAATGTCCTTCTAAAAACCTCCCATTCAGCACAATAATTTCTGAAGAAACAAGTACTTGAATGTCAGGATACTTTCATTCATATCTTTGCTGGGTTTTGTAACATTTGAAAACACAAGCATAAAATATAAATCAAAACCCATGAGAAACATCTTTGTTAGTGATGTTAGCAAGCAACTTTTTTATCATCTCTGACATTCAGGATTTGTGCATGTGAGGAGTTACTATGGTTTTTTATTCATGTACTGTTTGCCCTTTCAAGTTGAGAACCTAGCCATAGGGTTAGGTGACCAGTGACAGGTTTTTCAGAGGAGTCAGGATAGATGAAAATTCACGATTAGGAAAACTGACAGCAGATTCAGCTCCATTACTGGTACCCCCAGCCACTACCGTATGGCAAGCTTTTACAGGGAGCAGCTGTATACCCTGGACTACTTTTTTCATGTATTATGAGGAGTGTTTCATACCGCTCAGAGTACATTGCTCTTCACTAGCAGATTTTAGACATGCCTGTCAAACAGCATTACAAAAATGGATAAGCATTTTGAGCGCACACGCTTGTACTCAGCTAATTGTGCAGTGTTTGCCGGAGAACCCTACTGTGAGGGTTGGCTCTGCGGTATTGTACTTCCCATGGCCTACAGATCTGTGAAGGAGAAGGGACAAGTTCAAGTGAGGTAACCTTGGGAGAAACCTTTCTGTAGCAAGTAATAGATTTTCCGTCCTGCGAGCACAATAACTTCCCATGTAGGAAAGACTTTCTCCTCTTCTTTTGTCCTTTCTACATGCTTATCCTTCTATGGATCATGAAAGCGTTGTTGATTAGCACTGATGTAAAACATTCAAAAATAATCCTGAAAAATAAAAGTGAATTAGATGGACCAGAAGGGAACAATTACTGATCTACAGCTTCACTTTATTTGTACTTATTGCAAATTCAAGTGACTGACCTGCGTACGTTCCTAAACTCCATTTAACCAACAAAATTATATTGTTTCTTCTGCCATTATTGGCACCGTGGCATTTCTTTCTAGTGGGTCAGACACAGGTCTTTCTTGCCTATCCTAGAATTGTTCCTTTTCTTGGATGTGCCTCCATAGCTGCTACTTGTAGATTTCTATCTGCATTGAACTTCTCAATCCCCAAATGCTTTGTTTTATTTCAGTGAGAGGAACTGGTTTCAGGGGCATGAAGTCTTTCTCCTTTCTATTTTGAACACAGAACAGTAGCTCTCCTGAGCTCTGCTTTCTTCCATCCCATCAGACGTCTGTTTTCTGTTAGCTTTCCTGTATCTTCTCTCTGTGACTGGTATCAAGGGAGTAGGTTATTTCCTGGCTATTGTGTACTTAGAGACACAAGTTAGTGTGGTCCCAGAGCATTTGACAGCTCAGGAACAAACAGGTATTAAAAAACTCAGTGTCCCATAGAGTGAAATGTCGCTGTCCCTCTGCTGGCAGGGAAATAAGGCTCTGAGGAACCCAGAGCATGGGCCTTCCACACCTCCTTCACTTTATGGACAAGGCAAGGAGAATGGAAATGTGCTATATGTGTAGGTCAGAGAATAAAATAATACATTTGAAATCCTTTTAAGTTTGATGGAAGCATATGTAGTATTTATGTAAAAGGGCGATGGCAGGGTAGAAGTGCAGCATTATTATGTGTAATTAAAACCTAGATGTTTCTGTTGGAATATTTTCAAGATCCAACTGGATGTATGATTTTTGTTTTGAAAATCCCTGAAACATTCCTTCGTGCCCTTGCCAGAACCCCATATAAAGTACAGTTTATTTTTTCAAGTCATGCAGTTAATTTGGGCTGAGAAAATGATAAGCAAAATCATTTCCCCTTGAGAAAACGGTGGTGTATCTTGTCCCTTATTGCACATTACATAGCCTACCTTTTTAATGAGCTTTCTGGTCTATATTGCAGTGTTTTCATTCTGTGCTTGTCTAGTTTGATAACTGGCACCATTATATTATGCTGTAGATTTTGTCAAATAAGACATGTGAAGTACAGTATTTCTAAGTGCATTTCACCCTTTACACTGATTGCGGGTGGTTCAGTCTTACTTGGGTGCATTAATTTTCTCTCAGGCATTATAGATTCAACTCCAAAGTTTGCTTCAGCTGCTGTAACTTGATGCATTTGTGCTGACCTGACTCCTATTGTGCCAATTTATACTGGCTGAGAGCTTGGCCCTTTTTTTAGCTCTGTGACTCAGTTCCTCATTTGCTGAAAATGAACAGCTGTAGTTCTTTTCTTTCATAGTTCTGTGATTGTCTGCTTAGCCCCTAAGGTGCTCAGAGAAGGATGCTGTCTGACTTGCTACAACTTCTAGCATAATCAGCCACCAGTCCCAGCTGGAGCCTCTTGGCTCTGAGATGACTACACACAAAATGATTTAGCTGAAAAAGTTCCTCATTTGTCACAGTCATTCCCTTTTACCCTGACATTGGGTATGTGCCATACTGTAGCACTGAGGCCCTTCTTATGCAGTGCAGATATTTGCCTGACATAAGGAAGCAGTTCTCCAAAAGCAGACCTAGGATTTTCACATTACTGCCCCCTGAAACCACCACATGCGGTTAAAATTCACAGAAGCCATGGAATTGTAGAAGCAAGAAAAGCTGGAAATGGTTTGCAAGTCTTTCACAGAACTAATTTCATCTTCGGTTGCAAGGAGAGTCTTTTCACAAATTCTGCTATAATCAGTGTGTGACTGGCTTTTTTGTTGATGTATGGTTGATGAGTGTTGCATTACAATTATAATGCAGTGATATATGTTGATGTAACAGTAATGGTGACATTCAGATAATTTCAGCTCTCCACAGCAAAGCTCTGGAATAGATTATTTGATTGTAGAAATCTGCTTTGTAATGAGTGTTGTTACACAGGTTTTTTGTCTAAAAAATGAAAAATCTGAAATGAGACTGAACTGGTTTAGCTGTATTCTACGTGATAGAATTGCATGCAATTTGTAAATGCAGCCATGTGAGTTAAGAAAAGAAAAATAAACCTCAGTTTGCCATCACTAGAGTCTTTCCTTAAGTGTTTTATGCCTATCCATATCTGACATTTAGCTACATACCATAGTGAATTTACAGGACTTAGTGACAGGTTGTACCTGGGCATACAGATCCACCTGGCAACAATACTAGTTGAAGGAAGAAGGAGCAAAACCAACTTGGTTGCTCTTAATCAAGAGGGGAACAGAAACAAGAATATGCTGATATTGGTGGTCCAACTATTATTTCTGCAAAGCTGATTGAATGGCAGTTGTTTATACTTCCTTATGAAGTTTGAAGACTGTTACATGAGGCATTAACAAAAAGACATGATTATTTTTATTGCCTTTGAGTTCTTCTAACATGCTATAAAGCTGCTGCTTTTCTTTGTATAACAAAAAGAACAATATGTAGTTAATCACTGAGTGTCTTGAGCTACTGAGTAGATGAGATATTTTTGCATTTGTTAGAATCAGACTTTACTGAACCCATCAATAAGTAATTCATTCTCATATGTACAGAGGAGGGAAAGTATTCCCTACTGCTTTTAGTAATTTGAAATTATTGTTGCAATGGTTTCTGATTTTGAACTAACATTTAATTACTCAGCTGTGGTTGTAAGTGTTGTGTAAATGTGGCCTCAAGTCAACAAGGTTTCTAGTCTCCTACAGGACAGAACCTAAAATCTGGAATCTGACTATGTTTGCCTGCCTGTCCTGTAATGCTCATTAGGGAGAAAAAACTCCCCAGCATAACACTTACCAGATCTGACAGACAGATTGGAGACCGGCATTGCGTGACACAGTGTGAATCTCTGTTTCCCACTGAAGCAGCGAAGCAGCTAAATCAACATGCCTATAGAGTCTCCCAAATAGTCTCAGTAGTGCGCTGCAGCTGACTTTGGACTGGTCCCGAAATAATTAACCTCTTCTCTATCTCTTCTTGGTACCTAGGTAGTATTTCCAATATAATTTTTCAGTAAGATTCCTTAGAGCCCTGCATGAGCCAACAGGTACTGTAGGTGCATTAACACATTGTTGAAATGGTACGATGTTAATCAAACTGGGAAAGAGCTGTATTTTTCACCTCCCTCCCCCAACACTTGTTCAATTGCTACAGCAACCAGCAATGCTCAACTTGTCTTAATACCTCTGGTGCCAGAACGACACAGCCTCAGGTAGTATGCGATGAGTACAGCTGGCTCTGTATGCCTTCCTCTCCAGCTTCGTTAGCAGGGAGGGCAGCTGGAAGCACGGAGGGTACTATCCGTTATCAACCAATGCGAGGAGGAGCTGTCGGGGCCTCTGAACTTAGTTACACCTGGCACTGAATCTGTTTCTGTCTGGGTGAAGATAAGTGAATTAAAGAGCCACTTTCAGGACTAACTCTGAGCAAGTCAGTCTGTGTTCTAAGGCAGCCGGTTGCTGGGAGTGGTTTGAAGCACTCATGGGAGTGCTGCATTGGAGAGAAGGATGCGGGCCCACAGCTGCAGCTCAAATCAGCACTTTGCAAGCAGTTCCCTGTCTCTGAAGAAAGACCATGATGGTAGCCAGCTAGTCCTGCCATGCAGGATAGCATGGCAACAGGGAGAAGGATTTAAAAGTGGCATTATCACTGACAATCCTCTCCTCCTATCCAGCAACACTGTATGTCAGTGTGCGTCAGTGGCACAAGAGGTAGGCATAGAGCAAAGGCAGATGCTGGTGCTGGAGCCTCACTCCTGAGATTAAGTACTCGCATGGTTCAGTGACCCAAACCTGGCAGAGCTGGTTTTCTTCTGCAGCCAGCCGAATTTGGCTCATACCTTCAAGAAGCCTTTATTCTGTCCTGGCCAACTGTTTCCTTCTCTTCTTCAACAACTGCAGAAGCCTGTGGAGCACTGTGTTTCTTAGTGCATTTATGGCTTGCACCCTTTCCAGCATTTACATTATACAGTAATCCAGAAGACAGCATTGCAGCCTTTCTGGCTGGTACTGGTCATTTTGGGCTGGTGATTTTATTTCATCTTCCAGGAGAGACATTGTAGCTCTTCCTTTCATAGACAACCAACTTTGATTTCACTCTCCATCAGTGCTCAGTGAGCTCTGCTATGATGTTGTTTCCCATATCAAGTACCACACAAGGAATTAAATGATGGAAATTTGTGGCTAATCCATTTTATCACCTGGAGGTCAAAATGACAAAACAGTGTACATCTCTTTCTAATGTATCTTGCTATGGATTTAAGTATATAATCCTATAATCCCTCTTGGATGGCTTTTTGCTTTTAGCTTTTCTCAGGTGGTCTTTGGGCTTTACTATATACAATGTACAGCACACATTAGGTTTATAATGAAATTTCATGCACTTCAGAACTGTGTGCCCAAAGTGGAGAAACAAACAATCCTCAACAGCAGCGGTGATCCCATGTACAGCACACAATCTGTTTGGGAAGAGGTGGCAGGAAAGGAGTGATTAAGTGATCTGCTTTGTCAGGCAGCCAGACTTAGAGGAAGCCAAAGGGTCTCTTGTCCCATCTCGAGCCCGCAAGTGTACTTTCTGATGGCACTCATTCAGTCCGGTTTCTGCAGACTGTGTGTCAGAGAAGGCTGCTCACACTGTCCAGAGTGTGACCCACAGCATTTCTGAAGGCATCCTGCTTGATGCTGCACCAGCAGCTGTGGCTGCCACCTCCTTGGCTGCAAGTTGTTACTTTTTTCCTGACCTTAACTTGCGAAGCAATAGCTACATCTTCTGAATGAATGCTAAATATCCCTAGAGATGTTTCGGGTACCTGGGCCAAACAATTGCTGCACTACTCTAAATTATACAAACTCCTACTATTCCTCAAGGTCAAGCTGCAAAGATTTGCATATCTGGACAGAGTGTTCCAAATACAGAGAATGAGAGGAAGAAAAGTGTCACACAAATAAGCCTAATATCAGAAATGAGCGGATGATAATTTAAGCAACAGAAATACAGTTAGAAATGAGAAATGGTATTAAAAACAAGACAACACTACTGAGGCTGCAGGGTCATGTTTTCAGAAGTTTGGAGATGCTAGAATTACAGTCAGCAGAATAATCTTTTCACCCCTATTGTGTGTATGCATTATGATACAGTCTTTAATTCTCTATTCACATCCCATTTTTCCACAGGACCTGTCTCATTTGCTGCACTGGATGAATGGTGTTCAATTAATGAGAAGCTATTCGATATTTTGGTTTACCCTTTCTGTGCAGTGTGTGGCCCCAGGTCTTTCTTACTGCACATTACTGAAACCTTGATATGAAGATGAAATCATTCATTTCCTCGTGGGCTTTTTTGTGACACTCATCGCTGTACTTCCTAAGGGCTTTTCAAGCATTAATGTATTTATCTGCGCAATAGCCTTCATAATAGGAATATTATTGTCCCTTATTGTCCACATTTTATGCTGAGGCACAAAGAAATTAAAGTCAAAGGGTCCCTAATTTGAGATGTCTGAGAACATTATTATGAAAATTTATATTATTACCCATCTTTTAGCTGAGTGGTTACCTAATTGGGGGAGGAGGGTCTAGCATATTATTTCATTAGGAGCAGACAGAGCTACATATTTACTTGATGTAATCTTACATATTATTAATCTTGCATATGCATATTATTACCCCGACAGCCTTATTTCACTTGTAGAATTCAAGAGGCTGTAAAATCAGTTTCTTTGCTTGTTTTGAGTGATGGATATAACTCTGTCATATATTTAGTTCCATAAAAAATACTGGTTTCTTTTTACCCTGATCTTAAAGGAGCAGAGGACAGTCCTGTCTAGGTAGTGCTATGCACTACAGGAGTCTTGCTTTCCCTGCGGATATTTTACCAGCTTTTCCTCTTCTGCCCAGTGGAGATATATTCAGGTCCAGCTCTCATTAATTCATTGATTTCAATACCAGCCATAGGCACTTGTCACTTGAACAAATCTAAGTTTAGGTGAGATGTGCAGGCAGTCACACACACCAAAAAGCAAAAAAAGAAAAGGAAAAAGAAAAAGCAATTTGTAACTGCCTGGGAATAGTTTAGGTTTAGCAACTCACAGACATGTGGCAGAATTGGCCAAACGATCGTACCATGCATACTCACATGGTAAAGATAACCATAGCGTGACATCTCCCAGTTCATGAGTCTTACCCTTGAAACCTCTCGAGAGTTCCCTTAATGAAGGACTTTCTGTGTGCATATATCCTTTAGTTTTTACAAAAAGATAGCAATTTCAAAATCAGAGGTCTGCCATATGAATCTGGTGTGCCTTATCAAGGTACTGAAAAAGTTAACTCCCCTGCATGGATGTTTGGCATGTGTGCTACCTGCTAATAGCAGTGTGTTTTTTTTCTCCTGCTGAGCCACTTTAGAAGGAAGAGGGGACACATACTTTGCCTCTGGGCTTCGCATCTGCTTCTTAACAGCAGAGGGTGGTGATAATTGGAGTCATGGTGACCAGTCCAAACTCCAGAGCCAAACAGGCACTGATAATTTCATAAAATCATAGAATAGAAAGGATCTTAAGGTCATCTAGTTTCAAGTCCCCTGTCATGGGCAGGGACACCTCACACTAGACCATGTCTCCCAAGGCTGTGTCCAACCTGGCCTTGAACACTGCCAGGGATGGAGAATTTACCACTTCTTTGGGCAACCTGTTCTAGTTCCTCACCTCCCTTACAGTAAAGAATTTCTTCCTTAGATCTAACCTGAACTTCCCCTGTTTTAGTTTAAACCCATTACCCCTTGTCTTATTGCTACAGTCCCTGATGAAGAGTCTCTCTCCAGCATCCTTGTAAGCCCCCTTCAGGTACTGGAAGGCTGCTATGAGGTCTCCACGCAGCCTTCTCTTCTCCAGGCTGAACAGCCCCAACTTTCTCAGCCTGTTTTCATACGGGAGGTGCTCCAGTCCCCTGATCATCCCCATGGCCCTCCTCTGAACCTGCTCCAACAGTTCCATGTCCTTCTTATGTTGAGGACATTAGGACTGTTGTTAGCAACATACTTGTGTTCTTCCCAGGCCGCCTGTCCTTGCTTCCACCTTCTATAAGCTTCTTTTTTCCTTGTGTTTTCTCAGCAGTTGCTTATCCATCCATGGAGGTCTCCTTCTATTTGGGATGCATCACTCCTGAGCTTGTAGCAGGTGACCCTTGAATATCAACCAACAGTCTTGGGCCTCCCTGCCCTCTAGGGCTGTGTCCCATGGAACCTTACTAAGCAGGTTCTTGAAGAGGCCAAAGTCTGCTCTCTTGAAGTCTAGGGCAGTGAGCTTGCTGCACACTCTTCTCACCGTCCTGAGGATCTCGAATTCGACCATCTCATGATTGCTGCAACCAAGACTGCCCTGGAGCATCACATTTCCAACCAGCCCTTGCCGTTGGTGAGCACGAGGTCAAGCACGGCAGCTCTCCTTGTCGGTTCCTCTATGACTTGCAGAAGGAAGTTGTCTTCCACACAATCGAGGAACCTCCTGGATTGCTTGTGCCGGGCTGTACCGTCCCTCCAACAGATGTCAGGGTGGTTGAAGTCCCCTATGAGGACAAGGACCTACAAGCATGAGGCTGTCTATAGAGGGCTTCATCCACACAGTCCTCCTGATTGGGTGGCCTGTAGGAGATCCCTACAATAATGTCTGTCATTGCAGTTCTCGCTTTGACCCTGAACCACAAACTCTCTGTTGACTGATCATCTGTCCCCAGACGGAGTTCCATACTCTCCAGCCTATCATTGACTTAAACAGCAACTCCCCTCCCTGTCTGCCGGGCCTGTCTTTCCTAAAGAGCCTGTAACCTTCCATTCCAACACTCCCGTCGTAAGAGCCATCCCACCATGTTCCCGTGATTCCAGTGATATCAAATGCCTGTAGACGTGTGCGCATCTCTAATTCCTCTTGTTCATTCCCCATACTATGGGCATTTGCATAGAGGTGACTGATCCAAGCTCCAAATGAAGCTGATGCATTGGCTGAAGCAGCTGAAATAGCTCTGCATTTCTCCAAACATTCATTACAGGTGCTGGCATCTGACTGGTAGCTTTGGCATGGATGGGTGCCCCCCTCCCCCAACAAATCTAGTTTAAATCTGCTTGACTCCAATGTGGCTTTTTCCTTCCTGTTACCTCCAAATCCTCTCTCCCAGTTTCCCACTCTGCCCCCATCCTGGGTCCTCCTCATCCCTGGCTCTGTGACATACCCCATTACTTTCATCAAGTTCCAATTTTTACACTTTGAGTCTCTCGTTTTAGTTTCCATGTCCAATGAACCCTAATAATCCACTCTGAGACTGCTGTCCAAATCAAAATCTCTCCTTTTCTGCCTTCCTTCTCTCCCCAGGTCAGTCCCTTTTCCTTAGCCAGCCGCTGCCAACCTCCTATTCCCTTCCCCACCATCCTCTCTAACACTCGACCCTCTTGCCCTGATTCAAGTCTCTCCCCTCCTCCCACTCCTTTTGTGTAGCCTATGATGATTTTCTTATCAATCCTTTCTCTCTCTGCTCTCATTCCCCTTCACAGCATGGCCCAGGTGGACACAGACTTCATTTAACCGTGTGGCTGCACACGGATATGCCAAGCCTTCTGCTCAGCCTCTTAGAAAAGGCATTTGGGGAGGGAGGAAGACAGGGTTTTGGCCACTGCACCCCTGCTAGACTCAGACCCAGAGCCAGGAGCTCTCCTGCCCCATCTCCCTCAGCTCAAAGTGCCTGGCTTCATCTATATGCAGAATACTTGGGATCAGTAATTACAGGAAAACTGGCTCTCCGTCCCTTGGCTGCTGTGTGGGGACAGCTCAATCCCTGTTTGAGAGCAGCTCACAGACGGCAGCAGCAATGGGGGTAGGAGGCAAAGGCAGAATGCAGGGTGCTCTGTCTCTCTGCTGAGAGTGGCAGTTTCATAGTGTGATGAGCTCTAGGAGCAGGCTGAGTGATACACAGTTTGTGAAGACACTAATTTCTGAACCTTTAGCTAAATTCTTGCAAGTATGAAAATTATTGACTTTTCAAAGGTACATTAAACTCCTCCAGTTTGGTGCAGATATTCACAGGGAAGCAAAAGGCATATCTCCTACACAAAGTTATTCCCTTGCCAACCCGTACATCTCTACTTCAAAGCATGAGACATTTCTCAAAGCAAACCAGCTTATTTTCTCTTTGGTCTCACTCTCAGAAGTGTTCGAATGGTGCTAGTTGAAAATGTCAAAACCCTAAAACAGAAACATGGAGCCAAACAGAATAAAACAACAGCCTGAGGCAGACACCTGGCATGGGCTGTGTTCAACCCAGGCAGATAAATTTGGAAAAGTTATAAGCAAATGAAATCAGTATAATCAGTACACCAGTGCTCTTGAATAGTAAGCAGCAGTGTTGATCTCTGTTCTATATAGCACCTGCTGTGGTGGTAACTGGGTGCCTTTGTGGTATGGGTTGCATGAATTCCTCTAGTGCCTCTTCAACAGCAAAACTTCCCAGAAAGCTCTGTTCTCATAGTGCAAAGAGTTTGTTGCATTTTTGTTTTGCACTTATAAAAACTACACCTGAGGACTGAGAAGGGCCAAAATCACCAGGGTTTCCCCTACAGAGTTTTCTCACTCTGTTGCTCTGTGTTTTGAAGGGGTCTGGAAAGAAAAACAGCCTTTGCCCCCCTCTCCTGCTGAATTTCAGATTGACAGAGGTGAGGCTCTTCCCAGCTTTACAAGACTGTGCTCAGGCATACTGGCTCCATGTTTAGCCTTCACCCACACAGTGGCTCCAACTTGATATGATGGTATTAATTTGCAGGCAAAATGCCTAGTTCATCCTGGTGATGCTCAGTGTCTCAGCAGAGATGTTAGACAGCCACTTCCATGTAATCATTTCTCAGCCTTATTTTCATATTCATTTTTATAGCAATACTATTCTTGTTTTTCCTTTACATAGCTTGCAAGTTGTAAGTATAAGCAACTTCTAACACTGAAAAGATCTGAAAAATAAGGTTTTTGTTCCCCATACAGAGCTCATTAATAAATTTCTACAGTGTGTCCCAGTGCAAATATACACGATTATGATGTTTCTTCTACAGAGAATGCGTCAGTGAGTATTGCTGAAGGGACTACCTGTCAGGACAATATTATCCATCAAATGCAATTATTTACTCTATCAATTGCCAGTGTTCTTAGTTTATAAGACACAGATTGCTTTTGGAAATACAGAAAAGTAGCAAGAGTCTTAAAAGTTAATAGTTAACCTACAGATTCCCTTTGGGATGAAATAACCATGTATGTATAGTCACACAGAACCATACTGGCATGCAGGTTAGATGGGCCTTCAGGTTGTGTAAGAAAATGACATAAAATTATCAATATGTTTTATGGTGAAATTATAGATTTTATAGCATTAAAGTCAGAATGAGAAATTCAGTTCCTTCTCATTAGTTTTCTCAATTTCCTTAGTATCTAGTTCTAACAGGTAACACATTCTGGTAGAAATCCTGGTGCAGAACCATAGTCATAAAAAGAGAAATTGAGAGATCAGGTACGTGGTAATTGACTTTATGTCACAGAAATCAGTGAAAACTTTTGATGTTGTTTTCAAGCCTTGAATAACTGTTTTCTGTCAAAGAAACTGTGTCATGGGGCTTTGCTTTTTTTTTTTTTCTTTTTCTTTTTTTTAATTAACATTAGGATTCCCATTATCTATCAAGGATTCATATAAAACAAGTCATTGGAATAAAGTATATACTGGAACTATATGTTTATCAAGAAGGAAATAGTGCTGCTGCTTCTTAAATGGTTGCTACAAAATATACAGAAGTGAAAAGAGTGATACTATCCTTTTATTTTAACTCGGCATTTAAAGCAAGAAGTTTGACAGCTGACTGTAGGAAAGCTGAGAGAAGCTGGGAAATGCAGATATAATGAGAGGGAGAAAAGTCATGAACATTTTAGGAAGGAGCAGTTATTTTTTCTTTCTTATGAAAGATTTGGTCATTTTAAGTAATTATTAAGAATTAGTCAATACTTTGATGAACCTTTATATTGATCAAGATTACAGGAAGATAGGGGAACATTACAATGAGCCTTATGTCCTCAAGCCTCAGGGATCCCCTGTGCTGTGTTACTGTAGGAGCTTCTAATCCTCCACAATGCTCACCTGAGCCATAATTAAAAAAAAATCTGTTCTGGTGAGTGGTTTTTAGTAGCTCAGATCAGAGGAATCTGTCTTTTGTGACTGTCTGTGATTTGCAGTGAAGAGACTATGAGATTGAGCTCTCAGATCCTTTCAGCATCTGCAAGGCCTAGCAGGGTCTTTGCCAAAGTACATTAACAAATGTTATTTTAGTAATAACTCGGATTTTGAATTTTAGCTTCTAGAAGCCATTTAAATTGTTTTTAAGCCAGACTAGAGCATTTGGCCAACCTCTGCTGTCAGACGTGCTAATGTAGACCAATATCCCAGTAGTCTTTAATTCTTAAATAGCACACTGCCATAATAATAACCTGTGGTGTGGTTCTAAATTGCTTTCCTGCATTTTACCTCTTCACGTTTGATTATAGATTCTTTGAAATTGCAGTAATACTTGTTATAATCTGGTTTGCTCATATTTCTTTCATACTTGGATGCTTTATAGCCATGCTTTGTATATGCAAGCTGGATAAGCCTTGGTAAAAATGTATTGAGTCTGAGGAGGCATGAAAGCAGTAAGTCTCTGTTTTCTTTTAAAAACATGGTAGCAAGCATATTGCTTTCTGGGCTCTAAGTGGATTTACGTATTTAACAGCAGAAGTGCCTGTCCGATAGTCATCCCATGGAAGGTTGCACCGTTACAGACCAGCACACCACTAAATATATTTTGTAGTGCATTCTCACATACCTAAGCTGCTGCATTTAAGTGTGAAGGTTTTATCTATTCATTATTTTGGTAAATGTAAATTGTTCAGGACCCTCCAATGTATAATTATATGTTTGAATGAGCACAGCAACTTCACTAGCAGACATGCTAGTGAAGGCATTCAGTAGACATGCTAGGAGAATTATAACTGATGCCTTTTTTATCACTGAATGAAAAAAGAAAAAAGTGCTGCTAGAAACTGGAAGTTAAAATAAATTATGTAAAATACATAATTTGCATAATGACTGTCCCTTTATAAATGTTCGTATTAAGTAACCATATCATTTGGGATAATTCCTCCTTAAGGAATGCTGTGAAAGAACATCTCATTCATTATCTTGACTTGGTGAATTGCTCTAAAACAGCTTCTCTGATGAGAAAATTGATTTAGCATTTATTTAAAGAATTGAAATTAGTGCCTGGATTCTATATTTTCCTGTCCAGAATGTTTCAGTAATTCTGCATTGTATGGCTTTGACAAGTTAAACTGAAACTCCCCCCAAAACCCTTGCATCTAACTCTCCTTTACATGCATATACACATTCAGAAACATGCTTTAAAACCCTACCTGGTCTATTAATCAGACCAGAATAGTAATCATTCAGCTGCTGTACTGTAGCTCCCTTGATTCATTGATGTCAGTAATTAAAAGTTTTGGAGTTACACTTGTAAGTTTCAAAGCCACGTATTTATCTACAGGCAGGATGCAGCTTCTGCTGACTGCCCTGGTAAGAGCATCTCTGATAGTAGGCAACACATCATTTCCTCAAGTTTTTGTCAAGAAAGTTCTTAAAATTAAAAAGATGAACTACTGAATTAAACCTACCACTTGTAGATGAGAGAAAGTTATGGAAGAAAGTTACAGTAAGGGGAAAAGCACATATGTACTATTGTTAGTGGCAAAGTTTACAGAAGTGTGAGGTTGTGTGGGAAGGTAAAAGAGAGCCAAATTTCTGAAATAGAAAATAGGAGAAGAGACCATCTTTCCCTCCCAAAAGGAGCTTGTGGGGCACTTAAAATTGACCCCAAAGAGAATTCTCTGTGGAAGGAAATTAGCAAGTTGTCTTCCAACAGTAACATTGGTAGTGAGGGGGAAAAGGGATTTCTTGCAGATCAAAAGTAAAGGCTGAATAGAAGGGTTGCAGGAGGGCATTCTTCAGAAGGATCTGTTAGTCTGGATAAGCTTCTGCCAAGTGCTGTATATACAGTTTCTTATCTGCACTGAATTTCCAAAGCTTTTGAGGTTGTCCACCCTGTCTCATCTGTCATTTTTTTTTAAGTTGTAATTCAGCCTTTCCTTGTGATCAGCATAGTTGCTATATTTAGATTCAAATCTCACTTGGAGAATGCTTTAATTCATTGCACACTACCAGCTTCTGATTTTGTCTTTGAGATTCAGAAAGACACCTTGACAACATTCTCTCTGCTCCCAAGGATTTTGATGGGAACAGTTTTGAAATTCAAACCAAACTGTTGTGTTTGTCAAGACTGGGGTGAGTTTGTGCAATTAGAACTTGGTTCACTGTGTTTTTGACAAGTTCTCCCGGGAGATTTCTAAACATTGAAAACCTTTTAGGATGAAGTTCATGTTTTCTGCATGTGCCTGGCTAAGGTAGATATATTGCTCCAGTATAAAAAGCTGAAATTGCATTTTTCCTCTCACAGTCAGGAAGTAAGCTTGTATTGGGGTCAGAGAGGAGGCTGTAGAGAAGAGTTATCTTCCCTAATTTTTATTCACATTGGAGGCTATACTGTGGGGTTTATGATTTTGTTCATTCTTTAAGGCATGTGATTTACGTATGCGTAACATAGGGAGAGTGCTGGCAGCATTTTCTTTCCCCAAGGGATGAGAAAATAAATGGATTTTGAGAGAGGGGAGAGCAGACAGGAAGAGGAGATCTTAAGTAAATAATTTCTGCAACTACTAAGTGACATACTCTCTCTGTAATAAGAGAATATTTCATGTCACTGAACTGCAGTGAATGGCTAATGTAATTCTGTGGTCTGTATGGAAAATACAGTATAATAATCCAAGCAGCGCACTAGCTTTATGTAGCCTCTTGTTATTACTGAAAATAATAAAAGTATTAGACCTGTATTTACACAGGAAGACTATTGTTTTCTTATTTTTCTCAAAGTCCCTGTAGTCAAATAATGTACAATACGAGAAAATAAGGGTATCTTATGACAAAGATCATACAGTGATTCTTAGTAACTGAATTTTCCTATAATTTTGCTTCTGTGTGTTGTTGATTATAGGTATGTTTGGTGTCTGATTCAATTGTTTTGTAATTAAAGAATGTCTTGGTTTAGAAACTGGGAATCTATTTAATATAATAGAATAAACCAATTAGAATTTAATACACTTACTAAAACACACTGCGTATCATTTTGAGGCCTTGATCCAGTGCTGAGTTCTGTACTCAGCAGAAATTATCTGAGATTGGACCTCTACTGGTATGAGAACCTCTCAGTTTATCTTTTACAAACTCTTCTGTTAAGCTGGGGGGTGGGGGTGTGGGTGGGGGGTGGTGAGGAGAGAGAGAGCACCTTTGAGTTTATACTTTGAGTTTATATCTTTTTCCTTACCTTAATGGTTGGTGAAGACCTTGTTGCTGTTCAGCATCTCAGTCTCTGAGGAGATACTGTAAGTCAGAAAACCTTCTGGACAAACAGCTGAGGACTCTGAGCTGGCAGGTTTAGTTCTGTGGTCAGTGCCCTGGATCTGTTGTTAATGAATTTGGCAGTCTGTATCTCATGCACCGGACTGAGTCTGTATTTCACACCAGCAGAGTTAAGAAGGCTCTTTCCTTTAGTTTTCATGGGTATATACTTTCCAGGAACTTTTCCAGTCCCTTTCAATCAGAAAAGTCAACTATTGCATTCAAATTTGTTGAAATGGGAAACGGTTTGTGCTGAATTTTAATTTCAGAGGGCAAAGGGAGATGCTTCCATTTGACAAGGATGCACTCTCAATGGAGCGCTCTGCTGTTTAGCTTCCTGACCTGATGAGAGAGTGAAGAGAAACTGTCTCATATGATTACTAAAGTTATTATGATTCATGGAAATAACTAGGTAGATCATGACAAACACAGAAAAGGTATTCAGAGGTCATTAGACCAGCCATCATTGCCACTTAGGGCTTATGTATTCTGAAGAACTTTAGTGCAAGGAATAACATCTGCTTTGTAGCATGTACTGGCAAGCTGTAACTCAGGCTTCTGGAGTGTGACCCAGCTGAAACACTCTAAGTGTGATTCACCTTGAAGGTCAGGATGCCTAAATGTAGGTGGCTGCAAGGGAGCTAGCTGTATGCTCATTCCCATTCTGGTGGATGGAGATTTAATCCACAAAATAAATGTTAGAGGTCGATTTGGCAGCATATGTAATGCAACTAAGAATGGACAAAATAAATGCCCATATAACATATATCCAGTTTCACTTGTATTCTAGATGGTTGATGGCAGTTTGGAAACATATTCCAGAGGTAGTACTGATGTGCAAGCAAAGCTGATTGTATTTTTACATGCATGCCTCCTAAACTTTATGTGTTTCCTTATATCCTCTTTTGCTACCGAGATGTGTTTACATAATGGCTATGCAAACATAACGCATGCATTTCCTACTGCCACCCCAACTGGTACCAAACAACCTGCTGTTGCTCCTGGGACAGATATGCCTAATGGCCACATTACAGCTCTTGAAGATAAAACTGAGGGTAGAGTGGGAGTGTGGAGGAGGAGTTTTGGAATGGGATGAAGGAAAATGAAGGCAACTCATTCACAAGTACAGTGTGCTGCCACTGCTAATTCTATTAGCAGGCTAAAACTCAGGACACAGAAAATTATTTTAACTTCAACTAAAAAACAAGAGATGGAGCTGGGAAGACTAAATATATTACATCATGTTACTGTTGTGCCTGAAAAAAAGACTTAAGTGCAGATAGCCATGTTTTGCTAAATCAGTCTTTCTTCTTTCCACATTTGCAAATGGTTCCCTTTTTCTTTCCTTATATATTAAAAGTGGTATATTAGTACAAGTTATAAGGAGGAAAATAATTTTGGAAAAGTTATTACTGATTTCTTTAAAGGAATTTGCACTGACTTGTTTGCAAACCCCATATTTAAAGTTGAGACACATTTCTGCTTGTGTTCCATATGCATCCAGTGTTTTTACCTTCTGTCATCCTCTTAAGCTTTATTAATTTTTTCAGTATCAGTCACATGCAGAATATAATCCTGGTTTGTTGGGTTTTTTCAATAGAAAATTAGTATTACTGTTTTGATGCCTTAATCACATCAAGGTGAACAAGCATGTGTAATTTCCAGTTACAGCTAAACCAAAACAAATTGGAAGAAGGTTTTGGGCTGAGACCATTGACCCAAACCTGCCGCTTCAGATCGCTCTTAACACCAAAAGGCAAATCTATAGTTTGGTTTATAAACAGCCCCAAATTTTCTCAGAACAGGTGATGGTAAAACTTTTCAGAGCATGTACGATCTGAAGGAATTTTGGCCAAAACAGAATGGCTCCTCAGTCCTCCATTTCTAATATTGAGGCAACTGATTTACTTTCCATCTACTCTGAGTAACATACAGTAATCCCCTTGCTCCAGACACTCTTCATTTCTATAACACTCCTTTTATTATGTTGCAAAGCTCACAGCAAGGAAAATATCTGCTCAGGTATTTTACTGCAAAAATTGTGGCGTAGGCAACACTATAAAATACTATTAAGACTGGAGTATCAGACAACAAGGAAATTCATATATATGAGTATTTAGAAAAAGAAAGGGAAAATATGATTTTGGATACAGCTGAAATTAGCTGGAGACAGTTGCCTTAATGCAAAATGAACTCAGAATTCTAAGTAGAGCTTACTGTTCTCAAATAGATACAAATGTCATTAGCAGTCTTTACAAATCCTGAAATGCTCCAGATTTCACATTACTGTTCAGCTGCAATGTGGGTATATTTTCCACAATGCAATGATATGTGTATTAATGTCTATGTACTCATATTGTTAAAGATGATTACATAGCAACGCATTTAAAATTTATTTTCATTCTTCACCTTATGGTCAGATATTTGAAAGACAATCTGGTCTGTTGTAAGTGATTTCCCTTGACAGCAAGCTGTAGTCTTAGTAAATCTGTAAATATATGCATTGCATATTATTAGTGAATATTAATTTCTCTGATTCACCACAGAAATGTCTTTCATAAAGTGTGCCACTGAAGTAGTTAGAAAAACCATTGCTACTGACTTGCTGGTGGTTTAGGAAAGTTTCATGCAGGGAACAGTTGCTTTACAAGAGCTGATTTCTTTGTCTCTTACAGGTACATGATATTGTAACATTGCCACTTTAGTAGCTTATCAGACTCAAGAATCAACTGGAAGAGCTAACACTGGTGTTTCTCATCCAGATGAATTACTTGATACCTATTTAGCTCAACCAAGGTTAGACATGTGTGGGACAGTAAAGCAAGAGTAAAAGCTTACAAAAATTGGAGAAATTCAGAGAAAAAAGTAGAACGTTTACATTTGGGCAGCTTTAATCAACCTTTTCAGCAGTTGTGAATAGCTAATCAACAGTTAAGAGTGGGTTACAAAGAAGAGGAACCTCACAGAGTCACTGAAGTCGGTGATGCCTCACATCTGCCTGGTGGAAAACTGGTGGACTTGCTCGTAGGACATCCTGGCTATGCACCTAGGACATCCTTGGTATGCGTAGGGGCTGTACTTAGTGACGTCTGCTGCAGCTCTTGCATGGATAATGTTGTTTACCTTGCTCCTCTTTGCCTCTCGTAAGTAGCTGAAACTTAAATGGTGGATGTAAGAAAAATCAGTCGCTGCCCTCAGCAGGAAATGGTAATTACTGTTGTTCATGGTCACTGCACATCTCAAGATGCAAAACCTAGTGTCCATCCTTCCTTGTGGACTGGCTTGTTTTCAAACACAATTAGTTCCTAATATAACAGAAAAAAAATGGATAGCCATTAATTCTTAACTCTATTAGCAATATCTGGTCTATCAAGGAACCAGCCATGGTCACTAAGGACCGGGAAAGTATTGAGCTATATGATGTTTAAAGACAACCAAAATGCAAGTTCGGACCTAGAGCATGCTTAAGATTTATGGCAGGTGAGACAGGCAGGCATAGGCAATTGTGACTTCATTGGTCAGGATGACAGGTAATCCAGGATACATAATCCATGACATCCTCATGTTTTCTTGTAGCAAAGAAGAATTATAAAGGACAAGGAGAAAGGAGAAATCTCTGCAGCTGAAGGGAAACTGCACAGGGGAAAGTTTCTTTAAATAGAGAAGAGATTATAGCCCAAATTTATAGACTGATTGAAGGAGCAGCTGTCATATAGACAGTCTGTACCTAGGGTAGTGAAAGATCTGAAGGGATGTGAATATGAAAGGAAGTGGCCTATATTTTATTTGATCAAAGAGAAAAGTGAGATGGTCAAAGAAACAGACTAGAAGAATGGTCTTTGCAGCAGCATTTCTGTGTCACTGGAGGACAACTGCACTTGTGAAGGCCAGAGGGAAAGATGCCAATGTAACTGAACAGATGATGAGAGCCTCGATAAAAATTTTAGCTGTGGGGTTTGATAGGAATTGTCATATCTGTCATATGTTATGCAGAACAGATCTGCGGTATCAAGACACTACCAGGTTGTGAAGGGTGAATAGAAGATGATACCCAATCTATAGTCACAGGGGAGAGAGAGGGAGTACTGTCTATCACAACTCAGATATCTGCCTGTGAGTATAGGCATGGATATGGGTCTTTCAATGAAATGCAAGCATTTCTTATTTTAGGCATCTGAAATCTTGAGATTACTTTGAGCTTGCTGTGGAAAAGCTAAATACCAATTCAGACATTTCAGTAACAAGAATCACTGTTTTGAGGACATGTGCGTAAACGGTTTTGTCTACACTCAAAATGCATTAATGTATAAATTTAAAGTGCAGAGACCAGGACTTGTTTGAGACCTGGTGGCCTGGGAATTGTTGCCTTTAAATAAGCAGAAATGGATAATAGACTGAAAGGGTCTGTAATGTTTTTTTAATGGAAGAGGACATTCAAGGCCAAGCACATGCTCAAGAAACGTTCATATTGCTACTTTAACTCTCAAAGAGGGAGTTATTTCTGTTGCCTTATCATTTTCTCAAATAAGGGAGAAAATGAGCCAGTCTTGCAGTGCTGGTTCTAGAGAAAGGCAAGGAGCTTGAAGAAGCTGAGCAAAGGCTGGGGAGAAGACCGCAAAGATTACAGAGAATGACAGTAAGGTTGAGGGTATGTCTGTTCCTTACATTGCCATGTAGTTCAGGGATAGCCTTTCTATACCCATGTCTGGTGCTGGAAGCTATCTTCAGTCTTCTGCCTCAGCAGATTGGAGCTCAACTGAAGCAGTTACTCCACTGTTACAGCGGATTTTCCATATTTTGAATTCTTTAAATCAAGACTAAGAGACAAAAAGTATCTGCAATTAGTGACTTTGTGCCACTATTCATGATGAGGCTTTGTGATTGTTGTTGCCAATAACAATCCAAGCAGGTGAAGCCAAAAGAGATGAGCAGATAAATGAAACTTTCAGGACTTGAAAGCTATGAATAGATTAGCACTGATAATACCAACATGAAGCAGGAGGTCATTTGAAGAGTAATATGTCATCTTTCATTGTGGGAGCTAAATAGCCCCACTAAAGCCATACAAGTACAGGTGATAATGTTAAGACTAGATGTATATTTTTCATTTAGTGGTGACTAAAAACCTCAATGTCTATCAAACTTCCTTCTTATTTAACTAAGGTATTGTCAAAGAATAGAAGGGCAGAAACTGAGCAGTGGATTTCATCTTACAGGCATGAAAGTGAGTTCTTGTCCCAGCTGCTGACTTCTCTTCTTATGTGTGTTTGAATGAAATATTTAAATGATGTTTGTACTTTAGCAGCTCACAGCTGCAAACATCTCAGCTGAAGAGATCACTGCAAGTTGCAGCACTGCAGCGAAGTTAAAGGTAGCCACAGAGGAGTCGTGCCTCTGTCTCTGAATTCCAGCTGTTCATTTCTTACTTCAAACAATTGCAAAAATATGTAGCCATTGCCTCTCATTAGATTTCCTCTGTCTGTCTGCCTGTCCACCATGTTCTGAGAGTTGAAACAAAGCTATCTAAAAAATGCAAAGATATCTGAAAATGCACAATCTTCTATCTCACATGTTAAAAGGATTTTAATAATTTAAACAAAAACTGCTGTCGGCAGTTTCTGGAACACATATGCACATTCATATATGCATTTGCTCAGTTTCTTCCCTCTATTTTTGTTTATTTATTATTCCAAGGGCTTTAAAGTACAAATGTTTTCCTAACATTAAATATAGCATATATCATCACTATTTAAAGCAGAAATATTCAGTGCTCGTTTTTCCTCTTTCATGATTTTTTCTGAACGGTGTGTTTTATTTTTAATGATATTTCATATTTACTTTGTAACAAGCCCCTATGAGCTATTCAGGAGGAGAGATGAAAGCACATTTGTTAACTATGAGGAGTTACTGGTTTTTAATACCAGTCCCACCTTCTCTGTGGCAGTTTTCCCTGGGTGGAAAGGGGGTGGCTGAGGGATGTGGGGTCATGTGTGCATGTAGCATGGGAGGGCTAGCATGGAATTGTGATCCTCTGCTGAGTCCTGCTGGCATCTGATCCAGGTCCTCTGGGGTGGGGAGACATTGCCCAGAGCCTGCAATAAAAGCCATCAAGCAGCAAGGAGCAATCCCACAGCCAGCCAGGGTGCTGGGTGGTGCCAACATGCCCCTGGACTGCCTCACAGGCAGCTGGCCAGGAGCCCTGGGGCTGATGTTGTGTCCTGGCTGCGGTCAGGACAGGTCTTCCCCAGGCAATGCTTTCTCTTTTCCTCAGGTGATGGCAGAGAAAGGCCAGATCATACCGGAAGGTGTGGCTTTGATGCTCAGTTACCGTTACTAAATATTTTACTTAACACAATATCATATCAGTGCTGTCAACTTCACCATATGTTCTTAAATCGGTACCTGACATTACAGCAGAGAGTGTATGCATTTATTTGGTGGGGGGAACTGGAAACAAAGGGAAGAAAACCAAAACTACCATGATCTCTTTCACAGCATCCAGTTTTATCTGTGCTTCTGGGTTTAATGAGGTAGCTGATGAAAATCAGAGATGCTCCCTTTGCCCATTGCAACACTAGGATGAACCCCTCAGCAATCTTAAATTCATCATCTGGCTGCCCTTTTCTCATGACTAGAGTGAAATGAGGCAATAACCTCATTTGATTTGCACATCCCACAGAACTTGCCAGTGAGGTTAGACACCTCTGTGCAGCTAATTTAAGCCTGCTGGTTCTGGGTTGGTTTCTCTTTCAGAAGCTTCATAGAGGTGTGCTGCTGACCCGCCAGGTTAGAAACCAATGGAGTAGATGAATATTAGAAATATGATGCTGATGGATTTAAAGAAGAAACAATCTGTTCATGCAATATAAGAGCTACAAATGTGAACTAACAGTTTGGTTGTGTGGCTTTATTTTTCAAACTCTGCCAGTAGAGATACATTCTAAAGATGGCATTTCGTGCCCGGTTCCTAGTGAGATCCCAAATATGTCAGAATACAGGCACTTCAGCAATAAGAACTAAAGCTGAGAACTTAAAGAATATCACTTATGTCCCTCGTTTCCCAGAGGTGAGCACAGATTGATAGCAGAGACTGATATCAGAGACCATGGAGAAAAAATACTATGTATGAAAGCATGGTGCAGATCTGATCTATGTTCCAGTTACCTGTTAACAAATGAGGCAGATTATTCCTGCAAGGCACCTTGAATTTCTTGGAAAAATAGTTTTTAAATAAGTTGTCTTTTGCTTGTCAGTAGGAAACAAAGTCAAAAGATTCTGGGCAACACTTTCTTATCTAGATGGCAAAATGGCCATTTTGTTGGTTTTGGATTTGATAGCCTAATACTTGCATTAGCCCGAAAAGTTAATAGTCATCTGCTCTTCTCCTGCACTATAATACTACAGCTATGTGTCCACAGGTCATAATATCCCTACATGAGGAGTAAATGCTCACATTTACCAAAGCTGTAAGCCAAATGAAGCCCTGAAGGCTATTTAATCACCTAACTTAAAGTTTTATTTTTCTAAGTGCTGTGACTCTAATGACTTTCGTGGAAGTCAGTAGATTTAACTCATTATTTTAGTTTCCTTTTTTAATATTGTTTTCAAATGCATTTTATTGTGATTTGTTTTATTTTGTTGTTGTTTTTTTTTATTTCTGTATTTTCAGTGGGACTGTTTTTAAATAACAGATTTTGTAATCATACCGATAAAGGTGTTACATTTGAAATGTTATTTATGGCAGAGAAGAAACACCTTATAGATAAAGCCAAGAGCTTATTATTAGTATCATTTATATTTTAACAGTGTAATCCAAGAGTCATTAGTTGAGATCTGATTACTACAGAAAATAATACTTTGTGCAGAAAAAAGTTTCAGTAACAATAATAATGTCTATATTGTTCTAGATACACTTCTTAGCTTCTACCCCTTTTCTCGGTGTTTCATTCACCCTCTTCCTGCTCCTGCAGGTCCTAAAATGGGCAGTTTCAGTCTGGTGGGAATCAGTGGAGCATTATGGAGTGTCATTGGCATCTGGAGTCCTTTGCTGGGAAGGATATAATGCTCATTGTGATGGTTTCTTTTTCCTCGCTCCCTAAGATTTATTTGGGAGCATTTTTATGTTTGCTAACACACTTTTAGACCTTGCTGGTTTTTTACTGATCTGAAGCTCCACTTACAGCCAGGTTTACTATACACAGTGCCTTTCACATGTTAGACACTTCTTTGGTCTCTTCATCACTTCTAAAAGCAGTTTTGTCCAGCTCCAATCTGCATTTCTTTAGCACTGGTGAGTTGTTTATAACTGTGAGGTATCCAGTGCCAGCCTGTGCCCATCTCTCTAGCAATGGCAGTACCATATTACAGGGCTGCAGGGTAACAGAGGCCACGATACAATTCAGGCACACTTCATAAAATATGGGGTATGTAGGTAGAAAATGTGAAATAATGTACACATGAAAGGTAGCCATAGTTTAAGTGTCAAGTAAGTGTGTTTGCTGAGACAAATAATACAGTAAATGGCATCTCTGACAAAGCTGGCATTCCAGTTATTCATTATCGGGTAATATTCGTACAGATCAGAGCAAATGCTGAAGTTTTTATAAAACTCAGATGCAAAGACACAGTCCAATATAAAATTCTGTATGGTGGAATTTTATTTGTAAATCAGCAAAAGGCACAGTAGGAACACAGGGGAAGGCAAGAGCAGGAGGCCAGATCTATAGTCCTGTGTTTACTTACTTCTAATGCAGCTCTCCGTTTGATTATCTTCAGGAATATGTAATGTATTTCTTCCTGTTTATTCCTGGGTGATAGTATGTATGACTTAACATGGGACACCAGTCCAGAGATAGATATGTGATATCTATCCAGAGATAGATACTGTGAACTGAGAACATACACTCATAAAATCTTTATATTTGGACACTTTCTGAATGCCTACCACCTGCGAAGGGATGGTTAGAGATGCAGTGTAAGGGATTGTGCAGCTGGGCAGTTGTACCTTGTGACCAGGAATGCGTGGTTTGCATTAGTGATAAGGCAAAAGGAGAGCAGCCTTATTTCTGGTTCCTGCATCTGTAAATTGGCACTTTCTGTATCTCTGTGAACATTGAGAAACAGGTACTGAGGGTCAGGTTTTCTCATTGCTTGTACTCCTGTTAATCCATTTAACTCAGTATCACAAAGAGTTAGCACAAATCAGCTGCTGTTAGTGTTTGGGCCATGCTATTCCCTGCTGATAGAACTGTTCCATTTCCCTTCCACTGCAGAAAATGTTGAAGCGCTTAACAGTTCTTGGAAGTTAAGTTACATACAGTGATTTATCTCTCAGAGATGATTCTTAGTTTTGAATAACTTTTTTCATTACCCTGGTAGGAAAATTTCAGCCTTCCAGAACCAAGGAAAAAAAGAAAAAAACCAAAAGGAATTGGCAATGGAATTGGGAGATGGCTGCGCTGGAATGGTTTTCATGTGAAGGAAGCACAAGTCACTCAGACATTTCAGATTCTTTTATCTTACTTTCAGTAACTCAGGTGCTTGTTGCACTAACTTGTGAGATACAAGTCCAGAGGTATGCATGGGAACATGGCCAGTATGTTTGTAACAGTAGATCACCAACAATCTGCAGTGCACAGAGTAAGCACTCGGGCACTAATCCCACTGACTAGCACTACTGCTGGGCTTTCAGTTTTGGCTCTAATGAGCTATGCTGTTATACCCATTTTCAAGTGACTGATGGTGGGTGCAGATAACCAAGCAAAAAATTCCTTTAAATGCAGATCCTCCTCAGCTGGCTTACCACATGCTACCAAAGTATGCAAAATGATAGGTAAAATCTTCCACAATTCCAGCATTACCCTGTCAGATGAAATACAGCAACAGAGAAAACTGCTTGGATTGATTCAGGCAGATTGCACTGAAGGGCCTGCACTTGCAGGGTGTTTATTTAGATGTATTAAGGCCAAATACGGGAAACACCCTATAAGTTGAATACAGATACATTAAATGTTTGAAGGGGTCAGGCTTGCTTTGTCAATTTCTTACCTGTAAACTGTTTGTCAAATTAATACCAGAAGTTGTAATTGTATTGCAAGCTTGCTATATAGGTATTCATATGCTTAGACAACTTGGTATTCGTATGCTTAGACTACTTTGTACTATCAGCTGTTACAGTGGGTTCAGTATTGTCATTGTGAAGTGAACTTTTAAACACATAATTGCATGGAGCTGAAGTAAAAATCATTTTAATATATAATATAAATAATGTATTCTATTTCAAGTGATTCAGTCAAACTTAAAGTAAGAAAATCCAATCATAGAAGGCTTAAAAATAGAACCCTTCCCTTTTATTAATTTAAGCCATTTTAAAGGGTAAAAATATACTGTGAAAGCTTATATTTGCCTCTAACTTTTTTCTTATTTTAACAGGACTGGGAGTTTCCACATTTTATGGGTGATGTTGAAGTGAATCTTCCAGGCTTACCATCTGCACACATGCAGTTCAAAGTACCTTATTTCCAAAAGATCCTCAAAGAGGAGTATCACATACATATAACAGGTATGTGATGTTTCAGATTGTGACACAATCACGCAGTTAACTGCTTCTGTGTAACAAATGTATGCTAACATGTTCTTAGCCACATATATTTGTGTGTGTGTGCATGTGTGTTCCCCAGATTGCCATTTTTCTGTTTCTGTCCCAATCTATATCATCCAGACATAAAGATCTCAGGAAAATGAAGAACCTGTATCTCACAAATCAGAGAGACCTGCTGTTTTTCATGGATTCCAGCAACTTCTTGTGACACTAAGTAATACCTAATGTAGCTTTATAGATCTTTTATCTAAAATTACTCTCCTGGGGAATTAGCAGCTTATTTCATCTTCAAATCTCTTATGCTTTCAGATGCTTTTGCTATGATTTATGCTAATATCTTTTCATAACTTCGGTCATTCTCATCTGGTAAAGGCCACTCATAACCATGCTTCCATCAGTCATCTAACCAGAAGTGGACAGTTAAATAACCTCAAATAAAATAGAATTGCAGTTATTCAAATGGATGTTACATATAGATAAAAAGTACCTGATCCTTGCATACTGTGAAACAGTATTTTAGTAACAGTAGGGAATGAAAAAGAGAAAAAGGTTAAATAGGGATGAATACTTTGGTGTCTTCCATCTATGCAGAAGGAGCATAGCTCCTCTGTCTGCATTGGGAAAAGTTGGATAATAATGAATATCAAAAGATTGCAGGTGTGAATTGCCAGGGGTCTTTAACTGCTACTATAAACAACCAGAACACATGATTCTGTACAGCAATAAGATAAACGAGGGCATCCAATGGCACAGCTGTATGAAACTCCTAGAGATCAGGAACAAAAGGAGCATTCAAAGATAACACAAAGATAAGGCCAAGAGCTAGCAGGTTAGTCACAAGCTCACCAGGCAGCAAAAGCCAAGGGAAGAAAATGTGCCAATGAGGAAAGACTGATGAACCAAGGGCTCGGTCAAGATAGGCTTCAGCCTCATTCATGAGGCCTCAGAAAAGGCATTTTCAGTAGACAAGGTAGAAATCTGAGTGATCAGATTAAAAACCAGAAGAGAAGAGAAAATGATGGCAAAAGTTACGTGTTGGCTGTTGAATGAGGGAAGGCAATTGGCCATAGGAAGTACAAATAGAGGGATAGAAAGTTTTTCAAAATTCCGTGTAGATGCCATGCTGGACTACTGAGAGAAAACAGATGGCCATCAAGAGGAAAGAAGGGCTGGGGCAAGTCTGAGTTAGACTGATTGAGCCACCAGTGTTTGTCATAGAATAGAATCATACAATAGTTAAGGTTGGTAAGGACCTTAAGATCATACAGTTCCAACCCCACTGCCCTCCTCTGGACTTGTTCCAACAGTTCCATGCCCTTTTTTATGTTGAGGACACCAGAACTGCACACAATACTCCAAGTGAAGTCTCACGAGAGCAGAGTAGAGGGGCAGGATCACCTCCTTCGACCTGCTGGTCATGCTCCTTTTGATTCAGCCCAGGATACGGTTGGCTTTCTGGGCTGCGAGCGCACACTAAAGCCAGCTCATATTCATTTTCTCGTCAACCAACACCCCCAAGTCCTTCTCTGCAGGGCTGCTCTTAATCTTCTCTCTGTTTTGGAACAATCTCATGGTCAGGAACTAGAGGTGTAAGGTGAGAGGAAATCAGATGGGTACATAATGAACACATTTTTTGTCTCCCAGGTGAGCAAAAAAGGAGAGGGAAAAAAAAAGTATAAGCATCAAATATTTGATATGAATTATAGGCATGTTAGTGAAAAATACTTTTTTCCTACTTCTCAAGACTAGAGCATGAATTTGGATGGCTGAGTCCCACAAGGCTCCCTGATGCCCTATGGTTTTTCCATTGTATAAGGAGAAGTAGTGCAATGAGTGCCCAGAGGGGCATGAACAATGACTAAAGAACAGTAGGATGGGTGGCACCATCGCATACAGAAATGCAGACTATTATAATTAATATAAATGAAAAACAATGGGTGATAGAAGAGAGACTGAAGAGCAAAGATCAGTTTTGCATTGTAGAAGAGACAGGGATATTGATGATAAAGACAGACAAGCAAAGAAGAAGCAACAGTAAAAAACATCAGTTATCTGATCAGAAATACAATTGCCTGCAGTGCTGCTGTTTGAAAACAGACCAACTGAGAGAAACCAATATTTATGCATTGTAGAGTCTTCTGCGGAGAGGACTGGAGGTCTTTCTGATTTTCTGGCAAGAAGACATTCTTTTAATAAGGATGAGCTAATGAATAGGGGCTGAGGAATATTTTTCCCTGCTCAGCGTTAACAAGATCCATTTATTAGATTCACTAGACAAATCAATCCATTTGACTGCACATCACGTACTCTGTCTACTGAGTACCTGTTTTATCTTGATGCTATGCCACCCTTTAAGAGATCTAATAAACAGTGATAACACATGGCACAAGAACCTCCCTTTGGGTAAGTTTTGCTTGAACCATCTGTTCTTGCCATCAGTTCTTGTCTCAGGTCAGGGTATTGTCTTGGATCATTTTCAAGCTCTAGCTATTGTGTGGATGTTTAGATACTTGTAATTTTCTACTCAAATCAAGGAGCTAATAAAAGGAAAGAAGTACTGGTTAAATATATATATAACAAGATGAATGTAGTCCAGTCTAAAATGATAGTAGAGAGTGATGCATATGAATGCAACTGCAGCAAATGACATAGGGATAGGACACTGATAATGGCAGGCAGCCTTCTGCATTTAAGCCCTGTTTAATACATGGAATCCAGAACGTTAAATTAAGCCATAGGACTTCTTTTTAGTAACAAGCAGGAAAAGAAAACTAAGGCCTGAATATTTTTTATTTTAGTACTTGTCATAGGGATAAAGTCAAGCTGTAAATCTATGACCTGTGACCTGATACGTAGAAACTGGAAACGCTTTCCTCCAAATAGCAAGAAGAAAGAAAGTGTGGCTGAAATAACACTTAACATCTTTTACCTGGGAAATTTTATTCTTTTACAGTCAGTTTTGGTCAATGTTGATTGATTGCAAAGCGTTCGACACTGTCTCACACAACATCCTTGTCTCTAAATTGGAGAGACATCAATTTGATGGGTGGACCACTCGGTGGATAAAGAACTGGCTGGATGGCCGCACGCAAAGAGTTGTGGTCAAGGGCTCGATGTCCGGCTGGAGACCAGTAACGAGCGGTGTCCCCCAGGGATCGGTGTGGGGACCGGTCTTGTTCAACATCTTTGTCGGTGACATGGACAGTGGGATTGAGTGCACCCTCAGCAAGTTTGCCGATGACACCAAGCTGTGTGGTTCGGTTGATACGCTGGAGGGAAGGAATACCATCCAGAGGGACCTCAACACACTTGTGAGGTGGGCTGATGCCAACCTTATGAAGTTTAACCATGACAAGTGCAAGGTCCTACTCCTGGGTGGGAGCAATCCCAGGCACAGCTACAGGTTGGGCAGAGAAGAGATTCAGAGCAGCCCTGCAGAGAAGGACTTGGGGGTGTTGGTTGACGAGAAACTGAACATGAGCTGGCTTCAGTGTGCGCTCGCAGCCCAGAAAGCCAACCGTATCCTGGGCTGCATCAAAAGGAGCGTGACCAGCAGGTTGAAGGAGGTGATCCTGCCCCTCTACTCTGCTCTCGTGAGACCTCACTTGGAGTATTGTGTGCAGTTCTGGTGTCCTCAACATAAAAAGGACATGGAACTGTTGGAACAAGTCCAGAGGAGGCCACGAGGATGATCAGGGTAGTGGAGCACCTCCTGTATGAAGACAGGCTGAGAAAGTTGGGGCTGTTGAGCCTGGAGAAGAGAAGGCTGCGTGGAGACCTCAGAGCAGCCTTCCAGTATCTGAAGGGGGCTTACAAGGATGCTGGGGAGGGACTGTTCATCAGGGGCTGTAGTGATAGGACAAGGGGTAACAGGTTAAGACTTAAACAGGGGAAGTTTAGATTGGATCTGAGGAAGAAATTCTTTACTGTTAGGGTGGTGAGGCACTGGAATGGGTTGCTCAGGGAAGCTGTGAATGCTCCATCCCTGGTGGTGTTCAAAGCCAGGTTGGACAGAGCCTTGGGTGCCATGGTCTAGTGTGAGGTGCCCCTGCCTGTGGCAGGGGGGTTGGAACTAGATGATCTCAAGGTCCTTTCCAACCCTAACTATTCTATGATTCTATGATATAAGTAAGAGCAGTCCTAGGACTCCCCTGAGCAGCCCAATTCAATGCTGGTTTGCTCTAACAAGTAACAGTCCCACAAAGAAGCAGCTGTAAGTAATGGAACATTCAGAGGAGTAAAGGACTTTAAACCACCTTTCTGTTGGTGTATATTTAATTGCTTTGTGCAAGTGCTCTACAGATGAAGGATTTCACAGTTACACGCTCTGTGTTGCCAGCTCTCCTGATTTTATAACAAGTCTTCAGACGGTTGCTTTTCTTTTTTTTTTTCTATTTTGCCTTGAAGTCATAGCTCCTGAATTCAGTGACTACGAGAGAATTTCAGCTTTCGTAAAATAAAGCTTATGATTGCAGAGAAGAAATGTTGCTTCCATGGAACTCCGGTATCTAAATGGCAGATAAATATAAAAGTGCTAAGTGTATTATTTTTAACCTACCTTGCTACTTTAAACTAATAACGTGCTTTCTTAGGCCTGATTTATGATTTCTGAATGGTGTAAGTTGGCAGTAATATCAACTTAATATCTGCAGCCTGTAGCTTATATGCTTCAGTGTAATTTTAAATTTACTATCAAAAACAAATTTTTACTGGTAACTGAGTACCTCATTTTGCTCAAATTTCTTTGCTTCTAGGAACTCATAGCAAAAATCTACTCAGTATTAAATATTTTTATCCTGTTTTGATAGCTGCTTTTATCTATGAACATCAAAAATAACTTGAATTCCTGCATCTGCTTAACTCATCTTGATTTCCCCTGACAGATGGTTCATTGCAAAGTGTGTGTTTTCCTTCTTGGGCTGCTGTTTATGAAAATACATAGTCTACCCTAGTTTCTATAGTACCCAGGGAAAACTTAAAAGTAAATTTTGTTACTTCAGATTCTTTCATGGTTAAAAGGCATTATGGGGCCTGGCTGGTACCCTTTAATAGCAGCATTGGCGATCCAAGAACATCTTGCTGTCAAGTGTGTGAATAGTTTTCAAATAGGAAATATTAAGGTTTGGGCATCAAAAGAGATGGGAGATTTTTTTCTGGCTGTTTATAAACATGTTTCTGAGTGCTGATGTAGCCAGAGTGCCCTTCCTCCCAAAGGAGAAATTGTCATCTTCATTGGTGGCGAGTGCCTAGCATGGCTGGCTTGTGGAGTTAAACCAAAATGTGTTGACATTCCAGCCAAGCATCACCTATACAGGGAAGCCTGAAGGAGCCTGTGGGCAAAACCAGAAAGGTTAGAGGTAAAAACAAAGCTGTCTGTGCACAGAGATGTGAAAAAAGTCAGAGGATTTGCGGCTTAGTTCACCTAGCAGTATGCATGTATCTAGCTGATAGGACTAACGTGACAGAAGATACGAAGAACATTTCAAACATACATAATGTTTTACAGAGGTGTCTGAGAAGTCGACATTTACTATACTAGCCTCTGGCTGTGGTTGCACAGCGTGAGGCCATCTGAGTCTCACCTTAATAAGTGGAATTTTCACATTTCCTCTTGACCTCAGGAGGGATGATGAGGACTGGCTTCTACATGAGACCTCTCCTTTTAGGATGTTATTGTTCGGGTACAAAGTGGACATGCAAAAATAAAAATGCTCCAGAATCAGCAGCTGGTTTGGAATACTTGGACCTGCAGGATCTGCTCCATTGCCCAGTAAATGAGTTGCATGTTGGACTGTGAACTGGTTGCTGAACCTGTCATAAACCTCATCAGCCTCTTTTAAAATGATCACTGCCCAAACATCTTGTTCAGCTGATGCCTTTCTGGAAAAGGGAAAAAGAAAAATCCATACCTCTTTGATCATGAGAAGGCCCCTGGTATTCATCTGATGCACAGTTGTTCAGCTTCAGCAGGAAGGGCAGAGTATTTCTAAGCAGAATCCCATACAGGCTGGTGTTCAGAGCATGGTCCTACAATGCAGGGCCAAACTGCTGTAAGTAGAAATTGTTCTACAGTCAGGGTTTCTCTTCTGATGAGTGCCCTAGCCATGAGGATATAATCCTCCTCAGTAGTCATGCTCAGAAAATAGGGATCAATTTTTCATCCCCGAATAGTGGTTGTAGCCTACAGTGCCTAGGAAAAGGTTTCACGTTTTACATCAGAGACTCACAAATAGAATTAATATCCACAGCTTCATAATATATATTTTGACCCTGTGCAAAACTAAAAACTTGAGCTTGTTTGTGTGCAAGGTGAGACATCAGGAGTGAAGTCTAATTTACGAAGTTGATTTCCAATGTAACTTCATGTATGACTTAGTGTAAAAACCATTATGCTAAAATTAAGTTGCAATAGACAATCATTTTATACATGTATATTACACACATGTATAATGTTAAAGATTGGTCAGTATAATAAGTCTCAAAAATTCCTTGTCATAGGGAATTACCATTAAATAGATGTTTGTGAGTGGATACTGTCAGGCCTTTTGGTTCAATCTGCTTCAACACATTTGTCACTGATTTAGAAGGTTTGCTCGTTAAACTGGACAGGCTATCACACCTGCTAGTACAGCAGTCAAGTGCATGTCTTGGAAAAGGGATAGACAGCAGAGGACACTGTATTGTAGGAGGAGGCAAATACTTTCTGTAAGTAACCAAGACAGCGCTAACTTCCAGTGATTTTGTGTCTAAGGAGATTAACACAGCCCTTGGCTGCAGGGAATACTGAGTAGGAGTAGGAAGATGTCATTGTGTTCATATATGGTTATAGCAAGACTGTTACTCATATACAGTGTTTGGTTCTGGTGACAAAAGTTTCCAAAAGAGGAGGAAAAATCAGAGAGTTCATCAAGCATGACAGTGATGAAGGGGGTGGAAAAATGGTCTAGAAATTAGAAATTTAAGGAGTTTTGAGAAGATCCACTACAGAACACCTAGTGGCACCTAGCTGCCACTTAGACATATAGGTTGCGATTCATCGTAAGGGTGTCTGCATCAAAGCTGATTGTATAAGCACCCTTTGTAGTCCACACTGACCCAACGATCCCAACAGCAGAGCTTACAGCTGTGCTTCTGCCTGCCTAACACTGTGCAAGGGAGTTTCAAGTTCATGCTTTTTATGAAACAAGAATGCTTGAAAAGTATATCTCAGAGCAGGTGAGCAGTCAAAGTCGTAATATAAGAGGAGTGAAGCCTTTTTTAGGCAGATGCATTTTAGAAGAGATTCATAATTGTGAAAACACAGTGTAGGATAGATGCTACGTGAAGCCTGAGATCAAGCACCTGGCTACCTCTATTCAGCATTTTTAGTGTTTTCTGCTAGCTTCTTAGTCAGCTTCACCAGCTGCAGGCTACTGTCTCAAGTCTTACTCCTTAGGTAGCTTGCTCTACATATGTTTCATTTAGGACAATGTGGTCACACAAGTGATTGCTGTGAAATCCACTGGGTGCCTTCATACCCAAAAAGGAAGCTGATTATAGCTCAGCATTGCAATGTCTAAGTTTCCATTGTACGTCATAACTGAAACCTACAATCAAGAACTGTAGGTTTCAGTTATGACACTGTTATACTTAACAGTGTATTTTGACCTTTATAAAGGCCATCTCAATAATGTCCATTTCACTATACTTCATATTTTGATCTTTCAATTGTCTGTTTTCTCTCTACACATCTTCATGCTTGCCATGTCTAGATGAAGAGAAAGAGCAGTACTGGTCCTGCATGAGTTTTTCCCCTTCTTGCAGTCTCTAGGGTCTAGCAGATCTCTCCGGAAAATCACCAGTCTTGACTCTGCAGAAGCACAAAGCACCACAGATAGCATTTTGATGGAAGATTGTTCTTGGATGGGCTTATGATGCGTTTTCCTGGGAAAAGAATATGGCTTAATGAATTTAATTCAGGGCAATGAAGCAAGGGGTTGGTTTCTGGTTGAAACAGTTTTCTGGTTGAAGCAGAGTAATAATTTGATGAAAAACTATTGTTTCAAAAAGTTCGTTACACAACTGCTGAAAACAAAGTGTTGATATTCTTACCCTCCTGGAGCATTTTAGTTGTACAATTTGAACACACAAACTTTCAGGAACTGGAATCCATTTATGCCTTAAAAGCCAAAGCATAAGTCATTTGATAGATACTCTGATAAAATTGTTTTCTATTTCACTTGAAACATATTTAAATATGGTTCTAGCACAGACCAATGACGTTCATCACCAGCAGGAACATTCCTCCATGCATGTTCTTTCATGTAATGCTGACATGTAGATTTGCTGGGTTCTTGGGTGGTCATCGCATGCACAGATGGTGTTCAGCTAGAATGTAAGAGATGTTTTGACTAAGAAAATAGTATAATTTGGTTTATTTATTCATAAAATAATTCTGAATGGATACCTGGAGTTCGCTTGTTCCAACACCCTGTTCAAAGCACGGTGCAACTGCATAATGTTATCTTTAATGTCTTTTGGATGCCTGAAGGGAGTATGCAAAAGAGCAACTTTAAATGGTAAAAGGATAAAGGTTTCCTCCTCCAGTACTGCAGGAGCTGAATGTCAGACTATGAGTCAGTCCTTGGAGGAGCATCTCATTACATGGACTGTAGGAAAAGCTAAGCTGTCTAGCCTCCCAAGACTGCAGTCAGCCCTTGCTATTTCTTGAGGGTGTAGTATCTCTAAATCATAGTTCATCCAGTTATCCCCATCTGAATATGTCTGTGCATCATGGTTGGTGTATCAAATAATTTACATAATTACCAACCCCAAAAAATTCAGTCATTTCAGTCATTCCTGGGATATAAACAGTTCCATCTATTATGGCCTTTTCATGGAAAACTTCCATGTGAATATTTCGTAAGTCCTGGAATTAATGCTTCTTTTGGGTTTATTGATCTACACCAGATCACCTAGTGGTCTAATCGACAGGTCACCTACAAAATGCAATGTGAATTAATTTGATATACTGCTGTGCTTGTGTTACAGAATTATTTTATAATGTGCCTAGACCTAACTGTGAAATGCTAGGGGAAATTCAGCAAAAATCTATAGGGGAAGTTTAATTACAGCTTTGCTTTATAGATTAATGAAGAAATGAATGTGGGTTTGTTGGTTTGGTTTTTTTTCCTCTGAGTAGCTTTTACATATGACTGAATTTGTACTGCTCCTTAAATGGATATATCAGATGACAAAACTTTCTTTTTCCAAACAGGCAAATGGTTTAACTATGGAATTATCTTCCTTGTTTTGATCTTGGATCTGAATATGTGGAAGAACCAAATATTTTACAAACCTCATGAATATGGTCAATATATCGGTCCTGGACAGAAGATCTACACAGTGAAGGACTCAGAAAGCTTGAAAGACCTTAATAGAACTAAATTATCTTGGGAGTGGAGATCCAATAACACCAACCCATTGACGAACCGGACCTATGCCGAAGGAGACATGTTCTTGCACAGCAGATTCATAGGCTCTAGCCTTGATGTCAAATGCCTGGCTTTTATTCCAAGTTTGCTGGCTTTTGCTTTGTTTGGTTTCTTCATCTGGTTCTTTGGGCGATTTCAAAAAACTGATCAAGGCATGGAGAATTTAGACAAATCATACACAAGAATGAAAAGAAAGTCACCATCAGATATGGGAATGACACGAGAAAATACACAGGTGTTGGTAGAAGAACCATTAAGTTTTCAAGAACCACATCTTGTATCCATAAAATCAGACTTAAGTGAAATAGTTTTTAATTCTTCTCTCCTAACTTCTGAAAACTTGAATGCACAACTGAATGAACCAGATAGCCCTCTACAGCCAGTACCAGAGTCCTCTGTCCCTAAGAATAAACCTGTGACATAAAGGCCAATACCCAGGAAAATCAGTTTAAATAAGCAGTTACTATAAGATTTCAGTTTTACCTTTTGTAAGTTAAGATTTACATAGTGTTTAGAATAAGAAACTCAACCTATACCAAAAGGTGCTCAGCATGCTTTTTTTAGGAATTTTGTTTTTTATTTGTATTATAGTACGTGCCTACTGTATATCTAACATTCCTTTATAGATTGCTTCCCAAAATTGCACAAGCTGTTTATTAATACATTACCTTAACTGTATAATAGTGTATTAGATGATTACTTGCAGGTATAAAATTCTACCGTGGTGGTGCCTTGAGACATTAAACTGTTTTTTAACTCAACACCAGATGTATAGCACAGTTCTTCTAATCTACTTTGCAAAGCTTTTTGTATATGGTTATTTTAAGTACCATTTGATATCTTCACAGAGATAAATATAGTTATTCCTAAAGAAGGGTTTGTGTTAGGACATCACAACTTGACTTTGTTATTTAGTCATCTGCGAAGCCAGTGACTTTGATGACCTGACTGCAGAGAAGCATGTTGATTACCTTTTAATTTTTGCTGACTAGCTGCCAAACACAAATACAGATTCATTATGTGGTAAACAGCAGAGAGATAATTCATCATGGGTCACTACTTGTGAAAATATAACTTACTCCATCAGTAATAGCAATTAGGTAATAATGCCTAATTATATTTTTCCTAATTAAAAATAAACTGCTCCTTGATTAAAAGTTTTGCCCTTCACTTTTAGAAACAGAGGTGAAAATACATTGTTGAAGTAACTCTTTCCATCATCACACCAAACCTATGCAACATCAAGGAGCCAATAGAGTGATTACAGTAAAGGACACAAAGCCCATTACATCCAGTTTTGAGTAGTTTGGTACAAATATATCTGGGCATACATGAAACATACATAGAAACACACTACATATGGACAGTCAAACTTCTCCAGAAACTAAAGCCATGTTTGTGGGTCTTAATTAAAATACATTAATAGCTGATTCTTATTGTAACTTTTTTCCCCCTTCATTCATTATCCATGAATAAGTGTTACCTGAAAGCAGAAATATGGAGAAACTGGCGGGGCGAGGGAGGGAGGGAGAAGGGCTGTGTTTGCTTTTTTGAAGGGGACTTTGTAAAGTGAATTCCTCTGCTGTATGATCAAAATATATGCACTAGAGAAATTGCGTATCTAAACCATCAGAAAGACTCTGATTTGCCTCTAATTTAGTTTTATAAATTGTTGCTACAAGTTACTAAATAATAAGCCATTTTTAAGTCTGAATTATTTCCCTGTCAGTTACTGGTGTTGCTGCATTTTGTCATTGTGACTTTTTTATCTTCTTTGTTTTGATCTATCTGCTTTTAAGTTTTCAGAATGCTGAATTTAGCATGCATAAAAGAATTATGCATTTATTAACTGTCACTTGAGAGCCAATTTTAATAAACATCATTCAACGATTGTTTATTATGAGGCAGGAACATATTCTGTTACTTTTACAATTTTTTTTTTATACATTTTATCCATGCATTGTCCTGTTTAAAATCATAAATATTTCTGACACTAAAAAAGGCAGTATCACAACAATGTCAAAATCAAATAATTTGCTTATGGAGCATGTCATATTTCATCAAAAGAAAGTTCACTTTAAAACCAGGCTAAATTTTTAACCATTAAAAATTATGACTAAAAATAAATTTGTTAGTTTTTGCCTACCACAGCCTATAGGCTTATTTAATTGACTTAAGATATAGCCAAAGACAAGCCATTAGTTACTAATGGCAAAACACTGTGAGATCCTGCTGGTACTGTATGAGAGGTAATTGTATTGGTAGTTGACTTTGAAACAGCATTTGATTTCTTAAGTAGTTACAGAAATACCTGATTAATTTTTCCGATAATACATGCTTCTCTGTATGTTTTGGATACTGTAAACCCAAGTACAGAAAATCTCCTGTTAGCTCATTTCTTCTTTTTATGCATAGGAGTGGTTAAATCTATTAATATGGAGGCAGAAAATGAAAGAATTACTTGAGCCTTACAGCCTCTGTGATTACATGAATCTGAGAAAACTGTTATTAAGCAACTGATCTGCAGCTGAAATAATTCTGTGACCTCACATTGAGTTAATGCTTTTAAGGTCATTATAAGCCTGCATGAAAGAGAGAAAGGCATCAAGTAATCCTAGATTTTGCATGAGTATTTAAATTAATGGTCAAGCAGAGAGACTGCTTATATCATGAATTCATTAGAAGTTAAAAGATCCAGTGTAGCCACTCACCATGGTCATATCATCACTTTAATTAAAGGAAGAAGGACTCCTCAGTTGTGTGGGAGTCTCATTTGTAAACACAGACACAGATGGGAGAGGAGTATTTCCACTCTCCATTTCTACTGTTAAAGTTGAGAAACCTGAGTTAGGTGGCTAAGCTTACCCTAAGCTCCTTTTGAAGCAGGCAAAGACTGGGGAGATGAACACTCTAAAGGTGATTTGGTACCTGATGTAGTCATTTTTTTCTGCATTACTAAGTAGCACAACTCAGCAGGAATGGGTTTGTGGAGTGAAACGGTGCTGAGGATGCAGAGCCCACAGTTAGCGCATTTCAAGTTTTTACTTCAGTTCAGCTCTTCCCTGGTCCTTATAAACAGAATGGACAACAGTGGCTGCAGTATGTTTTCGACAAATCTCATTCATGTGTAAACACCATGCAGTTTGGATTAGGGGAGAGTAAGTGGGCACAATCTAAATTGCATTCCTGAGCTGAGTCATCCTCAGCTTACTGAAGCAACTTGTCTTCCTCTGTGGACTGTAGAAAGGTCCATGGGAGACTGAGCGGCTAAGTAGGAGGCTTAAAATTGGTTCACCTAAAATGGAAATACTCCTTCTGGAAGTACATTCATTGTTTTCAACTGTCGTTCATTATTAATATTCTGAAATGCTTCGCTAACTCAAAACACTCTGAAATGCTTTCTAGTCTAGCACCCATTCAGTAGGACCTTGATATGGATGGTTGGCCTTTTCCTATGTGAAAATAGGAGAAAGCTTTCCTGTGAAAGCCTATTACACCAATATTTTAGTATTTTTTTTCCCTTTTGTGAAGAAGTTGGAAGAATCCATAGAACAGAAAAGATGAAGTGTCAAATTTTTCACACACTGCACTGCTCTCCATTCTGCCCTCTATAATAAACCATTCAGCCACTGCCATCACTAAAGGGCTGGCCTGTGTCTGCTTTGTCAGAGATCAAATTTGGTACAATAGTTCTTTTTTTTTTAACCATAGATGCACTGTACAGTGATGAATGATAGATGCTGCCTAAAATAGCATACATAGAGACATCTCTAGGATAAACACGCAAGATTTATGAGCCCACAGGTGTTTATAGCATCCCCAGCCTTTGCACAGGTGGAAATGACATGGAGCAAATAGAAGATAAGAATATTTGTAGAAAGTACCTTAAATACAATATTCTTGCTTATGAAAGTGTATATGTATGTCTAAAATCCAACTGCAGAAGATGTGTATGTGTAAGTATATGCATGTTTGGAGCCTAGGGATTGGTTGATTTTGTTGAGGGAAACTGCAGAGTCTCTCAGACAGATGATTTACTACTGCCTTCTTTATTCTACATCGCTCCAGGAGTTACTTACTCGAGGTTGCTTCATCTCCCCTGCCTCCATTTCTATTGCCTAGAAAATATAAAACCAAAAAAGAACGTTTAATTGCACTATCTGCTTCCCCAAATTACGGTGGTTTTTTTTTTCTAATTTATGCAGAAAGGAAATTTGTTCTGTTTAAAAGATTTCTGTCCTCTCCAGCTAGTGTCATCATACTCTGGTCTATCGCACTGTATTACAGGATATGTTAAATTATTGCTTTTCCTGCAGTGAATAGCCTCCATCATGACAACCACCTGGAAACAAAGAGCAGACCCCTCTCAAAGACTGGAGAGACAGCAATTCAGATACTGGACTGGCAAGCTCATTTTCCCACAAGTGAACAGGTTATGACTCACTAGTAAAAGATGTAACAGCTTTTTTATACACTGCCTTTAATTTTAACAACCTCCTAGGAAGGGATCTATGGGAGAGAACTTTTTATCTCGGGCCATAAATTTGAAGTAGTTACAGTCTGCAAGCAGAGAGTGTCAGCTTTTTAGATTGCATTTAAAAGTAACCAGCTTAAACTTTGAGCAGATTACAAGACAAACCTAACTGCGATTTGATTCACTTGTAGCTGCGCAGTGCAGCATACAGACAAACCTCACATTTACCAGAGGTTAGAGTAACCTCATGCTTGGGATTATGGACAGTGACATGCAAAGATTCAAAATACGTTTACTAGCAAAGAGTTGCAGTCCCTTTGTCAACAGAGATGCCACTGCAAACACCAGGCAGACCATCTCTTCTACTATACTGTCTCCTGTCCATCATTCTAAGTCACAAATGACAAAGAGGTTGTTTCTTTCCCTGTGCACTCAAAACTGCACTGTGGGGAGGAGCATGGGCTCCCTAAATGTGATACGGCATGTCACTGTGATGCATAACATACAAACTCCAAATAGGACAACCAAAGAGAGGCAAAAGGAGGAAGTCTGGTCTGCGAGTTCCACAGCCTTGAGGTAAAGCAGAATGGCTTATGTGACCATTTCAGAAGGAATTTAATATAAATGAAAACCTGTTTCATAGGAACATGAGGGGACAAATGGAGAGACAGCAAATCACTAGAAATCCTTTCCACATCCCCTTCAGATACTGAAACAGAAGCAGCAAGACCCTGTACCCAAAAGCTCACAAACAATTCTCATCTTCTAGATGACTTCTGGGTCAGTAGCTCTTCCAGGTGACTAGGTTTTAACACCATGTTATTTCCCTCCTAACACTTCCTCTGCACAAGGGATGTCAGCAGCTTTTCACTATTTGGAGGAAAGGAGTAGTTTTCTGAATGGGAAGTAGGGAAGAAACTTATGAAGGAGAAGCCCCATGAGGCTCCAGCAAACTCCTTATTGGAGAGAGCAAAAGCATGAATCCAGTTGCTTTGCAAAGACGAGTGAAGTAGCATCGAATCCTTTATATATAGGTATATGTATATATATATATGTTATAGCAGCAACACAGGCACAGAGATACTTCTAATCTCATGCTTTTCCTTTGATGTGTAGCAATTGGGGTCTGCATAACAGAAGTTTATTTGATTCCTGCAGGCAGGTTATAGACCTGGGTCTCCTGCTGCTTTGTGACATCTGGAGCACTTCTTGGCATATTGAATTGCTTCTTCTCTTCCTTTTTACTTTTTTTTTTTTTTCTCCCTAAATTCTGTTTCATGCTTCTGTTTTCATTTCCAATAAATTTTTATTGTTAGTGGCCTAAATCACATATCACCCACCAAAGGCCCATAATGGCTGTTGCTGATGCAGTACCATCTGTATCTCTCTCCCTGCCTTTAAGTAGAGATAAGTGTTGGTTTGTGACTGCTTCTGAGATGCTGCATGCCTTGCTGACGTTTCTTTTGAGAGATTTAAGGGAACACAGAGGGAGTTGATGTGCTGGTGGTCACTGATCTTTTGGACTACAAAACACATACTCGGGCATTGTCACAGTTTCAGTATTTAATTGCTCTTAAAATCATTTCCTGAAAGTGTGTATAGACTGAGCCAACAACAGCAAGAGTTTATATATTCCAGTAATGTAGTGGCTCCAGCTGCTCCAGATGTTTGAGGACCTTTGTGAGGTTCATTCCCTGTCAGCTGTGGCAGCCTTGCCAAGTAACACTGCTAAGGATGCATGAGTGACTTAACTTCCATGTCATCCAGTGATAACATAAACCTGATCCCACAAGTATGGAAAATTTCCTGTAATCATTGTTTCTATGTTTCCATGGTGACTAGAAAGAGAAAAAATTCTATTTTTGCTTCATGAAACTGTAGATAAATGGAACACTTTCCAAAATCTCTGCAAGGTTAAAATTAACTTTTGAGCAGACAATAATGCCATTTTCCCTTCATGTGTGCCATCCCTTTACTCTCTTTCTACCGTTTCCATCACTTCTGACCTGCATGAATTCCACCAGCTCCACAGCAAAGCTACTCCTCAAAAATAATCCCAAAAGGGGCATAGATCAAACTCTTTCCTATGGGATCCTGGAGAGACTTTAGGGATTTTTAATTCAAAAAGAAAAGAAAGAAAAAGAATATTGATTCCAAAGTTTAAAGAGTTTGTTATTTATATAAAAGCAGCTAGAGCACATGGCAGAAATCAACAGTAACCTCCTGCTGCACTGAAAAAGGGTAGATTTAGATTAAATATTAGGAAGAAACTCTTTACTCTGAGGATGGTGAGACACTGGCACAGGTTGCCCAGAGTAGTTGTGGATACCCCATCCCCGGAAGTGTTCAAGGCCAGGTTGAATGAAGCTTGGAGCAACCAAGTGGTTGGTGTCCTTGCCTGTGGCAGGGAGGTGGAACTGGGTGAGCTTTAAGGTCCTTTCCCACCCAAACCATTCTGTGATTCAATGATTCTATAATTTTCCACAGCAGGTCTGCCTACAAGGGCTAATATAATAATTTGTTGAACCTAGGGGTTCAACTATAGTTAGGCTTAGTGTGTAGTACTTAACAAAACCTCCATGGAGATGTGTGTTGTTGCACCTAAAACAGTGGGGAAATTTTCTGTTTTCAAGCCCAGGCTATACCTGGGTTTGAGAGCACAGTTCCTTAGTTAGCAACCAGCCTGTACTAACAGGTTCTTAAAATTCATGCAGGGCCATCCAAAGGTGCAAGCTCAGGTCCATGTGAGCTATATGGTTATTTCAGGTTGCTACACCTGAGCAGTTAGCCCTGTTGCTCTAAAGAGTGCTACAAAGGCACAGTGTAATACTGGTCTAACTAGGACTCGAAGACAACTAGTTCATTTAGGTGTATTTTAGTTCCATGGAAAGGGCACATGAAGGAATAAACATGAATAGACCAAAGATCTCTCCTCATGTTTTAATGGCTCCAGCTTTACATCACAAAAATATCCACCAGCTGTTTGGGGAAGTGAACCAAGCAGTTGACAAGACATTTCCTAGAGACCTCTGCTCTCCATCTTCTCTGGTCTTCCGGAAAAATGTACTTTAATCAAACTACCTACTCATCATGTAGTTCTTGTTACTATTTATATCACAGTGGCATGTAAGTGCCTTAGACAAATAAGACTATAAAGATTGGAAAGGAACTGTCTGAAGAATTTGTAGTACAAAAGACTTGCAAAAGTAGAAGGAAAAATTAAAATACTGAGGCATGAAATCACTTGTCCAAGTTCCCAAAAGTCAGATATTGCACTGCTTGTGTATTTGATTGGGACTTTGGCCTTTCTAGTTTTTTGCTGTCAAATGTATTCTTTGTCTCATGAGATTCACAGACACACGGCATGAAACATGCCAGGAACAGCACTGGGCATATTTCACCCTGATATATATTCCGTTTGGAGAAATGGAGTTTTTGAAACGAGAAGGCAGGTTCACTAGCATCAGACATGCATTGTCTCCTGCCATGAAAATGCCTGCAGGGTGACCGTAATGAGAAGTGGAAATCCTTCTTCCTCAGCTACCTTCCAGAGTTTGCTCACCTCAGCCTGGGTTCAGAAATAGAGTTTGGAAAAGAGACTTCAACAGTGATTCAAATCACAGCAAGTAACATGCAAAGAAGTTACAGAGCTGCTCTTTTATTCCCCAGAATGTTGACGTCCTATTGTTTCTTTGCAAATGATATTTTGCAAAAAGGAAGTCGTTAAATACCTTTTCATACTAAATGCAAGGACTGCCAGTGCTTATGTGATGGCAACTTCAGAATTTATACTGGGTTGCATTTTTCCTTCAGCTTTATCAAGTGTCACTGAGAAGCAATGCTGGAAGTTCAAAAGACAAGCGGTGAAAAAATTCTTCTAACATGTTCCTGTCAGTACACTGTGATTGCATTAATTTTTGTTTGAACGATGAAACAGGGAGACCTGTAAGACAACAATCTATTTATAATGGGATTCTGTGCATTGCATCCTGATATGCACGCTCGTTGGAGATGTGAAAGGGCCCTGTCAGTGTCAGTGCACTAAATGCTATTTTTAGGGGCAAGATGGTAGGAAATATTAGGCCAGTGAGAGCAGCAGAACCTGACAAGTGCTGTGCTATGTCTCAGGCTGGGCTGTTTTGCCAATCAAGGTCCATCAGTGGCCATGCAGGGCATGGTGAAAAGCCAGCAGTGGGAGAAACGCCATGCTCCCTTGATGTGCTGTGCTGCACGGCACTGTCCACATGCCTGGGCAGCGATGGAGATAACCGCAGACTGCAAAACCCTGGACTGTGGCTGCCTGGCAATTTGCTGCCAAACGCATATGGGAAGTGGCCCACTGCCGCTGTAAATTAAAGTGGGTGAGTGTAATCTTATTTCTAGGCAGTCTACAAGGGTGAAAGGAGAAAGCCAGCACTCTCTGCAAGCCGGGAAACCTGGTCACAGAGTACCAAGATGTCTCTCCCAACAGCGAACGCCTGGCACCAGGAGAATTGGCATCACTGCATGCCTCTGCCCTAATCTGATGGTGGGGGAAGAACGTGGAGCAAGGCTGCACCCTGCGTCTTCTATCCCATTCCTTTATGAGGCACAGGCAGGTGGTTCTTTTGCTTGTGCATTTCATCTATGAAAACTGTCTCATGCCAGTGTCAATGTACTTCATCATGGGTGAGACATTCCCCAGCATGGGGCTCTCAGTGCTGCAGGAGTGCGATGCTGGCATGGATCCTTTACTCTCAGGCTGTCTGGTGATGACTATTTTGATCTGAGACCAGGAAAGGCTTCTGGCTCCTGCCAAAGACGGCATGTCAAAAGGCAATGGTGCAAAAGCACAGGGTGTGGGCTGAAGGAGGTGGGCACTGAGATGCACTCAAGTTTACTGGGGCCAAGCCACAGCAGTGAATGGTGGTTTCTTGATCCTCTAAGGGCCACTGAGTACAGGAACAGGTGTAAGGAGAGTGGCTCAGTGGCAGCCGCTGGACTTCAGCTCATCTTCCCCACTGCCCACTGCCTTTCTGCAGAGCAAAATGTGGAGATGGGGGGGTTCAGGTCAGGAGGTGCTGCTTGCATCCAAGTGTTAATCAGGATCACAGCTGTGGGTGAGTCTCACCAGATGACTGCCACGAGTCCTGCTGCAGGACTGAGATTTGATACCAGCAATGCATCAGATAAACCACATTACTAGACACCGAGCAAACAATAAGATCCTAAACAACCTTCTAACCCCAGACCTTCTGGTCATCCACACTGACACACATGCACATGGTTGTGGCATGGGCTACACACACATCATGTCTCCAGCACCACCTGCTTCTCCAGCCGGTCCCTGTCCCTCTGCTCACCTCACTGAGGGTGTCTCTCTATAGACCACATTTGTACCTTACAGAAACATTGATGTTTCATCAGGAATCCAAGGTGTTCTTACTATCTGCTGTTGTATACAAAATGTCATAAACGCATGGTATGGGGTGGACTCTGCCTTGCCTCTGAAGGTCAGCTGCTGGGTGTAATGGGCCCCTACCACTCAGCAAACTTGAGAACTGCTAATCTGTCTCATTGTAACACAAGGTCAGCAAACCTGCAGCTCCTCAAACTGTTTATGATTTTCACTTATCAAAAAGGAGTGCCACAGACTTCTAACTATAAGCACAAACAGGCTTTTAGGGAGTAAAGTGGTGTAATAACTCTCACTCTTTTTTTATCATTGTCTATAACACCTGTGCATAGGATCTGAAAAGTTTGTTTCACCTGTGCAAAAGACCCCAATAACGTTTGACACCTTCTCTGGCAATAGTGAGACAGGAAACTACAATCCATTTCTTTTAATGTCTTTGCTTCTGTACCACTTCCTTTTAATCAAATTCAGGTTTGTGTGAGGGAGCTCCCACTGACTGTACTGAAAGACTGTCCCACCTATGCAAGGATGATTTTTTGCCCTTTCTGGCCAGATAAGACCAGCTCTTGATTCTTTTCTTAATCTGAGACCTGTTTCTCTTCAACACATGTATCTGCAGGCAGCTGTATCATCCGGACTTCCTGTTAGTGGCTTGTGCCAAAACTTCACTTTGAACAATACTAGGGGATGTGAGACTGCTAGAATTTTGTCCTGCTGACTGCACCCTTTGGCAGATGAATTCAACAGTGCCTCCAGTTTTAATAACCTAAACTGGATATTCTTGTTGGCAGAAGAGCCTGGATATTGTTTCTTCACAGCATGGAAGATTTACCAGATGGCATAGCATCATTTTCAATCAGAGTTGTAACTCTGAAGAAAAAAATCTCACCTAAATATGAAAGAGAAGAAACTAAAATTCATCAGCCTCTTAGAGAACTGCAGTATAGGGGAGTCATGTTCTCTATTCTGATAGTTTGTAGAAACCTGATATTTCCAGGACCTTATCTCACACAGTGTCTTTAAGTTATTTTGGCAATGTTCTTGTTTTGGTAGAAGGAAGGACTTTGAACTGTGAGGAGATCTGCAAACCAGTCTTGAAAGAAATCAGTGCTCCCTCCTGAAATGATCTGCGATTGGGCACTGGTGTGAGTGGTCTGGTTTGCAGCCCCATCACAGTGTGGGGATTTGCTTGGAAGAGTCCACGTTTCTCAGTTGTGCTACAGGTATGGCCTGAGATCCTGGCAGGGCTGAAATAGACCTGTGGGAAAAAAAGGCTTGTTTATTTAATTCTATGTGAAGTTTTCATCCCACTTTCCCTGGCTTGTTTTGCACCTCTCTTGAAGAGAGCTCTCTGAGCTGTGCCCACTTGCTGAGCTGTGCTTATCTCTGTGTATGGGCCCTTGGACTCAAAAGGAAGGTAGCCTTAAACCATGTCACTAAATTCACCCTGGAAGCAAAGGAGCGCTCACTTTCCCTGGCTCCCCGTGGCTGCTTCATTTAAGCCCCATTGCATGAGAGCACCTGCCCTCTATGTGTGCCCCAAAAACCTTATCACCCTGAAACCATGCAAAAGAAATAATGCCATTGTAGAAAGTTTCCCAGCAGCTGCGGGAATGGGAGGGTGCACCCAAGACTTAGTTCCCTCAGAAGTACCTGGGGATAGCACACGCTTGGTTTTCAGCAGAAGCTTGGAATTTCAGTCACACCTCAAACCTTAAGTCAATTCCAGATAATTTACTATATTACTTGATTCCAAAAGTGTGCCATCTTGTATTCCCTGGCAAGGGAGATGATGGCTGCAACTGTGCAGACAGTGCAAAGGGGCTGCTGGTAGGAAAGACTTGAGGAGTGACCTTTCTGTGAAGGACACAAGGGGTTTCCGAGGGTGTGATGGATGGTGCACAGCAGTGCTTGAGGTGTTTCAAAATGCCCACCGTGTTGTGAGCTCCTGCCTATGCTTTGCTCTGGCTGGGAGTTTCTGCTGGTGATGAGCACAGTTATTTATCATTGGTAGCACTGAAACTCATCTTTTTGGTTTCTGGATCTAATTATCCTAGAGCCATTACCAGTCACATTCGATGACTGCCAGAAGTCAGTTCCTCCAGCGGTGTTTATCTCACTGAGACAATACTGAGTTTCTTGTGCAGGGCTTGCCAGGGTTAAAATGATATGTGTCAGCAGGCTCCATGTAGAACTTCTTACAGATGTGACCCATTGTCCTGGGTTCAGCAGTAGCAGTCAGTTTTTCTCCTTCTTAGTAGCTGTTGCAGCACTGTGTTTTTGACTTTCGGCCTGAGAACAGAGCTGATAACACCGACGTTTAGACTGACCAAGGACTTTGTGAGTCTCATGCTCTGCCAGGGAGGAGGAGAAGCCGGTAGGAAGCAGGGACAGGACACCTGACCCAAACTAGCCAAAGAGGTATTCCATACCACAGCACGTCATGCCCAGGGAGGTAACTGGGAGCTACCTGGAAGGGCACGTTCTCTTTTCTGTCGGGCTCTCTTTTCCGGCGGGCGGTATCATATTCTCTTCCCTTGTTATTTCCCTTATCATTATTATTATTGGTGGCAGCAGTAGTGATTTGTGTTATACCTTAGTTACTGGACTGTTTTTATCTCAACCCGTGGGAGTTACATTCTTTCGATTCTCCTCCCTATCCCTCTGGGGGGGAAGGGGGGAAGTAGACTGCGTGGTTCTCATTTACAGCCGGGGCTTAAACCACGACACCCATGTAGGGCATGTAGTAGCATCAAATACCAGATAGTAACACGCTATCAAGAGCATATTAGCAGCTCAGTGTCAAAAGCTGACACAGGCAGCAATCTGTTCAAACAGCTGTGGGGTGCATGGAGTATTTGGGGTAAGAAGGATTAGGTCTGTATCTTCTTTCATGTTTTAAAATGGCTTTCTTGGACTTGTTAGAGGACTTCTACAAAGATGTAATCAGTGCTGGAAAAGGAGGAAAAAGACTGAGTTACAGTGGTAAGAATCTGTTATTAAACCATATTGCATCAGTAAGTCTTGATGGATGTGGGTGCTCAACTCTTTTGAAAACAGGAATGCATGTGTAGGTGGCAGAATACAGATTCAAGTATGTCTTTGAGCAACACAAATTTGAACTTTAGCTGAAAAGATCCAGAACTGAGGTGCTTTATAGGTACTTGTTCTTATAGTGGCAAGAATATTTTTTCCAACAACACTCCGCCTTTGTCCCTCTTTTCTGTCACAGCTGTAACATCTGGTAGCCTATCGGAAGTGTCAGTGTGCTTCAGTACATCAAGGCTAAGACACTAATGCATGTGTAAGGGGAAAATGACCTTTGGGTGAGGTAGAGCCTTCAAGTCTGAGGGGAAATGAAGCCTGATCACTGCAGATTGTAGCTCGAAAGCAGTTTCCACACATTGGCATAGTCTAACTTCAGAACTAAACTAATCTAAGGCAACTACTACAGATCTGTAGACTAAATTATCAGTGCTCCCAATAGACCTTAAGAAAGAGGAGCTGAGAAAAGAAAGTGCACCTCTTAGGATGCTCCCATTTTCTTAGCATCCCCTGGAATAATTCACTGTCTTAGGTGGTCATTATACACCACTGACACTCTTTTTAGTAAATCTGTACACGTTAATAGTTAGCTCTGCATTTATGTGTGTACCCGTTGGGGTGTATAATATCTGAAAGGAAGGTGCAAAGAAGATAGAGCCAGGCTCTTTTCAGTGACAAGACAAGAGACAACAGACACAAAATGAAGCACAGGAGGTTCCCTCTGAACATCAGGAAACACTTTTTCACTGTGACACAGGTTGCCCAAAGAGATTGTGGAGTCTCCTTCATTTGACAAACTGAAAAGCCATTTGAATATGGTCCCGGGCAGTCGAATCTAGGTGGCCCTGCTTGAGAAGGGGGGTTGGATGGATAACCTCCAGCCTTCCTTTCCAACCTCAACCACTTTGCCTTTCTGTGATTCAGTGAAATAATCACAGTTTTGCAGATGTTTTCAGTGTATGTCTCACCTTTTTCTTGCCTCTCAGTGAAGATACAGCAGTAACTCTAATAATGCCTTTTCTATAGGTGCAAATATAACTAAGCCTGTATACCTACTGGGTACTTGCTGACATGTAAGTCAACAAGAACACTGAGGGTAAGCATTTTAATGACCAAAGAAAGCTTCAGTGATGTGCTTGTGACTAAAAGTTCCCTACCTGCTGCTAGACAGTTTGTGATATATTTCTGTGCAACAAATATCCACTTCACAGACACGACCACTAGCTCGTGGGGGACTGATCAGACTCACAAATACTGCTTTCTGTACAACCCTACTGATCACCATGAAAACATATGCCAGTTGCCAATTGATGTAGTGAAAAGGAGTATGCCATAGGGTAGAAACAGAGCACATGGAGACTGGCAAAAAGAAAATTTCCTCCCCACTGGAAAAGAGCTGACCCTACCTTCCCTACCCAATGCTAAGATGCTGTTTAGTTAACCAGTGTCTCATTCCAGTGTTTCACCTCTGTGTGGAAATTCTTATCTTTGGAGACACAGACAGCCTGGTTGGTCATAGTCCAGTTCAGGATTATCATCCTCAAGCCACCTCTGGAAGCTTCATCCCATGAGCTCTACTTTCACGACAGGGTCCACCAGGGTACTCCTGAGGTTCAGAACAGGTGACCATCTTTACTGGAGATGGCCAAATGCACCCTTAATCTCAGGCAGCACAAGGTTAATTGCTCTCACTGTCAACATGATGGGAGAACTGGAGCTGGTTGTTGCTGGAGTCCTATGATTGGATGACAAAGTCATCTTCTCCATGAAGCCATTTTTTTTGAGGTCATGGCAGGGGAATCTCCACAGGGAGGTAGCCCAGGTCTCCAAGCTATGCCAGAGGGGTTAGGAAGACGTTTATCTGACTATTAGCAGCACCTAAGTAACTGGCAAGCCTTCAACTAAGAATTTAGGATCAGTATAATAAAACAGCAAATAAATCACAATTCAAAACACCTGAATTCAAAACAATTGATAACCACCTAGAAATTTCTAAGTGTCCTTTCAATGACTAATACACAGCCAATCCCTGTCTATTAAACTAACAACAGTTTAATTCAGCGGAGGGTTGTCTCAAGTAAAGGTCACCATTCCCACTTTCCTCATCATGTTACCCATTTTGGGTAAACACCTATCCAGAATGCATAGCTTTGTGTATTGTGTTCACACCTGCTTTGCACACTCACCTCATTACCACTTTAACCATTGCTGTTTGGGCATGCTATCAAGGGGCCGTACAAACTCTCCCACAGCATACTGCTGGCGGTGGGTAGTAGATGTGGCTGATACTCCCAGCATAGGCAATGGCCAGAAGATTACGGCAAATGCCAGTGAGATCTGAAGACAGCAGGCCAGGCAAGTGGCCATCACCCCACCTCTCAGGGCAGCAAGGTCCTGCAGGTCTGGCTGAAGCCACCAGGATCATTTCCACCAATGCAGGATGATTGGCAAGTTTTTATTGTAATGTAGGAGGCTTTGGTGAACATGGTTAAAGGCAAGGAGCTGAGGTGAAATTTAGCCGATTTTGTCTCCCAAGCTCCTCTTTGTGTTAGCAATTCCAGCTAGCTGGAGCTGCTGCAACTCAACCATAGCATTAAGGGAAAAGACATTCCTTCCAAATAGTAAACACAAAGCACTATGAGGCTGATCAGAGATAGACCTCAAACGATCAGAGATAGACCTCAGATGCACTTGGACTGAATGTGTGCCATGCTCTGACCCACATAGATGTGGGAAAGAAAAAAAAGATACAGCATGGGAAATCAGAAAGACATCTTCAGTGAGGGAAGAAAGGATGAAGATGGCTACAGCAAGGGCTGCAGTGAGGATCGTGTCTGCAGCTGATGCCAGCTGATGCCAGCAGACATCTGTGAACCGCTGATGATCCCAAGATGAAAGCACTGGCACCTGCTCTGCAGAACCCAATTCCAGAGGCAATGTTCTCAGCTGCAGGTTGAGGATGAGGGCACGTGCTGAGAAATGCTGAAAATTAACTGATTAAGACGACCAACTGTTTAGGAAACAAGTCACAGCAGCACTTTGAACTTTAAGTCTTCCCTCCTCCATACTAATTAGTCACTCTTTCCAAGGCTGTCAAGATTCTCTCTCACAGCCTCCATACCCCATCTTGCTTACAGTGTTTTCAGGTGTTTCTTTTTAAAGGGAAAAAAAAGCAGTGAATTAACATGCTGACTGCAAACTGTCACTCAGTCCTGGTTCTTGGCTGCTGCAACTTGTTCTCTGCGCCTCTGCTTGCCTTGTCTTGTTAAAAAATAAACCCTTTTGGAAAAGAACTCTTTAATGCCCTGAGTTGTAGTGAGAATGAAGTTTCCCAACTGGTCACAGTTACCAATAAGAAAAATACTTTTCTTCTTATTTATGCTTGGCAGTTCTCAGCAGTCGTTGCCTTGTGCACAAGTTGTGCGGTTATGGGTGTAAAAAGTAGCTTATAGCTACTTGCGTGAGTGATGATATATCGTCAAGTAAAAAAATATAATTAGCAATAATACATGAATTGAATGCTACACTCCCATGGTTTGGTGCTCAGACACTGATTTATGCTTCTCAAAAATAGCTTATAGCTATGATCTCCATGCTGCCGTCACACCAAACCAATATTTCATCTCAATCTGTAGATCCTCTGAGAATTTTAAGTGCAATCTGAGCATGCAATTGTCCAGAAAAACAAAAAACATTGCTTTTGTGTAATGGTTTTTTCTCCTTCCTTAACTCCAATTTCTGTCTTGAAGTTAGACCAGCTAAAAATGAGTTGTGCAAATGTTTTTTCTTTGCGCTTTGTGATGTCTCTGACAAAATGATCTTTAAATTTCATTTCCAGAAGAACAGTACAGTATTCTTTTATCAAAATTAAGCTTCAAGAAGTACAGTATGGAACATTATATTCTGGTTTTGCCTGTGTTGTGTGTTGATGTGTGGTGTCATTGATTTTGAGCTTTCAATTGGTATCAGGAAACACAGAACCTTTGGTCCAAATCAGCTACACTTCAGAAGTTACAAATGGAAGGAAAATGGATCCATGCCTCACTGCTTTAAATTTTGCAAAGCGGAACCTGGCTTCCATAGCTTCCTCTCAGTCATTTAAAAAGCTTTATGCAGTCCCACTATGTTTCATAGTTTCACACAAACATCAGGAAAGACTGAGCCATTGCTCCTGGCTAACATGAACATTGCCTTAGATTTGAGCCTTCTGGTTTCAGTTTTAAATTTTGAACCTGAAAACTCAAAGGTAAATGAAGTAGCAAGCCCTTGAGCTTACAGAAGTGCCCTGTGATAGAATACATTGGTCTAAGGTTGTGTCAATGAGGCTCCACAGTAAGCAAACTCAGCCTGGGGAAGGGCAGCCTTTGTCACTCTGGGTCTGCAGGAGGAATGGCTTTCCCAGAGACCTCAAGGTCTGAAGAAACTGGATGTAGCAAAGCAGAGGGAAGACCCAGGCTGAGCTTTTGGATTCACCACAGAACTTGGACTGGTCTGCATTTGAAGAGGATTTAATATAAAATTGTTGCACAGATCTTGTTTGTATTTCACCGCTTTCCACCAGCATATGAAGGGTCCGCTTTGTACATAAATTCCCTTTGTGAGTTGAGCTGCCTCTGTAACTCTCCTGATGGTGACATGTGGAAAATGGAGTACCTGCATTTGAATTTAAATTTCTTGTATTACAGGGGAATTAGGTATACTGATTGTACTTTACACGCACTAAATGCTAACATCAGATTTCTTGAAGCCAGCTTCACAGACATCTCATAAGGCAGTGATTTTGCTATGAAGAAACTTTCAAGGGAGACTCTTCATACGCTCGGCCCCTGCTAATACAGAGGTTTTACAAGAAAGGATGAAACAGGCAAATGAATGCAGCTTCTTTTTGCCAAGCAGCGTCTCCCTATGGAAAAAATACTCTGTAATAAGCACTGTGAGTAGGATGGCCAACTGGAGCTAAACGGATAATTCTTATTTGGCATTCCCATACAATGAGTGAATCACTTGGCAATCACAAGGTCCAATTATCTTTTAATACTCTTTTTTGGATGTGATTATGATATATTGTGCATACAAGTAGAAAATCAAAGCTTCCACTAATGATGTTTTTAATTTTATTAGTGAGTGCATTGCAAACATAACTTTTTTCAGCTCTCTTCTAACTGTGAAGATATTTTTTTATACCAATATTAGTATTCTCCCTAATCCCGGTATTAAAAATCACCTGCTATTTTAATGTGTTCCCTGACGACCACAGACCAGAAAAACACACTTTCTCTATTGCCAGTTGCCAATTTGTTCGGCAACAGATATAAAGAAGAGCTGTGCCATAGATCCATACAGGGAAACTAATTCCATCGGTGGGCCCGGAAGTGTAGTTGCCAGGTTTTTGTAAGCCAAAATCTCATGACACCTTTGGGGGTTTTTTTTTGTGAGGATCCGCATGAGCCAGGCTGACTGTAAATTCAGAACATTTCCTTTATTCCTTGGATAATCTCAACATTTAGCAAGCACATGCAAAAGTAAGAAGCACTTAAAGATTTTACAACTGTACTTGGCAAGTGGGAGGGAAGGGGGTAAGAAATACAGCAGCAAGACTTTAAAGCTCTACCATGATAGATCTTACCTGGAGAAAGTACTGCAAAGCTGCCAATAGCAGCTTGTAAACAGTAGAGCTTGAAATAGGGAAAACATGTTTTTTCCCTGTCAGATGGCACAAAGCCTTGGCTGAAGCCCTTGCTTGGCCTATCCACCTGACTGATGTGAGAAATGAGATATCGATTTCTTAAGCCATACGATCAAAAACTTAGAGAAGCCACAAAGCTAGCAAACAGCACACAGATTATGACACTCTAAGTGAGATGTTGGAAAATTTTGCAACACACATCTTTCTTTTTACAAAATGCAACTTAATTCACCTTATTAACCAAAGAAATATAGAACACACACTGCTAGATTTGCTTCTGCTGAGAACTGATATAGCTAGGAACACATAGGCTTATGTGCTTCAGCTTTCAATGTTACAGATTATTTGTTCACTAAAAGGAAATCATTCCTGTGTTAGAAATAAGCTGTAAGTCTGCAATTTTTCTGAATCACTCCATTAAATTAGAAACACGGTTGCTTTCTCAGGGAAATGTGCACATCCAAATCCATTCTGTATCCTTTAAATTATCAATCTGAGACCCAGAATGATCTCTTATCTAGAAAACAGTATAAAAGATGAAATCAGAGTGGAAATTTTCATATATATATTGTATAAAATACATATAATAAGAAAATGCAAGGTAAAGTCCCTGCTAGAAAGACACAGCAGTTTGAAACTTTCTTAATAAGCCAAAAAGTCCCAGAGGGCTGTGGTTTCCCATAGGAGGTCTTTTAATGATAGACCAGCACTCACGTCCTAAGCATCTGTTCTGCTGACTGCCATTACTTTAAATAGCCACTGCATTAGCCTGTCTGCATGTAAATAAGCAAAGGAAGAAATAGGGCCATTTCCATTTCTGAAAGTGTTACTAGTGAGATGGACAAAACACCAGCAGGATGGCCACAGCGAGAGGCATGAGCCCAGGAGGAACTGTATGCCCCAGGCCCACACACCTTGTTCATCTCACGGGCTGCAGGCTGTGAGCAGTTTTGTTAGGAACACACTGGAGAACACGATGCTGTTCCTAACGAGCAGCTTTCTGGGGTTTCTTTCAAAGCAAGCCAGTTCAGAAGTGGGAACATTCCTCAATATTTCCCCCAGACCTTGGACAAAAAACCAGAGTGAACCGGTTTCTGCAATCATAGTGAGAGACGACAAAAGAATCAAAACCCAAGCCCAGAATTAACATAAATAACCTTCATAATGAAAGCATGAGAAACAAACCTGATCATCTATACAGATATCTAATGTGAGAAAAATGTAAAAGACAGAGTCCAACCCTTGACCAGCACTAAGCTGATCCTGTGCAGCGTGTGCAACCCCCTTCTCTGTGCCCCAGAGGTTTTCAGTTAGGGCAATATAGTTTATCCTGGAGCCTGTGCTGCCTAACCATGTTCTTTGGGTACCTCCTGGGCACATCAAGCAAAAAGCTTTTCCCCTCTGTGATGTTGTCAGAAAGTCCACCATCCCTTCAAACTCTGTGCCTTTTTCTGCTGGACCAGGTCCAGATTTGGTCTGTGCCCCAGGAAGGCATGTGGGGACCCCACATGCTCATACCTCCCTGGGAATATCTACTTATCTCAACAGTGGTTCATAGGCAGGTGTGGAGGCTGAGGTATCTCTTAGCTGAATTGCACAGGTCAGTTTGGATTTTGGAGGTAGGTCCTCTTGGTGAAGTGAACGGGGAGTGAGTGCTTACCCAGGAAAAGAGGGATAGAGATGTTCTTACCTGAAATCCTGTGTCTAAACCACTTGCTGCATTGATTAATAGCCCTTCTACTCTGTTTTGTTGTGCAAGAGAGTATAACTGTTTAGCTACAACCTGTTCTGTCCTGGAAAGCTTCATAGGACCTGACAGACACTCTTTTCCTTCTACTGAAGGACTTTTATTCTGCTTTAAATATTCATTACATCAATGACAGGTACGTAAGAATGTCTTCTCCGGTTAATTTTCAGTGCGTTCTTTGTCAATACAGAGCTTTTTACAACTCACTTTCAATGACAGTTCTTTGCTGAAGAATCCCCAGTGGCATATAGCCACAATAACCATGTGAGATCCAGCTGGGTGTTGCTCTGAGCCAACAGTCAAGTGTGCTCTTGGATAGGGGCAAGTGGGGAAGGTTGTGTTACATGACTAAAGCTGCACACATACCTTCAAAGACCACCATAAACCCCCCTGTCCAACAACTCCTGGGACCCCACAGGGGCCACCACCCCATGAAAGGCTCATGCCTACAGCCCCAAAGGCATGATGGTAGAGGGACCCCAGTGCCCTAGTCAGGGACAGAAGCCCCTCTCCTGCCCCCAGGGATGCCCCAGGACAGGCCCAGCCCCACAGGCTAGGGGACACTCAGCACCCAGAGTCAGCAAGGAGGCTCTCTGGGTCACCCCAAAGACTGCCCAGAGGTATAGGGCTTGTTGTGGGCTGCAGGGAAGAGAATTTTGGGACTGCACAGGACTACACAGGGAGGACTGACAATGTAAAGAAAGTCAAATGCCTTACACCCCTCATGATCTGTGGTTCAACAAAAGCATGCCAGGAGGATTTCTCACTATTTAAGGGAGCCTGTATTCCCCAGTCTGGTGTGACCCACTGTGATGCCATTTTTCTCTCCTTTAAGCTTTCAGATTCAGTCTTAGAAGTGTATTTGTTCAACTAGGTTCGGGGTCATAAATAATTGAAATGCACTAAGAAGTGGTGGTTTTGGTTGGCTGTTTTATATAGTGAGGAAAGTAATGTGGTTGTGACCTTCTGACTCTATCTTTGACAGGCATATAATTGAGAGACAAGAAAGAGGCTCAAAAGCATGCCACTACATGGAAAACAAGCCACTTTTGCACATGAAGACATGAGGTTCTTCTAAATTACCTCTCATTCATGCAATGCATAGTCTACATATTCATCTTCAACAGCCCTGTTGGCTTTTCCAGACATGCTGGATATTCCTCAGAGTCTTGTTTGGTTAAGTTTGGTTTTAGTGGTCAGAGAATATGGAAGCAATGCAAGCCTCTTGAGTGAAATCATTGTGCATACAGTGCCAGGAACCTCAGCAGATAAACCCCAGGAACACAGAAAAGCACAAGCAGGGAAAGGAAGAGGCAGGAGGAAAAATGCTCAGCCTGAGCTTTGATTTCTTTTTTCTGTCCCACAAATGGCCCTCAAAGAAAGTCATAAAGTCCTTCACACAGACATGAATTCCTTTGGCTTAGCCGTGGTGCAGAACCTTCCTGGACATTTGTGCTGACTGTGTGAGTTCATGCCCTCTGCAGGTTTCATTGGCATTAATTCTTCCATGTCAATGTAAATTACTTGTGATGAGAAAGGGAGGACCAGGTTCCTTACCTATCTGTTATCATCTAAACGTGGGAGGGACTCTACTGTACCGTAATACAAACAGCTACGATGCCACCATTTCTGCTCATCTCCACTGATCTGATACTTTCAAACAGTTTATTATTTATGAAGACAATTTTAGGTCTAGTGTAAAATATGTTGTTCTTTTGAAAAATCAATCTGCAGTGTATTAAGCATGGATGGTATGGAATATTTTATATTGTTAGTGCTTGAGGCTTATTGTTAGCGCTTGATGCTTATTGTTAGCGCTTGATGCCTATTGTTAGCGCTTGATGCACTTTGCATCAGTCCTTGCAGCCCTTCATGTCAATTTTTAACTAATGCTTCCCTTTGTAATCCTATATTTGTTTCTAGTGTAGATGGGGAATAAAATAGGAGCTCTTCAGTGACTAATATGACTTTTTATTATTTTTCATGGATGTTAACAAAAGACTGTGATCCAGTGAATAAAAGCTGCTTCATAGGTTAAAAATGACACTGAGAGTATATCCCATGTGGATATTTTTCTTTTTTATTAAAAAATAATTCATTGAAATCTTGTTATTTTCCTGTGGGACAACATTCCCAAAAAAGACTTAGCAGTCCATAAATGAAACGGGAAAGTTCATGATCAGCTGTCATTCTGTCATTTGATTATCTCTAAATCTGCGTGGGTTGTGAGCACTGTTGTGACCTTGTTATCACTGGGACCTTGGTCTGCAGTATTCAGCTTTCTGTCTCCTAAGAGGCACTCACTAAAGTACATTTGAAAGCACCAGCTTCAGGGCTTGGGGGGCACATGGATGGTGAGTCCTTCCTCTCATCCATCCCATGCCCTGAGGTAACTGGACATCCAGGAATTCAAGTGTCCTGGCCACCAAGCTAAATACAGCATGGCTAGGCTCAAGGCTATGGCACTCAGGGAAAAGGTGGGGATAGGATCAGAAGGGTGCAGTTGGTAATGGCTGGGCACTTGCTTCCTATGCAAGTGAAGGAAGAACAGAAGGGTCTTACACTCCAGGTTCCTCCATTCCAGAAGAGCACTGAGATGTACCACTGCAACACAGCTTGACTGAGCACAGTTTTTATTTAGACAAAGAATTCTAGCTTGTCCCAAGGACCCTTTGAAATCAGGCATTCACCTGATTCATCACAGCTCTCTGAAAAATTACCGTGTTGAAGCAAACATTTCAGTAAAAAAATCCCAAGTTCTATTTATTTCTTTAGGCTAAATATTTTCTGATATATACTTTACAATTTCAGGCCATGATAAATGGTGTTATTTAAAGATAGGCTTTGGTTTGACATAATATGTCATCATCCTATGTCAAAAACATTGCTAGTTCTAACAACACACATTATCTGGTGAGCTTCCAAATACATTGAAAAAATGTTTGTTGCTTTAATGGGGTACATATGTAAAACTGCAATATAGGCCAAGTATGAAAGAAATACACATTTGAGGAACTGCTACTGTGCAGAACTAAAGATGAAAGTGATTAATAAGGGGAAATTGTATTCAGACTTAAAAAGCAGTTCTGTCTCAGAATAAATACAAACAAGTTTTTCTGCTTTAGTTGTGTAGGTTTTCTTTGGGGGGTTGGGTGGGTTTTTTGGTTTAGTTTGGTTTTGTTTTGGGGTTTTGTTTTCTTTTTCCTGGGTTTGAAGCTATTATTCTGACCACAAAGAAGAGTGGGAAATTATATGCAGTCATACAAATAGGATCAAAAATTTGTTCCATTTGAACTTTAGCCTGTGAACTAAATAGGATGTGGATTAGCTCAGGCTGCAAATCTGAGCAGAGTTAGGAAATGTCACCTATGTTAATGAGCAAGCAGACATTTATCAGGGAACCACTGTGAAAGTAATCTTCTTGCTCAGCTATTGAAGATATGCCAACAGGTTGCATCTGTAATTGGGGGCACCAAGGCACACAATTAGACAGACCGGACCCTTTTTTTCACAGCTGTGGTGTTTCAGTCACATGTCTGCAAGTCTTTCTTGTTCTTTGTGTCTAATTTTTTGCATTGCTGCCCCTAATTGTGCACCCTTTGAAAAGCTGCCCTGTATCGAATGGATCCTTTCTTTGCGACACTTCAAGGGACACAGCCAGGGCCTTCCTGACGTTACCAACCCAAGCTCCCTCTCAGAAGCCAGGGTACCTTTAAAACAGGTAGGACTTTTTTGCTTTTTGCCTCAGTCAAACAAAATAGACTAACTTTATTTCTAGTCAACATAATTTTCAGGTTTATTTATATTTGCAGCCCCTTTGAGTTTCATCCCTGCAGAGAAAGTGATGGAAGAGCACATCTGCACTGTGCCAGATATGAGGTGTAAGTACTCCAACCCTACAAAAACTATGGATTAATAGCACTCTTTCATTTAGCATTTGCATAAATATTTCAGGGCCACGGTCCTAAGATGAGGGAAAATCTCTGCTGACTTCCCTGGGCCTTGGATCCACTCTCTGATACCTGTTTGGCTTTTTCCTGGCTGGAGGTCATCTACCCTCAAGATAGCAAGCTGATCACCTCCTGAAGACCTTCAGCCACAGCACAGTAACTGCTGTGTGCCTGATCCTACCCCACTGTAAGGAGAGCTAGGGAGAAGTCAGCTGAACCACAGCAGAGAGGAGGTGACAGCAGCATCCCCAGACTGCTCCTCCATCATCATCTGACCACATGTCCAGGTGCCTTTTAACAAGCTGTGCAACGTGTCCAAAGCTCAACACCAAAAGTTTTTTTAGTCCAGGACATTTTTTAATCCTGAGGGAGTTTTTAAACAGCTGACCAATATCTGTACTATTCAGTCAGTGCCATCTCAGGATTTCCTGCTCTATAGTGCATAAATACACTATACATTCGCATCTAAGCTTTCCTCTGATGTTGTTCTCACTGAACCTCTGGAAAACTGATGACCTAATTCACTCGCAACCATTCTGTATTTTTATTTTTTTACATGGAAAGCATTTTGGTTTTATACTGAAAACTCTGCTTCTCTGCATTGTTACAAATGTCCATGTGTCTCAGGCTTTGATTCACACTATGCAGTCAATGGCTCTAGCTGACCTTCTACTGATTGACTGTTCAGAAACTTATAAACTAGAGTAATGCAAAACTGCTGGAACACAGCTGAAGAGCACAATAAAACAGAGGAAAGAGTTCAAACACAAATCAAACACAAGTTTGGCTTCACTGTTATGTGTACTGGGCCAAATCCATCTCTCTGTAGGACTTGCTTTTGCTGACCAGGTGTACACAAGGATATATTTCATAAATGAACCTTAAATTCTAACAGCTCAAGAAAGTCAAATCCACAGCTGAGAAGCTTTATGTGCAAATGGTTATTACCCACAAGAAGCAATTCAAATACATGAAGCATGTAAAAATCACTTGACAGTTACACAAATGATGACAACTTGCTATATAAGAAATAAAAATACCACTTAAATTGGGTGTATAAATGTCTGAATATCTATGGCTTTTCTGGGAATTGATGAAGCATTTTAGATTTTGGAGTCAGGTGATTCAAGAATTTAGACCTGTGGGTGTGGGTGTGCAAACTGGCTTCCCGGGCTGCAGATTCTGGAAGCTGCTTCTGATAAAACAAAAAAACCAAAACCCTGGATCCTTGGTTTGCTTTAATCCTCATTCAGAAGAAAACCAAAGATAATTAGGATTTCAGCAACCACATTCTCAGCCTGGTTCAAGTCCCAGAACAATAGAAAATATAGATGAGTCTGAACTGTGAAAACTGGGACTAAAGAGGGAGTTTGACTCCAAATTCAGTGATGTCAGTTGTACAGCTTCTTAGGAATGTATAAAATGCACTGTGGGAATGTATTTAATTTTTGTGAAGGGATGATTAACCGTGGCTGAAACCTCTGAAACAGCACAAGTGATCTCTAGCCCAAGGAGTACAAGAAAGTTTGAAGGCATGGCAGAATAAAATGATCTGTTATGGGAACCATCAGTGCTGTGCTGAGATATGCCAGCGCTGAAAGTGATCTGCCAGGTACTGATACTGGAGCCCTTAGAGGAGTCGTAGGCAGAAGCAGCACATCATTTCCTGAATAAAAATACCAAGCAGAATATAATGCGATTGCAAACCCCTCAGTATGTTGCCTCATTCTATTTCTAGACAGAGGAAGCTAACCCAATAGATTTATGGTGAAGGAGTTAATTTGCTGTAACAGGGATGTTAAACGCAAGTGCTTGTGCTGCTGTGGCTGGAGGGCAGGAGCTGCCCTAGCAGGCAGGGACTGGTCTAGGTGCCATGTGTATTTCTGCTGAGTTGTGCTGGTTTTGGTGGGATCACAGGCTCTGTGGGTTGCATCTCTCCTTCCTTTGAAGGCAGCAGCAGCTGAGCAGCCTCTCAAGTTTACTAAGTGAGGCAAGAATTATTTCTTCCTCCCCTGCTGTGTTCTTCACAGAAGCATCAGGACCCATCAAATATAATTATTACCCAATGGAAACTTAAAATGGAAAACAGACTAATTAAAAAAAGATCACTTAAGCAGTACCAACATTGCCCCCTCGTTTTGCCACAGGCAATGTCTGCAAGGCCAAATTTTCACACCATCTGCATTAGCTGGGCTTGGTCATTCATTTATCACTAGCCTGACCCGTCTGGGCAGGATAAGAGGGGCTGCCCAGTCCTGGCCAGGCAGCTATCAGCTGCAAGGCAGCATCTACAGGCATCTCCCAAAAAAGGTCCTGCAGAGGGAAAGCTGGCCATGGGGGAAGGCTTGCTCTCAGTTGACTGGGGTAGCTTCTGCAGAACCATATGGCCATGAAACACCAAAGCAGTGAAAGGACTGCAAGCTGAGGGGATTGTGAGCACTCGTATGCTGTCCATGGCCACTGCAAATGAGACGAACACTGGATTTTTTCCTTGGAAAGCAAATAAAGGGCCTGGCTTCTTGCCTCTTCTCAGGGAGAAATACTTTTAAGACAAAAAGAACTTTTTGTTCCTGACTTGAATGCAAGTCTCACCTTTCCTGGGCTGTGGCTGCACATGTTGGGGTGATAGGGGAGCTCCTGGGACAGTCCCAGTCCTACTCCTGCATCCCTCTGCACGGACAAACACTTGACCTGTGAAATCCATCTAAGGCAGCCAAAAGGTGGGGTCTAGGTTTCCAGAGGAACCAGTTTAAAGTGGGTCATTCTGTTCACAGCTTATGGAAGATCCAACTACACATAGCTAATACCAGGGCAGGACTGCACAAAGACGCTTTTAGCTAGGGTGCTACCATCTGCCAGACTGAAGCCTGCAGCTTGTGGTGCAGCGCCTGCCTTCGAAGTGGGCCAGTCCCAACCTTGGGAAAAAACAGTTTGCATTGTGGTTGTCCCAAGCATTTTTTACATTTTTTACCAAAGGCACGAAGGAAATAAACTGTGACCCACTCAGACAAATGAAATATTCAAAAGCAGCATCAGCTGAGGAGCTTCTTGCTCAGAACTAAGGTCACCAGGCTTTATCCGTCTTCTTGTTCAGATCAGCAGTCATTGAAAGAGGGACAGGACTGGGCTGGCATCGCTGGGATTGCTGGTTGATTTTCTGCTTTGTTCCTTGTTCCCCTCGAAGAAATTGTCCTACCTCCACACCAAAAGTCAGTACTTTGTTTCTGCTATTCTACTTAGAAGGATGCTCTCTACCTGTGTTGATGCAGTTCTGGTTACTTTGGCTTTCAAATACGGCTCAGTCTTAAAATAAGCCCTTAAACAACTTTATTTTATGGTTCCAAGCAATACTGCTGATACCAAAATGACATCCTAGAAGTTACATTTGGAATCTAAAATGGTAAAATGAGATTAATGATAAAAGCAGATTTTAAGATGAAGGATAGTTATTGAGTTTGGCTCTCATGGATGAAATATTATGTGATCAATAGATTATTATGGTTTGTAGTAGTTAAAGTTTCATCTTATAGAAATAATCTATGAACAGATAAGTAGGATATAGGGTTGCAAATCTGTTACAGTAAACAATGCCTATTTGGCATTTTACAGACTGTATAAACCCTGGCAATAAGAAAATACTGATTAGCGGGGACCTAGATGAGTAATTGATTTTAACAATTGATTTTTTATTTTTATCATTTTGCATTAGCACCATACTGACAAAACCAAAAAACCTGAAACACACTGACATGCTCGTGGCTGTTCACATGGCTGATGAACAGCCACAGACCTCTGAGTAAAGGGGGGTTTGGCACTGTCTTTTTCACTTCAGACTCTCTCCAAAACACTGCTTCTTACTCAAAAATCCAATGGTAATGCTTTGTGTTTTCTCCCAGGACAAACACTTGGCCAGATAAAGCAAAAAGAAGTTTTAGACTTTTAATTAGAAATTAAAATAGCAGCAAAAGAGATGGCCTGGACTGTGAATTGGCAAATATGGCTGTGACTTGGACAGAAGACATGACTGCAGTGGGCTTTACTGGTGCACTGAAGAGATGCTTCTCCACGGGTCACCCACTCAGGAGATGCCAGAACTGCTCTAGTTTTCTTACTCATATTACTCTGAAACATTTTCTTTACATAATTGGCAAAAGTATTCTGGTGATTTTTAACTTTAATTATTAACTGGTTTGGGGACAAGTTAAACTGCACTTGTCTGTAAGTAAGTTTCACTGTTAAAAAGCATTTAGCTGAGCCCTACTTTAAAGCTACTGCTAATTTTGCCTGAGAAATCAAGGGAGCCCTTGACTGTTGAGAGGCTATGTGGGCTGAGCTCCATCACTGTGCTGCAGTGAGATTCAGTTTGGAAGAGATCCACTGTCCTGGTTTCAGCTGGAACAGAGTTAATTTTCTTCCTAGTAGCTGATGTAGTGCTGTGTTTAGGCTTTAGTTTGAGAACAATGTGGATAACACATCAATGTTTTAGTTGCTGCTAAGTAGTACTTACCCTAAATCACAGACTTGTCAGTGTCCCATGCTCTGCCAGTGAGGCAGACTCGTTCAAAGTGAGATTCACCATGTCCATTGAGGAGATGTCACCTCATACACATCCTGCGTTTGAAGACAGCAGGAAGATCCAGGCTCTGTGGCTCATGAGGTTGTGCTTCTCTGAGGTGCCCCAGGGTGAATCTGCTGTAGCACAACACAGTTAATGGCAAGACCCTATGCTGGCACTGAATGAGGACAGTTTTACAGCACTCCCTGCAGGAACTTCTGCCTTTAGGCACTCTACAAAAAAGGAATGGTTGCTATTACAGTTAATGACTATGTTTCACCAGTTGCGCTGTTAAAGGTGGAGCTCCCACAGAAGCAAAGATGTTCTTAGCCATAAGGACGACTGAGGCCAGCACCCTGTTCTTGCCTATGGCATATTTGTAAGTAACTGAATTTGCAGCAGCAGTTAGCTCCCTTTTCAACATTTTACAATACTGCTGCTTTCTGTCAGCTTGTTTCAAAGTAGCATTGAATTCAGCATTGTAACTGAAGACATCTCTGCCTTTCTATCTGTAGGTCTATTAACTTAGGGCAATTATTCTGCAGAGAGGTGACAATTTCTTTATGGAAGTTATTGAATTCTGGTACTGCAAACAGTGCATCAATAATGAAAGGCCAGTAAGAGAGCACAACGTACCTGCATTGTTCAGAAATATAATTTTGTCTTTATGGACTCTACCATCTGACAGATAATTTAGGCCTAGAAATTAGACATCAATTTTTAATAATATTTAAATTTACTTTCCAAGGAAAATTAAAAACATGAGCTACTAATTACAGGCTTGAACGAACAGGAGGAAGATGGGGAAGAGAGGGTGAAAGGGAATGAAAACAAGGGTCACTGAGATGTCTCCCTGGAGTTTGCTGACCTTTAGAACTCCCAACTGATTAGAAACCTTGAACATTGATAAATTAGACAATATTCACTCAACCCATTCTCATGTTTTATTTAGCAGAGACTTTCAGCTTTGTTCAGCAGTATGACTTCTGCTGTTTACGTACATGACACTCACTGTCTCTCCAAGGACTTGATTCAAGTTTTAGCTATTACATTGTGTCTCAATTCCTGGCTTTTTAGCCTGCTTCTTATTGTATTGCACAGTGCTTCACAAACCTACAATAGCAGAAAGATCCTACAAGGTCAGTGTAGGCAACAAAAGGAAAAGTTGTTTTCCATCTATACACCATTTTATATTTAATTAAAAGCTGGGATTAAATACCAGTATTACTCTGTCTTTGAGAAAGGATTGAGAAAACTTTTTATCTATCCAAGGACCCAAACCAGGGATGCTTACCACTGTTCTGCGGCTATCTGCTTTCTCTCTAAGTGCTCCACAGCTTTCCCTTCGAGCTTTCTGCAACCTCTGTCAGAGCCTGAGGATTCTGCCCTTGAGAAACATTCGCTCTTTTCAAAAAGAGAAGTCTGCTCTTCATGCATGTCATGTGTCTATCTTATACCTATTCTTGAAGGAAATTGATGTGCAGTTCTTAAATGGTAACACTTTCTGGTAAACTTTCTCTCAGAAACAGGCATGCAGCTGCCACTGAAACCCACTGGAGATGTGCCTCTGTGCCTGAGAGGAAACCATGACCTCCTGACAATTACCATGCAGGCAAGAAAACACTGTACAAAAAGCAGCTTCTTTTTCAAGGAGCTAACGCTCTTCTTTAAAAACTTTGATTGCAGCTTGCCAGGAACTGGACAATACAGTAAAACCCTTGAGTACCTGTTATTTATGGACTAGGCAAGGAAAAAGGTGTGTTTAGTCTGAAAATCTTCATAACTTTAATGGTCCAATGTAGACTATCCATTTGGGGCTTTTTTGCACATTTTTAGTTTCTTGATTTTGTTTATTTGTATTATTTACATTCAGTGACCTAGCATATCTTGTATTCCCTGCTCCAAAAGCATACAGTACTCAGCAGACATGAAGGCACAAGGGAATACCTACCAGATACATGCAGTTGCATGGCATTCCTTTGATCTCCTGCTGTACTGGAAACACTGTCAAGTAACATCTGTTTGCAGGAAAAGAATTCTGCTTGGTATAAAACATATACATTTGCTTCCTTGTAACTTAATAATACACAGGGGTAATATTAATGGAAGTTTTGCCTGTCTAGGTTGCATGAAAATCTACTGAACTGGTAAGAGAGATGCTGAAGAGCAGCAAGGCACTTTGGAAAGAACATGACTACTAAAGCAGTATTCAAAGGATGCTGTTATCTTGGGCAGTTTCCTCCTTTCCTGTTTTGCCTCTACTGTTTGTAATGCATTCCTTACAAATTCAGCCTTTTCAGTCTAATTTGTAAGCACTGCTTTATTCTTTTTTCCTCTTCCAGAATAACACAGCTTCGGTCATGTAGCCTCTTTTCTTTATTGTCCCGAGAGTGCAGAAGTGAAAATAGGGTTTGCATATTGAAGTGATCCCCAAGCATTAAGATACTTTACACAAACAACTAAAATGGCTGTGGAGCTTACAGAACTCATGGCAGCTGGAGATAGGAGGAATTTGGAGAAGATCCCCTGTAAATCTGAAGAGATGTAAGTCACACAAAAACGGTCCGTACCCACTCTGGGTGACAGCATCCCACTGGCACATAAGGTCTGAGCTTTAGGTACATGAATTTGTTGATCAATCCACTGTAATGACTCAGACGCATGAATTTACTTAATGTGTTCTCAGAATAACAAAGGTAAGATATGACAGGTATAAAGCTGTGCTGGGCAGAAGCTCCCATGCCTAGACATGCTGGTAAAGAAGAAAACAGTAACACACATGAAAATCACATCCTTGAAAAGGAAAAGGAGCCCAAGCAGAAACTTAACATAAGAGAAATATTTATTTAAATTTGCACAATAACGAGCTTATACTGAACAAATTCAATCAAGAAATAATAGGAAGTGCAGTAAAACAAGGAAATATTGATGACTTTTTCCATCAGAAAACATTAAGAAGCCATGCCTGTGCATCACGGGTTTTCTTTTTGAATTTTTTTTAATTTTTTTTTTATTTTTACAATAACTTCTTTTTTTTTTTTTTTTTCTCAGCGCACATACTGTACATACCATATCTTAGCTGCTAGGTTCTTTATTCCTGAAGGCTTCATCCTTTTTACTCAAATGTCTGCTAAATTCTGCATTAAGCAACCAAACACATTTGTGCAGTTCCAAATAAGATTAGGTAAAAATCTCTGTATCTGGTCAAGTGTTAGAGTCTTAAAGCTTTGGAAGACTCTCTAAGAGCTCCTAGTTGCTTTTGGATCTTGACATCGTTATGTACAGCATTACAATGTGTCACTTCACACTAACCTAAATATTCTGCACAATGATGCCAGACAGACAAATAGCCAGAAGATTTGGGCCTAACCTCATACAAAGGTATACACATCTGAGCTTGTCTTGAGTCCCATCAATTTCACTCTGATTCAGGTAACTGAGTTCATCACATATCTGCACTTTAGATGGACAAACCCAATCTAATTTTAGCTTTAATTTTGACTGATTTTTGGTCTAAAGGTCTCTATTGTGAAGGAAAATTCTTCAACCAGAAACTGCTTGTGAGAGATGGTTGTTGGTGTCACAGTTCCTGAAGGCACTGTGGGTCCACTGAGCAACAGACGTGGCCATTCTAAAGGGATGAAAAACAGAAAGAAGAATTGAAACAAGCAGCATTTAGGACAGAACAAGTAAATTTAACAAGCTCAGGCATTTGAAAACACCCACCAGATTTGAATGTACAGACTTGTAAAATACAAGACATACACATTCTGATCAGATTCATGACATTATTGTCATGTCCTTCCTTTGCCCAAGGGAATGGGCTACTATGATTCCATTAGTTGCTTGATTTGCTGTGGTCTGTATCCCAGAGCTACAACAATCAAACTGAAAGAAGCTGGCATCACTGGAGGAAATGTCCCCAACATAAAGGTATCAGGCATCTGCTCAAGTACACAAAGCTGTTGAACAAGACAGGTCACTTGGGAGTTTTATTTAGGTCAGACAGAAGGGACTTTGGATTTTATTTAGCCCTGAATGCTTCAAGTTAATACATCCTGGCTGTAAAACCAGCAAACATCAATCCATAAATTTTTCCCTGATACTCCAGATATTCTTCTGAGAATATTAGCAATTAGGGGAACAGATTGCCTGTGGACATCATTCAAGTAACGGAGAAACTGTTTTCTGCATCTCTACTACTTCTTAAATCTGATTCTTACAATGCAAATAACAGCTGTTACAGGACATTAGAAAATCCTACTGCCCATCTTCTTTACTTGCGATTTGAAATGGTTTTGTGGCTAAGTCAGCTTTAGCTGATGCCCAGGTTTCTGAATTCTTAAAGGATTTGTGTAAACCTGTTTTGCTATAGCGTGCTTAGAGAGGCTTAGACCAGAGCTTTGACCTTCCATGTGATGCTCTGCAAGAAAAGACTGGGGTGACACAGGATGAATGAGGAGAATGATTCAAAATGGGTACACAATTAACCTGATCTGGAGGGAACAGGCTGTTTGTATACAGAACTACAATATTAAAATGCTGCCAATATGAGCAGATAGTGCATTTAAAAAAGACAACTGCTCTATAAAGAGAATTGCATAAGATTTAGCTTGCTGAGGGGCAGATACATCCACTGTTATGCAGGTTCACACCTGAGCCAAAAAACTGTGGGGTTTGGAAGAGTAGCTGTTTTAAACTTACATACGTTCACAATGCAGTGATGGATTTTATTAGTCTGTGTATGTGTTTACACTGGATACAAATTAGTTGATGCTTAAGGTTAAGTCTTTGCTTAAGAGGAAAGGGCAGATGGGAGCAGTACACAGGTGGCCATCAGCAGAACTGATACACAGCTTCTGCATTGCCATTGATTAGCAGTACAACAATGAGAACATACTTCCCATCACTGAATCTCAAAAGCACTTTAGAGAAGAATCACACCTATTTGTTTTACAGATGGGAAAACAGATAAACATAAGCCTCAGCAACTTGCCCAAGCAAAAAGTAACTTCTAGCACTGGAGTTGGTGTATGCCACCAGTTATGTACCCCAAAAGCATGGGCTTCGCACATAAGCTTGTTTCAGCATCCTTTGGACAGCAGCTAGCTTTCTAACCATTAGCCACTCCACCAAATCACAGAATCAGAGAATGGGTTGGGTTGGAAAGGACCTTAAAATTGTCTAGTTCCAGCCCCCTGCCATGGGCAGGGACACCTCACACCACATCATGACACCCAAGGCTCTGTCCAACCTGGCCTTGAACACTGTCAGGGATCAAGCATTCACTACTTCCTCGGGCAATCTGTTCCAGTGCCTCACCACCCTTACAGTAAAGAACTTCTTCCTTACATCTAACCTGAACTTCCCCTGTTTCAGTTTGAACCCATTTCCCCTTGTACTATCGCTACAGTCCCTATGAAGAGTCCCACAGCAAAAACTGCTGTTGCACACAGTATTGAATCAGGCAAAATGGAAAAAGAAGGTGGCACTTGACAGCTCTGCTATATCATCAGTTACTCCCCATCTCTCCCAGAAGGAGGTGTTGCAGTTAGACTATTTTTTTGTGAGAAACTTTTCAAAGTAATCAATTGTATGATGTGCTTGAGCTTGGGAAGCATCTTGCTTGGGAAGGTCATAGACTAAGGACCAAAATCAACTGTGAATTTCAGTAATAATTAAAGATCTATGGATGAATCCTGCTGTCTCTCCTTGGCTACTGTAGAAACACTGTCATTCTTCAGTATTGAATGGTGGAGAAAACAGTTCACCTTACAGGCTTATTTTTAATGGAAGGATTTATTTTAACCTCCTTTTGCACCTTTAAAAAGAGATGCCAGAATTCATAGCCCATAGCCATTAACTTTTCTCCTCAGACAAGGAATTCCTTTGACTACGAAAACTATAAAATTTTTTAAACATTGTTTTTTATACTATTAATGTTATTATTAATATTAATTTTAAATATTATTAATAATTTAAAATTAATATATAACTAATTTTAAAGCAATAAAGGTATGTAACCATATAATTAGTCCCTTAATTCTCAAAACAATTACTCTTCTCAAAAACCAATTTGATCACTTCTGGTGACGCTATAGTATCACACAGAACAATTTATTGTGTGAAACCTGGACTTACATACCAACGTGTTACTGCATATGTTTCCAAGATAGCATGGAGCTATATAGTAAGAACTGCGATCAAACTTAAATTGAGCTATCCTGATGAAAAAGCAAAGCCCACTGCTGTGTCTCCAGCACACTACACTATTATCTGTTGGCCTGCTTCTGACCTGCTAGCACATTAAACCATCCTTCTAGGACACATAAGAGTAAAGTTGACTAAGCTGAACACTCTTACTTTTATCTCTGCTACTTTAAAACAAGTGTAGACACCAACTGGTCATTGACCAGTCCTGCTGGGATATAAGCATCTCGGCTTAATTTTTATGCTCTTTACCTTACACTGGCAGAGGGTGCACTCTGTGCCATGCTTAATCCAAGAAGATCCAGTGAAGCGAACGACATTGGTTTCATCCAGGCAGGTTTTAGTGATGTCATTGCGAATAGTGTCTGCTTGGCAGGGGTCAGTGACACAGTGCGGGCAACACTCGTTTTCAGGGAGGACACTGAATTCACAATCCACCTCTGGGCATGGCAAAGGCCAGCAGTCAACTTCACCTTGCTGTTTACAATATGAGCAACAAGAGAAGAATATTAGCTCTTGTTTTGTTTCATCATCCAGTCATCTGAATCAGCATTATTTTTCTTAGCCGGCTAATTTTGCCCATCTGGTCCTATTCAGAAGTCAGTGCGGAGAACACTGGTATTTGAGAAACACAGCAAGTTGAGTGCATTTTCTGCATTCTCTTCAGGAAGTGTATTAGATTTAACTTCCTTCAATACACTCTACATCAAACTGCAGCTGGCAATTCTCCACAAATATCATGCAATGGAGAATATGGACCTGTCCTTGTGAAGTCCTGCTTTTGCAAGTGACAGAAGCCTTAACAGGACTGCACTGCAAAAGTGCTTCCAAATAGCAGGTTTCACCTAGTTGTTACTTCAATTCTGACTGTTTGTCACAAAAAGCCTCCAAATTGACCTCTGGATGGCCTAGAGTTTATCTTTCACAGTTACAAATGCATTAGCTGGAATAAGTATGCCAAGCTGCCAGCAGCTCAGTGTAACAGGGAACACCAGTGTGTTTCCACTGAGAAGACCTCCACCAACTTACCATCCATTTAGGATGTTACAATCAGAATACCTGAACTTCCAAACTTAATCACACTTCCTGCATGATGGGTTTAGTACAGCCAGGGTATGAAAAAGTCAGAGCAGAGACCTGTGTTGGGCCAGAATATTCTTGGGGGAAGTTACTGTATTCCTGTACGTAAATCTATAGATGTCTAATTGTTCACATCAGTTACTAGAAGTTGGGGTCAGCTTCCCTCCAACTCTGGTCGAAGACCAAAGTTTCAGATTTATTGGTCAAAAAAAAGACTTCAGAGAAGTCATTAACGCATATTTCTTCTGGAACAGGTCCATCTCTGACCTTCAGTTTATTTACCTCATTTGAGCACAGACAGTAGTCTGTCTTGAAGTGGGGCAGAGAGAATTTGTGCCTTGGAAAGAAGTTTACTGACAAAAGCTCTACCTAAGGTTTTGAGAATGAGGGGTTCAGTATCTCCACAGCAAAAGCTGAAAAAAATTCCCAGGGATTTGCAATAGCTCCAGATTTACTCTTCTTGTTGTAGAAAGTATTGTCAAGTTACTTTTACAAAATTATCATCTGGGTGAATTTTCCCCTTTTTGAATCACCTGATAGTTAGAATGAAAGCGATCTTTAAAACCACTCCTTGATCTTGGTATTTCTTTCAATTTATGTTTGCATTGATGGACAGTACAAGGAGTAGACAATATACTGTCACCAAAAAAATCCTTGACAATTGAAAGAAAGCAGGCTTTAGTTACAGAAGTAACATCTTGAAAAAAGCCCCCATCTATCGAGATCCCAAACTGTAGGTTGTTTTGGTTTGTTTTTAAGACACTTAATGAAGCACCTGGGAATCTATTTCATTAAATTTTAGCAATGGTAACACTGAAAGCACAGTGTCTACAGAAATTGGTTTCTGGCTGTTATTCGTGGTACTCTGACAAGGCAAAGCTGCTAGATGGACTAGGATTTACATTTGGAGATGACCTGTGATAAAAGCTAGTTATTTTTATCTTGGGATTTTTTCTGTCATAGAAACTTCCAGAGTGGCATTATTCAGAGTAGTTTTTGCTCAGACTCTGAAATGCATGCCTAGGAAAAAGATTACAAACTTTAACAGATTTTATTTTTTTCCAACCTCATTTCACTGTTTTGAAAAAGGCATCAAGTTGTATTATTTTTTCTGTTACTAAAAATGCCTGAATGAATAAACAAATTTTAGTCTATCAGCATCTTTGAAATTATCAACTGTGATAACAAATACATATTTAGAATTTCCTTACTCAGCTTCATCGGTCTTTGAATAAGTGAACACATGAGTGCTGCTGTGTAGGTGCTATATCCAAATGACCTCCACCCTTTGCTAAAACAATCTTCATGATTGAATAATTTATATTACTCCTATTGTGTCAAAATGCATTTTTGACTGGAACTTCATAATACTGACTAAAATCCATGAAAAACAGATTTTGATTACACACATACTCCAGGGGAAATTAAATGGATGCTAATGCGTGAAAATTAACTATTCACAGATCAGAATATCTCATACCCTTTTTCCCTCCTGTCTCTCCTGCTGTAATCAAGGAGCCTTACCAAACAGCGACACTGCTGACAGTTCTGTATCCAGGATTCACCACTGTTATAGGAAAGCTCCCCGCTCTGATGTAAACATTGACTGCTGAGCCTTGGGTCACATTCAGGACAGCAAAAGAGGTCAACAGTGGGATTTTCACAGTCACAGACCATTCGTCGGCACATCACGTATCCACTCTGTTGTTGAAAGACAGACAGAGCAATGGCAAAAATCCACAAAATTCCAGCAGTGCTGGTACCATAATCTGATTTTTTGGCTTGACTGTAAGCCACCAGCAGCTCACAAGTTTTTTCACTATACCATTTCTTTGTCAAAATACAATTCAAACAGAAGCAGAAACCACAATGCACACTGAATAACTGCCACAAATTTACCATGTTGTCTTACATACATCCTTCATACAACCAATCTTCAGGCAGCTCTCCCTTAAGGTGATAAAACCCAAGAGTGTCTTTCCCAAGGGTCAAATTTTAATGGCTTGCACTAAGTTTATCTCATTCTCATATGGATGCTAGTCAAGTCTTGCTTTAAACTTCCAGATCAATCCCTCCCTTCTGTAATTATTCTCACAAGAAAGATGATAGATAATCTGAAATTAAATTAATGCTCATGAAACCTGAGCTGCTGAAATGCTCAGGACTTTGTCAGCCGTGTATTGGGCATTTATTCTGCATCAGCATTTAGCTTGTGATCAAGCCTCTCACAGGAAACATTTGAGAAAGTTAAGCTGAAATAGTCTGCAGATACAGAACCTACTTCTATTTGTAGCCATCTGTTAAAGATACTGGCATCAGTCACCAGCTCCAATATGTGTCTAGACAGACAGCTTCTTTGCATGAAAATGCTGCTACTCCCACTCAGAAAACATGGGTGGCATCTCTGTTAACAAAATAGCACTATTGTCTTTCCATAATAAACCTCATGTGAAAGTTCTGCTCATGCAGGTTGGAGAGAGCTCTCCCCAAAACCATGTATAATATATAATACCATTTTTCTGTAGCACCAGATATATTACCTGACAAGGCAGCTAAAACAGGAATTTCACTTGAATCACAACATTCTTCCCATCATCCCTAGTACCATCTTGCAAGAAGCAGCTCCTTCTATTTCTACTGACCTGGCATGAGCAGACAGAGCACCTGTCATTCTCCAGCACCCAAATCTGACCGTTGTGCTTGATTTTGTTTTCATGGATACAGTCTCCTGTGCAGTTCTTGCCATGGGGACATCGACAGTCGTACCCACCATCCAAGTTAAAGCAAACAGTGTCATTGGCACAGCTATGCCTTCCAGTTCCACATTCATCAATGTCTGCAAAAACATGCCATGTAATGCTCTTAGACCACATTCAATTAACAAAAATGTTCTTGCGGCACTCAATATAAATGATTCTTGGCCATTAAGTCTTCAGTGGAAAATTAATTTGCACTTCACCAGAACAGGGAGAAATAACTTACAAGTTCACAAAAAAATATTCTTCAAGTCACATCAACTTTTAAAAGACAATATTTTGAGTTTTCCTGTATACCTTTTTAAGTGAAAGCTATTAGGTAAGGTAGTTAGAATGAAGAAATCACAGGCAACATAAGAACAAAAATAATTCTTAGCTCTCTAAACATTCATGAGATATGTTCAGTGAAACAAGAAAAGCTGCAGAATCTTCTTTTCAAAACCTTTGCTGGCTTTGTCTGCTACCTTTGATTTCACTTGCTGAGAAGTTAATGTGAAAGGTGATGTCTGACTGTAAGCTCATTTAAACTAGCACACCATGCTTTAAGTTGCATCATTTATTAGGGTGTGCAAACTAGAATATTTCAATTATTCAAGTTGCAGTGACATCTATAGCCCTTGTGTCTAGCATAGAAAATAAAGAAAAAAAGAATGTCTCCCGTGAATAAAGGTAAATTACTTCAAAGCAATCATATCTCAAAGAATTCAAGAGTACCTTTAAAGGCTTAATTCATCAATTGTGCCCTTCCACGATTATTTTGCAAGGGCAAACTAGCAGCAAACACTGCCTTCTACTTGGATAGTCTTTATTTAGTGTTTTCAGCTGTCCATATGGAGAAAAGTCATCTGGGAAAAAAGCTTTGAAAGGGCATGAAGTAAACAGTTATATGCGATAAAACATGGAAAATACTAGAAAATACTAGATCTATGGTGACTGTAAATATTGATATACCGAGTTCAACTCTAAATACAATTTCACAACAGTCTGGCCCAAGCTCCTAATTAGAGTTCATTAAAAAGTAGCACTGCGATATTTAAATGTCCAACAGATCAGCATAAGACAAAATAAGCCATACGGTCTTGCACGTATCTTTCACCATAAAAATACAATAAAACACTCAGCTTTGGGTTCAATAATGGAGATGAAACCTCCAATTCACCTCAAGCACATTCAGTTGAAAGCAAAACAACTCAATTATCATTTCAATTCCAAGTGTGGTTGCATTTAAAAAGAAAAAAAGTAAACAAGTTGTTAACATGAATATGAACTGGGATGAAAAACAGCAGGGAAATTATTAGAATTCCGGGGTATAAATAAGCAGCATTGTAGGTTTCCTTCAAATACTGTGTGCAATAACAGTGGTACCATCTCAAAAAAAAACATATTGCAAAATTACTAGGGCTTACGGGAAGGATGAGAAAAACGTCCTTTGAGGAGAACTGAAAAGAAATGGATTGTTCATCTCTAAAAGAACATTAGGAAGAAGGGATATAACCAAAAAAATAATGAATACTCCAGAGGAGACATGTTGAGAGCTTTTGTTCTCCACATTGCCAAACGCAGAAGAGAGGGGACAGTGAATGCAACTGAAAGACAACAAATTTAAGCCTGATAAAAGGAAATAACTTTTCATACAATGCATAAACAAACTATGACACTCACTGCCACAGAATGTTAAGAGAGGAAAAACAATTGCATAGCCAAGACCGTACAAAGCTAGCAAGAATATTCAATTTGCAGTGCTAACAGATTTTGTAAGAGAGATTACATTTCATGCATTAGGGTCTATGGTGTCCTTATTTACATATGAGATAACCCAGAACAGGCAAATCATCTCAGATCTCCACATCTTCTACTTCTTTAAATTCTGAAGCATTTGGAGTCAGCCACTGTTGCAAAAGGCAGAAGATAACTGGGATCAGGAACCTAATTCGGTGTGGCTGTTCGTATGGATCTGAACAGCTGAAATGTCACAGGCACATCAGGCAGGGAAACCCATACAAACTGTAAGGATACCTAGTTAGTGGAACAGACAGCCCTGCGGAGGCTGTCCAACCTCCAGCCTTGAAGGCTTTTAGACAAGAAGCTAACAGGAATGGTTTGAGTGATGCTGGTCTGGGCAGAGCAGAGGGATAGACAAGCTGCTCTCTCCATCTTCTCTTAAATCCATACTGAAAGCAATACAATCTAACAATTTTAAACTAAGATCTCCATATACTCTGTCTAACTGGTTTTAAGTTACGCAACATAGAGAACAAACACAAATCCTGTTTAAATATAATGATTCAAATTAACAGCAGGATTCTTGGCTATCAGTGAAGTAATTTTTAATAAATTACTTCCCTACATTTGCATTCATTTGTTTAAAACACTCTTTTGTATGAATCTTTCACACAGTCTGTGTCATAAAGGAGTAATACATCACTTCTCAACAACCTGGCCACTTAACTGAAAGCAGCCATACTTGGACGAAGTTCAGCTGCCATGTAAATAAGAACAGCTTCCTTTAAGCAACAAATGGTGACCCTATAAACACAAAGTCTGCATTTGGCATTTATGTACAAGTGTATTTCACAATTTTCCCATGAGAAAAAGGCTTCTGGGGTTCGTTTTCCAACATGGTACTGGTTAGTGCATTGTTACAGAAAATAATTGCTGAGTTTATTCAACAACTTATGAAAAATCTCAGCCTTGTTTTTTTCAGTTGTTTGATTCGTGAAAATAAATGTTCTGGATAGGGCAATTTAAATATCCCTGGTCAAAGCAGGAGCTATTTACATTTTGAATCTAACCTAACCAGAAACAGCAGTGTGTTTATAATGCAGCAAGGGAAACACAAAATTTGCTTGCACCAAATTCTCATCTGCATGATTTATCCACATCAAACTTCAGGCATTATCTGCAAAGAACATGCACACGAATCATCCATACCAAGCAAAACTCTGCGCAGCTTTTTTACTTTGTATTTGTAATGAATGGTGAATTAAGTTACTGACATTTTGTTTACAGCCATAACCAGCTCTCCAATTTCCGTAACCATATGGATAGGGGTACACTAGCCCCTTGGATTATAGGCTGGATATTTCCAGTATATCCAGCCACAGAGGCATGTTATTATCACTGTCATATTGGCTTGGGGTTTTGGGGGAGGGTTTGTAGTTTTTTGGTGGTGGTGGTGGTTTTTTTTCCTTTAAAAAACACAACAAAAAACCCAACAAATAACTAACTTCAGGCTATTTGCAACACACTGCTTAGGAATCAAGCAGCTTGAATGTTATGACATTAGAACATTAAGTCTCAAAAGACTTGGAGACTTGCCTCAGAAAGCAACAGAAATAAAATGTAACTAGTTATCTAGTGCTAAATTGAGGACCAGGACTTACTCATCTAACCTACACTAAAAATTACAGCAGATATCATCTGGCACATATTTTAAGGATTTTCCTTTACTTACCATCATCCCTGGATCCAACTTATGTTGCAATGAGTGCCATGTGATGAAGAAGCAGTGATACATATTACAGAAAGCTAAGAGTTAATTGCATCTCAAGTAATCTCATGCCTACACAGGAAAAATACTGGGCACTAAAGCGATAAAAAATGGTGACAGTGCCTGGAATGACTAAACTCTATTTGCAGGATTTGAGAGACTGCAAAGGTAGAAAACTCCATAAAACTGGGAATTTCAATTGCCCCACCAGGCTGTGACCCAAGGCTGTATTTAACAGATTTACTGACTGCTTCTTGGAACAGACAATCAAAGAATCCCAAATGAACAAAGCATCATTTGACTTGGCCCTGTGCAGTGTGAGGGCTCTGATTCAAAATGTCTCTGCTGAGCAACTACTCTGTGTTGGTGACCAGCAGCAACCACAGTGTATGCAAGTTCAACATCCTCAAAGAAATTTAAATGGCTGCAAAAAAGAATCTCTGTGGTAGTGCTCAGTTTCAAAGAGGGTATTATGCTAAAAAGATGAAGTTTAAAGACTTATTAAAACTAGCAACCAAAAGGAGAACATGTTTTCAGATAGAAAGAAGATTGTTTAAAAAGACTACATTATAGATTCAGAATAAATGTATACTATATAAAAATATATTAAATAAAAAAATACAAATATATATTTAATATATTAAAGGGGGGATACATTTCATATACTGCAATACTTTTATCCGAAAACTTAATGAACTCCCTTGTGTAATACATGCTCTTAAAGGGACTATGTACAATGGAATAAAAGAGGTTGTTGACTCACAGGTTAATTAGTAAGTAATAAAAGGCAGCCACAAATGGTCAGGTTGTCACAATGGGGAGCAGTCCCATGGAAGCTCCCCAAGAATCTGTGTCAGAATGTGCACTGCCCAATATACCTAGTGATCTGGGGGAATGGATGAACAGTGGGATGAAAAAGACTGTTGATAAGAAAGTATTAAAACAAAAAAATTGACAGTGAAATATAGAAGTATTTCATTATATTGACTGAATAAACAATATGTCAGATAAGATTCAATTGTAAGGTGCATGGGGAAATACCCATTCAAAAAATCAAATCAGTCTTTTAGATCTGTTCTGGATAGAGATCTTGGAGCTACTGTGGATATCTCTATTAAAATGACAGCTCAATTATGCTTTGGGAAAAAAACCCCACAAATACAACATTGATAACAACAGACAAGAAAACTTGTAATAACTCACAAGGAACATGAACAAGGCACAATTAGAAAAAAAACCCAAAACCTGTGTACACCTTGCTAGGAAGTGACAAAGAGCTCAAAGATCCATTCTGATATAGCTGATGGAAAGTTTCAATTTTTCCTCCTCTGATGAGCTATCCAGACTTATGTTCAGGATGCTCAAATAAAGTCCAAAAAGGTTTCCCTCAGACATTATTTTCTACCAGAATCATTCTGGTATCAGTTAGAGTGTCATCTGTGTAAAGAAGAGATGAACACCTGTATCACTGAGAAATATGCTGTTGGAAGAGACAGGCTGGGAGGGTGGAATATTCCTTTGAAGCAACTGAAGTCTCCCAGTTACCTTAGCTCTGAAGCATTAGCTCAAGAAGGTGATAACATCAGGATATTTGACTACTTTTTGCTTAAGACAAAGAAGGAAGGAGTGCAATTGACAGCGAACCCAAGATAGTCTGAGCAGAAAGTTTGGTTTCTGCTCTTTTCTGTCCTAAGTAAATCTATTGACTGATGTAATCATTCTTCAAAGAGTGAATAATTTATTTGTGACTTCATGCAAGCCAGCTGTCAGAGTGCTTAACAGATGTGGAAGATGAAGAGCTGAGACTTCAGACGACAGTAACACCAGCTTCACAGAAACATTGTTTCCTGATACAATAAATGTGCTCAAATTACTACCTTAAAAATACAGTGGTCGAGTTTCTGGTTTATTAGTTCTTTTATAAAAGAGGAGAAACTCTGCCAACTTTGTATTCTGCCCGTGCTCCAGAATATTTAAATACTAATGTGTCTCTGTATGTGACTTCTGTTTGGTGATGCTTAAGTTGGGTTCTCAGACTCAATAATGAAGCCTTAATGCCTATCACTCTGCTTGGGATGGATGGGGAAAAAAAAAAAAAAAAAGTTAATTTATTTGTTGACCTTTTATGATCATGAATAAAAGCAAAAGGATTTTGACTGAGCTTTTGAGAGCTAGTAAGATTTCCTGCTGGAGCAGTGATTATTTCTTGTCTCCTTAAGTGCTATCAATAACAAAGATTCTGTTAAACATTACCAGCACCACAGAAAGATCTAAGTGTAGGACTATGAACTGACAGCGGTTTTTCAACTACAAGAAATTTCATGCACTAGTTAAAATACTGGATGTTGTGTGAGATAAATTCAGATATCCTGACAGTCTGAAATTCCTCTGCTTTCCAGAGCCACGGATGCTGAAGTGACTATTTTGGACTTTGTTCATTCATAAAGGCTGGGGAGGACACTGAAGCTTGTAATAGACCTCCATCTGGTGGAAAATATTGCTCAGGTAGAACCCCAACCCTCTGTACTGTCAGGCAGCCTGTTCTACCACACAGAGAAGGAAGTGATTCTACTTCTGGATGCAGGACAGCAGAAGAAAAACATAATAAGACATTTCAGACTAGAAATCCTAAACTGTGAGTTAACCTTTATAAGTAAAAAGATCCAATTTGAATTGGGCATTCTGGATTGATGCTTTCCAAACCTTTCATTTGCACCTGTCTCAATTAAGGAATGTGCTACCTGCTGAGAGTGATGGTATGTTGATCTCATATTCTGTACCAACAACAGCTGGTATCCACCAGATACTCTTGGTAAATCCTAAGGTGCTGCATTAATTAGATGAACTATTCTTCAAATGAGGAAGTATGCAAAATGTCCAACAACAGATGAGGTATAACCTTCCCTATTCTGATACAAACCAATAGAGCCTCTCTTCAACTGATTTTGGAAGCTTTTATACATTAAAAGGGACAAATTCAAAGGAATCAGGATCTTACACAGAAGCAGAGTAAATATTAACTGGGCCTGAACATTCTTATTTTAGGATTTTGCCCTCAGAGGTTCCAATTTTTTAATGCAATGAAGCATGAGGCTGCAGTAACTACTATCTTAGCCTAGCCCTCTTTTATGGAATGGTACATGAGAGACAACCTTCAGAGCACCAATAAGACTGTGTAAAGAAACTATAAAGAAAAGCTGCAGGGGGCAAAGAGGAAGGTACCAGGTAATATAACATGCTGAATGCTATATTTACATATGTATAAAATTTAAGACTTCCCAAAGCCATGCAATTATCAAAGACTAAGTGGCTGATCTTCACTACTTTTGCTGAAAATACGAGGATGTGTAAATGCAAGTGCTGCATTTCCCATTATTCCTCTCGGTAACTGTTATAGAGACCACAGGTCTACCCAGGAGTATTATGTGAAGCAAAGGAACCTCTAGGTCTTCCATTGCCTGTAGGTACAATAAAATGGGATTATGAATTTTTGCATTCAAGTACATTAGTCAAAATACTCAGTATTCTCAGATGTGGCAAAGAAGCAGCAGTAGCCAAGGTCAATATATGTGTGAAACAGGCAATTCAGCAACTATTATTTCATTATTAAGCACTGGCAAAGTCTAATGCTACCAAGGAGTCCACCTCTAGGTAGGAATATTTAGTACAATGTCCTAATGGGACCATTTTCTGCAAAAGAGGTAGGTGCAGCTTTGGTATTCTGTTAAAATGAGGTTTTTAAGGAAATGCTCCTGTGCCTCTGTGATCTTAACAAAAGTGTTTCCACCTGAATTTTTAAAATTGGATGCTTTGCTCTAGAAAACAAGGAGCTGACTAACACTGATCACAGAATTGCTCTCTGTAGTACTATCAGCACATGTCCAGCAGACACAAACAGAAAAGGATTTGAGGCAGATCTTATAGAAAAATCGAGAAAGGAAAGATTTGAACCCACACTTCCTTGGCTTTTAAAGGTTTTCACCACTAAAGGAGGGAACTTTCTTCAAAGTAACTAAACCTTTAAAAAGATGAGTCAAAGACAAGCCTATTATGCACTCTACATAAAACACTACTTTGAAATAGTCTTCTCAGAAAGCTAAAGGGACGAGCCCTCAAAGAACATTTCCTAATCCTCCTGAGATTTAACTTTTTTGTTCCACCAAGAAATCAAGCTTCTCTTCTGTGCAGTTTTGCACTGTTCCTTCTGCAGATGTGCAAGCTGTAGCACTTGCATGAGGCAAAAGCTTCAAGAGGACACTGGTCCTGGGTATACCAAGAGGCTCATACAGTACCAAGATTTGAAATCTGAGATTAGTATAGCCAGAAAGCTGCTCCCCCATCACAGTGAGTATCTAAAAGACCATCCACGAACAGCTCAATCTGATCGGTCTAACTGGGGATACTAAGGAAGTGACAAAAGAAAACCATTTTTTTATGTCTTTAAATCCAGCAGAGGAATCTCTCACAGTGGAAAGATCTGACACCAGAAAAGCCGACTGCTTTGTGCTGCTGTGCTCTGCTACTGGAAGTTCAACCTTCCATACTGCAATCTATTTTAGGCTGCATCTTTATACCTTTTAAGGTTTTATTTTGTGTCTGAGACACAATGTCCCAGGCTTCAATCCAATAAGAAGTGATGTAGTAAAACTAATAAACTATCTAACCTTCCTCACAATCTCAAGTTGCTACGCATTCCAAACTTCGGAGCTGCAATCAATCAAATTGAAAGTATTCCACTGTTAGTGACTAGGGTTATCAGCAATGAAGACAGTTTCCTGGCATCTGTGATTTAATTCTAATTACTTATTATCCTTGGTGTATGTTTAATAAAGAGCTGTTGGTGCTTTGTAGAAAAGGTCAAAACATTCTAATAATTGCCACTTATGCATACACATAGCAATACCAAGATTTATTTTTCCTTGGCTTTCCACTTGCTTAGAAATTGCTGCCTAATTGTTACCTGCTTGCACACATCTCAACAGAGTCACTTTGTATCATGCATACCTCTTGAGATAGCATGTGCCAAACCATTATCTTCAACTAACAAGACAAATGTTATATTGATACTACAGACACAACTTGGGGTATTGAGGATGTTTCCATAAATGCCTGGGTAGACTATTACCTGTGCTGTGAGTGACAGAAGAGCAGCGTTATAATCAGAGGGATTGCAACTTCTTCTTTGCATCTTCTTGCCCTAACACCTGGCCAGCTAACAGTGATATTTGGTTAGTTCGTGACAAAGAAAGCTTGACTTATGAAAGCAGTGGCTGACTCAAATTGCTGATTCCTCCTGAGAATACAGGCTTTCAGCTGTGGTGAAAATGTGTTGAAATAAAGTATTGATGATGGGGATACTGAAAAGGTCATCTCGCTCCCAGAGAACTGTCTGTGTGTCTGCCTTACTGAAATTAATTCAATTGCCTTCCCTTTGGGACTGATGCAGCCCACCAATGTGAGTTTGAACAGCGAGGTAGGAAAGATTACACTGTGTGAGCACTGAATATTTCAGCACTGAGAGACAGAAGGGAGAAAAGTGCCTCATTCTGCCCTTAGTCCATAGCAAAACAGACCGGTATGTTCTCATTTAAGAGCAATTTATTGCCCCAGACCTAAGTCCACTGAGCTTCCCAGTCTGCAAGGCTGTTCTTCAGACTGCAAGTTTCTACAAGCGGTTAGCCTATGCACAGGAGAAGCACCGCAGTTATTAATACGGGAGGGAGGTGGTGTAAGGGCTTCATAAACATTCTTTGCAATGGGAAATATTTTCATCACAGCCTATTCTACTGTACATGAATGAAGTGGAAGAACTGAGGTCTGGATTGAGGCCCATTTCTACATATAAAGAATCTGACATATAAACAGGTTACTGTGGAGTGGCAGACTACAGTGAGTCCTATCAGCCCATGGGAAATCACTTATGCAAGGGCCATGCACAGAAGCAGACGCAGGGCCAGAGAAACTGCATTTTAAGCACCACGCCTGACTTCACATGCTATCTTAGGCAATCATAGAAATGGCCACTAATGCTCCACCTATGTGTTAGGAATATTGACACTTCATATTCTTTTGCTTTTTGTTATGATGCTTATTTAGACTAATACTGCTTTGGGTCAAGGTTTAACTTTCATTGATACAGTGTCCACGACAATATTTGACCAGCACGGTCAGAGATACTAGACATTACTGTAACATGAGTCATAACAATACCCCACCTTTTTTAGATACTGACCTTCACAGGATTCTCCACTTGGTGAAAACATCCCATTGTCATGGTAGCCATCTCTGCATTCACAGTGGTACCAACCAGGCAGGTTAATGCAGTTAGCACGACTGTCACACTGAACAAAGCCATCTGAGCATTCATCAATGTCTGTTTAATAAGAACAACAAAAAAGGAGAAAATTCTCACAGAGGAAATTGCTATATTCACCTGATGGAAGAACAACGCCTCTGGTATTTCTGGGTCTCACAGAACTATTTTCATTACCAACACTTGAATTTCTAGAATTATTTGCAGTAAGGTTTTAAATAATTTCCATAAAAAAACTTGGCTAATAGTGTAGGCCTTGCCAACAGTGGAGGTTCTGCTAATCCCAATTTACTGTTTACGTATTAGCAACTCATTTTGTCACAATACATCATAAGTAACCTGACATCTGTGAAAATTGCTCACAGTGTGAAGAAAGGAATTGGATCCCAGTTCAAATAAGAAGACGTTAACCCTCTGAGAGGTGCAGGCTGCCTGATAAACAAACAGTGCTTCTAAGGGCATATCAAAACATTAAGCACTCACGCTGGTCCTTGCTTATGTTTTTGTGACACCAATTTTAGATTAGTAGGGCTTTCTTCTCTTGTGGAGTTCCTGTTGACTTACACCAGGGCCTCTGACTCTCAACATAACTGACTGCAGTCTCTTCTTTTACTGCCTAAGAGAACAGCTGGGATTCCAAACAAATGCTTACACCCTGAAGATTAAATACAAGACATTGTCCTCCTCTTAATAATTCCTTTGGGATGTGCAGTGTTTTTTCAAATACTGACTCCCACTGACAAAACTTTACAGAAATAATTCACCATAGAATAGATTTCTGGATGCACTCCCTAGATCCAAAATCCACCAAAGCACGTCCTACAAACACCTGAATTTATGGACTTAGCAGAGATGCAGAGAACTTTGGGACATGTTCATTTCCAGTAGCTTCAATTACACAGTAAGCCATATTAAAGAATAGGTGTGAGTATGAGTGTTTTTAAAAGGTTGGGAATGCGAGGAGTATGGAGTCAAACAGAAATAAAACTGTGTCCTCCCTTACCTGATTCATCTCACTGTCATTGTGTTTTATACCAGTGGTAGCATACCTACTTGAGCAGCAAGCTGACCAAGAGGTGCCTATGAAATTAGCACAGAGGGAGCCACGACACATACAAACTGCCTTCAGAAACAAAAAGCAAAAAACCTTCTCATTGTGAGTTTGAATAACAAATAAACCCTCAATCTACTGGCCATTCTGTCCAAAGTAGGGATATAACCCTTTTTTAAAAGGTTGAATCTTTGAAACCAAGTTGAAACTTTGAAACTAAGAACAAATTAAGCCTCAAACTTTTAAAAGTACCTCAGCAGTTGATCTAATATCCTCTGGGAAGCAGATATGAAGGAGAGGGAGGTGTGATGTGACTATTGAGATATATGTAAAGTATGTCAAAATTCTGCCCACAGTACTTGTTGGCTCCCATTTATGTCATCTGTTATTTTTGTAAGAGAAAGTGTAAACTGGCTAAGAAAATAATTTGTGAGCTGCAATAAGGTAACAAAACTCTTTTCTGAGAATACTAATGTCTGCATAGACAAAGATATACTCACTCCAGTCCCTTATGAAACCTATTCAAACACAAATTTAAAAGAAAAAACAGCGAAGCCTTCTTTATCCATCACAACCACTTTTATCCACATTTGAAGGTAAGAAAATTATTAGCTATGTGGGGAACACCTACACAAACTATAAGGTATCACTCAGTCACTCACATTTGGTTTTGAGTTGTATTTTTCTTATACATGTCGGGGGTAGGTGATATGTGCTCTGGGTATTTTGTTTACATGGCAAATACCATCTCTCTGGAATTTCTTTGGAATAACTGTAAAACCATTTCATGAGTGTATTGGTTTTTAAAAGCTTTACAGATACTTGATGAAATTTCATTAGAAATTTTCATCATTACATCTCAGTCTGATTTTTCTATCAAGAGCCTCTCTAAGTAGGTGCACCTGGTCTACATGACCAATATGGTTGATGATGAAAATTGCTACTACTCCTGCTGGAATATTGCACCAACCACATATTTTGCCACTTTGTGTACCGCAAATTAAGTCGTAAGTCTCTACTGGTTTAAAACACAGAATTTTCAACTCCAATATGAATTCCAAGATAATCATCTAAGTAGTCCTGCTGCAGGACTGAGAAATGCCAAACCTTTACAAACCTTCACAAACCTTCTGCTGTTCAGTCTGTCTTTCTCTAAATCAGTATAAACTCTGGCCTTTTTCTTGTGAGCAGCCAGGAGCCAGTGGGACCTCAGAGGTGCTTGAGAGATCAGAGGAAGATCAATGAAAATTATGTTACTGCAGTGAGAAAAGGTTGGTTTGCAGCCTGTGCCTTATCTACTGCTATTCACTCACATACCTGCAGATTACTTAAGAAAAAGGATAGGAAAAGAAAAAAGGACTACAATCTAGGTGTTCCCTTACCACTAGGGAATATGCTGCCTGGCAGACAGCTTGCCTGGCAGAACAGAAGCTAGGTGACCGTGCTAAATGCTTGGGATAACCTGGTCAGTACAAGGTAACTTGTTTGGTTCGCCAAAGATATGAGCCCCAGAAAATCAATGAAGCATGTAAACTCAGAGGCTGAAAGGGAAGAGCTGCTGTTCAGACTTGATATGAATCTTCACACAGCCTACTTAATAACGTGCATTAAGACACTGGATGGCATATATTTCTTCCACGGGTAAGTGGAATGTATTTATTGGTGGAGAAAAGAGTGGTCAAAGTAAGAGATATTGAATTAAAGAAAGCCTGGTTCCTCTCTTCAGAACAATTTATTTCTGAACCTGTAAGCCTTTTAATTATAAGCGCAATATTGCAGGCACAGGCTGAATGCATTCTGATGAACTCCTATACCGATTATTCAGGAAAAACATGCCTTGAATGTCACATCAGTATTGGTAAACTGACAACAAAAGAGGCTTTTCTGCATTTATTTGCAAACAAGCTGACAAACCTAGATCACAAGAAATATTACTTGGGATGAAATGCTTTTACAGATGCCAATAAACAAAGAAATACATTCTTCTGGTTTTGTTATGGCTGCATGCAACGCTGAGTGGAGTTATGTGAGAAAGCCTTCCATAACAAGCACGGATGGAGGCATGCTGCTGGTCTTGAAGAAACATACTGAAGAAAAATACTGAAAGCATTGCATTGGAACCATTGCTGCATTGATGCCGAAAAACCCATTTCTCCTCACATGATTTTGCAGCAAACAAATCCAAAACAATTCCCATCACCACTTACATTTTAGGCAAGCGACATTTTATAGCACATGCCAGTGGGTTTCAGAATACAGACAGATGTTCCTTATGCACAGAATTCTGTTTCAAATCTCTCAGCTAATGCTGATTATTAATTCTACACAGCCTTGCCCTGTAATAGGACAAAATGTAACTGTTGCAACACCGTTAAACAGGAAAGCGCAGCAGAAATGTCTTGCAGAGCCAAAGCACTGATTTCATGGAAAATTTTCTTGACATTTGGATAAAAGGATTTCTATTTTCAAATGGGCATAGCATGGCTCAGGAAGTGCTGCAAGAGTATCTACAACTGAAATTATCTTATCAGGATGGGAAAAGCAGCCAGAAATAATTTTTCTCTGTCCTATGGTGAAACCTTCTCTGATGAATCATCTTGCAGCTGCTCAGTAAGAGGTGTGAGCTGACAAAAGAAGAAAAACTGATTGAAGTTTAGCTTGGCTAGTGGCTATGGTATATCAGTGCGCTATATGGAATATTAACAGCACTAACGAAGTGCTGTTTGATGCTGTACTAGAAAGGCATGAAAAACAAAATATTACTCTATAGAAGGATGTTACTTTATATTTTCACTTATGAAAAAAGTTTAAGTACAAGAAAAGATGGGATATATATTTTTCAGTAGCAGGTGATGACATTTTTAATGAAATAGGCAAAACAGACATTCTAAGTATGCAAGTTCTGCTCTTTAACTGGCTATAAGAAGCTGTGACAAAGTGGTGTTGAAGAAAAAAACCCATGGATGTATCATTTTTTTCTATTTTTCTCTTTCCTTTTCACATAAAGAGAACAACTGCATGTACCAAATCTAAAACTGTGATATAAGTGTCCAGGTTTGCAACAGAAAGTAATACCAAGACAGTCACTGGAAGGAACCTTCACCCCAAGCTGGAAAGCAGCTACACAACTGTACCATAGCACTTCAGCACTGCTGCTCTGGCTGTGCTTCCACCCTATGGCATCTGCATGGCAGATGATTTGTGATTCTGGTGCTTGAAACCCTGTGTCTGGAGAACACACACACAAGACTGGTGAGCCCACAAAACACCAGGAACATGGGGACTCTATTTAGCCTATGTAATTCATGGATGCATGGCAATACTGTACATTCCCTACTGCCGCAAAACAATTGATTATTACACAGTTATGTTGCACATGATTTGATTTTCAAATATTCAGGTTTTCTCCTGTGCATTTTACTTACACTGAAATCAGTCAACCTGCTTATTTCCATATTTTGCTACCTGTTTTCAACCAGAAAAAACTTCTTTTTTTGCTACCTGAAGCCCCACTCTGATAGACACACAGTGACAGGCATTTTGAAAGTAAGTACTGTATACACTTAGCTCACCTTGGCATGAAACCATCTTGCTCTTCCAAATCACCTTCTTTATACCTCAGAATCATTCATTACCTGAACCGTGGCAACGGTTTTAGTTATTATACCCCTTGCTCTTGGGGAGACTGAGAAAAGTCTGCTCCCTGAAGAGTAAAATAAGATCATTAGCAAATTATCCACTGGTACAGTAAGAAAAAAGGAAAGCTAGCTGTCAGACGAATATTATTAAAGAATTTCTGTATAATAAGAGCTTTTGAAGATTGAAAGTGGTATAAAATTGCCAATTTGAAAGATAGCAGCGCTCTTTCATCCAGCAATAGGACCAAGCTCTCTCTAATGTGGTCAAGCTGCACTCAACAAATAACCATGGCGTGGGGGAAAAGAGGGGGGGTGTGTTCTATCATTTTACATTACTCACTTCATGACTGAAATATTAAGCATTAAATCCTCCTCTCAGAAAAGACCCCATGCCACTATCAAGCACAAAGTTACAGAGACACAGAGCTCAACTTAGCCCTAAAAGTCTTTCTTTCATAAACTGCTTAATCCAGGTCGATACAAACCAAAGTCCCAGTAGCCCTTTGCTGTCAAGAAGGCAACACCCCAGACTGGCAGCTGTGAATGCTTACAGTTTAGTTATTTCCATCATGGAAGTTTTTCTGGGACAGTATAATACATGGCATTCAGCTAAGACTGCCAATTAATACAGACTCCCAAATGCAATAATCTGTCCCAGTGCTAATTGGGTTATTATCACTGGATATAGTTATAAAGATTAATGAGCAGCCAGCAACCTCCATAATATTCAATCACTACTGACTTTGGCTAAATTTTAGATCTCATTTCAAAGGCAACAGCCTTTCCAGCCTAATTTTAACCTCCAAAGCCACCTAAATCCCAGCCCTATATACAGTATAAATAAAGGGCAAACACTGAGAGAAAAAAAAAAAATAGAAATAGATCATTGAAGAAGTGGTTTAGGAGACTGAGGCTGTTTAAAAAGATAAACGTGTTTTTTCATGGGTACATCTGGAACAGTCAGACTGAATGTCTTTGCAAATGTCATGTTTTCAAGGACGTTATGTCTGGCTTGGATATAAACGACCATGTCCTAACTATTCAGACTTAGATAACAGAATGCCCAGTAGGATTAAGATGATGTCTGGGTTATCTGATTTTACTAACTATGTATGCAAGGGGGGAATGCCTTATTCAGTAGGACAAAATGAAAGTTCACTGTACTGTATAATGTATCTTCTGTCAAAACTCAATTTTCTGGAGTGGCTTTGAAAAGGGTTCATTATCTCTACTGCAAGTTCTAGAGTCCCATCTCTCACATTTAACAAAAGTGTTTGTGTTGGTTTCCATGTGACAGCAGATTTCTAATATGATGATACTCGAAAAGACCCTGCTGTTCAATAAGACGTTTGATTTGAGATCTTATGCAAAAACAGGTATGTAAGAGCCTGAAACTAGCTCAATATGCTGCAGCTATCTTGTTGCTAAAACAGAATATCAGCTTTTGGAATTTCAATCCCACTACATTCGCATATAGCACATGCATATAAATATCATACAGCGAAATAACAAAACCAAGAATACAGAAGCTGAGACTGCTGAAATAATTCAGAAAGATATCAGTTATGCCAGAGAACCAAAGTTGTTTGGAATGTCCTTTAAATCTGTTTTGTAAATTCTGATCAGCTCCTTTCGTCTAGACACTGCCGCCAATTCCCAAAGGAACTTTCTTCCTTGTTCAGTACAAGTCCTAGAGCCTGATTTTGATTACAATTTCCCTACAATTTGTTCAGCTCCCAGTGACTCTTTAAAAATATGGTATTATATTGTAAGTACTAGGACATGCCTTTCACTGTATGGGTTCTCTCATCAAAGTCCCCATTAAACTATAGAATATCCTTGATTTTAAGTGTGTTTGCATCCCAACATTTCATTCAGTTATAAGCTTAAGTCATGAAAGCCCAGACTACAGCTGGTATGTGGAGCAAAGCAAAGAGAAGAGTCACCCACAGTTTTATCCTGGCATAACACAGTTCTGTGAGCAAAAGGAATTCCTCTACACAGTAACTAGAAACATCAGTTACCTTAGATACACCCTTCGGAGAGGAGTGAAGACCATAGTCTTTCCCCTCCCTACTCTCCTGGATAATTAATTAGGCCTGGGTTGGAAAAAAAATAATACATTTTAAATGCCTTTGGAGTTGCTGCTTCAGTCTCTAAATAGATCTAGTAGAAATTCTGGCTGGGTCACCTTTTAACCATAATCTGGCTCAAAGTGCAGGAAACCAGGGCTGGGGCTACAAATGTCATGTTAAAAATCACTTCAACAGGTTGAGTCAGTGCTGCAAATATGCTCTTTGCTAAAAATTTCCAACTGTCACATTGCACGAAAATATAACTATTGTTAAAACAGGCCTCTCTTTTTTTTTTTTAATCCTAGCAAGACCATGATTGCAATTTTTAAAGTACCCTGTCCATGGAAAACTAATTTAGTTCTATTAATGAAAAGGAAGCAGAATGTGATTGAGGATGTAATACAGAATTATAGTTCATTAATTCTTCAAGTATGTAATTTTCCAGACTCCTGATCCCCCATTGATTTCTTCACACCCCCATAGGTCCTGCTAAATGCCAGCAAAAAGAAATTCAATCGTGTTGTTATTTCATGTGTGGCAGTAGCGGCACTCCAAAATTAGATAAAAACATTATGAAAGGGAATTTTCCACTGACTGCTTCAACATGCAGCCCTGTTAATAATTCTTTGTTGTCAAAAATTGATCAATCACAGCCCCATCGATAACTGAAACTATGACAGTCTCTCATTACACACCCAATATCATCAAAGGACGTGGTATGTGTAACAGTTGAAGATGGTAATTCAGAACATCTAATTAGCCGTGGTGATCTAGGCACATCCATGAACAGTGTTAAAAAATAGAATATAATTTTCAACAAGATTCTGTCAAAACCATTGTGCCAATCCCCATTTGAAAGAATAATTGAGATGCATTGGGTCTGTATTTCTAGTAATTGACAAAGATGTGGTTTTGCTTTCACTTTGTTCATCATTCTCAGTACACTGCCTCATCCTAATTGTAACACATACTTCTGTTTCCTTGTTACTCCTATGTTTATAAAGAAGTAATGATTTTCTTCCAGACAGCAAAAGCAATTTTATACCTTGAAATACACTAACAAATCCATTGTAGATACATACTAGTGTATGAAAATTACATAGCTCCGTTTGCACGTTAGAAAAATAGGACTAACACACTAGTGCTACTCACTAAAGGTCTCTGTGTAAGAGTAGCCAAGTCCTAAACAAAAGAGAAGTAATTTGTTCAAAAAAAGAAAAGCTAGCTTGGCCAGCTGTTATCTCTTTTCTAATGGGTGGGAAGGAAGACTTTACTTGCCTTGTACTGACCAAAGATCTTGAGTTTTCTCAAGTAAGAGTCAAGTCGGTCATAACCACGAGTTATGATTTCTACATATATGAATCAGTGATGCAACTAGCACATTCTCAGCTTAGTTTGGGTTCGGCTTTGGAAAACACTGTTTCAGATCAGCTCTGGTATGAATTACAGTAAATTTCTAAGGATTTAGGTCAGAAGCCATTTAAGGAAGACAACCAGAAACACCCATAAAGCACTTCAATGCATATTATATACATGCTGAAGTTTAAAATATTCTTCCCCATATTTTCATACCAGTGGCTTGTTACCATGACTCTCGGTCCATAGACCAGTGACCATTAATTTACACTGCTGCTCCTGAAGTGTAAAGTCATGTAGAGATTGTACCAAACTGCTGAAGCACAGAAGAGTTAAAAAACACTGTTCCTTGGCTTGGGCTATAAACATATCATTGGCATATATCTGCAGAGACTGCAGAGTCCTGCATGTTGACAGCAAAAGGAAGGACTCCATAGGGACATGGGACAATGATTGGCAGTGTTATAGATTTTAATTCCACTAATAGTTGAACGGCTCGTAATTCATAAAAGAGAGAGCTTACAGTGAGTGATGAAGGTCGTTTCTATCTCTCCTATATAACCGAAGGAAATTCTATTATAATGCTGCCCAGCTGCACTATTCACATTCTATTTATAGCCCACTGTATTTTAAGAACCTAATTGAAATTTTAGTTTTCATGTTTAGCAGAGGAAGTTCTTTCCCATAGCAAATAACACTCAAGTAGTGGATGTATTTTGATGTTTTTAACAAAAAAGAAAAAAAATCCTGTCTTCTCAAAGCTTTTTTTGTAACTTTCTCTTTTCCCTGGTTTCTTTTTTGCCTTTTTTTTTTTTTTTTTAAGCTGCTACATATAGGATGTGGTGTTGCAACAAGCTAAAGAAAATATAAAGAGAAAAAGATAAGTACTAGTATGTGGCTCTTTAGCAGAAAAAAGAATCTTTTGTTATTTAAAACTGACAGGGACTCTGAGGGAGGAAAGAAGTGAGAAACTGTGTCAGGCAAGAAAAATGAAGGGAGAAAAAGATGCAGAAGGATGAAGCAGCAAAGCATCTTAATCAATCAAACAGAAAAGATGAGGTAAGTAGGATTCATGCCTAAATCCAGAATGTTCTTCAAACTCAATATGGACATTTTTTGCTTAACTTCTGTCAAATATTTATTTTGTGAATAAATATAAGTTAAAATATAAAGCAAAGTAAAACATCCCAAGCTTCTGAAGTCACCAGCCCTTGTTTCAGTGCTCATTTTCTGAGCTTTTTTTACCATATCTGAGAAAAATTCAGGTGATAAGGGGATTAGGGTCACCTCCCTTCCAGACGCTTGCAGCCAAGAAAAATGCATCCCATCCACAGGACCCTGGCTTTCCTCTTGGCTTGCTGCAGATCCCACAGAAAACTTTTAAACCTTTTTCTGCAATTTAATGAGCTAGCCATTTTAGAATATGGCCTTTTTGAAATTCAAAGGAAAAGCATTTTCTCAGGTTTTATGAATTGACTGCCCTTTCCACTCAGAAAAAATACAATATCAATTCCATGTCTTCTCTCAGCTACTGACATATTGAACAAAGGAGCAAGGGGAGCAGAAGTTAGATGACCAGTATCTTATGGGGACTTCTGCCACTGCCTTCTTATGCAAACCCTGCCACCTATTCAACCTTCCCCATGTGTTTTGACTTCCACATCTGTAAAATAGGGAGAAAGTGCTTCTACCAGGTCCTATGCTTTGTACATAAACAACTATGGGTAAAAAAATTTAAGTAACAATGCTGATTTGGCGAATACCACAAGTGATGATGCCAAGGCATGGTTTGACGAACAGTAACACACTGGGAATCAGGAACTAGAGAAGAGGTCAACGTTTTCTGGGGAGAGGTGAGAAGAGCATTAAGCTGTAGAGATGGAGGCTGCACCCCTTGGCCTTTCTCCACCACCTGCTTTATTTGGTAGCACAGAACATAGAAGTCACAAGGAAACTCATTGATAGTAATTTATGTCTCAAATTGTTCGTTTCAAACAGATCTCACAATGTAGGCCACAATTGCTGCTTTTAACAGTCTCCTGTGTAGTTCTGCTGCACTCTAAGGATCTTTAATTTTTATGGCTATCTGCAAAATGTAATTAACTTCATATTATTATATATATTCAGGGAAAATATTTAGAAAAAGAGAGGAGCAAGAAACAATTTTGTATATCAGTACACTGAATTTCAGAATCTTACTTACAAACAGCTTATCTGTGTCATATATGCCATGTTTGCTCCCATGTCCTGGTTCCAAATGTCTGCTTTTCTGTAGCCTGAATCAGCACTTAGAGCACTGTTAAAATAGAGCATTCCTTGCAGGAATGACTTGTTCTCCAGGGGTTAGCTGAACACCTCCCTACTACAGTTTCTTAGACTGTCAATCATATGAAGTTTTGGCTTTTATTTGGAGATAGATGAAGTTTGTTGGCAGGACCTGTGCACCCATGGAGAGTGAAGTCCGCACTGGAGCAGGTTTGCTGCAGAACTTGTGACTCCACGGAGGGACCTGCACTGGAGTCAGTTCCTGAAGGGCTGCAGCCCATGGAAGGGACCACGTTGGAGCAGTTCATGAAGAACTGCAGCCTGTGGGAAGGACTCACGTTGGAGAAGTTCATGAAGGAACTTCATGAGGGACCCCACGCTGGAGCAGGGAAAGTCCTCTCCTGAGGAAGAAGGAGCGGCAGCGACAAAGTGATGAATTGACTACAAACCCTATTCCCCCTCCTCCTGTGCCACTGAGGAAGAGGAGGCAGAAAAATCAGAAGATGAGCCTGGGAAGAAGGGAATGGTGGGGAGAAAGTGTTTTAAGATTTAGTTTTTATTTCTTATTACCCTACTCTGATTTGATTGGTAATAAACTCATTTCCCCAAACTAATAGTGTTTTACCCATGATAGTAAATGCTGAGTGATCTCTCCCTCTCTGTCTCTCCACCCATGAGCCTTTTGCTATATTTTCTCTCCCTTGTCCAGCTGAGGAGGGCAGTAATAGAGTGGCTTTGATGGGCACCTCGTATCCAGCCAGGGTCAACATAACACACATGTGGTGGCAGCCTGGACAACCTGCAGTTGTAACCTATTTCCTACCAGATTATTCCTCAGACTTTACATACAGTTTGTAGTTAACAGCTTTACCAGCTGAGTAAGACCCTCATCAAATCTGTGTTGCTCCTCCTGTTCATTCATGAGCTTTCATCTTGCGTCTGGATAAATTGTCCCCTTCCTTCAAGCTTCACCTCTTTCTTTGAGCATATCTGTTTTAGACAGAGTGCAGGACATGTTCTTTGCCACCTACAGTCCCTGGGAGCAAAGCTGCTACTGCATCATGCATTGCGCACACTGCTCTCTCTCTACCTCCACAGGACTTTGGCATCAAAGGAAACGCCAGTTAAAAGAGAGGCACAGTCAGAAGAGTTAAAATCTTTGCCTTGAGTTAGCTTCTGACAGTGTTTGTTTCTGCTTATGTTCATAAGCGCAACTGAAGGCCAATTTGAAAAGTGGAGATTGCAGTATTTGCCTCTTTAGTGCTCATTGTTCCTTAAGATGTTATATCAAATGCTTTACAGTGATTTTAGACTTAGGCAAAGCCAACATATCCTTCATTAATCCATTTAAATATCTTGATGCACAATAGATGATGCACTTTCAAGTGCATCACACTTGAGATCTTTTCTGGGTCTAAAGCCTCTTTTGCCATCAATCCTATCTTGACTTTTTTCAAACCATTATGTGCTTATTATTCCTAACAGTACAAGCACTAGTAGCAAGTTGTTTTATTTTTACACATGTTGGACTGAGCACCTATTCACCTATACTACTAATTAGTTATGGGAGAGGCAGATGATTTATGAATAAAGCTATGAACACATTGCGTGCTACAGTTCCTTCAGCTAGACTCAAACTGAATGGAATTCCTGCTCACCCAAGGCCTGACTTCAGAAATATGTGTAACAGTGAGCATTACAACAGCATGCCTTGTGGTCCTTTTTTTCCTTAAGGTTGGTCAAAGATATTGAGACAGTCTTGACCATCAATGGTAAAGAATCATTTTTGCATCAGCACAAATGGGCATTTTAGAATGACTCATTACAACTTGTTCTTATCATTCCCTAGTAGAAATAAACAAGAGAAACTAGATCATATGCAAAGGAAACTCATCAAAAGCCCATAGCTGTGTACACCATGAGAACTGTATCAAATTTTATCAGCTGAATACAAGGCCCAGCTTTAGTGAAATGAAAGCATGAGAGGTTAGATCAGTTGGGAAAACAGTTGCTGTTTATCACATTTGTCTAGAAACCAAAACAGATGAGGAGTATGGCAAATAAGAAAGACAACCACTAATTCTGAATCACAGAAAAGTGGTTCAAAACCAATAATACTTTATATCTTTAATAAAATACCTTTGGCTGACTACCAAAGACCATAACTGAGGAATATAAACCATTTCATCAGCAGAACCCTACAGGACTTACAGTGCCAGTTTTTCAGTAACACCCATACAGCTTCAAGCTGTGAGGTATACAAAAAATCCCCCCTTGCCTCAGTGTCCAGGGTTCAGCTGTAATAGTTATTTTTCTTCTTCCTAGTAGCTGGTGCAGTGCTGTGTTTTTGACTTTAGCCTGAGAACAGTGCTGGTAACACACCGATGTTTTAGTTGTTTCTAAGTAATATCTACTCTGATCATGGACTTTTCAGTCTCATGCTCTGCCAGTGAGAAGGAGCACAAGAAGCTGGGAGGAAGCAGAGACAGGACTGCATCACTTGTGTTTAATGGGTTGTTTTTTTCCCCCCTTCCCTTTTTAATTTTATATTCTCTCCCCTTGTTATTTCCCTTATCATTACTATTATTGGTGGTAGCAGCAGTGGTTTTTGTTATACCTTAGTTATTGGACTGTTTTTATCTCAACCCACGAGAGTTACATTCTTTTGATCCTCCTCCCTACCCCACCGGGGGTAGGGGGGAAGAAGGATGGAGTGAGTTAGTGGCTGTGTGGTTCTGAGTTACCAGCTGGATTTAAACCATGACACTTAGACTTTGGGAGCTGAAAAACCATGAATTCAAGACCATAATTTGACTGGTTTCTTTCCTCCTCTCACCAGATAGATCATATGAACAAAGCTCCTGACCAGAACAGAAGCTGTGAAGATGACAGCTCCTAACCTCATGATTTTATGTAAAGCATATCAACAGGAACACATAAACAAAAATACAGGAACCAAAAGCTACTTTGTATTCTCTGATCTAGAGCTGCCAAACAAACTTTTTCTGAGACTCTCCAGGAATTTCAGGTTTGACAGTACAAATTAGGCCCATCTGCCTGGAACAGTCTCTCTTACTGAGGCTATTTCCCCCTATTAATCACCAGTCAGAAGCACATGCAATACACTGTGCCCTAAGCAGTACATCAGAAAATTGTATTAACCAAACAAAACAATGCAGAAGCGTGTAAGCAGTGCAGAGGACCAAATTTCAAGAATTACTGTTCTCAAAACTTATTTATTTAAAATTGAGGCAAGCCAAAAAAGAAAAAATAAAATAAAAAAGAATGGATATGCTTTCCAAGTACTGAAGGGACTTGGGGGCAACACCAAGGTACTGGATTAGATGGTTCACTGGGGCACAGTGGGGAACAGTATGTGAATCATTGCTCTTAGGCACTCTTTGCCTACAGTAGCTCAGAAGACAAAATATGATAGCTTTCACCCCGAGCATCAGGAAAATTACAGTAAGTTGACCATGCAAATTACTGTGTGATTTTAACCTACTCCATACTAGTGCTTGTTCAAATCTCAAACGCCACCTTATATTTTGAAAACAGTAAACATTTTTGCAACCAGAAGCAGTGCATAGATTTTGGCAATCAGATATACTGGTATGGCTTTGTAAGGAAATAACTCATACAGTCATATCCTGCTAACTTCTCCTCAAGCCACCAAAAAAATTCTATGGAAAGATGCTTGTTTCACATTGCACAATCATAGTTCAGTGATAGGACTGCAAAACACAAATTATGTATTTCAAAATTCATTATTAGGGCTTTGCAACAATTGAAAAATTATGATGACATATTAGTCTTTTTACGTAGAATTATCTGTTATGCTTAAAGAATACATAGAAATTGATATTATAGTATGTTTCCCATAAGTTTGCCCATGATTCTACAATCTGTTTTTCCTGCAGTAAGACAGCATTTAAAATGGAATAACAGAATATGAGGTGGCATCACTAAACACACTAGTTACAGGCATTATCTCAATAAACCAAGGCCAGCACAAGCAACACTGTTCTTGCCTCTGAAATCAGTAACTGACATGCAAAATAGCCATTTTTGAGAAGGCCAAGACTGTAACACAGACCACTCTTTACCAAGCCTGTGCAAGCTGGGCAGTGACTTTATATAGCAAAGACACAAGTTATAAAGCAAGATGTTTCAGCATCCTCAGCAAAATCGTTACATTATTTTTAGCAGCTAGGTCCCATCTTTTTCTGCTGAAATGGAAACCAGAGAAAATATTAATTAAATGAAGGTGAGTGCAGTAATTCAGAAGTGTTTTCCTTTCAGAGATTCAGCTCCTGAGAATAGAAAGTACAATTCAATATTTACTGTTAAAAGTTTAAAAGTTTGAACAGGATCCTGAGAACTCTGTCTCCATCTACAATACAGCTATGGCTGGAAAGGACAGACTTACGAACCCAACACGCCACATATCCGTATTTCTATAGGACACTTGCCAAGAAAATGGAGAGCACTTAAAAGGACTCAAGGAGGAGAAATGGCAGTGGTTCCCCAAGGCTAGGGCATCAAAATCCAGCGACAAGCTGGGCATGTCAGCTCCAGCATCTTCTTCACTCTCTTCCTACCACCGCTGGGTTCTGAGTTACCCCAGGACCTGATACCAGCCTCAGCACTGCTGCAGGGCTGTAGCAGCAGGCAGCCCAGCATGCAAGCTGGACCTCAACAGCTTACAAGCCATAATCTAGCTTCTCTGGGTTTTGTCCTGGATGACTTTTTTTGCTTGCACCAAGGGAAAAGTTTTGAATAGCCTATGAACTTTGAAAATTACTGATGTTGAAATACCAGACTTGAGTTACTCCAAAAGACCTAAATTTCAGAATATGATGAGTTCCTACTGCACACTGGAGCCTACTAAAATGTTTTACACTGCAAATCATACTCAAATACTATTGGTTTGTAAAAATTGTATCCAGGCCCTAAAGATTAACTCATCATCTTCTTATTGCTGTGAATTGAAGTCAGCCCTTTAATGTAATGAAAACATTTCCTGCCAGAAAGTATGTCCTAAGTCTCGAACCTGGGAGCTTCCCCAAAAATGACAGCCTCAATTCTCAGGACACGAGGATCCAAGCAAGAGGTGGGTTATGAAAGCAAATGAACTATGGAAGCATCCCTAGGTCCTACAGCTATTGCTCTCGACAGTCCATGTCTGTTCTGCCTTCAAGTTAGCTCCACTTTGCTCTTGCTCCCTTCTCCTCCTCCATTAAAAGGTCCATGAGCCACTCAAGAATTTCAGAGCCTAACATGATTAACCCTATATACTTTCTATTCAAGGATTTAGTATGTTGCTCTGATATACCTCAGCATGCCACTGGCTTCCCCTGGTTAGACTATGAACTATTGAAACTCTAGGTTTGTGCAGGACCTTGCATACTTGCATCACAAATTTGAGCCTATTCATATAATTGTTGTAAATCCCAATCCGACTATCCATAATTTATGTCTTCATTGTGAAAATAAAACTGAACAAAAGGCAGATTCATGAGTTGTTGGGAAAGTTTTGATACTTTCACATCTTACAGAGAGTTTTCTATAGACTGGAGCCAAGAAATTTTAAGAATTCTGCCAAAAGTAATTCCAGTTCTTACAGAATTGGTTCAGTGCTCTCTGGGCTTCAAATGTCATTTGAGTCAGAGCTTTAGCTTCAGAGCGTACCTGGCCACAAGCTGATTGTGGTTGTTTTAGCTGAACACAACGGATCAAGAGCTTAAATGGAAGCAGCTCTCTTATGATGATAAAAGTAGTAAAATACTTCATTTTTGCAAAATCAGCAAAGTTAACAAGCTTTCTGGTTACTTTGGCAAAGCCTTCTATTCCAATAGCAGTAAAATGATTTTCCTAATAATTGGGGTATCAGAATTAAAAAGTTTTCACAAGCTTCCTTTGGAGCATGAATAATAATAGTCTTCAATAATCTGAAGCCTGCTACTACTATGATCAGTGCACATGAACAAATTAATTTGGATTTGCTGAAAAGACCAACAGTCACACATGTTAATTATTTAGCTTATATAGAAAGTGGCACAAAACTCTAGAGATCTGGTCTATAACAATTTTCACCCAAATTACTTGCCTGAGTTATGTTTCTGTAGTTTGAGCTACAAATATTAAGCACAAAGTTATAAAAATTTGTTTTAGAAACATCAACATTATTTTCCTTCTCCATGAAGTACTCACAACACCCACACTATTTTTGTTTGAGCTTTCCACACATGGGGAAAAAAAGGAGGGAATAAACAGAGAAGAGCCAAATAGTTTGCTTTCATTGGTTTTGGCTATTTCTGATAGGAGATCTGATACGAGGGGGTGATCTCACATAGCCCGGTGCTCATTATTTTTTTCATAAATTCAGTTATCCATTTAATTAAGCCAACTGTTAGTAATAACATATGGCTGAATGAACATCGAATCTGTAAGTTAGACTTTTTCTCAACAGTTCCTTTCAAAGGTGACAGCTTTGTGTGCCAGTTTATTTTCAGCAGCTTGCCATGGATTGTTTAAGAACAGGTGGACACGGGTCCTGTGATACCCAAGGAAAGTTCATTATCAGGAAATGCAAGTTACAGCCAATCATCCATAAAAATGCTACATACTTCCAACCAACCTGTTAACAAAAACTACACTAAAACACTACTAGTAGTGAAACCGCTATGTGATCACATGCATAATCAAAAGCAGTCCAAGGGAATACTCAAAGCACAAATACTCAAAAGAAGCTGACAAGCAGAAAAAATGCAGTAATCTTTGTATACATGCACTAGCAGATATGCATATATGCTAGGAGAACAAATCCACTCTTAAAGCTTTGTCATCAAATTAAAGGGGAGTTACAGTAACATCAAGCAGATCTAACACAGTCATCTTGTGCTGGATTCTAAAATAACACTTTTCAAATACAATTTAAGATAGCATTGAAAAATGCCATTGAAGAATTAATAAGTTTGCAATCAAACAGGGCAGTATTAAGCCAGGCATTTCGAAAAAGTTTAACAGGCACCAATATTTTTAGATTCCCTTGGCAGTCTCAGCTCTCTACACTGCAGAAGGGTGCTCTACCAGGTTAACTACTGCTGTGCTTTGTAAGACTTGAAAAACTTTTTAACACATAACCCCCACCTCCCTAAGCCAATAACTGCATCCCCAACATGAACAATGCCCCAACCTACATCCGTTGCTAAGAGAAATAGGATTTCTCCCATGTCTCATTTTTATGTCCTATTACCAATTTAAAAAACAAAACAAATAAACAAACAAAAAACACCAAAAAGTTGCTAGAGGTTGATATATCTGCACGATTCTTTCATCTCCTTCTCATTCCAGTGATCCATTTCCACAGGGCATGGGCCATGATTAATCCAAAAAGCTTCCAAGAGATCATTCTGAGCTGTTGCAATAGCTCTGCTAACTGCAAGACACTCCACAGTGAATACTTCTTCTCATGGAAGTACCTGACTAGCAGTAGTAGCTGACTCTTCTTCTCATGTTTCTGAGACATGGCTCATACCGACACTACAGAGCACCCATTTGAAAGCAAAAAAATTCATGAAACCATTAACGTGTTTAAATACAGAGGATTTTAACTCTCTTTGCAAAAGCTGCATGAGTTTAAGGAATCTGACATAGCCTTTCCATGGCAGCTGATAGAGGTGAAAAGAGTTACAGCTGTGCCCATAAACACAAGCTTTTGGTGCTAATCCACCAGAACTGCAAAAGCCGCTCCAAGTTCTGTGTGAATGAGTTTGTCCCGAAACCACATTTCAATCTCAGGATAATTCAGTCAAAAGACTTTTGACCTCTCTCATCAGAAGCAGGCTTTCTGCTTCCTACTCAGCAGTGCCCTGCTGATCACTGCTTTCACTCCTCTGCTCCATTAGAAAGCCTGAAGGAGCTGTTAGTCCCATCACATAGAACCCTAAATCTCCCCAGCCAACAAGAGCACCAAGGAAATAGGCCAAGTCTTTGCCACTCCGTAGACAGCCTCATTGAAAATGTAGTGGGATGCTCTGAACACCAACAATTTCAGCTATTTCAGATTTGGTTTATTCTTGTTCTTGGTCAATGGCCTGTCTACAACACAAGCCTGGCTCCATAGGCAGAGCCTAAGTATGGACAGCATCATCCCTCTCAGTATCTGGAAGGAACACAAAGACACTAATCAAATGTGCAAGGATCAGTTTTGGAAAGCAGACAGAAAACAGTGAGGTATTCAGGGCTTTCTCCATCTTGGCCTTTACTGGCAAGATTTGCCTTCAGGAGAACAAAGTTGCCAAGACCAGTGGGAAAGTCTGGTGCAAGAAAAATTTACCCTTGATGGAAGAGGATCAATATCTAAATAAATTGGAAAAAAAACAGGTTTATTAAACCTGACAGGATGCACCCAGGTGTGCTGAGGGACGTGGCTGATGTCATTGTGAGGCCAACCTCAATTATCTTTAAAAGGTCATGGTGCCTGAGAGAAGCTCCTGAGAACTGGAGAAAGTCAAATATCCTTCCTATCTTTCAGCCTCACTTCCACCCTGGAAAGCTGATGGCATCCCCCTGGATACCTTTTCCAAACATATTAAGGAGATAAGGAGATTTGGAATAGGCAGCATTGATTGAGTTATGAAGAGGAAATTATGCCTTACCAACCTGATAGCCTTCTAAAATAAGGTGACTAGGTTGGGGAATGAGAGCAGTGGATGTTGTTTATTTTAACTTTAGTAAGGCTTTTGATGCTCTCGTAACACCCTCAGACAAGCTAAGAAGTGCAGGCTAAATAAATGAAGTGAGGTGGAGTGAAAACTTGCTGAATGGCTGGGCTCAGAGGGCTGTGATCAGCCATACAATGTCCAGTTGTAGGCTAGTCAGCAGCATACACCTGGGTAAATACTGGGTACTGGACCAGTTCTGTTTAACATTTGGACAAGAAAGCAGAGCATTCCCTCAACATGTTTGCAGACAATACAAAATTTGGAGGAGGGGTGGCTACACCAAGTAATTGTGCTGCCATTCAGAGGGACCTCAACAGGCTGGAGAAATGGGCCAACAGGAATGTTATCAAGTTCAGTGGGAATGCCAAGTCTTACAGCTATTAAGGAACAGCCCCAGATACCAGTACAGGTTGAGGACTGGCCAGTGTGAAAGCAGCTTTATAGAAAAGGATCTCTAGGTCCTGGTGGACACCAAGTTGAACATGAGCCAGCAAAGAGCCCTTGCAGCAAAGAAGGACAACAGCCTCCTGGGCTGTGTTAAGAAGAACATTGCCAGCGGTCAAGTGAAGGTGATCCTTCCCCTCTATTACATGCTGTTGAGGTCACATCTGAGTGCTGGGTCCAGTGCTGGGCTCCCCAGTACAAGAGAGACATGGAGCAAATCAGCACTGTGAAGATGATTAAGGGACCAGAGCACCTGCCACACAAGGAGAGGCTAATACAGCTGAGCTATTCAGCCTGAAAATGAAAAGCCTGAGGAGGATGTTATCAATATGTATAAATACCTAACGGTGTTGCAGGAAGCCAGATGCTTCTCAGTCATGCTCAGGAAGAGGACTAGGGGAATGGGAATCTGCATTTGAGTATAATGAAAAGGAATATTTACTTTTCTTTTTTTTTTTTTCACTGTGAGGGTGACTGAACATGGAATCAGCTGCCCAGAGAGCTCGTGGAATCTTCAACGCTGAAAATACTCCAAATCCAGCCGGGCACAGTTTTGAGAAACCAGCTCTATTTGACCCTGCTCTGAGCAGGGAGATTAGACAAAACGATCTCCAGACGTTCCTTCCAACCTCATCCTTTCTATGACTCTGAGAAAGGATTTAAACAGAACTATTAAAGGCCTTTTACAGAAGGAAACAGGAAGAACTGGTGACTGTATTTTCTAGGTTATTCAAATATAGGGTATGGATTCAATCTCCTGTTAATTAATTCATAGGCTCAGCAGCTGAATAAAACATATATTTCTATATATGTTTTATGGTAAGTTAAAATTGCCAAGATTCTTCAATAAGCAGTTTTTAAATATATGTAACAGAAACAGAAGTAACATGAGATTTAAAAATAGATTTGGCAGCTTTATATCAATCCGTAACTAAAGATGTCTGCCTAGAAAAGATTACATCACCTTTGTAGATACTGTGACTTTTCAAAAAGGTAAAGCTTCCAGCATAAATTATTTGTAGTGTGAATGTCTTGAATCACTTCAAGCCTAACAAGAAGTACCTTTGGGAAACTCTGTTGCAGTCACTGGGAGTGATATGTATTATCTGAAGCTTGGGTTTTCTTTTATGGCTGTATACAGCCCCATTTTTCTGACAATACTATTTCAGAACAAATCAGCTTTTCCTCTTTATTGACAGAACAGTCCTTCCATTTGCCACTCTGACAGCATTTCAGACCGTATGTTTCAAAGCCATGTTCAAGTAGATTATAATCCTACTCCTGCACATTAATATCTAAATGAAGTAACCAGACCCATACTCCTGTGGCTGATTTCTAGCATTAATTATTTCACCAGTAAGAAAAAATATGATATTCAGTGGAGGTCTACCAGGACAGAGAAACTTCTCCTGCCAAAGCTGATCTATGAAACTGGTTTGGGGCTGGCAAACTGGCTGCAAATTATAATAGGAATATCACTAGCTATGGATTATCAGGTCACTGCCATACTAACCTTACGTTAAATACTGAGATCGGACATCCAGAAAGGCATCAGATCTGGTCCAAGTCTCTACCTGCCCTTCTATATGTTTCTGAGGGGCAAGAAGGGCGGTCAGTTAGGCCAGCAGTGCAATTGCTTGAGAAGGACATTTGGGCTGAATGCACTTAAACTAATTTAAGCTAGTTTAAGGTGCCTGAACTTTCTGGATCAGGAACAGTGTCCCTGGGTTCTCCTCTAAAGAAGAGAGCAGAGAGAGGACTTCCAAGGGCAATTCAAAAAAACTAGTGAGATCTGTCTTTGATAGTGGCTGTTAATATTGACTATACAAGGAGAGTAAAGCAAATATGCTCCTAGTCTACACATTTTGGGCAGGAGTTATAAAGCTGGAAAAGACAAATGTAAGCTTTGAAACTATACACATTATATTTAGTTGACAACAACAGAATGCTGCAAGGAGCATATAAGACAAATATTACTAAAACAAAGTAGCTGTTTTAATACTTGAACATTATCTTAGCACACAATTTGTTCCAAGCAAAAACACAACAGTGTTACACTGAAGAGACCTTGGTATCCTCTACCACATTATTTGCAGTCTGTGAAACAGACAGGAATACTTGAAAACTTGCTCTTTTGACATTATTCAAAAAACAGATGAACGATCAGGATACTGCTTTTCACACAGCATCCCCCTTGTGCACTGTGGTAATATCCACTGAAATACAGAAGAATGAAAACAATCACATTTCTCACCTCTCAAATGGATGAGATAATACAGAATTCAGATCAGTCTGTGTTTTTCATTAAACTGGACATGTTTACAAGTCAGATGAAAGCAATACTTGCTCAAATGACCTCCTTTCCTCTGTTTGGAAGATTCATTGAAGGCAATATAGAATCGCAACAACAGTCAATCATAGGTGGCAGACTGCCCTTTTGTTAAGCATACTGAAGCCAATTAATCTAAGCAAGCTCTCTCTCTCTCTCTCCTGGAGGCATGCACAGTTAGAATGTCTTTAAAAATTCTGCAACAATAAATAAAGGTGCTGAAACAATTCATTTGAACTTTGAGAAATTATTTACAGGAACTTAAGATGCTAAGTATTAATATTCTGCATACTCTGCAGGGCAGTACAATTTGACTAGATCCAAGACTTAAAAAATAAAGCTCTAAAACAAGGCTTTATGGTATTGCCATCCTAAGGGATAGGAGGAAGAGAAAGGAATGCTTGTGAAAGGAGGCAAAAGCAGTCAGAACAATGAAACCTGCCTTAAAACTGAATAAAGAAGGCTGAGTTAATCAGAAGTCTTCAAATAAGGTTGAAGGGAAGGTGGACTACTGAACCAGCCACAAATTTACAGCACAGAATTAATCAATTATTGGAATTTATTTCTAGATGCCATATTATCAGTGATTTAGAGGAGCTACCAAAGGCCTTTTGAGGTGAAAAGCAAGTCTATAATAATCTTATTAATTATGAAACATCAAAACCCAAGATGTCTTAATTAATTTTCTCATTTTTGGAGTCCATGTGCTTCTAATTAGAACTGCTGCAATATATTCTCTTGGGAGGCATATAAGAAAAGTGAGTAACTTCTAAGTAGCAGCTTCCTCTTTCAGGCCACACACTTAAACAATCCTTTATTCTTGGATTACCTCAAACATTCTCTTTGGATTACCTTCATTGTAAATTCAGTTATAATCTTACCAGTTTCACAGCTGAGCCCAGTGAAGCCTTGTGGGCAGGCACACACATTGGAAGCAATACAGGCTCCTCCATTCCTACACCCGTCTTTGCAAAATGCTGCAAAATACAAAATCACAATGCATGGGTAACAGGACTACACTCAGCAGACACACAGGCTGCCATGGGCTGCTGGCAGGCTGACACGAAATGCTGTCTGTGCAGTAATATGTGCAGAGATGGCCTTCTCCTTAAGGATAGAGGTCATTAAGAGATGGTTGATGCCCTCCCCCCCTGCCTCACTGACCAGATGGGCTGACAAGCTACAGAAGGAGATTAGAGTAAATCATCTGAAGACAACAGCTTACATATGTGCTCCTTCACATGCACAGGGAAGCAGTGAAAGGCAGCATCTTTCCTAGGAACAGACACTTTCTAGGGCAGTGCTGGTCTTCTCTGCTGCCCAAATAAACACCTGGGCATAATAGGCATAACTGAACACTGAATTGTCTGGGTACCTTATCCCTTGATTAAGCAATTACATCGAAACAATAAAAATAGTAATTTTCTCTCAAGGGATTCTGAAGAACTTTAAAACTTTTGCTATTTACAGTTTTAAGTCAATCCCTGGATTTTTCTTTGGCACAATGCAATCTGAGAAGCTGCGCTTACATATTTTGGCACAGCATTCTCCAGATACAGTTGTGAATACGCCTAAGCTTTAAAGAGTCCCCTCAGCAGACAAAGGAATGTAATCATTCTGATAGAAAACACAGCTGCTGTTAAGTGCTCTGATTGCACCTGCAATACAGAGTCAGAAATTCTCTGGTCACAAGAAACTGTAGGTGAAACTAGGCAAATGGAGGTCATCACCAACATGAAGAGTTGCTCCAGGGCACTGGTCTAGCTCTGCACTTGTAAACCAGCCAGCAGAGATGCCAGGCTTCAGATTGAAGCTGCTCTGTGTAACAGCACCACTGATGAGGTCTTAAGGCTCATCTGAGAGAGAATATGAGTGTTATCAATGTGAGTTTTCCACCTCTCAGTTTTCAGGCACCAGCCTTGTGGTGTGAGATCCCCAGCACTGAGTGAGACATCTAAGCTCCCTGGTGAGGGACGACATGGTACACAGGAGCACAGCTGGCAGCACCATGCATGAAAAGCTGCCAAAGCCATGGAGACAAGAGGCACATCCAGGTCTCTCTGAAGGACACTGGCATCCCAGCAAGGGCTGCAGAGAAGTACATTTCTCAGATTGCAATAAATGGGCTCAGAGCTTTCTCCTGCACACTGTCTTTTCTGTACTGAAAAAGGAGGGAGGGATGCACTTTTCTTTCACAGCGCAGCTAGGTCCTCTCTGAAATGTCACACCTGCATTCAGAGTGATAATTCAGGGAACAGAAGAACTGAATGCACTGCTCTTAAGGTTAGGCACCTTCTCTTTGACCCAAAATCTCAATTACCTTTTTGTAAGCTGACACATCTCCAGCAGAAGGATTGAGGAATACTCTCAAGCACAGCACTGGAGTAAGCTGCACTGGCAGAGCTCTCTTCTGAGAGAAGTGGCTCTGGGTTTCAACCTCCTCAGGTTAAGACTTTTTTCCCTTTCCCAAGAGGAGGGAGCCCAGCATAAAAGGGCATATTTGCAGGCATCTCTCCCTCTACCCATGGGTTTGACTGGAAGCGGACCATGTTTTGTTTTACAAGGTGCTCATTTATGTTAGGAATATTTAGAAAAATCATACTGTGACTCAGGTGAGGGAATCTAAGTACTAAGATCTTAATCAGGCTTACCAATTAGAGAATTTGTGGGTTGCTTAGCTTTGATAATACACAGCAGCAGAAGGTATTTATGGGATATTACCCATGTTAACTCCATCCCCTTAGATTCTGACACCTAACAGATCAATAGGACTGAGGCACAATTTCAAGGAACACTGGGTATGGTATTGCTGCAGCTGGACCACTTCTTGCATCTGAGCCCACTGCCCTACAGCTACATTACTTTTATTTTCAAGCATTCTCTAAATCCTACGCTCAGAGCTTGACGATTTCCAAGGATTTGGGCTCAAGTACTAAGTATCACCTCCTCTGACATGAAATGCAATGGAAATAAACGCAGCGCTGTATCTCTGGGTAAGCATCTTTCTAAAACTAGATGGGCACTTCTAACATTTACCAGTGAATGAGAACATTAGAAAGCAAGGCACCACCTCATGTGCACCAAAGGTTTTGTGCATGCATGTCTACTGCTTCTCCCACTTACAATAAAAAACACACCAAACAAATTTCAATTCATCCAAGAAAAATAGCAAGTGATTGATAACACACAATGTAGATATGACAGTGTAGATCTGACAGTGTTTTCACAGCTGTAACTTTGTTGGTAACTTTGTTGGTAACTTTGGGCATTCTTGAATAGTATAGCATGTATAGAAACTGTTAAACTGACACCAAAATGAAACATAATTACTTCAAATTTTAGAGCATACTATCTATGTATGCATCATCCTCAAATTATTGTGAACACTGCCAAACGCAAAGTCATTTTATATCTGTCTGTGAAGATCTTCTTACAGGGGCAGGACCTAAATGCCTAGCCTAGCAATTTGTCTGCCTTCTTCAAGGCATGTGTCCAGATTTGTGTCAACTATGACAAAGCACCTCATGCAGTACAAAGACTGTCGAGCCCTGGGGTTTTCAGCAGCTTACCTTTGCAGATGGTACCATTTCCCGTGTAACCTGGCTTGCAGACACAGTTGTGCCCACCAACAGTGTTGAAGCAGAGCGCATTTTCGTCACAGTTGTGCTGGTTTGTTACACACTCGTCATGCTCTAGAAAGAAAACAAGAATGGGATGGTCCTGAATTTTTAAAACACAACAAAATAAAAGCTTTGTATAGGCCTCCATATTAAAAAGAGATAAACACAGTAACAGTTATTGACAACAGGGCTATGTGAGCATGTAACCATGGGATAGCCACAGTATGTATTTTTAGCACATACTAGCATGTGATAACTGTGCTGCTGCATAATTCCACTTTCATTAAAAGGAGCCACCATCATTACACTTTCTATGTGGGCTACAGTTTTCTTGTAAACATTTGCCGAAGAGCCAGCTAGCATACTGAAAATCCATATGCTGGTTCTACTATATAATTTATTCATGCAGGTTTATCTTATGCAGGATTCAAGGGGTTTCCTTCAGAAAGCTGACTAATGGTGTAAGACATACACTCCAAACTGCAAAAGATATGGTTAGCAGAAGGCAGGACTTCAAAACATAGCCCGTGTTTTCCATCCCTTCGGTGCATATGCAGCACTTTATTTAGATGAAAAAAAACCCCAAGACCAAAGGTCTGCCTGCTGTTCAGGGGACTTTTGGTATGGCATGTCCCAGCACCAGAGTGCGATGGATGAGACTCCTCAGTCAGACTCAGACACACCAGGAAATACCCTTTTTGGGTAAAACGAAAGTCTGGACAATATGGTTTTGTGTTAATTTGCAATTCACGGCTCAATCTGAAGCAAACAAACAAAAAAGTGTGTTTACGTTACTAAAATTTTAATGTTTCCATTTGTGGTATTTAAGAAATGGAAGATGCGATTTCAAAATAAGATGCCCTAAAGTATCATTCCAAAATGCTACTTGAAATGCTCTGCTATTTTCAATATGCAGGATCTTAGTCTGTAGTCATCAAAATGAAATGTTTCCATTTTCTGGAAATATTCCTTGCATTTTCTTTAAATCAACAGTATTCATCATTAAGAGCCCCGAAATTTTCATTTCAGGAAAAGCAACTCTTTCTGGAACATAAAGGCACCTAATTTCAATCAGCACACATGGACTAACCTGCATGTGGGGTTTTCATAGTAATCATTTTGACCAAGATTTAGCAAACTTCATTATTGCAGCTTATGCCAGCTCTGGCTATCTGACACAAATCTGGAGTTGGATCATCTTTCTTCCCCCATTTTGGGTATGTCACACTGTTCTGAATCCTCCCCTTCATAAACAAACAGAAGTCTGCACATACCCCACAGACTTGTCAGAAAAATTAATTTCTTAACATTTTCAAATCACTATGGAAATATTCAACTTGCTGTTTCAATACCAGCCATAAACTGTAAGAGTATAAAACTGACAGAATGGCACATCTCTAATCCATCAGTAGATATAAATTGTCCTCTGGTAATGGCAAGAACTTATTGTTTAAAAGAGGCGGAAATTCACCACAATGTAGCTAATCAATTTTAAACACTACCTAGGTTTAGATGTTTGGGGGTGTTTTTGTGGGTTTGTTCTTGGTGTTGTTGTTGAGTATTTATTTGGTTGTTTTTTTATAATACTAACCTAATATCCCTCTTCTAAACAAGGATTTATGTCTCTGACATCATCAACAATGCCCCCCTCAATCCTCAGCCGGGACGCACCAACACTTACTGAGCTGAGTCCCTTACTGGATGCAGTGGAGCACAGGCTTTAGACCTCTGCCCTGAAGCATGAGATTTAATTACTTTGCTCTCAGCATGAATAACTAAAATTGTTATTGTTCACCAAATGATCCAGCACTTTAAAAAGCCAATTACAATATTTGACTCCAACCTCCTAATACAGTGAAATCTCTTGTGGTGGCCGAAAAAGTATTTATGCTAAATCAGTCCATAAAATAAAAGAAAAATAAAGTGATGACCATGCATAATAGGCAAAAACTGTTATCTGTACAGTAATAACATCCTGCCTTGCTCAGTTTGTGTTAATCTTATGATCTTATTTAAATATGGTATGCTATTTAAGTATTAAACACATACTACTTTCTCATTTATAAAGTGTCTGCAGTAACATACAACAGGAAAATAACTATGGCAATGTGTGAAACATCATGCACTCAGCAAGTCAAAAAAAATCTTGCAAAGCCATTATCTTTGTATGTTAGAAGGAAGGGTCTATACAATGATACATCACACTGATAAACTCAGCTCAAATCACTGAATTTGACAAACTAAGTATATTTAGTTTCCTCAAGGAGGAAGTGTACCCATCCACCCCATGCCTTAGGAATTCAAAAGCACACCTAGCACATATGGCAGCTCTTTACTATAGATAAGAGTATATTAGAGGAAAGCAGGCGATCACAGACTGTCACGCTAAGAGGAACACCTCTATGCACATGGTTGGAGCAGCTCTGAAAGCCTGTCAAGGCACCCACAGGTAGGGCAAGTGCTCTGGCCTCAATGCCAAGAAAACTTGCTATTGGTATTCTAGTCCAAGGTATTAACCATATTTATAATACCTTGTGTTACCAGGGCCTTGAAGACCATTTGAACAGATGTATGCCCTTCATATAAAAAGATGAATGTCACGCCTGAGTGTGCCTTCCTAACTGTTACTCTCTGGTATAAGAAAAACTACTGAGTTTTAAGATGGATTTTCCTTAAAGTGTACAGTATCAACAAAATTAATTTTCCATCAGCTAAGTAATGGGGCTTGAATCAAAGATAATATGCTTTGTTTCCTACTCTACATAAGAAACTTCAGTATCTTCTCCTCTAAGAAAGTTCACAGAAGAGGCTTGTTAACATTTCAGGAGGCTCGAGCACATAATCCAAACTGTATCAGAACAGACAGCACTTCTGCTTCTGTGGTTATCTGCTCAAACTTCAGGTCTATTTTTATTTAAATCAAAAAGTAGCAACCCATTAAAAATTCACGGATCTGATAAACGATTCTTGGATTGAAGTTTACATGTCATTTTTTAGGAGGAAAGCGCCTTGGAGCAAGAGGAAATTTTATGATTCAATGAAGGAAACAGAGATTTCAAAATTATAGGAATGGAAAAATCAGCAAAAAAAAAAAAAAATCAGGATGTTTTACAATACATATAGATTTGTCACTCTATATTATCTGAGTTTGGAACTAGATGATCTTAAGGTCCTTTCCAACCCTAACTATTCTATGATTCTATTCTATAAACATGGTACTTCTTCATATTCATTCCTACAGAGGCAACTAACAGAGCAGTCACCCTCCACTGCACGACTGGCTCTTTTATGGACTAATTACAAAGGGTTAAACTATACTTGAAAAAATCCTGTACACAAAGCATCTTACTACATTCGCTCTTCCAGCACATGGCACACTATCCACACCAATTTAAGGAGACCATCAGAAGTAACTTCTTCCAGAATTCTCTACTAGTAACAAGTTGGACTGTCTAGTTTTATTAAAGATAGAAATACTTTTTTATAATAAGAAGGCTGGTGCTTCTTTGGTATTTCTTCCATTAATTCATGCTTATCACTTTGGTTGTTTTTTTAATCAAGCACTTGCTAAGTCACCTTAAATAAGGAACACACTGCAGAGACTGTGTTCAGCAATCTTATGTATCAAAATAGGAAGTGTAGAAGCAGATAGGACCGTGCGTTACAAAGAAGCAAAAAAGCCATTTACAGAAGAATTTCTTAAAGAGAACCATTAATATGATTTTTAAGTTCAAAAACCAGTATATAAACATTATTTGCTTTATTCAGAAGTGTCAGTACTGATCAAATGCATTTCTGATACTGCAACAAGAACACTGAGGTCATATTTTTCAAGCATCTTTAGAAATCATGTGAAACACATTTAACAAAAGTTCTATATTATTTCACTGGACACCATAATGAAGATGCGGAGAGGCCAGGTACAATAGTATTACAGAGGCAAAGAAATAAAAATTACTTTTGCAGAGAGATTCTAATGATTAACAAACCTGAATTTGCATAAACATTTCTATAAAGACCAAATGCACTAGTTTCAATGATTACTTCTAAAGCCTTATTATCTAATATATCTAAATTCCATTTTACACTGTTCAGGACTCTATGGTCAGCACTGTTAAAAATTAATAAAATCTCTGTTCTGGGAATCAACCAAAGTTTTAAATATGGTATTTATATTGACTAAGCTATCTCTGGAATGAGGTCTTTCTTGATAGAAAAAAACTGTCAACTCCAAAATTTGCTCCATGGTAATAACAACAGTAACAGTGAGTACAAATATCCCATTAAATAGCTGTTATGACATAAATGACTCAGAGATGCAAAAAAATTATGTGACAACGTAATTATCTCACCTATGCACATTTGGGTGTGCAGCAAATCAATTGCTATACATACACAAATACATATGTATATGCACATACAGTAAGGGTGATGTACTTTATTTTACTTCAGTTTGTTTTGAAATCATACTCCAGAATATTCCATATGGTTTGCTTGACAAAAATGTTGTTACTTCAGAAGGATATCTAGGGTGAACTACTGCATCCTAGGGAAAAAGAATGCTGGCATAGACTGATAGGAACCCACTAGATTCTATGATATATGTCAATGCAATGACAGCAGCAGATCTGTCATACCAAGTTCATTACCTGTGTAGAGATTCTTCCAGAACTCAGTAAAATTTAACGTGCTGTCCACAAGGTGTGTCAGCTGCCTTCTCCTTGTTACCTTAGCACTATGCCACATCCACATCAGCCCCTAATGTTCCTGCTGTGTATTTCATGACTAAAAATAAACAACGAAAGTCCATATATTTCTTCCTTGCATATTGCAAGCCTTCCCAGTATTTGCCTTGAGCAAATTCTGCAGATATCAAAGAAAAAAAACAACCAACCAACACAATTCAATCTAACAGCAAAAAGGAATGATGACTGAGTTGCATCACTTACTTATGGGTAAAGAACTTTATGCTGGCAGTTTTTCTGAACCATCCATTACCACCATTGGAAAAGAGCTGACACACTTAAGGCACAGAAATGCATAAAAGTTCCCAAAAATGAAAACAAAATACACCCCTCCAATTGTAATCTTGTAACACAATGCAACGGATACTAATTTCTGAGTTAATCAGGATTAAATTAAAATAATTTAAATAAAGAGAATATATTAGCTATTTTCTCCTCTTGAGGCCTTTGCAGTCTAGAACTTCAATTACTTTTGGCCTCCTGTCTCCTCGCGATTGATTAGGTATAGATCTATAGAACCATGGTGCCAATCTGACCATCCAACATGGCAGTGACAACAGATATGAGTTACCTGAATTATCAATAGCCGACACACTTAACTACCCACTTGCAGTTTATCTTAATTAAAGCTCATACCATTCATGTACAAGACAAAAATTAGTAGTAATTATATGGGTAGTTTGGAAGACTTATTCCATTAAGATCATTTGGGAAATGACAGATGGCTAATTTCTGTCAGACTTCATATGAACTAGTTTAAACTCTAATTGGCAGGATTACTTGAAGTCTCAGTATATGCACACCAACTTCAAAGAGCAAGTGCTGTAAATTTATTGAATTATGCTATTTGCTGGAGCGCATCCAAAGAGGGGCAACAACCTGGTGAATGGTGCAGAGCACAAGTCTTATGAGAAATGACTGAGGGAACTGGGGTTGTTTAGCCTGGAGAAAAGGAAGCTCGGGGGTACTTTATCACTCTCTACTACTACCTAATAGGAGGTTACAGCAAGCTGGGTATCAGCCTCTTCTCCCAAGTAACAAGCAATAGGACAAGAGGAAATGGCATCAAGCTGCACTAGAGCAGGTTTATATTGGACATTAGGTATAATTTCTTCACTGAAAGGGCTGTCAAGCATTGAAACAGGCTGCCCAGCGAAGTGGTGGAGTCACCATCCCTGCAGATATTTAATGGATGTGTAGATGTGTCGCTTAGGGACATGGTTTAGTGGTGGACGTGGCAATGTTAGGTTAGCAGTTGAACTCAGTGGTCTTAAAGGTCACTTCCAACCTAAACAATTCTGTTTTTCATATATTTATGCTAAATTTTTGGGTTAACATTCCCAATTCAGATATGCCCCAATTCATTCTTATATAAATATTCCTTAATTCAAATGCAAAATGGAACCCATGCTTTAATTACTCGTAGAGTTACCATCACAGTTTACCCTTAGTTAATGCTGAAGTCATTAATGACCACTAGCAGTTGTCCTCTGTTCAAAGCTGGGGATATGAAAGGCCAGGTCTCCCTACAACAGTCTATTCACCACTCATCCTGTGATTTTCACCTTCATCCAGTCCCATATATCCATGCTGATCTTAGTCCTCATTTTTTAATTCTTTCTTCAGTGAAGCCTTAAACAATAATTTCTGTAGATCTATGTCCACAGTTTTCCTACTTTTTTCTTTTAATTATGTTGATAATAAAAATAGTTCTAGAATGTGCATGTTCTATTTTCAAGGTCTGTTTAGAGACCATTCTGCTTGCTGAAATGCTGTTTCTGTCTCTAATTACTAGTTCATTGTTGTTCTTCAGGGAGAACAGCTGCCATCATCTCATCCAGATGTCTAATCCCTTTTATCTATTAGCTTATTGGCTTATTCTATACATGTTGTTAATATGAAAAAAAGGAAAACCAAGAAAACATTACAGAAGCCTTAGGAAGAAAATCCTTTTTGGGATACAGCCAAAACCCAGTGTTCCCTTTCATATACATTATGAGAAAGCTCTAGGACTGTAACTTAGTTGTACTACCAGGAAGATATAACAGGTGGACCCGGTTTCAGCTGGAATACAGTTGATTTTCTTCCTAATATCTGGTACAGTAGTGTGTTTCGGCTTTAGTCTGAGAACAATGCTGGTAACACCGATGTTTTAGTTGCTTCTGAGTAGCACTTAGCCTGATCAAGGGTAAGTGCTCTCATGCTCTGCCAGTGAGAAGGGGCACAAGAAGACGGGAGGGAGCAGAAACTGGACACCTGACTCAAACTAGCCAAAGGGGTATTCCATACGACAGCACATCATGTCCAGTATACAAACTGGGGGGAGTTGGCCAGGAGGAGCCGAACACTGCTTGGGGACAAGCTGGACATCAGTCAATGGGTGGTGAGCAATTGTATTGTGCATCACTTGTGTAATTTTTCTCAGGGGACAGGGTTTACTCCTTCCTCTCTCTCTATTTCATTTTACTATTATTATATATAATTATTATTACTATATTTTAGTTTAATCTCAATTATTAAACTGTTCTTATCTCAACCCATGGGTTTTTACATTTTATTTTTCAATTCTCCTCCCCATCCCACTGGGGAGTGGAAGGGAGTGAGCAGCTGTGTGATATTTAGTTGCCAGCTAGGCTTAAACCACAACACAGGGAATATATATTACTAGCAATTATTGATATAGGATTAAGAGCAGCTGAAAAAAAACTTGATCAAGAGAAAGAACGAGCAGTGATTATGTGCTTGCATCTGCCTGTGAAGGTAGGAAGGCTTTGAAGAAAGCCCCAAGAGAATGCAAGAGAGTCCACAAGAAAAATCTTGGGACCAGAAATCCGTAGAGAAATACTGCATACCTATATGTAAATGTAACTTAGAAAAACATGAGACATTCCAATCATAGTAAACACTAGTTTTTTGAAAACATATTCTAAGAAGACTTTCAATTTTAGATTTTATTTTACAACAGACTTTCATCTAAACTATTTCACTCACCAAAGCATCACACAAGAGGCACATACCTTTTTCCCCTACCTTTTGACTTTAAGACTTTTTTCTTTGCATAAAGTCTCTTTTCATTATTTTTTTGTTATTCCTGTTCTGGGGTTTCCTTATTGACTGAAGAAATACATACCTCTTAGCTGTAAGTTCCTTCGAATTATTCACTAGTAATTCCGCATTTTGTAGCTCTAACGGATTTTATGGCTCTAAGCAGGATATGCTGTCCCCTAGGACTTAACTTGAAAAGTGTAACATATGACTTCAATATTGACCAGTCCACCATTCCTTTGGTACCTGCACACCAAAAAGTCTGTACCAAGATCTCCTGGAACTCAGGGAAGACAAAAATATTCTCGGTCTCAGCCACAACAGACAGGCTGATGGGTAAAGTACATATTTCAAGGCAGGCCTACCAACACCCACTTCACCTTCCTCCACAGCTGTGCAGCAAATACTTTCTTAAACTCACCTAAGTGTCATCATCTTCCAAATGTGTCTTGTAATTGTGATTTGCGATTTCATTGAACAAGACATATTTTTGCAAAACAGACACACTCCTCTCATGGGGGCTTCTATTGTAGTATTAATCAGTGTTACTTCATGTAACATCCTGTGAATTTTTACACTTTTCAACCAGTTAGGCAGAAGAAATATAATGAAGAATATTTAATATGACAGCTAAAGTTAAAAAGCTTTAATTTATCTCCACTTCCCTTCATGTCTGCCATTTCCTATATTCCTTCTTGAACAGAAAAGTTTAAGGGAAAGATTTTCTAAAGCGCTTAGCATAGGCCTAACTGTTTCCTCTAAAGGAAAATCTGTAACTCCCACTGATTTTAATGGCAGGACTGTAATGCAAATGCAAAATTATTTTGAAAATCCCACCTTAAGAGATTTCAATCTAGACATAAGGTCTGTGACCTTGTCACCCACTTCTTTCTTGCCTTAATTCAAACTGATCTCTTAATATCTTGCCTCTTTTACCACTGACATTTTAAAATAAGGCTTCTATCTTTAAAAAGGTATTTCATCATGTAGGCTTTCTCCATGAATTCATCTTCTTTTTTTTTTTATTGAACCAGATGCATTATTTGTTCCTAGGTAAATCTTTTTTTTTTAGAATTCCAACTTGTATTTTACACGAAACCTCCAGGCACTTATGATAAACTGATGCTTTCAAAATCTTCTATTATGTTGTCAAAAGTGACAATGATAGCAAATTCCACATCCATAGTAGTGTTTCCTACTTTATTGCTAGTAGAACAGCCAGACTAGAGCTGTAAATATGCTACTCCAATCTCCTCAGCCAACTGAAAAATGTTTATTTTACGACTTCTCCTAATGCCAACCCTTTTAATTTACTGTTCCCTTACTAAAAGGCTCCATGTTATAACAAGTCTGCCACTAGCAAGAGACACATGTTGGATATTTGGCCTCCATCCTACACCTGTTTTGATTATACAAAGAAAGCAGGAAAATGGCTATCTGACTTCTGCTGAGGCTCCTAACTTGCTGCCTCTTCTTGTATTTCACCAGTAACTTACAGACCGTCTATACAACCAGAGGGCTTCACAAAAGCCCCTCGGAACAATTTTTCAGCACAGAGTTAACAGAAGGGTGAATATACAGTGGGACAGGAGAAAGATATCTTATCAATCAAGTACTAGCCAAAGTTGGTTTGATAAAATACAGGCATACTCAAAGCCCTCTAGACACAGTTGGTGCCCTTCTTCTATTCTTTTTCGGGTAGCATCATGACCAGGTTTTGCCAACTCATTCCAGGGGCTTCTGGGATAATCACAGTTACAACATACAGCACCATTACCAAGGACAGGGCTTGTTAGGCGAAGAAAATTAGAGGCACCACAGTGGTGGATGCAATGCTGTTGTTGCTTTGACCCTGCTCTCGTTCACAGGAATCTGGAGCAATTTACCTAACCATAAGTACTGAGCAACAAATGGGGTTTCTGTCCTTTTATGCAGCAGGGAGATTTCTTGATGCATGAGATGGTTCCTCTTATTTCCCTTGCGGTACTGTGACATAGGCACTCAGATGACTCACTGGATATCAACTAGGACAGTACTATTTTTGATAAGACAACTGTAGTGCTTGAGCTCTATAGGGAGAGGAGGCCTTCCTTAATTGCTGCTCATCTGATTTTGAAGAGGGCTCTTTACTTGAAAACTGGGACGAAGATATGCTTCAGTGATGGTAAAGCAGAAGAACACTGATGCTTTGCCCTTAGGTCAGCCTTGATACCATCTCTAGTGATGCTCCCCATTTTCCCTAGGGCATATCCTCCCTGATAGCTTGTGAAGGCACACCAAAACAGCACAAATGTACACTTCACAAACACTGCACCTAAGATGCCTTTCCTGGAAACAAATGCACCTGGAGAGAATGGTACAGCCAGTTCTCACCACAGCATAGTGTCAGGGAAAAGCTAACATACATACCCATTCTTGGAAGCCAGGAAGTCCTCCTGTCTTCTGCAGTTTAGATAGTGCCCTTGATGGCAGGAGACAACCTGCAGAGCTATCTGCGCTGCTTCTAACAAAAACCAGCACAGCATAGTAGTGGAGATGCAACGAAACTAGCTTTTATCTTCCTTTCCCCACCTGCATGGTATGAAACTCAGCATTGGCTGGCTAATTTGTTTCATGGGTAGGTTTTCTAGCCCACACCATGCTTTTGCTGCCACAGTTCAACCACTAGTGTAAACCAAGCTTACAAATAATTATTTCTGTACTTACATATATGGATACTAATGTGCATTTTATATTAACAGACTAATATTTGCACAAGCACATTTTGGTAAACTTTACAAATCTAAAAAATTCTGCCATCAAACTAGCTGTCCTGTTTAAAAACACTATGAATTTGCTCTAATAAGCAGAACCACGGATGTCATTAAGTCTTCATTATTGTTCAGGTCTCAAATATTCAAAATAAGAATATTTGAGAAGAGAAGAAATATATTCATATGAAAAATATGAGAAAATTGAGAAGAAATATGAGAAAATATGAGAAAAATATGAGAAAAATATGAGAAAATATGAGAAGTATATTCATATGAAAAACAGAATCAAACTACAGAGTTAAGAAAAAAAGTAAATTCTGACCAGATATTCCATATTCCTAATACTACTGTCATCCAAGGATGAGTTCACATTTGTAATCCTACTTCGTTTACAGAATCATAGAATCGCAGAATAGTTTGGGTTGGAAGGGACCCCCAAATGTCATCTAGTCCAACCCCCCTGCAATGCGTAGGGACATAATCTAGATCAGGTTGTCCAGAATCACATACATCCTGTTCTTAAATATCTCCAGGAATAGTGCATGCACCACCTCAGGGCAACCTGTGCCAGGATTTTGCCACCCTCATTGTAAAGGATTTCTACCTGTCATCCAGCCTGAATCCCCCCTCTAAGTTTAAAACCATCACCCCCTCATCGTATCACAACAGGCTCTGCTACAAAGTCTCCCCCCCCCTTTCTCATAGGCCCCTTTTAAGAACTGAAAGGCCACAATAAGGTTTTCCCAGAGTCTTCTCTTCTCCAGAATGAATAACCCCAACTATCTCAGCCTTTCCTCACAGGAGAGGTGCTCCATCCATCTGATCAATTTTGGGGCCTCCTCTGGACCCTCTCCCACAAGTCCACATATTTTCTGTACTGAGGACTCCAGAGCTGCACACAGTTCTCCAGGTGGGGTCTCACCAGAGCAGAGTAGAGGGGCAGGACCACCTCCCTTGACCTGTTGGTCACGCTCCTTTGGATGCAGCCCAAGGTACAACTGGCCTTCTGGGCTACAAGTGCACATTGCCTGCTCCTGTTCAATCTTTCATCCACCAGTACCCTTAAGTCCTTCCCCTCAGAGCTACCGAGTGCACCCTGCACTTGGCCCCGTTGCACCTCATGAGGTTCACATGGGCCCACTTCTCGAGCCTGTCAAAGTTCCTCTGCATGGCATCCTGTCCCTTAGGGATGCCAACTGCACTACTCAGCTTTGTGTCATCTGCGAACTTGTTGGTGATGCACTCAATCCCACTGTCTATGTCACTGATGAAGATATTAAACAGTACTGGTCCCTTAAGTACTGACTACCACTATAAGGAACATTTAAAGCACAGTGTTCCCAAATCTGACAATTTTTTGGGACATGAATCATCAAGCACCAAAATAGAGCTTCTTTACATGTCTCCTCTTCAAAAAATAGAGGATTTAAGCTGAGATGCTGTGAAAAAGTTTGGAAGACTTCAAACTAAGATGAAGCCCACTCCATGGAAGGTGTACTAAGTGCGTAAACACTGGGTATTCAATCAGATTGGAATATCCATTCAGGCTACTACCAACCACAATGTCTATTTACCTCCCAAACATTAAAATGATGTAAACAGAAGTTAAGTTGAATTCTACATCCATGTTCACTTCTGAAGAGCTAGGAAAAAGGTAATAAATTCTTCCTACCAAGCATATGCACACTCTGAACTTCTTAAAAACACAGGAAAAAATGAAAACAGATTACTCTTGATGGACCCCCACCTTTCCAGAAATCAATCCTCTTATGTTAAAAATAACTGGCCATTTTTGCCTGCTTTGAACTTTGTGAAACCTTTATTTTCTTTTTTTTTAATTGCACCATCATTAGAAGATTCAACTACAGTTCCAAACCCTGAACATCAAAGCTAACACTGTGTGACAGCTGGTATGTTCCAAACTCATCACATTTACTGCTCTGTAACAGGGTAAATGACACAATTACCTGCTGTAATTACTGTTGCTGACAATATATTTTCCCTAGTGATTGGTCTGTGTGACTCAGAGCTGCTTATCTTTGTCAGTCCAGTCTAAATCTCCATTTCCATGTGACTTGGACATTAACTTAGGAAGTATTTACAAATTAGTTTCAGTATCTGCAAAGACAGACATTTGGGATAGTATAACTTCATCTTTCATTGCATGATTAAACAGTCTACCACTCTAATATGATTTTGCATTAGAAAATAGGTATTCACAATGAAATTCTCTTCCCCATTTAAATTAAACGCGCAGTTCTCTTACTAATATATTGGAAGGCAAACATATTGAAACAGGTAAGTAAAATGAAGGAATAAATTGCAAATAAATAAGTACATTGACATTTCACAATATGCTCATTCCCAAAGCAAAACATGAGGTAAAAAAAATAAGTGATAAAACATTAAGATACTTTAGTCTCATTGCCTTCTTGTGACAATTTTAAAGAACACCTACAAAAGACAACAGTGACTTTTGATTTGCAGCAGCACGAGTTAAAAGCCAATCAAGCCAGCTGACTGCAAGTGTTGACCAGCATTCCTTTTACTTTTAAAATATAAAGTAGATACAATTCCTTGAACCATTTTTCCTAAGAATATACTAAGATGATGTGAAAAGATTGCAGCATATAATGACAGTAGGAAACACATACAGTCTTTTTAAGACGATTTGGAAGCTTTTCAGGAAGAAAAAATACTCCTACAAAAACTCCTACAAACCATTTAGGTAGAGCAGCCTCCTATTTTACTGCTAAACTTGTTAACAGACCTCTTGGATCTCAAGAGAAATATCAAGAATGTCAAAGTTTTTTGTTATTTGATGGGGAGGGCCTCATCTGATTACATAAATTGTAAAGGGGACTGATTTCAGGCAAGTAAATTGAGTACCACTTTTGAAATAATTTCTGTTTTCAGTTTTCTAGTTCAGTCTTGAAGATGCCTCAAAACCAGTGGTGTTTTCTTAAAAAAGGGAAAAAAAGGCAAGACAGAACAGTTCTGTATATTGAGAATGCCTCGGGAAAAATATCAAGTATCCTTTACAGAAGCAGTACTTTCAGAAACACTGCCTCACAATCTGCAACTTCACTCACTAAATGGAAACTTCACCCAAGAAGTTTAGGATTATGTTACACAGGAGCACACTGTAGACAGCAAGGCTTCCCTTTGTATCAATGTGACTTTTCAAATTAAAGATGATGATTTGGCCAGTGTTGCTTGAGGCATCAGCAGAACAAAACCCTATGGATGGGTTCCAATATATTTTTTCAGTAGGTGCTATTTGTTCCTCCTTGTTGGCCCACTCTTTCTGAGTGCTGTAGAGAGATGCTGCCAATTATTCTGTCTTTATTCAGTTAGATGAGCAGGCAAACACTGACAGAGCAAATTCAGGAACTGAAACTAGTTTTAGTCAAAATTAGAAGGGCAGAAAAAGCATGAGGTTAGCTTCCATGTTATGCATCTGTGCAGGACCAGCCACAGACTGGCTTCAGAATCATCAGCACATTTCACTGTGAATCAGAAGTTATAAGTGGAACTAAAAAGATAAGCCTTTCTTTGGGATTACACATAGGAACACAGGCACCAGATGAGTCAGTGAAGTGGATAAACCCATATGTTTACTTTGCACACCAACACATTTCAGGGTAGATTTCAGCATAATTCTATGTGCAGAGAAGGACTACCAAGGATGCAACTCCTGCTATGGTCAAGGGGTTTACACCACAAGCAAGTCCGCTACTCAAACCAGAAGTAAGGCCACTACTCAAGCACATGGCCAGAAGAAAGGGCTGCAACTCATAAGGCTACTTCTGAATTATTCTGACTGTAGAAATAAATTTCTTACTTGAAGAAGCACTCTGATGCAGCAAAGTACATCTGGTTTTGTAAGTCAAGAATCATCAGTCCAAAAGACTGACAAAAGGGAGTCCTATTGATAAAGATTTATTGCAGAGACAAACCTAGGGAGGATTTGTCAAAGAAGGTGACAAATACTAAATTGTAATGACCGACAGTATAAAACGTGAGTTAAAGAAACAGCTTGCCTTTTAGCATAAAGCAGCTTAATCCCTTATAAACATTTCATGAAAAACAAATGACACTTCTAAGTTGTTTCAGGAGTCAATGACTACTGGACATGCCATGTGGCATGCAGTGAGAATCAAATGATAAAGAATTAAAAGTTTCCATGCTCACAGATTGTCTGAAATGAAATAATTCAGGGATTCTTATCTGTCCAAACAGGAAACTTTTATATTCATTCAAAGAAAAATCTTGCAGCTAGAATAGTAAAAGAGAAGGCTTTGAAGCTGAAAAGTAGTGAAGGGGAAAGGGACCTGGGGTCCTGGTGGATAGGAGGATGACCATGAGCCAGCAATGTGCCCTTGTGGCCAAGAAGGCCAATGGCATCCTAGGGTGCATTAGAAAGGCTGTGGTTAGTAGGTCAAGAGAGGTTCTGCTCCCCCCCTACTCTGCCTTGGTAAGGCCGCATCTGGAATATTGTGTCCAGTTCTGGGCCCCTCAGTTCAAGAAGGACAGGGAATTGCTTGAAAGAGTCCAGCGCAGAGCCACAAAGATGATTAAGGGAGTGGAGCATCTCCCTTATGAGGAGAGGCTGAGGGAGCTGGGTCTCTTTAGCTTGGAGAAGAGGAGACTGAGGGGTGACCTCATCAATGTTTACAAATATGTAAAGGGTGAGTGTCAGGATGATGGAGCCAGGCTTTTCTCAGTAATGTCCAGTGATAGGACAAGGGGTAATGGGTGTAAACTGGAGCATAAGAGGTTCCATGTGAACATCAGGAAAAACTTCTTTACTGTGAGAGTGACAGAGCACAGGAACAGGTTGCCCAGGGGGGTTGTGGAGTCTCCTACGTTGGAGATATTCAAGGCCCGGCTGGACAAGTTCCTGTGTGATGTACTCTAGGTTACCCTGCTCTTGCAGGGGGGTTGGACTAGATGATCTTTTGAGGTCCCTTCCAACCCTTGGGATTCTGTGATTCTGTGAAGTACTGGGCAAAATTAAAAAATGGTTTGTCTCCTCTTACAAATGATGACAGTTCTCTCTTTCAGCCTCTGCCTTTTCTTACACCCATGTTAAGTTTGGAAATCTTTTTCAACACTAGAGTGCAAACAAACAGACATATCCATATAGTACCAATTGTATCTACCCTTAAAACCTGTTTAATTCATATCATGGCTATAGCCACCTTGATTTTACTGTGAATGTGTAGAAAACTGCTGATTTCACTACAGCACGACCACATAACCTTAAATAACTCCACTGTTCCCTTTTAAAAACTTGCTTCATACAGTAGCTCCAGTCTCTTACTGACCTTGACTGGAGTCCCTCTGAGAGCAGGCTATACTCTCCTCGCATGAGGCAATCACCAGCTGGCTCAGACATGATGGATGTGACATATCCAACTTTCTTCATTTCTGGCTTTCTCAATGAGTCAGCAGCAGATTCTTATCTCCTGAGCCAGAAAGATCCTTATGACTTCAAAGAAACTGTCCTCAAGGTTACCCACTGTGTTTCCTGATCTTTGCAACCTATCTTTCATAGTCTGTGATCATCTACAGAAGGATGGGCCAGGGAAGGTCCACCTGTGAAAGGTTGTCATGCTGCAGTTAATTAATACCAGCCATTCTCTCACTACCATTCCCACAGCCAACAACTACCATCCAGTATTGGGATGAACAGATGAAGTTTTAACCAGACAATACCCCACATAATATTCAGTCTCTTGTACTTAAACTCTTACAAAGAAAAACTGCATCTGTTTGGTTATTAGTAATTCTGAGTGTAATCCAGCTCCAGATTTAGATATCTAAATGCAGTGTCTACGTGCGTGTTACTAGGCAGGATTACGCTGCATAAACATGCACCAGTCTAAGAAATCACATCTAGCCTGACACCTCATGGATATTCGAGACATCAGCAAAGGCTCTATGGGAAGAATGTAAAAGCAGGTGCAGAGCAAGTAGGACACACCACAGCATCTAAAAAGACACTACTAGACCTATAACTGGGCAACCAGATCTGGCTATAGACATCTAAGTTCCCATTCCAGTCAGTGTAACCTACAGAACTCAGTAAGTGTAAATTAGATACCTAACATCGGATCGAGTTGCCCACAGATAAGGTGCTCAGACCCATGGAAAGAGGTAACTTATTCTGCTTGCATCCAGCAAAACTCAAAAAGCTTACCTGTGTTGGATCTGCTAATCCTATGATGACCACTGTCTAGAACCTGTAAATGGACAACTGAGTTGGGTCCAGCTGAATCCTTGACGTCTGTTTATTACAATGTGAGCTTACATGAAGACATCTACATTGGGGTGTCTTAAGTGCAAACTCAATTCCACCTCCTGTGTCAACTTAAGTAAAATTCTAACTTGATGAGTCAAAGTAATTAGCTATAGAAATTAATAATTCATTCAGTGCTGTACAGTTTGTTAGACTGTCTATTCTTACAATATACTCTGCTAATTTTGCTATACCCCTACATACATCTCTAATTTCCAGTCATATTGTACAGACACAGCACATAACTGCATTGTAGAAACTGTCAAGGGACACAGGGTGCTTGGAAGCTGCAGAAAGGTTCAGAACACTGAGAAATGGGAGGTACACTGTTATAATACTGCAAGATAAATACTAAGCAATGTTAATATTTGAAAATATTGTCAGTTCAGAATTCCTATAAAAGAAAGTTCCCATTCTTTCGTGAGTTACTGTTTCAAACTGAGTATATTCTCGTTGATACCTGCGCACTTTTAAATATTGAAAAACTCATCATCATGCTAACAATGCAAAATATATTCCTTGTAAAACAAAATAATAAATTCTGATGTCAACTTTTACAGAAAGACAGATTTTAAACAGCATACAGAAACTGCAGAAACACAAAATAGTTAAAGACTTGGTTTTGATATAATACCTTTCATCACCCTGTATTACGAAGGCAAATAGGTAATCCAGCTCTATAATGCATTGATAGACATAGATATATAGATATACACACACATACACCAAATACATATATATTCAGTAAAAGAAATATTTCTGTAAAAGAATTAGGCATCCAATACTGAAGATTTTGTCAAAGGAATACATTGGCTGTTTAACAAGTCAAATCATATTCTACCAAGGACCCTTTAAAAATGTGTTAGATTTTGATCAGCTCAGAAATCAATCCTGCTATAATTACATAGCCAGATGAACAGTTGTTATGATCTGGGTCCATAACCAAGGAGGAAAGAGAACCTAAAAAGTATCCTCTAGGAAAAAAAAAAAAAATAAGGTCTCATTCCAAGTTGAAACAACCTCCAAACTAAGTTGCAACAATAACCTGATTCAATCCAAATAAAGCATAAATGAGTTCTGTTGTGTAAGATATAGCAGATATATAAAAATGACTTGTGTTGTTATCTTAGTCATGCAGTCGCATAGCAACAAGCTCAGTCTGAATGATCATTCCTTTATTAGCTTTGTGAATTATCTTGCAGCTAGAAAGTGGATATTGGAGACAATTTATCCTGAAAGAGGATTGAGAGCTTCATGTAGGCTGACATACTATAAAGCAGAATGGAAACTGGGCCAAGTAATGGAAATCAAAATCAAAAAGGTTTTAAATTAAAAATGCTCTGTGCATTCAAGCTGGCTTCTGGGGTGTTTACGACTAACACCAACCCTGACAATATAGCTGGACACCATTGCCTTGGTGGAGTTTGGATTACACTGTGTGATAATGCATGTTCATGCATATTACTTCTAATATAATTGGGGAAGGGGTCACCAAAATCAGGGATGGAAAAGACAGATGGTTCATCTTGCCCACATCATTATAAATCCAGAACTGCATGTTTTCTCTGGTGGTTTGCTGACTAAAACATTTCCTTACTCAAGTATGTCACTCCAGCAATGTTAAAACAAGCCCTTGTCAGTACGCTTGTTTGTAGCTCTGTCCCTTGCACTATACTGTACAATTATTCTGGCTTTATTTAACCAGTCAATGCACTCAGCTGTTGTACCAGCTGAAGAATTTGAGGAAAACTTGAAATGTTGCTGAATTCATCAAAATAAGTCAAGGGAAATAAAGAGGAAGAACTTAGCTTTTTTTATTGTCATCATGTCTCCCATTGCTGTATTTTCAAGTAACAAAGCTAGTGTACTATAAGCATATGACTAATCTGAGGTCACAGACTTTCTTTTTACCTTCTTTGCAGCAGTGAAGGTAAAAGGGTATACAGCAGTGCTGAATAAAGTTGCACCTTGTGGCCATATTTAGTCACTTATTAAAGTGGCCCCATTTACCAATGTAAATGAGCGCTATCAGCTCTTATTATCCTCAGGATGACTTGTGGATGCTCTTGTGTGTCTGAAAAAGCAGGACAATTTTATACTGTTAATTAACTGAGGACAAACGTGCAGCTTTAAACACAGAAGCTGGATGACTTCATTTAACTCTGAATTACATCAGTCTTACAGTAGCTTTTCCTCCATAGAATCCGAGGCAACTATACCACTCTTAGAAGAGACTGGTGCAGGTGCTACAACACAGACCACATTCCTTGCATGTAAACTAGATTTTATTCTTCCTTTTAAATAAGGAGAGCCATTCCCTTTCAGTTCTCAGAATGCACTTCTGGGAACTGAAATGTACGGTTGGATCAAAAATAGCTAGTAATACATGACATTGTAAAATATCCATACTTCAAAGCTAGCTGGAATCCTACCAATGGACAGTGGTGCAAACCCATTTCCTCCCCCACGTCAGAACCCATCAATTAACTTTCCTGAATATCTGAAAGGAATGTATTGCAAATCTGGAATTTTACCTCGCCTGTGCCCTAGGGATTAAAGATGGATTCTGCCTTCAGCATCCTCACAAGCAATTCAACAAAACTTTTTCTCAAGCATCCCTGCCACTAACCATCACTTCTGCCACACAGTACAGGAAAAAGAGATTTCTCAGACTGTTGATGTCTCAAACAGCTGGCAGGTTTAGAAGTCAAAAACAAACCAGTAAAATCTGCACAGAAGCCCACAGGCAAATGAACTTTTATGAACCTGAGTTTCTAGATGCCAAGAGGAATCATTCATCCAAAGTGTGGCAGAGTACTATGTTAATAAAAGACCACATGTGACAGGGAGTATATTCCCCCCCTTAAAGATAGCTGTGTCTTGCAAGAAGCAGAGTAACAACTGGGCAGCCAGGAACCCCTCTGATAATCTGGGGATATGAATCATAAAGAGTATATGAGTTGCGTTATTTCAACAGTCCCTGTTACTGGTATTTCAAGTCCATCCAGATACCAGACTGGTGGTTCTCATAGTGGGGGCATCTGCACTCTAGGGATAAAGATGGGCTGCACTAGCATTGCAAAGACGCTGCCTCTGTTTCCTCAAAAGCATCATCAGAAGACTTACATTGTAAACAAAGCATTAATGAAGGAAAAGGAGGCAAGACCCAACTGTCACTATTTGGCTGTCACTATACAAAAAACAAACAAACAAAAACCAAATGGATATGAGTTTATTTCCTGGCTGATAGGATAGTGAAAACTGAGCGCTGACACATATAAAGCAGATCTTTTTGTCAGATGTACACAACTGAGACTTTCAAAGATGGGGAGAGAAGAGAAAGAAGCCCCTAAATGTAACCTCGATTTCTACTGAAGAGTATTACCACACTTTTAACACTTCATGTTCAAAAAGAGTGGAGAAAGTTCTAAAATAAAAGTCTCCCACTCTCTGGAGAACATCATTAGCCCATCATCTCCTGACTCAGAGCCAGCATGGGGATAGAAGTGTTCCAGAGATGTTTCTTCAAAATCCTTCATACACAAACACACAGTCAAAAATCCTATCATGTATCCGAACACCAAACCAACAGGTATTTTTCTTAAGTGTGGGCATTGCAGTGGCATTAGCTAAAATTCAAGCAAATGTATAGATTATTTGTAAGCCACGACTATCTACAATGATGAAACCAAACAGAAGACGATGCAAGTTTGATTGCTGTTGGCAAAGTAAATTTAAAGCAAATCACAATGATGTGGCTTGTTAGAAAATCAAAGTGAGAAAACATTTAAGGCTGCATAGGAAAAAAAGCCAAGGATAGGTGAGAGAGTATCTGGTATATGAGTGCTGAATGGGATAAATGTGACTATCTGTTTTCTATGCATTATATCGAGGTGAATTTGTTTCAGTCATCCCACAGTGTCATTAAAGAGCAAAAAATACAGGTCAGATGTGAAAAGCTAATGTCAGAAAGTACTGGCCACTGATCTGCAGCGGTGCAGGCCTTTCCCCTGCATTTTCCCCTTTACTATTGAAACTGCCAAGTCATTATTAATAAATATTATTGTAATCATAATTCCTGGTTTTGCACATTCATCATCATTATGCAGCTAATGTGTAGTTTTCTTCTTAAACCTTTCCCATATGTCAAGTCAATCTCCCCAGACTCTTAATTATTTTAATGTTGATCTTGGAATTCCTTCCAATTTGCAACAGATTTGTGGTTTAATTTGATTTGAAAAATATTCAGAGCTGCCAGTATTCCAAAGAATTAACATTTCAGGTGTCACTCAACTTGCTATCACCATGCTTCCTGGTAATTTATGTGGAAGCAATTACTAGACTTCAGTTTACTGTGAGACTGTAGACTTCAGTGAGAGGCTACTGCCAAAAACAGAGAAGAAATTAAACGTTGCTGAATGCATTGACACCATTTTCAGAAAAATGTTAGAAAAAATCTCTGATACTCGTAAAGACTTAGCTGGGCCGGGGCAGAAGAAGAGGGAAGCCTAGCAAGGTCCAGCTAGAAACACCTAGTTAAAGCCCAGTGAGTTCAATATATCTTTTGTTGCCTTGAGTAGGCCTTCCACACGGCAAGGTCAGAAAAATAAAGACCAAAACCATTCATCTGTTCCACTCAGTCCTTTTATTCTAAAGGAGTAGTACTTCATCCCTTCCACCTATTTAGACTCTGAAGAATAAACCCTGCAAATATTCCCACCACAGTCATAGTATGCTATAGAAAAATTCTCCTCAATTTTCTTTAGAAGTCAAAAAACAAACCCAGGAGCACAAACATGATGGCACCAGATTGTAACACACAATAACAGCCTCACAGACTTAGATTCTCCACCTATTTTGCCATTTCTTTTGGCTTCTAAGCTATTTCTTTCTAAAAGCAAGCAGTAGCAAAAAAAACAGCATCACTTGGCTTGAGTGAAAATGAAAAGACAAAACTGTCTGGAATAGATTCAGCAAAATGATTATGAAGATAAAAGTTATAAAGTCTGCATACAATTAAAATATGTATGTGAGCAACTAGCTCCGCACGTGGGAGTGGTCCCACACATCTCAGCACTGCCATGGGGATAGACATGTCTGCTCACATGGCTGGACCATGCTTGGAAGAAGTAGGCCACGATTTGCAACATACCTGATATGCTTTTCATAATTAATCAGTTAAGAATTCACATGTATTTCCTGCCAAAGTACAGTGCAATTGTAAAACCTCAGTGCTGTCAGGGTATATAACTGTAGATTATTCCTCTCTCTCAAAATAAAATAGAAGAGAAAAAAAATTTAAAAAAGAAATACAGAATAGGTAATTTACTAAGCTCCACAGATGACAAAATATACAAACATTAACTCAAAGAGTCAGGCTTATATACTAACACAGTCCATACTTCATATGTCCATTTCATATTCAGTCATTTAACATCCCACCTAGACCACACGTACAGGGAGAGTCAACTGAAGACACCATCCTAGGATACTTACAGAGAGCCCAATACCTCCCTTTCCTTTTCCATTAAATGTGAAACATATAACAGCCCCTGGGGAGGAATTCTCTGGGTAGTTAACATGAGCTGCGTTACCTTCCCCACATCACCTTGGGACTCCCGCCCACAGAAGAGGCTGAGCACATCACCAGCACTTCCATCACCTTTACACTGACTGGAAAGCCAAAACAAAACAAAACAAAAAAAAAAAAAGAAGAGAAGGTGTCCCATGAGCTTGCAGAGAAACAGCTTTAAAAAATCATCTGGGGCTCAGAAAATCCATGGCTTCTCCAGCCCACAGCATGCATCTTAATAGGATCTAGGAAGGATGCACTAAATCTCACAGGGTCTTTCTTCTGTTCCATTTATGATGGGTTACTTAGATGGGTGAGTGGTCCCAAGGCAGGAAACTTAAGACAGCCTAAATGTGATTTACTCAGCCTAAATGTGATTAACCATCCACTGTGCTAATCAGAATTCCTCACTGTTAGAGCAAGTGTAAGAAAAAAAGTTCTCATCTCTCATTTTCTAACTTCTCCCTTTTCCATTAAAAAAAGAAATAATAAAATGGTGCAGGAAGGGTATGTATTGTGCTGTTCAGAGCTCTGATACCAGCTGTGGATTACACAGCAGCCTGAAAGACTGGAGGGAACACTGGCTACATCCTTGAGTCTAGAAGGAAAACTCTTTTTTTCCAGCCAAGAAAACAGCCCGTGCATTTTTGTAACCCCAGGCAGAGGAAACACATAGGTGTTACTATACCAGAAAAATACTAAGATATTCAGATTTAATCATATCTAACAGTGATGGTGTAGCAAACTGCTACACATAGAAAACTACCCCAGCAGAGACTCATGCCTTTTTCTGCCTCCCTTCCTTCAGCTAAACACCATTACATTTCAGGTTCTGTGAAGCAAAGTGGAAGGGGAATGAGATGATACCAATGCAGGGAAAGCATGGTAGCTCAGGGCATATTTTTTATGCCTTTAATTTGCAGTTTGTGCACCCATCTGGCATATGGGTGCAGATTAGGACTCATCTCCCCTTCTCATACCTATGATTGATTTCTGAACATAAAAATCAGTCACGAACAGAATTCTGTGTAAATATGGTTGTGACTAACTCAATCTAACCCTGTGAATCTTGCTTCCAAGATGAACACAAATAACAAAATCTGAAATTGATGTCTTCATTACATCCTTTGTTGTGAAAATAAAAGTGTCATTCAGATCTATCGTAAACCTTGCAATAAACATGCCAAGAAGAAACAGACTGGAGCTGCTTTGGAAGCAACTATATGCTGTCTAAATCAGTCTTTTGTGCCCAGGACTCCGACACAGATAGATAGCACAGATTTCTTTTGAAATGTCTCGTACAAGAGAAAAACTCTTCAATGTCACTGATTTTATGTCTCTTTTCTATTTTGATCAATGACTGCTAAATTATATATGTGTGCATAGAATGGAACAGTAAGACATTTTACATTAGTCTGCCAGCAAACTGTGTGGATATCACTCACATCATAACCTGCCTAATCAAGGTTCAGGTATAATTTTTCAACATCTCCTTCCTGTGCTCCAGCTATCCTGTGCAAACAATGACATATTACTGCCAAGCCCCAGAACATTTTTTGCTGCTTACTAACATTCCCAAGGATGCGCTTCTGGAGCTTCTGGTCTAGCTCATGGTAAGTCAGCTATTTTATGCACAGCTATGGTTCCATAACAGCATAACAAGAAACAGTGTGAGCTGAAATACATTTTAAAAATATAACATTTAGTAACACACAGGGTCACTTGTTGCTTGTTTGCCTTATTCTTGTTACTCCTGAACTTGACTAAAAATCTTCCTCTTCTTCAGATTGATAGATATTTCAGCCAGCAAGTTAAACCCAGAACTGTCAATGAGGCAAACAGAGATTTGCCAAGAACTTTAAATTCTGCAGAAGGCAAAAAAGGGTTGAATAGCAAAATTTAGTTCCAAACACTGGCAAAAACCAAAGTGCATTGGACCCCCTGTACATGAGTACTGAGAGACTTGAACAGAATTGCATACTATATAACCACACCAATGGAAATACAGAAGCCTTCAGTAGTTTTTGTGGCATGCTTGCCATGGCAAAGTGCCCCTAAAATATTCAGGATTGCCTCTGCATGCAAGAGATGTTCCTGTGAGGCTTCTGCAGCATGGTTCTCATGAGTAGTTGGCCAGAGGCATCTTTACACAACCCTTCCGCAGAAGCTGAAAACTGATGCTATCAAAGCCGATGCTTCCAGCTATCTTGAGGAAAATAGAAAAAAGCAATGCAACAGTTATGTCCTACAATAACCACTTTTTGCACAAATTACATAAAACAGAATCTATCCAATGGTATAAATGTAAACATATTTTCCATATCAGTATTTGAATTGGTTTTAAAATACCATTTCTTCTACAGACATCCTTCCCACTTTTCATTTTTGCCATATGTAAACACCAGGTTTTTCTGTGGACTATGGAATACATCAACTATCCTGTGCAGCTTCTACAACAAATCCAATTATTAGAACAAAAAAAAAAAAAAAAAAATATGGAAAGCCCAGAAAACTCTGTTATAGACAGTGCACAGCCTTACTTTCACAGATATGCCAAGTTAAACAGGGTATTCTTCACAAACCCTTTCAAAAATATCTCCTTAATTTGCAGAGCTCTGTCTCTTTGGTCTATCATGATTGCTTTTCTCCTTACTGTCTTGCTTTTCTGCTAGACAAAAAGGCTTGGTTTATGCCCTTAACTTCAAGAACTAGCATCATGATAGCACGAAAATTGAGCTTAATCAAAGTAATTCCCAGCTGTAGTGAATACGCTGTGAGCTCGCAATGAACAGTGAGGCATGGTGGGCATGGACAAGTGGTATCTTGATTCTCAAAGTGCAAAGATTTCTACTTGCTGCTTTCTAAAATCATAAAAGGCAGATTAAACTGATAGACTTAAACAGAGCAAATGCAAAGTTGCCTGAGTCAGGCTGAGATCCCTAAACACACTTCACTTCCCTTGATATTTGGAAAATACTTTTCTTTCTCAAGTCCTAGGTATCATTTGTTTAGCTGAAAGTCATTAAGGCTCCACTTCAATAAGAAACAAACAAACAAACAAACAAAAAAGGACAATAAAGGGAAGTATAATGGGTTTTCTTTGTAAAATACTTGCTTTAAAATACCACAGCATGCTGTAAGATAAAAATCATGCGTATAAAAAGTCAGCTATACCTAAGCCTGGATTAAACCTCTTGGTCTGACTGCAGGACAGCAAAGTACTGTCATTAGCATCATACTCCCTCCCACTGTTATTTTCTTAGAATCATGGAATGGTTTGGGTTGGAAAGGACCTTAAGATCATCAAGTTCCAACCCCCCTGCCATGGGCAGGGACACCTCACATTAGATGATGTCGCCCAAGGCTCTGTCCAGCCTGGCCTTGAACATTGTCACGGATGGAGCATTCACGACTTCCTTGGACAACCTGTTCCAGTGCCCCACCACCCTCACAGTAAAGAACTTTTTCCTCATATCTAACCTGAACTTCCCCTGTTTAAGTTTGAACCCATTACCCCTTGTATTATAACTACAGTCCATGATGAAGAATCCCTCTGTGGCATCTTTTCAGGCTGCCTTAGGACACTGGAGGTCTCCACACAGCCTTCTCTTCTCCAGGCTGAACAGCCCCAATTTACTTAGTCTGTCTTTGTATGGGAGGTGTTCCAGCACCCTTATCATCCTCACGGCCCTCCGCTAGACTTGCTCCAACACCTCCATTCTTATTTTGCATTGATTTATTAACATACACATTTTTCAGCAATGTTCTGTAAACATGGTCAGTGTTTCTACTGCACAGAACTTTTTGCTGGTTCTCAGAACAGAGCAAGTTTCTTCAACAGAGACAATGCTAAGCAATGTAGTAGTTCAAAACTTCCATAGACTCCCTCTTAAGAGACACATTGACATACCCTCCCTACTAGTGTTCACTTTACCATCTTTGGATGCACATGGAACTTTCCAACATTAGGAGCCTTAATAGATGGCAAAACCAGCAAAGAGCAAAGCATATGCTGAGGTGTGAAAAACCTATGGCAGTCTCCTGTACAGGTATATACACTTGCCACCTGCTTTAATACAAGCGCTATAAGGTAAATGCTCTCAGTGTCGCTCAAACAGATTAAAACAAGCACAAAATGCCATTCACTAATCAAAGCACATGACTTTAAATGTATACTGTGTTTCCTTCAATTTTTAAAACATAATTGACCTTTCACTCACTAGTTGTTCAGTGGAAATGTCATACAAGAGTCTCATAAGTCTACTTATACTTCAGTAACTGACCAGTGCCTCCACCAGAGGTACTCACACAAGCCATGGAACCAGAAGAAAAGCACAGTGATTTTGTGACATATACACTGATGTGAGGTTGCCATTCATGGAAATGCTACCAACCAACAGACACTCCATGCCCCTCAGTGTCCAAAATTCACTGTAATTTAACTCCAGAAAAGCTCCATGTCCCAAACAACAGCGAGTGGTATTGCTCAGACATACAGAAGGTAACTGCATAATTTATAGCTCATCTGGCCTAGTGAGTCTTAAGACTGAAATCTTATGAAACCATTTAATCTATTTTGCTGCCTTTAGCATTAACTTTTTCCACCTTGATGAAGGGAAAGCTGGAAAAGAAATCATTTGTTTTGTCACCCATCAGGCTGATTTCACAGGAAACTATTATTTACAAGTGTGAAGCCAAACTCAGTTTGCAATGTGAGATCTGTACTGGATTTCCGTCAAGTTTTACACCAGTTTGTTTGTCCCGATCTCCTGAACTACACTGAATTTCACAACAGTACCTTCCAGCAAATATAAGGTATGCAATGTGCAGAGTATCATGAAATATCTTTATTTATAGGCACCAAATGCCCCCGTGAAGTTGCTTGCAATGGTTTATAATTTCCACAGTTCAATCAGAACAGCAAGTTAAGGGAAGCAAAGCAGAAAAAGTATCACAGCGATTTAGATGAAGTCAGTCCCAAAATAATCCCAACATTCGCACTCAATAGGTAGTGAAACAATTGCTTTACTCAGCTGAGAGTAAAGTGACCAGAAAGATACTGGTTGCTTCAGAAAGGACATGCTGCAAGCAGTCGATAACTTGGTCCTTCAAGAACTGGACTTACTGCAGGAAAATAGTGCTCACCAGTGTATGTGAGGTGAATGTCAAGTACAGGCAACACAGTAGGCACAAAAATCACACATAATATGGTTTCAAATCCATCTCCCCAAGTGTTGTGCATGTTTGGGCAAGCAAATTATGCTGCCTTATGAAGAAGCTGTTTCTGTAGCAAGACATATCATTGATGCTCAAAAATGCCAAGACATAATGAACAAAATTAAATAAATTTAGAAATTAACTTCACAGTGCTATCTCCACATTCTGAATACTCTCCTCCATTTATAACCAGCTTCACTGGTAATATGAGCTCCAAGCAAGTTTTACTGAATAAATATATCCTCTTATAGAAAGAGCTAATGCATTCCCCGTGCACACAAATTAGTGGTATTATTTTGTTCACATACATTTTTCTTCACTGAATGTACCAAATCTTTAAATCATATTTGCTTTATCTGTCTAGTAGGAAAAAACACATTCCTCCTAGGAACACATACAGTCAGCCTGGCTCTGATAAAGAAGGCTGCTTTAAATGTCCAGCGTTCATTCCATAACGCTACAATATCTTGCAATAAAAGAAGACTAGAAGACAGAAAATCAGTATAAACCAAACATCTCTACAGCATCCACTGGCAGCAGAACAAAAAGGGGAGATCCAGAGATAAGTCTGACCATGTTGTAAGGAGGCTCAAGGCAGGCAGAGCTCCTGCTCTCTGAACTCAGGACCCAGCTGGAGAGCCTCCCCAGTGAGACAGAGTTTAAAATGAGGAAACAGCCACTTCTAATATGCATCAAATTGAACTCCATCAAAAGTTTGCAGAAGAGTAATCATATTCCAAGTGAAGTTGTACTTGTGTGCCACATGGAAACTCAGTAACCCATAGCACTATTTTTGCTTTCTTATTTTCCCTCCAGCCTCCTCCTCCCTTCACCTTTTCCATCAGCAGCCAAAACCATGCAGACATATGAGACCATCCAGACGGCCTTACAATTCCAGGCAAACAATACAATATATTAGCATGTTACAGTGCACCGTATTCTTGTTATTATTTTGGTGTTTATACTGTTTAACATTTCATGTAGACATTCTGTGATTCTAACAAAGATTAACTTTAGAAGAATCCCATCAGTGCTTGTATATACCATCATCTTGTTATTTCCATTCACAAACGCACAGCTCTTACCTGTACATGAATAATCATCAATGCGTATATACCCAGTTTTGCAGATGCACATGAAGGATCCTGGAGTATTTACACACACGGTATTCTCACGACAGTAATGCCGTCCTTCAGCACATTCATCAATATCTGTCAATAAGGCAAAGAGAAACACGAGTCAAATTCAGCAGCATTCTTCACAGTCTCAATACACCGCTACTCACATCCACCAGTAGTGGGTTAGACTAAAAAGTTACTTAAACAGCAATGCATTTTGGCAAACTTCTTTGTTTTCTCCTTCATAAAACCTGCTTGAAGTGTTTAAACAACAGAATTAGCATGAGCTTTCTGTGCACAGCTGTGAGTGGAGTTACAAAGAAGATTATATTGGCTTACATCTTTCCTTTTGAAGTGCCTATGATGTTATTGCTATGATTTAAATAAGAACAAAAAAAACCTGGGGGCCTGAACAGCAGACCAACTGCCTCAGCACTGCAATGTCATCCATCACTGTACCTGTATAGTCACTGCAGTCATCAGTATACAAACACACTATTATATGCATAGTATGTGCCTTTGATCTAATAGGTATCATTTGGGAAGAAACTCTAAGGAACATATTAAAACCTGAAGAGACACCAGAACTTATATATATATATATATATATATAGTTTCTCTTGGAACTCTAAAGTAGCAAATTGGTAAATTTACTACATATACACACATAAATCTATGTCTGTACCTATCAACATATATATGTATATAGGTACATACACACACATATCTGAAAGGAACCTGAAAGAACCTAATTTATATAAAAAACTGCTCTGACAGAAAAAATTGCAACTTGATAAAATACTCGTTGGGGTGGAATACCTGCTGCAGTACAAAGTCGTAGAGCAAACTCCAGACATAAATCACTGTAGGTATGGAATTCAAAACCTGTTTGGTTCTGTTACTCCCTCGGGCTGCAAAATTAGATGTATTTCTTGTAGCAGGTTATATATCAACAATAAGACAGAGAAAGCACCACAAATAACAGAAAAAACCCTGCATATGATTATTATGCTGTAAAGAAGAAAAGCTATATTAATTTGGTAGTGCTCAGTAGCACACTCTTCCTGTAATATCAATGATAAAGACAGCATTTCTGAGGTGCTCTGTACATCTACATATATTGTCATGCAATGTGCCACTGAACCTTGCTACAAAAACATATTAAAAGTCAAAAAGGTGGATTGTTGGCTTGTTTATTTGTTTGGCTTTTCTTCCCCTGCTCATCAGTTTTGATTTCCTCCCTGTTTTCAGTGATGTTTACAGCTTCCAAAGTTGAAAATAAAACACCTGGATGGAAAACTGTTCCAGAGTCTGATGATTGTTCAAAACAATAGACTGGATGTACAAACTCAAATTAGGGTTGACTTCTTAATGCTGTGATGCTAAAGGTCAACAGTGTTAACTCCTGTACTTCTGTTTAGGTCGTACGCTTATCTCCCATTTCTTCCTCTCTTCCCAATGTCTTTAAATCAATAGCTACTTGACAGCTGTACTCATTGCCTGCTTTTCTGTTTCCCTTTATATTTCCGGAATAAAATTTGCCTTCCAGTACAAAACAATGAGATACACTGAATATTAGCAATTCCACAGAAATTTCCTAATTTCATTCAGTTTAGAAAAAGTTTCTATTTCCCCAGTTTCTCTGTCCAGTGCAACTGTTCTGCTGGGTTTTGCTGGAGAAGCTGCGGGGACTTGGCTATGAACAATGAAGGTGTCCGCTCCCTGAGCGAATGCTCAGGGTGGAAAGTCCAGTCCACTTTGCACAAATTCAGTTCCTTTGAGTTTCAATATACTTCAGTTGGTTTTCTTCCCTTCTTTTCCCTATAAGCTCTGATGGCATGGAAGAATCATAGCTTTAGTAGGGTGCTGGTTCAGAAAAGTTAATTTTAAAACTTACCTACACCAATAAATGTCTATTTACAGTGAGCACAGTGAGCATACTAAGGCTCAAATCACATTTTGTGAGAGTCATCTACGAAAGCAAAAAAAAAAAAGCAAAGCTATCACAAGACTACCACAGAGGCAGCTGGTTTTGCACAGAAAGTGGAACACGGCACAGATCTCCTGATGCACAGATGTTCTGTAGAAACATAAATGCAGAGTTCACAAAAGCAGCCAGCAGTTACAACATACGCCTCAGCTACTAGCACAGACAATGCAACTTGTGTCTTTCATAATTCTAGTTCACAACTCCATATTAAATTAATGGTGTTGATTTGTATTTATATAACAACATCAGTTTCCCAGTAAATTAGAGACCTTATGTTCTTGATGTCAACAGACTGCCTAGGAGCCAGCTTTAGCACTCTCAGAAAATTCTACTTAAAGATCCAAAGCCTCAAAGGCATTAAATAGAACTTTCTGAAAACTATATTAATGATTGCTTTGGCATGCAAATAGCCACGGGAGACCCAAAATGCTAATGGTTTCCATTTTGCAGTGAAAAACTTGAAGCCAGAGCCACTTTTATTCAAACCACCTAATTCAGAAGCGTTCAAAATAAAAGCTTTCGTTTTGCCAACATACCACATATTGAGATTTTGCAAAATGTTTTATTTTTAGCTCACTTTATTTCAAACCCTCGCTTTTTCAATTGTTACAAAAAAAACAACCAAAACAAAAAAATCCAACAAACAAGACACCACAACCGATCAGATTGCCTTTGAAGTGTTTCAGATGAACAAATCTGATACTATTTTTTCTCAAACTGATTTGCAAAGACACTGTCCACAGTTTTTAAACCCTCACTGGAAAACAGAACTCTTTCCCAGTCAGCTCTCTAGAAAAGCTATACACAATGCAAAGGAAATAAGGTGATTATTACTGCTACTGTCACATTATATTACATTGGCACCTAAAGACCTTAATCAGGTGTCAAAACTCCACTGCTCTACACTGTGGATGCACAGCTGATAAGCTGCTTTTACAAACAGTTTGCAACTTTAGCAATAAATCATATTGCCACTGGACACAGAAGATAATTAATACAAAAAGCGTAAAGTGAGAGTGAAATGACAACTAGTCACACAGAGATCAAGCACACTAACACTATGTGATTCCATTCCCTCCTTAGCATTCCATATGCAAGCTTTGTATGCATTATGTTAAGGTATTACACATCAAGGAAGACTGAACTGGGGCAGGGAAAAAGCCCAACATCTGTTCTCTTTCAAAGCTACCAAAACAGAAGCCTTTTCATCCTGCTTAGTGGTTGAAACACTGGTGTAGCTTTTTATCCACCTTCAGATACAAATGCACTAACTACAACAGAAAACCTGATGCGTTTCAATATCTAAGGAAGACTACAACATTTATCTTAATTTTCTCCTGCCAAAAAGCCTAGTTAGCATATTAATGCACATTAATGTCTTACTGTTTAGTCAGTAAGATGCTAAAATCAGTTCAATAGGATGAATGCACCACTTCAATGGCTCTACACATTCAACAATAAAGACTTGTGTGCTTGAAGTTTGTGATGTGATACTGAGCCACCAGCTGTGATGTACAGACAACAATGTAGTCATGGAGATCATCAACCTGCTTTATTCCCAGCAGAACAGACAAAAGAGGCATCTCTGGGAAAATTGGTTAGTGCAAAAGTGTTTGGAATCTGCACTTCAATGATTTATTTATACTTGCAAAAACATCAAAACTGAAAAGAAAAGTCTTCCTTTATCCCCTCAAGCACTCAAACAAAATTTATGCAAAACATATAAGCCAGGAAAAGTTTCCCTCTACCCCTTCCATCTGCACCTTAGTGAGTTTGCTTAGTGAGTGAAATTCACAGTTATGTTTTACAATCCCATTAGTAAGAAAAGAACTTGACCTGCAATCTACAAATCATTGTTGACCAAAGCCTCATGCTAACAAAAAAGCTTCTCCTTCAGCCTCACTATCCATCATTGCCTTTATCCACCACAAAACCCTGCCGGAACAAATGAGTCTGGTACTAAGTCAGTAAATCTGGGCTGTAAAGAAAGGAGGCTGTTTCCAGAACTTTATGGACAGTGTCCTGCCTCCAGCCATTTCCTTTAAAACTCAATGGTATCTAGCATCAGTGGTCTCCCTGGTCACACTTACAGAGGCACATGGTGAGCAGGGAGATGCTCTTGCAGGATTTTTGCAATAAATTATATTAAATACCTAAGAAGAGAGCAAACAGGAACATAAAAAGCTTTATTTATAAAGAAATATTTCATAAATTCCTGAATACAAAAGCAGAGCAGATTAGGCCTACAATTTAAAAACAAAACAAAACAAAAAAAACCCACATTTTTTATGTTAATGAAAGGTTCTGTCTTCACAGCCCTTAAATATGAAACCCTATATTTACCTGCTGAAGATATTAATGGTTTTCCACCTATCCCACAGAACAACATCAGCAAACCTCCATCCTGATCTGAGGGCTCCACTGCTAAGAGCAAGGGCTTCATTTACCCATCATTCCTGTGAATCTTGGGCCTCTCTGCTAGGAATCCCAAGGATGGATGCCAGTTAACAATGTCTGGCATAAAGGATCTTCAGGCCCTTGTTTTTATCACTACTGACCTGACTCACACTGAAATAGACATGCTGGGAAAGGTTGAGACTTTCTCATCTGGTCCCTGATCTGAAGGGCATCACAAAATCAGCAGGTGTTCCTCACCCATTAGGGGACTATGAAAGAGTCACAGTGACCAATCACAGCAACCAATACAATTGAAAAAGGTAAACATGTATTGAAAAGAAATACAACCTATCCTGGACAGGGTCACAAAGGAAAAGAAGTTCTGTCCTTTTTCTTTCTGTCTTCTCTCTACTGACAATAGCCCTTCTTTTCTCACCTTCCTCTGACATCAAGCTTCTCTGCCATTTTCCTTCCTCACCCACTTTCTATCTGACTAGGTTTGGTCCTGCCTCCAATCTTCCTCACCTTGTCTCTCCGCCTGTCTTCAACCCTTCCCCTCAACAGCTCCTCCTCCTTAAAAAAAAAAAGTATAGACTATAACTTTGGTAACCATGATAACCAGCTTACCTATCTGTGAAAGCATTGGGTTTTTAACTTTCACCACCAAATACCTTAATTCATCCTCAGATTCTTCCTTCCCAGTTGCTCAAGTGTTTAGTACATTAAAACTCCCCAGACTATTGCTCCAGTAAGAATGGTCTTAGTAGGCTCTCTCTCACTTCCCTGACCGTATTTCCAAGCTTGTATTCCCTCCAGGCTCCCTTTACTTTCAGCTACAAGCTGGTTTCAGTATGTCAAGTGCTTTAAGTTCCGCATTATCTTCCTATGCATCTGCGCTTGCCTATATCCTTTCTTACCTCCTGTCTAAGAAGATAAAATATGTCCAGGCACTGGCACAGCCCTCACTTCTTCTCTTACCACTACTATTTCTAGGCTTTCCATCAGTAGGCAAGCCTACGGTTTAACTACTACTGCTACTCCAGTCAGCCACAAACCGATCACTGCACTTTTGTTTTGCTTTGCTCTCTTAAATCAAGTTCAGCAGTTTTCCAACCGACATATTCCACAAAGGATGTTAGCAACAACTTAAATCAAAATTGTGTATTTGCTCTGAATCTTCTCCGTCATTTATTCCAGCTGACTGCACCACCATAGGTGTCATCATCACTCATACCCTCTATAGATAATCTTTGACTTTTTCTTCTCTCTAAATATATATATAGCCCTGTGCCTTTAGTGCTACCAATTACCACCAGCCACTAAAAGCCTAGCTCCAGCAGTAAAATTACTGAGTGGTGGTATGTATATGATCTACTTCTGAAACTGTGGGAGGTTTAGTTGTTTGCAAGTATTATTATTATTTTTGCCTACCTTTCTGCAGTTGTGTGTCCCTCCTCCCTCAAAAGAGAAAATCACTAAAGCCTAATGAATCATAATATAGCTAACCTTGTGTACCTACAGCAAGAATACACCCCATGTATTGAGTTAAAACATACAAAAATAACCTCAAGCATACACAAAGACCAAGGAGAAAAAATAAAATAACCTTCCACCATCTGTTCCCAGGAAAGAATTTGGGCCACTAACAACTCACTGTAGCAATGCATAGAGAGGGAAGAGAAAATGAGCAGCTACATGTGTCTATTGATTTTTATTGAATTATTAATGGACCTTAAAAGAAACTGGGTGAGTTGTATTATAAGTGTTAGTACCATTGTAATTGAGCTAATAAGAGGTTGTTATATCTTGACTAGACTCCTAAGCATGAATTAGACTAAAAATAAATTCTAATTATTGGATCTTCACACAAGGTGTGTTTTTTTCCTTGCCCATAACTAAACTGCACAGATAACACATACACAGATTGTACACATCCTGGTGCTTGTCCCTTCACTTTATTTTAAATCTCTGATCTTTGCTTAAGTTTGTGATTTCTCTGTCCCTCTCCTGCAGCCTGAGAGGGGGCTACTGGGACAGAAAATACTCTTAAAATAAAAGCAAAGTCACTCAAGGTCTATTCCCTAACAGAAGCTCTATATAACTTTGAAAGGATGCAATACAACATTACAGCACTTCAAAAATATCATTTTTTAACAGTACAAAGAGTTGTTTTTATTTCAGCTTGCCCCAGTTTTTGGAAAGGAAGACAGATTGTTGAGATAAAACTGTCCTTGTTAAACATGCAGCAGGAGATACTGCTCAACAGCTACCCATGCAAGTGAGACTCTTGGAAGAAAGTGAAATCTTAGCATCTCAGTCTCATGAAAACATCACTGGACACCACACACATTATGTAGTTTATATATATATATATATAAAAGAAATACAAATATAAATATATATATAAAAAAAAAAACTTAGGAAATTTTTGCAAACGAATATTGTCTGCCATCATGTAATGTTTTACTTGGCAAACTGCATCTTCTTACTATTTAATATCTTATAATTAATGCATATGGTAGTGTATACATGACAAAACAAGTAATTATATATAGCTATCTGTCAGACATGAAAGCATCCTGGGGGGCCTTTCCTTAGGCACCAAATAACTAGTGTGATGTACCGGCATACTGAGAATAAAAAGGATGTTGTATATGATTAATTAGTGAATTCTGAAATTCAGGCTTACGGAGACTCCAATTCATGATCCATCCCCCTTCAGCACAGCACTCAGAAATAGGTCTTTACATTTGAATTGCAAAATAATCATCTTTTTTTTTTCCCCATTTATAACAGCTTCTCATCATTTTGAACTGGGAATGTCAAGAATTTAGAAATACTTGCCACTGTTAGTGTTTTTGTTTTCCCCTATTCTAAAAGGGGAATAAAGAGCATTTATGGTTTTATACAGAAATCACAAATATATATCAGATTCTTCTTAGGAAGAGACAGCACAGATTGTACTGCACGTGGGTATTTTAAAACCCCTTGCTGGAAGCCAGATGTACACATAGTACCTGTAAGCTGTGGTAAGACCCCTGTGGTGGGCTAGACTGTATCTGGGGTTTGAGTAGGAGGAGCACATTCATGCAAGCTATCCATTAGACTACTGCCTGTTCTACAGGAACAAGTGCTGGTATCACAACTCAGCTGTCTCTCCAATGGTGCCACACTACTCAGAGGAGCGTAACAGATACAGTCAGTGTGGCTGCTATTGCTCTGCACTCTTCATAAAAGAATATTTATTTTAAGTCTGGTTTGGTTTAATGCCAGGCATTTCTGTGTGTTTGTTACAGCTCTTGGGATCAAGATTCCACATATCGTTAAGATGCTTTCAGACTGAGATTTTTAAATTATGAAAGAAACTCAGCAAACTGCCTGTAAGTACTTTTTCTCAGCACAGGGACAGCAGCTGATTCTTTCAGTAGCCGCCTCCCGGCTCCTAATGAAAACTGAAAAGGAAGGAAAACAAGACCAAAATGAAGACTTTAGTTTCTTTTCTTTTTTGCTTTCAGGTTTCTGACTTAAGCAATTTGTATGAAAAAATTCATCTTAATTTCCCATTTGAACCAAAATGCAACATATGTTTTCATTGCTGGTGGAAAAGGGCTGCTCTTGGTACAATAACGCATCTCCTAGCAGCACAGAGGAGTTTAAAAGAGTTTCCAAGAGGCTCCCTTTATATGATTAGTTTCAGCTTTTTTTATCATAGTAACATAACTGTCTATCCTGGCTACAGGTAGATGATAGAATCAGTGTGAACATACTGCCTGTAGAAGTAATTAAAATCAAATAACACTGAATCACATCCTGCAATTTGGATGCTTAAAAACTATCCCGCTGCTACAGGCAGTCATACTATCTGTACCCCAGTATGCATCGCACTCTATGAACTGGTGTCAGGGATACTACTTGCACACTTTAAGTTAGGAATATGCTTCAGTATCTTCCTATGTAAGCACCGTGGCAGAGAAGAAGGATCTGGCCCACTCTGACACACTGATACATTAGAAGTGGCTTGATAATTCTTCCTATTTAGTTTTCTCAGTAACATAATGATGGAAATAAGATGACACTGCCTTTGCTGAGAAAAATATTGATAATTGATACCATATTAATGCCATTTAATATGAATGTTTAATTTAAATATTAATAATGTTTAATTACTTTTTAATAGAGAATTGGAAATAACATCCTGCCCTCCTGGAGTGAAAGTTTTTCTTTCTGCTTGATTAGTTTTTTCAACACAACCCAAAGATGACAAGGTAACGACTCAAACACTGCCAGTTGATGGAGATGGAAATCTTCATTTCTTAGCTATATGTGCTACTATTGCCACATCACACTTACAAAAAAGAATCTATGCATGAAAAGAGAAGCTTGGATAACCTTCCCAGTTTCACAAAACTGACAGCACTGACGAGCTCCTAAGTAGGACTCTCACCCAAAATACATGGTGCATAGCTAGCAAATAGCCCAGTAGTGGTTATTAAAAACCTAGAGGACTTAATATAATAATTTTTAATACTCTGGGATTTATCTCCATTACAGAAGTCTCTATCTTACTTATGCTCTTCTCAATATTACATTTGTTTCAAGAAGAAATGTATTGTTGATCACTTGGCCACTATGTTGCAACACATATCCTACTGCAATTTGATTATCACTGTTTCTCTTTTGTAAGAGTTCTTCTCTTCACTGCAATTGGTAAAAATCAGACTCATTCTGAAAATGTACTTTACTTTTGTAATCCAGTAGTTAAAAACAAGATTAACAAAAGATGGTACTAACTAGGTAAGTGAAGAAGTGAAATGTTTTTGTTGCTGAGGAAGAAGGCTGAATAATGCATTAGTATTTTTACCAGAAGGCAGGGATAAATAGTAAATCTTTCCAACCAGAATGCAAACGTACAACTCTGAGCTAAGGAAAACCTGATAAGGTCCAACAGAGTGGCACTTCCAGCGTGCTTCAGATACCTACTCTGGAAAGACACAATTCATTCTCTAAGACTGCCTGTTTCCCTCTACTGACAATGACTCAAATCAAGCCAGTTTATTCAAAAGCAGATTTATAAACTGTCCCCTCAAGGGACAATCATCTGTGAAGCTGATGCAATTCTCAAATGTAGATGAAGTCACTCAGTCTTTAGTCTCATTTCAGCTGCTACACTCGAAAAGGGGACAAAACATGGCAACAGCAGAGAAACTAGAAGAGTTAGGAGGAAAACGGATACATTGAAATGATAATGGTTTCACAAAAATCTGTTTAACAATATTATATGATCTAAAACTGTTGAGATAAGTTAGCTAGGCTGTGTACTGTGCAACTAGTATAACTAAATTCCCAAATCAGAAAATAAACATTATGGTCCACACACCATAAGATAAATAAATTTGTGATGTGGTTGACCCTGGTCAGCAATTCAGCACCCATTAGTCTCTCACTCATTCTCCTCTCCAGTGGGATGGGGAAGAGAATTAAAAGAGCAAAAGTGAGGAAAAACTCATCGGTTGAGATAAAAACTGTTAATAAGTGAAGAGGGAAAGGGGGGAAAAAAAGTGATTCAAAGGCAATCACTCTCCAGCTCTCACCAACACACTGATGCCCAGCAAGTCTTAAAGCAACAGGCACCTTAGAAAGGGTACCCTGTTTTTACTGCTGCGCATGATGTTGTATGGTCTGGGATATCCCTTTGCTCAGCTGGGCCCAGTTGTCCCAGTTTTTCTTTCCCAATCTCTTGTCCACTCCCAGCATACTCACTGCAGGGAAGTGAGAAACAGAGATGGCCTCAACACTGTGCAAGCACCATTCCACTGTAGTTAGAACATCCCCTTGTTATCATCATTGCTCTAGTCACAAATCTAAAAAATCACAAATCTAAAAATCAGAGCACAACACAGGCTGCTATGAAGAAAATTTACTCCACCCCAGCCAAAATCAGTACATGATGTAAAACAGCCTCTGTATCACACAAAATCCTCTTGATAAAGAAACAAATCACCAGTTTTTCTCAGCTCATGTTCAGTCCTGGTGCTTACAAATGATTACTGCATTCTCCTGTCTTTTTTCTTGAGCCTACTCTCCTCTCTAATGAGCAATCCTTGGCAACACCTCTGAAGTGAAATCAGAGATAGTTGAGTGCTACTCTTAAATCAGAAAATCAGGCATCAAACAATCCTTCCAAGTGCAGTCTCCAAAGGGTACAAGTAACACCTCCTCCCCCAAACACAACTTTTGAGGACTGCCAAAAGTGCATGACATGGTGCATGAAAACAGCTTAGGTTCAAGGAACTGAAAAGAACGTGTAAATCTGCCACCAGCAGACTATTTGGAAACCAACCATATTTTAAATATGGGTATATTTCATTTCTCTAGACGTATCAGAATATCTTAGTAGCCAAGAGTAACAAATTCCATCCTTAAAATCTTTTTCAGCGTAACGCCACCACAAATGTAGTGGGAGTTGAAGGTGGTCTGAAATACCTCCCAAAGGGTGATAATCAGCTTGTGAGCACTCCAGGTGTTGCTTTGGGAAAAACTAATTACACTCCATCAGAACATCTGGTTTTGTAAAGCATTGATGTTAAGCTATACACCAAGGATGCTATATTCAAAAGCACCTGCACCTGGGCAGCACAGCACAATCCATACCTAAACTGCCCACAAGGTATCTCAAACTGCATAATAATCTGAGACAGACAGTAGGTTTCAAAGTACTTGGAATAAGGCTTACAGCACACAAACAAAGGAATCCCAATATTCTAAGTGCTGTTTTTACACAGTCCTTCAAGGGAAAACTGAAAGTGACATAAATATTAACAAATATTATTATTATGAAACAGAAAGGTATCCATCATAACAGTATCCAGAGACATCACACAGCTTTGGAAAAGCACCAGTTCTTTCTAGGACAGAAGCCAAACTCTTCCATCATTCAGATGAAATATATGTAGCTTTTCCAGACCCACACTGAAACCAGCTTTGAATATTTTTATTTTTGGTCTTCTACCTTACAGAGAAGTTCTGCCAACGGGAGCATCATTACTTCCGTTTATTCTTTGAACTTTGACAGTGCTGAGGCACAAATCAGGACTGTATTTAGTGAAATTTGGCTGTAACACAGAATCAAGGCATCCAATTTTGCAGTACATCTGAAGTTTGTGAAGTGCAAACATTGAAACAGCTCTCATATCCACAGGGTCCAGCCATTACAAAAAGCCTTCTCTGAAAGGCTTTGTATTAACTCGACATTTCTATACTTGGCACTGCTAGTAATTAAAGCCATGATAATGGCACAGTGAAGAACGGGTATGGGCTGAGAAAGGCAGGTAGGGACCATTTCAGCCTTTCAAGATGAGAGACAGGACTCTGAAAAGACTTGGTGTTATGCTATTGCTATTGTGCCCTTTGCTACTACATTGTTTAATATTAAGGTAAGAGTGTCTTTCCAGAAATAAAAAAAAACCCTCAGTGCTCAAAGAGACATTTGGGCTGGAAAAAAGGATATAATACTAAAAGCACAACTCCGAGGAAACAAGGATATTTCAATCCCTGCTGCTTCTGTTCCACAAAAACAATCCCAAATTTTAATCCCTAACCTTATTTATTTCCCCTCTTTCCAGCTGCACATTCAGGGACAGACACCCAAGGTCATGTTTGGACCTGTGTACCAAGTGTACGTAGTTCAAGCACAGTGTCTACACTGCAGCTACAGTACGTAACTAGCAGCAAAGGTAGGCTGTTTTGCCTGCTGAGTTAGCTTTGCCCTTGGCTGGGAGAACTTCATCTGGCTGGGACCCAGTCTCATGAGTTCTGCTCACATGGGCACGTCTTCCTAATAGGACTTCTGTTGTCTCCAAGGTAAGCAACTGCTCTTGGATCAGGCTACAAATCATACACATTTTTAAGAGAGAATTTAAGGCATCCAAGTATAGTAATATATAAAATTATTATTTTTATGTAAATAATGTGTCCCCACCTTTTATTCACTTACGCGAGTTTATTGAAAGCACTTAAGCAGATGGATAATTACCACCCAGAAACAATGTCATTTGCCCATACAGAAGTAATCAGCCAAGAAATCTTCTGAAAAGATCATCATACTGAATTCAGGTAGCGCACAAACTGGTAAATCTACTCATTATACAAATACATCAGTCTTACATATGATAACCTACTTTGTCCTCATCTAAGTATTTTCTAAGTATTTCATCACCGATGCCAATCAAAAAGCTTCATCTAGTTTTTGCTTATGACATGCCTGGCAAGTTTCACATATAGCAACAGACTAATTTGAGTGACATGCAGATCACTAAGAGAGCATAACTTGGTTTTTCTGCTTTCAGTCAGCAGAGTAACAATAGAGCTGCAGAAAAAACCTTCTTAAAGCACCGGATTTAAGCATAAGTCCATTGCTCCAGTGACCCCCTCTAATAGGAAATGGCTAATGAGTTCCCAGAAATGAGATCTGCAGCCCAACCTTCAGCATAGTCTCCAGGTAAAAAGTGGCTGATGCTGCAACACAGAACAAGCTATACAGCAGGTCCTGATGTCAGATGCCTGCTGGGACATGATGAGGGGCAAGGGATTTGTTTCTGCATGATTTTTAGTTCTCAAAACAGGCTTCCACCAGAAGGCTTGCCACAAAGATTAAGCAGAGATGTATGTGGATCTGAATTAATTGCACACTCCTCTCCTGAAAACAGTCATGAATTCTCAAATCTAAATCTACAGATGATCGTTCTCTCTGATATTAATGCAGCTACTAACTCAAGCCGCAGGCATTAACTTTTGTAGAATTCAGCCGCAGGAACAGTCTTAAAATGCCTTGATTCATCCCATTTAATCGTGCATTGCCAGAGAACGATCCACATATTAGACAGAGCTGCAGAGTACCTGAAGACTCTACTCACACATGCTGACTTTCAATTTAGCAGGCTAAACCTGAACCAAACTGCTTATTAGTCAAAGGCCATCCTGCTTCCAACACTTAAGCTGCATGGTACGAATGGCCTGATAGTACACTAGTATTATGTGTTTGCAGAACCAGGGTTTTCAGGAGGAAGAGCAACAGCTAGCACAAAAGCTAGGAGACTGCACAGAGGACTTTGGCTGTCGCTGCTGGAGTGGGGATGTGGGGTTTTTTTCCACAGGATTATGTTAGATTGTAAAGGCACAAATTATAGAGGCTTCTCTTGTGATTAAGTAGCTTGCTGCTCCCTGATATCAAAAGAGCAGCTCAAACAATAAATCATTACTCAGTATGATTAACAACACTAGTATCTACTCTATAGCATTTACTTACTTCCTGGGGAGAGAGAATGGGAAAAGGCAGCAGTGAAAAGAGAAACTAAATGTTATACCTATGCGTTATTCAGATGGTTGACTTTTAGGTTGCCTGAATATCTGAATATTATGAAAAAAAAATAAAGGGAAAAAATTTCCTATAGAAGCATGTTTCTAATTCAAGACTCAGCCACACCAACTTGCCACTTTGACATTGATCAGACTTTTAATTTCTGTTCTTTTAAGAACTAAATTGAAAAGAGAATTCTTTTTGTTGATTAATATGCTGCATATCTAACTCTTAGCATTTAAGAGGTCTATCCCTTTGACAACTTATGAATCAATACGTTCATCCCATGGTAATTTATACAGAGGAGTTAAGAATCTATACAAGGTATTACCTTCACAGTAAGCATTGTCTTCTCGAAGGGCGCGGAAGCCATCTCGGCAGCTACAGACAGCTCTGTCATCTAGGTTTCGGCAGACCGAATGCTCCATGCAGCTATGTCCTTCAGTACAAAAGTCATGGCCTGTACAGAAACAAATATGATTGAGAGTTAAAAAGAATCCAGGGATTTTAAAACACCCCTGTCAAAGACAGTCCTATCTTTTTCTCAGTTAGGTCAAAGAATACCTTTCTATTGTCCATGAGATATAGAAAAATAAATTGTATCAAGCATGAAACAGATGAAAAGAGTAGTAAAGGCCACAAGAACAGGCTGTCTCTAGGTCTTCGATTCAATTTCAAGTTATGGCATTGATCTAAGGCAGCTGAATAGGAGGCTTACTTAAATCCCCTTACTGTCTCCTTGTCACTGTAAAGTACTTTTATAGGATGCTTCTTAATATTTTTTTGTTGTTTTTTTTAGGACGTTTATAAAAGAGCTCAATAGCTTGGACATTCAGTAGCTCATTTACAAGTGCCATCACTTCTTTTCCTACCACTTTTGACTCCCAGGTGTATATATAAAATCTTTCCACATTTAATGGAAAGTCTTTGATTAACATTTCCTTGTTTTGTTTTTCTCTTCCCCTTATTCTTTTCCTTTCAAGCTCCACTGACTGAATACTCTCCCCTGATTGAGTCATCCTTTGCATTTCAGAGAAATTTATCTTTAAAATCTCCCCTTATAGCCATCCCTATTGCCTATTCTCCCCCTTGCATTTTTCATCAGTTTCACCATTTTGAATTACACCTTCATTGCAAATTTATAAGAATCTGAGTTTTTGCAGGCTGGAAAATTTAGATTGAACCTTTAAACTCGGTAGTTGTTTGGGTTTTTTTAATTCCTCCTGTTTGCTCTCATGAGATCTAACGCTGCTTTGCTGCTGAACACCATTAAATCTTCCTTTATTATGCTGAATTCAAGATGGCTGTAGTAACTGATTTGAAGCTTCTGCAATTTCCACATCTGTCTATAAAGGTGTGGTGTTTGTCTCCTTCATTGTTTTCTCAAGAATGTCATTTGTTTAAAGCTTCCTTTTTTAGCTGAAGCATTAGAATTGATCAAGCAGCAATACTTCACTGTTGTTTTCCAGTAACTATTTTCTTCTCTCAAAACTCCCACAGGAGAACTGGGGAATGTGGGTCAGGCTCAGGGGACCATGCCTGGTGTAACAGAAACAGCTCCAGAATGCAAGCTGGAATCAGGCTGCAACACAGGTCTCTTACAAAATAACAAACAAGTATTTGTTGGCAGTAAGGATTATTATTTTTATCACTACACCTGGCTTCTGTTTCATGTTTTGCTATGAAAGAGCTTCTATCCCTAACGTCACTGAAGCTATGTTAAATGAGCACTTCAAGGACAACGGCGGAGTCTGCTTGCAGGTCAGGTGAGGTCAGAGAGGTGTTCTGCACTTGGGCAGCTCAAGAACAGTGCGAAGCAAGATAAACCAAGCAAAACAAGATAAAAGAGACAGAATAGCCCATAAAGGCAGAATGTTTGAGTGCTGAGACCCAGAGACAGTCATGATGCAAACATCACAGACCTACAGCGATAAGAGAGGTTGATTTTTTTCTTCCTCTCCTTTCTCCCACTGTGGATTGCCTCCCCAGAACCTAGAGATATATTATCTAGATGATGTTACTTAAATGTTATAATTCATTGTCACTAACACAAGGCTGTTATCTAACATAGGACATTAGGAAGCAAAAAGCTTTACACTTTCCTTAGCGTTACAGAATCTTCAATACCCACTGATGACAGCAGAAGTGTGTGAGTCAAAAGCAACCTCTGGCCATGGCAACATCTACTCTTTGCTTTTTTGTTGTCTTCCTCATTGAAGCCCAAGTTAATGACAAAGCAATAGTCTTACTTTTTGATTTCCTGGCTGGGATTGGTTTGTATCAGATTTTTGCATTAAACAGCTAACAATATACATGTCATCCAGAAAGGGTTAGGGCTTTTTTACTGATTTTTTTGTTATTCTGAAGATTCTCAACACTTCTGTATCAGCTGTATTAATAAACAAAATACATGCTACTGAAGAATAGGATACAGCAGCTTCTTGTTTAAAGAATAAGCTCCATAGCTCATGAGAGACCAAGCTAGCATGGTTCAGGGAGGATAAAATAGTTCAGAAAGAATTCATCCAACATACATTAAAATTTTCCAACTCTACTAAGCACAAGAAACAGAATTCTTTCCTCTAAGCCACTGAAGATTTTATAGAAATTATCATTAAAAAAGATCCTTTTTGACTGTGATAGACTTCAAAACCTATCTTCTCTTCAGTTCTTTTCTTCTACTTTTATCACTTTGCTTGATGTCATTAATCATATCCTTCGTGTTTGCACTGAGTAGCATGGAAGAAACTATAGATGCACTTGTCTTTACACCAAAGTACACCTAAAATCAGCCCAAAGAGTCTAACATCTTTTTTCATGCCAGGTATCGATTTATCTTATTTATCTACAGAAGAAACAGATGTAGCCACTTGAAGATGCAATTGCTCGTAGCTTTGAAGATACCAGTATTAGTCCAGATCAAAAGAGTGGGCTCAAGACACAGAGCACTTCCTGCACCTCTCTCCTTTCATAAGGAGCAGACTCGGTGCAACACACAAAGGTACACAGCATACAAAAACACTCCCCAAAGCTTCTGCTTCTAGATGCAGACTACAACCTCAAACAGGCGAACAAGTTACTCCAGTCTTCAAATAGCTGCATAGCACCAACAGCCATCTCAAAGCATTTCAGAAAGATGTTGGTGAACATGGATATTTCTCCAATGTCATTTTGTTTGGACACTGGAATGCATGAAGGGTAAAATCACTAATTATGTATAAGATTTCTTTGACTTTTCACCCTTTTTTGGCTAAAATTAAACACATTCTGAGAATTTATACCATTCAACATTTACAAACAATTTTCAGTTGTCACAATGCAGATGTCATCTATTCAGCTTCCCAAAATTTAGTGATCACCATGCGTAGAAGTGTCCTATTCAAAATTATCAGGAAAAAAAATCTATATAATCAGTAAGAACAGAAAATTACAGTGAGCTTATACACATCCTGCTATTACCTTACCTTTACAGATTTTGCAGCAACTGTGAGATAAGGGGATCTGTTGAGATTCTGGGCAGTTCAAAGCTGTACATCTATCTTTTGGAATACGCTGCATTTTGTGGTTCTGTTAAATTGAAGTAATCAATTAATATGGTGAAATATGAAAGAAAGATACATTATAACTTTAATGGGGTTTTAGTGTTATAATGTACAAACAAAAAACTGCCTATGCCAAACTTCAGGTGCCTTTGAAAACCATTTGACAGGACAATGTCACACAATAAAAGCATCAGGTACTCTCCTATACGCAAACCTTTTCAAGCAAGCAGAAGTGTGGCAATGACTCTCGTTCTTTTCTTATCTTAGATGTCAAGCAATTTGCCTCAGAAGTTTCTCTTGAAATTATGCCTGACAGAGTAACTATGGTTTCTAAGAAACTGAAGCAGCAGATTCCACTATCAAGGGTGCTCATAATGAATACTCTAAAGAAGCTGTTATTTATATAGCAAGTAAAACCAATCTTGAATATCTCTGATCTTCACACTGTGGTGGTAACACTGAAGGAAACTAGCACTGATTTGCTGTTAGGAAAGAGAGGGTTTCTCAGCTAAGTTTGGATCAGGCATCTGGAAATGTCCAATGCCCTGAGAATATCTTCAGGCAGTTGGAGCAGGTCACACACAACAATTTCAGCGTGACCACAGGAAATACTGCAGATGTACCACCTTTAGGCTCCCTCGGGCCCTAATTAATGTGTCTTGCAGCGCTCTAGTCATGCTATGGCAAAGACAGAACACAAGGCAAACAACAACATGCTCCTCAGAGGCATCTGCCTTAAAATCAGAGATCTAGTTACAATACAATATGAGCTCACTGAACTCATGACCCTATTATTTCTGCATGGAAGAAAAGTGCCTAAAATCATGCATATGCCATTGCATGGGTTATTATTATTATGGATCTACCATTTAATTTCAAATCCTCTTTTTAAGCATGAAATATAAAGATGAAGCACAAACACCATGGCCAGTATCAAAATTACTGCTCAAACTTAACCTTAAACAATTCTGACAAAGAAAGCAACCTTAACCTGGTAATACTGAACCAACCACAGATGTATTGTACACCAGGACAAGCAAAAGCCAGCAATCCCCAAAAATAAATAATAATAATAAAAAAAAAAAATTGATAGACATAATATTAATTGTAGCAGTCTAAATTGCATTTAATTCTTTTACACATTCTAATATAGAAGATAATTTTTCATTTACTTGTTCAGTAATATTCAAACAGAAAAGTGCATGCCTATAGCAGGCACAACTGCAGCAGTGAAACAAAACAAAAACTATGTTTAGAATTACATGCAGACAAAAAGAAGAAATTCCCTACACTGCCTTGATAACATCATTATAAGCCTGTATTAAATCAGTATTTGTGCCTTTCCTATTAAGTTTCTCTTCAGCTGGACTCACTAATTAAATCCTTTTATGGGAACTCCGGCAGTAATAAAGTAGTGCCCACCTATGACTTAACTGACCAAACACAGTTTACAGTATGTGGATTTTCTCCACTGAATTATCACTCATGAGGCTGTTCAGCAGAAATTGTATGTACGTCAGTCCATGAGAAAGCAGCATTTGAATCTGCCAAAGTTGCTACTTAATATTTCTACCAGGACAGTCAGGCAGCCCATAAGCAAAGAATTATAATCAACAAAACACTGAATAGCACAGCCAACAGAGGCAGTTTGCTCACACAGTATTGCACTTGCCAGCTGCAAAAAACACGAGGCAACATCACATAATATTTGGTCCCTTCTAACCCAAACTGTTCTGTGATTCTATTCTATGATTCTATAACTTCTGATGGTTGTTATTGGCATTTTAATGAATTGTAATTGTTAATCCATTGACTAATCACAGAATTCATGTCCCAGATGTCACGTTGAAAATACAAGCTCACAGCCCTGGAAGGCATACAACCCAAAGTTATTTCTGGTCATCTTTTCCTTTCTCAAAAGGGTTTTAAAGCACCTACTCCAGGTATAAAGCTCACAAAGATTAAAATCAGCAGCAGTAAGACAACAGTCTATGTCTACTTTATGAAACACACTTTTTCATAACCGTATGAAAATTTTTTGAGATTTCCAGGAACTGGGAATAGATAGCGGCAGCATGGCCAGAGGAGCCAGCTCTTTCTGTGCCCTAGAAACGTGCATTCAGGTTTCCAACTCCACAGCGTGCGGTCCCCTAACCAGAGGAAATTCCTCCCCATCTCTCCCCCAGAGGGGCAACGTGGGACTCACTGCAGCAGTTTGTTTAATTCTCAACCCGCAGCCATTCCTGGGGTATATTTTCTCCTTAAAGTGCATTTGTGCCCTGAAAAGCACTTCTGGTTATGCAGCTGGACAAGACTGACTCAGCCTCAGGCATCTGTCCACAAATAAAACAGCAGCCCTATTCTACTTTCATCACTAGAAATACCAGACACCTGGTGTGCCAGCTCTCTTCCTTTTTTTTCATCTAGCTTTTCCTATAAGAATTATCCTGAATTCCAAATTAAGCCCTCATCACATTCATGCCTCTCCCTTATCTAAGCACCTAATTTTTTACAATAACATTGCACGTGTGTCTATGGAAACATAAGGTAGTCTTCTGGGTGTTTTTTATTACTGATGATGTAGACAATACCTAAGGAGGAAAGAATGCAGCTTGATTGTCAAGCTGCCTAATCAAAGCTTACAGCTATGCAAAGTAAACTCAGTTGCAAAATCTGATGTGGAACACAGTAACACAAAATAAGCACAGGACCCCTTAGATGCTTTACTGTTGCCATTTCCTAAGGTAGACCTGTCTGAATCTCAACAGCTTGTTTCAGTGTGACTTTGATATTTCTAACATGCAAGATTTTTATTTTCTTTAACATCAACAGTCTTACCTTGCACTCAAACAGAACACAGTCCCCTGAGCTTGAATACACAGTTTCTCTTTGTCCTTCAAAGTAGGTTCTGCCTTCAAATATGCACACGGCTTCAGCAGAAAACAAAACAAAACCACACAATAATTTTGTCAGAAAGTGTTAGTACTCTGCTTATAGAATTGATACATTTTCTTAGAAATAACTCCATTTCACAATGAAAACATTGACTCAGCTGCAAGGATATTCTAAACCTACCTGCAGGACTCGATACCACAACAAAACAAATCAGAGGAGAAAAAAACCACCACAGAAGAACCAATAAAGCACACATATGGAGTACAGATAGCTATTGAGAGAACAGAAACTGTCCCAGGTCTTGCCAAGGAAGCTAAGACTGCCTGCAACACAGCTCAGGGCAAAAAGTCAAATGGTGAGAGCAGTGCAAGTGGCATTAATAGATAATCAGTTTCTTGAAGAAGAATGTTGCATGACAAAGGGTGCTCACATATTTATTAGTTGTCACAGTCCTTCAATGTTTCATCACTCTACATAGTTGTTTAAACATTACATGTTTGTATCTTATCCCAGTTACTTACCATTACCTGCTAAAGCATAAAGTTGATGAATTTTATTGTACAGGAACTGACCTTCAGTGACTATCTTCTTTTTTTACCCCCAACAGAAGTAGTATCAAGTCTCCAATGATCAAATGACACAGTGATCCTCTTAGGATCAGTGTTTGTTATACCACAGCCTGGGCTGGTGCCACCCCTGTGACCTGCCAGTACCAGTTTTACAGCAGCGTGCCAACTGAGCTCATACTGGATTGCTCCCTGAAGTTCCTATGTGGTATTTAAGGGTTACGTAAAATATCTTCAAGGCAAACTGTCTTTGTTTTAAATTAGTCCGTTACTACAATTACATTATGCAAAGTATAAAGGCTAAGTAATGTAACTGCTAGGTATAGAAAATCAGGTATCTCTTGCTCAGGACACAGTCAAGGCTCATCAAATAAGCATAATCATGAAATAGCAAGAGTAGGTTACCGCTTTTCAAGTTCTAGATTACAAGTTATCTAATTTGCTAATCATTTATTCGGAGATGTAAATCAATTATTCTACAATTCATTCACAGAGAGATTTCTTGATTCTGTTTAAATAGACTACAATCAGTAGATAATTTTAAAATACCTAGAAGTAAAAGAATTTTCATTGTGTGACCTATATTAATTGCCATCACTGCTCTTATTTTCAATTCTCCTTTACTTTTTAGCTTGAAGTTCCTTGATTTTACAAACTCCTTGTTACTCTGTCAGCATGTAAATGTCAACTCTTGGAACTGGTGTTGAAAAAGACATGATGGGCATAGTGACAAAGAAGTTTTTTTATTCAAATTCCAAATATGAGTTATCATATATTACAAAATAGAAAGTACTTTGTGTGATATAAGCCTGCAGAGCACTTTCAAGCAGTAATATCACAGCATGTTGCAATGCTCCAAAAATTATGAATGGCAGAGTTTGCAGTCAGAGTTAATAAAGTACAGAAAAGAGCCACAGAAGAGAGCCCTAGGGCTAACAGAAGGAGGAAGTTTGTACATCATCTACAAAGAAAGGTCAGAAAGAGTCAGAAAAGCTCAATACAGTGCCTCTATCCTCTCCCGGAAAACAAGCTTTTCTAGAAGGATGTGAAAAAAAATCCTATATACATCTTTACTGGGGACTAGCAGATCTTGAATCCACACAGGATGAGACAGCCATGCAGTCAGACATATCACCTCCTTCGTATTACAGGCCACAACCCTAAACTGAAATACTCATATATTAAGCCCTTTCTTTTGCTTCGTACATTTCAAGCTTCCAAGAACAACTACATGTGACAGGAAAAAAAGAAGTATAGCAATGCCTTAGGACCACACAATGGCAACGGACTGATATCACACCCTCATGTTTCCAACAGGCAGATCACACCTGTTCGCAGGAAAGGCAAAAAACAACAAAATTGCTGTCATTCTGTCTAGGAAGAAAACATCCTCCTGAAGCAAAACCGCTCTTAACATATGAATAAGACCACCTAGGCATCTTAAAAAATATATATATCCATAGTACCTCAAAGCATAGTCCACTGAATCCAGTCTTCTCATCAATGGCGACAAACCTCTGATTCTTCAGAGAAACTTAAAAAATAATGTACAGAAAAAACATCAAAAGAATATATCCAGCCTAGTGTGAAATCATGCAGTTATTTGTTGTTTCCACCAACAGCTTTCGGAAGTCTTGGCATATACAATCCTTGTAATGCAGTGATGCAGTAATGCAAACACTTGCTGTCAGCAAGAAAATCAACTCTTCTCCATGAAGCCTTGGAAACAATAAAAAATTACAGATTCCAGGGCTGTGAGAAATGGCTCTGCCCAGACAGCCCTTGCCCCTTTCCTGTGTGCCTTCATACACGCAAAGATTGCTTTCTCGAAGGCTAGAAAGTGTCAGGAGAGTGCATGTGTTTAGACACTTGCCTGTGTGGGTCCCAGAAATTTCAAGCAGTGCTCACATCCCCACCTCCACAACCACAACACCTGGCCATCAAGCAGCTAAGAAAATTAGATTTCATTCACTGAATGCCCTTAAATAAACATTAGGATTTTGTCAGCAAGGTTATAAAGCCCCCAGGTATCAGGGACCTGCCTCTAGTCACTACAGAGTGACCAAACTATGTTTAAGAAAAGAGAAAACCTAACCTAATAAATGCCCAACTGAAACTAAATTGAAAACCTGTTAGCCTGAACAATCTGAACACAAGTTTAAACATGCTTTCTTACGGACTGCTGCTCTCACTGACTACATTCAAAGGGGACATTTCTCCTTAAAATCATCAAAATCAACACTACCCGGCTCATTTCTTTCCTACTAGTGTTCTCTAAAACATGAAGGATTCTGTATTTGGGCAGTTCCCTCCATTAAAAAGCAGCAAGAGCTAAAGTACACTGAAGCTGTAATTCAGAGCACTATTGCTTGATTTTTCTCTCCTCACCTATGCTAATCTAAGCCAAATGAGTTTACAAAAACCAGACAGGCACTTAATCTACACCAGTACCACTGGTTCCATATTTAACAAGAAAAATACTAGTGGGTTTAGTGATGGTGTACGTTTGCTAGTACAGACTTTTTCTCCAATACCCCCTTATGTGCCTCTGCCTCTCCTTTTCTCTTGTCAGCCTGCTCTTCTTCTACTGCCCACATCCTGCCAGACAGCAAAAGACAGGTTTACGTCAGGCTACCTGAAGGCTTCTAAAAACCTCACTCTAAGGTTGTCTGGTTAGGTGGGCATTGAGCACACTTGGAGAGATTTCTAGAAAGACAAAGCTACTAACTTTCTTCTGCCCCACTTTTCTCCTATAACAGCAGGGCCCATGTCCCAGGCAGTGTAGAACAGAACGTTTCCCCTGCCTCCTGACAGCAACTGTCACAGCCAATACACATGCCATGATGGCGGTGTTTCATGTCTTTATTTTCCTTCAGAAATCAAGATATTTCAACAACATGAACATCTGGACTAGAACTGTGTAATCGGAAAGCCCAGCAAAGATTTAATTTCTGCTTGGCTAGATGCTTCCCATGATACTTTGATTAGTTTGTGATTGGTGTTTCTCCAGGGAAACATATCATCTTTCCTCTTCCTGAGCCCTTTCATTCAACAGACTGAGTCACAGTCAAGAAATTAACTAATGATTAGTTGTTCCAGAACTTGATAGTTATTGCCTATTTAGGATTTCATCTACAGATGAATTACATCAACCATTTCCTTTTGCCATCACACTTCCACATTCCCCTAGTAGCTAAAACAACCCATATTATTCAAAGCACAGGTTTCTAAGAAGATGAAAGAGGAAGTCTACAAACCCTGCTAGGAAGTTTGACTACTTTTCATCTATTTGTATACAGAAGATGATCAAATATTACATTGGCAGTCATCAGTACAGGGTCTAAAGTATTATTAGCAAGGTCTGCTTATATTTATGCAGGTGACTGATAACACAGCTATTCCCTGTAGCATTATTTAATACTTTGTGATGGCATGGCATCTTCTCCATATTCATTCAGCAAAAGGAATACAGTGGCTGTGTTCACTCAATGAATTAGCAACAGTTTGTCAAATCATCACTTCTCTTCCACAGCCCTTGTTTCTTCCTACTGGCCTCCAAATGACACTTTCCTTGTGTATTTCTTAAAATGCCTATGCAAAATCCATGACCCAGCTAACTCCTTCCTTCCATTCGCTGAGTTCACAGGTTGTCATGTAGTACATTTTCTCATTTATGTATTTATCACCTTTGCTATTTAGGTTGCATATGCCTTCCTCTGAGGAAGTACGCTTCACACTGGTATCTAAACTGATTTTGATTCAGACTCACCACCAACAGAAAGCAGGAAGTTTAGCACACTGGTGAACTCCTCAAAGTACTTTATTTTCTCGTATTCATAATTGCCCAATGAGTGGCAGATGTGACTTGAAGTTTTGTGAAATTTGTCAGTGATTTTCAATGTACAATATAAATCTGGTGATTAAGTCTATGTTGCTGCATTCTTTGTTCACAAATGTTGAGTTTGAGGTTGGGAGAAAACATCAAAAAAAAGCACACAAAAAAATAACCCTGCCTCATTCATTTAATTTTCCAGCCTCCTCCTGGGGCTCTCCTTGATTATATTTTCTACTCTTCAGAGATCAAGGCTTAGGCATTGTGTAAGTTCCATTAATCCTACTTTGCAAGCTTACACAGTGCAAGACCACTGCGTGGCTTTAGCCTTAGAAATGTGCACAGAGATAATTGTCACCTTTTCTGAACGTCTCTCTCTTGACTGCCATGCCATTACTAGCATTGCTCTCACCCCTTTCTCATTTATCTTTGCAGGGATTTGGCATTACTTTTTCTATGTTCATCTTCTGGAGAGCACAAGCTCCTCTGTTACTGTGGTCAGTGAGGCTGCAGACTTGCTTCGGGTCATGCCACCTCCCTCAACAATTCAAAATTATTCTAGATTCCAAGCTCGAAAATGTATTGCTGATTTTTCCAGTCCAATCACTGCTCAAAAGCTGCATATATCTGCTTCTGCTTCCTCAGGCAAAAAAGGAAAATCTGATATGAAACTTCATAATAATTAGGAATCAATTACTATTTGTATCTTATTTCTTGTTAGACAGAAAAGCTATGTATCTCTATTACACCGAAAACATGCAGTCGTTCTACAGTGCTCTTGCAATCATTTAAAAGCATCTGTGGTGTGAGCCACCTCCAACAACACTAACATGCTGTTGAATTACATTGGCAAGGAGTCAATCTAAAATTATAAATTCTTTCACCAACCCGTCATGTTTCCTATCTTTACATCAGCTACTACGGGGGAATGACATAATTCATCTATCCCATGTGTTCTTGCTGGGGTATCTTCTGTACAATACATCTGAGCCCTAGAATGAGGGCTCCTTGAGGCATCTTTTAAGACTTAAAAAAGCAATCTGAACACTGAAAAAGAACATCAAAATGTGACTAAAAACTCTGTTGGTAGCAGTTCAGCTGAGGCAAATAGACCTGACAGATGAAGTAAAACTTTAAAAGTAGACTGCCTGACAGGGAGTCTGGGAAAGAGCTTGCAACCAATCAAAGCTAAGCAAAGACCCAATCTGGACAATGTGTTTGATGTCAGCTTCTCTTAAAAATGGCATTATTGCTATCGTGGTAGCAATAATGCCATTTTTGGCATTTGGCTGCCATATTCAACCAATTCAGCTTGGTTGAATATGGCAGCCAAAATATTTCTAATGACAAACATGCACAACTTCAGCTTTAGAGCAAGGGACCATATTCTGCTTATTAAACAGGACTGGAATATTTTCAACTCTAAACATGGGATTCTGAAAACTTGACTAATGTAATCAAAATGCCCATCCATTTTATGCCAAATTAGCAATGTTGGCCATTCAATACTCAAACAACTTTCACTGCAAAATGTCAAATGATATAATCAAATGCCAAGACAAAAGCCTTCCATGGTGTCAAGATAAGAAAATCAATTAAGGTTAATATTATATGAACACTGTATTACATCTATAAATAAGAATTAGAAATAGCACAACAGTCTGCCAGACCAAAAGAACTCCAATGCAAACATTACATGCCTGCTTAATTCTCATAAAAGTGGGATTAGATATTATCTGATGGACTCCTTATGTCAGCTATCTGCAATAATAGTGACACAGCTGTATTTAGTGAAGGCGCCAACAGATACAGTATCAAACGCTGATAGCTACTAATGACAGGGTGCGTGTCTGAAAACTTTGTTAAGAGAAAAATGGCACAGTGTAGAAAACTAAGTAGACACCTCCCTAGAATGCCTTGTACTTCATAACATGATTAAACTCACACACCCACCAGGAAGCCTCAAGTCATAGCATTCCATATGCAAGACAAAATCCAGTTAATAGATTAGGACTTACTGTTGAAAGTTTCTGAAAGTAATGAAAAAACTGCTAAAGACCTGTGTACTTTTGAGTCACTACTTAAAATCTATGACAGCTAAATAGTTATCACCCATCAGCATTAACTTACCGCATAAAAAGAAGGTTGTGTTCTCCATTGCCATGTTGTAAAACCACCTATGGACATGACAAGGGAAGACACCTACTTCTGCAACAACACTTACACAGGATAGCCGTTACTCTGCTCCACAGAGACTTCAAACAGGGCAGAGGTTGAAATAAAGCATTTTATTCATTGGGATATTTTGCCCAGATTTAGCATGAAAAAAATAGAGTGCACCAATTATGCATCATTTTCAAAGACACCTTTTTGCACATGACTACTGAGATAGCCACTTTCTGCAGCCTTGTGGAAACAGAACATAAGAGCATTTTCAATAAGAGGTAAGTACCTCTGCATGGCAACACTTTCAGACATTTTGACAGTGTATGATTCAACAGCATTAAAAAACATCCTATACAAACACCAAAACTATTCAGCTCACCAAAAAATAGTAAATCTGGCATTTATTTGAGTGAAAAGAATTTGGAAGTGACATTTCCACGCTCCAAGCATTTATAGCTACTTCCAACAGTGATGGGAGTTTCTGACCAAACAGCTTGCCACGCTATTCAAGCACCCATTAAAATACACCCATATATAAGTGACTGCAATGGATCCTACAGATGTTCCCATTCTCAATTGGACTCTCTTTGACCCAGCACAATTTTCACAGACTCTTTGGTTACAAATTCTGCACTGTGACTTTAATGCACATGCCTCCCTGGCGAAGGCACAACATCCTGTGACCTGGCATCATGTAGCTCCATTTCACTGTATTTAGTTTCCTATCAAATCCAAGTGCTTTCACTCCCCATACAAATGGCAGCCCCTTGTTAACTTCGATATTACAGTAATAATCACGTATGCCTTATCTGCATAATGGCACAGCCAGTCTAATATGTTTAAATATTCCCAGGAGTGGATTAGTGCACAGGTGGAGAACCATATCTATTGCTGTTGTTAGATCTCAGTTCTTCTAAAGCACCTGCATCTAGCTGCATGCAAGGTTTCATACGCCCAGCTCTTCTTCCACCAGTCTTTGCTCTCGCATAACGAAATCTGCCTATCCCCCTGTCTCTCCTGGGAGACCCATCATCTTCCTCCCTCATTTCAGCAAGAATGACAGGATTAGTTGGCATAATCACAAACACTCCAGAGAACTCTACTTAACATTCTTAAGCTAAGTCCTTAGCATTAGTTCAGCAAAAGGTTTTCAACACAGACAGCAAGGTAAACACATTTTTTGAAATCCTGATTAAAGTCGATTATGCAAATGGTTTTCCAAATTTGTTATATACTCACTCTTAACATTCATTATCAAATAGCATTTAATCAAAAAATCTAAAAAAAATCTGCTGATACTAATAGTGTTGGAAATCTTCAAGACAACTTTAAATAGAAATCTTTGTACATCTAACATCATGACCCTGTTTCTCAAGGCTGTCAGAAGTTACTATTGTCCAATGAGCATTCCCAAACAATACAACACTTCATGTCTAAAGCCGGTTCAGGATTTGAAATAATTAAAAATGTAAAAGGAGCTGGAGCAGATGCTCACAGATTCTCCTTTGTTACAGCTAATTTCTCCAGAGTGCACCAGTTGATGCTCAGCCCAATAAGAAAAACAGTAAGCTGGAGTTCACAGCAACTGTTAATGTGACTATTCTTTTCTGTTTGGGAACTACATCAATGAAAGAAATCCTTAGAGTCACTGATAATTAAGAAAAAAGTCATTATCTATGTTAGTATTCCTATCATCTTCAAGTGGATCTTTCCAAATGTTAGACTCAGAGTTCACATGCTTGTGTAACCAGGTGTGTTTGTCTAAATGGGGCTGCAGTGTATGCCAGTCTCTAGGAGAGCTGCAATACTTTCATCTTACTGATACATCAGCCAACTCATTTTTTGCCTTTTCCTTTGTCTACCACTATCACTATATGGAAACCAATAATCAGAAAGTACAATTAAAAACCAGATTTCACTTTTAATTACTGCCTATTAACATTAAACCTGCATAAGGCCAAGTACAATTCTGCAATTTAATGGCACAGAAAAGAAAAATGGTACATCTTTAAATGTAATTCCTTTCATTACCAAGAATCTCAGAAATGACTAGAATAGGTTAAATAGTATTAAGATGAATTTTAAGAAACCCATTCCCAGTGTTTTTCATTTTTTTCAGACTCTTGAAAACACAAGAGAACATCAGCAGTGTGCATTGATAAATTCTTCAATTTATTATCAATATTTCATTAGCAAAGACCTTGTTTGCATCTATACCCAATACACCTTAATCTCTTAAACTCAAAATTCTCAAATCCTAGAACAAAGGACTGTCTTTCGTGTGTACAGTAACTAGACTGATGGGTTTTAAAGCTACCTTACTCAAGTAATTGATAGAAATAACAGATAGAAATAAAATACAGCTCCTTAACTGAATTTGCTCTCCACACCTCCCTGCTTGAAAGTCAAACATGGTCTGTTAAGAACTGCACTCAGAAAAGCAGCATCTGATTTGTTTTGCAATTTGACCTTCATGATTTGGCGGAGGGAGGAGAGGGAAATATAAGGGCTATCATTCCACGCGAGAGAGTTTCTTCTGTTCCACAAAACATTTTATTTCAACAGCTGCCTTAGGATTTAACAGACTTTGATATCTGTCCCCATATGTTTAGAAAAGTTAGACTTAAAACCATGGAATTTTATTGGAAAGAATGAACACGGCTCTTGCTGTATATGATCAATTGTCAGCGCAAAAAGAGAATGATTTGGACTTGTTTTAAACAGCACTAGTAAATAGCTTTCTAGATGATGAAAGGCTGTTGCAAGGTACACAGAGACTGGTTCTCAGAGTAGAGCAGAAGCCAAGGAGAGGGCTTTTAATCTGTTTGCTCACAATGTAAGAACCAACCTGTTTATTCCATTGAGTTTTCACAGGACTCAAGAGGTCACACTGGAAAGGTGCAAACATGTGAATGAAGATAGTTAAACTTGGATAAAAATTAGGATGTGATGCCTTTATTTATATGTCTATTTTAATTTTCTGTTTTTAAATGTATTTATTTATTCTCATATTTCTTCAGAGCAACTCTGCAATAAAGTACTGCAAAATTAGTAAAAGGAAAAATTTGTGGTTAGCTGCTTACATCAGACTACCAACTCTACACATACAGAGCCACAGAAGACCATGGACAAGATTTAAGCATTCTGTATGAAAGTCATATGAGACTACTAGTAAGAAACCTGAGAACTTCACAACTACCATATGCAAGATTGTTATCTCTTCTATGCTGTACTCAGATTTGATTTCTCATTTAGGTGTCTTAAGGATCTAGAGAGTTTCTGGATATGGCATGAGGAAAACATCTACAAAACAAACTCCCTCTTTACAAGCCTATAAAATTTGCATTGAGAGGATACTGCACTTCAGTCACCATGAATATAACCTTAAGAGACATCCTAAGGGAATAATACCTGAATTTACATCTCTCTATCAAAGTAATAATGACATAGAGAGAATCACACCTGTTCAACTTCCTTATCTTCAAAGTATTTGAAGCACTCACTTTCTAGAAAAAACAGGTATGTGCCAATTTTCCAGATGAGTTAAGTGTATTTTCTTGCTTTGCCTTCAGGAACGGGAGGATAGAGGGGAATCCTAATAATTGAAACCAGTGTATTTTATGCCAGCTTATTACATCAAACAATGATGTCACTGTAGTACCATTCTAACTACAACATATAAGTATATATTGAAAATCATAAATGGGCAAGATAAAAATAATCCTGTTCTTCACCATAATAGCTTTTGACAATGCAAAACAGCAAATCTAATTACATCTTCCAATTTTATTCATCTGTCAGGAAAAGAAAAAACAAAACTAGATATCAAACCATTTTAAAGGATTTTAACCAAATGTCACCAATTAAAAAGAAAATGAAACCTGGGAAAATGGTCAAAATTCTACTTGAAAAAAATTTGCATACCATTTTTCCAAAAGCAAGCAGGAGAGTACCAGCATTCTCATTTACAAGCAGAAAGTTAGAGAAATAATTTCAGCAAGTAGAAGGAAAAAATACTAGTCAGCTACTCTGTGCAGAAAGGCTTAGAATGGGCAACTACCCTCCCAAACAGATGGACAGAGCTTTCTTCTTAGTGAAAACTAGTGCCAAACAAAACCCTTCAAAAAGGCACAAATTAGTAATAACATTCTCTAAACTGGCAAAGAAGCAGAACAGTGATACATGGGAATCACCACAGATACGGTTCTGTGCCCGGTACAGTGAAAAGAAGCGAATTCGGGGGGTTGGAACTAGTTGATCTTAAGGTCCTTTCCAACCCTAACTGTTCTATGATTCTATGATAAATAGCAGAAACTCTTCAAATAAAGAGGACTGCAACAATTGTTTTGAAGGGATCATGAAGAGAGTATGAGAAAGGACTGTTACACCATAGCTGATGAGATTTCAATTTTAAAGTTGTGTCTCACATGGGACAAAGTAGTTGTTATTTGAAGCCAAACATACTTTATGAGCTGACAGATGTAGAAACAATGATCAATAACAGCCTGGAGGTCTATACGTCGGATACCTGCAAGTGATGGCTAAGAGAAGTAAACCATGCAGCAAAAGATTTACCTCATTACATGTTCCCACTGAAAAACGTTCAAACTTCCGCAGTCCAAAAGACTGAAAGCCACTGGTCTGAATCATCTTTACAGAAAGACAAATAAAGGATAACACTAAAAATCATTTAATGTGACTCCCACTGAACCAACTTCATTTATATTTTACATCCCTTCCTTAGATTGACAAAGAAATAAGACCACATTATTATTGATGGTTTTGTGGTGGGGTTTTTTTCAGTATTTCATTTATTGAGTTTCAGCCTCCACAACCTTCCCATTTTTTCATTTCATATGACAGGCACTGTCAGAAAACCGTATCTGTTGTCTTCTTTTACTCCCATGGCTCCTACCAGTGTCTTCCCTATGCCAGCTTTCCACCCAGATGGCCCTTGTCAATGTGGCGATCCTGTTAGGAATTAGAGTGTCAGATGCAAACTGCACAGGCCTCAACAAGCCATGAATCTTGGTTGGTTAGTTGTGTTTTGGTATTTTGCTCTATCCAGCTCCAAGAAGTGCTTTCTGTCTCAAACTTGTTACTTTTCAGTGACCTTGTCCAAAACCTGCAGTTTTGGGGTTTTCAGCTAAAGAAAAGTTCTGCTCTTTTCAGAACATGTGCCCATTAAAGATCATTGTTACTACTACAGAAATTTGCAAGATCTACAGAGGAAAAGCTCCAAGCAGAAACTAGGACACTGGCTACAAGCTGCTGATTTGGCAGTGTGTTCCTGGTTGTGGGACCAAAAAAACCACACTCCAGTGATGCAGGTGCAGAGTCGCAATGATACACCACTGGTGAGAACAAACATACTAAAATCAGCACATAGCCACATGAACACCCACATATCCTAGGTGATTTCTGTAATTATAAACAGAAGCAGGGGGGGGGTTAAATTATTATTTCACAGCCACCTGACTAAGCAAATTCTAGTGAAATCAGCATTACTAAAGTCAGAATAGTAACTTACTACAGACTGAAACACTGCCAGTCTGTCCACTCCCAGCTGTCTGAAAGCAAAAATATTCATACCTAACATATGTTAATGTTTCATTTTCACTGGAAATAAACTAGAATAATAATGCGCTGCAGGTATTTTGTATTTTTGAACTCCCTAGCAAGAACATAATGAGAAAGAAATGGAAAAGGATAGGTTCTTTTCCCAGACAGCCTTGCCAAAGTAGGTTATAAGAAGAGCAGGGAAGAGCAGAGCATGGCTTACAGCAAAATTTCCCATGTAAAAAAATGTTTTTAATCCTCTACCACTAAAATTACTAATATCGTTTCAATTTCTTCTTTAGTGCAGATTGCTACACGTTCAGTGTAATATATTTTAATGAATAAGGATTTTCTTAAGCATACTTTGCTTTAGAATTCATTCCTTAGGCACACAGTAAGACTAAAACTAGATGACTTTACCATTAACTGGAATTCTCCTCATATACTAATACATTGCCTCCAGATCTAGAGTCTTCCAGTGGAGTTCCATAATGCACAGGGTTCAGAAAAGCTAAAAAGGCACTTGCCTAGGAGGGAACTGTGCTTTGATGCATGAAAAGCCTGACTGACACACAGTGCACTGACTCCCCCAAGTCCTCTTCTGCTAATGTGGAACAATGAAACTCAAAGGACATGGAGGAGGCGGAGGAGGAGGAGGAGGAAAGGTAACGCAGAAGCAGAATATTCTAAGAAGTCCAATTACTGTAAGCTGTATTTGAATTTACAGAGCATAGGAGGAGCGAGTTTCCTGCTCAGCAGGGAACTGCAAGTGAAAAGACTCAGTGTTTCCTGTCTAACGGAGGTATACTGCCTAACTTACAAAGGACAAAGGTCATTAGGGACTACAAGCTCCGCACCAAGAAGCCCTTGATAATCCTGCAATTGGATATATAACAGACACAAACCAAACATATTGCTACGGTGTAAGACTAGTTTGAAAATTTCTATACCTTTACCATGGAAAATAGGGTAGTGACTGAGCACCTAGGGTCACGGGTGAGATTGTCCTTGCCTACCAAAGCCAAGGGGATTTTTTACACTGTCTTCATCACAGGAAAGGCTTCAAAACATTCTTAAGGTATCTCAATGTTCAGCTTCCCAAGATCTTACACTTCCCAGAGAAGGCTCTGAGGAGATCTTCCCAATCTGTGAAAACTACTGATGGAAAGGAATGAAGAAGAGAGAGACTGTTCTCAGTCATGCCCAGTGACAGGACAAGAGGCAATGGGCATGAATTAAAAACACATGAAAATCCATTTCGACATAAGAAAGCAGGTTGTTATTTTTTACTGTGAGGGTGACCGAACACATGCAGAGGTTGCCCAGAGTGGTTGTGGAGTCTGCATCTGTGTAGAACGTTTAGTCCTGGGCAGCCTGCTGTAGGTGGCCATGCTGGAGTATAAGGGGGTTGGACCAGATGACCTCCAGAGATCCCTTGGTACTTCAACCATTCTGTGGGACACTGAGATTGTAGGAGCTATGCTGGATTCACAGATGATACATGCATCAATTATGCTTTTCCACTATAGCTTTGCAAATCCAAAATAGCATCACTGATTTTATTGACCCATACGAATTCAAGGATACATTTTTTTCCCTTGAAAAATATTTCTTTAGAAAAAATGTCTCTAAATGAATATAAATACTGCCTTTCTTTTGAAGACACAGAGTTGCTGGAGAAATAAAAAGGTATAAAATGGGCAGTAAAGTACAGTGTTAACTCATCGCAGTAGTACAAGTGTGCATATAATGCTTTTTATCTGTCATTACAATGTGATACTATCATTGTATGTTTTTCAAAAGCCTGAGAAATAAGGTTGATGTGAATCATTTCAGCGTAGAAAATCCAGAAAGTAGAGGCTAAATGGACACTATTCTGCTAAATGATAAATAACATTCATAATTTCTGCATGCTGACTACAGCAGACTTTAATAAACGGCATGGCTCTAGGTAATAATCCAGTGCCGGCTACATTTCAGATATCTGCCAGCTCTGTTCTGAACTAAGTTAATTTATCTGATTCTTCCTAATAAAAAAAAAAAAAAAAAAATCAAAATAATAGAATTCATGTTTTATTTACATTTGTATCTTGAAAGCGTCACCTATAAGTATTCATAATCAAAAAGCAACTAAACTTTTGCATTAGCCGGAATGTTGCTTCTTCTTTATATTCTGAAGTGTTCATTTTTTAAAAAAGCTATGATAAATGACTAATCATCACTTCACTGCTAAAACCTGCCTCTTCTTCCTCCAGTACCGATGCCTGTTCTGTTGCTCAATCATTTCTCTGCACTGCAGCCTCTTCTCTGTGCCCCACTGAATGCAGAAGCTCCTTCAGCACTTGGTTGATCAAGGCAGGGGCTGTCATGTCACTGTGCCACTGATGGACATTACCTAAGCCAAGACAGCACCACTCCTTCTGCCCAGAAAAGAAGCTGACAATTTTGTGAAAAGGTGAAGAACCCAGTGAGCAGCACAGGCTTAAATCCATAATACCTCGGATATTATGGTATCACAATATAATACCATATTATATGGTATATGATATATAATATGGATATATTGTATATCCATATATAATAAATGGATAAATGGTGAATTTCAGAGAGAGGTTAATGAATATTCCTTAAGTTTTTAGGTAAAAATTTTGCACTCTTGCAGATGGTCAGTTGCTGTGCAAATGAGAAGCAGATGGGCTTTCACAGTTCCTTCCCTCTCTGTCAATAGGCTACAAGGAGCCTGCTTGTAGGAGCTTGCAGAAGAGTGTAACTTTGGGTGGGGAAAGAACAGTGCATCATGAAATGCAAGAGGGGAAATGCCCTTAATTTTAATAAAAACAATAGAAGTTTCTGTAAGCTAACAAGACAGGTCACTGCATCAGAAACCCATGCATGTTGTAAGAACTACCATGTCCATATTTGTGTTTTGTTTTGTTCAAAAATCCTTTCAGAGTTATAATGCCTCTTTACACACTCTTTCTTCATGCCTGCTAGTAACAGGAGCGTGAGCCGATCCAGTGCAGTCCAATGCTTCTCACGCTCGATTAAAATACTTGTGTTTGAGTGCAGATTTGGCTAAAATGCACCAGAAATCCATCAAATCCCCTGTTTAATAAAAAAAAGCAAGTACATGGAAAAGTCACAGCCCACAGATTTAAACATAATGGCTCAGACTTTAACCTCCACTGATATCTGTTGGGATAGATTTAAATAGTTTGATATGAGGTCTGTAAGTATCTACAGTATCACTGGGAGGAAGACAGTGATAAGAAGAGAGCAATTTCTTCCTGGAGATCAGTCTCTGGTGATGGGAATTATTACTGCACCAGATGCCGTGCAAATATCACTTCATCTTTAAAAAAAAAGGTAAATATGAAAATCACCTGGTTTTTAAAAATGCACTGGCTTCCTTTAAAATATATATATATTACATAAGCTATTGGAAGCAAGGCCTTAGTGTTAACACACTGACTAATAAAAACGTTACCGTAAAAAGATTTGCTGACATAGTACCACTTGTCTCAGCTAAGACATTGGCAGACCTTCCACAGTTCACTTGACATAAATGAACTCGTCCTTGTACTTCTTAAGCCAAGTCTGTGGTCTAAAGCAACACTTTATAGGGTCGCTAAGGGAGCTTAATCTATCCCCTATTCCTATCAGTGCCTATCACCACAAAATGCATCTGTCTCTTCAGAGGAGAAAAGAATTTAACGATCTCTTCCACATACTTTCTCAGATAGGTTTAAAATTGCATTGGGAATAGAAAAGAAAGTTGTCTCTGCCTTCCAGCTTCAAACAATTCTTCACAGGAAGTTCCCATTGATCTAAGATGTATGGTCTGATAGCTGGACTGATTTTTGAGTTGAATAGCTTGTCTGCAGCAGAAACATATGCTCAATACTCTGGCCAATTTGTGGCCCTTGAAAAATGTTGCTTCTTTTAGCCCATTACTACTAATGGAGAACACAATGAAAATTTGCATGCATTGCCATTCCTTACACTACCAGCATCGACCTTCACACAAGGCAAAACAGAACAAGTTGTCTGAATACCCTCAAACAAAGGTACAGAGTTAGGGAAGACCACCAGGGTTTAGGTTGGTTGGTTGGTTGTTTCATTTGGCTCACAAGAAGAACCAAAGGCAAAACAACAATGGTTAAAGATAAATCTACAACATTCCTTACCAGATGTTCTTCCCTGAACTCAACATTTAAGAAAAACAGGAAGAGTCGGTTGTGCTGAAATTTTTTAAGTGTTGAACGCCATCAAACAAGACACATATTGGACAGTGCAGCTTTGTTGTAAATGCTGGGCTGAAATTAAATTCCTAGGGCTTGGCAGCGTGGTAGGCTCCCACAAGCCTATTAGCATAAGTGCTAATGTCAGGACCAGGTCTCAAATCCAGCACTTTCCATTCCTAGCTGACACACATTACAGTAACTGATGGAAAGATTAACCTCACAACTACCTGTCTAAAAGTTCAGGATCTACTCTAATCATCTGGGCTCCCTTTACAATTCATGGAAAGAGATATCTACCTCCAAAAGGCAATTCATTCCATCCCTTCTAGCCCCTTCTCAGCACCAAATGTCCTCTGGAGATGTCAATCTCTTCCACTGACTACCAAGAGAGCTTAACTGATGATGTCCATAACTAACAAACGAAATACAACAGGTAATGAAAGAGTAAATGACAACAGGCTTGAAAATGCTTGATTACAATCTGCAATTCTTCATGCAGTCTGAGCATTAGCACACATCATGGCACCATTTTGGCCTGTATCAGCCAACATGCTATGAAGCAGTGCCAGGCATAGCTAGGGGGACATCACCGATCAGAGGCCATTTCCAGTCATCCATCTGGATGCAGATACTTTGTTGGAGGGAAGCAAGTTTATCCATGTAGGTGTGGGCCACATGTGTCACCTGGCACCACGGCCACAGGACTGTGCCTGCCCTGTTCTATTTACCAGTACAAATGAAGCCCCTTCAGATTATATTCACAAATTCAATGTGCTTAAAGCCATGCAGAAAGAATCCATCCTCAGTCACTCAGGGGGAAAAAAGAACAAACCAAATAAACCAAAAAAACCTGTGAAGCCTGCTTGCTGGCCACTGTAAAAGCCTTAAATGCTCTACACTTTCACTCTGCTGTGCCAGCTGCCATTAAATCAGATCCCTCTTGTTTCATTCTTGGTGGCTTTGTTTGAACCCTAGCAGAAGAAACAAGTGTGGAGGGAAGCACTCAGCCCCAGGTGAGACAGCCACAAGAAGGCTGCCACAGCTACCACTGCCTGGGCAGTTCAAGCTCACACAACAGTTTGGCAGAAACAACTCATCATCTGGTACACGGTACCACAAATACCAGGAAGGAAACGAGATATTCATAAGTGTTCTGTCTTGAAACAAATACTAAACCCAGCTAAAGAACAGTGTATTAGGCATCACCTTTTCTCAGCAGTTATGACTGATGTCCAATACTAAGAATAGTGGCTCCTTGAGTAACACAACCCAATTTACTGCCTTTCCAATTATCAGCCATCTGTGTTCACTCTACATAATCCTGTCAGATCCTACATCCCCTGATACTGTTCTGAGAATTGAAAAAAGTTATTCTCAGAACCTATGCAAATGGAGGAACTCAGCTTTGACCCCTTGAGCAAGAATTGTGATCACTGAGCATACTGACCTCAGTCAAGCTCAGATCTTGAGTTGAAGGCACTAAAGACAGGATACAGCTGTCACATATATACATGAGCTCAGCAACAACTCAGCAATTCCACCAAACTGGCCTGGAGAAAATGCAAGGGTCCTGCAGTCTCCATTGCCTCTAACTTCCATTCTCAATGCTCTTTTCACTGGAATTTAACTACCTTGTCAATGGGACTCCAATTTATAGTCTCCATCCTTTGGTTCCAGGGATTTGGCCACTTTAAAAAGTTGTTTGATTTTTTTAAAGGCACTTTAAATAACCTAGATGAAATTAGGGATAATTTTGCAAAAGCAATTTTTGTTTATATTTTTTGATCTACTAATTTTTCTGGTAGTTTCTCAAGAGTTATATGTGCGCATATTAGTTATAAACTGAATTATGCACTGGCATCAAGTTAACAACACTGGAAGCTAAAAGGTTTTTGATAATATTAAAAATATCAAAAAGGCAGTATCAGAGTAAACTTCAAAGTGGCTGTATTAGCACTTGCTTTCAATTAATTGAAAGGAGAGTAGCAATGCTGTATGACAAGGTCAGTGTCCATATGCTCATTCACATTGCTCGACCTTTATCAAGACTTCCAATAAAAGCAACTTCATAATAAGTCACTCAATGTGAGCACTTCTCCATTAACATCTGGATGGTGAATTCCCAACTCAATTCACAGGCAGTACATTACAAAAACATACTTCAGAGGATCAGATTTTTGAACTCTGCCAACATGGTCAAGGATCCAAATAGAGGCTTGAACTCCATACATCTCACTTCCCTGAAATGCCAATGCCCTCAGCCATCCAATATGCATGGAAATTCTGTGTAGCTGATTAAAAAAATAAAATATTTGAATTCCCATTTCCTCTCAGTTAGAATTAATCTAATTGAGTAAGTTAATAAGGTTTCATAAAATGGGATGGTTTGTGTAACTTCTAACACAATTAAATATTAATAAACTCCTGTGGGAGCAAGATCAATGGAGTACAAAATGTCTTCCTGAATTTTATCTTACAACATGTCATTTTAACCAGTTATATATTTCTCCATACTCTGTAAGTTTTATACAGCAGTAGAATAGTGATGAAATCACAGAGAAAAATCTCATCATTTACAGAATAAAGCGTGTGCATCTCATGCTCAATTTCAAGAATGGATTCCCCTGTAGCCTAAAATAAATAACCATCACATATGGCACACACATCCATAATCAACCTAAAGTATTGTATCTAATCCATCTAGACAGTGATTAACCTAAAATTTCCCTTCTCTGGACCCAATTTGCAACAAAATCAAAATGATATAAACCCAAAAGGTAATCACCTATCTTAAATGACAACCTTAAATTACCTCTTTCCAGTTTCCTTATAATTCTGTCTGACCTTTTGTGAAAGAACATTTCTAGGTGTCTGGTTTTTGCTGGTCTCTTGAGTCTAGTATGAGTTTTCTCTTCCTTTAATTACAGAAGAAGAATCATAAATCTGAACCTCTATATCTAGCACTACAACATAAGGTTGAAAGTACATTATTCTTGTGATAGAGGTCTTAGAAACACTGGCAAAAACAAACACCAGGCAATCGTTCTTGAATTTCTAGCAGTTTGGTCTAAAAGACAGACTATAAAAGCCTGTAGAAAGTTCTTTAATTTATCTTTCCTTCTTAAATATTGATCAGAAATACTTATGATTAAAAAAAAAATCAAATTAAATACCATCACCAGAAAAATTAACACCTTCTGGTTATCAATTTCTAAAACTATTTCAGAGAAGTCAAAGCTCCCTGATTCCTTAACTTGAATATTTCATTCCCTGATCAGTTCTTTCACTGACATGTTTACAGACGGGTTCCTTTTCTGTACAGATTTCAAAATATTCATTGAAGGAAGCACCACAGTAAAACTTACATTGACATTCTTTGCAGCACTTGCCATCCACATATGCCAGGGCAAAGTTAAGCGGGCAGTCAGAGAGGGGGCAAATCAAAGCCTCGCACTGCACAGTACCATTCTAGAAGAACAAAAGGTGCACAACTGGTAGTTATATATAGAAAGAGCAGAAATGTTCTCAAATACAGGAACTTAAAGTCTATTTTTAAATGCAATGAACTCTCTAACACTACCTAAAAATACGTTTTAATTTGGTTCTTTTAATAACTACAAGAACAGAAACTATACCTTTAGAATATCATGCATATAATCTTTTAGACATATATGATGTGTTCTTTGAGATGATAATGATCAAATTTATTTTTTTTAGAGGCAAATCTATTTGGAGGTAAAACATTCTGCCAGTCAACAGCAAATTGACAGATCAGTGTGAAATAGCAACCTCGCAGAACAATACTCTGCCTTCTGATTTTCACATGAGAGACAATACATGCCTAAAAGGTAATAATTTCACAGCTGCAAGAAAAATCTGAGACAAAAATACTTAATGCATTTAACACTAAATTCAATATCTAAATAGCTATCAGCCAGATTTCATACCTTGGACTAAGTCATCTTCTCATCAAACACAAAAAACTAAAAGCAAAATTAATATCCCTATGGAAATACAAAGGTCAAAATCATGCTGAGCTTAAGAAGAAACATTTAACAAATTATAGATAGCAGCAAATCAATCTAAGGTGCAGTACAGACAACACCCTTTTCACTGATTACTAATGGCCTTTGGACTAGGCATTTAAGGAGTTCAAGTGAAATTAATGAGTTTTACACAAATAGACAATAACAAAGATGCCATGATCTGGCACCTGAAAGGATACCAGACTATGCTATCACTTCTGCAGTTGTGATACCCTTGGGAATCTTCCATCCACCTAGCAAATCTTTTTCATTTGTGGTACAACAGAGCATGCATATGACCCTGACTTTTTACTTTGTATTACTGAGATGTAACCAAAGGCAACCAAAGGAAATCAGACACAAGGGATCCATTAAATAATTTGCTAAGAAAAAGGCTACATTTATAGTGACAAAAAGCAGGGAATTAATTATCCAGAGAAACTGTTTGCAACTGAGTGCATAGGAATAACATGATAGCTAAATATATGTGAAATATACGTGAGCTACATATGCTGGCACTGCTGAAACAATAGGAAAACACATTCATTAATACTATTCCTTAGATGTAGAATAGGTTTTCTAGCACTTTTTTGTTACTACCTAGCACACACCTAGGAGTTTTCATCATTTGCCTCAGTAAAACTGTAATCAGAGGAAACACCAGTTCCTGAGTCTCCGTTCAAACTATAGCCATACCATGCAAGTGCAGTTCTTACAGCCATCTGTCCACGATTCAAACTCTCTGTAAGTCGTGCCTTTCATTGTGCAGGTCCTTTCACAGTAGCATTGATCCAACTTGTTCATCCTCTGCTCAGCTTGGGACAACTATATTTATAATTCACAGAAGAAGTTTTGAATTCGTAAATGGTTTCCACATTAGTATAAACGTGATCATCAGGCATGTAGATGAAATAATATACATAGGCAAATGCAGTCAAAGACAATAAAACATGGTAAAATACACTATGATGTAATGACCATCAGTCATTCAGAGATGGGAACTAAGAAGCAAGACACAACACATTTCATCTTTCTTTAACATCAGGAACATCATGAAGCAAAACAAGTAGGTCAAGATGGGTTTTGCCCATGATTTCTCATCTTTGTATGTGTGAACTGACCAAGACTCTTGCTCTGCATTAACTACTTGCAGATATTAGATTATACACAAAAGACTGAATACGAAGAGATGCAAAATTGGAGATAAAGCTCAAAACCAACATGTTAGCAATTGTTTCTCCACTTCAACCAAGGTATTTTTAACATTTCTATATCAAATCAGCCAGCTAACAGCATCCCTGCAGACATCTATAGAACTGACATTTAAAACTAGAATACTAGTGTATGTTCACCAGCAGACATTAATGATTTTTGTGTGATATTCTAGGAAAAATAGAAAGAAAATGCTGCTTTGGATTCTTAATTCTTTGTCTTGTATATATTTTGCCTGAACATGCTTTTGCAGCTCAGGTCTAGAAAAGGCTTGGACCAATAAGTCTTGATGCAATAAGCATTATAAGCACAGCAACCTATTTCATTCTAGATTTACTTGTTAGCCTAATAAATACAGTTTGAATATATGAGCCCTTTCCCTCCTCAGGGATTTAGACTCTGTTCCCTATTGAAATATATGATTCTATAAAAATATGAAAACACCAGAAAGCTTTCTGAACTCAGAATTCATACATATAGACACTAGGCACAGATATACAAATACAAACATACCATGCAGGGATGTTCCACACAATCACGCACACATCCCCACGTAGGCACAAATAATCTAAAAAACCAGAGTCCTCATTTCTGCCATGCTGTGACTCCCAGTAAACATTACCTTAGCTGATGTTTTGGCTAAAATGTCTTGTAGTTCCATAATTTTCTGCACAAGTCCATGGAAGTCATTACAAGTTGGGCATGCTAGAACAACAAAATATGCATATTAATAAAATACAAACTGTATTCACAATAGGCTCACTCATGTCAGAGTAGACAACTAATGCAGTGAAACTCAAGGTTTTAAGAAATCTTGTTGGACAGAAAGTAGGTACAAAGTACACCTTTCATTTTATGGCATAAGAATTAATAGACTTACTGCGATTAAGATCTGGGCATTGAGAAATAAATCCTTGAGGCATGACAAGTAATTGCACATCTTGCATTATGCCCTATGTGTAAGTGGAGAGAAAAAAAAAGATACATTATTTATACCTGTCAAAATTATGTTTTTCATTCACCATGCAAAGCATTAAAGCCCACACAGAAAAACTGCCTGATAAAAACAATACTTATGAATATACAACTTCTTGCCTTGATCCAATGCAGTGATAGAAGAATAAACACAAAGTAAAATAGGAATAGATACAGACATACTTCACCATTTTTAAAGGCATAAGAGTAAATGCCAAGATGTAATTATATGGCAAGAATTTGGTGGTTTCATTGTTATTTTTAGTTAGCCATTTGAGAAAAACTTGAAAATGACCTTTAAAAGTAATGTGAAAAACAGTTGCAGTTTCAGTTACTTTGAAAACTTTAAAAATGCAAATCTCTTCCTAATCTATGCCTGTCAAAAAGAGGTGAAGATTAAAGGAACTTGAGTCAGGAAAAACACATTCATGTAAATCCTGTATGATTTTGTGCTGGTTTTGTCTGGGGTAGAGTTAATTTTCTTCATAGTAGCTAGTATGGGGCTAAGTTTTCGATTTGTGATGAAAACAGTGTAGATAACACAAGAATGTTTTCCTTATTGCAGAGCAGTGCTTACACATCCTCAAGGCTCTTTCTGCTCCTCATCCCATCAGCAAGCAGGCTGGGGGTGCACAAAGAGTTGGGAGGTGATGGCGTTTGTCCCAAGTAATGGTTGCTCATGATGGAGCTCTGCTGTCCTGGAGATGGCTGAACACCTGTCTGTCCATGGGAAGTGGTGAATGAATTCCTTGGTTTGCTTTGCTTTTGTGAGCAGCTTTTGCTTTACCTTCTAAACTGTCTTTATCTCAACCCACAGGTTTTATCACTTTTACCCTCCTGATTCTCTCCGTTCAACCCCCTACAGAGGAGAGTGAGCAAGTAGCTCTGTGATGCTTAGCTGCCAGCTGGGGTTAAACCATGACAGATTTTGATGGGGATCCTTTCCATAAAGCATGCAGAATGCTGAGAAACTAGGCCTGCTACACTGCTGCAGAGTTGTATGTTGGCAAGAACTTAGGGGGCGTTTAGCTTGAAATTCAACTATGCCAGCAAAATAGATCCCATGCTTGCAGGCAGAATTTACATGTACCCTTAACCTATAATTAGCAGACACTTCACTGGTCTCCAAAAGCAAAGGCCAAATAGCAATTTCGAAGTCAGCCATCCTATCATATCATTCCAGATGTTCCTTTCCTCTATGACTTCCTGCATCTCCAAAACTCCTTCTTAGGAAGAAAAGTAAAATAATTACAACATGCTTCAGTGTGCTTCTAAAGAGAATGTTTCATGACACTAAGAACACACTGCAAAAGTCCAATTTCATCCACATGCACAGGGCATTCAATACAGATGTTGCAAAAGTTGCAAAGTCAATAAAAAAACAACAGAATTTTGACTTCAAGTGAATGACCTGGGATGACTTAGCAACCTAAGTGACCTACAGAGAAAAGTAAGTGCCACTGGAGGGCAACTAAGAGGATACTTGAATACCATGCCTGCCTTTCTCCCTTAATAACACAGCTACAATCTAGGGTGATCAGATGCTTCCCCTTGCTGCGCAAGGAGCTGCAGCAATTTGTCAATTGTGAAAAAAACAGGCATGCCTGAGACAGGGCTCCATGTCAGGACCTCCCCACAGTATGTGCTCTGCAAGTCAGAAGCAAAGACCTCTTTGAAGAGTGCACCAAAAAGCTTGCTGTATTTATTTCTTTTCCCTTCCATCCCCAGCGCTATCAAGTTCCATCTCATGTGAATCCAAGTTATGGCACTTTCATGAAAAAGAGGTATGGCGGGGTCCAACCCATTCAAGTTTAAAACACTCTTAACTGAACAGAGGAGAGTATTCAAACAATTTAGCTATTAACCACCAGAAAAGTTTCTCCAGCTATTTGAGAAGCTGTATTCATCATGTATCAGCTATTCGATGTGAGCTGGGCTCTGCTACTCACCAAGAATTCAGGATCCTTATTCTCCCAAAGTAACAAAAGGGAGCTGTGACACCAAACCCACCTGGGCTCCCAAATCAGAACCTCCTGACAATTCATGTGAGGCTTTGCACAGGCTCTTAAAGAACCTAGTATTTCAAATTAACACACCATTGCTGGATGCCAGGTACTGAGAGAAGTTACAGAGTACCAAAAATCAGATCGGCAGAACTGCTTTCTCAGACTTCACACCTTAAAGTGAAACAGGTACAAATATATCCCGGTGAATATGCCTACGGCACATTGGTTTAGTACAGTCATATAACGTTCAAAATCAAATACAGCCAAATAAAATCTTTTTCAGAGCGACTAATGATTTTGACTACGTTGATTCCTCTGGACAATCCATTTCATCTTCTCAAAGCAGCCTGATTTTCAGAAACAGCTAAGCACCTGGCCCTCCCAAAATCACACCAGTAGGAGTTATCCCACAGTGGCTGCCTAAAAATAAATGCTCTCCAAAACACTAAGAAACACTGAAAGTCCTCATCTTCTAAACTGATAAAACCCCTGTACAACAAAGTCACATTTTCAGATGCAGTTTGACCACTGGTACTGTATTAGGCTGGAGAAATCAAAGCACAGTATATTTTGGCTGTATCAAAGCTCTTTTAACAGCTGTCCACTTCCATATTTCTGATAAGCTGGTTTATATTTGTAACCATGGCAAAATTCTCCATGTAATTTTGTTTAATTTTATCTTTCTTGAAAGGAAAGAAAAAAGGAAAAACAAAAAACAGTCCACTACTGGGGTATTCTTTTTTCTACAACGAATAAGCTTCTTTGCAGTGACTATGATTTGGCAAAAAGAAGAACATAATCAAGTCAAAAGCCGAGAAAGCACAAGAAAAATAGAAGGAGAATAAAGAATATGTATTTGAGATCAGTTTAAATAATACATTAATATTTTCTGATTTTATTCATGGAGTCAACTTTATTTAAGCCAGGAAAAAAATTTTGCAATTTGTTTAGCAGAAATCCTCTTAGTCTTTTGAGGAAAAGAAAACACATATTGAGTTGAAAAACAAAAAGTCATGCTCCAGTTTCCAAATCTGATTGTCCCACTGGACCTCTGTACAAGGATATATGTTAGCATACAAGTATAGGAAACACTATTTCAACATCCAAAACCTGATTTCGGTACAAAAGCACGGAACTTGCTGTGAAAGCCATAACCAAAGTGGTTTACATTGAAAAAAAAAGAAAATGATTTAACAGGCCATACTTTAAAAAAGTGATTCTGTCTGTGATCAACATCATCAATTCCATTTTGCAGCTCAAGTAAAAAGATGCCTACTGGGAGGAAAATGGGACTGCAGTGTGGAACGTATCCACAGGGATGCCATCATTTGTTAAAGCAGCTCCAGAGAAGACAGGACAAATGATAGACAGTGGCTATGACCAATGTGTGCTACCTAATAGACTCAGAGGAATCAAAATTTACACTCCAGTTCAACATAGCATTCACTTTCTCAATCTTCCTATACACCAGGTTCTTGCTATATATACATCTTAAAGCAGAAGCAGTAAGCAAAACACATACAAATATTCTCCCTGAGGGAAAAAGCGTTTTCATCACTGATGCTAGTCATCTCATTCATTTCTGAGCAGAGAAGATACTGTGATGAAATCTAAATCCTACAGAGGAAATTAAATTGGACTTCCCTAGACTGTAGTGTTCTGTGACACACAAAAAAAAAAAAAATACATTTATCTATGAAACAGACAATAATCTGACCATTTATTTCCTGGAATTCTGTTGCACTCAGCCATTTATCTTTCCCTGTCTTCAGCTGCAGTTGGCTGTGTCACTTGGTGACACTGAGCCCTATGCATCTGGCTCTGCAACTTTATTTATTGATGGAAACACAGCTCACTGCATCAGATAAGCTGCTACACAACACACCATAGCCCTAAAAATTGTATTATGATTACAGAAGCACAGAATAGTTGAGACTGGGAGGCACCTCCTGAGATCATCTACTTCAACTCCCTGTTCAAGCAGGATCAGCCTCAGCAGGTTGCTCAGGACTCTGCCCAAATGGCTTTTGAATATTTCCATAGTAGTCCTACTTCAACCAGCCCCATAGCAGAATTGTTTTCTTAAGTTCAGATGGAATCTCAGGTGTTTCAGGTTTTGCCCATTGCTTCTTGGCCTGTAAGTGGGCACCCCTGAGTCTGGACCCCTTACCTTCATTCCCCACACACTTTCAGGTATTTAAACATACTGATGAGATCCCTCCTGAGCCCCCTCTTCTCTAGGCTGAACAATTCCAGCTCTCTCAGCTGTCCCTCATATGAGATATGCTCCTTAATCATTTTCAAGTTCACTCTTCCTTTCAGGGAATGCATACCTTAAAATAACCATGTGCATTATTCCTTTGTCCCAGCCAAAAGGTTGTACCCAAAGGTAAGTCCATGAAGGGCTTCTCCACAACTCTTTCATAAATTCTGAAAAGGAAGGAAAAATACAGTCCCAAGTTGTTATTATTTGATTTGCTCAGAGCTGGAATGTTCCAAATGTGAAAACTTCTTATAAAACATTTAACTTACTTATTGCAGTCCACATGTAAAATCAAGTGAGAGGCACTGATTGCTAAGGAAAGCCTGTGCCATTTATCATCTGCCAAAATGTATGGGAACACTTCTGTGTGGGAGCGATGACTGCCTGAACGATAATGCAACCTGATTTCATTTCGATGACCGCTGCTTTCCAGCTCCAGGTACCTGTACCATAAATGCATCACCATGTCATGAACCATTCTTATCAGCACGGCAACATTTTACATAAGACAACTTCTCATTATCATGTAGGAACTATTTAGAAAAGGGGGAAAGACGAGTGAGGAGATACAAAGATGAGAGTAGACACTTTTCAGAAATGCACTGCATGCTTCTCAGAAACACATAATAGCAGGTTCCAACTTTCATGTAAGTACACAAGATTCCAAGCCAAGTATTTTTGTCCTCTAGCAACACCATTCTCCATAACAAGATCTGATTGGAAATATAATTACCCTATTACGAATAATTGCCTCGTATCCTGAAGCACAGTGAGGGTCCTCTGAAGACATGAATGCACAAAAGTTTTGCAATAAAGACATCATTAGCCATTACCAACCAAGGAACTAAGCAAGAACTGAGACTGAACACTGCTTTGTTTGGGTTTGGATGTACTGTTAACATCTCCTTTCATTTTTGTAATGAAACTTCTCCAAAGAAATACAAAATCAAGAAGAGTTAATTCTTCAGCAGAACTTCTATATGTATATTTATGTGCTTTGTTAAATGAGTATTTGTGGGGTGTATGTGTATATACACATATGTATACTGAGACAAAAGGAGCAGAAAATCACAAAATGAAATAATATAAACCTTTAGAATCAGTTGTAAGCAATGTTAAGTTTGATGGCTTTGTAACAGTAGCAATGGAAAATTACTGAGGTGCATGCTTCACAGAGAAAAAAATAGAGTACAGCTAGAGAACATACTGAGAATTTTTGTAAGAGATAAATCGTTGTAGTTGACGTAGTTTTAGGCCCTTATGACCTTAGTACAAAATGAGCGTAGAAAAACAGGATAGAAAAACAGGAGGTAAGGATAAGGAGTATCTGGGAATAGCAGGTGTCCAGGATGGGCTGCAGTTAAACTAACTGATAAGTAGAAGGACAGGATGATTGCTGTGTCTGTGGTGTTAATGAATCAATTAAGCTGGTATAAACATCTACTGGGCATGCTTTAAAGGCTGCCAGAAGTGATGAAGATTGTTGGAAGAAGTAAACGACCCCCAAAGACCACCACCACAGTTTTGTACGCATGTAGGGAAACTTTCTAGAAGAATGATGTAATACACAAGTAGCCTCATGAATATGCATGTGTGTACATAATGAATATGTATGCTTAGTGACTATATGAGGACAACTTGTTTAGCAATTCGAAGACATATTAGGAGGAGCTATACACCGCGTATCCCGGCGCCGCAATAAAGAATACCTGCTTGTCACCTTGATAACTCTGTTGGCGAGTTTGTTCCTGGAGTTTTCTCCAAATCAATACATATACACATATAGGTATATACATGGTAAAATCCCAGCATTGCAGCTGTACCATACACCAGGTTTGCAGATTGCAAAGACTAGCTTTGCTGGTGGAATACCAGCAGATCAATTTAAAAAGCACCCCATAACCAAAGTTGGTACTTAGTCTGACAGGCCTGTCTCTTGCATATATGACCTCTCCTGGGAACAAGCTTGACAAACCGAACCATTTGCCTTCCAATTACTAAGTTACTCATTTTAAAGTTCCCCCTTAAAAAGCTTTTAAAACAAGAAAGAAAAACAGAAATTGAGATTTTCTAACAATCATATGCAACCTACAGCTAAAGTGCAGGAAATAACATAGTATGCGGGGATATGCACAGCTGGGAGAACGGACAACTCATTTTTTGTCCATTTTTGCTGCTACATCTACAATCAGGCATGACTGGTTTGTAATCTGAGTGCACATGTGTTTTAGGGTGAGGTCATTAACTTTAACACTGTCTACATTAAAGAACAGACACGACAATGACTGCCATTTTTAAGGGTGAAGATGAGACTGAATCAAACCAACTTGCACAATCATTATCCCTAGGATGACGCTGGGCTCACTGCACTCTCCTTCCTTCATGACGTTTCACAGTGGAACGTACCTAACAACAGCACAAAACCAACTATCCTTTTGCAAAACTGGCAAAGGGCAAGTTCTTCTTTGTCCCCAGTATTAACAAAGCATTTAACTAGAGTCAGCAATAAATTTTACAACCTGAGATAATTTACCTCATCATGGCCCAAGAATAATTTCTGCATTGGCAAGAAATGTAAACTAATTGAAAGCCTGGCTGGAAAAAAAAAAAAAAAGAGCAGTACTGGCAAGACATCAGTCAGTTTAATAACCTCCTTCATAACTCAAGCTTCAAGGATAAAAATAAGGTCACTCTCAACCTAAAAGAGAAAGGGAACATTATGGAATTGGACTCTTCCAGCAACTTTTAAGTGTCTCCAACCACTTGCGAATACAATTTGGAAAAAGAAAGGCAATGGATACGTTGAAACGTTATCTCCTGGTAACTACTGCACACTACACCAGTAGACACACAGTCAGTACAGGAAGTTTAAAATGAACACTCATGTTGTCCCTTATGCAGGTAAGACGCTGAAAACTCTGAGAATGAAACATGGATTTCCCAATGAAAAGAAGACATTGCTGTAAAAAAAAGATGAATTAAGAACTGCTGAGAGGGGATGCTGAGATTCGAGGAGGCTGCAATAAGCAAGGAAACCTTCCCACATGAAGCTCGGCAAAAATTGTGGACGCTTGGAGTTTTGTTTTAACTTTATTTAACACACTGTTTCGAGATCCACAGAAAAACTCTTTTGCTCTTTCATTTGGTAAACTAAAAAGTACATCTACCTTCCAAAGGTTTGAGATGATTGTTAGAGAAAACACGCATCAAAATGAAAAAGAAAATAATAGCCATTAGGAGGATTAAGAGAATAATTATGTTTTACTGATAATCTGTAGAGACAGCAGTTAAATGCAATTAGAAAAGTAGAACAGGTGACACAATACTGCTTTCAGCTTGAACTAACGCCATGACACTTAAACACAGGGAAGCGAAAGTGAATCCTTTTCACATCATTTTTTACAAAACATTGTGCTTGCTTTTCCACTTTTCTAAGTTTGTTTAACTGCCCAAACCTAAACAGCTCTGGCTCAGTCTTGTTAATTTTAGAAGATGGCACAAGCCTCAGCAGTGACAGAGAGAAAAGCAAAGTCTGCCCGCAGTGAGGCTTCATGTGCCATTTGTGAGGTTGTAACACTTGGGTACATGCTTTCCAAAGGTCTGGAAGAGTTCTAGAGAAAGTAAGCTAAGCATGAACGAACACACCTGGATTTTTAAAATTTATTTACAGTGACAAAAATACACTTCTCTGTACACTCAGGATTCCTAATCTTTTGAGAGAAAAAGAGGGTGATCTTGGTTCCTAAAGGAAACAGTAACTGCACAGTATTGTAGTCTTCTTCTAAACAAGAAATCTCATTACTGAAAAGTTTCAGCAGGACCTCATCAGCTGAATCAGTAGTTTCTTGTCCCCAGCAGCCCAGCCCACCCACTTCAGGGGGAGCAGCAGCCAAAGTTGTCCCATTATTAATGCCGCTGCTGGTTCTCCTAACAGGTCCAAGGCACTCTTTCACGCTGCAAAAGGCAAACAGGTCTTGGAGTGAAAAATAAAAATAAACACAGTACAACAGGAGAACCTGCTTCCCCCTTTACCATGATCTCTGTGGTTGTTTAATCAATACAAGCCTACTTGATTTTAACCCTCCAAAATCCACACAAATACTTTGGGTCAAACAGATTTAACTTTGCAGGGAGATGATATGTGCTTAGCTTTATTACGTGTGACATAGAGACAAGAAAATACCAACCTGGAAAAAGGCGTTGTTACTCTCTGTAGATCACATTGTGCATGCAGTCATTGCAAAGGTAAAAGCCAAGGCCACCATAAGATCAGATGCTCTGCTTGGAAATCAGCAAGCAAGAAACTCCTTATGTAGTGACTAAGTCTGAGACTATCTTCCTAAGAAGAAATTTGTTTCAAATGCCCCAGAGGAATCAGAGACAGAAAGCAGTGATGTTTTCTCTGCTGCCAGCGCTATGGTAACTGCTGGATAAGAGCTGAGAGTCAGCAGGTCAGGATGTACAATAAAAAGCTGGAGAATAAGGAGTTGAAACACCAGATGGTCCTAGTGTACCTAGTAGAGGTATTTGAGAAGAGCGAGGTATGGCCCTTCCATCTAACAACTAGCGTTGGTAACACCAAGCCTTTGACGGCTCACTCGTTCATTTGGCATCCCTGCTCACACAGCAAACCCACACTGCAGCTGCCCACTCTGACTCCAGGCAGCTAATAATTTCAACTTCAATCTACAGCATGTAGACAAATATTTTAGAAGCTATAGGCAAGATACCATGTTTGCTGCTTATGAATTTCTTACAGGGTTTTCTTTACACTTCTACTACTCACATTTATACTTTTAGCATTAAGAGAGTTCTTCATCACTTAGATCTACACTAAGAAAAGAAAAACCAATAAAATTAAAGAGGAATATAGGAGTATGTACTGAAGAAAAAAAAATAAAATCCTTAAATCCATTACTTATAAAAAACTTTACCTGAAGATTTTTAATACCAAAGTCCTGGCTTTTTCATTAAGTATAATTACATAAAACATCAAAAGAGATCCTACTCAGTAGACCCTGTTTATTGCAAACTATGGCTACAATAGCAGTAAGCAGTTCTGCTGGGTGTAGATTATGAAGATGTAAAAGCAATTCACGCAACACAGCCACCACATTACTACATTCAGGAATGTGTTACTTGCTATTTTCCATGGTACGATGACTGGGCTATCAGCACGAGACTTATTTTTTGTGTTTAAAAGTAACACTTAAAGTGTTCTGAAACATTAACTAGGAATTTTTACTGCTTGGTGCGTTCCCTAGAACAATACAACATCAAAATATCCCCCCGATGGATTCTAAATGCCAAGTGGCATCTGTACTATACCTGTGAAAACCTAATCCCCACCTCTCATTTACACTACCGCTTGGCCTTCACTGGCTTTGCCCTTTTCCCTGGCTATCTAGAGCTCCACCTAGGCAGCAGATGACTGGCAGTTTTGCCAGGGAGTGATAAATAATGGTCTTTACTGTTCAGCTTAAATTAGTAGCACCTACTGCAAATGCACAGTGGGCAGGAAAGCCACCAATTCAGTTTCTGTCCCTTTCTTTCATGGAGTAGTTTTAGAGGCAGAATTTTCTGACACAGGTTATTTTTGTTCAAAAATGCTCATTCATTAAAACAAAACCTTTTCATAGAAACAAACATTCTGGCAGCAAGGCTTGTGGGGTCCAGGATGAAATGCTTGTTAAAATGAGAGACAGAGAGCAAACTTAAGGCACTCTGAAAGACTCTCAAATACTCTTTAATCCAGCAGTTATTACCTATTTGAAAGCAGAAGTTGCAAGTGAAAACAGGTTGAAATCAGAAGAGGATATTTCCCATGTCAAACCAGAGTGCACAAAGAATGGGACGGAAAAACCAGTCTCCCAGGTGAACTTGATGAGGCTCTTCCATTACATAGAATTAACCCATCCAAAAGATTAAGCTAGGTACAAGAACAACCTAAATTCAGCAAGTTGAGATCAAGTCCTATGCCTATTCTAATAAATAAAGCCAGCAAGGTCCACTCCGTGGCCTTGAAGACAAATATTAACAGTGGTGCTCCGCTACAACTCACACCTGTATGTGTGCTCCCTCCCACTTTTTCCCTGAAATAGGTGTTTTTTAACATGCCACATGTTGGAAACAGTCCCTGGCCAATGCTGCTCCACAAACCGTGCCCTGACATCATCCACAAGGGTGCTAAAAGCATGCCACGGAGGATGCTAACAATTACACAGAATAGACAACAGTAGGCCAGCGCTGCAGTCTGGGCACTGCTTGGTTTACTGGCTTAGCCCCTGCCAGGCACTGCCAACAAAGCTTTTTACTGCACTGAGTGAGGAGGGGAAGGGAGAATGGTGCGGCTCAGGACACTTGTCTCAGATGGAAAAGACTCAAGTTCAAGTCCCTCTCCAAATCAGGCAGAGCAGAGATTAACACTGCAAGGAAAAAGCCTCTGAAGCACCCCAGGCAGAGAGCTACCGAGCTCTTCTCCCACCACGAAAGAGGTCAGCCTCTTCAGCTCTGCTCCAGCACAACACTGCTCATTGCACTGGATAGCTATGGAGGACAAGTGAGGAGGAGGAAGGTGCATTCCACCTGGGTTGGAGCAATCCCAGGCACGGTTACAGGTTGGGCAGAGAAGAGATTCAGAGCAGCCCTGCAGAGAAGGACTTGGGGGTGTTGGTCGATACAAAAATGAACATGAGCCGGCCTCAGTGTGCGCTCACAGCCCAGAAAGCCAACCGTATCCTGGGCTGCATCAAGAGGAGCGTGACCAGCAGGTCGAAGGAGGTGATCCTGCCCCTCTACTCTGCTCTCATGAGACCTCACTTGGAGCATTGTGTGCAGTTCTGGTGTCCTCAACATAAAAAGGACATGGAACTGTTGGAACAAGTCCAGAGGAGGCCACGAGGATGATCAGGGGACTGGAGCACGTCCCGTATGGAGACAGGCTGAGAAAGTTGGGGCTGTTGAGCCTGGAGAAGAGAAGGCTGCGTGGAGACCTCATAGCAGCATTCCAGTATCTGAAGGGGGCCTACAAGGATGCTGGGGAGGGACTCTTCATCAGGGACTGTAGTGACAGGACAAGGGGTAATGGGTTCAAACTTAAACAGGGGAAGTTTAGATTGGATCTAAGGAAGAAATTCTTTACTGTGAGGGTGGTGAGGCACTGGAATGGGTTGCCCAGGGAGGTTGTGAATGCTCCATCCTTGGCGGTGTTTAAGGCCAGGCTGGATGAGGCCTTGGGTGACATGGTTTAGTGTGAGGTGTCCCTGCCCATGTCAGGGGGGTTGGAACTTGATGATCTTAAGGTCCTTTCCAACCCTAACTATTCTATGATTCCTGATAAGCACAGGAGACAGAGCCCATGCTGGGACATGCATCGAGGAACACCCTCCATGTTGGAATGTTCATGGGAGAGAAAAGCCAGGCAGTAAGTGACTGGAAGGGCAGAAACACACCATCCACACAACATTCACCCACACAAAACTGCCCGGTATTGCAGCTTCTCTCCAGTCAGAAAGAAGCCACAGCACAACATAGGTCTGTCACTAGTCTCAATTCAATCTACAGGATCCAGGCTCACAAGAACATTTTCTAAGAAGTTCTTGATCAAATCACTCTGGATTAGTTGGTGCTGTGATGATTTACATCAGCAAACAGGCTGGCCTCATTTGATTTAACAAAGTTACAAGAAGGTGTTTTTAAGGTGTATGCATTACAATGATTTACATTCCTATTGGCAATCTTTTCCTTTTTTTTTTTTTCTTTTGGTCACAAAGCATAAACTAAACTGAAGCAAAAAAGCCCCAGGCAATAGTGACAAGGCATCAATCAATTTAATAATATCCCTTATAAACAACACTTAAAGAAACAGGTGATTGGTGACTGCCAACTAAGGGAAAATTGTGCTTGACAAATCTGGTGGCCTACTACAATGGAGTGACAGCGCTGGGGGACAAAGGAAGAGCAACTGACACCATCTACCTGGACTTGCGCAAGACATTTAACACTCTCCCATATGACATTCTCATCTCTGAACTGGAGAGACATAGGTTTGATGGATGGAAAAAGGAACTGGATGGATGGTTACACTCGAAGAGTTGTGGTCAACAGCTCAATGTCCAAGTGAAGACCAGTGACAAGTGGTGTTCCTCAGGGAACTGGTATCGGAACCACCACTGTTCAACATCTTTGTCAGCAATATAGCAAGTTTGCCAATGACACCAACCTGTGTGGTGTGGTCAAAACACTGGAGGGAAAGGATGGCATCCAGAAGGACACTGACATGCTTGAGAGGTGGGCCAATGCCAACCTCATGAAGTTCAACAAGGCCAAGCCCAAGGTCCTACAGGTGAGTCGGGGCAAAATACAGGCTGAGCATTGGACTCAATGGACTCATTGAACTCAAAGGACTGAGAGCAGCCTTTAGGAGAAGGACTTGGGGGTGTTGGTTGATGAGAAGCCCAACACAGCCCAGCAGTGTGCACTGCCAACCATGTACTGGGCTGCATCAAAAGGAACGTGACCAGCAGGTCAAGGGAGGTGATTCTCCCCCTCTACTCCGCTCTGATGAGACCCCACTCTCAGTACTGTGTACAGCTCTGGGGTCTCCAACATAAAAGGACATGGACCTGTTGAAGCAAGTTCAGAGGAGTACCACAAACATGATCTGAGGGGTAAAGCAGCTCTCCTGTGAAGACAGGCTGAAAGAGCTGGAGGTTTTCAGCCTGGAAAACAGAAGGCTCCAGGGAAACCTTAGAGCAGCCTTCCAGTACCTAAAGGGCACCTACAAGAAAGCTGGAGAGAGACTTTTCAGAAAGGCATGTAGTGACAGAACAGGGGGACATGGCTTTAAACTGACAGAAGGTGGATTTAGATTAGATGTAAGGAAGATGTTCTTTACTGTGAGGGTGGTGAGACACTGGAACAGTTTGCCCAGAGAAGCTGTGGCTGCCTCATTCCTGGAAAAGTTCAAGGCCAGGTTGGATGGGGCTTTGAGCAACCTGGTCTAGTGGAAGGTGTCCTTGCCCATGGCAGGGAGATCGGAACAAGATGATCTTAAAGGTCCCTTCTAACTCAAATCATTCTGTGATTCCCAACATTATCAAAACATTAAACTGAGTATAACATTTCAATTCAACCACACACTCAAGGATAGAAGTTAATCTCCTGAACCAATAGAAACAAGGAAGTTTTCTCTTTAGGGATAGAGAAAAGAGCCCAGCCAAGCTGTCAGTATCTACATAGAGAATCCTTTGTCCCATGGAATGAATCTTCTCACACACTAAAAAAGCAGGGAATAAAGAAAATAGTGCTTTTTCTATTATTATTTTTTTGACACCTTTGGTGAAAAAAACTGCATCAAAAGAAAAGAAGGCTGATAGGAAAGGAGTTTTCAATCGCTAGCAGAAGTCAGCTCAAAAGCAATTGACTGTTATGAACAAATTTAAGAGGGTTCATAACTATAGTCAGACCAGTAAGAAACAGCAACTAAGATATACTACCAAAAAAACCCCAAAACACAGAATCACAACCCTCCACTCTTCCATCAAAGAACAGCACAGAGCAGTTTAAAGAGCAGAAATATGCTACTGCTACTTTTGGCAGAGGGAACAGCCACGTACACCTTTAACTTCTGAAAATTAATCCCATGTTATTCTTGCCTAATCTCTGCTCTGCAAGTTATCAATGGGAGATTTCCCTCAAACAAACCGAACATAACTCAACAATATTGGCTTAAGTGGAATTTACTGGAAGTTATTCTCAGTGTAACGCTTTTGCAACAGATTTTGTGGTGTCTGAGAGGATACTTCACACTAGCCAAGAAATACAGACACTAATACATCAAAAGCCATTCCACCTCTATCTTAAAATAATGGTCAAGTAACAGAACAAACACTTCTGGCAACTTATGTCCTTGTACGCCTATGTCAGTAAGAAAGAACTTATTCCAGATAATTTTGTCCTAGATACTGAAAGAGGTCTGAAACTGCTCTCCAGTGCAGTCCATTTGACAGTAGACAACCACAAGACACCAACAACTGTGAAAGAAAGTGTTAAGTAAGGCAGAAATTGAGTAAATTAGTAGAGATACACAATTAAGTGTAGAGAATGTCTGTCCATAATATTCCATTGATTTCAGTATTCTGTTTCAAGATATAAAGAGCATTAACTGAAGGGAAAAAATGGTTAAACTACAATCCAGTGATTTCATCCTTTAAGAGCCTTAATACACAGGATCTCAAGAGATATGAATATAACATTAGTTGCATAAAGCCATCTAACCACAAAGGGAGGAAAAGCTTTATTACATCTCTCCACTGTTGCCAATTAAATGAAAATATACAATGGAATAGTGAGACTAACATATATTACAACCCCCTCACAGATTAAAATCATCTCTCTGCTGATTCTTCCATCAAAAAAAAAAAAAGGTGAGATGAATTCAGAAGTGAAATTAAGAGGATAATACAGCTTAAACTGAAGGCTGAGAGCAAGCACACAGCAATCAGCATTTAACAATGCTTCCACTTGACTTGAGGCATCATTCAAAACACTTACCTTGTAATTGTAAAGAACAATATATTTTAGACAGGGCACTCTATATGGTCAAGGTGACGCTCTCAAGCTAAGAAAACATTTATAACTTTGCCTTTCAGATACATTCCATACATAAATCTGCCCAGAAAGATGCAGAAACTCATCTGAAGGATTACTGATATGCAGTATGGATTCCCTGACACCACAAGAGTTTTCTGGAAAGTATCACTTCCAAAGTATACCGAAAACTACCACTGCCTGAACTCCTTGGTTGCTCTAGTCAGTGGGGAAAAAAGCAATCTCTGAAGAAGCATATGAATAAACTAGAAAGGGACAGTAGCAGGTATAATTTCAGATTCATTCGCTTTCAGATTCAAGGCCAGGTTGGACAGAGCCTTGGGTGGCATGGTTTAGTGTGAGGTGTCCCTGCCCATGGCAGGGGGGTTGGAACTAGATGATCTTAAGGTCCTTTCCAACCCTAACTCTTCTATGATTCTATGATTCTAAGATCATTTTTAATAGATTTGATTATATTAAATACTAGAGAAAAACATATTCATCTTAAAAAGGGAAGACACCTTTGATACTTAACTAGGAAAAGGAAAAAAAAAACATTCAATAGAGTAGAAAAAGATGTCTGCAGAAAAACCTTTCAGGAACTCCTTTTTGTGGTAACGGCAACAGCTCAGCCTCAGCAAATGCCCAAGCCTCAGATTTAAATGAACTTCTGCATCTCTCTGATAGCCTGGGGACAGTATTCACTATATGACATTAGAGGGGAAACTTTGGAAGAGCTGTCCTGTCAGCTTCTAAGACTCAAAGCCTTAAGCAGTTGCATGACCATATCTCAGTGGAAGTATTCATTTTTTACATTCCTCACCAGGGAACCAGCAAAAAAGAACAAAACAAACACACAGAGAACAAAAAAAGCCCATAGAACTAGACAACACAGACTGAATCAGTAAACTCTGAATCATGTAAACTATTTTAAGTGTACAGTTTTAAAGAGAATTACAGAACTTTAAAAGTACCTGCAATTTAGGAAATGTCCTCAGTTGCTGTAAATTAGTGCATTTGCACCATAGACCCATTCAAAGACAGGATGAGTTTTTACTCTGATTTATTTTCAAAAACACATATTTCCAAAGCCAGCGAGCACATCTTTTTCCACTTTTAAACAAACATTCTGATTTTCTTGTACCCTACAAATTTCTACCCCAGAACCATTAATTGTTATGAAACCTCTGTAAAATAAAACACATGAAAAGTCACTTTGATAACTGATTATATCCTTCAGTTACTGCCACCTTCAGCCTCCCTTAACACCATTCCACTCTTTGTTTCAGAAAAGCCGGAGCTAGTATTGCCTTCTATAAGTTAAAGACTACAGCCAGGTGTGATTCTATCCCATAAGGCAGCAGTTAATTAGTAGCATGACTTTTTGACATCAGAGGAGCTATGCAAGGCTAAAGCTGATGCAAAAGAATGGAGTTAGGCCTGACATTGCTCCTTCTGCTACCAACTATGATGACTGCTGTGACAGGGAGGTGTTTTAGAAATAAAGGACTATTGCAGGCAAGTCCTTGATCAGAAGTGGGCAAGGTCAGAAAGATGGAAATCCAGCCCTGAAGAAGCAGTTATGTAATGTAAGGCATTCTAGTGCTTATTTTTAACTACATTCTCTTGTCTTTATTGTCATTCATCATAAAAGAAAATTAAAGACATAGGAGATACTACAGAAGACTCAGAAATGCTAGACTAATTCCAGTATTATCCACACCTAAGTCAGCCCTCATTTTAGCACCATTAAATTGATCAAACACTACTGTGGCACACAGACATCCCTCTGTACATCCTGGCAGAGAATAGACCAGAATGTGCTCATTAAAAGCTTAAAGGCACATCTAATTTAATAGCCACAAGTTCTTTCTGGCCTTACATTTGTTGAGACTGATTTTGCACCTGCTAAAGATAATGAAGATTTTTCCCTGATTGTAAAGGGATCAGATTAGGCCTAACATTTTTAAAACAAATTCTTCAAGTTTCTTTTTAAATATGTTACCTAATATTCCCCCAAAGAAAGCAATGAAATATTCACAAGTAGATTATTCTTTAGCTGCCTCACCCAAAGCTGACCTAATGAGTGACTATTTGCCCGAAACACCTGGAATGTTTTTATTCTTCTTCCTTTTTGATTACCCAAAGCCTTACAAGGAGATCCCTAAAACAACCATAAAGCATACATCCCTATAGAAAAATTGTAAACAGTAGGTGTTACTTAAGAGAACATAGTAAGACAAAGAGGTCACACTGGCTAAAGTGGTGGTAGGAGGGTTTTTTTCCAGCAAGATATGAACTGGGTACTAGCTTCATTTTTCATACCTCTAACATCATGGAGTACAAAGGCTTTCCACAGTTAAAAGAAAAGGGGCCTCAAAACCACTCATCAATGCTATAGTTACACATTCACAGCTAAAATACCTATGCACATAATGGAGACCTTCTGATTTCAGCTATAAACCCTGACAAATGTTTTCCCTTGCAGTTAAGCAGTTCAAATTCCAATATGCAGATAAACAAAGATGGTGAAAAAGTAACAATAAAACCTGCAAATATTTAAGATATGAAAGAAATTTCTTGAAAAAGCATCAATGTTATCAACATACTGTTAAAAAAATCTAATCACCCATCCCTAAGAATATACCAATATAAAATAATAGGATTTTCAGAGTCCTATTTGTCACCCTTTCACAACTGTATTATATACAGGCATAGACGATGACACGGACGGACCAGATTCAAATTATATAAACACCATTATGTTTGTTTGGCCACTTGACCTGGACACCAGGCACTGTTCTGGCCTTTTCTTTTCTTTGCTGCTGCTGAATAGAATCAATTTAATGCATTCTTGTTTGCGTAAGACCAGTAGTGGTCTTTACTCACATCAAGAACTACTTTCCCAAACAATATCTCAAATTCTTCTGCAACCCTACAATGAAAGTTCATTGCACATTATTTTTTGTAATTTTATCACTCTTCATAATCATTAAGTGGCAAGTGTGTTCTCCCAGCTCACCACCCTCCAACTTAATGTTTATTGAGTTTTGCCCAGTTATACATTAGACATGTTTTTGATCTTCTATAGTACATCTCTTTCTATATTCCATTCAGGGGGCCAGGAAAGGTTTTCTAGCAAACATTGCCTCCCTTCAAAAAGCCTATGGTTACCCTCTTCTCCAGAGTCTGAGAGTTTCACATTGGTGACCTATTTGCCCACCTCAGCAGCTATTTTGGCACATGAAGGCTTCATCTCTAATTTTGGTATTTCAAATATAGTTGCAATAGCCTAACTAATCTATGTTCATCCTTCAAATGTAGGAATAGGCTTTGGCAGGGCACAGCTGGCTCTGCAAACCTACCCTCTCATTTGAGACAGAATGAACTTTTACACAGGGTGTACACAGGGAGGTACAGTCTGAGTTTGAAACTTAATCACAGCTGCCAAATTCTATCCCTTGCAAATTGCTCACTCCTGCAGATGAGAATTAAGTAACAACTAATAGAGAAGCCCCATGGTGGTTCCATGGTATAACATCTGTAAGCACCATCCAACAGGCATTCAACCACCCCCTTGCAACACTTAAAGATGTTTTTTACAAAGTGGGCATATAATGACCCTTGGGAATGCTTCCCCTTTTCTCTTATTCTTTTTGTCTGTTTTGTGGTGTTTGCCTTTTTTAAACAGGTACATTGCAGAAGATGGGGCTTTTGGGAAACAGAAAAAAAAAGTAGAATTAGAGCATCTTCCAGCACAAAATAATTGTCACTGCTGCTAATGACAACTTGTAGAGTCATGTGAATAACAGCCACATTTTGCTTTGCTTGAACATCTGTCTTCACCTTTTGTTTCTTTTTTGCTATTTTGTATTGAGACCATCATCAAGAATTATTGGACTGTACATAGGAAAATAAAAAGCACTATGAACCTCAAGCAGAGGTCATCTGTTGCTCATGCTAATGCCTGCTTAGAAAGTGCACATTTTAAAACCCCTTTTTATTCTGTCACAGAATCATAGGGCAGTTATCTTTAATAGCTGTTACTCAGACAGATATATAAAGAATATCTAATTTCTCTAGCAGTCGTTATCCTATCAAAGGGATAATCCTCAAATGCTCCATGTTATTCACTTTAGCTTTTGACAACATTTTGAATAAAGTGCTCTGCCACTCATGGGAGGTGTAAGCCCAGAAATTTAGGATTTTTTGCCTTTTTTTAAACTGCTTGCAGTGTTAAATACCAACTGGTGAAGAGGTGGATGTACAAGGCTAGGCTTTACAGCATAGCTGTATTGATACGACAGTTTTACACCAGCTAAGCATCTGGTCCTTATGCTTATTAATGACAAGAGAGAACTGGCTTTTCCTGCCCTCAGTTACAAGAGACATTTGAAGAGAACAGCTGTTCCACTCTCCCTTCACTGATTTGGACTTGTGAATTTTTATGAATCTGCACAATATGCCTACCCAAACACTATAAATATTTGCAAATGACCTATTACACAACAATTTTTCTCTAATTTATGCTCAATTTTTGACTCTGTTAATATACATACTTTCATTAACTAGAATACAGGTAGCATTACTTACCTGTGATCTAAATGATGAATAGAGAGAATAACTCCTGAATTCAAATGGGCTTGTTTTAAGGTCACCAGGATTGTGAATTCATATTTATTTCTTAACTTCTGAAAAAAGATTTCAGCTGTTTCTGGAGATGCCTTGACACTTCTTGAAGTATCTGAGGGAAAAAAAAAAAAAGAAACAGAAAAAACACTCATATAAAATCTTGTTTTACTTTACATCCCCAACTCAAAGAGCTTACAAAATAACTAGCTGCTTCTGAGGAGCACAGACAGGAAAAAGCAGGGACCAAGGTATTTTAAGCACCAGCTTGCACAATCAATGGGATCCATTTCAGTGAAACAGAACACATTTTCTAGGACACCTAGAAAATTCTGTGCTGGGTATGGATGGGTTGTTTTGTTTTTAACACAGGGTCATAACCCTTTTACTTTCTCCATGGATGGCCAGATGGTACCTTTAATATCTCGTCCAAAATGTGGACTGAGTGACAACATTGGGTATGAACTTACGCTGTGAAGTGTGACCTGGGCAACTTCTTAATGACTTCTACAAAAATGTTATGCTTAATAGCTATGCACAGTTAATTAGAGACAAAAAAATGGAATTAAAAAGAGCAGCATCTCTTGGGGGACACAATTTACTCAGCTTTAAGTAATAGTTATAAATTTACTTAAAACCTCACCATCATTAAAAATACATTGTTGCTAATTAATCACTATATACTCCAGTTGTGCAGCACATCGCTGCTGCTTCTTGCACAGGATGTCATGAACATTTGTTAGAGTAATTACACACACACAATTAAGATTTTGCTTTTAAAACCCCACACACAACCAAGACGCAAAGCAATGTTTCTGCTGAATCTGCACAGAACATGCACAGAAAATAAAAAGGCTCAACATTCAGCCCTCTAGAGAGAGAATTTACAAAATAAGATGTCAAATGCTAAAGAAACAATTCCCAAGGTTTTCCATAGTACGTTATACTAGAAAATAATTAATATATATTTTTAATGCACAAAATCAATTCATTAGTATGTGTAATCAACTGTGTAGGAGCTAAATGAATCCACAAGCTTCTTGTCATTGCAATTGGACCATCCTGCTTTAACTCAGGGACACTAATTCAGCAGTAGAGAGCTATTGGCAATAGATTCTCCACAAGGTGATTTTCTTTTGGCAGTGATGGATGCTGAGCTCTCAAGTACGTTTACACCACGGTTCTTAAAAACAGGTTTAGTCTTTAAGCTCTACCTGTGAAGATGTTACTCTGCATTAACAGCAGTTTATTGTGGTTCACAGACCAGGAATATCCTTCAATATGCGTTGAAGAAACTAAACAAGCTGTACAATCCTGAAGTCCTAACCAAGCTCCTGCACACTGTCACACCAGGTTGAACTGGAGTCATTTTTGATGAAAATTATACCAAATACATATGATATTCTCATTAGCAACTGATGAAAGAAAGTATATACACATTAATATAACATTACACAAGGCCAGTTCCAGTTATACATAATTATCTATCGCCCCCTCCTACGTGCACTTTTTTCTAACTGGAACTACTGAGATGCAAACACTGCACTACAGGTGGCCTGTTCTTTAGCAAGGAAACAAACCCTTACCGTAATGTGGAGCTCTCCAAAGCCCTCCCAGTCCTCACTGCTCCAGTGGGGTAGGCAGGGGAAACAGAGTTGCCTCTCCGCCCTCGAGAGAGGAATCTTTTTTGAGATTCACTCATGTCACTCCTGTGATATGGTAGGATGAGAGTTTTCCATCCTTTCATCTATAAAACCTTCTCTTAATATAATTACCTTATAATTATATTAACCGTATAATTATTCATCCTGACCATAGACTATCTTCTTGTATACAGACAATAGCATCGAGACCTGATTAGATCATGCTGGAAGCCTACATATAAAGATTATTGTCACATTACTTCTAGAGCATTAAACTGCCTAAACACAGCCATTCCAGTTTGGTATTGCAAATAAGTCAGTTCATATTTGCTGCACCAAAAAGCCACACAGCCTTTTGAATTACTACTAGTCTGATGAAGCACCAACACCATTTGCTCAGGGCAGGCACCAGGTGGATTTCTTAAAGAAGGACAACTGAAGGGTCCTTGATCTATTAGACCCATTCTTTTTACAGTAACGCAACAGTGCAAATCCTTCATTCCAATTGCCTTTGAACACCAGTGGTAGGTGCTTGACAGACCACCAGCTGTGCTCAATAAATACTGATTCAGGCTTGCTCTTGACATTTGGTTTCTAGAAATCATTTTAAGACCAGAGGAAAACACTTAACTGGAACTGGACTTCTTCCATAATAGCTTGGAAAATCAAACTGGTATATCTCAGATAACAATTTGTGGTTTCTCAGCAGTTACATAAAAGTGTTATACTGTGAACATTTCTAATACACAAAATGAAAGGCATAAATCTTTTCATATTACAGGGCAAAAATAAGGAGCCAACTATTAGCTTGAAAGAGAAATTTGTCTCTAGCCATGATACCTGTATATTGCGTTTACTTTCCTAGAACACTGCATGTGTTTGGTTTGACCACACCACAATAACTCACAAATACACAGCGTTAACACTCCATCTTTATAGAAGAATGAAGTTCAAAGTGATAATGAAAGAAACAAAACAATACAAACTCAAAGCACATTGCACTCCTTGTTCAGGTCAAAGTTTTTATAGCATGGAAATGCCTATAGAAGGAATAACCCTCACATGGTAACACATGAAGCTGGGTTGAGACATTCAATTTAGCAAAAGTACTGAAAAAAAAAAGCAACAGACTGAGGGAAAGAGGCTGGAGGAAGAGAGAATTAATTCATGCCATGGTTGGCAATGATAACAATTTATAAGGAAACAGACAAACAGTTGGTGCTGGTCAACCTTCAGCTGCAACATCTAGCTATGAGCTGATCAGCTGGCAACAGGCACAGAAAACCAAGTCTTTTAAGATCTAACATTGCAAAGCAATCTGAAAACCTTGTGAAGAAACCCACTGACCATAGGACCTGCAGGAACTCAGCTCTTCAGAGGACAAACTTAGTGGTGGTCTCCACCCTGTGCTTGCAACAGCCCTCACAACTAGGACGTCTTCTCCCCTCAGGGACAATCTGCAGTCAGAGCTTTGCAGCAAACACCTAAGAAATGCAAGTGTTCACAGAAGGTGTCAAGTGCAGATATTGTCACTTCACTCATGCTCATGAGATGATAATTACTGTGCTGCAACCAAGACAGTAAGTCTAACTTTCAAAAGGACTCACTCCACAGCCTAAACTAATGCTGCAGAAAGAGGTGGTTCTACCCTTTGTTCTGTCACCAGACTTTAATTCCTTCTCCTCATCCTTACGGTGGTAATTGCACTCATGGAAAACATATGAGAGGCCATATTAGGCAACCTAATCCAGTTTTAACTAGACCAGACACCCAACCTCCCCCCAAAAAGGTGTTGGAAGCAGCCATGAACAAGTTACTGGAGGTAAGCAGGAAGACTTCTATGTGCAGCAGCATCACCTTACTAAATCACACAGTGTAAAGACTACATGCAAATATGGGTTTAGGACAAGCCATTCATTACAGATGTTTTCCAGTTCATAATAAAAACAAACAGTTACTAAATGGAATGGATAGCTTGTCTTAGCAAAGGGTGTGCTCTTGAGTTTCTGAAGTGCATCTAAAGCTAAACAGATACTGTTAAGAACTGAATTATAAAACAAACTCCTGCAGAACAGTCTTTGAAGGAGGCATCCTAATTAATTGAGCTCCAGAGTTTGTTTCGTGTGCACATAATCAGCTTTTAATAGCAGCATCTATAAATCAATTCTGCATCTGACTGTAGGTTTGCTGAACTACCCAAATTAAATTTTAGTGGTTTGTGAGAAAAAGGAGAAGGGCTGCAGGCTAAAAAGGGTCTGAAAAATATAATAAGGCTAGCTTGATTCTGTTTCATTTTCCTATACACATTCAGATCAGCATCACAAGCATATACTCACATCATATCACTTCCCCATATTAAAACTTTTGACCGGTCTTTTCCTTACCTAGGGATTCACACAGCCTACAAACAGCAACAAGAGACTGTTTACTTTATAATGTTCTTTTATTTAAACAACCGACTTGGGCTAGGCTGCTCCCAGCCTAGGGGCAGCAAGCAATGCCAATCCAAAAGCAGAATCTTCACAAGGTTGAAAGGGCACGGCAGGTTTTTTTAAGCAGAGCACAGTGCATTCAAATTCAGGAGTTGCATTCCTGTAATGAAAACTGAAGATAGAAAGAAGTAAAACAACCTTTATTAGACTAAACCCTTGCTAGATGCGTTATGCTTTAGGTACTTCAGTGGGAAGGTTGATTCGTTTGCCCTTTTTTTTTCCCAACACACCTGATTCTTTATTTGAACTGATACATAAGACACTGGCTGATAAAACATTGAGTTACTTTTCTTACACATTTGTTCATCCTGTTCTCATGGATTCTGAATCATTTCAGAGAGAACAGCAAAACAGGAGCAGCTACAGTTCTCAAAACCCACACAAACCTGCTTGGTTTCTCCAAGGTTGTATGAAGGAGCTCTGTGGGAGCCTGGGGGAAGGTGGTGTAGTTCCATCTGAGGTTTAAAAGACTACAAGATATGGGGTAAACACTGAGCCTGTAAAGGTCCACTCCCAAAGGCCCAGAAGCACTGCCCAGTTCCCAAGTCTGAGCGAACACTGGGACTACGATTCTAATCATGTGTCAGGATCCCACTAGATCTAGAACTTTATGCACCCAAGTGCTCCTTACAAACTGGGTACGACTTGGTTTCACCAGAACAAAAACTCACAAATGCTGGGACCCAGCACCTGAATAAACCTCCCAAGCTGAATGATCAGGACCTTGGGATACCCCAGAGACACCACCACAGTGACCACCAATTCTGTGTGCCTCCCTTCTTATTTCCATTAAATAAATGCCTCAGTAAGGATATATGCAAACAGAACTTCATTGGATAGGAAGGAGAAGAGGAGGGCAAAATGCACTTCAGCTGAAATAAAACAATTGAAACAAAAACTGACTTGAAGCCAAATCATTAAATCAAATGAAAACAAGGGGGAAAATGTCACAGTTTGTTCTTGCAGCATTTGGGGAGGTTCCAATTGCCTTTGTTTTGTAGCTTTCTCTATTCTGAATGTCAGCTACAGCTTTGGTGTGTCATCCAGGAAGGGCTGTCGTCCAGCTCAAATGATACACAAAGTCCTATAAGTCACAACGGACTGATGCAGGAGGCTAGAAGAAGGACCTTTCTCTAAACAGACACACACATATACATTTTTCCCTCAACTATATTGACCATTCATACTTATACCCTCACAAAACACTAATCATATCGCTTCTGGCCAGAACTCTGGCTCACCTACAAGCGGTACACTTGTGTGTTTAAAGTCATTTGGGCACAGCTGAGAACACAAATCCACTGTGGGACAAGAGGGTGAAAAGGCATCGAAAGCCTCGACACACATGCTTGAATACAGCTGCTATGTCTCTGATCTGAAATAACCAAACATTATTAAGGACCTAACTTGCTTGTGTAATTAGGAGTAGTTTGTGCATTTGCGTAAGTAATCATTCATTCAAAGTGCTTTGTTTGTACTGTTTTCTTCTCCATGGTCAAAATCCCCAGGGAATTTTTGCTTGGTTTGTTAAGCTTGTTTGCTTGCTTTTTTAACTTTTGAGGGGTTTTTTAACGTAAAGGAACATTAACAATTGACAACTATGCACATGAAACTAAACCAGAACATATTTAATAGGGGAAAACCTTCTACCCAATATGATAGAATGAGATAATTGAGCAGTAGCAAGACCTCAACCATTTCTGCCAGCTCCTGGCACTGACTTGGATGACTGTTTAGGAAAGAGCTTGCAAAACCATGACTGAGGCAAGTTACAGCTGTAATATATTATACATTCACTGTAGATTAAGAATAGTACCACCAAAATCTGTCTAAAAGCATTCTGCAAAAGAGATGATACAATGCTAGCTTGACAGTGATTATACTAGTGGCTGGGTTAAGCCTCTCAACTTATGTACTGGCTTCTTCTAGAAACCAAGGAAAGCCACATCAAGCTGAATCTTTCTGTAATGCTAAGCTTACCTTTCCACAGCCCAGATACTGACTTCCCCTGCTGAAACAGCCTCCTTTGCATCCCTGTGAGACTACAAAACAAATTGTTCAGGTGCTAGCCACTAAAATACAAACAAGCTCTTTCAAAACATGGACAACCCCCGAGATGATCTTGAGATTGGGGCTACGAAATCACTCTTTACAGTTCATACATACTCAACTAGAACATGTGCTGTGTGGAATGGGGAAGGCAGATCTTTCCCTCCAGCCTGGCCATCTAGTACACAAGCAGAATCCAACTGCTTCGGTGAAGCTGTGAAATGAACAGTGTGGCTGCCCGGCATGATTCCCTGCCTGGATTACAGATCAGGGAAATGTCCTTTCAGTGGTGGTGTGTCTCAGCATGTCAGCAGCTCAATACAAACAGCCAAAGAGGGCACCTTTGCTTGGTTTGTAGATCTGCATGGCACAGGAAAATTGATGAAGGGAGAACAAGTGGTGGATTTACACCACTATAAACACCCACCCGTTTGAACATCAGGACTAGGTATCACAGCCCTCTCAATCTCAGGGTTAATTTGTCAGAACACAATGCTAAAACACTTAGACATCTCTCATCCTCCCTTGGCTGTGGTCCCTTCAGAAAAGGAATTTGCACCAGGACTACAAGTGGGAACCATTTACTGTAAGGTAAAGAAGCCCAGCTGCACTGCAACAAGTCAGGTATGCTCTTCCAAAAGCATGTAGAGTCCATAACAGAGAGTTTCATGACTTTTGGATTCAGTAGGCAAAAAATAAAGAAAGGCAAACAAATACAGTAAAGTTTTTAGTGACTGCATCTACAATAGCATATTCCTGACGATTTTTCAAACCTTTTGCAAATGAAAAGATAAGAAACCCAACAGGTTCAGGACAACCTGAACTTTGAATGTGTAGGTGTCCAGATTCGAAGTCTGTAGTCTTAGCACAAGAGGCTGAAGCAGCTGATTTGCTGCTTCAATTGTATTGCAAGCAATACAGATCCTAGCACACTAGATTGTTACTAAAACAACTCCCACCAAACTCATAAAGAAAACATTTATGTGTGCTCCCAAACATTTCTGAGAGGAATATACGGAATGTGCACATCGACACATTCGGAATCACATCAACAAAATTAGGAATTTTTAAAGGCATACATGATACAGAAAACCACTCTTCCTTGCCATAAGAAATACTACCCCTTTCACTGTAACTACATCATCACGCTAGATGGAGACGCTAGGAGAGGGGGTGCTACTCAGGAGGGACGTATTACATGATAACAAAGTGATGAAGATAAATTATGACTTCTGTTCTTGTTACAAAAATTCCACTCCTAGAAAATTAAAATGTGTGATGTATAGTAAGTTCTGCGCCAGGTATTTATTACTGTAATGCTTTCTGGTGATTTATAGGTTCTGGGTTATCAATTATACGATGCAATGACTTTATTGATTACCAAATTTCTCTAGTCTATATTCCAACACTATTCTTAGTTCCTCTCAAATTCTGAAGACTCTTTTTATGTGCTCCCTCACAGGTAGTATCAAATATTACTTACAATAATGCTGGTTAGGTTTTTCATGGCCAATACCACTGTAAAACCTATTATGTTTGAACAAGGACACACAGGTAAACTAGAGTAAGATTTCTGTCTGCTTCTCCATTTCAAGACAGGTTCCAGCTACATTTTAAAAGGTTGCACCTACTATAGCTTTATAAAGATATATCTGCATTTATACATGCACACACAGCCCTTTAGGTACAAAGTAGTTTTCTAGAAGCTGCTTTGAGAATACCTTGAAAGCTGTGGAGAAAATCAAGCCTATCTTGTTTGCCTTGCTACTGCCATCTGCAGCACATGCACCTAAGTTATGCTTGGCTTCATGCTGTCATATGGGCACTTTGTGTCAAACTGACCTAACAACAAACAAAAATATCACACCAAGAAATGCTGTTAACACTGCGACACAGACTGAAGAGCATAAGAAAAATAATACATTGCCTTCCAGCACTACTGCTACTGTAATAAGGGCATGACACACATGAGAACTGCTAAAAGACTGAATTTACTTCTAGTTCCCAGTCACATAGCATGGTCAAGATGAAAAAAGCTATGCAAGTCGTGACAACAGGGAGGACATGAGGGGGAAGCAGTGTTGTCAGCCTTTTCCAAATGAAAAAGCAGGCTACTGAAGGTAAACAAAGCCTTATCAATTAAAAACAATAAAGTACAAACTTCATGGCAATAATAAACCATGCAAGCAGGTTATGCTAGGTGTAGATGCAGCTGGATTACATTAACAACCCTTCTCCAAAAAGATAAAACACAATTCAAGCTTCTCAAAGATATATTCCAGGGGTGAACTGGGTCATGCAATGACACGCTGTAAAAGATTAGCACTCACCATGGCACCTCTGGATTAGGATAATGTTTGGTGTAGATACTCCTGTACCCTCTGAGCAACACATCACAGCTCTCCCTCTCTTGTTGCAAGTGTCAGCAAGACCTGCTCATGCTCTCTGCTCAGTCATTTTCTCTCAAAACCTCCTTTCCCTGTGATCAGTTTGCTGCTCCTGAGGACCTACCACCTGCAGACTGTGTTTCACAGAATCACTTCAGATGGAGCAAACCTCATGAGATCATCTAGCCCAACCCCAATCATTTGTGGATGCTCTGGAGGGTTCATGTTTTTTCCCCAGTAGAACTGGTTTATCCCTCTTTGCAAAGGTTCAGATCTCTCATCCTAGTTGAGTCACCTCTGGCTTTGTGGGGTATAACTGGGTTTTACCCACATTAGGGTTAATTGCATTTAGCTCTCCAAACTCCTAAGTGTTTAGGCTGATTTATTTTCATACAGCACAATAGTGAGCTTGAAGCACTAGTATGAGATCCGTCCTAATTTGCCAGATGACCACAATGAAAGAGTTCCATGAAAGAGTAACTTCTGACACAAGAATGATCAAAAGTCACAACTTAGAGCTCCAGAAAGCCCAAACCTTTATTGCCCACAGCAAAAACAGCGCAGCGAGGCAGGGGGAAGGAGGCCACCAGTGGAAAAAAATTACATCTGAAGCATGCCAGACACATCCAACAACTCAGTTGCTAGCCACAGGTCTCCAGCAGCAGACTGAGCACACAGCAGCAGATGGGAGGAAAAGGCAGGAGACTGTGAAGAGAATTCAAGTACCAGCAGAAATGAGGGAGAAGTGGTAGAGAAACCACACCTGAGAGGAAAGGAGAGGAGGGACACCCATGCCACCAGCTATACTGACATTCTTGGAAACATCTCTACCCATGTGATATCTGTTTTGATGCCTGGAATAGGAAAGGTTAGAAGGATTTTGAATCAGGAACATGAAAGAGTAGAGATACCAAGGAATACTATACACACAACCCAGCTATAAGAAGGGCAGACTGACAGAAAGCACACGAAAGGGGGAGACAAGCTACTGTTGCCAGAGGTACCAAGGAAGCTGGGGAGGGCCAGAGCTCAGGTTCTCCGGCAAGAAGTTTTAAGCCAAATATTAATGGAATTCATACTTCTGTGAATGCGCCTGCTAGCCCCGGTGAATCAGCTACAGGTTCTAAACATATGTCCAATTTATAAGCTTGGATGAGTTAAAATTAGAAATGCTTCGAAATCCCCATTTCTTTGCTTTTGTAGACTTGTTTTAACTGAGTACCATTAAAAGATACTCAAGTGCCCTAAAGAATAGTTTTAGGAAGAATTCAAAGGCACCAGTTTGATCATTGAGTATTAGGTGTTCGATGCCCCTTCGTGTCATTGAAAATCTCTCCCTATACCACAAGAATTCCACCAATGCTCCAGATCTCCGGCGTACAGAAAGACTTACATCCATCCCATCGTTAGCACATTAACTCAATATCGCACAATGACTACAACATAGCTAATGTGTCATAGATTTTTTATTTCATGCTATCTCCTACAAAATCAAAAGTCTGAAGATTTCCACCACTTCCTTTGAGTAGCTATTCCACAATCTAAACTAGTTCATTGTGAAAGCCTCCTTTTATCTTAAATCCTCTCTATTTATAACATCATTATGTTACTCTTACCTCTACCGCTTCAAACATTAAATAATTCCTTCATTTTAAACCTCTAAGAATCTTCTAATAGTAGACACTCATACAACGCTTTTGTCATTCTTTGGACAAGCTGTACATACACAAGTTCTTTCAAAAGCTTTCTTAGTAAGCCGGTCCTTTTTGCTGTATAATCAGGTTTGATGTTGTTCTCTTCAGAAAAGTATCAGTGAATTCTAGAGAAACTCTGAGCGAATGCAATAACCCAGATGCAATCTCAGTTTTAAAAAAAACCTCCAGCTCACAGATCTCACTATATTTCCTTATGCTTCAAACACTAACAGTGTATGCAGGGATTCTTAAGATCATCACTGAACAGGGTAGATAGGGCTTTCCTCAAGTCCACCCCACTCCCTGAATGGATGCTGAGCAAACTGCAGACTGTTTCAAGTTCAAAGGATATTAGCCAATGTTACAGGAAATCTTATGAGTGCCTTTGGAACAGCTGTGGCCCAACACACAAATGTGTGCTTAGGGAGTTATGAAAATAGAACTTATTGACTTCAACCACACAAAAGCTCCTTTGGAACCTTCCGGATCATTACACAACTGTATTTAGAGACTGGTAGACTTCCAGCCATGGAGTCAAGGCTGGCATGTGTCATCTTCTCTTGATAGGATAAACAGTATGGATGTTAACACCTTCTTATTATACTTAAATAAGCATTTAAGCTGGGGAAACCATAAACATTGTTCTACCAGAGAGCACAACTCTAAAACTGGAGGATTTTTCCTCATTATACTCCCTCTATGTTTTCAGAGAGTTTGAAATTGCCACTCAAATTCCACTAAAAGATTTCTTAGTTATGGATCACTGGCAATATTGATTGTAATGGCTCCTTTGGAAATATTACAGTCTATTGTAGCAATGCTGTTGCTGCTGCAGATATGTTAATCTGCTAAAAACCTTGTGAACACTGTCTCTTAGTCTACTTTTCCTTTTAGACCATGCCCATTGCTTTAGCACCTTGCAACAGCATAGTTGTGAGTAGCATCTGCCAAGATGACTCAACAAAAATGTCAGTTTTCTAAACTCACACTTCTCTCTGGAGTCATCAGGATCACACACCCCCAAAAACATATGCACCAAAAAAGGAAAAGCAAACAAAATGTTGTCAAACAAAACAAATAATGAGATTTTTTTGCTGTAAAATTCTTCCACGTTGAAAACGGCTACAGCACTTTTTCCCATCCAAACACGGATGTGGTTCTGGGCAACCTGATCTACCTGAAGGTGTCCCTTCTCATTGCAGGGGACTGGACTAAATGACCTTCGAAGATCCCTTCCAGTCCAAACAATTGTATGATTCTAGGGTTTAAAACGAAAGAAAAAAAGACAAAAAAAATACATTTGCTTCATAAATCGGGCTATAACTTGAATAACTTATTTGCTACAAGCTTGTTCTAAGTTTCTAAAGTTCAGTAACATCTACCTGGCATACCTGAGTGAACATTCATAGTGGGTATTTGTGATGGAAAACACAACCAGGCAAGGAAAAAATAAAACCCCACAAAATTTAAGTACCCTTTCTTACCATATATCTTCTCAGATTTTCCTGAGAAGAAATCCTTTGGACAAACACTGAGATGGAAAAATTATCAATTCTTAAACATTGAGACAAAATATAGAGGAATTGAGACAAAAGATTGACAGCAAAAAAAAGTCAGCACAAAATAATTTTTCACTGCTTATTCAGCTGTACTGTAGCAGCGCAGGTAGGAGATCTGCACCTCGGCACACAACCAGATGGGACGATGCACAGGGAACTGAAGAATCACTACATGGAAGTACAGTTTCCCATGACAGCTATATATAATCTCCAGCTCTTACCCACTGGTTTTAAATAACTTATAAGCTAAGCTCTGTACCTCCCTTAAGCCTCAGTGGAAGCAGAGAAGTTAGCAATTCTTGGAGTTATTTTTCCAAGCCAGCACCTATATGCCCTGGAGGATACAGACTAGAAGAACATATGCAATGCAGGGGAAAGAAACCTATTTCCCACATCTTATAAGCAAGCAGTAGGGAAAAAACAGACATTATGACTGATTTTGATGAAGGGACATGTAGGAAATGCTGCGGTCCTCTGTGAATCGCACTGGAGAACAAGCCACGCTGCAGGGAGGGGAGAAACCATAAAAAAACCATTAACCCAGCTAGTCTCAGCCATGCTTCGTGATTACAGAACTATATCACAGCAAAAGCAATTACATAAGGGTAGCAAGACCCCATTTTCCCTTGTCACTACCCCTTGCTAATGCAATCCTCCCCCAGCAATATGGAAAGATGGGCTTTGACAGCTTCCCAGAAGAGTCACCATCCCTCTCTCAGAGTACATAGGCTTCAGTGGCTGGATTCTCTCTGGCACACAGGACAGAAGCTGTCCTGCTGTCAACATCACATCTTTAACTTCAGCCAAGGCCACTGCCAGGAGCAGCTGCCCGGTGAGCAGCCATCTGCACTCAGCTGCTCCTGATGGGAACATCAGCTTGGAGAGAGGTCTCCTTGGCCTCCACTCCTCCACCCTTCCATCCTGACCCTTCTCACAGCACAAACCAGAGCTCTGCCCCGCACCACCATACTGACACTGTCTTCATGAGTTTGCCCTCCATACAAGCATATCAAACTGATCTTCAGCTTTCCAACAAACATGCCAGGTAAAGCCCCAAGATAATACTAGGCTCAACAAGGGTTTTGTACTTGCAGTGTTTTAGAAGAGGCCTCACTGTGAAGGTAGGAATAATGCAAATGTAATTCTGTCTGTTATTCATCAGTATGAGTTGTTTTGGGTGATACTGACCATATGAAGAGAACATGGTTATTTGAATTAACCTGAACAACCAAGTTTTCCTTAAAATAAGGTTTTAGAGAATCAGCATTGTCCCAGTAGAAAACAAATCCCCCAGGACTTCAATTTATTGCAGATATTAGGTGCAACCTGACTGTGAAAAGCCCCATGTCAAGCCCAGGAGAACACAATAAAATACAACATCCCTCTAAATGGAGTCACACCCTCACTGATTAATAAATGTGGATACTAATTCACTTCAAAGGTTGGAGCAGCAGAGGCTGGAAATGTCAGCTGTCCCACCAAGCCCAGGCAAAACCATGGAAGCCACGCTGCTTGGCAACATTTCTCAAGGGGATCTGGGTATGTAAGGGACAGTGCCTACATCAGCAAGAAGGTATCATTCCTCTCCTCACAATGAGGCTTCTTCCAGAATTCTTGCTCTTAAGAATTTAAGAGACTGAAAGGTGAGTGGTGACCTCATAGGAGCCTTGCAGTATCAAAAGTGGGCCTATAAGGATGCTGGACAGGGACTCTTCACTAGGGACTGTAGGGATTGGACAAGGAGTAATGGGTTAAAACTTAAACAGGGGAAGTTCAGGCTAGATTGTAGATAAGGAAGAAGTTCCTTACTGTGAGGGTGGTGAGGCACTGGAATGGGTTCCCCAGAGCAGCTGCGGATGCTCCATCTCAGGCAGTGCTCAAGGCCAGGTTTGACAGAGCCTTGGGTGACATGGTCTAGAGCGATGTGTCCCTGCCCATGGGAGGGGTGTTGGAACTGGATGATCTTAAAGTCCTTCCCAACCCTAACCATTCTATGATTCTATGACAAGAGCCAATATCAAAATACATGGCAAGAGACAAAAGTATTTAAAAAAAAAACCAAACAAAAACAACTGAGGGAATATTTAATTTCTGCTTATTTCCTTTCCCTCCCCCCAAAAAAGCCCACTGTAGAAAAACAAAGAAATCCATGTGAAATACCTTTTCTTGTGATAAACAATGACATCATTTTTAAAGCAGTACTTAAAACAACTTGATTGTTCTACACTTATACTTTTGTGATGCTTTATATGCCCAACATACACTCTCTGCAACACTCTTTGAAACTTTCAGCATTAACAGTTGCAATCCCCAAATGCTACAAGCCAAGTTTCCCGTCATTCCTTAACACTATTTGTATCAACTATGCACTAATGACTACATACAGGGATCACAAGATTTTCTTCTCTGGAAGCCTGAATTTCCTTGGTATCTGCCAAAAATTAGGTTCCCATTCACTTTCTCACCCTCTGCTGCACCATTACAAGCATCAATCACAAGTTTGCAACATTCCAGGTTTTTTCTTCCCATAACTTTTTCCACTTCTATTTCACAAATAAGCCAGCATGGCTGTAGTTGCCAGGCAGCACATTCTCCAGTATTAGACATATTCATGACTACTCAGCAGTGCATGGTTACACAGCGGGTAAGTGCAGCCTAGTTCTCTATGCTTTGTAACTCAGTATGGTTTGGGATGGGAGCCGAATGCAGGATTCTCATACTACCTCCTCCTTTTTTTTGGGGGCAAGCTCTTCAAGCAGCAGATACTTCCCAAACACCTCCTCTTGGCACCACTACTAGTAGGAGGAGGAAGAGGATGGCAAATATTCAGTTCTTCTGGAGCAAGGGGGATACATCATGGCAGCAACTCCTGCTCTGCAGGCCCAAACAGAAGCAGCCCAGCTCTTCAGGGCTCTCCTTCAACATCCAGCCCCATTCCCCAGCAGCATGGATCACCACCCTGGCTGTGTCATACCACAGTGGTTACTGTTTCCATGAGTGCAGAGGCTACTTTGGAACATGCCAGGGGGAAAGAGGATGGAACCAGCGGGAGGAAAACACAAGCTGTTGCTTCAGATACACCTGCATCTCTCTGGCTACCACGTTGCTCACATTAGGCATTTCTAACATTGAGACACGTTCCAGTACTTACCAAAATTAAACTATTATTTCAGTTTGAGAACTAAGGGGTGAAGGGCTTTCTTTGTCTCTGAAAAACTCTTGGAGTTATTATCTACAGATGATCGCTGTGCTGGAGGTCCCACATTTTGAGGATTCAGTGATTCTGAGAGAAACCAGCTTGCTTCCAAGGCAGAAAAAGCTGCAGATAAGTATTCACTCTCCAGTCAGCCATGCCAGTTGGCAACATTAGCATCCTCTTCCCCAGCTGTCTGTTACTTCTCCTTTGGGAGACAAGCACAGCTAGAGAAAGGGGATTTTACAGGACCCTCTAATCCATGTCACTGCAGTTAGCCAGGTTCACTCCTGATGCTGGCCAACTCTGCCATAAGCAGACATGGGAACGCTCATATGATCTCTTGCTTTGGCAAAGTTGTGGGGACAGTAACCTCTAGCTCCCAGGTGGTGACAAACAGCTGGGAACAGTAATATTTTCAGCAGGCTCAGCTGGAACCTGGAGAAAGCATCTGTACATAGTTTCAGTGACAGGTGGCAAGGAAAAAAAGGTGTGTGTGAAGTGCATAGGCAATGTAAACCCTATTTCTATGGGAGAAAGTTAATGTGAGTCTAGTTTTAAAGCTTTATTTTTAGCTCCTTTATTTAGTAATGTCCAGAGATGATGTCATGGGCCAAAACCCGTGATCTTTTCAAAGGGATACTAGATATATAATAATATTGTCTCACTAGCATTTTAAAATAATGGACTAATGATCCAGTCATGCAGCAACAGGTAACAAATAATTTACACCAAGAGGACTATTTTAGGGTTTTTTTTTCTGCCAGCAGTTTGTGCCAACAAGTGCCAATTCAAAGAACAGGAGTGCTGAGTCCTATCATGCATCCCACTGACAGATTAAATTGTTTCTTTGGTGTAGCATAGCACATCTTGTTCCTTATCAGAATATACCATATCGTGCCTCTAGAAATCTCCCTCCTCATCAGAAATATCAAGTATTATTTATAACCATATTGAGTTACATATCCTAACTGGCAGAGGAAAAAGCTTATCCTCTGAATGAGTTCCAAGCTCTGCATTCACATACACAAGCTCCCACATTCTCATGACTACTACGTACTTTTCATCTTTTCCTCAAATACATGTTCCTGTGCTTGTAACCATCTGACTGCACTCTCCTGTCCACCCTTCAGCCTCTTCTTTGAGGAGTACATACACCTTTTGATGGGCATATACTTTTTTCATTTCTGGTGCCTCTCATCACTTGATTGGCAGTGGACCTTTCACCACTCTCCACTCCTGCTGGAGGTGGTTGGAAAGCATCTCCATTACTACACCTACAGTCTTTGGGCAAAGATAGCCTGACACATAGTATTTGTTCCCAACCATAAGCAAGATCCAGAAAGACTACCAAAATACTGTTTCTATAAAATATATACAATACAGAATCTAAAGGGAGGAGGGAAGGTGACAGAATTACAGTGTAGAGGAGTGCCAGAGGCAACCAAGTTATCCTTGTAGCCCTTTTTTAGATTCTCACACCTCAGAACACCCATTTCCCACTGCAAGTTGAAATGCCTGGCTTCCTGGGGACCTTCAATTTGCTTAACATTAAGTCCCCTGAGCATAGACTCAGGTCAGATAAATATGACCCATCCAAAACCTTCAGCACTCTCCAGCCTCTGTTCAATTTTCCCTGCAGCTTCATATGCAACAAGTGCTCTTGCAGCAACATGATTTTCATATTTGCATAGGAAAATGGCTACACTGACTGTCACCTCCACCGATCTCCTTAAACTGCATTAATGCAGTATATTTACAAAGAAAGAATGGCAATTGGTACTCCTCCAAGCGCCTTCTTTAAGCACATTAATTACACTTCAATCCACCCACTTGATTTGGGCTTTACCTTTAGTATCAGCCTCTTTTTGCAAAGGGAAAATAAAGGTATCAAAAATTTCACTGGCTTATGTAAACAGTCATCAACAAAGGGAAGTCTGTGGTGTAGATACTCTGACTTCTGTTCTGCTGCTATGACCAGCAGAGGAATAATTTTCCTTTCAACATATTTTGACATCATAATATCTGCTGCTGGCTAGGAAGTGCTGGCAGATGTTCACACACAGCAACACTAACATTTTGGAAGACTTCTTCCTGTTTTCTATTCATAATTCTTTCTTCCCACAAGTGACAATTACTTCACAAATCACATTTCCAGAAAGAGAAGCCCCTGCAGCTAACTAGAGCCAGATTACAGTGGCATTCCAGTGCTGCCATCCACTACAACCAAGGAGCATCAGGCACCTAAAAAGCATTAGAATTCAAGACCACAGTATCTGATCCTGTTGAAGGCAGTGGGAAGAGTTCTGTTTCTCAAATCTTTGGGAAGAAACAGATACTTTCCTTAAGATTTGCACAGTGACAGAGCACACAGGTACACAAAAAGCAAGTCCAAGGGACTGCAAATTTCAAATGGCCATAATCATTTCTAAATCAGGAACTGTATAAGAAGCAATATAAATGTTCTTGATTGGACTGTAACAGACTAAAACTATCTTTAGAGAGTAATTGCTTACCGTGTAATATACCTTTGAAATATAAATTCCTTTGAAAATCAATTATGCAAAGAAAAATTTGTCAGAACAGCCAATTAGATGCTAAACCCCTTGTATTGAAAAATGATGCTACATCTAATTAAGCAGTCAAAACTGACTTTTCACCTAGAAACAGAAAGAAAGAGACTACTCTAGCTGTATGTGCAATTTTCCCATCATATACCTTTAATTGGCAGTTCAACCTGACACTTTCATAATTTCTCTCTAAAATAAAGAACAGCATTTAGGCTTCCTGTATGTTTTAAGCATATGTAAAGTAAGGCTTTTCACCAGTTGAGAATGCAGCCTATCAAAAAAACAACATACTAAAATGTCATAAATATACATATGGTACAACAAAAAAAAAAAAAAAAAAAAATCAGTATGTCAAGAAACCAAAAGGCAAAGGATCACAAGTTAAAGCTTCGAGAGTACATTCACAGATCATTTGAAGGCATTTGTGTCCTTTTCACAAAATCATTTGTGCCTAGGACTAAGGCTTTAGCTGGAATAAGGAAAAAACACATAGGCCAAGCCTAAATTTAAAGTCAGCATGTACATACCCTTGAAATTCACACACTACAAGTACATACATTAAGAGGCATATATTGCAGCAATGTTCCTACAGCGAGCTCTAACAGCAGAGCAAAAGTGACTTAAGTGGACCCAGTGGTCTGATCAAGGAAGGAAATATCTCCATTTCTAAATGCAAGTTTGAAAACGAAAACCTTTCTGTTCAGTAAGGACACCACGTACTATAAGAAAATCAGCAGCCATCATATGCAATAGCAGGAAAAGTATCTCCAGTCCTGCAGGGCACTGAAGAATTCCCAAGAGATACTGAGTGACTTCAACCACCATTTCAACCCAAATGGTTTTGTTCTTGTTATTCCCCTAGTTCTTCTCAACTAAACAAAAAAATGTTGGTGTGAAAATGCAAAGCTCCCATCTCCTTTGTTACAACTAAACTGCTAAATCATTTGGGAACTATGCACACTCATAATTACACAGAAAGAAGGAACAACTTACAGAAAATTCCTTAGTAACCCAGAAATTTCCTTTTTTTTTTCTTTTTTTTTTTTGGAGCTAACACTGAGAAAATATACAATAAAAAGTCTTATTCTTACAAACCTCTAATCCTGCTACCACTGAAGTCAAAGGGTGTTTTACTTCCTCCTCACCCCAACCTATTATAGCACAATAAGGCCTAAACTCAGAGCCATACCTTAAAAGTCACAGCTATTTTAGGAGACAAACCCCAGAGCCCCACAAACATGTTGCCATTCTAAGCAGTCAGAGGGCTCTGCTCTGCAGCCCCAAGCCCACCACGGACGTTTAAAACTGGCATGTGTCAATGTTTCTGAACGCATACGGCTATGCACTTCCACATTAATGCTCAGAGTGACACATGCTGGCTGTACCGGGGAAGAACACCGCTACAGAGGTCACCTCAAAGTAAAAAAAAAAAAAAAGAGCCTTTGGCAACTATTAGCTTCTGATAAATTAGCTCATTAATGCAAACATGAGAACGAAATTCCCTTTCCAGATCTTATCTTGCTTGAATTATAACTCTTCTGTATGGGAAACACTGCCTCTTGCCTGTTGCGCTGGAAACGCTTCCAGCTCTGAGCTGAAACTCCTGGCATGACACAGAAGCCAGCAATCAAGTCTCCCTATTTTAAAACTACAGGCTGATGTAGAGATTTGCTCTTGCTTCATTAGATATTGAGCCGTATTCTCTGTCCTTGTTTTGTTACGTTTCTAAGGGGCATTTCATCATCCTTCAGAAAAGACACTTGCTTCTAAAGGCTATTTTGAGGCTTTTTTTAAAATTAAGATGGGGTGGGGGGGGTTATCCTGAAAATGTTCTTGGCTCCAGCTTCATTTATAAGTACATTGCTAAAGTTTAATTCAAAAAAATACAAGCAAGTGTATACCATGTAATATATGCCAATAAATTCAGCTAGCCAGCGAGAGTTATTTTACAGTCCCTTATGAGTTACAATGTAAGGAAGTTTAATTCTTTTTTAATAAACCTCCTAAATGTATCTTTGAAAGATGGAAGAATACTACTTTATTTCTATTCCCAAATGAGCAAAAAAACAATCCTAAGCACTCAGAGAGCCTAAAACTCATTCTTTGTTTCTCACGAGGGGTATGACATGGAGGCTCACAAGGGCCACTTTCCCGTGATAAAAAAGGGTATTCTGATTTTTAGCCATCTGCCTCTTTCCTCCGGGGCACTTCATTTCAGCGTTTTGCTCGATTCACATAAAACTTTCAATGAGCAGCCCCTTAGCTGGAACTGGGGTATGTTTAGCGTTTCCCAAGTAAAGCAGTCAAGAGTGGGTGGTGCTATTATTCATCACTGCACCCCACGACTCACAAAATAAGCCATCTGCCATCCCCGTTCCTGCTGTACTTTAATTAAGCGTCTACCAGTCAAAGAAAAAAAGAAAGGGGGGGGGGGGGGGGGGGCGAGAGAGAACAAGACCGGGGTGAGGGGAAGAGGAATGGAAGGGGACAGGAGAGGAAGAGGAAAGACGACGTGTGGCTGAGGAGCGGGCAGCTCCCTCGCTGGGGGTGCGGGCGAGCCTCCGGGCTCTGAAGTTGCGCGGTGCCGGGCGCGCCGTACCTGAGAAGAGGAAGGCTTTGCTCCCGTTGTGCAGCCCCGGCACCTGGCGCACGCCCTCCACGGAGCCTCCCAGTTGTAGCTCGGACAGCACGTCTATCTGCAGCGAGGGGTCCACGCCAAAGCCTGCAACTGACCCAGAAAGTGCCGTCACCCGACCCGCCGACACGGCAACTTTCCGAGCATCCCCTTCCTCCCGCCGCCGCTGCTCGCACCTGCGGCTGCCCGGGTATCCGAGCACCCTGCCGCGGTGCTCTCCCGGAGGGTCCGGCATTCGCCTACCTGGCCCCAGGCAGAGAAGAAAGCAGAGCGTGCTCAAGCGGATGCCGGACTCCATGGTACACCGATGCGCTCAGTCCATAGTCCCCCTCCTCCGGCTGCTGCGGGTGAAAAACCTCCGGGGCAGAGACTGGGTCCCTCCCCGCCTCTCACCGGGAGGAGCGGACCCCCCGCCGCCCCGCAGCGCTCATCCTGGCGGGCGCAGCGCCAACCCGTGACTGCCGGAGCACACAAAGGCGAGGGACGGGTTGGCAGCGCAGCCCTCTGCCCGCGGGCAGACAATGGGGGGAGCCCGCCGCAGCCTGCTGCTGCTGCCGCCGCCGTACGAGTGAGCGAGGCCGCGGCTCCCGGGAGGTGGAGGCGTCGCGCTCGTGCTCCGCAGCTCCCCGCCCCGCCGCCACCAGGCGCAGCCCCTCCGTTGGAGAGGAGCCGCCGCCGCAGCCCCCACCCGCCTCCCGCAGGACCGCCGCTCTCCTCCCCGCCGTCCAGCGGGGACAGCAGCGGCAGCGGGCGGGGCCGCTGGTTTATGCCGCGGCCGCGGGAGCCGCCCACAGCCTCCGCCGGGTCGGGAGAAGGCACCGCCCCGCCCGGCGGGCAGCGCTGGGCGCACCGGGCGGAAGATCCGATGTCGGGGACCCGGGGGGGCTGGCACCGCTGAGCCGGGGGCGCCGCTGGGAAGTCGGAGGGGAGCGGCCGGGAGGGGAGCGGGGCCGCCGGGTTGCCCCGCGGAAGGCAGCGGCTGTAGTGGCCGGCGGCGCTTGCAATGAGCCCTCGGGAATTCCCGGCTCCCGGCGGTGCGGCCTCGGCGCTTTGTTGTTTGTCCCCCTGTGCTGAAGTGGCCGCTTGAGCTCTAGTCCCGAGGCAAAGCCGTCCAGGCTCTGGCGAAACCTCAGCTCGATCTTTGAGCACGAATGCAAGCAACTCAGGAGGGGGGGAACCGGGACGTTTCTAGTAGTTGACTAAGATGAGGGCGTGCGGAGCTAGAGCAGGGCTGTCACACGGAGGTTCCCATTTGCCCCGTCGTGAAGAACGATTTTACACAGCAGTCCTGTCCTCGGTTCCATAACAAACCCTCCTCATCCCCAGCAAGTGACATTTCTGTGCCTTACTTTATGTGCCTATAAAGGGGGCTAAGAATAGCCTTATTCTTCCATTCCTTTTCATAGACTCCCAATGTGCAAGGCAGAAATGTCTTGTTGCCAGTCTGTCGTATTTGTCATATGAAGGATTGGTGATCCCAGTGTTGTTTATTGACATCCCCCAAATTCATCCTTTATGATCTTTACAAATAATAAAATCTTTACAAGTAACCTTTACAAATCTTTCCCAATCATAAATCCAAAGGCTGAAAGGAAAAGGGGTTTTTTTCCCCTTTCTTTTCTTTCAGAGATGAACATGGGAGTCAATGGTAAATCTCTTTTCCAGGCCAGATTAACCAACTGAGATCCTAAACAACAGACAAAGCCAACACCTTCTTTCCTGTAAGAAAAAAAAAATAGGAGAAAGGAGTTTTCAAAAACTGGGAAAATGCAACCCATCCTTCAGCCCAAATCCACAGCAGTGCCAGTGTGCTGTGCCACCCATGTCACCCTCAGAAGAGGTACAGGCTGCTCCTGTGGGTGGTGGAGCCAATACAGCCCCATGAGAGGTGCTTCTCCAGCCACTTCCCATTGCAACTGGTCTAAAAACCAAAAAAGGAATCCAGCTACTGCTACCACCTGTGTAACTGGTAACAGAGTGGCCCTAAACTTACGCCTTGCAGGGACAGAGGAGATAGTAACATCCTACCCATCCTTATCAGCCTAGCACCTCTTCTGCACCACAGCTTTGTCTCCAGCCTGTTATTGACATGGAACCATGCATCTGAACTCACAAAATCCGCTGGCTGCCAGAGTGCTCTAAGGAATGATGTGTTTCCTTGCGGGAGTTAATGGATGGCAGCCACGCATTGGTGATTGCTTTCATGCTCTTTCAATCACATTGGTTACAGATAACTGAACCAGAAGCAATTAATTTGAGAAGAAATGGCTTCAAAATCCAGAGCAATAATGGTGCATAATGAGCCTCACCACCAGTTGAGTCAGGCACACAAGAGCACAAACCAAGAGGCAAACATTTGCCTTGAACTCTTTGCATCTGCCAGGAGCCCCTGACATTTTCCATTAACTGGTGCTGCTGGAGTGGAGGGAGCATGTAAATCAGGTGGAGACCACCCCTTTGATAATCCATTTCCCTCTCAACAGATCTCCAGGGAGTGGCCACTCATCTTCATGTCACATACATGAAAAATCACTCAAAATGCCATCCAACCTGCTTTATCTCTTCCCTCTTATCCATATGGAGCCTAGGACAGACATTATATGCATTACACAGGGCTGTGTTTCTGCTATCAGAGATGTCAATAGTGATTCAATTCAGCTAACCTAGAAATAAGTGAACAGCAAAATAAGAATTTCTACCAATACATGGAATATGATATGGATGATTAGATCTTTCAAATAGTTGGTTAAACTTAATACATCTTTCTACCCATGGAATCACTTCCTGATTAAAAACACAGTTTCACAGTCTTTCTGGGCATGTTCCTTCTTAAATCTGGATATTATGGAAATACCTAAAAGAAAGTGGGGTTTATGCCTTCATCTGGCTGGAATGCTCTTCCTTTTGATGGAAATTATGCCTTTTAGCCAAGAGATCTACATATAGTTCATATTGATGCTCACAATAACCTACTTCACACATGGCGAAGGGTGACAGACCTAAGAAAATGGTATAACATATACCTATCTGCAATAACTGCATTGATGAAGCACAATATTGCAGTGCTTTCTATATAAAGCAAAGTCTCTGTCTAAAGAAGCCCATTTCAGATATTAGCCTTTACATCTCTCAGTAGATATCTCAATCTTAGCTTCTTTGGAGGGGGGGAGGGTTTTAGGGAGGGGGTGGGGAGAGCTGAGATAGTTCTGCTCCCTACAAACACAAGAGGTGGGATTACTCAAGGAAACATCTGCAGAATACAAGGCTATCTGGCTACAGGACTTCTGCAGCTTTCTATAGAATATCACCTGGTCGTAGGCATTACAACATCTACAGTGAAACAACCTTCTCTTTATGAAACCTCTAAGATGAAATGACATCCTGCAATTCCACAACAATGGACATGTCAACAGTACCACACTTACAGTTTGTCCAAGTGTAAGTGAAAAGGCTTTCTGAGGAGCTGACATTGGACTCGGCCACCAAATCTCCTGGAAGGGCAAATGGTCTGGGCAGGGATGTCCCTGCTTGACAGGTAAGTGAGCCTGAAGTCCTTCAGTCACATTAGCAGGAGCACACTGGGAACACAGCTTTGATGCTCTGTAATACAAGTGACTTATAAAAAGTCTCCTGATCATCAGTGTTTCAATTTCAATGAGATTTTTGGATTAAACAGATATCATGATGCTGACATCCCCCTCACCAAAACCCCTACTAGATCCTAAAAACAGGTCTTCTGAATAATGGCTAATATTCACAACAATTTTCATGTCAAATGAAGAGTTAAGGGATGTGTTACAAGCCCCAAATTCATGAATGATTTTATTGCAAAGGGAATCTCATATGAATTACGCTCCTATCAATTATGTGCTAATAAACTGAACTGAGTAAAGTTCTTAAAGCATGCAGATGACAATCTTGCACTGGGAAAGCATTACCTCTCTTACTGAAGCTTATCTGGGTCTATTTAGTTTTAAAGAAAAACATGAATATTTTATTCACAGTAGTTTTACCTATGTATTCCTATGCCGGAACCTGGACAGTCCATGTGAATTTAAGAAATACATAAGGATTGTCACTGACCTACTTATAAAACACTGATGCAACTTCTTTTTTTTAGAGAGTATAGGAAAGAGTCTTCCTCATATTGCAAAATACACATGGTTGTTTACTCAACATTATTGTGCTTTAATGCAGCATTTATACAGAAAAATATTTGTAAAACATGATGTTCCATAATTAATACTTTTTGAAGTGGAACAAGGAGAATAGTCTGTTGTCATAGAGAAGCAGCTTTTTGAGTAAATTTGATACTGCTAGGAATGAGGGCTTTGATTAGTTACAGTCAGCGAAAATGCAGGCAAATTATGCTGCAGCAGTTTCTGTTAATACCCTTCAACGTGGACTTCTGTCTGCACTACTGTATGATTATGATCCAGATTTTCCATCTACAAAGACAGTGTATAAAAACTGTATAGTTGTTGTATGATGTGTAAAATGCCATATGGGAGTAAGGTGAGACCACCAAACTCATTTTCACTTGTTTTCTAAATGATGGCTTCAACAGTGAGGAACAAAGCTCGGACACTGCTGCTCTTGAATAAATCTCAGGTGTTTAATATATAGATTTTTCTTGCTAAATTCATGACCAGAGGTAGGAACTTCACCTGTGGCACCCTTTCCCTCCAACACATATGCACCTCTACTTGTTTCTATAAAGCAGACGATTTACTTTTGCAGCTTCATTAGCCTCCTCACAGATCCCCCCGCCTTACATAGTCTCCTCTTCCTGATTCCCCAAATGCTTTCTGCCCTTTAACAGCTTTCTCCCACAAAGAGAGGTGCTGCCTCTCTTCTCCCTTTTTCACACAGAAACGTGCATGAACACCCACTCCTTGGCACATCTTTTTGCAATTTGTCAGTCTTGCAGCCTCCTCTAGGTGAGGGCTGGTACCTCTATTAGCATCCTGCAGACTGAAGGTTTCCCATCTCAGAAATGCACTCTGCCTTTCTGACCAGGAAAGCCTCAAAGAACTTGGGATTTAAATGCAGCACTTGGCAAATACCCATCAGAGACTGTCAAACTGACTGAGCTACACCCCCAACCACAACAGTACCAGCCCCCTTAAAAAGCCTTGGCATCAAAAGCATTCCTCTCAAGCACTCATCAGCTGAGGAGACATCACCCATTTTAGTTACAGTTATGAATGTTTCATAAAGATTTGATATTGCCCCTCTTGTAATTGTGAAAATTCCTTACCATCAGAAAACAGTGCTGTGAAACAAAGGCTATTGCTATATAAGGAACACACTTTATGTCTCTTAAAGTTTCATGTCTTCCTGGGTTTTTATACCATCTTTGCTTGAGGATACATCACATCTTGAGCCTGAGGTTGCAGCTTTGGCATGGGGACTGGTGCAGTCAGAGTGGAGAATCAGCATCAGGAGTGGTAGAAATTACCAAGGTGGTTATTACGGCCACGTTCTTTTGAGCACAGGAAGAAATGGAGGCAGTTACGTTAATGAGAGGCAGAGATGAAAGTACTTTTCAGAAGTTTTCCCAAAGATGCTTGTTTGGTTCAAGGGCAAGGAAGAAAGGCTGGAACTGCGGGCTGTGCTCTCTTTTTCCTGAATTTGAACTTAGACTCTTCGAAGTTGCAAGGTGCCCACATTAACCTTTCTTGCTAGAGCCTTGTTTTTCATACCAGCTTTATTTAATTCCTCCAAGAGGGTGCGTATCCCTTTAATGTAAGGTAGAAGTGATAGACTGCCCTGCTGGCAGCCTTCACACATTATGATGCCTAAAAATGTCTTTTCACAGAAAATGCCAGCTAGGAGTGCTGGTGGTGTATTTGGTGTGTGGAACCATATGAAGTAAGAAGAGGATAGTTCATGATAAGGATTTAATTATCTCAGTTCTGTCAGTCCAGACTGCAATAACAATTAGGCAAGATTAAATTACCTTGACCTGAGTGTGCTCTCTGTTTTGCTCATTTTGCTATCTGAAGTATTATCCCTTATTAAAAATGGATCGGCATATCCATCACCAATATTTATGATAACAAATATGGCATGAAGGAACTTTAATCTGTTATGTTTTACTCTTGTAATAAAGAAAAAGAATCTACACAGCCCTCACTGGAGCCAGACACTGTCTGGAGTATGAGTCCCTGAAGGAAGCTGGGTGCAATATTTTCCTTCTTCCACCACCTAATGTAATATGGTAATTCCATCTGCAAGTGCCAAAGCGGAGAGAGGATTTCTGGTAATAGAAGATACTACTGTAGAAAACAAAGGGAAAACAACATCTAGAAGCTGAGAATCAAATCAGAACAAATCCATAGCTGACAGCAGAATTTGTTAATGATCACAAGAGGCTTGATGAATTCTCCAGGCTTTGTTTTCATTAAAAGAAGATGCCATTTTAGAGAACATGCTGCGCTTACAGGGTTGTCACAGACATTAGGGGATGACATTTACAACTTACTGTGGTGGCTGGAGTCAAAGGAGAAGTTCCAGGCAGCTTTGGACCGGTGACCGATCCAGACCTCGTCCCCAGACCCTGGTCACTCCAAAGGAACAGCAAACACTTGTGGTACTGGGCTCTGCTTTCCTTCTCATGTGCCAAGCTGCCATATCAACATATTTCCCAAACCCAGCTCAGATAATTTAAAAGAAATACAGTCTGCCTGGTGTGTCACAAGTGGAACAGAGTATTAATAACTGACATACATCCATGTAGTTTTCAGTTGAGCAAAGACAGATTTTGGGTCTTGCATTGTAGACAGAGGAAAAAAATAGTTTAAAATGTGCTTATGACCTTAAAAGTACAAATTGAACAGTTCCTAGTATAGTCTAATTACTTCTGCAACACTGGGAGAGAAAGTGTCACAGGATCTCTTACAATGCCTGACAAATAATAGGCTTTTCAGACTTTATCTATACAGTTTTCATACCCAAAGGCATATTTACTGGGCAAGCTAGAATAGTTTCAATGATTCTACCAGTCTATCTGATGATGAGGAAGGCCTTTAAATAGCATCACATTGTGTAGTGGCATTAACACATCAAGCTCCAATTCTTAAAGGAATTCGTGTTTCTACTACCTAGGGAGAAAAATGTAGAAGAAAGGGAACAGCTTGGGTTGTGAGGGACTTGTCTACACCTTGGTGCAGGCACCTAACCTGTATCAGCCTCTCTTGCTCTGAGACCTGTGTGAGGACTTGTTAGCTGAGATGTTGTAGTGCTGGGACACCATAGGTGGCTTCTAGACCCAAGGAAGCAGCTTTGAACAGCACTGCACCCTGGCATGGCAACGCCTGGGGATTTCTGAACCCTGCTTCACCGCAGGGACCAAACATACCCAGTGCCAGTCTCACCACGCCTTCCTGCAGCTGAAGGGAGACCTGGCTTGCATCATCAGGAAGAAGAAATTCATTCTGAGCCTTAGTCCGCACTTCGTTAGGATAGCCCTATAGATGTTATAAAGAAACCCCATTTCCAAAGAGCCAGAACCAGCAGTCTAGTAATAAATTTGATTGGCAATTCCAAAGTGTAAATGTACATTAGGTATTTTAAGTTTTGTATCATTTTAACATTGCTTTTTAAGCCACAAAATTTAAATTCTCCATTAATTAATATAGCAAAATCAGTATTGAACATGATACTAATTCCATTAATCAATTTTTTGAACAAGCAAAAGGAAGAGAGAGATTTGGGCCCATATTTTCTTAAAAATTAGATACTATTGACTAATTTTAGCACATATTTTAGAACCTGCTCCTTGTTCCCTTAGTAGCAGAAATGCACGTAGGGCTAGGAGGACCAGGTTCAAGTACCTGCTTCATCTGATTACAACGTATGCTTCATCCTGGGTTATCTCTATTGCTAGTGAGCACCCAACTCTTGAGTTATTTCTATCAGAAAATTATTTCACTATCAAATGCTTGATTAGTCGTAATCTAAGTGGTCTGTTTTTCAGAAGTCTGGGCACTAGACATTTCTCATGAGCATCACTTGCAGTTTTACTCATTAGTTGTTCAAGCACATGTAAAGCTAGAGATTCTGTATTTTAACGTCATTGCTTGGCTATGGGAGTTAAACTAATGGGAACCTGCAGTAGCTTTAATACATAACTATTGATGGAAAAATAATTTTAGAAGCTGGGAATTCCTTGCATTCTTAATTTTAACAACAGTGTAAGCTCAAGAAATAAAGCATCTAAAATAACATCAGTGATTTCTTCTTGGATGAGAAGGGGGATTCAGGAGCCACGCATGCTAAATCACAGGTGTGTAAGTAACAGAAAGGTACAGAGGTACAGGAGGGGAGAGTTACTGACGGTTGAGAAACCAGTACCAGGCTGGGAAGAAATGAAGCAACTGTGAATAAGTAACATTTATTAGAAGGGAAGAACAAAAGACATTCAATGATGATCAGCTTTTTTACAGGAGGATAAAGGCAGTAGGAGGTAAAGTGTGCTACCTCAGTGGTTTCGCTGAGGGGAACTCAGGGTGTGTAGGAGAAACTGACTGTTAGCACAAATTTTAGACCCTAGAAAAACAAATCCAGTGCTGTAAACACACCACATACCTATGGATCAAAATGATTAAGCATGAAGAAATACTATATGCAATAGAGCTCGTTAGCTTACTAACAGCAGGGTTCAGTTCAGAGAGTATGGTCCCAAGTGCAATTTACATGAGTATTTCCCTTGAAGCTGATAGAATTAGAAGTATGGGAGAATGGAATCATATTCAGAACAAAAAGAAAATTAAGCAAAATATCAGCATTTTTTAAATGAAAAAAAAAATAAAACAGACCTTTTCCTTCCAGAGAAATAATTATTTTTTAAATGTGATTTATAACTTTAGAGTGGAAGCTATTTATAACCTGCGTTTTAGCAGATCTCCACAGTTCAGAACAAAGAAATGAGGGAAGACATAGGATAATTAAATGGTAAAATTAAAGGATTAATTTTGATTCTCAAAGCATCTTTCAGGAATGGATACCCAATTAAAGCAATGCAAATAAAATGGAATATTTGGCAGAAAAAATAAAAATCATACAATAAGATGAAGCTCAGAAAATATGCAAAAACAGTCAAATGCATGACAACAAATAAGTGATGCAAGTAAATCACATACAGAAAGCTGACTATTATACGTAGGCTTGTGAGACTTCTAAGTGTAAAGGAAGAAAGCACAGGGTGAGAAAAGATTGCAGTGAAGATACATGATTTATTTGGCGTCAGAAAAGAAGGGCTGGGGGTGAATCTTAACTCTGAAGTTGCATGTAATGATGTGAAAGCCCTTCTAGATGAAAGATATTAAAAATATCAGTGGTATAACAACTCCAGAAATATATGTTCCAATAATTAATGGTACAAAATGGAACTCATCTGAGATTCTGAGGAAATCCTAAGAATGAAGCACAATTTCAGCCTACCATAATTTATCATTAAAGATATGTAATTTGTCATTAAAACAGCCACTCTGGTGGATACCTGGAAGATGGCCAACAGTGGAGCAATCTTTAAAATAGGTCTTAAGACTGCCCCTTGGAACTGAAATCTAGAGAGTCTTAATTTATTAATGGGGAAAATAGTTGAGAAAATCACTTAAAATAGTTATAAAACACCTACAGGTAAAATGGAGGAGAGAAAAAAATCAGGATGTATAAATTGCAAGTCAGCACAGATCAGCAGAGATAAATTGATATACTTATCAGTGAGGATAAATTGTGCTTTCCTAACCTGTTCAAATGTTATAAAGACTTAGCAAAATATTGACTAAAAGAGGATCACAGGAGATGCATTTACAGAGACATTTGATAATATCATTCACATGAAGCTTTTAAGGAAACTCAGTAACCCTGGGGTAGGAGATAAGGTCTTTGTTACGGGTTAAAGAGAGAGAAAAGGATGAGGATAAATGGCAGATGATTGGGATGAAAAAGTGCTACGAGTGTGATGCACAGGGACTGTACCAGAGGACCACTGCTAGGATTAATTCCGCTCTTTCTCTGGCCCCGTCTATTTATTAATGACCAGGAAGAGAGGGAATACAATGAGATGGCAAAACTGCTGACAACACAAAGCTGTTAAATTAGATAAAACTGAGGTGTCTGTACATAACTCTTGGGACTTGTTGCAAAGCTAGCAACAGGAAAGGAAATGATGTTCAGCATAAGCAACTGCAGAGATATGGCCATAAAATAAACTGCTTAAACTGCTTATACTCATTAATGGGATCTGAATGAATTACAGGAGAGTAATTTGTATTTGGGACTGATTTGTATTTGGGAGAGGAGAACTACTATGTTTTGTTGCTTATTTACAGCTAGAGGGACTGTTTTAAAATAGCAGATAGTACAACGTACCTTTTTTATTTTTTTGATCTGTTTAAATTGTTTGGGTTTCATTTTACCTGAACCCTTCCTAATCTCTGTGTAGTGCTCAATACCTGTGGTGATATACCACCGCTGAGAAGGGCAGTTTCTATCTCTCTCTTCATAGCTGAGAAATCTTGGCAAGCAAATTTCTCTGAACGGTGGGGCCAGCTAAGCAGTCTGTCATAGCCTCATTCCTTTGCCCAGTCTCACAGTCAGAGGACTCCTGCCGTGGGAGCTTTTATATCTTTTCATAAAAAAGACCAACAACATGCTAAAGATAGCCTCTGCTTACATGGGATGAGCCAAACTGCACAGAGGAGAATGAACAGCCTGTCCTTTTTGCAAGGTATTTTTACAGATTACGCTGCTGATGGGAGAGGGTTTGCTGAAAACTCCCATTGCCCAACCCACTGAAGAATTTCCTTCCCTTCTTCCAACCCCAAGTGGGCCAGAAAACGTGAAAGGCAGTAGGAAGAGGAAGAAAATGCCAGCAGTGCCCTGAAAACCTTATGCTGGGCCCAGTCCTCTTTTTCCCTTGCACTGGTGTAAATGTGGAGTAGCTTGGCAAAGACACACCTTAACAATAGGGTGAGAGAGAGAGAGCATGGATGGACCAGCACTTGGGTACCAAGCTGTCATTGCCAGTACCCAGCCCCAAAGTGTGGACACTGCTGGCATCTCCATCACTCCTGCTCATCCATGTGTGTCAGTTCAGCCCTGAGCTGGTGAAGAGGGTACAGTTGACAGGCACAGGCTGATTTCCCAGGATGCTACATGCTTGCCTTAATATCCTACTGTAGCCAAGCTCTAATGAAGTTATACATCAGTGGAAAGGGGATTTCACTTCTTCAGCTCTTCGGGTGACTGGAATATCCCTTAGGGGATGGGAATAACTCAATAAGGACAACATACACACAGAGCAGCAAATCTTGTATGAAAGCTTGGGATGAGGCACATGACACAGAAATGGCAATATCACTGCTACCCAGCCTGACCTTTCCTACTTGTATTTACCCACCTTGCTCTGCATTTGTTTTAAGTATCTTTCTAACAGGTGAGTCGAAATGCATACGATCTTCTGAGCCCAATGCCTTTCACACTGCTACTGACTTCTTCCCAACTCCGCTACAAATACTCGCCAGGCACATTTTGGAGCATCATTAGGTGTTTTCACAGCCATATAGCACGGAGGGGCATATGGCCATCCTATGGTCAATCAGTTTGTTCTTTTCTCCTTCCTCTGGCTCATGAACCCCTTTCCTATAGCAAAAGTTCTCATGATTAGTCTTCAAGGGCATGATTTTGCACTTTGGATTATTAAATTTCATGCTGTTTCTATTCTGCTGTTCCACAAGGTCATCTAATTTTTCCTGCATAATAATCAAGTCTTCCTCTTGCCTGTATTAGCTGTACGTACCAGCTTTGTGTCATCTGCAGATTTTGTAAGTGCACATCTAGTTCTTGCACCAAGGTCATGAAAAAAGGCATCAAACCAGATGGGGGCCAAGGCTGCCCTCACAAGGAATGTGACTATTGCTCTCTACTCCTGTAATCCAGCAGACTCCTCTGTCCTACAATTTCATAATTAACCTTCTATCAGTTCTTACTTAAATATTAGTTCCTGTGAGGCACACCCTGTCTCAACACTTCCCTTAAATCTATAGAGATTCAGTCCACTTTTTATTTGCCTTTTCATCCATATTTATTCCCTAAAATCTTTTCTGGGGTTCATACAGGACAACATCAAACTGAGCTGTGATTGTCTTTATCTCCCTCATCCACTTTGTTGGGTTTTTTTCTCCCGTTGCTCATGCCATGAAGCAGCATGTTTCTTGCTAGAAATGGCAGGAGGAGAGGTGCCAGCACAGAACAAGTACTCTGCCAGCATCTCCCAGGGAGAAAATGAGCTACTGAGCACGAGAAGCATCAGGATAGAGAAAAGTAGTGTTTGGGATATCACCCAGTCCTACTTAGGTGTTGTTTTGGGGCATTTTTTTCACTGCATCTTTAATAGATTTAACAAACATTCAGGTTCAATAGCATTGGGGACATTTCTTTCAAAGACCCTGAGAGACTTTTAATGAAGGGAAAGATTGTTCAGGAAATTCTCCCTGTACTGGGAAGGACTCCATACAGATCCTGGCTGTCCTTGCTGCTTTTCCAAAACAAATGAGTGCTGGGGCACAGAGAGGAGGGTTCCTGGGAAAGGCAGGGCTGAAAGCTAGGCCATGCCAGAAGCACAGTAAAACTGCAGCCTGAGGACAGACTTAAGGAGCAGAGAGGGCAGGACTGCTGAGTAATGACAGCGGATATGCTCGTCTACCAAAAAATGAGCAGGAGCAGCTCAAAAGGACCAGCTCCTACACCCAAAGGCTTCTCAGCCGGATGAGGGAGTCAACCAGGTTGCCTTTTAGATGCACAGGTAAGGCTCTGACAGTTCAGGGCTTGCAGCATTTTTAATGTATATGCAGCTGCCTTAGTTTCTATAGGGCAGGGAAGCACCAGCTGTCTGGGCCCCTCACTAGCCCAACTAAATGTATCAGCCTGGCAGCCAGCAAACACTTCACACCTCACCCAACACGGCGGTGGAGAAGAAGATGTGGTCAGGATTATTGCCAGTAAATTATGTGAAGTGTTTGCCTGGTCGTGGCAGATTGCTCAGGTTTCCCCTCTCAGTATGTTTAAACACTACAATAAAGTTTCTGTTTGCCTAAGACCATCTGCCTAACTTGCAGTTTGGGAGAGAAGAAGCGTCACTTGCTGCTTGTCCAGGCTGGAACAGAGTTTCTCACATTTCCAAGTGGGTGATGAAGCCAGCCTTACTGGCTTAGTTTTCACTAAAGACAGCTCAAAACTGGATTAGACCTTTCAAGCTGCTAATCAGTGCTTCGTGGAAGGGCTGCATGAAAGCTCTCTTTGCTTTTCCACTGTCATATGTGTTAGTTCGCTGCCGGTGCCACACTGGTGCAGTTCAGCAGTGCCTACTGCAACACTACCTCCTAATGGGCCAGGTCACAGCAGTTTCACATCTGAGCACAGCATACTGTGCAAATGGGCCCTTTGTTTCACTTTTGCCTCGGGAAAGGATGACTTCCATCACCCTGGCATTTGCATTCACATCCCAGCGCTATCCCCTTCCAGATCCTTGGAATAGGATTAATTTACTGTTTGGCCTTACCAGGATTAACCTTTCATTTCTATCTGTCAGTCAGCAGTTCCCACACTTCTTGCCTTTTTGCTCCCTTTTTATTTCACAGGATATAGTATCTCCTGCTATTTATTTTAATTTTCTTCATGAGGTGCACCTCAGCAAGGTTTTTGAACATTCTCAGTTTATCTCTGCATTTTCTGACCTTCGAGACCTAGCTCTCCCAGCTGTCAGTTCCTTTTCCATTAGAGGCAGGTTTCTTCTCACTCCTGAACACTTTCTGTGGCTGCTTGTTTTTGCCAGATGGGTCAAGTTTCTTTTCCTACCATTTTCCCCTTGTGCCTGCAATACACAAGAAAACTCTTAAATAATACACACTTTTGACTTAAATGAACTCCAAGCCTCCTTCACATTAAAATTCTTGAGCTCCTCACTCCACTGAGCCTTATTTCACACTCACAAAAATTGCCATTCTGAATCCAAAACTATAGTTACAGACCTGTCTTAACTGATTTATAACCACCTGATCAAAGATGACTTTTGACAGCCAGTTCCTTTATAACTCTGTAAGTATCTGAGTTTAAAGCAGGATCGTAGTCTGGTTGATATATTGACCCTATAGCAGAACATGCAGACGTTCATATCCAAGAATACCAGGACTTTACAATTACTGGTAGCATAACTTTCCAATCTATATATACAAGTTAAAAACTCCTACCAACAGATAATTCTTCCGTCACCTTACAGAGATCTCCACCCGTATCCACAACTGAGCCTGGGGAGATCCACAACAGATGGCTCTGACAGAAACATATTTTCTACTCTCTGCCTTCTGTTCATCAGAACGCTTCTGTTTCTGTACCTCTTATTCCCACCATAAAGCTCTGCACTACTTACTAACACCTTTACTTGCCCTTCGTGATTATTCAGTTTCCCCATAAAAAGCCTAAAAAGCAGAGAAGTTTTGATGGCTATCTTGGCAGCACTCATATTTTACTTTGACTCTTGGGATGTTTGCTGTTTTCTGAAAGCCAGAGCTAGCAGCAAGCAATAGCGTGACTCTATCAGCTTCCATTAAAGAAAAAAAAAATAGAAAAAGAAAAAAGAAGAGCATTCATCACTTATATTCATAGATAAAAGCTTGAAAATATGACTCAGATACACCTAAATGCTCTAAAGCAAAAAAAAAAGGAAATGAGAAGATACCTGAAATTAGGGTAGGTTTTTTAAATCCCAATATAAGCAATGTCAAGAGTTTTTGATACTGAGCCATGGTTTTTGAGCATTGAACTTAGTGGTAATATAAATGGAGGGACAGACAACTGGAGCAGGCTTGATGCCTGTGTGCGCTGTGGAAAAGGAAAGGGAACCCACACACAGAATGGACTTGCAGAATCATAATTCTTCTATTAAAACTGCAAATGTCCTTCTATCATTACCTCCATAATGGAGGCACCTCGCAGTGAAGCAGATTTCATAACCTGAAAGTTTTCTCAAGCAGCCAGGGAAGTGGTACAGAACATAGTTTCACATGTAATAGACTTTAAAATATTTTATTATAGATGCGATGATGTAGAAAATGGTTTAATCAACTACTATTTGCTCCTTATCTAGGGAATGTTTACCATACTGTTAAGATACTGCAAATAAGCCACATGGATCATTTCATCCTAATAGTGAAAATGCTGGAATAGTCCAATCCATGGAGCAAATATATAGCAGAAGGAAAACCTTTCTTCCCATGATCTCAAAGCTCTCCGTGATACACTGTATTTGGAGCCAGTAAAGGCAATACAAAATTTGCAGTGTTCATTTTTGTGTGTATTAAATAACTCTGAATAAAATCCTTTAGAAAAAGACACATTAGCATACAGTAGGTGTTACAAGAGAAGTATGTGAACTTCTGACAATTAAATTAATTACACAAATAGATCTTTAAAACCTTGGCAACTAAGAAAGAGCTCATCCAAATACATAGCAGTAACAATCTTCCTTTAATTTCTGACCTAATTTTGGAAACATTTTCTCTCCTTTGTTCCTGCTTTTTATTGGTTTTCCCATCCTTGGATGTTACTGATACACTGGATTCACTTTTCATCGGTATGTAAAGACCATGTGGATGCCATCTCATCTTACTGTTCACAAGTTTATCATAAATAAAACAACGTAGAACATTAATAAGGAGCAGAATAACATGTATTGTGATTTTGAAGAATTCACACCACTGTTATTCATCTTCTGTGACCATTTAATAAAGGAGGTGTCTGAAAGGACACATGGGAATTGAAAGCAATGCACTTGGAAAAAAATGGAGATTGCAACTCTCCCTCCAATAATTTGAAAGTGATTCTCAAGCTTCTTCAAAAATAAACGCAGCACCCAGGGTCATAAAATACATTACTTAGAATCAACCATTAGAATGCAGAACAGCCCCATAGCAGAATTTGCACTCTGCAGATATCCTACATTTGTCTTCATCAGTAGCGAAGTATCCAGGTTACTGCAAGTGTCTTGGACTACTGGGCTCAAGTAGTTTATTGATTGCAATGTACAAGTAGCTATGCAATCGTAGCAAGACTGCAAATACCTTGTCCATCACACACCAGGTCATATGTACCGCTGATGATGGATTCTGTAGGCCTGCCTCGCTGTTTGGTAAGCCATATCTGTAAGTGCTGGCCAATAATACAGTAGGGAAATGTTTCCATGACAATAAGCATCACTCCTTTCTTTCCACTCCACTCCTACTTCTTCCTATCTCCTCCTGGGTTGTACTCATGATAGATTTCTCTGCAACAAATCAGCAGCATGTTGAAGATATCTTTGGACGCTAGCCTATGAGACACAATAACTTTGCTCCCTATGCTCTAGGTGGGTGACCATGGAGGATCTCTAGTCATAGAGTCATAGAAGGTTTGAGTTGGAAGGGACCTTAAAGCTCATCGCTCATCCTGTTCCAACACTCCTGCCACCGGCAGGGACACCTTCCACTAGACCAGCTTGCTCAAAGTCCCGTCCAACGTGACCTAGTCTTGGAGAAGGTAGGCAAGATGAAACTGCTGTAATGGTTGAGCTCAGAAAAGTGAGGAATAATCTCTCCAACTCATAATTATCCCCTACTTCAATATCAATCAGAATATATTTTTTGAACAGCTTACTACACAACCTTGCTTTCTCCAGAATCATTATTGCATTGTGGTTTTAGAAGAGAAACTTCTTTTCTTTTGGATTGCTCAGCACATTTCTGTCTTGTACTCATCTGTCATCTATGGTTTTGACCAGCAGTAGTCTCTTTCTTACAGCTCTGTGGAAGCAGATGGCAGATCTAAAGTTTCAGCTGCCCCCAGACTGTATCATCTCCTGTGGGAGAGGGATAGACTGGGAGAGAATTTGCATTGCTGCTGCTGTTGCTTGTACCAAGCTTGCAGCAGCTTCCTTGACAGATGGTTTCCCCTAGCAGTGAGACACCCTGACACTGAACGTAGAAATGGGGATAGACAGCAGCAGCAGCAGCTTTTCTAGCCCTTCTTCTGCCTTTTTAACAAGATGCAGCACTGCACATTGACCAGATACATAAGGAAAAGGCAAAAGTCAGGGATACATTTTGCTCTGCGTATGTCTCCCCTTGCATACTCCAGATCAGCTGTAATGTCTTCCCCATCTCCTCTGCTGTGTCACTGCCTCTCAGTCCAGGTCCAAGTGGCTTCACTGCTGATTGCAAGGGACATGCAGAGAGGCAGCATCAATACTGGGAGACTTGGCACAGCAGCTCCAGGGAAGTGTGAAGGGGAGAGAGAGACAGCACAGGGAGACTGATTATGCCCTGTGTCTCTTTCAGCAAGGAGAAGGTGGCAGATCTATGTGCACTGTTTAAAGAAACCAAAGAACCCGAATAACTGCTCTAGGATTAAACAAAGCAAAGGGATGGGATGCCAGGACTCTGCTACCACTTGACCCAGAATACCTTTCTGACCCATTTCAACCTTCCCTCATGCCCTGGGCAGTAGCTGCCTTTACTACTTAGTCTTAGGGTTTTTAAACTTAGGGTTTGGAAAGTGAAGGGTGGCTGGATGCAATGCCAGCTACATCACTTTTTTCAGTGCTGTTGGTCACATTCACGTCTTGACCACAGTAGCCTTCTGGGCCACCTAAGTGCAGGAGGACCTCTGCATCGGTAGAGTACACATACGGTTTAGAGTCCAGAGAAATTTTGATTTCCAATAAAAAGACCCCAAAAGGTGTAGTCTTGAGGAACCCACATTGTTACAGGGGTATTTAAAATATTTCATGGCTCTAGCCCCAGCTTTCTCCTGTGCAACTCCAGGACTTGTTTCCTGCACTCAGGTAGGATGAGCACCAAAGGAAAGAGCTGATGTCCAGCTGTTTTACAGGTCTCTGACATCAGCCATTGTGCAGCAACTTCTCTGAATATGAAGGACTCCTCCTCCTCACCCCCATCCTCATCTTCTTCATCATCCTCCTCCTCCTGCTCCTCCTCTTCATCCCCCTTCTCCTTCTCGCTGTTCAAGATCATACTTATTCACCTTCTGAACGAGCTTTAAAATTTCAGCCTCGATCCTCCAATACTTCGTCAGAATAGCTCTGTCAATCATGTGTCTTTGCAACCATGGCCCATTGCGAGAGTTCTAGAAATGAGTCAAACCTAGAGCCAGCATATAAAAATCAACAAAAAGAGAGCCTCAAGAGGTACAGAGCAGAATAGCAGCAGACAGTAATGCCGAGGAAATCAAAACTGAGCTGGGTTTGGAGGATATGCCTGATTTACCCATTTCTTGCAACTTTACTGCATAGCTTACACTGTAAGAAAACAAAAATCAAGTTGTTCTTCTAGAAACTAGTGGGTGTGAATAGCGGAGGCTTACTGTCATTCTGTGTAGCAGTTACACTGAAGAAAGCTGTTACTGAAATAAATATGGGACCACGTCCTTCTGGTCTTACCTATTTTGTCAGTTATATGAAAGTTGATGCTTCATGTGAAAAAATGAGAAGGATTTAGCTTCAGGTGACAACAGAAAAACCCTCAAGCAATGGGAGAATGGAAGTGAGACTGCCCAAGATTAGAAATCTAATGCTCTCCTTACTTAAATCTGAATACTTAAGACTGAAGCTGTGTGGTGTTCAGCCTACTGTGTAGCAATCCATCATTAAAAATTGAAGAGGGGGAGAAGAAAAACAAGATGAGGAAAAAGTAAGATTTCTCTGCAGATAAGTTTCTTAAAGGTACCTTTCTTACAAAAAAATAAAGGCTGCAAGGATTATATTTGCATATTTAATCATTGCTTTTGAAAGAGCTTTCCACTTCTTTGCAATTTCAAAGCATAAGGAATTTATTAGTAAAATGACATTTTGTATTGAGTTTTAATATATTATATCTTTGATGATAGCCTTTATGCAACAAGAAAGATTTTTTTCAGATGTACCCTCATTTAAAATAGATACATACTGTGCAGCCAAGTGTTTCATTTGCTACAAGTACGGCTGCCATTTTTATTTCTTGTAAAAAGTCTTTAGAACTATGCAGATAAATCATGGTCACCTTTGTTAATATTTTCGTAAATAAGCAGTCTTGTTTCATGTACATTTTTAAAGGAATTTTGGTTTTGCATTATGTATGTTTGGGGGAAGAGATGGAATCTCACGAAGACTTCAATGCACTGGTCCACACCAATTCTTCTAAAATGCATGTGAAAATCTGTAGAGAGATTTGTGATTTTCCTGTAATCCGTTCATCTCATTACAAGTATAATGTTTAGGGATGTTGTTCTATAAAGGGTATGGGAACCAGTTTTAGATACCTTATGGTACCTTTGCTTGGAACAACTAAGCCACCTTGTAGCCTGTCAGGTTCATTTCAAGTGTGTATAGTGTAAATTATACTTTTCCCTTTTGCTATCTATTCCCTATAGTCATGGCAGAAACAGCTTGCACTAAAACTGTCAGTTTTCTAGCAAAAATCTCTCAACATGTAACGCATATTCTGTGCAAAAATGTCAGGGTGCATTTTCCTGATGTGCATGTCGTGCATCATTTTCATCAAGCTTTTATTTTTAGGAGAGCAAGAAAAAAACTCTATTTTTCCTTTGCAGAATAGAAAAAATGAAAAAGACAGCAAGGACAATTTAGTTAACTTTACACACGTTTCCATTTTCTTCAGGAAGACAAAGCTTTGTTTCATCTTGCACTATATATTTTACACATTGTACACTTGTCTCTGAAAATACTAAGAAAAACCACATCACAGTGTCAACTGAATGTCCAGAGTATTGAATCTTAGGTCTTCTGTCTGACAGCTAAGTGTTTCTGGAATTATCCAGTGTTTGTGCCAGTTTTCTACCTGCTTACACTTCTGTGTCATACAAATGCTGCTTGTGAGAAAAAAGAATAAGTATGTGCCTTGAAAAATGGCACAGAACTCATTAAAAACCTAACAGGAATGTTAATATTTTTGTGGAAGATTATAATGTTTCATATCAGATTATAATCACTGCATGCAGTAGGATGATAGGTACTGCCATGCCACAATGGTACATCTAGGAAGCTGAAACAGGTAGCCTGACACTTCATTTGTATGAGTATGGGGTGAACAGATTACATATGAAGACAAGTGTGTGACAGAAATTATTCCTTCCCCATTACAACTGATGAATAGTACACTGTATTTTGATATCAGCTCTCATTCAAATTGACTTCCCGTTGATGAGAGTAAAGCAGGTATGGATGTGTTGGATAGAGAGAAGAGAAAGTTAAGAGGGGCTGTAACCACTCTACTTCACAATCAGCGTGACCTACAACAGCCCATATGTTCCTCATCCCAGGACATAAGATGTTGTGATGTAACACAGCCTTTCTGACTGCACTTGATTGGTTTGTGACTCTATCTTCTTATGGAGGAAAGCATCAGATTTTTCTCCAGTACTTCTCTTGTCATAGAAGAGCGGATAAAGTGAATATTTTTTTGTTAATATGGACCACCATCGACAACTCAACAAGGTGTTGTTCAAGATAAACTGTATCATGCTTCTTGCAGAAAATAATTCAAGATATCTGAGGTTTGAGCATTCTAGAGTATTAAGACCTTCTTGCTTTGACAATCAATGATCTCAAACAGACAGTCTTGTAAACATGGCCCAGTAGAACTAAAGAAATTAGAAGGTAGGGATAGAATTCTTGAGACAGCTTCTCAGTCATCTACAGGACACAATCCAGGAAAGAAAGGTGGATAAACAGATTCATTTCACCTCACCTGAGACATTTGCAATACATGTGCTTCCATCTAAGCTTATTATGCTAAATTTCCTTCATCTGAAGGAGACATGTCTGGGTGTTGATTCATCTGACCCATTTTAGATGTTGGATTCAGGGTAAGATAATAATAGCATAGAAGGCCCGATTTCTCTCTATAAAGGGTGTCTAGATGACCTGCTCAGACCTAGATGCATACCAATTCATCATCAGGCAGAACAAGTTTTTCACAGCACAAAACAAGTTAGAAAATTGATTCAAGTTCTACCACCAGCTTTGTCTTATGAAATCAGACATCTGTATTTGCCAGAGATGTATGGGTCTGTTCTGAAAGACTTAGTCATTTTAAAGGACTTAAATGGAACTTCTATCAAGCACACTGAATTGTCTTAAGAAACAGTATTTCCTTAAACCGAGATCAATGAGCGGTATAGTACTAAGTTCCAAGTATCAACTTCTGTTCTCTCTGGAATTTGGGTAACAAGTGATAGTTCAAAAAGATCCTGTGTGAGCTTATTCTGTTCTGTTTGGCCCCACAATCTGGAAAGTCACTTCTGCAGCCCAGTTACCTTTGTGAAAGCATTCTCTATCTTCCTTACCATGAAATCTCCAAAGTTTTGCAGACAAACTAAATGATTAAAGTCCCTGAAGCCCTAGAGAAGACAAAGTGAAGCGAGATTTCGTTACACTGATGACTGTTCAAGAGCTCAGCTTTCCCAATGAAGTCCTTTTAGAAATAAATCGGAAATCATGGCTGGCAAAGGGTATGTTCATGGTGTGTCAGTGATGAAAGGGCAGGACATTTAGTTGAACCCAAGGCAACATTAACCTGGCTACACAGAGCATCAGTAGAAGCAAGACTCAGCAAAGAAGGCAAGAAAGTCAAATCCTGAGTAAACTCAAGCACATTCACACTGCATTTTGAGGAGTAGTCATTTGAAGACCTCACTTTCCTCTAACCCAACCTGCTAAAGCCTCAGCCAGAGCCTGCAGCTCCTTTATGCCCCGCGTGATTTACTGAGGAGCCTTTTGGGCCATAAACCAACAGGGAGGTTGAGCACAATACTGCTGATGGGGAAGGTTTGCTAAAGCATCTTTTAATCTGACTTAAAACCCGCCTCCCACAAACTCTTCACTTTTTTGGGGGAAGCACAGCATATGTTCACCTTGGAAGAAGGTTGCTGCAGCAGAGAGAACAGCTTCTCAACCAGTCCTTGAGGCTTACACCCACGAGTCCCTGCTTTTTGACACTCTCCGTGATCCCTTCCCTCACACCCGCTATATTTATTCCACTGAAAATATGAGCTGTGAACTAACGAGGCCCATTTTCAGAACAGCTCCTTTCCCATAGAAATGACAACAGTACCCAAACACAATTCATTCACTGGAGGACCCCCAGCTGTGATGGTGAAATGACCCAAATGATAAAACACATCAGCTGAATTCAAGTAACAGTTTCTAATACATTCTCTGAACTCTTTTCCTTCTGATGTATTTACTTTAAATGACTTGCCCTCTTGCAGCTGCCTTTTCTTTCTATACCTGTGCTCATCTCAGTCATTTTGGGGTTTATGCCTTTTTTTAACGATTTTTCCAATGTACCCCAAATGGAGGTTGGGAAAGAGAGTAATTGCAGAAACAGTGAAGTGGTGCAGAAAATGAAAAGCGAAGTGGCCAGCTTTTGGGTTTTGTCTTATATCATTCTAATAGTTAACCATAAGCCTAGTTCTGTTCTTTTGTAGACTGGGGATTTGCTTCCTTTTTAAACTGGAGAGGGACTTTTTACAAGGGCATATAGTGATAGAACAAGAGGGAAGATTGAGATTAGATTTTAAGAAAAAAGTCTTTACTATGAGGGTGGTGATACATTGGAACAGGTTGCCTAGAGCAGCTGTGGATGCTCCATCCCTGGCAGCGTTCAAGGCCAGGCTGGACAGGGACCAACCTGGTTGAGCAACCTGTCCCTGCCTATGGCAGGACAGTTAGAACTAGGTGGTCTTTAAGGTCCCTTCCAACCCAAACTATTCTATGGTTCTGTGATTCTAACTTCAGCAGAAGCAAAGCAGAAGATAGTATGTGTCTCTCCATTATGCTGGTGAAAAAGCTCTTCTTTACAAACCCATGTGTGTATAAATTCCTGGTTTCCTATGTATTGTATAATCAACAAGGATTCTGTGGCCGTGTTCTCCAGGCTTTTATTATCAGGGGAGACCACAGTCAGCATTGCAGCAGAGTAATTACACTGGTTCAGGAAGGAAATCTGCAGTTCCTTGGAATTTAATTGGCTACACTTGAATTAATGACCTTCCTGGACCAAATCACAAACAATGCAAAGAAAAATTAAAGCAAGAATTATCCATCTCCTGCAAAATCTGTCTAAATTATGCAAACACAGCACTTAATTGCTGAAGACATTTTTATGACTGGAGGCACAATAAAACACTATTGCAGTTTTAGAAACATTTACTCAATGTCTCTGCATATTTATATCGTAGTACCAGAAGGTACTTTACTTCCTGGTAAAAAGTTCCATGGAAGGTGCTGAGAGATCCAATAACCAATAACAACCTGACTCAGGTCACTGAGTGTGAATTTTCAGCCTCTAGTCATAATAACCTTGTTTAATGTAGGTTTACGGCTATAGAAACTATATGCGGTTTTAAGCAGAGATTGACAAGAAACAAAATGGAACAAGAGCTTGAAAGGTGCCTCCTAATATGCATGGTTCTGGTTATACAGAACCTTGCTGAAAGAGGACAATGTTGGATGGGGTGGCATCACAGCTTACAGCCTGGGCTGGCTGGTAAAGGAGAAGACTAGTAAGGATCATTATATCACATGCATGGGGGTGATCTGGGCCCTAGTGAACTTATTGTTATTGCTTGGTAAATATTTAATGGAAGCATAAGGGAAGAAAAGTCATTAGTGAAAACAAATGCATGTTATTTAAATCCAATGCTCTTCTCTGTGGGTGTTTTCATGCACAGTAAACAGATGTTTTCAAAGCTCAGTAAGTATTTGAATATAAAAGTTCTTTATACCTGCTTAGAGTCAGGCCTTTGCATATAATATATATACATGGGATTTATGAGAACATCACAGAGCAGTCTGTATTTGGCATGCCTGGATATTTATTTAAGTGCATGACAAGGAACTCTGGGTTGGTTCAAGGGGTGTGAGGCACTGCCAAGTTCATATGCAGCATGCACTGCTCTGCACATCCAACAAATTCTGTAGAAGGCAGTGTCACAAAGGGGGAACAAGTCTCAGAAAACACAGGTAAAACCATCTTGCAGTGATCTGTAGCAACTCATACTTCAGGAACAGAAAATTCAGAGTACCTGCTGAGTGGCAGAGAGATCTACAAAGATGAGGGAAGGAAACAACATGAACAACCTCATATCTTTGTGCCAGGCTCCCAGAGCTTGGATCCAAAATTTTCCTTTTATGTCAGGTAAGATGATGTGTGGGCTTACCAAAGAGAAAGGTTTCTAGTTCTAGTAGGGGAAATACTGTGTTTGTGAAGTGAGCTGGATAAAAATGAGGGTCATTGGAGAGCTTCTTGATGCCCCAGCCAAAACATAAGGCAGATTCTGGAGTGGACACTGACAGACAGAGTGCTATGAAAAGAGCTTGTGCTCTGAACACCTAAACTTCTCAGAACCTGTAGGTACTTTTGTCTTTAAGCTTTCAGGCTTAAAGTCTTCATCTGAGGAAGATGATCTGTATCACCCCACATACACATCTCATGGGACTTTCATGAAGATCACTTTGCATATATGGGATGTTCTGATGTGATGACAAAAGCCAAAATGAAAATGGATAATTGTTGTCCATAAAAGGTTCAGAGTATGAAGGAAACCAGGCATTAGACCTCCTTTGCACGTATGTATTTCTGTCTCCCTGATTAATAATTCCTTCCGTAATCTGAGAAACCTCTCCTTTGGAGTATGGTATATATGTTCTTGTACAGGCAAAAGTCTGCACATAAAACTGGAAATAAGTTTCAGGTGACATATACATGTAATCTAAAGACTTGCTGTCAATCTTAGGGTTCTTCTTGCAGCACGAGGGTTATGTGATCTTCATTGAGCATTTCCTCCAAACTTGCTTCTGAGTGGTTGCTTTCCTATCCTTATCCCTAGACTATTTTTATTCCAGCTTTTCACTAGCAGGTATAAACGATTTTTCTACTTCTGTAGCTCTATATAATTTCCTCTCAAGATTCTTTGTCAGGCTCTTTCCTCTCCATTCAGTACAATCATGTTTGCTTTTATAGAAAATCTGTATTTCCACATCTCAAGTTTCTCATTTCAGTGCTAATTCTCCTTCCAGAGAGCCCTTTCCTCCCTTCATTTTCTCTCCAGTCTGTATCTTCCTGCCAAGTAATACCCAGTCTTAGCCTTTACATTAGACTCACACAAACTTTTTATCATGTCCTTGCTTCCTCCTCAGTACCTGGCCTCCTTCCTGAGGCTGCTGGGCAAAACAATCACTTTCTCAATGAATGGATGGGCTGCTTTAGCCAAAACTGTTAAAATAATTTTGCTGAGAGGCTATAATCTCAGTATGGAGAATTTCAAGTAAAACGGACTTTAATGTCATCATAAAAATGGTTAAAATTGTCATTTTTAATCAGGCAGACTTAGTGGTACATAGTGCTACAGGCCCAGATATATGGAAGAGTCAGTTCTCTAAGATTACTGAAGCAAAGTAATCTATTGAAAGTGATACACTGCACCAGATACACTTATTCTAATTTATAAAACAGGAAGTTCCATGGCCAGTATTAATTTTCTTTTGCTACAATACACAGTTTTATTTCATGCTTCATTAATAAGTGTAGGTGTTCTTGACACTAACTCAGCTCTTTCCAACTAGGTCTCATGCATTCATGCTCTTCCTCATACAGTGCAAAATGAAGAGGACAAGGTGACTGTTAAGAAAAATGTAGCATCATGTTTTACTTGTAAGCCTGAAGAATTTTAGTTTCTATTTACAAACCATTCCCAGCTTGGTGATCTCCTTAAGATGGAGGTGGTCAGCCTGCAACCAACCAGCTCAGCATCCCTCCTACTTCAAGACCCTGCTTGGATGCTCCCCAGCAGCTGCTCAGAGCAAACACTTTGTTCTGGAGGCAGCACTGAGTCACTGCCCCTCCTGAGGCTGGGCTACCCCATGTCCTGTCCCTCTCCTGTTGTGTCATGGGGTTCCCAGAAAGGCACAATTGAACCAACTCATCCAGCCTCCGACCTATCACAGTATCACAGTATGTTAGAGATTGGAAGGGACCTCAAAAGATCATCTAGTCCAATCCCCCTGCCAGAGCAGGAACACCTAGATAAGGTTACACAGGAATGTGTCCAGGCGGGTTTTGAATGTCTCCAGAGAAGGAGACTCCACAACCTCCCTGGGCAGCCTGTTCCAGAGTTCTGTCACCCTCACTGAGAAGAAGTTTCTTCTCAAGTTTAAGTGGAACCTCTTGTGTTCCAGTTTATACCCATTACCCCTTGTCTTATCATTGTTAGCCATTGAGAAGAGCCTGGCTCCATCCTCATGACACTCCCCCTTTATATATTTATATACACTAATAAGGTATAATAAGTATATAAGGTATATAATAAGGTATAATAAGGACCTGCCCAAACAGATGGAGTGGGGAAAACTGGGAAGAAACCCTGTGATTATTCTGCCACTAACAGGATAGGTCACTGCTGTCTGCCTCCTTTGCCAGGGTTGGTCTCGTGACAGCAGTTTGAGTTTACCTGCACATACCCACAGTGAATACAGAAGCACCGAATGCTGCACTGGGCAGCTGCAAGGGTGTATGGGGAAGAGATGGAGGCAGACCATGGGACAGGCACTGCAGTGTCTGGCCCTTGCCAGCCACTAAAGGAAGCTTTGGGTCTGCTTGCCTGGGAAGGTTTAAACTAGAAAAAAAAGTGTCGCTCATGCATCAACAGTGTGTTATTTTTACGAGCAAAGATAAACTTTATGACAGCAGTTCCCCAAAATCTGAACGGTTTTATCGGTTACAGAGCATGCAGTACACTGCAGTCCTCCATGCACGTGTCACCATAGCTCCAGTTGACCTCACTTACTCCTGTACTGACTGTTGATAGTAATTCAGCTAAATAAAAAGCCTGTTTGTAACACTTTATACTGCCAGAGAAATGTGCTGTTGTTAGAGCAAAATGGTGAGATGAAGTATTCTGAAAGGGGGAAAAGAAATCCCCATATTAGCAAGCACCTAAATAAATACAGTGTATAACACTGGACTGATATAGTAAATCTGTGAGCAAATGTCTTATCTAACGCAAGATTGCCAAGTCACACTCAAGTTTATTCATACAATGATAGTGCATTTAATTACAGTGTTAGCAGTATCGCAGTAGTAGCTCAAGTTGCAATTTAGTCAAGTAAATTTTGTAAATGTACAGAAACAGAAGCATTTAAAGTTCAAAATAGATGGGATATCCAGATGAGAAAGTAGGAGTGAATTGTAATTCTGCTTTCAGAGATAAGGACTGAGACATCGATGAAAAACTACTCTCCCTGTTCTTTATCTCCCTGACTACAGTGTCACACAGAAGCACGGCAGTGAGCAGAACTGCACAAGCCCAGATTTTAACCATGTCCAACCTAAGGCAGATTTTGCAAGTCAATACAACAACAAAAATGAGACATTTTGACATATCTTACTAAACCTAGAGAAATTTGCATCTCTCTAATTGCCTTTAGTATATGCTGATTATATACTGATGGCAGGCATTGTGTTTTAAATCTTTAACAGCAAAGTGGGTTTTTAAGTTAACCTTTTCAAACTATCTTTGAGTGCCTTTGGCTGTACATAAAAAGAACAGAAAACTCATTCAAGGAACTTTACAAATCATACCGCTGACCACAGCCCTGTGAAGGAAGCATTTGGAAGAATCAGCTGTGGTCCCTGTCTCATCTTGTTTTCTTACCTTACTGTCTTTGATTCATTCTCTAAGCTGGGATTCTTCATTTCTTCACCTAATTTTATCCCAGTTGGTACCTAGATGGAAACTTCTGGGCTATTGACAAAGAAAAATAGATCTCAACAATGCCCTTGCAGCAGAGAGGTTGGGGAAGCTAAGGAAGTGCCAGGTGTCAAGCCAAATAGTGGTCTAGGATCTTGTATTTGCAAAGCGCTTGGGTACACTCTGACATCCAACTTTCTTCCAAGCAGTAGAAGTTTGCATATAGGTACACGCAAAAGAAATGTACTATAATAAGCCATCCATATATTGCAGCCACCAGGGATGTATCTAAAGTGTATCACCACAAAATCTCCCATTTGCTGTACAAACCTACTCAATAGAACAATTTTATGCGCCAAATAATTAAACAGCAGTTTGCGTGTTCATGCATAGGGTGAATTGTTTTGGCTGTAACTGTGAATAATAGTTAAAACAACCATCATGCCCCTTTACCCTAAACTCTCAAAGCTGTTGGAAACAGACTTTTCAAAGCGTTGTTTTGTGCAGGTGTTCTGAAAGTTTCTGTCTAGAAAGAGAAAACAAAGTTTAACACCGTCCCTCATTGTTATCTAAAGGATTGCAGTGCCATCGTGTGGCAGAAAGCCCCATTTTAAACTGTCATTAAGTACCGCTTGTGGCTAAGGAAATAGCCTTAAAAATTGAACAGAGAAGCTGATTTAAGGAATAGCTATCCTACGCTAGAAGTTTTCAAAAAACGGATAAAAAGTATTAATTCTCTCCACTTTTCATCACATTTCCGCTAAGGGTTTCCCAAGTGCCTAGCAGTGGCCTCTTCTTGACAAGAGCTTCTTCCATTGATTGAGTTACGATGTCAAACGCACCAATAGATGACCTTCAATATTTTAAGCACTGAAAACAGACAAACTTCGTGACAATACTGGTAGCCCTAAGACAACAGTCCCAGCTTCACATCTTCAGGGTGCTTTTTGGCATCTACAACACCCTCAGAAAGTCTGGCTGCTTTCAGAACCCCATAACCAGCCCCGTATGTGTTGAACACCCGATAACCGCCTCTGACACTAGCCAAGAAACTCCTCAGCATCTTATTCTGTGTGATGATCCTGACACCAGCCTGTCTCCACCTTAGCCCTAGCATTTCCACATCTCTTTCTCTCACACATATGCAGATATATATATTGGTTTAGGAAGGTTATCATAGATATGTTGATGATATGCTAAAGTTCCAAGATATTTCTATAATGTACATCTCATAAAGCTGCTTGAATGGAATGTTACGTGAAGAACCATGAAAAAATTGCTATTATATTGTAGTTGCATTGAGAGATTTCCTGCTGGTAAGATTTTTTAGTTTTGCTGAATAAGTATGTCATTGCTTCAGAAATACTGCTGCAACAGCTACCACTTGAGCCTACTCTGGCACTGTGAAGAAATCGGGGAACCTTCCTCTGCAAACCCTTAGTTTAGAGACCCTCTCACCCTTATGAATAGATTCAAGCTCTGGAAAATCCCTGCTGAGCTCCCCTAGCATTGTGTTTCCATACCTCATCATAACAGGCTACAAAAGCTCATATATTCTGCTGCTGTGTTGTATCAGTGCTTCGATAAAGTAGTCATTCTGAAGACGTTCTCAACAAGAGTCAATCTAAATGAGAAAGAAAACAAAATTCACTTATTTGTTTTCAGACTATTAGTTCTGATAACATAAAGTGGAAAAAAATATTAAGCTGTTGAATCCCTTATTTTAAAGGATCATAAATTTTTTATATATATTCAGTGGCTATTATTCAGGTAGCTGGAGACATTATGCTGGCTTTGAGTGTTCCAGACAGCACGAATGGCCCAGCCCATTACAATAAGTAACAATCAATTTTCAAAGGCAGAGACAAAGTATGTGGAGCAGATCAAGTTCAGCTCACACGTGTGATAATCTGAGAACATTTAATTGCTGTCACATCTAATGCCAGCATGCTCACAGCTAGATAAAAAGCATTATACAATATGTTAGTTATTTAGATCAGTCTTAGTTCCTTTTATGTGCTAGAGGCAGAGGTACTTGCAGTACCTGATAATGAAAATGAAAGAAAGGAAAAAGGAAGAAAACAGAAGTAAAAATTGTGGCAAATGTGAAAACTAAGAGTAACACTGCAGGACTAGACTAACACAGACTGGGCAAGAGGGTAAAATTGATGGTACTTTCCAACAGTTATAACCACTGACTTGGGAGATGCAGGCTATATCATCTGGTCATGAAACAGAAGTACACTTGTACTTCTATTTCAAAAAACTCTACTCAAAGCCTTGAGTAGATCAGAATGAAGAGATCAGCAATGCAGAAAGTCTGTTAGTGATGAAACATAACTAAGAAAAAAAAGACATAAAAAAGAGTAATACTGAAATTTGGGAAAAGAACATGTGGCTAAACAAGGTAATAACAAAGTATTTTTCCTCAAAAGCTTTCTTTCAGTATAATTTTTCCATAACCATAACAGTGATCTAAAGGTTCATGCTCTGATATCCAATTGGTCTAACAAAAATCAAAGAAAATGAGTAAAGCTCCAGCCCTTCAAATATTTATGTATATCCCTAACATTTTGCATAACTCAAGGAGACAATTGTCAGACCAAAGTAGATGAAACTGAATGTCTTAATGGAAATGCAATTTCTGTGGGGTAGGGTTGAGGAAAGAGTTCTGATCTAAATTTTCTGGAGTTTTTTTCCAAATGAAAAATAGCCTCTCCTTTTCATTTTTTTAGAAGAGAAAGAGAGAAAAGGGGAATGAATTGCAACCCATACCTTTCAGTGTTCACCTTGGCAAACAAAAAAGCCTCAACCTTAAAGAAGAAAAAGGTTTGCTTGTCGAGGAGGCTGAGTTTTTTCTTTATCTGGGATATATTGTACTTTCACCAGTTCTCCGTTAACTATCTATTTATGTCTTAAATAAGGCACTAAATTTGCAGTGAAGCAATTCCTGAAGCCATGACCCTTTCCCCAACAGCCATTTTGCTTTAAATGCTATAGCTGTGTTTGAATCTCAATTTCTCCTTTATCTTTCTGTCTTTAAAAATGTATTATCAGCAACACGCTAGACATGTAGGTCACATCTCCAAAGAGCTCTCACCAGGACCTTTCCGTTCCTATCTGAATAAAAAGCAGAGTGCTGACATTTAGGTCCTTGACTGCAAACACAAGTGTTGCCTGTGACCACAATGCAGAGTTACATATCAAAACGCTGTTCCTTTTGCTATTTGGCTGAGGAGAAACAAGAGCACTGAACTGTTTAAGATTTTTTTTTCCTTCTAGAAACATTCCAGACAATTTACAGCTTGTGATAATAACGTCTACAAATGTTTTAATATATTTCAGGTTACTTTCCCTATTGCGGCTAGAAAAGCTGCCCCAAGAAACCTGACATTTTCCAGTGAATGACAGGTTATAGAATCGATAAGGGAAGAAAGTGTGAAGTTTTGTGAAGTGTTTTTTTAGGAAGCTGCACTGTATTTTCTTCAGTAACTGCCTAATGACTGTAAATATAGTTTTAAATATTTTTCCCAATTGAATAAATGCTACACTCTTCTAACAACAAAAGTGTTTATTTTGAAGTAATTCTTCACCACTGTCTTGGGTTCAGCAGCAGCAGTCGCTTTTTCTACTTCTTAGTAGCTGGTGCAGCGCTGTGGTTTTGACTTTCGGCCTGGGGATGGCGCTGATGAAACCGATGTTTTCAGTTGCTGGTCAGAATGTTTACTCTGACCAAGGACTTTGTGAGTCTCATGCTCTGCCAGGGACAAGGGGAAGCTGGGAGGAGGCAGGGACAGGGAGCCTGACCCAGACTGGCCAGGGAGGTATTCCATACCACAGCACGTCATGCCCAGGGATGTAACTGGGAGTTCCCCGGAAGGGCACGACCTCTTCTCTGTCGGGCTCATTTCCGGTGGGCGGTATCGTATTCTCTCCCCTTGTTATTTCCCTTATCATTATTATTATTGGTGGTAGCAGCAGTGGTTTGTGTTATACTTTAGTTACTGGACTGTTTTTATCTCAGCCCGTGGGAGTTACATTCTTTCGATTCTCCTCCCCATCCCTCTGGCTTAAACCACGACACCCTCCATACTTTCTATATTTCTATGGGAAAAAGGAGAATATATATACACATTAAAATAAAACATCTTCTCCAGATGTCATAGAGGCTTGACATGTTTACATTCAATTGAGGGTCCACTGTTTGAATGGCTTTTTGCTTTGACTGGATGAATCTTTGGATGTTTAGAAACCATACTGTTCTATTCATTCCTTTGTATCAGGAAACCACCACATTTATTTGAGTTCAATTTATTTGGGTTCAATTTATTTGGGTTCAATTTATCTTTCCCAGAAGGACTGAAAAATGATTTTGCTTTCAGCTGTTGAGTTCCACATAATTTCAGTTAGCTTTTCACTTGTATTAAAATGTTGTATAACTTCCATCAAAGTGGATGCCTTATTGACTTCAGCAAGCCAAAGCAAGCACTATCTGTCCATCTTTAGTAATTCTGCCATCCTCAGTGGCCAACTCTGCTCCTAAGTGAGCCAGCCCTGCACTTTTCTTCTCCATTTCCTCTCTTAATTGTGCTTTTTTCTCCAACTGGGTCCACAGATACCATCACAAATTGACTTAATAGCCCCATCTTACCCCCTTGGGTTTCCTTTGAATCATGTCCCCTCCATCCACTTCCCAGAGACCAATGCTGAGTATATCTGCCTGTACTCTTGTCTTGTGTTGGTGTGTCCTGATTGCTAAACAGTGCCACAGGACAAACAGTCGCACTGTTCCTCAGGCTAGTTACACTTTGTCATCCTCCCTTCCCATTCCCCCTATAGATTTTTGCATCTCTTTATTACTGTTCTTCCTGATGTTGCCTTTCATCAGCTTTATTATCACTGTATCCGCTCTACTGCTCAGTACTAACATCTGATTCATCAGAGACACTTTGTCATCACCTTCAACCTTGCCATCCTGGTCCTTGATCCTACTTAAGCTGCTCAAATTGCGTGTAAAATGCTATGCCACCACTTTTTGCCCCTGGAAGCAAGGGGTGCGGATAACAGCAGGCTGGGATTTACTTGCTATGTAATACCTAGCCACAGCTCTGTGGAAATATTGCTTCTACTGCCCAGCACCCACATCTGCTTAGTTCAGTGATCCTCTTTGTTTTCTCTTTTCAGAAGTGTTATGGAGAATTTATCAGCAGAAGAGAGAAAGAAACTAACCTGCAAGATCTGCTACTATAAGCAAATACAATCCCATGCAGGTCAGTGATGCTGTGTCAAATAACTATGACAGGATTCTGAACTAACAGTAAAGGCAACACATACCATGTGCGATAGATATGAAGCATGTTTGCTTTTGGGGGAAAAGAAAATCTAGTTACAACAAAATAAACCACTAATACCATACCATCTTTGGCTTTACTGCTTAGGGTTGACTTGAGTTTGGTGGCCTTTGGTATCTTTTAATTCAAATCAACTTCACTTTGTCACATAACTGACAAATATCACAAAATTACAGCAAAAGCAGTAAGACCAACATTCAACATCAAAAGACAACCAAAAATTAAGTATAAAACTAAAATTCCCCATTGCCTAACAAGGGGCTACTGCTGCAGGTCAAAATTAAGGTGAACTTACAGGGCAATGGAGAAAAACCTGTGTTGTGACCTCCTCCCCTTCAAGACAGAATAAACCCTAGTAAAAGACATCCTTATTTAACCTTGCATTATGAAGTGACTCATTCGATGCCTCCTAATCATGATACCAACACCATTCAAAAATTAGTTCCACACGTGTTCATGCTTGAAGCACACTTTTAATGATTTGAATTGTATGAGTCAAATATTTGCTACTGGGCAAAGACAAAATATTAACTTGTTAAACAATGGACTGAACTTCTCAGATGATATTTACACATTACGTAAAAAACAATTAAAGCAAACATCTTCAAAGACCCTGAGTCGAGCTCCCACTGACTTTCCCATCTCTTTGCTGTTCTGTTTTTCTGTCCCCTTGAAAAATCATCTGGTAAATGTCAGACTACTTAAGCAACAATATGACTCCAAAACACAGATGTCTCCCATTAAAGGATATACAATCTATGCTCCAGAGAAAATAGCAAATCAGCCTATTCACTAGCACTGCAGACTTTAATAATCGTCATTCTAGTCAATATTATTTGTCACATCACTGGTATTATGAACAGTCATTATTTCAATAGAAGAACTCCTTTAAAATCTCACCTGAGGTTAGTTTTATATTATTTCTGGATTTGAATAAGAATCCCAAGTACAAAGGAAGACCTCAACTGTGAGTGTTTAATTTCAGCTGCCATCTCCTGGAATACCAGAGATGGTTCTTCAGGACTTCCTTGTTGCCATCAGTCCTTACCACTGTACTGCGGCTGGATTCTCCACAGCTGCAGGTCTTACCTGGATCTAACCCTTAAGATTTCAAGCTTCAAATTCAAAAGGTATTCAAGTGGAATTTTGAGTAATCCCACAGCTGTAAGGCTAATCAGTCCAACTAGCATACATCAGTAGTCACACATACATTTTCCTATTCTGCAGAGCTTATGTCTTTGTATTAATTTTCTTTGACAGTTTTTCCCTTCTGAAGACACACTCTGTCACTGATAAAGCAACAGACAACCACACCATTTTAATTACGTTATTTCAGACCTATCTATACTGCAATTCAAGCAATACTTACTGTAACTCAGTATGCTGAATGGTTACTTAACCTCACACTTATTGCCTTTCATGTTTACATACACGTGATAGACCTGACAGTGGGAGATAGAGAGGAAAGAAATTCTCTCCACATGAGGAAAGTTATGATGGCATAGCCATAGTTCAAAATCCATACACATTTAAAGAAAATACAGAACTGTTCTTGCTAAGCTTTGGATTTGTAGTATGATGATTAATGGTCCCATTTAAATGAGAAAGACGGTGTGACAACATACTTCCTTTTAAAAGTCTCCCAGTACTTGGTTCAGTAATTCTAAACCAAATACATTCTTGGCAATTAGGTTTCACTGTCAACATATTCTGTTTGTAGTTTAAAGAAATGAGCATTTGCTAATAATGAGTTTGCCTGTAATGGTTCCTTCAGGGTTCATGTGTTCCACTACAAAGTCTAGGACAATCTTTCACTGATAGGAATTGTCAGTTCTAAAAGACCATTACAAGCTGGTAACACACAATTATAACTTATTTCTTAATGCCACATACAGTTTTCCGTCTGATTCTGTGACGGTTTACTCATTTCTGTGCAAATATTAATTAAAATACCTGCATACCTAAGAACAAGTGAAAACTCCAACCACACATCCATTAGATAACACTGAGAAAACCAGTCTTGCGTTTCCTTCCCTTTTTTCATTTCCTACAGAATTTGTTTTCAGCTGACCCTAAAAAATACAAAATCAATGCTACGAACTTGGAAAAAATAAATCAGAAGGGATGGGAACACAAAGGTTTCTCTGGCCTATCTCAGAGATGGGGAAAACTTTGTTCACTCTTCTCACTTGCTGAGTGACAGACCAGTCTATGCAGTGAGCTTGAAATGCTGAACATTTTGACCCCCTGGGATCCTCCTCCTTTCACCAGCGTAGCTAGCCCTCAGAATTGCTTCCCTTCCTATTTCTCTCATTCCTTCCAGGCTTCACATTTTTCTTTGTCATTGCATAGAGAAGCAATTAGAACATTTTTACAGGAAAATCCATTAGTTCCTTCCAGCTGGGCCTGTGGTTTCTGTAACACTGTTTACTTTTTCCTTCTCAGGTATTCTTTTACCCCAAGCCACCCTTTTCCAGACCATTTTTTCCACGTTTCTTTCTTTCAAGACCATACAATTTACTGTGATGGACACCCAATAAGAAAAGAATTTGATGTTATTCAGATATGCCTTAAGGCTACTGAAGAGACAGTCACCTACACCTTGGGCAGACTTATGAACTCCTCAGAAAGGGATGTGGCTGAATAGGGTCATCAGACCTCATGCCACACAACACCACAAAACTGGTTTGTCTTGGAGTCTTACAACACCATGGAATTAATCAGAAACACAAATCATTATACTCCATGGCAGGCCTTTGCTTGGTTACTTTGTCCCTGCTCACATCGCTCTTCCTTCTATTTAGTCTTGTGGTCAGGGAGATCAAAGGAGTCAGGAGGAGGAAAAGTCTTATCCATGCCAGTGCTGCACTTGGCTGTGAACTGCCTGAAGCTGCAATTCCCCTTGGGCTGGTCCCAGGAACGGTGGAGATCTTGGCAAGTGACACACTGGTCCCTACAGCTCAGTCCAGAAGAACCCTGCAGTTGCACAGAACCTATGTTTCCAGAATAGAGACTAGTAAAGATGATTACTCCTTCTCTCAGAAATATGAGAAGATAAAAAAAGGAGACCGGAAGGATCTTGTACTCCTGCCTAGTTATGCTTGGTTCAGGGTAGGAGGGTTTTTACTCTGCACTTCTTTCATGAAAAGTTAGTTATGGCAGATACACAGGGGAAAGCAAATTTTAACTTGCATGACTGCTTCTCCCTCTTTGAAGGATATTCTGGCCACCCATTTTAAATAATTCCTGTCCTGAGAATGCAAAGGATTATTAGGATATTCTGAAACGAAGCCTTAGGTTACATTACAGTAATTTGGTATTTAATGATTTCCTCTGGCATGAGTTAGATGCAAACATATGAGCATGATAATTATATATATACACGATTACTCATTCCAATTTGTTTTATTATAAGTATGTCATTTTTCATCCTTGTCAACTACAACGCACAACAGGACCAGTGGGTTCTTAACATTTGGTGGTAGGTTTATTTTTTCCAAGGAGTTATGACAGAGACACGTGAAAAGCAGAAACACATTCCATGTGACAGTAAACAAAATTAGACACAGCAGCCTCTATAAATAATCTATGTTCATCATCTTACATAAGAAAGTGGAAGGTTAGCCACTTATTCCAATCTATTAAACGGTTTGCAGCAGTTTGGTAAGAAAACCTGCAGGCTTTCTCGCTATCGTTATGCTGTCATGTGGCTGCAGTCAGGGGATGACAGAGGAATAAAGCCTATAAGTATGCGAATATAAATGGAAGTACAAGTCAGTGATTTGGAAACACGCACACAAAAAAAATATCAAGAAAAACACGAAGAGAACAAGCAGGAGCAATTTTTTTTTTTTTCTGCTCCTGAATAACTTGTCACTTTATAAAATATTTATTAAAAAGCTACAAGAGTATAATTTGGAACTTCCTACAGATCCAAGAACATAAATGTCAGAAGCAAATACACCAGTCCTGCCTCAACAAGGAGCACCCAGTCTGTTTAGAGGAAGCATCCTCTCCTGTGATCTAACCTCACAGACAAGAACTCTCTCTGAAAGGCAGGGGAGTTAATTCCTGGCCAGGAAAACTTGCAGCACCTTGGGTCAGTCACTTTTCCACTAAGTGTTTCTTACATCTGTAAGTAAACAAAAAATACCTCCTACCTCCTAAGTGGAATAGTGCATACTGTTAATACTTCCTAGGAGAAAGAGATCTGGTTCTCTGCCTTCCGTATTCAGAATGGGTTTGAATGGTGTGCAGTAAATAAGGCATTGCAGTACCCAGTGAACAGCAAAAGAAAAATCAAACTCTGTAGCTGCCTATTCAGCTGAATGCAGCATACAAAACCAAGAAGAAACTATGTGAAAAAAATACGATTCAGTCATGTCATTAAAGGTATTACCCTTGTAGACATAAGGAATGTGAAGGAAGATTCCATAGCATGCTTAGTATTTTCAACTGCAGTAAGGAGCGTTTTATAATGACAGATTTCTTTACAATACTTGAGAATATGAAAAGCAACAACAGAAACGATGAAGTATTTGACAAAATGGAGGACTCAAATATTTATGTCATTTTGCCCATGAGTCCTGCTATAAAAAAAGCAAAGCTTGAGATCTTGCAAACTATGCTGTAAAAAATTATGCCAGTGGGAAAGACACAGCTTGGCAACACCTGACAGTAGCCAGATGTTAAATGAACTGCAGTTAACTTATGTCCATACTGCACTCATAAAAAACTTGGACCTTCGGTATCTCTGACATGCTTCTCTTCTACAGTGATGATTTCAATATGGTGGCAGATGGGAAGTCACAATTTAAATGAAGCATCACTTCAAATCTCTGGACAGTCCTGCCACCAAAAATGCGCATAGGGTAATGCTAGGGTCTGCTTCGCTTCTCCACTAAATGCTCTAAATAATTTGATTTCTTAAACAGAGGCCATACCATGTATTTTATTCCAGATGGGTATTACAGAACTAACCCTGGGGGTTACAGTTCATTTTCAACTGTGCATGTTTAACAATAATATAGACTCAGGACCTAAACCCCATCTCTGTGGCACCAGAGTGAACTAAAAGTAAATTCATTAAAGTGAGTGTAGTTATACTAGCACGACACTCTAGTCCAGTATTTATTAAAGTCAGCTGAAGCCTATTAGAGATTTCAGTGGGCACAAGGGCATCACCTTGAGGTAGCCTCCAGTGTGTAATGGAGGTATCTTTATTTCCTTAAAATTCTCGGAACTGGGATAATGGCTTTGCCTGCTATTTATCTCCACATAATTTCTGATCGTGAGCTAAAGAATTCATTTTTGCTTGATGCACTTACACACATTACATGTCTAATTTTATCTACAACAAAGGTTGCTCCAAATACAAGTCCATCTCTTTTAAAATTTAGCATGTCTCTATTATGCTACTGCTGATCCTGCTGACACAGCAGTGACACTTTTTATAGCAGGAGAAACATGGCTAAGCTTGAAACACTTAGTATTGTTATAGCACATTAGAGGTACTGTACAGACTATCCTATATGGACACTGTAAGGAGTAGAAAGAATGTTGATGTGCCTTTATAGTTAGTGTGTGACTTACTTTGAGAAGGCTTCCTTCTTTTATAGCAGTTCAAAGGAAAATTCAGTTCCATTGAAAAAATGTCTCACAAAATCTGTAGCTGGTAAAATATGACACCTCATATCTCCCTGTCTTTTTTAGGCAATTCGTAAATCTTCAAATAGTAGGATTCAGTCTTGCCTTTCTCTTTTCTAAATCTATTTTATATTCTTTCATTTTTATATTTTTTAGAAATATTTAACATTTGTACATGAATGCATTCTTCAATGGAATTGTACATCCCAGAGTACAGAGCTTATTTTCTCCTGAACTTTCATTGTTTAAATAAAAATGTTATATTAAATGTTATAATTATTGATTCTACCTTTCATGCTCAAATTCCGTAGTTTGTTTCCCCAGGACACTTTCAAGCATTGTAAAGTTGAAATATATAAAATCTAATATAAAATATGCAACATATTTGAAAAAATTAAATTTCATAAACAAAAGTTGGTGTAGAAAAGGATCTAAGATTCAAAGTCAAGACCTTGTAGGGAATATTACCCTTTCAAGTTTCAAGTGAAGATCAGAGTTTTCGCAGAACCCACCCTTCCCTATGATTGGATCAGTCCCTCCAAATCATGAATATTAAGTAAATCTCCTATCAAGCAGAACTAAATTCACACATATAAGCAATCCCACTGAAGTCAACAGAGATGAGAATAGAAATGTTTTTCCCTTAAAAAATTAACTGAAACAATACCCAAAAGAACATCACTTTGTAGATAAAACATCAAGGCACGGATTTTCCCATTGGACTTGTGTGACACTTTCATAATGGTGGAAGTCACTGATTTACAGTAATATCTCTTTAACATGGCTAATTTTTTCTCACACATAGACACCAATCCATCTTTACATAATTGGTTCCACCTCTTTAGCAGGATGTATAATGAAGGACTCCAAAACTTAAAGTTCCTGAATTTGTAACTGGGTTTTTATCTTCTGTTTTACTTAATCTTTATGCGCATGCACGTCTTCCTTAAAATAGCACAGCAGATCATTCTGAGGAGTAGTCAGAAGATCAGCTAAGGGATTAATTTTCTCCAGAGGGTTGGAACAGAACAGAGATTTCAAGAACATGTTTCTCTCTACTTGTGTGCTAGCATCTCTATCACAAACAGTAAGGAAGATGTTTACCTGGCTGCTAAGGACAAACTTTGTAGCCCCAGAAGAGGCAGACATGCAAGATCTATAATAGGCTGTCCAGAAGATGAGTAGCGGGAGAAGCAGCACTCTTCTTCCATTCAATGTGTCAAGCACATGGTCTGCCAGCTCCTGGACTACATTTGCAAACAGAAAATGGGATTCCTCTGCCCTAACTTAGTCTATACTTATCACCCTAAGCTCCCCTGACAATCAACTGGCAAAACCAGGCACCCCCAGAGATAAGTGATGGGCATCTATGTCCAGATGAACCTCAGAGGGTGCCCATTTCTAAACCCTAGATGCTCACAACTGAGGAGAGACATCCTGTTGTGAATGACTGGAAGAGTATGGGAGACACTGAATTGGGCACAGCTCTTTCCATGAGAAGAGAAGAGCAGAGAAGTTAGAAACTAGAAAAGCCAAACACTTTTACAAAAGCAGAAGCATGCTTTTTTGTTTACCCTTTAAGTGGGTAGTCAGCTGTTTTTTCATTTCACTTTTAAAATCCAGGCTACATGATTTCCATACTGGTTTATTCGAGAGCTCATATTATCAACTTTCAGAGTAAAAGTGTGTGATTTGTTCCTTCTTGAGTTGTAGAACATCCCTATTACTGTTATAGGAAAAGGGCGAATCAATAGCAAACAGCACTTGGTTAAAACAAACCTTTTCATTTCAGCTTTTACTCTTTTCTGATGTGAATTTAGGAGAGATTTTGAGGACATAATGAACTTCGGTTGGTCTTGCACTATAAAACTCTGGCAGGCTGGACAGGAGAAAGATCTGATATAGCCCACTCACCCTGCTGCCCATGGCAGGATGAACATCACTACTGACTGTCTGAAAATTGTTTGAAAGCTTGTAAGAAAGGTTAGATAATGATGGAGCTTTCATGGTGCCCCTGAGCAATCTGTTCCAGGCCTTAACTCTCCTAACCATTAAGAAGTTCTTTCCAATGTCTAATTTAAATCTCCCTTACTGCAGTTTAATCTTATTATATCTTGTATCCATAATGAATGTAGTGAATAATTGATTCCCTTCCTCTTTGCTGCTACCTTCCACACATCTGAAAACTGTATCATTGCCTCATCTTTCCCTGCTAGAGAGTAAGCAAACACACTTCTTTCAGTCTTTCCTTGTAGGCCCTGGTGTGTTTTAACCTGTGATCATTCTTGCTTTTTTCCTCTGGGCTCTTTCCATCTGACTCATATCTCTATTGAAATGGGATGTCCAACACTGAACACAGTATTCTAGCAGAGGCCTTACAAACAGAAGGTATGGCAGAAGACCCAGACAGCATTTCAAAGGACATAACCCAGATTTCAAAACAAATTAATGAATAAACCACTCAAAGCAACAGTAAGATATTACTGACTTAGGTTCAGGTTGTCATTTCATACAAGCCACAATCCCCTTCTGTTCAACTGCTTCCTCATTCTGTATTTGGGCAGTCTAAGCTCCTGTCTAAGCATTTGTTTTTTACTGAACTGTACCTTCCTTTCTTCAGGCCATTTCTCTAATTTTCAAGATCATGTTGAATTCTAAAATGAAGGTGACGTCTTCCAGCTTGGTGCCATCTACAAACTTAAAATATCAATATATCTTTCATTAAGAAAATACCATCCATTTTAGAAAACAGAACCTTCAAAAAAACTTCATCATTTACTGTGGATTGTTTCTACTAAAGAAGCAGCTAGAGAAAAAGATGTATAAAGTGTACAATTGTAGAATCCAAGAGAAGACAAGGAAAGCAGGAGACTTTGCATTTTTTGCTGTGCAAGTCATTTACATTTTCCACAGCACAAGTTCACAGCTTCTTCAAAACTCCAAAGTCGTTTTAACATTTTAAAGAACCTTTTCTAGGGTAAGATTTGTATATGTCAGGATTTCTCCAAGACCAAGAAAACCAAAATAAAATGGCTATTGGCCAACAAAAATAAGTGATTTATCCATGTGCTTCCTGTATGCACACTACCAGTGCTTTTCAGATCCCTTCATATGCATGATTGCTCATTTTCTGATAGTTATCAGAAATAATACTGGTATTCCAAGCCTTCTGTTGGACCACAAGTCAGATCTATTTTATCAGCTGCCAAAGAGCTTAAAGCTATTGCTAAAGCTTAGTGTATGATCCCCATAAAAAACTGGCTCAGCAGCTCCAACCACTCAAATTAACTGCATTGTTTTATTCATTAGAAATAAAGCAGAGGCAAGAGAATGAGAATAACGTCTGCTGTATAGTGTAGATGATTAAACACATCTTAACTAACTAATTTTTTAAGTAATTTTAGAATTATTTTTTTTAAGAGGGACAAAAGGGACCCACTGCACTATCAGCCTTTAGAAGTGACTTTGGGGAATTTTAGAGTAGTGACTTTGGTCCATTGGGTTCAGAAATAGGTTGACTTGAAGGGCTGACTGAGCTGGTTGCTGATAAAGGCTGAGGAGCTTGTGGACTAGTCCAGTGGTGAGATATCCAGTATTTACTGATACTGATCTAACTCCATCAAGAAAAAAGGTTAAGTCTTTTTGGAGATTGCAGTCACTTAACTATATCAAATCTAGCTAGCTCAGGGCACATCACAGCAAGACAAGGTCCCCAGAAGGACACACAATTTGTGGGTAGCTCAGAGAGAAGTAACCTTCCTTTGAGATGTCTGTATTAATGAAGGCTATGTAGACTGTGTGAGAAAGGCATCTGAATATCCCTTCTCATGTGCTGTCTGTTCAACCTTCCTTTGGGCAAAAGGAAATCAAAATCTCTTTTTTTCCCTACTCAAAAATCTGACTCATTTCCAAAGAGTCAAATCCAAAGCAGATGCAAACAAGGAAAACAGAACCCACACAGAAAGTACTAGTATGCAAACAGGGGACCCTACTTCACAGCGACTTCTGCGAGCATTAAGGTCTTCACCTCTCAATGTTTTGAAGCTGTTCATGTCCCAAAATGTGTCGGCTTTGACAGGCTTTGGAGTTCAGTGAATAGCCATGAAGACACCTACTCAGAGCCTAGAAATTGACACCTAACTCTTTGGAAAAGCTTTTATTTCAAAATGTGAATCCTTTGGAAGTGCCACTTGACTCCATGCAGAATGCAGTGGCATGACAATTACTTTTAAGATGGGGATATAGAAGCTGCCTTTACTTGTTTTCTACCAATTTTTTAGCATCCACACACAAAGTATAAGTGACCCAGGTAATTTCCTCCTTGGCCAAGAGCTAGTCAAACTCTGGTCTTCCACCTCTAGAAGGCATCCTAGTCACTCAACTGTCCTCAAAAGCCAGGAGAGAGGGATATTATTCATCATTCTAGCGAAGGTATGGTCCTTCCATTTTCCATAAAGGAAACTGGGATTCAGGGTCTAGAAAACAGATCCATGACTCTAGCATAGTGGCTGGGGTACTCACAAAAGAAAGATGACAGTTTCATGTCAGATGTATACTCATCTCTAAACAGACTGCTACCTCGGTAGTGAAAAACTTCAACACGATGAAAGGCAGAGCTGATTCATTCTCCATGTCATAAGAGCCACCAGTTATGGCAGTCCCCCAGCCATCCTCAGCTTGAATACCCACAGGTAGGAAGGGTGCCTGATTCTAGCTCTACAAGACCCTGAGCTCTTCCCATTGGATTTCGAATCATAGAATAGTTAGGGTTGGAAAGGACCTTAAGATCATCCAGTTCCAACCCCCTGCCACAGGCAGGGACACCTCACACTAAACCATGCCAACCCAAGTCTTCGTCCAGCCTGGCCTTGAACATCACCAGGGATGGAGCATTCACAGCTTCCCTGAGCAACCCATTCCAGTGCCTCACCACCCTAACAGTAAAGAATTTCTTCCTTATATCCAATCTAAACTTTCCTTGTTTAAGTTTGAACCCGTTACCCCTTGTCCTGTCACTACAGTCCCTGATGAAGAGTCCTCCTCCAGCACCCTTACAGGCCCCCTTCAGATACTGGAAGGCTGCTATGAGGTCTCCACGCAGCCTTCTCTTCTCCAGGCTGAACAGCCCCAACTTCCCCAGCCTGTCTCCACACAGGAGGTGCTCCAGTCCCCTGATCATCCTCATGGCCCTCCTCTGGACTTGTTCCAACAGTTCCATGTCCTTTTTATGTTGAGGACACCAGAACTGCACACAATACTCCAAGTGAGGTCTCACGAGAGCAGAGTAGAGGGGCAGGATCACCTCCTTTGACTCGCTGGTCACGCTCCTTTTGATGCAGCCCAGGATACGGTTGGCTTTCTGGGCTGCGAGTGCACACTGAAGCCAGCTCATGTTCAGTTTCTCATCGACCAACACCCCCAAGTCCTTCTCCGCAGGGCTGCTCTGAATCTTTTCTCTGACCAACCTGTAGCTGTGCCTGGGATTGCTCCGACCCAGGTGTAGGACCTTGCACTTGGCTTGGTTTAACTTCATAAGGTTGGCATCAGCCCACCTCACAAGCGTGTTGAGGTCCCTCTGGATGGCATCCCTTCCCTCCAGAGTATCAACTGAACCACACAGCTTGGTGTCATCGGCAAACTTGCTGAGGGCGCACTCAATCCCACTGTCCATGTCACCGACAAAGATGTTGAACAAGACCGGTCCCAACACCGATCCCTGAGGGACACCACTCGTTACCGGTCTCCAGCCGGACATCGAGCCCTTGACCACAACTCTTTGCGTGCAGCCATCCAGCCAGTTCTTTATCCACCCAGTGGTCCACCCATCAAATTGATGTCTCTCCAATTTAGAGACAAGGATGTTGTGCAGAACAGTGTCAAATGCTTTGCACAAGTCCAGGTAGGTAGTCCATCAGCTGCTCTACCCCTGTCCATCAGTTCTGTAGCCCCATCATAGAAGGCCACCAAATTGGTCAGGCAGGATTTCCCCTTAGTGAAGCCATGCTGGCTGTCACCAACCACCTCCTTGTTTTTCATGTGCCTTAGCATGCCTTCCAGGAGAATCTGCTCCAAGAGTTTGCCAGGCACAGAGGTGAGACTGACTGGTCTGTAATTCCCCGGGTCATCCATTTTCCCCTTCTTGAAAACAGGGGTTACATTTCCCTTTTTCCAGTCGTCAGGAACTTCACCTGACTGCCCTGATTTTTCAAATATGATGGCCAGTGGCTTAGCAACTTCATTCGCCAGCTCCTTCAGGACCCGCGGATGGATTTCATCAGGTCCCATGGACTTGTGTGCATTTAGGTTTTTAAGATGGTCTCAAACCAGATCCTCTCCTACAGTGGGCCTAGGGTCTTCATTCTCACAGTCCCTACATCCGCCTTCCAAGATTTGGGTGGTGCGGTCAGAGCCTTTGCCAGTGAAGACCGAGGCAAAGAAGTCATTAAGAACCTCAGCCTTCTCCAAATTCCGGGTAGCCAGTTCTCCCGATATCTTCCGAAGGGGGCCTACGTTGTTCCTAGTCTGTCTTTTATTCGCTACATACCTATAGAATCCCTTCCTATTATCCTTAACATCCCTAGCCAAGCTTAATTCTAACTGGGCCTTAGCTTTCCTAACCTGGTCCCTAGCTTCCCGGACAGCATCCCTGTATTCTTCCCAGGCCGCCTGTCCCTGCTTCCACCTTTTATAAGCCTCTTTTTTCCTTTGAATTTTCCTCAACAGCTCCTTATCCATCCAAGGAGGTCTCCTGGCCCTCCTGCTGCACTTCCTTCTAGCTGTGATGCAACACTCCTGAGCCTGTAGCAGATAATCCTTGAGTATCAACCAACAGTCTTGGGCCCCCCTGTCCTCTAGGGCTGTGTCCCATGGAACCGTACTAAGCAGGTTCTTGAAGAGGCCAAAGTCTGCTCTCTTGAAGTCTAGGGCAGTGAGCTTGCTGCACGCTCTTCTCGCTGTCCTGAGGATCTCGAATTCGACCATCTCATGATTGCTACAACCAAGGCTTGGCTCCTCTATTACTTGCAGAAGGAAGCTGTCTTCCATGCAATCGAGGAACCTCCTGGATTGCTTGTGCCGGGCCATACCACAGCTCCAACAGATGTCAGGGTAGTCGACGTCCCCCAGGAGAACAAGGGCCTGTGAGTCCTTGTTCAAAGGGGTAGGGTGCTAAAACCTAGAAAACACAGCAGTGAGACCTTGTTCTGAGGTTTCCCTGATGGTCAGCTTGAAGCAGCTCGCGTTTGACGTGTCAGCAGTCATAAGCCTCATGACAAACATCCTAGCTTTCCTTGTATGTCTCGCAGGGTTTCTCAGGACCTTAAACACAGAAACTAAGAACAGCAATTCAGTCCACAGGACTTGCACCCCTTTGGGGAACCTCATCTAGGTGCTTTGCTGTGTTACTTCTTTAACCTTTTAGCTATAAGGGGCATCACCAACCATCTTCAAGCACGCTTTCTCCACAAGTGTGCAATCACCAGCCATCACACCTCCAGTGAACTTACCTCTGACCGCCTGCAAGACAGAAGGGAAAGCAGATCTGATCTTAACCGTGTGATTAGCAGATAGTTGAGAGGTGAAGCCATCAGGCCAGGCTTCTCCCCTACTCCTCCTTTTGCCCATCGCTGTCCTGTGTAAACTGCCTCCCGTCGTCAGTGACAAGAGCAGTGTATCTGCCGGGTCTCAGTGCTCTCCCCCGGCGGCAGAGGGCACATTGGTACAGATCTGCCCGCGCCGCTCCCCTGGGTGAAGAAGGCGCCCACTCTGTTCGTTGTCGGGAGAGACGGGACGTGACACGATCCCCCGGGCAGCCCTGGTCCCACAGCGGGGTCAGCAGCAGCCGCATCGCAAAGCCACTGACACCCATTTCTGCTGCGTCCTCTGGGTTACCGAGGGAAGCTGGTCCCGCCGGTGCGAGGGCGCTCACGCCAGCCAGCCGAGCCGGAAGCCCCGCTCCGGGCTGCTTGCTTACGGTGGCCGCTGGATGGGCACGCCACGGAGGGAGCCGTGCAACGCCACGTACAACCCCATCCCTCATATAAATACATGTATCATGGGATACGGGGCCAACGCCGTCTCTGGCCGATCTCAGCTGTTCGAAGCCAGGCAGCAGGCTCCGCGCTGCCATGGCCCTAATCCGGGCTGCGAGGCGAGTAGGTGAGGACAGTGGGGAGCAGAGGGGAGAGGGAGGGCTGTGCCATGCCGGGCCAGGGCCCTGCGCCCCCCGACGCCGCCGGCCTCCCCGCAGGTGCCACCGCTGCTCTGGCGCTGCTGTGGATGCTGCTCTGCGCCCCGCGGGACGCCGGCTGCCGCTTCCTGACTGTGGTATATCTCTTGGACCGGGTGATCCAGCACAGGGCCAGGATCCACAGCGCTCTGCGCGGAGCTGGTGAGTGCCGGGCCGGCCCCGCCGCCGCGAACAGGTCTGCCACCGCCCTGGGAGCGGCTGCCGGTGGGGCGGGGTGCTCGGTGTTTCTTTAGGTTTTCTTCCCCCATAGGAAAAACTTTCCTCCCCGTGTCAGCGAGCTGGGGAAGCCCGCTCGGAAGTGCCACACGTCGGGCATGCTAACCCCCAAAGGCAAAGAATACGCCCAAAATATCCCGGTAAAGTGGCGGGCGAAGACGGGGTGGCAGCGGGGCCCCCGCGGGGCTGGGGGGCTGAGTGGGCGCTCAGCGAGTCACACCACCGCCTTTGCCTCCCTGAAGAAAGGTGAAAATATCCCCCGTCCCGTCTGAGCCCTAAAATGTCCCACCTCTCAGGCTGAACTGGTCCCCCCTAGCTAGGGCTAGAGGTAGACAGAGAGAGCCTCTGGTGCTTCAACACTAGTTTGGGTTGAAGAAGCTGGTAAGTTTTGACCCTAAAGAACTGCACATCACAGAGGAATTGCGTAAGAATCCTTAGTTTGCTGTGTTTTAAAAGCTGTATATGGTTACATATGCTCAGATCATATTTATTATAGGGTATTGCAGTAGTACTTCGTCCAAATGACTGACAGACAGACATCCCTTTGATTTTGTTGTGGCAGTCTCTGTGGAACAGAAATTGAGAATCCCGTGAATGTGACAGATAAGTTAAAGATGTTAAAGATAAGTTAAATTAATCTGTGTCACTGCAAAGTACAAAAAGCAGCCAGGGGAAAGAAATAACAGTCATTATCTCTGAATCGGTACTTGGGTAAGGGGAAAAGAACAGCAAATTGTTTTAGACAAATGTAATGGCAAAGAGCAAAAAAAAATACTGTTACTTGTTTAGAGAAGAGCAGGAAGAGTTTACAGAGAAAGAGCAAATTAAAGTCAAGGATACAGCAGTTGGAGAAACTTTTGCATTTAGGAGACAGATTGAGATGAATGTTAATGTTTTGCTCTTTGGTTGTGATGGAGTGAGGTGCTTCCCCCAAGATGTTTAGAAACTTCCCTGGAAAGGCAATAGGAAACGAGGCCCTGACTGCTTTAGAAAGCTTTAATTACCCAACCTTATTTCTGAACTTACATTGCAAGTGAGGTCTTACAGCCATTGAGTCTGTTAGAAGATCATAGAATAGCAGGTTGGAAGGGACCTCCAGGATCATCTAGTCCAACCTTTCCTGGCAAAAAGCAACCATCCTGACCACCAGGCACCCTCTGGGAAGTGTGTCTGAAGCAAATCTCTAACCAACACAGCTACAACCACATCAGGTGTGAGGAAACACCAGCACTTCCATCAGCAGACAGAGATCTCTAGGTGAGGCTTCTTGAGCTCTTGAGACCTCTAGGGGCTTCTGAAAGCTGTTTGAGTACCAAGTTTGACAGGAACATCACCATTTTGCTAATGCTGTATTCACTGTTTAAGGTACTAATGAGATTAGGAATCTAAGAAACCTGAAAACAAGACAAATATGAAATTGCTTCTATATAAGCAAATAACCAGAGTGGCCCTTAATATTTGAAAACTGCTGACCGAATACTGCAAACTAACAGATACATTCTTTACTGTTTTAATTTATACGAGACAAGAACTAACTCACTTGATACTGAGACTTTTGCAAGCCTGGAAGGAACTACTTTCCCACTTTAACCAGCATATTGAGCACCATCAAAAGCTACCTGATGATAGTCTTAGCAAAGCTAAGCAAATCAGCAATATGATACATGAGCTGAAGACTGGGGTTGAGAAAGTAACAGAAAAGGCAAGGTTTGAATTAGCTTTAATTTATATCAGTCATGTGGTGTGAGTGACTTTGGGATGGGGCAATATCTGCTTTCATGTGCACTATAGCTTAATGCCAACAAAGGATGTCATTTAGTTTATGGGTTAGCAGATACATAGATAGCATTATGAATGTCCATAGGTGTAGAGCAGTATTTTATTAATAAAAAACATATAAGAGAAAGACACAAGTACAGAGATTAGAGCTATATGCATCTTCATATATGAGCCAGTAATGACTTGAATTTTCTAGGGCAGTAAGGAGGTGTAGACAGACTGACAACACACATAATTATTGGTTTTAGTTTTACTGGTATTTGAATTTTAAGTAAACCAAGTATCAATGCTGTCTGCTGCAAAGACCTCTTTCCTAAGGCAACAATTGCATGCTGGGATAAGTTCTTCAAGACAACAGTGTCATTGCTTAAGTCAGATTCCAATCAAAGACAAATTTCAAAACTCCATTCCAAATCCTAGCAGCTCATATATAAATAATTTGATGTAATTTTTTGTTATTTACATTTCTGTCTTCTCATTACTAGCTAGAAGTCCTGATCTTTGCATTTCTTGTGCATTCATATTCAAATTTATTTGTAGTTTTGGCTAAACAAATGGGCTGTGTGTCCATTCAGAAATATTTACACAGCCAAGGCACCTGTTTCACTAAAATGCGAATAATAACTAATTATCTTACACAAGTAGATCACCTCTCAGCTTTATGAACACAGATGGGAAATACAAGTTCTAAAATGATAGGTAGTTCATTACTAGAATAGGAGGAATTGAACCTTGTTCTAAAATGCAGCCCTCATGAAGGTCACTCAGAGTTACAAATGGGAAGTCCAAATGCAGCCATGGTTCTGGATTAAAATGACCTTAAACTTAGAGGTGCACAACCTCACAGCCTGACCTTTCTTTGCTTCATTCTTTAACTGAAGCAATCCATCAACTCTAAACTAGCTACGCACTTCTGGTATATTTACCTGATTTTATTTTTCTAACAGCCCTCTGAAGGAACTACTAAGAAGGAAAGCTTTGAAGGTTTGACCTGTCTGTACCAAGCACATACCACAGGGTAGAAATATAATTAAAAAAATGAAGCAAAAATGCAATTGAATCCCAGCATTTTGCAGCTGTGCTTTTTTCTAGGACACTAATTCTGTGCTTGGTTCTGTTGTGAAGCTCCTACTCTGAGAGGTGGTAACAGGCTGCAGAGTTCTCCAGGTTAAACAGCGCTGGCAAGTGCTCACATGAGAAGCTTCCCTTCACAAAACTTATTAAAATAAATGGCTAAAAAGATCTCAATACTTCTTTGCTACATTACTTCAAGAGGAAATAACAATTATCAAACAGGGGTTCCTATACTTAAACTCAGATGGAGTTATATCCCAGTATTCTTGGACTATTAGTATATCAGATCATTTCAGGCTAGTTTAAAGGTTGTGTGGATACCGTTAAGATAAAAAGACAATGTTATTCTATTTATATGTACCTTCAATTAGTTTGTGAAAGGTTTGGAGTAAAACAGCCCAACATAGTGACGTCTCAGCTGGCTTCTGCACTAGTATTTTAAAGATTTATTATATGTGTTGTTATAAATTGTACTTCTTTTCCTGTTTTCAATACAGATGCAGTCAATGGGGATCATCAGAAATGCATTAAATGGAATGGCATCTTCTGAAGCCGCTGGTTTATCAATTAGTAATGAAGCAAACAAGATAAGTGACTCAGACTTTATTCACTGCTTCAGGAGAGATTCCAATAAAGTACAAAGCTACTTAAAAATTCTTAAATGTAGGATTATGCCAGAAAATAGTTGTTGAGTTGTAATGTCTTGACAAGTAGTCTTTAGCGTGTTGTTTGTAAAGGTGGAAAAATAGAATTTAGAAACTATCACATTTGCAGGAATTCCTATTAAGGAAAGTGGTTTTGAAATTCTTTGGCAGCTACTTGACACAGCTGTCCTATGCTAAGATGAAATATTAAATAAAGCACCATTATGTGGATGTGGGTTAACGCACCATGTAAAAAAGAGTACTCTAGCAGCAGATAAATAGATGTCCTTGCCCATTACACTGTGACATTATTCACACAGTTTAGATATAAACGTAACTGAAAGTGAAACTCAGTTTGTTAAATCTCCATACAAATGTATCTATATACTATCAATAAAGTATATTTTTATGTAAAAAAAATAGTTTTTACCTATTTCGACATACACACATACCTGCAGAACATTGCTTAACACTGAAGAGTGGTATTGCTGTGGATCAGTTCATATAACTGCAGTACCCACAGCAGACTTTTATGTTCACATCATACTTCTTATTAATTTATATGGGTCTCCACATGTGCCCTATAAGATCTAGTTCCTAGCATGTTCATTCATTATGAATGCTCTTCTACACTTCATTGGTTTAAATGGAAGCTTCTAAAGAAAAAGTTTTCATAGGAAAGATAAGTCGGATGATCAGGGGACTGAAGCACCTCCTGTATGAAGATAGGCTGAGAAAGTTGGGGCTGTTCAGCCTGGAGAAGAGAAGGCTGCATGGAGACCTCATAGCAGCCTTCCAGTATCTGAAGAGGGCCTACAAGGATGCTGGGGATGGACTATTCATCGGGGACTGTAGTGACAGGACAAGGGGTAACGGGTTCAGACTTAAACAGAGGAAGTTTAGATTGGATATAAGGAAGAAATTCTTTACTGTTAGGGTGGTGAGATACTGGAATGGGTTGCCCAAGGAAGTTGTGAATGCTCCATCCCTGGTGGTGTTTAAGGCCAGGCTGGACGAAGACTTGGGTTGGCATGGTTTAGTGTGAGGTGTCTCTGCCCATGGCAGGGGGGTTGGAACTGGATGATCTTAAGGTCCTTTCCAACCCTAACTACTCTATGATTCTGTGATTCTATGAATTCTAACCCAAGCACCATTTCAGTCCAAAAGCTGAGCATGGCTGCTGTAGCAATAAGTCTCTTTCCTGTCACACACTCTGACACAGGGCTTGGGGTTTGCAGTAATGATGACAAACTCCATAGCTAATACAAATCTGAAAGCTGTCAGATATTTTATAGCAGTCGCATTTTCTTAGCAGCAGGGTGGTGCTAATGGTTGTTTATAGAACAAAACATCTTTGTATTCAGATCCTAAATGAGCCATTTGAGCAGGCATTTATAATCAGCATGGATTTATCTTTGATATTCTTGACTATTTCATCCCTGAATGCTCTTTCCTGGCTTCCCCTGATCTTGATGGCTGTTGACAGTAGTTGAAGCTCAGGCTGCCAAGAATGGAGACTGAAATGCTGCTGATTATTTAATAATGATCCTGGATTTGGGCTTGAGAAACTCAGCAGGGAAACAATTTGAAGAAACGCTTACGGAGAACAGAGGAAAAATCTTTTCAGTTACATCTCCATAACTACTAATATCCTCAGATATCTGCTATCTAGTAGACAGCTGATGGACTTTCTCAGCTAGAAGCTATGAGCGTTCGCCATTCTATTTCCTGTTTGTGCCAGGTATGGTAGAAATACGAGGGGTTATGTAGTGCCTGCCCTGAAGAAGTTACTAGCTGCAGTTCCTTAAGGAGTAAGATCCTACCAACAAATAACAACATAGCAGCATCATGTGCAAATTTTAAAGAAATTCCGGAAACAAAGCAAACAAAACACAGCTTTCAAGAGAGTAAATGCAGGCTCCTCTGGGCAAGCGGAACCAGAGAGGGGACTCTGCCTGCATCTATCCGCAATCACAGATGTACCAGTAATTAGTGGTTTAGGGTTTATCCCGTCACACAGTGTAGCCACAGCCCCAGGGTACAGCAGCACGCTGGCGGTGTGTCCCCGCTGTGCCTTTTAGGGATTATTGCTGGCTCTGAAATGCTGAAGCTCGGCGAGTGCGTATTCCTTAAAGAGAAAAACGGTGTTGGGTGTAACCCCTCCACATCCCGGCAAAGCCGGCGCCGCGCACAGCAGATCCGCGGCAGCCACCCTGCAGCAGACCAGAGGTGACAGACACGGGAGGCGTTACTGGCTCACGCAAGGCTGACGGAAGGACGCTGTCTCCGGCACCGGCTGTGACCCGCCCCGTCCTGTCCCGCTCCGCGGGGCCCTGGTCCGGGACTGGCGCGCTGCGCCCCGCGCTGGCACAAGGGGGCGCTGTGTGGCGCAGCTGAGGGAGTCCGTGTCCCCGCGGGCAGGGTCGTGGTGGCTTTCGGCGTGAGTTGCCAGGTGACTCTGAAATCAACCGTAATGGCTAGGAGGAACTCCCGCCGCTGGGAAGACACCCCAGGGTTTGCGGCTGAAAACATGTGAAGTGAGGTGGAAAACATGCTGAAATGGAGCAGGCCACAGACTGTATCAGACTGGTTGAGGTTGAGAGGGACCACCGCGGGTCATCTAGTCCAATCCCCCTGCTCAGGCAGGGTCACCTACAGCACATTGCTCAGGATGGTGCCACAGGGATGATCAGGGGTCTGGAGCATCTCTTATGAGGAGAGACTGCAGGAGCTGGGCCTGTTTAGACTAGAGAAGACTGAGAGGGGATCTCATTAATGCATATAAGTCTCTCAAAGGTGGGTGCCAGGAGGATGGTGCCAGGCTCTTTTCAGTGGTGCCCAGCGACAGGACAAGGAGCAGTAGCCATAAACTAAAACACAAGAAGTTTCACTTCAACATGAGGAAGAACTTATTTACATTGAGGGTGGCAGAGCACTGGAACAGGCTGCCCAGGGAGGTTGTGGAGTCTCCCTCTAGAGATATTCAAAACCTGCCTGAACACATTCCTGTGTAACCTGCTCTAGGTGGCCCTGCCTTGGGGGGGTGTTGGTGGCCACCAACTAAAAGAGCAATGCCAGCAGTGGTTGCATTTTACACAGGGAAACACTTCATCTCCTGCATGGTTTCTCTCCAAAACAGCAGCAAATCTAGTTAGGAATATGGAACTATACATTGAAAATGCAAAACTGTGCACTACAATCAAATGCTTTGGAGTCTGAGAATGCATCATTTGCACCTTTTCCCATTACATTAATTTACAAAGTTTGCAATTTTGTAAATAACTGGAAAATCAGAAACCAGAGATAGGTAAGTCACAGCCTAATTTCTGTTTGTGAAAAAACCTGTTTCCATTAACTTTCCTTATTTTTCTAAGTAAATTTAATAATTACAACCATCGTCCTTTTTCTTCAGACCTTGTTCCATAAAATGCTGCAGGGTAACCTCATTTTTGCATAGTCCAATTAATTTTTTCAGTTATTGGAAGCTGCTTTTGCACTTTAGAGATTTCCTTGTCATAACTTTTCCAGTTTTTCAGAATGAGGAAGACGGATATGAGAGACACTCTCAGTGACTGAAAATTCATTTTGTTCCTTTCATAATGTGCTAAATGGTTTTGGTAGTGTACATTAAATTTAGACTCAATCTCATACGTGCTGTTGTTTTCATGATAGATTAAGTGACAGATGTCACTTGTAGTTATAACTCTGAAATAAATCTGTATGATAGCAAATGGATATGAACAGTATGAACATGAATGTTCAGCTACTCTGAACTACATTCAAATGTTGACATGCAAAAGAAAACTTACTTGGAAAAACTTAGGAATTCCTCAAGGATTGTATGTTTATAAAAGGTGAGACTTCCGTGTGTTTGGAGGATCACTGTTGAGATGTTGCTTTGTGACATCCCCATCCACCCTGCCCAGTTTCATTGCTTAGAATTACAACCAGCCTGTACAGGAAACCAAAGAGTGGGAGTTGCCATTTTCTGGCCATTAACTTAGGTGCAAGCCCACATGAGGAACATCTGAGATCCAGGTTTACATCCCTCAGGTTATCTTATACAGCAGCAGTTGTTAGAAACATAACTTAGGAGCACGGATATTAAAGACTTCTATGCTCAATGGCAATTCCATCCACTGTGAACTTTCCTCTGCAGGGGCTTTTTAGTCTCCCCATGGTCCAAAGCCAGGTCGTAAGTTAACTGGACCCTAATTTCTCCCCAGTCTTTTTTTTAGGCACTGAATTTACAGCTAAACTGCTTGAAATTGGTTTGTCTTTCCTTCTAGTTTGTGGAAATCAGTAACGGTCTTGTTGGTAGAGGGTGCTGAAGCATGTGAAAGCATTTAATTTATGTCAGTCTTTTGACTGTAGAACATATATTCATCAGAGGAGCTGTGTGGCCACAGTGATGGCAACTGGTATTTAAAACCCAGTACTAGTAAATTACAGCAGATAAAACAAATCTGATGTATTAGTGACATTTGACCCCTGTACTATTGTTCTGACACTGAAGTTAGTAATGCAGTTCCGTGCCTTAATGCAGTCCTGTTCTCCTCAACAGATCATAACAATTAATATCTGCTTGGCAAAGAATCAAGAGAATTTGTAGAAAATTATTTCATACTTTAGATCTATACAACCAGAGTGTAAGTGCTGACACAGGTGTGGTCAGCAAATCAAGCTTTTAGCAGTGCTATATGAGATCCACAGAGGAGCTAGCTGGCCTCTCGTGTTCAGTCTCACAGTAAAATGTCACTGTTGCCACGCCTGATGTAGACTGGTACCTTCTTGTTAGGTATCAGAGGAGCTCCTTTGGGTGCCTGACATTAAGAATAGACTTTCAAGCTCCACATTCAGACCCATTTGGAGGATCTCCAATAGGTGGGGTGAGAAAAGTCTCTCCTGCTCCAGAGGCTGCTTGGTTGGGCAGCGAGATCCATGTGTCAGCAGCACAGCCTGAGGGCACAGGAGTCTGCAACTCGGGAAACAAAGCAGGCACTGAGTCTCAGTGCTGAGCCCTCTCTCCCTGTTGTATTCTGTATTACATTAGCATTGATAAATTGCCAGACTAAACAGAGAGGTGCCCAGCGAATAAAGTATCTGCTTTGTTTGTGGCCTCTGAAGAATTGTGGTTTTTTGACTGCAGTTCGCAATTCGAGGTACCTGATCTCTTCCCAGCCCCAGGATCTCAACAAATGTCCTTCGTAATACTCTACAGGTTGGAACTATAGTCTCAAAATGCCACACAAAGGAAATACCTCAGATACCCTACAACAATGCTGCAAGGTTACCCTGTAGGTTGTATCTTCAAAGTAAAGTGATACGTTGCTGATTTTAACTGTGAAGTACCTATCACATCACTCCATAATACCAGATGCATTCTACACTTACGCCTCTGCAATAAGCCTGTTGCAAAGCACTTCAAACATCTGCTGGGGATTCTGCATATAATTTATGCTTTCTTTGTTCTTTTGTAACTAGTGTGCATACATTATTTGAAGAAAACAACTACTACTTGATCCGTCACACAGGAAAGACTGGCACTGTAAATACATCTTATTTTTGTATTCATACTGGGTGCTGTTCCGTATTTACCAAGTTTTCACAGTATGGACTGAAGGGAAATTTCTCCTTTCAATAGCTTAAAATGAGAGAAATTGAGGTTGTATGTGCCATGGACGGGCCTAAATCCTTTTTGACTAATTTAATCAAGATTATTTTAGGTATAATTCAAAATTTACGTCTATACTTTCAGGGTTTTTAAGAAAGCTTGATCAGTATTTTCAAGTAAAAAATGTTTTATCTGGCATAGTGGAACTTTATTTTAGCCGTGGAGTAAGAATACTGATAGTAGGTGTTAAAGAGATTTGGAGAGCCAATTTAAAACACATATAACCGTGAAACTAATTCTGCATGAGCCTTGCTTGATCTTTGCCTCAGCGGTACATCCTTCAGATGTATTCTGCTTAGCACATCAGCTCTGTTTTGAGAGCAGATCACTTTTGGGGCTTGCAAAACCATCAACTGGAAGAATTTCCCAAGGAGCACTCTAAATCCTACCTCCCTTCTCCAGAAGCGCTGCTTCTAATATTGATGCTCAATTAACTTGCAGTAAAAGAGTATGAGCAGCTGTGAAAACTTCCTTTCCCTGAAAGGTGAGACTGGAAAACCCCAATCACCTCCACCCCAAAATTATTTCCTCCAAAATGGGAAGCACTGGTAAATACCCACACACACGTGTACCTCCACTTGATCATTTGATGGTAATCTGCAAATGCCTCTATGCCTTTCATTGTAGGCAGACACTAGCAAACATCATTTCAGAAGAATCCGGGCTACCTGAAGGTAGAATCCCGGCTACCTGAAGAAGAATCCGGGCTACTGGGCTCCCATCTGAAGGACGAGCACTTGCTGACCAGAGCTTGCTGGTCCTTCAGGTAGGAGCTAGTCAAACAGGGCAGGACTAGGATTTCAAGAGGACAATCGGGCAATAAATTCAGGTTGCCCAGAGAAGGTGTGGATGCCCCGTGCCCGGAAGTGTTCAAGGACAGGTTGGACAGAGCTTTGAGCTACATGGTCTAGTGGGAGGTGTCCCTGTCTGTGGCAGGGAGGTTGGAACTGGATGATCTTAAGGTCCCTTCCAAACCAAACCATTCTGTGCTTCTATGATTCATCCCCATGTGTACACAATCTGTTTGTCTATCCCTCAAGGTTTTAGGCAGAATATTCACGTTACTGAATAGCATATAACACATAGCACACTAAATGTCTTCAAGGGCCTTCTACAGGTAGGTATCTAGGCAGCTTACACTCATGAGAGTTTGTAACCACAGGAAGAGATGACTTCTTAATTTTTCTGTAATTTCTTTTTTCTTTAAAAACAAGCATAGGAAATCACACACAAAGAATGACATATAATGCAAGACTAGGACTGCACAGCTGATGATTTAGGAGGCAGCACATGCACAAGGCAGGATACAAAACTCACCTGAGCATGCATGAAGTTTATGATACAAGTGTCATCACTGCAATCTGAAGGTTTTTAGCTGCAAATATATCTAAACTTCACTTCCTAGATAATACAACTTAACAAGGGGAACAGTAGATCTTCCACCTAAAGGTAAAACATTAGGTAACAATTGTATGGCTTTTTGAAAGATGTACAATATGGTTCAAAAAGCTTTGGAGTTCAAGGCAAGAATAATTAGAAACATTCATGGCATGCATGATGAGGAAAGCCAGACCAGATTATCATAATCATCTCTTTTGACTATAAAATACATGTATCTGACAGAAATTAAATTGTCCCTATAAAACTATAATATTCTCCAAAAGGTTTTGCCTCTAAAATGAAATACCTTATGTCTTTTTTCTCAACAAATGGATTCATAAATGTATGATAAAGGAAAAAAGAAAATGTTCTGCTCCTGTTTTGAGCTATAAAGCCTTGCAAATAAACAAAAAATGAAACTTAATTCATGGAGTGATTTCCTTAAAGTGGATGAAGCAAGCAAATCATTTTAAGAAAAGCAGGTTTAATAATGTTATTTGAGGCTACCTGTATTACATAGAATACTGTCCTGTCTTTGATACAGACATATGCTAATGTGTACTTATTGGCACCAGTTTAAATAGGAAGAAGTCAGGAATAAGGCTACTACAGCATGCTAAGTATTTCTCTGAGATGGCTGTAGTGACAGTTTTTCCAATTATAGTTCTGTTGCTTAGTGCATTTGGGCTGCAACTCTGCATACGGCCATTACAGTTTTGAAATACAGAACTGGTTACAAGAGATTGCACTAACAATCTGACAAAAGCCACTGAAATTCAAAGTTAAGAAAGTTGGAAGGTTCACCCACAGGAGAAAAGACAGGACTCACTGAATCGCTTTTCCCAGTACGCATTCACATCAAAGTGATTTAAACATGGAGTTTTTTATAAGGTTATTTGGTTGTTTTTTAGTATTGCATACTTCACCACGGTTATCAGCTGACCTGTGACCAGGCTATTTAAAACTAATTAAATACTGATATAGGTAAGGACAGATGGAAAAAGCATACTAAAAATGCTTATGTTTGTCTAATATGAACCTATTGTGTCATTTAATGAATTGCAAAGAGAACCCAAAGCTCTTGAGGAAAATAGGGTTATTCTTATCTCATGCACAAAAGAAACTAATTGGTCTGACTGCAATGAGAGAGAAAAGTGATTCTCTACCAGTGTGTTTTTAATGAATATCATATACAGCACAGATGTATAAATCAGAGCACAACTTCAGCTTCCTGCTCTTCACTTCATTTTACTTACCATCAGTTCCTATTTCACTTTCAAGGTCACTACAAAACTGGAAAAGACACACAAAAAGACTGAGTATTGAAGAATATGTCTTAAATCATTAGTTGTTTGTCATTTTAATGGTGTTAGACTTTAGCAAATGTATGAGGCATAAACTAGTTAGCTTTACAATGTCCAAATATTGTTAGTCTTAGAAGACTGCTCATTTGAAGCCTGTGCTCTCGACTCAATTTACAAACTGCCCCTGCTTCCTTAGGCTGATGATGTAACTGCCTTGTTTGCAGTGTCTTGGTCAGGATACAAATACAGTGGGCTCTGCAATGAATTTGCTCTTGGAGGCGGTTGTGTACTCATCAGTCTTTCAGAATTTCCTGGAGAAGTTTCCCTCCACCTTGAACTTGACTGCGCCTGGGACACTTCCCATACAGATGGGCATGGGGAGGTAAAACTCATGGTGGATCGTGAGAGGTAGTTCTCCTGAAGAGCTTCTTCTTGGAGGCACCTGTTTGAAAGTACTTCTTTTTCTTTGGAGTTTCGCCATTTCATCCTTCGATTCTGAAACCAAATTTTCACCTGTTTGCAAGTTAATGAGAGTCTATTATCATTCTTTTCTTTAAACAACTCTGTCCTAATAAGATGTTTTTTTTCTTTCCATCCCCTTTGTTTCATGTTTCTTCCTTATTCGTATTATAGTACATCCACTGAAGCTGACTGATTGATATTATCTGAAGATTTTCCCATCACTATTTACTGGAACACATTGTCCAGAGGAGTTGTGGATGCCCATCCCTGGATGTATTCAAGGCTAGTTTGGATGGGGTTTTGGTCTAATGGAAGGTGTGCCTGCCCATAGCAAGGGCATTGGAACTAGATGATCTTTAAGGTCCCTTCCAAACCAAACCATTCTCTGTTTCTACCCTCTTGCACAAAGTAGAGCCAACTGCAAAGTTGGGTCAAAGCGCTGAGGGCCTCGTCAAGTTCTGAAAATCTCCAAGATAAAGATGATGAGAGTTCCCATCGCCATTCACAGGGTTTTCTGCCCCCCAGACAGCTTCTGCCATACATATCTTAAGCAGTTTCACTCCTGCTGCATGCAAAGAAATAAAATTGTACTGTCACTCTCTCTTTTTCAGCTGTATACTAGAGATCTGCATCTATTGCAGCACCTTCAGAATCTCTCCTCTCAGCTCCAAGGATCTCTGTCCTTGTGTAGCCAAGTTTCTTTCTGTAGGGATAGGTGCCTGTCTCTTGGGGCAGAACGGTTTCAAAGCAAGTGCTATTGACTGCACTGACGCTAGCTGTTAATCAGCAAGTGCAAAGGGTGCTCAGAGGAATGCAGGAGCCCTATGCTCTGCTGTTTTCTGCCTGAATCACTGCCTATCAAGCAGTGGGATGCAGCATAGCTCCCTACCCCAAAGCTCCTGAAGGGGTTCTGTCAAACAGCAAAATGTGAGTTGGAAATGAATGCAGAGGTCACGTTTCTCCCACTGTGTGAAAATGGAGTGACTGACTTCTGAATGTACACCTTTGGGAAATAAACCAGAAAGCTGTTCAAACATTCCTTGGTTAAAACTGCAATTGATTTACTGAGGTCCTTGCTCAGTGAAGGAGTTCAGTTTTCTTCCTTCAAAGCCATTTTAAAGACTTTTTTCCCCAAAAAGACAGAAAGTCACAGATGTTCTGTCATTTCTTACCTGAGACTCCTTTAGACCCAGGTTAATGGCCAGTTTCTTCCTGTCTGTTTTACTAATATACTTCTGCTTCTGAAACATTTTCTCCAAAGCTTTCCTCTGGTCTTCAGAAAAGACAGCTCTTCTTAATATACCTCTTCGGGATTTGGAGTTAGACTCCTGGGTCAGGAGAGGCAGCACACTTTCCTCTCCTAGTGGAAATGGATGAGAGTTTCACATAATATCTAACAAATATCAAAGAAATATTAAGTACTGTTTATTATAATGCTAGCACACTACTATCCTGCTTTTGATTTGTTGGTGTTATAAGTGTGTCGTAACGCTTCAGTCATGTTCATTAAGAACTACATCCTCACTTGGATCTAGAGGTGTTGTCAGTGGTCAAGAGTCTCCCCTTGACATATTAAAAAGTAAATCAGATGAGTTCATAGAGAAACATTAACACATGGCCCATGCTACTGCAAAATTCAAACACAGTGAAGGAGAAACTCCACTTTCCTTGCCTGTTGTCATCACTGAGTGAGTTTCCCTATGAGTTTATTTTCTCCTTGGGTGAAACGTAGAACCAGATAAAAGTGGTCTGTAATACTGATTCAAAGAAACTAAACAGGCTTTCTTTAGTTTTGTTTGCGAATAACAGGCTTTCAGAGTGCACTGTTCTTTGGCCATTCACTTACTTATTCTGGAAACTGCAGCAATTTCTTTATTAGAGGATTTGAGGAGTACTTGGACTTACTCCTTTCAGCTTGGTTTCTAATCCTTTGACATCTCATAGCAAGTCCTGGGTGGGGGCATGCAGTTTTCAATTAATCCAATCACATCTCCTTGATCCATGCCTAGAAGGAACCCTAGCCTGGGAAACAACTGCAAAGTGAGGGGCAAAGCTGCACTGGAGAAGTGTTTGCATTAGCCCTTCATTGGTCTCACAAAGAGCACAGAAAACCCAAATCCAGATAAATCTCTTGCCTTCATCACACTCAACAAAGGCTAAAGCCATTGTGCTTTCCCATGCTCCCTCTCCCTAGAAGGATGTGGTATATGGGGAGCAGTCCAGGGCAAGGCTTGGTATACCTCCAGCACACCCAGCTTCCCCAGATGCTCATCCAGGGAGCAGTACCAGAGGTCAGTTGAACAGGGCCTGTCACCAAGCATTGGATGTGATGATTGCACAGCGCAGTTGCAAGCAGGCCAGAAAAGAACTGCTCTTTGACTCCAAAACCTGTGCCATGGCTATATAGCCACTGATACCTACGGCCTTTCTGTAGGAGGGCAGCCACGAAGGTGGCTTTAGTTTGTATCACATGCAGTTCAGACTCTAAAGGGCAAGCTGTCCTATTGTCCACCTTTCCACGTACATGGGCCAAGATTGCCACCCCAGCTTGTAGTTACAGCAGCTGCAAAGATGTGCTGCTCTTCCATTTTTATCAAGAATCTGATCCTTTTCATATTGAAGCTAATGGCAAATTCCCCACATAAACCTGATTCCCTCAAAGACTGTACATTTTTTTGTGCAAAAGTCTATCTATTCTAGTAAGCTGTAGTGGTGGGGGTAGATTAAATAAATTCGTTCAATAGATATAGTGCTCTTAAAAATACTAATTAAATCCAGATGTGGCTTCCACTAACTGTGTCTTGGGGCTATACCACATTTTAACTTCTGTATAGTATACATATCTACACATGTGTATGTGTATTTTTAAACACACACATATACTGACAATATTGCAGAACTATGTATGTATAATGATGAGAAACCAAAGTGTATATGTGTATGTCTTGCAAAGTAAATACTCTGGTTGTGTATGTGTGGCTAGTCTGATATTAACATACACTTCCCCTACATCCAGCTTCCAGCTGTGACAGGAGAGGAAGAGTATCAAAAGCTGAGCAAGTGTGCAATGATCCTTCCCTAAAATACACTGCCACTGACTTGGGGACCATTGCATTCTCCTAGACATGCCTTCTTGAATTTTTCTACACCTTAACAACCCATCTTATATTCATCCCTCATAATAGCCTGTGGCAGGAAGTAATTATTATGATTTAAAATGTTACAGTGTAAATAAGTCTAAATTTTATACACATGTATTTCAATTTTAAAAATTATATCTGAGACCAGATACAAAAATCATAACGTACTCATTACTGTCCTGATATTTATTACACAGTGAGACACAGTCAGACTTCATCCAAACCAGAATAAACTATCTGTATAACAGAAGTCAAAATGCCACACTGGAGGTCTCTGCAAAGGGCAAGCCAGGTTCATATTTCTCTGAGGAGTGAACAGCCCTCTCATGACCCCCACCCCAAGCTCCTCTCCTGCCCATGAGACTGGGAGTGAACACCAGTCCTTCTTCCTCATGCATGTTTTCTGTCCTTCCTATTAGAATTTGGTGAATTTAGGTACCTTTTCCACGTAGTGTTTGAGTAGTTTCTGATGAATTGTCAGTCATTCTCAAGTTTACTGGAAGGTACAGTCCGACAGCAGAAAAGAGTTGGTACCTTCTCTCTCATGGGATGAGAGACACCAGCAAGGGAAGAAGTGAAACAGGGCTGGTCCTTGCCTCCTGGCCTCCGTTCCACAATGGAGTTGTCAGCCAAGGACAGAGGACGCCAGATTATGTGACCCCTTAAAATTTGTCTTGCCTGGCTGGTTGTTAACAGTCAATCAGCAAACAACCTCCTGCTGCAGCCCAGAGGCACCAATTAAGTCCTCTGCAGGCACTATGTAGGATACAGCTTAACACCTGTATTAGACTAATTTAGCAGGGAAGAAACTACACACACTAATGCACAGTATGTGCCTGATTTTAAAAGATTAACTAAACAAAATTTAATGATGAGCAGAATGCTTACAAGCATTAGCAACTAGCCACTGGGTCAAAATATTTAAAACTCATGTTTGTGATAATGAATATTCACCCCAATTGAGCAGCCTAGAGATTTTTTTTTAAGAATATCCCATATTCCAACAGGAATTCCAACTGCTCACACAAAAACTGAATTTCAATTTGTGGATTAAAGGATTTTTCAGTACAGTGGGATAGGCAGTCATTCGTACATTTCAGCAATTCTATCAAAATGAAGTAAGTCAGTTTGCAGCCTGTCACTCTGAACGTGCATCAAAAGGTTTTGTGTTCTGCTGACATCAATGTGAATCTGTTACCAACTAATTCCTATGTTGCTTGTTTGATTTTTGTTTTGCTTCAGGGTTTGGTTTTTTTAAGTCTTTCCTTTGTATCCTAATATATAGTGATAAATGTCCTCTTAATCTGTGGAACAATCTTCATTTGCCTTCATGGCAGAGACCACCTTGAAGGAGCAAGTAAAAGCTTTAGTCATGGTTTCCATTTTTTCATTTGAATTCAATACATTCTAGTTAAATGGACAATTAATAGGTCACTTCCAAAATAGTAGTGTATCAGTCCTGGTTAATAAACAATCCCCACAGTTGATAATGGGCCTATGTATTCAGCAAGTCCCTGTATACACTCAGCTCATCCACTAAATCCCTTTTCAGGTAGACAGGGTTATATGGGAAGATGAGCTAGAATGAGTCTATAAAAGTCAGTTTCATTCACTGCTTTATTTTTCAGTCAAGTGCTTTAAATGGTGTCCAGAAAATCTCTTGGAATGTGAGACAGGAGAAAAGACTGGCACATAGAGTATTGCTTTATGGCCATACAAAAGGCCAACTGACCCTTGCCCAGGCCTTTTCAATGTGAAATGGTTCCTAAAGTTCATCTGCACAGTGAAAAATTGTGGTGAGGTCGCGTGTGGATGAGTAAAGTGAAAGTGGTGATTGGTCATGGTGCTGTCAGCCATTGTGGAAGAGCTGGGGCCATGTAAAATGCTCTGTGGGAAAGTGTCAGCCCCCTAAAGAGGTGCTCAGAAACTTGCAGCTCATTAAACTGCCAGCATTTGCTGCCTCACTTGTCAAGAATCATTCAACTTAGCAACTGCCCTTCTGAAACATTCATAAAACGCATGCACGTAGTCAGGAAGGGTTTGAATGCAACTGATAAAAAAGTGTATGCTAGAGCATGCATAAGCTCCAATTTTCATTTGGATTTGACATGCAATTTGTGCTTTCTCTCTGTGCTGAAGGATGAGGTAACACTTCTGTTTGTATTCCTGACCCATAAAAGGTAAAATCATGAATATCCATTCCTACACTATGGCATACAAACTTCCAATCAAGGTTAAATTTAGATTTGGATTAAATGGAAGTGTTTTCCAGGTCTTAATCCTGAACTTATACTATATAGCTTATACTCTCCAAAATTCTCTTCACTTTCTTCATTTTTTTTTACATTAGAATTAAAAAAGAAAACCAAATTAAGCATATGCATGCATTTGATTGCTACAAAAAGAACGTCTGTTTTATTTAAATAATGCTAGGGCTTCCTGACTCATAATTTATCCCTAACACACATTAAAATGCAGTATCCACTTTAAGACCATTCAGCTCTTTTCTTATTTGCAAACGTTTATTGACTGAGATTTTTAAAAGAGTTACTGATTTTAAAGAATCTTTTCTGGCAAACTGAAAACAAGCAGCTTTCCTAGGTTAGCTCTGTCTGGGTGTCTCAATGCCATTAGAAGCCTCTGACAATTGCTCAGTGTACTTAAGTTTGATAAATCTTTGGAAACCCTCTGAATAGGATTGCTGTGATTTTACTAAGGAATTAGCTGCTGCCATTGCATCACCAATTAGTTTTCCAGAACACATTAAATCCTGCTGCTTTGGTTTACAGAATAACTCAAGCATTACTGATGAAGCATAAAAACTTACTTGGAAAAGCAGTGGGGGATGCAGGGTGCTGACAGGACCCACCACAGCATGCTGAGTAGAATGGCGGGGCCCGGAGAAAAAAGTGTTTGGAAAGAGCTGCAAGAAAAAGCATAGATCTAATTGATTATCCATTGAGCTTAGGTGATATTCATAACAACAGTACTCCAAGAAGTCAGTGTGTAAAGTCCTGCCCCACAAGTTCTTTTTCCTTTTTTCAAGATGGTGATTTTTTTAAGGCAAACAATGATAAACCAAGTAATTGCTCTTTAATTTAGTAAGGTTATTTTATGTGTGTGACTTAACTATAATATGCAAAACTCTCAATATATTTATCATAAGAATAAAACTCTGCAGATTTGAAATTTACTTCTGTATGTGCTATAATTATGGTGGTGTTTTGGTAAATATTGAGATTGAATGCATTGTTTCAATAATATTGTTGAAATAATGAGCGTAAAGCATCTGAAAAAGTAATTTTAAATAATATAGTAAGCATGATATCTGGATCCTTTCTCTTCTGCTTGTACTCCAATGTTGTTCTTAGTACTCAAACCAATAAGGTCTTCAATAAATAAGAGACCTTAATGAATACATTCTATACAATGCAATGAGATGATCTAGCTGAGCTCTACAGGCACAAACTGCAGGGCCTGATTCTGCTATCCTGACAGTAAACTCATTCTTGCTGGGAAAGTGCAAGAACTTGGAATTTATAAATCAAATTTTAGAATTTAAACTCAGAATTTAACAAGCCACTTGCTGAAGAAGACTCTCCTTAATACAATAAAATATTGCAAAATCAACTTACAGAATTAGGTAATAATTAGTTAAATTTCTATAGAATTTCTTGAACCAATGAATCAAAAGTCTCTGTTACATCTAAAAAGTGCTTCCAAACCCTGGAAAAGCCTTAGTTATCTAATAATCCCTTAATTTTTTTTCCACAAAGCTCATGGGGTTTTCCGTTAGTCTTAATTACCTTTTAACTTCTGCTTTTACAAGTCAACTCTGAAACTTGGGATATTTTTTTCTTTTGAAAATAGCTATTTCATGCTTGCTAGAGCTGTGCACTTGTAAAACATGATCAGCATCCAAATGTTAATGTCACTTTCCTGGTCTGGTTTATGCAGAAAATAAACAGTTCTAGACCATGCACTGTGGTTTGTCCAAACTTCTAGAGATAACCTGATGCATTAAAAAATAATCATAAAAAAGAAATAACTGCACGCTTAGACAAAAAAACCTAAAATATCAGTAATCAGGAGAAAGATAAGAAAATAGGTAAGTGTATCTAAGCCATATTGTTAATTTTAAAAGTTTTTTCAATTGGAATTCAAAAGAAAAAAGATCACTCAAAATTAGGTTCCCAAGTACATATTAGGGCATAGTTTTATCAGGCATAGTTTTCTGCCTGTTAAATCTGGTGATCTTCCAAAGCAATAAACTATTGCTGTAGAAGCCAAACCCTAAACATTTTTAAAATAATAACCTCTATTTTTTTATCTAAATTCATACAAGCCTCTTCAACTGTAATTACAAGTTGATAAGTGTTTTGCTGCTAGAGCTTTTCACTGACACTTTGCTATTTGTAATCAAATATAAATATCCTCCAAGAGGAACTAATTGCCTATATTTGAAGTGCACACTTGCCAAACATTTACAAAAAGAAATTATTTACATTAGGCATTAGTATTCTAAAGCTTCTCTTCCACATGAGACCACCAAATGTGGGAACCATGTCCTAAGAAAAGTAAATCAGTCAAGTATTACCTATCTTACGTATCCCAGCGGTCTCAATGCAACTGATAGGGTGTGGAAGCTAGAAAGGGTTTGACTAACTGAAGAAGGACAGCATGGATAAGGTAAAGACCCATCAGATAATCTCAGCCATCCTCCTGAATATGAGAACTTGTTCGTGACAGTATCTTTTATCTGCTGTTAACATTTTATCTGCTGCAGTTCTTCAATTCCCAGCTTCCCTCCTTTCCCTAGCAGCCACATTCCTCATGCCATTATCAGGTTTCCCTTACAGCCAGGTAAAGCTTTCTTTTCTATTTCTGAAAATACAACTTAGTATATAGAAGGTGCCACATTCAATTCCTTTGCTTCTTTTTCACACATCCCAAATATTCCTTGGCTACCATAACGCCTGATTCCATTTGATTCCATTTAATCATTGCTCCAGCACCTTATTCACGGCATATGATATGTCAGACATGTTGGCCTCTCCCTGATTTTCCTTCTTATGGTTTAACTTTCTCCAGTTCCTTCCTCTTTTTTGGTAATGTGCTGCTTATCACAATATGTGATACAGCCAGGAGGTATCTGGATAAACCAAAATTGCATAAACTATTGCTTCAGATAAATAGCCTAATCCTGCAAATAGAACAGGACTAAGAAAGGATAGGTTTTCTCCATTCACAAAATCTCTCAACAAGCCAGCTGCAAGCGTAAGGGTCAGGAAATGGATCAGGGTGAAAACTTCAGACATTTTTCTTAAGGAAACTCTAAACAAGGCAAACTAGTATGGCACCATGATGCAAACAGTAGAGATCTTGGCACTAATTCTGCTCAAGTCAATGGAAATCCTGCTTCTGGCTTTCTTGAGCATTTTACTTAATTCCCACAACCAACTGCTGTCTCTTCTGCCTGCATATCCCTTTAAGGCAGAACATTTGCTTGAGAAATAAATGTATCTGGAAACCTTATATAACTCTGAACTAAGCCATTCCTGAGACCATTTCTCAAAATTGATTTATTCTAGATCCTGTGGAATAAATAATGGTATTATGTCTCCCTAAGCCTATAGCCAACACCTTTGTCTAGTTTATAAACTTCTTTAGTGTACTCCAACTATACTGATACACAAGTGAATTCTATGTTAAATTTATCAAACCACATCCGCGGGTCACATCTACTGAAGCTGCTGCACTCAGACCAATGAGTAGTAGTTACAGAGTTACATCAGCAAAATAACCTGCCATAATACAGGGATGCTCAAGATAATATATGGATGCTCCATGGGAGCTCTATGTAGCAAAAAATGTTAATGCTTCAACCCAGCACACACATTTTTAATCTCTGTATATTTTTAATCTTTGACAGAAACAACAGAGAATATTCCTTGCATTAAATGGCTTCCACTCTCAGTGTGAAACTGCATTAACAGAATGAGAATCGCTCATGGAAAAATGGTACATTTAACATACGTATTTCAGAATTATCCTGTGACTCACCTGTAGGAATTACAATACCTTCAGTGCTGAGGACAATATGGAGAAAGAATTGCATATGCTTTTATTTTCTGTTCACATATACCATGGCCACTCTACCAATATTTGATGGTCAAGCAATCTGAAGCAAACTTTGTTTACTGGCCACATAGAGTCATAGAATGGTTGAAAGCTGCTGAAATGTCAGAATATTAGTTCTGTATTTATTGGCCAGAATGAAGTATACAGTAACCAAAAGGTAGCTGTTGCTTCCAGCCATGTGCAGTGTACATCTACCAGGACCAAATCCTAACAATTCGTATTCAGGATATTTAATTCTTTTTTCTGCCTTGCATTCCAATTTCATAAAAATGAGATTCTGCAGAACTATGCATTTCCCAAGAGTCACACTTTACAGTTTTAGCTTCACAGATGCATTAAAATGAAATATCAGAGTAGGGTACAAGTGCCTTTTGGCACTCCAAAAATTGTACTATATGCTTTAAAGGAAAATTTATTTGGTCATAAATATAAAAGATTAAATAGCTAAAATTAAATAATTTATTTTCATTTCTTCACTGAAGATAAATCATTCTGACACTGTTGCTGCATGCAACATTTTAGTAATAATGGTCATTTACATTCAGCTTTGTGAATACAAAGCATTTTACAAACAGACAACAAAATGGTACTAAATATGCAGATGGACCTCAAACTCATCTGGTGCTAAAACTAAGAGATTACTGATATTTTCAAATACACTGCTAGCTCTGAAGATATTCTAAATTCAAAAGCCCCCCCATGCTGACAGCAGGACCAGTTGAAGGTTTCCTTCCAACTATCTACTACCTTGACAGTAAGGTTCCTGAGTACAATTCAGTTCACAGAGACATGCAATTTTGAAATGGCTTCTTAGTAAAATCTGTTTGCTTTTCCTAATCTTAATGTCATGAAATGACTCAGGAAATAATGCAGGCCATTAGCCAGGAGGAAAGAGGGAATGGGTGATGGAAAAATGGCTATTGAGGAAAAGTGAACTGATGGCAAACTTCTGGTATTACCCATATCGGGCTCCTTCACTGCACATGCTGTTAGTTTGTTGGGGTTTTTCAAGCTAACTGATAAAAATGTGGTATAAGCTGTGAAGAGGGCTGAAACACCTCCAAAAAATTATTCAGAAAGATGTCCTGAGCCACCTAACAAGAAACAGTAAGCACAGGAACAGGAATAGACAGACCTGAAGCTGCATGAACACTTTCATTCTCCAAGTATTGCTAAGCCCACATGAACCTCTTTCCACAGCGATGCCCTGGCTCCAGCCTTGGCAGGCAAGTTAAAAATATCATCAGTAAAATGATCCCATCTCATCTGAGAACACTGGATTGTTTGTGCCTACTTCATGGGCACAAGTAAACTGCAACTTCCTACCTACATTTATTCTTGGCAATGATTAAAGAAGACTTTTGCAAAGCCGCAGGAAAGTTTCATGTCATGAAGAGCTGCCTGCATACAGTCTAGCAGCAGCCCTGCCACGTTAAGTGTTCCAGCTGAGCCACATGGCACCATTTCTGCTCTTGAACCACAAGCCCTGTGCCTCCTATGAAACATGGCTCTGTCCCCAGCAGTTGCTGTGTTTAGAGTGCAATGTTCCAGCAGCAGTTGTGCACTCTGAAAGCATTCCAGCCAGCTGAAGGGAAGCCCCAGGCCATGAGAAGGAAGCACCAGCTGCTGCCATATCTCACCAAAGGCTGTCACAACCACATGGACCTGGCAAAACTTAGTGCAAGAGTCTGTGGTACACCATCCCACAAAGCTGTCTATTTGCTTCCTACTCATTGCTGTAAAACATGATGCACTAGTTTTGGCTGGGGTAGAGTTGATTTTCTTCGTAGTAGCTAGTATGGGGCTATGGTTTGGATTTGTGGCTAAAACAGCATTGATAACACAGGAATGCTTTAGTTATTGCTGAGTGGTACTTACACATCCTCAAGGCCTTTTCTACTCCTCAACCCACCCCACCAGTGAGTAGGCTGGGGTGCACAAGGAGCTGGGAGGGGGCGCAGCTGGGACAGCTGATCCCAAATGTCCAAAGGGATATTCCAGATCATATGACATCACACTCAGTACATAAAGCTGAGGGAAGAAGGAGGATGTTTGGAGTGATGGCATTTGTCTTCCCAAGTAATGGTTACTCATGATGGAGCCCTGCTCTCCCGGAGATGGCTGACCGTTAGAAGTGGTGAATGAATTCCTTGTTTTGCTCTGCTTCTGTGAGCAGCTTTTGCTTTACCTGCTAAACTGTCTTTATCTCAACCCATGAGTTTTCTCACTTTTACTGTACTGATTTTCTTCCCCCACACCACTGGGTGGGAGTAAGTGGCTGCATGGGGCTTAGTTGCCAACTGGAGCTAAACCACAACACTCAACCACGTGAACACTCACATAAAGTCCAGCCAAAAGGGCAGATCAGAGTGGCATATGCAGATCAGTTTTAAAATATTGGCAAATATTTCTATCTTATAGAAAGGCTTTGAAGTTCTAAGTATCTACAATTCTGTGGTTTTTAAATCCTACACAAAAAGTGGATGTGAGAAGTGGGCTTATAGTTTTACGTTGGGTCTTAGTGGGGTTTTCAAGAATTAGCAGAGTAATCACACCAAAAAGGGCTTGAAATGTGCTAACAGCATAATCATTGTTTTCTTGTACCTGTAGCAATGTATTGGCTGACAGTCACGCTGCAGATTAGCTGAGATCATGTGAATAGCTGTCAATTTTCATAGGCATCATTCACATGCCTTATTATTATGGCATGGTTTGCTGTACATGTTTTTCTCCGCCTGAGGAAACACAGGTGCCTCAGACTAATGACAATGTATGGTCAGATTTCACCTCTGTGACAACTCAAAGGAACAACCAAAACCCACACCATTTCCCAAAGACTCCATCAGTCTCCTAGGATCAGCTGTAAAGGTGGCTTCTACCCTCTCCATGCCTTGCTATCGAGGAGAAAGCTGGGGATCTGGAAAGCTGTGGATTTACCGGCTTTGTCGTTCTCCTTCAAGATGCCCATGCACTAGTGTGCCCCAGCATCTTCTGCTTACCAGTTCTTGTCAAAAGAACTCTGCCACTTTTCTATCTTTTCTATCAATGCATTGCCTAAGCTACTTGTCTGCTCCTCCTGTAGAGTCAATGAGAAGAGAAAAGTAGCTCTATATAACGATTCATCACCTTAAAACAGATGTCTAAGACAAGCTGTATCATCTTCTGGAGGTGTCTCTCTGTATTAACTATGGATTAGACAAGGTATTTAGACAAATAGATTAGACCAAACACCTATTTTTTATTAAACAGCTGAATGACTATAACATTCTTCTTATCCATTGCAGGTAACATCAAAAGAATACAATCATCTGTGCAGCCATAAAGACTTCCTAAAAAAAATCATAACTTTCAACCATAAATGCACTAAAATTATCTTCTTTGATTTTCAACATATTACAATTTGTTTAGAAATAACTCCCTCAAGCAAGGCAAAATCAGGGCCATATGCTGCAAGAGGACAATTCACTGGGTTCTCATTGTTGCAGCTCTATTTCAAAATCTTACAATAGGCCATAATGCACCACTAATTCCAGTGGCATGCAATGATTAGCTAAAACTTTCTACCTGTACCAGTCTTTTTTTGTTGCGGTATTCCCAGCTCCAAACAAACAAAAGTCTGAAGATCAGCTAAATATTGTTAGAATGAAAAATTACAAACAGTGAATCCTTTTCCCTTTTTTTTTTAAACATGCGAGGTTTTTAGTCCTTTTACACTTGTATAAAGCAATATTTTCTCAAGTTGAAATTCTAAATATTCACATGGTCACAAGATTCCAGGGGAAGGGACTTTGATGAACAACAACAAACTGTCCAAGAGAAGGCAAAATCCTCAACACACAAAATACCTCAATAGAGTTATGTGCTGTAACTTCAGGAAAAGGGCAGCCCTCCAGGGAAATTTTCATAAGCTTTTCAGCACAAAGCAAAGGCAACTTCTTCAACAAGACAACTCACCTCAAAGCAACACTGCCCAGGTTACTGAAAATATTTAGGTGCCTAACTTTATAAAGATCAGGGTCCACATATCTGACATTTGAAACAGCCTCCTACCGCTTTACATGCCTGCACTTGTTTTCATTTTGAAAAAATGACCTTCCCAATTCTGCTATGGGTCATGACTGACCACAAAAGTACCATTTAGAAAAATGAGAGTAAGAGTTATTTTACAGAGCTACGCTATACAAGATTGAATAAACACCTCCAGTGGGCAATGGAGGCAGAGAACTTGCCTTCCAAAACTCAGGGGAATTTGTCAATGCAAAATATCACAGTACAGTGAAACCTGAAATCTGCCCTCAAGAACTTGCCTGATGAGATTAATCCTGATCACATTCAACTGTTTTCTAAAAACATAAAGGATATACTACAAGATTTCAGAAGACCAGCTTATTCTGCAATACAGAAGTTAATTTGCTAGCTGTAGGCGTGATTTATTCCATGTCTTCCCCTCAGTGAATTGCTCTTCTATAAACCCACTAGTGCAGCTCTAAGATCTTCTGGCAGTGCTTAAATCTCACTAAGGACCAAACTCGGGATCCTCTTCCTTTCTTAGAGATGGCACAGCAGGAGTTGCCAGAGGAGTCCAGCCAATGCTTATATCCCCTACTAAGCCCAGACTGCCAGACTGGTGGCTGGCCAGAGAGTAGCTGGCATCAGTCTAGGTCTGGCAACCTTACAATAAGGACAAAGACTTGTCCTTTGAAAGCCATTTTGTAGCCACTCTTAAGATATTCTGAGCACCTCAAACTGATTCTATTAAACAGCTCACAAAGTTAACTGCATGCAGGAAAAGATGCTGCATAGTCTGTGATTTCTGAGACTTACAGAAACTTCCCTGCCTCCAAACTCTTAAAGCAATGAAGGTGTCTCAGTGATCCTGGCAGTCAGGGCATAAGGAAAGATGCCAAATGTATCCCCCCACCCTAAAGAAACTTTCTATTCCCAGAGAACCTCAACAAAGCAGGAAAATCCTGAGAATTCTTAAGTCACTTTGTTGCCTGAGTGAGGGCAGCATTTTCCAGAGGCTGGTACAAACCTAGAGGGAGCTGAGATAAAACACTCTGCCTGTTATTTTAAGGCAAGTTAGTGTTATGCCGCTCGAGGACACACTCTGGCTACCACCTGGTTTGAAATCAATAATTACTAAGAATTTATTCACCAAGAATGGGTCAAAAAGTAAGGGAAAAAAATCACTTTATTTCAGTAATTCAAGTATCTCAAGTATTAATGTATGGCTACGTGACTGGTGCCAAAGGCAGGGTTTTGGGTTTTTCAATCATGGGCTGCTATGAGACACCTGGTTTGCTGGTGGCAGGTGGGATACATCAGTCCCAGAGGGGGAAAAGGTTTTTGGGACAGGAGTTAGCAGAGCTCATTGACAGGGCTTTAAACTAGATATGAAGGGGGAAGGGGAGATAAGTGGGCCTGTTGGGGACAAGCCCAAGAGAAACATGCTAGGGCTTGAAGGATGGCGGACTAGGGAGGACTCTCAATCTATTGTTTCATTTGAGGGAATGGATAGTTGTTTAGACCCTGTCCTGCGGGGAAAAAGGGTACTAGGGCAAGAGTTAGCAGAGCTCACTCACAGAGCTTTAGGTTAGATTCCAAGTGCGAGGGGGTTGTAGCTGGGTTTGAACTAGTGGGGCATTGTTCTAATATTAATGAAGACCAGAAGGCCTCCCGTCTCCCAAGGGTGCCATTAGCGTGCTCTGCTCGCTCCCTGAAATGCCTGTACACCAATGCATGCAGCATGGGGAATAAACAGAAGGAGTTAGAAATCTGTGTGCGGTCTAAAGGTTATGATCTGGTGGCAATTACAGAGACATGGTGGGACAGCTCACATGACTGGAATGTGGTCATGGATGGCTATGTCCTTTTTAGGAAAGACAGGTCAGCAAAGTGAGGTGGTGGAGTTGCTCTTTATGTGAGAGCGACTAGAATGTATTGAGTTCTGTCCAGGGGCAGATGAGGGGCAAGTGGAAAGCCTGTGGGCACGAATTAATGGACAAGCTGGTATGGGTGATACAGTTGTGGGGGTCTATTATAGACCTCCTGATCAGGACGAAGGAGTTGATGAGGCTTTCTACGGGCAACTGAAAGCAGCCTCGCAACTACATGCCTTGGTCCTCATGGGGGATTTTAACTACCCTGATATTTGCTGGAAGACTCGCACAGCCAATCATTCACAGTCTAGGAGGTTCCTCCAGTGCACTGATGATAACTTCTTAATGCAAATGGTGAACAAACCAACTAGGAGAGGAGCACTGCTGGATCTAGTACTCACCAACAAGGAGGGTCTGGTTGAAGTGGTGATGGTCAATGGCAGCCTTGGCTGCAGTGACCATGAGATGGTGGAGTTTAGGATCCTGTGTGGGAGGAATAGAATACCTAGCAAGGCCACAATTCTGGATTTCCGAAGGGCCAACTTTGGCTTCTTCAATCAATTGCTAAGGGAAGTCTCATGGGAAAGGGTACTAGGTGGTAAAGGGGCTCAAGATAGTTGCTCAGTATTCAAGGCCCACTTCTTCCAAGCTCAGGATCAGAGTGTCCCAATGGGTAGGAAGTCAAGTAAGGGAGCCAGGAGACCAGCATGGTTAAACAAGGAACTCCTGGGCAAATGCATGTGGAAAAAGAGAATCTATGGATTATGGAAGGAGGGGCTGGCCACTTGGGAGGAATATAGGACAGTTGTTAGAGGATGTAGGGAGGCAACTAGGACAGCTAAGGCCTCCTTGGAACTTAATCTTGCAAGTCGGGTTAAGGACAATAGAAAGAGCTTCTTCAAATACATAGCAGATAAAACTAACACAAGAGGCAATATAGGCCCACTGTTGAACGAGGTGGGTGCCCTGGAGACAGAGGATATAAAGAAGGCAGAGGCGCTGAATGCCTTCTTTGCCTCTGTCTTTACTCCTGCAGACTCTCCCCAGGGGGCCCAGATTCCTATAGCCCCAGAAGGAGTCAGGATAAAGGAGGAGTTTGCTTTGGTAAATGAGGATTGGGTTAGGGATCAGTTAACCAATCTGAACATCTATAAATCGATGGGTCCGGATGGAATACACCCACGGGTGCTGAGGGAGCTGGCAGAGGTCATTGCTAGGCCACTCTCCATCATCTTTGGTAAGTCATGGGAAACAGGCGAGGTGCCTGAGGATTGGAGGATGGCAAATGTCACGTCAGTCTCTAAGAAGGGCAAGAAGGAGGACACCGGTAATTATAGACCGGTCAGCCTCACCTCCATCCCTGGAAAGGTGATGGAACAACTTATTCTTGACACCATCTCTAGACATATCAAGGATGAGGGGGTCATTAAGAGTACCCAACATGGTTTTACCAAGGGGAAGTCATGTTTGACCAACCTTATAGCCTTCTATGAGGAAGTAACTAGGTGGATGGATGATGGTAGAGCGGTAGATGTGGTTTTTCTTGATTTCAGTAAGGCATTTGATACTGTCTCCCACAGCATCCTCATAGATAAGCTAAGGAAGTGTGGGCTTGATGATCAGGTAGTGAGGTGGATCAAGAGCTGGTTGAAAGGAAGAAGGCAGAGAGTTGTGGTCAATGGGGCAGAATCAAGCTGGAGGTCTGTGACTAGTGGAGTCCCTCAGGGGTCAGTGCTGGGACCAGTGCTTGTTTAATATTTTCATCAACGACCTGGATGAGGGAACTGAATGTAGCCTCAGCAAGTTTGCTGATGACACTAAACTGGGAGGAGTGGCTGACACGCCAGAAGGCTGTGTTGCCATTCAGCAAGACCTGGACAGGCTGGAGAGTCGGGCAGGGAGAAACTTGATGAAATTCAACAAGGGCAAGTGTAGAGTCCTGCATCTGGGGAAGAACAACCCCATGTACCAGTACAGGTTGGGGGTTGACCTGTAGTGAAGGAGAAAGGGACCTGGGGGTCCTGGTGGATAGGAGGATGACCATGAGCCAGCAATGTGCCCTTGTGGCCAAGAAGGCCAATGGCATCCTAGGGTGCATTAGAAAGACTTTGACACCATTGCCCACAGCATTCTCCTGGAGAAACTGGCTGCTCATGGCTTGAACGGGTGTACTCTGCTGGATGGCCAGGTCCAAAGCGTGGTGGTGAATGGAGTTAAATCCAGTTGGCGATGGATCATAAGTGGTGTCCTCCAGTATTCAGTGTTGGCACCAGCTCTGTTTAATATCTTTGTCAATGATCCGGATGAGGGGATCAAGTGCACTTTCAGTCAGTTTGCAGATGAGACAAAGTTGGGTGGGAGTGTTGATCTGTTTCAGGGTAGGAAGGAAGGATCTACAGAGCGGTCTGGACAGGCTGGATAGATGGGCTAAGACAAGAAAGACATTGAAGTGCTGGAGTGTGTCCGAAGAAAGACAATGAAGCTGCTGAATGGTCTGGAGCCCAAGTCTTATGAGGAGTGGCTGAGAGAACTGGGGTTGTTTAGTCTGAAGAAAAGGAGGTGCAGGGGGGACCTTATCACTCTACAACTACCTGACAGAAGGTTGTACCAAGGTAGCTGTCAACCTCTTCTCTCAAGTAACAAGCCAGTACAGGTTGGGAGTTGACCTGTTGGAAAGTAGTGAAGAGGAAAGGGACCTGGGGGTCCTGGTGGATAGGAGGATGACCATGAGCTAGCAATGTGCCCTTGTGGCCAAGAAGGCCAATGGCATCCTAGGGTGCATTAGAAAGGCTGTGGTTAGTAGGTCAAGAGAGGTTCTGCTCCCCGCCTACTCTGCCTTGGTGAGGCCGCATCTGGAATATTGTGTCCAGTTCTGGGCCCCTCAGTTCAAGAAGGACAGGGAATTGCTTGAAAGAGTCCAGCGCAGAGCCACAAAGATGATTAAGGGAGTGGAGCACCTCCCTTATGAGGAGAGGCTGAGGGAGCTGGGTCTCTTTAGCTTGGAGAAGAGGAGACTGAGGGGTGACCTCATCAATGTTTACAAATATGTAAAGGGTGAGTGGTCAGGATGATGGAGCTAGGCTTTTCTCAGTGATGTCCAGTGATAGGACAAGGGGTAGTGGGTGTAAACTGGAGCATAAGAGGTTCCATGTGAACATCAGGAAAAACTTCTTTACTGTGAGAGTGACAGAGCACAGGAACAGGTTGCCCAGGGGGGTTGTGGAGTCTCCTACGTTGGAGATATTCAAGGCCCGGCTGGACAAGTTCCTGTGTGATGTACTCTAGGTTACCCTGCTCTTGCAGGGGGGTTGGACTAGATGATCTTTTGAGGTCCCTTCCAACCCTTGGGATTCTGTGATTCTGTGATCTCCCAGCTGTTATGAAGAAATACTGCAGATTTTACTAAAAATGAGCAATAAGGTATATTGATTCAAATAAGAGTGTTAAAGGATAGAATTGCTGTCCTCATCCGAGGGGAAAAAAGGCTGACACTGGTCCAAAGAGTTAGCCTGCAGAAGAAGGCTTGCTTTTATTTCCCTGCAGCGCTACCAGCTTTCTGTATTACCTTAGGAAAGTCACCTCATTTCTTTTTGCTCCAGCTCCTCACACAGTAGAAATCTCTATTTCACTGGCACATTGCAATGATAAATGCATTAAAATGTAAAGTACTCAAATGTTACAGAAAAGATACATCTATATCATAGAATGGATGTTTGTAAGTCCAATTCATGTTTATGATATACTTGTTCTAATGACTTTCTTTAGTGTTATATGTACTGTACTTTATTGTGCTCTATTTCATTCTGATGCTTTAAGCAAAAATCCCATAAGCTCAATTTTTCATCAGCTGTTGCAATGGAAGTATCTTATTGTTATGTTTATTTATTTCATTGCACTTTTCAGTTTCCTTTCTCTGTTAATCTAGCAAAATGCCAAGATTAAAGCAAAAAGCCAGGTTCTTGCCATATAGAATCATAAAATCACAGAATGTTTAGGGTTGGAAACCACCTTATCATCTAGCTCCAACACCCCTGCCATGGGCAGAGATGCCTCATGTCACTCAAGGCTCTGTCCAACCTATTCTGGAACACTGCCAGAGATGGAGCATTTACCACTTCTTTAGGCAACCTGTTCCAGTGCCTCACCACCCTCAGAGTAAAGAACTTCTTCCTTATATTTATTCATGGTCATACCACATATGACCATACTCAGGCTGTAAAGCACTCTCTGTCATACTCCCCCAGGGCAAATTACCTGAGAAAAGCAGAGATTTTCAGAAAATTATTTCAGGTAGCAGAGTAACTTTGCATTTCTCAAGGTCACTCTGACCTCCTGTCAGCCAATACTTCTGGAAACCAAGTCACGAGGAAAGATGTAGAGTGGACCTCCTTAAAGCACCTGTGCTACAACAAACTGCATCTCAGCACCCTCCAGATAATCTTCCTATGCCAGAAAACACTGAGAAAAACTGTCAAGTCTTCTAATTTATCCAGAAGATAACAACAGTACTGGAGTACAAAGGAGAGGAAACAAATCCCAGATTAGCAAGCAGCAATTGAGGACTTCCTCCATGCTTAAGAATTCTTTAGTTTGCTCAGAACTTATACCTAGGGATTTCCTCATCCTTTAGGAGGCAGTGCAAGTTTAAGCTGCACAGCTGTAAGATGTTTCACTGGGAAATGCTGTTTTACAACAATGCATCTTTAAAAGTTTTTATCCAAGAACAGGCTTTGCATCCAGTGTTTCTAAAGCAGAACTAGATTCTGCACCACTCTGCGTAGTCAGGACTACAAACACACACTGTATGCAAATTTCTCACAGAGTAGAAGACAGCATTATGCATTTATTTTATCAAGGCAAAAGGTACTCAAAGAATAAGGCCCATAGTGCATGGAGTAGGAGAAATTCAGTTCAGCTAGACAGAAACCCAGCTCTTACTACACCTGCTAAAGGTGGTTGGCCCAGTTCAGTGTTCCATCATCAGTACTGGGGCTTCACAGCAAGGTGAAAGAAAGCCTATGGGAATTCCCAGCTGGTATGAACTGGCACACCATCACAAAAGGCAAGTGTGTTTATCCTACAGCAGTAATACTCCTTCTGCTTCTCCTTCTTAGGGTTTTATGTAACATGCTACTTGATCATGTGGTTGTACTCTTCAGTCAAAATTCATTTGAAAAACCTATGAACCTGTCCATGGCTGGGGGGTCGGAACTAGATGATCTTACGGTCATTTCCAACCCAAACCATTCTATGATTCTATGATTTCATTACATTTCATTTTTAAAAATCAGTGTAATGATGGAAAGTGATTAAGCTAGTATTTTACAGACAACATAAAAATATTCATTTCAAGCCCACTCACTAGATGATGTACCTAGGATGTGACACTGACTACTTGTTAAGTTTTTCATTTAGAATTATTTTGGAGGAGAGCTCAAAATACAGGGGCAGATAAAACACTTGATACAGTCAAACGAAATCCTTTAAATCTTGTAAATTATGGGAATGGAAACTTGCTGGTAAAACTGCTGCTGAGGAATTACAAATGGGAAAGCTACCATGACCAGATGGACCAGATAGAGAGTGCCATCCCAATGGTCTCCTTTGCTGCCATGGATAAGAGTTTTCCAGTTTACAGAAAGAACCCAGGATTTTCATTCTTTAGCACTTTCACAGAGTGTAACCTAAAATGGAGTGCTTTCTTCATGTCTTTCCTTGGTAGGTGCTGTGGACACATGTTGGTTTTGGAACTGTAAAAAGGTTCAGCTTATTCAGTTCAGTCCCTGGTGTGATTTTACATTCCTTCCTTTCTGAGCACTTTTGGTGACCTCACCAGAATCAGGGACTACATGAGCAATACAGATTACTGATTCCAAAAAGTCTGGTATTTTTTCAATTCTCCTTTCTCTCTCTCTTGCTATATATATATATGTATATATATATATTTTTTAACTGCTGCATTATGCCAAACTAGTTTGTACTTTTAGTCCCTGCATGATCTATAAAGCACTTGCTTGTTTAGAAAGATTAAAAAAACCTTTGCTTTACCATGTTCCATAGTCTTCTTAAAGACTTAGACCAAGATTTTCTAAAATGCCATGTAATTTGGGGGGGTCTAAATAGGAAAGAGTTTATCCCTCAAAAAACAAAGACAAAAATCAGTGAACTAAAGCCCGTTACCCAGTACAAATTCTTTAGTTAAAATACCTTCATTAGTCCATGAAGGCTAAAATTCTTATTCTGGCAAAACTGTTTTGCGCTATCCATAAACAAGAAATGTAACAGACAGCATGACCACCCCAGCCCTACTCACAAAGCATGTGTCCAGTCTGAACAGTTCCCCCAGCGTACGCTTACACTAGAGAGAAGAGACTCCTTAGAAACCACGAGATCTGGCTCAGCAGGACAGTTCCGATCTAATTTACATTCACGAAAGTTCAGACACCTAAGAGCCCTCATCACTTCAAGACATGTAAATCAGATCAGAATCAACAGATCCCTGTTAGAATATATACGTTTTTGTTGTACATCTGCAGTCACAGGAGAAGGTTTCTTTCTGAGTGCATAATGCATAAGGAAACCTAGTATTTCTTACTGCTCAAACAGAACAGCCTGATGCTTTTGCTCAAAGCTTCCTCTGAAATCCCTGGGATACGTGGGATCAGAAGAAACACAGGATCAGACTCTAAATCACTAGGCAGACCTACCACACTTTGCTGACTTCACAAGTGCTGCTGTTGGCCAATCAAAGAAAGAGCTAACCCTGAAAGCAAGGATTTGAAAAACTTGGTATTCAGGAACTTCTGTAATACTTACAGAAAGTTTACCTATAGCAATGAGTGCTGGGGGATCTGCTGTCTCCCCTTTAACATGAGCTCTGTAGACAGAAATTGTAGCATTTTCTCTAGAGTGGGTTCTTTTTTTGGGGGGGCGGGAGGGGAATACGCACCCAATTCCAGGAAGATGGCACTTGTCCTGTTTCCTGGCCTGGTCTATAGCTGGTTAAAATAAACATGTTTAAATAACTGATGTGCTCAAGATAACACAGCAGCTGAGGTCGGGAATATTCAGAAACGTTAATGCACACTTCTCTGACTCTCCTGCCTTCCTTTAAAATATATCACCCTAATGGATCAAAAATCAGTTTGGATTTTGCAGAACAGTTTGTAGGATTTAACTGAAGTAAAACTATGCTTGGAAAGAAAACAAGTGTTACTCATTCTGGCTCTTTTAATTCTGTTATTAATTCTGGCCTTTTGGTTTCACACCTTAGAGCCCTGCTTCAGTAAATACGATTCTGCTTGACTGATTTTCATTTTAAGTACATTTAAAACAGAATGATCATAAACAAAAACGCTGAAAACACCACACAAGACTGACATAAATTGATACATTACAACGGAAGGGAAAAACAATAGATGGTGAGGCTAATGCCGAATTTTGTGAATTAACTTCGAATTCAACTTCCGTCGGTCCCATGACTGACAGAAGTGCACATTCCTAAAAATGCTTTAAATCGTTGATCATGGCCAGACAAAAATATCTGAAAACCGGCACATTCAATAACCGAAACGTGCTTCGTAAAACTATTTGTTTCCAGTTCAATGATAGAAAGTAGATCCCCCGCTACAGCAACACCGTGGGTAGTCCGGGTGGCCGGAAAACTGGTCAAACTGGTCCCCAGAAGGGACACATCTCCCACCAGCCCGAAAAGCCCAGGCTTTTACTCCAGCACCTGACCGAATGTCTAATTACAGACAATTACAGACCTTTTACGCAGCTTTAAAGCTTGAATTTTCTTTTGGTAGGAAAAATCTGGTGCTTCACCCGTGGCTGCCCCCGCCAGGGATGGGGCACTCGAGGAGGGTCTGCTGGCTCTGGACACCCGAGTTATCCCTACCGAGAGGGAAGGGATCGCTCGCCTGTTTCCCAAAACTAGGCATTTCAGACGTTTCCGAGGCGCCCGTTAGCGATGAAGCTCTTTTACCGTCTCTCCCAGCTATGAAGATCTAGTAGACCTAGAAGAGCTGCGGTTCGGGGCACTTAAATGCACTCCTTCCTCACTACCAGCACAAGCCTTGGCCGCACTCGCTGCACCCGCAGGTGCGCCGGACAGCGCGGTTTCACAGCCGCCCTCACGACCGGCTTGTCGGAGTCCGCCGACAGTGGCAAGGCGAGCCCCACGGTAGCCAGTGCGCCCTGGCAACAGCACCCGGCGGGGCACGGCCTCCGCCGCGCCCTCGCTAAGTCCCTTCTGTCCCGTCTCCCCGGCGGTGGAACGCGGGAAGGGGCCTGTGCTCACCTGTGGCTGCCGGCGGGAAGACGCAGCCTCTCTCCGCCGCCGGAGCCCGCGCTGGCAGACGGCCGCCGTCCGCCACGGAGGGATTAAGCACTTGAAAAGCCCATCTTGTCGGGTAGGGACCCCCTGAGGGGCTGATTTGTTCCGCCGCGGGGCACAGCTTGAGAGGGACGGGGCTGGCGGGGAGGGGACGGAGCTGGGCAGGGCTCGGAGGCGCCCCGGCCCGCAGCAAGTTCTCGATGAGGAAACTTTTGCCCAGGTTGCCGAAGCCCGGCGCCGCTGGCAGGTTGAGGACAGCCGAGGAGCCCACCAGGTCCCAGTACAGGGCGCTGGGCAGCATAGCGAGGGCTCTTAACCCCCGTCGCCCTGCCCGGCCCAGCCCAGCCCAGCCCAGCCGCCGCGGCCCCTCACTGGGCTGGGACGGGGCGCCGGGCTATGGGGCCGGGCGGGCTTGCGGGGCGCCTCCCCGAGGGCTGAGGGGAACGGAGCGGAGAGCTCGGCGGGGCTGTCCGCGGAGACTCGGCTCGCCTTTTCGCCGCGCTGGAAGGTGTGTCCAAGCGCATTCATTATGTCAACCGGGGACGTGGAGTGATGGACGCAGCCAACAATGCCGCCTTGCCGGGCAGCCCCCCGGGGGAAGGGGGGTAGGGCGGGGAGCTGAGCGGGCCTGACGCGGGGTGGCTGGCCCACTTTGCCGCCCGCCGCCATGTCGGGGGGGGCCCCCTCAGGAGGTGCCCCCTGCCTCCCGACATGGCCGCGGGCCCGCGCCTCCCGCTGCGGGGCTGCACCTGTGTGTAGGGAAAGGGAAAGGGCCTCTGGCCTCCGTCCCAGCGGGGAGGTGGCTTCAGTGCTGGCCGCGGCGAGATCATGTCGACCTAATGATCCCATGAGGTAATGGGAAGATAGTCATTAGCTCACTCCCTCTGGGCATTTTTATCTGGCCTTTTTTTTTTCCCCCTTTAGTTACCCACACACACGCTGGATTTTCAACATTTGTCTTAATAAATCTGATTAAGATCAGTACTGAGCTGTTAATCATGTTTTCCTCGAGTTGTGGGACAATGCTTTCTGTGAACATAAACATCCTTTGGCAGGGGTGGCTCTGTTTATACTTGCTTGCATGTATTCTTATTTATTTTCTTAGACACCATGTAATGTGGCAGAGATGTCTCATTTTATGTTCAAACACACACACGGAAAGTTTAGATTGGATGCCATTCCCAAAGATGTGAAACCATCTGCCTGTTTCGCAGAGAAATCCTATTGTGTCGAAATAGCAGTTCAGCAGTCTAATCTCAGGGATATTCCCTGCAAAATCCTCTGAAACAGGTGTGTTCCTTACTTTTGTAAAGCCCCTTGGACATCAGGGTAGTTCATCACTAAAACCAGCTGAAGTGGAATCATCCATGTCTTCAGACAGCAAATGGGAAGGATTGTTTAACTGATCCAGTACCAATACCTTGGGAGATGTGAGTTAAGCTCTCGAATGTCCCAAGCTTTGCTTCATGTCCTTGGGTAGGTTGACCATGTCAGAGTTTGGGCACTTACTCCATTGGCACCAAGATGTTATGACCTCTAGTGAACGGGAACCTAAGAGTTGCTAAGGATGCTGTATGCCAAAAGCCCATGTCGTCTGACGTTCTGTCTTCAGCAGCGGCTGTAAATACAAGGAAGAGTAAGAGTAAGATCAAGGCAAGTGTGTCTAATAGTTTTGCTCTGATACACTCCCATTCCGTTACTATTCTCAGCTTATAGTTCCATATCTCAAGTACTTGCATTTACAGATCTAAAGGCCTTCATCTTTGTAAACTCAGGATATTAGTGGAAGTATTTTATCTGAGAGCATTTGGAGACTGGAGTTGCCTCTTGTCATAGGAAAGGACAGAATGTAGACTGGTGTGTGTCCCAGAGTACATCTGAAGGTAATACACATCATTATAACATTAAGATGCAGAAATACGTATTTATCATGTTTCTAAGGGAAAGAAGAGAGCCTTCCCAGGAGGGTTTGGTTTTCTCCTAAGCCATTTCTCATGCCTAAGTGGCTACTATTGTGTTAATCTCAGCTATGTAGTTCAGTAAAGTATGATTAGCAAGTTGCATATTTTTGAGAAATACAAGCCAAACACATGCAGCATTTGACATTTTGATCTGCTCCATGGAAGAGAGTGACTGGTTGCCACAGAATGGGTGAACAGTTCATGTGAGGTTTCATCTGTAGTTCCAGGGCTCAACCTATTCATTGCAACGTGTGCTTAAGCAGTTCGCTTAATCTTTTCCATTTTCATTTATCAGTCTCTTCTCACTCATGCTCTGGCTTTGCTCTCATAGCTGTACCAACAGAGTACTGTGAACCAGACCAGGGAACTCATCCAGGTTTTAAATAAGACAGAAAGTAGTATTTTTTAAGAGACCTAAAACTGGTTGTGTGAGCTTAAGTAAAGGTAGTAGAGTAGAAGAGCTGAATGACCTCATTAAACCAGGGCAACATCTGAACACCTGGTCTCTGGGACACATGTCCATAACCCTGCTGAGCAGCAGTTAGCAAATTCTGTTTTATCTTTTGAGCATGTGATAGTCAGGTACAGTCAGGCCCAAGAGATGTTACTGACCAAAAGCGGGAGAGCACAGTACAAGAAAGTGTAGGGTCCTCATTCAGATCTGGACTCTGAACTGAGTGTAAAAACAAGTGGCATTCCTAAGCCAAGATAATTTCCAGTGAATGAAGCCTGGAGATGTGTGGCAAACAGATCCTGAGCCAAGAACCAAGACCTGGACACATACAGTAAGTAAACATGGTATTCACATGATGAATAGCTATTTCATTTGGTTCTGGAAACCTGGAAGGTACTTAACTCTGTATTTGGATTTTGCCAATTTATTAATTTACCTTAACCAGACTAAAGGAGAGCACAGTTTGCCTATACTTGTTACCTTGTCTTGCACTGGGAGTTTGGAAAACACCAAGATCCACTTCTCAGGTTGCAGAATGCTCGGCATTCTCTGTTGTGCCTTCCCACTGGCAGTCCTGGGTACAGCTGTACTGCCAAGGCAGACTAGTTATTTAACATACCAAGCACAAAATCTGTGCAAATAAATCAAAGTCTCCGTTGTGATCCCTCCTCTACATTAGCTTTGCCCTTTCTCAGATGGCATTTCCATCCCTGAGCTGTGGGATCTCTCCCTTGCAGCTCCTTCCCTGTAGCAATTCACATTAAGCTGAATCCTGTTGTTAGTTCACGCTTTCTTCCCATTGCTTTACAGGAAGCATCATATTAGCTGTCAGAAGTTCCTCTTAACTTTCTTTCCAGTAATTTCTCACTTGTTGATGTTTTACTTACTTTCTTTTAAAGCTACCAAATATATGCTGCAGCAGTCAACCACAAAATCCAAATAACAGAAACAATTCTTTATTCCTTTCTTTGTTTTGTACTCTACCAGATTCAGTCAGCACCTACATTATTTGCCAGATTTACATACATATAGTTTTTCTGTTAGCACTTTCTGATAGGGAGAACCTCCTTGGCTAAGATAGCTGCTTAAGGTTTAAGCAGCTAAGGTGTACGTCTGCACTCCGGTAAATCCCATCACTTACAGAGGAATTTGGTTTACCAGGTATCTGCTGGAAATACGATACAGAAGAGGAAGAATGGTCTAGAAGGGTCCTGGAGTATGTGGCACAACTGGTGAGGGAGCCAACTAGAGAAGGAGCCTGATTGATAGAGCCCCTTGGGAGGAGGCCTGAAGGGCAGAGGAGTCCAGGAAGGCCGGACATTCTGCAAGAAGGAAATCTTCAAGGCACAGAAGCAGCCCATCCCCATGTGCTGAAAGATGAGCTGGCAGGGATGAAGACTGGCCTGGCTGAACAGAGAGCTTTGGCTGGAACTCAGGAGAAAAAGGAGTTTATGACTTTTGGAAGGAGGTGCAGACTGATCAGGAGGACTATAAAGATGCCATGAAGTTATGCAGCAAGAAAATTAAAAGTGCCAAAGGCCAACTAAAACTTAATCTAGCTACTGCCATAAAAGATGATAAAAAATGTTTCTGTAAATACGTTAGCAGCAAAAGGAAGGCTAAGGAGAATCTTCATCCTGGATGTGGGGGAAAGAGTATCAAAGGCTGAGGAAAAGGCTGAGGTACTTAATGCCTTCTTTGCCTCAGTCTGTAATAGTAAAAACATTTGTTCCCCAGGTACTCAGCACCCTGAGCTGTAAGACAGGGACTGGAAGCTGAATGAAGCCCCCATAATCCAAGGGGAAATGGTCAGTGACCTGCTACACCACTAAGACACACACGAGTCTGTGGGGCTGGGTGGGATTCACCAGTGGGTACTGAGGGATCTGGTGGCTTACCAACCCACTTTCCATCATTTGTCAGCAGTCCTGGCTAACCAGGGAGGTCCAGTTGACAGGAAGTTGCAAATGTGACTCCCATCTGCAAGAAGGGCTGAAAGGAGAATCCATGGACCTACAGGCCTGTAAGCCTTACCTCAGTGTTGTGGGAGGTTATGGGGCAGACCATCTTGAGTGCTATCACCCAGCATGTACAAGTGATCAGTCCCAGTCAGCATGGGTTTATGAATGGCAGGTCCTGCTTGACTAACATGATCTCCTTCTGTGACAAGGTGACCCACGCACTGGATGAGGGAAAGGCTGTGGATGTTGTCTACCTAGATTTCAGTAAAGACTTTGACACCATTGCCCACAGCATTCTCCTGGAGAAACTGGCTGCTCATGGCTTGAACGGGTGTACTCTGCTGGATGGCCAGGTCCAAAGCGTGGTGGTGAATGGAGTTAAATCCAGTTGGCGATGGATCATAAGTGGTGTCCTCCAGTATTCAGTGTTGGCACCAGCTCTGTTTAATATCTTTGTCAATGATCCGGATGAGGGGATCAAGTGCACTTTCAGTCAGTTTGCAGATGAGACAAAGTTGGGTGGGAGTGTTGATCTGTTTCAGGGTAGGAAGGAAGGATCTACAGAGCGGTCTGGACAGGCTGGATAGATGGGCTAAGACAAGAAAGACATTGAAGTGCTGGAGTGTGTCCGAAGAAAGACAATGAAGCTGCTGAATGGTCTGGAGCCCAAGTCTTATGAGGAGTGGCTGAGAGAACTGGGGTTGTTTAGTCTGAAGAAAAGGAGGTGCAGGGGGGACCTTATCACTCTACAACTACCTGACAGAAGGTTGTACCAAGGTAGCTGTCAACCTCTTCTCTCAAGTAACAAGCCAGTACAGGTTGGGAGTTGACCTGTTGGAAAGTAGTGAAGAGGAAAGGGACCTGGGGGTCCTGGTGGATAGGAGGATGACCATGAGCTAGCAATGTGCCCTTGTGGCCAAGAAGGCCAATGGCATCCTAGGGTGCATTAGAAAGGCTGTGGTTAGTAGGTCAAGAGAGGTTCTGCTCCCCGCCTACTCTGCCTTGGTGAGGCCGCATCTGGAATATTGTGTCCAGTTCTGGGCCCCTCAGTTCAAGAAGGACAGGGAATTGCTTGAAAGAGTCCAGCGCAGAGCCACAAAGATGATTAAGGGAGTGGAGCATCTCCCTTATGAGGAGAGGCTGAGGGAGCTGGGTCTCTTTAGCTTGGAGAAGAGGAGACTGAGGGGTGACCTCATCAATGTTTACAAATATGTAAAGGGTGAGTGTCAGGATGATGGAGCTAGGCTTTTCTCAGTGATGTCCAGTGATAGGACAAGGGGTAATGGGTGTAAACTGGAGCATAAGAGGTTCCATGTGAACATCAGGAAAAACTTCTTTACTGTGAGAGTGACAGAGCACAGGAACAGGTTGCCCAGGGGGGTTGTGGAGTCTCCTACGTTGGAGATATTCAAGGCCCGGCTGGACAAGTTCCTGTGTGATGTACTCTAGGTTACCCTGCTCTTGCAGGGGGGTTGGACTAGATGATCTTTTGAGGTCCCTTCCAACCCTTGGGATTCTGTGATTCTGTGATTCTGTGACTTGAGGAAACAGCCTCAAGTTGCACCAGGGGAGGTTTAGATTGGGTATTGGGAAAAAACTCTTCTCCAAAAGTGTTGTCAAGCATGGGAACAGGCTGCCATTCCATCCACCATCCCTGGAAGTCCTTAAACCACATGTAGATGTAGCGCTTAGGGACATGGTTCAGTTGTGGACTTGGTAGTTTTGGTTAATGGCTGGATTCCATCTTAAAGGTCTTTTACAACCTAAACAGTTCTATGATTCTGTGAAATTACCCCAGGTATCCAAAGGATAATGGGGTGGCTGAATTTGAAACTAGTAGCATAGGTAACCCAGGAGAAAATGTATTTTCCAGGACCTTGTAATAGCAGCAGCTGATAAGGTTTGTAATTCAAAAGAAACATGTAAAGAGGGAAAAGTCCTACTTAGCCTGGGGCAAATTCACATTGTGCTGTTCCTGCTTACAAGTTTTCCCAAAGGCATCTCCAGTCAGCATGGGTAAAATGCCTAAAATTGATTTAAGAAGAAAAATTAGTCATTTAAATGCTCTTTACATTCTATTAAAATCAGATAATGCAAAAAACACACCTGCCATTTCTGGGTGTGAAGATCTCACATGGCGTGAGCCGTCTGCCTCCATGCTTCCAATGTTCCTCTTTGGCAGCGTGAGGTACTCAAACTATTACTGTAATTTTATTCCATATAGCCAAGAACAAGGATCTTGATACTGAAACAGATGCAAGCTTGCAGGACACGGAGATGAGGTAATTGAACACAGGTCTTTTCTAGTGCTCTCTTTGCTTAGGCAAATGTTAAAGGCAGCTCTACCTAATCATAATTTTACTGTATTCTCTGTATGACACTTTAGAGACATAGAATCATAGAATAGTTAGGGTTGGAACAGACCTTAAAATCTGTTTGAACTCATTAATTATTTCCAACTTTGCTTTTCCAGCAAAAATAATGCCATCCATGCTCTCTCTAGTTTTCTGTTTGTAAGCTTTGGAGTGGTACATTCTATCCAAAGGAATAATACATGAATCCTACCAGAGTGTACATGCACTTCTTGAGATTGATCCTAAAGTTCTCCAGCAAAAAATGCTCTGGACTTGAGCATCAAAATGCACTTCTGATATACAATCAGTATCTGCCATTTTCTAAGTTAAATTCATTTTCCACACTCTTGGAGAGAGGTGTCCACACCATTTTGTCTAATCTGAGCACGGTATATAGCAGTCTGAAAAAATACATTCTTCAAAATGATACCAAGCTTGGCAAGCTCAGACTGGGTGATGTTCATCCCTGCAGAGCTGCTGTAGACTTTTAGGCAGGTTATCCTCTAAATTTCCCTCCCTACTCAAAAATCACTCCCTTGACACTTTGGTGGTGATCATATATAGGGAGGCTGAGTGTCCTGGCCTGAGAGAGCAACTCACTATCAGGTTGTGCTAACCTGGGTACAAACCTCTCTGGTTATCTCCAACCCAGAGACACCACAGAATAGCAGTGACAGAAGTAGCACAGGTACTTGGAAAACCAGGAGCAAAGCTCCGGCTCTGCAGGAGGGATTTAAGTTTTGGCTGCAAGTTTATTTCTGTGTTCTTGTACCTTTCCCAAACTATTCTGGCTTTCACCTGCTGCTTCATGTACCATGAAGCTTAGAACACAGTTCAAATAAAAGGTATGACACCTGCATGATGCACAGCATGAACCTGTTATAAGCTGACTTCTTAAGCATAGCTTACACCAAGAAATGTTGTGGTAACTTGTGCTGTGCAGATTTTTGCTGAATGAGCATTGCCCGCACCACTTTATGATTGGGTCTCTCACAAGCAGCCTGCTGAAGCCCTTGATATCTCTTTCCAGGAAAGGGCAGGGTGTTGAAAGAGAGGATTTGTGCACTCTGGCCAGATTCAGGTCCTGCCGCAGGTCAGTATTTCCTGCATTGAGTTTGGAAATGTTTTCTGTTCATTGAGAGGCATAGGTGATGTTCAGAAAACAGAGTAGGAAACTATGCTGCTGTCTTGCTCTGCGTGCACCAGCAAATGGCAGCCTCAAGGAGAGCCTGGGTGGGCTTGTGTTGGGTATGGGCTTCCGCTGTAGCTGCCCACAGAAGCCACTTGCAAGCCTCCCAGACCTTGACAGCCACAGCTGCCTGATGAGGGAGGAACAAGGCTGGCATCCAGCCCACAACATTAGAAGATTTGGGGCACCCTGTTGTTGCCATTTTCATTTCTGAGGAGGCAGTTTGCTGTGACACTTACTTCTCTTCCTACCTCCTGGTGGGTTTTTTTTCACTGTCCTGGCATCCTGAAAGCGATATAAACTTTGCCAGGTTAGTCAGGCTTTTGAGAAGCCTTGATTTAGCTAAAGCATTTCACAGCACTCCCAACTGAACTTAACCATTCACGAGGAAACTCTGCTGTGCTTAGGAATCACCACTATTCTCAGCAAACACAGATGGAATTAGCAGTCTTTCAATTCAGTTCCATAAAAAGCTTCAAGGGCTCAGTTTCAAATGACTGAAGTCATTTCCGTCAAATCTGGCTTGGCATTAGATCTCGGCAAGTTGCAAAAAAAATACATAGAAGTGAAATGTTGAAGTGTGAAAAGAAATTGATTCCCTGACAAATTATGTTGCAGATGTGCAGAAAATCTTACTGCAGCATGCACCCTGACTTTTGTGCATGATTTTAACACATGTTGAAAGCTAGCTATATGGATGCGACTCAGGCTTTTAAAACTATGCTTCTCCCTGCAGAAACCATACATGGAAAACTTTGGTCCTACAGGATTTTACTTGGAAATTTCATTTTCATGGTTTGGAATTTTTTTCACCTCTGTGACATATCAGGAATAAAGCAGAGCATGTGAAAGACAGTTTATATAATGGAACTTGCAGTCCATATTTAATTAGACGGTAGCAGGATTTATGCTCCCATGCTGATCCAAAGGATTTAGAAGGCAGTATATAAAATATACAGTGATTTCTCAGAAGATGACTTATATTCCTAAGAATAAATAATATTTACAACTATGCAGATGTGAAATACCGAGCTTATCCAATAGTCTGTCCAGCATCATCTTCTACACCTTGGTATGCTTTACAGCAGTGTTGACACTTCAGGCATCTGGTGAAATAAAAAACAGAACAAGGTGTTTTCTGAATGTTTTGGGTATTTCACAAAACTTCTGTTGTGTACCTTTATCCTCTTGGGAAAGTGATGGTGTTAGAAACTTGTGTAATTGTTTTAAGGAATGTTTTTCAGTACTGGATTAACCAGATGAAATCCATGTAGTGCTCTAAAGCACCAGCTATTTCTATGGTCAGAACACTGTAATCCTCTCACAGATTGTGATTTCAGGCTGTATTATTAGCAAAAGGCTAAATTATTAAATTTTCTTCTAGCAGTTTATAAGTAGTAAGTAGTTTGAAGAAGGTGAGAGGGTTACAGTTTTCTTTATTTACCCTCCCTTTCCAGGAGGCTTCCTCTGTACAGTCTCTCACATGGTCCATCTTCCCACTATTTCCTATTACAGCTGCTGCCACAGTTACAGAAGCTTTAATGTCTTCAGGTCAGAGAGTACAGCATGCTGTGCTCGAGCACAGTTGAGTCTGTCTCAAAATAACTGGCAGAGATGGAGAGTCTTTTCCCTACATATGTTTCTATTAGTGTACTAGTTTCCTTACTATACATAGGAGGGCCCTACAATACGACACATGCAGCTAATGCTATTAAAAGAGAAATCAGTCAGCATCATGCTATAAGAGGGTGCATACTCTCTTCATGCTTTTTTTGAAAAGAGCAATTTCAGTTATTTTCTTAAGCATTCTTCCTTAAACACAGATATAATCATTTCTCAAAAAATACCAGAGAATCAAGTGGAGGATGTGTATGAAAAAGAGACTATTTGCCCATTTGTTGACATAATTAATTTATTTTGAACTTTGTAATGTGACTCAGGGGAGCATGTGATGTGGGTTACTGCATTCAGAAGCCTTTACCCTCAAGAGGTGAAGGTTCACAATTTGTTTAGGTCCCAAATGGCTGGCTTGGATGACTCTGGCACTTCCTAACTGAAGTGTTAGGTACTATAATGAAATTTCAAGGCAAAGAAAAACACAAATAGCTTCTACAGTTGTGAAAGAAGTAAAATCTTGACAGCTAGGTCTCAACCCAACATTTACAATACTATTATGTGGTCAAGCAAAAGTCCCACTCAGGTAACAATGAATAGAAACTGGACTGGTTTCACTGTGGCAGTTTCTTCTCACTGCACATCTTCATAACATTGTGGAGATTTTTATGTTTTTTTTAACCAAGAGAAGCAAAATTGTTAACAGAACAACAAAAAAGAAATCTAAATTCAGAGCAGAGAGGACAATGTGGTCTGAGCTGGACATACTTTGCAAATGGTGCACAAGAAACAGACGTTTGGCCATATTTTCCTTGATAACAAATAAAACAGCGTTTTTGTTGAAAATAGCCATTCATTTACCCAATGACAATATCTTTCCTCTTTCTGCAGGTGGAATGACTGTAATCTATTTTCAAAGGAAGGACAGTGTAATTGCCAGTTTGATATTGGTAATTGAGCACTTTCCCTACACAATTCTGGGATCATCCTTTGCGTAAGCCTAGCCAAGGTGTTACCAAATAAAATAGTAGTATTTCAGTGTGGTATTCTTGAAAGGCTCAAGCTTACCTGATCCAGCTAGCTGAAAGGTTACATACCATCATCACAGCTGAGCATTGCTAAAGTCAAGAAGACCCTTCATGTTAGTCAGGCCATTGGAGAACTGGGCCTTATAATTTCCCAAAGGAAATCTCACTATTTAGCTATCAGAGTTTTGCTGTGTTGTGGCAGTTTTTAATGCCTACAAAGGAACTTTTCAGTATTGTGGTAAGCAATAATGGATTGAAGCAAAACCCCCAAATATCCTGTCTCTTAGGAAACAAGCATAAATACTTCACCAACAATTTGTGGGGTGAGGGGAGAGAAGAAAAGGTTTGTGAAGCTGCAGTAAAGGTTATGGTCCAGCAGGAGAGTAGGTGGGAATCTTACATGGCTGCTGACTGGTGAACAAAGCTTTTATTGCTACGAGCAATATAGGGACTGGGCAGCCTGACCAAGCACACTGAGCCAAAGGAGAGCAGGATTTCTGCAAGCAAAGAGAATAGCGCTCAAATCTACGCACCATAATTTCTCCAAGTGGCTTCAGTGGGGTAAAATTACAGGCTGAGGCAAGGATGCTGCTAAATAATCTCCAAAATGGTATTTTGCATTTCAGTAGTGGTTTCTAGAAAAGTCTGCTGTACATAATACAAGTCTTTTTTGTTGTTGTGTTTTACTTTGTTTTTCCCAGAAGTAACTCTTTGACGTGTGCAGAGCACCATGCCATGTGTATCACATCTTTCCTGCATTTATCTATAGGTCTGTAAAATTCCCATGTTTTTCACAGGAAGGGTGATAATCCAGTAAAATCCAGTAAAAGCAGGATTAGAAAAATCTTTCAAGATTAAATACTCTTTTGTTGAAAATTAAATAACTTCATTTCTGGAAATTCTTTCTCTTTATGAACTACAGCTATCACGTAAAACCATTAGGACTTATTAAAATTCCCCTGGAATTCTTTTGTTCACCAGACTACAGAAAAAAATTATTTTTCTGGTTGTTCCTGATCTGAATAGCCAGAAAGATGTATTTACTTCTGTGTACCAATTGCTTCTCAACAGTACTCTCAGCCGTTATTTCCAGAACCCAAGATACCTGAATGCTTAAGCGCTTATCTATATGACTTCAGCCTTGTCTCATGTGAACGTCTGCCAGGGAGGAACTGGGCTGTCAGCTTCATCCCATCAAAAAGCCTTCCAGTGCCATGAGCTGAAGGCAGGTTCCAATTGTTAAGTCATTCTGGCCCGGGCTGAATTTAAAGTCAGGCTCCTGTAGCTAGCGGAAGTTGCTGGAGGCAACAGCTCAGCAAAAGGCATTAAAATCATATGCCTCGTAATTATTCTTTTGACTCAATTACCCATTTACTCTTTATTTTTATATCCAGTGGAACCTGAGGGCAGCAAATACTGCAGAAGGGGAACAAATCCCGTATAATAGTTCTTGTTTTGGTACATTCACTTAGTGGTGATTTATTAAGGGCTGCTGAATAAGCCTGATTAAAATGCATAAACAGTTCTGAACAGTAAACAACCATGTCTAAGGATGAAAAAATGGGACCCACATGCTGTGCATGGAAATTGCCCTTAACAACATGGCCTATTGTTGAACAGATAGGAAGCCAAAGGTTGCTTGTAATCAAATTTGAAGTTTCCCATCACTTATAAAAGCAACACTTCCTTGTGTAAATGTTTCAATTTGTTGTTGTTAAAAACTGCTTCCTGACTTAGTCCCTACAGGAACCCACGATTTCTTTGATTGTCAGGTAGAAAGACAATTTCAGATAAAATAACTTTTAGATTTAGACAAAGTAAAATAAATACACTTAGCCTGAGTGTTCCCACAGCAATAAAATCTGCATAGTTTCCTAAGATTAATTAGAAAAAATGACCCATTGCATCAATTTAATCTCTTCTGAAAACTTCCTCTGTTCTTGTAATTAAAATAATGCAAAATAGCAGAGATACATAGAGGACAGCACACCGGTACTAACCCTCATAGCTTTGCAGCTAGAAGCTCTCTGCAAATCTTATATTTTTTCCCTTGATTTAACAAGGTTAATTAGTTACAGAATTTTTCATACTACATATCTAATCTAATGTACACTAAAAAATTATAGTCCTTCCACTGTTGGAGGGCTTTGAGTCATGCTTACAACAAACACAGATGGATTTCAAAAAAGAAAAGTTACTTTCAATTACTTTGACAAATACATCTTCAGAGCAAGGGAATCCAAGTCCTGACTACTATAAATGCCATTACATTTCCCTCTGGATGCAACAGGAGCTTTGCCAGAGACTTCCAGAGAACCAAGATTTCACCCACTGCATTTGAGGTCTCAGAATAAAACGATGTCTCTTTAGCATTGTTAAAATTCCTTCATCTTTTTTTTTCCCTGTAACAAATAGGAGCAAATTGTATTTAACCATGTCCTCATGTATAAAACATGATTCTCTATTATCTGTCGTCTTTGAAAGGTCCTAGACACTTAAAGGTTCCAAACAACTGAAGAAAGCCAAATGTTGCACCCGTCCCCAAAAAGGACAAGTCGGGGAACTACAAGAACTAAGGGGGCCTTGTGAGATTCACCAAGGACAAATGGAAAGTGCTGTCCCCAGGAGGAAAGCACCCCTGCAGAAGCCCAGGCGGGGGAGCAGCTCTGAAGGAACAGCCCACCCTGGGGCCCTGGTAGGCAGCTGTGTGCCCTGGCAGCAAGGACAACTAGCTGCCTCATGTATAAACAGAGATGCAGCCTTTGGACTGTGAGAAGGAATCATTTCCTATTTCTCATGAGACAGCACTCATGAGACTACATCAAGATACTGCATCCGGTTTTGAGCCCACAAATGCAAGAAAGAGATTGACAAATTGGAGTGAGTTCAGCAGTGGCCCCCAAAATGGGTTTGGTTAGCCTGAAACAGACAGCTTCAGGGGCAATCAACAGCAACACCTATGGGGAAGTTAGCAAGAAGGTGGAGTCAGGCAGAGCATGGAGAGAGACAAGAGGCCGCAGGCATAAATCGAAACAAGAGGGATTCAGAGTGGGTAGAAGGAAAAACATTTTTCCCATGAGGACAGTCAGGCAGTGGAAGAGGCTGCCCAGAAAGGCTGTGCAGCCTGGCACTGGAGGTTTTCAAGACCCGGCTGGGTAGAGCACTGAGCAACCTGGTCTGATCTCAGAAATGACTCTGCTTTGAGCAGGACATTGGACTAAAGACCTCCTGAGGTCTTTCCAGCCTGAATTATCCTAGGAGCTGATTTTAGTATTCAGAACGAAGTTCCTGATTACAGGCCTGTGTAAACTACTCTGCAACATGAAACCAACTTTTAATAATGTTGTAACTGGGAATTTTCCATGTAATAGGCTTTGCAATGTGTATTGGAACATTGAGAAACAGCTGCCTGAGCTGAGAGAAGGTGGTGTGAAGAAGAATATTCCTACATCTTTCTGAAGGACCTTACAGCCCTTTCTTATGGGATCTTATACTGTGATAAGACTAGGATCCACAAAACATTGAGTCCTTCTGTATTTACGCCTCTTCTGGGTAGATTATAAACTCCCATTTTTGCAGATACCCTTTTTTAGGCCAAAATACTGAGTTATTTATTTTGTATATTATGGGCCATGGCACTTAAGCTGAGCACAGTGAGGACTAGCAGATCTGTGGGGCAGGAGAAAAGGCATTGAAAACCCCACTCTGTGACCTGGGGAAGAGTCTTCATGTTCTGCTGTGGAATTGATCCAGTGAAGGCTCAGGCATGAGATGGACAATGGAGTGACAACCTCTGCATTGAAAGGTGACTGGCTTCCGTTGGCCATGGGAGAACTCGGAGCCTGTGGGGCATTTAACTGTTGAAAATACATGTTTTGTAGTTGTCCAAAAGCTGGCAAGAAGTCTGTCTGGGGCAATGCCATAGATGTGGGAGCCTATAATCATACTTCAAACATTATGTCTGATAAGGATCTGGTTGAAACTGTATGTGGAGACTAGTGATGAGTGTCATTCCTTAGGGGTCGGTATTGGAACCAGCACTGCTTAATGTCTCCCTTTTGTTTTGGATCTTCCTCAATTAGGGCATTTCACTTAAAAAATCTGTAAGTCAAAATTAGTGAAAAAAGCATTATCTATTCTAGGAATACTTCTTTTCAAATTAGACTAGTGTTCATTGTCTTGGCATACTGATGGCTTTTTCCTGACATGGAATGTGACTTCCAGCATGTGTTAATACTGTTAAGCTTTGACTTAAGATTAGAGTTATACCTTAAATATTTTAAGATTGGTGGGATTCAGAGTATCATGGGTTGCAAGGCAATATGTATAAAATGCTGTGGTGAATATACATCATTGCTTGAAGAAATCCTTTTCTTCTTTTCATACCTTACAGATTGGCATGGAAAGAATTGTTGTTTCTGTAGATTAGAAGCTTCTCAGATGTGATATATACTCTGTTATTACCCATGCTGAGTGTCTTTTGCATTCTTCACCTGTCTACTTTTAATGTTAGGCCAAATTAGCACACTAAGCTGTAGATACTAATTTACATTTTAATCTCCAAGCAAATAGCAAAGAAGCTATTTCATTTCCCAAATTTTTACAAGTGTCAAGGGATGTATTGAATTTCTGTTATTACTCTAAAAACCTTTTTCTGATTATTTTCACAGAAATGCAAAACCAAATTTTGATAATAAAGTGTGTGTAAGATTCATTACTTTAAAATATCTTATCTTTCCCAATACTTTCAAACATCCATTTTCTTTCTCTTCACTAAAATTCAGCCTTAGCATTTTTCCTGCTTTACACAAATGTATGTTACAGAGTGTTTATATATTACTGGAAAGAAATGCTCTACCTAATTACAGTTCTTATGACATCCCTTAATTTATATCCATTTAATACAGCTCTCTTATTCCATTTAAGGAACCATTTTTCTGCTATGTAAAATGTCACCATCAGTACTGCATTTGATGATGTTAAATATCAATCTTTTATGTGACGCTGAATCAAAAAGCCTCATTGTAGTCAACTTCGGGTGTCTCTTGCTTCACCCCTGTCATTTTTCATTGTCTTTCCCATTAAGAAGTTAATCACGTTTGTTAAACAATTTTCTCTTTATATATCCACACTGACTAGCGCATATCTATTTGTATGTTTCCCAGTTATCTTTCTAAATAATTACAGAAACAATTTGGTTTGTTTGTTTGGGTTTTTTTTAATATGACAAGTCATACCTAGGTAGCGTGTATTGTGGAAGATATCAGTTAACTGAGACAGTGGGCCAACAGAAAGAAATTATTTAGGAGATACCCTAATGTTACAAAAGGATGTAATTGCCAGGGAATGGCCCTCTGACATGTTTACTGTGTGTTAGTTAACCTATCACTGTTTGTCAGTCTGTCCTATGTACATAAACTTTGATTCTGCATTAGCCATCTAGGAGCACATGGCTGCACCCAGTAACCCCTGTTTAACCCCTCTTCTCAGCTCATTGAAATAGAAGTTAAAAGGATGTGATCAATTACTCAGTTAAGGTAGATTGTAATCTAGCCAGGTATTTGCATAGCACCTACTCCCTTGTACACAATTACTTCCTCTTTCTTCCCCATGTGCTCACGTAATTTAAATGTCCTATTTTTTTACTTTGCACAAGAATGAATAACATCTCAATAGTACCATGCAAGAACCTTAACTTTTCATTATTAAAGTCATTACAGCTAGTCAAACACTTACTGACAAAATGGTTTTGGTTGGAAAATGCTCATTTGAAAATACCACTGCTACATGTTTCAGGGGCAACACTTTCCTGAAATTTCCTTTTGTACAAAATTACAATGTCCCAGGTTATTATTCCAGTTAGGAATGCAATTTCAAAAGGTCAGAAGTGATCATGAAATCGATTACTTGCAGGGTTTATAGCTATGTGGTTTTCTGACTGTCTTCATGCTAGCCTCAACAGGAGGGCTATTTTTTATTCTCAAGCTACATGAAATATAATACTGTTGGTCACCACTACAGGGTCTTGTCTTTGACACTTACAAGCAATATTTTATCAGCTGATGACAACATGGGGGTTTTTTGTTACTATTGTGTCTAACTTATGAAAATGTTACTCTCTTTTGAGTCAAGAGTCCAGTTACCTCTGTGATTTTTTCCTAGGTATCAAGCCTATAGCTGTACTTCAGTGTAGTTTCAGAACTCTGCTAGAAGATGCATTTGTAATATCCTAGCATCATCTGCCCTTATTGGACCCCTGCCCAACCTTTGTACCTTATACAATAAATCTCTCCTTCTCTTCAAATCTCATGCGATCACCCTTTTCTTTGTTTTTAGCTAAACCAACCTTTATGATTTTTTTTTTTTTTTTGCCATTTGATACCACTTTAGATGGCCTACATCCTTTTCGTTTACAGGATCATAGCATTATACAAGGGTTCTATTGAATTTCATGTATGATCCTTTATAGGTGCTGTACATCTGTTTTATTTTTTGTAAAGGTAACACGGGAAAGCATTTATTTTACACCCATTCTAGTTGTCGTATTAGTTATCCTAATTATTGTTATAATATTATACTTCCTTTATTATATTATTTATATATTTGAGTGGTAATAGAATTGGAAAGTCTGGAGATCATCTATTCATGGTCCATTGTGCAAAGATCGGTATATACAGATATAAAAATCAGTATGAGTTTTATTTAGCCATAGGTACATTACCAATATTCGCTGATAGTACTTAGAAACCTCAATTTCTCTTGCAATCTCTATTTCTATTTCAGATAAGTCTGAAGAAAGCTATGAAGTTGAGCAGTGCTGTCAGATAGAGTATGGACCTTTGAAATACAGCCGTGAGGGTCCCATGCCATGTGTAAGATTTTAGTACCTTATTTCCTGCATCTGTGGTGTGTGTCCAGCAAACACTCAGTTTAGCTTCTCCAATCTCACCAAGGACTTATTCCTAGGCACCTGGAAATGAAATTCCGGTGAACACAACAGAACCCACAGTAAAGATGCAGCTTATTCCAAGTAACTATTTCATCTAATATAAAAATGTTATCCTGAAAAATGTTGGAAGAATAATGTCACACACAGCCTCTGCCTGTTTAAGAGTGCCAATAAATCCATACAGGAAACACTAAAATCGTCGATGACCTCCTGGTGATTTTTATGCTACAATTTATCTAACGAGCCTTCAAGCCATATAATTTTACTGTTAAAAAGCAATGACTTTTAGTGGGCTCAGTTCAATTAACTGCTGACTTAACTTTTCCTCTGCATTGTAATTAGAAACAACAGCAGCTGGAAGACCAGTTTCTGCATTTGTTTGTTTGCGCTGCTTCTGAGAGAACAAAGTGAAAATTACCGATTATTGATGTGGTAGCTTTAGGAGCCTTCCTGTTTGCAGTGTCTCGACCATGTCTCAGATTAAATATATTTTGAGGGCAAAGGCCAAAATCCTAGGCCACAATCAGACATTCACTGCAGAAATGACAGTACTTGTTTAAATGCCGTTGCCCTCCATGCCCTCTTTCTCTGCACCCCCAAAGCAGAGATGCTGAAATAGATTTTTTTTTTAAATGGCTCTGCGTCTTCCTGAATCCAAAAATCAGCAGGATCAGATAAATTTAATTGGCTGTGAAGAGGTGTTTAGGATAAACTCATAGACTTTGCAATGAAGACGGTATGACTCCTCACATGGATCATTTTGGACATGCTGCTGTCTGAGGATATGCTGAAGTTGCTGGTAACTGGTTTCATGCTTCATCCATTAGCCCTCTCACTTGCGGAAAGTGCTGTGAAGTTGTAGGTGGCTGCTATCTTCCAAAATTCCCCATTCATACTGCATCTGATCCAGATAACCGGTGGTTCCTTCCCTTCTCTACCTCACCCAGTTGCATCATTCTCAGCATCTTCCTTCATCCTTTTAATTGTCTTTGAATGAGGCCCAGAATTTTCCACTGAGCTCCCCCCCTTTAATTCTTTTCAAAAACTGTTTGGCTTAGTTAAAGGTAAACTGAGATGAAACAGTTGGGGGCTGGAGCTAAGGAACTCCAAGAGTTGTAATCTTATGAGTGAAGGCAATTATACAGAGACGTCCTAGTAACTAAAAAGTAACCAAACCAGGTGTGGAAATCACAGGGTTCTGTTTTGTAATGGCTCTCAAACAAGCAGGTCGCAGGCTTTTCTATGTTAGGCAGTAATGATGAATAAATCACACCTGATTTGCCAGGCAGGGTCCATTGACTATGAACTTAATTGTCAGCAAATGTACAGCATTCCTGCACTGTGCCAGTGACTCAGACCCATTTGGGTGAGTCTGAAAGGGTATGACATTTCCTTAGCAGACTGTTTTGTTTGTATTTATTTTACATTGTATCCACTGGTAGCACCAAATTGACTTTCACAGTACTTTTATAAAGCAGAACAATCCCATGTTGACTAACAAAATACACAGGTGTCATGCAGTACTACTTTTGTGTTGCTGTTGCACTAAAATAGAATAACAAATACTTGCCATGTGTTTCTCCACTGATTTTATAACATAATGTATATCAACATAAGGAAATGAGAGGAATACCCCACCTAGATGCCTTTTATGTGCAAACAACAATATTCTTACTTCAGCTTCCCACACCTGGCCAAACCCAAAGCTGTAGTTTTAAGGTCAGTTGCCCTTTCTTAGAGCAAAACTTTGCACAGTGGGAGGTGGGAAATGGCCAAGAATCTAGGTTCTCCTGTTGAAGAGAAACCTTATTGGGTAATATTAAAAGGAATCTTTGCCCTGCGATGCTATTTATATAGTTTTCCTGTTTCCCTGGAAAATAAAAAGCCCTTAGGGTTTGATGTAAAGTAGGTCCCTTCGGTTTGCTTTGTTACTGTCTTTACAAGAAGTGTGGAAGTTTTGAAAATGATACCGAAGGCTGCTGCCTGGCAAGCTGCCTGCTGCTGCCCAAGGCAACGCACACCAGTTTTCAAAGAAAGCAAAATGATTTAAAAAATAGGACTTTGGGTTTTCATGTCAGAGTCTTAAATAAATAAATAAACAAAAAACTAAACCCAAAACCAAAAAATCCCCAAACCAGTTAAAAACCCCAGTTTAAAATATGGTTGAGATACTAGCTACATCAGTGTGCTTAGAAGCTCACTGTAAAAGCCTTAATGATCCCATGTCTTATATAGGGAGATGTTTTATACTAAACCCAAAGCTATAGTGAACTGTGATATCATAGTTGTCATCCGCTAACGGCACACAGGATGCTGACACTTTGTAGAGACAGGTAGACAGATGGACTATGGCCCAAGAAGAGTAAACTTGTTTTGTTAGTGGCAGAAGAGCAGTTCTTTATTCTTAACTTGGTTATGCACAGCACTCCCAGCTTTTATAGTGCCTTACTCCCTCAGTAACTCAGCTGCAATCCAGGAGAAAAGAAGCATTATTCACAGCAGGTAAACAGAGCAGAACCTGGCCCTTGGTCAGTAAGTGATTTGCAGAAAGGTCTTTTTAAAAGGCGCTGTCAATGACTGTTTACTTGCCTTGACTGTTTACTTGCCTTGAGGCAGCAAACAAAGACAACCTCCAAACTCCACTATAGCACTTGGCAAATGTAATCCTAGCCCGTGTATTTCAGTTCATTCTGAATACACCGTCCTAAGTGAAACAGGAATTTCAGGGAAGCAAAGTTAAAAGATGCTGGCAAATGAATCTCTGCTACAAAGGCTGAAATGGGGGATTACAAATGAGCGATCCCTTTAGTTAGCCTGCTAAATTGGTGCGCAGGCCTGGAAAAAGAGAACAATGAACACCTCCTAACACCAGGCTGTTTGTCTGGTGAGTACCCCTCAGTGCAAATGTTGGTACTGTGTGAGTATTTTTTGTGTTTCTGTAAAGTCCTAATGAGCTCCTTGGGTGAGAGTGAAACCCTTTGCTTTTTCACACTGTGCTCAAGACCCTTAAACTTCATGGGGTCAGGCCTAAAGAAAGGGTAATGGACCATGAGGTCCAGCTTAATAGACCCGATATTAACACAGCAGCAAGAATGTCACCAAATGCAAAGTTTAGGGCAGGCAATGAATGAAGTATTTGTTACACTTAAATAATATACAAAGATTATAACAGAGTAGTAGCACTATATCAATGTCATCATGCAGGACTTTGAAAATCTCCCATGTATGAAATAACTTTGCAATGCATCCTTGTATTATAAACATCACAATTTACCTACATGCCCATAATGATTAATTACGTTGATGTGTGTTAAATGTCATATACAGCCAATAATATTCATCAGAACATCTCAATAATATTGGACATTGAAAAACCTACATTTAAGAAAATCTCTCTAATCTATCAGATCACGGTTAGAGAATATTTGCATATGAGAAGCAGAGAGTTTACTCATTCAGTGGCTGAGATTCCAGTACTGGCAGAACAGCGATTTTATTGGAAAGTGAATGAGATTTCTCACTTTTAGTTTCGCCCTGAAATGCTTATTTGTACAAATAATGTTTCATCTGACTACTGATGTTAATTGATAACTCATGCTAAATTATGAATCAGAGTGAGGCCTGAGCCTTCTTGACTCTAACATTCATTTCAATAAGAAACAATAAAGTAGCATATGCCAATGAAAGCCCTAATTAATGCAAACGAATAAATCATTATTTAGGAACACCAGAGATCTGCAATTCAACAGCTTATTTAATAATTATTTAACTTCTTTTCTTAGGCATTCATTTGTAAGCCCAGAACACTGTATTTGAAATAGCCCTATGTTAAAATTTATTTGTAGATAAGGAGCTTTTATTAGTGTCTTCACTCTTTATTGTTAGAAGAATTAAAATGTAGATATAAATAGTGATTTGGTGAGCTTTCTGACAGGGGCAAAAAAAGCATTTCTAAAAAAAAATTAATGGGATAGACTTCACTTTCTCTTTTAATGACTAACAGCAAAATACTTTCTAATAATAGGACTTCTAATAATAACTTCAAGGAGCAGCTACTCTAGGAGGAGTGTGTATTGTCCCTTTGAAATAGGGCCCCACACAGATGTATGGTGCTTGAAACAAGAAACAGAAAAACTAAGCGAAGTAAATCTGGTAAAGTTAGGAATTACATTTAATTTGACAAAAATAAAGCATTCTTTTTACTTGGAAAAAAAGACAATTTCCCATGTGTAGATGCCTGACACCATTCTGACCTGGCATTCACCAGTGTGTGCTTGCAGGTGGCGGGAGCAAAGAATGGCCCTGACCTCCCTGGGGACTTCAGAGGGACAGGAGCAAATGAAAATAATGGAGCACCATTGCCTGCTTCTCTGCCGTAGGAAAGTTGTAACAGGTTATCTAAAATACAGACCTTTTCTTCCTTCTGAGGTTAATTAAAAGTTGATATGTTGGTGGAGAGCAGGTCCTCTTTTGGAGATGCCTTTCTTCCCACAGAGACTTTGTGTAGAAACTCACATGCTGCTGAGCCTTCCCTGAGCTGGCCAGGGAGATGACCGGAGATGCTGAGCTGGGCTTGCCCAATGTCCAGATGTGGCAGCAGAAACTGCACAAAGCTGTGCTTGTCTCACTGTGGGGCTCAGGTAGAGACCTCCTGTCCAGCACAAAAGCTGAGCCCACCACAGCTGTGATTCTAAAGCCAGGTGATTAGCTTGTCCACATTTTCAGAACAGCAAGCCAGGCTGTATGGTAGAGGAGGAGGCCATGAGAAGCAAAGAGACAATTGCTTCAGTGACTTCTCTCTTGTGACTGATGGAGAAAGATGGGGAACCAAGGTAATTGCCAAGGCACCCTAAGAGGGTTGATATTACTGACCTCACTATTTGCTGCCTCTCGCAAATGTGTTTTGTTGTCCTCCATTTTTGAAAGTTAGTGGTTCAACATTTCATTTAATCATTAAAACATGATAAAACATACTAATCCTTTAAATACTAATCATTATTCTTAAATTATTTTGGGAAAAAAAATATTCTCTGTGTTTTAAAACTTTGAACTCAGTATTCATGAATAGGGAAGGAAAGTTTGTTGAATTCACGTATTTTAACACAATTTCCCAGACTTTGGCATAGCTCAAAGCTTTGCATAGAGAAGCCCTACATGGCTGAACCTGGTACTTTCCAGTAGCAGCACCACTGGCAAGTTACCTCAAGAACAAGGCTGCCAAAATTAATAGTCAAGAAGGTGAGGCTCTGCTAGACCACGATGATGGATGGCAGTACTCTAGTGCAGGAGTATGCATGTTTGCATGAATTATGAGCTTAAATTTTGCCAACATTGAGTGAAATTTAAGTAACATTTTCAAAACATCTTCGCTGACTTAAGGCTCTGTTCCATTTTGAATTTTACTCCGGCACTTAAAAAAACAACTTCGTCCATCTATCAGTGAGGACATACTCAGAGATCAAGGACAGTGGGTGCCATTTTCTCCACTGCAATGTGAGCAAAGTGACCAGAGAGTATCAGATCAGAAGGAGAACAAAGTAACTTTCAAGTTTATCATCTGGGCTTACTTCATACCATCAACAATTGGTGAACAATACATTGCAGCCTTGAAAGAAAACAACAACTCTGCAGGATTTCAAGCCTTTTATTGAAAAATTATGAATCCAGCAATTCAAAGTTAATTAAAATTTGAACCAAACTATTCTAACTTTAGGAAAACTAACTGCAATGAAATAACCCAGTTACAAATCAAGCTTAATGAGAATCAAAGTAATTATTGTATAAATAAAATGTATGAAGTTACTAATTGTTTTGAGCAATGGGTGAAATCATCAAGGAAACACTGTGGATTAAATCATGAATTTATGTAAAACAAACTCAGAGGAGGACTTGAAATCTGCTCTCTCAGTTCTTTAACAAGTGGTATGTGAAGTAATCAAATATGAGTACATACGAGCATATGAAATTTGCCTTAGCTAAAGAGGTAAGTAGGGGGGTTAGGCTTTTCTGTCATGTGTTTTCCACTGATTAAGTTTAGACAGCTTCTTGCTCATCATTTAGATCTAGATCACTCTTCAGGTATGACTTCAAGTGGTGAGTTTGAGATGCACGGATTGAATGGGGACCTATCCTCTTATTTTTGATGATCTGGCTCAGACTGCTTGTCACATGAAGTCTGGTGTAGATGATGCAGTAGTTAAGGAAAAAGATAACATCTTCAGGTTTCACAGTCTTTGGAACACGAAGGTTAGAGCTGTGGTCAGCCAATTTCATTTCTGTTTGATATTTCATACTGTGCAGTTTACTTTTAATCATGAGGCTCCTTAGGCTAGCATGGTATGTGACTTCTTGCTGTTCCCATTTGGCCTGAAATGTCTCTTTTCCAAAGAAAACCATGTGTGCCGGGTGTTCTGACTCAGTAAGAAAGTACAGTTGATACTCAGAGGCACACACTCAACTGGTCTTGCAATGCAGCAGACTTGCACTCAAAATATAAAAATCATGAACTCCAAAAAAGGTGACTCCAGACATTGTTTTGTCTGTTTCCCAGCTTCTTTGGAAGGAATAAAAGTCTCTCCTAAGAAATAAAAGCAATCTGCACATATGTGTGTATATATCTGTAATATACACAATATTTAGAAAAAAATGATAAACCTTGCAAAATACAGGAACCTGAAGTTTATACATGATACATATTATTCTAGTCTGTATCCCCCTGCCTAGGTATGAGGGCCTGGCCTATGCGTCTATGCAAGGTTTGAAAAGGATCCAGTTATTTTGAAAATCTACTTCATTACCTGCATTATGCAGGGCTCTGGAAGAGCAGGGGTATAAACGTACCCGGAATCTCTCATGGAATGGAAGCAGAACATGGCAGTTGTAGGCAAGGAATGTTCTTTTATAATGCTTTTTCTCTCTCAGGAGCTGTGTAACTTCTGAATTATGTTCTTATATTTATACTACTATTATTAATAAAATAGACACTTAGCCACATGCTGCTGTATCTTGCTTTCCTGTAAATCAAAAAAACTTGTTTACCTGGGTTTACACTGTTACAAATACATGAGAGTGATCTAGCAAACTCTCTGCAACTGAAGCGAACTCTGCAGAACATGCATTGCTGCATGTCTTGGATCTTGAAGTCTATTTTACTTACATTTTAAGTATTAATTCCAATAACATATTTGGCTTTTTGCTGAAGTCCCTGCTCATGGCAGAGGGATAGAACTAAATGATCTTTAAGGTCTTTTCCAATTCTAACCATTCTGGATTCACTCTCAGCAGTCAAAGAAGCACTACAACTGCTCACAGAGTCCAGAACAGATCTTATCAGAGGTGGTATATCTCACTTCTGGTGATGGAGAGAACAGAAACAGGATACAGAAGCCAGAAGCATACAAAATTCTGACTTGTAGGAAGTCTTCCTCTGGACTGATGTAGAGTCTAATACATTGTTCTCATATTAATACACTCAGATTAATAACATGTCATTTCACAATAGCGTGACAGCAAACATAGTACAGTCTTCTCCCTGACAAAGATGACAGAAATAAAATATAGTGACGACCTGTTACCCTGTTACATTCCTTTGCAAGGACAGAGCTCAGTAAAAGCATTTCCAGGAAAAGCCTTCACACAAGGCGACATGCTAACAGACAAGTCAGCTGGCAACCAACCATTCAGGGCTGTGGCAGGTTTCTCACCCATCTGCCACCAAGATCCTGAACTGCAGCAGCCAGGTGGAGAAGAATGGGTAAAGTAAGACTACCTTGATTTAGTTCAAACTTGACTCATAAAATAGTCAAGAGAATGAGTAGGTGTGATCCCAAACCAAAAGGCTTGCATCTGCTGAATGTTACAGTGTAAACACTGAAATCAGCAATGCCATTCCTTTCCTGGAAATCTGGAGTCTGTTTCTTCATTGTGACTGAAAAATGACTATTTTTCAGTACAGCAATCGTAGCAAGGGCTCTGCCCACAAAGTGTTTCCAAGAGTATAGGTAACCTGGGGTAAGCCTGCCTCTTCAGTACTCAATGTCTTGGGCTTGAGTTGTCTCTCCAGTAACTGTATTTGTTACTTGCTCAGCCAGAACTAAAAGCAATGACAAACTGAAGAATAAATAATCCCATCTCAAACTTGGGCAAATCCTCAAAATTTTACACTCAAATGACCAGAATAATGATCTTCTCTTCCTAGCATGAAGGTGCAAAATGTGTAACAACAAACATTTTCCTATCCAGTTAAGTAGATAAGGGTCTCTTCTATGCTTGAAGAAGAATTATGTCAATCATCATCTCTGGTTTGTATTGTGTTAGGGGGAAGTCTTGTCAGGACAGCATAGGACATTTGAGAACCAGTAACTTTCCCCCTTTTTTTTTAATAGCCCATGAGACATCATCTCCCTTGTAGGCAAAACCAAACATCTGAATCACTGCTGCATAATGGTTGCATCCTGTCTGAATTCCTTTATTTACAAATGGATTTGCAGTCTAGTGAGTCAGATTAGGTACCAGTCTGTCACAGTGAGAACAGAGATAATGCATTTTGTGTGTCTGAGAGGACTATAAAATGCAAACACTTTGAATCCGCTTACTTTAACTTCAGCACACAGAACTGAGGAAGATTATTTTCACAGAGAAATGGGGTCCCATAGTAAGTCCTATGGGGATTCCATTTCTTCTGTTAATTAAGGCAACCACTCCTAGCAAAAGATGGTAATGCTGGATAAGGATAGCCTCCATTTTGGATTTTTATTTTCTGGGGAAAAAAAATACTGCCCTTTGTCCTGGTTTTGGCTGGGATACAGTTGATTTTCTGGTGCAGGGCTGTGTTTCGGCTTTAGTCTGAGAACAATGTTGGTAACACATCAGTGTTTTAGTTGTTGCTATGTAGCATCTACCCCAATGAAGGACTTTTCAGTCTCATGCTCTGCCAGTGAGGAGGGGCATGGGAAGCCAGGAGACAGCAGAGACAGGACACCTGACCCAAACTAACCACAGGGGTATTCCATACCACAGCAAGTCATGCCCAGTATATAAACTGGGGGGAGTCACCCAGAAGGCCCCAGTTGCTGCTCAGGTCAGGCTGGGTATTGATCAGCGCTTGGTGAGCAATTGTATTGTGCAGCACTTGGATTTTTTTTCTTGGGCGTGGGGTTTGTTCCTCTCTAGTTCCTATTATTACTATTACTATTATATTATTGTTATATTGTTATTTTTTTTTTATTTTATTTCAGTTATTAAATTGTTTTTACCTGAACCCCCAGATTTTTTACTGTTCTTTTTCAATTCTCCTCTCCATTCCACTGAGGAGTGAAGGAGGTAGTGAGTGAGCAGTAGTGATTAAGCAGTGGTACTTAGTTGCCAGCTTGGCTTAAACCATGGCACCCTTGCAGATAGAGGAAAACATGTTAAACTGAAAATGTAGTGAGCACACAGCCTCTAAGCACCTCTCTCAAAACAGAAGCATGTTACCCAGCACACAGGACTCACAGACAGAACTCAGTTTTAACATTCAAAAGCAAGTAAATGAGTAAAACCCTGAAATGGTATTGCATAGTCCTGCTTCCCTATCTGTTGTTAAAGGAAAGCTCCTATAGGAGTTAATCTGTCATTAATTTGGTGGCTGTCCGTTCTGGAGGTTCCGTCCTTCCCTGTCTGTAAAATCAACCTGTACTGAGGTTCCTGGGACAAATACCACTTATTTTGGGGATCAGTTTTCCAAGTCTGTTTCTCAGGTTCTTGTGCAGTGAACAGAAGCTGCTGTCCCATGTCGCACCCCCATGCTGCATTGGCAAACCTAAATTTTCAGTCCTACAAGTTCATTTGTGCAAATGAAGGCATTTTTACCTTTGAAAAACCATCTACTGGGCACTCAGATAAGTAACTGGGAGGCAAAATCTGACCAGCACTTGTGTATTTATCCTTTGCATGGTTAAAAATGCCAAAACTATGAGTTAAATCCTCTTTACTTGAGGGACTTACATACTCCTCCCTACCTACAGGGGAAATAAATGGATACATTCAAATACTAAAGAGTATTTGAATGCACTAAAGAGTGCATAAACCATACAAAACATTTTCCTTCTTACTTGTGTGTGGTCAAATTTACATCAAAATGCCAAAAAATGTCTAATTTTCTGTAACTGTTTAAAGGCCTCCAGAGGTTTAAAATATTAATTAAATGCATTTTTATTTTCCTAGAGAAACATCACCTAACCTACTCTGTTTAATAATATGTCCAAACAGCAACCTGTTGGTATAACATGCCTCTCTGGTTTTCTTCTATTTTCTTTTTCTTTCTTCTTTTTTTCTTTTCCTTTTTCCTCATTAATTCTTCTTTTTGTTATTCTTATATTTTAGTTTCCTTTTTTCTTTTTTCTCTCTTCTCTATCTTTTTTCCTTTTTTTTCCCCCCGTTTTCCCTTTTTTTCCTCCTTTCCCTTTTTTTCTCCTCCCCTTTTTTTCCTTTACTTTTTTTTCCTTTCCCTTTTTTCTCCTTTCTGTTTTTTCTTTTCCCTATTTTTCGCTTTTCCCTATTTTCTCCCCTCTTTTTCTTTCCCCCTTCCCCACGCCTCTCCGGTAACCGCTCCCACCTCCCGGCCGGGAGCAGCAGACGCCGAGCGGCCCTGCCGGAGCTGGGACCGGACGGTACCCGGGTGCGTGCTGCCACCCGGCGGCTGCGGCTGCTGTGAACGGGCCCCGGCCCTGACAAAGCTCCCGGGTATAAAAGCAGCAACGAGAGAACTAATGAGGTGCCCTCGGGCTGCATATCAATTATGGTTAGCAGTGACGGTAGTTAAGTGGCTATTAGTGCCTGCACCGGGCACGCATGGGTGAGCTTTTGTTTAATAGCACCGATGTGACTGGCACGTACTGCTGAATACAGCAGTGGAGAAAACCACTCCAGCATTGACTCTTTCAAACCAGAATCAGGAAACTGACAAGTGCCCAGGTGAAATAACTATGTGCTCTTTCTTATAACATGATGACAATTTGATATCATTAATCTTATTAGTAAAACATTATATTTGTATAAGGATTTGATTTTTTTTCAGTTACTTTTGTAGGGATTGGTGCATGGACGGGAGGTTGCCAGGAGGGACAGGAACCAGCTGACCCTGGGGAGGTGCTTAGGCGGCAGATATAAGGAATTCTAGCTGCGCAATAAATCGTTGATGACCTGCATTCCGTGAATGCTCTATGTCTCAGCCCTAGTTCGGAGGGAACTAGTGCTTCCGTCCCTCACCACACGAGTAGCGAGAAACTACAACTTTCAGCAGCAATTTAAGTATATTTCTAGATTACAGACATGTATACTGGGCAGGTTGAAGTCTCCTAATGCAACTGGAGTCACTGGAGCTACCTCAGTATGCATCAGTTGAAGAGCTTTCCCTAAGGATTTCTCTATAAAAAAAAAAAAGCTACATGCGGCACTTACAGTCTCTGAGAATTTATTTAATGTTATTTGTGGAAAAAAATTATATATTGAAAAAATATTTTATCCAAAGCCAATGAGGAGTTTTCTTTATTTCTACACTCAAACTATCCAGTCTTGGACTAGTCAGATAACCTCACAACTATTCAGATAACCTCATAAAGATCCATTGTTATAGGCAGGCACAGGTATTCTGTAAATCAAACACTCATCTTTTCTGATCTGTGGGTCTGGATTCTTTCCATTGCTGTTCCTTGGTCTATCAGTGATTTGTCCTATGATCCTGAGAGGGTTTCTTAGCCTAGCAGTGTCTTGTAATGCTTAGATCAAGATCAACTAAATAATCTTTAAGAATTATTAACCTCTATGGGACTGGAAAGGAGTTCTGAAGCACAATGGCCTTTCTCTCCAGCTGAAATGCCTAATAGCATCCCTTCCCCTGGAGAGTGCAATAACATCTGCTGGGGCTTTCTAGTTACAGCTTGCTTCCAACAGTGGTGAGTTACATTACAGAGGTGACGCAGCTTATGAATGCCATTTTCACACACGCTCGTCTCCGTACCATCATTACACACACCATCCTATAGGTCCTAATGAACACTAGCTAATTTGTTACCTATGTTTCTATGAAATGCAAGCCCAGGTATGACTGGGAAAAGGTCTCAGCTGTAGCTCTGATTAGCAATATGATAATAATAATATATGATAATAATAATAATGATAATATTAGCAATATGATAGCAATTCTGATCTACAGCCCTCAAAACACTCAAATATCCATGATATCAGATAGACAGTTGACCTCTTCACTGACCACTGAGACCATCTGAAGGTGGCTGATGTGGTGGGGGAAATGAGGACAGCTGCATAGTGCTCCTATGTGAGCTGCATAGTGTTCCTATGTGCTAGCAGGCATAGCTGAAGGGTTCCCAGCTCCCAAAAGCATCCATAAGCCATGGTTTGCATGGGCCTATAGCTCTGCCTTCCCACACCCTTCCCAAAAGCCAGATGCATCCCAGCAGTTTGGCTTTCTTGATGGGCATCTCTCCTGAACCTGGAAGAGGCAGCTTCTCACTGTCTAGATATTCAAAGCCCATGGCATTGTATGGCCATATCTATTTCAAAATGTAAATAGGAACAGCCAAATTGCATAGGCCACTCTATTTTCTTAGAGCAATCAATTATTTTCCAATTTCATCAGGAGCTAATGGGCAGCCTTTTTTTCTTTTGTACTGGTGGTATTTATTCTGAGACTATTTCCTCTAATAGAACAGCTTAGCTGTTGTACTCACAAGAGAGAGCAGTTCTCCTTTGAATTTGTGAGTGTATTATACCACTGGCCGTAACTGAAGCAGCCAGAACCATCTGGTAATTCATTCTTAATGAAAGCATGTGTGTAGAAAGTTATGATTTTGCTTTGTTTTCTGTACCCTCTTCCCATGTTCTGCTCTTCAAAAAAGATAAACACGTTTTAAATGCCAAGCCTAGCCTGGGTTTTCAGGGATGAGAACAACTACAGAAAGTTTCAAAGAGCTCTAGGAAATGGAAATTCGCTGAAAAACTAACTAGTCCCACAAGGCTCAGGCTAATGAATGTATAAACAAACTTCACAGGAGCTGCTAGTCTGCTTCCAGGGCTGAGCTTCCTACCTGCTTTCACTTTAATACACAGTTTTCCTTGGTGAATCATCTTGTCTGCACAAACTTCTGAAGCCCTTCTGCTACATCTGCCCTTTCTTTTCTTATACATCACGGTGTACGGGGTCTCTTTGACCAGTTCAGTCAAAGGGATGCTCCACAGGTGCTGACCCTTTAACTTCACCAGAAAGGAAGATTTTTCTCGTCTTAGGAAGCTATGAGGAAGCTTTGCAGATTATGTAGGAACAGGCTTCCTGAAGGAAGTCCAAGGTACTGTACAGGTGAGAAGCCAACCAAAGAAGGTGAGTCTTAAACTCAGTTAGACCTACTGGCTGGCCTTCTATGATGCTTCCATGGCCCACTTCTGGTCCCCTCTGGGAGCAGAAAGAAACTCTTCCTGGTGTCCAAGGCTCCAAGTGCTACTTGAAGCCAGTCAGCCTGAAAGCAGCATTACCTCCCCCAGTAAGGGGCAGAGGAGGTTCCTCCATGCTGACTGCGTGCCTGGGTGAGACATCCCGCTCCTGATGGCTGGAGGCAGCACATCCCTGGGGAGATGTGCTACCACTGCCCACTTGATCCCTCCTAGCTCCTTGTGAAAAGAAGGAGGAGAGGTGGAGCCACTCTAGTTGAGGTATGAAACAAGCATAGGCTGTAATGATGTTTGCCTGCTGCTCTTGTTACTGTCCTATTAACTATTCATGGCATGGTACACTGAATGAGTTTCACATTTTAAAAAATAGTTAATTTTTTACCTTTTTTTTTCAATTTTTTACTTTTTTTTTCAATGTTTACTAGATTTTTTTAATGGCGACAGTCTGAATTCCCCTCTGCCTGACAGGACCATGGCTGTCTCATCCCACCTTCCAAACAGCCTGCTGTAACGATGGCAAAGTTCTGAGCAGAGATGCTTTTCCCATTTGGATATGAACTGCTGTTTAGTGTTTGGAGTCTTATTGGAAGTTTCCTTCAGGAAGAAAAACTGACGTTAAGTCAGATCTTTTTATGACTTTTGTCTCTTTTACATAGAAAGACTAAACCCAAAGTTATCAAAAAAGGGCAAACACTTTATTCTCAGTTTCAAAATCCTTTCATCAGAGCTCTCATAGAAAGAAGTCTATGGCTATAAACTTTTTGTGAGGCCACATGCCTAATACTTCCTATGGTTATTTCCTTGCTTTTCTAATGTATCTCTGTTAGCCTGTGATAGTTTTCTGCTCTCTTCATGTCTAGCTCCATCACACAGTGCCCACACCTCTGCATTTGTATTCAGCCCAAAGAAAACCTTCTCTTTTATCTGGGAACCTTACAGTGGTGTATGTTGCTGTGTTCTTGCCAATAGCTGGGTTGGTTTCAGCTATCTAATTCCACAAAAGAGCTTTACTGTTTCTTACATTGCATTCTGAATGAAAAACAGCTGTTATGACCAACAGCTACAAGGGGTTTTTTGTCCCAATGCTCCCTAGCCCTCACTGAAACCATCTTTCAGAACAAAATTGTGACTTTGAGATTTGACCCTTAGAAAGGCCTGAGGTTCCTAGAGGAAACTTCGTGCACTAATTAGATACATCGAAGTTGAAAGTTCAGACTCTACAGTCAGAAATGGTCTTCTTCCACTGAAAGAAATATAAAACCAGAACAAAGTACTGCATCATGATACTTACTGCAAGGCAGACATTGCAGCTGGTATGGGAATTCCAGACATACAGCTGGGGGTATTATATATGGTTCAGGACCTTAGTTTATTCCCCTCATGACCACAGGAGACTCTTGTCTTACACTGGGTTCCTTCCTCCACCAACCAGCCCGTCAGCACTTCGGTCTCAGCTCACAACCAGGAGTGCCTGGCTGTAATTTTAAAGAGCATGATGTCCCTTGCATCTCATCCGCACACTCAGATATCCCTTGCGTGTCACTGAGCATCACTGTTCCTTATACCTGGCAGGCCACACCAGGAAGATGATCCCCAGAAACATCTGGGAAAAAGCATGTTTAGGGCCTTTTAAACCAGGAAGACCAGGAGAGGTGTATCTCCAAGGGCAGAAGCACCACAAACATGGGAAAGAGGATCTCTAAGGCCCTAAGCAAAGAGGCATGCATAGAAGGCATGAAACGGGACCAAATTTCCCTCACACCAGCATAGAGGGGATGCCAGCAAGGGCTGTCCTCCTCCTCTCTACTCCTTCTAACAGAGAGATGGATGGATTCCCATATTCTCCAGGAAGGGGGTGCGAAGGTGAATCCTCATCTTCCCTGAAATATTGGGCTGCTGTTCACAGCCCTCCAGACTAGAGCAATGGGGAGTTTTCTTCTCTGTTTTGTGCGACCTCCTGTGTCTTAAACCAAGACCAAAAACCAAATCAAAATCCATTTTATCTGTGCTGAGATGGACTGGAAACTGTTTAGGGGTTCAGCAGAAGTTTCTTGCTGCAAACACAAAGAGTAGGTCACTACCAAGACAGCCCACTGCCGGTCCGTTTGCCTGGCTAAAATGTCATATCCTTCTCTAATGCATGATCTTGTGTTAAAAAGGTCTTACCAGCCATCAAACATAAACATGCATTGGCAGATGCATGAGAAGCTAATTGCACCCACAGGTAGCTGCAGCATGTGTGTGTTGTTTGATGAGACTTCTCAAGAGCTGCCGGTCACGTGGAAGCAGAAACATCACTGTGCAGAGGCAGCCGAGTCCAGCACGGATAAGTACATCTATATTCAGTGACTGAGAATAAAACTGGCTACAGTATATTCTGTGGCATTTCAGTGGCAGGGATCTGTCACTCACGGAAACAATCAGGGGAATTATCTTGTAGAAGTTTCCTTCTGTGTTGTAAAAGATGCAAATCCTGTTTGGATAATATCAACTGGTTTGTATTACACATGCACAAAGGCTGCTGTTGAAAACACTTGGAAGTTGCAAGGTCACAGATCTCCAGGTTAGAAGAGGCTTTTGCAACTTACATTTTGACACTAACTGTGGTTACAGTATAAGATACTGTTTTTGACACAGGACCTTTGCTTCACCTATCAGTGGGATAGGTGGGACCCCCTTGGAGAAAAAACCATTTGGTGTTCTGCTTTAGCCACTCTATCCTGCATCTGCCATAGTCCATGTGCAGGGATTTTCCTGTTCATGTTCAACTGATTTTCATGTTCATGTTTCCAGTTCATGTTCAACTGATTTTCTGATGGGCTCTGCTCTGATGCTCTTTCTCTGAAGTCACAAGCACTTATTCATAAGACTTTCCATGGCAGGGCTCTAATATTTTCTTATTTTAGCTAGCTACAGCTCCATTCCTGAGAGCACTAGTTATTAAGTGGAGGTTTTTTGTACAAATAATAATTATATGTAATTATGTTATTATTATTACTGTGGTGGTTTGTTTTTTTTCACATAAGACTTACAGGAAAATAGTAACATGATGCTGGTTTATGGAGTGTAAACTAAAGTACATGCACTGGGTAAACCTACTAAGTACCTGCAGACAGCCAGCATTTTAGCAGTTCCTAAATTCTTCTCAATTAATATCACCACCATTTCATGCTGTTTAATTACTTTAATGTCTTTTAGAAAGAGTGACAAATAGAGTAGTTTGACATGCCACATTCCTACAGTCAAGCCAAGTTGCTCCTGCTTAAATAACTGCACCAGAAAATAATGGATTATTGAAAACAATTTTAGCAGAAATTAACTTTAACAGAATTAATATTAGTCTTGTCCAGTTAAGGGAGCGAGGTTAAGGGCAATCTGATCTAGCTGAACATGTCCCTGCTTATTGCAGGAGGGTTGGACTAGATGACCTTTAAAGGTCCCTTCCAACCCAAACTATTCTATGATTGCATGATTCTATAATTCTATGATACTATGATTAAGAGAAACTGATAGTTGCAGGTTAGGCATGGATAATTAGAAAGTAATCTCCTAGCAAAGAAGTAAATAAAGGTTAGTGAGCCAGGCCTGATATTAGACTTGGCTGGAACAGTTCAAAAATCACTAAAGGTGAACATAACCTCTTGGGAGGTCTGTAGCTGTAGGGAGCGGTCCAATTCCCATGGCACCCTACTCCTGATAAGATGAAGGCTGTGCTGCGGTATTTCCACATAATTTACTGTATCTGTTTAGAAACTGAACTTCACAATTGGTGCAATGCAAAAATATGGTGGTGAAATTGCAAATAAGTAGGTAGTGAAGGTGCAGACACATTTTTGAAGTGGACTTACAAATTAATATAAGCAGAGTTTATTCTTTTCTTGCTTGTTAGCAGTAAAAGGTTGTAACTATCCATGACTCTGCAGGGTATGCACAAAATTGATCAATGCAGAAGTAAACTGTTCGCTTGAGCTGTGGTCACTGAAAACCATCAGCTGGTTTTGGGGGATTCAGAGTTGCTGATGGCAATACAAATCCAGTTAAAGCATCCCAGGTGTTCTGAAAGGAGTATCACATAACAGAGAACCGACTGATCATTCAACAGTAGCTTCCACAAATGTGTTGCTGTGAGAGTTACCATGATTTAATGGGCATCATGAATGAAGCATGCCCCATACAGCCTGAATTTACTGAACTGATTAAACTGGTTTTGAAAGAGCAATGGCAATCATATCATTTAGTTTCTCCATACTTCTGTGTAGTGCGGAAAATAAACTGGGCTATTTTGGGTTGCAGGGGCATATTGGCTAAGAGAGATACAGCAACACATCAGGCATGCTACCATATTTATGTAGCTTCTGGACTGGCTGGCTGGCATCTAGTCAGCTCATAGCTTGGGCAAAATAAGCTCAAATCTGTTCACACCTTTCTGTGTATTGGCAGTGATGTGTCTCCGCTCCCTCCATCCCCACACTGAATAATCGAATTTAACAAAAAGTATTATTATGGTATTTGACATTGGATTTACTGTTTCTTTAATTATTTCCCTTCAGAATAGAAGGTTAGGAAAAGTAAGAATGAAGAAGCAGGAGCTGTAGTGATTTGGTATTTCAGTTCCCACATTTGATAATGGTCACGTATGTAACTGGAAGGAAAAATTCTTCCTTTGAAACACTAATTTCCAGTTGCAACAAGCAGAGTTACTGTTCACAAAGCAATTACCATGGCTTCAAATTGCAGATCTGGAAAACTACTGCAAAGTGTTTAATAGATCCTCTGTATTTGCGATATTTCCCCTGGCCTGATGACAATGCCTGGTGTGAGGATGTTTCTGCTGCAGCCTACGTGCTCATGACGGAGAGGAGCTTCAGGTCTTTACACACTGCCCTGAGGTATATTTCTTGTTTTCCTTAGGGAAAATCAACAAGTTCCACATCTGCATGGTCTGCATGTTGATCCTACTGTGCTTGATCCAACTAGCTGATTTCAGGTACCTGGGAATCAGGGAAAATGCTATTTCTTGCACTTTTTTCCACAGGCAGCCCCAGGCCATTTCTGAGTACAGGATCCTGGCACAATCATACCTTTAGTTTGACCAGCTACTGCTGGGTTTCACCTCAACCACCAGGTGAATGCCTGCAAAGGCTTTTATTTCTTGTTCGTGGAATTTTATGTGCTTGCAATTGGAGGGGAGCAAGGTTCTGTTAATTCCTGTTTATCTCACCCTTGAGTTTCTCTGGGTTGGTAACAAGTCAGAGGCAAGTGGCAAGACGTCATTTCACAGCTCAGTTGTGAGCACATCCACATAAAGCCACGTTCTGTCTTTGTTTACACTCTGCAGCTCCAGTGGTTTCACTGGGGATTTGATGAAGGAAGTAAGGTCGGGATGCAGCTTCTTGAGTCCCATCCCACTGAACTCACTCTTGCACAAAAAATCTTGTGGGTTTCCTCCCCCTAAACCCCAATGCAATGGAAGGAAACACATGCTCCTCCAAGTGACCATGGAAACTGGTGCCTGGGTTTCCAAGGTGATTTTCTGGCAAGTGTCCGAAGAAGGAAGCGGTAACAAAACAGGATCCTGGGCAGCAGAAAGCATCCACATGCCTGGCGATGCAGCAGCCTGCGCTGAGGAGGCCAAACACAGAGACACACAGAGCAAAGTCCTCGCTTTAAAATCACCATCGGTGTCAAACACATAGCAAAGGATGGGTAGCTCAGTCAGTGGTCCAAGCTTCCTCACACATCTGTTTCCTTTCCTGCTTCTATCTGGTGAATGATATTTGGTCTTATCCAACTAACATTTTAAGTCTCATATAAACTCACTTCCAAGAGAAAATAAAAGAGCAAAATGACACAAGGAGATTAAAAAGAAGCTGCTTAAAATCAACTCATACCGTGAGGTCAGGAAATTCTCACACTTTGTAGAGATATATATATTTAATGCTTCACAGTAGTAAATAAGAGTGGTTTTCTAAATTGCATTTTGCAAGGCATGGAAGATACATGAAGAAGGATCAATTTCTCTTTCAAGTGTAATAGGGAGAGTTTGCAGAACACATTGGTATTCCTCCTTGGGCTCCAAACCAGCACACAGCAGAACCCCTCGTTCTGCATCTTTCAGGAGGACCAGCCTGTCCTCCTGTCTGTCAGCCTAATTCTGTCTCCCTGTTAGCATAATTCCTTCTTGGAGTAAAGCTGAAATACACAGAGGTGCAACATGGCACAATGGAGTGGAGAAGGAGGTAACAAGACTGTTTCCTTTTGCAGCAGAAAGATGCACACAGACACATGTGCTGCCCTAACTTCTAGACAAGCGTTAAAGCCTGTCACAGAATGCTCACACGTCAAGAACTGTGGAGTCTACTGATGCACATTGGTTATATGACCACAAGCAAGTACAGATATAGCACTTAACAGCAGAACAACCCAGCAACAGGGATGTTAGTGGGGATTCGAGGAGGGACTGTTGCAAATTAAGACCAGCCCCAACATGAGCACTACCATCCTGATATAAGAAGTCTGTTCTGGAAATAACAGGAATCCATTTCCTTTTTGCTGGAAGAGGAGCCAAAGGAGCTTGCAGCTTTCCTCTACCTGTCAGGAGGAACTGCAGAGTTCCAAAAGCACAAATATGAATCAAACTGTTGCTAAGTGTTTTCTTGTGTGTTTATGTTCATGCTTTCAGCTCTATGTAAAACTTTATGAAGATGATCAGAGGGCTGGAGCACCTCTCCTATGAAGACAGGGTGAGAGAATTGGACTTGCTCAGCCTGGAGAAGAGAAGGCTCCAGGGAGATCTTAGAGCAGTTTCCAGTACCTGAAGGGAGCCTACCAGAAATCTGGAGAGGACTTTTTACAAGAGCACATAGTGACAGGACAAGGGTGAATGGCTTTAAACTGACAGAGGGGAGACTTAGATGAGATATTAGGAAGAAATTCTTTACTTTGAGGGTGGTGAGACACTGCACAGGTTGCCTAGAGAAGCTGTGGATGCCCCATATTCAAGGCAATGTTCAAGGCCAGATTGGACAAGGCTTTGAGTAACCTGGTCTAGTGGAAGACGCCCCTGCCTATGGCAGGGGGTTTGGAGCTAGGTGATATTTAAGGTCCCTTCCAACCCAAACCATTCTATGGTTCTATGATTCTATGACTAGTCATGTTAGTAATGCAGCCTACTTGAACTAACCCACATGGATGACTTTGCCTTCCAACCCACCTACCTATAGTAATGTTGCAGTGTATTGTGTGCTTGCAGGGTAAGGCAGGATGACTCAGAACATGCCCTGTTTTGAAGAATGAGTAATGTTTGCTACACTCATTTCCTGTGACTGAGGGATATCCTGACACATATGGCAGTAGTTTGGGGTGCGTTTTTTAAAGTACAGTTACAATAGCATAGAACTAGTATAGCACATTGCAAATAAAATGATTGTATGTGATTGTTCATAATTCACCTGTTGAAGTAACCCCATTAACTCCTTGAAATTTAAATATTCTGAACTATTTGAGTTCAGACATTTGTGCTAGAAAAAGAAAAGCATTTGAACTCTCAGTCCATTATTTTAAGATACATATTGGCCATTATAGACCTTTCCTAAGAATTAAAAGCTTTGTATTGAACAGGTTACAAATATAAGACAAAAAGATTTCCATAATTACCATGTCTGCATGCCATACTAAGGACAGCTAGTGAAAAAAGGTAAAATGAACACATAAGTAGGAGCCAGCAGAAGACTTGGCAGCACTTATGAGACTTGTACATAAAGTAATTATGCACCCCACTGGTCTGAGATCAGTTATTTATAACCTCTTTTAATGTATTGGAGCTCACATTTTATTGGCAATTGTTATTACCAATTCACTTCAATAGAGGGCAAAAGAGACTGAAGTTGTCATCTCAGACAAGAGGTTGGCAAGGGTGAGAATTCAGAAATCTGGGGGGATTACATAGAACTGGAAACATAACCAAGGTAAAAGAAAAATACTGGAGCTGTACAGAGTTTGGGTAATTTTAATTTCCCTTAATGTTTCACTGCTCTCCCTACCTGTGAGTCACACTGGAATAAACACAAGAACCTGATGAAACAAAATGATCTCAAAACTCTTCAGTCATTTTGCTCTATACTTGAACATATTGCAAGCACTAACTTAACAGTACCCGGAAAACATATGATGTGGTGATTTTCTTTTATTGACTTTTAATGCAGTAAATTTCTGAATAATTTGGTGCACTTAAGGGAATTTCTTCTGGGGAATGACCATTTTATTTGTTTTTATTTTCTCTCTGATTTTATTCATCCATTAGAGTAGGGGCTTTGCAGGCTACTAAAAGAGCACTTCAAATGGTATCTTTTCTGTTCCTGAGTTTCAGTCTCAGTAATGCTTTAAAATTCACCTCCTTTCAGACACAGGGACACACTCTCCCAGCAGTCATTAAAAAGTTAAATGCTTTATGAAATGTGAAATAATAGACTTTGTTTGGCCCCTGGGGTAATTACTTCTTTCACTCCAACTAGGAGTGCAGAATAGAAAGATGCCTATGTTCTGTGCTCTGCAATGAATCCCAAGGTGATAGGTCACTTTGACCTCTGTATCCTTAAAGAATTCCTCACACCATGATACTTGTCTTCTGCTATTCTCCCCAAATTTTGTCTGCACGGATATAACTTGTTGTAGTGGCCTTAATACAGTATCTTTCAATAACTGATGGCTTTCTTTATAAGTTTTTGTTGTGTTTTTGACCTACAAATCCTTCAAATTTGCTGTCTGTTTTCTCGATGCTCATGGTCTTTATTCTGCTGGGACCTTGGTTTAAGCAGTATGGATTTTGACCCCCAGCAGTTTGCAAGCACTGTGAAAGACAACAAAATTATCTTGACAAATGAGAGAGAGCTGATCAAATGAGGAACTATAATAAAAACAAGGGCAAAAATGTCCACTTACAGGCAGAAAATTAACTACAGAAATACAAAATGGGCTGACAAAGAACTCAAGTACAGAAATTAATCTAAGACTAATCACAGAGAGTAACAGAAATATGAGTTGACAACTGCTGCTGCAAAAGAAATAGTCTGGGATATGTTAAAAGGAGCCTCACATTCAAAATGGTACAGGAATTGTATTCACTGTGGGTGAGTTCTTACCTGGAATACAGTATTTGTTGCTGGATGCTGTACCTTAAAATCAGGAATTAGGCAATGAAAGAAGGTGTGAGATACTGACTTGCAACGGAAATAGTAAGATGACAGAAATAAAGCATGAGTGCATATAGTTGTGTAAGCACGAGAGTAATGTAAAAAATTTACCATGTTAACAAACAAGGACATAGTCCACAACAGCAAAATCAAGGATTGCTGCCTGTATTAAGCTCAGGACTGCACTCCAGTAGAACCAGACCACAGATTGCCTGTCAGCAGAAGACTCTACCCTCTAACAAGAGGAAGATGGGAGGAAGGTAACAGCATATCATATATGCCATTCCTTTTCCTTTCTTCTTAGCTAGAATACAGACTATAGCCTTAAGGAGCTTGGAGCAGATGTGTCTAAAATTTATGGAGGTTGACATAAAAATTCTGATGCAAAGAATCAAGCCATAGTGATTTTTGTCTCTTGAGTATAAAGGACCTGTCCAAAAATCAGTCTGATGTTGTTTAATGTATGACGAGGACCTGATACCTGGCATCCCTTCACAGAATTACAGAGTGGTTGAGTTTAGAAGGGACCTTTGGAGATCACGGGGCGGGGGGGGACATGACACATGACACTACACATGGAGGAAGGAGTATCTAGTGCTAGTTGCCCAGTGCTGTGTCCAGGCAGCTTTTGAATATCTTCAAGGATGGACCTCCACAGCCCCCTTGTTCTCTGTGTTGGACAAAAGTGACCCTCCCAGACCACCCGAACACTTACATCTTGGTTCTTTTAAGTATGTGGGTGTGAGAGTCCAAGTGAATGAGATCATTGAGAAAAGGCCTGTGAGTGAGTAAAGCCAATGTACTTAAGAGATTTTGTAAAACAATATCGCATTCTCCTTCCATAGAGTCTCACACTGAGATTTTTAGACTAACATCTTAGCAGAGAGGAAAGTACAGACAGCGATACATGCTGGAAGGCTAGAAGGCGTGGGTTTGTGTAATCTGGATAAGAAAAGCTTCAGAGGCATTAAGATGATTATTTTCCATATGTAATATGCTATTATTAGGAGGACAACAACCAGCTGTTGTCATGGATGCTGGGAGGAAGACAAGAAGAAAACAGCTTCAATTGCTGCAAAATTATTTTGGCTGTGTATTGACAGGAGCTAGACTCTGGCAAGAACTTACCTGGGGACCTCATGGACTCCTCACCAGGAAGCACATAAGCAGCAAATATTTGTCACCCAAGTCTGGATACATTCAAACCTGCCTTACTGCCAGGGGCTGAACCAGATCCGCGGTCAACAGCGTATTTCTGATGTTTGGTGCCAGATTCATTGTCAAAGGCCCTGTGACTCAGAGACCCTGGTGCCAGCCCAGATCTATGTCAGTTCAACACTTGGTGCCTGTGCCAAAGTTTTGTCACCACCGGACTAAACAATCTCTTTCAGTCTCTTTGACCTATGTTGTTAGGGTTGCTATGAAACCCTTACCCATGGAAGCAATTTTTCCACTGGCTCCGTGGACCTCTGCTCTGTTTCTCACTACCAGGAATGTTAAAACACTTTTATTTCTTCTTCTATAAAATTGAAACCAGCCATGCTAGAACTGGAGAGCAGGAGGGAAGGATTTGGGTCAGCCTAACTTCTTCATTTCAGATGACTTTGGAAAAACTCTGCTTGTCAGCTAGAGGTTACACAACTGCAATTCTTTGAGTGGATCTCTTGTTATTATCCGTCTGACAAGGAGATGGCAGCAGGGTGGTGCTGTTGCGTTTTTCTCTTCATTTGCTTTCTCTGTTTTTTTCAATCCCTGGTTTTCAGGAGTAGCAAAATGAACCTTCTGAGGCTTTGGTGCTTTACTGAAAGTACACATGGAAGTAGCTGCGTTTGGTATCAAGTTAAAAAACAAATAGCTATGTGTTTTCAAAAAGTTTGCATGAATTTTAGACAGAGTGCTCCTATCGCCTTCCCAGATAACTGCAAAACTGAGCTCTGAAGTAACCTATGAAATTGAAGCTTCAAATTCAGCTTCAAATTCAGGTTCAAAGGCTGAATGAATCCCTCAATATTCATGTTCTGTAATTGCAGGAAGAAATCCTACAGTGTGAGCAGGACTGAAGAGGTAGATCCTCTACCTGTATTATTAGGAGGATCCAGTAAAAACATTTTGTGTATAGCCTGGTTTTAAAATGCTTCTCTTCTGTACACATTTATTTTGCACTTTGCAGCTTTTCGATTACCTCTTCATTCATGAAATGTGAAAATGGGAAGTGTGTAACCAAGGTAACAGTGATGTCCCTGATGTGTATCCGAGAGTGTACACACCTCTAGTCACAGTCCTAAGCCAAGCTGTACCTTTCTGTAATAGTCCCTGCTCTCCTTCCATCATCTACAAAATAAGACCTCACCACTGGGACCACATTTTGGGGAGGACCCACAGGGGGGGAGGACCCACAGGGAAGGAGGACAGCTGAATATTACACAACACAGATATATAAAGATGTCACTGCAACTGTTTGCTGGACCCATTGAAACCATGCGGTGTCTGCAGCCTTCTGAACACTTCTGGCAAGGAGCGGCGTGATTCATTCTCTCCATGTCACCTCACAAAGTATAAAACCTGACAAGTGGTTGTGACAGTGAGTAAGGCACTTGCTGAGATGGGCAGAGGCAGGGTGGCTGGGTCAAAGGCCAGCACGCCAGATTTCTAACTTGGGACATAAGAAAACACATGTCTTACTAGGCATCATGACCCCCTTCGGGTGTCCCCCTATCATATTGCCCTCCTCCAGTTCAGCTCTGTGAGGCTTGCTTTATCTAACACAGCGAGAAAAACGCTCAGTGTCAGATGGTGCAGATAATGCTCATTTGCTAATACAGGTGCTGGCATGAACTGGGTAGAGAGAGGTAGCTTCTGTTCTGATGATTTCACTTATGCCCTTGCAGACCACTTCGCTCTTCAAGAAAATAATGTGAGGAGGTCTTTGCTAAGCAAAGTTGCTCCAAAACTTCCCCGTTACATTTCCCAACTCATTTTTGTCTGAAAGTGCTTGCACTTAGACTTGTTGGAATGCCAGGCCCTGCTGTGACTCTAACCCACAGCTGCCTGACAACAGATAACCGTATTAGCAAGTGACAGGCTTATCTGACAAATGGCTTTTCGTCCAGATTCCTGTTTGTACACTTCAGACATCCTGGGTCCTGTGGGCCATTTTCATATCAGCAATAGACTAGAGATCGAAAATGGATTGCTTATACAGTATTTATTGCTTTATTCAGGAAAAAAAAAAAAGAATATCTTGCTCTTCTTATCTTCTCCTCTCCTTAAACACAACTCCCTGTTTCTTCAATCCGTTTTTCTGGTCTCATTTCCATTTCTTACCAATATTCAGGCTCCGTCCAGTTCCTCTTTGGGCACTCCTCCAGATATATTCCAGTTTTAGGAACCCTCTGCTTTTCCTCTGGGATCAATACATGTAAGTAGATCAGTATACTGCTGAGCTTGAGTGCTCGTGTAGCAAATCCCTTTTCATGACTACGTTTGCCCCCACAGCATTTCTGCATAGCGACAATTCTGCATTCCCTGTCTTGTGAAACTCTCTTAATTTGTATCTGGAGATGGAGATGAGGACAAGCTCTTGGCTATGAAATAGTTAACCACGTTGGATACATCAGTAGGGCTCTAACATGGGCTTTGAATCTTTCAGCATTCCCCCTCCAACTTCTGCTGGTTTCTGTCAATACTCACTGGGTTAGGGGGTTTTATATATGTGGGCTTCACATTTTCTGAAGTATTTATCAATGGTGAGTTCTTCAGTGCCTGGGTGCATCATCTGACTTATTTCAGGGTTTCCTTCCTGACCCATTGCCAAAAGGTCATGCCAAAGCATATGAATGAAGCCAGAGACATCTTTGTATCTATGATTCTATGATTGTAAAATCTTCACCCTGGATCCTGTTGAAAACCTGTTCCCTAATTGATTTTGAGATGGTGTTTGATCAGCTTATTATATGATCATGAATACAAGTTCTATGATATGGCCAACTGAAAGAAAAATAAAGAAAAAGACACAAAACGTGCAAATGAATACCAGGTTCAGTTTTTGTCCCCACTATAAAAAATGGATGGGACCAGAAAAGAGCCACAAACATGTTCCAAGGACTTGGAAGCCTGCTGTAAGAGGAAAGGCTGAGAACTGGGTTTGTTCAGCCTTGAGAAAAAAAGGCTCAGGGGAAACTTTATCACCTTATCAATGTCCCAGTATTTAAAGGGTGGCTACAAAGCAGACAGAAACTCCCTTTTTACAACGAGTTAACATGGAAAAGACAAAGGGTATGGCACAAGAGACCCCTGGCGAGATTCCAGTTGGACAGAAGAAGAAAATTTTTCACACGGAGACCAATCAGCCGTTGGGATAATCTCCTCAGGGAAGTGGTGGTTTCCCCTACACAAGACACTTTTAATACAGCATGGTGGGACATCTAGTCTGGTCATGGTTTGCCTAGAAAGGTTGGACCAGATGATCCTTGATGTCTTTTCCAGCCTGATATTCTATGATTGAATGATTAGTATGCTTTTTCCAGCTTCCTCTTTTTAATCACTCAGGATGCTATTAGAAGTACGTCAATGTGTCCGCTTACAGAGTGCGATTTTGACAACGGTCGCTGCCTCTCTCTGCCCAAAGATCAGCAAGTGTCGCCTACCCACCCGAACAGCTCCAGCTGGAAGGTGATAACGATGTCCGGCCTAAGGAAACGCACTGCTGCCTGTCCGGACCCCCAGAGCACCTTCCTGCGGGCCTGCCGGCGGACAGGACCAGTGCGGGGCTGGGAGCGGGGGGATGCCCTGGGAGCCCATAGGCAGCGCGCCGGGATGAGGGCGGGCGAATGTGCTGGGAAGGTGCCGGCGGCCGCCCCGCCCGCTCCCCGCCGCCGCCCCGCCTCCGGGGCAGGGAGGGCTCGGGGCGGGCTTGGCTCCCGGCGGCGAGAGAGCGGGAGCGGGGGGTAGCAACGCCGGCAACATGAATGCGGAGAACCAAGATGTGCTGCTGGATCTGGAGGGGGAGGAGGAGGAGGGGGAGGAGGAAGATGATGATGATGGAGAGACCGGTGAGTAGGGGGCTGGCACGGAGAGGGTCCCGGGCGGCTGCAGCTTGGGGAAGTCGCCTGTGGAGCCGGTGTCGCGGTGGGGAGGGCACATGCCCGGGGTCGGGGAGGGGTGGCGGGAAGGGTGCTGGCAGCGCAGCTCACCTCCTTCCGCTACAACTTCTGGTGATGTTCGGTGCAAAATGCGTGATCTCTTTGTCTGTGCGGGCGGTGTGTGCCAGGTGCGGCTTCCCCGTGGAGCGGCGTCTCCGAGCTCTCGCTTCCGCAACATCAGCGCTGCCCGGCTGGCAGGGAAGCTCCCAAAACTTTACCTTCACCTTTCCCTCTCCCGGGAGAAAATAGCTCGAGTCGGCACAGAAGCAGCGCTTGGTAGTAGTGGCGATGCTGGAGACCTTGTGATCTCTCAGCACTGGCACAGCCTGTGCCAGGGTGCCTTGGATCTTTGGGAAGTGCCAGGAATGCCAGGGCGCCCCGGGCAGCATCCCTGGGCCAATGCTTGTGGCTGGCATCAGCTGCTTCTCCCCGTCTTGCCGCGCTGGCGTGCCCCAGCCTGACAGCCAAGCAAAGGAGGGGAAATGAAACCACCCCCCTCCAGAAAAACATAACATAAATTGGCAAAGCATAGGAAGATGGTAGTTTTGCTGGAAAAATACACATATTGTGTCTGCCAGAAATGCAGACAGTGAAATGACCAGAGCATTTTAAATACAAAGAGAGTATGTTAGTCTAGTCCCAGCAGCGGGACAATGACATTTGTATTTACGGTGGGAATTAATTCTACTAAAGTATTTCCAGAAAACAGCTCAAAAGGAGTTGGTTCTCAGCTGGTTCAGACTGAAGGGTTCTATTCATTTCACTAAAGAGAAACAGATTTGCTTCAGTTCAGAAGCTGTTTTCAGCTGCAGTACCCAAGATATTATTTCTGAAGTCTATTATTTCCACTTAACTTGTTAAAATGGATTTAACAAACAAGAAACACAGGCAAATGTCAATTAGACAACCAAGTAGAAGATCGATTTGTATATATAGATTTTATCAAATAAAAAGGTTCTTGCTCATTATTGTTCATGAGGATCATGAATGTTTTTACTGAGAAGTACAGAATTGGGGGGGTGGGTTGGTTTCTTTTAATATTGAGGCTGAATTTCTGCAATTTTTTAAATATTCCAGCAACATTAACTCTCTCTGATACTCCCGTTGCTTCTAATTAATAACCTTTAATAATGGCCAGCATAGTTTGACTCACTTATTCTGTCAGCCCACTCCAAAAGTGTATAAAGTTTGAGCCTCACCCAATGCTTGTGGAAATCAGGGAATGTCTTTCCTCCAACATTACTAGCCTTTGTTTCAGATGCTGTGGGAGTATCCCTTGCTTTACAGTAATAGTCCAAAGAGAAATTCAGTTTTCCGTACGAAGTGAGGCAGAGGAGTTGACTCCACTCCATGAATTAAAGGGAGGTTCAGCACTGCAATGTAACAATCAACACATGCCTTTTTCTTTCCATTCTTCACCCCAGAGAACAACTAAATTGTTTCTTACTCACGACTCTATCAAATCCGTGGTTAGTTCAGCTCCCAGAGCCAGCAAATCATGAGCTGCACGTTGTGCTTGCAAGATACTGCAATGTGGAACAACTCATGCTATGTGGCAAAACTGACTAAAAAATGAGTAGTGATGATTTCACAAGTTCTTATGCAAAGCCTGTTGGTGCGCAGTGCCCAGCTCTATCGCATTTGCTATTCTGCCTTGCAAAATGCATGTGTAAGAGTCTTGAGAGCTTTACGTTAGGTGTAATTACAGGAGAGCTCTTTTATTAGTCAGAGAAACTTGTCAATCATCCTTTTACTCCCAGTTTTATTGTACCACTTGCATATTTTTCCCAAGAAAGTCATCCCTGCTTTAGCAAGTAAGCAGGACTTCTGAACTCTTTCCAGTTCTATTCAAGATCAATCCTAAGTGTTTATAGCTCATCCGGAAAGCATTATTATGGCATATCAAAGTGTGCAGACATGGCTCTGGCTCACGCTGGCATACAGGTGGTTTTGGTTATCCATGCTGATGACTAGCGAGCCACTCAGGTCAGAAGCAGGCTTAGGCAGGAGTCAGGAGAAAGAGCTGGACTTGTGAGTCCCAATCCACAGGAAGGTACCACAGTTACCTGCCTGCCATACCTAGCTTTGAAATGGTTTGTTTCGGTCAGACTTGTGCTTAAGGAAGGAAGGTTTCTTCTAAGGTCAGGCTTTTTGGACAAGTTGAAACCTTTTTTTTCCCACTGCTTAAACAAGATGGTCAACTTTTTTTTTGGATTCAGGCTGTTCTCAAGAGGATTGTTACCTTAGTGGCATCAATATGTTCCTGAGATATCTTGTTACCAGGCAGGAATGGTGGGAAGGACATTGACCTGTGGTTGCCGCAGCATTTAAAATTCTCCAAACCCATTATTTTCTGCCTAGAAACTGTCAGACTGTAAAGTTTTTCTTTCCCTGGTGCCAAACCTCATACCATATCTAAATTAGTTTGCTTGTGTTTTGGGATTTACAGAGTGTGAGTGTGCTTTCCAGAAAAATTAACTTCTGCAGACAGTATCGAGAGGCATCCATTCTGGTGAACCATTCCACATGAAATACTTTTCTCTTTGTTGGGATATCTTTGCATCTTGCTCACTTTTTTGTCTAGGTTTTGCTCAAATATATCTTCTAGGTGTTCCTTCAGCCTTGAGTGGTCACCATATCTCCATTTTTCGACACTGCTGCAGTAATCATCAAGCCATGCTTTATAAGTGACCAAGAAATGGATGTTTGTGTTAACCTTTTTGATGTAACAGAGTGCAGATACTGTTCTGACGAGGATTCCAGCTCTTCTTTCTGAAGAGGATTTCATGCTGTTGTTCAGCACATGTTCTTACCAGTTACAGTAAAAATGTCCAACACTACTGGCTTATTCAAGCAACATTATTTTGGAGCTGCAGCCTAAAATAACCACTTTTATGCAGCTCACTGTACAAATGGAACCCTGTCCTAAGGGGTGATGTAATCCAAATGGTGCAGAGCAGGCCCAGCTACCCTTCACCTCATTACTTTTGCTCACTGTTCTGTTCTCTGCTTGTTTCCTCATGGCATGTACTGAATTTTACCATATTGCCTGCCTAGAGCTTTTATTTTTTCATATTAAGTAGCTTTGTTAATTTGACTTGCCTCTCATATGACCCTACAAATATTATTGATATTATATATGGTACTCTAATATGAATGGCAGGTATACCAACTGTGTTCTACACATTACTCCAGTGTTTGCCTTCATGATGCTGAGAAATGGTCAGCTGTCTATGGAAGTCTTCTAAGGTCAATGAAAAGCCTTAACAGATTCCTAGGTTGAAAAATGTGGCTTTGTTCTGCGATTTATTAACCGCAATTAACTGAAAGTTAGCTTGTGCACTGTAATGTGTAAGAAATAGTCAACTGTAGTTAACAGTAAAAGTGATCTACTCAGCAGTAGGTGCAGGGATCAGATCTGATCGTTTTATAACATACAAGGCTTTATAAGCAGATTCTTTAAAAAACAGTGGTTCTGTTTCTGAAAGAACAATATCTTGCTTTCCAATCTGCTTACAGTAATGACTAAGACTGTCCCAGTCCACTCTTATCACAGCTGGTTGTCTTTTCGTTTCCTTTTCTGTCTTGTAATCAACCTAAAAATGATTGGCCGCATTTCAGTCACGCGCTGCCCTGAAGCAGATGGATGGGGATGGCTATGTCTGAGAGGCTGAGAACCAAGAATTTCTGCTACTGATTCTGTGCTCTGCTTTCAACGTTGTTCTTGACTCTGTGTAGGAGACAAGGAACAGGAGCAAGCAGGAATGCAGACACACGGTCTCATTTATTCTGATTTGCTATTGAGGCAACAAGAGACTTTTCATGGTGTACTGGCACTTGTACAGGTTCAGGAAACACTGGCCTGTAATACTGGTCAAAATTTAAACTGCCTTTCATGCCTTCGTGTCCTTCCTCTTATATCTGTTATCCTGATGGTTTACCCACATTACTTCCTCTCTTCTTGCTTTCGTATTTTTATATTCAGCCTTTCCACCCACTTTCATCAAATCCAAGCCACGCAGGAGTAACAACCTTGTCACCAAGTGTGGTTGCATTTGAACAGTGCACTGATGGTACCACACACTTTTTCATTCTGATTTAATGATCTTTTTTCTTCAAATCTACTAAAACATAAATAGTGGGAGTATAAATATTTAACTACAATACAATTACAGCTTTGCAGCCATTTATAATCATAAACTCTGGAGGAGATCAGAGTATTTAAAGAATCAGGCAGGAATTTATGAAACCGATGAGGTTCACGAATTTACCATATTTTCCTTTTTTTTGAAGTTTTTTCTACCATAACAGAATTCCCAGTTGTCCACTAAAAACTTCCTGTACTTTGAAAGTACATTTTTTTACATATCTTTGCTCCTCTCTTTTGGATTTAGCTATCCTGAGCATGAGTGCAGTTTACAGATAAGTCTGCAATCTGGAGGAGGACGACTTGTTGTCTGCCATTATATCAACTTGCACAACTTCAATAGTATTAGTTCTGCCTTTTTTCCTGGTTATTAAGTCATTAATTTGATGCTAGATACTTATCACAGGTCATTCCGTAAATTCCTCCGTTTATACAATCCCACAAGTTCTTTCAAAAGGAAAAACAACATACACGCATTTATGCTCAACATCTTAGATTTTCTAAATCACTTTCCAAGCATTTATCATTTGTAAAAAGGAATCTTATTAAAATTGATGCGTAGGAAACAGCCAAGCTTTTGTGACGTGGTGCAGAACACCATGCAGAGGTTCTGTAATGCTACAGTTATTGAAAGTAATGCAATAAAAAGCTCACAAAAAATGGGCTCGTATCAGCTGATTTGCAAATAATGCAATATGTCGAATTGCAGACAGAGGGCTTGAATTTCAGGAGACCAGAGACATGGAAGGGGTGATGTACACATGCCGTAACAGACACTGTATTTCCACTCGAATGGATCTTTCAAAAGTAATTAGGGAAGGATAATGAATAAGATCTGTTTCTGCATGCATGGAAAATTCACTGAAGTTGTTATCATTTAAACCACCTCATCTTAGTATTTCTTCATACCTGCCGTTTTCTAGGAAACGATGGGTTGCATGCTGTGGCATTAAGGTCTAGTTTGCCACTAGGTATGCGGCAAACCCCAAGGGGGAACTGATAATAAACCAGACGTTTTAGTGAAAAAAAGGGAAACAAACGCAAGGGTGCTTTTGTATGAGAGCAATTACTTCTCATAAATTAAATAGTCTTTATAATGCCTTCTGGCTTAACCCTTATAAAGTACAATGGATTTTGTCTTTTATTGTGGTTGTTTGGGTTTTTTTTAGTTTGAGATAATACATTCTTGTATCACCCTAAAAAAGTCAAATAAAGAAGCATTAGCCTAAGTTTGGGATTAACTGGGCTAGGTCAGGTAAAAGGTTGCTCATTTTAGAGCACAAAATAAGACAACTAAATATCCTGTGCTTAACATGAGGTCTTTAAAAATGGTGTTGCAGACCTTAAGCATATACAGCTGCTGCAGTTGTATGTTTAACAAGATACTGTATTTAACAGGGTGTGAATGTCAAGGAGGAGGCGCTGAGGAATGGTGCCAGGGGTTGGATTATGTATTGTTCTTACATTCAGGAACAAAGGAGCGGACTGAGATATTATGTAAGTGCTGAGCTCTGTATGCTAATGAATAGAAAAAATCACCTTGCTTTTGCTGGATTGTCACTGTTGCTACTGGGCATCACTCTGGCATGGTCCTTTCTAATAGTCTGCAGTATTGCTCTGCAGAATACGTATGTTATTAAGCTGATATTTGATTGATATTTTTAACATAAAAATTAAACAATATTCACCAAGGCACAGCCTAATACCACTTCTAACTTTTTAGGGTGTTTTGATGCATATCCAGGCTCACTGTGAATGCAGGTGGAACACTTTCCCCACTGAAGGGTGAGTACGTGTGTTCACCTGCTGCCCTAGCCTCAGTGAGGGCTTGCTAGGATTTTGTTAGGGTTCAGGTCTGATGAACCTGGGAGTTGAAAGATATAGGCAGTAACGTCACAAACATGTCAAGCCATCACAAATTGGCTTGGCTACCAAAAGAAGTATTCCCCCTACAACCACCAGCTCAAGTCTTCATGGCATTTTGGCCTTTTTTTTTTTTCATTGGGTTATGCCAGTGGCAGCATGGTAGGAATGCAAAGCTGTAAAGAAGAACACTGTATGCTTTATCTTCTTATTGCCAGTGTTGGTGGGAAATGAAAAGTAGCAGTCAGGCAAATTGTCAGCAAACAATAGATTTTGTGTGATAGTCAGCCTAAGGATACAAACATCTGAGCACAGAATCCTTTGTCTTCTCCACCCCTCACACTTTAGTCAGGCATCCCACATCTCTCTGAAGGCTCTGTGACACGAGGAGTGTCTTGGGTGCTTCCTGAGGAATTAATGGGCATCTGAAAGATATTTTTGCTTGATTCAATGACATTTTCTCTAATTGTTCTCACTTATCCCAAACTCAAGCATTTGATTATAACGGTAGACATACAGACACGATTCCTTGCATGGATTTCAAAAGTGAGATTCTGAAGCATTAGTAGAACTAAATAAGAAAAAAGAAGTCCTCACCTCAAGATGGCCCAATTTCATCTTTGAGCAGTTCCCACTCCTCTGCAGGATTCGGAATCACTCCCCAGTCTCATTATGTACACATGGGATACCTTCTCCAAGGAAGTCAAGAGGTGTGCTCAGGCCCCACATTTGTGCATACATGGTTTCATACTCTGCCTACGGGAAGATAACTCACCTAACACAGTTGTTGGTTTATCAGGAATGGGCTGCTGAATGGCAAAGGGTAGGGAAAAGAGGAGACTTATTCATTAACATCAGGCAGCCCAGCACATGTTCTTCCATTGCGTGATACCATCATATACGACTATAGTCCCTTTTTCCCATTCCTATCCTGCATTCATATCAGAGCAGCTTTCCCTTCACAAGCCTTTCAGTTCCGAACCTTATTAATAGAGATGGTCCATCTTCTATGGAGCAATTGACCTGTTGAAAGGCATAATATTACTGAATGCAAAATAGGCAGAGTCTAGATTGTTTTTCTAATGGAAAGAACCATATGAATAAAATGTGTGTGTTATGTTTGTAAAAGGTTAAGATTCAGACCAGCATAGACCCCCGTAGCAGGAAGAGCCATGAAGATCAAAGGGTTTTGGAAAGAGCCCACATTTAAACATTTTTAATGATTACAGATTCACATTGGAAAATTAACAAAAATATATTAAAACACAAACTGAGTGAACTTTAAGCGGTGTAGTTAAAAGTCTGCTGCTGGAGCATAAACATCCTTTAATTGATGTGGTAGAAATTGTATTTTAGTTTCAAAATATTGTATGAAGGCTGAATAAGATTGAACCCTTCAATGTGGTGTTTACGTTAAATGATTTCCAACTAAGCCACTATTTATCAGTATTCTTTAGATACAACTGAAAGTCAAAGTTTTGTAGGAACAGCCACTAACAGCAGATTTTGCTTTGCTTTTGTAGTTTCCCTTCCTTTCAGTTTTTTGTTGATGGATTTCCCCTGGCCCCATTAATCTGGTTAGTCAGGTTCTCCAGCATTGTTTTAGATGAGGTTTATCATGAGACATTAAATATTTGCATAGGAAAGGGCTTACAGTGCAGTCATCAGAAAGAGCTGCTGCGCCAGGGTTTGGTAGGAAACAGCCACCACCTCTCTTCCGTTCACGTGCTGTTCGAGAGCAGTTGCTGCAGTAGGCTGCGTGTCTGGTAACTTGAGTGTTTATGGTGTGTTTCTGTCCTGTGGGCTTCTAGCTTGGGTTGATGTTTTGCTAAGGCATCTGCTTTTCACACTGCCTACAGGGAGATCTTGGTTCTTGCTCCACTGCTGCAGCACAGAGCTGCAACCTGGGCCTCAACCATTACTACTTTGGGAAATTACAGTCAAATGAGGGATCTTCACTGGGTAGGGAAGAGAATCTGGAATCAAGAGTGAGAGCAAGAAGCACCTGTGTTGACATGCACTGAGTCTACTGTGCTGTGGTAGTGCTAATGTCTTCTGATCAGGAGAATGGGATTAGAGGCTCTTCAGCAGGTGAGACTGTAGGTTCTTTCCTTTGTGGGAAGGATATTTAACCAGAAAGTACCATTTGCATTGCAGATCAAGGTGGAAAGTAAGGGGCACAATTATAAAATGTTGTCGGTGTAGCAGCCCTGCTAAGAAATGCTGGGAACTGATATTAGTAATCCAAGGACATGCTGCTGTGATCTGGCACAGTGAAGGAGCTGAAGAGCCACGTCCTGCCTGTGGAAATGCTGGGGTCTATTGCTGTCAGTGGAGGGAGCTTGAGATAAACACCAAAGACTAGAACTCAGATTAGTGGAGAGACTCCTGTTGCACAGACTAGAGACTTGACCGAAGGGTCTGGTAAAATAAGAAGTGTTGAAGAAATCAAAGAGCGAGAAGATGGCAGTAAAGGCAAAACATCCATTGAGAGGGGGGTACAGCCTAAGAAAGGAAGTAAGTTAAGGGAAAGAAGAAGAAATCTTGATGGTATTCATTCTGGTAAAGCAGACCAGTGCAGCTGTTCACCTATTTGTCTGGTCAGGAGCTCATAAGCAGTGGCATAAGGATTCTTCCAAGTCAGTTCATCAGGTAAATAAGCTGCAGCAAGGGACCAAGGTAATATAACTGTGGGTGCAGTGAATTAAAATAATTCATCTGTGGCATTTTCATGCATCTTTTTAATATATAGTAGAAATCACGATGTGTTCATAGGTAATTTATCCAGCAGGAAATAAAATACTATATTTATACCATTAATTATTTGCAAAACGTTTCCACTGCTCTAGCTTTGGCACTGCCACTAGAGATAATAACATTTAAAGAAACAAGGCCGAGATGATGATCCAGAGGGCTCTAGCATTGCTGGAGATTTTTATTAGGTTTTGTGCAATGTTAGTAAAATTATTAGTGTTCTCTTTCTATGTGTTTTTTTCCTTAAGTACTCTAATGGAGTTTTTATAGGCATTAATGAACAAGGATGAGATCAAGTAATGCACACTTTACCCTTGTGAGCAGTCCTATTGACTACAGTGGGAATCGCATTATTTTTTTGTAAATGCTATTCATAGTAGAGAATGCAGAACTAGTCCCTAATGTAGGAAATATCTCTATTAAATCTTCCATCATCTCTGTATAGACTGATTTATTCTAGGAAAAATAATTAAATCCATTTAATTATTCTGCTGTCTATAAAAGACAAGAAGGAATTTGCACAAAAGCACAGTTTAATCTACAACCTTATGGCGGTGCTTAAGACAAATCGCCCAGCAAAAACTTAACAGTATAATATATTATTTATTAAAAAAAGAAGAAAAACTCAATATGGCCTGAAGAATAAATAAGTCAATGTTGGATTTAAAGTTCTCTTTTTTTTAACTCATCCCTTGCTGATGATAAAGTGGAGAGAGAGGAAGCTTTAAGGGCAATGCAGTCCCACGAAGTAGAGCTCCAGATGTTTGTGTTAGTTTATTGGCATTTGCAAGAACAGCAAAGCTGTCTTTTAGACCTCTTATGCACAGGAGGAGGTGGTTTTAGTTAAAAGTTGGTTATTAAGCTGCAGCTGTGAGAAGAAAAATCTGAAGTGTCCTTCAATTGCTAAAACTACAAAGTATTTCCTGATTAGGAAACAAACCTATAGTTTATTCCTAAACTCTGGGTCCAGCACTGGGAGTGTTTAAAGACACGAGCCTTTGCACGCACACACACAAAGTAGCTCAAAAATACCTGTAGGTTTTGACTTTAAACTCGGTATTTTCACAGTCAAAGTAATTAAAAGTATCTTTTTGGGACCCTCCTGTAAGCACAGTGTACAACAGCTGAGTGTAGGAAATACTTTAAAGCAAACGTGCTGAGAAAACTCATTACAGAAATTCAAATAAATCTCCTTTGAGACACGTAAATTTAATAGCAATGGGTATAATTTTATAAACATATTTCAAACTTAAGATTTCTAATTAGATAGCTCATTGATCCATAGGCACTGAAGTCTAACCAAACAGCGATCTGCAATTACAATTTGGTTAATCATTTCAATTCCCAATAAAAAGGCTCCACAGCTGCCTGGAGGCTTGGCATAGGTGAGGAAAACCATGGGATCAGCTTAGCTGCTAAAAAAGCTGTGTTTGTAGCTGGGGGCCACTGCTGCGCATGGGCTGACATCCTGTAAATCACAGTTATGGCACGGTATACTCCCTCCCATGGAACTCGGCAGTGATTCTGACGGTATGTTTGGGGTTGATCTTGGTAAGTCTCATAGCAAAAGCAGAAGTGGCTTGTTTTCTTTGTGTTTCCTGCCTGAGGGCAGCTGATTTGGGTTAGTTGTTCTGGGTTTAAAAAGAAACAAAGAACAACAACAACAAAACCCTCACATTATTTTAAGCAATGAAGAAAACTCTTTCAGATTCAACAAGGTACTCAGGGACTGGCAGGAGACTGGGTCACATTGCACAGGCAATGATGTTCTTCAGCGCTGGAGGGTATAAAAACGGCTTATAAAAACACTTTACTCTTGACCAGAGGGTTAATTCTATAGCCCCCACCAAAGCGTTAGGTCACACTCCTGTAGAAAATCAGCTTTCAGAGATATGCATGTTTATTTGGCCAGGTTGTGGGCATGCATGTGATCTAAGAAGGGAAGGTAGAGTGCTCACACAAAAATGCTAAAGAACTTGGGCTGGTTTTATCATTTGTACTTCTTAAAATATCAGCAATACTGTGTTTTAATGGAGCTGATTTGAGGCAGATCTCACTAACAGCTCCTCTGAAATTTCTCAGGGAAAGAAAACACATAAAACCAATGACATTTATGCTGTTTGGACCCACGTAGAATAGTGCTGCTAACAGCTGTTACATTGCCACAATTTCACATACTCCTCTCGTCCTACGGTAGGAATCCTGGTTTTTACAGGATTACCTGCATCTGGCTCCTTTAGTCCTCACATAACAGCATAAACCTCTGAGGTAGCAGGCTGCTGTCCACCTCTGCGCACCAGTCTGTGTAGGGACATATTACAAGCCAAACATGACACAAACATGAGAACAATCCTTTTGAGTTGAGCAGAACCATCAGCATCCATGAAGTTATTTAAGTGTGTAAATGTTGAAGCCTCGGCTCCCAGGGACTGTGTATTGCTGTTCAGAGGGGTTTTCTTTTCAGTGTTGGTTTTTTTCCCAGTGGTGTATTTTCCAAAGCTATTCATAATGGGAGCATAAATATCTTGTCTGAACAACAGTACTCTTTATCAGTTGTGGTCACTGTATCCTTCTTGCCTTTCTTTTTGCTTGTTCCTTCTGAATGGAGGAGAGTTTAATTAAATGTTTGGGGGATAGATGATTAGCCATCAGAGGGGTTTCTGCATCTCTCACTGCATACAGTTCACTGAACAAACCCACTGACCATTCATCTCAACAGGATGTTCCTAAGGAACACTTTGCACTCAAAAATAAACTCCAGAGATTCCTGTTTGCTTTCAGTATGAGTCTTTCCATTATTTTTTGAGTCCTTCACTATTTTCTTCATGGTTTTATTGTGTCATCTTTAGGGTCAGTGATTCTCTTGGCCTTCAGGGTTCATAGTTTGACTTCATACGAGCAATCTGCCTCATGCAGAAGAAAACTGTCAGAAGTGACATAAGGTACTCCAGACTGCACTGCCAAAGTGCCAGCCAGCAGGAAACAGGGACAGAGGAATCATTTGGTGATTTAACTTTTCTGTATTGCTCCACTTTGCAGATACTAAACTAAACCAAAGTCTGTGGCTACAGGAAAGGTGACCACTGAAATCCTAGCTGTGCAAGTTCAGCATGAACATATAGCCCTGTGTGCAGAGAGGGACTCATACAGCAAGTACTTACAGCCTTCAAGGTTTTTGTCCATGTAGAATGCAGGTAAAAAATATGACAATAAGTAAGATTAAAAAGCTTTTCTTCTACATGATCAGGCAGCTTTCTAACTGTGCTAATGTAGGGAACTGATGTCTACAGAAGTGAGAAAATGTGTATACTTTCAAGGAGGTCAAAATATTGAATTGTACTTGTTTCTTGGGATCAGCGCTGCCCTTTTTGTCTCTGAAAGTGTATGACCAGAATTTCCCCCTTTTTTTTTAACTGAATATTTTTGCTTCATTTCATAATACAAGGGAAATGAAAGTGCCAATGCTCTCCTAAATGTGGGGTTTTCCATATCTGTGGATCCTTGTCTAATATGTCCCCTTGATATATGGGACAATAAGAAGTCCGGCAACGCAAATCTCAGCTAAAGGTTTCAGTCTCAACTGTATGTCCCTGCTTTTTAGAATGTACATTGCTGTTGAAATCAGTGGAGATGTTTTGCATTATTCATTCTAGGCATAAAAATGTGGCTTGGAATTTAGCTGTCCCACCTCAAATATTCCTCAAGTGTGTGATAGATTTTTTTTTTCATTAAAGACTAGGCCATGCCTCTTGCAGAGAGCTCAGAGGTGTTTTTCCAGAGCCACCAGAGATACCCTGCGTGGGACTGCCCCTCTCAGTCCCTTCAGTGTGTATTGCAGAGTGGCTGACACAGCTAATACTGTCACCTCCTTGCTGTCACTTTTGATGTTTGCTATTCCTGAAGCCTCCTCCTTCTCTGTCCCACCTCCTCCATGTGAAGAGAGAGCAGCATGTAATGTTTTCACTGTTCCAGCAGAAGATACCGGGAATGATTTCTGTGCTGCAACATCTCCATCACCCTGTTACTCTAAAGACTTTCAAGAAAACCAGTAACCAGTTAGAAGGGCCGAGTGCTGATTCTTTCCAAAGTGGAGTTTGCGTTTAAACTTAGAGCTGTAAATATAATGCCACTGTGAGTTTTGGTTTATAAATACTGTTAGACCTAAAAAACCCACAACCTAGTACAGAGGAAGTGGATATTGGTTTGTCCTTGGATTCTTCTGTTTCTGTATGTTTGCTTGCAGCGTTTGTTTCACAGCTTGTGTAGTTTTTCAGTAAGTTATAAATGAGTATGGTCCATACGTCACATTATTGATTTGTGAAGTCTGTACTTTGGATAAAGAGAAAATTGTCTTGATGGATTTACTGGATCTTAATTTGTTGTCTGTTTGAAGAAGTCTCCTTGATATTATTCTATTGGTCTGTAATCCAGTAAAATCTTTGGAATTGAGGAGATTATTTGGTTTCAACCAGAAGCTGGAGAGGAAACACAAGATAGTAGGCAAAATCCTCTGGCTTGTGTTTCAGTGATCAAACTGCATGACCTTGTTGGTAAATTATTGCCTTACAGTCTATGAGCAGGTGTCGTGGTTTAAGCCCAGGCCGTAAATCAGAACCACGCAGTCTACTTCCCCCCCCACCTTTCTTCCCTCCGCTCCTGGAGGGATGGGGAGGAGAATTGAAAGAATGTAACTCCCACAGGTTGAGATAAGAACAGTTTAATAACTAAGGTATAACACAAATCACTACTGCTACCACCAATAATAATAATGATAAGGGAAATATCAAGGGAAGAGAATACAACCGCTCACCGACCGGTACCTCACCCCCACCCCGCAGTGTTCCAGCCCTTCCGGGCGACTCTCTGTTCTACATCCTGGGCATGACGTGCTGTGGTATGGAATACCTCTTTGGCTAGTTTGGGTCAGGTGTCCTGTCTCTGCTTCCTCCCGGCTTCCCCTCCTCCCTGGCAGAGCATGAGACTCACAAAGACCTTGGTCAGGGTAAACATTCTGACCAGCAACTGAAAACATCGGTTTTATCAGTACTATTCCCAGGCCGAAAGTCAAAACCACAGCGCTGCACCAGCTACTAAGAAGGAGAAAAGACGACTGCTACTGCTGAACCAGGACAGCAGGATTCACACATTTGAAAAGATCATTTTTGTTCCTCTCACCACAAAACCCAGCCCATTACACTTGTGTTTTCCCTACTGTTTTAATGAGACATGTAAGTAATCTCACCCAAGAGGAAATAAAAAATAACCCTGTAGAGGCTGCTTTGATTTTTTATCTGAAAACTGATGTTTTATATCCTCTCACTTCCACAGTTCTGAAGAAGTGGATTAGAATCTCAGTGGAAATGAGTTTGTGATGAGGGGTAGGTCTCTCAGCACTGGTCGTACACTCATGAAGGTCTGTAATATTGTAAAAACTGAGCAAGCCCTATGTTTGTTCCTATGTTACTGCCATCTGGTATGTTCATAATGTCGTAAAACAGTTTAGCAGGACGATAGACACCAAAGTAAAATGTTTTTCTGTGCTTTCCTATGCAAAGCTTGCATCTCCTCCTTCAAGGGCTTCTCTAAGATTTCATGGAATTACACTGTGGAATAGGCGAGACAGGAGGAAAACAAGAGAATTTCTGTCTTTTTCCTCCTTATTATCTTACTGCTTGGTTTGTTACAGCTGAATTGTATATAAGATTCAAGCCAGTCATTTTTCATTAGAGTCATTAGTGTTCAGTCCTGACTTCTTTATTCTTCCTCCTGAGACAAGCTATCAAAATACCTATTTTCCACATTTTTATGCTACCTGCCAGTCAAAAGGAGACGTGTACTTTAAAATTCATCTGCGTTCTTTCCTGACAAGTTGTTAGACTGAATGTAGTCACTCTAGGATGGCTAAGTTTCTAGGAACGATTGTTAGAGAAATCTAGAAATGGCACTTTGCACAACACTATCGAGCTTAAATGGTGGTCTTAAGCTGCCTCCACTATTTCTATTCTGAAAGCACAATGATGCTGCATGACCACACTGAAATCTCAAGTACGACATTACCCAGGGAATGATCCTTCCTTATGTGTTGCTTATAAACACAAACCTTAAGGTGACATAATATCTAGATACCCAATACGTTATTAACATCATTGCGCATCACGTGCTCAAAAGGCTCACACTGTCCCATGGGCAGCACTGTTGATATTTCTCAGGTATCTGGGGTGTCTGACTCGAAGTGTGTAGTAATGTGTAATGTATCTGAGAAGTTTTCTAATGTGCCACTTCATGGAGTGGAGGTGAATGACAGCTTACTGCTCCTCACTCTTCCCAGTGCTAAGAAGTGTAAGAAACAGTTAAAGGTTCAAAAGCTGTAGAGAGCAATTTATTTATTAAAAGCCAGAAGATATCTAAACCAAAAATATCCTGCCTCTGTCTGTATGCAATGGGAGCTTCACTGCCTCTGTGCCTTCATCTTACACTTCAGGACATTGAATGGTGGTTTAGGCCCAGAGCACCATTTTTCTCCTTTGGTGATAGGCGAGATGATCCATAAGCACATTCTTATGGACTTGTGTGCCTTTGTTCTTCTTTGGCTGCACACATATGCTGTTTCCTAAACGTCACTGACCTTGTGAAAAACTGGTGAACAGCCTTACAGCCAAGAAGAAGTAAGCATGGACAGAGGCAAGCTATAGGCCAAAAACTCCATTATAACATAAATTAGAGGACTAGGAGCAGGTAGTGTATCCAAGGACAAAACCCAGGAGTTAGCGCTAAGCACTGCAGCTGAATGACCATAGGCAAGTGGTGTGTTGCCTTCTTATATCTGATAGAAAGGACAAGCCACCAGTCCAGCTCATAAGCCAGATGACAGACCATCCATTCCAGCAAGAGGCTGATTGCAGTAAAAGGTGCAGTCTGATGGTGGCATTACCTTGAAAAGCTAATAGCATTACCAACATTGCCTAAACTCTAGGCTTACTCTGAGTAAATATGAAAGGCCTGATCTGTGCATTCATGTCACCTAAAGCTGAGGGCTCTTTACCGGTAACTTAAATGACCAGGACCTTCAGCACAGCTTCCTCTTTCCCAGGGAATCCACTGCATTTTGCCATCCTTATCTTGCAAGAGGACTGTAATGACTGTTGCGATCTCACCTCCTTCTACTTCCAGGTTCTCAAAGTCCATGGAAAAATGTGTGTATTCACTCTGGGGTTTGTTTTTATTGCCTTCACATTTTCCAAATGTGTTTTGGTATAAATGTCTTGAGCTGGAATTTTCACATGCATCTGTTTTGTGCCATTACTTGTATAGTGGACTTTTCAATACCAGGCAGAGAACATATTCTTATTTCCCACTAGGCTGCCCACATTACTGTTGCTAGAAAGCTGCGTGCACACATGCAACCTTCTTGTTAATGCCTCTTTTCCCAGAAGGTAATTTAGAAACCTCTATGTCTTCAAACCCACAGCTGTTTGCCATGAAGCTGTCAGACGTTGCCCATCTGTAGTTGCTGGACATTGTGAATTGAATTGTCAGCAGAAACCAGAACTTTTTACTCATAGCGAATGTAATAAGCTAAAACACACTGGAGGTTTTTTCCATCACGGTACTGAATTTGCACTAATTGCATTATTCTGAACTGACTTTTTAAACTTAATAAATTTGATATGCGAGTTGCTAAGGAAAAGTGTCCACAGTTATTATGATTACTTTTCTTACAGTGCATTTTGAAATTACCCAGCAGCAGGGCAGAGGGCTCCTACACATGGACCACTAATCAAATTGTCTGATTAGGTGAAATTCTAGACTTTCAGCAAAGTTTTCTCATGCCAAATTGCAGTAATAATTGTTCCATCACTTCTCCTCAAGGGAATCTCTCAAATGCTTCAGATATAATTTAATTTCTAAACTGACTGTATAATTAAATAATACAGTATAGCCAGCGGTAATCTTTCTCTATATTTATATGTAAATATTACCGGCAAACAGGAGCCATAGCATCCCTAATTGGCTGTGGCTAATTATATATTATGTCTAAAAAATGTGAACATTAAGGTTAGAAAGTCAAAGCACTTAGAAGTTGGGCAATGTCAGCATTAACGTTGCCCAGGCAGCTTCAATTTTCCTGCCATTTGTTTGCATGCATGTTACAGTTTCTAATTACACAATCACTGTTCTTTTTTCCCTCTTAAGTCCATTGCCTTATTCAGTAAACTGGTAGTAATTGCATATTTCTTTTTATCTATCTCCCTTATTAACAGCATGGCTCCAAGCCTTGTTTAACTCAAATTATCCAAGCCTTGCACAGCATATATTTTTATTACTTTCCTCTTCTGTGTTTCTATGGTGCTTTTACTACTGAGCACTATATCCAACAGGGACGAGAGTGTCAGGTTGCCTAACTCCCTCTTTAGGGAGAGCTGGAGTTTCAGGAATCCAGACTCCAGTGACAGGAATGCAGGCTGCTGAAGTGATAAGATGTGAAGAATGTAAAACACTTCTGAACGGGCTGTGCAAAGATAAGATGCTGAACAGACTCCCACAGGCAGGCCTCCCTAGAACACATCTACCGCACAGCCCCTAGAAAATAATTCATTTTCAATCACTTTTGTAAAATCAGCTCTTAACACCATTCTGGGTTTCTGGTTGATGAACTCTCCGTGTTTCATATAAAGTTGTCAAAAAAATGCTCACGAATTACAAAATCTTTGGGATTGATTTTTCCAAAATGAGAGTATTTCCCAATCTGGCTGTTCCAAGTATCACACCATACTTCTCCAGCTAACTTAGTGACAGATGCCCAGTTTTGCTGTAAAAGTGCTAAGCTTCCCAGCTGTAACAAACACTCTGTGCAGTTAGCTTGAAAACTCAGCCATGGAAAGCTGGCCAAAACGTCGCTCAAGTAGCTTGCTCAGCATCACGTGTATTGGATCCCAAGCTGGGGCATAGGCCACTTCTCCAAGGCTGCACACAAATTCTTCGAGAATCAGATAATTTTTCTTCATTTCAGTCTTCCTACAGTCTCTATATCTTATGCATCTTTTGCAAACACAAGATAAAGGTCTAGACAGACAAGTTCTCTCCCCTGGCCAAACCTGGAGTCATCCTCATCACAGCCCTGTCTTGTATACAAAAGGAGACAGGGTCCTGAAGAAAAAAGAATAACAGTTTGGGCTTTAGAATGAAAAATTACTTCCTTTGTTAAAATCCACCAGCATCCACCACCACTTGACGCCAGATCAAGTGGTATCACTGTGTATCTTTCACCTTTTATGTAGTGGGAATCACTTCTGAATGGAAAGACCAGGATCTAATCCCTTCCTTTGTCTTCTTAAAAACAAGCATTGGTGATGACAGTCAGTCTTGAACGAGGACTATTCCAGTGTTTGTGAGTTTGAGTTTGGAGTCTTACTGGTCTGATCACTTGCCAGCTAAGATAGTAAAAACCCTTGTGTTCTGCTGAATAATGACATTGCTGAGGACATCAGAGGGGCTACACTCAGCCTAGTCCTTGGTGACCCCCAAGGGAAATGCCCGCAGTGTTTGGCAGTGAGGCAGGAAGCTCCTGTTAACCAGCAGCTGTGGTTTGGGTATGTACTTCTGGACCTGAATGTTCTGGTTACTCCCAAATCCTGTTTTAGGTGCCTATATCCCTTCTTTAATTCCATAGACAGATACTCATTTCAGTAATTACGAAGCTCAGTGCATGCTTACTCTGATTTCTGATTTGTTGTTGAAATTTCTTATCTACTAGAAAATAACTATTTACTCTGAACTTGCATTTATATACATGTATATAAAGTTAATTAACCATAGAGAAAAGCAATGTGCAAACATGTTTATTAGTTGCCTTAAATACGCTGTCTACTTAAGAAGAAAGTGTTTTTATAAACCATTATGCATTTAAAATATTTTATTAAGCAAGGGAAACAGTAACAGTAATTTATTAAATTGATGGATCAATTAATTAATTGATGGATTTGTCCTGGTCACTAAGGGCCATACACCGTGTTTGATATAATTTGGCATTAAAACTGTCAGTCTGCTCAGACACTTTTGTATACCTCAGCAGGAATCTGTCTGTAACTTTATATGCCTAACACCTTCTGCAAATCTGCCCTAATGCCCTTTGGGTTTTCAGAAATAGTGGCTCTCATCCTCTGACACCTGGTTATTTATTTACTGCTAGCACAAAACAGCTGCCTCTTCGCCTTGATCCCTTTTTCATACTTAGATTATTCTAAGTAAAGAAAATTTTGTTTCAGAACATAGTCACGAAACTAAAAATCAAAGTTCTCAGTAAGCTGGTGCTGGATTCAGTGACCCAGCAGATCCCGTATGTCTTATGTTCACATTAATGTGACCGAGGTAGTTATTTTTCTTAATCCTAGAAACTAAGACCTTGCATTTTTGACAGCAGGAAGGACAGTGTTTACACTATTGTTAAAAAGGAAAGAAATAAAGTTTATATGTATGAGTGCCTCAGTTTGTAATGATGTGACATAGGTTGAATCAATCATGAGACAGGCTCATTTGGCAGCCAGTATTACAGCAGTTTTCTACCAGATGCCATATGTGGCTAAAACAAAGCAGCTCTTAAGTGAAAAATTAAAGACTCATTTGTTGCATCCTTTTAACATATGTAAATTGCTTAACAGATTATAAGGTGTATGTGGAGAAGAGAGTATGATTCAACCATATTCCAGCCTGAGATTAATGCCTTAAAAGATTATCTGTCTGAAGCCTTTCGACTTAATCAATTTATTTCATTATTTTTTAGTCTGACAAAGCTAGCTAGCTATTTGACATGTATGCATTCATTGTACAACCAAAAAGCATATCAAATATTGTTTAAAATTATAGCAGGTAGGTGTGTTAATACATTCTAAACTCAAAAATTGTTTCTATATTTATATGTATTGCCTACTGACAGATGAGAGCCAAAATAATTCTTTCTGACAGCCATTTCAGCCGAAGGTGGGTAAATTGTTTAGCTTCAGAAAAAGCATTTAGAATAGTCTAATTAGCAGCTGAGTTTCTGCAGTGATTTACAGTCAACTAGTGTCTGATGTGCAGACTGAATGCAGGCAGGTTGGTTCTGGCATGCATTGCAGCAGTGAAACACAGGAGCCAGGATTTGCATTTCAGCAGATTACTCTGAATTCACAGAATTGTAACTAAAATGTCATTAGCCCAGTGTTTGTTTTTGAAACTGAAGCTGGGGCTAGTCCAGGTCTCATTGAAATGATTTAGGATTTTTGCTACGGGTTTTGAGCAAGTGTCCCACTTTGAGCTCCGAACACGTAAGAACCATTTGACAGCTTGGGTACTGAACTCCTTAAACCTTCCAACTCAGTGCCTCTTAAATATTTAGGCACTGCTATCAGCGAAATAATTTCCATAAAGTCTTATTTCTTGCTCTATAACTGCATGCTAATTGCTTTATTGATTTTGGTGAGCTACCCCGACTCTGAGCTGGCTGTTTCAGGACATGGGGTGTTAGACTAGCAATACCCTGTGTTATATTTCCAACTGAATGTTTTCCTGTTTAGGGTTAGTCATGAAAGAGTATTTATTTTTGGAAGGCATACCACATGTTCCCAATCCTTTGTTTGGACAGCTGTGAGAGAAGATAACTTAATGGAAAGAATAGTCTTTCAAACATGAAAGAATCATCTTCCAAGACAGCCTTTGAGATGCAGCAGCGTCTATAGCTTCTTTTTGGGTATGCTTAGGCATCTGAAATTAAAATCGATGTTTTTCTTATTATGTGGCATAGATTAGGTTTGGGGTTGATAATACCTGCAGATCTGCTCTGTGTGAGCTCACAGAGAATTAAATTTATTGACAGCTTGGAAAGCCATTCTGGCATTACTAATTGTCATCAGTTTTCTCACGTACTGTAAGACTGCAACCGACCATAACAAGAGAAGACTTTCACACAGAAGGCAGCTGTACAGATCTCTTATTAACTATAAATAAGATCTTATGAAGTACAGTTTGTTATAAAAATAATTCAATTTCTCTTAAAATACATAACTTTTCAGAAAGTGAAGAATATGGGGTTTAGTAGCATATATTCTTCAAATAAAGTCTGCAGGTATGAAATAAAACTAATTTAAACACATTCCAATCAAATAACTGAACTTAAAAGAATGACTGCTACTAAATGTAAGCCAGTAGTATTTCGGTGGAATGAGGTGAAACCATTCATGATTTGTGATTGTAATGGCTGCCCTCATATGGAACTGAAGAAAAGAGTGTACCCAGGGGAAGAGCTAGTCTGGAACAGCAAGTCTGGAAAAGTAACTTCAACCCAGACAGGCCTTTACCCACCAAAAACATCCTGATAATGCTGTCTCCAGCTAGGAAGGAGCAAGATAAAAATGTTAGACCTGCATTTTGGAAGGATAACATAAGGCATTATTTTCTTAACGCCTTGTGTTTATTCATTTACTCTGTGAAATGAAAGCAGTTAGGTTAATATATCATCCTAGCTAACGCATATTTGGGGAGGGGGATGTTTGAAATTGTTCAGGTGATTAAGCAAAACTATGTTATATGTGGGTTCATATATAAGGATCAAAACCATCAAGGATATTTCACATTTAATACTGAGTTTTATATTTTTTTGGTTTTTAACAAAGGAAGTAGCTCAAGTAACCTAATGGCCTTGATTAATTCTGGTTTGGAGCTATGGAGCTCTTTCTTTGATTCACATATTTATAAAGTAAAATACATATTCTTGCTTTTTCAACTCCTAAATAGTTTCTTAGCTCTGACAGTATACAATAAACTGAGCATATAAAATAAGCTACAACAAAGAAATATTCTACACCAGCAAAAGAGATTGTGGCTGACAAAACCAGTATGTGAGTCCCAGCAGTTTCTGTTTCCAGAAAAATTCAAATGTGAAATAGTTTTAATTTACTTCAGATTTTATTGTGTTACTCACAACTTGAATAGTTTAAGTTTGACTGAAAAACAATTTGTTCTATGATCAGCCCTTAAAATAGGTCATGATCTGTTCTGACAGGCTTTTTTCAGTCATAACTATTAGATTAAATTTTGTTTATACAAAAATGTAATTTACATATTTTTGTTATTAATACATATTAATAACACATAATTAATATATTAATGCATAAAGCCTTATGTAAATTAACAGGAAGGAAAGCAGTTATTTTGTCTAGTCTAAATAGCGTATATGCAAAGTTTTCTTTGTTCATAGCGGCAGAGCTTGTAGTCATGTTTATAGCAATGTCTTAACTTCCTGGGTAAGTGTTAAGAGTTGGAAAAGCACAGTCTTTGCTCAGTAGGGAAACTGCTTTGTATTGTCAGTTCTCTGCCTTTTTGGTCTGCTAAGGCATTTAAAACAATATGGCATAAATCTGTCCCCCTCTTCCCCTACTTTTCTCCCCAAAAGCCAGGACAGAATCATATTTCAGTACCATAATATTATTTTTGGACCAAGAGACAGAGAGATGGATGTTCTTAAGGAAGCTGCCATCTACATAAAGTTGCTTTCAGGACAGCGGCTTTACTGCAGTCCCCAGGGATGTTCAGGGAGGGAAGGGATGCCATCCAGAGGGACCTCAACACGCTTGTGAGGTGGGCTGATGCCAGCCTTATGAAGTTTAACCATGACAAGTGCAAGATCCTACACCTGGGTCAGAGCAATCCCAGGCACTGCTACAGGTTGGGCAGAGAAGAGATTTAGAGCAGCCCTGCAGAGAAGGACTTGGGGGTGTTGGTTGATGAAAAAATGAACATGAGCCGGCTTCAGTGTGCGCTCGCAGCCCAGAAAGCCAACTGTATCCTGGGCTGCATCAAGAGGAGCGTGACCAGCAGGTCGAAGGAGGTGATCCTGCCCCTCTACTCTGCTCTCGTGAGACCTCACTTGGAGTATTGTGTGCAGTTCTGGTGTCCTCAACATAAAAAGGACATGGAAGTGTTGGAACAAGTCCAGAGGAGGGCCATGAGGATGATCAGGGGACTGGAGCACCTCCTGTATGAAGATAGGCTGAGAAAGCTGGGGCTGTTCAGCCTGGAGAAGAGAAGGCTGCGTGGAGACCTCAGAGCAGCCTTCCAGTATCTGAAGGGGGCCTACAAGGATGCTGGGGATGGACTCTTCATCAGGGACTGTAGTGACAGGACAAGGGGTAACAGTTTCAAACTTAAACAGAAGAAGTTTAGATTGGATCTAAGGAAGAAATTCTTTACTGTGAGGGTGGTGAGGCACTGGAATGGGTTGCCCAGGGAGGTTGTGAATGCTCCATCCTTGGCAGTGTTCAAGGCCAGGTTGGATGAGGCCTTGGGTGGCATGGTTTAGTGTGAGGTGTCCCTGCCCATGGCAGGGGAGTTGGAACTAGATGATCTTAAGGTCCTTTCCAACCCTAACTATTCTATGATTCTATGATTCTATGACTCTGGATATTTAGACTGATTCACCTGCTAATGATGCTCTCCCCTTGTTATTATTTCTACATTTTTAATACAGTGATTGCCATTTCTTCACATGAAACCCTGTCTTGGATATGTCAACACTCATCCTTTGTGAGAAGATGAATCCCTCTGAAATGCTAGCTTTATTCCAGACAGCAGTAATGTGTTCTTTTATGAAATAAGGTGAAAGTAATTTGACTTGATTAGATGATGGGCTTCAGAGTAGTTTTCATTCGTTCCAGGACTCAGCTCATATCCAGTATTTTACCTCATGCCTTCTCATGGCCTCTGAGACACTACCCCAGAGGTGGGGCTTTTTGCTTAGTTGCCTCTCAGGTGCTGTGCATGATGGCATCTTGAAACCCATCTTCTGCTAGCATGACTGCAGCCTGCTGAGATGGGGAGATAGTACCACAGTGTTGGTCTGTTTCCTGAGGACGTGTGTGATGCAAGATGAGCTGTACTTAGAAAGCAGTATCTGGGCAATGCCAGCCTGTCCTGGGTTCAGCAGTAGCAGTCATTTTTTCTCCTTCTTAGTATCTGGTGCAGCGCTGTGGTTTTGACTTTCGGCCTGGGAATAATACTGATAAAGCCGATGTTTTCAGTTGCTGGTCAGAATGTTTACCCTGACCAAGGACTTTGTGAGTCTCATGCTCTGCCAGGGAGGAGGGGAAGCCAGGAGGAAGCAGGGACAGGACACCTGATCCAAACTAGCCAAAGAGGTATTCCATACCACAGCGCGTCATGCCCAGGGATGTAACTGGGAGTTCCCCGGAAGGGCACATCCTCTTCTCTGCCGGGCTCTTTTCTGGCGGGCAGTATCGTATTCTCTTCCCTTGATATTTCCCTTATCATTATTATTACTGGTGGTAGCCGTAGTGGTTTGTGTTATACCTTAGTTACTGGACTGTTTTTATCTCAACCCGAGGGAGTTACATTCTTTTGATTCTCCTCCCCGTCCCTTTGGGGGGGGGGGAGAGAGTAGAAACTGCGTGGTTCTAATTTACGGCCTGGGCTTAAACCACGACACCGCCATCTTTGGATCTTCTTGTTTATCCCAGTAGATGGTGACAATCTGACTCCATCCTGTTCTCTGAGTCTCACCACATCAGAACAGATAGGCTTTACTAATGACTGTTTTTCTGTTCTAATGTGATAACAGGGCTGTCAGACAAACATTTCAGTAAATGTGTCGATTCAGATGAAAAATTGCATGTAAATATTTCCTGATACTTCCCAGTTGGTCACGTATTTTGTTGTTATATTAATTTTCTTCACAATCTATTTAAGGTCCAAAGAATTAAGTGTGTCCAATTGTGTAGTTATATTTTTACTTTTCTATATGCAGTGAATCTTGCTGTCTGAGGCATGGTTACATGAGGGCAGTGCAGTGAGCTAAGACAGAGTGGGTTTGAAAATCTCTTCAGTTCTTTGGTAAATGCCGGCTACCCTTTCCTCTCATGCTTTCCACCCGTATTTGCTGCGGGACAGCATTGTGAACAGCCAGGAAATGCAGATGAAGTTGATGTTCCCCAGCACTATGGTTTAGCTTTGCAACTTGTTTTCTGTAACCATACTGTAATCTTCCCTGCTTGTGGAGGAGGCACTCTGTGCAGCAGGCAGGTCCCACTGAGAGGCTGAGCAGATATTCTTGACCACATCAATTTAGGACTTAGGAGAGCACAATATTGTATTAGTTTATTTTGCACTCTGTAAGATCATGATTTGGGACTTACTTACGCTTTTTAAAACACCTGTGACAGACAGTACTCTTACAAAATACTCTGAGGGAAGTGAGAGGTCATATCTATAGCAAAGCAGCAATGCCTGGGGACTCCAGACGTTGCTTCCTGGCTTTACATTCATGACTGCTCATGAGGTACCATGCTCAGTGCCAGGAATCATTTCCTTTGCAATGTCTCACAGGTTTGCTGACGAAAGTGAAGTACCAGGTACTACGATTTTGGTCTTGTAAAACCTTTTTGAGTTCTCAGAATAATTCTCTGTCTATTAATTCAGCTTATGTAGGCGATTTACAAGTTTAAAGAGTGCAGCTGCCCTTATTTACCTTTGATTTTTTCCATTAGGGAGAAAATTGATGATAGCCAAGAATTTTTTTGGCACAAGAAGTTTGGCAACTTCACGCATGTTTGCCGATGTCTTTGTTTATAGAGCCAAGCCCAATGGTTTTTCAAACATCAGTTTATCCAAAATCCTTGTGGTTTTATTGTAATTAATGATTTTTTGAATAGTGTATTTCTTTTCATTTCTGGATACTGTTTTTTCCATTCTCAGGCCTCTTAATTAACAGTCTCAAAAAACCTGCTTAATCCCTACTACCTGTGCTTTGGGCAGCTTCTATTATTTCACTATTCAGGCTCCAGGGAATGGTTTAATCTTTCTTTACATTTATTCTAAAAACAGAGCAGCAGCCGTGCCTGTCATTGTGCCCTAGTCTCTTACCTCTGCCATAGCAGTAGGTAGAGATTGCTAGTAGGAATGTTCATGAAAGCCTTTAAAATTGAATTATTTGGTGGGAAGATCACTGAATTTACAAAACCATTCACTGTCACTACCAATTAACTAATGAAAAGACTGGATATTTTATACTGGTTCTCAGGGAATTTTAGGATATTTATTCAATTCAGTCAAATGCTGGCCAACCTGTGAGAAAGCAACACCATAGACAAAGCTCATAAGACAAATCTCTGGTAGTACCAACAGCAGGATTCATCTCCCATGGCCTGGCCCAAAGCATGGAATATACACAAGTTATAAAGCAGCAGAGTGGGATTAACAGACTTCTTGGCACTTGTGTATAGGCATATTTGAGGTAAAGTGTGAAATGTTGACAGTACAATTCAGCATCCTGGATTGCAGAATGATCTCTGGGCAGCTGATACATCACTGATGTATTGGCAGCTCAGATACAATTGAGATGTTTTTTGTAAAGTAGCACACACAGGTTCAGTACTTACAAGTTTTACAAGAGCATCTTCTGTTAGGACTAGATCAAAGACCAATGGGTATCACTGAGCAAGAGCTGAACATTCATTATTACAATTTGAAGGCATTAGGTAAAATGTTCTGACAAAAGCAGTTGCCAGGATTCACTGAAGATAGAACTTGATGTGCCAATCCATTAGAATCAGAGTATGCTGGCACACATCCAGCAGATTTCTTTGTTCCCTCACACTTTTGCTTTACTTGTCTGGGTGGTAGAATATAAGCATCTACACTTGGTATGCTCTGACCCAAACATTAACAGGAGTAATAATGTTTCTGAAGAAGAAATAGGTAAGCAGAACTATTATTTTAGAATGAAAACCTAGCACACTGGTCTTTTTTGGATGTAACTATGAGAACACTATGACCAGACTTACACTCAGAGGAAACTCCAGAAAGGACCTCAAAGCTCATGTACGCCATCCTCTTTAAGGTTCATGCCAGATTCAAATTGGCCTAGATTGTTCCAGGATAGTTAATCTACACTGAAGACCTCACACGGCCTCATCTCCCTTTCCAGGCAGTCTCTTCTACCGGTCTCACTGCTAAAAAGCTTTTCCTAATGTCCAGCCCCAAACTTTTGTGCTGCAGTTTTCTTTCTTGTCCTCCATACTTAAATTGATCTTACCATAAGGCTCGAAGATGGATAGATGGAAGAAATAAATGAGGTGATTTCAGGAGCAGGAAAAGCACTTTGTGTGGGTGCAGCTTTTTCTGGCAAAGCTGAGTTTTTGCAGGTACCATTTTTGTATTTCTGAGAGACCAGAATGGTCGCTTCCAGCTAAAAACTGCACAAATTGGCACAACTGTCCTTGCAAACCACTGCCAGAAGAAATCTTACCAAAGTACACATTCAGGTAGTGTCAAGGGCTTGTATTTTTGCTTCACACAAACATTAATATGTATTTAATTTAAGTTCAGAGCTAATGTCCCATAAAAAGTGAGAGGGTAAGATACCTTTTGCCTAGGTCCTTTCACTGGGACCAGGGACTGCACTGAGCAGCAAAGTAAAAATTTCAAGTGGAAATGTGTTAAGAAGCTAAATATTGATAAAATGATAAAATGTGCATGACACCATGTCATGGGGAAGATACTTTGGACAGAGACACTGAGGCAGAACAAATTGGCTTCATGTATAAAATTCTCCAGAGGATTTTCCTGGCCAGCCCCTGAACCATCAGGATTTGAAAGAACTGGAGTTATCTTTCCTGCTGTGAATGCCAAGTTTCCCTCTTCTCTTCAGTTCTGGCTGAAGGGATTTCTAGACAGCACTGATGAGGGATGTGTAGTTACACGTCGTAAGGACTTAGCAAGCAGTCTATTTTAACTCATGTTAAGTTCAGTGACTGGCAGAAGCTTTTGTATCTGTGTCCACATCTGTTTGTTCTATGTAATGGCGCACAGAGTTTTAGAGCAAATGTTTATATTTCAAAGCAAGATGCTTATATTTCTCCTTCACTCTGCCCATTATATGTGGGCAGAAACATTCCTTCATCTGTGGGTTTTCAGAAGCACTTTATATCTGGATATCTTTGTGTCCAGATAGAGGATAAAGAATCCCCTAAGGAATGTAGGGTGATGCCCATTACAGTAATAGCAAGAACATATATCTGCCCTTCTCACACCAGTGTGAGCTGAACCATTAAAATATAATGATGCACGTATACAGCGATCTTGCGGTAGCTGCTAAGATATATTCATGTTTTCAAGTCTTCAGACGTGAGCATTATGGTCTCACCTTGTGACTTTTGTGTGCTGCACTAGTCCGCATTTTCTTTCTCTTTTTTTAGATGCTGGGAAACATTTCTAAAGACATTTCTGTTTTTGAGAGCTCACCGGCTTTGATTACTCAACTGGGCCAACCTTTGGGTTATGACTCAAATATTTCTGAAGCGATGTTGATGGAAAAATTCATGGACTTGCTTTTGTCTCCTCCCTAGAGCATATGCTATCACCATGGTAGAGATCTGGAAACTGACAGCTCAACATCTTTAACAAAGTCCCTACCAAATTCTATAAGAGTATTTAAACCAGAGAATTCAGGAGCACAGAGGCCATGAGAAGATTCTATTGATTTGTAAAGAGCACTGGTCCTATGCTCTGTTTTGAAGTGCTTTGACACATCTTCAGCTGGTATAAATGAGCATCATCAGTGAAAAACAGCTTCTTAAACATTCTGGAGAATTTGGCTACATATCAATTAAGTATTTAAGCCAAAACAAAACAAAACAGGAATATTAGTTATGTTGGTCCTGGCATTGCATCTAATGGGTGTTTAAGTATCCTAAGAGTACTATAGATTAGATTATTTTACAGTTTGGGCATTTTCTTTTAAGTGTTACAGTATTTTTCGATAAATTGAGGCTATCCTTTCCAGACAACACTGGCATTTAGGTACCACTAATCTCCATGACCCTTTTCTCAGTGGAAGATAGTCTTAGCTGAGACACTTCTCTACTTTAAGGCCCTAAAAATAACACATGGATGTTATCTGACTTCTTAAGAGACAAAAGTATTTGTTAAGAAACTAAAACCAGTGCCTAGCAGCAATTGTAGAGCTTCTGTAACTTATTTCCAGCAGCTTTATTAAGATGAAATTGAGTGTTATTTAGTGCTTGATCTGATGGCCAGTTTTCCCAGCGTGCTTGATAATTGCACCATGGAGTAGCATACTTCGCAAGATCACTTTTATTTTATGCAGTATTTTCAGGGACCCAATTCAGTTTGCATGTTGTTCATTTTTAACAGGTATTGGGGAAATGTGTGAGGAGTAACTGGGGCATCGGTACACATTGAACTCATTGGTGTGTTATAAGGTCATGTGAAAATCATTCCTCTTACAGAGTGAATGCAGCAGCATCATTGCCTGTATCACATCTGTTCCAGGATTTCTAAAGAATACACTGGTACTGTTATTGCCTGACAAGTACAGTCAGCATGAGCAAGGGCTATCTGTGCTGATGGAGCCAGTTCTGGTAATTCATTGAAAGATAAACGTAACTACTGCTGGAGCATAGATAGAGTTTATGGAACACCAGTTAATGCATACTAGCAAAGAGATGATTTACATCACTGTAGCTTGGTCAGGATGCTCTTCTAGCATTAGCTTGTCATCCTGGTGAAATTTAGCCACCTTGCTACCTGCTGCTTGTAACTAACTGAAGTGTGAGACACAAGCGTTCTGTTTCTACACTACTAAATAAGCGCAATAAAATGGCTTCTCCAAAAACCAGTAATAAAATTAAAAATAATAAAAAACCTACCACACAAAATGCTAAAATATTTTAATTTTTTATGTTTATTTTAGTCTTGGAACTGAACAAGGTGATTATTCCCACTTATGGAACTGTACCGGATCAGCAAAACCTTCATACTCCTGAATGGGTGGGTACTTCTTCATAACTATAACTATCTGTAGTATTTTCTCATACAGATATGCAACAGTCATTAGCTGTTCCAGAAAACTAGCATTCCTTTGCTTTAGCATCACATGCAGTTCATCTGTGTGACTGAATCTGAGATGCTGTATTTCTGTTTCCCTAAATGTACCTAAAGTCATTGACTCAGATGTGAAAGAGCAGACTGACACAGGCACTGGACTCAATTAAAAGTGACCAATATATATTCACTGTAAACTGATACACAAACACACACCCCCTTCCTCTCTATTCATAATTTTGTACATGCATGTATAGGATTTCTGTGTGTGTATATAAGGATAAATAGTTATGAACACACCCTATATATATACATGTAAATACACACACACTGTAGATTAATACATACCCAGGAATTAGTTGGCTAACCTGTGAGTTCAGGATTCATATCTACAGAAAGCTTGGAGACACCAAGAAATTCCTTACTTCAATCAGAGACTGAAAGGGGCAAGAAGAAAAAAGACCTGGAGGTATCCATTCCTTTTATTCAAAGTTCAGGCTCCTCTGCTCACCTAGTGTTTTATGCAGCTAACAGGCTTCTGGCTCTAGCTCAAGATATCCTGCCTCAGATCTCACTTTATCTCTAAGGGATGGCCAGTTGACCCCAACAAGCCCTGCCATGGCTTTGCCAGCCTGATGCCCAACTGGCATACTTTTTTCCCCTAGAATGGTACCAGTGTGTTCTGCACTTGCACAAGGAGATAGCTATAAGCCTGGGTTAAAAAAGGTGTATATTTATCCTAAAGCTAATGGAGCAACTCCATCTAAACCAAAAAAAGCCTGTTCTATGTTTTGTTACTCTAATGATGGAGGTTAGTGTTGCTGGCTTTGAGTGTGTATCTTTTCTAGGCAAGCTACCTCTACAAGTGCATCAGTGTTCCAGGAGAATAAGGTGTAAAGAAACAGGTTCAACAGTGTCAAGAATATCGCATTGGACCAATTAATTTGAACACCTAAGATCTTCATGTCTATTTTTTCATTCAGAAAAGTACTGTAATGGTGCCACCAAGTAATGAGAGCTGGAGCTAATTCCCAGTCAGCCCTGGATAAAGCATTGACATTTAAACTGTCAACTATTTACAAGTAACTGAAACTGTTGGGATTCAGTCTTTATTGCACTGAGATACCCTAGAGTCTTGGGGAGCTGATCTAGCAGCTTAGCTGGCAAACTACTTGTCATACTTATGTGTCAAGGAGGTTTGTTCCTGTTCCTGTTTCTGCTATTGGAAACAAATATCTAAAGTACCAGGAAATGAGTTTCTTTCTGGAGCTGGATACCCTCGCCTCCCCTGCCACAGCGTTTTGCAGCAGGGTGGTTTTTGTTAGAAACTGCTTTGGTGTCTGGAAAAAAATTAACCATGTTTTGGAACATGAGGTGGAACCAAGGGGTTCCGTTTCCCAGCTGAAGCCCTGACCAGGATGTTATAAAAATCCTTCTTGGACCCTCCTTGTGATTCAATTAGTTTAATTTTCTTATGTATTTCAATGAAGTGAAATGGCATCAAAACAACTGCACTGTCATACACCTTGTGGTCAGAACAGCCTCCTCCAAGCAGTCTTGGGAGAATTTATTTCTACTGAAAATCAACTGTCAAAATCAAGTTTTATTTTTGGTCACTCATGTGACCACTCATTTACCAGCAGTTGTAATTTCTGCTCGGTTTTAGCAGCATCTATTCTGCGCTGTTCCTTCCTTGTCAGGTCCTCTTTGTCAGCCACTGGGCAGTTTCAGTGGTTGGAGGGGCCAGAAAGATGAAATTGAGAATAAAATTGAGATCTACTGAGCCTGTCTGTGAAGTGGATGAGTGTTAATTGTAGCTAGAAATGGAAATGGAAACTGAATAGAAAGCCTAACCTTAAACGATGGAATAAAAGGGAAGTCCTGCGCCTGTTGTCTAAACTTAGAACATGCTTTGCAGCTGGAAGTTTGATTAGATTTTACAAGTTGCCCTGGAGTAGCCAAAACTGAGAAGGTTATTGGCTAATAAAACCAGTCCCGTTCTTACAGTGCTGTCTCTAAGAAGAGGATCATCTGCTAAGTTTGCTGCAAGATCCCTGCTTCATTTAGCACACGACTGGGATATTAATCTCCAAAAAGCCCAAATTCTGTGAGGATGTTGTTTGTAGTACTTCAGTAAGCTGGAAATGTGGCAAGATATTGCAGGGAAAGAATGAAAGGCTCTTATGACTAGAGAAACTGAGTTTGGTCCTAAATAATAGGATTTTATCCCTGTTTCTGTTCTGAGGTTTCTGTGCCAGTCCTACAAAATCGCATCCATCTTTTTATTTCCTGCATGTCAGAGGGTAACATTGCGGCCCTGTTTGCATTAGTTCAAAATAGTCACATGCAGGCATGAAAATGAGTGTACTGCTCTTTGAACAGAGAGAATTGCTGAGCTCTCTGGAAAGATGTCACTATCTTGGTGTCTCAAGCTGGAACTCCAAATTTGGCAGACAATCAACAGGTTTTGGCATTGATCTCTAGATGCCTTACAACATGATCACTGTTAAAATAAAGGTTATACTGTTACTTTCTCTCCTGGGAGATCTTGTAAAATTAAATTTCTCAACATTTATAGAACATTGAGATTCTATGAGGAGAGTACCACAGGCACAGTCAGAAGGAAATCCCTGTTTTAGGGGTTCAGGTTATTTAGATGAGGTGTAACAAGAAAAGAAAAAAAAAGACATTGAATAAAGAAGATAATAAGGAATATTCCAGAGCTACTACAAGGAGTATAGAAGTATGGCTTGTGGTTGTGCAATTAAGTCATGTTTTATAAACAGCACATGCAAGGAAGATAAAACTGCATAGACAGCATTAATTCAAGCCTTTCACAGCTCTCATGTTTCGTTATACAGTCTTATCTACTTATAGTTAGATAGTTCGAATTCGGATGTAACAGTAAGATTTCTTTTGAGAGTCAATATCTGCAGAGGGAAGAATAACTTCAAATTGTCTATTGCTGCTGCTCCTCAAATACAATTTCTGCAGCGAGAAGGCTTCAGGGAAGCCCGAAAGAGAGAATTTCCCAGCTTTCACATCCCAAGAAAGAAGGGAGGTGCTGAAAAGCAGGTTTCCAGCAGAATACTGTCTTCACCTTTCCTTAAAAGCAAGGCCTTTGGTCTCTCTCTGATCAGGAGTGAATGGAATTCATCTGCAGCCAGCAGCGACCTGGTGCTCAGACAGGAAGTCAAGTGGGTGTCTGGTCCAAACTTAGCTCAGGGGACAAGGCATCCCGATGCCTGGCCGGTTACCAACCGCTTTCTGCTGACAGAAATGTATGACTGTAATGATGCCCCGTATTTTTCTACTTTGCCTTTAGTCTCAGTTTATTTCAGTTTGTTACCTCGCAAAAATTTCTTTGCATGTTGAGGAAATGAAGAAAAAAGCCAACCCCACCTTCTTTTGATTAAGTGCTTGCTAATAACCTCATTGTTGCTTTTAGAACTAAACCAGTCCTCTGTTGGTATTAGCAAACATGAGTCACAAGGAAAAATGTTAAAGGCACACAGTTTTATGGCCCCAGGGAGACAGACCAACATTAGTATGTGATACGCAAATAAACTTGTATCATCCAGATCTTCTGTATTATATATATATCTTACATCTTCCAGAAGGAAATTCTTGTGTTGGTCTTCATGTCAGAAAGGTGTCTCTATTGGTCACTCAGAACGTAAAGTAATAAAAGATCTTGTTATATAGTTGTGATAGCAAGGATAACTTTATATTTCTGTAACACTTTCTGCAGTTGATCTCCAAGCACTCTCAAATAATTATGTTTCATGATACCCTGGTAATATAATTTATTCCTTTTTATTTACTTGATTTGAAGTTTCCTGAGGCCTGTAGAGAAAAATAACTGTGCTCCTAAACAGACACGGAAATTTTCACCTACGTAAAACTCACAACTGAAGTATATAACCTGCTGGTCCCCAGCAGGAGGATTTTTTGCAGGTGCCTGTCAGCAGAGGAGATGTTACACAGGCTCTGCTACACTTTCTTGTTTCCCAGTACTGATTTATTCCCTGGCACGCTGCAGCAAGCTGTTTTGAAGCATATCTGAAAATTATGTGAGGTCGCAGACAAGTAGTTTATCCCTCCAGTAATGATTACATTTGGTGCTATTGACAGTCACACCAAAGGCTCATGCGGACAAAATAAATCACTTCTTTCCTCCTTCCAGTTAGAAAAGTCATTCCTGCAGAGTCTCTTGTTATTTAAAAGAAATCAGCTTACAATGCTGTGCTTGTTCAGGATGTAGTAAACAATAAATAACTGCAATTCCTGTACACATATTTTTCTTCTTGCTTGCCTCTGTGCTGCCCTTCCCACCATTATCGCTACTGAATGTTTAACAGTATGATGCCCAGAGCACTGTAGAAAAGTGCAGATAGGTTTCTTTGTAATGCCACCATTTTTCCTCCCCTGGCATGGAGCATCACTGTTACTGAAGGGAGCTCTCCGCTAGCATGGTCTTCTTTCATCTGCTGCTGCAGGCATCACATGTAGCCATGACTACAGGAACAGTCTCAAGAGTAAGACATGGCAACTCCCCCTTAGATACCAGAAAGCCTGTTTATACATGCGGAGTAGCACATGGTAGTTTTCCTCCTGAGGAGCTCTGAGTCAAGGGGCTGAGGGTGGGTTTCATGATGTGGTCACTTGAAGCCAAACCAGTTACCTCAGCCTTTACAGCACTGTGTGGAGGGGCAAGCATGTCTTCATGTCCCACTTGTCCCTTCTCCAAGTGCTGCTCTGTCCCAGAAGCTGGGAGAGCAAATGCTGTTTACCATTGACTTCTTGTGCTGGATTAGCAAAGACCACAGGAAGCTCCTTATTCCTTTCCCATGGCGGCCACAGAGGACCACAATCAGGGATGATGAGGAGGTGGCATGTAAATGTGATTGCATCAGTGCAGCACTTCCCAGCTCCAGCAGGATCCCATCAGCTGTGTGTACATCCATTGGTAACGAGGACCCAAGCAGCGGGTCTGTAGGACAAGGCATTTGGTGCTGAGGAGCTGGTGTCTGCGTTATACACATTTCTGTGTTTTTGTTACCGCTGGCTACCTCCAGTCTCATTCCCTGGAGTGAAGAGCGACTTATGCTTACCTGGTCTGACCCTGCTCTGAACTAAAACACAGGTATACCCACATGAACGTGGCCTCTCAGCTAGACCACACAGATAGTAAGCTAAGTGTTCCAAACATCTTTATCCATGGCAAAGCCCTCCTTTCCTTCAGAATCCTTCTGTTAATAAAGCAGCTAATAGTTCCCTATCTCTCGGTGGTAGGCAAGAGGTTGATTGTACAGCACTTGGAAAGTTCAAAAGCACTGCAGAGTGCATGCTAAATATAATTAGTATTTTACAGCTAAATGTATTACATTTTTTTTTATTTATTAATGATGTTAATCAATATTAACCTGCTGTCCACTAGGGTATTATTATAACATCAGAATGCACAACCAGTACTTAAAATGTGATTATGTGGAGGCTAAGAAAATTAGATACTGCAGTAGATAGACCTCACATTTGTTTCTTCCAAAACCAAGAGGTATCAATGGGCCTGTTCATTATTTTGGGTTATAATTTGCTACTGATACTTAAGAAAAAATACGTATTTGAATTTCAGCCCCATTAACTTACATATGTGCACACAAACTTGTGTGCATTTGTATGATAATAACATTTGTAATACTGTCAATATTACATATTTAAAAAAAGCCAAACATTGTTGTTTTTGTGTTTTTTGTTTTTTGGAATTATTAACTTCAGAATACAGCACATCTTTTTGGCTTCCAGTCCTGTTTTTCCTCTGGTAATTGTGTTGAATAATATATGATTTTTTATTGCAAACTGTGCAGTAGGGATTACAAGATACACCGCACATCTAAGTTAACGTGGCTGTCAGAACCTTAACTATTATATTCCGTTTTGAGTTTTACTTCTTACTTTTAATTGAGCAACATTTAATGTTACATTAAAATTGATTTGTGCAGGTCTTAATCTTTCGTAAGTATTCAGACATAATGAATCAATTTTTTAGTATTTTATTGTTACATAAAGTGTCCATGGATAGGTCAATTGAACAATGCCCTCTTGTTTAGAAGAAATAGAGATCGCATTTCAGAAGTTAGTTTCCTTAGTATGAACTTCTGTGTATCTGGATTCATGAAGTTCAATATTGATTAATCTTTCAGCTATATTCCATTATAGATATGTACAGTTTTATATATATTTATATATATACACATAAATGTGTATGTATATCGTAACATGTACATACTCATGTGAATGAAATCATGTATGTAAATAAATTTGTGAGTCTGAATACTGATCAACAGGCAGTCTTTGTGTCTGGTTATTAACAATCCAGTTAAGCTAGTTATCGCTATTACATATTGGTTTTATAAGCTTAAAGAAGGCTATGTTTAAAGAAAAAAATATTCAGACAGTGATGTGATCACAAATTATGGTCAAAGCTTGTTAGATCAAAACTTGATCTGATGTTTCCTCTCTGCCATTTCTTTCTTCTCTCTCCTCTGGACAGATCATACAGGAAAAGATGCTCAGAGGGCTGGAGCCCTCCCTTTTATGAAGAGAGGCTGAGAGAGCTGGGCTTGTTCAGCCTGGAGAGGAGAAGGTTCATGGGAGACCTTAGGGCAGCCTTCCAGTACCTAAAGGGATCCTACAAGGAATCTGGAGAGGAATTTTTATAAGGACATGTAGTGACAGGACAAGGACAACTGACAAAGGGTAGATTTCAATTAGGTATTAGGGAGAAATTCTTTACTGTGAGGGTAGTGGGGCACTGGAGCAGGTTGCCCAGAGAAGCTGTGAATGCCCCACCCCTGGAAGTGTTCAAGGCCAGACTGCATGGGGCTTTGAGCAACCTGGTCTAATGGAAGATGTCTAATGAAAGGGGGTTGGAACTGGATGATCTTAAGGTCCTTTCCAACCCTAACTATTCTATGATTCTGTGATTCTATGAAAAAGAGCAAAAAACTGTAGAAAAAAACCCCTTTGAAGCTATTACTACTTTTATGCTTTCAAGTGCTTGAAATTCACAACTAAACTCAGTCTCTTTAAACAGAAGTTTTTGTAATGGTGTTTCTAAGATTCAAAAGATGAAGAATAAAAAGTAAAAAACCTTCTGCTTGACTTAGTGGCAGCATTTCCTCTCATTATTCATTATCACAAGATTTGGGCTCTGTGTTTCCGTCATTGCAGCATGGAGTAATTTTAGCACAGACCAGAGCCTATTGGTGTCCCAGGGGAGAGCAGGATCGGGAGGGCTGGTCTCTGTGCCTGGCTGGGCTCAGCTCCCATCACCCTCTCTTCTGCTGCTGCCCCAGCACGAACCAAGCTGCCTTACAACAGGGCTGTTGGCTGTTGTCAAGGCTTTCTGCATGATGGGAATCTAGTCAACATGAAATCATCATGATTGTGTTTTAAACAAGACTGGAAATGGTCACAGCAGGTCTGCATTTTGCACCCATGGCTAGTCCTCAGTGAGAGGATAGCTTGTCAGGGTCAAGGGATTGCTTGGTGGGACTATGACAACTCTAGCTCTCAAGAAGTTAGAAATCCACATCTATGACTTGCTTTGGGGCATAGATGTACTTGGGGTCATTGTGGTCTGGTGATGCCATTGAAAGCTGAGAGGGTTTTATTCTTAAAATGATATTCACAGTGTGCAGTTTTATGTTGATTTGGTGAGTGCCTTGGTAGTTTCTGAATCCTAGGCCAGGTTGTGAAATGTATGTGTATATTGGCCATATGTCAGCATATACACATATATATGCATGTATGTATGTCAGCAGCTGCTTGCTGTCAGATTTGTCACAGATCTACAGGCACAAGTGGGATTCAAAGAAAACTGTTCTAACCAAGAATCTGCTCACACTGAAGCAACTACGTTAACAGGACCTCTTAGCATCAGGTCTCAGCCTCTGCACATACAACGTGAAAAAACAGTGAGTTTAAACTCCCCTGAGTTTATCCAAAATATGGAAATTTTGTCATAATTATGGGGAGACACATCTTGGTCGACTGTTTTGACTCAGCCAATAAGCAGTAACTAAATAGCCTGCTTGGAGAGGTTTGGAGTAGAACTCTTGGGAAAGTTTGTTTTGGAAACACTGACACATGTAGTTCCTAAAACACTATATGCTCCTTTGAACAGGGGTGCTCCTGACTGAAGATTGGCATTCTCCTTGGTTACATCACAGTTGAAGAGCAACTGTTTCAGTCTGCACGTGAGGGGTTTCTGACACCATAATCACATTTCCATGTGTCATCCTATGGATCAGACATCCCAGAGTTCTTGGGAACTGGTATCCCTCATGAAGTCTGGTCTGCACTGATGAGGAAATTCCAGGAATACAACACCTTTGAATCTTTTCCATGCCCCCAAAAGCACATCATTTTCAAGAGATTACTCTAGGTCATTTTGCCTGGCCTGATCCTGCCTTGGGCCACCCTGCATGCCCATCTGGAAGCCAAGGCTCATCTGCACTTCTGTATGGGAGTCTTGCCAGTTCTGGAGATCTTACCATCTATAATGCAATGCAATCATTTCAGATATTTGATACTTATCAACTTCAGTGTCAGTGCCCTCATTAACACCATCGATAGATTTGGCCAAGTACCGGAGACTTCAGTGCTCATTGTATAACGCGACAATTCTGATGACGTGAAAGGAGGGCTTGTTACGTGTGATAGCACTCTAAGAAACTACAAAATCATTACTTGTGCATTCAGGTTCCCCTGTCATCAATGTGTCTGTATCATTTCACATGTGAAATAACACATTAAGATGTTATTAGTGGATATGACAATCTGTCTTACTTTCCTCTGGGGACTAGATAATGGTTTATGGATATATTAACCCTCTTGATTTTGGCGTCTGTTATAACATGATGGATGTGTGGCATACAACAATGTTTTTTGCTTGCTGAGATATTTTGAATAAAAAGAGAAATAAACCCACATAGAATGTGTCTATTTTGAGAGTTCATCTCCAGCCTGGCTATGTTCTTTGTTCTCTGGGCAGTGGTGGGGTTTGGGATTAATAATTGCAGAGATGCTAAAGCTTCTGGCAGGTAAGGGAACAGATGGGAATGCACTAATTCTGAGACTGCAGTCAGGCAACAACATATCTTGTAGATTATCTAACACTGTATCTATGATGGCATACAAATTACTTAACAGATGCATTATTTGGTGAAGACGCTGAATCCCAATGCCCCTCCCATTGCAGAAAGCTAATATACTATTTTTAAAGAACAAAATTAGGTCAAAGTTCTTTTGATTTTATGTCATGCAGAGACTGCCAAACTCCTGGATGTATTTTTTCTCCCTCCATTCTACTCCATACTATTTTTGTTGACATTGTTGACAGGTTGACATGGTTTGAGGATGGACGTGGCAGTCTTGGCATAATGGTTGGACTTGATGGTCTTAAAGGCTTTTTCCAACCTAGCTGATTCTATGATTTCAGGCTTCTTGTTATATGAGTTCACAATGTACTGAATTTCTCTGTTCACTGGAACAGTGTAACAAGAAGAAAGTCAGGAACTGGTAACTAAAAGTCCTCACATTAAGCTATGTTACTTGCCTTCCAGGTGGATTTTGATGGTAAGCCTGACTCATTGTTCTTCAGTGATGGGCAACGAAGAATTGACTTTGTTTTGGTGTATGAAGATGAAAGTAAAAAAATGACTCATAAGAGGAGTGATCGTAAAAAGCAAAAGGCAAGTTATTTTCTGTATAAATCTAACTAATTTGTTGGGTGTTAAAGCAGAAAGGGCAGTGCCCTCACCCAGAATAGTGATTGCATTGCCATGTCTTCGGAGTACTCTTAGGAGCTGGGAGACTGAAGCCCATCAAACTGAGCAGGGAACAGCGGTGAGCTCAAGCAGGTAGGTTGCTGGGTAAACAGGCAGAGTATTGCACACTATGTCTGTCAGAGTGTACTATGAGACCTCAGAGCATCCTCCTGGAAGGGAACCCTTAGGAGATATGGGCAGCAAAATGCTGGTATCAGGTTCCTAGTTAGAATTGGACACAAGATAATCAGTCTAGGGCAGCTTTCCGTACCCACAGTGATTGAATTAGGCCCTTAATCAACTTTGGTATTAAAATCATGGTATTCAGAGAACCCAGAGAAGGAGGCAGCTGATCAGATGCTCCAGATCACAGTTATGAACACAGCTGCTGACATTCTGCCCAACAAAGTACCTGAGCAATCTATGGGAAATAATTGTACGCCACTTTGCCATCAGAATTTCTCCCTGTACCACTCCTTCCCTTGAAACTTCAACAGCTTGCTCTTCCTAGGAACCTTGCAAAAGATTTCCGACTCATACCAGTGCCTACTGTGTTCAAGACCAGGTTAGACGGAGTCTTGGGTGACATGGTTTAGTGTGAGGTGTCCCTGCCCGTGGCGGGGGGGTTGAAACTAAATGGTCTTAAGGTCCTTTCCAACCCTAACTATTCTATGATCCTACTTGGCACTTCTTAGCAACCATGAACAACAATCATAGGCTATTTTTTATCTATTATTTTTAATTACTCCAATGGACTATATTCATTATGTCACCAGGGCCATGAAAACCAGCTCATCCATGCCATTGAGCGGTTTTAATTTTGAACTGCCTGAGAAATATCCACCCACAGGACTGTAGTCCCCTTGGCATCTGCACCCTCCCACCCACCTGCTTCCTTCTCTGATATAGCAACTCTAAATGTGCAGCAGCAGCCTCTGGTAGAGGCTGCGAGGACAATGGTATCACTGAAAGCATCTCATACACAAATAGTCGTTTGCAGTTCAGAAAGAGAAAAATAGAAGTAAAAGGCCTTTAGATAAGTTGGTTGATATTCATTACACAGTGGTGTCATTGGCAATAATGGGGCAGCCATAAGGGATGTCGTTCGTAGGGTTTAAGAGAGTCCTGCAGTGAGTGGATGTTGCATTATCCCTGATCACAAGATCAGCGGTAAAAAATAATTGAAAGACATAATTAGAAACAAAAAGCTGCCCCTTTGGAAACAATTGGTTTTATCAATTAGCATTTGACATTTATGTTTGCAATATTTGGCCATTGCCCAAATATACTTAAAAATATAATGAGTGACTTTTCCAAACAGTGATGGAAATTAAATGTGAGCAATAGAGTAGTATTTTTAGTGCAGCATTAATGTTAGGACATTACCGGAATGAAATAATGAGTAATTAGACCTGGAGATAGTGGGTAATGCACTAGATGCTTGCAAAAAAAAAAAAAAAGCTTGCTTCCATAGGTCTCAGTCCTACAAAGATCTGCAGCCACACAGAGTCTGTGGTGTGCTGAGGAAGCAGTCTACCTACATGCAAAAATGTGAGAATGAGAGTATATGTAAGAATGAGAGTGTATTAGACTAATGACGGGATAAGGTGAAGACTGAATGGCTGGGGAGCAGCTCTGTGAAAGAGGCCCTCATGGTCTTGATGGACATCAAGGAGCAAAGTGGCCAACAAAAGCTGTATAGACAGAAGTGCAGCCAGGAGATCGAGACATGTGACTAGGGTGATATGGACTCCAAATGTTCTTTTGTTATCCCAAAGACAGAGAGGCCCTTCATCTCACTTGAGATTACTTGCTGTGCAAGTGGAGGAAGCTATCTGTGCTGCAGATCTTCACTTCCTAAGCAAATGCTGTACAGGCACTGGCAGCACTGATATTTTCCTTCCTGTATGTCCTCCTGAGTGGGATGCAGGACATTGCTTTAGGACCTACCTCACACCCACAGTAGGAATGAAAGGACAGAAACTGAGAAGTACCAAAGAAATAAATGTGAATAGAATATTTGAAAAGAAGAAACAAAACACATACACCTTATGTCTGAGGTGGAAAAGAAGAAGACATTTGTGGTACAGTTTTGCATCCTTGGAATTCCATGGACAGGAATAATTTGGCCTAGCACAGTTCCCAGAGTGGTGTGGGGGTAATGTTGCCCAAGATCCATACAGGTTTTATCAGTCTTGGCATAAAACCAATTTGATCGCTTGTCTTAACTGATATTGGCATTTATTTGGTTGTATTTTTTTCTGGGACAAATGACTTCTACCCTTGTGACCAAATACAACCAAAATGAGAAGTATTCCCATTTATGATCAGCTTTAAATCCTACATACATCACTGTCTGTCTTTGATCAATGATGAACTGAAAATGCCAAATTTTATAAGCAGAATCTTGTGTAATTCAAGGTGCTTTAAGCCTAAATGGGTTCTTTGCTCATGCTACTCTTTCTTTGACTCCCCTGGCAGTTTTATAGAGCTATTATCCAGAGCATTATGGTTCACAGAATTTGGAATCTCCAGCTTATTAATAATAGTAGATCCAGATCTGTTCTCATAGGGTGAAATCCTCACCTCATTGAGGTCAGCAGCAGTGTCTCCACTGGCCATGTGCAACATTGCAGGTCTGTGAAATGTAGGAATCAGCAGTGTAGTCGCTGGGACGAATTCTTTCTGATGCACACTGCACCCCACCTGGTTGCATGACATGGAAGTTGGGGCAGAACTTGAATTGTTAGTGAACAACTACAGATCTACATTTCTGATGTGAGAAGTTCTGTGTGCTGGACTGGGTGGTTTTGTGTGATACCGAGAGTGAAGGAATTCCCAGATGCTCACTGAATTCAGTCAGAAGGATTTGAAAATCGGACCTCAGCCAAGTTATCCAATGTAACTGGATTCGGAGAAACAGGGCACAGATCCATCTATTCTTCTGCAGCAAGAGAAGAATCGGGTCCTGGGACCATCATTACGTTTGATTTGAATGGCTTTCTGCCCTTTTTCAAAAGAATTGCATAAACAAAACGACCCAGCATTAATTTGTATTAATTAGCAGTATTCTTGGGAAGACGTCTCAGAGTACAGAAGGAATTAACTAAAAACATGGGCTGATTTGGATAGAAGGATCAAAAGTATGGAATTTTGAAGCTCTTACAGATGCACAGTGGTGCTGTACTTCCCTCTTTTTCGTGTTTCCAAAATTTGTTTTAAAGGAGGCAAAATCAGACTAAAGAAATGGCATCCTCATGGAAGTTTCTAACATAATATACAGATCCAAATGTTCACAGATACAGTTCACATGTACAACTTAATTCAAACTCCAAACCTTTGTAGCTGGTATGCAATTAAATTTGCAAGCAGTAGCAAAAATCGAACTGTCAGAAGCATGTTCCAGAAACTGCATTGCAAGCAATTAGAATTCCTACTCAAAGTATGGTTTTTAAACCTACAATTCATGTACCCTATTTGTCAGAGTAGGTTACAATCGGAACAGAAATTAAATATAACCAGTCTTCCCAGGAATGCTCCAAAATGACAGTTTTATCTGTTGAGGTCTGCAAGGAGCTCATTGTTGGAAGTTAAAGGGTCAGTGCCAGAAAGGTGAATTCAAAATAAATCGATGCAGAATGTCATTCTAGTCCATCTGCTTCCCCCCAACAGAAACAATCAGAAAGACCATTAGTAATTTAAGCAGGAATGTGGGCAAAACCTTCATTTCCAGGCATGAAATAATTTGTGCTTCACAAAAATAGATTTTAATTTTTGTTTCAAATTAAATGAAAACTATCATTCACAGAAAATATTACACACTTTTAAGTACCGTTTTACAGAGAGCTTCAGCAGGGTTAGAGGAGTTTGTTTTCATAAGCAAACAATGAACAGTTCCTGCTTCCAGACTAGTTTAGATAACCAACAACAACAAAAACTTGGATAACTTCTCAAAAGTTAATGGCACTTTTCCCAGTGTTTAGCATGTGTCATACCTGTGGTGAGAGAATGATACTTGCATTTACAGAGAAAAAGGGTACCTCGGTGCCATTTTATGTGGTGATTTGAGGCAGTAGAGGATGGCAGGCTTTACATGCCTGTGGTATGCTCAGTCAACCTGCCCAGGAAGTCTGATAACAACCAAGATAAGGACCTTTAGCACTGGGTGGAGGGCAATCACACCTACCCTGGTGTTTACTGGATGGACTGGTTTTGAAGCAGGAACTCACTGAAATAAAATCTCTGTTCCTGAGGCAACCCCAAATCTGAATTTACTTCTTTGCCTATTGGATAAAAGGGAGAATGACGGAAGTCAAATGGAAGGTGGGAGTTACTCTGAAGTTACTGCACACATTCATAGGACCAAAAATGGTCTTTCCAAACAGGGTGACTAGAAGCCACTGTTGAGAGCAGGGCTAGACTGCAGTATTGCCAGTGCTGTGTGGTCATGAATCAGGTTTCAGAAAATCACGAGGCTGCTTAAAATCAGAGGGTATCTCAGAAAATATGTATTTTGAGTTCTTTGGGTTTACTTTTTTTGTGTTGGCCTTTATAGCATATTTTGCTTCACATTTTTGTTATCTTCAAACTTAAGAAGCTTACAGAAGCAGAGCTTCTCAAGCAATTAATTTCCTGATGCTGACGGCTTGGACTTTCAGGAGAGCTTCCAAAGACCATCAAAGAAACCATGAAACTTGGTAGCTAATGTTGATACAGCGATCCTCTCCACTCGCTTTAGTTGATAGCAGTGGGGGAGGCTTTGGGCCCCATACTCTTTCTCTTCTTGACTGTGATTTATCTGTTGCCTGTCAGATAGCACAGAGGTGGATATTCAAGCACTCCTTCCTTGCTAGGAGTTTTCTTCTGAAGTCACACAGATATTGGTGTAGGGAACTTTTCTGTTTGCTCAAAAAACCTAAAGATGTGAGTAGGCATTCTTCTGTCACTTCTGTCAATCAGAGCGAGTGCTCCCTACCATTTAAGCAACACAGAGGAAAGAACCACTACTGGTCTGCTACCAGTTTCCACATTCACAATCTTGTTAGTCTCCTCAGGGTGGGAAGACACCAGATGTTGAAAGCACTATGGTGAAAAAGCATCTCGCAAGAGCTAACCCTCCTACGTGCCTGTAATACTTGGAATTTACTTACACTATGCTTTCACTTCTTTAAGATTGTATGTGCTTATGCATTCTGTAGTGTCTTTGTCGACTGGCTAGCCATTCAGTCATAAAAATCTGTCAGGTTGCGATCAGCAGCATTACCACGATCACATTATCATTACAGCTTAGCCTTGCTGGTTGCTGAGCAAAATGCCAGATACTGAAATAAAGCTGGGACAGTCTCTACCTTCCAGCCTAATAAGCTATCATATCTTTATGCTGTATTCCCCAGTCAATGCAAAACCACTATAGACTCCTCTGGGTAAAAGTCTAGCTCCTCCATAGATCATCATGCACATAATTCAATCACTTATAGAAAATAGCAAAGCCCCTAATTAGCAAAGCCTCCCAGGGGCTTTGTTCCCAAGTACTTGCATTTATGCATTATTAGAAACCTTAATATTGTCAATATTCCTCTAAGATTTTGAGGGAAAATTAATTTGGGTAACGCCTTGCCATAACAAATTATTAAAGCAATCTGAATTATAAGACAAAAAAAAATCAGTATTAGACTTCTGTAAATGAGAATTGCTCTGCTTTGTGCGATCTAAGAAGAAACGAAGCAGGTACTTAGCCCTCTACCTTTTTTATTTGCTGAAACAAAGGAGAGCTTAGGCTGAACTATTTTCATAATTCAGTATTATTCACCTTACAAAAAAAATCAGGTGAATATGGAAGAAGCAAAGAGGTAGGATGAAAAGGCAGAAGAGTTAATAGTGGTGTAGACAAACAATTCCTGTCTTGTGCAGTACATATATTAATGATCTGGTAAGCGGATTGAGTTATGATATAACAAAAATTGCAGAGGAAGTCAGGAGATAGTTTATTCAGAAGCTAAGACAACTGTGAACCTTTAGCTTTGAAGGAGAATGGAGAGCACTATTACCTATGAAATCTGGGAAATGAAAGGAAATACTTAGTGCTGTTAGTACAAGGAAGAGAGTGAGATGTCACAGGAAACAGCTATATTGTGTCTTCTTCAAGCTCAGCTACCATCAGAATTCTAGACTTTATAACGTATTAGGTATATATAATATATTATAAATGTGCATATTACACATATATATACACAATGTTATATACACAATGAAATATAAAGCATGATACTGTCACCAGTAGCAAGAGGATTAATGGGACAGGGAGAGACACCTCCATGAAGATACCAATCAAAGTTTGGGATTGTGGTTTTATTCTGGCAGAATAAAAGAATAAGGAGCAACGTAGTAAGTATTGATGAAAGAACAGATTGGAAGATTGTCTCTTCCTGTCCCTAACTCGAGAAGGAGGTGATATTCACTGGAGGAAAAAGGCAGAAAACCTGAAACAGATTTAAAAAATACCTTTTAACAAAATATGAAATTAGTCCCTCGTGACCATTGCCACATTCAGGTGCTGCAGTTAAGAACTAACAAAGTATAGAAGGGGTAGGCTGTTATTGTTCAGTTTTATGACTATTAATTCCAAGACCTGCTAGAGTTTTTGGAAAAATGGGTTTTTTTCTGCACTGGGGACTTGCAGCAGTCTTTAAACATTAAAAAAACTGGATGAAACTTATGTGGGGATACAACTGACCCGTTCTTGTGGAACTCCTGAAGATTTTTGCCCTTTTTGCTGAAGCATCACCCACCTGGAGTGAGTGGGTCTTGGGTCCAGTCCTGAAGATCATTTCCCATGTATCTACCAAAGTTCCTAAGACACCATGTAAAGGGTCATTCGTTGACTCAGGTCTTCCACAGTAGCAACAGGCCTGCATCTTAAACACAGATCTTAAGGCAGTTAGTCTGACTGTAGAGAACCAGGTGACAAAAAACATTGGATCGTTCTCCTTTTAAGTTCCTTTAGTGGTAGGTGCAGAATCCATTAAGCACAGGGCATATAAACAACAAAAATGTTGGTCAGTGGAATGAAAGCAATCTGTAAGAAAGTAGTATCACCCAGTCACTCCAAGAACCTCGCTGCATGCCTAACATACCCTAGTACACTGGTTCACACATAAAACCATCAGTTACCAGTGTATTAATGTCATCTCCTTCTGGCAAACTGCTCACAGAAGCCCCTTTCTCAGCCAAGCCACCTGCAGGTGCTCTCCCCTAACCCATGCTGCTACTTTGACATGCAGCCAGTAGGCCAGGGAGAGCTGGCCACCCTTGACTTTCGTAAACATCTCATTGCGGAACTATCTAGTTGATGCAGATGGCTTTCAAATTTGATTAGTCCATATGAAGTTTAAAAATTTCCTGTAAATGCTTTATGGTGTTGTGTATTTTGAGGGGAGGGGGGCTGCGTGTCTGTGTGGCTTTTGGGGGAGGCCATGTGTGTGGAGAAGCAAATTCAAGATTGACAAGATATTTCAGATATTTTTGTAACTCACTACCTGCCAAGTACTGGTAAGTGTGAAGTGAAATTAAAATGATCCATGAATTACATCTTTAGTGAGGAAAATTTGTCATATCCTTCAGGAGACATTAAATGCTTGTAGACTAACACCACTGACTCTTCAAGTGCTACAGCTCTCGACTACTTCCTTTAGGGATGCTTATTCATAGATTAAAATGTAGAAGGCTACTACAGTTTGAACCACTGTGTGAACTCATATGATTATTGTGAAAGAAGAATAAAGTTACAGGTTGCTGGGTCAAAAGTGGTACGGAAAGCTCTTGAGATGAAGACTTTGTAAAGGACAGATTAATGCAGGGAGGGAGGCTGCCATCAGAAGTTCGATTAGAGTCTAAAGGTGAAGGAGATCACAAGTTTCAGGGGTAATTGCTTTCAAAATTCAAATTTTGGGACACATTTTTACCTCTGTAATATACCAGAAACTAGGAGGGTGAATTCTCTGTAGTTGCATTTGATGACAATATTGCGTATGGGTAATGTTGCATACCAGACAAAAACATCCGATCAAGATCAGTAGGTAAGACTGTACCTATCAGCATAGTAGCTGTCAAGTGGGCTATAGAGGTAATGACCCAATGATTTTTTTGGGAGGCAATTCCAGTCTTCTGTGCATACGTATTTGTGAAACTTGGAACAGATGTTTTATGGTGTTCAATATCTTTTAACAGAGGAAGAGACAAGTATATGAATCAAACTTGATAAACAACGGCTTGCAACTTGAAGCAACGAAATCGGTGAGTGCTCTTCCCTGTGTGAACAGCCGTATCTGAGAGCAAAGCTGCCCCTATGGGAATAAGGAAACTGGATATATGAATTTACTGTAACATTTCTCTCCTCAGGAGAAAAAACCCATCTTTTTCCATCAGTAGTGCCTCTGTGATCTGATGTGAAATCTTTTAAACTTTGTGTCTGTTCCTTCCTCTGCAAAATGAAAGATGGAAAGCTGGGAGATTACATGGAATTGTGTTTGTTGGATGGGAGGTTGTGTTTGTTCAGCACTTGGAAGCACTGGCTGTACTCTGAGGTTCTCCCCCTATTCTGGCTGTGTGGGACATGCGGGAAGCCAGTGGGTGTGCGGGGCAGAATGCCCCTGCCAGAAGAGCAATGCAGGGCTCCTACACGTAACCGTGCTCTTCGCAAGGCCTGGCAGCATGCAAGTGATTGAAACTATCATGCTTTGTGTATTTTTGGGCTGCGATGTTGCCTGCAGGCAGTTCAAGAGTGCTGTGATAATTCACAGCAGCTGCTGGAGCTGCTGTCTCTTGCAGGAAGGGTTAGAGGCCCTCAAAGCCCTTTTTCTTCCTGCCCTGCAGGGTTGCAGTGCTCCATCTGGGTCTCCCCATCCCAGACAATCATTCCCAGTCTAAATTTGTTGTTGTTTGGTAGTGTACAGCGAGCTCCAGAAAAGGTCATTTTGCCCCTTCCTCCTAAATTAGACTCAGAATCTATGGCGTCATGGTATTTATTTGGTTTCTGCAGTGCAGGCTCGTGCTGCACATCCAAGGATGCAGTCTTGCTCTTCGCATTCATAAGTTAACTGCTTCCTGGAAGTCTGACATGGCCCTCTTGCTATACTTACATGTCACTATATTTACATGTTGCAGTTTTCAGTAGTTCTGCCATGGTCAGGACTGAAAAACTTTTGAAACTGGAGGTTTCCCCAGGCTAGATCAGATATCTGACCGATGTTCCAGAGCCAATGAGCTATGTAATGTAATTTCGTGTTGCTGAGACTCAGTAATTCAGGGCGTCAATAGAAGTTCTGCAGGCGATGTGCAGACAGGAGATGAGCGGCTGTCGATGTTCCCACTGTATACTGGTGCTGGTTTGCGCATGCAACTGGGATCAAAGTGCCCCATGCAGTCTTTCTCAGCAGTCTTAGCTGATTTCCCTTTCCCTCTCCCCATTCTCACTAAGAAGCTGAGAACTGGGGTTGCCCAGGAGCATCCATGTGTGCCTAGACTGCTTCCATCAAGTCACATCACACTGGGGTTGTACTTAAGCTGCTGGGGGAAACACTGACAGCTCCAAACCCACAGCTGCCGGGCCAGGCTATATGAACCCATATGGAGGAAGCATTGTTACTCTTAAATTGCTTTGTAAAATACTTTGCAGATATGTAAACAATACATTAAAGGAACATTTAGCTGTCTTTTTTAATATACCTTTATATGCCTCTATATGCCCAAGTGTTTCCACCTCATGTCAGAGCTTTTGGAGAAATCAATAGTATATTTGCTAAGACGGACAATGAGTGCAACTTTGAGTTGGTCTTCTATGAGCTGTAAAGAGAAAGAAAATTCTGGATAGTTTAAAAAGTGTTCTGAAAAGTCCTTTGCTTTCATTTTGTTGAACACATATTTTTAATATTCTTTCATTCCAGGTTTTGGATGAAAAACTTATTTTTGTGAAAGTGCATGCACCTTGGGAAGTGCTGTGCACATACGCTGAGGTTCTGCACATCAAATTGCCCCTGCAACCCAATGACCTGAACACCCGAGATTCAGCTTTCAACTGGTTTAGCAGACTCTTCAGAGTGGATGAAAATATCATCAAACCTGAGCAAGAGTTTTTCACTGCCCCTTTTCAAAAGGAGCTTTTGTCCAACTTTTATGTCCAAGACAAAGACACATTTTTCAATCCTGCAACTAGAAGCCGAATTGTAAGTCCATGGAGTGTTTCTAGAATTTGATCTTAAAAAGAAAAGATTCATTTGATCAAATCAGTGCAAGTACCTTCATGAAAGCATCCTGAAAAATTACAAATATTGGGGATGCAGTAGTCCTGTGTCATTTATGAGTCAGCCTGGACAATCCAGAATGAAAATATACCTTACATTTATTCCATTTCTGTTTCACCTGAATTTAAAGGAGGAATTTGAATGGTTTATGTTCCCCATGCAATTAATTTTGTTAGCACTGCTTACCCTTTCCTAACCTGATTATATGTTGAGACGGGTATAGCTGTGATCACTTTCAAGTTGCAAGAGACACAAAAATATTTTATCAATTTCAGGTTCATTTTATCCTGTCCCGTGTGGAATATGCAACCAAAAACAATGTGAAAAAGTTTGGCATTAACAAATTACTGGACACTGGAATCTACAAAGCAGCGTTTCCCCTTCATGATGTAAGTCCAGTGCTTGAAACTGAAATGTATTTTGAAATAGAGATCTGAACTATATCTGTGGGGTTTATATTGAAAAACACAAGCACTACTGATTGCTTTACTCCGTGACTGGTCATTATATCCACATAATTGAGTAAGACAGAGTTTGGCTGAAGAGATTTTCTTTCAAAGCACTGTTGGTTAAAAATGTGGCTCCATAACTGAAAAAACAATATATTTCATTTAGGAGCTGTTAAACTTGTATTCCCTGGGAGATGTAGTTCAGTAAAGTGCCTGGCCTGAGTGATAATTCCCATGATGGGCAGTTTCATCAGTTCTAAATCAATTTTAACATTGTCCGGTTTTTTAGTACTCAGTTTTTCAGTATTAAAGTTCCTATCAAATATGAACATTGTTAATAAAGATGTAGACTACAAATCTCATTTTAGGATGTGTGACAGTCTCACACAGCAAGAAACACTCCCGCAGTGCCCAAACATTGCAACATACGTGCAGGGAGACTCAGGTTTTACTGGCTCTGTCCAGGTAGTCCAGTACCTCACAGATGATGTCAGAGTCATGCAGAGAGAATCGTAACAGGGTTGGATTTCACCTGGCAGTATTAAGAAATCCAGCTTTTGTAACTACACTTCTGATACTTTAAAAAGTGTCACATCTCATTTCAAGAAGAAAGTTATACTGAAAATTTTTGTGTATACAAAGGCTACCAATAGAACAGAAAAAGAAAATGAAAAAGAAATCAGATTTCAGAGTATTTGACTAAGGAAAAGCTCCATCTCAAGCTGCAAATGAGATACAGCAAGCAAAGACTGAGGGCTGACTTTCTGCATTGTATCTATTATACACCCACACCCCACACACTTCCTCCCATGAAAGCCACCAGTTCTGTGTCCGAGGTGTGTTCTGTTGTGAAGATATTGAGAACATGGGAGGTCAGAAATGGAAGCTGCTTCAGCTGTTTGGACTTGGCTTAAAATATTCAGGAGGCCTACACAGATTTCAAGGAAATCTTTAAGGCAGAATCAAGACAAATCATGTTTCTTGTAAATAACCCGAAGCTTTACAGGATAGAATTAATACCATTCCTGACTATCCATTTTAAGTTTACCTTTTAAAGATTAAAAACCTGCCTTGCAGGCTACTTCTATCATGGCACGGGGAATTTGGACTCAGTATGACTAGTAATTATTGGCTGTCTTTTCATACAATTAAAATTATATATCATGGCTCCTCTGAAAATCAAGATTAGATGATAGATTTCTGTCACTTGTCTTGTTGCATCAAAGATGCAGAATGGAAAATTCCCTCAAATAAAACAGGCTTTATTGAAATAGATTTTCAAATAACCTAGTAAAAATCACAAGTATTATCACCATGCGAACTCTCTTTTAAAATTAAAACAGAGACTAGAAGCCCTGGATTTATCCCTCAGACTTTCCAGCCTTCACTCCAGTACAGTATTATTTTGAAGCAAAGGATGTTAGCATACTAAAGCTACTTAAAATCCATTTTAATTTAGTCCTGTTCTCTAATTAGAATGGATCCTTTTCTGTTTTCTGTTCCTAAGTGCCAAGACACTGACATGTGCTTAGATTTAATTTAATGGTGAGTCTCTGTTATTTTCAGCTCACATGCGTAAAGCGTTTGCTTTAGCTTTTGGTGCCTTTCTGACCTTCTATCCTGAAATCTGGTGCTTTTCCATAGCTGCCTTTCTGCTCCTTTTCCTGGCTTCCAGCAGATTAGACTAAAAGGCTATTCCAAGCTCTGGCTTCATGGCCAGAGCCGTAGGGTCTGCAGAGGATCTGCAGAGACGAGAGCTGATCTGTGCTGGTTAGATTAATAGTATCTTCTTCTCATGCTTTTTCTGTTCTGCAGTCTAGTTTTAGGCACCTGTCAACCGATCCCAACTGCCCAAGTGAACGATACCTTCTCTACAGAGAATGGGCTCATCCCAAAAACATTTTCAAACTGCAGCCGCTGGATTTCATCAGGTTGGTGTGATTGAGGCTGGAGTAATGAACTAAGAATTTATCTAGCAGGTCTGGTTTTGGGGATGTCAAAGAGACACAGCTCAGTTCTGAGGGCAGATCCATGCACCTGCATCAATTTATGCACAGGAGCATACTTTGAACTTGGTTTCATGATAAGCCAGTGCCTGAAAAGGCAGCCAGTTAAAATTTTTCTTTGCAAGTATGCTTTTTCTCTCCTTTTCCTTCCCCCCCCCCATCCTCTTATAAAAGCATTAAAGTGGTGATAGAAATACCCAGCTGCAATACTGCAATCCCAAAGTTCAAACCGGAGGAATATGACAATGTGAGTTGGTACAAAATGTATGAAATGAAGAGCCGTTTGAAACAGAAATGTGAATCTACTTGCATTTCAGAAAAAAAAGAAAACCCAAACATTTCTCCTCCACAGGAAATACTATGGAGAGAAAATTGGAATCTACTTTGCTTGGCTGGGCTTTTATACTAACATGCTGATCATGGCTGCGATCGTAGGAGTTGGCTGTTTTCTGTATGGATGCCTGACAAAGGACAACTGCACATGGAGGTACCTTTTTTAATATCCCGTGCAATTTTGGTCAGTCACCTATAGAGGGGGACTGTGGAGGGTTTGCAAGACACTGCACAATGAAAGAGGCAAAATGAAAGGGCCTGAAAACAACAGTTCTGGATTTGAAAGTAAAAACATAAAGTATGAGAAGAGTAATGGATGTCCATGGACCATTAGAGTGATAGACATCTGAGAGTTTGTTATTTCCTCATTTTATTTATATTTTGCACTAGGTTCACCACATCTAGTGTAGAAACACAAAGAAAAGAGTGACAATCAGAAGCCGTAGCATCATTTTCACTGTGGTTGTTCCAGAAAGAGGTATCCAAAGACCTTGGTAAAACCCCCAAAATGTCTTTCCTCTGTTTTGAGGAAAGAATAGAGAATGAGCAAGCACAGGGTGCCTCAGCTGCCCAGCATATATTGGGAGATGATGCATAGCCCTCATCAGAATATGACAAATTCAACCAACCATGGCACAATGACCTTGGGGTCATCATTGTGCTAAATCATCTACAGACCACCACACTGTATACACTCTTCTGGAACGGTGTTTATCTTCAGAAAACTTTGAAGGGCTGTTCCAGAGCTCCACTCTTGTGGCCAATGGAGTATAAACCCATTTAGCCTTATGCCAGTATTATCGTTTAGTTAAATAGTTCATCTCCCTTCCTGGTGCTTACTTTACTGATGTATTTATAGAAAGTAATTACATAACCTTTCAGCCTCCACCATACTAGGTTAGCACTTATAGTTAGATGACAACGCTTTTGCCATCTCTTAAGAGACAAATCTGCCATTCTTTGAATTGCCCTAACAGCCCCCTCTGCACGTTTTCCAATCTGATCCTCTGTAGAAGATCACAAGGACTAGGTTGCTAATTTGGTTCTGCAGCTGTTCCGTGCTCTGGTAGGCAGTGTTCCTTTCCTTCTCCCCTTGGACCTGCTACGGTAGCACATGTGAGCATGCAAGCATGAGTTTCCTGGTGAAGTGTGAGATCTTTGAAGAGTGGTTTTAATTTTGATATGAGCAGTTTTGAGAATTACTACCATGTACGAGGGATGGAAATCATTTTCGTCCTAGGTCATCCATTTTTGAGATGAGGATTAAGAATGGAAATGGGGATGTATTTCCAGGCTGGGGTGGGGAATACTTGAGAGCAGATGACTGGTAAATTATTTCTCAATTCCTGAGATTATTGTGCTGTCCTTGTGTGCAAAAAAAAAGGACAAAAGAATTTAGTGTTGGTAAGTGACTGACTAGTTTTTTTTTAGCCAAGAAGTATGTGATCCCAACATAGGAGGTAAAATCATAATGTGCCCTCAGTGTGATAAAGTATGTACCTACTGGAACCTCACCATCACTTGTGAATCATCCAAGGTAACTTCATTTACAGCTTTTAGACACACTATTGAACTTTAGTTGCACTTTCTCTGGTACTGCATATAAAAAGAAGCTGTTACTCCACTAATGTCCTGCAGAATTGCTAGAAATATTGAAGTAATTATTCCTCTTGATAGAACGACTGAACTTGGGAAAGTAAAAACAAGATCGATTTCTCCAATTTGATCTAAGATGAAAAAAATTGTTGGGTTATTTTTTTTTTTATTTCACAAATATTTGATACAGGACTACAGTGGATTTTTAACTGAAACACTTTGGTTTCATTTGGAAATACTTCTTCATTTTGGGGGTGGGAAATTCAATTCCTAAAGTCTTGATTCAGTAGCTGTGGATCAATTTTGCTAAGGAAATGTTTAAAGCATGTTTTGACATTTCTAAATTCTGCCCCTTCCCTCCCCAAAGATGTTGTCTGGATCCATGCCTTGAATTTAACCTGTTATCAAGGAGGAGATGGGAACAAGGAGGTGTTGTTGTTGGCCATGATAGAAACTGTGACACAGCCCTGTCCTGTTAGCCATGGAGGAGGCTAACCTCACTAGAGGAACCTCACTTTCTTTCTCCATTACCTCATCTCACTAGGCTAATGTTAGCCTTTTGTTATTCCTTTCCATAGGTTCAGTCACTCTCAAAACTACAATTTTTCTGCTATTTACCAAAAATATTTTGTCCAGTGTTGCTTCAATGCATTTAAAGGGTAAAAGAAATAAGAATACAGGGAAAAGGCTATGATGGAGAGAAAAGGCAAATTGTGACCACAGAGGTATCTCATCACAATGTGTTTTCACTAACTAGCTTGACTTGTTGTCATCCTGCTCATGAAAACCAGATGTGTCCATTGCCTTTTTGTGGATGTATTAAAAATACATAACTCTATGCTGAGTTCCCAGACCAGAAGCACTGTTTTTCCCCTTCCTATGCAACAGATGGGAGGAAGCTTGAAAGCACACCATTTTACTATCCTCTTGCTGCATATTTGGCTTATATTTTTAATTCTGGGCTTTGCATTTAATTTCCTTAATTTACTGTGGAGTAGTGTACATTGACAGAAACTGAGGAAACACAATCAACAAAGGTCGTTTATTAAGCTACATAAAAGCTAAAAAGCTACATGTTCAGTAGGCAGCTTCTGTCCTGGTTTAGTGTAGAAGAAAAAAAATAATTGTTAATTATATTTTAAGCCTTTTTTCTTTTTCATTTCTCCAGAAACTCTGTATATTTGATAGCTTTGGAACACTGGTGTTTGCAGTATTTATGGGAATATGGGGTAAGTTGATTTCAACAACTGTGGTTTGTCATCTAATTTTGGCCAAGCCTCCAGCATCAGCCAAGAAAGCATAGATAAATTTGAAACAACTTTATTTTCTAGCACTCAGGAATTCAGCAGTAGGTAGTTCTATGTAGCAGAAGATATACACATTCACAGGAACTCCTGTTTAGCATCATAAGAAAACAAAGAATTGTAGAACTTAAAGTTGGTCTTTCAGTGTCTGTTTTGTTTCGTTTGACTTGGAGGAAAGTCCAGGAGAAATTATTAGAGCTGCCTCATGTTCATGCAGCAGGAGCCAGCCACATGCTTAAGTATATCTGGCAGAGGAGCTGTTATTTTTCTGAAGAGTTTTGGAGCTGCCTGTGCCTATTAACAGCTGTGAGGCTGCACAAGGCAATTGGAAAATAGTCATTTATTACATTTCCCAGGATATTTGTTCCTCCTGTCTTTATTTAAGAAACTGACTGTAAAAAGTGTAACTAGTGGTTACAAAGCACTAGATGTGCCTTTTAGCCGAGAAAATGTATCTGAAACCAGGATGTTTCCCATGGGTGAAACCATGTGGTGCTGTATTCAAGGCATTAGGCAAGGTTCATTTTCCCAGAAATGATTTTATTTGTTCATATTAGCAACTTTGTTAACTGGCCTTTATCGCACTGTCTTATCCAGAAATTACCAAAATAAGTTCAGTGTTAGGTCTGTACACAGGATACTTTGAATAAAATAACTCATGTAACATTTTAAACTCATATGTATGCTGACAAGAATGCATCATTTCCTTTCTTTGCAAAACACATCTTATTTTTATTATCCTATGATCCTAGAATCCTAGAACAGTTTGGGTTGGAAGGGACCTCAGAGATCATCTACTTCCAGCATCTCCTAAAGTGCTTCAAATAGTCACTGATTTAAAGAAATGTAAGATGAAACATATAATGTCAAAAGAAGACTTCTTTAAAATACATGCTAAATCAAAATACCAGCAGGGAATACTCTATATAAGAAGTTTGATACTAATCTTCTCCTGTCGTATAAATAGTTAATTTATTTGAAATTTGCTTTTTAATTAAAATTGTGTTTCCCGTTTTGAAGAATGGTTTCAAGATTAACAATCACAAAGTTAAGATGCACGGTTACAGTGATGGCTGCAAGGTCTGTTAGTATTCTTCTCATAAGTTCACTATATAAAGAGGTGAATTGCATTACAAATTCAGTCAAATTCAGGTATTCAGTCAAAATTGTACCGAATCCAAATGACCCATGGTCATGGTGCAATTCCAGCTGTAATTTCCACCTTCCTCTAATACTTTTGTAGAACTCCGGGTCCAAAACAATTAAAATAATAGTAGATTTTTAGATATATTATTGCATAATTATCATCAATGCACTTTTAGTAATTTCTTCTTTTGTAATGTATTCCCTTCAAAGATCTTAAATCACCATAAAACATCAGGGAATCTCATCTCAGGCATTCACTCTCTGTACCTTTTTTGCTCTGGACCAACACTTCTGCCACCTTTCCCATGATGGTGTGACTAGATTGGCAGTTTCCACTTCGCTTGCTGCCATCACTGATCCTGTCCCTGAACAAGATCAGCTAAACAAACAAATGCTTTCTAGCATAGGCATTTCTTTTCAGTCCTTGCTGTCACAGTTTCAGAGGCAGAATACCTGGGCCACACTGAGTGGCAGCGGTGAGGGACACGTGAAAGGGGACACCACAAATTACTGATGTGAGGTGGAATTAGTGCTCGGACCTCCTGATTCTGAAATGTCATTTGTTTCCACTGTTGAAAAAAAACCTCACTGTTTCAGGAAAAAAGGAAAATGTCAAATTCAGCAGCAGCTCCTTCCCTGTTTTGAAAGATGCAGCTTGGCTGCTGGCTGATTTTGGCTAGTAGAAGTTTTCTTTGTACTGGGGCTGAAGGCTGTCCCCATGTTATGTGTCCTTCTTCCACTGTTAGCAGACAGGCTACCACAGAAGGAGTCCCTGCACTTCTGGGGTCTCCAGCAGCAGCTGGATTTGCAGCTAGGGCAAACCAGTATATCTTCCTGTGGTTTGAGCTGGGCAGCAGTTAAAGGTTTATGGGAGACTAATCTTGCTCTGCAGGAGAAGGCAGATGTGATCTTCTGGCCCATTGCTTGGAATGGCCTTTATGCTGCTAAGTATGAAGTAGCTGAGAAGACCTTGTGAAAGAGGCCCATGAATAATCTGGGGAGGAGAGTTTCCTGGGGTTCTGCCTGCGTGTAGATGCCAAGGTCATCTCACAGCCCAGCCCATGGAATTTTCTGGTTTTTAAATTCTTCAATTTGGGGTTTTTTGGAAATAAAAATATTTTGGAAATAACCTTTAATGTTTGGAAATGTAAGTGCATGCCATTGATGTTTCATCATTCAGGATGAAATCCAAACACCACTTTGAGGATTAATTACTCCCAGACAATGAGCAATGTAGTGATGGGACACTAACTCCTTAGTGCTGCAGAGCCACGCCACTGATCTGAGGATGCACTGTCTTCAGTAACAGAGCATCCAGGGGTACCAGGGATCATGGCACTGACACCCATCGTCATGTGCACCTCCCAGCCTTCTCAGTGGGCCTCTCATTGCCTCTGCTGCCAGACCTACCCACATAATGTCTCAGGACAAGGTAATGAGTTTGGCTGGATTCATGTCTAGTCAGTACTCCTTAGGCATCTGTGTACCTGATGCCCCAGTGCTTCCAGCTGTAGGAGCACAGTCCAAGGGAACTGGTGGCCCAGCCCAGAGAGTTTCTAAGCTTCATGCCTAGCAAAAAGAGCCGCAGCCTCATCAGATTGGTGCTAGCAGAGAAGGAAGGACAGCTGTGTTTAAGCATCTTCACCTGAACCATCACTGGTTCTTGTTGCCTGCAAATGGAATATTTGTCCACATAGAAATTGCAGACTCAATGAACACAAGTTTTTCCCTGTGGCAATTTTTGGTGTACTGAGTTTTTCTTTTCTAGATGCCCTGCACTCTCCGGTATTTTCTCTTCACCTATCCAACCAATTTGCTTTCTTATGCATCCTGTGACAAACTTTATCAAAAGGAGTCTATAATACAAAATCCAAAGTTATCATACTCTAGGCTTAGCCAGAAAGCAAATAAACATATATGCATTCTTTAGCATGTGCTTACAACACCATTTACCTCAGGTTTCTCTTATTAAAGTACCTATGTATCCAAAGCAATAATTGCATGAAGGAGTAGATCCGTTTATTTTCACCATTGCATTAGCCACTTGGCCATAGGGGTTTATGCCATGTCTGTGGAAAGTTGTATGGAAAACCAAGCCAAATGTTGCAGCACAGGTTTCAAGCAGTGTCCAATACTCATATGGCATTGCTCATTTTGTCTGTCTTCTGGATAGTTACTTTGTTTCTGGAGTTTTGGAAGCGACGGCAGGCTGAACTGGAGTACGAATGGGACACGGTTGAGTACTTAGAGCAAGAAGAACAAGTTCGCCCGGAATATGAAGCTCGGTGCACTCATGTAGTAATGAATGAAACCACACAGGTAAGAAATATTCTAGTAACTATTGATGGCTACTGCAACAGACATGTTGTGAGAGGACACTATGAAAATGGCGAATCTGGACTGGAGCTGTATAAATCAGCAGTGTTTCAAGGAGCTGGCCTGGAAATAATGAATTTATAAAGTACAGATGCATGGAAGGGAATTTATACCTAACTGTAGGCACCTTAAGGTAGGAGCTTGAGGAGCTTTGAGGAGCTTGCAGTGCTTAGGTTCCTGTGTCATAAATAAACAGAAGCAAGCATCATCCCCAGCTTAGAAGACTAAGTCTATTTTATTAAATTCCCCAAGAAATGCTTCAGTGTCACTGCCAGAGGCCAAGATCACAGAGAATTTGCTATCTTTGCCTAAGACTGCATCAGGAAAAAGGGGTGAAATAGAGGGAAAGATGCTATACTATATATTATGCCAAGACAGGGTTTTTTAATCCAAGATATTTCTGTTTGAACCATATATAAATAGGTATTGTTGCTAAGTGCATGTGGATGCAATTATGATTGATAACAGCAAACTCACAGGGACAAAGATAATCCTCATTTTAATGAAATAGGATTCATATTTATGAGGATCTTAGTTCAGATCTCTATTTGTTATACATTTTGAGTAGCTTTAGCTTTTGTAGCTCACTTCAGCCCAGCTTCACTTTTTATTATTCTTTGTCAACATATCACTCTACCGTTTATCTGAGCATTTGCATTGCTTTCACATTCCATCCACATCATACTAATGTTTACTAGAGGGCACTTGAAAAGTTTTGAAACTAACTGCCATAGTTGAAACTATCCTATATATATCTTCTTTTAATATCTTGTACTAAAAAAAAACCTGGTTCTGTTTAAAAGCTTATAAACCTTCAATGTATAAAGTCATAGTTGGAAAGTCCCTTTTAGACAGTTCAAAGAGTGAAGAATATGCTAAAACATAATGATTTTGATCCTCGGAGATCCTATAAAGACTCAGTGAATTTCCACACCACTATTTTGGGTAGACATTTCCTTGGGAAAGCCATTCCATTGTTCCTGTGGGATAAATTGAGAACTGCAGAGATCAGGGACCAGAATTTTAGTGCCTGCTAGTTTTAGCCAATGAGGTTTGAAAGGTAATGGCCTTGGATCCTGGATTAGCCAAGAAGGATGTGTCCATTCAAAAGGACTATGTGCCCTGTCACAGCTGAAGTCAGTAAGAGCTGAGGACACTCAGCCTCTATGGAAGTCATTTATATCTTAGAATCGGCAGAAAAAAAACCAAAACACAAAAGATACCTGTAATCAGACAAGACTTTTGAAATCATGAATAAATGTGAGTTTCCAGGATAACAAAGCAGGAAAGGAAACTAGGGACTTCCTTCCCTTTTTCTGTCATTATTAAAGGGTTTGACTGAAGCATGCAAAAAAAAATTTAAAAACAAACAAAAAAAAAGAACGGAAGATTGGGTGCATCCTTGATCTGTTTCTTAATCTTTTACAGCAAGAAGAACACGTGCCATACACTGCCTGTGGGAAGTGCATGCGGATGACTTTCTGTACGAGTGCTGTCTTCTTCTGGGTAAAGTTCTTCTCTTTTAATTAGTTCTTCTCTTTTAATTTAGACACTTCTCTAGTAAGTGTCTAAAAAAAAAAGATCCTGAACTGAACAAAAGGTAACAATGGACCAGATTCAGATGGATCACCATCTGGGGCATAAACCAAGCCCAGTAGGTATAGACCCACATGAAGAAAGTAGCTGTAGTCACCGAATACTCATTAGCACAGAGTCAATAGAAAATACATATCAAAATATCCTGCAGCTGTACCTTGTGAGTTATGCTATCAAATGTGGTCCACTGATTTTCCCCTCATTATTTTAAGACAAATGTTGTTGCTTTTTGTGGGGGAGTAGGGGAAAGACTTTGGTTTGTATGCTTTCCTCCTTGCCAGTTTCTATCTTGCTTGTTCCAGCCATTTGCTTCAATATCATGTCTCACAGTCCTGGACCTCTTTCAGGTTTTTTGTTTCACTTCACAGAGCAAATCTGGGTGCTCTCTAATCTTCCAGAGCTCCTGCTTTAATTACAACTAAAACTTCAAAGCAGTCCAGTCACCCATGAAACAATATATAACATGGTGATCATGCCCAGAGAGGTCACTTTGAAAAACTCCGTGTTTTAGCGTGCTTCATGTCCTCCTTGCCTGTAGCACAAACAGCAGCTGGAAAAGATCTTGTTCTAGATGACAAGAGACAGATAGGAGATAGAGTGGTGGCTGGCAGCCAGGGGAGCCTCAGCGTTAACACGTCTGTAACACAAAGGAAAGAATACTTCAGTGTTGGACTTAAATAGGCAGGACCCCAGATTGAAGGGAAGAGATTTGGTCTGGGTTTGTCATTTGTGCTACTTCACTCATGATGTGCAGGGTAAGGGGAGGCAGATGGATTCATGCCAGTTTGCAGAGACAGTGAAAAAAATATTCACAGCTCTATGGACCTCAATCTGAATAGTAGCTAGAGAAGTAACAAGAAATAAAAGCAGGAAGAAAAGCAGAAAGAGATGAGATGGCAAGCAAGATGGGGTGTGTGGATCATTATTACAACTTCTGCAGATCGCACGACTTGACCTAAAATTTGTCTTTTCCTTTGGCGGTTCTGTAATCTGTAATATTATCATGTGGAAGGAAGGAACAGCCCCCTCTATAATCAGTGCAGACTTGCTAGTACATTTGCCATCCTATGCCAGTTGCCCAACGTCAAAGAGGGAAATTTCTTCCATCACATGCCTTGATGCGTAAGATTTGATTACACATCTCATTATCTTCGCTTACATTGGTACAAACCTTGTTATTAGACATAAACCAGAGCATCTCTTTTCTTTCCTTCACATTGACTACAGTGCATAAAAAAAAAGGCTTCTTCTATGAATTCTATATTTAGTGCTTTCTACCATATTTGATCATCCTCTGGCAACGAAATGACAGGCATATAGCAGGTTTCCTTTTGCCTACTGTAAAAAGTAGTTTCAGACTCCCTTTTTCCTAAAGCCAATGGTTTAACATTAACATCTTTCTTGCGTTTCTTTGACAGATTATTTTGATTATTGCTTCAGTTATTGGAATCATTGTCTATAGGCTTTCGGTTTTCCTGGCATTTTCTGCAACGTTGTCACAGCACATTAGTGGAACAGACACAATCCGCAAGTACCTGACTCCACAGACAGCCACTTCAGTAACTGCTTCACTCATCAGCTTTGTGGTCATTATGATTCTCAACATTATCTATGAAAAAGTGGCAATCCTGATTACTGACTTTGGTATGCTACTGCTGTTCCTCAGATAGAAACTTGGGGGAAAATAACAACAAAAATAGCGTTTATATGTATAATAAGAATTCAGTAAATGAACATCTTTGCCACATGTTTCAGGATTTTCCAATCCTGAAATCACACGGTACCGTCTAGAAATTTACAGATTTTCTCAATATCATAGGAATATGATAATGAGCTCTTTGCTTGAAAAGTCCTTGTATAGGCAGCATGAAAGATCAATTGTTTACAGTATTGTGCTTGTGAAACAGACAAAGCAAGGAAAATTGCTGTAATAACCAAGCTTTATGAAAACAGATCAGTAACGCATAACATATTCAATTATATTAGCTTTTGTTTATGGGGAAAATAGCTATTTTCTTGTAAATAAATGAAATAAGGTCACTGTTCCAAAGCTAGATACCATTCCCTTGTCATTAAATAGATAAACAGTCACAAATATTATTATTCTTTATATCCAGGCTATCAGCGTTAAAGTAGCTATGTAGAGTAGTGCAGCATTTTAATATAGTTTCGTTTAATACTGTTTCATCAGTTCAGAATGTTACTTTTGCATCTTTCTTGAGAGTGTTGGATTTGGGTGGGTTTTTTTCCTGAGTTATCAGCATTTCTGCTTATTCTTTTTCTCTACTGTCAGGGAACAAGTTCTTTCCTTATTACAACCCATATAGTTTTAGAATTAGCATAATGGTTACAGTATACTTGGGGATTATGTGCAATCTAATTTATAATGCTCTCAGTCATATTAAGGAATATAGGGCATATGCAACTCCAGCTGAGGCTCTAAGGCAGTTTGTAGGTTACGTGTAGGTTGGCTTTTGTTTTTATTTTATTTTATCTTTTTTAATTGCAGAGCTTCCAAGGACACAAACTGATTATGAAAACAGTCTGACCACAAAGATGTTCTTGTTTCAATTTGTCAACTACTATTCTTCATGCTTCTACATAGCCTTCTTTAAGGGCAAATTTGTAGGTCACCCTGGGAATCCAGTTTATTGGCTGGGAAAGTATCGCAATGAAGAGGTAAGAGTGTATGATAGTGTTTGTTTTTAAACAGCGGGAGCCATTAGTCCAGGTATTCTGCTGCAGTTAGGAGTTTATAACATACTTGTACATATTTAACATGAAGGTTCAAAAAGTGACTGCCTCCTAAGCCAATTGCCTCCTTCATTATCCCTAACAATAAAAGAACATGACATGAGACCAGCTGGGCTTAGAAATATATTGCACATACCCAGACAAACTCATTTGTGAACTGGCTCACAGAAAGAGAAGAACATCAGCAGAAGCATTCCTATTCTGCTGGGTGACCCTCACCTGGTGACAGCACAGTGCAGATCTGCATGGCTTCACCTGTTATTTCACTCTTTCACTAGTGACCCATCAACCTGTCGAATATGACCACATGTGGACTAGAATTGATTTTTGCATACCTTCCTGGAACATTACCATGATAAAGCAGGAATGCGCTATTTCAAATTTTTCTTTCATGCCTGAAAAGTTACCCAGCTTCATAAATGTCTCATGTCTCTCCTAACCTTCAGTGTGATCCAGGTGGATGTCTCCTTGAACTCACAACTCAGCTTGCCATCATAGTAGGAGGTAAAGCAATCTGGAACAACATTCAAGAAGTGCTTCTTCCGTAAGTTCAAACTATTAAGTAATCTGCTCTTTCATATTTGAAAGATAATGGTTTTGCTTGATGTGTTCAGGCATTTGGTCACTAAATTTGATAGGTGTGTATTATATTCTAAACGAATAAGCCTAGTCTTTTGGGGCCTTTTTAGATAGTATGTGTATTTTTGGTCTGGTAGCTCTGAGCTCCTGTCTCTGTCATTCTGGCTCATCAGAGATGCTTTCCTCCTCTGCAAATCAGACTCAATGTGTTTCAGGTTGAATATTTAAAACTGAGGTAGTAGAAGTTCTGAAAAGATTAAAGATTGTTGTTTAATGTTGAGTGGAATGATATGTTGTTATACATTGGGCTTTTAGAAGTGATGCCTAAGTTACTAATTTAACTCGTTTAGTTTTGCAGTTATATTTGACATTCATAGTGCCTATATGCTCTCTTTCAGTGAGGCAGGTCTCTGGAAGGTCATGTTTTAATGTAAACAGTAAGCAAAGTGCTAACCACAAATGCCTTCCCTTTAATTTAGGTTAAGATGCTATCCAGGACTAATTTCCTTCTCCTAGAACTTATATTATGCTGATCAGCGGCTGTTAATGTTGCTTGGAGTAGGGAACTCCCGGTTTACTCACACCCTTCTTAATGCAGTAAGCACCAGCCCACAGCATTTTATTCCCTTTGTGGGTCTTCCAGACCCACAGACTGCGCTTCTTTGCTGCAGAGTGACCCCACTTCAAAGCATGCCATAAATAATGTTAAGATTGAAGCTGAGATACGGTTCCTCCAGACCCCAATGCTCCATATATGCTGCTGCTTGCAGAATGGACCTGTAGACCCATCCTTCTTTTCAACATCTTTTACCTCGGGAAGAGTCCCTAGACTGAGCATGCTTGCAGATGTCAGCTCCAACCACAGACAAGAGACTCTCCTTCTGTGTACAGGAAATAACTTTATCTGACCAGAAATTTTAATTCACTTCCTAGGGTAACATTTAGATGTTGAAATGCTGAGTATCACATCTAGATCTGATTCTTCTCATGCTGCATGTCTGCAAGTATAAAGAGAACTATTTTGGGGTTTTCTCTGTTGATAGACATTTGCTCCCACCCTCCTTTTTTTAGTATGGTTATTTGACTGCTGAAAATGGCTACAGCCAATTTATCAGTTTTCTTAAATTCTCATACAAGCCTTTCAGATGGGAAGATCAGACTCACCTCAATTCCTGAGAAGGTGAAGGACCAGCTAGTCCTGGAAACCGTTTCCAGGCACATGAAGGACAAGGAAGTCATTAGTAGTCAGAAGTCATGGGTGACCAACCTGCTAACCTTCTGTGATGAAATGACTGGCTCACTAGATGAAGGGAGAACAGTGGATACTGTTTACGTGATCTTCAGTAAAGCTGTTGGCGTTTTCTTCCATAAAAGCCTCATAGAGAGGATACTGAAGTATGGACTGCATGAGCAGAGAGTGAGTTGTACTGAAGACTGGCCGAATGGCCTGGCCCAGAAGGTGATGATCAGTGGCATGAAGTCTAGTTGGAGGCTAGTCATTAGAGGTGTAATCCATGGACCACTATTGGGTCCTGCCCTGTTTAGCATCTTCTTTAGTGATCTGGATGAGGGGACAGGGTGCACCTTCAGCAAGTTTGCTGACACAAAACTGTTAAGTCAGATGGTTGTGCTACCACTCAGTGGGACCTTCACAGGCTGGAGAAACGAGCTGAGAAAGAATTTAATGAAATTCAACAGAGAAAGTGCAAAGTCCTCACCTGGGAAAGAACAACCCAGTGCTGGGGACCATCCAGCTGGAAAGCAGCCCAGCAGAAAAGGACTGGGGGTCCTGGTGGACACCAAATTGATCACAAGCCAGCTATGTGTCCTTATGGCAAAAAGGTGAATGGTACCTTCAGTGTTGCCAGCGGGTTGAGGGAGGTATACTCAGCACTGGGGAGCCCACACCTGGGCTGATGGGCGCAGTTCTGGGTCCCCCAGTACAGGAGAGACATGGACACACTGAAGAAAGTCCAGCAAGGAGACACATGCATGAATATGGGACTGGAGCAGCTATGAGCAGAGGCTGAGAGAGCTGGGACTGTTCAGCCTGGAGAAGAGAAGGCTCAGGGGGATCTCATCAGTGTGCACAAATATCTGAAGGGCAAAAGTAAAGAAGAGGGGGACAGACTAATCTCAGTGACCAATGGCCAGTGAAAGGATGAAAGGCAATGGGCACAAACTGAAAGACAGGAGATTCCCTCTGAACAGCAGAAAACGCCTTTTAACTGTGAGGGGAATGAGCGCTGCCACAGGTTGGCCAGGAAGGCCATGGAGTCTCCATCACTGGTGATATTAAAAAGGCATCTCGACAAGGTCCTGGGCAACCAGCTCTGGGTGGCCCTGCCTGTGCAAGGAGGGGTTGGACCAGATGACCTGCAGAGGACACTTTGAACCTCAACCATCCTGTGATTCTGAGAATTTTGTGATCAGAAGGAATTCATCTGTCTAACCACAGGCCTACATTTAATTTAATTTTTTGTTACCTTGAGTTTCATATGGTCATTCACCTGTACGACGTATAAGCCACAATGATTCTGATATATTGCCGTTTTATGTTTATTTATGGTTGAAAATAACTGCTTTCAGGATAAGGCAATGGAAGATTATACTCATGATTGAAGGGCTTTCAGTAATTCAAGAACATAACTAAATCCACCGTTCAAAGCTATAACAGCACAAATGTCAATTTTTTCCATTTACTGAACTTCTTTAGGTTATTTTACCAATGTTAGTGGTCTTTTTCTCCCTGGCTGATAGTTGGGTTAAGAATCTAATCGGAAGATACTGTGCAGCTGCTAGATCAGAAAAAGTCATTCCACGCTGGGAACACGACTACCACCTGCAACCCATTGGAAAACTTGGACTGTTTTATGAGTATCTTGAAATGGGTAAGTAGGAGTTTAGTTCAGATTCACTACCACTGCTGGGCACAAACATACTTTAAAGAGAATCTTCATACAAATAATGCTTAATAAGTGCATAGGCAGAGGAAACATGAATGTTTTCCCAGACAAATTTTGGTGGGCCATTACAGGTAGTTTTACAAGTTTTAATTAAACAGCTAAGCCTTAACCCAATTTACAATTAGAAACAGCACATGATTGTACAAGGAGTGTGCTGCTTATTTGCCCCATCCTCTGAGAAATGCATTCAGAAGGCAGACCGCTGCTACGTTCAGGTGTTGTATGCAGAGCTGTGTGTCAGACTGCTCTGCCTGGGGTCTGCAGTCACCAGGGCTTGTCACTGGTCTCTTGGGAGCTGGCAGATCTCTGGTTTGTTGCCACCATCTCCTCTGTCACAGCACTGCCAGCTTGTTTGTTGCAGAACCTGGACACCAATAAGATGATTGTTAGTTCAGGCTTTCCAGCATAGCACTGAGACAGTCATTAGGTTTCCAGGTCTTTGTGATGAAAACATAAGAAATAAATGGATGTTTAAATACCCAGAATAGTTCCTTTTGATGAGTTGTGACTTGTAACATTTTCCTGTCCCCTTCACCTAGCAGGTTTTTCAGTATTGTTGTGCTTTTATATTGTCATACAGAAGATTCACTAGGAACCAAGCTACTCTTTATTGTATCTCTGTCTCCCACACGTATACATACACGCTCGTACACGTTTATCTCCAGTAAGTGTAAAGCCTCATTGATGTATGTAACCTCTCCCTTCAACAGTTATACAGTTTGGTTTTGTCACTCTGTTTGTGGCATCGTTCCCCCTGGCTCCTCTTCTGGCCCTTATTAACAACATGTTGGAAATCCGATTGGATGCATGGAAGCTGACAACCCAGTTCAGGCGCATGGTTCCACAGAAGGCACAAGACATCGGTGCCTGGCAGCCTATCATGCAAGGCATAGCCATTCTGGCTGTGGTTACCAACGTAAGTAAAGTACCAACAATTGCAAAAGGCAAAATGTCTTCATTGCAGGTGTTACATCCAAATGTGGAAATGCCATGTGTGGCAATGTAGCTCTTAAATGATCCTAAATGAATTATGAGCATCAGTGTCCTAAGACTTCAGCCTCTGTGAAATAGTGACTTTCCAGATGTTTTGGAAACATGTGAATACTGTCTGTAATATTATATCTAAAAAAAAGAAATTTTATTTAGAGTTGCTAAAGTCTTCAGAAAAATCTGTTACATATGAGGACTGTAGCCCGTCTTTCCTAAAATTGTAATGCATAGTGTGAAGATCTTTTTGGATAGTCTACTGCTAAATGCATGAGTTTTGAAAAAAAACAAGTTGCAGTTTAGCTACATTATAATTGATTGTTATTTCTAATTGTCACAATTCTCATGGTCTATGCCTTCATATTTGAATTTGGCTTTAAGCAATTGTCATGGTTTAAGCCCAGGCTGTAAATTAGAACCACGCAGTTTAAGTTGCACTTAAAACAGAAATTCACCTTCTTTCTTGTATACTTAAAAATACAATGTGCTTTCAAAATTGCAGCACTAACCTTTTGAGGTCAGAATGATGAGAATTTGAAAACTAATATTTTTCAGTTGGATTTAAAATTAGTTTTAAAAGTTTCTTTAAAATATTTAGAATTTATTTTTTCTGTCCAACAATGAAATTCAGACCTTTCAAATTTCCCATACCTTGAATTTACCAAGATCTTATACATAGGCTGCACTGTGGAGAGAAAAATAATCCATAGGATTTTACCACTGTGTATTATTTGATTGCTTATTCATAAGCAGTAGCTAATGCATACTGTCTTTCAAAAGATTCTCACTGCTGGCCTTTCTAAAAGAGCAGTGACAACTGGTTACCCCTGCAGGGACAGTAACACCACAGACTGGCAATGGTTAATAGCCTTTTTCAACAAGATCACCGTTTTCTACTGTTAACAATGAGATTAAGGATTCCTTCTGACACACTTAGATTGTCACTTCCTCCAGGACCTCATCCTTGCAGTAACAGTACCTTAGTGCAGTCAGTAGGAGTTTTTGGAGAAAGTAGTTGAGTCTGAAGACAAGAGTTCATCTCATCCCAAGCTTTCACAGGAAGTTCACCCTGTTTGGAGAATGGTGGTCTTTGGGAAGGAAGATGGAGCTGAGCACTCTAATGTAGATACTAACTCAATAGTTAGGGAACTTATTTCAAGTAAAAGAGTAAAGGCATGAATTTATATTCCTGTATCTCAGGCACTTTCTATGGTCATTAGGTTCTTGGCTAGTCTGGTGTCTCAATCCCAAGGGTTCTGCTTTACAGAGGTCATACAGGGATAGGTATGTACACCTTCTTTTTTCCACACTCAGATGAGTGTCTCTGCACATTCCTCGCTTCCCTTTCTTTACTTTAAGAAGTTTGGTTTGCCCCTGGAAAGATGAGGCTACATTTGAAGAATCTATAGATGAGCTTCTATGGCCTGTCTATTGGGTTATCATCTTCTCAGTAGTTGGTTTTCATTATTTTGGGGAATGGGGGTACTGCCATATAGAAACAGGAGTCCAGGGTGGATGTCAGTGATTAGGAAAATTTTCTGTCAGCCTCAGCTACCAGATGTACTTTCAGGTGTATGAAGGTCTCCCAAAATAGCCATTATTCATGTGCAGAACTTTATTTTGCCCTGTAGCGATTCAAGAGGTATAGCAAACATAGCTAGGATGTAGAGAGGAGGCTCAGGAGGGCATAAAGGCAGAGAATTAAGCACAGGAAAATGTCAGAAGAAAAAACAGAACTTGAGGATGAAAAATTTGAAAGAGAATCTGGGAGGCAGACAACAACCTCGAGCATATGCTCCATCAGTTTCACTCTGCAGCGGCAAGTCAAACATAAATCCAGCTGTTCCACAGACATGTGAACAATCCAGGGCCTGGTAGTAAATTCAGTGTCAAAATTACATAAAATAATTTTTTAAAGTTGCAACTTTGGTAACACATGTTCAGATCATCAGAAATGTCAGGTGGAGCCAGGGACTCTTTGGGGCTCTGTGCAAAAAAATTGTTAATGATAACTCTCCTAGCAAACGATGCAAATCCCAGCAGATTCCCATGCAAATTCACAGATGCAGCACAGCTTCATCTAGCATAGCTAGAAGTAGAGGCAATATTGATGCATCAACAACCTATTTTGAACTGTGCTGCTAGAAAACTTACAAAATAAAAGGCAAAAATGTTCCTGGTGCCCTGGAAGAATAACAAATATGTTGTGCCATTGGATAAGCTAGATGTCTTTGCTAGACAATCCAGCTTGATGCTTTAATATCACTATGAAATAAGAAGTTGCATATACATTTTAAGATTACTTGAACATATTGTTATGAGTACCTTAGACATAGTCCTTATGATACTCAGGATAATGTTAAAGTGGCTTTGGTGACCTCAGGGTGATTCAGACATGTCTACACTCAGGCATGCCTAGGCTTCTGTCAGGAATGTACTCATGCCATGTTTTCTGCAGAGGAATGACCCAGCAGTAGGTGTTTATCACTACCCGGTCATGGCCCACCTGAGGCTAATCTGAGCTTTGCAACATTTTTCACTCCAAATTCCTCCTTACGTGCTACACCCTCAAGGCATCACTAAAAACACAGAGCCCTCGATGTGTGAAAGTGTATTTACAGCTTGGGTTTACTCTCTGTCCTCCTTGACAGGCACTCAGCCCCAGTGTTCACATGACTCTTAACTGCAGGCATGTTTCTTTCAGTCACCCTTTTTGGAGATGTCACATGTTAGGTATAGCCAATGTCAGTGTAAATACAGTGCATGCGCCACTGGCTTCAGTGGGCTGTTGGCATGTAAGGGGCACAGCACCAGTGACTGTCATGTTCAAAAGACCCTGCTGCAGGAGTTGTAAGGACCTCAAAAAGATCTGTATTTCTTGCTGATGAAGTGAGGGCTATAAAGCAAATGCTAGAAGCAGTTTTCTTCTTTTAAGTATGTTTTTTTCTTGTTTGACATCTAGTATCTACTATAGTTCGTCAGTCTTTACCATCCCTGCCTTGGTTTTTCCTTCACAGAAACTGTTTCTTCTTTTCTATGTGACTTGTTGCAACTGATTAGAATGCAGGTAGCATATCATTTTTTCCCCCATACATTACCTTTCCAACACCCTCTAGTAACATGCAAGCAACTTTTGCACAAAACTGTCAGTTTTGAGACTTGCTGCTCAGTCACCAGACTTGGTATTGCATGATACCAAAGCATCTGTTGTTGATTTGAAGACTGATTTTAATTAGGTACAGTATAAATGGAAAACTGTGCAGTAACGCTTGGGAAGTAGAGAATGCGCTATTTGTTTGTAGTTCTCCAGTGCAACACTCTGAAATGCAGCCCATAATTCAGGAGGAAAAATTCTTTTCCTTTGAGAGGACGCTGTAGGATTAGCTTTCATATTTCTGTCCTTGCAGCTCTCTGGAGCACATCTGGAGATCATTCTGGGAGAGGGAGGAGAGTGAGACAAGGTTCAGATTTAGGATGATGAGAGACCTAGGGCCCTGCAAAAAAATTCAGTAAGAGCAAATATTAAGTCGTGTAAATACCATATTTCAGCATCTTTCTTAATGATACAAAGCAGCAGCAGCAAACTTCTTTGATCCAAAAAGAAAAGGGATATTTTTTGCCTTACTGTTCATTTGCTCTTTTATGGTCTGACTGGATGAGCTAATGAACAGAAAGAAATTATGTTTAAATAAAACTTTTTATGCTTGTACTTCAGTTAAAAACAGAGTAATTTAGGTGTGAGGTCTTCTCCCTGCAACTGCAAGACACAGTAATATATATTTCTTGTCAGCCAAAAACACCTACTCTGCATGTAAATATAAACAACACATAATTTTCACTTCACAGTGGCATGCAATGCTTAAAAACAGTTTTTGAGAGTGAATGCCAACTACATTTGATTTAAGCCAGAGTAAAGTACAGAAAAACCTCTTGCCCTTGAAAATTTTAAATGAGTTTATTTTAGTCTTAGGACACCTCTCTTTTTTTCTCATCAGCCAAATTAAATTCCTCTCCACTGAACTCAATTATAGCAATATTCTGGAGAACCAGATAGAGAGCTTGGACAGAATCACAGAATGGTTGGTGTTAGAATGGGCCTCTGGGGACCATCCAGTCCAGCCCCCCTGCCAAGGAAGGGCCACCTAGAGCAGGTTACACAGGAATGTGTCCAGGTGGGTTCTGAATCTCTCCAGAGAAGGAGTCTCCACAGCCTCCCTGGGCAGCCTGTTCCAGTGCTCTTCCACCCTCAATGTAAAGAAGAACATGAAGAAGGTTTTCCTCATACTCAGGTGCAATTTCCTGTGCTCCAGGTTGTTCCTGTTGCCCCTTACCCTGGGCACCACTGAATAGAGTATGGCCCCACCTCACTGTCCACTCATCTCACACTTTTTGACCACTTTGATGACCATGATCTCAAAGTATAGTTTCTGCAACTTTTAACAAGAGTTTAGCTTCTCAGGTACTGCAAAATAAGCTAATTCAAAAGGCAAGACATTAGGGTACCATTCTTCACTTGGCAGTGATGCTACCTGAGGTGGGGTGGGTCTTGCACTTTTTTCGACTCCCTCCCCTTTCCCTCCCCTGTTTCCTCTCCTTGTTGTTGTCTCTTGTGCTGTGCTGGTACTAGCCCTTTGACAGACATTAACCAGCTTTTATGCTACTATTATCACTTAACTTGTCCCCTTCCTCTGTCTCATGCCCATCCAATGGCTTTTTTCTGCACCTTTTAGGCACCTCTGCCTAAGCCTCCCTCCTCCCTGATCCCACTAGATCCCTACTTCACACCTGTCACCTCCATGTCTTTGCCCCGGTTCTTCCCATCCATGTTGTTAGATGTTTTTTTGACATTTTAATGGGCTAAAGGCTTCTCTTTCAGCCCTGGAGTGCAGCTTCGCAGTCCTCTCTAGTTGCTGGGCACCCAGATGTTGGTATGAGTTGGCTGGGCAGCCTCTTGCTGGGCACTCAGCTGCAGATCTTGCCAGTGGAAACTCTTTCTCACAGGGAAACCTTTTGAATTTGCAGTAGCAGAGGAGGAGATTGGATTAAACATAGTTAACCTGTCCTCCAGAATAGGATGTTTTGGGAAGTTCATGAGTTTAGAAAAAGCTTCCCACAACAAACCCACGGATCCAATTTCCTACCCAGTTTGTGACCAGCAGGCTGAGTAGGCCAGGGACTCTCCTAGGAACAAGATAAAAACAAATGGTCACGTCATATGTAAAACAGCACTATGCGGCTGCTACTAAAAAAAAATTAGCTTGGCATCAGAGCACTTTCCACTTGTAGTGACATTGAAACTTACGAGGCAACAACTGCCAAGATGAGCTTGGGCTGGCTAGCACCTCAGAAAGAGTGGGATGTTACTAGGGTAAAAGATGGATCAGCTATATATATAATTTATTTAATTCCCTCACTCAGACCTCAGGGCTCCTGGTGAAATTGATTTTATATTACTGAAGGACTCTTCCTTTGTTTCCATGAGTTTCATCAGGCAGGATTTCTTTAAGCATCTCACAAGCATCTGATAGCAAGCACTTTTGCCGGAGGTTACCTTAGAGTAGTTTAAGGTGAGTTTGGCTGCTGACCTCCGCTGCATGCTCATGAGGAAAAGATGGATTGCAGTTAACTTTTCTAAGGCATCCAGCAGAGCTAGCATAATCTAAAAATTGTACAGAGTGCACATTCCAGAAACACAGTGTTTTATGCCCATGAGTAACTATGTGCTCATTCGTGGAGGGAACCATTAACCGGAAAAGTACATATTTTCTATTAAGGCTTATTTCTTAAACACTGCTCTGCTTTTTTGTCTTCTTTTTCCGAAATGCAGGCTATGATCATTGCTTTTACGTCTGATATGATTCCTCGCCTGGTTTATTACTGGTCCTTTTCAGTCCCTCCTTATGGGAGTCACAGCAGTCACACTATGAAAGGGTATATAAACAGTACACTTTCTGTCTTCAATATATCAGACTTCAAGAATGCAAGCAAGCCATTTTCCCCGTGGTTTGTAAACCAAACATGCAGGCAAGTGTCAAATAACCATTCTTTTGCAATAACAAAAATAAATATAATTGTTTAATATCTCAAACATATAGTTCAGTTAACGATATCTGGTGAGAAATGTTAAAACACAGTAAAAGCTAGCATATTCTGAATGGAAGAACTGACTAAAAGTTTTCACCCATAAGTTTGTGATGCTCAGAAAATTCTGACTTTTATTTTGGCTTTCTCATAATTGATAGTCGTAAAAAAAATAAAAAAGGCACTTTAAAAGTTTTCTAATGATTTCTTAATATAGTGGCAAAAAATTGACATTTCAGCCAAATATAATTTATTCTGCAGATAGGATTTTACCCGTTACTGTAGTTATGTGTAACTGGCTGTTCCTGGATGCGTTAAGCAGGGACATGTCTTGCTCCATCCTCTGGCCACAGTGTCTTACTGCAGAGATTCCTGAAAATAGTTCCTGACATTCATACATTACTTTCAGATACCGGGATCTCCGCTACCCTCCTGGTCACCAGCACCAGTATGAGCATAACATATACTACTGGCATGTCATTGCAGCCAAGCTGGCGTTCATCATTGTCATGGAGGTAAGAGTATGAGATTGTGAGCATTCCTTACTTACCTGAAATTCTCTTCCCTCCATGCAGAAAATCCTTCAAAGACATTCTGTCCAGGCACGGCTATCAGAGCTGGCAATAAGTGCTAACATGGGCAAGAGCTTGGGAGATGTAAATCAAGTGTAGCACCATTAGAAAAAGAGGTCTGTGAAGCCATTAGATCAGCTGAGGATTACCCCACATTTGCAGGTTCTCTTCTCAAGAACTGTTAAATTAGTTTTAGCATCAGAAATAGAAGGGACAGTTACACCAAAAATATTTTCACATATACTTAGACAAGTTTGTGCACAGCCTCATGAATGCATCTATATAATACGTATTCACTAGCAGAGTGAAACCGATAAAGATGGTCAGTGCAAGAGGTGAGTCTCCAGGTGAGCATCAAAGTAATTGCTCATTCCTCTGAAGCTACATCTGGGTTTACGAAAGATGGGAGTCAATCCGAGACGAACGGAGAGGAATATAGGGCCTGATCTAGGGACTACCAACATCATCAGAAACATGCAACTGGTTAGATCAGAATTCTTGTGGCAGAGAAAAGTCCATTGCCCCGAATCATTTGAACAAGTCTAAAACAATTTGAAAAGAAATTGTAACCAGTATTACCATGGAGGGGAGGAACACTGAGTACCATGGTTCCTCCAAAGCAGGCAGAGAAGTACTGGTTAAAATCAGGATTAGAAAATCAGAAATTCTTGTTTATCTGACAATTACTCTATTCATTAGTCATATCTGCTTTTTAAGACACTGTTTCACTGTGATAGATACTGGTACAGAACCAGCTTAGAGTCTTAAGAGATAATGCTGTGTTTTATTTTTAATAATAATAATAATAATAATGTGCTGTTCAGCCTGACTGACGTTTTTTCGTTTTCACCTTTCCCAGCATGTCATATACTTTGTGAAGTTCATTATTTCATACTTAATTCCGGATGTATCACAAAAGACCAAGAGCCAGGTCAAACGAGAGAAGTACCTAACACAGAAACTCTTGCATGAGAACGACCTCAAAATTGTGAAGAAAACCATGGGCAAAATAGCCAACAAAATTATCCAAGGAGTAGACAGCACTTTCTGACCTGAAGCTGAATAAGTACTTTTTTATAGGGAATAACAGTATTTAGCCAACTAATACCTGTCCAGATATTACCAATAGCTAACCAAACACTTTGAATTAATTCCCTTTACTAAGCATTGTTTCTTGCAGCTGTTACCTGTTCATTTACCTCTTGCCTTTGGACAAAAGCAGCCACTGCGACTCAGATAAGAGTTACCAATATTTTAAGCAGCTTTAGTAGGACATACTTTTTTAACATGTGAAGATAAAAATTATCTATCATCTCAAGACGATGAACGTTAATTCTGAAATACATACAGTGCTTTCCACTTTAGGCAAGAGCTATTAGATCTCTTCTTCTGACTTGAATAAAACCTTAAGAACAAGAAAGATTTGTTGTAAGAATAACATCATGCCTTCTGAAAGAGTTGTGATTGCTTGCTAATGCAGACCCCAACTATAAAATGAAGAGAAAAAGACAAAACATGAAGGAAAAAGAAGGAAAATACAACTCAAAATCATGTTGTTAAGCCATTGGAATTGACATACTAAGCGCTGTTGTGTGCTACGCAGAATTAGCCATGCATACTGAGACTTAAATGGATAACAAGATATTTCAATTAATCATGGACTTGGATCACAAGAAGCAGCAGGACTGTAAGCCCACCCTGTTCATCAATCTCTCTGTAAACAGGAGAATTGCCTTTAAAATCAATGCACACAAACTGACTTTACAGCACTCCAAGTGAGTAGAAAACTCAGGCATTTTATCTTTCCTTAGTCAATGTACTTTCATTAGTTCACTTGCCCATTCTGCTCTGAATGACCACAGCCTTGAAGGTCTCCTACCTGTAACAGTAATGAGTGTTAAACTCCTAACAGTAATGAGTGTCAAAAGTCTTTTCATGTAGTAAATCAATATTTGTGGATGGCTGTCTTTTGCATTTCTCCCACACTGTGCCTTTCCCTGAGATTTTGACACAGGAAGAATGTACAGCTGGAGTTGTTGGGATATAACACTGCATGATAAAGTGAATTCTGAAAAGACCATTAATCTATTGAAACTCAAGATTGGAATGAACCATTTAATACGCCTTAACCACATTATGAAGCTTTAAATAACTAGGAAGGATGTTAGAGGTGTGGATGCAAGTGCTAGAGCCGTCAATCATCTTCAAATTAGGCTGCAGATCTGCTTGGCTATTTTGGCTCCAGTTGCAAACTGGGAGATAGGGAATTACAGATTAGGCATGTATGTAAAGCTCTGGTTTGTGTCTGCACCAGTGATATTCCAGGTTATCATTTGCTTTCTCTCAACAGCTTTACTGGACCAATTTCTGAAATCCTGAAAATCAGAATCTTGTTAAAAAAGCAAAACTATGCCTGTACTCTGTAAACCAGGTGATTGCTGCTGCATTTGTAATTTTGTACTCTTCCTAAATGTCATAGATATGCAGAACTTTTAGTCAGATTATTCATATAGCTTTTTATATATTAAGAAGTTCATTTGCAGAAACTAAGTAGCATTTATAAGCATTTTTGTTCCATTAATAATGAGAAGGAATCATACGTCTGAATTCTGTAGCAGAACTTCCAGATACTTACCGCTGTGTACCTCAAGCATATCCTTTGAATCAGAATAATTTAAGTTGGAAAAGAACTTTAAGATCATCAATTCCAACCATTAACTAGCACTGCCAAGTCCACCACTACACCATGTCCCTGAGCACCACATCCACAGTCTTTTAAATACCTCCAGGGATGGTGACTCAGGCACTTCCCTGGGCAGCCTGTTCCAGTGATTGACAACCCTTTCAGTGAAGAAATTTTTCTAATATCCAATCTAAACCTCCCCTGGTGCAATTTGAGGCCGTTTCCTCTTGTCCCATCACTTGTGACTTGGAAGAAGAGACCGAAACCCACCTCACCACAACTTCCTGTCATGTAGTTGTAGCCAAGGACAAGGTCTCCCCTGAGCATCCTTTTCTTCAGGCTGAAAAACCCCAATTCCTTCAGCTGCTTCTCATAAGACTTTTGCTCTAGACCCTTCACCAGCTTCCTTACTCTTCTTTGGACACTCTCCAGCACCTCAATAGCTCTCTTGTAGTGAGGGACCCAAAACTGAAGTGCAGCCTCATCAGTGGCGAGTACAGGGGGAGAATCACTTCTCTAGTCCTGCTTCCCATGCTATTTCTGATACAAGCCAAGATGTTACTGACTTTTTTGGCCACCTGGGCACACTGCTGGCTCATGTTCAGCCGGCTGTTGCACAATACACTTCCCACCATCAACAGGATTTAGCTCCATTCACCACCATGCTTTGGACCTGGCCTCCAGCCACTTTTTTACCCAGCAGAGTACACCCGTTCAAGCCATGAGCAGCCAGTTTCTCCAGGAGAATGCTGTGGGCAATGGTGTCAAAGTCTTTACTGAAATCTAGGTAGACAACATCCACAGTCTTTCCCTCATCCAGTGCGTGGGTCACCTTGTCACAGAAGGAGATCATGTTAGTCAAGCAGGACCTGCCATTCATAAACCCATGCTGACTGGGACTGATCACTTGTACATGCTGGGTGATAGCACTCAAGATGGTCTGCCCCATAACCTCCCACAGTACCAAGGTCCCCGGATCTTCCATTCAGCCCTGAAGACATCCTCATAGACCTCCTGAGTGGTCTGGCCCTTCTTCCAAAAGTCATAAACTCCTTTTTCTCCTGAGTTCCAGCCAAAGCTCTCTGTTCAGCCAGGCCAGTCTTCATCCCTGCCAGCTCATCTTTCAGCACATGGGGATGGGCTGCTTCTGTGCCTTGAAGATTTCCTTCTTGCAGAATGTCCGGCCTTCCTGGACTCCTTTGCCCTCCAGGCCTCCTCCCAAGGGACTCTCAACCAGGCTTCTAAACAGGCCAAGGCCTGCCCTCTGGAAGTCTCAGGCAGCAGTTCTGCTGAATCCCCTCCTTGCTTCTCTGGCAACATTTAAACCAGAAGAGGTAGCACATGAGGGCATCCTTCCAGCAGGCATGATACACAAACTTTCACTCAGCAAGAATTTGCATGATTACATGGAAGAATGTGAGAGGAAAGTTTGGTTCCAAAATCAGGGAAAGACAAAGGAAACTCACATAGGTTCCAGAGAACCACTTGCATTTCTGACACTGAAGGACTGAAGTTTGCTTATTATAATGCCCAGAAAACTTTGTGTAGGTACCACCTGAAGACAAAAAAGATGAAGGACAGAAAAATAAGACAGACCATCAAAATAAAGGGCAGTCAACCAGAGCAACAACAGGACCAGCGCTTCTTTGCAAAAGGGACTCTAGCCTTTACAATTTGTTTTGACTTTGTCAAAATCATGACAAGCCTTTAATTCACCAGGAAATTGGACAGATGGACAAACACTCAGAAGTTTCTAAACAAGACAGCATTTCTTATCAAAATACATCCTTTCAATACTGATCACAGGAGGTTGGTGTTGGAAGGGACCTCAGAGGTCATCTGGTCCAATCTTCCTGCTCAAGCAGGGCCATGTAGAGCAGGCTACCCAGATGTCCAGATGGCTTTTGAATATCTCCAAGGATGAAAACTTCATAGCTTCCCTGGGCAACCTGCTCAAGTCATCTTCACAGTGAAAAAGTGTTTCTTCATATTCAGAGGGAACGTCCTGTGTTTCAGTTTGTGCACATTGCCTCTGGTCCCGTTACTGCACAATATACCAAACCTTGGTTTAAAAAAAACCTCTGCCAAAAAAAAACCTGTTTCATGATACAATGTTAGTGAAGTACTCGGGGTTTCGCTGGGCAGACTTGACTTAGAGCTTTGATTTTTATCTTTGAACTGGTCCTCCACCATTTGCACTTGTGTTCAGCTGAGAGATGCCATTTTCATACCCCCATCAGTGATCGCAACCCCAGTGTGCCTTAAATACCTTTCCAGGTATTGCTGCTTTTCAGGTATTTGCTGGACCAGGCAAGGAAGCATCCTGTGGTAAAGGGGGAGAAAATGCAGGACTATTTCAAGTAGTTGTTAGTCTTAAGAAAGCGTTAATTGCCCTCTTTGAGAGGTAAAGAGACTAGGAAACAAATGCATTGAGTGCCTTGCCTGGGGTCACACTGTGAGTGGTGGCAGAGCTTAAGCCTAATTTTCGGGAGTGCCTGGTCTTCCACTACTCCTTCCTGTGGCCTTTCTCACATTCCTTTCTTCTACATCAGTTGGCAGCGTTTCCTAAAGGGAGAGTTAGCCCTCAGTGTTTATATTGAGAGTTTATATTCCTGCCTTTAACATAGGGATTAAAAACATGCTACATCAGCGAAGTGTGTATATCTATGACTTGGGCTCCTCCCATCATAAAATCCTAATCAGTTTTGGATGTGTTTCTACATTACCATTTTTGTTCAGAGCAAGAGTGTGCTTTTGAAACTAGTCTTCCACTTGTCCCACTTTCTGGGTAGTGCTTCCCATCACAGACTGGGCTCGAGGCACATGGGCTGAATTGCTCTTGGTTCATATTGAACCAGAAGGCAGGTTGTAGATACACACTTAGTGGTCTCTGACAGGTACTTAGTCTGGAGAGCTAAAACCAGAGCTAGGCTGAAGAGAGCGGTGAGTACTGCATGGGCATCATCTAGTCAACATCAACTTTTTTGCTCCAGTGATTCTGAAGCACCACACTCCCAGCTAATGTAGCTGTAACATTTAATTTCAGAAGACATTATATCAGGAATTCAGTTCAGTGTGCCATATGCACAGTGTTATTCACAGCGCAGTTCTGAATGAGAGAAAGAAGAGGAAAACCAACAGAGTGCCTAATAATTGAATTTAATAGTTTGATTTAAGCTGTGCAATTTCTGTAGCCTCTACCTCCAAATGCTGAAACGTGCTCTGCTTGTAGGCAGGGAGCTCTGCAGAGGCATCAGAACCAAATGCTGGGGCTGGGGGGCAGTTGCCACCATATGAGTATTTGTAACTTTATCTTTTTTTAGGCCAGGTCACTTTAACAATAACTAAAGATCTGCTTGAAGGGAAAATTAACATTTGCTTTACACTATAAACCAATTTTACTCTTTTTTTTTACACTTGATATGTAGGCCAGGCTCTTACTTCGTACAGATGTGTTGAAATCAGGGTGAATTTTGACCAGTGACCATTTCATTGCCTTAACACGCACCATAAACTGCAGACCATTGCCACTAGTGTAGATTCTGTGTATGTTGATGAAATTCAGAATGTAAAAAGGTATTTTTTGTATTTTTTCTAAGAATGTTTGCTGTTAGTTCCTCAATATTAAAATTTCTTTATTTTTATTGTCATTAAATAAAGTCTATTTTAAAATAACAATACATCTGATGTTGATTAGCATTGTTTTTCCATGAACAATACTGCTGCTCCCAAACACCACATTTAACTTATTACAATGTCATCCCTGTCTAATTTCCATATTCCTCCTCTTTTTCAATCTTTTTCCATTAAAGTGTTACTAGTACTGATATTTATCTCCTATTTTTTCTGCGTCCTCTAGATGGAAGTCATTCCTTTCAACACCAAGTCAATGACAAGGACCATTATGTTCTCATACAAATAAACAGTTTAGGTCTTTATACCCCTTTACTCCTGTCATGATAAACCCTGTGTTATGTTTCAGAGTCATCATTTATTTCTTCATCTGGATTGAGTCTGTGATGCTCCCACCTCCAGGCATTCTACACTCTGTGTCTATCCCTGCCAGCCAGCCATCTGCTTCTGCTCTGACTTTTCCTCTGCTTCAAGGAAATCCTTTCCTAAGACTTCTAGAACAGGAAGGTTAGGCAGTAATTTTAAACAGAGACCTTCTTTGCACTGAGTGTGGTTTTTTTATTTCCCATAGGGATTTCCAAGATCTGCTTTCAGTAGCTTTATGATAGCTGTGGAAGCAAAGGTACTACCACTTTCAACCTGTTTTCTGCTGACTAAGGGAGATGTGTTATACAGATGCCAGTATCGAAGCTGTTCTGCTGCTCCTGCATTGATTTGTCAGAGCGAGAACAAAAGAAACTTTGTGATGAAGCATAATAAGGGTTATTTTCCTACAAGCAGAAGGATATAATATCATCATAGTCCAGATATTATCTAATCTGGTTATTCCAGGCAGTCCTAGCAGAGTATGAAAGTACACATGTGAACATGTGTCCTTTGCCCTTTCTCAAGCACACACACATGAGCACACTGATGGGTGTTCTGCCAACTATAAGGAACATAACTCCCAGACTGCCTCACACTGCAAGATGCTCTTTTCCAGTTAAGAAAAAAAGTCTCCAATCCCATTGTATCGAGATATGTTATTATTCTCTATAAATATGTGGCTAAGCTGAAAAGAAAGAAAAGAAAGGAGTACAGATCCCCGAGAAAATCCCACTGCATTCCATGGTGCAGGAAGCACAGGCCAGGACACCAAAAAGCCACATCTAGCATATAAAGAAAGAGTTTACAGGGGAAAATCAAAAAGAAACTAACATTCTTGAACTGTGCAACATGAGGGAAATTACAGCCAAATGCAAAGCATTAACACCCAGTATCAGGGATTATTATTTTAATAGATATTCATGTAGCATCCATGTAGGCCTCTTGCACCATTTCTCAGCTTCTGGGTAGATGTCACACAACAAGTGGCTAAATAAGCTGTGCTGGGAGCCACAGCCACCTGCGGCTATCACCTTACCTCCCCATTCTCTGGGATCCCTTTTGGTCTCCTGTTACCGCTGCATTGTGCTCATTCATGCAGTCACTTTCTAAACCAGTCTGGCTGCTCGCAGTGAGCAGAATTCCATATAAGCCTCTGTGGCAAGGACACAGGACTTGTGACAGGATCTTCGCTTGCTGGAGCCTGGCAAGCTGGTGGAAATAGTGACCAATACCCGTACCTGGGCATTCAGCCCTGAACACCCATCCCCTCCAGCAAGGGTTGATTATGGTTGGGATTTGTCATGTGGGCTTTACAGAGCTGAGAGCATCCTGGCTACCAAGAGGTGAGCCAGGGTTAGGGTTACTTGTCCTGTGAAAATACTTTGGTGCCCTTGCCAGCATAAGCAGGGGGGCTCTGCCTCCTCCCAGCACTCAGGGCTGCCTTGTGCCAACCCCTCTGTTTGTGCAACTGTGTGCTGGGCAGGGCAGTGCGGCTGCACGGGCAGCTGTGCTGGCACAGGTGCCTGTGCTGCCTAACATAGAATCACCTAGGTTGGAAAAGACCTTCAAGCTCATCAAGTCCAGCCATTACCCCAGGACTGCCAAGTCCACCACTAAACCATGTCACCGAGGGCACCATCTACATCATTTTTTTAACACTTCCAGTCAGTGATTGCACCACTTCACTGGGCAGCCTGTCCCAATGCCTAATCACTGCATGGGTGTCTGTGGTGGCATGGCCAGCTCAGCAGGTCGTGCAGGATGGGAAGTGAGGAATGGGGCAGTGGGACAATGGGAGAGGCAGCCCAGCAGCAGAGCAGCCTCTGGGCCAAGAAATCCATCAAATTGCAAACAAATTGCAACCTCATCCCAAGATTATTTTAATGAGAGTTCAAGAGACCTCCCTGCCTGTTTGAGCTGGTTATCCAGCTGTAGGAGCAGGACTGTGCCTTTAAGATTTTCCTGCACAGCTGTGAACAGGCAGGGCTGGTCTTGGCACCTGGTCCAGGTCCTCTGAATATCCCTATTCAGGGTAGCTATTATGCTCAGGCTTCACCTGAAGCCAAGTGAATTTTTCAAGTTCAGACATGCCCTCTGGGTCTTCATAACTTTATGTAGAAGATTATACAGACAGCTAGACTCTGTCTGTATACTTATATGACCTTAAGCTGTCATATAAGTGACTTTATATGCTGTCCTAAATGTAGTTTTGCAAAGAATATGGCCTTGTTATTTCTGAGATTGCCAAAATGTCACCTGGCCTCTGAAAACCCCAGGATGATCAGGACCACAGAAGCCTGCTGTACTGCTGGAGACAGAGGTGACACCAGACAGGGGTATTTGCAGTAGGTTTAGGCCAGAGGCAGAGGTTACAACACTGACAGCTATGCGAAAGCAAGAGCTGAAAAATTCTTGCCATATCTGCTGTTAATTAGTAACTATTTAGTTAGATTTGGGGAAGGCAAAACCTGATCTGCCTCTTGCAGAGTACGCTACTTCCGTATTAACAATAGGTTACAGACCTGGTACAGCTTTTAAGGAGATATTAAAGTATCTCTTTTTTTTCCCTCTTAAAAAAGGTATTTACAATAGGCACAATGCATATTATATCACTGTTTTCACACACAACTACAAATAAAAGACTGCATTTGTGCTCCTCGTAACTTAAAGCATTAACTGGGAGGCATGAATACAAAACATAAGCTGAACTGATTTTCTTTCCTTGTCAGCCTGCTCCCATATTTTTTCTCCAGTGATCTGTAAGGGGAAAAAAATGTCACCATCCCCCAAGAGGAGACATTAACAAATCCTTTCTTATCTTGCAGCTAAATAATGACATCTTATTGACAGTGCAGCAGAACAAACAATGTCTTATTGAAAGCTCCAGTGCTGGAGGATTTGGGCTGTCCTCAGGACTTGAGACCAAGTAATGAAAATAGGTATTGCTACTAAATCAAAGACAATGACTGCTCTAGTTCTCCAATGGCCTTTAGCAGTCCCAGGCACACAGAAGGTGTGCATAGCTCACCAAGGTATCACCTGTACTACAAACTCAATCAAGTACATGGACCTTACTATAAGAAGGATGCCCAAAGCCGCAAGCAGTTACAGTATGAGCTATGGTACATATGAGAATAGTGCTGGAACTCTTTCTCACTGCTGTTCTTGACATATGCATGGACCTGCATTTCCAGGCCCATCCATTTCTTACAACCCAGTTTAGCCTTATCAGAGTCGAAGGTAAGTTATTTGTTGATTTCTGTACCTCATCAAATTAATTGAACCAGCTGTGGACATTTTTCATGAGCAAACATGAGCTGGTGATTTGGGTTTTGTTTTTCACATCTGTGTATGATCATCTGAAAATTATTAATGTACCTTTGCTCTTTAGTTAGATTTTCCTTCTTTTAGGCTGCTCTCAGCATCCTGTGGGTAAGAAGAGATTTCTGCAAATCATGTGTCAGTTAGGTCCATTGTATGCATACAGCTTTGTACAGATGAAAAATCATAGAGTCATAGAAGAGTTAGGGTTGGAAAGGACCTTAAGATCATCTAGTTCCAACCCCCATCAGTCAGACAGAAAATGTAACTGTGCCTCTCAAATTTATCCAAGCAAAGGGGAAACAGAAATGCAGTAAACAGATATGTTGCAGAACTGCAGCCTACAGTTTCAACTACTCTAAGTCACCCCTGTCACAGTTCAACCACCTCCCTGTGTCCCCAAGCAAGCTTTCCTGCACATTTCTCCACTATCATTTGTGTTCTGTGTTCATTTGACATCCTGGAGAGCCAGCCCAAGATGCAAAACGGAGAGACCTACATAAAACCATACAAATACTGAACATTTTTCTGACACTGTAGCACACTGAACCAGCTCACTGAGGGGCCAGATGGACACAATTATGTGTCCATGCTGGTGCATGGAAAGAGCAGGGCACCGTGTCACAGCACAGCAGGGTAGGACAGCAGGACCCACATGGGGTGCTTTAAACTTTTATGGACCCACATCATGGCTGGGGAGGTGCAAGAGGCAGATGAGTGGGCCTAACATATTTCTGCTACCAAAAGTGCCCTCACTCCCCCTCTTCACCAGCCTTCACTGTGCACTTCTGCATGGCATTCCCCAGGCTCTTTGTGAAGACGATTCACCAACCCAGCAGAAAATTGCCCCCATTTTTACCTATTGAGTTTTGCTCTGGATCGGTGAGTCAAACCAGCTCATTACAGATCCAACTAGTACCAGAATCAGTGCAAGGGTGAGGGAGGACAAAGTCAAATCCTGCCCTTTCAGAGGTAATGATGTATTAGATCAGATGCGCTATCCTCAGCCTTGCATGGGGTGAACTGCATCTCTCATAGCTCCATTACTTCACAGAAAAGTACTTGATTTGCAAATGCTTTTTTTCTCCTTATTTGTGTGTTTACAAAGCCAATGCATCACATTTGTACAGCACATATATAATAGACTAAGACAGAACATGAATTAAGAAAGTGCTCCATTTATCAGTATTAAATTTAACAGATCCTAGATCAAATACAACTTTTATTGTTGAGTAAACAAAGATTAATATTAAACCATGTCTGTGCTAGAGCAATATGTGATGTCTTAACTTGTGAGTATGCATCTTCAAAATGCAGAGCTGAGGCCAGAAGGAATGTGAGAGCAGCCTGGATCGAAACCAAGCTGAATATCCACCAAGGCTTGGCTGGGAGGATGCTGGAGGACCTGTGAAGGAGCAAGGCTTGTTCTCTGAAGTGGCTTCTCAAAGAGACGCTAACAAAGCTGGCAAACAGCTGGCTCAGGAAGACCACTTCCATTTTCCAGATACCTCTCCTCAATTGAAGCTGACTTCTGAGGAAAATTAAACTTCCGAAACGTTTAAATAGACTTTTTAAATAGAGAAAGAGAATTCTACAACAACCAGTCAGGACATTCCCAGTGGTTCTCCTCCCGTATTTGCTACTGTAGCTTCTACATGGCTTTTGGTTCTCTACGACACTGAACTGGGAGATCATTCCTGATTTAACAGGCAAGAGGTGAGCTGAGGATTCAGACAGTCAAGCCCAAAGAGACAATCTTTGGCATGGTGGATAATAGGCTCTCCAACTTTCCTCTTCTTCACCCAGAAATAAGATATAAGCATGCCTCAACCCTGACTCTGAGGTGGATTGCTTTCCCCACCTCCAGATTCAGGACTGCCTGTTTCGTGCACACAACCTAACAAACATACTCTGATTTGTTTTGCTTTTACAAAACTTAGAAATCCCTGGTTCACCCACTTTGAAATCCCAAAATGAGTCACATTTGTGCAAAAATTCCCAAATCATTGCTTTCTCCTGTTGTTTCTGATTTTCACTTGGTCTTGCAAAGAAAGAAGACTGACTATACTCACACTTCGTAGCTTATGGTCAAAATGGCACCAGGGCAGTTCTTCTCTGTCCTGCTCATAAGAACACAGCACTACCACATCTAAGTCCAACATCTCTCCCCAGTCATCCTCTGACATAAGCCTAAACACTTGATACTCTTTATCTTACTATCCTTTTTACTTTATTTTTCCAATGTGACAGGAGTTTCATCTCTTCAAATATAAACATCCTCTGTCTTTAAATACCAACAGCCTCATCTGGCCTGTCTACAAATAAGATGTTATGATGGTGGCTTACTTTTATTTCATAAATGTGTATTATAGCTCCAGAAGTACGAAAATCCCACAAATTAATGTGTTGCTCTTTGCACTGATTTCATTTATTCCTGCTGTCTGCCCTTAAGTAGGATTCTGACTTGAAAGGTCAGGGTATCCTGTAGATAATTCCAGTCCTGGAAGGGTTAAAAAATTGCCATCACATAGTCTGAAAACATAATTTACTACTTCAAGAATCTTCATTGTTGAATTCATAGACTCCTTAAGTTCATATTATCTAATGATTTATCCTCAATCATACTTCTAATATGTGAACGGAAACATTACATTTGGTCACAGTTTGTAAAACTTACAGGTAAGTCTAATCAGATCTTTTCAATAATTCCAAATGCAGGAACATAAGATATATCACAGTTCTTCTTGATGCAGACAAACAACTTTCCAAGGAAGAAACTTCATATTCATAACCAAGTATGATGAATACCACACACACTTTTTCTCTAACAAAACCACTGAAGTTGGTTGCATTCTACACTTTCAAAGCATTTTCTCAGTTGATGGCATGTTTCCATGAGGGACAAATTTCTCCAAAAGCCTCTGGAAATGAACCTTGCAAAAAGATCTGAAAAGCCATCTTTGGTCTGTTTTCCTCTTTGGGTTTGACTGACACAAAGGTCAAGAAGGTGCATCTCCATTTAGTCATGGTGAAGCAGAACATTGGTGGATTTTTATCTTCATGAAATAAAAACTGCAGAGCAGATAATCACAATTATTAATGAGATATATTGAAGAAACAAATGAAGTATCAAATGGATTCATTTCTAAAATCCTGGCAAGTAAAGAAACACAAGAAATGACACCAGTGATATGATGAACAGTCCCATGCCTTGCCCTTCTCTAGAGGATCCCATCTCTAAGGTGACACACAAACACATAGTGCAGGATTTATTTTCTTTTTTTACTTTTTATTGTAAAAAAAATATATTAATGAATATCTCAAGTAATGGCTGAGAAGGAAAAACTGTGCTTTTAGGCTGGTGCTGATCTTGGTGTGTGTACAAGCCCTGATGTCACCCTGGCCTCTCTCTGTGGGCAAGGGGACAAGGCTGGGATCAGGGCATTCCTCCAGCCTGGCTGATGGCACCATCACTTACAGCACAGTAAGAGATATGTGCAGTGAGGGCTGAGGGAAAGGCAAGTCAGAGCCAAGTTTCACCTAAATAAGCATGATAATCACATTTCTTTGCAGAACACTGTCCTGAACAGAGGTTGTTCTTAGCCTGATCCCTAATAAAGGGGATAATAGCTCATGAGAACAACAGACACAGGAGGTGTTTCTAGTCAGCTTTTGTTCTTGTACTTGGCCAGTTTGTGTGCAGCCTAAGGCTGTAAATAGAGAAACTATAGAGGGGATTAACAGACTTTCTTTGGCAGCACAGTTCATGTGCCAAAGCGATGACTCTATTAACATTGTTTTTGCTGAAAGGTTTGTTTCAATCAGAAGCACAAAGGCACCAAACTCTTTCCTGAGGCCCCTTTTCTCCTCTGAAGAGGGGTAAGACTTCAGTTATCGATCTAAATACTTTGGCGCTTCTTCCATCTGGAACAAATCGACCAAATTTTTCACTTCCATTTGCAGACCATCATCAGGGGCAAAGTATCTATGGGGATTTTACAACCCTACATTCTCCATATCAGCAGTCACTTTTTAGCATTTATTTGATGAACAGGATGTTAGTGATGACTCTGGCATTTCATCTACCTGTGGGAAGGAGACAGCATGTAAAACATCTCCTGTGTACTGTCACCCCAACAGAATGTGATAGAGGTTGGGGTAAACAGGGATTTAAAGGCTAAGCCTCACCTCTCCAACTCTTAGGGCTTTGGAGCATAGGCATCTATATCTACACAAGCCACCCTAGAATCCTGTTGTAATTAACAGAGAAAATCTGGCAGTTTTCAGGTGTGACCCTTCTGATCCGTTTTGATTGACACTGGGATACAGTGAATCACCTGGAGGTAAACGAGAATCGGCTCAGTTGTCTGCAGGTGACCAGGCAAGGCTGTATTTCTGCTTCTGTTCTCTACCACACATGGACAATTTCATTTACTAAGCCCCCAGCTTCTCAGGTTTTCTTTATTTGTTTGTTAAACACAATTTTTTCTTTGTAAAGCTCTTTAAAAATGAAGTATTCCCCTTTAAGGGACAGATCTCACACAAACATGAATGTCATGGAGAACATGGAGTGGCACAGCAGAAAGTGCAGTGACTTCCCATAGGGTGAACAACATGACCACATTCATCATTGGAGGAGCAGCAGGACCTCGCCCTACACTAGGCACTTTATAGGATCCACCGCAGTGTTTGCACATGTGATTAAATCTGATCACAAGATTAAACAACTCTTTGGACCAGCTCTAGGTTCCCAGCAAGCCAAGGAGAGAGCCCTTGCAGTCCATGGCTAGCAGATGTATCATTAAGCAACTTGAAAAATGGATCATTTTGATTTTGACCATCCATGTGGTGGGCAAGGTCTCTCTTGTGTACCATAACCAGCTGTATGATCCCATCTGATATGTACAGTGCTCAATTTAAGCAACTAGAAACAACAGTCTGCATGACAGGGTAATCATTCAGCTCGGGTGCCTCATGCAAAGCTGGATGAAGGCAGAGAGCCACTAAACAGCTAAGTGCAAATTACTACACCATAACTCAAAGTCAGTGGTATCCTTTATTAATCATTCATAAAGCTGTGTATTATTGATACATGCAGAAACAGCTGCCCCTCTTTCTGGTGGAATTTGCTTTTGTGAACAATTTGGAGGAGACCAAGGAGATGAAGAAGCAGAAGCCCAGCAGAGCCTTCCCAAAAGAGGAGAAGAGCTATAGGAATAGGTAGGTAGATGGGTCATTCCTTCATTAGGCTCTTTTCAAGCACACATGGACCAGATCCTTAGCTGGTATAAAACCGTTTGGTCCCACTGACTCCACTGTAGCCAGATATATTGACACTCCTTGAAAATGTCTGGCCCACGATTATTTAAGTATAAAGAAATAACCCCAACACACCTCAATTACAAGCCCAAAACAAACACTGAGTGAGCAAGCACACCAAGCGGGACATGTGATACACTGCAATAACAGTAAAACTTGAATGTTCCTCCTCACGACGTGGTGCCAAAATGCTTTTACTGCTGCATGATGAATACATTACAGAGATGATGCTGTATTTTGTGTTTATTAAACAAATACTGGTTTCTTATTCACTAGTCCATGTCCTTTGCTTACCAACACATTACAGCAGCCTTCTAGGACTTCTTCCACTTGAGGACTGAATCTCTGAACCACTCTGGAAGATTAAAAAGCACTCTTGGTATTACAGAAATCAGCTCCTCCTATTTAAACACCTAATTTCATAGCAATTTTCATAGCAAGCATTTCCCATCATTTTTTCTTTTCAATCTGTTTATGGGTCTGCTGTCTGCAGCACCTTCCCATACAGCAGGACAAGCTTCTCTAATCTGCTAACATCATTTGCTCCATGAAAATGCAGCTTTAAGGAATTAATTAACAACCTCTTATCTACCTTTAAATTTGAGTAAAAAAGAAAAAACCTTTTTTTTTTTTTTTTTTACAAGAGCTGGATGGGAAATATTTTTTGTCCCCTGAGAGTTTCTAAGAGTCCAAACTGGTTTATATTCCACAACCCCAGGCAAACCCAAGACCTTGGGAAATTTTCTACAGACAGATTTAAAAGCCTGGAAAAGGCGAGAGTAAAGCATTTTCACCTGGGATTTGAGGAAAGCAGACTGAGGTCCCTATGCCATGACAGTATAAACTGATGTTGTTAGAAGAAACTCAGACAGTCCTTCCCAGCTAGCTTTTATGCCAGCTACCATCCAGTACCTGCTAAGTTTGAAGCCAGGGAGTCTGATCTGAGTCAAAGCCTTCAGCATCCCAGGGTGAGCCTGAACACTTACCCATGGCAGGAAGAGGAGCAATGTTCCTCCCTGCTTCCCCATTCCCTTGTCCGCCATCGTCTCCTCCTCTTTCCTCCCAGCTTGGACCAGAAACACTGTACTTATGCCAAGATCCTCTCTGCAAGGATTTGTGTGTATTAATAGAAGAAAGAATACCTATTTCACATTAACAGATTCAATTTAGATTATTAAGCTCAGTGATCATAAAAAAGAGTGAAAGATGTTCACTCCATAGAAAGTGTGAATGATCAAAAATTTATGTGTGTATATATATGTTCATATTGATCTATAGATCTCATGGTGTAAAAATTAACATAAATCTACAAATCCCTAAGACTGAAGTGTTGCTGCTAAAATACATCTAAGCCCGTAACACAAAGCAGGTAATAGAGGCCTACCTTCTCCTAGTTCTGTCATGCAATTTGACTGAAATAAAATAATCCAGATTTTATGTGACCATTTCCCATTAGTGACATCAATATATGCCTTGAGAGCAGTTATAATCCAAAAGCTGGTACTGGCTAGAACTGGAAACATTAGCTGTCAAACAGAGTTGATTTTAAGATTAATTTTGCTTTTAAGGCTGATTTTCGGTGCTCTGTATCTGTCAAGAACGGTGTTTGGTTTTTATCCTTCCTGGGAGGTTGCCTGGATGTGCCTTATATACTCTTTATAACTTGTAGAAGGGTGAAGAAAAGTTCCACCACTTTTTGCATCAATCAGCAAAAAAGTTACATGGATGTTAAGTGTTTTTTAAGATTCACATTTGTAAACTGTTGGAGGAATTTTTAGTTAAGACATCTGAGTGCTTTTGGATCTGGATGTTAGGTATGTACCAAATGTGACTGAACAATTATTCAGGATTGTAAATTCGGAAAAAGCCCAACACACAAAGAATCTTGCAATTAAAAATGAAATACTTGGATACTTATATCAGTTACAAAGGTATGCACTATTTTCTGATATACAGTTTACAGTCGTTACTGATGTTTTAGCTTAGATATAAAATGAGATGTACGACATTGCATGGAATGAAGTGCTGATTTGCATTGCTTTTTAAAGACTGGGTTTATTTTAAAACCTGTTTTCATCATCTAGTAAAACCTGACTCATTTTACTGATAGAAGCACAAGTATTTTTGCTGCTTTGGGAAGCATCAGGTTGAAGCATGTTCCACTCACAGCAAATAGCAGCATGGATGCCTGCAGGAGGAGTGGGCTGCCAGCTCCCTCTCCTCCCTCCAGCACACTATGGATGTGGTTTGGGGTCAGCACTAGCTACTAGCATTTTTAAATGAGGAAAAGCAGAAGGGAAGTGCTCCAGTGCCTGGATTTTCTTTCCATGAGTTATGGCCATCTGAAGTCAAGTTTTCAATTTAATTATTAGGGGTTTTTTAACAAACTTAAGGTCCCATCCTTCGAATTCATCATTACCAGCTTATGGCCAGCATAGGTTCATGTACTTCTCCAAAGTAACAAATGATAGGACAAGAGGTAATGGCCTCAAGCTGCACCAAGGAGATTTAGACTGGGTATTAGGAAAAATTTTTTCACCGAAAGGGTAGTCAGGCGTTGGAACAGGCTGCCCAGGGAACTGGTGGAGTCACCATCCCCGGAGGTGTTCAAAAACCAGACAAGGCCCTCAGTGACATGGTTTAGTGGTGGACTTGGCAGTTCTGGGGCAAAGGTTGGACTTGACTTTAAAGGTCTTTTCCAACCTAGTTCATTCTATGATTCTGTATGTGGGATCAGAGCCACAAGACCCAATACTGCAAGTTGCCACTGTCCTCCCAAGCTCCCAGCCTGAGCCACAAACCCACCATGACCCCCCGTTTACCCTGGCAGATGGTGGGAGCCCTGTCTGGTACCACTGCTGACATCCTGCACTTGGATTTCCCTCATCTGTCATATCTGCAACACCCCTGAGCTGTTTCTGAAGGCTTTCTCAGTGCTAAGGGCTGTGTTTGCAAGCTGGTTTTCTAACCATGCACTGTACTGCTAAGGGGACCAGCTCTCCGGGAAGTTTTTCAGTCATCCTAGATACAGCTGACTGGGAACTTCTCAACAGCACCCATTTCTCTTCAGGAAAAAATACCAGTTCACCAAAAGGGAAACCCCAAGCAGGAATCTGTTGGTGGGAGCAGAGTGGAAGAAAAGAAAACCAACTTTTTTTCTCTTGAGAAGGTGGGATTTCTGCTGAAGTCCTGAGAGACAAACAGCCCCAGCCCTGCACCCAGCACCCTTATCTGAGACAACCAGCAGCTCCACAGTGTGCAACTTCATCTGGAAAAAGCAGCCTGAGGTCAAGTCCTCAAACCAGAATCCAACCGCAAAGCCTCACCTGAAGCCTTCACCAAGCCATGCAGCGGCCCCATCACCTCATCCAGCCTGTGCTAGGATCTGAAACACCGTCAAAACCAGAAACAGGAGTAAAGAGTGGATAACCCACCCTATTTCCAAGGCTGGTGATGGGGTGGCTAAGAGCACATACATTTGCTGCAGGCTGTGGTGGGGTGAAGTCAGCCTCTCCTCTGCCCTGGCATCTAACCCCACTTACCAGGGGGTGTTTTGGGGGTTTGGTAGTGGAAAAGTCCCCTCCAGTGTCCAAGATACCATGCATGTAAGGCACAACACGTGTAGCACATGTGTCTCTCATCTGTATAGCAATGAATAAGAAGATTGTAAAGGGATTTACTCTAAGCTGTGTGACTCACCCAGAGCCAGGCACCATGTCTTTTCCCAGACTCAAAACCAGGAGGTGATGAGAGACTTGGTTGCTTTTTCACACCATTGTGATCTGTTTCTTCAGAAACATCTCTCTAGGACTAGTAAATGGTGATTTAATGGGCTGTTTCCTCCAATATCCAGTATTTTACTGGCTAAATGCAACATGATTTACCGGTCTGAGGGATTAAGAGCAATTCCTCCTTGTGTGAGGTAAAGCCTGTAAGTCACATACCACCCTGTTCGTCATCTAAAGGTTCAGTATAGAGTTTCACTGAGCTTTCAAAAGAGAGGATGAACAGAAACAAGGCAGCAACTGAGTTATTTTTCTCTACTCATTTATCTGTCATGCTTCTGATTTTAGGTGCTTCCTTTTTAGTGCATTTAACCCCTCTCAGCTTTCAATCTTTCCTCCTTTTAGCTCAAGTGAAACACAGCTTTAATAAAGCTCAGAATTACCTATACTATCAACCATTAGCATGTCCCCAGATGACAAATTAGCAGTGCTAGTGATAGTGGGGCAGGTCCTGCTGGTAGCTGCAGCAGGGTACGTGAGGAAACCCCTTCTGCTGGGGTCCTTATCGCTGCTGTTTATAGCAAGCCCGATCGACCAACAAGCTCCTGAGTTGCCCATATAAGCTTTCCCAAAGGCAATAATGAAGTTATTAAGCAGCTTATTTCTGCCCTCTGGGATATGGGCTTTTTTGATGTGATCTAACATAGGGTCTATTTCTAAAATGCAGCCTGCATTAAATGTGGGCTGCAAAATAATGCTGTTAGTGAAAGTAAAGATAAACAGTTATTAGCAACAGTCTTTCAGCTGAGTACTAAACTGCATGGAATGGAATAAAGATGAGGGCATTTCACAACTGAGGCAACACAAGTTACATTATAAATTTCAATACGCTACCATGCTACACGAGTTATGTTAAATTATTTTTCCTATATTTGAACCTATCAGCTGTTCCCTCGCTCTTTAAACAGGACATTTGCCCATGCAAAATCATTAAAAGCCTATTAACATGAAAAGACAAACAACTCTGAATGTTAATAAAATACACATACAGGTTGTTGAACTTGTCTTCCCTCTTATTTTGGCCAGACACATTTGTGGAGAGTGGCTGGTATGACAATAACCGTCCCTCCTCACTTGCAGCAATGCAGGGCAGTTTTCTAATGTCGTTATAAAAATAATTTGCAGATATCTTTATAAATCAACCTTTGCATCCATATTCTGAAGAGTGGCTCAGAAAAATGAGCACGAAATGTCAGAAGTTCACCTAAAAAAAAACCTGCAACTGTTGCATGAAACTATTATTTTTACAGCTGACCTTGCAAATGATCCTTCACTTTTTCACACACATTACAATTGGAAACGAAACAACCAAAAACCAGAACAGGCAACATGATATCTGGGACCTAAATAAGCATTCCTACACTCAGTCAGAAGAAAGCTCATCCCATGAGCTTTAGGTTACACAAACCTGTTATTTTTGTCTGGGTGTTAGAAAGGCAATTCCTTTACGTAGTCTTCTTTTCTACTACTATTTTTGTCCACACATACACTCAATTTTCACATAAGCATCTTAAATCCACCCAACCCCCTATAAACTGAAACTGCCTAAATTCCTTAGATAAACTCATCTAGTCAGGTTAGTGTGTACAAAGGCCTCTGAGAACACAAAGAGGGGCAGTCACAGAGGGCTATCAGATAAAGCATCCCAGCTTCTGCTTTATAGCTGCCATCCCTCTAAAAAACTGTGCAAACCATTTCAAGTTAAACAACATTAATTGGGTCAGAAAATGAGAAGAAAAATAGAACAGAAATGTAGCAAAATAATATAGTAAAGGGAATTTAAAAATAATGAAAAGGAATGTGTCTGTGGAGTGCATCCCATCCAGCTCCAGCTGCTTTGCTTTGAACTGGGGGGGTGCCCCAGTTTTTGCAGGAAGCTCACCTGCAGCCTCAGCCATCACTGCAGTCAAGCTGAAGCAGCTGGGGGAATCACTGCAGCTGAGTCTTTTGATATTAAAAGTAGACTCTCTGCAGGAGGGAAAAAGGGAGTCCTTTACACACCTACAACCTGTTCTTTTTTGGGGGAGGTTGTTGATACTGTGTTTGAAGTCACAAGCACTGTAAAGCTCTGTGTCTAGGGCTCTATGTTACATACTTAAGCTAAAAATAATTTTTAATCAGAGAGGGCAATATAACATCAGTTAGGCAGTGCAAAGGCCAGTCTGGTCAGGCTTTTCTTCTTCCCACGAATGCTTACAAATTTGAGTTTGCTTTGAAAACTAAATGGTACTTCAAAACACAGGAGATTTAAGCATAAAATTCCCATTAGCAGCTGTTAACAAGAATGATCACTGTAAATCCCTTCATATTAAGACAAGAATAAACTCCCCTAATTCAAAGACTCTGTAATGAAGAAAGAGGAGGTAAAATGCAAAGCCCCAGAGACTCAGATCCCACACAGGAGAAGGCTGGGAGTGAGGATCCACTACCATCTCCAGGGCTCTGCTCCTGCAACTGGGTCCTGATGCTCCGGCACCTGCCTTGACCCTTCCCATCTCCCAGATGAGCCTTTCTGTTTCACAGATGATGGAGTTTCTCCCTGTGGGTGTTTGCTGGGCAGTACGGGACTGGCTAGAGTACCCAGCCCAGGCCTGAGAGATGCATTTTTACCATTTCTGGGGCTTGCCGTGTTACAACCCCAGGGGTGCTGTGAATGAACCACCAAGGACATGACTCCTCATCCCTGCTACTGCTGAAGCTGTGCAGCAAAAAATGAAAAATTCATGGAATAAAGTACACTGACATGAAATTGGATTTACTGAGGAAGTACAGCACTGTCACTGGCTGCTTGAGGAACTCGTTTGAGTGAGTCCTTAGAGATTGCTACGATGGTTGTTTCCTATGAAATACAGGGGCAGGAAGTGGCACTCTTTTAGGACTTGGTCTCCTGATATGTCACCATCACCTCCAGAGTTACCAAAAACGAGCTGAACATGGTAACTGATGACATGTTTCTGCTGCCAGTCTGCTGTAAATGTGTGAGAAACTGCGCTGGCTCTGACCCAGTTTCATCCCTCTGAGGGATACTGCTCTACCCAGTGAGCAGTGAGATGCTGCTTCCACGCTGACCATGGGGTGTGCACACACACTAGGTTGACTCTCACGGCTCAGATGATGCAGGATAATGGCTTGACTCAGGCAGCTGACTCTCTGAGCAGTGTGGCTCAAGCCCCAGACACCTCAGCCTTGCCTTTCCCTGTGAAGCCACCTGTCTTGCATCCCCTCTCTGGTGCGGGGAACCATGCATCCCACAGGATCAGCCAGGCATCTTCCCACCTGCTGGCACAGGCTTTCAGTAAGCAAGAGGCAATTAAGGGAAATGAACTTTTCCTTCAGCAGTGAAAGCAGTGGAGGGCAGTTCTTCTGTTTCCCAGATGTGTGTTATAATGTATTATCTGTAGTGTGAAATGGGGCACTTCTTAGCTGTAAAAGAGACACTGAGTCCAACCTTCGTTCTTGGAAAGCAAGCAGCACCAACAGAGCAAGAGATTCTTAACCAGTTCATCACTTATCAAATTGCTCATCCTAACAAAAGCAATCTACTGTATAATATTGACACACTGACACAGAAACAGTGGCCTAGGCCTCTGCCAGTCCAGCTGAGTACCCCAGCCAGCTGTGTGTGCTCCTCTGAGACCAGTGCATGTTTTGAACACGGAGACTAGACTACTTCAATCGCACAATGCCATATAACCTACCTGCTTATCACAGTGGTTGTAGAAGATGGATGTATAGAAAATTGTAAGTTATCTCAATCAGAAATAAAACACAACCCCAAGCCCTAAGCTGGGTGTCTTGCAACTAAAAGCAGTACCCAGTCCTCACTCACTTCAGTTGCAATCAGCCAGTTCAGATCACCATCCCAGCAGATGACTGTTCCTGGTTTTTGTCATGTTAGTTTTTTGCCTGCATGGCAAGTCACATCAGCTCAACAGAGCCTAAGGCAAACACCAGCAGTAGGCAAGAGGTGGATGTAGAAATGGTGGAGTGTGGAGCACTCCCTCAGTTAGTGTAAACAATGAACTGCTAGAAAAGCTCAACATATGTCATGTAGTTTTAGTCTATTTCCATTTATAGCTTCAAACTTTGATGACTTTGGTGTTAAATTAACCCCTAACTGATCCCAAAAGGTACTAGGTGGTCTTCTCAGCCATACGAACGAGATGTAACTAAGGATGAAGTTTGAAACAGCACAGGAGGACCACTCTTAAAAGCACTAACTCCTCTCTAAAATGAAATTATTTGCAAAAGCTTCTCTTCTGGACAACAAAAGGTTTTAGAGTCAAGGTTGGAGTTATTTCCCTATTGTGGAAGAAATTAATTGCTATGGATTCAGGGGGGCTGTACAGCCCTGGTGCTGGCAGATTCAGAACCAGAAGCACAGGAGCTGCAGCCATGGTCCATCCCACCCTATCCATCCCACCCAGTAGCAGACAGATGGTCAGCATGAGATGCGCATTAAGCAGAGGTGGCATAATGAATGTGCCATCTAAGGATTCCTCCTAAGCCCTAGTTGCTGAATGCTGTTGTAAACATGATAACATACCTCTAAGCAGTAACCAGGGGCAGATTTACAGCAACAGGCTGAGAGGGCAGTGGCTCTCTAACCACCACCTCTCGGGCACCCATCCTGGCTTACAGGATGCAGAAACCAGTGTGCACGGCTGCACCCAGTTTTTCCAGCAACTCTTATAACCCAGGAAAGTCTTGGTACAATGCAGAAGCTCTTCAAAGGTTATTTATTGCCTGGTTCTGTAAATGTTTCTGTATTATGTGGAAAAGTATCTCCCTCTCCTCTGGCGTGGAATATTCTCTGACTTTCTGTGAATACCCCTATTTTCACAGGTGGGAAACAGGGGCAACAGCTGCCCCTGCCCTGCTTTTCTATTCAGCCTTTATACCCAAAAAGGCAAAGAAGCCCAGAGCAGAGAGCTTGACTGTACAGTCAGCTAGCAGGGAGAGGCATGTAGCAGCAGCTTAATCTAAGTACACTGTCATGGACCTCTAAAGGTCCTTTAGTGGATCACAAGGGGTGTGTGGATGAGTCCTCCTAGACTATTTATTATTTTGCCTCTTTTTTTTATGTGTCCTTTTTATTTGTCTCATCTCTAAGGGAAACAACTCCAACCTTATCAGTCTCTGTTTATATGAGAGTTTTCCTCTGCTCCAGTGATGTTTGTCACCCTTTCCTGAACCTTTTTAATTCTTTTGTTATTACTTTGAACAAAGATGGATGGAACAGCAGAAGCAGAAGCAGTTCTCCAGCCACATGACTTGCAAACTACAGAAAATCAGGTCAAGGCTAGGCTGAACTCTGGAGCAGCTCTAGCGGGGTCAGTCGACTTACCTCAGGAATGAGCATACTCCTCTTCAGTTAAGCTTCTTGCAAAAATCACTTTCCTTAGTATTGCTTAGGCTGTGAAAAGCAACTGTTGTTGACAACAGGTTGTCCATAGTGCATGCAACTGAAGTCACGTCAAACATATTTTAGCAGGGAATGTGGATACACACAAGCCATACTGAGCAGTTTAGTAAAATCATGTCTAAACCTGTCTGTACAGCATTGCAACATCCGACCAGAGAAATGATTTGGCCATCTCAGACTCCTGTTCAGATCACTGCCAAAAGGGAGGGACAAGAAACACACTACCATTTAATTAGGGGCCTGCCTTTTGTTGATGTGACTTTTGTCACCTCGTGCTGTCTAACAGGGTTTAGATATTTTTGTTCTCCATACAGAGACATTTCCTTGTTTTTATTTTCACTAAATCCTTCATTTTGATGCATCAATCAATACCATAAATTAATAATACAGCACTCAGGATGTGCTGCTTTTCACTTCCATTTCAAATTGCCTTGTTTTGGCATTATGCTCAAGAATAAATAGGAGACCTTGATTTTCTATTACATTTATTATTTTGTTCATCTTCCACTCCATATTGACTCTATTCATACATTTACTTTTTTATCTGCTTTCTGAATCAAGCAGCTGTGGTCTCTCTTTATACAGAAGTATTTCCAGGCTTTTAAAGGATGCCTGTTGGTGTGGCAAGGATTTGCTTTGTCCAACTACTCCGTAACCTAAAGGGAACCTGATGCAATACAACCAACCTCTCGTTAAGTATAACAATGAGTTCTCTTTGTGTAAGTTCTCAGGCTTTGCTGAGTTTCAATCAGGTGCACAAATTTGGACCAGTATCCTGAGCGGTGCCATGCTTCCTACTCCTGTATAGTTTGACCTAATCCCATGGCAGCTGATAGAAGCCCTTCCAGACCTTTGCAGGTCCTGGGGCTCTTTCATCCATTGGTTTAAGGGTACTGTTGGGAAAAAGGAAGATAGAAGCACAATCAGATGAAATGAAATGAGGTGAGCAACATAACAGGGCAATGCTGGAACCATCACTGGTCAATCTCATAGCAACACCTTCACACACCAGGCCTGCTAGATTTTCCTTCAGGCAGATGTGTTCGACTTGCCAGTGGCTATAATTGCTTCCTGTATTAAGGATGCATAATGCAATATGGTGATTTGTATTCTGAAGACATCTGCAAAGTCACAATTAAAAGTAACCAACAAAAGCCAAACCACACGTCTAGTGATATGTGTTAGTGCTGAGCCCAGAAAGGCTTCCACAATCTTGAATTTTCTCAGCAAGAACCAAACAAAAGCCAACAGTAGCCCAGTTTCATGAAAGTGGTGCAGGTTTTATGAACCCCTGGATATAGCGTACTCAGCAGATGTAACCACAGCCACCATGCAAATGCTGGCCTCCTCTCTTACTTGCACCAGAGCTCCCACATCCTTCTCCACCATGGGGCTAGGCTGAGCTCAGCTAGAGCTGACCCCCTTCTCTATGCAGAGAGCAAAGGGCTACACAGACACTACCTGCCAGTTCCCAGCTGGACTCTGCTGAATAAGAGCGTCACAGATCTCTGTCATAACCAGGCAAAGGGATATTCATGAATTCTCACTTTAAATCTCATTCCATTTAAAAAACTCCTGTCCCCTTGAGAGTTTTTTTCAGTACTTGCAAACCTGCCAGGTTTTTTAACATATAAATAGGAACATTTAGTAAAAAAACAGGGCCATGATTCTAACTCTATCGAAATACATGTGATAGAGCTTTTAGGAGAAAAAGAATTGAAAAGATTCAATGCTTTTAAAGAATGGTTAAAACCTATCTTTCATTAGAGAAAGACCTAGGAGGAATGGCTTTGATCCCTCAATATTATCAGAGCAAAGGCAGTTAATACCTACTTCTAGAGTAGCAGCATTAGCTTTTGTACAGAATTCTTTAAATGACTTCCAGGGCCATTAAAGTCAATTGTAAAACACCACTGCGTTTACCTAACCAGCAAATCAGTGCACAAAAGGCTTTAGATGTCGCAGTATCAAGTGCTGCAGTTATGAACTTCTGCTACTTTCGGTCAGCTTCATCCCACTAACTTTGGGAACCTTAGCTGAGAATGAAAATCTTGCTCAGCCCCTCTGAGGTCAGTGGAGAACTCCAGGCAATAGTTCAGGCTGTTACGTGGGATGAATGCAAGATTTTGAACCCCCCGGAAATAACCAGCCTGAGGCTATGTACCTAGGTTTCCCTGTTGAATAAATGGAGACATCTGTGGAATAGGATCTAGGAAAGCCATGAAAAGGAATGGGCGCCCTCTCACTGAGTTGGCACTAAGGGGCTGGGGGTGAAAACCTCTTCTCCCTCAGTCCCAGCAAGCTGCTGGTGCAACCTTCTCACTTTCCTTGCTTTCTAGAAGCAGCAAGGACATCCATCCAGGTCTGTGGGAGCCTCGGCCACTCTGCTCAAGGCAATTTTAACCTAATCTTGTATCCACTAGTATCTAACTGGATGGTGCTCTCCCAGTTTCTCGGTAGTAAATTGTTCTAGTTTTTATCAAATGCTTATATGTCTGTTGTACTTGCAAGGCAGAAAGTTTACTCTTTAATCTAGTGTTGTGGTTTAAGCCCAGCTGGTAACTCAGCACTACACAGCTGCTTGCTCACTCCCGGGGATGGGGAGGAGAATCAAAAGAATGTAAACCGCATGGGCTGAGATAAGAACAGTTTAATAACTAAAATAAAGTCAAATATAGTGATAATAGAAAGAACACCAATAATAATGATGACAAGAGGAAACAACAAGAGAAGAAATGAAAGCTCAGAAAACTCAAGTGATGCACAATACAATTTCTCACCACCCGCCGATCAATACCCAGCCTGACCTGAGCAGGGATCTGCCCTTCCAGGTAACTGCCCCCGGTTTTACATCCTGGGCATGACATGCTGTGGTATGAAATACCCCTTTGGTTAGTTTGGGTCAAGTGTCCTGTCTCCTCTGTTTCCTCCCACCTTCTTGTTCCCCTCCTCACTGGCAGAGCATGAGACTGAAAAGCCCTTGATCGGGGTAAGCACTACTTAGCAACAACTAAAAACATCAGTGTGTTATCAGCACTGTACTCAGACTAACGCTGAAACACAGCACTGCACCAGCTACTAGGAAAGAGAAAATAACTGTTACAGATGAACCCAGGACATCTAATCACCTAGAGCATGAGTGGAAGAGGACTGTGTTCTGTTTTCTGCTGTCATGATTATCAGTTATTTTACATGAAACATTGATTGGAGAAGAAACAGTTTGATCTGAAAGAAGAAATGATCATGTTTAGTGGATATCTGAGAACACCTAGTTACCCTCAGTAATGAAACAGGGTTGGTCATGTCCCCAAACTATCATCCAAGAATCTAAGGACTTCACTGGCAGAAATGTTGGGGCCTAGAGACTTAAGATCCTGACAGGGTCAGCTAGCACCAGAGACAAGATTTTAAGTATTTAATTATTGATTGACATCCCCATATGCATGTATGGTGCACTGGAGATACTGCTGCTTCCAGCTTTCTCTACAATATGGATCTTATGGGGAAGTCCCACAACTGCAAAGAAAAAGAACACCTTGGACTCATTTAGTCTGGTTCCCTCTCCCACATGCAGAGGAAGGCATACATGTAGCACACTGCCATTAATAATTCAAAATTATGTAAATTTTGAATGGCACAAGGAATGAGTTGACCTGCTATCTACATACCATTCGCATTGGCATAGGATGATTGCCAAATAAGATAAATAAATGGGTTTTTACCTAGTGGTCTGGGATCTGTTTTAAAAACATAAATACCACTAGGAGACAAGAGCGTGCCATCTATGAGATTACCACCTAAGGTTGTGTGGAAGACTGAGAAGAGGCTAGATAAAATAATGAGGATCAAGGTCATCAGCTGCATTTCATGCATTTTCATGCATTTTTGTACTGGAAAAGAAGTCTTCTATTCATTTACATGTACTGTTTGTTGGGTTTTTTTCTGATTACAGAGCATTACAGAATGCTTTTGTGCAATATATTCCCTATTTTATAAAGCTCTCATAGAAACTACACACACACTTAATATGTATATAAACATAATTTATAATAAGATAAATAATTCCTTAACTTCACAGTGGAAATTAAAATTATCTGGCTTTCAATAATGAAAAGGAGAATCAGATGCAGGTTAATGAGAAGATTTGTCTGATTAACCTTCTCCACAGTCAATGACTTCTAATGGTCCATCAGTCATCCATGCCTAAGTAGTGTTGCCAAATGAACTCAACCCATGCCCAAACATGTATTTATAGAAACAACCATAGGACACTAAATAAAACCTGGAACCATGAGTTAGTCAATGAACATCAGACAAACCATGCCTAGAGCATTCAAACACCTAAAGCTGCACTCTGCATGACCGAATTATTAGGCGTTACAGTTTCACTGGTATTATATATACCCAGGTGAGAATTGAATCACATGAGAAAGAAGGGTCACAAGCAATAAGAAATTCCCAGAGATTTTGACTCGTTAGTAAACATGATTGTGCATAGCAGTGACTGAAAGACACTTAGCAATTGGAAAGTGACATTCGTTTGTGTAAAATTAGTTGTTGGTCTTAATCCAGTTAGCAGCAGTGAGAAGGTAGCTGTATTATTAAACCCTCATGTGCTCTAATGGAACAAGGGCTGGAGTCTAAGAAGCTGAAATAAGAAGGTGAGATAGACTTCATTCCCTCTGTTAATACTTTGGTTAAATTGTCCCCATAAGACAGCGTGGGGAACTTCCCTTTTCCCCTGCCTTTCCAGCATCGGTTACAAATACAAGTCCTTTTTCTGAAGATACCCAGTAAATACCTGAAAGGTCATTAACTCTTCTTTAAAAAATAAAAACAAAGACAAAACCACAATGTGCAGGTGGAACCCAGATGTTGGTCTACAGTGTTATCAGTATCCAAAAGGGTCGTTTTGGGAAAAGACGTGTGAAACCATTTAGGATTTTTGTTGCCATGCTTGAGGACATAAATCAGGCACTAGCTGCCAGAAGTAAAGAACTGTCCCTGTGATTGGGTTACTACATAATATTTTCATAGGATTTATTGAACCTTTCTTTGAAACATATGGTGTTGACCACCATGCAAGAAACGGTAATGAACTCATCAGACTAGTGCTATGAAGACTAGTGCTATGAAGACCCGGCTCATTCAGCCCGGAGAAGAGAAGGCTCTGAGAAGACCTTATCACAGCCTTCCTAAAGGGCCCTTAAAAGAAATCTGAAGGGGGACTTTTTACAAGGGCATGTAGGGACAGGACAAAGGGGAATGCCTTTAAACTGACAGAGAAAAGATTTAGATTAGATATAAGGAAGAAGTTCATTACTCTGAGGGTGGTGAGGCACTGGAACAGGTTACCCAGGGAAGCTGTGGATGCCCCATTCCTGGCAGTGTTCAAGGCCAGGTTGGATGGGGCTTTGAGCAACCTGGTCTAGTAGAAGGTGTCTATACCTGTGGCAGGGGGGTTGGAACCAGATGATCACTAAGGCACTTTCCAACTCCAATCATTCTATGATTCTATGGTTCGATGTTTCTACGATAATTAATAAAGCAAGGACAACAATTCATTGCCAGTAATGTATTGGCTAACTTGATTGATTTTTTCTCTTTATGTACTGCTACAGACTAAGGTCCAAACTTTCAAATATGACTATTATTCCAAATTAGTTGTGATTCCCACTATAAAAACCTCTTAGATACGAGAGGGTTCATTAACATAAAAAGCGTGGACTGCATAAGTAGGCTATTCGTTGCTCCAGGTTTCAGTCAGGCTCATATCTTCAAATAAATATCATAGTAAAATTGAAAACACTGACTATTCCAAATGAATATGTGATGAAAAACTTTTGAAACAAAGAACATAAATGATGCCTTTTGTGCACACTTGTGATGCAAAGTTGCAAGAGATCAAGTGCTTATAAACCCAAATCGTACTGTGTGATGAATTCCAAGTGCCAGACATTCAAGCCTGAGCACATTTTTTTGCCAAATTCTATCTATCTTTTCCACAAGCCTGGCCAAAGGACAGACCCTGCCTCTCACCCTGCATCGCTGTGCTCTCTAAGAGCAGATTTTGGCTTTGGTGTCAGGGATACACCCACCAGTACTTGGCCCTACCAGCTGTACTGAGGGAAGCATCTAGCCAACAACTTGGCTCTTCAGCACCACTTTCTTAATTATGTTTTGCTAATTATGTTATTGACCTTCCTCTGAGGAAGTTCCTCTCTTGTGAGAGCAGTATTAACTCAATTAATTTAAAAATGGAAGGTGTTTCTTCTTTTTTTAACAGAGCAGAGAGCATTCTAAAAATGGCATGGAAAGGAAGGGTACCACAGCACAAATGCCCCTGCTGCCTACATTTGGCCATCTCAGACTAATGGAAATTATTCTCTTTCTCATTACCAAGAGTACAGATTGTGAGCAGAAATGGGCAAACTACCTCTTTGCCATTATAATAAGGAAATGATATGTGCCTAACGTAGGTCATTGCTTCACTTAATCTAACCTGCTCTAAACAGAATATTGTTCTTCTTTTACAATACAAGAAGAAAAGTATTTGATTGATATAAACAACACACAGGACAAATTGCTAGGGGGCTAGTAAAGAATACATTCTGGTAAGCAAAAGGTAAAATCATAACGAGACAGGTAAGAAAGACTTCTTGAAAGGCAACTGGCTAAAGGAATCAAAAGAAGTAGTCAAACCTTTCTCAAACAGGCAGCCTGTCAGGTAGTCAATGAGGCCCACAGGGCTTCCAGAAAGAGAATAGCAAAGTGGACTCCAGCCAGGTAAGAGCATCTCATGGAGAGTCCAACTGCATCAGCTTTCCTGGTGACAACAGATAAGAGCAGCTCAAATGCAGTAGGGGAAGATTAATAAAATAGGTAGTAATGAATCAGCATGACCATATGGTATTTACCCAGGACTGTAAAAGCGCTGCTAACTGCGGTGCACAGCCCACTACTTCAAGGGTACTAAAGGAATAAAACACCAGATGTGAACATAGTTTTGGAAAAGAAAGTCAGAAAAGGTCCAGAGACCTACAGATTTATAAATCTGACTCGAGAACCCTGACCTGGGAAACTTACAATAAAGCATAGAACTAAGACACTGGGCAAATGTGTACAACTGGGAAAAAATACTATGACTTCTGTAGGGAGAAAATCTTACCTCATAAATCCTCTGAGCTCCTTGGAAAAAGTCAGCGAGAGCACAGACTGCAGTGATGCTGTCGATGCAGCACACTCGTGTTTCCAAAAGGGTTTTGACAAGATCCCTCCCAGGTGGTTTCTAAATAAATAAATAAAGCTCTCGTGGTCAGAAAGGGTAGGCACAAAAGGTCATTTTTTGTCAAAAAAGAGAGATTTCCAGAGGAGTCTCAGCAGCATCTGTGAAGTTGTGAGCTCCATTTGCCCATAAATCATCTGAGAAAGGTAAATGGCAGTGTGGCAGGGTTTGTTGATGGTACAAACTAGTTTAGGGCAATATAAACAAAAGCTGACTGCAGTGTGACAGGGACCACTCGCAATATGACACATGTGGGAGTCATCTTATCTACCCACCACCATCTACAACATAGCTCTTAGAGAAATCAAGGGTCTCCTGAGGCTCCTTTTGTAGTCAGTGGAGAGAAACAGGCACTTTTAAGGCTCAATTTGCCTGGTCTGTCTGGGATACAGACATTAGAATCAGATGAATCACAACCTCTTTCTGCTGCCCGACTCAGGTGCCATTCATCTACATTTAGTAGGATGAACACGCTCTGAGTATGCAAGCAGTAAAATAACAGACAAAATTCAATGTCAATAAATGTGAAGTAATGAATATGGAGGGAAACAACCTTAACTAGACATATATAACTTAATGGATTTTAAATCGGCTATTACCTTTCAGGAAAGAGAACTGGGATTCACTGCTGGTAGGTCTGTGGGAAGCTCTCAGTTGGCTGTTAACACCAGTCAGAAAGACACACAGCTTTGTCAGGTATCAGTGATCTGGAGCCTCTAAGCGCATAATAACACAGGTACAATTTAGGATAGGTCAGACAGGATTTTTATTAACTGTGATCGGAGGGAGAGATCATTTGGACAGCATTGCCCCCTCTGCTCCCCTGTGCTCTGCCAAGTGACTGCAGAGACCTAGCCTATAGACTATGTCAGTATATAGGAAAGGAATAAAAGACAAACCAGAAATGAAATGATGGCATTGTACAGATGGTGTGAATTTACCCATCTTATGGTAACAGTTCAGGTTCTATAATGTGAAAAATCATTGTAGAAATGATACAGGTGTAGGAGAAAGACAAAGGGGGTGGTCCAAAGGTTGAGACACCTTCTGTACGGAGAAAAACTAAATCATCAGGATTCATTATGTGGAAAAGAGACATTTAAGGTCAATAAAATCAGAAGTGATGTGGAAAAGATGCTTACTTACTCCTTGTTGTAATTCTACCAACATAAATGGAAGGAAGAAGATCCTCAGAATGGGCTTGTCATCACGGGCATATTGACAACAGCATATTCTGAACCTAAAGTAGCGAAAGCCCTGAAACACCGAAGTGCACTGCAGCCAGTTCCCAGGAGGTGGTGAGTGGGTAGGAACAGCAAAGGAAGACGTTCAGGGGCAACCTTTAGGGGAAACCATAGATGAGAGGACAAATAAAAAGCTAACAGAAGGCTCATCAGACACCATGCAGCTGGAGAGGCAGGTGACTGCCAAGAGAGGCTGTGCAGAGCGGAGGATTCAGAGAGCTAGGAGAAACATAGAGCTTGGAGAAACCCTGTGCATAATGAAAGATAAGGCAAACAAACGTGGTTTCTCAATCCACTAACAGCATAGTGTCTAAGTAGAAAGACATGCAGGGCTGTTGACTCTGAATCCCAGGGAAGCCTGTTCCCTTGCTGTAGGTAGATTATCCAGCACTGCCTTTAGCACAAGGCCAGTGAGTAATCACCTGGGGCATCATTTAGGGGACAAAGTTTAAAAGGGTCCTAATAATGCTCAATGAAACAGAAAACTGACAGAGGGTAGGAAACAATGAAACTCCTGTAGATCAGAACTGTGATTCTTCTACAGCAAGCAACCTCAGAAAAGCCCTACAAACCTGAATTATGCCTGACATTTTGCATACGTTGGATAAAGATATATAATTTTTGAGAGTCTGAATATAGGCATTTGGGAAAATGTCTGAGCTGCTGATCAAAGATCAATTTTTAAGAACTGCCAAAGCTTCAAATCTAGTAATGTGCAACAAAAAATTGTGAATTAGCAGTTTCTGTGCTGCAGATCTTCCAGACACAGAGGAGACTATGAAAAATGGCAGAAGAAAAACTAAAAAGAAGTAGAAATCTTCTTCCATGTCCTTCACAATGGGTATACAACAGCTCTACGCAGGAAAGAAAGCAGAAGTGTTTCCAGCTGTGGCATCCGCTTAGAAAAGCATCAGATTATATTCTGTGCTGCTTGAAAGAAACTAAAAGAGCCAACTCAGTATCCAACAGACCTGTACTAATGTAGAGTTGGATGGAGTTTTTAACCCACAATCTTTGCAGAGCTTGGAGAAATGCACTTCTTGCTGGAAAGAAGCACAACTTTCATTTTCCTTATGGATCCTGTAGTACTTATTCCCAGAGCAGGAGTGATAACAGGCTGGGCCTGGGGACAGCAGTGGTGGGACAGCAGCAGTGGTGGCACTGGTTGTGGTGGCTCCACTTCCTCACAGGTCTCACCGCACCACGGCTGACATTGAAACGTTCAGCAAATAGGCAGGAATTTGCCTGGCTCCTCTGTTCACAGAGCATGAAGTCTCTGCATCTCTTTTTTATTGTTTTCTTTAACCTCTCCCTTGTTCAGAGGCTCATGCTGGATGATCTAAACCTTTGTGGTTAACAGCTTATTTAATGAAATATTGATATTTTCTTTTTCCCTCATGCTTTAGGAAATAGGGTCTTCGAGCACTTTGATGAAGTACTGTAGTTTCCTCGAACTCTTTTCAAGGTCTAACTGAAAGCCTAAATCCTAAACTGAATGTTTCCTATTAAATTATATCCACATTTCCTACAAGTCCTATAAAAATAAAGTATGTCCACCAAGATCACCGATGAAGGAGAACGCCACAACTTTTCCAGTTTCTCTGGCGGTAAAGGTCCATCTACAGCCACACATGGAAAAATAGATGAGTGTGGTTTTGAGAGGAAATCACCCTCACCAAAAACCAGAGGAGAGAAGCAATAAACTCTGTAATACTTACTTGGTAACTAAAATTAAACAAAGTGGAAACAAGATGATGTGTATATCTTGAAGAAAAAAAAGAGTAGCATGTGTAATTTGGATAGTATAAAATAAATGCAATTAGAGAATATATAAAAGGAATGTGTACATTACTTCTGATTACTGATTTATAAATTTAGTATTAGAGATGAAGATGCAGTAGGAACTAAGGTATACCAATTTGATTAATATCTTGAAAAAAAATGAAAACAGAAGCTATCAATAATCTAAACTCATAAATGAAAATAAGAGTATCTGCAGGGTTCTGAAACAGATTTTAACTGAATGTAACCTGATGTTATAATAAAAACATCTATAGAGAAAGCTTTTCAAAATACCTATGGTATTCCTATTAGTATTCATCATAATGTAGTTCAAATGAAATCATAGTAAAGAGTAACATTACAGAGGAGGTGTAACTCCAGACTGATAAATTCTGCAATAAAGTACCACAATCTGAAATACTGCCTAAGGAAAGCACATTTTAAATATTTTTCAGTTTCCTTCATGGGTAAGTTTCAGATTTAATGATTCACATGAAAATTTATTTTTAATCTAGTTCTTTTTTTCCTTGTATGAGTTCCCTGGGATGAATAGGAAAAAAAATGTTTTTTCCTGAAAACTTCTGGAACTTTTCTGTACCAGATGAATTCTTTCTATGGAGCATCAAAGAGACTGAATATATGCTGGAAGCCTTTCTGAACCAGGAGTTTCCCTTTGCCCAGTGGAAAGCATCTGGCTGCATAGCAGTTTTAACCAGCTTTAAAATTTCTATCACTCAAGTACGAATAAATGGGCTCTTGGTTAGAAGAGTTTGTGATCCTCAGCCATCTTTAAACTTTGTTTAAATTTGAGATAAACATGAGTTCAGTGCACATAACTGAAGTAATTTACAAGTGCAGTCTACACACTAATGCCAACTTAAATCAGCTGAGGATCTAGTCGGAAATATTGTCCAGAGCACTCACAGAAACCTTGCGCAGATTGCCTGCTGCATGTCTTCAGTATACTCTGTAAGAGATTATGCTGGAGAAAGTAATAGGTAAATGCTGTTATCTCCTGTATGTTATCTGCACTGGCAAAACAAATGCTTTATGCTTTTTCTCTTTTTAACTTTACACAATTAAAGCTTGCAGCCATCAGCAGACAAGTCTGCATAGGTAAGAGGAAAAAGTATTTGTTAAATACCTTCAGGTTATTCCTTTTTTTTGTGATGTGAAAATAGGAAAAGAACTATCCATCCATGTGTTGGGCTACAGCAATGCAGCTGCTAGAAAACAAAAGGCTTTATTTGTGGAAGAGAAAACACAAATGTTGATTTACTTCACTACACTACATATAAAAAAAGGTTAAACAGTGGATAACTCTTTAAACTGGAAATTCAGAGTCATATCTGAGGAAGTTTCCCATTGGTTCTCTCCATTTGCAAATTACAAAGATGTGTCTGACAGCCAAGACTTCTGCTCAAACTCAAAACTAAGAAACAAGTTAGATAGACATAAAATACAATAGACTTCAGGAAACTTCTCTAGGTCTTCCAAAACTTAGACTAAAACTAAATGTCACCAAGGAAAGAATCAATGGCTTTGCCTAGTTTTTCTTTCTTTTTTTTATCTCAATCACTATTATTAGCCACCGTAAGCAAAAGACAAGGCATTTTCCTGCCCTAGCTAGGCTTAGAATAATGTCTTTGGTTGGTGGGTTGTGTGAGAGGGAGGATGAGAGGCAGGGGAAGGTGTTTGTTTTTTAAGGACAACACATGCAGTTCTGAACTGAATGACTAGAAGAGTTATCCCCAGGGTAAGTCATCCTCTGAGAATTAATTAGCAGACCTGGCTTGCTAATGAAAGGGTAAAATGCACCTTGACCAGCTCCGTAATAAAAAAAAAAAAGGAAAGGAGGTGGTATTGTGATATCCAATCATAAAGCCTCAAACACCAGTGCAGTGAGTTGTAAGGGGTGTTGGTCTGTGACATGCTTCTTTGTCACCCCAGTCATCTCTGGGCTGAAACTCTACCTTCATGGCAAGAAATAAATTTCTGGCACTGATTCATATGACTATTGCTCCCAAGGTCACTAAAGCCAAGGCAAAAATGCCCCAAATCCCACTGACTGCACAAAGGGTAATACTTTAAGACCATCGTGTGCTCTGCAAGAGCCCCAGTGCACAGGAAGAGTTGTGTCCTGATGATGGCACAGCAAAGGTGCTGCTGCCTGCTCCATGTCGCATGCAGAGGCAAAGTGTGGTGGCACAACAGGCACAAGCACAGCTCCTGAGGACACAAGGTAGCCAGGATGTTGAGCAGGGCACCTTTCTAGTAGGAAGCGCACAGCAAATGCCAGCATGGGCTATGTGCTGGGGCTAAATACCCAGTGTCTCTGTCCTGCTTCTCCCTAACAATCTCTAATTCCACCTCCAAAGCCTCCCACCTGAATTCCTGAGCTGCAGGGATGACCTCCATGGGTCATTTGCCTTGACATGGGATGTGGGGAGCCCTCTGCACACATAAAACTTCAGAGACCTTGGCGAAGGCCATTCCTTCATCTTTCTCCCACTCCAATTTCCAAGGGCAGCATCAGAGTCCCTCCTGTCTTCCCAGCTGATGAAATATAGCTGTTGTAAAATGCTCACTAACCACATTTAGCAAATGGAGATAATCAAATAAAAATTAAACTATACTTACTAAAGAAACGCAGTTTCCAAAACACAGACTTTGGCTGGAGACTCTGTTTTGCTTAAGAGTCTGCCAGGAGATCTGTGGACTGTTTTGTAAACAGTTCTCAAACTGGTGTTTGTGGGAGAGACACATGGGAAGGGGATGAGAGACAGATGGACATATTAAATGTATCCCAAGGGAAGTTCATCAGGAAAGAAAACACTTGAGAGCTGCTTTGATGGGGATCTATGAGAACTGTGTACAGTGGAAAGGAGGTGAACAGGGAATTGCTGTTCATTGTTTCCCATTGTTTCCTGTTACACAGAAGCTAAGGGACAGCCTCAACTGTATGTTTAAGACAAAGCATTTTTCCAACATAACACACAATTTAATTGTGAAATTTCTTGCTACCAAAGTTATAAATGAGCTTTAAAGGAAATTAGATGAGTTTGTGAAGGACGGGATTACCAGGACTGTTTAGCAGCATGGTTTAGGTGCAATCTGCAGCCTCAACTGTCCAAACCCAGTAACTGCTGAAGATGAGACAGTGTCCTGGGGTACCAGATGGCATTCCACACAACAGCATTCTTCATTTGTATTCTCTCTAATACTCAAACCCTAGGCATCAATACTGATCACTGTTAGATTTTGCATCATGTGACAGAGACATAATTTGACCTAATTGGCTACTCTCACATTCCAGAAGACAGTCCATGGATCTTTAGGGGCTCTTTCTGACCTTTCAATAACTGAAAATCTCATGCAGTAAGCCTGAGTTCAAAACAGTCCACTCTTCTACTCTATCACTTCCACTCTCTTCCTTAAAATAAAAGTTTTATTTTTGGTTTCTTTCTTCCCCTAATACATAAAATAGGTTTGTGATCAAACTCATAGATGGTTTGAAATACAGAGGATGGTTTATTGAATGCTAAGTTGCAAACCTTGTTCATATTTTTATTATTTCAATGACTATTTTTAACGTTTTGCTTTGGAACAAGGGAGAACTTCTTCACAGAGGTACTGTGTGGACCAAGCAGGGTGATGCTCCCCAGCATCTGCTATTTACTGACAAGGAAGAGTTGGCTGGGGTCATGACTGTCAATGGTATCCACGGTTGTAGTGACCACCTAATAGTGGGAATAGTCCAAGATCCTGTGGGGCAAGTGGAAGGCACAGCACAGACCCTGGACTCCAGGTGAGCAGACTGCTCAGGGAAGGGGCAGGTGGGATCCCATGGGGCAGCTCTGAAAGATGCTCAGAAGAGGTGGCAAACCTTTAAGGACATCCTCCAAGTATGGCCAGGTCCCACCTTGGTATTGAGAAAGACAGATGGGTGTAACAGGCACTGGCTTGGCTTGTGGCAGAGCTGCAATGCATAAAAGCAGCATAAAGGAGGTGGGAGAAGGACAGATTACGAAGGAGAAGTTTAGAAGTATTGCTCAGGCAGCTGCATCAGGAAAGCCAAAGCTCAGCTGAAACTGAGACTTTCAAGGGATGCCAAGGGCAACAAGTGCTTCAGGCACTACAGTAATGATAAAATGCTGAACAAGGAAAGCGAGGGCCCATTGCTGCCTGGGTGAGTGAACTGTGACAGCAGACACCAGCAAGGGTGAGGTTCTCGGTGTCTTCTTTACTGTAGTCTTCAGTAACAAGGTCTCCCAGGTTCAAAGGGAAGTTCTGCCAGCAGTGGATGAGAGTCAAGTCAGGGATTACTTGTAAGAACTTCACCCATACAAGCCCATGGGACCTACATCCAAGGCTGCTGGGAGAACTGGCTGATGTCCTTGCAAGGCTGCTCTCTATCATCCGTAGAAGGTCATGGAGATCATTGTGGGGTCCACAATAACTGGAGAAGGGCACGTGTTTCATCCATCTTCAAAAAGGCACAAAGGTCCATCCACAGAACTGCAGGCTGGTCAGCCTCACTTTGTTCCCTCAGAAAATACATTTGATGAGTTCTTTTGGAGTACACTTCAGGGCACATGGAGGAGAAAAAGGTGACTGGGAACATTCCAGGGCTGCATTAGCCAGTAGATTGAGGGAAGGGATTATCCCCCATTTCTCAGCACTTTTAGAACACATCTGGATACTGAGCCAAGGACAGCATGGACAAACTGCAGTGAGTTCAGCAGAGGCCCTCAAGCTGGGTGTGGGCTAAAGCACTTGCCCTTTGAGGAGAGAGGTATAAGACAGAAATAAGAGACACTGAGACTGGTTGAAAGGAAATACCTTTTCCCCATCAGGCAGTGGAAGAGGCTGCCCAGAGAGGCTGTGCAGTCTCCATCCATGGAGGTTTTTCCAGATCCAGATGGATAGATCTCTGTGTGACCTGGTTTGGGCTCATAGGTGACCCTGTTTTAAAGAGAAAGTTGGATTTAGTGACCTCCTGAGGTCCCTTTCAGCCTGAATTATCCTATAAGCCCATGAGACTATGATAACAGTGACAATGCCTCCTTTCACTCAGTGCTATAGATTTAATTATTTTTTCTGTCCTGGTGATTTTAGATTAATTGCTTTAGTTTTTCAAATAAATACATTTTGATGTGTGCTTTTGTGTGAATGATGATTGCTTTTACTGTCCTAACTTTTGACTATTAAACTTGAAGTCCTACTATGTAGCACTGCCAGTATCAAGTTTAATTGTTATTTCCAGTTACAGCACTATTGCCTGTTACTGGAGTCTCCTGCTAGGGCAGGAGATGCTGTCCTCTGCTTTTGAAAAACAAGGCACAGATCCAGCAATTCAGGCTGATGGACCAGAGCTGAGTGCAGCTCTGGCACCATTAAGTTTGGGCTCCCTAGACACCCCATGCCCCCTCCTGCGGGGAGATAGTTACAACATATAGTAAGGCACAATGAACCTCAAAGACCCTCTCTAGGAAGCTTTTGGCGACAGCAGGAGTTCTTGCTAGAAAAGGGTGTTTGTGTTCTTGCTACAAAACGTTCTTATCACAAAAAGGGGGTGTGTGTTGACTTTGAAGCTATGGTGAGAGGCCTGAGCCCTGTGCAGGGGAAGGGTGCTTCTCTGGACATGACCTGTCCCTGCTGAGGCTCGACAGCCACATACCATCTTCAAATGGCAAACCTCATCCTGGAAAGAAATGCATGCAGGAGCTTACTGTTCCAACTTCCCTACATGAGTTTTTCTCAGAGAGGGAAACATGTAGGCCTAAGGTTATTCACAGGCTGGGAATAAATTACTTCTGTCATATTGCTTAGGCAATTTTATCTTTCTGAATTATATGGAAAGAAGAGCAATTAGCTTTGAGACTATTGTTCCTTTCATGCATTTCAGCTGCCCATTTCCCATTCTTCTTTATAGGGCAGCTAACAGTAGATATTTTACTCAGACAGCTTTTAAGAACTGGAATTGTATTTTCTCTTTGCATTTTCCCCACTTTTCAGGAGGCTGCGCAGCACACGTTTCATACCATACCTGGTCTGTTTCTTTCCTTTCATACTCTCAGATCTGTATGCATAGGATTAGTTTTTAAAACATATAATCATTTAGCAAGCAAATAATGGGCTGCTGCAGCACAGCTGCAGGTTGTTGGCATTGTCTTTGCGTTCTTGAAACTTATGACTAGGGACGGTTTCAATGATGTTTTCCGGTTGCACTAAACAACCTGATAGAGGCTGACAGCAGACACAGGCAAGTTTCTATCTTCTTGCATAAGAAATGAGTTGCAAGAATCCACACATTTCCTGGCAATTCAGTACCAAACCCTAATGCTTGCTGTAGAGGGTCTGTAGAGCTGCAAGCCTGTACTCCTCGTCGCAGACCTACAGCCCCACAGTTCTGCCTTTCTCCACTATGTCAGATAGTGTTTGACAGAAATACCTGCCTTTATGCAGTGCGTCTTTTGTGCAGGATTAGACATTGAAGCCAGGCAGTACAGAAATCTTAAGAAAAAGCTATCTTCAAAGTGAAGGATAGCAGAAAAATCCTTAACAAACGTCATGTCAACAAATACACTTAACTGTAAACTCTCGTTGCATAGGATGCTTCTCGGGCCAGGAAGAGGACGGGCAAGATTATTGCAAGATGTTCTAATAAAGTAATGTTGTCTTGAAATTAAAAGATCACTGCTGTGGAATTGATCCTGTTGTCTTGGAATCCATGGGGATCTTGTACATAAGGAAAAGCTACTGTACATTTTTTCATAGTAAATCTGAAATTAGGCTAGCATGCAAAGCATATTTCAACTTTGCTGAGTTAGAAATATCTATAATTTTAGAAGAAAGAGACTGCGAATGATTACTGGTATCTGTATTTTGGAATACCTTCTTCACACTGATGACATCCCTATACAGAAGCCTGCACAAAGCCTACGGGGCGCTTGTGGACAGCCTGAACTGCTTTATGACATGAGATCCAGGCTTGGAAAAGGATCATTTTGCAAATATAATTTTACCTGCTGCATCCGCTTCATCTTTTCCCTACCTGTCCCTGTGTCCTGTGTTACAGCCAAATGGTGTTTCCCAGTTTATCTGTCTGCTGTGGCTTCCTGCTTGTTAGATGGTTAGCCGTGACATCCTGTACTGTGCCTGCTGCATCATGTGGGATTCCCAGGTGGTCTCTCCTGCAGGTATTAGGCAAGACCCACGCTGCTTCCCTCTTATGGAGAAGCCTACAAAATATAGCATCATTTGTGCTAGAAAGCACAACATAATTTCAATGATGCTACTTGGTTTGGGCTTCCTTTGCAATAACAGTAGGGGAAAGTAACTTTCTTAGGGAGAAATTCTAGTTCCCCTGAAGCCATTAAACATTATTAGTACCAGAGGGCTTTGGGGAATTTCTGTGGCACAGAGTAGATCTTCTGTATACCGTCAAGTCAAGACCAGAGCTATTATCTGGACTCTATGAGACTTCTGAATGCATAAAACTCATTTTTGTATTTTCCCCTTTGTTTGTAATGAAACAGAATGGGACTATGGTATTTTGTGTGCCAATGAAATTACACTTGGTATTTAATAAATCTCAGCACTGATTAGCTTTTTTAAATGCTAAGAAAGGTTTATTGATGGATCATTTTGTGGCCCTGGTATTAAAGTGCTTGTAGCCTCTCATTTCAAACAGTTTTTCATAGTAATAAGAAAACAGTTCTAGATGTGCTTTAGGCATCAGCCAAGATGTATCCAAGTGGTGCAATTATCACTTAGTGTATTAAAGCAGAATAAGGAGTCATACTGATAATATCCTGACATAAACAAGGATTCTAGAAAAAGGGTTGGTTTAAGTTTACTTTTATTTTTCCAGAGATATTCACTAAACAATGACAGGTATTTTTCTGCACAGGTTTTATCCTTTTAGTTTTGGAGGCATGACTAGCAGATGTGATGTGTCTCAAACCAAGAGGGATTTAAAATGTTGGTTGATTCAAGACACCTGCGTTTAATGAATAACTTCCAATAAAATCAGATTGCACAGGGCTGAATGGCAGTCATTGCCATAGGGCTCTTGCAACCCGTGGTCATAGCCCTCTGTGAGCTCCAGGTATGCGGAGCTACATATAGCCTGCATGGCACTGATTAATCCATCAGGGTCTAAAAATAAATAGCACAGACAAGGTTTAAAACCGGCTGAGACATTAGTGCTTTCTGACAGTACCTTTGTACATCAGAAATCACTGTAGATTTTCTGATCACTGTATTTCTATAGCTTCTTCAATTAAGTTGTTCTGTAAAATATTACACAGTCCTTTGCTGAGAAGGATCCAGGACATGAGGGAGCCTTTGCACTTCTGGTTGTAATCTTCTCTAATGTATCCTCACTGCAGCTAATCACACAACTTTCCATCCACCTTACATCTGGAAGAATAGATTTACGTATAAAAGACAAAGGCTTTTAATCAGTCAGTGTAAGCCATGAATAACTTCATTAGAATCAATATATTCAGCCAGTGCACTTTAGATAAGGCTCAGCCATAAGGACTTCTTAACTGTAAGCCAGTCTCAGTGCTGCCTTGCATGGTGAATCGTACACAGCCTGATACATTTTAGCCTGGGCACAGATTTTAAATCAACAGGTTGTTGATAGGTTAATGGATATCCCTTTTCCTTGATACTTTTCTTCACATTAAGAGTTGGAGAAAAAGTTCAGGAGGGATGAGTGATTGTACACTGTCATTTTGTAAAGGTAATATGGGCTGCAGAGTGCTTTCTATAGGTAAGTGCACTGGCACCTTGTTTCGGGTTCACTCTGCTCCCCACAACTTGTAAGCGCAGTGAAACTACAAAAAACACACATAGAGAAAAATTACATTAAAAGGTACCTAGTGAGTTAGGTTAGACAGAAGGAACTCAGTTTCTACAGTCTGCCAAAGAGAAGGCTCAGGGGAGACAAGATCATAGAATATAAATACCTTCAAAGGAAGGGGATTATCAGAATATGACAAAACAAAAAGTAGTAGATTCAAACTAGGGAACACAAAGTACAGTGCAGTAATTAAGACCTGAATGGAGTATGGTGCCAATGAGTAAGGGTCCAAGAGGGAGGAATGAGGTCAGAAGACTTAAACTGATAGAGGAAGACAGGATTATAAATGTAATTAATTCAGTGTTTTGGAAGCTGTGGGATTAGGAGTAGGCAAAGGCAATATCCTTCCTCTCTCCATAGAAGAGCTCTGGAGCCTGCTGCACACTGCCCACCAAGCCTTGTCTTCAGTGGTCTTCTCTGTGCGGGTAGCACTTGTGAGGGAGAATCAACCTACCAAAGCAGAGCCATCATGAGCCTGCACACTGAGTTCAACTTCCATGTAAATCTGCACCTGCTGAACTGCCCCAAGGGTGGAGACAAGGTTTTGGTCTGATCTGAATGTTGGCATCATGTTATCCCGGGAGGCACCAGAGCAGGAACACCTCATTCTTTAACTTGCTGCCTCCACTGTGATTATTGACAAAAAAAAAAAAAAACAAAACCAAAGAATTATATGAAACATCACCATGTGGAAATATAATTGAAGTTCACTGATGTGTAAAGCAGAGATGTTCGGGAAACTGATAATGGGGCTATTTTGGAATTTTGCCTTGTTTACACACACAAAATGGTGTGTCTATGATAATAGTGGGAGAGGGCTGGGATGTCAGCCTCCAGAAAAGCTCCTAGAGAAAAAGGAGGGGTGACTTGGCTGGCCCAGCCACCAGGGACTGAAACCTAGGGGTGAAGCAGGGGTGCCCTCGCAATGTGGGATGGGAACTTCAGACCTTTCAGGTCAGTAAAGCATCAGGAGCTGGGAGGAAGCCCTGGACTGTGGACGCACAGTATGCTCATCCAGTGTGCAGGCAACTTGCTCCTTCTCTAATCAATCTACAAATATATCTTGTTGCTCAAGGTCAGAAAAGAGGGAAGTAATGAAAGGCAAATTCCTGCCCCCAGGTCCTCCTGAGACTGAGCAGTGACACTGAGACGATTGGGGTGCTTCAAATCCCAGGGCTCAGATTTTGCAATCCAGTTCTCCATCTACCCACAACAGGGGCTGCCTTTCCAGGAAGCTGTGATTAAGCTTCTTCCTTTCACTTCCCAATCATCTATGAGAGTTAAAGGCTTTTAAATAAAATGTGCTCTGTGTGGTATTTGATTGGTAAATGCTTTTAATGTCTTACATCATTTTAAGATTAATTGTATTTCTTTTCACTTTATGAAGGGCTCCAGATGTGCAAATATTAATCTCCATTTTAAAGGAAGAAGGAAACACATTCTGAAACAAATAAAGGCTGATAAATCTTTGCTTTCAAAAGACAAAGAATGCCTAAATTATCGACAACACAGAGTCAGAAACAGTTGTGTGCCCACAGCCACCATTTATCCTTTCTCCTGCTGAAGCAATGTCAAAGGTGAAGATTAATTCATCATCAAAATAGCTTTCAACTTAAAAATAATTGCTTATTCTTATTGTAAAAATGTTGTGGTCAAACAACAAAAAACCTTGGAAATACCAGAAGTAGAACACGGGTTCACACAAGAGATCATACCTTTCAGATACATGTTAAATAATGGTCTTTAGGAACATTTTTAGTTAAGTCATTGGCTCTAAATCAGACGTAAGTTTAAAATATTGCCATGAATTAAAATATGCCCTTGTGTTCTGGCTAAATAAAGAAAATCTCAGAAGATGGCAAATTACCATACTCAAGAACTATTTCTAGAAAAGCAGTGCCTGATTAGTCCGTATTTTGATCAAGTAAACAGAGGACAACCAATTCTATAAATAATATTGGGGTTTATGTCAGTAAAAATTAGCACGATGCGATCTTTACAGTCTCAGTTGTTTTCAGATTAATTGGAATACATAATGAAAGTAATTACGCTCTGATATTTTGGTGCATGTCTCAGTGTATCTTGGAAGGAGTCCAGTAAGTTGTCTGCCTATATCTGATTTATAGAATAGTGATTTGTCATTTTGAATTGCTCCTTATGAGCAGTAAGCATGAAGTATTTGTATAAATAGTAAATGTCTTTTGACTTGTACATTTCTGAGCCCCCCCAAAAGATGTCACTCAGAATAAAGTACTGAAAAAAGAAACCCATGTGGTTTACTGACAAGAAACACACTTTTGATGCTAAAAAGTGAAAATTGGCCTGATATTCAACATGCCTGTGTGTGCTGCATGTGTGTGTACGAATCATGTTACATGAATGGAAAAATTTCCGTGTTAAACATTTTTGGGATAAACAGCCTCTGCTGTGCCAGGGAATCAAGGCATGTTTTTTTTCTCCAAAATGTAGCAGAGCTGATGGGGAAGTGTGAGAAAGGCTGGTTTTAAGACTGAGTGAAATCAGGGCATGACCTGGGGAAGAGAATAATACTTTACAGCCCTTTGGGTTTCCATGCAGGATATAGGGTCTCTTCCACCCCATCCCTTAAACAAAAAGATGAAGAAGAGAGAAAATTGGAGATTCAGAGGCTACAGCCTTTGGATACGCACCTAGGGAAGGCGAAGATTCTTGATGTTAATAGGAATGTTTCCAGTGCCTTCAGCAAACATCAGGCAAGAACCTGGAGAAGGCACTGGGAATGCACGGGGAGCAGCACCAGGATGCTTTCAGGAGGGAGGAGGTGACAAGAGACAGGGGTTTGATGGGAGACCAGCCTGCATAAACCACCAGCAGGCTAGTGCTGCTTTCCATCCCTATAAAGCATTCACATGAATGTAGAGACCTACCTTTTCTTTTGGAGGAAGTCTTCCCTGCAACAGTGACACATAACGTTCACCAGGGTCTGAAACAGGGTCAGCAGCAACCAACACAGCTCCAGACTGGGCATTTTAAATTTAGCATGGTCTGTCCTGCTGCAGTAACTGCCCTGCCATGGTGACTTGTGAAATTAACCCACCTTTGTCCTGATGAGTCTTTCCAATGCTGCCACTGTTGACATTGCTCCCTCCGCAAAGATCATGCCACATGCTGTGCTGCTCCCTGACGGGCTGTCACCCCTGTCTAGGTGAGGGGACCACCCTTCAGACTGCTTGCAGGTCACATAAGCACCCAGCATCACTGCAAGGGACCAGCAGGACTTTAATGGTATTTCTATTACAAACAGATCCTGCCTTTACCCTCTGCACCCCTTCCCTAACCTCACTAAGGTGAACCTTGGTGCTATGCTAACAAGTCTAGGCCTTCATCTAACTGAGTCAAGCCATTTCCCTGACTCATTTCAAGCCTGATTTCACCCATTTCACTAAGCAAGGCATTCACCAGTCACCTTTGTGCTAACCAGGCAGTTGAGAAGAGACGAGTGTCCCTGGGCCAGGCAGAGGACAAGCCACCCAGACCCTTCCCCATGGCAGTCAGTGCTCCCCACACCAAGGGGGTTGCACCTGCATTCTGCATCACCCCACCACCTCTACCTATGGGCATGGTGGACCACTTAGTTATTCCTGAGTTAAGTTCAATTTCATTAATAGGCATGGTCATTTGCAATTTCTGCTACAGCTATGCTGAACTTGGTATTTTTACAATACCTGTTCACGTTCTAGTTCATCTGTCCTACACACCTTTATTCAGGTGCTTAGTTGTACACATACATTTATGTCAGATAATAGTAATGGCGCATTTGCTGGTGATACTTTCTGTCTTGAATGTTTTATGACCAGTATTCAGGTGAAAGTTAAAAACTAAAATTTCAAGAATGCACAAAAAGAGCTTGTGAAAATTGTTTCCGCAGGTAAAATAAATGACCTTTTTTCTGCTGTTTACACAGGAGGAAAAAAGGTTTTAAACTATGCTTTGTATTTAAAACCAGCGTACTGTACAAAAGAAGTATTAGTTGTAGTCAGCAAACTGACAGATTGCTTCTGGTCATCATGGGCTTGATTTCCAAAGGTATTTGGTGCTTAATAAAGCAGTTCATTACCTTCTGGGGTTTCAGAAATACTGCAGTAGGCCTGATGCACTGTCTCTGTCAAAATCAGAGCCAGTAAGACGCCAAAGCACTTCAGAAAAGCAGCGATACATGCAAGAGCATCTTTGTAAATACATTCAGATATTCTTTAATTTTCAGATTCAGATGATGGTTTTCTTGTCCATTCGGGGTTTTTGTTTTGAAACTGGAAGACAGAAACATTTTCCTGCTTATTTTAACTCAGTCTCTCAGCTTTAGACGAAGTAACATAAATGAAGAAAACATTATGTTTGCATCTCACAGCTAAAATTTCCTCTGGAAGTAATTCAGAAAAGCTTCTTCCATACAGCACAAACTGAAATCATTCCAAAGTAAAAAATATTAAAAGAAAAAGAATGTAAAAACCCTCTTGATCCATTCCGGAGACTTACACAAAGTGATACACAGAAGATATTTTTCTCATTGGACAAATGCACTTTGAACTCATTAACATCTGAGAATAATCAGAGTAAATTTAGGCCTTAGAAGAATTCGTCACTGCCATGAACATAAACAGTATTTTTAAAGACAAGTGTATTCATTTTCAGTTGAAACTTCGAATTTAAAGAAAAAAAAGATGGCTTTTTTATGTTGGTAAGCATGAACATAAACCCTGATGTTTATGGACTGTACCTTGAGATGAAACATCTTTTAATTAAATGTGGCAATATCTATAAACCTGAAATATTCCCAAATCCACATTCTCTGAGTAGATGATGTTATGTAGTTGCAGATACATCTATAGTGACAAGAGCACTAGTCCAGCAGATGGCAATTACTACCTTAAGCAACACAGGACATGACAACACAAGCAGTGGGGTAAACAACTATAAAAGAAGACAACCACCCAGTGGCTAAAATGAGTGATTCTGAGGGAACACATATCTCCTGTTGAGCTCAGCCCAACAAAAGCCAAGGGCAGGCAGTGTCATCCTGGCACCTCAGATAGAAACTGCAGCTGGTGGAGCTGGGACTCTTCCAAGCACTTGGATGTTGGGAAGGCAGCAGGACGAGCAGCAGGGCTGGGCACTCCACAGCCCTACAAGAACTGGGGGAGATCTTCAGGCCCTTTGGTCTCCTTCTGCTGGCATGGATGTGTATTAGCAAGGAAACTTGTCTCCAGGCAGACGTCATTCAGTGCAGTCATTGCTGCTCCAACACAAAGTGAAATATATTTGCTCCTCACAACCTTCCAGTGTGTGTTTCTATTGTTCCAGTCTTGCTTTAATGCCTTGCCTAGGATTTTATCACTTTTAATAAACAAATACTCCTTATAAAGACCATTTTGCCCATGCAAGTTCTAAATCAGAGTAGCAGTTACCATTTATAAGACTTCAGTGTTCAGATAGACAAGCTGCTACCCAATATCATTTAGATAATATGTTGGAGCTGAACGTAACTGATAATAAACTAATGTGGATTCATTATGATGACTCAGACAAACAATATTACATTATAAATTCCAGGTAATACATTTCTGTTTAGAGTTGATGTGGTCTTGCTAAGAAAAATGGGCATCTTAAAATGTTGTTCCTTTGGGCTAAAAAAGCTGCTTCAATTCTTGAAGATAAAGATTACTGAAAGACAGTGCAAAGACCTCTAAAAGGCTTAAAACTGAAGAGAAAAAGAGTGAAAAAAGAGGAGATTTTTCTTTTAATATGCAAGCGACTTCCTTGTTACCCTATCATAAGAACATTGCTACCATCTAATTCAGGGGTTGCAGGTTGGTGTCAGAGATCTGGGGAATCCAAGTGTGTAATAATGCGGGTACAATTTAGAACAGGTCAGACTGGCGCTTTATTAACCATGATCACAGGGAGAGAACACTGGGACAGCATTGCCCCCTCTGCTCCCCAACGCTCTGCCAAGTGATTGCAGAGACACAGACTATTCACACACTGTGCCAAGGAGACAAAAAAAAGAAAAGAGGAAGAGGTGAGGAAAACCGATCATTTGGATATTAACAAAGCCAGATATCCATCTCTAGCAGGGATGGACTCCTTCAGGAGTAGCTTGCTTGGAGCCACAGCTCCAAGAAGCACTCACACAGGAAATAACATCAGGAATTGGAGGGATGGTTCTTGGTGGAGTCTGTATTATGAAGCATGCCCTATATTACCTTCATCAGCAGGCAATGTGGGGAGGGGAAAACAAACACAGACTGCTAGCTCTTAGTCGAAAGGACTGTTCTTTTAGCTAGGATAAACTTCTCAAGTGTTAAGTATTAACAATTTTTACCACCACATTGATAAAACATGCCTCAGGGTGCTGACTCTTATAGTTTTGTCATGTCCAATCAACTCTGTATTATCACTCATAACAATCTGCCTTTTTCATTTCCCCCTGACACATGCAGCTGGGGAGTGAATGTGCTCATAGCACAAACCTGTTTTCTGCCACGTGCTGGTGTAATCTTCCCAGTCCCAAGAAGTTCACTGGGTCATGCCTAGCGAGTGAAATGAAAAAGTCCTCCTTGCTGCTGCTCTCCCTCACCCCCTCCCAAATACACACACCAACTATTCTGATGATACCTCAGTATATAATAATGTCTTCTATGCCTTATTTTCCAACTTTTATGGCCAGGTTTCCTAGCAGCAGGTTGTAATTGGAATCTGACTGTGAAATAAACAGGTACAAAATGACTGACAATTCCCAAAGATGTAAAAATAAGCACATTTTAACCCCATGCTGTTAAAAGAGTTCCTGCACAGATCCTACAAAGTATTGTCTTTGCCTGAAGCTGAAGAAACACTTCGAAGATGAGGCCCTTTGGCTACTTTTTTTTAGGTACATGCTACACAAATAATAAGCTTATAAAATATCTCACGACATTGTTGCACTTGGGATATCTTTGAGCAAAGTCAAAGAAACAGCATCTGTACCATACTCACACAACGCTTCCCCTATACTCTGTAACTTACTTGCTCCAACAAGTATATACTGATAGTTTCTTTTTCATTTGTGTACAGGACTCATGTTAAGATGACCTTACAGTCTGTGCCTTTCTCACATCAAATTCACATAACTAAAACCAAACCAAAACTGCTGCTGTGAGTACCTTACACTGATTCTACAACTGGAAGTTGTCAGCTATGCAAACAACAAATAACACTATTCTTACTCATTCCAAAGAACTGAATAATCTGAAAAATGCCATTACGTGCACTGTGTACATTGTACGTAAAGCTTACTTCTACTTTTCATTTTGTCCTCATATACTTCCATATATGATTTTAGCAATGCAGTCTTCATACAAATACTATAGACTAGAGCGATCCATCCTCTCTATCCCCATGTTTCCTCATATAAAAAGATAAAAATTCCTGGGTGTCTTACCAGGGACCATGACTCTGCGGAGAATTAGGGGTAGAAGTGTTTTGCAACTCACAGTTTGAGAAAAGCAATTGCAGACTGAATGGCTAAGGCCCTTTGCAGTTAATGCTGCCAAACTCTTCCCATTAGAAACCCTTCATTTCAGTCTTTCAAAACTCTTCCAGGATTTAACTGTTGGGGCTGAAATTTTCCACATCTGTTTTCCAAAAGAGTGTCAGCATAAATTGTCCAGTTGTTTCCAATAATAAAGTCAACAGAAAATATATTATTTGCCAATCATACTATTTAGCAGTGATTAGGACAACAGTTTTGTCAATAATTTCTGGCAGTATGATGACTTGAGGCAAGGAAGTGAAATTTGGCATTGGATACTTATTGTGTGATGCATCAGTCTTTTGTTGTACATCTATGTGTGTGGAGGGGTATAATGCTCAAACATAGCCAAGTTATAAATAATTGAGAAAATAGATGATTGCATATGCTTAGTAGGAATTGATAAACTAGCATTTCCAAGGATTCTGTCCATGCCAAGCCTATTTTCCTTCTGATCCCAGGATAAAGGAGGCTAAGAGAAGACTTTCCCTGCAATTGCTCTTCCCAGATGCACTGGCGTGGGAGCCAGACACGAAACCAAGGAGGTTATACAAGGTGGTTGCATTGATCAAACTGCTCCCTGTAGAAAGGGAAAGGCATTGGTCTCCTTTCCAGCCCTTTTACCCAGCTAACCTCACAAAGATATTGCTCAAAGCTGTCCCTCCATAGGCACTGACAACCCCTTCACTGTATGCCCAGCTCGAGCAGGAGGCTGCATTTGTCCTGCAGGAGCACAGGGCTCTCACCCCCACAGCCAACACTGGGGAGGGCTGTGCTGTGAACTAATAAAGCCTGAGGAACAGTTGTCTATAGTTTTCTTAGGGTCCAAAATTTGTAGTTAAAGTTATTATTTATATTATTCTGCTTCAGCTTATTATCTGAAAAATGGGATAATAATAGCCTTCATTGCAGCAAAGGAGTACGGCAATAAGTTTATTACTGCTTGCAAAACAGCTGGGTACACTAACGATGAACATGAAAGAAATGGTCATAAGGAAACAAATAATTCTGCATTACAGCAGGTTTGCACAATGTGAAATGAATAAGGCACTGGATGCTCAGCGAAAACAAGGATAAAATCAAATGCTGAGTTCATTAACGGACCATCTATATGAAACATGTTTCCATGCCAGGTGTCTGACTTTAAAGATTTTCAGCAGAAGAGGTTCATCATTAAGGACAAAAACAATAGTACATCTTCTCTTAATTAAATACTGATCACAATGCACAAATCCAATGGAAACTAGTTAGAATTGCACAGATTTAAAGCCGAAAAAAATCCAGAATCATGTTTTACTGATTGACTTTCAAAGCTTTGTGTCCTTTTAACAGTTGTTTCTTTTTAATACATAATGTTAACACATGCAAATAATAACAAAATGCAGGACAGCTAAACTGAAAATTGTAATCTTATGGCTTTAAGTGCTTCTATAGTCCTAGGAGCATCATTTAGACCATATAATTTTACAATATGTAAACAATACTACAAGCAACACCGAGACCTGATTTAGTACCTTACAATATATTCCTGAAACCTAGAAGAGACAAGAACAAGATCAGCCTCAAAACTCCTATAGAAATCAGAGCTTTAATGTAAAGAAATGTAAACAAAACTCAGGATGACAGCAGTGACACGTTTTCCATTTTTTCCTGACATCTTTCTGGGGGTGATGTGATTTAGCACTGAAATGCAATCCAACGACAAACAGGAAAAATCCCTCTTTGATGCAATCTCACAAAGCAGTCCTCTTTAACAGCAGGTTTTCCATGAACACAGGGTGACAGCTGAAAAAAGGTCAGGCTAAACCTTTACCCGAGGCAGTCACTTTGGTTTAGATTTTCTTGCCTGGTAAGAGAGCCAAGGTACCAGGCTGGAGATCATCCACACCATTTAATCTTTCCAATGTCCCCCAGCCCTGCTGCCCACACTGCTGTCCCAGTGGACTGTGACCCCCCGGGCATCCTCACCTGCCCCCTCCATGGCCTGGGGAACCCGAAGTGTACCTTCAGCTTCACAGCACTGCAAGGGCATCATTTCAGACACTTCCACCTCACAAAGGCAACCACAAATCAGCTCTCAGGTAGGGTCATGGGGATGCCACAAGGCATCTGTAAGAGATGCAAGGCCGAGGGCTGTGTAGGGCAGATGTGGGCAGCCTGTGCTGGTGGCCAAATGGATGAGGAGCCTCTCTGGTCTCATTTTGCTTAGCAGTGAAGGGGTAGCTCAAGGCACCTGTCCATCTGAGGAACCAGACTGCTCCACTGAGGACTTCCTAGCTCCTCTCCTTCAGTTTATGCCTCTCACTGGGCAAGCTGGCATCCTTGGAGCCCCCATTCCTCAGCTCAAGCCATCAGCAACTGATATGGATACAAACCCCAAAGGCTTTCATCCTTCTTACCACCACAGCCTTCAACAAAAAGGAGGTTTTTCGGAGTTTCCTCTCTTTCATGTGTCCTTTGTGATCAGGAGATTCCAGTGCATCAGGCATCCTTGTGTGACCCTTGAAGAGCTTGAACTTGGAACAAGGGTTTGGAGCCCATGCTTAATAAATTAACCCTATGACTTACAATGAGAAGATTTCAAACACTTCTGCAAGACTTTGTTGAAAATGTTCCTTATCAAACATTAACATAACATTATAAATATGTTCTGTGCTGTACAAACAATATTCATGCAATGCACTGGGCTCTGGACAGTGACTTCTGCATGTCATATACCCTTCTGCCACGTGTGGTTTAAGGTGCATGTGCAAAGTAACCTGGTTATCTCAAAAGCTGTGGTATAGTTTGGACTCGCCAGCAAAGTCAAGAGCCATTTGTAACCATGAGGAAAATTGAGCTACAGCGTATTTCTGACTTCAATATAGAAAATGAATACTAACCATCACACTGCATTTTGTCATCACTTAGATTTTTTTTCCAGAATATCTGAAGATCTTTTGGGATATTAAATTTGCTATTATGATTGATTTTAATGCATCAGTCATATATTTCTCTTCCTCTTCCAAATTATACTTGCTGAAGAAACAGAAATCTACCAAACAGGGAAAAAAAATTGTGTACTCTCAATTTTGAAGATGCAATGAATTAATATTTTTAATTTACTAATATAATAAAATCAGTTTAATTGTTTTCAGGTTAAACATACACAATGAGTTTCCATTGAGACAGCTATATTTATTAAGTATAGCAGGTCACTGAATAGATGGCATTACTGCATTGCCTGAGGTCCCAAGAATGTGCAATCACCCTCAATTACTACTGACTCTGTCCTGCAAGGTACTAAACGATTTTGTCTTTAATTTCAACAGTAGCCAAGAATGTTTTGCACCCCTTAGGAATAAGCCCATGAAAGAGCCTGCTCTAAATTAGTTGAGAAACAGTTCCATGCGATATTTTACATTTGTTTTTAATGAGAAAAGTTCTTTCCAACAGAATAGGACAGCTACGCCTACAGAACATTTGACCCATCGATTTCAGAATATCCTTTGGTTTTTGAGAGATCTCCCATGCAGAGAGACACTAACTTGCTGTATGTGCACTGTCCGGTCTTATTTTGTTTCAGAAGTTTTTGTTCTGAGTGCTTACAAAGTCACTGTAAAGTTATTTATTCCAAGCATACTATCCACGATGAACCAATGTCACTGTACTGTATACACATTTGTTCAAATATTGATCACTGAAGAAAAGAGAATTGTCAATCTGCAAGTGACTCACTAAAGAGATCTGTTATTATAAAGGTCTTAGTAGAACACTAATCACTCTATAAAGGAAAAATCCATTACACTACACATTAATATTGCAAAGGCATTCCCATTTTCTGTTTCTTTTTCCCATTTTAGCTTCTTTGCTCCAGCTGAAAAGTGCTTTTCCTTCAGGAGTTTGTGCACATACTTGATCAGCAGGAGTTACCTGAGCTTCAGAGTGCCTTTGCCACCTCTATTCTACACCAGACATAAGGTTTCAACAACTGATTTTGCTGAAATAGGGATGATCAACACAGGCTCCTCCTCAGCTTTTGGGTCCACCTGGGGCCAGCTGGATTGACTGTTGCTAGGGGAGAAATGTTTGTATCAGTGTGGGGAAGCCAAGTATTTTTGTCAAGAAGTTCACCAAGGTCAATGGAGCTGGACGTCATTAGAGCAAAAGATGGCAAATGTCACAAGAGAGAAGAACGACCTTTCATTTATCCCTTCCACAAACAAGACTTCCGAAATTCTTTGAGCATTTGCATTGATTGAAGCACATTTTTCTAATGAAAACTGTTTTTTTGTGCTTTGCAGATATTTTTAAAATCTAAACCTCTTTAAATTTTAGCATTTTGAGCAGTCAGCATTTCAGCAGTCATGTTCTGAGCCACTAGAAGTAGGCTTTAGCGGAGTTTTTAGAGGTGTTAGGTACAATGCCTTAGTTCATGCTCTGTTACAGCTATTCTTATTTTTAAGAATAAATTGGCATTTTCTACTTTAAAAAATGTTTTTTTTAAAACCTAAACTTTTTAATCCAAACGTCTTCTTTAGAGATTGTTTAGTACAAACGTTCAACCTGCATAATTAGTTTCTTCTATTTCTTACTTAATATTTGTCTTAAGATTCTTCAGCAAATCAAGAATATCTGTTCAATCCAGGAAGATAAAGTACGAGGTCACTAATGCTTCATTTGCTTGTTGTTGGTTGTTGTTATTTTCAACTTGGTTATCAGAGAGTTATTGAATATGAGAAGGTAAATTAAATGTCAAGTCTGTCTCACACAAAGTAGACACGCTGTCTATTTTACTGCCCTGCTAGTTCACACAAGGTGAAAAATGTCCCCTAGCTGGGGATGGGGAAGATGATTACTCCTGCAACACTCATTCATACACTCTGTGAATCTACTGCCTGGCATGAATAAAAGGTGGAAGGAGCTGCAGCATTTCACGAGTAGGAGAAACTGCACTGTAATCTAACCCTTATAACCAGTGTTATGGCCCAGCTTTGTAGCAGCACTAGAGAAGCAGTCAGTAAGATCCTTCAGCTGTTGAAGAGCACAGGGTATGCACAGACAGGAGGGAAGGTCTGAACAAGTTGTGCCATCCACATCGCCTCCTGCTCCGAGTTGTACCTGACCATTACTGTCACCAGGAACTCACAGCTCAGAGACCAAATGTTCCCTCACGCAAGACCTGCAGCTCCCACAGACACAGGCTGCTCTGCTCCCATAGCCAAGACATGAATGAGAATGAGTCTGTTATGGATTTGGAGGTAATTGCCAGCACTCAGCTGCCATGCCCTGAATTTCTTTTACAATATAATGTGCAATTTCCCTTTACAGCAACTTTCTGGTTCAGATAATTTCGGACGTATTTTGTTTGCTGGAGGACTTACGTGTAGTATACACCTTTACTCAATCAGAAACCAGCTAATTTTTGTGCTGTGCTAATTATGTCAGAGCAAAACACAACATGTTTATGCTTGTTCTTGTCAGTCTGTTTGAGAAAGTGGTTCCCTTTGAGTGACTTTATCACCTAGTTTCTGATGTTTTGCTGTGGACTACCTAATAACTAGTTCCTAAATTTCTTTGGAGTTGTGCACGTGGTGTCTTGCAGGCAGTGCAAGTACAGTCCACACAGGGGCAGGGTCTTGTTCACAATAGCCTGCACATACCCAAACTGCAAAGTAAGCTATAATAGTATCAGTGGCTGATATCTATTCATACTCCCCATGCCTGTGCATTACATGTGTTGACTTACAGCCTAAGTCATGTAATGATGAGTTACATGTGTGATACAACAGGAGTGGGAAGAATGTATAAGCATATATATATAGGAACACATCCAAATTAGTCTTATGGAATCAATTGCATGATATAGTTGCCTCACCACAGCTGAGGAGGCTTCTTGCCCCAGGAGGTCCTCTGAGCTGTGTAATAGTAAGGCTGAAAACGAAGCTGTCCTTGGAACAATGGAGTTGTCTTTTACAGTTGGAGTTCTGGATTCAAAATTTGGGCCAGCAATCAGCACAGATACATACAAAAATCAGAAATTACAAAAGGCCTGAGTAAAGATAAAAGCCTTTACTGGCATCAGGGCAGTATGACCATGTTTCTCCCAGTCCTTGCTTTTGGTCCTGCTTTTGGTCCACCCCACAGGGTACTGTGTGGACATGAAGCATTGCTCAGCAGAAGAGTTTTACTGTGAAAACAGCAATATCTATGTATCAGAAGGGGCAGCATGGATGGATCTGCAGGAGCAGCAACAACTCCACAGCACAGAGATCAAAGGGGAAATGGTACATCTCCCTCTGCCCTGCACAGCTCTGGTGGGGGAGGAAGGTGGTGGTGTTGCCTTTTATGAGAGAGGTGAAGGTAGGAGGATCAGACAGGTAGGAAAAGCAGATAACCCAGGAATTTTAAGAGTTAAACTGTCTTCAAAACTAGTTCTCCCACTGAGATGAAAGGAGGAGCTCACAAGTGGCCCAGCTGTATCCTCAGCCCTGCAGCTGCACACTCAGGTTTCCCCTCCATCAGGGATTTTATCATCTATGCCTTCTCAAGCTCAGTATAACTTTAAATGAACACCACTGCATGCATAAGTAGTGTCTATATGATGTGTTCAGCCTTCTTTCTTCCACAAGTCACATTTCTACCAGATATTTCGCACTTCTGCTTCTACCATAAACTTTTCTCATGCAATTCATGCGCAGGGACCAAAGAGTAACCTTGAGAGAAAGTGGCAGACATGCATGAGATCTGAAGCACCCAAAGGCTGTCTCAACAGGGTACAAATCTGAGGGGATACATCTGCTCCCCTGAAGATGCGGGGTTCTATCCCCAGGTTTGTGTGTGGCTATAAACCAGGACTCTATCTCAGCAAAGCAATGTGAGACATTGATAAGTAGATGCTGTAACCAAGGTATCACATTCCCGTTTTGGGGAAAAAAAGAACAAAACAAAAACCTACCAGTAAAAGCTATCGAAACAGGTATGTTTACGAGTAGGATTTCTGTGTATGCTCTTGTTCTATTATCTCCATACAGCTGCTTTTCATGTTGTCTGCTGACAGCATTTGATGCGTTTTTCCTCCTGTGCTTATTTTTAGTTGCCATAGGAACTTTCTTATTTCCTGTCAGCTGATGTTTTTACTTAATACATTAATTGTATAAAAGGGTGTTGATTCTGGTACTCCAGGTGCTGAAAAAAGCTTTAGGAAGGCAGAACACACATTTCAGTTTACTAGTCTTTTATTCATTTATTTCTATCAATATTTAATTCAAAAAGCTGAATACTGTAATAACAGCTGTTATCACATCAGGGGAATCCAGAGTAGGTCCTCTCCAGCCTTTTCTTCTCATTCGATCTATGTTTCCCTCCCACTACCATAAATATACTTATTTGAAATAGTATCTTTTGTCTGTTTAGTTTGTAGCTTCATTCTTCTTCACTCCCCACATAACCTATTCTTTTTTCGTTTTCTTGGGTTTTTTTTTCCAAAGAAAAATCCAAATCTGCTGTTCAAATGAATGGAAATGAAAATAAAAATTTCCACATATAAAGAAATACAGCCTGGAAAAATATTGGGATCTGAGGGTGATTTCTTTTTAGCAAAGCCCAATTCTTCTTCTCTTACTTATAATAAGCTATTTTGCAAAAGATTATTTTTCTATTAAATTTGTTGTGTGACCAGAAAGTGATAAAGAATGACTGGAATTGATTGAGGACTACAACAGCTTAAACTGGAGCTTTCTCTATCCACATCAACTATAAATTTTCTACACTTCTTCCCATGACCTGATCACACATTTGGAGGAAAGACCTGATCAACATAGAAATTTACATTTGGATTAGTATTATATGGAATGCCAATGCAAGAGTATTCCAGACCTTCTCTGGAAAAACTTAGGAAAATAGCAGTAACGTACGTGAAGTTAAAGCCTGCTATACGTTTTTACATATTCCTTTTTCTGTTTCACATCACTGCTCTTCATAAGATGGAGGAAAACAGGCAGCTTGGAATAAAGAAACCAACAAATAAGCTAACATTTGTAACTCTGGAAAATAATTCCACCCATGTGACTTCAATTATGCAAACTTCATCTAAGGTTTCATTCAATGCATCCTACAGACAACTTGAATCTCCTCACCAACTGCAGGGGCTGCTGCATTAATCCCACTGAATGGGTTAACAGGAGTGTTAAGGAGCTCACCTGGGCACTAGGAGGATAATAGTCTGCTTGGGAATGTACCCAAAGCATATGGTGTGTGCTCTTGCTGAAACAAGCACTGTCAAGTGTTTTAGTTGCTATAACTCAATAGGCAAATGATTTTCAACCTGATCCTGGAAGCTCCTCCAGAAGAAGTCCCTTCCGTAGAAGTCCTTCCCAGCAGTCCCATCATCACCCCCACTTGGTTCAACGAAGGAGTTCACCCTAGGATAAGCTGTCCTGCAAATGTCAATGCTGATTTTGTTTAGTCCTCGCTAAAGAAAGAATATTTATTCAACAACACAAGCTTTTATTACGCTAACAAAAGCAAAATGTATTCAACATCTGTCTTCTGAACAGGAAAAACTGAAGGTTTTAGGAACTGGAAATTTATTCTTTTAACCAGTTTGTTCTTGCAGAAATGATTTAAAAAAGCAACTTCTTCATAAAAGAAAGTGTACATGCACATGGAAGTAGTTTATTAGAGAGTCATAGAGAAGATAATTATGCTGATTACTTCACTGCAGGACTGTCTGGGAGAATCAGAGACCTTGAATATTATTTTTATATATCCAGAAATTGAAATTTAAAACTGACCCCAATAAAAAAACTCTTAACTAGAATTTTTCCATAATGCCTTTTCCCAAAATGAGTCTTCTAGTTAAAACCAGAGTCAAATAGCTATCACTTTTATACAATAAGTTATTGCCCCCAGTGACTGGTAATTTTTAATAGCTTTTTAGGAATATGCTACCAGTCTGATCTATATTGAAATATGGGACAGCTAATCTGTAAGTGCAGCCAAGCCAAACTGAAAAATAACTCCCAGTTCAGTGATACTAATATGCAGTGGCATTTACAGCATCACATTAAATTTGAAGGAAACTGCAAAGGTATCCAGCTCATCTGGCAAAACCATGGCACAAGATCTGTGAAGAAGCAACTCAGATGGGCAAACCACCTACAGCTGAAGTGGACGCTGAGTTTGCATCCCCTTCCCATAGGACTGACTGGGTCAGTCAGCACAGGAAGAGCTGGGAGGTTTTGGAATCCAAACCAGGAACTTGACTGGACTGGACAGGACTGGAACTGGGGGCTGGCTGGTCCAGACAGTGCCCCATGGAGGGGCCTGGGTGGCCCCCTGGGTCAGGAGGCTCTGAAGTCACCTAAGAGAGAGCTGTGGGATGGGATCAGCTATGCTGGGGTGCCCACCCAAGCCACATCCCCCTAGGAAGGAAGGGAGGGAGAAAAGGAGGATGGGAGGAATGAATGAAGGACAGATAAAGCCAGGTTCACCATGTGACAGCAGTGGGAAAGGTGAGCAGGAGGGTAAGCCTAAAAAGCCAAAGTGAAGTCAAAGGCCATGAAGACCAAAATCACTGCTAGAAACAGAACAAGAGTATTGCTTTTCGCCTTTTTCACCTCACTGCAGTGAAGATGGGAAAGGACTGAGCCATAGCCACCTTGCCGTGGGGCTGGCACGAAGCATGAGAGCACATTTGCTTTCTCTGCTGAGCAAACACTTGCCTAGCAGCAACTTTGTAAGATTCAACAAAGGATGCAGTGAGTTATGAGAACCACACCACTAAGACTGAGACATTAATAACCTTATGGGGACATCCGAGGATACTCTTGTACTTAACAGAGGACAAGAATCAACATCATCCTCTCTAAGTTATACAAATGAAAGAAGGTTATTTAGTGTCCATCTGGTTTTGTTCAAGAGATAGTAAATAACTTTTTCCTCAAATGTCCAACAAAGGCTTTCAGTTGCTCTGAGCTGCCAGACAACAGGATTTTTCCTACCTTACAACCGTCCCCTTCCATGCCATCTGAGACCAAAGTGAGCATTCCCACTTATTATACCTCCTTCATTAGGGCAGTGTGATTGCTTGTTTGTAGAACACGAATATTAGTACAGCTCAGGGAATAAAAAATTAATAGGCACTATCCAGCAGAGGGAGCACAATAACATAAAAACTCTTTAGCTGTGAGGTGAAGAACTTTTTCCTATCAAAATCCACAATATTTGGCAATCTGAGTTTCCTGATTTAGCATGTGGGTTGGAAAAGACAGAATTTAAATAAAAACAGAGAGACAGGAGAGAGGAATATCAAACAAATACAAGTGACAAAATAATTGATTTCCTGTTATTTTCATCCATAATAAGACAGATGTAACTTAACTACTGGAAAAAATAAGGGTTAATAAGAAGACATCAAGGATGATCTTAGGAAGACTAATAACATTTATTTTAAAATGCTGATTTTAATTTAAGTAGAACTGGCTGCCCTGTCTGAAAGACTCAAGTGCTGCTTTCAGTTTGACTGTGTACTTCCTCTTGTTGTTAATGAAGTCATACATCACAGAAATACCTGATGCACCCATTCACTATTTTTTCACTATTTTTAGAGCCCAATATGACAGAAATCTCACTAGGTATGTTCTCTCTTCTGTGACTGGTACACTTTCTAATCTAATCAAGTTCAAATAATTGTGATTAAAAAAGAGCCAATACCTATTTTATAAGAAACAATCATAAACCAGAGAAAAAATACACCACATTTTGATGTGACTTACATGAACTACAGTAATTAAAGCAACAATGTAACATTTTAAAATTGTTGCCATCTTGAATGCAAATATTTCTCAGGGTTCATTTCATTAATATACTTAGACCACGAGATTTTTTAATTAGTACATCTAAATTCTAAGCTCTGCCACTGACTGTTATTTGACCTTTGGCAATTCACAGTCTTTCTAAGACAGTTTCTGTAATCTTTGTAATGAAAATCATATTGATTTCACAGCTGGGTAGAGTGTAACAGCAGCTTTGCCTGCTGGTGGAAAGTGGTTGAAATAAAAACATAATTTTAAAAGGAAAGACAGAAGAACGAACTGGATGTTCTGATCAGAAATGCTAACTACAGCTAACTTGAGGTAGAACACATTCAGTTTAACTCTTACATGTTTTCCAAAGAAAAAGCCGAGTGTGATGAAGACTGATTAGTATTTTTCCTGATAAGCAAACTGAATTCTTTCCCCATAACCTGGCAGTAAGATAAACAACTGAAACAAAACATCTATATTGCTAAACATTGAAGATGCCCCCATCCAGCAGATTGTTCACTTTGTTGTATAATGTCCTAAGGAAATGAGGTTTATGCAGGATCATTATCCATTTGCTCAACTACTACCCCACTTTCCCGGTAATTTTTCAACCTCTTGGACAATTTCAACCAGATCTATGAGAACAGTGGGAGTCTTAGAGATGTTAAAGACTTTTGACCACCAGATTCAACTGAGACTGGATAAGTTTAATGGACACTTACTACCTTTGCTCATCTCACATGTGGCTAGTCATTCTAAAAATAACTCCAAAAGTAGACTGAAGGCAAGGCGTTGCTAGAGGTTGCTTATACCCACTATAGACACAGCATCTTTACCCTAACAGGACAAGATGATCCACAGAAAGCAAAGCTGTCATTCTGAGAAAAGGTCTGAAGAATTATTTCTTAAGCATACTGAAACTCAAACTGTTTATTTTATATACTTGTGTATTCCACAATGCTTCCAGAATATCCTATTTCATTAGTCAAATTCATTTATTTTACATAATTCTATATTAGCAATGTCTTAAGGTCACAACAAGTTTATTAAGTTATTTTAGAATTATGATGAATTCACTAAGGTTATTAAAATTGTAGTCAAAACTGCCTACCTTCAACAACGTCTTATTAAAAGTTTCTTACTGCTTATCACAGAAGCATTCTCATGACCCTCTACAGATACATAAATCCAACAAATTAACTTTTAGAAGGTTTTATTGTCTTCTTTCCAATTAACAAATACAAATACCTTTTGCTATGCCAAGACAATCCCTCATCACCTCATGACAACCAGTAAAATGTCTACTACAGGCAGGCTTCTTAAAAGCCCAGCTCATTTTCATTTACTTGATGGCCACTATCAAAACCTGCTGTGTGTTATGAACAGGTATGGATAATGACCAGAAGCAGAAGAGTGAAAACATTAATTAATCCCAGCCACACATGGCCACACACACACACGTGTTCCCAGACCTCATAGATAAACCTATGTGTGAGAAGACAAACAATGTGAACTATCTGTGAGATGAACCCTGTGGTGTGAACTACTTGAAAGGGTCTGAGGCTCACCAGTTCCACCACCCATAAATGATCCATTCAGTCTAATGCAAAGTCCCCCAGAACTGTGGAAAAGAAAGCTCAAATGGGAGGAAACTTTGAAATCCACAAACTTTATAATATTTATGAAGTCCTGAGTACTACTGAGGTTGGAAGGCACTATGACCACAGGCATGGGGAATAACAGACCAGAATACAAACCCATCTCTTTTTTTCTTCCTGTAAAGATTGCGTATCAAGCAGATAACAAAGAATCAAACATCTTTCTGCCTGTCCCACACATTAAGCAAGACTAGGATTGATATTGCATTGCCTCATCATTGGGAACAAGAACCGCATCAACACAGGAGTCTCACAGAAGTTTGCACAGGGATGACTGGGTTGCAGCAATGCAGGATACCACCCTAGGTACAGCTGGGCAAAAGAACCAACAAAATCCAAGCTGGAATTTTGGGAAAGGCCAACGGTGGCTTCTGAAATATGTCATTTTAATGTTCATAGTTCTAGGAATTACTGCTATACAAATACACTGATGATAATGTGCACTATTTGATCTTAAATTTGAGACATTTTAAAAATCCCGTCTAAGAATTATTAGTCTCAGACTCCAAACTTGATTGAAATTTAAAGTCTTTATGAAGCTATTATATATACTAAGCTATTTAATCCAATTTGCTCTAAAATTTGCCTCTTACTTTTGTAAGTCTCATTAAGGTTCATGAAAATACGCATCACATACAATTAGTCTGAGATATCATGTAGCACACCACAGTATATTAAAGCATTATTTTTAACACACAGGTTTATGTTACTATACAGTAAACCTTAGTAGAGATTTGGGGACAGAATTAAGCCCACGCATGCACTGCAAAAGTCTTCCTGCATAGCTACATCAATGAAGGCATACTTGGGGTAGATAACTTCATGGGGTATGAGTACATACGGTTGCTGACACAATGGTTCATGTGAGTGGGGGGTGTGAGGTACTTATTTAAAACACATGCCACTCTGAGAGGTGGTGCAATTTTCCTCCAAGATGTACTGTCTTTCTCCAACAGCACCATGCCTCCATCAAAAGACTGCTGACAGAGCAGCTCCAGCATCATGACACTACGGTTCTGAGGGACACAGCACCCCAGTACTAATTCTTACATCCCAACTCTGCACTTCCCAGAGCTCTTGGGTTCTGCTCTTCCCAGGGCTTTATGCTGGCTCCATCCATCAAGCATCGCAGTGATTTCCTCCTCTACCATGGCATTAGCAGTATTTTGTCTCGCAGAAGACATACGACATGTCCTGGCAGCAGAAAAGAATTTAATATTAAAAATGAATGTTAAACTGCCTTTCTGAATTCCAACAGGTATAGCAACAGTCATTGAAAAATCTCCACTATTTAGGAATGTCTGTTTAGCTGCTGTCAAGGTATATATTCAACTTTAAAAAGTTTTTTTACCTGATAGGATAAACTATGGCTACTACATTCCAGAGAAATATAAATCTTTTTTTTGTGGTAAATGCTCTTATCATAAACCTCTTGAGTATGCATTTTTTTTTCCCTGAATGCAAAAATTCACATGAACCTGCTTCGTAAAACAAGGTTTAGGAAGAAAAAATCCCAACAACCAACAACCAAAAAAAACCACTACTTAGGAATAGATGACGAGAAAGAATTTTTTACCCACAGACCATTATGGACCATTAAGGATGCACCAAACTGACACTCACTTATCTAGGTTAATGGCCATTAGGAACCATCAGTTGCTATGAAACTGTTTAAAATCCATTGTGTCTATTGAATGTAAGGAAATGTACCTGTAAAACCTCTTTGAATATGCGCCTGATCTCCATTAGAGAACATGAATGCCCAGAATAGAGGTGCTGGTTTTAAAAATATAACAAAAATCTGTAAAGATTCTCAGTTCCTGCAACTATCTACTTCCTTCAGAGCTTCACAATTAAAAATTTTATTATTAAGCTTGTTTTCATTTTAATGTGTTTTTTTCATGAGAACACATGTTCTTACGAGTTAAAGCCATGAGGAATCTAAGCATGTCAACAAGTTGCTGAATGGTGCAGAGATTCTCAGGGGGCTGGGCCACTGTTTATCCTTTCTTTATGGACAACTGTGAACTTTTGTGTTGTTAACACTCAGTGTTTTAACATGTTCTAGGAATTTGTGTGGGTCACATTTTGAAAAATAACACTGGCAAGGTGCTCTTGAGCTTGATTTAAGCAACTGTCTTCAACCAGTAGAACCTACATGGTTTTGAGAAGGCAGAGCATCTTCCCTGTGACTTCCTATTACCGAAGCCAGATTCCTTCCAATAACTGATCAATTTTACTTAAAGTTAATTTCAGATAACTCTACCCTCTGCTAAGATCTACAGGGCATGTATGTCTGCAGGATCATAAGTATCCAAGCCTAAGATTTACACTCCAGTGAAGCCTCCAAAAGTTTGGCTCAATTTCCTGTCCACTGAGTAAGTTGCTACATCCATTCAGTGCATCAGTTTTGACTGTTGTAGACTTGCAGAGTCACCTAAATTCTGATATCACTTTCTATTTCAATGGCAGAAGAGGATTACACATAATATGCGTATATCCATGGTACATATCTGGTCCCATGGCATATCTCTGGTGAGACATATCTCTGGTGAGAGCAAAAGGGAGGAAGGAGGTTTGAAGTAAGCCTGGTGCAAGGTGAAGTGTCCAGGCAATCACATTCAGTCCATGTGCTATAAACCTGGAACCTGTGACTACACTGATCTCCCGAGGTCTACATCTGCGAAACTGGAGGAAGGACAGACAGCATTTCCCATGAGCCAGGACCAGCTCCACATGGCTCAGTGGCACCAGGGGCAGCTCACTGCTCAGCTCCGACTGCTGATGGTGCCCTTCCTCAGGACCAAGATCTTCTGAGGTCTAAGTGTCCAAAGGGGAAAGAGGATACAGGTAGCTGGCAAGGTGCCTTGAGTTGGGCATTGCTGCCCTGAATTTAAACCAATTTCTCTGTTCCTGGTGTTGCTCAAAGAAGATGTTCCACAATTGAACAGACTGAACTATTTAAAAATCAAATATTCAAGAAATAGAACAGCAGAGTCAAATTTCTGTGACTTTCTGCAGTATAAGTGCTATGCCCCGATCATATTGCAGGCAATGCAAACAAACTGCATTCAAGTTATAATGCAAACTGTGGAATAGAAAGACTGACCAGAATTAAATATATAAATAGATTCAAAACTCTGCGTCAGAAGCATGTGGTTCAAATCGTGATTTACAAGTGGTCGGTCAGCCCCATCAGCACAACCATTTTATTCTGAGGGATTCAGCCACAAAGACAGTTATAGGGACTTTTAAAGTTATCTCTGAAATGTCTACTTTATCCTTTATTTTTTTAAATGGCTTTCAAGAGGTACATACAATTTTTTGAGAACTAAAGTGCTACTTCTAATATTTCCAGTTAAACGAAATCTTTAAAATAGAAAGAATGATAATATAAAAACCTAAAACTATATTTAGTATTCAGAATGCAATTAGGGTAATTTTATTCAATTGATTTCTGAAGTTCCCACATGAGTGATCTACAGTGGTATCATTCAGTACAACAGTAACAGGTGCTGAGAAAGTAATTTTATAATCACATTATATGTTTTTCCCCTATTACAGCCAACTTTCCAAGTACTTTTGCGGAATTATCTAAACAAAGGTGTATCAAAAAGTACTTTATTCCAAGATGTATTTCCGTTTTTCATTACAAGATCATTGTTTACCCGTTTTTCTACAGAAGGATTTTATCACTGCTTGAAGACAAGGATGAGATAGTGTAAGAAGAATACATGAAGGCTATCTTTTAAACTACAGTTTTACTACTAGAGTAAAATATACAGTAGAATTAGAAGGGACCTCTAGAAGACATCTAATCCATCCTCCTGTCTGCAAGAAGCAGTTATTCAAGTACTCTGATCTTACAGATCTCCAATGGAGATGGAAACTCCAAAAGCTTGCCAAGCAATCTATTCCCTATCCTCACCATTAAAATTTTCTGTAATTTCTAAATAAATCTTCCTTGCTGTAATTTAAGCCTATTACTTCTTGTTCTATCAAACACAGGCAAGGGAAATAGGTTGTTCTCTTCCTCCTTGGAGCAACCTCTTGTGTTATAATGTCTTTGCTCTATCTTTTCTGTGTCAGACTAAACTAACATAATTTATTCAATTTTTTTTTCTTTTAGGCTATAATTTCTACACTTTTGATCTTTCTTGTCATTCTCCTCTGGACTGTCTCCAGCTGATTCTCCTCTTCCTTCAAGTCTGGTGTCTAAAACTGGACATGGTATTCTAACTCAGTATGAAATTAAGATTTTCTAGTCCCAGATTTCATCTAATTATTTAAATAATGAAGCTGATCATCTCCCAGGAGAAGGATACAAATCTGTCATTCTAGTATATAGTAACTGTCCTGCTGGAAACCAAAGCTGAAAGTTAGATTAATTAAAACGCAGTTCAGCGAAAATCAATCTAAAGAAATTCGTTTTCCTTTTGGATTTGTGTCCTAAGCCTGATTGACTGAACATTTACAAAGGCACAAACTCTGGTTCAAGTTTTCTTGTGCTGTACTACTTACATTAATTTTCTGGTATCCAGTAAGAGAAAAACTCTCATGAAGACTCTCCCCAGTAGAGTTTGTTTGTTTATAAGAGCATATTTCCAAATTCATGAAAACAAGAGCAAGCATGACTTTATAAGCCCAATTTCTTTAAGAGACCAGGCAAAATAGTTTCCTTACTAGTGCTGTGAGCTATAGAAGCAATGCCTTATTACATACTATCATGCTATATTGATTTTAGATCTCCTGGTTAATTAAAATTTATTAAAGTTTTAAATGAGACATGCAGGTGAGAACATGTTTACTCCCTTTCTTTCTTCTTTTCTGTCCTCCCTCATTTAAGTGCTCTACTCTTTTCCCAAGACAAAAAGACCCATGCTTCTGAGAACAGGATCCTGACATTCAACACACTATCATTTATTCCATTATTACAGTGATTCTAGAACTAAATTCCATTGTATATAGGTGGAGTCACTCATGGATTATGTAGGATACTCATTATGCAAAACACAAGGTCAGCCTATTTATTCATTCCTGGTGGACTGCTACTTATGTCACCAATAACAATACCAATTCCAATGCAAAGAGTTATGATTGCGACTCTAGGATTTTGGTCATAGATAAGTAAAAGGGTAGATGCATTTATATTTGCGTTAATTTGAAACACTTCCATAGCAGAAAACATTTTATGCGATCACTATTTGCAGATGTGTTTGGTATTTCAGGTTAAGTCAAACAGTGGAGACTTCAGAAACAATACTCTAAAACTTCAGCAGTACATCAACCTTATGAAGCTAGCCCTATTGAGGAAATACTGTCTTTGCTTACAGTTACTCTGGTAACTATGATACTAAGAAGTATTCATACTGTCTACTTTAAGTAGCTGTCTGTTATTATGAACCACCTCTTCAAAGGAATCTCCCATTCTTTCTTTAGCAGAATTCAACATCTAAAGTACAGCACATGATGTGATCAATGAAGGGTAGGAGGAAGGAGACAGAATAGAAGAGGCATAAAATCTCATGAAGACATTTTCTCCAGAGCAAACAGTGACTGACCTGACAAATAAGATGGGGCAAGACTGGAGACAAAGCTGCTCAGACAGGCTGGGGGATGGAGCAGGTGGGAAAAGATAGATAGGACAGGGAGCAAACTGAACATCAGCTTGGCTTGGCTAGGTAAAAGCAGAGATAAGGACTGGGATGTTACCAGAGGAACTGGAAGTGACTGGCAAGAAGACCAGAGCCTTTCGCTCCTAGGACAAGGTTTTATTAAACGAAGAGATTAGGGCCCAGATGAACAATCTGATAAAATAAATTAGTATTGGCTAATTGAGGGAATGGGTACAGGACACAGGAATAGGTATTAGAGCAGACTGGCAAAAGGTGAGAAGCTCGGAGCAGATGAATACACAGTTGGCGGAAAAAGGTGGAAAAGGCAACTCAGCCCTAAGATTCGTCCATTGTCAGAAAGTGCATGTGTCTCACCAAAATTGAAGCTGGCCATGCAAGAACAGTAGCCTACTGTTATCAGCTATTCCACCAGGTCCACCTAGCGGAAGTGTGGTGTCTCCACATACAGCACAGCAAGGCAGAGCTTGTTTGCTGTGAGAATTTCTCTTTTTAATAGGCTTTGGTCGGACATGTAGTCACAGTTTCTAGAGGTAGAAGCAGCTGCTAGGTTATCTATCTACTTTGGTCACATGTCTACCAAACACCACAGACTCTCAGTAATATCTGCGGTAATTCATGTTTGACATCTTGAGTCAAAGATGGACACACTGTTGGTAGTCACACTATTTAAAATTTATGACACTTCTCCTATTTGAACTTGACTTTACTTTTTAAACACTGGCATTTTGCATGTCTTTTTTACTATGCATGTAACAGCTCTGTTCTACCCATAAAATTACTTACTTAGTGTAAGCAAGCTGCTGTCTTCATAGAATTGTCTTTATAGAGTAATTAATGTCTTCATAGAATTAATTCCATATAGACAGACAGTCAGCAAAGATGCACACTCACATTCCCTGCCATTTTTTCAGCTTTCAAATCTATTTCTGGGAATGGGACAGATTTCTCAAGTAGACAAGATTGTGGACAAAGAACCTGTGAAGTTTTGCTTATATCACAATAACAATTTTTTTTTAATTAATCTTTAAATATCATCAGTATTTGTGGTTTACTGGATATCACCATGTAAACAGGATAAAGCCCATGTTAATGACATTGTACAACAACATTTTTCAAAGTGTAATCAGTTAAAGGCCAAGGAAGAGGCAAGTAGCACATCAGCTTCTTACAGTTGCAAAACCAGTTTATTGAATTCACAGTGAAAAAACATCCCTGCAAGTGTAAAACCTGCTTTAGCCTGTTATTTTGGGCACAATGCAAAGATATCAGACATCTTTGTTATTTGTCACCAGTTCTTGGAAGGTTCAAAGGCACTGCAGAGCTCCACCGTTTCCAGTGAGGTACCTGCTGGTACTGGAATATTTATGTCCCTATGAACCTAAACTTTTGCCACAAGGCAAGGAATCATAGTCTTACTTTGACAGCACTTGAAACCTGCTTACTCACCCTTTCAGCTTCAATGAGATTCCCACAACAGGAAGCTCCTTCCCTGCCTCACCTGCGGGGCTGAATCTGGAAACAGCCTTCAAGCACAATTGCTTGGTCAAGTGCTTGGGCAAAGGCAGCTGAAGTGTTTGGCACTGGCCAGGATATGCTCCCCAGCATGCCCCAGTGGCACAGCAATTAGGAAACTCCCCTGGAATGCAGCCATTCCCCACCAGCTTGCTTGGGCAGCTTCCTGATCAGAGGCTTCCCTGAAATCCACTCCCACTTCTCCTCCCACACTGCTAAGAAAGCTTCTGCACCTTGAGCTGGGCTGTTACTTCCTCCAGGCAAAGGGCATCCAGAGTTACGCAGAGGGATGCAGAGCAGAGGAACAAGTAACTTCTCTCAAAGATTTCAGCCTTGGAGTAAGAGGGGGTGGAAGCATGCCTGCCATGACCTGCCTGTTAACACAGAGGAAAAAGTAGTTCTGTCCTGGTTTAGCAGCAGCAGTAATTTTTTCTCCTTCTTAGTAGCTGGTACAGTGCTGTCTTTTTGACTTTCGGCCTGGGAACAGAGCTGATAACACTGATGGTTGGTCTGACCAAGGACTTTGTGAGTCTCGTGCTCTGCCAGGGAGGAGGGAAGCCAGGAGGAAGCAGGCACAGGACACCTGACCCAAACTAGCCAAATTGGTATTCCATACCACAGCACGTCATGCCCAGGATGTAGAACTGAGAGTTCCCGGAAGGGCTGGATCACTCCTGGGTGGGGGTGAGTTATCGGTCGGTGAGGTGTTGTATTCTCTTCCCTTGTTATTTCCTTTATCATTATTATTATTGGCGGTAGCAGTAGTGATTTGTGTTATACCTTAGTTATTAAACTGTTCTTATCTCAACCCGTGGGAGTTACATTCTTTCGAATCTTCTCCCCATCCCTCCAGGAGCGGGGGGAAGAAGGGGGGGAAGTAGACTGCGTGGTTCTGATTTACAGCCTGGGCTTAAACCACAACAAGTTCCTATCCAGATGTCATACTACTTCAGAGATGACTAACAAAAAAAACCCCACCACAGAACACAAATTCCTTACATTTCAGGCCTCTGCTAATTTCTTCCTCTAGTCTTAATTCATGCAAAGCAAACAAGAGTCAGTGGAGGATATTTGGTCATACCTCCTCCACATGCTCGTGGCACATTTCCAGTCAGCAAGGTAAAGCCATTAAGGGCTACCCTGTCTGTGATGTAACACGGCACTGGTGGCTATAAGGACCTACTAACTGTATGCCACTGCTCTGGGCCACCTACTCTTCCATCATTTTCCCCTACTTGCCATCAACCTGCTAGGGAAGACATGGAATTGGATATTAGATAAACAACCCAGTTGGGGGGGACAGGGATAGAAAAGGGCACAGCATTTGCAGAAAACAACATGGAATAAGCCAAAGGGTTTAGAGGTTCAGGGTTACCTCCCCCTTTACTGTACATGTTGATCCCTCAGACTTATCTTTCCTCTCTCTCTTTTATCTAAAGCATATTTGTAGCTTTGACCCCATCTTTCCATGTTTCTCTCTATTCCTGAAAAGGATCACAGTGGTAGGAGGTCCAGACCACGAAGGCTGCTTCTTCGTTCACATGCCAGTAAAGAAATTCACAGACAGAACTCAGACGCATTATATAATGACATTCAGACAGAATTTGTACCTGTACCTGATACAGATTTGGTACAGTTCCTTAGTGAAAGATTTTTTAGAATCTGTCAGCCAACTTAATTTAAAAGTTCTGGGGCCATTTAAAAAGCAGCTTTCTACAGTGTAAATATGGCTCTTAATAAAGTTAGTTTTCAGTAAGAACACCAAAGGAGTTTGCTGCATTTAAATGCTGAATGCACCAGTAACTCATGTAGGGACCATGAATAGTTCAGGTACAGCAGAGTGCACAAATGCAGCTGGCAATGCCAAGCTGGTGACTTACAGCTAACTCAGTAAGGCTGAGACAGCAGTTGTCACAATTGCAACTGCAATGCAAAACGCACATCAAACTTTGTTTTCAGGTGCTTCAGTTCACTTCAAACAAGTGAGCAGAAACATCTAGGGACTAAGGATGGGATCCATCTCATCCAGCTTGACATATCTGCATCAATGGAGTCTGGAGTGTGATTCATTTGACAAAAAGTGATGCCTGCTTTAAAACGAGTTGACTCACTTTCTGGACAAGATCGACTGTTTTGACTAGGTCTCCATTGACTATGACTCTATGCCTATCAGCTGCCTTCACCCAATCTAAACTAGGAGAGAAATTCAATGAGTTTGACTGAACGCTAGGGATATTCCAGGACACAATCAAGTAATAGACTATCTCCAGTTCCTCTATAGAGGAACTATTGATGATCCTATACAGCCATCACCATGGCAGAAATTATACCAAAATAGTATGCCCAAACCAGGCACTACTTAAAAAAATAAAATTAAAAAAATGTAGAAAGGAATTATTTGGGTTTTTAAAATATTCCATAAGTATGGAGCTATATTTTTTAAATTATGTTTTACACTGTGTGTATACATACCACATATATATCACATTTATGAATATTCCCCATAAACCAAACATTTTTATGTAATCAAAGTCCTGGCACATTAAGAAGATTGTATGTTTGATAAGTTTTCAGACTGTATCACAGGCTTTAAACTATCACTTATTAAAAGATGAAGATCTTGACATTTCAAAGCTATTTAAATAGAAATTATTTTCTTAACTGAGGGGAGACTCATTAGTTACAACTTTTTTTTTGCAGAAGTGTATTCTAGTGACCAGCATATGAGTGACACTTTTATTATATGCGCTGAATATGTTATGGTTTCTGGAGCATAGAGCCTCTCCTGAAAAAAAACAAACCCAAACCTGAACAGACATATACTTTTTCTTGCTAGAGCATGATATAATTTAAGCCAAGTGTTGAAAGCTGATAAATATTTTTTCCTTTCCCCATTTGGAAAATTCTTTTTTCCCCTTCCCCATATCTAATAAGATATGAGCCAGTATGCGGTTTTGTTAACATACTACTGAGGAAAGGAGAAGGGGGTTTATATTCTAACTCTTCTGTCATATAAAAAGAGGCATTATCAAACTAATGATTAAATACAGGATTTAAGACAAAATACAAGTAATACTTGCTAGTTATCAAAGGTTAAAAATATCCTGGATGTTTTTCTTTACAATAAGAGTTGTGATTATCCACTGCCTTGTATTTGTCCTGTTACCTATACCTGTGGAAGCTGCTGCCAAATCAGAGATCCCTATCTATTTTGCAAAATTGTGAATGATTACACGAGAAGAAGGAAAAGTCAGATATTCCAGTAAAATACGTTTCATGTATATTAAATTTTTAGTGAGACATAAAGAAGGTTCATACTGTTTCTTATAAAATACATAGAATTTGATCACAGTCGTAAGGAGATAGATGACATTTTCTTCCAAGCACTATGTTTAGAATGTGCATATTTTTTAACGGAAAGACACTAATGTAAGTCAGCTTCTCATTTTACACAATTCTTGTAATGCACAGCTCTACATTAGCCCTGCACAACACTGTGAGTGCAGCAACATCCCATTCACATATAGTTTTGCTAAAGCTGAAGTTAAACAGCATTTGGAAATGGGAATTAACACCAGATAGAAGACAACCATGACCTAACTCCACAAAGATGCCAACTGCAGACATATATGATAGGCACCTACAGACAAGTATGCAGTAACTATTAAGCAGATAAGAAACCCACGAAGGAAAACAACAACTCACAGTCCTGAAAACAACAGGGCCACTCCAAAATATCTGCCACTTCCTACTATCTCCAATCTCATGTTAGGATAAACAATAGGAAGGAAAATGTCCCTCAAAGCAATACTGATAAATCATTCTCTTGGGTTTTTCATGTCTTCAGTTAAGGAGTGCACAGTCTTTGAAAAAGAGACATCCATACTTTACAAAGTTCAGTATTAAGAGCCAGATTCAAAAAAGAGATTAAGACAGATTTTAGGTCTCTATATTGAAAGCTGCAGTACTCAGTCAAAACCAGCTGCCATCTTTCATTGTTGAAATGTGTAGGTGCCCCACCTTTGGCATTCAAGATCTCTGAGGGTAGAAAGATCCACAGTGGCAAACCATTTCCACCCACTGGTCTCTGCCTTGCTCCTCTGATGGACAGGTTGGAAGTGGTCCCTGGAAATCACCTAGTCCAACTTCTCATTCAAACCAGCTCCAACTAAAGCAGGTTGCTCAATGAGGTTTTGGACATCTACTGAAAGCCCACCCCAGCATTTGACCATCCTAATAGTGACAATATTTTCCCTTACATGCAGTCAATTAGCTCCTCCCCTATCACCATTAATCTCCAAGAGTCTAGATCTCTCCTCTATACTCACCCCACCACAATCCCCTCATATGCTTGTACCCCAACCTGTGTGATCTTAGTAACACTCTTGTATTCACAACAGTACATCAATGTCTTGTGCTGGGCAGTCAAAACAGCTCTCCAGAAGCAGTCTCGCAAGTGCCAAATAGAGGAGAACAATTACTTCCTTCGACCTGCTGGTTATATCTCACTAATATAATCCAGTACAAGGTTGACCTTATTTGCCTCAACTGCCAGCTCATTGGCAGTGTGTCCACTGGGATCCCAAGTCCCTTTCTGCAAGGCTGCTCTCTAGTCTGTTGACCTGCAGCATATACTAGTGCAGGTGGTTATCCTATGTACAATACAGGACTTCTTGCTTGACTCTGCTGAGCTTGGTGAGGCTCCTGGCAATCCATTTCTCTAGCCTGTCCTGGTCCCTCTGAGTAACAGCCCTGCCCTACAGCATTGCAGGCTGGTATAATCCATTAAGTTGCTGATAGTGCATTCTCCCCCATATAGTGAGCATTAACAGTGAAGAGACCAAAACGCACTGGCCCCAGAATCTGTCCCTGAGGGGGATTGCCACTAGCAACCAGCTGTCAGATAGACTTTGTACTGCCAATCACAACCTGTTTAGCCTGGTAGTTCAGCCAGTTTTCCATCCACCTTATCATATGCTTATTCTTCCCATATCTCCCTATTTTGACTGGTAGGATCCTATTAAAGACCTTGGGAAAAGCTCTGATAAAGTCAAGGTAAACAATATTCACTACTCTTCCCTTATCCAGAAAACCAGTCATCTTACTATGATTAACTAATTGGGTTGATCAGGGACAGCCTGACCTTGGTAAATTCATATTGCCTATTTCTAATTACTCTCTTGCACTTTATGAGCTCAGAAATGGCTTCCAGGAGGAAAAAATCTTACAGGAGGCAGAGGTTATACTGCTTAGCTTGTAGTTCCCTGGATCCTCTTTCTCAGCCTTCTTGAAGATGAGTATGACATTTGCCTTTTTCTTCTGTCCATGGGGGACCACTCCAACCACCACAACCTATCAAAGTCAATGGACAGCAAACTCTCAGTGACAGGGGCTAGCTTCCTCAGCACCCTCATATGCATCCCATCTGCTTCCACGAACCTCTGTAAATCCAACTGGCATTAAGTGCTCAGTCTCTGTACTGTAACTCTTGCAAATAAAAAAGCAAACCAAAACAATAAAAAGCAGAAGAGGCTTTAACCACTTCACCTTTTCCCATGCCTTTTGTCAGTAGCTCCCCCTGCCACATAGAGTACTTGGTTCACATTTTCCATAGGATGCCTTTTCGTTGCCCTTCACATTCCTTGCTGTTGCAACACCAGCTGAGCTTTGGCTTTCCCAAATCCCTCCCTGCAGACTTGGGCAATATCTCTATATTCCATCCAGGTAGTCCTGGACCTGTTTCTACCTTCTGCATACTTCTCTTTTGTATTTGAGGTCAGTTGAGAGCGTCCTGCTCATCTATACTGGCCTTGTACCACGCTTGCTCATCTTTCTGTGATTTGGAGTGGACCAACTCTGTTTTAAGGAGACAGCTCTTGAAGATCGGACAGCTGTCCCAGGGGCAGCTAATTGATGTGATCCTGCCCAGCAGATCCTCAAACAAGCTGACATTTGCTCTCCAGAAGTCAAGCCTGGCAATTCTACTATTTGTTTTGCTCATTTATCTCAGCATTTCAAACTATACAATCTCAGGGTTTCAGCCAAAACTGCCCTCAGCCTCCACACCCCCAGCCAGTTTGTTCATGAGTAACAGGTCCAACAGCACACCTTCTGTAGTTGACTCACCAGTCACCTGTGTCAAGAAACTGTCATTGGCTTTTCTGCACTTAATCCATGCTTCAAGTGCTGACATGAGTCTGGAACCTGGTGTTACCTAAAACAAAGTGTTGCACTTTTACTGTCTTGACAGCAGAAACCTCACTTGGCCTTCAAGATCTGAATATCCTTATCACCTGCCATAGGGAATCTTAGGGAGAAGGCTTCTTTAACACAACTGTAGCTCTGAGGAATACTGTGGCCCTGATGCAAATGGCTTGTAACATATCCTGAGGAGAAATGTGATACAAGTGTGAGGAGGTCAGAAACATTGTGGTGCTAAGGCCTGTTGTGAGAGGTGCTACCTTCATCAGCTGCCAGGTGAAACAGAGCTGGAGATGACTCTCTGTTGCCGTATTTCACTTGCCAATGAGCTTCCTTACTAATCTCATGTGCTCAAGAAATCTTGATACAGTGAGGGTTACAGCTGCTTCCTTGAGGGAGGACTTCTTCAGATAACAGCCTCCTGTTGATTCAATAATGAAAGCTTTTGCCAGTTCACAGCTCCTGCCTGTTTAATGTGGCCATAGGCTTCTGAATTTAATGCTGATGTCATAAGCCTCCGAGTCTGTAATTGTGCTGTTCAAGCTCCTGATATCTTCTTGTTCTAAAATAATGATGGATTGAATATTTATCAGAAATATGGCACCTCATGAGGTAGTTAAGGCTCCTGCTTCACACAGGAGGCAACCAGACCCAGCCTAAGTCACACTAAGTGAAAAGTAGTCTTTGGAGAAGACTTGTGGAGGCATATTCACAGCTTGAGCGTCTAGTAAACAGGAAACATCTCACAACCTGTCTAAAACTCACCACAGCAGGCCACTCCGTCTCAGCATTGTCCCTGAGAGACACTCATGTGTGAGGTGCTCCCTGCCTCATACCCTATGCAAAAGGGAAAAAAGATCTCTGAGCTTGAGTAATAGGGCCTGCATACAGCCCACAAGGTGAATACAGCTAGGGGCTATCACTGAAAACAGAACCTGGCTTTTCTTCACTGAAAGCTGTAACTTCCCAGCTAATGTATTTGAAGTAGCAGGACTGTTCCTCATGAAGAGGATTCCTTGTCATACTTTAAGTGAAAGGACATAAACACCAATCAGGATAGCATTGTATGCTATATATCCCAAACAAAATAGACACCTACAGACAGCAGAATCTCTGCTTGAAAAAGCTCCAAGGCCCTCTTTTGCACAAGATTTTTTCAGTGGACTGAGTGGTCCCACTCCTGAGTTCTGCAGTTCCTGTTCCAGGGGAATTATCCTGCCCCTTTGCACAAGGCAGAACAGAAATCTAACTTAAAATTGCAGATTCTGCTGCTGATTGACTACTAGACAGCTTTTTCAAGGATTGCAGCCAAACCTCAGGAATATTTGGTGCAGGGTTGTATGCTTAAAAGTTCTTCACCTACAAGCTTGATACTGTCCAGGCCTGATAATAATTGTTTCATCAGGGCAGAGATTTTCCTTTTCCTTCAGACTAGAAATTCCATCCCTTTGGAAGCTGGGTTGCTTTTCAAAGTGCAGAATGTTCCCTTTGTTCTTTTCATCAGCAAATATTGTAACACGAATGTTAAAGGATGCCAGGTTTGGGCTTTGTAGCAAGAAGCTGGATACAGGCTGTGCATTGCCCTCTGCCAGTGAAAAACAGCCAGGTTCATGAGATGGGCCATTTAAAAACTCTCGGTCTTTTCACTTAAACCATGCTAGCCACTTTAGGTGATTATTAAGGCTATAATTACCTTCAAACTTCATTTTATAGCTAAAGTCAGCTGTAAATGAAGAAAAAGAAATAATACCTTTTTTTTTTCTTTTTTTCCCCCAATCATTACGTCACATCTTATTGGAAATCATAGGTTCTGCAGATAACAAGTAGGAATCTCTACCAGGAAGTGCTTGCATTAAGCCAAGCTCCTTCAGTTATCTGCATGCACAACTTTATACATGAATAATCCCATAATGGTATTGAAGATTTCACAAATATAAAGTTAAGACATACTGTTAGATTATAAGTAAGTTTACTTTAAATAGGAAAATGCAATGCATGTGAAAACAGAATTTGGTATGAGTTAAAGAATCATGTTTAATATATCGATGTCTCTATAGTTAATAATTAGCTGTTTCTGAAATTTTTCTAGCATTATAAACAGATAAAACTTCCAAGAAGCTATTTGGAGAAAAGAAATTTAAATTATTTTCAGCATTTCACACAAAATTAAAAACTTCAGTGGATGTCAACTGTGCGTGAGGTATCAATGGCTACATTTAAGAGAAAAACATGCTGCTGCCCTCCTAGCTCAGTCACAGCAAATCCAAAGCACCTGGCTCTTTTGATTTTTTATGAAGCGCTGAACCAGGACTTGGTTTTGAAGCAAAATGCAGTTAAGGGAAAGAGAAATTCTCTCATAACACTAAGTGCTTTATTTCTCAGTTGCGTGAGAAGTACAAGAGCTGGGCTGGAAGGGTATGGACACTGCAGCTAAAATATGAAGTTTTTACTTCCAAGAAAAGGAGTAAATAAGTTACGTTGTTTCTTCATTTTCTTTCTCAGCTTTCCATACCCTTTTCTCTACCTCACATAATAAATACAGATTTTTTTTTTATAATGACTTCAATGACCAAAAAAGAAGAAAAAAGTTTTTTCAGTGAAGAACATGAATTTACTTAACTTTGACTACTCTGAATCTGTTTCAAGGTCTAAACTGCATGACATTTCCTCTTACTTCATACGCAGTGACATTTGACTTGTCCTTCTGGAGCCTCCCAAGGCTTTAAAGCAATTCAAAGGTCATACCTGTACTGGAAATGTAGCACATTATAAGCCATTGGGTTATTCCACAGAAGCCAAACCCCTCGTTATTGAAGCAAGACACAGGAGGTAGTGGGGCTGATGATGCTGAATTATTCTGGGCTCCAGCCCAACCCACTCCATCACTGGAGTGGTGAAACTTTCACTGTGAGCTGCTAGAACAGCTACCTCTCCCCTTGCTTTTCTAATGCATAGCATAGGTTTGATATGAAAAAGTGAAGGGTTTCTAATAGAAAACCAACAGTTAAAAAACTGTACTTATTATCTTCAATTACTTTACTGTTTGTAACATAAAATTACAATTTGGAATGAACTGCAATTCCTTTCTTCCCTCAGTACTTATGGGGGAGTTATGAATCTCCAGATTGATGTGCTATAGCTCCAGTACCAAAGTGTTGCAGAGAGAAGGCAGAAGAAGAAGCTGGAAAGAAGGCTAAAATAGATAAGATTTACCAGAAATTAAAACCAATGGGTCTAGAGGGGGCAGCAGTTTGGAGAATCAAGGGTAGACAAGGCAGTGCTTCAGCACTTCAGTATTCAGTTTTTATGTTGGCTGGAAACCTTAACCTTACCAAAACAAAGCCTGTGTTATATGCATGTCCTCTGTCTCTCTCATCTATATGAAGACATGCAGGAAGCATAGCCATTCCAGCAATATCCCATATTTGCACTGCTTTACATGTGGATTTCTTTTCATTTATGCTTTTATCTCGAAGTTTGTCCACAGAAAAATAAAGGGGGGGGGGTGGGGGTGGAGAGGAAGTATACAGGTATAGAAAATCTAAACATAGATTTGTCACAATCCAGAAGGTTCTATCTTACATTCTTCAAGAGTGAAGGAGATAAACTTATTTCCAAATCTCAGTCTTGACAATATCATGGCTCTTTATGGATATTCAGCATCAACTTCCTTCCATTCCTAAGGCCTGTGGACTCCAAACTTCAGGTCTTTGGATGCAGTACATTTTGGAGCACAAAGGCTGAAAGCAGGCAACAGAAGTAAAATATAACAGGGCTGTTATCAGCCAAAATGCTTTATCTAACTGATTTCTGTATTCTCTGTGTCCATCCCACATGGACATACTACATGTAAAATGAAAGCTAGTTTTCTATTTCTGGGTTTTTTTTGTAAATACCACAAGATGACAGTTGTACTCCACCTGCCCTGAAAAAGAAATAAAGAGTACAGTTAACTATACAGCCAGGTGGTGTGCCCCTTTCAAAATGCCTGTGGTAACTGGTAGAAGAAAAATAGAGGAAACATTTATCAGAAGACCCACCACCTCACTATCCTTTTAAACAGCAACAAGGAACTGGTAGCAGCACCCGACTGCCTTCACTTCAGGTTTCTTCAACTCCCTCATCAGTGTGAATAAGAGGTACAATGCTTCGTCCTGCTGTTGTACCTGAATGATGTCCATGCCGGAGCCCATGGAGGTGGAACAGAGAAAAAGGACCCTGCCTTTTCCTGATACTTATTTCCACCTTCTCTTGCACTTACACTGCTCTTCACACAGTGAATCTTCTTAGGTAACAAGTCCCTTTAAAAGTTAACTTTTTTGTCCTGTAAGTTTTCAGCTGAAGTAATCTTTATCTAGGTAGCAGTACAGCTGTGTGAATGCTAATACCAAGAGAAAACAAGAAAAAGATGAAGGCAGATGGTACGCTTCTGTTTGGAAGCAGCACCAGCTTAAGTTATATTAAACTAACTGTGGAAAAAACTGTTACCTAACCACTAGCAGTGGTTCCAGAACTTGACATCAGTTTGAGCATTCTGTGAGTAACTGTAAAAAGCCACTCTGCTGCAAGATGAAGCTATTACTGTTGTTCAGGAACTAGCTAGTCAGAATGCTACCAATTTATGAGCTACTAGCTCGGCAAGTCAACTACTGTCTTAGGTTGGTGAGACTATTATGTAAATTATTTACCTACACGTTTTTAGCACCACAGAATTGCCAAAAATCTCAGTTGTTCCTAGAACAAAATACCCCATTAGTTAAGAGGAGATGCAGATACTGTGCACGACCATGTTCATGGCTCAGAGGTGATCCCATGAAACAAATGCCTCCTAAATTACATTCTATTCCATATTTTGAGGAGATTTGAGCTTGTCCAATAAAAGAGCTAGGAGTTGTCTTGTTAGATTTTTCTTCCCCAAAGGTTTAAAGGGCTCTTAAAGTGCATGGAATACTTTGTGCCCAATTAATTTTATGTATTGGGTAATCAAAGTCTTAAATTAATACATAATCTGGCACACAATTCACGAGCTACTTCCTGCAGTAGTTTGTGGTAACGACATGTCATTTCTGTAGACTGTGTAAATTGCCGGCTCTGTTTTTATACTTCAATAAAATCTGTTTGCATAGCTCGTACTTCTCCTTTCATTACAATCAAGCAGGCAGAAGTTCAAATAACAAAACTTTATTGTTCTTGTCTCTAAGTTAAATAACCACTGCAAAGTATAAAATGTTTTTAAAACAATATATACTGCAAACCACTGCTAAGTTGCACTGAAATTGCAGTGTACTTTAAGGAGTGACTGATGTGCAAAGGAAAAACACAAGTATCAGCTGCTTGCAATTCTCCCATCTCCTCTCCACACACCCTTATTACTTGTCTAAGTGGTGCATCATGGAATATGAAAAAGAGTGCTTAGGATGGCTAAATTCTGGGATCAAACACTGTAACAGTATATACAGCCAAACTGTAACTTGTATCTTACATTCAAAAGACTGTATTTTCACATTAACAATCTACTTCCTTCTTCCAGTTCTACAAAAATGCTGAAGTCATTTTTAGAGATCAAGATACATATGAAATATTTTTAAATAGCAAACCTTTACTAAAAATTAATTGGCAATGCTGCTGCAGAATACGATCTCAACTGGCGAGTTTCTTTGCGAGTATCTTTACTTACTGCTTTGAGTAGTGAACTGGCAGCAGCTTTGTCCAATTAATTTTGACATGCATGAAGCATGATAAAGAGAACTATTTATCAGTACTTAAGTCCTGACTACTTTCATCATCCAGAAGACATTACACAGAATACTAGGACTCTCATTTTGAGAGATGAGCCAACATTTTCTGAGGAACGCCACTTGACTCCTGGACTCCAGTTACCACAGACTTACACAGTGTTTGAGCTCAAGTCTTGGAAGAAGCTACCAGAGTTGGTTGACTTGAAGAGCTCCTGTTCTCTGACTGATACGTGGAAGGCACCAGCTCAAAGAACACCACACTTGTTGAGTCTGCTACGGTGCTGCATTTGATAGTTTATGCTCAAAATGTGCCATCCTAGATAGCTGGCTGCAGTGGTCTCTCCTCCCGCCGCACCCAGGCTTGTGTGCCTGCCTATTTACTACTTCCTTTCCAAATGTTAAACTTCCCATAACTTCATTTGCGCTTATCCAGCTGTGATGTTTAATATTTATTGATACTCTTTATTTAAGTTCATCAAGTTTTAAAAGGCAGTAACAAATTAACCCAAAACACATTTGGTAATTGGTGGTTTTGCTTTTGGTAATTTTTAAATTTGCTCCTGACATCCAGTGAGCAGTACTCTGCCGTGGTACTGGACAAAGGGGAAACTTAAGAAACTCCTTCATCAGGCAGGACAACCTATTTTCAAGACACCTGGACAGCTGTGGTCTTGAAGTGTGCACTACAGCTTTTTAGAAGGCAGTGACTGCACAGTGTATCTTTTGTGGTGGAGTCTTGTCATCTATGAAGGCAGGGAAAGATCTGTTGGACTACCTGAACAGCCATCTAAAATCCTGCCAATTTTTCCTTCAAAAATTTGCAAACATCATATCTGCCCACTTTCCATGAAAAGATGCTGAAGAATACTGAAGCTGCTTCAATGATTTGTTTGAATAGTTCCTGTTTCTCCCTAGCTGCCGCTGAGCAGGCATATAGGAGTCAGCTTCACTGACTTCTACACCTAGGAACTGCAACTTGCTATTGAAACCAGCAAAAACAAACAAAACCAAGAGTTTTCCTTTCTGCATCTTCCCTGGGACAAGACCACCACCAAAAAGCAGAATTTTGATGACCCTCCACTATAACAAATGCTCAGTATAACATCCAAAACCCCAATGGAGTATTTAAGGAACATTTTCTTAAATAGAACAGTATTATTCACTTCAAGCCATAAAGCTCAGTTCTACAGTAATCACGCTTATGAAGATCATATAAAAGTGCCTGGAAAGCCCTTCCTCTCTCTCAGCCTTAGGGTGGGTTTATTTTGGGGGTGTGCGGGTTTTTTTCATGGTTTTTTGTTTGTTTGTTTGGGTTGATCAGGTTTTTTTGTGGGGTTTTTTTTTGTTTGTTTGTTTTTTTGTTTGTTTGTGTTTTTTTGTTGTGGGTTTTTTGGGTTTTGATTTTTTTGTGGTCTGTCCCCCCCTTCCCCAAATAAGAGGCATGTGACCATGCAGCAGCCCTCTATGTTCTAATTATATTTATATAATACATGTTGCACAGATTTTGTTCAAGGTGGGATGGGGACAGGGTAAGGACAAATAAAGCAGACAACTGTGTAAAGCTCTTATTTCACATCTAACTGAAGTTCGTAGTACCACAGACAGGACAAAAAAAGCTCTTTGACATTATGCTCACTAGCCATTCATCAGGCAGTCCTTTCTTAAAAATTAAACAAATAAAAAAAGTAGCAGGCAATACTTACTAGCCTAAGCCTTTGTTAGCAATGAAGCCACCAGAACCCCTTAAACAGAGATGAGCAAACTAAATAATCCTCAGGGAATTCTCCTAGGACATCCAGCTAGTTGATGAAACTGTTACAGTCTTGGATTGTAAGTAGCAAAGGGATACCAAAAGGACACAGCTCAGATACTACCCAAGGCTCAGTTCAGGTACCTGACACAACTGCTTCAGCTACTCAGAGCCCTAAGCCCAGCCAGGAGGAAGCCAGCACCAAAATCACCACTGTAAGGAGTATTTTTTACTACTTCGATTTCAAGCACAGGACTTGCTGTCTTCCTTTCATATACTGACTCTGTATTGGACAGTGTCATTCTAAGTACTTAGCATTATGTTGGAATGAGCCAAGCATATTACAGGACAGCTGACTTCCTGTATTTGAGCCCAGTGTACAGGTATTTTGCAATCACATTGCATAGAGTGACTATAAATGCAAATAAAGCCAAAATACCTACCAGAATATGTTTTCAGGACTGAATTTTGATAGGACTTTAGGTTCCAAGGCACCTTAAATGAAAAAACAACTGAAGATGTGCTTTTTTTTTCCTGAACTTAAAAACTAGTTGGGATTCAGTTTTGCAGGCCAGGTGTCTGCCTCAAACTGATGTTTTCAGAAAAAATTTTCAACAAGGATGTTAAACATGAAACTGTACAGAAGTACAGAAAGAGCCCCCTTAATATACTTGAAAAAGCCTTTACTTCGAAGAGAGAACTTGAAATTTTGTGGGAGAGTGGACTTTGAATCAGAGAGACGCCTTTTGGCCAGTTCTCCTATTGAGCATCATGGTAAAGCAATAAGCTTTTGAATCTCAAACTGCACCCACACAGCGAAAAAAAAAAAAAACAACAAAAAACAAACTAAAAAGCATTAAGAGCTAGAAGCTGGATTTTCTGAAAATTCTGTGGCCCCAGCAATGCTGCAGGTTGGTCCTGGCAGTTACTCCCACCTGAGGCAGCAGGGGGGACTGCAGGTAAGGCTGGGGCTCCACTGTGCTCTGTGCTCCCTCTTCTGGCACCCAGACCAGTGCACAGAGCCAGCAGCGGCCTCGAGCGGCAAGGGGACTGGTGACGTTGGGAGTCTACAACAAATGCATCCTGTTGGGCAACATCCCATTTGTTTTTCTGTCCTTATCTGGCATTTACACAGAGCAGCAAGTTTTTTGCATCGACGCAATGGCCTCTAACGAAGCGTTTCTCATTTTCTGAGTTCCAAATTCGAGCCTCTGGAGACTACATGCAGAAACACCAAGCAGTACCTACCGTCTGTACTCAGTCTCCTTGACTGCAGCTTTGGAGTGTTGCAAGTGTTTCAGAGAACAGAGCATCACAACCATCTTGCACTAGGAAAGCCCTATAATGCAGGCAGGACCACAGCATGTACACACAAGTTTACGAAAAAGCCTATGGCTGAATTTAACACTGCTCTGAAGTTACAGCTAGCACTCTTATCGCTGATTTCTACTCTCAAATAACCTGTAAATTATATCCACCGAAACTGTGCTTTGATTAAACGAAGAACACTCCAAATTAGCAGCAATTCTTGTACTGAATTCCTCTGTGCCTTAGTTTTCCCAGCATTACAGTGATGATAATGCTACTAGCTCAGAATTTTTGGAACTCATTAGTATGAGCATTCAGATATTCTCCTAATGATTACTCTAGAAAACCTTGTGAGAATTGAAAAAAAACCAAAAACAAACCCAAAACCTGTATTGGGATAAACATTTAAACATGATTCAGAGCCATAACCTCTCTTATTTTTTTTTTTTAATTCAAAGAGCAGTATCTATCTCAAACTGAAGGATCAGGCATTAAAAAAAGTGATCATATAATTGAGGACTATCCTAATACACATGCTTGATGCCATAGACGGAAAATTAGTAGTGAGCACTGAATTTTTCAACCTTAATTTTTGTATGTTTATATGTTAATGTTCGTATGTAGTTACACATAATTTTCATGCTCACTCACAGACACTGTTAGACTTAAAGCCAAGAACCCTTCGGCAGATGAAAAAAATATAATCAAATGTCTATCTATTTCCTTCTATACGTAAACTGATCCTGAGATGAACTTGGCTGCAGCTAGTTACCCAAACTTAAAAACAAAAATCTTTAAAAAAAATTCTCTGAAAGCTTAATTAGCATATTTTGGCAAAAGGAGAAGATTCCTTAGCACGATAGTTGATAACATGGGAAACCTTGCACTATCAAACATGTATTATAATTTCTGTATAGTCCTGCAAACATGACACAGACACCTGGATGAAGGACACACAACTCCATTTTTGTGAGTGCTAAGCACAACTAATTCCAAAGGAACACCATTGAGGCTCTGTAACAGCTTGGCAACCTCTTGAAGGAAAAACTATGACATTATTTCATTTTCCTAAACCAAAGTGAAGAATGAGCCCAGACTTATTAAAATAGAGGTAACAGATCAAACACAACATTCTAAGGGTTTCACTCACAGACAAGCTTACTTTACTTTTATTGTCTTATAAATCTAGCTAAACTTGCAGCATTAAAAAACGTAAGCCTATTTTGACTTTGTAAACTAACACTAGAGCAACTCGATGAAGGATGAAATGAGGCAGGAAGCACTTTTATTCCAAGAGACCATACTATAAGCTCAGGGCAGTGCTATTTATGCTGGGGAACTCACTACAAGCAGTCCCCAGTGCAGCATGCCACTTAAGTCACTGAAAGCTAGTGTTCAAGAAACTGAAATAACATACTTGCAAACAATAAAGCAAGCCTTAAGATTACAGATCATGTGTGAATAGCTGCAGTACGAAATATTCCTGATTCAGCAAAATATGGAAACAAAATGTACAGTAACTGCATCTAAGGAGATACGTATCTGAAGTGGAAAGTGCGTGTGACGCTGCTGACAGCCCCCTTGAGAGGGGACTTGCCCCACTCAAAATTGTCAAGCTTTCTTGCTTGAACCCACATTTTCTTACATCTCCCTTTTTCCTTCCTCAGCAGGACTGCAAGAATTCTTCCACCTTCTTTTACTGTTTTCTGACACATGCAAGAGAGCCTCACAGAGGGAAGCGGTTCCCTAGCCTGCAGTTTCCCCACTCCACATACAATCTGGACAAGAATAAACAGACTAGTCTTCGTAATACATTTTAACACTGCTATCCCAGTGTTAAATATCCACAGACTGTACTCCTGCCTCTTGGTAAGGGGTAAAAGAGGACTATGATCATTCTTTCCTAAACAGTATCGGGTACATCTTAACTCAGAACAGACACTGGCCCAGCTCTGTGCATCAGTCATTCTTGGTAGCTCTGGAAGCCCCAAGATCAAGAATTGATGAAAGACATAGGGCCTATATACACTCTATTTCTTCTACTTTTTCCTAAGCAACTTCAGTTATCCTGTTTGCAATAAGATTCTGGGTAAGACAGATCTTAAGTTAAGGTTTATAATTCAGAAATAGTAGCAACTCAGCCTAATAAACATTTTTGCACTATCTGGAGATCAAGAAAGTCATAGATTCCCACAGGAGCTTCAAAAGCTATCATGTTACTGCAAGCAACAGGAACTGATACTCAACTACATTTGATAGCCCTTTATATGCAAACAACCTCAAAATCAGTTTCTTGCCAGCTTTTTTTGTTATGGTAGATACTGGTATAGGACAATTTAAGTCCAATGCTTTAAGTGTGATTTTCAAGTTAGGCATCCTATCAGCATTTGATCAACGCAGTAAGTTTCAGATTTTTTTTTTTGTCATTTCAGTTAGTCTGAAAATAGATACTTCCTCTTATATGGGCAATATAACAGCAGGCAATGCAGTGCTGCTCACCTACCAGCAGTCTAAGACCAAATCCATACTAAATAGATCACCAACAGATAGACTGAGAATCATAATTACACAACAAATTTTCTCCTCAAGTGTCTCTGTGTTCATAAGGCATTGATGTGTTTTCATTGCTTTAAAGTACTTCGTTTGCTTGAGCAATTTCAATGGGTTAGTTTAAATGATATTTAATCAGTATTTCTTTCACTTATAACTGAAGTTTTCAGAAAAGTTTTTGCAACTTATATTGAGATGCATAAATTGTCACATGTATTGTCTGTCCACACATTCACAGTTGCACAAACTACTTCCCATTTATGCCTGTACAGAAGTTAACTAAGGCAACCGCTTACTCAGAGAAATTTCTACATATTTTTAGCTACCGTTGACTGCCATTTGAATTGGTAAAAATATAAAGATGAGACAGTGCTACGTGACAAGCAAATATTGCTGGCAGATCTGCAATACCGAGAACTCTCCTACTAGCAGCATTTCGCCACTCAGACTGCTAACAAACATTACGGAGTTATTAGGTTTGGTTTTGCTCTAGGTCAACTAGACCTTCTCCACCCATGCACGATACCATCATTCTTACTCTACAAAAGCCCTTAAAATTTAAGACAAATTTAACCTGATCGTTTCTGTATTTCTGAGCACAGTTCCTTTTTAAAATTCAGAAGAACTCTCTCAGTTTTGCATCTCAATCAAACTTTCACACATCCAACCAGGAACATGAATCACACTTAGTGCTATTTCAGGGAACATGTACAGCTATAGTGGCAGGGGAAGAGTGCCATCCACCAGATCACACAAACACAGAGGTAATCACAAAGCAACACTAGGAACAGGTAATTTACCAAGTACGTTTTTTTCTTTAAAAAACATGTACCGTTTGCTGTCAGGACATTTGTCACTTCTGCCCTGCAGACCAATGCTTGTTAGAACATCAAAACATTTTCCGCTATAAAGGCCCTAATCTGCACTACAGGTATAATTTGAGAAATGCAGTAAGTATTCTTCACCTGTAGGAAAAGGGTATTAATTTGATAATCTTCCTAAACTTACTGTTGAAGTATTGCCAACCCTAGGTGTTCAGAATACACAATCCAGGACCTACAAAGAATTACGATTTCAAAAGCACTGCAGTTTTGAAATCAAGTGGGAGTGCATTTATGTATTTATTTTTACTTCTCCTTCAGTTGCATTTAGGGTTTTCCTGCTTCATGTTTCATACTTCATTGCACAACTGAAAACCCCTCAACTTTGAAGTATTTTTAACTTAGAGTTTGGATGATCATAAAATTCACTGATTCCAAGAGCTTCACTTTTGCGAAGAACAGCAAGTTATTACAAAATTACAGTCATTACAGATAACATTTTTCAAAGCGTTTAACCAATTTGAGTATTTACAACATTGTTCATGTAACCCATTTTTCCTTCTGTTTTATCTCCTGAGTAGTGCCATAAAAATAAAGTTGAAATGAGGACAGTGCACAACGTGTCAGGAGGAAAGTGTCCCAAGTAATTTAAATAAACAACCAGCATTAGTATTATTCAAGCCACGCCTACTGGGGTAGTCAAGTTCCACTAACTGTAGCAGAAATATTGTACAAGTGTGCAGAAGTAGCTTGTAATACTGTACATCTGCTTTCCCACCTTTGCCATACTATTAAGCATTTCATTTCATGCATAAGACCTTTAATTTATGATTTAATCCTGTTCCATTTAAGACTAGCCACTTATGGTCTATACAAAGTAGCAGCCTCTTTAAAAAAACCCTGTACACTAAAAGGTAATAAATAATTTTAAAGTATTATTCAGTAAGAATGGGTAGGACTAATACCTTGCTGAGTAAATACCCCTCGTTGAAGTGTACATTTGTCACAGCAAGCTATGCAGTTAGAAGTCTTTAGCCTAACATATGCTGTTAACTCCCAACACTTCAACATTTTCTATTAAAAATGGTTGAGATGAATGTCACTAAAATTTGCCACTGGGTTTTTGACCCTTCTTCCTCTACCAGATGCTCATCCTGTAATTCTCGTGTTTATTTGCAGATTGCACCTATATTGCATGCTACTGTCTGCAGATTTAAGAGTGAATTTATTGTCTTCACTAGTCCATCTAATACGCTGTATGTCCTAAACACATATATATACACAGGCACACACACACAGATAAAATACACTAACTTCAGTTTCTAAGGATTTACAGTTTAGTGTTTAATATAGGTAGCATACAGCCAGTGATACTAGTTACTCTAATCAAAACACAATTGACACAATTCAAGAGGAGCAGAAGCAGAAATGAAAAAGGAAATGAACAAGAATACTTCACAAACCAGAAAGCAAATGCAGAGTTAGTGGCACACTGACAAGAGCAACTGTGGCCTGCTCTCTGGATATCTGCAGTTCAGCAGATAGGTAATAAACACAATACTTAATACTAAAGATTCAAGAACAAAGTTCGAAACTGCAGCACAGCTATTAGAACAGAAGATTCACTTGGCACAGTTATAGCAAAAAAAAAAAAAAAAAACAAACAACACAGACACAAAACACACAAACAACCAGCAAAAAAACCCCAACACCCAACTACTGAATAGTGACAATTCAGCTACCGGACCTGCACTGTCTGTCTGCAAGAATGCTCATTCCACACATAACATTTACACACTGCAATTCATTGCAAATGGTAACCTTTATAAGTAATGTATAATGGTACAGGCTTTATTTTACAATTTAAATAAATTCAAGTTGCATTGACAGGTACTACAGACCAATAAAAAGATTCTATTTTTCTGAATAGCTCGATTTTGTTCCGTTTTGCCCTTTGACTCTTTAATATGCAACAAGAAGTATTTCATGATTCTTAAATATCACTGTAATGAGTACGTTTAGAAATTATCACTTCCACCATAAACTGGTCACCACCTTTATTCAATACCACTAAAATGCATGCATATTAAGACAGGCAAATCAGAAAAAAAGGAATTCATAAGCCCTTTCTTTACCTCAAAAAGGAGGGGAGCCCCCATCAATATAAAAACAACAAACCCGGTGGTGTAATACTACTATAAGCTTCAAAACCTGGTCATAGGGAATCTCCAATTATTTTAGCTATAAGCCGAACAACTAAGCTACAAGAACCAAGACATCGTTAATGTAAAACAGTAGTTATTACGAAGCTGGCATCACAAGATCAGAGTCCAATTCAGACATTTTGTACCTTGCTGCTGGGTAGTGTTACTGGAAGCATCAGCCTAATAGCCGGTTTATTCATAAGGCACGCACTAAAATGAAACAAACAGTAATTAACTGCTGACAGTGACCTAGTTAGCTACACAAGGAGCTAGATCTTCCTGTCACTCATTACAGGTTCGCCGGAATCCGACAGGAACGGTCCCGTCCACCCGGGTTGCGCGGGCGGCCGAGAGCGGGGAGCAGTGCCTCCCGCCCAGGCAGCCCCAGGCTTCCGCGCCCACCGTGGCCCCCCGGGCCCTGCGCCGCCGGCTGCTTTCCCGGCCTCCTGCCTCCGAAGCCCTCAGATCCCCGCGGGCAGGGCCCCGCCGAGCGGCGGAGCCGGCGCGGGCAACGCCAAGACCGCCTGCCTTCGGGTTCCCCTCCCCCGCTCCGGCAGCTCCGCACTGGGATAACGCAGCCTCTGACTCGCTCGCTGCTCGCGTCCCCCTTCACCTCCCTCTTCTCCCTCCCCCAACGCGCACACTTGATAAAAAGTCTCCTCTCGGCGGCGGGAGGGCGGTGAAATCCTTCGCTCTCCTCCCTCCGTTCTCTGTAACGCGAACGAGCCGCCGCCTTCTGTTCCTCAGCCTTGGCCAAGTCGGCGTTTTGTTGACAGGCTCTGCCGGGCACAAAATGGGGCTGCCGCTTCCATGGGCGCCGCCATTTTGTGAGGAGCCGCCGCGCTAAGCCGAAGCCGAAGCCGGAGCCGCAGCCTCAGTAGCGGCGGCCCCCGGCAGCCCAGGCGCGCCGGAGCGGCGGCCGGGGTCTGTGTAATGGTTGAATAAAGTGACCCCGTCTAGGGAATCCCCAGCTGACAGTTACGTAAGGGACCGTGCGCAATTGCTGCGCTTAGCATGGAAACCCACCTAGTCCTGCTACGCAATTTGCCTGTCCTCCCCTCTGCCTCCCACTCCCCTTCATAGAGCACCCGGGCGAGAAAAGAGACTCACCTCCGCCGACCGCCCCTCGCGGAGGAAGAGAGACCCCCCTGCTCTGAAGGAATTTTTAGGGCATGATTAAAAACCACCGCCCTCCCGCGAAGGAAGGTTTAGCTCTGTGTGTGTATATGTGTGTGTGTCTGAAAGAATGATTTAGCCCCTCAATCGCATGTTTTAAACCTCTCTCGTTCATATTATCCTGGCTTTGGGAGTCTTGCGCATACTCTTGTTGAAATAGCAGAAACTCAAGAGTGTCACGGACAGGAGCTGCAAACCACAATCTGCTGCAGGTCTAATTTTAGGGGGAGGGGGGGGCCTCTTAATGCTACAGTGAGTAAGACACTCTGCATTTTCTTACACTGGAATCTGGACATGACCACTCTATCCACACACAGAGAACAACTTTGGACACAGAGTATTAATACGAAACTGAGGGCTTGCTCTTCCTTGTCCTCCCCCTTTCCCCAAAGTATGAACCCAGGGCAAATCTTACCAAGCGTCTTACTAAATCTCATGTCTTTATGGCTATATTCAAGGTGAAACAGCACGCAAGTCAGAAGAATTTTTTTTTTTTTTTTTTTTTCAGAAAAAATATTTTTGAACTTAGTACATGGAGTAGAAATCAGTGTTCTTCTTCTTTAAGTACTCACTTGGGGCCATAACATGCCGTTGATTTTAAAACACAGCTCCTGACTGACTTTAATAAGGAGTTAAAGTTAAAAAAAAAGACAACACAAAAACCCAACCCTAAAGGCCTAATCTGGCCTTGGATTTCAGTTATCAGTTGTGAGGGGCAAATATTCCTCCAGAGCCTCTTGAACCAGAGCAGGCGCTCATGTGCAGCTGTCTGTGTGCCAGGGAAGGGCAAATGCCCACCTGGGTCACCACGAGCTTTGCCTGAGGAGCAAAGGTTCAACAGAAGTTGCCGCTCACCGCTCAGGCCTTTCTCACTCCTGTTTACCCCAAGCAGCACTGGTCTCCCTCATGGTTGTCATGCAGGTCTTCTCCTGGGCTCCCCTGGGTGGAAAACATGTCAGGAGATGAGTGTTTACAAACACTGCACACACCACAGGCACAGGGGAAAGCAGCCTGCAGTGTCTATCCAGAGTGAGGGGCCAAGGCTTGCCTCCGCCATTGACTTCATGCTGTATGTCCCATTTATCAATATACAGGAACATATAGGTGGCTTAGACTGTGTACAGCAGTCCTTAAGCACTTTGATTACAGACCACAGGATCTCTGAGGGAACGAAGGGAAAAAATTAAACATTTATGGAGGGGTCCAGAGCACAGGCCGCTGCTGGCAGACCTCTCCAGGCCCCCCTTGCCGGGGAAAGCTCTCGGCATTCTCCTCTCGGGAGGTTTCAACACCTCCCGTCCCGAAACGAGGAGTTCCCGCGGCCCCTCCGGCCCAGCAGGAGGCCCCGCCGTGCCATCCGGGGCGACTTCCTGCCCTTGGAAACACCACGGGCCCGGGCACTCGGAAAGTTTTCCAAAACTCCAGATCCACCAGTGCCCCCTTCAGTTGTTGTTTTCTCTCCCCTTGAACTCAGGGCGTTGGGCTTAGTCCAATTAAAAATTTCGGCCCCGCTTTCCAAATCCACCTTTCCTGCCCTCCCCCCTACGGCTTCCCCCCCCCCCCCCCCAACCGCCGCCAGCCAACGGAGAGAGGCTGATCGGTGCGAGCCTGGCGAGGGAGGGCCCTTTCCCCGGCCCCGAGCCCCGGAACAACCGGTAGTAGTCGTTTTTTTCCTCCCCTCTTCTCCTTCTCCCTCGCCTCTTTCCGCCCGGCTTTGTGTGAAGTTTGCGGCACATTGCAGATGAGCCCTTAGCGGCGAGAGGAGCCTATTGTTCCCCGCCAGGAACTGCTTGCTGGGGCTGCGCTGGCTTTTGCCTTTAGAGCTGCCTTGTGCAGTACCGGGAGCGGCCTCCGGGGTCCGCTGTGTTGCGCTCTCGTCCAGGCAGAAGCACGGCGGCCTCAGATCTTTTTGTCTGAGAGAGAAGAGAAGTGAATCCCGCTGCCGCCGCCACCGCCGCCGCCGCCGCTGCCGTAGCTGTACAGTGTGTGTGTGAGAGAGAGCGAGCGAGGGAGCGAGCGAGCGAGGGAGGGAGAGGGAGATCGCATGGAGCCGCGGCTGTAACACACACACACTGTCAATACCTCACTCCGGCTCCCCCCCCCACCCCACCACAACAGTAACCCAATTCATTGTGTGATCCAGCAGCACCATGTTGAGTCTCATGTGCAGGCTGGATCGGTTGGGTTTGTGGTGCTGAGAGAGGCAGCAGCAGCGGGAGGAGGAATTACTGAGAGGTACCCCTCTCCCTCCCTGCCTCTTTGCCTGTGTGTTGTGTGGAGACAGGACTCGCAATTACCACACTCTCTGGGCTCCCTTATTCCTTTTAAACTTTTTTTTAACCAAGCCCCTCTCCATGGCTGATCCCCGGCCGAGCACGGGCACCTGGGTCTCTTAAAGACAAGGAGGAGCCGCGGATTGTTGTTGTTGTCGGCCGTTTTTTTTTTTTTTTTTAAATTGGATTTTATTTTTTTTTTTTTTACGAGAACCTTTTTTATTACAAAAATGGCAAATTCGACGGGTAAAAACCACGCAGACCAGCGGAGAAAGGGACTCGCTTTCCTGGACGAGCTGCGGCAGTTTCACCACAGCAGAGGGTGAGGAAAATGGGGAGATGGAACGGGAGGGGGGGAGGCTTTTAAACCGACCAGATCCAACTTCCAGCCCCTTCCCTGAAGGACACGGCAGCCCCAGCGAGGGGAGAAAAGGGGGCAGAGCTGACAAGTTGTGGTGTTTTGTGTGTATCTCCTCTGGCAGGTCTCCTTTTAAGAAGATCCCCGTGGTGGGTGGGAAGGAGCTGGATCTTCACGCTCTCTACACCAGAGTCACCACTTTAGGCGGATTTGGGAAGGTGAGTGGAAGTTTTAATTTGGGTTTCCCTCCCACTAACCTCTTCCTAAAAGTCTTCTCTGACCCCTGGGGGCGGCGGGGGGAGCCGGGGTGGCCGAGAACCGTCCTATTTAAAGGCGATTAGAGAAGGTGGGGGGTGGAAGAAGGAAGCGAGCAGATAGGCAGGTTGGTGGCTTGGCCTTGTCGGCGGAGCGATGAAGGGGGATCGGGGTACGGCGCACACCCCGCTCCTGTCTCCGCCGGAGCCCCTCGCCCCTGCCCCCCTTCCTCGGGAGGAGGCGACTGGGGAACAGAGGGCTCCGGTCGGCGGAAGGCAGTTTCTTTCGCTTGTGGTGGCAGCTCTGTGTGTTTCTCTCTCTCTCACACAGAGGGAGAGGCAGAGAGGAGAGAGTCTCAGTGCAGTTTTAGTGCAACTCAAAATTAGCGGGCATGTTTAACATCGATAATCGGCACGGAGCATGGGCTAGGAAACGATCCTCGCAGCCGGGGGGGGCCGGGCGCTGCCCTCCGAGCCCTTCCCAGGGAAAAATAACAAAAGGGGCACCCAAGACGGTGTGTAATCAAATAGCCATCTTTAGGCTTCAAGGCTAGGGACAGAAATGTAGGCCTCAAAAGAAAGGCCTGCCTGTGTGTGTGTTTGTGTGCTGGGGGGACCCCCCGGGCCGGCTCCCCCGCGCCCCGCGGGCCAGGGGGCGCCCCCGCCACCGCTTCCCCGCAGCATTTTAAACTTCTTCGGGTTTTTAACGGACCGCGGCAGGATTTAAAAGGGGGCGACAGAGGGACTCCCGATTGGTTATTGTCCAGGCAGTAAAAACAAAAACAAACAAACCCCAAAACAATACGAACCCTCCCGGCCGCCCCCCCACCTCCCCGGAAAAAATAATGCGTATATTAAAAAATAAATACAGCAAAATACCGCTGAGAAACGGGATTACTCCCGAAGGGGAAACACCACCGACTGTCAGTAAAATATATAGTCTTAAATCCTATATACATTCCTGTTTAGTTATTTTTATATTTTTATCTATTTGCTTCATGGCAGCTTGTGGGTTTTTTGTGATGTACGCTGTCAACGACATGTTTATGTGTACGTTGTGTATCTCGGCCTGTATGTGTTGTTTTTGACAGGTATCAGAGAAGAATCAGTGGGGAGAAATTGTAGAGGAGTTTAACTTTCCCAGAAGTTGTTCTAACGCTGCCTTCGCTTTAAAACAGTATTACTTGCGGTGAGTGCTATCAGGCTGTTGCAGTAGTATTTTTTGAGTGTGGGATTATATTTGGGTTCCAGTGTCTGAATAAAAATAACCCTGCTCTTTAAAAATGCTATAAAATAAAGCAGAAAGAACTTGTAATTCCTTACTGGTCTGGTGCAGTGATAAGTTAAAAGTGATTCTGTTTTGTAGTTATTTTATTTTGTGTTTTACATCTAACTTTGAAGGGATCCCAAGTATATAAACAGTATATATGTCAAAGCCATTTTTAGTGATTGTTTTAGAATCACGGTACTAAAGGACTGTTACTGAGATCATGTTATTGTAGGTGCAGAAACTTAGATTAATTTTTGGAGCACTGAAATGTGTTGATACATGTAAACTTGTTTACTGCTCAGTGGGGTCAGACATTGAATGAAAATATATCTGCAGGAAGGTAGACTGCTTTGGAGAAATTATATTGTTATCAATTACTGCTAGCATACATATTTTAGAATACAAAGAGCTAACTGATTTTTATGTTACTTGAAAAATACTAGATTTTTTCAGTTTTTAAAAATAAGATTACATTCCTTGATACAGGTTGTTTTGTGATGCAGATTATTTTTTAATGTAGCATGTAGTTCCTATTGAGTATTTTAAATTACTATGTGTGGTGCTGTTCAGTTACTAGATGGCCTTAAAAAAATAATTTTTATGAACTTTTGCTGATTATTCTTTGTGTGAAAGGTTTTAAAATTATTTTGTGTATAATGTTTTAGGTGCTATATATAGACAAATACATTTCATTTGGAATAAACTTTTATGTACATTGGTTAAGGAATGTAATTTTCTGAATTATATAAATGATATTTTTTCATTGCAGTTAATGATAATATAGATGTGCAGTATGTACAAAAGATGTATGGGCTTTTGGTGATCTGTTTTGGTGATCTGAGTTACACACAAGCTTTATCTGTCTCAAGTTTGGCCTTCTGAATTAGGAAGTGCAGTAATTGTACAGGTGCACTTTCTATTGGTTGTCCTAGATTGACTTCCAGCTTGAAGCTGTAGAGTTCATAGCACAGTGGAGCAGTTATTAAGTTACAGTGATGTCTGGAAAACCTTAGGCAGATATCTGTAGTTACTGAATTTTTCTTTTTTTGGTACTGATAGATGATTGCTTTAAGATTCAGACGAAGAAAAGAAATTGCCATTGTTAATAGCTTCAGTAAAGTTTATGATTGGTAGCAAGCCTAGGAATGAAGTGGGAAGCTCCACTTTAGGATGTCCTTCTCTGACTTTTTTTTTTTTTTTTTTTTTTTTTTTTTAAACTCTCTACTACATAGCACTGAAGTACTGTGATAAGTGTTGCTGGAGATTTGGGAGATCATGGAAACCAGTTTTTTTGCTTTTTGAGTTTTTCTTTTGGACCATGTAGTCTATTACTTGACTAGATTTTTACATACAATTTGCAAAGTGATAGTTTTTGGGAGTTTTACCTTTTCCTTTGTATTTCCATATGTTATAAGTGCTTGAATGGCCTAACTTTTTGCAGTAAAAGGTTGTATGTCATTTGTATTTTCATCTGTATTTGGAAAGCATTTATATGCTGTGACAGTTAACACAATTAATGTAGCCTTCTAATAACTATTAATTTTCAATAGGAGACTATTTTTTAATTTAGAATCAGACGTACAAAAATGTTGTTATTAGCATGCTAGTAACTGACATCATTTAACATACAGTTGATGCAGATATATAAAAATTATAACATACAAATAATTGAAAGGTTTTTTTTTTACTTGGAATTTAGAAGAGAAAGTTGATAAACAGTTAAGATGAAGAATCTTTTAAAAATGTCTTATCATAATCTCTGTGATTTACTTAAGCCATTCTGAAATATACTGTCAAGATTGTTGGTGTTGGGGTTGATTGGGTTTTAGTGTTTGGGGGGTTTTTTTGTTTGTTTTTTATTTTTTAATTTTTTTTCTAAATTATTGGTTTACTCGCTGTTGCTTCTCACGTAATGTAAGTTTGATGTGAACTGTTAGCCAGCTGAGTTCACCTCCTTTCATGTGCAGTAATAAGACTCTGTATACACACATGTATCACTCCTAGGTTAATGTTTGTTTGGCTTTAACCTAGAAGGTTTTTTTGGAGGGGGGCAGTTTGGCTATAGGGAAAGAAAAAATACTGAAATGATAAATTCGTAAAAAGGGTCTTGTTTATTTGTGTTGAAGAACATAACCTGAGGTTTCTTATAGGGTGAGATTTTCATGAACTGCTGAGCAATTACCCTTGGGGGAAAAAAAAAAAACCAAAACACAACTCCTCTTGAGTCTCAAGTATGGCTATAATTTTGGCCTCACTATTGTAATGACTTTGCAAACAAAGTCAAACAAACTGAGGCCTACCAACTTTTATATATTTTTTTTTTATCCAATTGTATGTTGTGAGTCCTGTGAAGTGAGGGATCTGCATGGCAGATGGGACCCTGTTGAATTCAGAGTGGTGTGCACCTACATGAATACATTTGCAGATTTGGATTTGTGATGATTTGTGATGAAAGTTGCATCTTTCTATGAAGCATCTGACATACCATGTTCACTGAGATAAGATCTTGAGCTGCATGGACCACTTGTTCATTTTGCTGTGTTATCTGTAAGAATGCTGACATTTTGACTTAAAATTACTATGCAAAATAATCTAGAAAGTTGAATTATTTGCGTGATGTCAATAGTCCTGTTGGCTTGATCAAACAATGTTCTGCAAGACAAGCATCAGGTTATGGTTTTTGTAGGCAGTTGTGAAGTGTGTCTTGTTTGTTTAAGGAACTTTCTTAATTTTGACTGTTGTGGAATTTTGCTGTGTGTCTTTGGGAATGTATGTTAAGCTTGATTAAAGGTGTGAATTGTTTAAACTTCTGACAGAATTCTGATAGGCTTTATGATAGGTGATATTTGAATACATGATAGCCAATCCTGTCTGCCCCTTCTCCCTTGCACTGCCCCCTGTTTTCTCTCACTGGAAAAAGTTAGTTATAATAGGGAAAGTCTGAACCATTCAGACCTTGTCCCTGTGTTGCTTTGAGCTGTCTGACAGGTGAAGTAATTTATGTACTGTGGTTCTTAGTGAGCAGTCAAAAGCCACAGTGCTGATAACCGTTGATAGACTGTACTTGTTAATGTAGTTCTGTAAGTCTCTGTAGCATCAGAGAGTGTAATTCGCTTGGATGTAGTGCAAATTAGATGTTTCATCTCAATTGAGGTGAATTAGTAAAGCATTTTCTAAATGCTTCTCTAAAGATTATTTTATAATGTTAATGAAAATAGTATGGGGTAATAAATGTAAACATCAGTAATGTGGGCATGCTTTTACTTTTTTGTTAGTCGGTAAACATGCAGTAGGTGAAAAGAAAGCTAAAATGAAATATAGCCTGTTTTTTTATGTTAGTGATTGATTAGGTTACAGTCCTGCAAAGAATTGGGTTTATGTGACCTCATATGTTAGTATGAGGTTCTGTTGGTTTTCATGTGAGCATAAGCAATACATTTATTTCTGTTGTGGGTCTTAATCTGTTCTTGGTGAGTGAGAGACCTTGTAAACTAAATGTGTAAATGAAGTATGCTTAACTGGGTTAAAAGTCAGTTTGTTTTTAAAAGGTATTTGTCTGCAGTAAGAGAAATTATGTGAAAGGACTAAGTGTAAGGTAAAGTAAGTTTAAGTCTCAGTTCTGCAGAGAATATCTGAAAGGTGGGAAACAGGTGTATATTGTAAGCTTCTGGTAAAGGCAGCAGAAATGAGTCAATTAAAGGTGAATAAGAATTTGCTGTTGTAAATATTGAGCAGGTAAGGGGAAGTCAAGGAGAGAGGAAGGAGGTCAGCTCATAAATGAGAAGTTGCATGAAGTTATAAAGGCAAGCCATTATGTTAAATTTCCTGAAGTTCCATATATAGTAGAATGAAAAAGTGAGCAGTTAAAAATCAGAACCATACGAAATAGTTACTGACGACAAATAGAGGGCATTGTTGAAAGATACACATATATTTGTAGTAATCTCCGAGATGCCACTAAGAAATTGAATAATGTACTGATTCCTTAAAAAAAAAAAAAAAAAAAAAAGGGGAGGGGGTTTGGGGATGGGAGCAGGACCTGAAGAACTAGATAAATTTAAGGGATTCTCTTCCTAGTAAAATAATGGCAGAAATATTAGGGAAGCAATAATAAGCAGCCTGGAATTTTCCAAGAAAAAATACTTTAAAAAAGTTTTCTTTGTTACTCTTGCTCAGTGTTTAAAATTAGGATCTAATACTGCAACAGCATCTGCACACAGATCAGTGATACAGGACTGGCTGGCTTGCCAGATCTGATTGCAAGTTCAAGGCTCCAGTGGATGGAGAGAAAGTTGTAGCTGCAGTAATATTGTACATATTTTCTAAAATTCAGATACATTTCAAAATCTATCATTAACAAATTATTCATGTATGTGGATAGTCATCTGAAAGAAAAAATCATTGGGGGACCATAAACAAAAATAGAGCAAAGTATAAAGAATAGACTTGGTGAGTCACAGCAGTTCTAGGTGCTAAAAGAGTAACACCAGTGCTTACATACGCATGTAATAATATAAGTTTCACCATTTTAGGCATATTTAGTGTCTGGATTGATGAACTTTATAAGAAGATGAATAGTAGAGTTGTGACATTAGCAGACGTTGGTAGTGGGAAGAGTTAAACACAAGTCAGGGCAAAAAAGGTTATCTAAAGAAATTAGGCACATTGTTGGAAAATACAAATGAGATTTAGTTTGGAAAATACAAATGAGATTTAGTTTGGAAAATACAAGCTAAAACAGTTGAGGGACAGTAATCCAAAACAGGTATTCATTGTGAGGGAATAACCTGGAAAGCAGTATTGCTGAAAAAGGGATAGGAGAGATACCATGGTCCTGATAATCCTGTCAGTTGTGTGCACCCAACTCCCTTTCATATGAAAGGGATTTGTGCATGCTTCTGATAGGAAGAGCAGGCCTCAGTTTGCAATATGATACACAGACTTTGTGAAAATCAGAACGAGTTTAGGTTGCATCCACAGAGGCACTGAACAAGTTGAGATGAGTTCCTGTAAGAGATTGTGTGACTGACTGTATTTGGAGTACTGTTCTACTTTCAGAAAGCCTTAGCAACAGGTGGGGCAACTTAACAGAAGCTTAGAGAAGAGCAGCAAGATGTTAAGAAGGCTGAAGGGACTAATTGATTTAAAAAAAAGAAAAAAAAAAAAAAAAAAAAGATTTGAGAAATAAGTATGTTTTGCTTGGCTAAATAAACATTATAGGTGAGAAGGGGAAATGGTATCTTGCAAGCATTTTGAAGGGCCTAAATATTTAAAAGGGAGATAATTTTAAATAAAATCAGAGGCTGTGTGAATGTGTAAGCTGAGGGTGAAAATTCAGAGCAGACAGCAGCACAAAAAGCCCCAAGATATACCTGCTGACTAGCATGCCAGGCGGAGAAGGGGGACACCCACACCATGGGTCATTCAGAACTAGCCCGATCAGGACATTAATACATGTGCAACAGGTAATGAGCCCAAGAAATGGCAAAGAAACAGACCAGATGACCTTACAGGTTTTGTCCATCTCTGAATAAAACTATAATGAAGGCTTTCATCTTGCATAGCTACAGACTTCTGTTGCAGTGCTGCAGAATGTACCTGTGGAATCTGTTACATTTAATTTTGTCACAAATCCTGCAGTCATTGGCAAGACAGGAAACAAATATATGGATGACATTTTTATGATTTCTTTTTAAAATTATTTCCCCCGCTCCCAACATAAGAACTGTAATCTGTGTTTCAGTCTGAGGCCTTGCTTTTAAGTCTGAAGAGAATATTTTACATAGTTGGAGGGGGAATTTTTAGTTGTACTGTAATAATACGGTCAACATGCAATCAAGACTAGTTACTGTTCATGCTACAAAGCTTTATTTGGGGAAATTAAATATGTTGTTAAAATCTTAGAATGTCTCTCAATAGAAGTTATTTATTTGCATGGGTGTTGTCAGAGTTGCTGGGAATCTGCTGAAAAGAAAATAGAACTTTCACAATACAAAGTTTGCATTAGGCCTCTTCTGAGGAGAACAAGTAGCAGGTGAAAGGAAACTTTTTTTGCTCTTTCTTACAGTTACATTGTGGTAGTAGTCACTATGCAGATGAGCTTGACCTCTACCAAATTTTGTGAGCTTTTCCTTCAGGACTTTGCTTTACTGCTGAAAAATGTTGTGAAAAATCAGTGTGATGAATGTTAACATATTTTCTCTTCCTCGTTATTTTCTTGCAAGCTTTTTGTTAGAAATGACTGCTGCTAAGCTGAACTATATTGGTTTCTTTGGGGAGGGGTAAATGTTGTTCTTCAGTTTTAATACAGAATTCTGGTTGTTTAACTTGAAAGCTTAGCTAGGCAGATGTCAGAACTAATAAATTACAAAGAGCAAGTTTCAGGCAGCACTGTAATAACTGGGGTGACTTACAGGACCTACTGAATCTTGTAATAATTGGTGGAAATTTATATGTTGTGACCATTTTCTAATATGTAACTGAAACACTATCAAAATTAATTTATGCTTTAAAATTAATAGCTGTGGTAACATCTTAGGTTTGAATAAGCTGTAAGCATATTACAAGAAGATCAAGAATGCATGTGGAATGCAAGGATATTGCTTTTTTCCTTGTGGAGTAAGCCTGAGCTAAGAAAAGGGTTTTTTGATTATTTTATTTTAGAGCCTACTAGGCTTTAATTACTTTGCTTATTTGCAGTCAAATCTCAATCGATAAGACTTCCATACTTTTTTTTTTCCTAACCCCTTCCCCACTTTCCCAAGTAATGAAATAGGAAAGTATAATTTGAAATAGGAAAGTATAATTTGAAATAGAAAAGTATAATTTGTTAAGTTTTACAGGTGAGGTATGAGAGGTACACAGAGGTTCAGATTGGTAGTGCATGTCAGGTAGGAATGATATCCAAATACAGTAAAATTACCTTTTTTTTTTTTTTTCCTCTTTCAATTTCTTATTCCTGAGCCTTAGTTAAACCGGTCATAAAAGGGGCTACTGTTATTTACTGTCTTTTAAAATTCTTCCTTAATCAATAGCTGAGGAAGCATGGTTTGAAAAATAAAATAGTATTATGTTATGTTCTGTGGAGAACTGAACACTAGGTATGTAACAGATTATGAGAATGGATTGTTTGTAGTTTGTTTTGCTGTGGTTCATTTTAAAATGTTTTTTTAGAGTGTCAGAGTGGTGTCTTGTGCCTTAAATTGGACTACTTGGAGTAACTGTAGTACCTGTCCACTTTATTAGAAGACACAGAGTTCATAGAAGGGATTAGGTAGAGGCCAGAGATCACATTATCTTGTTTCTGGTTACCAGTCTGATACATATTTATTCTGTGGCCTTAGTTAAATCGTTTGCCTTCATTTTATTCATATTTATAAAGTGGGTATACTGTTGTTTGTTTACCTATCTCTCAGGGAAGTGTGAGACTGTAAGCTCTTTAATGCGGGAATTGTGTCTCTTTATGCTTCTATGTCATCTCTTAAATATTTGAAAATTAATATAAATAAGGAATATATGAGGAAAATAAAACTATTTATAATCTTGTTTGCCCTCTGCAGTGTTGAAAAGCAAAAAATACAGCACAGATGAGAGGAAGAACAATCTTTATTCCCAAGGAAATAAATAAACTTGGGATACCTAAGCAGAGAAATATTGGAACGGTTGAAAGAAAGAAGCTTATCTTAAGGAAGGATAATAAAACAGCAAGATGGTACCCAGAATAGTGAGCTTAGGCTTTGCCTGAGGTACTAGATTAGTGAGCTAGGTATCAGATCTAAAATACAGTTTCCTTGGAGCAACAAGTTCAAGTCTAAGCAGACCTGAATTAGATTTTCAGCAATAAGGTAGTGACACTGAGTTCTCTACTTCTTGTTTTCCTATCTTTAAACTGAATATGCGTGCATTTAACTCCAGATACATTGTACCAAGCCAGCTATGCTGCAAGAGGGATTGCATACTATTATAATAGAGCAGAGTTCTGTTGAGTGATGCACTGGAGCTTGTTTGTCTGCAAGAGTGAACTGTGTTCATACCATTTTCCTTTTTTATTGGTGTGGGAGGAGCAACTGTTCAGATTAGTAGTCTTCCAGAATAATTTACAAGTGTTACTTGTCAATCCGTAGCTGCCTAAAATACATAAAAACCCTGTAAAGTAAGGCGATCATTCTGTTTCAGAAAGAAGTTTCTCTCACAATATTTGCTGTACTTTTTGTGTTTGTTTTGTGAAGTTTGGATGGGTCGTACTTAAGGCTGCATGCATTTCTCCATTGTTAGGTGCTGTGACATCTGCTGATTGGCCTCTGCCTCCCAGTCCAAAGGTTGTTATGCTTCCATGATAATCCATGTGTAGAGATTCTCAGCTCTGTAAATCACTAAATCATATGACTAACTTGGAGTAGGTCAGTTGAAGTTCTTTCAAGTGCTGTAACAACCTGTGTTACTGGGACACAATGTGTTTGGGTGACTTTTTGTTTGGGATATACATCCCAGGGGCCTAATCAATCTAAATGAAAGTAATTTACTTCAGGGATAAATTTGGCATGTTTTGAGTATATTAACAATGATTATGATGTAGGATAAGTGTAGACACTGTGTGCGCATTTGTTTTTTAAGAAGTGTATCTGTATTAGAAGGAAACTTGTGGAAATAAACTTGGGAACAGTTCTTCCCTTACATGGTTATTTTCCTCAGGAGTACCTGGGTTTTAGTGACCTCAATTAAGTTATGTAGAACTCAGGCAATTTCCAGGTAAACAGTGCCATGTTACAGAATTCATGTATGTGCTGTGTAATTTTGGAGAGGATAGTAGAGCTTTGAAACACTGGAGATTACAGAGCTGTTTCTTGGACATTTTTTCCCCCCAATACCATTTATGAAAACCTGGGAAAATTCACATTTCTAACAGTATATGTGCATATAATGCTACAGTTGCATAGTAAATACCTGGGAAATAAAAAACCGAAACACCCAAAAAACCAGGAATGACCTCATTTAAGTGCGAGTGTGCAACCTTAACTTTGTCTCTGGAGCATATTCTTTATAATCGAACCTTGTGCTCTCTGTGGGAAATGGGAATAAGTTCCATGGTAGTATTAATCTTTCCTATTGCAGTGAGATACCTTTCTACCCCCAGTTACCAGTATATAGATGGATAGTTCTGACTCATCATTCAATGTGGTAATTGATTAATCTCCTTACTAGTTATTTCAAAGGAGATTTTTAGTGTGCTTTCTGGGCATCCTTTCCCCACTCATTTGTTCCATGATGGAACTTACATGGGCCAACTCAGAAATCCTTTCCTTTGCTTGTGGGCTGAGGGGGTTTTGCTGTTGTGATGCAGCTTACCCTGATTGCCTAGCTCATAGGTCTTTTTGTCTCATTCTCTGCTAATCATCATTTTATCAATGTCTGACTGCAGGCTGAAATTCATCTTCTGTTCTTTACCCCTTGATGTGTGTACCCATTGACTGCACATGGAGTATTTACTGTAATCAAATTAATTCCTGATTGTAAAATTGAAGGAAAGAAAAGGTGCATGCAGGTAAAAGGGCAAGAGGACAAAGCACTAAATGTCAGGTGCCTAGCAACAGTAAAATACTGACTTTTACAGCAAAACAGTAATAGATTCCATGGTACCTGAAAAAAAATCCTGCAGCAGTGGACATGCAGAATTCACAGGACTCATACAAATATCTAAAGGGTATTTCACACACCTGAAAAATGTGTTTTCAGGTACTCTGCAGACCCAGTCAGGCATTGCATCATTGGTGTGCATTTTGCTTCTTCTTCCAAGGTCATTTTTCTAACTCGTAACGTATAGAAATGTATATTTAATTCCTCTTTTTAGTGAAATTTTTGTTTCTGAGTAGTTACATGCAAAGGCTGACCCCTGTAGTGAATTATTGTGTTTAATTGGATTTGAAGAATATATAAGGCTGTACAGCTCGGAATACTTTTGGTAAGCTTTTTTTTTTTTTTTTTTTACGCTTCAGACTACTTTATTTAGAATCAGAATAGTTAGGGTTGGAAAGGACCTTAAGATCATCTAGTTCCAACCCCCCTGCCATGGGCAGGGACACCCCACACTAAACCATGTCACCCAAGGCCTCATCCAACCTTCAAACTTAGCTAAACTTGTTTTTCTTTTTAATGCCACGTGCTTCTCCATTTATATAACATGAAGTATTAATTAGAAAGATGTTATGTTAGTGCATATGGGATCATAGTAAAAGCATAAAAGGTGAGAAAATCAAAATACTTGGTGACAATGGTTTCATCGCATTTAGTATTGTTTTCTTACTGTAGTCAATATACTGTTATTACTGAAATAGTTATATTCCTAGAAAGGTGGTCTTTGTCACAGACGAATTCAAGATTTTTTTCTCTTTAGGTTTTTATATTACCAGTACATAAATCCCATTTTTCTGTAGTAGCTTTCGTTCTCCTAAGAAACAGTTTAATTGTACTTTAAAAAGAGTTAGTCCAGCTGTTGAAGAAAGTGCTTATTAAGTAAGATCCATGAAAAAAGTGACTTAATCTACTGTTCTACATGTAACTGTAAACAAACACCCTTTAGCTTCCCTAAATACATAGATACATTTCTGTATGGATGTGTGATGCACTTCAAAATTATGATTGTTGATAAGTTTATGTGCCTGGTAGAAAGCAAAAATATTTTGTTAGTTTTATGGTGACTTGGTATTTCCATAGATCTGCAGTAACAGTTGTGCTTGTAGACTTTAAGCCATGTGGAATTCTTTCTAGATGTGCTTAGGGACAGTCTCATCCCTCTTCAGAGCTGGGCTGAAATCCGTGGCATCCTGTGTCAGTCCTGCAGTGTGCCTGGTGTGTAAGAGCCAGACCATGTATATTAACACAGAATGTGCCTGCTTTAGCAAGGGAAGAAACTGAAAAAAGTAAAATCAACAAAGATACATTAAAAACTTAAGAGACTGAAATGGGTGTAAACAGTGTTCATTTCTTTAGTTGTCTCCAGGGGGTCTTTGCATGTAAAACAAAGTTGCAAACTCAAGGTTTGGTGGTTGTTTTCTTTTTAAGGAGTTTATGAAAGCAGCAGGATTTGTTTTTTGTATGAGTAAATTAATTGAGGGTTGCTTTTTTGGGGGGGGAGGAGGAGGAGGCTGCTTGGTGATCTAGCTAAGTAAGGAAAACAAGAAGCTGTTACCATTATTTCTTGTTTTCAGAAACTTATAAAAGAATTTGCTCTCTTTTTATTATAATTTCACTAGTATGGTGGGTTCTGTAATATTACTGACTTCCAGTACTCAAAGTCAAAATAAGTATGATTCAGACTTTTTTTTATATTGTAGAAATAATGATGGAAAGTCATAGTGAAGTAGATACAACATAAATATGGTTGTTAACATACGGTGTAACACAGCAGCAGTGTAAATGTACAGGACTATTGATATGATTGCCTTACTAGATGAAACTCTAAAGAGTGCATTGTACAGGATTCTGCTGTAGAAGACCACCAGGTGGAAGCGACTGTCAGGGCCGTGTCTTTCTTCAAGGCTTTTTTGGTTCAGATGATATGTGTTTACTATGGTTTGTGGCTTCAGAGACTTCATGTATTTCTCAACTTGGCAGCTGCCTATTGGAAAAATGCACATCTCCAGGCAGTTGATTGATCCAAATGTGCAGCTTGGAGGCTCTAAAGTGCATGGGGACTACTAGGTTGGTGGCCTGGTGGTAGAGGACAGTTGTACTCGGAGTAGGCACTACTGCTCTGAGTAGCTGAGTAGTCAGCTATCCAGCTGGGAGGCACATGCTAATTCTGCCCCCAGTTGGGCCAGGCTGCTCCTCCTGTAGGCCAAAGAGGGAAGATAAGGTGTCTGGGGGTATTTTAGCGAGTGGGGGAGAAAAGGTCCTTTGGGCATGAGTAGTTGAATTGCAAAGAGAAAGAATGTGAATATAGAGTGAGCTGGGTGCATTCATGCATTGAGTGAGGAGACAGGAATGTGGGAATGTTGGTGGGGAGAGCACTGGAAGGGCAGATGGTATGGATACTGTAGAGGGAAAAGGAAGGGTTATGTAATCTAATGCTGAGAAGTTAGTCTTCAGTTGTCAACTCCCTCATTTAAATTGGTCACTGGATATTAACTGACTTGTGGCCCAGATGCTGGGGTGCTGCTGAGTGAAGGCTGTCATTATTTATAAAGTGCTGAGTGGTCTCTGACTTGAATTGTACCATCTGCTTTCTACAGGGAAGTTGTGACTTACTGATACAAACCTTATAGTAGTTCTTCTGCATCTTTGCTTGCACTACCACTGCTGCATGAACTTCCTGTTCTATTAGTTTATATTTCTCATTAACACTGAATTTACCATTTTCGTTTCAGTTTAAAAAATCTGTCATCATCACAATTACTTTTATCCTTATATTAGAATATCATAAACACATACAATTGCATATAATCAAATAAAGGATTTTATCTTTTACTTAAATAGCTTGGAGGGAGAAAGGTCTTATCTTGGAAAGTATTTCTTCACAGGCATTATTGCTCATAAGAAAGCTAAGAAGGATACAATTGTGGAACAGTAAGGGTTTCTTCAAATGCTCCTGTAACTGAGAAAATTAGTAATGTTTATGAATACTTTATTTTGTATGCTCATTTGTTGAGAAATGCATAACTTTTATTACATATGTATATATTTCATATACAAGACTGGATGTCAGCTTAAGTTTGGGGTGGGTTGCATGGACTTCCTACTTCTAATACTACATTTATGTTAAGAATTAATTTTCAACAGGAAGCGAAAAGATGCGATGGAGTAAACATTCAAGAGTCCTAAGAACTTTTTTTTTTTCTACCTACAAACACAAAGATTTAGAAATCAGGTTTGAATCTTACAGGTGGAAGTAGGTGCAAAGTACTGGGGTTTTTTGACAGTTCTTGATCATATGCGATATAAAAATGTTGCTTGTCCTGGGCCTTACTCTTGTGTAATTTGGAAAGAGGACTTTAAACTCAGCCTGCTATAAGCAGAGTATATAGAAAGGCTGTTGCTTAAAATCCCAAGTTACGGCATGCAGGTTGTTTTCTGATCCAAACAGTTAGTGAGTAGAGGGCAGGTGAATCAGTCAAAAGATGTGAACAAACTATGTTTTTAATGCAACTCTGCACTTTCTGCCATGCTCTACCGATACTATCATACAGCTACATAGTTTTTGTTTCTGCCATGATTAGAATTATTTTTGCTATTAATTTTTTTTTTTTTTTTTTTCAAAAAATGATGTAATTTTGTGTTTAGCAATAGTGCTTATAGCCGCTTGTTTTTGAGCTGTCAGCCACACTGGTGTCTCCAGAGAATAAAACCAGCACATTATTTAAACAGTGTACATATCTTCTTTCTCTACCTCTTGCTCTAACTCAGTGCATAGAGGAGGGTTGAAAAAGAGTGTAGGTCGTAATTCTTGCTTGCATAGTACATCAGAAATTATTGCTGTTATCTTACATAGCAGCTTGTGGTATTCTTTTTCAAGCAGACAGACCTGCTGTCACTTGAGTGGCTGCTGTGCTGCTGGTGTTGCCTCCCAGTAGTGATACAAGCTCTGCTTTTAGGCATTTGGTGGTGGTGAGGGCTTGTTTTGTTTCATTTTAATTGTAGAGATCTCCTTTCATGGAGACCTGCATCAGGATTCTACTGACTGCATTAGCTGTAGAGAGACAAGATAGCAGATTCTAGTCTTGAATTGCCTAGTTCTGCTCTTGTTTATTTATTTTTTTTATTTTTAAGTTACTCATATTGCCTTCTGGTTAGTTTTCTGAAAGGAGAGGGGGTTTTGTTTGCCTTCCATTTAAATTTCTGGAGGTTGTCATGCATACCCAGGGAAGGCCCATTAGAGAGTAAGCAGGAAGAGCATAGAGAATATAGGAAGAAAGGACTCTACGCATTTAGGCAAATACTCTTTCTTGATACTTTCCCTCCTTCCCCCCAGCCCCCACCAGTGGTTTTTACTACAGTAGATAAAGTCTTGTCACTTGGGTGATTTTTCGGGGCTGCTTTTCTTTTTGGCAGTTATTTACAGATAGAGATAAATAGGGGCTTTGGCTAGTGCTTAAACTGGAGCAGCAATTTAACGAAGAAGATCAAATTAGTAAAAACTTTAGAAGGTCTCAGAGTTGTACGCATGTGGATACTAAATGAGGAAGAGAGAAAGATCAGAGGATCTTGGTGAGTTTAAAAATGGAGATACATGATGATGAAAGAGGTTGTTATTTTTGCGGTACTTTCAAGAAAGCTGAGTAGGGATGTTTTGCCAGGAGTAGTCCTAGAACAGGGAAGCTTTCACAGTCACAGGTTGTCATGTAGAATATTTGTGTGTTTATAGATTTTATATGCAAAAAGCATAATAATTGAGAGAACATTGTGCATTGATGATCAAGGAGGCAATTATAGGCAGATTACAGTATGGAAAGTAAAATAGTTGGGTTCATCAAAGGATGATACCAAAAGTTACAAGTGTTGAGAGAGGTAGAGTTATAGAGTAGCATGAGTGCAGAAGAGAGTGGATTATGCTTGAAAACATTTCCCTTGACCATAAGAAATTCTTGTCTAATCAAGACACATAATCAAAGAAAATTATGATACTACCATGAGGATATTGGATGGAAAGAGTACAAATAGCTTAGAGTTAATAATAATTACACAGGAGCTACACAGCTGATAATGAGCAATATAAAACCAACAGTTAAGAGCATGTAAGAAAGCAAGTGCAAAGTGCTGCTTAGGAAATTTTGTAGCATTCCATCAGTAAGGGAACAAGAGAATCATTAGTACAGATTTGGACCTTTTGTCAGAGAGGGAATAAAGAGACAGTTGAAAACAAATACTGTTAAATTAGATTCTGCCAAATCCTTGATAGGTTGGCATCTCTTACAGTGGGAACAGAAATGCCTGAAAAGAAGATGAAAAGTTCCAGGAGTCATCTAGTAGGATATTTTAGGCATTATTTATGTAATGTTTTGTGTTTATTTCCATATAGCTAAGTTGTTTGGGTGGGTTGGTTGGTTTGGTTTGGTTTTATTTTTTTGGTGTAGTTTTTAAGAAGTAATTCAAATGGTACTAAAAAAAAGTTTTTCAGAGAACTGGTTAGAGTTTCTGTTCATTCTTTCTACTTCTAAGCTGTATTTTGCTGTTATGGACTTCTCTTAAATTTTCAGTGCTGATCAGTTCAAAGACCACAACTGTGGTACATGGCAATAACCAAGCTCCTGCTATGCAAGGCAAGAACCTCTTCCCTCAGAGGAAGGAAATCCCATAGAAGTATGTTTCTGCAGGATCATGCCAATGAACAGCAGTACTTACTTGCTAGATATGACTGATATTGTTTCTTCACCTTTTTCCCTTTGTATCTCAATCTTCATGCCTCTTTCTGAGCACTTATGTGCAAATTTTAGTGTGGGTATTAATTGGGGAGTCAAGATACAGACCCTACAAGAGAGAGAAAAATAAATGTTGATGTAAGTGTGAAATCAGATCATCTGTAGGACTGATTTCTCCCTCTTAACCTTTGTCAAAAAAAAGAAAAAAGGTATGCTTTTTATCAATAACACCTATGTTACTGAGCAAGTGGCACCTTTTAGAGTGAATGGCTCATCTTCCAACTCTTTCACATACTGTATTAATGCTTCAGAATTTTAAAACTGGTTCTCAGCTGTCAAATGCCTCTTGGTATAGTCTCTGTAGCACCCTGCTTTTCTTAATAATCAGGGTTGAAATGCAGTCTCTGGGTGGAGTCACATTATATTCCATTTCCAGTTGTATGTACTTTGACCTGTAATTGTGAGGTTATCAATGGAGAAACAGAGTCCTGAGTCTGAAATGATACAGTTACCTAACAAAGTTTGAGAACTGCTACCACAAATGTTTCTCACTTTCATGGTAAGACAGATGTATCTTTATCTTAGAAAATATGACATCCTCATATTCAGTAATGCAGTGCAGTATCCCTGTGGTTGATGAGGCTTTTTGGTAGGAACACCTTACAGAAGGTATTTGGTTGAAAGGGTGTTAATTTTCATGTGCTGTAGTTCTCGCCCTGAAGGTGGCAGGCTTGTTTTCACTTAAAATACAAAATGTTATTTGTAACAAATGTTGCTTGACTCCAAATGGATTGTTGGAGTTGTATTTTGCAGTTGTATAGCAGGTGTAATATTTCATACCCAAGAAATTTTATTTACTTAAATTCTTTTTGAAAAGTTCCTGAATGAAAAGGAAATGATGGTAGTGGAAGTCTACTTTAGTAATGGAAGACCTTCATTGTGGGCTAGCTGGCAGTAGGTGTTTTGTGTCTGTGAGCCTCCATCTTAGAAGTATGGATCCAAGAAATTTTTCTCACCAAGGTGCAGTTTCTCAGCTTGGAGTAGGACATTTTAATATGTCCTGTCTCATTATGTTAAAGTGTTTTGGAAGTTTTGATTATAATTAGAAACTTCTTTTGGCCAAGGTAGTAGTTGTATTTTTGTGTAGATAAATTAAAACCTAAATTCTAGTGTCCTGATTAATCAGAGATACAGTTACCACCAAATTTTAAAGACACACATTGTGCTGCAATAATAAAAATATCTCTGAAGTGTATCATATATTTAAATGTATTATTATTTGCAGGTTATGGTTAGCATAATAGAATTTTACGGTAGTACAGTTTTAGTACTTGTATCATAGTGGCTTGTACTGTGATACTCTCTGTGAAATGGGTTGGCGGGAACGTTTGTATTAGCATTTCAAGAAAATCCTTAAACTCTGGAAAAATTTTGAACAATTTGGAGCAATTCATTTACCTACAGTTAAAATAATATCATTTAAGAAAAGTAATTTGCCTTTGTTCCAAAAATGCGAGAACCACGCACTTGAGGGACAATTTGTAGAATTACTCTAAAATTAAAAGGATAAGGATTCTTGTTCTGGGCTTATGCTTTCATTATTTACGGTTGTGGACAGAAGTAAGTTGCCTTACATTAACCTTGTAGAAAATCTGGTAGCAGTTCCTTATCTCTTCCATTATAGTGATTTCAGACTTTTTTACTTTCCAGAACTACTTTTGGCTGTAGCAGAGTACTGCAATTTGGCAAGGTCAAGGTCCTGTAGTTAGAGAACACATTCTGATTTGTCTGCATTTTAGCTAGTTAGGATTGTCTTTCCCTTTCTCTCTCCTTTATTTGCATTCTTCAGGTTAATTGGACAGCATGTCAGAATGATAACTAAATATGAATGGCACCTGTGCCACTGTCAAAAGAGCAACAAGTAACATATGCTGTAGCCATGATGGTATGTTAAGTTCTCTGCAGGACTCAGGAGTGGTGATGGTGGGGAAAGAAGAGTTTGGTTTTTCTGAAGACCTCTCCTGTTCTGAATTTTTTGCAGTTGTGCTGGTTTCCCCTTTTTAAACACAGGAAACTGAACAAATACAGCGGAAGTTTCCCATCTTTTGAGTAGGGGGAGGAGGAGGCTGCCTTCTATCTTCCCTAACTCATCTTGTGATACTAAGAGCTCATGACACTTGTCTGGAATGATTACTTTCTACTCAGTCTCCAGTACTGTTGGAAAAATTAGTAATGCATTGCTTTGTAGTTTTCGTATTTCTTTTTAGGAAGTGAGGTGTAACAGGAGTTTGTGTTTAAAGCAAACAAACACCACCACAACCCCCAAACCTACAGAAGTTAGGAAATGTCAGATATATTTACCTGACTTGGAATTTAGCTGCTTTCTTTAGATGAGTCAAGGCTTCCCCCACAGTTCTCAGACATGCTCTGAGTTGATGCTGGATATAGAAAGGGGTAGACATAGGGGGCCATTCATCTCATTTCTTAGAAACTTCAACAAGGTTCCAAGAACAGCTGGTTTTGCAGCATAATTTTAAGTAGCTTTAACAAGAATATTTTTGCCACCATTTTTTCACATGATACAAAACAGTAAAATTCTTACTGAGAAAGTCTGGAAGGTAAAGAAGTGGAAGAAGTTTATCTACTCGTTGTAAGCTGTTCAACGGTATATAGTCCAAGAGCTGTATTTATATGCACTGCTAAAAGGTGAAGTTACGTTTAAAGACAATACAAAACACAAGTAGTCTTTTTTCTTTACTATTGTCTTTTTTAAAAAGAATTTAAAAACCAACCAAACAAAAAACCCCAACAGTACATGCTGACACTTGTGTTCTTCACATTATAAATATATTATCATAATATAATATCATATTCAGCACCATTATAAATGCTGTGAAATGGAAGAACATCTAATGCTTTCTAGAGACATTTGGGAAGGGGAAAAAAAGGTATTTCTAAAGTGTGTTTTATAATAAGGAATATTTGCAGAAAAATAAAATCCTTGCTAGGATTAGTCTGTTGCTTTTTTTTTCTTATCTAATACTGCAATCCCTTATGATGGTATCACACATGATGCCTGTGCAGAGTATTACGATAGGGTGATTTGGGATTATGTTTTCGTATGAGTATAGGAACGATGGGAATGTGTAATACATTTTCACAAAACGTTAGTATTGTGAGTTGATAGCTTGTGGTTTAGAAGCAATGGCAAGTTGGAAACAGCTATGGTAACTGAATTAAGTTAGTCTCAGAAATCAGTGTAGTAGTTGTTAACTTTTCATAATGCAGTTAATTGAAAACAATATTAATCAATTGCTAAAGTGAAGCACAACAGCATCTACTTTGTCTATGTGGTAGTTTCTTACGTGTGGCACTTTCAAAATGTAAGAGTTGTAATGTTTTGGGTAACATTACATCATATACGCTAGTAAATAATTTTTAAATTATTTTGTGTACTTAACTAAGACAACCTGATTTAAAGCCTCATGATAAACCTTTTATGTAAATAGTTAAATCGTTCAGGATGCAGCAAATCAGGGAGGTTAATTGTGGGTTTGGGTTTTTTTTCCTTGCAAATGGAAAATGGGAAGGCAATAGTGGAAATGTATGATAGAAGAAATAAATTGAGCTCCTGTTGTCAGTTGGAGGTCCAGAAATCTGTTCCTGTGTATTTAGAGAGGAATCGGTTTGATCACATTTGCCTATAATGGAACAGAATAGACTGTCTGATTGTATTGGTATTAGTGTCAGATTATAGATAGGATGACAGATGCTGCTTGTATGTCATTTTATGCTTCTCTGGTAGTGAGGCCACACCTTTAAGACAGGGCATTCTTTAAACTTGAAACACCTGTAGAACTAGTTGTTCAATTATATTTAATTTCCAGCACTGAAAGAAGTGTGGTTTTTCAATGACTTCCATTTCTCATGAGGCTGTGATGTGGTTTTGAGTACTGCAGGTGAGGGGAAAATAAGGAAGTTCTGCAGTAGTTGTTGTTTTATATATTTTTTAATGATGTTTTATAGTTGCCTGTATGAGATATAGTTAAAAGATGAAATCAAAGATTAATGTTGATGATTTCATTTAAATGTGGACATTATTAAAAGGGGAAAATTAAGCTGTAGGAGACTGAAACTTTAGTGGAAGTTACAGCATTTCTGCACCATCTAGAACTTAATCTCTTTCAGTGAACATTTTATTATGGCATATGTCAGATTTAATGGAAGTTATGGCTAGTTACAGTTATGATTCAGACAGATTCTTTTATTTTCTAACCATATTTAAAATTCCAATTCAATAGAGTATGTCAATTCAAAATACTAATAGGAAAAAGCAGTTACTGAAGTGCCAGTTGCAAAAAATGGTATGTTGTATTAATAAGAAAAAACTGAACACAGAATTGCTAAAATAGCCATTTACTAATGACCACTGTAAGTATTTAAGAAAAAAAAATACATCGCATCTGAAAAGTTAACATTTATTTCCTTACAGTTAAAATGAAACCTTTATCTTATCTCCATAATGTCATGTGTATAAACATTAATGACTTTACTTTCTGCAAAGTGGGAGCCAAATTGAAAAAGCAACTTTGGAGTGTATGGCTGGTAGAGGATTCATAGAATCATAGAATGGTTAGGGTTGGAAATGGCCTTAAGATCATCCAGGCTGTGAAGATAGTCTTCTGATTTTGGCCTCTAGATAGGTATCTCTGCTGTTCCCAAATCTGACAGATAAGGGATGGGCCAGTTTTGAACAGGTAAACTCTTCCACCGTTTAGATCCTGAAAGGTACACTGCATGTAAGGTAAATGGCATTATTTTTTAAGTTTCCATTTGCATTTCAAACACTGGTGTTATGTTCTTATCCATTATTTAAGGTTAGTTTACCTCATTTAATTTCACATTTTCTTAGAGCTAAAATAATAGCTACATAAATGCCTTATTTGTACTTTCAGTATCAACCAGACTAAGAACTGCTGTAGTTTATTACTGTGTACATACATAACTCAGACTTGTGTAGTTTTCAACAGGTTGAAGTCATTAGTTCCATCTGCCTTGGTATGTATAAAACGACATGTATATTGAGATATCTATCAGTCTATCTTCTGACATGTAGAATTTTAATGGTAAATGTTTGCAATTTTGAACAGTACCACAGGTTTCTGCTTTAGCACTTCAGCAATGCTGGTGTAAATGTTTCCTAGCACCTCTTTTCATACATGTTGTGGTGTCTTCAAACTGCTCAGTCCTTTGCAGGGAGATTAGTGAAGTTTCTGGGGTTTGAGCTGGGAATGCTGGGTATCCTGGCATTGGAGTAGTGTGCCAGTAACAAAAACTCCTGCGTTTGTCATGTATTTGTAGATCACTGTTTACAGCTCTCTTTTTAGGTATTTCAGCTTGCACATATGGTTGGATAAATAGTTTTAGAAGGATACTATCCAACAAATGCTTTCCTTAAAATAAAAAATGATCAGTTGTGTGAAGAAATGAATGACAGAATCTTGCCCTATAGCCTTGTATATTCTTTGCAACCATTCAAGCTTTTGCAGCATGTGACTATCTTTAGTAATTTTCCTCTTTTTAATCAAATATAGTTTAAAAAAGATATTTTACCCTGCATATGAAGTGTATATCCAAATGTGCATTCTCAAAGCGTGCTGTGTTTGACAGGGAATAGGCTGCCTGCTGACTAAGTCAAGACATTGATTTAGGAGTAAGTCACAGTCTTTGATTTACTTTTCTTTTTTGAAACATCTTAAAATATGATTGAAAGGCATTACAGATTAATTCATTATTAATTATGGTGGTTCAGTAATAGACTATACACGATGAAAGAGTGCTCACTACCTTAATCTTTAAACGTCTATAATAATCGTTGTTTATTTCTCTTACTAATCTGCACTGCAACTACTGCGTCCCTTGGGCTCAAGAGACAAGGTGTTACTAGATCGACTGTAGCAGAGTGCTTCAGGGCTCTGCTGCATGTGTTTTGTCGTGGCTTTCAGTGTTTGTAAGTGTGTTTATAGGGGAAAATAGTTATATTGCTTTACTAAAGATGTATGACTATAGAGTGGATCAGTTATACTGTAGTTATTTCTGGAAAATGTAAAACTAACTAGGCATTTTCAAGTATCTGCCAATAACTGACAGCATTGGAGAAAATATCTGGAAACAAATCGGGATCAGAGCTTCCATTATTTGACTAGACATTTATTTCAAGAGAATTCGAAGAGGAAAAACAAATTTACTGCAGTAATGGGCAGAAATTACTATCGTGTATGTTTTTTCTAACTCACTGTAGAAAACAAACATTTTCTTCTATCTGGTGCCTTTTGGTGTTTTCATTAAAGTACTTATTTGTAATTTTTATCTGCTTGCTTTTGCCTGGAAAATGTGCTCAAACATCAAAATGATCAGTCATTTTGAGTGAACAGTGAAGAATGTTACACTGTTATTTGCTGTTGACAATCTTTGTGGTTGCCTTTTTTTTTTTTCTTTTTTTTTTTTTTTTGACATAAAGTTGAAGGTTGAAGGTCGTGTGTTCTTGGTTCTCTAATTTTCTTGTGAACGAGAGTCAATGCCAGTTAAAATAAGTTTGACTAAATTTCATAGGAGTTGGATCAGTCTTCCTGAAAAAATAAAGATTTAAAATCTGATACACTGGCAAGACTCTAACCTTTGGCTCAGGCTGTATAATACAGTTAGGGTGTTTCTATATTTTCGTGTAACTAGCACTCTGGCAGTATAATTTGTCTTTCTGAGCAGATACTTAAATATTGCATGGTTTATCTGATGGTTGGTACATGCTATAATTTTGAAATTATACATTTATAGTAGTGAGCACCTTGGTTGTAAAGGTGATGATACAAGACTTTTCTCTGCATTTGCACATCATGGCCTTCACCCTTGCTCTTCTCTGCTATTATTTGAAGCGGGCCGCAACTGCAGGTGATTGGAAAGGGCCACATGGCTCCTGTCAGGTCAAGGAAGCAAACAGGTAGTGGACACTGGGGTCTTCCCTTTCATCCTGAGGTAGCTGCAGAAGTGGCTGAGAGACTTCCCTTTGGGTTATTTGTACACGTATACCTGCACTGCTGCTCAGTAAGTGTTTTAATGTAGCATCTGCTGATTATGACTGCAAAAATACAGTGATGTTCCTAAAAGAACGTAATGATTGAGATGCACCTTCCAGTAATGATGATTTTATCACTTATTCGTAGAGTTGTTCTGAATGAGATCCTATTCCCGTTGTACAGAGTATTGTAAAGGCACACAATAAATTTCTTCACAGGGCTTGAATTAAATAAGCAAAGACAGGGAGACTTGATCCAAGCTGCTTTACATAGAATCATCCTGTACATTGTTACTGGGCTGTCTGTACAGCCCTTGTATTTCAGGTCTCTGTTCCAAACACATGGATATTTGAGATGAGCTTTCTAATGCATGCAGTTGATTTAATGTATTAAACTGTTTGCTTTTCAAGTTACGTAAGTTCATGGTAAGCATAGCCCTCAGACAAATGAGACATGAGTATTCAGGTTGTCAATATGTATTCAAATTTCAATAGTTCTTATTACTACAGTATTAAAAATAGTGTAACGTAGGGGGTTTATATGGTCTCATTTAGTTACCTCACTAATTGCACTTCGTACTTCTGTCAAGAAAATAGTATGCAACTTGTATGTGGGGAAGTTTGGTTTATTGAGATATATATATATATATATATATATATATATTTTATCCTAAGCATATACTTTCTCAACCAGATTTTTCCTAAGGATACGTTCATGAATGCAGTCTTTTGCTTCTGGAAAGACCATAATTGAGCACTCAATATTTGAAGGGCCCAGAGAGTGAAAAAAAAGTGTGAATACCATTTTAAAATACTACAGTAATGGATTTCCTTGATCTGCCCTTCTCCCTCCTCTCCAGAAAAACCACAAACAAACAAACCTTCTGGAATGAGAAGGACCAGGAACAGTTTCAGTCCCAAAGCAGGAAGTGATTATTGTTTTAGTAAGTCATAAACTGGAAGAATGGCTGAAAATGAAAGTATAATTTTTAGCTATAACTAGGCACTCCCGCAAGTGACAACTCATCTTATTCTTCACATGAACTTCAGTTTATTTTGTTTTCCTCTGTGGAAATTCCATTGATTTCCAGAGCATAACCGAGCAGTTACGCTATTGTGCACTTCTTAACACCAGCCTACTTAATGGCTGTTCATGCACCTGTTGGTGTGCAAACAAAGGAACAACATACCCTGGAGTTCTGCAGACTGCCATCCTTAACTTTCAATCAAAATACAACAAAAAGGAAGAAGAAAATGCAGACTGTGAAGCATTCTATGTACTAATAAATAGGTCACTTACAATTTATATGAAATACTTTAGATGACCAGATGGTTACGGAGTTTTATCTGCATAATTTGTATTTGGTATGTACATCTGAGGGCATGAAATAGCTGTGAGCTGTGAGCAAACAATGTTCCTTTTGGGACCCCAAGTAAAATACCTTTATAACAGAGAGCCAAATAGTGGGGGAACTCAGAATTTATTGCTTTCATGAACACCTGTGCACTGGTTTTTGTTTTGCTTTTAATTTGTCTGTATCTGAAAGTGATGTAAGCAGCATCTGGTTATTCTTATTTAGTATGCCTATGCTGCCAAAAAATCAACAGATTCCTACTGTACTGCATTTCAGAACTAATGAAGACATAATTATATCCCTGAGCAGGAAGAAGGAATTATGCTTTGTTGGGGACTAGACTAGAATAGAAAGAAAGTAAAAGAGCAAAATGGTATTTTGAACCAAGTAAGAAAAGTGATCCCTTCTGTCAAAGACTTGGTATTTTTATCTATTGCCAGTTGAATGAGAAGGTAATGCAATAGTAGAACTTGCATTTCTTTTGAAAATATGACCAGGTTAGGTAGAAGCAGAGGCTTTTTCCTCTTCAGTTTTACACATCTGTTCTGCTATTTTTTTCTGCTTGAAACTGATGTACTGATTTGTAGATTTTCATGAAGATTATTAAAAATAAACTGATAATTAGAAGTAGGATATGTCGTTTGATCTTTTTGGTTTGGTTTACATATATTTTTAAAAACGTCTAAGAAGTATTTTAAGTCCAGTGTGCTTGAAAAGTCATATAATTTCCTGAAAAATAATGATTTTTGTAAGAGGCACTTATTTTTCAAATAAGTAGTGTTAGGAATGCATGCAACCACCTACTTTTATTTCAGTATTGGTGCTTGGAGTCAGCAGGGAAGGCTGAGGAATCTGTCATTGGAGATTGTTAAAACTTGACTGTACAGGGACTGGAGCAACCTTGCTGAAGTTAACCCTGCTTTGAGCAGGGAGTGGATGAGGTCGCCTTCAGGGATTTCTTTCAAACCTTATTATTCTGTGATTAGAATAATCATACCTAGTTACATGTAAAAATATTTGTTAGGTTTGTGTCATCTGTCTGGTAGTTGGCAATCCTCTGTGTGCCACCAGTGGGTCTTGTGTTTTCTTGCTCTTGTGTATTCCTTCTTCTTTTGACAATATTGTAAATTGATCATGAGGACATTATGGAAGTAATTGCTGATAAATGTTTCATTCTCACAGTGTGCCAGCTACTAAGATGCAGATAACAGTTTAGCTGCCTGCTAAAGGTACAGTTCCCTTCTGACTTGAAAAGCGTAGTTGTTTTCCTCTGCTAATGGATTCCTGTAACTTCCTTTGCATTTTCACTGGTCTTTGGCTGCTCAGATTGGGTTCCAGATTGAACTGAAAGATCTGCAGGTAAAAAGTAGTTTTCAGTCTGGTTAGTGTATGTACAGGTGGAAGATGGTAGTAAGATGGCTTGGTTAGGGTCAATGTTTTCATAATAAAAACTGATATTACAGTTGTTCCTTAAGGATGGAAACAGCCACTGAGAGAAGGTGTTATATAGCATCTGTGTATCATTTTTAAAATTATTGAATAATATAGTTTGAATGAAATGGGAAGAGTAAATAATGGCTTCACCATGTAGTATCTCTGTTATTATTGAAATTCCCTCAGTGACTGTTCTTTTGGATCCCCTATGACCGTAATAAGTAAAATAATTTTGCACCAGTTTTCATTTGTTTGTCAAGATGCATCTTCACAATGTGGTAACCTATAGAAGAATCATAGAGTTTGCTCACCCTTTAGTATTTATGTGATTTGAGCTTTAAATTTTGAGGCTGTTTTGGTTTTGGTTTTTTTCCTAAACTCAATCTAATTTAATCCATTTTAGGATAAATGACAAGATCAGAGGGACAGTTCTTACTGGCCATCCTACAGCCAATTGCCTTGAAACAGTATTCATGTATTTCACACAAGCTTTTTCCTCTATTTTGAGGAAGAAATCCCTAAAATTATTGTGTATGTGAGCCAATACAAATAAAATGTGATACACACAGGTGGAAAATAAACGTGTCCTGTTTCTCAGATACCTAAATTTATCCTGTTGGAGAACTAGGAACCGGCTCTTTCATTGAATCAGAGACGATGGTGGATCTTAGTCGTGGTAATCCATGAGATAATATATCCTAAAATTACAAACAAAATATTTGTCAAGATAGTAAGCTTTCCACAAATGTTTGTGGCTCTCTGTAGCAAGTTTGGCTTTAGGGGCAGGGGAGGTGGGGTGTGTGTATCAAGGCAAACTCTGGGGAAAAAAGAAAGTATGAAGGCACAACAACAAACCAAGAACTCTGAAACTGTTACAAAATGGTTTTGGGTTTTTTTCCCCCTGCCTAAAGTTTTTCTAACTTATCCATGCAATGTAAACACAATTCCAATTACCTGAGGTTACACCTGGCAAAATTAAGCTAACAGGAAGAATATTTAATGTGATTAGTAGATGTTGAGGGACATACCTGAACTTGCAGTTTTACCTAAACAGGCTGTCTAAATTCATAACCTAGGTAGGATAGTATTGTCTCAGTTTTGGAAAACTCAGGTGGCTCTTTGCCATTCTCAAGAAATACTGCATACACAAAATCACTATTTTCTGCATTGCACTACATGCTGGTTTTGGTGTGTTTGGATATACACTCCTGGTAGGAATGTTAGTTCAGTCTGTGAAATGTTGGACATGCTTGTGGGCTGTACAAGTTCTTATTTTAAATTTAAACTGAGTTTGAGTTGCTCTGTTTATAGGAAGATGTGAATTATGTGAGGTAACCTGTTCTACGTGAATGATATTTCCACAACAGTGGTAAATAAGTCTGGTAAAATGTATGAGGCAGAGGAAGCAGGAAAGAGCAGCCAGGTAGTCACCACATTGTCTGGAGCAGAACCTGTGCCTAGCCAGCTCAGAATAGGGTTGACAACTCTGCCTGGAAGGCACGCAGGTGGGAGAAGTGCTGAAGAAATCTAGGTGGGGGATTTAAGGTAACCTGTAGCAAGGGAAAATGCAGGGTGAGACTTGCTTTGCTAAAAAAGTACATGGATTTAAAAAGCACTGAAATACTACCCCCTGCTGTTCCTGATGCAGCACTGGAATACCTATTGCTTCAAAACCCCCACATTTTGTACGTGGACTCTTTTAATGTCTTGTTTTCTTTTTAGCGTAAAACCTCTAAAACCCTGCAGTATAAAGTGCCTCAAAGCCGATGGCCTTGACTGTGACTCAGTAGCAGAGGTTCTCTTTAGGTTTGCACTGAAAGCAGGACTTCGGCATTTGTTTTGAGTGGTGGATGCAGCCAGTCCTGCAGAACATAGAACTTTTGGAGTATATAATAGAACTGCTGAGATTTTTGTAAGCTAGCTCATTAATGAGTTTGAATTGAAATGGATGAAGAATTGGATTGAGAAATGTAGCCGCCTGTTTCAATATCTTTCTAACCTGAATTAACTTAGTAATGGATGAGAGAAATTATTCAAACTTCAGATGCAGCCAAAACATATTGAAATCTTTTATATAGTAAGAAGAATTTAGCATGTAATTTCCCTGATTTGCTTGCTATTACACATATTAATAAAAAATACGTAGCAAAGATTAGATGAGTAACTATGGTTGTGTTACATGTTACATCAGAAGTAATGTCACCTGTTGCTTCTGCAGTTCATGTGTGTGTAATTCCAGTAGTTGTAGTAAGTCAGACAGTTCTTCATAGATTAAGTCATGTTTTCTGTTCTTCTGAGATTTGGTAGTTGTGTGCTATCTCAGAAGGTGAAATAGCATGTCTGTTGTGATTCTTCAGAACACTGGGGCTTCTAGGGCTGTTATCCAGTAAACGCAGATAAAGGGATTTAGAAAGTAGAAATATTCCTTTCTTCAGGGTTCCTTTTCTGCTACAGGAGAAAAGAAAATATCTTTTTGAAGGACAGATTGGGCTACAAATGCTAAAAAACATGAAGCAGAATGTTTGTCTCTCGTTATATTTAATAGAGCTCAGTAGGGCACAGTTAAGCTTGTTTTAATATTTAATCTCTCAGTTTCTGTGTCTTAAAATGTACAGAATTCTTTAGAGATACTCTAGATTTCAGAAAGTATCTGCAACATTCCTAAAATAAACAAAACCTTTTGTTTTAGTCATTTGTGTCTAAGTTTAGTTAAACTAGAGCAGAACTTTGCTTCTTTGGATATCATAAGTGAAACAGGTTTTCAGAATTTTCAGATTCAAAATGCCTTCTGAAGCATAAATGAAACTTCATAAGAACTGTTTAGATGCCTTTTTTTCTGTTTTGTAGATAGGGATAGTCGACAGCATAGCTGATTCTTTGTGAACTGTGTAATGTTAGTATACTACTTGAAGTAAAAGAGACATTAAGTGGTTTCCTAAAACATTTGAAGGAATCCATATGTAAATTGAGCTGATTTTATTCTTACTGTTTCTTTTCATCATCTCAATTTATTAGTGTGACTTTTACTACAGGGGAGCCACAGGGATCAGGAGAAATGAAACTCATGCTAACTTTGGACGCTTAAAATCTAAACTTAAGAGTTGTCTTACTATTTCGTAAGATCTTGTACAGTGTTTGTTTCAGTTGTATGAAATGCTGTGTAATAATTTTATCAAAATAGTTTAGTCTCACAGTGGGTTTTGTCTTTTTACAGAAAACAGGAGAAAGATAAGTGTATGCCTCTTGTACATTGAAAGTACAACATGCTGATTATCTATAACCATCTTTAGCCTGTCTTGCTTGACAGTAAAGTAACATGAAAGTTCTATATTGATACCAGTGCAACTTAATACCAGTATTTTTTCATTGTATTTCTTGTTTTTGCATACTAAGTAGTTCATAATCCTTAGAAAGTTGTTGTGTGATTTGGTGTAGGGGGTTTTATTGGTTTGGGAGCGGGTTTTTTGTGGGTTTTTCTTCTCTTTGTCTTCTCCCCTCCCTTTTTTCCCCATGCAAATATTGTTAGGGTGTTTTCTTCGTATTCTTGAGTGGTGGAGGTATTTTTCCTTTCTTTACCGTATCCCCTCTATTCACCTGCACACATTTCCTGTTAAGTGATCAGTAGGCTTGAAAGTATGATTTGAGGAAAGACTGGAAGAAAAGTGTTTTGTTTGCTCTACAGAAAAGAGGACAAAAAAGAGATGTGATAGAGCTCCCTGGTATGTGAAAAGGCATGCTATAACACTGAAATGTCTTTTGTGTCTGTTGGAGGTGGGGCAAAGGAGCAGTGAAGGGGGATGATTGTTTTATATTAGATAAATAGAGAGTTTTATATTAAATGTTGTTAAAAGTTTTCTGACATAAGCAGTGGGTAATCACTTCACTGTAGAGAATCAGTGGCATCTCCATCAATGACATTTTTGAAACAGATCAGACTAACATTTGCCAGAAGGGGAGAAGGGATCCCTTCGATCTGTCCCTGCAAGCAAGCTTGGGATCATGGACTGGATAACTTTTTTAAAGTTATTTCTAGTCCTGTTTTCTACATTGCCTATTTTTTTGGCTCACATCCCAGCTTTTCTAAAACTCTTTGGGTATCAATGATTAAAGTGATGTGCATTCATTGGGAGCCAACTACTTTAAGGAGATATTAAAAGCCTTTTTTCCCCTCTCTGGCATGGTTTCATATTTCACAGAAAATCCTAAGCAGATACTTCAGTCTCTATAGTATGTATGTTTATTTTTATTTATTCATATATTTAATATTTTTTGTCAGAATGTTCCATGATTTCTTCAGTAAGATAACGATGCAAGTAATAAAAAATACTCTTGGATGCTAGTATTGTACTTCAATCAGATAGTGCTTTCTTTACAATGAAAAGTATGACAGTATTAACTTTCTCATAATATATATGTTCTCCAATTGATTGTTTAGTCCATAGTTATTATATCCTCAGCATATGAAAATGAAGATCATTATACTGAGCTCAGATCAGTAGTGAGAGAACTGCTGGGTTGCATTAACATAATTGTAATGTGATTATTGAATTGTTATTATGAAATTTGAAGTGGAAGGCTGGCTGCATGGCAGACATTTTGCTGGGGCAATGGAGAGGAGTACTTCTTACCAGTCTTTCTTTGTGTTTGAATACCACATGGTTCCTTGCACTTGAAACTTGACGAAATAGATATTTCAGCTTTTAGAGTAGCCATTCCAATGAAGTTCTGAGTAAATATGGTTTGCATCTGTGTTCACATGTAGTGGTATTAACCACTTTCAATTCTGTTCTACTATTGCTAATGCAACTCCTGCATGGTGCTAAATTTCCTATGCCTTGTTTGACACATCTGCAGCATTTTTAAGTGATTGAACAAGTAAGACCAGTGCTACCTGAATTAAATGTGAGTTTTTGCTGTTACTGTCACAAATAATGATCCATGACTACAGTGGTAAATCTGAAAGGTGCAAGGATAGGCAAGCCTAAGAAGAGATGCTTGTAATTAGTGGGCAGGAAGTTGGAACTGCAAATTTGATCTAAGGTAGCAGGAATACTATTTGGGAAATGAAGAATAGGTTCTGGTTTTTTAAGGTTGGCATCACCTTCAGAACAAATTTATAAATGCTTGTAACGGTAATTCCTCAATAAATCTCTTTAATTTTGCAAAACATGGTTACAAGACAAAGGACAAGTGTGCCACTGCTCTGTGAGCGTACTTGTTTGTGTGTAAGGATATGGATGTTAAAACTGAAACTGTGTATTGCACATGGTGATCTTAGTGTACTTTTCTCATTATTGCCGGCTGGCAGTACAGAGTATGGGTGTGGTATGTTATACTGAAGTACTGATGTCTTAGAAAAGAGACATTATTTTAACTTACAGCAGCCCAAAGTTAAATGAATTCTAGCCTGCTGCTCTATGAATGTTGTTTTCTTCTGCCAGTCTGTGTCATGGTAGCTGATGTATGTTTTCACTCCAGGTACAAAACTGGCCATTCTGCTTGTGCATTCCATCTGTCATAAATGCATTTCTTTTGTTAACACAAATTACAGTATTAGTAAAATATTAGTCCACGTTATTTTAGTGTTGTTAGATATTATATTTGTTAGATATTGCAGTGATTTGCTTGTTTTCATATGTAATGTGTGGACATGTGTATCCATTAATTCCTAAGTATTTTCAGTAGAATTTCATTAGTTTCACAATGAATTTTTTTCATGTCATTTTACTACTACACGTCTTGTCTTCTCCAAGAGCTTTGGAACCTGTTGACCAAGCTCTGCCATGTTCGATAGAAAGATAAGCCTCAAATTCCAATAATGTGATAATTAGCAGATACCTAAAGGAAGAAGACTCTGGAATTGTTGGTCGTGAGGGAAAGTTAGGGACAGTATGCATTCCAGGTGAAATTGCTTTCACTAGCCCAGGCGTACTGTCTTGCACATCGTTCTGAACTAGTTGTAGCACATGCTGTCCCTCTCTAGAGAGGTGAGTATGTGGGAGCTGGGAGTACGCTGGGAGTACTTTGCAGGTCTGTAGTGGGCACAGAAGGGAGAAAGCAGTGACTAGGAAGTGTGAAATGCAGGGAGATGAGGACAACTCAGATATATGTTGAACGTTGCAATAAGTATTTTCTCTTAGGCCAAAAGGAGAAGTAAACATGTTAAGGGAAATATGAAGAATATAAAGTGTGAATCTATGATTCATCATTTCCATTCCTCATGGAATGATTTTAAGAGCATTTGTTTTCTGTGTGTCTTCCCTTGGTATGCTACTTGGTTTTTGTTTTGGTTTTGTTTGTCTGTTTGGGGGTTTTGGTGTTTACTATCCTGCTAAGATTAAAGAACAAACAGAATTACAGAAAATAATCCCTCCTACTCTTGGTGTCACAGGATAAAGATATGGAAATGTGTATGTTATATAAAATTATTTCTAAATATTTGGCTTAGTGTTTTGAAATGCCATGAGTAATTGGCACGTGAAGCTGAAGAACTGAAGTAACACGTGCACAAGGGCTTTTCATTTTGTACAGCAAATAATTTTAAGCAGGAACTTACAAACCATTTACCAAGTAGATATTACAGCAAGTTAACAAATTTTCCACCAGGGTGCAGTGTTTTCTAAGGATTTCTAACACCCTCAGCTAAGCATCTGCATTTTGCATGTAAATATTACTGCAGTTATTACAGGCAGACAATTAACTTTATTTTTCAATATGCACTTGGCTGTTTAATTTGTGTTATTTCATCGTGTTTAACACCTGAGACAAAATTAGATGGTATCAGTTTAATGATAATGTAGAATCATCAGATTCCAACTAGGAAAAAATCTAGGTCTGTCCTTTTTGTTGTGTTCTCTAGGATGAAATATCTTCCCCCACCCTTTCTCATTCATTAAATAAATGCACTGTTGCCATACGTCAGTAGCTAGACTCAGGCAACAGTACTGAAGGAGTGAACTTTTTTCATTCAAGTTAATAGGGTGTTAACATCAAAGCTTAATTGTAAGTATTTAAATTCTTTACACTTGGGAATGACGAGCCAAAATAGAGCTGACGATTGATACTTAAGTTGCGTTCTTTTAACTGTGAGGAGAGTTGCAAGTCATAGGATGAAACCTGAGCCATTTGCCATGCCTGCAATAAAAATACTTCAAGCTGTTATGTTTGTCTTGTTTAGATATCTGTTAAGCAAATGTCACTTTTATTATTGTCATCCTAACTCTCTTCCCTAGGAGCTTTGGTCATGCTATGTAGTACTCAGTGTAACAGAAAAATACTCACAATTTGGGTTGCTTGTACAGATTGTTAACAACTGCTGTAGCCAAAAGCTATTTGATCAACAGATTCTATGTTTTATTTGTTGTACAGATATTTCTACTGTGACATGTTAAGAGAGACATAAATAATTTGTGCACAAGTCAGACTAACTGTATCCTAGGCCACTTCATTTTTCTTTCATGACAAACCAGTGTATCGACAAGGGTATTTCTGTGTTTTAGCATCACATCTGTGATTACAAATGTGCTATGCTTTTGGGTACTGGATATTGCTGTTCACATAAAAAAGTGTTATAGTTTAGAGTTGTTACTGCACAGGGGTGTTTTCAGCACTTAAAATTAGATTCTGTGAAATAACGCTGACAATGTCTGTCACTTAGGATTTTCAGTAGTGATTGAAAATCAGTAACAAAATTCCTGTCACTGACATTGGGGTGGTGAGAGGGATAAGAAAAATTATAAGTCACATTTAATGCTTAATTTGAATAATTTTATTAGATAATTCAAAGTAAAATAACACTCTTACCTAGGGAAGAATTGCGCAAAAAACCCTCAAGTATAGGTTACCAGTGGTGAAAGAATGAGCTCCTGCTTCCTTCTGTCCATAGCTGTGAGCTCCCACCACTTATTTTTTCACTGGCTCTGGCATTTTTTTACACCCATCTGCGTCTTCTGAGATTTGATGAAGTTTATTAATATGGGAAGAAACCTACTCCAAGAAAGGAAAGAAAGGCAGTGTATTGTCAAAGTTTTCAGGGGGTAGGGTGGACTTGGGGGTAGTTGTCATGTCAGAGCCTTTACAAAGTAGTATAGCAGTGGTACAGTGGTTTAGCACAGCCAGGAGTGAGGGTGAAAGATGGCAGCGATCCGTTAGATTGGGTATTCTGGGAAGTGTAACTGAAGTAGCTGTTTTTCTGGGGCAGCATAACTTGATCTTAACTTTTGGCTCTTACAATCACATCCTCCTTTGTGCCAGCTTCACTGCTCTTCTGACCCCAAATTCAGCTGCTTCAGTCACTTGACTGTGGAGAAGTTTCTCTGTATGCACATTCACATGTAATTCTGTAATTTAAAAAAGGGTTTACTCCTCCTTAGTGAGTTGAAAGGGCTTGGCACAGGGACAGGCGAACACCAGAGGGAGCAGTCATGCTTTGCCAGGGGAAAGTACCAGTACAGCAGCTGCAGTTCTGCTTGTTTTGATGTTAACCACATTCTCTAGTCTCAAGAAGTAAAAATGACCCCAACGGGGTAGGGTAGGAGAACCCCTGTCAACTTTTTGATACGGATTTCTGCACACAGAGTGGTTTTTATTTTTGCTTTAACTCCAGAAATTATAGACTGTTTTTAAATGCATCTCCCATTGAACAGTTACTTAAGGAAATGTTTGCTTGCTGATTGTTTAATTGTTGGCCAAGTTTTTAATGAATTATTTTTCTGAAATTGTAGGGGTTTTGGATTTTTAGGAGTGTAGTAGATAACAACCTTTAAAACCTGCCGATTTTCATTAGGGAGAATGAATGGTTTTGCTGCGTTTCTGGCTATCAAGTAATAAATGAACCAAGATAACACCATATTGAAGATGAAACTATCAGTGGTTTTATTTATTTTTTTTTTCAGGCTATTTAGTAAATTGAAGTACAGCTTAATTAGAACTCTGCTAATTTGGGGACAGCTATACATTCCTAGTCTGTATTAGGCTTTTTGTTTTGGTTTGCATTTAATTAATGAAGCCAAAGCTATGTAAGGGATGGCTCTTAAAATAGTGAGACATTAGAAAACCCGATTAAAAATTTCCATATCATTAAAGGAATGCCTGAGGTCTAAATCTTCTGCTTAAATCCCACTAACGTATTTTTAGAGCAGTTTAAAGATGAGATGTAACTATATTGACTTTAATTCAAGTAATATTTTAATTTATGCCATGTTTCCATTGTGTGTTCGTTGGTTGCATTGTAATAAAACATTTAAAATGGTATGATCCTTCTAAAGCCCCGTGGAGTATGGGCCAATGGTGATAAATACATGGTTATAAATTACTTTTTTAAATGGCATCTGTTCCGTGGATCTATTGCTGTGGCAAATAAAAATAAAACCAATACAGTTAAAACCAAAAACAACTCACTACTCCACAGTAATAACAAGCCAGTATAAGCATGTGTCACACTGAAGGTATTTGACAGTTATGAGATAAATCTAGATTGCATCATAATCTTGCTTTTCTAAGCTAGATGGCTTGTCTTCCTACTCCTCCCTCTCTTGCCAGTGCCATAGTCCAGGGTGAATTACTCTGTAGGTTGCTGATGCAACCCTTCATACAGGTTTTGCAGAGACACTAAGGTAGAAAATCTAAGCTTTTGTCCTGCCCCCCGCCTGAATTTGTTGACACTGAGGAGGTCTGTGCTGAATTAGCACATGCTTTGCTTCCAGATCTGTGTAGTTTAATTACTGTGTGGGCAACCCGGCAGAGTGGATGGAGGTGGTGACTGCTACAGGAGTATGGACATCTCTGCAGGGCTGTGACACCTCCTGTTTCGAAAAACCTCTGGAGCAAGAAAGGAACTTTGTAAGAAATGGCAGCTGTGCCTATTATTTCCTGACTCCACAGGATGAAAGCGTTCTAGAAATTGTAGGTGAAGGAGCCTGAAAAGGTGAGCTTGCTGCACTCTCTCTGCGGTTGATGTTTCTTAAGTTTTATACTTGATCAAATAATCTTAAAATTCATACTAATTTAGTAGTCCACAAGGTCACATAACAGATCTGTGGTGTAACACATACAATCTGCAAAAACTAAACCGCATTGCTTGCATACTGTCTGAATGAGTACTTGTTGGGCCTTTTTCTGAGCAGATTTCGGAGGCCTATGGTTCTGCGAGAACCATAGTAATGGACAGAAATCAGATGGCTGAAGCTATTGCTGTTCCAAAGCTTTATGTTACACTTGCCCCACTTTCTATGAGGTGATGTCAGATGTGCATATGAATAAGCTCTTGAGCCACCTAACAATTTTCAGGTAAAATTGTCTGCTTCCGTGAATACACTGGGCTGAGAGCAACAGTGATTCATGAGCTGATTCAGGAGTGCATCAGCTGTCTTCCTTTAGGAACAGCCAGGTTTATCAAAAGGGAAGGGCAGGCAGCTGGGTGGTGACAGCTTCAATTGTCTGATTTTTATCTGCTGCTGCATGTCTGTCAGCACCTGGTGTTAGTTTGCTCAGTCTAAGGCTAAAACTCGAGTCAATATCTGACAAATGCCTGTGTTAAAATACAGTGTTCTTAATGCTGTAGCCCAGATTCATGCCTGCAAAACATCACAGGTAAGAAAGGGCCAATCTAGGTGTAGTGTAGACAAGTCTGAAAGTGTTGGATTTTAAAGACAAAGTTACAGGTGTGGTACAGAAACACTTTCCCATTTTTACACTAATTTCTAGGGCTACAGATTTGGTAGTATAAAGAAGTCTGGCACTTTGAAAAAATGCGGATGACATTGAAATTACATCTTCAACTTAACTACATAGGAGGGGCTGCCTTCTACGCCATGCTTGTAATTAAAACTTTTTACTGAATGTAAGTTGTTGCTTATCTTTTTGTTCATGAAAAGGCTAATGAGTTAACTATAGTCCCTTGTTACTACATTAGCCGCAGGCTATATTTTTTGATCCTAGCCCAGTGTGAGGTCAAACAAATTTGAAGCAGTCTTGTGATTGCATTTAACTGTGTATTACAATAACACGCAACGTTTTACATCTTTCTGCACTTAGTGAAAAATACATTTATTCTTTGTTCTCCCTTTTGATATGTTTTGTTCTCACAAAATTAAGACTGTTTCACTGATGTTTGTAAAATAGCAACTGAAATCTGCCTTTTGTCATGTTCAGTTAAAAAAAAAAACAAAACAGTATTTCTTAATATTACATAATTTTGATGTATACATGGCTAAAAATAAAACAATGGAAATTTTAGGCTTCTTATGTACTGTTTCAGACTACAAATGCTCCCAAGCCATAGGCAGCAACAGTGCAGGGATGATGTAATCACTGCTATAATAGGGGGGTTTGTTGCATCATGAAATTACTGAAGTTGATTTCAATCACTTCCTAATTTCAGTAAGCAGTTGTAAACCTGCAGTGAAATGATATATTTTTGTCATGTTTACACTTTCAACTTTTAAATTATTTTACTTAGAAAGCATCTTGATAATATAAGCTTGAAATCATAGACAGGAGGCTGAAGAAAGGTTTCCAGAAATCCTCTGACCCTTCTTCCTGTATTTTCTGGGGCAGGAGAAAGTATAGAGGCAATATCCTGCAATGTTTCTTTGCACCTTAGTAATGATTTTACGCAATTCAGAGTTCCTAGCTTGATGGCATTTGCTGTGTAGTCGATGAATTCTTACAATGCCGTGTAGTAGAAGACTGCTGGGGATTGCAGGATGGGGCAGAAATGCTAGGAAGGACAAGCAACTGCTTACAGGGATACTGTTGCCAAAGTTACTTGTAAAATTATGTACCTTTTGCTTTACTAAATTTCATAGTCTGGAAGGGCAAGAGATTTGATAAAAGCTACCTGAGTTATTGTTCATTTCAGGTTTTGCCATCAGTCTATTTTGCGATTTTCCAAACCTGAAAAGATTTGGAGGCTCATGTAATGAGACATTTTTGTCATGTAGATTTATGTTCAATAAAGTTACTCCAGTTGAGCAGTGCCTAGCTCTTTCAGGACGAATGTACATTGCAGACTTACACAAGTCAGCTGGCCTATGGTGAAGCAGGGTTTTAATATGATTGCCACTTGATATTTCATTTTCCCTCTCATCACTGTTTTTATATTGGAATGGAACTAGTTCTTAATGTTCAGAGAGCAGTCATTAGCAAGGCTGGGGAAGGAAGCCAGGAATGTGGTGCTCACTTCCACCTGACAATTTTATTATGCCATTATCATAGCAGTGGGAGGGAAATAGCGGGCTTTTTCTCCAGCCTCCTCTCCATCTTCTATTACAATGTATAATCTTCACTCATTTCCCATGAAGGTGAATTTTATTTCACTTTCTCCTTCATCTCCTCTTACTCTGTACTATGCAAAAAGTTCTCTTTGTGCTGACAGGGTCAGCTGCTGGACATGTGCTATAGCAAAGTTGTACAATAGGTTTGACAGTCAGTGTGGCGTCCCTTCCCTGCCATGCACACTGTCTTGTCCTCTGTTCTATGGCTGACATGCTTTATCCTTAGGTTGGGTGTGATTTACTATTAGGGTTTGGTTTGGTTGGTGTGGGTTTTTTTATTTTCTGACTTTAGGAAACTTAATTCTGATTTGTTTTCTTTATATTCTTTCCCCCTTGTTACAAACGTAATGCATGTAAGAGAGAATATAGAGCTCTCCCAGTCTTCACTTTACCTCCTAAATCAGTGTCCTCCTTCCACACTCTATCACTGGTTTTACAGTCTTAAATGCCTTTCTTCTTTTTTTACCTCTTTTCAAATTTTTCTTGTGTTTTCTCTTGTAGCATGAGAAAATACTTACATGTGAGATTATTTTGATAAGGTGTAACTTGGTACATGCAATTCTGAAGGTATTTATTTTCTTTTTAAAAACAGTCTTTTCTCTGTAATGGCCGCAGCATGTCTTTTCTAAGTCAAATTTGTGTTGCAAAACCTCACAGCCCAGATCTGTGTGTAGCTAGTTGCTTGTGTATCTTGCATAAGTTTGTTCTAATTCATGTGGTATGCCCCAGCTCCCAGAAGCTTAAAACTTAAAAATATTTAATAATGCTTTCCGTATCCTTTCCCAAAGGAAGCTACCCAGAATAAATGTTCAGATCATTTGGGGCCTCTGTTCCGTTAAAAACCAACCTACCAAACCCCAAAACCAAAACAAAACCCCAAAATTGCCAAACAGACTCAGTTGCTCATTTGTCAATAAAGACAGAGGGCAGCTTGCACAAGTGGTACTAAAGCTGGAGATGTGCTGTAGCCCATATTCTTATTGGTCAAAGTTAATGCAGCACAGCTTGTGGAAGGCACTGATTTGAGACTAGTGAAAAAAAAAATAGACTGTTAATTCAGCTGCTTATTAAAATTAACTATAACTGTTTGCGGTAGTAAGTTAGAATTGCAAGACCTTTCCTCTGAGGGTGTAGACAGTCATCTTTGTGATCTGACATCAACAGTTGAATCTGTCTTGGCTGATCTTGCCTTCACCAGGTGGTGGGTACTGTGCCCTCTACAACCTGCTAACCTGGCAACTCATTCTGTAAATACCTTGTTGGTGATAGCGCAATGTCAGCCAGTTTACTTCAACTGTTAGTGTTAGACAGGTAACTTCATGAAACAGTAGTTGACAGTTGAAAGTGATGCTGCTCTCAGCTGTTTGCTGTCAATTTCTGCTGGACTCAGAATTGTTTCAGCAGAGGTAAATGAATAGTTCATTTCCTGCTCTTCTGCAGGCAAAATCAGCCAAGTTAGTTTAAACAGTTTAAATGAGTGGTTCAGCTAAACTGACTAATTTTGTCTGTAGCAGAGATGGAGTGACTTGGAACAGAGACTTAGGTAGGCTGATTTCCAGTAGAGGTTGGGGGCTTCTGCAGTTGCTCTGTTTCTGTTTTGATTGTTGCCTGAACAGGGTAGTTCTTTTTCCAGTGGGGAGGGTATAACATATGAGTGCAGTTATTTGAGCAGCTAAGTGGTGTGATAATCACACCGCCCCTCTTTTTTTCTTTTAACAATGTTTTATGCTAGAAACTATTGAATGACAATTCTGATTTACTAGAAAAATTACTTATATTCCTGTTTTCAGTCAAACTGTATTTGGATGAAAAGTGAAATTTCTGGTCTTATTATTAAATAAAAAGTACCTGAAATATACTGCATACCTTAAAAAATCAGTTTTATCTAGACATGTTCTGGGTTAAGAATTAATTTGTTAAGTTAGGTAAGTTTGAAGTGTAGTTGGTGAGTTATGAATTGTTCCTTGTTGCCAGAGTCCCTATTTTCAAAGGCGTTTAATGACACAAAGTGATGCAAAGTAACGTCTTCCACTTGCACTTGAGTAGATTCTGTGGGTTGGGTGATCAACATGCACTGAAATCAGTGAGATGCCCAAGTGTTTGTGCGCTTGTTAAAACTTTGTCATCCATCCTCTTCTTTGGCTCCTTACAAACCTCTGAAGATCTGACAATCTGACTACATGTTTTAGGGCTGGTACATCTTTTATTCACTTACCTTTCTTTTTTCTTCTTCATAATTATAAAAGGAAACCCAAGTTTTCGTTTTCTTTTAAATTCTCACTCTGTGCATGTGTTGAGTAAAGAAAATACAGTAAAACCTAAATTATTTAGAGAGAAAGTGGGGGAAAAAAGAAGCCTGTGCAAAAGGTAAAATGTTAGCATTCCAATTATATTTCAGGTGGATAATGTTGCTCTTAAAGAATTGTGTGATACTCTTGACTTACAGACTTTAACTCAGAAACTAGCTGTTTTTTCCTAAAGTTCTCAATATAATTTAAAAAATTAACCTTCATGACGCACTTCAGTGATGCCCTTTACTATTATCTGTATCTTTTGAATAAGTAATAGTAAGCTTAACCTTTAAGAAAGATGAATGTAACTCGTAACTAAGCCTTAGATTGACTTATTTTTAGAAAAAATGTAGTTTAAAAATCTGATTTAAATAGTTTGATAAAATGGGATTTGAGGTTACTGTTAAGTAGGATTTCTTGGATTTATATTTGTTTATTTTACTATTAAACTTGCAGGCTGAGTTTAGAAAAGGGTGTTTTGTGCATTTCAAAACTCATACATCATGAAAGCGCATTCATGACGAACAGTAAGTTCTTGCTTTAAAAAGTAATATAACTACTAGCTCTATCCTAATGTCATGTAGGTTAAACTTGAAAGTACATTACTGAAAGTAATTTGAAATTCTGCTTCTTGTATTAATATTAAATTACTACTATTATTAAAATCAACAACAAACAACCTAGGAAGCAGAAAATTTCCTAGTGGATTAGTTTATTTCCATTCAGTTTCTTAAACAATATTTCTTATTTGCCTAAAATAGGATAAATTAGGTTCCACTTCCCCCCTCCCCCCAAAGGGAAATGTGTTGGTATGGCTACTGTCATAGAAACTAAGCACAACATGGCAACTAACGCTGCCATGGTACAATGTAAAATATGAACATCATAAGTGATGAGACCCTTATGACAGGGAGGCCATCCTTGGTTTTTAAAAACTTTTCCTACTCTCAAATAGCGGTACTGATTGACCTAATTTAATGAAATAGGCTAGCACCAGTTTGCTGAAGATGACCCACAACTTCCATGAATTTTATCAATGCTGTTGATGACCCTATTTATATGTTACACAGAACGGTTTTCATTTTGAGGACTACATCTCTTTGGTTCTGTTTTAGTTACAGGGAGTACTTTCATTGGGCTTTTATGAATGTTTCTAAAAATAAAAATACTATAAAGTGGTTTAGTCAGCTTCAAGTATACCTCATGTATTACTAAACAGATAGCTAACCTAAGTTTCAAAATGGTATCATTTTAGAGCTTAGTAATTTTTATATTGTGCTCGTTTCCTTGCCACTTCTACTCGTCCTCGAAAAGATGATTATGTACTCGAAAACAGGCAAAGAATACTAGTATATCGAAGTAATTGTAGTGTTATTTCATGATGAAGCCATATAAATAGACTGTTGAGAACCTGTTATTATATAAGATGGAATATGGTGGTGTTTAACTCATGGTTTACTTCTTTCTTTGAAACTTGCAGAAGATACTAAAGAAAAGGAAACTGGTTTTTAATAAGCAGTTAATGTGTTCAGCCCTTCCTTCCACTAGAAATTTTGTCATCAGGGATGTTGAGAACACTGAAGTTTCTATATTGTGCCATGTCTTAATTTTTAAGATATCTGAATGCACCTTGGCATGTGTTAGGTATTTTAGATAAGTAAAATATAAATTACATGGGGTTTCTTCCTTTACATAATCTGAAATAAAAGCAGAGACTTTTATGACAACAAATCACTAAAAAGGGCCATTCTTTTTTGTGTGTAAATACTATGTAAAATCTTGATCTTAGTTGTCTTGAAACAGGTTTTGTTTAAATGAAAAGCTAAAATATCTGTATTGATTTAATCACAATTCCTGGGCATTTTCACTTTGAAGCATTCTGTTCTTACTCTGTCAGACACAGTTGTTAATCCTTGGAACAGAGGGGAAGCAAAAGGAAATTAATTTCTTCAGAATTTGATTTTCATTAGAGGAGTTGAAAGTGTGACTCAAATTCTGTATTCCTGAGCCTTCAAAAAGCAGAACTAGAAAGTTCTTTTCATTGGTAACTTTTCTGAATTTTAGGGACTAGAAATGAGGACCTGAGCAGTAGGTGTTCATATCATCATGAAAATGACAGCACTGGCAATGCCACGCTGCAGCTGCTTGAAATATCGACTGCTGTAGCTTTTAGTGAGTTTTCCTGATAAGAATCCAAAGGACTTCTGGTTTTATTCCAGTTAAGTTCTAGTAGTGGTGCCATAATCACAGTAAGGTCTGATCACCTTAACGTAGTTCTTAAAGTGTTGTACGTGGTTTGTTCCTCCTATTGTGATCTTTCCAGAGGGTTGGATATTATTGCTGAATTAATGCTTTTTATGCTACTTAAGGATTTACTTTTTTTCCCCAGCTGTTGCAAAGCATGATGTTACATGTGAGCAGAGAATACTGAAGACTTATTTTTAATTTTTTGTTTGACATTTACTCCTGAGAACGTTTGCAGAAATGATTTCTGATAGGAGGTTTCACTGGCCTGAAAGAAGAACCTTCAAAGATGTCAGAACTTAGGTGACACTGAGGTAGCCTGGTTTCACGATACTTAGTACTTAAAGGAAAGGACCAGCATCATAGGCTGGAAACCTATATAAAGTGTCTGTTTTCTGCGCCAGTATGCCATTGTGAGCCTGTAGCTATATTTTCTACAAACCTGTTTGTCTTGACCAGGTACTGTGGGCTGTAATAGCCAAGTGGAAGGGTGAAGGAAGCATAAGTAACAAACCCAGTCATTATATTCTGGAATAATACAGAATCATAGAATGGTTTGAGTTTGAAGATCATCTAGTCAACACCTTCTGCCATGGACGAGGACACCTTTCGCTAGATTGAGTTAACTAAAGCTCCGTCCAGCCTGATGGGTAGCGTTTGGTAGTATTCAGAATTTATGTACATTGTAGAAGGCAGCTTTGAGGAAGATGGGGAGGGGGAAGAAATCTAGATTATTAACTAGGAAATTATTAGCTAGGAAAATGTTCATTTACTTTCTTATATGTTGCTTAATAAATTATAATGTGAATTTGTTCCTTTAAATAATTAACTACTTCTGGTCTACTGGAAAAAGTACCTACTCCCTTTTCTCTTCAAAGGATACACAGTATGTTAATTGCAGAGCACTTCTCTTCCCACAAATTATTTCCATTCAAAACAATAGCAATACAATAAGCCTTACTGGGTTTACACAGGATTTGAAAAGGCTGGTCAGTTCACAGTGGAGGATCAGGTTTTATCTCCTCTAAACCCCAGACCACCAGCAGAGACTCAGTATCCTCCAGGCCTTTTCTCATACTTAATAACTGAATGCTATTATTACTGTATTCTTTTATAACAAGACTAAAAAACAGAAAACAATTTCTCTACCAGTATGCTCAACACATGTTAGTATCTATCTACTCACTTTTAAATAAGCTTAGACTTTGGGTGGTTTTACTATGTATTTCACAACAGTATTCTCATGGAGTAATTTGTTAGATAAAAGTAGGGTTCTTGGTTTCTTTTCCTTCTAATACTAAAAATTTCTCTTCTTTCTGCCTTGAAAGCAATCTGCAGTGATTATCTTCAGGGCCTGAGATGGGTATTTCCCAACAGGAAATCTGATCTTTGGACTTTATCTGTATTAATCGTGCCCGTTTGTTCTCTCTCTTTTATTTTTGTATACGTTCTAATGGCTTTACGTGACAGTTATACAAGGCAACAAGGAAATGCTTATAAACTCTTTATGGTTATTATGTCTCTGGTAATTTTAAATCTTCTCTAAAAGAGCGACACTTCATCTATCTTTCAGCTTTCCCTGGGCTGTGTCAGAATCAGTGTTAAGCCAAAGGCCATCTGTGTAGCATTCAGTGTTTTCTCTGCCTATATCTGTACTAGTGAATTAAGTGTGCCTGAGGCTAATTGACACAAAATGGCTCGTGGCTGTATTCTTAGCCCCAAAATGGGATAGCTATATTCAAATTTACTGTGGGAATGATCCCCTGACCAAGAGTAGTTTCTGAACAGTGCCTTTACATTGCTGGAAAGAATGCTAATTGGCCTGGGCAGAAAGCGTTTCAGGCCGTTTTCTAAAATCTAGTAGTAAGGGCAGTTAATTTCCATGCATGGGAATGCTCACAGCACTGTTGATTTTGCCAGTGTAGATATGTAGCCTTTGCAGTTTAAGGCAGCTAAATCAGTGCTACCTCTTCATCATTATCTCTAAATTTGTACTTGGCTGCATTCTCGGAAAACACTGGGATACTGCAAGCCCTATAACTACATGTTGTTGCGTGGTGAAAAGATGTAAAATTAGTCATTGTTTTAGTTTCAGTCCGGTATGTTTGTGCTTATTTAAAACATACAGATATTTTTAAGTTTAATATTTCTATGAGGGACAGATTGCATTATTGCATTTTTTCTTACAAACTAATTTCTGGTTAGGTCTTGAGATAAAGGACTCACTCCCAAGGCAGCTTTTTCCTCTCTGTGTAGAACTTAAACAATTCATGTTCCTATTGTGCAGAATCCCAGCACAATTTCTTAATCAGATTTTTTTATTCCATTCTCGCTTTTGTCGTTAATATTTGATCCATCTGGTAAAGTATTCAAGAATTAATTAATTTTCATGTTTGTTTGATTTACCACATGAATAGGGACATGTAAACTAGTACGTTTGATTTGATTAGATGGTCAAAGTCTGGAATATATGTATTAGCAGAGCAATTGTAAATAGATTTAATTGCAGGAAGAGACTGGTTCATAACATGAAGGCAGAAAAGCGCAACTGTTAAACTTGCCAATTCTGTGCAGAATGTAATGATGAAATTACAGCTACATGAGATGAAAACTGGCATGGCAACGTATTCTTAGTAAAAACTTCTAGATTCAGTAAATTTAAGAAAAAGCCTATAAGCATCAGAAATTAGTAAATTACATTTTTTTTTATTCTGTGCTTTTTGCTTTTATTAGTAACTCCTGAACAAGGCTGAAAGAAATACTGTGAAAATGTGGCTGAAGCAGTTGATGAAATCCAGAAAACCTACTTATAGACTGCTGTTTTCATGAGATTTAAATCTACAATTACTATTCTCTTGTATCATTCTAATTATCAGGCTTCCTATGGGAACCTTAGTGGTGCTTCTTGTCAAAGTAGTGCCAGAATGTAGCAGAGTGTGGATTAATAATAGGCCAGGGAGAAAGGACCATTTCCCAGTAATTAAGATAGCATTTTGCCCATGTGGAGTCTGGACTTCAAAGCCTCATTCTAGAAACTGCTGATGTGTTTTGCGTTAAGAGTATTTGAGTAACATGCATAAGCAGCATTTCTGTTGGCATAGATATAATGAAATACACAAATATGAGGTGTTGCCTTCGAGTAGGCGTAGCGACCTGATTCAGGAACGGCACGGCGACCAACCCCAGGCCGCTTGGGCCATCAGCTCACTGACACCAATGTGGTGGATGGCAAATGGCGTTTTATTGCTTAATGGCACGGCGTTATATAGCTTTGGTTTACAACGTCACTTCCGTCTGCTTACCTCATAAACTAAGTGTTATTGGCTATTAGGAGAGGGGCCCTATCTTTCCGTACAGCGCGATATCTTCCGACCGTCAGACCCTGGCTACCCACAATGAGGTTTAAATTTTTTTTTTAGTGTTTAAGTCCCAAGAGTACTTTCTTTTCACTACAGTCTAAAAAGCATGTATCACACAGTATCACAGTATGTTAGAGATTGGAAGGGACCTCAAAAGATCATCTAGTCCAATCCCCCTGCCAGAGCAGGAACACCTAGATGAGGTTACACAGGAATGTGTCCAGGTGGGTTTTGAATGTCTCCAGAGAAGGAGACTCCACAACCTCCCTGGGCAGCCTGTTCCAGAGTTCTGTCACCCTCACTGAGAAGTTGTTTCTTCTCAAGTTTAAGTGGAACCTCTTGTGTTCCAGTTTATACCCATTACCCCTTGTCTTATCATTGTTTGCCCTTGAGAAAAGCCTGGCTCCATCCTCATGACACTCCCCCTTTATATATTTATATACACTAATAAGGTCACCCCTCAGTCTCCTCTTCTCCCAACTATAGAGACCCAGCTCCCTCAGCCTTTCCTCATAAGGGAGATGCTCCACTCCCTTAATCATCTTTGTCGCCCTGCGCTGGACTCTCTCCAGCAGGTCCCTGTCCTTCTTGAACTGAGGGGCCCGGAACTGGACACAATATTCCAGATGCGGTCTCACCAGGGCAGAGTAGAGGGGAAGGAGGACCTCTCTCGACCTACTGACCACCCCCCTCCTAATACACCCCAGGATGCCATTGGCCTTCTTGGCCACAAGGGCACAGTGTTGGCTCATGGTCATCCTGCCATCCACTAGGACCCCCAGGTCCCTCTCCCCTACACTACTCTCTAACAGGTCGTTCCCCAACCTCACCAGGGCCTCAAACCTATTACTGAGGGGCACCTGGGGAAGCAGGGCAGGAAGGGAGGAAGGTTGCCCACGGTTCCGAACTGGAACTCGCTTCCAGCCCTCATCGTCTTTTTGGTCCCTTACCTCTGCGCGACAGCTACAGAGCAGGGGCTGTCTCGGATCATCCCCCTCTGTCTGAGAGGACAGGGGGTCCATCCCCTTGTGGGGGGTATCTCCCTGGAACCGTTCCTGCTGACATGCTAGGGAGTTACTCCACCAGTCGATCTCCCTTTCACAGTCCCTGATGGTCCTCAGCGTCTCGACCTCCTCCTTAAGTTCTGCCACCAATCTAAGCAGATCTTCTACCTGCTCACACCTCACACAGGTGGAATGCTGGCCTCCCTCTCTCGGCAGCAGCAGGCTCTGGCACTCCCTGCAGCCAGAGACCTGAACAGCCACGGTTTGAGGCAGGGTCTCTGTCTGAGTTGCTACAGTCTCCTTACTGCAAGCTCTCCTTCTGGAGGCGACCATATTGGTCAGCAGTCTGGGACACCAGCAACAGAGTCCACAACACGACCTGCTTGTTCCTCCCTGCGCCTGCTGGGCAGCGACCGGTATATGGATATATATGATATCCATATGATATCGCAATGTGATAGTCCAAATTTCAGAAACACACAAGCTAAGTATTTGCAGTTGAAAAGAAGTTATGCAAGTCTTTGCAAATGAGACAGTTTCTACTTTACTAAAGTGGTTTTGAGTAAGTGTATAGTTGTAGCTGTAAGTATGTGATGTGAGACCATTCAGATTAAGCCCTTTATAGGACAAATTTATTCTGCATAACCAAGACAAGGTGACTATTATCTTCTGTAATATTGTAGATATCTGTGTAATTTATAGTGGTTGGAGAGAAACCCACAGAACTGGAAATTCTTGATAAATTTTTTTCAGGACATTATTGTTGTGTAAATACCTTTTATTTAATGGCTAGGAGGCAGAATTTACTTTTCTCATACAAAAAAAAAAATACAAACACCAAACCCAGTCTAGTTTCTCTAAAGAGATTAATTCCCCCACAAGGGAGTGGTTCTTAGTTTTGATGTGTAAATAACAGTCCTCTCTATTTCCATGCTCAGTAATGGAAATGTGAACTAAAGACAACAGGGAATCGCCTCCTTAACTGTGGGTAGTACAAGGCCAGTTGGCATTCTGAATCTGGGGGAAGAGCTAAGACTGAATTGCCATAGGAGTTTCCTCTTTAGTGAGAGCAACTCTTCATCAGTGCACTGACAGAATGTGGTTCTGCTGTAACACGCATTGTTTGCTTCTCTGCCTTCTTTTGTATTACCTGAAAAACTCCAAAATTTCTCTAATTTGAATATCATAATAGATAAACATGAAAGATATTGGGCAAAGGAATCTATACCTGTTTATAATACATATAGTTTTCTTCATATAGTTAGTTAAATATTTCTATGTTGCTTATATAGCTTTGTAGAGTCAGTAGGGCTTCTAGCCAATTTAAAAACTACTGTGTTCACCGTTCTGAAAATCACACAACTTTGTACCCAATATACATTAAATGTGTACATGTTATTTTGCATTAAAATGTCTTCACGTATGTAGTTGCTTGTCTCAGAAAATCATTATGGAGCACTTGGGTGTTTTGTCTGAGGAGGTTGAAGCCCATGATATGTACTTTTGTTTGTTCCAAATCTTGTGAGCAACTCTTAGATTTTTAGCCTTAATATTTGGTGAAATCTGAGTTGCTATTTTTAATGGAAGTCCTCAGCTTTAAAACATGCTGTAATCTATCACTCTGTGTAGGAACAATAACTTTGTGTTTTGATTTTTTTAAAGAAATACTTATTCTTTTATGTATATATTTATACGTATATTTAATTAAAAATATTTCCTCTATAGGTACACTTATTAGATAAATACACCTTTTGCTGTCAGAACACCACTGAGTCTCCTTTAGAGAAGAGATTCAGAGCAGCCCTGTGGAGAAAGACTTAGGGGTGTTGGTAGATGAGAAAATAAACATGAGCCAGCAGTGTGTGCTCGCAGCCCAGAAAGCCAGCTGTATCCTGGGCTGCATCAAAAGGAGTGTGACCAGCAGGTCGAAGGAGGTGATCCTGCCCCTAGACGATCAGTGTGGGTAATAGTATGATACTGTGACTCGCTTTGGGCACATGCCCACCGTGATTCCCAACATGTGGTACCATTTGTATTAGTGCGTCTTTGTGGTTCAGATATTCTTATGTTCTGTCAGTGTGGGAAAACCTAAGTGGTACTGTAGATTGTGTCTCAGAATAGAGAAACTGGTTTTTCTAGAATACGTGAGCGTGTTACAGAGATAGCAAAAAATCTGGCGGATTCTGGTGTTATGTTGTAAGAGCTAAACTCGGACTACAGTGATACTTAACAGACTTGAGCTGGCATCCTAGATGGCAACAGAATGACTATAATATTAGTAAGATGAATACATCTGGGAATTGCCTTTGTTGAAAACTTAATTCCCAGATATAGACTGGAGTATTAATACTGGTACAGCTCAGATATTCCTGGATGCGAAGCCCGTGAGATCTAATGAAACAGCTGCTGAAGCAGTAAGAGGTGATGCTGGTTTTGAATTGTTTCTGGCAAGCAGTGGGAATGCAGTATAAGAGTTAGTCCTGAAAAATAAACGTGTACTGCAGCTGTGGATCACAAGTGGATTCAGTTTAAATTAAATTTAAAAATTAATGAAAACAAGCCTGTAAGTGAAATATCTTAATTTCAAAAGAACAGGGCTTAATACTTTTTGGTGTTAGAGCATAGTAGAGCAGAATTTAGTTGCTTAACTGTCAAGACTTTGTCAACTGGGTTCACCGTGTTTGCTGTGTAAAGACCTTTCCATGTAGTCCTTCTGCCAGGTTTGGCCATAGGATTTAAGAATGGTTAGAGGGGAGTTAAAGGTAGGAGGAGGACTACATTTTCTTTCAGCTACTATTTTGGCTAACAAATCTTCGTGGCAAGGGAAGCTTTTGCCTTTTATTTTAGGACTTTTCCTCCCACCCCATCCTTCTGTAACAACACAGAGTTTGTCTCTAAGTTAGAGACTGTCAAAATATGTTTCCTTCTCCTGTTCTCAGTTATGCAGTGTATTTATCCAGAATCTGTTGGAGTTCCTGGTGGTGCAATTCCTTCAGAAGCTTGTGGTGGTGTCCTGCGGCCACGTCAGTGTTTTGAAGTTGCGCTCCAGCATATACACTTTAGTTGGCTGGCATATGGCTTCTATTATTCGCATTTTGTATTGGAACATTATTAGTATGAAAGCATAAAATAGTATCTTAGTTTCTTTCCTGTTGATGTTCCCATAGCTAATAAGAATGTATTTTCAGTGACTTAAGAATTAATATTGTGTGTGTTTGTTTTCTTAAATTATGTATCTTGCCTTATCAAAGATGTAGAACTTCATGAAGGCATGTATTTGGTTTTTTTCTGTTTGCAAAGGCTTCTTGGTAGGTTAAGAATTTTTAAACCAAATTTCAAGCAAATCACAGATTTGACCATGTGTCATGTAGTTTCACATAACCTGTTTTACAGAATGTTGTTAACACATTTAAATTCCAGTTTATGCAATTGTAGTTTGTATGTGGATCTGTATAAAGGTCTTGGACTGAGTTTAATCTGCTCAGGGTCTTCTGAGTTTGCTCACAAGCCTCCTAATGCATGACAGAATGTAGGCTGGAGTGGTGGAGTCTCTGGTATGATGCGTATGGTCTGGTGGGACCGCACAGGAGCCGATTCAGGAAGAGGTCAGCTCAGGCAGCAGGACAGTGTTCTGTGACCACACAGTGAAGCACTGGCCAGATGTTTGAGAAGCACAGCTGTTGAAGTTTCGTACTCATCTGGCAAGCTGGCTAAATACAGTATTGAGAGTCTTGATTTGTCAGCCTGTCTTACTAGGTGGTTGCAGTAAGCCAGAAATCAAACAAATACTGCTGAGAATCACATGTAGAGTGTTTCACTGGGTGCATTATGTGGGATATTCAGTTTCTGTGTGAAGATGGAAAAACCACAAACATTGTTTAAAAGGATTCAGCTGCCAGCATCAGTTCTGACAATAATTGGATATAACTGTTGGATTAGAATTCATGGTGCCCTCAGGGCCAAGGAAGAAAGCCCTGAAGAGATTGCTGATGACACTGGCAAAATGCTCAGATGTGAAATAAAGTTTGAGGCAGCTTGTTGGTGTATGCTAAAAGTTAGAGCAGAGCCTTGAAGCAGGTTGTTGAGTTTGGCATTTCCAGGAACTAGTTAGGATAAGCCTTGGGACAAGGGTTTTGTAAATGAACATCTATGAAATGTGTGAGTGAGTTAGGCATTACTTGGGGCCACTGTAGCAGCAGCTTTAAGTTCTAAAGCAGGAGTTTCATTCCAGAGTGTGGCACCAGTCAAGCCATGGTGGAGCAGAGAGTCAAGTTGTAAGCACTTTGGCCCTGCTGAGAAACAGCCTTCTACTATTAGGCTTCATGAGTGGATCAGATATTCAGGTAACTGTAGCATGCATAGATGAGTGGTATAGGACTATAGTGGATTGCCTGATAAACATTTTGTCTTTTTAAAAAGGTTGCAGCTTTTGATTTGCAGCAGTTCATGAGTTGTCCCTTGTGAAGAACTTGATGTACAACTGGTTAAGCCATTTATGAGTACTGCATGCATTAGGGAGGAAATTTTTACAAGGGTGTGTAGTGACAGAACAAGAGGGTAGATTTAGATTAGATGTTAGGAAGAAATTATTTACTGTGAGGGTTGTGAGACACTGGAACAGGTTGCCCAGAGAAGCTGTGGCTGCCCCATCCCTGGCAGTGTTCAAGGCCAGGTTGGAAAGCGCTTGGAGCAACCTGCTTTAGTGGACGGTGTCCCTGTGCATGGCAGGAGGTTGGAACTAGATGATCTTTAAGGTCCCTTCCCACCCAAACCATTCTGTGCTTCCATTATGTGTTGTTGTAAGCCTTTTTAAGTTCAAAGTCTTACAGTCATAGGTAACTTTTCATCTTTTTTTCTTTGCTACCTCCAGTATTTTTTAGTTACTTTTATTGTTTCACCAAAGCGTGGATCACTGTTCTGAAAATTTTCTAGTTGGCATAGCATTGGCACCGAGAATTCCTTAGTCCTTCAGATAGGGCAAAAGTCATGTTGGATTAAGGGCAGTGAGTTGGTATGCGGTGATTCTTACCTAGGGTGACACAAGCTGCAAGATGGAGTAGTGTGAAATCCTTATTACAGTAAGGATTTTGTCTCATGATTGTCTAGGATGTTGTTGTTAATAGGATTGCAAATAGGGGGAGGGGATGCAAACGAATGAGCAGGAAGACTCTGTCTGTCTCATAATAGAAGGTGTTCAGGCTAGCAGAATGAGTGCCATTTCATGTTGTCAGTCCCCTCCTAATAATGCTGCCAAAAAGATAATTTCAAAAAAAGATCAGGTAGAGACCTCTAGTAGGAATTGGACCTGCTTGTTTTTCAGCTGAGTACAAAGATAAGGAATTGATAGCTGATGGTTGATGTCTGTACTGTTCTGTCAGGACTGGCTTAATATATATTCGGCAGATTTACTGTGTCCTGGTATGGAGAGCGAAAATACCCAAAAATCTCCTGATGTTTTATACACTTACATAAAATAAGTTGACAAATACTAAGGGAGTTTGTAGTAGAGTCTATATTTTCAATGGGACACCATAGTGATCTAAAAGTCTAGATGGTTTTTGTTGGTTTTCTTTTTTTGCTTGTTTGTTTGGTTTGGTTTTTTGTTTGTTTTGGTTGTGTTTGGTTGTGTTTGGTTTTTTTTTAATTATTATTATTATTCAAATTCTCCCTTTTTCTGAGAAGCAGATTTAAAAGGTACCAGAAATGTTCCTCAGGCCCTAGTTGATAGTTCATGGCATACTGCAAGCTCGTTCAGGGCTATTGTTGGTGGTAAATTCTGTATGCCACTAGCTGTACATAGTGTAGACTCTCTTTTATTAGTATTTTCTCCCAAATATCTGAAAACAAATCTGAAAGTAACTTGGCTGAAAAAAAGCTTGGTTTGTTATCTAAATAAGTACTTTTAATGGACAAAAATATTATTCATCTTCATAGAACTTCCTTTCTCACAGACTTGAGTGGAACAAAATGACTTACTGAAGTTCTGTCAGAGGAACAAAATGTGTAATATGTGAATTAGCTTTTCAAAAGGATACAGTCTTTTGATTTCCAACTCAAAGGATCCTTAAAGAGTTTTCAGAAAGCATTGAAATCACTTGCCCATCAAAAAATAGCCAACCTTCGCATGTGTCTGGTTTCCCAGGCGTTTTCCCATTTTTTAGTACTTTGCATAAACCGCAGTTCTAGCTGTTCCTCAGGTGTGTGTGTGTGGTGTTGGTTTTGGGGATGTTTTGTTGCTATTAGGTTTGTTTCAGAGGGTTTTTTGGGATTTGATTGGTGTGGTGGTGGTGTTTGTTTGTCTGATGTGATCCAAGCTGGAAGGCAGGAGTAGCTGCAAATTAGTTGGAGTTGTAATGAGAAGATTAGGAGACTGAGGCCTGTAGTGTTGATGCATACTGCCTGTGACCTTGCTGAAGTAAGGAAGCATTCTGAATGCCTAATACCCTTTTTCTGTGATCAAAGTATTTATTTCTAGTCTATAGCTACAGATCTAAGTTGTTTTGAAGCATGAGATTAGCCTATTGTAAGTGATTATAATTTGAGCTTTTGCACAACTGTTTTTCAGTTAAAAGCTCCATTTATTATTAAATTTCTTGTATCTTTAGGGAAGGTCCTGTCTTTACAGTAACTATTCTGCTGTTTGCATAGTAGCTGTATGCCAGACTGGTAAGATTAGAATTTAAGACTAGTAAAGCTCATTTACAAGCTAATTTACAAAGCTCCTTCTCTGTGTTAAAACTCCAGGTCATGCATTCTCTCTGCAGGAAAGAAAAGGGAGGGTTTGGAGGATTGAGGTCTGTACAGCTGTCTGTAAACAGTTGGTACTTACATAGCATAAAGGAATCATACTACAGGAGTCTATTATGATCTGGTTGTTATGGCTGAAATTCACTGCTACAGAGCTGTTAAATGTGATGGATTCAGAAATAGTAAAACATCTCCCTCTAAACTAGCAATACCTTTAAGGGAATAAGTGTATGTGTTAGAGGTGGGGAAAGTATTTCTGTTTGTAATGTGGGTTTGTTTTCTTTTTTCATTGCTGTTTGTCTTTCTGTGGTGGTTTGGTTTGGTTTTTTTTTTTTTTTTTTTTTTAGCTTTTGTAACTGATGCTTTGGGGTTGTTGGGGCTTTGTCTTGTCGTTTGTGTGTTTTTCCTCCTCAGCAAACTTAATTAGTTTGGTGTGAGATAGGAAAGAGGGAGTGTTCATTGAAGAGGTGGAATTTTGGTAAATTGAATAACAACAAAAAGACCTAAGAATTTAAGAAAGTGAAGTTGGTACTTGCTTTGGCATAGGGAAAAATTAGATCATCACTTAAGGTTGATATGAATCCTGGTTTCCTATGGAATCTTCAACAAGACATTTGTAAGAACTTTGTGAGATTTGTCAACACTGAAAAAAAATTACTACTTTTAGTTCGCAGTAGTCTTTTAATTCATACATAAAAATTTTCTGCTCCCTAAAATTTTGTACTCAAACCAAGTGGAAAACAATGTAATTGTTTCGGTTTGGAGGGTGAAGAAGAAAAGTAGATTTTGAAATGTCAAAGGTTTTGTGTTTGGCAGAACTATTCTAACACATTTTAATAAAGTAGGTATTAACAGAGGAGCACAATATTCATATTGTTCAGCTCTGCCTGGACGTGGCTTTAATAAAAAGCATAAGGTTCAGTATTTGTATTTTGAAGTACAGAACAACATGGATTATTTTATGATATATAAGGGTTTGTGTTTATTTTTAATGCTTAAATAGCTGTTTGTTCTTGGTAAAATGGATAAGTACAAAAAAAAGATGGTAATAGATTTGCGAATGGTATTTTGAGTAGCAGGTATGTTTTTCCGTATAGGGATTTTTACTTATTCAATATTCTTATGAAATCTTATATTCAGTAATGAAAGTGGTTTATGCTAAGCTTAAGCTTTGAGTCAGACTAGCAAAAACATGAGGAAATAAGATCTAGCAGTGACATTCCTGAAGTCCCTTTAGACAAGCTACAGCATGTCACATCTGCCAGTGCAGAAATGATACATGCACATTATCTTCTTGCTGTCCTCAGCTGTGTGCACCTGCTGTTTGTCCTGCATCAGCTTCAGTGTTCATCTGACCCCTATTCAGTTTGAAAAAAACAGTGGAAAGTTGACATAGAATCCTCTTCATTTGTGAAATGAGCTCTTCGAGAGACTGGGTGGTCAGATGGAGGGAAGGTCAAGCTGTCTCTGAGCTATTCCTGTAGGTCTTGATCATAAACTCAACTTTTATGTAGATTCTGTTCAAATTGATTGGACTTACTCATAGATTTGATTAATCCAATTCAGGACTTTGTGAATGTAGTATCTTTCCTTCAACGCGTTTTTTCCTCAACTTCAACAGCTTTTGGTGATCTCATAGGAGCACAAAGCAACAAAGCAAAGCATGTGTTCATGCATGTGTAGGAAAGATCAAGTCTAGATTTTTAAGTTTCCTTTTCTCTTGGTAGTTTTGTGAAATCATCTTTTGGTCACCTTAATTACAGTACAAACTCATTCAAACCATGATGACATTGATGATCACAGATTCAATGATTTAATGAATCGTTTGAAAGACAACAAACAAATGCTGGTGGCTGATAGAAGACCAGGCTTTTTGCAGTGGGCAAAACTCAAAAACCATTTTAATTGTTACTATGGGTCATTTTGGACCAGGGTAAATTGGAAATACCGTGATCCTACATACTATTTGACTTGCAAATAGTTCACGACTGAGTGTTTTCTCAGGATTTTAGAAGCCACTATTGAGTTTATCTTAAAATCCTAATCACTAATGAATACAGGTAGGAACTTAGCCTGGCACAATACATAAGCCACTGGTATATTTTTCAGTTCGTAGTCACTACAATAATTTTCATGTTCAGAATGGTGAGAATAGAGAAGAGATGCTGCTGGGTATGTAGGTGTACGTTGTTCAAAACAATGAGCCTTAAATAACTGTCACCAGAAGAATAAAATACTTCCTAGGTGATTTAAAACCATGGGTTTCTAGCTTTCACAATTGTCGATGAGTATTTTATTCCAGTAAATTGTGGTTTTGTAGCTGTGTTAGAGTATCTTCAAAGCTATTTTGAGAAACCAGTACAGATACACTTTAGAATGGAGTCTTGGGACACATAAGATTGCATGGTGCGTTATTCATCAGGCATTCCTTTTTGAGTGTACACTTGAATGTTTGGTTATGCTATTATAGCTTCATGCTTTTTAAAATCTTTTTTTTTCAGTTATATTCCACAGTGTGTGTTATTCCTCTCTTCACCACTACTTTGAAATTGCTTAATCCCATACTATATTTAATATTAATCTGCCATGCAGAGCTTGAGCATGGTTCTGAATGGAGCTCTAACATGCTCTCTAGTGAGCACACATATATGTTAAAAAAAAATCCCACTTGTGTGTGTTTGTTTTGTAAGTTATCCTACAGTTTTTAAGAAGTTCTCAAGTAAATGGTAATATGGAAAATGGAAATTATCGCATGTAATCTTTCTCTGTGTGTGTGATTGCCATATTCAGTGATGTAATGTTCGTTTGTGGAGTACTTAACAATTCATTGATATTGGAAGGAAATGTGGTTTTTCTCTTTAAAAACTAAAGCTTGAATAGCTGAAAGCAGATAATAAAGCAGAAGAAAGCCATGGTATTGCTTCTGTGATAAAATGCAAGAAGGAAATAAAATAATAAACCACTTATGTAAATACTTAGGCCAGACTGTCTAAATGACCATTTTAATCGAAACCAACAAAAATCTTTAGAAGGGAGGTGCACTGTTTTATTTCCCACCTTAGAGTAATGTCTTTGCTTATATGCTGAGAATCACCTTTTGCCATACAGAAGCTACAGATTGTATTTGGTTCTAATTTTGGATATAAGATATAAGGTAAAGGAAATAAGTAGGATGAAAGGGTAAAGAAAGTGTAGTGGAAGAGAGAAAGCAGGATTTAGATTTAAAAACATGGGTGGAGAGTGTTGAGCTGCGAGTTTTAAAAAGTTAAAACAATTTTATAGGTTTTTACTTTTCTGCAGATTTTAAATTGGAAGCTAATTTGTATAAACTTGAGTTTAAAGATAAAAGCCAATCATATTTAAATGTAATTTTTAGTCTGTTAAAAATCCCTAAAAGCAAACGATAATGCAGGGAAGATTTTTGCTGACTTAACCCACTCAGGAGTCTATGTAATAAGGAGGGGACTGTATCAGTGGTTCACATGCAAGTAACATATATAGTACTTTGAATATCCTGAACACTATTTAGACACAAACCATAGTTGCATGTGATACCGTACACTGTGATATGCCTTATTAATACTGTGGGGTTTTTTTGTTTGGGTTGTTGTGTTGTTTTGTTTTGTTTTGTTTTGTTTTAATTTTCTTAACCAAAATGTATGTGTTAACATTTTAAAGGTATGGCTATGTTACTGATACCTCACTTCATGAAATAACTACTAATTAAATGCACCTAAAGTATTCCCCAAAGGTCAATGAAAACATTGTTTTCTTAAGATCTTTCTAATTAATAATTTAATGACTTGAATGTCTGCTAACAAAGAAAATATACCAGCAGCTTGGGGTTTTTCCTCATATATTAAGTATTTGTTGCATATACAAAGAGGAAGATAAAGGTTTTAAATTATTTCCTGATTATGCAGTATTGCATTATGATTTAGTTGACTCGATATTGTCAGTTTCCAGCACAATGAAAGTTTGTAAATTTAGGCAGCTTTGTGATCTGACAGAATTTCATGACAGGTTTTGCAACTGAGTATCGGTGTGAAGTTAAGCCTACAGTAGTGGGCCTTTTACATTGACTTTATGTATTACAGTGTGGAGTACAGTGTGGAGAGTTCTGAAAGGTACTAGTTTTAATGCTAAATTAATTGAGATAATTTACTAAGCTGACTGTTTACTTTTGATATATATCACTTCTGTACGTGCAGTCCATTCTGTGTACAGTATATCAGCTTTTCGTTTTTTCTTAAGGGATTCAGAGTAGTCATTAGCTGCAGCCATGGCTCAGAACTCCTGATCCTGAGTTGCTGCCCTCAGTATCCCTGACTTCTCTTCCTTTTGTGTAGTTGCTAGGATTTGGTATACCGTTTCTCTTTGGGTAAGGCAAAAAGAAATGAGTATTGTTCTGGACTTGACCCCAGTATGTATGTTGGTAACCTGAACAGAGTAATTTTTATGATGCTTCCGCCTATGGAGTTATCTTGGGTAGCAAAAGATGATTTGGGGAAAATGGATATAGTCACGAGATGGCTCAACAGATTGCAGTTTAGCTAGTGACTTGTTGAAAAATGTGAAGAAATTTAATATCTAAATCCATTAATTCCACATACCTATATTTCCTGTATCACCTAGTTGTCAAACTGACCCATGTTCTAAGTTTTATGCCACTCTGAGGACTGTTTCCAGTAAATCTTCATGTTTGTATGGTTTTTATTTTCCTTTGGCTGTTTAGATCTTGAGAGATGAAGGATTCAGTTGTACAATATATATTCAAAAGGAGTTTTTTTTATTTTTTTTTTTTTATTCCAGTTATCTAGAAAAGTATGAAAAAGTCCATCATTTTGGGGAGGAGGATGATGAGGTACAACCAGGCAATCCAAAGCCACAGCTTCCTATTGGTGCAATTCCAACTTCCTATAACTACCAGCAACACAGTGTGTCAGGTAAATTTTTGAGGAAAAAAGTGCTATTTTTTCCGTATATGTATATGTGTGTGTATGTATGTATTTTGACAGGCTGCAGAGATTGTGTAGCTAAATTTATAACATTGAAACCATTAAATCTGTAGGTCACTCAGGTTATTCATATAATACACTCAAAGACCTTTTCCCCTGGAACCACAACAAAAATAAATATGAAAATCCATAAGGTATTTCTCTTCTTTCCAAATGTTTCTTTCCAGTTATCAGGGCTGAGTAGTTACTTGTCTAGGAAAAATGTACCTTGAAAATTTGCAGGGTTTTTTTCTGTCACATCAGTCATTTCTCTATAGAGCCCAGTACCTGAATTGAGCATGTGATTACTTAAGCTTTAAAATTTGAAGAGAAAGGCACATGTGTTAGGAGCCAGAATCATAAACCATAGTAATTTAGAGACCAAAGTATCAATCTTGAACCAATGAACAAATCGGAAGCAGGACTCTGTGCAGTGTATGTGTAACTTGTTGAGTAGAAGGTGACTCCAAACTGTATTACAGTTATATTCAGTTTTAATTAAAGTTTGCATCTTCAGAGCTTTTTTTGGGAGAACATACAACAGTATTGCATTCTGGAGATGATGAAGGGATTAATACCCAACTAGGAAGGCACACGGCTAAGTGGAATGTGTTCACCATTTTGGCCAAAGACTAATGGAAAAAAAAAACCAGAATACTGTAAAACCTTGTTAAAAACCCACAGTAGCTTATTAATAAACCTTTAAAAGTTACTGCTAATTCATAAATAGTATTGCTTAATGTATCCTCTGAAAATTAATTTAGCTGTGAAAACATTTTACTTTTTTTTTTCTCACTTAGATTACCTTCGTCAAAGCTATGGGCTGTCTATGGACTTAAACTCACCAAATGACTATAATAAATTGGTGCTTTCACTGTTATCTGGACTACCAAATGAAGTGGACTTTGCAATTAATGTGTGTACTCTTCTTTCAAATGAAAGCAAGCATGTTATGCAGCTGGAAAAGGACCCTAAGATCATCACTTTACTCCTTGCAAATGCTGGGGTGTTTGATGACAGTAAGTATATAGCAACATTTTTGCATCAGAGAGTCAATGCTTGTAACATCTTTCACAACCGTTAATAATTAAAATGTTTATAATTTATTGCACTGTATTACACTTAAATCTAGTTTTTCTTTTTGCCTTGTCCACAGTTTTTATCAGACAGTACAAATACCTTTTGCATTAGATAATTTAATACAGTGATGCTGAATAGTTCAGTGAATTGTTACAAGTAGTTTTTCAGTGATAGAGTTGAATTGTTCAAGATCATAGAATCATAGAATAGTTAGGGTTGGAAAGGACCTTAAGATCATCCAGTTCCAACCCCCCTGCCATGGGCAGGGACACCCCACACTAAACCATGGCACCCAAGGCCTCATCCAACCTGGCCTTGAACACCGCCAAGATGTCCAAATTTACAGCATTGGATTTCCATCTGTCTGTAGTGTATTACTGCTTCCTTCTGAATTCATAGGGCCATGCTTCATTTTCACAATTCTCTTCTCATAGCAGTCACAAATATAAAAATTTAAAAGGGCAGTCTGAAAACAAGGACCCACAAAGCTTTTTACCCTGTTACTCACTGAACATTCAGCTGGAGTGAAAGTCAGAATAAAAAACTCAAGGGATACAAATTCGAATCTGAGTTTCAGAATTACAAAAATTTTAAAAAGAGCCTATTCCATAAAAATACTTCATTATGTAAAAGAAATTCTTCTGACTTGTTCCGTGTGACCTCTGTGCCAGATTGTTCCTTGTTAATTGCTTGTTTGTCTCTCTGTTGAGGAGAGGGGAAAAGAAAGAAGTTAACCATCCTAAAATCTTAACAGCCATAGCTCCTGTCTCGTCCTGGTGAGGAGGAGCTATTTACTGGCCTTATGTACTGATTTTTTTTAATGTAAAAAAGCCCCAAAACGTGAATTTCAGAAACTGCTACCATAAGAAATCATTTAAATGAGCTTTTTCAGCAAAGTATATTTGTCTGCTTGTACAGATGATCATATCTGTTTGAGTATAAAGCTACTTTGCATGTGTAAGCACATACTATGGTATGCCAGAGACTCTGTTTTAAAAATCTGAGGAAGAATCAGTGTTAGACATTGTATACTGTTTGGTGGGGATTTTTAACCATCAGCATTTTTACATAATGGTTTGTAGCTTGTCCCTTCTCCCAGTATCGCATTAGCGTTCTCCAGCTTCTCTTTCATGTGTCTGTTTTGTACTTATGCCGTTCAAATATGGTTAGATCTTGGTCATTTAGTGTCTGCATCTATCCCAGTCACAAGAATTTTCAAAGGAAAACATTTGAAAGAAAGCTGAAGTGAAACTTAGTACTGCATGTTAGTGATTCCAGGTAGACAGTGTTGTCTCAAGTTCTTAACTTGGACTCTGAGCAGAGGCTTCTTCCATAGCTGGTCTGTATTAGTATTTCTTACACTGAAAAACATTTGAGGTAAAGCCAGCAGTAATAATGAGCAGGTAATGGGCTTGCTTTTTTCATTCCCTGAGGAAAACTTCTTTTTTTTTTTTTTTTTTTAATTTTTTTTTAGTTAATTTTTTTTATCTTGCCCAGTTACATTTTCTGGATAAATCCAGGGAGTGTCCCAGCAGCATTAGGAGGACTAATTGGGACAAACTGGGGAAAGACAGGAAGTGTGTGTGTTAACTTATTTCTGCAGCATGAAGCTTCAATTTGAACTACTTACGTGCTTTGATATGCTATAAACAGTGAAAGTAAATCTGTCAGGTTTGGGGATTAAATCTGTAAATCAGATCATATGAAAATACTGTCATGATAATTTTGGGTGTAAATAAATGATAGCTGATTAACTGCATTTAATGTGGGGTTTAGGTTTGGCTTATCTATAATTAAGGTTTTATCATTGTTAGTATTTTTAATGTACTGTCTCTAGGTAACAAGAAAAACATACCTACAGTCGTTGGGCTTTTTCCTCCTTCAAGTTTGAGATGATAGTTATATTGCAAATGATAGGGCAGCCCCTGGTATTTGGTGGTATATAGTATCTGGAATTTGGAGTAGTGGATAAGCCTCTGTTTGAGTTCTGTGAGTTCAAAGCTGATGCAGTCTTGGGATTGAGACTTGTAGCATTTTGCTCAGAACAATAAAATATTATGAACCAGAATGTTTTGAGTGTAACTTAAACATGTCATTAGTTCATTACAGAATGTTTGCAAGACAGTTTTTTTTTTTTTCTTGGATTGACTCAATCTTTGAGTCAGATTGACTGAGTCTTTGCTGCTTTCAAGGAGTAATGATTAGAAAGTTTGTAGTAGTGGCTTCACCAAACACCCAAGAACATCCACTGTTTCCTGGTTAAATATTGATGTTCGATCGAGAGCTATCAAAATCTCACTGCTAATGTTACTTTTTTAAGAGAACATTAGTGGGAATTTGTTTAATAACTAAAGTGTTGTTTACAGCTTACACAATGCACGTAGAAAACAGTTGTTGATGTGAGGTTGAAAATTGAGCACTCATCTCCTAGAAAAGAGCTATGAAAAAGTTTTCCGTGTGTTTTAAACTGTTCACAATAATCCATTCTTTATGGACAACTTATTCTCAATTTAAACTGTAAAAGTGACATAGGAGTTAATTAAATTATTACAGAAATTTCATTTGGTTTATGCAGGATTTTTTTTATGAAAAGGAAACACTGGGAGATTCTGTAATGTTGTTGAATCTTACTTAGTTTATGCATTAGTAAAAAGTAAAACAAATGCTTATTATTTTACTGAATTCTGCTTTTTATGCTTAAAGCTTTAGGATCATTTTCTGCTGTATTTGGAGAAGAATGGAAGGAGAAAACTGATAGAGATTTTGTTAAGGTAATTTAAAAATTACTAAAATAATTTTGAACTGCATATGGTGGGCAGCAAATTCTTTAAGAAGAAAACGATAAGATACACTAACATTCCTTAGAATTGCTCTCAACATATATTCCTTTGATTTAAATATAATAGGGGACTAAATCACAGTTGTCATAAAATATTTGTATAAGTAGGAATAAATGTATTAATAAAAAATAGGTGTGGCTGAATGAATAAAGAGGTTCCTTGTTTCTTTTTATAAGAAAACTAATATGTGTGAGGAAGAGGAGAACTGGCCAAGATATTTAACAAGAGAAAATAATGCTGGTTTGCTGCCCTGATCAGTGAAGAAACAGTCTGGATTATGAAAATTAGGTCCATTACATAAGAAGCGTAGGACAAATATGAAGAAGCTAGCAATGTTGAAAGTTTATTTCAGTTAAACAATTTTTGCACAAGGCTTTTTTATCTTTCCACTAGAGGGCATGATCTACTCTACAAGTAGTGAAATGAGGTTAAAATATAACTGAAGTTTCTTTGTATAAATGCTTGTTCTTTATTGTAGGTGAGCACTTTGAGGTGATTGAGAGCATGCAGTCTATTATAGCTGAAGGAGGTTTGACATTTCAGCATATTTTCTGATACACAATTTTCTTGAATTACAGGTGGTGATTTATGTGGCTTAAATAGGAGAAAGAGTAAAATAAATTTTGATCTGCTATGCTTTTTATTAAGTAAAAATATGAAGGGATGAGCTGCGGAGCTCCTTATGAATTCATAGCCAGGTTTCTGCTCAATTTCTTAATTGTTTCATGTACTGAAATATCTTTCCAGTATTATACAGATATATTTGCCGTGAGTTTCTTCCATTTGTCTTTTATTTCTGTATACTCAATTTTGGGACAAGTTGGACCATAGTAGTGTTAGCTAAATGACAAGTATTGCTGAAATATCAGTGAAGTAGATCCTGTAACCAAAATTTTCCAGGTGAAGTTAAAAACAAAAAGGTAAGGTCATGTATTTGTTAGTATATGAGCTTTAAAATGTGATTCAGATGTGCTGAAGTGTAGAAAATAAGGCTTTGTAATCTTTGTTTTCTTTTTCTATTGAAAATATGTCCAGAAGTACTGTATGTTGTGTTTTGATTTGTTGTTTTGGGTCTTTTTTTTTAAAGCACTTAGCACTGCTCTGTTGACTTCACTCTCAACATGTGTCACAGACTGTTCTGATCTAGAGCAGCAGCAAGTGCCATGTCTAGATCTGTAAACATTTAAGATTACACAGAATTCTAATTTATTACATGATCAGTAATTATATAAACTTAAGTAATTGCAATAGATAAGAACAGATGGTTCTGATAGATGTTTTTGAGGAAGTGTTAAGTAGAACCACTGTAACTGCAATAAGGTTTACTAATAAGAAACTTGGATGCTCTCCAAGATCTATTTTAAACATTACAGCATGTATAGCACCACTCTGTAGTGAAATACTGCTGAAAGCACGTCAGAAACTAACACCAGATCTAAAAATATCTCTAATGCCAAGAATCCAGATTTTTCAGAGCATCTTACTTCAAGCATTTGTTTGACCCTACTACTGGAAGTAATTTATTTTGTATTGCAGCTGTGGCAAAACAGAAATCAGGGGAAGCACTGTGGGAGCTTCATGATACAGGAGAGAGAATTTGGTTGGCAGGGTAGAGATTGTGTGTGTGGTTTTTGTTTGGTTTTTTAAATTTGCTTTTACAGCTTTAAGATTAATAGAATGACTGTTGAGTGTGTGTTTCTCACTGCTCACATTATCTTTTCAAAGAATCCTTCATTTGTTTCTGTCTTTTTCCATTTTGCTGCCAATTGTCTGTGTCTTGACTTTTGTAAGGTTAGCAGTCCAGTTTGTTTCTCCATTCTAATGGCAGCAGTTCATAAATCTATGTAAAGCTGAACATGGGAGAGGAAAAATGCAGAATTATGAATAGAATATAGTGATGGCATGAACACGCAAATGTTAGAGAATCATAGACAGTAGGGTGGGGAGAGCAGTTTCTTAAACATATGAATTCTAAACTAATAGGAATTGAATTGACAGAAATTGTGTTGCATTTGTAAATGTTACACTTACACCATAGTGGGGTTTTTATGTGTTGAAATTTTGGGGTTGAGGAGGTGGCTGAGGAATATTAGGAATCCTGAAGCTGTTCTGAAAATAATTCCTGGGGTTAAATTCAGGCTTCATAGAAAAATCGTAACCTTGGATTCTTGTCAATTGAGTGTCAGTTTCAGAGTTGGTATGTCAGATCTATGCAAAAATAAAATAAGGAAAATAGGAACTCCTAGTCGTTCTTAGCTGAAAATAGCTTTCAAATGCAGTGAAACAAATATGAGTGACATAGGAGACATGTTGAAAATATTTGACATTTTGTCTATATAGCTACTTACTAACTTTTTCCCAAGATGTTCCTCCTGCTATTGAAATATATAAACATAAACTTGGAACTTTGGATTTAATAGAGCCATTTAGTTTCTGTATTTCAATGTCATTATTCAGACATTGGGGGTAATTTTAGAATTATATACTTATGCTAAAAGTTATGTGGAAGCTTTTAATGTTTGCTTAAAATAAGCTTGATGTAATTTTTAGTCCCTTAATAACATTAGTATTTTTAATTAGCTTTCAATAAAGGAAAATGGCCATATGTTGGGGTTTTTTTTCCTTGTTATTTTCCCCTTCATTCTACTGTATCTTTGCATAGTAGTAGTGGTACAGCAGCACTGTTAGTATTTCTCCCACCCTTAAATATCTACACAAGAACTGTTGGCTGTTCGTATTCAATCTTGAGTTGTGTATTAATTTATCGTAAATAGCCAATTGTTTCATCGCCAATACTTCAATTTTATATTCTGCTGTTCTCCAATTTTGACTTAATATTATTCTAGTTTACATCTGCAGTGTCATGATTTTTTCAGAACAGTCTACTAGTTTGGTAATGTCACATTCATAAGCAAAGGAGCTTGCCTATTTATTTGTGTCCTTAAGCATCACTACTGTTCCAATGGAAGGTAAAGATGAAAACTAACGTGTTTCTTTACGCTAATTTTTGACAGAATCAATTACTTTATTTTACATTCCCCCCCCCCAATGCTTACTTCATTATAAAAAATAGTTTGGATAATTTGTGATTTACATTATCTTATCTGGAATGCTACATATGTTCTCACAAACTTCCCTCTGAACTGAATCAGATGTCTTTACTGGTCAGTGAATCTGTTCCATTAATTGACAGCCTTTGAATATTGTTTTAGTTGAACCTGCTGTTAGCCCTTATAGCTATGTTAATTTATTGGTTTTCTCTCCACCTGAATTTTCCTGGTGCTGTCAATAAGCTTAAATGTTGGAATGACTGCATGTGCTTACTTAAGGATTGAAACAACTGGCATTTAGCTAGTCATCTTGTGTCTCATCTTGTTTTGTCATCTGCATTCCTAAGCTCTGATGGCATCCTGCTCAGATGTTTTCTCATTTATTCTGGAAGCATTTTTAACTGCTTAATTTTGCATTGAATGTCCTCATGTTCGCCTGTGAATATAGTTTGTCTTTCAAGAGGGACTTGTTTATATAGCATGCTTCTCATCAGATACGTAGCTGTTTTCCAGCTATTTCTTTAATGTCTCTAGCAGGTGCCTACTGATGCATATACTGATGTAGTATATGAATAATTGCATTATATTTTTTCATGCACCATTCGTGTCTGTTTACTTCAATTTAACCATTTGGATTTAATGTACTTGGACTTTGAGGACTCCTCTAGCTCTAGAGTTCCAAAATCCATACTATTGAAGGTTTTGTGCTTTCTTCATTGCTTTGCATAATGTTTTTTTCAGTGAAGCTCTTATTTCATTGTCCAACTCTTTCTTCTTTGTAGAAGCTTAATAATAATTTTCTTTACTGTGCATTTATTCTTTAAATCTTTTTCAGATAGTGTGTAGAGAGAGGTCCTTATGCATTTAAATAGCTGAAATGCTTTTCAAACATCACCTTTCTTGTCTCTCACAGTTCTGTTAAGCTCACTTCACTTCAGTTGCTCTTACGTTTTTCTTGGGCAATAAATAGGCATGATCATTGCTATATGATGTGATTTGTGGATTCAAATGTCTGTTGTTTTTATTTAATCTGATTTCCAGTGAATTCTGTCTAATCCTGTGCATCTTTTTCCAAAAGAACTTGACTACTGGCAGTAATCAGATTTTGCATGTAAATCAAGTTCTTTACCTTTGTCCATTATCTCTTAGCATCTGAAAATCACATAGTCAAGCATTGTTTGTTTGCTTCTGAGTTTTGAGCTTTACATTCCTGTTACCAGTGTGTTAACATGATCTAAATATACATACCTAGAAATAACTGTTGATAAGAGCTTTGCTTTCTCAAGCTTTCTTGTTCGTTTCTGTTGACATGTAGTATCAGATTGCATCTATCCATAGTTTATAGTAGGGAAATAAAAAAATACCTGTGATACTAAACCAGGTTTTTTTTTGCCTCTGTGATATAATTAAGTTTTTCAGAGGAATATCTAGGAAGCTTGACTTAAACTCATCTTTTTCCACTTTTGCCTTTCCTTTGGGCAAGCAAAAGTTTTGTCATATTTCACCTCGTGGGAATCCTTTGTAACAGATAGGTCACAAACATCACATAGAGGTTACTTAATTCTGTTCTCCATCTTACAGTTCTCTGCCCAACCCCATCCTTTTCAGGGATCTGTCCTGCTTGGGAAGGAAACAAATGTTGAGTGGGCTGAGAGCAATCAAGCAGAATGCTTAAAGGCAAAAAGAAGGTGATTCAGGCCAATTCTTTCCTTGTAAAGAAAAAGAATAGTCTGCAGACTCATTCTGAACTTAAAGACATCTGAACTTTTATTCAGAAGTACAAGATGGAGATTATCATAGGTAATCCTAGGGCTTTGGAAGCACTGGGTGGGATTTTTGATCATTTACTGGCAGAACACATGATTCCAGTGTGAAGATTTGTCTGAGACATGGAGACATCTGTATTTCACCAGAGTCACAGAGGATGACTTTCAGAGGAAGGTGTGATTCTTTTTATATTGGTAGGTTTTTTCCCTACTATGTTGTAAGGGCTTTACAATTAACTAGTGTCATCATTCCAGTTAAGTACAATCAATACAATTTACCTTCCTGAAAGTCTTATCAAGGACTTTTTTTCTCTAGTGAAAAAGTTCTAAGTGTCCTGGAATCTACTGTGGGTTTCTTAAAGTCCTCTGTTTGAGTGAAAGATGCAGAATTCAGATTCACTGTTGACTCTGCATTATTGTTTATATGTGGGTCAGCAGTTTCTCTTAAAAACTCTGTGTCACAGTCTCTTAAAAACTCTGCATTTTTAAAATATTTGGACAATGCAATTTTATGCCTGATAATTTGGTAGAGACTTTGATTGTCATTGGCCAGGCTGACTGTGCTTTGTAAATTCCTTGCATGACTGTATAGGCAGGGCACAAGAATATTGCTTCAAGCTGTTTGTCGTTCCCTGAAAAGAACAGTAACTTTTCTGAGGAAGATAGTCAGCTCTTCGATGTAATGGTGCATGCTGTATAAGATATCTTGTTGGAATCAAATGGAAAGCTGTTCTACATTGTAAATAATCAGAGAGACATTTTTCTTTCCTTGCCCAAGAACTCAGCTATCCATGGTAAATCTTTAAGGGGTTTTGGAGCTCAGTGGAGTGATACACATGTGTTCGGGCTTCCATCTGTACATTGACTCTTTTAACATGCTTGTCAATAGCCAAAGGCCTGGAAAATCCTGACCTCTCTGTAGTTAGCAGCCCATCTCTAAAATAGATACATTAAATGCCACATATATAATAGCTTGTCTTAGCTACTTGGATTTCTTACTGATAAGCTGTTTTAAGTTGCTGGCTTGTTGAATGGAGAATGTAGGATATTTCAGAGTTCTTTGGTAATAGTGTCTTTTGAATAATATTTCTGAGTTCTTTGGCGATATCACTGGAGCTTTTGCAGAATGTTTGAAAACTTAAAATCTGCAAAGTGCACACAGGAAGCCTGGTTTGGCATTTCATGTTTGCTGAAACACCCATGACAGGTGCTTGGTTTGGGAATTCAAAGCTACAGTTTTGAGCAAGCAACAGACTCTGGGGCACTTCTCAGGTACAGCAGCGTTCTTGTTGAGCATTATCCCTGGCAGTGCTTCTGTATGTAGAAATAAACAAGAGAGGAAAAAAAACTGTATTTTTTTTACTTGTTCATATTGAAGTTGCACTGTCTGCGTACTGTTGCCCTGTCCTGCAGGTTCACTTCCTTAGAGCTTAAAGAGACTTAACAGATCTCTAGGACTCAGAGGAACTGAGACTGTAGGAGGGGGACGCACATCATTTTGGTGTGCACCAAGTAGGTAGCAGGGCTTGTGCGTATGCTCTAGGTAATAGTGAGGCAAAAGTTCTCTAGTTGGAATGGTCAGCATCTTCTGCTCACAGCATGACTGTGTAATGAAACAGTTTGAAAAATAACAGTTATATGTAAGTAAACTTCATTTGGTGCCTTGGTGTATCTCTCACCTCAACTAACAGAAAGGAGCTATATTCTGATTTCGTGTGAGAAAGATTATCTCATCTGAGTTGACAACTAGCACTGTTCATCAGACTGCTTTAGGAAGGGGAGACTTTCTCAGTTGTTCAAGCAGTTAGTGTAGATCCATTTGGGTTTTTTTTTAGGTGAGATGTACAGATTTCCAACACTGTATCTCTGTCTTCATCTTTAGCCATAGCAGTTTGAGGTTTTAGCAGTGTCTGGAGTGTCTTCATCTGCAAAAAACCTTAAATCCTCATTTTCTGTTCCTTTGAGAACATATCCAGGATGATTTGCTTTCCAGATAGAAAAATTTCCTTCTTTATGACTTTATATTGCCAGAGGTTTTTAAGACTTTCATTTTGGACTATACACTGAAGTTTTAAGTGGCAAAAAGTGGATTATTGGACAATTCAGTTAGCAAAATGTGGTGATGCTGTTTTAACATTTTATGTGTGAAAGTAGTTTTAGCATTGTATTGTGGCTCACTTCAGCCTTTTCCAAAGAGATGCAGATTGAAGTTGAAGACTTTCAGTATCTCTGTTCAGTATTTTTTCTGAAAAGAAACATCCTAGGACAGTGTGTACTGACTGGTATATGTTTTCAGACAGTGTATTTCTGTGTGCTTTTTAAAATAATGACTGAAGCCTCTTTCTTAAATGGTCTCTCCAAAAGCAAAAGCAGCACAAAATGAAGTACATTCTGCAGATTTTACCTTCAAGCCTTGGTCTTCTGTGGCTCTTGATGATAGCCTCAGTATTAATTAGACAATCTATTTGTCACAAACTGTAAGAAGTTAAATTTTTATCTGGCTCTTCTTGTCTTTGCTAAAATGAGGCAATAATCCTTTCCATACAAGTAATCTTCTTTACTAAACAGCACTTGGATGTCATTTAGCAGCATTGCAGTGGAAAATAAAAATCTTTTCCTTCCAATGTAGAAAATCTGTGGTATTGTATTTTTCAAGAAAATAGTAGTGTCAAGCTTGGTAGGAATGCTGTAATTTAGTAATTACATTTGCATAGCAAAATTTCTCCTGCTGTTCAGCTGCTGGTACTTCCCATCCTTCCCTTTTTATCCAGATTTGTGGGTTTATTCTGTGATCATAGCCAAAAGAAGAGCTCTGTTTCATTAGTGAGTCAAAGGAATGTAAAAAAATTTATTACTCAAAGAATGTTTATATTTCTGGTACATTAGAATGTATGTATCATTATATATTTTATATTCATATACACCAGAATGTGTATTTTTATTATTGTTGGAAACCTTAATCCCTCAATTAATTCTTGAATTTCAGGAGGACTAGCAACATAACAGCCATTTACAGATCAGGTCATATATTTGTAAAGTAATTTGAATTCCAGTCTACTAAAGCACTGTTTCGCTTATATATGTATATAAAGGTCTTTGGTGATGGTAGTTGTTGTTTCCCTCTTTTCTGATTTATGATGATGTGGAAAACATAGCAGAAGCTTTAAAAAGTCTCTCCAGATAGAAGTACGTTGTACTTCTAGTAGGAATCTTAAGATCTGCTGAAACTGAGAGGAGTCACTATCTTCTGCTGTAGAAGTTCATTGTTAATAGGAGGTCAAGGAGGATAAACTGTACTTTTTTCCCCACTTCAAATTGCTGTATTTCTAATTCTTTGTGAAAAAGTACCCATAGAGTTTCAATATGTGTTTCAGCAAAGTACTTGTGTGGTAGCGTTGGTTGATCATGAATATGTACTTCTGGTGCTTGAAGGGAAGTTTCTTAACATAAACTACTGAACATCTCACATATCATCCTATGAGTGAAAAATGCTGTTATTATTAGATGAATCAAGACACTAGGAAATTTTAAAAGGACAATACTTTTCATATTTTTCAATATTTTAACATAATAGAAATTAAATAATATTTAAAGAAACACCATTCCCTAGAAATTAAGTGTATTTCTAATTCTTTCTTCAGTTTTGGAAGGATATTGTTGAAGATATAGAAGTTCGTGATCTAATTTCTGACAGAAGCAAATCTCAAGGTGAGACATCTTAACTAATCTTAATACATACTGTTGGTAAATATAGCAAAAGAAGTACTAAAAGTTATTTGTTTACTTTGTAGATATTCCATCAGAAGAATGGATTTGGGAATCCTTATTTCATCCACCTCGCAAATTGGGCATTAACGATATTGAAGGGCAGCGGGTACTTCAGATCGCAGTGATTTTACGTAATCTTTCTTTTGAAGAGGGAAATGTTAAACTTTTGGCAGCTAATCGTACTTGTCTTCGGTTCCTGCTACTCTCTGCTCACAGTCACTTTATTTCTCTACGGCAGTTGGGGCTTGACACTCTGGGAAATATTGCAGCAGAGGTAATGTGCTTCAAAACAGAACAATTGAAATACAATTTGATAAAAGCCTTATGTTAGTGTTAATTAAATTCTTTTTTTTCCTTGGTCATTGGATGAAGCAGGAAATAAATTAATTCTCTGAATTTGTAAATAGCAATTTTCAAACAAGTGTTCAGAACCAAAACAAAGTCACAAAATGTGTGTCACTTTGTTAAAATAGAATCACATGAAGAAGACTGATTGTATAGGGAGATAGAAGATATTCATAGCGTGTCATTTTCATTTTAGTTTCCCAGAAAGAAGAAAGGAAGTTAGTCAAATTTTGCAGACTGTACACTAGTGTCTTCATTTTATGATGATAACTCTTAGTCATAACTTCAGACTAGTACGTTTGAGAAAGGAGGTAGTAGAGGGGTTTATGCCACGTGTAGTGGGCACCAGTAAGCTAGTCATAAGCCACTGGGTATACAGCCTGAATCATAAGAGGCATCCTTTTCAAAGAGATTTGAATGTAATGAAATACACTATTTCAGTATGTCATATCATTGTGCAGATAAATTATATAGATTTTATAGGTAAATATGTTCAGGTATGTCTGATTTTAAAATATAACAGATAAGTAAAATGGGTATTCTGAAGAGAATAAGACTTGAACTATTGGTCTACTGCTGAATATTGAGAAAAAGGTGTTTTCATTTACCATGTATTCAGCCTGTCTTGAATAAGAGGGAACATTACGTATTATAATGTTTGAGAGCTTGTGATTGAGAAGCAGAAGTAAATAGAAATAGGATGAATGTTTGTGATAACATTTGGGAAGGAATGTTTGTGGTTATTCATTCAGGTTCTGTTCTGTATTGGATACTGAAATGTATTTGTGTGTACTGTTGACTGCCTGGGAATAAAGTTATTTTCCTTATTCTGAGCACTGGAAAGTGTAAATTAGACTGCTGCTTTACAGCAGCAGAAAAGAAGCAGAAGGGGCTCAAAAGAAGAATAAAAGGAGGAGGGGGCTCAAAATACTAGCTACAGTAAAAAGCTCACAGGTTCTGTTTTTGTCAACACAAATGTGACGTGTGGCATTTAAACGCTTCTGAATCTTACGTTTTGATATGCAGGTTTAAAAATTTGAACCACTATCACTGCATGGATAATGTTAATTATTTGTTTCCTTTCTCATCAGCTTCTTTTGGATCCTGTTGATTTCAAAACTACTCATCTAATGTTCCACACAGTTACAAAATGCCTCATGTCAAGGGATAGATTTTTAAAAATGAGAGGTAAGATCTCTAGCTGTTCTTGTTGTATAAGAATTGTAATTATTGCTCTTTCAAACTATTCCACATTTGTTCTTCAGGCATGGAAATCCTGGCAAATCTTTGTAAGGCTGAAGATAATGGTGTCTTAATTTGTGAATATGTGGATCAAGAATCCTATAAAGAGATCATATGTCATCTCACACTACCAGATGTGCTGCTTGTAATCTCAGCACTTGAGGTGCTATACATGCTCACAGAAATGGGAGAAGTGGCCTGCTCAAAGATTGCTAAAGTGGAGAAGAGCATAGGTAAGGGAGAAGCAAAATCTATTACTCTTTTTTTTGCAGGAAAAAAAGACTTAATATATCATGTTCAAGAGTTAAAAATGTGGCTTGGTTGTATGTGTGTGTGCAGCTTAGGGATGGATATTAGAATAAGAAGTTTCATTAAAATTTATTCTTTTTGTCCTCAAGAAATTGATGATTCTTATAACTAGGGCAGCTAAAACTTTTGAAGTCTTCTATTTTTTTTATGCCATGAAGTGTGGTTAAAAAAGATAGCTTTACAGAAGCATGCAGGAGGCTTGTTTTCTTTCAACACATGGCAATTTTAAAACAAATCAATATGTCCTAGCAGCATTCATTTGTCTTGTCCTAATGTCATTGTTGGTTTTACATTTAATGCTTTAGATACATTAGTATGTCTGGTTTCTATGGACATCCAGATGTTTGGATCCGATGCACTTACTGCTGTAAAACTCATTGAACACCAGTGCGTTAGCCAGCCAGGAGTACTTGATGTCAGACCACAAGTAATGGATCATGGTTCTTCACAGGCCCATGCAGCAGGTGTCCCAGGTTAGTATCACTGGAAGAGAACATACTCTTCTACAAAATTTGCTATATGGCATATATGATTTTTGTCTTCTGTAGGTTTCTGATTAATTTAAGTAAATAAGTATAGCATTATGCATAACATATGGTATCTTTTTCAGACTTGTGCACAAAGCAAATATAAAGCTATGTTAGCCAAAACTGTTGTGAAACAAGCTTTGAAATAATCTTTATATTTTTCAGGGCTTTTTTTACTGGAAGTTATATACATTCCTTTTAACTTGTTCAGTGGAAAGAAAAAAAGCATCCATTCTAGATTTTTCTCCCAGTTTGCAGAGAATCAGAAGTCATAGAATCTTAGAATAGTTAGGGCTGGAAAGGACCTTAAGATCATCTAGTTCCAGCCCCCCTGCCCCCATGCACAGGGACACCTTCCACTAGACCATGTTGCTCAAAACCCTGTCCACCCTGGCCTTGAACACTTCCATGGGTGGGCAGCCACAGCTTTTCTGGGCAGCCAGATTCGTTACATTAAATTTACTTCTCCCTAGGAATTGGAAAAACAGTGGCTGTGTATTTGTGCCTGTTCTGGTGAAGTATTGCACCAATCTTAAACTATGCTCAGTACTTCAAAGTAGTCGTTCACTAAGTGCTTATGTATGATTGCACTTTAGTGGTGGCTCTGGCCTTGGCATGCCCTGCTTCACTAGGGTGAATTGTGGTACAGATCTGTAGTCTGCCTGGTGCACTTTTGTGACTTGCCTTAGCTGGATCCATCCTTGCTTACAAACAGAAGAGAAACTGCACCAGTGAAGGGCATGAAGTACTTCACTCAGAAGATCAAAAATTGTTTCAGCAAGTTATTTCTGTTTTTCTTTCTTTTCTTCCCCTCGTTCTCCACAGCCTCTAGGACAGCACCACATGTTGCTCCACCACCAGGAATAGTAGAGATAGACAGCGAGAAATTTGCATGTCAGTGGTAAGTGTATAGTTCTATTCAAATGCTTTAATGAAGAAGAAAAATTAGGAAAAATGCCCGTATTCATATGTCACAGAATTTTCTATCTTGCTTGTATTTACTTTTAGACTAATTTTTCTGAAAAGTATAAAGCAAAACAATTCTGTCACTGCTTTGAACAAGTATGGAAGAAAACAACTCAGCCAGATCGTTCACTCTTTGACAGTTGATACTTGAAATTAGTTGTTTTCTCTCAGACTAGAATTTAATTTGATTTTTAACTCTAATCTTGACTTTATTTTTTTGAAGTTGTCAAGCAGCATTATCTGTTTCATGAGTGTTTTCATCTGGTAATGTGTTCCTGTATTACTGCACCAACATAAAAGTTGTTATCCAATTTTGAAACTAGGCTGTGCAAAACTCATGGTCATTGTGGGCTTTTAGCAAGTTAAGAGAGGTCCATCCAGATTCTTTTGCTTTCAACTAATATTGGTTTTGTCATATATTTAGAGACTCTCCTGCCTGTGGTTTGCATGTAGACTGAGGATCTTTCTGAGCTATTTGACTTTATGTAAATCTCCTCACCTTCTAAATATTTGTAATAATCAGTTCATGATAGACACTTCTACCCCTGCTGCTTCACAGCTTGTATGTTCGTCTGTTCTCTTACTGATGAGACTGAGGGCCTTTAAGATAAAGTGTGTAGAATTTGTCAAAGCTTAGTGCTTTAGGTCACAATTTAGTTTTACTTATACTTGCAGCAAAGCTTTGGTTTTATGAGGAAATTGTTGCAGATTCCTGTTGGTCGAGTGATGATGTTTCCATGCTTCTGTTTGCGCACTGCAAGTATTACTAATGTGCACTGATGAAAGACAGAGACATTTCACATTTAGACGTTCAAACAGGGATAACCTGGAACTGGAATCACTGCAGCTCAGTTTAGTGATCTGCAAGTTGATCTCTAGCCACAGCTAGTTTTCTGGGACATTTTTTAATGCAGAGGTTTCCGCAATAGTAAAATGAATTGCCTTTACCTGCCTAGTTTCTAATGAGATCATGAATTACCTTCTGGTGCCGCCTTCTCTCTAGTGACTATAGAGAGAGCTGGACATCTAGCTGTTAGTAGTGAAGTTGTAGGCAAGGTGAAATTTGCACTCTGTATAAAATGTAAAATAGAATTTTTGTCTGTTAAAATGGAGGTACCATGCTGCAACTGTGTGACAGAAAATACTGAAGCAAACCATAGAGCATTGTATCAGGAAGATTTGGAATGTCTGCTTTGTTTCTGATTTTGTGTGCTTCTGCATCTGTCAGTGTTGAATACTCTTATTGTGTACTGTTGTCTTCTGGTTAGTCTTAGGTAGGTAGGAGCTAGTGAAAAATAAAAATTAACATCTAGTCCTGAAAATTCTCCTTAAATACTAGCTGTGCTGCCAAAACAAACAAAGAAAAGGCAAATTGAAAGCAGAGGAGTAGCCTCTTCCAAACATTTTCATCAATGCTAATATGGAATGTCTTACATCTATGTGAATTCTCATGGTTTGTTTTAATCATTGCTTCCTGTTGAGAGCAATGGGAAAATGAGTAAATCATAGCAATAGAATTTATAAAAGTTACTATCTCTTGGAAGCAGCAGAAAGGCAAGGTATTTACAGTCACTTTCCTGGGTATATTATTAGCCAGCTTAGCCTGAACAGGAGTCCTTGTAAGGTAGGTGTGTGTGACAGTGAAGTGTTAATCGCAGATCCCATTTCATCATCACAAGTCCTGAATATCTTCAGTTTGCTGGTACCAGTGATAGTGTGTCAGCCTAATACGACATACCCAACTGGACAGTCATTTGTCTGATATGCCAGATTTAATTAATACCTAGCCTTTGTGTTACACAGTGTGATCTCAATTTCTGTAATAATAAAATTGTAACTCAGTTGCAGGAGAATAGGCATTTTACTCAGTCTTTACTGGCTGGAGAGAACACAGTTTAAAAAATGTAATCATCTGCTTTATCTCTTGTGAACCATCTGGTTATCTTGGGAGTGTAGGTCTCTACAAAGGAGAATATACTGTAGTTTCTGAAGTGTTAGTACCATATAGTAAATGCAGACAATTAAATACTTTTGTTCTGTCTCAGTCTATATTCCAGTGCTGGTATTTGAACATTGTGTGAGAGTTGTTACTTACCTCCATTTGCTGCTGAGGATAAACTGTTCCCATGTGTCTACATTGGAATAACAGATCTGGAAGAAATAAAATTAAATTGATAGAAAATGTTTCCTTCTTTCACAGCTTCCTGGTTGGGGGTTGGCTGGTCTCTGTGCTTGTGGAGAGTCTGTAGAAGATACAAATACTTGCTTTTCCTGGAAATTGAACACTAGGCATACAGACGTTCACCTCTGACTGAAATTCCTGTTGAAGGATCAGCTACCATTCAGTCCATCTTTCGCTAACACAGAACCATTAAGGAATAGGAACAGAGCTGTAGGGAGGAGATGTCACCAAACAATGCATTTATTTTTTTTTTTGGGGGGGGGGGTTGTTTCTGAAGATACAATAAAAAAGGCATGTGTAGAGACTATTTGCATACGTAAATAAGATGTTGCATGTAAAACTAACTGCATGCATTAGAGGTCTTATGTGTTGAGTCATAAGCAGTGAGAAGGTGAAAGTATGGAACAAACGTTTGACAAGACAGTATACTAAAATGCAATTTTCCATTTTGTGGCAAGGTCTCAAGAGTCTCTGTGATAGAGACAGAAGTGTTTTAACAACCCTTTGAAAAGTATCCTCTCTGTATTTTGCTTCATAGTTTATTTTTTCATCCACAGGTTGAATGCGCATTTTGAGGTGAATCTTGATTGCTCAGTCTCTCGAGCAGAAATGTACTCTGAATACCTCTCTACCTGTAGTAAATTAGCTCGAGGTGGAATCCTAACATCAACTGGATTTTATAAATGTCTGCGGTAAGGCAAAAGTCCATGCAACAATAAAGAAGCAATTGTATGTGCTTAATACTAAACTGTAGCTTTAGGTTTCTTTAAGAAGAGGTCTACTGAGTTCAGTTTGAAAGATACCCAGTTTTAGAATTTTAATTGAAACAAATGTTTATAGATTTTGTTTACTTTTATTTAGTTCTATTTCAGGATCTTTGATAGGGTTCCTTCTCTGCTCGTAGTCTTTTAAAAGTAGTTTTTGGAGGTATTGTCGTTTTCCCTTGGCCTGTGTGAGGTCTTGGCCAACCACCTGGTAGACTTGCTGATCCTCAATGATGAATACTCAGGTGCAATTGGAAAATCCTTCCATATTACAAAGATGTAGGCAGTTAATCTGCACGTGAGCAGTTATTTGAAACAAAGACATTGCAAGAGGGTTGTGTTACTGTGTTTATTAACATATATTTGTGTTGTGTTCGGCAGAACTGTCTTTCCAAATCATACAGTGAAAAGAGTAGAAGATCCAAGTAACAATGGTCAAGCACATATACATGTGGTAGGAGTGAAAAGAAGAGCTATACCACTTCCCATTCAGATGTACTATCAGCAGCAACCAACTTCGTCTACCCCAGTTGTCCGGGTTGATTCTCTTCCTGACGTGTCTTCGTCTCCTTCGCCAGCAGGTTTTTAGATTAATTAAATATCAAGTATTTTGCACTGATTCAGAAATAATGATAAAAGACAAAAGCTTTTGAAAATACTTCGAAGTGTTGGAAGTCAGGGCCATGTGTTTTAATTGATTTTATTTAACAATGTTAGGAGTAGTGTTGCAGTATATGTTTACATTTCACATGTATCCCGTCTTAGTATTTGATGTGTAAGCCATAAACTTCTCAGCAGTCAAGCCCTCATTGCTGCACCATTAATTCAGAGGCAGTATGGCTGAGAAGAGAAACTGCTTCATACAGATTTACGGATTCAAGCCTTGGGTTTTGAAAGATTTGTTATGTTAACGTGTTTTGAAATAATTTTTGCTTCCGAACTTCTACTCTGTTTATTTCAACAGGAATCCCGCATGGGCTACCAAGCGTAGGAAATCCCTATCAGAGGACCCCTATGAACCAGTCTTCAACTTTGACAGCAACACAGATGTCTTTTCCAATTCAAGGTGTTCACACTGTGGCACAGACTGTTTCTAGAATTCCACAAAATACTTCTATTCATACACAGCAGCAACAGAATGCTCCAATGACTGTTATACAGAATAAAGGTCCAATATCCTGTGAAGTAGTGAAGGCCACAGTAATACAGAGCTCTGTTCCCCAGTCTGCAGTTCCTGTTACTATTGCTGTAGGAGGAGCACCACAAGCTTCTAATCAAAATTACAGCACTACAGGACAACAGCCGTCTGTAACTGTTGTTAGTTCTCAGACGTTGCTTCACCACCAACCTGTAATTCAACAACAGTCTCCACTGCATGCAGTGGTACCAGGACAGATACCTTCAGGCACTCCTGTTACAGTAATTCAGCAAGCTGTACCTCAGGGTCATATATTTGGCAGAGTACAAAACATACCAGCATGCAGTTCAGCAGTTTCACAGGGTCAACAGCTAATCAGCACATCGTCACAACCTGGGCAGACATCATCTCAGCAGTCCTCTGCTGGTAACCAGCAACAAGATACAGTCATCATAGCACCACAGCAGTATGTCACAACCTCTGCATCTAACATTGTTTCTGCCACCACAGTTCAGAATTTCCAAGTAGCAGCCGGGCAGGTGGTTACAATTGCAGGTGTCCAAAACCCACCAACATCTAGGGTAGGGTTTCAGAACATTGCACCAAAGCCTCTGCCGTCTCAGCAAGTCCCACCTGCTGTGGTACAGCAGCCCATGCAGCCACAGCAGCAGCCTCCACCTCCGTCCCAGCAAAGTGTAGTGATTGTAAGCCAGCCAGCTCAGCAAGGTCAAACTTATGCACCAGCCATTCATCAGATAGTGCTTGCTAATCCAGCTTCTATTCCTGCTGGTCAAACTGTCCAGTTGACTGGACAACCAAGCATTACTCCATCTTCTTCGCCATCCCCAGGTCCGGTTACAAATAATCAAGTCCCTACAGTTATGTCATCTTCATCTACCACTCCTCAGCCACAAGGACCCCCTCCTACTGTCAGCCAGATGCTTTCTGTAAAGAGGCAGCAGCAGCAGCAGCAGCAACAGCAACATTCACCAGCATCGTCACAGCAGCAGGTACAGGTACAACAACCGATGCAAATGCAAGTTCAGTCACAACAAGCTAATACAGGAGTTGGCCAGCCTAACTCTGGTGAGTCTAGTCTGATAAAACAACTGCTTCTTCCAAAAAGAGGCCCCTCCACTCCAGGGGGGAAGCTTATACTCCCAGCTCCACAGATTCCTCCACCTAACAATGCAAGAGCTCCTAGCCCTCAGGTGGTTTATCAGATGGCCAATAACCAGGCACCAGGTTTTGGAGTGCAAGGACAGTCTCCAGCTCAGCAACTGCTAGTTGGACAGCAAAACGTTCAGCTGGTCCCAGGTGCAATTCAGCCCCAAGGGGCAGTACAAACTGTACCCATTTCTAATTTACAGATATTGCCAGGCCAGTTGATCTCAAACAGCCCAGCAACCATTTTCCAAGGGACTACTGGCAACCAGGTTACGATAACAGTTGTGCCAAATACAAGTTTTGCTACTGCAACTGTGAGTCAGGGAAATGCAACTCAAATCATTGCTCCAGCAGGAATTGCAGTGAGTGGAGCACAGACAGGAGTTGGGCTACAGGTGCAAACACTTCCAGCTACTCAAGCACCTTCGGCTGGACAATCACAGTGTATTGCTGCTCCCCCATTCAAAGGTGATAAAATAATTTGCCAAAAGGAGGAAGAAGCAAAGGAAGCAACAGGTTTACACATTCATGAACGTAAAATTGAAGTTATGGAGAATCCTTCCTGCCGAAGAGGAGCTGCAAACACCAGCAATGGGGATGCAAAAGAAAATGAAATGCAGGTGGGAAGTCTTTTAAATGGGAGAAAGTATAGTGACTCCAGTCTACCTCCTTCTAACTCAGGGAAAACTCAGAATGAGGCCAATCAGTGCTCACAAGTCAGTAATGGGCCATCATTAGAAATGGGTGAGAATGGAGCTCCTGGAAAGCAGAACTTTGAACAAATGGACACACAGGAAATCAAAAGTGATTTGAAGAAGCCCCTAGTTAATGGAATCTGTGATTTTGATAAAGGAGATGGTTCTCATTTGAGCAAAAACATTCCAAATCACAAAACTTCCAATCATGTAGGAAATGGTGAGATATCTTCAGTGGAACAACAAGGGAATTTGGATGCCACGCAGCAAGATACTGCCAAAGGTGATCAAGGGGAAAGAATTTCTAATGGGCCTGTATTCACTTTGAGTAGTTCACCTGTTGTAAGCGGTACACAGGAGGCTGCAAAACTGTTAACCCAGCAACTTAGTGGTACCAACACTGATTTACCTAATGGACCTCTAGCTTCAAGTTTGAATTCAGATGTGCCTCAGCAACGCCCAAGTGTAGTTGTCTCACCACAATCTACAGCCTCTGTTATACAGGGGCATCAAATCATAGCAGTTCCACACTCAGGACCTAGAGTGTCCCAGTCTACCCTGTCATCCGAAGTTCGGTCTACTAATGGCACAGCAGAATGCAAAACTGTAAAGAGGCCAGCAGAGGATAATGACAGGGAAACTGTTCCAGGAATTCCAAATAAAGTAGGAGTTAGAATTGTTACAATCAGTGACCCCAACAATGCTGGTTGCAGTGCAACTATGGTTGCTGTGCCAGCTGGAGCGGATCCAAGCACTGTAGCGAAAGTAGCAATAGAAAGTGCTGTTCAACAAAAGCAGCAGCATCCAACCACGTATATACAAAGCATGGTCACACAGGTATGTTGCAGTGTTCTTTTTACATTAATTCTAACTGTGATTCTGACTAATGCTGTGAAATAACGCGGGTGAAAATGTGAACTCTCTCTCTTGAATAGTATTTAAAATATTCAGAAAATGATGGTTTCTGTTCTTTCATGCACTGAAGTTCTAATAGTTTACATACTTCCTTGATGTCAGTGACAACAGTGGAATTTAAAATAGTTTGTAGCTTGATAATACATGGTAAAGAAAGAACTTCCGCTCGCTGGTTTCTTCCTTAAAGGATTAACTGTTCTGGAAACAAGAATGATTTGTTGCATGGTCTGATAGAAATGTCAGTATTGTTCTGCCTTTTATTCTTGTTCATTATTGCTTATGGATGGGTGAATATGTTTTACTGCAAGTTGAACACTGCAGCTGCATCTGGCTTGCTGAAATGAGTTGAAGTTCTTGCATTTAAAAGTGGTCTTCAAAGGCTTGCTTCCACTACAGTCAGGACAAGTGTTGTCTTGTAAATGTGTTGAAATACTTGTATTTGTTTATTACAAAATATTTGTAATGTTTACCGATAAAATAAGTATTGCTGGGGTTTTTTTCTCTGTGTGACAAACTTTGGAGAGGGATTTTGTTCTTTTTCCTTGATCAGCATTTTTTGACCATTTTAAAGTGTTCCCTAACACTGCACTAGAAATGAGGTTATGGCCATCATTTCTATGAGCATTAATAAGTACAAGTAATAATATTTAAGATTATTCTAGTCTCTAGATTTCAGTTTTGTACATGAACAGAAAATCCCTCTCCAAAAAACATTCCTAACCTGGGTAGGAGCAAAAAGAATAGAATAGGAGGTCTGGCAGTCACAGAGTTCTGACAGATCAGAGAGAGGAAATGAAGTTTTGAGTGTACATTAGTGCATTTTGACCTTGAGGTAAAACACGTCTTCTTTTCTTCCTTGTTAGGCTGGTTGGTTGGGTTGGCTGGTTCATTTGTTTTCGATCAGGTAGCAGGTATAGACCTTAAACTAAGCCAGAACTGAAAATTCAAGCGATGGCTGGTGCATGTTCTTTTTCTGCGTCAAGCTTCTACTGAAAGCTCTTTTGACTTTCCTTCATTTAGCTGTCAGAAACCAGGACTAACAGTTAATAATAATTATTAATATAATTATTAATATAGTATTAATAAATTATATTAATATTAATAAATATAATTAACATAATATTAATATAAAATAATAACAGTTTTCTTTCTTTTTATGCTTTACTTTTTTAAATGCCATACCATACAGAGTTATGTTCTTAAAATGTCTTTGAGCTCCTTGTAAATTTTCACCCTAGGTTTTATCAGAGATCTGTATTTTTCTGATCCATTATTCATCTTTGTTCTTACTAGAAATGATTTGACCAAAATGAAAGTGTGCGTTGCAGCATAGAGACAATTCACTAGATTTTCTGTAGTGTGGCTGTGTTAGCTGTGCCTTGGTTTTTACAGTGAGTGGTCTTCAGCTGTTACACAGTTTGAATTTCTATTACAGCTTCGCTAAGGATTTGGCTGAAATAGAAACTGGTATGGCTATGTCTCTGGAATGGAATGAATATTATCTGTGGTTATTTATTCCTTGGATATGTGGCTGACAAGAATTTTCAGTTGTCTCAAACAGCTACAGAAGTATTAGACTTTCAGATTTTTGAGAAGAGGGCAGTAATACAGTTAACGATTCCGTTTGTATTAGATAATGTGTATCATGATAATAGAGGGGAGGAAAAAGAGAAAAAATATTTTCTGTCCTGATAATTACTTTTTTTTTTTTTTTTTACACTATCACTAATATCACTATCTTTAATAGTTCCTGCATTTTCCATTACCTGTACAAACAGAAATGCTGCCAACTGGGTTTGCCATTCAATACTAATTTGCAGGTCAAAGTGACTTGCTTTAGTATCTGCTGCTAGGGAAGTTGGCTTATTCTTCTGCCTGCAGGATACCCTTCCTTTCTTCAGAATTACAGGAATGTGGAAGAAGAGGAGTTAATTAGTTTTGATCTTGGTGAATGATCTAATTTGTTAGCTAATTGCCTTCACCATTACAAGTAGCTATTCATGAATCATGTCTATCACGATAATACTAATTACTGACTTACAGTAGAACCCACTTTTTATTATTCTGTTCAGATACAGTGAACATCATAGTTTGGCTTAAAATCTTTACCACTCCTTTAAAATTAATGTGTTGGACTGAAACAGTCCCGTCCCGTGTCCCCCGCCTCCTAAGCTGCAGAACAGCTGCAGTAGCCATTGTTTTTCTGGAAAAGCAGATGTTAAGTCTTTCATGTATTGTGTCTGCTTTTAGGAGTATCTGTAAGACATCCAGAAATACTAAGATGAACTCTGTGTGAGTTTTACTGATAACTTCTTCTGTGGTTAGGCCCTAAGTAGTGTCTGATTTTCCCCCTCCCATTTTGAGAGTCTTCCTTGTTTGATAAGCAGCTTCCTTGTCCCTGACTTTTTGGAAGGCAGCAGCTCAGGAACACTTCTTCACTTGAGTATCTGCATTGTTTTATCCTCTCTGTAGTATCTAATGTGTACTGGTTGTCTTGCAGAAGAAATGGGAGAACATGGGTCTTTCTGCAAACAGTGAAATTTGTCATAAATACAATCCAGTGGAGAAAAATGGTGAAGGCAGGTGAATAAGCATTCACCATTATTGAATGGTGAATAATAAGGGGTATTAGCTATGGAAAATTGTATAGCTGCTGAAGCTGTTAGTGTGTGATTTCCTGTTTGCTTGTCATCTTAAAAATTATTTTGAACTAGAGCTTGTATTTCAGAGAAGTGAGAAAGTGATAAAAGAAGAAAATGTGTAATAAAACCCAACAGGAAGGCTGGAAAAGGAGATGTAGAGGACAGAAGAGGGAGGAGGGTATTGCTGATGCAGCTCTACAGCATGATTAGCTGTCATGAACTGTAGAGAGGAGAAAGGGAAGACGCTTAAACTGAAGATAAGGAAGGGCAAACAAATAGGGGAGGAAGGGAACAGCAACGTGAAAACTAAGGAAATCAAGAAAAAGAGTGAAATATTCCTTAAGGGAATGTAAAAGTTAAGAGAAGATTTGCTTCATAATATGAATGTTAGTTTGAAATGAGCTGGTACCATATGACTGGGGGGGGGGGGGGGAATGTTCATTTTAATGGCCTACTACAATAATAAAAGTTATATACTTGAGCTGTCCCACAAACAGCATGTAGTGCTATTGAAATCCAGAAGTACAGGTATTATCTGTGTATAACCTGTGATGATTCCATGTTAACTGTACACCTCAGCAGAACTCATTGAAAAATAACTACATATATTCTGACTTTAAAGATTTTTCATTTATTTTTTTGCATTTTTATAAAAACTTAGGCTGTGGATGTATGGGTTATGGCAGAAGAGGAACATGCGATACACAAAGTGCTGCAATTTTTCTTCTGTCTCCATCTATTTTGTGAGCTCATGGAAGGTAGTCTGAGAGGAGACAGAATGGGCACATCTTGGCTTCTTTTTATTTTATTTTTGTGTTCCTTGTTCCTAGATTATTGCTTTCCTGAGACATTTGTGCTGGACCTGCGGATGAAAAAGAGAGGAATGAGCAATTACCTATGTGTACACTTCTTTTCTTTTCTACTTTTTCTTACTCCTCTTCAAACGCCTCCAAAACATCTGTTGGACATAACCATGTTGGTTTGTCCCAGTTGGTGTGTGTTTTGAAGGAAAGCTCTGTTTCATGCCAAGTTCCTAGAAGTGAGCAAATCTGATCTGAATTGCCTGATCTGGCTTTTAAAGTAAACACTTCCCTGCTCATCCTTGTCATCCCCTCATAAACAATGTACACCCATTTCTCTTAAGGCTGCCCACTTGAAACATGCTTGTGTGGAGATTTAAGTGGCAAAAACTATGTGAGCATTGCCTCAACTATTCGCTCCTGCTTTCTGTTGATTGGGAAGCTGAGAATTACTATGCACCAGAAAGCAGGTGTGTAGCTCCAGGAGGTGTAATTCATTCCTAGCCACAGAGCAAATGAGTTTCTCAGCTAGAAGTACTGGAATGCAGAATCTTTGTGCTTTTAATGCTCTTCACTTGTGAAACACACTGTTGCAAGGAGACTTAAACTTCAGTAATCTAACAAGAAAAGAACATCTATATTGGTGGCTACCCATCCACCTGACCCCTTCCTCATGCTCAAATCCTCACATACTACTTTTTGGCTTATAGGTTACCTTTTTATGTACATTCACTATCCTGAAGCTAAACATAAAATTTTGTAATACCAAACTGTAAATCCTATGATACTTTAAAAATATTTTTACTGCTAATTAACTGTTTATTGTTGAGTTAAATACATTTACAGTGGGTGTGCCTATACTAATGGTAGGAGAAAAAATACAGCCTAATGCCTTTGAACTGCACGTGTCAACAGGACCCTCATCACACTGGGATGCAGTATGTTCTCTTGCTGACAGCACACTAGGCCTTTTAAATAAAATGGGCAGAGATCATGCTAAAATAGAGTTATCCATTAATACATAAGTGGAATGGCACCATTTGTTCTGAGAAGTAGAGGTGGAGACCATTTCTGGCCCCAAGCCATAGGGTTTCTTATTCTTGCTACAAAGGGAGCTTGTGTGCCCAGATGGAGGATCTCTTGTGTGTGAAAATAAATTAGTATCTTTTGTAAACAGTCCATTCTAGTTGATGGAAAGCTCTTAGCTTCGCTCTTGGTTTTCATGAGCATGCTGGACTTTCTCCTCTCTCCACTTCCACGCCCCCACCCCCCCCCAGTATTCAATCTGAAGTCACCCAGTCTAGATACAGAAACTCCTGCTTATTAAAAGTAGGCTGTGGTATCTGTTCTATAAGTAGACTGCACAGTCACTAAGGGTTTGCATTTATGTGGTTTTAAGAGTTCAGTGCAAACCCTACTGAGATAGGTGATGCTGCTTAGAGGTACTTTTCAGTCCCAAGACCTGGGGAGATCTGCCTTGTGAAAGTGGTGGCAGATGCAAATCATATAATAGAGAGGTCTAATTTGATTATAAAAAGATGCCATGAAGTGCTTTCAAGTGTGCTGGAGTACTGGGTGCTTGATTTCTTGAGGAACCTGCTATCGCTAAATGTTTTCCTAGAGGGAGAAATCTTTATGCCATGGGGAATTATTTTTTTTTTCCAATATTATGTCTCCCAGCAAGACTTTATTAGGAAATGTTAAATGTCTGTCATAGTTGTGTATGTTAAAGAAGTGAGTTTTACGTAGTCTTTGCATATCAGTACTGTAAACTAGGTAGCACATAGCAGGTACTTCTAGGTACATTTCTGGAAAAAAGGAGTATGACTTCTGAAAAACAAAGACTATACCTAATTTTAGTGATGTCCTGTGTATCATGCATTGCTAAATGGATACATGAAGATAGAGGAGGGGGGAAAAAAAAAAAAACAAAACCACAAATTACCAGTATTTCTGATTTCTTGAAAGGAGAGAGGAAAGCTTTGAGATGCTCGACCGTAGAACTTACATTTCTAAAATAAAACCTAGGAAAACAAATGTAACTGCTTTATCTGTTGATTAGAAAATGCAATCAGGACAGCTGATAGGCAAGCAAGAGATCTGACTTAAAAATACATGGCAGGTGTAACCGCCTCGTGCTACAAGTTTGAGTGAAAGTACCTTGCAGTACAGCAGTAATAAGAAAATTCAGAACAACAGCAATTACTTTACACATTTCAATTTATCAGCTGCATTTTTCATCACTGAAAAAAAACATAGAAAGAAATTGGAGGGGAAACCGAATTTAACTTTTTGTCCTGAAAATTTGTTTCTCTTTCTGTGCTCTTCTTATTTCAAGCATGTAACATTGTTTTGTATATCTCAGATTTCCTTGTTTAAAATAAACAGTTTTTTAATGAGATGGTATTAAACCCTTTGAATACCACTAGGAGAGCCTGCCAGAAAAACCCTTGAGGAAAAATTCATAATTCTGGATTAATTGCAGGGTTTGCTTAGAACGGAGTAAATAATACATGAACCACACATTGAATGATGAGAATTAAATGAAATACTGAATTCATTCAGTAAGATCACTCTCTTTCCAACACATTATATGACATAGAAGTTCTATGGGGATAAAAAGTCACATAAAGTATTGATACCAGGAGGCCAAGTGAATACTGCAAAACAAGCTGTACTGCTGACACTTGATTATTTTACTTTAAGCTTCTCTTTAAAAATGCTGTGTAAAAGGGATGCTGATCTTAAAAAGCTCTGCTTGTGTTTACCTTTTGTTAAAAGATACATTATGAAGATTCATTACCCAGTCTGTAAAATAGCCTAGGGGACTTTAGATGAAGATCATTGCTGAGTCCAAAATAATTAGCGATGACTAATGGACTTTGGAGTCCTTTATTAACGCAGATCACAGGCATCATACAGTAGGGTGATATATAATACAATACATCCTGAACACAGCTCCTGTGTCCAGGAGTTGCTGAGTTTTGCCTTATTTTTATCAGGATTTAAGCTTCGATATGCGAAATGTTTTGGTTTTGATGAGGCTTTTTTGCTGTCCCTTTGGTCATGTTGTTAGTGTTGTATGATACGTGATAGTTACTAACGTGTTACCTTGAGTGACTTGTCCACAATGCCAATAGAGAGCAGCAGGAAGGGAAAATAAGACCAATATGCAAATGAAATGTCAGAAGTTGTGATTAACTGTTTGTTTCTTTATAGTTAAAAGTCTAAAGCTGTTCTATAACAGCTGTAAAGATGTAAACAGAGTACTGTGCAACATTTGAAAGTGCTTCTTTCAGAATACTCTTCAGCACAGACATGAAAGCAGTTTTGTTTGGTCTGTTTTGAAAGAGTGTTGCATTCCTTTTCTAACAGTAAGGGAGAAAAGGATGTTACTCTTCATTCCTAGCTAGTATGCAAAAGCTTAATAATTTTTTTTTTTTATTGTATCATCTTTATAAGCCTCTTGCTGGCCAGAGCCTTCCAGGAAAAAAAAGAAGAAAAACAGTGTTCTGGCATAAATACTATTCCAAAATGGGAAGTCCAGTGTCATCTGTTAGTGAGAAGAAATAACATAGACATGATTATGTTTTAATCTCTTTTTAAGTCACTTTTAAGATAATTTTTATTTATTGTGAAAATAAGTGTCTTGTTCCCGTTGCTCGCTTGCAATATTACATCTTCTTTCCTTTCTGAAATGTTTGTGTTTCACTGTGTATGAGTTACATGGCGTGTTTAGGCAGTCTAGGCATGTGGTGTTCTGTATAAAGGTATGTGTGGTGGCTGGTTTTACAAGAGCTTGAAGAACTGTATAGTTTTCCAAGTTTTATAAAGAAAATGGTATGTCATAGTTTGAGCCTGCTGGTCTGTGATAGTGTTTCTTCAGCACTGTTCAGTTTACCTTAACTCACTCTGTAACATAGGCTGATGTGTACTAATGTGGCAGTTCCAGAATTCCACAGATGCAGCATGTAAAACCATTTCATCAAAGAACATAAAACAATTTATTAGATGTATCAGTGCTCATCTTACTTCTTTTAGCAGAATTTTCTCCTACATTTACATAGGAAAGCAAACTATTCTGTGTGCTGATATTGCAGCCTCTTGTGTTTGCATGGTTTTTTTCTTTACCTAAAGAACAAATAAAGTCTTTGCAAAATAATGCTGTCATTTGCTCCACTAGCACCCTTGAGCAATTCCTTTGCAGTCATAATTCTGTATTTGAATTCAGCCATGAGGGTTAGGAATTTGAGTATTAGAAGCTTCTGCATAAATACCGTGGTGTAATAGTTGTATGTTGCTTGTGTTACTTTGTCTATTAATGCTTTTTCAGAGTTCAAAGTGTTAAAATCTGAAAACTTGCGGTGGATTAAAGTGTAAAATGAAAGACCTTTGAACAACAGTAAAACTGTATGTCAAGTCTTGAAATAAGCCTTGTTTAAAACTGTGTTTTAACTTTTTCTACAGAGCACACCTGCAACGTCGATACCAACAGTGCAAGTACAAGGCCAGCAGATCAATTTGCAGCCGCCTTCATACACTGCAGCAAGTCAGCATGCAGAGCAAATGAAAAAACCTGGACAGAACTTCATGTGTCTGTGGCAATCTTGTAAAAAGTAAATGGCTCCTTTACTTAACTACCTTTTACTAATATGTAACAGATGCGTGTATATAGAAAGTGATTCTACAAGTTCTGTCCATTCTGTTTCTTTAAGTTACTTTATACATTGCCAATGGGGAGAAGAAAGTGAAAAGTTAAGGAAGCCAAAGCTGAGATGGAGGATAGCAAGACATGTAACTGCTCTCAGTTATACCTCAGAGCATAAAAGGAGTATTATGTGGCTTTCTTGTAACAGATTGATTCTTCAGTAATAACTAAAATATTGTCATGTAGTTAAGTTGTTTTTGTTTAAAAATCTAGCTCTGAAGCTTGTTCTCTGTGTTGCAAATATAAAAATAGTTCCTGTACTCCAGTTGCAAATCATGTCTTGACATTTTCTTGTTTTCAGCTTTTAATCTTTCTTGTGTTTCCAGTTTTGCAAGGGCAGGGTGTTGCACTTCTGTGTCCTGGCTGAAGTCTTATTTAGATTATGACTAATTTCAATAATTATGATACCATTTGTGAGCCACAGGACTCCATTGTCATGAAAGGAAATTAAAAGGAGCTTAGCCTTAAGAGTAGACAGCAGTGATTAGACTTTTTTGGTTTGTTATTGATGTCTTTCACAGAGAAGAGCAAGCTATCAGACTTTTGGTTGTAGGCTGATGGAAACATATACCCTTATTACCAATATGTATGTTTTGACACCGATTTTTAAATAACAGGGTTTTGAATGTGTATAGTTTTCACCTTAGAAGTGATTTTTGTTTCTTTGGTAGGTAACACTTCTCTATGTAAAAAAAAATACATGTAAAGGTTTACTTACTTTTTACTTTATTCCTTTACTACTGATAAATTTAACTGTAGAGCCATACTCTACTGGCTGCATAATACATGTATGAACACCTGTGTTGGTACAAGAGTGGGTTGTACTGAGGTGGCAATGAAAAGCTGGGGCGGTTTGTAGCAGAAGCCTCGCCAATTTATACCATCTTGAAGAGAAGGGTTGGAACTGGATGATCTTAAGGTCCTTTCCAACCATAACTGTTCTGTGATTCTATAACTACAGTTTTGAAGCATAACTTAGTTCCCACATTTCTTCTGTGTCTGAAGCTATGTAGAGCTGAGGTAAATAAACTCATGTAAATAGCCATAGAATAAGCCAATATCACATGTGAACTGCGGTGTAAATATGTGCAGACAAAATTTGAGCAGGAGGAGAAGCAATACAATTATATTTACCTTATATTATTAGTGTTTTTGTAAATTTGTTTTAAAATATTATTCCAGTAAGTTTTCCTGAGACTGTGGGGTTATGTGGCATTTATTTTACGAGTTAATTTCTACATTTTGCTTCAAAGATAATGTATCATTTCTCTTGGTTTAGTTTCTCCTATTGACTTCTTGTACTGTTTTTTGTTCGCGGTTAAGTTTCATTATTTTCAAAAGAGTTCAGAGATTTTTGCATTGGTAAAATTTACTCCATGTGGCACACTGTTCTTCTTACGCTGTCTCTCACTTCTAAAGTGTGTATTTCAGTCCCAGCCTTAAAATGGTTTAGATAAACATTACACTCAGCATTTCTCTGAGGTGAAGAGAACACCAAAATGTGAAGTTAGCATCTTTTTCAAGTGTATGTTCTTTATTCATATTCCTTGAGCAGCCTGATTAAAAACCCAGAAATGTCAAATCTCCTGTAGGCTTCCTGCTTCTGACAGACATAAAGAAAAATCTGGAATTGCCGCCTCTTACCGTAACTTTTATTTATAGCTCTCAGTCTTGGCTGTTTTCGTTGCGTTGTTTGAGCAGGAAACAAGAAGATTTTTTGGAGTAGGCCATTAGTCTATGTCCACTACTTGGTTTCATTCATGATTGCGTAGCATTTTTTTTCCCTAGGTATTAAGCAGGCCAGGTTCATTGTAGTAGAATGATAGAACACTGTATCTTTCATGGTGTTCATAATTAACTGGAAAGATATGACAGGAGACAAATTTGATATAGTATTTGCACCTGTTTCTCTGAGCATGTTCTTTAGTTTAATTCTCACAATACATTAGCACTGAGTTTCCCTTCCAAGATATATTATAGAAGGCAGTGAAGGCCTTCAAAAACGTTTTATTGAGAATCAAAATAAATATGAATAAATAAAATGTTTCTTTTCTTACCCACTAACTTGACTGCTGCTGTCAGCAATATTCCAGTGGCATGGGTGTGGGTTCTGCTGTTTGGTTTCTTAAAATTAGGAAAAATTATACCAAGATTTTGAAATTATACTACAGATTTAGTAGTGTCTGAAGACTACAACCAGATCAGGCCCAGTTATGCAAATAGTTGTCCTGGTTCAGCAGTAGCAGTCATTGTTCTTCTTAGTAGCTGGTGCAGAGCTGTGGTTTTGACTTTCAGCCTGGGAACAGCGCTGATAACACCGATATTTTTAGTTGCTGCTCAGTAATGCTTACTCTGACCAAGGACTTTCTGAGTCTCATGCTCTGCCAGGGAGGAGGGGAAGCCAGGAGGAAGCAGAGACAGGACACCTGACCCAAACTAACCAAAGAGGTATTCCATACCACAGCACGTCATGCCCAGTATATAAACTGGGGGCAGTTACCAGGAAGGGCTAGATCACTGCTGGGGTCGGGCTGGGTATCAGTCGGCGGGTAGTGACCAGTTGTATTCTCTTCCCTTGTTATTTCCCTTATCATTATTATTATTATTGGTGGTAGCAGTAGTGATATGTGTTATACCTTAGTTACTGGACTGCTCTTATCTCAACCCATGGGAGTTACATTTTTTTGATTCTCCTCCCCATCCCTCTAGGAGCAGGGGAAGAAATAAGGGGGAGAGTGAGCGAGCAGCTGCATTGGTTATGAGTTACCAGCTGAACTTAAACCATGACAGTTGTAATGATTGGCTGCTTGCAGATGTATTCAGATAAGACTCTTAAGAGGTGTTAGTCAGCACACTACTTTGCATTGAGGATGTAACAGAAAGTAGGTGTTTTCCTTTGAAGTTCCTCTGTCTGCAAGTACTGCTAATTGTATTCATCTTAAATGAAAAGCTGCTGTTTGGTTTCACAGGTAGGCAGGAGATGTCTGCTCTTGAGTTGCTTTGTATTTAAAAAGTATATTGGAAATGTTATTGAGTCTCCACTGCCTGTCAAGTCAGCTATTAGTTCAAAGTTCTGTTCAGCAGCTGAACAGAATGGTGGAGAAATTAAGTGGGAAATGAGTCAACTGACTATATTCTCATGTATTCTCAGTACTTTTTTTTTCTTTTTTTTTTCCAAAGTGGTAGTAAATTTGTGTCTTCTTAGATCAGTAATTGAAGTATAACACTGAATGTATTATACAGTGAATGAACCGACACAGCTTAAATAGCTTTATTTTTTCTTAAAGACTTGCCATGTTGAATAAAATGCTTGAACAGGATTTATTCATATTTGTGCCAGGCTTAAGTTTACATATTGACTTCCCCTTAATTGTGGGAAGACATCTTGCTATCCTCTGAAACATCAACTTTTGCTGTTGAGTCAACGTAGATGTAAAATATTTTATTTTCATTTTCTACTATGGGCTGTCTGGACCAACAGCAAGAGGCAGGTATTCCTTCTTCCCAGCTTCTCTTCCCAGTAAGAGCCGACTGGCATGGAAAAGATGAATACTTTTTTAGAGAGTAGTATTTATTGTCTATGCAGAAGGTAATTGCTGTATTGCAGGAGGTTGTTGCTGTGTTGCAGGTGGTTATAGCAGTAGGATTCAGTTTATACCAAAGACTTGTCTCTGGGTGAAATTAGCTCTTTAACACCTTTACAGGTTTCAGATAACAGTATCTACACTTAGGCCTATGTATCAGTTTCAAGTATGTTTGCATAATGGACACTATTGAAATGAGCAATAGGATGTGGAAAGAGGTGGCTGGATCAAAGCACCTACTGATCTGCTATTCATATGCTGAGAGTTTTGACTTGATCTTGTCCATAAGTGACTGCCGTGAGTTTAAAATGTTACTCCATCCTTAGCTGCTTGGTGTAACTCTCTGATTGGAGGTCATCTCTGTCTTGGCACTGTTCAGCCCAGTGAGTTCAATCAAACATTTTAATGCAAATACTTGTTAACTGAAACTAAAGTACTGGCATGTGAACCCAAGTGGCTGAGGTGGGTGCATATGTTTCCTCTTCAGTAAGACTGCTGGACTAGTGGCATCTATCCAGCAAGTGTGTGAAGACAGCTGGTGGTAATGACTTCCCAAATGGCAGCAACTGGGTTTCTAGACCTCTTCTGTCCAAGTCTTAAGTGGGTATTGATGGGCTGGGTTAGTTGTATTGAAATGAGCTGTAAGCAGCTAAGTCTTTTGTTTGGCCATTTTTTCTCTGTTGAAGTAAAAGATGTAATTTGTAACACTTAACACCTTAAAATATTATCTAGACTAAAAAAAACCCCAAAACAGTTTTGAGTCACTTCCTATTTTCATTTACTATTTTTTTGAAATACAGTGATTCTCCATTGCCATTTGATATACATTACAATAATGATTTCTTTTGTCTACTTGACAATTTGAAAACACAGATCTAACAACTGTTGATTCACCAGTTCACAGTGAGTTGTAACTCTTCTGCCACTTTGAAATGGAAGAAAATCCTTATCAGGATGAACTCACTGCAAGGTGTTTTATGCCTGTGCTTTCGCCAAATAGAATATGTGAAATACACTGTTCTGTTACAGGACCAGGCTTAGGACAACTTCATCTTTTCTCCATCATTCCCCATTGCAAAGAATGGGTCGGTTGGAATTAATGTGCATTATTCCTTTGGTAAAGTATAAATAGAAAAACAGAACCATGGTATTTAAGTCAAACTCAGCAAAATCGTATTGCTGTTTATTGGTAGCTCACTGGTAATACATGTACATGGTTTTCCTTCTAAAATTTTATGACTTTCAGTTTATCAATGCATGTCTCATTTCTGAAAATAAAAACCATTAGGCAGTATGGGTTTGTTTGTGATATTTGCACTTTATCATTAACTGTAAAAAACCCCTTAAATTCATCTCCCCCCCCCTTTTTTTTTTTGTAGGTGGTTTCAGACACCATCACAGGTTTTCTATCACGCAGCAACTGAACATGGAGGAAAAGATGTCTACCCAGGGCAGTGCTTATGGGAGGGATGTGAACCTTTCCAGCGGCAGAGGTTTTCCTTCATTACTCATTTACAGGTGCAGATTTTCTTTTACATATTACTTCAGAAAATATTACGAATTTCATGGTAAATTTCCACTCACCTTTCTCACTGTCTTTTCTCTTTCCTTTAAGCAGGATAAGCACTGTTCCAGAGACGCTTTGCTTGCAGGATTAAAGCAAGATGAACATGGACAAGCAGGAAATCAGAAGCCTTCTAATAAGTAAGAGACCTGAGCTTCATTAGCAGTAGGGAAAATAAGAGAATTAGAAATTATCAGAAGAATGTATGTATTTATAACGTGGCTTATCAGGTGAAAATCTTGTTATGTAGAGTCTGTAGCAGTAATCAAATTTGAGGTGCGTTAAAGTAAGGCAAAATGGGCAAAGGAGCGAAAAGATTGTGGTATGGGAGGTGTGGTTGCAGTTATCATAAAAACCCAGGTAATTTTTTAAGGTATATGGTCAGTACTCTTTGAATATTGCTCTCAACATTTTATTCTGATTCTTTTCCCAACTGTAGAGCTGTTTATAACTTTTATTACAACAGGAAAATACTTGTAATCCAAGTGGAAAGCTACTTGTGTACAGTTCAGCAGTTTCATCAGCTGAGATGGATTGTCTTGTAACTTGCTGTGCTCCTTCCAGTTTTGTGGTCTAAATTTGGGCTAATTTGGTCCAGGGACTCTTGTAGTATACTTTCATTTAAACAAGCAAGCAAGATAAACACCAGCTCCTTTGAGTCTTCCAATTTTGTGCTGCTACCTGGAGTCAGTTTTGGCTCTCCTCTTTCCCAAAATTATTTCAGGCATCTGGAATTAATATTGGAGAGTGCAACCCTATTGCTTTGGGGTTGTGGGGGTGGTTATGTTAATATTGGAGTTATTCAGAGTTCACTTAATTGTGCAAGTGTATTAAGACTAGGTCTGTGTTAGTAACCAACTGGAATCTTTTTGTTGCAAGCTAAAGATGTAATTACATGGTCCCAGGCAGATTTTTGCAGTCTGTTCTGCGGCTTCTTGAATTGCTACCAAGCTGCTGGAGGCAGCAAAGGAAGTTGAGTATGAAAGTTGATAAAGGGAGTCCTTTTACTTTTTTTAATATAAACAAACTTCTTAACACAGATTTATGATTGCTTTATGGTGCCTTGTTTCATTACACTGAACAACATTCAGACCTCTGAAAACCACAAAATGAAGAATTATGTTAATGTAGTCTTAAATACTTGGTAAATGGGAAGTGTAGGGCTGATACCATCTACTAACATGGTGTGATCTTAACTCTGCCTTATCAAAAATGTTCTATCATACAGGTAGCACATCCAGTAGCTACGTGTCCTCACAGGATTCTTTAAAATTGATGCAGGTACTCATAATAGAAAAAAACATTCATACGTCCCCTCTTTTGAGGCAGTATGCACTAGTTCAGTGGGATTTGGAAGTAGAAATTTATATTCATAACCAGCTCCTGCTGAAATACTGAGACTGCAATAGCATAAGATACTAAGAATGTGATTTCAGAATGTAAATCGAAATAAGAGCATTCACTACTCTAAGTAGGATGGTTTGAGTCTCCCTGCCAGCCCTTGTTCCTTCTCATGGCTATGCACTGCTTACAGTGAGAGAACTAGCTTTAGTTTTTTGCCTGATTGCATGGTAAATCAATTCTAGTTTTAGAAAAACCTGATTAATTTTAAAAGTGGATTTTTCAGATGAGTAGAATACAGCTGATTTACAGTCAGTGAAACACCAGTACAGGAGGTGGGCTGGAACAGAAGAAAGGGATGAGACCTTTCTTTGTCAGCACTCACAAAAGTTAATACACTCAGTTTATATGAAATCATGGAGGTTCCCTGTCCGTTACTTTTACTCTCTTCCCTCATGTCTTCATTAGTCCTCTTTTACTAAAGAAGAAATCAATAAACAGGAGTATTTCAACTAAATGTAATATGTAACCCACATAATCTTACAGAGCTGCTACAGAGTTATGTTCACACAACTGGTAAGAGCATCTAGCTACATGAGGAAGACAAGGCTTGATAATTTGCTTTCTGGAATCAGTGGCTTGTCAAATGAAACCTTAATCTTGCTCCAACAGGTCACCTCAAGTTGGCTTACATGGTCATGTTGGAAAGCTGACTGCCAAGGTTTTGGCTTAATTTACTTTTTGTTGAGTCCTAGAAACTTGACAGATATATCAGCATACACTGATAATCTGTGTGACTGAATTCTTCCATGGAGCTGAAACAACTTAAAAACTTGGTGCTGAGGTGAAGCATGTGTAAGTCATCGACTTTTAGGCATTAATTGGGCCAACTTTCTTCACTTCATCCGTCACTGTTCAGTAAAACTACAGCTACATCAGAGAGTGCTGATAGAGCACTCATGTGTTAGATATGATAGAACAGTCATGTGTTACTGGTGCTGGAAGTAAAATCTGGAACACAGTGTAAGGGCCCATTCTTCTAATTGTAGTTTCTGTCTATCATGACACTATATGTACCTGAAAAAAATCTGTAACAGCTTTTGCTAGAGCCAAGCTAGAAGTTAAGATACATTACAGAGTTGATTGTAGACCTTAATTCTGTATCTCTTTGCTTTTACAGTTGTATTGTATTAACTCTTCCTCTTCTGGTTTTCAGAGGTAGCTGAATATTGCATTCTGAAAGGTCAGGTAGCACTAACAGTTTATGTTGACTGTAGCTTTGTGCATTTGAATCGTTTTGGATTCATGTTAGTTTTTTTTCCTGGTTGCCCCTGAAGCAAAGGCTGTAGCATGAGCTACCAGAAATATTTTTCATGCACCATGGGAGTGGGAGGAGGAAGAACTTTAAATCACAAGGTGAATGGTATGGTTTGAGGTTAAGGAGGATATTATTAAAATGAATTCAAGAATCTAGATGTTTCTTGAGAGATACTTGCTCACAGACACAAGTCAGTCTGCTGGATGAATCAGGAACTTTTTTATCAACTTCTTTTTTTCTGAAATCAAAAAGAGAACACAGTTTTTTACTGTCTTCTTAATGTATTAGGAATACATTCCTAATTTATTGCAGCTGTCCATTTTTCAATATTTCTAGAATGAAGGCAGTGTAACTTCGGTTTTCTGAAATGTAGCATGATAGCTGTCGAAGAGAGGCATTGGGAACAGCCTCCATTGATGAATCCTTGTTCTTCTCAATACAAGGAAAACAAAACTGTTCCAGAAATTGAAAGTGAAGATGATAATTCCTTTACTGTTGTATTCAGTCTCCTGTAAACATGTGTCACTGCCCATCAGTTTCATAATTCAGCCTCTGCCCTCCTTTTCCTTCATAAAGGTTTTCAAACTCCTATTTCCATTCAGAGAAGGATGACAGCGTGAGCAACATTTTTAAAGAGAAGTCTGAGCGTTAATACTTTTTAGTTTTCTGTTTTGTGGTTTAAAGCTGTTCATATGAACCAGTTTTCTAACTTTTTGCTAGGTTTCCTTGTTAGAATTTCATTTTCTGAAGAAATGGAGAATGGAGAATTGAATGGAGAATTCAAGTTTTATTCTTAGAACTTTCACTTACAGTGAAAGATGCCTAAATAATACTCTTACAGGCTAACTTTAATTTTAAAAATTAAACATACACATTTGATTCATACCTTTGCACATGAGCACTGCTTGCACTTACTCAGGTTCTACTGAGGTATTAAAAGGTTTCATAATAATATTGTTCAGTATGTTGAAGCGTGGTGATGTTTTTCACCACTGATACTGCAAAATTTCCCTTTGGGATGTCATTATGGGTCTTACTTAAGTGAAGTTGCATATTTATGCATTCTAAATTGGAATTTTATGAGTAATTTAAAAGCTTTAGGTTAAATAAAGCTTTGACTTCAGTGTTAATACTGAAAATGGAGAATTTGCTTCTGGTATATTTATTTGTACCAGCTTTATAAAATACCCTGCTTGATTTATTAATCTCAGTCTGAAAGCTGTAGTAACAGATAATTGGTTTTACAAATGTTTGATCTGTTTTAACAATTAGATGGTTTATGTATTAGATCATAACTTAAATCATGTTCTTATATCACTCCTCACTAACCACAGTTAATGTGTATTTTATATTGTCTTGGTGTCTAATGGTCCCAATGAGCTGCGTCAAGTTTTGAAGAGCAATATTTTAAGGATATTCTCTGGCCAAATCTCAGATGACATTTGCATCGCTGCTATCCCAGTTCCTGTTAAAGCCTGTCTGATAAAACATCCCTTTAAATCGGTACCCTTCAGGAAGTGGCTGTGTCATTAGTACACTATATTACTTTTACATCGCAAATGTCATGGGTGATGAGCAGTACTTCAAGAAAAGTGTATCTTCACGTAAAATAAAGCCCATGACTCTTCTGAATGCTTTGCAGTAAGATTTATCTCTGTGGAAACAAAAGGCAAATCACGTATCATCACCCAGTATTAGTGGATCTTTGTGTCTCTGTTCAGATAGGTTACAAAATTGTAAAATAAAATTTCAGTTGTTAATCTCCTCAAAAGTGATGCAAAGCTTATTTTTATGAATTCTTTCTTTACTAACGTAGGCAGCCAGCTGCAGGGGGTACTGCCTCTACTCCCAGAGCACAGAAGGCTATTGTGAATCATCCGAGTGCTGCCCTAATGGCATTAAGGAGGGGATCAAGAAACCTTGTCTTCAGAGATTTCACAGTTAGTATTGTTTGACTTAAGTATTAGATATTAATTGATGCCTGCTACTACAGAGGTTCTACTTTTTTTCTTCTCTTTACTTTTGCAGGATGAGAAAGAGGGACCAATAACTAAACACATCCGATTAACAGCTGCCTTAATATTAAAAAATATTGGTAAATATTCAGAATGTGGTCGCAGGTAAGCATTGCATGATTCTTCTAATACCAGTGGGCAATGTTGTCTCTGTTAAGTACCAGACAATAAGTAGGTGTTAGTTAGCCTTTAGAAATACCAATAGGTATATTGACAGTACAATTTCTATATCAGTTCTGCACTGTTTAGTTTCTCACACAAGTTCTTAGCATTACCTTACCTAAGACAGTATTTGTGATCCAGACTTCTGGAATGTGTCTTTTAAATTCGACAGGTTAAATTTTTGGAGACAGATGAGAGAAACCTTTGCTGCAGGTCTGTTCTTTTTCTTCCTGAAGGCAGTCGTGCAAGACTCTGAAAATTAATTCTTCTGTAAGCAACTTCCCATTTATCTCAACTTGAGAAAGGGGAGCATGAGCTCTCACAAACACATTAAGTTGTGGAGTCACACACAGTTGCATTCCATACTTCCTGCCTCTCTGTTGCTTTCCTGTCCATACTTGAGTTAACTCTAATAAATGAGACTCTCTCAGCTTTCCTCTCCCTTGCAGAAGATCCTTCAGTAAGTAAATAGACCAGTACTGACATGTGGTGCTAAGTAGGAAATGTTCTTTATGATGTAAAAGGAGTAGTAGGTAGTTACTGTGCCAGTAATCACTGTGCATGCTG